>NC_135716.1:171527357-176327357 GCF_964656455.1 Halichoerus grypus
TCAGGTCATGATCCCAGGGTCCTAGGATGGGGCCCCACATCAGGGTCCCTGCTCAGCTGGGAGTCTGCTTCTCCCTCTGCCCCTCCCCCTGCTTGTGCTCTCTCTCGAGCTCTCTCTCAAATAAAATCTTTAAAAAAAATTGTAAGATGAAGAAAAAAAGAAAAGCAAAAGAAGAAACATCTTGCATGCAGGAGATTCTCAAGAGATGCTTGTTAAATTCCTACTTCCAGACATGATAGAAAAAGCCCAAGACTAGGGGGAAAGAAATCCCAGGCTTAGATCCCAGCTCCACCATTTTCTTGGCCATCTTGTGTAACTGGTGAACCTGTTTTCTTATCTGTAAAGCAGGTGTATTTATATGAATAGGTAAAGCCAGGATGACAATAAGGATTAAATGAATCATGAATGCATCTATCCTAGCCACAGTAAACCATCTCAGTAGAACGGCTGGAGTTGGAGGGGTAATTTCAATCTTTGTATCAAAGAACTTAAGATTTGCCAGAGTAGGTGACATTACCCAAACACATACAGGGAATATGAAACCCAATATTTTAAAATTTTAAGTAGGCTCCATGCCCAAAATGTGGCTTGAAGTCATGACCCTGAGATTAAGTCACATGCTCTACCAACTGATCCAGCCAGACACTCCAATATGAAACCCAACTTATACCACTTTTCCTATAGCTTTCTGAATTCAACATTAAGCTTAAGAGACCAGGGATCCAAAGGTAATCTGTGGCATATTTCAGATGAACTCTGCTGTTAAATCAGTAGTTCTCAACTATAAGGCCAATTTGCCCCCAAGGAACATTTGGCAATGTCTGGAGACATTTTTGGTTGTCTCATCAGTGGGATGCTACTGGCATCTGGTGAGGAGAGACTAGGGATGCTGCTAAACATCCTATAATGCACAAGACAAGTCTCCATGAAAGAGAATTCTCTGGCTCCAAATTGCCCATGTTGAGAAAATCTGTGCTAAGTTCACTCAACTCAGGACACCTCTGTTGTCAAGCCATAAAATCCCTAAGGTGGTAACTTTTGGGTCCACCTGGAAAGTCGGCTCCTTTACTTGCACACTATATTCCAGGTCATCGAAGCAGCATCGAAGCTAAGAAACTGGTACAGATCAGGAAATTCTTAACACCAGGAGTTCCTGATCTTTGCAGACTAAAGGAAATACCTTCATAATGCTCTGAACAAACAGAAGTATTAGAGATACTCTGACCCTCCCATGGTTGCTAACTCCTTTGCCAGTGTTAAATTTTACTCTCAGAATTAGGAATAGAAAAGTTTCACCTATGGGGCGCCTGGATGGCTCAGTCGGACTGACTCTTGATCTCAGGGTTGTGAGGTTGAGCCCCCCATGGGGTCTATAGGGATGACTTAATAAAAAAAATCTTTAAAGATTTATTTATTTGAGAGAGCGAGAATGAGAGAGAGAGAGAGAGTACATGAGAGGGGGGAGGGTCAGAGGGAGAAGCAGGCTCCCTGCTGAGCAGGGAGCCCAATGCGGGACTCGATCCCGGGACTCCAGGATCATGACCTGAGCCGAAGGCAGTCGCCTAACCAACTGAGCCACCCAGGCGCCCCAATAAAAAAAAATCTTTAAAATAAAATGGTTTTAGGGGCCCCTGGGTGGCTCAGACGCTTAAGCGTCTGCCTTCAACTCAGGTCATGATCCCAAGGCCCTGGGATCCAGTCCACATCAGGGTCCTTGCCCAACGGGGAGCCTGCTTCTCCCTCTCCCTCTGCCTGCTGCTCTCCCTGCTTGTGCTGTCAAATAAAATCTTTAAAAAATAAAATAAAATGGTTTTTAAAAGCTTAACGTAGTCAATAAAAGGCGCACAGTTCACCCTCCCGTATGTTTGCTATTCCCCAAGCATTCCCACTATCACTCAAGGTGGGATTCTGTCCAGTGATCTCCCACTCAAGTTCAATTAAAATCTCACTTCCCTAACTTGGCTATTTCCTCTCTCCTCTGATTTTAATGTATTTTTTTTTTTTAACAGGAAATGTGTTTTTGGGGCGCCTGGGTGGCTCTGTTAAACATCTGACATTAGCTCAGGTCATGATCTCAGGGTCCTGGGATTGAGCCCCACATCAGGCTCTGTGCTCAGCTGTGGGGAGGTCTGCTTGTCCCTCTCCCTCTCCCACTGCCCCTACCCCTGCTCATGCTTTCTCTCAAATAAATAAAATCTTAAAAAATATGTGTTTTCGGGTGCCTGGGTGGCTCAGTTGGTTAAGCAACTGCCTTCAGCTCAGGTCATGATCCTGGAGTCCCAGGATCGAGTCCCACATCAGGCTCCTGGCTCAGTGGGAAGTCTGCTTCTCCTTCTGACCCTCTCCCCTCTCATGCTTTCTCTCTCTCTCTCTCTCTCTCTCAAATAAATAAATAAAATCTTTAAAAAAAAAAAAAAATATGTGTTTTCTTAGTGCTATCTCAAAATCAGATACCAAAAGGAAGACTAGTTTTACTATTATGGTACCCATAGAGCTCAACGTCTTCCTCTCTTCAAAAACTATACACTCCTCCTTTATACTGGGTTTTGTATTTGTATCCTACCATCTAGACCAGTCCCGAAGGCACAGGAAGTATTAACACACCAGCAGAACACACAGGAGTTCCAGCTTGGAGCTAACCAATCCCCCTCCCAAAGATTAGTTTCTGAACTGGCACCATATGGTTACAGAAGCAGATGTACAAATCCAAGAGCCAGGCCACAGAGGCAGGACGGTTCGAGACTGGGTCCCGCTGAGGAAAAGCAGCTGCTGTTTACTCTTTGCCGGGCACCACCACAGCCACGGACTGCTCCGTCTCAGCGGTCAACCAAAGCACAGGGCTCCACACACACAAAGCCAGAGTGACCTGTCTCAGGAAGAGCAGCAGAGAATGGTCAAATGGCTTTAGAGTGAGTTCTCTTGCGGGGGAGACAAGAGAACACGCTGTGGAACACAGGCCATGGAAACGGGGAAAGAGAAAAATCAAACAGATTTGTCTAAGAGTTACTTACCTCTGAGGACCCTGTTTTATCCCCTTCTCAAGTTTGAATTTAAATTCTGACTGCACACAAAGGCCCGGCCTGTTCCTATCTTATCTCTAGCTCGCATCTACTCCTGATAATTATCTCAACTTTCTCAAATGCTGAGTAAAAGCTAAAAAGGTAAATCACCACAGGACATTGTGATTAAGGACCAAACTTTAATATTTCAAGGACATCTAAGATGAGTTACTGGTGGGGTTACAGAAGCTTCCATTCATGCCACCACAGCAAGAATCAAGAATTCTGAAAGTTGAAGCAACTACCTCTTTGGATACATAACAATATATTAAAGCATGTCAGAAAGTGCAAAAAAGGAGGCATTCAGCAGAGCAAAAACAAGCAACAGGCTGATTGTCCTAACAGGAAGGTCCTAACAGAAGCTCTTTCTGGAGCTCAGTCCCAGGAATTAAAGCTGCCTCAGCCAGAGAGAGGTCCAAACATGGGTTCTGATGGATTCTTATTACAACTAGTCAAAGGCAAGCTAAAAAAAACCCGAGGTTCACATTTCCCCATGACTGTTGTTGGCTCTTGCAACAAAGAGAACGTTTGGTTACTTCTCACATGTAGGCTGAGCAAGAACCCTGTGGCAGGACTTAGCCAGTGATTCTGACCCCAGGCTGACATCTCTGGGCCCGAGCTCTGAGCTCCTCCGGCAGGACGGCCTGGAACTGCTCCTGCACCAGCATCTCCACAATCTGCTCCTTTGTGTGAATATCGGGTCTCAGCCACTGTCCAGCAAGCTCCTGGAGATGTCTGAGGACATCCCTGGGACCAGCTGCATCCTCATAGCGGAATTTCCGGAACCTCTGCCTGGAGGCTGCTGCGTTAGGAGGATTCCTTCGTGGCATGGTCTCAAGGTCTTCAAGAGAGTCTTCATCGAGGCTCTCTGGTGGAAGCCCAGAAGGCTCTCGTGGAGCCTGGACCTGGGGAGCCGATATTAGGACAACTTCTGGCTCCTCAGCCATCATCTCATTTGACGGTGACCTCATTTTATCATTCTGGACTTCTCTATTTCTTTGTGTTTCTAGGTACCCTTCAGTCTCCATTCTGGAACTCTGGAAAAGGAGGTCGCAGACTCCTAAACACAGAGAAAAGACAGGCTCAGCAAAAACAGACCAGAGACTGTTAAAACCACCTTGATCTCATGGCTCTGATCCAGACCCAAGTTCCATCAACTTTCCAATCTTAACAGGGTTTCTTAATAAAGCTACTAGAAATTCTATTTTTGTTTCCTCTGGATCAATTGACACAATTGAGAAAAATGGGTCAGCGGTTTACCAAAATGAAGAATGTAGATTCTCAAAGTAGAAAGAATGAAGAACGCTGGCCTCGCTAACCAGAGAATCTTCTAGAGAATCTTTCATCCATCTTCGCTGCATTACAAAGTATTTTACGTTATGTTAAAACAAAAAACTGTATGCACATGATGGGAAATCTTTTAAAATCACAGGTGTTTGCTTCCTCCAATGTCTTTTATGGAGTTGTGTATGTCCAAAAGCAAGTTATGAGGAAGTACTAAAATGTAAGAGATAAAGGTCTGTTCACTGAAATCTACTCTGTCTTTTCTAACCCCATCTCTTTCATGATGAAAGAATAACAAGTGTTATAAAGTACTTTAGGGGGCACCCCTGGGTGGCTCAGTCAGTTAAGCATCTGCCTTGGGCTCAGGTCATGATCTCAGGGTCCTGGGATCGAGCCCCATGTCAGGCTCCCTGCTCAGTGGGGAGCCTGCTTCTCCCTCTTCCCCTCCCCCCCCTCGTGCTCCTGCTCCCTTGCTCACTCAAATAAATAAAATCTTTAAAAATAATTAAAATAAAAAGTACTTTAGGAGCTCCCATCAGGGTTAAACCTAAACCCCCTCTTCACAAAAAAGAAAGAAAAGAATAGAAAAGCCTCTGTTAAGATCAAGATCCTAAGTTCCTCTAATCAGTCTAATCAGGGCCGCCTGGGTGGCTCAGTTGGTTGAGGTCTGACTCTTGATTTCAGCTGCAGGTCATGAGCTCCATGCTCAGCAGGGAGTCTGCTGGAGCACCCCTCCCCTTGCTCACAGATATGTGCTAGCGGCGTGCTCTCTCTCCCTCTCCCAAATAAATAAAATCTCTAAGTTCCTCTAATCAGTATATGGAAAACTGAACTAGTCAGAATCCTAGTAGCATACACGTCCAACTCTGGATGCTTGTCAGCTCTAGGATTAGCAAACCAGCTGTAGTGAGGGAGGGGAGGAGGGGCACACTAAATACCTGCAAAATGCCAGGAATAAAAGGCTTTGCTTCATTTGGGTTAGGGCCCCAGTCCAAGAGAAAGGTTACGTATAGGAAAACTACAATCTATGTTATTAAAAAAGAGACAGAGAGACTTCAAGTGACAGTATAGAAATGACTAAATTAATTTCCACATCAGGGTATGTCCAATCAAAGAGTACAACCCCGGGGCGCCTGGGTGGCTCAGTTGGTTAAGCGACTGCCTTCGGCTCAGGTCATGATCCTGGAGTCCCAGGATCGAGTCCCCAATCGGGCTCCCTGCTCAGCGGGGGGTCTGCTTCTCCCTCTGATCCTCTTCCCTCTCATGCTCTCTCTCAAATAAATAAATAAAATCTTAAAAAAAAAAAAAGAGTACAACCCCTATGATGTGGTCAGTTTTCAAAGACCATCTCTTTTTTTCATCAACAAACCCCCTCCCCCAAGAACTAAATTCCTCCCTAGTCCATAAAGCAGGAGTGTTGACATTTAAAATCCCTCCCACCGCAGAGATTGTCTCAAATCTGTTTCCTGGGTAACAACTGACAGAGGCCAACAATCACCAACACTGACCAGCTACCTTGAATTAACTAGTTCTCAGCTCCTAGTCACCTCTTCTTCAATGTTTCATGACCCATTTTCTAGGAATCTTGAATTGATTCCAGACCCTGCAATTTGGATATTCTTGGAATACACTTATTCTTCTCATATTATCTGGGTTTTTGCTCCATCAACAGCATGTACTCTTCCCCAAAAGTAAGCTGTCACTAACCTAGAGTGATGAAGCCCAAAGCAAAATATCCCCTAACTCAGGGGTGCCTTGGAGAAAAAAAAAAAATTTAGTCAAGGAAAGGCTGGATGAAACATTGAGAAAGCAAAATCCTGGGAACAACCTAAGTGACCATCAACAGGGAAGTAATTAAAGTATTGTCAGCCATTCAGCGGAATAAGTGCAGCCTTATGAAGCATGAACTCAGCCTGTGAGTGCTGATACAGACAGACGTCCATAATACATCACCACCTGACTAAGGGGCAGATCACTATGTATAGTATGATCCCACCTGGGGAAATTAAAATACATACACAAGCATATATGACCAGATCTATCCACAAACACTACCTTCAACTGTATTTACTTTTGAGGGGCAGGGACAGAAGAAACATTTTTCATTCCATCTTTCTATATTGCTTTTTTTTTTTTTTAAGATTTTATTTATTTATTTGACAGAGAGAGACACAGTGAGAGAGGGAACACAAGCAGGGGGAGTGGGAGAGAGAGAAGCAGGCTTCCCGCTGAGCAGGGAGCCCGATGCGGGGCTCGATCCCAGGACCCTGGGATCATGACCTGAGCCGAAGGCAGACGCTTAACAACTGAGCCACCCAGGCGCCCTTGCTTTCTTTTTAACTACAACTATGTATTACTTTCCTAATTCAAGAGGAAGCAAACATTCTCCTCCTGCCCAAAACCTTTCTGAGTGAAAAACCCCTAACACACTTAGGAAAACACCCTTTTATTAATTCTTCTAGCTCCCAGCCCCAGTGGTCTTTACAACCCCGACTTCTAATAGTCTCAACTGTCAAGAGGCCAGTTCTCAAGGCTGGATCTGAAAGATGGACCAACTCCAGGATTTGCCCAGTTTATAAATCCTAACAGTTTTAGAAGACCAGTGACCAGACACAATGCTTACCCTCATCCGTTAATAATGCCGACTTACTGAGCACTTACTTCCTAGCTGACATTGTGCTGCGCGTTTTAGACTCTTCTATGTGATCCTCTCAGCCACTCTAGTTAAACTCTCAATACGACTCTCTACTGCCCCAGCTGTCTATTAACAACAGCAACAGCCAATGCTATTTGTTGAGTTGTACACGCCAGACACTCCGCGGAAGCTTTCCCTCACCCAATCCTCCCGATAACCCAGTAGGACAGTTACTGTCATTTCCATTCACAAACAAACTGAGGCTTGACGAAAGGGGATTTGCCCAAGGTCACAACACCAGGAGGTGGTGGGAGCACCCAGCTGAGTAGAAAATTCCCGGCGTCTAGGCGGGGAGCTGAGCCGGGCTCCTCCCACCACATGGGCGCGGCTCGGAGGGCCTAAGTCGGACCGGAAAAAGGCTTCTGAGGCTCCAGGCCAGGACCTCCTCCTCCCGGGGTGAAGCGAGATCCAAGGCCACGCCAGCCCGAGCGGCCCGCAGAGTCCCCAAGCAGGGCTTCTCCACTCCGAGGGCGCCCGCCACCGCCACCGCGGCCCCCCGCTCCCTACAGACCGTGCGCCGGGAAAAGAGAGGCGGTTGGAAGGGATGGAGGGAAGGAGGGAGGGGGTGTTCACCTGCGCAGGTGCCACCTCGGAGGGTGGAGGGAACGGGGCGGGGGCGCCTCGCGAGCCGACTCGAAGCCTCAAACTGAGTCCGACAAAAGGAAACCAACTACCCGGCGCAGAGCTTTGTAGCCCGCCGCCGGAACCGGAAGTGGCGCCCCCGCCCGGAAGTTGGAAGTGAAGGGGAACAGGGTAGAGGGGCGGGGCCGCTCTAGGCCTCGGCGGTTCTCCGCAGCTCCGTGGTTTTAACCCGTGGTGGGCTTTGGGCCTTCCTCAGCCCTCCGTTCTTTCTACAGTGCGGAGCTCTTGGTACCGCCTAGGTAGCTTCTCCGCTTCGGGGAAGTTCGCTGATTTTTTAAGCCGCAGTTTGTCCAGCTGCGAAGTGGAAAGAGGTCGAAGCGGGAATTGAGACACTCCGGGAGTCCGCCCGCAGCGGACTCAGCGCCCCACCCTGAGGTTACACCCTTGAGCCTTTGCACCACCCAGAGGAGAGAAACCAGAATAGAGGGCTGGGTGGCTGCTGTTAGGAAACAGTGGTCCTGTGTGGCGCCCCGTGGAATCACTCCACGGGAGGCAGTGGGCACGGTCTATTTAAAGTACCCCTTCCTCGGTGTAGCCAGACGGAAGTGGGCATGTGTCCGCGTGGGTTTGCCAGTCTGTCTGTCCTGTGTATGGAAGACTCAATCTTAGCCCTGTGTTCTTTTCCCCAAGACTTTCCGATTGCTGATGGTTAAGAACTGAAGATTTGAAGTCACGCTTTGCTCGTTTGAGGCTGGGTTTAGCCTGGATTTGAGTCGGGAGCACACATGTTAAAATAGCACAGTCTGTGAGAGGAAGTGCAAAGATGCTAACCGAGGCAGCCCTTCCATGTCCTTGCTCATAACCCTGCAGGGGAAGGGACTTGGCCTAGGGAAAGGCGCTCAGGTGGCCCAGCTATCTCTCCACCCATTTGCCCTATCCAAATGGGACAGGCTAAGGAATTAAGAGGGGCACTTCCAAAGACCCCTGCTGGGTTGTCCCAACCCTCCCTACCCTCCACCCTAACCTCCCACACCCCCCATTCCACCCCACCTCACCCCCAGCCAATGTCCCTGGGGAAGAGAAGATGAGCCTTTTGTCTACACTGCCACTGCAGGTCAGTAAACCTCCGGATTGGCAGATACTCCACCTGATGGTTGGATAACCAGAGCTCCTTGCGGTGCCCTTAGTCCTACCTCCCCTAGGGACTGTGGTCCTTCTCGCGCTCACTCCTGCAGGGCAGTTTCCACCTTTCACCTCCTCTCAGCCTTGGTTTCCCCATCTGTAAAGTGAGAGGGTTGGACTACATTAAGGACTTCTAGTTGCCTTCCTCCCACCCCCATCCAATTCTTAGGTTCCTTAGGAATGCTTCAGAAAACTGCTGGGGTGGGGTGGGGTTGGGAGACGGGGCAGTGCTTTAGGTCCCAGAGCAGCTCCAAATTTAAAGGTTTATAAATTTATATGAAAAGTATTTATGTTGTGGCTCTAAGGTTACCATATCATTCAGGATAAAAATGTAAGCTTTGTGCTTTGCCCCACATTCCTCATCTTTCCCCACCCTCCTATTCACTCACTCTGCTCCAGGCACACTGGCCTTCTAGTTATTTTGCAAACCCAAGAAGCTCTTCTTCATCTCTTTGGTTATCTCTGCTTGTGGTGCCCTTTCCTGACATGTGTTCATCCAGGTTCCAGTTCAGATGTAGCCTCTCTCGAGCAGCCTTTACTCTTGTCCCCCACCCCCTTCTAAAGGCATCCACGCAGTCCCTTTGTAGCCTGTTACTCTGTATTATTATCTGTTTATTTTCTATCTCACTCACTCAAAGCAGTGGCCACAGGGCCAAAGACCTTGACTATCCCATCACCATGTCTCTGGCAACTAAAACTGAGCATAGGCTGGATAAACATTTATCGAATGAATCAATGAGTGAATGAATGAACAGAGAAGGCTTGAATTTTATGATAATACCAACCTGGTAAAGACCATGAGGGACACGGGTGTAGTTTAACAAAGTTAGGATTATTAACTTGATGCAGCAAGCATCCAGAGAAAGCATGGGTGTCTCATGAAACAAAGGAAGAAACAGGGTTACTGTAGGATTTGAGGGAAGACTGGAATTTAGGTGAAATTGAAATGAAGCAGTGTTGATAGGCTCAAGGCAAACCTGGCCCTGTAGAAAGGGGTTAGCATCTAGCTTGAGATTAGAAGTAGACTCATAGTCCTGTATCCTTGGATACCACAAAGTTAAGATAAATGTGGACTGTCGTGTCCAGAAACCTTTTATTGGAAGCTCTGCATCTGGCTTGGTAATCCAAATCTGGCTCTGACCCACTGGACAAGAGTGGAATTTTTCATCTCGCTGACATGACCTCAAACAGTTTCTCAGAACTATGTCTTTGGTGTTCATTGACAAAAGAAGGTGTGAGAGAGTCACCTTTGATAGGAATCGCTTGATGCCTCAATCATCTGGATGTAAGGGCCATCTAGAGCTCAAATCTTCCCATCCCAAAGTGACTCCAGCTCCTTAGGCCCCACATCACTCTGGGCCTTATTAGAACACCGAGTCAAGCCTCCATCCCTGCTTGGGTGTACCTATCAGATTCCCAGCCAGACTCTGGGCTCATCAAGGGCCTGGCGCAAGTTGGGGTCATTTTCCTCTGTCCATGCCTGCCACAGAATACCCATAGCTGCTCTTTATGTCCATCGATCTAACTGTTGATGGGTTTTCTGAATGTAAAGAAAAGGAAGTGGAAGGAGGCATACCAAGAAGATATCAATAGCTGTGTAAGAGACGAGGGAATGATGTGGGTGGTTGTTTAAAATCTCCCAAAGGGGAAGTTCGTAAAATGCAGCCAGTATGAATGTTATGAAAAAGGAATGGAGAATGGAATTGTTGACTCTTTTTATGATAAAAAAAAAAAGAATTATTGACATGTTAATGAGTTTTAAATGAGAACAAAATTATTGACAACTTGTGATTAAGGAGAAGGCAACACAGCACTGATCCTTTATATTGCGAAGGGAATTAAAGTGTTGATGGGGCTCCTGGGTGGTTCAGTCAGTTAAGCGTCTGCCTTTAGCTCAGGTCATGATCCCAGGGGCCTGGAATCGACTCCACATGGGGCTCCCTGCTCAGCGGGGAGTCTGCCTCTCTCCCCACTCATGCTTTCTCTCACTTTCCCTCTCTCAAATAAATAAATAAATAAAATCTTTAAAAAATTATTAAAAAAATAAAGTGTTGACATTGTGCTTTTTCAAAAGGTAGATTTTCTTCATGATTTAGAAAACAAAAAAAGTTGTTGGCATTCACACTCTAATGATTACTCAAAAAATTAAATTATTGGGGTGCCTGGGTGGCTTAGTGGGTTAAGCGTCTGCCTTCGGCTCGGGTCATGGTCCCAGTGTCCTGGGATCGAGCCCCATGTGCGTAGTAGGGAGTCTGCTTCTCCCTGTCCCTCTGCCCCTCCCCCTGCTTGTGCTCTCTCTCTCTCTCTCTCAAATAAATAAAATCTTTTTAAAAAATTAAATTATTGACTATATGGTTTTTAAAAGATTTGAATCGTCAAGACTTGGAGATTAAAAAAAGAACACTGAATTACTGATCAAATTGTTGACACTTTTAAGCAAGATTTCCTAACTCCCTGTCGCCCACCTGTGAGGAGGGTGTCCGCAGTTAGCCTCCCTCTGAGGCTGGGTGGAGGGCCCCTGAGGGTCTACCACCCAGCCACAAGGTTGAATTTTACAGGTCTGACTGCCCTTTATCCTAACACTATTTCAGGAAACTGTCCAAGGGTCCTTCCCTGACCCATTGGGAAGAAGTAGTGGCCTGCTGTGGTCTGAGAACACCTGTTACATGTCACCTGGCACTATCTGTCTGACTCAACACGAATGATGATCATATGCTGTTTCCAGAAGTTCTCTCATCCTCCCCCCACACCCTTGTGATGCAGAGGTGTCTGCTCTGCTTGACTCAGTTCCTCCCTTGTCCTCACTCAGGCCTTGCCAGACCAGTTCTTGGGCTTTTGTAGGAGCTGGAGTAGGGGGTATGGGCTGGAGGAGAGTTTCCGTGGTGGAGGGTTGAGAGTCCAGGAGTGGTTATGGAGAAAAGTGGGGAGGCAGTTGTAATGCGTGGGGACGGTAGTTGGGAAAAGAAAAAAAGAAGAAGGAAAATTTTACTAAGTATTGTTGCTATAATCACTTTGGAGAGCAACTTGGCAATTGGTGAGGTTGAAAATGAGCACACCCTCCCACCTGATAATTCCATTTCTTGGAATATATCCTAGAGAAACTCTCACACATTTGTACCTGGAGATATGTCCAAGGACATTCGCTGAAGCGCTATTTGTAATCATAAAAAATTGGCCCTGCTGTGAATGTCCATCCAGAGGGGGGAAAGGATAAGTAAATAGTGTTGTGCAATAGGATACTCTTCAAAACTAGCAGCAATGAGCTAGAGATACATAAAGCAGCATGGAGAGACCTCAAGAGACAATGTTGGGTGAAAGAACCAGGTTGCGGAATAATACGTACAACATGAAGCCATGAGTGTACTTTTTTTTTTTAAGATTTTATTTATTTATTTGAGAGAGAGCACGAGCAGGGGGAAAAGCAGAGGGAGAGGGAGAAGCAGACACCCTGCTGAGCAGGGAGCCCAACGTGGGGCTCGATCCCAGGACCTTGAGATCATGACCTGAGCCGAAAGCAGATGCTTAACCCACTGGGTCACCCAGGCACCCCACCGTGCGTGTACTTTTAAAAACCAAAACAATGTAATACATTGTTTATGGATATTATATATGTGATTAAAAAATATATAACAGCATGGAGTGGAAGGATAAATGCCCAATTCATTTAATTAGTAAGGATAAGTTAGGTCAATGCTACTGTAACAAACACCCCAAATCTTAGTGGCCTATAACAACAGAGTTCATTTCTTTCTTGGGCTACATGTCCATCAGGGGGCACCAGAGGCTCTGCTCCACATCTCCTCCCTCTGGGACCGGGCTGACCTGTAGCCACCCGTTGCCATGGCACAGGGAAAGAGAGCTCTGCAAACGGTCCCACCTCTCAAATCTTCACCTTGGCCAGAGAGAGCCACATGGCCAAACCCTTCACTGGGGCAGGCAAAAATGATCCCGCTATGTGCCCCAAAGGAAAACGAGTATTACTGGGTGAACAACCCCACAGCCAAGATGATGTCCTCTGAGTACAAAGGAGCCTCCACCTTAGTAATATAGTTACTCTTTTAGAAAATATGAAGTAAAAAGGTGGACTTTGGGGGCGCCTGGGTGGCTCAGTTGGTTGGGCGACTGCCTTCGGCTCAGGTCATGATCCTGGAGTCCCAGGATCGAGTCCCGCATCGGGCTCCCTGCCCAGCAGGGAGTCTGCTTTTCTCTCTGACCCTCCCCCCCTCATGTGCTCTCTCTCTCTCTCTCTCTCTCTCTCTCAAATAAATAAATTAAATAAAATTTAAAAAATGTGGACTTTGTTAATGCTGGAGGGAGGCTACATGGGTGTCTCCTATGTTATTCCCCATGCTGTATCTTTTAAACGTTTTTAAACTAAAAGTACAATTTTTAAGAGGAGGGGCAATGGGACAAGAGTAATATTAAAAATGATAAACATGGGGCACCTGGGTGGCTCAGTCAGTTGGGCATCTGCCTTCCGCTCAGGTCATGATCCCGGGGTCCTGGGATCGAGTCCTGCATCGGGCTCCCTGCTGAGCAGGGAGCCCGCTTCTCCCTCTGCCTGCCGCTCCCCCTGCTTGTGCTCTCTCTCTCTGTCTCTGTTTCTGTCAAATAAATAAATAAAATCTTTAAAAAAATTATAAACGTATATCCTTGCTGGGTTCCTGTTTGCTTTCATGGTACCCGGGAGGAACCCAAGTAAAGGAATTCAGTTGTTTTTATGTTGCTCTTGGCTGGAGGGCAGTAATCTTTTGGACCTCAACAACAACTCAGTGGGCTCCGACCCTGTTTGTGACATTGTGTGTGCTTCTGAGTGTGTGTCTGCTCCTGGCCGCAGCAGGGGCTCCCAGCGTTGTTCTCCTCACATCTGTACTCCCAGCTCTGAACTTGCCACAAAGAAGGTACCTCGTAAATGTTTAATGAATGATATGCTCATTTCTATCTGAATAATGAGCTGTTTCAGGGCAGGAACCATGTTGTCCCCCCCCCCCCCCCCGAGCCCGCCTCAGGAACAAGGAACGGATGCTTGTTGAATGAATGAATGAACGAATGACCACAGCCTTCCTTCCCTAGACCATCAATGGAAGCAGAAAACACGTGGCCCTTGCCACTCCACCACGAGCCTCCCGAGGGGCTGGCAAGGTCCGTGTGTCTGCAGACTCTACCATGCTTTCATGCCTGCACTGAAAAGCCAAAGGTTGTGTGTGGCTATAGGATGACCAACTTCTTGGGACTCTCCTACTTTCACCACTGCAAGTTCTGTGTCCTGGGCACTCCCCCCAGTTCCAGGCACGTCCCAGGGGACTGTTGGTGACTTGATAGCAACTCTTCTCTCAGGGCCTCATGTTTTTCTCATTCTCATGAGAGAGGGTTGAATCTGGTCTCGCCTCTTACATATCAGATCTCCAATTTTAGGAACAGCCTGGAAGGGAACAGGTGAGTCAAAGAAAGAGAGACTCATGGTGGGGTTTTCTGAGAGATCTTTATTTTTTACAAAGAATGTGGATCAGCTCTGCCACCGAGGCCTTGGTTCTAGTGGCTTGACATGACCTAGAAAAAGTGGAGAGACCCAGAATAGTCTGGTTAGGAGCAGATTCTGAAGCTATATGGAACTGAGTTCGATTTCCAGCCATGCCACTCATCAGCTGTGTGACCCTGAGAGAGTGACTTGACCTCTCTGAGCCTCAGTTTCCTCGTCTGTGTAATGGGATGTAATCATAGTACTCATCTTATGCGGGCAGTTGATGAAACTATTAACTAAGATGTTTAACTAGTTTATAAATGGTGGCTATTACTGTTATCATGCACAATATTAACCCTCCCTGACCACTCATTCCCAGATAAGGTTAACTCTTTCACTGGGGCCTGAGCGTCCCAGTCATAGCTCTCCCCACATTTCATGATTATTGCTCGTTTAATCATCTCTTCCCCACAAGGCTGCCCTTTAACACATCGCTCTATCTTTCAGGACAGGAAAAGACCCGGACCAAAGAAGACATTTCCTAAACACTTGCTGAAATGAGGCAATTCAGCCGTGGTTCAAAGCTCCATCCAGAAGCCAATAAATTGTTGGGGACACACCGCAGCAGAAAACACCCCCAAAGCCCTCTGAGGGCCCCTCTGCTCCTGACCTTTTGAGATCCTTTCAGCCCCTCCTCAGGATCTGCTGTTCTCACCCAGCCCGGCATGGGGGCCTCCTGCTCGCCCTCTCCCGCTCACCTCCTCGATCCAGTCATTGAAGGCCGAGACTCGTGTGAACACTGTGGGCTTCTTGACGGTGTTGCAGCCGAAGGCAGATACAAAGCTGGTCACACCGTGGACCTGCCAGGAGCCATCTTCTGTGGGGCAGTTGAGGGGTCCTCCAGAGTCACCCTAGAATGGTCAGATAGTGGTGGGGAGCTGAGCCACGTCTGAGACAGAAGGAATTGGTTCTCACCGTGGGGGTTTTGAGAACCCCCTGGGTGACTTGACCTCTCTAAGGCCCCAGTTGGCTTGTTTGGGATGGGGACTAAGATCTATCCTACAGGATCTTCTGAGAACGAAGTGAGATAATAAATATATGCTCTTAGCCCAGCACCTAGCAGAGAGGAAGCAATCGATAAATGGTAGTTCCCGTTATTATTACTACAGCCAGTTATCCTATTATTAATCCTCCTCATTTCTAATGCAATGATAGTACTGTTCTATCATAACTTCAGGACCACAGAGTTGAAGGTGACTTGAGAGATCATGGTGTCAATATCCCTTGCTGGGCTTCAGGGGAAGCCTGAGGACCTGGTCAAGTGATTTGCTCCAGGTCAGGTCAGTGTGAGCTGGGACCAGAAGCCAGAGGCCGGGGTGGTGTGTCTAGACCACACTGACTCCCTCCAAGTCCTGCCTGGTCTGGAGGCTGAATGGGGCAAGCAGGTAGGATTTCTCTTCCGCCTCCTATAGGCAGATGGCGAGGTCCCCCAGGGCCCCACACTCCGAGCTGACTTACGTTGCACCCAGAGACAAGATCCCCGCCGGCGCACACCATGCTCTTCCTCACGGCGCTGCCCCACCAGTCCAGCTTGGAGCAGTGCTCATAGTCTACCACGGGCAGCAGGGCCTGCTGCAGCTTGTCTGGGAGCGGCCCACCAGCTGTGGGAGACACAGTGCTCAGTGGGGTGGCATGGGGGTGCAGCCTTGGGCTGGGGCCTGCGAGTAGGGCTGGGAGCCTCAGAGTGGGGTGGGGGTTGGGGAAGGCAACTCTTCTAGGCTGATGGGGACTCTCCTCCCACCAGAGGGTCTGCCTGCTCTGTCCACCATAACGTCCCCAGCACCTGGCACGCAAGAGACGCTACAAAATGCTCAACTGAACACACTGGTGTTTGGGTGGATGGGGGGAGAAGGTGCTCCTGGAGGAGGAATGGGAGGCCAGTGCAAGGACCCATCCTGGTTGTTCAACCCCCGCCCCCACCCCCAGGCCCTGTCTTCCTGCCCACAGTCCCTGGGGCCGACAGGAAGGGTGAGCACGCACTGTAGAGGCGGCCCCAGCCGCTGATGTAGCAGGCTGCCCCGTTGGGCAGGATGTCCCCGGCGGGCGGGAGGCAGGCGAGCTGGACGGCATCTCCCAGCTGGGCGCTGCGTGAGAGCTTGATGAGGGCGATGTCATTGCTGGGGAGGAGGAAGGAGTCAGGAAGAGTCAGGGAAGCCCGGTTCTCCAGCCAGACCAAGCCCCACCTTCCAGCCTTAGCTGCAGAGAGTTCACCTCTGGGATGTCCTCCCTGCTCCTTTCCTTCTGAATCACATGTGTTTTTAGGGCTGAGAACCTCCCCCACCCGCCTAGCACCCATGCTGACCCTTGGCCTTCCTAGCTGTCCTCAGCTCTTACACCAAGGTTTGCACACTTCAACTGTGTCAGGATCGTGGAGGTCTCGTTAAAACATAGGTTGCTGTGTCCCACCCCAGGGCTCAGGGGGCGTGAGGAGTCACATTTCTAACAGGGTCCCAGGTGATGCTGATGCTGCTGGCCTACGGACCACACTTCGAGAACCCCTGCTGTCAGTCTTCATCTGCTTGCTTGTCACTCAAGTCATTGCACCTAGGTCCCCTTTCCTTTCCAAGTACCCCAGGAGTCCCATGAGGATGGGTCAAGGTCATGATCATCATGGCCCCTCTCTCCTGCCCTGCACTTTCAGGGGTTCTTCACCCTTCTTTGACCTTCACCAGAAAAAATGCTGAGCCGCCCAGACACATAATTTTACACATGCTTCAGGGCCTTAGGAAGCCCCGCTTTAGTGTTCTTACCCAGTGATCACCTCCCTGACTTTCAAACCACCCAGGAAACCCAGAAGGTCACCATGACACATGGCATAATTGAGGCCCCAGAAGGGCAGTGACTTGCCCAAGCCACATAGCAACTTACTGCTGGAGCCCGACTTTCAGTATGGTGCTCCTCCCTTCGCCCACAGTGCTGGGAACCCAGGATGCACTGGATAAAGTTTGATTGAATGGAAGAACCCTTGGATTTGGGAAAGGGGATGCCAGAGATGTCCCAGGTTCAAGTCAACTACCAAGTGGACTTGGGGGAGTTCCTGGCCCTCCCGGGGCCCTGCTGTCCTTCCACAAGGAGAGAGGTTTGGTGTAGATTGTCCTTAAAGGCTTTCCTGGCTCTGACCCTCAGTGTGTAGGACCAGGGCCCAAGATGCTGGACCCAGCCCTACTGTTCCTGGGAGTTTCCTCAGAATCATCTTTAGGTCACGAGGGGACCAGTAACCTCTGGGTCCTAGACCTAAGCATTCACTCACCCACAGGCTACGCAGTTGGGGTTCCAGAGTGGATGCGCGAAGAGGTCCCCAGCATTGATGGGGATCACCTGTTCGGGGCCCTCCTCCTCAGCCCGGTTATACTCGCCCAACACCACCTGGTAGGTCAAGGAGTTCCTGCGGGTGGAAGTTAGGTCAGTCTGGGCCTGACTGGCTAGCCTCCCTCCCCTCCCACAGCCACCCACTGACCCAGCCCTCCTGGTTCTCATGCGGAGACAGGGGCAAGCAAAAGAACTTACGAGATGCAGTGGCCTGCAGTCATGACCCAGTCGGGGGCGATAAGGCTGCCGCCACAGGTGTGGTGGAAGGCTCCATCTTTCTTGTACTGCAGGGAGACCTGGTGGCAAGGGAGGGAGGAGCCTAAGTGGTCTGGGCCCCCAATAAGGGCTGATATTCATGGCTGTATAGGTTCTGCACTATACAACTCTAGAGGGCATCATTCACGCAGAATGGCATCCTCCAGAAATGTGCAGTGTTCCACCTACAGGACTACATCATCTATGGCCGCTGTCACACTACCATGCAGAGTTAAGTCATACAATAGAAACCATATGGTTGACAAAAGCTAAAATATTTAGTCTCTGGTCCTTTACAGAACAAGTTAGCTGACCCCTGCTGTAGACCAACGCCATCCAATAGAACTGTCTTTTTTTTTTTCAAGAATTTATTCATTTATTTTTGCGAGAGAGACAGAGAGAGCATAAGTGGGGGGGAGGGGCAGAGGGAGAAGCAGACTCCCCGCTGAGCAGGTAGCCTGATGCGGGACTTGATCCTAGGACCTTAGGATCATGAACTGAACTGAAGGCAGCCGCTTAACTGACTGAGCCCCCCAGGCACCCCCCAACAGAACTTTCTGTGATGATGGAAAGGCTCTATATCTTGGCTGTCCAATATGGTAGCCGCTAGCCGTATGTGGCTATTGAGAATTTGAAATGTGGCTAGCATTGAGCAACTGAAGTTTAACATTATTTTATTTTAATTAATTTGAAGTTAAACAAACACATGTGGCTGGTGACTACTGTGTGGGTCTAGCCCCCTGTGCCCCACCGACCTCTATAAAACCCTTCATTCCTTTAGTGCTCTCAGACCTTGTGGCCTTGTTGTATAACTCGAAGAGTCTAGAAATGTCTACCCCCAAATCTCCCTCCCTAAAACAGTGCCTGAAATTCCACTATTCGTGCACCAAATAAACATTGCCTTCTCCCCAGATTCCACTTCTGATTTGCCAACAGCCCAGGGAGGGTTATGGATTGGGTGGACAAGACTTCCATGTGAAGTTGACTGTCCAAGAGTCTCCTGGTCTTTGGAAGCTGAAGAGGATACTGGAAGCAAAGCAGTGGAGTCAAGACTGAATGCCTTGCAGTCAGAAGAGGGTGCAGAGCCCATGGTGAGAAATAGTGCCGCTCGTATTGCTCTTACCTGCCAAGGCCAGCTGTGGGGGACTGCGTCCTCACCATTGACAACGCGGGCGGAGGGCTGGTGGGAAGGTCGGCCACAGCCCGAGGCTGGAAGGGAGAGCAGAGACATCAATCAGCCAGAGAGTCCCCCCAAAACAAAGAAGAGGCCTGGGTCTCCGTTCTAGATGCACCACATGCTGGCGTGACCCGGCGTAAGCTCTTTCCCCTCTCTGGACCTTTGTAGCCACATATGAGCAGTGAGCATTTGGACTAGACCAGGGGTTTCCAGAGTCCCAGGAGGCAAGGAATGGAGATGTGACCTCCTTCCGCAGCAGGACTGAAGGAGCTGCTCACAGTGCCTGGTGCCCAGCGAGCCCTTGAGAAGTGATAGCTAATTGTCATGAAAAGTGGTGGCTTTGGAATAAGACTGCCTGTGTTCAAAATACAGCTCTGCCCCTACTTCTAGCGTGGGCTACTTTACCTCTCTGAGGGTCAGTTTCTCCATCTGTAAAATGGGGATACTAATAATACTGATCACATGGGTCTGTTACAAGAAATAATTTAAGAAAAAATCCTTAGCATTCCGTGGCATATAGTATGCACTCTTACATTACTAGAGATAATATAAGAAAAGGATTACAAGAGATAATATGAGAAAAAATCCTCAGCATTCCCTGGCGTATAATAAGCACTCAATGAACATTATCTGTTACTATTACTATCAGTCAAGGGAGGCTGCTTGGAGGAGGTAGCCCTGAGCTGGATTATAATATGGCAGAGAGACTAGGAAAAGGCTATGGAGGCTAGCCTTTTCCACAGGATATGGAGTGGGGTAGGGGGAGGAAGAGGAGCATTGGAGGGTTAAGCAGAGGAACAGAAATTCCAACACAAGCACTCTAACCACAGAGCCCAAACTCTTCACAACTAGATTTTCTTTACTGCCCCCCAACGAGAAGTCCCACCACAGTGCTTTGGGTACTCCAGTCTTTCTCCTGAGCTGTTCCATTCATGGCTCCTCCTCCATTGTCCTGCCCCAGCACCAAGCTGAACCCCCACAATCATGCCCAGGTACAAGCTGAGATCTCCTCCTGTGGAGCCAGGTGTTGGGTTCATGAGACTCAGGGTGGGTGGTAGATTTCAAGGGTCCCTGATCCAGTGCAGCACAGGCTGGGGTCTTACCAAGGGCCACAAATAGGAGTGAACTGAGCAGCTGGAGCATCATGAGCCTTGAGACGATAGGAAAGACACACATAGCCTGCGGCTCTAATATAGGGCAGAAAGCAGATGGGGGGGCAGATTGGGCCCCATTCCCAGAACAGGTGGTGGAACGCCAGCTCTCTCATGGTCCAAGGCCATGGCCCCCACCTGCTGCCCATGGGGGAGTGACAGCCAACAGCAAGACCCGAGGTTCCCTCCAACCTGTGGCTACACAGGTGGCACTGAATGGCCAGCTGATAACAGGGGAGGCAGAAGGAAAGTTCTCATCAGAACAAGCCAACCTCTTCCAGGGGAGAACATGGGCTCTGGAACTGGTCAGACGTGGGTTCAAATCCTAGCTCTGCCACCTCCGGGCTCTTCATCCTTGGGCACATGGCCTAACTTCTATGGACCTCAGGTTTCTCATCTCTAAGTCAGGAGCTATATTAGTATCCACCTCAAAAAAAAAAAATTGTTGAGTGCTTTCTCCACATCAGGATGTTCTGAGGGATGGAGCCATGAACGAGACATGGTCCCAGTTCCCCTAGAGCTTGAGTCTAGTGGGGAGACAATGACAAATCAATAAAAAGAAATAAAGACTACTTCGTGTGTGTGTAGTTTAAAAAATAATAGTGAAATAAATACCTTTATTCTCACCACCCAGCTTCAGAAATAAAACATTATAATTCCTCTGTGTATCTCAACCCTATGACATTCCCTTGCTTTCATTAGATTTTCACATACATATGTATTCCTGATACATACATATGTATTCCTACTATTTTGGCTTTCCTTTTTGGCCCTCTATGTGAGTAGAATCACATAGTGATTATTCATTTGTGATGTCACTTTTATTTTGTGTTCAATATTGATTTCTGAAATCCATCCATGTTGATGCATGTAATTGATTTATTTTTACTGTTTAGTAGTCCATACTTCAAATATTCCAAAATCTATCCAATCTATTGTTAATAGATATTTGAGTGTTACTCATTCTTTTTTTTTTTTTTTTTTTGTTACCCATTTTTTGCTTTTATGGAACTGGTTCACATATATCTACTCCATGCCATGGATAAGAATTAATGAAACATAGGGTATGCAATGGTCCAGCTGCACGGTGTAATGACAAAGAGTTGATAGTCTCATTTAGAGGGAATAATGGTTCCTGTCATTCCGCATCTGAGCCAGCTTTCTTATTGCCATTCTTAATTGTTTGCACAACTGTGAGGTGTGAAATGGGGTTTCATTGTGATCTTCATTTGCATTTAATTTATCACAAATGAGATTGAGCATCTTTTATTTTGTGTTTTTTTTTAAGATTTTATTTATTTATTTGACAGACAGAGAGAGCGAGCACAAGCAGGGGGGAGTGGCAGGCAGAGGGAGAGGGAAAAGCAAGCTCCCCTCAGAGTGGGGAGCCTGATGCAGGGCTCAATCCCAGGACCCTGGGATCATGACCTGAGCCGAAGGCAGATGTTTAACCAACTGAGCCACCCAGGCACCCAAGATTGAGATCTTTTAAAATGTTCATTGGACATCCATATTTCATCATCCATGAAATGCTTATTTATGTCTTTTTGCCATCCTTTTTTAAAAAAATTTTGTTTGATTTATTTAAAAATTTTTAAAAAACTATTCACTCATTTCTCCTACCTCCACCCCCACCCCCCACCTCTTGCAACCACAAATCTGTCCTCTGCATCTATGAGCCTGGGTTTTCTTTGTTTAGATTCTGTATATAAAATAGACCATATGGTATTTGTCTTTCTCTGTATGACTTATTTCACTTAGCATAATGCCCTCAGAGTCCATTCATGTCCCAAATGGCAAGATTTCATCCTTTTTTATGGCTGGATTATATTCCATTGTACATATTTCACATCTTTATCTGTTTATCCATTCATAGGTAGATACTTAGGTTGTTCCCACATCTTGGCTATTGTAACATGGGGTGCATATATCTTTTTGAGTTAGTTTTTTCATTCTCTTTGGATAAATACCTAGAAATGGAATTGCAGGGTCATATGGTAGTTCTATTTTTAATTTTTTGAGGCACTTCCATCCTGCTTTCCTTAGTGGCTGTACCAGTTTCCATTCCCACTAATAGTGTACAACGGTTCCTTTTCTCCGCATCCTAGCCAACACCTATTTCTTTCTTTTTTTTTAAAGATTTTATTTATTTATTTAACAGAGAGAGACACAGTGAGAGAGGGAACACAGTAGGGGGAGTGGGAGAGGGAGAGGGAGAAGCAGGCTTCCCACAGAGCAAGGAGACCGATGTGGGGCTCAATCCCAGGACCCTGGGATCATGACCTGAGCCGAAGGCAGATGCTTAATGACTGAGCCACCCAGATGCCCCAACTCCTGTTGTTTCTATCTTCTTGATAATAGCCATTCTAGGCACACCTGGGTGATTCAGTTGGTTAAGCATCCAACTCTTGATCTTGGCTCAGGTCTTGATCTCAGGACTGTGAGTTCAAGCCCCACGTTGGGCTTCACATTGGGCGTGGGGCCTACTTTAAAAAAAATCGCCATTCTAACAGGTGTGAGGTGATATTTCACTGTGGTTTGGGTTTGCATTTATGGTGATTAGGGGTGATTAATGATTAATTAATTCTGGCAATTAATGATATAGAGCTTCTTTCCAAGTACCTGTTGATCTTTTGTAAGTCTTCTTTGGAAAAATGTCTATTCATATCTTCTGCCCATTTTTTTTTTTAAAGATTTTATTTATTTATTTGAGAGAGAGAATGAGATAGAGAGAGCATGAGAGGGGGAGGGTCAGAGGGAGAAGCAGACTCCCTGCTGAGCAGGGAGCCCGATGCGGGACTCGATCCCGGGACTCCAGGATCATGACCTGAGCCGAAGGCAGTCGCTTAACCAACTGAGCCACCCAGGCGCCCCCTTTTTTTTTTTTTAAAGATTTTATTTATTTATTTGAGAGAGAGAATGAGATAGAGAGTCTTCTGCCCATTTTTAAATCGGACCTTTGTTGCTATTGAATTGTATGAATTCCTTATGTATTTTGGATTTTGGGCCCTTATCAGAGATGTGGTTTGCAATTATTTTCTCCCATTTGGTAGGTTGCCTTTTCCTTGAGGATCCACTGTGGGCAGGCCCTAGGTTGGAGGCCAAGAACATAGAGATTCCCTCTTGATGGGACCCACAGTTTGCGTGGGGACACAGACTGGGTGCTGCACCACTGTGTAATACTTAGAACAGGGCATGACACATTGGGTACACATTATGTATTTGCTGAATTAACAGACTGAGACAGAGCTCAAGCTAAGATTAGAGGAGCTCACAGGAGGGCTTCAGAGGCTGATGTAGTCTCACTGGTTTATTTTTGCTTTTTGCTTTTGTTTTTGGTGTCAGATTCAACCAATCATCACCAAGAAGTATGTCAAGATGCTTACCGTTTATGTTTTCTTCTAGAATGTTTATGGTTTCAGGTCTTACATTCAAGTCTTTAATCCATTTTGAGTTAGTTTTTGTGAACAGTATAAGATATTGGTCCAGTTTCATTCTTTTGCAGGTGGCTGTCCAATTTTCTCAGCACCATTTATTGAAGAGGTTGTCCTTTCCCCATTGTATATTCTTGGCTCCTGTGTCATAAATTAATTGACTGTATATGCATGGATTTATTCCTGGACTCTCTATTCTGTTCCATTGATCTATGTGTCTGCTTTTATGCCAAGTCCATACTGTTTTGATCACTACAGCTCTGTAAGAGTTTGAAATCAGGGAGCGTGATGTCTCCTTGTTCTTCTTTCTCAAGATTTCTTCGGGTATTTGAGTCTTGTGGTTCCACACAAATTTTAGGATTATTTACTCTGTTTCTGTAAAAAATACCATTGGCATTTTTTTTTAAAGATTTTATTTATTTATTTGACAGAGAGAGACACAGTGAGAGAGGGAACACAAGCAGGGGGAGTGGGAGAGGGAGAAGCAGGCTCCCTGCCGAGCAGGGAGCCCGATGTGGGACTCGATCCCAGGACCCTGGGATCATGACCTGAGCCGAAGGCAGACGCTTAACAACTGAGCCACCCAGGAGCCCCCGCATTGGCATTTTGATAGGGATTGCATTCAATCTGTACCTTGCTTTGGGTAGTATGGATATTTTAACAGTATTAATTCTTCCACTCTATGAGCACAGAACATTTATTTGTGTCTTCAATTTCTTTCATTAATATCTTACAGTTTTCAATATACAGGTCTTTTACCTCCTTGGTTAAATTTATTCTTAGGTATTTCATTCTTTTTGATGCAATTTTAAATGAGGTTGTTTTCTTAACTTTACTTGCTGATAGTTTTTTATAAGTGTAAAGAAATGCAACAGATTTTTGTGTACAAATTTTGTACCCTGCGACTTCATTGAGTTTGTTTTTTTGAGAGTCTTTAAGGTTTTCTATATATAATATGTTATCTGCATATTTTTACTTCTTCCTTTCCAATTTGGATGGCTTTTATTTCTTGGCTGATTTCTCTAGCGAGGACTTCCAATACAATGTTGAATAAAAGTGGTAGGAGTGGACCTCCTTGTCTTGTTCCTGATCTTAGAGGAAAAGCTTTCAGCTTTTTACCATTGAGTATGATAACCACTGAGTTAGCTGTGGGCTTGTCATATATGACCTTTATGATGTTGAGATAAGTTCCCTCTATACCAGCTTTGTTGAGAGTTTTTATCATAAATGGATATTGAATTTTGTCAACTGCTTTTCTGCATCTATTGAGATGATCAATATCTTCAGAAGGATAAATTTTTACCCTTCATTTTATTAATGTGGTGTGTCGCACTGACTGATTTGTGGATGTTGAACCATTCTTGTATCCCTGGAATAAATCCAACTTGGTCATGGTGTATGATCCTTTTAATGTATTGTTAAGTTCAACTTGCTAATATTTTGTTGAGGATTTTTGCATCTATGTTAATCAGGGACATTGACCTGTAATCTTCTTTTTTTGTGGCATCCCTGTCTGGTTTTGGTATCAGGTTATGCTAGCCTTGTAAAATGTGTTTGGAAGAGTTCCTCCCTCTTCTGTTTTTTGGAAGAGCTTGAGAAGGATTCGTATTGATTCTTCTTTGAATGTTTAGCAGAATTCACCAATGATATCATTTGGTCCTGGACTTTTGTTTGTTGGGAGGTTTCTGATGACTGGCTCAATCTCCTTGGTAGTAATTGATTTGTTCAGATTTTCTATTTCATCGTGATTTGGTCTTGGTAGGTTGTATGCCTGTTTTTATGACTTTATCCATTTCTTCTAGGTTGTCCAGTTTGTTGGCATATAATTGTTTATGGTAGTCTCTTATGATCCTGTATTTCTGTGGTATCAATTGTAACATCTCCTCTTTTATCTCTGATTTTACTTATTTGAGTCCTTTCTCTTTTTCTCTTGGTGAGTCTAGCTAAAGGTTTGTCAACTGTGTTTATCTTTTCAAAGAACTGATTCAGTTTCATTGATCTTTTCTTTTGTCTTCTAAATCTCTACCTCTTTACATTTCTACTTCTGCTCTCATCTTTGTTATTTCCTTCTTTCTATTAGCTTTGGACTTCATTTGTTCTGCTTTTTTCTAGTCCCTTGAGGTGTAAACCTAGGTTGTTTGAGACTTTTCTTGTTTCCTGAAGTAGGCATTTATCACTACGAACTTCCCTCTTAGAGCTGCTTTTGCTGCATCCCACAAATTTTGGTATGTTCCATTTCCATTTTCCTCTGTCTCAAAGTATTTTTTGATTTCTCTTTTGATTTCTTCTTTGAAGGAATCCATTGATTGTTCAGTAGCATGTTGTTTAATCTTCACGTATTTGTGAATTTAACAGTTTTATTCTTGTAATTGATTTCTCGTTTCAT
The DNA here is from genome assembly GCF_964656455.1 of Halichoerus grypus. Classification (NCBI taxonomy): domain Eukaryota; kingdom Metazoa; phylum Chordata; class Mammalia; order Carnivora; family Phocidae; genus Halichoerus; species Halichoerus grypus. The sequence continues at coordinate 171,553,393 of NC_135716.1, forward strand.
ACCATTGTGGTCAGAAAAGACATTTGATGTAATTTCAATCCCCTTAAATTTATTAAAACTTTCTTGTGACCTAACATATGATCTATGTTCCATGTGCATTTGAGAAGAATGCATATTCTGTTGATTTTGGATGGAATGTTCTGTAAATATTGGTTAGGACTATCTGGTCTAACATGTCATTTAAGGCTGATGTTTCCTTATTGAAGGAAACATCCTGTCTGGATGTGCTGTATATCCATAACCTAAGTGGGGTACTGAAGTCCCCTATTATTATTGTATTGCCATCTATTTCTCCCTTTATGTATGTTATATTTGTTTTATATTCTTAGGTGTTCCTATGTTGGATGCATACATGTTTACAAATGTTATATCCTCTTTTGGGGTTGGCCCCTCTATCATTATGCAATGCCCTTCTTTGTTCTTACTCTCTTTGCCTTAAAATATATTTTTCAATATTTTATTTATTTATTTGAGAGAGACAGAGATAGTGAGAGAGAGCACACGAGCAGAAAGGAGGGGGAGAAGCAGACTCCCACTGAGCAGGGAGCCTGATGCAGGGCTTGATCCCAGGACCGTGGGACCATGACCTGAGCCGAAGGCAGACACTTAACCGACTGAGCCACCCAAGTGCCCCTGTTCTTACACTCTTTGTTTTAAAGTCTATTTTGTCTGATGTAAATATAGCTACTCCAGCTTTCTTTCAGTTTCCATTAGCATGGAATTATCTTTTTCCATCCCTTCACTTTCGGTCCATGTGTGTCCTTACATCTAAAGTGTGTCTCTTGTAAGCAGCATATAGATGGGTCTGGTTTTTTTTGTTTTTTTTTTTAATCCATTCATGCACTCTATGTCTTCTGACTGGAGAATTTAGTCTATTTACATTTAAAGTAATTATTGATAGGTATGTACTTATTGCCATTTGTTAATTGTTTTGTAGCTGATTTTATAGTTCCTCTTGTTCCTTTCCTCTCTTGCTCTCTTCCTTTGTTGTTTGATTACTTTTTTTAGTAATATGCTTATATTCCTTTCTTTCTCTTGTGTATGTACTATAGGTCTTTATTTTGTGGTTACCATGAGGCTTACACGTAATAGCTTGTATCTATAACAGTCTATTTTAATTTGATAACAACTTAAGTTTGATTCCATTCTAAAGCTCAACATTTTTATTGGCAGCAGTCAGAACATCATGAGCCTTGAGATGATAGGAAAGACACACATAGCCTGCGGCTCTAATATAGGGCAGAAAGCAGATGGGGGGGCAGATTGGGCCCCATTCCCAGAACAGGTGGTGGAACGCCAGCTCTCTCATGGTCCAAGGCCATGGCCCCCACCTGCTGCCCATGGGGGAGTGACAGCCAACAGCAAGACCCGAGGTTCCCTCCAACCTGTGGCTACACAGGTGGCACTGAATGGCCAGCTGATAACAGGGGAGGCAGAAGGAAAGTTCTCATCAGAACAAGCCAACCTCTTCCAGGGGAGAACATGGGCTCTGGAACTGGTCAGACGTGGGTTCAAATCCTAGCTCTGCCACCTCCGGGCTCTTCATCCTTGGGCACATGGCCTAACCTCTCTGGACCTCAGGTTTTTCATCTCTAAGTCAGGAGCTATATTAGTATCCACCTCAAAAAAAAAAAAATTGTTGAGTGCTTTCTCCACATCAGGATGTTCTGAGGGATGGAGCCATGAACGAGACATGGTCCCAGTTCCCCTAGAGTTCGAGTCTAGTAGGGAGACAATGACAAATCAGCAAAAATAAATAAAGGCCATGTCTGTGGTGGTAGGTGTTCTGAGGAGAATGAAATGTGGGGGGCTGGGGCGAGAATGGGAGTAACACATGCAGGTGGGGACCGGGAGAGGGAAGTTCTGGCTGAAAGGGTACTGTCTGATCCAGTCTTAAAGGGTAAGTAAAAGCCAGCCATGGGAAGCCCTGAAGGAAAAGCACTCCAGGTAGGGAGGACAGAAGTGCAAAGGTCTAGAAGCTAGAATGCTTTGGCTTGTTCAAGGAGAGGGAAGTCAATATGGCTGGAGCAGAGCCGAGAAAGTGCAGTGGTAAGGGATGAGGTCAAAGAAGAAACAACTCCTAAAGCTGAATTCACAGGTGACCCAGAACTTCCACTCCCGGGTATGGACCCCAGAGCAAATCCTGCACATGTGCCCCAGGAAGCTTGCACAAGAGGGTTACCAGCCCTGTCTTCAGCCCTCAATAGGAAAATCCTAGAAACAACTCAAATGTCCATCACAGCGAATGGATGAATATATGTAGGACAGTCGCAGGATGGAATATTAATCAGGAGTCAAAAAGAATGAAACACAGTGACATGCCACAGGGCAGACAATTTCTAGGAATATCGATTAAGACGAAAAAAAAAAAAAGTCCCAGAAAGTTAAATGCTGTTTAATACCCCTATTACAGAGTTTAAAACAACTAAAATTAAAAATATACATTTTAAAGAATGCAAATATTGGGTGAAAAGAACTATAGAAAAAAGGCAAGCAATGGCATGAGGAGCCTAGGGTTCTAGATAATGGTTGACTCAAGCCTGTGGTGGGCAGGAGGAGGATCGGTTAGATGTTGCTAGGAGTTCTAGCTTTGCCTTGGTCATTTTTGTTTTGTTTTGGCTTTCTTGAAGGTTAATTTTCATACAATAAAGTTCACCAGTTTCAACTGTAAAACGAGTGAGTTTTAGCAAACGTATACAGCTATGAAACCACCACCACAACTAGCATATGGAACATTTTCATGACCCAAAAAATTTCCCTCCCGCCCAGTTGCTCCCTATCCCACCCCCACCCTGGCCCCTGGCAACCAGTGGTCTGCCTTCTGTCTCTCTAGTCTCACCTTTTCCAGAATCTACATACAAACCGAAGCACACGATGCGTATCTTTCGTTTCTGGGTGTCTTTCATTTAGCATAAAGCTTTCAAGTTTCATCTGTGTCAGTATGTTAGACGCACTAACGTATTATTTAAAATAACTGTATGTCTAACTAAATAAAAGTAGCCCACGAGTAGCCTAATGATACCTGAAACTATGATGAGAGTATGTCATAGACTGAGGATTATTATTAATCCAATTCTGTTACTTGAAATTCAAATTGACAGAGAAAGAGAGAATAAGACAAAAAGAGAGAAAGGGGTGAGTGAGAGCCAGACCCTGTAAGATCTCTTAGCAGGTCTGATAATAAAGACTTGGATCTTTATTCTAAGTATAAGGAAAAAGCCACGGGGCAAGGGGAGGCAACTGAGTAGGGCAAGGACCTAGGATCTCATTTACACTTTCAAACAAATGTCTTTCTGGGCGCTGCTGACAGTGGAGGATTATGGGGTAAGAGTGAGGGGGGCCAACTGGAGCTATTTTCGTCATGGAAAAAAGTGGGTGGGGCCTGGGGTGGTGGAGATGGAAATGGAGAGACATGGTTGGGATCAGGGTATATTCTGGAAATAGAGCAATCTCTGAGATCACCTCCGTGAAGAATGAAGCACAGTGCCTGGCACTAAATCAGTGAACTTAATTCACATTAATTTGCAGAAAAGGGGCGCCTGGGTGGTTCAGTCGGTTAAGCATCGGACTCTTGATTGTGGCTCAGGTCATGATCTCAGAGTGGTGAGATGGAGCCCTGCATCGGGCTCCGTGCTGAGCGCGTGGAGCCTGCTTGAGATTCTCTCTCTCCCTCTCTCTACCCCTCCCCCCTCCCCGCCTGCTCTCTCTCTCTCAAAAAAAAAAAAAAAAAAATTGTAGGGCACCTGAGTGGCTCCGTCAGTTAAGTGTCTGCCTTCAAGCTCAGTTCATGGTCCTGTGGCCGGGCTCCCTGCTCAGCGGGAGTCTGCTTCTCCCTCTGCCCCTCCCCCTTGCTCATGTTCTTTCTCACTCTCTGACTCACGCGTGCACTCTCTCTCTGCCTCTCTCATAGATAAATAAAATCTTTAAAAAAAATTGCAGAAAAGACTTAGCACATCCTTACTGGCTGTTGGAAATAGCCTCCCCGCCCAGAACTTAATAGGTGCTCAGTAAGTGTTTGCTAATTAGGGCAAACAGGCTCCGCAGACTTTCCTGAGTAATCCCTGACATCCCCCAGGGCCCCGTGATCTAAGAATTGCCAGACTCCCTCCTGCTAGCATTACTGACTCAGTGTAGAGCCCTCCTTTGGGGCTCCTACATTTTGGAAGCAGGGAGGAGGGCAGTGCTCAGTAGCGTTATGGATTCCTAAGGGCGGATGTCAAGCATGAGGCGGGCAGGTTTTCTTTCAGGAGTGTTCCCCCTGCCATCACAGCCACGATCCCGTCCGCTGCTCCGGTAGCCTGGCCCCTGGAAAGAGCGTGGGAACAACGGGAGCAGCTGTGAAAATCCTTCAAACTGGGCTAAAAATAGCCATGGCCTCCCTTACCCCCGGTTCCCTATGGGCCTGGACATGTTTGTTTGCTCAGCTTTGGAGCTCAGAGCCATTCCCCAGACCCTGAGCTGAGGAAGAAAGACGGAAAGTCAGGGAGGCGGCAGGGGAGTGCAAGGGGCAGGTCCGAGACGTCCAGATTCAGTCACAGAATGTCTGAAACTGAGCCTGCAAGATGATCTGACCCTTCTCTTCTTCTCTTCTTTCTGGCAGATGGAGACTTGAGACCCAGAGACCAGTGAGGCCTGGCTCAAGGCCCCTGGTTGGTCACTGCTTGACCTGGCAGAGGGTCACCGATGGTCTGGGGAAGGCCCCCCTCCCCCACCGAGCTTCGCCCGATAAACCGCCCAGCCTCTATCCTGCTGGCTTTGAGCAGCTCGCACCCCTCTGTCGGCCCTGCAGACAGACAGGCAACCACCCTGGCCCTCGGCTTGGCCCCGAGGGAGATGGGCCATCTCCCCACACAATCCCTGCCGGGGCATCTCGCCTTCCAGGCCCTGTGGACACTGTCAGCTATGCTGCTGTTGAACCTCTGGGGGCTTCTGGTCTAGGAGCAGCTGGAGCAAAATCCCAAAAGAGGACCCTCCTCCTAACCCCTGGGAAGGCCAAATCTCCATCCATTAGGCCTTTGCAAGCCATGTCCTGAATGGGAGGTGGACCTCTGCGTGTGCAGGAAAATATGGGGAATTGAGAAGGAGGTCGGGGGCGGGGTGTGCAGCTGGGGAGACTTTTTCTTAGGAAGAAGATGTTTCCATTATTTCTGGTTCCCACCTGATGGGGAGTTCCATGAAGGTAAAACTTTCTCTTATTCATCTTTGAAGTCCCAGAGGGGGCCTGGCACATAGTAGGTACACATTAAAAGAGGTAAAGAAAGAAAGAATGAATGAATGAATGAAGCTAAAGGACTCGTCAAATGCCTGACTCTTCCTACCCTGAAAGTGGAGTTGACCCTGACATTCATGAAGGGCACATCTGGAGGCCATCGCCTCTGTGTGTCCCAGAGATGCTCGGCAGTGGGGTTTGGATGGTGGTTCTGATGACCAGCCTTCTAGAGGATATTAGTAGATATTCCATGACAAATGGACCCACGGGAATGGAGCCCCATGAGGCAAGGGTTTTCGTCTGCTTTGTTCACTGCTGTGGGCTCGGCTCTCAGAACAGAACCCAGCGGGAACACAAAGAAACAAAGATCAGATGGGATCTGGAAACATGAAATCAAACAAAGTTCAAACAGTTCTTTCCTGCAGGACTTTTCAGAGCCTTTAAGGTGCCAGTGTTAACTGTTAATCCCACATAATGATCTTAAGTCCAGACTCTGGTGCCTCATCACCTTGTAGTTCTGCAACGACCAGCCCCCCCCTATAAGATGGGACAGCACAACCTCAGGGAGGCCCAGGATCAGGCAGGTGCCCCATGACAATGGTGCCAAGAAGCCACCACTGAGGGGACCCAGGGCAGGAATGGCATGTAGGTGTCTCTCGCCCCAAGGAAGCCACTGAATCAGCTGGGACGCGAGAAGACTGCTGGGCAATTGCACTGGCGAGTGGTGGGGACAGGGACAGCCTTCTTCCCACAGCCAGGGCCATGCCTTCCTCGGGCAGAGCCGGGGTGGGGTGGGAGAACCCCCTGGCCCCTGTGGGGGGTGTGAAGGGGAGACTGGAGGGGTGAAGCTCCCTCCCTCCCCTGCCCTCCTGGCACATACACATGCAACAAGTATTTGTGGAGCACCTACTGGATTCCAGGCACTGTCCCGGTCCCCAGCAATCCTTCTGCCAGGATGACAACTCATCGCCGGCAGGGTAGCATGGCAGCGGGAATTCAGTGTCGGTCTGCTGGGTACTCTCCGTCTGCTCTCTGCCTGGCCCCACCCTGCCCCATTGGCTGGCCTGATGGATGATGGCATCAGCAGGCTCATTTGTCCTCTGGGTTTGGATCAGTCAGGGGACGCTAACAGCAGAGACTGAAGGACAGGAAGAGAGAGCAGTTAGGGTGTCTATGTGTGTGTTCGGGTGTGTTCGCTAGCCCCCTTTCTGCAGGTTTGCATTGGCCGCATTCCTCCACCAAAGGCCCTGGCTCCCAGCAGGAGGCCTCATTTTCCCAGGGCTACTTCCTCTGGGCTCCAAGAACCCCCTCCTCCCTCTGGCCCTTCGGCCTAGGCGTGGTATCAGCTCCCCATTGTTGCCAGCCTTGGGGTGCCTCACCATCTCTTATTAGTTTCTCCAATCTTGCCTGCACTTCGATTAAATATTCCTCTATTACCCCTTGGGCTTGACCTCTGTTCCCTTCCCAGATCTCGGTTTCATTGAATGCAACAGAGACCCCAAATAGCAGTGCATAAAATTAAGCTAGAAATGTATTCCCCTCTAACCACAAAGTCCAAGCTCTCCTTGCAGCTTTGCTCTGTGAAGTCATCTGCTCTTTCCATCTCGAGGTTCCTACAGTGTGTCCTCATCCACAAGGCATTTGTAAGGGGTTTAGTTGTGTCCCCCCAGATTCCGATGTCAAAGTCCTAACTCCTAGTACCTCAGAATGTGACCTTATTTGGACATAAGGTCATTGCCAATGCAATTAGCTAAAATGAGGTCATTTGGGTGGGCCCTACTCCAACATGACTTGTCCTTATAAAAGGGAAATTTGGACACAGAGACAGACAGACACAGAGGGGAGACAGCCATCTCCAAGCCAAGGAGAGGGGCCTGTAACAGCTCCTTCCAACACGACCTCAGAAGGAACCAACCCCGCTGACATTTTGATTTCAGACTTCCAGCATCTAGAACTATGAGGATACATTTCTATCGCTTAAGCAGCCCGGGTGAGCGACCCCAGGAGACTCACACGCACGTACGATGGCTCGTCTACCACACCCACGTTCCCGACAGAGAGAGGGAAGGGCAAGCGGGTGCTTTATCTTTAAGCACCCAACCTGAAATTTGCATACATCTCTTCTGACCAACGTCAGAAATCAGCACTTGGCCTCCCCTGGCTGCCCAGGAGCCTGGAAATGCCCTGTGCACAAGGAAAACATCTGTTATCATTAAAAAGAAAGGAAGAATGGGTAGTGGGGGCAGCTACAGGTCTCTGGCACCAAATGCCACAAACGTTTTCAGATGTGAGCAGCAAGAAGCTCTGTCTAAGGTAAACAATTAGGACATGTATTCTCTCACAGGACTTGACTTCGAGTCCAGAGGCAGGGGAAGCACGGGAGGAACACCAAGGCTGGGGTTCATTCTGGTGGCTCCGCCCTACACAGGCTGCTGGCTTCCTCCTCAGGCCGCAAGTCAGAAGGCTGTCAGTGTCTGTGAATGTCAAGCCAGAAAACAGAAATCTCAGTTTCATTCAGGGAATCGGTTACCCAGGTGCAGGAAGTGTCGAGAAGCCAACAGGGAAGGTGGAGGAACCCAGAGATTAGCCAAGCTACTCCCAGGATGGAGGGATAGAGGAAGGGGATGCTGTTAGCTGGAGCTCAGGAGCCAGGGCCGCCCAGCCGAAGCTGGACCCAGCCCAGGCCTGTCCATCGGGAGCCATGGAGGAGGTATAGGGAGAGACTACCCTGATTTCTCTCTTCCCCCAGCCCTCCTGTCTCCCACCAGTGCCTCCCATTGGCTGAACCCAGCTGGAAACCAGCGGTCACAGGTACTGGGGAAATCCAGCTTCTAGGAATCCATCTCCCCATCCCCCCTGCTCAACCTCGACACTGAGAAATAAACCCAAGGCTGGAGCTTCCGCGGAAGGGGAGGAGAAGGATGAACTGGAGGTCTCTGTAGGGAGGCGCCTCAGAGCAACAGGGGCCTTTGAAGGGTTTTCGATAAGAGAGCAACAGGATCCAATGCATGCTGTCAAATTCTAGGTCTTTCTGACTGCTGAGCGGAAAATAGACTAAAGAGCAAGAATACCTTCTGAGAGACTAGCTGGGATTCTACAGAGGTTGTCCGGGTAACCAGGATGGGGGCCACGGATAGGCAAATGGCCAAGGACGAGGAAGTGCGCATGGAAGACGGAGCCTGGGTCTCATGGGAGAACCACGCAGGACACGCACAAATATGCCAGGCGACCCAATTCGGTGTCCCAGATACACAGCCGCTGCACGGGGCTTGCACAGGGCAGGCACTCGCTCAGGGCCTCTGGTGAGCAGATGCCGCCGCCACGTGCATGCACGCGCACACACACACACACACACACACACTTAGCAGGGCCGCACCCGCGGTGGCTTGTCCTCGCCTGGTTGCCAGCCAGCCCTTCACGTGGAATACACCCCTGAAGACTACATATTCCTAGAAGGCTTTCAGCCACAAGTAACCGATGACTCCATTCAAAACGACTTAACGGGCGCCTGGGTGGCTCGGTCGGTGAAGCTTCCGACTCTTGGTTTCAGCTCAGGTCAGGGTCTCAGGGGCGCGAGATCGAGCCCCGCATTAGGCTCTGTGCTGGGTGTGGAGCCTGCTTAAGATTCTCTCTCCTCTTCTCCCCCTGCCCCTCCCCCCCAATCAATCAATCAATCAAATAAAAGCGACTTAAATGTAGGGCTTTTCTCACCTAACCAGATGGGGTGGTGGGGGTGGGACACTCACCATCGGCACAGTGATGACACAGAGGACCCAGGCTCTTAGGATCTTGCACTCCGACAGCCTAAGCCCATTGGCCTCTCCTCTGGGGTTGCCTCCTTCATTGTCCCAGGAGCAGACCCTGAGACAAGGATTTGGGTGCAGGTACTTGATTTAGGAGGGGACCCTGAGAAGCATGTGTAGGGAGCAGGGAAGGGAGACAGGGAAGGGAAGGAGGCCCAGACAAGGTGTGGTAGTGGACAATAGAGGCCCGATCCCATGGGGAACTCTGGGAGCCAATGCTTCAGAGCCGTCCCATCTACATGTGAGGAGCCTGCACGTGGGTCTTCCTACTTGTATCCCCAGAGAGGGGATGTGTGCATGGGTTTCGATTACTCATATGCACAGCTCCAGCATGCCTTGCTCAGAGTATGTACACACACACACACCCCCTGCACACACCAGAGCACACACGTATGTGATTCACATGCATGCTAGAGAATATACACCTCCTCCCTGTTAAAACAAACATCTGGGCCTTAATCTATTGGGATGCTGTAACAAAATACCATAGAGTCAGTGCCCTCAACAACAAATACTTATTTCTCAGAGTTCTGGAGGCTGGGAAGTCCAAGATCAAGGTGTCAGCAGATCCGGTGTCGTGGTTTCGGACGGCTATCTTTTTGTATTCTCACGTGGCAGAAAGCTGCCGTGGACCTTCTTATAAGAGCACCAGTCCCATTCAAGAGGGCTCTACCCTCATGACCTCGTGACCTCTCAAAGACTCCACCTTCTAATAACATCACACTGGGGGGTAGGATTTCCACATAAGAATTTGGGGGAGACACAAACGTTCAGTTCGTAATAATCTCTCACGGCTTCTTACTCTGGTCTTTGGCTTGGGCTGGGCAAAGGCTAGAGCATTAAGCATTTCTGATAAAAAGCCCACCCTTTGGAACCCCACCTAAGGTAGAATGGCTGGAGGGAAGTGAGGGAAGCCATGGCAGCCCCTCCCAGGCGGCAAGCTGAGGTTCTCCAGCCCAGGATGTAATCTCTCAAGTTACCAGCAGGGGGTGCCCAAGAGCCACGATCGTGCTTCAAGGGTTTTTTTGTGTGTGTGTGTGGTTTTTTTTTCTGGTAGGTTTCTTGTGTAAGGCTGTGTTGTCTCTGGGTGTGTTTGAGGGAGAAGAGAGGTCTCAGGAGTTCCTCATGGGAGCTGAGCTGAGTGTGATGGATGCACTCACCTCCAGTGCTAGGGATTGCCCCACCCAGGCTCCAATGCCTGGGCGCGATGTTGGTGCTTATTTCATGTTAGACGAATAGCTGAGTAAATGGATGGAAGACTGGGAGAATAGAGAGAAAGAGGATGACTCAGGAGAAAAAGGCAAAGGGAGGAGAATCAGGAAGAAGGGTGAAAAGCAGACAGATGATGGTGGGCTCAGGGGAAAGAGAAATGCTAAGAAGGTAGGCAGGGGAGTCAAGGGTGGTGAGTGAAGGGGCGCAGTGCCTTCCTCGGTGCTTTGGCCTGAAATGTCTCTTCTCCCAGAGGCCCCCCATGCTGCCCGCCACAATGCTCCCCATCTTTCCAGGCCAGCTGGGGTTGGCACTTTCTTCAGGAAGGTCTCCCTGAGCCCTCAGTGGGTATCTGTCCCTCTTGCCTTTATGCTCCCACAGCTCTGGGAGATGCTACTTGGGACCTCTCTGGTCCATTAAAACATGGGTGGTGAAGTCAGACAGACCCAGGTTGGGTTTGAATTCAAGCTCAACCATTGCTGTGTGACCTTAGCCAAGAGACCTAACCTCTCTGCACCTCGATTTCCTCAGCCAGGGTAACACCAGTCGCTCCCTCACAGGGTTTTAGTGAGCAGTTGAGCTAAAAAACACTTAGCACTGGGCTTGGCGTATAGGGAGCATTGAACAAAAGGTGGCAATTATTACTCTTGCATTCCAGAGAGTCCCAACCTCAAATGATCTGCCTTGTTGTCAAGTTGTTTGCCTTGACTTGGGTTCAGAAAATATTGTCATCAAAATGAATAGTGAGCACCACTGGTTAATGCATGTGAGCTCCCTGAAACGCTCATCTGTGCTCAGTTCATTTTTTCCCATGTACAAGATTATCTGTTACAGTGTCGCTCGAAATAAAACATAACTGGAAACAACCTAAATGTATATTGACAGGAGAGTGATGAATTGCGGCATATTTGTAGAGTGCGATACTAAAGAGTGAAAATGATTGAACTAGAGCTACATGTATCCACACGGATAGATCTCAGAAGCGTTTCATTGAACAAAAAACAAATTACAGAATAATGCATTCAGTATCTTGTAATATATATATATATAGCATTTGAAAACATGCAAATCGATGATATGCCATATGGCAACGTGTGGGAACAGAACAAACAGGAATAGCAATGATCATGAGAGATCAGGATGGTGGCACCCTCCCAGAAGGGAGGGAGCGGTGTTGGCAAGGTCTTCACGTGGCTTCAACTGTATCTGTAAGTTTATTTTTTAATTCCTTGAATACGGTGTGAGACCTTCTCTGTTTCTATCTTCACAACAACCCTGAGCATGAAATATGAGGAAGAGGCTCAGGGAGGCAAGGTAAAGTGTCCATGCTTACCCAGCCTCCTGGAAGCAAAGGTGGGAATTGAACCCAGATCTCCGGATCCCAGCTGCCCTCTCTGTCAAGCAGGCTGCTTGGGTTTTTACTGAACTGCTGGCAGTGATCTCAAGGACAAAAAAAAAAAAAGTGCCACGGAGCTGGGGCAGAGCAGCTCAACTCTGCTGGGCTGGACAAGGAGGATGGGCTCTGGCCCACTGGGCTCAGGGCTTGGCCCGTGCCTGGTAGGGGTTTGAGCCCAGGCCAACCGAGAGGAGGTTTCCCACCTTTCCATCCTTCCTGGTGCTCTCCTGGTTGGGTCAGATCAGGGCTAAAGCCAGCCTTGGGTAGGGTCTCTGTAGTGGGAGATAGAGGCCTCCTAGTCTCTGAACTGGCTCTTCTGCTCCCACAGCCTCCCCCATTTCCCAGCAAAAGCAACCCAGGGGCACAGGCGGGAAGATCACCACCAAGGGGCCTCTAGCCCTGAGGACACTCCAGGATGCCCAACCAGGACCTCATCCACAGACTCCAAACCCTCCAGGGGCAGAGACGTTCCAACTATTCCAAAACAGGGCCTGGCACTCATTCCTTGCCCCCTTTCCTCCTTCTCCCCCTCCCTCCCTCCCTCTCTCCCTTCCTCCTTTCCTCCCTCCCATCCCCCCCCCCCCTTCCTGCCTTCCAAAAACCTGCAAAGTACTAGGGCCTGTGCGGGTCACTGGAAGACAGGGATGCGAGACAGACCCTCATTTCCAGGAGCTCAGGGTCTGCTTGCGAGGTCAGATGTATAAACAGATAAGCACCTGACAGACATTCAATACATGTTTGGATCCAAGTGAATGAGACTGGCCCATGTGGCCCAGAGAAGGGCAGTGACCGGCTCAGGTCACACAGTGGTCCCATGGCGTAACTGACACTGGGGCGCAGGACTCCAGACACGGTTGAAGCTCCTTCTACTGCATCCCACCTCTGCTGTGTGTTTGTTTTTCAAGTTGATGATTGTGAAATATTTCAAGTATACAAAAAGCTTCAAGAATGGTATCATGCCAGGGCACCTGTCTGGCTCAGTCGGTGGAGTATGTGACTCTTTATCTCAGGGTTGTGAGTTTAAGCCCCATGTTGGGCATGGAGAGTACTTAAAAATAAAGTCTTTAAAAAAAGGACAGAAAGAAAGAAAGAGAAAGAAAGAAGAAAGGAAGGAAGGAAGAAAGAAAGAAAGGAAGGAAGAAAGGAAGAATAGTACCATGCCTCTTAGGAACCCACCATCAAGCTTTGTCACATCTTCCCGTGACCGCAGGTGCCTCCCTTCCCAGCCTGAATCAAATGCTCTCCTTGCTTCCTGGGACATGTTTCTTTTGCAGACCCCATGTACGAGCTTCTTTAAACAGAGGCTGTGAGGTGTTTTCTGACACCAGCCAATTCTCTGATACCCGCCGAGTATCCAACAATTCGATTCATTTCTGGCACTTTCTATCTGGTACCGGTGTCATATCCCACCAGTTAAAGGGCTCTGTTCCATATGACTGTGCCCACTTCAGACACAATCCTACCACCCCCTTCCTCTGGTTTGATAATTTGCTAGAATGTCTTGCAGCACTTGGAGATACACTACTCATGTGTTTTTTTGTTTGTTTGTTTGTTTAAAGATTTTATTTATTTATTTGTCAGAGAGAGAGGGGGAACACAAGCAGGGGGAGTGGCAGAGGGAGAAGAAGGCTCCCCGCTGAGCAGGGAGCCCAATGCGGGACTGGATCCCAGGACCCCGGCATCATGACCTGAGCCATAGACAGACACCCAATGGATTGAGCCACCCAGGCGTCCCAAACACTACTCATGTTTACCAGTTTATTATATAAAGATTCAGATGAACAGCCAGGTGAAGACATACACGGGGTGCACAATGTAAAGACTCGCAGATGCCATTCATGAGAACGGCAGGTCTGGGATGGTCGGTAGAGACCGTTCAGCAGCCCCTTCTCCTTCTCCAATTGGACAAACTGAGGCCCAGGCCATGCAGCAAGTTAATAACACAGCTGGGCCTAGAACCCAATTTCCTCGTCTGTCAAATAATGAACAGCCGGTATTTATTGAGAGTCGCCGACATGCCAAGGGATCAACCTTGGGGGGCAGGTGTTCTTAGGATGCCCCGTTTAGAGATGAGGAATCTGAGGCTCAGTTAAGGGAAGGAAGCTGCCCGAGGTCTTACAGCTGCTAGAACCAGCACCGGGCAGGAGGTCACTGGGAAATTGCTGCTGTCTGGGAACACAAGGTTTTTGCCTTGCTCTGGAATTGAAAGGATCTAAGTCATCTAAAGCAGAGTTACAGGAAGCAAGAAATTGTCAGCAGCTGCTTCCACATCCCAGTGGGGGCAGGAGGAGGAAAACCCCTTCATATGGACAGTGGCCTCCCCCCACCCCAGCTGAGAATCAAGGGAGCAGCTTTGTGGGGTACAGCCAAGAGCCGGAAATGTCAACCCTGTCATCAGCAGCCTGAGGGGGGGAGGAGCAGTCTGAGGGGGGAGGCCGGGGGGGGGGTGCCCCAGAATGGGGGGAGGGGAGGAGGTGAGCCGGAGCAGGGTCTCCCACCAGCTTCATGGAGGGAGCCCTGAGCCTGAGCAGAGAGGAGGCCAAGAGACGTGAACTGAGTCATCACCATTTATTCCAGGTGGGCTGCCTTTCATCCCATGCTGGGTTGTCACCCTTCTGTCACCCTGTGCCTTTAGGAAAGTCTGTCACACACAGTCGCTGCATGTCTGTGGTGGTTGGGGACACAGATAAGGAGGGAATAGGGGTCATGGTGGCCAGGCGGGGCGGGGGGGGTGCCCCTGAGAAAAAGTGACAGCCAGAGAAGGTGGGGGAGCAAGGGGGGGGGTCTGAGAATTGGACCCAGAGTGAGTGGTGACAAGAGACCACAACAGCCTCCCGGGTTCCCTCAGAAAAAGTGGGAAAGGCTCCAAACTTCCCACGGCACACGGAATGGAGGTTTGAGCTGTCTTATTTGATTATTACAGGAAAAAGTACCCCAGAAGGCTGGAGGGCTTGGGGGTGTACCTGTTACCTGTGGAGAATGCTCAGCACGGTGCCTCCACTCAGCGAATGCTTCATCAAGGACAAAGCGATGGTGGCCCCAGGGACAGGAGGTACCGCGGTTGACAGGCAGATGGGAGCCAGATTGCTTGGGTTCAGAACCTTGCCCGTGTTCCTTCGGGTGAGTTACTTCACCTCTGCCCTTCAGCTTCTCATCTGAAAAATGGGGGTGCTAGTCCTATCTACCTCATCAGGTCGGAATGAGTGATAAATGAGTGAATGCATATAAAGCACTTAGCACAGGATCATGGCCAGCTTCCCCAGAGAAACAGAACCAGTAAGAAGAAATAGAGAGATGTCTTAGCCTATGTTCGAGTTATAATACCAAAATTCCACCGACTGGGAGGCTTAAAGTAACAACCATTTATTTCTCACAGTGCTGAAGGCTGGGAGTCTGAGATCAAGGTGTTGGCAGCCTTGTGTCTGGTAAGAGCTTGCTTCCTGGGCACAGAAGCACTTTCTTGCTGTGTCCTCACGTGATGGAAGGGGTGAGGATGCTCTCTGGGGCCCTAGCTCCATGAGGGCTCCACTCTCATGATCTACTCACCTCCCAAAGACCCCACCTCCAAACACCACCCCCATGGGGGCTTAGATTTCAACATACAAATTCTGGAGGGACACAAACTTTTAGTCTATAGGTATATAAATATACATGTGAAGAGATTTATTATTAGTATTGGCTCATGCAATTACAGAGGTTAAGACCCAGGAAAGCAGGTGGTGTGGTTCAAAGGACTGAGAACCAGACAACCAATCGTGTAGATGCCAAGCCAGGTCTGAAGGTCTAAGAACCAAGACTGATGGATCGCTAGCCCAACTCAGGCAGGCAGAGAACAAATTCAACCTTTTCTGTTCTATTTTGGCCTTCAACAAATTGGATAATGCTGCCCTACACTGGGGTCTGCCTTCCAGAAACACCTTCACAGACACACCCAGCAATAAGGTTTAACCAGCCATGTAGGCACATCCATCCAGGTGACCCAGCCAAGGTGACACAGAAAGTTACACACAGAGCTGGGACACAGGACGCACTAGATACATACGGGCCATTATTATTATTATGGTTTTATGGATAAGGAAGCAGGGGTTTCACACAGCTGCGCTGGTAGGCTGCTGAGCTGGGGCTCAGAAAAGACACACACACAAAGAAACACACCTGATGTGTTGCTTTGCCAGTTCCCGTGATGTAAGTATTCCCACCATGGCTGATTTCAAGCTACCAGCAGTTTAACAACCCATTCCCCAAATTCTGGAATATTTAACAAATCGGCTCTGTGAGCCAGTCCGAGCTGACCCCAGTACGCCCCTGCTGCTCCCCCCCCCCCCCAGCCTGCAGCGCATGAGGGCATTTCACAAACATTAGCTCGTCCTGCAAGCCAGTGAGTCTACAAGGTCCCCTGAGAACCCTCCCTGCCCCTTTTACAGAACAGCAGATGGAGGTTTGGAGAAGTTCAAGCACTTACCCAAGGTCACAGCATGAGCCAGTTACTTGCCGTCCTACCTTCCTACGTCTTCTCCCTGCAAGGTGGTCGATAAACCTACATATGGCCATGGTCCCCACCTCCCTTAGGGGGAATTTCCCAGGCCCCATGAAGACAGGAGCCCTGTCCTCTCCCACCTTGGCTGCTCTACCCCCAAATCCCTAACGTGGCTTGGCAGGAGGGAAGTTCTTGTTGGCTGGGGTTCCTGCCAAGCCACACCTGCCCCGATGCTTCTGAGCTCAAATCCGTCCCGGCTTGTACCTGCCACATGTGGGCTTGGGGAAGGCTGTTTTGGCAGCTGGTGAGCAGAGGGCCTTTATGCTTGAGTTTGCTGGGGGATGGGGGTGTGTGACTCACTGTGCTTGGGTGGGTGAAAGGCTGTAGCTAATGGGAGGGCCAGGACCCGGCCCAGGAGAGACTTTTCAGCCCCGCAAGTAAGCTGGCCCCGTGCCAGGTAAGGGCTCAGGTGAGTCACACTGCTAACAGCAGCCTGAGGCTGGGCACAGATGTCCTCCAGGCAGGGTGGGACAGCCAAGAAAGTTTCATGGCTCTTGGCTCTCGCTGTCCCCTGGACTAACGTGGGTGTCTCAAGCCAGCAGCTGCTGAGCTCACACTCGGGGTTGCCAAGCTCCGCTTGCTCCTTATCTTTGATGCTTCCAGGAGCCATGCAACTGAAAGGACATGGGAACACCTGTCCCACCACCTCAGGCCCCAGGGGAGAAGGGTAACTGCTGAGTGGCAGGTGCGGGGGGTGGTTAATAAGCAGCATATGTGCTAATGGGGCAGCGTCCTCAGGTCTCTGGAGAAGGAGGATGTTCCCTCCATTCTGGGGTAGCCCAGAGGAATGAGATGCCCTCAAACTCCTCATGCCTGGGGTAGAGAAAGGGCCCCTGATGGATGTGGTGGGACACAAGAGGGGATAGGTAGAACTGCTGGGGTGGGAGATAGGGGGATGGGGGGGAGGGGCAAGGGATGATGGAAAGCCCAGCTCGTTTGGTAATGGAGCTAAGGAGCCAAGGTTGGAGCTGGACCCGGTGGGGCGAGGGTGGGGGCTGCTGTGGCTGGGAACTGTACGGGGCACCCACCCAGGACATTCTGAGACCCTGACATTCATCCCTGCAGTGCTAGGGAGGGAAGAGGCCGCCGGGCTTGCTGAGTGGTGGGGGATGGGGTTTGGTGGGGGACAGGGCTTCAGCTGCCCACCAGCCTGCGTCTCCAGGTTGGACCCCTCCCAACTCCGCCCAGTTCCCAGGGTCACTTACTGTGTCCTCACCGAGTGAGAGGAGTGGCCCCCTCTGGATAGAGCCAGAACACCAGGTTCTAATTCTGATTGCGGGTGAGCTTGGGTAAGTCTCTTGCCCTTTCTGTGTTTCAATTACCTCATCGGGAAAACCAAATACCTACCTCTCAGGGGTGCTGTGAGGATTAAATGAGAGGGTGGAAGGTCCTGGTGCCTAGCGGGTGCTCCACCCATGTCAGTCTCTTGGGGCTGGGGCTGGGCAAGAGGTAGGGGCAGGCAGCTTCCCCATACCCTCCTCCTCATGTGTCCTCATGCTTGGAGTCAGCTGGACCCTAACCAGCCGGCCTGACTCAAGACTGGACCCTGAAAGCCCAGGATCTAAGGACAGAACCTCCCCTCCCCACCCGGGGAAAGGGCTTTCAGTCTCCTTGACCCCACTTCTGGCCCTAAAGACCTCTGCAGCCCCCAGAGTACTTAGAGATCCTCTGGAGTTAGGGAGGCCAGAGAGGGACATTCTTGATCTTCTGGGACGCAGCCTGGCTTTCTGGGAAGATGGAGGAACAGCACATTCCTCCTAAAATAATTGTCCTGGAGTTATTTCCAGAGGCTCTTAGCGCCCAGGCCAGAAATGGCTAGTGATCCCGATGCCTGGGTACCTTCAGGACAAATGGGACAGAGGCCCCGCCCTCTCGCTGGCTGCCTGCCTGGCCCCCAGCCCAGAGCAGATCCAGGCCAGGCTGAGGCCCCACAAGGGAACTCTTAACACCACTTCCCTGGTCCACTGAGTTCCCCCACACCTTTCTTCCTCCTTCTTGGGGGCCCTCTGATCTCTCCTCTTGGCTCCCCATTTCAGCAACGATAACCACCCCACCCCAGGACCAAAAGGCTCATTGGCTGTGGGCTGGGGAGGGCCCACGCAGAGGTTTCCATGTTACAGCACTTGATGATCCTGGGTCTGGTCATTCAGAAACATTGGATTAAACCCAGACTGGAGAACCCTCTCCAGAACGATGTGCCCATGCTCTTCAAACACGTCTAGGTCACGGAAGACAAAAAAGGGCTGAAGAACAGCTCCAGGTTGAAGGAAACCAAAGACACCTGAGAACGAAGGCCATGCGTGCTCCTGGCTTGGATCTTGCATGGGAAGAAGAGTTGCCATGAAGAACGTCAGAAGGGCAATCAGCAAAATGTGGATGTGGACCGTATAGTAGATGATCATACTCTCCCACGGCCCAACGTCCTGTATTTGGTCATTGTAGTGTGGAGGTGTGAGATGTCCGGGATGTCCCTTCGTCCTTGGTGTGGGGACTATTTCATGCTGGGCCTCACAGATGTGATCTGTTCTTCTCCCGGACCCAATCGTGTTCTGCCAGATCCTGGGTCAGGCCACGAAGCATCCGAGCTCCATCCTCCTCTTCGTCTTTATTGGAGAAGGGGGTACGGGAGCAGAGCTGTATGTCTTGTGCTTGGTATTATTCGATCCAGATGTCAGTTGGGGTAGGAAGCATAACCCAGAACCCTGGAACGAACGGGGTTCCCGTGATCAGTACAAGTTCTACTCAGTGAATGTAGATTACAGCAAACGGAAGAAGGTCCAGACTTCTAAATGAAATGTTTTACTAAAAAGCTGCTTAGAATGAAGGTCTTCCAGAAACCATCCGCACAACTTTCCGCTCATCCAGGAAATATTTCCCCTCTAAATGCATGAAATCATGTTGGTGCATCGTGTTGGGGTTTACACGGATTAATAAATATCTAAAACTTGAAAAAAAAAAAAGAAAAAAGAAAATGTCTCTGTTCGTTCGGCATGTAGGAGATACACCCCCAAGTGTTCAGGGCTAAAAGATGCTGTTGTCTGTAACTTCCTCTCAAAATAATAATAATGTGTGTGTGTATGTGTGTGTGCGTGTGTAGTGATAAATGTGGCAAGAGCATTAATAATTTGTGGATTTGGATGAGGACTACGTGAGAGTTCATTGTCTTATAAGTTTTCAGGAAGTTTGAAAATTTTTCAAAATAAAAAGTAAAACTGTATTTTTAATATTTGAGAGAAGGACATGACGGAGGGAGGCTTTTCTTGGCAAATATGTCCTGAGTGCCCCCTAGGGACCAGGGCTGGGTAGAGGGCATGGAGCTTCTGAGATTCGCTGGCTGAAGAGTCCTCAGGCTCTGGCCAGAGCCCGCCGTGTAGGAGATACTCTACGCCAGGTCGCTGACCTCGGCGAGGAAGGAGAGACCATGCAGTTATGCTCAAGAATGGGTTACTCGAAGCGACAGCACTCTGGGGAGACTCAATATGTGTTTGCTGAGCCAGTGAGAAAAGAGAAGTGACTGATGCTGACCACGGCCGATGGGAGCTATATCAGGACCAGTATAGAACTTCCTGACTCTCTGCATAATTAAACACCAGAAAGACAACAAGGAACACTGGAAAACATCCACCCCAGTCTCGTTGTAAAAATAGGGCCCATCTGTCCTGGAGGGCTTAGTGTGGCGCGGGCCTGGAGGCAGGGGCCTGGCCAGGATGACCTCTGGAGGCCCCTCCCAGCACTAGGATTCCATGATTCTATGACATGGCCAGCAGTCTGGAGTGGCAGCATGAAGGTATCCCCCGCGGAGAGCAACAGGAGGGCTAAGTCATCTACCTCCTAAAGACAGCGTGAGCGTGGGAGAGGGCCCTGATGGCATATGGGGCCCAGCCAGCCAGGAAGGGAAGGGTGGGGCACTGTGGGGGTCAGCCCTCAGTCACCTCCTGCATTTCCGGAGGAGGAGACAGGGTGGGGTTGGACCTGGAAGGAAAGAGTCAAGGGTTTGTACATTCCACTCGGTTCAGACCCAAAGGACAAGGGCAGCTGAGGGCCGTGGGCTGGAAGAGGAGCAGACAGCTGTTTTCTGGGTGGGACAGGCTCAAATACTGCTCTGTTCTCACTAGGCAGAATTGGAAAATGAGCTCAAGCTGGCAGTACTGGGGGAGAGAAATCGGGCCTTCCCTCTGCTTGGGGGTAGGGGAGTATTGGGGAACAAGGGGACAATGGGGACAAGGAGGGGAGGACTCCACTGCCCTCCTCCACAAGGAGGAGATGGGGTTAAATGGACTGAGCATCTTCTTGGCCTGGGCAGGCCTTAGTCTCAGTGAAGCGCCCACATTCAGACCACAAGGAGTAGGAATCCCAATGCCCCCTCCTCTTGTGGAGTGGATGAAGAGACCCCAGATATCAAGACCAGATATCCTGGAAGGCTGTGACCTTACAAGGGCATCCCCGTTGGTAGACTTGTCGTACTACCTCTGCCCCTCTCATTTGGGATTCCTAAAGTCAGGACCAACTTAATTATGGGGTTTAGCAAACACCCCTGTCCATCTGGTTCTCCCCATTAGGACCCCCATCCAGCAGGCAGAGCAGGTGTGGGGAGAACTCTTCCTTAAGAGACTGTGAAGGGGGCCAAAGTCACCCCGACATAGCATTGTCTTTCAGGGGTCATCAGACACACCCAAGATTGTACCTTGGCCCCACCACTTACAAGCTTGGAATCTGAGGCAAGTCACGTAATCTCTCTGAGACTGAGTTTCCCCATCTGTCAACCAGGAATAGAATAATGCCCACCTCCTTGATTCGTAGCAACAAGTAT
The DNA here is from genome assembly GCF_964656455.1 of Halichoerus grypus. Classification (NCBI taxonomy): domain Eukaryota; kingdom Metazoa; phylum Chordata; class Mammalia; order Carnivora; family Phocidae; genus Halichoerus; species Halichoerus grypus. The sequence continues at coordinate 171,574,357 of NC_135716.1, forward strand.
ATGCAAGACACAACCAAAGGGCCAGGCGAGGAGAGAGTACATATAGTATTACATCACTTCCCAGATACATTTTTTTTTAGTATCAGGTGCATTGTGTTGTTGATGATTAGCTATTTAATATTACCTGGAAAGAAGGTCTCTCTCTCGGTGCTTGGAATTTCCCCATTAGAGATTCAGTCCTTGGCTTTTGTGGTCTTCCGGAGTCCTTGCTTAAAAGGCAAATGGGAATTTCAGAATATGGGCAAGAGCTAAAGGAACAAGGAGACTGCCCCACATTTCCCTAAGGGTCCTCTGGCCTCGGTTGTTCCTGAGGTCTTGCCTTCCTCCCCATCTCTTGCTTTCCGAAGAATAAGATGTCTGTTTTCCAGTTTGAAAATCCCTGGGCCCAGGAGGAGGATGAGGAGTGGGAGAAGGGTGATGTTGGGGAGGCAGAGGGAACACATGCGGAGAAACGTGCAGGGAGGGGGGCATGGAGCCAAGTAGACCTGACCCAGCTGTCTTCACCAGGCCCAGGTAGCCAGCCTCCAGGTGAGCTCACAGTAGGTTAGTGCCACGAAGCTCATCTGCCCAGCAGGGATGATGTCTGGACGTCTGATGAGCCGGTCCAACACTTCCAGCCACTTGAACCATGCCAACAATGTGTCCTTAGCCCAGACTCCAGGCTGGCCCCATGGCCCCAGCGTGACCCGGGCCAAAAGTCTCAAGCGCCCCCACACCCCGAGTGGCTCGGCAGAGTTCAGTACCTGCAGCAGCCCCTCCGAGCAGTCTGACAGCCCCAGCTCCCCCAGACTTCCAGTGAGGAAAATCTGCATGGGCCGCCCCTACAACTCCAAGTGTGTAGAGACCAGCCACCTCGCAAACCACCCCAAGGTGTCCAGGAGGCCCACTTGCCGCGGCAGCCCCCACCGCCTGCTCTGTACGGATCGTCCCTCGGGCCTCTGTAGCCCCACCTTCCTGGACCGACTCATCAAAGGCATCAACTACCTTGACAGATCCACCACTGCCTTCTATACCAACTGCCCCAAATCATCCCTGAGGCTGCCGAGGCTTGCCGCCAACTACCTGGGAAGCGCTGCCAACTCCATCCACCCGGACCACCCAGACCACTCGTTCCCCCGCAGTTACTCCAACCCCAGCGCCAGCATGGCTGCCTTTGACAACTCCGCCAACACGTGCATGGTGCCGTCCACCAGGGGTGTCAGCACCCTGCAATGTGTGGATGAGTCTGCCAACGCCAGTTACTCACGCCGGCTTCAAAGCCGGAGACTCACGCCTGAGCTGCCGCAGAGGCCAGGGATGAAGCTGCCTGAGCTCCCCTTGTTCGGCAACGGGATCTTTTCCTCAGGCCGTCTGCCCAAGCTCTGGGAGGCAATCTGCTCGGGCTGCAGAGCCCCCGAGCCCATCTCCAAACCCTGTAGCTGGTGGTGACATCGACCAGGAAATGGGTACGTGTCCATCAGGCTGCAGTTGTAGAAAATAAATTGTCTGTGGCAAAATGCTCCTTCCAAGGCTCTGTTGAGGGGGGTGGGGGGGGGACAGCCATTTAGATTGGGGGTTATAAACTCAATGACCTATAGGGCCGGGAGGGTGGAAGTTAACGGGTGAACTGGGCTAGGTGGAGAGGAAATACTTGGTCTAAACCCAGCTCTCCAACGGGTTGTTGCTTTTTCAAGAGAAGCCAGGAATCTCATTTTTATATGCGAACAACAAATTCAAAAATGTCATAGTGCTCTGTGGGCCGAAGAAAAATACTTGCAGGTGGAATGTGAGGCCCACAGGCCTCAGTTTAGAATCCCTGGTTTATATATTGAATGGGTCACTGGGGAGTTTCCCCATGGGAAGAAATAGACTAGCTATCCATTCCCAATCCCTATTCCTCCTCTTGTGGTTTCAGGATTGTCATTGATGTAGATTTCAGTACTGCCCAATGTGAGCAGAAATAATGATGATGACGATGATGATGATAGTAATAGCAGAAATTCCTAGAGCACTGACTATGTGGCAGGCACTGTTCTAAGTACTTTATATATATTCTTTGAAGGATGTGGTTTTAGTGACCAAGGCTTAGGATGGATGTAGAGGAAAAACTCTAGGATGGCAAGTGGGAGAGGCAACCAGGGATGGTTGCCACTGAAGGGCCTGCCCTTCCTGGGAAATCTCTGAAGAGTGGTTCTGTCCAGGCCAGAGGAGGCCTGGAGGGTCAGAACGAGGAGGTCCTGAGTTTCTCACTGCAAATGTCTGAGAAAATGTTCCCTGGGCCACAAAGGGGGGCTCCAAACCTTCAGAGACTGAACTGATTTGTGCTGAGAAGTCAGACTCTACAAGGCGTCCAGCTCTCCACCATCCTGCTGCGTGAGGGACCATGGAGACTGGGATTCCAGCTGGTTCTACCACTAGCCTATCGTGGGACCTTGGGTACATCACTTTCTCTCCCCAGGCCTGTTTCCCCTTCGGTAAATGAGTAGGGTAGTTTTGATGGGTTTAAGGGGCCCAGACGCTGATAGTTCTGAGTCTGTCCTCCTAGACCCAAGCCAGGCCTGGGCTGAGAATCAAGAGTGCCCCCACCAACCCCTTGACTCTCCAGAACTCAGGCCTTCTGAGTCCTGAGGCAGCTTCACATTTCAGGCATCAGGGCCATTTCTGTGTGGCTCTGAACTTCAGGCCCAGGCCCTTCTTGCCGGAGCTTTCCTGTCTCCTTGGAAATATGAGGGCCAATGGCAGGTCAGAGTGTGGAATGGGGCTCACCTTGAAATAATGCAGAACCTGCAGTTCCACAAGATTCCATGACTCTTGGAGGGAGTGGCCTGCTCTGGCCCAGCTCTGTGGCCAAACAGAGAAAGTGGCAAGCCTGAATATCCCTACCATGAGGTCACCATGGCGGTCTCAGGAGAGGAGGAAGGAAGGGGGCATGGGACCCTTAGTTTGCTGAATTCACCCCCACTTCTATTTCATCTCTGGAGAACAAGAGATATCCTCCCTGGGTCCAAAGCTCAGCATGTAGCACATTCCTTTCCTTGTCTCTTGCATCCCTTCCCTCCCGAGGGAGAAGACTTTGGCCTTTGTCTAGTGGGTCCTCAGTTCTCCAGTGACCCATTCCCCACATGAACATTTGTAGGAATACAGCTTATCAGAATCCACTTTGGCCCCACTCAAGAGAGGGTGTCCTGATTCTCAAATCCTCTGTCTGGCCACTCAAAGCCATCCCCTTCCTGCTCTAGGTCCATATTTACGTAAGATTTGTCCCTGACTCTCCTGGAGATGCCCACCTCCAAAAGAGTTTAATTTCCTGTAACTGGAGTGTAAGATCCTTGTCTAGGACACTGCTCTTAAGGTCTCCAGTGTCTGGTCCAATTCTGGCTCACAATAGGGGCTCAGTTACTAATATTGATTATAGGGCCGTGTGCCCAATAGGTGCTCAGCAATGGTAACTACTATTGTCTAGAGGATAGTTAAAGTGTCTTGCACACGATGGATGTTTAATAACAATTCATGGTGGTGGCCAACATTTATTAAGCTCTTAACTATATACCAGGCATTGTTTTAAGTGCTTTCTACATATTAACTCAATTAATCCCCACATTAATCCTTCAAGGAAGATATTATTGTCCCTATTGTATGGATGAGAAAGCTGAGGCACAAAGAGGTCAGGCATAAATGTTGAGGATAAAGATGATTACAGTGCATCCAACACAGTGGCTCTTCTAAAACTGGATGGCAGGGTCATTCTAGAGTATTACGTGCACAGTAGGTGCTCAATAATTAACGTCATGATTATAGCATCTTGTAAGTAGCAGGTGCTCTGCGAATATACACAGTGGATGGTAAATATCATTACAGAGCCCAATACACAGTTGGTGCTCAAATGAAGTTTGACCATCGGTGGGGGGTTAGATTGTATGTGCAAGGGACAGGAGCTCTGTGTTTGGCCCCCAAAATTGCTTTTTTGCTCAGTATTTATTTACTTGGATACTCACGACTCACAAATCCCTTTCAGCAATCACTCAGCCCAAGTCCCGAGAAAGTAAGGCTCTTAGCTGGAGAAGGCTCTCTGTTCCACGTGGCCACACAGAGGCCACAGGAAGTCCTCCATGTCCACTGTTCAAGCCATGCATCTGCAAGGTCTGTGTAAACAGGAAGCAGCATGCTGGTGACAGAACAATGCCACGGCCCTAGTGTGCTGTCCAGCTTGTATACAGAAGAAGCTAGGTGTCCCCACAGCTGAGGGTGGCCGGGGAAAGTCCTTCACGCCTGCACGAGTACCTCATCATTTCTTGAGCTCCCACGCTATGTTCCAGGCAGGCCACCAAGGCCTGAAATATACGCTCTCAGCCCTCTCTGCTCCCTGCAAGGCTAAGTTTTAGTACCCCATTTTGCAGAGGGGGAAACTGAGGCTCAGAAAGAAAAAGTGACATGCCCAAGCTCCTCCAGTGGGCACGTAGCAGAGCTGGGATTCTAACCCAGGGCTCTGACCCTCAGCCAATGCTTTTTCCATCCAGATTGCTTTTTCTCTTAGTATTTATTGAATGGACTCCAAGAGAAAGAGGGGTAAATCTTGGTATCCAAAGTACACAGTAAATTAGACAAAGCAAGGGTGGTGTTTAACTCCAGGGGTTTGGGCTGCCCCTCAACACCAGTGTTCTGAACAGGGTAGTGTTAACCTGGAATATGCTCTCTGGGAAATCAGAAACAAAGGGAGAAATTTCCTCAAAGGTCACCTGTGGTCTCCATTGCCCAATCCACTGGTCCCTGCATCGTTGGGTCACTTTGGGGATAGGTGTGTGATATTAGAATTATTTTTGTATGGTTAAAAAAAATCTGACGTAACCCTTTTCAAACAGATAATCTGATACCACCATTCTATGATTCCAGAAAATACAAGCGTATTGCCAAGGTGCATGTTGGAGCAACACACCGTCCTCCTCTCAACCCTCACTCCCGCACCTACCTTTCCCCATCTCTGAGACTTAAGAACCTTGCCCTCCACCCCCTAACCCTCCCCCCCCCGCTGCTCATTCCCCAGGCCCACCTTACCCCTCACTGTCTTTTCTGTCTGCCCCTGACTGGTTCCGCTGACTCTACATGGGAAGCAGAAAACTAGAAGGGGGGGATCCCCTCTCCCTCCCGAAACTGCATCCACATTGCCCTTTTTTAAGGTGAAATCTCAGTAGAAGCAAAGAGCCTCAGACGTGTGCCGAGCCTGAGTTGGTACCACCATTTTTGGCAAACTTAACAGCCTCCTGGGCCCCTCCCAACAGGGCAGGAATTTATGGTGAACAATTGAACAAAGCCGGGAACTTGAGGGAGAAGGCACAGGACATTCCAAAAGGATTTCTCTCAAGCTCCCAAAGACAACATGTGGGAACACTGCAGAAACCTCATAACCTAGCAAAGAAAAGCATGAAAGGGATGGAAAATCTGCCCAGGAGGAAGGGCCCTTTGGGCTGGAGGAAGGAACAAGCGGCCACGGGTCAGGAGGCCAGGGTGGGAGGCCCTCCTCTGTGCCACTCATGACCCTCCACCTTTCTGGCCTCAGATCTGTGGTCCTTAGGAACTGAGGGAACCACAGAAGAAAACACACGGATGCATACATATCCGTTCACAGCAATGCTTTATTCGTCACCATGACCTGGAAAGAGCCCAAATACCCAACAACAGGATAGGGTTGATGAACGCTGGTGTGTTGAGGAGCCACAATACAAAATAATTATTAGAACTATGGTGAGCAAAGTCAATATGAGTGCAAGGGAGCTGGCCCACAAGTTGCTAACAGTTCCCATCTGCAACGAGAGTGTGTAGCCAGTAAGTCTGTGCGCTGCTTCTAATACGGAGCCCGTATGGCAAGAAAAAAGTTGTCAGCTGAGTGAAACGGAGTGCTTACCCATACAGTTGATTTACACCCTACGCAAGTTTCTTATCGCATCTGGGACTGCTAATAAACAGTTTGGGCACTGGCCCGGAGCCACAGAGACATTTGTAAGTAGCCTGGTCTTTCCTGACACATAGAACCGTGTTTCTGGAAAGAATGTTAGGCAGGAGAAGCAAGCCATGAACTGGTGCCCATGACAGTGATCCCACGAGGTAAAATGCACGTGTGTACAGTAACAAAGGAAGGGAAATGAACATTTATGGAGTACCAGCTGTGGGCCCTGCACAGAAGTCTTCTTTCTATAGCTGAAAACAAGAGTGCGTGGGCAGGAATGTGAGGGGGGTGTATGGAGGCCATAAGAATTCCAGCCTGGCTGGAGGAGGGGAGCATGAGTGACAAATTCAAATTATAGAGACCATTTATGGTCAGCTCAGGAGCGAGCTCGGGCGGCAGTATTTGCGAAGTGTGTTATGAGAAACACCAGTCTTATGAGATGTTAAAAGATTTTTTTCGTAAAAACAAATGGGCTCCTTTCTCAAGTATCTTGAGGAATGCTGGATGAAATAGAGTTGGGCGGGTGACTTTACTGGAGGAACTCTCAGGAACTTCCCTGTGTTGGTGTCCCTTGAGATGGCCAAAGTGTAAGAAAGAGCACAGAGTTCCCAAACTCCTTGAGCAGGGAACCCCTTTTTGAAGGAGCATCTCAGAGGGCAGGTGGTCCATGAGGCACACGGTGGGAACCCTGCGCCGGGCCTGGGCCCCAGGGTGGGAGCTCAGCAAGAAAGTGATTGATAATGACCGGGGGTGGTGGGGAGATATCTGGAGGGGGCAGAGGGACCAAATCCAAGGCTATTTTCAGGTAAGTCACACTTCTGCTTGGGCAGAGTGGAGAACCCAGGGGGAGGCAGACTTGGATGTGGTCGAGAACGTGGGTTCTAGAGTCAGACAGACATGGATATGAATCGTGGCTCTACCTCCTACTGCCTGCGTGTGATCTAAGGCCAGCCACGTCACGCTCTGGGGCCTCAATTTTCTTGTCTTGAAAAGGGCAGTAACAAAATACTCTCACTTGCCAACTCCCCAGAACTGTGCTTTAATCAAAGGAGATTCAGTGTTCATCCAACAGCAAGGGGAATTTATCTGCCCCGAGTACAAACCAGAAAAGGGACATTTACATTTTACGCCATGCTTCAACCATCTTGGTCTTTCATTCAAGTGAAATTATTCAAATGTCAGCACCCTGCCAGTCACTGTGCCCTTCACAGAGGATGTAATTGGGAACAAGACAGAAGCCAGATCATCACGCTCCCTGCCTTTATTATGCCTCCTAATATATTTTTTAAAAGATTTGGTTTAGGGGCGCCTGGGTGGCTCAGTTGGTTAAGCGACTGCCTTTGGCTCAGGTCATGATCCTGGAGTCCCAGGATCGAGCCCTGCATCGGGCTCCCTGCTCAGCAGGGAGTCTGCTTCTCCATCTGACCGCCTCCCCCCATGTGCTCTCTCTCTCTCTCTCATTCTCTCTCTCAAATAAATAATAAAATAAAGTATTAAAAAAAAAGATTTTGTTTACTTATCTGAGAGAGAGAGTGAGCGCGAGGGGAGGGGCTGAGGGAGAGGGAAAGCAGTCTCCGGGTGGAGCAAGGAGCCCGATATGGGACTTGATCCCAGGACCCTGGGATCATGACCTGAGCCAAAGGCAGACGCTTCACCGACTGAGCCGCCCAGGCGCCCCGTAGGCCTCATAATATTAAATGATCTTCCAAATTATTGCAATTGTAAAAACGTTGAGAGAGAAGTTTGGGGGAGGCAGGTTGTGGGAAAGTACAGCAGGGGACATGACCGAGCCTGGGAGGGCAGGGAAGTCTCCTATGGTAGCATGATCAAGCTAAATGCTAGAAGATAGCAGGATGAAGGGGGCTGGGTATTGGGTGGGTAAAGCACTCGAGGAGAAGGAAAAGGATGCGTAGAGACCAGGTTGGGGGAGGGATGTGGCTCGAGAAATGGGCAGGACTATATCTTGCCAGGCCTGGAGGGTCCTCTCCCTCTCCATAGGAACTTTTACTGCTTGCTTAGGCCTGTGTCCTCCTCTTCTTCACATCACCTCCAAGTTTCCTCTCTTCCATCTCCACCCCCTTTCAGTACCAATTTTCCTGTTCCACATTCTCACCCAAGGACATATCCTTACCCTGCCAGCATCTGTTTGCCCACACAGGCATTGGAACCTTTGTACAAAGTAGGTGTTTATTTCATAATTGAATGAAATTAATTAATTTCATAATTTCATAATGAAATTAATTAATTTCATAATTTCATAATGAAATTAATTAATTTCATAATTGAGTGAAAGTCCACAGCGAGTCCATACGGTGCCTTTGCTCAAAGGAGCAAAAGGTCCCCCCTCGGGGCAGATATAGTCCCAAAGCCGGGCCCACTTGTCTGCATACTTTTGTTCAGTGAACAACCTACCCAACCATTCACTGCAGCTCGGAAGGAAGGAAGGAAGGAAGGAAGGAAGGAAGGAAGGAAGGAAGGAAAGAAGGAAGGAAAGAAGGAAGGAAGGAAGGAATGTGAAACAAGTGAGAAGCTCTGAGGCAGAGAAAAGATTTGGAGTGGAAGTGGAAGCCAGGAAAAGCTGAGTCCTGTCAATTTTGGAGTGGCAAACAAGATGACCCACAAACTCTGGCCACTGATTCCAGAAGGCACCCAACTCCTGTTTCGTAGAAGCCAGATTGTTTGGCTGCTCTTACCTATCCAAACTATTGTTGTCTCTCCTTATCTAAGGCAACTTGTGCAAGACTTGAATTGTTTCTCTCCAAGAGGATGACGAGCACCCTGAGCTATGAGTACGTACAGCGTGATTACAGGCGCCTCCAAGACTCAGCAAAGCCCAAAAGCCCTGCCTCTGCTTCTCTTCGAAGCCATATGAGGAGATAGCCAGGCCCTAGACAAAGCAACTTGAGAACATTTACTAAAGATATCAAGGACTGCAAAAGAAAACAGAGCTGGCCAAATCCTCAGGGTGGGTGGAGTTACTCTGGAAGACTTTCTAGACAGGCCGTATTTTTCTGCCCTCTGTGTCAGCCCAGCTCCTTCCACTCAGCTTTACCATCTCTCTCCCCAACCTCTTTTAGTAAGCAAGACTTATAGCTCGGGTTTAGTCTTGACCAGACATCTACAAAGGGCTGCTTGTTCCCCTTTTCCCTTTGCTCATGAGCAAATCGGCCAAGAAGCCAAAGCTCTGGGACTTAAAGGGCCCGAGGTGGGGAAAAGACACTGAGGCAGCTCACAAAATGTGATTTGTCACGGATGCTGACCCTCCACAGACAGGCAAGGCCTTGGAAAAATCCTGCCACCGAGGCTGGCCACCTGCCAACTCTGAAGTCAGTGGAGTTTTGTAGCCTTCTTCATCAGAGAGGGAGTTTCCCCAGCGCCAGGCTGCACTCACCCACCAGACTGGAGGTCGTGGGGTGAAGGCTGCATCTTGCCTTCAGATTAGGAGCAACACATTAGGTGCAGAAGCTGCTCCTCCAACAGACTAGAGCCCCCTGAGGGCACAAGTGTCCCCCTCTTCAGATTGGGAACTCATCCAGAGACAGCAGTAGGAGAAATGGTACCCTTTATCGAGTGCTTCCTATGTGCCTGAAACTGTTCTTTAAAAAAAATAATAAACATATTAATTCATTTTAGTCCTCAACAACACTGTGAGAGAGGTCTTAGTATTATTCTCCTTTTCCTATTTTCTAGATGATGAGACTGAGGCATCAAAAGGTTGACTAATTTGTTCAAGTTGCACAGCGAGGTGGTAGAGGCAGGATTCTCCATCAGACTGAGAACAACGTGAGGATAGGGACTATATCCTGCCCCTTGCCTCCCACCAGATTAGGGGTTCACTCAGGGCCAAGATCAGACATCCCTCTTCTGTCTACCAATATCTCCCTGTTTGGAGCAGTAACAGCCCTTACTCGGTGTTATGCCTGGCATCTGGGTTGGGGACAGGGAGTTACCCCTTAGAGCTCTGAGCTGGTCCCCCAGAAATATGCCCCACGGGGTGAAGAACCCAATCTTTTGGGGATGGAGCATCTATCTGGGATGGGGGTCAGGATGCCAGCAGTCTCTCAATTCCCCCCTGTGCCTGGGAGGCCACAGAGTGCCCAGGAGCCTGCAGGCCCCTATCACAGGGAACATGCCTTCCGGAGCCCGGCCTGGTGCGGCCCAGTTAGCTGGGCATTTCCTTCTGTCCACAGCTCACCTCACTCCTGGCCTCAAACCCAGCCCTGAGTCTCTGGAACCTAGCAACTCTCACAAGAAACAATGGAAACTTCAGGTTTTTTTCTCCTCCCTCTATCATTACTCAAAAGGTTTTCCTCTAAGCTCCATGCACACCCGCACACACACGCCAGTTTTCTCTCCACCCATCAGCCTGGGTTGCCCTGGAAATTTTCAGGCAGAACGGAGACCTGAGCGCAGGCGGAGAGGCCCAGTGGCATGGCCAAGTGTGCGGTCTGTGGGTCTGTGTCGAGGTGGATCATCAGGGACTGGGATTTCCCACCCAAGCATCTGTGACTGGGGCTTTCGTGGGGTCTGTGTCTGGGCTTGCGTGTGCGAGCTGTGTGTCTCTGGCACCCGGGCTGTGATTTATGTCCATCCAAGTTGGTTTGTGGTGGTTTACAGGGAAAATGGTGCGTGTGAGGGCCAGTTCAGTTCCCTCTGGAGTGCCCACTGTAAGGCGCTGTGGTTAGTGCGGGAGAAAATGTAAAAAAGACAGGCCAGCATGTGGGGGAGCGAATTATGTCCCCCTGTGTGTGAACGGGAAGCGCCTGTGTGGAATTTGTGTGTGAAAACACGTCCTGACACTTCGGGTCTGGGGCTTCATACTTGTGAGTCTGTGTAAAAATGCGAATAGGAACATGAGCCGCTGAGTGTGTGAAAGTCGTGCCGGCTGTGTCACCTGCAGGGTGACACTTTGGAAGACTGATCAAGTGTGTGCCTGAGTGGGTGAAGTCTGTTGGTGTGCGCTGGTTGGGGGTGAGGGCGCAAGTGTGAAAGGTCGTGGGGAGACCAGCGTGGCGCGCGCGCGTGTGTGTGTGTGTGTGTGTGTGAGCGTCCCAGGTGCTCGTGTGCAGGCCTTGTGTGTGAGAGCGTGGGGAGCTCTCGCGGCCCAAGTGAGAAAGGGGGTGTGAGCAAGTGTGGGTCCGTGCGGGGGTCGCTTGGACGGGGAGGGGCTTGTGCGGGGGTCGCGTGTGCCGGGAGGGGCGGCGGGGGCCCGCGCGCAGGGCCCCGGCCCCGTCCCATCCCACACTCCAGGCCGGGTTTGGCGGGGAGCCGGGCTGGGCCGCGGCCCGCGCCGAGGGGGTTGGGGGGACCCAGACAAAGGCCCAGTTGGCTGCGCTGCCGGCTCGGGCTCGGGCTTGCGGCGCCTGCGGTCCGGGGGCGGTCCGGGGGCGGGGCCTGATGCCGCGGGGCGGGGCGGCCCGGGGGCGGGGCCCGGGGCCCGGGGGCGGAGCGGACGGCCGCGGGGGCGGGGCGGGGCGGGGCGGGGCGGGCGGCGGGAGGGGTGGGGGCGGCGGGAGCGGGCCGCGCCGTCCCGAGGACTCCGCAGGCTGGCGAGCGGGCGACTGCGGGCGGGCGCCGAGCGAGAGAGCGAGCGGAGCCGGCCGGGCCATGGGACAGCGGGCGGCGGGCGCGCTGCTGCTGGCGCTGCTGCTGCACGGGCGGCTGCTCGCGGTGAGTGTGCGGGGCGGGGGGGGGGGCGGTGGCGGGGGACTCCCCGGGCCCCGCTCGCCGCGCCAGCCAACTTGGCTGGGACTCTGGCCCGGGTTGGGGGCGCCCGCCGGGGACCCCGGGTCGGCACAGGTGGGCGCCACCCTCCGCCGTGGGGCTGTCCGGAGGGGCGCCCGGGGAACCTTGCGTGGGGCCGGAGGCGGGGCCGGCCCGCGTGAGAGCCCGTGGGTCGCCCGGCCACGTTGCTGAGTCTCCAGTCGCGCTAGGCATGGCCCGGCCTGCCATTCCTGGGGACCAGGCGGAGAAACTTCGAGCAGGGCGGGAACTTGGCCGGGCAAGGGCACCCCTTTCTGTGCCAACTTGGAAAGGGGGCATTCACTGGTGATGGGGAGCCTATCAATCCTCACTGGAACTTTACCAGGCCGTCCGGCCCCTTGGGGAGCTAGTAACCAGGCAGGCACAAGTAAAAATCCATTCCGGACACAACTGAGGTTTGTGTGGAACACCCACGGGCTCCGAAGTCCTACAGCCTAGGACTTGAATCCATCCCTGCTCCTCACTGAGTAGCTATGTGACCTCGGGCAAGCCCAAAGGGAACTCAAAATGCATGGTCTCAAAGTGTAGAGCTGGAAGCTGGTTGGCAGGACTGCATGGAAGGCGCGTGAAAGTGCCTGGTAGGGGACCTAGGTCTGTTTCCTAGCTATCCTCTTCCGGGGTCCTCAGGTGCGGGGGAGCCTGCCACCACAGCCCACTTCCCTGCTCTGAGCTTGGATGGGCCCATGCAGAGAAAAAGAATGCTTGACCAGGGAGAGGCTCTGAGGACCTGAGTGAACTTGAGAAGGGCGGGGCAGGGTCAGTGGGCAGGCAGCTGGTGGCAGATGTGGGTGGGGGCACATCTGAGGAGCTGGGTCTGCCCTGGTGAACCACAGAGCCACCCCCACCGTCTTTGAGGTGGTCCTAGGCGGTCCCTGTCCCTACCCCCGCCCCCCACCCCCTTCTCAGAGCCAAGAGAGGGACTTTTCTCTAAGCCAGTGTTTACCCAGTGACTGAATCCCTGTCCTGGCCTGGCCGGCTGTCTCACCTCTGCCCTCTTGAGTCACTCCTGAACCCCCACCCCAGACCTGACCCCTCAGCTCTCTTGCCCGGCCCACCTAGAACCTCTCCTCCCCCACTCCCCATCTGCATAGGTTCCTTAATCCCCTCTCTCAGCCTCTCACCCCAGCAAGTCCAGCAGGGCCCATCCAGTTGCTTCTCAGTCTTGATCCAAACTTGATCTTTACTTTTCCAAAAAGTAGGCACCAACCTAGCACATGGGATGTGTTCCTTTTCTGAAACTCCCCCAGCTCTGCCCCCTGCTGAGGGGCTCCTGGATGCTGGGTCCTACTGTGGCCAGAGTGAGGAGGAGGGTGGAGTTATTTGCTGTGTACAGGAGGAATGTCCACAGAAATTCCAGATTGCAGCCAATCATCTCACTCACTTGTTCATTCAAAATATCTTCATTGAGCAGCGTTCCATGACAGTCCGTGGGAGTTCTGGGGCTCATTCATTCGGCAGATATTGCTAAGCACCTACTGTGTACCAGTGCATCTGGCACTGTGCTAGGGACTGGGGTTTATGGGTGAGCAAGAACAGGCCCTGTCTTTGCTTTCCCAGAACTGAGATGTGTAAACAGGCAGTTCCAATCCTGTGGGATTATAGAGTCTCCTCAGCAACCACACCGAGGTCTTCACTGTCCCAGCCCAGGCTGATGGTGGAGAGCTGGAAAGAGCTTGGACCCAAGAAGTCTGAATCCCAGCTCTGTCATTTTCTAGCCTGTGATCTGGGGCCATTTCTTCTTCCTGGGCCTCAGTTTCCACATCTGTAAAATGGGGTAAGAAGTTTATTGTACGTTTTCAATGACATCAGGTTCCTAGCCCAGTGCCCCAGCAAGCCTTGGGCTCCTCCTCACCCACTGCCCTTTATCTTTTCTGCCCTTTGGTTCACATCCACAAGCCAATAGAGGACAGAAGAGGAAGGTAGGGTGGTCCTTAGGAAGCTCAAGACCTCACTGGGGGCAGGAGACAGAGAAGCAGTGGACTGTGATTAAGTGTGGGAGTAATTTCAGTTCAGAGGAGGTGGAGAGGCTTGCTGGGGGTGGGGGCCAGGCCTGGGTGACTCAGTGCCTGCCTTGGCCTGCTGATCCCTTTTCTTCCTGCTGGGGCCTTAGCCCTTCCTTTCTTGGGGCCAGCCCTGCCAGGAGACAGGAATATTGAGGGGGCTGCCATGATTACGGTGTTTTTCAGGGCTGAGGAGGGAAGTCACTGAGATACCTGTTTCCTGCCTCGGCTGGGTTTCCTCACTAGGGAGGCTGTGGGCGGATGGGAAATGGAGAAGCTGGAGGAGCCTCCCCTTTCCTCAGGGGCAGCACTCCCTCAGCCCTCGCCTGGACATAACTGGCTGCCCTGCCCACCCCCATGGCCCCCAGTCCCCAGCCCCTCTTACTCCAGACCCGCTTGGGGGGGTGTGTGCTTGTGAGTGTGCCTTGGGGACTTCTGGAGGGAGGCCATAGAGGGAGGTGGAGGCTGGAAGGGGCAGAGATGGACCCCCTCCCCATACACTAGGCCCAGCTTCCTATGTCTGGGGAGTAGTGGCCCCCACCTGGCTTGGCCCGGGCCTGTTCTCCGGCTGAGCACAGGCATGTTGGGATCTGTGGATCTGAGGCGCAGCTGGGGAGAGGAGTGGAAGGAAGGTGGCAGAAGGTGACTGGGTTCAGGGCTTGGGGTGGTAGGGAGGGAGGTCTTGGAGTACCATGCCAGATGATGACAAAATAATATGGACAGTTCACATTTATTGAGTGCCAACTGTTTGCCAGGCACAAAGTTTCTCAACAAATTCTCACATGTCATTCCCCTGCTCAGATCCTCCCTGCATTCCCCCTGTTGCTCACGATCAGACTCAAGCCCCTGACCTAATATGACCCACAAGGCCCTTTGGGATCTGGCCTCCCCCACTCCCTCTCAAATCTCTCCTCTTGCCAACTTTCCCCTTGCTTACTCCAGCTACACTGGTCTTTGTTTCTTGAATATGCCAAACACACTCCCACCCCAGGGCCTTTGCATCTGCTGTTCCTTCTACCTAGAACGTTTGTCCCTCAAATATCTATGTGACCCTCTGCCTCCCTTCTTTTAAGTCCCTGACTACTCTGCCCAACATTCTCTGTCCCTAGACTGCTTTATTTTTTTCCTTGTTACTATCTGATAAGTATTCGTTTATTTATCTCTCTCCTACCCCCCCCCCCCAATTTAAGCTCCACAAGAGCAGGACCTTGTGTGTTTTTGTTTGCTGCTGCTGTATCTTTAGCATCTGCCAGGTAGTAAGTGCTCAGTCAATATATCTGTTGAATGCATTAAGCCACAGCTGCTGATATGGTCCCCATTCTCTAAGCAGAGGACATCCTGGGGACGCCTGTCCTGGCGGAAGCCTCGAAAGACCTAACTCCAGGGCGGCCATTTGTAGGATCACCTGTTTATTTGTAGGTTTGTTAATTTCCTCATCAAATATTCCCTGAGATCCTATAGACGGTCGAATTAATCCCAGGGCTTTCAGTGGGGAGTAAGGGGGAAGAAAGGCTAGCCGCTGTGCTTGGAGCCCTCACTAGGTTCCCCTGGTTTTCCCCTGGGGGCTCAAGGTCTAGGGTGAGTCTGCAGAGGCTTCAAGGCTGCTTGGCCTTGTGGGGAGACTCTCTGGAGGGGGAGTAGGAGGGGCCGCCCAAGATGTGGAGAGATAGAGAGCTGTGATTCAGAGGCTACTTGGAGGCCAGACCTGTAGGTTCTGGACCCTTCACCACTTGGGACATGTGGGAAGGGCTCTCAGTTCTGGCCCGTGGCCCCCCTCCCCAGTCCATCCCAGCTGTGAGGGGTCAGGCTAGGGAACGAATGGGTGAACTTGACTCCATCCCCCAGCAGCTTCCCAAAGATATGACGAGCACAGTGCCCCCTCCTCCCAGGGCCCACCCTGGCCTTGCCCCCATCTCCCTTCTTCCAGGAAGAGGGAGGTTGGGCTGAGGATCCTAGCCCTGCTGGAATGTTGCCCCAACCCAGGCCTTGGCCTCTTTGGCCCTGCTGCCCACTCCTGCTCCCAGGGCCCAGCCGAGGCCTGCCGGCTGCCCCGGCGCCCAGAGCTGGCTGACTGAAACCTAGAAGAATGTGTGGAACTCACTTCGCGGGGAGCCGCCAGCCTCACTGTTGGCCTTGGGTTGGGTCCGTGTCAATAGCAGCCTTGAGAGGGAGGGGCTTGTGGCTGTTGGGGGTGGCTGGGCTAGGGGCACCATCACCAAAGCCCCAAAGCCCTGGGAACAAGGCGGCTCTTTGAGGCCTGGGAATGTGGGGCCTTCAAGTGTCAGCCGCCCCCAGAACCCCCCTCCCCTGTTTTCCCTACGCCCGCCTGCGCCAGGGTTGCAGGGACCTTAGAGCATCCCTGTGGCATCCCTGAGGTGTCCTTAGGACAGCTCCTGGCTACCTACCAGAGTCCTTTCCCAGAGGCACGGAGGAGGGCACCCTGTTTCTCTGTTGCTCTGGATTTTTAGAGGGGGGCATCTGGTGCACACAGGCCCGCAGTGTATGGTGAATGAATGAATGGACCGATGATGGATGTGATTAAATATTCCACAGATTAGAGTCCCCTACAGGTGCGTGTTAGACGTAAAATTCATTCAACAAGTATTTATTGAATATCTTCTAAGTGCCTGACCTTGTTCTAGGTGCTGAGGTCACGGCAGGGAACAACAAGTCAGACTCCGTCCCCTCACAGTACTTGCATTAGAGCTAGTGGGGGAAGACGGTATGTCAGGGAGCAGTAAGTGCTCACGAAGAAAGATAAAGCGGGGAAGAGGGTGGAGACAGTGATGAGGTGGGATGAGGCAGTCAGGAAAAGCCTCTGAGAAGATGGTACTTGAATGGAAGCATCTTAAGAAGTGAGGGTGTGAGCCCTACAGATGCCTGGGGGGACAGGGCACTCCAAGCAGAGGGAACCAGCTAGTGCAAAGGCCCGGTGTCCAGCATATCTGTGGAAAACAAGGAGGCCCATGTGTTTGGAGCAGGGTGAGTGAGGGGGGAGCATGGTCCAAGTGCTGCGCCTTGGCCATGGAAAGGCCTTTGGATTTGCTTCTGAGTGAGATAAGAGGTCACTCTAGTTGCTGTGCAGAGAAGGTCAAGGGCAAAAGCAAGCAAGCCGAGAGATCCCGGCCAGAGACAAGGGGAATTCATACCAGGGCGAGGGAAGTGGGAAGAAGTGGTAGATTCCTGAAGATATTTTGAAGTTAGGACTGACAGAATTTGCGGATGGGTCGATTGGGTATGGGGTGGGACAGAAAGAGAGGAGTCAGGGAAGTCTCCACGGTTTGTGGCATGAGCATCCGGAAGGATGGAGCAGATGCTAATTAAGATGGAAAAACTCCGCGAGGTGTTGGAGGGGAAGGCCTAGGGATGGGGGCAGCATTGGACCAAGCTGGGGCCTCTACGCCGGCCTATGGAGTGGGTGCAGGGGGGTCTTGCCAAATGTGCATCTAAGGAGCTGCAGGCACTGGACCCTGAGAACCCCACAGCCTGAGCTCATGCTTAGGAGTTTATGTGTTTTTTAGAACGTACCGTCGTCCCCCCAGTGTGGCCGGGAAGCTCCACGAGGACACGGGCTCAGATTTTGTTCATTGCAGTTTGCCTGGTGCTAGGCAACATTTATCAAGTGAATATATTAATGGCCTTGGGAGAAGCCAGCAGGCCAAGAAGGCCCAGGCTCCTTGCTGAGGATTGAGAAGGGGCTGCTTTGGCCCCTGGGCACAGGGGAGCTGTCCTTCCCAGCCACTGCTCTCTGCGGAGACCTGGAGAATGTGGCATAAGCCGGGGTGCCCACACTGCTGTCTTCCACTTGTCTGTTTCCTCACTGGACTCGGAGCCCTTTCTCAGGCACCGTGATCAAGGGAAAGTGTGAGCTCAAAGGGCCCTGCCTTCATGTCTTAGCGCGGCCCCAACTGGCTGTGTGACCTTGGGCAAGTCGCTCTGTGTCTCTGAGCCTCAGTTATAAATAGTTATAAATAGGGATCATGATGCCCATTTCCCATTTCCCCGGTGGACCCTGCAGGTGCACCTCGCTCAGTGTGTGAAATGTAATAGGTGTTTGACAAGTGGTGGCTGTTCTGCGAGAATTGTTCCTGTTGAGGGCAAGGCCAGAGTGATATTTGACTAAGGGTCCCGAGGGCCCAGCACCGCACACCTTCTCCTGATCAAAACTGCTGCCAACCACTGCCCCGGGCCCCACGCTGGGCTTGTGGAATGAATGACTGTGCAGAAGAAAGCCGTCGCTTCTCTCTCGCGCGCGTGGTCCAAGTGCGCTGGATGTAACTGCATCTGATCTGTCACTGCCCCCCTTCCCCCACTGCGGCCACAGCTGCAGGACAGAGTCCACCCTTCCACTCTGATTGCTCCTTCCTGGTGGGGGAGCGGGGGGGGCACACCCCAGGGTGTGGCCTGGGAAAGGCTGGAGCCTGGGGACTTGTTGTCCCCTTCCCAGATGTGTGCAGTTGGTGGGCTCTGAGCAACAAGAGTGTGGCCAAGTAGCTCCCACGGCGGCAGAAAGGATGTTCGCGCATCTTAACGGGTGTGGCGAGGGGGCTTCCTGGGACCCCATCCCAGCCCCGTCGTCCTTCAGGCCCGCACTGGAGGAGACAAGACCTTGCCCAGGGAGGTCCTGAGGGAGCCTATAGCAGGTCACTTGCCAGAGGTGGTGGGGCTGCACAGCTCTTTACTCTGACCCCTGTGGGCTCACAGAGAAGCAGCAGGGCGAAGGGAGAGAGACTCACGAGTGCGTGGTCACCCGTCTCTCCACCCTGTGCCTTGGGCTTGGGCTGCTGGGTAGAGACCTGCCCCTTCCCCACGAGGGTGTGTCGTGTCCAGGTGTTTGCTTTTTTCGAATCTGGCCTCTTTCCCCATCTTTCCCCCAGTCCCAGTCTGTGGGGAGGGGGAGGCAGCCTGGGGCTTGGCAGGGGGAGGACTTCAGAGGTGGCCTTGGGTGACCTCACAGATGGTCTCCTGGCGTGGGGCTGGGAATTCCCAGCTGCCTCTGGCCCCTTCCCAACCCACTGCCGGGTCCCTGACCCCACCTCTCCCTTCCCTGCCTTCCCCTACTCACCCCCAAGGAGTCGGCTCTGGCCCCCACCTCCTGCTGCTGGCCTCCCCCCCTCCCCCAGCTGACTCATCCACTCTCCTTGTTTGGCGGTTCCAGTTTTCAAATAGTTGGGAACTGGGATCATTCCTCTTCTTGGATGCCTCGCTGGGCTGGATGGATTGAAATTCTGGCTTCATAAATCCTGTCCACAGTGGCCTGTCACTTCACAGACTCTTCCCCCTCTCCTGCTGTTTGCCTTCCTGTGACCCTTGGGCCAGAAGAACTGAGACCTCGGAGTTTCCTGAGGACAGACTAGTGTCTTCTCTGCCCTGGGACCTCCAGGGTCTCCTCCCCAGTGACCTCAGTCACCTAGATCGTCAGCCAATGCTCAGCGAGCACGCACACCTTCTCTCTCTTTTTTTTTTTTTTAAGATTTTATTTGTTTATTTGACAGAGAGAGACACAGTGAGAGAGGGAACATAAGCAGGGGGAGTGGGAGAGGGAGAAGCAGGCCTCCCATGGAGCAGGGAGCCCGATGCGGGGCTCAGTCCTAGGACCCTGGGATCATGACCTGAGCCGAAGGCAGATGCTTAACGACTGAGCCACCCAGGTGCCCTATGCCTTCTCTTGATTAAAAACCACCACCCTATCTGGAGCCAAACCCCACACGGGGCTCTCTCCCAGCAAGCAGTATTGCATATAATCCTCCCAGAAATCTCAAGGTTGGCATTATTATCTCCATTTTGCAGAGGGGGAAACTGAGGCACAGCAGGGGCATGGCTGGCCCAATTCATCCCTCTCGTATGTGGCGCAGCTGGGAGTGGGGCCCACGTTGTCTGCCTCCAAAGCTGTCATCCCTCCCCCTGTGGATCCAGCCTATTGGGTGTAGAGAGAGGGCAGTCAGGGAGGGCTGGCATAGTCAGGACGGGCTATACGGAGGAGGCAGACTGGACTGGCCTTGGCAGAGGGTACAGCAAGCTGCATATCTCCCATGTGGGCTTATCTCGTTCTTACTTCGCAGGCTTGGATGCCTTTTGCCCCTTGGCCTCCATCCCAACTTAGTGATAACATTCCCCCGGGGGGATGGATTTGGCTTTCCCTGGGATTGAGACCCTTGGGAACCTGGATCCTTCTCAGTCAGGTCCCAAGCCCCCCGTGGGACCTGCAGGTTTTGCCATTTGGAGTTAGTGAATTTTTGCTGAACGGGGCCTGCCTGGAGCCAGCCGTGTGCCCACCTCCATCACAGGGACCTGGGTGAAATACAAGGCACAGAACCATGTGGCCCAGCTGGAAGGTGTAATCTACATTTAAGTCCCAAACTGTGTCATTTGAGCATCCCTCTGCAGTGGAAGAGTCAGGAATTTTCCCATCCATTCATTCATTGCCTGAGGACCTACTGTGTGCTAGCCATTGAGCTCGGTGTTTTATCTGCATTGTCAGCTCTCCCGTGTAGTTGGGAGCATACCTCCATTTCCCATGAGAAGCAGCTCAGCGGACAGCCGTGACTTGCCCAAGATCACAGAGCCAGCTGCAGAGGAAGGTAGGAGCTGAATCCACATCTGTCAGTCCTCCTGGGAGAAATGAGAGGCAGGGTCTCTCCTCTCAGGACCCTCTGGGTCCTGGACCCATGAACCATAAGCACCCAGTGCAACTCACGGTGCAGACAGGAGCAGATTGTCAGGGACGGAAAAGATCGATTTGGCATGAGGTACCTGGAAGACTTTGTGGAGGCAGCGGACCCTAAAGAGCATAGAGGATTTGGCTGGTGGAGGAGGAAGGCATCCGGGGCAGGAGGCCAGAAGTCATCTGTCCCCATTGTCCCTAGATTCACATTGTTGTCAAGTGTGTGGGAAGGAAGGCCCAGGCCTGCTGCTGGAGTCATTAACACGGGGAAAAGAATGGGAGGAAGCCACCAAGATAGCTGAGGTGACATCCATCCTGGTCCCCCACCCTTTACCTGGCCAGACCAGGAGGCAGGAGGTCAAGGCCCAGGCTGCCACTTAGTTGCCAGCCAACTGCTGATCCTCCTTCCTGGGCCTTGATTTTTCTACCCACAAAATGGACTCCTTTCTTTCTCTCTGGCCCCCTGCCAACCCAGAGGAATGGAATGTTGAGTTCTTGGAGAAAACTCCTGGCTTCCTCTCAGGGGCTGGTGCTACGCCATTCTTCAGAGCCCACCATGTGACCAATCCCACGTCTTCCTTCACTGATGCTACCAGCCCACAGGTGCCAGGCCCTGAACGAGGGAACCAGATGGAGGAGGGGCTGCCTGCTCCCTTACACCTAACCTGCCCTCGCCTGCGCGCCTGGGATCCCCCCCGCAGTGGTCTGCCCACATGGGTCTCCCTCTGTGCCCCTCGGGGACCTGCGGCTGAGCGAACAGCTGGGCTGCTGTCAATGTTTAGTGAATGAGCATTAGATTCCGGGTCATGAGATTCCTGTACTCCTCCTGGCCCTGCCTGTGCGATCCAGGACAAGTCGTCTGACTTCTCTGAGCTTCATTTCCCCCAGAGGCAAGATGGGGCCATTCATTCATTCAGCAAACATTTATGGAGTGCCAGCCCTAGGCCGGGCCCTGTGTTAGGTATAAACCAGCGGGGGGGAGGGGGGTTGATGGAGCTTTATAGTCTCAGAGGGAGGCCAGCTGGTTGGTGGACTAGTCAATACAAGGTGTGGGGGCAGGGGGAGAGGTTTTCAGGGCCACTCGCAGCCTCTGTGAGAAAATCTGGAGTCTTTGTGACCTCGTCTAAGCCCCCATTTGTTAATAGTTACTTCACAGTCTATTCTCCTCATGGGAGGAGGGGACTTGGGGACATGGCCCCCCTGGGCTAGGGCAGGAGAGAAGACCCACAGGGCTGGAGAAGAGAGCAGGCCAGTTTTGTTGGGAGTCTCAGATGAGCTCATGGGTGTGGAAAATCACCGGGGCTATTTATGCTGAGCCTGATTATTTTAATTTAGAAGAAATGGAAGCTGCACACAGAGTTCGGGTTTGGGGCTCTGTGACATTGAGTTGAACGAAGAGGGTGGGCCCGAAGCTCCTGTTTTCCATCTTCGCCCTCTTTCCTCTCTCTCCACTCCTGGGGGGGGGGGGGGGGGAGAGGGGAAAGGGGCAGAGACCAGGCCTGGCCTGGATTTGATTTCGGGAAGTGGAGGAAAGGGTTAAGTCAGCCTGGTTTTCCACCTCGTGGGTGGGGGGAGGTGGGGAGCCAGGAAGGGAAGGCTAGGGCAGGAATGTGTGATAAGATCAAAGCTTTCAGCCTGCTGGGGCCTCACCTTGGTTTCACCTGAGCAACTGAAGGGAATTCTCTTCTCTGGGAGGAGGATGGAGAACTCCTGGGGGAGGGGGTTGCAGGTCCCATCCTCCTCCCTTGGGCACTCCAAAAGAGGTCCCACCCCCCATCTTCCAGAAGGCTCAGCTCTTGCCCTGACAGATGCTGGAAGCCCCAGGGACCACCTTTACTTGGTATATCCAGATTGGGGGGAGGGGTGCCCTCCTTACCACCCCCACCCCCACAGCTCTCTCACCCTTGGGGTTTCTGGCCAGGACTCAGGGGGCTCTTTCAGTGGCCTCTTAGCCCCCTATCCGTTAATTCTGCTCCATTTAACTCTGCAGGTTGTACTTTGGGAGTGTCATGGGCAGGAGGCACAGCCGTGAGTCTTGTCCTAGTTCCATCACTTACTGCTCTGTGATGCTGGGCTGGTGGCTTAACCTCTCTGAACCTCATCTGTCAGCTGGGAATGGTAATACCTTCTTGGTGGGATTTTGGGGGAAGATCAGAGATCATATAAATCTACAGCCAGAAGAGACAGTTGACAAATAACAGGAGCCATTATTTTGTGATTTTCTTTTCCCGCCTCTGAAGATTGCTTCTGATACTTGGTCCTAGGTAAACCTGGAGGCTCCGTTTTGTTCTGCCTCCTCCTCCCCCCGCCCTTTGAGAAGGCCCCAAGCCCCAGGGTCCATCCTTCTGTCCAGCACTCTTCGCTTATGGGTCTTCGCAGTGTTGAGAGGGGAGCAGGGCAGGACAGGTTGTGAGGGAAGAGGGAGCTTGGGCTCTTGTAAATGCCCCCAAGGCACCGGCCTGACCACCTGCCCTAGTGATACCTTGACCTTTCCTGGCCAGCCCGAGTAAACCAGGTGGTCCAGGCCACCCCCTGGAGTACCAGGCTGCTCAGCACCCCAGCCACCGCTGGGACTCCTGTCTCAGCTCTCTGCCTTGGCTCTGCCACAGTTAATGATTATTCTGGGCAGCAGGGGCAGGGAGGCCCGCCCTCGCAGCTTCTTAACCACTGGTTGCACCCAAGGTATGTTAGCAAGCGGCTTGGGTGTTCCCTGCTTTAATGTGGCAGCCCAGTTCTGAGGCACATGGCGGGGGCGTGGGGAGCAGGCGGGAGGGTCTTGGAGTCATAGATTGACAGGCCAGCCTGTGCCCCTGGGGCCCTGGGGCCAGATTGGGGCCCATAGGATCTGGGTGAAATATGAGCTAAGCATAATAGGCTCCTGTGGTTTGGTGCCAGCCATGTGAGCAGACCCTACAATCATACACCAGATGAGCAAGCTCGCCGCCCCCCCCCCAGCCCAGAAGAACCCCTGTGCTGCTCCTTACCCAGGCTCAGACCCTGCTGGGGAGTCCCATCTGGAAGGCAGTGTGAGGGTTAGGGCTTTGGGGCAGCTGGGCTTGGCTTCTCACCCCCACTCTGGCTGGCACTTCCAGCTGTGTGACCAAGTCACTTTACCTTTCTGAGCACCCATTTCCTCATCTGAAACAAGAGAATACTAATCCCTACTTTGCAGGTGTCAGTAGGCCAAGGTGCAGAAAGTATGTAGCTCATAGTTAATACCCGGGGATGGAAGAAATTATTACTGTTATAGTTTTTGTTATTAGGAGAAAGTGAAAGTTGAATCTTAGTCTTGGGTGGAACCAGGGCAGCGGTGGCCCGTGGGTGTTGGGCCCATGGCTGGGGGATTTGGGAGGAGGTGGGGCATGGGGAGATCCCAGGAACATGTTTGAAGAGGGCATGTATGAGAAGGCTGGCTGGCTGGAGAGAACAGGGCTTTGGCAGGCTCTCTGGGTCTCATCCAGGCCCCCTCAGTGCCCCCCACCAGCTCCCTATCCCCCCCCTGCCGCCACCCCAGGGCTGGGTCCTGAGGTTGGTGCAGGCTAAGTGGGGGAAGAGGGAGAATTGTTTATTTTGATAACATTAGGGCATATTCCCCCACTGGCAGCTGCTATTTTGAGAGCCCCAGAGAGCAGGGGCTATGGTTAAATTAGGTAATGTTGCTCCAGAAGGAATGTGTGAAGCCGTGGGGCCGAGGCCGCAGTGACAGGACAGTGGGTTTGCTTCATATAAAATTAACTGCAACTTGGAGAAGAGCTGCTCAGGTCACTTTATAAGGCGATGGAAGGGGGAGGCCGCTGGGGGAGTAGAGGTGATGGCCCAGGGCCTCGTCTGGGGGAGCCTGGGCCCCTGCCCGGAGGCCTGGCTTGCCCAGCAGGGGCTGGTGATGTGGCGGAGGGGCAGGGCTGCCGTGTCCTCAGCTCTGTGCCTCTGGCTCAAGGCGGGTGGGGCCCGGGGTGGCGTGATGCATGGGGAGGATGGATCCGCAGACTTGGCCTCGAATCCTGCTTCTGCCTCCTTCTAGCCTTCTGTGCTTGGGCAAGTCACTCAACCTCAGTGAACCTCAGTATTATCAGTGGTGAAAATGGTTCCAACCCCCTGGGGATGTTTCTTAAGGATTAAATCTCCAGAAGAAAAAGCAGAGCTAACTTTTATTATAACCTATGCAAGGTGGTGTTCTGACTCCAAGGATGGTCCACGCACCAGCCGCTGGGGCCTCACCCAAACCTACTGAATCGCCCAGGTGTGCTAGCAGTATCCCCAAGAGATCTCCTAGGAGACACATAGTAAAGGTGGTCTCATTTTATCTTGAAAACCACCCCTGTGATGTGGGAATTACTGTCATCTGTTGTGAAAACTGAGACGTGGAGAGATGACCAGCATAGAAGCTCCATCCACGTTCATTCTCTTTCCCAATTCTGCCCTTTCTGCCCCTCTTTTGGGCAGGGCTAGGGCTGGGGAGAGGTATGTCAAAGTTCCTGGCAGGACTGGAGAAAGTCAAGAGTATCTCCTGCTCTCTCTCTCTCTCTCGCTGACAAATAAAACTAAAAAAAAAAAAAAAATAGAGAGTATCTCCTGCCTTTGAGATTTAATCAGACTTTCTTTTTTTTTTTTTAATATTTTATTTATTTATTTGAAAGAGAGAGAGTGAGAGAGAGAGAGAGAGAGCACAAGCAAGGGAAGAGGGAGAAGCAGGCTCCCCCACCGAGCAGGGAGCCTGATGCGGGGGTCGATCCCAGGCCCTAGGATCATGACCTGAGCCGAAGGCAGACGCCCAACCGACTGAGCCACCCAGGCACCCCTTAATCAGACTTCCTTATCTCCGTGCACCATTGGGCTCGGCACAGCTAGACAGAGGTCATTCCAAAGTCATTCCATATTCCCATCCTTGGAGAAAGATAGGGGCAGGAAAGAGGTTCTCTACGATGTGCCCTGGGATACAGACAGCGGCCACTGCCCGACAGGTCAGGGGATCAGAGCAGGGGCTGCCCGGGATCACCCTGTGCATCACGGGTACATTTGAGACTGAGTTCATCTAGCAGCAAATATTTTGAGGAACACTTACTATGTGCCTAGCCCTGGGGAAGTATCCTAAATTTCCCCCCATTCTGCAGACTCTTTATTATCCAGAAATAAAAATGTTCCTACTTATTTATTTACCACTTACCACATGCCACACACTTGCATTATTTCTTTCATCTATTAAATGCCACTGCCTGTTTCTTCCTCTTCTATAAAATGGGGATAGTAATAATCATACCTAGCTTATGGGGTTGTTATGAAGATAATATCTGTCAAGTGCCTGGGACATAGTATTTGCTAAATACGTATAATAAGTACAAATAATCTCCCAACAAAGCAGGTACTATTACTGCCTTCCATTTTACAGATGTGCAAATGGAGGTCCAGAGTAAGAAGGGGACTCGCCTGTTGGGATCACAGAACATGAGGGCAGAGCCATAAGAAATTGAGTCCGTAAACTTCTAAGTGACTAGTATAATTCAGCTCACTCTGGTAAATGTTTATTATCCACTAGTTGCTGCTCAGCATTGGGATGTATCTAAAAGTTAAAATAGATGTAAAAGGTGGGAAAACCCATCCTGGTGTTTGTCCCCAAGGAGCTTTGATTCCAGCAGGAGAGTAGAGACATTTACACAAGTGGCTATAATTAAGACCAAATCTCTAGTCCTGTAAAAGGTATAAATTAAGTCCTGGGGGTGGGGGGTTGTGTGAGGGAGAAAGATGTCTTTGGGGGGGGGTCCCAGAAGACTTCAGAGTGAGGTGGTGATTTAGCCAGGCCTGGAAGGACGGATGAGTAGATTAGATTGGGAGGCATAGGAACAGCATTCTAGGAGGAGGGAACAGCCTTCATGAAGGCCTAGAGGCAAGAAATGTGCCCTGTGAGAGGGAGTGACATTCAGGGGCCAGGGGCTGCGTTGGGTCTGCGGTGATAAGGCCGGGAAGGCCAAGTCCAGCTTTCTTGTCATTGAAGATTTCCAGTTTTCTCGAAAATTGGCTCCTCAACCAGTCGGGGTTATTCCATCATCGTTTTGCCTTTTCTTCATGTCAAGAAATCAAAGATTTTTATAAATGGCCTGTCTGAGCTTCTGGTCAACGTGTGGTAACAGGCAGAGCTGACAGAATTCGGGCCAAAAGCAAGAGACTTGATGTCCTGATTAACTGGGCAGCCTTATCGCCCACACATGTACAATTTCCGTGAGTCTTTTCCAGCATTGACAATGACTCTGGGTGGGGAGCACAGTGGAAGGGCCAGGCTGGGTTCTGATTTCCCCTCTGTGGCTTACCAGCTGTGTGGCCTTGGGCAAGCCTCAGTTTCCTCCTTTGTAGAGTGGAGACAGCTACCTCCAGGCTTGCTTTGAAGGATTGGTGATGGTGTAATCTGCACTGCCCAGTATGATGGCTCTAGCCACATGTGACTATTTAGTAAATCTAAGATTTAACTAAATAAAATAAAATTTAAGTTTACAATAAAAAATTTCTTTTCTCCATTGCCTCAGCCACATTTCAAGTGCTCAGTAGCCACAGGAGGCTAGTGGCTACCTTATGGGACAGGGTAAACAGAACATGTCCATCACTGCACAAAGTTCTACTGGGTGGCCCTATGCACTCAGTAAGGGCGGCTGTTGTCATTGTTACTGGTTCTCCGTCCCAGTTTGGAGACTCCTGAGCCTTGACGGAGGTGGACAGGATTTTCCCTCTGTGCCTTCCCCACTTTCTCCTCGGCCCCCGGGGAGCTCTCCCTCCCCTGACTCCACCCATGTTAAAAAGGCTCCCTTTCCCCCTTAATTTCCCACCCACTCCCCTCAGCTGTCTCTGCAGATCTGCGCATTCAGCTGCTGGCATCTGGAATCTCCACGTCCAGCCTCGGAGATTCCCAGGGCCCATTCCTAGGGCAGGGAGGTGAGGGAGGAGGCCTCCCCTAGCAGTCCCCTGCTCCCAGCGGAGGTGCCTGGGCCCCTCTCGGCAGGATGAAGATGATGGTTTGTTGTGACGGAGGCAGTGGGCAGCCTGCCTGCTCTAACACTCCCGTATCTGGGCGCCAAGCGTGTTGTTTGCACTTGGCCGGGCCTCAGGGTCTGGCCCTGTGCCCTCGAGGGCTGGCCTAATTTGGCACCCCTGGTTACAAAGGCTGATCGTGGGCCTCCGCCTGGTCAGGACAACCAGGAGCTCTTCCCAGGCCGGGTCCTGGGGATGAGGGGCATGTCTGGAGCTGGAGTGCAGGACAGATTCCCAGCTGTGACCGGGCCACAGGCACTGAGTGGGGACAAGGCCCGGGCAGGCATAGGCAGGATGGACACTCTTAGGGGCCAGGCAGGAGGTCACCCTGGGCGGTTCAGGTTGGTAGGGTCTACACGCGGCATTCACACCTGTCTGGGGAGGAGCATTGGGTCTGAGATGCCAAAGAAGCTCAGGGTCTCCTCTGAGCATCATGTTCTGTCCTCCCCCTCCCTCATCAGCTGGGAGGTGGACAAACAGGCATCTGAGGCCCACAAGTGCTGAGGCCATTGAGGCCCAGCAAGGAGGCATGACGCCTGACATCACACAGCCAGTCTGGAGAAGTCGGAACTCCGACTCGGACATTTTAGGAGCTTTTCCCCTTCCTGCCCCTCCCGGTGGGAGCTCTGGGGACAGTAGCCCCTGGATATCTTGCTGAGAAAGACGGTTGGAATCCTGGCCCTGCCACTTTTTCTGTGACCTTGGGCAAGCCTCTCTGAGCCTCCTGGGCCTCATCCAGGGGATGGGGATCATAATTATACCTCATTCTCAGGGCAGTTGTGAGGGTTAGGTCACTGGCCTCCTGGCTGTTTTCAGAACATTCTAAGGATACTCCTGCCTTGGGCCCTATACATCCGCTATTCCCTGTCCCCTGAGTGCCCTTCCACTGTGCCCTAGCTTCTGTCATATCGCCGTCCCCTTCCCTAACCGGCCTGTGTAAAATAGCAGACCTCACTGTGGCAGTCCCTGTCCCCCTCGCCCTGCTGTATTTTTCTTCATAGCACTCTTGCCATTTGACAAATATTAGTTTATGGTCCCGTTGACTCCCAAGCCGAGTGTCGCCTCTGTGAGGGCAGAAGACACGCATGGTGCATGATACCTGTGCACGTAACAGTCGCTGGTTATCTTCCCTTCTCTTCCTGGTCCTTCTGATCGCTGCCATTTATCGGGCCCTGCCTCTGTGCCAGGCCCTGTGCTTGGCACCTCACTCTCAGCTCCGCAAATTTCACAGGGTCCCCGTCACGGCTTTGTCACTCGTCAGAGGTGGGCGGCAGGAGGTGCTCAGTGACTTGCCCAAAGCTAGCTAGCTGGAAAGTGGCAGGGCCTGGCTTCCAACCGGGTTAGCCCTGCCCCAAAGCTCCCTCTGCACCACTTCCTGTGTTGGGGTAACGAGATCAGAACTCTGACCCAGATTTGGAGTTCAGAATCTACACTTGACAGGAGTGAATGGATCAGATTTATGGGTGGTTCTCAGTCTTTTTGGGGTGCCCCTTCCAGCCTTTTCTTCTCCTGTACAACCATTCCCACTGCCCCAGAATGACAGGTACCCTTTGGCTGGGGAGCCCCAGGGGTCAACTGGACACCCCAGGGGTAGGGTAGGGACCTCAGGGTGGGCCCAGGTCCTGGGCTGTCCCTTGGCTGTCTGGTGGCAAGTGGACAGGATGTTCCTACAGGCAGCAGACATTCCTGGTCAGAGGTGGCAGGCAGTGGGAGATTTACCATTTCCGGTAACCTGAGTCACTGGGAGATTGGAGTTCTCCCTGCCAAGGACATGCACCCTTGGCTTGCCAACCCTTCCTGCCCTTTCCTCAGCCTTGGTCTGCCTGGGGCTTTTAGGACCTGCTGGAGGGACCAGCTGTAAGTCCCAGAGTTGAGATGGGGGTCTCCGGCCCTGATCAGCCCCTGAACAAAGACCCAGCCTAATGCCACCCTTCCGGAGTCCTCTTCTGTGGAACCCCACACCCCAGCCTTGGGGAAGGAGGGGAAGGAGGTGACATGATGGAAGGAGAAGGGCCCTGTGTTAGGAGCCAGAGACCTGGGTCCTGGGTCTGCCTCTGCCACCAACTTGCTAGAATTTCTCTTCTCGGAGCCCCCCGCACCCTATCTGAGTACCCAGCACTATTCCAAGTACTCTGCATACACCAGCCATCTTATCCTTATAACAACACTTGGAGGGCGAGGCAGGGTCACTAAAATGAAGCTCAAAGGGGGAAAGTCACCCAATGGGCAGTGTCACAGAATGGGATTTGAACTCAGGCTCTTCAGCACTAGCTGGTCTTCCTTGATGTCCTTCCTTCCCCTCTCTGAGCTCTTTTTTGGCTTCCCCTTCTGACAAGTGAGGGCTTTGGGCTAGGTGATCCCTCCCAGCCCTGGCAGCACGGGACCCAGGAATCTGTTGGAAGGCTTCCCAGGCAGGTTTCACGTGAGCCTTACCTCGCCTGGAGGGGGTGCAGGAAGCATTGCAGGAATTATTCTTCCCCAGGGGTTTCTGGAGAGCTCACTCTCTGGGCCTGTGAGCTCTTGGATGGGGACGTGGGGGTGGGAGGGGAGGAAAGGCAGGAAGTGACAGGTTGTCCTGTTAAATCTTCACAGCGGTCTTGTAAGGTGGTCATTTTTATTCCCGTTTTATAGATTGGGAAACAGAGGCTCAGAGGGGTCAAGTGATTTGCCCAGGGCTACACAGCTAGGACGTTGCCAGGCTAGGGCGTCCAGTTAGCTCCAAGTGGTGTGGAGTGGCATGTGACCAACCCACATTTCCTATGATGGCTTTGATTTATTAATGAAAATTGTAGTCTTCCTGAAAACCATGAACATGCCCCAGGCTTTGAATACCTGTGCATCCAAACTACATCTCCCAGGCTGCCTCTGATACCTGCAAGCGGCCCCGGGATCCTTTGTTAAACTGTTTCTCCACATACGCCTCGGAAAATATGGCCAGGCGTAATTACAGGGATGCAAGAGTTCAGAGGAGTGAGAGCTGCGTGGGCTGGAATGAACTGGAAAGGGTTGGCACTGTGCTGGGAGCAGGGCTGTGGGGCCAAGCGGGGCCTGGGGTGGAGCCAGGCAAGGCCAGGTTCGCAGGCTCTAAGAAAGCTCCTTGAAGGGCCTGCAACCCTGGCCATTTGCCAGGAACACCACGAGGGCTCTCCCGGGACCCCGTGCCCACTTGGCCCTGCCCATCCACCCCTCCCAACGAGGGTCCCTGGGGCGCCCAGGCTCCAGGCGAGGCTTCTTCGGCCCACAGACCTTTGCTCCATTTCTCCCTCTCCCCCCCAGACTTCCCCAGGAACTGGGTAAAGGGCTGCAGGAATGAGGCCTGCGTCCTGGCCAGTGGGCCCGGCCAGGGACCCTGGGATTTGAGCAGTTGACAGCATGAGGACTGAGATGACCCCAGCCATCCTGCTCCCACCCCCCTCCTGCTGTGGGGCCCTTGGCCCTGAGGCCCCAGCAGCTGTCAGCAGGGAAGGGTGACAGGAGGGCCAGAGGTGACTCCAGCCCGTCCCTTCTCCCCCTGCTTGGACCAGGCCCAGAATTCTTACCAGCTGTTGTCAGCAGCTGCTGAGCTTTGTTCCAGAGCCAGCACTGGGTACCCCCTCCCTCTCGAAGGACATCTTCCCACCATCGTTCATAGCCACCCCCTGGGGAGGGGTTGGGGCTAATATGGGGGACATGGTCACATCCCTGAGTTCCTTTGATTCCACTAACACCACGAAGAAATAGGAATCAATGCCCCCGTTTTTATGGAAGAGAAAACAGATCCAGAGAGGCCAAGTGACTTGCTTGCAATCACACAGCTACTGAGTGGCTGAATCTAGGCTCCTGGCTCCCGGCTCAGTGTCCACCCCACTGCCTTTCTTAAGAGTGTGTTGTGCAGGATGTTAGAGACTTTGAGGTTCCTGTCACCTTGGCCACTTAGTAGTTTTGGGACCCCGGGCAACCTTTTTTTTTTTTAAGATTTATTTATTTAAGTAATCTCTACACCCAACACGGGGCTCGAACTCACAACCCTGAGATCCCAAGTTGCACACTCCAACAACGAGCCAGCCAGGTGCCCTTCCAGGCAAACTCCTTCACCGCTTGAAGTGGAACTCTCATGTTCTTGCTTATAAAATAAGAATAGGACCTACCTCTTGGGACTGTTGAGCAAATTACATGAGAGAATCAATGTTAAGTACTTAGCCGAAGTCCTCGAGTGTTCTAAGGACCCAAAATGAGATGTGGCAATGTTATCCTCAGGGAGTATTAGCCACCTGTGCACCGAGCACAGTGGCTGCCTCTATGGGGGTTACAGACACAGTCCACAAATATTTATGTCGGGCACTAAATATTTATTTGGCACCTACTGTGTGCCAGGTGCTAGGAAAAGAGCAGTGACAAAATAAACAAAATCCCTGTCCCTGCTTACATTCTATCCCACGCGGTGGCTGGGGAGACACAGCTTCATCTTAACCACAGAAGCCGCCAAGCACTTGTACACACACTGCTGTTTTATCCCCGTTTTCAGATGAGAAAATGGGCTGAGAGCAGTGGCGGAGCAGATCCCAGGACCCAGCTCTCCCGAGGGTCTTGGGCAGTGGCCCTGAGGGCTTCCTAGAGGAGGCGGCCCTCGTGCTGCGGCCCTCAGGGCCTCAAGGCCTGGCAGGAAGGTTGGGATGCAGCTACCACAATCTGGGCAGCAACAATTTCAGGAAGGTCTTGCCTAGGTCAAGGCCTCTTGTTCCCCAGGGAAGAGGCCCAGCCAGAGCTTTAAATACCCCATGCAGCCCAGAATAGCCCCCATTGTCTTGGCCTGCAGCTGGGGGACCGTGGAGGATGCTGAGGGGAGGCTGATCCTGGAGCAGGAGGACGGCTTCCCTATATGGTAGGGCTGGTGTTTCTGGGAAGACTTTTCTATTTGGCTCCTGCAAGAGAGCCTGCCTGTGGGAAGGGTGGAGCGCTGCCTGGTTCTGCGTGAGCAACGTGCTGGCTGGAGGGGGAGCTCCGTGGGTGGGGGACTCCCAGGGAGGGCTGTGTGCCTGAGTGAAGGTGCTCCTTTGTGCGCCAGGGATGTGTGTGCATTGGCCCACTGGGCCCTCCACTGTGGGTAGGCCTAGCCATGTCCCCTGCCCGGGGCCTCCTGGCACCCTCTGGTGCTCTGGCTATTTTGGGCACTCGTTGTGTTCAGGTTTGGGGAGGGATGGGTAATCCTGCTCAGGGCCAAGGATGCTGGGGGCACACTCTGGACAGCCATCCCAGCCTCCTGGATCTTTGATGTCTGTAGCCTCTGCCCCTGACTTCAGGCTCAAGGGGTCATGGTCAGTGGACCCCTATGGGATGCCAGCCCCACTGGCAAGGGCAAAGAAGAGCGCCAGACCAACCTTGCCCTTGGGACATTCCCTGCTCTCAGTATCAGGAATAACTGTGCTTCCTCTAAGCAACGGGTTTATTTTGACCTCACTGGGACCCGGAGTCCAGGGACTGGTCAGGTTTCCTTCCTCCCATTGGCCACTGGAAAGCTCAGAGCCAAATGAATGGTTGC
Source organism: Halichoerus grypus (assembly GCF_964656455.1). Classification (NCBI taxonomy): domain Eukaryota; kingdom Metazoa; phylum Chordata; class Mammalia; order Carnivora; family Phocidae; genus Halichoerus; species Halichoerus grypus. The sequence goes on from NC_135716.1 coordinate 171,607,236, forward strand.
TTTCCCAAACCTCCAGAATTCAGCACATACTCTTATCTACTCACCGCACTCCAGACTGTCGGTCTGCTTTTGTGAGCTTCTCCTACGTATGTTTAGTTCATTCTCTCCTGCCGTTCTGGGTGCATCTTTGTAAGCTGCTTTGAGCTTTTCTGGAAGAGGGTGGCTGGGGAAGTATAAATAGATGGTGATGATGGTGACCCCGTGCTGGGCAGTCCCCTGCAGCCCCATCCTTAAGGCTTGATTCTCACTTTGTGATTCCCTCTGTGACAAGCCCCACCTTCTTTGCTGGTGGAAGTCATAGCCTAGAATTCTAGAAACCTAAGGTTTCAGGATGTCAGTGTCCTAAAATGTCAAAGCCAGATGGAAGCTTTGGGATCATTTAAGTTGAGAGCTTTCAAACTTATTGAGCAGCGAAACCCTTATGCCAATCAAAATAATAGTATTTTGGTTAAATCCTGCAATATTTTGATAAATAACAGCAAACACAGGACATTCACCATGTGCTAGAGCTATTTGTAGCATTTTACATCTTTACCTAATCCTTACAACAGTCCCATGAGTTAGATACTATTAATATGAACTATCATGCCCATTTTACAGATGAGGAACTGAGAGGCACAGAGGGTTAAAGTGACCTGCTCTCAGCTAACCAGGGGCTGCACCGGATGTATTATACAGAAGGTCATCATATAAAATGGAGAAGGGTGGATTTGTTTTCACTGAAGCAAGTACTTGGGAGAGGGGCTCTCTATCGGTCCCCCCACCCCCTCACCCACTTTCTAAAGTGGCCCTCAAGGCTGCTGAGACCAGGCTGGAAAGCAGTGATCCTGGCCTACTTCATCATTTGACAGAGGGAACCTGAGGCCTGGAGAGGGGAAGGGGCTTGCCCCAGACAGAGGGGTGAGCCAGAAGCCCTTTCGCAGTCCCTCCTGGCCTACTTTGTCACGTGGAAGAGCACCAGCAGCTGAACTTCCCCTTAGAACACTCAGCTCGCCGCCTCTCGTGGGCGGAGGGACCCTCTGACCTTCTGCATGGTCCTAGGGGACCAGAAGTGACCAGGCACGGGGCCACCCTCTGTGTGTCCCCTCCGACAGGACTCCTCTCCCGAGAGGGCAGGCTGATGGCCAGGGAGGAAAGGGGCAGCTTCCGTCTGGCTTTTTTCAGACTCTGACTGTGTTTCTCCCTGAGGAGAGAACATACCCCTCCTGTCGCCTGGCCTGCATTTCCTCGGTTAGTCCTTTATTGCATGGGGCCTTGGGGTTTTCTGTCTTCAAGAGCTCCCTTTTCAAAACCCCTGACGGTGGTGGCGGCGGTGGGCTGTATCTTAGATCCAGAGCCTCACTGAAGGAGAGCTGGCTGGCAGCTAGCCGAGGGAGAGGGGTCGGTTTGGTGCGGGTGCTCCCAATATGTGCTCTGTGGAACCCTAGTCCCTCCCATGAGGGTTCCAAGTTAAGCAAGTTTGGGAAACAGTAAATAGTTGCCCCCTTCCCTCACCATGGTGCTCAGGACACTGAGGACTTAGGGAACCAGCTCAGCTTTGTGTAACCAGCCTTTCCCAGATGTGTTTGTCTGCAGGACCCCCCCGCCACGTCCCGAGTTACTGTGCCTTGGAATGGACATTAGTCATGAGGAAAGGGGACAGGGGCACTTCAAAAGGAAGGGGCCCTTCCTTTTATTTCCAGCTCTGTTGCCTCCCGCCACCACCCCCCCCCCCCAGGCCTGTCTTCAGTCATGGGCTCGGCCCTGCTGGCCCCCTCCTCCCCCTCCGGGAAGCAGATGAGGAAAGCCCTGGGGGCCAGGGAGAGCTGGCCTCCTTGGCTGCAAAGAGCGGCCGTTCCAGCCTGTTTTTTCCTGTTGCTGATACCCACGGGAGCAAGCAGAGTAGAGTCACCGAGGCCCGGCGGCCTGGCTGCCTGGGGCAAGGCCCTCAAGCTGGAGCCGTGGCCCTGCTCGCCTCTGAGACCCCCACCCACTCCCTGGGATGCTGGTCTGGGCAGGGAGCAGGCCTCTGCTCAGTGACCAAGGGCAGCATCTTGTCCCATCAGAAATGGGCCCCCTGGCTGGAAAGCCTGAGGCGTCAGAGATGACAGGAGGAAGGCTCGCATGGTACAGAGTTCCTGGTTGGGAACCAGGGAGGGGTCTGGCTCCCAGTCTTGGCTCTTCCAGCTCTGTGACTCGGGGCAAGCTGTCTTTCTGAGACTCGGTCTCTTCATTTATAAACTCCGTCCATTCATTAACTTAAAAAGTGTTATCGAGCAGCTACTCTGTGCCAGGTAATTGGAGGTACTGGGGATATGGACAAAGTCACTGCCTTTGTGGAGCTAATGTTCCAGTGGGGGTGACAGATGATAAACAGATAAACATGTAAACCCGGGTAGAATGTAGGTGGTGAGATGCTGTGAAGCAGGGCAAGGGAAGTGACAGAGAGCTGACTAATAGATTCTGGACCTGGGATGTGGTCTGCATCTCTGTAAAGGTGACATTTGACCAGAAACGAGAGGAAGAGGAGGAGTGGGCACATCTGGGGGTGGTATCCCAGGTAGAGGATGCAGCAAGTGCAAAGGCCCTGAGGTGGGAGAGAGAGGTGTGTTTGAAAACTATTGAGATAAGTGTGGCAGAGAATGGGGAGAGCACAGCAGGAGATGAGGCTGGAGAGGTGTGTGTAGGTGCGTGTGTGTGTGTGTTTGTGTGTGTGTGTGTGTGTGTCTGTAGGCAGGTCACACAGGACCTGGTTACCCATGATAAAGGTGTTTCTTCTCATCCTTTCGTGAATCAAGAGTAATGGAGAGGCCTAACCCAGTAGGTTCAGGAGGTGGTCCTTGTTGTACGTGGTGTCTCATTTCAACAAAAATTTGTGGACCCTTCCCCCACGCATCCTCCCGTAAGCCTGGCACTGTGCTAGGGGCTTCATTCATGAAATCTGTGGGCATCTCTCTGGATGCCCAGAGAGAATGGGCCGGTGCAACAGGTTGCTGGGGCCTTGAAGGCCCACAGACACCCCAGCACTCCCAGGCTGCAGGGCCTCCTGGGTGCCAGAGAATCTGAGAACCACGCCGGGCTGCAGGCAGGAGGCAGGCGTGTGAACACCGCAGGCATTGTTGGCACCGGGGGTGCTTGGCAGATAATGTTCAAGCCCTGGGGACCTTCTTGCTGGGCGGCCCAGCCTGGAAGCCATTCCCACTTGCCCGCCCCCCCCTCCACCACTTTGGCGTACCTGGCGCTCGGGTGGGGCGGGGTCATTTCCCAGTGACTTCCTGCTGCTTCCCTCTAGGCTGGCAGGCGGGTCAGTCAACGCCAGGGGAGGCCCATTCTTGGGGTGTCTGTGGGGCAGGAGGAGAGTGCAGGGACTCTGGGGGGACCGAGGGACTTGGGCTCTGTGACTAGCTCCATGACACCAGCGTAGTCAAGGGACACTGCTCTTTTTGTGGAAAAGCCCACTCAGGGCTGGTCCCTTGACCGTGCTGTGCACTTTCCCACCTCTGGGCCTAGGCCCGTGCCCTTCCTTCTGCCTGGTGCGCACACTCTGCCCCTTCTCCGCCCTACTTAGGTGAGACCATCTTTCAGATCCAGCTGAATTGTCCTTTCCCCTGGGAAACCTCCCCCAAACTCCCACCTGCCTCGGTCAGTGAGGGGCCCCTCCCCTGGGCCCTCCCAGCCCCCTGTCCTTCCTCTGGAGCGCCCTCTCTGCTCTGTGTCCTCCCTCGGTGTAATGGTGTGTCTGCCTTAGGAACACAGAGCTCTGTGTCTCTTTACTTCCCAGTTTTATCCCCAGGCCCCAGCACATAGTAGGTGCCCGAGAAATAAAGCTCAAAGCGACTTGAATTGAACCTTATAGGGCAAGTTGGATTGATTATCCTTTTTTTTTTTTTTTTTACGGGGGAGGAAGCTGAGGCTGCCCAGCTAGAATAAGTGGCCAAGGCGGCCTGGAATCTGGGTTGTCCGAGCAGCATCTGCCCTCTGCCCCACTGGCTGCGTCTCCGAGACTCATAAGGTGCTCTTGCTTGGGCCGTGGTGGTGGCAGCCCCGTTCGGGCACAACCCCAGCTCCGTGCAGAGGGACCTTGAAGGCAGAGACTGTGTCAGGTCCACCTGGGAAAGGGCCAGGCAGAGTTCTCTGGCCACGCTTTGAAGAGCAGGTCCCCCATCATTCCACTTGCCTCTCCCAGCAGCCCTGGGCGGGAGGCAAACCAGGCAGGGCGTTCTGGTACCTGTCTCACCCCCAGGAGCCTGAGCGTGGAGGGAGTGTTGGCCGTTTCGGCGAGCGTGGTATCCAGACCCTCTTTTCCCTTGGGACCAAGTGATGTGGCCTCCGTTTTAGTGATGGGGAACTGAGGCAGTGTGGCTCTCGCTGTGGTATCTCGAGCAAGTCCTTACTTTCTCTTTCTGAACTTCACTTTCTGCTTCTGTCAGAAGGGCTAATTCCCACCTCGGGGCTGTTGGGCAGGTTCGCCGGTTCATTCATTCGTTCTGTCTGTGTCAGCAGATGTTAATTGAGCACCTGGTATGTGTCTTCTGTCTTGAAGATGCAGCAGTGATAAAAACAGATGAGCATCTGCCCTCCTGCTCCTTCCGTTCACATCAACACAGATAGCTGGTGTGGAAGCCTAGCGCGTTGAGTGGGTACTCGCTGCAGTGTGCGCTAAAAGGGAAGGGTGTCGAGGGGCTTGTCCAAGGCCACATGGTGAGTTTGGGGCAGAGCTGGGACGAGAGACCCCAGAGCTCCGCGCTCCCGTTCCCTTGTTCTCTGTTGAAGGCCCTGACCGGCCCTCCGCGCCCTTCCGCGGCCCTGGCCGAAATGCAGGCTTTGCAGGTCCCGGGCCTTGGGGTCGGAAGCCGGGGCTTGCTAGGGGCTGTGCCCCCAAGCTAGCAGAGTACAGAAGAGGGGGCCCTGCTTTCACGCTGGATTCCCGCTGCCTTAGCTGTGTGACCTTGGGTAGGTGACTTCACCTCTCTGAGCTTCTTTTCTTATCTGTAAGCTGGGCACGGTGGGCGGTGGGGGAAGAGCCGGTATCTGCTGTGGGTTTGCACGACATAAGCCCTGTGAAAACCTTATCTTGGCACCTGCGCCCAGGGAGGGCTTGCTGTGCCTCCTGCCATTCTCCTTATTCGGGGGCTGGTGGTTCTTCCCGGGCAACGGGCTGGCAAAGGCCCTGCACCTTGGGAGCCTGAGTGTGGGAAGCTGGCAGGCCTCCCGGGTGGCACGGGCAGGGTAGGCATGCCAGAAGAGGCTGTGGCCACCTCCTTTCCGGCCCGGCGCCCCTCTTGGCCTGCCAGGGGATTAAAGGCCTTTTGGCCTTTGTGTCGGGCTCACCCGCCCCTGGCAGTTTGCACAACAAAGTGCTGCCCTGACAGATTCCTTCCCCTTTGCCGTCTGCTGCCCATAGACAGGGCACTGGGCAGTCCGGGGGTGGGGCAGGGCACCTTGACCCTGTATCTGGGGCCGGGGCTGTCACAGAGCCAGGGAGCACTTGTGGGGTGACCTGGGAGCCTGGATCGTGGCAGAGGGGAGGGGGAGCTTCTCCAGGTGTGTGTCCTTCCCTGAAGATCCGGGGGCCCTGGATGGGGGGAAGGGACACTGAGGCAGAGCCTGTGTTGGCAGGTGGGCAGGCAGGGGCTTGCTTGTCCCCCGCCCCCGCACAGTCTCTGGATTTCGACGGGGTGAGCTCACTCCAGCCCAGATGCCTGGAGCCTTGCCCTGGGCAGGCAGCTGCAGCCCCCCTGGGGACTGCGGTGCTCAGACCTTCCCGCCCAGCTGCGGGGGTAGTGGTGGGCTGAGCCCAGGCCTGGGCCATGGGGAGGGGGCGATGGGCAGGCTGCCCAAGTCGAATGTGAATAATGTCTCTGGAGCAGCCCAAAGTCCCCCTGTCATGCCAGAGTCCGCCTCAGAGCCGGCAGATAACTTGAGTTTCGGCCCCAAGCTGTGTCGTCACCCCCTGGCCTGGGTGCCACCCCGCCAGCCAGCCCAGAGCTTAGGCGGCAGAGTCAGACCCTTCCCTTCACCCCAGACCTGGAGGCCGACTCTGGGCCTGAGCCCATGCCCCGCACTGCCTTGCATCACCTCTTGTCCATACCCACCCTCACCTCTACTCTGTGCCCCCTGCATGGTACTAATTCTAACACTTACTGAGCACTTACTGTATACAGGGCACCAAGCCGAGCGCCTTGCATGCCTTCAATTTCATTTACACGGTGATCCTCTGTGAGCCTCCGTTTGCTCATCTGCCAAATGGAAATGATGATGCATCTGAAACCCTGGGAGTCAGAGGTGCTTTGGAATTCAGAAGTTTCCAGATAGAAGAAAGGTTATGTAGAACACGTGAGAACACTCAGCGGAGTCTGGGGCAACACCCCATAATGAAACACAGTAATATTGCTGCGGCAAAAGCTACAACTCCTCACCCCTGAGTGGAGTAAATAGGATGTTAATAGCTTCCTGTCAGTTCAGTTCAGGACTTGGCACCAAACGAGCTTGTTATAAACTCATTTTAAAAAAAGTAAACGCTCTGAGTTTTCAGAGCTCTTTGGATTTCCCTTACTACAGACGAGGGATAATGGCCCAGCAGTGCTGGCCCTGCCCTGGTTGCTGCGAGGATTCGTCGAGGTGGTCCATGCGGTGCTGGGGATGGGGCCCGGCCAGGGAGAGCCCTCGATGAAGTTGGCCCGCTCCTGTCATCTCCTCCCTGGGCCGCCACCTCCCTTGATTTTAGCAGCACCAGAAACTCTTATCTGCACACGTACCCTTTGCAAGGCCCACAACCCTCACTTAAGAACTCTTAAAATCTCCAGACCCCATATCCTAGATCTGTAGCGGCGCCTCCCCCCTCACCCCAGACCTTCTCTACCTTCTGTGCCCCTCTCTAATGGCTCCACCTTTCTCCTCCATGCCGAGTGCTTCCCAGCTAGCCTTAGATCTGTCCGCATCCTCAGGCCAGGAGAGGAGGTAGACATCCAGCCTCTGTCCCTTGTCCCAAAGGGTCTCTGTAGGACTTGGACCCGGAGACTCATGTGCACCCTCATCCCCACCAGGAAGGCCTGGACACAGCCCAGCCTCCCGGAGCTGTCTCCCAGAAGTTCCCCACCTGTCTGGTGTCCCTCCTGTCTGGGTCCCCCCCTGCCCCCCGCCCCCCACTGGTGGGGGGCCCCCGTGCCCACACCCCTGCTCCAAGCAATTGTTCCCAGCACACTAGAACAGTCCTTTGGCCTTGGCTTGTATGAGTCAGCTGCTTCCACTTCCCCCACCAGGAACCTGCCAGGTCTGGAAAATCCCCCTCTCTGTTTGGCTCCTTCCTCTCTGGCCCAGGGCTGCCTTCTGGACCCCTCCTCTCCAGCCCCGCCATCCGGCTCCATTGCCTCCCTGAGTACTGGGTTCCTCTGGGAGGAAGCTGGGCTTTCTCATCGCCGGAGATGGGCTGCAGGGCAGGAAACCTGGGTTCTATTTCTGCTTTTGACCTTGGAGCCACCAGTGGCCCTCCTTGGGACGTTAGGCACACATTGCATGGGCTCGGGTAGCTGACAGCTCAGGCGTCTGTGGGCCATCCTGGGAGCCGGTTGGGTTGGGGATGGGAACTGGCCAGCCCTGGACGTCCTGGCCCTGCCCCCTGCTTAGGCCTCAAAGCCAGCCTGGAGGCCCAGCCTCAGCCCTGCCTCTTTCCTGGTCAGCAGATGCAGAACCCGGAGGTCCTGGGTCTGTCCTGGCCACTCACCTGGGCAAGTTACGTGGGAAAGCAAGGTGCTATTCCCTCCTCTGTGAAAGGGGGCCTTTCACACCTGCTCAGCCACCTCAGGGGTCATTGTCAAGGTCCAATGACACTGAGATTGAGGAAATGATCTGTAGACTGTGAAACAGCACTGTGGCTGAAAGGTTTTGTGGAGTGACTCTCAGTGACCTCAGTCAGTTCCGGCTCAGTGGCAAAAGCTTAAACATTGGAACCAAACCACCAGAGGTCAAATCCCAGCTCTCGCCCACCTGCTAGATCTTCAAGCAGATGACCTGATTGCTCCATGTCCCCATCCCTACAGGGGGCTGTTTAACACCTATACCCTGGGTTAACATTTATAAAAATCCTTAAAGGAGTGCCTGGTGTGTAGTAAGTGCTCAATAAATGTTAGCTCTTTCTGTTCCCAAGTAGACCCCAGACTTTCCAGATCTGAATCCAAGTTCCCTTCTATGGTCAAGTCTCAGGCTCCTTTGGGCTCTTTCCAGTCTGACTTCTTCTCTCCTCCCAGATGTGAAATACAGCTGCTAGAACCTTTTGATCTTCAGCTTTTCACAAATGAAGTCTCTGCTCTTGCAGGGTTGGCCCTCGCTACAGGCCCTGATCTGACCCCAGAGCCTCGGGCCCTGGGGTGGGGGCTGCGAGCAAGGGCAGGCTGGCATGTGGAAGGGCCCATTCCCTGGAGTCCCTGGGGTGAGAGGTCTTCTATCCGGGCCCAACATACCCTGGATTCTCTCACTCCTCTCACTGCAGATGTGTGTTCCTGACATTTTTTCCAAGTTGAATCTCACTTTGCTATTTCCTGTCCGGTTCCGACACCGCCCACCCCCCACCCCCACACCCCAGCTCCAGGCCTGGGAGAAGCCTTGGACCTTGCTCACCACCAGAGTTTTCCTTTCCAGACAGCAGTGTCTAGGGGATGCTGGGAATCTCTGTGCCCCACGCATGTCCCCCATGGCCTGGCTTGCATGGAGGATGTGCGTGGCAATGACAGAGGGAGAGCCCTCCCCAGGTGGGAAGGATCCAAGCCTGCCGCTCTAACCTCTTCTGCCCAGTGTCTGTGCCCCTATGCCAGTCTTAGCCTCACACTTCCCTTAGGCCAGTCAGGGCCTGCTCTGAAGCCCCCCTCCCCCACAGTGGGAATATTGCCCTCTACCTGCAGCCAAGGGAAGGAGGGAGAACCCCTCATGGGGATTGATCTTGTGGTTCTTAGCCAGTGAGTTAGAGTTCTCTGCGTACACGCCTCTCCATCCCTCCCGCCTGGATGAGAAGGGGCCCCGGAATCTATTTCTCACCAGCTCCTAAAGGTTCTATAGTTCATTCCTGGGTACAGACCCTGTGGGCATGACCCAGAAGTCCACTGGTCACCTAGGAGGGGGATGGGCATTTGTCCAGAGAGAGGGTGGGGAAGGAAAAGGAACAGGAGGAGGGGTTTGCCCCTGCATTGGAGGGGAAGGGGCTTTAGGCCATGGCAGGGGGTAAGTCGTGAGCAATGCAGACCTTGCACAAGGCTTGGTAGCATTGCAGACACAAAGGTGATGAAATGGCACCCAGTCCCTGCCCCCGAGTTGCTGCCAGCCTAGGAAGGGAGATTGCATATAGACCGCTCGGGGGCAGGTGGTACCTCCAAAGCAAGTCAGGTTCAGCAAGCAGCTAGAATTAGTAGGTGATGACATTTTTTGCCATTCACTCCATTCATTCATTCATTCATTCATTCAAGTAGTTATTGAACATGGGGTCCCTTCCTTCAGGATGCTTCCATTCCAGTGGAGATACAGGTGATTAGAGTGTGAGCCCAGGAGTGCCCAGAATCCAGCCTGGGCACAGAGGGGACTGTGAAGGCCAAGTGTCAGGACAAAGTCTCCCAAAGGAGATTGTCTTTCTTTTTTTAATTTTTATTTCATTTTATTTTATTTGAGACTTTTGTTTTTAGTCATCTTTCTTGAGGTGCAAATTACATGCAATAAAATGTACCCATTTTAAGGGTACAGTTCAATCACGAGATGTATATAGCCAGGGAACTGTCACTCCAAAAGGTTCCCTTGTGTCCCTGCCCGGTCAGCCTGCCCCACCCCTGGTCCCAGGCAACTAGCGACATTTCTGTCACTGAGGTTAGACCTTTCCCCCCTAGAGTTGCATCTCAGTGAGGTCACACAGTATGTCGCCTTCTGTGTCCAGTGTCCTTCACTCATCACGTGTGATTGAGCTTCAGCCGTGTTGCTGTGAATGTCAATAATTCTTTCCTTTTTCTTACCGAGCCGTTAGAGGTGACGGTTAGCTGAATTTTGGAGGGTGACTTAGTTAGCCAGATAAACAAAGGGAGGAAGGGCATTCCCGCGGAGGGACTAGCGCGAGAAAAGGCCAGAGGCTGCAGGAACGTGGGCTGGGCGAAGTCGGGGGGGGGGGGGGGGGTGAAGGGAAGGAGAGAGACTGGCAGACTCATTGTTTTTCTTCTCCTCCTTGGGCCTCTTTCCTGCTGCCATCACCTTGTCTAGCCAGTGAGGGCTGGGTCTGGTTTTCAAAGCGAGACCATTTCCTTCTGGCTGGGCTGGGCTCCCCAGGGAGGGCCAAGGCCAGGGCAGGGCCTGAGACACTCACGCCAGGTTATCTGGGACTGGATGTGCATTACGGGGCCACGGCACATCCATGCATGCTGGTGCTTGGGGGCTCTGGGGTTCTCTTCGGCTCCCCCGGGCTTGTGTTTTCCTCCACGTTATCTGATAAAACTCCTTTGGAAACATCTTGATCTTGTCTGAGGGGCAAGAGGTGTTCACTGCCCCTACCCCGACCTGAGAAAGGCAGGTGTGAGGGCCGCTGGGGGCCCCTCTGCTCTGGCCTGTGGGGCGCAGGGTCTCAGCAGGCCCTCTGTGGCACAGGAGCCTGGAGTAGAACTTGTGCTAGGCTCAGCATCAGCCTGAGGTCACACAGAGTTGACACCACGCCTGTCCAGCTGCTGGGCCCCACCCCCGCGGCTGGGTGCACAGATGAGCTTGTCAGTGTGGCCACGAGCGCCGGAGCGAGTTGTCCAACATGGCTGGAATGTGTTTCCTGTGGCTTGGAGCTTTGGAGGCCAAGGACTGAGGCCGAAAGAGGGGGCCAAGATGGCCTGGTGGGAAGCTGTCATTAGAGATAGCAGCTTCGGTGGACTCACCCTTGATTTCTGTCTCTGTCCCCTATCCATCCTGACCCTGGTCATCCTTCTTTGCTGGCCCAGGTCACCTTTTACCTGCCCGTGGCCCCCTGTCTACCACCTCGTGTCCTGGATGACCCTTGCCTTCCCCGAAGAAAAACGAGTCAGTCGTCACTTACCAAAGTGATTTTAATTTTACTGTCTGGTTATTTGAGGGTTCATTCAGACTCAGTGAATTTGCAGGGTTGGGCTCTGAGGCCTCCCGGGGCAAATGGGGCTTTGGGGAAACAGAGTCAAAAATAGCGGTTCAGCCCCAGCCTGACTCTCTTAGCCAAATTACGTCTGACTTAAGCACTCCAGGGCTTAGTGGGGGGGCACTCTGGGTCCCCCTTGAAGTGAGGGGTGGGGGTCCTGGGCTTGGCGGGGGCTGGAGAAGGTGACCTTTGGCTGTGTGATCTCCCACAGGTGGTCCACGGGCTGCAAGCGTATGATGGCTTGTCTCTGCCCGAGGATGCCGAGACAGTCACAGCGGGCCGGGCTGGCTGGAGGTACTCAGACCTCTCTGACGACGAGGACTTGCTGGCTGACGAGGCCTCTGGAGGTGAGCAGAGGGTTCTGGTGGCAAGGAGTGGAAGAGGTAAGGGGGTGGAGGTGGGGTTCTTCCCACTGGTCCTTAAAGAGGCCCCCGGAACCTGGCCCAAGGGGGTGCCTCCAGAGATGGGCATCCTAAGCCCTGGTCCCAGTGACCCCCAGATGCTCCGCTTACAACCTGTGTGACCCTGGGATGGTGGCTGCTCGGCACAGCACAGGGTGATGAGGACCGACGGGGAGGTGGTGGACAAGGCACGGTAGAGGACAGTTACCACCCCTTTCTGCACCCACTCCTGGCCTCACCTGGCAGCCAGTGTGACCGGGCCCCTCCCACCAGCATGGGCAGACAGTCAAGTCCCCAGAGTGTGCGGCCTTGGTCTGCACCCTCTCTGATGGAGGCTTCTGAGCGGACTTTTCCTGGCCAGCCTCCCTAGGCATGGGGAAGAGGCGACAGTTCTCGGCTTTCGTGACCTGGCCCACTATGTGCCAGGTGCCCCAAACCGCGCCCGACACCCAGTAGGTACTCAACAAATACTCAACAATACATCTCTCTTCTGCTTGCAGATGGCCTGGGGAGCGGGGACCTGGGCAGCGGGGACTTTCAGATGGGTAAGTTGCTGAGGGCAGAGGTCCCCTCCTGCCCCCTTGCAGAAGTCCCAGGGCAGGTTTTCCCCACCACAGAGGTCCCATCTCGGGGGCTGAGGGCCTCAGGGGCTCCATGGGCTTGCCATGCGGGTGGTCTCATGCTTGCCGAGTGACAGTCATGTGGCCTGATTGGCAGGTCCCTGCGAGGTAGGGGATGGCTGGTCTCTGTGGCTGTCTGTGCCCCAGGGATGAGGCTTAGGGCTGCAGGCAGAAAGTGCCCACTTGTAATAGGTACTGAAAGCCAGACACTCAGCATTCAAAGCAAAATTCTCATCTGCCAGCTCCACTGGGGAGTCCTTCCCTAGATCCCTTCTTGGGGGTGCAGAGCCAGGGACCCCAGGCAGGGGTAGCCAGGTAGAGGTGCTCTCTGGCATAGGACATTTGGGCAGGCCAACTGAGCGGGCAGGGGGTGGAAATAGCCTCACCCTGGACCCGGGAGGGACCCTGCATTTAGTTTGGGTCACCTGCTGGGAAGCCAGGGGTTCCCGGGTTGGAGAAGAGGGCTGGGCTTTGTGGAGAGAAGAGAATCAGGCCTCCATCAGCTGCTCACGCTGCCAGCACTCAGTGCACAGTGGAGCTGGGGCCAGGCCAGCGCTGGACCTCAGAGTCCCTGCTTCTTCCCGCCCCAGGATTCTGGGTAGAGACGGAACTACCGGGTAGCAAAGCCCAGCAGCTCTGTGTGGTTCCTGCTGCCTCCTCTGGAAGCCAGCGCTGAGCACTCTGTGGTCAGGGCCAAGGGTGGAGCTCAGCTCAGGCGGACGACTGGGCGGCCGCACTGCATCCAGTGCCTCCCACCGTGGTGGGCCTGCGCCTCTCCAGGGATGGGGTCACCTCCCTTTGACTGGTGCATCGGGGGCATCCGCATGCCAGAGGGTGGTGTCCTACCTGGGCAAGTGCAGACAGGAGGGTTGGCCCCTACATGTCCCGGTCCTGACTGTGACCTCCCAGCCCCTGGGACTCAGATCCTGCCTGAAGCTTTTCCTCATGTAGGTCTTTCCAGGCCTGCGGGATGCCTGGGAGCTGCCTCTTGCTAAGCCAGGCCTGTCTGCTGAGGCCCTGGTCCTGTCCCTACTGTCCATTTGGAAACGTCTGTGGCCCCTCCCCCCGGGGCTGTCGACCGCGGCAGCTCTGCCCTCTCTGAGGGGCCCTTGCCAGCCCACCTCCCCGTGAGATGCAGCTGTGAGGGCAGGAGGGGTCAGAGGTGGGGGAAGGGGCGGGGAATGGGGAGCAGCAGCTGGGCAGGGCCTGCTAGCAGGGCAGAGGCCTGCGCTTGTGAGTGGGGCCTATCCGTGGGAAGACGCAGGGCCTCAGACCCTCCAGGCCCGGCCCTGGCACCGGCCCTCTGCCCTTGGGGCAGGTCCAGGCAGCTGGGCTGAGTCTGAGGCCTGGAGGCAGCAAGCGTGTCTCTCATTCCCAGGGTCTCCTTGCCCGAGAGCAGTGCCCACCCCATGCTGGGAAGCAAGGGCCATCCTGACCAAGATGGGGCCACGCCGGCCATGCCCCTTGCCTGGGCTCTGGCCCAGCCCCCCACCCTGGAACCTAGCCCCTGAAATGATGCCGCCCTCCCCTCAGGCAGGGCTGTGGCTTCCGCAGCCTCTGCCCCTGCCCGGTCCCACAACCCCCACCTTCTGTGTGCTGGTACCCCAACCTGGCAGACAGCCCCTGGCTCTGACTCCCCATCTCTGGGACCCCTGCCCACCTCCCCTCCCCCAGTTTCTTCCCATCTCTCACCTGTCTGGCCTGCTCTGACACCCGTCTCTGTCTCTTCCTCCCTTCCTCCCCTGCCTTGGGCTGTCTCCTCCTCTTTGTCTCATCTGTGCGTCATCCTTCTGTCTCCTTCTGTGTCTTTCACCGTCTCTCTCTTTCCCTCTCTCCCTTCCTCCTGTGTCTCGAACCTTGCTCTCATTCTTCTCCCGCTTGCTCTCTGTGCCTCTGTCATTTCCTCCTGTCTGTCTGTTTCTGTCTCTTCACATCTCCGTCTCTCCCTCTGGTCCCCTCTACCTCACTTGCTGTCCGTCCTGGCCACTCTCTCTGCGGCTCTACTCTGCAGGCCGCGGGCTGCCCTCCTGTGGCTGGTGAGGCGTGTCCTCCCAGTAAGTGAGGCCAGGCGGCCTGGGGGCTCTCTCTGCCTCCCTCCCCGTTCCCTCTGCCCCCCTCTCCCTGCCTTGTCCTTTCTCCCTCTCCCCTTCCTCCCCAGCCTCTACTTTGTCATACACAAGGCTCCAAGGCACTTTCTTTTTGGGTCTGGGGGCTGGCCGGCCCCTGCCCAGGACATAGCTAGGCCCCATCTAAACACAGTGGGCGGGGGCCCCTGGCGTTCCCCCACCCCGGGCGCTGCTTGGGCAGGGATGAGTGCAGCAACCGCTCGGAGAACAAGGCCCTAGAGGCTGCAGGCAACTTGTACCCACCTCAAGACTGGCTGTTGCTGGGCCCACCCAAGGGACCCAGGGGCTCCTGGGGCTGGGGCTCCAGGGTCTGGGTATGTGGCGGAGGAGTTCTGCAGCAGGGAGTTGGTGGGATAGTCTGCTTCGGGGCAGGGGGTGGTCACGAGCGTGTTCCCCACCCCCACCTGGGTGCAAGCAGCTCCCGGCCTCCTGCCCCTCCAGCCTTTGGCTCCAAGTGAGCTGTCTGGATAGGGTCAAGATGAGGGCCAGGAGGGAGAGCGCTGGCCAGGGTAGGCACCCAGAGAGCACACCCACCCCAGGCAGCTTCACTCTCTTACAACACCCTCAGCTCTGGGGGCTGGTTTCTGGAACAGACAGGGCTTTACCTTCTGCCCCAACCCTAAGGTACTGGCCGGGGGGAGGCAGGTCAGGATGGAAGAGGGAGGTTACTCGCCCTGACCTACCCCTGGTCTGGGAACTTGCCCTGACCTACCGCTGGTCTGGGAGGAGACAGGGGTGGGGTCAGCCTGGAGGGTCCGAGCCCTTCCCAGGGCCTAGGAAAAAGGGGCTTTGTGGAGCCCCGGCCCCCTCCCCCAGGAGGGAGCACATTCCTGGGCAGAGGCCCGGCCTCCTCGCCCCCACTGGGCCATGGGGCTGAGGCCAGGGGCTGGGGTGGGGGACTCTCAATGGGCCTCTGTGCCTGCTCACAAGGGGCCTCTGTGGCCGAGCTCGCGGCCTCCACGCTCCGGCCCGCAGAGCGCCACCCACCCGACCCCCGGGAGCCCAGCCCAGCGCGGTCCCTGCGTTTCAGAGTCGACAGCGGCGCTGTCACAAGCACCCTCTCTCCGTGTAGGAGTCCACTCCTGCCCCATCCCAACACCCCAGGGCTTGCTTAGCCCAGGCCACAGACGGAGGGGGTCCTTGCTCGGGGGCGTGTGCCCCTGTGGGCCTGACCGAGTGAAGCGGCAGGGGGACGGGCCTTGTAGTTGGGCCCAGCTGATCCCGCTCCCTGCCCTACCAGCCTCGCCCTGTCACTGGTCACCTCTCTGAGCCCACTTCCTCCTCCAGGACTTTGCAGCTGCTCTTCCCACTGCCCGGAATGCTCTTCTCCCAGATTCTTCTCCATGGCTCACTCTCTCCCTTCAAGGATCCCCTTTGAGGAGGGTCCTTCCCTGGCCACCCTGGGAATGTAGCAACCTACTACCCCAGCACACCCTCTCCCCCAGCCCTGGTTCTTTCCCCAGAGGCCATATATTTCTTGCTCTTGTCTCCTTTCTCCTCCCACTAGAAAGCGATCTCTGTGGGGACAGGAATGGTCATTTGTGGAGTTGACGGCCGGACTCTCTGCCCTGAGAACACCACCAACCACGTAGTAGGCCCTCAATATAGATTTGTTAAAGGAATAAATGCCTCTCTCAAATGAAAGGTGGTAAAACCAAATCCATCCCTCTGGTTTGTTGTAAAGACCAGAGACGATGATTGCAGCTAACCCAGGCAGCCCCTAGTACGCACCCGGCGCTGTTATAAGTACTTTACGTTTCTGAACTTAACCCTTACAAGAACCCTCTGCGGTGGGCGCTACTGTTACCCCCACTCTGCACATGAGGACACCGAGGCACATCATCGGTGGTTAAGTGTGCTGCACGAGGTCACAGGGCTGTAAGTGGCCATTTTGCTCCAGCAGCTAAGCTTTTTTATTAAGCTACACGGCCTCTCGTATAGGAAGAGCTCACGTTGTATGGCACCTACTCTGTGCCAGGGTCTGTCCTAAGCACTTATACATATTTAAACACTTATAACTCATTAACTTGGCATTTATAATTAACACCTAAATTCATGAATGTTGTAAGATTTAATGCCTAAAAAATCTTGTACATAGTAGGGGCTCAAGAAACTGTGTGTGTGTGTGTGTGTGTGTGTGTGTGTGTGTGTGTACACAGTGGTCTGTGTATGTAGTGCGCGTGTACACGCTGGTCTGTGTGTACTGTAAGCATATGATACAGACTGATTCAGCATCTACTACGTGCCGGGCTCTGTTCTAAGCGCCGTGTGTGTGTGCTTGCACGTGCGTATGTATGTGTGTGACTCATTCGCAGCTCATATTAACTCGTATTTTTTTTTTAATTTTATTATGTTATGTTAGTCACCATACATCATTGGTTTTTTGGGGTTTTTTTAAGGATTTTATTTATTTATCTGACAGAGAGACAGCGAGAGAGGGAACACAAGCAGGGGGAGTGGGAGAGGGAGAAGCAGGCTTCCCGCCGAGCAGGGAGCCCGACACGGGGCTCGATCCCAGGACCCTGGGATCATGACCTGAGCCGAAGGCAGATGCTTAACGACTGAGCCACTCAGGCGCCCCTACATCATTGCTTTTTGATGTGGTGATCCACGATCCATTGTTTTCATATAACACCCAGTGCTCCACGCAGTACGTGCCCTCCTTAATACCCATCACCGGGCTAACCAATCCCCGCCCCCAAAACCTTGTTTGTTTCTCAGAGTCCATAGTCTCTCATGGTTCATCTCTCCCTCCAATTCCACCCCCCCCATTTTTCCCTTCCTTCTTCTAATGTCCTCCATGCTATTCCTTATGTTCCACAAATAAGTGAAACCATATGATAATTGGCTTTCTCTGCTTGACTTATTTCACTTAGCATAATCTTCTCCAGTCCCATCCATGTTGATGGAAAAGTTGGGTATTCATCCTTTCTGATGGCTGTTAACTCGTATTTTTAACTGCTACATGAACTCATGAACACTATGTTTAATGTGTATAAAACATTATACAGGGACGCCTGGGTGGCTCAGTCGGTTAAGCGTCTGCCTTCGGCTCAGGTCATGATCTCGAGGTCCTGGGATCGAGTCCCACATCAGGCTGTCTGCTCCACAGGGAGTCTGCTTCTCCCTCTCCCTCTCCCTCTGTGCTTTCCCTCTCTCTCTCTCTCCCTCCCTCTCTCAAATAAATAAATAAATAAATCTTTAAAAAAACAACAACCGGGGCACCTGGGTGGCTCAGTCGTTAAGCGTCTGCCTTCGGCTCAGGTCATGATCCCAGGGTCCTGGGATCGAGCCCCACGTCCGGTTCCCTGCTCAGCGGGAAGCCTGCTTCTCCCTCTCCCACTCCCCCTGCTTGTGTTCCCTCTCTTGCTGTGTCTCTGTCATATAAATAAATAAAATCTTTAAAAAAAATAAAAAACAACCACCACAAAATGTTATACATATCACATATATGTAGTAGGTGCTTAGGAAGCAGTTGTATGTGTATGCCCCCACCAGTCTGCTATGAATTTATTCAGCCATCACTTCTTGGGCACCAGCCATGTGCCAAGCACTACACTGGCTCTGGGGATGCAGGGGTGAATGAGATCCGGGGCTGCTCTCCTCTTCAGGTTCACCGTCCGGCGGGAGAGAAAGGGGACACCGGCTCCTGTTTCTAGCACTTGCCCTGTGCCAGGTGCCGCATCTAAGTGCTTGGGGAGATGGTGTGTGCAAGCATGATGTCATTTATTCCCTCCAGCTCCCAGTGTGGTCAATGTAATTAATATCCTCGTTAGACCGAGGTGGAAACAGAAGCTCGGAGAGGTGAAGTCAGTGCCTGCGGTGAGGCTGACCTCAGAAGCCATGGTTTTCACCATGATACCCTACCGTCTGTGTGTAACTGGGCAGGATCTATGCAGTGCAGGGTGGAAGCTGCTCTGATGGGGGGACCCCAGGGGCTGGGGGATCCAGAGGAGGGGTCTCTAACCCAGCGAGGGTTGAGGAAGGAGGGCAGGTCAGGTGGTCTTCTTGGAGGAGGTGATGGCTGAGTGGAGCCCTGAGGGATAACTAGAACCAGCCAGGGAAGAGTGGGGAAGCATGTCTAGGTCATCCATGGCTTATCCCTGTACCAGCCTCTTCTGGAAGCCAGCTCGTCTTGTCCAACTTCCTCTGTGCCACTGCGGGGGCCGGGGTGGGGGGGGCCTCTTCTGCACCATCGCTTAGCTTCCGGGTCAGGCTACATCCCTGATGGTTGAAGCCCCTCACTGGAGGGTGGGGGCTCGGCTTTGACCCTGGGCAGGCCTGCCAGGGCCACTGCAACTACGGGCAGTGCTGGGCATGGCTGTGGGCACACAGGTGTCAGCCTGGGCAGGAGGCCGCTAGAGATCATCCCTGAATTTCTTCCCACTGACCCAGCTGCCTGAGGCCACCGCCTACCAGGCCGGGCCCCTCATGTTGACACCCCACTCCTCTCTGCAGTTTATTTCCGGGCCCTGGTAAACTTCACCCGCTCCATCCACTACAGCCCTCAGCTGGAGGATGCAGGCTCCGAGGAGTTCCGGGAGGTGTCTGAGGCGGTGGTAGACACGGTGAGGTGAAGGGGAAGGGGCTCGGGAGCTCCCCGAGTATGGGGGGCGGGACTGGGATGAGGGAAGGTATCTGGAGGCTGACGGTGCTGTGTCACTCACCAGCTCGAGTCAGAGTACTTGAAGATTCCTGGAGACCAGGTTGTCAGTGTGGTGTTCATCAAGTGAGAAGGGTCCCCTGGGGGCCGGTGAGGGACGGGTGGGGGGGAGGGGGGTGACAAGGAGGGGAAGTAAGAGAACCCAAATGGAGTGGATCTCTGTTGGTGGAAGTTCACAAATTTGGGGAGACAGTTTAGACTTTAAATTGCCCCCCTCGGGTCCGGATTGTCCAGGAACGGGGAAAGAGGAGATCAGGCCTGAGCTTCAGGCAGGGGGCCGAGGGAGGAGCTGAGGCTGCAGGCATCGACCTCACCCTGCTCCCCTGCCCCCCTGCCCCATCCCTAGGGAGCTGGACGGGTGGGTCTTTGTGGAGCTGGACGTGGGCTCGGAAGGGAATGCGGACGGGGCTCAGATTCAAGAGGTGCTGAGCAAGGTCATTTCTAGCGGCTCCGTTGCCTCCTACATCACCTCTCCCCAGGGCTTCCAGTTCCGTCGCCTGGGTACAGGTAAGCCCATCCTGGGACCTGGGGCATTTCCTCATTTCTCAGACTCATGTGGGTCCCCTTCCAGGGTCCCCACCATGGGCTCTTCTAGCGTGGGGCGTGTACACCACTAGGGACAGGGAGCTCACTACCCCGTGAGTCTGCTCCATCAATCTCTATGCAGCCCTGTCTTGGCTTGAGTGTAATCTGTTACCTCAAACATGTGTCCAATTAGACCCAATTTCTGCTCTCCCCCCCTCTCTCAAGACCTCTATATGCTGACAGTAGGTGATAATTCCCTTCTGCATACAGTACTTTCAGATCCAAACACTTTTGCATTTAATAATAACCAACAAATGTTTATTGAATGCTGACTATATGCTAGGCACTCTGTAAGGCCCTTATATCCAGCCTCCCATTCAGCCTTCATCATTCCTATGAAGTAGCTATTCCTCCTGTTTTAGAGATTGGGGGACTGAGGCCCAGAAAGGACACGTGGCTTGTCCCAATTCACATAGGCAGCCAGAACTGACACCAAAGCCCATGTCTGTACCAGTCTTGATGAGAGGAGATGAGAAGATGAGAAACTGAGGCTCAGAGAGGTCAAGAAACCGGCCTCCAGTCACACAGCTATCAGATACAAAGGCCTGGCCTTCGCTCTCGGTCAGCCCGGGTTTCTTTGCACGGCGCCCTGTCTTCTGCTTTGACTCCAAGGCCAGGCAGGCCCCATTTATTCCCCACAGGCTCTGCTTCTCGGCTCCGACTCCATCCCTGTCTCTCCCCCAGGAAAGCTCCAACATATCACCATCCCTGACTCAGGGGAACCCAGCACTGAACACACTCTCGCCCTACTGTGGTGTAGCCCAGTTAGAAAAAAAACAGTGAAACCATCACCTCTCTCATTCTGCACGTAAAACCCCGATGAATGCACCTAAAGATCAAGGGTGCCCTCTTGGCATTCCCCAGCCCCAGATCTGAAGATTGCTGGGTGCCCAGCCCTCTTCTCCCCACTTTTTAGGGAGCCTCCCTGGCTAGGGATGGTAGGATGGGCCTGGCTCAGCCCTGCAGCCCACAGCTCCCAAGCCCCAGAGGGGCCTTGCTGATCACACCTTCCTTTCCAGCACAGACACCCCCGCCCCCTCCGGCCGCCGTGGCGGCCGCAGTGACACCAGGTGAGAGTGTAGGCCCAGCCGGGTACTTGAACGAGTTCCTGGATGGAGGGGAAGGAAGGATGAGGGCGAGATGGCTGGGCAGAGCCCACAAGCCGCCCCTTCTGCCTTTCCCCTCGCCCTCCCTGGGCCAGCTTGCGGCCTGCATGTGTGTGATGTGGTGGTTGCATGCGTGTGGCTTGTTAACTGTGTGTGGGGTTTCTGGAAGGGATGGGTGAGGCCACTGCCACACGGCCCATGCCCCGTTTCCTCTGCCTCGCTGAAGTCTGCCAGAAACCAAGTAGCCAGACACAGGGCACCAAAGCCTGCTCCCAGCCACGCAGTGTCTGTGCCACCCACACACTCCACCCCGCCCCCCTGCCCCTGCCCCTCTGACCCCCTCCTGCCCCCACAGTGCCCCAGGTCTCGAGAGTCTGCACCGAGGCCGAGTTTGCCTGCCACAGCCACAACGAGTGCATAGCCCTGGAGTATCGCTGTGACCGGAGGCCTGACTGCAGGGACATGTCTGATGAGCTCAATTGTGGTGAGGGGCCATCCGGGGCCATAAGTGACCTGCAGACACCAGGCAGGGCCAGGGCGCACCTGGGCCCCCAAGTCCACCGGGAGCTGTGAGGGTTTGGTGCCGGCAGGGGGCTCTGAGGGACGTGGGCAGGGATATGGGAAGGGCGGGGACAGCCTGTGTGGCAGGGAGGTACAGGGAGGGCCGGCAGAACGTGGGGGCGAAGGGTGAGGAGCCACACGCCGCCACCCTGTGCCAACACCAGGAGGGCTCTGTCCACAGAGGAGCCGGTCCCAGAGCTCAGCTCCATAGCCCCCGCTCTGGTGGAGACACCACCCTTACCACCCCAGCCGGAGGCGACCACCCCGCAGCAGCTCCCAGGCATGCCCACCCCCCAGCTTCTGGCCCCCAGCCCAGGCCAGCCTCTGCCCTGTGGGCCTCACGAGGCCACCTGCCACAGTGGACACTGCATTCCCAAAGACTACATCTGTGACGGGCAAGAGGACTGCAAGGATGGCAGCGATGAGCTGGACTGCGGTGAGGCCCGACAGGGTGGAGGTGGGAGGGGAGGTGCGGGGGACAGGGGTGTGGCCGGGGGAGGGCCTCTGGGTGAACCTGGCCCGGTCCCCCAGGCCCCACCCCGCCCTGTGAGCCCAATGAGTTCCCCTGTGGGAACGGGCACTGCGCCCTCAAGCTGTGGCACTGTGATGGGGACTTTGACTGTGAGGACCGCACCGACGAGGCCGACTGCCGTGAGTGTGCCGCCCCTCCCCGCCCCGCCCCGGCCCAGGCCCCCTGCCCCAGCCCTGCCCGTAAGACCGTCTGCTCTCCCTGGCTGAGCGCTGGGGACAGACCTGAATGTTCCTCTCTCTCTGCCCCCAGTGGTGAGGGCTCTTGGCTCTGAGATGAACTTTGCAGGAATCTGTGTGGCCAGACTGCCTGTGGCTAATGTCTCCTTGTTTCTTTTCTGTACTTTGTTACCATAGATCTTCTCTGTGTTATTTAGGCTTGGGTAAAGGTCAGACAAGTGGCCGAGAGGGCTTGATAGCCCGGTGTCCCCTAACGATGGGACTGTTGGTGTATGTGGGAGTCAAAACCTGTCCCTGACGGGTGTAGGGCCTCTTCACATACAGCTAGTTCTGAGTTTTTTAGACATCCATCTGCCAGCTCTTCCTCATCTCCCCATTCCGTCGTCCATTGGTATATCTGTCCATCCATCCATTCATTCACCCAGCTCTCCGTCCATCCGCTGTCTGTCCACACAGCTCTTCATCCATCTGTCCACCCATCAACCTAACATCCTTCCTTTCTCCTAGCCATCTATCCACCCCATCCACCCAGCTGACATCATCCATCCCTCCAGTCAATGTCAAGCACATTCTGACAGTTAAATGGGTGAGGCTAGAGAGTCAGACACCCTATTGGGGAGCATCTAGAGTGTCCTGCCCTGTAGGTGAAGCCTGGGGATTGTTAGTCTGAGATGGAGGATAATCTTCAAACCACTTCTCTGTGATCCCGGGTCACATGCCTGGGTGCATGTTGATATTCCTTCTGTCCGCCGGTCCACTTCCTCCCTGCCTTCCTCCACCTTCCCTGCCGCACATCTATGCCAGAGAGAAGCAGCAGCGTGCCGCAAACTGACAGAGTTTTATGATGTCCTTCCTGTGGCTCTAAGCTTGCCTGACGAGACAGCCCCTTGGGAAG
Organism: Halichoerus grypus; assembly: GCF_964656455.1. Lineage (NCBI taxonomy): Eukaryota > Metazoa > Chordata > Mammalia > Carnivora > Phocidae > Halichoerus > Halichoerus grypus. The sequence continues at coordinate 171,629,999 of NC_135716.1, forward strand.
AAGTAATTGAGGGCTTTTGTTGAAAAGCCCTTCTCAGCTGGGGAAAAATCAAAGGAGACCGCGAGTCCTTTTTGGCAGAGCGCAGGACCGAGAATGTGAAAGCTGAGTGGCCTTGGGAACTCCTAGAGTGTGGGGACGGAGGCCCCAAGCTGGTCAGTAGAGGGCTGCCTGGCCTCCTCTCACTTCCTTCCCTGTGGTCTCCTCTCCTACACCACTCTGCCTTCTCTGTCCCTGTCCGTGTGTCTGTCTCAAAGTCAGTCTCCCCGAGGAAGAACGTCGGTCGCCGTCTTCTAGAGGTGCCCAGCTGGGGGCCCAGCCCTGGTGCCAGGCCAACCCTAGGCTGCTGGCCAGTCCCCAGGTGGCAGCCCTGGGTCAGTCAGAGGGATACAGAGCAGCGAGGTTTGGGCTGTGGCAGGTCCCTTGCAAGGCCTTTCTGCTAGAGAACCTTGCACCAGGCATTATCTGGCGTCTAGGGATCCCAGTCACTTTGCCTGTGCCTTTGACAGAGGGCTTGGGCTTCTGAGGCTGGCTGAGTGTGGAAGGAACTGAGTGACTGTGATGTGCCAGGTACATCTCTGTTTTGGGGAGTGCAGGTGCCGCGAGTGGTGGGGACAGGGTAACGTGATGGCCATTTGGTGGCCGGCTGGTGAGAGCTGGCAATGTTGTGGCAACAGTGTGTGGGTCTCATCAGGGCAGCTGTGTGTCACGTGGGTGAGAAGAGAGAGTGACCCTGGGGACACCAGGGGAAGGTGGGCAGGGTTGACTGTTGGGTGTAGGTAGGGAGTGGGGGTGACCCTCCCTGAGGGCAGTACCGGCTGCCCACACCGCCTGGCTCTGTCCCCCAGCTGCCAAGCACCCCAAGGACGTGTGCGGGCCCACGCAGTTCCGCTGTGTCTCCACGAACACGTGTATCCCGGCCAGCTTCCACTGTGACGAGGAGAGCGACTGTCCCGACCGCAGTGATGAATTTGGCTGCAGTGAGCAGGGGCCAGGGTTGGGGGGGCGCGAGCCGTGGGCCCTGGGCCCCGGGGTGGGTTCCCGTGGCCCTGTCCATAGTCTCAGCCCTGCTCTCCTCCCCGAACCCCTCCCTTTGCCCTTCACACCCCTCACTCCTGCTCTGGTCTCCCCAGTGCCCCCCCAGGTGGTGACTCCTCCCCAGGAGTCCATCCAGGCTTCCCGGGGCCAGACAGTGACCTTGACCTGCGTGGCCATTGGCGTCCCCACCCCCATCATCAACTGGAGGCTTAACTGGGGCCACATCCCCTCTCATCCCAGGTACGGTTCTGAGCCTGGGGAAGGGCCTGGGAATATGGGGGATGCTGGGCCGGTGGCCCTGGCCTGACCCAACCTGTGTCTCGGGGCCCGCCAGGGTGACCGTGACCAGCGAAGGAGGCCGTGGCACGCTGACCATCCGTGATGTGAAGGAGGCAGACCAGGGGGCCTACACCTGTGAGGCCATGAACGCCCGGGGCATGGTGTTCGGCATTCCTGACGGTGTCCTGGAGCTCATTCCGAAGCGAGGTACGGCCGGTGGGCAGGCGGGCCCTGGGCCCGGTGGGAGAGTCAGGGCTGTCTGCTGGTGACCGGCTGCAGCTCGCTCTTGTGCCACCCGGCAGGGCCCTGCCCCGATGGGCACTTCTACCTGGAACACAGCTCCTCCTGCCTGCCCTGCTTCTGTTTTGGGGTCACCAGCGTGTGCCAGAGCAGCCGCCGCTTCCGAGACCAGATCCGGCTGCGCTTTGACCAGCCCGATGACTTCAAGGGTGTGTTGGTGGGCAGACAAGTGGGCGGGTGGGGGGGGGGGGCGCCAGGCTCCTGCGGGCCTAGAGAGACGGCAGAGGGGAGAGCAGCATGGGCGGGCAAATGGGACCGGGTCCAAGGACGGGCACAGGGTGCTGAAGAAAGGCTGAGCCCTGTGAGAACAGCACTTCAGGGGAAACAGATATTTTAGGAAAAGCCAAGTCCATACTTGATGTCTGCCTGCTTGGGTTATGAAGAGGATGGGCTCTGGAGCCAGATCTCTTGTGTAAATCCTGATGCTCCCTTACTGCCTATGCCCTTGGTCAAGTGGCTGTCTTGTGTCTCCATTCCCTCCTCTACAAAATGGGGATAAAATAAGAACTACCTCCCACATTGTTGGAAGGAGTTAACAGGTTAACATATATAAGCCACTCAGAATAATGCTCAGTCCGTGCTAAGTGCCCAGTACGTACTCCCTGATGTCCTTGTCATCATCCGCAACGTCCTCATCCCGAGAGACTGAGAGGTGCTAGTGTCCTCAGAGCCAGGCTTTGGCATCTTCTCAGCCTGGGGCTGACCTCCAGCTACATCCGTTACTGTCTGTATGACCCTTGGCTTCTCCAGGCCTGTTTTCCCAAACCTAAAGGCAGGCAGCTGGACTCCATTGTCTCTGGCTCTGAGAGGCAGAACGGCACGGGCCCAGACATCACATGGACCTGGGTTCAAGCCCCAGCCCCCACTTACTGCCCCACATGAAGCTGCACCGTATCTCAGTTTCTGCATCACAAGGGATTCAATGCCAGGAGGGGACTTAGCTGCCTCCCCAGTAAGCACTCGGCTGGTGCTGCGGCCCGACACACAGTCATCGGACAGCCAGTCGTCCTTGCAGGGTCAGGGCCGTTTTTACTCTTTTCAGATGAGGACCCTGAGGTCCTCTGAGAGGCTGTGGGGCTTCCTTCCCTAGGGTGACACAGCTGTTGAGAGGGTGTTTAGAGCTGGACCCTAGGCCTGTCTGATCGGAGTCAGAATGGTCAGGGTAGGCGGGCTTCCAGGCTGAGCAGGTGGCCTGTGCGTGGATGGTGATTAGGATGTGGGGGACCCGAAAACATCCCTGCAAGGGAAGGAGGAAGGCAAGCATGGGGGAGTGTGGCCTGGTCTTCGGGGCTCTGTATGGTCATCCTGAGGATGAAAGTGTGGACTCCTCCATGGTTACAGGGCTTACATTTATGAGGAAGGGGGCTCACACACAGAGGTAGTCGTAGCACAAGGAAGGAATTTCTAAGAGTCAAACGTGTCCAGGGTTGGGAGGGACTGCCTTTGGAGGTAATGAGCCTCCCACGCCTTAGAGCTGTTCATAGCATGTGGCTATTAACATTAAAATTGATCAACTCGGGGTGCCTGGGCGGCTCAGTTGAAGTGTCCGCCTCTTAGTTTTGGCTCAGGTCATGATCTCAGGGTTGTGAGATGGAGCCCCAAGTCGGGCTCCATGCCCAGCAGGGAGTCTGCTTGGATTCTCTCTCTCTCCCTCCCTCTGCCTCTGCCCCTCCCCACTGTGCACGCGGGCTTTCCCTCTCTCTCTCTCTCAAATAAATTAATAAATCTTAAAAAAACATATTTAATTCACTTTCTCAGCCACATTTTGAGCACCCAGTAGCCACACATGGCTAGTGGCTACCATATTGGGAGTACAAGTATAGGACATGTCTATCCTCGCAGACATTTTCTGGGATGGTTAGTGCTGCCCTAGAGATTTGGAAGCATGCTGCAGAGAGAATTTCTCCGTGTGTGTGTGTGTGTGTGTGTGTGTGTGTGTATGTGTGTGTGTTGCGGGGGCGGGGGGCAGTCGGGCTAGCCGAGCCATCATAATGACAGCAACCGTAAACAGCTGGTTTTGAGCACTTCTTTTGTGCCATACTCTGTTTTAAGCATTTCCTATCAATTTGCTCATTTTATCTGCCTAATAACCTTCTGAAGCAAGCTAGTAATTCTTCCGTTTTATAGATAAGGAAACTGAGGCCTTTCTTCAGACTCACACAACTGGAGGGTGGTAGAACCAGGACTTGGCATCTGTTCATCAGCCCTGGGTAGCTCTCTGCTGCCCCCCAGGGCCGTTCCAACCCTGACAGTCTGTGGAGCTGTCCTCAAACAAAAGGCTCTGAGAAGTCCTGCTACAAAGAATCCCCTTGACCTTTTTTTGACCCTGTGGTTCCCAAATGGTTCCCAGCCACCATTCTACATCACTGGCTTTCCCCAGAGCATGCTTTGGGAAATGCTGCTCCAAAACTGTAGGGAAGAAAAAAACTGCTTTTTTTTTTCTTTTTTGACTTGGGGAAAGACACTGAAGTTCTCTTTAAGTCACATTTCTCCCAGCACTTTCCCACCTTTCTGGATAGCCGCCTTTGAAGGCGGGTATCTCCGGCAGACATGCTCTGTGGCCCTCACCCCTCCTTCTTGCTGCCCACAGGCGTGAACGTGACGATGCCCGCGCAGCCCGGCATGCCACCCCTTTCCTCCACCCAGCTGCAGATCGACCCTGCTCTGCAGGAATTCCAGCTGGTCGACCTGTCCCGACGCTTCCTGGTGCATGACTCTTTCTGGACTCTGCCTGAGCAGTTCCTGGGCAATAAGGTGAGGGACCGCCTGCTGCTCTGGCCGGGGGGAGAAAGGCCAAGCCCCCTTCCCATGCCCAGAACCTGCCTGGGTGTTCCGCTCCGTCTGAAGCTGGCAGGCAGCAGGACAGACTGTGCTCTGGAGGAAAGGTGGACGCTGGCTTATTCGTTCAGGGTAGGGTGTCTGGCCACCGCGCTCAGCCTTTAGAAAGGGGCTCCTCAGCCATTCCCCCCACACCTGAGATGGGGTCGGTGCTCCTCCTCTGGCCTCCCTGGGCAACTTTTATTCTACCCCCATATCAGACCGAGTACCACCAAGGCAGAGCCAAGTCCCACCCATCTCTGCTTCCCTGTGCCCAGCTCTGTGTCGGGCACACAATGAGCACCAGGCACACAGAGGGAAGGAGGAAGGGCCAAGTGAACACAGAGCAGGCATCAGGTCACGCCCCGGCTTCCCTGCCCCGATCTGCCCTGTCTCGGCCAGGTGGACTCCTACGGTGGCTCCCTGCGCTACAAGGTGCGCTACGAGCTGGCCCGGGGCATGCTGGAGCCAGTGCAGCGGCCGGATGTGGTCCTCGTGGGCGCCGGATATCGCCTTCTCTCCCGAGGGCACGTGCCCACCCAGCCTGGCACCCTGAACCAGCGCCAGGTTCAGTTCTCCGAGGTGGGCGCTGCCTGAGCCCTCAGGGCTGGGGGGAAGGGGCTCAGGCTGGGCAGGTGCTAACGGGTGATGCCTCCACACCCCTTTGCTCGTGTCCAGGAGCACTGGGTCCACGAGTCCGGCCGGCCGGTGCAGCGGGCTGAGATGCTGCGGGTGCTGCAGAGCCTGGAGGCCGTGCTCATCCAAACGGTGTACAACGCCAAGATGGCCAGCGTGGGACTGAGTGACATCGCCATGGACACCACCGTCACCCACGCCACCAGCCACGGCCAGGCCCACAGCGTGGAGGAGTGCAGGTGCCTGACCTGGCAGGGCTCAGAACCACAGAGTCCGCGGCAAGGATAAGGGAGAAACAGCAGGGCCTCACGGTTCCTGTAACCACTGTCTTCGTCCTGCCCCCACAGATGCCCCATTGGCTATTCCGGCTTATCCTGTGAGAGCTGTGATGCCCATTTCACCCGGGTGCCGGGTGGGCCCTACCTGGGCACCTGCTCTGGCTGCAACTGTAATGGGCATGCCAGCTCTTGTGACCCTGTGTATGGCCACTGCCTGGTGAGTAGTGCCAGCTGGCATTTGAACACTGGCTAGGGGCAGGGGGCACAGACAGGGTGGGAGGCCCAGGCTGAAGCCTCTTTGTGCCCGCAAGCTTAGCATGAGCCTCTAGAATGACTGTCGTGGCTGCTAGATAAACTGTCATGACCTCTGGATGCATTAACAGAGATATAACGTCCAGGTAAGGGAGGTGAAGGTCCTGTTCTCTTCCACCCTGGTCAGAACAGTCCTGGAGAGTACTGTGTTAAGGATGGTCCTTAGCAAGGCAGCCTTAAGGGGAAGAAGCCTGGAAATCATATGTATTTCTAAGGAATAGTGGAGGGGGCTGGGATTATGGAGCTGACCGAAGACAAGGCTCAAGCAGGGAAAGCTACCACCTTCAAATTCCTCAAGAGCTGCGTAGAGTAAGAAGAAACAGATTCCAGAGGGCTGAAATGGCCAGTGGGTACAGGTTAGAAGAGGGAGGCGGGTTTAGGTCAGTATAAAGCAGGTATGTAGAACCTTCTGTGGAACAGGCTGCCCATGTGAAGTGCCGAATTCCCCATCAAGATGCAGCTGGATGCTCCCCTGTCTGCAGAGCTGTGGAGTAATTCCAGCATGACAGAGGAGGCTGGGCCAGCCACAAAGGGCCACACTCAGAATGCAGTGTGGCCCGGGGCGCCTGGGTGGCTCAGTTGGTTAAGCAACTGCCTTCGGCTCAGGTCATGATCCTGGAGTCCCTGGATCGAGTCCCGCATCGGGCTCCCTGCTCGGCAGGGAGTCTGCTTCTCCCTCTAACCCTCCCCCCTCTCATGTACTCTTTCTCTCTCTCATTCTCGTTCTCTCAAATAAATAAATAAATCTTTAAAAAAAAAAAAAAAAAAAAGAATGCAGTGTGGCCCTACACTGGGGGCGGAGGCCTGCTCTGTAGGACCTGAACCCCTCCATCCCCTTCCTCCCAGAATTGCCAGCACAACACGGAGGGGCCACAGTGCAACAAATGCAAGGCTGGCTTCTTTGGGGACGCCACCAAGGCCACAGCCACTGCCTGCCGGCCCTGCCCTTGCCCATACATTGACGCCTCCCGCAGGTCAGAACCAGCTCGGGGTGGGGCAGCAATGCTGCGGGGAGAGGGCAGTACAGCAGGCATGGGGCAGACTCTGGGCAGGGAGGTGGCAGACCCGGGTTCAAATCCTAACCTGGTCACTAAATTGTTCCGTGCCCCTTGACCTCTCTGAGCCTCAGCTTCTTTCCCCATCTAATGGGCCCATCTGTCTTTCTAGTGTTGTTGTGAGGCTGCAGATCAAGAATAGGTGGGCAGGGGCTCAGTCAGTAAAGCACGCGACTCTTGATCTCAGGGCTGTAAGTTCGAGCCCCACGTTGGGTGTAGAGATGACTTAAAAATAAAAAAAGGATAGGTGGGCAAAGAGACGGCATCACGCCTCATGACATATTGTGCCATGTGGGCAACAATCACTTCCCAGGGTGGGAGTGTACACCCCGGCCTGGCCCATCACTGCAGCCCTGCCCCCTCTCCTGCCACTTGATACCCACAGATTCTCAGACACCTGCTTCCTGGACACGGATGGCCAAGCCACATGTGATGCATGTGCCCCAGGCTACACAGGCCGTCGCTGTGAGAGGTAAGGGAGAGCCGGTGGGGACCGCAGGGAGAGAGCTGTACTGGGTGGGGACACGGAAGCGCTGCTGACGACCCTCCCTCTCTCCCCCAGCTGTGCCTCGGGATATGAGGGCAATCCCATCCAGCCCGGCGGGAAGTGCAGACCCACCAGTGAGTATCACAGCCGCCATACCCTGGCACCTCCCCAGGCTGCCCACCGGGGCTCCAGTCCTGGAGCCCTGCCCTAACCCCGTGATCCTTGGGGAACCATCCCATTCTGCCACCAGTCTGGCCAGACTGGCTCTATCCCATTCCCGCCTGCCTTGCCAACACCCACTTTGTGCTTCCAGACCAGGAGATTGTGCGCTGTGACGAGCGAGGCAGCATGGGGACCTCTGGGGAGGCCTGTCGCTGTAAGGTACGCATGCTCCCCTCCCCCACCCCAGGGGCCTCCGGCGGGCATGCAGCTGGGAGAGGGAGGAAGGAGGCTCAACCTTCTCCATAGCTCCTTGGCTGGTGGGTGACAGCTTAGCTAGAGGCTGCTGAGCCTGGCTGGCTAGTCTTCCTTCCCCTCTTGAGAGGTGGTCTGGCATCGGGAAGGAGCCTTGGTTGGGGAGTCAGGTAACCTGGGCTGAAGTCCCAGATCCTTTGCCAGTCATTCTTCGTGTGATTGACTGCTGTATCTGTATTCTATCTTCGCTTTTACATCCTCACGCTGACGTGATCTTATGGGTATTAGCATCCCCAATTTACAGATGAGCAACGGAGGCTCAGAGGAGGGACATCATTTGCATTAAGAGTGGAAGACTCGAGTGTCAGTGGAGAAAAAACTGGGCAAATTTTGGAGTTAAGCGCTCCTGATCTTAAATCCCAGAGTGGATTAGCAAGCCAAGGGGCCTGGTGTAAATCATTTCCCATCCCTGAGCCTCCATTTTCTCATGTGGAGCATGGAGGTATCACATATTTCTTGGTACTCAGAAGAATTAAATGAGCTGGTGGTCGAACAGAAACCAGCACAGTGCAAGAAACACTCTACATAAAGAGTAGCAGTAACTTTTAACCAAATGGCTGTATTTCAAATCTATGCGGGTTTGTGAGCCCCCTACCAGCCAAAGCGAAAAGGGGGAAAAGATTGGTGGCTTAAGCTCCCCTTAATTGGGAACCACTGTTCACATGGTGGCAGCCCTGCTTACAGGTGCTCTTTCCGTGGCTTTTCCGGCCTTGGGTCCCCATCTAGAGGGTGGGCAGATGAAGCCGGAAGCTCCAGGCAGCCCCTCCCGTGGGCCGTCCTGCAGCTTCCAGCTCTGTGCCTGCAGAACAACGTGGTGGGGCGTCTGTGCAACGAGTGTGCGGCTGGCTCTTTCCACCTGAGCGCCCGCAACCCTGACGGCTGCCTCAAGTGCTTCTGCATGGGTGTCAGCCGCCAGTGCACCAGCTCGTCCTGGAGCCGCGCCCAGGTACCTGCGTGGGGGGGCGGGGAGACAGCGGGCGGCGGGGGGAGGCGCTGAGCCCAGGGCCCACCGCGTGCCAGGCCCAGCCCCCAGTCCCCATGCCGGCCTCCTCTCCCCCTCCCAGGTGCACGGGGCTTCTGAGGAGCCGGGACAGTTCAGCCTGACCAACGCCGCGGGCACCCACACCACCAGCGAGGGCATATCCTCACCCGCGCCCGGGGAGCTGGTCTTCTCCTCCTTCCACAGCCTCCTGGCCGGACCCTACTTCTGGAGCCTCCCCTCACGCTTTCGCGGGGACAAGGTGGGCAGGGGCGCTGGGAAGAGAAAAGGAATCCTGGGCGGCAGGGACGGCACAGGCAGGCAGAGGCTCGGAAACAAGAGTGTCAGGGTGCCTTCGGAGCAAAGGGGCAAGGCGTGGCCGGAGCAGTGGCGGGGCCTCCACTGAGTACCCGTCCACCCTGTGTCCCAGGTGACCTCATACGGAGGAGAGCTGCGCTTCACGTTGACCCAGAGGCCCCAGCCCGGCTCCACGCCCCTGCACGGGCAGCCCCTGGTTGTCCTGCAGGGCAATGGCATTGTCTTGGAGCATCACACTTCCCAGGAGCCCAGCCCCGGCCAGCCCAGCACCTTCACGGTGCCCTTCCGGGAGGTGAGCCACCCTGCCCGCAGCCTGGCGTGGGGCGTGGGGCGTGGGGCGTGGGGCGGGCCCCTGCCTCTCTCACCCAGGGGCGTCAGTAGCCTGGGATGTCAGGGCTTGGAGGCACACATGTCCTCTTTTTGGCAGCAAGCATGGCAACGGCCTGATGGGCAGCCGGCCACACGAGAGCACCTGCTGATGGCACTGGCGGGCATCGACACCCTCCTGATCCAGGCGTCCTTCAGCCAGCGGCCAGCTGAGAGCAGGTGTCTGGGGCCAGGGCAGGAGGACACAGGGGCTCAGGGCCATGGTTCCAGTCTCGGCAGCGTGGTGCAGTGTGGCCAGACCACCAGCTCTCCCACATGCAGGCTGTGGGGCCTTCGCGCCTCACTTTCCCCGTCTGTAAGATGGAGATCATGGGGCTGGGCTGAGGTCGGGTTCCCTAGGAGCAAAGCCTGAGATGGGGATTGGGGAGCACAGGATTCACAGTGAGAACATGGGAGGGAGGGAGAGAGAAGGACAGATGGACGAAGGAAGTGGAAGTGGCCAGGCAAGGAAGCAGTTTCAGATAAAGACTAGCCTCAGGCTCACCCCACAAGGAGCTCTGCAGAGGCATTCTGCTTCGAGGCAGAGGGGCTTCTGTACCCTAGGTCAGGCTGTCATTGGTCACCCCGAGAGAGCAGGTGGTATGTTCTGTCCGGGAAAGGAAGGCTCATTCTCTGGAAAGAGTTGCAGGTATAAGCCATTTACCATGACCCTCGCAGCGGCTGGGGCATGGACATCCAGCTGGGGAGCCAGACGGGGCCCCAACACCACAGCGGGGCTGTTGGGAAAATTAGCAACGTAATTGCATGCAGAACTCCAGGGATGCCTGGCACGGAATGTGTGCTCATTCGGGGTGGGTCTTGTCATTCCCAGGGTCTCTGGTATCAGCATGGACGTGGCTGTGCCTGAGGACACCGGCCAGGACCCTGCGCTCGAAGTGGAGCAGTGCACCTGCCCACCCGGGTACCGTGGCCCATCCTGCCAGGTGAGCCCTGGGCTCCACCCACCTGTCCACCAGCAACCTCCTTGGTGCTTCCAGGCTCCTCCCCCTTCAGCTCTCCCGTCCTCCCCAGGCCCACCCCAGCCCCACCATCCAGTGGGCACTGCCCTGAACAGGCCTGCCCAGGAGGGCCCGACCACTGCCCAATCTTCTTGCCCCTAGGACTGTGACACAGGCTACACACGCATGCCCAGTGGACTCTACCTGGGCACCTGTGAACGTTGCAGTTGCCATGGCCATACCGAAGTCTGTGAGCCTGAAACAGGTGCCTGCCAGGTGAGTCTCGCCCTCCTTCCCTCCTACCTGGGGATCAGTGGCCTCCAGGGCTGCCAACACCAACCTCTGCCCCCTCCAGGGCTGCCAACACCACACGGAGGGCCCTCAGTGTGAGCAGTGCCAGCCCGGATACTACGGGGATGCTCAGCAGGGGACACCGCAGGACTGCCAGCCGTGCCCATGCTATGGAGCCCCCGCCGGCGGCCAGTGCGTCCTATACCTGCCCTTTCCTGAACTATCCCCTGTGCCCTTCCAGACTCCCTTCTTCCCAGGCCCTTCTGAGAAGCAGTGGTTAAATCCTGGCCTTGCCGCTGCCTCACTGTGTCGCTTTGTATGAAATACGCTTCCCTCTCTGGGCCTCTACTTCCTCATCTGTGAAATGGAGAGAATAAGACACCCCATCTTGGCCACTTATGTGAGAATTGAATGAGGGCTCTGAGCACAGTGCCTGGAGCATCGCTCGCTTGCCCACTCTTCCTTTCCCTTCTCCCCCGGACCTAAAGGAAGGGCTGCTGACCTTCTAACTAGAACTTTGCCCCCCACCGACAGGGCTACCCATACTTGCTTTCTGGACACTGACGGCCACCCCACCTGTGATGCGTGCTCCCCAGGCCACAGTGGGCGTCACTGCGAGAGGTAAGGCAGGTGGCGGGCAAGGTGGGGAGTGTGCAGGAGGACCTGCCCCAGAAGCCTCCCACTCTCCCCTTACGCGCAGGTCCCCAGAAGACACTCAGCTCTCCTCCCTGAGAGCCTGAATCCTCAGAGATCTAGGCCTGCGGTTCACCTCCAACCGCCAGCACCCCCTGCCCCAGTGAGGGCAGGGACTCCCCAGAAAACGCCTCATTCTTGCTAAAGGTCCTAGGTTCAAGGCCCGATCATGCTCACTCACCGGTTCTGTGGCCTCGGGCCTGTCTCTGCTCTTCTTCTCCCACCTGTCCTCCTATCTGTAAAATGGGCGAGTTAGGCTGATTGGTTCCTTCCCACACTGTGAGGCCTGGTTCCAGTCTGAGTCTGATACAGGGCCCCCAGCACAGTCCTGGGCTCACAGCAGGCTCGCCAGGATTCTGTGGTTCTGCCCTCCCTTCATCCAGTGCTTTCTCCTTAGGTGTGCCCCAGGTTACTATGGCAACCCCAGCCAGGGCCAGCCATGCCGAAGTGAGTAGGGTTGGGGAAGCTTTTGGGGTCGGGCTACCCTGTCTCCCCCAGGGGTGGAGCCAGGGCAGACCTTAGTTCTCCTTCAGCCTGCAGCAAGTGACTTTAACCTTTCTGAGCCTCAGCTTCTTTATCTGTAAAATGGGTATGGTAAAAAAACCTCACCCACTCCAGAGAGCTGCTATGAATAGATGTAACGCCTACGTAGAGTAGGTGTTCAGAAATAAACACTCCCTCTCTCGGTGGTGAGTTCGATGCCCGGAGGGTGGTGGAAGTGAGGGTGCTTGGAGGCAGGTTTGGGGTTCCAGCTGTGGCTTCCCTCTGCCTCAGGAGACGGCCAACTGCCAGAGCCCATTGGCTGTGGCTGTGACCCCCAGGGCAGCATCAGCAGCCAGTGTGACGCTGCCGGCCAGTGCCATTGCAAGGTTAGTCCAAACCCCCGCTCTCTAGGAGGCCCCGCACGGCAGCCGTGGTGGTCGCCCTGGCGTTCCCTCTCACTGCACCCTTGGGGCTGTCCCTGAGCCCCCACCACCCTTCCCCAGAGGCCCCATCGCTGCCCCACTGCCCGGGCCCTGTGGGAAATCAGGCAGCAGCTGACGGGAGCCGGGCCTAGGCCTGGGGGGCTGCGGGGCTCCCCCGGAACTGCTGGCCGTGGCTGGGAGGCTGCCGGAGGTGCAAGAGCTCCCCACCCCCACAGCCCCCCACACCCACCCTTCCGTCCGTCCTCCCAGGCCCAGGTGGAAGGCCTCACGTGCAGTCACTGCCGGCCCCACCACTTCTTCCTGAGCGCCAGGAACCCCGACGGCTGCCTGCCCTGCTTCTGCATGGGCGTCACCCAGCAGTGCGCCAGCTCGTCCTATGCCCGCCGCCCGGTAAGTGCGCGTGTGCTGCCCCTCTCCAAGTCCCCACTGGGGCCGGTCGCAAAGCTGGCCCAGTGGCGTCCCTTCGGCCTATGAGGACACCCATCCCCATGCCCCCGTTATGGCCCCTGTAAGCACAGATCCCAGCGACCCTCGCCCCTACCCTAATACCCTCCCTACGACTCCAGTATCGCTTGTGTCAGCACTGAGCCCGGCACCCCTCTCTTCTCCCCGGTGGCCTCCCCATTCCCCTGTTACTTCTGTCCTTGCCCCACTCTCAGCAACCCCCCATGACCCACCCTGACGCCTTCCCCTGCCCCTCCCCCACCAAGGTGCCCGCCCCCCGGGCCCAGGCTGACACCCCGTCCTCTCTCTGCTGCCAGATCTCCACCCGCTTTGCCCCTGGGGACTTCCAAGGCTTTGCCCTGGTGAACCCGCAGCGAAACAGCCGCCTGACGGGAGGCTTCACCGTGGAACCTGTGCCCGAGGGCTCCCAGCTCTCCTTTGGGAACTTCGCCCAGCTCGGCCACGAGTCCTTCTACTGGCAGCTGCCGGAGGCGTACCAGGGAGACAAGGTGTGATCCCCTGCCCCAGTCGCCGGTTCTGGGCTGGCCCCCGCTGAGGCCCGTGGCCAGGGGGGACTCGGTCGCAAGTTGACCTCAGAGCAGGCGTCGGCCACGTTGCGGTTCGGCCTGTGGCCTTTGGGGTCAGACAGGCCTTGGTGTAAACCCAGCTCTGCCACTGACCAGCTGATTGCCTTTTGATAAACCTGAGCTCCAGGGCGGCTGGGAGCATGAGAGATCGTGCCTGGCACACAAGAAGTGCCCTCCTGTCGATGCTTATTAGCTTTCATGCAACAGATAGGTCTTGGGCGAGGCCCTGGAGACCCGGGGACAAATGAGACAGCACAGTTTCAATTTCCCGCATTTGCTCCCTCCACCTTCCCTCATCGAGGCTGTTGGCTCTGTGCTTGGCGCTGGGCGTGATCCTAATTCTGATGAGAGGTCGTATTTCGTGAGCTCTCACTGCGCCAGGCGCTGCTCTAAGTGCTTATATGTGTCGTAAATCACCACTCCTGCCCCCTGTCCTGTGAGGAAAGGAAGGGGACACCCAGAAGGTGGTATGCTGGCATTCAGAGCCAGGTCAGAGGCTGACCTTGGATGCTCCACCGGCCAGAGATGAGCTGTGGTTTGTGGTGATGGTGGTGGGTGGGGGTGCGGGATCCTAGAGGCAGACTCCAGAGCAGCCGGCCCGGATGTGCTCATCGGGCAGTCTGTGCCACCCAGTGGCACCCAGGGAAAGATGGTCTGGGTACAGGAGGCCCCTGCTGGCCGAGGTCAGCGCTCCAGCAGATGTGTCCCCTCTCCCAGGATCCCAGGGACACAGAAGGGGCAATTACCAAGCTGCCCTGTCCTTCCTGGGACAGACCCACGTATCCCAGCCTCCTCCCAAGGCTGATCTTCTAGTCCCTTCTCCCTCTCTGGTTCCTCCCGTCCTGGCTTCCCCGTCTGCCTCTCTCCTGCCCTGGCCTGCAGTTCACAGATCTCTCTCTCTGACTCCCTCTCTTGGCGTTTCCCTGCGCCCCACGGAGGGAGGCATATCTTGCACAGATGCGCCGGGCTCACCAGGTAGGCCAGTGATCTGAGTGGTGTGAAATGGATATGACACGGTCATGGTGTTTTTGGATGCTGTCAGTCCCGCATGGGGAAATGCCCAGGCTCCGAGGAAGTGTGGATCTGCATGGACCCAGGCAGTGCCCGATGGCCCCGCAGTCAGGGCACCAGTGTGCCCCAGCCCTGCGGTGCCAGGAATTAGAGCTAGGAGGGTGTGCGCCCCATCTGCTCTGTGGTCGGGTCCTGGTGCCTGCTGGCTGTGGCCAGAGTGGTGGCAGGGAAGCTAACTCGCCAAACCACATGACTATCCCTTGCTCACCAGGTTACCCTAGCACTGCCCCCCAGCAATCTCCATTAACCCTCCGTGTGCATATGCCCCCTCGGTAGCCTGGAGTTAACCCCCGCGTGCCAGCCTGGAGAGGGGAGTCTGCATCTTCCTCCCCAGTCAGTGTGGGCCTTTCTGGGGGCTCCCCGGGGCTCTGACGCTGGGGCCCGGGGAGGTCTGAGCTGGCCTGTGCCCTCCACCCATCAGAACCGCACGTCCCTCTTAGAGGAGCAGTTGCGGATGGCTGTGACAGCTGGGAGGACCATGAGGCCTCCAGAGAGCAGGGGCCGGGCCCAGCGGCTATCACAGGTAACTCAGGGCCTGGCCGGGACAGGCTGTGTCTGGGGCCCCGTGCAGACCAGAGAGTATAGTTCAAGCAAGAGCCTTGAGCTGAGGCCCTGGCCTTCCTGAGCCATTTGCCCCCATCCCAGGCCCCAGCCTAATGCCCAGGCCACTCCAGTGTTGCCCTTGGGAAACATCCCAGAGCTGTGAATGGCTTGGGCTGGTGCCATGGGCGTGGGTGGTAAGTGAGGCCCAAGGAGCGGCCTCCCCAACCACAAAGGCCTCTTGGGCCGCCTCCAGCCGCTCTGGCCTGAGCTGGACAGAGCCATCTGCCTGTGTCTTGCCAGGGGGCATCCTCTGTATGGGCTTCTCCCCACAGTCACCTGGGCCCATCCCAGGATGGCCCCCCCAGGTTCATAAGGAGCAAGAGGACATCAGGAACAAGGACCAGAAGGCCAGACACTTGTAAACAGTTAGCACAGAAGTAGGGGGCTCACTGGGCCTGGTGCGGCCTGACGGGAGGCGAGACGTCATGGTGTCCTTTCTGCCCCTCTCTGCTCCTTTCCTCTGTCCTCCCTCTCCCGGCCCCCCAGGTGGATGAGGCCCAGAGGCGGATGGATGCCGAGATCTGGCAGCTCCTTTCCAGCTTTGCTGCCCACCCCCAGCCCCCAGCCCCGGGGCTCTTGCCCCATCCCGAGCCTGCAGCTGTTCTGCAAGTAGCTCCACTTTCCTCCTCCTCCTCCTCCTCCTCCTCAGCTTCTGTCCCTTCCTCAGCAGGCTCTCAGGTATGTGCCAAGGCACCCGCCAAGAGACCCCCCCCCACCTACCGTGTTTTCTAGACCAGTTGTTTCTAAACCAATCTCACGAATTCTGCCATTTCTGCCCACTACCTGGATTATTATTTACTTCAAATTTCTCTTTATTTTTTTTAAGATTTTTTTTTTAAGTAAAATCTACACCCAATGTGGGGCTCGAACCCACAACCCCAAGATCAAGAGTTGCATGCTCCAATGACTGAGCCAGCCAGGGGGCCCTCAAATTTCCCTTTAAATCAATCACATACCAACTCATTTGTGCTAGTCATATATTTTCCAGTACACAATACCCACGAAATTTTAAAATGTTTTCTGGCGTGCCCTTTAAGTCATCATGGGGTCCCAAGAGGCACACAGCAGACAAGAGGAGACAGCAGCCCC
The DNA here is from genome assembly GCF_964656455.1 of Halichoerus grypus. Taxonomy (NCBI): domain Eukaryota; kingdom Metazoa; phylum Chordata; class Mammalia; order Carnivora; family Phocidae; genus Halichoerus; species Halichoerus grypus. Next base: position 171,645,998 of record NC_135716.1, read on the forward strand.
ACCACGCTCAGTGAGAGCAGTGGAGGTGGTGTCTGGATCCAGGGATGGGGAGCAAGTTGTCCCAAGAGCAGGGCCAGAACTTGAGCTTCAGGCTGGGGGCTTCTAGTTCCCCCCCCCCCCGCCCCCCTGGGCCTCCCTCGAGGGTCTGCGTGTACGCGCACGCGTGTGTGTGTGTGTGTCCCTGCCAGGACTGTAGCCGTGCTCTCGCCCCCTGCCCCCGCCTCCCTTCCACCCCCAGCAGTTCTCACCTCCTATCCTTCTGTCCTAGTTCTCTCTCTCCTATGAAGGCTTCTCTCTGCTTCCTGGGAGCCTCTATTATTGGCAACTGCCCCAAGCCTTCCTGGGGAACAAGGTAACAAGGAGTTGGGGAGTAGCAGGGTATCCAAATCCCAAAGTATTTGAGAGCCCTTTGTCAAAGCCCTTTATGACCAGAAAGGGGAAGGGACTTGCCTGGGGTCCCACGTGGGGCTGAGACGGTCTCACCCACAAGGCTTTACCGTATACCCAGATCACTGACCTGGCCCTTGGCTTTGCATGCATTCCTTCGGGAAGCATTAACTTAGCACTTCCTATGCGCTGTGTTGTGTATGGACAGAAGACGACCCTGGCCCCCCACAGCGCGCCGTTCATCTGATTGTCGTTCCTGTCATCAGCATCATCAATATCATTGCTGTTACCGTTGGCTTCCGTGTTAAGATTGACATCGGCTCCATCTTGTTCCAAAAACAAAAGTGCCTCTTAAGAATACACATAATATGCAATAAAATATTCAGAGAAGCAGATAGGACAGCGTGGTCCAGGGGGGATGAGGATAAGAAAGATGGGCTAAAGCCGAGGCTAGAGCCAGGAGTCATGAGAAGCTGACAAGCCTGCAGGCCGTGCACTCCACGGGCTCTCTGCTCAGGGCAGTGCTTTATACAACCTGTGTTACTTCATCGTCACGCTGCCTTTCAAGCTACTTTTTACTGCCATTTCCAGCTGAGAAAAATAGGGCTCAGAGAGGTTAAGTGAGTTGTCCAAAGCTGCCCAGCCAGGATAGCTGGACTTGAACCTGAGAGTCTGCTCCCTGAGCCACCCTCCTGCACATGCATGCAGCTTGGTCCTGGATGTGGCGATGAACTTGCCGGCATCCAAAGCAAGAGGGAAACTAGTTGTTCCGTGGTTATCCAGTTACACCTCTGAGTTCCTTACCTGACTCTGAGCTTGTAGAGAACATCCTCAGGACCGAGGTAGCTCACACCCGGCCTGGCATGTAGCCAGTAGGCATTTAATAAATGCTCACCAACTGCATGAACACACAAATGAACACATAGGCCAGGCCTGACACACTGGTGTTTTCTGAACATGTGCTCAGGTGGCAGACGAGAGAAAGTCCTGGGACAGAGCCAGGGTCTTGGCTGCCCCGGGAAAGCCCCCAGCAGGAAGCCCAAGGACTCTTCCAGTTATGAGCAACAGAAAACCCAAGTCCAGCTGGCTTGTATGAGACAGAGACTCTATTGGCTCCTATAACTACAAAATCCAAGGATGCTGGCATCAGGCATGGCTGGGTCCAGGGGCTCCTTAGGACTTTCATCTCAATTGGTGTCATTCGCTGGCTTTTAACCTGACTGGTAAAGGGAGTATCTCTGTTCCAGTGGAAAGAGCAGATCTTTGTGTCCATCCCTGACGGAGTGGAAGGGACAGTGGTAGAATATGCACCTTCACCAGACCTGGCTCATGCCTGCCCTCAAACCTCTGGCCTGCATGTAGGACAGAGCTTCCTTTAAAGGAAACCAGGGCTACAGTTTGCAAAAAGCGAGGTAGTGGATTCTAAGCGGACAAAAACCAGCTGCCCAAGAGATAAGACCTCTGAAGGCCCACCCTCAGCCCTACCCCCATGGCTGGGAACTTTTGAACCTTCTGCGGCCTGCTCATGATGGTTACTGTCGGTACCCCTGTCTACTCTATGGGAAGTTTCTTCAAGTGGAAGGGGGCTTGAAGCTCGTTTGCTGAGTCATCAAGGCTGCTCAGGGTCCCCGCCCGCAGGTCCAAGACTGTGAAGGAACTGAGGGATGTCCTGTCTCCTAGGCAGCCAGAGGCCATGCACAAGGGCCTCTGGTTGAATGGAGGGGACAGCAGAGGTGCAAAACCACCTTGAGAGGCTCTGCCCAGTGGCCAGTAGGGTCACTGAAGGCAGAGTCAGGCTGTGACTTCAGGGCTTGCCCCTTTGTAGGTGGCGGCCTACGGCGGGAAGCTGCGATATACCCTCTCCTACACAGCAGGGGCGCAGGGCAGCCCGCTCTCTGACCCTGACGTCCAGATCACGGTGAGCACATGGATTCCAGCCAGGCGGGCACCCTCAGTGTCCTTTCAGCCCAGCCCCCTGCTGGCCCGGCATGACCTGGGGGACAGAGGCCCAGCTGCTGGGAGAAGGGGGCAGTGAGCACGTACCTGATTCCTTTGGGCACGGGAGCTTGGGAAATGAGAGAGGTGGGAGGCTGGTGTTTTGGAGAGGCTGGGACTGGGGGAGGACTCCTCTGTCCCCAAGAGCCCCTTGGTTCCCCCTCCCAATCCCGCCGCTATCTCCCCAGGGCAACAACATCATGCTGGTGGCCTCCCAGCCTGCGCTGCAGGGCTCCGAGAGGAAGAGCTTCGAGATCGTCTTCCGAGAGGTGAGGGGCGCCCCACCACACCGTGTGGCTGACCCTCCCCCCCCACCCACCCTGCTTCGGAGCCCGGCTCTGACGCCAGCTAACCCTGCCTATCCCCAGCCAGTGCCTGGAGTTCGGGGGTCCCGGTAGGGGGAGCTGCGGGAAGAGCCTGCAAAGCCCAACACCCCTCACCCACACTTGCTGTTGTCCCCCACCCAGGAATTCTGGCGCCGGCCTGACGGGCAGCCGGCCACGCGGGAGCACCTCCTGATGGCACTGGCTGACCTGGATGAGCTCCTGGTCCGGGCCACGTTCTCCTCGATGCCACTGGCAGCCAGCATCAGCTCCGTCAGCCTGGAGGTGGCCCAGCCCGGGCCCTCGGAGGGACCCCGGGCCCTGGAGGTGGAGGAATGCCGTTGTCCCCCAGGCTATGTTGGTTTATCCTGCCAAGTGAGTGTGGCCAGCCCGGGCGCCTCTGCTCTAGTCCTGCTGGGTCAGCAAGCTGGCCAGCTGGTATCCCCATGGCCTGGGATGACTGCCGTAACAGTCACGTACCGTGCGTGCCGTGTCGCATTTATTCTTCCTGACCACCCCCGAGGGATGTGGAATTATCCCCTTTGAACAGATTCTGTTTGAATAGAGGCTCTGAAGGGTGAGTGGCTTACCCAAGGCTAAGACCCAGCTCTTCCTCCCAGGGTACCCCCCAGAGACAGGGAGACAATACCAGACACAAATTACCCTTGGCCAAAGCAGAGCATAGACATGCCTCAAGGAGGTCAACAGTGTGGGGCAGGGTAGAGTTCTGGGCAGAAGCTCAGAAGGAGGAATGTATGGGGAAGTAGCCTGCGATGCAGAAGGGTCCCCCCTGGAGAGCTGGGGGTGGGGGGCAGGGGCCACTTCCTTAGGCCCAGAACAAGGCTCCGATCAGTAGGGAATGCCAAGCTGTGAAGGGAGTGCTATGATCTGTGCTGGGCCTCAGGAAAATTCCTCTGGCCTGGTGAATGACCCCAGTGGAGTCCTATTTAGAGGGAGGGCCGTGGGGGTGGAACAGAGGGCATCCCAAGGCTTTGGCTGGAGACCATGCAGAAGTTTCTAGGCACACAGCAGGCTACCGGTCCACACTGGATGAGTGAGCTAGGAACGGAGGAAGGGGGATGGAACGAGGGGAGGGGGCAGAGTTTCGATGCCAGGGGCATCTGAAGGTCAAGTGCGGGACCAGCCAGCGCCCGGACTCAGGAACTCCCCCATGGAAAGTACACGTCTCCACATCTGTGCACCTTTGCTGTGGCCACAAGAACTTTCAAATCCAAATATATGAACTTCGCATCCTTTGAAGTGAGAAAATTTCGCACGTTTTGAAGGAGAAGCCCTGGGGAGAGCAGCATAATCCTGTGTGCACATTTTCTGCAGTGAAGCAACACAGATTTCCAAACATCCCTTTGAAATGATTGGGGAGGGAGGGCCTGGAGGGGTTTCAAAGGAGGGGTAGTGAATAGAAATTCTTTGTTTTCAGAACCCATGATTACTCACTTAGAATGTGTAAAAACATCCTTCATCAAATGTGTGCTGCCTCTTTCACTTTATTTACTGAATGTAAAGGTGAAGGTGAAGACCTCCAAGGGCTCATTCCAAATCTGGGTCTCCCGAACCTTGTGTTTTCATCAAAGAAATAAGTTTTTCGGTAGAGACCCTGCCAGAATTTTCAGGAACCAAAAGGGCAAATGGAGAAGGGTTCTCCATTAAGGGTGAACTGCGATTTCTGTAACTCCTGAGTGGCTGGAGGTGCCGGGCAGGATGGGGACAGACACTGTCCCAGCTTCCTGAGTGTTGAGAAAGGGAACACAAGGACAGGGAGGAAGATTCCAGAGAGAGGAGGCTGTCTGGGAGGGGAACTGGGCCTGGGATTTCCCAGCCTAGAGCCAATGGGAGTCTAGACCGGAGAGCCACTGGAGGGAGAGGATTCTGGTCTGTAGGCTCCAGATGGAGACCAGCCCCCCTCTCTCCCCAGGACTGTGCCCCGGGCTACACACGCACTGGCAGTGGGCTCTACCTCGGCCACTGTGAGCTGTGTGAATGCAACGGCCACTCAGACCTGTGCCACCCAGAGACGGGGGCCTGCTCGGTAAGCCGCACATGGGGCAGGGGTCAGTTTGTCCGGGCCTGGGTGGGGCACCGGGGATGCCTGGGAGGCAGGGAAGGGTGGCCTTGGTCTGGTAGGCCTAGGTCCAGGGGCGGGGTCTTGGGGCGTGGCCTATGGACAAAGCGCCTGGACCAACAGTCTCTTGTGGGGGTGGGGGGCAGAGGGGCGGCGGCCAGAACGAGGGCATAACATCTTTCTCTATAAAGAAAATTTTGGTTCCTGCTCTGTCCTCTTACCAGAGTGATACTTGTTCTCTGTGGAGGCCTCAGGCTACAGAGACAAGCCAAAAAGAAAGTAATAATCCCTTATAATCCTACCACCTGGAGGTAATCACTGGCCCCATTAGTGTGGGTGGAACTCTTTTGTTCTTTTTCTGGGCAGATATTTACACATATCAATATGCCTTTTGTTTTACAAATAAACACAGCATCATTGTGTTTGATGATCAGCTTTTTTGCTTACAAGTTCATGAACAGCTTTCCAGATCATTAAACACTTGTCTGGGAACTTTTCAGAGGGGGTGTGTGTGTGTGTGTGTGTGTGTGTGTGTGTGTCTGTGTGTGTAGCGCCCCCCAGGGTCAAGGGCTGGGTGGTTGACAGACCCACAGCTAAACACAGAGCAAGGAACTGGCTGTGTTAATAAAACAAACGTGGATCTCATTGGAGGAGAACATAAAACCCACACATATTTTTATGATGAAGCATGAATTACAAAGCTCTGCCCCCACCTGCCCAGGTATATACCTTTACTTTTCTCTGATGTCACAGGTGTTTGGGTAGAAAAATATAAGAAGTGTAATCAAGGGACTCTGCTGCTCCCTCTGCCCCTTCCCCTGCTCATGCTCTCTCTCGCTCACTCACTCTCAAGTAAATAAAATCTTTTTTTTTAATATTTTATTTATTTATTTGACAGAGAGAGGGAGGGAGAGAGAAAGCACAAGCAGGGGGAGGAGCAGAGGGAGAAGGAGAAGCACGTTCCCCGCTGAGCAAGGAGCCCGATGTGGGTCTGGATCCCAGCATCCTGGGATCGTGACCTGAGCTGAAGGCAGACGCTTAACTGACTGAGCCGCCTAGGTGCTCCAATAAATAAAATCTTTTAAAAAGTACAATCAACATCATTCTTTTTAAAAAAAAAATTTTATTGGGGTGCCTGGGTGGCTCAGTCAGTTGAGTGCCCAACTCTTGGTTTCAGCTCAGGTCATGATCTCGGGGTTGTGGGATCGAGCCCCGTGTTGGGCTCCGTGCTCAGCACAGAGCCTGTTGGGATTCTGTCCGTCTCCCTGCCCCCTGCCCCTCTCACTGTTCACATACGCTCGCATGCACGTGCATGCTCGCGTGCTCTCTCTCTCAAATAAATAAATCTTTAAAAATTTTTTGATTAAATTTTTAATTTTAATTCCAATATAGTTAACATACAGTGATATATTGACATCATCCTTTTTGATAGCTATGGGGGTGGATGTTCATTTTAATTCATCCAGTTCCCTGTTCATGTTTGTTTCCGGCATTTTGCTGTTATAAACACCACTGAGTTGAACATCCTGTAGTGAGATCTTTGTGCCATTCTACATTTCTTTAAGATAGGCTCACAAACATGGGATTTCCAGATCCAGGGATTACAGAATTGTATAGTTTATGGTAAACGTGGCCAAATGGCAAGCGGCCGACATTCTTGTGCCCTACAGCAGTGCCAGCACAACGCCGCCGGGGAGTTCTGCGAGCTGTGTGCACCTGGCTACTACGGAGATGCCACCGCTGGGACACCGGAGGACTGCCAGCCCTGCGCCTGCCCACTCACCAACCCGGAGAACACGTGGGTGCCCTCACTCCAGGCCCACGGAAGCCCTCCCCCTGGAGAGCGGAGGGACCAGGGTGGAGAGTGGGCATCCCGCGGCCTGACCTCTGCCTCCCCTCTCCCAGGTTCTCCCGCACCTGTGAGAGCCTGGGGGCTGGTGGGTATCGCTGCACAGCCTGCGAACCTGGCTACACCGGCCAGTACTGTGAGCAGTAAGTTTGCAAATAGGATGGATGGGGGGGGTGGGGGACCTTTGGTAGACTCCTAGGTGAGAGCCCTGGATGGTGTTGCTCAGAAAGGTCCCTGCCAGGATCGCATCTCTCCCCTGCCCAAAGCCTTTCCAAGATTCCCCATTATCCTTGGGCCAAGCCCAAGCTCATCCCACTTTTGACACCCAAACCTACTGTAGGCGGGCTTAACCTCTTGACTTCTTGATGTTCAGGTCTTTCCACGTGCTGTTCCTCTACCTGGAACATTCTTCACCCTCAAGCCTCCCCTTTCTGGCTAACTCCTGTTTAGCCTCCAAAGCTCAGCTTCATTCACTCATTCAGCACGTTTTTATTGAGCATCTACCATATGCCGTGTGGTGCGCCAAGGTGTTGGAGATAAAGTGGTGAACAAAACAGATTCAGTCCCAGCCCTTAGGGAGTCTACCACCTGTCACGGAAGACGGGGCAGCAAGTAATCATACAAATACATCATTACGGGCAGTGGGGAGCTCTCTGGAGTACAGTCTGCTCCAAAGGAATATAACAACTCAGCAGTGCCATCCTCTGGGGAGCCTCTTGATTCTCACGGCTGGGTCAGTGCCCCTCGTCTGTGTCCCTCACTCTCATTTACATAGTTTCCATGTTGGTCTCCCCACAACTGAGTTCTATAAGAGCAAGAGCTTCATCATGTTCACTGTCATATTTTCTTAACCTAGCATCGTAGTCGCTTAATAAATGTGTGTTGAATGAATGTTTCCCTGGAGAATAAAGGCCTCATTAGCCCCATTATCCAACCTGCCGACATTGTCCTGTGCTCCCCTTTCTCAGCTCAGTGAGGCCCTGTGTTGGGGCCTCTTTGGTCTCTAAAGTCCTTCCAGAGTTGTGAGCCTCCCCACCCCACACTGGGTCCACCCCCATGGGCTTCTGGCTCCCCAAGTCCACTGTGAGGCACTGAGTCCCCTGGGGCCTGGGGCCTGACAGAGCTGGGCTTTGTTCCTCCTTATAGATGTGCCCCAGGTTACGTGGGTAACCCCAACGTGCGGGGGGGCCGGTGCCTTCCACAAGGTAAGTGGGATCGTGGCCCCAGGTGAGGGGGGTGGGCAAGGCGGTGAGCCTAGGGAGTTTGAAAGCTACTACGTCCAGGGGAGACAGGGCTGAGGGTGGGGCATGCCAGTCTTTGGGGAGACAGGCAGACCTGATCCAATGCCGCATGCTGGGAGCCTCCTGCTTGAACGGCCTCTCCTGTCCTTCCTCCAGCAGATGCAACCCCGCTGGTGGTCCAGGTGCATCCAGCTCGGAGCATAGTCCCCCAAAGTGGCTCCCACTCCCTGCGGTGCCAGGTCAGTGGGAGCCCACCCCACTACTTCTACTGGTCTCGTGAGGATGGGCGTCCCATGCCCAGCAGTGCCCAGCAGCGACATCAAGGTACCCAGGGCCCCAGGTCCCTCATCCCTGTGAGCCACCCCAGTGGGAGGGGAGGCACAGGCCTGTTTACTGGGATCCTGTCCTTACACACAGGGCTGGGTGGGAGAAGGGGTACATCTGCCCTGACGAGCTCCCATCCGCTCCCCACCAGGCTCTGAGCTCCACTTCCCCAGTGTCCAGCCCTCGGATGCCGGCGTCTACATCTGCACCTGTCGTAATCTCCATCACGCCAACAGCAGCCGGGCAGAGCTGCTGGTCACTGGTGAGTCCCTGCTCCCCGCCTCCCCAAGCCTGCCTGTGCACGGCTGGCCTGTGGACACAGGCAGCGGGCACGTTCCTCTGCTGGAGGGGGTGATGGTGCTCGGAAGGGGGTGCTGGCCATGGAGACGGAGAGATGATAGAGTAGAGGCGAGTTTTAGGGGCAGAATTGGCAGGACTTGGTTGTGGTCATTGAGGGAGAAAGAAAGGCTAGGCTGATGCCCCGGGGTCTGGACTCCAGCAGGTAGGCAAATGAGGTGCCCTTTGCTGAGATGAATAGGCTCAGTAGGAGAGTGTTTTCCTTGGGGCTCCCCCAGAGCTGAGTCTGGGATGAGCATGGGCATGCCAGTAGTTTATCTGGGAGGTGAGGTGAGGCAGGAAAGAGAAGGCATCCCATAAAGGGCATGTTACGGAGCACATTCCTACTGTGGGCAGTTGTTAACAGGCAGCCAAAGGAATTCTGGGAAACTCCACAGTAAAATATGCACCTTGGAGTCACCCTCCCCCAGGGTCAATTGATCGAGGCCTCTTCTAGGAGCACCAGATCCCCTGCATTCTGCACCACCTCGGGGGGAGGGGGGCACAGGAGTCTCCAGTGGCCTGAGAAAGATGACGTCAGGCGTAGAAATGCATCGGCTGGCAGAAGTCAGGCAGGCGGGCTCCGAAGTGACAGGGCAAGGGGATGTGCGCGGGGCACCCGCTACAGACAGGTCAGAGGGCATCACAGGGTGGGTTTTGGACTTGTTGACGCTGGAGGCATTTGAGAAAACATCTAAGCAGGTACATCAGGCAGGTGTTTGGGAATGGGAGTCTGGAATTCAGGAAGGAGGCCCCGGCAGAGAAATGAATTCGAGAACTCTTGGCACAGAGATGGTGTTGAAAGCCATGGAACAGAATGAAATTAGCCAGGGAGAGTGTGGCTCAAGGACAGGGCCTGCGGAGTCCCAAGGAGCTCCAGCTGGAACATGTCAAGCTGAAGAGGGGGGACAGCAGGTGCAGCCAGTAAGATAGGAAGGGAGCAGGGGACGTGGTGTGTTGGGGGTCGTGGGGAGAGGGGACTTCAGGGAGGGCGTGGTAGGGGAAGCCACCCCCGGGGAAGTCAGATGTGGGCAGAGAGGTGACCCTTGGAGGTCATGCTTTGACGAGAGCCATTTTCAGTGCAAAGGAGGGGTAGAAACAGAACCGGAGGGAGGCAAAGAATGGTGGGGAAGGCCAAAAGTAGACAGCAACTATAGACAACACTGTCAAGAGTCTTGGCTCTGAAGGAAGGCCAAGAAATGGGGCAGTAGCTGAGGGGAGTATGAGGTCAAGGGAGTGTTTTCGAAGGTAGGAAATTCTAGAATGACCCATGGAGAGAGAGAGGAGGGACTGATGTAGCAAGAGAGTGCGCAGCCCCTGGAGGAAGTCCTGGGGAGGGGATGGAAGGACAGGATGGGGCTGGGTGATGGGAGGGGAGGGTCTCATCCTGCAGGGACCAGGCAGAAGGGAGGGTGGCTGGGTTTGGGAAAATGGGCGAGGTCCCACCTGGTAGTTTGGACTTTCTCAGCAAGTGTGGATTGACACCCTTAGCTGTGGAACTGGAAGGGGGTGCGGGCGGGTGGAGAGGTTGGGAGGAGGTGCGAAATCACTGGGGAGAATGGAAACTCCCACCGGACAGAGGAGCCCGGCTGGAGCCGAGCAAGAAGTGTTAGGGCGGATCTGTGGTCTGGATCCTGCAGTGGAGCCAGGTGGGCTCGTGGCGTGGTGCTCCCTGAGCACAGCCCGTGGCTGCTCAGTGCCAGCAGGAAGGTGGACTGTGGGGCTGAGCCAGGCCGGGGGAGGGGGGCACAGGGCACACAGTGGAATGGAAGCTAGCCTGGGACGGAAGCACCTCCCAGACAGGATGATGGAGAGAGAGAGAGAAAGTGGCCCCAGGCCCAGGGCCCAGCCAGCACCCAGCTCACGGGGGCCCTCCCGTCCCCGCAGAGGCTCCCAGCAAGCCCATCACGGTGACGGTAGAAGAGCAGCGCAGCCAGAGCGTGCGGCCTGGAGCCGATGTCACCTTCATCTGCACGGCCAAGAGCAAGGTGGGCAGAGCGGGGCGTGGACTCAGGGAGGGAGGCTCCGCCTTCCGGTGGCTCCCGGCTTCACCTCTGACCTCCAGTCCATCCTCCCGGCCCCGCCCACAGTCTCCGGCTTACACCCTGGTTTGGACCCGCCTGCACAACGGGAAGCTGCCGGCCCGGGCCATGGACTTCAACGGCATCCTGACCATTCGCAACGTCCAGCCGAGTGACGCGGGCACCTACGTGTGCACTGGCTCCAACATGTTCGCCATGGACCAGGGTACAGCCACGCTGCATGTGCAAGGTACACGGGTCATTTCCATGCCTGGCCCACTGCCCCCACCCCCCGCAGCCTTCCCCCGTGCCCACCAGGTCTAGCCACCGTGTCTTCATTCACCTGACAGTTTGTGACCATCTACGGGGTGCTAGGTCCTGGCTAGACTCTGAAGAAATGGGGGAGGGGACAAACAGGAGCTCTGCCCTCCTGCACCGCGTGTTCTGATAAGGATGCAATAAGCCTGGGAACAAACGAACAAGCAGTGTAATTTCACATGCTGATGAGGGCTGAGCTAGGAATAGACAGTGAGGTGGGAGAAGGGTGGCTAATGTCCACGGGGTGGTCAGGCTGGGCCTCTCTGAGGAGGTGACATCTGGGCCGAGAGTTGAAGGAAGAGAAGGTGTTCAGCCACTTGAAGAGCTGGCAGAGTGTCCTTGGCAGAAGCAGCAGCATGTGCAAAGGCCCTGAAGCAGGAGCATTTTGATGTGTTTGAGCCCTGGCAGGGCCAGTGTAGCTGGAGCTATGGAAGGGGGATAGGTGAGGAATGTAAAAGATGTGAGCAGAGGTGGATCACAGCAGGGAGTTCGGATTTTATCCTAAAAGCTCTAGGGAGCCACAGATGGGCCTGAAGTGGGGAAGTATGAAGATCCCATGGACGTTTTCAAAGCTCCGTGTGGCCACTCTATGAACAGATGGCCATGGGGGGCTAGAGTAGAAGCAGAGAGAGCAACAAGGGGGACACTCCCCATCCTGACCGAATCCTCCCTCTCCTCCCCCATCAGCCTCGGGCACCCCGTCCGCCCCTGTGGTCTCCATCCACCCGCCACAGCTCACCGTGCAGCCCGGGCAGCTGGCCGAGTTCCGCTGCAGCGCCATAGGGAACCCCGCGCCCACCCTCGAGTGGACAGGTAAAGCCAAGCAGGACTGCCCTCAGGGCCCGCTGCTCCTGGATGGGGGGGGTGGGCAGTGGTCAGGGGCAGGACCTGAGGCTGTGGGGTCTGCAAGCCAGGGGGCCTGGCAGTGCCAGTCCCAGTGGGTGCTGAGCCCACCTCTCTCCATCAGGGGGCCCTGGGGGCCAGCTCCCTCAGAAGGCACAGATCCACAGCGGCATCCTGCGCCTGCCAGCCGTCGAGCCCTCGGATCAAGCCCAGTACCTATGTCGTGCCCATAATAGCGCCGGGCAGCACGTGGGCAGGGCCGTGCTCCACGTGCACGGTGAGGGGACAGGGCTGAGGGCGGAGCTTGGGAGCACTGGGGCGGTCCAGAGGGGTGTTCTCACGGGGTTCTGTGCGCAGGGGGCAGCGGGCCCAGGGTCCAGGTGAGTCCAGAGAGGACTCAGGTGCACGAAGGCCGCACCGTCAGGCTATACTGCAGGGCCGCAGGGGTGCCCAGCGCCACGATCACCTGGAGGAAGGAAGGGGGCAGCCTCCCCCCACAGGTGAGGACATCAGCAGAGTCCCAGCACCTGCCACCTTCGCTTCTGCCTTCCTGCCTCCATTTCCTTCCCCATCTCCTCCCCTCCTGGTTTTCCTCACGTCCCGAGTGACAGCCTGCTCAGCCCACCTGTCCGGTGTACCCTGGCCACGAGCAGCTGCCGGCCTCTTGCTTTGCCGCCTGGCTCTGCCGTCCGTGTCCAGCTGGGCCCTAGTGTTGGCTCTGTGCTTGCCTCTACCTTCATGCCCCCCTACCCACCCTTGCTGGCTGGCCCTCTGCAGGCTGCCTCGCCCCCTCGGGCGGCTGACCCTTCTCGCTGTGCGGCAGGCCCGGTCCGAGCGCACAGACATCGCCACGCTGCTCATCCCAGCCATCACGGCTGCCGACGCCGGCTTCTACCTCTGCGTGGCCACCAGCTCCGCGGGCACTGCGCAGGCCAGGATCCAAGTGGTTGTCCTTCCAGGTGCGGGGCCTCTGGGGACTGACGGAGTGGAGAGGGCAAACCTCGGGGAGGGCTCCCCAAGGCCGACTCCATCCCCCTCTGGCCCCAGCCTCAGGCGCCAGCTCCCCGCCCGTCAGAATTGAGTCCTCATCACCGTCCGTGACTGAAGGCCAGACACTGGACCTCAACTGTGTGGTGGCAGGGCTGGCCCACACCTCCATCACGTGGTACAAGCGAGGAGGCAGCCTGCCTCCCCACAGCCAGGTATGGGGGTCCCTGAGCCTGTGGCAGGGCACCTGGGGGTGATCCTTTGCACAGCCCCGACGCCCTCCTCAGGCAACAACCAGCCCTGATTTCCCTCCCTATCCAGCTCCTGTCATGGGGCAGCTCGGAGTGGAGCCAGGGAGAGCCTGATGAATGACTCACCAAGGCTCAGAGGGAATGGTGACTACGGCCCCGCCTCGTCCTCACCCCCCTCTGTCCCACCCTGTCCCAGGTGCATGGCTCCCGGTTACGGCTTTCCCAGGTTTCACCAGCTGATTCTGGAGAATACGTATGCCGAGTGGAGAATGAGTCAGGCCCCAAGGAGGCCTCCATCATCGTCTCTGTCTTCCATAGCACCCACTCAGGCCCAAGCTACACCCCAGGTGAGGAGCCAAGCAGGGCCGGGCAGGGGCCGAGCCCTAGGATCTCCCCACTGTTCCCAGGGAAGGTGTCTGTGGTCTCTTCGGTAAGATCAGGACAAGAAGGGGCGCTCTAGGCAGGCTTTGGGGATGTGAGGGGACTGAGAGTGTGGGTAAGGTTGATCTGGCTTACCTAGGGCCTCACGATGAGGTTACTGTTTCAGATTTCATCAGGAAGCAGCAGAGTCAGGATTAAACTGAGTTGGGAGTCAGGCTGACCTGGATTTAAATCCTCATTCTACCTTTTATCAGCCTTGAACTAAGTTATGTCACATTTTAGGGCTCAGTTCCATCATCTGTGAAATGGGGACAATAGCACTACCACGTGGTGTGAGCAGATGATAAACACTGTCTAGAAGAGAGTTGTAACGTTATTGTCTGTATCCGTTGGTCCGGCCTGGGCACTGAAGGGCTTTGGTTGCCTGTAGGCCATAGTAGCTCATCACAGATCAGGAAGCCATAGGTGGACAAATGGGCCTTGAATTCGAAGTTGGAGGTGGGTCAGGGAAGGAGGGGCCTGACTGACCATGCTGAGGTAGAGAAGCATGGTCCCAGCCCTAGAAAGGCCTCCCATCTGCCCTCCCAAGCTAGGGCTCGGGCCTATCCCAGGGCACTCTGCCCCAGGGCTGCAAGACTGTGGCTCAGGAGCCCAGGCCCCTTACTAGTTCCTCTGTGCCAGTTCCTGGAGGAGGCCCTCTGGGCAGCTCCCAGCTCATCCGCATCGAGTCCTCCTCCTCCCACGTGGCCGAAGGGCAGACCCTGGACCTGAACTGCGTGGTGCCCGGGCAGGCCCACGCCCAGGTCACGTGGCACAGGCGCGGGGGCAGCCTCCCCGCTCGGCACCAGGTACAGCAGTCCCCAGGACCAGCCTGCTGGAGGAGGGGTGGATAGGGCCCCTCCGGCCCCCTTCCAACCCTCCCTGTTTGCACTCAGACCCATGGCTCGCTGCTGCGGCTGCACCAGGTATCCCCAGCCGACTCAGGCGAGTACGTGTGCCGCGTGGTCCTTGGCTCCAGGCCCCTAGAGACCTCTGTCCTGGTCAACATCAAGGCCTCCGGCTCCCCTGCGGGCTCCATCCCTGGTGAGTAACTGCCAAGGACAGGGCACGCAGGAGGGGCTGAGGGCCTTCCGAGGTGCTGAGGTCCTAGCGACTCCGCCTGCCATTGGGAGGGTGGGAGCAGGAGGCCCACACTGGAGCTGGCGACCACTTCTCTGAGTGACCCGCCATCTTCCGGTCACTTTTCTCTGGCCACGCAACTGCCTCCTCTTCCCCTCCCCCAGCCTCAACTGCCCTCTTCTCCCCCCACTTCCTTGCTCCCTTCTGCAAGGCTTGGCCCCTGCCCTGGCCCTCTGCTCGGGGCAGCTCGGCTGAGGACATCAAGCCCAGGCCACCAAACCGCCAAACACGTGAGAGCCTGGCCGGGCTGGCTCTCTCTGAGGTGGACCCTTCTGGCCCTGTCTTTGGGGGGCATCTGCTACTTTTGCTTCTTTCCCCACAGCCCCAGGACCTGTCCCACCTGTCAGGATCGAGTCCACCTCCCCCACCGTGGCCGAGGGACAGACCCTGGATCTGAGCTGTGTGGTGGCAGGGCAGGCCCACGCCCAGGTCACGTGGTACAAGCGCGGGGGCAGCCTGCCCGCCCGGCACCAGGTGCGCGGTGGCAGAAAGGCGGGAGGGGCTGGCCAGGCCCAGCTCTGGGAAGTGAGTTGAGGGGGTCGGGGCCCCGGAGCTGAGCGGCTGGCAGTTCCCGGCTCAGAGGAGCAGGGCAGAGGGGCATCTGCTAGGCTGTGGGGAGCCCTGCTCTCACACCCCTGCCCCTGGCTGCCCAGGTCCGCGGCTCCCGCCTGTACATCTTCCAGGCCTCGCCAGCTGACGCAGGCGAGTACGTTTGCCGGGCCAGCAATGGGCTGGAGGCCTCCATCACAGTCACAGTAACCAGGACCCAGGGGGCCAACTTCGCCTACCGTGAGTGGGGCCACCAGGTTGGGCTGGGACGGAAGACAGGGATAGGCGGGGGCAGCTGTAGAGAAGTGGAGTAACCGGTGACCATCTTCTCTCCCAGCTCCGGCCGGCTCCCAGCCCATCCGCATCGAGTCCTCCTCCTCCCACGTGGCCGAAGGGCAGACCCTGGACCTGAACTGCGTGGTGCCTGGGCAGGCCCACGCCCAGGTCACATGGCATAAGCGCGGGGGCAGCCTCCCCGCCCGACACCAGGTACAGGCCTGGAAGATGGACAGGCCAAGAAGGGGATGGGAGGAAGGCCCTGGGTGGTGGAGGTCAAGGAGGGGGGGTACTGGAGGCTGGCTCCTCAGAGTCAGGGAAAGCGTTAGACCCCATTGCACAGGTGTCCAGTACAATGGTTAGAACCCAGACTCGAAGACTGGCCGGCCTAGGTGTGAATGCTGCTTCTACCGCTTATTAGCTTGTGACCTTGAGCAAGTTACTTAACCTCTCTGTGCCATATCTTCAGAGTCTGTAAAATGCTGTCTTACAGAATTGTCTTCAGGGTAAAGGGACTTAATATATGTGCAAAGTGCTCAGAGCTCAGGCAGGTAGAAGTTGCTGAGCTGTTGTTCCCACAATACCATTATTAATATTACTGTGTTTTATACAGTTCAGGATGCTATCAATTGCAAGATGCATTATGATTTTTTGTACCTCTAAGGAAAAAAAGCTGCCACTTTTAATTGTAAAATTATTCACTGTAAGACGCATCTTGATTTCAGAGACATTAAAAAGTGTGTCTTAGAATCGATGGAAGGTGGTATTAGTGCTTGCCCAGTTCATCATGGCTCCTCCTGGCCACCTCCTACTCTTGGGACAAGTCTCTCCCTAAGCAGGACGGAGCTGATGGTCAGGCCCCAGGGGTCAGAGAGTGAGGCAGGCATGCAGGTTATGGGTACAGGGGTCCCGTGGGGGCCCCCTCTGAGCTCACCTCCATTCCGGCCAGACCCACGGCTCACTGCTGAGACTACACCAGGTGTCCCCAGTTGACTCGGGCGAGTATGTGTGCCGCGTGGTGGGTGGCTTGGTGCCCCTGGAGGCCTCTGTCCTGGTGACCATTGAGCCTGCAGGCTCTGTACCCGGTAAGCAGTCCTGGGGGTAGGGCAGGGCTAGGGGCCCAGCTGTGGGAGACACTGGCAGGATCCCATGAGACCAGTAGCCCTTATCTTCACTCACAGCGCCCCCCCGCCACCTCCTAGCCAGGAATTGACCCTCTGCCCTCTGTCCCCAGCACTGGGGGTCACCCCTCCTGTCCGGATCGAGTCGTCCTCCTCCCACGTGGCTGAAGGGCAGACCCTGGATCTGAACTGCCTGGTTGCTGGGCAGACCCATGCCCAGGTCACGTGGCACAAACGTGGGGGCAGCCTCCCCGCTCGGCACCAGGTAGGAGGCAGGGAGCTAAGGGGGAACCTGAAGGACCCTGGTGACTATAGAGGAAAGTACACGGGCTTTGAATTCAGGTGTATCTGAGTTCAGACACTGTCCTACCACTTGGCCTGCTGTGTGACTTTAGTCCGGTCATTTAACCTCCCTGATCCTCAGTGTCCTTCTCTGGCAGGTGGACTCACACTGCCTAAGTCCCCTGCCCCAAAGCACATCAATGAATGTTGGTCACACACTTCTTTTCATTGGACCCAGTCCCGACACTGGGTCAGGGGAATCGACTGGTCACCAGGTGGTCTTTCCAGGAAGAGCTCCTCTTGAGTCCAGTTGACTGGACCGGGCTGGGAGCAGGGCCAGGGAAGGGAGCGGGAGTCTGGCTGGGAGCCCCAGGGCCTGACTCTGAGCCTGACTTCCTCCTGCCCAGGTGCATGGCTCAAGGCTGCGCCTGCCCCAGGTGACCCCAGCCGACTCTGGGGAGTACGTGTGCCGCGTGGTGAGCAGCTCGGGCACCCAAGAAGCCTCTGTCCTCGTCACCATCCAGCAACACCTTGGCCCCTCCCACCGTGAGTATCTCAGGGGTCATACCAAACGGTGGGGGGCCGCTCGGGCCACTCCAACCTCAGCGACTCCCACACCCTGCCTCCTGTCTCGCCCTCCCAGCCCAGGGTGTGGTGTACCCCGTCCGCATCGAGTCGTCCTCGGCCTCCCTGGCCAATGGACGCGTCCTGGATCTCAACTGCCTGGTGGCCAGCCAAGCCCCCCACACCATCACCTGGTATAAGCGTGGAGGCAGCCTACCCAGCCGGCACCAGGTATGGAGGCATCGGGTGGGGATGCGAAAACTGGGCACACTGGCCCTGATGGCATCCAGGGGGCGCTGTCAACATCTCTGCTGTGCTCGTTAGTCATTCAGTAAACACTGAGCGTTCTTACTCGATGGGCCCTGGACCGATGCTAAGGATACGTAGATCCTACTGACGCTAGTTGGATCCCATATCTTTTTTTTTTTTTTTTTTTAAGATTTTATTTATTTATTTGACAGAGAGGGAGGTAGCGAGAAAGGGAACACAAGCAAGGGGAGTGTGAGAGGGAGAAGCAGGCTTCCCGTGGAGCAGGGAGCCCGATGCGGGGCTCGATCCCAGGACCCTGGGATCATGACCTGAGCTGAAGGCAGACGCTTAACCGACTGAGCCACCCAGGCGCCCCGGATCCCATATCTTAACAGAACATTCTATGATTTACTCACTCACTGAATGTCCCTGAGAATCTACCCCAGGCCGAGTCTGTGCCTGGCACTGAGGATTCCAAGTGGGACGAGGCAGGTGCCTGGCCTCAGGGAGCGCACAGGCTAGCGGACGAGGCAGACACGCCCTGTGAGAGCAGTGTAATAGAAGCCACAGCCGGGCACTGTGGAGTCACCAGGGATGGCCTCGGCAGGCTTTTGGCCCAGGTGACAGGTGAGAACAGTACAAAGGCTAGAGGCACGGTCCACCCCAGCCTGGAGCCTCAGGAAGGCTGCTGAGGGAGTTCTGAAGGACGCCCAGGTGGCGGCCAGCCCAGGCGAGGCAGCGAGGCTCCTGGAGTCCGGGGCGGCAGCCCCCGAGATGCGGAGATGCTGCCCCCACCCGCTGACACGTGCTCCCCCTCAGATCGTAGGCTCCCGACTCCGGATCCCCCAGGTGACACCAGCCGACTCGGGCGAATATGTGTGTCACGTCAGTAACGGTGGCCACTCCCAGGAGACCTCACTCGTCGTTACCATCGAGGGCAGCGGCCCCTCCCACGGTGAGAGGGCACAGGGCAGGGGGTCCAGGCAAGTGGGTGCAGGGGGAGGCAGACCGGGCCCTGGCACCATCACTGTTGGCTGACTCTGGCTGTGTGGCCCGTCCGTCTCTGTCTCAGTGCCCAGCATCTCCCCGCCCATCAGGATCGAGTCCTCGTCCCCCACCGTGGTCGAGGGGCAGACCTTGGATCTGAACTGTGTGGTCGCCGGGCAGCCCCAGGCCACCATCACGTGGTACAAGCGTGGGGGCAGCCTTCCTGCCCAACACCAGGTACAGAGTGGAGCCAGGCCAGCGAGGGCAGAACCCCTGCCCGCCGGGGCGGCATCGCAGGGACAGACCCCATGGGCAAAGAACCGGAAGTGAAGCCCTTGCTGGCAGTCCTGGGGCAGTCCTCCCTCCTGCCCTGGGTAGACAGAGAGTGGCCTCAGCGGGTCTGATGAGGGAGGCCTGGGAGCTGGTGACTTCTGGGCCCCTCCACCCCTCTCTCACTCCTTCCCCATCTGCTCCCAGGCCCACGGCTCCCGCCTGCGGCTGAACCACATGTCTGTGGCTGACTCGGGCGAGTACGTGTGCCGGGCCAACAACAACATCGATGCTCAGGAGGCCTCCATCGTGGTCTCAGTCTCCCCCAGTGCCGGCAGCCCCTCCGGTGAGTCTGACAAAGGCCCGGGAAGGGACCAGGAGACGCA
The DNA here is from genome assembly GCF_964656455.1 of Halichoerus grypus. Taxonomy (NCBI): domain Eukaryota; kingdom Metazoa; phylum Chordata; class Mammalia; order Carnivora; family Phocidae; genus Halichoerus; species Halichoerus grypus. The sequence goes on from NC_135716.1 coordinate 171,665,197, forward strand.
GATAACAGGGCTCCCTGGGGAGTCAGAGGTCTCACGTTCAGGTGGCCGTCCAGGCCAAGGGCTCTGCAGCAAGATGCCTGGGTTCCAGTCCTGCCTGCACCACTAAGAGACTTGAGGGACTTCCTCTCCTCCCGCAGCTTCGTTTTCTCGTCAGCAGCGTGGGGATGCCGGTCATTCCAGCCCCCTGTTGGTGTCCGCTGTGGTGGCCACCGGTCACATGTGGCAATAAGGACAAAGTTTAACATTCACATCATCACATTTCAAGAGCTCCACAGCCGCACACAGCTGCCGTCGTGGGCAGTGCAGATGAGTGTTGCCATGATCACAGAAAGTTCATGAAATCTATGAGGATTTTTTTTTTAAGATTTTATTTATTTATTTGAGAGCAAGAGAGCAGGAGCAGAGGGGGGAGGCAGAGGGAGAGGGAGAAGCAGACTCCCCACCGAGCAGGGGGCCCGATGTATAGCTCGATCCCAGGACCCTGGGATCATGACCTGAGCCGAAAGCAGACACTGAGCCACCCGGGCGCCCAGTGACTTCTATGAAGATTAAACGAGTTCATACACGTACAGTGCTTCCAACGGTACCTGGCATGCTTAGTAGGCGTTAACGATCATTATTACCTCGGGCGACAGGGGTTTCTATGGCTGAGGCTCCTACCAGCCCAGTCGTTCCTAAATCTGCTTCTGTGCCCACAGCCCCTGGCGGTGCTGGGCCCATCAGAATCGAGTCCTCCTCCTCCCACGTGGCCGAAGGGCAGACCGTGGACCTGAACTGTGTGGTCCCTGGACAGGCCCACGCCCAGGTCACGTGGCACAAGCGCGGGGGCAGCCTCCCCACTCACCACCAGGTATAGGAGTTGCGGGGCTGGATGTGGTGGGAGGGCTGCTGAATGTGGGGGCCCGGCTAGGGGCCCCTCCCCCAAGATCTACTCACGAAGGAGGCCGAGAGTCCCTAGGGGCACAGTGCATGCCCAGGTCAGAGGTCAGACCTTGGCCCCAGCCTTCCAGGATTCTACCTGCTCCCTCACTCTGCTCCTGTTTCCCCATCCTGCCCCTGCTCAGGCCCACGGCTCCCGGCTGCGGCTGTACCAGGTGTCCCCGGCTGACTCGGGCGAGTATGTGTGCCACGTGGTGAGTGGCTCGGGTCCCCTGGAGGCCTCCGTCCTGGTCAACATTGAGGCGTCTGGCTCCAGCGCTGTTCCTGTCCCTGGTGAGGGTCCCTGTGATGGGGTTGGGAGGCTGGAGAAGGGACGTGGCCGGTGGGGAACCAGCAGGCAGAGGTCGGGAGCCAGGTCAGGTAGGATGTCTAGGGCCTGAGAACCGGACTTGGGAGTCCGGCCTATGTGGGCTGGAGACCCAGCTCCTTGGTCCACACTCTGAGTTGTTGCACAAGGGACTCCGTGCCTCACCTTCCTCATCCATAAAGTGGGGATAGCAGAACTCTTGCAACAATACGTGTGTTCCCTAAAGGCTGGAACTGCACCTCTATGGGTGCATGAGGGTGATCTGGGGGGGGGGGGGCCAATAAAAATCTTTCATATTACCAGTGGTATATTAGAGAAAAACAGCCACATATGAAACCCGCCATGCTTTCAGGGAAATCATTGTCTACGACGGGGCTAAGTATTTATGGGTTTTGTTAAGTGAATCAATTGACAGGAAAATATAAAGTAATTCGTACGTGGCTATAGCAGACACGATCATAGTTTGGGAATCGCTGAGAAATAAATGTGATCTAGCACTTACGAGGTGCTGGGCCCTGTTCGGTTTACACGTTTAACCCATTTCATCTGCACAAGAACTGTTTGAGGTCGGTGTGACTATTCTCCCCATTTTACAGATGGGAAACTGAGACGGAGAGGTGAAGTCACTCTCCGAAGGCCCTACAGCTAATAGATGGCAGAGCTGGGTTTTGAACCCAGGTAGTCTGGTCCCCGAGTCTGGGTTCTTAGGCACACATTGCTCAAGTTTGAGAAAAACGAGTGATCTATAGGAGGTGCCTGGCCCTGGGCCCGGCCACCGGTGGTGCTGGGAGCCCAAGAGGACATAGTGGGGCCATGGTGTGGGGCGTGCCATTTCTCCCAGGCCAGCCCAGCTGCCCAGGCTTCACAGGAAAGGGCAGTGGGGGGGAATCAAGGCCGTCTCTCCATTTGTGATGTGGCCCCTGGTCTGAAAATCTGGGCGCCCAGGGGTCGGGACTGAGGGCAGAGGGGTGGGAGTTCCAGCTCACTGACCTCTTCCTGTGCCTCAGCCCCAGGCGGAGCCCCGCCCATCCGCATTGAGACCTCCTCTTCCCACGTGGCCGAAGGGCAGACCCTGGATCTGAACTGCGTGGTCCCTGGACAGGCCCATGCCCAGGTCACGTGGCACAGGCGCGGGGGCAGCCTTCCTGCCCGGCACCAGGTACGGGGGCTGGAGAAAGCAGGATGTGGGCACTCCCCTACCCCACCCCACCCCTGCCCAACAGTCCTGCCTCATTCTAGCCAGGAGGGAAGGTGGCTCTGAGGTCCAGGGCTTTGGGAAAATTGCAGCAGGAGACCACTGGAAGTCAGGAGGTCAAGAAGAGGCTGGGTGCAGCAGAGAACCCCCGGGCTCCCAGCACCTGGGTGCAATTAAAAAAAGGCACCTGTCATTCAGGACGCTAGACTTCTTCCTACCACAAAAATGTCATAAACATACTCCACAGTGTCTAAGGTCTCAGGGGGTCGCCCTGCACATGATGCAGCCTTCACAGCTATACGTGACAGTCCTGGGGTGTATGTAGCAGAGGGCTTGGGCATCTGAAGGCCGTGGCTGCCAGCCCCCCAGCTCACTGTCCCCGCCCTTGCCCTGCTGCTGGCCAGGTCCACGGACCCCTGCTAAGGCTGAATCAGGTGTCCCCAGCTGACTCTGGAGAGTACTTGTGCCAAGTGACCAGCAGCTCAGGCACCCTGGAGGCTTCTGTCCTCGTCACAGTTGAGGCCTCCAGCCCACGCCCCATTCCTGGTGAGTGACGGGAGCAGTGGGTGATGCTGGGACACAGGCTTGGGGAATCCCTTCCTGGCCTTGCTCTTCCCTGCTTTGCCAGCAGGGCTCTGGCTCTCTGCTCTGTGAAGGTCCTCCAGCCCCTCCCCGCAACCCCGAGGGACCAGTCCTGGGTCTGGGTGGCATGGGCCCATGGCATCCTGTCACTGCCACCACCCTCAGTCCCTGCCTTCGTCCCCGGGAGTCCCACTCTTCTCACTCACCCCCTGTGCCCCCAGCCCCCGGACTGGCGCAGCCCATCTACATCGAGGCCTCCTCCTCCCACGTGGCCGAAGGACAGACCCTGGACTTGAACTGCGTGGTGCCTGGGCAGGCCCACGCCCAGGTCACGTGGTACAAGCGTGGGGGCAGCCTCCCCGCCCAGCACCAGGTACAGGGGCCTGATGGGGAGCGTTCCAGGGCAGGCCGGGTTCGACCTGCATTTGCTCTCTGCACCCCAGACCTCGTGTGAACCCTGGCCTCCTCTGGGACCCCAGGGGATAGTGTAGTTTTTGGAGCAGAGCTGCTCAGCGGGGGAGTGAGAGACCTGGGTGTTCGGGCCCTGCTGCTGAGTTGTCCCCGAGGCAGCTTCCTCCTCTGTAAAGTGGGCCGGGTGAATATGTAGGAGCCAGTAAATGAAGATCCCTCATCCCTCCCAGCTGGAGCCCTGGGCTCCTGGGACTCAAGGGAGAACTCGGCCACTGGCACAGCGGGCTTGGGGACTCGCCCAGCCCCAGGTGCTTTGGCCTGATGGCTGTCCCCTCCTCGCTCCCACAGACCCACGGCTCCCGGCTACGGCTGCACCATGTCTCCCCTGCCGACTCCGGCGAGTACGTGTGCCGCGTGGCTGGCGGCTCCGGCCCCGAGCAGGAGGCTTCCTTCACAGTCACTGTCCCACCCAGTGCGGGGTCCTCCTACCGTGAGTGTGGCAGATGCCACAGGCAGGGGGCGGAGGGCAGACCGTGGAGCTGAGGCAGGGGGGTCAAGCCAAGCCGGCCCTCCCGAGCCCAGCCCCCTGCTTGCCTCATCCCACAGGCCTCAGGAGCCCTGTCATCTCTATCGACCCGCCTAGCAGCACTGTGCAGCAGGGCCAGGATGCCAGCTTCAAGTGCCTCATCCATGACGGGGCAGCCCCCATCAGCCTCGAGTGGAGAACTCGGAGCCAAGAACTGGAGGGTGAGCTGGCGGGGGCGGGGTGGGGGATCCTGGAGGCAGGTGTGAAGGTGTCATCACCACTGTGGGTGGGGCAAAGGCTGAGGGGGCCCCTCCCCTCTGGGGCCTCACTGTCCCCCATCTGGATGGGGAGGGGGCTGAACCCGGGAGTCTCCAAGGCCTCTTCCGTCTGCCACCTGGGACCCTGTGAGCTAGACACACCCAGGCTAGAGGGGTCGGGGACAAGGGGCCAAGCGGTGCCCACTGGCAACACAGTGGCATGAGGACAAGCTCACTGACCATACCCTGCCCGATGCCAACTCCACAGACAATGTCCACATCAGCCCCAACGGCTCCATCATCACCATCGTGGGCACCCGGCCCAGCAACCACGGTGCTTACCGCTGCGTGGCCTCCAACGCCTACGGTGTGGCCCAGAGTGTCGTGAACCTCAGTGTGCACGGTGAGCAGCGTCAGTCCGTGGGCTCTGCCTTCCTGTCTCCAGCCCTGATTCTGAGCTCACAACCTCCAACTTTCAGTCCTGCCTCTGCCAACGCCTCCCTCTTGGGCATTCTCCCTCTCGGCTTCAGTTTCCACGTCAGTGCAGGATAGTGCCCGGTCCGGGCAGTTACTGAGACAGGGGCCGTGATGGTGCATGTGACGGGCAGAGCCCCGCACGCACATCAGCGATGTCGTTCCTCTGGGCAGGGCCCCCTACTGTGTCTGTGCTCCCCGAGGGCCCCGTGCGGGTGAAGGTGGGCAAGTCTGTCACCCTGGAGTGTGTCAGTGCTGGGGAGCCCCGCTCTTCGGCTCGCTGGACCCGGATTGGTGCCCCCACCAACGTGGAGCAGCGGATGTATGGGGTCGTGGACAGCCACACGGTGTTGCAGGTGAGGCAAGTCTTGCCCTGGGCAGAGGCTGGGGCCATTTCATCTCTGGGTCTGAGGCCCAGTCGGGGTCCATCCTCGAGCAGATGCTCGGAGGAAAGAGTCGTGGATGGGCAGATAGGTGATGAATGGATGGAGAGAGAAAGGGAGGCATGGGTAAGTGGTTGGTGGGTAGATTGGAAGATGGGCAGTAAGAAAAAAGGTAAAAGAAGGGAAGAAAGAATGGCTGGAAGGATGGATGGATGGGTGGGTAGATGGGTGAGTGGGTGGGTGGATGGGTAGGTAGATGGGTGGATAGGTAGGTAGATGGGTGGATGGGTAGGTGAGTAGGTGGCTGGATGGGTGGAAGGATGGGTAGACGGATGGATGGATGTGTAGTGAGTAGATGGGTGGGTTGATGGACAAGTGGATCAACAGACTAATGGCTGGATATCTTGAATGTGAGTCCTCAAGCAGCCAAACAGGAGACCTGAAAGCAAAGGGAAGGGTGGAAGGGAGAGGGGAAAGCAAGCCAGACCTGGGGGTTAATGCCCAGGTGCCCATCCGTGCCCACTTACCCAGCATCCTTGCTTTCTTCCAGATCTCATCAGCTAAACCATCAGATGCAGGCACCTACGTATGCCTGGCTCAGAACGCACTGGGCACAGCACAGAAGCGGGTGGAGGTGATTGTGGACACGGGTGCTGTGGCCCCAGGGGCCCCGCAGGCCCAAGTTGAAGAAGCCGAGCTGACCGTAGAGGCTGGACACACAGCCACCCTGCGCTGCTCAGCCACAGGTGTGGACGGGGGCTGGCACACAGGGCAGGAAGAGCAGTGCGGGCCTGGGGCCTGAATGGGAGACACGAGATCCGAAGATGATAGCGCACCCAGGGAGGGGACTTTGTTGCTGGCACCACCCAGTGATGGCTGAGGTGCCCACGCAGTGATCCCCATGAAGGGACGAGATCACCCAGTCGCTGCCTCACCATCCTCATGCCCAGCTCATCCCTAGGGCAGCCCGGTGACCTCTGTGGTCTTTCACTCCACTCCACAGGCAGCCCCACGCCCACCATCCACTGGTCCAAGCTGCGCTCCCCACTGCCCTGGCAGCACCGGCTGGAAGGTGACACACTCATCATCCCCCGCGTAGCCCAGCAGGACTCAGGCCAGTACATCTGCAATGCCACCAGCCCTGCCGGCCACGCTGAGGCCACCATCGCCCTGCACGTAGAGAGTAAGACACTCGTCCGACCTCCTTGAGCTACCCTCTGTGCCCTGCATGGAGCTCGGAGCACCCAGCCGCGCTACACCCTGGACAGAACCCCAGGAGTGTCATGCAGAGGGCCCTGTGCCCCTTGGCCCCCCAGAGCCGGCCCTAGTCTGAGACCCACCTCCCCTCCTGGGACCCTTGCTTCCCTCATCCCCAGTCCTCTTCTTCACCATTCAGCTTCCCTGGTCCTTTGGCAAAGCGCCTGGGTCCCACACCTGCTCCCACCCTGACCGCTGCTCTTCCATGCCCTGACCTCTGTGCCCCCCCAACCAGGCCCGCCGTACGCCACCACGGTCCCGGAACACGCTTCCGTGCGGGCAGGGGAGACAGTGCAGCTCCAGTGCCTGGCTCATGGGACACCCCCGCTCACCTTCCAGTGGAGCCGAGTGGGTGGCAGCCTCCCTGGGAGGGTGACTGCCAGGAACGAGATGCTGCGCTTTGAGCCCGCGGCCCCCGAGGACTCAGGCCGCTACCGTTGCCAGGTCACCAACAAGGTGGGCTCAGCAGAGGCCTTCGCCCAGGTGCTTGTTCAAGGTGAGCAGCCCTGGCTCAGGCGGGGCAGAAGGGGCTCCTAGGAAAAGAACATCCCTTGAATGTTAGGATGGGCATTTTCTGGGTCCTGGGAGGGGGAGGCATCAGGGATCTCTCTTTCTCTGTCTCTCTCTCTCATACCCACACACACAGAGAACCTCGTACATGTCCCCACAGGCCCCTCTGGCTCCGTCCCGGCCACTGCCATCCCAGCAGGATCCACGCCTGTCGTTCGGGTCACACCTCAGCTGGAGACCAAGAGCATGGGGGCCAGTGTCGAGTTCCACTGTGCTGTGCCCACTGACCGGGGCACCCAGCTCCGTTGGATCAAGGAAGGGGGTCAGCTGCCTCCTGGCCACAGTGTGCAGGATGGGGTGCTCCGGTGAGTCAGGGGGCAGGCCAGACTGAACTTGAGCACCCCAGCCCAAGGTGCACAGGGGGACTGTTAGGATACCTGTCCTGTGGGGCTCAGTATGAAACCATGTCCTTGGGCAAGTCACTTCCATTCTCTGAGCCTGAGTGTTCTCAGCTGTACGATGGGTTATATGAGACCACATGAGATTATCTAAAGCACGTGGAAGGCCTTCAGTAAACAGTGGCTCATATTTGTATTCTTTTTTCTTTTTAAAGATTTTATTTGTTTGTCAGAGAGAGAGAGAACACAAACAGGGAGAGGCGCAGGCAGAGAGAGAAGCAGGCTCCCCGCTGAGCAGGGAGCCCAATGCAGGGCTCGATCCCAGGACCCTGGGATCATGACCTGAGCCGAAGGCAGGCGCTTAACTGACTGAGCCACCCAGGCGTCCCTCATATTTGTATTCTTATCAGTAGTATAGGGGAGAGGGAACGGGCTCTGAGGCTGGAAAGATACACATGACCCCGTTCTCAGCTCTGCTGTTCTGTAATGGTGTGTGATCTTGAGATCTGACCCTAAGGTCTTAACCTAAAATGGGTGTGGTGACATTGGTCTGCCTGCCTGCCCTACCTCACGCGGTTAGTGGGAGACCAGAAGCTTACATCGTGTGCCAATCTCTGGTGGCTTTGAATTTCCACGCCATCGCAAAGCATTCTTGTCAGTTGTTTTTATTCACTGATGTCTTATTACTTTTTCTTTACAGAATCCAGAACTTGGACCAGAGCTGCCAAGGGACATATGTTTGCCAGGCCCATGGACCGTGGGGACAGGCCCAGGCCAGTGCCCAGCTGGTTGTCCAAGGTAGGATGGTGGCTTCAGGCCTCCTAAGAGCAGGAGACAGAGATGAGGGGCACAGGGACTGTGTTCCCCAGGAAGCCCCTTCGATGCCTATGAATAAAGAGAATTACTTGATTGTATCTTGCTTGTGACCAGCGTAGCATAGGGGGGCTTGACAAATATCGCAGGGGAGGGAGGCAGAAGGGAGATGGGTGGAGCGAGTGGGTGCTCAGACCAACCAGTGAAGAAGGACAGCAGATGCCCAAGTGAGCGAACCTACAACCAAGAGCAGACGAGTGCGCGTGTTCATGAGCGAATGCACGAGAAAGCGCCTGGACGCCAGGGGCTCCGGGGTTCACGTCCTTGGGCCAGGCCCGCGGCAGGCTGGCCGGCCTCACTCTGCCTCCGCTTCCCTCCTCCCCAGCCCTGCCCTCGGTGCTCATCAACATCCGGACCTCCGTGCAGACCGTGGTGGTTGGCCACGCCGTGGAGTTCGAGTGCCTGGCCCTGGGTGACCCCAAGCCTCAGGTGACATGGAGCAAAGTCGGGGGGCGCCTGCGGCCTGGCATCGTGCAGAGCGGAGGCATCGTGAGGATCGCCCACGTGGAGCTGGCTGACGCAGGACAGTATCGCTGCACCGCGACCAACGCTGCGGGCACCACCCAGTCCCACGTGCTGCTGCTTGTACAAGGTGAAGGCCAGCAGGGACCTCCGCGGGGACAGGGGGCATCACCAGCAAAGCGGACACGCAGTCGTCACCCACGAGAGCACCTGCTCTGATGACGGAGCCCCACGGCCCAGTCTGATGGCAGAGACGACCTAAACACAAAACAGACACGCGAGAGTGCAAAAGAGCAGGGAACGCAGGGCCGACACGCATCTGTGTCATCTTCAAAGGCAGCTCCTTTTCACCCCAACCCCCATGCCCTGCCCCCAGACTGAACGCTGCATCCTGTCCTAGTGCCCCCTCGGGTCCCCAGGGGGCGGCACAATGTTCCGCTGGGGTGTGTTGAAGAGTCTCAGGCTGCGGGGTCCAACGGACCCGTCCCTGAGCCCCGACTGCCCAGTTCCACGTGTGCAACCAGCAGGGAGCCTCATCTGTGACCTGGGGACGCAGCGCCTCCCTTCGGGGGCTAGTGTGAGGATGGAACGAGTCAGGACACAGGCTGGGCTCCCAAATGGTGGCCGTCATTGGGTTGATGGCCCGTGTCTCCTTCCCCACTCCTAGCTTTGCCCCAGATCTCAACGCCCCCAGAGGTCCGTGTACCTGCTGGTTCTGCAGCCGCCTTCCCCTGCATGGCCTCTGGCTACCCCACTCCTGACATCACCTGGAGCAAGGTAAGTGTCGGGCAGGGGCGCGGCGGGCATGCCTGAGGGGCAGGGACCGGGTCTTCACGGTCTCGGTGCCCCCAGGACCTGGCCCGGGCTCGGCACAGAGTACGTGCCCGGTGCTTAAGGGTGGGCCTGCGGCGAGGTGGGAGGCAGGCCCTGCGGAGGTGCGCGCAAGGCCCGGCTCCAGAGTGCGGGTGTGTTTGCAGCTGGACGGTAACCTGCCACCCGACAGCCGCCTGGAAAACAACATGCTGCTGCTGCCTTCCGTCCGACCTCAGGACGCGGGCACCTACGTCTGCACGGCCACTAACCGCCAGGGCAAGGTCAAAGCCTTTGCCCATCTGCAGGTGCCGGGTAAGACGACACCTTCCAGACTCCGGACCCGGCAGTGCCCTGCCCGCTGCCGGGGGGGCATGGTTTCTAGCTGTGTTCTCTGCCCGCAGAGCGGGTGGTGCCCTACTTCACGCAGACCCCCCACTCCTTCCTGCCGCTGCCCACCATCAAAGACGCCTACAGGAAGTTCGAGATCAAGATCACCTTCCGACCCGACTCAGCCGATGGTGAGCAGGAGAGGGGCTGCCGTGGGGTGGGGATCTCCTGGAGTAAGCACCACCACTCTCAGAGCCATCGTGGTCCCCGGTCCTACCCACCTCCCTCAGCGTCCTGTCCCGGGACCCCAGGCCTGCCATCTGGGCCCTCTCTCGTGCCTCCTCCTGTCTCTATGCCCCACTCAGCAGTACCTTCCACCTCTGATGGGTGCACCCGCACCCAGCCTCCTGTCCCAGCTTTCTGTTCATTCTGTCCTCCTCCTTCCCTCCTTTGTCTCCATCTCTCAGACTTCCCTCCTCTCTCTCTCTCTCTCTCTCTCTCTCTTCCCTCCATCTCCTACGGCTCTCTGACTTTCCCTGTCCAGGCCTCCTTCTCTACTCCGGTGAGTCTCTGCCTCCCTGTCCTCCTGCAGGTAGGCCCTCCAGTGTGAGTGAAGCAAATTCCGTGTCTTGAGGGGCTCTGAGCGAGCCCTGTGGAAGGGCATCCGGAGAAAGCGAGAAGGCCCTGGCTGTGCCGAGCATGCAGAGGGAGGGGTGGGAGCTGGAGAGTGAAGGCTCCCCGGCTGCGGTCACTCACTCCCGGGGCTGGGCGGACAGGGAGCCCGTGGCTGGTGGGAGGCCCTGACACGGCTGTGCTCCCCGCCCCCCCCCCCCAGGGATGCTGCTATATAACGGCCAGAAGCGGATCCCGGGGAGCCCCACCGACCTGGCCAGCAGGCAGCCCGACTTCATCTCCTTCGGCCTCGTGGGGGGAAGGCCCGAGTTCCGGTGAGACCCTCGCCCGCCCCCTTTTCGAGGGAAGGGGGCTGGGGAACCGGACTGCGGGGCTTCGGTCAGGCACACACCAGCCTGGACTGAGTTGAATGAAGGAGGAAGGAGGAGGTGCGGCCGTTAGCCTCGGTGACTGCCTGATCTACTGGAGTGGGCACGGTGTGTCGGCCAGGTGCAGGAGGAAGCCGCCTAGACTTGCACAAAACTGCGGCAGAGATGCTCAGTGATGCTGAGCGCGTCTTTACCGGGTGGGACTCCTGCAGACTGGGATTCGTTCATTCATTCGCTCAGAAACTATTTGCTGGGCCCCTACTCTGTGCCAGGCACTGATACAGAGAGATCAAGTTCTGGCCTTGGGGGAATAGATATTCTGGTTGCGGAAGAGCAGCCATAGAGAGGGAAAACAACAAGGTGATCTCCAGGGCCATGGAGCCAAGGGCTGTTAGCACCCTGGGGTCTGCTCTGGATAAGCTCTAGGGATGGGGGGGGTGGGCGGGGGAAGAGAGTATCTGAGGAAGGGGCAGGGTTGGGGCGAGCTGGGGGTGGGTGATAGGGTTGGGGGGACAAGGCAGGGATAGGAACTAGATCAGAACTGCAGGAAATGGCGACATCACCCCTTCCCAGGCTAGGCCCCCTGCCAGGCCCTTCTGACCAGCCCTGTACGCTCTCCCCCGCCCTGGCCCCATCCCGGGGAGCAGGTTTGACGCAGGCTCGGGCATGGCCACCATCCGCCACCCCACACCGCTGGCGCTGGGCCAGTTCCACACCGTGACCCTGCTGCGCAGCCTTACCCAGGGCTCCCTGATCGTGGGCAGCCTGGCCCCGGTCAACGGGACCTCTCAGGTGAGGCCCCACTGGTGCCCCCATTTCCAGCCCCCTCCCCACCTCTGCCCAGCCCCTGTCCACCATCCCCGGCTTCTCCACTCCCCAGGGCAAGTTCCAGGGCCTGGACCTAAATGAGGAGCTCTACCTGGGCGGCTACCCCGACTACGGTGCCATCTCCAAGGCGGGGCTGAGCAGCGGCTTCGTAGGTGAGCCCCCGCCCTGCCGCCGTGCCTGGCCGAGCCTCCGCTGGCTGGCTGGCTGGCTGGCTGGCTGGCTGGCGGAGCCCATGGGAGCCTGGGAGAGCGCTGCGGGCTGCGGGCTGGGGCTGGGCAGGCCTCCCGGCACCGCCCCCCTTCTCATCGTGGCCGCCCTCCGCCCAGGCTGTGTCCGGGAGCTGTGCATCCAGGGCGAGGAGATCGTCTTCCATGACCTCAACCTTACCGCGCATGGCATCTCCCACTGCCCCACCTGTCGGGACCGGCCATGCCAGGTAACCCCACACCGAACGCGCCACCTCACTGCCCCTGGCCACTGCCCTCCGCCGGGGCAGCCCCCGTGGGAAGTGGGGGAGAGCCAGGGGGTTCTCCACCTGACTTCTGGGGGTGGCTTCACAGAACGGGGGCCAATGTCAGGATTCAGAGAGCAGCAGCTACGTGTGCATCTGCCCGGCTGGCTTCACCGGGAGCCGCTGTGAGCACTCCCAGGCCCTGCACTGCCACCCAGGTGTGTGACCCACCCTTCCGATCGCTGCCACCCCCGGGTGCTTGCCTCTGCCCATAGCTGCCCCTCCATATCCACCCATCCCACTGCTGACCATAGTACTTAACCACACTCTCACCCAAGGACTCGCCACTCCTCCCAGAGACTGACTTCCATCCCTGCCACCCTAACACCCACTCTGCTCCCCAAGTTCTCACCCCCGTCATTGGTGCCCAGCTACTCATCCTACCCCCATCACTGCTGCCAGGCAACCCCCCCCCAGCCTCTCACCACCCCAGGTTCTTACCACCTTCCCATCTCTCACCAAGGCACTCAGCCCATGCCCTGCCTCCCAGGTACCCAGCACCCCACACTGTTACCCCATCACTCCTGCACTCCCCTCCCATGCCGTCCCCCGCCCAGCCTCCTTGGTGCCCCCCTGCCCCGCCGTCATCCATTCCTCCTGCCCAGTCTCCTGATGCAGTCCTCCCAGGCCGGCCAAGGCCCCCGGGGGCAGTAGTAAGGCTGTAGTGTCAGGACCCCACCCTCTCCCGGGCCACCTTATTGTCCTTCTTGCTGGCCCCTCTGTCCCCCAGAGGCCTGTGGGCCAGACGCCACCTGTGTGAACCGTCCTGATGGCCGAGGCTACACCTGTCGCTGCCACCTGGGCCGCTCAGGGGTGAGGTGTGAGGAAGGTGAGTGGAGCCGGACCTGAGTCCCCGGGGAGCCCGGGAGGCATGGGGGAAGCTGGGCAGGGACACTCTGAGGCCACAAAGGGCCCCGTGGATGGTAACATGAGTCCAGAGCCAGAGGGCCTCAGAGTCACCTGGCTAAGCCTCTGCCCAGCCTGAATCTCTCCCATGAGGGTCTGTGAAGCGCCCCCCACCCCCCGCCCCGGAGACGCTTCCAGCCTGGTCTGCGGTGCCCGAGGGCAGGCGCTCCTGTGGTTGGCGGCTCCTAACCAGCTGGTCTGGAGCCCCGGGGTCTGGGGCGGGCCGGGCAGGGACGCCGGTGCCCCCACTGCCCCTGGCTGAGCTGTGGTGTGCAGGTGTGACGGTGACCACCCCCTCCATGTCGGGCACCGGCTCCTACCTGGCACTGCCCGCCCTCACCAACACACACCACGAGCTGCGCCTGGACGTTGAGTTCAAGCCTCTGGCGCCCGACGGCATCCTGGTGTTCAGCGGGGGGAAGAGCAGGCCTGTGGAGGACTTCGTGTCCCTGGCGATGGTCGGCGGCCACCTGGAGTTCCGCTACGAGTTAGGGTCAGGTGAGCACCAGACGCTGAAGGCAGGTGGGCTCTAGGTGCCAAGCTCTGCGCCCCCCTCGGCTCCCCAAGGCCCAAGGAGGGTTGGAGGAATAACTTCCGAAGTCAGACCGACTGAAGTCCTCTGTTCGCTCACGTTCTTTCGCTCCACTTGTGACTTTAAGCAAGTCCCCTAGGCCTCTGTCGGACCACCCTATCCGCTCAAGTGCCCGTTCGGGGGGGGGAGCCCTCCGCGCACACCATCCCCGTCTGGCATTCCCCCCCCCGCCCCAGGGCTGGCCGTGCTGCGGAGCCCCGAACCCCTGGCCCTGGGCCACTGGCACCGAGCGTCTGCCGAGCGTCTGAACAAGGACGGCAGCTTGCGCGTGAACAGCAGAGCCCCCGTGCTGCGCTCCTCACCGGGCAAGAGCCAGGGCCTCAACCTGCACACCGTCCTCTACCTCGGGGGCGTGGAGCCCTCCGTGCGGCTGCCCCCCGCCGCCAACGTTAGCGCCCACTTCCGCGGCTGCGTGGGCGAGGTGAGGAGCAGGGGAGAGGAAGGGAGGGTGCAAGCCGGCCCCTCCGCCCGCAGCGAGCCCAGACTGCTTCCCGTCGAGCCTCCGTTCCCTCCTCTGCGAAATGGGGGTAGTGACACTCCCTTCGAGGAGTGACCGCGCTGCTGGACGTCCCTGGCTCGCAGGAGGCATTCAGCTTAGGTTCCTCCCTCGCCGGCGCGAGAGTCCCTTCCACTTAGGTTCCCAGCTCCCCTCTGCTGGGCCACTCGGCCTCTGGCCCCAGCCTGCCCAGAGCCCCCTCAGCGTCCCTGTGCCCACAGGTGTCGGTGAATGGGAAGCGGCTGGACCTCACCTACAGCTTCCTGGGCAGCCGGGGCGTCGGGCAGTGCTACCCCAGCTCCCCGTGTGAGCGCCAGCCCTGCCGGCACGGTGGCACCTGCGTGCCAGCCGGCGAGGACGAGTTCCAGTGCCTGTGCGCGGCTGGCTTCAAGGGTGAGCCAGCCTGCCCGGCCCCGGCGGGGAGGGCGCGGGGTGCTGGGTGGCCGCTGCGGCCCACGCCTGCTCACGGTGCCCTGGCCCGCAGGAGACCTCTGTGAGCACGAGGAGAGCCCCTGCCAGCTCCGTGAGCCCTGTCTGCACGGGGGCACCTGCCAGGGCACCCGCTGCCTCTGTCCCCCCGGCTTCTCTGGCCCCCGCTGCCAACAAGGTAACTGTCCTGGCTTCTCCCCACCTCCCGCTCGGGGCCCTGGGGGGCGGCGCACGGGACCCGCCGTGTCTCTGCCCGCCGACCGCACCTGCCTCTCCTCATAGGCTCTGGACAAGGCACGGCGGAATCTGAGTGGCATCTGGAAGGCAGCGGGGGCAACGGTACGTACTTCCTGTGGCCAGAGAGGCTTGTCTCCTCCTCGGCTTCCCGTCGCAGCCCCTCTCCCAGGGACACTCTCAGTTCCGGCCTGTGAGCAAGACAAGGCCACGTGAGAGGCTCACTGGGCTCAGAGGGACAGAATAAAGAAGAGCCCAGCAACACAGAGCTGGCTCCTGCCCCGTACTTACGGGCTAGCTGAGCTGGCTGGGCGGCCCCGGCGTGCGTCCTTGAGCCACTCTGACCTCAGTTTCCTCCTCTACATTCACACATCCTGTCAACAAACCCTTGCGTGCCCATCCTCGCCCTGGAGGCAGGAAATGTAAGATGAACAAGGCAAGACCTTCCTTCTCAAGGATTCCACAGTCTATTTAAAAGCAATGATCGTTTCTTAAAAATCAGTGTTTATTGAATATTCGCAAATGCTGGGCCAACTGCTTTGTAGACACCCATCTTCTTATTTCTCACTAACGTGATAGGAGAGGGAGTGGCAGAGTGGCTAAGAACATGGGCTCTGGATTCAAATCCTAGCCCTGCCATCTACTAGCTGTGTTCCCTCGGGTGAGTCACATACCCTTCTGTGCCTCAGTTTCCTTAAGCCCTTATGTGTAAAATAAAGAGAAGTGACATCCTTCCACGAGGGTTGGATAAAAGTTTGTGTCAGGGTACAATTATTCAATGTACTTAAAATGCCTAGAACAATGTCTAGTCGACAGTGGGTATAGAACGTTAGCTTTTGTTAACATCATATCTAAACCATAGGATTATTGTAAGGATCCCTTTAAATGAAAGGATGCTTTCCTGGGATGCTCCCCGCACGTTGTTTGGCACTAGCTTGGGTGCTTGGGAAATGTTCGCTGTTCGCATCATTGGGCGGAGGGTGGCCAAGTGTTCCCTACCCTTGTAGGCCCACAGGGACCAGCACTGGCCTGTTGGCTGGGTCCAAGCAGGTAGGGCTGGGGATGCTAAAACCACACACGGTACGGACGTTGGGGCCTAAAGGTCCGGGTTGCCATGCTGGCTTCCGGCTTTCTGGGCAGGTCACTCACACCCTGCCCCCAGCCTGTCCTCACCTCTGTAGGATAGAGGGAACACAAAGGTTCTGAACCTTGTATGTGCCATGGACCTAGGTGACCAGCTCTCCCAGTTTGCTCAGGACTGAGGGGTTTCTCAGGATGTGAACTTCAGGAACTAAAACCAGGACAGGACTCAGCAAATAGGGACGATTGGTCACCGTATCTGGACCCTACTGACTACATAAAATAAAATACATAGGATTTCAGAGGAAACCAATTGTACTGAAATAAGTTTCTCAAAATATTTAGAATTTTCTGATTTGTAACATATGAGCTTCTGTAGGAACACAATACATAACGAGATCGACTGGTGGCCCTAATAGCTACCACAATTTCAGGAAGCCCTGAAGTGTCTGTAACCACTGTCACGTGATAAGGAAACGTGTTAGTGCCCCACTACGGCTCCTTGGCTTTGCTGCCCACATGCACAGCGGAAGGAACTGCTACATTTCAGTGAGGAATGAGTGAAGGTCAAGCTAGTGTCTGCCCGTCCAAGTTCACAGACCCCTGACTTGTGTCCATAGCCCCCTGGGGTCTCTGGAGACACACGTTGGGGTGGAGGTGGGGGTCTGGGAGCCCGTGCGGTGGCCGCTCCATGCAGACGAGCAGGGGCCTCACCATCCCCCGCGTCATCCCGCAGATGCCCCTGGGCAGTACGGAGCCTATTTCCACGATGACGGCTTCCTCGCCCTCCCTGGCCACATCTTCTCCAGGAGGTGAGGCGGGTGTTGGGGGAGCTGGTGGGGCCAGGCAGGGGAACAGGAATCTGCACCTTCTTCCCCCTCACCCACCTCCTCCACTCCCAGCCTGCCCGGGGTGCCAGAGACCATCGAGCTGGAGGTTCGGACCCGCACGGCCAGCGGCCTCCTGCTCTGGCAGGGCGTGGTGAGTGTGGGCGGCCAGCCGGGTCTCAGGGTCCCCAGCCCCCTGGTGGCCAGGGCCGTGAGAGGGAGGAGGGCCGAGTCCACAGTGGCAGGGGCCTCGGCTCTCCAGACCAGGAACCCCAGCAACCCCGCGCTTCCCTGGCAGGACGTGGGAGAGGCTGGCCGTGGCAAGGACTTCATCAGTCTCGGGCTTCAGGACGGGCACCTTGTCTTCAGGTGGGTCCGGGCACCTGGCCCTTCCTCCCCCTCCCTGGCCGCCCGCACCACTTCAGTTGGCTCCCCCTCTGCTCGGTGCCACGGCTCCTCCCACGAGAAGCTGCAGGCCCCCAGCCCCACATACCACCACCGTCTGCCCCAGCTCACACTGTCTTGGGCCCATGTGACTGCAGCTACCAGCTGGGCAGTGGGGAGGCCCGCCTTGTCTCTGAGGACCCCATCGATGATGGCGAGTGGCATCGGGTGACCGCGCTGCGGTAAGAGAGCCCGCCCAGGCCCTGGGGCGAGGGGCTCAGAGTTCTGGGGTGGGACAGGACGCCGCCCCCCACGTGCAGCAAGACAGGCTTTGAGCTCTGGGAGACAGAACTTGAAGCCAGGGTGGATGAAGAGCCCACCAGCCTGAACACAGACTTCCAGGGTGGGACATAACACCATGGGGATGCGGGGGGGGGAGACAAGCACCCGAGGGGATGGGTGACAGCTGGGGGAGGTGCTAGGAAGCTGTGTTTGTGGGGCCAGATCTCATCAAGTGGGGGGAAGGGAAGAGCTCCAAGCAAGGGCAGGACTTCCTGTCTGGCATCTCTGTGCAAAGGGAGGGGGGACTCTTGGAACTGGTGGTGAGGGGCCCACCCCCATTCCACCAACAGAGAGGGCCGGAGAGGCTCCATCCAGGTGGACGGTGAGGAGCTGGTCAGCGGCCAGTCCCCAGGCCCTAACGTGGCAGTCAACAGCAAGGGCAGCATCTACATTGGTAAGTCCGGGCTCGGGCCTCAGTGCAGGCCTCGGGCACCCTCCTCAGGGCCAAGGCAGGGCATGGGGCCCTGCAGAGCTAGGGCATGCCGCCTTCCTCAGCCCCTGGGCTCCGGGAGCTGACGGGCCCTGTCCTCCCCCCCGCCCCCCACCGCGTCCCCGCAGGCGGAGCTCCGGACGTGACCACACTGACCGGGGGCCGGTTCTCCTCGGGCATCACGGGCTGTGTCAAGAACCTGGTGCTGCACTCGGCCCGGCCTGGCGCCCCGCCCCCGCAGCCGCAGGACCTGCAGCACCGCGCCCAGGCCGGGGCCAACACCCGCCCCTGCTCCTCGTAGGCAGCCGCCTGCCCCAGACGGACTCCCAGGCGGCATCCCAGCCCCACGACGTCGAGTATATTATTATTAATATTATTATGATGAATATTTTGTAAGAAACTGAGGCAATGCCATGCTTTGCTGCTACTGCCCTGGGCTGGACTGGAGGGTGGGCGTGCCACCCCCCCTACACAAACACACCTGGGCAAAGCCGCAGGCTGGTAGGTAGGGCAGGTTGGATGAGAGCCGGTGCCTCAGAGGGCCGCCAGGACTCGCGGTCAGACACGGTGGCCGAGTGGGCTCCGAACTGTCACCACCGCTCGAGAGCCCCTCCCCCCACAGAGCTGGGCTGTCCAGTCCGGCAGCCCTCGGGCCCCTCAGTCCCACAGGAGCCAACCGCAGCCCACAGCCTGGTGCCTCCCCAGCTCCCTTTGCCAGGCAGCTCACCCCTGGGCAGGCCAGCCCGCCACCGCCAGCCCGTGTCCCAGCCCCTTCCACCTCTGCCTAGCCAGCCGGGCCCCCTGCCCCTGGCAGCCTCCCCCTCCCACCGAGCCCTCCTGGCCCGCATCCCGCCACCCCCGCCCCCCACCCCCCAACACCTGGCCCAGGGCCCCTGCCCTCAGGGGCGGCAAGGGAAACTCCACCCCAACTCTTCCCAGGAGCTGCTATAGGCAGAGCCCAGCACTGAGAGGGTCTCCCCGCCCCCACCAGGCCATGTCCCCCTCCCCCCACTGATCTGGAAGTGAAGGCCCAGGGGACATGGGGAGAGGAGGGCATTGGTGGTTGAAAAGAGTTAGTGCCTTGGGTGGGAGATGCCAGGACTCACGCCTGGGAGGGACAGGAAGGGGACATGACAGCCCTGCCCCATCTGTGGGGAGCCCGAGGGCCCATGTGGGGGCATGTGCCCTCCCCACCAGCAGCCCGCAGATGTGGGGTCAGGACGCCTGGCCTCCGTGTCCTAGAAGGGACCCTCCTGTGGTCTTTGTCTTGATCTTTCTTAATAAACGGTGCTATCCCTGCCACAGCTATTTCCTGCACCTCTGGCTGGGGCTTGACTCGGTGGAACCCGAGGGGGTGCTGGCGGGGGGGCAAAGCCGGGCAGGTGAGCGCCGGGGGTGAACAAGGCAGCTGCAGGGGAGCGAGGCCCCTGCTCCCCGCCCTTCCCGGATCCAGCAGAGTGCCAGCGACCTCCCGAGCCTCGGGGCCGCTTAGCCCCCGTGTACCTCACGACAGCCACGAGGCAGGAGAGGAGCGGACTGAGTCTGCGGGTTTGGTGACGTGCCCAAGGTCAGGTGGCCCTCCTGGGGGTGGGGTGGAACCCGAAGTCTGTCTGACCCCAGAGCCCACTCTCCTGTTTCTGAAGCCACAGCCTCTAGGGCTGTCCTCCCCGACCCTGCAAGGCCGGCCCACTGGCCTGCAGCCCCCCAGGAGCCACCCGGCCCGGACACGGGTAACAGGAGGTGCAGCCGGGGCAGAGGCCGTGGGCACCAGCCCGCCAGGCCAGCCAGCGGGACGAGCAGTAGCCCCAGAGGAGGCCCAGGAGGAGGCCCGCGGACGCTAGGACCAGCGAGGAGACCAGCGCCACGCCTCGGAGCCGGGGGCCTGCGGAAAGAAAGGGAAAGCCTGCTCAGGCCCCAGCCTGGGCCTGCTGCCCCGTGCCTGTCACGTGGGGAGGGACAAGTGTGACCTTGGTGGGAGGAGTGGGAGCGGACGGAAAGCAAGAGCCATCTACCTCCCGGAGGAGCTGCTGTACCCGGCTGTTCAGGGGCCCGGCCTGCGAGGGGGGTGCTCTGGGCGGCCATCTGGGGAGTTCCTGCAGACCTGAGAGCCGGGGAGAGCGTCAGGGGCTTGGACGTAGGGCCACCCGTACTCCCTGCCTGGCTGGGCACCAGAGAGGGACCTGCAGCGGGAAATAATAGAGGAACACACAGAACTTTCCAGGGCTTGACTTGGGCTCCTTGAAGTTTCCCCAAACCTGTCTGAGTTTGTTACTGTTAGTATTTCCATTTCACACATGGGGGAAGTGAGGCACAGAGAGGTTAAGTCGCTTGCCCAGGTCACAAAGCAGGAAGTGCTAGGGGAGGACTTGAGCTCATGCGGCCCAGCTCTAGTGCCCAGGGTTTATAAATGGAGCTACTTCTCAAGAAGGAGGATGTGTCTGTACTGAGCATTCTCTGGGCACCAAGCACCGTGCTGGGTGCTGGGCTCCTTACCTGTGGTATTTCACTTAGGACAACTCTGAAAGGTTAGGTTTATCAGCCCCTTCAGCCAGGTGTTTTTTTGCAGTAAACAACCTGTTCAACAGTACATAGCAGCCCTGTTCGCAGGATGTGGCATCTTAGATTCCCAGGAAGGAGCTTCCTGGGTGGCCTATTCTGGTCCCCCCTGTCCACAGAGGTCATTCCTGGTCATGCTACTCCCTGACTCTATGACCTTGGGCAAGACATTTCTCCTCCCCTAAGCCTCAGTTTCCCCATACATAAAATGTGGGAGACAAGACTGGACAATGGTTTCCAAAGTAAGTCTTGAAGGTCCAACTCAGGTCCCTCGGTGGGACATCAGTCAGCCAGGGCCTGGGCCTCCATGTCCAGTTAAATAGGGCATCTTCCCTTTTGCTGTCTTGATCCTCTGCAAAATTTCACTTAGGAAAAGCTTCCACCACTGAAATATCATTTGGAAGCAGCTGGATTAGATCATCTCCAGCATCATTCCGGCTCTAACTTGCTCTGATCCTCAGATAGTCCGGCCTACACAGATTCCCCACTGCTGTGCTTCACCTTATTCTCTCCTGCCATGCCCCTGCCCCCAGCCTCCCCACTGAGGCCCTGCCCCTGGGAAGGGGAGCTAGCCCCGGTTTCCCTCCTAGCTGCTCAGCAGGGCCCGGGCCGCACCCATCACTGACCTCTGCAGTCGGCTGGTGGCCCAGAAGCCTGGTCACTACCATCACCACAGTTGTCCACGCCCCAGCGATCGCACACCAGGCTCGGGGGTATGCACCTGCCATTCTGACAGCGGAAGTAGGCGCCACAGGCTCCTGGGGCCAGGAGGGGAGGCATGAGATGAGAACCCTGAGCCAGCCCGTGACACACAGGGATGCGTAGCCCTATAGTGAGGGAACCTGGGAGCTGCGAGCCGCAGAAAGCTGCAGATGAAAGCATGGGTGGGTGTTCCATGGGAGACAGGTGTGTGCAGGATGACGCTGACGGCCATTTACTGAGTTCCTATCCCCGTGTTGGGCATGGCTCTAAGCACTCCACTCACACCCCAGCTCCTAAAGTTCTCACAATAACCCTACATGATAAACACTGTTACCACCCCCATTTCAGAGATCAGAAGACAGGCCCAGAGAGCTTAGGTCACTTGCCATCGGCTCTGCCTGGCCTTCTCTCCCCAAAGTAACTGCATGGCTCACTCCCTTCAGGTCCACACTCAAATGTTACCTGCCAGGGGGCCCCTGAGCTCCACGTGAGAATGGCACGCCACCCTCCCCCAGCGCTCTGATCCTCCTTGTCCTGACTTCCATCCCTCTGCAGCACTCCTCACCTCAACAGAACATGGGTTCACTCGATTATTTGTTTATGGTCTGAGTCTCCTGCATAATGTCAGCTCAGAGAGGACGCGGACTCCTCTTCCGTTCACTGCTGTAGCCCTGGAGCCTCGAACAGCACCTGGCACATTGCAGGTGCTCCCTAACATTTGTTAAATGAATGAATATGCACGCAGGTGAACGAATTGTATGACTTGATGCGCAGGGCGTGCAGAGAGGTTGACTTACCCAGCATCTCATTCTGTGGAGAAAAGCTGGTGCAGGTAGGGTTGCCCAAAATCCTGGCTCGGGGGTGGGCGTGGGAATCAGAGCGTTCCACTTCCTGGCCACGGAAATGGACACATGATCCACATGACTAATCAGATTTGGCCCTGGCACTTTTGCTAGAACCATAAGAAAAGATGCTCACTCTCCATTTTGTTGAGGTTAGAGCTATAATGGTGACCGTGGACTTGGAGCTGCAGGGTCATCCTGCTGCCAGATAGAAAGAGAAGCTGCCTGAAATGGAGGCCAAACAGACGCCCACAATGCAAAGACAGAGAACAAGGAGACAGCGCCCAGGTGTCTTACTTGAACTGCTGGATGCAGCCATACCTGAACCAACACCTTAATATCCCAGTTATAGGAGTCCCTCCCCATTCTCTTTTGGCTAAACCAACTTGAGTTGGGTTTCTTTTGTCTACAAATGAAAACGAAGACTATATAGCAGTTATGTAGGTGTAAGAATGAACGTGAGAGAAAACACAAACAGTAGTGTGGTTATGTATGGGCGGTCATATGTGGGTGTCCTATGTAGGAGTGTGTGCATGAACCAGGCAGCCTGTGCCTGCAGGTGTGAGTGATGGGGACTGTGTGTGTGGCCTGAGGGTGTGAAATGAACCTTTCTTCATTCAAATGGCAAACTGATCTGAGGAAGCCAGACCTGTGACAGGGCCTCGTCCCTGCCTCCTTCTTTCAGGAGTTCAATCCTGCTAAACACAGAGCAGCGGCAGCATCCCGGGCTCCCTGGCTGACCGCTGCACCTTGCAAGCAGGCAAGGCCACAGGGAGAAAGAGAGCGAGGGAAAAAGAAAGAGAGGGAGGGAGGGAGGGGTTAATTCTCAATCAGCCAGTGAGAGCTGTTTGCAAAACATCGTAGGCCCCTGGGCATGCTACAGCCTACAGGAGCCAGAAAGGAGACCCCAGGCACCACTGGTCTTGGCACTAAGGATTTAGGGTCCAAATTTCATATAGTTCCTCCCAGAGCCAGAGACTAAGGGGAAGAGAGAAAGAATCTAAAATCCAAAATTCAGGGGTGCCTGAGTGGCTCAGTCGGTTAAGCGTCCAACTGTTGATTTTGGTTCCGGTCATGATCTCAGGGTCCTGAGACGGAGCCACACAACGGGCTCTGTGCTGGGCCCGGAGCCTGCTTAAATTTCTTTCCCTGCCCCTGCCTCCCACCCCTGTTCTTGCTCATGCACACGCGCTCTCCCTCTCTCTCCAAAAAAAAAAAAAAAAAAAGTTTTTTTTAATTAAAAAATAAAATAAAATCCAAAATTCAGACCAGGCAACAGGCCAGGGGAGAAAAAGGTGGGGGCCTTGTCTAAAGAGACCACGGGACGGCCCGAGGGCTCTGCCCGACCAGCTCCGTGTTATAGGGCTGTCCAGGGCCTGGCTCGTTGAAGTCTAGTCCCTGGTGAGCCCGCGCAGGCCCTCACATGGCCCCGCGCTCCAGTCTCAAAGTGCTCGCAACCCCACGTTCAAATCCCCAGCCTGGATACCTTGCCAGCGTCGGCAAGAAAGCTTCTCTGTGCTTTTGGCGTCTTCTGGGTTTTGGCAGCTCGCCTGCTCGCCATCACCGGACACAGCCTCTGCTGCGACACAGGGGGGCGTCTCCGATCCTGGGGGAGCCTGCGGGGGCTAAAGCCTTGAACTCAATTTGAACAAGAGGACGTGCTCTAGCCGCTAAAGCCCAGCCGCTCCGCTTGTGAGCAGGGAGGCCCGGGCCCTTTACCTAACCCCCCGAGCCTGATTCCCATCCCGAAACACGAGCACGAGAAGACGGGCACGTGTGGCTGTGAGCAACACAGACCTGGCACGCCAGGGGCAAAGGCAATGCGTGATAAACCATCATTAACTACTAGCAGTTCCCTTTCCTTGCTGAAGCGGGTATCTGTCACTTACAGTCACCGGAGACCCCGCTCAGCCCCTCTGCGTTCATCTGCAGGGCTGGCCCAGGACAGAAGAGCCGTGTGTGAACTTGAGAGTGTGTAAGTTGTATCTAAGCGTGCAAAGTGATACTGTCTGTGTATGAGGTGTGTGAGTGGGCAGTATGTCAGGCACGTGGGTTGTGCGTTGCAGTGTGTGAGGCACATGGGTGTGGAGTTGTGTAAATGAGTGCAAAGTTGTGGGTTGTACGCACATATACGTGTGTGTGTGAGTGTGGGTGTTGGGGTGTGAGGTTTGTGGGTATGGGGTTGTGTGAATGAGTGTGCAGGGCGTGGGGACTGTGCAGTGTGTGAATGTGGGTGTTGGGGTATGAAGGGTGTGAATGTAGGGTCATGTGAATGAGGGCAGTGTGCGTGGGTGTTGAGGTGTGAGGTGTGTGAATATGGGGTCGGTCGTGTGGGGGGGTCATGTGAATGAGTGTGAACGGTGCATGAGTGTGGGTGTGGGGTGTGAGGTGTGGGAGTGTGGGAGTCACGTGGGAGTGGGAGTTGTGAACGGGTAGGTGAGTGTATGTGTGAATGAGTGTGTAGGTTGAGGGCTATGTACAGTGAGTGTGGGTGTTGGGTGTGAGGTGTGTGGGGTTGTGTGAATGAGTGTGCAGGATTTGTGGGTTGTGTGCAGTGTGTGAGTGGGGGCCGGTGTGAATGAGTGTGCAGGATTTGTGGGTTGTGTGCAGTGTGTGAGTGAGGGCCGGTGTGAATGAGTGTGCAGGATTTGTGGGTGGTGTGCAGTATGTGAGTGGGGGCTGGTGTGAATGAGTGTGCAGGATTTGTGGGTGGTGTGCAGTGTGTGAGTGAGGGCCGGTGTGAATGAGTGTGCAGGATTTGTGGGTGGTGTGCAGTATGTGAGTGGGGGCCGGTGTGAATAAGTGTGCAGGATTTGTGGGTTGTGTGCAGTGTGTGAGTGAGGGCCGGTGTGAATGAGTGTGCAGGATTTGTGGGTTGTGTGCAGTGTGTGAGTGAGGGCCGGTGTGAATGAGTGTGCAGGATTTGTGGGTGGTGTGCAGTGTGTGAGTGGGGGCCGGTGTGAATAAGTGTGCAGGATTTGTGGGTTGTGTGCAGTGTGTGAGTGGGGGCTGGTGTGAATGAGTGTGCAGGATTTGTGGGTTGTGTGCAGTGTGTGAGTGGGGGCTGGTGTGAATGAGTGTGCAGGATTTGTGGGTTGTGTGCAGTGTGTGAGTGGGGGCTGGTGTGAATGAGTGTGCAGGATTTGTGGGTTGTGTGCAGTGTGTGAGTGGGGGCTGGTGTGAATGAGTGTGCAGGATTTGTGGGTTGTGTGCAGTGTGTGAGTGAGGGCCGGTATGAATGAGTGCGCACGGTGAGTGTGGGCGTTGGGTGTGAGGCGTGGAGTGTGTGGGAGTTGGCACCGGGCGAGTGTGTGCGGGCGTGCGTCAGGGGCTGGTAGGGGGGCAGCCATACGCGGCCCGGGGAGTCAGATTTACGGGGTAGGCTCCGGGGGTCTGGACTGGCCCCTCCCGGGACCGCGCTCTGCCCGCTGCCAGCCCCCACCCCGCCCACGCCCAGGCCCCAGCCCCCCACCCCCCCATCCTCTGGCGCCGCAGGTGCCACACCAGTGACCCCAGCCCGCAGCTGCCCCCGGCTTGGGGGCCCCGGCCCCGGCCAACAGCCCCCACCCACCCAGCCGGAAAGAGGTGGCTTCGCCCACGAAGTCCACGCGGGGCTGGCGGCCTCTCGTGAGCAGGCGGAGGCCCAGGAAGGGTCCGGAGGACGCCACCGGGGCGGGGATGGTCAGGCCGCAGAGAGGGGCCCCCAGGGGCCGCGGCGCCCCCGGCGGGCCCTCGTAGAACTGCAGGTAGGACCCGGGGGCGCACGGGTCGGCCGGCGCGGGGGAGGAGGCGTTGGGTGCCGGGGACACTGGGGGCGCCCGGGCCGCCGCGGCCAAGCTGTAGACCAGGAAGAAGCGGAACTGGAAGCGGATCCTGTCGCCAGCGGCCCCCGCCCGCATCCAGAGCCCGCAGTCGGTGTCCGGGGCCACGAAGTAGAACCTGCGCGAGGCGGAGTGCGAGCGCAGCCGCAGCCCGGCCCCCTGCCACGTCTGCCCGCAGAGGTCCACCAGGTCGGCTGCAGGGAAAAGCACGGACCCTGGAACCGCGCGGCCAGGTTCGGAGCCCTGCCCGCTGTGTGACCCCAAGTAAGTCACTCACCCTCTCTGGGCCTCAGGTTCCTCATCGGTAAAATGGAATGATTGCCCGACCTCAGAACTTTTGTGAGGGTTGAATAATTTAATTCGGGCCTCAGTCTCTTACTCAAAAACGCTAGGATGTGTTTCAGAATTTTCCAGATTTTAGAAAGATAAGGTGGGTAATACAGGAGATTATGTTGCAGCCCTCCATGATCAAGCACATTTTCTAGAGCAAGTCTACAGACGTAACCCTAAGCAGGACAAATAAATACAAGAACCAGCCTCCTATCAGTTCAAGTCAGGTGTTGCCAGTAAATCAGTTAAGAAGGAATTTGGGCTTTCAGAGCTTTTCATATTTTGGAATTGAAACTAGAGGACTGTGGGCAGGTAAGGGTTCAGTGCTTAGGACAGTGCTGCGCATTTAATGAGTGTCACATAAGTGTTAGTATTATTAGTATCTTATCCGAGGAGGGGTAGACTCAACTGGGCACCTGCCCACCCCACAGCCTTTCCCTGTTGCTCGATAAAAGAACCCTATTATCTCTCAGCTGTAGGTTGCTCTCTCCTGATCATTGGCCTAAACCAAACTTTGCAATCCTGATTCAATTTGCGGGGTTTAGGGATTGGCATGGGACCAGATTCTGGCCAATGAGATTGAAGAGGTTTGCTGGGGGCTCCTGGGAAAGGTTTTCCTCTCTGATTAGAAAAAAAGAAAAGAAAAAAAGAAAAGGGAGAGCCGTGTGATGAGGAGCCTCTTTCTTCCTGCTTTTGAAAGCAGTTGACTGAGGATGTGATGGCCAGCGCTGTAGCAGCCATCTTGCTAGGATGAGGTCATGAGACTCAGGGAAAACATTGACATGGTTGAGCTGCTAAATTAACCATTTCTGGAATCACCTATGGCCACTCTCCCTAACTGAAATAAATCCACTTGGGTTAAGCTCTGTTAGTTTGGTATCTGTTACTTACATCCCAAAACATCCTCACTGCTGCAGAGTTGTTGTGAGGATTGAATGAGATAATAGGCAAATAATCAAACTAGCTCTGATTTTTGTTAAGGACGGAGAAGAGGAGGTGGCTTTTCTGGTGCATGTTAGGGGCACCAGTGGATCTTGAGGACCAACCAGAATGTGGGTTTTGGGGGAAGAAATTCACCATCAGAGCTCAGGATGTGGGAGCCTTTTCTCAAATCTGCACAGACCTAGTAAAGCCAGGCCCTGCCCTGGAGGCCCGCGGGGGAGGAAGGAGGTTTGGAGAGTGAATGAATTGAGCACCTTCTATGTGCCAGGCGCTAAATGTCTTACACATTTATCTCATCTTATATGCACAGTAATAATAGTCCCTTAAGGAGCAAGGGCCCTTATTCCGACTTTGCTGCTGAAGAAACAGACCCCGAGAGGTGGAGCAGTGATGTCACTGAGAGTGTGAACACAGACCGTCTGCCCCCAAAGCCCATGGTGTTGTCCATTCCCTCCCCCACACACACACACACTCCAGACCCCTGTTTCTGGGTGACTTGGAGCTCCAGCCTCCCAGAGCGGTTTGGGGTACCAAACAAGACCAGGCACAAGGCTTTCCAGCCTCCTCCAAGTCAAGGGGGTCCCAGCCCATCATGGGGATATGGTGTCTACGGGTGGTAGGCTCTGACTCTCCTGCACACCCCAGCCAAGCCCCCTCGTGCTCACCTGTCTCCAGAGTAGATGCAGCCAGGGCAGCCGCCCCCAGCAGAAGCAGACTTTGGGGCACCATCCAGGCCCTGCTGTGCCCAGCAAGGGGGCAGACCTGCAGAATCCTCAGTTTGGGGTCTTTGGGGAGACTAGGGTATGGGGGCCTGGCAGACAGGCTGGCAGGACACAAGGAGCAAGGGGAGGTAAGTCCACCAGCCCTCTGGTCTCTTTATAGTGATCTTCGTGCTCCAGATCCTTCTTCAGATCAGGATTGTGTCTCGGGTTGCCGTGGAGATTTGGGGCTGAGGCTGGAGCCTAGGGAAAGAAGGCTGGGAAGATGTCTACTCACTCCCTGCCAGACAGGAACTGCGGAGACTCAGATCCGGTTCTCCCACAAGGCTTCTGGGAGGGGGACTCAGCACCTCAGAGAGCTGCTACTCTCTGGATAAGTTGACACCTTAGGACTGAGCTTGAGGGAGGCCCAGGACATCAAAGGGCAGCTCTGAGGGCCCTATAGAGGCACCGAGTGGCGAAGGAGCACTAGACCAGGAGTTCCTACCCGAGGGCCTTTGCACTCACAGTTCCCTCCACCTGGAGTGCTCTTCTCCCATAGCGTTCCATGTCTGGCTTCTTCAGGTCTTTCAGGTTTTGACTCACATGTCACCTCCTCGGACCACACTTCCCAGATCACCTTTCCGTCTGAATTAGTACTCTCCCTCCTTGTCTCTCAGTCACATCTCCCAGAATTTATTATCTTAGCACTCGCTCGAATTACTGGGCTGACTGATATCTTGTGTATATTATCTATTGGCCCCACTAAAATCATGTTCCACAAGGGTCTTGTTGATCTCTGAACCCCCAGGTCATAGCACAGTGCCTGACACAGGGCAGGCCTCCAGAAAATAAGAATAAATAAATAAAAATAAGAATAAAAATAAAAATAAAAATTTAAAAACAAATAAAATAGTATTGAGCACATGACCTCTCTTTTTTTTTTTTTTTTTTTTTTAGATTTTATTTATTTGAGAGAGAGAGAGCACAAGCAGGTAGAGCAGCAGGCAGAGGGAGAAGCAGGCTCCTGGCTGAGCAAGAAGCCCGATGTGGGACTCGATCCCAGGATCCTGGGATCATGACCTGAGCCGAAGGCAGACGCTTAACGACTGAGCCACCCAGGCACCCCACATGACCTCTCTTTTGCTGGGTTCAACTTCCCCATGTAGAAAAGAAAGGACTTGGACCATTTCACGATTTTCCAAAACTTGTTATTAGACCAGTGTTTTTCATGGGGCATGGGGCTGGCTCAGTCAGTGGAGCATGCAACTCTTGATCTTGGGGTTGTGGGTTTGAGCCCCACGTTGGGAATAGAGATTACTTAAAAGTAAAATTTTTTTTAAAAAAAGAACAATTTTTCAGAAGTTTTCTTACATGGGACCTTTTTTTTTTTTTAGATTTTATTTATTTATTTGAGAGAGAGAGTGTGCATGAGCGGGTGGGAGGGGCAGAGGGAGAGGGAGAAGCAGACTCCCTGCTGAGCAGGGAGCCCAACATGGGGCATCCCAGGACCCCAAGATCATGACCTGAGCTGAAGGCAGATACTTAACCAACTGAGACTCCCAGGTGCCCCTACATGGAACCTTTAATATATAAATGATAATTCTAACTTCATAGGTTTGTTGTAAGGACTGAGTCACATGATACAAGTGGGATACTTAGAATAGTGTCTGTCACATTGTAAAGTGCCCAGTGCATGCTAGGCTGAATGATGACTCTTAATATTATTACTTAAACAGGTACACCACGTTTCAAGAAGTGTCCAGTTGTGACCTTTGAGATACCACCTCGGAGTCCCAAGACTCTATGGGAAGGTTAAAACCACTGGCCCTGGGGCACCTGAGTGGCTCAGTCAATTAAGCATCAGACTCTTGGTTTTGGCTCAATCATGATCTCAGGGTCATGAGATCAAGTCCTGTGTTGGGCTCCACACTCAGCGCGGAGTCTACTTGACATTCTCTCCCTCTGCCCATCCCCCCTCTGCCCATCCCCCCACTTGTGTGCTCGTGCTCTCTCGCCCTCTCTCTTTCTCTCTATAAAACAAAAACAAACAAACAAAAAACAGCCATGGGTCCCAAAACTCTCTAACGGCTGTCCCTGCCGGAGCTGACATTCGAGGCTACCTTGTACGCCATCCCAGCCCAGGCCTGGGGGTTCTGAGAGGACGTGAGTCTGCTTCAGCAGACGTAGATTTACCATGAAGCCTGTGAAGCTTAAGCTTTAGGACACATTACTTGTATGGGGTTATATGTCTTATAAAATTTGCAAAAGTAAGATATTCTAACCACAATCAGACCACTGTCTCTTTCTACCCCGTCTCCTCCAACACACCTCACTTCAATGCCATGGGCGTTTTTGGACTCTCACTCGCTAAAGGAAGGTTGGTTTGGGTTTGGGTTTGGAAGGATATATGAATGGGGTTCTAGCTTCTTCTGGGTCTAGTTTTATTATTTCTGGATGCTCCAAAATGGCTTCCACGAATATTCCTCATGCTCATTGTACTGTCCTCCCCCATGTTGTGATATGGAGGTGCAGAATCAGAGACCCTTATCATGCCTGGCCCATCTGCTATGAGGGTGTTGGAGCTGAAATAAGGTTTGAAATGTATGAAGCCAAAAGCTACTCTGTGGAAAATGCTTCCAAACCTTATAGCTCACATATAAAAGGTGCTTGATAGAGGTTATCCCAAGTTTGACAACAATCCTTTTTTTTTTAAGATTTTATTTTTAGGGGCACCTGGTGGCTCAGTTAAGTAGCTGCCTTTGGCTCAGGTCATGATCTCAGGGCCCTGGGATGGAGCCCCACATTAAGCTCCCTGCTCAGCAGGGAGTCTGCTTCTCCCTCTCCCTCTGCACCCCCCAACCCCCTGCTCATGCTCATTCTCTCTCTCTCAAACAAATAAAATATTTTAAAAAATTTTTAAATATTTTATTTTTAAGTAATCTCTATACTCAATGTGGGGCTTGAACTTACAACCCCAAGATCAAGAGTCGCACACTCCACTGACTGAGCCAGCCAGGTGCCCCAACAACAATCCTTAAGAACATAAATAACCATATCAATAATAAAATGCAAAGCTGAAGAAAAAAAATCTAAATAATCACTAATAAAAAACTAACTTTGTCATATTTCTAGCGACCACTTCTTAAGTGCAACATTCCAGGCGCCGGCTGTAAGCTCACCACATGCTTTATCACACACAGTCATCACAATGACCCCACAAAGAAGGCACTCTTATGGGTCTCATTTAAATGATGACAAATCTGAATACAGATAATGATAATAAGGTTGGTAAGTAGAAGAGTAGAATATTCCCACCACATCCCATTTCCTAGTTGTGTGACCCTTGGGCAAATGACTTAACCTCTCTGTGCCTCAGTTTTCTCATCTACAAATTAGGGACAATACTATAGTATCTTATCGGCTTATTAGGAAGATTAAATTAAAAGAAGGATGTAGGGGCACCTGGCTGGCTCAGTTGGTAGAGCTTGTGACTCTTGATCTCAGGGTCATGAGTTCAAGCTCCACATTGGTCATAAAGCTTACTTAAGGGGCACCTGGGTGGCTCAGTCGGTTAAGCGTCTGCCTTCGGCTCAGGTCATGATCTCAGGGTCCTGGGATCGAGCCCCGCATTGGGTTCCCTGCTCCACGGGGAGCCTGCTTCCCCCTCTCCCACGCCCCCTGCTTGTGTTCCCTCTCTCTGTGTGTCTCTCTCTGTCAAATAAATAAATAAAATCTTTAAAAAAAAAAAAGCTTATTTAAAAAATAAGGGGCACCTGGGTGACTCAATCAGTTAAGCATCCAACTCTTGATCTTGGCTCAGGTCATGATTTCATGGTCATGAATTCGAGCAATGCATTGGGCTCCACGATGGGTATGGAGCCTACCTAAAAATAAATGGGGCACCTAGGAGTCTCAGTTAGTTAAGCACCTGCCTTCAGCTCAGGTCATGATCTCAGGGTCCTGTGATTGAGCCCCATGTCAGGCTCTCTGCTCAGCGGGGTGTCTGCTTCTCCCTCTCCCTCTGTGCATGCTCTCTCTTTCCAATAAATAAATAAAATATTTTTTAAAAAAATAAATAAATAATTATTTTAAAAGAAAGCATTTAAAAATTAAAAAATAGAAGAAGGATGTAATTTCCTTTTTCAAATATCACTAACCTCTGTTACAGGCATTGGAGATATTTCAGGGAAGAGAATAAACAAAAACTCTACTCTTGTAGAACTTACATCCTAATGGAGGTTAAATGAGTAAAATGTGTAATGCATTGAATAGTAATAAATACTTTTTAGCCTGTGTTGTTCCTGATTTTATTTATTTTTTTAATTTATTTTTATTTAAATTCAATTAACATATAATGTATTATTGCTTTCAGAGGTAGAGGTCAGTGATTCATCAGTCTTACATAATACCCAGTGCTCATTACATCACATGCCCTCCTTAATGTCCATCACGTAGTTACCCCATCCATGAATAGTGATAAATAATAAGAAGAAAAAACATAAAGCAAGGTGGGGAGATGTGAAATGTCAGAGAGCTGCTGAAATTTTGATAGGGTATCCTGGGAAGGCCTCATGGAGAAGGGTCTTTTGAGTGAACATCTAAAGGAAATGAGGGAGCCAGCCATGTAGTTATTTGAAGGAAGGGGGAAGAGCAAATGCAAAGGCCCTGAGGCAGGAGCATGCCTGACACAAGCGACAACAGTGTGGAGCGAATGCAATTACGGGGAGAGTGACAGGAGATGAGTTACATCAGTGAAGCCCTAGTGGTCATCATAAGGACTTTGGCTTTTTTCTCCAGCTGAGACAAGAACCACTGGACAGGGCCAAATGCTACAGAACCAGATAGGAGACTATTTTAATAAGTCTAGAAAAGATGGTAGCCTGAACTAGGATGGCAAGAAGTGGTCAGATTCTGGACATATTTTGAAGGTGCAGCCAATAGGATTTGCTGACAGGTTGGACTTGGGTGTGAAGGAAAGATGAGTCAAGGATGGCACCCTGAGTTCCAAGCTGGCATCTGGAAGGATGGCATTGCCATAACTGGGATGGGGGAGGATGAGGATCTCAGCTTTGGATTCATTCTGATTGAGATGACCATTAGACTTTCCAGTGGAGATGACAAGTGGCAGTTGAATCTCCGAGTCTGGAGTCCGGGGGGTGGGGGGTGTGTGGGCTGGGGATATAATTTGGGGAGCAGTGGCTTGTGGATGGTATGTAAAGCTACACGATGGGGTGAGTCTGCCATGGAGTGAGCAGAGGAAGACAAGAGGAGAGAACCAGCAGCCTTGGACAGGGCCCCAACCCTTTTCCTGGAAGAATGCATCTGGTACCCATGAGTCTGGAGAAAAATGTCCCCTAGGGGGCAGTCAAAGCCAATTTGAGGATGAGGAACTGCTCTGACATCCTAGAAACGGCCGCTGGGTGGTGGTGGGATGCCCCTCAGCTTAGAGGACAGCGACGGTGGCAGCTCCATCCCGAAACCAAGCACTGGGCATCTCAGGTCTGAGTCCTAGGTGTCTTCCCTACACGTTCAGGGAACTGTAGATAAGGACGGTTGTCCTGCCCAATTGCCATGTCCTACTTTTTCTGTCCAATAGGTCAGCAAGCCCGGATCATCTCTAAGGGCTCTTTCCCTCAGACCCTCTCTGAGTCTGGAATATGGGCTGAATGCTTCTGCACTGAGGATGTCACATCTCATCTGTCATTCTTTCCTGCAACTTACAGTTTGATAAGCTACTAGTAAATAACTATTCATTGATGCCAATTCCAAGCCTGGGGCCTTGAACACCTTCACTCCAGAAAAACCCAGAGGCAGGTATAATCATCTCCTTTTATAGAAGAGAAAGCCAAAATCCAGAGAGATGAAGGGACCTGTTCAGGCGACGTGATGGCCCAAGCATGGGAGTGCCTGTCATACCACAAGATATGGAGTGGAAAGCGGCCGCCCTAAAGGCAACCACAGGAAGAACACTGGCAGGTAGAGGGACAGACAAGGCAACTCAATATGATGAATTAACATCAGTACAATTGCC
Source organism: Halichoerus grypus (assembly GCF_964656455.1). Taxonomy (NCBI): domain Eukaryota; kingdom Metazoa; phylum Chordata; class Mammalia; order Carnivora; family Phocidae; genus Halichoerus; species Halichoerus grypus. Next base: position 171,698,896 of record NC_135716.1, read on the forward strand.
AGTAAGTCAGAACTCATGCAAAGGACATCCTGAAGTTATCTTGAATTATGATCCATGGGCAGTAGCCAATGGCCTAATAATTTGGTGCCCCAAATGGAAAAATAGATAGTTGTCTAATAAACAATCAGTATGGAGAAAACCAACATGGGAGAACATACATCAGGTTTGACCGTCTAACCTAACAGGGGATCATGTCTCAGCACCTAGAAAGGTAAAACTCAAGAAGCAAAATACAATTAGAAAGTAGAGAAATTAACGGGAAAGATAATATCAAAAATGGTTAATTGACAATATTCTAGCTAGGTGGGGTCCCCAAACAAATGGACAGTTGGGCACAAACCCATCAATGAAACAATGAGGGAGAGAGGTGGTCCTAAAACAGCACATACTGAAACATTGTCAAATCGGTCACCCTTTCTCTGTGTCAGTTGACAATAGAAAAAAAAGGGGTAGAGTCTCTCCTTCGCTCCCTTGTGGTGTATCCAATAAACTTCTAGCTCCTTTGTTCTGCCTCCAGCGAATTCCTTCACCACCCGCACCACCAGCTTCCACCTGCTTGAGTCGCCCCAGATCTGGGGGCCCCCCATCCAATCGTGAGAGAGAAGGACAGTATGCTCTTTTTAAATCTTAAAAAGAGCTAGCAGAAGATGCATCTGGTAGACAGAAGATGCTGAAGCCATGACTGGGTCACCAGGAGACCAGAAATGGCTGCGGGGGCTACTTCTCGGGACTGGGGTTTACACAGATGCTAGAACGACGTCAGGCACACAGACACCTACTAGTATCGATGAAGCGCCCCCCCTCCCTCCTCCCCCCCAGGTCACAGAATCAAACCAGGAAACAAACTTTACAGTAAGGCCATGGGTCTAGGCCAGTAAGAAGAAAATCTGATGCCTCATACTCTGACAGCAGCAGGAATGGTAAAAAGTTTAACGGGTTACTAAGGAAACACCTAAATCCAGCCTGGGGTGAAATAAATAGAAAATGGAACAGTGTTCTGGCAGAATAAATTGTCCAAATTACATAATAAACAACTGTCCTGACAGCCTAGAGCTGTGCAAACAGCCAAAATACAGTCCTATAGGGGCACGTGGCTGGCTCGGTCAGTAGAGCATGCGACTCTTGATCTCAGGGTCACGAGTTTGAGTCCCATGCTGGGGGTAGAGATTACTTAAAAAAAAAAAAAAGAAAAAGGAGGTGCCTGGGTGGCTTAGTCGGTTAAGCATCTGATCCTTGATCTCAGCTCAGGTCTTGATTGAAGGGTCCTGAGTTCAAGTCCCACGTTGGGCTCTGTGCTAGGTGTGGAGCCTACTTAAAAAAAAAAAATAAAGAGGCAATGGATGGGGGCGCCTGGGTGGCTCAGTTGGTTAAGCGACTGCCTTCGGCTCAGGTCATGATCCTGGAGTCCCGGGATCGAGTCCCGCATTGGACTCCCTGCTCAGTAGGGAGTCTGCTTCTCCCTCTGATCCTCCCCCCTCTAATGCTCTCTCTCTCTCTCTCATTCTCTCTCTCAAATAAATAAATAAAATCTTTAAAAAAAAAAAAGAGGCAATGGATGGAGCTATGTCTCTGTCTTCCTGCTTGGCAAGACTCTGTGCCATGGACATTTAATGGGACTCTTAATATAACCCCAGTGATTGGATACATTGCAACATTACCAAATACTTAAGGAATATGCTTGTTTGCTATGATTCTGATACTGATTCAGGTCTGTGGTAGCAGAGGTGTGACCGAATCAGGGTGTGAACTGTAGGGCAGATGTGTTTGTAAATGATGTCTCAATTCTGGACACAGCTTCTTATTTTTTTTTTAAGTAAAGTCTACCCTCAATGTGGGGCTTGAACTCATGACCTCAAGACCAAGAGTCACGTGCTCTACCAGCCAAGCCAGGCTGACACCCATGCTACAGCTTATTGATTCCAGTTTTTTTTTTTTTAGGATTTTATTTATTTATTTGACAGAGAGAGACACAGCGAGAGAGAGGGAACACAAGCAGGGGGAGTGGGAGAGGGAGAAGCAGGCTTCCCGCCGAGCAGGGAGCCCGATGCGGGGCTCGATCCCGGGACCCTGGGATCATGACCTGAGCCGAAGACAGACTCTTAACGACTGAGCCACCCAGGCGTCCCTTGATTCCAGTTTTTAAAGGCTGCCTGCATCCCACTGAAGGCCAGCTCACATCTTTAACAGTGTCAGAATATTCGTGTTCCCCTTGTATTTCTGTAAAACCTATAGTCCAATGGTGAGGTGGCAAGAGCCAGTACGTAAAGTAATCGTACTAAGGATCAACATATTAGGGCTTACTAAATTGCCCATAACCAATCAGAGCAAGAGTGTGAACAGCAACATACAAAAAGCACGGTTATAAACAGTCTCATGGGCTAGATAGTGTCCACCCAAAATCCATGCCCCTCCCACCCAAAATCTCAGAATGTGACTTTATTTGGAAATAAGATCTTTCCAGATGTCATGAATTTAGATGAGATACAGGATTAGGGTGGGCCCTAGCCTCAATGACCAGTGTCCTTGTAAGAGGAGAAGCCACACAGAGACATACACAGAGGAAAGATGGAGGCAGAGCCAAGGCACGTCAGGAGCCACCCGGAGGACGGAAAAGGCCAGGTAAAAGCCTTCCTCAGCGCCTTCAAGGGGCGCGTGGCTGTGCAGGTAGCTTGATTTTGGACTTTCAGACTCCAGGACTGTGCATGAGTAAGTTTATTGTTTGAAGACACCCAGTTTGTAGTAATTTATTATAGCATCCCTAGGGGAAGAATATGCACAGAAAGGGAGGTCTCCATTATAAGATTCCTGACCCTGATGCCCCTTGCTCCCACCCACGGCAAGAATGCACACTGGGGGCGCCTGGGTTAAGCATCCGACTCTTGGTTTGGGCTCAGGTCATGATCTCACGGTCATGGGATTGAGCCCCACGTTGGGCTCTCGTGCTCAGCGCAGAGTTTGCTTGAGATTCTCTCTCTCCCTCTGCCCCCCCACCCCACTCTTGTGCGTGCTCTCTCTCAAATAAATCTTTAAAAAAGTGCATACTGTCCTCTATCACGATTGGATGGGGGGGCCCAGATGTGGGGCAACTCAATCAGGTGGAAGCTGGTAGTGTGGGTGGTGATAGAATCGCTGGAGGCAGAACAAAGGAGCTAGAAGTTTATTGGATACACCACAAGGGAGCCGAGGAGAGACTCTGCAAATGAGGCAGTGGGTGGGGGCTGTTTCTAAAGAGGAAAGGTGAGGAGGTAAGGCATCTTACGGAATTTTCCCTTTTTTGGTAACTGTGCCTGGTTGTAAGTAGCCCATTGGTCAGTTAGGGCCTATGGATGTTTTGAGGTGGGTCCTCCAATGGGCCTTTCTGTATTCAGGCAGGGGTCACTGTGGGCCCTTCCTACATTCCATTGCTCAAGCCTGTTGACTAAAAGCGGCTTCAGGGCGCCTGGGTGGCTCAGTCGTTAAGCGTCTGCCTTTGGCTCGGGTCATGGTCCCAGGGTCCTGGGATCCAGCCCCACGTCGGGCTCCCTGCTCAGCAGGGAGTTAGCTTCTCCCTTTCCCTCTGCCCCTCCCCACCACTTATGCTCTCTCTAGCTACCCCCATCTCGAGTAAATTAAAAAAAAAAAAACAGTAATCCTTATTTAAACTGATGCACATTCATTATTTAGCAAGTATTTCTTAAGCATCTACTACTATGTGCTAGGCGCTGTTCTGGGTGCCAGGAACATAGCAATGAACAAGGCAGTAAGGTTCCTACTCCTGAAGGGCTGACAATTGAGAAAGACCTCAATGAGCAAGTAAACAAGATCAAAATGAACACAATCTTTTTTTTTTTAAGTTTATTTATTTGAGTAATCTCTATATCCAACGTGGGATTCCAACTCATGACTCTGAGATCAAGAGATGCACGCTCTTCTGACTGAGCCAGCCGGGCGCCTTGAACACAATCACTTTATTTAGAGAGCGAGCACACGAGCTGGGTGGGGAAGCAGAGGGAGAGGGAGAGAATCCCAAGCAGACTCCCCATTGAGCACGGAGCCTGACGTGGGGCTCGATCTCACGACCCTGAGATCGTGACCTGAGCCAAAACCGAGTCTGACATTTAACAGACTGAGCCATCCAGGCACCCCCCACCCCCAACACAATCACTTCAGATATTGTGATAAGTGTTAGGAGAAAAATAAACAGGGATGTGATAGTGGGGTGTGAAAGGGAGGTCTACTCTTGACAGGCTGGTCAGGGAGGTCTTCCCTGTGAAGGTAACATTTGAACTGAGATCTGAAGGAGCTGGGGAAGAGCATTACTAGCAGAAGAACAGCAATTGCAAAGGCCCTGAGGCAGGAAAGTACTTGGATACTGTGGCTAATTCACAGTGAATGAGGGAACAAACAATAATATAAGGTTGAAGTTAGGAGTGGCCAGATCATGAAGGGCCCTTAGTTTTAGTTTCCTTTTGTTAGAACCAGGGCGCAGGGGCACAAGAGCATCTGGTTCCAGGGGGGCCCAGAGAGATCAAGTTCAGCACTCACCACTGACAAAATCTAAAGGCAGATACACAAGTGGTGTTGAAATGAGAAAGGATTTCCGTGAGCCTGACACCGGGAAGACAGCAGACTGGTGTCTCAAAGACTGTCTCTCAAGTGCCGAAACTACTTCTAGGTTTATATAAAGAAAATGTGAGACAAAGGTCAGGTAGGTACATGCTGGTGGGCAGTGAAGGTCAGATCAATCATGCGGTCAATCACTCCGGTCTTGCTGGCTCGGGGCAGTCCTTGTTGCTTGAGGGGGTAGTTTTGGCTCACATCAGGGGATGCTTTGCCTGCGGGGTCTTTTGTCTGAGTTAAGAGATAAGCTGGAAAAGAACTTAATCAATTAGAAAGTACAGACAGAGGTCAAAATGGAGGTAGTCCTCTTTCATTATTACTGTAATTCCCACACTTAGCAGCTTCGAACAGTTTATGATTCTGGAGGTCAGATGTCTGGAGAGGCTTTCTTTGAACTAAAATCAAGGTGTTGGCAGGGCTGCATTCCTTGTGGATACTCCAGGAGAGAATCCATTTCCTTGCCTTTCCCAGCTTCTAAAGGGTGCCTGCATTTCTTGGCTTGTGACTCCTTCTACCTTCATAGTCAGCTGGGTAACTTCTTCTCTGGCTCTGACCATTCTGCCTCCCTCTTATAAAGACCCTTGTGGGGGCACCTGGGTGGCTCAGTCGGTTAAGCCTCTGCCTTCGGCTCGGGTTGTGATCCCAGGGTTCCGGGATCGAGCCCGGCATCAGGTTCCCTGCTCAGTGGGGAGCCTGCTTCTCCCTTTCCTGCTCCCCCTGCTTGTGCTCTCTTTCTCTTTCAAATAAATAAATAAAATATTAAAAAAAAAAAAAAAGAGCCTTGTGGTTACATGGGGCCTATTCAGGTAATCCAGGATAATTTCCCCATTTTAAGATCTTTAACTAAATCTCATCTGCAAAGTCCCTTTTGCCACATAAGGTGACATATTCACAAATTTTGGGAATAGGACATGGGCATTTGTCTTACTCGGTTAGGGCTTCCATAACAAAAATACCATACTAAAATAGAATAAAAATAAACAAAATACTATAGACTGTGTGGCTTATCAACAACAGAAATTTATTCCTTACAGTTCTAGAGGCTGGGAAGTTCAAGTTCAAAGTGCTCATAGATTTGGTCTGGTGAGAACTCATTTCCTGGTTCATAGAAAGCGGTCTTCCCAGTGTCCTCACGTTGGTGGAAGGGGCAAGGGAGCTCTCTGGAGTCTCTTACCATGAGTGTTAATCCCATTCATAAGGGTTCCTCCCTCATGATCTAAGAACCCCCAAAGGCCCCCACCTCCAAATACCATCACACTGGGCATTAGGATTTAACATGTGAATTTTGGGGAAATTAAAACACTCAGGATATGGCAAGAGTTTGGGGGAGGGCATTATTCTGCCTACTATAGCCCTATAGGTCATGAAGAGGAGTTTAGATTTTATTTAAGTTGTGAAAGGATGACAAAATGGAGTGACATAATCTGATTTATGTTTATATTTCTTTTTTTTTTATTGACTGATAGAGAAGTGGGCCCAGGACAAAGGCTGGCAAAACCTCAGCTGTGATGCTGTGATTCATAAGAAATACATGTTCGGTGTTCCTCCAGGCCTCCCACAGTTCCTAAACCCTTGGAATTTCCTAAGTAATTAGAGTGATAAAGTTGTCTTTTGTTATTTGTAACAAACCCCTTCCAACCACACCTGACTTTATGTTAATGAGGTGTCTTTGGAAAGCCCCTGGGTCACCAAAGAATGGGGACTGGTTGCCAGGCAAACCAATCATGATTAGAGGGCTAGAATTATCATCCACACCCGCATCCTCCCCACCTCTAGGGAGTGGAGATAGAGATCAATCATCAATGGCCAATGATTTAATCAACCCTGGTTGTGTAATGAAACCTCCATAAAAACCTAAAAGGGCGGGGTCCAGAGAACTTCTGGGCTGGTGAACAGTGGAGTTGCTGGGAGCATTGTGCGTCCAGGGAGGGTATGGAAGCTCTGTGCCCCTTCTTACATCCCTTGTCCTACGCCCCTCTTCTCTCTGGCTGTTCCTAAGTTACATCCTTTTCTAATAAACTGGTAATTAGTAGGTAGAATGTTTTCCTGAGTTCTGTGAGCTGCTCTAGCACATCAATCAAACCTGAGGAGGGGGTGATGGGCACCTCAGACTTATAGCCAGTTGATCAGAAACACAGGTGAGAACCTGGATTTGCAATTGGTGTCTGAACGGGGTGTGTGTGTGTGTGTGTGTGTGTGTGTGTGTGTGTACAGTCTTGAAGGACTGAACCCTTAACCTGTGTGATCTGGTACAATCTCCAGGTAAAAAGTGACAGAACTGGGTTAAATCTGTAGGACATCCCGTTGGTATCACAGAATTGCTGGATGTTTGGAAAACCCATACATCTGGTGTGAGAAGTGAAGTAGTATTGTCATGTAGAGGAGACCCATGGGAACACGTTTTTATTTTACACTACCATTTAGGAAACCGGTAGACGAGGAGCCGCAACTCAGGGAAGTGGAAAACCAGGAGAGGATACTGCCTACAAACCAAGAGAAGGACATTTCAAGATGGCAGGAGTGGTGACTGCAGCGAGCTGAGGACTGAGAGAAGACCTCTGGATTAGGTAACATGGAAGCCATGCTAACCTTGATAAAAGCAGTGGTAGAGGAGTGGTAAGGACATAGGCCAGATAGGAGTTGGTTGAAGAGTAAATAGAAGATGAGTTAAATCGGGGTGCCTGGGTGGCACAGTTGGTTAAGCAATTAACTAGTGATTTCAGCTCAGGTCAAGATCTCATGGGTCGTGGGCTCAAGCCCCAGGTCCAGCTCCCCACTGAGTGGAGAGTCTGCTTGAGATTCTCTCTCTCCCTCTCCCCCTCCTCCTGCCATGCGTGCTCTCTCTAAAATAAATAAATCTTTTTTTTTTTTTTTAAAGATTTATTTATTTATTTATTTGAGAGAGAGAGAATGAAAGAGAGCACATGAGAGGGGTTAGGGTCAGAGAGAGAAGCAGACTCCCCGCTGAGCAGGGAGCCCGATGCGGGACTCGATCCAGGGACTCCAGGATCATGACCTGAGCCGAAGGCAGTCGCTTAACCAACTGAGCCACCCAGGCGCCCCTAAAATAAATAAATCTTTAAAAAAAAAAGATTTAAGTCAAGAGAGTATAGTCCTAGGCTTGTCCACTAGAGTAGCCACTCCCACATGTGGCTAATGAGCCCCTGGATGAGGCAAGTTTAAACTAAGATGAGTTGCAACTGTAAAATGCACACCAGATTTCCAAATAGATGTGAAAAATGTATTTCATTAATATTTTAAATATTGATTTCATGTGGAAATGTACATATTTTGGATATATTGGGTTAACTGTATTAAAATTAACTTCACCTCTTTTTACTTATTTTTTTTTTTTTAAGATTTATCTAGAGGGGTGCCTGGGTGGCTCAGTCGTTAAGCGTCTGCCTTCGGCTCAGGTCATGATCCCAGGGTCCTGGGATCGAGCCCCGCATCGGGCTCCCTGCTCAGCAGGAAGCCTGCTTCTCCCTCTCCCACTCCCCCTGCTTGTGTTCCCTCTCTAGCTGTCTCTCTGTCAAATAAATAAATAAAATCTTGAAAAAAAAAAAAGATTTATCTAGAGAGAGAGCGCACATGTGAGAGGAAGTGTGAAAGGAGGGGCAGAGGGAGACGATCCCCAGCAAAGTGCGCTGAGCTCTGAGCCCAATGTGGAGCTCAACCTCAAGACCCTGAGATCATGACCTGAGCCAAAATTGAGTCAGACACTTAACCAACTGAGCCACCTAGGTGCCCCAGATTCTCCTTATATCTAACAGTTGTTCCTTCTGGACCTTCTTTCTAGGGTCCTTCCCCTGTTCCCAAAACTTACTAGGTGAAGGAGCAAGCCATGTGACTGTGCAGAAGAGAGTTCCAGGAAAAGGAAGCAGCAAGTGCAAAGGTCCTGAGGCGGAAGGCTGCTGGGGTAGTTGTGCACAGGGAGGAAGAAGGCAGTGTTGTTGGAGCAAAGTTGGGGGAAGAGAGAGTGGTAGGAAACAAGGTCTAGGCAGTAAGGTGCAGAGGAGAGGGCCTTTGTCATTTATTCCGAGACAGCAGGAAGTTTAGGAGGTTTTTAAGCCAAGGAATGTCCATCTGGACATGCAGACTACAAAGAGGCAAGGGTGAAACTTGGAGACCAGTTAGGAAGCTTTTGCGATACCAGGGTAGTAATGGCAACTGCAGAGTGGTTGTATTTTGTATATATTTTGAAGGCACAGTTGACAGGATTTGTGAAAGGACTGGATGGGGATGTAAGAGAAAGATAGGTTAAACCTGCCTCTAAAGTTTCTGGCAAGATAGAGTTGCCATCTGCTGAGATGGTAAAGTTTTAGAAGGATATTTTGGGGCAACTGGAAGTAGAATAAGGCTAGGTTTTGGACCTGTGAAGGGCAGAAGACATATTGCATATTGGAGATGCCAAGTAAGCAGTAGGAGATATATAAATTTGGCATTTTAGGAGTAAGGTCAAGTCTGGAGATAACGAATTTGGCAGTCATCAACCCACAGCTGGTATTTAAAGCCACAGGAGATCAGATCATCAAGGGAGTAAATGTATTAGAGGAGAGGTCCAAGGACAACCCTATGCCACTCAAGTTTACAGGTTAGAGAGAACGAACCAACAAAGGACACTAAAAAAGAATGACCAGTGAACCATGAGAAAAGCATGATGTCTTGCAAGTTAAGGACAGGTTCCAGGGGAGAGAGTGAAAAATGGGTGAAATGCTTTGAATAGGTCAAGCAAAACCAAGTGTGAGCTTACACTGGATTTCACAGTGTGACCTTCATATGAGTAGTTTTGGGGGTGATAGAGGCAGCAGCCTGATTTGGAATGGGCTTGACAGGGATAGAAAGAGGGGAACTGCAGAAAAGTATGACGACTCTTTCCAGTTTTGCTATAAAAGGGAGCAGAGAAATGGGCCAGTAGCTTGAGGGGGATGTGGGAGTCAAGAGAGTGTTAAACTGGGGAGAAATCACAGCATATTTGAATGCTGATGAGAATCATCCAGTAGAGATGGAAAAACTCATAGCGCAGGACAATATATCCTGCAAGACTCAGATTCATGTCTGCTGTGCTGGCATGCATGTCCCTGATGCATCTGAAACTGCTTAAAAGCATAAAGTTGAATAAAAGTCAAAATGGCTGCACTAATGCTTCAGCAAAGCTCAGTTCTGGGGCGCCTGGGTGGCTCAGTTGTTTAAGCGACTGCCTTCTGCTCAGGTCATGATCCCAGGGTCCTGGGATTGAGCCCCGCATCGGGCTCCCTGCTCAGCCAGGAGCCTCCTTCTCCCTCTCCCTCTGCCTGCCGCTACCCGTGCTTGTGCTCTCTCTCTGTGTCAAATAAATAAATAAAATCTTAAAAAAAAAAAAGCTCAATTTTAAAGTAACCCTTTTCCTCTCTTCCGCAAACCTCCCCTCCTCCCTTACCACCCTGAAGACAGGATGAAGGAGGCTGGCAGCACAACACAATTCCTTTCAAACCCAGGTAGATCCTGTATTTCCCTGTAAAACCCCCCAGCCCCTTCCTCCGGGGGGTGGGGGGTGGGGCTTACATTTCTTTTTTTTTAAGATTTTATTTATTTGAGAGAGAGAAAATGAGCGGGGGAGGGAGGGGAGGTGCGGAGGGAGAAGGACAAGCAGACTCCCCACGGAGTTCAGAGCTTGCCATGGGGATCTGCATAGGGCTTGATCCTAGGACCCCGGCACCATGACCTTGAAGTCAGACATTCAACCTGCTGAGCCACACGGGCGCCTGGAGGGCTTGCGGTTTTTGAAGGTCATAGCCTGCTGTGGGGCCTCCTTTACCTGGCAAAGCAATAAAGCTATTGTTCCTCTTTATCCCCAACTCTGTCTTCCTGTTCTATTTTGGTTCTGAATCATGGAGGTCGTTTTTCGTTTTTCGACAACACACCTAAAATGCAATACAGGTGACACTTGAACTGTGTGGGTCCACTTATACTTTTTTGGATAAATACAGTACAGTACTGTAAATGTATTTTTCTCTTCCTTATGATTTTCTCAGTAATATTTTTTTCTCTAGTTTAAGAATAGAGTAAAAAAAATACAGTCTATAATACATAGAACATACAAAATGCGTTAATTGTTATCAGTAAGGCTTCTGGTCAAGAGCAGGCTATCAGTAGTTAAATTTTTGGGGAGTCAAAAAGTTATACCCAGAATTTCCACATCACCGGGGGGTCAAGGTACAGCACATGGTTCAAGGGTCTACTGTATATTAAAAATTGAAATCATCATGTCCCTTCCAAACCTGCTGCTGCTTCTTTAGTTCTTTCTCACTAGGTAGAAACTCTTATTAATTACCCAAGTTAGAAAACTGCACATAGCAGTGACCACATGGTGAATAATATCACAATTTCATCGTGTGCCAAGTGAAACAATGTCAAAGGTAGTTGTAAGCACCGAGGAAAGGGCTGTGACCCAGACTAGAAGGTCAAGTAACACAAAGGTGAGTAGACACTGATTAGACCAACATCGTCAAGTTGTAGCAATTCCACGTCCTACATACCTTTCAAATTTGTCTTCTCATGTCATACCTATCATGAAATAGGACTACCTACATTTTGACCTCAGTCTGTACTTAAGTTCTTCTTTCCAGCTTATTTCTTAACTCAGACAAAAGACCCCGCAGGCAAAGCATCCTCTGATGTGAGCCAAAACTACCCCCTCAAGCAACAAGGACTGCCCTGAGCCAGCAAGACCGGAGTGATTGACCGCATGATTGATCTGACATTCACTGCCCACCTGAATGTACCCGACCTTTGTCCCACATTTTCTTTACATAAACCTAGATGTATTTTCAGCACTTGGGAGACAGTCTTTGAGACGCTAGTCCATGGTGTTCCCAGTGTTGGCTTCATCGAGATAAATTCCTTTCTTGTTTCACCACCACTCATGTCTCTGCCTTTGGATTTTATCAGTGGTGAGTGGCTGCACCTGGTCTGTTTGGGACCCCCAGAGCCAGGTGCTTTGACACCCCACCCAGGTTAGAAGTACATTTCCCCAGTTGAGGCCTTCATTATTTCTGGCCTGTCCTACTTCGTAAGAGGTTTGTCTGCCTTTGACCTTGACCCGGACTGAGGAAGCCATACAAAATGCAAATCTCCACTGTATCTTTATCAGTTTTAAACCTTTCAAGGAATCTCTCAGATAAAGATACATCTCTTTATCTCAGATAAAGATAAATCTCTCAGATAAGGATAAATCTCTCATGGCTTACCCTCTCACCTCTCCCTGTCTCAGAATTTGTTTGCTTACACCAAGTTTTCATTTTTTAAGATCATATATATTTTTTATTTTATTATGTTACGTTAATCACCATACATCATTAGTTTTTGATGTACTGTTCCATGATTCATTGTTTGTGTATAACACCCAGTGCTCCATTCAATACGTGCCCTCTTTAATACCCATCACCAGGCTAACCCATCCCCCCACCCCCTCCCCTCTGGAACCCTCAGTTTCTCAGAGTCCATAGTCTCTCATGGTTCGTCTCCCCCTCCAATTTCCCCCCCTTCATTTTTCCCTTCCTACTATTTTCTTCCTTTTTCTTTTTTTTTTTTAACATATAATGTATTATTTGTTTCAGAGGTACAGGTCTGTGATTCATCAGTCTTACACAATTCACAGCGCTCACCATAGCACATACCCTCCCCAATGTCTATCACCCCGCCACCCATACCTCCCACCCCCCACCACTCCAGCAACCCTCAGTTTGTTTCCTGAGATTAAGAATTCCTCACATCAGTGAGATCATATGATACATGTCTTTCTCTGATTGACTTATTTCGCTTAGCATAATACCCTCTAGTTCCAACCATGTCATTGCAAATGGCAAGATTTCGTGGGTTTTTTTTGATGGCTGCATAATATTCCACACCACATCTTTATCCATTCATCTATTGATGGCCATCTTGGCTCTTTCCATAGTTTGGCTATTGTGGACATTGCTGCTATAAACATTGGGGTACACGTACCCCTTCGGATCACTACACTTGTATCTTTGGGGTAAATACCCACTAGTGCAATTGCTGGGTCATAGGGTAGCTCTATTTTCAACTTTTTGAGGAACCTCCATACTGTTTTCCAGAGTGGCTGCACCAGCTTGCATTCCCACCAACAGTGTAGGAGGGTTCCCCCTTCTCTGCATTCTTGCCAACATCTGTTGTTTCCTGACTTGTTAATTCAGTAAAGTGACAGGATATAAAATCAATGCACAGAAATCAGTTGCATTTATATACACCAACAAGACAGAAGAAAGAGAAATTAAGGAGTCGATCCCATTTACAATTGCACCCAAAACCATAAGATACCCAGGAATAAATCTAACCAAAGAGGCAAAGAATCTGTACTCAGAAAACTATAAAATACTCATGAAAGAAATTGAGGAAGACACAAAGAAATGGAAAAACGTTCCACGCTCATGGATTGGAAGAACAAATATTGTGAAGATGTCAATGCTACTTAGAGCAATCTACACATTTAATGCAATCCCTATCAAAATACCATCCACTTTTTTCAAAGAAATGGAACAAATAATCCTAAAATTTGTATGGAACCAGAAAAGACCCCGAGTAGCCAGAGGAATGTTGAAAAAGAAAAGCAAAGCTGGTGGCCTCACAATTCCAGACTTCAAGCTCTATTACAAAGCTGTCATCATCAAGACAGTATGGTACTGGCACAAAAACAGACACATAGATCAATGGAACGGAACAGAGAGCCCAGAAATGGACCCTCAACTCTATGGTCAACTATTCTTCGACAAAGCAGGAAAGAATGTCCAATGGAAAAAAGACAGTCTCTTCAACAAACGGTGTTGGGAAAACTAGATAGCCACACGCAAAAGAATGAAAAGATTTTATTTATTTATTTGACAGAGAGCGCGAGCACAAGCAGGGGCAGCAGGGGCAGCAGGAGCGGGAGAAGCAGGCTCCCCACTAAGCAAGGAGTCCGATGCGGGACTTGATTCCAGGACCCTGGAATCACTACCTGAGCCAAAGGCAGGTGCTTAACCATCTGATCCACCCAGGTGCCCCACACCAAGAAGTTTCTAATGTGCCTTTCCTCCTCGTGGTTCCCTTAGTCTGTAATGCTGCCTTTTTTTCTCTCCTGGCTAAGTTCTACTCATCTTTTAAAGATGTGCTTAGAAATAACCTCTTATGGCAAGCCTTTTCCCAAGTACTGCAAACCTTTAGAATTAACCTCTTCTGGTAAGCCTTTTTCCAAGTACTGCAAACCTTCCAAGGCTGGGAAGGGTTTCTTTGTGTTTCTACCGCTCTCCCCTCACCCACCCCCAATGGCGGGGACGACGTCTTATCTTCGTCATGTTTTCAGCAAATATTTGTCTAATGACTAGCACACTTTAAGCATCAAGTCCAAGGTTACCCAGCTGGTAAACTGCTGTGTCAGAAATCAGTGCTTAGACCCTGGAGGGCTCTCATTCAAATGTAAAGTCCTCAAAAACCTTCCCTCTAGCAGTGCCCTTAACAGTTTGGAAAAACATTTCGATGAGGCTAGTCTTTATATCCTGGGGCAGGACTTGTAAAAAGGTAATGTTTCTAAACCCGGGAACTGGAGAGGAGCTTCCGGAAAGGACCAAGAAGTCATCAAAAGGCGATACCAGCAGTGAGGAGGGTCAGCCAGCTGCAACGAAGACCTTCACAGCCCCAGAAACCCCACCCAGGAACACTCCCCCCCCCAAAACCCCCTCCACTTCGAGGACTACAAATCCCAGCATGCCTAGCATCCAGTGAGTGACAGCAAGGAACGCAGGCCGGGACACGTAGTCCAGTTCTAGTTCAGGAAAAAGCCCAGAACGTCCCGTGACGTCAAGAAGGCTCGGGAAAGGAGTCGGAACCGGTCCAGGCTCAAGTTTAATCATCCTCTAGAGAGCCGACCGTGGTTTTTTTTGGTGACCCGGTTTCAGGTCCTACCCCGCAGTCCAGCGGCCCTATGGTGTGCGTTGAGTAGCTTCTCGCGTGACTCCTTCAAGGTTAAAGGGGAAGTACCAGAAAGCAAGAATAGGCAGCCTTTTGCCCTCGAGGCGCCGACTTGTTAGGCTAGTGGTACGCAGGACGCTAGCCTAGCCAGGAGCTGAGACGCTGCTACCCCAGCAGCGCCGGTGAGGACGTGGCAACACCATCCCGAACAGCCGCTTCCCTTTTCTCCGCCCGTCGCGCTAGAGGCGCGGGGAGGCGCAAAGGCTGCTGGGAACGCGCATGCGCCCACAGCGACGGGGAGTACACCTCCAACGTCTGCGGGCGCGGGGGGTGTCGGGTGTCGGCGGCGGCGCTTTGCGGCCGGTCGTGCGGGTCGGGCGCGGGCGGGCGGGCGCGGCGGCAGTGGCGCGCACAGGTGATTGACTGGCCAGCTGGCTGAGGAATCGCCTGGTCCCCATTGCTGGCAGGTGGCGGAGCCCATTTGGGCGGCGGCAGCAGCAGCAGCAGCGGCAGCAGCGACGGCCCGGTTTGGGAGGCGCTTCTCGGGCCAAGGCCATGGCCCCGCGGCTGCAGCTGGAGAAGGCGGCCTGGCGCTGGGCGGAGACGGTGCGGCCCGAGGAGGTGTCGCAGGAGCACATCGAGACCGCCTACCGCATCTGGCTGGAGCCCTGCATCCGCGGCGTGTGCAGGTGAGGCCCGCGCACCGGGCCTTGCGCCCCCCCTCGCTTCGGACCTTGGAAAACTGGACTGGGGGCCGGGGGTCATGTTGGGGGAAAGAGGACGGCGGCCAGCTGTGTGCATCTAGCAGGCACAGAGAGGAGCAAGGTGGAGGCTTCCTCCTTAACGCATCTGGGCGACCTGAGCAACGCAGCCATCCCGGGCTCGCTGCACGGAGGTGATGCTGCTGAAAGCCCTTTAGAAAAGGTTCTGGGTTCTTATCTAGAAGATGGCGGTGGAAATGGTTGACGGCAGGAGCTGAGAGCTTAGCAAACGTTGTTGGTTGTATCTTGGCCACGGCTCGGCTTTTTCCATTGTAGAAAGGGAACTTCGTCGAAGTGAGTTTCATCACGGTGTATCTTTTATTACTGTTGACGGTGAAAACTTGGTCATCTTAATATTAGTTTTGGATAGGGCAGATTTAGAAAAACGTATAGTTAGCCTACGTCATCGGTATCCTTCACCCCCAGTTGACCTCCCGTCTCTTGTTCATCTGTTTTCGCCTTTTGGGGTGGGGGGGGCTCGTTGCGACTGCGCCACTTTGCCAGGTGCGAAGTTTGAGCTGTGTAAGTTCTGTCCTTCACTTCTGCTTAGCCCTTGAACCTTGCCTTTCCTTTTAGTTCGAATTCTTAGGCATTGTTCTTATCTCTTATATTTTTCCACCTTTTAACGCGGGAACTATAGTTTTTGTTCTGGAATGTTGTTGAATTGACTTGGCCAAGCCGGGCATGCTCAGTAGCCGTACTTTAGCAAGCATTTAGTAAAGGCTTTCTGGAGTTTTTACACTCCGCGGCGGGATCCGGAAGGAATGGAAGTCAAGGTCTCTGCTTTGGAATTAAAGTCGAGTTTCAGAAGTGATTCAAGTTAGGGAGCTTTAAGCAAACGAATAATTCCAAGCTCTGGGCGTCTGGCTCACAAGGAGGGCACATCGACTACCAACCGTAAGTATTGGAATGACAGTAGTCTGTGTATAATTAGATTCAAGAGTAACCAAAACAAAAAAAAAATACTTTGTTATAGTTCTGATTTTAACACAAGTAAAGGAGTAGAAATTGGCTGGGATCGCTGTAAGGGTAATGTCCTAGAGTTTAAAGTTGCAATTGCAAGGTTTGTATCCAAGCAGGGTTTTTTTTTTCCCCCCGGCATCAAAATAAAAGTCACATATCGAATGATTCACCCGTTTAACATGTACTGTCCAGTGTGTTTTTGTTCGTGTATTCACAGGGTTGTTCAGCTATCACCACTATCTGTTTTTAGAACATTTAGCGTTAGATTGACACTCGGTCCTCCCCTGTACACCACCACTCCAAGCTCCGAGCAACCACTGGTCAACTTTCTGCCTCCAAATTTGCCTATCTTGGACATTTCATGCAAATAGAATCATAAAACAGGTGGACTTTTATGACTTTTTTCACTTAATGTAATGTTTTGAAGGGTCATCTGCATTCTAGCATGTGTTGGTATTTAATTTCATTTTTAAATGTGTGTAAAATATGCAACAAATTTATTTTAAAGTATCCAATTAAGTGGCATTAAATACCTTTATAAGTGGTACACCCGTCACCATTGTCTAATTCTAGGGCTTTTCCATCACCTTAAAAGAGACTCCATATCCTTTTAAACAGTCACTTCCCATTTTCCCCTCATGCCACCCCCAGCAACCACTGATCTTTCTGTCTCTGTGGATTTCTCTGTTAATATTTCACATAAATGGAATCCTACAATATGTAGCCTTTTTTGTCTGGTTTTCATGTAACACATTTTGCAGTGTCTTCCATGTTGTAGCATTGATCAGTAGTTTATTCCTTTTTGTGGCTGAATAATAGTCCAGTGTTTGGATATATACCATATTTTGTTTATCTACTCATCAGTTGATGGACTTAAAAAATCTGCCCCCCCAACTTTACTGAGGAACACTTGGCAAACAGAATTGCCTATATTTAAAGTGTACAACATGGTGATTTGATATACATATACACGTGGTGCAATGAGTGCTAAGATCAAGGTAGTTTTTTTTTTTTTTAAGATTTTGTTTGTTTGACAGGGGAGGGAGGGAGAGAGCACAAGCAGGGGGAATGGCAGGCAGAGGGAGAGAGAGAAGCAGGCTCACCCCTGAGTAGGGAGCCCGATACGGGGCTCCATCCCAGGACCCTGAGATCATGACCTGAACCAAAGGCAGATGCTTAACCGACTGAACCACCCCAAGATCAAGGTAGTTAAACACATCTGTCACCTCACATAGTTAACTTGATGAGCATTTTTGTTATATCCACTTTCTGGCTATTGTGCTGCTGTGAACAGTTGGCTACAAGTTTTTGTTAGAATACGTGTTTTCAGTTCTTTCGGGTGTCTACCTGGAGTGAAATTGCTGGGTCATGGTAATTATGTTTAACTGAGGAACTGCCACACTGCTTTCTACAGCTGCTGTGCTGTTCATTTTACATTCCCACCAGGAACGCGTGAGGGTTTCAGTTTCTCTCCATCCTTGCCAGCACATGCTACTTTCTGTTTGTCATCCCAGTGAATTTTTTTTTTTTAAGATTTTATTTATTTATTTGACAGAGACAGTGAGAGAGGGAACACAAGCAGGGGGAGTGGGAGAGGGAGAAGCAGGCTTCCCACTGAGCAGGGAGCCCGATGCGGGGCTCGAACCCAGGATCCTGGGATCATGACCTGAGCTGAAGGCAGACACTTAATAACTGAGCCACCCAGGCGCCCCTCCCAGTGAATTTGAAGTGGCATCTAATTGTGTTTTTGGTTTGCATTTTCCGAATGACTAATGAATTGAACATCTTTTTGTGTGTTGGCTGTTTCTCATTTTTTTTTTTAATTGCCAAATATTCCGTTTTATGTATGTAGTTTCCACATTTGTGTATCAATTCATCAATTGATGGACATTTGGATTGTTTCCACTTTTTGGCTACTATGAATAATGTAGCCAAGAATATTTGTGTAGGGGTTTCTGTGTGAATATATTCATTTATCTTGGGTATATCTGTAGGAGTGGAATTGCTGGGTCATAAAACTATGTTTAACATTTTGAGGAACTGACAGATTATTTTCCAAAGTGACTGTGCTGTTTTACATACAGTGTATGAAGATTCCAATTTCTCCCCATCCTTGCTCTTGTTTCTTTTTTCTTACAGCCATGCTAGTGGGTGTAAGTGGTATCTCATTGTGGTCTTGATTTGCATTTCCCTGCTGACTATAAAGTTCAGCATCTTTCAGGTGCTTCTTGGCCTCCCGTGTATTTTTGGAGAAATGTCTGTTAAAGTCCTTTGCCCATTTTAAAATAGGGTTGTTTTTGTATTATTGAGTTGTAAGAGTTCTTTATATGTTGGATACAAATTCCTTATATTTGTAAATATTCTCATTTCTATGGGTCGTGTTTTCGTATTTTTTTTTAAAGATTTTATTTATTTGACAGAGACACAGCGAGAGAAGGAACACAAGCAGGGGAAGTGGGAGAGGGAGAAGCAGGCTTCCCGCCGAGCAGGGAGCCCGATGCGGGGCTCGATCCCAGGACCCTGGGATCACGACCTGAGCTGAAGGCAGACTCTCAAAGACTGAGCCACCCAGGCACCCTGTGTTTTCATATTTTTGATGGTACTGTTTGTAGTAGAAAAGGTTTTAATTTTATGTAGTCCAAACTTTTCTTTGTTTTTTGTGGTGTGGGTTTTTTTGTTTGTTTGTTTTTGTTTTTGGTTGCTTGTGCTTTTGAGACCATGCATAATCTGAGGTCCAAGCAATTTTTATCAGTATACTTTTTTAATCAATATACTTTTTTATACTTTACATACACAATTGTTATGAGATTCCGGAGCTGAAGAGGTGTTTAGTTCTTCTCAAAGAGTAAATGAATCAAGACTATTTACATTTCTGAAACTGCTTGGTAAAATCATGGTGAAAGCAACCTGTACCTATACCTACAGAGTTCTGCAAATATCATGTATAATCTTAATTCTTAAAAGCAGAGTTGTTGCTAACAACAAGGGTAGTAGTTAAGTAAGTTCCTTGGAGTAAATTGGTTGGGAAGGAGATGTACATTTTTCATTTTGATCCATATTGCTAAATTACCCACCAGAATGATGGTTCCAGTTTACAATCCTACTGTGTAAGAATGTCTTGTTTCCTCATACCATTGCCAACACAATATGCGGGAGGGGAGAGGCATAGGGAGAGAGAATTTTTTTAAAGATTTTATTTATTTATCAGAGAGAGCGTGCGTGAGGGAGCCCAAGCAGGGGGAGTGGCAGGCAGAGGGAGAAGCAGGCTCCCCGCTGAGCAGGGAGCCTGATGCAGGACTCAAGCCCAGGACCCTGGGATCATGACCTGAGCCAAAATTGAGTCAAAATCTTAACTGACTGAGCCACCCAGGTGCCCCTTAATCACACTTTTTGATCTGATAGGTCTCATATGTTAATTTGTTTCTTTTTGTGATAGTTAAAATTGTGATATGAAAATTTCAGTCTGGACTTGGGAGTACGATGTCTCTTTTGTTCTCATTAGAGAAACAGTACCAATAACTTAAAAAATTAAAGCATCACAGAAATGTAACACATTCTAGAAAGTCAGTATCATGCTAGTTGTCTTCTCATAGCTCTAGTCCAAAACCCTTGTGAGGGCTGCGAGGCCTCACTCTGAAGCTTCCTTCATCCAGCTGTTCTTCATTGATGATGTTCAGTGGCAACGCCTTTCTCAGCTGTTTCATGTTTCCTCACTTTAGCAGTATTGGTCCCTTGAGCCTGACCCTCAGGGCAAGTTAGGGGACCTGCTTTTTAATTAAAAAAAAAAAACTTAATGCAAATTTTATAAAATTTTTCAAAGATTTATTTGAGAGAGAGTGTGCCTGTGTGCAAGGGGAGGGGCAGAGGTAGAGGGAGAACCTCCAGCGGACTCCCCCTCCCCCCCCAGCAGAACCTGACACTCCCCCCCCACCCCCACCCCCACCCCCGGCCCCCGGGGGCCAGTCTCCAGCCCACAACCCTGAGATCACGACGTGAGCCAAAAACCAAGAGTCATTAGCTCAAATGATTGAGCCACCCAGGTGCCCCTTAATGCAAATTTTAAACATACATAGTAAGCAGAGAGGATGGTACCATGAATTCCCCCCTTACCCAGCTTTAACAGTTGTTGACTGATGATCGATCACTTCTTTTATTCTCATCGCCTGTTCTTTTATTACTTAACACAACTTTAATCTAAAAATTGCCAATTTTATGCATCTTAATTGGTTTAAAAAGGTGTTTTATGTTCCATGACACTTGGGTCCTTATCTATCCTTGTTTATGGTTATGTATTTTTCTGCTGTCTAACATTTTAACATTCAGAATACTTAGTTCTTAATTTTTGTGCAAAGTCAAAGCCCCTCCTTAATCTCAGGCTAACTAACCATTGTTAAAACTGTATATTGTTTTTTTCTTTCTGTATGTCTTTTGAATTCAAATATTTGAGTACCTGTTGTATATCTTACTGGAGTAAATATTCATTCATTTAGTCAACAAATAATTTTGGCACCTACTATGGGTTTGGTGTAGTATTCTAGAGTGGCTCTGGGATAAAGCCCCAGAAGATGAAGTTCCTTCGTGTGCCATACATTTTACAGAAAAGGCAGAATATAATCAATGTAATTGTTATTTTAGAAAAAAGGGGAGAAATGTCACACTGCATACTTTCTGCAATTTGTTTTTATTTGATAATACACTTTTTTCCATATTAGTGCATCTAGAAAATTTACCTTATTCTTTTTAATAGGTATGTAATATTTCATTGTGTAGAGGTCGATGTGTTTATAATTTAACCAGTTCCCTGTTGATGGACCTTTGGGTTCTCAGTTTTTGATATTATACAGATAGTGTTTCTGTGAACATATGTATCTTGGTTGAGTGAATGTTTCACTTAGGTTGCAAGATGAGAAAGAGAAAAAGGGCACGATGACCATTTAAAATTTTGATAGGTGGTAAAAGGCCATACTGTAAACACTGCATTTTATACTCAACCTGTTTCCCACCCTAGGCATTCTTATTTCAAACATCAACTTTAATCGTGAAAGATAGCATGTTATTTTCATATGCCCCTTTTTTTGTTGTTGTTGTTAGTGGCATTGAGCATCTGTTTATATATGTTGGCCATTTGTATTTCTCCTGTGAATTGTGTGTCCTGGATTGGTGACCATTTTCTGATTATCAAGAGCTTATTGAATATTTCTGCTGAAGATCCTTTTTCCTCATTTTTTTTTTTTTTTTCCTTTTGGTACATTAAAACTCACTTATATGTGGTCAAATTTATCAGTGTTTTTCTTTATGGTTTCTGAATTTCCAGTTTCCAAGATTATAGAAATATACACTCATGTTTTTAGTATTGATGGTTTCATTTTACGTATTCAGTCTTTGTCCTTTACAGTCTAGTTTGGTTTAGGGAGTGAGATTGGGATCCACCTTTATTTTACTTTTTAACCAAATGGCTACTCAGGTTTTTTAAACCATTTATTGAATAATCTAGTCTTCCCTCACTAGTTAAAAAGGTCACATTTATTATATGACAAATTATATGTACTTGGGTTTATTTCTATTTTTAATTTTTTTATTTCTCTTATTAATTTGGCTCATTATCTCTGTTATGATCACAGTTCCAATTAATATTTTTAGAATATCTGATAAGGTAAGACCCTTCTTAATTCCTCTTAGAATTTTTCTACTGTTATTTAATTAAAATTTAATTTTTTCATAAATAAAATCTTAAAAAAAAAAATGCCTGCCTGCGTGGATCAGTTGGTTAAGCGACTGCCTTCGGCTCAGGTCATGATCTTGGATTCCCAGGATCAAGTCCCGCATCGGGCTCCCTGCTCAGCAGGGAATCGGCTTCTCCCTCTGACCCTCCCCAACTCATGCTCTCTCTCTTTCTCTCTCAAATAAATAAAATCTTAAAAAAATAAAATAAAATGTATTTTTTTACATACAGAAAAGTATACAAATCATAACATTACACACACGGTAAATTATCACAAGGGGAACATATCTATGTATCTATCACCAAGATTAAAATGTTGCTAGCATCCAGAACATGCCCATGTTTCATTTACTGCCTCTTACTGGTCATTAACATCTTCCTCAAAAGTAACCACTACCCTTACTTTAGACACCACAGATTATTTTGCCTATATGGAACTTTGTATACAATTAATTATACATTGTAGTTCATCCTGTGTCTGGTTTCTTTTGCTCAGGATTAGGTGATTTGTCCACATTGTGGGTAGCAGTAGTGTGTTCATTTTTACTGCTGTGCAGTATTTCATTGTGTTACAGTATACTTGATCCTTTCTGCTGGTAATAGTCATTTGGAATTTTTCCAGTATTTGGCTGTTAGGAATAAAGCTGCAGTGAACATTCTTGTACGTATCTTTTGGTACCATATATATAAATTTTTTCCCATATACATTTTTGATAAAAGGACTTGCTGGGTCATAAATGTTTATTTAGCTTATTAGATAATGCCGGACTGTTTTCCAAAATGATTATATCACATTTGACTCTCCTGAGTACTATGTGAGAGTTCATTTTTACATATCCTCACCATAATCAGTTTAATTTTAGCCATTATGATGGATGTGTTGTGGTATCTCATTGTGGTTTTAATTTGCATTTCTTAAAAGACCAATGAAATTGACCTTTTTATATTCAAGTATTTGCATATCCTCCAGTGAGGTACTTAGTTGAATTTTTTTAAGCCTCGTTGAAATGTTTTTTAAATTAAAAAAAAATTTTTTTTTAAGATTTTATGTATTTATTTGATAGACAGCGAGAGAGGGAACACAAGCAGGGCGCGAGTGGGAGAGGGAGGAGCAGGCCTCAATCTCAGGACCCTGGGATCATGACCTGAGCTGAAGACAGACGCTTAACGACTGAGCCACCCAGGTGCGCCCCTCATTGAAATTTTTTTAAATTTATTTTTTAAAGATTTTATTTTTAAGTAATCTCTACACCCAACATGGGGCTCAGCTTAGAACCCTGATCAAAAGTCGTGCTCTACCGACTGAGCCAACCAGGTGCCCCACCTTATTCTCTTAATAGCATCTTTTGATGAACAGAAGTACTAATTTCAGTTTAGTCCAATTTATTAATATTTTTCTTAATAGTTGTTGCTTTTTGCATGTGTTCTGTGTAAGAAATCTTCACCTTCCCCCAGGTCCTACAGATATTACCCTCTACAAAGCTGTATTGTTTTTCAAAATGAGATCTACAGTCCGCCTGGAATTGATTACCTTTATTTTATTCTTGTCATTTGGGAACTAAGGGCCTGGAAGAATTTAAGGGTTTTCTGTTCTCTGTGACCTTAGCAATGTAGAAGAGTGTTGGACTGCTAGTGGTAAAGATCTTTGATGATAGAAAAAGTAGCGATTCCAAGGGAAGGGGAAGGACGTACATAGGGAAAAAAATAAAAATTAACCAAATGAGACTTTTCTTTTGAGAATCCTCTGTACCTCATATTTCTCTTGGCTTCCAAGGTAAAGACCTAATTATTAAGAAAAAGTTATTCTTACATTTTGGACAGTCTTACAAAGAAATGGAATAGAAGAAAAAACTCATTTGTTCTAAAATTCTTTTGTTTTCTGTGTAATATTAAAAAAATTCCTTTAACCTTTTTTTGGTAAAACTAATTGAAATTTAGAGTCCAGGATGGCACAGGATGCTTTTATTTTGGCTTTATTATACATCCACTGATGTGCACTCCAATTTGAGAAGTACGGATAAGCTAAAATGAAATGTAGTTACATTGGGCTTCTAAGGAGTCTGAGCTCACTGCTGACTTGAACTCATCTCAAATAAAAGCCACCACCCAGAGAACAAGATTGTAATATTTTCATATAATTCCTTTTGATTTTTCTGTATATACGTAAGAACAATGCCATCATGTTGTTATGTGCATTTTTTTTTTTTAAAGATTTTATTTATTTGACACAGAGAGAGACAGCGAGAGAGGGAACACAAGTAGGGGGAGTGGGAGAGGGAGAAGCAGACTCCCCGCAGAGCAGGGAGCCCGATGCGGTCCTGATCCCAGGACCCTGGGGTCATGACCTGAGCCAAAGGCAGACGCTCAATGACTGAGCCACCCAGGTGCCCCTGTTATGTGCATTTTGAAAAGGTACTTTTTTTTTTTTAAGATTTTATTTATTTGCGAGAGAGAGAATGAGAGACAGAGAGCATGAGGGGGGGAGGGTCAGAGGGAGACGCAGACTCCCCACTGAGCAGGGAGCCCGATGTGGGACTCGATCCCGGGACTCCAGGATCATGACCTGAGCCGAAGGCAGTCGCTTAACCAACTGAGCCACCCAGGTGCCCTTGAAGAGGTACTTCTTAACTTAATACTAAGAATGTGTCCCCAGGGCATTACAGAGTTTATAAAAGTACTAGTTTCTAATCAATGCATATATTCCATTTTACATGCCCCAAATTTAACTATTTTCCTGTTGGGCATTTGCCTGCCTCCCTTTTTCTCCCCTGCTCCTTTTCTTGAGCTCTTTTTTGTTACGCTCTTTCTGAGCATCCGTATAAGTGTCTACTTTATTTTCTTAGAATAAAGATTGTAAAAGTTACATTGACATTTTTTTTAAGATTTTATTTATTTGAGAGAGAGTGTAGATGAGTGGGAGGAAGAGAGAATCTGAAGCGGGTTTCATGCTAAGCTCAGAGCCTGGTGTGGGGCTCAATCCCACGACCGTGACATACCAGAACCTGAGCCGAAAGCAAGAGTTGGACACCCAACCGACTGAGCCACCCAGGTGCCCCCAAAGTTAGATGAATATTCTTAAGGTTTTTATATTTGCTCCCACCATCTGTGTATAGTACCTGAACATCCCTGTCACTCTGTGTCCTTGCCATTGAGTATGAAATTTTTTTTTTAAAGATTTTATTTATTTATTTGACAGAGAGATACACAGCAAGAGAGGGAACACAAGCAGGGGGAGTGGGAGAGGGAGAAGCAGGCTTCCCCCAGAGCAGGAAGCCCGATGCAGGGCTCGATCCCAGGACCCTGGGATCAAGACCTGAGCTGAAGGCAGACGCTTAATGACTGAGCCACCTAGGCGCCCCTGAGTATGAAATTTTAAAAACTTTTTGGGGTGCCTGGGTGGCTTAGTTAAATGTCTGCCTTCAGCTTGGGTTATGATCCCGAGCCTGGGGTCCTGGGATCGAGCCCCATGTTGGGCTCCCTGCTCACTGGGGAGCCTGCTTTCTCCTTCTCCCTTTGCCATTCCCCTGCTTGTGGTCTCTCGCTCTCAAATAAAATCTTTAAGAAAAAAAAACACTTTTGTTTTATAAATGATTTTTTTTTTTTTTTAAGATTTTATTTATTTATTTGACAGAGACACAGCGAGAGAGGAAACACAAACGGGGAGTGGGAGAGGGAGAAGCAGGCCTCCTGCGGAGCAGGGAGCCCGATGCGGGGCTCGATCCCAGGACCGTGGGATCATGACCTGAGCCGAAGGCAGACGCTTAACGACTGAGCCACCCAGGCGCCCCTAAATGATATTTTTTTAAAAGATTTTATTTATTTATTTTTTGACAGAGAGAGGCACAGCGAGAGAGGGAACACAGGCAGGGGGAGTGGGAGAGGGAGAAGCAGGCTTTCCACTGAGCAGGGAGCCCAATGCGGGGCTCGATCCCAGGACCCTGGGATCATGACCTGAGCCGAAGGCAGACGCTTAACGACTGAGCCACCCAGGCGCCCCTGGAAGGTCTATTTTCAAACGTGAAGCCATTGTTTCCTAGATTGTATAAAGCCTGAGAAATGTTTCAAAGCATCCTCCTTGGAGAACTAAGTTCCACTGTAGGAGGGGGAAAATTTTTTCCAAATTTTAATGGTTAAATAAGCCTATCCACATAGGGAAAGACTTTTGACTTGCCAGTTAGCACCTCTGTCCTACCTCCCAGCATTTTTCCTTTAATACCAATTTGGGGGATATCCTATTAGAAAGTAGATTCATAGTATTTCTGAGTTTGCTCACTTTTTAAATCCCTTTTGCTTGGCCAATCCCTTTCTCTAATAGAAGTTTGAATTTCAGGCCAACTGATTTAATATGCTATTTACAAGAGTATTTGGTATATGATCATTTTTATAGGGTGTAGTTTTTTAATCTTTGTTTATTGGGGCATAACTTTTGAGGTCTGGAAAAAGGAAGATATTTCACTTTTACTAGGTGGCAGAGCCTCAAAGGTTGATTGAATTCTGAAACTTAAAAAATATATAATTTTTTTTATATCCAATAAACTATGTAAAGGATTGTCAGTGCTTTAGGACGGCTTCCATCCATGATATTTAACATAAGGTTGGTGTTGAATTTTATTGACTTTGTCAGTTGCTGCTCAAACTTTTTTTGCCTAAGACTTCTATATTTATGTCAGAGAAATCCTAGAAGAGGGACATACATGCCAAGGGACTTGTTTTTTTGGCTGTTTTGTTTTTATTTTTGCTTATATCTTGCATGTCTAATACCTGAGACCTTGATACAATAATACCATGAACAAAAACACTAGTTTTCAGTCATTAGAACCTAGAGTTCAGATTATCTTGTTTCTCTTTTATTTTCACTGCATCAGGAAAATAAGTGCTTTAGTAATTTAAGCAAACAAGTTTCCTCTTCAATAAAAATTTAAAGTAAAATAATTTTATATGAATAGTTGATAGTCATATAGTTTAAATAGGAAAATGATTTTCATTTTTATTTGCATATTTTTGTTAGGAAAATGATTTTTAGAAAGTATACATTGAGAATGCGCATTCCCATGGCTGCCCGCATCATCCCATTCTTCCACGTCCTCTGTAAGGAACAACCTTCATTACTTTCAGATTATTTCAGTGTTTGTGTACATAAAAGCAAACAGACATTTTCTTACTCCTTCCCTTTCTACACAATGTAGCATACCGCATACACTGTTCTATACCTTTAGAGGTTTCTATATCAGTAATTAAAAGCTTCCTAGGTTTTTTTTAAGAAGTCAAAAGCTTTAAGCAAAATTGAGGTAAAAGTATGTACATGGAAATGTTCCTGTTCATTCAGATTTTTTCAGTAGACTTTATTTTATTGTTGTATTTTGTATTTAGGGGCGTCTGCTTTTTTGTTTTTGTTTTTAAGTAGGCTCCTTGCCCAGTGTGGGGCTTGAACTCCCGACCCCAAGATCAAGAGTCACATGCTCTACCGACTGAGCCAGCCAGGTGCCCCCTAGGCTTTATTTCTTAGAAATTTTAGGGTCACAGCAAAATTGAGTAGAAGTATAGAGACTTCTCGTGTACCTCCTGCCCCCACACATGCCTAGTCTCCCCCACTATCAGTGTTCCCCACCAGAAGGTTACATTTGTGTGTGTGTGTGTGTGTGTTTTAAGATTTTATTTATTTGACAGAGACACAGCGAGAGAGGGAACACAAGCAGGGGGAATGGGAGAGGGAGAAGCAGGGAGCCCGATGTGGGGCTCGATCCCAGGACGCTGGGATCATGACCTGAGCCAAAGGCAGACGCTTAATGACTGAGCTACCCAGGTGTCCCTTGTTTGTTTCTTTTTTTTAGATTATTTATTTATTTTAGAGAGAGGGAGAGAGAGCCCACCAGATCGCTGTTGGGGAGAGCGGCAGAGGGGGAGAGAATCTCAAGCAGACTCCCCGCTGAGTTGGACACTCAACCCACCCACACACTCCCAGAGGAATGCCTTTGAACCTCCGTTCACACCTCATTATCACCCAATGTCTATGGTTTTGTTTTTTAAGTTTAGGTTGGTTTTTTCTTTCTTTCTTCCTTTCTTTCTCGCCAACCCCCCCCCCCCCCCCCCCGCCCAATTTGGTGCTCAAACTCACAACCCCAAGACCAAGAGCCACATGGTCTACCCACTGACCAGCCCGGCGCCCCAGTTTTGTTTCATTTTTTAGTACTGGGGGAAAAAGTGGCATTTGGTAGTATTCCATTCTTTCCTGCCGGATATTAGTTTTTTGTTTTTTTAATTCCAGTTAACATACAGTGTAATATTAGTTTCAGGTGTACAGTATAGTGAAATAAATGCACTCAGTAATCCCCATCACCTATTTAACCTAACCCGTTCCCCCCCCCTTCCAGTAACCATCACAGTGTCTAGTTTACATTAGGGTTTGCTCTTCTTGGTGGTGTGTGTGTACATTCTGTGGGTTTGGACAAATGGATAATGACATACATCCACTAATATAGTAGCATGGAATAATTTCACTGGTGAAAAGTCCTCTGCCCTGCCTATTCATCCTTCCCTCCTTCCTGACATCCCCCAACTATACTTTTTACTCTCCATAGTTTTGCATTTTCCAAAATGTAATATAGTTAGAAATAGTACATAGTCATTTCACACTGGCTTCTTTGAATTAGTTGTATGCAGTTAAGCTTTTTTTTCATGACTTGATAGCTCATTTCTTTTTAGTGCTGTATAATATGTCATTGGCTGTACTGTAGTTTATTTGTTCTTTATCACCTACTTATCCTCTGTCAGCTATTTATCATCTACTTAAGGATTTCTTAGTTACTTCAGAGTTTTGGCAATTAAGTGTAGAGCTGCTTTGTAAATATTTGCATGCAGGCTTTTTTTTTTTTTTTTTTAAGATTTTATTTATTTATTTGACAGAGAGAGACACAGCGAGAGAGGGAACACAAGCAGGGGGAGTGGGAGAGGGAGAAGCAGGCTTCCCGCAGAGCAGGGAGCTCGATGTGGGGCTCGATCCCAGGACCCTGGGATCATGACCTGAGCTGAAGGCAGACGCTTAACGACTGAGCCACCCAGGCGCCCCTGCATGCAGGCTTTTGTGTGGACATTTTTTCCACCCCTTTAGATACATACCTAGGAGCACAATGAGCATGATTGTTGTATTGTATGGCATAAGAGTATGTTTAATATTTTTTTACACAAAGTATTTTATTGTATGATGCTGCCATGTATATAAAATAATTACCCTTGTGAAGTAGAAATTTATGAAATTTCAGAGACGTAGAAGTTAAGGACTGACAAAAGTAGAAGTTTGTATATATGGCATGTGTTATAAGGATTAGCTTTTTAAAATAATTTTTTAAAAATATTTTATTATTTGAGAGAGAGCGAGGGTGAGAGAGCACAAGCAGGGGGAGAGGCAGAAAGAGATGAAGAAGCAGGTTCCCTGTTGAGTAGGGAGCCTCCCAGAACCCTGGGATCATGACCTGTTCCAAAGGCAGACCCTTAACCGACTGAGCCACCCAGGAGCCCGTAGGAATAAGCTTTTGTACAGACTTCAAATTTAGTTCTCCTTTGAATATTCACTGGTTCATGAAAAGTGGTTTATAAAACCATCCAAAGATTTGTTTTATTACAAAAAGCAACAGATGTTCTGGGGTCTGAAGGGATTCGTACTTGAAGATACACCAGGTAGTAGGGTGTTGTGTTGGGCATTCTGCAGACAGAATTGTTTCAGATCTGCAGCTGCCTGGGAAACCTTCATGCGGTTGAGCCTGGTTGGAAGGCTTCCAGCCGGAGCTTTTGAACCACTTTCTTCATAGTGGTGATGCTGGAGGAACCAGATATGGTGCTCCCAAGAGTGGGGCAGGTTCATCCGTGTGTGCATCAGTAGGGTCGTGGGTCGGCGGGGCCAGACGGTGGGGCGGCCAAGAGTATGTTTAATTTTGTAAAACTGAACAAAGCACCAGTCTTGCGAAGTGGCTGTATCATTTTGCATTCCTACCAGCGATGAGAATTCCTGTTGATCACATCCTCACCAGCATTTGGTATTATCAGAGTTCTGGATTTTGGCCATTGTAATAAGTGTGTGGTGGTACTGCATTGGTGTTTTAATGTGCATTTCCCTGCTGACATATGACAGGGAGCATCTTTTCATATGCTTATGTCTTTGGTGCTGTGTCTGTTAAGGTCTCTGGCCCATTTTTTGAAATCAGGTTGTTCTTATTTTTGAGTTTTAAGAGTTCTTTGTATATTTTGAATAACAGTCCTTTATCAGGTGTCTTTTGCACATTATTCTCCAAGTCTGAGGCTTGTCTTTATATTCTCTTGACAGTGTCTTTAATTGCAGAAATTTTAATTTTAATGAAGTCCAGCTTATCAGTTCTTATTTTCATGGATCATGTAGTGGTGATGTATCCAAAAAGTCATCACCAAACCCAAGGTCATCTAGATTTTTCTCCTAAGTTATCTTTGAGGAGTTTTATTGTTTTGTGTTGCTTTATATTTAGGTCTGTGATCCATTTTGAGTTAACTTTTGTGAAGGGAGTTCACTAAGTTTTTTTTTTTAAGATTTAACTTATTTATTAGAGACACAGAGATAGAGAGAGAGCGCGTGAGCAGGGGGAGAGGCAGAGGGAGAGGGAGAAGCAGGCTCCCCGCTGAGCCAGGAGCCTGATGTGGGGCTTGATCCCAGGACTCTGGGATCATGACCTGAGCCGAAGGCAGACGCTTAACCATCTGAGCCACCCAGGCACCCCGGGAGTTCACTAAATTTTGATATGTAATCACCACCCTAATCAATAGACATTTCCATCATCCCAGAAAGTTCCATCATATTCTCTTCTACCTGGTTCCCATTTCCCTTTGGTAATCACTATTCTGATTTCTTTCTACATAGATTAGTTGTGTCTGTTCTTGAACTTTTTATTAATGGACTCCTCAGCTCCATTACTTTTTTGTGTCTGGATTCTTTTGCTCAACATCATATTTTTGAGAATCACCCATGTTGCATGTATCAGTAGTTTTTTGAGGGAGGGGGCCTGAGTAGTATTCTATGATATGAGTTAATCCTAATGTGTTTATTTTATTAATGGACATTTGGATCATTTACAGCTTTTAACTGTTTAAGTAAAAATTGCCTATAAACTTTCATGTATAGTCTGGATTTTTGCATCCATCTCTCTTGGGTCCCCAATTTTTTTTTTTTTAAGAGTGGAGGTGAGGGGACTCCTCCTAGTCACTTGGATATCTGCCACTTGGTAATAGCTACCGTTTGAAACACTGTCAGTTCCTCTGGATGGTTTCAGTGCCAGCAGTTAAATGCATGCCTTAGAATTACATGCATCATTTCTGCTCACAAGTCATTGCCCAGAGCTTATTTCTCAGTCCCACCAAAGATCAGAAAGTATGTAGAAGGAGAGGTAAACTGCTCTGGTGGTTACCATACAAGGTGTTTCTGTCTACTTTCATTTTGTGTTCCTCTTACAGCAGAGATGGAGCGTTAGGGCCATTTGTATGTTTTTGAACTTCCTGTTATGTCATTTCTCCATTTTTATATTTTTAGTTTCGTTATCAATTTGTAGGAATTCTCTGTGAGATTTTTGTGTGTGTGTGACATGAGTTGCAAAACTTTTTTTCAGTTATTCTTTTTTGGCTTTGCTTATCATTTTGCTATGCAGAAAGTTTTTATGAGATTGATTAATGTAACTTTTTCTTTTATGGCTTCTGAATTTTGAATCCTAGAAAGGTCATTCTCATATGAAGATCATAAAGAGATTTGTTGATGTTTTCTGTGTTGTTATGGTTTCAATAAACATTTACATTTCATTTAGAATGTGTACTGAAGTATAATGTTAAGTGTGAGTCCAATTTGATCTTTCAGATAGCTTCCTGGTTGTCCCAACCACCATTTATTAGAAGTCCTGTCTTTACTTCCACTGATGTGAATGCCTTTATTGAATACTAAATTACCATATGTATTTGGGTCTGTTTCTGAGCTTTTTATTCTATTATGCTGTTTTGGGTTTTCAGAAAATACTTATTTTTAAGTAGGTTCCATGCCCAGTGTTCAGCTTGAACTCATGACCCTGGGATCAAGAGTCGGATGCTCTACCTCCTGAGCCAGTGAGGTGCCCTCTATTGCTGCTTTGATTTGGGGGATGTCACCTTATTATTCAGTATCTAATAGGGCTTAATTTCCCTCCTGATTATCTTTTTAGGAGTTTCATTTTTGAATTTTTGCTATATTCCATGCTCTGCTTGATTTAATAAAATTCTTTTTTTTTTTTTTTTTATAGATTTTATTTATTTATTTGAGAGAGAGAGAATGAGAGAGACAGCACATGAGAGGGGGGAGGGTCAGAGGGAGAAGCAGACTCCCCGCCGAGCAGGGAGCCCGATGCGGGACTCGATCCAGGGACTCCAGGACCATGACCTGAGCCGAAGGCAGTCGCTTAACCAACTGAGCCACCCAGGCGCCCAATAAAATTCTTCTAATTGTTGTACAAAACTTACAGTCCATGAAGATGCACCATGTGTATCCCAAGGCTGAGAATAATGGGAGTTTGAGAAGTGTGTTGTGATTTTTATTTTATTTTTTTTTAGATTTTATTTATTTATTTGACAGAGAGAGAGAGATGGCAAGGGAGGGAACACAAGCAGGTTGAGTGGAAGAGGGAGAAGCAGGCTTCCTGTGGAGCAGGGAGCCCGATGCGGAGCTCGATGCCAGGACTCTGGGATCATGACCTGAGCCGAAGGCAGATGCTTAACGACTGAGCCATTAGGCACCCCTGGTTTTGTGTGTGTTTTTTGACAGGCAGGAGCTAGTACCTTGAGGTTCTCTCCACCCCATTCTCAATTTCAAATCATGGGATGATGGAGAAGGGGCTCTCTTCCTTTGGCGACCTTTGGAACTCTGCTTGGACATTGAGCTGTGCTTTGTAAAAGATTTTTTGACATTGTTTTAATAGTTAATTTGCTTTGGGGATTTTTTTGCAACCTACTCTAAGAAATTGAAAACTTTGGATCAAAGTGCTTATTTTATTTATATTTACTTATTTAAAAAATATTTATTTGTCAGAGAGAGAGATTGCACAAGCAGGGGGATCAGCAGGCAGAGGGAGAAGCAGGCTCCCTGCTGAGCAACGGCCCGATGTGGGGCTCGATCCCAGGACCCTGAGATCATGACCTGAGCCAAAGGCAGATGCTTAACTGACTGAGCCACCTAGCTGTCCCCAAAGTGCTTATTTTAATACTGCCAAATGTTTCATAGCAAGCTTGCATCTTAGAAGGATGAAAGAGAGAAACTTTTGGTGAAAGATCTAACCTTGAGACCCTCTCAGAGGAAAAAGCTGCTATAGAGTCAGTCACCCCACCTCAGAATGGTAACTGCACTTTACGAAACATGGTGAGCCAGGATCCTGATGCCTTGTCTGTCCTGTTCATTGTGTGCTGATTTTCTCTTGGATCCTTTTGGTCAGAATTCAGAATTTCAAATGAAATCAGGTTGTTAGATGAATGAACATTTTAAGAAATTCTAAATGTGAGTATTCTCAAAGCATTTATTTGTGATTTCCATTTTTCCTTTAAAAGAAATTTTAAATGCAACTGCATTCATAAAAACCTGATTTCTTTTTTCCCCTCACCACACAAAAGCGATCAGTGACAAGTACTGTTGATTTGACTTCTTACCTGAACTAGCATCTTACATTTCCAATCCTCATTTCTTATCTTTTCTACTATAACAGCATCTCCTTTAAATTTTTCTTACTGGTCTCTCTCTCTCTCTCTCTCTCTCTCTCTCTCTCTCTCACACACACACACACACACACACACGAGAAAAGTTAAGACTTATACTTTGAAAAATACCTTAGAGGCTTAAAACTTGTCTTATTAAGAAGCAGGAGGAGCTTTACGAGAACGGTGTTAATTGACAAAGCAAAACGTGGGAGATCTTCAGGTGATTCTTACAAGCCACTTCGGTTGAGAAGCATAATTAGGGGATCTTTCTAAAATGAAAATCTGATTATTTTTCTTTTTTTTCTTTAGATTTTATTTATTTATTTGAGAGCAAGAGAGAAATAGTGAGAGAGAAGCATGAGCGGGGAGGAGAGGGAGAAGCAGGCTTCCTGTGAAGCAGGGAACCCAATGCGGGGCTCAATCCCAGGACTCTGGGATCATTACCCGAGCCAAAGGCAGATGCTTAACTGACTGAGCCCCCAGGTGCCCTGCAATTATTTTTCTTTTAAAAACCTTATACTGGCCCCTTGTTGCTTCCTGGATGAAGTCCAAGCTCTTCTCACGGTATTTGCAGTGTTGTGTGAGCTGATAGAGCCCCTGACTTCTGCAGCCTCCTCGGCCTTCCCACCTTTCTCTCGGCATAGCCATGGGCTGTGCTGAGCTGCCGGTGGCAGGAAGACTTCCTTCCCTCTTGGAGCATGGCAGGGGAGCCTGCATCGATTTCCCCCAGCTTGCTCTTCTAGCCGTCATGTCCAGGAGCTCTCTGCCCTGAATGCTGTTTAGTTTCCCTCCCACGCGGACTGACTTCCTGAGCGCCCTTGGAGACTTTCACCTTACAGCACGGCCTCCCTTCCTGCGGGATCTCTGCTGCGGAGTCCCGTGCTTGATGCCCCCACCACATTTATATCTCTGAAGCTCTCCTTTAACTGTCACCTCCTGGGCCACGAGCCCTAGTTTGATGCCTAGGACTTGGTCTTTCATTTCAGTATTCCCAGGTCCTGTAATTATCTGGGCATCTCTGTGACAGCATGTGTCACCCTGTGAAGTCTGGTTGCTTTTATGAGATGGTAGGTTTGGGTTATATAAAATGATAGTGTTTACTGTTACTCCCGTTGGTGGTGACCTATCTAGTGGACATTTATTGTTGGTGGTTTGAAACCTCCATGCAGCAGCTCTCTGAGCATCCAGACTGGTCCCAGTCACTGGCTCTTCCACCTTGTTTGTGTTAACTTCTGCTCTCATGAGAGGTTAGAGAAGCAGAATGGTCCTACTGCCACACGTATTACTCAAATGTTTTCATAAACATGAGTTTCTAAGGGGATTCAAATTAACTGAATTAAAAATATAAAGTATCTGTTGATTTGCCGGTTTGGTGTTCCTGGAATTTGTGATAACTAAAAACTGGGATAAATATGGTTTGAGGCTGGTTTTTGTTTGTTTTACTTTTTGTTTTAAGTAAACTGTACCCCACATAGGGGCCTCAAACTACCAACCCGCGATCAAGAGTCGTATGCTATGCCGGCTGAGCCAGCCAAGGACCCCAGAGGCTAGTTTTTTAAAATATTGATTGATCAATCTATCTATCTAAACATTTAATGATATAAATTCCCCTCTAACCACTAATTTAGCTGCATCTCACAACTTTTGGTACGTTTTATTAATTTCAGAGTATTTTCTAATTTCCCTTGTGATTTCTTTTTTCAAAAACTTTTTGCAAAAAATATAAAAACATCACTCTCTCCCCCTTAGCAAAATTAGAGTCATAATGGATAACTTTGTATCCTGTTTATTTAGAATTCTGTCTTGAACAAGGTCACACGTCTCAAGGTATTCCTTAAAAGAATTTTAATGGCTGCATAGTATTCCATCATGTCACTGTACCACACTTTAACATTGTCCCTGTGGTTGGGCAGGTAGCTTGTTTCTAAACAGTTTTCTGTTATAAACAACACTGACGATTTTCCTGCAATTGGGCAGGTAGCTTGTTTCTAAGTAGTGATGATTATCTCTGAAAGTGTTTGTTGACATCTGTGTTTGCTTAGGATACATTCTTTAAAATGGGGGTTCCGGGTCTAAGGATATGGAGACCAGTAAGTCGTTGTTATATATGTAATCAAATTGTTTTTCAGAAAGTTTGTGATGCATTAGGCAAAGCTTCGGTGGAGTCAGATCTTCACTCGAAGCAGGAAAGAAAGTTAGCGTGCCTGGGCTGTCTGTGTGAAATGATGCTCCTAAGAGCAAGAAACTAAAGATTATGAGGAAAAGCAAAGGAATAGTTCTTTAAATGACTACTCTGGGTGGGAGCTCCACCCCCTTGCCTGTTCAAATAATTTTTTTTTTCAATTGCATAGCAACTATGAAATCACTGGCTATAAATTTTTGTCCATTGTGTTGGAAGATACTCTTAAATGACAGATCCTTGGAGATTTGTCAAAACAGCTCAAACTTCATCTCTTACCTGTGGTTAGTACCAGAGGAACTTAGTGGTTTGTACCCTAGATAGCTAGCCTGTTGTTTTTCCAGTCCCCAGCCAAACAGTTTTTGGTTTGTGGAAAATTGTTTTTCGTTCTTTACAGTTTTGGGCATCACTGCAGACCTCTCCTTCCTCCACCCCCACCCCCTTTTTATTTTTTTATTTTTTTTAATTTTTTAAAAGATTTTATTTATTTATTTGACAGAGAGAGAGACAGCTAGAGAGGGAACACAAGCAGGGGGAGCGGGAGAGGGAGAAGCAGGCTTCCCGCGGAGCAGGGAGCCCGATGCGGGGCCCGATCCCAGGACCCTAGGATCATGACCCGAGCCGAAGGCAGACGCTCAGCGACTGAGCCACCCAGGCGCCCCCCTACCCCCTTTTTAAAAAGATTTTATTTATTTACTTGAGAGAGAGAGTATGAGCAGGGGAAGGGCAGAAGCAGACTCCCTGCTGAGCAGGTAGCCAGATGCGGGGCTCGATCCCAGGCTCTGGGATCATGGACTGAGCCACCCAGGTGCCCCCCTTCTTTTCTTTCCCCCACCATCTAAGGGGTCCCCAAGTCCTGTTGATTTTTCTCTCATTGATAAACTTGAATTCAGCTTTCCTGCATCCTCATTGTTATTAAACTGGTTTAGGATGTCCTCCACTAGGATTGCTGCCAAGATGTTTTGCTGGCCTAAAATCACAGCAAGTCCTGTCATAGCTGCTTAGCATGTCATACCAAACATTTTGGAACTAGTCCCTTGTCTTCCACTTCAGCCACTTTGGTGTTCTTCCGTCACACAGTTCTAGAAAAAGTACCCATTGGGATTCATCATTGTTTTATTGCCACAGTGTTGTTGTGTATTTTACGGACATATGCCCAGGAGTAGAATTATTGAAGCAAAATGTTGGTGTCATTTAATATTTTGAGACATTTTCACGTTTTTCCAAAAGGGTGTGTTTAGTCATTCCTCCCGTTGCCAGTGACTACACAGTGGCTCTCACCTTACCTTAGTTCATCATTGGGAACTTTTTACTGATTGGGGTAAGAGAAAACATCTTTCATGACTGTTTTAACTTTGCGTTCCTCTGGATTTGAGTGTTTTCCCCGTGTTTGTTAACTAGTCTTGTAAGAAAGTTTAGAGGAAGAGAGACAACCACTTTTAAGAATTAGGTCTGACAGGGCACCTGGGTGGTTCAGTCGTTGAGCATCTGCCTTCGGCTTAGGACATGATCCCAGCGTCCTGGGATCGAGCCCCTCATCGGGCTCCCTGCTCCGTGGGAAGCCTGTTTCTTCCTCTCCCTCTCCCCCTGCTTGTGTTCCCTCTCTCGCTGTGTTTCTGTCAAATAAATAAATAAAATCTTTTAAAAAAAAAGGGAAGAATGATTTTTTTAAATTTATTTTTTAAGATCAGGAAGACAGGATGCTTAAGCAGAACACTGAGAACAATTCTTTACTTTGGAATATGTAGTGCATTCCATAGTTCAAAATCTTAAAAGTATAAAAGGTGATGGTGGGGTAATAAAGAAATAATGGAAATTATTGGGCCCTAGAATGCTGGCATTGTGTTTGTACATGTTCTCTGAAATTAACTGCTGGCTAGGTAATTTAACTGTAGCTAGCAAGCACAGAGCCAAACCTCCTTAGACGTAGGGTGTTTTCCATTTTATACTATATCCTCCTATTTCAATAAACATGTGTACCACACCCATTTTTAAACACTGTTTTTGTACGTTGTCTTTCCAACTAATGCCGTTGTTACATATCCTAACATAAAAAGATTTCTCCATCATCTTTTCCCTTGACTGTAGAGTGGTTTCTATTGTTTGGTTATATTATTTATCAGTTTATTATTGATGGACATTGATGTTTTCAGTCTTTCACTACTATCCATAATGCTTTAGTGGCTAAGCTTCTGAAACATAATGTAGAGATCTAATAATGTCCTTTGTAGCAAAAGAAAATCCAAGCTGTGTACTGCAGCCAGTTGTCTCTTTAGTCTTTTTTAATCTGAAAGGATCATTCAGTCTTTCTTTATTTCATGACATTGACATTTTTGAAGTGTAGAAAGCTCATCAAGGTGGGTTTGTCTGATGCCACCTCATGATTAGATTGAGGCTGTTTACATTGGCAGGAACGTCACAGAAGTGATGCACTGCTCTCAGAAGGTCATACCAGCAGGGACCCACCACTGTACCTTTGATCTTCTGGTGAAGGGGTGTTGGCCAGCTTTCTCCCCTGAAAGTTACTATTTTTCCTTTAGTAATTAATAAACATCCTATGCTAAGATACTTTGAGACTATGTAGGTATTTCATTACTCCCCTATACTCTACTCTACAAACTTGCCTATACTAGCATCCATTGATGATTCTTGTTTGATTCTTGTATTAATCTGATGGATGCCAAATGGTGGTTTTCTAATTTTCTTTACTTGTACTTTGACAGTTGACTTTTTTTATAAGGAAGGAATTTCCCATCCCTCATCCATCCATTTCAGTATGGATTCCTGTTTATTCAGTAGATCATAATTCTATCATTAATTTCCTTCTCATTGTTCCTGATTTTGCCACAGGGAGTCCCTCTCAAGCTGTCCTTTTAACATGTCCCCCATCATTCTTTGAGTACATTATTCTTACTTTTGGGCATAGGAAGATGTTCCATGTTCATCTTGTACTCTGTCCAGCCTTGGAACCAGCTGTTTCTCCCAGGAGCCCTGGGTTTTTTGAGTGGGGGAATACTTAGAAATCAAGACCTGGTTGCTAGGAGTGCTCATGTGATTGCTTATAGACCCTCAGCTGACAAAAGGCCATCTACTTTGCCTGCCCAATTAAATTTAAATTTTAGACAATAAATATGTATATTTTTTAATAGCAATCTTTTTTTTTTTTTTTTTAAATCAGAGAGAGAGAGAGAGTGCGCATAAGCAGGAGGAGTGGCAGGCAGAGAGAGAAGCAGGCTCCCCGCTAAGCAAGGAGCCCGATACGGGGCTTGATCCAAGAACCTTAGGATCATGACCTGAGCCAAAGGCAGCCACTTAACGGGCTGAGCCACCCAGGTGTCCTGAGCAATCTTTTTTTTTTTTTTTAAGGTTTTATTTATTTATTCATGAGAGAGAGAAGGAGCAGGGAGAGGGCAGAGGCAGAGGGAGAAGCAGACTCCCCGCAGAGCAGGGAGCCCAATGCAGGGCTCGATCCCAGGACCTGAGCTAAAGGCAGACGCTTAACTGACTGAGCCACCCAGGCGCCCTATAACAAACATTTTTTAATAGAAATATATCATTTAGGGCGCCTGCGTGGCTCAGTTGGTTAAGCGACTGCCTTCGGCTCAGGTCATGATCCTGGAGTCCCGGGATCGAGTCCTGCATCGGGCTCCCTGCTCAGCAGGGAGTCTGCCTCTCCTTCTGACCCTCCCCCCTCTCATGCTGTATCTCATTCTCTCTCAAATAAATAAATAAAATCTTAAAAAGTATATATATATCATTTATCTGAAATTCAAGTAACTACTGTTCTCTGGTTTATCTGGCAACCCTAATCTACCTACAAGTTTAGGCTTTTGTCTGTTATTCCTGATGCACAACTGCAGGCTTCATTTCTTCTTCCTCCCTTTCTTATTTGTAACTTTCCAAACCTTGGTTTCCTTTATCCCCACTATATTTACTTATTTGTTTAAATATAGAATATAAGGAAAGTAGTTTTTTAGAATTGTTAAGAAAAGGAAGTCATTAAGATTTGGTATTTGTACTTTTTATCCTTAGCCTGAGGACACTACTAAATGAGCTTGCTACTGACTGGGTTCAGGTTACTTGGGTTAGTTCCTCACGCCCCTTCCCTTCGTTGTGGATATGTTATTTAATTGAAATGTGTTTGTGTTGGATTTAGGGCCCTCCCATCCTTATTCGTGAGTGTGTGTGTGTATGTGTGTGTCACATTGACAGAGGCCCCCCAGTTCAGCAGTGTATGGAACGGTATATTCAGAAAAGTATCACATACCTGTCCAGTTTTTACTCTAAACCCTCTCGTGTTCTGAAGGTAACCACTTTTATTGGTCTCTGGCTTAGCCTTTTGCTTTCTTTTTGTTCGAATGAGCAGATACATGTATAGACAAGAAATAGCATACTATAGATACTGTTTTGCGTGTTGCTTTCTTACTGATATATCCTGGAACTGACTCCACATCCATCCATAAAGGTTTGTCCTGTGATTTTCCTGTTACAGTTGCATAGTACTCCGTTGTGCCTAGGTACCATGTCCCCTGTTGGGTCATTTGGCTTTCCAGGATTTCACAGTTACAATCAGTGCTGTAATGACTAACCAAGGTGTTATTTGTGCAGATAAATCTGCACTCTTAAAGATGTATCTTCACAGTGAATAATCAGAAATTAATTGGTGGATGGGTTAGCCTGGTGATGGGTATTAAAGAGGGCACATACTGAATGGAGCACTAGGTGTTATACGCAAACAATGAGTCGTAGAACACTACATCAAAAACTAATGATGTATGGTGATTAACATAACAAAATAAAAATGTTAAAAAATAGTACTTGGTTAAAAAAAAGAAATGAATTGGTGGGTGACAAGGAAGCTGTATGTGTAGTTTTTTTTTTTTTTTTTTTTTAAGATTTATTTATTTGACAGAGATACAGCGAGAGAGGGAACACAAGCAGGGGGAGTGGGAGAGGGAGAAGCAGGCTTCCCGCGGAGCGGGGAGCCGGACGTGGGGAGCCGGACGCAGGGCTCGACTCCGGGACCCTGGGATCATGACCTGAGCCGAAGGCAGACGCTTAATGACTGAGCCACCCAGGCGCCCCTGTATGTGTAGTTTTGTTAGAGATTGCAAGTCCTCTCCCTGAAAGCCCTACTACCAGTTTGAATTCTCTCTGCAGTAAATGAGTTGTTTCCCCACAGCCTTAAAGTGAGCGTGGTTTTATATCTTCTCAGTTCTCCTAATTTTGTAGTTGAGAAATAGATGAAATAATGTTATATCATTATAGTTTTAATCTGCATTTTTCTTATGGAACTCTGGCATTTCTTAATCAAACAATAATTTTTTTGTAGACGAAACTGCAAAGGAAATCCGAATTGCTTGGTTGGTATTGGTGAGCATATTTGGTTAGGAGAAATAGATGAAAATAGTTTCCATAACATTGATGATCCCAACTGTGAGAGGAGAAAAAAGGTAAGCCATCCTTTTTTAAGTGATCACTATGGGGGTATTCCTCTGGGTTTTTGTTGTTCTGTTTTGCATCTGTGATCAGAAACTATTACTGATTTGGGGAAACCCATGCAGCTTGAAGATAAGCAGTGGAACTTAAACTGCTTGAATTGGAACAGTTCTTAATGGTATTGCTTTAAATCAGGTGGCCATGTAATCCAGCAAGCCTTTAGATGATAGTTGTAGTTTAAATGCTGATTCTTTGTTGGCTTTCATATTGTTCGTTTTATTTTGAACTCGTTTTTAAAAACGTCTCTTTAAAGCAAGTGGTAAGTCAAGGAACCAAGCTCCCATGGTGACACTATCATGCTTTCTTGGGCTTGTAGTTTTATATATTATAAGTATAACCAATATTTCACTTTTTTTTAAAACACACATTAAGATTTTCTAACCAAAAAGCCTGGCATTCACAAAATAGTCAGCTATATAAATATTTTGTGTATTAAGAATGATTCTTTGTAAGTTCAGGAATCCTCAATCTTTGGAAAAAGTTGCAGCCAATTCCCCCTTCATTTCTCCCTAATCTATAGGATAGAAAGGAACTTTTGTGGAAGTCATATTTTTTCATTCTCCTCAATGTGGACAGTTTAGGACTAGAGCAAATGAAAACCCTATGTACAGAGGTTCAGAACGGATCTGGCCTGGAGCCCGCCGCTTTAATCCGCTGCTTTAATTTTAGATATAAGTGGCCAGAGAAGGCAGGCTATTAGACGGGGGATGTGCTGTCCTAAGTCTTTCCCACTCCTGTAGCCAACTGAGATGGG
This sequence comes from Halichoerus grypus, assembly GCF_964656455.1. NCBI lineage: Eukaryota > Metazoa > Chordata > Mammalia > Carnivora > Phocidae > Halichoerus > Halichoerus grypus. The sequence goes on from NC_135716.1 coordinate 171,741,042, forward strand.
GCTTTCATGAAATTATGTCCTCCCCACGGCCAAGAGAGCCTTACGTGGTTATGCCATGTTGGTTGGGGTGGTGTTAACGAATTTTTTATCTGAAATTTAAAAAATAATTGCTCTTATAATTTTTGTGTGTACAGGGAAATTGATTTTGTAATTGTAAATTTTGTATTTTTGTAGAACTCATTTGTGGGCCTCACTAACCTTGGCGCTACTTGTTACGTCAACACGTTTCTTCAAGTGTGGTTTCTCAACCTGGAGCTGCGGCAGGCGCTATACTTGTGTCCGAGTACCTGTAGTGACTACATGATGGGAGATGGTATCCAAGAAGAGAAAGGTTAGTGGGGTGGGTGTGGGGCCCACTCCCTTCACAGCAGATTGCCAGCTAGAACACTTAGCAAATGCAAGAAACTAACTCCTAAGGGCTCGTTATGTGCCGGGCATGTTGGGAGGTTCTTCGTAAACATTGTCAGGATTCAAAATCGTTTTCCCTTTTTTCTGTAAATTTATTATTTATGCACCGAAATGGCTCATATTCAAGTGAAGGAAATCCATTTGATTATTCTTATATAGCTTACAGCTACAATTTCTTTATGTAATACGCCGTGATTGTAGTTCATTAATTTGTAGTGATTGATAAAAATCAGTCAGTAAAGCAGACAAGGCTACTCTTTTCCCTAGTTTGAGAGACTTAATACTTCATTGTGACCACAGATGGTCTTTTGTTCTGATTCCCAAATACGCCAACTTCATTGATAGCCTCTCAGATTAAGGTTAAATTCACTAACCTTGGCAAAATCAATCACCAATAGCAGCTCCACTCATTTAGAGTGTTTTTAGACCAAATCGGTTTCAAACTGTTTCTACTGGAATTACTTAGTTTATTTCATGCACAGTGTGTGGATTATTATTCCTGATTGATACTACTTTCTATTTAGAGATTATTCTCTTTAAGATGGAACTTTTCATGGAACAAACCAGATTTTTCTCTTTCTCAAAGCTGGGGGATGGAGGGCAGTGAATGTCTGAGGTTACATACGTCTGAGATTCCAAGTTGGGAACTTTGACTCTTGCTCCCATCTATAAATCCTTTGCTGTGTGTTTTTTGGTTTTTTGTTTTTGGTTTTTTTTTTTCAAAAAAGGAAACATCAAATTTAATTTAAAGGAAAAAAATCAGAAATTGTCTGAGAAAACAACAGAACAAATCAATTCCTGAAAAAAAGAGTTCTGCATCTTGGTGATCACATTTATTGAAAGGGTTGGAAAAAAATTAAAATGCCCTTTAGCTTAAGAATTTTTTTTTTTTTTAAGATTTTATTTATTCGACAGAGAGAGACACAGCGAGGGAGGGAACACAAGCAGGGGGAGTGGGAGAGGGAGAAGCAAGGCTCCCTGCTGAGCAGGGAGCCCGATGCCGGGGCTTGATCCCAGGACCCTGGGATCATGACCTGAACCGAAGGCAGACGCTTAACGACTGAGCCACCCAGGTGCCCCTAGCTTAAGAATTTTTGAGTTATCCGCAAATCAACTCATTTCAGGAGTGGAAGAATCCTTGGTCACTTCTTAATATCAAAATTTACGCAGGTTTCTCTTTTGAATATCTTATACATTTAAAGAGGCAATCATACAAAAGCTCCTATATTCCATATATGATAAATTCTTTGTTTCAGCCAACTCTTAATGGAGGGTCAACTAGTACAACACCATCTCCCCGGACAAAAAGCATTGGAATATTCCGTTTTGTTGACTTATATATCTCTTCATATTTTCCTCATCAATTTCTATAGTAATCACAGTTTCTCCCACATCTCCCAATAATCATATTTAAATGCTGATCATAAGCATGTAATCTGCCTCGAAGCTCTCTGTCATTTCTCATTTTCACATAAATTCGCTCATCCAGGCTGAGCCTGATGAGATCCAGGGGATCTTCTACAGTCTTGGTAGTTTGTTGCTGGTCCACGTCATCCACCATGTTTCAAACCTTGCACCCTTTCCCCCTTTGCTGTGTTTTATATGATCTGGGTTGGACACATGCTCATGTCTTTGACTCTGAGAGGGAATAGATAGAGGATTCATAAGCCCCACATCTTCTGGCAGCTCTGTAGACAACAGGTAATGCTTTAGAGTCTTGGTCCTTGTTAATAGTAATCTTTGCTTCAAAACACAGTGCTTAAGGGGCACCTGGCTGGCTCATTTGGTAGGGCATGCGATTCTTGATCTCAAGGTCATGAGTTAGAGCCCCATGTTGGGCGTGGAGCCTACTTAAAATAAAAAAAACCCACAGGGCTTAAAAAATTTTTTTCCTACTCCTCTTTAACAAATTCTTAAGATTATTTCCCCAAAACTTTATAGTTCTGAATATTTAAATCTAGATTAATAGTATATTAAGTGTTTAAAGTAATATTGTATGTAAAGAAGGATTAATGTGAAATGGATCCTTTTTGATTTTTAGCATTATTTTGCTAAAATATTAATTTACTAGTGAGATGACAGCTTGATAACAAGTGAAAACTAAATTTCTTTTATAAAATGATGTATCATGGCCTCTTGGGTATTGTGGCTTTAACGTGATCTTCAAAAAATGTTTTTTGTGTTTTTTTTTTAAATTTCTAAGCACATGAATTTTTATATTTTACCGAAGTTGTTCCTCACCTTGTTCTGAGGGTGTACATTTTTGCTGCTATTTTAATAGGCATGGTAAAAGTGGAGTGCAAAGGCTTTATGTTGGATATGATGAGATCTGAGTTCTCCCAATTCAATCATTCCCTTATTTTACAGATAGGAAAGCCAGGGGCACCTGGGTGGTGCAGTTGGTTAAGCTTCCGACTCTTGTTTTGGCTCAGGTTGTGATCTCAGGGTCATGAGATCAAGCCCCATGTCAGGTTCCAAGCTTAGCGTGAAGTCTGCTTGAGATTCTCTCCCCCTGTCCCTCTACCCCTCCTGCTCACGCTCCCTCTCTCACTTTCTTTAAAATAAAACTTTTTTTTTTTAAAAGATTTTTTATTTATTTATTTGAGAGAGAGAGAGAGCATGAGAGGGAGGAGGGTCAGAGGGAGAAGCAGACTCCCCACTGAGCAGGGAGCCCGATGCGGGACTCGATCCCAGGACTCCAGGATCATGACCTGAGCCGAAGGCAGTTGCTTAACCAACTGAGCCACCCAGGCGCCCCAAAGCTTTTTTTTTTTTTTTAAAGGTAAGCCAGCAGAGGGGAAGTTATTTTATTATATTTTTTTAATTTTAAGAGAGAGCACGCGTGAGAGCAGGGAGAGGAGCAGAAGGAAAGACTCTCAAGCGGACTCCACGCTAAGTGCAGAGCCAGTTGTGGGGCTTGATCTTAACGACCCCAAGATAATGACCTGAGCCAAAATCAAGAGTTGCATCATCAACCAACTGAGCCTCTCAGGTGCCCCAGAGGAGTTATTTTGGAGTTCTAAGTATGAAGTATCTAACCTGTAAGATAGAAGAGTTGGAGTAGACATAAACTTACTTGAATAGCTTTTAATGGCCCGCAAAGCCTTTACACCCCAGGAAGATTTTTACATTTATTTTATAAAATGAAATGTTGCCTTCCTGAAAGTCACAGTTGGTAGTAAAGAGATAAACCATTTCGAGTCCAAATAGGAGACGGAAATGACACAATAATTTGAACAGAATTCATTTATTTATTTTTATTATTATTATTTTTTTAGATTTTATTTATTTATTTGACAGAGACACAGCGAGAGAGGAACACAAGCAGGGGGAGTGGGAGAGGGAGAAGCAGGCTTCCCGCGGAGCAGGGATCCCAACGCGGGGACGTGGGGAGCCAGACGCGGGGCTTGACCCCGGGACCCTGGGATCATGACCTGAGCTGAAGGCAGATACTGAATGACTGAGCCACCCAGGCGCCCTTATGTTTTTTTTGTTTTTTGTTTTTTTTTTATGGTGAAAACATTTAGATTTAGCCAGCCAGTCGAATGTATGCCGCCTTCTCTCCATCAGGCCTGATCAGGGTGTTGACCTGGCCATGTCAGTGTCGTAGAGCTTCTTCACAGCCCCTTTGATCTGGTGCTTGTTGGCCTTGATATCCACAGTGAACACAAGTGTGTTGTTGTCTTCTGTTTTCTTCATGGCTGACTCAGTAGTCACGGGGAACTTGATGATGGCATAGTGATCAAGCTTGTTTCTCCTGGGTGTGCTCTTTTGAGGATATTTGGGCTGCCTCTGGAGACGTAGTGTCTTGGGTTGTTGGAATGTAGGTGACATGCAGATATTTTTTGTGTGTGACTGTGGACGCCTTTCAGCACCGCTTTCTTGGCCTTCAAAGCTTTTGCTTTGGCTTCGGCTTTGGGAGGGGCAGGGGCTTCCTTCTTAGCCTTCAGTGCCATCTTTGTGAAAGGATAGTATATTAAGGTTTTTTTTTTTATTGTTAAGTAGTCTCTGCACCCACTGTGGGGAATGAACCCCAAGATGGAGTCACGTGCTCTACCGACTGAGCCAGCCAAGTGCCCTGAGTTGTTTTTATATCCTACAAGACAGGCTTTATTTTTTTATTTTTAAAACATACATATACTACTGGAGTAGTTTTTGGAAGGAATTTTTTTTAAGTTGAATTATAGTTGACAATGTATTAGTTTCAGGTGTACAGCATAGTGATTTGACAATTATATGTTATGAAATGCTCACCAAGAATAGGGAATTATTAACAGGAAATTAGAATGGGGGGGAGTGCTTAGTAAGAATTAAAGAAGACTTGAAAAAATACAGGACTAGCAGATGTAGGGAGCAGCCACTACCCCCAAGCCAAAAAAGAACTCCCAAGGAGGACTCTTCACCCCCAAGGAGGACTCTTCACCCCCATCGCTCGGGCCTGAAATTTGGACCTCTGGAGAATGCCCGGTGCGGGCTCACTAGATCTCGGAGGTGCTGAGCTGCTTCCTCAATAGGGGATCCGTACTTGAAACTGTCTACAGGGAAATCCTGGGCCTCAGAAACCCCTATTAAGTCACCTGAGAGGATGCCTAAATGGTCATTGCCATGGTGGTCATTCAAGAGGAAGTGCCTCACCAGAGGCCGCCTACTTTGGCCGCTACCAGAGGAGGCGCTGCAGGAAGCTAGCTGCTGGATGCTGTTGGCTGCCAGAGCCTGGAGGGGCAGGCACAACTGAACCCTCCAGTGCCCTCTGCTGGCAAGACTTCGCCTTGCGCAGCCTGGTAAAGGAGAGATGTTGGCGTAGCTGATCCATGTTATCAGTGGGCAAAGCAGGGTAGTGACTGGCACAGAAGATAATGCTCAAGTCTTTTGGGGCCCTTGAGATCCACATTTCCTATTTAAAATACCTTCCCGACTCAATAAAACTTGCCACTCTAAAATTCTAGGATTTTAAAATATATCATTCTATTCATTCAAGTTTGAATCCTGTCACTTAATTTATGGCAAGTTTACATTAATGAGATTATATAAAATATTTGGCCATCTTATATGAATGGTAAATATAGTCTGTGGTTTTTATATTGGGCTGAACATTTCAGTGTGATTTGACACTAGAAAACTATAGTCATGGTTGCTGTTGTAATGCACATATAACTCTTGCCTTTAGGGGATGTATATGGATAGCCATGGCTGCCTCATTACTTTCAAAGCAAATATGATTACTAATTTATTTCTATTAAAGTTTTAGAACTATAAGACGACACTAATATGCTGTAAATGTACGGGTGCTTAATTATGTTCTCGTGTAAAGAAGTACATATTTTAAAAGTAGCAGTTTTCTAAAAACAACATATGTTTTTCAATAGATTATGAGCCTCAAACAATTTGTGAGCATCTTCAGTATTTGTTTGCCTTGTTGCAAAACAGTAATAGGCGATACATTGATCCATCGGGATTTGTTAAAGCCTTGGGCTTGGACACAGGGCAACAGCAGGTAAGAACGCCTAAATTCTGTGAATTTTTTTAAAAGGATTTATTTATTTATTTGAGAGAGAGAGCACAGTGAGGGGGTGAGAGGCAGAGGGAAAAGGAGAGAGCGAGAATCCTCAGACTGCCCACTGAGAGCAGAGCTGATTCAGAGCCCAATTTCAGGGCCCTGAGATCATGACCTAAGCCAAAATCAAGAGCCGGGTGCTTAACAGACTTAGCTACCCAGGTGCCCCAGAACCTTTAAGTTTTTTTAAATATAAAAAGGTACCCAAATGTCCTTTAGAATGTTTGTAGGAGGAAGTGAAGTGAAATGCTTTCTAAAAATTAACTTTTTTCTATTTTGAATTAGAGCATTTATTGAACTGTCCAGCATATTACACATTTTCCTTGATCCCATTTCTGAAAACTCGTATGTGGGTACAAACTGATTCAACATAGCTCTAGTCCTTATTTGAAAATGCTAAGTTCGAAATAGAGATAGTTTCTGGAACATTTCACTTATTGCTGTTTGTATCAGAAGTTGAAAAGCAAGGTACGATTTTTCTTTTTATTAACCCAAACTTGTGTTGTAGGATGCCCAGGAATTTTCAAAACTCTTTATGTCTCTATTGGAAGACACTTTGTCTAAACAAAAGAATCCAGATGTGCGGAACATTGTCCAACAGCAGTTCTGTGGAGAATATGCTTATGTAACCGTGTAAGTGTGTTTCAGCTTTCCCACCGTGCATTGTCTTCTAAGACTGTTACTTAGCATGTTATCTGATTTTCAGTTCAGTTCCAAGTTACAGCTTTCATGGGCCATCACAGGGCAAGTAATATTTATAGTAATTCATTTCCATGGCAACATGTAAACAGCTGACGTGGTAAATGCAGTTGAACCCCTTCAGATGTTGAGAGCTGTGTGTGGTTGAGTGCTCACCGTATACTTTATGGCTGTGGTGTGAGCTCAGAGAGGGAGATTGGAGCCGGTAGAATACTGAGAGTGAATGTAAAATGGCTCTTGAAATTTTTCCTAATCATAAACTACAGGCCTCACCAATCACTTTGTTTTTTATTTTTAATATATAGTGTAAATAATTTCCATGAAAGAAAACCAAGGTAATAAATGCTTCTTTCCATAGTTCTAGAGTGTAATAAAATGGAACTGGATTGTTTTCCCACTCTGACCTTAATTTTATCGCTCTGTTTTATTATAGTTGCAATCAGTGTGGCAGAGAGTCTAAGCTTTTATCAAAGTTTTATGAACTGGAGTTAAATATCCAAGGCCACAAGCAATTAACAGATTGCATCTCAGAATTTTTGAAGGTATTCGAATTTTGGCGTATATGTTGTTTCTACTCATTAACCATTAAATACTATTCTGAGTAGTTTTTTGGTTTAATGGCTAAATTCATTATTAGCCTTTTCCACATATGATGTGTCTCTGTTTCTGTAATGATCTGGAAGAAACTATGTAAATTTTAAAGTGCTGAAGCAGGCTGTGTGTTGAAGGGCTCCTTCAGTTACTTTACATGTAAAGTTACGTGTTGAAACTTGGATGATTAGGGGTGGTAGAGTGTTTAAGGAAATCTAAGCTCTACTATCATCCAGTTAAACTGCCTTTTCATTTAAGGAGAACTACAAGGTGTGGAATGCAATTTTTTTTAAAACATCACTGGTCATTCTTCAGCCCTTCTACTCTGTATTTCTTCTTGTATGGAGATGCATGTGGAGGGAGGGGAGTGGCTCCCTTTCGTTCTGAGTTGAGAAAGCTGCTCAGGGAAACCTTTGTTACCAAGTGGGAACAAGCACATGGCATAATAGATGAGCTTATCCTATAGTTCCCTTTCTTAAAATATTTTTGTACCTTTCTTCCTTTCTTAGCACAACTGTTAGCTTGCTTCAAATACTCATTTACTGAATTCATTCATCTAGATATTGTTTGAGTGTTTACTGTGTTTACACACCGATTCAGTGGTTGGGGATAACCCTAGTGGGCGGAAACCGAGAACTTTTGCCTTGTAATGTTAGTGGTGTGGGGACTGGGGATGACAGTAAAATATGTAGTGTGTCACCTAGAATAAGTACTACGGAGAAAAATAAACCTGGGAAGGGGGATGGAGAATGTGGTAGGGATGAAAGTGGGGTTGGTTGCAGTTAGAAATAAAATGATGGGAGGTGAAGGAGTGAGCCATGGAGGAAATGGGAGGAAGGGCAGAGCTTGAGAAAAGAATGTGCCTGGTAGTTTGAGGGACAGCAAGGTCAGTGTGGCTGAAGTGGATAAGCAAGGGGAGAAAGATGTTGTAGAGTAACTGAGGGTCATACCGATGGAGCCTGGTGGGCCTTGGCCAGAGGCTTGACTTTGAGTGCAGTGAGATGCCATCGGGGGGTGGTAAGCATAGAATTATGATCTGTTGGAACAGGACGGTTCTGGGTGCTGTCTTGAGAGTTGGCTGAAGTTGGGCCTGGGCAGGCAAAGGAGTTGATGCTGCCTTCGACAGAGGGTCATCTGAAGAGGTGATAAGTAGTGTTTGGATTTTCAGTGTATTTTCCAAGTAGAGCTGATACAGTTTGCTGACTGGACATGGAGAGAAGGGGAGGAGTCAAGGATTACTAAGGTTTGGCCTGAGCGCCAGGCAGGGATGGGGTTGCCAAAATTGCTCTGGGAAGGGATGTGGGAGGAATAGGCTTGGGAGAGGGATTGGGAGTTTGCTTTGGGGTGTGTGAGATTTGAGACGTTTGGTTCAGGGTTTTTGGGGCAGGATAAAATCAGGATTGAGAGAGACGAGGACCAAGGACACTGAGCCTTTGGACATTCAGACACAGGAAACCAGGGAGGTTAGGGGGAGCTGGCAATGGACGCTGGAGGGGAGGACTGGCAAGTGAATTAAGAAGACATAACAGGAAAAATCTAAGAAGAAACCACTAAGCCATACCACTGAATTTCCTGAGATCTTTTAACTTTATCTCTTCAGCTTGATTCAGCAATTTTAACTGTGTATGTGCGTGTCTGTGTATGATTTTGTATATATGTAGTTTCGTATTCTGGTGCCCTATGTAATTTCCACCATTTTTCACAGTTCTTAAATTAATTTTGTTGCATCAAAGTACATATGATTTTTTTTTTTTTCCTGTACAACCTACTTCCTTAGAATTCCCAGAAGTGAGATTATCAGGACAAAGTATTTTTGAGAAGTACTTAAAAAAACATACATTTTGGAAAGAGGCATAACAATTTTAAATCATTGTATGCAAATTAATATTACTGCTCAGTAATGCCTTTTATCTTATGTGTCCTTCATTACTTAGAGTGACTTGATCTTCAGCAGGTTGGGAGGGCTGTTACTTAAAATGAAATTATGCTTTACATCAGAGATTTGATCACTTTTTAAAAATCTTTCCATCTTCTAATTTTTTTAAAGTAATGTCTTATTTCTGATCAGGAAGAAAAATTAGAAGGAGACAATCGATACTTTTGTGAAAACTGTCAAAGTAAACAGAATGCCACAAGGAAGATCAGACTCCTGAGCCTTCCCTGTACCCTGAACTTACAGCTGATGCGTTTTGTTTTTGACAGGTAAATATGTATGAGTAGCAGTGTTTGTTGCTCATTGTGGCCTAATGTGTACAGATGTTACTGTAGACAGATAAAGTAACGGAATGCCGAAACTCTAGATTTCTAGTGTAGGTGGGACTTGCCATTTTGAAATGCCAATAATACCTGGTTTTATCACAAAATTCTTAAGGAAGCCAGCCATATCTGAGTGAGAACTAGAAAAGTAGGGAATCCTTATTTTTATTCTATTAATTATTAAACACTGCAAAGGAAAACAAACATACAGGTAAGAACTGAATTATCTTGATGTTCTGTATTTTTGAGTAAGAACTGTGTAAATTTCTACTTATTACACTCTTCCACCCCACCCGACCCCCAGGGGAATATATCTTTGATTTTATAATTAAGATAAAGGCAATGTTTGCACATGCACATTACCTTTATGAAGCAGGAGCATCTGTGGCTCTCTTGTGATTATATTAAAACTTCCGAAAATTAGTTTGGAATCAACACTTAAAATTCATACTTTTAACCTATTCTTTTCCACCAGTTATAAGACAGCATTATGTTGACTTCTAATCGTACAAGTTTTTGAGCAAGATTGCTGAGTGAAACCTACCTAGGTACCATTGAGTTTATTAAAATAGCTGGTAGAGCTTATACATTGTTTTATGATTGTTTTAAATATAATTAGCTTTCCTCTTGGTTAGGCAAACTGGACATAAGAAAAAGCTGAATACCTACATTGGCTTCTCAGAAATTTTGGATATGGAGCCTTATGTGGAACATAAAGGTAATATTTTTACCGAGCAGTGATAATTATAATGCCCAGAGACTGTAACTTGTGGTCAGCTTGTGATGAATACAGGATAGCATTTTATAAGTATTCTTTGCTAACCTCTGTCTGGGAACAAAGGCTTTTTAGGCGAGCTGAGATGTTACTTCCATTTTCAATGAGTAAGTACACCACAGAGATTAGATGGTTCATCAGTATCTACAAAAGAATAAAAAGGGGAGAAGGTATTTTACTGTCTGAACCCACACTTGGTCCCTTAGTGTCAATATAATTCCTCATAAAATTCTGAGCTGCCTCCATTCATGTTTTTTTTAACTTTATCAAAAACTTCGGGTGGCATAAGCCCAATATTTATGCTGTAATTCTCCCTCTCTGTGATGACTGATGAGTTCTAGGATGCTGCAACAAAGTCTCAAGAAGAAATAATTTAGTCTTTTCCTTTTGGCCCTTTTGTTTCTCTTGCCCTGACTGGAAGGACTGCTTCCCTTCCTTTCCCAGATTGATCTTACTATTTATTAAATTTTTAATATAGAAATTATATCATAATTTTTATCTCTTTCTATAAAAAGCTTCTGGAGGCGACTTACAGTAGGAACAATCCCTAAAAACCTTTGGAAGAAACAATTGGGGAGGTTGGGGAACGATGTTAAGTGTTTCAGCTTTTAAAATGTGTGATGCTCTGTCAATGCTGTGGTTTGAAATTTTCACTCGGTGGAGGAGGAAACAGCTGGAGACTTTGCTCCTGGACTTGGCTATTACTATAGTTGATTGAATGAATAAACTGTAGTTCACTTGTGTAGGGATTTGTTTCCTGCCTACTTTGTTCAGGTAATTGTTTGAAGTTAAGAGATGTCTGATAGCTAAGTGATGTCTCAGGGGACAGAAACTTAGATGTAAAATTAGCACTTCCCTTGACTCCAGTGTATGATTTTGAATAGTTTTTATTATTGTTACTAAACTTATTATGTATTTGTCCAATTTGTACTGTGGGAAAATAAGATGATTATGAAGTAGACTTGGTAGGTCATAAAACCTGTAGAAATAATTTAAATTTAGTGTTTGCTGACTAAATGTAATAAACTTTTATTTATATTTTTATTTTTAAATAATTTTTTTAAAGATTTTATTTATTTTTAGAAAGAGAGAGAGCTTGCAACGGGTGGGAGAAGCAGAGGGAGAGGGAGAGACATGGGGTTCATTCCTAAGACCCTGAGATCATGACCTGAGCCAAAATCAAGAGTCAGACGCTCAACTGACTGAGCCACCCAGGCCCCCTAAGATTTTATTTTTAACTAATCTCTACACCCAGTATAGGGTGGAGCGTGCGATTCTTGATCTCAGGGTCATAAGTTTGAGCCCCACATTGGGTGTGGAGCCTACTTAAAAAAAAAAAAAAAAAAACCAAAACCACAGAAGGGGCACCTGGGTGGTCAGTCGGTTGAGCGCCTGCCTTCGGCTCAGGTCATGATCCCAGGATCCTGGGATAGAGCCCCACATCGGGCTCCCTGCTCAGGGCGGGGTCTGCTTCTGCCTCTCCCTCTGGCCCTCCCCTTGGCTCATTCTCTCTCTCTCTTCTATCTCACTCTGTCTCTCAAATAAATAATTAATATCCTAAAAAATAAAAAACAAAAACACAAACCACCTGTAATTCTATCACCCAGGCCACCAGTATTTGTATTTTCCTATATTCTAGCTGATACATATCTGTACACACATATCCACATAAAAAGCTGAGAGAAGATAGATCTAAAAGATGCTCTTTTTTTAAAAAAGGAGAATTCACTTGTTTCTTTAAATAGTGCACCTGCGATCTACATAGATCTGTAAACTAAGGGATTCCTGTTCTTGAACCTTTAGCACCTGACTCTCTAACTGAATTTTGCTGTATTTTGTGGGGGATTTTGTTATTTTAAGTTTTTGGCAGGGGATTTTAATATTCCTGTAGGTCACATTGAGATTTGGGGACTGAATAAAATTCATAGAATTTCAGAAGAAACCAATTATATTTAAATATAGTTAGCAAAACATTAAGACAACATTATGATCCAAATAATATAGGTGCACATTAAAGAACAGGTTCCACTGGCTGTTTAAAACTACCAGAATTCTGAAGTTGATAGTATAATGAATGGATGAGTATAAATTTAGGTGAACAGTCGTGTTGTGATAGGAAAATTTTTGTGTTGTCTCTTGGTAATGCAGTCATGGTTACTGCTTCTACTTGTGTGGTTTATCGTGATGATTTAATTTAGGGAATACTATAAGGAACATGTATTGTCGGCGATTTTTCCTACTCGTCTGTCGTCTGCTTCAGTGGTCTTGTCTTCACCCTCCTGCAGCCATCCACGGCAGGCAGAACCTCCCTTGTCCTGCCACTGTCTGCACCATACATGTCGCTCTATCCACTAATCCTTCCTTTTAATATAGAGTCCAAAATACAAACCTGTGTGGGTTGCAGAATTCTCACAAAGTGGACATCTACATGAGCAACATCCAGCTCAAGAAATAAAACTTTCCCATGACTCCAAAGTCTCTTTTGTGCCCCTCCCAGTAACAACCCCTTCGTCCCCCCCCCCCCCCCCAATATCATAGGCACTAATCTGGCTTTTATGGCAGTCACTTCCTTAATTTTTATTAATTAATTTTTATTTATTTATTTAAAAATTTTTAAATTTTTTTTTAAAAAGATTTTATTTATTTGACAGAGACACAGTGAGAGAGTGAGCACAAACAGGGGGAGTGGGAGAAGCAGGCTTCCCGCAGAGCAGGGAGCCCGATGCGGGGCTTGATCCCAGGACCCTGGGAACATGACCTGAGCCGAAGGCAGATGCTTAATGACTGAGCTACCCAGGTGCCCCCCCATGACAAAGTCTCGCAGTGTCTCTGTCCTTTGCTCCTTCATGTGGGTGGTGGTTGAAGGTAGCTGGAGAAAAACACCATCCTAGCTGTGTGTCTGTCTGCCTCTCAAGCTTTTTATTTTGAGGAATTTCAAATTTATACCAAAAAATTGAATCCCAGTCTAGATCTTTTAACTGGATCAGTTAGTCCAGTTACCCTTAACGTAAATACTGATACTTCCTCTGATTCAAATCTGCATCACTTTTTATGGTTCTCTGTTACTTGAATAGATAGATTTCCTTTTTTTTTTTTTTTTTTTAAGATTTTATTTATTTATTTGACAGCACTGAGCAGGGAGTCCAATGTGGGACTCGATCCCAGAACCCCAGGATCATGACCTGAGCCGAAGGCAAATGCTCAGCCGGTTGGCTGAGCCACCCAGGTGCCCCTGAATAGATAGACTTTCAAGCTTCTCATTTCTTGAAACATAGAAAGCCTAGTTTTGTAATCCATGACTGATGTTGTTGGAATATTATGCAGGCTTATTTTTGCTGTCTGGGTGGGTTCTTTTAGTGTTGCCGTGTTTCTTCTATACTTGGTTATCTTTGATTGCATGCTGGTTATTGCACATGGAAAATTTTTTTTTTTTTAAGATTTTGTTTATTTGAGGGAGACAGAGAGAGAGAGAGAGAGAATAAGCAGTGGGGAGGGGCAGAGGGAGAGAGAGAAGCAGACTCCCTGCTGAGCAGGAAGCCTTATGCAGGGCTCTATCCCAGTACCTGAACTGAGAGCAGACACTTGACCGACTGAGCCACCCAGGCGCCCATATCTTACTTAGTATTTTAAATTACTTTGAGCTGGGGTGGGTTAGGTAGGTGTTAATCTGTATTACTGAATCCCCCAGTGAGCTACAAGAATGCAGAGACTTTGTCCTTTTACTCAGCTGCTGTACCCTGTGTTCCTAAAAGCGTGCAGCATGTTTGTTTGTTGAATGAGTGATTGGCTCTGCCTTGCGACTCACTTCTTGCAGTTTGAAGAAAGTTACAGTGATGAAATCGTCAAGGATATTTACAACGATTTTTCTGCCACAAAGGTAGTAATTATTGTTTAACGTTAATAAAATGCTTCTGCTTTAAATGACCATTGATATGGGAGTGGTTCGATATATTGTGGTACATTACGATAAATTTCAGGAGAACATTTAATGATGTAGAAAGATGTTAATGATTTGTTAGAAAAGCCTGCAGGTTTCAGTATTAATAGTGATTATGTCTGTATTGTGGGGCTGCTAATGAATTTTTTATTTGCTTTCTAATTTTTAATAATGTGTAGAAGTGATGTTTTCCAGTACACATGTAGTTTCCTCCCTGTAATTGTTTTAAAAGATTTTCTTTCAAATTATATCTGAAAATGTCAATATTGATTTGCTCATATTTTGATGTATGGGTAAGGTCTTCTCTTGCATAAACCACGTGCAAAATATATTGGCTGTGACTTGTTTTTGGTTATTTAGAGTGAAATAAATAGGAATTTAAAAATACGAAGAAATCTGAGTGCGGAATCATTCTAGATTTTTAATGTTTTCTCTCCTGGTTGTTTCCAGTTATCTTGGCCTACACCTATTTTGACAGCAATTTTTCTTAATGACTTACCTCGAATTGTTCCTAAAACATTTTTCTTCTTTTTTTGCTAGAAACAATAGCTTTTTAGTTTCACGCTCCCATCTGGTTAGTTTGAATAATTTTGTAACAAGAATACGAACAGCTGATTCTTGGTAGGAATATAGCTCATCAGTTTGCAGAGGGGCAAAGTCTACAACAGAATAGCTTTGTAACCCTGACCAGGGTGCCCAGGATGCCAGAGCTTTCTTTCCATCTGTATATTTTGCAGAGGAAACGGAGAGTTAATGCAATGAGCTGCTTAAGACGTTTACATTACTCTGTAAAACTAGATTTTTTTTTTTATCTTAGGTGACATTTTTTGTTTTGTTTTGTCTTGTTTTAGGTGACATGTTTTCAATTCTATCAGATGTGTAAACAATTTTAATCATTACAATTCAGACTCAGGATATAAGAAATACTGTTCTTCAAACTGTCTTTCACTTTCTCCCTTTCTCTTTCTCCAGGTGGGTCCTATGTGTATGAACTCAGTGCGGTCCTTATACACAGAGGAGTGAGCGCTTATTCTGGCCACTACATTGCCCACGTGAAAGATCCACAGTCCGGTGAATGGTATAAGTTTAATGATGAAGACATAGAAAAGATGGAGGGGAAGAAATTACAACTAGGGATTGAGGAAGATCTAGGTAAAACCTTTAAGTTGTGAGTGCCCTTTTAAAATATAAATTTTTTTCTTTTTTTAACTGGAAATCTTTTTGATAAATTCTTTCGGCCGAAGATTGGGTTCTCGGTTAGCAAGGATATTTCCGTTTCTTAAACACATGTAAAATCTCTGAACATCTTTTGTTAGAAATGCCCGAATTAAAAAAAAAAAAAAAGATTTTTTTTTTTCTAGAGATGGTTTCTGTAATGGTTTCAGTGCAGTTTGAAGGCAAATATTCAAGAACCAGTTTAATTTGGGGTAAGGGGGGGATGAAAGGGGAGAGGATAGCAAGTATTAATCTTAAAATGATGAACGGTAGATTTAACATAGTAGGATTTGTAGTCCTTTTCTTTGGGTTAGGAGATTTATGTTGGGGAAATAACTCTAGCAGGGAACCATTACTCTGAGAACAGTGTATACTCCTTCCTGTTAAGTATCTTTTCCCATCCCTGGAATGTGAGCGGTGCCTTTGGGGAGTAAGCTGCTTGTTGTTTTGTAGTGGTGAGGTCGGCCATTGGGAGTACTTGGTGAATAGCTGTTGTCACGTTCATGTTCTTGGACCAGAATACCCACTTAACTCCCTACAGAAATGAATAGTTCTTCTAGTAGGAGCCATCTCGGTTGAGCTTCTCATCACTTTATTACCGTGTTTGTCATTTTTGGGTGAGGTTTGGACTATGGAGTCTATAAATAAGAGAAAAGGATTGGGAATAGGTGTGTCTCCTGCCACTGTTCTTTCTTAATGAATCAAAACCACTTTCCCAAGGTGTCAGGGAGGAGCATGGTTGTTGGAGTCAGCTTTTGGATGTTTATGGGGAATCTTTCCACGGATGGTTAAGTGGGAACATGTTTTTGGTTAGGTGGGAGCATGTTTTGGGTTAAGTGGGACCATGGTTTTGTAATTTGGAGAGAATTTCTATTTTAAATCACATTTAGGGTATTATGCTAAGTGAAATAAATCAGGCAGAGAAAGACAATTATCATATGATCTCACTGATACGTGGAATTTGAGAAACAAGGCAGGGGATCATAGGGGAAGAGAGGAAGAAGTGAAACAAGAGGAAACCAGAGAGGGAGACAAACCATAAGAGGCTCTTAATCTCAGGAAACAAACTGATGGGTGCTGGAGTGGAGGGGGGTGGCAGGAATGGGGTGGGTGGGTGATGGGCATAGGGGAGGGTATGTGCTATGGTGAGCGCTGTGAATTGTGTAAGACTGATGAATCACAGGCCTGTACCCCTGGAACAAATAATACATTATATGTTAATAATAATAAAAAATAAATAGATAAAATAGAAGATACTACAAAAAAAGAAGTCACATTTAGGTGTTTATAGATATTCACCTATGCACTCCCACTTTAATATTGAGGTATAAGGATATATATATTAGGAGTATATATTATGAATATATATATTTGCACATATATATGTGTGTGTATATATATATATATGGATATGTATATATTACGAGAACCTGGGAACAAAACTGAGACGTGGCTTTAATTGTTCTTTCCTGAGGTTTATTTGATTTATTTTAATTTTAGTTAGAATTGTAGGATTAGAAGCATTGCTAAGGCTGTTTTATCTATCTTCTACATACAGATAGTCCTAAATTTTAAAATAGGTCAAGAGAAAGAGACTCCACCTTATCAGGATCCCATCCCAATGTTTTAATACCTCACTGCTGTATGCAATGTACATGGCAAATTTCATCTCTTGTTTTCTTTTTTATCAAAATTAGAAAATCCTTGGTATTCTATCATGAACTTGTTTGAATTGTTTTATATTCCATCTCACACAAAGTATCTAGCATGTTGGGGCGCATGGGTGGCTCATTCGGTTCAGAGTGCAACTCCTGGTTTTGGCTCAGGTCATGATCTCAGGGTTGTGAGATGGAGCTCTGCATTGGGCTCTGTGGTCAGCGTGGAGTCTGCTTATCTCTCTTCCTCTCCCTAGGTTCCTTCCGCTATTGCCTCGTGTGTGCTCTCTCTCCCATAAATACATAAAATATTTTTTCAAAACATATCAAACATGTTAAATCTTTATGTTTAGTTAGAAATGCCCAACCTCCTCATTACTGTATACGCTCCTGACATTGTTAATTCCCTGTAATGGTGGTCTTCAAACGTTTTGTCCTGTGTACTCTACAAGAATATTGAACAAATTTTTGTTCCCTGAACATTTTATTTTATTACTGAGATTTTATTTATTTGAGAGTGTGCGTGCACACGGCAAGCGCATGGAGAGAGGTACAGAGTGGGAGGGAGAGGAAAAGGGAGAGAATGCCAAGCAGGCTGTGCATTCAGCCCAACACAGGACTCAATCTCAAAACCCTGAGACTATGACCTGAGCTGAAACCAAGAATCAGTTGCTTAACTGACTGAGCCACCCAGGTGCCCCTCCCTGAACATTTTGAAATCCGTTATTTTTATTTATTTATTTTTAAAGATCTGGGGCGCCTGGGTGGCTCAGTCAGTTAAGTGTCTGCCTTCGGCTGAGGTCGTGATCCCAGGGTCCTGGGATCGAGCCCCGCATCGGGCTCCCTGTTCCGCGGGGAGCCTGCTTCTCCCTCTCCCACTCCCCCTGCTTGTGTTCCCTCTCTCGCTGTGTCTCTCTCTTTCAAATAAATGAATAAAATCTTAAAAAAAAAAAAAGATTTTATTTATTTGACAGAGAGAGACAGCGAGAGAGGGAACACAAGCAGAGGGAGTAGGAGAGGGAGAAGCAGGCTCCCCACGGAGCAGGGAGCCCGATGCGGGGCTCGATCCCAGGACCCTGGGATCACGACCTGAGCTGAAGGCAGCCGCTTAACCAATGCCGCCCGAAATCCGTTATTTTTTATCATAATTTTAAGTAGCTACAAATAATGTGATTTCTAACAAAAATAGTAAAAACAGTAACATCACTCTTTTAGTTGAGTCCAAATGAAATTAGTAACATAGTACTAACTTTTCAGAGACACATGGATGGGTCTTTCTTTAGAGCAGGATATTTTTAACCCTTACCCTTTCTCCTGTGGTAGTATTTACATTATAATTGACCGTATGGGATTTTTGTCTAGTGGAATATACTTAAGATCTCTGTAACCATAAAATCTCTAAATAGTTCAAAAGTTCTTTTGGATTGAGCTTTTTTTTTAATTATAAATATCACCACATAATCCATCAGTATAAGTATGTTAATAAATTTTTGAATTAAACACAAAGCAAAATTTTATTGTAAACATCTCTTGTGATGACATGGCTAAAACTTTTTAAATCTCTGGGTGAGAGATTATATCTTTCTTTAATAAAATGGGAGGATAACTGAGAAAGGAGAGACAGGCAGAGACCATGAGTGGGACTGCAGTGTTGAGGCAGATTGATTTTAGAAAAGAACATAGTGAATTGAAAATCTGGCCATTGATTTCCCCAGAACTAAGCAGGACCTTTTTGTTGTGCGCCCCACCCTCGCCGAAGATTACCCTGGGATACTCAGCACCATTTTTTTTTTTTTTTTAAGATTTTATTTATTCTTTTGAGAGAGGGAGAGAGAGAGACACACACACAGAAACAGAGAGAGCCCAAACGGGGAGAGGGAGAGGCAGACTCCCCACTGAGCAGGGAGCTCGATGCGGGACTTGATCCCAGGACCTGGAGATCATGACCTGAGCCGAATGCAGACACTTAACCGACTGAGCTACCCAGGCGCCCCACTCAGCACCATTTCAAAGATCACGTTCATGTGATAGACTTGACATTCAGAACACTTAATGTTTCTACTTGCTACTGAATTCACAGGTATCAGTGGCTAATCTTTATGCTCATTAGCATTTCATGTTAATGAACATGCCATTTTGTTAAATTTTTATTTTCCAGTTAACATACAGTGTTATATTAGTGTTACTTTAGTTTCAGGTACACAGTTATAGCGATTAAACACTTGGATCCAACACCCGGTGCTCATCACACCAGTGTACTCCTTAATCCCCACCACCCATTTAACCCATTAGCCTACCCTTTCCTTCCTGGGAACCATCAGTTTGTTCGCTAAAATAATCTAGATTTATTTTCATAATCTAAGACCAACATTAAAATAAACTCATTGCAGTAGTACCTTTTCTGCTTCTAGGTTTGTCTTCATGAAAAATAGTACTTACCATCTTTTAAAAATGGAATATGGCACACAAGGAGGATAGGGTAGTAAACCTGTTTAAATATTCAGACATCCAACAAGCATGCTGAATTTGTATTGCCTTTTAGTGCTTTAGATCCCTGTTAAAGAATTTTAAGTGTGGGGGCGCCTGGTTGGATCAGTTGGTTGGGCATCGTCGTGATCTCGACTCAGGTCTTGATTTCAGGGTCATCAGTTGAAGTCCTGTGTTGGGCTCCACACTGGGTGTCAACTTACTTACAAAATAAATTAAAAAATAATAAATAAATATCTTGAATGTGTATTGTAGGAACTGTGTTCTATGGCCCTCCTCCTGCCCCTCCCCTGCAAAAGCATGAGGACTGACCATCGGCATTCTAATTTAGTTAACTTTTATTTTTCCACCTCAGCAGAACCTTCTAAGTCCCAGACGCGTAAACCCAAGTGTGGCAAAGGAACTCACTGCTCTAGAAATGCATATATGTTGGTGTATAGACTACAAACTCAAGAAAAACCCACCACAACTGTTCAGGTACCAGGTGAGCAATTTTCCAGGATTACAGAAGGCAAATACTACAGAATATCGTGCTCACAGATCAGTGACAGGAAATTACTCCTTTATCAAGATAGGTTCATTGCATATGGTGTTTGTTGGTGAAAGTAGATAGAATCACAAATTTGCTTTAAAGTAGTGAGTTTTGGGGCGTTTGGGTGGCTTGGTTGAGCATCTGACTCGATTTCAGCTCAGGTCTTAATCTCAGGGTCATGAGTTCGAGCCCCACATTGGGCTCCTTGCTGGCATGGAACCTACTTAATAAAATAAAAATAAAGTAATGAGTTTTGGGGGCACCTGGGTAGCTTAGTTAATCCTGCGTTGTGGATTTGAGCCCCACTTTGGGTGTGGAGATTACTTAAATATTTGAGAGAGAGTGGGGGACAGAGGGAGAGAATCTTCCAGCACACTCCCTGCTGAGCGAGGAGCTCAGTCTCATAACCCATGAGATCATGACCTGAGCTGAAACCAGGAGTCACACGCTTAACCAGCTATGCCACCCAGGCACCCCAAAAATGAATTCTGTAAGAAAAAAAAAATAGTTTTCAAAATAAAGGAGCCTTTAACAGAACTATTCCACTGACCCCTCCCCTCCCAAAGAAAAGCAAAAACAGTTTAAAAAATTCTGTAGGTAGGCAAAACATGTATTTAAAGAGCCATTTGTGGGTTTTTTTGTGTTTGGTTTTTTTTTTTTTTTTTTTTTTTTGCCATTTGGTTTAATTTGTAAAGCAAACAAATGTGTTTTAGCCACTTTTAATTAATTTTATAGATTATTTTTTAAAAGGAACAGTTGTAGGCTGCCTGGCTGGCTCAGTTGGTAGGACCTGCAACTCTTGATCTCAGAGTCGTGATTTTGAGCCCTGCGATGGGCGTAGATACTACTTAATTTAAAAAAAGTGTTGCTACTGGCCTGAAGGCAATCTTCAGTTGTCGTTTTATCTAATACTGTTTGTGCTCTGTGGCATTCTCAATTTTGGATGGTATTTCTGAGCCATTTGATGGCTCCAGTTGGCTCGTGACATCATGGAGAACCAGGTCGGGCATCACCCAGTATTATTCTAGTGGCTGTTACCAGTTTTACTTTCGCCTTCAGGGTGGAGGTTTCTCCCAAGAAGGGAGACCTCAGGAGGAAGTTGTCACCAGAATTCTAGCCAGTATTTGGTATAATTCAGAGATTGGCATGGTTTTGTGTCTTTGAAAACAGGAAAACGTTATTTTTTGTCTTTTATGTTTTGAAAGCCTTTCTTCAAGAGCTGGTAGATCGGGATAATTCCAAGTTTGAGGAGTGGTGTATCGAAATGGCCGAGATGCGCAAGCAAAGCGTGGACAAAGGAAAAGCTAAACATGAAGAGGTTAAGGAGCTGTACCAAAGGTTACCTGCTGGAGCTGGTCTGTAAGATATTCTGGGACAGCACTGTTGCCATGATGTGCCTTGTTTCTTTCATGTTCACAGATGTGTATGAACAAACTTGCCCCTACCCTGTCCTATAACCCACTCATGCCAGCTTAGGCACTAGAAAATTACTGTGTAAACCAGCAATAATTTGATGTGTAGCATTCCATAGAATTTTCGTTATCATGTACTTTTAAAAACGGGAAGCTCTTAATAAATTACAAGGTTTAGGTCAGCGCTCTGCATATATATGAGTCTTACAGATGTTTCTATTTTGTGAGATACTAATTTGTTCTTAACAAAAGATCTGATTGGGTTACTATGGAAGCAACTCACTATGTTGTTTCCTTGCACAGTTTGTGCCCTGGCCGTATTAACCGGCATTTTTTTCTGTGAATACTATTTTTTATGATACTATTAGACTAATCTGAAATTTAATATCAAATGTTATGCTAAGAATAGGAGAGCTTTTTGCTGACCCCTAATTTCTTAAGAATTATCCCACATGAGCCAGCTCATCCCTTTACTGTGTATGTTTAATGCAAGTTTACCTAGTGCCTCAGAAAGAAAACCCCAACTTTTCCAGGCTACTATGCCATTAGTAGTGATAACGCTGTCTTTGTCATTTCATAGACAGAATTCCCCGTGCCCAATTCCTGCGTAAAGAAGAGGCAGTTTAATCCTAATTTTAGAAAATAAATACTCAAGTGTAATTGTACTTGTGGTTTTGTCTTTTTCATATCTTAATTTTCTATTACTGGTATAACTTCAAACAAAAGATGAATATAAATTGCTAAATCTGTAAGAATAGCTCTTAAAAGTTCTTTCTGAACTACATCTTATTGGATTCTGACCTTTCTTTGTAACCTGTTACTCTCACTCTGTCCCAAGGGTTGGGATTATTCTAAAAAGTTAGACTGACCTTAATTTTACTGGAAATGATTTGGGAATGAATATGATTCAGATCTCTAAGTTTATTCAAAAGAGTTGAGACCTAGAAATCTATTTTTTGAACTATATTCCCAGTTTCCTGCATTCACTGGATGAGAGAAAGGGACTAACTGAATCTAAAGTAAAATGCTGTTTTTGAACCACTCTTTAAAACTACCACATGGCCCAGAGACGTGATGTGTCAGGTTAACACATATTTGCGCTTCTCTTGGCTATTTTCATTCAGTCTATAAGAACCTGTTCTTATGTTCTTGGAATATGTCTCTTTATCAATACTTTCACCAGTAATGAACTTTATGATTTTTTCCCCATTTGCATTAAACTTACATAGTAGAAAATCTATGATGTGCTAAAATGTTGACAAATCCCAAAGCAGATGACCGTGGTTTTGTGCTGCCAATCCAAGTCTTTGTTATGCATATTCTAAATCCTACCTGTGTTTGTGAAAATATTTAAAGAAGAGTCCCTTACCTAAAATATAA
The DNA here is from genome assembly GCF_964656455.1 of Halichoerus grypus. Lineage (NCBI taxonomy): Eukaryota > Metazoa > Chordata > Mammalia > Carnivora > Phocidae > Halichoerus > Halichoerus grypus. Next base: position 171,763,943 of record NC_135716.1, read on the forward strand.
GCCTCATTGGGAACACAAACCCTTTTGGCCTTGGTATTGAAATAAGTTCTCTCTAAATAATCTTAAATTTTATCTCTAGGTTGAGTGTTGCAAATATTTGTGATGCTACAGTCTTTCCTGGACTTTTATAACTCCCCAAAAGAAAATTCCTTCTTTTGAATCCAGGCATAAAAAAAAAAAAGTTATAAGTAATTTTTAACCAAAATGTACGTTTTCCTTTGTAAATATTTTAACAAGTGCTTTCCTGTTTTGCCAAATGCTGAGATTTTAAACCTTTCGGTATCTCCAACTTGGCAAATAGAGTTCTCATTCCTTTCTGGTGGTTGATGACCCATGCCTTCAGAAGGTGGTGCTCAGATGGTTTCTGGATCACAAGTGATAGAGATCCTGCCATGAGTCTTTGTCTAGAGCAGAAGCATCTGTAGTGTAAAAACTTTCCAGAAGTAGATCTGCTTTAACTGTTGAGACTTGAGCTTGACCCTGATCCTCAGGGTTAGTCTTGGCAGAGATTGATACAGCTCTTTATAGTAATGGAGATTGAAAATGAAAGAGAGAGAGACCTATGTGAGCACAGTCGCTCTTCCTCCCACAGGTCCTCCAGCATACTAAACTGGCACCCTGAATCTAGAAAATGGGCAGAATTAATAATATGGTATTACATCAGATTCCAGGCCTGCTCTCTGCTCTCTTCCTCCTCTTACTATAAAATCAGACATGGTTTTTCTGATCTTCATATCTTACATTTAATTCATATGAAACTGCTCAAGACCAGAATACGCTTCACTGGGAGGTTTTCTGTGGGACTCTGGTAGGGGATTGGAGCATGTTGTCTTGAACAGACTGCCTTTGAACCACATTGTTGTCATACGGGTCGGGCATGGCTGCCCTGGTCGTTGAATCCCGGCAGACAGCCCTTGGCCAGGCGTGCTTTGTGCACGTGCAGTTTTCCTAGATTCCTTTTCTTAAAAGGGTCAGGGTCCTTACCGTGTATTCTTCCAGTTAGCCGTAGCAGGTGACAATCTGCTCTTTCCCCCTCTCCAGCTCCCAGGGAAATGAGAACACCTGCCAAATTATTCTTGCATGTGGCTCTGTGTCACAGTTCTGTTTTCCCTCCCTTTGATGGCCTTTAGATTAATAAAAATTTTAATCTATGGGACTGTATTTGGGAAAAGATGAGATATGCTAAAACTTTCATTTTCCTTTCTTGGATAGAGATCATTTGTCTTTGCATTCTTAAGATACCCAGTGTACTGTGTCCCTGGCAGTTTCAACGTGATAAATGGCAAATAAAATTGGGAGGTATTTTAAATTTAATGAACCACACCATTATATATTGTAAAGTGCCACGACCATGTTACCTATACTGAATGTTAAGGTCTCCTCTTTATATATTGTGTGAATGTATGATTAATTTTTCTATATCTCTTTTCTTCCAAAAAGCTCAAAATGCTTCACTTATCTTATCTTTTACATTCAACAACATCCCTGTGAGGTAGGTAGAAGGCAGGTATTATTACCTTCATTTTACAAATAAAAGACCTGAAGCATAGAGAGTTTAAGTGACTTGCTCAAGTTCAGTTTCTTGGTGGCAGAACTTGGATTAGACCTTGGTCTCAACTTGCAGTCATGAGCTCTTTCTCTGCAGCTGCATTAGGGCTGAGGACTCAGAAGGCTCTCAGTTGACAATGTATAGTCTTAGCACAAATACGGGATGTGACAATGCCGGATTTTGTTTTTGTAAAAATTGAAATATTTCAAACTAAACTTAAAATGGAAATTAGTCTTCTAGATTTGTAGTATAAAAGTGGTCAAAATGGGCTTTGAGTTGAATTGTCTATCCCTCAGATCTCATCAGAAGTAGTACATAATACAAATACGTAAATTCAATCTCTGTATGTTTTCTTCTATGTTTTATGCTGGGACTCACTGGAGATCTTTGTAAGTAATCAAAGCTGGCCCTTTGTCTTTAATTTTGACTTTTAGGGAACTCATGGACTCTGTTTTCCCAAATGAAAATTCAGTTTGAGGTGGTTTGGTTTTGTCTTAATTTTTGCAACTTCAAAATCAGTAACAATTCAATTCTAGTGTACTTCATCCTGAAATTTGTTTAAAAATAGCTTACTTTCTTGAAATACATAATAATGTGACAAATAGCTCATGATATGGATTGGGGTGGGGAAATCAAATACGTTTTAATTGACATCAGTATCCTCTTGGATGAAGAAAAGTTCAGTGGTTGAAACTGGCTTATAAAAGTGTGGTTATAGCTGATGAGGTTAATCTCTAACTTAGAACTCAGTCAGACGTTTCATTTTCAGTTCCACATGTATATCACGTATTGGTGAAGTGTTTATGAAAATCATTTATGAAATAAACATAATAGGGAATGAGGTTATGTGACTTGTGAGCTGGCGTGGAGCATGTCTTTGTAGTTCACAATCATGGGTGTCCTGATCAGAGTTCTGTGCTGTCAAGCAAGACACTTCTCTCTGTGGATGCCTCTTTTGTAGAATGTGGTTAATAATACCAGCCGATCTCATAGGGCACTGTGCCGACTCGTCCCTGTCATGCACAGCTCCTTGAACCAGAAGAGGGTAGTTAAATGGAGCTTTGTGTCGCAGTCCTCAAACATTTCCCCTGAACAGTGATGCTTCTGATTCTGCTAACATTGGACAGGGTTTGCATTGTCTTTTGAGGAAAATGAATGTATCACTTAGTCAAAAAGCTGTAAAAATACATAGACTCTTTCCTTTCCTTTCTTCCTCAGAGCCCTATGAATTTGTCTCTCTCGAGTGGCTGCAGAAGTGGTTGGATGAATCGACACCCACCAAGCCTATTGATAATCACGCTTGCCTGTGTTCCCATGACAAGCTTCATCCTGACAAGATCTCAATTATGAAGAGAATATCTGAATATGCAGCCGACATTTTCTATAGTCGATACGGGGGAGGACCAAGACTAACTGGTAATTCGGGGTGTCTTCTCTGAGTACGAAGGAATTCATTAAGTCCTCACCCTGTGGTCTCTGTGATCATCTGACCCAGACTCTGCCAGCCAGTCCAGATGTTCTGTACGCTTTGCAGAAAGAAAGGATTTGCTCAGTAAAGAAGTTATGTAGCATTATACATCACTTTTCATTGAGTTTCCTTGTTGTTTTCCTCCCAGAGGAGACAAAACTTTCTTCTTTTGAGAAAACCATCTGGTAGTATTTTGTTAGTTTGTTCAGTACTCTTCCAAGTACTCGAACCTTGGTCTGGTTGATTGCACATCTACTGTAGATTGTTACTTAGCTTATGAATAGAAGCTGCTCAGTTCTACTTTGAATATAGAGCTATATATAACGACATAGTATCCATAGTCTGTTTGGTTCTGGTTGTCTCTCCTCAAAACATTTTTCATTTTAATGGCAACATAAGCCCCACCTCCAATCTATAGGTGAATGTGCTAAAACAAAATTGTGTGATCACCCTCCCTCCCTCTTTCTACATTAAGTGCTGTTTTCTGAATGTGTAGAACTTACTGCATAAAAACTGGCATTTAACTGCCTGATCCAGGCCTTCTCTTGTACACATCTGGAGTTTTGCTTTCTAAATTTGTTTTTGATTCATGATCAATGAACTAAGCAGTGATTAGATCTTCCAAAGAATCACATTTCATAGGATTCCTACAACTGTGAGTTTTAAATCGGCCCTTGATGGTTCTCCCCCCCCCCCACAGTGTTCTATGCTTTGAAGTGTTCCAATATTTCATATTCACATGAAGCTCTCAATTAACATATTTATAGTTGTCAGATATGTTGTCTCCCCCCACCTTAGAGCCTCAATTGTTTAACTCTAGTCTTGTAAAATATGCATCTAAACCTTGTAGAATAAAGTCCTTGAGGGCATAGGCTGTTTTACCATATTATGACATTTCATCTCTCATTGTTCTTTCTTTATGCAGATACCAATTTTGCTGTCTTGAGATCTGTATCAACCTAAATAATTTAGGATGTATACCAGTTTTCCCTATTGTCAAAACTTGTGACTTTGCTTTAGAATTCTGTGTTCTGTGAAGTCCTGACACTTTGCTCACAGGTAATCTGTGCTTGAATGAACTTCATTTGCTCTTCTTCTCTCTCACCTCTAGTGAAAGCCCTGTGTAAGGAGTGTGTGGTAGAACGCTGTCGTGTGTTGCGTCTGAAGAGCCAACTAAATGAAGATTATAAAACTGTTAATAATCTGCTAAAGGCGACGGTAAAGGGGTATGTTACACAGCGTATACTGTTGTTGATAAACCAAAATAGTTGTAAGAGGTAATAACCAAATGGCTTGTAATCTATAGACAATAGGAGTTAGGGTTTTTCGAAGAAAGAAGGGCAATGACGTGGACGTCAGGGAGGTTAGATTTTTGCAGTGATTGCCATTGTGGTTCAAGATGAACAAAGCCAAGTCACTCAGGCTTTGCTACTGTATTCCATCCATCAGAAAAGTAGAAGCAGAGGTGCGGGTCTGAGGTCCGACCAGACCAAGGCAGCATGGTAGTATGTGTTCAGGTGTGGGTGTGTCCCCTCTAGAGAGGCTGAAGTGTATTAACAGAGGGTACCCAGGGGAGCATCCTTGGCAGAAATACCCAGCATACTTGGAGTGTGTCAAGTGCCACTCCCCAGTGGACCTCTGGACCTGGGAACCAATAAACTCAGATGGCATTTATTATGGAGCTTATTATATCTGGGTTTAACTTCTGTTACATATTTTCCAAATAAAGATTAACCTAGTTCACTGTTTTTTGGTCATTCTGCAAACAGCCTCAGGACTCCTTAAATGTGTGTTTGTATGTAGACATGGATATATATATGTGAGGACCCGTATGTGTGCTTGAAGGCACAGCTGTATTTCTTTGGGAGTAGTAGTCAAGGGAAAGAAAGTAGCCCATTGTGTTGTGTTCAGTGTGAATGTAATTGAGGAAGCAGGATAAGATTTGGGATGGAAACAGAATCTGAGATAACTGCATTTCAGTAGTGAAGAGTGAAAATGGCCAAAACATGGGAGTGGGTTAAAAACTGTGTGGACAGTAGCAGATTTTGAATGTTTGTAATTCATTTTTAGTTCATGACCTTTACACATAGAGAAGGGGAAGGGGGCCATTAGGAAATGCTACTTGTGGGGCGCCTAACTTGGTTAGGCGACTGCCTTCGGCTCAGGTCATGATCCTGGAGTCCCTGGATCAAGTCCCGCATCGGGCTCCCTGCTCGGCAGGGAGTCTGCTTCTCCCTCTGACCCTCCCCGCTCTCATGTGCTCTCTCTCATTCTCTCTCTCTCAGATAAATAAATAAAATCTTAAGAAAAAAAAAAAAAGGAAATGCTACTTGTGTGATTTCACATGGTCTCTGTTCTGCAGCAATGATGGATTTTGGGTGGGGAAGTCCTCCCTGCGCAGTTGGCGCCAGCTCGCTCTTGAACAGTTAGATGAACCAGATGGTGATGTAGACCAAAGCAACGGGAAAATGAACGGCAACACCTTGAACAAAGGTAATGTGAAAAGTCTCTGTGTTGGTGGTCGTGGACGATACCACAGAATTCCCATCTGTGCAATTTCATAGGCCATTTTTATTAAACCCAAAGCTCTCAAGTGTCTCAGAACAAATAAAAGATTGTTTTTTTTTTTTTTTTAAGATTTTATTTTATTTGTCAGAGAGAGAGTGCGCGAGTGTGTATAAGCAAGGGGATCGGCAGGCAGAGGGAGAAGCGGACTCCCTGCCAAGCAAGGAGCCCAATGCAGGACTTGATCCCAGGACCCTGGGATCATGACCTGAGCCGAAGGCAGCCGCCCAACCAACTGAGCCACCCAGGCGTCCCAAGATTGTTAAGATACTGAAATTGAGCAAGGGCTCAGCAGCTCACGTGAGGAATTCTGTGTGCCCTGGCATCCTTTTTGCTCCTGGTCTCTCCAATTAATCATGTGCAAAATTCTTTTTAAATTCTGCTCCAGACTAAAATTTTTAAGAAAGGTGAGTCTGGTGCCAGTTACATAGTATATTGGCAGCTCAGTATGTTTGGTTTTATAGATTATCTGCCACATTTACAGGCTGCCTTTGGCAAATAAAATGAGCTTGTACTACTGCGTTTTTTATCCAGGAGAGAAGGCAGCTTATGAATAGCATTTTGCTTTTAAATTCTTCTGAGTTTTCTGAAGCTGTGCTTTCAAGTAGGAAATTATGTTAATATAGGTCAACCACTAAATTGAATTTTATAATCAGTGTTTTATAAGATACAAGGGGAATTAAGGCTCTAAAATTATTCGTAGGTTTAAAATGGAAGCTAGTGGTTTGATCAGTCTATTCAGGCACAATTAGTGACCCTGAAGTGGTTGTTTCACTTAGTTTTCTTATCCAGATAATTAGGATCTACATACATAGATTTTTAAAAAATTATCCTTATAATATTCTTAAACTTTTTACTGAAATATTCTGAATTTTCTTGGTGTGGCTCTTCCCATATCACTACCTTTTAATTTTTTTGTATGTTTTTTTATTTTAATAAATGGCTATGATTATTTTTCTGAAAGATAGTTAACACACAGTGTTACGTTACTGTCAGGTATTCAGCACAGTATTCAACAGCTCTTAACTTTTTTTTTTTTTTAAGATTTTCCTTATTTATTTGACAGAGAGAGAGAGACAGCGAGAGAGGGAACACAGCAGGGCGAGTGGGAGAGGGAGAAGCAGGCTTCCCGCGGAGCAGGGAGCCCGATGCGGGGCTCGATCCCAGGACCCCGGGATCATGACCTGAGCCGAAGGCAGACGCTTAATGACTGAGTCACCCAGGCTCACCAGCTCTTAACTTTTTAAGAAAATAAAAATCCCAGGGGCGCCTGGGTGGCTCAGTCGTTGAGCGTCTGCCTTCGGCTCAGGTCATGGTACCAGGGTCCTGGGATCAAGCCCCACATTGGGCTCCCTGCTCCTCGGGAGGTCTGCTTCTCCCTCTCCCTCTGCCTGCTGCTCTGCCTGCTTGTGTTCTCTCTCTCTATGTCAAATAAATAAATAAAATCTTTAAAAAAAAAAAAAAGAAAGAAAATAAAAACCCCAAAGCCACTATTTGTTTTAAGCTATGATTTTTAATATTTTCAAATTTGAAGAGTATTTTTTTTTTCCCCTTATGGTTAGAAAAAAAATCTTGCTCTGCTGTACAATTCATGAACTTAACCTTAGTTTCAATGTTATTGTCCTGTCATTTAAAAACCATATTTTTAGTAGCATCATATGACCCAGTGTGTTAAATATTTACTTGGTGCTCTTTTAAGCTTCTTTATGTGTTAGTGGTCCTTTTTTTTCTTTTTCCTTTTTTTTTAAGCTTGTAAGTAATCTCAACACCCAACATAGGGCTCAAAATCAAAAAACTCCGAGATCGAGTCACACACTCCACCAACTGAGCCAGCCAGGCACCCCAGTGATTCTTCCTTTTAAGTAAACTCAGATGCCATAATAGAAAGTACCTTGATGTTGGCCTAGCTTAAAAATAGTTTTCGTGTTGGTTTGAGAGTAATATGTTTCTCTTCTCCCCCTTCCTCCATTCAGAGATTTTAAGAGCTTGAAGCAGTGCAGAAGGTACAGAGTAAAATCTGCAAGCCGTTACACCAGATATAATTGCTATAAAAATAGGGTTTTATTTTGTATTTTAATAATGGCACTCCTGTAGATGCAGTTGTGCATTTTGTTCTCTTAGAATACATGGTTCTTTTTATTTAGTGGCTGCATTTCGTTGTATGGATGTATTCTTTTTAACTGATTCTTTTTCAGTTTTGTACTATTAGTGTATAAGAACAGATAAAGTGAGCGTCCTTAGGTATGCATAACTTCCCAGACGTTGTTGGATCAGAGAATCACACCCACTTATAATTGCCAATACGTACTGATAACGTATTGGTAAATTTTCTCCAGAAAGCATATGGGGGCTTATTTTTCCATGCTTTTGTCCACATGAAGAGTATGCTTTTCACATCAGCTTTTTACTAGTCTGATATATGAAAAATGATTTAGCAGTGTCAGGGCTTTGCCTTTCAAAATTATCATCGAGATCGACCATGGTCCTTTATTTGAGAAGTAGTTGTATTTGTGTATGTGACAGAGAGAGTGTCCTTCGTATGCCCGGTTTTCTACTGAGCTTTTTAATGTGATTAATAAATATTCTTTAAATGTCTTATGTACTTAAACTAAAACCCATGGATAACTATTGTAATCTCCTTAGACTTCAGACTTTTTATCTGACCGTGTACCTCGTATACACAACTACAAATTTATGGTGACACAGTGTAGACAGATAGGAAAAGTGGGTATTGGAAGAGAAATGTTAATGGGAAAGGCTCAGTTCTTAATATATATTTTGATGTTAAAGGTTAAGTCCTTATTTCTCATTAGTCTTTTCTGAAGCTTTCTGTTTAACCCCTAAAAGAATAGGTGGGTGAAAATGACATGACATATAGATGATTAACTTGGTTTATGATCCTGTATTCTGAATAGCTTGATGAGAATTAATGGAAGGATATGTAAAGTATTTTTCAATTTGAAAAAAGGAACATTTTCTTGCATAATCTAAATCTTGAAAAAGTAAAACTGCCATTCAGATAATTTTCTTTCCTTTTAAGGGAAAGAAATATAACACTTCCTAACAGTAGCAGGTAGGAATCACTTGGGTCTAATTTTTAGAATGTTTTAAGTTTTCTTTGTTCAAAATTGTGCACAGTCGTATCTCTGCTACTTTAAACTTCAACTATAATAGCTAGAGTGGTTATTATCTGTATTTCTTTTGATTAGATGAATCAAAAGAAGAAAGAAAAGAAGAGGAGGAGGAATTAAATTTTAATGAAGACATTCTTTGTCCACATGGTAAGCTGGAAGCATACCTCTTCCGTTGCTAGTCTGACATTAGCGTATCATAAATGTGTTGTTCAGTGTTTTGCCGCATTTCTTAGGGATTAGGCCCTGACATGGCAGCCAGGGTGGAGTAACAGGCTTTCTAACCTGTGCTTGATTGTTAATGTTTCTGTTCTCTTACTCCCCCTTTAAAAAATTTTATTTGTTTGTCAGAGAGAGAGACAGAGAGCACAAGCAGGGGGAGAGGCAGGCAGAGGGAGAAGCAGGCTCCCCGCTGAGCAGGGAGCCCGATGCAGGACTCAATCCCAGGACCCTGGGATCATGCCCTGAGCCGAAGGCAGACGCCTAACCGGCTGAGCCACCCAGGCGTGCCTGTTCTTTTATCCTTTTTAATAGTTAGCTTCTTACTGCCTCTTTTCATACCAGTGTCTCTCATATCCTTTGTTCTTTCCTTGCAAAAAATTTAAAAAAAAATACAAAATAGGATTTTCCCATATTTAGAGAAGAAACTTTTTTGCCACTTGCCACATTGAAGGACTATCTGACTTTAAAAGGAAGAATTTCAGTTATGTCCCATGACTGTGAGTCTTTGTTCTACTTGAACATTTTCAGAACAGTGTTTATACATTTCTTAATATTATCAGGGCTATTTCTTGTTTCATTTCATATTCATTTCCTGACCAGCTGCTGTGTGCTATGTACTCTTAATAATTTACAGGTTTTCACTAATTCTATGTATCTGCTTACGTATTTCTTATTTGTCCTAGGGAGTGCTTACTTCTAATAAGTAACTTTCTGCAAGGGACTTGTTGTAGATGAGACATGGTTTTCCATTCTGTTAGCACTGTGAAAGTCAAACAGGCATCTGCTTCTCAAAGCCACTTCATCAGTGTCCCCGTCCCCGACTGTGTTCAATTCTTACTAGTTCATTATGAACCATTGCATGTTATCTCAACACCTACCCTCATGCACACTAGTCCTTTTATATCAAGAGTCCTTGAGGACACTAGTGATAACAGCTGTCACCGGAGTGGTATTTGTAGGCTGGTCTTTTGGATATTGTCGCATTGTGCTTTAGCTGACTAGTTGAGGGACTGCGCTTACTTGTTTACTGGCCATATAGTTGGGAGGGGGAATCATCTTGGGGTGTGGATTTGAGTCTCTGTGGGTCCCAATTTGTCCTTCCTGTCCCATCACCATGCCTCCAGTTGGCCCCGCTTACACTGCAGTGCACAGGAGGAGCACAAAGCAGGGAAGACAAGACTTCGCACATGGTTGACAGATTGAGTAGGTAGAAGAAGGTGAAGTGAATTTTCTCATGATGCTTTCATACCAGCTTTTGTCTCTCTTTTTTTTTTTTTAAGATTTTATTTATTTATTTGACAAAGTGATAGAAGCACAAGTAGACAGAGAGGCAGGCAGGCAGAGAGAGAGGGAGAAGCAGGCTCTCCGCTGAGCAGGGAGCCCGATGCGGGACTCAATCCCAGGACCCTGGGATCATGACCTGAGCTGAAGGCAGACGCTTAACTGACTGAGCCACCCAGGCGCCCCCATACCAGCTTTCCTTTCCCTTAACCAACATAGCATGAATGTAGACAGTGGGGCACGTTCCTCCCTTTTGAGAGTTGAGGCGTCTGTGGCACAGTGCTGACCTTCCTGCTTAGTGCCCCCCAGCTGTTTGAAACGGTGTCAGAACTCAGACTGTCATCTTACCCCTTAACTCATTGACTTTTGCTCTGTCTTCCCACCTCTTGACTCATCCTGTCATTTCAGGATTACAGTTGTGACAAAAAGCATGGCAGAGCTGAATGTGATTTCAGGACTTGTGCTGCACTCCTCAGCTGAAAATTTGAGCACAAGAGCTGGGTTTTAGATCTTTAGCTTGATCTCAACTCAGTGGTTTTACATTATCTTGTATTTTATTTTATTATTTTTTTACATAAGTTGTACACTCAGCAAGGGGCTTGAACCCACGGCCCTGAGATCCGGAGTCGCGTGCTCCACCCACTGAGCCAACCAGGCGCCCTTACTTTATCTAGTAGTTTAAAAGGATGGTTCTCAACGACTGTTTTTGTGGACCTCACTTTCCAGTGTACTAGGTTGGGACCAAGGTTTTCAGGTGCAGGATATTGGACCTTACTTAGAAACCCACTTCACTCATGAGGTTTATATTAAAACTCATTCCTGAACTGTGGTGGTGGTGGTAATAGCACTAATGAGTAATAAGAGGGTAGTGGACATGAACTGAATGTTTACCCTGTGTCCAGTGGTTTTATAAGTGTATAAATATTAACTCATTTAATCTCTACAACAACCCTGAGTGGTCAGTATTACTGTCATATCCATCATACTGATGAGTGAGTAAACTGAGGCACGAAGAGGTGAGAATTATCTGCTGAAAGTCACTGCACTTGATGGGTAGTTTTGCAGAGACTAGGTATATAATTGTCTGTTGGAAATTATTTTTCGTCAGAAACTGGGAGGAATTGTTCCCTTTTAGCATACCGTTTGTCCAAAGCCAAAAGGTTACATTTTTTCTTCCATTTCTGGCAGCTTGTAAGATTTTTGTCTCCAGTGTTGTGACATCTCAACTCAACCTGCCTTGGTGTGGGCCTGCCCTCCTCTGTTGTGCAAGATGCTCCCTGGATGCCATGCGTGTGGCCGAGTCTGGTGACAACGAGCTTTGCTGTTAGGGGGCCCTGGCTGGGCTGTTGCTGTGGGGAGTTCCCGCGGTCCATATCTGCTCTTGGGTTACTCAGATTTTTCCATAAGCATCTTCCACTTTAATTCTTGGAAAGTGCAGACTGGGCTGTCAGTGCTCTGGGGTCATGAGAGACAAGAGGATTTGGGAGTCTCTGGCTTCTGTGTGGAAACATTAATCCCATCTCAGCTCATGACCACATTCATCCCTGCACTCTGCAGGGGCCTGAGGCTGCAAGTTGCCAGAGAAGCCTGTGGCATTCTGTGGGTAGAGTGTTTGTTACCTATAGGGCATAGGGAAAGGGACTGAAAATTTTACTGCCTTCTAAGTACAGACTTTTGGTCTGTTCTCCTGTTTTTTAATGCCATCTGAACTTCTGTGTACTCCCAATTCCTGGGTCACTGTGCTCCCAATTCCTGGGTCACTGGGGTGCAGTTCTGCAATGTGGTAAATCTGGTTACTTCCTGACTTTTGCCAATTTAAAATTCCTTTCTCTTGTGTCTCATTTATTTCCTTTTAAGCTTCAAAAAGTTTTGTTGGCATTGTTCCCTCTATGTTCTCTTTATCCATCATTATGATTTAATACTTTTTTTTTTTTTTAAACCCCTTTACTCTGGCGGCGCCTGGGTGGCTCAGTCAGTTAAGCAAGTGTCCAACTCTTGATTTTGGCTCAGGTCATGATCTCAGGGTTGTGAGATCAAGCCCCGTGTTGGGCTCCGCACGCAGTAAGGATTCTCCTTGGGATTCTCCTCAGCTCACTCTGCCCTTCGCCCCACTGCATGCTCGCACTCTCTCTTTCTCTCTCTCTCTCTCTCTCTCAAGTAAATAAATCTTAAAAAAAATTAAAAAAAAAAAATCCCTTTACTCTGGTTTAATGTTATTTAGTAGTCACCAAAAATCCAGTTTGGAAATTTCATTTTTATCTGGGTGTCCTTATTTTGAATTTGCATATTTTTACTGTAAAATCCCAATATATCTATAAAGCCCTGTGTATATTTAATACATCAGATTTATGTGAATTAATCACCAGCTTATATTCCATTAGATTTACTACTGCTATAGAGTTCAGTATTTATTGCAGATACTATTATATGTATCAAGCTTTCTTACCCAGTTCATTTTGTATTTATTTAAGTGGATAACCTTCCTATATAACCTTTCTTTTTTCTTTTTTTTTTTTTTTTTTTAATAAAATTCATTCATTTATTTGAGAGAGACAGCGCCTGCTTGCTAATGAGCTGGGGAGGGGCAGAGAGAAGCAGACCACCCAGCTGAGCCAGGGACCACCCCCCACCCCCAATGTGGGGCTGGATCCCAGGCCCTGAGATCATGACCTGAGCTGAAATGAAGAGATGGTCACTTAACCGACTGAGCCATCCAGGCACCCCTAAACCTTTCTTATTACACAATTTGCTTGGCAATTTGGCAGTTTTTTGTTGTTTTTATAAGTTCTTCAGATGCTCTGTACCCCCAAGTTATTATAGTTTGAAGTAGATTTTGTGGGTGAGGGTATGTATGCACAATCTAAACTCATCGTTTACTAGATTTCTGTGTTTACCCGAAGAATCCTTGGGTATTAGGTTATCCAGTGTGTTTGTTGAATTTGATCTCTCATGGCTAATTTGATCTTGTGTTGGGAGATGTTGCTCCAGGATGAATTTCGTTGATTGGCTTTTTCTTTTCAAATTTAGGAAAGTGATACTTATTACAGGATACAAGTCTAAAAATTCATATACCACAAGTAAAAGTTAGTGATTGTAAGGTCATAAACAAGATTCAGGTATGTTCAGTCATGGCGGTTATTAAAATGATAGGACACTAAGTTTAGGAACATGATATAAGAAGTACAGGGAAGGACTTTATTAAATGAAACTGCAATAAAATGGTTTATTAAAATAGTCTTCTGACTTCAGAAGTAAATTTAGGTTGTTTTTATACACATCCAGCATTACGACAAGTCATTAAGTAGAAATGCCCTCCCATCAGAACAAGGGCAACACGTCCCCAGTGACAGGAAATCCCATTAAAGTGTGTGTGTGTTTGTGTTACTGTTTCCTTTGTTCACGTACCTTTTCTGAACCATGTATGTACAGATATAGCACATACATAGTCTTCAGTCCTTTTGGGGTGGGGGGAGAAGAAAGAAATCACTTTAAAGTTATAATTGCCTTGGAGTTCTTTTAAATCAGATTGTGGAAATCTGCTGTCATCTTTTTTATGGCTGCATTATATTTCACCATAAAGATGCACTAAATTAGAATCTGATAATCCAATTAACCTTAAAAAAAGTTCCCAGGTTGTCTGAGGATAGACTTATTGGAGTAGGTCTTCATGACCTCAGGAAATTTAAGTCAACAGCCTACTCAGAAAGAAAAGTTAATTTTTACAGTGTGACCTATTTTCTCTGATAATAAGTTTTGTAAAGCAATCTTTTCTTGGGGTATTCAAAGCTCAGTAAGAGATAGAAGGTAAGACGATGCGTTTTGAGGTGTTAGAAATTTTGGGGTTTGGATGAGACAGACCCGAGGTCATATTCCAGCTTCATTATAAACAGCCTACGGTGGTGACTGGGTATATCAAGATCACTGATTCTCAGTTTATTTTGTAGAATCCGTAAAGCAAAAAATGATGTTACAGTACTTTGAAAAGTCACTGGCTTTATTTTTCTTACTTACGGGGATAGAAACAAATGTACGGCTTTGAAAACTTAAAGATGGTTTTTTGGGTAATGACTGCATCTAATAACATAAGTGCAGTTCACTAATTTATCGATTGGGGGCAGCCAAAACAGCAAGATGTAGAAGCAGAAAGGGAGCGAGGGGTAGAGAAAGCAGACAGGCCCAGGCCCCCTGAAAGCCGTATGTGGGCAAGCAAGCAGTAAGCTGATGTTGGGCACTTGAGATTGGGAGCTGCTGCTGCCGGGGCATTTCTGGGACCTGAGAAGAGGAAGGGGGTTGGTGCTGACTAGTGTTCTCCTCTGGGATTTTTTTTTTTTAAGATTTATTTTATTTATTCTTTTTTTTTTTTTTTTTTAAAGATTTTATTTATTTATTTGACAGAGAGAGACACAGCGAGAGAGGGAACACAAGCAGGGGGAGTGGGAGAGAGAGAGAAGCAGGCTTCCCGCGGAGCAGGGAGCCCGATGTGGGGCTCGATCCCAGGACCCTGGGATCATGACCTGAGCCGAAGGCAGACGCTTAACGACTGAGCCACCCAGGCGCCCCTATTTATTCATTTTTTTAAAGATTTATTTCACAAAGAATAAGCAAGCATGCAGGGGTGGGCAGTGTGGGCAGAGGAAGAGAGGATCTCCCACAGACTCCCCGCTGAGCAAAGAGCCTGACTCGGGACTCGATCCCATGACCCATGAGGTCATGACCCAAGCCAAAACTAAAAGTTGGAGGCTTAACTGACTGAGCCACCTGGGTGCCCTGTCTTCTGTGATTTCCAATGGTCCTCGTAGATTGGGGTGACGGCAGTAGTAAGCAAGCCAGGTGGATTTTGACTAGAGATGGTTTTCTGATTGAACAGAGCTTGCTTTATTAAACTTTCAGTTGATAACATGAGAATGGTTCTGGTAAGGTTGGACCCAACCTTGAAAATACTATTTCTCAGGTGGGAGAAAAGAAACCTGTAGGCAAGTATGGCATTTGAGTGTGAGTGGGGGTGCATTGCTCTTGAACACCCTCCACTGGCAGAGGGTACCACGATCCCCAGAAGCTCCTTTCATTGCTTCCTTTACTGGCAGGAAGAAAGATGGGAAGTGCCTGGCTCTCGTCTCATACATTTGTTTTTTTATTGCCTGGTTTTTCAACCACAACCTCGATTAAGGACATACAGGAATGGATAGCTCCTTTAGAATTAAATAACCTTAAAGATGAAATTTAAAGATTTTTGAAACTAAGGAAAGAGCGAATTATAGGAAAGAAGGAAAAGAGTACCTACAAATTTTTCTTAGGTTGAAGGAATAGGAAATAGATTTGGAGGCTCTATACTGACCTTTTTTAGCTTTATCCACCCCAATATAATTTTTTTTTTTAAACTCAGGGGAGTTATGCATATCTGAAAACGAAAGAAGACTTGTTTCTAAAGAGGCTTGGAGCAAACTGCAGCAGTACTTTCCAAAGGCTCCTGAGTTTCCAAGTTACAGAGAATGCTGTTCCCAGTGCAAGGTACTGATTCTGTGCTGCCGTCTGGGGAAATCACATGCCGCCTCCCTGGACTGACTTCCCCCGGGGAATTGACATTGTGCTTCTGTGGGGGGAGTAGGGAGGAGGCAAGTACTGTGCTGTCAGCAGGGGGTGGTTGATTGCTTCTTGTTTCATTCTCTTACAGATTTTAGAAAGAGAAGGGGAAGAAAATGAAGCCTTACATAAGATGATTGCAAATGAGCAAAAGACTTCTCTTCCAAATTTGTTCCAGGACAGGAACAGACCGTGTCTCAGTAACTGGCCAGAGGTATAGTGATCCTCAGAGAAGAGAATAGAATTCATCTTACCTTTTTAAAGCTCTTCCCAAATTCCTAATGAACTGTTTGGGAACCACCCAGAGCGCCTCTGATTTTCTTGGTTTAGTTGTCTAATTGGGGGATTTACTCTAGCTTACGGTTTCTTGGCAGAGGGCTGTATTTGCATTATATTTATAAAACTTGAAACAGGAGAACAACGGTATATGGGAAAACATCTTCCCTAAAAGATTTAGGTTAATGGGCATTTGCGTGTGATTCTCTGTTCCAGGAAACGGATGTCCTATACATCGTGTCACAGTTTTTCGTAGAAGAATGGCGGAAGTTTGTTAGGTAGAGCCCCAAGTTTTCTATTTCCTATTTCTGTTTTTGTTGATTGTAGTATTTTTAAGGATTAATGGGTTCTGATCACAGTACCTTTGATGGTTACTTTTTTAGCATGTACTAAAATTTTCTTTTGTTTACATTAAATGAATTAAATATATTTCAAATGTAAAAATAATTATCTTACACATCTTGAGTGATTGCGGTAGTGATGTATATTGATCCTCCTTGTCTTACTTGAGTAGAAAACCTACACGATGTAGTCCTGTGTCGTCGGTTGGAAACAGTGCTCTTCTGTGCCCCCACGGGGGACTCATGTTTACATTTGCTTCCATGACCAAAGAAGATTCTAAACTGTGAGTTTCTTCTCTTCATGTGATTTTTCTAGTGATTAATAATGAATGTTTAGGTAATTTTTATCTGACACAGTGTATTTGACGGATCTAGGCCTTTGCTGAATTGTGGAGCTTGTCCTTTCATAAGCTCTACAAGAGTGAGCACTTCCCTTTAAAAAGGGGGGGGGGGCAAGAGTGCTTCTGTATAGAAGGTGAACAGCTGCCAGAGGCTGCCTTACTCTGTCTCTACCTTGTTCTTCCCAGAGCTCTGCTCGTCTCCCAAGCTGCCAGTTCCAGTATACTGCCTCTCTAGCAGGCCTCTTCCAGCATCCCATAATCACCAGGGGCTCACTTGTCCTTGTTTTGTGGAAGCTACTAGGCTTCCACAAACAGATGAGGAGGAGGAAGGCATTGTGGCACCAGAGCAGAGCCACTGAGCTGGTCATTTGCAATTCTGGGGTCTTAAAGTCAAAAGTTTTTGTGCCACTCACTCTTCAAGTGTTTCCAAAAGGGCTCATGTCTGAAATTCACCCCTGATATTGCCATTTTATCTTTTTTCAAAGAATTGATAACTATGTAAGAGAACATAGAATGCCTCTGACATTGCTTATAAACCATAAAGATTGGAACACATAAATAACCATTCCTTTGGGACTAAGCGTAGAGGTAGGGAGTTTACTATTCATGTTAATACTTTCACATCATTTAGGGAAGCTTACAGTTAATATATTTTTTTCCTTCTAGGTTCTCCCCTAGCTTTTTTTTTTCCTTCCTTCCTCTTTGTGGGGGGTGTTGTAAATGCTAGACATCAGGAAAATATCTATAATAATACAAATGTGTGTACCAGGCAGCTTAAATGTTAAATAATTCAAATAAAACTGAAGGCCCCTCAGTCTTAACCTTTCTTCCCTTCCTCCTTTTTTCTCTCCCGTTGTTCCGCTCACAATAAGCACGGGCCTGAAGTTGAGGGTTACCTTGCTCAGAAAGTACTACTTAGAGAGTAATCTTTGGCATATTTAAAAATGTTGGTTTTTTTTTTTTTTTCTTACAAATGGACATTATACAATATTTATCCTTCATTCAGTTTCAGTTGTTGAGATTTAGACGTGTTGATTCCTGTAATGTGAATCTTGCGTTTCACTGCTCTAACACCCTCCTTTTGTATGAAGAAAACTACTCTTCATTGTTGAGGATGATGTATCTTTTTCTTCTTAACTTTTCTTTTTTTTTTTTTTAAAGATTTTATTTATTTATTTGAGAGAAAGAGAGAGACAGAGAAACAGCATGAGAGGGGAGAGGGTCAGAGGGAGAAGCAGACTCCCCGCTGAGCCGGGAGCCCGATGTGGGACTCGATCCCAGGACTCCAGGATCATGACCTGAGCCGAAGGCAGTTGCTTAACCAACTGAGCCACCCAGGCGCCCTCTTCTTAACTTTTCTATATTAAATACTGGTCTTAGTGCTTTGGTGATTTGGGTTTAGGAAACTAATGCATTATGTTAATTCTGTTAATTTCCATGTGTCTTAAGGCATGTTGTGTTTTTTTGCACAGTATAGCTCTCATATGGCCCAGTGAGTGGCAAATGATACAAAAACTCTTTGTTGTGGATCATGTAATTAAAATCACAAGAACTGAAGTGGGAGATGCAAACCCTTCAGAAACACAGTATATTTCTGAGCCAAGTAAGTTTTCATTTTTGTTCATATAGTTAAAACTTGACATTTTAAGAGGGAAGGAGATTATATCACAATTGTATTCCATATTTAAAATTAATAATCATGTGTTCAGGTCCAAACTAATAACACCCCAGGTGGGAATTATTCTATACCCCTCTCATTATTTGTATGTTTACTGTTGATAGTAAATGAATTTTCTTACTGGTATTAATATACAACAGAATACAACAATTAATAGAAAATAAGAGTAATAGTTATTTAATGAATACTCACTGGTAACTTTGCTATATGTTTATGGGTTTTTGGTTCTTTTATATTAATTCCCCAGGCACTTGTGTTTTACTTTGTTTTTTAGAACTCTGTCCAGAATGCAGAGAGGGCTTATTGTGTCAACAGCAGAGGGACCTACGTGAATACACTCAAGCCACCATCTATGTCCATAAAGTTGTGGATAACAAAAAGGTACCAGTCCCTCTCGTGGCCATGACAAGTAATGATCAAGTTTGATTTTTGACTTGCTGATGGATTTTCACTGAAGCCTGCCTTAAGATCACATTTTTTATTTCCTTGGAGCTATTTGGCATAAGAATTCAAATTGGATAAGAATTCAAAATGAATACTTATGGGATTATATGTGGATTTAGTCAGTTATAAATTTGATACACAAATGATTATTGAATGTCAGATGTGTGCCAGGAATGGTCTTGGTATGGAGGTAACACAGTGGTAAAGACAACAGACCAGGTACCTGCCCTCAAGAATATTTGTACCTAGTGAGGAAGACCAAGAACAAACCCAGAAAGGGAGATGGTTCAGTATGGCAGCATAGGAAGATCCTGAATGTAACCTCCTCCCGGGATCCAGTAAATCTACAGCTATATACAGAATAATTACCTCTGAAAAGAACTTGAAAATTAGCTTAACAGCTGCTCCACAAAGGATAAAGGGGTCACATCAAGATGGGTAGGAGAAGCAGAGATACAGTCTCACCAAAAACACCACCCCCCAGCACAGCAACCCACCATGGGGAGGAGTCTCACAAATATGGAACTCTTTCCTGAGGAGAGAAGGGTTTGTGCCCCACATCAGGCCCTCCTGCTCTTGGGCAGTCCCTCAAATGGCTTTGAAAGCAAGGGGGCTTCCATCTAGGAGAACCATATGGCTGTAGAGAATGGAGATTATGCTTTTTAAAGACCTCGTGCACAGGCTGACTTACTCTGGGACCCCATGCAAAAGCGGCGGTTTGCAAAAGGCCTAGATCATAAGTGAAGGAAGTTCATTTGCTAATCTTAAAGCTTCTGCTAGAGGGGTTAAAGCCTGTTGGGACTCTCTTCAGGGACTGGAGCCACTGGAGGGCACCACTTTGACATTCTCCACCTTGCTAGTGCCCCCACTGGTGGGTACCAGTTTTGTACTCTGTAACCTGCTAGTGTGCTGTGCACTTGCTGCAGAGTGCCACAGCCCCATCTCCCTGGGGTACCCCAAAGCCAGCAAGCATGCAGTCTCCTCAGGGAATGCCCATTGGGCAGTGGGTTCTTGTGGCCAGAGGGGATTGCATTTCTGGGCCCCATAGGTCTGAAACAATCAGACTGTTTGACAGATGACCTAGAAGTTGAAAGGTGAACGGTAAGGTTCAGTGCTTATACAGGGCTACCCATTCGAGACTGGGAGAGATAGTTTCACCTAACACATAAGAACAGCTGGTCAAGCAAAAAGAGGAAACACAGGAATAGGTTCCAAAAAAGAACAAGATAAAACCCTCAATCAAATCCTTAATGAAACAGACATAAGTAATTTACCTAATAAAGTGTTCAAAGTAATGGTCATAAAAATGCTCACAGAATTTGGGAGAATATGGATGAATACAGAGAAAATTTCATTCAGCAAAAAGATAGAAAATATAAAAGGACCAAACAGAAGTCACAGAGCTGAAGAATGCAGGAACTGATGTGAAAAATATACTGTTGGGTTTCAACAGGAGACTAGATCAAGCAGAAGGAAGATAAGTGATCTGGAAGACAGCATTAGAACTCGCCCAGAGCAGTAAAAAGAAAAGAATTTTTTTTTTAAGTAGGCTGCATGCCCAGTGTGGAGCCTATCATGGGGCTTGAACTCACGACCCTGAGATCAAGAGGTGAGCTGAGATTGAGAGTTGGACATTTAACCTACTGAGCTACCCAGGCAGCCGAAAGGAAAAAGAATTTTAAAAAATGAAGCTAGCTTAAGGGACCTATGGTACAACATCCAACAACATTCATCTTATAGAGGTCCCAGAAGAGGGAAGAGCTAAATGAGCAGAAAACTTCTTTGAAGAAATAATGGCTGAAAATTTCCCTAATCTGGGATGGAAACAGACACCTCGACCCAGGACACCTAGAAAGGTTCCAAACAAAATGAACCCAAAAAATCCCACACCACCACACATTATAATTAAAATGTCAAACGTAGAGATTCTTAAATGTAGCAAGAGAAAAACAACTTGTTTCATATAAGGAGACCTCCGTAAGAGTTACCAACAAGAACTTTTCATGCCAGTAGGGAGTGATAATGACATATCTAAAGGGCTGAAAGAAAAACACTTCTATCTGAGAACACTCTACCTGGCAAGGATATTATTCAGAATTAAAGGAACGATAAACAGTTTTCCTGACAAGCAAAAGCTAAAGGAGTTCATCACCACTAAACCAGCCCTCTGGGAAATATTAATGGTACTTCTTTAAGGTGAACAGAAAGGGTACCAATTAGTAATAAGAAAACATGTGACAGTAAAAATCTCACTGGTAAAGGTAAATATATAGTAAAGAAAGTAAAAGCAAGTCTGAAGCTTAAAAGGCGTAGTAATAATGGGTATAACTGTAATAATTGGATTAAAAAAATAAAAAGATGTAGAAAATGACATCAAAAACAAAACATTGGAGGATTAAAAAGACAATTACAGAAAGTGATTAACTTGCTATCAATTTAAAAATATACTGGTATTATATGTAAGTTGTTAGTGTGAGTCTTAACGTTAACCAAAAGCAAAAACCTATCATATATATGCAAAAAATAATGAGAAAGAACTAAACAAAGTCATCAAACCACAAGGGAGGAAAGCAAGAGAAGGAACAGAAAGTATACTTTAAATGTAAATGGACTAAATTCTCCAGTCAAAAGACAGAGTAGCTGAATGGATTAAAAAAAAAAAAAATGAGGGCGCCTGGGTGGCTCAGTTGGTTAAGTGACTGCCTTCGGCTCAGGTCATGATCCTGGAGTCCCGGGATCGAGTCCCGCATCGGGCTCCCTGCTCGGCAGGGAGTCTGCTTTGCCCTCTGACCCTATCCCCTCTCATGTGTTCTCTCTCATTCTCTCTCTCTCAAATAAATAAATAAAATCTTAAAAAAAAAAAAAAAAAAATGAAAACACAAGACACATCCCCCATCTATATGTTGCCTATAAGAGACTCATGTCAGTAAGGACACACACAGACTGAAAATAAAGGGATGCAAAAAGCTGTTTCATGCAAATGGAAACCAATAGAAAGCTATGTATATCAAAGAGATTTTTAAAAAGACTAATAGACAAGAATGGGCATTACATAATGATAGAGGAGTCAATCCCTCAAGAGCTTAAAGCATTCGTAAATATGGACCCAACATAGGAGTACCTAAATACTTAAGACAGATGTTAACAGAGGTGAAGGGAGAAGTTGACAGCAATGCAGTACTACTGGGGGCCTTTCATACCCCACTTTCATCAATGAATAGATCATCCAGATAGAAAAATCAGTAAGGAAACATCAGCCTTAAATTACACATCGGACCACATGGACTTAATAGATATATACAGAACATTCCATCTAAAAACAGCAGATTACACATTCTTCTCAGATGGACATGGGCCATTCTCCAGGATAGGTAATACACTGGTCCACAAAACAAGTCTCAGTAAATTGAAGAAGACTGAAATCATATCGAGCATCTTTTCCAACCACATTGGTATGAAACTGGAAATCAATTACAAGAAGGAAACTGGATAAAAACCTAGATGACATGGATGTATTTCTGGAAATACACAATTTTCTAAGACTGAATCATGAAGAAATAGAAAATCTGAATGGACCGATTACTCATAGGAGATTTAAACATTAATCAAAACAAAAGTCCAGGACCAGATAGCTTTACTGGTGAATTCTACCAAACATTCAATGAAGATTTAATACCAATCCTTCTCAAACTCTTCCAAAAAATTGAGGATGAAGGAATGCTCCCAAACTTACTTTATGGGGCCAACAAGGATACTGCATAAAAAGAAAATTACAGGCCAGTACCCCTTGTGAACATAGATGCAGATATCCTCAACAAAATATAGCAAACTGAATTTAACAATATGTTAAAAGGAACATACAGTGGTGGCTGGGTGGCTCAGTTGGTTAAGTGTCTGTCTTCGGCTCAGGTCATGATCCCAGGGTCCTGGGATCGAGCCCCACATCGGGCTCCTTGCTCAGCAGGGAGCCCGCTTCTCCCTCTCCCACTCCCCCTGCTTATGTGTGCGTGCTTGCTCTCTCTCTGTCAAATAAATCTTAACAAAAACAAAAACAAAAACATACACTGATCAAGTTGGAATTATTCCAGGGATGCAAGGATGGCTCATCTGCAGATCAGTCAACGTGATACACCACATTAATAAAATGGACAAAATCATGATCCTTTCTGTAGATGCAGAAAAGGATTTGATAAAATTTAATATCCATTTATTTATTTAATAACATTGGAGGGCACAAAAATTAATATATAAAAAAATCAGTGGCAGAGTGCCTGCCTAGCTCAGTCCTAGAGCATGTGACTCTTGACCTCAGAGTTGTGAGTTCAAACCCAACCTTGGGCATATTGCTTACTTAAAAAAAAAATTAGTTGCATTTTTATACATCTAGCAATGACCTATCATAGAAATTGAGGAAATAATCTCCTTTACAATGCCATCAAAAAGAATAAATATGGGGCACCTGGGTGGTTCAGTTGGTTAAGTCTCTCCCTTCGGCTCAGGTCAGGATCTCAGGGTTTTGGGATTGAGCCCTGCGTCTGGCTGCTCCTCCCTCTTCCCCTCCCCCTGCTTGTTCTGTAGCTCTCATAAGTAAAATCCTTTAAAAAAAAAAAAAAAGGAATAAATTTAACCAAGGAGGTAAAAGGTCTATACATTGAAAACTATGAGAATGATAAGATTAAAGACAAATAAATGGAAAGATATTCCTTGCTGGGCGCCTGGGTGGCTCAGTCGGTTAAGCGGCTGCCTTCGGCTCAGGTCACGATCCCAGGGTCCTGGGACCAAGCCCCCGCATCGGGCTCCCTGCTCAGCGGGAAGCCTGCTTCTCCCTCTCTCACTCCCCCTGCTTGTATTTCCTGTCTCACTGTGTCTCTCTCTGTCAAGTACATAAATCTTTTAAAAAAAGATATTCCTTGCTAATGAATTGAAAAAAATTAATACTGTAAAAATGTCAATATTACCTAAAGCAGTCTACAGATTCAGTGCAATCCCTATCAAAATCGCAATGGCATTTTTTTTTTTTTTTTTTTTAACAGAAATAGAACAAAAACAACCCTAAAATTTGTATGGAACCACAATAGATCTTTAATAGCCAAAGTAGTCTTGAGATAGAAGAAAAAAGCTAGAGGCAGCACTCTTTGTGATTTAAACTATATTATAAATCTACACTAATCAAAACAGTATGGTATGGGCATAAAATCAGACACATTAATCAGTGGCATAAACTGAAGTATATATGGTCAAGTATTTTGCCACAAAGGAGGCTAGAATATACACTGGGGTAGGAACAATCTCTTCAATAAATGGTGCTGGGAAAAGTGGACAGCCACATGCGAAAGTATGAAACTGGACCACTAGCTCACATCTCACACAAAAATCAACTCAAAATGGATTAAAGACTTGAATGTAAGAACAGAAACCATGAAACTCCTAGAAGAAAACAGGCAACAAGCTCCTTGGTATCCCTCATAATGATACTTTTTTCGATTGATTCCAAAGGCAGTGAAAGCAAAATAAATAAATAAATAAATGGGACCACAGCAGTCTGAAATCTGCACAGTGAAGGAAACCATCAGCAACCTACTGCACGGGAGGAGGTATTTGCAGATCATATACCATAAAGGGTTATAATCTAAAATATACAAAGAATTCATACAGCACAAAATTGGATCAAAAATTGGCAGAGAATCTGAAGAGACATTTTTCCAAAGAAGAAATACAGATGGCTAACATCCTCGTGGAAAGAAGTGTAGCATCACTATCAACAGGGAAATGCAAATCTAAACAACAATGAGCGATCACCTCACACCAGTCAAAATGTCTATTAAAAGGAGAAGAGGGGCGCCTGGGTGGCTTAGTCATTAAGTGTCTGCCTTTGGCTCAGGTCATGATCTCAGGGTCCTGGGTGAGGCCTGCATCGGGCTCCCCGCTCAGCGGAAGGCCTGCTTCTGCCTGGCCCACTCCCCCTGCTTGAGTTCCCTCTCCCATGTGCTGTCAAATAAATAAAATCTTTAAAAAAAAAAAAAAAAAAAAAAAGCATTTTGGGAGCATGTCGAGAAAAAGGGAACTCTTGTGCACTGTTGGTGGGAATGTAAATTAGTGCAGCCACTGTGGAAAACTGGATGGAGGTTCCTTGAATTACCATATGATCCAGCAATTCTGTTTCTGGGTATTTATCCAAAGAAAACAAAAATGCTAAATCTAAAAGATATGTGCCCCTGTGTTCCCTGCACCATTATTTGCAATAGCCAAGATGGAAATAACCTAGGTGTTTGTTGATAGATGAATGGAAAATGAAATTGTATTTGTGTGCCCAGTGGAATACTATTCAGTCATAAAAAATAGTGAAGTCTTGCCATTTGTGACCACATGGATGGACCTTGAGGGTACTGTGCACATGAAATAAGTCAGACAGAGAAAGTAAATACCATATGATTTTACTTGTATATAGAATCTAATAAACAAAACAAATAAAACTCATCGATATGGAGAATAGATTTGTGGTTGCCAGGGTTGGTGTGGGAGGATGAGTGAAATGAGTGAAGGAGATCAAGAGACACAACTACCAGTTATAAAATAAGTCATGGGTGTATAGAGTATGTAATGTATGTATACAGTGGTGGCTATAGTCAATAATAATTATATCACAAAATTGAAAGTTGCTTAAAAAGTAAATCTTAAAAGTTCTCATTACCAGAAAACAGTTTTTGTAACTTTATATTTCTATTTTTATTTATTTATTTGTCGGAGAGAGAGAGCACAAGCAGGGGCGGTGGCAGGCAGAGGGAGAGGGAGAAGCAGGCTCCCCGCTGAGCAGGGAGCCTGATGTGGGGCTCGATCCCAGGACCTTGGATCATGACCTGAGCCGAAGGCAGTCGCTTAACCAACTGAGCCACCCAGGCGCCCTATATTTCTATTTTTAAAAAGATCTAGAACACCCAATCAAAAAAACAGGAATAAACCCATAAATTCATAAGATGATTACATAGGAATGAGTGTTCTTGAAGAAAATCTGGCAAGGTAAAGTCGGAGACCGACAGAGGTGGAGGTAGCAGTGTTAGATGGGAAATGGACAAGAAACAGGTCTTGGAGGAGTTGTTTACCTGAGTGTCCACTGCAGCGGGCCAGCCTGTGAAGGGTACTTCAGGCAGAGGGATAAGCCTCATGTGCTTAAGCAGTAGAGTCCATCGTGTAGAGCAGCCCTGTCCAGGAGAGCTTCCAGTAGTGATAGAAGGGTCTTTGTCCTCGCTGTATGCTCTAGTAGCCAATAGCCACATGTGACTGTGGCTATGGTGACTAAGGAACTGAATTTTTAATTCATTTCAATTTAAACAGCCACATGTACCCACTGGCTACCATAGAGGGACAGCGGTAGTCTAACGTGAGGTCTCTTCCAATGAAGGATGGTGGTAGGGAGCAAGGGACAAATCCTGTCACATTTTATACATCATACCAAGGATTTGGGCTTTTATTCAGAGTATAGATGTAAGCCATTGGAGAGGTGCAAGCAAGGTCATGGTGTGAATAGATTTATGCTTTAAAGAGGTGACCCTGGCCATTGTGTTTGAAATTGGCGGGGACAGAACGGGAATAAGGAAGGCCAGTATAGAGTCTCTTGCCCTGATCTCTAAGAGTAGATGGAGACAGATTTGGGTATATTTTGGGAGCAGGGGTGTGCTGTGGATTGGATTTGGAGCATTTCTATCATATTAGGAATGGCTCTTAGGTAGATCCTGACCTAGATCTCTGGGCATGTCATTAATTTGATTCCAGGATTTTTGGAATTAGAGACTAAACTACATTTTATTTCACGACCATTACCAAACACTTGGTTTTAGGAAGATAATTTACAGATTATGCTCTTAAGGTTTTGGGTTCTGCTTCAGAAGCTGAACTAAGGCCTTTATTTCCTCATTTGCTGAGAAAGTGCAGTTAACCAGTATTAATTTCTGTTTCCTCTAAAAGTTTGTCTTTTGTGCCTGTTAGTCTGTGTATACTTTGGTATCTAAAATAGTATCCAGCTTATCTAAGGTTTTAGTATTTATTTTGAGTTTATAACAGTATTTCATAATGTAAAGGAGCATTTCCTCCATCCTTCCTTGTCTCGGTCTTAAGGAAGTATTGTGGCTCCTGTTGTCTGCATGGTTTGACAGTCCCCATGCTAGCTAAAATTTAGACCATCTTTGAACTTCTGCAAAATAACATCATTGTAAAAGCCCAGTAATAATAATTCTTCTGCAGATAATGCTTATGTTTATGGTGACCACATTACACGTGAGTAAATCCTAGGATAAAAACTGATATGTTTAAAGAGTACAGGAGCCAGCCCTTGAGTCTCTATCCTCTGCCGGGTCTCTTA
Organism: Halichoerus grypus; assembly: GCF_964656455.1. Lineage (NCBI taxonomy): Eukaryota > Metazoa > Chordata > Mammalia > Carnivora > Phocidae > Halichoerus > Halichoerus grypus. The sequence continues at coordinate 171,791,175 of NC_135716.1, forward strand.
TCCCCCCAGTGATAAAGCCCCCACACCCTCCATAGCCTGCCCTGCACAGGTCTAACCATCTTCTCGTCTGTGTTTGCATTCAGGTAATGAAGGATTCAGCTCCGGAGCTGAATGTGAGTAGTTCTGAAACAGAGGAGGACAAGGAAGAAACTAAACCAGATGGAGAAAAAGATCCAGATTTTAATCAAGTATGTGTCGAAGCTGCTTTTTATTGTCCTACCTTCCGTCGTTCTGAAAGCAGCCACTCCAGGTCCCTGGAAATTGCTCCATCCCTTCCATGGGACATTGGTTCTCAGCTCCCTTCTTTGTTTGCCCTCTTTGCTTAGTTTTCATGGCTTGCAGTGGCAACCCTGATTTCTCTCAAAAAGCTGTGAACTGCATTATTCCAGAATTAATATATTTGTTGCTACTGAGTAGGAAAGGTTAAAATAGAATACAATGATTAAATCTTTTGCTGGAAAAGAAGACTAAAATGAGATCCATATCTTGGTTTGTTGTTTATTCATGGATTATTTAAGTATGAAAACATTAACTCAGTTTCCTTCATTACAAACAAAATATACTGTGGTCTTACTAATGGAGTTTATAGAAGAGATTTCTGCCTCTCTCTGTGTTAATCAAATGACCAGTTCAGCATTCGTCTTTTGTATTTCATTATGATAAATTTAATCTTTTTCTTCTAAAATTATATGTTTTCTTTGTATTTTGTTATGGTTTTCTATCCCACTTATTTTGTTGCTTGATTATATTGTGCATATTCATAGTGTTATTGGAGAAAAGTAACTTAAGAACAGGAAATAAAGTGGGAATATGGTTGATACAGGGTGTCGGTAAGTTTCAGCTTCTCAAAAACTCAGACCACTGTGTTTCAGGGTATTTTATGGATACCTTAAATTCATGGAATTTCTACTCTAATTAGAGTTTAGGTTTAACAAATGAGACATGTATTTTCTTTCTTTACTGCTAAAATACAGTAGTCAAATTATGGTTAACCTTCTCCCTGAAGGAATAAAAGTGTTAAAATGGCCATGTGCTGTATCTGAATCTGTTACAGAGCAGAGCTATCTGGGCTTGTTGGGCTCTCTGTACACACTGATACTATTACTTCATTTTCAACATTAAGAAAGTCTGAAAAGCCCTCTTGACTACAATCTTGGTCTCCCGGAGGTAAATGTTACTTGTAGTTTTCCAACTGGTACAGGGAGATAGCCCCATTTGTTTTCCATGGCTTGCTGGATCTCCTAAAACGCTCACTGTGAATACCTATGAAAAAGGATAAAATTGCACACTTTGTGCACCACCCTGCTGACCATGATCCGCCACTCATTCAAATTTATGCTTCAGTCAGTCAGCACTGGAGGGCCGCTTTGGTTCAGAAATAGCCAAACTTATACATTTTACAGGAATGCAGACAGAATTTTGACGGGACGTTATAAATACTGTGCTTATTCAGACCTTTGTAGATATAGGTCTTAATGTTTCTTGGGATGCTTTTTGAAATGATCCCTTGATTGGAGTTTGCAAACATATCTTTGTGGTCAGTTTCTAACCATATTTGTCATCAACTCTTCTCATGTCCCCATCGCCTCAGACCATCCATCTTGCAAGGCAGAGATCCACAAACTAGTTTGTTTGCTCATTTTGGTTGCTACATTAAAATCCCATGGGTATTGGGCAGTGAACATATCCACCAGACTTAGGACACTATTCTCTTGCATTGCTTGGCTGGCAGTACGATAATTGTTTTAATCATTATGTCTTGGAAGTATGGTTTAATAATCAGTTGGAAATCTCATCTTTTTTTCAAGTCCGTTGTCACTGACTTCATTTTTTGTTCTTCTGGTAAACTTCGTAAATTACTTTGTAAAGCTTGATATGTACCTTCATATTGTCTGTCCTTAGCTTCTGTTTCAAGCTTTGCTTTTCAGCCTGAGTTATTTAGAAAACTTTTTATATTTTCAAGTGATGTAGATTTTTGGGAAGCCAGTTTTTTTGAATGTCTAGTTTTATTCATTGTGGTTATAACCACAGCAATTTTTAAAGAGTTGATGTAGAATTACTCTTCTCAGTTGTGGAGGACAACAGATTTCATATTTACAAATATGATAGAGAATGATGGGAAACATTGCCTTTTATGCTGTAATTTCTTTTATATATACATTATAATTTTCTCCTGTCTTCCCTCTCCTTGTTTGGATATTGTAATACTCTAGAGTGTTTTAAATATTTTATCCCTCAAAAAAATCTCGTGTGATCTTTCTTTAGAAGAGGAGATGGTCCCGGAAGAATGTCATGCCTTTCAGAAGTTCAGCATCCTGACATTTTCTTTGTAACGTGTTACGGTATCTCAGTACATGGAGAGCATCTGCAATTGCTGATTTAAATCCCCATAATAGGAAATGATGCATCTCCGCTTGTCCTTAATGGGGAGGAACAAATCCCCCTTTTTCCTCTAAGCTAGATCAACCCGGTCTCTTTGACTTTGACCTTTTCTACAATTCAGGTTAATGATGCACCCAGTGTTGGATATCACTTAGGTAATGGAAAGCTGTCTAAAAGCAGTGGGCTGTTTTTTGTCAAATAAGTTGGATTTAAATTCTGTGGGTTTTTTTGTTTTGTTTTTTTTTTTAATTCTGGGAGAAGCTTTTAGACCCATTTAAAATCAGAGCCATTAAAAAAAATATATATCTTGCTCAGTATGTAGGGATTTGTTATTTGGTTGTGTTTTGTATGTCTAAAGTAAAATTTTATTTCGTTGTAGATATTTTTATTCTTCCTAGTTGTGGGACTTAGGTGCAGCTTGATCTTTCCTTTGAACATTTGAGATTGGGGAAAATGATTAGCTTTTTATTTATTTATTTTTAACTCCCCTTCCCACGTAACTTACTCTTCATGAATCTTAGAACCACCTGTGTATCTCTGTAGACTCGGGGCTAGAGCTGAACCTCGCTTTGCGTGGCGCCTAGCCAGCGGGTGTCCCCCTGAACCAGTGCTCTTCTGGGCTTGTGTCCTGATCCTCCTCTGCTTCGTAAATCTCTGGAGCTCTGTCAGTAATGAGTGTGTGGCATCTGTGTCCATAATGACCCCTAAATCGCTCTGCTCATGCACAGCTAACACTCAGTGACAACTGCCGAAACCAGAGCCAGGGCCTGGGGGTTACCTCATCCAGATTTAATTAAAGCAGGGGAAAAAAGTTGTTTAAGGAATCTTGTTTCTCTCGTTCCTTGGCCTGGTTCACAGAAGACTCTTGACGGTTAACCTCCTTATGAGGCTTTTATGGGAGTGTTGTAGAAAGACATTTGGTCCTTACCTATCCTTTTTTCTGAAGACTGCTGCATTATGAATTCTGTACCCATATGTATGCCTGTACATTTTGCCAAATTCTCTTTAGGTAGATGGTGTCCATCATGACTTCTCACCTCTAAATACTTAAACCAACATAAATAGGACAGTGTCCTATTACCCGGACTCAAATTTTTCGAGGTACCCCAAATATGTCCAAAATGATGTTTTCCCCTCAAACTAGCATGCCATCAGGGTATACATTTACTGTATCTAGAACATTGGTCCCACCTCCTCACCCCCTTTCTTTTTGTCTTTGACATTGACTAGACACCAGTTGGATTTCTTACAGATTGTCCCATAATCCTGGATTCAGCTGATTGCCTCCTTATATTACTGATGTTCCTTTGTTACTCTGTTCTCTATGTTTTCTGTCCACTGGAAATCGGATCTAAGTGTTTGATTAGATTCAGGTGTAACAGTATTGCAAGAATATTTCACAGTCGAAGCTATTTCGTGATCCTGTCAAGAAGCACAATGTGTCATCCTGTTTTTAGTTAAACCAAGTTTGATGTCTTTATTAATACTGTCTTTTGTTTTAAAGTTCTCAGCTGCTTCTACTTAGCTTCCATGCCATTCTCAAGGGAAGAAAATGTTTAATACGAACGTTAGGATTCAGGTTGTTTATGAATTAAATTTAGCAATCTTAAAGTTCTTTAGTTTATCATATGTGTGTTTTTCTGATTTAAGGTCAAACATAACATTTTGCTCTTAAATGTTCTTTTTATAAAAATTTTTTTCTTTTTAAATCCTGGAGCTTGCATGCAGTGAGAGAGGTATAGCTCACTTATCCTCCCCCTGCCCCTCCCCCCCCCCCCCCCCCCCCCCCCCCGCCCCCTGACGGTTTTCTGTGAGCCTGCTATGTAAGAACCTCCGGGGAGTTTCTACTCATTGTTGACACTGAATTTCAAATGGTTAAGGAACCAATAAATAAACCAGTTTTGCCTACTTGATGTACTTAAGAGCATAGGTCACAGAATGGGTAATTTCAGTGCTTTGTTTGTTTTGGATCTTTATTATAGAGCAACGGAGGAACAAAGCGGCAAAAGATAACCCATCAAAATTATATAGCCTATCAAAAGCAAGTCATTCGGCGCAGTATGCGACATAGAAAAGTTCGTGGTGAGAAAGCACTTCTTGTTTCTGCTAATCAAACATTAAAAGAATTGAAAATTCAGGTGAGGAAAATACAACTTTTGTTTAAGTATGCTCTGGACCTCGACTTCCATGAATTCCTGCTTTCCCTTATGTTTATATACGTCTGTTTTCTTTCATCGTTGGCCATTTTAACCTCTGTATGCTCATAGTATCAATCCATTGAGAGGGGATTCTTTTGATTTCACAATAATGCCTGAATTGAAATAACTCTTTCTTTTAGAAAGACTTAAAGTTTTCAAAATAGCCGGGAATCAGGGGCACCTGGCTGGCAGTAGTTGGTAGAGCATGTGACTCCTCAGGGTCATGAGTTCAAGCCCTTTGCTGAGCATAGAGACCATGTAATTGAAAAATAAATTAAAAAGTTTTTTAAACCAGACAGAATAACCAAGAATATTTCTGTGAAGGTGAGAGTGGTTCGGATTGTGAAAACTTGAGCAGGTTCTGAGTAGCTTTCCATAATGAGAAACAGAGCCATTTAACTTGTTCCATGCCGAGGTTGTTCCAGAATCATCGTTCCCTCACTTTATCATGCCCTGTGTTTTCCTTTGACCCCTTGATAGGTATTCGAGCCTATTACCAAGATGTGCTGTGAAACGTAAAGGGAATTAAAAGGCAGCTACTTGACTGTTGACTCACTCCAATGAGTCAGGAATTCTATCACAATATTTTTGGTGTTAGATAAGTCTCCTTGTTAAAATTTTAAAGTTACCTTTACCACCTCTCTTTATGGAGTGGTGTTTTCCAAATTGGTTTTTAAAGATTCATTTTAGATCTTTTCCTCCCCATCCCTCCCCCTGCCGTCCCCCAAACAAGCATTGGTTTGCACATCAGTTCAGTGAATGCAAGTAGGCATTATGAAAATACTTCATGATTTTGTTATTTCTTGGTATCAGTACAAAAGTAGTATAAATGAGTGTGGCAATGGTGTGTCCCAAAACCTCGGCAAGAGGGGCTGATAAGTTCAAGATGTCCATGAAGAAAATCTGGCCCCTAATCTGTTTCAGGCACTGATATATATCCAAAAAGTTGACCACACTTCCCTCTTTGCTACTTTCATGTGGCATAGTTTACTGGTTCTGCATTTTTTCTTGCTGCTGATATTTATCATTGTAATTGAGGCAAAAATACAGGCTTCCTTTGAGGGTGTTATATGTTCCAGATTGTCCTGGGAACAGTATTTCCCTTGGTTGAACCCGTGGCTCTGAAAATAAAGTGTTGGCATAATATCTTTACTCTGTTATTGTACCTTTTACATCTAAGAAAGCTTGTTTCTGTCACCGGCTTTTTGCCTGTCAGTGGTAAACCTCGAACATTCAAAACCTTTAAATTACAAAAAGAGTCCCTGTGGATAAAGACATTCAAAAAGCCTGTGCTGCTTTCTGCTTTTATTATGGACTACCATTTTTGAAGAACAAATCAAAAGTCAGCAGAAATATCCTGTGTATAGGAGCATGTTACCTGCACCAAGCTGCTGTTTGAAGTGAGCCACAGTTCAAATGAGACCCCCGATGTTCTCTTCCTGGATGGGTCCTTTGCAGTGTCCTTCCTCCCGCCCCCCCACCTGGGCTTTGAAGGCACTGTGATCCGGAGTCCAAACAAAGGGCAGTGAAATGTAATTTTCCCTCGCTGCCCAGTGGTGGCGGCTTTGAATCCTTCCACTAGACGTGACCTTTTGCCTGGCAGCCTGGCCAGCATTGGGGTTTGTAGTGGGTAGGAGTGTGACCCTCGGTTAGTGGTGGTCGTAAGTTTTTGTTGTTTTTTTTTTAAAGTATGTAATGCCTTTTTTTTTTATGTTTGATGGAGCCTTTCCTCTGAGGGATATTACATTTCCAAGTTAATAGGAGGACAACCTTTGTAAAATTGTAAATGTTTTATTCTGGACAAGCCCATTTACAGTTGCTTAAAACCTTAAGAAGCTTGCTTTCCCTGATTATTAATTCATCCACCTCTGATACCGTAAAGTAAATGGAAGTACAATTGATCCGTCTCCTTTCACAGAAGATGTTCGGTGTTTAATTGTATTATTTCATTTTCCCAAAGATAGGTTTTTGTTTTTTTTTTAAAGATTTTATTTATTTATTCATGAGAGACAGAGAGAGGGACAGAGGCAGAGGGAGAAGCAGGCTCCCCGCGGAGCAGGGAGCCCGATGCGGGACTCGATCCCAGGACCCTGGGATCATGACCTGAACCGAAGGCAGACGCTTAACCGACTGAGCCACCCAGGCGTCCCCCAAAGATAGGTTTTGAGCGGGTGATGTTGCCTGCCGTAGAGAGGAGGAAATGTTGGCCCAGAGGTTAAATGGCTGGCAGCTGAAGCCACTGCCCCTGGGTTTCCTTATTTCAGCCCCCCGCCACTCCCCGCTAGGGAACAGGGCTCTCGTTGTTCCTCGTGTGCTCTGTAGATCAGGGATGCTCCACCTGCTTGATAAACAGACCCATATAAGAGTGATTATACTCAGGCGTTTTTATGGTTTGTGAATTACTGTACCGAAGGCCTCCATGCCTTTTATTGTCCCATTCCCTCATTCTGAAAGAGCGTTTTCTCCTCACTAGTGAGTACTTGTTTATCTTCCATGGCCCCCCTTCTACAGACCTGTCTATGCCTCCAGCTGTCCAACCGACTCTTTCCTCTGTCCTCCCCAGATCTGACATGTGCCTTCTGCCACCATCTAGGCTACATTGTTCTGCCCTCGCTCTCTGAACCCCTCCAGGGTGGGATTACTCACTTTTATATTTCCAGCATGGAGCTAAGCATTCGACTCATGGTGGCTTCTTAATAAAAGCGTTATTAGTTGTTGAGTGAAGTTAATTAAATGTCCTTGTCTGTGTCCTCAAAGTACTGAGCATCAGCCCCTCAGTGAGTGTGCTCGTGGCCGGAGGTATTTGCTTTGTCCACCCTCACGGGGTTTTGGGATGTGAGCAGGAGTTCCTGCAGTCCAGCAGCTGTGACATTGCCCACATTAAGTTGGCCCTAGACACCTCCACCGAAACTCGTTCTTTCTCCTGGGTCCCCTTTGTTAACCCAGGGCTGGTTGGTTACTTCTGCCTGTGTGCTGGGCTGGCTTTGGTAGACGTGTCCTGGTAGTACTTCCTACTCACCAGAAATACGTGTATCGATGCACAGGCAGGTCATTGATGATACCAGTGCACGGGAGCCACAGATCCATCTCTGGCTTTTGTGTTGTGTGTGTGTGTGTTTTGTTTTGTTTTATTTTTTTAAGATTTTATTTATTGACAGAGCACACGAGCACACACACAAGCAGGGGGAGCAGCAGGCAGGGGAGAAGCAGGCTCTCCGCTGAGCAAGGAGCCTGATGCAGGTCTTGATCCCAGGACCCTGGGATCATGACCTTGAGCCGAAGGCAGATGCTTAACTGCCTGAGCCACCCAGGCATATCCCGATCCATCTCCGTTTGTTTTCCAGGAGCTGTTATCCTTTTGCTAAGTCCAGTTAAGATTCTGACCTAACAGAGAGGAGGCCAGTGTTGTTATCCTTGTTCTTATTTTTCTGTATGCCATTATTAAAATCACATTTCTGGTCATGATCTTCTTGGCTTGGAAAGCTCTTGGGCTCTATTATACACACAGTTGGCTCAGGTCTGCTTCATCTTTCCAGAATCAGAGAGTAGAGGAGTAGAGTGCATATAAAGGTAGAATAGTTTTCCCACAACATCATGGATATTGGTGCAATAAAACATATATGTCATAAAATACATGAAGCATTGAATAAGTTATGAAGCATTATAAAATGAGTACTCTTTTTAAAGATTTATTTTAGAGGGGGAATGGGCAGAGCAAGAGAGTTTTTTTGTTTGTTTTTTTGTTTTTTTAGATTTATTTATTTATTTGACAGAGACAGTACGAGGGAGGGAACACAAGCAGGGGGAGTGGGAGAGGGAGGAGCAGGCTTCCCGCGGAGCAGGGAACCGGATGTGGGACTCGATCCCAGGACCCTGGGATCATGACCCGAGCTGAAGGCAGACACTTACGACTGAGCCATCCAGGCGCCCCACAGCGAGAGTCTTAAGTCGACTCCACACTTAGCGCAGAGCCCGATGGAGGGCTCGATCTCACAACCCTGAGATCTCAAATGTGTGCCGAAACCAAGAGTCACTCAACAGACTATGCCACCCAGGTGCCCCTAAAATGAATATTCTTGAACTCACCCTCCCAAGTTACAAATTAGAACTTATCATTGAAGGTGTCTGTGTGCTCCTGTCCAAGGCCAACTTGTCCTTGCCTGCCCACTGGTAATTACTATCCAGAAATGATAAAAATAAGACATTTTTGTGATGTTGAAAAAATGTGTATTATGCATAATAGTGTTTCTGAATGTATTTACTTTTTTTTTCTGAATGTATTTCATTTTTAACAACTGGCTTGAATTAGGATGGGGTATATGGTCCCTTAAGAAATTCCTATTTTGGTTCCAAAACAGAGACAAGACTATTTAAGAATATACAGCAATCTCAAGGGCTGAATTATACAGTCTAGGCTTGCTAAAGGAATTAAAACCGAAAGAAGAATCCAAATGGCCTCCTGGTTAATTTAAAGATGGTCTTATGAAAGAATTTGGACTTGACTTGACAAAAGAATGTGGTACCTGGGGGCATGATGAGAGTGACCGTGATTTCCTTGCCCAGGACTTAAAACCAGAGGAGCTGTCAGCATGGTCCACCCTCTGCTCCTTCAGTTTGTCCACAACCCCCCCTCTGGGGGAGGCGGCAAGGTGCTCAACAAAAGGATCTGTGGGGGGCGCCTGGGTGGCTCAGATGGTTGGGCGTCTGCCTTCGGCTCAGATCATGATCCCAGGGTCCCGGGATCGAGCCCTGCATCGGGCTCCCTGCTCAGTGGGGAGCCTGCTTCTCCCCCTGCTCATGTCCCCTCTCTCTCTCTCTCTCTGTGTATCTCAGTGTCTTGAATGAATAAATAAACAAATCTTAAAAAACAAAAAAACAAAAAACAAAAGGATCTGTGGGTATACGTGTTCTCCAGCAGATCTCCTCAGGATGTTCCCAGATATGCTGGGATTATAGTCTCAGTGGGCGTGTAGCCAGTGGGCTGACTGTAAAGAGTAGTATCTTTCGTGGTCTGAAGACTTACTTGTTTTTGTTTTTTTTTAAAGAATCCATGTGTTCATTTATTCAAACAGGGTGTAAGTCTCAGTATTTTGCCTTATACAGACTTTCTTTTGTGTTGGCACAGATCATGCATGCGTTTTCAGTTGCTCCTTTTGACCAGAATCTGTCCATCGATGGAAAGATCTTGAGCGATGACTGTGCCACTCTTGGCACCCTCGGCGTCATTCCCGAATCTGTCATTTTGTTAAAGGTAGGTCACGGCTCCTCACCTGAGGAGATTCAGGGAGCTTTTGGGGACCTGCACCCATGTGTAACCTACCAGTGACCGTGGTAAGGATCGCCTCTGGGCCTCAGCAGGGTGTGCTAACAAGCGAGTGCCGTGGGGTTTTGCCGGCTTCGGCATTCTCCGGCTCTGGCTGAGCCACAGGAGACTGAGAGGAGGTCCGGACGTCATTGGTTCTTGTGGGGTTCTCATAATTTTTGTTAAAAATAATAGATATAGATTCAGCCTCTGCCCAGACTTCTGGATCAGCAGAATTACTTAACCGTACTTCTGTGAAAGCATCCTCTCTTTTCCTTCATCTTACAAGTACCAGCCAGTCAAGCTAGGAAACAAATATAAGACACGAGGTTTGGCCACAACAGTCAAAATACTTTTGGCTGTCTTAATGGGATTCTTGTCCAGGCCATGGAGATTGACTTTGGGTAGAGTGGATTTAGGAGAGGTAGGAAGTGTTTTAGAAAGGAGGGGTATCTGAGAGGTTGTCAAAGAAAAAAAGCCACTGAGCCAGCCTCGCTTAGCCCAGTCCTTGCCGTACTCCCTCCCTATGGGCTGGATTTCATCGCTTCCCTTTGCCTCTGGTTTCTCGGCTAGAAGTATCCCCACTGTGCCAAACACCCCTGCGTCACGCGGTAGAAACTTTGTCAGGTTTTTGAACTGTGAAATATATGCTTTTCATACCCTGGAGCCTTAGTTCTGGGGAGATCCAGTTAGGCCCTGAAACGAGGAAGCTCATCCATACCCACTCCTCCACATATCCGCGAACCATCCTCCTACCACCCGCCCCCTCCTCCTGTTCCCCTTTTGCTTGTCTTGCAACTGTAGGTTCTGTGGAATTATTTTGTAAACCTAAAGTTGCCAAGTCCTTAAGGACCCTACTAGGTCCAAAATTCTCGCAACAGCCCATTTTAATCAAAGGGCTTGCACTTTAGGCGGGCAGCTAGAGCCCACGCTGGTCATTGGCCTCTGCCCGTGCCGCCCACCCTGCCACAAGCTTGCACTCTGTGCTGGCTTCCATCCTGCAAAGGCAATGGGTATTTTGTTCCTGGTGGTGAGGAGGGACACAGATGTCTTTTTAAGCTAACCTATTTTTAGGGAACCAGTCTGACTTGGTTTCCACCTAACTCACTCTGTCACCATCACCGCTGGCTTCCTAGCTTGTATCATTTCAATCTGCGTTTAGTAATCTCAGGGGATCTAAACATTTCCATTTCGAAAAGTGTTTTTAGGAGCAGGAAAACAGTGCCACAGATAATGTACAGTTTTGAAGGTGATGGGTCTAGACCTACGTTGTGGTTGGCAGCGGCGTCCTCTGTGAGTGTTGGACATCGCTGGCTGTGCCCGAAGCCCGTTGTCTACTAGTGCTTGCATCGGTGTCCGTAGCCAGACACTCGTCACCTCCTGGGCCCGACCCTTGTGGTGAGGTTCTGGCCTGCTCCTGCTCCAGGCTCCCGCTCCCCAAGGTTTTGAATTGTCTTTCTTTGTCTTCCTAGGCTGATGAGCCAATTGCGGATTATGCCGCAATGGATGACGTCATGCAAGGTAAAGACAAACTTGTTGGAGGAATTTCTTGCTTAACTCGTTAGAATGAGGGGGCATTATACCTAATGCAGCTTTTACTTTTAACTTTGAAAAAAGTTCTACGTGTTGATAGGGTGGGGTCTTACAGCATTTATCTTAGAAGCTCAGAGAAAGAGAAAGGTGCGTACAAAAATTGGGGAAAGCTGAGAAGAGTAGTAATTATTTAGCTGACCTGAGGAAACCGGCTCACAGCTAAGTCTGCAGATGGAAGAGGTCTGCAAGAAGCAAAGGCCATTCAGATTGCGGAGCCTGCGACCAGAGGGAGGGCGACCGCTCACAGCCCCTCCTTTGACAACCCGTCACTGCTCCTTCCCCCACCTGTGCCTCGTGCCCACCGAGGGTGTGCGTCTCCGCCCTTCAAACTACTTAAACCACAGAGGCGAGAACGAGGCTGTTCGTAGCACAGAGGGAGAGTACCCCTAGCTTCTTGTTCAGAAGCTGGCAGCCACCTCTACCTCCCACGCAGGAGGGAGGAGATCCCACTCGGGGGATAGTGGCCAATTCAAGGAAGTCACCGCCACATATCTATTTTTATAAAGTGGTTCATCTTCCAGGTACCCTTCAGGGAAGCCCCCCCCAGCGCCCCCTGAACAGAGTCCTCACACTTCAGGGTAGGAGGGGCAGCTCCAGACCACCATGCAGTGGCGGATTGAAAGCATGAAACCGAAAGTTGTCTATTAGCAGACTTAAAAAAAAAAAAAAAAAGGAACCCAGAGGAAGCAGTTGATGCAGAAAGCATAAGGAAGCTTAAAAATTAACTATACGTAATACAGAGAGACCACATAGCCAGGGGGCTAGATAGAAGGAACATTCAGAGAACAGAAGGGGATTCACGAAATTAAAAAATGATTGCACCGAGGGCGTGATACCATAAGTGAAAATCTAGGGATGGGAGGATCCTAAAAGCATCCAGAGATGCAAAGGAAAATGAGTCACATTCATAGGATAAAGAGTCAGGAAGACAGGTGCATGGAGCTGTGCCCACAGGCTTCTGAGGAAAATTGAATTCCAATCAGAATCTACATCTAGACAGACTTTATTCTGCCCTCACATGTGATGGCTCTTTGTGAACACATGTGAGGTCTCAAAACACTTCTCTCCCATGCAGCGTTGGCCAAGATACTGTGGAAGGGTGTGTTCCTCTGAAGCAAGAGTGTAAGTCAAGAAAGACTGGAATGGTGGAACAAAAAAGTAGGGATCCCAGGAAAACATGCATGGGAACATAGGAAAAATGCCCTAGAAGATGGTGAAGGGAAATCCCGGAAGAGAAGCTCTGTGGCAGGTGGTGTGAGCATCCCCAGTCCAGATCACAGCTGGGGGCAGAGGGTGTCCATGGGGCAACATGGAAGTGACGGGTGGCTGTCTCGAGGTTTACACGTTTTTAAAAGAGCTTCTGCTTGAATTGGAGATGGTACAGAGAAAATGGAAGTCATAAATAAGGTAGCAGTTACCAAGACCAAAAAAAAAAAAAGTCCTACAAAACAGGAAATATAACCAAGGTCCACAAAGGGGTTCGACTGTGAGCCCTGTTCATGGAGTTGCATACCGGAGACCCACTGGCTTGAAAATTATCTCTATCTGGATGATAGATGGGTTAGGGGGCCGGTGGCACGTAAGAGCTGGTAGAAGAACTAAATGTGTATCTTTTGTTGAGGAAGTTAGTAGATACCATCTAAAGTTAGGAAGTAACAATGTAGTTGACCCTTGAACAACAGGGCTTTGAACTGTGCAGGTCCACTCATACGTGGTTTGTTTTTTGTTTTTTTTTCAGTAAGTGTACGTACAGCACCGTAAATGTATTTTCTCTTAAGATTTTTTTTTTTTTACATTTTTCTCAGGGCACCTGGGTGGCTCCGTCGGTTAAGCGTGTCTTGACTTCGGCTCAGGTCATGATCTCAGGGCTCTGGGATCGAGGCCGAGTCTGCTTTAGGGTTCTCTCTCTCCCTCTCCCTCTGTCCCTCCCCCACTTGCCCTCTCTCCCTTAAATGTTTAAAAAAGAATAATAACATTTTTTTTCATTAGTTTACTGGATTGTAAGAATACGGTCTATAATATATACAACATACAAAATTCGTGTCGCATGACTGTTCTCAGGAAAGCTTCCAGTCGACTTTTAGGGGAATCCAAAGTTAAATGTAGATTTGGGACCACGCAGTGAGCCAGTGCCGCCAACCCCGAGTTGTTCGAGGGTGAACTGAGTAAGCGTATTATCTGGAAGTAAAGTGCAGAAGAAGGCGCTGCCCGACTCTGAGGTGGTTCGTTCTAGAGTGTGGGAATGGAGGGAGGCGGGGGAGAGCAGCTCCAGAGGGCATCCCATGGCTGTCTCCAGGCCTGCCTCCCCTGGGGTCCTACAAAAGCTCTCTCCAGTTACAACCATTCCTCTACTGTATTTGACTTTTCAAATGATGGACGTGTGTTGCTTTGATGAAAATAAAACAAAACAGAAAGACTTTATTCTCACCCAAAACTTCAAAGGTAATCATTATGGGTGAGTAAGGTAATTAGAAGTTATTTTAAACTTTTTGTCTTTAGGCATCGAAGTGACCTTACTGTTGTCTGTCCCAGCAGTCTTTCCATTTTGGAATTATTTTTTTCTCTGTCTCTTTCTTTTTTTCTAGTATGTATGCCAGAAGAAGGGTTTAAAGGTAAGTTACATTTGTCATGTTTTGTTCATGAATGTCAGAGTCCTACTGTAATTTTCTCTTAAAGCGAAGGCCATAATTTGATTTTAAAATTTAATTCAATCTGAGTCTCATGACTGAAATTAATTTTAGTTAAATGCATTTTTTATTCAAGCAGCTTCATTATCTTTTTCAGCACTCAGGCCTGAGATAGGGCCTGTGTGTTCACAGTATCTCCTGCCAGATGTCCATTTTGCTTTCCCTTTCTCATTTGGAGGGGCAAGGTTGGGGGATTAGCTACTGGCATTTCGACATTTATATTTGCCTGTTCCCAGTTCCTTCTATCAGTCTCATCTTAGAGGAAAACAGTTTGTGTATCACTGGTAAGAATTAGAGGAAAGGAATTTGCTGCATTATATCTGGTTCAGTGAAAAGGTTTCGTCAGTCTGTTGAGAATCCAGGTACTTCTTGGATTATTACTTTGGATGGAGACACAGTGGTGTGTTGTCCCCTCATGGCCACTATAGTCGTGTACGCCAATAACATTTGTTAATTTGTCAAATACAGACCTTTGATATTTACAGATTTAACTGTTGCCGTCTTGAATCTTTTTGGCCTACTCCAGAGGTCCGTGGCAGCTTGTGATTTTGCCAAGGAATGAGTTTGCATCAGATATCAGGGGTTCTTTGCTAAAGCAAATGAGTGAGCACAGCTACTGGCCTAAATAAAGCCTTCCTGTCAATGCAGCTTTGTTGTCTACACGTTACCACTACAAAGAAACTACTGATGTGGTTAAAACAAAACAAAACAAAGCAAAAAATTTCTTTATGAGAAACGGCCATCAAATGAAAGCATCAATAAAATCTGATTAACGTGTGTGAAGATACCGCGTAGGAACATGGCTTTCAGCAGAAATGTGATTTAGCTGAAAGCGTGGAGTCTGCTGATATTTTTCCTTGTCCTTCAACATCAAGGGGCTGCTGTGCTTTAATTGGATATTCCCTGTTGATGATGCGTTCTTGGCAAATGGAATACATGAACTCTTAATTTTCAGTTCACAACTGTACTTCCACGTGTGTTTCTTTTCCCAGGTACTGGTCTTCTTGGACATTAATCTTTTGAACACTTGCTGACTTCTAAAGAAATGACCAGAAGGGAAGAGAGAAGTTTGGCATGTTAGGGCATTACTGAAAAGGTGGATTTAAGAATTAAACCATTCTATGACTCTTCCAAAAGGCAGAGAACTATTCCGAAGTGACTGTCCCAAATGCCTTATGTCAAATAAAGCAGATTGCACTGAAGGACATCAGACTTGAAGGAAATGTTTCAAATTTTATATTTAAGGGAGGGTGGTGGGCGGGAGGGGGCAAGTACAGATCGAACCAGTTTAGTAGCAGTAACAGTAAATCATGTTTACATATGAGATTTATAGTCACGGGAGGGAATAAAGTTCTGTTATATTTCCTTGCTCGAGTTTCATACCAGATGCATTGGTCCATAAAGGATTTGTATCACAGTAGATGAGACAACATTCTGCTCTGAACTAAAAAGTAATTCTTTAGAGACATAACCTGCTTACCAATACCTGTCTTTGATTCATATTTTACTTTCAATAAAGCATGAAAGTGAAGAACTTGCTGTAACTGTGGAACAGTGTCTTCAGATTAGCCTCCTCTCCGCGTCGGCTCCAGCACACCCATCCTACACACAGCCCACCGGTCCCTCTCTTATTGTTGGGTCAGGGACGAGGCACCTGCCTGTGCCCTGCAGGGAGCGAGGGATGGTGTCTGGGCTTCAGTGCCTTGGCTTCCTGCATTCAGGAAGGATGGTAAATGTGTAGAACCTGTGATAGCACCTTCCTCCAGTTTGGTTCTTTATTCAGAATTGGGAAATCGAGTATACCTTGCACTTCTCAAAAATCTGACCATCTTATAAGAAGAGTATGGTGGACTGAAGTACGTTTGGATAACATAAGTTTTTTTATAAAAATTTATTCTTCCCATTCTCCAAGTCTACCATTTCTTGGATCTCGTTTCTCTTTTTGAAAGCATTCCTTTGAAATGCCCAGAAAGGAGCTTTTAGATCACTTTGTTTAAACAAGGGAAAAAAAGTGTATGGATGGGGTGTGTTGTTTATCCAACTCAGGATTATTGTTATTAGTAGAACATAACCGAAACAACATTCTTAAGAATATTGGGGGGGTGGGTTTAAATGGGACTTAAGATGAGTGGGTTTCACTGTTTTCTGTCGAGTGTATGTACATGTTTGGGGCAGAGATGCTGACTCAGGCATCTCTCTTGCAAACACTTTTTTTTTAATCCTTGGTTTGTGCTACGCTCCACCCTCTCCTCTTTTTCCTCGCTAAAAATTTAAACTAAATAATAGATGGGAGAGGCAGGTTTCAATTTAAGGACCGGTAACCTTGGCAGATCCCTTTTGAATAGCTCTTTTCATCTGAATAATTATGGCTGTTTGGTAAAATTACAACTTCTTGCTTGTGTTTCCCCTCTGTGTTTGCAATGTCTCCAGTCTGTGCCCCCTGACGAGGTGGGGCGGGGGGACGTTTAATGAGCCTTTGTGGGAGAGTGAGAGCTGCACACAGGACCCCTGAAAGCCATCCTAGGAACCAGCTGTTCCCGCCTTGAGGTCCGTCAGCATAGGGAGTGGACTGGGAGTTGAGATCGCCGATAGCGAATACTGAGTTGTAAGTCCCAGTCTTTTATTTCCCTCCAAAGAAATGAAGCTGGAACATAAAAGTATTAACACACCAAGCAACTTATTCTTTCCCAAGGTAAAGACTTGTGAACAAGTTCACTTAGTGCTCAGCGGAGCGGCTTCCCTTTCCCTACAAAGAAGCTATTCGGCCGAAAATTGTTCTTTCTGGGGACTGACACAGACATGTCTGTAGCCCCCAGAAATCTGATTTCTTTTTTCCAATTTGCTGTTTATAACAGTTTTAAAACGTATTACTTGAGTCTTTTCCCCTTATGCAATGATTCAAAATAACAGCCTTTTGGAAGTCTTCAGGATGACAAGCCAGTCTCTGTAGTGGCTCCTATATGAACTGCCCAGGGGTGGGAGTAGGCTGGGTCCATTAGGAGCCGGCGATGCTGCAGGCAGCGGTCTTCCTCTTGCCCCAGCAACTTCCCTTGTCCGACCAGCGCTACTCATCAGAGCTGCAGTGCTGTGAAGCTTTATTAGAAATGTAGGACGGGGGGCGCCTGGGTGGCTCAGTCGTTAAGCGTCTACCTTCGGCTCGGGCCATGGTCCCAGGGTCCTGGGATCGAGCCCCACATTGGGCTCCCTGCTCCACGGGAAGCCTGCTTCCCCCTCTCCCACTCCCCCTACTTGTGTCCCCTCTCTCGCTGTGTCTCTGTCAAATAAATAAAATCTTTAAAAAAAAAGAAAGAAATGCAGGACGGGCGCCTGGGCGGCTCAGTCGGTTAAGCGTCTGCCTTCAGGTCGGGTCGTGATTCTGGAGTCCGGGGATCTGAGCCCCATGTTGGGCTCCCTGCTCAGCGGGGAGTCTGCTCCCTCTCCCTCTGCCCCTCCCCCTGCTCGCTCGCTCGCTCTCAAATAAATCTTAGGGGCGGGGAAAAAAAAAAGAAATGCAGGAGGTCAGGCGGGGTAGGGTACCTAGCTGGCCGACCTGGAAGATTGTGTGACTCGACCTTACGGTCGTGATTTTGAGGCCCACGTTGGGTGTAGAGATTACTTAAATGCAGGAGCGCAGGCCCCAGACAGACGAGATCTGCATCCACAGGCCACTCCTATGCTCTTAGAGGTTGAGAAGCCTGGACCTGGGGCCTGGGACCTCTTCCACCCCCAGTAGGCAGAGTTACAAAGAGATGTATGTATGTATTTAGTGTCCTTGCACTGCCACCCTCGCACCTCGTGCAGAGAAAACAGCTACAAGGTATCACCTAAAACCCAGTTCTTGGCTTTGTATTTACAAATATGTGGAGACCAGTTGTCTTATGGGCTGTGGCCACACTGAAGCGCAGAGACTCTTAATCAGCTTTTTTATGCCATGCATCAAAGCAGTTCTTGGTAGAAGGTATTATGAAGCCTGAGATTGTCCCCCTTATATTTCTGACCACTCGTTAAGCCCAAACTCCTGTGTATTACAGACCACACTGGGACAGTTTGTTGACATTACCTGAAATACAGGTCACCATTTGGACGTCTTCAATCCCTGGGGAAATCTTCCTGTGTATTAATGAGCCTTGTTTAGAATTACTCTTACCTTTCTGCAAAATTAAAAAGAAATGAGTGTCCCTTTATTTCCGTGAAATCCTAATCCAGAGTGAATTTGTTTGTTACTTTAACTCTCCAGTGAGTGGTCGGTGCAGTCAGGGACTTGTTGATCAGACCCTGGTTAATATTTGAAGCCGATTCTGGTACTGAAGAACCTGTTTCAAATGCCCGAGGGATGATTTATCTCTGTCTAAACAAGCTACTGAAGTGAAATGAGCATTAAAGCCTGTCCTTCCTGTTACTGAATCATGGAGGAGTATCACATCCTTTCTCTCTGGCATTGTAATGTTCTGTTTGCTTAGTGTTAAAGAGGACTGTGAACAGAGTTCAGTGTGATGAAAAGCCAGCATTTTCATTTTAAGGAGATTATCACCCCTTTGCCAACGCCTTGTGTCCCACACCCACCTCCAGGGCACAGGGTTGTGTCACCAGCTACATCTCTGATTCTGAAGGCTAACGGTTCACCGCCCCAAGCCCCAGACATCGTGTGGACCCCAGTATTGCTGGGGATTTGATCATCAGCATTATTGGGATGCTTTGTTCATTAAAATACAAACTGTAAACATTCGTACATGGTAGCACTTAGATATTTCACTGACTCCGTGCCAGGTCAGGAGTCTAGTAGACACAGAAAACCGCCTCTCCATCTCCTACATGCCAGACCTTTTGTTTTTAGGTCTGGCTGTTAATTGGGCCAAGGAGTCTGCCAGCTGGTCGGTACAGCACATACATGTGTAGGTGGCTGTTGAAATGGCAAGTTTGAGAAGTCGTGTCACCTGGTTCCAGATGATTCTACCATTTACCTTGAAACTAAGCAAAGTTACTTTGCTTTGTCTTAGTTTCCCCGTCTCTTAGAAGGGGGCAGTATTTGCTGCCTTGTTTACCCTCCCACACTGAAGGTCAAGCAGTAATAAACGTCATTTGGGGTAAAATGCTGTGTATTATTCTTTGTAATTAGAAAAAAACTCTAGTCTTTGTGAGTGAATGCCATGGAATCTTTTCCACAAGTCTTCTAAAAGGGATCATGGAGGGGCGTCTGGGTGGCTCAGTCGTTAAGCGTCTGCCTTCGGCTCAGGCCTGGGATCGAGCCCCCCATCGGGCTCCCTGTTCAGTGGAAAGCCTGCTTCTCCCTCTCCCACTCCCCCTGCTTGTGTTCCCTCTCTAGCTGTCTCTCTCTGTCAAGTAAATTAAAAAATCTTTAAAAAAATAATAATAAATAAAACGCGTAATGGAGCCACATAGCCAAGCTGCCCCACACCCCCCTCTCAGAACTTCAGCGTGCACCTTATGCTGGAAGCCCTTAGAGCTAAAATCGTGACTGGACAGGTGTTCAATCATCCTGTTACATAAATCTTTCCTCTTGGCTGGTAAGGAAAATGAAGCTAACGGCCAAGCCGTAAGCTGCCTCGATTCTGTTTGTTTGCAGGGTCATGTTGAAAGGTATTTGAAACACGTTTAGAATGTGTGTCGAAGATTTATGTCTTTGTGATGGGCAGGTCCTGCCCTAGAGGGGAGCTTCCGATGTTTTGATTGTCATTGCCAAGATCATCAGGAACAGGTGCCGTGAGCTTCAGAGGCAGGGCTGTGGGGGCACCAGGGAGCACGATGCAATGCAGAAGAATCACGTGTTTTTCATTTTTTATTTACGTCTTGAGACTTTAGTGAAAAATATTATTCACGAGTCGAAGTACATGGAGCCGGCATTTCTGTTTCCCCTTCCCCGGCAAATAAACCACAGGACCAGTTTTATCGAATGAGTACAGCATACTGCTAACCAAAGCATCACTTTTCCAAAAATGCATACGTTTCAGACGAATTGGTGACATTTCTTCATATGGTAAGATTTAAGTATCTTTTCTGAGCCTCGTGAGATTTTGGGAAGAAGGAGGTTGCCGAATTCATCTCATAGTGACTTGCCAGGAGTGGTGTGTCACCTTCTAGGTGACACTGGTCTGCCTTTAGTACCGGCACCTGCCATTACTGCCCCGAGCCTTTGCTGTATCCCACCCAGCTGTATCGCTCCCAGGAGAGGCAAGAGCATGATCCCCGAAGAAGCAGATCCTACTGCCAAATGGCCTCCATCCCACAAGCAGAAGTGACATGTTGGCTCTTCCCATACTGTGTCTTCACACTTTCTCATTCATGAGGCTGGTCTGAATTTTCCCTGAAGTTAGTCCGAAGAGCTTGATCTCACAGAGGGGCCTTCGTCTGCTCCCACCCCTCCCCCCAGCACGCTTAAGGAAAAGAAAAAAAAAAAAAATCCCTGCTTTCAAGGACTTGGCTCAGGCTGCCTAGGCCAGGGCCTGTGGAGAGAGACCGTCTCAGCCAGAGCGGGAGCCAGGCTTCTCTCAGCACCCAGAATGGCAGCTTGAGTCCCAGATCTGTGTTAGTCCTGGCCAGGGGAGGCAGGCCCCGGGCCACAGGAAGTGGGGGGCACATCCCGGGGAAACCGGAAGGCCTAGGCGACCACTGCCTGGGTTAAATCATTGCTAGTCTGCACACTTGTATCTTGGTTCTCCTCCTCCCCTCCATTATTCTCTGGCTTATTTGTGTTTCTAACCAAGGGAACACTTAACTGCTCCCGGCTCTTTTTATGTTCCTGGACAAATGTGTTCCCCTTCGGGCCCAAGTGTTCTCTCTGAAAGGAAGTTGGACGTGTAGAAGTTGTCAGACATGAACTAGGAAAGAGACAGGGGGGCCTCCTCTCTTCGCCTCCACTCCCACACCCACCTACCCCCTTGAGGAAGCACTAGGCAGTGCATTTGGAAAACCACCCAACTAGGCAGCCTCTAAGGACTTCTCTCCTTTTATCAGTCTGCAAGTTGTCTCTGGTTAGTTTATGCTGCCGTTTTTGCTGCAAATTCTCCCATCCGCAACATGCACTGCTTCTCTGGATGAAAGAGCATCCAAGCAGTGCTAGACTACCCAAGATTCTGGAACTCAAGGGAAATGTTTATTTTTGTCTTACTGGGAGCCAGAGTTCGGGGAGTTAGGGCTGGGCTGGGTCTTACTTAGGTCTGCAGCAAAAACCGCTCCAGTCCCAGAAAAGGAATCAACGTGTTTAGTGCTAGACTGTTCTAGCTCCCTGAGTGTAGGGGCTCTGACCACCTTATTCTCCACTGTTGCCCCAGTAGCCACATGATATGTTCTCAGCTGGGAAAAATGAATGAACACCTCAGCATCTGCTAGAAGCTCTTCTGTGCCAGTAAGATCCCAGCAGAGAGCTTTCTATTGCTTTCATGTGACCAGGGCTGCCCCCACCTTTGGGCTTGTCTCTTTTGTCCTCAAAATAGGGACTCCCTAGCTGTGTTTGCATTCATGAGCCAAAGACTTCTGTAACCCAACAGTGGGGGCCCCCGGGGCAGCCAACATCAGCATGAGCCGCCCAGCCATCCTGTCTTGTTCTCACTGGGGTGGAACTGTCCTCCCAGCCACCCCTGCGGCTCTGGTTTCCCAGCCCCTCCTAGACCTTTCTCATGCTCCATGGATAACACACCTTGGGAACCCACCGCTTTTGAGGTTTCTTCCCCTGCTTTTCCTGCTGGGCGGCCTCTGTCCCCACTTTTCTCCCCTTTGATCCGGTGCGGGGAGAGGGCACAGAGAGAGGAGTTCTTGCCAGGAGGCAGTTGCCCCCTTTAGGACTCCCTCGTGCCTTATTTGGAGTTTACTGTTGTGCCACCCACGTTTTCATTCTCCAGCCTTCTTAGATGTCAGATGTTTTGAAGCCAGCTTTCATTTTTCAGCAGTTGGGAGGGCAGGGGTGGTGGCTAGGTTGCAGTGTATTAAGTGTTTGAAAAAGAAAAGGCTTGTGCCCAGAGGCAGCCGTGCGTGAGCGGTCAGTCCTGAGTGGTTTGGATTGAAATAGGCCAGGGAAAGTAAAGCTCTGGGGTCTTTGTCCCATCTTCCCTCCAGTCCCCAGGCTCCATGCCAGGCTGCATGCCCAGCCCCCTACGGCACGTGTTGCCTTCACCCCAGGGGCCCTGACAGTCTCAGAATGGTGCCCCCCAGAACACACTGGAGATTATAAGCCTCTTGCATTGAGGTTTTCTCTAAAGAGGAAAATGCTGTAATCGAAAGCTCCTTGATTATAAAGAAGGAATAGAGAGGCTTGGCATAGAAGAGCCTTCGTTCCTTGGCCTACTCAGCCAGGGTCGGGCACATGCAGTCCCCCAGCGCCAGGAGGACCTTAGGCCCTTGGGGAACTTGGAGTCTGCCCGTCCAGGGCATGAAAGGTCACAGCTGCAACTGCTCACCTCATGCATTTTCGTGCCGCTGCTGCCTCCGTCTGCCCCCCTTGCGCTGACTCAGGTGGGGCACCTTGGTCTCCACTCACAATCTGGGGTGGTACCATTGGCCATTAGCTAATTACCATTAGCCAGAGTTGGGAGCCCGTGGCCTCTCTGTCTCACAACAGGGAGGGGGAGAGGGCTCTCTGGGGGAGTAGTCGAAGCAGGAAAAGACACTGGGACTGTGATCCGAACTGCATTCAAGGATCCATCTGGCCCAGGGTCCAAAAAGCGGGAGGATGGGAGGCGATGTGGTGCTGAGTTCCGAGAACTCTGGAATTTGTGTGTCCTTCCTGAGATGCGTGAGCCCAGCCCTGCTGTAGGCCAGCCAGCCCAGCCCAGCCCAGCGCTTGGTGCCCTGGAAGGCCGTTAGGCGTTCAGCCAGCCTGTCTCAAATGGGATTTTATTTCACTAAGCATCTCCCGGGACCAGTGCCCTAATGAACATACCTGTCTGGGGCAGTTGGTATGCCACAAAATCCCTGCTGCACCACCATCCCCCAGAAGTGCCTTGACCAACCTCATTTAACTTCTGTCTCCTGACAGCTGTGAACCAACTCTATAGCCCTGGTGCATCCTGAGGAGGATCCAGGCCCTGGCCCAGTGCTGGGCAGGAAACCAAAGGGTCCTCTGGGGAGGGGGGGCGGGGGAGGGGCACAGAGTAAGCCGGCGATGTACCAGGCCTCTGTCCTCAGTCCCAGGGCCAGCAGTTGTCTTCCTCCTGCCCTGACAACCTCGTTCTACCAGCGCTGCTAGACGAGTTGCCTGTGCTCCAGCAGCGCCAGGCACATGGCAGAGCTGTCTTAGAAATGCAGGAGCGCAAGCTCCAGACTCTCCGCATCAGCATCAGGCCACTCCAGTGCTGTTCAGAGCTGCAGAAGCTCTGGGCTGGGGCCTCTTTCCCACCCGTGGCTGGCGAGGGCTTGCCGGAGGGAGAACTTGACGCAAGGCCTGGGAAGAACTGGTGGCTGATCCACACTTCCCCTCTGCCTTTTCGCATCTGCAGGTGGGGTTGGAGGTGGAATGAGGATGAGGCATGTCCTCATTATTAATTCGAATCTCTTCTTGGTTGGGTGAGAATCTTGGTGGAGAAACATGGCCCTGGTCCCAGTGCCCAGGGGACTGAAAACTCCAGGGCCTGCATGTCTCAGTGCAGAGGCTGATGTAAGGGTTGCTGTGGTCCCAGATCTGTTCCTTAATGAAATGCAGTCCCTGTGGCTGGAAAGATGGGGAGCGGGTGGGGGCGGGGAGAGGTGGGACTGACAGTCCCTTGAGCACAGCAGGTGCTCAATAAATAAGTTGAATAAGTGAATACAAGGCTTGAGTCCTCCCTAACTTGTCTATGAAGTGGGCCTGTTGGCCTCTGACCTCAGAGGGTCCCTTTGGCTTGGTCCGCTAATTCTAAATGGTTGGTGAGATGGACGTTTGTCTCTACCCCTTTTGCAGACTCAGTTTCCCCAGTTATTAGAGCAATGGAGTGAGATCCAGAGGTCTCAAGGATCCCCTCTGACATCAGTGTTGTATGTGACTCGGGGCATGATCATGGGGTCACTGTCACCCATTGTCCCCCAGAGCTCTGGCCCTGAAGACACACTGCCTGTCCCCTCCATTCATCCAGGGTTGCTCCTGGAAGAGGAGCCCAGGGGAGAAGAAAGGGAGATGTGTGACACAAATGGCGTTCCCCTCAGTGAGGCCCAGGAGCTGCTGCCGCTGACTTGCTCCTGACCTTGGGCAAATCTCTTCCCCTCTGTGGGCCTCAGCAGGTAGACTAAAAGTGATCCCGGTGGTACCTTTCTGCCTGGGTTTTCAACTCTGGACCTGACCCCTCCTGCCTCCTGCGGCTGTCCCTCCACTTCTTCGTTAGACGCCGGGGCTCACCTCCCCCGTCCCGGGTTAGGCTGGGAGTGGGGAGCGAGCTGCCCACTCCAGGGAGGATGTCCAAGAGCCGCTACCCGGCTGGGGGTGGAGTGGTCACGACGCGGCTGCTGCGAGGACTCACACCAAGCTTCCCTGTGCGGAGGACGCGATGTTGGGGCACAGGCTCCCCGCCCACCTAACCCAGCGCTTTTTCCTTCCTCCCCGCCCCTGCAGACACGCGGAGCCCATGGGGGCCTAGGGCGTGTCCCCCACCTTTCCCGTCGCCCCTACTTGCCCCAGAAGCTGTCCCCCTCCCCTTGGGGCACCGGCTATTGGCCGGATCGCTGGGTCCTCTCCCGGGCCCTGCCACAGTCTAGCCACGTAACCTTGAGCCAGTCTTTGCGCTCTCTGGTCCTCAGTTTCCCCACCTGAGAAATGGCACAGAGCGCCCGCCGCCGGGACCTCCGTGAGGGGCGACGGGCGCGCGGGGGCCGGCAGGGCGGGGGCCTCCGCCGCTCCCGCTCCCTCGCCCGCGGCTCGGGCTCCGCAGTGACGGGGGGAGCGGCGCCGGGGAAGGAGCGCTCCGCGGTCACGTGACGCCCCCCCTCCCCGAACTGCGGCGGCGGCGGCGGCGGCGGCGAACGCGAAGCCGCGTCCGAGCAGAGCTGCAGCGGCTGCCGCGGGCACCGGAGTGCCGAGCCCAGGACGCCCGGCCCAGGCCCGCGGGTGAGTCCGCCCCGCCCGGGTGCGGCCCGGGGACGGGGAAGGGACGGGGAAGGGACGGCAGTGCCGCGGGCTCCCCTCGGCCGGCCGCCAGGACCCCGCGCAGGCGGGGACCCGGGGCCCGAGGGTCGGCGGGAGGGGGCGCGGGCCGGGTCGGCCGCGGCCGGAGGCGGGCGTGGGGGGCAGGCCTGGGCTGAGCCGGCTGAGCGCCCCCTCCCCGCTTGCGGGGTTTTGTCCAGGCGGCCGCTGAGGGGGCGCGGGTGCCACCCCCCTGCGTGGGTGGGAGTCCCTCTTGCCCTCGGCCTGGGGAGGGGGCGCCTTGGGTGCAGAGGAGGGAACGGCGGAGAAGTGGGCGCGTTCCCTCGACCCCTGGGCAGTGGCCCCGGGCCTTAACGCCCCCCCAGGAGGAGGCGCTCCGGTCCTCAGAGGACGGAAGTGGGGGTCCTCAGGGGCAACGACCCTGAGCCGAGAGGGCGGTGATGTCCTTGCTTCCCCGGGGACGGAGCGCACTCCCCCCCGCCCCTGTCTCTGACCCGCCGCGGAGCAGGGCACCCGCGTCACGCAGTCGGGCGCCCCCTCGCCGCCTCCCTCCCCTGGCTCCGCAGGATCTGAGGACTCGGTGGGAATCCACAGGGCGGTCCCCACGCCCCGCAGACGCTTTGGTGCCAGCCTTGGGGTGCCTGGGCGCGGGCGCGCGCGCGGGCGCGCACACGCGCGCGCGCACACACACACAGACACACACACCCCAGCTCAGGAGGCGAGAGCCCTCCCTTCGTGGTG
The DNA here is from genome assembly GCF_964656455.1 of Halichoerus grypus. Taxonomy (NCBI): domain Eukaryota; kingdom Metazoa; phylum Chordata; class Mammalia; order Carnivora; family Phocidae; genus Halichoerus; species Halichoerus grypus. The sequence goes on from NC_135716.1 coordinate 171,817,140, forward strand.
GTTAGACCCCAACCTGTGCGTGACCCCCAAGTCCTTGTTGGGGCCATAGCACAGGCCTGGGCGGGGGGGGGGGGGGGTATCAAGAAGGACACCCCACCCCTCACACATGGCACATTGGCATCTGTCCCCGTGCTTCATTCCCTCCCTGGCGGTAGTCAGAGGCCAGCAGGAAGGGCCACTTAGAGAAGCTGGGTCAGGACAGAGCCAGAGAGAAAGGCAGAGGGAAAATGAAGTAGGAGGTGTCATTTCCTTCCAAAAGGGAGCTGGGTCCCAGGCTCTTAGCCCACCCTGCCAAGGGGGCAGTGATCCCTCCTTCCTGACCTCGTCTGGAAGAAGAAGCTGGGTGGGGGGAGGGTCTGTTTTCTAGTAATGGGAGGAAACATCAGCCAAGTTGCTCCTGAATGGGGAGAGGGCAGCAGCAGAGTGGGGGTGGGGGTGGTCTTGCCCAGCTGGCCCCAGAAATCCCCCTATTTCTCCATCCAGGCCTCAGCCGCCCTCTGAGCTCCCCTCTCGCAGTTGGAGGGTCTGGAGAAGTGGAGGGGTGGCTTAATGGCCTCAGAAAGGATTCTAGGTAAGGATTAGTCCCCAGGTGGCATGAGCACCTTCCCCATGCACAGCAGTGTGTCAGGGGGGGTGTGTGCGTGCGTGCATGCACACTGAGGTCTCCATTGCGCAGATGAGGAAACCGAGGCTTAGAGAGGCTAAATAGCCTGCCCAAGGTCACGGAGTCGCCTCTGTCGGGGCTAGCGTCAGTTCTCTGACTCCTGATCTAGGTGGATCTTTGGGGGGTGGGGGGTGGGGTCTGTGACGAGTGGAGTGGTGCTGCTTGGGGAGGTGAGGCTGCATCTGGAGGGACGTGGGGAAGCTGGCTCAGGTTAAGGAGAACCCCTCCACCTTTCTTCAGGGGCCAGAACTCAGACCTTCTTCCTCTCCCAGAGCCCCGTGCTTGCTTTGCTGGTCCTTCCCACAGCCACGATGGTCCATCCCAGCCTGGGACTCCCAGCTTTCCTTGGTCTTCTCTGTGTTGCCTACCCGGCAGGGGTCTCAGGAGACCCCTCTCCTGGCTCTATTCACCCTCCACCCCTATGAGACCCTCTTGAACTGCAGAGGGTCTCCTTGGCCCCGGGGGGGCGGGGGGGAGGTCTCTACTGCTCAGGCCTCAGGACCCTGCAGCGTCTGCTCAGGCCTGGAGTAAGGGAGCCCCTGCTTTAGCTCCCCCTCAGCCGGCCCCACGTTCCAGAGCTGAGAGGCCCTTTGAGGACTCCTGAGCCAGGTCTGTCTTCCACACCACCTGTCTGTCTACGGAGGCCTGTGTCCTGCCGGGCAGCCACACGTACCACAGGAGCAGCCGAGACCCGCGCACAGCCAGACACAGACGAGAACACGCCCCGACTCACAAATACCCCGAGACCCAGACACAGCAACACACGGGCACACGCGCGGGTCGAGACCCCCGCCCCCAGCGCTGGCCGGCGCTGCAGACACCAGGTGACGCCCCACCCAGCACGCGGACACACACAGATGGAAGGGGTCGTCACGAGAAGAGCCCCCTCAGAAGCCCTCATCCAACTGACAGCTGCTTCTGTGAACCCCTCCCGGGCACACGCGTGAGCCCTACACACACACGGGAAAGAGCACGAGAAAGCCCCACGCCCTGAGCAATCACCCTGGCAGATACGCACCCACCCACACCCGGGCCACCACGGGTGCACACACGTGTGCATTACATCAGCTTCCTGCGTGTGGGACGTGAACTCCTCGTCACCCCAGGAGGGGGTGGCAGGGGCCCCTCCGACCCCCCCACCACCCCAGCAAAGCCTCATCTTCCTTCTTCTCTGCCTCACGTGAACCCCGCTCGGCTGACCCTGAGAATACTGGGGAAGTGCCTGGGGTTTCCCCCTCCGTGTACCCTCCTCTCCTGCCCCTTCCCCCTCCCCACCGGCCAGGTTGCCACAGGAGCCTCTCCACCCCGCTGTCCCTGAAGGGGCTGCTCCACGGGCCCCGCCTAAGACAGGACACCCCCCAGCCCAAGCGGCCCCGGGGTTCCCTTTCCTTTGCCACTTTGCCAGGAGGCCTCGCCAAGTCCTGGCTTCTGCTTTGCCCTCCCAGCAAGGCTGGGGGCCAGCCGGTGTGAAGGGAAGGGAATCCTCTGAGATCCTCTGCCGGGCTGCGCCCTGGCACCCTGGCTGTACCCCCTGGGAGGCTAGTGTTGTTGGGGAGCAGCTGCCAAGAGATGCTTCCGTGGGCTCTGATAAAGTCCGCAGGGCAGACGGATGCTACGTGGGGGCAGTGAGGGGGCTTTGCCATTCTCACTCGGGCACTCAGCCTCGGCTTGCCAGAGTGCTGGTTCTAAGTCCTGGCCTGGCCCTGACTCTTGCTGGCTGTGCAGCCCAGGCAAATCCTCTCCCGTCTCTGGGCCCATCTCCAGCTCTGGGAGGCAGCTCAGCCTGGCCCGCGAGTGTGAGGTGTGAGGTGGCAGCCCTTCTGCCAAGGAGGAAAGGGAGTTTGGCTCTGCTGGACATCATGGGGCAAGGCGGGGCGGGGGGGCTGGCTAAGGACTCCCAGCAGACTGAGAACTCTAGGTCCGCACTAGGTTGAGCAGGGGCCATCAGCCCTGGGACTTCCTGTGATGGCCACCCTGGGGCCAACAGAGGGGGACTCGAGGGCAGGGCTCATCTGGAGGGATTTTTATGCCCCCAAAGTGCTCTATTTTTAGGGCTGAAGACTAGCACTTACAGGCAGTGACTCAGAGAGGAGGAAGGGAGAAGAGGCAGAGGGGTGCTAGTGGAGAGACACCCCAAAACAGGGGAGTCCCACTGGAAGAAAGGAGCCAAACCTATGATGCTTGTGCTGTGAGCTGGTACAAGGACAGGGATCTCGTTGACACACTTGATAAGCATTTACTGAGCTGTAGTGTGTCCCAGGGACTGTGGCAGGCACCGGGGACAACAGAGATGAGCTGGGTGTGGCATCATTTGGCCCCTTCCACAGCCCAGTGTGATGTTCCTGTGACCACGTATCAGAGGAGGAAGTAAGGCTCAGCGAGGTAGAGTGATGAGCCCACCCCACTAGTAAATACCTCTGCCAACAGGAGCCACCCACCCCTGGGCAGCCTTTTGGAAGCGGAAGACTTGAGTTCAAATTCTGACTTTGCTACTGAATGGCTATACAACTTAAGGCAAGTTATTCCATCTCTCTGAGCCTCTGTTTCTTTTTTTTTTTTTTAAGATTTTATTTATTTATTTGAGAGAGAGAGAGAGAGCATGAGCAGGGGCAGAGGGAGAGGGCGAAGCAGACTCCCCACTGAGCAGGGAGCCGGATGTGGGGCTCGATCCCAGGACCCTGAGATCATGATCTGAGCTGAAGGCAGATGCTTCACCAACTGAGCCACCCAGGCGCCCCCGAGCCTCCGTTTCTTTATCTATAAAATGCGGATCACCCACTTTATTTGCTGACGGGGCTGTTTGAAAGGTTAAGGAACCTAATGGAGGCCGGTACCCAAGGCGGCGCCCATCTGCTCCTCATGGTGGGGATTTGTTGGGAACTAAAAGGAGATGGGCTGGGAGTCATCAGGGATCCAAGTCCAGTCTCTGCTGTGTGATTTTGGACCAGCCACTTAGGCTCCGTGTGCGTCCTTCCTTCTCCATAGACCAGGGATGATGAGCCCTTGTTCGCCTGCCTACCTGGGAGTATTGTTTGTGCAGATCAGACATGACGGCTGGGAGCTGCTTTGAAAAACACAGAGCTGCACTCAGAGAGAGGAATGCACAGAAGGAAAAACAAACACCAGAAAAACATGAAGAACAATCTATTTTAAAAACGTCAAATATTTTATTACAGCGAGCAAAAAAAAAATAAGCCTTTTCTTCAAGGTTTTGGGGTAGTGAGGATTTTTCCCCAGGACTTCACATTTCCAATTCGGTTGGCATTGCAATCACAGGAGATGGGTGGTTTCCCCCGTGAGGGGTCAGGGCCTGGCACACGGCAGGTAGTCATAAGTGGTAATGGGGGCTCTTCGTGGAATTACGAGCTGCACAGGGACAGGGGAGTGATGGGGTTTCTGGTGGCAAGACTCGCTTCAGCATGAGAGGTAGACATCGGGACACTGGCTTGGCTCCAGTGGAAGGCGTGTGTAGGGACGAGCTGGAGTCAGCTCATGGAGGGCCTTGAATGCCAGACTGAGGAGTTTGCATTTCTCTGAAAGCCAGTGCGGAGACCCTCGAGGGACCGGCTGAACCTTCTGTGGGCAGGCCTTGGGTCCAGAAGGAGGAGCTAGCCTGGCACAGTTCTCTGCCCTGCCCCGCTGTGTAAGAATGGCCCCATTGGGCGCCTGGGTGGCTCAGTCGTTAAGCGTCTGCCTTCGGCTCAGGTCATGATCCCAGGGTCCTGGGATCAAGCCCCGCATCGGGCTCCCTGCTCCGCGGGAAGCCTGCTTCTCCCTCTCCCACTCCCCCTGCTTGTGTTCCCTCTCTTGCTGTGTCTCTCTCTGTCAAATAAGTAAATAAAATTTTTAAAAAAAAAAAAAAAAGAATGGCCCCATTGCCTGTTTCCCTGAGTCTCGTTTTCCTCGTGTGTGCAAAGGAGCATCTTTCCATCCCTGGGACAGGCGAGAGGACCGAGGCACCAAATGCTCAGGGGACTAGGGGACTGCCATCTGTGCTGGAAATCAGGAGACCCACGTTCCCCCTCTCAACCCACCCCACTAGTTGGGTGATCTCAGGCAAGTCAAGCCCCCCTTTCCAGCTGTGGAATGGGCGGATGCGGTTTCTGCCTTTATAGGGTGGCTCGCACGAGACTTTGCTGGTGAGACGGGGCTACCTGTGGCTCAGCTGTGTTGTGTCCCTGGGGGAATCCCGCTGTTTCTTGTAACTACCTGTTCCCCAGGCTCCCCTGGGAATTTGGGGCTGCTGAGATTTGGGGTGGATAGTGGGCGAGCACAGACTCCTGAGCCGCCAGAGAGGCCGTGACCCACTCAAGGCCACAGGGGCCACCAGCCTGCCGCAGCCAGGCCGTTGTGGGAGGTGGAAGGGGGAGCCACGTGGGTCCAGCCCTCTGCTTTGCTCCTGAGGTCTCGGCCGCAAGTCTGTGGGAAAAGACATCCTGACCCCCAGCTCAGAGGACAGCCTTCTTCAAGGTCCCACTCCTCTAAGTGAGGGCTTTCGGGGCGGGGTGGAGGCGGCTGATGGAAGGTGACCTCGGGAACTTTTCTCTTCTGCCGCTTGCATGCTCCATGCGGGAACTGCTGGGGCAGCCCCAAGTCCTCCATTCTCAAGAGTAGGGTGTCATCTACCTGCAAGGGTCTGCCAGGACAAGGCCCCCTGCTGGTGGGCAAACCTCCCACCTTCCTGCCTCTTCCTGATCTCGGAGGTCCAAAGAGAGGCTGTCCACCCCGGCAGACTGCTCGTGCCAGCCCTGGCAGCAGGCTGTGGATACCCCGGGCTGAAAGCTCTGTGTGTGGGCTCCAGCCTTGTCCCATTCACCACTTGCTTCCACCTGAGACACTGGAGCTCTTCCAGATGCATACGGGTGTCGTTTCAGTCCCTCCCCCAGGACCCCGAGCCCCCAGACACAGGACTGGACAGAGCCTTTAGGGCAGAGCCATCACCTGTCCCAGCCACCAGGCAGGCCCCCAGACTTCCCTGGCTGGGGAGGTATGGCCTTCTGCCATCGTCTGATGGGCAGGAGAAACCTGGGACCTGTGCCCTGCCCCTGCCCCCGTGCCACATTGTTGGGGCCTGCCCTAGGTCAGCCCGGGTGGGAGCTAGCTGGCTAGCTCAGGGATAACATAACAACCACCAGGAAGGTTCCGGCAAGGGAGAAGCAGAATAGAGGCTGAGTGATAGTATACAGGTGGGGGCATGAATTGAGTTCTTACAGCATGTGGGCCTGTGCTAAGCACTTTTCATGGATCTTATTTAATCCTCAGAGCGGTTATTAGACCCACTGAGGCTCAGAGAGGTTAAATGGCCTCCCCAAGGTCACCCAGCTGGTGTGTGGCCGGAGCTGAGATTTGAATTATGGTCTGTCTGACTCCACTTTTAACCACTTTGGCCTACTGCATGCAGAATTAGATGAGGTTAGGGGAAGGGTGCTGTAGAGAGGAACAGGCTGAGCCCTTAGGGAATGGTGGTAGTTCTGGGCAGGGGTGGGGAGGGGGTTCACACTCTGGAGCTGTCCCCACACCTTGAGGACACGGCACTGAAACTCCCAGGTCCTCCTCCCTCCTTTCCCCCTTCCCTGTGGCCTGTCCCTGGGGCTCAGCGCCCGGGCTGGGTTGAGAAAAGAGGATGAATGAAGAGATTTTTTTTTTTTGCAGAGGTTCCCGGGGATGTACAATCCCACAGACCCTGGCTTCTCCTGGCCTGTGTCTGCATAAATTCCCAGCTTGGAAACCGAGAAATCCTCAGCATCAGAGCTGGAGAGGAGCCCATGGGATCAGCTGGTCCAACCCCCTTGTTTTACAGATAATAATTATTATGATTACGCCCGATGGTAGCAATTCACAAAGGGCTTTCACATCTGGGTTGCCTCTTAATCACGCCAGAGCCCTTGGGGCTGGCAGAATTCGGGCGGGGGTGCTTGTTATTCACCTCCCCACTTGGCAGCTGAGAAAAACTGAGGCTTAGAGAGGCCAAGAGATGGGCCCCAGAGCACACAGCTAGCTTTGGTCCTGGGCTCCAAACCCAGATCTCTCCTCCCCCTGGGCCCATTGTACCCTTCTGGGACCCCCAAGGCTCTGAGCCCATGGGGTGTGGCTGCAGGACTAACTCTGCATTAGGGGCAAGCCAGGGGGCAGTGTCTAGGGGGGCTGGTTCTGTTCCGACATGTGTGGATGTGGGAACAGGACAGGTATCAGTGATGCCCACCTTCCTCCCTGTTATGGGAACACACTTTCCTTCTCCGAGCCGAGGGGCAGAGCTGTTTCCTAGAGGCCTCCCACCCGATGTGCCTGGCTGCCCCAGAAAATCAGACAGAAGGTGCCGTGGAGAGCCCTCATTATACAGAGAAGGAAACTGGGCCCAGAGGGGTAGGGACCTGCCCATAGTCACACTGAGCCAGTGGCAGGGCTGGGCCCGAGACCTGGGTCTCATGCCTCAGCGTAAGGCTGTGCCAGCCCGTGTCCGGTAACCGTGCCAAAGATAAAAGCCCTACTTACTGGGCGACTGGGTGGCTCAGTTGGTTAAGCGACTGCCTTCGGCTCAGGTCATGATCCTGGAGTCCCAGGATCGAGTCCCGCATCGGGCTCCCTGCTCAGCAGGGAGTCTGCTTCGCCCTCTGACCCTCCCCCCTCTCATGTGCTCTCTCTCTCTCTCATTCTCTCTCTCAAATAAATAAAATCTTAAAAAAAAAAAAAAAAAAAAAAAAAAGCCCTACTTACTGAAGGCCAACTGTATTCCAGGGCTGAGCACTTTACACTGAATCCCCAAAACAACCCTGTGAGGCGAAGTACTTGTATTATCATTACAATCCCTTTTACAGATGAAGAAATTGAGGTTTCAGGAGGTTATGAAAATGGGCCAGAGTCACAAACCAGAAAGTGATGGAGGCAAGGGTTCAAACACAGGTCCATCTGACTCCAGCCCATGCCGATGTCAACCCCCAGATGTAATATGATAGGAATAAAATCGATTTTATCTTTCTTTTTGTTCAATAGCCAACCTAGGACATCATTCATTCATTCACTGAACATTTATGGAGTACCTACCATGCTGAGGAGACCAGGGAGCTGATCTGGAGTCCGAGGCAGGGAGCTGAGGGTCAGAGATGAGGCGTGAGGCTGTGGGTCTCCAGACATTCCTAAACTCCCCGCCTCCATGCATGATGGCCGCCTTTCCCTCCTCCTCCTGTCCCCGACCCAGCCACAGACTGCATTTTCCAACCTCTTTCTTTGCTCTCCAGCTTGCCCGTGGGGTACGTTGCAGCTGATTTACCCTGTGGGAGTGGGGGCATGACTCAGCAGAGGCTTCTGGACTTTGTACATCCCCAAGAAGACCCTGCTGACAACGGCATTAGCATCCACCACCGTGCAAGCCCTCTGTGGGCACAAGCCACTGGGCTAAGCCCGCTCTGTGGGCATCACCTCTTCTGCTGAGCATCATCGCTGTCTGAGCTACCGGCTAGTGTATCTCCATTCTTTGGATGTGGGAACTGAGGCTTAGAGTCGTACAGCTCGGGACTGGGATGGAGTCCCACTGTCTGGCTCTCATGTCTGTGCCCTTCCCCCATGGCTCACCCTGCCCTGCTCCGTGTCCAGGCTCTGTGCCCAGGCTGTGTGGCTTTGCATTTAGAAACCTGGTTCCTGGAAGTCAGGGCTTCAGCCAAGCAGCAAGTATTTATTAAGCACCTACTGTGTGCCTTGCGGAAGTGCTTTGTGAGGCTACGTTTTGTGAGGATGGGGAGATAGGAGGTCCTCTGTGAGGGATCGGGGAGGGGGAGCTCCTGTGCAACCACCCCCACCTAGCCCCTGAGCACAGGAGGCTTTCAGGCCTCCAAGGCTGTCACGGCAGAGCATCAAGTGCTGTTCGAAGGGCTCTCTTCTTGGCAGGAGTCCCTAAGCGGGACTCAGAGTAAAGACCTCAGAGGGCCTTCACAGTCACTTCTACTTCTACTAACCCTGGGGCAAACCCCTCAGGGCCTCAGTTTCCTGGCCTGTGAACAGGGGGTGATAATTGCACCTAATTTACAGGGTGGTCAGGAGGACTGAACCAACAAGAGCGCTTGGTACAGGGCCTCGGGAACTAGTCGCTGCTCCTACTGAGCCGGGGTGCCTGCATATGTGATGGGCGCTGAGGTCTTGAGGGGGCGTCAGAAGCTGGCTCTGCTCTGTTTACAGGCCTCAGTTTCCCCATCAGTCATGGCTGACATATAACTTTTGCATGATCTGGGGCGCGTAGGTGCGGCCCTGTGATCTGCACACCGAGAGAACGGGTCCCGGGGGAGAGGGGGCGGCGGGAACGCGGTGGGTGGAGGCACAGGTGCCGCCATTGTGGCGCGCAGGTGTGCCATTGTGGGCCGGGAGAGGCGCGGCAGTTCGCGCTAGGGAGAAGGGAGAGGGCAGTCTCTGGGGGCCACCTTCGCACAAGGGGAGGAGTGAGGAGTGCGGGGGCTGGCGAGTGCGCAGCCCAGAACACAAGACGCTTCCTCCGGGCGCCCTCAGGGCCCCCACCCGCCCCAGGAGAGACGCCCGGGGCGCTGTCCCGGGGCGCTGTCCCTGGTGCTGGAGCCCGCCTAGCCCTCGCTCTGCAGTTCCTACGATGGCCAGCTGAGGGCGCCCGGGACCGCGGCGGACTCCTCAGGCCCCGTTCAGAACACGATTTAAAGACGCGTTCTTTATTTTTTTGTAATGGTATTCCTAGATAATAAGCCTACCTACACAGTTGATTTCAAAAGCCAAACAATATACTGCCTAAGAGAAGTGAAAGCCTTCTACTTCCATAGATAAATACTCTGGCATGGTCACACCACAAGACCTAATGAAGTAACCAAATGCTTGCAACTGTCTCTATATATGTAACCTTTATACTTAAGGGCAGAAAATATTATTGCTGTACCTGATTTCTACTTCAGAATGGCCTCAGTAGTTGCATCTTTGGAAGACTCAGCATGTATTAAACCCACACTAAAAAATACTCGAATGTCGGGGCACCTGGGTGGTTCGGTTGGTTAGTCCGACTCGATCTCAGCTAAGGTCTTGATCTCAGGGTCATGAGTTCAAGCCCTGCATTGGGCTCTACGCTGGGCATGGAGCCTACTTAAAACAAAAACAAAAACACCTCATATGTAAACCAGACTTAGGTTCTAGGATGGGATAAACAGGCTTTTCACCCAAATATCTGGAAGGATATTTGATGGACGACAGGTCTTCTTTAGGTGGGACTCTCCTGACAAAGCTTTCCTGGCTCCTACCCACTGAATGGCAGTGGTGATCCCTAGTAATTGCTAAAGATCAAGAGCATCCTCATGTATTTCTCTGCCCTTTTGGGGGCAGAGCCACCCCCGTTGAAACCACCGTTGTGGTGGGGACCTTAGCCAGGTGCAGAGGGGTTCACAGAATCCCAGACTGGTTGGGTGGGAAGGGCTGGCACTTTAAGGAATTGTCAGGGCATCCTATCCCCTGTCTTAAAGATGGACCAGCAGAGATCCCAACTGGGAAGAGGTTGTGCTAGGCAGAGCTGGGGGGCCACAACCCAAGTCTCCTCCTGGTACAGGGTTTGGTCAGCCCAGTTGCCCTGGGTGGAGCTCTGGGCATCAAGCAGTCTCCCTTCCAGTTCAGCCTCCCTGCCCCTGAAAATGCCCTTAGCAGGGGGTAGGAGATGAGGCTGACTGGATTCCAGCCTATAATGTGTGACAGGGGCCTTGGCCTCCCCTCTCCTTGGGGATGCAGCAACTGCACACCTCTGTCCTCCCCCACCCCCAAGAAGCCATCCTCGCTCCAACCTCTATTTCTTCCCAGTAGTTAGCTGGGCACGGTGTGTGTGTGTGTGTCTGTGTGTGTGTCTGTGTGTGTATATTGTGTGAGCATAATGTGATCTTGGGGTGTGCGGGCCTGTGATGTCTGTGCATGAATCTGTTGTCATTGGTGTGTATTCACAAACACACACATGTGTATGCAAATGCAGCCATAGTCAATAGGGGAGTGCACACTGATTTGGGGCCTATGTGTAAGTGTGATTCGACCTTTGTGTGTGTGTGTGTGGGGGGGCTTTGCAATGTAGAGCCTGATGTTTATGTAAGCACGATTGCATGCATTTGATCTTGATATGATCTCTCTAGGTGCGAGCTAGTTGTCTCTGTGCATAGTACAAGGGCAAGGGCATGTGTAACCTGGTGAAGGTTCTGCGCGGGTGTGCGTGCAGGTTTACCCCAGACCTTATCTGTCTTGTTCATCCTTTATCACTGGTGCCTGGACAGTGTCAGTCACACAGTAGGTACTCAGTATGTATTTGCTGAATGATTGAAGGAAGGAAGGAAGAAGCACCTTCATGTGTGTCTATGTTTCCAGAAGGGCTTTGTTCTCAAGGCCCCTCGAGGCACATGGTCCATAGGGTGAACAGAGACACATCCTCAATGGTGGGGGTCTGGGTGGAGGCATTCATTCTGGTCATTCTGGCCAGGCCAGATGGTCCTGGTCTCGGATGGGGATACTTTGAGTAGGCAGAGGTCTCAGGAACCCACTGAATGAGACTGGAGTCTCAGAGCCAGGACAGGGGGTGGCTGGGTCAGTAACCTCACTGGGAAGCTGCTTGGAGAAAGGGTGTGAGCCAAGTCCCACACCCTCTTCCCTCTTTTCCCAGGCCTGGGGACCCCCCAGGAGACTCCTCTGGGAGTTCAGGGTTTATAGCATCTTGGGATTGGATGGGTGTGGCTTGGCTAGAAAAACCACGAGCTAAGGATAATGATGCCTTGAGTCCATGGAATTCTCTCAAGGCAAATGCATTTTTCCATTATTATGTCTTTAACCCGTCAAAGTGAGAGTGGGTGTTTTAACAGATGAGCAAACTGAGGCCCAGGGAGGAAAACTGATTAATGCAGAGACACGCAGGAGGCTGCCTGGCTGGGCAGGAAGCCCAGGACCGCCCTGTCTCCTGCCCAGGAGGTTCCAGGCAGATATCTTCAATGGGAAACAAGAACTGACCCCACCAGCTCCATCTGGAGCCCGGGCTAGAGATCTTCCCAGGAGTCTGCCCCCCCTATTCCCTTATATTTCCCTGCTGAGGGCTGAGGAGGGGGTGTTGGAGGCAGATGGGTGGAACTCCCAGAGTTCAACCCAGGGTGAACTTGGGAAGGGAGCTCTGCAACCCTCTACCCCTGCACCCTTCCCTCCTCCTTCGCACAGTCTGGCACCTGTTGGAACAACTTGGGTACAAATCTAGGAGGCCCAGAAGAGGAAGCTTCCTCCTCGAGGGAGGGCCTGAACTGTGGAGGGAGGAAGCCTGGCTCTGGTTTCTAGGTGAGAGGCTGGAGGGAAGGGAGGAAGGGAGCTCTGTCCCACCCCAGAGGTGGCAAGGACTTCCCAGTACCAGTTAGGGAGCACGGGCTCTGTGCTGACCCGAGACTATTGAGTTCCCAATGGAGGCCAGATGTTTGGGGGGCTTTAAATAATGTGTTTGAGGTTACACAGCTAGGAAGTGTCAGAGCCTGGTCCAGCACCAACACCCTTGCTGCACTGCCTGTGTGTGTGTATCTGTCTATCTGTGTGTCTGTCTGTCTGTCTTGGAAGTTGTGCCACTTGCCCACGCATAGATCTGCCCCATTCTTTCCAACAGCTGCATGGTACTGCATGGTATAAATGGACCTTAATTTACCTATCGTGTTCCCTCTGGATGGCCATTAGTTTGTTTTGGAACCCCTACTAATAAATCTTCCCTACCTCTACAAAAGTGGTGACTTCACGTCCTTCAGACTAATAAAAAATGATGCTGCAGCAAGTGTTACACTTAACAGGCACAAGCTCTTCAAAGACTATTCTCAGTGCTTTATAACTATGAACTTGATTAATCCTTGGCAAAACCCTCTGAGGTAGGTCCTGTTATTTTTGTCATCAACCCCATTTTGCAGATGAAGAAATGGAGGCACAGAAAGATTAATTGACTTGCCCAAGGTCATGCAGCTGACAAGTGGGCGAGCTGGGATTTGAACCCTGGGAGAGTTGAAGGATGACGATATAAGCACCTACCTCCCTGTCCCTTTGTTGTCGGCCATCCATCTTCAGGCTTACATGCTGTGATGTGGCAGAGGGTACATTCTTGGAAGCGGTCTTGCAGGTTAAGAAAGTACATTTAAATTCTGCTGTTGCTTGAGGGACCAGAAGCTGGCTGGGGAGTGTCCTGTGGATCCTTCACTGAGGGAACGTGACCCCCACCCCCACCCCACCCCCAGCTCTTGCCAATGAGGCAGCTGCAGCTGGTCAGAACCCAAGAGGCTGGAGCCCACACTGGGCTCTTTGTCTTTGGTGGGAATCCTGCAGCCCCCACAGCCCCTCTCAAGGGCCCACTGTCCCAGCACCAGGAGGGCCTCCCGGGGGCCAGGCCCGGCTGGGAAGCTTGGCACATTGGAGACTACTTGGCCACCCTGCCAAGTGGACATGCAGAGTCCACTCAGGAATCATTCTCACTGAAAAGACAGATTGACGAGGCTGAGGGCCGTGTCCAAGGGGGTGCAGCAGCCTGGAGAGGGCTGGGGTCTTGGGTCCCAGTCCTGGCACTGTGTATACCCCACCATGACCCAGGCCCAGCTCCTGGTTCCCTATCTCCCCCAGCTGTCTGGGCACCCATGTGCTGATATCACTCAGGAAGGGAAGACTTCCCCTTCCTCAGGCCAGCCTGTGTGCTCCTAGGGCTTGCCTCTCGGAGGGCCTCCTGGAATGCCCTGTGAGGAGTGGGCTTCCTACACTGGCCTGGCTGTTCCCTCCACCCAGGAATCTGAGGCCCTGCCCAGAGCAGAAGGGCCCAGCCCTGGTTCCGGAGCACCCTGCCAAGAGGGAGCCAGACGCGCCTCTAAACACCAAACGGAGCGGATAGTTCTAGGCCCAAGGCAATCTCCCTTGCTCTGCCCCGCCTTTGAACAAGGGGCTCTTGAGGGCTCCTTTGCCCATCAGAGTGTGTGAGAGAGAAGGGGTCCGGAGTGCGGGCAGGGAGGGGAGCTGGGGGCCGACCCTCCAAGAGAGAAGCAATTGCTGTGAACCAAGGTCTCAGTTTCTTCATGTCTGAAATGAGACCAGCACACCACCTCCCTCTGCCTGTGCGAGGCAAACTGTGAAGGTCGGTACCCGGACCAGTCATTTCCCAGGGGAAGCTGGGGCTAACAGCCTGAAAGCCTTCTGAAGAATCCCTGCCACCCTATTGCCCTGCCCTCTTGTTGTATCGTTGGTCGTCCTTCCCCCTCCCTCCCCCTTCTTCGGTTCTCTGTGCATTCCCTTAGTCAGAAAACCCCATAGAAAACCTCAAGGCTCTGAGGGCCCCCTTGGGGTAATCCCTTCCTCTTTGGGGGCCAGAGTGGGCATTCTGGAAGGGGTGGGTGAGTCCTGGGGGCAGGACAAGTGTCCTGTGTCTCCTGACACAACTTTAGCTGGGGGAGGGAGAGACAGCTTCCTGTAGGGTGGAACGCCGGACAGCGAGCTCTGGGTGAGCAGCATGCAGAGGGGACCGTCACAGTGTTTGCTGAGTGAGTGAGTGACCTGCTCTAGGACTCAGAGCCCAGTTCCTCCGCAGAAGGTTGCTGAGTGAGGGAACCTAGTGGGGCATCTCCATTCCTGCCCCTTTGCTCCTCCTCCTCACCAGGCAGTGGGGGGCACCTAGGAGAGGGGGATGAGAGTGGGCAGTAGAAGGGCATTCTGGAGACTGTGTTCCTTCCTTGACTCATCCATTTGCCGGAAAAGCAGAGCTTTTGACTTACAGTGCAAGACTCATGTAGCAGCCATATATTGAGCACTTACTGTGTTCCAGGCCTGGGCTGAGCACTCCGCATGAATTAACTCCTTCCATCACCACAGGGGCGTGTGTGTGTGTGTGTGTGTGTGTGTGTGTGTGTGTGTGTGTGTGTTGGTGGGATAGTTCCATTTTACAGATGAGAATATTGAGGTACAGGGAGGGCAAGGACTTGCCCACAGTGTAGGCCATTTTGACCCTGGATTCCAAGTTCTTGACCCGGCCCGCTGCGAGCTTCCCCCTCGCGATGGGGGTGGGGGGGCGGGAAACAGATCCGCCGGCACCGCCCAACGGCTCCGGGGAGGGGGGGCTGGAACGGGGTGTCGCCTGCAGAAGAGGTCTGTAGCCCCGTGCGCCCCTGGTCTGGGGTGGAGGATCGCTCTCGGCCAGCCCCCCCTTTTCGCACGGAGGCCCCGTCCGCCCCGCGTCCCCCCTGCCCCCCTCCGAGGTCCCCGCTCGGAAAGTCCCGCGGAGCCCCCGCCCCCGGCCCGCGGGCGGCGCGAACAAGCGGCCCTTTCTGCGCGCGGCGGCCCCCGGCAGCTGGCCCGCGGCCGGCGGGGGCGCGGACAATCCCGGGGCTTGTGGCCGGGGCGGGGCGGCCCGAGTTGCCAAGGTGACCCGGGCGCGGGGAAGGCGGCCCCGGCGCGGCGCGGGCGGGCGGGCGGCGGCGGCACCATGAGCGGCCGGAAGCGCAGCTTCACCTTCGGGGCCTACGGCGGGTAGGTGCGCCGGGCGGGGGCGCCCGTGTGCGCGCGGAGGCAGCGGGCCCGCGCCCGCCTGGGGGGCGGGGGCGGGGGTGGGGGCGGGGGGGCCTCGGTACTTGCGAGTTGGGGTTTGCGTGTGAGGGGAGCGCCTTGGTGGTGAGCCCGGTGTTTGCGTGCGCGCCTGTGGGTCCCGGCCGGCTGTCCGTGGACACCCGTGGGCACGCGAGTGCACGGTGGGCTGCTCCGTGCGTGACAGCGCCTCTGCACATGGCCGGCGTGCGGACCCGGTGTGTGTGCGCTCCCGGGTCAGGGGGAGGCCCTGCAGGAACCTCTACTTGGCCTCTGAAGTTGCTGGGCCCCCTCAGTGAGGCTTTGGAAGGAGAGAACCTAGAAGCCATCAGCAGGCCCATGCCCACCTCCTCCGGCCCCCCTCCGACTCCGGGGCACCCGAACTGCCCCTGTCTCCTGCCACCTGGCTCTCAGAAACCTCCTCCTCCCAGGGCTGCTGGCTGCCTGGGCTTGGAGACCTAGGACCTGGGAGGCAGAGTGGTGGCTGGTCCATCTTGGGGTCACTTGTCCCTCCTGACCCCAAGTGTCCACCTCAGAGGAGTGCAGAGGAGGGCTGAGGGGATTCTTTTTTTTTTTTTTTTAAGATTTATTTATTTGAGGGCGCCTGGGTGGCTCAGTCGGTTAAGCGACTGCCTTCGGCTCAGGTCATGATCCTGGAGTCCCGGGATCGAGTCCCACATCAGGCTCCCGGCTCAGCGGGGGGTCTGCTTCTCCCTCTGACCCTCTTCCCTCTCGTGCTCTCTGTCTCTCATTCTCTCTCTCTCAAATAAATAAAATCTTAAAAAAAAAAAAAAAGATTTATTTATTTGAGAGAGAGAGCTAGAGAGAGGGGGACAGAGAAAGCATAAGAGGGGGAAGGGTCAGAGGGAGAAGCAGACTCCCTGCTGAGCAGCAAGCCCAATGTGGGACTTGATCCAGGGACTCAGAATCATGACCTGAGCGGAAGGCAGTTGCTTAACCAACTGAGCCACCCAGGTGCCCCGGGCTGGGGAGATTCTTGCCTTAGGCAGAGATTCGGTAAATTGGAAGGAAGACTGGGTAGAGAGACTGGGGCCTAGCCCCTTCCCCGGCCAGCCAAGTAGTTGGATGACCTTCCATCGGGCCCTGCCTCCTTGTGGTCAGGGAAACACACAGGACCCACCTTGGGGTGTGGAGCGATCGAAGCGCACACATGTAAAGCTGCTGGTGAGGAGCAGGTGCTCTTTGAGCTGTGGGGATGGTGTCCGAGGTGCCACCCCTTGCTGAATGCCCACCCTCTCAAGGGACCTGGCAGAGGGGCCGGGTGGGGTGGGAGACAGGCTTCCCTCCCTGGCTGGGGCCCTGCTAGCTGCCAGGTGATGAGAGGAGGCTGGGGAAGTCCCGAGACTCCTGGTCACTGACACGGAGAGGCAGCCCAGGGAGTGGGGCTGGGGTCTGCTGTGGGAGCTGGGGCAAGCCCTGGCCTCTTGGGCCTCCCTTTCCTTGTCTGCAGAGTCCATGTGAGCTGATCCCCAGGAGACCCCAGCCCTGCCTCCCCCTCTGGCAGAGTCTGGTTTGGGGCCCCTTCCCCATTCTCCTCTGGCCTCTGGGCAGGAGGCAAGAGTTTGTTGTCACAACAGCTGCCCAGCCTCTTGGCCCCCCACTGGGCGGGAGAGTGGAGCTCTCTCCAGCCCTCCCCAGCCTCAAGGTGCCCTCAGAGGGCAACCTCTCTCTGACGCTGGACTTGGAGGGATTTGAGGGAAAACAAAGCCTGGCGGTAGCCCCTGAACGCAGGAGCTTACTTACGTTCTTCCTCTGGCTCTGCTATGAGGGGCGAGCAGGGTGTGTGTGTGTGTGTGTGTGTGTGTGTGTGTGTGTGTGTGTGTGTGTTGTGGGTGGGGTGGGAGAGGAAGCCCCTCATGATCTCCTGCTCCCAGACTCCAGGCGTGTGTCTCCTGGGTCGATATGAGTGAGCTCCAGCTCTGGGATGGAGACAGGCCACCAGGAAAGGGTGGGGGTGGTTCTTCCTGCCCCCCATAATCTATAAACACCCACATCCTTCAATCCTGTCTGGAAACACTCTAAGCTGGCCTCTGCTGCACCCCTACATCCCTGCTCTGACCCCAAACTGCTGTAGTCACTGTCCCACTCCACCTGTTCCAAAACCTCCCACACGGACCCCCACCTCTGCTGCCAGCCCATAGTCTGGTCCTGGGCCCCTGCTCCCCTATGCCTGTGCCCCCAATCCTGCCTTTTCCCCTTACTCTTTCACCCACGCCTTCCCATGTCCCTAACCTGACGTTGGGGCCCCTGAAACCTATGGGGGATGGTGATAGTGCCTCAGGCACGCAAGACAGAATGCCTCCTCCAGGCCCCACAGGCAGGGTGGTGGGTGGGTTGGGCTTGGCCTGGTGTGCAAGCCAAGGCTGGGTGAGAAGGGGCTGCCCCCTCATTTGCTGCCCATCTTGCTGTGTTTCAGAGTGGACAAGTCCTTCACCCCTCGCCGGAGTGTGTGGTGAGTACTGGGAGCTCTCAGGAGGGGCTGGGCTGCTTGGCTGAACCTTGGGGACACCCCCAAACCATTTCCACCCCCTATAATGACAGACCAGACCCCACCAACCCTGCGGCTGCCCTCTCCCGGGGATGGAGTGGACAGACCCTCTTACCAGTTCTTCCCCCACCTGTTTTCCCCTATAATTCTTTCTAGAGCTCCAACTTGGAGTCAGGCAAATCAGGTTAAGTCTTAGTTCTGTGTGACCTTAGTGATTCACTAAACTCTCTGACCCTCAGTGTTCTCATCTGTGAAATGGGGATTAAAACGCCCACTTAACAGAGTGTAAAATTGTAAAAAACAAACAAACAAAACACCTAAAAAACAAAAATAAGGCCTGACATACCGTAGACCCTCACTGAAAGTGCTTTCTTCCTTCTCTTCTCTATTCCTTCCCACCTCATGGCTCCTGGGGGGTTGCAGGTGCCCTTAGCCCCACATCCTCTAGTTCTACCCCATACATAGCCTTCAGAACCCCCTCCTGCAGCCCATTGCCCAAATCTGAGGCTGCCTCTCTTTGGAGGAAGAGGGGGCAGCTGTGTCTGCAGCTTCCCCAGCAGTGAGAGCAGTGGGCAGAGGTGCAACCTCAACCTCGGGATTCACAGCACCCCCGACGCCCAGCAGGCGGGTGCCTCCCAGCTTCCCTGGCACCAGCATCACATGGGCCCAGCTGGCTTCTCCTGCCACCACTTCAACTCCAGCAGGGGAGTTCGTGCTTCCTGCCCCTGCTGGGGGCTTCCCGGGGTCCCCAGGCCCTGCAGTGTGCCCCCCCAGCTACTAGATGACTCCTGTCTGGCACCATTGCCCCACCTGCTGCAAAATCCCCCTAGGAAGCCACACCTGGGGTGGGAGGCACACAGGTGCCCAGCTGAGCTCCAGGGCCTGCCCTTTTATCTTCCTTTGATGCTCACTGTGCAACCTAGGGCCAGTCACTCCCCCTCTCTGGGCTTTATCTCCTGCTGCTGTGCCCAGTCAATTTGAGCCTCCACTAGTGCAAGACCATATGCTAAGCCCAGAGCAGGGACAGGGTGAGGGGAGATACAGATAAAGTGAGGAAGATGCCATCCTTTTCTTCAAGGACTTCATTAATAATATCCTAGCAACTGCCACTCGTCAAGCACCGGCAGGGTACCAGGTACTGTTAGGTGCTTGAATTGTATCACCTCACAGCATCTTCACCACATCCCTGAGTTAGGGACTGTTGTCTCTACAGATGAGAACAGTGATGCACAGAGTGGGGGAAGTGACTTGCCCAAGGTCACACAGCTATTCAGGGGCAGAGCTGGGATTTGAATCTTCATCTCCCAGACGCTGCAGAGCCCAGAATCTCATGCCCTCTGTCCCAGGGCCTCCAGACCACACGGTGGGTCTGAGCACTTGAGGGAGGACTTGAAGATGGAGAGGCGACCTGGAACACCTACTCTAGGGAGCCCTGAATGAAGCGTCAGAGATGAGGGCCCAGGACTGATGGTAACTGACTAGCCATGTGACTTTGGGCAAATCCCTTCCCCTCTGTGGGCCGCAGTTGACAAACTTCTGAAGGAGGAGTTTGGAATCACCAGGATTTGGCCATTGCCCGCAGTGCCCTGCCCTACACCCTCCTCCTTGGAGATGCTGTCCAAGGTGCTAACCCCTAGGGCCCTCCCTTCTAAGCCAATTGCTTAGCTCCCAGCCTCTGCCTGGCGTTTAGTTACAGCTCTGTAAATGGGGGTCATTTTGATTATGAATTATGACTTCCTGGCCTGTGATTCGAGACCTATATCCACCTCCCCTTTCCAGTCTGGGACTCACTTCTCTTGTGACCTTCATTTCTGATCAGTGGGAACATGGCCCCTGAGAGCACCACCTCTGTACCTTTGCTCACATTTTCCCATCCCCTTGGCATGTCCTCCCCTCCCATTTCCACAAGCCCTCACCACAAGCCCTCCCCCAGGCCCTTACCATTTCCACAAGCCCTCACCATAAGCCCTTCACCAAGCCCTTACCATTTCCACAAGCCCTCACCATACCTCCAGCCTACCGTTATCACTGTGCGTTGAGTGTTTTCTTTCCCGAGCCCCAGAGCGGGGCTCTGTCTTTCTCTCCTTAAAATACCTCCCTCTGAGTATCATGCCTGTAGAGTCCACATTAGTGCTCATTTCTGGGGTAGTGGGAAGAGCATGGCCTTCAGAGTCTGACAGATGTGGACTTGAATCTGCCTCTGCCACATGCTAGTGGTGTGACTTTGGGCAGGTCTCTTCCCCTCTCTGAGCCCCACTTGCTGCTCAATAAGTGTGAAATTGGATCTCTCAGTGAGTTGAATGTGTCCATATAACGCTGTGGTACAAGGCAGGCTCTGAGGTCCTTGAATGCAGGAGTTCCTTGAGTTACTTTTGACGTAGGCCCATTTTCTAGCACGAGTCACCAAAAAGCTGGGCTCTCTTCTTCTCATCTCTGTCCACACAGTCTTATACAGCTGCCCGAACCCAGGAAATGCTTAATAAATGTCTGTGGAGTTGAATTAAATGTGTCCAGAGTGGAAGAGTTGAAACTTTGTCAGGTAGGCTGGGAGAGCTTCCTGGAGGAGATGTGGTTTCCTCCACCCCTTTTAAAAAAAGGATTAAGAAGTTGGGGCTTAGATCAGGGAGCAGCGAGGCCTGGTATAGGTCAGATATGATCATGGCTGGATTCCCCTACCCCCTGCCCCTCAGCAGCAGGTTATCTGCAGTGGAGAAACTCAGAACAAGTGTGAAAAAAGGATGAGGCCCAGTGGCAGGATTAGGAGACACTGGGACAGGGGGTGACTCTGGTTCTGCTGGCCTAACGGGGATTGGACATTCAAGATGGATTCAGATGGTGGGGCAAGGAAGGAGGTGGGGCAGTGTCAGGGCAGGGGGATGGCTAGATAGACTTGTGCAAGGGAGGAGTTCTGGAAGAGGACCTTAAGGCTGGGAGCCTGGGGCGGGGGGCAGGACCCAGCAAGGATTAAGTGCCAGTGGCATGTCAGGCACTGTCTCAGGTGGTCTCAGTTGTGATGACAGTCTTGCAGGTTGGCCTTAGTGTCCCCATTTTGGAGGCCAAAACCAAGACTGAGAACTGGCGAGGGCTGGGTTTGAATCCACCTTTTCTCCTGCCAAGGAAGAGGCCTTGGCCAGACGAAGAAGCAACAGAAATGAGGGAAGTTCTGATTACAGGGTGAGGGAGGAGAGGAGAATGAGATGACCCTGAGCACCCCCAAAACAGGGGTCACCACCCAGCACCATGTGTCCCACCGGGAGAGCCCATCTGGTTGCCCACATATCTCCCATTGACAGTAATGGTACCAGTTGCTCCCATATATGATGCTTTTCCTGGGTCTCAGACCCTGGGCCAAGCACTTCAGCTGAATTATGTCATTCCATCCTTGTACCGGCTTTACACAGTGGAGACTATGAAAGACTATTATCATCCATTCCCCATTTTACGGATGAGAAACCTGAAGTTCAGGGAGGGGACAGGGCTGGCCCAGGGGCACATAGTGAGTGATGAACCAAGACTGGCAGTGTGGTCAGCCTGAGCCCGTACTTTTAGCCCATGCTTTCCTGGATGCTGCGTGTGCTGAGTGCGGGGCTGGGGTGGGTGGCCCCTGTCCTCAGGTGGCTCCTCTCTGTAATCACTGAGCTGGAAGCCCTGGGGGCCTGTGTGCAGGAAGCATGAGGCTGGCCTCATTAGTGCCTCTGAAATGCCAGGCAGGCACAGCCCGCTGGGCCTCCTCATCTATTATGCATCTGGTGGGCAGGCCCCCGGTGGGCAGCTGGCGGAGCACAGGACGGGGGAGCCAGCAGCTGCTTCCTGAGCCCACTCCTGCCACCATACCTCTGGGCAGGGATTCACCCCAAGGCATGCCAAGGCAGCTCCTGCCTCATCTCCCCGGCCCAGCTTGGGGAAGGGAGTCCCACTGTGGACAGAGGCATGGATGTTGATCCCCTGCTCATTAGCCTGCCCATCCCAGCAGCCACTTCTGAGAGAGGCTGGGACCTTGACTGTTCTGGGGGTCACTTGGGGCTAGGGTGGGCAGAGGTAGGCTGAAACAGAATCTTGGGTGCACAAGCTCCTGGCTGCATAAAACCTCAGAGCGATAAAGTTGTGCTCATTTATTCATTCAGCCACAAAGAATGAGTGAGCAACTACTGTATTCCAGGCACACTAGGGACTGCAGATTCAGCAGAAAATGAGACAGTCCCAGTCCTGGTCTTCAGAGAGCTTGGTTCGGCCAGAACTTCACCTCTTGGATCCTCAATTTCCTCATCCATAAAATGGGGACTAGAGAAGACAGTCTATAAATAGACAAGAAACGAGCCGCAATGGTTGTGCTAAAATTTAAGGATTTTATATTTAAGCAATCTCTACACCCAACGTGGGGCTCGAGCCCACAACCCTGAGATCAAGAGACGCATGCTCACCGACTGAGCCAGCCAGGCGCCCTGGCTATGCTGAATTTTAAAGCAAGGGTTCCTGCTACCAAGAGCTAATCCTTACCCAGATCTTCACTGGGTGAGGGGCTGTATTCCAAAACACTTTCCATAGATTGATGGATTTAATCCTCACAACCGTCCCATGAGGCAGCTACTGTTATTACCCCCGGTTTAGGGTTGAGGAAACTGAAGCAGTAGAAGGGTTAAGTAGCATGTTCAAGGTCTCTTGGCAAGACTGAGATTTGAACCTAAGCAGCCGGGCTCCAGTTCGCATATCACCCTGGGCTGTAAGGCTGGAGGATGATCCAGGGAGGCGTGGAAGGCCTTCCTGAGGGGTAGCATTTGAACCAAAACCTGAAGAATAAGAGGAGCTGGATGTGGGAAGAGTTAGCCGGGGGACGGAGGCATTCTTGACAGAGGGAACAGCAGGTGCAAAGGCCCTGAGGCAGGAACAAGCTTAGGGTGTCTTGGAAACAGGGAGGAAGCCAGTATGGCTGGAGGGATGAGGGAAAATGAGGTCAGGGGTGGGTTTGGAGAGAGAGGAGGAGGTAGATCGAGCAGGTCCTGCTAGGAGTTTGGATATAATGTCAGTGACTGACATGTAGAACGATTGAGTCTCAGATTCCTGGCTTTGTAAAATCTTAGAATCAGAGAATTTGGGCCTTCTGGAATCTTTGGAGATGGAAGAGACCTTTGAAATACCCTCCTATGACCTCCCACTTAGCAAGAAGCCCTTGCTTTGGTTCATGACCCCTTTGAGTATTAGAATGAGGCTTTGGTGGTCTCCTGAGAAAAAGGCACTTTTATTTTCAAGACCTCCTGAAGCCCACCATCCCTCGTTAAGACCATGGATGACCTCTGAGCAGCTCCTTGACTAGCCCTTCCTTGTTCACTCCTAGTGACAGGAGGCTCACTACCCTCAAAGTAGCCCATTCCATTGCTGGATATCAAAAATTCTTCCGTACTTACAACCAGTTGCTTGAGCCTAGAGGTAGCCTCTGGGACCTCCCATTGCCCACAGTGGCCCTTTAATGAGATAAGGATGGGGATCATATCTCTCCAAGTCTGTTGTTTCTGGACTCAACAGCTACTTGTCCCAGTCCTTTCTCATTTCCATCCTCTGTTCAGCTCAACTCTTGCAGGCCTTGAAGCCCTTTATCGTCCTCTGGGGCCAGGTGATGCCCCCTTCTAGGGAAGGCCATTTCCTTCCTGGGAGGAGGGGACCTCCTGGGAGAGAGTCCAGACCGGAGAGACCCCCTCTTCCAAGAAAGAACCCCTCTAGCTTAGGAGACAAGAGAAGATCCCCTCCAGATGGGTTTTGGTCCAGGGACTCCTGCTGTTTTTCTGTGTGATCTTGGGCAGTGAGTCCCCAACTCGGGCTAGTTTCCCCATGCCTACCTTGGGCAGAGTGAAGAGACAGAGGAAGTCTATAAGGGCTCTTGCAAATCTAAGGTTCTCAGTCTGGTGGGCCCTGCTCACCTCTACATCCCAGCAATGCTCAGCCTCAGGTCCCTGTGTAGTGTAGGTGGTGCATGGGAAGGTTTGGGTTCTGTTTTTAGGCAGCCCCGAGGTCAGTTCCAACTTCAGTTTTTCTTACTTGTGGTGTGGCCTTGCAGACACCAGTCAGCCTCTCTGAATCTCAGATTGTCCATAACAGTGAGAACGTATTGCTTACCCCACGGGAGTCTTAGAATGAAGTAAGTCCAGTGTGTATACTCAGTGGATGTTTTCCCTCTTGCCGGGCATTTGCATTTTGAGAGAAAAGCCTCATTACACCAAAGAGAGACTCATTAAGATTTTAGTACTAGAATTTGAGGCACTATTGAGGTGGTTTGGTTGAGAAGCAGTGGTTGTAAAGGAGACTTTTCTAATATTCCCAAGTCCCCTAAAGGCTTTCCTCTGTTCAGGGTCTCCCCCAAGGCAGTCATTCATTCAATCATTCAGCAAATTAATTCAACAAATATTTAGTGTGGGGATGCCCTCTGAGGGCCAACCAGACACTGGGGAATGTGGCATCAGAGATGACAGGCAAGGCCACTCCCCTTATAGAGTTCCCAGTCCAGAGCAGGAAATGAGGAAAGAGGTGGTTCTCCTGGGGGTGATAAGCGTTGATTGGGAAGATATGGGGAGTTCTGAGAAGGACTCCTCCTCCACACCTAGGAATCAGGGGAGGCTTCCTGGAGGAAGTGGCCCAGCAGCACTGTGGAGGGAGAAAAGCATGTGATGGCATGTGCCGGACACAGGACAGAGCTGGACCTGGCAGCTGAAGGTGGGAGGGGTAGCCATCAGAAGGGACTTCTTGCAGGTATTCCAGGGGGTCTGAACCCCCAAGCCACCACTGGGGTAGATGCCTGCCAGGGCTCCCATCACCCGTTTGCCTTCCTGCTCCTGGAACATGCTGTGCTGCATGCAGTGTAGATTCACTTCTCTGGGGCTCATTTTTTTCACTTGTAAAATGAAGAAAACAAAAGCACCTCCTTCAAAGATTATTGTGGGGATGAAATGAGATCATGTATGCCAAGGTGGAAAGCCAGGGCCTGGCCAGGAGCAATGTCAGATTGTGGTTACTGCCATGTCGTCCTTATGTGCTGGGCCCTGCAGAGGGGGCAAATTGTGTGAACTCCGCCCTCTGGAAGCTCACCAGCTGCCAGCGGGGGAGAGCTGCATACACAGGAGCATGCTCTCCGGCCATGGGCGTCAACCCGAACTGGCCCTAAGAGCACTGGCTGATGCAGCCAGACAGGCCTGCACTGAGTCCAGGCTGGGTGACCTTGTACAGTGCCTGCCCCCACTGATCCGTGGTTTCTTCCTTTGCTCAGTGGGGCTGTTCATAGTCCCTACCTCAGCGACAGTGAGAACAATGACAAGGTACTTTGGAAGGGCTGGCCAGGGCATCTGCTTCAAGCCGCATGCTTCAGGGGGGATGAAACATTCTGGGCCCAGGTAACCTGGAGAAACATAACCCTCACTCTCTGAGGCTTGTTTTCCTGCCTATAAAATGGGAAGATGAGCTACAAAAACACTGTGATGTGCTGGGTTTCTAGCAGAGTCAGATAGTCCCTAACCTTGACCGGGTCTGACTGTCTCGCTGTGTGATCTTGGACTAGAGACTTAACCTCTCTGAACCTCAGTTCCCACACCTATAAATAGGGACAATCTTCACCTCACAGGATTCTTTCATGGCTTCCACTAGCCATTTGTTCATTCAACAAATACTTATTGAGTCTCTACCCTGTGCCAGGTAGTCTCTAAGAATGGGGGATACAGCAGCCAGTCTGACGGACATGGTGTCTCACCTTGTGCAGGTTACCTTCCAGTGCAGAAGACAGATGCAAAATGAGCTAACAGACAAATTAGGTAATTTCAGATGGGTAATGAGTGATGAGTGAGTGGGAAGGGGTACCCCTTGGCTAAGATTATGAGGGAGGGCCTCTTAAGGCCTGAGTGGGAAGGAGCTGGCCATGGGAAGGGTAGTCCAGAAAGAGGGCAGAGTGAGTGAGTGTAAAGGCTTTGAGGCAGGAGCAAGATTCCTTGCCCCACCCCAAATCTGGAACATTCCAGATGCTCTCCTGGCAGCAGGTGGAAGGCAGCTGAGCAGCCAAGGGCGTTGGAGGCCTACCTTCTCTCAGATCAAGAACTGCTGCTCACGAGGCAGGTCTGTGGGAAGGGGTGGGCATTGTGGGCAGGCATGCAAGACCAGGCTTGGGTTGGGCCCTGAGTGAGCAGAACGTCCTCTGAGCTGGCAGGGGTGGAGCCCTGGGCCCACCTGGCTGCCCTCCTGCCCAGAAGTATTGTGGGGCCTGGCACAGAGACCCTGGGCCTGGCTATTTGGGGAGGGGCTTGCAGCAGGGGGGCAAGGGAACTTGTGCTTATTTTCTCTCTTACCCCAGCCAGCCTGGGTCTGGGTGCCTTGGCCAGGTCTGGCCCACCAACGGGGCCAAAGGTTCTTTGAGATGACCCCCTCATACGCACATGCACGTGCACACACACACACACACACACACACACACACACAGTTTCCATACTTACACTCATGGACTTAACTCTTGTCCAGACAGCTTCATCATGACCTAGAGTGATATGCACACATAGTCACTCCCGGTGCAGAGCATCATTGACTATCGATTGTGCACTAGGCCCCCAGACAGATCCGGTCCTCACCTGAGGAAGCTCCATTTCTAGAAGGAGAGATTGGTCAGTGATCTGGGTCACAGCGGGACATGTGCAATGCAAACTGGTCAGTCCATGACGGCCGAGGACAGGCTTCTGGAGAAGCCGGTCGGGGGGTGGGGGGCGGCCTGACCCAGTGTGAGGCGGGGGTCCCAGAAAGCCTGAAAAAGAGGGTAGCACATGCGGTGAGATGGGGGAAGATGGGAGCGTGTAACAGGTAGAGGGGGTGGTGTGTGCAGAGGCCCGGAGGTGGGCCAGACACGCAGAGGCCCGCAGGCCGTGAGGAGCCACGGAGGGCTTTTAGGCAGGCGGACGACGGGACAGATACAAACGCGCTCGGATGCGAACCCCCACTCAGCCCAGACACGAACGCTTTCTCTCCTGCCCACCTCTCGCGTTCCTGCCAGGCCCCCATCGACATCCTCCCCCACGGAGATACACACCCTTTCGCACCACCAGGCAGAGCTGCAGAAAACTCTGAGCTGGCTTCTAGCAAAAACGTCAGACGTTTGCCCTGCCGGCTTGCTGAGTGTGTGCGTCAGGGCCTCTGAGCCACCCGGGATGGACTTCTGTCTATTCCACACTTGCACGGCTGTGCACCTGCCCCCTGCACACACAGCAGGAGGGTCATCCTCCCCTGCACGTGGAAGGTGGCTTCTGGCTTAGGGAGTACTTCTGCATGTATCCTGTCGTTGAATTCTTCCAGCAACCCTGTAGGAAACAATCATCAACACCATTTTACAGCCAGGGAAACAGGCTCCAGAGAGGTCAGGTGGCTTGCCCCAGGCCACACAGCCAGAGTTTGACACTGTCAGAATTTGAACGCAGGTCCATCTGACTTCTAGATGTGTTCAATGGCCCATCCAAACTCAGGCACATGTGGATGTGTGTGTCACCTTTCCAGGCTCTTACAGAGAATGTAGCGGGCAACCTTCAATGACAAATTCTTCCAGAAACAGGTTGATCAACATGGAAAGTTATTTAGGGCCCCAGTGCGTGCCCACCTGCCCAGTGACCCTGCAGCATGGGGGTGGGGGGGTAAGGTCAGTGGTGGGGCTGAGCACCTGCCTGCCCACCGGCCTGGGGCAGCTCAGGGCAGAGAGCTGAAGCCCAGAGTGGAGTCTGCATTTGCATTTGCAAATGAGGCAGACAGCCCTGCCGGCCCGCCCCCCCCCCCTCCACCCAACAGGCTAACCCCCAGCTGACCTGGCTCCCAGGACATGACAGCTGAGGTCCCGGGGCACGGCCCTGTGCCCAGCTGCCTGGGCTGCTTTTCTCCTGCCTTCTCCCTTCTCCTCCCTGACCCGCAGAGAAGGCTGCCTAATGCTTAATGTAGGGGAAAGAGTGTAAGCTTCAGAATCAGTCACAACTGGGGATATAGCCCAGCTCTGTCACTCCTGGCTAGGGGACTTTGGACATAGTCCTCAACCTTCCTCTGTGTCAGCTTCTCCTCCTTGGAATAAAGAGGGAAGAGTATATCCTTCTCAAGATGACTGAGAAAGGTAAGAGTCAGCTACTCAGAAAGCCGACTCATAATAAGTACTCAGATTTTCTTAAAGAAATTCCCCCCCCCGATTACAAAAAATAATAAGTGTTCATTGTAAAAATCAAAACAATGCAGAAAAATATATCCTGTAGAAGGCAGGAGTGCCTAGTGGTCCTGATTCCCAGAGATGACCCATGTGAACTTCTACATTTCATCTTTAATTTTTATAAGTGAGGTTTTTGTTGGGCAAGTTGCTTTTTTTTAACTTAACAAGATGCCTCAAACCCTTTTTCCCATCCAGACAAGAGACCTCCTTTGCGATCACTGCGTAGCAGTCCACGCTTTGCGTGGGCCTTGATGCATTTGTCCAGACTCCTTTGAATGGACGTTGGGGGTGGCTTCCAGATGGTGGCCACTGTAAACTCTGCTGCAGTGAATGTCATTTGTTCATATATTTTTGTGCATTTGTGTATAAATGTCTAGAAATGCAGTGGCTGGGCTAAAGAGTATACACATTTTCATCTGTAACAGGAGCGGCCCAAACCCCTGCAGAGAAGTGGTAGTGACCGATGTGCCCCCCAGACCTGGAAAAGTCTACTTCCTCAAAATCATGCAAATTTACCCACTGCCTCTGCCACCTGCCACAGGGACCCTAGAGCCATCAATAGGCATAGATCCCAAACGCGGGAGGCAACTGGGAGGTCAGCCCTGCACTTTAGAAATCTCCCCACTACATCCCAGTGGGTCTCTGCCTATCTTTGCTCTGTACCTTATGAGCTGGTTGTTTTACCCTTGGGCAGTTCTGGTCTGCCTTCTCCCAACTTCCACCCAGGAATCCTGCCTCAGTCCTCAGCAGCCCACAGAGGAAGGGAAGAAGGAAGAAAGAAGGAAAGAAGGGAAGGCCAGGAAATGTTCAGGGTTAATGTTGATAATCTTTGCATGGATGAACTTATTCCATTTTCATGACAACCCTTTGGAGGCAGGCACTGTTGTTATCCCCACTGTATAGATAAGGAAACTGAGGCTCAGAGATGTTAAGTAACTTGCCCAAGGCCACACAGCCATTAAGTGGCAGAGCTAGGATACAAGCTTAGACAGTCTGGCTCCAGAGCCCACACCTGTGATGCTACACTGTCCCTCCAGGCAGGAGCCTGTGATTTATTGAGCACTTACTATATACTCAGCTCTAGGCTAGTCAGACTGTACACATAACCTCTAATTTATTCTACACAACCACCCAGCAAAGTAGGTCTTACTATTTCATGTTGTAGATGAGGAAGCAGGCTCAGAGAAGAGAAGCTCAGAGGAGTGGGAGGCCCCCTCCCCAGCCCCCCTCCAGGCAGAGTAAGGCTGCCAGGGTTCTGGTGCACCCAGTTCTCAGCAGACTCAGCTCGCAGTGTCTCGTCCTCCCATTCATCCTCCCGGACGATGTCAGGGCTGGGCCTTAGCACCGTCTAATCAGAGTCCCCATTCCCCATAGAATCTGCTTGGAGAGGTGGTGACCTAATCCTGTCCACTTGCCGATTTAAAGGCAGAGCCAGGGCTCCTCCTTGTCACCAGTGGTTCGGAGATGGCAACCCTGTCCCTCTCTGAGGGGTTTCGCCTTGGCCTGGCAGGGACTTCTGCCTACCAGCTAGGGAGGGAGGGGGATGGATCAAACTAGGCCTCAGCACGGGAAGGCTGTGTCTGGGCGTTGGGGCCTGAGGAATACCGAGAACAGCTAGAGAATAGTGGGGCGGGTGTCCCTGGGGCTTTGCTTGGAAGCGGGGGAGGCCTGGCTCACCCCGCTCAGATGCCAACACCCCACACCGCTGTCTGGCCCAGAGCAGGGGGCAGGACGCGAATCCTGAATGAGTGACTGAGCGTCGGAGTGAAGGGCAAGCGGGGGAGTGGGGAGATGTGTGTGAGTGCAGGAATGCGTGGAGTGCAGAAAAGGGACACCGCCCCCCTGGGCGGCAGAGGCGGGGAAGGACACTGAGGTTAATGAGGGGGGGGGCTGTAGGTGGCATTGGGCCCCAGTCCATGGGTGCCGGGCAGGGCCCAGCTCACAGCCTCCCTGGGTGCTGAGGGCGGCAGTGTGTGGCAGGCCCGTCAGTGGGGCCCGTCCTGCGGGCATGGGCCAAGAGTGGAGCAGCGGGTTGGAGCTTCAGGCGCGGCGCCTCAGGCAAGCCGCCCCCGCCATCTCGGCTTCAGGTTTCTTCCGCGTGGGACCTTATGGGGGAGGACGGGGGAGATAACGCTATCTGCCTCAGCTGCCTTGTGAGGCTGTTGACAAAGGTCGGGCGCGAAGGAGGCAGTTTGCAAACTGTAAAGTACCAGGCTGGGTCAGCAGCTGTTGTCATTATCCCGGCAGGAAGAGGCCCCTGGGCTAGGTCACCTCGGAGTCACACCTTCCCCCCTGCCCCGAGTGCAGGGAGGAGTCCGTCCCAGGGAGGTGCGGGGGTGGGGGTGGGGAGGGGGTCATGCCCAGGCCACAGCGGAGCTCTGGCCACCTGGGCAGAGGAGGTGCTGGTATGTGGCAGGTGGATGGGAGGCCCAGGCCCTAGGTGCTGTGCCCCCGGGTGGGGGCCGGTCCCATGACCTCCTCTCGGGGCTGCCAACCTGTTGTTTGCTCAGGAGGCCACCTCCAGGCCCGGCTCCGGCATCCGGGTGTCTTGGCGCTCAGCCAACATGGGGTGAGGGTGGGGGCCCCAAGTGCTGCCTTCCTGCTCATCCCCTCTGCCCAGCCTGGAGACTGAGGCCTGCTCCCCCCACTCCCAGGGGGGCCCCACCAACGCTACCATTTTGGTGGTTGTGGGACCCCTGGCCCATCTCGCAACCTTGCTGAGCCTCTGCTTGCTTATTTCTGAGATGCCGTGATGGTAACAACAGCCCTCCGTCAGGGTTGTTGTTGTAAGGACTACGTGACATCACCGCACTCGGCTCCCCCACCCACATGCTCCCTCTTGAGTCCTGGTAGAGGTCAAAAGTGCCTGGGGAAAGGAGAGCCAAGAGTGGCCATGTCTGTGTCCCTCCCCTCCCCGTGCGCCTTGGGGGGAGGGGGCCGGGCTGCCTGGGCTTGGCTTCAGAAACTCGCTTACCGGGCTGCCCCTGGCCACCTTCCCTGGGACCTTGGCAAGGCCAGGGACGAGGCGGGGGGGGGGGGGGGGGGGGGGGCGGTTGAGCACTGGAGACAATGGGCCTCTGTGGCCCACAGGGGAGGGGGCAGTTCCAGGGAGTCTCTAGTCTCCGGTTTCAGGAGATTAGAGTCCCCTCAGACCTCATACCACGGCTGGGAGACATAGGCAGCCCCCACGCCCCATCCAGAGGGCCTCTCTCAGGGGGGTGAGGGCCCACAGGAGTAGCCCTCCACACCTGCTTTTCCCCTTGAGGTCTGTGCCCTCTGCTGTCCCCCACGTGAGTTATCAGCTTGGTAGAACCAGTTGGTTTCCTGGAGACCAGGGAGACTCAAGGGACCCTGGCCTCTGGTGACCAGCCCTGGGCTGGGCTGGACCCCTCAGGCCCTGTCCTGGGCTAGCCCCCCACAAGTCCTTCTCAGCCTGATGTTCTTTGGCTAGCTGAGTACCTGCTCTGCCCTCTGGTTTCCCAACTTGTATGTGTGCTGTCCAGCACCTGTCCAGCTCCCCTGCTCCATCACAGGCTTCCTGCCTTGATGGTCATATGTCACCTGCTCTGGCCACCAGAGTTTCACCCGTTTAAGATGAACCTTAAAGCATGAATAGTTCACCGGGCCCCAAAGAAGGAAAAGGGAGCCCCCAGCAGAGGGAACAGCCTGTGTAGAGGCTCAGCAGTGAAACAGTGTGTCTTATTTGCAAAACTGCTCGCAGCCCAGCCAGGCTAGGACAAGGCCACTGGGGCCGGACAGGAAGAGGGTGTGTGTGGAGATGAGCCTAGGAGAGTCAGCAGGGGCCACACCCACCTGGGGACCTCCATCCAGCAGCTATCTTTGGGTGGCCACAGGGTCAAGTCATACCCACAGGAAAGCCCAGCCACCACTCTAGTGCCCTGAAAGGGTGGAGTTCTCCGGGAGAGTGGCTAATAATAATAATAATAATAATAATAATAATAATAATAATAGCAAATGCTTCTCTAGGGCTTACTCTACTCTGCGGTTCACAGCAGCTTCTAAGGGGGGATATTATCCCTCATTTTGCAGAGGGGGAGAAAGACAGGACCCTCCCACCAACTCTCCAGCTGGCTAACAGGGGAGAAGCAACCCAGGAAGGCATCTGGCCAGCTTCCTCAGCCTAACCTAACTCCCTCCACTGTGCCTCGATCTGACCTGCAGTTTGGCAGTGGGCGGAACCACCTGAGATGCTCCCCGCCCCGCCCCGACCCCAGTGCGGCTCTGGAGCCCTGGACTGACGGAAGGCCTGGGTTCTTGTCCCCAGTCGCTTCTGCTTTGCTGGGGGACCTCGAGGTGGTGGTTTAACCACTCTGAGCCTTGGTTTATCCTTCTGGGAATTGGAGATCCTAGCGACTGCCTTATCTCCCACTCCAGTTCCGGTGAGACTCCCAGGAGTGAGCAGATAAAGAGCACTTTTGGAAAAGTACAAAGAGCTGTACTCACGACAGTGAGATTATTATTGTTACCTCGATGTGGAGATAAGGGATGGGAGGAGATGCAGTGACAGTTGCCAAGAAACCCGGGAGCTGTCAGCAGTGGCTTCCGGCCTGGCCCATCCCTCCCATTCAGGAGCTGGGCCACTGGGGCCCCCCCCAACCGCTGCGAGAGATGGGTGCTCCCGCGGGGTGGGGAGCTGGGGCCAGCTGGCTGGCGGCCACGGCCACGCACCTCCAGGGCCTGAAGGTGACCCTGGAATGTGCCTGGCCTGGACGCCAGCGTGGCTTAGGCTTTCTGTGTGACCTTGGGCAAGTCACCTCCTCTCTGGCTGCCACCTTTGCCTGTGGCCAGGTGTCCTGTACCTGGAGGCAGGTGTCCAGACCAGACAGGGCAGGACTGGATCTGGACCTAGGGAAGATGCTTGGTGGTGGCTGCGGGAGCCAGGGAGGGCTGCCCTGGGGAAGCCACTGGGAGCCAAGGCTGGGTGACTGGACTGAGGTCCTGGGTTGAGAGCAGCTGTGATGAGTGTAGTGGAAGAACCTTGGGCTGGAGTGCAACCTCTGTTCTGCCCTTTCCCTGTATGACCATGGACTTGTCACTTAACCTCTCGGAGCCTCAGTTTTCTTATCTGGAGAAAAGGTGGATAATATTCAACCTCACAAAGTTGTCAGGGTGCTCAGATGAGACAATAGATTGTAGAGTGCTGTGCAGATACGACTTTGGTCATGGCAGGGGGAGGGGAAAAGAGGGGAGAGCTCCCCGTGTCCCAGCATGCTCCAGGCACCTCCCAGCTGCTGCACGTGCAGGGAGATGCAAAGCATTTTAAGCTGAGCCAGGCCATGGGGTCAGGAAGGTTTGCAAAGAAGTGGGGAGGGGCAGCCCCATGTGAACAGAATGGTTAAGACCAGGAGGAGAGGAGGGTGGGATAGAGACCGGGGCGGGGCGGGCGGCGCAGTGGGGGAGGTTCAAGTTCACGAGAGGGAGGGAAACGGCCAAGTTGGGGGAGGTCTGCAGAGGCCAGAGGCAGAAGGGGAATGGAGGGGGCTAGAAAGATGGGGGTGAGATGGGTACAGGGTGAGGGAGGCTGAGAGGGGGAGAGGAGACAAGGGGACCTGGTGGGGGGGGAGACAGGCTGAGTTTATTCATCCTTGCCAAATTATTTATTGAGCAAGTAGTATCTATTCAGAGTCAATAGAGTGTAGCATCAGGGCACCTAGACCCAGATGGTTGAGGGTTCAGATCCTCTGTTTCACTTACTGTCATTGTGACCTTGGACAGGTTGCTTAACCTGTCTGTGGCTTAGTGCCCTCCTTTGAAAGACTGAATCCAGGCAAAGCAGTTAGAGCAGAGCCTGCCCAGGGCACCTCTGTCCAGTGTCAGCGTTAGCTGTCCTTGCTATTACTGTTATTGCCTCTCTGACGCGACCTGCTGGGTCCGCCCGTGGGGTGAAGTGCAGATCTTGGGCTCTGGGGTGACAAACCTGCGTTCCAGTGCCTGCTCTGCCTCCTTCACTGTGTGACTTTGGGCACATTAACATAGCTTGCTGAGCTTCGGTCTCCCCATGTGTAAAAGCAGGCGGTTTTTGAGCCCCTGCCTCTCACTGGGTTGGGGTGATGATTAAGTGAAATCATACAGGGCACAGGTGGGCTGTGGCTTTTGTGATTACTGTCCTTCTGGTCCCTCAGGGCTGGGATGGATGGGGCAGGCAGGGCCCAGAGCCTCCAGTTCCCGCTCTGTCCCCATTGTGGAGTCCCTCCGGTCTCCTGCCCTTTAGGGCCTCAGCAATGACCTTGTAGGTGGGGGAGTTGCCTGGCAGGGGGAGGGGGGGCCTATTGGGAGGGGCCTACTCTAGCCAGCCAAGAACTAGAGAGTTGAGAGCCTTGGGGCAGGGTCCCGGACGGAAGTCAGACCCCACCCCACCCTTGTCTTGAGAGACCTCCCTAGTCCTGTGCCAGCATGAGCAGTCCTGTGTGGGACGGGTACCTGGACATGGGGAAGCTCAGACTGAGAGGGTTCTGGAAGGGGAGTGTGTTAGGGAGCTGTTGCCAGACTGACCGGTAGCAGCCACTGTCTGAGCTTGAATAGCTCGATCATGGGCCACAACCTCCACTGGGCAGCCAGGGCCACACCGAGACCACTGTCCCCATGTCCCCACCACTAAGGGGAGCCAGCTTCCCCGGGGCTGCGACCCCAGCACTTCCTGGCCCCCGGGCAACCTCTGCCCTCCATCCCACCGGCACTGGCCTTGCTCAGTCAAGGGCGTGTGCTGTACATTCAGGCTGTCACCCACCTGCGAGGGGAAGTGGCTTCCTCTCTCTGAACTTCAGCGTCTCCATCTATAAAAAGGGGGATAAACAAGGCCAATCTCCCAGCAGTGCAACGAGGGTGTAAAAATGCTTGACACAGTTCCAGGCACATGACCCAGG
This sequence comes from Halichoerus grypus, assembly GCF_964656455.1. Taxonomy (NCBI): domain Eukaryota; kingdom Metazoa; phylum Chordata; class Mammalia; order Carnivora; family Phocidae; genus Halichoerus; species Halichoerus grypus. Next base: position 171,851,927 of record NC_135716.1, read on the forward strand.
TCTCGACAAAGAGTCCTCAGGGCAACCTTGTGGAATTTGCCTGGACCATTTCTGCGGGCCTCTCTCTACTCCCCCGGCTCCGGTCTCTCACCAGGTCAGCACGCCTTGCAACCTGCAGGGACCTAAGTTCAGGCTCTTTCCTTGCTCACAAACCTCCAGTGCCTCCCTGCTGCCGACCTCCATTCATTCATTGACTCATTCCATTATTTATCCATTCAACAAATACCGAATGAGACCCTAACTCGGGGACCCAGAGTTTACCATGAATGAATGAATACCAAAGACTTGATTGAGTAAAGACCTACTAGCTGCCCAGGTTCTATGAATTTTTTTGGAAGCAGAGGCTGGGAGGGCTGTGTCACTGACTCAAGGTCACACAACAGGTAAGTGCCTGGGAATACCCTCCTCACACTGATGCCACTGCTTGAAATGCCACGCCACCATATCTATTTTTCTGGGTCAAGCCCTGCTTAGTGTAGGCCCCACTTTAAAGATGCTAGCAGCCCTGGGAGGCGGAGAGGCATCTGGTGCGTGCTGCGGGGCTGTGGACCGCTCCTCTGGGCCGCTTCTCCTACCAGAGAGGCTGGGCTGAGGGGCAGCAGGCGGGGCTCAGAGGCTGCGGGGCCTCCTTCCTGGGCCAGGTTCCTGCAGGCCCTTCCCCTTTCAGGGTGTGGCAGTCCCGGCCCCACCTGACTCAAGCCCTCCACTGTGGGCCGCTGAGGATCATTTGGCGGCCTGAATGATTCACCCTCTCAGGACCAGCCTCAGTGGATGGGACCGGGGCGGGGGTGCAGCCACATCAGGGTGGCCCCAGGCGGCAAGGGGAAGCCAGGCCTGCTCACCCGGCCCTGGGCTCCCTGGGTTCCAGGAGCCACTGGGCACTTCCTCTCCGTGACCCCCGAGGTAGCCTCCCCAGCAGGCTTTCTAAGGTGACAGGAGCTGACTTCACCCTCACCAGACCTGCTTCCTTTCCTCAGGGAGGGGTGTGGGTGTGGGCAAAGAGGCTGAACTTGGAGTCAGGCCTCACACAGACGCTGGCTCTGCCCCTGACCAGCTGTGTGGCCTCTGCCTGCCTCTGGGTCCTCATCTGTTACGTGAGATTACCAGTGTGGTGAGGAGTCTGTGCCCTCAGGCCTGGAAACAGGGGCTTGGCCCAGGGCCTGGCACACAGTAGGCCCAGAGGGTGTCTACTGTTGTTATTGTCATTAAGAACAGCAATAGCCCAAGTGTTCTCTCAGTCCTAAGGCTGTGTCTCCCTGAAGGCTCAGGGAGAGGTCTATAGAGGTTGAGCACCCTGCTTAGTACGGAGGTCAGAGGACTCAGCCCTCCACAGCAAGCCTCACGGTCCCCTGCCTCAGTCTACCCATCTTCAGAATGGGCTGTGGATGTCCTCTTGGCTGGAGTATGTGTGTGTGCATGTGGGGGGGGGTTAACATAGAACTTGGGGAGAGACCCTGTCCACATCCCTGATCTTTGGGGAAGGAGAGCCTGTTTGGCCACCCTGCTCCAGAAGCTTCTCCTCTCCCTCCTCCTGGGGAACCCAGGACCCCTCCTCCATGAAATCTGTCCCCCAACTCTGAGAGCAACTCTTCCTCCCAAAGTTCACCCATCTCCCAGCTTGGGGCTCTCCCTGACCACAGACCCTTTCTGTCTTCCAGGAGGAGTGATGGGCAGAACCAGCGCTTCCCTCAGGCATTAGACCTGCCACGCACGGACTTGGCTCCCCTCCATCCTCCTTCACTCTACCCCAAGGTGAGTGCCTCTTCCCACTACCCCTGCTCTGGGGACCGCTGGGGCTGAGAGATCATTAAAAAGGACCGCTGGACAGGGGTAAAATGTTAAAGCAGATGCTGCTTAGGGTTTGGCTCCCCGAGGGGACACCACTTGTCACCCCTGGGTGGGTTGGACCGGGGTCTGTAGCACTGCTGGGGAGGGGGCAAAACGGCTGGGAATAAACCGGCCAACCACCTTCATTATCAACACCACCATTGGCCTTCTCATCTGTAGACCGGGCATAATGATAGCGCCCGGCACAGAGCGATCGTGAGAATTAAATGAAAAAGTACCAGTAACACATTCCATGCACCATGTCCGGCACACGGCAAGAGCTCTAGAAATGAGATCATCAGAATCAAACGTTTGCCCGGCACTTGATTTGTGTCAGATTTTTGTGCTGGGCGCTGCGGGGCCAGAAATCAATCTGACACAGACCCTGCCCTCAAGGAGCCAGAGTCCAGGTGAGAGATGGGTAACTAAACAACTTAGCGGAATACCAGTAGCAACCACTAGCATTTACTGAGATTTACTATGTGCCATGTGGGTACTTAATGCTTTACAGGCACTATTTCATTCCATCCTCAAACTATAAGTACTATGTGATAGCTACTGCTATTAGTCCCATTTTGCAGATGAGAAAATCAAGGCTCAGAGAAGTTAAGTTCCTTGCTTAAAGACACACAGGTTAGGATATGATGGGGCCGGGACCGGAACTCAGGCTATATGACCAGAGTGCCTGGCCCTGTGGCCTCCCTGATACAGAAGGCCATAAGCCCTCACTTCTGCAGTACACTTTTTGGTTTCTAAAGCATGTCCACAAACATCATGCCTCTTGGGCATTTCATCAGACCTTGGGGTAGGCATTCTCCAGATGAGGAACCAGATGCTCAGAGAGATTTTCCCAAGGTCACACAGCCAGGAAATAGCAGACTCAGGGCTGGCCAAGCGCCACGTACCTCTCCTCAGCCAGGAAGGCATATGGCCAGGGACCTTAATCCTTGTGGGGGACCACCACCTCCAAGGGGGTCCCAACTGGGTGTCCTAGGGTAGCATCAGGGGATTCCTGAGACCCTTGCCTGCTCCCTGTGCCTGGGCAAAAGCCCAAGACAGGGCCATGTGGATCCTGGGGCTTGGCAGGAAGGGAGCAACTCGAGGGCACCTGAGTTCATGAAGCCCCCAGTCCCTCTTCCCCTAAGCATACAGGAGGAGGTCTTGGTTCTCACCAAGGGCTGTGTGCTCTTGGACCATAGCTTCCCCTCCCTGGGCCTCAGTCTTCCTATCAGGAAAATGAGGGTAGGAACAACCCATCACCCTGAGTCCTGCCTGCTCCGACAGCCTAGGGCTGCCTTTCACGGATTAGCTCCGAGCCACCTCCCCTCGGGCTTCCTGGCCTCCACCCAGTCAGACAGAAGCCTCCATTTCTGCCAACGTAGCTCAGACGGCGGGCTCCAAATCGCTCCCTCCTGACAGCCCACCCCTACTCCAGAAGCAAGACCCAGTCTGTGGATCATCCTCCTTTGACAAGGAGGGAAACCAGAGTACAGAGAGATTGAGTGATCCGCCTGGATGCCCAGCAAACCCGTGGTGGGGCTGAGGGGACTCAGGCCTATGACACATTCTCCATGCCCCTTCTCCAGCACCCTTAAGTCTGTGCACATTTATCATGTGGATGCAGCCAATCTGAGGGGCAAGTCACCTCCCTGTGCCAGTGGGCAAGTCCCTGCTCCTCTCTGGGCCTCAGTTTCCTCATCTGCAAAACAGAGGTGACAGTTCCTTCTCTACCCACCTTGCCCACTTACACCTGGGTGATGACTATGAAACTAACTTTGGAAAGCAGGAATCAGGAAGCTGAACTGTATCAGCAGTGTTACGTTCCCAGGGCAGGACGGAACTCCCAGAAGGGACATTCCCCTCTCATTGGAAAACCACATTTGTACAGACACTGAGCTCTTCAGGGCCCTTCCACCCTGACACCCCCCCCCCCCCGCCGCCATAGGGATTTCTCCACTCGGGAATTCAGACATCTGCACGCGTGCACCTCACAGTCTCCCCACACCTCTGTCCCTGGACACGTTCACACGTCTGCAAATGTATTCAGAGACCTGCACATGTACATAAGCATGTGCATACAGACACACATGTACAAACACAAATACCCGGGATGTCCACGCACACACAGCCACGCCTGGTCCCAGGGTCACACACATAGAGCTGCATGCACATGTGTGTACAGCCTCCACTCTGCCTGTCACACAGACGTCTCCAGTGATGCGAGCAGGTCTCACCTCCTCCCAGCGTGGGAATGGATATTTTCTCTGGCTGCATTTCGATGCGTGCCCGGAAGCGCTCAGGCCTGGAAGTGCCTGCATAAATCAATATTTGCTGCTGTTAATTATTAAAAACAAAACTACACCGTGTCTGGAACACACATCTCCAGAGCTCCTGCCGGCTCCCCGGGCTCCAACCTGACCCAGAGCCAGGTCTGGAGGAAAGAAAGGTCCAGTGCCTTCCTTCCAGGAGCCCTTAGCCCTGGAGACGCAGGGTGGCGGGCAGGCGCTGACAGCTTCTCCAAGAAGCTGACGAGAGGTTGTGCGCTGAGCTGGTGGGCAGCCCTGCCCCTGCACGGTCCAAAGCAGCTGGTGTCGACTTGGCCACAGCTCAGGAAGCAATTGCTGCTTTCCAGTACCTGTCTGGGGAAGGGGTGCTGAGGGCCTGGCCCTGCCCCTACTTTACAGTGGCAGACACAATGCAGGGCCAGCTGGAAGGGCCTGCAGAGGTGGGAAAACTGAGGGCCTTATATTTTACAGATGGGGAAACTGAAGCCTATGCGGTGGCAGGGACTCACTCAAGTCCGCTCAGCAAGTTGTAGCGAGGCCAGTGCTAGAACCCTCATGTCCTGAAGTCTTGGCAGTCCCTGTTCCCTCCCTCCCCCAGGATCAGGGCAGTTAGGGTCCTGTGTGGGCATAGCACCTGGGGAAGGGAGGGAACAGGCCAGTCACTGGCAGGCATTAGGAGGTGGGGGGAGATGAGGAGGGAGGGGAGAGCGGCTCCAGGCCTTTCCCTGGATTCCCAGTTTCTGTCTTTTCCTAGCTGTGTGAACCTGAGCATGATATTTCACCTCTTGAATCAGTTTTCTATTCCGTAAAATGGGGATGACGCTCGTACCTCCTGGATTGTGGGGAGAGGTCATCCTTGCTAAGAGGGCAACATTAAGTAGATGCTCAAGGAGAGCCCTCTGTCTACGAGGTAATCCTCTCCTCTTCCTGCCCAGCTTCACAGCCTGTCCCAAGAACCCCGGCCCTGAGGCGGGATAGCCAGAGTCTGGGAAGACAGAGAAGGCAGGGTAGGGGCCCGCTGAATACAGCCTGGGGGCTCCACGGGGAAAGCAGAGAGCGCGCGGGCGAGGGCGCAGGCGCAGTGTCCGGGGACCGCGGGCCGGGCCGCGCGGGGGGCGGGGCCTCCGGTGTCCCCACCCCGGAATTCCGAAGCCACGCCCCCGCGCCGCCCGTACCTGGCGCCCCGCCCCCTCCGGGCCCGGCAGCCGGGCGAGCCCAGCTCAGGCAGTGTGCCCCCGGGAGCCCGGAGCCGAGAGCGCGGAGCTCGGCGCTGCGGGGCCCGGGCCGGGGCGCGCGCGGGCGGGAGCCGGCCGGGCCAGCTGAAGCGCCGCCGGGGCGGGGGCCCGGCCGGGCCAGGCTCGGGATGGCGCAGCCGCGGCCCCTGGCGCCCCCCGGCCGTCCGCGGAGGGGCTCGCTGCCCGCTGGGGCCGGCTGGCAGGTGAGGACCAGGGCGAGGGCGGCCTGGCCGAGGGGGTCTGCGGGAGCCGGCTCAGCCCGACTTCCCCGAAGCCGGGCAGGCTCTGCCCTAGCCAGGGCGGTGTGCGAGGCTCCGTCATGGAGGGTGTGTTAGCTTCTGGGCTGACACCCGGGCACGGCGGCCACAGGGCGCAGCCCTGCCCTGGGGTCCCGGGCCTTGGGCTCTGTCTCGAGCCGCCCCCGGATCGGAGTGCCCGTGGCGGCACCGTGGCTCCGGGCTACCGTGGCGCTGTGTGTGCGTGCGTGAATCCGTGTGTCTGTTAGCCTCGGGACCACTTCACCGTCCCCTGCGCCCTTTAGGAGGGGTCTCAATGTCACAGTGTAACTTTGCGTGGTGCTCTGGGCCACTTCGCTCACCGTCTGCCACGTGTCGGGGCGTCTGCTGCGCCCGCGAGGCTGTAACTGTGGGTGTCACTTGTTGCTGTGTGTGCTCTCTGGGTGACAGTCCCATGTGTCAGTGTTTATGTGGCTGTGACTCCCTGTGCATTGTTCCTGGCCATTGTTCCCTCGGGTCACCCTGAGTGGGGTGCTCGGGAGGCCAATAATGCGCCCACATCGCTGCTGGGACTGTGCTGGGCTCAGATTGGGTGACCCAGGCACAGATGCCCATGTTGCTGTTGTACAGGATGTTGAGTTAACAGTTGTGTTTGTCTACCTGGACTGCAGGTGTGGCAGTGGTTTCTGCTGTAGCCGCCTGGGGAATTGTCTCTTCCAAGCTCAGGGTGTTGGCTGTGGCCGTAGGTGACCATGGGTCCGTGGGACCCTCGGAGTGCACTTACAGGGTGGGTTTTGCCTCTGGGGGCAGGCCTCTGAGTGTGCACATGGGGTGTTTGTGTCTGGTGGTCCTCACGCTGTGTGTGTGCGTGTGATGGGTAGTGTGCACTCCCGTGAGCGTGAGGGGGTGGTGTGTGCGCGTCAGACCTGTGCCCCTCACTCTTGCCGATGAACCACTTCCACAGTGGCTGCGCACTTTTTTCCCTCAAAACTCACTCAGTGTTGCGGGGGCGGGTCTGTCGTGTGTTACCAGGGTGCGTGACTCTGTTAGGGAAAGGTGAGCTGCTCTGTGGGCTCACAGTTTCTGTGAACGCAGCTGCCGACATCTGCGAGTGCATGTTACTGTGTCTCTCGGCGCACAGATGTGAGAGTGGTTTTGTGGTGTTTGTGTAGCTTCGTGTTCAATTACTGATGTGCACATCTGCACAGGGGTGAGTTGGTATTTGTGTGTTTGGCTTTGTGGGATGGATCTGTGTGTGTGTGAGTGGGTGTGCTCTTAGTGTGATTTAGGACACTGACATGTGTATTTGTGTGTCAGCGTATGGCTCTGAGGCTCAGGATTGGTGTGCACAGACCCCCTGGGTTTGTGGGGGGGGTGGTTTATGTGTGTTTGCTTTCTTTGGTACGGTGAGGGTGTGTTTAAATATTGGTGCACAAGGCTGTGTGTGTTCAAGCAAGAGGGAGAGAAAGAGAGAGTATGTGTTTCCTGGTGTGCAAGCCCGTAGCACATGTGTGTGAGCTCAGGCAGGGCCCCCACTGGGCGGCAGGAGCCAAATGAGTGGAGGCCTTGGAAGTGCTGGGGGAGGGGCACTATCGTGGAGACCCCGGGGGCGGGAGGGGGGGGGCTTCCCAGGCCCAGCCCCCAGCGGCGCTGATGGGCTAGGAAGCCGCCTTCCAGGAAGGCTCGCAGGGAGTTGGCGCTGGAGAGGCGGGAGCTGCGGAGCCGACCTGGCAGATGCCCCGAGTAACCCTGTGTGTGCCCTGGCTGCCCTTGGCAGAGGGTGGCCGCAGCGGGAGGGGCTGGGGGATGCGCGTGGACTCACACACAGCTGTTGAGCCAGTGGGACATCCCAGCGCTGTCTCCCCCGACAGCCCCCCCCACCGACTCATACTGCTTGCAGGGGGGTGAGGGTGGGGCCCTCTTCCAGGAGAGGCGGGTGGAACCACAGACCCTCCTGAGGATCCCCACTGTCTCCCCTCTGGCGCTGGGACCTGGGGTACTTGGCCTGTCCTGGCACTGCCAAACTTGCAGTGACGTGGGGGAGATGTGTCTCTCCCTGAGGGTCACATCCGTCCGGGTCTGAGGCAGCAGCCTCCTTACACTGGGAAGGGGACTGAGTGGGGTGGGCTGCCGGGGGAGGGCCCTGGGCCCTGGGCTGACTTCACTAAGCAGTTGGTCAAGCCCTGCTGGTCATCTGCCCTGAGCTCCCTTCTGCAGTGCCTTCTCCACTCCCCCTTGCTGCTCAGACAGGCCCACGGTGGTTGGTTAGAGGTGGGGGGACCAGGAGGGCTGGGGGTGGGTGGAGACTCCTCGGGGGCTTAGCAGGGTCAGCTGGGCTGGTCCTGAGGACTGACCTGCCCTCCTCCATCTCTGTTGCAGAACACAGATCTGTTTGAGATGATTGAGAAGATGCAGGTGAGGTTGGCTCTGTTGCCCATTTTGGGGAGCCGCAGAGGGGGCTGGGCTGGAGTGGGGGCCCTTGCTATATCTCCAGCCCTATTCCTCTCTGAGGACGGGCCAGGAGCCCTCAGCAGACTGTTCTGGGAGGAGGTGGTGGCAGTGCATTGTCCTGAGCCCTCGGGCTGGGGGTCTGAGTAGAGGATGGGGACTAGGAGTGCTAATTCCCTGTCTGACCCATGGGCCCAGACCCCACTTGTGTCTCCCTTGCTCCCGTCCCTGTGTAGGTCCCCAGCAGGGCTGGGATCAGTGGCTCATCCTAACCCACCCCCACACATTCACACACATTTCCCATCCCCCAAGAGGCATCCCAGGCTCTGCAGGACCCCCGTGTCGAATGGGAGGAGGGACAGATGCCAGGGCACAGGGCAGCCCGAGGCTGTACCACAGGCAAGGGGATGTGCCCCACCCCCTCTACCTGGCCCTGCCCACCTTCCACTCCCAGCCCTGGTCTTCCAGACCTCTGTCTGAGGCATGGGTACGTGTTGGGAGGTGGGGCAACTTGAACAAACCTCAGGAGCTTCCCCCCACATGTCAGTTCACCCTCCAAACCCTCTCTTCTGCACCTTCCTGTTTCTTTGCCTCTCTCTTTTTCCATCTCTACCTCTCCCCTCCCTCTCTCTCTCTCTCTCCCCCTCTGTCCCTTTCCTCTCTCTCTCAAAACACACATCTTTGTAGATGCAATGGCCTCCACCCCACACTCACACACTAGTGCGTGCAGGCCACCCCTGCCCCCAGTCCCAGCGGCACACATTCCCACACAGAGCCCCCAGCTCTCCCTGCAGAGGCCTGGATAACCAAGTGCCCAGCACCCTGGAGTACCCCCACATGGCCGGGCTTTCCCCTTCACAGGGGTGTGAGCCTCCAGTGGGGTGGCAGAGCTGGTAGCAGGCGTGGGAGGGGTGTAACAGGATGTGTTACCTTCTCTCTGCAGGGAAGCAGGATGGATGAACAACGATGCTCCTTCCCACCACCCCTCAAAGTAGGTTGGAACCATGGCCCCACCCCACCTTTCTGTGGCTGTCTGCCCGTACTATCTGCTTCCTGAGCAGCCTCTCCAAAGGGCTTGGGACCTGGAAGGGATGGGGAGACGCCCTCCCCAGGCGTGATCAGCCATTGCAGGAAAACGCAAACCCAGGACCCAGGGGGCTTCTGCCTGGGAAGGCTGATGGGGAGGGGGGGAGAGGAGGAGATGGGAGGGGTGGCCTCGTTGCCCCCCTCCGACCCCCCTAGCCCCCCAGCCACCTTCCCCCGAGCCTACTGTGAGGAGACAGACAGGAGGCGGGGGATGGAAGGAGATGGGAGGAGGCTCTCAGACTCAGAATTTTCTTGGGGTGGGAGTCCCACCTCCCCTCCAGATAGGCATATGGTTCTGTGGTTTATTTGGGACCTCAACAATCCAAGAAGACTGGCGGCTGGGCATGGGGTGGGGCGAGGTGGGCCCAGAGCTTCAAGGTGAGGGTTGAAGGGGGAGTCCGTGGGCATATGCCTGATACTTTGTCCAGAGCAGGGGTTCTCAAACCAGGAGCATCAGCATTACCTGGGAGCTCGTTAGAATGTAAATTCTTAAAAAAAAAAAAAAAAAAAGAATAAAATTTTGGGCCCCACCCAGACCCTGGGAAACTGGGGGTAGGGCACAGCTCTGTGTTTAAGGAGTCCTGGAGGCCATTCTGATGCACTGAGAACCACTGGTCCCGAGGTTTCTTCTGGGGAGGCAGTGAGCCTTTTTCCCAAGGCAGAAAGAGCCCTGGAGGAGGCTGCCAGCACTGCGGGAGCTAAGTTTGCCTCAGCCTCTGCCTCGAGGGGTCACCCCAAGGCAAGCCCTGGGGAGATGACACAGCCCCATCCACACTCCCAGCCCAGATGGCTGGCTGAACTTTGGAGCATTCTGGGGAGGCTGGAAGGAAGTAAAGGGTGAAGACCCCACCCCAGCTGGGTCTCTGCCCTGTTTGTGTTTTGTAGACGGAGGAGGACTACATTCCCTACCCGAGCGTCCATGAGGTAACTGGCTGCACCCACTGAGCCCATCCCCACCCTGAGACCCAGAGGTGCCCACAAAGGGAGTCTGGCTTCTCCGGTCCTCCTCCCTGCCAGGGGCCTGATCGCAAGCCTTGCTGTGGGCACCGGAGCCTCAGCTTACTGGCCCAAGTCTTCAGAGCCCCTGGGAACCTTTAGACCTCTAATCCAAACCTTCCAGCCTCTTGGCCAAGGTCATGCTCCCAACTCTACCTTCCCCCAAGTCCTCATCCTTGGAGACTGTAACACGGGGTTCCATGCAGCCTGGGTCTGTGCTTGCAGTAGGAGGAGAGTGGCTGGAGCAAGTCTGCTGGGGGGTGGGGGGATGCAAGCCCTGAGGCCCATGTAGCCTCTGGCTCGTTCCCTGGCACTCCTGAGCCATGGCAGAAGTGGCCCAGTCTGAGTTGGGGGGGGTCCCGGGGCCCTGGTAGGGTGCAGAGTGGGTGGCTTTCAGCTGAGTCCTCTTTCAGGTCCTAGGGCGAGAAGGACCTTTCCCCCTCATCCTGCTGCCCCAGTTCGGGGGCTACTGGATTGAAGGCACCAACCACGAAATCACCAGCATCCCGGAGACAGAGCCGCTGCAATCACCCACGACCAAGGTGAAGCTTGAGTGTAACCCCACAGCCCGCATCTACCGGAAGCATTTTCTTGGCAAGGTGGGTAGTCCACCGGTGATGGGGGCCGGGCCTGGGAAGCAGCCAAACCCATGGGCTGGGGCTGGGTGATAGTCCCCGAGTCCCAGGTCTCGAAACATTTGTGGTGGATTCACGCATTCATTCAATGAACATTTATTGCAAAAGGCAGTATTATGCCATAGTGGTTAACAGCAGAGGCTCCACCATGGCGTGACCCTGGCTCTGTCACTTGCTGCATGAGACGCTGGATAAGTCACTTACCCTCCCTGTGCCTCTGTCTCCTCATCCATAAAAACTGAGATGGTGATGACACCCACCTCATGGGGTTGCTGCAAAGCTTTAACAAGAGCAGTGCTTGTAAGGTGTTTAGAATGGTGTGTGGCATAAAGCGAGTGCTCAGTCAAGCTTGGCAAGCAATGAGCACCAGCTGTGCGCTCAGCCCTGTTCTAGGCACCAGGTATGCGGCAGCAAACAGAAGAGACCCAGGCCCTGCCCTTAGGTCAGGGTTGGGAGAACAGTGCAGTGGACCGATGCAAACCCCTGCCCCATCTCCAGCCCCAGAGCAGAGGTCCCGCCCTGTGAAAACTTGTCAGTCAGCGGGTGAGACTGTGGGACCTGGAGGGGAGGTCACATGCTGGGATCCAGTGTGTGTCGGGCCCCATGCCAGGTCCTGTGTCTGTGCCATTTTACAGCCCAGGTGGTGGGGAGAGGTGTGGGCTCTGGAGTCTCACAGCCTGGGTGTGCATCTGGGCTCTTCCATTTTTTGATGGTGTGACCTTGGGCAAGTTATTTAATCTTCCTGAGCCTGTTTCCTCATCTGTAAAAACTCGGATCATAAAAGCACGTGTAAAGCCTGAGAACCATGCTAGGCATATAGTGAGCACTTAATCAGTGGTAGCTGTTATTACATCTTCATAATTACTCTATGAGATCAGGATCGTCCTAGTTTTTACAGAAGAGGAAACTGAGGCTCATAGAGGTCAAGTGTCTTGGTGAAGGTCACACAATTACCGAGCTAGGAATTGGACCTAGCTCCGGCTGATGTTCCATTAAGATGCGCTGGGAGGGCTCAAACTCCTAGCTCAAGGGACTTGAAGACCTCAGCGCCAAGCGCCTGCCACTCCCTGTCTGTAGTCGGCGCCAAGCATTTGGGGGTTTCCATCGCTCTGTGCCGAGGCAGGGCTTGGGGGGACTCTCGGCTCCAGGTCGACTCAGACTGTCCCGGAGCTGCGGATCTGTGGGGCACATCCCCTGCCCCTTTCTCCACCTGCCCTCTGAGCACAGGTGTTCCCGTTTCAACAGGCGTTAACTTCCAGTATGACTCCTGGGGTGGGTGTGGCCGGGAGCCATCCCCACTCCCAGTGCCGGGGCCAGCAGTGGAAGTCGGGGCCAGGCTGGGGTGGGATATCTTGGCGCTGCCAGTCTGCCGTTGACTTCAGGACTTCCCCATCCAGAGGTGCCAGCCCCAGGCTCCTCTCTGGGGGATGATTCCTGCCGCAGCTCCCCCTTGGGCCTGCTGCAGTTTTTCTTCCCAGCCCTGTGGCTCCTCCAGGTGAGGAAGGAGGGTGGGAACCCGCCCGGTCAGGTGCCCAGTGTGTTCATGAGAGGTTTCACTTCCTGTTTCTCACGGACCCTGGCTTCAGGGGCCACAGAGCCACAAGCTGAGCCATCAGTCAGATGATTTTTATTGAGCACCTACTGTGTGCCCAGCTCTGAGAAGGGCAGGGTCTGGGAGATAGGTATGCAGGTACAAATGTGGTCCTGTCTTTGATGTCAGAGACAAACATTCATTGAACACCTACTCTCTGCTAGGCTGTTTATCTCCTTCAGTCCCTGCCACCATCCCACAAGGTAGTTAGCCTCCCATTTTACCGAGTGGGAAACTGAGGCAGAGAGGTGAGGCTACCCAGCTGGCAAGTGGCAGAGCAGGGATTTGAATGCAGGTCTATCTGATGCAGTTTGCCATTAGCCATGGCACCTGCTGCTTGGTGAAGGACCCCCATCTGGGAGTGAGTTGGCTTTCTGCTCTGGTTTCTGGAAGCCCCAAGCTCAGCTCTGCCCTCTCTCCGGGCCCCCGCCTCCCACCACAGGAGCATTTCAATTACTACTCACTGGACACTGCCCTGGGCCACCTTGTCTTCTCACTCAAGTATGATGTCATCGGGGACCAGGAGCACCTCCGGCTGCTGCTCAGGTGAGGGGGGCTGAGGGGACCCTGCAACAGTAGGGAGGGCTGAGGTCTTACAGTCTAAAAGCCCAGCTCATTGTACCCACTCTTCTCATCAAGGCCCAGTGAGGGCAGGGATTTGCCTGAGTTGCTCAGTGAGTTTGCCGCAAGCCAGGCCTGGCCCCATTACCACCTCTGGTCCTCCCTCTCCCTGGGATGTGTCCCCTCTGGGCTTACTTTGTGTGGAGGGGCTTCCATCTCTCTCTCCCGCTGCCTAGCCCCTCAGCGTGGCCTTTCTCCTCCCAGGACCAAGTGCCGGACACACCATGATGTCATCCCCATCTCCTGTCTCACTGAGTTCCCTAATGTGGTCCAGATGGCAAAGGTGAGGCCTGTTTGGGCACCCCAGGTGGGCTCACAGCCGGGTGCGGCTTTGCCTGTGCACGCTGTCCTCTTGAGCCCCAGGTCCTAGCCCTGCCACTGCAGCCCTGCCTCCGAGGTCCCACCTCTCCTGTGTCCCATGACACTGGCATGCGGCTGTGTGTTCTGGGCTCCTGTCCCGGGCCCGTGTGCTTTTCGGTCACTTTAGAGCACCTTCGGATAAGGGGACCCCAGTTCTCTTCACCCCCTCCTGAGCAGCAGTGAGCCCCCAGTCCTGCGGCAGACTCGGCGGCTCCCTCTCCTTTCCGCTGCTATAACCTCCCCAGATGGTGACCGGGGAGGCCCAGAGGCCCAGAGGCCCTGCCCTCAGCCCCTCCCTTCTCCCTGCAGCTGGTGTGTGAAGATGTGAATGTGGATCGCTTTTACCCTGTGCTCTACCCCAAGGTACGGCTGCATCTGGGCCCCGCGCCCTGGGCTGGGTGACTAACTGGGGAACTGAGCATTTATGGGGCACCTGTTGTGCGCAGGGTATTCCCCCCAAGTTTGCTCATTTAATCCACACAACTGTGCAAAGTCTACTTTTGCAGAAGAGGAAGCAGAGGGCCACAGTGGCCCTGTGCCTTATCTGGCGACGCACAGCAGATGAAGGAGGCCCGCCTTTTAACTGTAGCGTCGTCCACCTTGGAGGCAGGCCTTACTTCCGGGAACTCTCATGCCATTTGGGGACCCTCCCAAGGGCAGTCAGTGCTCCTGAGCCAGGGGACTCCGCTTGGCCTTGCCTTCTGACCCGAGGGGACGCGGGGAGAGGGAACAAGCAGGGGCCTCCATAAATGCCACCCCCCAGACAGCGGCTGTGCCCCCAGCTCTGGCACCGGCTTTGACTCACTGTGGCCTCGTGGGGAAAGCAGCGGGGCTTGTCTTGAGTGAGTCAGGGGTGCTTCCTGGAAGAGGTGGCCCTGAAAGACATGTCAGCCCTCGTGGCTCTGACTGAGTCCTGGAACAAGGGGATGCTATGGTCCAGGAAAGGTCCCCCAAAGGAAGGGGCTCCGAAATCAGATGTTACCTCTCAGGTACAAAAGAGGCAACTGAGGCCCAAGGTAAGGGGAACGCCTCAAGGCCCCACAGCAAGTTGGTGGGACTTGACTCATTCGAGAACGATGCTGTGGGTTTACAGAGGAACCAAGGAACAAGTGGGTATTACAGAGCGGACTCAGGTGAGGGCCTGTGGGCAAGACTCAAGGGCAGTGAGCTTCAGCTTTGGTCGTGAGTTCAAGTCCCAGCTCTGCCACTCGCGGGCAGTTGACCTGAGGCAAGTCACAAGTTACTTAAGCTCTCTGAACCTTGGTTTCTTCATTTGTAAAATGGGGACAGCAGCAGCGTCTCCCTCACGGGCTTGTCGTGAAGATGAAATGAGAGGACACGGGTAGAGTACCTGGTACGGAGCTTAGCACGGAGTCAGAGCAATAAACAGCGCCTTGTGAAAGCGGCCCATTTCACCCCTGGTCCTCTCCCCCCCAGGCTTCCCGCCTCATCGTCACCTTTGACGAGCATGTTATCAGCAATAACTTCAAGTTTGGAGTCATATATCAGAAGCTTGGACAGGTGCGCTCACCCCCTCCTCCCGCCTCCCCCGCCCGCCTGGCCGTGAATCTGGGGCCTCAGACCTTTGCCAGTGAGGGCTCCTGCCCAGGGACTGTGCTTCCCAGGAGCTTTGGGGGGGCGGGTGCCCGGAGGTCCTCCTCCCAGCCTGCTCTGGATGTGAGTGGGGGGTGGGGGGCGGAGGCTGCTCAGGGGCGCCAGCTCGGTGACCTCTGCCCTCCTTGTGTCCCCAGACCTCCGAGGAAGAGCTCTTTAGCACCAATGAGGAAAGCCCCGCCTTCGTGGAGTTTCTCGAATTTCTGGGCCAGAAGGTCAAACTGCAGGACTTTAAAGGGTGAGCATTAGGTGGGAAGAGCATCACTTAATTGGACCCATGCCCTTGGGCAGGGAGGGAGCCCCGTCCTGGCCCCATGGAGGCCTGGCTGGGGCTGGAGACTGAGCCGTGGCCTGGGGGGCGTGGGGCAGGTTCCGAGGAGGCCTGGACGTGACCCACGGGCAGACGGGGACCGAGTCTGTGTACTGCAACTTCCGCAACAAGGAGATCATGTTTCACGTGTCCACCAAGCTGCCCTACACAGAAGGGGACGCCCAGCAGGTAGCCTGGGCACCCACCCACCTGCTTCCCCCCTGTCCTCCTGTCCCCCCATCTGCCTGTCCGTTCAGTGTTCACCACACCAGGTTCAAGGGGCCCTGGGATATAGACATGGCAACGATCCATTCCCCCTACTTGTGGGCTCTAGTGGGGGCAGGGTGACACGCTGCTATAATGTCGGGAAAGTCTGTTTCCACATCCATGCAATGGGGATGATAATGGCACTGCCCTCGTAGGTGAGCGTACATGCGGGAATGCATACTGAGTGGCTAGAACAGCATCTGGTACATAACAAGAGCTCAATAAATGGGAGTTAGTGTTTTTACAGGGAGAGGCATTGTGGGGTCACATGGGGGCACTTAAACTTGGCAGAGGTAGGAGTCAAGAAAAGCTTTTAAGATAAAATGATTTCTAGGCCACAAAGGAGCTGGGAGAAGGAGGGGGAATGTTCCAGGTGGAGAAAATGGCTTCCACCTTCTGCAGAGGCCTGGAGGCGAGAAAGTGCAGGGCATATTCTGGGAGCTGAACTCCGAAATTTGTCACCTATCCCAAGCTTCCTGAAGGGCTGTCCATTTGACCCTGTGCCCCCAGCCCAGGGGGATAAAAGGGTAGTGTAAGAAAAATGGAAATATTTGTGTTTAGTGTCCTTTAAGTTTCTTCTAAGAGGATCCTCTGTTCATCTCAGCAACATGAATGTATATGCTGAGTGGAACCTCTCTGTTCATGAGGGGCTGTGTTTGGGGTATTGAGACAGAAGAAGGGCTGAGAGGTAGAGCCTGGGGCCCAGGAGCCCTGGGTTCAAATCCTCTAACTCACAGCAGGGCCTTGCAAGTCCCTTCTGTCTTGGCCTCCATTTCCTCATCTGCCACAGGATTCCAAGAAAACTAAAATAATTTGAAGACAAGTTTCTCCTGACATTTTTTGGGGGTGGAAGCGAATCCTTAGACATGCCCTCTGCCTACCCCAAACCCTCCCACCGTCTTGCGGGCACCCTCCCCTGCGCCCAGCGAGGCCCTCTCTGGCCAGGTGGTGAAGGCCTGTGGCCCTGTGCTCAGTTGCAGCGAAAGCGGCACATCGGGAACGACATTGTCGCTGTAGTCTTCCAGGACGAGAACACACCCTTTGTGCCTGACATGATTGCATCCAACTTCCTGCATGCCTATGTGGTGGTACAGGCCGAGGGCGGGGGGCCTGATGGCCCGCTCTACAAGGTGGGTGATCACGGAGCCTCCCAGGGGGGATCAGCCGCAACCCCAGGCCCTGCCCCGCCCTGAGTCGCTATGAGACGTCTCTGAGCCTTGGTTTTCCCACCTGTAGATAAGGGGACTGTCCAGAGGACTCTGAGTCCCCCTCTCGCTCTGTGGATGGAGGCTTCCCATCCTGCCCTCTCTGCCCCCTCCCCAGATTATCCCCCTCAATAGAGCTGGTTACCCTCCTCCATCCTTTAGCCTCCTTGCCCTTCACTATCCTCCATGACCCCTGAGATCCTCCACCTCTTCTCACCCCTCAAATTCAGGACCAAGGATGGAGGAGCTGAAACCCTGGGGTTCACTCACCCAATCAGCAGTTATGGAACCTTCCCCAGCAAGGAGTAGGCCTGGGATGAATTAGGGGTCTCTGGCTGGGGTGGGGACTCCACAGGAAATGCTGCTCTCCCTTCCAGGTCTCTGTCACTGCTAGAGATGACGTGCCCTTCTTCGGGCCCCCCCTCCCGGACCCCGCTGTGTTCAGGAAGGTGAGGGGCAGCCCCCAGCCCCAGTCATGGACAGAGCAGGACGAAATGGGTGGGGGTTGAGGGAGGCACACGTTCTGCTGTAAGAAGTCCTAAAGCCCCACTGTGTGCCAGGGCAGCTGGGCTCCCCTAACCATGTAACTGGGGCCTGGCTTTTAGTCCAAATTGACAAAAACTGTGATCTTTACTTACAAAGTCGCGGAACAAACTGCACCATTGTTTTAGCTTTCTCATAGCAGACTCTGTGGCCTTTCCTAACTGCTATTATCTTTTTGACAATTACAGTCTTCTTTCTTCTAAAATGTTTGGGAAGGGGCACACGTTTCTCTCACCTGTCAGAAGCCACACTTTGAGCCCTGGCTTCAGACCCCTCACTTCTCCCCCAGACCGAGGCAGTAGGAGACCCCAGCCAGCCCCTTACATCTGTGAGGTTTGCTCTCCCGAGGGGTGGGCAACCATGAAGGGCAGAGGGGGCCCTCACAGGTACCTAGGCTGGGAGCTGAGGCCAGGGAGGCACCCTTCTGGGAGTGAAGAGGACGACCCCAGGGCCCCAGCAGGTCACGGCTCAGGGACTCCAGCCCGAGTCACTGGGGCTCAGCCCCTTGCCTCTGTGTTCATCTGAGCCCCTTTCTCCTCTCCACACTGGGGGCTCCCAGGGGCCTGAGTTCCAGGAATTTTTGCTGACAAAGCTGATCAATGCTGAATATGCCTGCTACAAGGCAGAGAAGTTTGCCAAACTGGAGGTGAGGATGGGCTGTTGGGCTGAACCCCTCCCCCCAACCTAGGATTTCAGCCCTGCCCTTGGGGAGGGAAATGCCACGTTCAGACTTTGGCCTGAGAGAGAACTGTCTGGGGTGGGGGCGGATTTACGCGTGAGCAGGGCTAGGTTCAGGGGAGAGGAAGTAGGGCATTTCTAGGAATATGTGAGGAATGTCCCAGGAGGCGCCCGCAGGTGGGCAGGCTGGCACAGAGGACACTGTGGGGGAGGGGGATACCTGGTGATCGGGACAGGAGGAGCCCTGGGGGCTGCTGGAGCTGCGGAGGGGCCCAGGGGAAGCCAGCGTAGGCTCCCGGGGCCCAGGCCCACTCCCTACTCACTTAGAGAAGGTGGGATTCTAATTGTGGAACGAAGGGCCGATCACCGGGCTCTCTCCTGATGGCCTCCCCCGGCCCACAGGAGCGGACACGGGCCGCCCTCCTGGAGACGCTCTATGAGGAACTGCACATCCACAGTCAGTCCATGATGGGCCTGGGCGGTGACGAGGACAAGATGGAGAACGGCGGCGGTGGCGGTGGCTTCTTCGAGTCTTTTAAGGTGAAGAGCCAGGGTCTACCTGGGGCGGAGGGGCCGGTGCCTGTCTGGGGTGGAGTCGGGGGCGGGGTTATGGGCAAGGCGTGGGGGTGTGGTCGGAGGCGGGCTCTCATTGGAGTGGGGTCGGGCCGGGGCCTGTCTGGGGTGGAGTCGGGGGCGGGGTTATGGGCAAGGCGTGGGGGTGTGGCCGGAGGCGGGCTCTCATGGGGGGAGTCGAGTGGGGCGGAGCTAGGGGAGGAGTCAGGGGCGGGGTTCACAAATAGGCGTGAGATAAGCTAGGAGCTGGGTGGCAAGTGCCTGAGGTAGAGTCTGGATGATGGCGAGCCTCAGGGTGGACCTAGGCTTTAGGGTGGGGCTCTGACTTGGGAGGAGTTAATGGTTGGAGGCGGGGCCTAGGCTTGAGGGTGGAGTCTACAGGGAGTTCTGCAAAGGTTGGAGCTTTCTAGGTGGCAACCAGGTTCCTCTGGTGGGTGGCTACCAGGTAAGCAGGCAGAAAAGAGAGGAGGTCTCTGTCCTCAGAGGGAAAGGAACAGAAGTCTGAGGTGCGGTATGTGAATTGAGTGGCCATAGGAGAGGGACCAGGCCTGTGTGACCCTCTGACCTGGCTGTCTCTGGTTTAGTGACGCCCTGGGTTCAAATTCCAGTTCTGCCACTTACCAGCTTTAGCATGCTCTGAGCCTCAGTTTCTTTCTTTTTTTTAAGTTTTATTTATTTAAATAATCTCTACACTCAACTTGGGGCTCAAACTCATGGCCCGTGATCAAAAGTCGCATGCTCTTCCCACTGAGCCAGCCAAGCACCCCTGAGCCTTGGTTTCTTTATCTACTGGGTAGGGCAATGGCAGTTTACCTCCTACAACTGCTGAGAATTATTTGTAAAGGAGTTAGATTAGTGCGATATAAGTTCAAAAGCAAAATGCAAAACCCTGCCCATCTACCTCAGCAGTTGCTGTCCAAAGTAAGAGGCAGAGGAGGGGGAGTTCCTCTTTGCCCCATAGGTCCTGGACTCTCCTAAGCTACAGGTCCCCAGGCCGTGGCTTCCTTGCCACCTTCTCCTCCTCCCACAGGAGGGGAACTGCCCATCCTCCAGGGGCCCTGCCAGGTTGGCTGGGCCTCACCCTCACCCCAGGGTAGGCAGCAATGCTGGAGATGTGGGTTTGTAGTGGGTTTGCATAAGGGGATTGGCCCAGCTGCCTGGGCCTGCCCTGGACTTAGGCGAACAGATCGTCTTTGAGAAAGGGGCCTGAGGACAGCCCTGCCTCTGCCCACTGGAGACAGGGAATGGGGGGGGATGAACATGGGTCTGGGGTGCCTTGAGGGGAGTGGGGGTCCAGTGGCCCCACATCTCTGGTAGGTGCTGGACAGTAGACCTGGATTAAGTCAAAGAATTTCTCAGAGGCAGCAGAGCCCACAGTTAAGGGCACATAATTTGGTGTATGGGTTCCAGGCTTGTCTCGAATGTGTAAAATGGGCATGATAATAGTGCCCACCTCGTAGGGTGGATTGAATGTGTGAACATGAAGTACCTGGCCCCATAGGAAATGTTCAGTACAGATTGGTCTAGAAAAGCAAGGAAGAAAAGGCTAGAGGGAGGAAAGAGAAGAAAGTAGGAGAGAAAGCTCTAAGATCAAGAAACTGAGGTTTCTGGAGGGCTCTCTGTGCGTGCTCTGGGTCATGCCCCAGCATCTTCTGCAATCCTTACAACAGCCACCTGAGAGTCCTAGGAGGCTCAGAGAGGTGCGGTAGCTTGTCCAGCATCACCCAGCAAGTTGGTGGCAGAGCCAAGGCCCGAACTACCCTTAGGCACCATGTGGACTTGCCCCTCCTGTGGCCTCACAGGCAGGGACTTCCTGGGGTTACCGAGAGTGGCATTGGTGGGGAGGGACCAGATGCCTGGGCTCCTGGGTTTCCCGGGGGGGAGGAGGGACCTCATAAAGTCTGTGCCTCCTCCACTCCCACCCCACCTTCACAGCGGGTCATCCGGAGCCGCAGCCAGTCCATGGACGCCATGGGACTAAGCAACAAGAAGCCCAATACCGTGTCCACCAGCCACAGCGGCAGCTTTGCCCCCAACAACCCCGACCTGGCCAAGGCAGCTGGAATAGTGAGTGCCCCCCCCAAGCAGGCCTCAGCTCGCCCCCACCTCCGAGGCCTGCCCCCCCCCATTGCCCTGCTGTCTGAGTGCCCATCCTGGGTTCTAGACTCAGTCTAGCCACTGTTCTCCCTGGGGGTCCAATGTCCAGGCCACAACAGTGGGTGGGGTGCTGAGAGCCTGCAGCCCCCTTCCAGCTCCTCAGCCTGTCCCTCCTCCTGGTCCCTTATTCAGGTGACTTTCTGCGGGTCAGCTCTGGGGCTGCCTCTATATGACATTCCTTATTGAGCACATACTGTCTATCACGTGCTGGGAATTGGGCTGCTTTGTGGGCACCTACTGTCAAGCCTTGAGTTGCTGGAGCATCTACTGTGTGTCGGGCTGCGGGCACGCACTGTGTGTCGGGACCTGGGTTCTGTGTGAACGCCTGCTGTGTGCCTGGCCCTGAGATGCTGGTGGGCGCCTACTGTGTGTCAGGACTCGGGCTGCTATGCGAGCACCTGCTGGGTCAGGACCCAGCTGCTGTGTGGACGTGTACTGTGTGAGCATCTACTGTGGGCCTGAGCCCGAGTTTCTGTGAGCACCCGCTGTGTGTCCGGCCCCGGGCTGCGGTGTGGGCATCAGCTCTGTAAGTATCCACTGTATGCCCGGCCCTGGGCTCTTGTGCGAGAACCTCCCATGTGTCAGGAGATGGATTCCTGACTGAGCGCACGTATGTGCTAAGCCCTGGACCCTGGTGAATCCTCACTGTGTGTCAGGAAGCGAGCTGTGGTGTGAGCGTGTTCTCTGTGAGCCCCTTCTTCTGTGGGCCTGGCCCTAGGCTGCCGTGTGAGCACCTACTGTGTGTCGGGGCCTCTGTGGTTGTGGCTGCCCTATTGTGTGTCAGGAACGGGGCTTCTGTGTGAGCATCTCCTGAGTGCGCACCTACTGTGTGATTACTTCCTGTCTGCCCGCCTCTGGGATTCTGTCGCTAAGACTGGGGGGGGGGGCGTGTGCTGGGCACACAGGGTGGATGAGGCCTTCAGCTGGGGGCCCATCTGCTTTCCGCCGCCCAGTGTCCACCCCTGGCGCTGCACCCGCCACTCTGCTTCTCCCCACCCCGCCATCTGTCTTCCATCCATCTGTCCCGCCATCCTTCTGTCCTTCATTGACTACATGCTGCATGCCAAGCCCTGTGCTCAGTGCTGTGAGGCTGTGTCACAGGGTAGGAGGTCCCCTCCCCGCGCCCCCCCCCAACCACCCCTGCCCCATGGTCTGGCCTGGTCCGGGGAACAAGGTGGGGCCTCTGCTGGCCTGCAGTCACCAAGCCCACTGTCACTGGAGAAGCAGGCCCACCCCCTCCCTTCCCACCGAGTGGCTCAGCCTCCTGTGGGTGCTGTCGAGGGGCCCCGGGGCCGGGCCAGGCCAGCAGCATCCGCCGTGGCAGTAACCAGACCCATTTCTGTTTTTGTTTTTGTACACCTCTCTCTTCTGCTGTTATTCCTTTTCCTTCTGCGTCTGCATTTTCCCTGCTCTACCTTCCCTCTCTGCCCCCGCTGCCCGCCCCCACCGATACCTGTCTCTTCCCTCCTCCCACCCTGGCCCGCACTCTTCTCTCCCTGCTTTCTCCTTCCCGCCTCCCTGTTCTTCCTGGCTCTGTCTGTCCTGCCTGTGTTTCTCTCCGTGACCTCGCGTGTGCTCCCCCACCTGTGTCTGTCCCTGTCACCCTCTGTTGGCCAAACTCTCTCCTCCTTCCGCTGTGCCGCCCCTTCCTGGCCGTGCCTGTCTGTCAACCCCCCGGCCTCACTGTCGACTTTGTTTCTGTCTGTCTGTCTGTCCTTCCCCCCCCCCCGCCCCGTTCCCTGTCCCGCCCCTCCCGCCCCCTCCATGTCTCGCTGCCTCTCTCCACGTCTCTGTTTGTCTCTGCCCCTGCCCTCTGCTTGCTTGCCAGTCATTGCTTATTCCTGGGAAAAGCGCGAGTAGATTCGGACGCCGGGGCAGTGCCATAGGCATAGGAACGGTGGAAGAGGTTGTCGTCCGCGGGGCCGCCGGCTCTGGAGGCTGCGTGCACGTGCTGTTCTCTGCTCGCTCTCAGGACGGAGGCCATATTGGGGACGTTGCCCCCTCTTTCCCCTGGGCCGGGCTCGGGGCTGTGCAGGGTGGAATGCCGGCAGCTCTGAGGGCACTCGGCACCTGCTTTGGGGCCTGGTCCCTGTGCCAGAGCCAGTGCCCCCCCCCGCCCCCGCCGGGGGCTTCTGGCCCTGCCCTGGCCCTTGGGACCCTGGCCGAGGCCCTTCCAGGATCTGGTACCCAAAGACCCTATGCCCAGCTGCACGTCCCCCAATATCGCCAGTTCTGCATGGAACGCCACCCCTCTCCTCTGTCCTGATTCCCACCCCACCCCACCCCCCCTCACCATGAACCTGGGGGTTCCTGTCCCTCCATGCCTGGGGGTTCCTGTCCCTCCATGCCTCCCTGGGGCCCACCTTCCTGCCTCCCCAGAGAAGCTGGGGCCTGCTTCTGGCGCCTGGGGCCTCCCACCCTAGTGTGTTGAGGAACAACTGCTGGGCCAGAGTCTCCCCTAGCCAGTTTGGAGGTTCCAAGGTGGGGCGGGGGCTTGCGTTGCGATGTCCACTCTCTCCCCGTGGCCCTGAGCCCAGGTTCCATGACAACGTGGGGGCAGGGGGCTGGGAGCCATTCTGAGGTCTTGGCCTCTTCCTATCCTGGCCCAGAGTGGCTGCCCAGCCCCCTCCGGCTCCTGCCCTTCTCCTGGACTAAGATTTCAGGCCCCACACTGCTGTGTGATCTCAGGGACCCTGGCCCTCACCAAGCCTGTTTCCCTGTCTGTGAACTTGGAGGGCTGTCTCTGGAGATGGACATTTCTCTCGTCCTTTCTTGCTCCATTGCCTCTGCTTCAGGACCCGGGGCAGCAGGGCCCCAGGTGGCATGTGGGGGGCAGTGGGTCTCCCAGGGCAGGTGGGCACTGAGTTGGGGCCTTTCCCTGCAGTCACTGATCGTCCCTGGAAAGAGCCCCACGAGGAAGAAGTCAGGCCCGTTTGGCTCACGCCGCAGCAGTGCCATCGGGATCGAGAATATCCAGGAGGTGCAGGAGAAAAGGTGGGTGGGCGGCTCCCCTGTCTCCTGCGGCCCCTTCCCTGGCCCCCGTGCAGTGGCAGAGTTAAGCGAGCAGGAGGGCGTGCCCGCTCCTCTGCCCCCGTCCCTCTGCGGGGACAGCCACACGGTCAAGCCCCTGCTGTGTGCCAAGCACCAGGGCCAGCTCATCACCTACCGTGAGACGCCTTCATCTGTCTGCGGTTCTGCTGGCTCCCCAGGGGTCACACCCTGCATGGCAAGATGCTGTAGGTGAGAGGGTGCAGGGGCCTGCCCAGGTCACACAGCCAGGGAGAGGCGGAGCTGGCATGGGCGGCCTGGCCCATGGGGGTCTCGGGTGCATCTGTGTGGGCAGGCTGCAGGCGGCTCACCTCAGTAGCAGCGGGACGGCCCCTGGGAAGCAGAGGATAGTTCCCGAAAGCGAATCCTGTCTCTACCACGTGGGGCTGGGTGACCCTGGAAAAGTCACTCTACCTCTCTGAGCCTCACCGTCCCAATCTGGAAAATGAGGCTAAGAACACAACCAACAGCACAGGGCGGCTGTAGAGGTGGGGTGCGGGGCACGCGATGCAGGGCAGGGACGCTGGGTCCTCAGGAGTGGAGGTGGTACTGTCCTCATGGCCACGAGAGCCCAGAATCCTATGAAGCCTGGGCTCAGATCTCAGCTTTGCCATGGACCGAGCTGTGCATCCCGGGGCAGATTCCTTCCCATCTCTGGACTGCAGTCTCCTTACGCATGACAGGGATAAGGAGGGAAGGACTGGAGGAGTATCCTGTCTTCCGTAGGCGCTCCAGCACGCCTGCTCCTTTCCTCGGCCAGGCCAGCCAGGTTGCTGCAGGGACGGCTCTGGGGTTGGCCCCTGAGAATATAGGGTATGGGGACGAGGCAGGAGGCGCCCGTGACCTCACCACCTGGGCCTCGTTCTACCCTTGATGCCAGGCCCCGTGCTGAATCCCCCCACCGCCCCCGTGTGCCCCGCAGGGAGAGTCCCCCCGCCGGCCAGAAGACCCCAGACAGCGGGCACGCCTCACAGGAGCCCAAGTCGGAGAACTCATCCACTCAGAGCTCCCCAGAGATGCCCACGACCAAGAACAGGTTGGGGTTCGGGGCACGCCAAGCCAGGGGGCTTGGACTCACCCTTTCCAGTCCCTGCGTGAGCCTGGGACTGCCCGGGAGCTTTGGCCCTGCCACACCAGGGCGTCAGGAAGGCCCCAGCACCCTCACAGGTCCTCCTTTGACACACACCCACGGAGAGCTTCATTCATGCCAGGCCCCAGGCCAAGCTCCAAATCCAACAGTGAGCTGGGCGTACACGTCCCCTGCCCCGTGGAGCTGACAGTCCAGAGTAGCGTGACCTGATGAGCTATTTCTAGATGGTGATGCAAGAGGACAAAAGAGCAGGGGGTGCAATGAGGACTTACTGGGTGGGCGGGGGGGTGGGGGTGGATAGTTGGTGCTCAAGAAAGACATCTAGAAATGGGGGAGGCTTAAGTTGAGAGATAGGTGAGGAGCCAGCCCTGCTAAGACTGGCATGGCAGAGGGAAGAGGGCTCCAGGCGAAAAACACAGCAAGTGCAAAGGCCCTGAGTCATGCTTGAAGGATAGAAAGAAGAGTGGTGCGGTTGGAGCTGAGTGAGTGAGGGGCTAGGCCCAGGCAGACGTTGTGCTGGGTGTTGCTGAGGATAAGGTCAGGGAGGTGGGCAGGGGCTAGATCCCAGCTTTGGAAGCGATATGAGAACTTTGCATTTTACCCTAAGTGGGGCCAGGGAGGAGCCTTTGGGATTTTAGTTAAGAGGAGTGATGCTTTCAAACCTGACCGTGGTTGCCACATGAAGAGGTGGCGTGGGGAAGAATAGAAGTAGGGGGAGGCCACCCCTCCCTTCAGCGCTGCAGCTCAGCCCCCTCTGTGCTGGCTCTGGGAGTGTCTAGACTCCCAGACTGTGCTCTCCTGAAGGGCCAGGAATGGACGACAGGGACAGGGAGAGACAAGGCTTACAGACCCAGAGTGGGGAGGTCCATTCCCACCTTGAGAGGAGGAAATCAGGGAGGAGGAGACCCTCGGCTGAGTTTTGAAAGATGAATCTGCTTTTTGGGATTTGAGGGAAGGAATGAGACTGCAGGAGACACAAAGTCCTGAGCCTGGAACAAAACCGAGAGGCTTGAGAGTAGACTGTGCAATTGGAAGGCCTGGGTCCTAAACCCTGTTCTCCCACCTGTGGCTGGGTGACCTTGGGCTGTGTGCCTACCCTCTCTGAGCCTCGGTGTTTCCTCATCTGTGAGATGGGTCTATTAATGGTAGCAATGAGATAGCTCCAGTAAAAGCACTTAAACAGTGCCTGGCACAGAGCAAACATACGCTGGACCATAGATTTTCTGTTAATAGTTATTATTATTACTGAATACCTCGCTGAGGCAATTAGACTTTATCTGGGGCGATGGGGAGCCACAGGAGGGTTTTGCTCAGTGGAGGGGTGCGCTCAGATCCATGAATTGGGAAGGACAGTGGTGGGGGGAGGCTCCGAGGCCTGGGCAGCTGTGGTGGGGGCCACAGAGGTGCTGGGGTGACTGCAGGCCGGGCCTCCCGGGGCAGGGAAACAGGGTGGGGTGCCCGGAGCAGACGCAGGCTAACGGGGTGCTGCCCGTGGCAGAGCGGAGACGGCAGCCCAGAGAGCGGAAGTGCTGAAGGACTTCTCCCGCTCCTCGTCCAGCGCCAGCAGCTTCGCCAGCGTGGTGGAGGAGACCGAGGGCGTGGACGCGGACGACACAGGCCTGGTGAGAGGCCCAGGGAGCCGTGGTGCTCTCCAGCGGCCCGGAGGGTGGCCCTTTGGTCCCTGTAGATACTCCGGGCAGAAGCATGAGCCTGGGTGTTGCTGAGACTGAGATGGGGGAACCCAGCCCAAAGGAGTCATGCAGACTCACCGTCCCTTACTCTGAAGCCTTCCATGGCTCCCCAGTGTCGCCCCCAGAGAGCCCCATCTCTGAGGGCTCCATTGAAGAGCCGGTCCCTCCCCAGCCTCATCTCTTACCACTTTAGCCATTCTGTGCTCCTTTGCAGTCCCCCCAACATACGACGCTTACCCCACCTCTGGGCCTTGGCGCTTGCCATCTCCTGGGTCTGGAACACTCTCCCTGCCTCCTCTTTCCCCCTTTGTCTGACTGACTCCTACTCATCCTTCTCGACTCAGCCTCACATCCTCCTGAAAGCCTTCCCTGATTTTCTAGTCCTAGGGTAGGTTGGGAACCCCCCTCTTCATGCTCTCATAGACCCCCGGGGCTTTGCCCTGAGCACTCTTGTGTCATTCTTCATTCAGCAAAGCTTTAGTGGCCCCCTCTCCTTTGCCAGGCCCAGTTCCAAGTGCTGCAGATGCAGCAGGGAACAGTGCAGACCAAGGCCCCGCCCGATGGGGCTCAGAGTCTAGGATTTTAATAGTCTCTTCACAGCCTGTCTTGCCTCCTAGACTTCACTGTCTGAGGGCAGGGAGCCTGCCTGCTTTCCCTCACCAGCTTGGCCCAGGATAAGCATCGGTGAATGTTTGCTGAATGAATGAATGGGAGTGTGTGGTGTATGCCTCCCACTCTGTCCTCCTCTGCTCTCCCTGGGGCAGACATTGCTGGGCCCCCTTCCTCTTTGCAGGGGCGCGAGGGTGAGGGGTTGTGGGTTGCCGCAAGCAGAGGAAGCTGGGAGACGGGAGCGGAACCCAGCCAGTGCCATAGATGAGGGCTGACCTCCCTCTTTCTCTCTTCCCCCATCCCCAGGAGAGCGTCTCGTCCTCAGGGACGCCTCACAAACGGGACTCCTTCATCTACAGCACGTGGCTGGAGGATAGTGTCAGCACCACGAGCGGGGGCAGCTCCCCAGGTACCAGGCCCCAGGCAGCTTCCCCTGCCAAGCCCCTCTGGTGGCCGGAGGGGGCAGGGAGAGGCCCAGAGGGCCGAGACCATCCTCACGCCCCGGGTGGTGGGTGTGTGATGGGCCTGCCCCTGACAGAGGGGACAATGGGCGGGCCATTATCCAGCCTAAGATGGTTGAGGGCTGATGGCTTCTGGAAGGGTCTTGGAGGATGATGGAGGAGGGGTAAAGAAGGGAGGTAAGAGTGGGGTTCCCTGACGGAGGGACTCGGCGGGGCCGTGGAGCACTGGTGCCTACCGCCCATCCATGCGTCCATCTCCCTGGTGCCTCCCCGCGGCCAGTGAGGTGGCTCCCTCCTGCCCCCCTCCCCAGGCCCCTCGCGGTCACCCCATCCCGACGCCAGCAAGTCGGGGGACCCTGCGTGTCCCGAGATCAAGATCCAGCTGGAAGCATCTGAGCAGCACACACCCCAGCTGGTACGTGCCGCCGCCAGGGGGCTGGCCAGGGCCGATGCGGCCAGCCTAGAAGCTGCCTGGTGGGAACGCTCCCCCAGGAGGGGGGTCAGCTCTCGGGGAAAGGGGACAGGTGTCCAAGGGGAGCGGGGGTGGGCGCCAGACCAAGAGGTCCCCGAGGCCAGGAGGGGCTGGGTTCGTCTGGCCTGGGCACAACCCGTGTCTTCTGCTTGTCTGTGTCTCCTCCCGTGTCTTCATCTGTCCTGTCACCTGCCCCGGCGCTCTGTGCAGGGCTGTTAGCCAGGCTCCCGCTCTGAAGGTGAAACCGAGCAGGTCAGACCCAGTCCTCGGCTCTTGTTTGGTGGGGAGAGGGCAGGAGAGGGCGGGGGTGGGCGGGAAGGGGGGATGACACCTCCCTGGTCCTCTGCCAGCTCCCGGGGCTGAGAGCTCTATGTACCTGGATTTGAATCCTCTGCCACTAAGATGCTGGGTAGGACTTGGGGAGGTCCCTGGCCCCTCTCTGTGACTCCATTTCCTTATCTGTGCGGTGGGGCCAATACATGCTGCCTCACCCCCACCCACGAATTGCTGGGAGGATTTGGTGGGAGCCTGCAAAGGACTTGGGAATTGCTGGGAGGGAGGGGCTGGGGGATTCCCAGTGGGACCGAAAGACCCAGAGAGAGCCTGGGACTCCAGGGGCGGGCCCCTCCCACTTCCGTCTCCCTGCTTCATGGTGTGTTCATCTCCCTTTACCCTGCAGATGAGGCTGCAGAAGCACAAGGTGAAGATGCTGTGTCAAGTCCAGGTGGATAGGACCTCTGCCCCCAAGGCCAGCACCAGCCTAGGGGTTGCCCCCTGCCCCCACCTTGGCCACCCATCTGGGCTGTCTCTGCGGGGCGGAGCCATCCAGACCTGGGAGGGGGAAGCTGCTGGCATCATCCCCACCCCTGAAGCTGGGGCAGGCCGTGGTCAGTTGAAGCAGAACACCAGGCCTGGCTTGCCCCCACTCCAGGCCCTTCATCACACCTGGGTGCCCCTCTGGACTCACGGGGAGCAAGATGGGAGGGGTGGATTGAGATATCTCAGTGCATACAGAGCCTACCATGGAGGCAGTGGGATGTGAAATATGGTGGAATGAGCACTGGGCTGGGAGTCCTGAGTCCTGGCTTCCAATTTGGGTTCTGCTGTGTGACTTTGGGCAAGTCACTGTCCCTCTCTGGGTACCTCTGTTCCAAATGGACAAGATTATTGCAGAGGTCATTGAAGACTGTGATTCCATGCACCTGCCCCAGAATGGGGGGTTTTCCTCCTAGGGGCCCCCCATCGCCCTACCTTGCTTCTTGGGTTCCCTGGGACCCCAGGTGGGCTGAGGGACTGGGAGCTGGCTATGCCCGTTGCCCCTCCTGGACCCTCAGGCTCTCCCACAGATCTGCCGATGCCCTGTCCACTGCCTCCACCTGACAGACAAGTGACCCCCTTAGGGCAAGGGGGACCTACCTGGCTTCTCAGCCAGCACCCAGCTTAACCCCTGCCATCCCATGCTCTGGGCACTCCAGGTCGAGGGGTCTCAGCTGGCCTAGAGTTATGGGCCTCGCCTTTGCGCCCCCCCCAACTCCCACGGAGGGGCAGCCAGGCACAGCTGCTGTGAGTCCACACCCTTGTGTGTGTCTGTCCACACTTTTTAGGCACCACGCCAAAGGCCAGCCTTCCGGCCCCAACACCCGTTTTGGAAGCCCCCGTGGCTGTGTGTATGTCGGTAACAGTTGTACAAAATAAATTCTATTTATCGCTATTGTACCCCGGGTTGGGCCTGGCTTTGTGTGAACTCTGCCCGGACTGACTCCAGACGGATCCCAGTGGTACCGAGGGACCAGCCCGTCCGTCCCCCTCACCCCACCCTTCAGAGCTGCTGCTAGGCTCCAGGGGTATCTCCACGGCCAAACCACGGGTTCGGTGACCACCAGGGTGCTTCCTCCCCATCGTGCTGCCCTTCGCTCCACCCTGTTCCCCGTCTGCAGGGGGAAAAAGACAGCTCTGCAGTCAGGCAGACCTCGGTTGGGGTCCTGGCGCCATCTCTTACTAGCTGGGTGGCCTTGAGAAACTTGAGCCACAGTTTCCACTTCTGTGAAATAGGAGCAGTAGTATCTCTCCCAAGGGCTTGTGATGGGGGTTCCTCGAGCTGGTGTATATCCAACACCTGGCACAGTGTCTGGCACCCAGTGGGTGCTCCATGATCAGCTTCCTGCTCTCCTGTTGCTCAGTGAAGCCCAAGAATTTCCTCGATGTGGCCACCAGGGGGCGCCAAGGGATCGCTTACCGGGACCGGCGGGGGCCAGGGAAGGGCTCCCGGTGCTGGGCAGTTACAATAAAGGGTACTGAGTGACCCGGGGTGCACAAACCAGGGGCCCAGCCTGGGTGAGGGAGACATGGAGAAGACTCAGCAGCAGTGCTGGCCGAGCATCCTGGAAAGGCCTAGGAAAGTGTCGCTGGGGCAGGGAACTGCAGGGGCAAATGTGTGGAGGGGAGTGCCTGGAATTGGGAAGGTACAGGTCTTTCTGTCTGTCTGTCTTTCTTTTTTTTTAAGATTGTATTTATTTACTTAGTGTTCACGAGAAGGGGTGGGGGGGGCAGAGGGCGAGGAGAGAGAGAATCTTAAGCAGACTCTGCACTGAGCACGGAGCCCGAAATGGGGCTCCATCTCACAACCCTGAGATCATGACCCGAGCTGAAATCAAGAGGTGGGCGTTCAACCAACTGGGCCACCCAGGCGCCCTGCAAACATTTCTGAGTGATGGGAAGGTGATGGGGTAGAGATGAGGCCAGAGGCCATGTGGCCTTGAATACCGGACCAAGGGGTCAGGGGTCTATGCTCAGGGCAGCGGGGAGCCATGGAGGATTTGAAACTCGGATTGCCATAGAGAGAAGCTGGGGCTGCTGGTGGAGACCAGCTGGGCAGTGTCAGGGAGGGAAGGGAGGGTCGAGGAGGCAGTCGTTGGGGACAGTGGGCAGGCCTGGAAGGACTGGGGGGCATGAGCATCATGAGCATCATGAGCATGATGGGATGTGGGTCTGAGGCGGGGGAGTCCAGCCTGGGTACTGGGTGAGGGGGTCCCCTCTGAGGTAGGAGTGCAGGAGGAAGAGTAGCTTGGGGTGGACACATGGCTTGGCCTTCCCGACAACTTGGTGGCCTCCTCACTGCCTACCACAACCCCCACGCCCTCCGCAGGACAGTGGTGAGCGCACCCCCCAGGGGCTGCCATGCTTTTCCTGACAGTGGCGCTAGGATGTCTGGGGCCACCCAGGGGCTGTGACTCACACCCAGTCCCTAACCCCACCCGCCCGGTTTGGCTCTGGGCTTCCCCGGGCTTCATGGGTCCCCTACCAACCCCACCCCCTCCCGTGCACAGCCTCAGCCCAGTCCGCTAGCCCAAACGCCCCCTCCCATCTCCTGTCCTCCCCTCAGTCTCTTGCCCTGTCTCCTCCCATCCCACCACCGAAGGGCCAGCAGCCACAGTTCAGCACCAAGGTCAAGAGCTTAGCTCTGAGTGCCTTTACCTCCTCTCTCTGTGACTTGGGACACATGATTTTGGCTCTCTGGGCCTCCGTTTCCTCATCCACACAGTGGGAGGGCTAATAGTTCTGACTTGGGTACCCTGCCATGAGGATTCAGGGGTGCGGCTCCAGCACGTGGTGTGCTCTAAAAACTGTGCGTGTTGGGCGGCGGGGGCAGTGATTAGTCATTAACGGGGACCATATCCATAAGCCACATCAGAGGATGTGGGGTCGGCTTTCGCTGTGGAAGATGGAGTAGCCGGTGCTGGCCCGACACAGATGTTCAGACCTTGGGAACGTGTGATCGCCGGTTGCTCCCCTGAGCCTCAGCTCCCGGGCTTTGCTGGGACTGACGATCCTTTTATAAAGGGGTTTGGGCGCCCTCACCTGTGCGCTTCCCCATGCACTGCGCGTGCGCTCCGCTCCACAGCTGAGCCCGGCAGACACGGACCCTGCCTTCGCCCTCTGCCTGCCCAGCCCGGGCCAGCACCCCTCTGTGGCCAGGGTCGGCGTCTGGGCTCTTTCAGGCTGGGCCCCAGGCCATCCCCACCTCCCCAGGCTCCAAGGTGGGGCCAGGGGAAGCCGAGGACGAATCTGGCCTCCGGGATCAAAGTGTCCAACGCTGTTTCTCTTGTGTCCGCGCCAGCTCCGTGCTCACTCTGGGTTCTGAGGTGGGGAGGGCAGGCCAGGACACTGACCCGAGGCTGGAATTAGGGCTTGGGTGGGGGGCACCGGGCTCCGGGAAGCGGTGGACGCTATGTAGAAATAACTCTGGTGGTGGAAATGGCAGCCAGAGGTTTCTCCAGACGCAGGAGGCAAGAGGCCTCCTGTGGAGGGACTTGGGTGCCTGGCTGACCCGACCCCCATCTCCCCTGCCTTAGAGCTGGTACCTGTCCCTCCAGGTCTCAGGTTCATTGCCTATAAAAGGAGGACAAAGCCTTACCTATTGCTGTGAAGAGGCTGTCACGGCTTCTAAGGTGCCTGGCATAAGACCCATGCCCACAAGAGGGGTCCTCCCCTGTCCCGTAGCAGCTGGGGTGTCCGTGGACATCCATGGCTAACCCTGAGGTGACTTTGCCAAAGAGACAGCCGCAGGCCCAGGCCCACCCAGTGCCAGGGGACTGGGACCTGGATGTTCTCTACTGCTTAGGCCACAGGGGGTACTTAGCCAGGGACCCTGGAATGTAGAGGTCCCTCCCTCCCTCCCTCCCTGTACCCACCCTGCCAAGGGGACAGCCAGGGACGGAGCCTCCTGAAATAACCAGATCTGGTTAGTGAGGCTAATTTTAAAAGCCACTCTGGCTGCCCCATGGGCCCTTCTGGGAAGCCTTGAATGTCCCTGTGTTGCCCCTAGGAAGCAGGGTGAGGGGAGAGCAGCAGGGGCTGGGGATGGACTCCCACCCCTGACTGTTAGGGCGGGAGACCCCGAGCTGCCTCTCAGGGCCTGCCCATCCAGGACCCAGAGTCCCAAGTCCAATGTTGGGGCTCAGGGGCCCAGCCTCTACCCCAATCCACTCAGGGAAAGCCCTGGTGGGCTCTCAGGACCCTCCAGCCTCTGAGCTGGTCTCCATGAAGCAGTGCTGGGCAGGGGGCCTTCAGCTCTCTGGCTCTGTCTCAGCTCTCTCCCACTGTCTCCATTGTTCACTCTCTATGTCCCTTTGTCTCTGGATCTCTGCCTCTCTCTGTCTCTGACACTCGAGGTCCCTCTTTGCAGGGGCGCCTCTGTCCCCCTCTCTCTGGAGCCATCACGAAGGAGGTCAGACAGCATTCCTGACAGGCCATGGGCTGGAGCGTGCATACCAGGTGGGAGTGGGTGTCCACCCGGGAACTTGGGGCCTGTTGGGGAGGACAGCCGTCCTGGAGGCGGACAGGAGCTATAATGGGGCAGGCAGGGGCCGTGTCCAGGCACGACGTGGGCCATCTGGACAGGCCAGGTGCCAGCAGAAGGAATGAGCTCCAGGGGTAGGGTTCCCAGATTTAGCAAGTAGAAACACAGAACCCAGTTAAACTTGAATTTCAGATAAACAAGAAATAATTTTTAGTTTAAGTATACCTCATGCAATATTTGGGACATACTTATACTAAAAAATCATTCCTTGTTTATTTGAAATTCAAGTTTAACTGGGCATCCTATATTTTATCTGGCAGCCCTAGCCTTGGGAGGCTCCAGGAGTGAGTCCAGAGGTTTCTCAGGAATGTCAGGTTTTATAGCCCGTGGGAGCCCCAGCCTGGGGGCGGGGATAGCGCAACCATGCCCTGTCCCATGGTGGGGCACACCTCCTGCGCACGGGGAGATTGCAATTATCTGGGGCTGGGGACCATCCTGGGGAGCCTGGGGGCGGGGGCCTGTGACCCTGACATCAGGCACCACATATTGAGCCACAGGCATCAGAAGGGAGGGTCTGTGGACGCTCCCCGCTGAGCCGCAGGGCCTAACCCGGGCACGTAGTAGGGGCTTCCTAAATATTTGCTGAATGAATGAAGAATCCTCCCAACCCCCATGGGGAATGGGGATGCTTGGCCAGCAGGGGGCTCCAGCAGCCTAGCCCGCAAGCTCCTTGGAGCTAACTGGTGTGTGCAGTGCCCCCATCCTGGGGGCTCCCCAAAGTAAGCACAGAAAGGGGGTGAAGGGCAAAGGGGATGGAGAGAGGAGGCTGGTTTTCCCCTATGGCACCCCCGCCCCAGACTCCACTCTCAACTCGGGGTTCAGCCTAGGCAAGAGTGTGGTGGGGGATGGAGACTAGGGCAGGGTGACCTCTGGCTTCTGGCATTGGGGGGTTGCTTGGGACTAAGGTGGAGGGGCAGGCCACAGAGGTGTTCTCAGGGCTCCTTAGCGGGGGCACGCGGACAGCCAGGGGGAATTCCTGGGACCCAGGTAGTTGGGGGACCCTTGTTTCTGGAGAGCTGAAATGGGCCTTTTCCTATGGGTTATTAATCTCAGGGGACTCCCTGGAGCTGCTCCATCCCCGCAGATGGGGGATGACTATGCTCTCCCAAACCTCCCCAAGAACAGAGTCCCTTAAATAGCCTTTTCATTCCCTGATTCATTCATTCATTCATTCATTCACTTGCTGACTCACCCACGGTCACCATTTGCTGAGATGACCTCGCTTGGGATCTTGTGCTAAAGGACCTCAGCAGCTTGTCTGGGCTCAACAGGAGCAGACCTGTTCCAATGCTCACACTGCCCCTGGCTGCCTGTGCGATCCCGGGCAAGAGGCTGAGGACCTGGGCTTTGCCATCCCTGCAGTGGGGATGAGGCCCCCAGCTCCCCGCTGGGGTAGCTGAAGACGGAAGGTGGTGCTTGCCCACAGCGGGTGCTGCAGGATGCAGGGCGCCATCCTGATCAGCGTTATTATTATCAGTGTCCTCCTTGTGAGGTCCCTGCGTACCGGGCAGGGAGCCGCCACTGGCCCCGAGGCCCTGGCTTCATGGCCAGTGTCACACCGGGATGTCATCATCGCAGCCCCCATTCCTCCTTCTCAGCGAATGTCATCTCTTTCAAGGTGCCTCTGGCCTCCAGATGCAGCAATGAATCCTTTGGGGAAAAGCAAGAGGTGGGGATGGAGCTTGGAGCGGCCATCGGAAGGAAGGCAGGGCTTGGGCCCGGCCCCCTCTAACCTGCAGTGTGAGCTGGAGCTTGTCTCTTCCTGCCCTGGGTCTCAGTTTCCCCAGTTGTATGGCGAGGGGGTGGGGCCGGACATCCTCCATGCCCTGGAAGGGGCCTTTCTGTGTGTCATCCTGTTAGTAACAGTTTAGCTCCCAGCCTGTAATCCCATCTGCCCTGGGAAGAAGTAACACAGCGTTTCTTTAAATTGGGCTCTAATTGCGGCTTTTAGTGGAGTCAGATGCTCCCCAACCCCCAGCCGGTCTGAATCAAGGAGGTTGTCCCTACCTGCCCTGCCAGGCCCAGGAATCCCCTGGGATTGTTCTAGCAGTCACGGAGCCGGTGACGGGTCAGGGACCGATGTCTCCCAAGAACCTACTGTGTGTCAGGCCCTGAGCCGGGCACTTTCCATCTGGAGGACTCTGGGTCATCTCATTACATCTGTGGGAGGCAGGGGCCACTGAAACCACTTTTCAGAGGGGAAACTGAGGCACGGAGAAGTGTAGTCACTTACCCAAGGCTGCTCAGCTAGGTTGCGGCAGGGGCCGGATTTGAACCGAGATCTGTTTGCTCCCAGGGTGTTGTCTCAGCCTGAAGCTGAGGAGCCACGCACCGCCCCCCAGCTCCGTCAAACCCCCCTCCTGGGGGGCTCTGCGGGAGCAGCAAGCATTGCAGCTTTTTCTGTCCACATGTGACCACAGCCATTCTGCTCCTTCCCCGCTGGTTGCGCCTAGAGAACGGGGTGTTGGTGGACGTGGCCAGAGGCAGCTCCCCTCTCCTCGGGTGGGGCAGGGGCCTGTGGTTTCCCTGTTTGTTCTGGAGATCCCAGCCGCTTCCCTGAGGAGACAGCTAGCGGTTCCCAGGCCACAGCCCCTCGGGTGGAGCCAGACCACGGCTGGCCAGCCCGGGAGCACTGCCCGCCAGCCCCACTGGGCTCTGCCGGGCCCTGGCGCTGGGTGGTCTGGGCAGGGGCCAAGGGAGCTCGATCCGGGCTGCAGGACAGGAGCCGGGACTGGGGCCAGGCTCGGGGCTGCCCTGCCAGGGACTTGGAGGGGTCCTGAAGGCTGGGGATGGCTGGACGAGGGGTAGAGGCAGGTGTGGGGCAAATGTTGCCTTGTGGGGAGCC
The DNA here is from genome assembly GCF_964656455.1 of Halichoerus grypus. Lineage (NCBI taxonomy): Eukaryota > Metazoa > Chordata > Mammalia > Carnivora > Phocidae > Halichoerus > Halichoerus grypus. The sequence goes on from NC_135716.1 coordinate 171,888,169, forward strand.
CAGGAGGGAAGGCCCCAGGCCCTGGTTCCATCTGAGGGCCTCAAGAGAAACATTCACCCCCTCCAGGATTGTCTCTGTTGGGTGGTTTCAACTCAACCATTGAGTTGGTTGAGACAGGAGCCCGATGGAGAAGTCAGGGTGGCAGGCAGAAGACCTAGATCCCAGCTCTGCCCTCCTCTGGACCTCAGCGTCTCCAGCTATACACTGGGAAGGGGACAGGAATCCATGCTTGGCCAACATTTCTACGGTGTCCCCGGAGTGCCAGACACTGTTCCTAGTGCCTCACAGTGCACTGAACCCACTTATCCTCCCCCCCATTCCCAAAGGGCGGGACTGTGTCTGTCCCCAGTTTCCAGATGAAGAAACAGAAGCAGAGAGAAATTGGTGACTTATGCAAAGCCACACCACTAACAGGGGATGAAGGAGGGCGTGAGGCCAAGCACTGCGGCTCCCGAGTGGGGATTTTAATCATCCCGATAGCTCCTTTCGGCAGGGTAAGGAGCGGCGAGAAGGGGTCAGGAATGTAACTGCAAAGGTGGCTCCTCCGCATGGGGAGGTAGTAGTTGGGGGGGTGGGTAGCCCAGGCTGGAAGGATCTCAGTAGTTCCCAAATTCATTTCCAGAAGCTTCTGGCACCACCCCCTCCCTGCCCAACACACACCTTGGACGAAACCCCAAGGTGAACACCCGCTGGAGTGGAAACGGCTTCTGTGGGTTTTGGAGTCTGACAGACCCCAGTTCAAATCCTGGCCGTTGGCTGGCTGTGATCTTGGGCACATCACATTCTGTGCCCTACAGCTTTAAATGCCGTCATGACGCTCCCTCTGTCTCCAGCTGAGCTCCTCCACTGAACTCCAGACTCTTCCTTCCCAAGTACCTGTGGGCATGTCCGCCCCCAAGTCTAATGGGCATCTCTAAGCTAAAGTGATCCAAACCGCATCTGTATTTTCTCTCCAAATCTGTTCCCCCATATCCATAAATGGCACTCCACCCAGGTGCTCAGGCCAAAAATTCAGGGGGCATCCCCGGTTGCGCTATTTCCTCTGCTCCCCACAGCGAGCCCATCAGCAAGCCCCGTTGGCTTTAACTCCCAAACATGTCTGGGATCCAGCTGCTTCCCGCCACCGCCACACTTGGCTGGTCCAAGCCACCACCACCTCCAGCCCCAGCAACAGAAAGGCCTCCAGACTGCCCTCCAGCATCACTCCTGGCGTCCCCGGGCCCTCCTCTGCCCAGCAGCCGGAGCAATCTTTCCAAAGCATGAGCCCGACCACATCTCCTTCTGTGTCTAACCCATTTTACTGTGTGACTTCACCTTGGCGTCTCACCCTCTCTGGGCTGCCTTCCTCCCTGGCCTCCAGCCCTGAGCTTTGTCTGGGGGACAGTGGCAAGAGGCCTGTGCCCCAGGAGATCCCTCAGGCATGGAGGGCAAAGGGCCCATGAAGCGCCAAAACTGGCCATGAGAGTGGATGTCAAGACAGTAACGTGCTCATGCCCGGGAAGCAGGCAGCAGCTGCTCAGGCCTGGCCCAGGGCTCTGGGAGGCAAAGGGGGGAATGGTCACATCTCACGCTCCTCCAGATCCTGCCTCCCGACCCTCCTCCACCCTGCCCCGGCCAACCGTCCTCAGGACACAGCCTCTCCGCTGCCATTGTTTCCCAGCCAGGTGACCTGAGTGGGCAGGAGGCTAATTCCAGGGCCCTCGGCCAGAGTGTGCAAGCCCGGCTGACCCCGGGGCCCCTGGAGCCAGTCACCGTGGCCTGGGCAGGTGGAGGCAAGGGAGCTGCGGGAGGCCTCCGGGCACTCCCCACCGGGACAAGGACACAGGCCCCACAGGACAGGATCCCCGCCAGTGAGGTCCCACCCCTGCCACCTTTGCAGTTACATTCCTGACCCCTTCTCGCCGCTCCTTACCCTGCCGAAAGGAGCTATCGGGATGATTAAAATGGAGCTATCGGGATGATTAAAATCCCCACTCGGGAGCCGCAGTGCTTGGCCTCACGCCCTCCTTCATCCCCTGTTAGTGGTGTGGCTTTGCATAAGTCACCAATTTCTCTCTGCTTCTGTTTCTTCATCTGGAAACTGGGGACAGACACAGTCCCGCCCTTTGGGAATGGGGGGGAGGATAAGTGGGTTCAGTGCACTGTGAGGCACTAGGAACAGTGTCTGGCACTCCGGGGACACCGTAGAAATGTTGGCCAGTGTGCCCGCAGCTCCGCTTCTAATGACCCTCGGCCTCTGTTCCAATGGGAAGGAGGGACAGGTGGCCCTGGCCGGTGGCAGACCCCACCCCGGCCTGCCCCATCCTTGGCTGGTGGGGCCCGTGTCCACCCCATCCTGAGGCCAGCACAGATGGCCGAGGAGCCAGAAGAGGGCCTGGAGCCACACTCGGGGCGGCAGCACAAAGAGGTCTCAGGAAGCCACCCAGAAACTCCAGAAACTCGGGAGCGCAAATCCCCTTCTGAGAACTTAATCCCCCCAGCTCCCCCCACCCCCACCCCCAGATCGGCTGGTGCTAGATCTTGCTGGGAGGTCTTGGGGTAGCCACCAGGGCTAATTATAAACTCCGTTGGCTTGGGGCTCTTACTACCCCATTGAAGGGCTTCTGCGGCTGATGGGGCCTGGGTTGTTTTCCTTGGAGAGATTAGCACCCAGAGGCCAGGGAGGGGACACGGGTTGGGAGTGAGGCGGACCTAGGTGCAACTTGCAGCTGTCCCTTTCAAGCCATGGGCCCTGAGCAGGTCACTGTGCTCTGCCAAGCCTCTCCTTTCTCATCTGCAAAATGGGGATGATATTGCCTACCTCACAGGATGGTTGGGGGAGTATATGTGACAAATGTACCCTCAAGGTGGCAACTTCACTGCCATGTCTTGGGTGCTTAGATGGGGGTGTGGTACGTAGTAGGTATGATGCTCCCTCCTTCCCTCCATCTCAGAGCAGACAATTTGCTGATGACCTATTCATTCGTGTGCTGGTCCAGCCTCCTTGACAAACAGGAGTGGGACTCTTAGGCCCATATTGGGGGTTTGTTACCCCTCTCCCCATCTCCAGGGCCCCGGTTTCTTCTGCCTGGTCTACTCTAGCAGTTTCCTTGGGAAGCCAAGATGATCTTTCAAAAATGATGCTCACTCCCCAGCTCCCCAAGTGCTCACGGTCCACCTGCAGCTTCTAGGAATGGCATTGAGAGCTTCCTGCCCATCTGTCCCCACGATGTCCTCCGAAGTCCCCTCTGTACCCCCATGTCCTGCCTCAGTGCTCCTTGGCCTGTCAGGCCCCAGCTCACTTGTTGCCTTCTCTGTCTCCGTGCCTGCCCTGCCATGCCCCCCACCAGTTAAGCGCCCCCTCCCTGCCCCCACAGCTTCTAGCTTCCCCGCTGCAGTGGGATGGCTTCTGGCAATCTGTCTCGTGAGACAGGAGCTTTCTGAGGACAGAGCCTCACTTGTTCCCAGAGTGAAGCAGGGGCCATGAGCTCAGGCTCCACCGGGACCAGAGGGGTAGCATCTGTCCTAAGGGGTTTAGTGTAAGAGTACCGAGTGCTGGGGACTGTGGCAAATGGGAGAGCCGTACCCTCGATGGGCAGCCATCTCTTGGCTCTGATCAGCCATTATCTTGCAGATATGTGGGGCAATACCAGCCAGATCTTCCCATTTTTTCGAAAAAGCCAGAGAGACTTCATTTCCTAGCCTCTTGTGCATCTAGGTGGGGTCATGTGACTAGTTTTCACCAATGGATCATGAATGGAAGTGATGTGTGTCACTTCCAGGAAGAAGTGGTTAAAAAGGGTCTCTACCCCTCAAGCCCCCCATTGATGTGCTGCTCACAGAATTTCAGTAGTTCTGGTGAGACAGAGCTTCCAGGATTTGGAGGAGGGCAGAGCCACAAGGTGGAAAGAGCCTGGGTCCCTGTCTCCTGACCAGAGGCACCACCAGATGTTTGAGATAGAAATAAACTCATTGTGTTACATTCTGGATTTATCTTAAACAGAAGACAGGGTTATGTGGATGAATAGAGGTGGATTTGTCAGCCCCTCTTTGTTCTTCCTCCCTGAGAAAGCATCTGAGGGCGCTGGAAACCGGTGCTGGAGGCAGACGGTCACCCTTAGCTTCTAATGGGTGCTGGTGGGTGGGGCTGGGACCTCTGCCTTGCCCCCTGGCATGGATTAGTTACAATAAAGGTGACAAGTGACCTGAGAGTGCGGGGGCCCAGCTTGGGTGAGGGGAGCCTGGGGTGCCCAAGCACCATGGATTCATCTTGAAGCCCACGGCACAGATTCTGGGTGGGAAGAACTCCCTGCTCCTCGTGGGAGCTAACGGTCATTATGTGCTCAACACTGCACTGGACACCCTCCATTCAGGTGTAGGAAAGTTAAAGAACTGTCCCTAGTTCATAGAGACGTGCTCCCCCATCTCTCAGACTCCCGGTTCCTGCTTTCCAACCCCCTCAGTGTATCCCAAAGTCTAACAGATGCTGTTGCTGCCCTCTTCGTATCCTCTGAGCATTTAATGTTCCAGCACGTGCCTGGGGGAGGGGGGGTTCTCTCTCTCAGCCCTTCAAGGGCAGGTTGGGAAATGCCAGGGTGTTCTCTTTCCAGGAAGCAGCCCTTAGCCAATGGAGGAGGAGTTGGGGAATAAATGCCCCAGCTCCCTCGCCCGGCGGTGGGCGGATTGAGGTGCATCCTCTACGGGGTCTCCCAGTGGCCCCGGGTGGGCTTGAGCCCTAGTTGCCCCTGATGGCAATCTGCTTCATAACTTAAAACTTTTTTTTTCTTAAGATTTTATTTATTTATTTGACAGAGAGACACAGCGAGAAAGGGAACACAAGCAGGGGGAGTGGGAGAGAGAAGCAGGCTCCCTGCTGAGCAGGGAGCCCGATGTGGGGCTCAATCCCAGGACCCTGGGATCCTGACCTGAGCCGAAGGCAGACACTTAACCAACTGAGCCACCCAGGCGTCCCTCATAACTTACCTTTTATCAGCTTCCTTCCTTTCGCTGTCCCACTTCCCCACTCCCTGCCTGGGGCCTTCTGAGCTCCTTTTACACTTGCACGTACATCTCAGGGTCTGCCCTTGGAAAACCCAACCTAAGACACAAAGTACAGTTTGCACCCTGAGACACGTAAGTTGATTTCAGGTGCGGTGCTGGTGAACTTTCAAAACTTGACCGCTCACCTGTGCGTTTAAACAAGTGTTTAGGAAATAGTAGTAGAGATAGGACAAAAATCGGGAAGGTGGTATGAGGGGTCTCTTTGCCCTGGTAAGAACGTGAGCATGTAGTTTAAATTTTCTAACCCAGCGTCGGCGTGGCTGCGCCTCCCTTCTTGTCAACACTGCCGGGAAGTTCAGAGAGAAACCTGCTCGATTGCATTTTCTCCCTGAAGGAGGGCCCCCTTCAGACACGGTTCCTCAGCATTCTGAGTTCACACTTGACCCGTGTGTTGAGTCCCTCGTACTGGCTGCGTCAGAACGTGTTGGCAGGAGGTTGGAAATGTATTATAAACAAATGAAGGACGTCATTAAGTATAGGAGCTTTGGAATAGAGTGTACCTGGGCTCAAATCCCAGCCCCACAACTTGGGGGACCTTGAGCAATCACACCACCTGGTGGACCCTCGGTCTCCTCATCTACAAATGCGGACGACAGGGGCCCACTTCCTAGTGAGGGTCAAATGAACTGAATCCATATAAAGCGTCAAGCACAGAGCTTGGCAGATGGTTAAGTGATCAATGTGAATGGTTATGATGATTACCATTACAAGGACCGTCATTGCAATGAGGCAAGGAGCAAATCCGGGGACCCGGTATATCCCAATGTCAGGTGCAATCCTGAGTCTAGTACCCAGGCCTGATAATCAGGAATGGAAAAGAGATCACAATCGCCAAGCCAGGCTGAAGCTCTGTGAAGGCAAGGGGTAAGTCTGTGTGGTTCTCCACAATATTCGTAAGACCTGCTACAGTGCCTAGGCCCTGCTCAATGCAGTCGACCCTTGAACACAAGGGTAAGGGGCGCCAACTCCCCCCAAACTGAACTACAAACAGCCTCCTATGGACTGGAAGCCTTACTGATAATAGAAGAAAATAACACATATTTTGTATATTATATGTAATATAGACTGTATTCTTACAATGAAGTCAGCTAGAGGAATGAAAATGTTACTAGTAATCATAAGGAAGGGGTGCCTGGGTGGCTCAGTCGGTTAAGCGTCTGCCTTCGGCTCGGATCATGATCCCAGGGTCCTGGGATCGAGCCCCGCATTGGGCTCCGTGCTCAGCAGGGAGCCTGCTTCTCCTTCTCCCTCTGCCTGCCTGTCTGCCTACTTGTGATCTCTCTCTGTCAAATAAATTAAAAAAATCTTTTTTAAAAATTGTATTAAAAAAAGAAATAAGGAAAATACAGTTACAGAACTGTATTTATCCAAAAAAATCTGTAAGTAAGCGGACCCATGCAATTCAAACCTGGTTGTTCAAGGGTCAAATGGATTTGTTGAATGAATGAATGAGTTCCACTGGGCCAGGGCGTGTGGCTCTGTCTGTGTGGCAAGGGTGTCGTGGGGCCCTTGGAGGCCTTCTTGCTGTGGGTTTCAGGGCCCAGAGGCTTCTTGGATTCTCACAGCAACCCAGGACTGGGCTGTGTCCCATTTTATCGTTAAGAAAATGGAGACACAGAGATACAAAGCAATTTGTCCAAAGTCACGCAGGTACTGAGTGGTGAAGCCCCCAGGTCAGCAGGCAGCCCCTTCCTCCTGGCCCTTCGCCACCCGCATTCCTGGGCCCAGAGTCCAGTTCTCTCCCAGAGAAACCAAGCTTATTTCTTTCTCTTCCTCACTGACCACAAAGACTCAGTTCTGTCCTCAGAAGTATTTGGAAAGTTTTATTTAAATGTTTTGTGTTCCCTTTTAACCAACACCAAAAAGATAAAAAAAAAATTTTTTTTTTGCCGTTCCAAACAGGAGTGTTCCTTCAGAGAGGAGTGGGCATGTGTGTTAAGAGCTGAGAAATGTCTGCCTGTCCAGGCTCCTCTCCCTAGCCCAGGAAGCCCTGGGGTCAGATGGCCAGTCCCAGTTCACTTCCTGGGAGCCCCCAGCGGCTCTGGAATGAGTGAGCAAACCCCCCTCCTGCGGAGAAGAACCGGGTCTCCCGGCAGGTGTACGGACATGAGCACCATGGGGCCTGGTGGTTCCAAAAGGGGAGGGGGAGTGGGAAGATCAGATCCGGAATGTTCCATGGAAGCTCCAGGGCCTCCAGGTCTGGAGAAATGTGTTTGCTAGAAAAATAAGATGCTTTGAGAATTTCTGCAGTCTGCGTCCTCTGCCTGCCCAGAGAAACCTACTCTGTTGGCCAAAGGGGCAGCAGGGAAGGAGCAGAGGCCAGAGGCCAGGAACTGGTCTGGCCCCAGTGGAGGATTCCAGAGAGGAGCGAGGTGGGCAGCAGACTTTGGTTTCCTGGGTCCTCTTTCTGGCAGCTGTAGAGGCTGTGAAGGTCCCTGCCTACCTGGCCCTTGAGGTGTGGGCTCCCAGGCGGTGGGCTGCGCTGAGAGAGGGAGGCTGGCCATCCGTCAGAGGCTGGTGGGTGCCTGGGCCCTGGGCCCTCAGAACAGGATGCCCAAGGGGAGCAGGGCCAGCAGGAGGAGCAGGGGGCCTGGAGAAGGGCCACCTGCCGAGCTGGCCGAGGCACAGTGGTCCTGGTTAGCACCGATGCAGGCTGCGTACGCCATCACGTGGGGAATGTAGTTCTGCTCGTGGACTCCATGCAGCAGGTGCGCCATGGGCCCCTTGGCAAAGACCGCTACGTCCTCCCCGCCGTGGGTCTCATGGCGCAGGGGCACGGCGGACTGCGCCTGGTAGTTGTTGTGAGCTGCGGGCCAGAGGAAACACTTGCTGAGAGCCTGCCGGGGGGCTGGGCTCTGCAGCAGCTTCTCCCTGCCCTTCCAGGCTGGCTCGAAGGCTCTCCTCTTACTGAGGACACAGAGGCTCAGTGCAGGGCTGTCACTTCGTACGAGGGCCACAGGATTTGGGGCTGGGTCTGTTCTGACACAGAAGACTGCCCTCTCGACCCCCAGAAGAGAAAAATCCCTCCAGAGTCAACCCAGGAGAGCCTCTCACCATTGGCGCATAGCTAGAGCCCCAAGGACTACTGGGGCCATCGTGAGCCAATGAACAGTCAGCAATATGGAACTGGATGAGCACACCGAGAAGGCTCGGGTTTGGGGAATTACGTAGCCAGTAAAAATGACAGTCTAACAGCAACAGGTGCGGGGCACGTTAAGTTCTCCAGACCCACTTAGTCCTTCAGACAACCTTGGGAGGTAGAACTCTTTTACGGAAGAAAGGGAAGCTGAGAAAGGCAAAACTGCATGCCCAAGGTCACAGAGCCGCTCAGTGGCAGAAGGGGATTTGACTCGAGATGTTCTGACTCCAGTCCTGGCTATTTGCAGCCTCCTGACCTTGGCCACAAGCCTACAATGTTGCCAGGCCCATCCCCACGGGGCGCCCTGCACCCTCCCTGCCCCGGGTTTGGGCAATCTCACCATAGTCCACCATGGAGACGTTCTCTCGCTCACCGCCTACCACCTTGTAGCCAGGCCCGTTGCCGTACAGGATGGCAGTGAAGGGCTTCTTGTCCGTGTCACTCAGCATGGGGGCCAGACCTGCGCAGGAAGGCATCGGCCCAGGAGTCACGGTGGAGAGCCAAGACTACAGTCCCCAGGCCCTAGCTTGGCAATCCCTAGATCCCCTGCGAAGAACCTTGAACCACTCCATGAAGCTACCTTCCAAACCTGACTCATTTCCCACCAACTACCCCTCCGTTTTCACTGTGCCCACATCCCTCCCACCTGTTGGTCTACCTGTCCGTCGGTCCATCCACCCATCCATCTTCTCCCTAGGCCAGGCGTCCATCCTCTCTCATTCTTCTATCCACCCATCATCCAGGTAGCCACGCATCGACCCACCCGAGCACTCACTTCACTCTGTCCCCTCATCCTGTAACCGCGCCCCCCACCCCCCACAACAGTACCTTCTCTTTCTTACCCGATTCTCACACAGTCCCACACATGCCAGGCCCTGAGCTTGCTGGCTCTCCCAACCCTACTCCTGCCCCCCGATGGGCAGACCGTGGGAGTGCCTGGTGCCCACCCCAACCGAGGCCCACCTACCAAAGATAGAGTTGCCGCGGGGGGTGTACCCGCCAAAGGTGAAGACGTGGGAGTGGTCCGCAGTGACGACAGTCAGCGTGTCTTCCAGGGAGGTCATGGTGCCTGCCTTCCCAATTGCCCGGTCCATCTCCACCGCCTCGTGCAGCGCCTGCTTGGCCTTGCCCTCGTGATGCCCGTGGTCAATCCTTCCTCCTTGAGACACCAAGGCAAAGGCCTTGGGTGAGGGGGAGGGGAAGATCTGCGCCCCCAGGTCCCGCCACACTACTGCTGGAGGAACCATTCTTTGGTGGGGAACAGCCACATGCCAAGTACCACGCCAGGCACGTCATGCCGCCATTCGACCTTTACGGCGGCTCAGTGAGGACAGGCTGTGGACCAAGGGCCCAAGCACGGAAAGAGCGAAGCCAGATCCACCCGACTGAAAAGCTGGTGCTCTGTCCACCACCCCGCATGGCTCTCAGAGCAGCTTCCTCAGCTCCTCGAAGGAGTCTGAGACCTCCAACGGGTGGAAACAGAGCCAGGGTGCCTAAGTGCCTACTGGGCGCCAGGCCTAACAAGCTGGTGTCTCATTTCCCCTTCACAACAATCGTGGGCAGAGATGGGCACAATCAGCCCCATTTACAGATGGAGCAACTGAGGCCTCGGGTGCACAAGTGATGTACCCAAGGTGGGACGGCTGGGATTTGAACTTGGGCATAACTCTCATTCTCCATGCCTGGGCAGTGCCCATGGCAGGCCTCCATAAAGGCCTCGAAGCCTGGGGCCTGTGCCACCTCTCCTAGGTGGGTACAGGAAGCCTGGCTTCAAGGTCATGGCTAAGGGCTGCATGACCTGAGGTGACCCCTCTTTGTCTCTAACAGGAGGATGCTGCCCGAGTGAAGACTCCCAACTCTGAGGGTCCTGGGCCTGGGCGTCCTCCCTTCCCACTGGCCTGAGCCTCACCACGCTGGCCTGGCAGGCTGGCAGGGTGGGTCCTCCCTTTGTTGTGGTTCTGGGAGCAGTCACAAAGAGGACTGCTCCCGGGGGAGCCCGTGCTCACCACCACTGGCTTCTGGCTGGGTCCTTGGCGTCAGAGGCCTGTTCGGGCCAGGCTGAGACCGCCATGCTTGAGTGGGAACCCCGGGGTTTGGCAAGAAAGCTGCCAAGCCGGGCGGGCGGCCGCTGGCCTCTGGAAGGCAGAGGGGCCTGAGTGTGTATCTATGTGGTGAGAGTGTATGTGCAAATGTGTGTGTGTGTGTGTGTGTGTGTGTGTGTACAGGGAGAGTTCAGTGAGGCAACATCTGGAACCATGGGAGACAATGGCTGTTAGAACTCTGGAAGATTCTGGAAACTTTATCACTTCCTCACACTTCCTACTGTTATTGACTTAGCTATTGTGTAATCATAATAATGGTAATAATAGAAACACGGAAAATTTATTTTCTGCTGGGCCCTGTTCCAAGTACTCTATGTCTCTGAACATAATGGATGTTAATAACCCTTCAAAGACCATTTTTGGCCTCACTTTATAGAAATGTACAGACAGAGGTCGGACAGCACCAGCAAAGAACCCAGGCCTGACTCCAGGGCCTCCCAACAGCGCTAGGAACCCCCATGAACGCTGGCATACAGCACTGCCAGCTCCTGAAGGGACTGGCTCTCCCATCTGGGGGACCCAGGATATCCCAGGGTCATGAATCTGACTTTGGCCCCACAAGGGCCTGGTAACAGCAGATGCCCACCAACCAGCTGAGGGCTCCTCAGATTGATAGGCATCTGCCGAGGATGACCCCGGACCTGTCTTTTGGGAGGAGTGAAGCTGAGGGGCCTTAGGGAGGGACCCCCAAAAGGAAGGCTCCCACCTCCTCTTCTGGGAAGCCTTCCTGGACTAGTTGGTCTGACAGGTTATCCTCATGCTCAAAGGAAAACAGCTTGTTGGGCTGGGAGCTTCAACACCATGCATAACCCGTCTTCCCCAATAGTGGATGGTTGTCTTTGAGAGTTGGAGCACCCCATCCCTGGATCCCAGGGCTATATACCCAGAGGCTCCCAGGGAAGTGGCCCTGCAGCCAGGCCTGGGGCCCTACCTTCCACCAGCAAGAAGAAGCCTTTGGGGTTCTTGCTCAGAATCTTGATGGCTACCTCCACCATCTCGGAGAGCGACGGGTCAGTCACGTTGTTCCTGTTCAGCTCGTACTGCATGTCCCCCGGCTCAAAGAGACCTGAGGAGGACGCGGACAGTGAGTTTTCCTGTGACCCTGCCAGGGGACCCCCCCTCCCCAAGGAGCCTGGGCTGTCTCAGGGAACAGGCTCCCCACACACAACTTGGGGTTAGAGCAAGCAGGGAGGAAGCTGCCCACAGGTGGGTCCAAACTGTGCCCAGCGCCTCGCGAGCACTGCCTCATTCCCCCTTCACAGCCGCACTATGGCGAGGGGATCACCACGTCCATTTTACAGAGGAGACTGAGGCACGGGTGCTCAGTAGCTTGGTGTCTTCAGCTGCTAAGTGGGCGATCCGGGATTTAAATCCATCAGTGCAGTCCCAAGTCTGAAGGGCTCCGGACACGGCACTGCAACCCCCAGGCAGAGGACCATGGACTCAGTGGGGCGGCTTGGGCGTGTACTTACCTGCCACGTACAGGTCAGGCTTGAAAGGCGTAAGTGCCCCGTGCAGGGAAGTATTAGAAGGTTTGGCTCACTGTCCCTTCTGTTCCCTGAGCTTGGTTTTCTCACTATGAAATACGATCGATCCATTCCTTGCCCAAGTCACAAGATTCCACATGTACCAGGTTGGTGCTTCCTGCCCTAGATGTTCTGGATCCAGAACACCTTGCCCTTCCGGGAGTATGTGCACAGCCAGACAAGAGCTCCAATGGACAGAACGCTGTGTGCCACATGCCCTTCTAGGGGCTTTGGAAGCACACAGGCACCAGCCTCCAAGATGGTGCCCTATAATCCCTGCCTTCTGGAATTTATACCCTTGTGTGTCCCCTCCTATGCTAAGATTATCCTGAGTGTCCAATAGAATACTGCAGAAATGATGCTATATGACTTCCAGACCAGGGCATAAAATATTATGGCTTTAGCCTTGAGGCCAGCTGCCATGTTGTAAGGACACCCCACCAACTCTACGGAGAGCTCCATGTGGCAGGGACCAAGCCTTCAGATGACTGCAACCTCATGGGAGACCCAGCCAAGCTGCTCGAAACTCCTGGCCCCAAGAAACTGTGTGAAGTAATAAATGTTTACTCGTTTTATTTTTACTTTTTATTTATTTTTGGTTTACTCTCTTTTAAACTGTTAAGTTTGGAGATAATCTGGAGATAACTCATACAATGCATTGGCTCACGTGTACCCATGATGGCCCTGATGTCATTAGCCCCATCTTACAGAACAGTCATCACTCCTACTTTATAGGAGAGAAAACTGAGGCACAGAGAGGAGAAATCACTTGCCCAAGGTCGGACAGCTTACAGGTGGCAGAGTGGGATCTGAACCCAGCACTCTGGCTCTAAGACCCACGAGCGGGCCAGATGTGCCACATGGGGACTTGCACGGCTCTCCACAGCCTGTTGGTGGCACAGGATGTTTGCTGTGTGACCCAGGCAAGCAGTGCGTGTGTGTGCGTGCGCGCGTGTGTGCACATGCGTCTGGGGGATCCTCCAAGGTGCCCAGCTTTGAGCCCATAACCTCCAATGACGCACCCAGGACCTAGGGGCTGTGCCCCTTGGGAAAGGTTTACAGGTTTTGCCACCACTCACTGGACACAACGCCAGGTGGGACAGGGGACCCAGGTGTTGGCATGGTGGGGCTCAGGGCCTCATTCCACCGAGTCAGGGCCCCTCCCCTGCTCCCCGCTCCCTGGGTGACAACCCCTAGTCAAGACCAGCAGAGATAGCCTGGCGGGCTTCTGCCCGGGCCACACAGCAGGGCTGGCTCCAGGTCTCCCGCCCCAGCCAGGGGTCAGATTTACCTGGGCCAGGATGCTAATGGGCCGAGCGGCACACCGCAGTCTCTTCCCCGACCTGAGCTTCTGTTCCCCTTTGTGCTCAATGGAACCATTCGCTCTCCACAAGCAGCAGATTTCAGGCCCAATTCTATGAACCCAAACCCCTTCCTCACCTCTCCCAGGTCCTAGAGCCTCAGAGCAAAGGTCCCTAAGTAGGGGGAAGGCCGGGGCCTTGGCCCCCCAGGTGCTGGACTCACAGTCCCAGGACCAGGGCACCCAGCTGGGTGTCCTCCACTCCACCCCCCACCCCCCCACTTACCCAAGAGGTAGTCCACAGTGTAGGGGTTGAGGGTCAGGAGTTCGGTACGGTTCCAGACATAGTGAGAGTGCTAGGAGGAAGGGCCTGTGTTAGCCACGTGGGGGCTGGGGGGTTGGGAGGACTGACCCCAGCTGCTCTCAGGGTCTAGGGAATATATTTGTTTCCTTCAGCCATTTACTAATCCCTCCCTGAGGATCTACCATCTGCCTTTAAGAAATGACGAACAGGCAATTCTACAATTCTAATGCAGGGGAATGAGAATGGAGGGCTGGGGGGCGCTGTGAGCCCAGAGGCAGCATCAGGGAGGGCCTCCTAGTGGAGGTGATGTCCTCATGGGGCCCTGGAGGACAAGAAGCCAGTGATCAGCCTGGGGTCAGGAAGGAGAGTTTCAAACAGCAGGGAGGGATCATGGAGCCAAGAAGAGGAAGCTATGGGTCCCCAGCTATGGAGTGCCCATCAAGAGGCACGGGCTGGGTGTGTTATGGAAGCTGTGGAGAGCCAAGGAGGAAGTAAAGCCCTACTCTGCCCCAGTGACTCCATTGGAGAGGGTGATAAAGGAAGTGCGGCTTCCCCAGGACAGAGGCCACAGGAAGAAGCTGGCCGACTTATCTGGAGACGGCACCACTCAGCGCTGGGCTGGGGGTCATGGCACGGCCAAGAATCAGCTGTGCATCCTCAGGGCAATGAGGATGAGGAAAATTGCCCTTCTCTGGGCAATGACATCGGGATCTGTGGTTCTGGAGTCTCGGGGGCTGTTATGGAAAGGAGGGCGAGAAGGCTGAGGAAGTGGGGCTCCCCTGTCCTGCTTCGCTGAGCTGGTTCTCCTGTGTTACCTCATTCGGTTCTCACATCAGCCCTACGAGGGAAGTAGTTATGCCCATTTTGCAGACAAGGACACTGAGACACAGATGACAGAGCCACTCAGCAGTGAAGGGGAGTCTGACTCTAGAAGGGTCCAATCTCTCCCTCTTGGAGTCTACACTGAGCTCCAGGGTTAAGCACCTACCCAGGCTAGAAGGGTTAAACCCTGGCCCCATGTTCCGCGTAGAGAAACTGAGGCTGGGAGGAGCAATGTCTCTCTGGCTTGGGCCAGGAAGGGGCTCTGGCCTGGCCGGGGCTGACTCAGACGAATGGAAAGGGTTCAAAGCAGCGCAGTCCCACCCTCATCCACCCTGTGGGGGCCATCCTCAGGCCCCTGCCCCCACCTTGCTTTTGGCCCAGCCCCATCCCACAAGGCTCCCCCCGGGGGCCAGTCCTGGAAGCCTCAGAAACCCAACCCCAGAGTGACATCAAAGTGGCTCCCAGGCTGCTCCCCACTGTCTTCAGTCCTGACCACAGTCATTTCCAGACCCCATCTGCCCCGGGCCCAGCGGCTGCCAGAGCCACTCCGGGGAGCCAGCACTCAGGCCCGTCCAGCGCTCCAGGCTTCCTTCCCCTGCACGTGCCCTCGCGGGGGCCAAACCAAGTCATGATGGAGGGCTCACACACTCCCCTCCCTGCCACCTCCACCCCTCCTCCTCCTCAGGGCTTGTCAGCCCCCCCTTGCGGTCTGTCCCCTCTGGGTTCCCGTAGCTCCTGGGCTTCTCGCCATCCAAGCACAGAGTGATCCACAATCCCTTGACCATCTGATTCATCCTTTGGAATTCATGCCCAGTGAGGGGCCCTGCACACAGTAGGGGCTCAAGTGGCCTGAATGTCCATGCAGGTGATTCTGGGGCCCACCCTCCTCACTGCCTAGCTCCCCTGGGTGCCCGCCCCTGAAGGGAAGAACTGACTGATCACCTACTATGTGCCATTCATGTATCTGTTAGACCATTTGGTTCCATCGAGGTAAGAATTACGACCCCCTCCCCACAGAGGAGGAAACAAACTGAGATTCAGAGAGGGGTCGCCCAGCCCCTCCCACCACAAGCCAGCCCTGAAGCCTCCTGGCCCCTGAATGGGTTACCTTGTGTCTCGGTTTGAAGCTCTTCCAGATGTCGATGAGGTTCAGGCTGTCCAGCCTCGTGCCCCTGGACTTCTCGTCCATCTCATACTCCACGTCGGTGCTATTCTTGGGGAACATGTACTTCCGGCCTCCCCCCATGATCACCTACAGGGGACAGAAGCCATCAGTACCCCAGGGTTCCAAGCCTCAAGAGCTGGGCTCCCGGAGGCGCTGGGCATAAGCATCCCCAAGTGTGGACGCTTCTCCAGCTCGGAGAGTCTTGGTTTCGGTCCACACTGCCCACCCCAAGCCTCTGCTTTTCCACTTGGGGAGATGAAATCGTGAATATATTAGGACCATGGTTTGGGGCTTCTGGGTGAAATACTGGTAACTTCTCCTACCTGGCTTTCCAGAAGCCTGACTCTGTTCCCACTCGTGTAAGAATAACACCATCTACAGAGCACTCACAGCGTGTCAGTCACTAAACACTTCAGATACATCATCTTAATCAACTTCATTACCAAGGCTGCCAGGGAACCTGTGTCCCCATTTTCCAACTAAAGAAATGGGAGCAGATATGTGATTTCTTTTCCCCCTAAGGCCACATGGCCTTAGCCAGGATTCGAACCGGGGGCTTCCCTGACCCCAGCACGGGGGCCCTGGTCCATCTGCAGAGCCTCCTGTCCCCAGTGGGAAGCAGCACGCCGCAGGCCAGAGCCTCTGCCAGGGAGGTCTCGGGGCAGCCCGGCCGGGAGCCGGGGCAAACAGTGGCCGGCGTTCACGTCTGTGTAGTCCCCGCCAGGCTAATTTTACTCACCACGGCTGGCGTGCGCGGGCGGACGGACGCGGGACTGTTTGTTTTCCTTGGGAGTCCATGTTTGAAGTCCTGACTATTTTTAAAATGGGGCCAAGAACATAACAGCCACCACCTGCGGTGACCGCCACACCGGTGTCCTCCTGTCACCGCGGGCGCCAGGCCAGGCCGCCGCCCCTGGACACCTTGGGAGAGCAGAGCCCAGCTATGGCTGGTCTCAGATCCACCGCCCCAGGCCTGACATTTCCTATGTTCCCTGCTCTGCCTTCCGCTTCACTCCCTCCTGAGAACCCAGGAGTCCAGACGGATGGTGGGGGTGGGGAAGGCGCCCGGGGCCAGCCTGGGTCATGGGGAACTGGAAAGGGCACGGGCTTGGAAGTCAGACTTGGGGTTTTTGACTCCGACTCTGCCACTTACAGGCCAAGGGCCTGTCACTTCACCTCTCTGAGCCTCCGTTTCCTTATCTGTCAAATGGTCAGGATGGCCGCAGAAGGAAATGCAGTAATGCAGTATTCCAACGCGGTCCCGACACCCGCGGGCGGCCCCGGCCGAAGCCGTTCTCACTGGCCGAAGTAGCGGACATCAGAGTACTTCCAAAGAGGAGAGTTCCTCCCCGCCGGCCCCAGCCAGGAGCTCTGGGGGTGGGGCAGGCTGTGAGGCGAAGGAGAGGGGACCCCGGGTCACCAGCCCCCGGCTCGCCACCCCTGTTCCCACAGAACCTGACCCCTTGGCATTTTCAGATGGAAAATGAAGCCCCCAATCTTCTTGCCTGGAGCCTCATCATTTCCAGCCCCAGCAGGGACTTCACACGCTCATTAAACTCCCAAATAACAGACTTGCTGTTTGGCTTTGGGGTTTGGGTTTGTGTCTTTCTTTCTTTCTTTCCTTTTTCTTTTTTTTTTTTTTTTTTTTTTTAGCAAAAGATATTTATTTTCAGGGCGGACACCAGGAGTTGTGTTTCATGTGCAGCCTGGGGGCTGGGGGGCTTTGGGGTGGTGGAGATGCAG
The DNA here is from genome assembly GCF_964656455.1 of Halichoerus grypus. Lineage (NCBI taxonomy): Eukaryota > Metazoa > Chordata > Mammalia > Carnivora > Phocidae > Halichoerus > Halichoerus grypus. The sequence goes on from NC_135716.1 coordinate 171,905,310, forward strand.
GAGCGGACGGGAGGGCAAAGCGGGAGAGGAGAGGGGAAGGGGGGCAGTGTTCACCCCGGTCCACCCCCTCACTCATGCCCCAGCTCAACCCCCAGTGACCCGAGCACCTCAGTCCACCCTCGCCCCACGGAGAAGTCTTCCCTAAGCTCCTGTCCCCCTCTCAGGCTGTTCCTGGCACATCTCCCTGAGAAGCGGCCCCATAATTACACCCTGCACTTGTACAACAAATGTTCTCACATCCATGACCTCATCTCGGCCTCCAGCGGCCCTGGGAGGGGGCAGGTGGGGCTCTCTATTCTTGTTGCACAGGTGGGGAAACTGAGGCTCAGGAAGAGGAAGCAACTTGCCCCAGGATGTTCATCAGGTGGAGGCAAAGTCAGGACAGAGGCCTGGCCTCAGATACATGCTCACTAGGAGGGGCTGCCGGGACTGTTTGTCCTGAAAGGGGGTGCTCAGTCCACTGCTTAGAAAAGGGAAGTCATGGGTGGGGAGAGGGGCCTTGGGAATTGGGGTGGTACACGGGGGACAGAGGGTCCGGGAGTCAGTCCGTTTGTCTGGTGGTGGTAGGAACAGGTGAGGGGTAGGTGGGACCTGGGGCTTTCTCTGAGCCTCACTGAACCCCCATTTTAGTTTCAGGGAGCTAAAATCCCCTTGCCCCCTCGCCAGACCCCAGAAGTGGGCAACAAGAGCCTAAAAAAGGAGCAAGCTGGAGGGCCTCGGTTAAGAACAGAGTAGGGAAGGGAACAGGAGCTGGGCTGTGTGTTCGCGCCTGCGCACACGGGACGGCCTGGGTGCCGAAGCTGGGACTCGGGGCCGGCCTGTGTGGCTTGCGCCGAATGCCACCACCTTCCGCGAACCCACTAGGCGCCAGGCCTTACTAAACTCCAAGGGCTTATTTTATTTGGATCTTGCAGTGGGCTGACGAGGGAGGCACATGTCACAGACGGGCTGTCAAAGGGAAGCTACAGAGGTTAACCGACCCAAGGTCACACAGCTCGCAAGCGGCAGGGCAAGGACCGGAAGCCCGGAGGTTCCAGCATGGGCACTCGTGCTGACCGCTGCCCACACCACCGCCTCTCCGGGCTTCCTGGTCACGCGCACGGGACACGGGCCTGTCTGTGCCTGTGGGCAGGTGCGGGGCAGGTGCTCCCCTCAGATGGCCACAGGGTCACCCCTACCTCCCCGTGCTGGCGGGCAGGGCTGATGGTGCAGCGCCAGATCCCGACTTACAGAATAATCCCTGGGCGCCCGGTTCTTGGGGTGTGGTGGCAGCCACATCAGGGCTTATCCCTCAGCCCCGCCGCGGAGAAAGCCTCCAGTGCTCCCTGCCCCAACCGCAAATCCCCTAATGGGCTGGGAGCCTCCCAGGTGTGTGGGCAGCCAGGCCGGGCTGCTTCTCCTCAGCCGGCAGAGGCCTGAGGCCCACCAGGGGCCCCGCCTCACAAGCCCGCCCGTCCCTGAGCGGCCTGCACCCCCACACTCGCCTCGATGTCCCTGACGTTGTGCATGAGCTGGTAGGCAATGTCCTTGCAGCCCTGGCTCACGGCCTCCGGGGGCATCTCGTTGTCTGAGTACCAGTCCCGGTCAGCAGAGTGGGCGTAGGCAGCACTGGGGGTGGCGTGGTTCACTCTCGTGGTGGTCACAATGCCCACAGACTTCCCTGGCATGTGGGAGAGGGCGATTGGGGATGGGGCTGTCCAAGCTGTCTTCTCCTTCCCGCTCCTGACTAAAGACTGGCCTCCCATCCATTCCACTGACTGCCTGGGCCTCAGTCTCCCCACCAGTCCCGCAGGGGTTGGTGGGGGGGACGGTGGCTTCTGAAGATCCCGGCAGCACAGCTCCCTTTACCTCTGTGGCCCTCCCCTCCTTGATGGCCCTTGAGCTGTGAGCACCTGGGCCGGGGTCCTCCCCTCCATCATGTACCCTGCAGAACCCCCCCCCCCAACAGGAAGCCCCCCGGGTGCCCTATAAGAACACAGGGGCCCTCCTAAGGGCTCTCAGGTGGTGTGGCTCTGTCATCTTGTCAGTCGACCTCATACCCTGACCCCAAAGTTCCCAGGACACCGGCCAGGGCCCCCACTTCCAGGGAGGAAGGGAGAAGCAGACACTGATCTCCCACGGGGCCAGCACCAGGCTACGTTCTTTACCTTCCTCACACCATACGGATAAGGGGGCCATGTTTTCACGGCCATTTTATTGTCAAATAAAGAGACTCAGGGAAATGAGTCGGGACTGGAACCCACATCTGAGTAACCCCCTAAGCCACTAGCCTTCCCGGGCATGGAAGGGATTCCACGAACATCCCCCAGGCTCCCAGCCACCAGAGCTGGAAAAGCCCTGCCTCTCCCCATTATCCAGTGGGGGCAGACTGAGGCCCAGACAGGACACAGAGCCAGGCCCCACTCCCTGCCACTACCCCCACTCACCAGCGTCCTTGGCCCAGCGCAGGATGGAGGTGACTTCGTTCCCCTGAGTCGTGTTGCACTGGGTGCGCTGGGTCGCTGCGCTCACCCCCACGGTGCCCTCGTTGGCCTTCACCCCACACAAGTAGGCAGTCGCAGTACCCGCGCTGTCAGGGACCTGAGCGTTGGTGTTGTACGTCTGCGGGTGGGGAAGGGGCGTCAGGCATCAGCCAGGCCTTGCTGGTGGCCTCCACCTCACCCCCACTCACACCCTGAGGACTGGGGCATGACGGAGACAGAGAGGCCTCCTGTGGCCTTGGCGAAGCCCCGCTACCTCCCGAGGGCCCCCCAGAGCCACAGTATCACCTAGCCGCTGTGTCCTGCCCCCACTCCCTGTGCCCTGGCGGCCAGGGCAGCGGGAAGGGGTGAGGGCAGCCCTCCAACATGCAGGGGGGTGGGGGCCGGGTCACTCAGGCCTCTCTCTGGGTCTGGGGCTGTGGGAGCCAGCAAGGGGGTAGGGGAGGCAGGTGAGTCCTAGAGAAGGGGGGGTCCTTGAAAAAGTGACGGGGGGGAGGCTGGGAAAAAGGGAGGAAAAGTGAGGGGGCAGCAGGATCTAGAATGGGGAAAAAGGCCCCCCTCCCTCCCCCATTCAGACCTCTAGTTGAGACCCCAAAACTATTTGCCTGTCTTCCTTCCCCACCAGCCTGTGAGCCACAGAAAAAAATCCCAGCCACTGCCATTCTCCCAGAAGTGAGCCCTGGGCCCGGCCCAGGGTGTCCAGAGGATGTTCAGTACATAACGGCCCCAGCAGGGACCCCAGCAGGGACCCCAGCACAAGAGCTGCCCCCACTAATCTATCACCCGGCGGCGCCTGGGGAGGGAATGAACGCAGCAGGGCCAGCGCAGAAGCACACACGCCGCGGGGTTCCGCGGACAGCAAGGACAAAAGCAGAACAGCTCCTCGGTGGTGTTGGAAGCCAGGGGGGTCGGGGGGACAAGGGGCTGGGGGAGAGCTGGGGGCCTGCCGGCTGCCGTCACTTAGCCTGGACGCCGGCTACGCAGACAGGTGCAGTCTGTGAAAACTCAAGCCGCCCGCTGGGGCACGTGCGCTTTCCCCTGTGCTGGTTATACGTCAATCGATTTTTAAATCGACGACTAAGACCCTCAAGATCAAGTCTTGGCGAGCAGCTGTTGCTATCCTCCTTTCACGGTGGGGCTGCGGAGACCCCAGGAGGGCTGGCCGCCTCACCCGCAGGCCCGACTCCCCTGCCCTTCCTCCGTGTGGCCAAGCTGAGAGGTGGGAGGCTTAGGCCCGGGGCGGCCGGAACTCACCTTGGAGAGGGCCACATAAGGGAACTTGTCCATCTCCAGCCTGGTCTCCTCCCCGGGGTTGTGGTGGAGCTGACCCTTGAGGATGCGGGCAGCCGTCACGGTGGAGACACCCATCCCTGCAGCAGGGGAAGGGGGGGCCTCAGTCTCTCGGGCTCCCCACCTCTTCATCTTGGGCACCTATATTTCTCTAGTTTGGGGCCAAGGCTGGGTGGGGCGTGGGCACCAGAGCACGGTTCTGTAGATGTGGCTCTGTGGCCCCTTTCTCCCTCCCCTCCCCAGACCCTCAGGGACTGCCTGGCAGAGCACACAGACCTGTTGGGTCCACAGCCTGGCCCCCCAACCCCCTAAACATGCTCCCCCCGCCGGGCCCCAGCCTCTTCAACACAGCCCTCTCCACCACAGCCTGGCTCCCTGAGCCCCTACCTAGGTGCCCCCACCCAGTCATGTTCTCGGGGACCCCCAGGCCTCACCATCTCCCAGGAACATGATGACATTCTTAGCCACATTGGTGTTGAGCTTCTGAAGCCTGAGGGCATGTTTCAGGGTCTGCTGAGCTTGGTCTCTCCAGTACTTGGGGTCTTTCTCTTTCTCTGTAGAGACAGAGAGGCAGAGTTTTCTGGCAGGGGTGGGGGGCAGCTTCCCCTCCCCAAACATTACGGATACCCCAACTTCTCGTGCCTGAGGGCAGGGCTGCCTGGACTTGGGGGAGGGAGCCGGGCTATGTCCCCCAGCCATTGTGTGGTCTGTAGACCTGGGCCAGTCCACGGCTCAGAGACACCAACCAATGTGCCCAGGGCCACACAGCTCTGGCTCCACTCCCCGGAGCCCACGCTGTTTCTTTCCACCCCGTACAGAGACATTCTGCTAAGGCAGCAAATGAATTGTGCAAGCACAATTACGAGGGTAATGTTTAATCTGTTCAAGAGAACAAACTACTTTCACCTGCAGGAGTCCCCAGAGGTATCCAGCCATCAATTATAAACTCTGCTTGGCTTATTCATTAAAGTCAGCAGAAACCTGAGTTAGCAACAGCGCGGACAGCCGTACTGGAAAGCAAGACTGCCTTTTGTTTAACGAATCTGATTTCAAGCAGCCACGCACAATCTCACCTGTTAGGAGAAATTAGCAAAGAGGAGGATGTCCCTGTCCTTAGTCTTGAGAAAAACTGGGAACCAGGAATGCTCTTCTTCCCCGCCCCCACCGCACCCTCCACCCTGCCCCCGTGTGTCCAGCAGTCAATCCTCCAATGGAAAGAACACAGTTGCAGTGCCTGACAGACCTCAGGGACAACCAGAGCTGTGCCAAGGACCCCCGTGGGGGCAGGTCACACCTCTCTGAAACTCCATTTCCTTCCCTGCCAAATGCGGTTGTTTGTAGATTCCTCTCAGGGTCACTTTGGGGGAGGGGGGCGGCCGTGTTCAATAAATGACATACTTGACCCCCAGGAGATCACCATCACGCACCCCCAGGAATAATTCCATGCCAGACCTGGAATCCCTTGTTCCTACAAGCAGAGGCCCCGCAGACTAGTCCGCGCCGCCTCCCCCTGGCAGCCTCCGGGGCCACCGCCCTAATGAAGGGCTCTGCCGACTTCACGCATTTCAGGCCTCACAGGCAGAGCCCCACGCTGGAGGCTGGGCAGCCTTGGCCCTCCCAACCAGCTGTGCACTTCGAGGCAGATTCCCACCATCTGAGTTTCTGCCCCCAGGAAAATGGGAGTCCATAGCTTCCTAGAGGCAGTTTTAGGATTGAGATCGAGTCTCAACAAATTCCAGAGCCGGTGGTGGTTTTGATCAGGGCTGGTTCCCATCTCCTGCCTTCCTCCACACCTACTACAGTGGCAAGGCGTAGGTCAAGGAGCTTCTCTGGCCATTTGGGTGCGATCTGGGTGGTGATGCACTACTTCCCGTCTTGACTTACCGACAACCAGTCCTTCCCTCCCCTTCCCGAACATCATCCGGGCAGACCCCCCCTTCCCCGAGGGGCTGGGCTGACGTCAGCCTGCCCTGCATCCATTCCTTCTTCTTGCTTCCAGCTGTGATCCCACTCTGCCAGGCTCCCTGCTCAGGATGCTCCTTGTGAGACCGGAAAAGACTGGCGAGAGCCCTTGTCTATTGCACCAGCGCCACCCCCCAGGGCCTGACCCTGAGAAGGGGTTAGTGGATGTGAAACTGACTTCATTGTCAGAGGACTGGCTTAAGCAATCATGGCCTTGGACAACTGAGTATCAGGAGGCCATTGTTTTTGGAGAACATTACATGACATGCACAAATGCTCAGAATATAATGCTAGGGGAAGAGTACTTGTCAGTACGTACCATATAATTTCATGTACATGAGTTCCAAACAGGCTCAATTCATGTGTGGTGGCAGGAGTAAGCCTAGGGCACTTCCTTCGGCTTGGGGGCGGGCTGGGTTGGGGAGTGCATACGAAAGCCCTTAGTGTCCCATGACTGCAAATGTTCTCTCTTAATCTGGGTGGTGGTTGCATGGGCATAAAATATGTAAGAACTCACAAGGCTATACATTTTTGATTGGTGCACTTTACTCTAAGTTATACCTAATTTAAAAAAAAGAGGAGACAATGTAACACCACTACACACACATCAGAATGGCTAAAAAGGAACAAATACAAAAGACTGAATTGCTGAATATCTGAAGATTTTTCACGTTGTTGCTTGTTCACCTTTTCACTTTTCATCCGTTTAGCTTTCACTCAGGTGGGCTGTGAGTGTTGAGAAAGCAGGGACGTGGTCCCACAGAGTGACTGCAGATCCCCAAGGATCCACACTGAAAGGCATCATGGGATCGAGAGGGGGGCATGGCCTGAGACCCCGGCAGCTTGGGTTCCATCCCCAACTCTGACTTGCTGTGTCACCGGGGGAGGGCCAGTCCCTTCTCTGCACCCCAATTTCCTCATCTGTTGAAAATATTCTTCCTAAGAGCACCCACTCCCTGCCTAACACTGACTATACTGTGGGATTCCCACAACAGCCCTAAAGAGGAGGAATTTACTCTCTCCACCAGACAGGTAGAGAACTTCCACGTGATGGACTGAGCCAAGGCGGGCTCCCCTCTCCCGCTGGGGCTGAGGCTGGGCGGCCCTTGGGGTGTCCAACCAGATACAGATCTAGGTTGATAATGTGCATGTGTGACTATAGAAGGGATGGGGAAAGAAAGCCAGTCTTGAGAAATGTGAGCGCAACTCCAAATCTAAGCCCGGTCTCCGCGGAGGTCTGAATTTACAGCGTAAGAACCCCTAACTGAAGAGTTAACATAAAAACTTGTCTAGAATTAGTTGAAGAATCAAACACAACAACACTGCACCATGGAAACACTTCCATGTGAGTCTCCAATAAGAAACAAAAAAACAAAAAACAAAACTCTGTTGAATTCACCAGCAAAAATTATAAGCTACAAGGAAATGTTATCACCACGGGGGAGCATTAAGTAGACAAAACCAACAGGAGGCTTAGCATCCCAAGACTTGGCATAGTTTATACCCCAATTAAGGAATAGGATCATATAAAGAGAAAAAGAGTGGCCCGTCCAACACTAGCACGTGCAAGAGCAGAGCTGGGACCTCCTGCTCTGGGAACATATGTTTCCAGCTGTTAGATCATTTGGATAGTTCTATGACCCTGAACAGAGATATTGCCCTCCTCCTACCCCACCGGCACCAAGTTTCCCCGCTCTTCTGCCTGGGTCCTCCAGCCTACCTGGCACAAAGGAGTTGGTAAGGCAGGTGCCAATGGCCAGCACTAAGAAGGGAGAAATCATGGTGCCCTCTCCAAGACCTGCTTTCTCTCTCCGGCCCAGAGGTATGATCAACGTGGGTGGGAGGGGATGGGCTGGCAGTGGTCAGATGTTAATTGATGTTCCGATCCTAGAAATTAAAGGGAAAAAAAAAGACATGTGGGCCATAGCTCCAGAATTCATTCATCCATCCACTTATACATTCACTAATTCATTCATTATTTGTTGAGCATTGATCACCGGCCCGGCATGGGGCTGGGCACTGGGATGCAAACCCAGGCAGTCCCTCCCTCAGGAAGCTCAATCATGAAAACGGTCATGTAAGTATAATGAGCTTCATGCTGCAAAGTGGTTCCTTCCCCATTTCCCAGGTGAACTCCCACTTCCGGTCCATCTGGAGCCTGAACCCCATCAGAGTTTGGTCTTCCTGTGTAATCCTTCCCAAACTGCAGCATGCACCAGAATCTCTTAGAAGGAAATAGGCCCAGGGTCCACCTGCCTTCACCCAGACTCCTGAGTGCATTTCTAACAAGCTCCCAGGAGAGGATACTCCTGCTCCTGACTAGTCTGCAGCCTTTTAATGACCCGTGTTCCAAGCACAACAGAGACAAAACAGAGTCCACCCTTTCTTACAGGGACAACCACATTTGCCACATTCTCTTCTAGAACTTGGCATTTACTATGAGATATAAAAGCTATAGGAGTGACCCAAAGAAGACTGGCTGCTAAGGGTGCCCATTTCTGGGTGGTGACATTTCGGAGGACTTGATTGCCTTTTCACTCTTTTCTGCATTCCCCAAATTTTCTCCTGTGTTGAGATGTTACCTTTATAATTTAAAAAAAAACTGTTAAAACACACACATACACACACACACACACACACACACACACACACACACTGGAAGGAAATACACCAAAACATTAGCTGTGGTTTTCTCTGGGCAGTAAGACTATGAATGATGATTTCCTCTTCTTTTTATTATTATTATTTAATTTTCCAAATTGCCTAAAATGAGCATGTACTCGATGGCATAAGAAAGTTTTTAAATTGTGGTCATCCTGTCAGGATCACAAGGGGCAACCCCAATTGCAGCTGAGAATGTACTAACCCCATTGTGCATAAATGTTGCTGAAAGAGGAGAGATTTCAAAAGGCAAGAGTTTCACAGGAAAATATATTTCCACCAAAACCGAAATAAAAACGGTTACTCTCCATTTGTTGCAGGAAACAGCAGTGATGCACAACATTCTACCGTTGGGTGTCGTGTCAGATAAGAAACCACTCTGCTGCTAGCAGAGGATCTCGATTCAACCTCAAAAACGTGCATGCTGGGGACGCCTGGGTGGCTCAGTTGGTTAAGAGTCCGACTCTTGGTTTCTCTCAGGTCAGGAGCTCAGGATCCTGAGATCGAGCCCCGCGTCGGGCTCCCAAGCTCAGTGGAGAGTCTGAGATTCTCTCTCTCCCGCTCCCTCTGCCCCTCCCCCTGGTCTCATGGGCGCTCTCTCCCTCTCTCTCCCTCAAATAAATAAATCTAAGGGAAAGTACACACTGCATTTCAGTGCCCAGAGGTGAGGGCTCACCAGCACCTCCACCCACAAAACACCCAGCATTCACCAAAAGCACCATCCAATTGCACCCTTATGCTTTTCCACCTGCTTCCGCATCCACCTGGCTCCTTAATGGGGGGCAGTAGGGCAGGCAGGAACTAAAAGGAAACACTACATCTGACATCTACCAGCACTTAACTCTGAGAGGCATGATTTCTGATTTCTTTTTACTCTACCTTTTTCAAAATTTTTTTTTTTTAAGATTTTATCTGAGAGAGAGAGCAGGAGCGGTGGGGAGGGGTAGAGGGAGAGGGAGAAGCAGACTTCCCACTGAGGAGGGAGCCCGATGTGGGGCTCGATCCCACGATCCTGGGATCATGACCTGAGCTGAAGGCAGACGCTTAACTGACTAAGCCACCCAGGTGCCCCTTTTTCAAATGTTTCTAGAGTAAACCCTAACATCAGAAAGAATGCTATTAAATTGATATACAGTGTCAATACATCACAATATTATTCCAAATAGCTTAAAAACCGAAGTCACCTCTTTCAGGAAGCCTCCCGGATGGCCACTCATTTGAGGATGCTGTCTCTGAACTTCATACCACCTCCACCATTGTGTGTATGTCCCTGTTTTGAAAGTAATTCTTTTCTGGTCCATTTCCCCCACCACACTGGGAGTTTCTAAGAGCGGGGACTTTGCCTTGTTTGTCCATACTCCAGTGCTTGGCAATATTGGTAAATATTGACATCAGTTGAAAGCCAATGCTCTAAGGAGGGAGGCAGGGGGAAGGGAAGAACCACCCCAAATCCTTCCTTTGTGTGTGCAGAGAAATGCACGTATTGGCAAGTGCATAGAGTATAACTAGGGTGTCCATTCACTGCCAGGAGTGGGTGTAGATCAGTACAACCCCTTCGGAAAACTGGCGGCATCTACCAAAGCTGAAACGTACATATGCCCTCTGACCCATCTATTTCCAACAGAAATGTACACATGTGCGTTCACCAAAAGACCAGTATGGGAACATTTGCATCAGCTCTGTTCATCTGGCCTCAGAACTGCTCCACCTTCAGCAGGATGGAGAAATACACTGAGTTCTCAGAATGGAAATCTAAGCAACAGTTAGGATGAATGATCATGATCGACAACTCCACACAACAACAGGGATGAATCTTGCCAAGGTAAAGTTGACTGGAGGAAGCCAATCCAAGAGTACATAGAGAGTAATTCCCAAGATACAAAGTATAAGGACAAAGCGAGGGGTTAGAAGACAAGACAAAGGTTACACTTGAGGGTGTGGAGACCGAAGGGGGCACAAGGGACTTGTGATTGATCTGCAGGCTAGTTACACGGGTGGATTCCGTCTGAAAATCAAACAAGCGGTCGATGTGTAATATTGACACTTTTCTGCATGAATGCGTCTATGTTCCATTTCAAGAAGATAGAAACAATACTCTCTAAGAGCTTAGGTAAACAATCTATAAACACAGAATGCAAATGACCTGTGTACTGCACGTCACTGTTTATGAAGACTTCCATCATGATTTCTCACTAGTAACCCCTACAGTGGACAGAGGCGGGCTGTGATCTACTTTGCAGGTGAGAAAACCAAGGCTCATGATAGTTCACCATGCACTGAAAAATAGGACTTAATCCTCTCTGCCCCTTGGGCCCAATACAAACAAGGGTATAAGGAAAAAGAAAAGTCAAGGGTGGCCCCAGGAGATCTAAAGGGCTCATCCAGCCTGCATGATTATTCTTATTTGTTTCTCTTCTCTGTCAGCCTGATGCTCTGGGAGAGTAAACATCATTTTCCCCATCGTTGAATCCCCAACCCTGTGCACACAGAAACAGCTCTGTAAATGCTAACTTAATGAAAAGCCTCAAGATTCAGGCTGGAATGCTCTGAATTTTGGCCCCAGGGATGTGGCTTTGAGATCCCCTGTCCTAGAGACAGACAGGTGCCTTCTCGTGCTTTCTCCCACTGCCTCTGCCTGAAAAGGAGAGGGGGCTGGAACCTAGGAGACCCTTCAGAAGCCAGAGTCTGCTCTGCGGGCTCCTCCTCTTGGCCCCCACCCCCACCCAGAGGCTCCAAGCCTGCTCTCTTGGCCCTGGTGATGGGCTCAGTGGGGCCCAGTCTGGGGCTGCAGGGGCCCTGGCTGCCCACCACCCTCTGCCAATGCTCTACTAGCTCAGAACGGAGTCTCGAGTGTTTGCCAGCCCCGCTGCCCCCCACCTCCCAGCTGGACCGTCTCCACCAGGCTCCCAGCTACGTGCTCTGATTACTCATGACAAGTATGCAGAAGCCCTAACTGGGCTCTGGTCCCTGGAGAAGGAGCAGCTCCTTGGCAGGTCAGGAGAGGGGAGCAGAGGGGCTGAGCCTTGGCCCTGAGGACTGACTCAGCATCCTGGGGCAGAGGGCATGGGAGCCCCTTGGAGCCATGCAAAAAGCCAGTCCTGAGCGGCTGAGTCCCAAAAGGTCCAGGGCAATTGACAGATATAAATCACTACCATTTCTTGGACACTCATGTGGTACTGAACACTGTGCTAACTATTGACATCTGTGGTCTTACTTAATCCTCACCGCAAGTGTCATTAGCCTGTTGTACAGTTTAGGAAACTGAGCAAAGGATCTCAGCTAGTCCGTGGCCAAGTGTGATTCAATCCCAGGCTGACTCTTAGCCTCTCTGGGCCTTGGTTTCCCCACCACGGAGAGCAAAGAGAGACCAGTGCCCACCCTTTCTCTGTCCCGCCAAGAGCGAAATGAGTTTAGGGCAGGAGATCTGGCAGCGGGGGGAGTTAGGCCCAGGCGAGTTCCCCTACCTGAGTGGCCTGGCCAGGCGGCAGGTGAAGAAGCAGAGGAGGCTCAAGGCCAGCATCAGGAGGAGGAAGCTGAGGACCGCCGTGAGGGCCACGTCCAGGATGGGGGACAGAAGAGCCATCTTGGGGCAAAGAGGGCCCCACAGAGCCCCCTGTACACAGCCCCTGCACACTAGCCTTGGATGCTCTCTGCAAAGCCTTGGGTCAGTGGCCAGTGACCTGGCTTTGTTCCTTGGGGTTAATCTTTTAGGGATTAGCCCAGGAGGGACGAAGCGGGATGGGTGGGGGGTGGGGAACAGCCCATGAAGCTCCCCTCCCCCCAAGCCAGGCCTTTTCCACCCGATGCCTGTTCATTCCACTTTGTTCATTCATTCTTCATTCCCAAACATTGAGTGAGCACCAGCTGGGTCCCTGGTACTCTGTCCTAGGTACTAAGGACTCACTGGGGGAACAGGATAGACAGGGTCTCTGTCCTCTTGGAGATTCCTGACCAGCCAGGGTAAAAAAAAAAAAAAAGAGCACCTACTACGCAGTAGCCATTGTGCTGGTCACCCTGTGGGATAAAAGCCGCAGAAGGAAGGGCATCCCCGGCCGGCCAAGGTCATGATCCGTTATTCGTTTGTGAAGCAGCAACAGTGGCTGCTCGACCCCATTTACAAGCCCGGGCATGAGACTGCACTGAACCAGCCAGAGGGGGAAGCTATGTCCGGAATAAGAGGAACTGTTCTTACTGAGCACCCACTGTGTGCCTGGCCCCGTAAGACAGGCATCAGCAACCCCTCTTACAGGACGACGGAAAGAGAAGCTCAGAGTTGCAACGTTAGAGTTGGGATCTGAACCCAGATCGGCCAGCCTCCACAGCCTGTCACCCCGACCCCTGCACGGCCCCAGAACCGGGATAACACCAGCCCTGCAGGACAGCAGCCTTCAGTAAAATCACCGGCTATCCCCGGAGAGTCAGCACACACAGGCTGGAGGTGGCTGAGCGACTGCCTGCCTGAAGGTCCCTTTCTGCTTCCGAAGTCCCCTCCCCATATCTCTCTTGGGTCCCAACAACATCTCATCAAGCCAGGAGAGGGTTACAGTTCCCATTTTACAGATTCGGAAACTGAGGCTCAGAGAAGGGAAGCCACTAGACATACCCAGAGCCGACACAACACCAGCTGTGCCTATGAGGCCAGGCCTTGTCCAACTACGCCTCCCGTCACCTGGGACACCTCAGACCCCATGGTACAAAGCACTCAAGGTTAGGGGAAGAGGCTTTTACCCTCTCGTGCCAAGAGGTCCCCCCTTTCCAGAAGGGCCACTAGGCTCACCATGAAAATAGGAAATCCAGTGGTATGACTCCATGAAAGCCTCTTCTTTTTCAATAGGCCCTTCACTCAGATTGCATCAGACCCTCACAGCATGCCAGTGATACAGGCAGGGTGGGCTTATTGGCCCCCTTGACAGATAGGGAAACTGAGGCTCATCAGTAAAGTCACAAGGCCAGCACATTTGGGCCAGGCCCCAGACCACCCCCCCCCCAGCTGTGTGACTGTGGGTCAGTCCCTGTACTTCCGAGCCTACAGCCATCGCCCACTCGGGAGAGCACCTGCGGTGTACCAGACACCGAGTGGGACATACGTGACCTTAGTTTAGTCCTCGTTAACAGCCCTGAGAGCTAGATCATTTGTCCCCCTTCCCAGGCAAGGGAAGGAAGGCCTGGGCAGCAGTGGGGGGAGGGGCGGACACGGTGGTGGAGATGATCCAGGCTCACACAGATGGAAGATGCTGACCACGCCCTGCATAGGACCCCTCAAGGAACCTACCTGGAGGTCACCCCTGCTCCAGGCTCTCTCTACCACAGCTGACCCAGAGACCCTCCCTGCCCCAGCCAGCTCCCCGGGGCTGGAACAGCTCTAAGACTCCCCCCACCCTCCAGCTTCCCAGATCAATAGGAGACCCAAAGAGTGTCACCTTGTGCTCCCTAGCCTTACTTGGCTGGGCCAGAGGGCAGTTTTTTGTCCTTAGGGAGCCTCCAGGCTAGAAGTCACAGCCCTGGAAAGTCTGGGCTGGGGAGGGTCCTTTGAGCAGATCTCCCCAAACCAGGCCACAAGAATCACTTGGGGGTGAATGCAGGGGTTGGGGGGGGGCAGTCCTACTCCCAAGCGGTTTCCTGGGGAGGGGGACAGCCTGGGGAATGTATGAGAGTCATGGAGGTGTTTTTCACAGTGACTGGGAGGTAGTTAAAAGTGCGTGTTTGTGTATCTGTACAACTCCAGCCAGGGGCTAACAGTATCGCTAGGTGCTGAGGACCCGAGGAGCTTTGCGTGAAGGGAGCATAGAGAAAGAAAAGGGTGTGGCTGATTCAAATTTAAAAGGAGATTAAAGAGACACACCAGCCCCCAAATTCCCCATTCTCCCCCACAGGACCTGCTGAATCATTCTGTGAGCAGATGAGTTTGGGAAACACTGCTTTGCAGACTGTCCCATTGCCCAGATGGGAAGACTGAGGCCGAAAGAGGAAAGACTTACCCCGGTTGCCCAGCTCCTCCTTCCCGTGGACACACACAGGGAACAATCAGAATGAGAACAGGCGGAAGCCAGCACCCTCTGGGCTGTCAAGCTGGGCCTTCCTGGCTCTTTGAAGGAGCTGTGGCGGCAGCAAGTGCTGAGTGTTCCCTCAGCTGCCAGCAGGCTGGGGACTGGGATGGGGGTGGAGGGCCTGCTAGAGCACCGAACTGGGCTGCAGCAGCTGCCTGGGGAGGAACACTGCAGCTGCAGGGTCAGAGAGAGGGGACATGGAATCCCTCTCTCAGCCAAGCCTGGCGTCTCTGGCAAGCCTTGCTGGCCAGGACTTTATTCATTCACTGACGTAGGTTATTTATGGCTGCCATGAAGCAGCCTCCGGGTGTAGGGCTCGGGAAGGAATGTGTGGTGGTCAGAGTAGGCTGCAGGTCAGACCCAAGGAGGGACTTCCCCAGAGGGCACTGGGCCAGATGCTGGGGACAGGGCAAGGCTCAGCCCTCCAGCTGCTGACAGCACTCCATGTGGGCAGAAAACAGATGTGCAAGTGCCCGGGGAGGCATGGTGTCAGCCCCGCTGTCTGCCAAGCCATTGCGTCTTGAAGGCTCAGCCGAGACACCAGCTGTCCCCTGAGCACTTCCAGTCTCAACATCTCTGTACACAGTGTTCCCTGGTCTAGAATGTTCCCTGCTGTCCACTCCATGAAGTCTTCCCATCATCCTTCCACCTTGATAGCTCTGCAGAGCTGCCCCGCACCCCCGCCTCAGCCCATGCGGTGGGTACGACTCCTCCCCAAGCTCCCAGAACCTAGGTCACCCCATCAGAGTCTTAGAGAGCCACTGGTTGTCACCCCCTTACCATGGCGTGAGCTCTGCTGATGGTGGCAGCCCCAAGGCTGGCAGAGCCGGGCGCATAGCTGGGCGGCCAGGGAATGTCGGTGGCTGGGTGAGAGGGCGGTGGGGTTAGGGGGGGAGTGGCTGAAGACGCAGCTCAGCAGCAGGAAGAGCGAGCCCTGGAGCCGGGGCGCCGGGCTCAGACCCTGCCTCTGCCCCTCGAGCTGGGAAGCTAAGGGCCGCCGATCCCACCCTCTGTGTCTCCGGCTTCTCATCTGCAAAGTGGGAGACTAACAGAAACCACAGAAACTAAGGATTGTAGGAGTTAATAGACGGAGGGGCTTAAAACAGACCGCAGGGCATGGGAAGTGTGCGGTGACTGCCAGTCAGCAGCCGGGATTAGGAGTGGGGGAGGATGGACGGATACGCCAAGGACGGGCAGGGAGAGGGGCACACGAGGGTCTGGAGCAGAAAATGGACTGACCGTTCTCTGCTCACTCGGCCAGGCAGCTAGTTACCCTCAGGGCTTTCCCACAGACCTGCTTGTCTGGAAGGCCCCACCAGAGGCCCGCTGCACAGCTCCACGTGGCAGGAGGAGGGGGGTATTTAGTGAAGGGGAAGGGGGCAAGGTTCCAGTTCTTCGAGTCAAAGGGCTCCACGTCTCCACAAGGGAGCAAATAACCCACCACACAGCCCGATATGTTCTTTTCCTCGAAGGGGAGAGAGAGAACATCCAGGATCTGCCAGGAAGGTTCCACGGATGGAGTGGAAGCAGGCCAGGCTGGAAGGATTGGGGGGGAGGGGTTGAGATGAACAGAGACAGAGGGTGCCCCTGACAGGTGGGCAGAGGGGGCAGCCCAGACCGGCCACAAAGGGCTCTGCTCGCAGTGCTCAGCCCGGTCGAGAGCACGTCCTGCGTGTCCCTGCACACGGACACGCCAGCCCATCTTACAGGTGCGGACGCTGAAGCTCAGGCGTGTGCCACTTGCCCGAGGCCACACAGCAGAGCTAGAATCAGAGGCCTCAAAGGCCTGGGTTCTGGAGCTAAAGCTTTTCTGGGGCTCCCTGGGGCATCTGGATGGTCTGGATGCCACCAACTGGCTCTGTGGGCAGAGGACTGAAGCCAGTCACGGTCCCACTAGTGGGAGGAGAGCTGACAGGGGGGTGGAAGGGGGGATGGCAGGGCACCGAAACCCGTGCCTGGGGCCTGAGATGGCTGAGGGCCTGGCAGAGGAGGTCAGGGATGGCTGCTCTGTGGGCACACAGGCTTCCAGCATCCCACGGACAGGACATGGGGGGGGCATTGCTGTGTTCTCTCTGAGGTGCCTGCCACCCCCATACTTGGGTACACTCAGCACTCCTGCGGCAGGAGCCCCTCTGCTACCAGGACACCGGACTGTCCATCCTTGTTCTCACAATCGACGACACGATAAGGCAGGCACAGGGAGGGTGCACGCCTCCCTGGGGTCACACAGCACGTCAACAGCAGGGACAGGGCTCCAGAGGAACCAGCTACGATGTGGGGGCTCTGACTGGAAGCACAAGGCAGTCTACAGCCTACTGCCAGTGTCTTGGAATTCCAGACATGAATGATCTGTGTCACCCGAAGAGAACCATTCAAACTGAGACCATTCTAAAAAAGCCCTCATTTCACACTTTGTCATTGTGTTCTTAATCACAGCAAACCTTTTCATAGCCCTTACTATGTGCCAACCATTGTTCGGAAAACACTTTACCTCCATCCACTCATTTAATCCCTACAATCACCTGCCACGTAGGCACTATTATTACGCCCATCTTGCAGGTGACAGAGCAGAAGCACAGAGAGGTTAAGTCCCTTGTGCAAGGTTACATAGCCAGTAAGGGGCCGAGCCAGATCTCAACATTCCTCGTGGATGTTTCTGTCTCCCAGGGCCAAGCGTAAACCCCTAAGCAGCCGGCGAGCCTAGAAAGGAAGCACGTTTGCTCCAGCTGCAGCATGAGTAGTCCGTGTCTGTGGATGAATGGACCACGTGCAGCTACTATTGGGCTCGGGCTCCTTACACACTCATCCCACGTCACCCCAGTCCTCTGAGGGAGGACTTCCCCTTATCCCCACTTACAAAAGAGAGGTGAGGTGAGGTGACTTACCCGAGGTCACGCGGCATGAGTGAGCCTAGACACACGCCTCCTCCCCGCCCCACCCCACCCCTACTCCAGCGGTTCCTTGAGCAGATCACTGGACCACCCCGGCTCTCCCCACTCCCCGCCCCCCAGGCCCACGCACCCTGGCAGCCTTCCCGTGGGAGAGGAAGCCACCATTCCACAGCCCCCACGTGGGCCCTGAGAGAGGCCGCGACAGCTCGGGATGGGGGAAATAGGCAGTGAACTTGTAACCTGCTGGGCAGCGGCCAACACAAGCAGCATCCCTGGGTGGCATGTGCAGGGGGCTCGCAAGCACCATGCTGGCATCAGGGCTGGGAGTACACGGATGTTCCCAGAGATAGCACGCTGCAGCTGGCCCTGGATAAGCACGTCCCTCACATTCCCGGAGAACCTTCCAGCAGGAGGAGGAGACTGCTGCCCCTAGTGCATTTGCCAGGGACCCCAGGAGGTGGCAGGGCAGGGAGACCACCTCGCCCCGCAGGAAACCTGAGCCCACGGAAGTGAGGGTCCTACCCGAAGGGTGCACAGCTCAGCAGAGTCCCCATCGCTTACAGGTTTCTCGACCTTGGGCACGTCACTTCACCTTTCTGGGCCTCAGGATCCTCCCGTGTCCCAGGCAGACCATCACCGTATGTGCCTATGTCGCTGTACGATTGTAAGCATAAGAATACAATAAACCGGGAGATAAATGCCCCGGGCTTGGCACATTAAAACACTCAACGTTAGCTGGTAGTAACGGGCAGAACGAGCATGCCAGGCCCCTTCGAAGCACTTCACATGCACTGACTCGCCTAACCCGCACAGCAACCCTTCCGTATGGGCCATCAATGCTCCCACGGTACAGAGAAGTTCAGTAACTTGGCCAAGGTCACACGGCTATGAACAGGACACTATGGAGATGGAAAGGGAGAGACTCTTAATGGAGCACCTACTATGTGCTGGAGCTTTTGGTTCCGCCTTCCAAGGATCCTATGAGGTGGGAATTATCAGCTCTGGGTCAGGAGACAACACTGAGACTCGGGAAGTAGGAGGGAGGAGCAGGGTCACACAGCCATCGCGTGGGAGAGCTGGGATCTAGGCCAGGCCTGGCTGGCTCCACAGCCAGTGTACTTGCTACTACCCCCATCCCAGCCATCTGCCAGGACAACTTCCATCACCGGTGGTAAGAGCCGGAGGCCTCTGCCGCCCCAGGTACAGGGAGCCCTGCGTCAGTGTGCCGGATGATCTCGTTCCGCCTGTGTATGCGTGCGCACTGCAGTCCTGGCCCCGAGTGCTGCAGGGCATCCGTTGTGGTGTGCCCGGCCCCTGCCCCACCGCCCCACCACCCCACCACCGGCCCTGAAGTCAGGCTGCTCCCTCCGCCCCCTGCCAACTCCCCTTGGGCGGCCTCCATAAGGGGAGGGGCTTCGCTTGGTCACATTGTCTCCCTCCCGCCCAGGACAGCCCTTTCCAGGTTTGTAACTCCTCGGAGAGGCTGAGATGGGCAGGGGCAGCCCAGGGGTACAAGTCAGGGTCCTGGCCAAATAGTCAAGAGCTGTTTCTTCCTCTGTGAAGCAGGGATAATAAATGCCACTCTGCCTCCATGATCAGCTTCTTGGGAGGGAAGGAACTTTTCGAACTGTAGAGTGCTGTGCAGATGTTCCGACGGCTTTCCATGGCTCCCCTTCTGATGACCATAGTGGGTATCTGCTGGGATCTCTGGCCACCCGGAATCCATTCCCCCTTCCTGACAATACCGAAGTCTCCTTGGACAGCAGCCCTCCCCCTCTCAGCCCCGTGGTTTGGATGGGATTGATCCCCAGCCCTGGCAGCTCCAGGTGGGCCCTGATTGGCTTACACTGGAAGACTCTCCACCTGGATGGTGTGTTGTTAAGGTTGAGGCCAGTGGCAGGGAGCACTGTGTGGAGCCTAAAGGTGGAGCAACTCCTTAGAATCTGGAGTCTTGGGTAACATTGCTTGAGTCCCTGGATGCAGCTGTGCCTGAAGCTCACTTCTGAACATCCAGGTTACATGAGCCAATTCGTTCCCCTTATTGCTTGCCTTGGATTTCCTGTTTCTTGGAACACAGTCTGACCTCAGAACTCCAGTTCAGTAAGTTTTTCTGATCCCCTTATAATGTAAGCAACTACATTATGTCATGCTCAGCCAGCTGTTCTTACCAAAGGAAAAAGCTTGCAAACAAGCTAAAGATGGGTCAACACATTTCAAGTGCAACTGAACACAAGTTAGGTTTTCTTTTTGGAATCTATAAACCCTTAGAACCATAGGAGGTCTTTGAACAGGACCTAACAACCCTACTACAGGCAGGACTGAGACCCTCCCCTTCCAACAGCTGTTGTCAGTGGAGTTTAACTCTTTGACCCGTTCCAAGTGTCTACTGTGTGCCCGGCCCTATGCTCAGCACTGCAGGTGCAAAGCTCTGCCTTGTAGGCCCTTCAGTCTAGTGAACCCATTTTCACTGGGTTTTATACAAAAACCCCAGGAGGTCGGAGTACCGGGGGGAATACTGCTACGCCCATTTCACAGAGAAGGAAATGGAGATGCAGAGAGGTGAAGTGACCTGCCCAAGATCCTTCTGCTAAGGAGGGGCCAGGCCAGGCCATGCTCTGGGATCTGCCTGGCTCCAGACCCTGTGCTTTCTCTCCTAGCCCTTGGGGTGCGGGGTTGGCACAGGGCTGTCATTGTCCCGAGGCAGCTCATGCCCTCAGAAGTCAGAGTGGCTTAAGGAGGTGAAGAGGAGGGGGCTCAGTCAGTAGAGAGTGTGACTCTTGATCTCAGGGTCATGAGTTTGAGCCCCACGTCGGATGTAGAGATTACTTTAAAAAATAAATAAATAAAATAAATGCAATTAAAAAAAATTCTAAAGAAGAAAGCCAAGTATCATGGGCTTCCTGTTTGCCTGAGGCTCTTGGCTCTGTGAGAAGCCGCAGTGCTCAGGCCCGTCCAGCTTTACTATCCTATGGGACTCTCCTCCTGCAGGCTGTGGCCAGAGAGGGACCAGGCACCACCCAGAAATCTAGGCCCAGATGCTTTCACAGGCAGCCCTGGGCACCCCAAATGAGCTGTCCCAGCCTCTACCCTGCATCTCCAAGATCCAGCTGGTACTGACTGAGCATCGCCTACACACTAGGGCCTTCCCTATTTGTTATTCCACCAACATTCGGTGCACCGCTGTTTACTGAGCACCTACTACGGCTGGAGGGTACTCTACGCGCTGAACAGAGCCACCCAAATCCCTGCTGGGGTGAGCAGACAACAAAGAAGGAATAAAGTCAACAGGATGCCAGGTGGTGCTAAGCCTGACGGAGAAAAAGGAGGCAAGGAGGACTAGCAGGAGATGGTGCGAGCAGTTTTAAATAGAAAGGTCAGAGAAAGGCTCACGCAGGAATCATCTCATTTGCCCTTGCAGTAATCCCTCGCAGCTGAGCATGTGATTCCCAAACTGCAGATAAGGAAACTTCAGGAAGCTTCAGGATTAAATGTGGTGTCCGCCTACATACGGTAATCTAACCAGGGGCTGCTGGGCTCCCCGATGCCCTCTCCCCAACTCTACCAAATGGCACTCGAGGCCCTTTTGCAGATGATGCAAGCAAGGCTCTGAGAGGCAAAGCCGCAAGCCCAGGCCCGCAGGTGCACAGAGAGGCTGGGGTTCAGCCCCGGTGCCACCCTGTGCAGCTGCCTCTGGGCAAGGCCCACATCTACTTCCGCAGGACTCGCAAGCTCTGGGCTTGTTGAAACTCAAGCCTCCTCTTTGCTGATTCCCTGTCCTCCAAGAGTCCCCTTCGCTTTCCCAGAGCCCCTGTGGCTTTCTATCCCAGGTCATATGAGCCCCTAATTAACTTCTGGCCCATCACTAAACCCACATTTGTGTGAAACCTCCTAAGACATCCTGTGTATGGCCAAGGGCGGGCAGACAGCTGGAATACACGTGTAAGGGGGTGGGGAGCTTCTCACTGAGCTTTCCCATCTGGGATCTGTCCGGGAATCCCCAAAATCCCTGTGTAATCTTTCTGAACCCTGGAGCATAGCGGAAAGACCTTGGCCATGGAGGCGGCGGCCATGGGTTGAGTCTGTGCAACTTTGAAAGTGACTCTGCATCTGGGGCTGCAGGATCCTTATCTGTCAAACAAGGTTAGTCAACCCCGTCTTGCAAGGTTGTTGTAAAGATAAGATGCCAAGAAGAGTATCTGTTAAGAGATAAAACTCAATAGAAAGCGTATTTAGAAAACATTTAGCAGGGCCTGGCAGACAAACATCAAGAATTTGTTGAACTAAATAGAGAAGTTTGCATAATGGTGAACAACCACCAGCAACAGAACAATAGCTGTATTCATCATGCTCCTACCCTCTGAGGTAGGCATCCTCAGTACCAACCCCGTTTTACAGAAGAGAAAAAAAAAGCACAGAGAGGTTAAGTAACTTGCCTATGATCACACAGCAGGCAGTGGTAGGGCTGGGACTAGGAACCCGGAACCTCTGAAATACAAACTTTCAACCATTACGCCAGGTTAGTAAACTGAGGCATTGAAATACAGTGATTAAGTGCTGACCCAGAAAGGGATCATGGGCAGCCCCACTCCAGAGCCTTCACTCTTAACTACCCCATCAGCTTGTCAGAGCCAAAAGAGACTCTAGGAATAATCTACCCTGACACTCTCGTATTTTTTTCCCAGCAGGTTCCTGAAATCCAGAGAGGTAGTATGACCACCACCCCCCCACCACCCCCAAGTCAGACAGCCAGTGAGCTGAAGAATCAGGACAAGCAGCCAGGTTTCCTAACTCCAGAACCCCATGCCATCACTGGGTATCACACTGACCATAAGGGGCCATCAGGGAAGGTGGCTCAAGGATGCACCAGAATTTTTCCAGCAGAAGTGGAAGGAAGGCAGTCTCAGCAGAGGAAATAGCCCATGCAAAGTTCTGGGAGCCATGAAAGTCTTTTTTTTTTTTTTTTTTTTTTTGGAGAATAGTAAGCTATGAGGTGCATGCAAAGGTTGGGGCAGGGGCAGATGATGAGGTTGGCTTTTCATATTAAATACTTCCACCTTGTTCTTTTTTTTTTTAATACTTTCTTATTCTGTTCTATGTTGCCAACATCTTTCCTTATTTCTTTTGCACACTTCTAATGCTTATTTAAAATTCTTGGTCCAGGGTTGCCTGGGTGGCTCAGTCGGTTAAGTGTCTGACTTCGGCTCAGGTCATGATCCCTGATCCCGGGGTCCTGGGATGGAGCCCCAAGTCCAGCTCTACGCTCAGCAAATCCCTGTGCCCCTCCCCACCAAGCTCCTGCTCAAAGCACACGCTCACTCGCTCTCAAATAAATAAAATCTTAAAAAATATAAATAAAATCAAATTCTTGGCCCATCTGTTCTAATACCACGGACTCAGCGGCACCCCTAATCAATGTGCTCTTTTTCTGTGGCAGCCACCGTGCTCCAGGTGGTGGCGCGGTGGCTGGCCGTGCAGTGGGAGCAGGGATGCCACACGGTCCTGAAAGGAACAGTAAGGGAAGACAGCCGGCTCCTGGATCCTCTTCCTCAAATTAACACCCGAGTAACAAAACAGCAAAACAGCAAAACGTCACTAAGCCTAGGAAATTATGGAGAAAACAGAATCTCCTGGGGAGACCCAAGGGGGTTTTAAACTGGTGTGTGGAGGGGGTTGGTGTGGCAGCCAGGAGAAGGAGCGGGATGTAGTCTTTAGGGTGGTGGAACACATTAGAAAAGAAAATCAGGTTTGAGTTCTGCTCTTACCCCTTTGCATCAGGCCTTCCCCAGTAGACACTCCCTTCCCCAGCACACCCACTGCCCTGGACCACTCGCTTGGACCTGAGTGTCTGCTCAGGCAGATGGCCTGAGTGTCTGCTGGGGCAAAATGAGGGTGAGGGGCGCCTGGCTGGCTCAGTCGGTAGAGCATTCGACTCTTGATCTCAGGGTTGTGAGTTTAAGCCCCAAGTTGGGTGCAGAGATGACTTAAAAATAAAATACATATTTTTTTTAAAAAATTCTATTTATTTATTTGCCAGACACAACGAGAGAGAGACAGACAGACAGACAGAGAGAGAGCGCTCACAAGCAGGGGAGGGGCAGAGGGAGAGGGAGAAGCAGGCTCCCCGCTGAACAGGGAGCCCAATGGGGGATTCGATCCCAGGACCCTGGGTTTATGTCTTGAGCTGAAGGCAGACGCTCAACCGACTGAGCCACCCAGGCATCCCAAAAATAAAATCTTTAAAAAAAAATGAAAGAAAACCACACCCAACAACCCTGGAGCAAAATCAGGGCAGTGCAGCAGGCAACGTGTGGTTGCGGGAATCAAGAGGAAACCGACAGGCCTCTGGTCTCTCCACCACCCACCCCTTCTGTTCCAGACCTCAGGGCTGGTGGATTCTGGCCTAACCAGATAGCCCCCTTCCCTGCCTGCTGCGCCCTGGGGTGCTGGAAGTGAGGCCCAGTGCTGGGGCGCTGGGTTACCTGGGGAGGGGAATGGCAATGCCCAACTGAGGGTCTCCACTCTAGGCTGTCATCTACTTGGGCTCATTGGTGTGGACAGAGACTAGGGTCAGGCTTAGATTCCTAGCCCAGTATGCAGCACCAGATAGAATTGCTGAACCTACCCCCCTGACACACACACCCGACCCCCCGAGAAATTAGATCACGGGTTAAAGAACAGGGAATCCAAGGAACACAATGGCTTCAAAACAAACTGATTAGATACCACTGGAATCAGCTGTATTCAACAGATGGACTGAGAATTTTAAATAAGCATTAGAAACACACAAAGAAAGTAAGGAAAGATATTAGCGATATAAAACAGATCAAGTGTTAGAGAACCCAAGTGGAAATATTCTGTATGAAAAACCAGTTGAAATAATGAAGGTAAGAAGTAGAGTGGAAATAGGAAACAGACACTTCCAGGAAGAAGCCAGGAAGGATTAAGAAACAGAAGATTAAAGAGAGAGGGTAAAACATCAGTTAAACATTAAAACGTCAACCCCAACCTTACTCCATTATTTGAAATGGATCATAAACCTAGTTACAAAAGCCAGAACCATAAAGCTTCTAAAAGAAAACATAAGAGGATATCTTTGTGACTTTGGGGAAGACAAAGAGTCCTAACCTCATAAAAGGAAAACAAAACAAAACAAAACAAAAAAACTGATAAACTGGACTTCATCAATAGTTAAAATTTCTGCCCATCAAAAGATACCATAAAAAAAAAAAAAGATGCTATTAAGAAACTGAATAGACTGAGTGCGTGGGTGGCTCATCCATTAAGTGTGTGACTTCGGCTCAGGTCATGATCTCAGGGTCCTGGGATCCAGACCTGCATCAGGCTCCCCGCTGAGTGGGGAGTCTGCTTCTCCCTGAGCCCACTTCTACCTCCTTCCCTCCCCCGTCCCGCTTTGCCCCTCCCCCACTCACACATAAATGAAATATTTAAAAAAAACTGAAGAGACAAGACATATAATGGAAAAGAACATGCATAGTACATATAACTTACAAAGGACTGTATCCAGTAAATAACTACTAAAGTTGACAATCAAATGATTAACAACCACCCCTCCTACACACACACACACACACACACACACACACGCACACATGGGGAAAACTGCTCAGCAAAAAAGGTGTGAACAAAGAACACAACAAACAGATGTATTGGGCGCCTGGGTGGCTCAGTTGGTTAAGCGACTGCCTTCGGCTCAGGTCATGATCCTGGAGTCCCGGGATCGAGTCCCGCATCGGGCTCCCTGCTCAGCAGGGAGTCTGCTTCTCCCTCTCCCGCTCCCCCCTCTTGTGCTCTCTCTCTCTCTCACTCTCTCTCTCAAATAAATAAATAAAATCTTTAAAAAAACAAAACAAAAAAAACAAAAAAAAAACCAGATGTATTTCTTTCTTTTTTTAAAGATTTATTTATTTATTTATTTGAGAGAGAATGAGAGACAGAGAGCATGAGAGGGAGGAGGGTCAGAGGGAGAAGCAGACTCCCCGCTGAGCAGGGAGCCCGATGCGGGACTTGATCCGGGACTCCAGGATCATGACCTGAGCCGAAGGCAGTCGCTTAACCAACTGAGCCACCCAGGCGCCCCAAAACAGATGTTATTTCAAAAACATTATGCTAAGTGAAAGAAGCTAAACATAAAAGAATACATGCTGTGTAATCCATCTATATGAAACTCCAGAAATGACCAATCTAATCTACAGTGAAAGAAATCAGAATAAAGATTGCATTTGGGAGGCAAAACAGACTGGAGAGGGGCATGAGGGAAATTGCTGGAAAGACAGAAATGTCTTTTTTATATCTTGGTTTGGGATCATGGTTACAAGGTAATGTATACTTGTCAAAACACACAGAATTGCACACTTAACATCTGTGCATTTTATTGTACGAAATTGTACATTAACAAAAAGAAGTGTAAGTGCCAACATCTAGATATTTCAAGAAATAATGAAGATAACCTTAGAACTAAAGAAAGACCAAAGATCTCCCTTTGAAAAGGCCCCAAATATACCAAACAGGACAGAGAAGGAAAAATGCACACTTAGAAATATTACAGTGAATATCAAAAGACAACAAAAACATTCTAAAGCCTAGAGAAAAACAGATCACTTACAAAGGAATAGGTATCAAATTGAATTGACCAAAGTACCAAAGGAAAAGAATCTGAACCAAGAATTTTATATCCAGGGATACCTTGGTGATTCAGCTGGTTAAGTGTCTGCCTTCAGCTCAGGTCATTATCCCAGGGTCCTGGGATCGAGTCCCGCATCGGGCTCCTTGCTCAGTGGGGAGCCTGCTTCTCCCTCTGCCTGCCACTCCCCCTGCTTGTACTCTCACTCTCTCTCTCTCTAGCAAATAAAATAAAATCTTTAAAAAAAAAAAGAATTTTATATCCAGCTAAACTGTCATTCAGATACTAAAGTCTACATTGAAGGGCTCACATTTGTCCAAAAAGACACCCTCTAAAAAACTTTAAGTTTTTTTAAGATTCTATTTATTTATTTGACAGAGAGAGAGAGCACAAACAGGAGGAGTGGCAGAGGGAGAAGCAGCCTCCCTGCTGAGCAAGGAGCCCCATGTGGGACTCGATCCCAGGACCCTAGGATCATGACTTGAGCCAAAGGCAGACGCGTAACTGACGGAGCCACCCAGGCATCCCTAAAAACCTTTTTCAGTAACTACTTAAGTAATACAAAAATAAGCAGATACTAAAGGTATGTGAAGGCAGAGCAAATAACAAATAAAATTTAGTGTTTTAAAAAAAATTCCCAGGGCAAAGAAAAGAACAAGAGGAACATATATCTAAAAATAACTCAGTGCTAAAAAATCTGGAAAATTTTAAATGTGATGTCACAGGGGCTGAAGGGCAAGTCAGTGAATATGAGGGCTTAAGAGGGAGACCTGGTCTTTGTATGGAAAAATTATAGCCGGCAATCTTTAAGTAATAAAACATTAAAATGAAAGAAAAAGCAAGATAAATTGAAATAAAAATGTAGGAGGGCAGAAACAAAAGTACATAGACACATTCTTTTCAGGAACACTCAAAACATTTTAAAAATCATCACATACCAGGCCATAAAATGAGTCTCTTTTATTTTTATTTATTTTTAAGTAATCTCTACACCCAACATGGGACTCAAACTCAAACGCAAGATCAAGAGTCGCATGCTCTACAACTGAACCAGCCATGTGCTCCAACTTTCTCATTTTATTTTATTTTAAAGGAATAAAGGATTTTAAAGGATGCTTCATTATTTTTTACTTTTTTTAAGATTTATTTATTTGAAAGAGATTGACAGCACATGGGGAGGGGCAGAGGGAGAGGGAGAGAAGCAGACTCTGCTAAGCGCAGAGCCCCACTCAGGGCTCGATCTCACAACACTGAGATCATGACCTGAGCTGGAAATCAAGAGTCACACTTAACCGACTGAGCCACCCAGGCGCCCCTCTAAGTCTCTCATTTTAAATGACCGGTTTTCACATAGCCACATTCTCTGACAATGGTACAACTAAGTTAGAAGTCACGTTCTTTTGTTTTATGTTCTTTAGAAATCATGTTTTTAAAAGGACAAACAATTCCCTATACACTCAGAGATTAAAAACATCTCTAAATAACTCATGGATCAAAGAAGAGTCGTAGTAGAAATCTGAAATTACTGAGAACTGAGTGATAACAAAAACATTTATGTATCAAAAATTATAGAACGCAGCAAAGAAAGGGTAAAAATTAATGAGTTAAGGGGCGCCTGAGTAGCTGAGTGGGTTAAGCATCGGACTCTTGGTTTCAGCTCAGGTCATGATCTCATGGGTGGTGGGATTGAGCACCTCATGGGGCTCCGTTCAATGAGGAGTCTGCTTGAAGATTCTCTCCCTCTGCCCCTATGCCCATCCCCCTCGGCTCTCAAATAAATAAATGGATTTTTTAAAATTAATGAGTTAAGCATCTAACTTAGGAAGTTAGAAAAAACAGCAACCCAAAGAAAATAAGATTATAAAGAATAGTAATCAACACAACAGAAGACAAAGATTCATTTGAAAAGATCAAAGCCACAAGTCCTTTAAAAAAAATCAAAACTTGAAGATTAATTTAAAAAAATACAAAATAGAGGTAAGACACAACTATTATGGAAAAGGGGATACAATTTCTCCCTTTTCCTTTTTCCCTTCCCTTCCTCTTTTTTTTTTTTTTTAAGATTTTATTGATTTATTTGACAGAGAGAGCAAGAGAGCACAAGCAGGGGGAGCAGTAGAAGGAGACAGAGAAGCAGGCTTCCCGCTGAGCAGGAAGCCTGATGCGGGGCTCGATCCCAGGACCCGGGATCATGACCTGAGCCGAAGGCAGACGCTTAACCGACAGAGCCACCCAGGTGCCCCATGTCTTTTCTTTTCTTTTCCTTTTTTCCTTTTCAGTAGGCACCAGGCTCAGTGTGGAGCCCAATGCAGGGCTTGAACTCATGACCCTGAGATTAACACCAGGGCTGAGGGGCGCCTGGGTGGCTCAGTTGGTTAAGCATCTGCCTTTGGCTCAGGTCATGATCCCAGGGTCCAGGGATCGAGTGCCACATCAGGCTCCTTGCTCAGCGGGGAGCCTGCTTCTCCCTCTGCCTGCAGCTCCCCGTGCTTGTGCTCTCTCTCTCTCACAAATAAATAAAATCCTTTAAAAATAAATAAATAAATAAAAGACTGCTAAATTGACCTATATTCAATTTTAGAATGTCAGTTTCCAAAATATGATTAGACTCAGGAATATAAAGAACTATGACAAACCAGTAAGAAAATGCCAAAAAAAAAAAAGACAAATAGAAAAATGGGCAAAAGACATTACCAGAAGAGGACTCACACATATACTCAACCTCGCTGGTAATCTGGGAAATGCAAATCAAGTCTACAACGAGAAGTTGTTATACTTATTGGATTGGAAAAAATTAAGAAGTCCGACACCATGTGTTACAGAAGACACGAACAGCAGGACTTCTTATACGTTACCGGCGGGAGGGCAAAGAGATCCAACCATTTTGCTCTTTTTTTTTAAAAGATTTTATTTATTTGACAAAGAGAGACAATGAGAGAGGGAACACAAGCAGGGGGAGTAGGAGAGGGAGTAGCAGGCTTCCTGCGGAGCAGGGAGCCCGACACAGGGCTCGATCCCAGGACCCTGGGATCATGACCGGAGCCGAAGGCAGACGCTTAACGACTGAGCCACTCAGGCGCCCCTCAACCATTTTGCTCTTATCTTGTAATGCTGAACAAGTTTTCAGTACCCTATGACCCAACAATCAGTGGCTAGGTATACATCAAGAGAAAAGTCCTTTCTGCATGCATTATAGAACATGTACATAAATATTCATAGGTACTTTTTCTACACTAGCAAAAACCTGAACACAACCCCAATGCCATCAACAAGAAATTAAATAAAATTGTGAAATAATTACCTGGTGTATATATCACATATACAGCAAGCAGTTTAAAAAAAAAAAATGGGCGCCTGGGTGGCTCAGATGGTCAAGCGTCTGCCTTCGGCTCAGGTCATGATCTCAGGGTCCTGGGATCGAGCCCCACGTCAGGTTCCCTGCCCAGCGGGGAGCCTGCTTCTCCCTCTCCCTCTGCCTGCCACTCCCCCCTGCTTGTGCTCTCTCTCTCTGTGTCAAATAAATAAAATCTTAAAAAAAAAATTAATAAATAAATAATAAATAAACTAAAAAAAAAAAAGAAAAAAAGAACTACCGAAGCGCCTGAGTGGCTCAGTCGTTTAAGCGGCTAACTCTTAATCTCAGCTCAGGTCTTGATCTCAGGGTTGTGAGTTCAAGCCCTGCGTCTGGCTCCAGCGTGGAGCCTACTTAAACAACAACAAAAAAAGAATTACAGCTACATGCAACAATTGGATCAATTTCAGCAATATAAGATTCAGTGAGAAAACCAAGTCCAAGGAGATTATATAAAGGATGGTACACCTTTGTAAAGTATATATAGGGGTGCCTGGGTGGCTCAGTCAATTAAGCATCTGACTTGGGGTCAAGTCATGATCTCAGGGTCCTGGAATTGGGGCAGGCTCTGCGCTCAGCGGGGAGTCTGCTTCTCCCTGACTCTCTCTCTCCCTCAGATAAATAACACCTTTAAAAATAAATAAATAAATATAAATAAAAATTTAAAACTGGGAATGAGAAACCCTAGATTCAGGAGAGATTACCCCACATGAAGACAGTTAGTGGGAGGAGGTTGAAGGAGCTCAGAGAAAGATGTAAATTACTGTCAATATTCTAGTCCTGGTAGTGGATGATAGTTCATAGGGGTTTAAATTGATTTACTTGTTTATTTATTTTAAAGATTGATTGATTAGAGAGAGTGCTGGTCGGGGAGGGGCAGAGGGAAAGAATGTCAAAGCAGCCTCCCTGCTGAGCGCGTGGGGCTTGATCCCACGACCCTGAGATCATGACCTGAGCTGAAATCAAGAGGCAAATGCTTAACCGACTGAACCACCCAGGCTTAAATTTACTTTTAATAATAAAATAGACAGAGGGCCATTGTGGACCAGTGATGAGATTGCCTGATACAAGGATCACGATTAGTCCACTGAAAGATCCCAGGGTCCATAGAATCACTTAAATGAAAACAAAAAATGCTCAGTGCTGGACATATACTATCTCATTGCATCCTCAACAGTCTATGAGCTAGAAACCATTACTGTCCCTATTTTATGAGTAAACTGAGGCTCAGTCACTTGGCCAAGGCCAATTATATGGCAGCCAGGTCTGAATGACCCTTCACCGGGTCCCTGTACCGCCCTTGAGCCTCACCTTCCTCCTGTCAGACTAGGCAACGTACGTAACTTTCTTGGCAAACACTAAGTGCTTAATAAATGCCCGCCTTAATTCAGAGGGGCTGTGTGGGCATATTGGCAAAAAACTGGTTGATGGCTAGGGGACCTAGATCTAGTCCCGCCACCTCCCTTTATGACCTCGGGAGGGTCACTTTCCCTCTCTGGGCCTCAGCCACCCATTTGTGTTTGGAGAGGGCTGCAATGTCAAGTCCCAAAGGCCATTCCTACTCAAACTTTCTAAGGGGCCACCCAGCAAATGGGAGGTCACCCAATCCCTTATTTGTCCTGGCCGGCTCCCCTCATTCTTCCACAGCTGGTGGGAGGTCTACAAGTCTGGGTCCTGCCCACTTTTCTGACATCACCTCCTGGCCCCCAGCCCACACCACTCACCACTCACACCTTCTCTGCCCTGCTTTCCCGCCTCGGGGCTTTTGCACTGGCCCATCCTCTGCCTGGAACGCCCTTCCTCCAAGACTATGCTGGGCTCACTCCTCCTCCTTCAGGTCAAAGGCCATGCATCCTTTCCTTCCCTGCCCCTCCAGGTGAAGAGGCCCCCACTCCTGCCCAGTCCCCCACTATTTCACATTCCTATTTTCTTCCCAGCACTCCCACTGTCTGAAATTAACTTAATTACTTTATGGTGTGTCTCTTCCAGTACCATGGAGCTCCTGGAGGACTTGGTGGGGGTCGCCGCTGTATGCTCAGCACCTGGAACCACACCTGCCTGTAGAAGATGCTCAGTAAATAGTTGTTGGAGGGGTAAAAAGATAAAACACCTAACGCCACCTCCTCCAGAGATCCCTTGTGGTCATTCTGCCCCAGGCTTGGTGGGGAGGCCTCCTCTGGTCCCATGGCTCTCGAACTTTCCCTAATCCTACACCACCTGGGAAGGGGTCTGTTTACATAAGCATCTCCCCCAAACACTGGATGTTCTCTGAAGGCAAAAACTAGACCAGATTCATGCATGAATTCCAGCACCTAGCTCTGGGTCCAGCAGGCAGGTAGACTAAGAAAATGTTTGTAGAATGAATGAGTGA
Source organism: Halichoerus grypus (assembly GCF_964656455.1). NCBI lineage: Eukaryota > Metazoa > Chordata > Mammalia > Carnivora > Phocidae > Halichoerus > Halichoerus grypus. The sequence goes on from NC_135716.1 coordinate 171,937,005, forward strand.
GTGTCCCCCACATTCATCTTTTCCCCCTTCCTGACTCTGCTTCCTCCTTTCTCCACCCTGACAGGTGCTAAGAAGTTGACACCCAGGTGAGTTGATGAGCAAGGCCACTCCAGCAGGAATATCCTGAAGTAGGGGAAGCCCCTTTCTTCCCCCCTTGCCCAGGAGCCACTTCAGGCCGTGAGGGGACAAAGCTGAAGCCCAGCACTGCGTCTCACAGGAATCCTCTCGGGCCTGCCCTGGCCAAACCAACAAGACAGGCATTCTCCCCATATTTCACCCTCCATGACTGGCTGAGGAGGTTGGTGGGCCTGCCTCAGAGCCCGAGCTGGAGCCTTGCACAGCTGAGCAATCCGTGGCCAGGTGCCAGTTGGGAAACACTCACTTATTCAAATCACGTAAGGTTCCACTTCCTCCAAAAGGGGGAAGTGGGACAGGCAGGCCAGCCAGCCCAGGGATTCAGTGTTGGAGGAAATTTCAATGCCAAGTTCTCAGATAAGCCAGTGCTCTGACATTTCCCAACCCAGGAAGACCTTGGAAGGCTGGGATAGAAGAAACCCAGGAAGGTCAGGCCTGAGGCCAGATCCAAGACGGAGGCTGGGGCCAATCTCCCACTGACATTTCTGAGTTAGCAGTGGCTTCAGCCAGGCTAATTGCCCTGGCCTCCCCCTGACCCTGGTTCCCAGAAACACCGGGACTGCCCTGCTGTGCCCCTCACCCCCATTTCTCCCTGCCCCCAGGAATCACACAGGGGATAGATAAACTTTGCACTCCTCAGCTCAGGGGGCCGGGAAGCGTCATGCAGTCTGTTCCTGCCTTTCACCTCCTCCCCAAGTCTGGCTCCAGAAGAATCAGGAGGTTCAGGAGTTTACACATTTGGCCTCCAGAGATTTATCTAGTATTAAATGATTACGGGCCCATACTCTGGAGGTTCAAATTCTGGCTTAACTGCTTATGAGCTGCAGGATCTTGAGTCCCTTTCTGTGCTTCTATTCTTTACCTTTAAAACCAGGGATTCTAGTACCTACTCCGTGGGGTACCTACTCCGTGGGGTACCTACTCCGTGAGGAGGCTAAGACCCCCAAACACAGAAGGGTGTGTCAAACGCTTCGCAGGGGCACACTGCAATAGGCACGCGGTGAAAGGCCACTCTTACTGTCATTATTAAATACATTGAGGTTGCTTGGAGCCAGGCCTGGAACTCTGGACCAGACAGCTTCAGAAGGACACACCAGAGCCAAAACCAATCTGCTCAGCCGACTGGGAGGGAAAGAGGAAAGACCCCAGGCTCTGGGTCTAAATCCCAGCTCCACCACTGGCCGGCTCTGTGACCCTGGGCAAGTTATTTCACTGCACTGAGCCTCCCTGCTGCCTGCGGGCTCTAGATCACAGCAGTACCCCCCCTCGGGGCGGTCACTGTCCTTCCTCACCTGGAGAGGTGCTAGTCTCCATTGCTGTCGGCTGTGGACAGTGCTGGGCAATTAGGGAGCTGACACGCTGGGGCTATCCCAGGCAGGGGGGAGGTGACAGGTTGGTTTCCCTTCCTGGAAACCTCTGTTTAGGCCCTCCCTCAGGGTGTGATGTGCAAGTATTCATTCATTCACCAAATATGCATTAAGTCTACACCATGTGCCAAAAAGCATGGTACACATCGATGTGGCATATGACGGCCGTTACTACTAAGGAAATTAAGGTTGTTTGGCGCTGAGGGTACATCTCTGAACAAAACGGATGAAAAGACCGGTCGGAGATAATCGTTGGGAGAATTCATACCTGACTAAGGGCCTGAGCTGTCAGTAAGGAAACTGGCTTGTCCTGCTGCCAATCACCACCAAACCATGAGTCGGTGTCATCGGTGGAGACGTGAAGACACAATGGACATGTAGGCAGGGCAGCTGGGCTCATCCTGGGGTGGCTCAGGTGTCAAACCCAGCAGGACAGCCTCCACAGGTTTCCCCATGGTAACAGAGTCCAGCTGGGCTGGGGAAAGCCTTGCCAGGTGTGACAGCCTTTCGTTAACCCAAGGATGACATGAACTTGCTGAAGGCAGGCACCTTGCCACACACTGGAATTCACCAAGGATTCGGATGGGGCCCTTACTCTCCAGGAATTCATACTCCGAGGCAGACACTCCATAGGTGATCAGATTGCAAGAGTCTGGGGAACACATCTGGGGAAAGACCATTAGCCTGGGATCCTGATCTGAATTTGAGGGCTGATTTTGCCATCGGTTTGACCTGAGCCTCAGTTTCCCCTTTTGCAAAATGAAGACAATATTTTTGGGGGGCTGTTTTAAGGATTCAGTTAGTTCATCAATAAAAAAGGGCTTTAAAAGTACACCTGGCTGGCTCAGTTGGTGGAGCATGTGACTTTTTTTTTAAGTAATCTCTATACCCAATGTGGGGCTCGAACTCACAACCTCAGGATCAAGAGTGGCATGCTCCACCGACTGAGCCAGTCAGGTGCCCAGGAGCATTCAACTCTTGAACTCAGGGTCAGGAGTTCGAGCCCCATGTTGGATATAGAGATTTCAAACAAATAAATAAATGGGCTTTAAAAATGGAAAAGTATGATAGGAGCCTGTAAACTGAGGTTGGGAGTATCATAGTGACTCATCCAGGGTCATATGGCTGATTAGAACAGGAGCTAGGAAGGCCAAGCCCTGCCCCACCTCAGTCAGCTGCACTGCTCCTGAGTTCCCGTCTCCCGCCCTTGCTCCCTGGGGCCATCGGTTCAGCAAGGCCCAGGGAACAGGTAGAACACTAAATCCCCTGGATCAGGGATTGCCATTTCTTCCCTTGGGACTCCAGGCCCAATTTTCTAACCTGCCAAAGTGGAGATGCCATTTGCTGTGCCGTCCCCATCGGTCTGTGGGAGGTGCCACACGGGGAAGAGCACTCTCCACAGGTAAAGGGGTGGCACGGTCACAAAGGAGAAGTGAGGATGTTGAGCTGGGAAAGAGCACGGAGCCAGGGAGGGAGCCAGCTGCAGGGTTGCACAAACGTGTATTAAAATCTGGGCAGCCGCACTGAGTTCACCAGCCCGGGCAACTCAGGCAAATTGCTTCACCTCTGAGTCATCTCCTTCACTTCAAGAATGGGTTGCTAGAAGGATTAAAAGTGTATATATATATAAAGCACTTAGCAGAATGGCTTGGTGCATAATAAATATTAATAAAATATTCAAAATATTCAAAATATAGCCGAAAAGTCATTAATTCTTTTTAAATTAAAATTTTAAATTTTTTTATTTGAGAGAGAGAGAGAGAGAGCACACAAGCAGGGGGAGTGGCAGAGGGAGAAGCAGGCTCCCTGCTCAGCAGGGAGCCTGATGTGGGACTCGATCCCAGGACCCCGGGATCATGACCTGAGCCAAAGACAGTTAACTGACTGAGCCACCCAGGCGTCCCTAACGTTAATAACTCCACTATTATTACTCTACCATTATTACTACTATTAATACTATTATAGAGGGTGGGGGAGGGGTGAGCCTAACTCTCCAGGACTATCCGCAACCAGCCTCTTTCTACTCTCACTATAAAGCCTGGGTCGTCACCAGCCCCAAAAGCCAGCCCCGCCTAGCCTGGGCCTGTCCCTTCTCCACCCTCCACACAATGACAACATCTAATTTGGATCTGCGATATCTTTCAGTCTTGTGTGCCAACTCTAATTTGTTGATAAGGGCTGACTGGAGGACTGCATTTAGAAGGCCCTGAAGTTCAGAAGGAAAAAGAGCAGTGGTTGATTAGTGATATCTGATGAGTGTAACTACTTGCCATACGTGAACTAGGAAAGCCTGAAGGCCTTGCCTCAATACAAGCCCTGGTTGTGGGGTAACTGAAAGCCAGGAGGGAAAGGGACTTGCCCAAGGTCACACAGCATGAAAAAGGGCAGGGCTGGGATTCAAACTCAGGCTCCTCTGGCTTTCTGAGGGTGCTTCCTGCCAGGACTGTCACGTCCTTCCTCTGGACTATAAGACAGGGTGTCCAGACCCATTGAGACCCACTGTCTGAAAACAGAGCTGCTGCCCAAACAGGACTGCCTACTTGGCTCCCTACCCCCACCCCTCAGGCCTCCTACCACACTTCCCAAACCCCAGAGGCTGATGGTTCCAGTGAAAACAAATGCAGACAGCACCATCCCCTGAGGGCTTGTATACAAACAAAGATTTGAATTCAGATGCTAATCTGATTAAGCAAGACAGCATGAGACCTGGATTTGGTTCTCTTGCCCCTTTCCAGCTGTGTGGTGTGGGAAAGGTTACAGAGCTTCTCTGAGCTTCAGTTTGCTCCTCTGTAAAATGAAGAGGACAAAAATACAATACAACCATTCAAAGTGATTAGCTCCGTGTTCCTGACGCAGAGGAAGCCCTTAGATGTTAATTATCAGGATTAGGTTAAAGGAGGAAAAAAAAAACCCACATCATTTTCACACACACAAAAAAATCCAGGTGATTCAAGCAAGGGTTTGGACTGGCTGTTGAGAGGAACCCTGTTCATCTTTGCTATCTGGCTAACTGAACTGAAATATGAATTACCAAATCTGATGATTTCAAAATAAATAAGGAACCAGATTCTTCTAGGAAAATGGATTGTATCATTTATGTCACAGAGAAGGAAGCAGCCCTGAGTGGGTGGATTGGCAATGGTAGGGGACAAACGTGTTTGCTTCCCACTTCCCAACTGGGTGACTTCGTGCCTCAGTTTCCTCCTCTGTAACGTGGGGAAAATAGCACTGGCCACACAGGGCTGCTGTTAAGACCAATGAGCAGTTGCAGGTCACCCCTGGCCTGGTAATATTAGCAGGTATTAGTTAGCATTGGTACATGTTGGCGGAGCGGGGGGGGGGGGGGGGGGGGCAGCGCTCACTTAAGGAGGCAGAGAAAACAGCAGCTACAGCAGTGCTAAGTAGGAGTGAGGGAGGGGAGGAAGACTCAGAATCTGCTGAGACACTTTGTGCCCAGAACGGCGGCAGATGGGTAAGTTATTAACTCCTGTATGTTATGTTAAGAAGCCGGTGGTAAGTCAATGTGGGGACAGGTGGAAGGAGAAACTGACAAATAATACTCAGAAAGGCCAAGCCTGACACAGTTCAGTGACAGCCTACAAGAGGCCTGGGGGCTTACAGGACAGAGAACTGGGAGCCTCAGCCTGGGAGAGGACACCCACCTTGTTGCTTCCCAGACAAAGTGAAAAGGTGGATCAAAGAAGGCAAAAGTCACATGGCAGATCCCTTTAAAGGTTGGATTTATGGCTTTTCAAATAAAAGCCACCTAAACACTTTTTTAAAGAACATAAAATGTTTGCTGAGCTTTGCCTGGCAGCCTGCATACCTGACCTGGTGAAGTTCATCCACCTGAACCACAAACTGAGGTCTGGGAGAATGAAGATACTGCTATGGAACCCGGCGGGGGTGGGGGGGGCAGGGGGGTGTCATGGAGGTCTTTTTCCCAGAAATAGCCTCCCCTCCCATCTCCTCCCTTCCCTGGGTCAGAAGAACTGGGGAAGGGTTTGAACCCGGCATGTCTACCCTCTGAACCTCAGTCTCATCTGCAAAAGGGCAGGACGTGGGGAGGAGGTAAGGGATCAGAGATAATGTTGAAGGTGCCTGGTCCCTGGCAGGTACTTAGAAAATGCAAACCCACACGGGGCACATTTCTGAGCTCCTCCACAAGTGCAAGGCGGAGGGGGCGGGCCGCGGCTGTGGTTACTACTATCAGGTTGTCAGGTGGGGTAACTGACCTCCTTGTTCATCTTGTACCCCCAGAACAGTTGTGGAGACCTTCTAGAATCTCACGTCCAGGCAGCTGCTTCCAGACCCCCTGTATTTGACCATGAGGCTTCATGGCCTGCCACACTGCCCTCAAGCTCAGTCACAGTGACTTGGAGGTCTGTGTTGCCACCATGACGCCTGCCTGTCCTGGCTATAGGCCTTGGCTCAGCAAAGGGGGCCCGACAGAGCCCTGGGTTCAGAGCGCAAGACGGTGTTTCCTGTCTCGGAAGTGAGTGACACCAGCACGCAGGGCTGTTGGGAGCATTTAGGTGAGCTGCTCCTAGTCCAGGGAGTCCCTTCCCTGAGGGAGCTGTGTATCTGTACCCTGAAGCTCCCACAGCTGCCTGTCCCCAACTGGGTCGGCCCCGGGCCCAGCGCTCTAAGTCCTGACAGGCTGCTGCCATCACCCCTAGACCTCTAGAGCCCTTAGACTCTTCCCGGGGACCACCAGAGCAGGAAGAAAGCTCCCTCTATGTAGCCACAGAAGAGGGACTTACGTCCATGTGTCCCACATTCCTACCGTGAGCCCCCCGAGGGCTGGCCCAAGCCTCATGCCGTCCTTCAGGTGAGATTTGAGCCCTCCTTCCAAGGCCTCACAGCACCTCGCCCAGAAACTGCAAACTCAGAAGGCAGGCAGATCGCGTCCATGAGGTAAGTGAGCATGAGGGAGAAGGGAGCCATGGGGACTGCGGTCGAGTGGACAGAGCAGCTGCTAATCAGCTCCAGCCATGGCGGCCAGGCCGGGATGCGGCCCAGTGTGGCCACGTCTTCTGATCTTTCTAAAGAAGTAAAATGAAATCACTTGGCTGAATAACAGCAACAACTAAATCAATGTTTTTAAATCACTGCAGGAGTCAACAATCGGCCACAGCTGTCCCCTGCCCCATTTGGAGGGCAGTCTGTGACAGACCTGCCATAACCTAGGCCATAAATATGGGAAAGCCAATTGACTGAATTAGAGCCATTCCTAGTCTTGAGGATGTCAGGTATTTGGGCTTACCAACAAGGACATCGAGGCTCAGAGAGGGGAAGTGATTTGCCCAGGGTCATATGGGTAGTATATCAACAGCTCAGGACTCAAACCCTGCTCTCCTGAGTTGAAGATCCTTTTCCTATGAGTCCACACTGTCTGCATCCTCCCTGAACAACTTTCTTTTCAAAAGATAGATATACTATGGATGTACTATGGAAATGAGACACACCAAATTCAAGACAGTGGTTACTTTTAGCAAAGTCATGGACCTTAGAGCCGAGAGACTGAATTCCCAGTCCAACTCTGCCCTAAGCAGCTGAGTGACCCTGGGCAAGCTCCTTCCCCTCTCTGGGCCTCAGTCTCCCTGGTCTGCAAAGCAGCCAGCTGACCAAGTCAGCTGCTAAACACCTTCCAGCTCTGAAATCCCAGGCATCTGTGAGGTATTCTCACGGCGTAGTACTTTGTGGCTGCAGATGAATATAAAAGAATAATAATAATAATAATAATAATAATAATAATAATGGGGAGGGCAAGCCCACATTTGCTGGGAAGGAACACTACAATTTTTAGTGAAACCTGACTCCCGGTTACTGGAATCCAGAAAGAACCATGGTAATACTCAGGCAGTTTAACCACCATCCGACAGTTAAACAAAAACACATCTGGTTTAACTTCGTTTTCCTCATCTCCTCCCCCAACCCCCTGCCCTCATCTCAAATTTTACCCCTTAATTTGAGAAGTCAAATTAAATGCAAACAATTGATTTCATGCCACAGTGAGGTTGAGAATTTCAGCATGGAAAACTTGAAGCATGAACTTTTTCTGGGAGCAATCATGAAATGTTAGGGGGTGGTATGGGAGGTGGAAAATATAGAGACTGTTCTTGAATGTTCCTTGGACACTGAACATTCTAAGCCGAAGTTGCTAAGGGCCTACTGTGAATGCAACACTCAGAGAGGCCAAGTGATTTGTCTCAGGTCACACAGCAAGGACTGGAACCCAAGATGCCCACCCCGAAGCCAGGATTTCCCGGGCTGTCCGGGCCTTTTAACCTAAACAGGGCCTCTCTCGGGCCCTATGGATCGCCTGCTAGTGGTGAAGGAAAATACCCTGGGAACACTGGTTCATCCCAGTGTTGGAAAACCATTTATGATCTTGCTGGCCCCTCGTAGCAGCTGCAAAGTACACATTATTAACCCACATTACAGATGATTTCCTCTTCTGAGGCTCAGAGGGAAAGTGACTCGTTCAGGGTCACATAGGAATGCTGGGAATGAACCTCCAATCTACTGCCCCCAGCAAGCTACTGCCCCCTGTCCTCTCAAAGTCAGGATACCTCTAGAAGGAAAAAAAAAAAATGAAGCCATACGGCCCAGCCTAGCTCCAGCCTGCCTGCGACTACGTTGCCTTGGCAAAGCTGAGTCAGCATTCCTGCGGCCACGTGCAGATTTCTGAGCGCTGGTTCTCAACCCAGCTTGCTCACTCTCCCCGAAATGCTCTCTTCCAGCTCTGGGGTTTGTATCGATAACTTCAGTCGGGCCTATTTCAAGGTGAGAACTCTGGGCTGTGCTGCTGGATCCTGCTCCTGGATGAAGAGGACCTCATCCCCAGGGATGGGTAGAACACAGAGATCACCAGACTTGGAATCCTCACCACCTGGTCCCTCACCCCAGCTCCGCTGGTAGCATCTGTGTGTCCTCGTGCAAATCCCTTCCCCTAAGACCAGTTTCCTCCTAGAAAACATAAGGCGAGGACAGCATCTAGCTTACAGGGAATGTCGGATATGTAAGCCCCTGGACAGGCAGGGCTTGAGTGCTGTTTCACTCCATTTCCAAGCTGGGACACAGCGAGACAGAAGAACAGGCAGAGGGGGCATGAGGTCCTGCAGAGATAACAGCCCCAAACCTGTGCCCAGCACAGAGCTCCAGGCTCCTGACCAAGGCTGCGTCTAGGATGATAGGAAGTGGCTTCTGAGTATGGGCAAAGGCACCGTGCCACCCTCTACGGCAGCCCATCACAGATTGGGCAGAGCCCGGGTGAAGGTGGGTGACCAGGGGTCAGGGGTACTGAGTGACATAACCGTACACCCAGGGTTAGGGCTGCGTTTTTTGCTGAGATTAGAGCTGACTGTAGCCAATATTTTCTTAAGCACAGACACCAGCTAAACACCTTGCACGCATTAGTCATACCCAGAACTCACCACCGGTAGGTAGTTTATTGATGTCCTCAGCTTAAAGGAAGACACTGAAGCACAACAGTGGACAGAACTCGTCCCAGGTCACACAGCTAGGTTGTCTGCTCTATTAGTGAGAACAAAATGTTGGCCGACCAATCTTACACGTGTTATTGCATTTTAATCTCCTCCCTTGTGAATTCCTTGATTCCAGGTCTATGTGAATGTCCAAATATCGCTCTATTCTCTTCACTGCTCCTTGGCCAGCACCTAGAACAGGGCTTGGCGCAAAGCTCCACATTTGTTGAATAAAGATAGTATTTTGTTTCTGGCCTCAGTTCAGTTTTATTCCTCACAAGAGTCTTACGCAAGAGGCACACTCCCCATTTACAGATGGTGCCACGGACATGGACACTCACTCCGGTCTCACTCCAGGGGCGGGGAAGTTGGGGAGCTGTGTTCAGGGGCCTCTTCTGCTTAGTGAATTCAGAGGCATGAAGTTCAGGAAGAAAAAAAGGAACAGAGGGCCAAGATGGGCAGGTGGGGAGGGCTGAACACCTGGAGAAAGCAAGTTTGGAGGGTGGGCAGGAATGGAGCCCAGAACTGAGGGTCTGCTCCTTCATCTCTTGGGCGGGAGAATGGAATCAGGAAGCCGAGGTTGTGTGGGTTAGAGTCTGGGTTCGAATCCTAGTCTCATCACTTGTTAATGTCTGTAAGCCTCAGTTTCCCCACCTGTAAACCAGATAGATGATGCATGTGAAGTGCTGGAGCAGACCCCGCACACAGCAAGCACTCAGTGAACAGCTCTCATCCCGGCCAGTGTGGGGACCAACCCTGGCCTCCCTGGGAAGCCTGCGCACCTACAGTTTTCCCTAGGGCCCAAAGCCCCTTCTGGCCTGACAATGGCCCCCTCTTTCGATCTCCAGCTTTTTCCTCCGCCAGCCAGAGGCCTTTGTAAAGGCCCCTACCCCATTATGTTGGAAAAGGGTCAGAAGGGACAGTGATGGGCCTTTTCTCAGCTTCCACCCCCTCATTGTGACCAGGCATTGAACTGTTTTTTATTTAAACTGGGCATGGGAACCAACTCTGGGTGACCCACTCACCTGAGCACTGCCAGAGGTGAGTCATAGGCTCCCTTGGCTTCCAGGGCTCCAGAGCTTTGCCCCCACCAACTGTGCCCACCCCAACTCCCAGACAAACAACCACTCACCAGAGGGCCCCTCTCTCCACCCCATGTGGCTCTGGGACACCCTAGCGCCTCTCTCCCTCTGCTCATCCCAGCTCTGGCCCAAACTACTTTGGACCCCACATGGACACACCAGCCTCCTCCCCAGGAGGCAGTGGCGCGATCTAGAGGTTTCCAGGTGGGAGGCATGGCAGGGCACCAGGTTGGGTGCTGGGGTTGGCAGCCTGAGTCTCTTGATCTCCCACCAAGGGGGTATCATTGGGGCTGCTCAGTCACGGGACACCCGGGAGAGGCGCGTAGATGGAAGGTGTAAGTCCCGGGCAGAGACCCAGGAGGCAGGAGACCCCAGGACTACAGCAGCAGTCCCGAGCACGGTCCCCTTAGCTCGCGGTCCCCGCGGGCGCCACGTCCAACCTCCAGCCCGGCCCCGCGCGCTGCCGGGAGCCCCGGATGCGCGCGAGAACGGGAACGCGACAGGTGCCTGAGGGTCCCGAATGGGCTGCCCTGGGTGGTAAGGAGGTGCGGAGATCCGCGCCCTGACATTTACATCCATCCTCGCCGCCACCCCCGGACGAGCGGAGGATGTAGGAGGGGCCGGGATCGACCCCGTCCCTGGGGGTCCCGGAGAGCCGAGGACGGCACCAAGTCCTTACCTGAGCAGAGTTCGTGGGCGAGGGTCTCCTGGCACAAGCGACGTGGGGTCGGAGCGCTGAGACCGACGGCGCGGAGTGGCGGGAGCGCGACGCTGCCGGGGCCACCTCCCCCGCGGGCTTATAAAGGCGGCCGAGGGGCCCGGAGAGCAGCCGGGGCACCCCGCCCCCGCTCCCGCCCCCGCCGCCGGCCCAGGCCGGGGCCCCAGCCCTCCCCGCCCCCGCCCCGCCCCCGCCGGAGCTCCGCCGGCAGACCGGGCCACGCGGCCAGGGCGCCCCCTGCCGGGAAGCGGGCCGATCGCCCGCCCCCCACACCCGGCTGCTCCGGGAGGGATGGCGGGCGGGGCCCGGCAGCTGCCTGCGCTTTCCCGGTCCCCCGCGCTCCCGGGCGCTCTCCACCTCCCGGCTTCCCGCGGGGACCCTCTGTCCCTCCCTCTCTGCGAGGTCGGGCGGATTCCGGTCTCTGCGTGCGTATCCCAGCCGTCTTTATCTTTGGCTCCAACTTCGTTCTGTGTCTCTTTGTGGTCTTCCTCCTGCCCTCGGTCTTCTGTGCCCCTCTCTGTGTGTCTGTCTGTGTCTGTCTACCTGGCTTTCTTCGGATCTCTCCATATCTCTATCCATCCTTATCCACGTGTCCTCTGTCACTGTCCATCTGTGTGTCTGACTTTCCCTGCCCTCTCTCCTCCCACTTCAGACCGGACTGCTAGCACTCTTGTCTGCTAGCTCTCTTCCCTGCCCTTGGACTGTCTCCTTGGCTAGGGCCAAAGGAAGCAGAGGATGACCTAGGAGGGGTGGCTTCCGGAGCGGAGCTTCGGCTGGACAGGGGCTGTTACCTCTTTTCTTCTGAGAGGGAAGGGGCCAGCCAGGGATCATGCTGACTTGTCCCAGCCTGAGTCCCAGCCACAAGCCTCCTGGGTGACAGAGGAGGAAGCCACACTTCCTAGGCAATGGAGTCAGACAGCCCGGGTTCAAGACTCCACCCTGGTGACCTTGGACAAGTCACTTGGCCCCTGTGGATCCGCCTGCTCCTGCTTAGCAGGCAGACGCTGTCTCCCCTGGCTTCCCTCACCACGTGCTGGGAGAGTCATATGAAACAGTGGTTGAAAAGTACACAGGAAACTCTAAAATTCTAGATAAATGTGAGGGGGTGGACAGCAGCAGATGCTGAATGCTATGGGCCCCACCCCTACTCCCCAGGGACCAGCCCCCATGGGCGGGTGGGGGAAGGATTTGCTCCCTTTCCCTGAGAACCAGACTGAGTTTGAATTCTGACCATCTTCTTCCAAGCCCCCAAACTCTGAATGCCTCCAGTGACAAAGAACTCACTGCCTCCCAAGAAAAGGGTATTTTTAGTGGCCCTTAGGGCTGCCTGGAGTAATTTGTGTCTTAACCCACAATAGCCAGAGATTTGAAGGCAGTGATCTTCGGTCCCCCAGATCCCTGCCATCCTCAGTATCTAAGCCCCAATCTTCCTGCAGCCACCTTTTCCTGAAGGTGAGGCGGGGATCGAGTCCAGAGCAGAGGGGAGACCATGTCAGCACCAGCAGAACCAATACCAACCCAGAAGTCTCTTATCTGCTCCATGGCAGCTCAGGACCTGGCATCTTGCATATCATATCTCCCAACAATCCCATTTTACATAAGAGAAAAGAGAGGCCCAGAAAGAGCATATGACTTATCAATAAGATTGGAGCCAAAACTGGGGCCTGGCACCAGAAACCAAGAATGTCTTTGTATTTGTTTTTCTTCCTCTAGTTTTAGAAATTGATACTATTTCTTTATTTACAGGAATGATACAAAGTTTCCTTTTTGACATAAGTTTATGTTTTTTTAAAAGTTAATCAAAACATTGAGTAAATATTATTTATTTATGTATTTAATGGGTTAGGTTATTATGGTGAAAATCATTGAGGTGGTAAATGAATGAAGTTTAGGAAATACAACACTTTTGCATAAAACACTGTGGGTGAAAAACATCCAGAACTGAGCCCAGAATCTGGGAGGGGCTCTGTCACTGCTTACAAACGCCAAGGAAGGGTTTAGTGATACCAGGAGGCTTGAGATAGTGTCATCATCAGTGAGCCAGGGGCAAAGCTGTGGGCATGGAAAGTCTGCCCGTCGCAGCCTGGGCAGAGCTGGGAGGCTGAGCCAGCAGGAAGTTGGGTGAAGCGCATCCCACCTATCAAGAGCCCCCAGCACCTGCCCCTGACTTCTGATCTCCCGAAAGCTATGGTGATAGCTCTTCTGGTTGCACATGGCCAGCACTGAGGCCTCTGTGTCTGGGTGATTTTCCCCAAGGTACCACCCCCCCTTGGGAGTCCTTTGATGGGTTATCAACAAGAGAAACCACTGCCTGGGCAGCCCTGACACCTTCCTCCCCTGCCTCTCCTGTCCTGCTCCTGGGCTTTGTCCCACAGGGAAATTTCCATGGGGGGGGCTGGGGGGCAGGGGACACCCGGCAGCCATTGTTGCCCCCACTCCCTGGGTACCTCCCCTCCTGGTTCTGTCAGCCTAGCAGGAAGGAGGCCTGGATGGGAAACTAGGAACCCCACCCTCCAGCTCTGCCCTAGCTTTCTGGGGGAGCTGAGAAAGTCACTCTCCTTGCCTAGGTTCACATGCCCTCTGGCTGGTTGGACTGACAATCTCTAAATCCAGCTGAGAGTCCAGGATTCCAGGACTACTCGGCTGGTAGAAAGCAATTATTACATTAGGTCTTTCTACAGCTATACATACCCTGTTTCTGGGGCTCTGCTTCCTTGTTGGAAAAATAAGCAAATTGGACTGTTTGACCTCCAAACTCTCTTTGCTCTAAGAACTAATGATCTAATGATCTTCACAACAGTTTTATTTTTTTTTAAGACTTATTTATTTTAGATCGAGCAAGAGAGAATGAAAAAGAGGGAGCTCGAGCAAGGGGAGGGGCAGAGGGAGAGAATCTCAAGCAGACTCCTTGCTGAGCTTGGAGCCTGATGCGGGGCTGGATCTCAGGACCCTGAGATCATGATCTGAGCCGAAATCGAGAGTCGGAAGTTCAACCCACCGAGCCATCGAGGTGCCCCTTGACAACAGTTTTATTTGGTGGACAGGGCAGGTATTAATAATCCCCACAAGAGATGAAGAAACTGAAGGCCAAAGATGTTATTTACCTAAAGGTCAGGATCAAAGCTGGTTTTTTTCTACTTTTTTCTACTCATTCATTTATTCCATATTTATTAAGAACATGCTATGAGCTCCCTGCCTTTTTTTTTAAGACTTTTATTTATTTATTTATTTTTAAAGATTTTATTTATTTATTTGACAGAGAGAGAGAGACAGCGAGAGAGGGAACACAAGCAGGGGGAGTGGGAGAGGGAGAAGCAGGCTTCCCATTGAGCAGGGAGCCTAATGCGGGGCTCGATCCCAGGACCCTGGGATCATGACCTGAGCCGAAGGCAGATGCTTACCGACTGAGCCACCCAGGCGCCCCGAGCCCCCTGCTTTTAACAAGGCCTTAAGTTGGGGCACCTGGATGGCTCAATCGTTAAGCGTCTGCCTTTAGCTTCAGGTCATGATCCCAGGGTCCTGGGATTGAGCCCCTCATCGGGCTCAGCGGGGAGCCTGCTTCTCTCTCTCTCTGCTGCTCCCCCTGCTTGTACTCTCAATCTCTCTCTCTCTCTGTGTCAAATAAATAAATAAAATCTTAAAAAAAAAAAAAGCCAAGTTTGAGGTGAGAAGGCAAGGAAGCCCAGAGTTAATTCTCATTTCCACTGCCCCTGGGGAGCCTCCTGCAGTGGGAAATGCTATGATGGAGAGCATACGTGGGTCGGGCCATGGGTGGAGAGGGAGGAAGGAGAAAGAACAGAGAGAGAAGAGACGAAACTCAGGTCTGTTTTGGGGGGGGGGGGCGGGCGGTGAGGAGTTGGCTTTGACCCCGGGGCTAGGGAAACCCGGCCTGAAGTCTAGGAAGATATTTAAAGGGTGGGGTCAGGAAACACTTTGACTGTTTTGACCCTTGTATTCAAAGGATCATTTTATTTCAAGCCCAGGCATGACCAAAGTTTCAGCCACTTGCCTCTCAATGCTCCCTCCAGCCCCACCTTCAACTCTGTGGAATAATAAACTAAGACTAAGGACAAGGCACTTTCATTAAACCAACACGATGCCCACCATTACTGAACACTGACTTTGTGACAGGCCCTGGTCTAAGTCCTTTGGACCTATTAACCCATCTACTCCTACTCCTCACAACAACTCTATAGAGTAGGACTTCGTTCCCACTTTACAGATGAGGAAACAGAGGCATATACAAGCTGTCATTGGTGGAAGTGCCCACCAGCGTGGTGGGAAATGTGATCTCACTTGTTCCTCTCTGCAACACTGAAGCTGCCTGGTGAATGTCTCTCCTTGCTTTTCAAAGGAGGAAGCTCTCAGATCAGAGAACCTTAACAACTGGGTTCGTTCAACCAATATTTATTAGATGTTCTAGGAACTGGGGACACAAGTGAAGAAAAGATTTCTGTCCTCATGGAGCTGACATTCTAGTTAGGGAGGACATAATAAACGTTATAAATACGTACATTATAAAGTATGTTAGAAGATGTTAAGGGAGTGGATAAAGAGCTACAAGGAGGAACAAGAGTGCCAAGTGGGGGCAGATTGTGGCAGTAAATAAGATGTTCAAGGGCAAGAAGATGACACTGGAGCAAAGATGAAAGGCGAGAGAGAGAGGCAGCTGGAGGCCCCCCCAGACAGTCAGAGGAGAACCTGAGCTGCCTATGTCTGATGCCTGGGCTTTTGAGCTGTCTGTGACATGCCCTCCCAGGACCTGTTCTACCCTCCAAGCCTCATCCCCCACTGGCTTCCACTCCAGCCCTAGGTTTACTCCCTAATCCTGCCCCAGCCCCTGCCTTAATCCCATCTGGAGCCTACCCTTGCTCCAGCCCCCATCTTCTCTTAATCCAATCTTTTGGGCAGTCCTAACCCAAGGTGTCCCTTCACACATACAGCTCCATCCCCAGTTCCAGGTCTCTCCTAGCTCAGTACCCTAAGAACTGGGTCCCAGCTGCTCTTAAAGGGAGCTCTCCTCACAAAAGGGGAAGCCCGCTTGTGAGAAACACCATTGTCCAGGGAACAATGTCCCTATTTTGTCCTTTATTTCTGAAAGGACTTGTGAGCAGGCTCTGAGCTCCGAGTTCCCAGCTCTGAAAGGGAGCATGTTGCTTCCTATTCTCAGCGCTGGAGAAGGCTGTAGGCCAAAAGGAAGGGTCAAGGCCATCTTCTGGGGGCTGGATTCCAGAGGCCAGAGTAGATTCAGGCAGGCCTGGCCTTAGCAGTCCTGTGGCATTTCCAGAATGGAGGCAAGAGAGAAGCCATCCCTAATAAGTAGGAGAAAAGCTGGCTATCCCCAGGATAGCAAGGGAAAGATCATTCTCCAAACATAGGGTTTTCATTATCTCTGATAAAATCTTCCCTTGAAGATTCATCTGTCCTCCTGCCTGTGCACTGGCCTATCTATCTACCTCCCTGTCTTCCATGGACACATCTGAGATGGCGCTTGGAGATGCTCCTCCTGGAACCTGCACCAGTTTGGCCTCTCACTTCCTGTCAGATGTAGTGGGGGACCTGAGGATGCTTTAGGGCGTGGACAATGGCAGGCCAACATTGGTAGCTTGAGCATTACGAATAAACAATCTTAAATTCTATTCTTAAAGGCTTAGTAGGTGTCTAATCTATTTGCTTTTAGTCAAATACATGGACTAGTAACCCAAGCCAGAGGCTGC
Organism: Halichoerus grypus; assembly: GCF_964656455.1. Taxonomy (NCBI): domain Eukaryota; kingdom Metazoa; phylum Chordata; class Mammalia; order Carnivora; family Phocidae; genus Halichoerus; species Halichoerus grypus. The sequence goes on from NC_135716.1 coordinate 171,953,514, forward strand.
CACATCTTTGTGTCCAGGACATGGCCTGAGAATATCTAGCTCCTGGCAACTGGCCTTGGGCTCAGTGCATCCTCCTGCCCTTGGTTTCATGGATGGCCTTCACCTTGGCATCTCAAAACCATGGCAAGGGTGGAGAGGTACCACTGATCGGCCTCTTGTCCCAAGGCTGCATCCCAGCAGAAGCAAAAGAGTAGGAGTTGGGCGTCTTTGTCAGACAAAGAATGCCTGACAGGATATGCTTGGGAGGGACCTGAAGGGTGTTCGGTTTTATCTTGTGCCAAGGTTCCCACTTCCTGGAGTGCGCTTACAGTAAATACAGCTTGACATAGAAAATTCTCCTTTTCGACAGGAATTCTGGACTCGCTGTCAACTTGGATTGCAGACCTCAGGTAGAAAGGGCTTCTCTTGGGGGACCTGGGTGGCTCAGTCGGTTAAGCGTCTGCCTTTGGCTCAAGTCATGATCCCAGGGTCCTGGGATTGAGCCCCGGCATAGGGCTCCCTGCTCAGCAGGGGGCCTGCTTCTCCCTCTCCCCCTGCCTGCCACTCCCCCTGCTTGTGCTCTGTCTCTCTCTAATAAATAAATAAAATCTTAAAAAAAAAAAAAAGAGCTTCTCTTAACAAAGCCCTCACACTTCCTTCCCTCCTTTCAAACAGGCCTATTTCCAAGGAATCCCGTTTCTCTTGCAGGAATTTACTAATGACTACAAGAAAGGAATGACCATTCCAAAATCTTAAAATTTTCCCGCAAGTCTCCTTACAGAGCAACCTTATAGGTACCTGGCTTGAATTCTAAGATTCAACAGACTCCTTCACCACCAGCTATTTGAGAAATGCCAATTTCTCAGCCAGGAGCCTGGGGGGCCCCCTATGCTCCCCCTACCTCTTCAGCCCCACAAGCTCTGGGGTCTATTACTCACAACATCTCACTTCTGGTCCCAGTTTCTTTATTGGCTAGGAAGTTATAACTGACAGAAAATCCAACTTCTCAGAGAAGGTTTTGAAATCAGGGAATTCACTAGCACACGGAATGAAAAAGTCTACATTCAGGAGAGAGGCTTTTCTCAGTGGCCCAGTGATGTAATCAGGACCTGGTTTTTCCTCTCTTTTTCCATTTCTCAGTTCCTCTTCCTCCTTCTTGTCCTGGTCCCATTCTCACCCAGGCCAATGTTACCAGCTTACAGAAGTAGCCTTTAATATATCCAAAAGAGTGGAAATCTATTTCCCCAAACAGACGCAAGTCTTAGGATGGACCCACCCTCCATCGTGGGCTCCCTAACACAGTCACCACAATGATTGAGTCAAGCCGATCCAGGCCCATTGGTGGAGATGGGATGAGACTCAGTTCATCCAATCTGCTCTGAAAGAAGAGGGGAGTGAGTGCTGGGGAGGCAATTCACAAATACCCCCCACGCAATGGCTTTAGGACTTAGGCAAGTACTCACATGCTTGCATTTATGGAGGACTTTATACTTGCCAAAGCATTTAGAAGTAAATAATAATAAACGTATTTTATATGTGTAAAGTACGATCTGTTTTTTTTTTTTTTTTAAGATTTTATTTATTTATTTGACAGAGAGACACAGAGAGAGAAGGAACACAAGCAGGGGGAGTGGGACAGGGAGAAGCAGGCTTCCCGCTGAGCAGGGAGCCTGATATGGGGCTTGATCCCAGGACCCTGGGATCATGACCTGAGCCAAAGGCAGACGCTTAACGCCTGAGCCACCCAGGCGCCCCGTACAATCTGTTTTAAAATATATAAACCATATATGTTCGTGCTAGAAAGTTTATCTTATTTTTTTTTTAAGATTTTATTTATTCATTTGACAGAGAAAGTGAAAGAGCACAAGCAGGGGGAGCGATAGGCAGAGGGAGAGGAGGAGCAGGCTCCTCGCTGAGCAAGGAACCCAATTGTGGGGGGGCGATCCCAGGACGCTGGGATCATGACCAGAGCTGAAGGCAGATGCCCAACTGACTGAGCCACCCAGGCGCCCCCAAGCTAGAAAGTTTAAATGCATAAGGAAAAAGTAAATCAAAATACCCTGTAATCTTATCACACAGAAATACCCCATTTAACACCTTGGTATTTATCTTCCAGATTTAAAAACAAAACGAAACAAAAACTAAAAGAATGGGATCATAGGGGGTGCCTGGGTGGCTCAGATGGTTAAGCAGCTGCCTTCAGCTCAGCGGGGAGTCTGCTTCTCCCTCTCCCCCTGCTTGTGTTCTCTCTGTCTCTCTCTCTCTTAAATGAATAAATAAAATCTTAAAAAAAAAAAAAAAAAAAGAATGGGATCATAGAATACACACTGAGGGTCCCTGCTTTTCTCTCATGTAATAATGTAAACGTTTTCCCAATCCCTCCCAGGTTTTCAAACCTCTGAATGCATTATCTCATTTTTTCTTCTGGATAGGGGTTATTATGAATGATCCCCTTCTACAGATAATGAAACAGGGGCTTGGAGAATAAGTTGAGAGCAGGCAGCCAGCATGCAATTCCTAGCCCCTGACCATGGTGCCTCACAGCCTCCGAGTGGGAGAGGAAGGATTGCTACCGCTCATTGACGAAGTGCCCAGCAAGTGCTCCTGGAAAGTGAGAGTGACCATGTGCCCACCTCCAGGACAATTCGGTCTCCTTTCCAGCCCCCTCCTTGGTGGTTCCAGAGGGCTCCAAGCACTCAGAGGAAGGAAAGCCAGGGGTTTAATCTTTACCACTCCAAAGTGCTGTGTCATGGAAACTCAGGGACTCCAGACTCCTCCTCTGCCTCTAAGGGTGGGGGGGTGGTGTTGGGGGTAGGGCAGAGGGCAAACACTTCACCTCAGCTGCCAACTCCCCCAGCTTGCGTTGTTCTGTGCGGGTGTAGGACTGGAGTGAGCATGTGATAGGTGGCCTCAGAAGGCCTGAGCCCCTACCTCCCAGCACCTTCCACTGAAAAGGCTGTAGTGATAGATGGTGACCCAAGAGTCTGAATCAGACTGCCTGGGTTCAAATCTGGCTTCACGTATGTGCGTGACCTTGAGCCAGTGAGCAGTGTGACCTGAGGTCCTTCTGCCGTGAAACGGGCATAATACATACCACATGGGATTGTTGAGAAGTTTAAGACAATGTATATAAGCCCCCTTGGAAGAGTGTGTCGTACATCATGAGGATTCAGTAAATATCAGCTATGACTACTATCATTTTATTAGCCATCCGTAATGAGGATTCCAGTTGCAGGCAACAGAACACCACTCCCGCTGGACTAACAGAAAAGAGGAATTTACTAAAAGGTTTGTCCGTGACAGCCAAGGGCAGGGAGGCTGCCAGAAGAAACTGGAGGCAGGGATTTGATCAGTCACCAATCCAAACCACTGCCCTTCTCTGAGTTTCTCTTCACCTGCTTCACGCTCCTCTCCCTGAGGACCCCGCGCCCCGCTCCCCAGTCTCTGCAGCAGGACCTGGCCTCCCCAGGGCTGCCCACCAAAGGGCAGCAGGCGGTGGTGTGCCGGTGCCCCGGAGAGAGGGTCGGATTGGCCCAGCTGGGTCACGTGCCCACTCCCGGGCCAATCAACTCCGGGTGGGGGCGGGGCCACGCGGTGCCGACATGGCCGCGCTTGAGGAAGCCGGGACGGGTTTGGGAGTGGGACTAGATACCCAGGTGATGAGATTCCCTCATCCCACTTTCTTCCTCACAAACCACTTTTACTCCTTGATCCTCAAAGTGAGAAGCCATACTCTCGTTCTCACTCCACACTTACGTAGAGAGCCTGCTTGCAGTTTCCTTCGTCCCCGGGCGAAGCCCGACTGCGGTACCCACCGCTCTAAGTAGCCAACACAGGACTCCCCTGCACGCGCACGCGCACGCGCACAGCCCTGGACACGGATGCCTGCATCAGGTTCAGCCAGAACCTAGCCTTGTCTCCTAACTCCATCTGAACCAAGAAACTGCGAGGGGAGGTCAGATTGTCCCGGGGGGGCGTGTGGAGCCGTGTGGGACCTGAGGCCGTGGAGCATGCCCGCCGAGGGAGGAGAAGGGCGCAGTTACTCAGATCTGCGGTTAAGAGTGACCTGCTAGGGCGCCTGGGTGGCTCAGTTGGTTAAGCAACTGCCTTCGGCTCAGGTCATGATCCTGGAGTCCCTGGATCGAGTCCCGCATCGGGCTCCCTGCTCGGCAGGGAGTCTGCTTCTCCCTCTGACCCTCCCCCCTCTCATGTGCTTGCTCTCTCTCATTCTCTCTCTCTCAAATAAATAAATAAAAAATCTTTAAAAAAAAAAAAAAAAAAAAAAGAGTGACCTGCTGCCCGAGTCACTGAGCGAGTAGCTCCAGCCTCCGCCTCTCCAGCCCCTGCCTCCAGCACAAGAAGCCTGACAGCATTTAGTTTCCTGGGCTCATGGAGATCCCTGGAATTTCCAGTGACAGCCTCACAGTTCCCTCTTACTCCAGTTTTTGTTTTGTGTTTCCAAAAATGCCCTATCCAGGAAAATTCACTTCCTCATTTCTCCCTGAGCCACAAATCATCCAACTTCCTTATTTCTTCAGGGAGAGAAGAGAACCCAGCCACCGCCTTATTTCTCCTGCTTAAAGCCGGTGGGGGATGTGCAGGCATGTGCCCATGTGTGTGCCTAGAGCGTGCACCAGCATCACATCCATTTAAGGACACTCCAAATGCTGGTTTGCACCACAATACTCTTCTTGTCTCCGTATCACCTGATCTTCCCAGGAGGGAGGGGATAGGGAGCAACTTGCCCAAAATGGCCTGTAGAGATGAACATTATGGCCTCGCACCCCAGAGCGTGGGCACTGCATTCCTGAGGGCAGCAGGAGAGGGTCTTTAGGATGGGGGACCTTCTCCGGGCCTCAGAGTTGGGCTGGTCATGACACGTCAAAGCAGGGCCGGAGTAGGACTTTCCGGAAACTATTCCCTCCAAGCACCAGTCTCAGTGCTTCTGCACTTAGTTACAGAAGCTACCGGACCCCAGGCAACCACTCACCGGCAAACATTCCATCTGCCTGGGAGTGACTCTACCCAGCTCTCTTCCTCCGCCACAATCTCCCCACCGCCTAAGAAGCTCAGCCTAGACCTGGTGCCACCCTCTTCTCTCCTCCAGCAGGTCTTCAACGAAGATTTTTTTTAGCACCTACTGTGTGTCTGTAATTAAATTATACATGCACTTAGTCCCTCCTTTTTTTTAAAATCCTTTTTTTTTTTTTTAATTTGACAAAGAGAGACACAGCGAGAGAGGAAACACAAGCAGGGGGAGTGGGAGAGGGAGAAGCAGGCCTCCCGCGGAGCAGGGAGCCCGATGCGGGGCTCGATCCCACGACCCTGGGATCATGACCTGAGCCGAAGGCAGACGCTTAACGACTGAGCCACCCAGGCGCCCCCCCCACTTTTTTTTTTTAAGTAGGCTCCACAAAGGGTGCTTGGGTGGCTCAGTCAGTTGCGCATCCGACTCTTGGTTTTGGCTCGGTTCATGGTCTTGGGGTTGTGGGATTGAGCCTTGTGTCGGGCTCCGAGCTCAGCAGGAGTCTGCTTGAGATTCTCTCTCTCCCTCTCCCTATGCCCCTCCCCCTGCTCACACTCTCTGTCTCTCTAAAATAAATAAATCAAATCTTTAAAAAATTTAAAAAAAAATAAAGTAGGCTCCACGAACAATGTGGGGCTTGAACTCATGACCCCGAGATCAAGAGTCACATGCTCTACTGGCAGAGCCAGCCAAATGCCCCAAGTTCCTCCTTTTCAGGAGCCACTGGTAACACTGAAATCTTATTTATGAAATGACAGGTTGGACAAGGCATGGTCTAGGGCCCTGCCCTGCTCTGATACACTCTGAGGTGTCTCGTCACAACTCTGCATTATGATAATGACTGGTAGACTATTTTATTTCCTATTCCATACCTGCGTTTCCTCATCTCTCCATGTCCCCAACACAGAGGGTGTGTGTGAAGTAAACTGGGATTGTTTGCTAAGAATCCAGCTAATCCCGGGACAAAAGGCGAGGTCCTGACTGGCTGGCTAAAAGGCTAATGTCAGACAAACCGCACTGAGTGACCCTGACAGGTGACACACCAACGTTCTGATCCTGGGTGCAGCAGCAGTCAGACTAGGTCATACTCCCACCCTGCCCCACCCTCCCTTAGCAACCAGTGTATAGGCTAATAATGTGCCCAGGACACCAGGAAAGTAAAACAATCTCCCCAAGTCCAAACAAAACTCAAGAACATGGGGCACCTGGGTGGCTCAGTCGTTAACCGTCTGCCTTCAGCTCAGGTCATGATCTCGGGGTCCTGGGATGGAGCCTCACGTCGGGCTGCCTGCTCATCAAGGAGCCTGCTTCTCCCTCTCCCTCTGCTGCTCCCCCTTCTTGTGCTCTCTCTGTCTGTCAAATAAATAAATAAATAAAATCTTGAAACAACCCAAGAACAAAAGTCCATCTTGACAATCTTATTCAGAACTTTGCAATCAGTAAATTTAAAATACAGAAGCATAGGGACGCCTGGGTGACTCGGTTGGGCATCTGCCTTTGGCTCAGGTCATGATCCTGGGTCCTGGGATTGAGCTCTGTGTCAGGCCCCCTTCTCAGTGGGGAATCTACTTCTCCCTCTCCCTGCTCATGCTCTGTCTCTCTCAAATAAATAAAATCTTTTAAAAATAAAATACAGAAGTATAGTTTTAATTTTGGTATACCTGCTAGGTATATGTTTGTGGTTTAATGTTATTTATACTTCTAATCTCATGAGAAGAGGTTGGTAAGGGACACCACAGTGCTCAGACATCTAAAGGTGTAAAGTGGGTCCCGATGCTGGGAGTCAGATCCCTAACCTTGCGACTGGTGGCCCCAAGTCATCATCTTTCTCTGAGTGAAAGGACTTGACTGTTTCCTTATCACTGTCTCTTAAAATACCTTAAGACCTTAGTTGCAAAACAACGCTCAACTCACACGGTATCAACCCAGTCCAAGTAGTTTTGTTTATATTATTTTTTTCCCAGGGGGAGGGGCCGGAGGGAGGGAAACAGTCCCCAAAGAAAACAGTAACAAAGTTGTTAATTATTTTTTTTTTTTATCCCAAGCTGGTCCTTTGCCACTTGATCCTGGACCAAAAGAAAACTACTCTCTAGGGTATTTTGGAAATAGGTGGGACACAGATTCCACAGGATGGTTTTGAGTCTATGGCATGGGCTGGGGACAGTGAGTTTCCTCGTGCTCACCTCGAGAGAGAGTTGCTGGCACACCGTGTGTCAGCACCTGTGCTCCTGCTGGCTGATACACTTCTTCAAGGAGATGCACTTTTACTTTTTTTTTTTTAAGATTTTATTTATTTACTTAAGAGAGAGAAGAGAGACTGAGAGAGAGAGAGCACGAGCAGGGCAGAGGGAGAGGGACAAGCAGACTCCCCACTGAGCAGGGAGCCTGATGCGGGACTCGATCTCAGGACCCTGGGATCACGACCTGAGTCGAAGGCAGACGCTTAACCAACGGAGCCACCTAGGAACCCCTAGTTTTTGTTTTTTTGGTTTTTTTTTTAACTCCCATCGATTTATTTTAGAATTAAATCTCTGTTGTAGATGGAAAAACCAATCTCATTTGCCCTAAATAGAAGGTAACCATGACCACAGATTGAGTGAATTCTAGCTTGAAATCTGTTGCCTGCCAGACTTTGAGCCAGTGGTAGGGAGGTGTTGAAGATATCTTGATGGAGTGATAGCCTGAAATAAAATTGAAAAAGGAAAGCCTTCTCAATACGTGATTCAAGGTTACTTAAGACCCCAATCTGGGTATCACCCCAAATAGTTTCCTACTGTGGGTTCTATGAGGCTGCTAACCCCGAGGGAGAGTGATAGGCGGATGTCCTTTGTTACCATGGCAGCACCCCCCCCCCTCAGGTCTTCCCTCGGAAGTCCAGTTTGCTGAGGGGTGGGGGAGCCTGTGCAGAAAGGTGGGAGCAGAGTTTCACTGTCTTGAACTGCTCCTGGGTCCTGGGGTCTTACAGCAGGATGGGACTAGGATATGCATCACCCTAGTCTGAACCCGAGGGCAGCACGAGGCAGAGCTCTTCTCTGGGAGCACAAGTCTCCAACACAATCCCTGAATTGGCCTGTTGATATTTGTAATTCTCAAAGAACAGTAATTTGTTGCTGCTTCTCCCAGGGCCCCTCGCCAGTGTGTGCTTTCTCCCTGTTTACAGCATTCAGTGCTAATTACCTTTGGGAGCAAAGTGCCAAGGGTTTGAATGGGATGTAAATATTTTCCCAGTTTAGGAATTTTATCCCCTCCCCATCCTTGGGTGGAGGGGTGCTTTGAAATTCAACTTTGCCAATTACATCAGCATTGGTTTCACTTTTTTTTCAAATCCCTGACGCCTGAGGGGTTTCAGAACCAACCTGGATCTCTTTGTTCTGGAACCTAGTTTCTATCTTGCCTGAGGGGTCGGACAGCCAAGTAGGAACCACACCTTTGCCCCCCTCACTGGCTGTGTGTCCTTGAGCAAAAGTACTGCCCTCTCTGAACTTCAAACGGGAATTCATTTACTCTTCAAGTCAATCTAGTAAGTAAATCCGCACAATAGCTGTAAACATATCCCTGGCACATGGAGGGCATTCAAAAAAGTTCACTTTTCCTTTCCCTTTTGTCCTGACACCTAGGCTTTCCCAGTTGAGGAAGGGACCACTATTCGCAGGTTGATCCCTGAAGCTGAGGGAGACAAGAGTGAGTGAGTGGGTAAAGCATCCCCTCCGTGGCCCCCGCATTCAGGTGCTAGGCCAGCCTCAGCAGTTACTGAGCACCTACTGTGTACCAGGCACCACACGCTGTCAGCAGGGTGACTGCTGCCCAGAACATCTCGGTGCATTCTTGGCTTCATTCTGGCTGGCTCTGTCTTCCATATGGGGTATGAAATCCTTTCCAGAATGCCCAGACGTGGATGTTCCCGGATCTTAAGCGATGGAGTATTTCTAACCACCCCCTCCACTCCCTGCCACACACACACTAGCTGGAATTTTCCTCTGGATCAGCAGGTGCTCAAAACAGCATCATTACCCCTTCTCAGCCCACCCAGCTGTCTGGCCATAACCAGTCTCTCTACCTCATAGAACCTCAGTGGAGGTAACAGGACCCGACTTTTCCCCGACACCTCAATCCTGGTCCCCTGAGTTCCTGTCTCACTGGCACTGCCTTTCAGCCATGATCACACCAGAAACCTGATTGTGCTCCTTGTCCCTCCCTCCCTATGTCCAGACCATCTCCAGCTCCTGTTTGTTTTACATGATAAATCCCTAAGTATTTCTAAATTCTGACCACTCCCCTCCATCTCCCCACCTACCATCCTACTCGGGGCAACCAGTTCCTCATCAGGATGACTGCAAGGCTTCCCCATGGTCTCAGGATATGACACTGCTCTCTCTTCTAAGGGCAGACCTCATCACATCATGCTCCCACCTCCATCCCTGCCAAAAAGCCATCCATGGATCCTCCTTGCTCTTGTGCTAAAGACCTGATTTCTTCCTTTGGCTGATTGGGCCTCTCAAAGTCTGGCCCTCACCACCTTAGCTGCACTCGGCTCCTTGCTGTGCCTACCCGAGCCTTCCTTTGGTTCCTTGAATGCATCATGTTCTTTCCTGACACAGGGCATTTGCACATCGGGTCTTTTCTGCCTGGAAAGCCCTCTTTACTCCCTAAAAGCCTTGCCTCTTTTTCTCCTATTTACTCAGTTTTCAGCTAAAGGGTCATCTCCTCCCAGATGCCCTCTCTGATTAGCAGCTATGAGAGAGTTCAGGTTCCCATTCTACCCTTATAGCGAACTGGGTTCATCTTCCTAACTTTAGTATGGTTATTTGTTTCTTTTAAGATTTTATCTATTTACTTGAGAGAGAGAGCAAGCACAAGCAGGTGGGGTGGGGGGGAGGTGTGGGGAGAGGCAGAGGGAGAAGCAGATGACCCGCTGAGCAGGGAGCCTGATGCAGGGCTTGATTCCAGGACCCTGAGATCATGACCTGAGCTGAAGGTAGACACTTAACTGACTGAGGAACTCAGGTGCCCCAGTATGGTTATTTGATTACCACTCATCTTCCATCTTTCCCTCTTGATGGTAACCTTCAGGCAGGCAGGGACAGTGGCTATTTTAATTCACATTGTTTCCCCAGAGCTTAGCACCTGACACACAGTTGATGCTCAGTAAGTGTTTGTTGAGTGAATAAATGATTGAATGAAGGTTGTTTTGAGAATTAAATAAGGAAGAAAGAAGGTGAAATGGAGAGGGAGTTAATATTTGGTAGGTGATCACATGGCACCAAGTGCTTTAGATATGTTGTTCTAATTTTCACTAATGATGCACTTTACATTTGAGAAAACAGATTCAGAGATATTAGGTAACCAGCCCATAGTACACAGCTAATAAATGGTAGACTTAGATAAGAGCAGGGTCTATTTACCACCAAAGCTCGTGATCTCACCCTTTCCCCAGTTTGCCTCCAAGTTAAAAAAGTGAAGGGAGGGGCACCTGGATGGCTCGGTTGAGTGGCTGGGTCTTGATTTTGGCTCAGGTCATGATCTCAGGGTCCTGAGATGGAGCCCCACGTCAGGCTCTGTGCTCAGAGTTTCCCTCTCCTTCTGCTTCTCCCACCATGGTCTCTCTCTCTCTCTCTCTCAAATAAATAAATAAATAAATCTTAAAAAGAAAAAAACTCAAACTGCCAAAACTGAATTAAAAAGAAAAACAAAAGAAAACCTGAATAGACATATAACAAGTAATGAAAATAAATCAGTAGCCAAAAAATTCCAACAAAGAAAAGCCCAGGACTAGATGGTTTACTGGTGAATTATATCAACTGCTTAAGGAAGAATTAATAGCAGTCTTTCCAAAACACTTCCAAAAAGTAGAGGAGGGAGCACTTCTCAACTCATTCTATGAGACCAGTATAATCATGATACCAATGCTAGATGAAGACATTATGAGAAAACAACAAAGCCAATATCCCTTGTGAATATATATGCAAAAATCCTCAACAAAATAGTAGGAAACCAGGGGTGCCTGGGTAGATCAGTCAGTTGGGCATCTGACTGGTGATTTCAGCTCAGGTCATGATCTCAGAGTCATGAGATTGAGCCCCGCATCAGGGTCTGCACTCAGAGGGGAGTCTGCTTCGGATTCCTTCCCTCTCCCTCTGTCCCTGTCCCCCCAGTAAATAAATCTTAAAAAAAAAAAAATAGTAGCAAACCAAATAAATAAATAAATAAAAATAGTAAACCAGGGGAGCCTGGGTCGCTTAGTCAGTTAAGCATCTGCCTTCAGCTCAGATCGTGATCCCAGGGTCCTGAGATCGAGCCCCGCATTGGGCTCCCTGCTCAGCAGGGAGTCTGCTTCTCCCTCTCCCTTTGCCCTTCTCCCTGATCATGTGTTCTCTCTCTCAAATAAATAAATAAAATATTTTTTAAAAATAGCAAACCAAGTACAAACCAAATATATTATAACCAAGTGGGACTTGCTCTATTCTCAAATGTCATGATCTTGTATATAGAAAATCTTAAGGAATCTACTTAGAACTAATGAACAAGTTTAGCAAGATACAGTTTTACAGGATACAAAATACAATACAATACAAAATACCAATATAAAAACATAGATAGTATTTTTTTTTTAAGATTTATTTATTTGTCAGAGAGAGAAAGAGACACAAGCAGGGGGAGCGGCAGGCAGAGGGAGAAGCAGACTCCCCGCTGAGCAAGGAGCCCGATGTGGGACGCGATCCCAGGACCCCAGGATCATGACCCAATCCAAAGGCAGACGTTTAATCGACTGAGCCACCCAGGCGTCCCGACAAACATAAATAGTATTTCTAAGCACTAAGCAATAAATACTCTAAAAGTGAAGTTAATAAATAACCCCATTTATATTATTATCAAAAAGAATAAAATACTTAGGAATAAATTTAACCAAGGACATGCAAGACTTGTACACTAAAAACTACAAAATGGGGGCACCTGACTGGCTCAGTGGGTGGAGCATGGTACTCTTGATCTTGGGGTCGTGGGTTCAAGCCCCATGTTGGGCATGGAGCTTACTTAAGAAAGAAAAATAACATACATATATACTACAAAACATTGTTTAAAGGAATTAACTCCTAAATAAGTATAAAAATATCCCATGTTCATGGTTTGGAAGACTTCATACTTATAAGATGGCAATATTCCCCAGATTGATCTAAAGATTCAGTGCATTCCCTATCAAAATTCCAACTACCATTTTTGCAGAAATGGACAAGCTGATCTTACAATGTATATGGAAACTCAAGGGACCCAGAATAGCCAAAACAATCTTGAAAAAGAACAAAATTGGAGGACTCAATTCCTGATTTCAAAACTTATTACACGGGCACCTGGGTGACTCAGTCAGTGTCCAACTCTTGATTTCAGCTCAGGTCTTGATCTCAGAGTCATGAGTTCAAGCCCCAAATTAGGCTCCATGCTGGGCATGGAGTCTACTTAAAACAAAACAAAACAAAACAAAAAAAACCCAACTTACTACATAGTTATAGTGTTCAAGATAGTGTGGTATTGGCATAAGGATAGACAGAGATCAGTGGACTAGAATTGAGAGTCCAGAAATAAACCCACACATTTATGGTCAACTGATTATTTTCCAAGAGTGTCAGGACCATTCAATGGGGAAAGAATAGATTTTTCAGCAAATGGTGCTGGAAAAACTGGATATCCACATGCAAAAGAATGAAGTTGAATCCTTTCCTTACACCGTGTACAAAAAATTAACTGAAAATGGATCAAAGACCTAAATGTAAGAGCTAACACTGTAAAATTCCTAGAAGAAAACATAGGAGTAAATCTTCATGATCTTGGATTTGGTAGTAGATTCTTAGGCATGGTACCAAAAGCATAAGCAACAAAAGAAGAAGTAGATAAATTGGACCTCATCAGCATGAAAAACTTTTGTGCATCAAAGGACACCATGAAGAAAGTGAAAAGATAACTCACAGAATGGGAGAAAATATTTGCAAATCATATATCTGAGAAAGGTATAGTATCTAGAATATATAAAGAATGCTTACAGGGACACCTGAGTGGCTTAGTTGGTTAAGAATCTGATTCTTGATCTCAGCTCAGGTCTTGATCTCAGGGTCCTGAGTTCAAGCCCAACGCTGGGCATGGAGCCTACTTAAAAAAAAAAAAAAAGAGTTCTTACAACACAACAACAAAAAGAAAAACAACCCAATTTTAAAAATTTAAAGGACTTAAATAGACATTCCTCCAAAGATATACAAATGGCCAATAAGCACATGAAATGATGCTCACTATCATTAGTCGTTAGGGAAATGCAAATCAAAATCACAATGAGATACCACTTCACACCCATCAGGATGGCTAACATGAAAAAGAAAATAACAAGTGTGAGGATGTAGAGAAATCAGAACTCTGACACATTGCTGTGGAACATGTAAAATGTGCAGCTGTTATGGAAAACTGTTTGACAATTAATCAAAATGTTAAGCATAGAGGGGCGCCTGGGTGGCTCTGTCAGTTAATCATCTGACTCTTGGTTTCCGCTCAGGTCATGATCTTAGGGTTGTGAGACTGAGCCCTTTGTAGGGCTCTGTGATCAGAGTAGAGTCTGCTTGGGATTCTCTCTCTCTCCCTCTCGCCCTCCCCGCCGCTCAAGTGCTGTCTCTCTAAAAAAAAAAAAAAATTTTTTTTTAAAGATTTTATTTATTTATTTGCCAGAGAGAGCACAAGCAGGGGGAGCGGCAGGCAGAGGGAGAAGCAGGCTTCCCGCTGAGCAAGGAGCCCGATGCGGGACTCGATCCCAGGACCCCGGGATTATGACCTGAGCCGAAGACAGACTCCCAACTGACTAAGCCACCCAGGCGTCCCTAAAAAAAAAATGTTAAGCATAGAATTGTGATGTGACCAGTGATTTAAGAGAATTGAAAACAAGTGTTCAAACAAAAAGGTACACACCAATGTTCACAGCGCCATTATTCACAGTAGCCAAAAAGTAGAAACAACCCAAATGTCCATCAGGTCATGAATGTGATGAGGGAGCAGAAGGCTAGCTGAGGACAAAGCACAAGCTGACACCCTGCAACCCCCCCCCCCCACTCTGGGTGGGATATGTGTGACATTCCTCCAGGAAGCTCCCAACTATCTTCATGTTAATGCCTTGCTAGTGGGAAAAACAACCTGAATTTAACAATGGCAAGGCCTCTGGTATCCTGTGAGTCTTCTTTAACATATGAAAATCCTTTTGAAATCTCCCTTTTCCTTACCTTCCCCAACTCCCAAGTATATAATCAGTCACCCTCACAACCCTGGGGCAGCAGGTCCTGTCCCCATGCTTTAATAAAACCACCATTTTGCACCAAAGATGTCTCAAGAATTCCTTCTTGGTCTTTGGCTCCAGATCTCACTTCACTAAACCTCACCTATATTCTAAAACCACATCATATGGCGCCCAATGTGGGGCTTCCGAGTCTTTTCACCTGGACTCTGAGCTTCGGTGAAAACTTGGTGAGTACTTTCTCTTCTCTTCCTTTACTCTCATTTCTGGGGCTCTTTAAGGAGTACGGTCTTATTGGAACACTTTCATGCCAACTTCTCAGGCCACAATCCTCTAGCTCGTGGCTACTCTACGGGGAGGAAAAAGCCTGCCTTTTGGCTGGAAGTTAGTAGCCTGGCGGGGATGGTAATACCCAGAAACTTGATGCCCTCTCTTTATTCCTGATCCCCTTCACATCCCTGGTCTTGCCACTTCTGGCCACGGGACCTCCACTGGCAGCCGGCTGAAACCAGTACCCGATTGAACTAAAGCCCAGCCGGGGACCGTTTCCTAGGGAAGTTGGCTGTAAGGACCACATGTGTTGGAATGTTGCTTAGAACCATGATGGATTTCTATCTTTACTGTTTCCCGTCAATGTCCTCTATTAACTACTTAAATTACAAAATTGGGTAATTTCCCCTTGTAAAACTTTTCTAGTGTTCTCCATGGGTTAAAAATGGCAGGGCAATAATGTGGTTTCAGGGCATAGGATGGCACGGCACGGTATCTCAGTCCATTCACCAGGCACCCATCGACAGCCTAGGATGCAATGGGGAAGGGGAGGGACGCCGGCATCCCTCTGGGGCCTTTTACGGCAGGAATGCCTTCACGAGAAGGCAGGATGGTGATCAATAGTGATTTTTTGTTTGAGGGGCACCTCTGGTGGATTTTGACACATGGAACCTCTGACATGTGCTGTGTGGGACGCCACCTGGGAGTTGGGGGGATTTGGTAATGGACCTTCTTTACTTTCCTGGAAACATGGCCTCAGTAGGCTTCTTCTTCAGTTTCTGAGGACTCTCCCTTGGGATTCCTTTTTAATCCACTGGAAACAATTCGGATTGCAAAATATAGGAAAGGACTGATCTCCTGTAACACTGCATGGCCTCAGTGGGATCTGTCAGATCTCTTCTGCAGGAAACAGGGCAAATAGACAGAGGTACCCTAGGCCCATCCAAGCTTTCAGGGCTCTAAATCAGGACCCAGACCTAAGGGTCTCTTGCAGTACGCGTTTGGCTAATAAACTCCCTCCTGACATATTGGATGATAATTACCTAAATAGGCCTCCTCCGAGTAAACCCAGGTTGCTAGAGGAAACACAAGCTATCCCAGATGAAGGAGACTCTTGACACTCTCTCTCTCTCTCTGTTCTTCCTAATAGATGTGGGGGCTTCTCCCTCACTCATTTCCCGGGTTAATGGCTATAATTGGAGCCAACTGTGGTTAGTCTGCCTCGGGACGGGGACTTTAAGGAATATTCCCAAGCAGCTGCCGAAACTCTCTTTGTTTTAGGGAAATTCCCTGTCTTCTCCTCCCCGACATGGACTGCCTAATTCCACTTGTTGGCAGGAAAACATGACGCCTGCTCATCTGTTGGAGGTGATGAGCTCTAAAACCAGGAACCTTCTCTGCCTTCCGGCAGCACTTGGCCTCCTCTGCCCCTCCCCCCCTCCTGTTTGTGCACCACCTTGGGTGCAGCCCGCGTAGCTGGTTCTTATACCATCCTCGGGACCTCAGGGCTCCTTCTCCCCTCACCATCAAGGAGCAAGAAAAGCACCCCCTGGACCTAAGACTGCCCACTCCAGATTTCTCCACCAAGGTCTCAGGTAAAAATTGACAATGGGGAGGATCCAGGTGGAACATAATTCGGTATTTAAACGGATTTAAGTTTATGGGGTTTGTTGTTGTTGTTTTTAAGATTTTATTTATTTGACAGAGAGCACAAGCGGAGGGAGAGAGAGGGAGAAGCAGGATCCCTGCTGAGCAAGGAGTCCGATGTGGGGCTTGATCCCAGAACCCTGGGATCATGACCCGGGCTGAAAGCAGCTGCTTAACCGACTGAGCCACCCAGGCATCCCTAAGTTTATGGGTTTAAGAGAGACTTGTCTTGAAGGTTATCAGCATTCAATTGTGAAACTTTTATTCTACCAAGATATACTGAAGGTCAAATAAGCTCGTGTTATCTTTGTTGCAATTTGTTAGCAAAAAGATGATGTAAAATGATGGTTAATCTTGTCTGTCTCAAAGTTTTCATGGGTAATTGTTAAGATAGCTTTCAAAATCTATGGTAACCTGAAACTTTAAAGTTTTGCTTGGATGATAAGTGGGATTAAATTCATTGGACAGCTAGGTCTTTTCCAAATAGGATAAAGTGCTAAAGCATTGAACACTGGACACAGGTTTGTGCTTTTGACTACTTATTGGAAAAAACAAAGGATATTTGAGTCTGTTGGTAAACATGCTTTGTGCTTAACTGATTCACAAATTTGCCATCAAAGAGTTTTGGTATAAGAGTTCACAATTGGTTACTACTTAATCTTCACTGGAGACTAAGGTTTCTAAAAAAATGCAAAATTCTACTAAATATAATAAAGCCTGGTGGAAATAAAGGAAGCAATTCTGTATGTAAAAAAGTAGATATGTAAG
Source organism: Halichoerus grypus (assembly GCF_964656455.1). Lineage (NCBI taxonomy): Eukaryota > Metazoa > Chordata > Mammalia > Carnivora > Phocidae > Halichoerus > Halichoerus grypus. The sequence goes on from NC_135716.1 coordinate 171,970,463, forward strand.
AAAGATATAAGGAATGGGAATGCATTTTTGTTGAAGGTAAAAGAAGGTAATTTTGTCCTAAATAAGATGGTTGTTTGGAGAGAAAAGGCTTGGACAAAATCTGAATGCAAAAGAAAGTTGTGGAAGGTTTGTGATGGGCAGTCTTTGGAAAGGAATTTTAGGTGTGGTCAGGACGGACTAAGATTGAAATGAATGGATTTTTTAAAAAGATTTTATTTATTTATTTGTCAGAGAGAGAACACAAGCAGGGAGAGCAGCAGAATGAGAGAGAAGCAGGCTCCCTGCTGAGTAGGGAGCCCCACGCAGGACCTGATCCCAGGACTCTGGGATCATGACCCAAGCCAAAGGGAGACACTTAAATGACTGAGCATCCTGGCATCCTGAAATGAATGGATTTTAAAAGTACATTGGTGTAAGATTGAAAGTCTGCTTTCTCTCTATTAAAAGGACAAAGTTTTCTTGAATTGTTGGTCTGCTCTTGATAAGAAAATGCAAACAGTTGTTTCCTCTTTGCCCAGAAAAACCAGTTTCTATGTTTTGCCTTTATCAGGTCTTTGACCATCCCTAATCCTATTTAGGCCTGTGTACTAACACTTCCTAAAGTTTTAACAAACTCCTAAGATTTAAATTGTAAATAAAGTCTCTTTAATTCATCAGGCCTTATTATTTGGTCTGTTAAGTTACTCTGGAAGCACTGTTAAACAAATGATAGCCTTAGGTTATATTTGGGTAAATGTCATACCTATTCTAGAGATGATATGCAATTCCTAAAGTTCTAATGTTTTAATATAAGGTCATCACTTGATATTTTGATTATTGAAGTGTTATGTGTCACAGAAATAACCGGATTTCCTTGCCAGCTATATTGTAACCTCTCATCAGATCTTTAACCATGTCCATTTTTTGAGTCTTTTGTCATTTATAGTTATTGTTTTTTTTTAATTTTTTTTTAAAGATTTTATTTATTTATTTGACAGAGAGAGAACACAAGTAGGCAGAGAAGCAGGCAGAGGGAGAGGGAGAAGCAGGCTCCCCGCAGAGCAGGGAGCCCGATGTGGGACTCGATCCCAGGACCCTGGGATCATGACCTGAGCCGAAGGCAGCCGCTTAACCGACTGAGCCACCCAGGCGCCCCTATAGTTATTGTTTTTATTCTCTTGTAAAATGGTTCATCTTCAAGGAGATTCCTATAAAGGACTTAGGACAAATGCAGGTTTTTAGTATCTTTAAAATTCTAAAACTGGGGGCACCTGGGTGGCTCAGTCGTTAAGCCTCTGCCTTCAGCTCAGGTCATGGTCTCAGGGTCCTGGGATTGAGCCCTGCGTCAGGCTCCCTGCTCAGCGGGAAGCCAGCTTCTCCCTCTCCCACTCCCCCTGCTTGTGTTCCCTCTCTCACTCTGTCTCTCTCTGTCAAATAAATAAATAAATAAATCTTTAAAAAATAAAAATAAAATAAAATAAAATTCTAAAACTGAAATGGATAAGAACTTCCAGAACTAAGTAAAGCTGCATTCAAACTAAACAAGAATAGTAACATGGGACTAAGTGAATTGGGAAAAAAAGATGATAGTTTTTTGTGACTCTTGGTTGAAACATTGCTGGTTCTCTAATATTGGCTCTTCCAGGCTAAGGAAACTTTCTCTTAAGACATCAGTGATATGCAGAAATAATAAAACAAATTAAAGCATCTAACTTTTCTCTCTACCTGAACTCTCTGAAATTCAAAAGGTCTCAATAAATATTATTTCTTCCATGGCAATCATAGTCAATTGCAAGTTCAATAAGAATCTGTTCTTATAACAGGACACCACTGGAAACACTGGTTATTTTACCAAGGCTTTGACTGGAATGTCATATTTGAGAGAGACGTGCATAGCCTGCTCAGATATGACCAAACAGCTTTCAGGAATTGAGGTTGGCTTTATGAAACATGGAGCCATAAAAGCCCTTGGAAATGTCGGCCTGATACCTTGCTTATAGAGTTCCCAACAGCCTCACCAGGTGAGTAAAGAATGTCACTTCCTGGCAGGTGCAGGAACCTCAGGATACTTTGGGGACCTCATGAAGAGGAACCTGCCCAAATCTACAGGTTTGCAGGCATGTCTGATGGCAGGTACTTGGCTTGGCTTCTGGCCTGGAGGGGCTACTAAGAGTTCAACCTAAAGATTCCTTATAAAAAGTTCCAGCAAAGCAGGGCGCCTGAGTTGCTCAGTTGGTTAAGCGACTGCCTTCGGCTCAGGTCATGATCCTGGAGCCCCAGGATCAAGTCCCGCATCGGGCTCCCTGCTCAGCAGGGAATCTGCTTCTCCCTCTGACCCTAACCCCTCTCATGTGCTCTCTCTCTCTCTCTCATTCTCTCTCTCAAATAAATAAATAAGTAAAAATCTTTAAAAAAAAAAAAATAAAGTTCCAGCAAAGCAGATTCTAAAAGATCTATATGATCACTCACTATTGTTGCTGACCTTATGTAAATAACTAGGCCAAGTTGGTTAAAACTGGACTTGTTTTGCAAACAAATTAGTCTTGGTTTGGCTATCTCTGGAAATTTGGGTTATTTTAGAGAAAAAAAATTATGTTTCAATAACCCACTTTTGTGGATGTTAAATCCTAGTTTTGATTGTCCTTAAATATTTGCTTAAGCTAGACAACTTGAGGTAAACTTCAGAGAAATTGCCACAATAGCTCATGTATGGACAATCTTCTTGCCTGTTATTCTGTGGGGATCATAACAGAACCTCATGGGCATATGATTATTCGAACAGCTGAAAAATGGGATTAATCCCCCAACGACTGTATAACTCAACTATCACCTTGACCAATTCTGTGCAGCTGGGATGACGAAATTTTTCCTTAAAAGCCGGAGCGTACCCCACTCCACTTCGTGGCTATAATGGATGGCCCCACTTTCTTTATGATTGGATCGGATAATGTACTTGGGGATGCCCTTATCTCTTGACACTTTTTCTCCCACTTGCCAGTGATTCCTTATCATTAGGATATTGTTAAGGCTAGACTTCAAACAAAGAGGGCTTCTTGATGGTTTTATTCCTTAGTCATATTTGTCCCAGGAACTACCTCTATCAATGTAAAATTACAAGTAGAGGCTTTAGCCAAGCATACAGTGACCACCTTTAAGCGTGACATGGCAGTCAGTTATATGACTCGTTCCTGGCTGGGACCCAATGGCTATTCGACTCTAACTTGGGTCCCTAGCTTCCACCAGGCTGGATAGGCCGCTGTACTCTGAGTTTTGGCTGGATGCAGGGATGCATTGTTAAAACCATCACCAACCCAGCCAATCTTCCAAATTTAAAATGATGATGGACATGTTCTGTGTCTCATTGGTATGATCACCTAGCATCCGTCTTTGTTCCCTCTTTAAGACTGCAGGATGTTGTTTGGCACATGGAAGCTCTTTTTTTTTTTTTTTTTTTAAAGATTTTATTTATTTATTTGACAGAGAGAGACACAGTGAGAGAGGGAACACAAGCAGGGGGAGTGGGAGAGGGAGAAGCAGGCTTCCCGCCGAGCAGGGAGCCCGATGCGGGGCTCGATCCCAGGACCCTGAGATCATGACCTGAGCCGAAGGCAGTCGCTTAACGACTGAGCCACCCAGGCACCCCGCATGGAAGCTCTTAATAAGTACATGGTCAAAGACCTAAATGGCACTCTACATTTCTCTATTAAATACTAAAGTAATATAAATATGTAAAGCAGCTTTACAAAATAGAAAGACATTAGATGTTTTAACTGTTGCACTTGGTAGAACTTGCGCTATCATAAAAACAGAATGCTGTGTATATGTTCCAGATGCAGAGGGGAATGGGGAGTGACTGCTTAATGGGTATACGGATTCTTTTGGGGGTGATGAAAATGTTCTGGAACTAGAAAGTGGTTATGGTTGCCCAGCATTGTGAATTTACTGGGAGTCACTGAATTGTACAGTTTAAAGTGGTGAATTTTATGTTATGTGAATTTTACCTCACTAATGATTTAAAAAAAAAAAAAGGAATGAAGGTCTGATGCTTGCTACAACATGGGTGGACCTTAAGAACATTATGCTAAGGGAAAGAGGCCAGTCACAAAGGGCCGCACGCTGTATAATTCCATTCATGGATGTCCAAAACAGGCATATCCATAAAGATGGAAAGTAGATTGGTAGTTGCCTAGGGCTAGGGTTGACGGAGGGGGATAATTGGGGATCAGAGAGGGGAGTCACTGCTAGTGAGTACAGGTTTCTTTTCAGGGGGATAAAAATGTTCTAAAATTAATTGTGGTGAGGGTGCCTGGGTGGCTCAGTCGGTTAAGCATCTGCCTTCAGCTCAGGTCATGATCCCAGGGTCCTGGGTTTGAGCCCCGTATCAGGCTCCCTGCTCAGCAGGGAGTCTGCTTCTTCCTCTGCGCCCCCACCCTCCACCACTCCCGCGAGCACGCGCGAGCGCGCTCTCTCTTGCAAAAATAAAGTCTTTTAAAAAGTAAAATTAAATTAACTGTGGTGATAGTTCTGTCAGAGAGGAAGACCTCCCTCTGCCCTATGATGCTTCTAGCTAGACTTAGAATCAAATGACATGAGATGGATTACGTAAGGGGGAATCCACACAGACATGGAAATTCCAAAGACTGTGGCAACCTGAAGCTTATATGAGCCAAGGAGCGGTGTAGGGGCCTGTGGCTACAAAGGGGAGGAAGACCATTAACAAAAATGTGAAGGCAGATGTTTGGAAAAACAAAGGTTGCTGTTAAATTTCTCAGGTAAAAGGGGAGCCTCTGTTAATAGCTCTCTTCCCAGTGCAGGCTCTCCTTTCCAATGTAAATTTAGGCAGTTGAGGGGGAGGCAGAGAGCTTTTTTTGGCATCTGCTGGGTTTTGATTACTTTTAACTCAAAATCTTTATGCCAAAGTGGCTCATCTTGGGGCAGCCTGCCCTGGGCCTCTACAGTTTCACAACTCTGTCAATACACCAAAAAACCCTGAACTGTGTCCTTGAAGTGGGTGAACTGTATTGTATATTAATTCTATCTCAGTAACTTTGCTAAAAAAAAAATTCTCAGTTGTGATATTGGTACCCTAATTATATAGGAAAACGTCCTTGTTCTGAAGGAATATAAACTGAAGCATTTAGGGATGGAGTGTCATGATGTCTGCAACTTATTTTCTTTTTTTTTTATTAAGCTTTAAATTTTAATTCCAGTATAATTAGCATACAGTGTTATATTAGTTTCAGGGGTACAATATAGTGATTTGCAATTTATTTTCAAGTGGTTCAGCAAAATAAAAGAATGTGTTACATATGATGTGGGAAACAAAGGGCGAAGAAAAATTATTGAATTTCCTTACTACTTACAGCTCATTGACAAGTCCTTGAAACGGGCAGAGTGATATTCCTCCAGGGACTCGACTGCCTGGATGTTGACACTTTGCTAAGGGCAAAAGGCAATCTTAGCCTGACCCTCCAGGATCCTGTGAGTCTACTTTAAACATACAGAAACTCCTTTGGAACCTCCCTTTATCGCTACCCCACCCCTCCAGATACATGTTAGGAATCATCTTCCAAGCATTTGGCCCACTGATATACATCTGAAGGGTCTCATGAATTAGGGTTTACTAAATGATGTAGGAAAGACGTTAGGGTTCGAAGCTGACGGCCAAGAAAGAATTCTTGAGACGTCTTTGGTGCAAAAAGGTGGTTTTATTAAAGCACGGGGACAGGACCTGTGGGCAGAAGGAGCTGCACCAGGGTCACGAGCAGTGGTCCATTATATACTTTCAAGTTGGGAGGGGGTCAGTGATAGTGTAAGTCTCTAAGGAATTCTGGAAGCAAGGTTTCTAGGACCTTGAAGGGGCTAGCTATTGTTGGCGAAAGGTCATTTATTACCGTCTAATAAAACATGAGTCATGAGACCCTTCAGGTGTATATCAGTGGGCCATATGCTTCGGGGGTGATTGTCAACACGTACCTTGGGGGGTAGAGAAAAAGGAAGTTTCCAAAAGAAGTTTTGTATGTTAAAGTAGGCTTGCAGGATGGGGTGGGGGTGAGGGGTCGGGCTAGGATCGCCTTTTGCCCTTACTTAGCAAAGTGTCAACATGAAGGCAGTCGAGTCCCTAGAGGAATGTCACTCTGCCTGTTCAAGGACTTGTCAATGGGCTGTAGGCAGTAAGGAGATTTAATAATTTCTTTTCTGCCTTTGTTTCCCACATCACTAAACAATAATAAATGACCTTTCCTAACAATAGCTAAACCGCTCAGGATCCTGGAAACCTTGTTTCCAAAATACCTGGGTTACACTATCCCTAACCTCCTCCCAACTTGAAACTATTTCATCGGTCACTCCTCACAACTTCAGTGCAGCTTTCTGCCCACACGTCCTGTCCCCGTGCTTTAATAAAACCACCTTTTTGCACCAAAGACATCTCAAGAATTCTTTCTTAGCCATGGGCTTCAAACCCTAACGTCTTTCCTACATCACATAAAGCTGTGCCATCCAAAGCAGTAGCCACTAGCTACGTGTAGCTCTTTACGCTTAAATTTAAATTAGTTAAAAATAAATAACTCAGTTCCTCAGTTACACTAACCACGTGTTAAGTGCTTAGCAACCACCTGTGACTAGTGGCTACAGTATCGGGCAGCTCAGGTGTAAAACATTTCCATCTTCATGAAAAATTCCCACTGGCCAGTGCTGACATATAGAAGAATAAAGCAAATGTGGTAAAATGTTAGCAAATGGGAAATCTTGGTAAAACATATATAGGGATTTCTATGGGACAACTGGATGGGGTGGAGGCCAGCGGCGTGGGTGGTGAAAGAATTCACTCAAGGCAGAACAAAGGACATGGAAGTTTATGGAATACACCGCAAGGGAGTGGTGGGCAGGACCGCAAAGGAGAGACTCTCTGGTGGAGGCAGTGGTGGGGGCTGCTCATTTCTAAGAGGGCGAGTAAGGAGGTATGGGAGGGTGTAGAATTTAATTTTTTTGATACCTGTGCTTGGTTGTAAGTAGCCCATTGGTCAGCGAGGGTGTACGGCTATTTTGAGGTGGGTCACCTAATGAGCCTGTTTGCATTCAGCCGGGTGGTCACTGTGGACCCTTGTACCTTACTCAGGCTTCCATTGCTCGAGCCTGTTGCCTAAAAGCGACCTCTACAGTTTCTTGTATTATTCATTCAACAGAGGGATAGTAATAACATGGCAAAGAATTCCCAGTATGCATTCCATGGGCCTAACCACCATGTGAATCCAAGTTCTTTGGAAACTTCTAGATCCTTGTCCCAACAGTCTGTTCTGTTTGTTCAACACTTTGTTCCTAGGATCCTCTCCCTAAAGTTTAGTGTGTGATGCTCTTTGTACCCCTGTTCATCCACATTTCTTGGAGAGGTATGATAGGATAGTAGTTTTAGAGCTAGGATGGAGCTAAGTTACCAGGAATTGTGGTTTTTAACGCCCTTAGTGGTAATTCTATATCCATCCCTGTGTCTTTTCTTTTGATAGAGTGCAGCTTTGTGAAACCCCAAGTCTGGGAAACACTGATTCAAGAGACTCTTGAAGCTGAGGGGTGGGGAGTGGCCAGAGAGAGCCCAGCCCAGGAGTCTATAAATTGAATTGACCCGGACATTTGCATTTTTATAACTAGTCCCGGACACGGTGGACATTTGCCTTCCAGAGTTCCTGAGAACTATTTGCATTATCTTTTGTTTGAGCAATTGCTGGGGGTGGTGGAGATGCCTGCCAGCACCTTGTTACCAGATTTGGGACGAAGAAGGGCAAGGGTGAGGTGAGGCTCTAGGCAGCAGGAGAGAGGTAAGGTAGGGGGGACATGAGCTAGGCTGGAGCCCTAGGGGTGCTGGAGTGCTCTCTTTCCAAGGAAGACTGCAGGATGGCTCCGGACCCTGCCCTGTGACTTTCCTTGCTTTGTGACCTAGGGCAAGTCAGTTCACCTCTCTGAGCCTCCATTTTCTCATCCATTAAAATAACATCTCTTCCCAATGTCAGATAGTTTCTGTGCTTATGCTCAAGTTTGAGGCTTGGTTACCTCAGCTGTAAATGGACATAAAGGGGCACCTGGGGGGCTCAGTCAGTTAAGTGTCTGCCTTCGGCTCAGGTCATGATCCCAGGGTCCTGGGATTGAGCCCTGCATGGGGCTCCTTGCTCAGCCAGGAGCCTGCTTCGCTCTCTGCCTGCCGCTCCCCCTGCTTGTGCTCTCTCACTCTCTCTCTCTGGCAAATAAATAAAATATTTAAAGAAAAAAAAGAAAACCACAGACTCAAAATGGTGTTACTTGGGCCAGACCCAATCACCAAGCCAGAGCTTAGTACTTAACCTAATTGCAGTTTCAACCTCCCCCAGAAGTGTCAATCTTAACCCATCAATCAGGAATTTCCTTTCTTTTTTTAAGATTTTATTTAGTTATTTATTTGAGGGATAGAGAGATCATGAGCAGTGGGGAGGGATAGAGGGAGAAGCAGACTCCTGGCTGAGCAGGGAGCCCGAGGCAGGACTCAATCCCAGGACCGTAGGATCAATACCTGAGCTGAAGGCAGATGCTTAACTGACTGAGCCACCCAAGCACCCAGGAATTTTCTGACATGCACCAGTGAAGTAACCTGTCACATGGGCCCTCTCCATCCCCCTCAAAGGAAGAAGAAGTAATCTGCATGATAAGACCCCCTGCCCCTTTTCCTTAGGGAGAGTGATCTTGCTGGAACAAACCTTTTTTTCTTTTGCTTACAACTTCCTTGCCCCTTTGCTTCCTATAAAAACTTTGTATTTTGTAAAACTCCTTGGAGCACCCCTCTGCTTGCTAGATGGGAAGCTGCCTGACTCATGAATCATTTAATAAAGCCAATTAGATCTTCAAGCAAACTCTACTTGGTAGACTTTTACTTTTTAACAGTTTTTTCTACAGATCCACAATCCATCATCTGTAGTCTAAAATTTATAAAGCTCTGAAAATTCAAGTGTTTTTGTAAGTTTGCCATCAAAACACATTTGAGAGCAAAACTTAATCTAAACTGATGCCAAATCTTAAAGGGTTAACATATTTATTATGAACATTTTTAAATTAATTAGTTGATTGATTAATTAATTATTGTAGAGATAGAGATCAGGGGAAGGAGCAGAAGGAGAGGGACAAGCAGACTCTGCGCTGAGCGTGGAGCATGATGTGGGGCTCGATCCCACGACCCTGAGATCATGACCTGAGCTGAAACCAAGAGCTGAACGCTTAACTGACTGAGCCACCCAGGCACCTCCATTTATTATGAACATATTAATTAATGTAGTTGATTACTGGATATGGCCACAGAATATGCACCAAATCACCTTTCTAAAATCTGTAAATTTTTGAATTTGGAATCACCTCTGGCCCATAGAGTTTTGGTTAGAGGACTTTGAGCTTGTAGGGGCATAAAATGACATGGCTGTGGTCAAAGCCAGGGTTACCTGACTGTGGGGCATGGGGAGACCCTTGGTGCTGCGGAGCCTTAGAGGGAAGAGAGAAGGAAGAGGAAGGAAGACCTATCAGAGGAGGTCTTGGTTATAACAGAAACTGACTCTGGCTGATTTAAGCAGCAAAGGAACTTGTTGGAAGGGTACTGGGTTTGTTCCAGGGTATTGGTATGTGGGAGAACCAGGCTCAGAGGCCTCAGGGCCAAGAAGCCACTGTTGGGGAGCAAGAATTCTTGTGCCCTCAAAGGTCCTTCTAGCTGGACTAAGAATCAAATTGACATGAATCAGATTACCAGGAGAAAATCAAATTTAATAAAGCATGTACAGGGAATCCACACAGACATGGAAATTCCAAAGTCAGGCAAAATGAGGTACACATGTCATTCTGAACTAGGAAGGGAGTCGGGGTCTGGGATTTCAGAGGAAAGGAGTGCACTTCACAGCGCAAGAAGAAGAGCAGGTGTTTGGAAGGAAGATGTTTGCCTTGCCATACAGATGGGTCACTGAGATAAAATTTATCTTTGTTAATAATCCTTATTCTAGGAAAGACCCCCAATTTAGATTCTACTATGTGGTTATGGGAGGGACACGTTTCTTTTGAGCCTGCAGGATCTCAAGTGCCTTCAGCTCTAAATAATCCACGGCCAAAGTGGTACCTTCTGGAGTGGGGGAGGGATGTCGTGAACCCCTTCACCACCCAAATCACCCACAGAACCGGTTAGGTGAGTAACTGCTCAGCCACAAGGCCACAGCCTGCAATGCCAATCCTGATCCACAACTGACCCCAGGTGACCAGAAACCACTTTCTGCCTAGCTGCTGCTGCCCCCACAGGGCACTTTCTGTCTCTGGGGGTTTTTTTGTTTTTTGTTTTTAAGATTTTATTTATTTATTTGAGAGAGTGAGTGAACAGGGGCAGAGGGAGAGGAAGAGGGAGAAGCAGACTCCCCTGCTAAGCAGGGAGCCCGACGAGGGGCTCGATCCCAGGACCCCGGGATCATGACCTGAGCCGAAAGCAGACGCTTAACCGACTGAGCCAGCCAGACGCCCCTCTCTGTCTCTGTTTTGAATTCAAAGTGGGAATGTCTGATCAGCAGAACCAGTGTCACATGACAATGCCCAATCTGCAAGGGAAGCTGGGAAAACAGACATCTAAAGATTTTTGCTTTTAAAATGGGAGGCATTGGGGTACTTGGCTGGTTCAGTGGGAAGAGCATGTGACTCTTGATCTCAGGGTTGTGAGTGCGAACCCCATGTTGGGTGTAGAGATTACCTAAAAATAAAATCTTAAAAAAATTTGTTTAAATAAAAAATAAAATGGGGAGCGCCTGAGTCAGTTAAGCAACCGACTCTTGATTTCAGTTCAGATCTTGATGATCTTGATTTCAGGGTTGTGAGCTCAAGCCCCAAGTTGGGCTCCATGCCAGGCATAGAGCCTACTTAAAATAATAAGAATAAAATAAAACGGGAGGCATTTCTGCCTCCTGCCATGACTCCTAAGGAAGGGATACTTGTAGAATAGGAACCAGACTTCAGTTGTCAGACAGCCAAAACAGAAAGAACAGGCAAAGGCTCAGTAGCAACAGCTTCCCAGAGGAGGGGTAGATTCTCCTAGGGCCATGAAGGGTGAGCAGTCCTCAGCTGGAAGGGTGGAGGAGTTCAGAATCTGGACAGGGGCCTATATGTCTGGCAAGAGGGCCTATATGTCTGTTTGCTAGATGACAATCACTGAGCTAAACACTTCATTCTTATTTAATTTCACAACTGCAGGTAGCAGGGGAGTTATTATTAGCATTTTGCAGGCCAGAATCTGAGAATCAAAGAGGTTAGGTCAACTTGCCCAAGATCATGCTGCTAGAAGGTGGTGGAGCTGGGATTTGAATGCAAGCATTGAAACCTTGCCCTTCACCCCTACACTGTACAGGAAGGAAGTAGGTTCCATATGCGGTGCCTATTCCTATCAATTGAGAGTGGCTGCTCGGAGCCTGGCATCGAGAAGGATTCTAAGGTTGTCTCTGAAATATAATGTAAGAAGAGCTATGCTCAATTAGTGCTGTCTTTTAAACAAATTTGAGCTGAGAACTCAAAATTCACATGTTTGCAAGTGGACGTGCAACATTTACCCAAATCAAAGATAAACTGGGCTATTAAAAAAAAGACAACGCATTTCAAAAGATGGGAATTATTCAGACTATATTCTCCAACCATGAAGGGAACAGAATTATACATGAATAACAAAAGAGAAATAGAAAATCCCCAACTGCCTGGAAATTAAACATTACACTGGTCAAAGAAGAAATCAAAATGGAAATCAAAAAACATTTGAACTGAATGATAATAAAGATATGACATATTGAAATTGTGGGGTGCAGCCAATACAACTCTTGGAGGAAAATTTGTAGCCCTAAAATGTACATGTATATATACATTTATATATATATTAGTGGGGCACCTGGGTGGCTCAGTAAGTTAAGCGTCCAACTTGATTTCTGCTCAGGTCATGATCTCAGGGTGGTGAGATTGAGCCGTCCATCAGGCTGTGCACTCAGTGTGGAGTCAGAGCCTGCTTGAGATTCTCTCCCTCTCCTTCTGCCCCTCCCCCTGCTTGTGTGCTCTCTCTCTCTCTCTAAAATAAATAAATAAATCTTTTAAAAAAATGTGTATATTAGAAAAGGAGAAAGAAAGAAAATTAATGATTAAAGTGTCCATATCAAGAGGCTGAAAAAGAACAGCAAATCAAACCTGTGGGGGAGGGAAATAATAATAAAACAGAGCAGAAATGCAAATCAATAATGCTAAAAGTTGGTTCTTTGAAATAATTAATAAAATTGAGTAAGTTGTATCTACCATAGGCTAGATCATAACAAAATATGTGCCAGGTAGTATCTATTTCTTTTTTTTAAGTTATTTATTTATTTGTTTATTTATTTATTTATTATTATTTTTTTAAGTAATCTCTATACCCAACACGGGGCTTGAACCCACAACCCCAAGATCAAAAGTTGCATGCTCCACTGACTGAGCCAGCCAGGCACCCCAGTAGTATCTATTTCTAGAAACTTCTATATTTTATATGATATAAAAATATTAAAGTATTAATTACATTGGGGTACCTGGGTGGCTCAGTTGGTTGAACATCTGACTCTTGATTTCAGCTCAGGTCATGATCTCAACTCATGATCTCATGAGATTGAGCCCTGTGTCAGGCTCCATGCTCAGTGCTGAGTCTGCTTGAGATTCTCTCTCTCCCTCTCCCTCTGCCCCTCCCCCCTGTTCATGCTCTAAATAAATAAATAAATAAATAAATAAATAAATAAATAAAATCTTTTAAAAAAATTATCAGTTACATCGAATTTGAGCAAGGTCAAAGAGACACTGAATGCTTAAGGATTGATGGGTAAGTCAGTTTGGTTGGTGTTGAAATACTATACAGGGAGATGAATTAGTCTGGAGTCTGTTGTAAGTGACAGAAGAGGCCAAATCAAATCGTCTTAAGCAGAGACTTTATTTGTTTACATAACTGAAAATCCTAGGGGGAGTTCTGGCTTTAGGCACAGTTGACCGTACGTGTTCAAATGGAGTTGCAGCAATGGCTCTTCATGTGTTTCCTCTTCTTTCTGCATTCACTGCACTCTCAGGCAGGCTCTCCAGCCTAGGCTGGAAGGGCAGGAGGCTACTCCAGTGTTCCCATGGTGACGGCAGAAGGACAAGAGGACAAGCTCAACTGCACAAGCCTTTTTCATGCATTCACATGTGTCTCACTTGCTAACACTATTGGTCAAAGCAATTCACATGGCCAAGCCCAACATCTAGGATTGGAGAAATTCTCTCTGCCCATCTTAAGGATATGACAAGGATAGAGAGTGAAAAATTGGAACCATTATTCAATCCACACAGATACCAACTCAGTATTGGGCTTTCTGGGTCATAGGGTACATGCATGCTTAATTTCACTTACATACTACCTGATTGTTCTCCATTCCCTCCCGCAACTCACAAGGGTGGGTGTTTCCCTAAGTCTTCACCAAAGCTCAGCATTGTCCAGCTCTCTTGTTTTTGCCAGCCTGATGGATGTGAAATGGCATCTCATTGATACTTTACTTTGTGTGTCTCTGATTATGTATGCATCTAAGCATCTCTTCACATCTTGTTAGCCATTTGGATTTCCCTTCCGTGAGTTGCCTATTCATATCCTTTGCTCATTTTCTCTCATGTTTTGGTTCCTTTTCTTGTTCATTTGCAGGAGTTCTGTGTACAGTCTAGGTATTAATCCCTTATTGGCTTTAGACATAGCAACATCTCTTACAAGTTTTCCATCTGTTAATTTTGTTTTTAGGGTCCTTCACTCAGCAAAAATCTTTGATATAATCACATCCAGCATTTCTTGCCTTATGGCTTATGCTTTGGGTCTAATTTAAGAGGTACTTTCCCCATGTCTAGATCACAAAGATGTTCTATGTTTTTACCATTCACATTTAGGTCTTTCAAACATCTGGAATCTACATTTGTGGTGGGTAAGGGTATGAAGCCAGTTTTGTTTTGTTGTTTCCCATATAGTGAGCCAGTTTTCCCAATACCATCTACTAAAAAGTGTACTCCTTCCTTCTTTGAATTATGGTGCCACCCTTGTTATAGATCAGATCTATCTACCTACCTACCTTTCTTTTTTTTTTTTTAAGATTTTATTTATTTATTTGACAGAGAGAGAGAGAGAACAAGCAAGGGGAGCAGCAGGCAGAGGGAGAGGGAGAAGCAGGCTCCCCACTGAGCAAGGAGCCTGATGGGGGGCTCGATCCCAGGATCCTGGGATCATGACCTGAACCAAAGGCAGCCACCTAACTGAGTCACCCAGGCATCCCGCTGCCTACCTATCTATCATCTGTTATCTGTCTTTATATCTATATCTGTTTATCTATCTTTCTATATTTATATATCTGATAAGATGCAATCTCTCCCATTTAGTTCTTCTTTCACAGACTGACTTAGTTCTTTGTGGGCTTCATTCTTCCATACATAATTTAGAATAATCTCATTGGTTTTCTTCTAAACAAAGTCCATCTAGAATTTTGCTTGGGATTGTACTGGATTTGTAGATGAATTTGAGAAGAACCAGTAATTTTATGAAGTTAAGTCTCCCGAAACACATATGGAATTAGGTACCGATTTATGTCTTCTTTTATGTCCTTTAATAGAATTTTTTTTAAAGATTTTATTTTTTTTTAAGATTTTATTTATTTATTTGTCAGAGAGAGAGAGGACAAGCAGGGGGAGCAGCAGGCAGAGGGAGAAGCAGACTCCTTGCTGAGCAGGGGCCTGATGCGGGACTCGATCCCAGGACCTCGGGATCACTACCTGAGCCAAAAGCAAACGCTTAAACAACTGAGCCACCCAGGCATCCCAAAGATTTTATTTTTAAGTAACCTCTACACCCAAAGTGGGACTCAAATTTATAACCCCAAGATCAAGAGTTGCACATTCTACTGACTGAACCAGCCAGGCATACCTCTTAAATAGAATTTTTAAAATTTCACCTTAGGGATCTTCTCCATTCCTTAAATTAATTTTTAGGTACCTTAATGTAAAGTTTAGGTCTTTTAAATTTTTTTCAGGTTTTTAAAAATTTTGAAACAATTTCAAACATACAGGAAAGTTGCAAGAACAATACAAATAGGTTTTCTTCTTAAACCACTTGAGGTTGCCAATATGATGCCCCATTATTCCCACATACTTTATTGAGTGTTTATAAATAAGGACAGTCTCATATGTAGCCACAATGTAACTATCAAAGTTGGGAAATTGACATTGATTCATTAGTACCATCTTATCCTCAGACCTCATTCAAGTTTCAATTGTCTCAGTAACGTTCTTTATGGCGAAAGGAATCATATGTTCAAGACCACACCTTGCATTTGGTTTTTATGTCTCTTTAATCCCCCTTAGTTTGGAACAATTCTTCAGTCTTTCTTTGACTTACATGACCCTGATACTTTTGAAGATCACAGGCAAGTTACTTTACAGAATGTCCCTCAATTTAGCTTTGTCTATTTCCTCACGATTGGGTTCAAATTGTGCATCCTTGGCAAGAACATCACAGAAGTGATGCTGTATGTTTCCCATGGCATCCTAGCAGATGGCACATAATTTCAATTTGTCCCATTGCTGATGGTGTTTACTTTGATCACCTGATTAAGGTGGTATCTGCCAGGTTTTGCCATTGTCAAGTTATTCTTTTTACCTTTTTACCTTTTTAAAGTTTTTTGTGGGGCGCCTTGGTGGCTCAGTTGTTTAAGTGACTGCCTTTGGCTCAGGTCATGATCCTGGAGTCCCAGGATTGGGTCCCGCTTCGGGCTCCCTGCTCAGCAGGGAGTCTGCTTCTCCCCTGACCCGCCCGCCTCTCATGCTCTCTCTCTCTCTCTCTCAAATAAATAAATAAAATTTTTAAAAAATTTAACAAAAAATAAAAAAAAATTTTTTAAAGATTTTTAAAAGTATTTTGTGGAGTGGTTTTTTTTTTTAAGATTTTATTTATTTACTTGAGAGACAGTGAGTGAGAGAGAAAGCACAGATGGGGGGAGGGGCAGAGGGAGAGGGAGAAGCAGACTCCCCGCTGAGCAGGGAGCCCAATGTGGGGCTCCATCCCAGGGCCCTGGGTTCATGACCTGAGCCGAAGGCAGATACTTAACCGACTGAGTCACCCAGGTGCCACTGGAGTGGTTCTTTAAAAATATATAAATATTCTATTTTCATCAAACTTTCAATTTATTCATGTATTTATTTATAGCAATATGGAGTCATGGTTTTCTATTTTACTCAGTCTGTTACTCATATTTATTTTGCTTTCAAATTGTCTCATTTTTGTCTAGTGGGAGCCTTTCCAAGTTGGACATGTCCATTTGACATGTCCCCATCATTCTTTGAGCACTTCCCTGCTTCTCTTATAACAACATGATCTATGCTTGTTTTCTACTTTCTCTGCCCCAATCCTGGAATCAGTCATTCATCCAAGGAGACCTGGTTCATTTTAGTGGAGAATGATAGTTAGAAGCCAAGATCTGAGTACTAGGAGTGCTCATTGCTATTGGAGTATCACTGCCCCCAAGCCCTCAGTGGACAGAGCAAGAGAATATAGGTCACTCTCTTCACTCTGCTTGGGCTCCAACATCTCATGCCAGGCTTCCCCCATGCTGGATGCCCTCCTTGCCCCACTTGGGCCCCAACACCCCAATAGGCCACCCCCCTGCACAGATGTCACCTTGTACCCCATCTAATGGCTTTAGGACTGAATTTTTTGGGAACAGAAGGGAAAAGAAGAAAAAGGAAGAAGAAACAAATTCCCTAGATACTTAAGTATCTTATTTTCCTTTATATTTACCAGTTGGTCATTACTGATATGGAAAAATGCTATTAATTTTTATAGGTAGGTCTGGGTGCCTGGGTGGCTCAGTCGGTTAAGTGTCCGACTCTTGATTTTGGCTTAGGTCATAATCTCCTCAGCGTTGTGAGATCAAGCCCCACATCAGGCTCTGCACTCGGTGCCAAGTCTGCTTAAGATTCTCTCTCTGCCCCCCCACCCCCTCCAGCTCACACTCTCTCTCTCTAAAAAATAGAAAAAAAAATAAATAAATAAGAAATTTTAAAAAATTTATAGGTAGGTCGTTTATTGGGTAATTATTGTGTTTTTTTCTTCTGTCAATGACTGTATACTCTGTGGATAATGACAGTTTTACCTCCTATCTTCTAATCCTTACACTTCTTTTCCTTTTCTTTGTAATGTCAGCTACACCCCCAGGGCTAAATTAAATAGTAGCTATGATATCAAGCATCTTTGAGTTGTCTCTGATCCTAGAGGCACCTAAAGTTTGTCCATTAAGACAAACACATTTGCTCTAAATGTTTGGCATATAATTTTTTTTTAAAGATTTTATTTATTTATTTGAGAGAGCGAGAATGAGAGAGAGAGAGAGAGAGAGCACATGAGAGGGGGGAGGGTCAGAGGGAGAAGCAGACCCCCCGCTGAGCAGGGAGCCCGATATGGGACATGATCCCAGGACTCCAGGATCATGACCCGAGCCGAAGGCGGTCGCCCAACCAATTGAGCCACCCAAGCGCCCTGGCATATAATTTTTATCAAATGTTTTGGGTTCTTTTCTATTCCTAGTTTAAGAAAATTTAAAAATCATAAATTATTGGGATGCCTGGGTGGCTCAGTTGGTTAAGCATCTGCCTTCAGCTCAGGCCATGATCCCAGGGTCCTAGGATAGAGTCCCACATCCAAGCCCCTTGCTCAGCGGGGAGCCTGCTTCTCCCTCTGCCTGAAGCTCCCCCTGCTTGTGCTCTCTCTCTCTGACAAATAAATAAAATCTTAAAATAAACTATATCTCAAAAAAAGTAAAAATAATCATAAATTATTGTTGAATTTATTAAAAGCCTTTTTTGGGTATGTGTGCCTATAATGAATCACCTATAGTGATTTTTCTCCTTCAGTATATTAATTAATATGGAAAATTTAATGGATGAATTTTCTGATTATTAGTTCTCCTTTCTTGTCTCTAATAAACCCCATTTGGTCATAATTTATTAAAATTTTTTAATATATATATATATATTTTAAAGATTTATTTATTTATGTGGGGGGGGTGGGGAGAGGCAGAGGAAGGGGGAGAGAATCTCCAGCAGGCTCCCTGATGAGCAAGGCGCCTGATGTGGGACTTGACCCCAGGACCCTGAGATCAGGACCTGAGCTGAAATCAAGAGTCGGACGTTAACTGACTGAGCCACCCAGGTGCCCCAACGGTAATAGGTTTTTATTGCTGTTCTCAAATCACCACTATAAACTCAGTGGCTTAAAACAATATAAATCTGTTCTTAGAGTTCTGGAGGTCAGAAGTTCAAAATTAATTTTATTGGGCTAACATCAAAGTATCGACAGGGCAGTTTCGTTTTGGAGGCTCAGAGGGGAGAATCCATTTCCTTGCATTTTTCAGCTCCCAGTGGCTGCCTGCGTTCCTTGGCTTGCAGTCCCTCCCTTAGTTTTGAAGTGCATCACTTCAAACTCTGCCTTCTCCAATGTTCCCGACCCCTCCTGCCTCCCTCTTATAGGAACATTCTGAGATGACATCGGTCCACCCAGATAATCCAGACTCATCTCAAGACCCTGAACTAACTCAAACCTGCAAATTCCCTCTCCCACAGAAGATAATATTCACAGGGAATTAGGAGGTGGATGTCTTTAAGGGCCCTTATTCACTGACATGACCAACCACGGGAGAGCATCTCGGGAAGCGCCTTGCTGGTGGTCCAGAAGTGTGTGACTCGGGTCACACTTCTCAAACGGAGTTATGTGCACCCAGGGCTGCTGGGCCAGGTCACGCGGTTCTAGCAAGTGGGATCAAAGGCAAGATGGTGAACAACTCCAAGAAAGCAGATCTTCCTTTTTCAGATGGTTCCACCTCTATCTACCTTGTGTACGTTTTGAATTATCTTAGCCCAGGTAATCTGGCTGTCCCTACTACAACTTCCACGGAGCGCAGTTAGAAACCAAAGTCCCCAGGCGCCTGGGTGGCAGAGCCAGTTAAAGCCTCCGACTCCTGGTTTCCACTCAGGTCGTGATCTCAGGATCCTGGGATGGAGCCCCGCCTCCGCCTCCACACTCAGGATGGAGTCGGCTTAAAATTCTCTCTCTCCGCATCCCTCTCCCTGGCCCCACCCCATGCACTCTCTCTCTCTCTCTCTCTCTCAAAAAAATAAAAAATAAAGGAAAGAAACCAAAGTCCCTTATGCCAGCCTGTAAAGTTGCGCCATCCAGTATATCTTTAATTTTTTTTTAAAGATTTTTATTTACTTCTTTGAGAGAGAGTGAGTGAGAGAGTGAGAGAGAGAGCCCAAGGAGGGGGAGGAGCCTGAGGGGGAGGAACCCAAACAAATTTTTTTAATATATATTTTTGAAGATTTATTTATTTATTTTAGAGAGACAGCTAGAGCACGAGCAGGGGGAGGGGCACAGGGAGAGGGAGTGAGAGAATCCCAAGCAGACTCCTTGCTGAGCATGGAGCCTGATGCAGGGCGATCCCAGGACCCTGAGATCATGACTTGGGCTGAAATCAAGAGTCAGACGCTTAACCGACTGAGCCACCCAGGCGCCCCTGGCCATAATTTAAAAAAACAAAAAACACAGGATTCAGTCAGCCAGGATTTTATTTAGGATTTTTATCTTTCATCTTTATGTTCATAGGCAAAATGAACCTGTAATTTTCTTTTCTTGTCTTGTTTATTTTTCCAATTTTGTAAGTAAGATTATAACACCTAATAAAATGTGTTAAACAGCAACCCCCCCTTCTGATTCCCCTACTTTAGAGTTGAGACTCTGATACCCAGAGAAAGGGATGGATTTGACAAATATCACCTGGGAGGTTAGGGACATTTTCTGTCCTGAAAAAGATCACTCTTGGAGATGACACTCAGCCTGGGCTCCTTTGTCAGGCAAGAATGCTCCAGACACTACATGGTTATCTGTTCTTAGCTCCGCCAATCAGGGAAAAGAACACTGGGATATCCAATTTGAGTCTTTGCTTTGCTACAAGATTTTGCCTCTGTGATCTTATGCATTGGTTTCTTCCTCTGTAAAATGAGGGCATGGGATCAGACAGCCCTGAGGACTGCTCTATCCTGAACAATTAAGGCCTTTATCATTCTCAGGCAGCCTCCTGGGGTTTTAGGCCAGGTTTCAGAGGCACAGATAGAATCTAGGGAAGGAGGGGCGCCTGGGTGGCTCAGTCGTTAAGCGTCTGCCTTCAGCTCAGGTCATGATCCCGGGGTCCTGGGATTGAGTCCCGCATCGGGCTCCCTGCTCTGCGGGAAGCCTGCTTCTCCCTCTGCCTCTACCCCCCGCTTGTGTTCCCTCTCTCGCTGTCTCTCTGTCAAATAAATAAATAAAATCTTTAAAGGAAAAAAAAAAAAAGAATCTGGGGAAGGAGAAGAGGACATGGTGGGAGCATGGTCTACACAGACAGCAGCCTTGGCCTTGCTTGTAATCCCAGTCTTGGCCAAATTTGCAGCCTGGTATGGATCCTCCATGTCTGAGAGGATAGGCTAGGGGTGATATGTCCTCTGAGACCACAGGCAGGGGAGCAAAGGGACCTGGGAGAAAGAAGAGAAAAAAGAAGAGGCTGCCTTACCACCTACTGGCAGGGGAGTCAAGCCTGGAGGGCAGCGTCCCCACCCCAAGACCTCCCTGGGTCTGCAGAGGCTTCATCTGTGCAAAGGAGGACTTGAGGCCAGGTGAGGCCAGCTCAGCCTGCCTCTGGCGGCTGGGCCTGAGACTCTGACAGCAGGTTGTGTCCTTGGCCCTGGCTCTCCTGGAGTCTGACTGGTTCTCCCCATCCTTCCTCCCTCGGCACCCCCAGCCCCATGGGACTTCTGGCCCCAGGTCCTTGCTCTGCTTTCTAACTCCCATCCTGCAAAGCCTCACAGCCATTTCACTTCCCAACTCCCAGCCCAAAGCCGAGGCTGAACTCTGCCCTCTTCAAGCCAGCACGGTTCCCTTTCTTTCCCCAGGCTCGCCCGAGTTCGTTCATTCGTTCGTTTGTTCCTTCCTTCCTTCCTTCCTTCTTTCCTTCCTTTTTTTTTTTTTAAGATTTTAAGTCATCTCTACACCCAACGTGGGGCTCAAACTCACAACCCTGAGATCAAGAGTCACATGCTCCACCTACTAAGCCAGCCAGGCACCCGAGCAAGGCTCCTTCTTAAGCTGGACTGGGTTCTTCATCCCGTTTCCCCCAGAACATCCCTGGTCACCCAGCCTGGTCTGGCTTTGGGCGCGGGGGAAATAGCTCGTAGCAATCTGTCGATTTTCCTTCTGGCTCGTCAAGGCTGTTCCCCTCTGCTCGCAAAGCTGTCCTTACTGTTGCCGGAGACACGCCAGGAGCCCTCACACTGCTTGCTCCCCATCCCACCTGAGCTGGGGCACCCCACCCCACTCCTAACCCTATCCCCCACCCAAAGGGGGCTCCATGCTGGCCTGGGCCCCGCCCCTGGAGTCTGCAGCATTGCGGGCTTAGGTGCTTTGACCTAAAGTCGCCCAGCAAGGCCTTCCCTGCGTGGTCATGCTGCCCCCTGCTGGTCAGTCTGTTATAAAACCTGACAGGTTTTCTAGGCCCAGAGACGGGGCCACTCTTTGTGTACAACTCTTACAAGTTGTAAGCACTTAACACACTTTATCTAATTGAATCTTCACAGCAAATTTATGAGGAAGGTTCTGTTATCACCATTTTACATGCTGGAAGCTAAGACAGAGATGGCAAGCCACTTAACTAAGGGGTAGGCCAGTTTTGAACTCCCTACAAGGAATAACGAGGAGAGCAGCTCATAACCTGGCTCTTCCTTAGGATCCAGAACCGCACCAGGCTCTTTAAATACATCTCCTTAAACCCTCTCTCCCACTTTCCACAACCTGGTATCAAAGTTATCCAGGTTCTCCATTTGCTCCATGCCTTCAACATTCCTTCCACAAACACAGGCTGTAGGCCTCCCCCCTCAGCTGGGGATCCTCAAACCATCCACACCGGCCGCCTTCCCCAACCCCCCTCCCACCCCCCAGCACTGGCCCGTGGGTCCCAGACCCCGGTCCCATTCCTTCCTGTCTTCACCTAATTATCCCCTCCCTACAGCGCATTCCACCCTCCAAGCCAGGCTGTCCCCAGATGTTTAACATGCTGAAGTCTTTCTCATCTTAAAAGTGCCAGCGCACAACCTCGCTTCCCCACCCCCACCCCAGGACTCAAGTTACCCGCCTATTTCCCCTCCCAGCAAAAATTCAGGAAGAGCTGTCTTCGCTCACTGTGCTCCCCTCCCTGCTTCCTCCTCATTCTTCTACAGCCTGGGCCGTTGGAGTTTTTGCCCCCTCCCCCAGCTTCACCGAAGCACCCCGAGGTCACCGCACAGGCCAAGTCACCAAACCCCGCGGACGTCGCTCTGGCTCAGGCCACTCCAGGTCTCTCGGCAGCACTTGGCGCTGTTGGCTACCCGCTCTTTCTGGAAACACTCCCTCCCTTGACTTTTTGGCTTCTGTTCCTCCTCCCACCTCTTGACCCTCTCTGTTCCTGGCCTCCCGTGACACCCTGCAGCGCTGTACCTGGTGTTAACTGCGGGTGCTCCTCAGCACTGGGTCCTGCACCCTCTTCTTCCATCCCATTCTCTCTCCCTGGGCTGTCGAGGCCACACCCACGTAGATGCCGATGACTCCCGAATGTACTGCTCTAGCCCAGGGTGTCTCGATGGCTTGGCCCTCCAAGGGCCCTTCCGCAAGGTCTGGAGACATTTGTGATGGCCACCGCGAGGGAGGGTGCTCCTGCCATCTAGTGGCTAGAGGCCGGAGATGCCGCTACACATCCCACAGCGCCCAGGACAGCCCCCACGATGAAGAATTACCCCGCCTCAGTGTCAGCAATGCCAAGATTGAGGACCCCATTCTAGCCTAGCTCCTCCTCTGAACCCCAAGTCAGAACATCCAGCCACTTGTACCCCATCTCCCCTTGGTTGCCCCAAACATACCTCAAGCCCACCTGTCTGATGGAACTCATTATCTCCCCCCACCTGATTCTCAAAATGATCCTCCCCACCATAAACCTGCGAGCCATCCTGGAAAGCTCCCTCTCCCTCACCTCAATATGCAGTCCAACACCAGGTACCATCCATTCCATCAGCATCTCCGGCACTACTCCAGGTACCGTCATCTCTGGCCTAGGCTGTTATGAGAAAACATCCTGTCTGGTCTCCCGGCATTGCCTCGGGGGGCGGGGGGGGCCTCCAGACTTGTCACCACACAGCAGTCAGAGGGGTCCGTGTCGATCTCAGCTCAGGTCTTGATCTTGGGGTTGTAAGTTCAAGCCCCTCGTTGGGCTCCATGCCCAGCCAAAAAAAAAAAAAAAAAAAAAAGCCACATTTCTTTCCTGCCAGAAATTTAGTTCACCTTGTAATTCAACTCATTCATGCAATGACTTGATTAATGTCTGTCTTCCGACTTGACTCTGTGCCCACCAGGACGAGACCACATCTGCGACTGCTCACCAGCCCCTCAGGCAGGCAGGTCGCATAGAGGGGGTCAATACGATCTCTGAAGGATAGAGTGAGTGATATCCAATCTTTCCACCTGGCCAATGATCACACCAAGAAGTATCTGAGTCATCCTATCCCCTCCCTCACAAAGGCTTTGCTGCCATTCTTTCTCACATTTGATTGCTTGTTACCAAAGCAATCCATGCTTATTGTGGAAAATCCGAGAACACAAACAACAAAAGGAGGAAGATCTACTCCTATACTATTTTGCAGACTACTTTTAAGCCCTAAGCAATAGAACAGGACCAATAGGTACAGATGGGCTTCAGGAGGTATATTTCTTTTTTTTTTTTTTTAAGATTTTATTTATTTATTTGAGAGAGAGAATGAGATAGAGAGAGGGCATGAGAAGGGGGAGGTCAGAGGGAGAAGCAGACTTCCTGCTGAGCAGGGAGCCCGATGCGGGACTCGATCCCAGGACTCCAGGATCATGACCTGAGCCGAAGGCAGTGGCTTAACCAACTGAGCCACCCAGGTGCCCTGGGAGGTATATTTCTGTAATATTGTTTTTCCTGCAAAGTATCCCGCTATATGTAAAGAGCAGAGATTCTCTCTCAACAGGCCTAATGTGTTAGAACAGCTGGGAAGCATGTTAAAATACAGATTTCAAACTCCACACCCAGGAGACTCTGACTTGGGTCCCAGGTATTGCTACTTTCTAAATTTCCCCCTGGAGATTCCGACAGGCACACCAGGGTTAGGAACCACGGGTTGAACCAAATCCTCCATTTTTTGCCACAAAGGAGGATCCAACATTTTGTTATTTCTTGTGCAGCAATTAGAACCTTATGCCAGCCCTAGCAAATGTTCTAGCTTATTTTGGAAAGTTGATTCCCGAGGTGGCTAATGATAAGGTCAATGGAGCCATACTGCCAAACTGCTTGGAGTTTTCATTCAGCTAGGTCTCTTCTCCATAGTTGAGTCAGTATGGACTGGATCCCGAGGGGTGAGGCAGTGGGTGGGGGAAGGAGGATTTTCATTTCTTTACTTCGTATGCTTCTGTCCCACTTAGGATGAAATCCAAATCTTGAAGGTGGCCCACTAGGCTCTCTCCCCCCGCCCCCCGTGATCTGGCCCCCCCTGCCTGCCTCTCTCTGGATGGCTCTGGCTTCCATGTGAGTCCCCGTGACAGGTGGTGGGGCTGCTTCCCTCCTGAATGCCTTCACACATCTCTGGAACATTCTGCTCACCAAGCCTCACCTTCCTTGGGTCTCACTTTGAATGTCCCTCTCCAGAGGGGGTTTCTCTGGCCTAATCTGCTCTATCCTCTCCCATAGCTACCTGTGCTTTCTAACCTTCAGTCTCCATTTATAATATGTTAGGTGTGTGATAATTGGCTGCTGTTGGCTTTGTTCGCTGGAATATAAGCTCCCTGCGAGCAGAGGCAGGTGTGGCTCTTTGTTCTCCGTGAACCCAGCACCAGGACAACGCCTGACATGGTAGGTTCTTAGTACATATTCATTAAAGGGATCCAAGGAGCAGAGGTAAAGGTATCACTCTCCCAATTTTTTAAAAAAATATTTTATTTATTTATTTGACAGAGAGAGACACAGTAACAGAGGGAACACAAGCAGGGGGAGTGGGAGAGGGAGAAGCAGGTTCCCCGCCGAGCAGGGAGCCCGATCCGGGGCTCGATCTCAGGACCCTGGGATCATGACCTGAGCCGAAGGCAGACAATTAACAACTGAGCCACCCAGGCGCCCCTACTCTCCCAGTTTTTGAAGGGGGTACAATAGAAGCTAGAAACGTAAAGGGACTTCCCTGACGTCCCCCAGCAAGTCGGTGGAGATCCGGGCTCTCACCCCAGGTCTGCATAGCCCCTGGATACAGTGCTCCCTCACCATCCCCACTGAGGTCCCGTGACTTACCCAAAGTCACTGGGTTAGCAAGGTGGACACTGGATTCACACCCTGGCTGTCCACCTGTTCTTTCTACTACAACAAACTACAGCACGCACACTTTTGTGGAGTACCGACTAACAGCCAGGCACCGTGCTGGAAGCTGGGGAGGCAGAAAGAACCAGCAGACACTTTGCTGCACTCCTCGTGCCCACAACCCCGTGGGAAGAGGAGGAAACAGAGAGAAACGTTCGGTAATAATTATGAATCCTGATATCAGCCTCAGAAACTTAGCCAAGTGTCCTAGGTGTCATCATGGTATTCCCTGCCTCCAAGCATTTGGAAGTTTCTTCTGTCCCCAGCCTGTCCCCGAGGCCTCCCTAGTTGGCTAATGCTGCCACTTTCCCAAGGCTGAGCCCTCGAGCGCATTCCCAAGTGCTCACTTCAGCTCACCACCAGGGGGCAGCTGTGCTCCATCTCTGGCAGGTCCCTTGCCAGCCCAGCCCCGGCCTGGTGCCACCAGAATCTCAGACTTGGGGTTGGGGGTGTGGGGCTTCGGAGAGAAGCAGAAAGAGGGGAGAGAAGGGGACTAAAAGGTGCCCTGGGGTCCACAGCTGGGGTGTCTTAGGGAATCAGCTGTGTCCAGACCTGGGGAAGTGTTTCTCAGTTGTTTTCCCTCCCTTATCCTCTTCGTACTTGATCATTCATTCATTCAATAAACTTTTAAAATACCTTGATCGTGGTAGAATTTATAGGCCGTGAAAAGTCGCCCTTACTTAAAGTGGGCAATATGATTTCCAGTGCACTCGCAGGCTGTGCTTCCTTTGCCATAAACCTGGAGTGGAGCATTTTCATCCCCAAAGAAGCCTTGTACCCACACAATTACTCTCCAGCCCTACCCGCCCCCCCCCACCCCACTCTGCTCCTCTCCCTCCCCAGCCTTAGGCAACCACCAATCTACTTTCTGTCTCTATAGATTTACCTATTCTGGACATTTCCTATGAACGGAATCATAGAATATGTGGTCTTAGGGCTCCTGGGTGGCTCAGTCGGTTAAGCGGCTGCCTTCAGCCCAGGTCATGATCTCCGGGTCCTGGGATCAAGCCCTGCTCAGCGGGGAACCTGCTTCTTCCTGTGTCCCCACCCCCCACCCTGCTCATGCACTCTCTCTCTATCTCTCAAATGAATAATTAGATCTTTAAAACGTTTTTTTTTTGTTGTTTTTTTTTTTAAAGAGTATGTGGTCTTTTGTGACTGGCTTCTTTTACTTACTATCAAGTTGTCAAGATTCACCCAGGCTGTAGCATACGTCAGTACTCATTTCTTTTTTATTACTGAATACCATTTCATTGTAGGGATAGACCATACTTTGTCTATCCATTAATCAGGTGGTGGACATTTGGGGTTTTTTCCTACTTTTTGGCAATTATGAATAATGCTGCTATGAACATTTGTATACAATTTGTTTATAATTCATATACTATAAAGTTCATCTTTTTTAATTTTATTTTTTAAATAATTGTATTTATTTTATTATTATTTTTTAAGATTTTATTTATTTTGAGAGAGAGAGAGAAGCAGAGACAGAGGGAGAAGCAGAGTCCCTGCCGAGCAGGGAGCCCACTGTGGGGCTCAATCCCAGGATCCTGGGATCATGACCTGAGCTGAAAGCAGAAGCTTAACCGACTGAGCCACCCAGGTGCCCCACAGTTCACCTTTTTAAAGAATGCAATTTAGTGGTTCTTAGTATATTCACAAGGTTGTGCAGCCATCACCACTCTAATGCTACATTTCATCATCCCAAAAAAAGACCCCATACTCATTAGTGGTCACTCCCCATCCCACCCCCCTCCCCCCCACACCAACACCCTGGAAACCACTAATCTACTTTCTGTCTGTCTCTATGTATTTGCCTGTTCTAGACATTTCATATAATGAAATCATGTAATAGTGGTCTTTTCTGTCTGGTTCCTTTTACTTAGTACTATGTATTTTTGAGGTTTGTTCGTGTTATAGCTTGTATCATTACTTCATTTCTTTCTGTTGCTAAATAATATTGCATTGTAATGATATACCACATTTTATTTATGTACTTGTCAGCCGGCAGACATTTGGGCATTTTTCACTCTTTGGCAATTATAGACAGTGCTGTTATGAACATTCATGAACAAGTTTTTGTGTGGGCATATGTTTTCATCCTTCTCGCGTCTGTACCTAGGACGGTAATTGCTGGATCATATGGTAACTCTATCTGAAATCTTTCTGAGGACTGACGAACTCAAACTGCACCGTTTCACATTCCCACCAGCAAGGTATCAAAGCTCTGAGTTCCCCACATCCTCACCTTTTTTTTTTTTTTTATTGTAGCCATTGTAGCAGTATGAAATGTGATCTCATGGTTCCCTCAGTAAACTTTTACTGAGCACCTACAGTGTGCCAGGCCCTCTTCCGGGTGAACAGGACAGAGATGGGCCTGCCCTCCCGGGGGCTCGAGATCTCCTGCAGATTGGATTATGAAAGAATAATGCGTACATTGACAGGAGAAGTCCAGGCAGCAGTAAGTGCTACGAACCCTTGAAACAGACTAATAGAGGCTGGGGACGCGTGGGGGCGGGCAGAGCTACATCTTCCGGGGGACCAGGGCAAGGGCCTCTCCAAGATGGTGACACTGGTGGTGGTAAGAAGGAGCCACCCTGCTGAGCCCTGAGGATGAGCATCCCAAGTACGGGGACAGCCAGGGCCAAACACCCTGAAACCCGATGAGTTTGGCATTTTGGGGGAACATCAAGAACACTGTGGCTGGAGCTGAGTGAGCAGAGGGGAGTGGGGAGGAGAAGAGGTGGCGGAGGTGGGTAGAGCTAGGCTACCATGAAGAGTTGGAATTTGATTCTGAACTTGGTGAGAAGCCACGGAAGCAGAGTATTTAGGCTCTAAAACTCTCCCTCTTTCTGTGGGTAGAGAAGAGGCTCTCGGGAGACAAGGGCAGAGTGGGGAGAGGGTGGGGAGCCCACGGATGCAGTCCCAGGGGAAGGGTGGTGGAGGCTAGGAGAAGGGGCTGGGGCTGGATCTGCTTTGGAGGTAGAGCAAAATGATTTAGGGGTGCACTGGATGCGGGGTCTGAAGACAGGAGAAACAGCTTCTTCCTTCCGGCCCCCCTCAATTCAGCAAACATGCAACGAGGCCTCCATGTACTGATTTGACATGGCAGAGGGTCTGGGACCCACCGGGACCAGGACAGATATATTATGTGCCGTCAGCCATTCATTTCCCTGAAGCCATGCTCCGCACAGCTCGCCCTGCCCCCCCAGCCTTCAGGAGGTCCCTGGGCCCCTCCCAGTGTTTCCCAAACCTGAGCCATATATAAACAGGCTCTCCCAGAAAGGAAGGAGATCCTCCCCGCCAGACAGTGCGGAGTGGGATTGTTTTTATTATGCTGTTCCTGACAACAGAAAATGAGGTACAAACTCCTCAGGCTTCGGTACAACCATCAGACCAAGTTGCAGATGAGTCACGAACACAGCTGCAAACCTCATAACATTCAGATGAATGCGCTTCGTTTCGTGTGCTGGATGATGATGCTTTGTGGAATCAAGATCACGCCTTGGAATTAGGAGGGTTTTACTGGCTCTGCTAGTGCATTGTGTTTTCTTTTCTGTTGGCTTTTGTTTTTACTTTGGAGTTTCTATGAAGCTGTGTGGGCTGACTCCATTGGGCCACTTCTTTTCCCGTTTGGGCAAGGGAAGTCCTCTCATCAGGCGAGCACATGGGCTTGTCATTTGGCCTCCCTTGCTGTGGGCATGTCATCCTTCTATATTTTAAGATTTAACCAGGACTGGTTTTGTGTGTGTGTGTGTGTGTGTGTGTGTTTTGTGTTTTTTTGTTTTTTTTTAAGATTTTACCTATTCATTTGAGAGAGAGAAAGCATGAGCAGGGGGAGAGGTAGAGGGACAACCAGACTCCCTGCTGAGCACAGAGCCCAATGCAGGGCTTGAAACCAGGACTCTGAGATCAAGACCTGAGCTGAGATCAAGCATCTAACACATAACTGACTGGACCACCTAGGCGCCCCAAATATAAATATTTTTTTGCTTTAAAAAGGAATTCATTTTTATTTCTTTTATTTTTAAATTTTTTTTTTCAAGATTTTATTTATTTATTTGAGAGAGAGAAAGAACACGAGCAGGAGGTAGAGAGAGGGAGAAGCAGACTCCTTGCTGAGCAAGGAGCCCGACACGGGGCTCGATCCCAGGACCCTAAGGTCATGACCTGAGCCGAAGGCAGACGCTCAGCTGACTGAACAACCCTGTCACTGAAGGAATTTATTTTTATAATTCTGCAATTGAAATTATTTCAGTTAACAGGGTGTGTGTGTTTGTGTGTGTGTGTTATTTTGGTTGTTGTTGTTTTGGGTCAATAAAATATATTTTTCAGGTCTGAAAATCTCCTAGGCCCTTGGAATTCTACCAGGCCCAAGGGCTGAGCTCATGGCGCTGGCAAATAAACTGGCCAAGCTGAGGCCTGCTTCTTTCTCTCGTCACCTGCCCAAAACAATTAAAGTAGGGTTGTTGGCACTCCCCAGGCCCTGAGCACAGACCAACATGGGCACTGAAATAGGGTTGGCAGCTCTGGGTTATGAGGCCTGGGTCATTTGGAGGAGTCAGACTATGCGTATACTCATTGTTTTTACATTACCATTAAAATGCAATTATTAAACTCCTAGTGGAGCCAGATTCCTGGGACTACACCTGAGGCTCCCAGTAGCCAGAGAGCCCAGTCTGAGGCCCCATGTCCTGCATGAGCCTTGGGCATCCTGAGGCTCCCGAGTCCTGCGTGTTGTAGAGTGCCCCTTTCCAGAGGTTTTTCTTCCTATCCCTCCCCTATCTGGTGCCCAAATGTGCTAGGAGCTTCTCCACAGCCATCCTTTGGCCCTACTGTTGTCTCTACCCAGAATGCCCTCCCTGCAGGGTTTTTAGACTCTTATTTTCTTTAAGATTTTAAAATATTGCACAGATGGGGGCACCTGGGTGGCTCAGTCTGTTAAGTGTCTGCCTTCAGCTCAGGTCACGATCTCGGGTCCTGGGATCTAGCCTCACCTCCGGCTCCCTGCTCAGTGGGAAGCCAGTTTCTCCCTCTCCCTCTGCTCCTCCCCCCACTTGTGTTCTCTCTCTTTCTCAAATAAATAAATAAAATAAAATAAATTACACAAATAATACATGTTCACTTATAGGAAAATCAGAAAGTACAGATACAGGAAAATAAAAATAGTGATCTCATCACATAGAAATAATCATGATTAACTGATTATTTGCTATTATACACAGTACTCTTTAAATTTTAGTTTTCCATATATATATTTATATATATATTTAAGATTTTATTTATTTATTTATTAAAGATTTTATTTATTTATTTGACAGAGAGAGACACAGCGAGAGAGGGAACACAAGCAGGGGGAGTGGGAGAGGGAGAAGCAGGCTCCCGCTGAGTGGGCAGCCCGATGTGGGGCTCGATCCCAGGACCCTGAGATCGTGACCTGAGCCGAAGGCAGACGCTTAACGACTGAGCCACCCAGGCACCCCTGAGATTTTATTTTTAAGTAATCTCTATACCTAATGTGGGGCTCCAACTTACAACTCCAAGATCAAGAGTCACATGCTCTACCAACTCAGTCAACCAGGCACCCCATCTCCACGTATCTATTTATATTAACAAAACATAATGAATGGGTTTTTAAAAAAAGATTTTATTTATTTGAGACAAAGAGAGAAAGCACAGCAGGGGGAGGGGCAGAGGGAGAGGGAGAAGCAGACTCCCCTCTGAGCAGGGAGCCCGGGAGCCTGATTTGGGACTCAATCCCAGGACCCTGAGATCATGACCCAAGCCAAAGGCAGACGCTTAACTGACTGAGCCACCCAGGTGCCCCCAAATGTTGGTTTTTATTTATTTTTTATTTTTGTTAAAGATTTATTTATTTGACAGAGAGAGACACAGCGAGAGAGGGAACACAAGCAGGGGGAGTGCGAGAGGGAGAAGCAGGCCTCCCGCTGAGCAGGGAGCTGATCCCAGGTCCCTGGGATCAAGTTCTGAGCCGAAGGCAGACACTTAACAACTGAGCCACCCAGGTGCCCCTGAATGTTGGTTTTTAAATGAAGTATGGTAAGCAAACAAAGATATGGAGAATACCATAACATACACTTATACTCACAACTGAGTTTTGACAAATATTAACATTTTTAGCCTGTTTGCTTCAGCGCCCCCCCCCTTAAAAAAATAACAACTAACAGATACGGTTGAAGCCCCCTGGGTGCTTCTTTGTGGTCCCTCCCAGGTACCCCTTCCACCCCAAGTCAGCCTCTCACAAGTTTGGGGCTTATCTTTCCCATGCATGTTTTGGATATTGTTAAACTTCAGATGAATAGCAGAGTTCTGCTTATATCCTTCTGCAACTTGCTTCCGGGCTTATAACATTACGTTCTAGAGGTGTGTTCGTGTTGATCCTTGTCACTTTTGTTTTTTCATTCGTATGCCATCCCTGATTCTGGGGAATGAATAGACCAGCTTCTTTACTTACTCCACTGATGATTGCTTTTGCAAACCATGCTGCAGAACATTCCGGTACAAGTCTTCTTGTGTATGGGGACATAAATCTCTCTGGGATAAATACCCAAGAAAGCATTGCTGAGTTGCACAAGGGCACATGGAATATCATAACCTTCCTTTTGCTTAATTCACCCGCAAACCATGAACACTTTTTCATTTCAATAAATATCTTACATCAGTGTATTTTTAATGGCTATAGAGATCCTGCCAAAAATTTCTCAATATAATTATGATAGGCATAATTAGTTCCAATAAAATCTCTGCAAGGGACCATCTTTATAGCTACAGTTTTGTGCATATCTTTAATTATTTCTGTAGGAGAAATTCCTAAAGGTAGAATTTCTGGATCAAAAGGGATATGTGTTTTCAAGACCAACTTTCCCGAGATTCTTTTTTTTTTTTAAACAGAT
Source organism: Halichoerus grypus (assembly GCF_964656455.1). Classification (NCBI taxonomy): domain Eukaryota; kingdom Metazoa; phylum Chordata; class Mammalia; order Carnivora; family Phocidae; genus Halichoerus; species Halichoerus grypus. The sequence goes on from NC_135716.1 coordinate 172,002,861, forward strand.
TTTTTTAAGGTTTTATTTATTTATTTGTCAGAGAGAGAGCACAAACGGTGGGAACGGCAGGCAGAGGGAGAAGCAGGCTCCTCGCTGAGCAAGGAGTCTGATGCAGGACTCGATCCCAGGACCCTGAGATCATGACCCAAGCTGAAGGCAGACGCTTAACTGACTGAGCCACCCAGGTGTCCCGAGAATTCTTTTTTTTTCTTTTTGAGAATTCTTGAACCTACTGTTCCTTCCACCAACTTCCACCTCCTACAAGAGTAAGAGGGCCTGTTTCCCACAAATCTAGCCTACTTAGCTCCTTACAAGCATTGGCCTCTGGAAATCTTACCTGTCCTTATACCCTCGCCTCTCCTGACCCTTCTCCTGGTCACCGAGCCACACTCTGACCCATGGACTTCTTAGCCCTTAATGACTCCTGTATGGCGTCCATCACGTCCCCATTTCCTCTGCAGTCACTGGGGTGTGTTTTATCTTTCCCTTCAGATGTAAATATTTTAATACCAGGAACTCTGTTTTCTTCATTATTATTCTTTCACAATTTGTATGCCACTAAGTAACATTTACAGCACATACAGGAAACTACACATACAGACTGTTAAAAAAAAAATACATGGACCACTGGAAATATTTGATAAAATGTTCTAAGTCAATGAAGTTCCTGCATTTCCATTTCATTCTACCCAGTGAACATTTGCTGAGAAAGCTCCCTGGGACAGGGCTGTGCTGGCTCCAGGGGACCAGAGGCAAGCAGCCCCAGTCCCTGCCTTCCAGGAGCTCACAGTCAACCGAATGCTGCTCTGAGCATCCTCTCAGCCAAGGCAAAAAAGGAAACATAATGTATGGTCTCCGATTCCTGATTGAAGAACGAAGGCCATGTCAGCTGGGAAAGATGCTTTACCCTGGTGTTACAGTACAAGAATGATTCATCACATAGGCGCTGCCATGTGGACCTGTGTTTGGGATGATTTCTTTAACAGCCTTTTATGGACAGGGCAGAGATGCTCTTTCCTGGGTGGAGTTGATTCCTCCATCATCTTCCAGAGAGCCCAGGGCATTGTATTAAGACATCATTCTATAAGGGTCCTTCTTGGGGGTGAGGATGGGGGTTCCATCCATGTAGCCTTGGTAGAAAGAGTTCTGCTAGGGGGCGCCTGGGTAGCTCAGATGGTTAAGCATCTGCCTTCTGCTCAGGTCATGATCCCAGGGTCCTGGGATCGAGGCCTGCATCGGGCTCCCTGCTCAGCGGGGAGTCTGCTTCTCCCTTTCCCTCTGCCCAGCTTGTGCTCTCTCCCTCTCAAATAAATAAATAAAATCTTAAAAAAAAAAAAAAGTTCTGCGGGTTTAACGTCAACTCCAGTGGAGGATAGCCACTAGGAGCCTCACACAGCCTCCCAAGCACTGTGATCAGGACAGTGCTAGGCTCCTAGCAGGGGCCTGACCACATGCTGATTCAGCCAGGGTTTATTTTACTCATTCACTTTATTGAGTACTTACTATTTGCCAGGTAGTCAGGCTACACCCTGGGGATATTTTGGTTAAAAAAAAAAAAAAAGGACGTGGTGCTATTTCGTACATTGCTGTGGGAACGTCAAATGGTACAGCCCTTTGGAAAACAGCTGGGTAGTCTCTGAAGAAGTTGAACATACACTTAGCATATAACCCAGCAACTCCACTCACAGGTATGGAGGTGTGTACCCGAGTGAAATGCAATGTCTGTCCACACAGAGACTTGTAGGCAAATGTTCATAGCGGCACAATGCTATAGGCAAAAACTGGAAGCAATCCAAAAATCAAAGAGGTGAATGAATGGGTAGACAAATCCACATCCACGCCAGGAATACTCCCCAGCCATAGAAAGGAGCAACCCGCTGCCACACAACAGCAGGATGAAGCTCAAAGACTTCGTGCGAAAAAGCCAGACTCAGCTCCCATATCGTGTGGTTCTCTGTGTGTGTGCACGCCATTTCCAGAAAAGGTGAAACCAGGGAGACAGAAAGCCCACCAGTGATTGCCTGGGGGCGTGGGGGAAAGCAGGCAGCGACGACCCGCAGACACACCGAGGGGGCTTCTCGGGGTGATGGAAGTTCTAAAACTGGCTGCTGGTGATGCTCACGTAGCCCCATCAGTTTACTAAAAATCCTTGAATTATACACTTAAAATGGGTGCATTTTGTGGCATGTAAGGTACACCTTGTGAAGAGACAGGACAAAACACAAAAGACACGGTGGTCCCCACCTCTGTAGGCTTCGTAGTCTAACTGGAGAGAGACAGTAGCAGGTAAGGCAGGGACAGCTAAGCTCGGAGTGGTAAGTTCTGACGACTAGAATGCAGGAAGGACGGGGGTACAGTGATAGAGAAGAAAGGGGGGAGCCTCCTCGGAGAGGGGGGCCAGAGAAGCCTTCGCTGAAGGGTGGCCGTGGGACTCAGGCCTGCAAGGAAGAGAGATGGGGAAGGTGCTGGGGTGACGGACCGGCGTGGTCCCAGGCCTGGTGGGGAGCCTGTGAGCTGTGCTTTTACTCCCATTTTGTAGCGTTTCACAAAGGGGCCCTGACCTGTTAAGACCATGTGGCACATGAGTGTTGGGGTGGGTGCTTAAAGATTTTTTTTTTATTTGAGAGAGAGAGAGAGAGAGAAAGAGAGTGGGGGGAGGAGCGGAGGAAGAGGGACAAGCAGACTCCCCGCTGAGCACAGAGCCCGACACGGGGCTCGATCCCAGGACCCCGAGATCATGACCTGAGCCGAAATCAAGCGTTGGACACTCAACTGACTGAGCCCCCCAGGCGCCCCGGGGTGGGTGTGTCAAACAAGCTCTGCTTGTGCCTTAAGCCGACATCGGCCTCCGGGCCAGTGTGTTCCCTCAGGGAGTGCCAACACCCAGCCACACGAGCTGCCCGCTCTGTCCACACTGGCCCGTCGCTGCCCTGGGTGTGGGACATGGCAGCAGCGGAGGTGCCCGGGCACGTGCTGGGCGAGATGGCCGGGGTCTGGGTGACTTCATGCTGCCCGAGCTGTGAGTCACGGGGCAGGCACGGCTGTAGGACCCCCCCCCCCCCGCCTACACCACCACCACCACCCACGCGCCCCGCCCAGGTGTAGGCAGTCCAGGGCGCCACGGGGGCCACAGGCTCTTGGTGGACCCACCCGCACCTGCTCCCACCTGTCCAGGACCTAGTGTTCCTGAGGGAAGACGTGGATGCAACCCCCACAATGCCACTTCCTGGCTGCGTGGCTTTGAACCTCACTGAGCCTCACTCTCCTCCTCTGCTAGGTGATGTTGGTGTATGGGGAAGGGCGGGTCTGGGATTAGAACCCACATCTGCCCGGTTCCAAAGCCCTGCCAGATGGAGTGGCTTCTTGCCGTAGGCCTCAGGGAGAGGCTGGTTCGGTGTTCTCCGCCGTGACCGTGCAACTGAATCACGTGGGAGTCCTATCAGCCTTGGGACCCGCTCTCAGAGATCCAGGCTTAACTGACCTGTGAGGCTCAGGCCGTGGTACATTTTAGGAGCTCCTCGGACAATTTGATTAGGCTGCCAAGGCTGAGGATCACTGATCCAACCCCTTCAATTTACAGGTGAGGAGACGGATGCCCAGAGATTCCGAGTCACTGTCCCCATCCCCAAGGTCCTCCTGCCCTTTTCAGCTGCAGCTGGAGCCTCTGAACTCTGCCCTCCACGTGGAAGACCTGCAGTGAGCATGCTTGGAGCCACAGTGAAGAGCAGGATCTTTGAAATCAGAGAGAGGTGGGTTCCATCCTGGGTTGTCACTTACAGGCTGTGTGGCATGGGGCAAGTCACTTCACCTCTCTGACCCTCAGGATCTTCATCTATGAAGACAGGGGTTATGTGAAGGCTAAACAAGATGGGGTAGGCGGCGGGGGGCGGGGGTGCTCGTTAAACAGGTTGCATTCCCCAGCAGGGACCTTCTGTACAATTTGATAGACATTTATTGGGCACCGACCCCAGCCTGGTTCCTGTTTCTGGGGCTGCAGAGCTGGGGCACAGAGCGAACAGACTGGGCGAGACAGAGTAGGAGGTTCTGCGTCAGCAGTGACGCAGCGTGGGAGCATGGATGTGGGAGCCCTAATCGGACTCGAGACACGGAAGGGGGTGTGCGGCCCAGGGGTCGTGGCCTCCAGGGCCTCCCCGCTAGCCCCCGGATTTGGGGAATGAGCATTTATTTACCAACTACTTTATGCTAAATCTTTTGCATTGTTAACTCACCTAAACTTCAAAACATGCCTTCAGGGCAAGTAATATCCCTCCCATTTTAGAGATGATGTTGAGACAAGACCCTGGTCCAGGCTCACTCACATGAGGCCAGAATCTATTCAGAGAGTTTGACTCTGGAGTAGAAGCTCATCCCATGGTCCCCAGCCCTTGTCAGATGGTCCTTTTGTGGATCCTGGCCCACCCACTGGCCTGGCTGGAGCCCTGAGTGTTCATCTATGGCCCTGACTGGCTGGGCAGCCCCTGGTGAGTTCCCACGTGAGTCGGCAGAGCTGAGCAGGCCGGTTCTGCTTCAGGGGCCCCTGGATCCATGCCTTTCTGCTGCCTTCACCTCTACCACTGGCCCAAAGGTTGTAGCTACATGGGACAAAGACACCCAAGGGTGGGATAGAGCTCCTGGCCTGGGACTGCCAGGCCCAGCCTTGCCTGTGAGCCTAGCTCCCCAGGAAAGCTCCTGAGAATGGGAGTTTTCAGACTTTAGGATGAAAGCCACTTCACTGAGTGGTGAGGCCTGGCCCGGCTCTCCCCAACCCCAGTCCACCACTGTCCTTACTGCCTTAGGCGCTCCAGCCATGGAACTTTCTTCCTGTGGTCCTGCTCCCTTCTCATGTCTGGGTCTTTACACAGGCCTTTCCCACTGCTGGAGCACCCTTTCCTTCCTTATTGACCTGCATGCTCCTTCCTTCATAGTCAGCTACTCCCTCTTTAGCGCCCTTGACCTTCCACCAGGTCAAATATCTTTAGCCCCAAGAACCTCTTCTCTATGTAACCGATCATCATTGCTAATTTGGTCCTGCCATCTTCTCCCTCCTACCTGATCCACATTCCCCCACCTTGGCCCACTCTTATGTGCTGCTATTGGCAGGGAAGGCTTTGAGGAAGTGGTTTTCAGTCTCTCTGCACTCCTGTCCCCTCTGGCGGTCTCCCTGTGTTCTTCTCAGCTAATTCTCAGGCATTTCTTCTGCTTCACTGCTCCAGCCTGGCCTAGTTTCTCAGCTGTTTCCCTCTGGGCTCTGCAAAAGTAGTGGGTCTCCTATCAGCGGAGGTGTTCAGATTTGGGCCAGGTGACCTGGGGGGGACGGGGCGGGGGGAACCTGCCAAGGAGTTTCATAAACTGCAAAAGGGACTGGAATAGATCACTTTTCATATGTTGTTCAGGTCCAGCCTTCAGGGTCTGTGAATTTGTGTCTGGGTAACTGAGACTCCAACGCAGTTCAAATCTCACGACACCACTGCAAGGAATTGGGGGCGGGTTTAGTGGCAGTCTGTGCCTGTCTTTGTTTATGTATATCCCTATCTGGTCACAAGCAGAAAGGGGTTTGAAACTGCTTGGGGGGGGAGGGGGCACAGGGGCCCCTGGCTGGCAGTCAGTAGAGCATGAGACTCTTGATCTTGGGGTTGTGAGTTCGAGCCCCACATTGGGTGTAGAGATTACTTAAAAACTAAATCTTAAAAGAAAACAAACCAAAACCAAAACAAAACCCTCCCAAACTCCAAATAAAACTATTACATTTACCAGAAGATTAAAATAATTGACCAAGTATCTCAACTCAGCATCCCCACCTGCTGGCTGTGTGACCTCAGGCAAGTTGCTTCACCACTCTGAGCCTCAGCTTCCTCATTTGTAGGATGGGATACTAGTAGTTCCCCCCCCATTAGTTATTGTAGAATTCAATATGTTAATGTGGAAGAGTATTTAGTGTGGTTCCTGGCATAGAGTAAGTAGGCAATACACTTTAGCAGTTATTATTATTATGTAATTTCACTTTTTGTTTATAAAAAATTAATCTGGGAAAAAGCTGGACCACCTTGAGGCTAGTCTCAGCCTCCTATTGAATTAGGAACACCAGGTCCCCTCCCAAAAAACATTGAAAAGGAAATTTTCTTTGAAAAACAATTTAAATATGTATTCAAATCTTTTGAAAATGTTAAGGAAGGTCTCACAATCTCGATGAAGCTTGCTAAAATTCACTTTTCTCTCCCTCTCTTTCTTTTTCTTTCCCTCTCTCCCTCTGCACAGCACAGTGGCCCCCAAATCTGTGTTCTGACTCCCTCAAAGCCTAGTCTGTGCTGGTTCTCAGCTCGCTGGCCCCCTGCGCCAGCATCTCTCCATCTTCTTCAACCCAGCCATCTCCGCCCTTGCTCCCCTAGCTTGCTTCTTCCCCCCTCCCTCCACCTGTTCCCCAGATCCGCAGGATAAAGCCAGGCTGCAGCTGCCTGGCCTACAGTTTCCTTTCTCAAAGCAGGGGAGGAGGGGAGGCTATGAACAGGTGGGTAACGTGTTTCCTTTCACAAAATGGACACACATCGGATAATACAGCTCAAGGCAGAATCACATCAAGGAGTTAGCCAGGGTTAATATCAGAGGAGTTTAGATTTAGTTTTTAAGTAAATTTCTATGGTATTCATTTCTGCATTATTTTTTATTTTATTTTATTTATTTATTTGACAGAGAGCATGCACAAGCGGGGGTGGCAGGCAGAGGGAAAGGGAGAAGCAGGCTCCCCGCTGAGTAGAGACCTGGATGTGGGACTTGATCCCAGGACCCTGGGATCATGACCTGAGCTGAAGGCAGACACTTAACTGACTGAGCCACCCAGGTGCCCTGCATTATTTGCATTATTTTAAAATGAGCATGTATTCATGCGCTTTTTTTTTTTTGAAAGATTTTATTTATTTATTTGACAGAGAGAGACACACAGCAAGGGAGGGAACACAAGCAGGGGGAGTGGGAGAGGGAGAAGCAGGCTTCCCGCAGAGCAGGGAGCCCGATGCGGAGCTCGATCCCAGGACCCTGGGATCATGACCTGAGTCGAAGGCAGACACTTAACGACTGAACCACCCAGGCGCCCCTCATTCACTTTGAAATCAGAAAAAACACAGATTTATTTTATTTTTGAAATTAAGTAGGGAAATCAGGGCAAAGGGAGAAAATAGTAGAAAAAGTAAAGCAAACGCAGGGTTAATGTGAGTATCCAAAAGATATTCTGTTGGTGTTGTATTTAAATCACGTAAAGTACCCAGTAGGGGGCCTGGCACACACTTGATAAATAGCACCTATTGTTGGTCAGGTCTTAATGGACCTCCAATTCCTCACAGAAACTCAAACTGCCCAGCTGAATCAGAGTAGCTGGCAGCCCAAGGGGAAGGGGTCAGGCTGGGACATCCTTGTCCCCAGGCGACCTCTCTGCAGGGTTAGATGAGTCTAGAAATAGTTTAATTGGGTCTGACAAGCTCGACCTGCCCCCTCCCCTGCCAGCATCCTAATGGGCTCCTTCCAATGTGTTCCTGACTCTATCCTCTCTGACAGGCTGGTGTGTGTACATAGGGAGAGTCTGTTTCTGGAGAGTTTGGTGTTCTCCTCTGGGAGCTCTAGACTGCAGTATCTGTTCAGTTATGGAAGAAGAAACAAAATAAAAAATTTAAAGCCCTTATAACGAGTCTCATTCTGTTTCTGCATGCCTGTGGGCTGTCCATTTTGTCCGGACCCTATTTGACTTGGTCCATGATATCAATGAAAACACACACACACACACACACGAAATCAGTCAACCGCTAAGGATTCTTTGGGCACTAAGGGTATACTAGACATTACTGAACATCTATTCTGTACAAGATGATGACATAGGCAAAGCAGAGAAGAATAATGCCAATAGTAATCCTTACCCTTTATTGAAGGCCTGTGCAATGTAAGCCTCTCCACAAGTTCTGGGGCATTCTTCTTGGACTCTGGTGAATCCTGAAGCTGAGATGACTGGAAACCACAGCCAGACTCAAATGCTAGGTACCTCTGAGGCCCTCAGTAACTGTGGCCTGGCCAATCAGAACCCTGTGATTGGCAGAGGAGCGGACACATGTCTCGATAAGAGCAAATGAGACTCAGTTTGGGGAATTTTGTTGGAACTGTTGGGAAAAGAGAGTCTTATTTCTGTTGGAGCTGCTGAGAGACTAGGATGCATGCCTGGACCTGCTGGCAGGTGTCTTGTGATCATGAGGAAAAAGAATGAGGCAGGCAGAGAGGAAAACAGTCTTGAGAGATGGGTAGCGACATTGAGTCCTGACCACCTCATGTCAGTTCCTCAGGGCATCCGTGCCTAAAGCCAGCTCTACCTCTGTATTCCAGTTTAAGTTGGGTTTTCCGCCAGGGTTTTGAGCCCTGAGGCTCTGACTGAGCCATCACAGTGCCCAGAGACCTGAATGAATATTTGGAGGAAACACCCCTCACCTCTCAATTTGTAGGAATCTGACAAGGGAAACGTTCTCCTGCCATACAAACACCCATGTCTCTGCCCACAAACGCCAAAGCAGCAGCACAATGTCGGCAAAGGAGGAAATCTCCGACTAGCTGTGCCTCCTTGGGGAAGTCACTTCCCCTCTCTGAACATTCATTTTTCTCACTTGCAATGTGGGGTGGGGTGGGAATCATAGCATCTACTGCACAGAATTGTTCCGAGAATACTGTTTAGAGGAGGTGAGCTCTGGGGATCCCTAAGGAATTGGGGGATTGGGTCAGAGTTCACAGCAAACCTTTCTCCTTGTTCTTCCCCGGGCAAGCCTAAGACCAGAGACTGCTTCTCCTGGCGGAATGGAAAGGACTCGGCCACAGCATTGGAGGCTTCGTCTTTGGTCCTGGTTCTGCGGCTGCCGGCCTGGGGAGTGAATTTGCCAGGATTCAATCTTGCTCACTGCTGTCTCCCCACAGCTTAGCCCAGTTCCTGACTCACTGATGGAGAACTTCAGAATGCCCATTGCGTGACTGAGGAAAATGTGGTCAGGACACGCGATCTTTCCTTTTTGTTTTTGGAACATGTTGTCTCAATATAATATACAGGCATGCCTCATGTTATTGTGCTTTGAAGATAACTGCGCTGTTTGTTTGTTTGTTTGTTTGTTTTTTACAGATTGAAGGTTTGTGGCAATCCTGTGTTGAGCAAGTCTATGGGTGCCATTTTTCCAACAGTATTTATTCACTTTGTGCCTCTGTGTCCCATTTTGTTAATTCTTGCAAGATTTCAAACTTTTTCATTAATTAATTAATTAATTTTTAACTCAGGGCCTAAACTCATGACCCTGAGATCAAGACCTGAGCCGACATCGAGTCAGACGTTCAACTGACTGAGGCACCCAGGTGCCCCTATATATTTTTTTTTTTTAGAAAGATTTTGTTCATTCATTTGAGAGAGAGAGTGAAAGAGAGAGAGAGAGCACAAGCCAGGGGGAGGACCAGAGGGAGAGGGAGAAGCAGACTCCCCGCTGAGCAGGGAGCCCAATGTGGTGCTTTATCCCAGGATCCTGAGATCATGACCTGAGCCAAAGGCAGACGCTTAATGACTGAGCCACCCAGGCACCCCATCCCCTATATTTGTGTAAACTTTTATTTATTTAAGTAATCTCTACACCCCATGTGGGGCTCAAACTCACAACTCCAAGATCAAGAGTTGCACGTTCTTCTGAGCCAGCCAGGTGCCCCAAACTTTTTCATTATTATATCTGTTATGGTGAATTGCGATCAGTGATCTTTGATGTTTATCGTAATTGTTTGGGGGCACCGTGAACTGTGCCCATATAAGACGGCAAACTTCATAAGACGGTGACATTTATCAATAAACGTTGTGTGAGTTCTGACTGCTCTGCTGACCAGCCCTTCCCCGATGCCTCTCCCTCTCCTTGGGCCTCCCTATTCCCTGAGATGCAGCAATATTGAAATTAGGCCAATTAACAAGCCTACAATGGCTTCCAAGTGTTCAAGTGAGAGGAAGTGTCGCATGTCTCTTACTTTATTTTTTTATTTTTATTTTTTTAAAGATTTTATTTATTTATTTGACACAGAACCAGAGAGAGAGAGAGACAGAGCAAGCACAAGCAGGGGGAACGGCAGGCAGGGGAGAAGCAGACTCTCCGCTGAGCAAGGAGCCCGATGCGGGGCTCGATCCCAGGACCCTGGGATCATGACCCGCGCCGAAGGCAGCCGCCCAACCAACTGAGCCACCCTGGCGCCGTGCATGTCTCTTACTTTAAATAACAAGCTAGAAATGACTAGGCTCAGTGAGGAAGGCATGTTGAAGGCCGACATAGGCTGAAAGCTAGGCTTCCTGCACCAGGTAGCCAAGTTGTGAATGCAAAAGAAAAATTCTTGAAGGAAATTAAAAGTGCTACTCCAGTGAACCCAGGAATAATGAGAAAGCGAAACAGCCTTACTGCTGATAAGGAGAAAGGGTGAGTGACCTGGATAGAAGATCAGCGACATGCCCTTAAGCCAAAGCTTCATCCAGAGCAAGGCCCCAACTCTCTTCAATTCTATGAAGGGTGAGGGAGGGGAGGAAGCTGCAGAAGAAAAGTCTGGAGCTAGCAGAGGTTGATCCGTGAGGCTTAAGGAAAGAAGCTGTCTCCATAGCATAAAAGTACAAGGTAAAGCAGCAAGAGCTGAGATAGAAGCTGCAGCCAGCTTTCCAGAAGATCTGCTACACTAAAGCAACAGATTTCGGTGTAGATGAAACAGCCTTCTATCGGAAGAAGATGCCGCGTAGGGCTTTCATAGCTGGAGAGGAGAGGTCAAAGCCTGGTTTAGAAGCTTCAAAGGATGGGCTGACTCTCTTGTTAGGGGCTCATGCAGCTGGTGACTTGAAGTCAAAGCCAATGTTCATTTACCATTTTGAAAATCCTAGGTCCCTCAAGAATTATGTTACATCGCAAAAAAAAAAAGAATTATGTTACATCAACTCTGCCTGCACTCTACAAAGGGGACAACAAAGCCTGGATGACAGCACATCTGTTTACAACATGGTTTGCTGAATGTTTTAAGCCCACTGTTGAGTCCTATTGCTCAAGAAGAAAAGATTCTTTTCAAGATATGACTGCTCATTGACCATGCACCTGGTCACCCAAGAGCTCTGATGGAGATGGACAACGAGATGAATCTTGTTTTCAAGCCGGCTAACACAACATCCATTCTACAGCCCCTGGATCAAGGAGTAATTTTGACTTTCAGGTCTTATTATTTAAGATTATTTAATGCTATTTAATATGCTTATTTAATATTGAAGATTCTTTAATACTATCCAAATTATTTGGATCTGAGCAAAGTAAATTGACAAGTGTCTGGAAAAGATTTGCTATTCCAGATGTCATTAAGAACATTCATGATTCACGCGAAAAGGTCAAAACATCAACACTCACAGGAGTTTGGAAGAAGCTGATTCTCACCCTCATGGATGACTGTGAGGGGTTCAAGACTTCATGGGAGCAAGTAGCTGCAGATGTGGTGTTAACAGCAAGAGAGCTAGAACAAGAAGTGGAGCCCGAAGATGGGACTGAATGGCTACAATCTCATGATAAAACTTCAACAGATGAGACATTGCTTCTTCTGGATGAGCAAAGAAAGTGGTTTCTTGAGACGGAATCTACTCCTGGTGAAGGTGCTGGGAAGATTGTTGAAAAGACAACAAAGGATTTAGAAGAGTACAGAAATATTACATGGTGGATAAAGCAGTGGCAGGTTTGAGAGGACTGACTCCAATTTTGGAAGAAGTTCTACTGTGGGTAACATATTTTCAAACAGCATCCCATTCTACAGAGAAATCATTCATGAAAGGAAGAGCCGATCAATGTGGCAAACCTCACCATTGTCTTATTTTAAGAAATCACCCCAGCCACCCCAGCCTTCAGCACCCACCACCCCGATCAGTGGACAGCCATCAACGTCGAGGCAAGACCCTCCACCAGCAAAAAATTATGACTTGCTGAAAGCTCAGGTAATGGTTAGCATTTTCCAGCAATAAAGTAATAAAGTACCTTTTTTTAATTTTTTATGTTTTTTTTTTTTAAGATTTTATTTATTTATTCATAAGAGACAGAGAGAGGGGGAGAGGGAGAAGCAGGCTCCCTGCTGAGCAGGGAGCCCGATGCAGGACTCGATCCCAGGACCCTGGGATTATGACCTGAGCTGAAGGCAGATGCTTAACCATCTGAGCCACCCAGGCGCACTGAAGTACCTTTTTTTAAAGTTGGCTCCATGCCCAGAGTGGAGCCCAACGCAGGGCTTGAACTCAAGACCCTGAGATCAACATCTGAGCTCAGATCAAGAGTCAGATGCTTAGGGGCACCTGGGTGGCTCAGCTGTTAAGCTTCTGCCTTCGGCTCAGGCCCTAATCCCAGGGTCCTGGGATTGAGCCCCGCATCAGATCAAGCCCCGCATCAGATCGAGCCCCGCATCAAGCCCTGCATCGGGCTCCCTGCTCGGCAGGAAGCCTGCTTCTCCCACTCCCCCTGCTTGTGTTCCCTCTCCCGCTGCCTCTCTCTCTGTCAAATAAATAAAATCTTTAAAAAAAAAAAGTCAGGTGCTTAACCAACTGAGCCACTCAGGCACCCCCAAAGTACCTTTTTTTTAAATTTACTTTTTTAAAAAAAGATTTGACTTATTTATCTGAGAGTGAACGAGCGCAAGCTGGGGAGGAGCAGAGGGAGAGGGACAAGCAGACTCTGCGCTGAGCATGGAGCCCAATGTGGGCTCGACACAGGGTTCAATCTCACGACCTGAGGTCACGACCTGACCCGAAATCAAGAGTCAGTGGCTTAACCGACTAAACCACCCAGGTGCCCACCCCAAAAGTATCTTTTAATTAAAGTACAACCATTTTTTTTTAGATATAATGTTATTGCACACTTAATAGACTACAGTATAGTGTAAACTTAACTTTTATATGTACTAGGAAACCAACACATTCATTTGACTCGCTTTATTGTGGTATTCGTTTCATTGTGGTGGTTTGGAACCAAACCTGCAATGTCTCCAAGGTATGCCTGTATGAAGAAAAATATACAGACCCTCAGGAAGCTTCACAAACTGAGCACATCCCCATACCCAGCCCCTTGGTCCTGAAACCACCTTTCCAGCGCCCAGAAGTGCCCCTGGTTCCCTCTTGCCAGTTATTCCCTCCCCAAAGGTAATAGTAGCCTGACCTCCCAACAGCATAGATTCATTTTGCTTATTGCTGAACTTTATATAAATGGAACAATGCTTAATATTTTCCAGTGGTTTGTAGTTTACAAAGGACATGCATGTACATTAAGTCGTTAAGTCTTCACATAAGTACAGGGAGGGGGCCAGGAATGACAAATCCCATTTTACAGAGGAGAAAACTGAGGGAATGGAATCTGCTACAATTACACTGCTGGAAAGGGGATCCAGGATAAGTGGGTTCCGTTTTTGCGTCTCCCTGGATCTCAGAATGTCTTCCCAGGCATCAGGCTACAATTCCCAGGAAGATGCTGGGTCAGGAATCTGAAGCTAGCCCCGGCCTAGGCAGCTGATGGTGTGTTACCCAACCTCCAGGATGGAGAGAGTGTCTGGGACAGAGAAGATCTGGTCACCTTTAGGGCAAGGCCCAACCCTCCCCTCTCTACTCTGCTTCCTGTCTGCTGCACTCAACGTGCTTTGTGAATTTTGACAAGTGACCCTCCTCCGTATGTCCTTCCCTCCACATTAAAGAATTCAGAGTGCTGTTGAATGGAAGGGGGGAGATTTGTTTCCACAGAGCCCCCCGCCACCTCTAGGTAGCCACACACACTGCCCAGGAAGGGACGGTCCCCTTTGGAACCTGGCACTATGTGCCTAGATCTCCTCTGTCCTGCGTGCCCACAGTGATGTGAGCTAGCTCCTGAGCAGGGGCTGCTGTGAGCTGTTCCTACCCTCCCTCCCCTCTTCCAGAATCCACCTGTCCCCTGCCAGTTCAAGTCCCTTGCCCCCAATCCCATGGCTGATAGGCAAGATTCCCCACCTCATTCCTTCTTGCCCTATGAAGGCTTATACCTCCTTCAAAGCCCAAACCTCATCTCCTCTCAGAGGGCTTTGTCTCTCCTGAAAAGACACTCATGCCTCTTACACATTGGTTTCTCTCTCTGGACACAAAACAAATATAAGTGATCACAGAGTCACACAAATAAAACACTTTCACAACACACACAAGGTTTTCATCTCTCTTTCTCAAAAACTAGGCTACGTCCACAGTGTACCAAATCACAGCCATGCCCCCTTGTGTGTGCAAACGAACACAAGCACCCACAACATCACAACACCACAGGGATTTGGTCTCTGTAACAGGGATACAAAGTCTCTTTCTACCACATGGCCATGCATGTACAACAGGCCCATAACGCACAGGTCACACATCATACAAATACACAGACACACACCCTTGCAACTTCTTCCTCCTTCACTCTCTTACACAACACACAGCAGAGACAGTTTCTACCCCGGACACAGAAAACTCACAGGCACGGAGAGCCGTCGGTCCTTCTCTCTGCTTCCCTCCCACCGCCTTCTCTTGACCCTCTCTCTTACACAGACATCGACACACACATACACACGCACACACGGAAGCTCCAAGTAACAAACCCCAAATATAGTCAGTCTCTGCCTTTCCGTCACAAAAACACACAGGCACGCGGGTTCCATCCCTTCCCCGCTTATTCTCTGTCCTCCTCCCCACACTCCTCCCCTCCAGCGCGCGCGCGCGCGCACACACACACACACACACACTCACACACACACACACTCACACACACCACAAAAACACACGCGCAGCTGCAGCGCCCTGGGTCACACTCCCGAGCAGGCGCCAGGCAGGAGACAAAGGTCGCCGAGGCTCCCGGCGCCGCGCACCAGACGCAGCTGAGCCGCTCCTCGGGCTCCGCCTGCCCCCGAAGCCGGGTTCGGCGAGGTCCCGACCCCGCACCCCGCAGCCCGAGGCCCTGCCCGCGCCCGCTGCGCGGTCCGCACGCACCCCCGCTCCCTGCCCGGCGCGCCGGGGGTTAAGGAGGTGAAGGGGGCGGGGCCGAGGCCGGGTTCGGGGCGTGATTGGCTGCGCGGCCCGGTCCCCGCGCCCCGCCATTGGCCGCTCGGCGGGCCCGCCTTCCCGGGACCAGGCGCCGGAGCCGCGCTCGCCCGCGGGGAGCCGAGCGCGCGGCCGGGGCCAGCAAGCCGCGCCGTACCAAGAGCGCGGCCGGGAGTCGAGAGCCGGGATCCGGCCCGGGGAGCGGCGCGGTGCGGGAGCGGAGCGCGCGAGCTATGGTGAGTGCCGCCGCGCCCGGCCCCGTCTCGACGGCCCCGGCGGCCGCGCCGCGGTGGGACTCGGCCGGGCTCGCGGGGGGCTGGGCGCGGGCTGCGGCTCTCGCTCGGAAGGCGTGGAGTCGGGGGGCGCGCGGGCCAGGCTCGGCTGGCCGGGCGGCGCCGCCGCGGTTCCGTCGGGAGCCGCCGCGCCCAGCTTGGATCTGGGCAGCTGGCCCCGGCGGGTCTGGAGGACTCGGGGTGGCCGATTCGGTTCGGGGAGAGTTGGTGCAATTCTAGTCTGGGGCGTTCGGAAGTCCGAGCAGGGAGTGGAGACCCCTGGCATCCGGGCTGGGTCCGATACTGGGGTCGGGCACAATTTCCGAGCGGCTGGATCCAGTTGGACCTGAATGTCGCGGGTCGCCGAGGTCGGTCTGGGGCTGAGGCTGGGCTTGGGGCGTCGGGGGTGGCCGAGCCTAGGGCATTTCTGAGGGCTCCGTAGAGGTTGAGGCGCTCGGGGACTGCCTATCCACACTATGGCCCGAGGGAGTGGAGAGTGGAGGCAGCTAGGTTGGCGGCTGTCAGAGACCAGGGAACACTTGGGGACCCTGCTTTCAGTGATCCGCTCTCCCCAGCATCTCCCAGTAATAGGTCCTCAGAGGAGGGGGTTGCTGAGGGGGTTGGTCAGCAACACCAGGGAGAAGGGACTTGGCAGGGGGATTTCATGGGGGTTTCTGGAGCCCCAGGAAAGAAACTCTTTTGGTTGAGGCTGGGCTTGTTGGGGCTGTTTTAGGGCGGGGTGTTGTCTCCGGAAGGAAAGCTTGGACCTTTCAATAATCTTTCTAGGGCTTGATGATCACTTCTGCATCATGGGGGTGGAAGCCACCTACTTCTCTTTGCTTTCCCCTGGACAGGCCCTTCTGATTCTCTCTCCTGGTCCTGTTCTGTGTCCTGTGAATTGAGTACAAGTCACCAGGTAGTGCCTGAGGAGGGCATGTGCCAGTGATGATGGCTGCTTGTCCCAGGGATACAGCCACCTCCATTTCTTTGTGATGATGCTGTCAAGCCTGAAGGGGACCAGGCGGGGGCAAGATGAGACCCCTGTAGGTATGAAGAGCCCCCCAGTGATGCCCCAGGACCAACCTCTGCTCTGCCCAGAGCTGGAGTCCCCTTCTAACATCCCTTTTCCCTCCTCTCTCCTCTCCCCACCAACATCTGCCTCTCCCTCTGCCATTTGCCTGTCCAGAGTAAGTAATAATGAAATTGTGTCTTGGACCCAACCTACCTCCTTGGTCAGGAATCTCTCCCCTGGAATGCTCTATTTGGACAGTTCTGGTGGCAGGGAGCTCACACCCTGTGGCCTGGTCCTTGATTTAAGGTCTCTGCATACAAGCAATAAAAGGAGGTGAGACATTGAGGTCATTATCATTCACTCTGCTTTCAAACCCACCCTGACCTAAGTTACTCAGAAAGAGAACTTTTTCCTCCTTAGAAACCACCAAAGAAGGAGAGGGCACCTTGCCTTGGAGATACTTTTCAGAGTCTTAAAACCTTCCAGGCTTTAGTATCAAACAGATTCAGGTTCAAAGCCTGGCTCTCCCACTTCCCCGCAGGGACTTGGATCAAGTTGAACGCTCACCTCTGACCATCAGTTTCCTCATCTGTGAGAAGAGATGAAAGGTCTCGCTTGCGGGGTGGTGTGGGGATTTGGTGAGATAACCCAGTGAGAGTGTTTGCTCCAATACAGCTTTATTTCCTTTCTTTACAACCTTAAGCTCAAATTGGGAAGTTCTGTGTGAATCTAACCTATTTGCTAGTTGGGAAGAAGAATTAATTACAGGTTATCATGAAGGGAGAAGAAGGGGACAGTGATACTTAGAGAACCATTCCTTTGTTCATCATCCAATGAAGATTTATTGAACACTTACTATATACCCTATGCTAAGGAGGAAAAACTGTCATCAACACGGTGTTAGGGGAGCTTCTGCCAATTCATAAATGTCTGTAAGGATCCTCAGGCCAAATGGCATATCTTTGGGAGAGGCAGAAGTATCATGCCAGGCGAGGAGTTCCTTCTGGCTGGAGAGATGAGAGAAAGCTTCACTGAGCAGGTGGCATCTGAATTGGAAAGAACTTCCAGGTAGGGGAACCTCTGTGAACAGAGGACCAGGGGCGTGAGAACAACGAGGAACGCTCTTGGGGCTTGCCTGGCACCTGGACATGAGAGAGCCAGAGAAGAGGAGAGAAAGTGGCCAAGGGACATGGCTGGGGCCAGATGGCCGAACGCTTAGCCTGAGGAGTTGGAGCACCACTGGGGATTATTGACCCACCATGTGTGGGGGTGGGTGGGTGGGTTGGAGGCTGACGTCAGGCCTACTTGGCCCCTGTCATTTTGGTTTCCCCTAAACACTAGTCCCTGTGCTCATTCCTGAGGTGGGGGTGATTCAGGGCTGCTAAAGAGTTTATTCCTTGGATCTCCTGCTCCATGGGTTTTAAACAAATCCCACGTTCCCTCCCCTCCAGCATGGCCAAGTTTCCCCTGGCCCCCAGGTTCCTAACAGGGCTCCTTTGGAGAGGGGGTGGGGTATTTCCTCTTGTCCTGGCTGAGTGTCCCCTGATGGTCCCCAGCTCCCCACCGAGGGCTCTAATCCTTTGGTGGAGAGTCAGTGCAGTTCTTAAAGGCCTCAGTTGGAACCCCCAGCCCAGGCTTGGGATGAAGGTTCTGAGAAGGCTTTTTATATCTCCTGTCTTCAGTTGTCCTCGTACCACCCAGCAACAGGCACAGAGAGGTGAAGGAGATTGCCCAGGGTCACACAGCAAGATAGGGTCAGAGCGGGCACAAGCCTCTTGTATGTCTAGAGGGTTACCAGGCAGACAGGTTGGGGGAAAGGAGGCCCAACCCAATGTTCCCTGTCTGCCAATGTGGCGGTTTGAGAATGTTCCTCCACATTCCAGCCGAGGGGCTGAGCTTAAAGCCATGGCTGAGTGTTGGGAATCATCTTTACTGTAAGTGGCTGAGTTGAGGACAGGGTCCACTGCCTGGGTTTGAATGCCACATGTACCACCGGCTTGTTGTGTGACCTTGGGTCAACTCTTCCCCCTCTGCACCTCCTTTCCTACCAAGTGGGGCAGATTTGCTTCCTTGGCAGGATATCATGAGGATATAATCTAGGATACAATGTAGAAATGCTTAAGAACTTGAGGGAAGGTATTACTCTTTGAAGATGGGAGGCCAGCCACACGCCCCCTGCACCTGTCCGCTTGGGCTCGCTCTGGCTTCCCAGAGGCCAGCAGTACCCTTCCCTCTGCGGGTCAGCGTCTATGCTGGTACCCGGGTCACTCAGCTCTCCTGACATCGTGAAGATTTTTGGTAAGCAGTTGTGTCGTTAATTTTTGTTAACGACGAAGTAGATTGTTTCCTAGACAGAATTGGAAAGACCAGGCCCCATGGGGAGCAGCAAGATTTGAGTAGTCAGAGGGCTGCCTCCAAGGTGGGTTCAGCAGAAAGTTTCAGGCATTGGCCACGACATAACCCGCTTGGCTAAAGTCCACACTTTGATGTCTACTGCGAGGGAGGAGCCTTCGGCAAAGATTTACGACTTTTTGTATTTCCACTCCATTTTTTTCTTTTTTGTCAACTAGGTAAGCACCCCAGCCACAGTCAGAGTGCTGCGTTCATTCGTTCATTCAGCAAACAAGCCTGCCTGGTACGGTACCAGGTGTCAGGGCTGCCGTCCTCATGAGGGAGAGCGATAGATCTCTCTTTCCACAGTCTGGCGGACCGGCGGATAAGGAGCAGGAAATTAGAAGTGCAATTGCGGTTGCCAAGGAGACATGCGGGGTGCTCGGGAGCAGATAGGGGAACCTCACCTGGGGATCAGACAAGGCTCCCTGAGGACGTGGCATTAAAGCCGTGGTCTCAAGAACACATGGTCTAAAGGATGAATGGGTTCCAGGCAGAGGGAGCAGTAGGTGCGAGTTGGGACCAAACATGGTGCCTTCAGGAATTATGGTGTCTGGGGGCTGAGAAGATGATGCATGGGCGGTGGCCCAGGCAGGTGCATGCAGGGAGGGGCTTGTTAAAGATTTGGGGCCTCGATCCTAAGGACAGTGGGGAGCCACTCTGGAGTTTAGAGTACAGGGAGTGATGTGGTCAGAGTTGTGTTTTGAGACAGTCAGCAGGCTGCTTCAGGGTAGGAGGGGTGAGGCTGGAAGCCGGAAAACCAGTTAGGAAGCAGGTGGAGTGGTCCTAGGAGAGCCGCTGGTGGTCTAGATACTAGTTACTGCCCCCTCTACCTCACCCCACACCCCCAACGTGCTGCCCAAAATGGGCAGTGAAGAGAGGGGAGGCTGTGGCCCTGGAGGTCGCACAAAGCCCCTTTCCCTGTGGACATTGACCATCCTCCCCACATCCTTTCGTACAAACAACCAGTGGGGCTCCTGGCCTCAAGGAACTTTGATCTAATGAGAAGGACGAAATTTCGGAACAGCTCTAAAACCAGGTAGAAGATGATAGTGCCAATCTGGGGATACAGCTCCAGGGTCACCCTGGCCATGAGTATGTATCAGGGGAGGCTTCCCAGAAGAGGTGGCGTTTGTGCTTCCTATGGCAACAGTTAGTGGGATGGTATGTTTCCTAGGAGCCACGTTTTAGAGAAATGAAAGTAAGGAGATACTCTCCTGTCCTTAAGGAGTTATAGTCTGGGGGTGGGGGTGAAGTTTAATGAATGACCTATGCTGATTGAACCCCACAGTCAGTGAGTGGCACTGGGGGTCTAGGGCCTTGGAGTTCTGCCCTTTCCCCAGGGGTCCCCAAGGGCAGAGGTGGCAAAAAGATCCACAGGCCTGTCTTGGCTCACTGACAAGCGTTGGAACAGCTCCCTCCTCCCCACAGAGCCCTTGAGGTGGGGGGTTTTTTGGGGAAGATGTAAACAGAGGAACAAGTTTCTGGAAACATTCAGGAAATTAGCTGAGGGAGGATCTAACTTCAGGGCTCCGAGACAGAGAGGAGGCCCTGGCTGCTAGAATTTAAAACCGTAGAGTGCTTGCGTTCTAACCATCTGATTCAACTTCCCCATTTCATAGGTGGGAAGACTGAGGGGCAAAATGAGGACCTACCATGTGCCTGGCACTTAAATGTAAACCTCTCTGACCTTCACTGGAACCCCAGGAAGTAGATTTATCCCGGGCACAGAGCTAGGGAAGCTGATACTCACAGATCACTTAGGGAACTAGGGACTGGAACCAGGCAGCAGCCTCCTGATTCCTCAAGATTCTGGCTTCGGTTCCAAGCTGCCACCCACTTCAGCAGAAACTCTGCCTTCCCAGGAAAGGCCCCTGGGGACAGGGATGGGACTGCCAGGCAGCGGCCAGAGGCTTTGGGAGATGGTTGGGGCCGCACGTTGACCAGGCTGAAATGTTGTTATTTATCTTTCACCTTTGCACAGCCCTTGACAGTTACCCAGGCCCTTTCCTCCCCATTCACCAACTGTTCTTGGGTCCCACTGCCAATCTGTGGCAGAGCTAGGACTGAAACCCAGGCCTGTGACTCCCAGTTCAGTTGCCATCTCCCAGGCTCCTGGCCTTACCCTGTGGGTCGTGGCAGCCCCCTGCCTGAAGATGTGCCAGGCCTCCTGCCCACTGGCCCCAGGGAGCACGAGGAGCAGCCCCTGGCCCATGAGCCTCCTCCCCCCATTCTCCTCCCCACAAGCTCCATTTCCTCCTTGGCGGGGACAGGCCGGGTGTGAGGCAGCCCTGAGGAGTAGGGTTACAGTGTAAACACCACCATGTCAATATTTACCTCTGCCTGGAACCAGGCCTCCCTGCCTCCCACACGCTGCCCATCCAGGTGCACGTGGCCTGCTCCGAGGCTCTGGTCACTGAAAGCCAGGCCAAGGGTAGAAATGTAGCTTCCCGGCCAAGCCCTGCCACGAGCTTTTCATGTGGCTCCGAGCAAGAGACTCTCTCTTCTGGGCCTTAGTTCTCCCGTCTGTAGCGCCATGTGGCTGGAACGGACCTACTCAGGGGGCGCTTTCAGCCATAACGGGCAGGATTACATACATGCATGATGCTCTGGTTCAGAGCACGGGCCCAAAGCGGGGCAGACCTGGGTTTGAATCCCCGTGCCACCGCTTCCTCACTGTGAGGCTGTGGGAAGTCACCTAACCCCTCTGAGCTTCTGGTTCTTCCCGTGTAAAATGAAATCCTAACTGTACCTACTTTGGGGGGACACTGGTGAGGATCCATGAAACAAGCTCTAGCTCTTGGCACAGGATAAGAACTGAGTAAGCAGTGCTGATGGTGGTGGTGGTTGTTATTCCAAACCAACATTTTATGATTCTCGGAGTCCAGACACTGGGTTACGTCACCTGTGAGCTGGAGCCAAGGGTGGGGTCTCTAACCTCAAGCCCTCCCGGCCCTCTGGGGCCACGGCCTGGGTCAGGGGGAGCCCAGGAGTAGAGAAAGCCCCTTGGTCAACAGCCCCCCTCGCCCCCAACACACAGCTGCCCAGCCTCTGGGGCTCCTTCTCATCGGGCGGAAGGCCAGGGCTGCAATGACCTCAGAGATCCGTGGCAGTGAGGGGGTGAGGGAGGGGGCGGAAGGCGGAGGAAGAACTCATTTCCTAAGCAGCTCGTTCACAGAAGTCCAGTCCACACTCACTGTTCCCTTCAGCCCCGGAGAGGAGGCGGCCACGTGGGGACGAGCGACCTCACGGTGTGGGATGGGGAGAACAGGGAGGTGGGGACTGCTCCCTTCCTTTTTGCTGTGTCCCTTTGGACGCCCTGCGTCACCTCTCTGAGCTTCATTTTCCTCACTCTGACATGGAGATATTGGGGCCTGTGCTGTGCAGTGGTGGGAAGTGTTACCCGAAGAAGCCGGCTCAATCCCGACACGGCGGGGCTCCGCCGATAGCAGCTTCTCTTATGATCGTGGTTGTGAGAACCATTTGCCAGTCCTGTTCTGTGGGGCTGTGCACTTCCTAAGGGCAAGATTGGGCATTTTTAAAGTCGTGGTATAATTTCCTTAAGTAAGATGCACACGTCTTGTGCAGTTGTTTTTACAAATTTATACACCTGCATAACCGCCACCTAGAGCAAAATATAGAACATTTCCACCTCCCCAGAAAGTTCCCAGGTGCCCCCTTCCATCACTGTTTGTGACAGGTGGCTGCTGATCTGCTTTCTGTCACCCCATTTTCACCTGGTTTTGAACTTTATCTGCATGAATTCATAATATGTACTCTTGGGTCTGGTTTCCTTCAGCTTCAGTCAACAGTGAACGGTTTTCCATTTGCCCGTGTCGTTGCATGTTCCAGAATGTGCTCTTTTGCAGGCTGCCTGGCGGCCCTCTGGGCAGATGCACACATATGGACGACGTTCCTGTCTGGGCAGCTGTGACATTCCTGTGTGTCTCTCGGTGGACCTATGCACTCATTTCTCGTCAGAGGGTGGGTACTGGGAGGGAGCCTGCTGGGTCTGAGGGTCTGTGTGTCTTTAATTCTTGGAGAAACTACCAGGTGGTTCTCCAGGGAAGTGTCCATTTTCCCAGTGTATTGTTCACCTCGGCTGACAGGCCCAAGGTCTAGCCATGAGTAGACTCTTGATGAATCTTTTCTGAAAGAAGGAAGGAATTTGAGACCTTTCTTTGCCTTAATGCTTCCGATCCACCCTGCCGGCCCTGCCCCCGCCCTCGGGGCCTGGCAGCTCTGGGAGGCACTCTTCCTAGAACCTGGGCTTTGGGTTTTACTTGTCATTTCTCATCACAAAGAGGGGTTTCTGGATGTGGAGACCCTAGGCCATGAGGCTTTACCAGTCTGTGTGACCTTAGGTAAATCCCTTCCTTGCTCTTGTCTTCAGTTTCCCCTTCTGCACAACACTGGGTGGATTGAAGGTTTCCCCAGCTCCCCAGTTTCTGGTGGGCTCCCCTCATTTGGGAGGCATTCGCTCATGCTTCTTCACCTCCGGGGTTGTGCCTGCCCCCCTGGTGAGCCCCAGCTGCCCTGTATCTCTGAGGAAGGACCATTGAGGAAGTGGACAGGCCCTTCATTCTTGGTACCCTTGCTAAGAGCCTCACTGTGAATCAGTCCTCTCTGGGTGAGAGCCCCCCAAAGTGGGCCCCTGGCAGTGAGAATGTCACCCATGGAGGCTTTGCAGAAATGGCCTGGGTATCAGGCAGACCTGGGTCTCAATCCTGCCACTTCCTGGCTGTGTGACCTTGGGCAAGTCAGTCTACCTCTATGAACTCCAGCATCCTCACCTGCAGAGTTGTAAGGACAAAATGAGGTCCTACCTCACTGTAGGGACCAAAGTGGATGGGGCAGCAAAATCCCTGCCCTTAAGGAGATGTATTGTAGGAGAGGGACTGTGCAGGCAACCCAACCAACCAGAAGGATCACTTCAGAGAAAGGAAAGAAAACAGTGATGTGGTGGAGAGTTAGCTGAGAGGTGGGGAGGGAGCTACTCAAATGGGTGGGCAAGGAAGGAGGTGACATCGAGCCGAGTCCTGAGGATGAGGAGAGGGTAGCTGGGCAAAGATGTGGGAGTGGTGAGTTCTGAGCAGAGGAACAGCAAGTGCAAAGAGCCTGAGACAGGAATGTGGGATTTGGCATGTTTTGGGCGGCCAGAAGGCTGATGTGGCTTGGCAGAGGGAGCAAGGGGAACAGGGGTAGGAAAAGGTGGACATGGAGGGGCCAGGTCATGCAGGGCCTTGTCAGGCGTGGGGACAGGGCCTGGGGGAGTTGGCATTTTGTTCTGAGAGTGATGGGAAGCCCCTGCAGGGCTCCGAGCAAGGGGGATGACTGGTTTAGGTTTTGGCAAGGCTCTGGCTGCTGGGCGGAGGATGAACTGCAGGGGGCAGGAGTGAGGCAGGGAGGCTGGTGTCAGGTAAAAGGGGAGCGGGATCTTAGGGCTTTTCATCTGTTCTGAGGGGGAGGCTTGTCTCACTCCAGGATCTGGGATCTTAGCAGCTACTTCAGAGGATGGGAGAGAGGGAGACAGGGCATCCCAGAAGCCACAAGACATTCTGGCCACAGAGCGAGGTGGGCGAAAATTGCCGTTGAGGCCCAGCAAAGGCTTTTGTCCTAAAACCTCCACTTGAACTTGACCTTCCAGAGTGAGCTCGGGATTCCCCCAAACTGACCACATTCTAACCACCCCAGGCCATGGGGACCCAGAGAAATGGGCCAGGAGGGCACGGAGCCAAAGCCTGCCTCCCCCACTTCCGTACACCATGCCGAGAAGTGAGGGCAGAGGAAGTGGCGGCTGTGAGGGGTTGCCCGGCCCCTCTGCCCTCTGGGCTCCTGCTTCCACGGCCTGGCTCGAGGGAATCTTGTGGCTTTGCGGTTCTGGGTGTCCTGGCTGGTTTGGGTCACGAGGCAGCCAGAAGGCAATACTTCATGTTTTTCTGCGGGTGTGGAGTGGGTGGCTCTCTGGCATCCTGCTGGGCTTCCCAGAGTGGTGGGCGGGGAGAGGGCAAGAGGGCATGGCGGTTCTCAGAGTCACAGAAGGTTGAAGTGGGAGTGCGACTTAGACATCATCTAGACCGACCTCGGGTGGGAAGACAAAAGCTCAGAAAGGGGAGGAGATTTGCCTGAGGCCACATGAGGAGTTAGAAGCAGGACTTAAGACGCTGGTCTCTTGGACCCCTAATCTAGCGTTCTTTCTGGTTAAGATGTGGGTTTCAGAGCCAGACAGACCTGGGTTCTCGTCCCAGCTAGGTGACCTTGGGCCAGTGACTCTCTGAGCCTCAGTTTTCGCCACTGCGGAATGGGATAATAGTAACATTTTTCTCATGGTGATTATGAAGAATGGTTGAAATGATTCATGTAAAGCTGTAAAGCTCGTAGGATGGTGCACATAGTAGGTCCTCAGTAATGGGAGGTGTTATCGACATTATTACTGTTGTGGTTCTGTCATTCTAAGCCTTGTGATGTGCTGGAAAGAATGTCTGGGGGCTAGCCTTCACTTGTGCTGATTTCTAGTTCTGGTGAATGCACTGAAGCAGGGGAAATGAGGATATTGCTTTCGTCAGCCCACCCCATGGCTACTTGCTTATTTTACTTCCCCATATAGTTGGGAAACCCTTTAGCAAGGTCCTTAATTGCCAGCACCACCACCCTAACATGCACGTGCGCGCATGCGCCCAGCTCAGGTGGCCTGGGGCTGTTGTGTCAGCCTCCAGCCTGAGTAAGGGGCAGACAGACAGTAAATGCAGGCCTAGGATGGAATGCTGCATGGCTCCCATCTTCTGCATCGGGTCCCTACACTCACTGATTCCCATTTGTATGGTGTGGCCTGAGGCTTAAGAGCAGGGGCTGTGCGATTAACTTGAACTTGAACCCAGGATCCACCACTTAGGTGTCGTAAAGGACCTCTTAGCAGGGAAGTTTTCCTGTCTGAGCCTTGGGCTTCCTATCTGTGAAGTGGGGGTAACAGCCACCTCCCTGGGTGATCACTAAAATGACATGAGAGCTGATGTGACTGGAGCATGCGGGGTGCATATTCAGTGCTCGACTCAGAGAGGTGGGCGTCACTGATAACGACATCAGGCCTACTCCTCTTTCCACAGCTGTTCTTAGAAATCTTCTTGACCAGCTCCCGCCCATCTCTCAGGCATTGCCACAGCTGCCTTCACTTCCTAGCCCGGACTGCCTTCTGTCAGGGCACAAGTCACTTTGGGTGAGACCTCCCACCCTGTCACGTCTCCCTGCGTGAACACAGATCAAGAGCTGGAGCTCCGGGACCAGCCTGCGTAGGTTTGAATCCCAGCACTGCCATTCGCCCAAGCAACCTCAAGCAAAGTCCTTAATTCCTCGCCTTTGCCTCTACCTGAGGAAAATGGGAATAATAATAGTCCCAAACTCATAGAGTTGTTTAAACAAGCAACATAATTCTTATAAAGTGTAGGATCCATACCTCCCATACGGGAAGTGCCTAGTATATGTGAGCTGATTTTATTTCTAGATGGAGTTCTAGCAGAGCCCCTGCCTTTTACTCTCTATATTCCCAGCTCCTGGTGGGCTCGGGAGGGATTTGGGGTTCTCTAGGGATGCGCGCTAGGGGCGATGGGGAGTTGCCTTACCAATGAAAGGGGCCTCCCCGGAAGAACTGTGCTTGGAGCCTCGGTCAAGGACTCAGGTTGCATTGCGAGCTTGTTTATTTGGCAGACATTCCCCGCAACTCTGCTCTGTGTCAGCCTGTGCTGGGAGAACGTGCAGGCGGAGCTGGTCTGAGGGAGCCCACGGTCCACGGGGAGCCCAGGAAACGTGGCTGTGCTGTGGTTAGAACACGATCTGCACAGCGCTGGGCACGCTGCTTCAGAGAAGGCTTTCTGGGGCCACTGACACCTGATGATTCCTTGGGGGGAAATGATATATTAACTTCTGCCCACATTAGGGTTTTCTTCAGTAATCTGTTTGTTCTTTCCTGCCAGCAGCGTTTCCCCGGCTTAGCTATTACGTGATGATAACGGTGTTCATGGCGTTATTTGCTGTGCGTCAGGCATAGTGCTGAATGTTTTATGTTATAAATTCACTTTGTCCTCACATCAACCCTATGAGGTATTTATTATTATCCCTATTTTACAGGGGGGGAAACTGAGGCACAGAGAGACACTGTATCTCTCTCAGTCAGTAAGCGGCAGAGGAAGATGTGAACCCCAGACCGTTTGGTCCCAGAGCCCAGGTTCTTAACCGTCATGCTGGGGTTGCTTCATCTAGAACTGATTTTTCCCCACAGTGCTGAGGACCGGGCAGTCTCACGGGCTCTGAGTACCTCACCTTCCATGGGAGTCCTTGGAGCCAGCACAGGTGGAGTAATGAATATTAGGTCTTTCTCTACAACCTTCGTTACACATCAGCTCTGGGATGAGCAGGTTCAGACCTTCAGGAGAGAGGGATCTGGAAGCTAAAATCCTAGAGAATCAAGGGTCTGTATCGGGGAGAGGAACAGGGAGTAGAGTGGGAGGCATTTAGTGAGGGAAAGGAAGGGAACCAGAAGGCCGAGAAAGTTGGCATTCAAACTAAATCAACATTTAGCTGAGTGCCTCTTCTGTGCCAGATATGAGGATGCCCTCCAGGAACTCCCAGGCCTGTGGGAAAGAGAGACAAGTCAACAGGTAAATTCCTGAATAGTATTTGAGTGTGTGGGCAGGAGCCTTTGAGGGCCCAGAGAAATGGATGACTAAGTTGGCCTGGGGAGATGCTACTTGAGTTGGGCCTTTTTTTTTAAAGATTTATTTATTTATTTGAGAGAGAGCCTGAGCGAGAGAGGCAGAGGGAGAGGGAGAGAGAATGAAGCTCTGCACTGAGCATGGAGCTTGACATGGGGCTCGGTCTCATGATCCTGAGATCAGGACCTGAGCTGAAATCAAGAGTCAGACGCTCCACCGATTGCACCACCCAGGCGCCCGGTTTGGTTGGGTCTTGAAGGATGAGTAGGAGTTTGCCAGCCAGGTGGAACCAGGGTAGCAGAACCAGAATTTACACCCAAACAGTCTGTCTTCAGAGTCTGTGTTCTCACCCAGCAGGGCATGCGTGGTTCCACTGCCCTGCAAGGCCTGACCTTGGGAGACGTGGCTCTTCTGGTCCTGGGTCCCGCCGGGTGGGCCCTGGACAGCAATCCCGTCATTTCCCGTATAACCCCTGCTTCTGCTCCTCGCAAACCTGACTGACTGCCCCTTCTGCAAGGGCCCCAGGTGGTTGACCAGCCTCTCAGGGAGGGTCTCTCCGCCTTCTCTAGATGGCCAGGAGTTGTGGTGTGTGAGAAGGACACACACATTCCACCCCCGAGCCATTGTGGCGGCAGAGGAGGCTCGGGGAGACAGTGAAACACTTCCTGTTGGGTTTTTCACCACCCCCGCTTCCTCCCACCTAGCACCTGAAATGTACTTTGCATAAGGCACTTCCTCAGATTATCCCAACAACCCTAGCAGGTGGAGTTGTTTATCACTATTGTAATATTGAGGAAGGTGACTCAGAGAGGTCGGGCCACTTATCTGAGGTCCCACAGCTAAGCAAATGTGTAGAAGGACCAGAATTTATACTTTGATTTGTCTAATCCCAAGGCCTATGCTCATGTGTTTTGTTTTGTTTTTCTTTCAAGATTTTATCTAAATTCAAGTTCGTTCACATATAGTATAATATCAGGGGTAGAATTTAGTGATTCATCAGTTGCGTAGAACACCCAGTGCTCATTCCATCACATGCCCTCCTTCATGCTCATCCCCCAGTTACCCATCCCCCCCACGCCTCCCCTCCAGCAACCCTGTTTTGTTCCCTAGAGTTAAGAGTCTCTTATGGGTTGTCTCCCTCTCTGTCTTTATCTTATTTTTTTTTCCTTCCCTTCCCCTATGTTCATCTGTTTTGTTTCTTAAATTCCAAAGATGAGTGAAATCATAGGGTATTTGTCTCTGACCCATGTTTTTAAGCCATTAGGAAACATATCAGTTTATGATGGACCATGTGCCTTTCTGGTGACAGATACTCTAACCCCATTCCAGATAACCTTTGGGCTTAGAGTCAGGGCCCCCAGGGATTACAGGTTAGTGGTAACAGCAAGAAGATTGCATTGGTTGCCATGCTTCTCAAACTTGAGTGTGCATGAAAATCATCAGAGATTCTGGTTGCAAATGCAAATTTCATTGCCCTTGTCCCAGACTTTCTGATTCAGTAAATTTGGAGGGGGTATAGTAACCTACATTTCTGACAAACTCCCTGATTCTGATGCTGGTGGGCCACACATCACACTTTGGAAATCCTGATTTATTACATATCCTCTCTGGGCTCAGCATTGTTCTCGGCATTTTATTTTGTCGTTTCAGCCCTCAGAACATTGCTTGGTAGCAGAAATTGAGGCAAAAGGAGGCAGGGAGTCCTGAAAGACATTTCTACCAGTCATAATGAAGACATTGGTAACCAGTCTGTCTAAAGTATTAATTTAATCTTCAGATTAACTGGATCAGGGGGCACCTGCCTGGCTCGGTCGGTAGAACACGCAACTCTAGATCTCGGGGTTGTGAGTTTGAGCCCTACGTTGGGTGGAGAGATTATTTAAAAAGAAAATCTTTTTAAAAAAGATTTTCTTTATTTATTTTGAGAGAGAGAAAGAGGGAGAGGGAGAGTGTGAGGGGTGGGAAGGGGCAGAGGGAGAGGAAGAGGGAGAGAAGTAGACTCCTGATGTGGGGCTCCATCTCCCCACTCTGAGATCATGACCTGAGCTGAAATCAAGAGCCAGATGCTTAATTGACTGAGCCACCCAAGTGTCCCTAAAAATAAGATCTTAAAAATCTAAAAAAAAAAAAAAAAAAAAAAAAAGGATCAGGAAACTGAGGCTCAGAGAAGTTAGGTGACTTGCCCAAGGCCAAACAGCTTGTAGTAGGAGAGCTGGGATTATAACCCAGATCCCTCCGCTGCCAAGGCTGGTATTCTTCCCAGTACCCCACATGCCTCTTTTGTATGGTCTCGCACACAGATTCTTAGAGGCACAGAATCCAGCTCCACTAACCAGATAAATATGGAAAGGTAAATATGGGAAGATTAATGGTGACAATAGCTACCATTTATTGAGCATCCACTATGTGCAGGCACAGGGTGGTGAATGGTGAGCACAGAGACATGGTCATAGGTAATCACATAGATCTCTAATTATGAGCAGGATGCTGTGTGAGCTTCTATCAGAGAAGCCCATACCAGGCAGAGGCTCAGAGGAGACTAGGGTCAGGGAAGACATCTGTGAGGAAGAAACAGTTGAGAAGCGATCTGAAGGATGGGTTAAGTGTTATCCATCTAAAAAGATGGAGAGAAAGATTCTAGCCAAGGGAACAACATGTGCAAAGGCCCTGAGGTGGATGACCTATAGCATGTTCAGTGTAGCTGGAGTAGAAAGCAAGGGCAAGAGTGACCCAAGGTGAAGCTGAGGGGGATCCAGGGGTGGGCCCCACAGGCTGTGTAAACCAGGTGAGAGATTTGGACCTCATCCCAAGAGCCGTGGAAAGCTCTGTGTGTGTGTGTGTGTTTGTTTTCAAATCAATAAATTTTAGGCTTTATTTGCTTTATTTTCTTTTATACCAAAAGACCCCATTTAAGCTGGCAAAAGAAGAAAAGGCAAAAATTTATAACCAGCAGGGTGGAGGGTTCAGCAGGGCCTAGGAGGGGTGCCAGCAGGGAGGTGACAGGATCTGATGTGCCTTTTATTAAACTCACTCTGGCTGCTGACTGGAGATGGACTTGGGGGAAGGGGCAAGAATGGGGGGTGAGAGGGGGTGGTTAAGCCCAGGCTGGTGGTAGTGGCAAGGGAGAGGCAGAGACACTGAGGGTTAGAGTTGATGGTGATTGATTGGGGTGGGGCAGGGGATCTGGCCCAATGCTTTGACAGGTGAGAACAGAGCCTGCAGAGGTGTGTGAGCTGCTCTGGGTCAGGGTCACATAGCTCAGCATCAAAACTCACATCCCAGGGCCTTCCACAAAACTCTGACTCAGGGCCCAGATTGCCGGCAGCCACGCCTGCAGAGTTCTTCCAGGCCTTCTGGTGTCTGGACCCCCTCCCCCTAAGACTGGTGGCTTCTAGGGAGGGGGATGCTTTATGTGCACAGATTCTGTCTTTGAAACATCTGGGGGGGGAGGGGCGGTGTTCTGACCTCCAGATTCTTTCTCTGTGACCTCTGCACCGAGGCCCTCCCCAGGCTTTGAAGGAGTCCACAGAAGTTGGGCTGGGTGGGGGCTGGAAACACTGCACACAAACGGCCCCTCACTGGGCAGGGTGGTGGGGGCGTTCCAAGGCTCTGAGGAGATACCCTACCATGGAGAGAAAGGAGCCACAAGAAAGCCCGGGCCTACTTCGTTGCCCAGTGGGGTTTCCCCAGAAGCAAGGAGATACCCCTTCCTCCAAACCTCTTGAAGTGAAAACTGCCGGCTACCATTTTAAGATTTCTGTTTTCTTCCCCCAGTTAACCTTGTCTGGCAAATAAGACCACGGAGATGTTCGATTAAGGGAATTTCTAGCTCTGCAGGCCTCTCCCCACCTCCCACCCTGGTCTAAACCATGCCCCTCCTGGGATCCAAGAAAGCTCTAATCCCCTGTCGTGAAACTCAGCCCCTCTGTATCTGAGCCCCCATTTTTCTTAGGATTTGGAATCTCTTTGGGGTTCAGGCTTCCTTTTTCTTACCAGGTTCTAGAGCCCACTCACCTCACTCTTCTCCCTGGGCATTGCCCCGGACCTTGGACCTGGGCCTGATCCCTTTCCGGGGACTTGCTCACCTGCTCTCCTGGAGACCAGCCCTCCCTCCACCCCCACAGTCTCCTGGGGTTCGGTATCTCCGCC
This sequence comes from Halichoerus grypus, assembly GCF_964656455.1. Classification (NCBI taxonomy): domain Eukaryota; kingdom Metazoa; phylum Chordata; class Mammalia; order Carnivora; family Phocidae; genus Halichoerus; species Halichoerus grypus. Next base: position 172,034,448 of record NC_135716.1, read on the forward strand.
AGGCCAGCGACTGGGCCCTTCTCACTCTGATACACAGTAAGCACTCAAGAAATGTGCTCTCCTCCTCCTGACACCCCTGCCCCCGCCGGCCCAGCGCCCCCAACTTTGTGGCTCCCCCTTAGATTCCCCCCTCCCCCGCATGGGTATTTTTGCTCAGGGAGAAGTGCGCTGTGTGGCAGCCGAGCCTGGAAAGCAGCTATTGTTGGCTCAGAACATCGGATGGAAGAAAGATGAGGGCTGAGAAGGGGCAGGAAAAACCTTCACTGCTACTGGCTCGGCCCCCTGGTCCTGTTGGGTCAGGGTGAGGCAAGTTTAGGACAAGTCTAAGAAAGTCCCCTTCCCACAGTAGGGAGCTCGGTTGTGGACACCATGGCACTGGTGTGAAATGGGCAGTAGGTTTGGAAATGAGGTAGGTTGGCGTACGAACCACTAGCGGCCTCACGGAGAAGCCAGGAGCTCCTTGAGCCTCTGGCCGACATCAGGAGGCCAGTACCAGGACCCCTTTATAACTCTTTCTAACACCTGTTCTCAGGGTTCTCTGGCCTGTCTGCTCCATGGAGCGGGACCAAGGAACCACAGTTCAGTGAGTTTTTACTTTGAGCCAGGCCGTGGGGTGAGCAGCATGTGTGTTGACTCATTTCGTTAGCATTGACTCTCAAGAGATGGGTCTTATTGTGTCCCTATTTAACAGATGAGGAAGCTGAGGCTTGGTGAGCCACCAAGGCCACACTGCTTAGAAGCGGAAGAGCCAGTATTCTGGCTGACTCCGGAGCCAGAGTTTCTTGCAGGCTCCTATGAGGAGTCCCCTATCAGGGTGGAGGCTGCGTGTGCTTCTGGCTCAGAGGGGCCACTGGCAGGGACGAGAGAAGGCCAGCAAGGGCGGATGAGCAGAAGGTTGCTCTGGAGCCCCGTCCAGGAGATCCTCCTGGAAGGGGGGCAGGTGGTACCCTTTGGGGAGGGCAGGCAGCTGGAAGCACCTTTGGAGCTGGGTGAAGAACGGGCACTGTTCTGTCCTCAGGGCACTCACGTCATTACTTTCATTCCGACTGTTACTTCTCTCCCCTGGAGGGGAAGTCCTCGAGGGCAGGGACCCTGGCTGTCTGGGCACACTTGCGGTCAGCAGATGCCCAGTGAAGGATGAGCGGAGGAGGGCGTGACCTCACAGGGCCGAGATAAGGAGGGGCTTGGGATGGGGAACAAACCATCTTGTGGCCGATTGATCGTTCATAGTGCCACTGGGGAGACATTTCTTTCTTTCTTTTTTTTTTTGCTTTAAAGATTTTATTTATTTGACAGAGAGAGACACAGCGAGAGAGAGAAACAAGCAGGGGGAGTGGGAGAGGGAGAAGCAGGCTCCCCACTGAGCAGGGAGCCCGATGCGGGGCTCGATCCCAGGACGCTGGGATCATGACCTGAGCCGAAGGCAGATGCTTAACCGACTGAGCCACCCAGGCGCCCCTGGGGACACATTTCTAAGTGTTTAATGCCAGCAAATGGAGAAGTAGACTTGAATACATAAAATTACACTTTGCGATCCGTTCCGACCCTCAGCTATTGTAGGATGTGCTTCTTTAAAGAACAAAACCTGGAACAAAAATGTAAGTGAGCATTTATGCTGGTGATCTCTGATCCGTCCATTGAAGAGATTGCTTAATAGGAACCGTTTTTTCCTTCTTTGGTGATTTGTGAATTCGCTTGCTGTCCCCAGGTGGCGGTGAGTCAGCCATAAAGCTCATTCAGGAAAGTCCAGAGGAATTTTCTTCTCCATCAAGTTCCATTTCAGCAATGCTGGGTGACACCCAGTGACACGCTCAAGGGTGGGTTGGGAGATCTACTAGCCATTTGTCTCTGCCATCTCTGTCTCCATTTGTCCCCTGCCGTCCTGGGGCCCAGAGCCACCTCAGCTAGAGCCAGCAGGGTGATTAGGGACCCTCGGGCTCCCCTAGACTGACTCAGCCCAGCCCTGGCCCTCTCTGGGGAAATATGAGTCATTTCTTCAACCCTGAAATGTTTCTCTTTATGTGGGAAGAAGGGGGAAAGTTCAGGGGTGGGGAGACCCCCCTCTCGGTCTCCTCCAACCTTGTTTCTCATCTATGAAGAGTGCTCTAGCGGTGGATGGAGGGGTCCCAGGGCGATTGTTGGTGGGGCAGCTAGAGGCTGTTAAGTCAGTAAACTGCATCCCTGGCAGCCATCAAGGTCACCCTAGACAGAACCGTGCTGGGCTGAGCCGGTGGAGGGTCCCTCCCCTTGACCAACGCTGGCCCCCCTCCTCCTTCCTCTGCCCACCCAGCACCCTCGGCGGGGGGTGGGGGGGCGGGGGCGTGCTGGCCCATTCTACCCCTTAACCTCTTGAACCTGATCAAGTTAAGAAGGTGCATGGAGGGGAGGTGCAGCACCCCCCTACTGATGAGTTGGAAGGGTTTAGAAATCTAGCTTCAGCAAGGGAGTGAGCGGTTGTGGGCTTGATCAGTTAGTGATGACTGCTGGGACTCAAGGAGGGGCGGTGGGGGTGCTCCTAACCTTCCTCAGAGAGGAATGAGGGGCCTGCATCCAGTCCAATACCCTCCCCCAGAGCCCCCATTTTTTTTCTAGGTGACCTTAACTCAATTGTTTTACCTCTTTGAGGCTCGCTTTCTCATCTATAAAACAGGGCAAATAAATACCACCCACAGTTGTGAAAAATAAATGAGAAACCATCTGCAAAGCAACCTTACTTCCTTGGAGTCCTTATTTAGGTGTCACCTTCCCAGCCACCCTGGTGACCAATGCCCGCCCTTCCCGTTTTCTGTCCACCTCCATCCCCCCACCACTTGATTTTTCTGTCGCACTTACCACAGTCTAGCATACTCCCTGTTTTACTTATTTATTTTCCTCTGTCCCCTCCCACTGACATAGAAGGATTTGGGTCTGTCTTGGTCCCTGCTGGGTCCGCCTAGAACAGCGCTGGCATGTGGTAGGCACATAAATATTGGTCAAAAGAATGAATGACTGTGAGTCCCTGGCACAGCGTCTACCTGGTTGTAGGGCCACAGAGCTTTTGGTCCCCCTGCCTCCGCCTTCTCTCCAAGTTAGCTTATCCACTCTTGAGGCTTCAGGCTTCATTTTTATTTACCTTATTATTTTTTAAAGTAACCTCTCTGCTCGGGGCGCCTGGGTGGCTCAGTCGGTTAAGCGTCTGCCTTCGGCTCAGGTCATGATCTCAGGGTCCTGGGATCAAGCCCCGCGTCGGGCTCCCTGCTCCGCGGGGAGTCTGCTTCTCCCTCTCCCTCTGCCTGCCGCTCTGCCTACTTGTGCTCTCTATCTCTCTGTCAAATAAATAAATAAAATCTTTTAAAAAAATAAATAAATAAGGTAACTTTTCTGCTCAATGTGGGGCTTACACTCATGACCCTGAGATCAAGAGTCACATGCTCTACTGACTGAGCCACCCAGGAGCCCCCATGCTTAATTTTCATATTTGGGCATTTCATACCAGTACATGAGACTGCCCTGGGGAATATAGTGGGGTATTTTTATAGCAAAATCAAAAGGTACTGTTTTGGAATAGAATGTAGAATTGGCATGAATTTTTATTTTATTTTACTTTACTTTTTTATTTTATTTTATTTTATTTTACTTTATTTTATTTTATTTTATTTTTAAGTAGGCTCCATGCCCAGTGCAGAGCCCAATGCAGGGCCTGAACTCACGACCCTGAGATCAAGACCTGAGCTGAGAGTCAGACGCTTAACTGACTGAGCCACCCAGGCATGAATTTTTAAGATGAAAAAAACATGGGGCTTCGATGAAGGCTTTTATCTGTGTCCTCAGACCTCCCTGGGCACAGACTTGCTCTCTGGGAGCCTTTGGGAAAGTGTGAGGAGCCCTGGTTTTGGAAACGACCCCAGCGTTGGAACCCCTGTCAGGGATTTCAGCAAACACACACGATTTCCACCAGGGTGCAGATCCAAGTGTCATCCCGCCCGGGGCCGACTCCTCTTCTTGATGCCCACCACCTGCTACCCCGTTTCTTTTTCTTGCAAGAGTCAATCTGTGGGACCAGGAATCCTGCAACTTTTTTTTTTTTTTTAAATAAGAATGAGTAATTTTTTTTTTGGAGTAATTTTCAATGGGCAGACAAGCTGCAAAGATGATGAGAATTCTGGCATCCGCCTTCACCCGGTTTCCCCTGATGGTAGCATGTATGTGACCATGGTGCCCCAGTCAGCACTCAGGGGTCCACACCGCTACATTACCCTTAATGAAACCCCACACTCTGCTTGGATTTCAGCAGCTCTTGTGGTGAGGTCCCCATCCAGGGCACCATGTCACATTTTGTCCTCATGTCGCCCTAGCTCCCTCTGGTCTGTGAGTTTCCCAGACTCTCCTTGTTTCTCACGACCTCGGCCGTCTTGAGGAGGACTGGGCAGGGGTTCGGTAGGGTTTGTGCCGTGGCCTGAGATGCCTTCCCATCTGGCCGCTGCACGTTGGGCTGGTCCCCAAGGCCATCAGCTCTTCCTCTCCCCCAGACCCCGCCGGGCCTCCAGTGTTAGTGCTGCCCCCCTGGTGAGGGCCACCCCTGCCTCCCAACCCTGCACTCTGCCTGCCCTGCTGACCCCAGTCGGTGGCTCTGCTGAGCATAGCGGCCTCAGTGGAATTCGAGGTGGCGCCCAGATGCGTCCTTGACCAAGTTCTATCAATATTCCGCCTCCCTTCCCCTTCCTCCCCCTCCTCGTCCTTGCTGGCCTCTGTCGGCCTCCTTTGCCTGGATTAAGTCAAAGCGTCCTTCCTGGCCTCCCTGCCTCCAGCCTTGCCCTCCAACCTTTCCTCCTCACAGGCTCAGCCGTCTCTCTGAAACACATGGCAAGCCCCATCACTGTCCTGCTTCAGACCCTTCCGTTGCTCCCCATTACCCTGGGAGCAAGTCAGGCTCCTTCAGAGGATTTCTAGGGTGTTCCGGGCCTATTTCCTTGCCTGGTCCTTGCATATTTCTCCAGCCTCATCTCTGGCCGTCCCAGGCCTGTCCTCCCGGCTTCGGCTGGACAGACTACAGTTCCCCCTTGCAGCCAATTCTACATTCCCACCTTCACCCCTTTGTGTATATGGTGCCCTCGGCTTCCCGTTTCCTGCCATCAGAATGTGAGTTCCACGGGTGTAGAGACCTTATCTGGCTTGTTCTCCACTGTCCCCGCAGTACCGTGGGCAGCGTCTGGCACATAGTAGGTACTTGACAGATACCTGTGAACTGATGTGAGGAGAGCATGGGGGCAGGTTGCTCTTTACCAGATAACCTCAGACAAGCGTGACATTGCAGTGGTGACTAATGCCAGGAAGTCCTGGTGCTATGCTTGTAATGGGAGGATTTGACCTGGTAAAGGTCAAGGGGAGGATTTGACCCAGTAAAGGTCAGAGGGGGTTCTAGATCACTCACTGTGATCTGAAGGAGAGGTGATGTTCACTGGCTGGGAGGGGAAGAACATTCCAGGCGTACAGCGCGTGCAACGGCCCTGGGGCATAAGGGAATAGGAAAGACTAAAGGAAAAGCAGAGTGCCTGGGGCCTAAGGTAGGGAGAGTGCAGATGTTTTGAAATAAACCTCGATAAGATGGGAGGGCCAGACCTTGAAGTGTTAGTAGTTTATCTTTATTTTTGGAGCAGTAGGGGGCCATTGGATGGAGTAGAGCGGGAGTGGAGAGAGAGAGAGAGAGAGAGGGACAGTGGGAGGTGGAGGGAGAAGACAGGGAGAGAGGAAGAATGGTGATTATGTCCTTGTGTCCACACTGTGCAACTGTACAAGTCGTGCATTCTGCCCGAGCTCATCTCCTGTCTGTGCAAGTGGGGGCAGAACCTCCTACTTTGCAGGGCTGTGCTGTGGATGAAGTGTGGTAAATGCAAAGCCCTTTACCCCATCACGGTGCAGTCGCCACCTGATAGATAGCAGGTTTCCAGCCCTTGCACACAAGCTACGAGAGCCACTGACAGGCCCTGGTTCACAGCTCAGCTGTCCCCTTGGCTCAGGGTCCTTCCTGGTGCTTCCCTTCTTCGCTCTCGTCTCAGCAGCCCAGGGCTATTCCTGTTGGCCCCCACTGGCCTCTGCCCTGGAAGGAGGGCGGTGCCTGGTTGTCCCTCCCAAACGAGACCCACCGCACACTCTGACCAGCAAGACACTGGGATCCCGATCCTGCAGGGACCAGCGAGCTGCAGGAAAGCCGGCCGGGGTGGAAGGGCTGTTCTGTAACTCTCGGATCTGCCCCGCCCCGCCCTCCTGTTCCCTCGCTGTGCAGTAGCAATGGCCACCATCTCCCAAGGACCCTGCTCTGGGGGCTCTGTAATCAACACGCCGTTCAAGCCCCAGGCAGTCGTACCAGGCATGGGTCAGTCAGTATCCGCTTCTCACAGATGAGGATACTGAGGCCCAAAGAGGTGACATGATATCTCTAGGCTCAGGTTCTCATGGCTTGTTGGTGGCAGAGAAGGACTGAAAGCAGGTCTGTGTAACCCAGAGACCCACCACCCTACACTGCCTCCTGTTGGACTTGGAGATCAAGAACACTGGGACAGTCTTTTGAGATTAGCAGCCTGTGTTTGTTTGTTTCTTTTTTTTAATATTTTATTTATTTATTTGAGACAGAGAGAGCACAAGCAGAGGGGAGGGGCAGAGGGAGAGGGAGAAACAGGCTCCCCGCTGAGCAGGGAGCCCGATGCGGGGCTCGATCCCAGGACCCTGGGATCACGACCTGAGTGGAAGGCAGATGCTTAACCGACTGAGCCACCCAGGCGCCCCAGCCTGTGTTTCTGAATGCAGGGGCTGTTGGCATTTTGAGAGAGGCAATTTGTGTTACTTTGCAGCACCGTTGTACACACTGTGGGAATTTAACAACTGTGGCCCCCAGGATTAAATGCTAGGACTCCCCAGTCATCTAACAACCAAAAATGCTCCCACATATATGCAGAAACTCCTTAGAGGGGCAGAATCGCCTCAGATTGAGACCCACTGATAATCCAATAAAAGGTACGGTAATGTTAATACCAGCTAATACTGAGGGCCTCATATGGGCTAAGTGCTTAACCGACATTATTTTCATTTAATTTTGTCAGATATAGGTACTGTTAATAGACCCGTTTTACAGATGAGGAAATTTAGGGTCAGAGAGGTTAAGTGATTTGCCCAAGATCACACATCTAGTTAGAAGTAGCATTTGCACTTGTGCTTCTGTCTTTTTTTGGGGGGGGGAGAATTTATTTGTTAAAGTGAGAGAGCATGCATGAGTGGGAGGAGGGGCAGAGAAAGAGAAAGAGAGAGAGAGAGAGAATCTCCAGCAGATCCCCTGCTGGGAGTGAAGCCCGATGACGCGGGGCTTGATCCCGGGATCCTGAAACCTGAGCCAAAACCTTAGTCAGATGCTTAACCAACTGAGCCACCCAGGCACCCCTGAACTTGTGCTTCCGTCTTAAAGAGAAGGCCCAGAGAAGGCAGATGATTTGCTTAAGGTCACATAGCAAGTGAGCATCAGGGATGAAATTTGAACCCAGGATCTGTAGAGCAGTGCTCTTTTCATTCCACATGAGACGTAGAAGGACAGAGAGGAGCCCCTGGCCTGTGGTTGGGGGAGGATGTCTGCCACCCTAGCCCTGGGCCTGGGCCCTGGGGGCCTTGAAGCCTTGGGTCCACCACTGTCCCCTCCACCTAGACAGCTTTGTTGTGTTTGCTTGTGTTCCCTTTCCATCGTTCCTTTCTGTCCCTCTGTCACCCCTGACCTCGTGCCTTGGGCTGCACCCATCACCCCCCACCCCGACCTCAGTTTTTCTCTGCAATCTTGGGAATCATGCTTATCTTTTGTGGGGGGGACAGTGTAGAGGATCCAGTGACAAAACTAGTGTGAAGAAGGTGTCAGCTTGATGTAGCCATGTCCCGCAGGCTCAGGAAATGTTTCCTAACTCTGAGCCCACTTGTCCTTCCTGACTCTTCTCTGACTGTCCCTCTGTCTGTCCTCCTCCTCAGATTCTCCTCACCATCTCTGGGTTTTCTGTCCTGGCCTGCCTAGCTGTTCAGGCCAACTGCCAACTCCCAGGGCCAAACAGCAGCAGCTCCCAGACTCCTATGCCAACAGTGGTGTTGCCATTTCCATCACAAGGCCTGGGGCATCAGGGTGGGGTGCGTGGGAGGAGCCCCAGCTTGTGCCCTTGGCCTGCCCTTTGCACCGGGCTGGTGAGCAAGGCCAGCTGGTCTCCTGCCCTTGGAGCATCCTCTGTTTCCATAGCAGCTCTGTAGCCAGGATCGCTCAGCTTCTGCTGGGCGGAGGGCCCCCAGATTCCCCACAAGGTGCCCATCGTTGTGGACAGGAAGCATCTCTCAGGGGGCCAGAGGTGGGCAGCCCTGGCCTGTCCCCAAGCCTTAGAGAGGGGAGCAGCTCTCAGCTCAGCTAGGGTATGGGGTCTCCTGGTTTCACCCACACACACGCCTGCCCCCAGCCCATCTCACTCGAAGCTGCCCTGTGACTATGCTCTGAGCCTCAGTTTCCTCATCTGTGAGTGCAGCTACACTGCTGACCTCGGACGTTATCCAGCTGTTCCTGTGAGCCACGTGGGGCTAGTGGTCAGCGAGCCTGGGGAAGCTGCCCTGGGAGCCTCGGGGAGGAGGAAGGGGGGTGGGTCCAGACCAACGAGAGGGAGCCAGGGACTCCACTTCGTTCCATTAGGACTTGGGGATCAGGCAGACCCACCCGTCCTAAACAGAATGGTCTTGAGGAAGCGCCCTTCCCTCTCTAAGCCTCAGTGTCTCTTTCTCTAAAATGAAAATAATTCTTCCTGTGTGACAGGATTGCTAGGAAAATAGAATAAGATATAGTAGCGTGCAAGCCCGTGCCTGGCTCAGTATACAGCAAGTGCTCATTAAGTGTTGATTACCAGTGAAGGCACTGACCGGCCGCGGCTGCACAGGGAGGCGTACTTCCTGTGGTCAGCCCTGCCTGCCCAGGCTTAGGTCCCTAACAGACCCCCTCGTGGGCATGGCTGCCGGGCGCCCCCGGACATGCATATCTTGGAACGAATTCCTCTTGCGTTATTCACACAAAGACTTCCCCAGGAAGGCCAAGCCCCTTTCTTTAAATGCCCCAGCCTGTTATCTGGCCTTCCCTGAAGGCCCTTATCGATTTCTGGTTTGTGTTAGGTTGTTGGTGTCATGTCTTATCTCCCTCAGGAGACAGGGGCAGCCTGGTGAGTCAGAGTGGCCTGGGTTGGGGTCCCCAGCTCTGCTGCCGATGGGCTGTGGCGTCAGCTCTCAGAGCCTGGGTCTTCTCTATAAAATGAGGATGATAATAGCTCCGGTACAGGATGGTCATGGAAATGCCCGCCAGAACCTGGCACGGGGTAGGTGATGCGCTCAACAGCGGCTCCTCCCCCTTCTCCAAACCAGGAGGCCCAGCGGCCGCAGGACCCTGCGGGCTCTGACCCAGGGGGAGAGAAGAACATTGCATCCGATCTGTCGCAGGCTTTGGGGCAGTGGTGGCCACACAGCTGAGCCCCCGGCTGCTGACAGCTCCTAGTACTCCCATGGCCTGGAAGAGGCTGGGACTTGAGGAAGAGGCATTCCCAGAACGAGGGGCAGAGGGAAGACAGCAATGAGGCTCCCGCAGGGACATGGGCGAGTATGGGGGTCATGAGCACAGGCCGTGGATCAGGCACACACTTCCTCCACCTACCAGGGGCTGTGTGACCTCCTGTAAGTGACTCAGCCTCTCTGAGCCTCAGTTCTCCACCTGGGAAACAGGGAGTAATAATGCGCCCTATCTCTCAGAGTCACTGTGTGACGTGACGAGATAATACATGGAAAGTGCTTGGCATAGTCTGGCCAAGAATTTCCTATTACTTTTTTTTTTTTTAAGATTGATTTATTTATTTTAGAGAGAGAAAGTGCGAGCAGGGGGAGGAGCAGAGGGGGAGGGAGAAGAAGGGGGAAAGACTCTGTGCTCAGCACAGAGCCCGATGCAGGGCTCCATCTCAGGACCCTGAGATCCTGACCTGACCCGAAACCAAGAGTCAGACGCTTAACCAACTGAGCCACCCACGCGCCCTCCTATTACTTATTTTTAAGACATGCTCTCAGGGCCCACTGACTTTTTGGCCGGATTCCTCAAGTAGCCATCAAATAGTAATAACTTAAGAGCTGATTTTTTCAGCACCTTCCATGAGCCAGGCGCTGTGCTTAGTGCCTTGCTCACACTACCCCACTGGTTCTTCACTGCCCCTCTTGTCCCCATTTTGTAGATGAGGAAACCGAGCCTCTGAGAAGCGGGGTGACCTGTCCAAGCCAACACAGCTCCCAGAGCCTGGCCCTCTCTCCCTTTGGCCCTGCTCCGGAGATAGTTGTAACTGCCTTAGGGTGTCTTGCCAGGTAGCACCTGGACGCAGCCAATCCCACACACAGTTCACGGGACGAATCTGTAAACAGAGGATCTGGAGTGGGGCGGAGGCCGGAGGAGTGAAGACCAGCCCGGGAGGCAGGGGGACTGCGGGACGCTGGAGGCAGGAGCTGTGTGACCGCGTGTGTTTATTCAGCCTGTCCCCTGCAGGCAGGGGGCCCTGGCTGGCCAGTGTAAACATCCGCACTGCTCGTCGGCCTGGTGCGAGGCTGAGCAACTGGGGACCCAGCAAGCGGGGCCTCCAGGTGCCGGCTTGGTGCCAGGGGAGCTGTGGTAGACAGCCGGGGAGGCAGCACAGAGCCAGCGTTTATTGAGCACCTAGTGTATGCCGGCTCGCTGACACACACATCTTACGATGGCTTTACAGCCGCCCCGTCCGGTCTGTTGTGTTATTTTTACTTAGCTGATGAGGAAACTGAGCCCAGGGAGTTGTACAGGGTCAGCTCCGTCCAAGCCCTCGAAGTCTGACGTGCTGAGAGGGGGTACAAAATCGGAGCGTGGACAGCGTTCCCTGTGTGGCTTCCTCCGCTGGGGGCACGCTCTCCACGCACACCGTGGGGACCCCAACTCCCTTTCCTGCGGAGTCGCGTCCACCTGGGCTGTAATCACGTCCCTCGTTGACTTGGGAGCACATCCCTGTGTGCGGGGCTGGCCAGGCGGAGGAGGGCCCCGTGACCAGGGCGGGGGATTTGGTGGGCTCTGGTTATGCAGGCATGTGGAGTGGGTCTGCTAGATTGGTTAGACCTTAGCTATCATCCCATCCATGTTCAGATGGAGGAATGGAAGCCCAGGGAAGGGCGCTGTCGGCCCCCAGGGATTCACAGTGAGTAGCTAGAGTGGGGCCTAGGTCTGCAGGGAGGATGCCCCTGGTCAGGGCTGCTCTTTCTGAGTGGAGGTGTGACCGGGTTAGGCCAGGGCAGGGATGAAATCAGAATGTTCCCCAGATGCGTTACAATCTGAAATCAAATTTCACAGCCACCCCCACTCCCTTTGGCCGCCCTCTTGGAGCTGTGCCCCAGAAATGCCCTTGGGCTCTCAAGAACTCCGATAAACTCGTGGCCTTGTGCCAGTTGAGGGTAGCCTCCCTGGGCTCGGGTGGCTGAGAACCCATATGGGGGCTCCCTGCTCCCCTCTTCCTGCCACTTTTCTGCCCAGGTCCTGCCCTGCCCTCCCCTACACATGTCCCCTCAGCCTGGTTCAGCTTTGAGTCCAATAGGACTGCCGCTTAGGTTGTGCCAAAGCTGGGAGGAATCGTTTAAAAACATAACTCGTTAAATATACATATGACTGACCCCTGGGACGTACCATTGATGCCTTTGAGATGCATCTCTGAGGTGTAGACCCCGTCGTCCAGTATTCTCCTTTACCGCCTGGAGAGAGAGGTGGTGGGGGCCCCAGTTCAGGGTTGAGAACACTGAAGTCACACCCCGAGCCTGGATTTGAACCAGGAGACAGACACCTGGGCTCCATGCTCTGGGTCACACCTGCTGAAGCCTGGGACCTGTGGAAGTTACTCCAGAGGGTTTGTTTGGGTATAGGTGGCTGAGGCTCCCCCTTGAGAATGAGGAGCAGGATCTCAGGAGAGGCCGGGGGGAACTGGGCAGGGAGGGAGCCCAGCTGTCCCGCCCAGCTCACAACAGGGAGGGGTCCCCAGAAGCCCAGGAACAGAGTCTGAGAAGGGAGTCCAGCCAGCCCAGGCCTGTGACTTTATGTATCCTGGTCAAGGGACCAAGACTGGCCAATCCCCAGAGCCCCTGATGCGTCACCAGTTAAGAATCACTGAAGGCCGCGCTGGGCTTGGGACAAGTAAACCCTTCCCCCCCTTAATCTGAGGTCTGTGGACTGATGCTTCTCCTCTGCCCGTTCATTTTAGGAGAGTCTCCCCACAGCAAGAACAATAGCAGCCTCTGTGTGCCAGGCCACCCAACCAGCAGAACCTCGTGCGATTCTCAGAAGAGTCCCGGGGGCTGTTATGATCCCCACTTCACAGAGGAGAAAACCGAGCTCCTACAACAGCAAAGCGCTGGGCTGGCTTTAAATCCCAGTCTGTCCGCCTCCACAGCCCATGCCTTTTTTTGGTGTGTGACACAGTATTTCAGATATATAAAAAGCACAGAGTTCAGTAAAAACAAACATTGGTGGACCAGCCATCCAGTTTAAGGACAAAAACATTCCAAAGGCAGTCTAATCCCCCCCCCCCCCACGTGTTCCTACCTGCTCCCCTTCCTTCCCTACCACCCTGTGTTCCAGAAGAAACTACTTTCTTGAATGACTGCCTTGCTACCTTGACTGATGTTTCTTCCTCCCCAAACGATACACAGGATTGCTCACAGGCTTTAAAACTAGAAACCATGGGTAGGAGGCCATATGTTTACTTCTGCAGCTAGCTCTTCTCTCTCTGGGCTGTGTTTGAGCTGTGTGCAGTTCATTTTCAGGGCTGTGTGGTATTCCATGACACAGCCCTGCCGGGGTCCATCCGGGCTGCTGTAGACAGGCATTTAGGTTTTTCTCGTTGACTGTTTAGATGATGCTGGGGGGGACTTCCTTGGCCATGTCTCTTGGTGGCCACGGGAGAGTTTCCAAGGTGTATATATATTATCTGTGTTAAGGACTAGGATCAGATAAGCCCACCATATCATAGGACCAACAATCAGAGGGAGGCTCCTGCTCTGAGGGTGAAAGACCTCTTAAGGTCGGGAATATTGCTGTGTTTTGTTTGCTGCTGTGAACAGTGCTGAGAACAGGGTCTGGCACATAGTAGGTGTGCAGTGAATATCTGTCAACTGAATGAGTAGATATGTGCCCAGCACCGTGTAAGACACTTGATGTTCATGATCTTAACAATCTGCTGTAAGGATGTGGGGTGGGGGGGGGGTTCTTCCCATTTTGCTGCAGAGCCAATTAAGGCTTTGGAGAGGTGGCATTCCCAAAGTCCCACAGTCCGTACCCAGGCTGGCTGACTCCAGAGCCTGCACTCTTCCCCCAGCCTGGGTATCCCCTGTGTAGACAGGGAGCGCATTCTCAGAAGCCTGGAAGACGGGGCAAGCAGCGGCTGCTTCTGATGCCTTATTGCCTGGATACAGGTGCTTAGGGCTTTCAGAGTCATCCCAGAGGCTGGTGGAGTGGGGCAGGACCAGCTGGTTGTCACCTTTGGCCTGAATGCTACCATGGGGTTGGGGCTGAGTGGCATCTCACCTCTGGGGCTGATCTGTTGGGGAACTGCGAAGGTTGGGACGATGCTAGGTTTAGGATCCAGATGCACTTGGTGGGAGAGACCCATCATGGAGGAAGCAGCGAGACCCAACTGAAGAATCAGTCATCTGCTAGGAGCATGAGCAGAACTATCTTCGAGTCCCTCGCCTGCCACTTATTAGCTGTGTGATATTTGGTTAGTCTGTCAAGCTCTCTGGGCCTTATCACCTCCATCTGTTAAACGGGGATATTGCCTCTCTCTTGCAGAGTTACTGATAGTTTTAGAATTGAGTGAAACAACCTTAGCACAGTGCCCAGAAGGTAGGTTTGTTGTTTTTTGGTTTTTTTTTTTAAGATTTATTTATTTATTTGAGGGGCGCCTGGGTGGCTCAGTCGGTTAAGTGTCTGCCTTTGGCTCAGGTCATGATCCCGGGGTCCTGGGATCGAGCCCCGCATCGGGCTCCCTGCTCAGCAGGGAGTCTGCTACTTTCTTTGACCCTCCCCCTGTTCATGCTCCCTCTCTCTCTCTTTAATAAATAAATAAAATCTTTAAAAAAAGATTTATTTATTTGAGAGAGGGGAGAGAGAGCACACGCGCACACCCGTGCACATGAGTGGGTGGGGGCAGAGGGAGAGGGACAGAGAGAATCCTCAAGCAGACTCCTGCTGAGCACAGAGCCCGACACAGGGCTCCATCCCAGGACCCTGAGATCATGACCTGAGCTGAAACCAAGAGTTGGACACCCAACTGACTGAGCCCCCCAGGCACCCATGAAGGTAGTTATTTTTTTTTCTTTTTTTTTAAACAATTTTTTTTTTTAAGATTTTATTTATTTATTTGACAGAGACACAGCGAGAGAGGGAACATAAGCAGGGGGAGTGGGAGAGGGAGAAGCAGGCTCTCTGCTGAGCAAGGAGCCTGATGTGGGGCTCGATCCCAGGACCCTGGGATCATGACCTGAGCCGAAGGCAGACGCTTAACCGACTGAGCCACCCAGGTGCCCCCCTTAAGGTAGTTATTAATTACGGGGGGGGGGTGGAATTCTATTAATTATGGGGGGAAGGATATTCTAACTAGAGATACATCCAGATCACTACAGGTGCACACAGTTGGGGCAGTCTAGGACACAGAGGTGGACTGCATGGAGATGACATCTGATCTGGGTTCTGAAGGGTGAGTAAGAGTTCTCCAAGCTAAGAAGTAGGTTATGGGTAAGGCAGCCTCTATGTGTCCTATATTAGACTGAAAGACTGTTGAGAGGGATATCCTGCCTGTTGCTTACAAAAGCAAACACACAAATGCTAGTTACTTAGAATTTGATAGAGATACGTGATCCTTTGAAGGTGGGGCAGGCGGGGTGCTGAATAAATGGACAAATCAGTGGTGCCCAGGGGCAGTAAATAGACAAATTGAGGACCAGTGGTGCCCAGGGGCAGAGGGACATGTGAACACTCTGGGCTGGGGCATTTGGGAAGTCTTCCTGGTGGAGGTAGGGGGTAGGACTTAGATGAGAAAGGAAGACAAGAGAGAGAGGGGCCGCCTGACACTTGATTTCTTGGCTGGGCTGGGTCAGGAAAGGGGTGTCCACAGCCTGGCAGGGACTGAGGACAGACCTCAAGGGTTTTGGCAGCAGCCTGGCTGTGTCCTTGTCACCAAGGCTTGGGCTCGTCTCTTCCTTGAAGAGAAGAAAAGTTGTTCCCAATTGTTAATTGTGCAATTGCAAATTGGCTCCTGGGCTGGCTGAGCAGGAGCCAAGCCTCAGCATGGGGAGGAGGGAGCTGGGCTTTGGAGCCAGGAGTTTGGGGGCCCAGGAGGGGGTTTGGGAATGCCGCTGGGTGCTGTGGGCCTGTGCCAGGCAGGGAGGCCGCCCGGCCCAGAATTCCCACTCCGTGCTGCAGGATCCTGTGGTACCTAAGAGCTAGTAGACCTGGGTTTGAATCATGGCCTCTCACCAGCCCCTGTGTGGCCTTGGACTGGTTACTTAACCTCTCTGTGTCTCCACTGCTCGTCACTGGGCCTTGCTCAGGAGACGGTGTTCGTGGCTGCTGCCGTGGCTGCTGGTACACGTGAGCAGCCACAACGGGGCCATCGCTGCAGCCACCTCCGTAACACAGGCCACAGTGTCACTCAGGTTGAACCCCAGGGTCATTCCGGCCACCCACACCGCCTCTCCGGGAGCTGTCCCGTCCGTGTCCAGCATCGCAGCCCATGCCCTTAGGAGGCGGAGGAACTTGAATTCCTGCGCCTTTGTCTTATCGTGGGTTATCTCCTTAAACCTCACCACGGGCCCATGAAGTAGGTTTGCACGTCCCCATGATATAGATGAGGAAATGTGCTCAGAGAGGTGAGCCCACTGGCCCATGGTCACACAGCAGTAAATTACAGGGATTCATGCCCAGGTCTCTCCGCTCCGCAACCTTTGCTCTTCCCACTGCCGACGGGGGTGAGAGCCCGTCCCACGGAATCGCGGCCTAGCACCTTCCCTCCCTTCGTCACCCCTCCACTCCCTCTCCCTTGTTCTCCACCCCCTCTTCAGCTCTGCGCTGGCTGCTGGGGACCACTCTGGGCCATGACTGCAGATGGGGCCGCGTGTGTCCCCCTTGAGCAAATACAGCCACTGCTCCCCCACTGTCAGCAGGATTCCGGCCTCCTCTCCCGCTAGGCATTTCCTCCCAGGCTCCCCCCAGCCTCCCCCCAGCCTCCCCGGCAAGCATGACACATGTGTAGTGGTGGTGGTGGGGGGGTAATGGGGACCAGATGCGAAGCTGAGCCCGGGGTGGGCTTTGTTAGGCGGACATTCCTGGTCACTGAGGCAAGCCAGCTCGGGAGCATCTGGTTTGGCGAGGGTCCACCCTGATTGGCGGGGGCTGGATGTGGGGAGGTGCCCTCCCACGCGGCAGGTGGGGCCCGGCCCTTCATGCCGAGACAGGATTTCGGAGTCCAGGAGGGGATCTGGGGGCAGAGGGGTGGAGGGAAGACAACAGGGAGTTCAGAGTCAGACGGACCTGGTGTCTGGGGCGGGCTCTGGGCAGCTTTCCCATCTCTGCAGTGGGGGCCCAGCGGGTACCCCCACAGACACACGGCGGAATCGAGACAACAGCAGCACCGTGTCCACAGCGCTTCACGTGTTTTCGCGTGTTCTGGGGCCGCCCGGGGGGGTGGTGCTCTTATCCTCTGTTTAACTGACACACTGAGGCGCAGAGAGGCCGTGCCACTCGCCCAAGTCAGCCAGGTAGTAGGAGGCAGAGCTGGGGTTGAACCCAGGCTGCCGGGGTCTGGGGTCCGCCACGCTCCTGCTGCCACGCTGTCCCGCGTTGCAGTGTCGTGGGTGACGACGTGTGGACCAAGTGCTGTGTCAGCTGTCCATGCTGGCTTGCCCCCGAAGCCCGTGCTGTGGGTGGCGTGTGGGATGGGCCTGCTGGGCCTATCGATGGGTGAACGGAGGAGTGGACGGACGTTGGGAACGTTCCTGCACGTGGGGTGAGGGGAGGTGCTGGGGTTGTGACCCTGTGGGCCCTGCCTTCTGGGCAGCCAGCCAGACCCGCCGTGGCCCTGAGAGGGCCAGGGAGCCCGACTCTGAAAGCAGTAGCCCCCATTCCTCCGGTCCCTACTGCACGCCGCATGCTTTGTCCATATGCGCTCGTTCAATCCCCACGACCACTGGGGTTGCCCTAGATCATAACACGTGTCTTTGGAAGCTGGTTGGAACGTAGGTCCAACTGACTGCAAAGCCAGGGCCCTTTCCCACGGGTGCTCCAGTCTGGGGGCCTGTCTCCTGCTTCCTGAGGGATGGGTTCCAGTCTCCTTCTCAAAGAGGGTTTTTGTTTTGTTTTTGTTTGTGTTTGTGTTTTTTTTTTTTGTAATGAAATAGCATGAAGTTTTATTAGAATTGTGTAATTCACATCCTAAATATTTACATAAAAATAAACACAAAATTGCAAACATATTTGGTTTATCTTCCAAGTCATTAGCTTCATGGAATTACTTACTGGGATAGTTACAAGATAAAATTCCCAACCCTGAATGTTAGTAAGGAAATACATACAGGAGCAATAGGAGAAAAGATTAATTCTTCCTTCTGAGAAGCAGTGAAAAAGTTACCTAATTGCCCCTTGGGGATTGTCAAAGCTTTCCTAGAACTCCTGGGGAATAGATTTTTTTGTAAAACAGTGAGAACTAAAACTACATCCCTTTACCAACACACAACCCTATGATAAGGTTTCTTTTCCAAACATACAGAGGCTCACAACTCTGAACTGTAGCTTAGTGAACTCAGCTCAAATGTCCCTATCATCCATTTCCCTAAAAAGGCAGTTCCAAAGATAGGGAGAAGATCTATCACCTTTTTTTCACTTGGACAGCTTGAATAAAATTTTAAGAAGGTTTTTTTTAAATATGATTTTGACAATTGTGGGCAGAGGGTCTGGGTGGGCTCAGGGTGGAATCCAAAGAGCCCAGACTAAGATTCTTATCCTGGTTCCTGGTTGGCCCCTTGGGCAACTGCCTCTACTCCTTTTTTTTTTTTTTAGAAAGTGATTTCTTTTTTTTTTTTTTTTAAGATTTATTTATCTATTTGAGAGAGACAGAGACAGACAGCACGTGCAGGAGGGACAGAGGGAGAGAGAATCTCAAGCAGACTACCCGCTGAGTGCAGAGCCCAACGCAGGGCTTGATCCTTGGACCCTCCCTGAGATCATGACCTGAGCAAAGACCAAGAGTCAGACGCTGAACCAACTGCGCTACCCAGGCATCCCCTGCCTCTACTTCTTGTCTTGTTTTCCTCATTTTTGAAAGCGGTTTATCTCCAGGGACCAGAGCTGAGTGCTGGGAGGCCAAAATGACAGGAGCCTTGGCCCTTTAAGACTGCCTGGTCCAGTGGGTGGGACAGCCACATGCCCAGTGCCAAGTCATCTGGCAGCGTGGTGGGATTGGTCGGAGGGGTGTGCAGGGTGCCATGGGAGCATAGGGGAAGGAAAGCGTGCAGAGCCAGGGTGTCAGGGAGATGGCGCGGGCACAGATTGTGTCTATCCAGCTCTCTTCCCTCTCCTGCTGATGGCACCCCTTACCTTTGGGAGTAGCTGGGTGCACATCCCAGGACCTTGCCTTTGCCTCTTCACAGGGATGACATATGAGCCAGGCCTGGCCCATCAGAGTTGTTCACTAGGACTATATATATATTTTTTTCAATATATTATTTATTTAGGGATGCCTGGGTGGCTCAGTCGTTAAGCGTCTGCCTTCGGCTCAGGTCATGACCCCAGGGTCCTGGGATTGAGCCCCGCATCGGGCTCCCTGCTCAGCAGGAAGCCTGCTTCTCCCTCTCCCACTCCCCCTGCTTGTGTTCCCTCTCTCGCTGTGTGTGTCTCTCTCAAATAAATAAATAATATCTTTTTTATTTGAGAGAGAGAATTTGCAAGAGAGAGAGAGAGCATGAGCAGGGGGAAGGGTCGAGGGAGAAGGAGAAGCAGGCTCCCCGCTGAGCAGGGAGCCAGACCCTGGGGTTGGGGGCTGGGGGAGTGGGGGAAGGGGAGTGCTCGATCCCAGGACCCTGGGATCATGACCTGAGCCGAAGGCAGACGCTTAACCGACTGAGCCACCCAGGAGCCCCCCTAGGACTATATTTCAACACAGGGAGAAAGAAGGGTTCTTTTCTCTAGGGCTATCAGCTGCCAGGAGGTAAGCCTGGCCCAGTCTAAATTCAGGAGGTGAGAACAAGGGTAACACAAAGGGAAGGAGAGGGAGGGGAGAGAACCCAAGAGCCTCCTCTGAGCTCCTGGATCTCTTCCTGTCCCAGGCCTGGCCCTCCCTCCCCTTCATGCAGTGCAAGCATTTGCTTTGTTATAAACCCAAGCGAGAGCTGGGTTTCTGTCACTTACAACCCTGAGGGTCTTGACCAAGGAGGCTTCAGAGAGGAGGTGGCATTTGAACTAGGTGTTGAAGGAGTTTTGGGGACAAACAGCAGTGGCAAGGTTTTGCCAGGCAAAGGAGGCCAGTGGGAGAGACGTGATCACGACCTGCCTGGGGGGTGGCAGATAATGATATCTGCACAGATGTTAAAGGGCCTCGTGAGCCACGGGGCAGAGCTTGGATGCATCTGCTCATCCATCCATCTACCCATCTATTCAGCTAACTAATCCAGTGCTAACTGGGTGCCAGGCGCTGTTGTGAACACTTTACAAAGAACAGATTGCATCCTTCTAACCACCCAGTGAGGTAGGTACTATTACTTCACCACTTTACAGGTGAGAAAACAGAGGCTCAGAGAGGTTGAGTAACTTGCTCAAGGTCACATAGTTGGTAAATAACAGAGCTAGAATTTGAACCCAAGCAGCTTGGCACTAGAGTTTATTTTCTTAACCACAGAGTGGGAGTGACCCCCCCCCCCACCTGCCCCAACTCCAGCCCAGAGTTCTTCCTGTGGAACTCTGTGCTTCGTGCCCCAGTGGGGACAAGACAGGTCCAGGCCCGAGATGTGGCCCCAGAACCCTGGAGCCCCAGTGGGGCCTGGGGGATGGGCAGGGGAGGGCAGGAGGGTCCCGTGGCTTCTCTCTGAGACAGTGGGTACCCCCCTGGCCCAGTTCCAGTCCCCGCTAGCCAGGAGCTAAGGCCAGGCTCCTGTCAGGCACCCTGCTGTCCTACATTTTCTCCAGCTATGATAACCTCCAGAAACAGTGGATGACAGGCTCCAGCTGGGTCTGGCTAAGCCCTCAGCAAGAGGTCAGCAACGTGAAGAAGCTCTGGCTTCCAGCCTAAGTACTGGAGTGTTTTAAAGCCGCTCCTGACGTGGGAGGCCCTGGGCGGCAGGAAGGGGAGCGGCAGTGCAGCCCTGGGGATCCCTGGGGATTGTCTGCATCAGTCCATGGCTCCAGCTTGCCTCAGGCCTCAGCACCTCCCGTGTGCCAAGGGCTTTTCCCTTCTATTTAACAGAGGTGGGGAGTATCAGCCCCATTTTCAAACGAGGAGGCTTGAGGCTAAGTGACTTGCCCGAGGTCTCACAGCCACATTTCCCAGGTCCTTGACAGGCTCTGGACAGCCTCACTCCTGCCACTTCAGCCTCATCCCTGACCTAGGGATTCTGGAACACACACCAGAGCTCAGGTCTCCTGGCCCTTCCCACAGGACAACTTTCTCATCTTATCTCCAATTCACAGAAGGAATTTTTCCCCAGTGAGAGTGCTTTTCCATTCCTCCAAGGGAGGAGCTCAGCAGCCCCTGGAAATCCTACACGAGTGGTATCTGGGGCAGGGGACGAAGGAGATTAAGGCTTCTGACTGCTCCCGTGTCCAGCCCTGGCAGGATACGTGAGAAAGGAGGCCAGCCAGTCCTGAGAGCCTCCAGAAATGCTTGTAAAAGTAAAGTGCCCAAGAAGGAGCCACTTCAGCTGAGGCTGAACCTCAAAAGAAAAAGGCTAGGCCTCTGCGAGTCGAGCAGGGAGCAGGGTTCTCCAGGCGGAGGAGACAGCATAAGCAAAGGTCCGGAGGTAGAGAAGTAGAGAAGTAGAAGGTGTGCTCTAGGGGAAGGATGGCAGTTCCCATGTGAGTGGCTGAAGCCGGATTATGATTCCATGCATGAGTGGGGCAGGCAGGTTTCCACAGGTGACCCGTTCTGGACCTTCTGGGGGGAACCAGAAGGGACATGACCCTTTGGGGTATTAGGAAAACAGTGAGCCAGGCTCTTCCTCTTTCTGAGCCAAGATCTTCCTCCCAGATCTCTGTCCCACGAGGATGCTCAAGTCAGGCTCAGGCTGGGGGGGCGGGGGGCGCCTTTCCCCTGTACCTGGCCACCTGGTCTCCTGGCTGGAGGGGGCACCACCATCGGAGCAGGGCTGGGCTGGGCTGGTGGAGAAGAGCTCCCACTTCTAGCCCTCAGTTGTTTTCCTCATGGGGTCAAAGCATGCGACACTCTGCTCTAGAACTGGAGCCCCAGAGCTAGCGGGGACGGTGACCAGAATGGCTCCCGGGATGCAAGGCTAGGTCTCCTGGTGCCCCCATGCTCCCGGCACTCTCCCGCCCACAGGCGTCGTGATGATGTTGGAACGCTGCCTTTTATGAAGCGTTTACTCTGTGGCATCCACTGTGCGTGGCACTTCCCACAGTGTCTCACTGGCCACTCCTAACAGCCCAGCAAGGAAGCCACTAGGCTCCGAGAGGTGGCATGACTTGCTCAACGTCACAGTTCCCCAACAGCTGAGCTGAATGTGTCCGACCTCAAAATCTGCGTTCCCACCTGGGACGTGGAGACCTGCCTCCGACCCCTCAAAGTTGCCGTGAAGAGAAAAATGAATTAAGGGGAGCAAGCCCCCACCGGGGGATGTAAAGTGGGGCAGTCAGTGTTGCCTGGCCCCGGCTGCAGAAATGTGGGCAGGGGTCCTGAGCAGCAAGTGGCCCAGGAGCGGACGCACCGGACCTAGAAAGAAGGGGAGGGTCTGGGTGCAGGGAGACACTGGGCCATCAGCTGCCCATGGCCATCCTAGGCCCAGGCTGGCTCAGTCCTCACTACCCAGCCCTTAGCAGCCATGGCAAAGGCATGCGGGGCTTTGGAAGGAGCACTGGACTGAGAGTCCAGAGGCCTGGCTTCTGGTCCTGGCTCAGCCCCTGATTCGGCTTACTCAGGGAGCTTCCTCTTGGGACCTCAGTTAATTTATCTATAGAATGGGGACGGGGTGGGGTTCAGACAAGGCTCACTCCCCTCCAGCCACACTGCCCTTCTTCCTGCTCCTTGCACACTACGCTTGGTCCTGCCTCTGGGGCTTTGCTCTTGCTGTTCCCTCTGCCTGAAATGACCCTCTGACAGCTGACACCTGTCATTCTGGTTTCATTGTACATGTCACCTGCTCACAGAGGCCTTCCTCCACTCCTCCCCAGGAGTTCACTACCCCACCACTGCCCTGCTGTACTTTCTTTATGACACAACGAGGCAGTCTCTGCAATGAGCCTACAGGTACTGGCTAGGGTTAGAGACTAGAGTCAGATTCCCTGCGTTCGAATCCCAAACGCCAACACTTAGAGCTGCATGATCTTGGCCATAAGCTCTCTGTGCCTCAGTTTCTTCACCTGTAAAATGGGGTCAATAATAACACATTATTTTTGTAAGGATTAAATAAGAAATGCATTAAAAAGCACTTGTGCTCAGCACACAAAAAGCTCTCAATAAATGTTAGATGCCGTTATTATTATTTTAAGATTTCATTTATTTGAGAGTGAGAGAGAGCACAAGCGGGGAGGATGGGTAGAGGGAGAGGGAGAAGCAGATTCCCCACTGAGCAGGGAGCCCGACGCGGGCCTCGATCCCAGGACCCTGGGATCATGACCTGAGCCAAAGGCAGATGCTTAACCAACTGAGCCACCCAGGCACCCAGATGTTACTATGATAACTCTTAGCAACATTGTTTATTGTTGGTCTTACCGATTAAGAGTCAAGCTCCTGAGACAAGGACTTTGTCTTGTTCAATGATGTGTGTCAAGGGTTGAGCTCATTTCCTGGCACAAAATAGGTGCCGAATAAATATTTGAATGAGTGAACAAACAGGTCCATGAGCCCTGACATCCCCCTCTTCTAAGAGGCCCCGTGTGGTTGGAGATGGAGAAAGGCGGGTGCTGGGAAGACGGGGCTGGGCCCTGAGCAAGGTGCCCCCATCCTGACCTGCCCCGATGGGAGTTCACACCCTGCAGGACAGAGGGGTCTCTGGGGAGGGAGGTGGCTCCCTGTCCCAGCCGCCGTGACCACAGCGGTGTTTGTGTGTGTCTGATGCTGTTTCTCAGCTCAAATTCTGGTGGCCAGGCATGGGGGCCAACGTAGATTTTTCCCTGTGCTCAGCAGCCCTCCCTCCCGAACCCGCAGAGTTGGGCCCAGCACTGCCACCTCTCCCCCAGTTTCAGAAGCTACTCTCACAAACAGAACCGCCCCCAGGGGCCCCTCCCACCACTCCCAGGCCTCCTACCTGTTCTACATCAGTTCCGCTGCAGGCCTTTTCTTGGACACTGGCACTCTGAGCACCCGTGAGGACACTGCTTTATGTGCCTGGGCCTGAGAGGGAGGGAGAGAGAGCCATGCGGTCGTCTCTACTGACCACACCAAGGCTCGGAGGGGAGATTCGCTGGAGGCCCCACAGCTGGCAAGGACCAGAGTCAGGTTTCAAACCCAGGCTGCACTGTGTGCTGCTTCTCCCTCCATTCATTCGTTCAGCTCGTGATTACTCAGCACCTCCTCTGTGTCAGGCACAGCTGTGATCGTGGTATCTGCCCCGGCGGGTGGTCCAGAAGGGAGCCGGGCTTTGTAGCTAGAGCGTACGCCGGTGCCCTTCGACAGTGCTTGCTGTGATAGGCAGATGTCCTGTATCTGTGCTGTCCGTGAGCCGTATGTGGCTGGCGAGCACTTGAAATGTGGCTAGTGCAAATGGGGAATTGAATTTTTTTTTAAAGATTTTTATTTATTTATTTGACAGAGAGAGAGAGAGCACAAGCAGGGGGAGCGGCAGGCAGAGGGAGAGGGAGAAGCAGGCTCCCCGCAGGACTCAATCCCAGGACCCTGGGATCATGACCTGAGCTGAAGGCAGACACCCAACCGACTGAGCCGCCCAGGCGCCCCGAGGAATTGAATTTTTAATTTTAATTTAATTTTAATTAATTTTAATTTCAGTAGCCACATGCGACTAATGGCCATTGTGCAGTTCTTTGAAGATCAATCATGGTCTCAGACTGTAGGTCTCCAGCTCACATGTGAGCAGGGGAAGCGGGTCGATTTCCCAGGGGCACCTCAGGCTCTCTTCTTTGCCAGTATATTAAACTCACAGGCGATCTCTTCACACCCGAGAAGGAGTTAGTCACCGTTTTCTTTGAAACATGAGACCCTCCTGACCCATCTTTCAGTTTTGGCTTCTTTTTTTCTTACCGAGGTGTGAGTTACGTCCCGTGAAATGCATGGCCGGAAGCAAACAGTTTGATGATTTTTGACAAACACAGACATGTGTGAAAACACAGTGGAATCAAAATATGGGACATTTCCAGAACATTTCCATTCCCCCAGAAGGTTCCCTCCTGCCTCTTTCCAGGAAGTCCTATCCTCAGAGGCAACTGCTGTTGTGATTTCTGTCACCATGGATTCGTTTTGCCCTATTTCAGTCTCACATAAATCATTTTCCCACTTTGACTAAGACAAGGGGACAAGAAATACTTCTCTTTTCTCTTTGTTATAAAAACCAGAGCACTAGCATGATGACAAATGACAGCTGACCCTGGGCTGCAGCAAGAAGGAGCCAAGGAGGAGTGGGGGTGGGATGGGAGGGCTGTGGGGCCCTGGGGACTTTTGGCCTGTCCCCGAGGGGGCAGCCCCTCCTCGGCTCCAGAGGAAAGCTGAAAATACTGATCTTCACGTAGAATCTCCTAAATGTGGGCATTTCAAAACCTGGTACAGCACTGCAGGCCAGTAATTCACATCTGTGGGCCAGACTTGACCTGGGGGGCTGCCAGTTTGCGAGTTCTGCCTTGGGCTAATCAGACTGTTGGCAATAATAATAGTGATATTTGTTAAGTGATTCTTTTGTTGGAGGTCCTCTTCTAAGCGTTTGATGTTATTAAGTCATCTAATCCTCCTAACAACTTATTAATAAATCCATTTTACAGATGAGTAAGCTACGCCAGAGAGGGATTAGGGGACTTCCCCCAGGTTACGGAGCCAGGACGTGGCTGGGCTTTGAACCCTGACTAATTCCCGAGACCATGCTCGTAACCCCTGCACGTCCTCCCCTTGGGAGTGAGAGCGGCCCGAGAGGCTGCAGGGGTCGGTCACACCACTTGGGGTGCAGCTTCGCCAGCTCCTGGGAGCACCACCACCCTGAACAGGCAATGAGAGCGTGCCTCAGCCCCGCCCGCTGGGACTGCCCTGGCACGGGCAGTGTGCAAGTTCAGACACCCCGGCTGTCTGTTGGTGGAGTCCTGATCCTAAGAAGTGCCGGGAAAGCAGCCAGGGGTGGGGTTGGGAGGCTAGGAGCCTGGCTGATGCCTGATGAGGCTCTCGGGGAGCACTGGGCAAGTGGGGGCAGAAGGAGCAGGAACCTGGCAGGGGGAGAGCCCAGGCCCGGGAGGGGGGCAGGGGAGAAGGGAAGGATCAGCCAGAGGGGCCCAGGGCCAGGCCAGGGTGCTGCTGCCGGGGGAGCTGGGGGCTGAAGCATTCCGGCCAGTACTCCCCCAGCCCCAGTCCCCCTGCTGCACTTCATCCAGACAAGCAGATCAATAAGGGAAGGTTGGGCAGAAGAAGATAAGAATCACCAGACAAAACAATGCTGTGTTTCTATCATCCCCTCCTGCCTTGGGGAGGGGGCCCAGGAGGAAATGGGCCCAGCGAGGGTACAGCCAGAACCCAGACCCAGACTCCTGGCTTCCACTCCAGTGCTCCTTCTGCTCCATTTGGCTGTGTTCCCTCAGGACGAGGCGTTGTGGGGAAAGAGGGTCTGTGGTCCCTGGCAGGGATGTGTCCCAGCAGCCTCAGGGGAATGGCAGGGACAGGCCCCCCTCCCCTCTGGGTCTGCTCTGTGTTACTGAACCAGGCTGGCAGGAAGTTCTAAGTGAGCATTTGCCAGTCTGTTTGGTTTTTTCCAATTGGATCTTCCCACCCACCTCTGCAATATTTGTTGTTATCATATATCCCTCATTTTACCAATGAGGAAGCCAGGCCCAGAGAGGTAGAGATCATCACCGAAAGTCGAGGGAGTAAATGAGTGATGTCTGTAGAGCGCTTCGCGTCATTCTGGTGTGCAGCGAAGGACTGTGGGCGTCGGCCAGAGGAGGGATGAGGTTAAGGAGGACCTCTCGGAGGAGGTGACAGGGGGCTGGGCTTTGGGGAGCCCAGCCTCTCAGGCTGCTGGTTCCCCTAGGGTTAAGGTTGTTTCCTGAGTAAGCCATGATGCTGGTTGGGTCTCCTCACTCCAAGGATGCCACCTCCCACCAGAAGACCCAAGTAACGTGGGCTGGTACCCTAGGCCCTCACAAGCCTTCTGGCAGCTTTCACACCAGGGGAGCCCTCCGGGCCTGGCTGCACATCCTGTGTATTGTGAAGGGGCAGCCTGGCCTTGGGATGGTCACGGCACCTCTGTGAGTCTCAGTTTGCTCATCTGTCAAATGGGGAGAGTGCTGCTTACCCGGCAGGGTTGTGGTGAGGGCCTGGCAGGGGATGGGTGCTCGGCAAACAGGCACCACAGAACCTCCAGGAAACAGCTATTGAATTGACTTGGATTTTTAAAGTCAAAGGACAGACAGATCCCCATCTAGCTTGATCCGTACTTGAGCACAGCACCAAAAAATCCCAACTACTGTGTCTGAAGTCACATGCTTTAGAGGATCAGGAGTCACTCACCCCGCTTCAGCTGTGTCTGTCTACACTGGATGAGGGCCCTAGGGAGCAAGTTTGCCTTTAGTTATTGTTGGCCCAAACCCCAGCACTTATTGAGCGCTTGCTGTGTACCAGGCACTACGCCGAGCCCTTTATGTTGTCCTCTTACACAGGAGGCGGCAGGCTCCGTAACTGAACGCTGGGGACTCAGCCAGTATGTGGTGGACTTGAGACTTGAGCCCATGTAGTCTGGCTCCACACTCTTTGCTCTTAGGAAGAGAAAATAATCTGCTAGAGATAAGCAAAAAACATTAATTTGGGGCAGGCTTTCACGCTTACCAAGGCTTTATATGCCCTGTGATTCAGTTTTGTCCTGATGTCACCAGATGAGAACAGTGTTACCGTTCGGTGTCTTATCGTGAGGCAGACAGGTGCCGTAACCTGCTCGAGGCCTCGTGGCTAGGCTGGAATGTGGGTCCCGTGCTCTTCCCCTGGCTCCTCAGCCACTTCTTGGGGAGGCCGTTGTCCAGCTTGAATGGCGGCAGCCAGCAGGCCCTCGTCAACTCCCCGTGGGGCAAGCACCATCCCGGCCCCAGGCTCCCACTCCCAGTATCCGCCTCGCTTTAGGGACATCAGTTTGCGGGAAGCAATGTAAAGGAGTGATTTTCAAACTCCATTCCTTGGAACCCTTGAGGAAGCCAGTTTGGGGTCAGGATATGGGGTCATTGAATGCCTAAGTGGCAGCTCCACTTAGATCTCTTTTGTATTTCGGGTTGCCGTGTTAACTTTGTAATATAAAGGGCTCTGTAGGACTAAAAATATATGTGCTTGTGAACCACCATTTGAATCCAGCAACTACCTCCCCATTTTACAGATGGAAAAACTGCCGTTTCAAAGCCCGTACTTCCCCCATAAATGATAATAACATTCAGGCAGTGTTCTAAGTTTTTTAACTTGTTTAACCCTCCCACCCCTGTTAGGGCCACCCCACTGTCTCCATTGTACAGACGAGGGCGCTGAGGCTCAGATGGAGTGGTTTTCCCAAAGATTAGAATCCAGGGAACCCAGCTCCCAAGTCCACACTTTCAGCCACTCCCAGCCTGACAGGCACACCTTCTGTTTATGTTCTGGAGAGGGGAAGTCACTTGCCCTAAGGCCCAGCGGAAGGCAGCATGGGACCTGGAGCCAAAATGTAGATCTCCTGCCTCCCAGCCCAAGCCCAAGCCTGCTGTCCATGACATCACTGGGGCCAGATGGGGAAACGAGCAACGCCATGTGAATCCCGGCTCTGTTCTTCACTGGCTGTGTGACCTCGGACAAGTGAATGGACCTCTCTGAATCTGTCTCCTCACTTTAGAAAAGTGAGAATAGGGCCCACATCACAGAGTCATCATGAAAGTTAAACAGGATCATCCACATGAGTTGACTGGCATGGGGTCTGGCACAAACTGTGAGGGCCCCAGCCACCCTCAGTTCATGGATCCAAGGAGTCCCCAAAGCTTCGTGCCTCACCTGCTCCCTCCTCCCTCTTCTGGCCCTCACTACCCACCTACGTAACACAAATACTAATTACAACCATTTCCACAAGCTGCTTCCTGGCTGAGCCTAATTATGGGGTAGTTCAGGCATGACCATCATAAATATCAAGTGAGGCAGATTAACTTTGTCCTAAGTTTTATGTGATTAGATCAGCAAATTGTTCAGGCACACGTGGTGTCCTCAGCTTGGGACTTAACGCAGACGGGTCATCCTGCACAGCATAGGGCCAGCTGCAACTTTCTGGTCTGTTTTGAACTTGGTGCTTAGAGAAGACAGAGTAAGTTGGCCCTTTAACCCAGCCAGGAGGCGATGCCTAAAGTGGGAAGGATGGACCAGACTGGGGCTGCCATCTTATTTGTTGTCATGGCAAAACCACAAGCTTTGGGCATTGGTACACCTGGGCTGCCATCTGGGCTTTGTGACTTACCAGGTGTATGACTCTGGGCGTGTTACTAACCCTCCTGTGTTACAGTTGTTTTGTACTATGCAGCGGGGAAGAGGCAAGGAGGGACTGTGTGCCGACAAGTGCCAGGCCCAGCACCTGGCGTGTTCTAGGTCCTCCTAATTGTTCCTTCCTTTCCCATCTTCTGTCGTTCCCAGTAAGATGGGATCCCACGTTTTCTGTACCCGCTGCCACCCACGCTAACGTTTCCTGGGCACTGCTTCTCTGCAAGCACTGGACTGAGGGGGCTTTATATGTCTTATTTTATTTGATTGTGTAAAGACCCTATGGAGTAAGTACCATTATCATCTCCACTTGATAGACAAGAAAACCAAAGCCCAGACAGGAAGTGGGATGACTTTGTCAGGGTCCCACGGCTGCACTTGGCTGCCAGTCACTCTGTTGGGATGACATGCTAGAAGGTCATGCAGGATGCTGCTGGGGAGGAAAGGTCACAGTGAAGTCCGAGAAGGCTGCCTGGAGGAAGATGCATCTGAGCTGAAGAGTTAGCCAGGGGAAGGAGGCGAGGAGAGGCCTCCCGGGCAGAGGGCAGTGGATATGCAGAGGCCCGGCAGCAGCGAGCATGGTGTAGCTGGGGGACCAACGGTACATATTTGACTGAGGTTTGAGCATGTGAGGGAGGACTGGTGAGTGAGAAGCTCAAGAGGAGCCAGGAGCCAGACCCCAGCAGGGAGGGGAGGTTGGAAGCTGGGCCAAGGCTCCTGCTTTTTTCTGCCAGTTCCACGGAGCTAGTGTGTGAAGGAGGAGAGTGACTGGACCATATCAGTTAGTTTAATTTTTTTTTTTTAAGATTTTATTTATTTACGAGAGAGAGAATGAGAGACAGAGAGCATGAGAGGGAGGAGGGTCAGAGGGAGAAGCAGACTCCCCGCTGAGCAGGGAGCCCGATGTGGGACTCGATCCCGGGACTCCAAGATCATGACCTGAGCCGAAGGCAGTCGCTTAACCAACTGAGCCACCCAGGCGCCCCCATATCAGTTAGTTTAGAAAGTTCTGCTTGGAGCCAGCTGGGAGATGAGGGACTGGGGTGGAGGTGGGGGCGGTGATAATCAGAGATCAAGTGGGTCAGGGGGCCAAACCCGGAGGCTTCCAGGAGGAGGAGGGGAGGGGCAGAGCCTAGGACACCCCCCCTGAGGGGCAGAGGTGACAGAGGCTGTCACATGGTGGGGGGTGGAGAGAGGCGTGGTCAGCAGTGTAATGTGTGGCCCGGGTCAGGGAGTAGGGAGGAGGTTGCTAGCCAGGTTTGGGGCTTGGGTGTGGGCTGGCCTCCTCAGCAGCACTGAGGCAGTTGGTTGGCAGCACTAGGTAAGGCTCTCAATGCCTCCCAGGGCCCCCAGGCAGGTGAGTCAACAGTGGGCCAAGTAGGGGAGTGTTTTCCAGCTCCCTGCATGTGTGGGCAGGTCTCCTCTGCCAGCACATTAAGGCAGCTCGGCCTGGGACTCTCTGGTCCAGACCAGGGTGATTGACTCATGGGCTGGCAAGGGATGGGAGCCAGGCCTCAAGGAGGTGGCCCAAGAAAAGAGGAAGAGGCCCTGAGGGGGTCAGGAAGATCTGGGTTCGAGCCCCAGTTCTGCTGCCAAATGGCAAGCTGCTTCCTTTCTCCGGCCTCAGTCTCTACATCTATAAAATGGGGGTCCCAGGGCTTATTCCACAGCGTGCTTATGAGACACAAAGAAGATCAGAGTATAGAGGTGCCGGGGTGGCTCAGTCGGTTAAGCATCTGCCTTAGGCTCAGGTATTGATCCCGTAGTCCTGGGATCAAGTCCCGCATCGGGCTCCTTGCTCAGCGGGGAGTCTGCTTCTCCCTCTGCCGCTCCCCCCGCTTGTGCTCTCTCTCTCTCTCTCTCCCTCACTCACTTTCTCTCAAATAAATAAATTCTTTTAAAAAAAAGATAGAGCCTTGAGAACTGGGTAGTGCTGGGCTTGTGTCCATGTCGACGACACTGGACGACACTGTTTATGTTTTAGGGGGCAGCAGTTGTGGTTTTTAAAAAAACATTTTATTGTAGAACAGTTGAGATTTATAGCATTATTGAGAAGATAGTTCAGAGAATTCCCTTACACCACACACCTGGCTTCCCCTGTTATTAACATCTTAGATGGGACATTTGTCAAAATCAGTGAGCTGATTTTGATACATTATTACTAACTGAAGTCTATATTTTATTCAGATTTCTTTCACTTTTACCTAATGTCCCCTTTCTGTTCTGGGATCCCATCTAGGACACCCTATTACATTTAGAGTCCTGTCTCCTTAATTCCTCGTGGCTGTGACAGTTTCTCAGACTTGGCTTGTTTGATGACCTTGACAGCTTTGAGGAGGACTGTCGGGTATTTTGTAGAATGCTTCTTCATCAGGATTTGTCTACCATTTTCCTCCTTATTAGGCTGGGGGAACGTGTGTTGAGAAGGAAGGCCAGAGAGGTAAAGTATCACTTTTGTCACATTATCAAGAGTACCTACTCTCCCTGGACTTATCGCTGTTGATGTTGACCTTGGTCAGCAGGGAGTCTGTTATTTTAGTCCTGAGCAACACGGCACGGCTAGAATCAGGCCAGTGTTGGCTGAACAAAGGCCAAGATCAGGTGTGTGGGCAAGGGTAGGGGCACCTGGGTGGCTCGGTCGGTTAAGCGTCCGACTCTTGATCTCAGCTCAGGTCTTGATCTCAGGGTCATGAGTTCAAGGCCCACGTTGGGCTCCATGCTGGGCGTGGAGCCTACTTAAATAAAAAATTAAAAAAATAAAAGATCTATGGATAAGGGCAGAAGTAAATGGGAAAGGTGGTGGAGGAAAATAAAGAAAAGCAGGTATGAAGCACTGGGATGCAGTGCTGTGTACCAGATAGTCTATAACAACCCTTTCTCCAGATGAGGAAAATGAGGTCCCAGAGGGGAAATGACATGGGCCCAGGATCCTAGGGTTGGGCCCAGGTCCGTCTTGACTGCCTCACCCCACTGCTGAATAAGTACCTTGACACTGCATTCCCTGGAGAGTGGATGAGGGAAGGGGCGTTCCTGCTACAGGTTTCTTCTAATTTACTTTATTCTGCAAAGGATTCATGATGGGTTATGACCAAAACTCATTCAATAAGATAATATGCAATCGAAATGGAAAATCAGGATCAGAGAAAACAGACTGAAAAATGTGGACAAGGAAAAGGCTGAACATAAAGACCAGGAAAGTGTCCATAAATGAGTGTCTGATTTGGCTGTCAGTTTCCTGGCAGCCAAAGGAAAAAGGGATCTGGGCCAATTCCTAGGATTCCTGGTATCAAAATAGGAATGTTGTGGTAAATCTAAAACGAAATTAATCAAATGGAAATTTCTCCTCTAAAAGACCAAGCAATGTAATAGATGACGTAATAGTAATAATAAATGTCACATGGTATCGCCTTTAGGAGTGACAGCCATACTTTTACTATCTTGTCCCTTGCCTGAAATTGTTCTATTTGATTTTACATGATTGTCATCAAGCAACTAAACTCTACTATTTCTTCTTTGTTGAAGTCACAGATACTAATGCCCTTGTGAAAACCCGGGATACAAGTTAACCAGTTATCTATATACCAGGTTGTGTGCTGGGTGCTAGGCCTGGAAAGTAGTAAGAAGATTGTTGCCCACCCCCAAGGTCCTCTCCATCCCAGGCGTGGAGATGCCCAGACAAGGCCTGCACATAATGCAGGTGCCGGGGAAGGAAGTAGGAAGGGCTTCATGGAGGAGGAGGTAGGCCAGAGATGGAGAGCAGTAGTGAGGAGGGGCCCAGTCTTGGGAGACAGGGTATCAGCTGCTGGTCCCTCGGGGGTGGGGGCCAAGGCCTGACGTGCATCAAGGACCCCATGGACTCCCATTGAGTGGTCGACCCCTGCGGGGCTGGGTAAGAGTCGGGGTGATGACCACACACCTGAGGGGCATATGGAGGATGGACCTGGAGAGGGAGGAGTTCAGAGTTCTTTCGGTGGTGGGGATCGATGGAAGGTTTTTGAGCCTTGCAGTGTATATGTGATGATGGAATGAAAAAGAACAGCTAACACCTGGTGAGCACATGCTGTGTGTCCAGCACTTCTTCTGTATTAACTCCCTTAAGGATGACAACAGTCCTGGGGCGCCTGGGTGGCTCAGTCGTTAAGCGTCTGCCTTTGGCTCAGGTCATGATCCCAGGGTCCTGGGATCGAGCCCCGCATCGGGCTCCCTGCTCAGTGGGGAGCCTGCTTCTCCCTCTCCCACTCCCCCTGCTTGTGTTCCCTCTCTCGCTGTGTCTCTCTCTGTCAAATAAATAAATAAAATCTTTAAAAAAAAAAAAAAAGGATGACAACAGTCCTGTGAGGGAGGTACAGTGATTATCATCCCCATTTTCCAGATGAGACAGCTGAGGCACAGGGAGGATGCAGACCTCACTTGCGCAAGGTCACACAGCTGGGAAGTGGCCCCGTGGGCATCTGAACTGAGGCTCGGATCTAGAGCTTCTACCCACTCTGTTGTTGTGCCTATTGAATAACAGTATCGGACTGACACATAACGTGAGTGCGTGCGAGATGACCTATAAGGACTTCACGGATCCCAGCCAACCACGAGCCCCCAAGGTAGGAACTGACAGAGCAGAGGCTCAGAAAGAACGTGAAAACAGCTTGGAGGGTGTAGCCAAGGAGTCGCAGGCCTGTGAACTTCACTCGGGACTGCTCTTCTTGCCTGACACACTCCAAGGTTCCTTGAAGAACCCCCGCCTTGGGCAAACCGATGGCGAGAACCATCTGGGTGATTAATGCCAGTCGCCGCAAATAGGATCACACCAGGTGTCACTGGGCCAGAGCCTTTGTTGTCAGAAACATGTGAACGTTTCTAATATTTCTCATTTCTGTTCACCCCAGGCCGTTGATTTCCACAGGGTGGGGTTTCCAGAGCGGGGCACTGTCACAGCCCCTCTGGTTCATACTACCTTCTCTGTGCAGCAGGAGGCCTGGGGCAGGGGGCCGAGCTGTGGTTCCCCCTTTTCCGAGCTCGGTCTCCACCTTCGCGTGAGCATCAGCCTCTGAGGGGTCCAGGGGAGGAACAAGCAGATCAGGGCAGACTCCCCACAAAGCAGCTGTGTTCTCCTTTCCCTGAAGCCCGCACTGCAGACAAGGCGATGGGAACGAGCGTGGGCTGCCCAGCCAGCTCGGTGCCTGGACTCCGTGAGGGCCCCGCCTGAAGAAGCAGCTCCCCTTTCCACAAAGAGCACAGGACTAAGTGTGCGGGACCCCGGTTCGAGGCCCAGCTCTGCCACTTCCTAGCCGTGTGGCTGGGGTACTCGGAGGGAGCAGCATGAGGTCAGGCGGGCAAAGCATTCACCTCCTGGGCCACTCACTCTCCAGCCAGGTGACCTGGGTGGGGAGGGAGGGGCGCTGTCGAGTCCTGCCTCCTCCCTCATCCTCAGTCTTCTCATTGGGAGCCCGGCAGAACGTCTTGGGATCAGGAGAGCTACATTTTGTCACTGCCCAACACCTCCCTCCCACTTCTCCTGTGACATGGAAGTGATGAGGCTGAGGCCCCAGGTGGCTATGGGGACCCAACAAGACAGGGAATGGAAGGCCCCTTCCAGCTCTGGGTGGGTGCAGATAGAGGGCCGCCATTGTTGGAGTGGCACTCACTCACGGACTGGGGCCGCTGCGCTCCTCACCGAGCCAGCCAAGCTGCTTCTGCGACTCAGGTGGGTTCAGTTCACTGCAGAGCCCGAGGCAGGCGTTTTAGGAGGGGCACCTCGTCTTTTGTGCCCTGAAAAATAAACAACTCTCCGTCTGAGCGGATTTCTGCTTGGGAGGTATGTGAGCTTCCTTCATCGTCTATCCACAAACGGGCTGCAGTGGGACGGACGGCACCGGTGACCTGGGCTTGGCCCCCGGGATGGGCTTCCAGCCTCCCTCCCTTGCCTCCCGCCTTTGCTCCAACACCCATGGAGGCTCCAGCTGCAGACTTGGCCCTGCGGGAGACAGGGCCTGAGGAGCCCTGGCCCCTGCCTTCAGGGTCCTCCCATTTAGAGTGCTGTGTGCTTCAACAGAAGGAAGCATGGGGTGGGGGCCTGGGTGGGAGGGGACACTGAGCCGGGGACAAGAAGCCTCCTTGTCTGGAGGGTGGTGAGGAGAGCTTCCTAGAAGGGGTGATCTCTGAAATGAGATAGAAGGAGGAGGAGCCACTGCCTCTGTACCCAGGCAAGTTACCTGCCTGAGCCTCAGTTTCAGGCTCTGTAAAAGGGGCCAATAATACTCAGAGGGAAGGGCGAGAGGCTTAAATGGGAGGATGGATGTGATAGAACTGACAAATGCCTCATACCCCTAGGTGTCTCTGAAACAATAGCTGCTGTGCAGGCTGGGAAGCTGTGTGGTGAATTGAACTTCTTTTTCAAGGGTCTTTTCCTCGGGCGGTTGACACCTGTTACTTAGTGTAAGCAAGTGTCCTGGTTTCAGAAAAAGTCCAGCCGTAACTCAGCGTGAAGTGAAGAAGCCTTCTGTCCCTCTGTCTCCAGTGGGTAATGGGAAGTCCCCTACCCGCTGGGAGTGAGGCAGGAGTCTCCAGAATTAAAATTCTCCCCAAGTACCCCACCTCCCCCAGTCCTGTGCCTGTTCGATATGTTTCCTTTGTCCTTGGACATTGCAAAATTAGATTGTCAAGGACTTAAGGGCACTGCCCCAGGGTAATTTTCACGTCCCCTCCTCTTGTTCCACCATTGATTTGAACTGTTGAGCACCGAGAGTATGCGAGGTGATGGGGATTCTGTGTGCCAAACAAGGTCCTAGCTCTGATAAAGTTCATCATGCTTGCGGGGTGGGAGGGCTGGGATCAAGGTAAAATAAAAGAGTAACAACAGACTGCAGTAAATACCATAAAGGGGAAAAATGGGGTGTGTAACAGAGTATTTGAGGGGCTCCTTAGAGTGGTCAGGACAGTGGAGGAGGTGACGATTTAAGCTGAGGTCTGAAGCCAGAACTGGCCATGGGAGGAGTAGAGATGAGGAAAGAATGTTCCAGATAGAGGGGATAGCAGCTGTAAAGATCTTGAGGGAGGGGAGAAACTTGAGAATCTGAGGAACTGAGTGAAGGCCAAAGAAGTTGGGGCCTGAGTGAACGAGGTGGGGAGCAGCACAAGATGAGGGTAGGCAGGGGCCGTGGGCAGACTGGTAAAGGGCTGAGAGGGCCAGAGTAGAAGCAGGAGGCCTCCAGGAGCTGTCGCTGTGACCCCAGGCAGTCACCCCACCCCTCTGAGCCAGTTCCTGCACACACGTGTGTGGCCGTGGGAACCAAATATGGGAATGAACAGACGTGCACTGTGAGAAACTGGAAAATGTATAAATGAGGGGGATTCCAGGTCTCACTGGAAGTGGAGGGTCCTTCGGGAAACTTCTGGGTTAGACTTCTCCGAGGTGGGAGGCAGAGTGCTGGGTACCTAGAGTTCCTACCTGAGCATCTGCTTGAGACTCTTGCCTCCTGAGACTGAAGGTGGAGGGATGGGTCACCTTCCTGGTTCTTGACTAGCCCTAAGCCTCTGGAATTTTCTGAAATTCTCTGGCTTAAAATCCCTGAGCTAGACGAAGGGGGAAATGAGAGGGGAGACACCTGCCTTTTTTATTCCACCTCCCCCCCAATCTTTATAGCTCTGATGGGGAGGCTTACTTGAGGCACCTAAGGGCCACTGGTGGGTGGAACCTTTCTCCTGACAGTTGTGGTCCAAATTAGGGGCATCTTCCTAATCCTCGACTCCTGCTATCTGCCGACCCCCTAACTGAAGGGAGACGTGGGGCTTCCCAGGAGGAGGGGCTGCTGCGAGACCCCCTCCCGCCGGCTAGGGGCTGGCCGTGGGGGGCCTCCACCTACCCCGGGTCGGGTCGCCCCCATGGGGCCATGGAGGGAACCGGCAACCGCGCGCCGGTCAGGCCCCGCCCGCGAAGGTGGCGCGTTGTCCGGCCCTTCCCGGCCAGCCTGTCGCGCGGCGGTACGCGGTGGCGGTGGGGACCAGGCGTCGCGGGGCGCAGCATGCGGAGCTGGTGGCCGCCGCGCTGCGGGCGCTGGGGGTGAGGCGTCGCGTTGCATAAGCGGGATGGCGGGGGGGGGGGGGCGGAGGGGGCGGAGGAAGGCGGGACCCCCCTCCCCTGCCGCGGGCCGGTCCGTGGGCCGGTCTCGGTGTCCCGGGCGGGGCGGGGCGCGCAGCGGCGCCGGGGCCGCTTCCCCATTCTCCCCATTCGCCTGAGAGCCATGGAGGCGCTGAGGGAGTCCGTGCTC
The DNA here is from genome assembly GCF_964656455.1 of Halichoerus grypus. Taxonomy (NCBI): domain Eukaryota; kingdom Metazoa; phylum Chordata; class Mammalia; order Carnivora; family Phocidae; genus Halichoerus; species Halichoerus grypus. The sequence goes on from NC_135716.1 coordinate 172,071,613, forward strand.
CACTTGGCTTTGCAGATGTCGACCTACAAGCGGGCCACGCTGGACGATGAGGACCTGGTGGACTCGCTGTCCGAGGGTGAAGTGTACCCAAACGGCCTGCAGGTAGGAGCCCTGGCCGGCTGCGAGCCCCCAGGCAGCCGGGCATGCGCGCGGCTCCTCCCCCGCCCCCACCCTGCCAGCCCGAGAGGGGGCCGTGCCAGGCTGGCACAGCTCAGGGCAGCTCTGGGCTCCATGAGGGAAGATGCCTTTCTGGGGCAGAAGTGCCTCCAAAGCACTGGGCTCCTTCCACCCGGGTCCCCTCCCCAGCTCTGACTGTCCCCCAGTCCTCCTGCCACCTGCCAATGGGACTACAGCCCCTTGGCAGAGTTGAAGCACCCTGTAGAACTGAACTGGACCAGTTACCTTTCACAGGAAAGGCAGTCCCTGGGTGCTGAGGGACTTGCCCAGGGTCACACAGTCCAATAATGGCAGAGTTTAAAACTGTCCCAGTTTTAATGTGGAAAGCCCTGTGTCCCTGGAAACCTCTCAGTGCTGGGCAAACCAGGCTGGTTGGTCACCCTATCTGGTAGGCATGGCCCCCTTCTTCCCCTTTCCCCCAATACCTGAATTTTCTGCAGGGAGGAACCCATCTTCTGCCCCCTCTTTCCCTGCCCCCTTGCAGCCTACTCCTGAAACCCAATTCCTCCTCTCCCCAGGGTCTGTCCCTGTGGGATTCAAACATGCCCACCACCTTCCTACCTTGTGGCAGAGCAGTGAGCATGGCTGCTTCCTGCTCTTCCCTCCCTGCAAGGCTGAGCTGGGACAGTGTTGAACAGGACCTCAGCCCTGTGGTGGGGTTTGGACCCAGGCAGGTGAGCGGGAGCGAGTCAGAAGTGTCAGGGACACTCAGGGGGGCCCTTGATCTAGCTCCTGAGAAACCAGCCCGGGGAGAGGAGCAGGGCATCTCAGTCCTGGAGAACTTCTGCCAGGTTGACCACGGGAGGCATTGGGGAACATGTTGGGGCCACCCAGTGAACTGACACCAAATCACAGTTCATCCAGAGAGCAAGCTTAGGGTGCTTGGAAATGCAGTCTGCCAGGCCCAGTCCTACTCAGGCATACCTCTTAGAAGCTGGAATAATAATACCAGTAAAGGAAAACAGCACTGATGGAGTCCTTCCTCCAGGCTAGGTAAGTAGCCCAGGGAGATCCGAACTCGACTCCAAGTGGTCTGCCCACTGGGATATGGAACCCTTACCTATATCATTCCACTTAACTTTCGGGACCACCCCTATGAGCTGTAGGGATTACTGTTCCCACTTACAGATAAGGAAACAGGGCCTGAATGGAGATACAACTCACCTTAGGTCTCAGAGCTAGAAATCTGAGAGTGAGATCAGCACAGTCTGTCTAGAACCTCTTCCCTGGGACCCTTCTTGAGAGGCTAAATCCAGCAGGAAATTAGATTTCTGTGGCAGGCACTTTTCCCTTCACAAATCAAAACAGAATCTAATCAGCAATCTTTTCAGTGTCATCTTGCACAGAAGGTTCTAAATATATCAGCACAAAAGCGTTTCAGAATTCACAACAAAATAATAGGCCATGTTGTCATCACCATAACATAACAGTAGCCCACATGGGGATAGCCTTTTTCAGGTCACAAAATGTGTTCATCTGCCTCCGGGGCTGCCTGGCAGAGTGGAAGCAGCCCAGTCTCCGAAGCTGGGGTCCCCAGTGTGAATTCTGACTCCGCCGATGGTCTTGGGTGAGCTGCTTAACCACTGAAAGCACAATTCCCTCGTCTGTAAAATGGGATTTAGAGAAAGTAAATGTAATGCCTCTTATGGGGCCTGCTAGGATTATTGTTGTTTTTTTTTTTTTTTTTTAAGATTTATTTATTTATTTATTTGAGAGAGAGAGAGAATGAGAGAGCAAGCACATGAGAGGGGGGAGGGTCAGAGGGAGAAGCAGACTCCCTGCCGAGCAGGGAGCCCGATGCGGGACTCGATCCAGGGACTCCAGGATCATGACCTGAGCTGAAGGCGGTCGCTTAACCAACTGAGCCACCCAGGCACCCAGAATTATTGTTGTTTTTATGACCTGTGAGGTCAGGGCCCCGTGGCTATGTTATAGATGATGAAGCTGAGTCTCAGAGAGGTTGGGGACAGGGGTTACAGAGCTATCATGTGTTTTGGAGTGCAGTGTTGCTGTCCCTACACCAATCTGCCAAACTGGGTGCATTGTCTACTTTTTATACAGGCAAAGCCAAAAAGGTTGCCCCAAGGAGTTGGGGCATTTCTGTGGGTACCCAATCCGGCTTCCCTTGAGCCACCATGACTTCCCCAAAGCAGGTATGAACGAGCCAATGCTTGAATCGAGAACTTGTTCACCTCAACTTATGAAGCTGAGTTTTCTACTAATTTTGTTTTTAATCATTGGAGTTTTTTCCTCCCAATATAAAGACTTTACGTGCTTATTTCTGGAAGAAAAAAAAAAGTCAAATACTAAAAAAAAAAAAAGATTTAAAAAGAAACAGTAATCCCAGCACTTGGAGATAACCCCTTCTGGTTTTCCACATTTGCACACGTATATTTATAAACATAATTGAGCTCACTCTAAGTACACGATGTTGTGCTGTGCTTGTTTCATTTAATGCCCCTTCATGAGCATTTTTCCTGTTGTTTAAAAATTCCCAAAACATGCTGTCATTAAAAATTACAATGCCTCAGGGCGCCTGGCTGGCTCAGTCAGTAGAACATGTGACTCCTGATCTTGGAGTCGTGAGTTTGAGCACCATGTTGGGCGTAGAGGTTACCTAAATAAATAAATAAATACATAGATACATAAATAAACGTAAAAAAAATCAGTGCCTCACAGTACCATTATGTAATAGTGTGTGTACTCAATATGCTAAGGTTGGACAACAGGCCCAGTAACTAGCATTGTAGGTGACCATCCCTTAGCCCTTCGGATAATTTCCTATGAGCTGATGCTGGAAACACAACTGCTCCTTCGAATTTAAGATTTTTTAAATGTCCCCCATCCCCTCCTCCCAAATCTCCCTCTTTGATGGGCAACTATAAAAATAAGCTACTTGACTTTTCATGATTTTGAAGCCCATTGGTTTTTTAGTATATTTTTTAAAGATTTTATTTATTTATTTATTTGCGAGACGGAGAGAGAGAGAGCACAAGCAGGGGGAGCGGAAGAAGGAGAGGGAGAAGCGGACTCCCCGCTGAACAAGGAGCCTGATGCGGGACTCGATCCCAGGACCCCAGGATCATGACCTGAGCCGAAGGCAGACGCTTAACTGACTGAGCCACCCAGGCGTCCTGGGGTTAATATTATTAATCAACAGTTGTTACAAAGATTGAAATGAGGCTGTGTAAGTGAAAGCCTTGTGCATAGTGCACAGAAAATGGATTTGGTTGCTGTTGGGATTGTTACCATGACTCACCAGGCGGGAGGTCTCAGTGATGCCCTAAATATAACCACCTTGCTCTCGGGAGCCTCTGCTCTGCTCAGACCGGCTGCCTGCCCCCCACCCCCCACCCCAGCACATACCATTTTGGTGGCTCAAAGGGAATCAGCTAAAGTGATACCCGCAGCCTAAGCTGGGGAGCAGGCGGCCATGACTGCTACTAAAGCCTTTGAAACTCATCCTTTTGCTTGTAAAAATCAATTTCTTCAAGAGAAGGGGAAGCTGAGATATTTCATTTCTTAGTGGTGATTTTTCTCATCCCCCCACCCCATGCCACACACAGGGCTGTCCTTCAAGGGTGATTTCAGGGACAAGCCCACTTAGTACTTTAAAAAGACCTCTGTGCTCACCAGGATTCCACCTGTTTGAGCCTTATACTCCTGGCTTTCTAGTTCTTCTAGAATCTGGGATGGTCGGACCTGGGATGGTTATCTAGCTTCCTCATTTTAAAGATGGGAGATTGAGGCCCAGAGGCGGCCCAGCGACACGCACAGACACACACACACGCACACACATGAGGTCTTGAAAGGTCAAGGCTGACCTTTAACCTCCCTTTTCCCATGTCATGGGCAGCTGGGTGTTCCTTCTGGGAAACAAAGAGAGCTGGAAAGTGCTTCTTCTAAATACTAGACTTTGGTTCCTGTGTCGATGGCAGGAGTCCCTCCCCCATAGCGGGCACTCGTGTAAGCTGTTACAGGTCATTGGGAGAGAGTCAGGCATGGGGGTCTGGGGGCAGGTAGGACTCAGGGAGGAGGTGGGGAGGACAAGAAGACATTATAGTTTTGCTCTGGGCTGGCCCCAGTGGCCTCAGCTGGAAGTCCACTGTTATAAAACCTTTGCTGGAAGAAACTCCCCCAGCCTAACCCCTTCGTGGTAGCTGGGTGCTGCCCTGGGCTGGGCTGGCATGGTCTGTCTGCTCTGAGAGGCTGACTTGAAGCAGGCAGCCTGGTCACCCTGCCAGCCCTCGTCGGGTGACCAGGCTTTTGGGTTGCAGGGGGTGGGCTCCCTGCCAAACCCTTGGCCAGACTGACTCCTGTTTGCCTCTCAAGGCAGCCCAGGTCGCTGGGGGCCCTGGCGGTGGCTCAGCAAGAACCTCTGCCTCCCTTCCCGACCCCCTGCTTCCTCTGAACCCCAGGCTTTGCTCCGCTCCCCACCCCTTCTCCTGCTGGCTTGTCTCCTGGGCCCCAGCGACCCGTCCTTGTCCCATGTCCCGTCCTTGCCTGCAGAACTCGTTCTTGCTGTAAGCCTAGGTGAGCCAAGCACTCACTTCTGTAACCAAATATTTATCCCTCATTAGGGCTTTGTTCCCTTGGCTGTGGAAGCTCTGGGAACCCCTAGGTTGGACAGCTCAACTGTTTCTCTCTCTCTCTCTCTCTCTCTTTCTTTGGCTTTGTCTATGTCTTTCCTCTTTTGTCTCTTTCTCCACCTCTCTCTTTTGAGGGCATCCTTTTCCTTCGGTCTCATTCTCTGTCTGCCTCACATGATGATAAATAGGATATTAAGCCCACCCGTGAGCTGAGCGTTTACAGTAATTCTCAGCTCCATCTCCCAAGCGTCGGCTCTGCTCCTCCGCCGATGGCCACTCCCAGTTACCTCTCCTGAGACAGAGTGGGCTGCCTGCCACTAATCCTCTCACCCTCCAAGCCACTGCAGACCAGTCTCTGGTGATCAACGTGCTCTCGTTTCCAAAAGGAAAGAGAAAGCACTCGGGTCCTCCCCTTGCTGTGACCTCAGTTTGCTGGATGCTCTGAAGGAGGCAGGGCCGGGGGGAACACAGGGCTCAGAGAGAAGGGCCTCGCAGCATGGCCCCATCCACTGCACCAGGAATTGGATGACTTCTCCTGGAAAGGCCTCTGGGGGGGACTTCTGCCCCAGGGGGATGCCTCTGGATTCCTTCTGCCCTCAGAGAGGAGGCTTGTCAAGAAACCAGCAGGCCCTCAGCCAGTCAGCACGAGTTGAGCAAAGAACATTACAAAGGTTAAAAACCCCATTTTCAAATTCTGTTTGCCATTTCTTCCTGGAACTGAATTTCTAATTTAATTCGGACTTAATTCTGATTCACTTTTGCAGTGAACACCATCTGTTTGCTTGACACTAAACAATGAGGCTCAGCTCGACTTTCTGCTCCTTGGGGGCAGCGTGGCCTTGGGGCTGAGGCTGAGGGTTCTGGAGGGAGATGGGTTTTCTCACTGTTCCCCCTCCTCCCCCACCTCCTGTGTTTCTTCTGGAGCTGTTACTGGTGCCTACTCTTTAGGACGTTGTGAAGATAGAATGGCATCATCCAGCAACAAAACAGAATTAACGCGACGCCAGGCGCATAGAAAGCACTCAGGTGTTAGCTACCTTTATTCCTCCTTTTTCCTTCCCTCTGTTCCTCCTCTCATCTTCTCCCTTCCCTTCCTCTTCCCTCCCTTTCACCTGACTCCCCGCACCCTGGTGGCGCTCCTTCTGCAGATGCAGATGAAGACCATGAGGTGTGCCTTCTTCCCCAGGCCTGCCGGCTGTCCTCCCTGGCTTCCGAGAGCCGGCACCAGGCGGAGGGGTGCCTTGTAAACTGAGGGCCCCCCCCCCGGCCTCTTTGCCTGTCACCCCCCTCCCCCTGTGCTGGGCCATGAGGGCCCTCAGGAGGAGGCAGCCAGTGAGGCAGGCCAGGGCCAGGGTGGCAGGAAGAGGGAAATGTCAGTGCTTGCTTCACATCCTCTGGGACTCCTCCGAATAGCAGTTCCCAAGGGGAACTGTGTGAGAAAAGGGATGCCGAGGAGAAAGCACTTTATAAACCTGCCAGCGCTGGGAACATGTTAGCACCACCCCAGGCTGACTCTGCACCAGGCCCTCCGGGCCCAGAGTTTTAACTTCACGGGAGTAGCACGCTCAGAAGCTTCGTGGCTCACTTTTTTTTTTTTTTTCCCCTCATTTCTCACATTTTTAAAACCATTCTTCAGAAAGGGGTTTTGGACGGTGGCAGCCTTCCTTCTACCTGACACAGCTCTTTGGGTCTCGGAGCCGCCTGGCCCTCCTAGGAAATATGACTAGGCCCCAAGTTCCTTTTGTTGGTTTTAGAACACAATTTTTTTTTCCCACAAAAAGTTCTCATGTTCCCCTTTCTCTGGTGCCACAATTCCCATTCATTTCCTGCCCAGAAATTACGCAGTGGTGACCATGAGGCTGCGCGGCGCCCTTCCCTAAGGTGACCAACCTCAGATCCCCACGTGTCAGCGTGAGGCTCCCTGAGGGCTGTGACCTGGCTCCCGGGGACAGGCACCCCCTCAGCTTTTGGGGGGGCACTTGCAGGTCAGAGTCTGAGTTTCCTCATCTCCCCTGGCAGCTGTGGGTCACCGCCCTGCATGCCCACACCCCAACAAGCCTTATTCCCTGCACCTTGGTCTTTCCAAAGGGGCAAATCCAATCTATGTCATCCCAGTCCTCCAGAAGAAGTCCATGTTCTTTAAAGGGGCTAAAGGGCCCCATAGGATCTAGACCTTGCCTCCTCTCCCCTTTCCTTCCCCATTCACCTGGCCAGCTCCTACTTATTCCTCAAGACCCAGCCCAGGCATCCCCATCTCCAGGAAGCCTTCCCTGACTGGACCCCACCCACCCTCCACCCCAGTCTGTTTCTTTATCTGCCTTCCTGCTGGACTGTGAGCAGCGGAAAGCAAGGGAGTCTGTCTTCCTCTTGGTATTTCCACCATGGTGGCACATGACCGCAGTGTCACTGAGCTGAGCCCCACCTTCAGGGACCCCTCCTGTCCTGTGGCCCAGGCTTTTGCAGGAAGCACCTCTTGCAATGGAGGGGAGCCCCGAACTGGCCTCGGGTGTGAAGGCCTGGGCTGAGGGCTCTGAGTGCCGTTGGCCAATATGTCCCTCCTCAGCCCCGAGGGCCCCGCCACGCCCTCTACTTCCTCTCATTGTGCCTCCCTTCCTGTTTAGCTAGACTGTTAGGCTGGGGACATTTTTTCCTCCCTTTGAGGACCTGTCTGAATGGAGCTCTCTCTCCATTGCATCTCCCCTGACATCTCCCAGACACCCGTCTCTGATCCCCTGGTGGGCTCCAGAATCAACAGACTTGGGTTCAAATCCCAGCTCTCCCCATTTAGCTGTGTGACAAGAGGCCCTCACCTCTGTGAACTTGTTTCCTCATCTGTAAAAGAGAACTAATAACACAGCCCTCACGGGACCGTGAGGGTGTAATGAGCAAAGGATGTCCGCACTCCTGGGAAGTAGGAGCTGTGGCTATAACATCCTGGCCTGCTGGTGTGGGGGCTCTGAGAACAGCCCAGCTGGACGCTCACTGGATGCCTGCAAGTCCAAACATCCTGTTCTTTTTTGAACTCCTTACTGGAGAAACAGGGAAAAGCTGTTCTTTTTTTTCCCTTCTACCCGTATCGGGTAACACAAAAAACACAAGTCCGGCTGGGTTGAGCTGCTTGAGTCTGGTGTTTAGGAGCTAATCCGAGCTGCTGAGCAGGGTGGCAGTTCCTTTCCTGGATTAGGACCGATTCTGTGGGAACTGGACCACCCCTGAGGCAGGAGGGCGGCCCTGATGGCTCCCCGGGGCCTGGGCCTGCCGCGGAGCCCCTTGCTCCTGGGGAAGGGGGGCCCTGGGCTCACGTCCTCCCCACCCCTCCTGCCCCCTTCCCTGCAGGTGAACTTCCGCAGCCCCCGGAGTGGCCAGAGGTGCTGGGCTGCGCGGACCCAGGTGGAGAAGCGGCTGGTGGTGCTCGTGGCGCTTCTGGCGGCAGGACTGGTGGCCTGCTTGGCAGCGCTGGGCGTTCAATACCGGACAAGTAGGTGCCTCTGTGTTTTGTCGTGGGCTTGGCTCGCTCCTGCCCTCGGCTCTGCCCACCTGGGCCAGAGGGCTTCCCTGCTCAAGCCAGGGCTGGCCTCCAGGGCCAAGGAGAGAGCGAGGTCCGGACGGCTCGGTGCTGAGATGGACTGAGACACGGGAGCTGGACAGTGTGGGTGGTGTAGAGGTTTGGGACATGAGTCCAAACAAACCCTGGCCCAGCAATTTATTGTCTGTGTGACCTCGGACAAGTCACTTCATCTCCCAGAGCCTCTGTCTTCTCTCCTGTGAATGGGGAAAATGGTGCCCGATTTGGGGCTGGCCCTGAGGATTAGAGATAATGTCTATCACGTAGCTGGTGCCTCCTGGGACTTCTTGAATCTTAGCTCTGGGTGCTATTATTGTGAGGAGGTGAGCTGATGAGACTCACAGTCTCGCACCGTCCGCCATCTTTAGTTCCAACAAAATAACAATAATAGCTTCTGTTTACTTAATACTTTCCATGGACCAAATACCACACCTCTTCTTTACAAACATAATCCTGTTTCCTCCTCACAGCAACCCTATGAGGTGTGGTTTTTTGCATCTGAGGAAGCTGAGGCGGTGAGCCTAGGTGACTTGCTCAAGGTTACGTGGCTGGTGCACGAGGGAGGGGGCAGCTGGATTGCAACGCCTTTGTCATTGGGGTGCCCCTGTGTGTTAGAACCGCCGGAGGAGCGGTCCTCCCGTGGCCCAGCTGGCCTCTGTGTGCCTAATCTGTACACGTTGTAGTCACATCTCTGGGGCCGGCCTTGTTTAGCAGTATGACGGGGCCCGGCCAGTCCTGCTGTTGGCGTCTGAGGCTGGCTCTCTGTGTCTGGCTGAGAGTATCCAGCCGAGTACCTCGTGTAGTTGATGTTCAGTAAGCACTTGTGGACCTGGAAAGGGCAGAGCCAAGTTAAACAACAAGGATGGGGGGTCTGGCCAATTCCAGGATCTCTCACACCCTTGTGCCCCAACATCTAGCTTTCCGATGGCAGGTGGTCCATCTGGTGGAGCAGCTTCTGGGGCCTTTGCTCAGGGTCCAACGCCACCAACTCAGTCACCTGGTCACTCATCCCATCAGAGAGATTATGACCCTTCCCATGATCCCAGGCTTCGCCGAGCCTTCCCCACTATGAAGTCGCTGGCCTGCATGGGTGGCCATGCTAGACTCGGAGGGGGAAGGAGTTTGAGGGTCTGGAGAGAGGGCAGGACCTCCCCTCAGTCACCCTTACGTCCACCTCTGTCAGGCACTCCAGCAGCCCGAGTTGCTCTGAGCCTGCCCCGGGAGCTCCCAGAAACCAGAAGGGAGCCCCCAAGGGCTGGATCCTAGTGCTCGTGCCCACGGGGGGGGGGGGGGGAAGCACAGGGAGCAGCCTTGCTTCAGCCTCTATCATCCCGGCCCCCTGTGGGCTGCAGAAGAGGTTTCCCCAGCCTGGACCAGGATGAAAGGAACTCTCCCCCCGGGTGACTCTGGGCCGAAGATCTCGTGAGCCCTGAGCCAATCCATGTGTCTTCATTGGCTGCCTTGGCCCGGGACAGCAGTGGCCACCCCAGAAACTGACAGTAGCCTCATGACTGTCAGCAGGTGCTGACGTTGGCCACACCTGAGCAGACATCAGGCTCGTCAAAGCACATTCTCCGATGATTCTGAAAGACCCGTCTCAAAGTCTTGTCTGGGCCCCTAAATACATATTTGTCTACTTTCCCACTGCACCCCCTTTCCAGAGACTTGCAGGCGCTTTACAGACAGCAGCAGTAAAACACACAGATTCTCCCAGAAAATATTCTTAAGTGACTTACTCAGTGTTGGGGCCCCGCACCATGCAGACGAGCATCTGTGAACTAGATTTTGGCTGTTCCTGCTTCTCGACTGGTCATGCACATCCGCAAAGGAAGAAATATTTTCTGCCTCTGCAAGTGGTGACCAAGTGCTGGACAAAGCTCACTTCATTCACTCACTCATTCAACACACACATACTGGACCGCTGCTAGGTGCCAAGTACATGCTGGGCAAAGGAAATAGAAATGCAAGTAAGGTGCTGGCCCTACCCTCAAGCTCACGTTCCAGTCGGGGAGGGGGACAGGGAGACAGCCACGACACAGCATACTCTGCCCTCAGAGAGCACACAGCCAGGCAGCCAACCGAGGAGCCCAGCGAGGAATGAGGGTCTGGGAAAGTTTCCCTGAGGAGTTGGAGCCTGGGCCGAGTTTTGAAGGTGTTGACCTCCATGTTGATGAGGGGGACCTGGAAACAAGTAATTGATCAAATATGTGTTAAGTCCCTGCCGGGTCAGGAATAGCTGGTAAAGGATTTACCAAGCACTAAGCGGTTAAACAACCAAGCATTGCTTAAGCACCACCTCGGTGCCTTGCCCTGTACCTAGCAGCTTGGGGGCTTAGTGACCCATCAGGCCTCTCAGGAGGCTGGTTTCTTGTTTTGTTTTTAAATCCCAGTCCCCTTATGATAACCTCAAGAATCAATCAATCCAAATCCCTCCCTGTCTCACGCACACACACGCTGTTTCTGACAGGCCTTGTTCCCTGAAGACAACCCTCTTGCAGTCTGTCTCCAGGCATTCCCAACAGCCAAGGTTTGGTCAAGCCCAACTTCCTGCAGTTTGTGGTATAAAAACAATAGGTATTCTTTTCCCTTCCCAAATATGAAGTTCTCTCATAATAGTGAATAGGTTTTTTAAAGCTACACAGAAATCCTCTTCCTCCCACCCTGAAGATTCTGGTACATTTCCCCAGTTGGGGAGTGGGCCATGCAGCTCGGCTTGAGATGGCCTCCTATGGAGATGCTTAAATGGCACCGTAGCCCTGCCAGTTCCTTTCTGTTTTCGAGCCTGCCAGCTCAGTAATTTGTGACTGTTGTACAGTCCGCTCCAAACAAGTAATCCCCTCAAAGCTACCTTGGTTTTTGTGCTGCCGTGAGACTCCTCTAAGCCCTTCGTCAGCCTGCCAGACATTGTGCCCATCATCCGACGTGAAAAAGCCCACAGGCCACCCCAGCCCGGGCTGGTGCCGTGTTCCCCTGCCAGAACTGTGCATCCTTTCCTGCTTTCTGAAGGTTGGCCTGGGGACGTCGGGCCCAGCCACGAAGGCGTCCACCATCACTGTGACATCAGGCCTGCTGTGCTTCCTCGCTTCTAGATGGGGAAACCGAGGCTCGGGGAAAGGAGGTCACCTGCCCAAGGCCCACAGCCAGAATCAGAAAACTGGGATCTGAACCCAGGTCTAAGAGCCTCCAGCTCCCGCCCTGCCACACACCTCCCTGTGCGGTAGGGACGCTGAACTTGCCAGAAGGGCCACCCCAGCCCCCGATGGGACTGGCGAGGAGAGGGAGAGGGAAAACAGAGGGAACCCGGCCTTGGAGTAGCTGCAGCAGGCCAGAGCTACTTCAGCCTCCACTCTCCCCCTCGGCCGTGTGGCCCGGCTCTGTTCATGACACAGAGCCTCCGTCTCCCCCTCTTTGGCCTGGCACCACACCTGTATCTGATGTCTGCAGTGAGGCCTGAGTGAGATAACAGATGTGAGTCAAGTCCCTCTTGTTGCCTATGTCAGCCAGGGCCCCGGCTGGGCCTGCGTTCCTAGTCACGAGGCTGGATCTCCAGCCACCTTGGGCTGGGCCTCTGTCAAGGCCTTGCAATTTGGTTCCTTTGCTGGAGCCCACTGACCAACCCCGAGACAGGAGTCTGGCCCCTCTTCTTGCCTCTGGCCTTCCAAGAGCCCTCATCGCCTCTGCCCCATGTCCTGTGAGAACCGGCTCAGAGGAAGTGGATTCATGGGGGGCACTTGTAGTATTTGGCAGCCCTCCCCACTGCCCACCTGCACCGACAACCGGAATCCCTCCTCGGGGAGGCACCTGACAGATGGGGCCGCCCGGGGCCCACCTATTACCGCTGGGATAGCGCCTCTCCAGGCTCATAGGAGACAGAGTGGAGAGAGGATGGGGCTTGTGCCCCATTGGCCATTGAACAAGCTACTTAGCCTCTCTGTGCCTCAGTTTCCTGCAGTATATAAAATGCAGTATATAAAAATGGCTTAAGCAAAATGGTCTGTTCAGTTTGTTTCATTTTTATTTCTTTGAGAGTCAGTGAGATAACACTCCTGCCCTGTACTCAGAGGGAATGATTTTTCATAGTTTCTTCTGTTCATTATAGGCTGTCCTTTGCCCTAAGTCCTGGCACCAAATTGTCTGCATCACCCATTTGTCATGGACTAAATACAGTCAATTTATGTTTGCAGAATGACAGACATTTCTCCTCCGGTTGTTATTTAACTTTTCTTATAAAATGTCTGTCTCTCCAGCTAAATTATTAGCTCTTGAAGGAAAGGACTATACCTTTTATATCCCTCACCACACACACACACACACACACACACACAATCACCACTCGGTAAAGAACCTGGAAGATACTCAGTTATTATTTTGTTGAATGAATGAATGCATGAACAAGTGAATCAATTTGTTGAGCATCAGGGAATAATAAAAAAAACCAGTGAATATTTGTGGAAGGAAGGACTGATTAAGAGAAACACCTTGGTTCTGGGTACTTTTCAAGCCACAGAAAGGACTTTAGGCAGCTAAACAGAAGTCTTACTTTACAAGCCAGGAAATTGTAAATCTACTGAAATCATTTCTCGGTAAAAGTCTAGCGACCATCCAGCTCCAGATCTGTTTGGTCAGGGCTGGGGCAGGGGCATGGCACCCCAGGCCACCCATACTATATTCCCACAGCCTTCTCCCTGCCCTTCACTGGCCTCTTGTCCTTGACCCCTGCCAGGAACCCCCACGGTGTGCCTAAGTGAGGCCTGCGTCTCAGTGACCAGCTCCATCTTGAGTTCCATGGACCCCACGGTGGACCCCTGCCAGGACTTCTTCACCTACGCCTGTGGCGGCTGGATCAAAGCCAACCCCGTGCCTGATGGCCACTCACGCTGGGGGACCTTCAGCAACCTCTGGGAACACAACCAAGCCATCATCAAGCACCTCCTTGGTAAGCACCCCGCAGGGAGCCCCGTGAACGAGCCGCAGAGGAGAGCAGCCAGCTGGACCCACCTGCTCAGGTCTGGTGAAAGGAATCGCTTGACAGAATGGGAAAAGCAGAGGCTTTGGAGTAGGTGAACCCGTCAGTCATTGTGTGGCCCTGAGTAAGTTACTTGTCTCTGAGCCTCAGTCTCTACAAAAATGGGACTAATACACGGGGAAGCAAGGCACAGCCTAGGTGGCGTAGTCAGTGGTGGTGTAATTGCGTTGTGTGGTGACAGGTGCTCGTGGCACTTGCAGTGAGCAGGGCACAGCGTCTGGGCTTGTGGAAGCACCGTGTGGTACCCTTGAAACTAATATAATGTGCTGTGTCAACTATACGTCAATTTAAAACAAATTTTTTTTCAATGGGACTACAACTACCCAAGCTTGAGAGTTTTGAGAACCGTGAAGCACACGTGTAAGGGGTTCGCACGGTGTGTGTGGCATAGGGAGGTACTAAGCCCTGGTCACTGTGGTCCTTGCTGCTGCGGCTTCAAGCTGTGGCCTGGTTTTGCCCGGCATGGACGGTGAGCTCTGAAAGTTGTGAGCCCGGGGAATCAATGCTGAGCACACTTGATCGGATTTTAGGATCATGAGCAGATGAAAGTTATAACAAGTTTATCGGAGGGTTGTCCATTGCAGGCAGGAACATCCCATGGCCTTGCGCTGATTGGACTTGCACGATCAACCGTCTAAGTTAAAGTTCTTCTCTTTGCACCTTGTTAGGCCTTCGGCACTTCTAGTTGACCTTGGTGTTGGTGGTTTTATCCTTAGATTAGAGCCCCATGTCTGTCTTGTTTGCAGGGTTATCCCCGGTTATTGTTTGTTGAATTAACACCTGCCTGTTGGGGTCGTCCACCGCGTGAATTCACAATACCCACCACAACAAATAGAGGTCCTGACTTGAGCCCCTTGGCAGCCAGGACCTTCTCCATCCCTCTCCTGCTGCCCTGGCCCCATCCTGGGACCCTAAATGCTGGGAGAGGCTAGATCATGAAAAGCCATCAGTGACAGAACTTAGATTCAACAAATCCTTACTAAGTTTTTTAAAAACCTGCAAGATACTCAAAAGTACGTAAAATATCTGAAGATACCCCAAAGGGGACAAATCTTCTCAAAGGGACAGAAACCAGAAACCTTCCTACGAGACAGGAAGAGATTCCAATTTGACAATTGCAATTTCAGGCAACTGTGTCTTTTAGAGGACAGTAGAAATGAGCAAACCAGGTTAGGTGACCTCTCCTTTCTTTCCGACCCCAGCCCCGGGTCCAGGAGGGGAAGGGGCACGGCTGCTGGGTAAGACCCATCCACCATTCTCTCTATTCCCTGCAGCCTAGCCTGGGGCTAGTCTCCCTGAGGATCAGAGCTCAAGGGAGGGCTGTCCGGAACAGCAAGGGCTCTGCCTGCTTTATGTTATCTAGGCACCTTTGAAAGGGGACAGAGCCTTTCATTTCAGAACTAGAAGCTTAACAGGCAAATATGTCTGGGGTAGCCAGACTGGAACTCAGGGATGTCCCTTCTCCAGCACCTGAAGACAGCCTTGGCAGGGACCAACAACCAAAGCGGAGGACAGTCCAAGTAGGATGACAAGGGACACCTATGTGGCTCAGTGGGTTAAGCGTCTGCCTTCGGCTCGGGTCATGATCCCAGGGTCCTGGGATCGAGCCCCGCATCGGGCTCCCTGCTCGGCGGGAAGCCTGCTTCTCCCTCTCCTACTCCCCCTGCTTGTGTTCTCTCTCTCTGTCAAATAAATAAATAAAATCTTTTAAAAATAAATTAATTAAGTTTAAAAAAAGGAATAATGACAAGTAGGATGACAAGATGGGGCAGAGCCTCTCCTTCGGCCACCAGGGCCCTGGGTTCACACCCTACCTCCGCCACTTACTGTGTGATCTCAGGTCACATGACCCCTCAGGACTCCTCTCATCAGTGGGATGGGTACTGGGCCTCCCCCAGGTTATGAGAATAAAATGGGAAAAATGTATTTAAGGTGCGTTGCCTGGGCCTGGCGTATCGTGCCGGCCGCTGTGCATTCGAGTGTTATGGCTGTTGCTCACCTTTGACCTTTGTGCAGCACTTTACAGTTTACAGAGCTTTTTGTGGACATCATCCTATTTGATCCTGTAGGGCAGGAGCGAGGAAGGTAGCGTTCATCCCATTTGAGAGATGAGGACACTGGGGTCCAGAGCCGTTCTCGAGACAGACTAGCAGGTGGCACCACTGGGACTTGTCTGACTCTGTCCGGGCCGTGTGTCCTTTCCCCATCTCACACCACCTCCTCGAGATAGATGGGCACGCGCAGCCCCCCTCCCACCCTGCCGGCAGCGTGGCGCCTGGGGATCTGAAGGGAGGAGGGGAAGAGACTGATGTTTGTTGAGTGGGTGCTACTTACCATGCTCCGTGCCAGTGGGTGCTACTTACCATGCTCGGTGCCAGGCTCTTTCTATCCACTGCCTCCTTGATCCTCACAACCTCCCTGGGACTCAGGAACTATTGTTCGCATGTTATAGGTAAGGAAACAGGCTCAGAGAAGTTAATGGACTCTGCTGAGAAGACACTACCAGTCCTGAATGGAGGGGGGCTCCAGCCCTGGGGAGCAGTTAGCACCGAGAGGGGATGGAGAAGACAGGCAGACGGGCCCTCTAACTTTCCAGTTAGGCCCAGGACTGGCCCTTGTGTGTGGTACCTGCGGATCCTGCTCCAACAAGGACCTTGGGTCTTTGCCAGGACTGAGTCCTTCCCCCTGACCTGCCCCCCAGCTGGCCGGCTGGCCGGCTGGCAGGGCCCAGGAGGAGTGGGCTCCAGTCCTGGCCTCTGGCCTTACATCCATCCCGTCCCTGAGGGTCAAGGTGTAGGTAGGAGCTGTGCTGAGCTGGGCGCGGGACAGCCAGAACCATGCATTGGAGCCCCTGCCCCTGGGACCGGGGTCTGGTGGGAGCAGGAGGCCAGACTGCAGGGTTTGGAAGTCAGGCAGCCCTGGCATGCTAGCTTCTCACTCGTGTGGCCTTGGACAAGTAACCTGGCTCCTCTCCAGCTTAGTTCCATTATCTATAAAACGGGGATAATAGTGCCATCAAATGCAAGGTTGCCGTGAGTACCAGCTTGTATGTGCGAGGCCCGTGTGCTTAGCACAGAGCCTGGCACCTAGTAGGGGCTCGGCAAAGCACAGCCACCCTGCTTGGTGTACTGCGTGAGCTCCAGCCCAGCCCTCTCCCTGACGAGCTGTGTCCTCCTCACCCGGGCTCCTCAGCTCTTCGTCTCTAAGGTGGGAACTAACTCAGAGCATTGAGTGGGGATGTTCTAAGGATTAGTGAGGTGGTCGAAGAAAGCCTAATTATTGATTATTTCTCATAGAGGCACTGATGTGGACCTAGTTATCAGGGAAGGAGGTACAGCATATCCATGACCATGCTAGGCTGTTTACTTGTATTATTTTATTGGAGCCGTGGAGGTATATCCCCATTGTACAGATGAGACTCACAGGAAGGAAGTGATGAGACTTAGCTGAGATTTAGCCCCAGAGCTATGGGACCTCAAACTTATACTCTTTTTCTGCCGACTTCCCTGAGTCAGCTTCACCATGCAGAGGCCACAGAGCGGCTCAGAAGCATGATTCGCCAACCTCCTTTCCCCAGGAGCTGCTTGATTAAGCTCTCCAGTTGAGATGGGATCTGGCCAGGGCCTGATGAACATAGTAGGTGAGGTCAGCCCCAGGTCATACTGACCAGGAGCTTCCCCAGAAGGCGTATCCTAGAGTCCCCTCCCTGCCAGGCTCACCCTGGGAACTAGTCTGGAAATGGCCCCTCACCTGTGGGCCTTGATACCTGGGACTTTGGCACCTGGAAACCCCTGAAGGGGCAGGAGGCAGGTGAGTGGGTGACAAAAAATGCAGGAACACAGGCCAGTGCATTCCTGGGCTCAAGGCCAGGCTTGTTTCAGCTTCCCCAAAACATAGGAGTCAGCCAGCAGGCCTCGCGGGAGAGGGGGGAGGGCTGGAGCTGGTGGGGGTTGCAGCGTGCCGGGGGCTACCCAGGCTGTCCAAGCTGGCCTGGGGTGGGCTTCTCTGGCAGGAGAAGGAATGTTCAGAGTGCTGGTGAGGACTGTGTGACCAGGCCAAGGCAGAACAGCTATTACCACCAGCCGGCTGCAGGGCCTCAGACGAGCCACTCCTTTCTCTGAAAGGTGAATTCACAGGGGCCCCCTCAGGGGAAATCCAGGCGGATCTGTCGCTGGCGGATTGAACTCTGCCAAGTGCCACTGTGGCCCATCCTTGCAGCCCAGTGGCTGGGAGACGCGACCTCAGCTGCACGAGCAGAGCTGCCTCACCCAGGTTGCTGGCTTGGGCCTCGGGGGCCTTGGGGAGACAAGAGTGTGGCCTCACTTCATCAGGGCAAGGATGCAGCTGCACCTCTCACCCCTAGGCTGGGCCTCCCCTCAGGCTTTCCAGCTCGTGCTCTTAACACAGACTAATCTGCCATCTAGATTACCTGCCTCACCCCCTTCCTATCCTGCAGGACTCTTCTCAAACCTGCTTCCTCTGTGATGCCCTCTGGGGCCACCAAAGGGCTTCTCTGGGCTCGAGCTACAGTTGCATTTTATGTGTCTGTCCTGTGTACTATGTTTTCTTTCCTTTTTTTTAAAAAAAAAAGATTATTTATTTGAGATAGAGAGCACAAGCAGGGGGAGTGGCAGGCAGAGGGAGAAGGAGAAGCAGCCTCCCCGCTGAGCAGGGAGCCTGACAATGGGCTCGATCCCAGGACCCCGGGATCATGACCCGAGCCGAAGGCAGACGTTTAACCGACTGAGCCACCCAGGCGCCCCTTTACTATGTTTTCTAGTACAAGATTAATGCATGCAAAATTAATGCCCGGTTTTTATAACAATTTGAGCATCATGGATTCTACAAGGAATTTGTGGTCTCCCTTCCTTGTACCCCAGCGCCAGTCTGCTGGAGAAATGGAGACAGAATCATTCCATCAGCATTAAATTTGTCCATGTCAGTGACTTGGCAATTAATCATGTAGCCCTGTGCCATCTCTTGTACTTTTATTCTGATTTGTTTTTCTAGTAGTCGCTGTCTAGCTTCGTTTCTTCTCCCCGTGCACATTGGAAACCCTCTGGACAAGATCCGGGTCCACCGTGCTTTCTGTTCGGTACCATGTCTACAGCAGTGTGCCCATCTTTCCCGTTCCGGGGAAGGCAGGGGGTGTCCAGGGGCTTCTCCGGGGTGGCTGGTCTGCTTTAGTGCTACCTCCAGTTTTCCGAGCCAGCCTGCAGGACAGGAAAGGAGCACAGAGAGCGCTCAGGCCCCTGTCCTGGCCTCAGCCACTTACTCGTGTGACCTTGGACACATTACTCAACCTCTTGCCTATAAATTGGGCGTGATGCTAATAGCACTCGATGGTGGAAACTGTTAGAACAAGATGCACACACACAGCCACACCCACACACAGAGAAAGCAGTTCCTTCTCTCAGGGAGGCCTGAGAATGCTTGAGATCAAATTCCAGCATGTGACGTGTTAGCTTTGCCTCCCTAGGCAAGTTCGTTCCTCTCCCTGGGCCTCGTTTTCTTTCCCTGTGAGATGGGGTGATAGTCTGACCTCGGGGTGCTGGTGGGGTGCTGAGAAGAGCTCAGCCAGGGCTGGGCCTGCGGTAGGCATCATAATGGTAACGGTCTTAACATTATTTTCGTTCCTCTGCGAAAGAAGGTGCCTCGTTTATCAGCTCCCCCACTTCCCCTCACAGGATGGGGCTCCTGAGGCCTGTGACTGCCTGAACCGAGTCTGTGGTTTTATCTAGAACAAGGGCTGGTCATGCGCTGATGTGGAGTCCCACATGCTCCTGGCCAGGCAGTGCTGGTGCAGCACAGGGACTGCAGAATTCCCAGGAAGCCCCATACCCACAGCCCGCCCAGCTGCTGGGGATTTTGTTTCCTCCCAGAGAGTGGTGTGGAAGAGGGTGTTCCAGTGAAAACTCCCAGAGGAAGAAGTGGGCCGATTAGATGGTAGGCTGTCTTTCCTCTTTGGGACTTTGGGGAAGTGACTGAGGAAGTTTCTGGAACTCAGGGGCCCTGCAAGGAAGTACCCCAGGCAATTGGGAGCCCTGTTGTCTGGCCCTGGGCTGCCAAATTATTTTCATACCCTGGGGACCCTGGAAGTGCCACCATATTCAAAACGTGGCCCCCGCCTCAGTCAGTCCTGGGAGCTGCGCTGTTGATGGCGACTAGCCTGCTCCCATGGAACCTTCTCCTGGGATGTAAATGCAAGCGGGGACGTCTCCAAGGAGACCAAGGTTTTCCTCACGAGAAAACTGTATGTGGCTGATTTTGCTTTGAATCAAAGCCTCCTCCTCAGTCTGATGTGATGGGTATCTTTCTCTGTGGAGCTCCCAGAACATTCCGTCATTCATTCCTTCGTTCCGCAATTATGTATGGTACACTGGCTATGGGCCAGACATCACTAGGTGCTGGGATGGCGTGAGCAATAAGACAACCTTTCCTTGTGGAGCTCACATTCCAGCAGGGGAGACAGACAGTAAACAAATAAATGGGTAAATAAGTAAGACGGCTGCGAAGAGTTAGGGCTTTGAAACGAATCGAGTAGGATGCAGGGCTGGGAAGGGAGGAGGCCACGGCGGCCACGGCAGTCCGGGAGGGATGGGCTTTCAGAGCAGGAACACTGGAGCAGAAACTTGAATTAGTTGTGAGAGAATAGAGCACGTGGATGTGGGAGGAGGTTTACGCCCAGCAGGAGGACGGTGAACTCAGTGGCAGGAGCACGGGAGCAAGGGGGAGAGGGGCAGGACGCAGACGGGAGCTGGAGGCCCAGATCGAGGGCGGTGTTTCTCAACCCTTTTTCATTATTGCCCCCCTCCCTAAAATTCTTTTCTGTTTTACATTATTTTTTTAATTCAGTTTATTTAAAGAAATAAAAACAGCTCACCATTTTTCTCACCCCCTACCCACCAACTCTGGCAACCGCTAATCTTTTTTTACTGTAGCTTTGTGAGCTTGGTTTTTGTTATATATATATTTTTAAATTCCACATATAAGAGAGATTATACAGTATTTGTTTTTCTCTAACTTCCTTCACTTAGCATAATATCTTCGAGGTTCATTCATGTTGTTACAAATGGCAAGATTTCTTTCCTTTTTAGGGACGAATAATATTCCTCTCTGTGCATGTGTGTGTGTGTGTGTGTGTGTGTGTGTGTGTGTGTGTGTGTTTTGCATGTACACCACATTTTCTTTATCCATTCCTCCATCAGTGGGCACTTAGGTTGGTTCAGTAGCTTGGCTGTTGTAAATACTGCTGCAGTGAATATGGGGGTCCAGATATGTTTTTGAATTCGTGTTTTTGTTTTCTTTGGGTAAATACCCAGAAGTGGAATTACAGGATCATAGGGTAGTTCTATTTTTAATTTTTTGAGGCACCTCCATACTGCTTTCCATAGTGGCTGTGCAATTTACATGCCCGCCAACATTACACAAGGGTTTCTTTTTCTCTACATCCTCGCCAACATTTGTTGCTTGTCTTTTTGACACAAGCCATTCTAACAGGTGTGAGGTGATATTTCACTGTGGTTTTGGTTTGCATTTCCTGATGACTAATGATACAGAGCATCTTTTCATGTACCTGTTGGCCGTCTGTATGTCTTCCTTGGAAAAATGTCTGTTCAGATCGTCTGCCCATCTTTTAATTAGATTTTTTTCTTTGCTGTTGAGTTGTATGAGTTCTTTATATATTTTGGATACTAGCCCCTTATCAGACATATGATTTGTAAATATTTTCTCCCACTCGGTAGGTTGTCTTTTCATCTTGTTGATGGTTTCCTTTGTTGTGCATAAGTTTTTTAGCTTGATGTAGTCCCACTTGTTTATTTTTGCTTTTGTTGCTTTTGCTTTCCGTGTCAAATTCAAAAAGTCATTAGCAAGACCGATGTCAGGGAGCTCACCACCTATGTTTTCTTCTAGGAGTTTTATGGCTTGAGGTGTGATGTTCAAGTCTTTAATCCAGTTTGAGTTCATTTTTGTGTACGGCATGAGATAGTGGTCCAGTTTCATTTTGAGTGTGGCTGTCCAGTTTTCCCAACACTGCTTGCAGAAGAGACTGTGCTTTCCCTGGCATATATTCTTGGCTCCTGTGTCATAAATTAATTAGCAATATATGCATGAGTTTATTTCTTTCTATCCTATTCCATTGATCTCTGAATGTGTTTTTCTTTTTTTTGTTAAGATTTTTTTTTTTTAAGATTTTATTTATTTATTTGACAGAGAGAGATAGCGAGAGCAGGAACACAAGCAGGGAGAGTGGAAGAGGGAGAAGCAGGCTTCCTGCGGAGCAGGGAGCCCAATGTGGGACTCGTTCCCAGGACCCTGGGATCATGACCTGAGCCGAAGGCAGACGCTTAACGACTGAGCCACCCAGGCGCCCTCTGTGTCTGTTTTTATGACAATACCACAACGTCTTAATTACTATAGCTTTGCAATATAGCTTGAAGTCAGGGAGTGTGATGCCTCCAGCTTTGTTGTTCTTTCTTAAGATTGCTATGCCTAGGGGCACCTGGGTGGCTCAGTTGGTAAGGTCGTGATTGCAGGGTCCTGGGATCAGTACCCCACCCCCCACGTCGAGCCCCACATTGAGCTCCATGTTCAGCAGAGTCTGCTTGTCCCTCTGCCCCTCCCTCAGCTCGTGCTCTTTCTCTCTCTCAATAAATAAATAAAATCTCTCTAAAAAAAAAAAGATTGCCATGGCTATTCAGGGTCTTTTATGGTTCCACACAAATTTTAGTATTGTTTGTTTTATTTTTTTTTAAGATTTTATTTATTTACTTGAGAGAGAGAGCACAAGCAGGGGGAGGGACAGAGGCAGAGGGAGAAGCAGGCTCCCCGCTGAGCAGAGAGCCTGACGATGATGTGGGGCTTGATCCCAGGACACTGAGATCATGACCTGAGCCGAAGGCAGATGCTTAACCGACTGAGCCACCCAGGCGCCCCTGTTGTTCTATTTCTGTAAAAAATGCCATCAGAATTTGATAAGGATTGCAGTGAATCTGTACCTTGCTTCAGGTAGTATGGACATTTTAACAGTATTGCCTCTTCCAATCTTTGAGCACAGAATATCTTTCCATTTATGTGTCTTCTCCAGTTTCTTTCACTAATATCTTGTAGTTTTCAATATACAGGTCTTTCACCTACTTGGTTAAATTTATTCCTAGGTATTTTATTCTTTCTGATGTAATTGTAAATGGGATTGTTTTCTTCATTTCTCTTTTTGGTAGTTCATTATTAGTGTACAGAAATACAACAGATTTTTGTGTATTGATTTTGTATCTTGCAACTTTAATGGATTTGTTTATTAGTTCTGACAGGTTTTTGGTGGAGTTTTTAGGGTTTTCTGTATATAATATCATGTTCTCTGCAAATAGTCACAGTTTTACTTCTTTCCAATTTGGATGCCTTTTATTTCTTTTTCTTAACTAATTGCTCTATGACTCTCAGTGCTATGTTGAATAAAAGTGGCAAGAGTGGGGAAAAAAAAAAAAAAAGTGGCAAGAGTGGGCATCCTAGTCTTTTTCTGATCTTAGAGGAAAAGCTTTCACCATTGAGTATGATGTTAGCTGTGGGCTTCTCATATATGGCCTTTACTATGTTAAGATACATTCCCTTTATACCCACTTTGTTGAGAGTTTTTATCATCAATGGATGTTGAATTTTGTCAGATGCCTTTTCTGCATCTATTGAGCTGATCATATGATTTTTATCCTTCATTTTGTTAATGTGGTATATTACATTGACTGACTTGTGAACACCGAACCATCCTTGCATCCCTGGAATAAATCCCACTTGATCATGGTGTATGATCCTTTTAATGGTTTATTGAATTCTGTGTGCTAATATTTTGTTGAGGATTTTTGCATCTGTGTTCATCAGAGATATTGGCCTATAATTTTCTTTTCTTGTGGCGTCTTTGGTTTTGGTATCGGGGTAATGCTGGCCTTGTAAAATAAGTTTGGAAGAATTCCCTCCTCTCCTGTCTTTTGGAAGAGTTTGAAAAAGATTGGTATTAACTCTTTGTTGAATGTTTGATAGAACTCTCCGGTGAAGCTGTCTGGTCCTAGACTTTTATTTGTTGAGAGGTTTTTGATGACCAATTCAATCTCCTTACTAGCAATTGGTCTATTTGAAAATAGATTTTCTATTTCATCATGATTTAGTCTTGGTAGGCTGTATATTTCTGGGAATTTATCCATTTTTTCTGTGTTGTCCGAGAAGAATACAAAAGATAAGGCTATATATCTGTTAATGTACTGTATGTACACACGAAAGGGAAGGTGTTTCTGCTTCCTAAGAGCTAATTCTCTCCCCCTTTGGGGACAATATTATCCCTGCTGAGAATGCATGATATAGGGCCTTATGGGTAATTTTAAGGAATTTGTATATTCCAGAGCGTATTAGTTTTTTTTTTTTTTTAGATTTATTTATTTATGTTAGTGGGGGAGGGGCAGAGGGAGAGGGGGAGAGAGTCCCTAGCAGACTCTGCACTGAGCATGGAGCCTGATACGGGGCTTGATCCCACAACCCTGAGAACATGACCTGAGCCGAAACCAAGTCAGACGCCCAACCAGCTGCGCCACCCAGATGCCCCTCCAGAGGGTATTTGAACTCAAAGTAGTTCAAGACACTAGCTCTATAAACTCCACACCCAGGGTTCCCCCAGTGCCTGCCAGGCCATAGGTGTCCTGTGGGAGAAGACGAAGGAGAGGCGGTAGGAGGATATGCTGGGGATTGTCCCAGCGGGCTCCATGAACCAGAGAGAAGCAAGGGGAGCATGGAGGAGCTTGACCTCCCAGAGCTCCTGCCCCAGCCAGTGTGTGTGTGGGAATACAGGGGTGTGAACGCCAGTTCCTGATGAGGCCTACACTCCTGTCCCTTCCTGCCCCACCTGCCTCATTTCCTCCCCATGCCAGTCTCTGTCAGGCAGTGACCTCGTCACCCTCTCAACGCCCAGAAATGGCCTCCT
The DNA here is from genome assembly GCF_964656455.1 of Halichoerus grypus. NCBI lineage: Eukaryota > Metazoa > Chordata > Mammalia > Carnivora > Phocidae > Halichoerus > Halichoerus grypus. Next base: position 172,095,933 of record NC_135716.1, read on the forward strand.
TCCTCGTCAGAAGTGACACTGGGCTCTGTTCTTCGAGTAAACGCTAGTGAGGGCTACCCTGTGCCCTCCGGGTACAGGCAAAGAAACAGGGACGACTGGGACGCGAACTAGTGGGTGAAGCGGCCCAAGTACAGCCCCCCACGTCCACTCCACGTGGAGCTCATCTTTCAGCCCAGAGTTCAGGCAAGGGTTCCCTGGCCTTCCCCTGCCATTCTTTCTCAGGCCCTCCTGGACTTTGTCCTCAGAGCTCTTGCCCTCCCTGCAATCAGATGCTTTGTGATCATCTTATTGCTGTCTGTCTCGCCCACCAGGCCTCATGTGGACAGCCATCCATGTGGCCTGCTGCATTCTCCCTCCAGCCCAGCAGCCACCAAACCATAGGAACTCAATAAACCTTTGTGGGAAAACAAGTGGATGTGAGATCCAGGGTGTGGAGCTCAGAGGAAGTTTGAACGGATCAGGAGCAGCTTCTCAGCTAAGGAGAGAGGGGGCGGGTGCTTGAAGGACACATTCAAGTGATAATGCAGGGATTCTCTTGGGGCAAGATGGATGCCTGGAACTCCTAATGAGCACAGCCAGGCCGTTCCCCGGAGCCTTTTTTGGGCCTCTTATCTCAGTGGCCTTGGGCAATGGGGGAGGGAGATGCCAGACCATGGGCCAGAGCACACAGAGCACACTCCCCCGACTCTGGCCCTGGCATTTCAGGGTCATGGCCAGAGCCGCATGTGGAGGGTGAGATGCTGCTTCCAGGCTCGGGCAAGCAACGATGATTCTTGTGCTTTCCCTTCTAAGAGCCTAGCTGCTGGGAGCCATTGTCAGAGAAATGAGGCTCCTGGGCGGGGGTTGGAAACTCCTCCTTTGCTTTCCCTGCATCTCTGCTTCCTGAGTCTGAGGAGCAGGGAGAAGTCCAGCTCTCCCCATTTCTGCCCTCCCCTCCGGGAGGCCCCCTCTCATGCTCTGGAGGAGCATGGGGGACACACAGGTGTTTCCAGGCCTCAGCAGCATGGCAGCCTGTGGTCCCCAGGACTGTGTGTGCCCTCCAGAGCCCCTTGTCACTCAGGCCCCTCGACCTCTGTCTCCCTCGGGATTCTCCTGTCTCTGCATCTCCCTTCAGACTAGCCCAGGCTGGTCCCAGGCCCTCTTTAGGGCTGTCACCCTGACTTCAGCAAGATGGGGGTAGATGCTCTCTGCCCAGAGAAAACCATGATGCTGGTTATGGTAAGAATTGGGGGGAGGGCAGGCGGCTCTTGGGACAAGGGCTGGGAGAGCCGAAGTGACCTCATGTCCTTGCACCACGAGTCACACCGAACGGGTATTTTTTCTCCAGACAGCATGCCCTTCTATGCTTTTTGTGTTTCCCCAGACTCTCCAACTCCCTCCAGATCCGGGGCCCTTTCCCTGCATTTCTACCTGGTGAATAACTTCATATCTTTAAAAGAACTGCCTTGGGGTGCCCGGCTGGCTCAGTCCATGGAGCACGTTAACACCTGATCTGGGTATTGTGAGTTTGAGCCCCACATTGGGCATAGAGACTACTAAAAATAAATTTTAAAATTAAAAAATAAATGAAAGAACTGGCTCAGAACTAGAGCCCCCCTGACCCCACACTGTGCCACCGAAGGGTGTGACTTTTCTCTGGGTTCCACAGCCATTTGCGTTAACCAAAGCATTTTCGTGTCTCCGGGTCATTTCTTTGCTTGACTGTGTTCACCATTAGACTATGAGCTCCCTGGAGGCAGAGAACAAGCAGGTCTTTTTCATGTCTATAAAACTCCTAGCCCAGCCCAGTGCCTGGCACTTGGTAGGTGCTCCATGCTGGGGCCCCTGTGAAAGAGCATCCCAGGAGAGGCTCCAGGGGAAAGATGGCCTCTGGGAAAGGCCTTGAAGGCTGTAGGGTTTCAACAGTGTCCCATACAGGAAGGGCCAGGGTAAGCTTTTCCTTTATGTGTTTGCTTGTTTGGTGTCTGTGTCCTCACGCTAGAAAGGAAGCTCCGTGGGGACAGGGACGTTGTCTTTTGTGTCCCCGAAGCTTGTGCAGTACCTAGCACAGAGTAAGCATCTGGTATCTATTTAGTGGATGAGTGGATAAGGTTCTGCCAGAAAAGTCTTTGTGGAGAAGGTGGGGTTTGGCGGGGGGGGGGGGGGGGGGTTCTTTGAAGGAAGCAAAGGAAGGAATTTCTGGGTCCAGGAGAAGTGAATTTGAAATGAGGAAAAGTGGCTGGAGCAGGGAGGAAGGAGGTCGCCAGGGAGGGAGCAAGTGGACAGAATTGAGGGGGTCAGGGACCCAGGCATGATCCGGAGCAGAGCCCTGAGACAAAGGCTCAGGCACGGGAGCCCCGGCACACAGTAGGCCCTCCATGGCCTGAACAGGCATGTAGTAGGTCCTTCGTGACCTGAACAGCAGGAAGTGGTCGCCTTCACTGGGCACAGGCAGGACCCTGCCCTGTGCTGGTGCACGTATAGGAGTGTGGCCCTCAGCGGGCGGCACCTGGACCAGAACACCAAGGACAGGGAGAAGGGGATGACCGAAGTCTCCCAGGTGTCCTGGTGTAAGGATGGGGATGCTGGCTGCTGAGTTAGGAAGAGAAATGGCAACAGCACTCTGAATCAGCTGTAAGTCTGATGAACAAGGCCGGCCCCCTAGAGGAAGAAAGGCAAAGTAAACTAGCGCATGAGGCCTTGGAAGCTTCCATTCAGCTCCAATCTATCGCAAGAGAGGTCGTCTGGGATCTGAGAACCAAGACAGGCCTCCATCCTGCACATCAGGCAAGGGTGTCTGGGCCATGCACTGGCCAGCAGGGGAAGCAGGGCCGTCCAGCTGGGTGGCCCGTGCTGCCAACCAACGGACACATCTGCAAACCTGACTGGCAGACAGGGACAAACATGGTATGCTCTTCTTATTTGCACTCAGCAAAAATTAGGAAGCACCTCAGTCTGCCAGGCTCTGTCCAGGCAGTCACACCTGCTATGGCTAAGGCCTTGCCGCTATCCCGAGAGGCAGAAATCCTCGGGTTTTTTTACAGCTGAGCACACCGAGGCTCCCAGAAGGACTCCCCCAGGGCCACGCACTGAGCAAATGGGGGCAGGTCGCAAACTGCTATCTCCTGTCATTCCAGAAAACTCCACGGCCAGCGTGAGCGAGGCAGAAAGGAAGGCCCAAGTATACTACCGTGCATGTATGAACGAAACCAGGATCGAGGAGCTCAAGGCCAAGCCCCTGATGGAGCTGATTGAGAAGGTGAGTTCCTGGAGCCGGCTTTCCTGGCTCTCTCCTGGCCTGTGCCACCTGCCTGCCCCCCTCTCAGGAACCGCTGGGGCCGGGCTACCTCACACCCCCAGCCGCCTCACCCAGCTGCACTGTAGAACCTGTCCGGGCTGAGTGTGTCTGAGTGCGTGTGTGTGTGCGTGCATGTGCGTGTGCTCATGTGCACACACACGTCCCTGCAGGTGGGAATCTCTGTATTTGTGGGCGGTATGTGTCAGCATCGTTGTGGATGTCTGTCACGTGTGTGTGTGTCTCCGCATCTGTGTGTGGGATAGAGGCCATATTTACAGAGAAAATGTTTCTCTACCTTGCTGCTTCCTTTTCCTTCGAGGGCGTGTCTGTGTGTAAGGAGGGGTATGTTCCAGGAGGACGAACAGAGAATCTTGGATCGGAAGCAGAAACTCCCCCTGTGAGGAGGACCCCACTCACCCCCAGGCCTCCCCATCCTCCCTCAGGGGAGGAGTCGTTCTTGCCGAGCATCTCCCAGTCGGCCTTGGATGGACTCTTGCGGGGGGGGGCCCACAGCTGGCCACGCTGCCTGTCATCCACAGAGGGTGGCCGTGGATGTTTTCTGGCTGTCCCATGCTCCCTCAATGCCCTGCCTTGTAGCTTGGCTCTGGGAAGGCATCGCAGCAGGGTCGGGAGCTGTGGGCACTGGGGATTGGACAGTCCTCCCCTCTGGCATAGGCGCCACCTGCCAGTGTGTGCCAAGACAAGGAGACTGAGGAGATTAGAGAAATCCCAGCTCCGGGGCGCTGGCTGGCTCAGTCAGTAGAGCCAGCGACTCTTGATCTCGGGGTTATGAGTTTGAGCCCCACGTAAGGTGTGGAGCCTACTTGAAAAATAAATCCCAGCTCTGAGAGAAACTAGCGACCACTGTTTATCAACCTTTTATTTTTTTAATTTTTTAAAAAAAGATTTTATTTATTTGACAGAGTGAGCATAAGCAGGGGGAGCGGCAGGCAGAGGGAGAGGGCGAAGCAGGCTCCCGTTGAGCAAGGAGCCCGATTCAGGGCTCAGTCCCAGGACCGTGGGATCATGACCTGAGCCGAAGGCAGACGCTTCACCGACTGAGCCACCCAGGCACCCTTTTATCAACGTTTTTAAAAAAATATGGTGCTCCCATAAGCACAGTTGATTTATGCTTTAATAGAAATCATATCACGTGATTCAGTATGCGACTGGTGAACAGGGTGCGGGAAAAGTCTCCTTCCCATCCCATCCCCGAGAGCCGCTGCTACGTGGATTCCTTGGCTTGCTTATTCAGGATCGGTCTCGCTCCAGGCAGCGTCTCCTGTGTGCTGGTCAGAAACTCTGATGAAGACCATCCCTTTCATTTGCTCTTGAGACTCAGAGAGGTCAGATGACCGCTCCAGGGTCACAGAGCCGGTCAGTGGCAGGAGCAGAATTCACGCTGGGGTCTCCCTGCCACCTCATCACCTTGCTGTTCCCTCTCCCTCCCCACAGCTAGGGGGCTGGAACATCACCGGGCCCTGGGACAAAGACAACTTCCAGGACACTCTGCAGGTGGTCACCTCTCACTACCGCACCTCCCCCTTCTTCTCTGTCTATGTCAGTGCCGATTCCAAGAATTCCAACAGCAACGTGATCCAGGTGAGCCGGCCTGGAACCCTAGGAAGAGGAATGGGCATGTTTTGAGTTTCCCCTCATGACCTGTTTTGAGTTTTGCAAGTGCCAGAGTAGGGGCAGACTTGCCCTGGGTGACAGGCTCCTGGTTTCTGAGCCTTGGTTATTTCTGGAGTCTCTGAACCATGAGATCTTTATAGGCGAGAAGTCATGAAAGAGCAGGCCACCATTTTCGGGGGTGGGATGGGGAGCGGGGGGGGGAGGGGGGGGCGGTCACCACGGCACAGGTGCATCTCCGGGATTCTGATTGGTCACTGTGGGCCCCAAGAGTGATGTCAACTCCTAGACACAGCTAAAGCCACCTCCTGGTCCCCCAGCCTCAGCCCCCAGCCTTTGTGGCTCTGCTGGGAATGGCTCTGAGTCCGTCTCTTCTGGCCAGAGCCTGCCCTACTTTGTGTCGGCACACCCAGGGAAGCCCCCGAGTGCCCACCCTCAGATGCAGAAGCCAGGAGCCCAGGCTGGGCTGAGGTTCCCACCCAGCTCTGTGTCTCCCTCATCGCGTGACCTCAGACAAGTGCCTCCACCTCTCTGAGCCGCAATTTCCTTACCAATCACAGGAACTGTAGTAGCACCAGGGTGTGGCCACAAGGCTCTGCTAAGTTGCTAGTCAGGAATTGACCCTCCCCTACCTGCCAGACCCTCAGCACATCCTCTCCTGGCAATCTCCCCTTGAATCCTCGTTCCAGCTCTGAGAGTGAGATTCTAGTTCCCCAGTTTTCCAGAGAAAGAACCGGAAGATCAGAAAGCTTCAGTAACCTGACTAAGGCTACGCCGGGTGTGAGTGGCTCTTAACCACTGCACCATCTTGGGAACTGTTTTGTTAAGTGGAGGCGCGGTGCCAAGCCTAGGAGGCGCTTAGTGAGGAGGGTGGCTCTGACCCTTCGGAAGGGCCCAGAATCCCTGTGCTTGGGCAGGTATGCAACCAGACATGTGCCTGTCCCCGCCCTGGGGCCTCCGCAACCAGCTTCTGCTTCTGCTGGGGCCAGGCTGGTCCCGCGTTGCCATGTACCGGCTGTCCCCACAGTGGACCGTGTACACGTGTGACAGGAGTGCCCCCTCACTCCTGTCTTCCTCTCTCCAGGTGGACCAGTCCGGCCTGGGCTTACCCTCAAGGGACTATTACCTGAATAAAACTGAAAATGAGAAGGTGAGTGTGATTCAGAGGGAGTGGCTCCCGGCCCACACCCCACGACGTTTTACCCCGTTGATGTCCCCTCAGTGCCCACACCTGTGTGGGTCTTCAAAGCTGGAGTTGCACAGAGGTGTCACTTACCTGGTGGTGCTGGGCAGTCCCTGGCAGGGGAGGGGACCCCCCCCCCCGGCTGGCTGTTTCACATTCAGGCGTCGTGGGCACAAGAGGCAGGGACAGGTGTCAGAGCGAGACAACAGTAATGGCCGCTGTCATTTCTGGGTGCCAGGCCTCTTATATACTTACCTCTGGCCCTCCCGGTAACCCTTCAGGTACAGAACATCTCTGAACCTCGTTCACCTCATCTGCCACGTGGGCATTATCTTTACCTTGCCTTTTACAGAAGAGAGAGAGCAAGGCTCAGAGACGCTAAGTGACCCACTCAAGGTCCCACAGTGGTGAGGCTGAGATTCTCGTCGAGACCCGCTAACTCTGAAACCCATGCGTCTCACGATGTCCCGGGGAAACCTCTCCTGAGGTTCATCGTCTCTCCCTGCACTGTCTGCCCACTTGTACTGAGCAGGTAGCTGCTCAGTGCCCACTGCTGGGGGGATAGTGGTGACTAAGACGGGCATGGTCCCCGCCCCACGGGGCTTGGAGTCTAGCAGGGGCGGCAGACGTTAACTAACTAACCACCCAGTAAGAGGCATAGTGACAAATTGTGATCGCTCAAGGGTGAGCTGAGAAAGTTGAACACGGCAACCTAATTCAGATCTGGGGACACAGTAGAGAAGCGCAGCTCAGAAAAGATGTGTTCTGAGAACTGAAAGATGGTCTGTTGGTAACTTTCACGTGCCGAGCATCCGAGATGGGGTGTGGGCCAGGACCACAGGGACCCACCTGCCGGGGACGTATGGGCTTTGTCCTGAGTGCCAGAGCCAGGACCACCCCTGCAGTGGGTTGGCAGGGGCTTCCTGCGCTGGGCCGGCCCTGCCCCGCCCGCCACCCTTGTCCAGTAGGCCGTGGCTGGCAGCACTGACATAGAGTGGGTGCCGGGCCCACAGGTGCTGACGGGATACCTGAACTACATGGTCCAGCTGGGCAAGCTGCTCGGTGGAGGGGACGAGGACGCCATCCGGCCCCAGATGCAACAGATCCTGGACTTTGAGACGGCGCTGGCCAACATCACCATCCCCCAAGAGAAGCGCCGGGACGAGGAGCTCATCTACCACAAAGTGACCGCTGCCGAACTGCAGGTAACATGGAGCCCGGGGCGGGCCCAGGGCTTCGGGACATAGGGCACTGGGCTGGGGCTTTTGTACCCACTTCATCAGATCCCCGGAACAACCCTATGAAGCAGGGATGGCTGTTAGCCCAGTTTGCAGATGGGAAAACTGAGGCTCAGAGAGATTCAGTTACCTGCTGGAGGCCACACAGCTTTTCCGTAACAGCATTTACCTGGGGAGGCTCTATCACGATGATAATCGCTCACACTGATTGGGCATTTCCGGTCTCAAGCCCCAGCCCCAGTCACATTGAGCCTGGTGCACAGCAAACAATAGCTGTGAGGGGTGGGTTCTGTAGTCACTTCTCCCTTTTCCAAAATAGGAGGTTGAGTGACATGTTCAAGGCCCTGAGGCTCCCTGAGTATCAGGGGAGCTGGACATTGGACTCAGGCTTGGCTCATGGGATCTCTGCTCTTGACCTTGGCCCCTGGCAACCTCCTGCAGGTGTAATGGGGTTGCTCCCTGTCACTGGGTGTAACCCAGCGGGGAAGCCAGTGGCCCCTCTGCCAAAGCCAAAGGCTGCCCCCTGGTGGCTCCTTGGGACTTGCAGGTGGTGAGTTGAGGTGCTCGCCTGCCAGTTCCATCTTTCCAGTTCACCGTGTGTCGGTGTCTGGTCTTAGCCCAGGTCCCCAGGGTCACAGAGGAATCAGCAGAGTGACCTTGGCCAGTCTTCCCGTTTCCTGCCATTGCCTGGGAATGCCCGGGGAGGCCTGCTTCCCTGCTGGGGAGGACGATAGGCCTCTTGTGTCCCACTTTGTGTTGGGGTTCCACCAACCTGTCTCCTCCCTCCTGCTCTTCCTTGACCAGCCAGGTCCTGCCCATCCATTTGAGTTGGCTCATTTCTTCTCCTTTCAGGAAGAATACCTAGGTCCCTACCCTTTTTCTCCCTCCATCCCTCCCCCTGACAGGTATATATGGGGCCACCCTCGGGCCTCGCTCTGGAGGTACTTCCAGGCTAGGGAGGCACACCAACGAGCAGACAATCCCAGACTCATTGCTGAGTGCTTTGGGAAAAGGAGGGCCGTAGGACAGGGATAGGACGGAGCCAGGGAAGGGGAGTCTGATGAGTGGGTAAGCAGTCACCAGGCCGGCCGGCTGTCCCAGGTGGAGCGGCAGCCCAGGCAGAGCTGGGGCTGAGGGCAAGAGGGCCGCTTGTGGGTGTCAGCTGCCCCTGAGGTCCCCAGAGAAGTTGGCATCGGGGTGAGCGGTGCCGGGTGGTTGCTACAGAGATCAGCAGACCGTTGGCTGCCATCTGGCACTGTTTTTCCGCCCTGAGGCCCAGCGGTTGGAGGAGATGCTGTTTGTGCCATGCAGTTTGGTTTGCTCGAGCCGCCTGCTTCTCAACCCAGGAAGGGCCCCCGCGGCCGCCCAGCCCCCCGCCCCCAGTGGCCATGGTGCCGGCTGACTACCCCAAGAGTGGCAGAGAAGACACGGTAGCCCTGAGCACCTCCGCCCCGGCGTGGCTTCCAGCTTCGACCCCTGGGCACCCTGCCACATGGCTTTTCTCTTTCCCTCCTCCCTCCCCGCTGCAGAGCTGCCGGGATGGGGAGGACATTAGCGGAGGGACGAGCCCTGGGCTTGGGGTCAGAAGACTGCTCTGGCCCAGCCCCACAATGAGCTGTGTGACCCTGGGCAAGTCACACGACCCCCCTCTTCGCACCTCGACTTCCTTCCTTGTAAAATGGGGCTTTGCTCGCTCCTTCACACCTGCTGTGTTCCAGAACGCAGAGACAGATGAGGGGCAGCCCCTGTCCCCATAAGGGGCAGTGGTTCTTTACTCTGGCCGCAGGGTTCTTTGAGAACAAGTTGAAAACTATGAAGTGTCTCCCAGAGGAACTGGGCATATGTAGATATGTAGATATAAAAAATTATGTCTAACATCTAAAGATTAAGGCCTGGATCCCTATCCTCCAAAAGAATCTCTACCTGGGATTTCATTTTATAAACTGACATGCACAATTCAAACGTATTATAGTAATCATTATTAGTATTATTCCTTTGTTGTTGGTGATGCCTGCCCACGTCTCCAGCACTTAACTTTATTTGATTCCTTCTAACCTAGGGCAGAGACTATCTTGCTGTTCCCTGGTATCTGGAAATTTGTTCTCTTCCTATACCCCAGGTGACTCTAGGAAAGGTGCACCAGCCTTCCCAGTATGGCTGGCCCCACCGAATACAGAGTGGTTCAAGGCTAGCCCTCAGCAGAGTCTGAATTCAGAGCCCTGAATCAAACATCCTTCTGTTGCTTCTCTGGAGGGGCCTGAGGACCTTCTCTTTCCTCTCTAGGACCTTCCACATCAGTAGTTGTTTGGGAATGAGCCCTATTCTCTGCTCTAAATTCTCCAGCTGAGATAAAGTCTGATAGCATCTTTCTTTTCTCTTATTTGCAAGCCTACTTGAGCTGGTTGGTTGGTGACCATCAGTACCCTTTGGCTGCAGGTCTGGAAAATAGAGCCGACTGGTGTGCCCCAAAGGATTTGAATCACAAGTAGAATGTCCTGGTCAGTTAAAACAGCCATTTCCATGGAGACAGATCGAGGCACACATGTCTAAGTTAGGCGTTCACTAAAGCAAGATTGAAAATGTGAACATTCTGGTATTCAACACGCACCTTATCTGGGGTTGTGGGAGTTTACCTGCACAGAACACCTGTTCTCCCTAAAGAAACAGGCTGTGTTAAGTACACAGGGCTTTATCACCCCCTGATGGCTGTTCCCTGATTAGAGTGTTCCAGTCGCCTGCAGTTTGTAAAGCTCTCATTAAATGCATAAACAATGACATTCTGTAAACTTGGTGAATTTCCCAGGTGCCTTTGCCAGCAGGTCATGCAAGCAGGTGTCTCTCAGTGCCGAGCCCCATTTGACTATCTCACCTGGACCCCCGCCCCCCGTTTTGCAGCCCCGGAAATTTATGGAGAAGCCCCAGAGGTTGACCTGCCTGAGGGGCTCCTGCCAGGAAGAGAGAGCAAATGGACAGGCTAGGGTAGGGAGAGAAGCAGCTCACGTTGGATGAGCAGGCCATCCCCACAAGGTCCAGAGCAGCCGACCGTGGGGGGTGGGGGCCGGAGAATTATCGTCCCCGTCTCAGGGAAAGGCTCCAGAATGGCTCGAGCTCCCAGAACTGGTTCACGGTGGGGACTCTGATCCAAGTCTTCTCGCTCCGAGACTCACTTGGGTCATCTTACTGCCGGGCAGGCCGGGATGTGCCGGGCCCACTGGGCTCTGCTCTGCCCAACCGTGTGGGTAGTTTGCGGTGGGTCACGGTGTGAACACAAACACCCCCCACCCCCGGCCCCACCAAGAGCCAGCATGTCACTGCCTATGGGAGCTGCCCTCCTCTGTCCTCTGAGGTCCTTGCTCCCCAGCAGCTGAGCTGCCCTTTGAAACCAGAGAGGTAGGTGAGCCTGGCTATTAGACACGCCCAGTCACTGGTTAACTATGTGACCTCAGGAAGGGTCACCGTAGCTCATCTGCGGAGTCGGTATCTGGTAAGTGGAGGGTTTTATGACTGCTCTCACTGAGGACATCATAGGGATTTACCAGCAGGTTATAGGTTCATCTGATGTTATGGTTTGATTTTACATTATTGATCGATCTTACCATCTGAAAGCCATGTCTAATGTGTCTCACACTGCCTTTGTCTTCCGTTTTGCCCTTTCTCAAGGGAATAGAGAACAGAATTTGGAATCGTTCAAGCCAGACCCACTGTTGGGAGACCTTGAGAATGATGACAATAGCTAATATCGATTGAGGATTGAGTGGTTGTTACGTAGCAGATGCCATTCTAAGTGACTGATGCAGATAAGCACTTTTGCTGTATCACACAGTGTGTGTAGTTCGGAAAACACTGCATTCTGGAGAATCACAGGACAAGAAATTTACTAAAAATAACAAGACATATGGGGAAAACAGGACTTAGAGTTCCGGTCGCCTGCAGTTTATGAAGCTCTCGTTAATTGTATAAGTGCTCACAATTAGATTCAAAAGTTGGGCAACTTTAAGGACATGACGCTCAGTGAAATAAGCCACTCACAAAAAGACAAACACTGTATGGTTCCATTTATATGAGGTAGCTAGAGCCGTCAAATTCACAGAGACAAAAAGGAGAATAATGCTTCCTGGGGGCTCAGGGGAGGGAGCTGGAGAGATTATTGTTTAATAGGTGTAAGTTTCCATTTTGCAAGATGAAATCTGGAGATGGATGGTGGTGGTGGTTGCACAAGAGTGTAAACGTACTTAAGGACTGGACTGGGCACTTAAAAATGGTTAAGAGGGGGCGCCTGGGTGGCTCAGTTGGTTAAGCGACTGCCTTCGGCTCAGGTCATGATCCTGGAGTCCCTGGATCGAGTCCCGCATCGGGCTCCCTGCTCGGCAGGGAGTCTGCTTCTCCCTCTGACCCTCCCCCCTCTCATGTGCTCTCTCTCTCTCTCTCATTCTCTCTGTCTCAAATAAATAAATAAAATCTTTAAAAAAAAAAATGGTTAAGAGGGTACATTGTATGTTTGTGTGTCTTATCATAATTAAACCCAAAAGTTGTGCAAGTTTGTAATCAAAGCAATAATTGGAACCTGGAGAGAGAGCTCAGCGTGAGTGGAGGCTGCCCGGTGGGAAGGGGAAAGTCTGGCTGTGGACACAGAGACTCTGCAGACAGATGAGCCCTGGGCAGTGGGGCCGCCATTAGGTGGGCCGAGAGCAAGCTAGCTGTTCCAAGCTGCGAGGTACCCCAAGCCCACCAGTGCCTCTTTGGGGGGGCAAGCTCCGTTGGCAGGCGCTCATTTTAAATTATCTTAAAATAGAGCTGACCAGGGACATCTGGGTGGCTCAGTCAGTTAAGCATCTGACTCTTGATTTTGGCTCAGGTCATGATCTGAGGGTCAGGAGATCGAGCCCTGCATCAGGCTTCACGCTCAGCGCTGAGTCTGCTTAGGATTCTCGCTCTCCCTCCCTCTCTCTGCCTCTCCCCCCCATAAATAAATAAATAAAATCTTATTTTAAAAAATGGAGTTGACCAGCTTCGTGTGCATCAGCTGAGCTGAGGGCTTTTCCTTTCTTGCTGAAGGTTGTCCTGAGCTTGCTTTTTCAGATCCCATGCCTGAGAAAAATCACCTGTGGACCAAAGCGTTGACACTTTATACTGCTGTCATTCTTGAATTTAGCAGTCATATAGACTAAATCGCATAGAAGCTAATTGGTGTTACAGAAGGACATGCTGAGTAGAACAGACAGCATTAGCCCGTTTAATCCTTACACCAAGCCTCCGAGGTGAGTTCTATTACGATGAGGCAACCACTTTTCAGATGTCACCCCGAGGCACAGAGAGGTTCATCCACTTACTCAAGGTTACACAGTGAATAAGTAAGAGAGCTGGAATATGAACCCAGGCAGTTTGGCTCCAGATGCTCCACAGTTTTCCATTATAGGCCTGTCTGGACTCAGTTTCTTCATCCCTAAAGTGGGTATAATGGTACCTACCACCTAGGCCTGTCCTGAGGTCCAACTCAGAGAAGACGTGGGAGTCCTTTGCAATGGCGTCTGGCACAGGAGGGCTTGATGAACGGGCAGCTGCTGCTGCCGTCCCCGTGTCCCCTGTGTTCCGTCCCAGCTCCATTGCAAGTTGAAGTTGGTGTTTGGCTTCTTAGAGTTCTCTCTCCAGCATCTCTGATGGAAGCCAGGCAGCCTGAGTGTGGTATCTGCCCAGTGCCCGGTGCCCTGTTGGTGCCCAGCTCTTTGGAGGCATGATGGCGCCTTCTAAGGAAGAGCGCCCCGGAGGCAGCTCAGCTGCAGTCACCCTGTCTCTTCCCTTCCAGGCCTTGGCGCCCGCCATCAGCTGGCTGCCCTTTCTCAACACCATCTTCTACCCCGTGGAGATCAATGAGTCCGAGCCCATTGTTGTCTACGACAAGGAGTACCTGGGGCAGGTGTCCACCCTCATCAACAACACGGACAAATGGTAAGGGGCGGCCAGCGGCCTGGCACCCCGCCTCTCGCAGCCAGCCCTTGGGGTCCCACACCGCCCTGCTCTTCTCGGGGCCAGACGGGCAGGGGCAGCGTGGGACAGACTGACTCAGGGGAGTGGGCCCTGGGGAGAGGCAGCCTGTTCGGATCCCAGCCCCTCCGCCCACCAGCTCTGTAGCCTTGGGCAAGTCTCTCGCCCTTTCTCGGGTTCAGGCTCCCGTCATAAACTGGGGATGGAAATAGCACCTACCCTGTGAGGATGTGAGAACCGAGTGAGGGAATAACACGGAATGGGGCCTGATGTTCGCTGATATTTGTAGGTACTATTTATGATTTTTTAAATAATTTTAAAGATTTGTTGTGGAGGTTTTTGAAAACTACAGACAAAATAGGAAAAAATTAGTATTACCCAGACACTACTGTTGATTCTATGGGGTGTGTGTGTGTGTGTTTGTAAAGAAGAGAAAGTGTGTATGTGTGTGTGTATGTGTGAGAGAGAGAGAGAGGGAGGTGAATTTTCTAATACGTGGGTCCTTTTTGTCCCCATCCTTGTGACCACATGGGTAATCTGCTTTTCCCTTGACCTTCATCAAAAGCATTTTCCCCGTGTTACCCCGCACTCCCTGTGGACCTCATTCCGCGTGGCTCTGCATCCTTCCATCAAGTATACGTGTGGTGTGATTATGGACTCACTCCTACCCCTACTGTCACACATTTAGGTTGGTTCCAGTTCGAGGCTAGATGTTCACTGTTGTGAGCACCTCTTGGTGCTAAGGTGATTTCCTTGCAAAGGTGACAATAGCCACGGATGATTCTCTGGGCCCTGAGGGGAGGGGGCAGTGAGCTCACTTTCCTGCCCCTCCTGTTCTGAGCCACCCCCCGCCATCTCTGGCCTTCTGGCTGGGACATCTCAGAGCTCCTCCCTGCTCCAGCCCAGTAGCACACCCCAGTCTCCATGCTGCCTCACGGCTCCCAGACAAGAGGCAGCTATGTGACAAACACAAGTCACTGCACTAGGCACCGAGGGGTGTTCAGAGAGGACCCAGGCTCTGCCTTGAAGAGCTGACATTCTATGTGCTTAGTGAGCAGTAACCCGTCAAACTGGGGCAGGGGAGGGGAGGGAAGAGCCTGCGATCCAAAGGCCAGGTTTGAGCGCCCCCTAAAGGTCAGTCTGGGAAGTGCTGTGATGCTTCCCCGCTCTGGGCCCTTCTGAGCTGTCTGATCTCCTCTTGCCCCAGCCTGCTAAACAACTACATGATCTGGAACCTGGTACGGAAGACAAGTTCCTTCCTTGATCAGCGCTTTCAGGATGCCGACGAGAAGTTCATGGAAGTCATGTATGGGACCAAGAAGGTGAGCCTGTTCCAGTGCATTCCCTTTCACCTGCTGAGCACCTACTGTGTGCCAGGCCCTGGGTTGGAGGCTCTTGCGACCTCGGTGTCCCCCAGAGCCGTGGAACTTGTGAGGGAGGTAGAGGGTAGGCAGAGAATGGAGAGGGCCTCTGAAGGGGTCCACTCGGATGTCCCTGGGCACAAGGGCTAGATCTAAGCTCGTTGGAGGTGGACAGAAGCTTCCAGAAGGAAATGATTACACTGGGTCTTATTGGGTAAAGAGGAGTCTTGGAGGGGCACCTGGCTGGCTCAGTTGGAAGAGCATGCATCTCGGGGTCATGAGTTTGAACCCCAAGTTGGGTGTAGAGGTTACTTAAATTTAAAAAAAAAGAGGAATCTTAGAGATTTAGCTTCTTTACAGCAAAAGGTGCCTTCTGTTCTCTCTCTTCCAACCCCTTTTCAATGATGTTGATAATAAACACTTTCCTCTAACTCATGTGATCTTCATATCCCTGTGAGCTGGATGTGATCATCACCCCTGTTTTATACAGGGGACCCCCAGTCATACTGCTCCTTCCCCATAAACACAAAACCCTTGGTGTAGCCCCTGGTTCGTGGTAAGACTGCACAGGTGCTCCCGGCTGTTACCCTCTTAGGCTGACCAGGTGGTCTCCACTCTCCTTCAGATGCCCCCACCATGACCCCTGGCAGTCCATTCTTCCAGAGGTCCCAGGGCTCCAGGACCCTCACTCCCTCCCTCAGGACCCCGCTCCAGATAGGAAGCTCCCGGGCCACTTCACTCTTTCTCCAAGAAGGTGACTGTCCCCTCTCATTCGTGCAGCCAACAGACAGGACAGGAGTCCCGTGTGGGAACACGGAGACAAGTGAGGTGGGGTCTGTGCCCCAAGGGCCCACACCCCTGCAAGAGCTCCTCAGATGTGCTGATGGGACACACCAGGGCAGGGCCCCAGGGGGGTGCCCCAGCAGGAGAGCGGTGGAGGCAGGGGTGCCAAGCCCGCCCAGCGCACCCTGCCCCACCCAGGATGGCAGCTAGCCAGACCCCAGGGGACAGGCAGAGCTGGCCCTAGCCTGCCCCTGCCCCTGTGGCCCTTCCCAGAGTCCAGTGGCGGGGACAGAGCCAGATAAGGACTGGCAGAGAATGATAGGATGTGGGCTCCTGCCTCCGGTCCCGGGGTCCATCCTGCGAAGAGTTCCCCTTTTCTGTCCCATCCCCATGTACACCCACCTGTGGCAGGAAGGGGACTGAGGGAGAGCGTGGCTGGGAATAAGAGGGCACCACGGGGCCTCAGCCACGAGAGCCGCCTGCCTTCCTGCTCCCCCTGCACCCACCGTGGGCCGGGCCCAGGTGAGCCCTGGGTCACAGACATGACAAGGCACGGACTCTGTCCTCTGGAACACGTGGCCTCCCAGGGGACTTTGTACGGGAAGAGTGTGAGCAGGACCCGGGATGGTAGTTACAGAGACACTGCTGTGTGGGGAGTGTGCACCTGCCTCGTTGCTTACCCACCCGGGTGCAGATGGGCAAACAGGCTCCGGGCAGCAAAGGGCTTCCCAGGTCACCTAGCAAGGAGGCCGCCAAGCTCAAATTCAAACCCAGCTCTGGATGACCATGACTACTCGGCACTTTCAGCCACTCACTAATGATGATGATGATAATAAAAGGTATTATTATTAGATGTTTGCCTTTTATAGGCACTATGTCAGCAAGTTTCCATAACAACTCTATGTTAGGGGCTATTATCATCAGCCCATTTTATAGATGAAGAAACCGAGGCTCTGTGAAGGGAAGGGCCTTGTTCAAATTCACACAGCTCTTAAGTGGGGAATGTGGTTTCAATCCCAGCACGTGTGGTTCCACAGCCCCCACAGGAGCCCTACCCCACTCAGCCTCTGCTCTGCAGGATCGAGAAGTTAACGCTGAGCTTCCTGGTGGTTGCAGGGGGTGGGGGGCGGGGGCAGGGAGGCAGGCATGGGGAGTTGTTTAGTAGGTATGGAGGTTCACACTTGTAAGATGAAAAGTTCTAGAGATTGGTTGCACAGCAGTGTGAATATGCCTACCACCACTGACCTATACACTTCAAAGAGTTAGAATGGTAAATCTTACATATATTTCCCTATGATAGATAGATAGATAGATAGATAGATAGATAGATAGATAGATAGGGCGAGCGAGCGAGCTTCCCTGGGCCAAGCTCAGAGTGCAGGGGTGCTGCTCTAACCAGTGGGAGGCCATGGGAGTTGGCAGGGAGGCCTTGGCAGAAGCAAGGGCAATTAGGAGACCCTAGAGGTGGGGGGCTGTGGGCCAGAGTCCCTATGTGCCCCGTGCATGGTATAAGGAAACAGCACAGAACTTTGGGTCAGAAGATCTGTGTTTGAAATGGTTCTTCTAACCACACAACCTTAGGCAAATCACTTCATTGGAGCAGAGGGCTCAGTCTTCCCAAGTGTAAAAAGGAGTAACTTGGGCGCCTGGGTGGCTCAGTTGGTTAAGCGACTGCCTTCGGCTCGGGTCATGATCCTGGAGTCCCTGGATCGAGTCCCGCTTCGGGCTCCCTGCTCGGCGGAGAGTCTGCTTCTCTCTCTGACCCTAACCCCTCTCATGTGCTCTCTCTCATTCTCTCTCTCTCAAATAAATAAATAAAAATCTTTAAAAAAATAAAAAATAAAAAGGAGTAACTAATCCCTAGCCTGCTGACGGGGGGTTGTCTGGGATTACATGAAGGGATCCCCAAAAGTCTGTCCCAAAGGCTAAAGCACTCCAAGCCATGTTCTTTATCTGCAAACAGGAGCACAGGGGGTACCTGCTTCATGGGGTTATTAGGAGGATTATATGGGTTAGGGCCCGCACCCGGTAAACACTCAGCAAGCACGAACTACTGTCGCTGCTACCATTGCTGTTATTATGTGTCTGTCTCTCCCACTGGGTGTTCTCAGTGTTTCCACTGAGCCCCTCAAGGGCAAGGCCCATGGCCAATTTGTCTCTAGGTTCCAAATACCTAGCATAATCCAGGTGCAGAGGAACTCTCCAGAAGGCACTGGACATGTGAATGAATGAACGAACAAACGAACGAATGAGTGAGTGAGTGGGCTTATGCAAAAGCTCTCCTGAGAAGGCAGTGAGACTCGGCTCCTGACTCAGCCATCAGGGCCTGGGACACCCACGGAGCCCGTGAGTTCAAGGTCCCCCGGTCCTGACCTCCTGCGTGGGCAGCCTCAGCCAGATGTGGGCAGGTTGTGGGGAGGGGAGGGCGTCTAAACGGACACATGGGTGGGAGAGCTTAAAAGAATTGGGCTGCTAAACTTAAGGGAAGGCTGAGATGCCCTTTATTTCCTTCCCTTCTTTCATGGAAGAAATTTCTTTAGCTAAGGTGTAATTTACATACTGTAAAATGTGCAGTATACACTAAGTACCCAGTTCAGTGGACAAAGGAAATGTGTTCCCCTGGACAAAGGAGATCACCCACAAAACCGACAGCCCACTCCAGATAGAGACACTCCTGTCCCGCGTTCATCCAGCGTCCTAGGAGCAGAAGGTCCCCCGGGTGGGTGTGGCTGGGTGGGGGCGGGATTATGCGCCATGTGCTCTTGCGCGTCTGGCTTCTCAGCTAATGGCTGTGAAATTCAACCATGTTGTGTGTATCAGTAATTCACTCCTTCTTGTTGCCAAGTAGCGTGCTGTTGTATAAAAATACCACATTTTGTTTATCCAGCCGCCTGTTGGTGGGCATTTGGTTGTTTTCAGTTGGAAAACTGTTCTGAAGCAGGCTGCCCTGAGCCTGGTGGTTTTTACCACCTGTTCTTCGGGGTCAGGAGACCCCACGAGGGATTTAGGGATTTCCAGGGATTTCCAGGGATTTAGGGATTTCCGGGAGCAGGGCCACCCCTGGTGGTCACGGAGGGCAGGGGAGCTGGGGGGGCAGGAACCCGCGTGGGTGCGCTTCCCGGAGCCCCGCTCCATGAGGCTGCAGCCCGCAGGGTGCCCGCTTCCAGCTCCGCAGAGGTGTCGGGCGGGCTGGTGGGCGAGACCACAGGCGACCACGACATCTCAGCCCCTTCCTCTGGGACGCTTTCAATGTGGTTGGGTCCTGGCCTTCTGGGATGGGTTTCCTGTTGCCCGAGGGTAGACAAGGTAACTTCTCAAGTCTTTGACACCAGGATCCGCCGCCTCCCCCAGGGGGCAGGGTAGGGTAGGGTGGGGGCGTGGGGTGTGCGGTCAGGCATGTCAGAGTCTCATCACTGCCACACCCCCCGCTCGCCGGAGGGCCCTGGACCGGTGACTTCCCCTTGCTGAGTGTCTGTCTGTGTCCTCATCTGGCAAGGCCCACGGCCCTGCCTTCCAGGATCATTTTGATGGCCCGGTGAGACACCATTCATAAGTGCTGCACATAGAGGCTGGCATTCAGGAAATAGTAGATGGCGGCGATGAGCAATATTCTGTGGCCTCTTGGTCCAGTGCCTAAAATAACTTCCCCCACTGCGTCAGAAAAGTCTCCCTGAGGTTCTGGAAGGAAGCACGGGCCCCAGCTGTTGGCTGCTTCCTCCCAGATGGACAGGGGTTGGGAAGAAGGACGGGGCCCAGTAACCCCTCTCCCTTGTGTTCCCAGACTTGTCTTCCTCGGTGGAAGTTCTGCGTGAGCGACACAGAGAACAACTTGGGCTTCGCCCTGGGCCCCATGTTTGTCAAAGCGACCTTTGCCGAGGACAGCAAGAGCATAGTGAGTACCTCCCCTTGTGACGGCGCACCTGCACTAGCCCCTCGTGAACTTGGCCGCCCGCACTCTGGGCTGCTCTGGACCTTTCCTACTCCAGGCCAGGGCTCCAGCCTTCGCTCAAAGGTCCTGTTTTCTAAAGCCCTGAATGCGGTGAGCTATTATCACTGAGTGCTGGGCACTTAAGCCACATTATCACTAAGGCTGCAAGGCCACTCCTGCCATCTCCTCCTCCACCCCCGAGGAAAACGAAGGGCCCAGCGACATCCTGTTGGCAGAGCAGCTCTGCCCTAACGGGTGACATCTTTCTTAGCCCAGGGGGTAACCCCGTGTCTGGACAGGCAGAGGAACATCATGGCCAGGTGCATGAAGACAGCCAGGCCCCAGTTCAGATCCTGGGTCCATCACCTCCTGGTTGGGTGATTTGGGACAGTTTTCTCCCTTTGCTGTTGACTTGGAAGCGGGGCTGTCCATCCTGTAGCGGGACAGGAAATGAAATGCTACACATGGGGTGCCTGGGCCTGGGTGGCTCAGTTGGTTAAGCGTCTGCCTTTGGCTCAGGTCATGATCCCAGGGTCCTGGGATTGTGCCCCGCATCGGGCTCCCCTGCTTCTCCCTCTCCCTCTGCCTGCCGCTCCCCCTGCTTGTGCTCGCTCTCTTTCTCTCTGTCAAGTAAATAAATAAAATCTTTGAAAAGAAAAGAAAAGAAATGGTACACACAGAGAACACCTGGCAGAAAACGAGCTCGGCAAATGGTAGCTATTATATTTTTGTTACAGTTTTTATTACTAATTTTAATTATGTAGGTATTATCCGCAGTCAAACGTTAGCAAACAAAGACTCACTTCCCTTACGCGACTCTCCTGTGAGTGGCTGATGCAGAATCTTTGTCTAGTTCTGTTGGCCGTCAGCACTTCTACTCTTTCCGCTGTGTGACTTCCTTCCTCTGCTCTAGAATCTTTGGGCTCTGAGTCTGCCTCTGACGTTATTGACCTCAAGAACAGCTGTTCATCTCTAGCCGGAAACTGCTTGTCAGAACTCAGGTTCTCTAGATTTTAAAGCCCATTCCATCGAAAAGGGATCCTGTGATCCAGTAAGTCTGAGAAAGGCTATGAATTTTACACTCTCCAAAAGGATCGAAGTTCATGTTATGCAATAAAGGCTCTGAAAAAGTCCTGCAGAGGAGAGACTTTTCCAGCACTCCTTGTCCTCAGTTTCTGTGGTGTTGATGCTCTGTTTATGGAAGTCCTGTCTTGTTTTGCAGGACTTAAGTGTTCTGGGCACTGAGGAGCCTGAAGCTTTGAGCTGATCCTGAGTTTAGACTCTGGCCTCCTTCCGCATGGGGTGCCCATCCAGTGCCCAGACCTCACTGTTGAGCTTCTGTCTCCTCAGGCCAGCGAGATAATACTAGAGATTAAGAAGGCGTTTGAGGAAAGCCTGAGCACCCTGAAGTGGATGGATGAAGACACTCGGAGATCAGCCAAGGAAAAGGTGAGGCTGGCCCAGTGCCGGAAGGGGTGGCTGAGGCTTCCCACCTAGAGGGCCGCACCCACAGATGGAGGGGGAGCTGGAAGCAAGACCAGTCACATCTGGTGAGCACAGCAGGGATGCTGTCCTGCCTTGGGGGGTGAATATTCCAGCAGGAATATTCCAGGGGGGTGAATATTCCAGGGGGGTGAATAATGCAACCCAACACACGATTGCATTAATGACAATACAAAAATAAGCCATGTTGAGTGTGTGAGGGAAAAATGCAGGGAGCTGTGACATGTCTAACGGAGAAAGAAGGATCTGATATAGTCCAGCGGGTGGCGGCCAGCAAAGGCTTCCCTCAGGAGGGAAACAGAGACCCAAAGGGTAAGTAGAAGTCAGGCAAGAAGGGGATCTTTCCAGGAAGAGATGCAGAAGCCCCGAGGGGGAGGACCTGCCCATTTCCTTTTGGCCCAGAGCCTGAGCCTAGCCAGGCCCACTGGGCACTCAGTGTCCTCTGTGTCTTTCCTGTCCAGGCAGACGCAATCTACAACATGATAGGCTACCCCAACTTTATCATGGACCCCAAGGAGCTCGACAAAGTGTTCAATGACGTGAGTGGCTCCCACCCTGCCCCCTTGCATTCCCGAATGTCCCTGAGGTCCCCACGTGGGGAAGAGCAGAAGCAGGCTGGGTCCGGGTGGGATGCAAGAGGTACCTTGACTGTCAAGGCGTCTCCGGATACGTCGGTGTGGGGTGTGGGGATGGACCGGGCGCGAGGGGGCTGTTCTGTGCCCCTTCTCTCCTGGGCCTGCTGGAGGCCCCTCCCCCCCCAGAGCCACTGTCAGTGCCCAGCAGTCAGGACCAAACGGTGCCATGTGCCCTGCCGGACGCACCATTTAATGGGGGGAAATAATGGAGGTGAGCAGACCCTAGGAGGGACAGACAGAATGAAGGCCCCTAAAACAGCAGGAGGCAGAGTGAGGAATGGAGCCCCTCATACCACCTCTTCCTTCCCGGCCCCCCAGATTGCCTCCTCTGCCCAGGGTCTTCCCCCACCTTCCCAGAGAAACCTGGACCTCATTTGGACCTCCAAATGCTAATGGGAAAAAGGAGGCATGAATCCCAAATGTGCGTTTAAGCTTAATTGAGGCAACAAGGGTACTTGATATATTCCTGGCGGTTAGAACTTTCGGCAGGTCATCCCCATAAACGGATTGTGCTTCTGCCCTGAAAGATAGTTTTATATCTTCTTGTGATTGAAATTTGTGAAATTCAGGCATTTTTGCAATTATAATAACCCCTCATCATGGCTCTATTTAAAACCTAAGAATATTAAAATTACTTCCGAGAATATGGGACTGACTCATTCCGCAGCCTTTTTCCTCGAGGATAATTTAAGATGCTCCGGGGTGTCACGACACAAGACCCGGAGACTCCTGGGGACAGCACAGTCACAGCCCACAGGATCAGAGTCCTGTCCCCAAGGGCCCAGCATTTTACCAGAGCTCTGACGAGAAGCCAGAAAGCTCTGGAGTGGATCTGAGGGAGAACCGGGCCCCTGAAAAGAGCCGAAAGGCTGGGCTGAGTGCTGAGGAAGGCGTGCGGTGATGCCTGTCCCCTGACATTTCAGAGCTAGACCCCAGCTTGATTCGTGTGCTATCCAGTGTGGTAGCTACTAACCACTGCTGTTTAATTAGTTAAAATCTAAATTTAACAGTCACACCAGCCACGTTTGAAATGCTCAGTAGCCGCGTGTGGCTGGCGTCTGCCATACTGGATAACAGGCAGAGAACACATCCATCATCACAGAAAGTCCTGTCGGACAGCGCTGGACAGATCTGCTGTCTAAGGCCCAGGCACTGCTGCGGGCCTGTGACGCTGGTGTGTGCCGAGCAGCCCCGTGAAGCTCTCAGTGTGTCCTTGAACGGGAGAGGGTGCCAGGCCCCGGCAAGGTCAGGGCCACGGCAAGAACCCAAGCCTCCGGTCCCGAGCCTTCCGTTCCGGCCTCTGACCTGTGGACCACCCCTTACCCTCGTGGGGTTTGAGCTCCCTCGGCTTTAGAAGAAGGGGTCTGCGTGTGAGGAGCCAAGGGGCCCCCCAGCCCGGGCGCGCTCTGATCCCGAACCTCTGCTTCCTCTTGGCCAGTACACCGCAGTCCCGGACCTCTACTTTGAGAACGCCATGCGGTTTTTTAACTTCTCCTGGAGGGTCACTGCCGACCAGCTGAGGAAAGCTCCCAACAGAGACCAGTGAGTCCCCGGGGCCTTGCTGGGAGGGCACTGGCGCCCGGAACACAGGGGTGCTCTGGGCTGAGCGTGCTTCTCTCACGCGCGCGCGGATGCCAGACGTAACGGTCACAAGCGCCATCTGAGGAGTGGGCACCGTTGCTCTCCCATTCTTCAGATGAAGAAACCAGGGACCGAGGAAGTGTGCCCAGCCAGGAGCTGGGACCGGCCTGGGTCTGTGTGCCCCCGGCGCCCCGCTGGTGGGCAGAGTAGCCTGGCGTCTCCCACTTCAGCACTGGGAACGTCTGCCTCATTCGCAGAGAAGACGGGAGGAGCCGTGTGACAGTCAGGTGTGAGCGCTAGGAGGCCCTCAGCTAGCGGAGATTCCGAAGGGCCCCCAACAGCTATGGTTCCCAAACCTTGCTGCACGTCAGCACCCTCTGGGGAGGGTTTTTTGTTTGTTTGGTATTTTTTAAGATTTATTTATTTATTTGAGAGAGAGAACGAGTGGAGTGAGAGCGAGACTCTCAAGCAGACTCTGCACTGAGCACAGAGCCCAAGATGGGGCTCGATCCCACCACCCTGAGATCAGACCCAAGCCAAAACCAGGAGTTGGAGGCTCAACCCACTAGGCCACTAAGGCACCCCCTGGGGGAAGTTTTTTTAAAATACAGCTTCTTCCTGGACCTCAAACCTTCTTAAAATAATCTGGAATGAGCCCTGGTTTCTGTCATTTTTTGAGCAGTCTCCTCGGAAAACTCATATGTTGTCAGCCCAGCTCTACCTCTCAAAATAAGCTCCCCCCACGCCTAAAACATTTTGCAGAATAAATCTTACCAAAAGGGGGAAGCAAGAATTCTCTTTGCTTCTGGCGCCCCCTCGTGGTCAATAAGAGTTTGAACATCTCTGTTTCCTCTTAAGATTTCTGTCTCCTACAGAGAAACCCCCTCCCCTAAATGCACCGAAGGCGGTTTTTTATCTCCAGAATATGGTACAGGTACTGCCACAAGGTTCCGAATTTATCTGAAGTCTTTTAATTTAGCTTAAAATTTTTCATTTAAATTCTGCGTCCTGGGGGCGCCCGGGCAGCTCCATCCGGTTAGGCATCTGCCTTTGGCTCAGGTCATGATCTAGGTCCTGGGATTGAGCCCCAGGTCATCTCAGATTCCTGGGATGAAGGCCCACGTCAGGGTCCCTGCCCAGCTGAGAGTCGGCTTCTCTCTTACCCTCTGCCCCTCCCCCCTGCTCATGCTCTCTTTCTCTCTCTCTCTAATAAATAAATAAAAATCTTTTAAAAAATAAATAAATTCTGCCTCCTGCCCATTAATGTATGGAGCCATGATTATTTGAATATATATATGATGTTTTTGATTTCTATCTTCCCATGGCTTCAGTACCCCACAACACATCTCTTTGAGGCTCACCTGGAAGAGACAGAGTGACTGTCTAATAAGCTCTTGGAGAAAATGTCCTTTCTGTCTCACTCCACCCATCACTGGCCTTCCCCTCCACACCAGAAAAATTATTGAGTGGACAAATGTTTCTACCATCAGGGTCCCTTCTATACTCTTTTTTTTTTTTTTTTTTTTGGTTTTATTTATTTAGGTAATCTCTGCATCCAACGTGGGGCTCGAACTCACAACCCTGTGAGTCGTATGCTCTTCCAGCTGAGCCAGCCAGGCACCCCCTTCTACACTCTTAAAAAATTATTGGACCGCAAAGAGTCTCTTTGTGTATGGAGATTATATCAATTTAATGTAAATTTTATGAAAAATAACTTTTTTAGGGGCATCTGGGTGGCTCAGTCATTAAGCATCTGCCTTCGGCTCAGGTCATGAGCCCAGGGTCCTGGGATGGAGCCCCGTATCGGGCTCCCTGCTCAGTGGGAAGCCTGCTTCTCCCTCTCCCACTCCCCCTGCTTGTGTTCCCTCTCTTGCTGTATCTCTCTCTGTCAAATAAATAAAATCTTTAGAAAAAATAACTTAAAAAAAAAAGTTTAGGGGCGCCTGGGTGGCTCAGTCGTTGGGCGTCTGCCTTCGGCTCAGGTCCTGATCCCAGGGTCCTGGGATCGAGCCCTGCATTGGGCTCCCTGCTCAGCGGGAAGCCTGTTTCTCCCTCTCCCACTCCCCCTGCTTGTGTTCCCTCTCTCGCCGTGTCTCTCTCTGTCAAATAAATAAATAAAATCTTTAAAAAAAAAAAAAGTTAGAAAAAAAGTATTATTTTACTTTTTGCATATTTGTTTAATATCTGGCTTAATAGAAGACAGCTGGATTCTCATATTTGCTTCTATGTTCAATTTATTGCAATATATTGTTTCAAAATGTATAAAGAAAATCTAGGGGTTCCTGGGTGGCTCAGTCGGTTAAGCATCTGACTTTTGATTTCGGTTCAGGTCACGTTCTTATGGTTATGAGATCGAGCCCCTCATCAGGCTCTGCACTAGTTGTGGAACCTGCTTAAGATTCTCTCTCAGGGCGCCTGGGTGGCTCAGCTTGGTTAAGCGTCCAACTCTTGATTTCAGCTCAGGTCGTGATCTCAGGGTCGAGGGATTGAGCCCCCTGTTGGGCTCCATGCTCAGCAGGAGTCTGCTTGAGATTCTCTCTCTACCTCTCCTTCTGCCGCTCCCCCCTGCATGCGTGCACGCATTCGCGCTCTCTCTCTCTCTCTCTCTAAAATAATAAGTGTTAAAAAAAAAAATTCCCTCCCTTTCCCTCCGCCCCTCTGCCCCCAAATGAAAACCTAGTCTCATGCAGATACGAAGTTGGAAAAGGGAGGGATGCTTTAGTAGCCTTTTCTCTACTTGTGCACATCCTTTGTTGATAACTGCACCAAAACTCAGCAAGTCATAATTTCTTACAGGTTAGTTGCACTGTGGAACCTGAACCCATAACCATGAACTTTTCCTGCACTGTTACACTAAAGTCTGTCAGTCTGTCTTGCACTTTGAAGGGATCTTTTACCCAGCCATGATTTGTAACATCATGCGTTGGTCATTTGGAACAAGGCTTGCTGACTTTTATAGATCTCTAAATAGTGACATTTTCATTATACCATATCCAAAAAAATCCACCTTTGTTCATATCACTGTTGACCTCCTGAGAGAAGTCTTTAGCAACTGATAAATTATTGAACTCTACATCTGAAACTAATGATGTACTATATGTTGGCTAATTGAATTTAAATAAAAAAAAAGTCAGTGTTGGAAGCTATCAAGTTTATGGTGACTGATACAAGTTCTTGTAATTAATTTTACTGACTAATTTACTAATTAATTAATTTTCTTTGAAACTTCAAAGTTTTTTTAATTTTTAAAATATTTTTAAAGATTTTAAAGATTTTACTTATATATTTGAGAAAGACAGAGAGAGCAGGGGGAGGAGCAGAGACAGACGGAGAGGGAGAAGCAGACTCCCTGATGAGCAGGGAGCCCAAAGCCGGGGCTCGATCCCAGGACCCTGAGATCATGACCTGAGCCAAAGTCAGACGCTTAACTGACTGAGTCACCCAGGCGCCCGTAATTTTTTAATTTCTTTAAAAAAATTTTTTTTTCTTATTTTTTTAAGTAAGCTCTATGCCCAGTGTGGGCTTGAACTCACAAGCCAGAGATCAAGACTCGCGTGCTCTACCATCCGAGCCAGCCAGGCGCCCCCAAAGTTTTTTTAAACCTTGAATTTTTATCACTGGCAACGGATGATGCCAGTTGTTTTCCTTGAGGTGATAAGCTCACTTCATTTTCAAGATGTCTACCGGATACCAGATGTCTGCCAAGTCTGAAATGCCAGTTGGCCAGTCATCCTCACAAGTACAAACGGGGTCCCATGAGAAAAGCACAAGTGCTCGTGTGGACTTCCCATCTGGTCACACCGAATATCAAGACACTCCTACTCAAGGGTCTAGATTTAATGACATTAGGTAATCGTGGGGCGCTGGCTGGCTCAATCAGTAGAGCACGCGACTCTTGATCTCGGGATCATGAGTTCGAGCCCCACGTTGGGTGTGGAGATGACTTAAATAAATAAAACAAAAAAACATGAAGAACTCGTGCTACTTCCTCAGCGATGTTCCTCAGTGAGATGGGTTTGTTTTTCCTGGTGAGGAAGGCGGGGACCACTAGAACAACCCGGGCCGCTACCTTGATTCACTCGTGGGCTCTGGCAGCTCCACCCACCATTGCTTTTCCACCGTCAGGGCAAATGTCACCACGGTGGAAAAGACAAATCATGTCTTAGTATTATTATGGAAGATAGTTTTGGCCTCGCAGACCCCCTGAAAGGGACTTGAGGACCCCTCCAGGTGTCCACAGTCCATACTTTGAGAACCGATCGGCAGCAGTGACCTTTCTGGTTCTTCGTAAGCACCTCACTGTTCCACTGTGTGGTGTGACATCGGATTTAACTGATCCCTTTCTTTGAAGACACATGGGTGTTTTCTGGTTATCACCTTCAAAAACACTGCTGCTAAAGATGTCCTTGTCCTTGTGTGCCCTTGGGGCTGGGGTTCAGGCCCTTGGCACCTGCCAGATGGGCTAACCCCCCTTGCCTCCCCACCAGCTGGGCCTGAGCTTTCTCGTGTGTTTGCATGCAGGTGGAGCATGACCCCACCCATGGTGAATGCCTACTACTCGCCCACCAAGAATGAGATCGTGTTTCCTGCTGGGATCCTACAGGCGCCGTTCTACACCCGCTCCTCGCCCAAGTAGGATGCTTGAGTTGCTCGACCCCATCTCCTTCCCCCACCCCTCCGTGGACACCCAGCCCGGGCCTGGGGCCCACAGCTGACCACACGAGCCAGCCAGTCTCCCTGAGGGCTTTTTGTCCCACTGGCCCAGAGAGCTTGGGGCTCTCAGAAATTGCAGAGAGAACAGCGTCCTCACTCCCTGCGCTTCCCTCCAGGGGTCTCCGGGGTCCAGAAGCCCCTGCACAGTGGGAGCTTGGGGGCATGTCATGAAGTCAGGTGCCCTCTCTAGGGGAAAGCCCCCCTAGTGGTGTTTTAGAGCAGTCACAGCTGGGGGGTGGGGGTGGAAAGTGTGAGAGCACAGTCTGAGAAAGGCCCTGGGTTTGAATCCCAGGTCTGCTCTTTGCTGACTGCGGGGCCCTTGGGTAAAGTGATTGAACCGTTCCCAGTCTTGGTTTGCTTATCCAAACAGTCGATCACTAATACCAAACTCTTCTGAGGTGACCAAAGAGGACAGTGCAGTTCGGTGGAGCGTCTAGCACAGTGCTTGGCCTTCAGGGGCTACGGGCGGACCACAGCCCATTTGCCCAGCCTCTGACTACCCTTAGGGGTTTGCTGGAGGCTCAGGCTGCGGCCACATCCCCACAGAGCCCGCGGGACCCTGCTTTGTCTCCAGACCCAGGAAGTGATGTCCCCTTGGGGGCGTCACCCTCACCTTTGTGTCCCCCTCTCCAGGGCCTTAAACTTCGGTGGCATTGGTGTTGTCGTGGGCCACGAGCTGACTCATGCTTTTGATGATCAAGGTACGGCTTCCTGGGGTCCCCTTCAGACGGGGCACATTGGCTCCTGGCCCCACTGCCTCTGCTTTGCTCTCGTCACTTCCAAAGGTCTGGAGACAGATGGGTTTGGGTTCAATCCTGGCCCTGCCCCTGCCCCTTGAATGAACTTGAACGAGTCCTGTCCTTTCTCCACGCCTCCTCATCCTTGTCTGTAAAATGGGCATGATGATCGCAGCCTCGTGTGGTGATGCCGGGGACTGTGTGAGACGCAGGGGCTTCCTGGAAGGTGTCCCGTACTCAGGAGTGGGTGTTAGTAGTCAGCAGGGAGCTCACAGTTCTCCAGCACTCCAGAGACTGCTCTGGGCCAACTGCCATCAAAGGAGTTGAAGTCATTCGCCTCCTCACCAAAACATCGAGAATCTTCATTCCCTCCTGCCTTGGGTATCCCAAGGCCAAGGAGGAGGAGGTGGGACCTTAGAGGCCGGGGCCTGTCCTGTGATCCCAGTGCTGCTGACTCCATTTCCCCCTTCCTGGGCTCGGGGTCCAAGGCCCTCAGTCAGCCTTGACAATGAATCCAGCAACACGGAACCGTGAATGTGCTGACCCTTTACCCACATCACGTTCCTCCATCCTCTCTCCCCCACCCACCCCCCAGCTGCCTGACTCATTCTCCCAGCTCCTCTGGCACCCAGGCGGGCATCATCTCCCCGGTGCTGCTGGGTAGACCCTGGGGGGGGGGGATGGGCGGGTGGGTCCAGAGGGGGGATGAGCGGGCCTCTTCTCACCGGGAGGAGAGATGGGCGGAGAGGCGCAGTGAGCCCTGCCTCCTCCCCCCTCCTCCCCCTTGACCTGACGCTTCCCTCGGAACCCACAGGACGAGAGTATGACAAGGACGGGAACCTTCGGCCCTGGTGGAAGAACTCGTCCGTGGAGGCTTTCAAGCAGCAGACAGAGTGCATGGTGGAGCAATATGGCAACTACAGTGTGAACGGGGAGCCCGTGAACGGCCGGCACACGCTGGGGGAGAACATCGCCGACAACGGGGGGCTCAAGGCGGCCTACCGGGTAAGAGCTCATTCCCCACATGCCCCGGCCCGGGTCTGGGTCTGTGCAGGGGCCTCCTCAGGAAAGGGTCTTTACGGACAAGCTGGGACCAGCTGCAGCCGCTGCGTGACCTTCTGTTTGCTCATCTGCGGAACGGGGGGTAGCAGGGACCGATGGAGAGGTCTGCGGAAGTCCTCGCACAGAGCGTGGCACGCAGAGGGCTTTCCAGACCAGTCCGCCCGACTGACAGACAGAGGAAGGGGCTTAGGCTGGAGCCACCTGACGACCTGCGGGTTCCTACCTTGGCAGGGATAGGCATCATTAAATCAGGCAGCAGTGGGCCCAAGAGGGGAGGGGAGGGGAGGGACACTGGTCATGGAGCCAGTTCCGGGTTCCAGACCTGGTTCTGGAGAAAGTCACTTAGCCTCCTTGAGCCACAGTGTGCTTGGCTGTGAACACCCACTCCCTGCGTCACTGGGCTGTCAGGAGGATGACATGATCTAATTTATCCTTTAAAGCCAGAGTCAGCAGGGACGCCCCGCTGGCTCAGTCGGAAGAACGTGTGACTCTCGATCTCGGGGTCATGGGTTCGAGCCCCACATGGGGTATAGAAATTACTTAAATAAGTAAAACTTCAAAAAACAAAACAAAACAAAAACCCAAGGGTCAGCAAACCTATATCCTGTGGGCCAAATCCAGCCCTCAGCCTGTTTTTGTAAATAAAAACGTAGGGGGACCCCCGCCGGGCCTGTTGGGCTCCATGCTGTCCGCAGCTGTTTTCACACCACAACGCCAGAACAGAGTAGTTGCACCGAGACCGTCTGGCCTCCAAGGCTGAAAATATTTACCCTCTGGCCCTTCGCAGGAAAGTCTGCCAAACCCTGGCTTTATGAGGATGACTTAAGATGTTGTGTCGGGAGGGGATTGGAATTGGACCAGCTCGAGTCAAGGAGTCTGGTTAGCAAGCTCTTGTGAGATTGTCCAGGCAAGAGAAGGGATGAAGCCACGGCAGGGGTGAGAAGTGGCCAGATTTAGGTGGTTTGGATAATTGAACAAGAAGCTCAGGGCGCCCGGCTGGCTCAGTCGGAAGAGCATGCGACTCTTGATCTCCAGGTCATGAGTTCGAGCCCCACGTTAAGTGTAGAGATTACTTTAAAAAAAAATCTTTAAAAAAAGAAAGAAAGAGAAGCTCAAAGAAGAACTCTGGGGTTGGGGCCCGAGGCACTAGGTGGTTGGTGGTGCCGTTGACCGTGGTGGGAAAGTGTGTGCGCATGCATGCATGTGGGTATGAGTGCATGCACGTGTATAACCCCTCATTCTGTCTGTGCCATATTAAGTCTGGATGCATCTTGGAAATCCAGCTGAAGCTGTGAATATTCAAATCAGGGAAGAGGCTGGAGCTGGAAATATGCACCTGAGAGCCATGGCCACGTAGATGGTGTTTAAAGCCCCTCGGAATGAGTGCTGGTGAAGAAGATCGCTCCTCTGGGTGGAGGGGGGACCCCAGACTCCCCCAAACAAGTCCTTGCCCCAACAGGGTAGAGCTCCCCGAGGCCTCCCGCACTGGCCCCCCATCGTTGCCCTGTTTGCTCCTGTGTCATGGGAGCCCCTGAACTTTGTTTTCTCTGCTCCCAGGCCTACCAGAACTGGGTGAAGAAGAATGGGGCTGAGCAGACATTGCCCACCCTGGGCCTCACCAATAACCAGCTCTTCTTCCTGGGCTTTGCGCAGGTGAGTTTGTTGTAGGAAAATATGCCAAACTCAGGCACATTTCTGCCATCTTGATATTCCAGGAGCTCTGAGAGCCAAAGGCTTCTTAATTGAGAGCCTTCTAGCTCATTGGACTGTCCATAGGACATCTACTCTGTAAGAAGATGAGCTTCCTGCCGGTAGAGAAATCCGATTAAGGGCCATGAATGCCATGAAAAGGTTTCCTCTATCAGGTAGATGAGAGGACAAGTGAGTGCTAAGGGCCCTCTGGTTCAGGGGTTCTAGAAATTTCCTAAACTCAAGATGTCCCAGGAGGTCCCTTGAATTGACATTAATGTATAGTCTTCTGTTAGTGCCCAGAGCCACCAGGCCATTAGACAGTTTTTGTTCTGCCCAGAATGTGAGTGACCAGGACTCAGTTCAAGGTTTTCAGACTGGTTTGGGGGCAGAATCCTTTGTTCAGAGGAAATCTAATGCAGAGGCCCAGGACAGACAGAGGTGACCACAGTAGAGGATGCTGGGATGGGGGACATACCAGCCCACGGTCTCTTCCCTACCTACCCGGTCGCCCCTCCAGACGCCCAAGGGTCTCAGAACCAGGTGGGGGCTCATTCCCCTGCTGTCGTGGACGGGGGCAGTCTGGTGGTCTCAGGGCCCCACAGTGACCTAGCTTCTCCCTTGTTGCCTCACAAAGGTCTGGTGCTCTGTCCGCACACCTGAGAGCTCCCACGAAGGCCTCATCACCGATCCTCACAGCCCCTCCCGCTTCCGGGTCATTGGCTCCGTCTCTAACTCCAGGGAGTTCTCAGAACACTTCCACTGCCCGCCTGGCTCCCCCATGAACCCTCATCACAAGTGTGAGGTCTGGTGAGGGTGGCAGCACCGTGAGCCAAGACAGAGGATGA
Organism: Halichoerus grypus; assembly: GCF_964656455.1. Lineage (NCBI taxonomy): Eukaryota > Metazoa > Chordata > Mammalia > Carnivora > Phocidae > Halichoerus > Halichoerus grypus. Next base: position 172,128,085 of record NC_135716.1, read on the forward strand.
GCCCCCAGGTGGAGCCTGTCGGGCCACCTTTCCATCCAGCGTCCGGGGTGTTGCCCCGCCCCCTGGCCGCCCAGGGCCCCCCCTACCCCGCACTGGAGGGTTTCCAGCCGGAACCGAACCTCTGATGTGGGTTCTCAACACAATCCGAGATTTGATCCCCTGTGAAGACCCTGTCGTCCCAGGCACACGTGTGCCAGTTCTCACGGGCATTTGGGTGTTAGGCTGGTGGCTTACAGGGCCTGGGCCCCATACTGACAAGGGCAGTGGGACACGGACCCCTGCCCACATCCAGTGCCAGAAACACCACAAATACCACTGTGTCAAATGCTTTAAAGATATATTTTTGGGGAAACTATTTTTTAAACATTGTGGAATACACTGGAAATCTTCAGGGAAATAATGCATTTAAAACACTTTTTTTTTTAAGGAAAGGATTGGTATATTTATTATATTCTGTTTTTCTAAATAACCTATGGATAAGGGAAGACCCACTGATTTACCCCTTCCTTCCTCACTTGCTGTGAGGTCGGCTGAGGCAGCCATCCCCCGCCCCTGAGCATGTCCCCAAGTAGAGAGCTGATCCAGTCCTTGGCGTTTGCAATTTCAGCCTCTGTCAGCTGGTTTTGCAGTCACAGGGTGTAAAGAGGAGAGGTGTGGAGGCCAGGAAGGGGCAGAGGCCCCCTCACGGACACTGCCCCTCACAGCTTGCCTGCCTCTGTCCCCGGAGTCCAACAGTGGGAACCCCAACAAGGACGGTCTGATCCCCAAAGTCGCAGCAGGAAATGGATGGCTGCAGCAGGGTGAGGCCAGCTCGTGGCCTTCAAACCCAGCCCCAGGGCACCCAGGCACCCTGGACCTGGATGGCAGGAGCCCCGCGAGGCCCCGCCCTGCGTCAGATGCTCTCTGCCATGCCATAGGTAGCCTCTTTCTGTCCCTCTCCTGGCCGCTCCATGTGTGGCCCAGGGGCCAGTTGCCTGTCCGCAGCAACCCTCCCATCCCAGCGTCTTCGGGGTCTGCCTTGCTGACCCTCTTCCCCAGGGGAAGGAGAAAAGGGAAGACCACTCTCCTGTCCTGCAGCGCCCGGATCCTGCCTCTGGGCTCCGGCCTGAGCTTGGCTCCCAGGACCGCGGCCAGCCCCGCCGGCCCGCCCTCCATCTTTAGTGCCTTAGCTGAGGCAGCCCAGGCTGCACCCCAAGGAGACAGCCCTCTACCAGGTGCCCCTCTGCCTCCTCAGTGAAGCCTTCAAGTGTCCTGACTGTAACGCAAGGCCGTGCCCCCTCCTGCCAGTGTCCACAGAGCTGCCCCTCACGGCAGCCCGGGGGCCCTAGCCTGCAGGCAGGTCCGTGGCGCCACGGCCGGGAACCTGACGGACCCCGGAACGTGCCCTGAGCCCCATCCCACCCTCAGCCCCTTCGGCTGAGTCAAGACAATACTTGCAGCTAGATGGACTCCTCACTTGGCGATGTTTTCAGCCAAGGAGGACTGTGAGGGAAAGGCTCCCCGCCACGGTCGGTCCAGCCTGCGGTGTCAGGGAACCAGGACCGGTGTCCCTCCCTGAGGCCAGAGCAGCCGGTGCCCGTCGCGGCTCGCCCATCTCGGCCGCCCGAGGCCTGGCCGTGCCCCCTCGGCGCGCTCGCCTCACCCCTGCAGCCAGGACCCTCCCTGCCCACGGGGCCCAGCACGATGGCCATGAGGCCCCTGGTCCCCGCAAGCAGCGGGCTGGTAGCTCTTCAGAGGAAAGGTAGGCCAGGAGCCAGAGAAGAAGCCAGTCAGGGGCTGCCGCACGCACCTCGCCGCACACAGGTGGGCTTCCCAGCCCTGGCGCCGTCCGGTACCTCCTCTGCCCCCCTCCTTCCTTCCCGCCTTCCCCATGGAAGCTCACAGTCCTCGAGAGTGTCCGCCGGCGCCACGGACTGGAACCTCCCCGCAGAATCAAGTGTCCTGGGGCTGAGGGTTCAGCCAGAGGGGGTGCAGACTGCATTCAGCAGGGGGCCCAGCAGGGATGGAAGCAAAGGAAGCAGCCCCCACTGTCCCTACCCCTCCGGAGCCGAAAGAAGCCTGAGGGGATGGGCAGCCCTGAAAGCCGCTCCCCTCAGGCCCAGGGAGCCATAGGGCTGGCGGCTCCGCGGGTACGTGGACGTGGGGTTTGGAGCTGGGAATCTATTTTTTGTATTATTATGTTCTGTGCTACTGTAGGTTTGGTGTGGCACTATTGTAACTCAAATAAAGTACTTGTACCGAGCGTCACGTGACTGTGTGTGTCCTCCAGGGCTCGGGGTGGGGGGGACCCTGGCCAACACAGAGCTCCCATCCTCACCCAGGCAGCGGGGCTAACGGCACCTCCTCCCCAGCGCGGGGGCCTTGGGCCCTGACAAATGCCGGGAGGTTACCCGGGGCCTGGGCCTGGCAAGAGCACGTGAGCGCCCCCTGCTGGGGAGAATGGTGCGTGCCAGAGGTGTCCAGGGGGCATTCTGGTAGAAATCCTTTTTTCCATGATCTTGGAGCAAAGGGTGTCAGCAGAGGGTTGCCAGGCCTCAGATGCTCAGCGGGGCCGACGGGAGTAGGTAAATTCAGTGAAGTTCAAGGAAAAGTGTCTGACATACACTCATGCCTCCCCCTGGGTTTTGCATATATTCTTCTCTCTGCCTAGAATGCTCTTCTCTGACTTCTCTGCCTGATACACTCCTACCCGTCTTTCAATGCCCAGCATAGCATCACCTCCTCTAGGAAGCCCTTCCTGACCTCCAGATCAGGTACGATCACACAGGCTTCCCTCTCCTACCGGAGTTCATGAGTGCCAGGACCCTGCTATAACAAAGCACCACAGACTTGGTGGCTTACACAACCAAAATTTATTGTCTCACAGTTCTGGAGGCTAGAATCCAAGATCAAGGTGTCGACAAAGTTGATTCCTTCTGAGGGATGTGAGGAAGAATCTATTCCAGGCATTTGCCTAGCTTCTGGCGGTCTGCTGGCCATCTTTGGCGCTCCTTGGCTTGTAGAAGCATCACCGATCTCTGCCTTCATCTTCACGTGGTGTTCTCCCTGTGTGCGCATCCGGTACGTGTCTGAATTTCCCCCCTTTTTTATAGGGACACCAGTCGTATTGGATCAGGGCCCACCCTGATGACTTCATTTTAACTAATGATATCTGCAGTGATTCTATAAAGTCATATTCTGAGGTACTGGGTGTTACAATTTCAACATATGAATTTGAGGGGACACAATTCAACCTGTGAAAGTGCCTGTGTCATCTCTAGCAGCCGAGTGCCTGGCACAGACAAGCCACACAGTAGGGCTCAGTGACTGTTGGATAAGTAGGTGGGTGGGTGGATGGATGGGTGCATAGGTGGGTGGGTGAATGGCTGGCTGATTGGCTGGAGGGTTGGGTACGGGAATGGGAATGGGTGGATGGATGGATGATTGGGCAAATGGATGGATGGATGGATGGATGATGGATGGGTGGGTAGATGGATGGGTGAGTAGATAGATAGGTGGGTGGATGAATGGGCGGATAAATGGATGAATGGAAGAATGGCTGAACGGACAGATAGCCATAAGTGATGTATCACCAAGGGAGCCATCCCCAAACACACCAATGCCAGAAAGAATGAGCCCAGTGGGCTGGGGTAACTCCTGGAGGGCAGAGATTTCAGCTGATCCTTGACTGAAGGGGGAGAATTGGGGTTCATACTCTGAACTAAACCGAGTGATGACCTGAGCAAGTACCTATTCAAGGAGCAAACTCTTCACCCTGCCTTGCTTTAAAAGGAGTAAGTCATTTCTCAGTTTCTCCAGCTGTAAAATGGACATTTATTCTGTCCTCTCTTTGTTGTGACCCACAAATACTGGGGAGATATGAAGATGCTTGAGACAGTGATGCACTTTGAACCCCTCAGAACCTTCACACTAGGTGTGTGCATGAGCCCATAGCCCAGCATTTCTCACCTGGACAGCTCAACCTCATCCCCTCCAACCAACTGCCCTCGGGAAAGCAGCCTATTTAAAGATCACATCACTCCCCTTCACCAGCTCCCCACTGCACTTATCTGCCCTAGGACTTGGACTCTGCCCAAACTGCTCCCACTGGAGCCCCCCCTTGCCACCTTGAGCCTCCTTTTTGCACCTTTTTTTTTTTTTTTAAGATTTTTATTTATTTGACAGAGACACAGCGAGAGAGGGAACACAAGCAGGGGGAGTGGGAGAGGGAGAAGCAGGCTTCCCACAGAGCAGGACCCTGGGATCATGACCTGAGCTGAAGGCAGACGCTTAACGACTGAGCCACCCAGGCGCCCCTCCTTTTTGCACCTTAACAGTCCGTGTCCTTCCCTGCCTTCAGATTGGAATGTCCTCCACACCCCCTTGCCAAGGGATGAATGAGTGAATACATGGATTTTTTCTTAAAGCTCCTGCACATTGTGTGCCTCCTGCGAATCAGGCTGAGTGCTGCACGCTTGCACAACCTCTCCCTGGATGCTTACGGCAGATTTCAAAGAGGGCTACTTTATCACTCAGATCAGAGGGGGGCAGTGGCAGAACTGAGTTCTGAACCAGGCTGCTAGCGAGGAGCTGCTTGGGAAAGCATGAGAGGCTCCTACAGAAAGTGATGGCCCGGGGACCACACACACACACACACACACTCACACACACACACACACACACACACACACACACACACACTGAGGTACCTAAGAGAGAGACACCACTTTTTCCCTGCAGAGGGCTGGCTTCCTGACGTTCCCTTTTTCCCAATGACCAAGTGAACAAATCCCTCCCTCTCCCCTGCTAAGAGCCCTGGGGCCCAAAGCAGGAATTAGAACCCAAGGTTGACCCTTTGGGGGTTTACCCTACAGTTGAGATGAGAAAACACTTGCCAGATGCCACAAGGACATAAACAGACACTGTCCAGGACTTCTAGCAGTAAGTCATTGTGGAAGCAAAGGGGTTCAGCAGGGGCTTTCTGGAAGAGTTGAGAAACTACAAAAGGGAGGCACTGGAGAAGATACTAAACTTTAAAGAATCTAGAACAATAATAAACCTAATTTGAAATGGGCAAGACCTTTACAGAAAGAACTATAACACTTTACTGAAGAACATACAAGAAGACCTGAATAAACACACAGGAACACCCCGGTCATGAATGGAAAGGTTCACTGTAATCTAAGGTGTTGATTTTCCCCAAGGTAATCTATAATGTCAGTGTTCTTTCAACCAAAATTCCAAGACAATTTTTCATGGAACTTGATAAGCCAATTCACATGGAAGAGAAAACGCACCATGGCCAAGAAATTTTGAAAAAGAACAAGGGTGCCTGGGTGGCTCAGTTGTTTAAGCCTCTGCCTTCAGCTCAGGTCATGATCCTGGGGTCCTGGGATCGAGTCCCACATCCCTCTCCCTCTGCCTGCCTCTCTGCCTACTTGTGCTCTCTATCTCTCTGTCAAATAAATAAATAAAATCTTTTTTTTAAAAATCTTAAAAAAAAAGAAAAGAAAAAGAGGGGCATCAAGGTGGCTCAGTCGGTTAAGCAGCTAACTCTTGATTTAGGCTCAAGTCATGATCTCAGAGTCCTGGGATTGAGTCCCAAGTCAGGCTCCGCACTCAGCAGGGAGTCTGCTTGGGGATTCTCTCTTTCCCTCTCCCTCTGCCCCTCCCCCTGCTCACACAAAAGCTCTCTCTCAAAAAAAAAAAAAAAAATGAATCTTAAAAAAAGAAAAGGAAAAAGAAATATAATTCAGAATATTTCAACTGATGAAAGTTCTCCTCCCAAAATCAAGCATAAAGCTGAAGTAAACTGTAACAGGATACTCTAGACTGAATGAAATATTCTCAAATAAGCATTTGGGGATATGGGAAATCACCTCAAATCAGAAATACAAAAACTAATAAGAGAAACAGACTAAAAAAAAAAAAGAAAGGAAGAAATGAAATGAGAATTGATCTCAGAGAAGAAAATAACAAAATTATATCATAGCTGAAGTTTAAACAAGGAAGTGCCCAAGTGCCCAAGAGAGAATAGATTCAAATGAAAAGTTTACAGAGGACATTGAAAAAAAGCAGGGAAGAAACCAAGAGAATGAAAGCTAGATAAAGAGATAAAAATGGTGAAGAGTTAATGTCTCAGACTGTAATCCAAGCAGGCTTTCCAGAAATAAAAGGTCTGGATCCACATACACATCAAAAGGGCTCACCAGCTACTGTATGAAACTGACATTGAGTCATCAATCCTAAAATATATCCAAGTAAAGTTATTGCACTTTAAACAGAAAATCAGGGACTCCAGGCAAAGATGTGAAATAAAGTTATAAAGGCAACAGAATTAGACTAACATCAGACTTTAAAAAAAAAAAAAGTTGTGTTGTATGAGGTGCCTAGAACAGGCAAAATCACAGACAGAAACTAGAATAGAGATTACCGGGGGCTGGAGGAGGGGAAAGAGGCCGTCATTGTTTAATGGGTTTAGAGTTGTTGTCGGGGATGATGAAAACATTTGGGGTATAGAGGCGCCTGGCTGGCTCAGTCGGTGGGGCGTGAGACTCTTGATCTTGGGGTTGTGTGTTGGAGCCCCACTTTAGGTGTAGAGATTACTTAAACAAACAAACAAACAAACAAAAACCCAGTAACTGAATAGGTTTGACTCACTTACTAAAAGAAAATTATTATTATTATTTTTAAAGATTTTAAGTAATCTCTATACGCAATGTGGGGTTTGAACTCGCAACCTAGAGATCAAGAGTCGAACGCTCTACCAACCCAGACAGCCAGGTCTCCCTGAAAGTTATTTTCAAATTAGCTCATAAAGGGGAACCTGACTGACTCAGTCGGTAGAGCATGCGACTCTTCATCTCAGGGTCCTGAGTTCAAACCCCACGTTGGGCATAGAGCCTATTAAAAAAAAAATGACTCATAAGTAAAACCCAGTTCTATGGTGTATATCGTAGAGACACTACCAGAATACAGTGATTCAAAAATGTGAATAATGAAGGGATGGATACGGATTTATGAGACAAATGGAAACAAAAAAGCAGGGTCTGTAGCCCTGATACCAGAATTCAACTAAAATAAAACATTTAATGAGACAAAGAAAGACATGTTAGAATGCCAAAAGCCTCATTTCACAATGAAGATAGAACAGTGACAAAGATCTACGCACCCAATGATGCATCAGTCCCCTACCTAAAACAGACAATGGTGAGCATTCACATGGACACAAATAGCTTCAGATTCTTTGCCCATTCAGGGAAGTCTGTCCATATACTTCTTCCCTAGACTCCTTGTCACCAGTTTCCAATCATGTTCTTCTCAAGTCCCTTCCCATCCAGGTAACTGTTGGGCGGAGCCTCTGAATCACTATAGATCAGGCCTCTGTACGGTTTATCTTCTAGGCAAAATGAACAATGAGCTGTGCCGCTTGAAGTTCTGCCCAGGGGGAGGATTTCCCTTCACCACTGCCCTTCAGGGAACGTCCCAGAAAGGGGCTATCATGCTGTACATGACCACTTTGTGCAGAACGATCTATAACTCAGGCCTAGGTTTTCTCTTCCTCTGTCAACGTGGTGCAGAGAACACTCCAGAAGGCCGTAAGTGCGGGCTTGGAGAGAGGAGGTAGTGTAGTGGGAGTAGGAGTCATGGGCACGTGGGCCACTTCCTCATGCAATTACTTGTGTGTTCAGGGCTTCCTTAAGCCCAATCTCAAATATACCAGTCCCATTTTTTTTAAAAGATTGTATTTATCTATTTATTTGAAAGAGAGAGTGAGCGGGCGGGGGGAGGAGCAGAGGGAGAGGGACAAGCAGACTCTGTGCTGAGTGCAGGGTCCAACGAGGGGCCCAATCCCGTGACCCTGAGATCACGAACCGAGCTGAAATCAAGAGTCAGATGCCCAACTGACTAAGCCACGCAGGCGCCCCTATACCAGTCCCATTTGATGATGAATGTAATGCCCATTTTTGTGGCTTTGTGGGTCAGACAACACCCTGTCCGTGATGGGCAGCTCAGATCGCATGATAACTTGGGGGCCCATGGTCACATGCCCAATAGCAAGCCAAAAGTTGTTTCTCAAAAAAGGAGTAGATATCCACCGAGGGTGGAAGGGCTTTGTTCCAAAATCCTAAGGGTCTGTGCTAAGGGACCTGACAAAGGCTCCATCTCTCTCTGCCAATGACACTAAAAGCACCCTGGGATCTGCTCGATCACATGACCCGAGCAGCCGAGCAGCGTGCTCCATAGCCTAGACCTGTTGCAGAGCCTTCTCTTGTCCTGGGCCCCGCTCAAGACTAACAGTTTATCAGGTCACATGGTAAATGGCCCTGAGTAGCATACCTAAATGAGGAATATGTTGCTTCCAAAATCCAAAAAAGACCTGCTAGGTGCTATGCACTTTTTAGGTTATAGGATGGGCCAGATGCAATAATTTGTCTTTTACTTTAGAAGGCTTATCTTGACAAGTCCACACTACTGGGACCCCTGGGAATTTCACTGAGGTGCAAGACTGATTTCTGTGGGATTTATCTCCCCCACCCTCTGATGCACAAATACCTTTTTTTTTTTTTTTAAGATTTTATTTTTAAGTAATCTCTACACCCAACGTGGGGCTTGAACTCATAACCTTGAGATCAAGAGTCACAGGCTCTACCGACTGAGCCAGCCAGGTGCCCCTGATGCACAAATCACAAATGTCTTAACCAATGTCTAGAGTAGCTGTGAAGTCCTGTTCACTGGGGCCAATCAGCCTAATATCAATAATGGATCAGCATGATGTCTTGAGGGGAAAAAAGGCAACCAAGACCCCTGGGGACTAAATCATGACATTGGCCTGGAGAGTTGAGATGCATGGGAAGAGGGACAGTGGAGATATATTGCTGGCCCTGCCAGCTGGAAGAAAACTGCTTCCTGTGCTCTTTACTATCGTGTATTGAGAAAAAAGCATTTGCCAGATCAATAGCTGCATACCAGGTCCCAGGATGGTATGGACTGAATGTCTAAATCCCCTGAAATTCATATGTTGCCATCCTAACTCCCACCGTGATGGTATTAGGAGGTGGGGATTCTGCCTGCTGCTGAGTATGTCTATTCTGGTTATGCATTCCAGAACTAAGAAAATAGCCCCAGGATGGATCTGAGCAACCACTGGGCACACTATGAGTCAGACCTGAGCTAACAATCCATTGATCACCTGACCTCCATGGTCCTGAGTCTGACTCATGGACCTCAATGACATTTTGGATCAGTTCAGAGCCAGTGTCCAGGAATCTCTGGAAAGACTGATTATTTCCTCTCCCCCAGTTCACAGTCAGTCTGGCAAACCTCCATAGGTCCCTTTGCGGAAGGGTAGGAGAAAGATCACCGGTATAAATTTTTGGCAATCTAGCAGATCCTCCTTCAAGGGACACCATCCTCCCCTTTATTCAAGGGGTTCTGGATCTGTAAACTGGTTCAAGACTACGAATTGATTGAGAGGCCATGACTCTCTGTTTTGGTGATTCAAATAGATTTCTGTTTATTCAACCTGGAAATCTGCTTGTACAGATCAAGTAAGGATTTTGTAGATGGCCCACCTTCTTCTCTTCTAGGGACACTGTGATCAACTAGCCAACGCAGACATCTCTGTAAATCAGACTGTTCTGAATGGTTCTCTGGCACTGCTGTCCATCCCAGTAACCATGGTACACATTGTCTTTGGTAAGTAAATACCACCGCTTGACCCCTGCCATTCCAGGATCTCATTATCCCCAATTATTTATTTAAAAAAAAAAAAAGATTTTATTTATTTGTGAGAGAGAAAAAGCACAAGCAAGGGGAGTGGCAGGCCGAGGGATAAGCAGGCACCCCGCTGAGCAAGGAGCCTGATGCAGGACTCAATCCCAGGACCCCGGGATCATGACCTGAGCCCGAGGCAAACGCTTAACCGACTGAGCCACCCAGGCGTCCCTATCCCCATGTTCAGAGATCCAAGTTCAGTAGTAGAAATTCCCACTGCAATTTCTGACCCAAAGAGAAAAGAGACCATAGCTGCTGGGGCTCCTCTCACAAACGTATTTGCCACAATGATGAAAGGGATGTCCTCTGGACCCTCCCATGGTGGGTAAGTGGGCCTTCCGTGACAAATCCACCCTGGTGGTCCGATCTCCCTAAGCCTCTGGATACTTTCCTCTGCAGCATATCAAGGCACCTCTGGCATTTCAACTTCCTTTAGTCTGGGACTCCTGTGGGTCTGTTTCACTCAACCAACCAAACTGCTAGGGTCCTATTAATTCCCTGTGCTAAAACACTAAATCCAGAATATTTGTTTCGTGGATTCATACAGCAGAAGTTGTCAAAGATTTTCTGTAGACAGCCAGATAGTAAATACTATTGGCTTTGCAGAACAACCTGTCTCTGCCAGAACTAGTTGATTCTCTTACTGGAGCACAAAAGCCGCCACAGACAATCTGTAAATGAGAGTATATCCCAACAACATTTTCTTTATGGACACTGAAATTTGAATTTCATATATTTTCATGTATCATGAAATATAACTCTTCTTTTGATTTTTCTCAGCCATGTAAAAAATGTAAAAACATTCTTGGTTTACCAGTTGTACAAAAACAGCAGTGGGACAGATTTGGTCCATAGGCATAGTTTGCCAATCCTTGCCTTAAGGTTTACAATATGCATCTTTCATTAATCTCAACCTGATTTCAAATATCACGCTACTTTGCATATAGTGAAAGAAACCTTAAAACAGTATACTCAATTCTTCCCTCCCACCTTTTATGTATTATTGTCACACATTATATTTTTCTGTACAGTATATAAACTTCTTTTTTTAAAGATTTTATTTATTTATTTGACAGAGAGGGACAGCGAGACAGGAACACAAGCAGGGGGAGTGGGAGAGGGAGAAGCAGGCTTTCCGCTGAGCAGGGAGCCCGATGTGGGACTTGATCCCAGGATCCTGGGATCATGACCTGAGCCAAAGACTCAGCCCAACGACTGAGTCACCCAGGCGCCCCAGTATATAAACTTTTTTAAAGTTTTATTTATTTATTTGGGGGCACCTGGGTAGCTCAGTTAAGCATCCAACTCTTGACTTCGGCTCAGGTCATGATCTCAGGTTGTGAGATCAAGCCCCATGTCGGGCTCCGTGCTGGGCATGGGGCCTTCTTAAGATTCTCTCTCTCCTTCTCCCTCTGTCCCTTGGTCCTTCCCCCTCCCCTCCAAAAAAGTGTTACTTATTTAAGTAATCTCTACACCCAAGGTGGGGCTCACCTCACAACCCTGATATCAAGAGTTGCATGCTTTCGACTGAGCCAACCAAGCACCTCTATTATTCCATATACTATAAAACTCCACTACACTGCTATTATTTTTGTTTTAGATAGTTAATTACCTTCTAGGGTGATTAAAAATAATTTAAACATGTCTTTTATATTTACTTTCATTTTAACCATTTCTGAAAATTAGTATTTCCTTGTGTACCTCCAAGTACCTGTCTGGTATCATGTCCTTCCCCTTGAAAAACTTCCTTTAAGATCTGATGGTACAGTTCTGCTGGTAATGAATTCTCAGCTTTTGTTGATTTGAAAAAGTCTTCCATTTTTTAATTTTTTAAATTAATATGCAGTAAAATTGAGTTTATTTGTGTACAATTCTGAGTTTTGAGACATGTGTAGAATCCTATAATCACCACAATCAGGATACAGAATAGTTGTGCTTTCATTTAAAAAGAAAAAAAAGCTTTTTATTTTGAAAGACTTATAGATCACGTGATGTTGCAAAAAATAGCATAGAGTCCTGTTTACTCTTCACCTAGATTTGCCCAATGGTAGCATCTTACATAACTATTGTACAATATCAAAGCCTATTCTCAATTCAACAACATTAGGGCAATATTATTAAGCAGACTTATTCAGATCTTACTTAGATTTCACCAGTTCTTACATGCACTTGTGTGTGTGTGTGTAATTGTATGCAATTAGGTATAGATTCATGTTACCAGCACCTTCATTTACTTTAAGTAAACTCTATGTCCAATGTGGGACTCAGACTCATGACCTCGAGGTCAAGAATTGCATGTTCTACTGACTAAGCCAGCCAAGCACCCCTAGCACCTTCATTTTTGAAAGATACTTTTACTGTATATAGAATTCTGGGTTGACAGTTTCTTCAGCATTTTCAGATGTCAATTCATGGAGCAACCAGCTGGCTCAGTCAGTAGAGCATGTGACTCTTGATCTTCAGGTCAGGAGTTCAAGCCCCATGTTGGTCCCAGAGCTTACTGAAAAAAACTATATATAAACAAACAAATAAACAAGCTGGTTCATTGTCTTCTGCTTACATAGTTTCTGATATGAAGTCTGCTGTAATTCTTACCTATGTGCTTCTGTCAGTAGTAATGTGTCTTTTTTTTTCCCCTCTCTGTCTCCTTCAGGATTTTCTCTTTGTTTTTCAGTAGTTTGACTATGATGTATTAGGTGATCTTATTTTTGCTTTTTTGTTGGTGGGGGGTAATTTGTCCTACTTGGGTGTTCTCTGATTCTTAAAGACCTATGGTCAATGTCTTCTACCATTTTTGGAAAATTCTCAGCCATTATCTCTTCACATGTTTCTTCTACTCATTCTCTCTCTTTTCCTTCTGGGATTTCAATTACATGTGTATTAGGTAATTTGACCTTGTCCTGCAACTCTTGGATGCTCTGTTCTTTTTTTTTTTTTTTTTTTTTTGGTTTTACACTTATTTTTCTCTGTGTTTCGGTTTGGATAATTTCTGTTGACCTATCTTCAAGTTTACTGACTCTTTCCTTAGTCTTGTTGAGGAGCCCATAGAGGCATCCTTCATCTTTGCTACCATGATTTTTTTGTCCTTTTTTAATTTCTAGAATTTCCATTTGACTCTTACACCTTCCATCTCTGCTGAAATTCCCCATCTGTTTATGCATGTGGTCCATCTTTCCTACTAGCACTTTTAACATATAAATCGTGATTATTTTTAAAAGCACTTATTGGGGCACCTGGGTGGCTCAGTGGGTTAGGTGTCCGACTCTTGATCTCAGCTCAGGTCTTGATCTCAGGGTTGTGAGTTCAAGCCCTATGTTGGGCTTCACACTGAGCATGGAACCTACTTAAAAAAAATAAATAAAAAATAAATAAAAGCCCTTGTCTAGGGGCGCCTGGGTGGCTCAGTCGTTAAGCATCTGCCTTTGGCTCAGGTCATGGTCCCGGGGTCCTGGGATCAAGCCCCGCATCAGGCTCCCTGCTCCGCAGGAAGCCTGCTTCTCCCTCACCCCCCTGCTTGTGTTCCCTCTCTCGCTGTGTCTCTCTCTGTCAAATAAATTAATAAAATCTAAAAAAAAAAAAAAAAAAAGCCCTTGTCTAGGGGTGACTGGCTGGCTTAGTCGAGCATGTGACTCTTGATCTCTGGGTCATGAGTTCAAGCCCCATGTTGGGTGTAGAGTTTACTTTAAAAAAAATTTTTTTTAAAGTCCTTGTCTAATTGTTTCAACAACTGAATCATTTCTGAGTCTGGCTTGTTGGATTCCTTTGAACATAAGCAAGTGTAAGAAGGCCAGTGAGGCTGGAGATCAGGGATAGAAAAACTGCAGAGAGAGACAGTGGCCACGGGGCAGTGTCCTTCCAGCCATAAGGGGGATTGGGCTTTATCCTGAGAGCAATGGGAACTACTGGAGAGTATAAGCAGGGGAGTCATATGATCAATTTTGGGTTTTTAAAAGCTCTTCTGCTGGTGTACAGAGAATAGATTGTGTGAAAGCCAGAGCAGAAGCAGGGAGACCAATCAGGAAGCAGAGAAAAAAAGGGGAGCATGGCACATCCAGGGCAGCAGAGAGCCTGTACCTGGGACCCTGTGTACCATTTCCATGTCCTTCCAGCACCCGGAAGGAAAAAAACTGGTTCTAGAGAGGGGGTTTGAAAGGGAGTTCAAGCGCGCAGTTTCTTGCTAGTTTTAACATATGACCACCAGAGGGCGCAAAACCCTCACGAGACGCTTGGACTCGGACCTGGGTCCTCCGCCCCCTACTGCGTCCTGGAACTCGGGCAGCCCGAGGTAGACCCCTCTCCTTGTCCAGTTAGATGGCTGATTCTAGGGCTGACAAGAACCAGACTTCAGTCCCGAGGGTGTTTTGTGAGAAAGCAGTGAGTAAACTGAAGGAGTCCTGGACTGGAAGCCTCAAAATGCGAGTTCTAGCCCCTTCCCAGCAGCTCCCTGACTTAGGCAAGTTACATCACCTCCCCGAGCCCGAGCCCGGTGTCTGCAAGAATGGAGATGATTTTTGCCACTATTTCCCCTTTTGCTTCCCAATCTGGCCCAGGCCCTCATTTCAGAGAGAGGCTGTGTAATGTGGGGGCTCAGAACGTGGTGTCTGAGCCACCCGGGGTTATTTCAAACCATTCCAACCACAAACTAGCCAAGCTACCTTGGACAAGTGACTTCACCTCCTGAGAGCCCCAGTTTCCATCTTTGTTAAGTGGGAACCCTAACACATCCCTTGCACAGTTGCAAACCGTAAGATAATGTCCCTAAGTACTTAGCACAGTGGCTGGCACATAATAATTGTTCAATGTATGCTTATTATCCAGCTAGAAAGTGGACTCACATTCATTTCAGCACTTACCTGAATCTCCAGGACTGGGGCCCTGTTAGTAATTCCTTCAGTGGCTTTCAGCAAGATTCCTTCCCTTTTCTGAGCCTCAGTTTGTCCAAAAGAAAGAATGGAAGGTTGGATTAGATTGGGTACTCAGCAGGAGCCCTTTTAGCCCTGACATCCAGGCTGCTTCCATCTCCCTCCCTCCTACCTCCCCTCCCTTTCTTTCTTTCTTCCATTTAACCATCACGTATTCGGTCATTCAACCATTACATATTTACTGGGTATCTACTATATTCCAGGTGCAGGAAACAAAACAGACCCACATCAAACCAGGTGTCAGCCACGGACAGCCAGCCCGTGGGAAGCATGTTTGTTCAAAAGCTCCTTTGCTTTCTCTTCCAGCAATCAATCCTTGCAGGTTATTTCGTGTTTGGAACAGGAAAGAATTGCGCCAAGAGTTTATTTCTGTGCATCTCCGTGTGGCTGTGGACACACACACATTTATATATAACATTTGCTGCTGCGTTGTCATGGGAACCGGTTTTTGGTCTCCGGGCCTGAGGGATGCCTGGGCCTGGAGGAGCTTTTATGGAACAGCCCCTGCCTGCACTTTGGTGTGGTGTGCGATCCTGCTGGGAGAGTTGCCCCAAGAGCCTTTGTCGGCCCTTTTGATCATCGCTGCCTATTTTTCTCATTGATCTTGTCGGATGTGAGTGAATTTGACTGAGGGAACTGAATGTCAAGCTCAGTGACTGGCAGAGCGAGATCCTCTGGGACATTTGCCAACTAGCAGCGTGGATAGGTCAGCTTGGGCTTTTTTGTCTTCTTAAGCCCTTGATGTGGGAATGTTTAAGGCTTTGGGGAAGACGTGGATGAGAAGACAAAAGCAGCCAGGGAATGTGTTTTCAGGACGACAGCTGCAGCAGCCCCTTGGGACTTGGCAGGCGGTGCCAGAGCAGGGAGGGGCCGAGTGCCCGCTGGAGGGAGGCAGGGACTTGCCATTCGCCAGCGGCTTCTCTGGGTCTGGCCCCATCCTGGGTGCTTTGCATATGTTACTCCCTGGAATTCTGGAATCCACCCTGGAGGACAG
The DNA here is from genome assembly GCF_964656455.1 of Halichoerus grypus. NCBI lineage: Eukaryota > Metazoa > Chordata > Mammalia > Carnivora > Phocidae > Halichoerus > Halichoerus grypus. The sequence goes on from NC_135716.1 coordinate 172,143,757, forward strand.
ACATCTCATGCTTCCTAGTGGGAGACTGGCATGGGAGGGAGAGGAAAAGTGGCCTAGCTAGGGAGTGGCAAAGCTGAGCTTCAGACCCAGGTTGGGCCTGACCCCAGAGCTGGGCTTTACCCACTCTGTTGTGGCCCTGGGCAACCTTCCGCCGCCAGGCCCCCCGTGCATCTGGAAAGGCGTTCCAGAGAACGGAGTCCTCGCAAACCCCAGGTCTGAGGAAGAGCTGAAGGGAAGAGGACCCCATTTACTGATGATCTCCTGTGTTCAGTACTGAGCTCCGTCTTTCCACCTCACAGATCTGCTAGAACATTGAAACTCCTATAATCCCCATGCAGATGAGCGAAATCGAGGCCCAGAAGGGTGAGGTGATTTAACGAAGGTCTCGGAACTGGGTTCTGAGCCACGGCAATTGTTTTCCCAACTGAAAGCCCTATAAGCACTGCCCTGGGCTGCCTTCTCCCACATTTCCCAGCCACAGTGCTGAAGAGAGGTGTTTAGGTGTTCTAAGAGCAGGGAAGGCCACTCCAGAAAACCTTGTATGGTGGAGGACTCCAACCTGCCCAGATAGTGCTCCCCCAAATCTACCAGAGTAGGGTTACACTCAGGAACTCAATCAACATCCATCCCTCCATTTTATGGAGTGCCTCCTACGTGCCAGGCTCAGTCTGGGTACAGGGCACCCAGCAATGAATGTGAAAGTCATGATCGCTGCTTTTGGGAGCTTACTCTCTAGCAGAGGGACAGCCACGAGACAAGTAAATTTAAGTGTGAGAAGGTCAATGGTACTACGGGTGCAAATAGCAGGGACTGTTGGCCTGGGTGGAGGGGGGTGTTGGCATCAACTTACAGGAACCTTCCTGACACTTTGGCTCCAGAAGACCGAGAATATAACCGAGTGCTGAAAGTCGGCCGTGCTATGGCATGAAATGAAAGAAGTTTCTATTTTCCTGATGTTCAGATGTGATACTTATCCTCAAGCCATTTACAGCTTCATTGATGAGACAAAGAGGTTAACGATTATGACTACTTATTACAGCCAGGGATGAGGCTACAGAAGCCCCCTCTGAATACAGTGTGATAGAAGCATAGGAAAATAATGTCCCGACATGGTGGCGCCTGGGTGGCTCAGTCGTTAAGCGTCTGCCTTCGGCTCAGGTCATGATCCCGGAGTCCTGGGATCGAGCCCCGCATCGGGCTCCCTGCTCTGCGGGAAGCCTGCTTCTCCCTCTCCCACTCCCCCTGCTTGTGTTCTCTCTCTCGCTGTGTATCTCTCTCTGTCAAATAAATAAACAAAATCTTTAAAAAAAAAAAAAAATAATGTCCCGACACAAAAGTAGCAGAAGACAGCGACATCTGGGTGGCTCAGTCAGTTGAGTGTCTGACTCTTGATTTTGGCTCAGGTCATACTCTCAGGGCTATGGGATCAGGCCCTGTGTCAGGCTCCATGCTCAGTGCAGAGTCTGCTGGAGAGTCTCTCTCTCTCTCTCTCTGCCCCTCTCCGTGCTTGCTCTCTAAGTAAATAAATAAATAAAATCTTTTAAAAAATAGTAACAGAAGATAGAGCAATTAAATCTGTCTGGGGGGAGCAGGAAGAGAATCGAGGAACGTTTGCCCCATAAGATGACACGAGCTGGGTTTTGAAGGATCAATAGGAGCTAGCTAGGAGTCCAGGAGCCAAAGACACTCCAAGTGGTGGGAACAACGTATGGAAAGACTTGGCAACAGGAAAGTGCTTGGCTGTTCCGGGTGCATGTCCATGGGGGAAGGGGCAGGAACTGAGGGTGCAGACATCGGTAGGAGCGAGATGCAGTCATGCAGGTACCCTGGTCGGGAACCTGGACTCTATCCAATCCCTGCTTAGCCTGCATAAGGGGGAGAACCATGCATCTTCTTCAAATTCTCTACTTCAGTGGAAGAAAAGGCGTGTAATGAGGGTAGGGGAAAAAAGCATGATTGCCGAATTTGGGAAAGTGAAAAATGTCCATCTGCAGAATTAATTCTAAATTGCTGCTATTTTCATTCTCACGCCAGCGGGAAAGGCAGAGCCTAGCAACGCGCCCCAGCCTCTTTCCAGGTGCCTGGAGTGCCAGCAGGCCAGGCCAGGCCAGCAGGCTGGCTCCCATGGAGCTCGGTGGAGCCAGTTCGGAGCTTGGTGCCAGCTGTGGGCATCTGGAAATCCAGCTTCCTCTTCCAGTCATTGGATAGGGGGGAAAGAGAGTCCAGGATTTTCCCAAGGCAGCAAACTTGGCAGGATGATTAAATAGCATCTGGCTTGACAAGAGCCAGGGGAAGGCTGGGCCACCCAGGGTAGAGGATATGGTTTCCAGATTCAAGATGGGATATGTGGGTGATTGTGTGAAGTCCCTTGGTTTAGAGAGAGCTGGAAGCCTGCTAGGCGGGTATTAGAGACCTTTCACTGGGCCAGGCCCAGTGGCAGTGCAGGTTGATCTCAGGAGATTTGGTGTAGGGGGCTCTAATAAGGCCTGGCGTCAGCAGGGGCAAAGGTTGCCTTGCCCCCAGACCCAGCAGCCACCTCCTGAACATGTTGGGTGGTTAGCCAGACAAGGAGGGAAGAAGCCCCTGTTACGGTTCAGCTCCTACGTGTAGGCGGTATTAGTACTCAGAACTCTTATCAGAGTGTTATGGGGATTAAATGAGTTGATACATATAAAGAGTTTTGCTCAATGCCTGCCTCATAGTGAATGCTCGGTGAAAGTTAATTGTTGTTTTTATCAGCCAGACATGCTGATGGTTGGTTTCTGCTTGCTAGCTTACTTAATGCTCACGACAGCTCTCGGAAGTAGGAATTAATAGGTGAAAAAAATTGTTATTATAGTTGGGGAAACTGTGGCACAGTGGGGTTATGGAATTTGCTCAAAGACACAGTTAAAAGTGGAAGAGAGGAAAGAACTTGTATGCCTCAACAATGATAAAAAGACAAACAGGGAGGGGCGCCTGGGTGACTCAGTCTGTTAAACGTCTGACTCTTGGTCTCAGGGTCAAGATTTCAACCCCTGCATTGGGCTCCACAGTGGGTGTGGAGCCTAATTAAAAACAAACAAACAGGGGCGCCTGGGTGGCTCGGTCGTTAAGCGGCTGCCTTCGGCTCAGGTCATGATCCCAGGGTCCTGGGATCGAGCCCCACATCGGGCTCCCTACTCAGTGGGAAGCCTGCTTCTCCCTCTCCCACTCCCCCTGCTTGTGTTCCCTCTCTCACTGTGTCTCTCTCTGTCAAATAAATAAATAAAATCTTTAAAACAAACAAACAAACAAACAAACAAACACATTGGGACGCCTGGGTGGCTCAGTTGTTAAGTGTCTGCCTTCGGCTCAGGTCATGATCCCAGGGTCCTGGGATCGAGCCCCGCATCGGGCTCTCCGCTCAGCAGGAGGCCTGCTTCTCCCTCTCCCACTCCTCCTGCTTGTGTTCCCTCTCTGTCAAATAAATAAATAAAATCTTTAAAAAACAAACAAAAAACACAAACAGGGAGACGCCTGGCTGGCTCGGTAGGTGGAGTGCCAGCCTCTTGATCTCAGGGTTGTGAGTTCAAGTCCCACATTAGGTGTGAAGCCTCCTTGACAAAAAAAAATTCAAAAAAATTTTTTTAAAAAATTCAAAAATGGGCAAAGCACTTGAATAGACATTTCCATAAAGAAGGTATCAAATGGCACCACCTGGGTGGCTTCAGCTCAGGTCCATGATCTCAGGGGCCTGGGATCGAGCCCTGTGTTGGGCTCCCTGCTGAGCAGGGAGCCTGCTTCTCCCTCTGCCTGCCGCTCCCCCTGCTTGTGCTCTCTCTGTCTCTCTCAAATAAATAAAATCTTTAAAAATTAAACGGAATTACCATATGATCCAGCAATTCCACTTCCGGGTATATACCCCAAAGAATTGAAAGCATAACTCGAATGGATACTTGCATACCCATTCTCAAAGGTCCATTGATCTCTGTATGGACGAACAAAATGTGGTATATCTATGTAATGGAATATTATTCAGCCTTAAGAAGGAATTATGTGCTGATACATGCTGCAGGATGGATGAACCTTAGAAACATTACACTAGATGAAATGTGCCAGGCACAAAAGGACAAGTATTGTGTGATTCCATTTATATAAGGTCCCTAGAGCAGTCAAATTCATAGAGACAGGAAGTGAAATGTGGTTGTCAGGGAAGAAGAGAACAGGGAGTTACTGTTTAATGAGTACAGGAGTTTTGGTTTGGGGTGTGGCAGAAGTTCTGAACATGGACGGTGGTGGTGATTGCACAACAATGTGAATGACACCTAATGCTGCTTAACTGTACACTTAAAAATGGTTAAAGTGGGGGCGGCTGGGTAGCTCAGTCGTTAAGCGTCTGCCTTCGGCTCAGGTCATGATCCCAGGGTCCTGGGATCGAGCCCCGCATCGGGCTCCCTGCTTGGTGGGAGGCCTGCTTCTCCCTCTCCCGCTCCCCGTGCTTGTGTTCCCTCTCTCGCTGTGTTTCTCTCTGTCAAATAAATGAATAAATAAAATCTTTTTTTTTTTTTATAAAGATTTTACTTACTTATTTGACAGAGAGAGAGACAGCGAGAGAGGGAACACAAGCAGGGGGAGCGGGAGAGGGACAAGCAGGCTTCCCATGGAGCAGGGAGCCCGATGCGGGGCTCGATCCCAGGACCCTGGGATCATGACCTGAGCCGAAGGCAGATGCTTAACGACTGAGCCACCCAGGCGCCCCTAAATAAAATCTTTTAATAAAAAAATGGTTAAAGTGATGAATTTTATGTTGTGTTTATCTAACCACAATTTTTTTTTTAAAGTTGCAAGAAGAAGGAAGAGGAAAGAAAAAGTAGTAGAGTTGTACTTAGGACCTGGCTCTGTCTCCAGGAACCCCTGGGATGGTTTCCTGGATTTGCTTTCCCCTTTCTAGGAAAATGCTCCCTATTTTTGTTCAAAACTTACCAGCAAAGGGGCGCCTGGCTGACTTAGTTGGTGGAGCATGTGACTCTTGATCTCAGGGTTGTGGGTGAAGAGATTACTTAAAAAAAAAAAAAATCTTAGGGGCACCTGGGTGGCACAGTTGGTTAAGCGTCTGACTTTGGCTCAGGTCCTGGGATCGAGACCTGCGTTGGGCTCTACCCTCGGAGGGAATGTCTGCTTGTCCCTCTGCACCACGCCCTCCCCCCCCCCCCCCGCTCATGCGTGCTCGTGCTCTCTCTCTCTCAAATAAATAAATAAAATCTTAAAAAAAAAAATCTTAAAAAAACAACAACTGACCAGCAAAGAGAAAAGAGGTATCTTGGTGATGATGGACACACCCAAATGTAACAAATTCTATTTAATTCAAAGCATTTGCGAGTGGTATTCCGCTTGAAGGACAGTCCTAATTTTGCTCATTAGGTCAGAGAATGGAAGTGCTGAGGAGTCAGAACGTGGTAAGTGCACTCCGTCCTCTCTACTCTGTACCCGTTCCCACAACCTGTGTTCCATAGCATTCGTCATTTTGTGTCCAGGCGACAAACATTGATGGAGTACTCTGATTTGTGTTTTTTCAACACCAGTTCTCAGACACCAGCTGGGTGTCCTACAGCTTAACTCAGTTTTGATACCATCTACCTGGAGATGGCATCAGATCCCACAGGTTGAGGGCTCAGTCCTGTGGGACCGCCCACTCCCCTCATTTCAAATGCTGGCTGCAAGGCCAGGTTGTCACCTGTTCTTCTGACCTACTGGCTAGAGATCAGAGGTTCCCATGGTCCCTTCCTTGGGTTTGATTAATTTGCTAGAGTGGCTTGCAGAACACAGAGAAACATCTTACTCACTAGATTACCAGTTTATTATGAAAGGATGTAACTTGGGAACAGCCAGCTGGAAGAGATGCACAGGGCAAGGTGTGGGGCAAGGGTCTGATCACCCATCCCTCTCCGGGGGCGCCACTCTCCCTGCATCTCCGCATGTTCACCAGTCTAGAAGCTCTGTGGACGCCATCCTTTGGAGTTCTTAACAGAGGCTTCATTACCTAGGCATGACTGAATAAATCATTGGAACTCAATCTCCAGCTCTCCTCCCCTTCTCAGAGGTCCTGGGGTGGGGCCAAAAGTTCCAACTCGCTAATCTCAGGGTTGGTTCCCCTGACAACCAGCCCCCCCATCCTTAGATGACCTAGGGGCTTTCCAAAAGTCACCTCGTTAACATAACAAAAGATACCTTTATCATTCTAATCGCTTAGGAAATTCCAAGGGTTTTAGAGCTCTCTGCCAGGAACCAAAGACCAAATACAAATTTCTTATTAAAATCACAATATCACAAGCGCATAATACACGTCGGGCTCTATTCTGTAACCTAGAGATACACCAGTGAATAAAACAGACTAAGTCCCTCCTCTTCTAGGGCTAACATTCTAACGGGGGAGAGGTAGACCACAGACTCATAAATATGGAAATGTCACATGAAGGAAATTCAAGCAGGCCAGGTGTGCTGAGGATAGGGGTGGGTTGCTAATTTATATGGGACGTCTGGGAAGCCTTCTCTGATAAGGTTTCAAGCAAAAACATGAAGGAAGTGAGGGAATGTGCAGGGCAGCGATCCCAGATCCCAAGGACAGGCAACAGGAAATGCAGAGGCCCTGAAGTGGGAGTGTGCTCAGGATAAAGGAACATCACAAAGGCCAGGGCACTAAACATGGAGAAGAGTAGTAGACAGAAGCTCAGAGAGGTCAAGGTAAGGATGGGAGGCAGAGCTCATCATGTAGGGCCCTGTAGGCCATTGAATAGATTTTTGCTTTTACTCCAGGTGAGACGAGAGGACAGTAAAGTGCTCTGAGCAGAGACCTGACATGATCTTCACTTTTTAATGTAAATAATTATGGGGATTACTTAACCTGTAAGTCGTTACCCCTCTCTCCTCCCCATTAGATATGGCCTCCTATTCCTCTTAGAGGCCCAGCATGGGGCCTGGCACATAGTTGTCACTCAGTAAATGCCAGTTACATGAATCCTGAAGATCCCCCGCTCCAGAAGCATGCAGGCCAGGAACGGCCAATGCTGGAAGTGGGAAAAGGCCAGGGGGGTGGCAGCAGACTTCTTAATGGGAGGACAGTATTAGTGACAAAGCCCTTGGCCTAGCAGTGAAGAGAGGCTGGAGTTTCAGTCTCTGTTCTGCTGTTCTCTTGCTGTGTAACCTTGAAAAAATCCTTTCCTCTCTCTGGGCTCTCTTCCTAAAACCCGAACACTGGGTAAGATCATCTTTAAGGTATTTTCAGTCCTGACTAGACTCTGTGATAATACTTTTTTAAAAAAAATTGTGGTAAAGTACAAATAACATAAAGTTTACCATCTTAATGAACCATTCTGTGAGAATAGTTTTTGCTCCTTCTTGTACCCTGGTGAAGCTGCGCTATCTCCAGCCGGAAGTGGCTGGCGCGGGCTGTGATCGCTTCCGGGAGGAGTAGCTGAGCAATGGACTGTGCAGCACACACTGTGGGCAAAGGGGCAGGACAACTTGGTTCCAGGAGAAGTGAGAACGGCAGCAAATTAGAGAAGCTGCCCCCCTGCCCTGGAGGGAACAGGACAGGAATTAAGCTTTATCGAGGTGCTTCTTAAGCCCCAGGCCTTGGTGACGCTCTCTGGCTGCTTTAAGTCTTGCTTTAATCCTTTAGGGGCAGACCTCCCGGTCATTTTGCAAATGGCCCGGAGAAGTTAGAAAACTTGCTTAAGGTAGTACAACCGGTCTGTAAGGTTAGAATCCAGATCTGTGCTGAAGTTTAAAACCTTTGCAAGGAATCACCACCCTCACATGGGACCCTACCACTGGGCCCTGTGATGTCGGGAAAGGCCTGCTGGTATAGCTCTTCACTGAAGAGCCTTCATGGCTGATTATGAACATGCTTACTGTGGTGCACAGAATGGGGCAAACAGTTTCTTTACTTTTCCCGCTGGGGCTTCTCTCCTTCCACCCCCCTCCTCTTTAGATGGATGCCCTAAAGTGTCTCCTTCCTCAGTCTTCAATCCCCCCCCCCCTTTTTAAATGTTTTTAAACCTTCTTGGCCTCCCATCTCTAGGTCTTAACTGCTGAGGGTCTAGATCTCGGGCCACCAAGGTTCATGCCCAGCTCTACCCTTGGTGGATATTCGCATGTTGCCGAGTGGAACTGCAAATAATATACAAATCCCTCTGTGTCTACTAAAGATGGCTTCTGTTGGCATAACATGGCTTGTCTTTATGCTAAAAGGCCAGCCCCCTCCAGGAGGAAAAATGAAGGGGAGAGAGAACTCCAGCTTGCAACAATATTTTCAAGTTTTCAATCAAGAAATTAAGGGGTCCTCCCAAGCCCAATCTCCAGTTCACTCAGAGAAACAGAGCACTGACCCCACATAATAACAAATAAGCAAAACTCTATCACCTAGCCATGAGATGGATAAACCAAGTCTTCACTTGTCTGCTGGCTCTTTGAAGAGGTCTGTGTTGGAGGCAGCAGGTGGGCTCTGGGAACGGCAGAGGTCAAAGGTACAACAGTCCTCTTGTGTGGTGCCTGCTCTGGGATACTCTGGTCCTTCTCTTTCTCTGTACAGTGAGGCCCAGCCTGGGCTCTGGGGTACCCCGGACTCCAGGGTAACATGAAATCCTCTGACAATTCACAATTATCCTGTCCTTCAGCAGGTTTCACATCCTATTTATTGAGTGCTAGATATTCGGGATATTCTAAATGCCTAAGTAATATATCTGACAATTATTATGAGCCAGGGACTGGGCTAAGTGCTTTGCATTTGCTGTTTTTTCCGTTTTTTTTTTTTTTTTCTTTTTTTCCCTTTTATTAGAGAGAGAGAGCACAAGCAGAGGGAGAGGCAGCAGAGGGAGAAGCAGGCTCCCGGCTGAGCAAGGAGCCCACTGCAGGACTCAATCAGGACCCTGAGATCATGACCTGAGCTGAAATCAAGAGTCAGACACTTAACCAACTGAGCCACCTAGGCGCCCTTGTATTTATTGTCTTATTTCTCATGATAGGAGGTAGAATCTATTTTACAAATGAGAAAACTGAGGCTCAGAGAGGTTAAGTGATTTCTTCCAGGTCATCCAGCTAATAAAAGGCGGGGCTGAGAATCAAACTCAGATAATTTGATTCCAATGGCTGTACTTAGTTGCTCAACAGAGTGTCCTGGGAGCTAAGCATCCGCTGTCTTGGGAGCCTGGAGGCGGGGTGCCTCGCTCTGCTTGGGCAGTGAGAAAAAGATGCCTGGAAGAGGTGACGCCTGAGCTAACTCTTGAAGTAGGAGCAGGAGTGAGCCAATGGGCTGAGCGGGGAGAGGGTGGTTTGGGGTTATTGGTAGTAGGAACAGTCTGTGGACAGGCCGCTGGGGGAGAAGGAAAATGGCTTTGTTTGCAATAGACTAAGGTGGTTGCTGCTCTAGATGTGAGTGGCAGGATGGAAGCAGAGCCCAGGTCCTGAAGGATCTCCGATTTAGACTGGGTCCTGAAGACAGTGAGAGTGCGGGGAACCTTGGAGGGCTCTCAGCAGGCAAGTTCACAGAACCAGTTTTGCTTCTTGACGGTGCTTCTGGCCACAGCTGGAGAGGTTGCTATGTTGAAGGAAATGTGGCACATCAGACTTGGAGTTAGATGCCTCGGGGTTGTATACCAGCCTTTCCACCTAAAAGTTATACAGGTTGAGGGGCGCCTGGGTGGCTCAGTTGGTTAAGCATCTGATTCTACATCTCAGCTCAGGTCTTGATCTCAGGGTCGTGAGTTCAAGTCCCGCGTTGGGGTGTGGAGCCTACTAAAATTTTTTTTATACAGGTTGCTTCCTTACATCTTTGAGCCTCAGTTTCTTCATTTGTCAACAGGATAAAATAACACCTTGTATAGTTGTTGAGAGGAGTAAGAGTTAATCTAAGCGAAATGTTTAGCAGAGTTGTATCCTGGCACATTGTAGGTGTTTAATAAATACTAGCTGCTCTGTGAGAGGGATGTTGAGCAGGGCCATGCTTCTGGATCAAAGAACATTCTACCTTTTTGACTTTGCTTCCCGTAAACCTCCCCTCATTGATTGCCTGGGGGCAGAATCTTATCAGCGACTTTTACATTATTTTGCACAAGGTCTTTCCGTTTTAAGAGAGATAATGCTCACAAAGTGCTTAGCAAAGATCAGGCACACAGTAATCACCTGATGCTTGTAGCTATTATTAAGCTAGAAAATGAAACTTAGAAAAGAATAGCAATTAAGGAATTATCAGTCTGTTATCACTCTAGTGTAAATGAGAAGCCAAATTCTTTCCTGGGAACAGGTTTTGACCGGGATAAGGAAGTCTGAGATCTCAGAACACCAGGAAGGAGAATCTGGGGAACTGAACCACTTGGGAATTTTTCCTGGAGAAGAGCAGAAGATCCAATCCTAAGTCATCAGGTATAACAAATCCAAATGGTTTAGGACTCCAGAGTATGAAGTAACTCCTATCTTCCAGTCTGGAGATGGGGAATGAGGCATATGGAGCTCTCAGGGACTGTCAAGAATTAAGCACCCACTATGTGTAGAGCTTTATGTGAATTAAAAAAAAAAAAAATGAAGGCAGTGTGAAGCAGTATAGCAGGAGTCATAACCAAATTCGAATTCTGACTCTGTCAACTCCACTCTCTATGTGACTTTGGGTAAGTCTCTTGTCCGCTCTGAACCTCAATTTTCTCAGCGCTTCCGTTGTGTGATGGTATTGCGCCTTCCCGCACCTCAGTTTCTTCATCTGTAAAATGGGTACTACCTATTTCGCAGGACTGTATGAGATCATGCGTATTAACTGCCTGGTAAGCAGTCCTACCGGAATCGCTCCGTAGATCCCTGCGGTTCCTTTCCACTCAATCACCTGCGCCGAGCACAAGGCCCCCTGCTCGGGGTGAGGTGTGCGGGGAAGGGCTGGGTGGTCTCGGTCGGCCCAGTGGGGAGCAAAGCACAAATGTTACCCCCGCATAAGACACTGGGGAGCTGCTGGTCAAGTGGCGCTCCAGTCATGGGGCAGGCCTTGGACAAATCCGTCCACAGAACCTTCAGTCTAGGCTGCTGATTAGATGAGGAGGGTCCCCAGGCAACTTGGGAGTCGGCAAGGTTCGTCCAGATGAAGGTGGAATTCGCCTCCAGGCTTGGCTCTGCCCCTTCCCGGCTGGATGACCTTGGGCCAGTCACTTTTCTTCTCGGGGCTTTAGGGTGCTCTGGAAGTGAGGCTCCTCATTCCACTCACCTCTTGGAGTGTAGGAGGGCGAAGTGTCGACACAATGGACGAGAACTGCCTTAGGGGCAGGCGAGTGCTATTTATTATGCTAATAGATGCACGCAGCGGGTTTCTTTCCAGCGGTTTCACTCTGGTTAAGCGGTTCCTTCCACTGTAACCGAGGTTTCTCGCCTCACCGCCTCCCCCCCCTGCGGGCAGGGCTCTGCGGACCGCAGGCTCCAGGGCCATTGCCATTGTTCTTGGAGGCCGGGCGGCAGGGGAGGGCTCTGGCGGACCTCGCCTTTGGTCTCTGCCTCCACCCCGCACCCCCGCCGCAGCGAGCCTGGGGAGCCCCCCTCGCCGATCTTTCCCGAGGAGGCGAGTCAGCCCCAGAGCTCTCCCGAACGGCGGCCGAAGACGCCCCCGAGCGTCTCCGAAGAATCCCGACCGCTCGCAGTCTCCGGAAAGAGCCGAAGGCGCTTCCCACTCTCGGCCTCCCGAGCCGTTCCGAAAAGGCCCGAAGTTTTCCGAGCGGCCGTCCTGCCGGACTGCTGGAGGCGGCCGCAGCGCCATGTTGGATGCTCTGCTCGTTGAGTGAAGAAAATCCGCCGGCATCGCCTGAGCCCCGCTACCGAGAAGGGCGCCGCTTCCCCCGGGGAGGGGGATAAAGACCCCCCGCCGCCGGCCCATGAGGATATTGCCGTGAAAGGTCCGGTCTCTCCGCCTCCTGCCCCCGCCGGGTCCGGCCCCCCCCCTGGGGTCGCGTTGTCACGGAGACCGGCAGCCGGTGGTGCTGGCCCGCGGGGCGGCTGCTGCTGCCGGCGGCGGCGGCGGCGGCGGCGGCGGCGGCGGGCGTGTGTGACCGGCCCCGGCCCCCTCCTCCTCCTCCTCCCAGCCTCCCCCCGGCCCCCCGCTCCCGCCGCCTCCCCGGGTCTGCCCCCATCCCGCCCCCCCGCTGCCCCCGGCCCCTGCACCCCGGCGCGCCCGGTCCCGCTCTGGGGGGGTTGGTGGCTTCGCTTTGCCATGAGTTTACCGCAGAAACCGGCTCTGAAATCAGGCTCAGCGGCTGCAGCAGGAACCGGACCCGGCACCGGAGCGGCGGCGGCGGCGGCAGCAGCGGTACCGCCTCCTCACCCGGCGGCAGCAGCAGCGGCGGCGGCAGCGGCGGCGGCGGCGGCGGCAGCGGCCCCTCCTCACCCGAACATCAGGGCCCTCCAGACCCAGGCGCCCCAACAGTATCCTTTTCACCTTCCTGCCGGCCTTTCGGCATCTCGCCGCAGCCCGGGGGGGGGGGGGGGGGGCCGTGGCTCCCCAGGGACCCTCCTGCCGGCCGCCACAGCTCAGCCGGGGAAGGGGCTGCTGCTCGAGCCCCCGCGGCCGGCTCGGCCGGAGCTTTCGGGGTGCTCCGGCGGCAGCAGCCCTGCGGGGGACCCCGGGACCCTCTGCAGTAGTGTGAAAACTAGCTCCGCTCGGCCTGGCCTCTGCAGCCCTTCCCTTTTAGAGCTGGGGGACCCTTCCCCTCCTCTTCGCCTCCCCCCGCCCCCCCCGCCCCCCTTTATTAGGCCGAATTTGCTGGTGCCTGGGACCAGCCCTGCAGGGAAGGCTTTTCTGATTGTTGTGAGGACTACACCCTCCTCCTCCTCCTCCTCTCCTCCCCCTGCAGCAGGGCCTGGTGGGCTTCCCTAATTGTTATTATTAGTACATAATAAACTTTAATGGTAAATTTCCTGTTTGAAACTAAGCTCAGTTCGTGTCTGAGGTAAGTCGGATTTTAAATCTATGGTGAAAATGTACAGAAAGCACCCCCTGTGGCTAATGTTTAGCGATGGGGGGAGTTAGGTTGCTTGTGGTGGAACGCGATCTGAGGAGGAAATGTTACACCGGACGCTTCCCTGTCTTTGACCTTTTTAAAGGAAGAGGAAGTTAACTGACATTACCCATCACCCCCAAAAGTCTCGCTTCTGGGAAGGCTTGTGTTATGATGGATATTTTTAAAGGCTTTAATTTCCTCTTCGTAGGCCTGATGTCTAGAGGAGATCAGGGCTTCTGGAGGAACGTCTAGTATTGAATGTATCTAATTTCATGTTGTTTGCTCGATTGTAGAATTTTTTGGACAGCTTTGATTGAAAAGACTTGATGACCAGGTATTTTAGTCAGAAACTAGCCGGTGAAGGTAAAACGTTGAATTCATGAATTCCACGGAGATTTAGAAAGGTATTACCTACCTGAGAATAACATTTCATCATGCACCTTTCCCTCCCCCCATCCGTTGTATTTGTGTAAATCAATAAATAACCATTGGATGTTAGATGTGTAGTGTTTTTGTATTTGTGTCATTTTGTGTTTGACTTCCAGACAGAGTAGGGTGTTTGAGCAAATAACTGCCATGAAGTCCACGGATGATTTCACAGTCTGTAGTTTGATTCCTGTCTGTATCGATTACTTTGAGAAGGGAAAGATATCTCCCTTCTAGAGTCATTTCGGGTCATCTTTTGGTTTCTGTCAAGTGTCATTTTCTCTGTTCTTTAAATATTGTTATTCAATCCAGGCGGTGTGTCGCAGAGTAAAGATGAATTCCATTCCAGTGTGATGTGTGTACTGATTTCATAATGTTTTTATTCTGCATGATTCTGTTCAATTAAGAATTTTTCACAGATGAGAATGCTTAGTGATACCTTAGTGTTGCTCATGGAAAATCTGGTTGGTTTTGATCAGTATCCCTAGTTGCTTTACTTTTGGGGGGAAAGGGTCGGCCGATTTGCCTACTTAAAGGTGGAGTTCAGTGCTGGATCTCTTAAACATATCTTCACTTAATGCTTTGTGAGTTTGAATTCTTTTCTCATTTGTCTTTTTTTTTTTTTTGGTCTTGATTGCCCATACTGGGTTAGGGCTATAAGTTTATGTACTGTGCCACCAAGTAGATTTTTCATTACCTGTATTTTGGAGCTATTTTGGCAATTAAGTATTGAAAGGAAGCCCATAGTGTGTGTTCTTGATGTACAAAGTGATAAATGAGGACCAGTGCTTGGTGAATTTGGTGGCTTTATTTGGACACAAAGAGTTGTGAGTTGTGACTTAAGTGTTTCAAGTGTGCTTTTTCTTAATGCATTTCACAAAGGAAGGATTTATAAAAGCTCTGAGTTGGTTGCAACACAGAAGTAGTTATTAGTACTGCAACAGTTGTTAAAGGGCATAAATTTAAGGTGTAATTTCCAGTGGAGATGATTTCTTACATCATTTGTAGTCATATGGGATAGTTGGTTTTTATGTGGCTTTAAGTTTTTCCTTTGTCTCATGTCATAGAAGAAATTAAAATTCTTGATGTATTTCACAATTCTGTTATCTTACTGCTTTACTCACTGAAAGGTTTCAATTAGTAAAATCTAAAAGTTTGTATAGTAAATGAGGTATAGGTTACAGATTTCATTAGAATGTACTAATGATGAAATGTTACCAGTGGTAATGGGGAATTGGTTAAAATGGATTGAAACAGAGCAATTCTGCTTTTCTACCCTGAGGGAGTGTGGGAATTTGCATTTGTTTGATGAAAGTGGTCATCATGTGATAAGTTGATAGACACGAAGCTTGGAGACTGGAGTGCAAGGCTGGAGTTGATTTTTCTATGGCTTGGTTAAATCTCCAGTTCCTCAAAATATATGAGTGCAGTTGTGTTTGAATTTAATTAATAAATTCATATAGTATTTTAAGTTTATAAAAATACTGAAAGGAGATTGACCTGACAGTGTCCTTCATTTGTACTTAGTGTTCAAGTGACAAATCAGAAATGAAGGGGAATGTTGGCAATAATGAATTGGAATATAAACTGGAACCTGCCTCTGGGCATCATTATTGCATGGCAGGCTCATAAAGCCACTTTAGGCAGAGGATTTTGACTGCAAAGAGGCAGGGAATGGGGCCTGGCAAGGAACGGGACATGATGGAGGGTGGCAGGGATGGTGGGGGATGAAAGACGATAAATCCTGCTGTGAAAAGTGCTACTGGTGAGGGAGGAATATGCTTAGAATTTTTATAACATAATCTAGTATGAATAGTTTATGAAATTGGCACTTCAAGATACTTGCCTTGAGATATGCTCTCCTCAGCTTCCCAGTATGAACTTTTCAGAAGCTCTGTTGAGCATCTTAAAAGAGATTCTTAACCTTTTCTGGGTAACAAACAACTTTGACATTTTGATGAAAGCTTATAGACCCTCTCCGCAGAAAACTGTTGCTTACATTTTCAGGGGGTTCTTGGGCTCCCATTAAAAGCCTAGCCCTTTGGATGGAAACTGCTTACCTTTCAGATAATTAAAGATAAATGAGTTTGAATTTGGGTGCCCGAATAGTTCTGACTTAGAACAATTTTGCAGTCTGTTATGAATACATAGTGTTCTATTTATATGGAAAGACTTCAGGGTGTAATTTCTCTCAGAGCTGCTGACACTTCTGGGGAGTCTAGTTACTGTTTTGGGGCAGCCAATTTGGTTAAGAAAATCAGGGCAGTGGGTTCTTTGAAGGAACTAAGTTTGGTAAAGGCCTGTGGCAACCAGAAAATGACGTGTGTCCTCAGCTATTTTGTCTTGGGTATAAAAACAAGTATGCCCATTGAGGGTGTTTTTTGTATTTAATTTTCTTTCTTTTAAAAAATTTTTTTTTGTTTTCTCTGTTGATTTTCAATTTTATAGGTTGAAGCCAAAACAAAATTTGTTTTCCTCTTTTTTGTCTCTTGACCAAAGCTAAATCTGCATGATATTAACAATAGTATTCATTTATTGAATGCCTCCTGTTCTAGGTACCATACATGCATGATTTTACTTAATTTTCACAATCCTAATGAGGTAGGTACTATTTCTGTTTTACAGATGAGGAAACTGAAGAGCAGAGAAGTAATGTTCCTAAGGTTGTCCATCTAGTAAGTGGTGGTCCGCAGTTCAGACTCTGGTATGACTGGCTCCAAAGCTCATGAATGTCCTTTCTATTATGCCTCGTTGCTTCTTACCAAATCTGCATATAAGAGTGGGAGGTAGCTAGGGGAAGGTCTGTATGCAGTAAAGAGGCTCTGTGGAGTCATCTAGAACGCCGTGATACTGTATCTTGTTTTAATTCGTTCATAGCCACATACTATAAGACATGTAGGTTATCTTTATCTCATTGAGACTTATAGAATAGGCCTGCACATTTAATTCAGTGCATGTTTCTGCTTGTTCAGAAGTTAGCAAGGCCTCCAGCAAAATACTGTTGTAACTAGCAACCAGAACTCTAAAGCTCATGAAGCAGCCCCAGTCTGTCTACTCCTAAGCCCTACCATCAACAGAGATGGATGTGTGCTCTTAAGGGCAGATCCTTTTCTAGGAAGGAGAGGGGGAGACTGATGCAAGATGAAGATACGGAAGGAAGAATGTTACTTAGGTGCCTGAGTCACATTGGCGCTTGCTTCTGCTCTGCTACTCCCTGTCCTAGGCTTACAGGTCTTAAAGTGAGGTATTTTTGTCAAACTGTGAGATTAAACCACCGAAGGACTGATATGTTGCTTTTCCACATTGGGGTTTCTGATAAGATTTTTACAAAAAGGTTTGCTGTTAAAAAACATTTGAAAACCGTGTTTTTTTTGTTTTTAAGATTTTATTTATTTGAGAGAGAAAGCATGAGCCCAACTTGGGGGAGGGGCAGAGGGAGAGGGAGGACCCTGGGATCCTGACCTGAGCTGAAGGCAGATGCTTAACTGACTGAGCCACCTAGGTGCTCCTGAAAACCATGTTTTAAATCATAATAAGATTGCCATGTTTTAGCCATTTATATTGGAGCTTCAGTGTAAGTGGCAAGTTTTAAAATTGATTTGTTCGTTTATTGAGCACGTACTGTGTGCCAAACTCAGCGCTTGGTGTAGGATTGAAAAGCTTTTGCCCTCCAGGTACCTGAGTGGCTCAGTTGGTTAAACATCTGCCTTTGGCTCAGGTCATGATCCCAGGGTCCTGGGATCGAGCCCCACATTGGGCTCTCTGCTCAGCAGGGAGCCTGCTTCTCCCTCTCCCTCTGCCTGCCGCTCCCCTTACTTGTGCTCTTTCTCTCTGTGAAATAAATAAAATCTTAAACAAAAAGAAAAGAAAAGCTTTTATCCTCAAAGAACTTGGTCCCGACAGGTAAGTGACAGAATATCACGAAGCAAGTGTGATGATAACTCTGCTGTAAGAGCTTAGCCTGGAGGAAGGAGGAATTAGGGCTTCCTAGAAGAAATTGACATCTGAACTACATTAGAAGGATGAGTAAGAATTACCCGAGGTTTACAGAGCTTTCTCCTGCCAGCTGACTTTTCCCAATTCCATTGCTGTTGCTGCTGCGTAGAACTTGAGTAAATGGATTTCAGTCACGTTTCAAGTTTTTAGCAGGAGCAGAGAAGTTAGAGGAGGTAGTCTACAACATGGCAGTCAAAACACAATTGCCATGGATTCAAAGTATCTTCTGCACCATAATCCCAGGAATTAGAGTATGAGAAGATAACGTTTCAGCTCTGGTCTCCTGGTCTCCTTCCCACTCATCTCATAATACCTCCCTGCTCTTCTCATAACTAGATTTTTGGCTTGGAAACTAGCCTTGAAATACAAGTAAATTTAGCTTGATGTATTGAGAAGTGTACCTGATTTGTAGTAAAAAAAAAAAAAAAAAAAGAAAAAATCTGGATTTGAGTTTGGCTTTTCCATTTTTTAGAGGTGTTATCTTGGATTAATCACATAAATGCTCTGGGCATCAGTTTCCCTTTCTCTAAAATGAAGGAGTTAGACCAGTTTATGTGACTCTCTTGAATTACAGTGGCTTATGATTCTGAAGATTATGGTGTGAGGTTTTGTTCTTGCAAGTAGGCGGGAAGGATTTGTAGAGACCTATTAATGGATTCTTTGAATGTCAGTGACATTGATATTAGAAGCATGCTAACATGGATCAAGGCAACTTGATTGTATAAGAAACCTCTGGTTTTTGGCTTATTAATGTTCGATTTAGTCGAACAGACCAATCGCTTCTCGGACTTTTGGCTAAGGTCAAATGTAGTCAAACAGACTGAAATGCTTCTGTGACTTGGGTAGGAAGATCGTGGGATGGATCGAGGCCATAAAATAAGGTTGCATGGCCAGCCAGATGCTGGCTTGCTCTGGTTGATGATACAGTTCATTATGAAGTATGAGAGAAAGTAAGTTCTGGAATAAACTCTTGTGATGAGATACAATCTATTTTTACTTTAGGAATAATAATTTGAGCTAATATAATAGGTAACTGTTCCCTGATTCTTAGCCAGGTGCCTGACTTCAAGCAGAGTATAAACTGCAGCTGAGATTTACATCGATGAAATATTGCAAGATCCCAAGCTACTTCTGAATTCTCAAATGGCTCCTAGTTCTTTGGCTTGCTGCCATCCAGAAGGAGTTTTTCACTTTCTTGTAACCTCAGCTGAAATTTGAGACTGTTTTAACTATTTTAAGTACATTTGAAATTTGTCAGTTTTTATGACCTTTATTAACTAGTAGTAGTTTTGTACTTTTTCAAGCCCATGTGTGTTCCCGCTTATGAGATACTAAATTCTATCAATAGAATGTAAGGTCCATAAAGGCAGAGAATTTTGTCAGTTTTGTTTGCTGTTGAATTGCCAACCTCTAGAGTAGTACCTCGCAGATAGGAAGTCTGTAAATATTTGTTGAAATGTTGATTAAATTAGAGTCTGGGAATCAGTTTTAAGCTAAGTTTTAGGACTAATATAGATGGCATCACAACTCACATTCAGCGTTCAAGGCTGCCCTAAGATTGTTTTGCACTGTTGTGTAACTGAATTGATAATAGTTTCATAATTTTGTTTGAGATGGAATAGCATTGACCCAGTTTACAAAGTCATCTAATGTGGCTGAGTTGCCTTTGAAGTATAGATACTGATGATGAGGGTTGGTATAAGGCCAAAGAGGAAAAACATTTATAGTCAGATGTTACTATGAAAAATTTTGTTTTGTGATTATAAAAACTAACATCATCAAATCAGGAAATTAAAAACATACGGAAAAGTAAAAAGTCACCCGTAATCTTAGTATGTAGAGATAACCACTGTTAACATTTTGGTATATTTCTTTCTGACACCTTTTTCTGTGGGCTTTAAATGGGCTCAAATTCTGTCCTTTTGTTGTAACATAATTTAAGGTCACATTACATATATGGGATTTTTTCTTTTTTTAAATACATGACGATTTTATTGCTAAAAAATGTCCTTTGGAGGGACAGCAGTATTTGTCTCAGTCTCCCCCATCCTGGCAGAGTCCCCAGGAGTGTTTCTGTTCTGTAGAGGGAACAGGGACTGGGGCCAGGGTGAGACTACATATACAATTCTGTGTCTTGCTTACTTTGTTACTTAACTATCTGAGAGCAGAAACTAGGCCCTAGAAAATAGCATATAAGAAACAGAATTTGAACTGAAATATGAATTTAAAAAACATTAAGGGGCGCCTGGGTGGCTCAGTCGTTAAGCGTCTGCCTTCGGCTCAGGTCATGATCCCAGGGTCCTGGGATCGAGCCCTGCATCGGGCTCCCTGCTCTGCGGGGAGCCTGCTTCTCCCTCTCCCATTCTCCCTGCTTGTGTTCCCTTTCTCGCTGTGTCTCTCTCTGTCAAAAAATAAATAAAAAATCTTAAAAAAAAACAAAACAACATTAAAACAAGAGCTTAAGACTACAGTCAGGGTTTAGATGGGCAGAGGGGAGTGGATTGTGGTGAGTGAGTAACATGAACAAAGGTTTGGGCATGAAATAAGCATCCTGTGTGCTGGGTTGTGAGGATCCCCATCAGTATGCTTGGAGTGGAGGATTATTGTGGTAGAATATTTGAAATAATGGATCCAGATTGTAGAGGGCTTTGAATCAATATAAGAGAAGGTTAGACTTCATTTGTGTGAAACTATTTTTTTTTTTTTTAACGGCTTTATTGAGCTATAGTTCAGATACTAAACAAACCACCCATTTAGAGTGTATCATTCAGTGGTTTTGAGTATATTCACAGTTGTGTGGCCATCACCAAAATCAGTTTTAGAACTTTTTTTTAAAGATTTTATTTATTTGAGAGAGAGAGAGAGTGACAGAGAGAGATGGGGGGGCGGGGAGGAGGAGCAGAGGGAGAGGGGGAAGCAGACCCCTGCTGAGCAGGGAGCCTGCCACGGGGCTCTATCAGGATCCTGAGCTGAGCCGAAGGCAGTTGCTTAACCGACTGAGCCACTCAGGTGCCCCAGTTTTAGAACATTTTTATCACTCATAAAAGAAACCCATTAGACTTCCCATTTCCCCCCAGTTCTTTCTGCCTGAGGCAAGTACTAATCTGCTTTCTGCCTCTGTAGATTTGCCTATTCTGGACATTTCATATAAATGATAACAATACAGTAGATAGTCTTTTGTGATTGGTTTCTCTTACTTTTCATGTTTTCAAGGGTCATCTATGTTGTGGTATGTTTCAGTACTTTTTTTTAAATTGCTGAATAATGTTCCAGATACCACATTTCCTTTATTCATCAGTTGATGGACGTTTGGGTTGTTTCAGCTATTTTTTTTAATTTTTATTTTTTAAAAGATTTTATTTATTTATTTGACAAAGAGACAGCGAGAGAGGGAACACAAGCAGGGGGAGTGGGAGAGGGAGAAGCAGGCTTCCTGCCGAGCAGGGAGCCCGATGCGGGGCTTGATCCCAGGACCCTGGGATCGTGACCTGAGCCGAAGGCAGACGCTTAACGACTGAGTCACCCAGGCGTCCCCCTTTTTTTTTTTTTTTAAGATTTTATTTATTTATTTTTGAGAGATCACAAGCAGGGGGAAGGGAAGAGGGAGAAGCAAACTCCTTGCTGAGCAGGGAGCCCAAAAGGGGCTTGATCCTAGGACCCTGGGATCATGACCTGAGCCCAAGGCAGATGCTTAACTGACCAAGCCACCTAGGCGCCTCATCAACTTTTTGATTATTATGAATAATTATGCTATGAATGTCTGTGTGGATGTAGGTTTTCATTTCTCTTGGGTATATACCTTGGAGTACAGCTGCTGGGTTTTATAAGGTAACTCCATGTTTGTTGTTTTGTTTTGTTTTTAAGATTTATTTATTAGAGAGCCCATATGCATGAGAGCAGGGGGAGGTGCAGAGGGAGAGAGAATCTCAAGCAGAATCCCTGCTAAGTGTGGAACCTGTTTCGGGCAAATCTCATGATCCTGAGATCATGACCAGAGCCAAAATCAAGCCACCCAGGTGCCCCAAGGTAACTCCCAAAGTTTAACATTTTGAGAAACTGCCAAACTGTCTCCAAAGTGACTGCACCATTTTACATTCCTACCAGCAAAGTATGAGGGTTCCAACACTTGTCATCTGTCTTTTTTAATCATAGGACATCCTAGTGAGTGTGAAGTGGTATCTCATTATGGTTTTGATTGCTTTTCCTTGATGGCTAATTGAGCATTTTTTTCGTGTGTTTATTGGCCATTTGTCTTTGGAGAAATGTCTGTTCAAATCCTTTACCCAGTTTTTTCTTTTCCCCTCTACTAGTTTTTAATGAGGTTGTCTTTTTATTATTGAGTTGTAAGTTCTTTATCTATTCTGGATCCAAGTCTCTTATTATATACAAACATTTACAAATATATATATATATATATATATTTTTTTTTTTTTTTTATTTGACATAGAGAGTACAAGCAGGGGGAGCGGCAGGGAGAGGGAGAAGCAGGCTCCCCGGTCAGCAGGGAGCCCAATGCGGGGCTCGATCCTAGGACCCCGGGACCACGACCTGAGCCGAAGGCAGACGCTTAACCGTCTGAGCCACCCAGGCGCCCCTATTTTTTTTCTTTTTTAAGATTTATTTAGGGGCACCTGGGTGGCTCAGTCAGTTAAGTGGCTGTTTGCTTTCGGCTCAGGTCATGATCTCAGGTTCTTGAGGTGGAGCCCCACATGGGGCTCCTTGCTCAGCGGGGAGTCTCCTCCCTCTCTCTCTGCTGCTCCGCCTGCTTGTGCTCTCTCACTTGTGCTCTCTCAAATAAAATCTTAAAAAAAAAAAAAGATCTGTTTATTTGAGAGAGAGAGAGAGGGAGTGCACACTTGTGCACAAGGTGCGGGGAGGGGCAGAGGGAGAGGGAAAGAGAGAGATTTTCAAGCAGACTCCCTGCTGAGCACGGAGCCATGCCCTACGGGGGCTCAACCTCATGACCCAAGCCCAAATCAAGAGTCGGAAGCTTAACCGACTGAGCATCCCAGGTGCCCCTACAAATATTTTCTCCCATTCAGTATGTTGTCTCTCTCTCTCTTTCTCTCTCTCTCTTTTTGAAGATTTTATTTTTAAGGACTCTACACCCAACTTGGGGCTTGAACTCACAACCCCAAGACCAAGAGTTGCATGCTCTACTGACTAAGCCCACCAGGCTCCCCTCATTTTCTTGGTAATGTCCTTTGAAGCATAAAAATGTTTAATTTTGATGAAGTCAAATTTATCTGTTTTTTTTTTTTGTCACTTGTGCTTCCTTAGTGTGTCTAAAAAGGCTCTCCTTAACCCAGGGTCATGGAAATTTACTCCTTTCTTTTTTTTATAATTTTAGCTCTTAAATTTAGGTCTTTTTTTGAGTTAATTTTTGTGTATGCTGTGAAGTAGGAGTTCCAAGTTTATTTTTTTGCATGTGACTATCCAGTTGTCTTGGCACTATTTGTTGAAAGGAATATTCTTTGAATTGTCTGAGCACTTTGTCAAAAATCAATTGTATTTCTTTTGTTTTTTTTTTTATTTATTGGGAAACTGACGTGATGAAAACTGTTTTTGAAGATTTGTTGAGGTGGGGCGCCTGGGTGGCTCTCTGTCAAATAAATAAAATCTTTAAAAAAAAGATTCGTTGAGGTGTGTAGGTTGAAATAAGGAATAGGAAAGATTAAGAGAATAGGAATATCATCACAGAACTACATTTAGGGTGATGTGCTATTTATAAAATACGGCCTATTGAATAAATGAACTTTGATCATTTTCACCTTTTGTATAATGCCTAAAATATAGGAGAGCTACTCAAAAGAGATTTTGCCTATCTCTATTTTTTTTTTTTTAAGATTTTATTTATTTATTTATTTGACAGAGAGAAACAGCATGAGAGGGGATAGGGTCAGAGGGAGAAGCAGGCTCCTCCCTGCTGAGCCGGGAGCCCGATGTGGGACTCGATCCCAGGACTCCGGGATCATGACCTGAGCCGAAGCAGTAGCTTAACCAACTGAGCCACCCAGGCGCCCGCCTATCTCTATTAAGATAAATTCCTATTAGGCAGTGGTAGCTTTGTGAAAAATAACATAAAGGCATTTGATTATTTTGCTGTGCTGTGAAGAATTGAAATTGTAAGTTACAAATTCTTGGGTTATTGTATTTCACATAGAGTATTAGTTCTGCCTAGAGCATTTATATAATTTTCAAGATAAATTTTATTTTTTATTTATTAGGTTATAACCTCAGGTTATTCTAATGTGTACATTTTTATAAAGAAATAAAATTGGGAAATACGGCTCACCTCTAACAGGATTCTTTCTGCTATTCAGGAAAGACTACATAAATGAAGAGGCTTTTTATAACCTTTCAGGTCTAATAAAAACAGGGTTTTGGATGAAAATTTTCTACACACACACACACAGTCTCTTCAGTGACTTGAAATATTACAGTGTGGGAATGGGGTTGCTGATTTTTTTAAAGATTATATCTACTTTTTAAGTTTTATAAGTTAGTATGCGTGCGTGTCTTTAGCTTAGCTCATTAAATATATGAAGGAAGTGGGTCTTTACCTACGTAAAATTTTAATGATCTCATGCACCTGATTAATATTGTTGAGACTTTGAGGCAAATATATTCATTTGATAATTTCAATATTATATTGTTGATCTTTTTTAGAAATATTAGAATTTGGAACCAGTCCAGATTCCTGAAGTAAGTGCTGTTTCAAAAGTAGACAGCAGAGTACTTGACCTTAGCTTATTACATTTTGTGTTGCGATTGGGTGGGTGTACTTGAATGTGGTACATTTTAGGCAAGGCAGTGAAAGCTGAATGCTGCTCTGGAAAGTCCTTGATTTTATTCTTGACTTTCTATTGAAAATCGTAGTTACTATTTTTTTTAAAGATTTTATTTGAGAGAGAGAGAACAGGTGGGGAGAGAGACAGCGGGAGAGGGAGAAGCAGGCTCCCTGCTGAGCAAGGAGCCTGATTCGGGCTTGACCCCAGAACCCTGGGATCATGACCTGAGCCGAAGGCAGACGCTTAACCGACTGAGCCACCCAGGAGCCCCTGAAAATCATAATTAAAAGATACAAGCGTATTAGTATGTATTGACTTATTTTCCCTTTACATAATCTTTGGGGATCTCTGGTCTACCTTTCTGGTCTCCTCCCCCAGGGGTGTTTGTTCCTGAGGTTGAGGGAGATGTTGGCGACTTGCCAAAGCATCAGGTTTGTACAAACTCAAACTGATTTGAGGTGTTTAACAACAGTGATCACTTTGACTTACCAGTAGGTGACCAAAGATATTTCTCCTGTAATGGTCCTGGTTTGGATGGTAAATTACACGGTCATCCTTATCTAGTAACCATTATATATAGTTTAGAAAATTAGGAGTCTTTATGCTCTGTATATGTTACTAAAATACTTTGGGAAGCTGCAAGACATTTTATATCCTTTGATCTAACAATTTGTATTTGATCTTGTAGTTATAAAGGTCTTTGACATCAGCATGTGAACTAAATAGGAGCAAAGTATTGTCAGCCTCTTAAAAAAAAAAGAAACTTTATTTGAATTGATTTTAGACCTACAGAAAACTTGCCAAAATAGTAAGAGTTCTCTCCTATCCCTTCTCTCCTTCCCTAATGTAAACGTCTTCCATTATCAGAGTACAATTGTCAAGCACAGGAAA
Organism: Halichoerus grypus; assembly: GCF_964656455.1. Classification (NCBI taxonomy): domain Eukaryota; kingdom Metazoa; phylum Chordata; class Mammalia; order Carnivora; family Phocidae; genus Halichoerus; species Halichoerus grypus. Next base: position 172,168,844 of record NC_135716.1, read on the forward strand.
TTAATTAACATTGATACAATATTATCAACTAAAGTGCAGACCTTATAATTATTACCAATTTTTCCACTGTTCTTTTTCTGTTTCAGGATCCCACATTGCATTTGGTTATTATTTCTCCTTAGTCTCTTCTAGACTGTAATTGTTCCTTTCTGTGTTTAATCATATGTTTATCAAACACAGAGTCTAGGTAGAGAAAGTCTACCCGTGCTTTTTGTGAAATTGAAGGCTTTGGTCTGTTCATAAGGATATTGTATGTGAAAATTAATGTCAATGATAAGGACAATTGTGAGAGCCCTCCAACAGGTAACATAGCCTTCAGAAACATATTGCTGGACACCCTTCCTAATTTTTCTGAATATTTGGAGAGAAGAGTAATTTTTTTTTTTATTCTAGAATCATATTTATGAAAGTAGCTTAGTTACTGTTCAGTTGAAGGCTCAACTGAAAGGAATAGGATAACTAGAAATGGCAAGGTTAGGATGCTCAAGGGAGAAGGAAAAAAATAATGGAATCTTGAGGCAAGAGAGAAGTAGAAAAGGGAAGGAAAATTTTGGTCATTGTTTTGATTCCACAGATTAAGTTAATAGTGCCTGATGCTTAGTAGACACACAATGATTTATTAAATGGCCAAAGGACCAAGTGTTTATTAAATAACCTCATGTTCTAGCTGTTGATGGAGATACAAAAGAAACCTGAAGTGTGGGGTCTCTGCCTCTTAAGTGCTCCAGTCAAACAGTTAAAAGAATTTAAGGTGCTCTCTAAATAGAGGTAGGAGGTCAGAGGCCTGAGAGATCAGTGAGGACTGAGGAGTTAGGAAGTAGGATTTGGGCAGTTGGAAGAGGAAGGACATTCATAGTTGAGGGAAAAATGCTTTTATAGCAGCTAGGAAGTATGGTAGATGGTGTGTTTAGGGTAGTCAGAAGACGTGCTTGACTGAAAATCTAATGTGCAGTGCGTGCATGTGACAGTTTTGGAAACTGTTGGCTATCTGTTCTTTTATTTTGTAGCAAACAAGTTTTTCAAAACCTGATACCTACTAACACGTTTGGTAGTTAGAGGAAGATGAAATTGGTGCTGGGTGGCTTGAGATCAATAGGAAGCCTAGAGACTAATATGCTAGGCCCACTTACGGTTTTCCAGGATTTTACTGATACACATCTAGTCTAGAGGGAGATGAAAAGGAAAGGGTAATTATATCATGAAAGCTCTCAAAGGAAGAAAGCTAGAGATTTGAATATCCTTGGTGAAAGAATGAAAAGAGCTAAAACTGACTCCAAGGCTTTGAGACTGGAAAATGATACTGTCAGTGATAAGTAAAGATGTAGGATTTGATTTTATATCATGTTGAGGTAGTGAGCAGATAAATTCAGTTGAGGACATGTTGGATTTGACATGAATGGAACATCTTACTCGGTTAAGAGATGGAGGTAAACTGGACGTGTTTAGAAATAAAGAGATGGAAGTCAGGTGAGCAGAAAGGGCTGGTAAAACAAATCTGTGGAAATATAAGCATAACAGAGTGAAGAGGAAAGCAAAGGTTCTTAAGGGTCAATGCAGCACCCACTGATGTGATGAGGATGAATCAACAGAAAAGAGGAAGCAGCAGCTGCCATGAGGAAAGAGAACCCCGAAAGCATAGTCTTTTACAGCTTTCCAGATTAGGTTTCCACGGAGCTTTACCTAGATGGGGAAAGTGACATTGAATAAGTGACAGGTAGACTTGATTTTAAACTCTGAACTTTGCCTATATAATTGTTACTACATTTAAGGAAGATTGAAGACCGAAGAGAAATTCTTTCCAGGGTTTCTTTGCAAGCCTAAAATTAGTCCTTGACGGGCTTTGGTTTGGGTATTTATATTTAAGTCTATACTTTTGCTTATTTTGCTTAATTTAAAGAAGCTTAATTTGCTTCTATAATATTCACATGTATTATAGTAAAAAAAACTTTAAATGCATTTAAATCACTACCTACCTTGGCTACTCATAGGCTGCTATTGGAATTCTGGGCAGCCAGTTATGAAATCATTACTTTATATCCACTTTTTTTTTTTTAAGTAAACTCTGGGTCCAGTGTGGCACTCGAACTCATGACCCCAAGGTCAAGAGTTGTATGCTGTACTACTGACTGAGCCAGCCAGGCGCCCTTAAATCTACTTTTTTTTTTTTTGAGAGAGCTTGAGAACTTGGGTGGTGGGTGGGGGAGTGGGAGAGGCAGAGGGAGAAGGAGAGAGTCTTATGTGTGGAGCCTGATGTGGGGCTCAGTCTCACGACCCTGAGGTCATGACCTGAGCTGAAATCAAGAGCTGGATGCTCAACCAACTGAGCCATCCAGGCATGCCTAAATTCACATATTTAATGAAAGATCTTTATATGCTGATCAGGAATTCAGCATAGCGTAATAAACTCATTGTTACCACTCTTGATTGGTAAATTTTAAGCAGAAGAAAAGGAACCAATATTTTATTTTTTTTTAAAGATTTTATTTATTCATTTGAGACAGAGAAAGAGAGAGAGAGAACATGAGCAGGGAGAGAGGCAGAGGAAGAGGGAGAAGCAGGCTCCCTGCTGAGCCAGGAGCCCGATGTGGGGCTTGATCCCACGACCCTGGGATCATGACCTGGGCCGAAGGCAGACACTTAACCATCTGAGCCACCCAGGCGCCCCAGGAACTGATATTTTAGTTAGCCAGTCTTTTCCTCATTATTTATTGTGGATTGACTTATAATTTCTCAGGCTTTTTGAAATAGTGAAAATAGCTTGTGGATGATGAATTTGTGGACCTCAGGAGACTGGCTTACAAATTGGGAACTGCTTAGTTAGTCCAATATTTGTTCCAACTGGGAACTGATGATTTGGCATGCTGTTTCATATGGAGTGTAAAACAAAGCAGAGTTGGGATACTTCATAGGTTTCTTTTTTTTTTTTTTAAAGATTTTCTTTATTTATTTGACAGAGCGAGCACACAAGCAGGGGGAGCAGCAGAGGGAGCGAGAGAAGGAGGCTTTCCACTGAGGAGGGAGCCCGATGCGGGACTTGATCCCAGGACCCCAGGATCATGACCTGAGCCGAAGGCAGACGCTTAACCGATTGAGCCCCAGGCATCCCTTTCCATAGGTTTTAAAGAAAAATTTGTTTTCTTGTTTATTCTAGCTTAATCATTCAATAGATGTTTGTTGAGCACTGAGGAGTTAGAAATAATAGTTTTTACCTTCGAGAAGCTTGGTAGTGCAGGAGACAGATATATAAGAAAGTAGGTAAACAGGAATCAATAAGTACAGGACCTGTGGGAGCTCTGAGGAGGGTCATTTATCTTGGGGGTGGGGCTGGAAGAGGATTGGGAGGAATGAAGGGAGAGGCTTCCTAGAGAAGGGGATACTTCTAAGCTGCATCTGGAAGTCAGAATGACCCATATGAAAGATAATGGTAGGAAAAAGAGTATTCCAGCCAGGAATCAGCACATACAGAGACTCAGGGGAAAATGACTTGTTTACCATTGGTAGGCTAACAGTTTGGAGGGGAGCAGTGGACAGGTGGAGGCCACAGAAAGGGCATTATAAGTCAGGCTTGTCACACAGATGACAGCAGGGAGCCATCAGCTGTAGGCTAGGGGGATGATACAGTCATTTTGAGATTTAGAAGGACCATTCTGGAGGGTTATTAGGAGGCAGGATTGAGTTAGGTTTATAGTAAATAATTCAAATCCAAGATTGACATGTGAGTTATAATTTTTACTTGGAACTTTTAAAAGTAGGTTGTATGTACTTTTCCTAAGGATTATTTTGAGTTTGTTTACTTTTTTATCTGCAATTTTCCAGATTTATGAAACATGCTTAGATATTTTTGTTCAAGAAAACTTGGAGCTGGGACGCCTGGGTGGCTCAGTTAGTTGAGTGTCTGCCTTCGGCTCAGGTCATGATCCCAGGGTCCTGGAATCGAGTCCTGAATCGGGCTCCCTGCTCAGCGGGAAGCCTGCTTCTCCCTCTGCCTGCTGCTCCCCCTGCTTGTGCGTGCGCTGTCTCTCTCTCTGACAAATAAATAAAATCTTAAAAAAAAAAAAAAACTTGGGGTGCCTGGGTGGCTCAGTCGGTTAAGCATCTGCTTTTGGCTCAGGTCATGATCCTGGAGTCTCGGGATCGAGCCCGGGATCGAGCCCTGTATCGGGCTCCCTGCTCAGCGGGGAGTCTGCTTCTCCCTCTGCCCTTCACCCTGCTTGTGTTCTCTCTCTTTCTCAAATAAAATCTTAAAAAAAAAAAATTAAAAAAGAAAACTTGGAGCTATATAAATTTCCGTGGTTGTTACCCAACATGCATTTGAAGATCACTTGAACTTTTATATATCTTAAAAAGTTGATACAGTTCTGATTTAAGTTAGTGCATGGTTAGTAGCAGATTCATAGTAGATAGCTTATAAATTTATTACGTTTATAGTTTATAAGGCATATGGTCTTGATACTGGAATAATGATGAATAGTACCTGCTCAGTACAAGTTAGGAAATCTTTTGTCATAGTGCCTTATGACACTATAGTGACATATACATAGATGTATATATATAGATAAGTAGATAGACACATATGTAGATAGATAGATCTATATCTCCTTATCAGTTCAGCTAGGAATTTGAAATACTAGGTTAATTTGACTGCTTTCAAAATGAAAAGGGAAATTAATTTAGGTGTAATACCTAGATGAGGTGTTGTATATAAAACTAGAAAGCAATTGGGAAGTGCTTTTCAATTCAGTCCTTCATTGGAAATCACAACTCTGAAAAATATATTTGGAAGGAATCTTTCTTAGGACAAAAGGATTCTTAAAGATCAAACCCTTTTGGTTCTGAGAAGTGAAACTGAGTTGAAAATACTCAAAACTGCAACAAGAGAAGGTAATTCCATTGACTTACAGGTTGCTTGGCCTCCCCTGCTCTCTCAAAAAAGATTAGCAATTCATGTTTTGCCTGCTTATTTTCAGTTCCGTTAAAGAAGCTCTGAACTATGCTTTAAATGGTTAACAGCAGTGTGTGTGTGTGTGTGTGTGTGTGTGTGTGTGTGTGTGTGTGTGTGTGTGTGTTTAATGCCTTTGTTTTTCTTACTGGAAGCACTTTTTCTGTGTCTGAGCATGTATAACATTAGTAGTCTTTGAAGGGACCTGCGTTATTGTAAACGGAGGCACATTCCTAGTTGCAAGAATGGTTTTTGAATGTTCTTTTAGGCACTTATAGTAGTTGTGCTTTGAGAAAAGAGATTGTTCACTGTGTTTTAGGAGCTAGTAGCTAAGTCTGGTGCTTGTTAACCCTTAACTAAGAAAAATGGAGCTTGCTGACAATAGGTGGTTTTACAGGCCTGTGAAACTGACAGCATGTTCAGCAATGTAAACAATGGCAGCTGTCTTTTGCTGGCTTCTCTGTAGTTGGAAGTTAATGAAACTGCTTCTCACTAATGGCTTCACCTGCTGACTCATCGTTCAGCCCCTAAACAACCATAGTGTCCAGCATTATTTAATGCTGGGATTGAGAAGAAAAGGAATTAGAGTCTTAGAATATGAGGGTTGGAATGGATCATGGAAATCCTTTAACTCAGCCCCTTCTCAGAAGGCCTCAACTATCAAAAAGAAATGTCAGACACAAAAATGTCACTGGTAGATGCCATAGTTGATAGTTAAAAGAATTAGTGATACTGCTTTTCAGAATGCCATTACAGTCTTCTGGATGATCAAGGACTTTTTCCTTCTGTCTAGAAATCCTTGAGATGTGCTTTTTAGCTTTCCTTCAAAAATAACACATTATTCTGAAAGTGGCTGTAAGTGACTGTTAAAGGGGCAGCATACATTTAATTCCTGCTATAGTCTATAGGAGGACTGTGTGAAGAAGTAAAAAGAAAATGGCATTGCCCCTGATAATTTTCCAATCTAGTTAGGAAGTAGATATGAGAGAGAAGTGGATAACATTTAGAAGCCAATTTATTAACAAGTGTATAAGCTGATTCAGCTGATACTGACACTGTGAAGGAGGCTTATGTAAATTTGTGTGAGCTCTAACAACAGTGATTTAGATTTTTTTTTTTAAGATTTTATTTTTAAGTAATCTCACATCCAACATGGGGCTCGAACTCACAACTCAGATCAGGAGTCGCATGCTCCACTGACTGAGCCAGCCGGTGCCCCAGTGATTTAGATTTTTTTTTTTTTTTAAAGATTTTTTATTTATTTATCTGAGAGAGAGAATGGGAGACAGAGAGCATGAGAGGGGGAGGATCAGAGGGAGAAGCAGACTCCCCGCTGAGCGGGGAGTCCGATGCGGGACTCGATCCCGGGACTCCAGGATCATGACCTGAGCCGAAGGCAGTTGCTTAACCAACTGAGCCACCCAGGCGCCCCGATTTAGATTTTTGATGCAAAAAAATCACTTTCAGAAATGAAAACTTCGCATAGATTTTATTTTATTTTATTTTTATTTATTTATTTTTTTAAAGATTTTATTTATTTGACAGCACAAGTAGGGGAAGCAGCAGGCGGAGGGAGAGGGAGAAGCAGGCTCCCCACTGAGCAGGGAGACTGATGCGGGACTTGATCCCAGGACCCTGAGATCATGACCTGAGCCGAAGGCAGACGCTTAACCAACTGAGCCACCCAGGCGCCCCAGATTTTATTTTATTTTTAAAGATTTTATTTATGTATGTATGTATGTGAGAGAGAGCGATTTGTGTGTTGGGGGGGGAATGCAGAGAGAGGGAGAGAGAATCTCAGACACTCAGTGCTGAGTGCAGAGCCCGACACAGGGCTCCATCCCACCCTCGACCTTGGACTATATAAATTTGGAGGACAGTAAAATTCCCCCTCTCAAGGGCATTCAGCATGACCTGAGCTGAAACCAAGAGTCGTACACTTAACAGACTGAGCCACCCAGGCACACCCCCCCAATAGATTTTGTTTCTGTAAATTGGAAACCATACTCCAAGAAACTGATGGCAGATTTTCCACAGACAGCACAGTGAAACCATTAACTTAAAACAGCAGTTCTCAGATTTTATTTTTGATCTCAAGACTCCTTTACATTATTAAAAATTATTGAGGATCTCAGAGAGCTTTTGTTATGTGGGCTATATTTGTTGATATTTACAATATTAGATATTAAAAACAAAATTTAAAAATACTTAAAAATAGTGATAACAAATCCATTATATTAGCATAAAGTTTGACAAATGGAAAATAAATTTTTCAAAACAATTAGAATTAGTAGCATTATTTTTGCAAATCTCTTTAATGTATAGCTTAGTGGAAGAAAACTAGATTCTTGCATCTACATTCTGCTGTATGTTTTGTTTGAAGGAAATCTTCTCTAACTCACATACGTAGTTGGGAAGTAGAGGAGTGTTTTAATGTTATTCTCAGATAATTGTGGATCTTCTTTATTACTACACCAAAACTAGGGTGTAGTTTCTTAACTAGTTTCAATTTGGAACCTGAAACCATGTCCTTGAACTTTCCATGCAGTTAAATCTATTGGTCTGATTGTACTTTGAATAGATCTTTTTACCCACGTGTGATTTTTTTTTTTTTTTAAAGATTTTATTTACTTGACATAGAGAGCACAAGTAGGCAGAGCGGCAGGCAGAGGCAGAGGGAGCAGACTTCCCGCTGAGCGGGGAGCCTGACGCAGAACTCGATCCCAGGACCCTGGGCTCATGACCTGAGCCGAAGGCAGATGCTCAGTGGCTGAGCCACCCAGGTGCCCCTTCCCACGTGTGATTTTTATAACACCACGTGTCAAGTCATTTGGAAAATATTGGTTCATTAGGTTATGCAGATTTTTCTTTTTTTTTTTTTTAAGATTTTATTTATTTGACAGAGAGAGAGCCAGAGAGGGAACACAAGCAGGGGGAGTGGGAGAGGAAGAAGCAGGCTTCCCGCGGAGGAGGGAGCCCGATGTGGGGCTTGATCCCAGGACCCTGGGATCATGACCTGAGCCGAAGGCAGACGTTTAACGACTGAGCCACCCAGGCGCCCCTGCAGATTTTTCAGATGTCGATTTATTTCATTATACAAAATAAAATCACATCAGTTAATATCACTACTGATCTCATAAGGAAGGCTTTGGGGAAGCTCCCGAACTCATGGTGGTAGATACCGTTACCACTAATGAAGGGTGGAAACGTAATTGAAGTTGAATTAGGAACCAGTCTTTGGGTTGGAAGGAAATGAACTTCATTTTCATAAAGAAGCTCCATGTTGAATGCCCTGAAGAGGGGTAATTTTACTGTCCTGGTTACTTTTCCTAGTGTTAGCAGGTTTGACTAATTCCATCTGAGGGATACAGAACCAGAAATAGTTGGCCTTTTCAAATAAATTTATTATAAACCAAAGGAATTTCTGTGATAGAATGTGTAGGTATACTTTTAAGCATGGCTGCTCTTACTAAGTGCTTGGTTCTCTGTCACTTAAAGATCTGGGAGTCTTTAGAACTTCTTCTCAGCCTTTAATCTCCCCATCCTCCAGTCTGAAGATGGACGTCCAAAATGTCCTGTTAAGAGTCCTAGATCAGTTTTACCTCATGGAATTGTTTTCAATGCTTCCCCAGGCTCTGCTATTGTCTTGTTTGAACTTAGTGTGTTTTACTAAACCAGTATCTGGGGTGAGACAGAGAATAAAATGAATGTTCCCAAGTGGATGAGACAGTTTGACCTAGGATTTTGTTTCATGTGCCCCTAGACGTATGTAACAGAAACTGGGCTACTGTTATATTAATTTTTTTAAAAAAAGATTTTATTTATTTGAGAGAGAGCATGCACGCATGACGAGTGGGGGGAGGAGCAGAGGGAGATGGACAAGCTGATTCGTGCTGAGTGTGGAGCTTGAGGTGGTGCTTGATTCCACAACCCTGAAATCATGACCTGAGCCGAAATCAGGAGTTGGACGCTTAACCAACTAAGCCACCCAGGCGCCCCATATTAAATTTTGTTAATGTCCTAAGGGATTATTTCAGCATATATCCAAGGATTACTTTGAAATTAGCTTTGTTTTTGTTTTTTTAATACTTTCTGTTTTTATAGACTTGTACTTTTAAAGTTGGTGTTCAAATAAAATTCTGATTGTTGTCACACCATCATTTATTATAATAGTGGACCTTTTGAAACGCTAAAGGCCTAGTAATGGGGTTTTGGGGGAAATTATGGGCTGTATATGCATTGAAGTATTATATAACCCTTAAACATGTTGCAGAACATTTACTGACATTAAAAAAAGTCCAGGGGCACTTGGCTGGTTCAGTCGGTAGAGCATGTAACTCTTGATCTCAGAGTTCTAGACCCATGTTGGGGGTGGAGCCTACATAAAAAAATAAATAAAAATAAAAAGAGTCCACATTTATTTTGTGGAAGCCAGTTAAAAATAGCATGTCTGATCAAATTTTATCTTAAAAATATTTTCAAAGTGCTTGGTTAAACAACAGTGTTCATAAGGTTATCTTTATTTGCTGGTGAGATTTGGTGATTTTTATTTTCTTTAACCATTAATCTCAGGGTCATGAGTTCAAGCCCCACATTGGGCATGGAGCCTACTTAAAAAAAGAAAAAAAAGCATTAAAAAACCCCTCTAGGTATCATTTTTATAATCAGAAAAATAAAGTTATTCCTATTTTCAGAAATGAAACTAAGCTAAAATGTGACTCCTTGTAAGTTCTGCATTCAGGAAAGACATTATATTCATTATTTTAAGAGAGTAAAGAGGATTTAAAATACATTTTTAGATTTTCAACAGGGAATCAAGGGAGAGAGGGCATGTTTTTGCTTAATAGTTAAGTAAAACGGAATTATGAATTGTGTGCTTCAGGTATTCTGATTAAATTAATCTTTTTTTTTTTAATTTATTTATTTGACACACAGAGATACAGCGAGAGAGGGAACACAAGCAGGGGGAGTGGGAGAGGGAGAAGCAGGCCTCCCACGGAGCGGGGAGCCCAATGCGGGGCTTGATCCCAGGACCCTGGGATCATGACCTGAGCCGAAGGCAGACGCTTAGCGACTGAGCCACCCAGGCGCCCCAAATTAATCTTTGTTTTACCATAATATCAGTACTAGTGCTGATCTCCCCAGATTTGTTTGCATGACACCAAGAGACATGGTTTAAACTACTTTAAAAGAGTTACCATTAAAAAAAAATTAGAAGAAAAGCCTTTTTAACAATGTGGCAGATTCGTGCAACATTTTCTTGTGATGTCTGTTATTTGTTCCAGAGTTTGCTCTTTAAAGTCCTTTGCCATCTTGTTCTTGCTGTCCTGGCTTTCATCTGGGGCTGCAGCAGGGGTGAGCCAAAAATGGCTGCTGCTGCTGCAGGGGCAGGCGTAGTACAGGACCAACTGCTGTGGCTCTGGCCATGATGCAGGGGGAGCAGCCTGGGGAACAGGATCTGGTCAGGCTTCTTTTAAAGGTTGCCCTGAGAATTGGGCATTTCTTGTGGAAGAGTTACTATATTGCAGATTCTGTTTTGCGAAGGGATTTATAATTTATAGCTTTAGCAGGGGCACTACCCATTCTCTATAGGAATACGAAATCTTAGCATATGCTCCCATTTGCTGAGCAAGATTGGCTATTTTCAGAAAGCAGCAAGGCTTACCTGTCTGTATCAGTGACAGAGAAGTGTCCAGCATGACAGTGCTTTCTGACTTGGGTGAATTTCCTGAATGGAAACTGTTTGCCTCAGGCACAAAATGGGTGGCTTATAATAGAGGATTAAAAAGGTCTGTCTCTATACACAGCTCCTGTGAGGAGTACTGTGCCACATCCAAAGTCAACCTAGAAGGTAAGGTGAGAGATGGGGAGTGGTTTGAATAGAGAAATGAAGTTGTTGCATGTGCTGCTTAAGCAGCTCCCTAAAGTGAATGCACTGCCATTTGGATGGGGTATGTTTGTGCTTGAGTTTCTGTCCTTTCTGCTTGTGATTAGAGATGGGTATGATGTAGGACCACTGGGATATGCTGCCTAGCAACCAGTGAGATGTGGTATATCCGGATGGACAGTGACACAGTAATTCATTCATTGCTCTCTTAATATGATGAAGAGAAAAGGCTTTTCTGCTTTAGGGAAAAAAAAGCTCCCTTCTGCAGAACAGCCATGTGATCATTGTAATAACACACAGGAAAAAAAATCATAACTCCACTACCCATTGATAACTATTGGTAATATCTTGATATATTTCCTTGAAGGAATTTTTGTGTGTATATGTGCATATTTATGTATGCGTGTGTTGCCATATATATATGTATGTATGTGTATTTATTTGCATAGCTACAATCGCTTCTCGGCCTTTTGGCTAAGATCAAGTGTATTTGCATAGCTACAAGTCATTCTGTAAATCATTTTATTATTTTTTGTATTTTTAAAAAAAATTTATTTGACAGAGAAAGGGAGAGAGCACAAACGGGGAGCTGCAGGCAGAGGGAGAGGGAGAAGGAGGCTCTCAGCCAAGCAGGGAGCCTGATGCGGGGCTCGATCCCAGGACCCTGGGATCATGACCCGAGCCAAAGGCAGACACTGAACTGACTGATCCACCCAAGTGCCCCTATTTTTTGTATTTTAACATTGATCTATTCCCATTTCAGTAAATATTTTGAGTGCTTTAATGGCTTCATAATATTTCTGTACATGGCTGTGCTATACTAAAGACACAACCCATATCACTGGATTATTAAGTTAACAATTTTGCTACTAAAAGAAGTGCTGAGACTAACATTTTTATGTATAACATTTTTCAATATATCAGATATTTCCTTAATAAAGTAAAAATTACTGGGTTAGCAGGTGTGAACATTAGGATAATTGATGTATATTGCTGTATTTTTACCAGCATTAAATATTCTAGTTTTTCAATTTTTGTGAATTTGATAGGTGAAATGATATACAATTTTAATTTGCATTTCTTTCATTACTTACAAGATTTAGTTTTTTAAGGGCCCCTGGGTGGCTCAGCCAGTTAAGCTTCTGCCTTCGGCTCAGGTCACGATCCCAGTGTCCTGGGATCGAGCCTACATTGGACTCTCTGCTCAGTGGGGAGCCTGCTTCTCCCTCTTCCTCTGCTGCTCCCCCTACTTGTGTTCTCTTGCTCTCTCTCAAATAAATAAATAAAATCTTTAAAAAAAAAAGATTGTTTTTTCTCCCATGTTAGCTTTTATTTCCTGATTTGAAAATTGTCTGCTCATATCCTAGGCTCATGTATTTATTGAAATCTTAGGTGAGGTTCAACACTTAGTAAAAAATTAGTACATGTGTGTGTGTGTATTATAAAGAATATAGGGGCGCCTGGGTGGCTCAGTCGTTAAGTGTCTGCCTTCGGCTCAGGTCATGATCCCAGGGTCCTGGGATCGAGCCCCGCATCAGGCTCTCTGTTCTGTGGGAAGCCTGCTTCTCCCTCTTCCACTCCCCCTGCTTGTGTTCCCTCTCTCGCTGTGTCTCTCTCTGTCAAATAAATAAATAAATAAATATATTTAAAAAAAAAAAAAAATAAAGAATATAAATTATATCAATTTATCTATGTTGCATATTTAAAAATATGAAAAACTTTCATTTCCACTCCTGTCATTATAAGCTGACCTGTCACAGTTGACAGTTTGGTGTGTCTGTTCTTACAGATCTTTTTGTATGTATTTACAAGTAGAGAGGAAGAGGGGAACAGGGGAACAGGGGAAGAGGGTGGAGGGAGAAGGAGAGAGGTGGAGGTTTTTAGAGGATGGGCTCTGGAGGTGGACTTTGTGGTTCATATCCTAACTGCTGGAAATGTGAAGAGTGATCTTGGGGACTTTAGAATGCCACAGATCATAGTCCCAGCTCCCATAGTTTAGTGGCTGTGTACCTTGGGAAAGTGACTTCACCTTTTTGTGGCTCAATATCCTCATGTGTAAAAAGGGGTAATTATAGACTAGGACCTCAGGTGGTTGTGAGGATTAAATGAGTTCGTGCATATAATGTGCTTAAAATTGTACCTGACACTTTGTGTAATAGAGTAATGTAGTAATGGCTGTTACTGTTATTATATGATATATTTTGTTTAAAAACAAAGTGGGATTATACTGCACATGCTAGTGACTGTGTTTTCATGTATCTTACAAATCTTTGCCGTATTGATACATACTGATGATTCTGTAGTGTAGTTGTACCGTCATTTATTTAAGTCTCTTGCTATTGATGATGGGTATTAGTTTAGTTTTTAGGGTTTTTTTCCCTTTTTTGTATTAAAATTTGTAGTGCCTTTCCTTGGACATATGTGTATTTTAGTAGGATGAAGTCCTGTATATAAATAAAAAATAACACAAATTAAAATAAATAAAAAAAAATTTTGGCAATTGTTTTTAATACCCAAGAGCTTTTGCTTTCTCCCCTTCCTTTACCCTTTATTGGTAGCAGTTGTATCCTATTTTATGATTAAAATACTATCTTGAATACTTCCCTAGGTACTAATTAGAAATTTAAAAAATCTGTTTCCTGCACCATTTCTCTCCAGGGTTTTGTTTTTTCTTCTTGGTTCTTCACTTCCTTTTTTTTTTTTTTTTTTAAAGATTTTATTTATTTATTTGACAGAGAGAGACACAGCGAGAGAGGGAACACAAGCAGGGGGAGTGGGAGAGGGAGAAGCAGGCTTCCCGCGGAGCAAGGAGCCCGATGCGGGGCTCGATCCCAGGACCCTGGGATCATGACCTGAGCCGAAGGCAGACGCTTAACGACTGAGCCACCCAGGCGCCCCTCTTCACTTCCTTTTTTAAAGTTTATTTATTTATTTATTTTTAAGTAATCTCAACCCCCAATGAAAATGAAAGTGGAAATCAGTTCTCTTAAGATAATTCATGTTAACAAGTTTGCAGTATAGTCAGCTTTTTTTTTTTTTTTTTAAAGATTTTATTTATTTATTTGAGAGAGAGAGAGAGCACATGAGAGGGGGAGGGCCAGAGGGAGAAGCAGACTCCCCGCTGAGCAGGGAGCCCGACGCGGGACTCGATCCCGGGACTCCAGGATCATGACCTGAGCCGAAGGCAGTCGCTTAACCAACTGAGCCACCCAGGCGCCCTTTTTTTCTTTTTTAAGATTTTATTTATTTATTTGATAGAGACACAGTGAGAGAGGGAACACAAGCACGGGGAGTGGGAGAGGGAAAAGCAGGCTTCCCACTGAGCAGGGGGGAGCCTGATGCAGGGCTCAATCCCAGGACCCTGGGATCATGACCTGAGCTGAAGGCAGACGCTTAACAACTGAGCCACCCAGGCGCCCCTATAGTCAGCTTTCTATATATTTGAGTGTGGGACTCAAACTCATGACCCTGAGATCAAGAGTCACACACTCTACCGACTCAGCTAGCCAGGCACCTCGGTTCTTTACTTTCTTAATGTCTGGTGATTGGTAGTTTCCATTCATATTTATGAATGATGAGGTAGATCAGTAGTTAGTTGGGTAGATGGGTTTCTTGCAGCTGGGAAATAGGCCTCTCCATAATTGAATGTTGTCTTCAAGTTTTGTGGGTGGGGCCTGACACCAGGGACAGTTTACTGTGTTTGTGCTTTTATTTTCTCTTGGAATAATGTTTTTAAAAAATATTTATTTATTTGAGAAAAAGTGAGTGGGACGTGGGGGAGCAGAGGGAGCGGGAGAGAGAGAATCTCAAGCAGCCTCTGTGCTGAACGTGGAGCTGGACATGGGGTTCAGTCTCCCAACCCTGAGATCATGACCTGAGCCAAAATCAGGAGTCAGTTGCTCAACCAACTGAGCCACCCAGGTGCTCCTCTTGGAATAATTTTTAAAAGGAAAGTATTGCTAATGAAAGTAGTAATCATTTCTCTTAAGATAATTCATATTAACAAGTTTGCAGTACAGTCAGCTTTTTATATATTTGCATACTGTGTATGTTTTGTGGAATTTCTCATGCACAGTATTTTCCAAATATATGATTTAGGACCCATACATTCTCCTCACAAATAGATTATGAAGTGGAAATCCTACCATAAAATAACATCTCTTTGGGGAATTTGTTAGCTTTTGAAGAACTGAAGCTTATTTTGCATTACCATTATTGCATTGTACTTTTAGGCTTTCTCGTTGAAATAAAAACCTCCTTGAGACTATTAATTTTTCTCATGGTCACATCACTGGATGACAGCTATTGTCCTCATCTCTTAGATCATTTTAACCTATTATTTAAAAATAATATCACCTTTCTGATTTGTATGCCTGTTAAAACCTTATGTTTGCCTTTTATGTACTGTAATTTTTAGTCTTTCAGAATTCGTGAAATTGCCTATGTTTTGGTATGGAGACCTATTTCGTAACCAAATTTTAGCTATAGTATTGAATACTAGATAATTAAATAGTTTTTAGTGTGATCTTACCATTCAGTTTGAATATGTTTTCCTCAAGTGACATCACAATGTATATTTATAATTTTGCTTCAGATGCATTAGTTTGATAAAATATGAGGTATAAAGTACACTGGGTACTTTAAGAGATGTTGGTCAGGAACACTTAGAAAAAAGAGCAAAACCGTAGAGTTGAACATACCTAGGTTCTGGTTCTGTAATTTATAATCATGTGATTTTTGGCAATTCTCTTAATGTTTTTATTTTTTATTTTATTTTTGAATGTTTTTATTTATTTTTAAAGATTTATTAGAGAGTGAGCACAAGCGGGAGGGGCAGAGGGAGAGGGGGAGAGAATCTCAAGTAGACTCCTTGCTGAGTGCAGAGCCCGACATGGGGCCTGATCCCAAGACCCTGAGATCATGACCTGAGTTGAAATCAAGAGTCAGATGCTTAACTGACTGCAACCCAGGCGCCCCTCTCTTAATGTTTTTGAATTTTAGTTTCCTTTTCTATAAGAGGGGCTAATGATACCTCTCAGGTTGTTCTGTGGATTAAATGAAATCCTCTCTACAAAATACCAAGTGTACTGTCTGGCACATAGTTGGTACTAAGAAAAATGATGCTATCATTTAGTCCAGCCAGTAGAAAACATCATTTTCTAAAGACAGGTTACAATGTTTATCAATACTTGTTTTTTTTTTTTTTTTTTTTTAAAGATTTTATTTATTTATTTGAGAGCGAGCGAGAGAGAGAATGAGAGAGAGAACACGAGAGGGGGTAGGGTCAGAGGGAGAAGCAGACTCCCCGCTGAGCAGGGAGCCCGATGTGGGACTCGATCCCGGGACTCCAGGATCATGACCTGAGCCG
This sequence comes from Halichoerus grypus, assembly GCF_964656455.1. Lineage (NCBI taxonomy): Eukaryota > Metazoa > Chordata > Mammalia > Carnivora > Phocidae > Halichoerus > Halichoerus grypus. The sequence goes on from NC_135716.1 coordinate 172,185,038, forward strand.
AAGGCAGTCGCTTAACCAACTGAGCCACCCAGGCGCCCCACAATGTTTATCAATACTTGTTAAGCTCTTATGTTGATACTTGTATCCAGGATTTGCAGTTTGAGAACCCTGTATTTCAAGGCTCAGGATATAAAAAGCTGGTGAGAAATAAGTCTAGCCTGATACAGATGCCTCTTGGTGGACTTTTTGTAAAGCTACGACCCATTCTTTGTCTTCTAAAATGGCTTGTTTATTATAACCTATTTTACTTCATCAAAATTTCTGGCCTGAGATAAAGAGATTTTGCTTTATACTAATTAGTCACAAATGCATCTCGTTTTTGTTTTTAAACTTGTCAACTACCCCAATATACCAAGGTGCTTTTATTCCTGGAGTGTCCTGTTCTATTTCATCTTAAAAATGATTGAAGCAGGGCGCCTGAGTGGCTCGGTTAAGCGACTGCCTTCGGCTCAGGTCATGATCCTGGAGTCCCTGGATCGAGTCCCGCATCAGGCTCCCTGCTCGGCAGGGAGTCTGCTTCTCCCTCTGACCCTCCCCCCTCTCATGCGCTCTCTCTCATTCTCTCTCTTTCAAATAAATAAAATCTTTAAAAAAAAAAAAAATGATTGAAGCAGGGATGCCTGGGTGGCTCAGTCGGTTAAGCAACTGTCTTGGGCTCAGGTCATGATCCCCGGGTACTGGGATCGAGTCCCTCATCAGGCTCCCTGCTCAGAGGGGAGCCTGCTTCTCACTCTGCCTCTTCCCCTCCTCCCCGCTCATGCTCTCTCTCTCTCTCTCTGACAAGTAAAATCTAAAAAAAAAATAAAAATGATTGAAGCAGATACAGATTGCAGTTTGAGAACCGCCATCTCTAAGTGGGTGAAGGGATGTTATCTCTAAAAGATTGCTCATAGATATTTCGGCCTCTATTTGGAATATCAAAATCATCCCTCAAAACAAGAAATTGGGGCGCCTGGGTGGCTCAGTTGGTTAAGCGACTGCCTTCGGCTCAGGTCATGATCCTGGAGTCCTGGGATCGAGTCCCGCATCGGGCTCCCTGCTCAGCTGGGGGTCTGCTTCTCCCTCTGACCCTCTTCCCTCTCATGTTCTCTGTCTCTCATTCTCTCTCTCTCAAATAAATAAATAAAATCTTTAAAAAACAAAAAACAAAAAACAAAAAAAAAAACAAATTGTTTCATTTTGTGGTTTAGTTGCTATCTTAAAAATATTTTGCATATTTATTTTTTTTAAAGATTTTATTAGAGAGAGGGAGAGAGGGATGCCTGGGTGGCTCAGTTGGTTGGGTGCCTGCCTTCCGTTTGGGTCATGATCCCAGAGTCCTGGGATTGAGTCCCGCATCAGGCTCCCTGCTCAGTGGGGAGCCTGCTTCTCCCTCTGCCTGCTGCTCCCCCTGCTTGTGCACTCTCTCTCTGACAAATAAGTAAAATCTTTAAAAAGAAAAAGAGAGAGAGGATGTACAAGTTGGGGGGAGGGGCAGAGGGAGAAGGAGAAGCAGACTCCCCACTAAGCAGGGAGCCCAGTGTGATGGGCGGCACGACTCTGGGCCAGATCCCAGGGCCCTGAGATCATGACACCAGCCGAAGGCAGCTGCTCAACCGACTGAGTCACCCAGGTTGCCCCTATTTTGTATGTTTAATAAATGTTGTGTATAATGAGTTCTACTTACTTTGTACTAAAAAAGCAATAGATGTATCTTGTATATTATAGAAATACATTGGTAAGTAAAATTCCCCTGTGGTTTTATCCTCCTCAGTTAAATGTCTGATATCTTTCTCTGTAGATTATGTTCTATGCCTATTTTAACATATTTTAACTAAAATTGGGTCGCATTGTAAATGTTGTTTTGTAGTTTCCTTAATATATAGTTCATATATGTAATATGTTAATATATATTTAAGTGTAATAATGCCTAATACATATAGTTTCCTTAATTAAGTTTTCTTAATATACCAGAACAATTCTCTATGTCAGTAATACATATCTATTGTAATTTTTTGAAGTGATTAGAATTCTTTAGTATGGATGTTCCTTAACTTACTTTTAGTCAATTCCCTCTAATTTGGATTATTTCCATTTTCTTCTATTATGAATCATGCTGCACTAAACATTCTTACGCGAATACGTTTTGTACTTCAGTAGGTATTTCTGGGGATAAATTATAGAAGTAGATGAAAAGGTGCAAAGAGAAATATGTCAAAGGATGAAATAGACCAAAGGTTATGAACATTAAATACTAGCTATTGTGAGTTCTAATGGTTTGGTTCCTGGTTCCGTTTAGATCTTTATTGTTTTTCTTCTTTTTTATCTTTTATTTGTATTGTTTTGCTTTATCAAGTATGTTCTAATTAGCCACTTTAAATCCTTTTTGTAACAAAATGGGAAAATAGAACGACATTTGTTGTAAAAGGGAATCAGAAAAAAAAAAAAGGAACCAGGACTTTTTAAAAAACCTAATTTTCCTCTTTGGCCAAGGAAACAATATATTTAAAATCCTGTATTATAGGGATGCCTGGGTGGCTCAGTTGGTTAAGCGACTGCCTTCGGCTCAGGTCATGATCCTGGAGTCCCCGGATCGAGTCCCACATCGGACTCCCTGCTCGGCAGGGAGTCTGCTTCTCCCTCTGACCCTCCCCCCCTCATGCTCTCTCTCTCAATTCTCTCTCTCAAATAAATAAATAAAAATATTAAAAAAAAAAAAATGACTACATATATTTAAAAAAAAAATCCTGTATTATATAATAACTTATTTTTTTTCTTGTTAGCCAGTTACTTTTTTCAAGTTTTCTGTTTTTAGCAAACTTGCCAATTTAAATTTTATTCCAAAAAATGTAACCTTTAAAAAATAATGTGGCAGCAGCTACTGATAAGAAAAGTTTGAGTAAATTTCAGGTGATAGCTAATGAATTCCTGAATTCGTGCCTACATTGAATAGAATTTGGTCCGTTGGAACAGAGTATGCATATTTAGATAAGTAAAATTCATACTTGTTAAAGTGTGAGCTTATTCGAAGGAATCTAGATGACTGACTTTGTGTCTCATCTGTATTGATTATCTTAGTTCCTCATATATGTCTGTGACATATATGGGTGGAATTAAAAGATCTTGGAATTACTAGGGCAGACTACCTGCCTTGAGTCATGCATCTCCTTGATCTTCTATTAATGGCTGTAAGCACTTTGAAGGCAAAAGCTGTCTTTATTGGAGATGACAACAAATCACTGATGAATTTTAAATGGTAATTTTCTTGACAATGTGTTTTCTTTATTCTTGATGTTGTTGTATACTGATAGCAAATATTGTAAATATTTTTAAGAAAGTAATCTATGAGTCTGCAGATTGCACTGTCTTTACTTAAAGTTTGTCATTAAGCCGTCGTTTTTTAAAAATATTTTTTTGAAACCTCATCCTTATTGTGAGGTATTTAGACAACACAGAAATGTATAAAATAGAAAGTGTATTGTAGCTAAGTATAATCTTAATCTTTTTTTTTTTTTTAAGCAGGTTCTGCACCCAACGTGGGGCTTGAACTCACAATCCCTAGATCAAGAGTTGCGTGCTATAGTGACTGAGCCAGTTGCCCCCCTTTTTTCTTGCTTCTGGTAGGGGAAAATAAAATCTATACACACAGAAAGGAATTTTATTTCTTAACTCAAAATGGGATTGAATTATTCAAACACACATACACTATTCTGTAGCTTGCCATTTGCATTTATTGTCTCATAGATACCCTATAACATTACATAGAAAGAGAATCAGTTTGGTGAGAAGTTAAGAGCCTTGGTGTCTGGAGCTGGACTGCTGGTGATAAATGCCATCTTTCCACTTACATAGTGTGATGTTGGACATACTTTTTTGTTGCTGTGTACATTAGTTTTCTTTTTTTTTTCTAAGATTTTTTATTTATTTAACAGAGAGAGAGAGACAGCCAGAGAGGGAACACAAGCAGGGGGAGCGGGAGAGGGAGAAGCAGGGTTCTGCGCAGAGCAAGGAGCCTGATGCGGGGCTCGATCCTAGGACCCTGGGATCATGACAGGAGCCGAAGGCAGACGCTAAACAACTGAGCCACCCAGGTGCCCCACATTAGTTTTCTATTTTAAAAAATGGAAATGAGAATTGTTCCTAAGATTGTTTTACTCAGCATTAAAATGTAAGGTGATTATAATGTTTGGCACATGATGTTTAGCTTAGTAAATTTAAGCTGTAAGGATTATAATACAGTTTTTCACTCATTTAAAAATATATATTCCATAATATGGATTTAACACATTCATTAAACCATTCTCAAATTGATGGACAGATAACTAACTGTATTTTAAAGGACCTTATTTTTCCTTGGGTGATTTTTTAATTATTAAATTTTTTTATCTTTATTTTTTTGAGAGAGAGAATGCGCGCAAATGGGAGGGAGGGCAGAGGGAGTGGGAGAAAGAGAATCTTAAGCAGGCTCCATGTGCAGTGCGGAGCCTGATGCGGGGCTGTATCTCATGACCCTGAGATCATGACCTGAGCTGAAATCAAGAGTCAGATGCTTAACTGAGCCACCCAGGTCCCCTCCCCTTGATGATTTTAAAGTGTTGTTTGGTTTTTATTTTAGTAATGCAACAACACTTTTTTGTTCTTGGTTCCTTAGCTGAAGTGCTTAATTGAAACTTCAAAGCTTTCATAAAACAAGGAAGTAATTAATCGTCTTTCATCCTAACCCTAAATATGTCTGCTTTTCTCAGATCCCATTTTGTGCAGTTTGTAGATTAGTTTCATTTTCAAATGGTAGTATTCATGTCATCCATTGCTAAAAACTGCTTTCTTATTTTTATCTTTTTATAATCTGGTGCATAAATTTTTCTCCTGCCCAAGCTATTGGGAACTTGAATTTTAGTGAAAGGAAAAACATTTTATTTTTCCTGCTGTGCTGTTATTTTAGTTTATTGCCCCCTTTGTGATTGGAAAATCAGTTTGATTCAAATGTCTAGAGAGGGGCGCCTGGGTGGCTCAGTCAGTTAAGCGTCTGCCTTTGGCTCAGGTCATGATCCCAGGACCTGGGATCGAGCCCTGCATCGGGCTCCCAGCTCAGCGGGGAGCCTGCTTCTCCCTCTTCTCCCCACTCGTGCTCTCTCTCTCTCGCTATCTCTGTCTCTCTCTCAAATAAATAAGTAAAATCTTTTAATAGTAATTATAAAAAGGAGTGTAAGAAATACTGGGGTACCTGGGTGACTCAGTCATTTAAACGTCTGATTCCTGATTTCGGCTCAGGCCATGATCTCATGGGTCGTGGGATTGAGCCCCATGTTGTGCTTCATGCTCAGTGGAGAGTTTGCTTGAGATTCTCTCCTCCTTCTGCCCCTCCCCCAACTCGCACGCACTTCCCCCAACTCGCACACACGTAGTGCTCTCTCTCTCTCTCAAATAAATAAATCTTTAAAAAAAAAAAAGAATGTAAGAAATATTAATTTTTTTAGTCGTTGAACCAAATTAACGTTTTCATTAGACTTGAGTGATCCAAGTAAGGAGTCTTTTTTTTTTTTATTTCAAGAAAATGCCACCTTAATTAGCATAATTTTAGGCACATATTAAAGATAGGATAGGGGCGCCTGGGTGGCTCAGTCGTTAAGCATCTGCCTTCGGCTCCGGTCATGATCCCAGCGTCCTGGGATCGAGCCCCGCATCGGGCTCCCTGCTCTGCGGGAAGCCTGCTTCTCCCTCTCCCACTCCCCCTGCTTGTGTTCCTTCTCTCGCTGTGTCTCTCTCTGTCAAATAAATAAATAAAATCTTTAAAAAAAAAAAAAAATAAATAAAGATAGGATAGTAGTACTCAATCTTGGTTGCTTGTTGGAATCAATTTTGCAATTTAAAAAATATATAGACATTTTCTGAATCAAATTTTGGAGTTGGGGTTTTAGATATGCAACTAAAGTTAGGGACTCCTGGTGTAGAAAATTGAAATGGTATTTTGAGAGTTAATTAGGTCTTGCATAATATTTAAGGGACATTAAATTAGTATTTGCTTGATTATTTTTGGACAGTGACTTTTCTGAGGCTTTGAGTGCTACTAGCATGATGCTTCCTGTTGGATTTGGTGTCTCTTCCTTGTTAAGATTCTTGATTTATAATGATCAAGTAATGAATGCTTACTTCTCAGGGGACATGTCCTTTAAGTTTCTTGTCTAGATTAATACTGAAATAGAGTTTGGCAAATGACCAGAGGAGGATTTTTTTTTTTTTTTTTCCCCATTTTGAAATAGCTTAGCTCTGGGACATGGTAAAGTGAAAGCACAAACCAGGCATTTTGTACCTGACATCCTCCTAGAACCTGAAATAGTTTATTACCAGTATCTAATTAGTCAAATTGACGAACTAATGGGCACTGACAGCCTTTATCTGTTTTCTTTCCTGCTGTGAAGGGAACTTTCTTAATTCAGCAAAGTTTATTGTATGCAGGGCTTTGTGTTAGCCCTGTGCAAATGAGTAAAGCATAGTCCTGCCCCTGTTGTTATTACTGAGGATTATTAGAATTATCATAAGCCTGCCTAATATTAAAAGAAAAAAGTGATGTGTGCTATAGAAGTGAATGTGTTAACATGTCCTTCAATGTGTAATGGAGAGCCTCCTTGATTTTAATCTGAATTCTTGCATTAACTAGCATATCACCAGGTCCTGAGCCATTGTGGCACTCTGAGGTGTCAGGGATCTAAGTTCTGTCTTTTGAGCATGCCCTGTGTTGATCAAGTGAACCTTGTGGTTCGCTGTTCCAGTTCTAGTTCTAGTCTATAAGTTTGCAGTTAGCAGGAGGGAGAAGTGAGAGGACAAAGGGATTCTTCTCTTAAAGGGCACTTGCCAAAAGATTCATACATCACTTTTTTTATTGAGGAAAGAGAGGAAAACAAAAATTGGGGGACAACTAGCAGCTTCTAGCACATGTGGTTTTTTTGTTTTTTTTTTTTAATTAAAGATTTTATTTATTTGACAGGAAGACACAGTGAGAGAGGAAACACAAGCAGGGGGAATGGGAGAGGGAGAAGCAGGCTTCCCGCCGAGCAGGGAGCCCGATGTAGGGCTCGATCCCAGGACCCTGGGATCATGACCTGAGCCGAAGGCAGGCGCTTAACGACTGAGCCTCCCAGGCGCCCTGTTTGTTTGGTTTTAAAGATTTTTTTATTTTTAAGTAATCTCTACACCCAACATGGGGCTCGAACCCACAGCCCTGAGACCAAGAGTTGCTTGCTCCACCCACTGAGCCAGCCAGGCGTCCCCTAGCACATGTAGTTTTTATGAGGATATGCCCAGTGTAATGATGGGCTCATAATGGGTGCTTAGTCAATAGTAGTTTATAATGTTTTAAAATTTAGTTCTTTCAGTACTTACCATTTGTTTAGTTCTTCACTCCACTATATATACATTGGAGATTTACGGAAGAGAGGGTGACAGCTACACCTCTTTTTTTTTTTTTTTTTTTTTAATTTTATTTATTTATTTGACAGAAAGACACAGCGAGAGAGGGAACACAAGCAGGGAGAGTGGGAGAGGGAGAAGCAGGCTTCCCGCGGAGCAGGGAGCCCGATGCGGGGCTCGATCCCAGGACCCTGGGATCATGACCTGAGCCGAAGGCAGACGCTTAACGACTGAGCCACCCAGGCGCCCCGACAGCTACACCTCTTAAGACAAACAGCATTTTTCTAAATTAGCTTTAATTTTTTTGAGCACACAGATACTCACATGAGACAGTTGAACAGGAGTTCATTAAAACTATAAACAGTCTGTCACACATTTGCTAGTGGTTGAAAAGAAAGATAGTGAATGAAGTAGCTTTCTTAAGAGGTAGTTTGAGCTAAATGGTTCTTACACCAGCCTACCCACCCAGCTTTAAAAGATTTTTAAACAGTTTGAGTCATAACCCAAATAACAGAATTATATTTTAATAGTATATTCATTTAAGGTATTCAGTAATTACCAGTAAAATCTTTGTTAGCTATGTCAAAGAAGGGTGAAATTCCAAGTAATGAACTAAAAAAATAGTGGCAGTGAAGGTAGAATGAATCTTCACAGATTTTCAGCTACTTGCTTTCCCCACCTCCAAGTTCATTACTGTAAAATTACTGTTTTACTCTGCATTTTTATAAAGTTAATATTTTTGAAATATAATTTTCCATTTAACATGTGTGAGTAGATACGAATATTGTAACAAGTTACAGAAATAAACATGGAGGATAAAAACGTGTAGGAAAATAAAATTTTTATGTTGCTGACCATTCGTTTCCCTTTTTGTATTATTATAAAATTCTCATATCATTTGACATATTTTATTGAAAGAAAATTCAGCTCTAGATTTGATATTTTCTGTTTTCACAGTGGAACAGATTTAAAAGCTTTCTAGTCTCTTTAGATATAAGAAATTAGATATATAAAATCCCTACAAAGGAGGGATTTGTGCCCTTTGCAAAACAAAATTCGGTATTTACCTAAGAATTTGAGGCTGAGGACACAGCAAGCTACATAAGTTAATGTCAAAACAATATTAGGGGCTCGTGGGTGGCTCACTTGGTTGTGTCCGACTCTTGATTTCGGCTCAGGTCATGATCTCAGGGTTGTGAGATAGAGCACCGCTTTGGGCTCCATGCTCAGCGGGGAGTCTGCTTCTCTCTCCTGTCCCTTCCCTCCCACTTTCTCTCAAATAATAAATAAATCTTTAAAAACCCAATATATTTGTCAGTCTTTGTTTTAATAACACTTTAGGATTTATTACACTGAATTTACTTTTACTCAAGGTGAAGTGTTAATAACTTAGAGTTAATCCTTTTCATTTTTTTTTTTATTTATGATTCATGGTAGTGAAAATCTCTTATAAGAAATATAAACACTCCTACTTTGGTTTTTATGCAAGTACCATTTTCAGGATGATTTCATTTTTATTAGAGAAACAAATTATTTCTAACCCTTAGTTTCACTTTCAGTATTTATGTTCTAACCTTGTTACTGGAATTATGTTTCCATTAAACGTAATTACTGAGTACTTCTGCTTTCAGTTTTAGTTTCTCGTATTTGTGGCTTCATTGAAATCTATTCTGATTAGTAGGAATAAATTGATCCTATGTGATTATATTATAGAGACTTATGTGACTTATGTGATTGTATTACAGAAAGAAATGTTAACTGCCAGTGAAGCATTTAAGTAATGTGTTAGGGTTTGTAAGGACAAACTTAAGAGTCTTACATAAGACAAAACTTAGATGTCTAACTTTGGAGAGTTACTTGACCTTTTACTAGTGCTTATCATTCTCTTTTAAATGTAGACTCTTCATGTTTTAGATAATATGCTGTAATTCTGTGAAAAACAGAAAACTTTCCTGGCTTTCTATGCAACCTGCCTTTTCTTATCTCTTACCTGCTTGGTCTGCTTCTAGCATCTGTTTTTCTCTTTGGGATTATTTTACCTCTTTGTGCTCAGTCTCTTCCTCTGTAAAATTGATTAACTAGACTGAGTTAACTCTTTTTTGACCTGTTTATTTTATTAGTCTATGTTTAGGGCAGAAATTGTCCCATATCCTTTCTTCTTTCCTAGAAATAGGCAGCAGCCCTTTTTCTTACTAAGGGCTTTCTTTGAGGCAGAGCAGAGAAATATGTGGGGGAAGGGTGTTGATAACCAAATAAACCTTAGGAATAAAGAATTACCAGAGAAGTTTGAAATATAATTGATATTAGAGACAGTCTTATAGAACTCCTTTCCTTTCATTGCCTTGCATATTGGATTGGTGCACATTTTAAACATTTTCCTTCCTACCTTTTTCTCTCAGAATAATAGTCCTGTTAGTGGGGCACCTGGGTGGCTCACTTGGTTAAGCATGCCATCAGCTCAGGTCATGATCCCAGGGTCCTGGGATCGAGCCCCACACCAGGCTCCCTGCTCAGCGGGAAGTCTGCGTCTCCCTCTGCAACCCTCCCCCCTTCCCCCCGGCTTGTGCGCGCTCTCTCTCTCTCAAATAAATAAAATCTTAAAAAAAAATTTATGTTTAAATAGCCACATGTAACTGGGTGCTGCCCTATTGGACAGTATAGCTCCAGATTATCCATTCAACCAGCAGACATTTTTATGAGCTGTCAGTGATATGCCCAGCATTATGTTCAGGCCAGAGATACTGTGATCTGGCAGTATGGTAAGGGAGACAGCCAACTGAAGTGGTAAATGTAATAAAGTGTAATCGTTGGTGTATTAAATAAAAGCACAAGGTTATAAAGGAGCATAGATAACAATTTTTACCTAACCCAGGCTGAGGGTGGATCACATTGGAGGTGTTCTTATGCCAAGAGAAGTCTTGTGTCAAATATCTGCTTGTATTCTGCATGGGTATTGAACTCAGGTCAATCCTTGTTGTGTTACAATATCACCAAGGGCTGTGGAACCACTTGGCCATTATTATTTTTAAGTGTTCAACACTTAAAGTGTTTAAACACTTAAGTGTTTAAAATATTTTTAAGTAATCAACACTAGTATTTTTGTGCTTTAACCCGGGCTTTTGTATAGAATTAATAGGTCTTCATTGGTTTGTGATATTAACTTAACTTCTCTTGTGAAAATCTATACAACAGAATTGTAAATCATTAAGGCTGCAGTTTGGCTAAGGTGGTTACTTTTTTTTTTTTTAAGATTTTATTTATTTTGAGAGAAATCATGACCTGAAATCAAGAATTGGATGCTTAACCAGTTGAGCCACTAGGCACTCCTAAAGTGGTTACTTTTAAGCGTGTGCAGTTCGGGGCAGTTTTTGAGGCCATGCCTTGCCCTCAGATAACACTTTTTTTGTGTTATGAAGTACTGGCAAGGAGATTGATTACCTTCGGTCTGTAATTCTTGGCCATATATATTGCATAGGTCCTTGAGGTCAAATTTCCAGGGCTTTAGTTTTACGTAAGAATATGAGTACTGAGTAGAAGAGTAACAGTTTTTATAGCTTTTTAAGGACTGATCTTTATCTGAGTTCTTACAGAGATGAGGGAATGTGTAGTTACTCCTTAGGGCCCCCTGGATGTCAAGACCCATTTATAGGCCCTTTGGTTTTGATCTCTTCAGAAACTTCTCAGAGCCATGTAAATCTCCTTGGCTTGGGGAAGGAGGGCATTAGGATTCTCTTTTTTTGCTCTTACTCTGGTCCTCATTTTTCTTCAGCTCATTCTGGAGGAACTCAGGGCATTGTAAGTCATGTACCTAATGAATTGTCATGGCTTTTCTCTAGATATTGAAGAGTAAGAGCTTTGGTTTTTAGCCCCAGGGGACAAGAGTCTATAACTATGCGCTTATAGGTAATTTAAATGGGTTGCATTCATGGGGCACCTGGCTGTCTCAGTCAGTAGAACATGCAATTCTTGATCTTCGGGCCTTAAGTCTGAGCCCCACATTGCGGGTAGAGTTTACTTAATAAAAAAATAAAAATGAATGGGTTGCATTCATCAGTAACTATCTTGTTTCTAGGATGTTTTAAAGTTTATGTCTGTCAGTCTTATAAAAAGAGCTTGGATTTTGATGTTGTGGTATGGTTTTGATGAACTGTGGTACACTGGGCTCTCTTAATTTTTTTATTTTTTTATTTATTTTATTTTATTTATTTATTTATTTTTTAAAGATTTTATTTGACAGAGAGAGACACAGCGAGAGAGGGAACACAAGCAGGGAGAGTGGGAGAGGGAGAAGCAGGCTTCCCGCCGAGCAGGAAGCCCGATGTGGGACTCGATCCCAGGACTCTGGGATCATGACCTGAGCCGAAGGCAGACGCTTAACGTCTGAGCCACCCAGGCGCCCCTGGGCTCTCTTAATTTTTTTAAAGATTTATTTATTTAGAGAGAGAGAGAGCAAATGGGGGAAGGAGCAGAGATAGAGGGAGGGAGAGAATCCTAAACAGACTCCGCGCTGAGTGTAGAGCCTGACGCATGGCTCAATCTAAGGATCCGGAGATCATGACTGGAGCTGAAACCAAGACTGGACACTCAGGCGACTGAGCCACCCAGGCGCCGCCACTGGGCTGTTTCTAGTGTAATTCATTGTAATAGGAGGAGGAACAATTTTACTGCTTATCAATCTAGAAAGTGGAGTTTGTGATTTTAATTTGTTGGGTTAATGAATTTCATTGTCAGACTGTAAACACATACTTCAGGTAATTAGAATTCTGACAGCCTAGATCTTTTGTTTTTGACAGCATAGATCTTTTCTTTAGACTCAGATTCAACTAATACTTACTCAATACTTTTGAAGTGCATTATGTATTATTTTGATTTTATTATAGATCATTTGTTCGGTAGAAATGTGTGAGTCACCTATGTAGTTTTAGGTTTCCTAGTAACCATATTAAAAAGTAAAAAGAAACAGGTGAAATAAATTTATTTTATTAAAGTTTTATTTATTTAAGTAGTATCTGCCCCCCGTGTGGGGCTTGAACTCATGTACCAAGATCAAGAGTTGTACTCTCCTCCAATGAGCCAGCCAGGCTCCCCAAAATCAATTTTAATAACATACTTAACCCAGTATATACAATATATTATCTTTTTTTTTTTAAGTACACTAATCTTAAGTGTACTTAATGATTTTTCACATGTATACTTTTTTTAAAGATTTTATTTGTCATAGAGAGCACAGGCAGGGGGAGCAGCAGGCAGAGGGAGCAGCAGGCTCCCTGCTGAGCAGGGAGCCCGATGTGGGACTCGATCCCAGGACTCTGGGATCACAACCTGAGCTGAAGGCAGACACCTAACCGACTGAGCCACCGAGGCATCCCAGTATATTATCTTTTTTAAAAAAAGATTTACTTATTTATTTTAGAGAGAGAGCAAAGGGGAGGGGGAGAGGGAGAGAGAATCTCAAGTAGACTCCCTGCTGAGCGTGGAGCCGTCGTGGGGTTCCATCTCATGACCCTGAGATCATGACCTGAGCTGAAGGCAAGAGTCAGATGCTTAACCTACTGAGCCACCCAGATGCCCCCAAAATATTACCATTTTAAGTTGTGCTCATAAAAATTATTAGTGAGATACTGTATTTTACATTCTTTGTACTGAGTTTTTCCACTCCAGTGTGTATTTTACACTTACAGCACATCTTATCTTGCAGTAGCCATATTTCAAGTACTCAGTAGCTCCATGTGGCTTAGCAGCTACTTAGAGAACCATGCAGTTCTGTAGTGTATCTGTAGGATAAATACTGATTTACTGTCTGCCTTCAGAGAGGACCAGGACTAGCAGGGCTGAGGGCAAGGGAAAGGATGAAGAAGAGGAGCTATGTGGCAGGGAGTACCAATCAATAGGGGGATGCTTCACACCTCTTCTCACCTGGGCTAGTTGCTCTACGAACAGCTGTGGATAGATTTATTATTTATCTATTTTCTCCACTAAACCAACTGCTTAAGGCAGGAACTATGTTTTTTTCTTTCTATTTCCCTGGGGTTTGTCAGTGCTTTGCACAAAGTACGCACTAATAAACAAATGCTTACTAGAAGTCTATACTGAGAACAGGGAACTTTAAACCCTGCCTGTGAAGATTTGTAGCATGATTTATTGCATTTCTGGAAGTTGGATGTGTTTTGTCACTCGTATTAGTTATACATGTATCCATTCCCAAGGTTATTCCACAAATTGGGAGCGGAAGAAAATGTAAACCATCAGGAATAAGTACATGCAAAGATTCTACAGTTGGTAAATACTGGTATACAGTGTCATATTTTTTGTATTTAAAATTTTTTTTTTGCCTTTAGTGATAACTGACTTTTTAAAAATTTTTTTGTTTTTTAAAGATTTTATTTATTTATTTGACAGAGAGAGATAGCGAGAGCAGGAGCACAAGCAGGGAGAGTGGGAGAAGGAGAAGCAGGCTTCCCGCCGAGCAGGGAGCCCGATGAGGGGCTCGATCCCAGGACCCTGGGATCATGACCCAAGCCAAAGGCAGACGCTTAACGACTGAGCCACCCGGGCGCCCCAGTAATAACTGACTTTCAATGAACATATTCTATGTGGCCTATACATTTTTTGTTCCATTAATAGGTAGGTGGTATTGACCTCATTGTATAGATGATGAAAATGGGTTTTCTGTTTTCTGTTAACAAAAGGCATTTACTTGTCATGAATGGAATTAGTGCGTAAGTTTAGTGTGTATGGTTGGATATATTTTTCCTTTTAGAATCCATAGTAATAGTGTGATGATTATATTTTACATAAAATATACATTTGTGTTTAGGGAGATGTAGAGGGGTACATCTGAAAACTTAAACTATTTTGAAATACTGCAAATATAAGAAGAATACACTATAATATAGCAAACCCATGTATCCATCAGCCAGCTTCACAAATAAAATGTTATCAATATAATTAAAGCCTTTAACATGTACCTTCCTTGATCACTTGCTCCTCTCTTTTATCAGAGGTAATTGTTATCCTGACTTTGGGATTTATTAGTACAATGTATTTCTTTATATACTTATATGTATTTCAATTTTCTAAATCTTCTTAGTTTTACTTACACTGCAGAGGAAATCAGAATTCCTTTTTTTTTTTTTTTTAAAGATTTTTATTTTTTGACAGAGAGAGCGAGAGAGGGAACACAAGCAGGGGGAGTGGGAGAGGGAGAAGCAGAAGCAGGCTTCCCTGCTGAGCAAGGAGCCTGATGTGGGGCTCGATCCCAGGACCCTGGGATCACGACCTGAGCCGAAGGTAGACGCTAAACGACTGAGCCACCCAGGCGCCCAGAAATCAGAATTCTTTTTTTTTTTTTTTTTTTTAAGATTTTATTTTATTTATCTGACAGAGAGAGACACAGCGAGAGAGGGAACACAAGCAGGGGGAGTGGGAGAGGGAGAAGCAGGCTTCCTGCCGAGCAGGGAGCCCAATGCGGGGCTCGATCCTAGGACCCTGGGATCATGACCTGAGCCGAAGGCAGACGCTTAACGACTGAGCCACCCAGGCGCCCTCAGAAATCAGAATTCTTAAGTCACAATTACTGTGTGTATACTTTTTAAGCCTGTGAAGTATTTTTGAACTTACTTCCAAATTTTTATTTCTGGATAGAATTATTAAGTTTCATTTTGAGAAATAGGAACATTTCATTTCAAAGAGCTTTTCTAAGTATTATGGCCAATATTTTGAACTCTTAAGATTTTTATCTCCTAAAGGCTAAGGACAAGACCATTTTAAATTATTTTGCTCAGTGAAGTAAAATTCTTACGTGAGGTTTTATTAAATATGGTCTCTTCACTATTGATAGGCATAGCAGAGAAGAAGCAAGTGACGTTGGAATACACAGTGGAAATCAAGGAATTTAGTTCAAAGACTAGGGATAATGCATATGATGATAGTGATCTTTAAGGATCTGAATTCTGATATTTCTACTTCCTTATCCGTAATGGAAATGGTGGTGCTTGTGTTATTAGGATAATAGGGATGACTAGAGTATTTAATATACCTTGAAATACCATCAGTGCTTTATTATCAGCATATCAGATATTTTTAAAACTTAATATTTGTGGTCTTTAGGTTTAAAAAGCTGCCTGAAATCTCAGTCTGTTGTTAGCCTCTTTTTAAATTGTTGGAGAACATCGTTATGAGTGGAGTATGTAAGCTAGAAGATGTTCCTTTTTGATTTAAAAAAAAATTTTTTTTTTTAAGATTTTATTTATTTATTTGAGAGAGAGAGAAAGAGAGAGCACATGAGAGGGGGGAGGGTCAGAGGGAGAAGCAGACTCCCTGCCGAGCACGGAGCCCGATGCGGGACTCGATCCCAGGATCCTGGGATCCTGACCTGAGCCAAAGGCAGACGCTTAACCATCTGAGCCACTCAGGCGCCCTTGATTTTTTAAGTAAACTCTGTGCCCAGTGTGTGGCTCAAACTCATGACACATGTGATCAAGAGTCACATGTGCTACCAAGTAGGCCAGCCAGGTGCCCCTCCTGTTTTGATTGTTCATACTCTGAAAGATAGGGCTATGTTAGAAGGTAGAGCTGTTTTATTTCTTGATTGGTATGTGTTCACTTTTCTATAAGTAGTGGTGATATTCCAAACTGGAGTGGCGCAGACATCAACCATGAAGAAAGAAGGGTTTGTGCCTGAACTCAGCTCTGTGTGTAAGGTGCAATATTTTTTAACTCTGGTACATTGTTATTTTTTATAGGATTTTTTCCATCTGAAACAAAATAAATGTTCATAATGGAAATTTTGGAAGCTTTAAGAGATGGGAAGAAAAATCAACCATAATTCCATTATTCAGAAAGAACAGTTTTTTTGGATTTAGCATGTTTCCCAAGGTTTATTTCATTCTTTTAATTGCTTCAGTTCCTCCATAGTATTCTAAACCATAGATTGGATGAGAAGTATCAGTGTCAACAGGAAGGAAGGGTTTTTAGTAGCATGTTAAGGAGATGATAAACTTTCATTTGAAAGGTGAGGGAAATGTTTGAATGTTAATGGAAAATAACCTCTTATTTTGGGGTCAGAGACACTTTTTACCATGTTTATTGCATTTCAAGTAAACAATATCTAGCATTATTTATCTTTAGTTTGGCATGGAGAACACTGTGTTGATAGTGATCTTAATGTTGCCTTCATTATGAAAAATACTTTTCCTGCATACAGAATTCTGGGTTGACAGTTTTTTTCTTCTACTACTTTGAAGTGGTTAAGAAAGAATCCTATATGATAATTCCAGTACCTGAGTGATCCCTGAATTGAACTTGTATTGATTGCTTTTTCTCTTCAGTATTGGTGGTTTTTGGTGTGTGTGTGTCTCATAATTTTTATTTAAGTGTTGGGCATTGTGTGTAGTATAGTAGAGACTGAGGGAAATAGTATTTATTCTTGAAAATGGGTATACCTCTTCTGTTGGGCCATTGTGGTGGGGTGTTGAGTCAAATTCATCATGAGTTGAGCTAGTCTGGGGGTTTATTGTTGTTCTCATTATCTTCAGTGTACCACAGGCTTCAAAGTCTTATAGTGGTGGCTAATGTTAGCCCAGTGGTAGAATGCTGTTGCTTGCTATTTGGTGTTAGGATTGTGGATGTAGTTATTCGGGTCCAGCCTCAGTGTTAGGCTTCAGTGTCCACCTTGACCCCAGAGATGGGGCTTTATCATTGTTCCTTTTCCTCCTTCCTTTGACAGTCAGTATTTGCCTTGTATTTGTGGTTGTTCTTGGATGGGGTTTCCTGCTCCTCACCCAGCATTAGGATACTTCTGCTTGGTGTATCAGTGTTGGATCCTAGGCCCAAAATGATTTCTTACCCTTCCGCACAGAGGTAGAGGAATTGGCTTATCTTCTTATCCTGGCAATAGTAGATGTTTGCCAGTGTCCTGGCAGTGTGAATATTTGTTGCCTCTTTCCCAGTGGCCTAAGATTTTTTCTTCATAGGAGAAAAGGACATGGGGAAGCTGGTGGGTCTTTGTGCCTGTTCTCAGTGATGGCTGATCACCTCCTGCACTCCTATGATATTGAGTGGGACTCTTTCTGGTTTTTTGCCATGAATCTAGTCTTTCTCATGAGCACCTGGGGAGGCCTTTAGAAAAGAGCTTGCAGGTGAGTATAGACTCCCATTGTATCTAGGGCGCCCAGTTAGGAAATGTTTTGCTAGTCTACACATAGCTTTTAGGAATTTATTTTAGGTATTATAATTACCTCTTTTTCTTGTAGTCTGCCATGTGTGTTCTGTCCTTTATTGTAGGGCCTTGTCTGTCTTTGGAATTTGGTTTATTTGGTTGCCTCTCAACTTTAGGCCGTCCCTGATGGGCTCAAGTAAAGTTGTGGTGTTTTCGATAATCTGGTCTTTTCTTCAGAGTGGGTGCCATATTCTTTGCAGCATTCTGTATCTTAAGCAGAAACAGAAATCTAATGATAATCTTTAGAGTTTATCAATCTGTGCTAAACTTTATTCTGAAAAAGATTCAAAGTGGTTTACAAAAACACTTGAGATAACACTAGGTGAAAAAACTAGATAAAGAAATCAAAGCAAAGGGAAAACAAGATGGGAATAAACAAACAGGCAGACAGACAGGTAGAGTTGAGTATTCTATTGAAATAAATGCCAAAGACTCCGGATGGTTCTTGGTGCAGATTTGGATCTGAGCTTCATTATGATGAAAGCAAAGTTAAAAGATTGACAATGTTCAAACTTTTAGTATAAATTTATTTTCATGGGTGCCTTTTAAATGTGGGAAGAAGTAGTTTTTACTTTTATTGGCATATCTAGTGGAATGAACTATGTAATATGTAAGACATCTGTTTTTAATATAGATACTTGTCTTTCTTCACCTGTACTTAGTTCTTTTTAAGTGTATTGTATGTAATTTTCTTATATTCCCTGCTGGAGGAGCTGGGTAATTTCATCAATTAGTGTTTGATAGGACGATGTAAGATGCTAGTATGGCAAATGGTTTATGAGATAGTTGCAGTTTGAATCTCAGAGTCCTCAAAACAAGCCATTAACCTATTATTGCTAGGAAGTCAGGGTGGCCTTATGTGTAAGTGGGGTTAAGGAATTCACTCATTTGTTAATTTATTCAAGAAATGTTTATTGCATACCAGCTATGTGTCAGGCATTTTGTTAAGAGTCCAGGATAAAACAGTGAATAAAAACAGGCCCTTTTTTTTTTTTTTTAAGATTTTATTATTTATTTGAGAGAGAGAGAGAGGGATAGAGCACAAGCAGGGGGAGCAGCAGAGAGAGAAGGAGAAGCAGGCTCCCCGCCGAGCAGGGAGCCCGATGCGGGGCTTGATCCCAGGACCCTGGGATCATGACCTGAGCCGAAGGCAGATGCTTAACCAACTGAGCCACCCAGGCGCCCCCAAAACAGGCCCTTTTCTAACTAAACCTGTATTATAGCAGGGGTAGAAAGAGTACCAAGTATGTCAAGTCCTATGGTAGTAAGTGCTATGTGAAAAAATAACGCAGGGTACAAAGACATTAGAGAGAGTTGTTACTTAGGGTGATCAAGGAAGTCTTTTAAGGGGAAAATTGAATGGAGATATGAAGGAAGTTTATACCATTCACACATATTTGAGGCAACTAAAGGAGGCCAATATAATTTGAGATGAGGAAGTCAGGGGACAGTTCATGTAGGCTCTCGTAGGAAATGGTAAGGATTTTGGATTTTATCCTGAGACGAGAAACCATTGGAGGGTTTAGAGTAGAGAAATATTTATATGACTTGTTTTGTAAGAATTAGTCCGATTTTACATATACTTACCTCCCTAGATTCTGTAAGTAACATCTTCCTATACTGCTTTACCAAATCCTTCCATTTGTCTACAGATACCAGGAAGACCCTGTTTTCTTCCAAAATACTTGTTCTGTTTCCTACAGAGTATCTTAAAATTTACTTTTAGAACAATTTTTTTGATCTTAAGTAATTTATTGTTGTGATAAAATAGTAATAATTCCAGAGTCAATTATTTTTGGTCACTTATTTATTAAGGTATATTGTGATTGGGATTCAGTCTTTTACTGTTTTCAGTGATGCTAAAGATGCCTATGAAAGAAAGAGGGGGAATGCCACTAAGGGAGGCAAAATAGGTAAGGGTACAGAAATGAGAGTTCCAAGGGTAAACTCAACTACTTCATCAGTTGACCTAGAGTCCTCTTTGTTCATGTATTAACTGTGATACCTGATGTCTGTTTCCCTTATGTTGATGTAATGTTTGCTTAAGTCTAGCTTCAGAATTAATACTTTATATAAACATAGCATGGTATTGTGGCTAAGAGTATGGACTCATACTCTTTTAGGTTTGAATTCCAGCCTGGAAATTTTTTATTTTGTTTTGTTTTTGAATTCCAGCCTAGAAGTTTTTTATTTTTTGTTTTTATTTATTTTTTATTTTTTTAAAGATTTTATTTATTTATTTGAGAGAGAGAGACACAGCGAGAGAGGGAACACAAGCAGGGGGAGTGGGAGAGGGAGAAGCAGGCTTCCCGCTGAGCAGGGAGCCCGATGCAGGGCTCGATACCAGGACCCTGGGATCATGACCTGAGCCAAAGGCAGACGCTTAACGACTGAGCCACCCAGGCGCCCCTTTTTATTTTGTTTTGTTTTTGCTTTTCTGTACCTAAGTTGTCCTCCCTGAAATGGGACAAAATAATGGAACTTTCCTTCTAGAAGGAACTTTCCTTTGTGTGTAGAACAAAGGCTGGCATAGTAAGTGCCTAATAATGTAAGCTATTTGTATTATATGGAATATGTAACATAAACCTTTGTTTTTAAGGGCCCTTTGTCATTAACAAAGTGAGGTGTTTCAACAGTGTTTAAACATTATTTCTAGGACTTCCCTGTTTGTTTTTGTTTCACAGTTTTTGTCAGCAGTTGAATGATTCTGATGGAATGTGCTATCTCCTAGATCATCAAGATATGCCTGGTTCAGTTTTCTATTTTGAAATAAACTAGTGACCATTAAAATTTTAAATGTTAATACGTCCCTGAAATGGGTCTGATACTGGGTATACAGAAATAACTTGTGTTGCAGTAATTAAGACAGTCATATTTATAGGCTAATGGAGCATCTTATATAAAACTCCTGCTTTAGGGGACGCCTGGGTGGCTCAGTCGGTTAAGCATCTGCCTTCGGCTCAGGTCACGATCCCAGGGTCCTGGGATCGAGACCTGTATCGGGCTCCCTGCCCAGTGGTGAGTCTGCTTCTCTCTCTCCCTCTACCCTCTGCCCTTCCCCCCTGCTCCTGCTTTCTGTCTCTCTCTCTCTCTCAAATAAATAAATGAAATCTTAAAAAAAAACTGTTAGTTAGATCTGTAATTACCAGAAGTTTTTACATTCCATGAGCTTAGTTCTTTAAGCATGAAGAACTGTCATGCTATCTTCTTGTTTGCTAAGGTGACCACAGTATTACACTTCTAATTGTGTCTCCTCTTTTAATTTACTTTATTGAGTGTAGTGTAGATTTGCTTAGTTTTTATTTAAATTCCAGTTAGTTTACATACAGTGTTATATTAGTTTCAGGTGTACAGTATCACTATATTCAACTATATATCAACACTTGCATACAACACCCAGTGCTCATTACAAGTGCACCTCTTAATTCCCATCACCTATTTAACCCATTCCCCCGCCCACCTCCATTTTTATAACCTTCAGTTTGTTCTCTGTAGTTGAGTCTGTTTCTTGATTTGCCCCCCTCTTGCTTTTTATTGTATCTCCTCTTTTAAACAGCTGGTCTTTATATCTCATACACTCCATATGTATAAGTCAGATTTGATCCTTTACATATTAGCATTTTAATGGGTACACAGTTATTGAGAAATCAGTGGCTTTAAGTGGATATATAATTAAATTGACTCTTGTTCACATTTATAGTAGCTGATGTTGTTTGTGTTTTACTTTGGATGTAGACTTGTGGAACTTGTTTTTTAACCTGGAGGAGTGGAAACAGTTAATTGATGTGGAGGTAATTTTAGATCTATTTGGTATTAAAGAAGGATAAAACCAGAAAACACTGTAGTAACAAAAATATCATGACTGAAATACTAACCTCTCCCCTTTTTTTTTTTTTAAGTTTATTTATCTCTACACCCAATGTGGAGCTTGAACTCATCATGATCGTGAAATCAAGAGTCATATGCTCTTTTGAGTGAGCCAGCCAGGCTCCCCCCTCTCCTTTTTTGGTTAGCAATTGAGAAAAGGCACACCTTAGCATGTATTTAAAAAAAAAAGGAGATCTTTAGCTTGATCTATTTTATTTATTTATTTATTAAAGGTTTCTGTCTGTTTAGAGATAGAGAAAACATGCATTGTGCGCACGTCCAGGTGGAGGGTCAGAGGGATGGGGGAGAAGCAGAGGGAAAGGGACAAGCAGACTCCACACTGAGGCAGAGCCCGATGGGGGGACTTGATCCTACGACCCCAAGATCATGACCAAAGCCAAAATCAACAGTTGGACATTAAATTGATTGAGCCACCCAGGTGACCCTGACCAATTTTAAGTGGTTGGTATTAATCTTATTCAAAGAATTATACTGTTTAAGTATTTAGGAAAATAGTTTATTGGCAGGCCAAAATGAATGGCACTTGAATTTGAGGAAGAGATATATAATATTTGAGATATTTGAGGAAACGAGTATGATGTGTTTCCAGTCCCTTAATTGATCTCTAGACCCTCAGAAACTTTATGTACCAGAGAATTTCAGTCTTCTAGTAATTGCCTTCACTGTATGTACTTTGTCATCACTGGGATTATACCATTGAGTGTAGTATTCCTGTTTTTCATGGAAACTGTGGCAGAATTTTACTTAATTATAATCTAGGAAAGAAATTTTTTTGCAGATAAGTTTTTTTTTTGTTTAAAATTAAAAATTGTCCAGTGTAGTGTTGTATGTAAGTGATAAATCACTGAATTCTACTCCAGAAACCACTATTGCACAGTATGTTAACTACCTAAATTTATGGAGCTTCTGTTTGGTGGGGAATGGCATATATGGATTTTTTTTTTTTTAAGTAGGTACAACCAGCGTGGAGCTGAACAAGGGGCTTGAACTCATGACCCTGAGATCAAGACTTGAGCTGAGATCAAGAGTCCAAGGCTTAACCAACTGAGCCACCCAGAGGCCCCCACCTAAA
This sequence comes from Halichoerus grypus, assembly GCF_964656455.1. Classification (NCBI taxonomy): domain Eukaryota; kingdom Metazoa; phylum Chordata; class Mammalia; order Carnivora; family Phocidae; genus Halichoerus; species Halichoerus grypus. The sequence continues at coordinate 172,207,603 of NC_135716.1, forward strand.
ATTCAAATTAAAAAAAAAAAAATTGTCCAGAACAATTTGTTTCCATCACTTTTTTTTTTTTTAACTTTAGTGCCAGTAAGTTTTAAGCCAATTTTTGGCCCAAATGCTCTGATCTATTTCAGTTTAGGTGCTAAGGGCATCAAGTTTTTCTTTTTTTGATTGATTCCTTTTTTTCCCTCAAGTGTCTTGTCTTATTTAATTTATCATTATTATTTATTTAACCACTGGCTCAGAGTCATTATAGACTAGGGCAGATAATAAGACTGCAGATCTTTTGAGACTCAATAGATGTCTTAACAATCTTCAAATATTTTGATAATTCACCGTTAAGAGAGAATGAGGAGGGTCATGAAGACATCTCAGAAAAAGCCTGGTATCAAATGGAACAGCAGTTTCTAGAGGATTTTATTTTTTATTGGGATTAGATTATATGACTCTTACATTCGATTTCCAGCTATGCAGTTTTGCCTTCAGACGTGGTTTTGGCTTGTAAATTTCTAGCCTCCAAATTCATCATGATTTAAGTCTTGCCTGAATCTGAAACTCAGCATTGCTACTAGTATAAGTGCAATTACACATTATTCACATGTGTAATGCAGACTGGCAGACTAAGGCCCAGCTGATGTGTTAAATGCACTGGGAAGAAGTTTTTCACACATTTAATTCATGTTATTTTCTTACATGAAAGTGCTCAATAGTATTGGCCTGGACCGTAGGAATTGTATCGTAGTTGAACTTGAATTAGCCCAAACTGAAAAAAAAAATCTATTGTTTGACATGGCAGGAAATTTGTCCTGTATCTGTATGCTAACTGCCTTGAGTATTAAAACATTAGGTATGTGAAAGCATATTAAATAATGAGATGTTTATTTGAAAAGCAGCAAGTTTACATTTGTGACTAAATTCTGTCTAACTTATGACAGTCACAAAAGAAAGTCCTTCTCTCACCCTATACTTTAGAACCGGTAATTAATCAACAGAAAAAGAAGTTAAATGGTTTGAATTAGTCACTTAAATTTTGGTTTTCCAATATATAGGGAGATAGAAATTATTTGCTGTCTTAAAAATGTTCACATAGTGTTGTTTTTATTTGGTAATTAAAATTTATTCTTTGGCATAAAGCAGTTTTTATATAATGTAGTGGAAGAAGTACTGTTATTGAGAGCTTACCTAAACTCCTTTATCTTTTTGAATTGCAGTGTAGCTTTGTTTAAGCTTCTCTTCAGTCCTTAAGTCCATTATTTATAAATACATGAATTCATTACAGGGGGAAACAGGATAATGGCCATAGGCTTCTTTGGAATTGGAGCTCAGGGACCTGGGTTGAATCTCTGCTCTGACTCTTATTAGCTGTGTGACTGTGGGAAAGCCACCAGATGTCTGTGATCCTCATCTTCCTAATCTTTAAAATGGGTTTAATAGCCATTTCTTCACAAGTTGTTTTGAGCCTTAAATGACAAGTGCATGTACATGCTTGGCATGGAGCTCAGCTTGCAGGGAGTGCTCAGTAGTATCTTGCTATTATTGTGTTTAATTTTCTCATTCTTCCCCCAATGTTCTGCCATTGCTGAGAGCCTCTTTTCTCCAAAGTGGCACCTTTCTCCTCTCCTTACCTTCAGCATCCCCCTTCATACCAGGAGCAGATTGAGGTGGAGCAATTAGCGTTTTGTTTTTATAGCATAGGTGCATGTTCTTACTGAGCTTCAGATTTTAGAATGTGAAACTTTATCCCTACTCCTCTTTTTATGCTTCTCACCTGACTCCTCATGGGGCATTGAAGTAGGACTTTGAAGTTGTAGAATAGTTTTCAGTGGTCACCTGAGTATTTGGGATATCTAGAACATCCCATGGGGTATCCAACTAGAACACACCTGTTGTTACTCATTTGTGACAGGTTAATGGATGGACCTGATAAGTTTGTAAATTCTACTTAGCTTATTGTGTCTTCTCTCTTATGTACTGGGGAACATGTGGGGGAAGTGAAATAGGATTCTTTTAATGTAAACAAAACTTAAATATATACATTAATAATAAATTATGTTTTTAGCTGTTCCGTGCATTTAGTCAGTAAATACAGTTAACCTTAGGAAAGGGAAACTTGAATGTAAGAGTAGTCATAAAATACTTTGTTGGAGAGAAAGGATTTACATTTGGTCCTGAGGACTAGTTAGGATTTGTGTGAGTTCGGAGGAGCTAAGTGATGAAAGTGAGGCAAAGGTGTAGGAGGGGAAATGAATATGGCATATTTAGAGAACTTTGAAGGAATAATAAAAACCCCAAAGCTAACATTTATCGAGCACTGAGTCTATGCCAGCTACTATGTAAAGGATCGACTCATTTAATCTTAACAGCAACTCCATTTTACGTATGGGGTTTAGAAACTTGGCCATACTTGGCCATAATGCTGCCTCCTAAGTTAGTTATAATGGAAGAATTAGGTTTGTGCATAGATGTTTATTTGTTTCTTTGTAACAAACTATCCCAAAACAGTTGTTAGTGAACATCACAATAATTTTCACATACTGAAAACAATGGTGTAGGAGTGCCTGGGTGGCTCAGTTGGTTAAGCAACTGCCTTTGGCTCAGGTCATGATTCTGGAATCCCAGGATCGAGGCCCGCGTTGGGCTCCCTGCTCTGCTGGAAGTCTGCTTCTCCCTCTGACCCTCCCCCCTCTCATGTGCTCGCTCTCTCTCTTTCTCTCATTCTCTTTCTCTCAAATAAATAAATAAAATCTTTGAAAAAAAAAAAACAATGGTGTGGAATAGCAAGAAATGGACTATAAACAACCACAGAAAACCTCCATGTTTCCTTCCAGTTTGTATCTGCTCCCACTGACCTACTTCTAATAGCATAGCTTATTTTTTGTCAGTTTTTGAAATTCGTGTGAATCTAATCACACAGAATTTTCTTTTTGTGTCTGTTTTCTTTTACTCAGCATTGTTGTGAGATTCATACAAGTTGTATATAGTTGTAGTTCATGCATTCTCATTGCTATGATTTTTTTTTTTAAAGATTATTTAATTGGACTCTTTAAAAGCAAAGTTGAAAGTTTTTTTAGCACAATAGACTACATACAAGTGGAGTTAAAATTTTTTTTTTTTTTAAAGATTTTATTTATTTGAGAGAGAGAATGAGAAAGAGCATGAGACGGGGGAGGGTCAGAGGGAGAAGCAGATTTCCTGCGGAGCAGGGAGCCCGATGATGCAGGACTCGATCCCGGGACTCCAGGATCATGACCTGAGCTGAAGGCAGCCGCTTAACCAACTGAGCCACCCAGGCGCCCAGAGTTAAAATTTAAAAAAATTTTTTTAAAGATTTATTATATGAGAGAGTGTGCATGAGTGGGGGGAGGGGCAGAGGGAGAGGGATAAGCAAGACTTTTTAAAGAAGCATTGAAAGTATGTATAAGATTCTAAGCTATATAACTACAAAATGGTTTATGGCTGCTAAAGAATATACTGTTTTAAAGGGCAAGTTGGGGCGCCTGGGTGGTTCAGTTGGTTAAGCGACTGCCTTCGGCTCAGGTCATGATCCTGGAGTCCCGGGATCGAGTCCTGCATCGGGCTCCCTGCTCAGCGGGGAGTCTGCTTCTCCCTCTGACCCTCCTCCCTCTCATGCTCTCTGTCTCTCATTCTCTCTCAAATAAATAAATTAAAAAAAAAAAAAATCTTTAAAAAAAAATAAATAAAAAAAAAGGGCAAGTTAGTTGACATAATCTGAAATATCAGTCTTCTAAAAAAGTTTTAAAAAGGATGTTATTTACTTATTTGAGAGAGAGAGCGCGCACACACACGTGCGAGCAAGGGGAGGAGCAGAGGGAGAAGGATAAGCAGATTCTGTGCTGAGCTCGGAGCTCCACGTGGGGCTGTATCCCACGACCCTGAGATCATAACCCCGAGCCAAGATCAAGAGTCTGAGGCGTAACCGACTGAGCCACTCGGTGTCTCTGAAATATCAACCTTTAAAATATTCCACGTGGGGCGCCTGGGTGGCTCAGTCAGTTAAGCATCTGACAGGCTTAGGTCATGATCACAGAGTCCTGGGATCCAGCTCTGATTTCAGGCTCCCTGCCCAGGAGGGAGTCTGCTTGTCTGTTGCCCTCTCCCTCTGCCCCTTCTCCCTGGTCATGCACGCACGCACTCTCTCTCTCAAATAAAATCTTAAAAAAAAATTCCAGTCATGTATTTCTGGTCAATATCCACACAATAAGTTTTCTTTCTCATTTTTCCTTGGAAAAACCAACATTAAAGAATTTTATGAAGAAAAATACTGTTATGATTGCACTTATATGTGGAATCTAAAACAAAAACAAAACCCCAAAACAAAATTCATAGATAAAGAGAACAGATGGGTGGTTGCCAGTGGTGGGTGGTGGGCAAAATGGATGAAGGGAGTCACAAGGTATAGATTTCCAGTTATAAAATAAATAAGTTGTGCAGATGTACTGTATGCCGTGGCAACTATAGTTCATAACACTGTATTGCATATTCAAAAGTTGCTAAGAGAGATCTTAAAAGTTCTCATCATAAGGAAAAAACTATTGTGATGTTAACTATACTTAACCATGGTGATCATTTTGCAATATACACAAATATCCAAATCATTGTGTTTTACATGTGACGCTATTATAATGTTGTATGTCAATTATACCGTACGTGAAAAAATGAATTTTATGAAGATGGAAGGTGAAGAACTTTTTGGAGGAGTACAGGGGAATAAGTAGGTCAGTGATGATCTGAGCTGAGGTGGAAAATCGCGGAGTGAGGGCGCCTGGGTGGCTCAGTCGTTAAGCGTCTGCCTTCGGCTCAGGTCATGATCCCAGGGTCCTGGGGTCGAGTCCCGCATCGGGCTCCCTGCTTGGCGGGAAGCCTGCTTCTCCCTCCCCCGCTCCTCTGCTTGTGTTCCCTCTCTCGCTGTGTCTCTCTCTCTCAAATAAATAAATAAAATCTTTAAAAAAAAAAAAATGGAGTGAGATTGAAATTAACTTCATCCTAAGGCAGACAAAGAATACCAAAATGGTCGTTTTATGTATGTTATGAATGATTCTTTTTTAAAAAAAATATTTGTTTATTTTATTTTATTTTTTTTTTAAAGATTTTATTTATTTGAGAGAGAGAGACACAGCAAGAGAGGGAACACAAGCAGGGGGAGTGGGAGAGGGAGAAGCAGGCTTCCCACTGAGCAGGGAGCCCGATGCGGGGCTCGATCCCAGGACCCTGGGATCATGACCTGAGCTGAAGGCAGACGCTTAACAACTGAGCCACCCAGGCGCCCCTTGTTTATTTATTTTAGAGAGAGAGAGTGAGCGCAGGGTGGGGGGAGGGGCAGAGAGAGAGGGAGAGAATCTCAAGCATACTCTGTACTGTGCATGGAGCCATATGCGGGCTCGATCCCAGGACCCTGAAATCACCACCAGAGCCGAAACTAAGAGTCGGTTGCTTAACTGACTGAGCCACCCAGGTGCCCCACGAATGAATGATTCTTAATTAGTTTGGTTTAGGTTCCACAGAATTGCATATTTAAAAGTGTATTTTTTTTCCACTACAGATGTTTGTGGGTGGTGTCAAACTTCAGAGTAATGGAGTTGATGCCTTTGGTGATCTTTGGTAAAAAAATGAGAAATGAGAGTAACTACAGATGGAGGTACACGCACCCTTTTTATTATTATGATTTTGAAAATGTGTGTGCCTGGGAAATAAATGGTAGAGAGCACAGCAAAGGACACTTTGCAGTATCTCCTCCTCCTGCTTTCTGTGTTAAGACATTTTACATATACTTTTAGCCTTTTATTTTCCTCTGTGTAGTTCTTTCTGTATTTCTTATCAGTTCAGATAATTTCACTGTCTTAGCTAAGAAGAGCAAAGCAGTGGGAATGTAAGATGTAAGAATGTAAAATTCTACCTTGTTCTTCATTCTTCCTAGTTCTTTATGAAAATATTTCTCTTTGTGTCTTCACTCAACTTTATTTGGAAGTTTTCTTTTACAGATACCCCTGTCATTTTCTTTTTGGTCCTATTTCCATTCCCTCTCACATCTCTGAAGGTTCCTACTCCATTACTTACCCTGGCCTTCTTATCTTTCACGTGCACATACTTTTTTTTTTTTTTAAAGATTTTATTTATTTATTTGACAGAGACACAGCGAGAGAGGGAACACAAGCAGGGGGAGTGGGAGAGGGAGAAGCAGGCCTCCCGTGGAGCAGGGAGCCCGATGCGAGGCTTGATCCCAGGACCCTGGGATCATGACCTGAGCTGAAGGCAGACGCTTAAAGACTGAGCCACCCAGGCGCCCCCCACCTTTTTAAATAGATTTTATTTATTTATTTGGAGAGAGAGAGAGGGCGAGCACAAGCCGGGGGAGGGACAGAGGGACAAGCAGACTCCCTGGTGAGCACAGAGCCTGACATGGGGCTCCAACCCAGGACCCCGAGATCACGACCAGAGCCGAAGTGAGATGCTTAACTGACTGAGCCACCCAGGTGCCCTTCACGTGCATGTTCTCGACTTTGTTGCTGAATCCTTCCCTTGTGCCCATAACTTGTTCAGAACTTTTCTATATTAACTGTACTTTTTTGAGCTGCTGCTAGTTGAAAAGTGCTTTGGCTGAGTTTCTTTGAACACTTCAGTGTTTTTTTGTTTTATTTTGTTTTTCTTAAGTACACAATTCTGGAAGATTGTTCTTTACTTGCTGTTTCCATGTTCATCACTCATTCAAAAACATTAATAACTGTACCATTTGGCTTCTGCTCTTGTTTTACATCAGTTGTTCTTAACCTCACCTGCACATTGGAATTACTTGGAAAGAGTTAAAAACCTGAATATCACTTCAAGATTTAATTCTGATTTAGTTCTAGAGTGTGGCCTGAGCAATGGGATTTTTATTTTATTTTTTTAAAGATTTTATTTATTCATTTGAGAGAGAGAGGCAGAACAAGCAGGGGGAAAGGCAGAGGGAGAGGAAGAAACAGACTCCCTGCCGAGCTGGGAGCCTGACATCTCCCAGGTCCTGGAGATCATGACCCGAGCCAAAGGCAGACGCTTAACCGTCTGAGCCACCCAGGCTCCCCATATTGGGATTTTTTTTTTCCCAAGGATTTTATTTATTTGACAGAAAGACTGTGTGAGAGGGAACACAAGCAGGGGGAGTACGAGAGGGAGAAGCAGGCTTCCTGCGTAGGGACCCCAATGTGGGGCTCGACGCGGGGTTTGATCTCAGAACCCCGAGATCATGACCCAAGCCGAAGGCAGACACCTAATGACTCAGGCACCCCTCGTATTGGGATTTTTAAAAGCTATACTGGTGATTCTAATGTGTAGCCAAGGTTGAGAACCAGTAGCTTGATTCAAATCACTGGACATCAAATTGATTCCCTTTTCAAGTGAATTCTTAGAGCCTGAATGAATGTATTCTTGGGACTTGCTCTATTGGGAAGAAGCCTTCTGTGCTTCTCTTCAGCCTCAGGTGAGAACAGAGTTAATGATTTGAAGGTCTTTTCACACCAGTGGCCCTTCTCTTATATTCTCTATATTCCAAAAGGTAGCTGGTTAGGTAAATGTCTGTTTTTCTGACCCACCTGTCCTAGGGACAAGTCCCAAGGTCTTAGGCCAATGGGAATAGGAAGCCCATTTTATTCATGGGCAGAAGCTGAATTCTCTAGTCTAGCTGTTATTAATAGTAAAGCTGACACTTTTATTTCTCTCTGACATTTCTTTTTCTCTTTAGAACTTTTAAGGGGTAGAAAGATGATCACATTGGTTCCCTCAAATCTCAAAACATGCTGCTTCATCATCCCTTCTAACTTCTTTGGTTTAACATAGTCACCAGCAGAACTTGGGACTTTGGAGTCTAGGTCAGGGTTTGTCTTGTAGGGCTTACTGCTTAGAGGAGAGGAAACAAAAATGGCCTGCCACATGCGTAGTGACACCATGTCCTATCCACTAATGTGAAAAAATGGCAGTAGTGTCCATTCTGTGGGTAAGACAGGTATGTGGGGCGAAGAGAGCATGATCCCTTGTACAGTTTTTCAGATTTGGTCTTTGGCTCTTGTTTTCTTCCATATAATTCTCCCAAGATTTTATCTGCTCCTGTAACTTTAAACCTTATCTTTAAGATGATAACAAATCCATATTGTTTCTTCACCTGGACCTTTGCCTGAATACCTGCTGCATGTTTTCTCTTGGATCATTCTGCAATTAATTTATGCTCAGTAGGGAGATAGTGTTCAGTCATAAACATTAGCAAACCTAGATTGTAATCTTAACTTTGCCATCGACTTACTTTGTGGCCTTATTTGGTGACTTTCCTGAGTTTCACTTTTTTCATCTGTGGAAGAATGTGGGTAGAATTTGGAGTCCTTTCTAGCTCTGCCATCCTATGACTTTCTGATCTTTTGTGGACCTCCTGTTAATTTGCACTACCCATGCCAGTCACAATATATGATCATAGAATATTCCAGGAACATTCTTGTCTCTGTGTTTGTGTTTTCTTTACTTAGAAAGCCTCTTGGTCTTTTACTTCTTAGTCTTAACCTTCCTGTACAGTCCATTTCAGACTTTTCTTCATTGTGGATGGTTCCTGATCATTGTCCACAAATACTTGTTTTCTGAAGTCCTACATAGTCACTGACATTACTGATTGGCATTCCTCAGAAAACTTCTTGAATGGTTATTTGTTATACACATACATAATTTAACCAAATTGTAAGCTCTTTGAGGATGAGACTGTGTTTTGAGTATAATGCCCAGCATGGATGTACATTTACTAATTCCCTTTTACCCTTTTATATTCTAGGTGCCTAGTATATGCTTTGTCCATAATAGCCATTCACTATTACGCCCTTACAGATTGCTTTGTGGTCACCCTTGCTAACAGTTAGAATAGATCTCTATCGCATTTCATTTTGAGATTGAGATTTGATTGCCTGTAAAGGGTTTTTTCCCTAAAATGTTTTTTTCCCCAAAATGTTTTTAGTATGAATATTAGTGCAGATTACATTGTGAATCTGTTCATAGCATTTAACGAAACCATCCCCACCCCTCTTTTTTTTTTAAACTTTGGTTTTACTGTTTTTAATTTGTTTTTTTTTTTAAGATTTTATTTATTTATTTGACAGAGAGAGACAGAGCGAGAGAGGGAACACAAGCAGGGGGAGTGGGAGAGGGAGAAGCAGGCTTCCCACAGAGCAGTGAGCCCGATGTGGGGCTCGATCCCAGGACCCTGGGATCATGACCTGAGCCGAAGGCAGACGCTTAACGACTGAGCCACCCAGGTGCCCCTTAAGATTATTTTAGAGAGAGAGAGCGTGAGTGCACTCGCATGAGTCGGGAGAGGGCCAGAGGGGGAGGGAAAGGGAGAGTAATCCTCAAGCGGACTCCCCGCTGTGCGTGGAGCGTGACGTATGTATTGATTTTAGGACCCTGAGATCATGACCTGAGCCAAATCAGATGCCTTAACCACTGAGCCACCCAGGTGCCCCTAGTGTGTATATTTTAATTGGCTCCATTGTGTGAAATTATAAGCTGAAAATGGTCTTTACCGATGGAAAATTAGACCACATGGTGCTGTTAGTTAACACTTGGTACATTTATTTTCTCTATTTTATAACTTTTCTCTCATGTAATAATCATCATGTTTTCATAATTGTGAATGACCCATGTTTAGGAATTTCATTCTCCTTTCTTAAACATGGTGATCTGACATTTTAGATTAATTTAGAAGCAGTTTTTAAGAGTTGTTAAAAATGATAGCATATGTTTATGTGTAGAAAATTTGTGGAAAGATGCATTAGAAACTTGACTGTGGTGACCTGTAGGAGAAAAAGACTGGGTGTTGGAACGTACTTTCTACCTTAGATCCATCTCTACTGGTACTTTCTACTTTATATGCTCTTCACCATTTGCAGTTTGTTTTTTTAAGGGTGATCAAGTGCTCTTATAAAAACTAGTTATAGTTAATAGCCCAAGAGATCTACAGACCTACAGACTATGGTTATATCTATAGTTTTGTTTTATTTCCAAAGTAAATAATGTTTACTCCTTCCTTTTATTTGCCAAATAAATTTAGCTGGTGTTCTTTGTTTTCATTATACATTTTTAATTCTCACTGAAATACCATTGCATTTCAGAAGTTAGTACAGTTTCCAGAAAATTGTTTAGAGGCCTTTTGGGACCAGTAGAAGATTTATTCATTTTCAAATTATGACCCAGTAAAAATGAGGTTGCAAACTGTATATGAATTTGGCTTTTTTATTCTCCACTGTCTGTGTAAAGGACATTTAGCTATGTGATCTTCAGCATGTTACTTAACTTCTGAGGCTACCCCCCCTTCATTATTAGACATTTATTTTTGTAAGATTATCTCCGAGGACTTTTCCAAATCTCTGATTTTATAATTTCCTACTCATTTCAACTCAAAAGACAGAATTCAATGATTCTTAAAGGAGAGTTACAAGTAAAATTTCTATTTAACAAAAATCTACGTAACTTTCACAATTAAATGTTAATTATTAAAATACATTTGCAATCTGATTTGTCTCATTGGAATGCTAAACTAGTGCTGCTTAAAGTCATCCATATGCATATATAAAATCTTGAGTCATGAAGTGGATTTTGAAATGAAAATTTCCAGCATTGAAGACATACTGTGTGTGTGTGCGCGCGCGCGCGTGTATTTTAAGCAAATCAACATTTTCATTTTTAATCTTAATACTGGAAAATGAGCCTTTTCTTTGTTTAGAACCTCAAAAGAAGTGGTGTCTTATGCCAGTTGTAGCTTCATAGAAATTATACAATGGGTTATCAGTCAAATTTAATTAGACTATGACAGCTTCTTTCACTAACTTTCCTTCTGTTCATTAAGTTATAGCAGTGAGGAAAATGGTTATGGTCCACACCCTGGGGGTTTACAGCTTTCATAGTAAGTAGAGTAAGCAGAGTGCACTGAAACTGACATGTGAGGTCCTTGTTGTGAACCTTGAACTGCTGCTTTCATTAGAGAACCTCCACTGGTTTTTTGGTTTTTTGAAAAGCATTTGAGCAAATAAATGAAATATTTTTCTGAATACTCTTCAAGCTAAAGGGAGGAGATTATTATTGCTGGTGTCCAAATTGGAAGCCAAAACACTTTATTTTCTCTGGTTTTCTGAATGAACCAGATTGAAAGGTCAATGTAAAATAGAAACCCAGGTCCTGGAATTTTGTTCAGTAGTAAAGTAAGATGTAGTGTAATCAGGGCCCATGAGTGCTTTTTTGCTGGTGTGTATTAATAGACACTGGGTGTCTGCATGCTTGGGAGCTTTCTATGCTTTTACAGTCTTCATACTTATTGTAGCCAGGCAGCTGGGGAGATATCCCCTAAAGAGGCAGAACTCCCAGCCTCCCTCTTCTGCCTTTTTTTTTTTTTTTTTTTAAAAACTATATACTGGTACATTCAATGGTCTTGCATTGACCAGAAAGACAAAGAGTGCTTTCATACTCTGGGGAGTTTAGCCCAAGCCGGTGTGCTGGGCCTTTGTTAGGGCTTGCACTAGGCCTTTCTTTTTCACCACCCCCAGTCTCATTGTTCATACTTTGCAGCAGCAACAGGATCAGTTTTAGAATTTTACCTCCTTACTTAAAAATAAACAGTTGCAAAAGTGAAATCCAGTATCTTGTAATGAAAAATGTAAAGAAAAGCAAAATTTTATTTCCTCTGGTGGTTTTTTGATAAAGAAAATCCCATTACTGCATAAGTGCCATCGTGCAAGACTTGATCTTTTTGAAATTATTCTTTGTCAAAAATGAACTTTCTTTTTTGTGTGGCTGTATCTCATCTAACTCACTGTTTTTGTTTTTATTTAAATTCAATTAGCCAACATATAGTACATCATTAGTTTCAGATGTAGAGTTCAATAATTCATCAGTTGCGTGTAACACTCAGTGCTCATGTAAGGAACACATCACATGCCTTCCTTAATGCCATCGCTCAGTTACCCCATGCCCCCACTTACCTCCCCTCCAGCACCATCTAACTCACTGTTGATGCTTGATATTCATTCAAGAAATACAGACAAGAATCTTTTCCACTGGGACACCTGGGTGGCTCAGTTGGTTAAGCAACTGCCTTTAGCTCAGGTCATGATCCCAGGGTCCTGGGACCAAGCCCCACATCATGCTCCCTGATCAGCAAGGGGCCTGCTTCTCCCTCTCCCTCTGCCTTTCCCCCTGCCTGTGCTCTCCTGCTCTCTCTCTGTCAAATAAATAAATAAATCTTAAAAAAAAAAATCTTTTTCACCAATGTCTGATGGCTTTTATTTATTTTTTATTTTTTTAAAGATTTTATTTATTTATTTGACAGAGACAGAGATAGCGAGAGCAGGAACACAAGCAGCAGGAGAGGGAGAGGGAGAAGCAGGCTTCCCGCCAAGCAAGAGCCCGATGTGGGACTTGATCTCAGGACCCTGGGATCATGACTTGAGCCAAAGGCAGACGCTTAACAACTGAGCCACTCAGGCACCCTGTCTGATGGTTTTTAAATTACTCAGTGTTTTATGTTTTATTAGATAATATGAACTTGTTTTTTTAGATAATATGAACAGTTACATAGATTATTCAAAGAATGCTTCTTGCCCCAGTTGACAGGAAAACCATAATAGTGTTGCTTTTGCCCTACATTTTGATTATATACAAGTAAACCATCAATATGAAATAAGCAAAAGTTATTTCTTAAAATTTTTATTTATTTATTTATTTTTTAAGTAGACTCCACACCCAGCATGGAGCCCAGTGTGGGGTTTGAACCCAAAACTCTGAGGTCAAGACCTGAGCTGAGATCAAGAGTTGGATGCTTAACTGAATGAGCCACCCAGGTGCACCCCCCCTTTAAAAAAAAAAAAAAAAGGGATTTATGTATTTATTTGAGAGAGCTAGAGCATGGGGGGAGGGGCAGAGGGAAAGGAAGAGAGAAACTTAAGCAGACTCGTGCTGAGCACGGGGCTCCATCTGACAACCCTGAGATCATGACCTGAGCCGAAACCAAGAGTCAGATGCTTAACCGACTGGGCCACCCAGGTATCCACCCCACTCATTTAAAAAAATATTTTATTTTTTAGGGGCACCTGGGTGGCTCAGTCGTTGGGCGTCTGCCTTCGGCTCAGGTCATGATTCCAGGTCCTGGGATCGAGCCCCGCATCGGGCTCCCTGCTCGGCGGGAGGCCCGCTTCTCCCTCTCCTGCTCCCCCTGCCTGTGTTCCCTCTCTCGCTGTGTCTCTCTCTGTCAAATAAATAAATAAAATCTTTAAAAAAAAAAAAAATTATTTTTTAAGTCATCTCTACACCCAAGTGTAGGGCTTGAACTCAAAACCTCAAGATCAAGAGTTGCATGCTCTCCCAACTGAGCCAGCCAGGCACCCCTAAACAAAAGTGTTTTTTTTTTTTTTTTTTAAAGATTTTGTATTTATTTATTTGAGAGAGACAGAATGAGAGAGAGCAAGCACATGAGAGGGGGGAGGGTCAGAGGGAGAAGCAGACTCCCTGCCGAGCAGGGAGCCCGATGCGGGACTCGATCCAGGGACTCCAGGATCATGACCTGAGCCGAAGGCAGTCGCTTAACCAACTGAGCCACCCAGGCGCCCAACAAAAGTTATTTTTAAAGATTTATTTATTTGAGGGAGACCGTGCATGTGGGAGTGAGCACAGGTGTGGGGGTGTGGGGGGGAAGGGGCAGAGGGAGAGGGAGAGAGAATCTCAGGCAGACTCCCTGTTGAACGCAGAGCCTGATGAACGCAGAGCCTGATGCAGGGCTTGATCCCTCCACCCTTAGATCACCACTTGAGCCAAAATCAAGAGTTGGATATTTAACTGACTGAGCCACCCATGTGCCCCCAGAAGTTATTTTTAATGTGGAAACTTTATCAGATAGTGCTGGGCTATATTTTACAATTTTTTTTTTTTTTTTAAGACTTTGTTTGACAGACACACAGCGAGAGAGGGAACACAAGCAGGGGGAGCGGGAGAGGGAGAAGCAGGCTTCCCGCCGAGCAGGGAGCCCGATGCGGGGCTCGATCCCAGGACCTTGGGACCATGACCTGAGCCGAAGGCAGACGCTCAACAACTGAGCCACCCAGGTGCCCCTACAATTTTTTTTTTTTAAGTGGGCCCCACCCTGAGCTCAAACTCACAACTATGAGATCAATACCTGAGCCAAGATCAGGAGTTGGACACTTAACCAACTACAAAGGCACCCCTGCAATTTTATTTTTAATTCAATTTTATTTTTAATTTACTTGCGTTATCTCTCTTGTTATTTTTGTTTTACACAGGTGTTTCATCTTTTAATGAGATATTTTATGCATATAGAAAGTTATTTTCAGAATAATAAACAGTATTGCACATACCACCCAGCTTTGTTGTGTTTGTATTCTTGAGAGATTTTGGAGGATTTTATTGAACCCTAAATATCTTTTAATCAGTGTCCTGTGAAAGTTTATGGTTTTTTATTTCCTTATCTGTCACTAATTTTCCTCTTAGACAAGTCATTTGTTAAGGTAAATTTAGTGAGTGTCACAGTTCGTTAACCTTGCCACTACACAGTGTCTGCTGGAAAGTATTTGTGAACATTTTAAGTTCTGTTTAATAACCTCAGTATTAGACAAATATATGTACTAAATGTTTAGATGCCCAGGCTTGGTGGTACATATCCTGTGAAGGCAATATAATCTACAGCATGGTGAAAATTTATTCACAGTTAATGTTACTTAAGCTGTTACATAAATACATAGTTGAACTCAGGGAAATTCTCTATTGTTTTGTCATTGGTTCTGCTGCTATTCTGATTTTTTTTTTCCTTGTGAATTTGTTTTTATTAGGATATAAAGCATGGGTTGGGAAATGTCATTTGGGTTATGCCCACCAGGTAAATGTCCATTCTGATCTTCCTGGGATAGCTTCTGGAGCTCTTTCTTTTTTTGGAGCTGCTACTGTTGCTGTTAGCAGCCCCTTCAGGTCCCCTGCTGAGTGGCTCTTCCTTGGAAGAGAATTGCCTTTTTTTGTTGGGGATGTTCCTGTTTCCTACCTCTTCAGTGTCACTAACTGGTTCCTCTTTGGGGAAAGATTTCTTCCTCTCGGGAAGTCTTACACTGCCAGCTGTCTCTTCAGGATTGATACTAACCAGCTCCTCCTTGGAAAGAGATTTCTTTTTCTTGGGTTTGGAGACAGAGACAGATGGGTCTTCCATTCCATTCTCCTGTGGAGTCTCCTGGGCCTTTTGCTTTTTCTTCTTTTTGGGTCTTTCCCTTGTCTCCTCACACTCCTCCAGGGTACTATTGCTGTTTTCCAAAGATGTGAGGGTGAGGGCGGCCAGCCATTTCTTCTCCTTCTTTAACCATTTCTTTTCCTGCCTCTCCAGCTTCCTAGCCATTTCAGCAGCCGCTTCCTCTGCCTGAACCGTTGCCTCCTTTGTGACATCCAGATTCTTTTGTGGAATCTCTCCTGTCTTGTAGAAGGACAGATGCTCCTCACCTTGCTCTCAAAGCTTCTCCCCAAATACATTTGTGGGCACCTCAGAGAACCAATTACTTCGTGAGGCAGTACTGCATTTGTTTGCCAGGTGTCCGGAGATGCGGCCTTTGTTCTTGGCAGCTGCTTAGGTTAATGAGGGTGGAGTGGAAAATGAATCCATATTTTGGGGTTTTACTCCTTGTCTTCAGGGCTCTGGAAATCTGGTCCCTTTGCTGGGCCCTGGAAATCACTCAGACACCAGTGCTATTATGCTTTTTATAGTAGAAAGAGGAATTGCACTTGGAGGTCAATATTAGTACTGGTTTATTGTATGCCCAACATATACCAGGCACTGGGTTAAATGCCTTATGTAAATTCTCTAACTTGTTTCTTGACCCTATGAATAGGTACTATTATTATTTTCATTTTCCAGGTGAAGGCACATGTTAAAGATGTTAAATGTAACTTCCCCAGAAGTCACACAGGTAGTAAGTAAAAGAACTGGAATGCTAAAATCATAATTGTGCTCTAGACTGTGATGTGAGTAAACTGCCTCCTGAGTTCAGTGTTTTTAGAACTGTTACAATAAACCTCTTTGACACATTCTGAATTGATCTATTTCAGTTAAATTCTGGGCTTCTAATTGAACTATGTTCAAGTTCTTTGAAACCTAGATGTTGGCTGAAATTACTGGTTCTAGTTTATAGATTAAAGGGCTTTGTGTGGGATGTGTGTGTGATTCAACTCAGAGTTCTTGGGCTAAATTGGAGCCACTGGCTTGGTCCGTCTCAGTTGTTGTACCCATTCCAAATAGACATCTCATGAGGTGTGGGTGTTTAGCTACTTAATGTGAAGCTAGACAAAAGGAAAAGAGGTTTAGGAGAAGTGAAGAACAAAGAGTCTTTGTTTTTCTAGTGGTTTGAACTATGATGATGAGTGAGGCTGTGTTGGAAGGGCATAGACTGTAAGATCCAAAGGATGAGGTGAAGATGGAGAGCTACGTGACCCTGGGCTGAGGCCTAGACGGAATGGCTACACTGGGGAAACAGTAGTAAAGGCTGCCATTGCTACATTTATTTTAGCATTTTATACTAAACTTGGGCTAACAGAATGCATTGCAGCATAAATACCAGTTTGTTCTTTTTTTTTTTTCCAGAAAGAACTTTAATGAATAATCATATTTCCTTTCTCAAATGCACAGTAGTTCTCTGTCAGTGTGAATGAAAAGCCCTTTGGATTTTTTTCGTGACCTCATTTGACGACCATTTTTGCATGAATTTAGCATAACTACATTTATGGGGTTCTCTGGTGCCCTTATTTACTTGGAGCAGTGTGCTTCTGGCCTGCTTACCTAGATTTACAATGCTCTAGGATTTTTATTCTGGATATTAATAGTATTGAAATTCTGTTCCTGGCATCAGTGGGCCCTGTGTGAAAGAATATGGTTTTCATAGGATAGCATGCTAGTTAGAGGCGGAGGTGAGGTCAGAACTATCTTATTAATTGTTCTGAGATATTTTTTCCTTTTTCACTTTATTGACATTTTCACTGATGGTGCAGAATCATGGGTGGGTCACACTGCTGGAGCCTTAGCATGAATCAAGATAGTGGTACCAAACTGTACTCTTAATTATTGTGTTCTTCACCAACATGCATTCTCAACAAAAAACAAAGGTACCAGTTTCACTTAATATCTTTCTTTGTTTGTCTTACTTAATATCTTTCATGAAATAGTAAAACTTACTCATTTTGTTAAATATTGACCCTTCATTGACATTTTTTTAATGTTCTTTGTGATGGAATGGGAGGCATGCATAAAGCACTTATGTTATATAGTTGTCTAATTGTGGCTTTTTTTTTTAAAGATGTATTTATACATTTATTTATTTTAGAGCGAGAGAGCATGCACGCGCACGCGCGAGTTGGGGGGCAGAGGGAGAGGGAGAGAGAATCTGAAGCAGACTCCACACCGAGGACGGAGTCTGAACATGGGGCTTGATCTCTCCACCCTGAGATCACAACCTGAGCCAAAACAAAGAGTCGAACGCCCAGCTGACTGCATCACCCAGGCATCCCTCCAGTAGTGGTTTAAACCACTTGTGTGAGTGAGTTACAGGCAAAACTAACCACTTTTTTAAAATTAAAATTTATTTTTTAGAGTGTGAATGGGGAAAGGGCAAAGGGAGAGGGATAGAGAGAATCTTAAGTAGGTTTCACACAAGCCTGGTGTCCAACACTGGGTTCCATCTCATGAGCCTGTGAGATCATGATCTGAGCTGAAATCAAGAGTCAGATGCTTAACTGAGCCACCCAGCACCCCTAAACACTTTTTTGGTTTTTTTATTTCAATTCCGGTATAGTTAACGTACAGTGTTATATTTCACTAACTGCTTTTTTCTGTAACACCATTTTAACTTGAAAGAATGATAAACTATATTTAGCCTTGGATATTTAGCAGGCATATTTTCAGAAATAAATGAGTGTGCCTGTCACTTCAAGGAAAACTGTTGCCAATAATAAAATTATAGGTTTCAAGTGAAAATTAGAATATTGGAAACTTGTATCTGCCACCATGAGTTTGACAGCTTCCCAAATAGACTTTTCTGAGGAAATCAGTGGTGATACTAACAGATTTTTTTTATTTTAACAAAGTTCTTTTTTTTTAAATATATTTTTTTAGATTTTATTTATTTATTCAACAGAGAGTGAGATTTTATTTTTAATACTATTCAATGAAATATGTCAACATTTGGAAAATCTACATAATGTACCAATATTTCCTTGATGATCAAAGCAGATGTTCCAAAATTATGCATAGGTGAAAGATCCATTTAAAATGCAATATAGAACAATTAATTTTAATGTAACGGTGTATGAAAAGTTAATATGGTTTCAGATTTCATATTGTGTCTAATCTTTAAGAACTACCACTTGTCAAGTTTTGGTGTAATAGCAAAAAAGAAAATGCACAGTTATCAGGACAGGCTATTAATGTACTACTCCCTTTTCCAAACCACACATTTGTGTGAGATTAGATTTTATTCATAGACTTCAAAATAACATATTTCAACAGACTGAATGCAGAAGCACATGTTAAGATTTCAGCTGGTCGTCTAGTAAACTAGATATTAAAGACATTAAAGAGATTTGCAGAAATTTAAGACAATGCCACTGTTTCCCCTAAATTAAAATAAAAGATGTTACTTATATTGACATGTAATTGTTTTATTATTGGTACCTCAAAATAACATTCAAAATTTTTCTTAGTTTTAATTTCTTTTCTTTTCTTTTTTTTTAAAAGATTTTATTCATTTATTTAATTGACAGAGAGAGACAGTGAGAGAGGGAACACAAGCAGGGTGAGGGGCAGAGGGAGAAGCAGGCTCCCTGCAGAGCAGGGAGCCCGATGCAGGGCTCGATCCCAGGACCCTGAGATCATGACCTGAGCTGAAGGCAGACGCCCAACCGACTGAGCCACCCAGGCGCCCCAATTTCTTTTCTTTTTTAAAGATTTTATTTATTTATTTCACATAGAGAGAGAGCATAAGCGGGGGAGCGGCAGGCAGAGGGAGAGGGAGAAGCAGGCTTTCTGCTAAGCAGAGAGCCGGATGCGGGGCTTGATCCCAGGACCCAGGGATCATGAACTGAACCGAAGGCAGACGCTTAACCGACTGAGCCACCCAGGCTCCCCCTTCGTTTTAATTTGTATTTTGTAAATATACATGGATATAAGCCATTTAAGCCAAAGCTCTTTAGGTTCCATAATAATTTTTAAGTCTAAAGGTGTTGAGACCATAAAGTTTAGAAACACTGAAGTAGATCATCTCAACAATTAAAACTCATTTCTTAGTCCTTGTTATTTTAATGAAGTTACTCTTTTAGAGGAGAAAAAACTTTTCTATTGTAATCTATTAATTTAGGTGATATAGTTAAATTCTTTGTTAGGGATTATATCCAACACCTCATATGTATTATTTAAATTTCATCAG
Organism: Halichoerus grypus; assembly: GCF_964656455.1. NCBI lineage: Eukaryota > Metazoa > Chordata > Mammalia > Carnivora > Phocidae > Halichoerus > Halichoerus grypus. The sequence continues at coordinate 172,227,066 of NC_135716.1, forward strand.
TACCCTGTGAAGTATAAGTACTATTATTCCCATTTACAGATAATAAAATTGAGTCTCAATAAGTTTAAGTAACTTGCCAGAATCATACAGCTAGTCAGGATTTGAATCTCGCATCTTAATATCAGAGCTCATATATATATATTTTTTTCCTGAGCGAGAATATGCACTCTCGACGAGGTGGGAGAAGGGGCAGAGGGAGAGGGAAAGAGAGAATCTCAAGTAGGCTCTGTGCCCATTTTGGAGCCTGAGTCAGGTCTTGATCTCTGGACCCAGAGATCATGATGAGTGAGCTACCCAGGCACCCCCCAGAGTTCATATTTTTTTTTATTTATTTTTTAGAGAGAAGGAGAGTGCACGTGTGGGAAGGGGTTAGTGGGAGAGGGAGAAGGAGAGAAACAGACCCCCCCCCTGAGGTGGGGCTTGATCTCAGGACCCTGAGATCATGACCTGAGCTGAAATCAAGAATCAGCCCTTAACCAACTGAGCCACCCAGGTGCCCCCCAGAGTTCAGATTCTTTTTTATTTTTTATTTTTTATTTTTTAAGATTTTATTTATTTGACAGAGAGAGACACAGCGAGAGAGGGAACACAAGCAGGGGGAGTGGGAGAGGGAGAAACAGGGTTCCTGTGGAGCAGGGAGCCTGATGTGGGGCTCAGTCCCAGGAACCTGGGATCATGACCTGAGCCAAAGGCAGATGCTTAACTTAAGACTGAGCCACCCAGGCGCCCCCAGAGTTCAGATTTTGAATCACATAAAACATTTGTGTTTACTGCCTGCTTTTCTCTTAGATTTAATTTCAGTTAATATTAACATTTCTATCTAAGATACTTACTTATATAATATCCTCATACATTGTTTTGTGTCTTTCCTCTTTTTTCATAAAGTTTTTCTTCTGTACTTTTTAAAGTATAACATGGAAGTCAAAGACATAGGGGATAGAAACAATATCAGTTGAATGCCTGCCAAATTCTAGGAAGTGTACATCCAACTTAATCTTCATAATAATTTTGTGAGATAGCTGTTACTATTTATGAAAAAGTAGGGGAATGGAGATTCAAAGTCAGGTTTTACTCTTCCTAAAAGTGTTTACTTTGCATTCTGTCTGCTTCCTCCCATGCAACATGAGTGGGTAGGGGAAAATGGGGGCATTCAGCTCTTATTTTTCTGCCCAGTTTTTTCTTTTTCTTTTCCTATTCCCTTTTCTCTGTATACCTACTAGAGTCTTGTAAACATGGGTCATCTGGGTTTTTGGTGTCCTCTCTTCACAGACTGTTCTGTGCTGCCTGCAGCTGGGTAGGTTGGCTGGAAGAGATACAGGGTATCTAGGATTTAGATTTGATCTTTGAAGCAGTATCTGTACTCTTGGGAGACGCTTCGGCTGGCTGGAATGCCATGTCCTTCTTTCCAGTCCTCACCCGAGGAGGTGATCCCTTTGGTCATTCAGTCCAAGACTTATTTTCGAGAATAATCCCTACCCTAAAAGACTTTTTCAAGACAAAAAGAGAATCAAACAGCTTTGGATTCTAATAACTGGAACAATTTTGCTTGGTGACTTCTTCAGGGATTTTATAAAAAAGTTTTTTGTCTACTTGGAGAAAGGATATTTACATAAGGAAAATGAGAAAGTGATTAGTGTTCTCTTGTATGGGATACCATTTACTGAACACCTAGTATGTACTAAGTTCTTTATAAAGATTATATATTGTATTTAATCCTTCCAACAGTTCTTTGAGGTATTTCCTGTTTCCTTTTCCAAATAATAGGATAACAAGCTAAATGAAAGGAAGTAACATGCGATTTCTTACACCAAGGTAGGGAAACCAGGAATTTAATCCAGGTAGCAGTTGGGAGTTGAAGAGATTCAGATTAGTGGAGGGAAGAGGGAGGGTATTCCAGGCATTGGGAGTTGTAAGATCAGTCAGGAAAGAGCCTGGCTGTTATTTAGGAGAGGTTTCAATTTAGGGAGTGGGAGATAAAAATTAAGTAGGAAAGCTTCCAGGGAATCAAATCGCAGGATTTGTGTTTGGAAGTAAAAAACAGACGGAGAGTCATTTATTGTTCATTGATGACCAGTGTTCAGGAAGATTGAGCTGATGGTAACTGTTACGAATTGAAGAGGAAGAGATTCTAGTTAGGAAAATGTAGGCAGCTGCTGCAAGTAGAGAATGAAGATCTGAATTGAGGTGGTGGCCATGGCCTTGGGAAAGGGAAGGTGAAGATAGCTTCTAGAAAAATTACAAAAATGGTATAGAGAGGAAATTGAATGAATTTATAGGCTGGAATTGTATACTGGCAATTAGCTTACACAGTTAATAATTGGACTGTTGCTGTGTTGAAGTAGAGGTAGTATAGGTTGATCCATTTTAGCCAGTAGAATTTTTTTAAATACAAAAAATGTTTAATGCAGTAGAGTTTGATATATAACAAATTGGCTTTTGGGTAGAATAATTATATGCATCTTTGCAGAGGAGAGTATAATAGTGTGGTCCTGTAACATTTGGAAATTGAGTAATAGGAAAGAGTGGTTGGATGTTTTGTACACAGAGGTATACTGGTAGTGGTGGGATGGTTAATTCTGAAACTGCGTAGTCAGAATTACTGACAAAAGTCTCTCTTAGGGGCGCCTGGGTGGCTCAGTCATTAAGTGTCTGCCTTCGGCTCAGGTCATGATCCCAGGGACCTGGGATCGAGCCCCACATCAGGCTCCCTGCTTGGCGGGCAGCCTGCTGCTCCTCTCCCACTCCCCCTGCTTGTGTTCCTGCTCTCGCTGTGTCTGTCTCTGTCAAATAAATAAATAAAATCTTAAAAAAAAAAAGTCTCTCTTAAAGGAGTCATATCATACACCACTGTACTGTGTCTCAGTAAGTCCAGCACATTAATTTTTTCTTCGCAGTTGTATTTCTCCCCTCATGATCCAGTAGTTGTTTATCTCTCTTTTTCTCAGCTTTATTCTTCATCATTTTGTCTTCTTTATCACTTGTTCTCTCTTCTGCCTCATTTATCCTTGCATTTAGAGCCTCCATTTTTTTTTTGCATCTCATTAATAACCTTTTTGATTTCGACTTGGGTACATTTTAGTTCTTTTATTTCTCTAGAAAGGGATCCTCTAGTGTCTTCTGTGGTTTTTTCAAGCCCAGCTAGTATCTTTATAATCCTTTTTCTGAACTCTAGTTCTGACATCTTACTTACGTCCATACTGATTCAGTCCCTGGCAGGCAGAACTGCCTCATGTTCTCTTTTCTGAGGTGAGTTTTTGTATCTTGTCATTGCAGAAAATGGTTGCTTTCCTATTTGTAAGTTGGAGCTATTCTTTTCTTGGATCTCCGGTTGAGTTCTCTGCAGGTGTTCAGAATGATTTGATAGCTATCTAGCTGAATTCCTGGGACCAGACAAAATTAAGGTCTCCTCCTCCTCTGCCGTTGTGGACTCCATCCTGCATAGTGTTACTATCTTGAGCTCACTTCTTCCTCCTTCCAATTAAGTTGAGCAGTAACTATTATGATGAAATGATATATTTGGGGCAAAGCATATTCCAGATATCAGCACAGACACCTTGTACATATTTATACAAGTAATGAGTATAATGTTTCTGTTAGTTTTATGTTCACCAAGCCTGTGATAAGCATCTTTTAACTTAGTACTTTTAAAATTGTATGTTTATAAAATAGTGTTTACAGATGATAAAAAAATTCAATAGGACAAAACTGTATATAGCAAAAATTAAATCTTTCACCCTTAGTCCCTAGTTGTGTTTCTCAGTGGCAGCTACTATTATCAGTTCCTTATGTGTTCTTTCAGAGGTATTCTGTACATACGCAGTCATATAATATAGCTTCACAAACATTTAAATTTCCCAAACCATCAAATTTATTAAATAGTTCTAGGTACCAAGCAATAGATGAAATTGTTCCCAGTCCTTAAAAAATATAACAGGAATAAATTTTTTTTAATTTAATTTTTTAATTTTATAAGTACGCTCCATGCACAGCATGCACTCCCAACACAGGGCTTGAATTCATGACCCTGAGATCAAGACCTGAGCTGAGATCAAGAGTCTGATGCTTAACTGAATGAGCCACCCAGGTGTCCCTAGGAATAAATGTTAATGGAGACCCAGGTTATAGATTTTTGAAAAAATATTTTATTTATTCATTTGAGACAGAGAGATAGAGCATGAGCAGTGGGGAGAGGCAGAGGGAGAGGGAGAAGCAGACTCCTTGCTGAGCCAGGAGCCGATACGGGGCTCGATCCCAGAACCTGGAGATCATGACCTGAGCTAAAGGCAGACACTTAACTATCTGAGCCACCCAGGCGCCCCTGGGTTATAGATTTTTAATTCTGGTTTTATGGTTTCCAAGCCATGTAACCTATGACAAGCTAAATTAATCTTTATATAAATACTTTTTGAGGCTTAATAAGTATTTACAATTGTACACAACTTTATTTTTTTTTAATAGCTAAAGAAACCATATATAGTATTATTAGTTAAATAGTTACAGGCAGTAAATCTTGAGTATCTGGATTGCTGTTTTTGTAAGATTTTTGTTTACATTAAATAAGCAGACCTAGGAGCGCCTGGGTGTTGCAGTCTGTTAAGCATCCAACTCCTGGTTTCAGCTCATGTCATGATCTCAGGGTTGTGAGATCGAGCCCTGTGTCAAGCCCTGAGTCAGTCTCTGCACTCAGCGGGGAGTCTGCTTGAGATTTTCTCTCTTTCCCTCTCCCTCTGCTCCTTCCCCCTCCTCCCTCTCTAAAATAAATAAATCTTTTTTTTTTTTTAACATTTTATTTATTAGTTTGAAAGAGAGTGAGTGAGAGAGAGCATGAGCAGGGGGAGAGGGAGAAGCAGACTCCCCTGCTAAGCAGGGATCCAGATGTGTGGCTTGATCCCAGGATCCTGGGATCATGACCTGAGCTGAAGTCAGTTGCTTAACTGACTGAGCCACTCAGGCACCCCTAAAATAAATAAATCTTAAAAAAAAATTAGCAGACCTAGAAAGTATCCACAGTCCTTAATGTATATAATCATCAAGTTTAGAGGGAGACCAGCTCTACTTTAGCCTAACTTGGGATTGTATTGGTCTGGAACCTTGATGTAAGGAGACGGGTATACTGAGATGGGGAGCAGTGAGCAGAATGGGAGCAGCTTTCATGAATTAAATATTCATTATGTGTTGGCATTGTTTGGTTTGAAGCATTATGCGAGTTTAGAATTTCTATATAGCTACCCATGCTTGAATGTTAAGTACCACAATAAGAACCACCTAGAAGTTACTCTTTATTAAAATATTATTTGATCTTTATGCTAAGGCAGGCTGTTTGTGGATAAAGAAAAGTTAATCTGTTGAAGTCCAGGAGTCAGTGTTTAGATATTTTTCTTGGATTTATGTTAATACTAATTATTGCATGCATTTCAGATGAGAAAGAAGCTCAAACACCTTTAATTTGGGAACGTCATCATTAGAAAGAAAAGAGCAAGTTATTGATATGTTTTTTATTGCATTGCAAATCGTTCTCTTTCTTGGTCTTTTCTTTTTGTTTCCCAAATATTTGTTACCTTTCTGATCTTACTGTTGAAATTTATTTTAAAATCACTTTATAAGACTGCCATCTTTGAAAAATGACATTTGATTGTTTTAAAAAATTTCAGGGGAAGACTCTTAAATTTAAACCTGTGACACTCAATATATAGTGATTACATTGGCCTGGAATTTATGGAAGAAAAGCATCTTACCTATACCCATTCTACATAAGAACATAAAATCTGCTGGAAAACATTCTGTTTGATAATCTTTAATTACTTATTATTATTAATGTTTAAACTTTTTTTTTAAAGTAGACTTCATGCCTAGTATGTAGCTCAATGTGGGGCTTGAACTCACAACCCTGAGATCACAACCTGGGCTGAGATCAAGAGTCGGAGGCTTAACCTACTGAGCCACCCAGGTGACCCTATTTTTATTATTTTTTAAGGTTTTTTGTTTGTTTTTTGGTAATCTCTACACCCAATGTGGGCCTCAGACTCACTACCCTGAGGTCAGGATTTGCACACTGTATCAGCTGAGCCAGCCAGGCACCCCTCTATTTGATAATTTTTATTATAAGCTGCTTCACTTTCAGAATTTTTTTAAGGGATTTATTTATTTTACAGAGATAGAGGGTACGAGCAGGGGGAGGGACAAGGGAAGAGGCAGAGAGAGAGAGAATCTCAAGCAGACTGCCTGCTGAGCATTTCTGGAGCCCCATGTGCCATGTGGTACAAGATCTCATGACTCTGAGATCATGACCTGAGCCAAAACCCAAGAGTCTGATGATCAACCTACTGAGCCACCCAGGCGGCCTGCCTTTGATCTTTATCAGATCTTTTTTTTTTTTTTTTTTTTTTTTTTTGAGAAAAATTAGATTGACTCAGATGTTAAATGGGTGGGGGGCTTTGGAGATAAGGTTTGTTCCTAAGAGGGTATTGATTTTCTGTATAAGTCTCCTTGATAGCTGGCCTGGTGGGAACAAGTATTTTCAGTAATCTGACTTCTGCACGTGATAATTGAGTGGATTAATTTGGCTAATGACACTGGTTGTTCACATATAAATTAGGAAAGCAGTTTCCTGTACCTAACACTCTCCCATATAAACTATGAGCTGAGAACTCATGGGGCGCCCGGGTGGCTCAGTCAGTTAAGCGTCTGCCTTCGGCTCAGGTCATGATCTCCGGGTCCTGGGATTGAGCCCTGTGTCAGGCTCTCTGCTCAGTGAGAAGCCTGCTTGTCCCTTTCTCTCTGCCCCTCCTCCCTGCATGTGCTGTCTCTCTCTCGCTCTCTTACTCAAATAAATAAAATCTTTTAAAAAAAATCTGATAAGTTGCTCACCTTGGGAAGAACAGTTAGGTGAGAATCAACAAGTTTCTTAGGAGAAAGAAAAATCTTTGAAATGGCAAATAAATGTCTGTTTAAAAGTTCACTATCCAAAGTTGCAAAAGTCAGTTAGCATCTTTCAGAATTTCTTCAGATGTGGAACAGATTGCATTCTTTCTAGCTTCTCTTTTCATCTCACAGTATCTGTCAGAAACTCCCAAAGACCTTCTTTTCCTTACCACATCTTTCACCCTAGCTTTTCTAAGCTCTGCAAAATGAAGTAGGAGAGTTCTTGGGTGGTTAGCAAGTTGCTAGGAAACAGTTTTCTTAAATATCTTGCCTTTTGAATGGTCCGGAGAAAGGAACATCACAATCTTTATGGAAGAGCTATTTATAATAATTAATTATTGCCTACTCTGTGTGCTGTTCAAATTACAAACCTTACTTTGTTAAATCTTTCCAGCATTCCCACGAAGTATAGTTGAGGAAACTGAGGAGATCAGATCATTTCTCCCAAGATAACCTGGCTAGTAAATGAGGAAGCTGGGATTCAAATTCTGTTCTTTCACATTTCCAAATACTTGCCCTTCCTAATGTGTCACTCGTTTGTCAGTATCTAGGGATGTACATTACAGTCTAAAAGTAACCCAAATAGTTAATTTTGTCCTAAAATATATCTTGTGTTCCATTCAGTGACAGATTAAGGAGTTTATTGCCTGTAATGTTAAATTTTCATTACCTGATTTATGGGGCGCCTGGCTGGCTCAGTCTGAAGAACATGAGACTCTCGATCTCAGGGTTGTGAGTTTGAGCCCTACTATGGATGTAGAGAGTACTTTAAAAAAAGAAAAGAACATGCAGAATTTAAAAAAATATAATAAATTTTTATTACCTGATTTAATAGGAGCCTGAACACTCTTGCCTTGAATATTATATTTCTGTAAGATTGATCTGAAATGCTAGTCTTAGGTAAGGTACTTGTATTTGTGTTTTATTCTTTCTATATTTGTATTGTATGCTTTTTCTAGTTAAAAGAGAATGTCAGGTGTTTTAGCATAGACTGGATATAGACAGTAAGGAAGAAGCAAAGTACATACTAGATGTGGTAATGAATAATATTTTGAAAAAGTTATTTTATGGGGCACCTGGGTGGCTCAGTTGATTAAGGGTCCGCCTTTGGCTCAAGTTATAATCCCAGGTAGGGTCCTGGGATTGAGCCCCGCACTGGGCTCCCTGCTCAGTGAGGAGTCTCCTTTTCCCTCTGCGCCTTCCCTCACTCACTCTTTCTGGCTCTCTCTCTCTCAAATATATCTTAAAAAAAAAAAGTTATTCTAAAATCTGTGCTAAATTATAGCATTTGGATTTTGAAATAATAGCTCTTTGAAGAGAATTGAGTGATTTGAATATGACTTTTGAATATGATAATTGAGTGAATCTGAATTTGTTTATTATTTGAGAGAGAGAGTGTACGAGTGGGGGAGGGAGGGGCAGAGGTATAAGCAGACTCCCCACTGAACTTGGAGCCTGACACTGGGCTGGATCCCAGGACCCTGAGATCATGAACTGAGCTGAAGTCAGATGCTAAACCAACTGAGCCCCTCCTTTCCTTCTTAATGCGGTAGCAAATCCTATTGATTTTACTCTTTAAACTTGGCTTTTTCTATTTATTTCCACTACAATCTTCCAAGCCATAATCATCTCTTACCTAGACAACTGGTATAGTCTCCTAACTAGTCTTATTTCCTCTCCTACCCTCCTCCAGTTAATGGATCTTATTTCTTCTCTTTCACCCTTTTATTACTGTAAGTGTATCCTTGTAGTTATCATTCACTCATCCTTCTCTAGATGAAATGAATCATATTCACTATTCTCTTGGGGATTCTTTATAACTTTTCCACAGTCTTCTTAAAACAGAATTTTAAAAAGTTGAGCAATAGTTAGGGAACACGGAGGATTTAACATTCCTTTTTGGTTGCCTCCTTGCTGTTTAAATAGCGACCATTAGATGTACAGGATGGGGTAGTTGGCAGTATTTGGAGTATGGAAGGGGACAGGGAGTGAGAATAGAAGGCAGTTCAGGTGGCCATGTGGACTGGGCTACTGGACTGCTATGTTTTAGTCTGTTATTATAGTACACTAACACTACTGGGTAACTTAGATGAAAAAATTAAGTATAGGATTAGATGTCAAAACAACATGAATCCGAATCTGCATGATGAAATGAAACAGGTGCAAATGTAAAGTGTTCTGTGTACATTGAAGTGATTGGTTATTATGCACAGAATGCTTCACACATGACTTTGTGGCAACTTTATATGGAAAGAAAACACTGGAAAATAGTTTATCATAGACAAAAGTAGAAAGCAGTTATGAAGTAAAGAAAACTTACGTAATCTGTGGGTCATTAATAATTGGAAAGGTCTCTGGTCCACTTTACTCTCACAGGATTATGCTATGTCTGCCTCTTGATGAGTGGTCAAAGGATGTGAGTATATTTCACTTGTCAAAGAGTAAAAGAAGATTTATTAACAGTTCTCAGGTATTTGAAGGCTTTTCCTGTGGAGTAGTGTACACTGGGTATGTGGAATCCCTGCATTTGATGTTAGGTTGAATAGAGCAGTGAAGCACTTCCAACTCTAATGTGGTATGGCTTTTACTGTTGATGAATTCACAATGATTCTTTACCTTGTCAAGGTGTTTCTGGTGGTCAACTTTTAATCTGTGTTACCATTTTTCTAGTATCCATAAATACTTTGACTAATTTCTAGGTACTGTAATTAAATCTCCCCTTTGGTACATCGACAAGTAGTATTGACCCATTGGTTTAGTATAAGTGTGCTTTGGCTTGGGTTTGTTGCATATGGATAGAAATGGATCTTTTCCAGTTATTACTGAAGAGAGAAGTTTGTTAGGAGTCATCTTAAAAAGCTGGCTGGACAGGTTTCCATACTGCTAGGCCATTAGGCAGGGTTTCAGGAGATCCTTATACTAATAAGATCCTATATTGCTTTCTGTCATTGAAAGAAATGCAGTTTGCTGAGGAATCCAGCTACCCATTTTCCTGTTGGTTACCTGTTTCACTATTATGTTGCATAACAGTTTTCCTTGTTTGCTTTGTGGATTCTTAGGATGAGACTTACTTTTAACCTCATTGGACTAGATCACATTGAAACATTTTGAGTATATTACTCCTTTCTGCAGTATTGTAGGTTTGGGGATAGAGTGGTAGACAAAACAGATAAGGTGCTTGCCCCACTGTGGAGTTCTTATATTATTTAAAAATTTTATTTTATTTATTTTATTTTTATTTTTATTTATTCAAGGATCTTATTTATTTGACAGAGAGAGAGTACGTACAAGCAGGGGGAGTGGCAGGCAGAGGGAGAGGGAGAAGTAGGCTCCCTGCTGAGCAGGGAGTCTGATGTGGGGCTTGATTGGGTCTCAGGACCCTGAGACCATGACCTGATCTGAAGGCAGATGCTCAACTGACTGAGCCACCCAGGTGCCCCTTAAAAATTTTATTTTAAAATTACATGCAGTGATACCCACTTTTTGGGTAACAGCTTTATTGAGATATAATTTGCATACCACAAAATTCATTCATTTAAAATTTACAGTTCAGGAGGAGAATGCCGGGCGCGCACAGGAGCTTCCATATCCATTTTTGAATTCAGTGCGGTTACATTTTGCTGTGAAGTGATTTGCTCTTTCTACCCTTATGAAAGAGGAGCAGAGAGAGAAGACATTAATAAAGCTATACAGATACTAAAAAAACAAAAACAAAAAAAATAAAATGTACAATTCAGTGGTTTTTAGTATATATACAGACTTGTGCAACCATCACCACAGTTTTAGAACTTCCAGATTACCTCAGAAAGAAACACATATCCTGTAGCTGTCATTCCTTCTTCCCCCATTTTCATCAATCCCCCCAGCCCTAAGCAGCCACTCATTGTTTCTGTTTATACTTTTTGTCTATAGATCTGTCTAATTTGGGTAGTTCATTTAAGAGGAATTGTACAATATGTAGTCTTTTGTGACTGGCTTCTTTCACTTAACATTATGTTTTCAAGGTTCATGCATGTTGTAGCATGTGTCAGGTCTTCCATTTCCTTTGTTTGCCAGATAAAATTCCATTGTATGGGTATACCTCATTTGGTTTATCCGTTCTTCACTTGATGGATATTTAGGTGGTTTCTACTTTTGGGCTATTGTGAATAATGCTGATATGAACATTCATAACAAGTTTTGCGTGGATATATGTTTTTATTTCTTTTGGATATATAACCAGGAGTGAAATTGCTGAGTCACATGGTGACTCTATTGCTTAACCTTTGGGGAAACTCAGCTTTCATTTATTGTAGGTATTCTGACAAATGTGGCATTTTGTAACCCCACTACACTGAAGCTACAGAAAAGTTTCATCACCCAATTATAATCCTTCAGTGCTTTGTCTTTGCAGATAACCTTTCCCCACGCCCTAGCTCCTGGCAGTCAGTGAGCTTTATTCCATCCTTGTAGTTTTGCCTTTCCCAGAATGTTGTATAAATGGACTCAGAGCCTTTTTTGATTCTAGTTTCTTTCACTTAATTAGCATTTGATAATCATTCATGTTCTATCAATAATTCATTCCTTTTCAGTGGCTGGTGGTATTCCATTATATGGGTGTACTATATATATATTTTTAAAGATTTTATTTATTTATTTATTTGAGAGAGAGAGAGAGAGAAACAGCATGAGAGGGGAGAGGGTCAGAGGGAGAAGCAGGCTACCCCCTGAGCCGGGAGCCCGATGTGGGACTCGATCCCAGGACTCCGGGATCATGACCTGAGCCGAAGGCAGTCGCTTAACCAACTGAGCCACCCAGGCGCCCCTGGGTGTACTATATTTTATCTATTTACCAGTTGAAGATAATTGGGCTGTTTGCCCTTTTTCGCCATTATGAATAAAGATGCTGTAATATAAACCTTTCTGTTTAGGCCTTTGGGTGAGTATAAATTTTCATTTATCTTAGATAAATATGTACAAGTGGGATTTCCAGGTCATATATATAAATTTATGTTTAACTGCGTAAGAATTGCCGAACTGTTTTCCCAAGTGGCTGTACCATTTTGTACTGTGCCAACAACAAAGTGTGAGATTTCCAGTTGTTCCTCATCCTCAGCACTTGGTATTGTCATATTGTAGACCTATCTAATAGGTGTAGTGATAGCTCACTGTTGTTTTAGTTTATACTCCCTAATGACTAATGATGGTCAGCATCTTTTCATGTGTCTGTCATCTGCACATCTATTTTGGTGAGGTGGCATTTGTTCAAAACTTTTGCCCATTAAAAAAAAGGTAGTCTTACTGTTCCGTTTGAGAGTTTTTTGTATATTCTAAATACAAGTCCTTTATCAGATATGAGATTTTGCAGGTATTTTCTCCGTTCTATATCTTCTCATAACAGTACCTTTCATAGAGTAGAAATTTTTAATTTTGAGAAAATCCAGTTCATCAATTTTTTCTTCTTTTAAAGAGCATGCTTTTAATATCACATCTAAGAACTCTTGGCTTAGTCCACAGTTGCAAATATTTCTTCCTATAGGTTTTTCAGAAAGTTTTAGTATTTAAAATTTTGCATTATATCTGTGGTACATTTTGAATTTTTGTTTAAGGGGTGAGGTATATGACAAAGAGATTCATTGTTTTGCATATGGTTTTTTAACCATATGGTTCCAGCACCATTTGTTGAAAAGTATATTGTTTCTTCATTTAATTGCCTTTGCACCTTTGTGAAAAATAAACTCACTAGGTTTTAGTGGCTCTGTTTGTAAGTTTTCTAGTCTGTTTCATTGATCTGTCTGTCTATCCTTTTGCTGACACCATACTGACTTGAGGTTCATGTATTAGTTTTAAGGTTTGGATGTTTCTTCTATGCTCTCTTCCTTTTGTTTATTTAAAGCCAGAAACGTCATTTTTCCTATCATTACAAACAAATCTATAATTTTCTTTTATGTAGGAACAACATAGAGAGGTATCCCAAATTCATGAGTCATTTCTTCCTTTCTATCTGGATTTGTGAGCCGCAGTTTGACCCACAGAGATAGAGGATTTATCATGTGGGGATAATGTGGGAGATTGTGTACATTCTTTCCTAGGAATATAGACTGAAAATGATCGCATTGCATGCAGGTCTACACGATCACCATTGTCTGCATCATCCTAGTGTACTGCACCATGTCTATGAATAGAAAGATTCTTATTTTTCTGACCCCAGAAAGAAGGTAGAAAATCAGAAAGAGGTAGAATCATTGATAGAATCCCCATACATTTTGTACAGAATAGTAATGCCAGATCTTAAAGAATCAAGAAAATCTCCTTTAGCTCTTCCATAGTCAGTGGTTTTTTTATTTGCTTATTTTTAAAATTTATTTTAAAAATTGTAACATATATAACCTAAAATTTACCATTTTAACCTTTTTAAAAATTTTTTAATTTTTTAAGTTTATTTTTAGTAATCTGTGCACCCAACATGGGGCTCAAGCTCTTGACCTCGAGACCAAGAGTCGTATGTTCTGACAACCAGGCACCCCCCCTCCCCCATTTTTAACCTTTTCAAAATGTAGAGTAGTGTGATGTTAAGTACATTCATGTTGCTGTGCAGCCATAACCACCATCCATCTCCAGGAATTTTTCATGTTTCCTAACTTGTCATGGTTCTTTTTTTTTTTTTAAGATTTTATTTATTTATTTGACAGAGAGAGACACAGCAAGAGAGGGAACACAAGCAGGGGAAGTGGCAGAGGGAGAAGCAGGCTCCCTGTGGAGCAGGGAGCTGGATGTGGGGCTCTATCCCAGGACCCCGGGATCATGACCTGAGCCGAAGTCAGACGCTTAATGACTGAGCCACCCAATCATCCCTGTCATGGTTGTTTTTTTTTTTTAAAGAAGGTAATTTTTTAAAAGATTTTATTTATTTGTCAGAGAGAGAGAACACAAGCAGGGGGAGCAGGAGAGGGAGAAGCAGGTCCCCAATGAGCAGGGAGCCTGATGTGGGACTGGATCCCAGGACCCTGGGATCATGACCTGAGCTGAAGGCAGACGCTTAACCGGCTGAGCCACCCAGGTGCCCCTGTCATGGCTCTTTTTTTTTTTTTTTTTTTTTTTTAAGATTTTATTTGTTTATTTGAGAGAGAGAGAGAATGAGAGAGAGAGCACATGAGAGGGGGGAGGGTCAGAGGGAGAAGCAGACTCCCCGCTGAGCAGGGATCCCAATGCGGGACTCGATCCTGGGACTCCAGGATCACGACCTGAGCCGAAAGCAGTCGCTTAACCAACTGAGCCACCCAGGCGCCCATGTCATGGCTCTTTTTAAACCTAAGTTCTACTACTGGAATTTCAGAACATTGCAATTATGATCTCATCTTCATATTACAATTTAAAAATGGTCTACCAGTTCAGGTAAATGTCAAGTCCTTAAAAATTTTCCAAAGCGTAGAGTTCTACCTATTAAAAACTTGTAGCCAGCAGTAGAATGTCCAGTGAAGGTTGACTTTTGTCGTATGTGAATGGCTAGCTCATTCAGTTCTTTTTTTGAAGGATAGCTTTTAAAATCTGTCAGATGTATGTTCCCTACTTGTTATTATCTGGATCCATATCCAGAGAAATCTGGCATACCAGCATTATTTTACTTGGTTATTATCTAAGGCTGTTTGAGTGATTCAGATGTAGGATACAAATGGAATTGCTAATTGCACTTCATCCTTCTTAATGAAATTTCTTTGAGATGGGCATTTTTGAAGGAAGAGGGGTACTTTGTTGCCTTCTGCTTTTGCTTTGTCACATGGATTGATTATGTTTTAATCTGAATTGGGTGTTAGTATAACACTTAAATATTTGTCTTAGAATTTAAAAACTTGAGAACTAAAAGCTAGGTTTGAAATTTGTGAATATATTGTTCTTTTTTCATGTGTATATCACTTTCTCATAGAAAGTTTGTATTTTTGTCTTGAGTAGAAGTATTAATAGCATGGTCAGCAGCCATTTTCTTGGCAATATTGTTTTTTTTTTTTGTGTGTGTGTGTGTGTTTTTAACCCATCTAAGCAGCGTATGTTTCTGGGTAAACTTAAATGTGACTATCAGGAAATAGCAATTTCTGAGTTAGTAGAAATCCAGAGTTCTGAGTTAGTAGAAAACCAGGGCCAGAGCAGGGGCTTTTCTGGCCAAGCACTTTGAAACCAGTGTTTCCAGATTTGTAAAAAAAAAAAACGCAGTATAATGGTTCCTAGTTGTTAACATTCATATGGTGATTTCTAGAGACTTTTAGAGCAAAAACAGGATGGGAAAGAAGGTATAGGCTTTTTGTAGTTTCCAATTCCAAAATCAAAAAGGGTTCAGAAAACTTTTTTTTTTTTCTGGTAAATTAGCAAAAACTCTGGACAGAAATCCAGAAGTTTGAGTATTTATATATTTTGCAGTAGAGATACTAATGTGTTTGATTAAGGGGTGCTGCCGTAGACCCTGCTGGAGGTGTTATATGATGTAACAACTGTGTTAGCTTTCTACCAGTGGAAAAAATCTGAATTCCAATAAGGGATTTTAGACTTAAATTAACAGCCCAACATTAAATTGAATTGAAATAAAGAATAAAATTAGCTAGTTTTATTTCCCTGCAGTTACAGTGGCAAAAGATACAGAACAATGAAGAAAATTTTGGTTTTCTTAGAACACTGGTACCTTTTTTAAAAAATACATTTTCTTATAGACTCCAGAGTTAAAGCAGGAATAGTTATGTCATAGTGTTTAGGTTTGAGAATGCAGTTTCTGTTTTGCTTTTGTCCATTCAGAGTTACTAACGTTGTGACCCCTGAGATTACTATAGTTGCTGGGTAGGGTCATTCAGGATGTTGTACTTTGTGGGGCATTTTACATGCTTGATGTCTCTGCTTGACAACTTCAAATTAATTCAGTCCTGTCTATTTCATCTTTCATAATAGCATGCATTATCTTTTTTATTTTTATTTTTTTAAAAAGATTTTATTTATTTGTCAGAGAGAGATAGTGAGCACAAGTAGGGGGAGCGGCAGGCAGAGGGCGAAGCAGGCATCCCTCTGAGCAAGGAGCCTGATGGGTGGGACTTGATCCCAGGACTCCGGGATCATGACCTGAGCCGTAGGCAGACACTTAACCGACTGAGCCACCCAGGTGTCCCAACATGCATTAATCATATCAGCATAGTTTTTATGCTTGGGTTTGAGATGAGCTCTCTCTTTGGTACCACCTAGGTAAGTACTAATTAGCTTAGGGTACTTTACTGTTCCCTCTGAGGTTTCCAATCTGGAATTTGCTTCTCTTATTGATCTACAGTTTCTAGAGTAGTACAGCTCTAGCCCTTATCTTTTATGAAGCTTTTCCCAGTGTAGGAAAGGGTTAATTTTGAATAAAACGTTATTGTGATAAAATATACATATCAAATTTGACTCCTTTCAAGTGTACAATGTTTTTAGTGCATTAATGGATATGTGCAGCCATTACCAGTCAATTTTAGAACATTTTCATCATCTCAGAAAGAAACCCCATCCCTCTTAGCTGTCAGCTCTCTCTCTTCATTTTCCCTAGTCCTAAGCAACTGCTAGTCTGTCTTTATAACCTATTCTGAACATTTCATAAAAATTGAATCATATAACATGTGGTCTTTTGTGACTGACTTCTTTCATTTAGCATGTTTTCGGGATTCATCCAAGTTGTGGTATGTATTAGTGCTTCATTTCTTTTTATTGCTAAATAAAATTTTTTTGTGTATGCTTTCCATTCATTAGTTGATGGACAGTTGAGTTCTTTCTGTCTTTTGATTGTTACGAATAACACTGCATGTATGTAAATATTCATGTACAAGTTTTTGCAGGGACCTATGTTTTCTCTCTCTTGGGTATATACCTAAGAGTGAAATTGCTGCGTCATATGGTAACTCAGTGTTTAAACTTTTGAGGAACTGTCACAGACTTTTCCAAAGTGGCTACCGTTTCACATTCCCACCAGCAGTGTATGAAGGTTCTAATTTCTTTGCATCCTCACTGACACTGTCTTTTTGATTGTAGCCATACTAGTGGGTATAAAGTGGTATCTCACTGTGGTTTTGATTTGCATTTCCCTGGTGACTAATTATATTGAGCATCTTTTCATGTGCTTTTTGGCGATTTGTATCTCTTCTTTGGAGAAATGTCTTTTCATATCCTTTGTCCGTTTGAAATAATGGGTTATTTGTGTTTTTATTATTGAGTTGTAAGAGTTCTTTATATATCCTAGATGTAAATCGTTTATATAACATATGAGTTGCAAATATTTTTCCCTAGTCTACCAGTTGTATTTCTACTTTCTTGTTAGTGTCTTTTGATGCGTAAAACTTAATTTATTGTAGAAGTCTGATTTATCTATTCTTTTTGTTGTTTATTTTGTTGCTGTCCTAACAATCCATTGCCAAATACAAGGCCATGCAGATTTATCCCGTGTTTACTGAAAATTCCTAGTTTTAGTCTTTACATTTACGTCTTTGATCCATTTTGAGTTAATTTTTGTGAGGTAAGTTAATCCAGCATCATTCTTTTTTTTTTTTTTTTTTCAGCTTGCAGTTAGAAACCCAAATTATTATTATTATTATTATTATTTAATTTTATTATGTTATGTTAGTTACCATACAGTACATCATTAGTTTTTGATGTGGTGATCCACGATCCATTGTTTTCGTATAACACCCAGTGCTCCATGCAGTTCGTGCCCTCCTTAATACCCATCACTGGGCTAACCAGTCCCCCCTCCCCCCTCCCCTCTAAAACCCTATTTGTTTCTCAGAGTCCATAGTCTCTCATGGTTCATCTCTCCCTCTGATTTCCCTCCCTTCATTTTTCCCTTCCTTCTCCTAATGTCCTCCATGCTATTCCTTATGTTCCACAAATGAGTGAAACCATATGATGATTGACTTTCTCTGCTTGACTTATTTCACTTAGCATAATCTCCTCCACTCCCATCGATGTTGACAGCATCATTCTTTTGCATGTGTCTACCCAACTGTCCCCGCAGAAGGGGGTTAATTTTAATTTTAATTGATTTTTATTTTATCTTAAAGATTTTATTCATTTGAGAGAGAGAAAGCAAGAGGGAGAGAGATTGTGAAGCAGACTGTGCACTGAGCGCAGAGCCTGATGTGGGGCTTTATCCACAACCCTGATATCATGACCTGAGTCGCAACCAAGAGTCAGTTGCTCAACCAACTGAGCCACCTAGGCGCCTAAGTTTTAAATTGACTTTCTATAACTAATCAGTTAATCAGTTTCTATGTGCAGCAGATCTCAAACATTTCAAAGAATATAAATTTGGACTCAAAATATTTTTTGAAACATTCTGAATTAAGATAATTTTCTATATCATAAACAGTGACACAGTCTTTTTTTTAGAATTAAATTTATATTGACAGTGTGTTTATTCAGGTTTTTTTCGAGAGAGAGCGAGAGAACGGGGGAGGGGCATAGGGAGAAGGAGAGAGAGAATCTTAAGGAGGCTGCATTCCCAGTGCAGAGCCTGATGTGGGGTTCGATCTCACAACCCTGAGGTCATGACATGAACTGAGATCAAGAGTCAGTCGCTCAACCAACTGAGCCACCCAGCCTTCCCTGTTTATACAGTTTTGACTAGTTCATTTCCTTTATAATGCTAAGTTGAATTTTGTTTTGTAGGGGTAATTTTCAAAATGTGCTAGTTTAGTTAAATTGGATTTCTTTAATTTTGGGGGTGCATATCCCTTAGTGAATCAGAACTAATATTAAAGGGAATGTAGCTGTTTCCAAAGCAACTGTATTTGAAACAGTGCTTATTTTGGAGAAATCATGTATGATATCTTTGTGAAGCAGGTATAGTGTAGAGATTCTGCCCTTATCCTTATATTTTATACAAGTTCTCTTCCTTTTTCATTATCATAACTGTTTCAATCTCAAATATCGGAAGAAGGAGCGGGGCTCCTGGCTGGCTCTGTTGGTAGAACATGTGACTCTTGATCTTGGGGTTGTAGGTGTGAGCCCCAATTTGGGTGTAGAGATTATTAAAAAGTAAAATCCAAAAAAAGAGAAGATGTAAATTGACTGGCATTACCATATTGCCATAAGGCTTAAATAAGAAATAATGCAGAAAAAGATCTTTATCGTTAATTTGTTTTCATCTCCTGAAATCAGTTGCCTGTTTCTTCTCTAAAGTAATTTGTGCAATGGGATTTGTACTCTTGCTTTCCTTTTCAATGAGGCAATAATAACTTGAGGCTGTCACTTTAAGAATATTACTTATGCTGAGCATTGTTCCATATTGCTTATACTGAGCATTGATCCAGGATAGTAGCTTCTCTTACAGTGGACTGGGCAAAGTTTAGGAAAATTCAGCTGGGAGTTGTAAATGGAATATTAGTGTTTCAGCATACTGGTGGAAGATTTCTGTTGACTTTGATTACTTGTTTTCTAATTCTCAAAATCTGCCTTTTGAGGAGATACTGATTACAGGTCAAATTCAGGGTCAGATATGATTGCCATTGATCAAGAACCTTCATCCTAATGAGAGTTCATCATTCATGAAATTTCAGTACGCATGTGTGCTTAAAAAATTATTGGTCCCTTCTTTTTTTCCTGACATAAGTAGGAACATTCAGATCATTATGTAATCTCATAGATCTTTGAATTTCTTTGATGAAATTTGGTCTTTTTAAATTTTTTATCTGCCTAATTGACATTTAATGTGGAGGGTATGTAGTAAAAACTTTAATAATCAATTTAAAGTCTATTGTGCTTTAATCTTCAAATTTTATTTCTGAAATTTGTTAATTTTTTTTTAAAATGAAAGCAGGGAGGGCACCTGGGTGGCTCAGTTGGTTAAGCGACTGCCTGCGGCTCAGGTCATGATCCTGGAGTCCCGGGATTGAGTCCCACATCAGGCTCCCTGCTCAGCAGGGAGTCTGCTTCTCCCTCTGACCCTCCTCCCTCTCATGCTCTCTGTCTCTCATTCTCTCTCTCGCAAATAAATAAAATATTAAAAAAAAAAAAAAAATAAATAAATGAAAGCAGGGAATTAAAAATATTTTGCATTTGTATTTCTACTTAGAGTCTTAAATTCAGTTATTACATACCATCTATCTAGTTTTGTTAATGATTTTGCTTATATTTCCTAATGATATAATTCATAGCAGTTTGAACCACAGAAGTGTCAAGTGGGACTGCCTACTGTATTTCAGTTATGAGATTTAAAAAATAAAAACAGCATGCTCTAGAGCACTGCACATGCATATTACACTGCTCATTGATTGAATTACAATTTTAAGTGGTACTAGGAGAAGCCATTTGCTTGCTACCTTGAGCTCAAAGGTAAATAAGTAAATATCCAGTGATTTATGCTGGAGATACAGAGGTTGGTGAAAGCTGGTAATGAGCTTAATGGCAGGCAGAATTAGGAGATATGTTGTAGTGAAAGCTTTATATGCCTGTCATTTCTTTGAATTCACTTATTTATGGAGAAAATGCCTAGAAGTGCCAATTTCATACTAATGTATAGAGGCTGTTTTTAGTGGAAATGGGGCTAAACAACTTATTTGCAAATTACTAAAGTTAATTTTTTTATTGCGTTACTATTCAGATACCATAACATTCACACTTCTCAAGTGTACAGTTCAGTGGATTTTAGCATATTTATGAAGATAGGCAGTCATCACCACTAAGAATTAAAGGAGAAAATTGCTTTGTAAAATAAGCTCACTTGGTTTGACACATTACCTGCCCATTCTGTAGTACTAATTATAATAGTTTATCATTGGGCAGATGATTCAGTTTGGGCCAAGAATTTGGAACTTTCTGGAAGTTTTGTTATGACACTTCATTGACTCTTCTATGAGATGAACTCATTTAGTTCTGTCATGTGGATAGGGGCAACCATATTTTGAGCAGGTTGTGATACTGTTTTTTACTATGCTGTAAAGTATTCTGTCTGTGGACACATTGATATAATAGGAAGAGTGTGGTCTCTATTTTTTTTTTTTTAAAAGACACATTTATTCAGCGTCATGATCAGACTATTACATTTAGCAATCAACAGCATGGGTGCAAAAAAAAAAAAAATCTACATTAAAACCCTTTGTTGGAATGCTTTACACTTTCCACAGAACAGAAACTAAAATAACCTGTTATACAATTAGTCACAAATACAGTCCTTGAGTTTTTTGCCCATACACATGAGTATTGTCTAAAACATGTCTTCTTTGTAGCAGCTAGGCCCTGCCACCACTGTGCTTGGCTGAGTTCACAAATCTGTTGTAACCTGTAGCTTCCCTGTCACTTCTCTGGCTCTCCTCTCCTGCTAAGCTTTGTTTCCTGGCAGTAATTAAAACCTTCTGCCACTGCCATAGCTACTGCTGCTGCTGGAACCACCATAGCCACCTTGGTTTCGTGGTTTGGCAAAGTATTAGCCTCCACCACCATAGGGGCCAGAGCTTCTGCCTCCAAAATTTCCTCCTTTCATGGGTCCAAAATTTGAGGATTGATTGTTGTAATTGCCAAAATCATTATAGCTTCTGCCACCTCCAAAGTTGCTTCCATCATTACCAAATCCGTTATAGCCATCCCCACTGCCACCATAGCCACCACCACCTCGACTGCCACCAAAGGAGTGTGGTCTCTATTTAATTAACTAATTAAATTAATAAATTAATTAAAGAAGAGTGTGATCTTTAGAATTCAGGGAGACATGGCCTGACCACTTAGCCTTGTTAACTTGGGCAAGTTACTTCTTGCTGAGCCTCAGTTTACACGAGATACTGTAAAATGGTTCAGTGAAGACAACATAGTTGGTTAGACTTGCAGGCTACTTTAGATTCAAATCTCCTGACTTCTGTTTTCAGTTTTCTTTTTTACAGAACTGTTTTTGTTTTAAAATAAATGATTTTTACTCAAAACTTTTTTTTAAGAAACAATTTATCAGTCCACAGTATTCTGTTGGTGGTTTACAGAGAATAAAATAAACAAAATCAACATTCTGTATTTGTGGCCCAGGAGAAAGAATGTTTGTTACTGGGACTATTGACCATATATATGAATGCCTCTTTACAAATCTTGTAATTATATTTTAACCAATAAAATAACTAATAGAAATCAGGAAACTTAGCCTTCCTTTGTAAGGTTAAATGGTATGGCTCAGCTTTTGGGGCATAGTACTGAGAACTCTCATTTGAGAACTTTTTCTCATAGGGTGAGAATTAGCCTTAGCTAGAAAAAGCAATAGCTGTTGGCTTTGCAGAAGAAAAAATGGTGTAAATATTTTCTACCATTCATGTAACCACGATGCAGAACTGTAATTCAAAGAAAGTTTTATTTTAGCCAAGGGTAATCTTCATTTTGAGAGAATTAACAAGCTCATAATGAAGGACTTTTGTCCTGGACTTTGTGAGGCTTATGTTTCCTACATTGCAAATATATATATATATAGTTTGGATGAAGTAGTTCCTTTATGAAATGCTTTAGCTTTATTTCTTGCAGCATTTTATTTTATTATTTTTAACTTTCCAAATACTGTTTACTTCACTGAAAGCTTACAGCATTTTATTTATTTATTTTAAAGATTTTTATTTATTTATTTGAGAGAGAGAAAGCATGAGCAGGGGGAGGGGCAGGGGGAGAAGCAGGCTCCTCGCTGAGCAGGGAGCCCGAAGCTGGACTTGATCCCAGGACCCTGGGATCATGACCTGAGCTACAGGCAGACGCTTAACCGACTGAGCCACCCAGACTCCCCTCTTACAGCATTTTATATCCATTCTTTGTGTCTAGGCGTTTATGACAACTTGAACTGTGGTCTTAGGTTGCTAGTTTTAAGAATTGTCTAGAGACTGGTACAGTGTTACTAATTTTGAATGACTAAAGCTTTGAGGGTTTTTGCTTTATTTCCCCTCTCCCATCTCGGTAAACTGTTGCTACTTACATATAAAGAATTTATCTTCTAATTCAGATTTCTGCAATTTGTGGTCATTCATATAGAATTATTATTTGCAGCTGTCATTTTGTCTTCCAAAATGTTTCATTGAATTAGAATTATGAGAAGTATGAAGTATTTGTTAGGTTTAAGGAAGCATTCTGTTTCATTTTGGGTTTATTTTATTTATAGTTGTCTTTTTTTAGAGGATGTTATTCATTTATTTATTTGACAGAGAGAGACAGGGAGAGAGAGAACACAAGAGGAGGAGTGGGAGAGGGAGAAACAGGCCTCCCCCTGAGCAGGGAGCCTGACGCGGGGCTCGATCCCAGGACCCTGGGATCATGACCAAGCCGAAGGCAGACGCTTAACAACTGAGCCACCCAGGCGCCCCTATTTATAGTCATTTTTTAAAATATATATTTGAATTATTATCGAAACACACAATACAGTTATGTAACCCTACTATCTGGAGAGAATTGCTATTGATCTTTTGGTTGTCTGGTTTTTTGTTGTTGTAGTCATTCTTAAAGAGGTAAAATATCACTTTACCAGGTAGAAGGAGCTCACATCATTTGGTTTTGAAGCTGAGTAAAATGATAGTCTTTTGTGTTTTAACAATCTCCTGGCAACATGCTGAACTATTTAAAATACTATGCTGGAGAGCATTTTTTTTTTTTTAAATGGGGAGTTGGTGGGTTGATATGGGGAAAATGGCAGCTAAAATAGAAAAACAAGGATACAATTATATTCGCCATTTCTATGTAGTTAGCAGAACAGACTGTGTCTTTGTCAGTAATTTCCGTGTATATTCCTGAATATCCTGCTTATACTTCTTTAGTCTTTTTCTCTAGAAAGTAAAGGTGGTGGATTCTCATCCTGGACCTAAAGTGTGGAGGCCTGTATAATTTTATTTGTTTTGAGTTGCCATGGAATGTTTATCATGGGAATCACTTTTGGAGAGATTGATCTGATTACATTAAGAAATTTGAAATATTTGTTTTCCAGTTTTGTGGAGAAGTAAATAAGTAACCTCTCTAATTGGGTGACGAAAGTTGGGTCATTGACAGAACCTTGTGACGGTAATTTTCTGTTAATGCTAAAGCAAGGCATTTTTGAGTTCTCTTATCCTTAACTCGCTCTTCTAGAATCCCTAGAGGACCTGTGCAACAGCCCCTCGAGGACCGAATCTTCACTCCTGCTGTCTCGGCGGTGTACAGCACGGTGAGTACCTGAGGTCTGCTGTCGCAGTACCTAACTTCCTGCACATGAGCCTTTGATATCACAGCAGTGTTTGTTTGACTGGCACGTGAAAGGTTTTTGGCAAAAGGTTCATTAAAATCCCAAATTGAATTAGGTGTATTTAATATAAGAAAGGTGAATAGGGGGGCGACTGGGTGGCTCAGTTGGTTAAGCGGCTGCCTTCGGCTCAGGTCATGATCCCGGGGGTCCTGGGATTGAGCCCTGCATTGGGCGCCCTGCATTGGGCTCCCTGCTCAGCAGGAAGCCTGCTTCTCCCTCTCCCTCTCCCTGCCTCTCTGCCTACTTGTGCTCTCTCTCTCTCTTTCTCTCTGTCAAATAAATAAATAAAATCTTTAAAAAAAAAAAAAAAAAAGAAAGGTGAATAGGCTTTTTTCCCCATCATCTTAATAGGTGAGTGTGAAACAAACATTGTCTTAAGATACATTGGCTCATACACCTGTCGTCTTTTTCCTCCTTTTTCATCTTTCTGTAAATCCACTTCTGGCCTTGTGACTCTTTAAGACATTGAGTTTTAATTTTCTTTTTTGATATTAAAATTTTTTTTAATTTTAATATTTAAATGGTTTTAATTTTTTCCCTTCTCTGATTACAAAAAAAAAAATACAAAAAATGTTTGGAAATGAGAACACTGGCTTTAACCCAGGAAATTTAATATTTTATGTTAAATGATTAATTCCAATTCATAAATGAAGGGAAATTTAAAAGGTAGAGGATGAAGGTCATAAAATTAAAAGCAGATTTCAGGTGTCTCACAGTGAGCATAAGAGAATTTAGGGAGAACGGAAGAGTCAGACATCTTTTTATTTCAGTTTATCATACCAATAATTCCTCACCCTCCAAATAGGGTCTTTAAAGAAACTCAGAGTGGTGAGAAAGAGGGGTAAACAAGTCATTGTAATTTAAAGTGGTATGATAAAGCAATGATTCTTATCCTTTTGGGTTATGAATTACTTTTAGAATCTGAACATAGCCACAATGCTTTCTTCTCAAAAGAGAGCATATACCCAGTGTTTACATATAATTTCAGGATTTCACAAATATGCATTAGACCATTCATCAGCCCAAGGTGAGGAACCTTTAATTAGAGATGCAAACGTGCTATATATGGGAAAGGAAGAGGCCACGTCATTGAGGAAGTGGCACTAAGCTGGAAGGTATAGAACTTCTCTAGGCAGAGTAGGGAACACAGGGCCTTCTAAGAAGTTAAAATTCAGAGGCATGCTTAATGGAATGGCCAGTAGTCAGCTTAGTGAGGCATTTGTGTTAGGTTTTGTAGCAGAAGTAGAGATGAGATAGTAGATGGGTTTTGGAGGTTTTAAGATTGTTTTGAAGGGTTAAAACTTTATTGTGCAGGAATGGGTAGGATGGTTTCCCTGAAACAAGTCTCAGTTTACACCTATTATAGATCAGTTAACACTTGTAAATTATTTGAACCCCCTGACTCTTAAAATGGACTCCGTTTGGATGACAAATTGCCTGATCATCCTAGTAATTGAGAACCTTCAATTTACATTGAAAAACAGCCTTTAATTTTTTTCTGGCATAAACCTTCTGTAGGCCAAAGGGTTTTGTTTTGTTTTGTTTTGTTTTGTTAGTACTGACCTTGAGGTCACCTTAATTTTTGTCTGGGGGACGCCTGGGTGGCTCAGTTGGTTAAGCGTCTGCCTTCGGCTCAGGTTAAGATCCAGAGTCCTGGGATCAAGTCCCCACATCTGGCTCCTTGCTCAGTGGGGAGTCTGCTTCTCCCTCTGCCTGCTGCTCCCCCTGCTTGTGCTCTCTCTCTCTGACAAATAAAATCTTTACAAAAAAATGAATTTTTGTCTGGCAGAACTCTTAAAATATATATTTTTTTCTAATTATAAAAGTACTCTTTGCCATTCAATTAGTATTTTCAAGATTAAGATAAGTAAAAGAAGAAAATGAAAATTTCTAGTGATCTTGAGTGATTTCTAGAAGCAACTACGATAACCATTTCTTTGGTATAGTTTCCTTTGTCTTTTTTTCTGTGTTGTAGGCTCTGTGTAAGATATTTGATTCTATTTTTCAGTTTATATTATAATGTTAGCTTCTCCTATGCTATTTGACATGTTGTAAATAATAAATGGCTGTCTATTTTGTCATAAGAATTTAATATTCACTGAACATTTGACAAATATTTCTTGAGCTTTTAATGTGTGTCAGGCACTGTTTGGCGTTGTGGATATAGTAGTGAGCAAACCAAACCCACTGTTACTCATAGAGTTTATGCTGGTCTGTGGGATAGAAGGGAAGTAAACAAATGTATGTGCAATATAGTAGTGGGTAGGAGTAAGTGTCTTGATGAAAATGAAGTAGTATAAAGGGATGGAGAATGACTGGACAATCCTGGACATTCTGTCTAAAGGCATTTAAGTAGAAAGCTAAGGAGTGAGGGAGTGAGCCTTGCAGATTTCTAGGTAAAGCATATTTCCAGTAGAAGGAACAGTAGTGCAAAGGCCTAGTGGGTAGCAATGTGCTTAATGTGGTCTTAGAACTGCAAGGAAACTAGTGTGGTTGGAGTAGAGAGAGGGTGGGAATAGAATTCAGAGAAGTATCTGGAGCATCAGATTATGTGGGGCATTATTTACCATGGTAAGAATTTGGATTTTAATCTAAATGTGATGGAAAGCCTTTAGAAACTTTAAAGCAGTATGTTTGAATTTCAGTTTAAAGGCCATTGTAGTTATTCCATAGAGAGTAGACTGACGAGGGCAGGTGGTTGTGGTGGTGAAGTGGAAGCAAGAAGATGAGTTAAGAGGTTGTTATAGTAAAATAGGCAGAAGATGTTGGTGGCTTCCTCTAAGGTAGTACAGAAAAAGAGATGAGTAGTGAAATTTGGTATGTATTTTGAAAGTAGACTCAATAGGATATCGTGAAAGCTTGGATGTGAGATGTGAAAGAAGAGCAAAGGGTGTTGTTAGGGATTTAGCTTGAGTAGCTGAATGAATGTGGTACTTTTCATGCAGATGAACACTGGGTGAGGACCAGGGTTTTTGTTGAGAAAAATCAATAGACGTGAACATTATTTAAGTGAGAAGTTAAACATTAGGTTGTTTCTAATATTTCCTATTAGAAATAACTTACTTGAATTTAAAGCCTTTTCTGAATTTTGGATTATTTTTGTAGAATAACTTCCTAGAAATGAAATTATTGAGTTAAAGTGTTAGACATGTTTTTGAAATTCCTTGTAATTGAAGACATGTGACTTTGGAAACTTAGTACTTTGGACAGGAGGTCATCTAAATCCTGTGAATGATAGCACAGTGCCTGCTACAGAGTTTACATGCCATGTTTTGAAACAAAGGTTTTGAATTTTTTTTGAGTTAGATCAGATTTGACTTTTACTATTTGAAGCCACTGCCATATATATAGTCCTTTAGTCAGTGAAAAAAGTGGGTGCACCAGTTATATATAGTGCCTGTCCTGGAAGGGTAAGGGATTTTATTTTAGGCAGTAAAAAGTTACCTTAAAATATGGCAGTCTTCACTTTTTTGATCAGCTGTTTCCATTCTTAGCAATTTAAGTCTCTGCCTCACTTCTACAGTGTTGTGCACATTAACTGAATGAGTAGCAGAGTAGTGACCAGGTGTTTTGACATTTTTAATCCCCCTTCTTCTCAGCCCCAAGATTATGTATTGGTCACCATTTCTCTAGTGTCTAAGTCCATTAGCATCCTTTCTGTGTCATAAAATAAAGGCTAACCCTCAGTTCACCTCCTCCTGTCTCACCATATGGTGCCCATATGTCACTTTAATTGAGTTGGTTGAATT
Organism: Halichoerus grypus; assembly: GCF_964656455.1. Classification (NCBI taxonomy): domain Eukaryota; kingdom Metazoa; phylum Chordata; class Mammalia; order Carnivora; family Phocidae; genus Halichoerus; species Halichoerus grypus. The sequence continues at coordinate 172,254,936 of NC_135716.1, forward strand.
CCTTGAAAGGCAAACATGAACCCTGGCCAGTCTTAAAAAATTATACAATCAAAGATTTTACTTTTTTATGTCTGTTATGCAGACTTTATGTCCTTATGTCAGCATTTCAGATAGGTTTTCTGCTGATAAACAAGCATCAAAAGGACTTTTTTTTTTTTTTAAAAGATCTATTTATTTTAGAGAGAGAGGTGGGTGGGGTGAGTGGGAGAGGGAGAGAGAATCTTGGCAGTCTCCATGCTGAGTGTGGAGCCTGACATGGGTCTCAGTCCCAGGACGCTGAGATCATGAACTGAGACGAAACCAAGAGTTGGATGCTTAATCAACTATGTCACCCAGGTGCCCCAGAACTCAATTTTTATAATGCTGTCATGGTACATGTTTTAGGCTGATTATCATTTATTTATTTATTTTAGCATGATTTATAGAAGTTTCTCTTTGGAACATTTATCAGGGAGGGGAGAGATACTTTTGTCATTTTTCTTTATTAATAGCCATAATTACATGAGAGTGATTGATTATATGAACAAAAAAAGAATAAAGCCAGTAGTTTTTAAGCTCTAGTAAGAGAAATATATATTATATGGTAAGAGAGGAAATGGCAAAACTGAAGAGGAATGAGCTAATTTCTGGTATTTTATTAATAGCTCTCTTAATTGGCATGCTTCTGAAAAATAAACTATGAAATTCTTTCATGTTGTATATTTTTGGCTTAATATTTTATTTAGAGAAATTAGATTTTATGACTGTTAAGCCACTATTTATTTTTTTGATAAATAATCCATGCCAGCATGGATCCCAACATGGGGCTTGAACTCATCACCCTGAGATCAAGACCTGAGCTGAGATCAAGAGTTGGTTGCTTAACCCACCGAGCCACCCAGGTTCCCCTAAGCCAGTGTTTTAAATATAATTGCAGAAATAAACTTAATACAAAATTTCTGGAATAATGACTTTACTACAAGAAGCAGCAATCATACATACTCTGGTGGATTGGAAGAGTTGTGTTATTAACTGTTTCTGCAAAATTCCTATAAATAATTTAATCTGAATAAATTTCTCCTTAATGCTGTAACATTTCATGATCCTTTTTAGCCAGCTTATACTTTTAAAGTCTTTATTCTTTCATACTGTAGTTCTGTGACATCAAATTAGAAAATAATGCTTTTACGTTTTTTCCAGTCACTGATAAATACTGAGTAGGCCAACATGTCAGTGGAGATACCTGCACAGGGACAAAATTTAGCATGGGTCGATCCATACTCCTTAGACAGTTGTATCCAGCAAGATGGAAATCCACTTAATTGTCCTATAATCCAACCCAGAATGACAATCCATTTTTTCCACCCAGTGGTAAATATGCCAGTTGAACTGATGATTTGTTTATATAGACTTTATTTTTAAAAACAGCTTTATTGGGGTATATTTGACATACAGTATATATAGTGCTAATGATTTACATATATCTAAAGTGTATAATTTGGTAAGTTTTAACATATGTATAGACCCATGAAAACCTTTGCTACAATCAAAATTAACACGCATCATTCTTAAAAGTTTCTTCATTCCTCTTTGTAATCTTTCCTTTCCACCTTTGGTCTGCTTTCTGTTGTTATGGATTCATTTTTTAGACCTTTATTAAAAACTATAATAGGAAAAGGAATAATGCAGTAGGTGCTGGTTGTTTTTTGACTTTTTGTCACTCAGGTTAATTATTTTGAGATATTTCCATGTTGTATTTATCAGTAGCTTCTTCCTGGGGAAAAAAGTAAACTTTATTGTTACTATTATTATTATTATTATTATCTTTAGAAAAAGTAAACTTTAGGCTTAAAATTTAGGGCTGACATAATCACATGTTCTATATATTCTTCCCCCACCCCAAGGATAGAGTTTGGTTTTCATTAAACATAATGAAAATCATGTGATTATACAATTTGGTTGTTTTCTTTTTTAATACAGCATTGTATCATAAATAATTTCCCATGTTATTACATAACACTTATAAACATTATAAGCACAAACATAAGTTTATGTTTGACATAAGTATCATGTCAATGAGGTGAACCATAATTTACATAATGAGTAAATTTAAAAACTCGTGTTTGGCTTAAAGATTCCTTTATTTTCTGTTTTAAATAATTTTGTGATAAATACATATGCTTAAATAAAATACACATATATGTGCATATTTTTGTCTGTTTAAATAGGATTATTTCCTTAGGCTAAGATTCTCAAAAGTAGCCTTAGTATGTTAAAATAACACACACTTTAAAGATACTTAATATTTTTGACATGTGATACAGTTATTGGCAGGTTATATTGTGGCAAACAGTATAGGAATGTATCCATTTCATTGTATCTTGAGTTTCAGGTGTTCCCATTTTTAAAAATAAATATTTAATTAATTTATTTAGAGCGTGAGTAGGGGGAGGGGCAGAGAGAGAGGGAGAAAGAATCTCAAGCAGATTCTTTGCTGAGCACAGACCCATAGTGGGGCTCAATCTCACGACCCTGAGGTCATGACCTGACCCGAAATTAAGTCTGTTGCCTAACCTACTGAGCCACCCAGGTGCCCCCAGGTGTTCCCATTTTCAGTTGTGTTTGCTAACTTGATTGGTCAAAAGTGCTATTTCACAGTCCACAAAGGAGAAAATCAGCAGGTTTTAAGTGGCTGTGGAAGAATGTTTAACATTGGTAAAATGATGTCATATTTTGTCTCTAAAATTTGCAAAGTTTTAATTAATACCCATTTCTCAGTTGTAGAAATGTAATAATTAGGAATGTTTTGGGACTTTTCAAAAGTAATTTTTTTTCCCATTCAATATTTTTACATTATGGACTATAGAAAAGGAATGAAATTTTCCTGTTAGTTGTGACAAAAAGGATTTTGTTGTGGGGTGCCTGGGTGGCTCAGTTGGTTAAGCGACTGCCTTCGGCTCAGGTCATGATCCTGGAGTCCCTGGATCGAGTCCCGCATCGGGCTCCCTGCTCAGCAGGGAGTCTGCTTCTCCCTCTGACCCTCCCCCCTCTCATGTGCTTGCTCTCTCTCATTCTCTCTCAAATAAATAAATAAAATCTAAAAAAGAAAAAAAAAAAAAAAGGATTTTGTTGTAAGAAGATTGTAGTTTTACAATTATTATTGTTGTCACTTTTCTCTAATAGCATTGCTGATACGTGACCATAATTAGAAATCCAGATTTTTGGGTTTGAAATTTAAATAAAAAATCACATTCAGATATTTCCTTTTTTAAATAAAATTGTGGTAAAATATGCTTAACATAAAATTTACCATCTTAATCATTTTATTTTTAAAATTAATTTTTAAAAAGTTTGTTTAATATGTACTCCCAGCATGGGGCTCGAACTCACAACCCCAAGATCAAGAGCCACATGCTCTGACTGAGCCAGCTAGGCATTCCCCCATCTTAATCATTTTAAAGTTGTACTAATACATTCACATTTTTGTGCAGTCCCATCACCGTCCATCCCTAAAAGTCTTCATTTTAAAAACTGAAACTCTGCCTCTTAGAACAACTACAACTATTCTATGACAACTCCTCATTACCCTTCCCCTGAGTCTCTGGAAACCACCATTCTACTTTCTATATCTATGATTTTGACTACTATAAGTAGCTTGTGTAAGTAGAATTATACAGTATTTTTCTTTTTGTGACTGTTTTTTTTCACTTAGCATAATGTCCTCAGTGTTCATCCATGTTGTAGCAGGTGTCAGAATGGCCTTCTTTTTGAGTCATGTGGTTATCCAGTTTTCCCAGCACCCTTTGTTCACAAGACGCTCTTTCCTATTGAATGGTCCTGGCATCCTTGTTGAACGTCATGTGAGCATATGAGCGAGTATTTATTTTTGGTCCCTGTATTCTCTTCTATTGGTCTGTATGTCTGTGTTTATGCCAAAACCACACTACTTTTTAGTACTGTAGCTTTGTAGTAAGTTTTGAAATCAGGAAATGTGAGTCTTTCAGTTTTGTTCTTTTTTAAGATTGTTTTGTCAACTTGAACTGTCTTGAAATTCCACATAAATTTTAGGATGGATTTTTCTGTTTCCGTAAAAAACATCATTGGGATTTTGGTAGGGGTTGCATTAGATCTATAGATCACTTTCAGCAGTATTGACATCTTAACAATATTAAATCTTTCAATCTATGAACATGAGATGTGTTTTCATACATTTATGTCTTTAATTTCTTTCAGTGCCGTTTTATATTTTTCATTGTAGAATTCTTTCACATTTTTTGTAAACTTCTAAGTATTTTATTCTTTCTAAGGCTATTATAAATGGAATTGTTTTGCTCATTTCTTTTTCAGATTGTTCATTGCTCATGTATAGAAATTCAACTGATATTTGTGTGTTGATGTCATATCTTGCTGCTTTCCTGAATTCATTTGTTATTCTGACAGTTTTCTTGTGGAATCTCTAGCATTTTCTACATAGAAGATCATATCTCAAACAAATAATTTTACTTCTTTTTCAGTTCACATGTCTTTTGTTTCTTATTCTTGCCTAATTGTTAGGGTTTCTGATACTGTGTTGAAAAGAAGTGGTGAAAGCAGGCATCCTTGCTTTGTTCCTGATTTTATAGGAGAAGCCTCAGTCTTTTGCCATTGAGTATGAAGTTTGCTGTGGGTCTTTCATGCATAGCATTTATTATGTTGAGATAGTTTCCTTCTATTTTTAGTTTGTTGAGTCTTTTTTATCATGAAAGCATGGTGAAGTTTTTTCTGATCAGGTGGGTTTTCTCCTTCATGTTGTTGATATGGTATATTATACTGATTGATTTTTATATATTGAACTGCCCTTGCATATCAGGAATAAATCCCACTTGGTCATGATATATAATCCATCTAATATGCTATTGGATTCTGTTTACTAGTATTGTGTGTCTTTTGTTGTTGTTTTTGTTTTTTGTGGGGTTTTTTTTGAGGATTTTTGCATTGTTATTGGTCTGTCATTTTGTAGTGTCTTTATCTGGCTTTGATATCAGGATCATGCTGGTCTCATAGAATGAGTTAGGAAGTATTTCCTCCTCTTCAGTTTCTTGGAAAAGTTTGAGAAGAATTGGTATTACTTCTTGTTTACATGTTTGGTAGCCATTTCCAATGAAGCCATCAAGTCCAGGGCTTTTCTTTTTTTTTTGGAAGCTTTTTGAGTACTGATTAATTTTCCTTACTAGTTACTTGTCTATTCAGATTTTCTGTTTCTTTGTGATTTAGTCTTTGTAGATTTTGTGTTTCTAGGAATTTGTCTATTTCACCTAGGTTTTCCAATTTGTTGGTGTTTAGTTATTTTCCTAATATTGGCCTTTGATTCAATGTTCAACTCAGAATTGTCTAATCACTTGAAAAAATCTGGGTCAGTGGTTCTCAGCTAGAGATGCTTTTGCCCTCCAGGGACATTTGGCAATGTCTGGAGACATTTTTCATTGTCACAATCTGGTGCAGGAGTGGGGAAGGAATGCCTGTGGCATTTGAAGGCTAGAGACCAAGGATGCAGTTAAACATCCCAAAGTGCACAGGACAGCCTCATAACAAAAATTATCCTACCCAAAATGTCAGTAATGCCATGGCTGAGCAACCCTGATTTCTGTTTTACTTAAATGTTAGTTAACATTATTAAGATTACTTAAAATTGGGGCGCCTGGGTGGCTCAGTCAGTTAAGCGTCTGCCTTCAGCTCAGGTCATGATCCCAGGGTCCTGGGATCGAGCCCCACATTGGGCTCCTTGCTCCGTGGGAAGCCTGCTTCTCCCTCTCCCACTGCCCCTGCTTGTGTTCCTTCTCTTACTGTGTCATTCTCTGTCAAATAAATAAATAAAGTCTTTTTTTAAAAAAAAAGATTACTTAAAATTGTTAACACTCAATCCAGCTAGTATTTGTAGAATACCTACTATGTACTATATTACTTCTGGGAGAAAAACATTGATATGAAAGTAAAAACTAATGAAAATTGTAGTAAGTACTTTGAAGGAGATACACAGGATATAAAATTAATAAGAGTAATTCTTTTTTTTTTTTTTTTTTTTAAGATTTTATTTATTTGAGAGAGAGAGACAGAAAGCACGAGCAGGGCAGAGGGAGAGGGACAAGCAAACTCCCGGTGGAGCAGGGAGCCCGACATGGGGGCTCGATCCCAGGACCCTGGGATCATGACCTGAGCTGAAGGCAGACGTTTAACTGACTGAGCTACCAGGTGCCCCGATAACAGAGTAATTCTTAATTAGCTATGAGTGGGAAGCTTGAGAAGGTAGCATTTTAGGATATCTGAACCATGAAGAGAATTCAACCCTTCATGGATAGGGAGGAAATGCGTGAACCTTCCAGATAGATTTTCAGAGGCTCTAAGGCATTCAGATGAGTAAAGCTCTCCTGTTGGTGGGAAGCTCAGTGCTCTGGAGACAGGATGGTGGGAACTGGTGCTGTCCATTAAAATCACGCCTGTTCAGCACTTGAAATGTGGCTAATGCGACCGAGGAGCTGAGTTTTCAGTTTTATTTAATTTTCATTCGTTGAAATTTAAATAGCTGCTTGTGGTGATCATATTGGAAACTGCAGCTCTAGAGAGTGACAAAGTTTGTATCATGCTAATTTTGTAAGGTTCCTAAAAGGCATTTGGATTTTATTTGGCGTGCAGGAGCCATTGCAGGATTTCAAATATGGATCTAACATGATTAAGATTTAAATAATAAAAATACTTTGATATTTATGGTATTAGTGGATGAATTGGAATTTACAGTTTACATGGGGGGCAGAGTGGATAGTAGTTAAACGTGGCTAACTGGCTCCAGAATCCTACCAGTTGAATTCAGATCCTGGTGCTTTCACATAGCAGTTGTGTGTGTCATTGAGCAAGTTGCTTAACTCGTTTGTACCTCAGTTTCCTTCCTCATTAATAAAATGGAGATAACTATTACATTCATCTCAAAAGGTATTATGAAAGTTAAATGAGACAAATCCATTTAAAACTGATAAAGCCTGATATGTAATCATCATTCGGTATTTAACAGCAACTGCTGCCCCCGTCACCACTCTGGTTTTACCACACTATTACCACAAGAACCAGGGAACTACTAACTGCTCTTATCATCCCTTTGAAATGACATCTGAACAAGCTTAATGTAGTGTTAGATAAAATGCTTTTGTGTTCCATTTTAATAATGTGGCTTTTAAAACTTTAGTATCACACAAGATAATCTTTGGAATGTCTAAGTTTATTAAAATAGGAAGGTAAGCTCTTTCCTTTAATAAACTAATGTACATTTTAGAAAACTAAGAAAATTAGGGGATAAAAGACTTGTAGTGTCGTTACCCATGTGTTAAATACTGTTAACTCTTTTTATATTTCCTCCTTTTGGTCAGTAACTGCCATACTGTTAGACACATTGCTTTATTTTTAATGATTTAATACAAATTTTTTTGGCTAAAATAATTGAATTTTAACAATGTTGCCAGGAATTATTGTAATTATAGATTATTGTCACCTTATTTTTATAAATTGGTTGTAAAAGTAACAAAAATTGGCATTATAGAAAGTCAGTTGAGCTAAGGTGTGTATTTTATTTCCATGTAGAAGTTTATTTTTTTATTGAAATGTAATTGACATACAACATTGTAAATTTGAGACATACAGCCTGTTGATTTGATATACTTATATATTGCAATATGATTATCACCATTACCTTAGCTAACACCTCCATCATGTCACATAATTATCATTCTTTTTTCGTGGTGAGAACATATAAGGTCTAGTCTTTTAACAACTTTCAAGTATGTAATACAGTATTGTTAACTATAATCACCATGCTGTGCATTAGATCCCAGAATCTTTGTTCAGCATTTCCCCAATTCCTCAGCCTCTAGCCCCGGGTAGTCACCATTCTACTCTTTGTGTCTATGAGTTTGTTTTATATTCCACATATATGTACTATCATAAAGTATTGGTCTTTGTCTGTCTGACTTTCACTTAGCATAATGCCTTCAAGATCTATCCATTTTGTCTCAAATGGCAGATTTCCTTCTTTTTTTAGGGCTGAATAATAAGTGTGTGTATGTATACCATATCTTCTTTATCCATTCATCTGATGCTGAAGTTGTTTCCATATCTTGCCTGTTGTGAATAGTGCTGCAATAAACATGGAATGCACTTATTTATTTATTTTTTTTAAGAGAGGGAGGGATGGGAAGGGGCACAGGAAGAGGGAGAGAGACTCAGGCTCCACACCCAGCGTGGAGCTCCACGAGGGGCTAATCTCACGACTCGAAGATTATGACCTGAGCTGCAATCCAGAGTTGGATGTTTAACTGACTGAGCCACCAGGCCCCCAGAGTGCACTTATCTTTTTGATATCTTGTTTTCATTTCCTTTGGATATATACCCAGATGTGGGATTGCTGAGTCATAGAGCCCAGCTGAATGTAAGCCTTGTATTATTTTTTAAAAAATAAAGTTTCCACGCAACGTGGAACTCAGACTCACGATCAAGAATCAGATGTTCCACTGACTGAGCCAGCTAGGCACTCCAAGCTTTTTATTATTTTGAGAGATTACCTTGGATTGAATTTTATAAAAATTTATAAAATACCTAGGATTGAATATATTTCATCATTTCCTTAATTCTTCCTGGGCTCCCCTTTTACTAATATCTTCAGAATTTTTTTTTTTTTAAGATTTTATTTATTTATTTGACAGAGAGAGACACAGCGAGAGAGGGAACACAAGTAGGGGGAGTGAGAAAGGGAGAAGCACGCTTCCTGGGGAGCAGGGAGCCCGACGCAGGGCTCAATCCCAGTACCCTGGGATCACGACCTGAGCCGAAGGCAGACGCTTAACGACTGAGCCACCCCGGCACCCCAATATCTTCAGAATGTTTTATAAGAAAGGTCATTGTTGGGGCACCTGGGTGGCTCAGGCGGTTGGTCTGCCTTCAGCTCAGGTCATGATCTTGGGGTCCTGGGATCTAGCTAAGCGTTCAGCCCTGTGTTCAGCAGGGAGTCTGTTTGTCCCTCTCCCTCTACTACTCCCCCTGCTCGTGCTCACTTTCACTTTTTCTCAAATAAATAAAATCTTTTTTTTTTTAACTGATTCTTTTTTTTTTTTTTTTTAAAGATTTTATTTATTTATTTGACAGAGACACAGCGAGAGAGGGAACACAAGCAGGGAGAGTGGGAGAGGGAGAAGCAGGCTTCCTGCATAGCAGGGAGCCTGATATGGGGCTCGATCCCAGGACTCTGGGCTCATGACCTGAGCCGAAGGCAGACGCTTAACGATTGAGCCACCCAGGCGCCCTAAACTCATTCTTAACTTTCACTAATAATATCACTCTCCTTTAGACAGATCTCACAGTAAGCCTCACCAAATACTTATGAAATGCTGACTACAGCTGCTTCTGCTGCATTTTGTTTTTAAAAATATGTTAATTAGGTCCAGTCTTTTTTCTGTATTGACTTTCTAAACATGGAATAGATTTATTTATCTGTTGTAAAATTTAAAATATATTTGAAGTTACTTTTCTGTGGCATTATAAACACAACTGAACAACTGGCCTCTTGGAGCTAGTTATCAAGGCTTAAATATTGGAAATGTGGCAGAATTACAAAGAATAATTGAGATAAACTTAGTTTAGTAAATGTTTATTGAGTGATCATTGTGTTCAAGGTCTTGTGTCAGATAATATGGAAAAATGATGGTGGATACTGTGATTCTTGTCTTAAAGAGTTCTTACTTTACCAGGCAAGATGGTAATACATTGTTTTAAGTACATATTGGAAAATGAGTAGGACACATTAATGACTATATAAATTAGTACAAATATATGTAATTAAATAGTAAGTAACATTTATTGGTAGAGTTATCATGGGTTCTCATTAGGCAGAAGTACATGGAGTAGTGGAGCATATAATTGTTCATCAGAGAAGTAAGAGGACTAGATGAATTTTCAGCCAACAAATGCAGATGGGCAGAAGGTTTGGACTCTACCTTTGTGGAAGTAGGGATAAATGAACATATTCCAGTTAAGTCCTTTAAACTTGATGATGAGAGTACTGCTCCACAGTGTAATAAGGTATGAAATGCATATAAGAATTGACCACACATGATCAGAGGAGTGGACTATGGGGAAACTGGTTTATAGAACATTTTCTTCACTTGATGAGCACTTACTATGCACCAGACACTATTCTAAGCACTTTACTTGCATTAACTTATTTAATCCTTATAGCAAAGGTATGTGGTAAGTATAATTATGCCCCCTTTATTAGTTGGGAAAACAGATGCAGAGATGAAAAATCTTGCTCAACTTCATCTAGCAAGTAAGTGTAAAGGTTGGATTTGAACTCAGGTGGATGTTTAACATTTATTGAGTGATAATTGTGTGCCGGACACCATCCTAGGTGCTATACATGCATTGCACTGTTTAATCCTTAGGGCAACTTTCATTTACAATTAAGGAAATGGGCTCAGAGAATTTGGATAATTTGAATACAGGTCTGTCTATCTTCACAACTCATGTGAAGTACTACATTTTACTGTGTGGGAAGCTGCCTTTTTTTGTTGTTGTTGAAAGATCAGGACTCTTGATCATTTCATGAAAGCTATGGATCTACTTTGCAGAACAGTGAACATATAAACATGCATGTTTTTATTGCAGTTTTAAGAGAGTCCAAGGATCCTTTGAATGTAGCGAAAGGACCCTCCCTTACAAGATTCCTTGCTCTAGTCTAGATTATGTTTCCTTTGCAAGGGTGCTCTGTTGCACTCTGGTCCTGATTCTTAGTATAGGGAAGTAGCCCAGTTGTTACTTTATACATTGTATGTTGTTTTTTTTTTTTTTTTTTTTAAGATTTTATTTATTTATTTGACAGAGAGAGAGACAGCGAGAGAGGGAACATAAGCAGGGGGAGTGGGAAAGGGAGAAGCAGGCTTCCTGCCGAGCAGGGAGCCCGATGCGGGGCTCGATCCCAGGACCCTGAGACCATGACCTGAGCCGAAGGCAGTTGCCCAAAAGACTGAGCCACCCAGGCGCCCCTATACATTGTATGTTAAATGGACCTGCCTTATTAAGATTTTACCTATCCTCCATCTTGAAGTACCTTTCTTTTAGGTTTTATATATGTGGAGCTTATTTATATCCTGGTTTTTAAAAAATCTAGGTCTGTTTTTCTGCCTGTCCGTGGTATCTGCTGAGTAATGACTTTTATGAAATTAGTATTTCTTATTAATACTTAATGTGGATTTGCTCATTAAATGTTAAATCACATACCTAATTAAAATATTATTTAATATGTATTTACCTCATTTTTCTCCTTCGAAAGAGGATTAACCTTAAAGATATAAAAGTTGTTCTGTTGTTAAGGGTCAGTTATAAATTGCTTTTGAATTTCTCAGATAAGAAAATTGTAGAAACAATACTCAAGACCTTTAATGTCAGAGAACTTTGAAAATGTTTCGTTAAACTCTCGGATATTCCCTACGGGTCCATTTATAAGGTATTATATATACCGTTGTTAAAAACAAAACAACTGATAGGGACCAATTTAAAATAAAATGAGTCCTAGGAAATTGGACTGTCATAAGTAATTGTGTAGTTAATGGAGTTGTAATTATTTCAAGGAAAAAGAAAAAAAAACATGCATTTATTATTGCTGTGAAGTTGGTGGCATGAATAACGAGGTCATTTTTTACTGCAAGCTTTGATAGATACGGAAATGTTTAACTTCCATCTCATACAGTATCCCTTTTTCTTTTAAAAGCACATTCTGGCTGTCAGGAATCCTGTAGGCAAGAGATGGTGAAGGATTAGCATCTTTGTCCATTGTCTTACTCTGTGCTTGTTTAATTGCCATATAGCGTGCAGAGTGTTCAGTAGAAGGGTGTTTAAGTTCTTTAATTGTTATACATCCCAAAGAACCTTTGATTGTGTTGGAAATTTTAAGATTTGTAAAATCAGCAGTATATTTTTAGTCTTTATTTGTTCAATAAGCATTTGTTTAGTAACTTTTCAGAAAATTCAGAAAAATTAGCATGTGTGAAATATTTATTTCAAATCTTTTTAAAGATTTATTTATTTGAGAGAAAGTGCGCGTGGGTGCCCGTGCACGAGTGAGGGGAGGTGTAGAGGGAGAGCATCTCAAGCAGACTTTCCACCAAGGGCAGAGCCTGACGTGGGCCTGGATCCCACAACCCATGAGATCATGACTTGAGCCGAAACCAAGAGTGGGATGCTCAACCAACTTAGCCATCAGGCGCCCCTTTATTTCACACTTTTAAAGGCCAATTCAGAGAGTTTTCTCTTAATGAAGACATCAAAAAGAAAAGGAAAGAGCTATAACAGTTAAATGTATGACTAAAAGATTATTAGACTAATTGATAGTCAGGTGGGTTGGCTGGGAAGCTTTCTGGAAGAGGTCTTGATGCCAAAGTCTTTCTGAATGTTGGCTAAACATATTATCACAAATACTAAGTATTCTTCAGAAGAAGATAATAAATTACATCACAGAAAAAGGGTTTGGGGGCAGCTAACTTTCTTCATGCTTATGTTTGGGCTAGGTTCTAGGGGAGAACAAGTAATAAGAGAGAGGGTTCACTTATTTTCTGTACTGTGATGATCTTTGACTCATCTTCTCTATGGGATCATGTATCACATGTCACACGTGCCTTGGGCCTGTTTCAGAGCAACTTCATAGTGATTTTGATAATGTAATTGAATTTATGCTTATATATATAGTTGAATACCAAGTTCTAAATGCTAATACCTTGGAATTAAAAACAAATTGATTTATCTTGGTAAGGTATATAAATGGTTCACTAGCAACTGAAAGATCAGCAAAAAGAAAGCAAACCAGAATTTAAAAGAAATTAAGTTGTAAAATGAAAAATGACTAGTACCATTGCAGTTGTTAAATATAGACAGTAATCTCTCAACTGACAAGCAACCTTGTCCAGGGTGGAAAGCTAAGAGTTACTAGTTTTTATGTGTGAAGTTAATTTTACTAAATGGTTGGATTATCTATTCATAGAATAGATTCTCCTTACCATTCTCTGTAATTTTTTCCCAAGACAGCTATCCCTAATTTGATTAAGGTTTTACTACTGACTTGGGAAAAGACCTTGGAATCTTTTTTTTTCTTTTTCCTTTTAATTTCAGTATAGTTAACATACAGTGTTGTATTAGCTTCAGGTATACAATATAGTGATTCAACAATTCCCTACTCTGCCGCCCTCTTCCCTCCCAAAAGCAGAACCTTGGAATCTTAAGACAGTTCTCCAGGCTACTGTTAGCAATGAAAGAAATAAAAAATTCATTTGCTATCTTAGCCTACTCCCTTTGTGTATTTTAAGGCAGCTCTGGCCACCTGAGTTGTTCTGGTATCTATGAGTTGATATGCTAAATCAATTTTACTGTCAAAAGAGCCAAATTATAAATAGTGAGATTTGGTGTAATTAATAATACAGTATTTATACTTAATTGTCTGAGTGGCCACTTGTCTGCAGGCACTGTCATAAGTGCTTGTTACATCCTGTCCCTTTCCATAAGTACTACAAGGACGCAAACAGATAATGAGAATCACCGTGATGATTGATTGCTCTGAGTGGTGACATGGGCAGAGAGGATAAAGTGAACCTTGTTTTCCTCGGCTACATCATTGGCTTAAGTAGGATTTCATAGGTCAGTCTGGAAACCTTATTAACCAACCAAGTTCCAAATGGCAGATTTTGTTCACTATAAAATTAATGTGTGCCTGCTTGAAAAAACTGAAACTCAGAGAAAAGTATAAGAGGGGAAGAAAATGACCTATGTTCTTACCACAAAAAGGGGGTCACGCCACTCATTTTGACATGTTTCTTGTAGTGGTTTGTTGTACACTTAAAAAAAATACTTTGAAATTAGTGTACCATAATTTCATATCCCTCTTTCTTGCCCTAAAATTATAAACAACTTCTCATTAACAAAAGTGTCTTTCCAAATATATATTTTAAGGGTGTAATTACCCATTCCCCAAGGGATAATATATTTTTCACTGTTATAAATATCATGTTTAAATAATATTTAAACAGCTGACTCCTGGCTTTAATTTTCTTCTGACCAAATAATGCCAATTTAGAAAAACACCAGAAAATAAAAGTGTAAGAGAATGAAAGTCCACCATTATCTTATTTCCCAGAGAAATACCTATATAGGGTGAGAATTTTTCTAAATGTTTTTATTTTTATACACATATATAAAATAGACATAAAAATTGAAAATACAGACATAACTTTAAAAACCTTATGTTTATACTTAATATGTATTGCTTGTAAATTACATTTTTTGTCTTTGCATGTCATGCATATCTTATGTCATTATAGAATTATACACATAGAATTACACATCATAACTCCTGTGATATTTTTAGTACCTTAGCTTCTTAATGGCTTGTATCATTAAGTAGAAAACTACATCATGAGATTTTTGGTTGTATTGAGAAGAAAGCAGTTTTAGGGGTGAAGATGTTTATAAATAACAGTGTTCCTTTTTGTACTTTGATGTATATAACTAATCCTCTATTGATAAGCATTTCGGAGATTTTTGTATTTTTTTTATAAATAATACTGTGATGAACATCCTTATCCTTGTCTACTGACCTTTATTATCTTGGTGATTTCTTTATAATAATTCTTTTTTTTTTAAAGATTTTATTTATTTATTTATTTGAGAGCGAGAGACTACAGGCAGGGGGAGTGGCAGAGGGAGAGGGAAAAGCAGACTCCTTGCTGAGCAGGGAGCCTGATGTGGGGCTCAATCGCAGGACCCTGAGACATGACCTGAGCCGAAGGCAGATGCTTAACCAACTGAGCCACCCAGGCGCCCCTTTATGATCATTCTTAACAGCTGGTTAACAATTATCCATCTATTTAACGAAAACAGAGAATGCATATGGTTTTTAAAAAGCAAATAATAGGGGTGCTGGCTGGCAGAGCATGCAACTCTTAATCTTGGGGTTGTGAGTTCAAGCCCCACGTTGGGTGCAGAGATTACTTAAAAATAAAATCTTTAAAAAAGATAAAAATGCAAATAATATAGAAGGGTTTATAATGCAAAGAAACAGTCCACTGCTTACTCTTCACTCTCCAGTCTTGACCTTCAGGGGCAGTCCTGCTTAGCAATTTTTGCTTTTAGTTTTTCTGGCATTACTGCTGTATCTCTAAATAAAACAATTTTCTGTTAGTGTTTGATTTGTCATTACGCATTGACTCTGCTTTGATTACTGGTGTTTCATTTCTCTTACACTCCTCTCTTCTTTCCTCTGTTTGCTCTCAATATAGTTAGGTCACTCTTTTGGTCCCCATTTATTTATTTATTTATTTGGAGAGAAAGCATGAGCAGGGGGAGGAGGGGCAGGAAGGGGCAGAGGGAGAAGGACAGTGTGGAGCCCAATGCAGGGCTTGGTTTCATGACCCTGAGATCATGACCTGAACCAAAGTCAGTCACTTAACCCCACTGAGCCACCCAGGCACCCCAAAAGTCATGTTCTAAAATGAAACAGTTTTGTTTTTAAGTCTCGTTTCCTTCTTATCTGTTGCTTTTTGAACTCTTACTCTTTTTTGTATGATTTTTTCTTGTTTCACCTCTAAGAGAATTTCTTTTTTTTTTTAATTTTTTTTTTTTTTTTTTTTTTAGATTTTATTTATTTATCAGAGAGACAGAGGCAGGCAGAGGGAGAAGCAGGCCCCTTGCTGAGCAAGGAGCACGATGTGGGACTCGATCCCAGGACCCTGGGATCATGACCTGAGCCGAAGGCAGACGCTTAACTGACTGAGCCACCCAGGCGTCCCTCTAAGAGAATTTCTATTGTTTTGTTTTTAAGTCTCGTTTCCTTCTTATCTGTTGCTTTTTGAAGTCTTACTCTTTTTTGTCTGATTTTTTCTCGTTTCACCTCTTAAGAGAATTTCTGTTGTTAACTCCTATATTGAGGTAGAATGATAATCTCCATGGTATCTTTCCCGTGAGATTTGCAGGAGCTCTCCTGTGGCCTCTGAATAAAGTAGACTAAACTTTAGGGAAACCATTTCTGTTTCTAATCCAAATGTAGTTTTAGGTATGGTGTCAGTCTCTTCTCTTGGGATTTTCTCTTTTGTACTGTTTGAACCTGAATTAAGAGTACTGAAAATCTGGTTGTCAAATGTATGGGTGTCCCTTTTGGAACCAATGATCATTTCCTTAAAGAATCTTCATCGGAGGATATAGGAATTTATTTCATTATACAATCAGTGAATTAGTCCATTTTCCACTAACCAGTGATTCATTGTTGCATTTCCATTTTATTTGTTTTTGACAAGGATTTCATGATTTGCTCTTAGTTCTGCTGCACTTTTTGCTGATTTGTTTCTGTGACCATATCAGTGAAAAATATATAGTGAATTAAAGAGCTTTGTTACCTCATGCTATCCGTCTAGCTTATACAATTCCTTTGTGTGCTAACGTTGCTAAGAGAAACTGATCTAAAACTCATTTATTTCTTCTTAATTGAATATTTTTATATTCTAAAAATAGTCATTGATTGTGCACATATGTAATACAAACTCATATACTTATGCTTACAGATGCACTATATACCAGGTTAAATTGTGTATTTAAAAAATAATTTGTGGGGTGCCTGGGTGGCTCCGTTGGTTAAGAGTCCGACTCTTGGTTTCAGCTCAGGTCATGATCACAGGGTCCTGGGATTGAGCCCCATGTCTGGCTTCCTGCTCAGCGGAGAGTCTGCTTCTCCCTCTCCCTCTGCCCCTCCTCCCTTCTCGTTTGTGCTCCCTCTCTCTCTAATAAATAAATTTAAAAAAAATTTTTAGGGGACGCCTGGGTGGCTCAGTCGTTAAGCGTCTGCCTTCGGCTCAGGTCATGATCCCAGGGTCCTGGGATCGAGTCCCACATTGGGCTCCTTGCTCAATGAGGAGCCTGCTTCTCCCTCTCCCTCTGCTGCTCCCCCTGCTTGTGCTCTCTCTCTCTGACAAATAAATAAATAAATATCTTAAAAAAAAAATTTTTAGGATTATGCAGTTTTTCACAACCTGGCTATAAAATCAGGCTGCAGTTGTACCAGTCCCATTTCTCTCTATTTAACTCTCTCTCTCTCCTCTGCAGACCCTTTCCAAAGAGAACCCTTTTCCTGTTCGCAGAACATGTTTTGCCTTCTTACCTCTGTACCCATTAACTTTGTTTTTGATATCCTGTCTCTAATTCTTGGTCTGAACTGAAGCTTTTTACTTCTCAAGGTGCAACTCAGATGTCACCAAACCTTTCCAAAGTTTCAGACTGCTCAGCGGAGAGTCTGCTTCTCCCTCTCCCTCTGCCCCTCCTCCCTTCTCGTTTGTGCTCCCTCTCTCTCTGGTTACTTCTGGTTTTCAGCAATACTTTAAATATATATCAAATAGTAATTATCACATGATTTGTTTCTTTATTTACCTGTGACTTCCTTTCTGTTGGAGCTCCTTTCAGACATGGACGATTTTATCTCTGTAGCTTAATACAGTGCCTGACAGAGCATTGAAGCTTACTCTTGACTATAAGACAGAGGATGTAAAATTAGGGGTTGTATCAAATTGATTTGTATTATGATCTCTGCATGGTATCTCTTCTGTCCTTTATACTGTTTTAATATCAGCAGACCCAATACTTTTTAAAAATTTGTTTTCTAGCGGCGCCTGGGTGGCTCAGTCGTTGAGCGTCTGCCTCCGGCTTGGGTCATCATCCCAGGGTCCTGGGATCGAGCCCCGCATCGGGCTCCCTGCTCAGCGGGAAGCCTGCTTCTCCCTCTCCCACTCCCCCTTCTTGTGTTCCCTCTCTCGCTGTGTCTCTCTCTGTCAAATAAATAAATAAAATCTTTAAAAAAAAAATTTGTTTTCTATTTTACCTCAATTATAAACAAACAATACTGAACTAACCTAAAAAAAAAAAATCTATTGTTGTGTCTTCTCTTTCCCTGTGGTCCTAGGTCCTTATTGATCCTTATTGATCCTAGGACTGCAGAAATTGGCTTAGTCACCTTTGTAATTCTGAACTTTTTTTTTTTTTTTAAGACTTTATTTATTTTGAGTGAAAGCGAGAAAGAACATGAGCAGGGGGAGGGGCAGAGGGAGAGGGAGAAGCAGACTCCTTGCTGAGCAGGGAAGCCCGAGTCAGGGCTCGATTCCAGGACCCCGTGATCATGACCTAAACCGAAGGCAGACACTTAACTGACTGAGTCACTCAGGTGCCCCCTGAGACTCTGAATTTTTTTAAATTTTAGTTTATGACATTACTCATTTACTCTATGATAATGTTGGCTTTTTTTCTTTTAAAATTATAAGCAGAAAAATAAACCACATTGATTCCATAGAGAGAGTGACCACTTCTTGAGTATGCACTAATTAACACTGACCAGACTGGTCCAAAAATAACTTTTTGCTTTGATTTTTGCCCCCCTGGCTTATTAATTTCAAAACTTTTCATCTTTTCATTTGCCAGTTTTCATACTTAGCTTAGAGACTATCTGGAACTTTGATAATGAACCTACCCCTATATTTATCCTCCTTAGCCCTGACTCTTCTCTAGAGCTTAGATTCATATATTCAGCTGACTATGGATCACTTACAATGGGATATCTAATAGGCATCTGAAACTTTGTTTTTTTTTTTTCTTTACTGTTCTTCCTCTAATCCTTTCTATCCCACAGTAATGCCTTCTACCACCTACTGTTTTATGTCTATGGTAGAACTGCCCGTGATAGGGTCTGTTTGCTTGAGTATTTAAGTATTGCTTGAATCATACAAAATTGCCTTCTTTTAAAATGTCAAAAACATTTGAATTCCTGGAATTTTGTATGGTTCAGCCTCATAAGTGTAGCTAAGAATAGAGCAAAGAAGAAAGTCATTTACTCTCTCTCTCTTTTTTTTTTTTCTAGAGAGGGAGAGACAGAAGTGGGGAGGGGCAGAGGGAGAGGGAGAGAGGGAGAATCTTAAGCAGGCTCCATGCCCAGCACAGAGCCCTACAGGGGGCTCAGTCTCATGACCCTGAGATCATGACCTGAGCTGAGATCAAGAGTCGGATGCTTTACTGACTGAGCCACCCAGGCACCCCTCTCTTCTTTCTTGTTGGTAGGTGGGCATTGGTAGTGATAATGTCAGAGAGATTGGGAAAAATGTCATGATATTAAGGAAGGGTTTCTAGTATCCAGTATGGTATTCCTTTTTAGTTGAGTAGGCCAGCTTTTATGTATTTCCCAATATCTGTAATAAATACCTGTAAATAGTGGGAAACAAATGTTCTGAAGGAAACACTAGTATGATATGAACAATGAAGAGGGAAAACTACTTACCCATCCAGCTGCTAGAGGATCATAGTATTGAAAGTAACCAAGTAAGGAAAGCTTTGGAATCTTTCCAGTCTACCCCAAATTGAACCTGGTCATTTCCATGTGGGAGCTCTTGGGATGTTTTTAGATGACATCACTAAAGAAACTTAAAGTCAGTGATGGCTTCTCAGACATAAAGCATATGCTCTTTTTTACCTTTATATTAATCGTTTGTTGTTGAAAACATTAATATTACTTGATAGGAATTCTGGAGTTTTCTTTTGTAATCCTTTTAGTAAAGATGTAATTACTATGTATTTTTAAGCACTATGTTTTATTGCATATATCATGTATTAGGCATATTATATATGTGCAGTAAATAAAAACAATACTTTATATATGTGTGTGTATAACATTTAACAATATATCTGTATTCAGTCAGTGCTTATCTAGAATCCAGTCACAAGTCTATATGGGAGTGCTTCTTTAAAATAGAAAGTTTATATTTCATGATGATCATGAGGGTACCCCTAGAGCCAGATTCATACACTGGCTGACTGGGTACTTAATCTGTATATATGCTCTATTTGGCTTGTGTAGTGTTTTGGAAGTTGGGAAATTTTCATGTAAAAGTCCTTATTTTGGGTTTCTCTTGAAAACTTGGAAGATACAACATTATTATCTGGAATTCCTGAATGGCAGCACTTTGGCTACAGCTGAAGTGTCTGAGTATCTATTGTCCTTTGAAGGGTGGGCCTTTCTCCTCAGTTCTCCGTAGTTGCCACTCCCTATTGTTTATACCTGGCCGTTTTTCCTCCCCATATGTTTCCTGCATGGTATTTCCACTGATCTGGAGTTTATGAAAGAATGATCAGGGCGCCTGGGTGGCTCAGTTGGTTAGGTGACTGCCTTTGGCTCAGGTCATGATCCCAGAGTCCTGGGAGTCCCTCACTGCGCTCCTGCTCATCAGGGAGTCTGCTTCTCCCTCTGACCCTACCCCTCTCATGCTCTCTCTCTCAAATAAAATCTCTCTTTTTTTTTTTTTTTTTTAAAGATTGTATTTATTTGACAGAGAGAGACACAGCGAGAGAGGGAACACAAGCAGGGGGAGTGGGAGAGGGAGAAGCAGGCTTCCCACGGAGCAGGGAGCCCGATGTGGGGCTCGATCCCAGGACCCTGGAATCATGACCTGAGCCGAAGGCAGACGCCTAATGACTGAGCCACCCAGGTGCCCCAGTAAATAAAATCTTTAAAAAAAAGAATGATCATGTTCAGGAAATGTAAATGTTTTCTATATTTTAATTATTATTTGAAAATTGTAGTTTATGTTTGATAGCTCTTAATTGGCCAGAAAGTTTTATCAAATCAGGTGATTTAGCGCTAAAAAGAGTTTATAAACCTGACTAATGTTAGTTTGCATTATCTTTATGGTTTACCTTTATATTTTCAAAAGATCCTTTAATTTATATTGGTCAGCAATCACCAAATATCGATTTTTTATAGGAAATTCTTTTAAAGTGGAAATCTTTTTTTTTCTTAAAGATTTTATTTATTTATTCATGAGAGACAGAGAGAGAGAGATGCAGAGGGAGAAGCAGGCTCCCAAGGAGCAGGGAGCCCGATGCGGAACTCGATCCCAGGACCCTGGGATCATGACCTGAGCCGAAGGCAGACGCTTAACGATCTGAGCCACCCAGGCGCCCAAAGTAGAAATCCTGAATGAAAATTCACTAGTGAGCTGAAGTTTTCTCTAAGTTACAGTTTTAGAGGTTCTCTCTCATGCCAATATTTTTTTTCATATCCTTTCTTCTCTGTAACGACACTGTAACTTACACTAATGTGACTAATATTTTACTCTAGCTATTGGGTAGTTTGCTTGTTTTTGTCTTTAATCTTTTTTAGGGAGTAGAAGGGATTAAAACGTACATGTGTAAAAGTGCAGAAAACTAAAAGACTTGAACAAATCATTTTAAGGCAGAAATTGTGAATCACCTCCCATGTAGAAAAAATAAAATAGTGTCTGGTCTTTCCTGTTCACAACTCCCTCTATTCTCAAAGTAATGTATCTGCCTTTGAAAAAAAAGCTCCCTGCTTTTATCGACAGTTTTGCCATCCATGTATGTATTTCTAAACTAATTTAGTCAAGTGCTTTCTTCTTTGGAACTTTTTGGGAATCATACTGTGTATATTTTTTATGGTTTATGAGAGTTGTTTAAGTTACGGTATGTTGCTCTAGTTTCTCATTGAATTTCTGTATAGAAAAATATTGCATTATTGATCCATCCTCCTGTTAATGAACAGGTGTGTTATTTCTAGTTTTTGCTTTCTAGAAAAGAGCAATACAACTATGAACATTTTTGTACATGTACCTTGGTGCACATTTTTCTGTTTCTCACAGATGTATAGCTAAGAGTGGAGCAGCTGGATCATAGGTATGCCTGTTTTCATGGCTAGTAGTAGGTAATACCACATTCTTTCCCAAAATGGTTGTACAAATTTACATTCGCACCAGCAAATGAGTGAGAATCTGCCCATTATTGCCAAGGCAAAAATATAATACCTTTAAAAAATACAAAAGTTTATTGGGCATATTATCTTTTAAGCTTAAATACAGTGTACCAGTGTACTTCAAGAAATTGTTGATTAATTTTGCTTCGGATTAATATTATGTGAAAGACAATAATCTTTTTAACTTTGGAATTGGTTAAGTAGTTGTCACAGTCAGCTATTTTATACCTCTCTTCCTTGCTTCCATAATTGAGATGGTAATATGTTTGAAATAATGGGGAAACATGTTTTTTTCTTTATATGAAAACTTCTTGCCTCTACCTTTGAGGTACATGGATTTTAACAGTATGATCTGAAATGGAATAATTTAGCCAGAGAGAAGAAACTAGTCAGAGATTAAAAGTTTCAATAATCATTTATTTAGGAATGTTTTGAAAGAAGTATTCAAAGTTTTGTGTAACTTCGATTTTTATCCCCAACAACTTCATTAGTCCTGTGCCATTTCCTTGGGTTAGGCTTGTGTTAACTACTTACATTTTGTATAATTTCTAATTGAAGCTGGTATACCTTTTTCCCTGGCAAAGATACTAAGCTCTATAATACACTAAAAGCAAACGTGTAGTGTGGTATGCATTGTGACACTTGTAATAGGCATCTTTTTTTATTAAATAGAGCACAGTTGTAGATCAAAAATTTATTGCATGTAGCAGCTTATTTCTAGGGAAAAATTTTTCTTTTAAAGATTTTTATTTATTTTACACAGAGAGAGAGAGAGCAC
Organism: Halichoerus grypus; assembly: GCF_964656455.1. Lineage (NCBI taxonomy): Eukaryota > Metazoa > Chordata > Mammalia > Carnivora > Phocidae > Halichoerus > Halichoerus grypus. The sequence continues at coordinate 172,277,540 of NC_135716.1, forward strand.
AAGCAGATGGAGTAGCAGGGTGGAGAGGGAGAAGCAGGCCGCCTGCTGAGCAGGGAGCCTGATGCAGGGCTGGATCCCAGGACCGTGGGATCATGACCTGAGCCGAAAGCAGATGCTTAATCGACTGAGCCACCTAGACGCCCCTAGGAAAAGTTTAGAATGATAAGATTTTTGTGGTTCTCCTATTACTTTTTTTTGTTTTTTGAAGGTTTCTCTTAGAAGCAAATCACTGAAGGAAGCAGCATTGGTTTCATTTTTTTTCTGGTGGGGGGAGTGGGGGTAATTTGTCATCTTCCAAAATTCAGTCATGTGTCCTTTTTACCTCCTTGTTGTATATAATGCCTGCCTATGTGAACATTTTTATTTCCTTAAGAGGTTCCTCTGAGGGGGCCCTTCGGTAGGCCACGGGCCCTGGAGGATTTCAGGCTGTGGCCTTAGATAGTTCCTGTGCTCTCTGGCCACATGGGCCACCTGGTCACCTGGCCCTGCTCTTTCCGTCTTCCCCTCCCCACGGACCTCAGCTCCCATCCCTGGCAGAGGGATGCCAGCATTGCACACCAGCCACTACCCCTCTCCTATTATTTGATACAGATTTATTTTCTTTGGCTTGTTTTCATTAGTAGAAACCCCCGATTTTGGGAGGGAGTGCCCTACTAAAATATACAATACCGAAGGATTTCTGCAGTTTGGCATAGCCATTTGGGAATGGCAAAGTTTGCACACCTCAGGGATATTTGCCTGTGCAGGTTGTTTTTCATTAGTGCTTGCTTTAAGGAAATTTTTAATATGGTCATAGCACAATTCTTTGGCTTTGGGAAAATGCCGTATCTCTTTCTCAAACATTTGTATTTTATTGGCTGATACAATACTCTTAAAAAGTACATGCAAGCAGTTTTCAGGGAAAAATGAATCAGATGAATACTAACCTTTATCTGAAATCATTCATGTGGGTTTTTTTTTCCCATTTTGTCAGTATATAGAAGAATCTCTTTACAATTCTAAAGAATATATTTTTTCTTTTTTATTCTGATTATTTTACGTATTCATTTCTATTTATAACAGTCCACATCTCTATATATTTTTATGTCTTTAGTCCACTTGTTACTTTATTTTCCCATTATTTGCTATTTCTACCTTTTTTGCTATCATATGTAGTGCTGCTGGATAGATCTTTGAAGTTCGTAATTTTTGAGGTGAGATTATATCTTTAGGATATGTACCCCAAACTGGAATCACTTTTTGGGTATGGTTTTAACACAGTTGTGACACACTGCTCTGTAGTTTTGGAGACAAGGTATAGTTACAATACCTACCTATATCCTGTTTCTTAGACACCTGCCAGTAGGGTCACTTTTTAAAAAATTTTTGTGTGTGTGTGTTTTTTTTTAATTTTACTTTTGTTATTAATGACATGCATGAAGTAATATATTTTACTATTTATTCCTTTTTTTTTTTTTAAAGATTTTATTTATTTATTTGTTAGCAAGAGAGCACAAGCAGAGGGAAGGGCGCAGAGGTAGAGGGAGAAGCAGGTTCCCCACTGAGCAAGGAGCCCGATGTGGGACTCGATCCCAGGACTCTGGGACCATGACCCAAGCTGAAGGCAGATGCTCAACTGACTGAGCCACCCAGGCGTCCCAATATTTGTTCTTAATAGCAATTTATTTTTTATGTTTTTCTGTATTATTAATGATTTATTATCCTCGGTAATAATCCTTGTTTTATCAGGATGAATTAGAGATTTGACCTAACATGGATTTGACCTAACATGGATTTTATATAGCTAACTTCTTTGCTCTCACTTTATTTCATTGTGTGAATTTCTTTTTTTTAATGTTAAAAAAAAATATCCATTTTGTTGTTTTACGTTAGCCATATATTAAAATAATTTATTATAAAACATGTGAAATAAGATACATTTATAAAACCTTGTCAAGGAGGGGCGCCTGGGTGACTCCGTTGTTAAGCATCTGCCTTCAGCTCAGGTCATCTTGGGATCGAGCCCTACATCGGGCTCCCTGCTCTGCGGGAGGCCTGCTTCTCCCTCTCCACTCCCCCTGCTTGTGTTCCCTCTCTCACTGTGTCTCTCTCTGTCAAATAAATAAATAAAATCTTTAAAAAACAAAACAAAACAAAATCTTGTCAAGGAGAAATTTGCCTGCAAGAACTCATGTCTAAGTTGGCAATTCCATTGGCAATTGTCTATTTTTTATAGTAGCAAATAAAAGGACATAGGAAATAAAAACAAACAAACACAAAAAACAAAAAAAAAGAAAAAACCAACCAAACAAAAATAACTCATTTCTAGTTATTGGTTTTCTAAAGTAGATGTTTAAATCGTAATCCAGTTCTTACCTTTTGAAAAATTTTCCTGAGATTTATAACTGCTATAGTATTTCACAGTAAACCTGTGGACATATAAATGTAATTTTCACTCAATATTGGAAGAAAAGTTTTTCAAGAAAATCATAGAACTATTTAAAAAAAGAAAAATACAATTACTTTAAGTCTTAAACTTTCGTTAGCGTCATTCATATCTATTCTAGCCTGTAAGCTTTTTGCCTCTAGTTAGTTCTCTGTGAATCCATTTAATTTGGCAACCTGTAGCTGAGCCTGTAGGTATTTAAAGCTGTTTTAGATAGACATCAGGGATTCTAAAGTTAGGTTAATGGGGAGTAGACTTTCTTCAGAGCTTCTGACTGAGTGAATTCCAGGAAAAGTTAGTATCATTTGGAAACCACTTTCCTTTCTATCTGGGGAGAGTTTTCAATTGTGAGAGAAATCAGGGGATCTGAGAACTTAGATGGAGAAAATATCTAATTGAATGTTATCATTTCTTTGAATTATGAATGTAGGCAACAACTGTCCCTAGTTCTTATTTTTTTCATACATTAGTGAAGAACACATATATTACTATATCACAAATTTAGCTTAGTATTTTTTTTATTATGTTAATCACCATACATTACATCATTAGTTTTTGATGTAGTGTTCCGTGATTCATTGTTTGCGTATAACACCCAGTGCTCCATGCAGAACGGTGATGGGTATCTTAGTATTTTAATATCTGTATTTCAATATAATTAGTTTTGTCATTATCCTATGTATTTTATGCATTTAAAAATATCCTAGGAGAGGTCTGTAGTTTCTACTAGATTGTAAAGGTTTCATGGCCCCCCTAAAATTTGAGAACCTCACCTTAAGGAGAATGGATTCTTTCTCATTTGATGACTGCAGAATTGCCCCCCATTCATGGGGGTTTGCCAAACTGTCAGTGCTAGTCTGGGTTAGATAGTGTTAGAGATGAGCTGGCTAGGGTTGATTGCTAGGCTTTAGGAGGGGGTCTGGGTAAACTGTTTTCATTTCCATCATAGGCTGATGGGCAATTTATTGCCAATGCTAAGTGGGAAAATGTAATTTTTGTTTACTTAAAAACATATGCTAATTATTTTTCTATACAAGTTCATGATTATTAAACTATATTAGAAAATAAAAATGAGAAAAAAAAATACCTGTAATGCTTTCTGTTAAGATCTTTGTGTATCTCCTTACAGATCTTTTTAATATGACACTTACACCTGTATGTGTATATGTGTGTGCATTTTATATATACTCATATATGTTAGACATAGAATGGAGGCAAAGATGTATGTATAGAAATACACACACATGTGACTATACATGTATATTTAGGTGTACTGTTTTATAAAATGAGATTATGCTCTGTAAGTTGCCCCATTTTGTTCAGGTTTATTGAGGTATAATTTACATAATGTAAAATTCTCCTTTTTAGTGTGCAGTTCTGTGAGTTTTGACAAACACCTAGAGACATGTAGTCCCCAGTACAGTCAAGATATAGAACAGTTACTTCACTCTGAAAACAACCTCGTGCCCCCTCTGTAGTTACTCTCTTTCTCTTGCAATCATTTGTTTCTTTTTTGTTTCTTGTACAAAATCATATAAGTGGCATTGTACAACATGTAGTTTTATGTTTAACTTCTTGCATTTAGCATAATTTTCCTTTAAGGGTTTTGGTTTTATTTAATTTTTTTTTATAAAGAATTTATTTATTTGAGAGAGAGAGAGAGAGTATGCACGGGGGGAGGAGAGGTGGAGGGACAAACAGACTCCAAACTGAGCATGGAGCCTGATGCAGTGTCCGATCCCAGGACTCTGAGATCATGACCTGAGCCAAAGTCAGATGCTTAACTGACTGAGCTACCCAGGTGCCCCTAATGTTTTTGGTTTTAGATTATGCTTCAAGAATCTTTTATCCTAACTGATGATAATAGTAATGTTTGTTGTTTTTTCTAATCATTCTATTGCTCCATTTTGAAATTTTAAGTCTTTAGTCGGTCTGGCACTTACTTTAGTGTAAATTGTGAGGTAGAGAATTCAATTTTAAAAATTAACCAATTCAGCAATATTTATTAAGATTGGGTTACTAGTATAAAACTCTTACTAAATATTGATTTCCTCACAGGTAACACAAGTAGCAAGACAACCGGGACCCCCGACCCCTTCCCCTTATTCAACACATGAAATAAATAAGGGGCATCCAAATCTTGCGGCAACGCCCCCGGGACATGCATCGTCCCCTGGACTCTCTCAAGTAAGAAAAACTTTATTTTTAAAGAAATTTCCATATAAAAGCAGTTTTTCTGGTTTTCTAAAGCAAACTTCAGAGCAGTAACATACAACATTACTTGAAGAATAGTTTTTATTTAATTAATTTATTTTGTATTTTTTTTAGACACACCTCATAATTGTGGCTACTGACTTTTATACAGTTGTATTTATGTAGTCATTCAAAGTGAGCTGTCAGTGATATTTCGTTTTCCTTTTTTATTGTTTAAGAAATAAGAGTATGGTTATAAAGTCCATTTTAAAACCCCACAAAGCACTTGTGTGTTTTCTAGTGTGTAATCTGCTAGTCTTCCTTCTCTCTTTTTGGTGGAGTGGTGGTGGTTATTTTCTACTTAAAACGAAATGGGTGTTTTTACCTCTTAGAGCAATTGTAGTGGGCTTCTTTGTTCGTTGGGTTGGTTTTTGATTTCATAAATAGGTTATTGGACTTTCTTAGACTTAAACTTATGTTGGATTGTTAAAGAATGTGTACTTCATAATGTATTTCCAATTAACAGGTGCAGGGGACATTGAAACACTGTTGTAAGAAGTCACTATGGGTCCCCTTCATTTTAGAGCCATTTCCCAAGATATTGATTAGCTTGTACCATTCGACCATTATATGCTTGTTTGGGCTTCGTTGTGGTTAAGAGCATTCTAGAATTATGAAGTCTCTTACTGGAATGTGGAGTCAAGCTCTTTGACCCATGCTGTTGGGTATTGTCAGTGTTTATACCTAACAACTGCTCCTTTTAATAATGAAAACTTATTATTTTCAGTTGTTGCTTCCCTATTTTAGGCCTCTTATTTAGAACTTACATAATAAGAGAGATAAAATATTACTTACTCAAAGTAATGCTAAAAGCTGGTGATTGTAAGTTACAGAGCTGATTAATGTTCGTTTAAAGACTGTAGAACATTTGGAGAAGGAATGTACAACTTACGAAACCATGATTGATATTTTAAGAAATACATAAATTAATTTGCACTTAGTTTTATGCTTAAACTTGGTTTAAATCATTCCTATTTAATTTTGAGTTTTAAAACTAATATGTCAAAATGAACTCTTAATTGTTAAAAAGGAGGTTCTTGTGTTGGTTTTCATGGCACTGAGCAGAACCACCCTAGCTATTAATATTCTGTATTAGTACAATTCTAATCAAGAGGGAAAACTATGTAGTTATGTGAAAAGGGAAAATTTAATATAAAAGATTACTCAGGGGACACCCATCTGGCTCAGTAGGTAGAGAATGTGACTCTTGATCTAGGGGTTGTGGGTTTGAGCTCCATGTTGGGTGTAATAGATTATTTTAAAAAAGAGATTATTCAGTATAACTGAGGATTGGAGTAATGAGGGATTGGCTTATTAAAGAAAGAGAACTCTAAAGAATATACAAATAGCAAATACAAGGAGCAGATGCTTATCCTGGGGCTGAGACAGAATACATATGAAAGAGCCTTCTTCTCCCGGGCTGATACTGGAGAGTGCATGGGTGTGGCTCACCTAATCGTATAGAAGTCAGTGTAGTATTTCATCAGTGGAATATGATAGAAATCCTTCCTCTGGAACTTGCTGGAAATGTAGTCTATTGAGTGTTGGGGAAAGCTGGATCCTCTAGTGCCAGTCTCCTTTAGCGAAGAGCTGCTGCAGTGTGCAGTGGCTAGAGGCTCCTTATATAGCATCTCTGTTTACCGTAGATACTTTAGATAACCTTGAATATGCTAGATTATAGGCCCCACATGGTAGAACAGCTTGCATCACAACCTAAACTTGCTGCAGGGTCTTCTTTTGTTCTGTTCTTCACTCAAAGTTGGAAACCCCCAAGGTGACTTTGTAGGTAGGTCAAAGTGTGGCACACTCGAATGTGTAGTGTATGTTGTTTTTAAAATTCATAAAAAGCCTACCAAACCTTGTGTCTCTCCCCCCCGCCTTTTTTCTTTAATGGTAGTTAGTGTTAGGTAAGAGACTTCTCCCCATCTTGGGCTGAGATCCAGACCTTGTTGAATAGGGCATGATGTGGCTTACGGAGTGGTAGAGAAGTTGTTGTGGTGACATTCCAGTGGAACTTACTAGAAATCCACTCTCTGCAACTTGCCAGAATTCTGCCCTCTGGGGTGGTGAGGGAAAGCTCTTCACAGGTAGGTTCTTAGAGGAGGTATTTTGCTGCCTAAGAAGATACCAGGGGTAGCTGTTAACCGTTGAGTCCTGCTGCCTGCTGCACACTGCTGTAGCAGCCTCACACTGAGGATGTGCCCTCGGGCAGCTGAGCACTAGACACGCCGGATTCTGGAAGAGCTACCCATAGTGCAGGAGCTTGATGTGCAAGCCAAATAGGAACCAGGAGTCAAAACCGGCTCCTCCTGCACTATTTCTGTCATCGTGTCAGCTGAAATGGAAAAATATTTAAAAATATTTAAATATTAAGGGGCCCAGATCCATTTTGACTGTACAGACAAACAAGATAAATTTTGAGCTTAAAAGGCAAGCAACTGATCGGTGGCACACAAGGGGAATAACTTAATTTTCAGTTTCAAATTCTTATTATTTCAAGTTACGATTTGACCTAGGCAGTTGGCTCAAAGCACTTAAGTTTTCTGAAAGACCTTGCTGCTTAAAAATGCAGAGTTTGTATTTAAAAAAGAAAGATCTCCCTGTGGTCTCAGTTGTTGAGCCCACAAATGCCTTTATGTATGCGATTTTATTAGTTGACTTTAGAAGTCAGGAGTACATTGATCTAGGAGAAGGGTCACCATGTATTATCTATCTTGCTTTTCTTTGTGGTCTCTTTTGCTACCATATTGCCTACTTGATGAAGGAACCCAGTAAATCACACGTGGTCACAATCCCCTTTTTCCCTTCCCTTTCAAACAGAGGCTGATTTCATTTGTTCCCTAACAATGTCTTAACCTCTGTTGATAGAGTGAGGAATTTTTTCTGAGTGGCGTGCTTAGAAAATTGAGGAGTTTTGTGGGGAACTCAGTCTCTTTAGATTTAACAGTTGACATATTCGTGGATCATAATGGAAAGCAGAGCCTTCAAATAGAGGAAAAAGGATTACAGGCTTGGATTCAAACAGGCCTAGCTTGTGGGGCTCAGTCTTTCACTTTCTGGTTACATGATATGTAAATTATTTAATATTTCTAGGACATGGTTTCATCATCCGCTATATAGGTAAGAATTAGGATTCAACCACCCTTCAATAAGGTTATTATGAAGATTATATAAAATCCTGCCTTAGAATAGGATATGCTGAATACTCTCAGTAAGTGACATTTACTATTTTCATGCCTGTCAGACTTGGTTCTCAGGATTTATACGTGTGTGTGTTGTGTGTGTGCATGCCTGTGTGTGTATGTGTGTCTGACTCATCTAATTTAGCTACATGACTGGTATTACTGTGAAATTCAGAAGCTCTCTCCAAGAGTTGAAGATCTCTTCCAGGTCTTTGCTTTATGCTTTTGCAGGATAAAAGAAGAGGCCAACCTTGGTTATTTTCTTTTAGTAGTTAGTATGGTTTAGTCTTACGCACAAATCGACTGAAGATAAGAATAAAGACACTCTTTCAGCCACATGCCCTTTTTGATGAGTCTCACCTGCTTCTGTGAATCAGATCTTTTTGTCCCAAGTAGCTACCTGCATCTGTGACTTAATGTTTGACACTAAATGAATCTGTTAGGATTTAAGTGAAAGCAGCTAAGTTGAAGAAAAGTGAATTTCATAGCTTTGAAACATAAAAGAAGGAAAAGGTAGAAAATTGCGCCCAGTCTCTTATTTTTTTTTAAGATGTTATTTATTCCCTTGAGAAAGAGAGAGAGAGCAAGCAAGCATGAGCGGGGGGAGAGGGAGAAGCAGACTTCCTGCTGAGCAGGGAGCCTGATGCAGGGCTCCATCCCAGGACCCAGAGATCATGACCTGAGCCAAAGGTAGACACTTAATCATCTGAACCACCCAGGCCCCCTCCTCCCGCCCCCATCTATTTCTTAAATCATCAGTGGCAACCTCTTCATCTGCTTCTTTCCCTTCAAGATAGGATTTTACATTATGTGTGTGCACATGCCAAATTTTAAGGCTTTATTGCATTTTCATTGTTACATGACTTCTAAATCTTTCCAGTCCTCTCCCCTCTGGAGGTTTTTTGGGTTGTGGTGGTTTTTTGTTTTTTTGTTTTGTTTTTGAGAGTGGGGGTGGGGAGGACAGAGGGAGAGGGAGAGAGAGGGAATCTTAAGCAGGCTATCTCATGACCCTGAGATCATGACCTGAGCTGAAATCAAGAGTCAGAGGCTTGGGGCGCCTGGGTGGCTCAGTCTGCCTTCGGCTCAGGTCATGATCCCAGGGTCCTGGGATCGAGCCCCGCATTGGGCTCCCTTTGCTCGGCGGGAAGCCTGCTTCTCCCTCTCCCATTCCCCCTGCTTGTGTTCCCTCTCTCGCTGTGTCTCTCTCTGTGAAATAAATAAATAAAATCTTTAAAAAAAAAAAAAAAAAGAGTCTGAGGCTTAACCAACTGAGCCACCCAGGGGCCCCCTCTGTATCAAAGTGAAAAACTTTGGACTATTAGTCTATAAGAAATTAATAGTTAAAAGGATATTTTCAAACTACAGTAAATTTGAGGGAGACAAGAGTCTTTTTAGGTGTGCATTCTTTTCATTTACCCTGAAATGGCAGCACTTTAACAATCTATAAACCCAAAATGCCCTTACTTGGGAAATGGTGAAGAATTTGAAATTTAAAAGTATCTTTTGGGACAGATTTCAAAGTAAATAGAAAAATGCACTCTCCCAGGAGTCAGGAGACCTGAATTAAGAGTCTCAGCGCTGCCAGTATTATTTCAAATTTTGACTCAGTGGAAGTTCTTATTAATGCGCAGTTTTTCCCTTTGTAAACAAGAGGCTTGTATTAAATGAGAATTCCCTTTAAGATCTTCATGTTTTTTTTTTAATTTTTTAAAGATTTTATTTATTTATTTGAGAGAGAGAGCATAAAGCAGGGGGAGCAGCAGAGGGAGAGGGAGAAGCAGGCTCCCCGCTGAGCAGGGAGCCCAATGCAAGGCTCCATGCCAGGACCCTGGGATCATGACCTGAGCTGAAGAAGGCAGACGCTTAACCGACTGAGCCACCCAGGTGCCCTTTTTCATGGGTTTTAGAAACTAGTTCAGAGTAGGTGGTTCTTATTATGAAAATCTTTTGATTGATGTATTTTTTATTTAAAATTAGGCAAACTTTTACATAATTTTATTTTTTATCTTTTTAAAAAATATCAGAAGTTTGTTATTTGGATTATCTTAAGTTAAACAAAAAGGTTTCCTACTTATTGCTTAATTGTAGTTACACATTTGCTTTAACTCAGTTAATTTTCACAGAATTGAGCTAAATTACCAAACAAGGAGATCAGACTGGCACTGATTACCAGGTTCAACATCGAGGCCTTTTTTTTTTTTTTTTCTCTTGATGTCACTGTGTGACTGTGTGACTCCTAAGCTATGTTCACAGTAGGTAGTGAGAAAGTGTGGTCAGAACATTGCCAAAGAAGTGGAGCAACAGATGATTTCTGTATGCTTCTGGAAATTTCTGTATGCTTTCTGGAAATTTCTTTTGGTTTCCCTTTCTTCTGAGAGATCAACTCAGTCATGTTTTATACTGGACTGAGAATGGTGATTGGCATATGATCCCCTGGTTCAATTTTTCATTGTTTCTGGAAATACTAAGCAAAGGACTTCTTGGAGGAATAGTTCTTGGTCATGATATTTCTTCTCTTTTTTTTAATTTTATTAAGTTTTTTATTTTAATTCCAGTATAATTAACACAGTGTTTTATTAGTTTCAGGTGTATAGTACAGTGATTCAACAATTGTATACATTGCTCAGTGCTCATCATGATAAGTGTACCATGATATTTTTTTAAACACTATAATTTTCGTTATTAGTACATTTCAGATGATTCATGGTCTCTGTAGTCTCTTCATTTTATCCAACTTCCAGACTTCAATTTCCTTTCAGAAGTCTTATTTTACTACAGAAAAATTCTCAAGTTTCTTTGCAGTTCTTGATTTACCGATTATTTTAGGCTTTGCAAATTGCTTTTTCTTTATGATTAAGATAAATAGTGATTTTATTTACTGCATGCAAGCTTTTATACTTTTTTTGTGTTTTTTTTTCTTTCGTGAAGAAAATGAATTCTGATTTGACAACTCTGATAGTCTTGCTATAATAAGCAGGATAAAATAGAGGAAGCTTTCAAATTTTTTTCATATTTCATTATTGAAATAGATGAGTATTGAATTTCTATAAAAAAGCAAAGCAAAATTTATTGTGTTTTACTCCCCTTTTCTCTATGGAACACATCATGGCTATCTAAGGCAGTCTTTTTTTGAGATGGGTTGTGTTTGGAAGCTGCATTCCCACCACATAGGGATTTGATGTGGGTTCAGAAACCTGCAGTACTGACTGTATTGAGTTGGCCCTCATGGTGCCAAATCATCTGTTTCTTTTTTTCCCCCTAATTGTTAATGTATGTACTTAAAAATTTATACCTTCGTGAAAACTTCTTCAACACATACTGTCCTTAAACACTTTACCAATTAGGGACGCCTGGGTGGCTCAGTCGGTTAAGCGGCTGCCTTCGGCCCGGGTCGTGATCCCAGGGTCCTGGGATCAAGTCCCGCATCGGGCTCCTTGCTCAGCGGGGAGCCTGCTTCTCCCTGTCTCCCTCTGCTTGTGTTCTCTCTGTCAAAGAAATAAAACCTTTAAAAACAAAAACAAAAACAAAAACACCTTACCAATTAACATACCTTTACAAATATCATTAGTATAGAAGTTACAAGGACCTGTAAAATATCCAGATCATTTATGTCTGTGGTTTCATCTGGTATATGCTAAATAATTGTGATAAGCTTTTTCCTCTAATTGTTCAGATTGTTTTAATGTTGTCGTATTTGTTTGGAGAATTTCAGCTGTTTTGTCTTTTTTGTTTTTATTATTAAAACAGTTGTAACCATATTTATAAGGTAGGACTTCAAATGTTTTTCTATCAGGTGAATTTCATTTTTTATGCAGTCTTGTAACTTACCATGAAACATGCCTGAAGTAATTTTTATATGCTTGATCATACTTTTCATTGCATGTATCTAGAAAACCTTAGTGATTTTCATTCAAAATTTCTTTAGTTGGTTTTTTTTTTTTTTTAACTGTTGCTGTAGGGATGATAGTTAAGTTGTAATTATTCAGATTTTCGTCACCCTAAACTCCAAGTTGTAGATTCTGTTTGGCAAATATATAAGACGAGAACTTATATTTTGAAATATTAAAGTATAAAGAGTGAAAGTTTTAAAATCCTACATTAATTCAACTTTGTTTTAGAAAGCCAAAAATTTTGTAAGAATCAGTCTGTACAAACTGTGATTTCATAGACATTTCTTCTGTTGTCTTTGATATGTCAGGTTTTGTTGATGATGTTCGTTTTTATCCAAGCTCTGTCAAGGAGAAAAAGGTTTAGGATTCTATCTTTCACATCTTTAGAGTTGCTTTCTCTGGACACATCCTGAGGGGAGCGAGCACTGCTTCCTCCTCCTCCTCCTTGTCCTCTTATTTGAGGATAGTCCACACACAATGTTACATTAGTTTCAGATGTACAACATAGTGATTCAGCAACTCTGTACCTTATACTGTGCTCTCCACAATTGTACTACCATCTGTCACCATACAATGCTATTCCAAACCTCTGACTATATTCTCTATGGTGTAAATTTTATTCCTGTGACTTATTCGTTCCTTAACTGGAAGCCTATATCTCTTATTCCTCTTCACTCATTCCTCCAGCCCCCTTCCCTTTGGCAACCATCAGTGTGTTCTTTGTATTTTTAAGTCTGATTCTGCATTTTCTTGATTTCTAGGGCTACCACTCATCTGTTTTAATAGGTAGTGCTTTCTCTCAGCATTTTCCTTGCAATTTTACCACTTTGGAATTTCACATTTCACTTATTTCCCCTAGTTTTAGCAGAGAAATTCACGTGAGTGCCATCAATTTATTTTTCACTGGCTTTGACATTCAGATTTTTTAGATTTTATGGTCCTGAAAATTGCAACTTCACTTCAGCGGACCCCCTTCTTCTGTTTTTGGTACATGAAATTTTACTGGGGGTGGGGGCACCTGAATGGCTCAGTCAGTTAAGCGTTTGCCTTTGGTTCAGGTCACCATCCCAGGGTCCTGGGATCAAGCCCTGCATTGGGCTCCCTGCTCCCCAGAGAGCCTGCTTCTCCCTTCTCCCTCTGCTGCTCCCCCTGTTTGTGCTCTCTCTGTCAAATAAATAAAAAAAATCTTAAAAAAAAGTTTTTTTTTAGTGGAACACAGCCGTACTAATTTATTTATGGATTTTGTTTTGGGGTTACAACTGCAGAGTTGAAGAGTTACTAGAGATTGTATGGCCTCCAAAGCCTAAAATATTTGCTGTCTGAACGTTCATAGAAAAAAATTGCCAACCCCTGACATAGATCAGCACACTTAAGCTGTTAAGGCCAGCTGGTAAAAATTTGGGTTTTGTGGGCCAGATAGTCTTTTGCATATTATTCTCCTCCCACTCCTCCTCCTGGTTCCCCTCCCCACATTCTTTTCTCTCCCCCTTCTCCTCCCTCAGTCCCCTCAACACCCCCTTCCGTCCCTCTCTCCCTCCTTCTTCTCTTCCTTTAAATATGAAAAATTTTGTTCAGCTGGCCTTAGAAAAACACACGCCAAGGGCCATAGTTTGTCAGCTTCTGATCTAGGCAAATGATACAAATAGTTGAACTTGTTTTAAATAAAGAGATATAGATATAAATATATAAATACTACATACATATCAGCACAGGAATACTATGTATGAAAATTTTATACACATTTAGTCATAATAAAAATGATTGAGGATATCCATGATTTGAACATTGTAAGTATCAAACTAACAATATGTAGATAACTTTTTTTTTTAAAGATTTTATTTATTTGACAGAGAGAGACACAGCGAGAGAGTGAACACAAGTAGGGGGAGTGGGAGAGGGAGAAGCAGGCCTCCCGCTGAGCAGGGAGTCGGATGCGGGGCTCGATCCCGGGACCTTGGGATCATGACCTGAGCCGAAGGCAGTCGCTTAACCGACTGAGCCACCTAGGTGCCCCTGTAGATAACTTTTTACTGTTTCATCTAAGATAAAAGATTTAAAAAGCTACTGATAATTTCATTGAAATAATAATTATTAAATTTGTTTAAATATTTTTTTTCTTATTCAACTAAGATCGTGCTTTTTATTTTTTCAAGTACTCAGAGGGCATTTAAAAAATTTGTTCATGTTAGGCTGAGAGAAAAATGTCAGATTCCAATATAGTTATACCCTTTTTTTCTTTTTCTTTTTTGACATCCTTTTTTGAATATGTGACAGAATTAGAGCTTAACAACAAAAGAATAACAATCTAAATTATGTTTAAGCTAAAATACAGAACATAATTACTGTTTTTAAAAAAGCTTACCAGAATTATGATTTATTTTAGTTGAACATAATTTTGTATTTTCCATAATCTTAAACATAATGTAGGAGTAAATAACAAAATCTATTTATTTGGAAGTTTATAAATCTCTTGAATTAAAGATAAAACCAAAACTGTGAATGTTATCTTTGGAAATGAATGAGAGATATCACTTCATGTAAGATTTTGTGAATCCTATTCATGCGAATAAAGTGGTATTCAGAGGAAATGTTTAGTCTTAAAGGCATATAGTAGAAGATAAAAAAATTGAAAATAAATGAACAGATGATCTGAATGGAAGATTGTTACATTATGCTTTGGGATTGTAGGTTTTATTTAATTCATACCCGAGCTTGGTGTACTTCTTGTTATGATGGTGTTGATTGTAAACACAGCTGTAAATTGCCATAGTGCTTTATCTGTTTTAATACTAGGAATCAAGAACTTTTGTGTAGTAACTAACTTTCCTTTTAATACTTTCAGCTTTGAGTTGGCCAGTTTATGTCTACTGTCATTCAGAATATGCTCCTTTTGATAATAGCAAACTTAATGCTGGGGTCAGAAAATTCGTATGGGTGAGACAGAGAGAGAGAATATATTTGCATGTCACTAATGATTAGTGATGTTGATCTTTTCATGTGCTTATTGGCCATTTGTGTATATTTTTTGGAGAAATGTCTCTTTAGGTCCTTGGGTTACCAAGAGGAAAGGCATGTTTAGAAGGGATGATAGATATACTTGCTAGAATGTGAGCAACAGGTATCAATAACAACCCTATCAGGGTGGGAAAAATCCCTGAAAGTCCAGCTGCTATGTTCAAAAAGACATTGAAAAATTTCAAGGGCTGTTAAGGTTCATAGAGCGTATTAAGGTTCACATTGAGAATTAGAGAAGTTGGATGTGGAAGTGATGACTCAGAAGCCAGCTGGCTTATTTACATAACCATTTGGCAACTTGTAAGAAGGAAGGGAAGGAGCAGAAAAACTGGAGGCTGGCCAACAGGCAAAGAGAATAAATATCAAAGACCTAGAAGGCATTTGTTCTACTATCTCTTTGGTTTTGAGAGTGATTATCTTTTAGCTTCCATAATAGTGAAGTTTTAGGAAGATATAAAACCAAAAGAGGAAAACAAAAAACCACTGTTGAAATGCATACTAGAAAATGAGATTATAGAACTTTGTACAGTTTATAGAAAAGATTAAAGCTGTTAAAAGCTGGTTGCATACAGAAGGCACCCTTCACTGAATCTTTGTGTTCTGCTTAGTTTGACTTCTCCAAAAGCCTTAAGAAATACAGTTTTCTTGGGGCGCCTGGGTGGCGCAGTCAGTTAAGTGTCTGCCTTCAACTCAGGTCATGATCCCAGCTTCCTGCTCAGACTCCCTGTGCCTCCCTCTCTTTGCCCCTCCCTCCAGCTTGTGCTCTCTCTCTCACTCTAATAAATAAATAAAATCTTAAAAAAAAAAACAAAAAAAGGAAATACAGATTTCTTGAAGAATGGCCATCCTTAGAGTGTCTTTGAAAAGATTATCTTACATGAAAAGCCATTGCTGTAAAGGTCTCTATAAGTAGATCTAATATGGTAGGAATCAGAATAATAAATTCTCAAAAATTTCAACTTTTGAACAAATAGACAGTGGTAGGAAGACCTGACTGTTGAAACATTGAGAAATAATTTAAACTAAAAGCTGTCCTTCGTAATACAACTTGAATTATAACAGTGTGAGCTAGTGTTTATTGTGTACTCATCAGATTATAGTATTTGAGGATAATATCTTGGTGATAGATTGCTTTATAGGTTAGAGTTTTCAGAGCACTTCTCAGTTCACTGTATTATATTACTACAGAAACACTATGAGATAGATAGGATCATTCCCATTTTATATATTGGGAGGTTTGAGTGGGAAATATGAAATGATTTGCTTCAGGACCTTAGGTAGCATTGGTAAGGGATCAAGTCCATATCCCTAGATCCTAACTCTTGGCACTCTTCCTTGCTTTCTCATAATTCACCATAGTACTTTATTTCAGGTTTAGTTTAAACAAACTCCGCTTTCATAAATACTTTTGGGAATACTACAACCACCGCTTAACAACGTTATTTTTATGAAATAGTAAAAACAGTCACCTGAAGCAACTTAAATTTGCAAACTTGGGGCTTTATAAAAATTCAGCCACATAATATTTAGGCTTCTGGTTCTTAAATGTAGAGCCACACATCTAAATCTGGAATTCAAGAAATTAGTGGAGGAGGAGCTAGTCTTAACAGAGATTCAACAGGACCTGGAGTGAAGATTCTATCCAGTGTGACAAATGAATGGGATGGGGAGTCTGGCTAGGAATGTTTGTATGAAAAGTAGGAGAAGAAACCAGAAACTAAAGATGGGAGCGATGGAGGGAGAAAAGTAGTAGAGATGTAGAAAGTACAGGAGGTGAGATGAATAGCGGATACGGACATTGGAAGCACAGGGCCAGCAGTGCACAGATTATAGAATACCTTTGCTACCTGGGAATTCAGTGAACCAGGCACTGAATTCTCCCTTATAGGCAGACCAGTGCTTTTAGTCCAGTAGCCTGGAGGACCTGGTACTGGGTTGTTAGGCTGTGTAGGGAAAAGCTAAACAAGGAAGAGTATATAGTATTGTGGGAAAGCAAATAGCCTGTCAGATCTAGGTATATTGGTCTTTTTTTTTTTAAGATTTTATTTATTTATTTGACAGAGAGACAGCGAGAGAGGGAACACAAGCAGGGGGAGTGGGAGAGGGAGAAGCAGGCTTCCCGCCGAGCAGGGAGCCCGATGTGGGGCTCGATCCCAGGACCCTGGGATCATGACCTGAGCCGAAGGCAGCCGCTAACGACTGAGCCACCCAGGCGCCCCAGATCTAGGTATATTGTGAAAGCAGTTCTATCATAGGAGTCCATCATTGTCTAGGTGGAAAACCATAGCATTTAAGTGTTGAACTTAAGTATAAAGAATACAGAAATAGTGGTAAACTTAGGCAATGCTTTCCTGTTCCATATAATGTCACTGCTCAGAAATGAGAAACGTATCAGTGGTTCTCATCCTGGCTGCCATTAGAACATTCCGATGCCTGGGTCTCATTCTTCAGAGATTTGCATTTAATTGCTTGGGATGGGGCCCAAGGTAACTCCAATGTTGAGAAGAAAACTGTGGAACAGGAAATACCCACTCCCTAAATGATACTTCTTAGGTGTTCTTTGCTGGGAGTAGCTTTCAGTGAAAGGGAGTACTTTTAGACGACATACAAACTCGATGAATTGGGCCATTTCTTAATTTAGGGAAGGTGGCTTTGAGAAATCACTTCTGTCTGGTGTCTACAGGAAACCGTTAATAACTACTTACTGGTGATATACTTTGTATCACAGTCTATATTCAAAAGGTTTTTACACTATTGCTAATGTATACTGATTTATTTTGATGATAGAACAAAATTCTATCCTGACAGGTGTTGTATAATTGGGCCTTCTGTTACAAGCAGAGGAGGAACACACTGGTTGCAGGTGCTTTTGGTGTCAGTACAGTCAACTCTTCCTGGATTTACAGCTGCAGTACGTTGTTTTCAAATTTTATTTTATTTTATTTTTTTTTTAAAAGATTTTATTTATTTGACAGAGAGAGACACAGCGAGAGAGGGAACACAAGCAGGGGGAGTGGGAGAGGGAGAAGCAGGCTTCCCACCAAGCAGGGAGCCCAATGTGGGACTCGATCCCAGGACCCTGGGATCATGACCCGAGCCGAAGGCAGACGCTTAACGACTGAGCCACCCAGGCGCCCCTGTTTTCAAATTTTAAATGGCAAGGTTTTCATTCTTCCATATAACTAGTATAGTATCTGATCTGAACCATAAGTAAGTCCTTAAATCTTTGATGGATGAAAATAGCCCTAAATGAAATATTCCAGAAGTGTCACTTTGTGGCTGTTTGCATGGTGCTTTAGTTGGCTAAACAGACAAGTTTTTGTATAGTTCAGCAAAACTTTATTTTACAGGTACAAACTTAACTAAAAAAGAGCCAAATACTCTATTGTTGAATCTTTAGAGAGCTGGCTCTGAGGAGGTTTATTTTGAGGAAGTGTGTGGGAATCTTTTCTCAGTATTCCAGCTGTCCTTTATCATGAATTAAATGTTTTTAAAGATTGTATTTATTTATTTTAGAGAGAGTGAGAGAGGGCCTGCCCATGAACAGGGGGAGGGGCATAGAGAACAGGGGAAGGGACAAGCAGACTCCCTGCTGATTGTAGATTGAGGAGCTGGTGGCTGGGCTCCATTCCAGTACTCAGAGATCATCTGACCATAGCGGAAGTCAGAAGCCCCATGAATTAAATATTTAAGATTGGATTCCTAAGCTGGAAAAGTCCTTGGTCAGGATACCATGACAGGGGTTTAGGGTTTTAAAAATCAGTTCAGAACTATATTGAAATTAGAATTTATTGCCTTTTCTTAGCAAATGGTTTCATTTTCTGGTCTGAATATTCTCTGAACATAATCCACAAATAAGCGTTATATAAAGTCATGGTGGTTAGGTACAAAGAAGTACAGTCTCTGAGTAACTGATTTTATATGGTAAGGTATTTAAAGAAATGTAATATGAGAGATTAAGGGTCATCATTTTTTTGTGCTAATTATTTCAGTTTACAGAATATGTTGTGAAATAAGTTTGTCAAAATTGTCTCATTCTAGAGTTCTGTTTATTTTGGTAATTATTTCTAGTATTGGGTTGATCAGAAGGCTGGTATAACAGGTACAGCTGTTGAGATGGGTGATGAATGATAGTAAAGTACACTTCAGTTTGTGTAGAGTAATGCTCATTAAATATCTCTTTGTGAGGTAAGAAAGAGTAAGAGTAATTGGATGGTCCAAATGCAGAATGAAACACATATTATGACTTAATGAATAGTTGAATTGCCTAAAACATTCATTTAAAAATGTCCAAAAGCCACAATTAAGTAAGAGCAGTGTTTGTGTTAGATAACATTTAAAATATAGCCCTTTTAATTTTCTAACAGTCACGTCTCTGGTGTTGAAAAGAGATTCCATTCAGAAATGAATACTCTCTGCTAGAGTACTTCTGAGAGGCCTCGAGTACAACCTAACAGTTGAACAGTGATAGAGTCCCAGCAAGATTTTCTCTACTGATTTAAATTTAAAAAGAGATTGATCCTATAGTCTTCCCATTTTTTCTAAGGCAGAGAGCTCCACCCTGACATCCAAAGTATAAACCACAGGAAAGAATTCTGTTTGCTACAGTATGAAGGCTGCCTTACAGAAAGTGAAGTTTCTTTTTAAAAATACACTTGGGTCAGGGTCACCTGGGTGGCTTAGTTGGTTGAGTCTCTGCCTCTTAATTTTGGCTCTCAGGTCATGATCTCAGGGTCGTGGGATCAAGCCCCGCCTCAGACTCCACGGTCAATGGGGAGTCTGCTTGGGATTCTCTCTCTCCCTCTGCCCATGTCTCCCCCCTCCCCCGCCCCACCCCCGGCTCACTCTCTCTCAAATAAATAAATCCTTAACAAAAAATACAGACCAGGTTATGAATCCCAGGTCTACCTCTTGTTAATTATGAGAACTTGGATAAGTTACTCCCTCCAAATGGAACTTTTTGGTTTTCCCGTGCCAAACAAGTTATGTTTATACTCTACCTGTAGTCTGTTAAGTGTGCCATAGCATTATCTCTAAAACAAACAATGTATGTAACCTTAATTTAAAAAGACTTTATTGCTACAAATAATTGCTAACCATCCTAAGCTTTGAGTGAGTCATAATCACTCATCACAGATCACTATAACAAATATAGTAATGAAAATATTTGAAATATTGTAAAGTGACACAGAGACATGAAGTGAGTGAATGCTGTTGGAAACGTGGCATCGATAGACTTGCTTAACGTAGCATTGCCACAAAACTTCAATTTACAGTAAAAGCGGTATCTGCACTGTGCAATAAAGTGAAACACAATAATAAAGTATGCCTGTACCTACATCACAGGATGGTGTGAGAATTAAATCAGATAATGAATGCAGAGGTCCTGAAAGCTCAATAAATGTTCATTGCATTTCCTGTGCTAAAATAGTTTTGGAGTATTTAACATTGTTTTTTAAGTTTGTTTTTATTTTCCCACTGTTGTGTGTTTTTTTGAATTTTTATTTAAATTCTAGTTATTCAACATACAGTGTAATATTAGTTTACGTGTACAATATAGTGGTGCAACAGTTCCGTACACCCATATGCTCATCACAACAAGTGCACTCCTTCATCCCCCATCACCTGTTTTACCCATCGCCCCGCCTCTGGTAACCATCAGTTTGTTCTCTAGAGTTGGAATTAATTTAGGAAGTGAATTATTTGTCTTCTCTGGCATGACGTTTAATGCCATGTTTATGGGACTTTTTCTAAACACTTCAAAATCATCTCCCCAACTGTTCATTAGTGCTGAAAACCAGACCTTGCTATATAGGCACTTATATCATTAGATACTGTTGTCTTATATTATTAAAAGATTTAATTATTAGTTTGACTGTCAATGTATTTATTTTGTCTGATATATTTCCCCTGCAGAATTATTTAAAAAAAAACAAAACACACACGCACGACTTACACCTGAGGCAAAGCTGGTATTTAGAGTGGTTTAGAAATCCCACGGTAACCACTCAGTAAGCCATGGTAATGACCTTGATGTTATCCAGAAACACAGTGAGGTTTATCTGTGAACTTTTCCAGAAATCATTCAGCATTGTTAACTGTCAGGCAAACATTATAGTACATGAAAAGGAAAAATTCTATCTAGTAGGCACATCTATTATTTGCTTTGAGAAACAGTCCTCATTGCATTATGATGTATTTGGAAAAAAGTCCAAGTGCACCGTTTCTGGTTTATGCATGCTCCGTTTTATTTTGTTAAGTGTATTATGGCCTCTCACTGGTTCTTCTTTACCATATTCTCCTCTTTTTGCTGTTTGCTCAGTGCTCTATAGAATCCTGGGCAAAAGAAATTAAAGGTGGCGTCTGATCCATTGCTGTTAAGTCTTTGAATAGAATTAACTTTTTTAATAGAATTCAAGATGAAAAAATTTGAAAATCATACCTGAAATGATAACATGACATTTCTATAGTTTGTTTTCGCCCTTATTGTAAATCAGTATCATAAAACATTTATTTCAACAGCTGAAATATTTTTTCCTAAATAAATCAAAAGCAAAGCAAGAATTGTTCTGCTTTAAGACCGTAATGGGAGAAGCGGGGTGAGGAGAGATGATACACTATCTATTAGTATTTGGGTAGATTAATTGTATTTTGTTTTACCTGAAGCTTCATTCAGATTTATTTCAAGTCATTTATTAGAACCATGTTTTGGATTAAGTGACTTTGATTTTTAATATACATATTTTTAATTTATTAGATGAGCCATGTCATTGAGAATGAACAGTTTTGTAGAAGAACTAGTAATAAGACAAATGTCATGAAAATGTCTGGAGAGATTTTACTGGATTTTTATGAGAATTAAAAATAATAAGAAATTAAATTTTTGCAGGAAAATGGCTGTGCTGTATTCCCAGTGTTATGGCTGTAAGACAGTGTTAAAAGTGACCTAAATAAGATATAGGAGTCCATATAGATTTATTGCACTAAATAGGATTTATGTGGTTTAATTTTCCTTTAAACCTTTTTTAAAGCTCTCTTATTGACTATATGTCCTTCCTGCTTACCAGAGTTTATTATTAAGATGATCTGGTTGAAAAAATAGCCAGATTTTTTTAGAAGGCCATTTTTCCCACAAATAATTTGGATGCCAGGTATTTGTATAGTGCATACTGTGTGCTAAGCACAAATGGCTGTTTTTGGAAAAGGCCATCTCACAAAGTTAAAGTGTGATAATTACTTTCCTTATAAATTTCCAACTCTGTATTTAAGCCACTTATCTCTGAGAAGATTAAATATTCCAGAGTTTATGTGACTATTCTCTAAACTCCAGAATATTTCTAGAATCAGTAAACTTGCCTTCTGCTATTTATTTGCTTCTCTGCTTATACTTTTATTCCATAGCCTGTAGAGTGCTTGTAGAATCTCTGCTACTGGACCTTCTGGAAAGGTCCAGTTATCAGGTTTCTGACTTAGCACCCTTTCCTCCAACTCTCTCACCCTCCCACTGTCTCCTCGGAGTTACCTTTATGTAACTTACTTTCCTCGAAATCCTAGGAGGCAGGCATTGTTCTGACCCTTCCTAAGTCCATGCCCTTGACCCATGTGCAGTAAAATGCATATACTGCTTTTCTTATTACTATCATCCCTAATTTTGCTGGGCAGATTTCCCCATTCTTTGAGGATTTTAGCATTTGGCTCACAATTTACTTCTCCACTTTGCTTTCTGCCATCTACCATGAGGACTTCTGGAATTCATTTTTGGCCCATCCAACCATTGCTGTGGGCTCTTAGATTCAGCCTTCCTTCTCTCACTTCCCCAGAGCAAACATACGTGGATACGTGGAGTGCAACCCATATGGACACAGTCCTAGACCTGCATTGTCCAGGACAATAGCCATTAGAGCTACCTGTGGCTTTTGAGCACATGAAACAGCTAGTGCAAATTGAGATGTGCTATAAAGTGTAAAATACACCAAATGTCTCAGTTTTTATAATGCATACAGGTTGAAATTGTGGGTATATTGGGTTAAATAACCTATTACTAGAATTAATTTTGCCTATTTATTTTTACTTTTTCTAATGTGGCTTCCAGAAATTTTTAAGTTAGTTATGTGGCTTGTGTTTCCATTGAAGAGTGCTGGTCTCGATCTGCTCTCTACATAGAACTGTTCTGCTTTTGAGTTTTGGAAAGTCTAAAAATTATCTGAGCACAGCCTCCAGCTTCTGCCTTTCTCATGTTCTGTCCTATTGTACCTGTTTTGCAGCCTACAACCCTTTAATTCTGTAATCCCTTTCTAGTCTCAATATGACAAGTTCCTTCCCACCTTCACATTCCTCTGGTTTAGTCTTGATCCTATCATTAATCACTGTTAACCCCCAGGTCCCTTTCTTTCCTCAGTTTCTTTATTTTGCCAGTCCCCATCCCTGAATCAATCTAACCTAGTAGATATTTTCTTCTATTCTGGCTCCCAAGATGCAGGGTTCTGCTGTAGAAATTCAAATACCTGTGTTGATGGACTTTGTAAAAAAAAAAAGGTCTATTACTTAGTAAAGCTAAACTAAGCTAAACTAAGTTGTAATTTAACCCTTTGGTAAGCCTTTAATCATCACTGACTGACTTCCAGTTATATCCTGCACTGTGCTTTTTTTTTTTTTAAATATATATATTTATTTATTTATTTGACAGAGAGAGACACAGCGAGAGAGGGAACACAAGCAGGGGGAGTGGAAGAGGGAGAAGCAGGCCTCCCGCGGAGCAGAGAGCCCGATGCGGGGCTCGATCCCAGGACCCTGGGATCATGACCTGAGCCGAAGGCAGACACTTAACGACTGAGCCACCCAGGCGCCCCTGCACTGTGCTTTTATCTGCACCAGTGTGGCCACCAACAACCTGCTAGGCTGTACACTGTATAGCTCCTGAAGTCATGCATTGTGGTAGCCCAGCTTCACCATCTCTAATCCTTCTGCTTACTTTTGTTAGGAGCTCCTACTGTTTTAAGAAATTATTGTGAGGGGCACCTGGGTAGCTCAGTCGTTAAGTGTCTGCCTTCGGCTCAGGTCACGATCCCGGGGTCCTGGGATCGAGCCCCGCATCGGGCTCCCTGCTCGGCGGGAAGCCTGCTTCTCCCTCTCCCGCTCCCCCTGTTTGTGTTCCCTCTCTCGCTGTGTCTCTCTCTGTCAAACAAATAAATAAAATCTTTTAAAAAAAATTGTGAAATACATAATCTTATAAGAGAGTTACTATAAAATGTTTGCTTTGAAAATATAATAATAAAATAACTAACCACCACTCACCATAAGAAAATAATTACCAATATCTTTGAAGCCCTGATGTGTTTCTCCTTTATCTCAACCCCCTCCTTTCTTCCTACAGGGAACCATTATCTCGAATTTTACGTTAATCAGTGTTTTGTTTCACCACTTGTGTTGGTTTCCTTATACTTCCGTTGATGTCAGCAGATTGAATTTCACATTCTGAATTAGCCATTGTATATGTGACCTTGGGCCAGTTACTTTATGTCCTCTGAGCCTGTTCTTATTTTTTTAAAGTAAACTCTCAACCTGCAATGTGGGGCTGGAACTCAAGACCCTATTATAGAGTCACATGTTCTACCTGCTGAGCCAGCCAGGTGCCTCTGTTTTCTCATTTTTAAAATGATTTACTGTCTCAGTTAATTAAGCATCTGGTTCTTTACTTATTTATTTATTTATTTTTTGAGCATCTGACGCTTGATCTCAGGGTCATGAATTTAAGCCCCACGTTGGGCGTGGAGACTACTTTAAAAAAATAAAATAAATTATTTACTTCATAGAGGTTGTATATAATTAAAGTAGATACGTGACTGGTAGTAAACAGATTCTCAATAAAGGGAGTTTAGGCCCCACCTTTCAGAAGCTCCATCTTTGTATTTTAAAGATTCATTTCCTATTTCAAGTATGTTTGTTTCAAATTGTTTTCTGTTATTTGGTCCTTTTTTTTTTTTTTAAGATTTTATTTATTTATTTGACAGAGAGGGACAGGGAGAGAGGGAACACAAGCAGTGGGAGTGGGAGAGGGAGAGCAGGCTTCCCGCTGAGCAGAGAGCCTGACGTGGGGCTCCATCCCAGGACCCTGGGCTCATGACCTGAGTCGAAGGCAGATGCTTAACAGACTGAGCCACCCAGGTGCCCCTGTTATTTGGTCTTATATCCTGGGTGATCTCATCCACTCTTGCTGCAAGGACTGTTTGTTGGTTTTATGCTGCTGATTCCTAGATCCCTCTCTGTAGATGACTATGCTCTGTACATGTGTAATTGCTCTCTATGCATTTGTACCTTAGGGTTTCTTCAACAGTTAAAACTCAGCATAATACAATTGAATTTATCACTTTTTCATCCAAAGAAGAGAAAACAGCTAATGAAAAGAAGGACATTAAATTAAAATAACCTTGATATGTTTGAGGGAAATAAATACAGACCATGTGGCTGAAGAGTAACAGGATATGAGGCGAGGTCCAAGAGGTGGCCTGGGGCCCAATCATTTTTGGTTTTATAAGTATCCTTAGGTACCCATCCTCAAACCTTGGGGTGTCTGCTTCCTTACCTCTTATATAGTCGTGAAGAAAGTCCTGCTGTTTGACTATGCTAATTATCTCTCACATCTGCCTCCTTTGTCTAGATTCATTGTGGTAGACTAGATTCTTTTTTTTTTTCTTTAAGATTTTATGAGAGAGAGAGAACTTAGAGCACGAGTGGGGGGGCAGAGGGAGAGGGAGAAGCTGACTCCCTGCTGAGCAGGGAGCCCCACATGGGGCTCAGTCCCAGGACCCTGGGATTATGATCTGAGCGGAAGGCAGACACTTAACTGAGCCGCGCAGGTGTTCTGTGGTAGACCAGATTCTTTTTTTTTTTTTTTTTATTTGACAGAGAGAGACACAGCGAGAGAGGGAACACAAGCAGGGGGAGTGGGAGAGGGAGAAGCAGGCTTCCCGCCGAGCCAGGAGCCCGATGTGGGCCTCGATCCCAGGACTCCGGGATCATGACCTGAGCCGAAGGCAGACGCTTAACGACTGAGCCACCCAGGCGCCCATTTTCTATATTCTCTTACAGTTGAGTTAGGTAAATTGTAAATCTCTTGAATATAGGAACCATGTCTTTTTCAACTTTATTTCTATGATTCTAGTTGATGCTGAATAAAAAGGTTGATGAATTGCTACATTTTAAGTAATGTATGTTTTGAGGGTTTATTTCCTCCCAATTTGAGTGAAAAGCCTTGTGTGTTTAATGTTTTCCATTGATGATACTACTAATTAGGATCCTCAGAGGAAAGGAAATCTAAAATTTTGCTTTGTGGCCTTGTTATTTTTAGTAGGAGACAAGAACATAGACCACTTCATTCAAGGATGCTTCCAAGGGAAAACCTAGGGTATGTATTGGTAAGTCCAAAACAAGCATAAGCTGTTTGGACAGTGCGGTGATAACTACTTTCACCTCCAGGTCTACTGGAAAGACATGTTTTTCTCCAAAATAGACCTGACCTAATTTGAGTTGAAGCTTGCTAGCCTAATTAGCCTCCTGTTTTTGCTTGTCTTTGTTTTTGTATTGTCAGGAGCACTTGGCATATTGGTTGGGGTGGAGGTAGAACCATGTGATTCCTAAAATGAGCTTTATCATAAGCTGGGTGGGAAAGCTTTCAGGGAACTGTAACTTATTAGTGGGAATGGGAGAAGACACCAAGTGTTGTGGTAAGACAGAAATTTCCACCGAGTTACTGGGAGCAGGAGGGCTTTTGGTGGGTGACTCAGCTGTTTTCTAAACCTGTCCCATGTGATTGAGTGTGCATGATGTCTGTTTATTCTCGGCAGAGTAAGTACTAGGGGAGTCACATTACACAGTAGGCATAATGTTTATTTAACCAGCTCTGTGATGATCTAAAAATAGCTTGTAGGGGATTTTTGTTTTCTCACTGCATTTAGCAGCGTAAGATATAAAAATCATAATGGAGACCCATTGGTGAGGACTTTTCCTTATAGATAACTTTGAATAAATAGTTGGCCAATACTTTTTCAATTCTTTCAATTTAAAGTTGAAGGCCTTGGTATAAAGATACATAAAAGGTTAGGAAAATAAGAAAGTCTTCTAATTATCCAGAAAATAATTCTGCACAATTACAATTTAGCTTGTATTCTGGATAGATAGACATTTTGGGTGCTTCAGGTATTTATGTGCTAAAGTTTTACCTGGGAACTCTGTTTCCTTTTTGTGAGGTTATAGCAAATGTCTTTTTGAAGTGGAAATGTAGTGTGGTATATTTTTGCTGGATTTTATGTTAATATTATTATAGTAATATTTTTACCTTGATTTTCTTGTTTTACTTACCCTGTACTCAAGAGTTGCACCATCATGTACTGTAATTGGGTCTTTCAGTGTGTCAGAATGTTGTTATTATAACCCTGTGTACTGCTTGGCTCTGAAAGAGAAAGCACTTGGAAGTCTCAGTGTATCTAATAATCATAATCTGTTCATTTGTCTGGGAAGCAGTGAGTCACCGTGACTTACTCTTTTTGACATCTGGCGTTCTTGCTGTTTGAGGTGCAGTTTATACAGCATATGAACTTGGGTCTCTGAGATTATTTCCAAAGGGAAGGGGAAACTGGATTCATTAAGAAAAGATGCCAGCATTCTCTTTACAATAATGTTTAACTGAGTGGGAGTATTTGATAAGTCTGTTAGCCTGTAAAATTACATTACTTATGATGATTGATGCTCTATATAAAGTGGGAAATACATACTTTTTCATGGTTAATGAAAAAATGACTTGTGCATTAAACAATTATTGCATGTATTTGCTTCATTCTGTGTTTCAAAAAATATTAAACATGAGAGGATTTAAGTTTTTATTTTCAATATTAGACTGTTAGAATATTTGCTGGGTTTTCTGTTTTGGCATCTTTTTACATGGTGCTGTCACTAGGAATTTAATATACCTGGAATGGTATATTAGAATACAGACCTTCTAGGGGTGCCTGCGTGGCTCGGCCAGTTAAGCGTCTGCCTTCTGCTCAGGTCATGGTTCCAGGGTCCTGGGATCGAGCCCCACATCGGGATCCGTGCTCAACGGGGAGCCTGCTTCTCCCTCTCCCTCTGCCCGGCACTTGTGCTCTCTCTCTCAGTCTCTATCTCAAATAAAGAAATAAAATCTTAAAAAAAAAAAAAAAAGAATTTACTGCATGTAAATGGAGCCTGACTTGAACACCATTTGAAGATAATTCCAACAATTTCACTGGCTATATGTGTGTGATCCCATACTTGCCCTCATCCTGATAGATACATAACAAGTTGGTCATTTCTCAGTGTTAAAATTATCTGGGTTTGAAACCGAAGGACCAGCCATGATGCTTGGGCATGTTGCCAAGAACAAATAAGAAAATGATTTCACGCAGACTCAGCTGTTCCACAGGAGATAAATTCAGATTTATCGAAAGAGAAAGTAGTTCTCCAGTTCCTGTCATATTGGCAGTTGCGACAGATACTCCACTGAACCCTGATTGACACACACAGTGTTTTCCTCTGCAATGGAGGATTGTTTCTGTTTCCTCTAGTCACTTGCAGTGTTTCTTGACGTCCAGGAAAGGGGGGCTGTTTTTGTTTTCTGATAACACCTCACACTTGTGAGATAGGAAAATATGTATTTTGGTTGGGTCTGATTCTCCTTGTTACTCTCCTTTCTTGGAAATAAAAGATAAGAACGTGGTTTTCCCAACTTCAGTGAAATAGAGGGAAAGGCATTGTGTTTTGTGCACACTGCTAAATGATTTTCAGATCTGTTAGATGGTTTAGTATAGCTAGCTATCATTGAGTTTCAAGTTGATTACAGTGCTGTACCAAGTTGTCAGTAGTTTAGGCAGGTGTGCTTTACCAAGTACTGCTTAAAAGGCAAGAAGTTATAAGCAAGTATATGTAAGTATATATGTACAAATATGTGTGATTCTGACAACTAATTGATGAAGTTGAATAAATTTTGTTGAGATAAAGTTCTTTGTGATCAGACTTTGAGCTAGAGTAATGTTAGATACTTTAACAAAGGTTGATACTTAAAATAAAAATATGTTGATACATAAAATTTTTTAATTGTGAGATTAACATGAAATTTATGATCTTAACTTTTTAAATGTACAGTTCAGTGGTATTAAGTACGGTGATATTTTCTGCCATCTCTCTCCAAAACCCTTTTTATCTTGTAAAACTGAAATTCTGTATCCATTAATTAACTCCCCATTTGCTCCCTCACAGCTGCATCTGGCAACAGCTATTCCATTTTCTCTCTCTAGATTTGACTAGTAGTTAGATATTTCATAAGTGGAATCATACAGAGTTTTGTCTTTTTGTAACTGGCTTGTTTCACTTAGCATAATGAATGTCCTTAAGGTTCATTCATGTTGAATGTGTCAGAATTTCCTTACCTTTTGTGACTGAATAATATTCCTTTGTATGTATATACCACATTTTGTTTATCCATTCACCTGTTGATGGACATGTCATTCGCTTCCACCTTTTGGCTATTGTGAATAATGCTACTGTGAACCTAAGTTTAAAAATATTCCTTTGAGAACCTTGCTTTCAAATCTGAGTATATATCCAGAAAAGTAGAATTCCAGGACTATACAGTAACTCTATTTTTCATTTTTTGAGGAACTGTCATATTGTTTTTCATAGTGGCTATGCCATTTTACATTACCACCAAAAGTGCACAAGGGCTCCAGTATTCTGTACATCCTCACTAACAGGTGCTGTTTTGTGTTTTCTTTTTTTTTTTTAGTAGTTATCCTAATGGGTTTGATTAGTTATATCACCATGGTTTTGATTTGTATTTCCTTAGTGGTTAGTGATGTTGAACATCTTTTCACGTGATTATTGGCTATTTGTGTATCTTCTTTGGAGAAATGTGTAGTCCAGTGTGTTTCCTATTTTTCAATATGATTGTTTGGGTTTTTTTGTTGTTGAATTGTAGGATTTCTTTATATATTCTGTATCTTAACTCTTTATTAGATACATGGTTTCCAAATAATTTCTCTAATTTTGTGTTTCTTTTTCACTTGGTGGATTGTGTCCTTTAATTCCCAGAAGTCTTGTGTTTTTTTTTAATTGAAGTATAGTTTACATGCAGTGTTATATTACTTTCAGGTGTATAACATAGTGATTTGATGATTCTGTACATAATGCAGAGCTCACCATGATAAGTGTAGTTACTATCTGTCACCATACAAAGTGTATGCATACAAAGGGAGTCCAGTGTGGGACTCGATCCCAGGATGTTGTTATCACGACCCAAGCTGAAGGCAGACGATTAACGGACTGAGCCACCCCGGCACCGCCCCCGCCAATATATTTTCTTATAAGAATTTTATACTTTTAGCTCTTTCGTTTTGGTCTTTGATTCATTTCGAGTTCTTTTTTTTTTAAAGATTTTATTTATTTATTTGACAGAGAGATAGCGAGAGCAGGAACACAAGCAGGGGTAGTGGGAGAGGGAGAAGCAGGCTTCCCACTGAGCAGGGAGCCCGACGCGGAGCTCGATCCCATGACCTGAGCCAAAGGCAGAAGCCCAACGACTGAGCCACCCAGACGCCCCTCAAGTTCATTTTTATATATAGTGTAAGATAGGGGTCCAGCTTCATTCTTTTGCATGTGGTTATCCAGTTTTTTTTTAAACATCATTTGTCGAAAGACTGTCGTTTCCCTTCCCCATTGAATAGTCTTGGTACCCTTGTTAAAAATCATTTGACAGTACAAATGAGGGTTTATTTCTGGACTATCTGTTCTCTTCCATTTGTTCTGTATGTCTGTCTTTATGCCGGTACCATGTTGTTTTGATTTCTGTAGACTTAAAAGTTTTGAAATCAGGAAGTATGAGACTTCCAACTTTGTTCTCTTTTCCAAGATTGTTTTAGCTATTTAGGGTCCCTTGAGATTCCTTATGAATTTTAGGATGGGTTTTTCTATAGCAGCAAAACATGTCGTTGGGATTTTGATAGGGATTGTGTTAAATCTGTAAAATTCTTTGGATGATATTGACTTCTTTACACTATGAAGTCTTCCAATCCATGAACATGGAATCTCTTTCTGTTTATGTTTTCTTTCATTTCATTCATTAGTGTTTTGTAGTTTTCAGTTTACAAGTGTTTAACGTCCTTGGTTAAGTTTAATTCTATGTATTTTGTTCTTTTTGATGCTATTGTGAATGAACTTGTTTTCTTAACTTCCTCTTAGATTGTTTATTGCTAAAGTATAGAAACACAGCTGATTTTAGTGTGTTCATTATGCTGCAACTTTGGTCAATTTGCTTAGTAGTTCTCACAGTGTTTTGTGGAATCTTGAGGGTTTTCTAGATCATGGTGTCTGTGAACAGAGATAATTTTGCTTATTCCTTTCTAATTTGGATCCTTGTATTTCTTTCTCTTGTCTGATTGCTCTGGCTAGAATGTCCAGTACTATGTTAAATATTTGTGTTCAAAGTAGGCATCTTTGTTGTATTCTTTTTTTTTTTTTTTTTTCTTGATATTAGAGGAAAAGCTTTTGGTCTTTCACCATTGAGTATGGTGCCAGATGTGGGCTTTTCATGTATGGCCTTTATTATATTGGGGTACTTGCCTTCTATTTCTTGTTTGTTGGGTGTTTTTATCATGAAAGTGTATTGACGTTTGTCAAGTGATTTGCCTGCATCTGTTGAAATGATTATGTACTCCCCCACCCCTTCTTTCTGTTAATGTGGTGCAATATATTGATTGGTTTTTTAAGTTGAACCATATTTGCATTCCAGGAATAAATCCCAGTTGGTCATGGTGTATACTTCCTTTAATGTGCTGTTGAATTCTGTTTGCTAATATTCTGTTGAGGATTTTTGCATCAGTATTCATCGGAGATATTGGTCTGTACTTTTTATTTTTTATATATCTGT
Organism: Halichoerus grypus; assembly: GCF_964656455.1. NCBI lineage: Eukaryota > Metazoa > Chordata > Mammalia > Carnivora > Phocidae > Halichoerus > Halichoerus grypus. Next base: position 172,309,241 of record NC_135716.1, read on the forward strand.
TTTTAATTAGGCTCCATGCCCAGCTGACTGAGCCACCTAGGCACCTCCCAAACCGATCTTTTGTTTGAAGAATTAAATCTGTTTATATTTAAAGTAATTGTTGTCAGGAAAGGATTCACTGTTGCCATTTTGTTATTTTCTTTTGTTTTTGTTTTTAAGGTTAGATTTTTAAGTTATCTCTACACCCAACATGGAACTTGAACCCTGAAATCAAGAGTTGCATGCTCCACCAACTGAGCCAGCCAGGCGCTCCATTTTTTTATTTATTTTATGACTTAAACTCTCTCTCTCTCTCTCTCTTTTTTTAATCATTTCCCCCCTTACTGTCCTCCTTTGTACTTAGTTGAGTTTTTGTAGTGGCATGTTTTGAATCACTTCTCATTTCCTTCTTGTGTATATTCTATAGATGTTTTGTTTCTGATTACCATGGGGGATTACATGTAACATCTAAAGTTACAGCCATCTATTTTAAACTAATAACAATTTAACTTAAAAATAACTTACAAAGGGCGCCTGGGTGGCTCAGATGGTTAAGTGTCTGCCTTTGGCTCAGGTCATGATCCCAGGGTCCTGGGATCGAGCCCCGCATCGGGCTCCCTGCTCAGCAGGAAGCCTGCTTCTCCCTCTCCCACTCCCCCTGCTTGTGTTCCCTCTCTCGCTGTCTCTCTGTCAAATAAATAAAATCTTTAAAAAAAGTAATAACTTACAAATGCTCTACTTCTTTTCACCTCTTCCTCCTCCCTCTTTTATGTTACTGGTGTCACAGATTATATCTTTCTGTATTGTATATACAGTGACATAGATTTATAATTAGTTTTATGCTTTTGTTTTTTAAATCCTATAAAATAATAAAAAGAGTTATGAGCCAGAAGTACAATAATACAGGTTTTTATATTTGCCCATGAATTTTACTTTACTGGAGAACCTTATATTTTTCTGTGGCTTCCAGTTACTGCCTCGTATTTCTTTTGTTTCCACTTTCAGAACAAGTCTTGTAGTAATGAACTCTCTCACCTTTTGTTTATCTGGAATTTTCTCCCTTATTTTTGAAGGACATTCTTGAGGAACATAGAATTCTCATTTGACAGGTTTTTTTTTTCAATTGTTTGATTATCATGTGTCTCACCTGGAGTTTATTGAACTTCCTGTATTTGTGTGTCCTTGTCTGTCTTTGAATTAGGCTATTTTCAGCCATTATTTTTTCAGATTAGGTCTCTGCCCCTTTCTTTTCTCTTTTCTCCCATAATGCATATATTGATTTTTTTTCAATGAGGTCCCTTATATTCTTTAGGCTCTGTTCACTTTTTGCCTTCTACTCTTCCTCCTCACCTTCCTCCTCCTCTCTCTCCCCACTTCTCACACTTGGTAATTTCAAGGGTCCTCTGTTCAAGGTCACTGATTCTTTCTTCCGTCTATTTAAGTGTGCTTTGGACCCCTCTAGTGAATTTTAAAAATTGAGTTACTGAGTTTTTCTACTCCAGAATTTCTGCTTGATTCTTTTTTACAATTTTTTGATACTCTGATTTGTGCTCTTTTAAAATTTTATTTATTTATTTATTTATTTATTTATTTATTTTTGTTCTCTTTTTTTAATACTCTTTTTTTATGCTCTGATTTTGTTTCATATGTTGTTTTCCTAGGTCTCTGTTTTCCTTTATTTTATTGAGCATATTCAAGACTGCTGTTTTGAAGTCTTTGTCAAGTAACTCCAAAGTCTCTGTTTCTTTAAGGTTGGTTTCTAGAGATTTACATTGTTCCTTTGAATGGGCAGTATTTCCCTGTTTATTTGTGTGCCTTGTAATTGAGCATTTGTAAAACATCCACACCTCCTAGTATTTGGGGCCTGGCTGATTACAGGGGAAGACCATCACTCATCAGTCCAGTGTGAAGGCATAAAGGTCTTTTCAGGCATTTTCTGTTCATATATCTTCCCTGGGCCTGTGTTTGTGGTTTCCCTCCAATTCCACTATATCCATGGCTACTTTTAAATCTCTCAGTTTCCTGAAAAGTCTTACCCCTGCTTCTTCTCAAGTCCTTAAATGTTCTGTTGTATTCCGCTTCCTGTAATCTCTTGCACCAGATGCCTGCAGGTCTGAAGTCTCCCTGCAGTTCTCATGGAGTTCAGCAGGTGCCACTGCTTTCTATGGGACTTCAAGCTGATATACAAACTATGCCACTGTTCTCATCAGTGCTCTGAGTATGGTGAAATAGAAACCAGTCTCTTAGGCAGCCCCTATGTGAGCCAAGTCAGAATGTTGCAAACAAGTTCCATTTTTTCTCTTCTGTTTCAAGGGAGAAACTGGGAATTGGGTGGCTTCCTCCAGACTGTGCCATGCCAGGGAGAGGTTTGGGTAGGGGCAGGCAAAAACACCACTACATTTCCCATCCTTTTGAGTGTGGTTGTATAGAGCTCAGGAAGACAGTTGAAGGTGCCCAGAAACAGTGTGGATGGAAAATTATTTTAGGATCAAAGTAAAACACAGGACCTGTGTAAATATGGGAGAGTGAAAACAACTGTTCCATAGCCATCAGGAATGGCACATACGTTTTTTGTTTTTTTAAGGATAAACTTAAGGATAGAGAAATAAAGTAAGTGTTTAATATTTTCAGAGCAAGGGGAGGGTCACTTTTAACTTTCGTATTAATCTAGGTCAGTGTTTCCAAATGTTTTGATTGAGGACCTCTCTATACTCTTAAATAACTCTGGGGGTCTCAGTATTTTTTTCATGTTATATCTATTAGTATTTGCTATATTAGGAGTTAAAACTGAGGAATTTAAAAATATTTATTTTAAAGTAAAAATAAAGTTCATTTTTTGTACACATCAATAATATATTTTTATGCAAAAATATTTTCCAAAACAAAAATATTGATGAGAAGAGTTGTACTGTTTACAGTTTTGCAATAATAGAAGGTAGGTGGAATCTCATCTCTTTCTGCCCTCTAATTGTTTCACTATATTATTTCAGCTGAAGTATATGAAGAAAATAGAGGCTTACACAGGTGTGTAGTTAGGAAAGGGAGACATATTTTGTACAGTCCTTTTCAGAAACTTGTGGTAATTCTTTGAAATTATGTCAAATTCAGTAAGTGGTAATTTCTTAAACATTATTTGCATTCTGGAATCTGAATCTGTATCAGTGAACTGTTGGTACTCTGGTATGTTAAAATCTACTGGTGTGTCTTGCATTTGAATTAATTATTAATATTATATGATTTGTAACATCACACATTGGTCATTCAAAATACACTGCTTCACTGAGTTATACAAAACTTTTTTTTTTTTAAGATTTTATTTAGTTATTTGAGAGAGAGCACAAGAGGGGGGAGCGGGAGAGGGAGAAGCAGACTCCCTGCTGAGCAGGGAGCCCGATGCAGGACTCGATCCCGCGACTCCAGGATCATGACCTGAGCCGAAGGCAGTCGCTTAACCAACTGAGCCACCCAGGCGCCCTATACAAAACTTTTTTTAAAAAAATTTTTATTTTTATATATTTGAGAGAGCAAGCACAAGTAGGGGGAGGGACAGAGGGAGAGTGACAGACTTCCCACTGAGCAGACTCTCCGCTGATCCCCTGTGGGGCTCAATCTCAGTACCCCAAGATCATGACCTTAGGCAAAGTGAGACGCTTAACTGACTGAGCCACCCAGACGCCCTGTACACTTTTTATTACACAGTATTAAAAATCACATTCTCATCAGAAAAGTCTAAATATTGGGGAGGTGCCAAGCTCATAGTGACAGATACATATTTTCAACAGTCTAATTTTATTTGAAAGCTTTAATTTTATTATTGGTAACAAATACTGTTCATTTTCCTTGACCTGACAGGCTCGTTTTGTTCATTTTTACTAAAATGTCTGCCATGTACCAAAGTCTTCATAAGCATAGTATGTCTGTTATTTATTCTTTCAAATAAAATGGTGTTGCATGAAAAGAGCATGTAGTTCAGCTTGTAACTCAAGCAGTAGCATAAATGCTATTTCTCAGTACAGACATCTTACTCCAGTATGCTTCGGAAGTGCTCTATTTATCTTCTCTTACTTGGTCACAACAGTATTAAAAAAGACATGTGCTAAAGCTTCCTTACTATATGGTTCCAGTTTTGTAATGTTTTATATGTGACCACATCACAAAGATGAGGATAGACTTGTGGTTGCCATGGGTTAGATTCATGAGAGGTGTAGGGAAGAAGGAAAGAAGGTGACTGTGGCTATGATAGGGTGGTCTGAGGGATCCTTGTGAAGAACCTGTTCTGTATTCTGTCTGTAGTAGTGGTGACACAAATCGATATATGTGATAAAATTGCCTATAACTAAATACAGAAATGTGTATGCACATAAAGCTAGTGAATTATGAATAAGGCTGATGATGCGTTGAATCAGTGTCACTTTTCTAGGTTTGTTGTTGTACTGTGGTTATATGTTACCATTAGTTCAAACTAGATGAAGAGCATCTGTATGGAAACTCTTATTGTTTTTCAAACTCCATGTGAATTTATAATTACTCAAAAAGTAATAACTTTTGGGGCACCTGGGTGGCTCAGTCATTAAGCATCTGACTTCGGCTCAGGTCATGGTCCCAGGGTCCTGGGGTCGAGCCCCGCATCGGGCTCCCTGCTCAGTGGGAAGCCTGCTTCTCCCTCTCCCACTCCCCCTGTTTGTGTTCTCTCCCTCGCTGTGTCTCTCTTTGTCAAATAAATAAATAAAATCTTAAAAAAAAAAAGTAGTAACTTTTACTGTCACATAAATGGCATTCTTTTTTTTTTTTTTTTTAAGATTTTATTTATTCACTTGAGACACAGATACAGAGAGAGAGAGAAAGCATGAGCAGGGAGAGAGGCAGAGGGAGAGACGCCTAACCATCTGAGCCACCCAGGCGCCCCCATAAATGGCATTCTTAAGTACTTTTTTCTTTTTTTTTTTTTATTTAGTATATAGAGTGTAGAAGTGAAGAATACCAGTAGTTTTACCCACCTTGCTTTTCTGTCATTAGTGCAGGTCTCAACACAGGCTAATAATAGCTTAGCATTAATATTTTGAAAATTTTGGGGGCGCCTGGGTGGCTCAGTCGTTAAGCTTCTGCCTTTGGCTTAGGTCACGATCCCAGGGTCCTGGGATCGAGCCCCGCATCAGGCTCCCTGCTCATCGGGAAGCCTGTTTCTCCCTCTCCCACTTCCCCTGCTTGTGTTCCCTCTCTCACTGTCTCTCTGTCAAATAAATAAATAAAATCTTTAAAAAAATTTTTTTTTTTTTTTTTTTTACCTGGCAGACAATTAGAGGTCTCAGGGATGCCCAGACATATGCAGTCCATACTTTGAGAATCAGTGGCATAAAGCCTTTATTTAGCTGAGGAAAACAAGTAATATACCTAAGACTGTGTATGGGTCTCTGCATCTCTTTCCAGTGTTTTATACTGTACTCTTGTTTATTGGATATTATTGTACTTCTGTGAAAACACAGAAATGGATGTTTGTAATGATATAAATGACAGACATGAGAAGAGTAAAACTTTCAAATTAACAGCTTTCTATACCTATGCTGCGCAGTATGGTAGCAACTAGTCCTATTTGGCTATTTAAATTCAAAATCTAAGAGATTAAATGTATATAAATAAAATTTAAGTGGAATTAGTAGTTATGGAGTTCAGTTTTGAATGATGAAAAAATTCTATGGATCTTTTGCACAATGTGCATATAGTTATTAACACTACTGTCCAATTAAAAATGGTTGAGCTGTAAATTGTATTATGTTTTCTACCACAACAAAATATTTTAATTTTTTTTAAAGATTTGTTTATTCATGAGAGAGAGTGTGTACGTGAGTGCGCAAGTACAAATGGGAGGGGCAGAGAAAGAGGGAGAGGGAGAGAGAATCTTAAATGCTATTAGTACCTTCTGTGTATATGTGTGCTTATTTCAACATTCTCTCTCAATACCATTCATTCCATATCATTACATGTTCCTCTGTATCTTTTTTAATGACTAAAAGATTATACTCTATGGCTGAGTAAATCATTTTTACGTCTATATCTATCTATCTTTTATTGGTTAAGGTGTGAAGTTCTTAAAAGACCTGCAACCATAAATCTTCAGCCTCGTTTATGTACCTAGGCCACAGCTATATATAGTGTCTTCTTTGTGTTAGATTTCAGTAAATACTGTTGATTTAATTTTAATTGTGATTTATGAGATTTATGAGACATTTTATTTATGTTCCAAGAATATTTAGAACTTTGCAAAATACAGAATTCCTACTGTATTTTCTGGCTGACTTTTTTTTTTCTATCATGTGAAGAGGAAGCTGAAGGATAGAGGTTATTTTCATGTCTTTATTATTAAAGTAATCAATTCTTTTGATCCTTGAATAAGGAAAAACATGTAATACAGAATTGTATAAAATAGAACCGTGAGTTGTATCCTATACTGTCCTTCCGATTCCCGTTCCTCTGAAGTAGCTGATGCTGTTTGCTTAGTAAATGTAAGTTTGCTCAGGAAGACATCTTATCTAAATTTATGCATTTATGGATATATTAGTTTTATGTATCAAAAATCTACACAAGTAGGGTGCATTTATATTCTCTCATTGACTGACTTTAGTATATTTTCACCTCTTCCCTAGAAAAACATGGAAATTTAGCATGCCTCCCCTTTATTTGGCCTTATGAATATATCTGTTCCTTGAAATGGATTTGTGTGTCAAATAGATAAGCTTATTTAAAATGTCAGAATATGAAAACACTAATTCAAAAGGATATATGCAGCATTATTTACAATAGCCAAATTATGGAAGCAGCCCAAGTGTCCACTGACAAATTAATGGATAATGAAGATGTGGTGTGAATTGTTGAATCACTATATTGTACACTTGAAACTAATGTAACACTATTGTTAACTTTATTGGAATAAAAATTTTAAAAAATGAAAGATGGTAGGTATTATCTAATAGCTCTTTGGAAAGTTGTGGGAACTTAATTGTTCTTTTTTTTTTTTCTTAAGGTTTATTTATTTGAGAGAGAGAGAGCATGGGGAAGGGGAAAGGGAGAGGGAGAGAGAGAATCTCAAGCAGACTCCGTGCTGAGCCTGGAGCCCCACATGGGGCTTGATCCCATGACCCTGAGATCATGACTTGAGCCAAAACCAAGAGTTGGTCTCCCAACCAACTGTGCCACCAGGTGCCCTGTAACTTCATTTTTCAATCACATTTGCATGTTCATGCACACACATTCACAATATTGAATTTAGTCATTATGGTAGTATTTGTTTCAGATGAAGGAATTGTCTTAAACAGGTAATATTATTTTTAAATACTTTATTTATTTATATGACAGAGAAAGACAGCACAAGCAGAGGGAGCAGGAGAGGGAGAAGCAGGCTCTCCTCTGAGCAGGGATCCCGACACAGGTCTCAATGCCAGGACCTTTGGGATCATGACCTGAGCCAAATGAAGAGCTTAACAGACTGAGCCACCCAGGCGCCCCTATAATTTTTTAAAATTTATTTATTTGTTTGAGAGAGAGAGAGAGAGCAGGGTGAGAGGCAGAGGGAGAGAGAGAATCTCCAGCAGACTCCTGCTGATCACAGAGCCCAACGCAGGGCTTGATCCCAAGACCCTGAGATCATGACCTGAGCCAGAATCAAGAGTCAGACACTTAACTGCCTGAACCACTCAGGCGACCCCTGTTGTAATTATTTTTGTTGGCTTAAGTCCATTGTATTATATCGCAAAAATTGAAAATCCTTGTTGATTTTTTTCATAAATTTATATTTTAAAAACCATCACATCTGGACCTAAGATGCTATGTTATGGTGTTCTGTCTTATAATGGAATTTACCCTCAGGTTTTTATCTTTAAATATCCAAATCACTGTTTCTTAAATAGTTATTATGGACTTAAAGGTTATGTCTGCAGCACAGAAATTGTTTTGGTTGACTTTTTTCTTTTTTTTTTTTTACTGGCATTCTGTTAACAGTTTATCAGTTAACACCATTTGGTAGTTTTTGTTGTTACTATTGTGTTCTTATTTCCCCAAGTTGATAAAAAGGTATCAGTGACTTAGGAAGGTTCATTGAAACATAAAAGTAATGATGAAAATGAGAATGCAAGTCTGTAACTTATGTAAACTTGGACAGTGAAGTGATTGGCAGTTTAAATAGAAATAATTAATGTATACGTCCTTGGAGAAGTAAGTCTTTGTAATACCTGTGAAGGTCCAAAAAGAGAAAGTGCAAACAAAACCTGTGATGACTATTGACATGATAGTCTGTTGATCTGTTCCTAGTTCTCTATTCATTTGATATTATGAAATATGTTTATAGAATGTTCCTATTTAAATATTTGCAATATTTTCCAACAAAGTGTAGTAGTATATTAAACAACTTTTTCCAGAATGACTTCATAAACTTGGTGAATCATGTCATTATGTGTAGAGAAGAGAGAAAAAAACCTAGACGCATCGTTCACAGTTGCACTCTTTGTAGCATTGACAGGTACAATTTATATCATTCCAGATAAATTTCTAAAACCAGCCACAAAGAGTTGAATAATCCTCTGAGAGAAAGCTAAGTGAGCTCTTGGCAAAATTCCTTTATCTGTGCTTCTGTTAAAACCCCATAATGGCACAATGGCATACGTTGTGAAAGTGGAATCACTTCTGTGTGTGGCTGTCATCAGATATTATGCTTTGTGTTTAGATGAAACTGCTTGTGTAGAATATGAATCTGCTCTTGACATACATATAATTTGAGTAGAACTGCTTGATTATTTTTTGTCTGTTTAAAATAGTAATTCCAAGCTAAAGGAAAATAAATTCTTCTATTAGTATTCATTATAAGACCAATGATACAGTGCCAGTATTGACAGAGAACCAGCTATATGTGTTGCCAGGAATGGTGTATTACCTAATGATAGTACTTGTGCCTGAATGGTAATTCACATGCCGCTTTTTCAGTTAACTGTAGATGTGTTGCCTTATATGGCTCCAGTGTTGAAGATATTAGTGAAAATCTTGAATAAGGTCAAATATGGCCATTATGCATATTTTCAGCATCTATTCTGAAAACAAATTAGGCTGCTCTTCCTTTCTGTAGTACTCTAGCTATGGAAGGGCAAAATTTTCACGTAACTTCTTGATAGAGAGAACATTTCTGTATTTTTTTTTTATAAGTTGTACATCTCAGTGTTGTCTTTAGTATTTTAACAGTCAGAAGGTTTTGCTTCAGCCAACATCAGCTAAATGTTGAGAATAAAGTATCAAGATTTCCTAAAACCAACGAGCCCTTACCACTGAGAATATGGCTTTCTTAACATTTGATCACTTTGTTTAAATTGATAAAGAATGAAATTGGTTCTGTATTTTACAGCTCTATCCAAATGTTGTCATCAAACTTGATGAAATACTTTTCAACTTAGGGGCAGACAGAGTTGATAAGAAATCAACTCACCTTTCTTGGAGAGGAGGCAAGATGGTGGAGGAGTAAGGGGACCCCTTTTCAACTGGTCCTCTGAATTTAGCTGGATATCTATCAAACCATTTTGAACACCCACGAAATCAGTCTGAGATGTATGAATATATATCTGGATCTCTGAAAACAGAAAAGCGACTGCTTTTTGCAAGGTAGGACGTGTGGAGTCATGAATTGGCGGGAAGATATCAGAAGATAAACAGAAGGGGGAGGGAGCCTCCATAAATGGTGCCTGGAAAGTGATGTAACACCAGAGCACAAAATCAGAACCTTAGAAATTTGCTCTAGTGAGAAACATCCCTCTCTGAAGGGGGCTCAGGAAATGAAAAGGCAGAATTTTAGGTAGGTAGGGCATTGTGGTCTCAGGTTATGAGGGACTACAGAGCAAAACGGATTCCTGAAATGGTAGAGTGCCCGAGCATTGGAGCCAGGAAGCAGGTTATGGTCAGCGAGCCCAGGAGGGGACTCTCAGCTCCAATCGCCATAAACCAGGAGCCAGGCCTGTTGATAACCGCTCTTTCCTTGAACAGCCTGAAAAAATCTGGAACCTGAGTCCGTGACCGGGCAAAAACTTGCAGAACGGTAGTGGCCGGGAAAAGGCTTTAGAGTGGAACCCAGACTGATGCCGGAGTTTTGGGTGTGCCCACGAGCCCATAGCCACTTGCGGTTTTAGGATCACAAAGGGCACTGGTACTCCGCCCCTGATACTACCTCTGAGAGAGTTGCTGTGGGCACGCACCGCAGGAGACTGCAGTTTTCAGCGGCGCATGCAGAAGTGGAGATTGTTTGTCCTGGAGGGTCTATTAAAGAGGGCAGATTGAGATTTTTCTGCTCTGGGCCAGAGGTTTGGCTGCGGCCATTTTTGCTGTGATCCTCTGAAGAGGTGGGGAAAGCACCCAGGGAACAAAAGCCACACAGAAGACTGGTTTCCACTGAGCGCATCCTCCTGACGGGGTGGGGCACCTCCCCCGCCAGGCAGGGTTACCTGAGAAACAGTGTGGCAGGCCCCTCCCCCAGAAGACAGGCTGGAAGAACAGGTGGATGACAATCCTATGGATCCTATAAGCCTGTAAAATTCCAACACCAGGGGAAAATTGTATATTGAGCTCCAGGTGTGGCCTCATGACTTACTTATTTTTCAGATATAATTCTCCTTTTCTTTTCTTTTCTTTTCTTTTCTTCTTCCTTTTCTCATGCTTTTCCTCTGTTGTATTTTTCTTTTTCCCTTTTTATTTCAACAGATGTCTGTTATTCAACTTATTTTTCATAGTTGCTTTTTAACTTGTATTTTTACACACCTATATTTTTTATAGATTCAGTTTTACCTTTTTATATATACAAGTTTTACTTTCCTTGTAATTTTGGGACGTAGTGTCCTCTAACACACAGACCAAAATACACCCAGGAACAACTGAAACACCCTGCCTTGTCCACCCTGAGAGATTATAGTCCCCCTTACCCCCGCTTTTAAAAATTTTTTTAATTTTATTCTTGTGTTTCATTTTGGCTTTGTTTTTTCTGTGGTGGCGTCTGACCACTCCAGATTTTGCTAGGGTGTATCTAGCTTGGGTCTGGTTGATATTTTGTACTCTGTTCATTCATTCAACCATCCCTCGACAGAATGACTAGGAGGAGGAACTCTCAACAAAGAAAAGAACCAGAGACAATGTCCTCTGCCACAGAACTAAGGGATATGGATATAAGCAAGATGTCAGAGATGGAATTCAGGATAGCAATCATGAAGTCAACAGCCTGGCTTGAAAAAAGGATTAGGGACAATATAGAATCTCTAAGGGCAGAAATGAGATCTAATCAGGCCAAACTTAAAAATGCTATGAATGAGATGCAGTCTAAACTGGATACTCTAACAGCCAGGGTAAATGAGGCAGAAGAGCGAATCAGTGATCTAGAAAAAAACTGATAGGAAGGAAGCTGAGGAAAATAGGGATAGGCAGCTAATAGTCCATGAAAATAGATCAATGAAATGATGTCATGAGACGTTCCAATGTCAGAATTATTGGGATCCCTGAGGGGGTGGAGAGAGAGAGAAGACTAGAAGGTATATTTGAGCAAATGATAGCTGAGAACTCCCCTAATCTGGGGAAGGAAACAGCATTTGTGTCCAAGAGGCAGAGACGACCCCTCCCAAAATCAATAAAAATAGATCAACATCCCAACATGTAACAGTGAAACTTGCAAATCTTAGAGCCAAGGAAGCTACCCTGAGAGCAGCTGGGGGAAGAGATCTCTTACATATGGAAGGACGAACATCAGAATAAAATCAGACCCGTCCACAAAAACCTGACAAGCCAGAAAGGGCTGGCAAGACATACTCAGGGTACTAAATGAAAAGAACATGCAGCCAAGAATACTTTACCCAGCAAGGCTGTCATTCACAATGGATAGAGAGAGAAAGAGCTTTCAGGACAGGGAGAAACTGAAAGAATATGTGACCACCAAGCCAGCCCTGCAAGAAAAATTAAGGAGGATTCTGTAAGCCAAGAGAAACCCATAAGTCACATAGACCAGAAAGAAACAGAAAATCTACAGAAACAGACTTTACAGGCCAATACAATGGCACTAAATTCGTATCTTTCAATAGCTACACTGAATGTAAATGGGCTGAATGCTCCCACACAGGATTTCAGATTGGATAAAAAAGCAGGACCCATCCATATGCTGTCTACAAGAGACTGATTTTGAGCCTAAAGACACCTCCAGATTGAAAGTGAAGGGATGGACAACCATTTACCACGCTAATGGATCTCTAAAGAAAGCTGGGGTAGCAATCCTCGTATCAGACAAATTAGATTTTAAACCAAAGACCATAGTAAAGAAATGCAGAGGGACACTATGTCATACCTAAAGGGTCTATCCAACAAGAAAATCTAACAGTTGTAAAAATCTATGTCTTCAACATGGGAGCAGCGAATTATATAAACCAGTTAATAACCAAAATAAAGAAACATACTGATAATAATACATTCATAGTAGGAGACCTCAGTACTGCACTTACAGCAATGGACAGATCATCTAAGCAGATGAACAAAGAAACAAGAGCTTTGAATGACACATTGGACCAGATGGACTTCGTAGATATCTACAGAACATTCCATCCTAAAACAACAGAATACTCATTCTTCTCCAGTGCACATGGAACTTTCTCCAGAATAGACCACATACTGGGTCACAAATCAGATCTCAACTGGTACTAAAAGATTGAGATTATCCCCTGCATATTTTCAGACCACAATGCTGTGAAACTGGAACTCAGCCACAAGAAGAAATTTGGAAGGAACTCGAACACTTGGAAGTTAAAGAGCATCTGCTAAAGAATGATTGGGTCAACCAGGAAATTAAAGAACTTAAACAATTCATTGACACTAATGAGAATGAAAACACATCAGTCCAAAACCTATGGGATACTGCAAAGGCAGTCCTAAGAGGGAAATACATAGCCATCCAAGCCTCTCTCAAAAAATTAGAAAAATCCCGGGGCACCTGGGTGGCTCAGTCGTTGAGCGTCTGCCTTCAGCTCGGGTCATGATCGCAGGGTTCTGGGATCAAGCCCCGCATCGGGCTCCCTACTCTGTGGGGAGCCTGCTTCTCCTTTTCCCACTCCCCCTGCTTGTGTTCCCTCTCTCTCTGTGCCTCTCTTTGTCAAATAAATAAATAAATCTTTAAAAAAAAATTAGAAAAATCCCAAATGCACAAGCTAACCTTACACCTAAAGGACCTAGAGAAAGAACAGCAAATAAGGCCTAAACCAAGCAGGAGAAGAGAAACAATAAAGATTAGAGCAGAAATCAATGAAATAGAAACCAAAAAAACAGTAGAAGAGATCAACAAAACTAAAAGCTTGTTCTTTGAAAGAATTAATAAGATTGATAAACCTCTGACCAGACTTATCCAAAAGAAAAGGGAAAGGACTCAAATTAATAAAATCATGAATGAAAGGGGAGAGATCATGACTAACACCAAGGAAATAAAAACAGTTATTAGAAATTACTACCAGCAACTATATGCCAACAAATTAAACAATCTAGAAGAAACGGACGCATTCCTGGACACTTATAAACTACTAGGACTGAAAATAGGAAGAAATAGACAATCTGAACAGACCAGTAACCAGCAAGGAAATTTAAGCAGTAATCAAAAACCTCCCAAAAGACAAGAGTCCAGGGCCAGATGGCTTGCCAGGGGAATTCTACTAAACATTTATTTATTTATTATTATTATTTTTTAAATGACCTTTTTTTAAAAGTTTTATTTATTTATTTGACAGAGAGAGCACAAGCAGGGGGAGCAGCAGAGGGAGAGGGAGAAGCAGGTTCCCTGCTGAGCAGGGAGCCCGATGTGGGGCTCAATCCCAGGACCCTGGGATTATGACCTGAGCTGAAGGCAGACACTTAACAACTGAGCCACCCAGGTGCCCCTCTACCAAACATTTAAAGAAGAAATAATACCTATTCTACTGAAGCTGTTTCAAAAAATAGAAATAGTAGGGGGCGCCTGGGTGGCTTCCAAACTTCCAAAGTCATTCAATGAGGCCTTGATCCCCAAACCAAAGACCCCATGAAAAAGGAGAATTACAGACCAATGTCCCTGATGAACATGGATGCCAGAATATTCCTAGCCAATAGGATCCAACAGTACATTTTTAAAAGGATTATTCATCATGACCGGGTGGAATTTATTCCTGGAATGCAAGGGTGGTTCATCTTTCAGAAATCAGTGTGATAGAGCACATTAATAAAAGAAAAGACAAAAACCACATGATCCTTTCAATTGATGCAGAAAAAGCACTTGATAAAATACAGCATCCTCTCCTGATTAAATCTCTTCAAACTATAGGTTATAGAGGAACATACCTCAATATCATAAAAGCCATCTATGAAAAGCCCACAGCGAATATCATTCTCAATGGGGAAAAACTGAGAGCTTTTCCCCTAAGGTCAGGAACACGACAAGGATGCCTATTCTCATCATTATTGTTCAACATAGTACTAGAAATCCTAGCCTCAGCAATCAGACAACAAAAAGAAATAAAAGACATTCAAATTGGCAAAGAAATCAACTTACCTCTCAAGTTGAAACAGTTAACTTGAATTAAGTTGAGATAGTCGCCTCCAGCCTTCTAGAGTTTGAGTGTGATACATACACATAAACTTGATTTTTCAAACATTGCTAAAAATAATCTTTGATGAGAAATCTGCAGCTAACTGTTGAGTCATATTTGATGCAATTATCACCTATTTGATAGATGTGAGATACTTGCTGTCATAATTTTCAATTTGTGGCCAGATTTAGTACACCTATAGTAAAAAGGGAAATTAACCTGATGTAGAAGCTTAATGTTGGTTATTAGAGATGGGTATAAGATTACCATGTTGAAAGATCGCAAATTATTCTCCATGTCCAGTATGAAACTTTTGTCATTAGTTTTTTTGTTTTCATTATTTAAAAGTTATAAACTTTTCAAACATTGCTTTAAAGATTTTTTTTTTTTTAATGTAATCTCTACCCCCAATTTGGGGCTTGAACTCATGACTCCAGTATCAATGCTATACTGACTGAGCCAGCCAGGCTCCCCTCAAACATTTGCTTTAAATTGTTAATCCCAGCTGAACTGCCACTAAATGGTCATTTTGAATTTTCTTTTAAAGCAAAGTTAGAATACTTTCTAGAGATACCATTTACTTAGTTACCTTGGATAAGGCACTTGTGTTTTTTTTTAAGATTTATTTATTTATTTATTTGAGAGAGAATAAGGGAGAAAGAGAGCAAGCTAGCCAGTGGGGGAAGGGGCAGAGGGAGAGAATCTCAAGCAGACTCCCCACTGAGCGTGGAGCCTGACATGGGGCTCAGTCACTTGACCCAAAAGATCACGACCTGATCCAAAACCAAGAGTCAGACACTCAACTAACTGAGCCATCCAGGTGCCCCAACACTTAAATTTTCTGACCTTTGATTTCCTCATTTGTAAAATTGGCACCATGGTAATAAAAGGTGATTGTATAATAATTGATTTTTCTTCATTTTATCTTAGCAACTTCCTTGCAAAGTAGATTAGTTACTATTTTTTACATTCATGGGAAAGATAAATTACTTGCCCAAGTAAGTGGCAGTTGTTAGGATTTAACACCAAGTCCTGTGATTCTGTGTCCATTGCTATTGCCAGTATTTCATTTTAAACATGTTACAGGTTTTTTGCTTTTTTTTCCCCTGGGTTTCAGTAGCACATAGAATACTAGTTTGTAGTATTTAACACGGGTTCATAATGAAAAGCTTATTCTCTTATTTTCAGAAAACCTGTGGTAAGTTAGTACATACTACCACTTATCCCATGCTTTTATCTAAAGTTCGTATTGATTGTAGATTTTTACATAAAAAAAAAAAATGGTCATGTAAAAGGATTAAAGCGTAAGCAGTGGAAGAGAACAACAATAATATAGCAGTTAACTTAGTGAACTGCTAATTTGGCTCTGGTCTGTCTTCCTCAGTGGTTTTCTTTGCTTGTAGGTACTTTGGAAAGCTCACCACAGCAATAACAAGTTCTCTCAGCTATGTTTGATTTTGTTTGTGGCATGGTCTGTCCGTTTCAGAAATAGATGAATTGACAGTGAGTGCTCTTTGTACTTCAGTTATCAAATCATTGTACCTAGTCATTGGGTTGCAGATGTCTCCTTATCAGGAGGTTTAAGGTAACCTCTTAAAAATGCTGCTCTGATTCTGAATTGCTGCATGTTGTGGTAAAGATAAGTTTTTAAAAGTATAGCTATAAACCATACTAGTAAATACTTCTATAAATTTCTTTTTAATACGTTGAGTTACCCTGCCATATATATTCAAAGTATGATATTGTTCTGCCATTTTTTGACAGACCCCATATCCCTCTGGACAGAATGCAGGTCCAACCACGTTGGTATACCCTCAAGCCCCTCAGACAATGAATTCACAACCTCAAACCCGTTCTCCGGTAAGTACGCAGAAGCTTGTTCTAGATAATGTTCTCCATTTAAGTTTGTGTTTTTAGGAGCTTGGGTTCCTTTGGCTAAAATTTTTACTTGTTTTTGGAAACTTGTTCCAAGGACAATTTATTTTATTATGACTTATTATTATTATTATTATTATTATTGATTAGCATTTTCAGACTTTTAATATAGGAATAATTTAAATTTATTGAGAGAAAGAAGAAATGGAGCTTTTTATCTTCTTTTACTTTTCTGTGGCATGATTTTTTTTTTTAAATCTGGTTGCATTCAAGTTCATTTCAACTCTTAATTTGTTGTACTGTTCACAATTCAGGAGGAGAGTAAAGCACAGTGATTTTAAAAGTAAATTAAATTTCATTAATTAGACTCTCAAATTTCAGTGGTTTGGGAAGTAAATTTCTGAATTGGTGTCACTAGATCAGTTCTAATCATTTGACAGTTTGGACATATGCATGACATACACCAATGGTGTATTCATTTTTTCAGATGGTAAATAAATTGTCATACAAATTAAAGTGCTATCATCCTCTTTGCTCATCCTTTACATGGATTGCAATAAATATTGCAAAGACTGAGAATTTACTCAAGGTTCATCCTTCTGCTTCACAAAAGTATATAGTTGCTTCAGCTGTCCATTCCTTAGAACGTCGTTTCCTGCCCTGCATGACTAGTTTTTGTCAGAAGGTGCTTCTGTAATATCTCACATTGTATCTCACATTCCTACTTGTATCTCAGCTCTGTGTTTTCCTCAGTATAGGTATCTTTGTTTGGTTCCCTACCCCTGCTTTTTTGCCTGTAGTATAGGGGTATTTCATTGCATTAGCTCCTATTCATTTGGTTTTATGCATGAACTGAGAAATGTTGAAATGTATGAAAGATTGCTCAAAGAACTAGAGATCATAGACTGCACCAAAATGTAACCTCTTTCTTACCCTCTTCCTGTCTTCCTTTTCCCTATTGCCCTCTTCTCCAGTACCTGTTCTTAGATCCTGGTTCTCCCCAGGGGGTGGAAGAACCTTTCTAAAGAGGTGGGACTTTGGTCCTAGTTGCCTGTATGCCTGTCTTTTTTTTTTTCTGAAATGATCAACAAGATGTCTGATGCAAGTTGTGTTCTGAGAGTGGTTTGGGGATGTGGATACTTGACTACTTGGAGTGGGCCTGAGATCTCACCAGATTAATTTAGATAGGCCCTGCTTCTAGTCATTAAACATGGGACATTATGGTAAGCTCTTATTACAAAGAATTCTATGGCCCTCTTCACCCCCATCCCCCTTTTATAATTATTGAAAGAAAAGAAATTTACATGGTTAGAACTGGCGCAAAACCTGACTGAAGAGCTGCATCTCTAAACCAGTTTTTTTGACAGCCCAGCAGAACAGTGCCAATACATTGCACAGACAACTGGAAGAGGAGGAAGGTTTTGGAACAGACTCCCGTTTACAGGTCCTTGGCTGGAAGAGGCTGGATAAAATACTGCATTGTAAGCAATATAACAAACTGTACTTCTTGCAGGCAGTGGTGCCTCTGGCACTCATTATTTTTGACCACATCCATTTATTGGCTGATGAACAGAAATGCTTTGATTGCTTCTTCTCTGAAAGTCTAACCTAGCATGGCAGTTTCTGCCAGGCATACTGGGGAAAAGAATAACAAATTGGGTGGGTCTTCTTGATTGGGAATTAGACAGGAGTAATTTGGGGTTTAGATTTTTCTTTATTTTAAACTCGAAGAGGGATATCCCTTTCAGATAAATTTGATTTTAAAAGATAAATTTCAAGGCTTCTTTTTCCCTCTTTCCATTTTATAATTGAATATCAAAGAGGAAATTGTCTGTAGTTGTCAGCCATTTTTCTGTGGTCATAAACTCTTCAGATACTATCCTCTATGCAATTTTTGCCATCTGCTCTGCTAGTGACCATTATCACCCCCATTACTAAAAACCACACACATAACATTCCATTACATATCCCAAAACAAGTGCAAGACTAGCAAACCCTAGACTACTCTTGCTTGTTGTTTTGGGTCCCGTTTTCTTTATTTCATTTGTGTTGGTGCTGGGAGGGTGAAGTTGGGATATGAAATTTGACAGGATTGCATTTTCTTTCTACATCCCAAGTTGCCATAGTCTAGTCTCATCCATCCCACAGCTATCCCAACTGGTGAGGAGAGGTAAGCTGTTGCACTAAGGAAGGGACCCTTCCCATGGCTTTGTAGAGCAGCTAAAGCTTACTCCATTCTATTTCTGCATTAATGGGCCATTGGCAATTGCACAGTTTAGGCTATTCTGTTCTTCCCTGGACAGCTGCCTTTGCAATCCAAGTGGCTTCAAGTGGCCCCCTCCCTCTTTCAGGTTATCTTTGTGTCCATATTTCTATTTGATGTATAGTATCTTAGTTAAATTCATATTATTGAAAATCTTGTTTAAAAGGAAAAAGATACTGATTAGCTACCTATCTGTTCATTTTCTGGTTATGCTGGAACTCTTTAAACAATAGTTTATTTTTAAATAGCCTCCAAAATACCTCTTAAATGCCTAATTGAAAGAGGGGGAACTGTTTGGCTTTTGCAGTAACCTGTATCCACTGGTTATATTTTGTGGTGCTAAGTGCCAAAGATACATCAGTGTTATGTTGTCCCTGCCCTGTTGCCAACTGTGCCCAGAAGAGTGAGTGGGTGGGTGGGTGGGTGGCATTAACATTGGATCCAAGTTCACAGAAGGCTGCTTTCCTTAATATCTACAGTCCTCACCATCTTAAAGACCCCTTAAAAAAAAAAAAAAGAAAGAAATGAAAGTTTCTATTTTTAATATGAGCCAGCAGCGACTACAGTTTGTTCTGTTGCTTACAGTTACCCATAGGATTAAGACTATTGTCATTCCAAGTGGAAAGCTCAATAGCCAATGGTGACTAGTGCAAAATAGACTAGGGTACTTTCCCACTAACTTGTGTTTTGTTTTGTTTTGTTTAAGTATATTTGTAATTTTATAAGGTACTCCTCTTGCTCATAGAAAGTTCTCTTTTTGACTGGAATCTTCCAAATATATGAAGTTGCAACTTTTATTTTAGAGCCTTAGAAATGGGACCTTTCTGTGGAACAGTGATAAGACAGGTACTGCTGTACTCAGGTTAATTTTTTAACATGGCCCTTCTCTCCCATTTTCTTCAAAAGTGTCATGAAGAAACATCTCACTTCCACCCCCTACTTTCATACCACATGGGTGGTATTGCCTATTCTTGAAACTTGATGTCCATAGTAGAGGTATGATCTGTTTTCTTTTCATAATTGGAAAACTGAAAATAGAAGACCGCAGTTTCTGTGACGAGAAAACGTTCTACAAGAAGTGAAGCTGCCCTTATCATCATTTTGAAAAACTCTTTTATAGTAGTTAGCAAATATAATGGCTGACCTAACACACTATAATCACACAGGTCATCAAGAGCTCATTAATTTATACTGAATAACTTTGAATTGTGTTTAAGACACATTTCATTACTTGAAAAATAGGTGATGTTTTAGCTTCTAAGGTGACTTCTTAATCTTCTTAGGTGAATTCTTAATAAAGCGGTCTTCAGCCATCTGCTACATTGTGATGTGCTCCACTGCAATTTTTTGAAAATTATTTATATGAAATAACGGCAGTTGGGGAAATAATTCCACATCTCTTGCACGTAACTTAAATTCTGAGTATGAGGGATTGTTTCTTCATTAATCTTCAGTCTGATTCACTGGCAGTGATGAGTTGATGGAAGGAAGGCTCTCTAGGAAATAACTGAAGATGTATTTTAGTTTCTTAAATGTATTACATTAAAGCCTTTGTGGTTTGCGTTCAAAACCGCTTTGTAAATATTTTCTTCTCACTATTAAAGAGGGTGGTTAAATTTTGATAGTTAATGTATTAGTAGCCAGTACATGACACTGTGTCCCAAATAGTTTTCTCTGTCCTTTTTAGTGAAGTCATATTGGAAGTCCAGTTAATGCTCTGGTGAAGAATTAGTTGATCTTAGAAATTTAGTATTTAAAATTTTATTGGTGGAAAAGCTTTTTCTTTCATTGTACGCTAGGGAAAATAAGAGTTGGGAGTGTGTATTACCTGCTTTCAAGCACTCTATTGGGCTAAGGAGTTATATTTTCTTTTGTTACTATTCTCAATATCAGATAGCAGTAGGTGCATATGGACAGTGTTGTGCTGTTGTGTATAAAAATTGAGAGATTTGATTTCTTTCACTCTTTTTTCTTCTTGAGCTTATAATAGTACCACTTTGATTAATCATGTTAGAAAGTGATGTTCTTTACCAGCTATTTGCTTTGGTATGCCTGATATTAAACTTCACCAGTTAATTGTATTTAAATATATATATGGTTATTTATATATTTAAATACATATTTATATATTATAAATATGTTTGTGTATTTATAGATATATAAATGAAATTTTATTCTTTAAGAAATAAAGGAAGATACTGAAATTTCCATTTCATGTGTGAAATACCCCATTAAACCTAAGTAAATTTGAAATCAGTCCTGTTAACATTCTTTATTTCCTGTTGGACATTTTAATTACCTCCTGGCTATTTCTTATAATATAAAAGCTTTTCTCATTTCCTCCAGCTATATCAATAGCATAAGCACCCTTGAGTTTTTCATGTTTGTCTTAATATAATCACTTAGTATTTCAAACCTTCTTTTGCTTTATTTTAGGGTTTTTTTGTTTTTTTTTTTTAATATTCCTATCAGAGAGGTACCCTTACGTGCCTAACAGCTTAGCTGTTTCTCTCCCAGCTGATAAATGGCAAACTATAGCTGGTAGTGGTGTTAACCTGTTGAATCTTAGTACCTGTCTGTCACTGTCCTGCAGCAAAGCTTTGACTGTTTGTGTTTTTTTTTTTTTTTCTTGTGGGTTTTTTTTCTTTTGGCATATTGTGTGACATTTTGGTTTTTGTTGTGGTGTTTCTGACTCTTTGTGCCTTTCCTTTTGTGTTTGTTTTCCCTCCTTTTCTCAGTTTGCAGCGGGGCCTCGACCTGCCCATCACCAGGTACTGTACCCTTGCCCCTTCACTATCACCCTTAACTAATAGGTGGGGGCTTTAGTAGCTGCTGACCCTTAGAATGCTGCCATTCCAGGGAACCACCCAACCTGTACTCTTCAAGAGTAGCTGCAGTCTCCTGTGATTCTGTTCTTTTTGTCCTTCACTAATTTCACAGCATTTTGTTATTAACAAACCCATTCCGTTCTGTTAATGGCACAATTTAAAAATAATAGAGTGGTTTTTTCCCCCAAAAAATAATTGCTCTGAATTTAAGGAACCCTGAAAAATTGTAGATGTAGTAAGCCCTCACAGATTTTGTGGATATCTGTATTGTTTAAATTTGACTGGAACAGGCAACATTCTAAGGGTTTTCTGTTAACAATCTGATGTAACTTGTATTGATGTGTATAAAATAGCATTAATATTTCTAAAACCACTTAATTTCAGTTACTAACTTAGATCTAATATCAAATTAACAGTAATACATATTCATTTGCTTTATAGAATTATTCTCAGGATACATAGAAAATAAATACCTTATTTAATTTTAATATATGTAGCCTATTGGTTCTTTTTAAATGAAGTAATTGTATAAATTAAAATTCAAAAATGTATATGCTGACACTAATTTATTTAGCAGGAATATACTAGAGGAGGTGGTTTGGGAGAAAGTCCTTGCAGGGTTTTTCCCTCCAAATAACTTCTTACAGAGTGTCCTGAAACATTTTCTCCTGCTGCAGTAGAAAGGGCCTAGGCCTTACAGATCTGGGTTCATATTACCAGCTTTACTGTGTAACCAGCTGGGTTAAACAGATCTTTTTCTGAGCCTCAGTTCCCTCATATGTAAAATTGGGATAAATACCCTATATTCTGTGTTAGGGATAAGATTCTTTAGGCATCTGACACAAAGAAAGCAGCAATAAGTGGTAGCTATTTTTTATATTATTATGCAATCTAGTATGGTTTGATAAAATTAGAGAAATGTTACCCATTGTTTACCTGTGTTAATCATAGTTAGAATTCTTATTACTGAGTAAATGGACATGGTGTAATTGCAGGATTTCATTGTCTACCAGTGATTTAATGTAAGGCTCTATTTCTCAAAATAAAGTCTTTTCAATTTAGATGATGTAAAAACCAAGCAAATTCTGAGGTGCTAAGGACACTTTGTAGGAGAACTCAGATGTGGTTGTATGAAGTGGATGGCGATTCTTTGGATTAGATGAAGAAATAAAATTCAGATATTTTTTAGTATCAACAGATAGTGTTGTTAAAGAGCTTGCAGTTTGGTGTCAACTAGACCTAGGTTTGACTCTTATTAACCGAGTGGTTTTGGGCAAGTTATTCACTGGTCTCAACCTCAGTTTTCTCATCTGTCAAATGGGCGCAGTATTAGTAGCCATCTTAGGACTGATATGAAGAGTAAATGAGATAATGGAAGGAAAATGATTAGCAGTATTTAGCATATACTACACATCTATGGGGCAAGATTACTAAGAATTAAAAAGAAGATAAACCCTTAGGTAAAAAGATTGATTATAAATTTTATAAAATATTTAGTCAAGGGTCGTAGAGGCAAGGCTTAAATTTTAGTCAGGGATCAAGCCAGAGAGATAACTCCTAACAGAGAAACCTTGGGAGATCTCTGCTCCAGAAGCAGAGTAGAAAGAAAAACGATTTCTGTGGTCCTTCATAGAAGGCTAAGTGCTTCTATAATTTCTATTCAATCTCAATGGTCCTCAAATAGGGATGTTGTATTTAAGCCTTTATAAATAGTCTTCTTCGGAAAAATTTGTTTTCTGAACTTTCTTCTCTTTGTCTTTTAATTCCAAAAACCAAGGAAACCTTAAAGGAGTCTTTGTGAGAAAAGGTTGATTTCATTTCTGAAATCATTTTCATGTGTAATATGACTCAAGAAAGTATTGGCAGATTGGTCCTTTATTTAGCTATAGGATGATGCTTGTGAAATTAAAAAAATAGAACTCCATATGTCTATATACTTATTATTTATTCATTAGCAAGGAAAATAATTCCTTTTTACACTGGTTCTTGAAGATAGATTCTTGAGCTGCATCATAAATCCAGAGCATTACTTTTGAATACAAAAACTTCAGGTAGCTGGCTGCTTTTTACTCTGGCATTCCTCCTTTCTAAATAGCAGTTAAAATTTTTTCATTACACCAGAGAGAATTAAGTGAGTAAGGAAATATATAACTTTGGTTGAGGCAGCAGCAGGAATTAGTTCCCGTGGAGAACTAGAAGAGGGAAGGTGTGGGGTTGAAGTGGCACTGCTGAGCAGAGCTAGCTGAAACAGTGGTGTGGCATAGAGCAGATTGTTAGGAAGAGTTTGCTCTGCTGTATCCATGGAGGTACAGGCCAGTTTGGTTTGTTTCACTGTGGAATAGGTATTGGCATTTTGGGTGGGATAACCCGTTATGAAAAACTTCCCTGTAAATTGTAGTTCATTTAGCAACCTTAGGGCTCTAAATGCCAGTAGAATTCCCCCAGTGACAATTAAAAAACAAAACAAAACAAACAACACCTTCATATATTTCCAGATAACCCCCATGGAGATGATACTATTTCCCATTTGAGAGTTACTGGTTGAAGTCTGTATTTAAAATGATCATCTCCTAAAATTTAAAGTCATGTAGAGGGGCTCCTTGGGTGGCTTAGTCAGTTAAGTGTCCGACTTGTGATTTTTGGCTCAGGTCATGATCCTCAGGGTCGTGAGACCGAGCCCCATGTCATGCTCCGCAGTGGGCATGGAGCCTGCTGCTGCCTCAACCAAAGTTATATATTTCTCTCCCTCTCCCTGTGCTCCTCCCCACACACCCCCTCTCTCTCTGGGTATGTGTTGAAAGAAAGAAAGAAAGAAAAAAGAAAAAAAGAAAGAAAGAAAGAAAGTCAGGTAGAGGTTCATAGAGAAGGAGATGGCTCATAAGAGAAAACAGTACATAGAGACTTGTATAATGAGAGTAAACAGTAAAAAACATTGGTATACAGAGAATACATTTTTAAAGGGGAAAAACTTCTATGTCCTGGGTTATTTTTGGTTTGTTGTGAATTGAAGGCACAAATGGTTTTTTCATTTATAGTTGTTTTCTTTGGCCAGAAAGAATTAAATCAAGGGTTAGAATTAGCTTTGATTAGTTAGACTTAGTGAATAGATTTCTCATTTCTCCTTTATTGAATTGTTCATCAGTGGCTACCTTTCTGATCACATATCCTTTCATGCTTTGATCTTTTTTTTTTTTTTTTTTACACAATAATTTGGTGCTGGATGACGTTTCCTGTGATTGTTATTTCTAAAGTCCAACAGTAAATACATAAGTTTTTGTGAATGCTTAGTAACAATTGGTTCTATAAACATTACGAAGGAAAAGATATTGTTATTTAGATAAGCTAATTGGAGGTAATTGCTTGTGAAATGAAAACACGGTTGTCCAGTTTAGTAATCTAGAACCTATGTATATATTTTTTCTTCTTTGTAAAATGAAGTAAACTGAATTGAAATGAAACAAATAAGATTCTGCATAGTAATATTTTTAGTTTAATAGGACCAAGAAACTTACAGAATGTATTTCTTGGAACTACTTTTATTTAGAGTATCTTTATGTGTGGCCAGCCAGAGCCCTTATTGAGTCCCTCAAGTCAGGGATACCATGCTCCAGTTAGAATTATGTCAGCCATGTCTTCTTCCAGTACCATTAGTTTTTGGCTTTTACATGGATTCTTTAGATTAATTAATTAGGATGTTCTATTTTTTTGCATTTTGTAACCTGAAGAGAGCTTTAGATTAGACTAACAGTTTTCTTCAAAGGTAAAAGAAGTACTAAGTAATTTTATATGCAAACACCCGTGGCTTTAGAAATATGTCAACTATTTTTACTCTGATATCAGTTTGAAAATCCCAAGGTAATTAGAAACTGAAAGAACAGAACGTACACTCATAAGTAAAGCAAGTCACTTGGTATAATGTAGATTCTGGCTTGTGTTATTAATTTCATGTTTAGTAGTTGAAATTCGTGTAGTTGCGGTTTAAAGTTACTTGTGTTCCTGTCCTTATTTTACTTTTGGGTTTCACAACAGAGATCAAGTGTTGGTTAAATACTATGGCTGAGTAGTCTTTGCGTTTTGAGAAAGACCAAGGAATTGGTATTTATTTATTTTTTTATTTTTTTATTTTTTTTTAAAGATTTTATTTATTTGACAGAGAGAGACATAGTAAGAGAGGGAACACAAGCAGGGGGAGTGAGAGAGGGAGAAGCAGGCTTCCCGCGGAGCAGGGAGCCCGATGCGGGGCTCGATCCCAGGACCCTGGGATCATGACCTGAGCCGAAGGCAGACGCTTAACGACTGAGCCACCCAGGTGCCCCAAGGAATTGGTATTTAAAAGTGTTCCTAGAACAAAAACATTTTTCAGTGTGTTGATACATGATTTTAATTACCATAATATTCACAAATGTTGAATAGTATGCCATATTCAAAGCAATCGGATTTAGTGTAAACAAAAGCTTGATAAAGTTAACAGTATCTCGCATCAAGGAAATACGTTACCTAGTGGCAAGCAGCATTGAAACTGTGCATGTTTTCCTGTTGTAGTTTTGTTCTTTTTGCTAAAAGATTAAAAGAAAAGAAAATAGCTGGCTCATGTTGATTTTTTGTTGTTGTTGTTATGAACCTTAAAGGATTTCTGTATTCAAACTTGTGTTGTTACATTTGAAGTCTTGGTTTCTGGTAGAGAAATATTTGTATTGCTCTAGGCAGTTTCTTAGATTTGGAAAGTAAAATAAATGAAGGCTTAGGGCTTGCCTCTGGGGCCAGTTCTGGCATATCACAGTCTAATGGATATTACTTGGAAATAAGCTCAAGCATTTATGCAGTTTAAGAGACCAGTCCTCTTAGATTTTTCAGAGCTTAATGTAAGTCAGTCTTGGGCAGTTTTATCTAGTGCCTTATTCACCAAAGAGTTGTAGGGCTATGGCAGAGATAGTAAAGAAAATACAGGTTGGGAGTTGGCATAACTTTGAGCCTCAGATTTCTTATCTGAGAAATGGATAAAATATGCTCATAAATAATAAAATATTGAAGTGTTACAACAACAGCACCTATTTCGTAAGGGTGTTGTGAGGATCAGAGTACCTGCCTGTCACAGTCCCTGGCACATAATAGATTCTTGGTAAATGTCAATTTCCTTTAACAGTGACACAGCCTATCTTTCCCCCCTTTCTCAACCTATTTTTACCTATGAGCGAAGTATTCTACAAGGATGCTCATTTTTGAGTCTACGTCATGATCAGACAGAACACCTTCTGTTCCTGAACAGAATCCTTACGATTTTTTTCTTCCATCTGACCTAATCCTCCATGACACTACTGTCTAATAGAACTTTCTGTGGTGGTGGTGAAAATGTTCTGTGTCTGCGCTGTTCACTATAGTAGCTGCTAGCCACGTGTGGCTGTGGAGCACTTGAAATGTGCAGTGCAACTGAATAACTGAATTTTTAATTTTAATTTAAGTAATCAAATATGGCAAGTGGCTATTGTATTGGACAACTCAGCTCTAGGGCTTACATCTTCTGATTCTTAATGAAACATAAATTATGTGTTATTGGCCACATGCAGGGAAAGTACAGAAAGAATTTAGAATGTAATAACCTTCTTATAAATTGGTCTAAGTCAGCAGAATATCTGGTTGATACTTGAATGAATATCCCATTATGTGGACCCTTCACTGCTTGTTCCCTTATAACTTGTGAGGTAATTATAGCACTGTTATTTTTCTCAAGAGTACTTTAGAATTTTTGAAGATATTAACCTAAAAAATTCATAATTGCAAATCTTACTGTTCCTCCAGTAGGCTGAACTATATATTGCAGAAAGCTAGGGATTTCAGAAGCATATTTTTGATATGGTTTTTATTACTTTGCAAATTAATAAGTATTGTGTAGTTTTTTTTTTTCCCCACATAAGAAGAACTAATGTGATTGAACATGATTTTTCTAGTTGCTGAAAATGAATAGGTAGTTTTTAGAGAATGTTGAATTATTATGTAGTTTTTTTAGAGATATCCTTGTCTTTTGATGATTTTAGAAAGAGTGAATTCATGAGAAGTGATAGAATTACCAACATATTCAAAAAGCATTTATTACTAATGTTATTGGCCAGGAAACTTTAGGTAATGGTATAATTATCACATCTTTAGAAGGATTTTCCAAGAGGTAACGTTTTCCTTCCGGCTTCTAGAATGTTACAGTGAAAGTCAGCTATCATGAGTACTCTAAATTCAGCCTCTGTTTTAAATGTATCCTAGCCCTTTGGAAAAGCTGCGCAAAGTACCACCTCACATGAGGGCTGATTCTTCCCCTTGACATTCTCCTAGCATACTAGTGGACCATTGAAAGATAAAAGACTTAAAACAGATTGAAATCAAGTTTGGAGATGATCATGTTGTACACGATTCCTCCTTTCTCTGCCTAGCCTTTTTCAGCATTTTCATCAGTGACTTGGATTAATGACATGCCTGTCAAATTTGCTGGTGGTTATGTGGTTTTGACATTGTATTATACATTTGGAATCCAGAAGTATCTGTACAGTCTGTAATGATGGATTGAAATTAGCCAGATACATTTTCAAAGGAACAACATACATGATTCCCTATCTGAACTTCATTACACAACTCTAAGAATACATACAAAAGTGAAGAGCGTGACTTGTTGCCGGTTATATATAAAGAAGACTTAGGGATTTTACAAGATTGTAACTCAGTACCAATCAGTAGTAAAATGTGGTTGACAAAAGAGCTCCTGTTATTCTTGGTTTTGTTAATGGAAATATAATCAGCCAGAATAAGAGAGAGATGTTGCTCTTTTGATTTAGCAACAGATAAATTTATTGAGTGAGGCCAGGTACATTCTGGGCAGATACCACCTGGATATTTGTGTTTGGTTCTCTATTCAGTGAGACTTTGAACTGTGGGACCATATTGAGAGAAAGCTGAAGAGGGAATTCAGTATCTTGGTTGGAGGGACAGGGCATGGAGGGTAGTAATTGGCTTTGAACAAAAAATAGACATTGGTGTGAAAGTTGGCAGTGATGGCTGTCTTCACATAACTTAGAGATTTGTCACTTCTGTAGAAGAAGGATTTGACTTTGATGTGATTTTAGGAATATTTGTTGGACTAGAGGGAAGATGATACAGAGAGAAAAATTTGGAGCCAGTAGAAGGAAAGTCAGAACTCCATTTAATAATGGAATGGAGCTGTGTCTTCAGTTGCTCAAGCGTCGTAACCTGAAGGGCATGTCAAATAAGAGATTTAAACTTTAGGTATGTGGTTAGATTAAATGGCTTGTACTGTCCTTCCATCCAGCATCCAGGAGAGTATGATCGGTGGAGAGGAAAAGAGATTCAGAAGCATTGCAAGCAGTTTGGGAAGGCCCATTCACATTCACAGGTTCTTTTTAATAACCTGTGGTTTGCCGCCATGCCCACCCACGGATTTTTAATTTCCTGCACCACTATTAAATCTAATTCTAAATTTACAATTGAATGGTTAGGAGAGAGTACAAAAAAGAGAATCCATCTCTTTTTATTTCTTTGCCTTTCCAGCCATTACATCTTTTCTAGTTCTATAGATAGTAGAATCTCATGTGTGGGGGGAGGACGGAGGGAGAATGAGGGAGGGAGAATGAGGGAGGGAAGGAACTTCTTAAGGGTGAAAAATAAGCTCCAGATAGCCTGTCCTTGTAAAAATCTTGTGCAGTGAGTTTAAGTAAAAGGTCTGTTAACTGTTGAACCAAGAATGTAAAAAGCATATGAACAGGTGTCAGTTACTTTAAGGGAGATACAGAATTAGGGTCTTGTAGGTAGAAGAAATTTATTTTCCTGAATAATAAGCATGAATTTTGTGAAGTAATTGATGGAACGTTTTTCTTACCAGGAATGTTACGATTGAAGGATATGCCACCCATTAGTGTAGTTGGATAAAGGTCTCACCACATTCCTTCAGCCTTAGAAAAAATTTCTTTTTACTATCAACAATTGTTTGAAAATACGAAGTAGGGGCGCCTGGGTGGCTCAGTCGTTAAGCGTCTGCCTTCGGCTCAGGTCATGGTCCCAGGGTCCTGGGATCGAGCCCCGCATCGGGCTCCCTGCTCAGCAGGGAGCCTGCTTCTCCCTCTCCCACTCCCCCTGCTTGTGTTCCCTCTCTTGCTGTGTCTCTCTGTCAAATAAATAAAATTAAAAAATAAATAAATAAAAAAAGAAAATACGAAGTAGAGTGTGTAACAGTTAAAGTTATACACCTAAACCTGACTGTGTTTAAATTACAGGTGGGAGACCTTTAGGAAGTTACTTTATTTCCCTGTCCCTCAATTTCCCAGTATATCTAATGGGGGTGTTAATAATCCTACCTGTCTTAGAGCTTTGTTGTAAGAATAATTTAATATATATGTAAAATAATTACATAAAAAGCTAGTAAGTACTATATAAATCTTCAGTGTTACTTAATGTGCATATATGAATACACTTTTCTACATTGTTTCAACGCTGAAGTCTTTGTATATAAAAAATATTGCATGTCCACATAATCATAAATGTTGTGTTTTCCTGGGTTCAGCTTATGTTAATATTAGCAGTATCATCAGAAACACTTGTTTCTCTTTTAAAACCACTGAAGAAAACAGGCTTCTGAATCCTCCTTGAATAAGCTGTATTCTCAGCTATTGTAAACGGGGGTTAAAAACCCCTGCAGAGGAGTTGGAAACCAGTGCCAGGAGAAGGACTCACATACAGTAAACTGTTAGGATTGTGGGGAAACTTTGCCCATATCTGCTTTTCTTGCTCTGCACAAGTTAGTAACACCGTGTGTCTCTTCAGGCAGTAAATGCTCTTACAAAATTTGATGATAATATAACCACAGTGGATCATCACCTGTTGTGTGTGATACTCTCCTTGTCTTGGCTGCCCTCTAGAGTTGGTGGAAAAAGTTATCTTACAGGAATAAGATTTCTTCCACTGCATCTAACATGGAGTAATGCTCAGTAAGTTGAGCGGATGAATGACTATCCTCTCTTTGAGGCCTATGACAGTTTTGTGGCTACTGACATATTAACCAAGTTAGAAAAATGCTTCAGTTCATTCATGTAGTGTTTTTACAGCTCACATACATTGATGAATAATAGATTTATCTGCTGTGTAATTCAGAGAAGTGAAGTGTAGGATGGCAAGTTTACTAGTTCAGTGTTCTTGGTTGCAGCCAACAGAATTCTTGTGTCTGTCAACAAGATTGTCAGTGGAGATAAACGTGAGACTGTTGTTGTCGGTATGGCCCAGCCCAGGTTCCTGTTAGCAACTTTGCTTCTTGTACTTTCTTTTCATCTCCATCAGCCTACTCTCTCTGGCCTTCCGCATCTGGTTCCCCCATCCACTCCATTCTCCTGCTGTACTGTCTATTGCTTTTCTGTGACTTAATCTTTTTAGGGCTTTCTTTGTCCTGGGTTATGAAGGCCGAATGGGGATGAGCCTTGGACATTGGATCCTAATTCTTCCAATTCAGCACAAGATAAAAAGTTACTTCTTCTACTATCTGTGGGTAACTTGATGCTTAAGAATAAGACAGGATAAGACCTGAGTGGGCCCAAAGGTCAAAGCTCATCCTTGCTTTATTTGGACCAATTGCAATCAATATTCATGTCTGGAATTGTGAGACAACTCAAGAGATTTTGGAGCTAGACCATATTTTAAGACTAGTTTTATGTTTCCCCATTTTAAAGCTTTAAGTGGCCTCTTACATGCCGTGTTAGTTGAGAAGAGCAGGTGTCTGTCCTGAAGGGTCTAATATATTTTGAAAAGCTTAGTTATTTCTTAGGACGCTTGCAAACTTTAAAATAATGAATGGCACTTTTATTTTTAACTTTTCTCCGTTAAAGATGGAGAGTGGATCATAGAGAAGCTAAATAATGCCAAGTCACATAATGGGTGTCTGTAGAGCCAAGAACAGGAATCAGGAATCAGTCCCATCTGTACTTGAAAGCAGACATATCCTTTCAAGCTGTTACAACTTGTGGCTACAATTAGAATATTTTTGCCACTGGATTTATTTATATTCAATTAAGTGTGATTCAGTTCTTCAATTCCATGTGTCCTTGAATTCTCAAGTGGAGAATTGTCATTCTGATTTTCTAATCTTCCTTCTTCTCCTATTATTACTAAATAGATATTTTTGTTGAGCTGCATGCTATGTCCTACCCCTTCCTACTGATCTATAAGCTTTTCCATTGGCTTTCTTTCTGTTTCCTGCTGCTTTCTTGCTTCATAATTGAAGGGAGGATTCAGACCCATCCAGGTAACAACTACTGGTTCTGCATGGCCTCTTTATTACTCTATTCCCTTATTATTATTACAATGAGATTGTTTGCTGATGAATATACATGCATTCACAGTGGGAATTTATTATTGGTATATTGTTTCAAGGCTTTTAAGCCTGCAGTGAGAGCCATAAACAACCACAGGTACTGGCTGCCATTTAATAAATTTTGAGTTCTGCTCCTTCCAGACCATTCTTAAGTCTGTCTAGATTTTACACTTTTACTGCAAACTATTCAATATAGCAAAATTGGGTTCATTTTAATATGGGGTTGCCACTTTTTAGAAAAGGAAGGCCATTCCCATCGTGTGACAATCAGCATGTGACAACTCTACTGGTAGTTTTAATTTAACTTGACTCTGATAGACTGAGATAAAAATCTTTATGTCTAGAAATATTTTATAAATTACTTGAATGGTAGTTTTTTAAGGGACTGCTTTTAATTTTTAATATAAGTACTTTTATACAGTAAAACAACTTTTAGAGAGACAGAAGCTACGCCTTTTGTTATATTTTATCACATTTTAAAATTAATAATTATAGTATATAATTTTTCATTTAAAATAGCTGAGGCTTCACTTTAAAAGTGAGACTGCCCTACTGTTTTCATATGTGTGACAGCACTGATCAAAACTTGACTTAGTGTGTCTAGTCTAGAATATTTTTAGTGATCCCAGCCACATGCAGTTTGGCCTCTTTTCATGTATATTGTATTTCCAATTCAGTTGGTAACATTTTTATTAGTGGAAAAAAGGAGAAAGCTCAAGATAGTAAAATTTACATATTCCCCTTTGTAAAAAAATAAATATTTTTTCTCCCCTCCTCAGTTTTTTCAGAGGCCTCAGATACAGCCTCCTAGAGCTACCATCCCGAACAGCAGTCCTTCCATTCGTCCTGGTGCACAGACACCCACTGCAGTGTATCAGGCCAATCAGCACATCATGATGGTTAACCATCTGCCCATGCCGTACCCAGTGCCCCAGGGTCCTCAGTACTGTATCCCACAGGTAAAGTATCTTTCAGGTCTCTGTCGTCCAGCAGTAGAGTGGGATTTAACCCAAATTCTCATCAAAGGAAGCAGGGAGGGTGGGTGATGGCATTGGTTTTTCGTGATATGTGAACTTTTCTGTTGGTTATAAGTCTACCATTTTGTCATTTTCCATAATATTGTAAGGAGCTATTTCTACATCTCTAAGTTTTTCCAAGATGTTAGAGAAATTATTTTTATCTTCTAACTTTTACCCCATCCCTTCCCCATATCCATCTGCTCTAAAACAGACTCAGTAATTATGCTGTTCCTGTGATAACATTCAATTTCATTAAAAGCTACTAGCCTGAAATAATTTTATAGTGAGCTGATGTCTGTCTGTGCACTGATTTGCTGTACGGTTTTTACCTAATGCACATCTTTCTCTTCGTCCTCATTGCATCTTGATGGCAAGCAAGCATTTTTGAAAAGTATTTAACCAAGAGTTTTCACCTTATTTCAGTAATTCTCTCTCTCTCTCACACACACACACAACTTTATGTTTTTTAATAGTAAGCTATCTTCACATTATTTATAAATATCTTTAATTTCTCTTTTCTAGTACCGTCATAGTGGCCCTCCTTATGTTGGGCCCCCACAACAGTATCCAGTTCAACCACCAGGGCCAGGGCCTTTTTATCCTGGACCAGGACCTGGGGACTTCCCCAATGCTTATGGTAAGTATGAAATATTGAGCAATTTCTGCTAAAACTGATTGCTAATCAGTTTAGGCAGTGAGGTTTAGTGTTGTAAAGAATTTTTAAATAAAATGTTGCAAACAGTTCTGAATGGAAAGCTTTTTAGAGAGTGGTTTACAAGAAAAGAGTATTACAGAAGTATTTAGTTAATGACACCATCTGAAAGAGCTGGTAATTCTGTTGCAAAGAACCCATGTCTCAAGGTTCTGAATCTGCAACCAACTCATCATTACCTGGATTTTTATTGGATTTTTGCTGATGGAATAAATATACAGTTGACTATTGAATATCACAGGTTTGAACTGCATGGGTCCACTTACACACAGATTTTTTTTTTTAATAAATACAGTATGGTACTGTAAATGTATTTTCTCTTACGATTTCCTTAACATTTTCGTTTCTCTAGCTTACTCTTGTAAGAATACACGTAGTACATGTAACATACGAAATATCTGTTAATCAGCTGTTTACTTTATTGGTAAGGCTTCCAGTCAGCAGGAGGCTATTAGATAAGATTTTTGGGGCTTCAAAACTTATACATGGATTTTGAACTGCATGCAGGTGAGCAGAGGGTGCCCCTGACCCGTGTGTTGTTTAAGGGTCAGTTATAACTTATCTCCCTTCCATGATTTTTTTCTCCAAGCATTTATCACCATTTACCAAAATGTTTGTTAATGTTTCCCTATTAAAATGTACTACCATACCACAAAGGCAAAGAATTTGATTCTTTTGTTCACTGCTGTATCCCTAGCACCTAAAACAGTGACTAGGTATTGGGGTGGGATGACTGAGTATAACTGACTACCTCTGTGATTCATTTTCTGCAAAATTGTGACAAGATCTGTGTCCATAGGAAGGTTATGAGGATTAGTGAAATGAAAATGCCTCGAAAAATCACAAATATTTTTAATGTAGAGAAATAAGTGCCATGTTTGTACTTTGTGAACCCCAGTACTAAGCTAGAGAGTAATGAAAACGACTTACTCAATAAATTTCTACCACATATTATACTTGCTTTATTACATAGAAAGTGAATTCTAAGGGATAAAATCAGCAAATACTAGAAAAATTAAGCTTTAGGATTCAGTAAGCATTGATCTTTTTTGCTACCAGTAAGGACATATTA
Organism: Halichoerus grypus; assembly: GCF_964656455.1. Classification (NCBI taxonomy): domain Eukaryota; kingdom Metazoa; phylum Chordata; class Mammalia; order Carnivora; family Phocidae; genus Halichoerus; species Halichoerus grypus. The sequence continues at coordinate 172,343,946 of NC_135716.1, forward strand.
AAATTTTAACTTGTTCTTTTTTTTTTTTTTTTTTTTTTTAAAGATTTTATTTATTTATTTGACAGAGAGAGAGACAGCGAGAGAGGGAACACAAGCAGGGGGAGTGGGAAAGGGAGAAGCAGGCTTCCTGCCGAGCCGGGAGCCCGATGTGGGACTCGATCCTGGGACTCCAGGATCATGACCTGAGCCGAAGGCAGTTGCTTAACCAACTGAGCCACCCAGGCGCCCTTAACTTGTTCTTTTAAGATATAGTAATCTAGTATAGATAAACAGGTATCCACTAACCAAGTTCCTAACATTGGGATTTAGTGTCTCAATTAAAAACCTTTACATCAGAATTAATTGGTATTAGAATATCCCAAGAACATTTCCCTTAGGTTTTGAGGTGAAATAGGCCAAAGAACCACTACTTCTAGAAAAGGGAAAACCTTTCTCTTACCTTGGTTACTATTGCTTGTGAAACTGCCAGTTACAAAATGATACACTTCATAATGTCATTAAATGTCACAAGTATGTATATATGAAACATGGCTTTACTGAAGTTGTATTTTACTAGGAAATATTTGATGTTTTCAAAACAACACGTTACATATATGTGTTTTAAAGTAAGGTAATACATGTGCATCACCCAGCTTTGACATAGAATGTTGCTAATACTGTTGAAGTGTCCCTTGTGTGCCCCTTGAACTTAGTTTGAACTTGGGGTTTTCATACCACCTTAGTGCCTTTGTATTTGTACTTATTCTATAAATTTAAATCCAATTAAAATTATTTTTCCATTTTAAAAAAGATTTTATTTATTTATTCATTTTATTTATTTGAGAGAGAGAGCACGCAGGGGGAGGAGCCGAGGGAGAGGGACAAGCAGATTCTCCTCTGAGGGCAGAGCCCGACACAGGGCTCGATCCCAGGACACTGAGATCATGACCTGAGCCAAAATCAAGAGTCAGATGCTTAACTGACTGAGCCATCCAGGTGCCCCCAATTAAAATTATTTTTAAGTGTAAAATTGGCAGTTGATATTATCAAGAATTTATTGAGTAGAAAAACTATAAGGTGAGACTGGCTGTCCAAGTAAACATGCTAAAATCTCCAGACTTTTCTCTTTGAATCCCATGTTGTAATGGGAATGCAGTTGTATCTTCTAATCCGCAAAATCATTTTGAAAGGTGTCTCACTGAATTGTAGCCTGTTTATTTACACATTATATAAGTGACTTTTTGATGCAAAATGTTGTCATTAAAATTCTATTATAAATCTGTGCCAGCCCTCTTTATTGCTCTTAATACTACTGCAGTATATATAGAAACAATATAGATGAGTTTACTGGTAGGGAAATATTTTGCTGATTTGGATATACAATATTATAACATATTTGGCTTTATTTATTTCTATTACATATAGACTGTATTTGTTTATTTTCACAAAAAGCAGGATATTGAGGGGCAGTTGTATCTCAAATATTGTTGATATCTGTTCCCTTTGTTAGATATTCTTTCTTCCCTGGGAAATTCTTATGCACCAAAATCCATCAAGTAAGCAGTTTGTCTTATAGATTAAAACAGTTCACCTAGTTAACTTAAGATGAGAAAAACAATCTTAAAATAATTTTTCATTATGAAAGTAACCAAGTTAGTGAGAAAAATACAAATAATAATAGAATATATAAAGTTGAAGTAGCCAGTTTTTTTCCCTTTCTCCACTCCCTAAAGAAACAATGTATTTAACAGATTAATACATGCTTTTTCATTTATATTTAAACAATTTTTAATACATATGGCCACATACTATTTATAACGTTCTAAAACTTTCTGGTATTTTTTCCCCCCATCTCACAATATATTCATGGACATCTTTCCATTTCATTACCTATAGAATTTCAAGCTATACAGTATTCCATTTTAGGGATGAATCATAATGTATAATCCAGGCTTAGATTATTTTCATTATTTGGGCAGATATTTTAGTTTTAAGGCTTATCACTAGTTAATATGCTTTTATCAGACTTAAAAGTTCTGATCCAGTAGTTCCCATCAATTATAGGTCCTTCTGCTGTACCACCTTGGGACAGCTATTCTGGCCTTACGGTCTAGAAGACATAAACATACCCCCTTCCTATTTTCTTGTTTTGGAATCTCTTCTTCTCTTACCCTTCCACTCCCAGTTTTTCATTTCCCTCTGATCCTGGTCCCCCCCTTTTCTCCTTCCTCTTCTTCCTAATCTTGGGTTCAGGTTAAAAGCAAGTATAAGGAATGGAATCCTAGTTCTCTGTTCTGAAGCACAGCAGTCCTGTCTTCTAGGGCAGAGGGCCTTCCTCTGGCTGAACTGGTAAGGAACGAATCCTAGCCTTGTTCCTTCCTGCCCTGCTGGTGGAGTTGGTGAGTTGGACAGTCTCGTTTGCCAAAGTCTTAGTTCTTTTTCCTTAGCTTACATTTCACTCTAGGGTAATAATATTTTACTTCTCTATTCAGTTTAAATCTTGAACAGTGATTCCCAAAGAATATTTTTGCCCTTACTGAAGTTCAGTAACCAAGATCATAAAATTCTGTTTATACGTTATAATTCTTGGAGTGTTTCTGTAGTGTTGAGGAAAAATAACTAATGAGTAGTGTTTGATCAGTGTCACTTTTCAGTTTTTCTCTCATCAGTGTTTCTTAAATATTTTGATGCCTGTTATATCAGAAAAATACCTCATGAAGGTGATGGCCCAAGGTGTAAAAATTTGGGTTTGGGAGCAAAGAGGTGTGGTTAGCAGTGACAGTGATACTGGGATCAAGTCCCCCACTGGGTTCCTTGCTCAGTGGGGAGCCTGCTTCTCCCTCTGCCTGCCGCTCCCCCTGCTTGTGCTCTCCCTCTCTTTCTCTCTCTCTGACAAATAAAATCTTAAAAAAAAAAAGTCCTGTTCTCCTTTGCTTCAAACCAGTATACTTTCCCCTTTTCTCACTGTCCCATTTTCTTCCTCCCTCTTTCATTTTCTTTTCCACTCTTTTCCTGAGCTCTGTGGGGGCTGGGGCACCTTTTTTAGCTCCTAAGAGCTGAGGGATTCATTCATTGTTCCCCATGGTGTGTGGAAGTGGGAAAGTCTGGCATCCGAAATTGAATTTGATTGTGTGTTCATGGAGTGTTAATACTGTGATTGTTGGGGTGCAGTTAGTTAAGCAACCAGCTCTTTGTTTCGGCTCAGATCATGATTTTGGGGTCCTGGAATTGAGCCTTGTGTTGGGCTCTGTGCTCAACTTGGAGTCTGCTTGAGGTTCTCTCTACCTGTCCCTCTGTCCCTCCTGCTCACGCTCTCTTTCTCTAAAATAAATAAATAAATCTTAAAAAAAAAAGTAACTGTGATTGTGGATGTGGTTGTATACTGACATTATTATTCTGGGATATTATGGGATGAACTGATTTTTATTTACGACCTGCATACTTAACCACTATCTTTTTATTTGTTTCTATGGGAAAATTCAGTTTTGATAGGTTTTTGGAAGACCTGCAATGTATAAGACAGTGTACTAGGTATTTTGTAGGATGTAGATGTTGAGATATTCTCCTTGCCTTTCAGGATCTTACAGCGCATTTGTTATTTGTGTTTGGGGTTTTACCATTGCGAACAAATCTAAATGTTGACTAGACCACTGGTTCCCAGATTTTTCAATATCCTAGTCAAATAAAATTTTTAAAAAGTAAAGTAGAATAAAGGAAGAAACATACAGAACTATTACCTTTTTAATTTTGCCACAAAGGCTTTCAAAGAAAACTGTTACTTAATGTCAGTAGCATTTCATATAGGAAGGCTGTTTGAACAACAAAGGAACAAGACAGAAATAATTCCAAAATAGTAACAGACCTTTCCAAAATGTCAAATTAGCAAGCCTATAGTTGTGGCTCTGTGTGTGGTTAGTACAGTAATGTGGTTAATATTGTGTAAATTTTGCCATATATCATTGACACATTTTGTATTGACTGGAGTTTGGAGAACCACTGATCGAGAACAAGGATCAGGGGAAGAAAAGGTCAGCCCTTTTTCTATAAAGGGCAATATTGTAGGTTTTGCAGGCCATATGGTCTCTGTTGCAACTATTCAGTTCTGCCATTTTAGTGAAAAGGCAGCAGTAGGTAACAGATAAAATACTGTATGTAGGTGTATTCCAATAAAACTTTATTTATAAAATTGCACTGGATTTAGCCTATTGGCTTTAGTTGACATACCTCTAATCTAGATAAACCTGTTACATTCCATGCATAAGAGGTCGGGGACATTAAGTAACATACCTAATTAGTAAATGGTATGCAAAAGTTATTCACATTTTTAATAGAATAAAATAAATGTTTTTAAATGTCTCTGACTATATAAGAAGTTGAATTAGTATTCTATAAAAGATAATCGTTATTTGGTAAGGTAGAGGGCCCACTCTGCTGGGGTCCACAGTTGACTTGATATTTTACTAATTGTGTTTAACCCCATTATTGAGATATCCTATGCTTCCAGGTTTATTCAGCTGGTATTTATTGCATGTGTACTGTCTGCAGTCTCTACCCCAGTCGTGTTGACTCAAAAACGTTTCATTAGAACAATCTAATTTTTTTCACCTTTTGGATCTTTGTCACTTAGTTTAAAAAATATGGCAAAGTGAGCAGACTGTATTGCCTGTCTAGCAGCATTTGAAACCAATTTTAGGGGATTGTTTTCTGAGTTTTAGAACTAGTGACATTACAGGGTAGCGTAGAATTGCTTATTTAAGCTTGACTTTGAGAATACTGTATGCACTACCAGAAGCATGGCTAATAAGGTGTTTTTCTCTTTTTACATTGAATTAATTGAAATCCTAGCCATGCCCCCTGTTTAGATCTTCTCCAAATTTGATTGAGACCTGCAGAATTCTGGTACCTTGAAATGTGGTACTGCTTCCAAGAAATTACCACTTAAAAGACTATTATGATGGTGGGGATGGTTTGATGTTGATGATGACAGTGATAATAGAGCCAACATTATTTGTTTACTAACATACCAAGGATTTTACCTGTATTAACTACCTATACCTTCATGTTTTTCCTTCTTGTTATCATGACTCAACCATCACTGTTTCTACCAAAGGCCAGTCTTCTTCTTGTGTACTGGATCCCATCATGTACACATTTAAGGCTATTACTCTAGCTGTTCTCTTCTCTCTTTCTGGCATTATCATTTTCTTTCTCTCTCTGCTGGATTAATCCCTTCGGCATACAGGTATATACTGTTTTATTCCCATCTTAAGACAAACAAACAAAAAACCCAACCACTTTTCTTCATTTCCATCTCATTCACTATTGAGCCCACCGTAATCAGGATGCACTTTCCCGCCCCTCCACCCATATAACTTTTGTCAGGGTCACCTGTGCATTCTACTTTGCTGAATTTTGGTTGACTCTCAGCGCCATTTTACGTAGTTATGCATGCTCCCCATTCCTAAACCATTCTCTTTATTTCAACCACTGCCTTGATTTTCTTTTTCATCTCCTTTGCTAGGTTTTCTTCATACCTGTAATGTCTGAACAACATAGAGGGCCCCAGAATTTCGTCCTCGGGTTCATTCTCTATTTGTACTAATTTCTTCAGTTACCCAGTCTCATGGTTTAAATGTTGTCCATACTATACTAATTCCAGAATGGATACCTATTCTCTGACTCTGGAACTTGTGTCTCTTCCTGCCTACTTGCTGCTATCTGCTTTTGAAGGTCTAGTAAGAATCTCAAGCTTTACATGTCCAAAATTGAATTCTTGATTTTTATGCTCTAAACTCTACTCTTCCTCTAGTTTTCCTCATCTCAGTAGGTAAATAAATAGCACAGTAAATAGCATTTTCATTCTTCCACTTACTGCAACAAAAAGCCTTAAGAGTTTTCCTTGACACTTCTTTCTCTCATAGTCACATCCACTCTATCAGCAAATCCATAGGTTCTACTTAATGTATCCAGTATCTGACCCTTCCTCATCACCTCTTCTCTTAGTACTCTGGCTTAATAGTAATTATATTAATAGTCAAAGTTTTAAAGTTAAGAAAGTATTCATTGAGAGTACAAGGGGTGGGTGGAAGAAGGTAATTTTAGCATACCTTTAGCATAGTCAAAGGTATGAACAATGTTGGAGAGATTGATGTACTCAAGGGATAGTAGTAGGTATAGGTTGTTGCTAGAGCAAAAGTACGGAGCTAGAGAATGGTACATAAGGTAGTTAAAACCCTGGAACCTGGACTCTTAGTATCAGACTTCATTTTTCAGCTGCTTGTTCTCAGCCTTTTTTCTGCTCCAATAGTATGATATTGGCTAAGCCTTAAGGGTGGTTCCCTATGACAGTGGTTCTCTGAAAGTAGGGAGAAGAATCAGACCACTCCCCCTCCACAAGATGATCATATATATTCTCCTTCCTCTGACCAAACCCCCACATAAAACATATTCACACAAACCCTTGCTTGAGAATCACATTGCAGGGAAAGGGCAGGCCCCCGGAATAGATTTTTTTAAAGGCAGTACTATAGTATGATTAGTTTTTTTGAAAGGTGCCTCTGGTGGCAAACTGCAGGAGTTGGTTATTTAGTTGTTTTCATATTGGATGCTGACAAAAAGGTGTTTTGAGTTTTGGGGAATCATTCCTTGAGCACTTCAGTAAATATAGGGAAGCTATTGGATAGAGATGATTAAGTGGAATGTTTTTGTTATTTATTTTTTTAACTGATTGTCCGGAGACACAGTGCCATTAGTAGTCTTATAATGGTTGACAAAATAACTGAATGCTTCTTTTCATTGTTTTTTCTAATTCTTTAGGAACGCCTTTTTACCCAAGTCAGCCAGTGTATCAGTCAGCACCAATCATAGTGCCTACGCAGCAGCAGCCCCCTCCAGCCAAGAGAGAGAAAAAAACAGTAAGAGATATTTATTAATTTGTCTTATTTTAAAATCGAATATCCAGTCCCTTGTCAAATAAGTTTACCCACAGCTGTAATCATTCTTCTGAGTTCACAAATGATTGCCATTTTTTATTCTTCACTTACATCCTTACCACTAGACCTAGACAATTTGTATGGACATATAAGTAGAAGTTACAAGAACCATTTGCTTAATATCATTTTTCAGCATGCACTGAGCTAGTTACGCTAGATGACAACATGCCTTCTTTAGAACTGGGAGGATTTAGTCTGCTAAGATCTTACTAAGTGGGAGAAATTTGAGCTCTATTTTCACATACTGATTATTGTCCTTTAACTTCAGTCCTAATCAGCTCTATGTTCAAATATGAACTTACAGGGGAAAAAACAGCACAAGTGAAAATGAGCAAAGTGTTAAGGACAATAAGAAAAATCCTCCCTGTGGAATAGATTTATTTTTAGAAATACCAGAATTTAGAAAATGTATTCTGTTTTTAGGAAGTTACAGGGGCTTTGCCTCTGTCTAGAAAGGCAGGCCCAAGAAAATTAGAGTGCAGTAATATAAAGTTCACATTGCAGGACATCCTGTAGAAGAGTGGCTTGCAATTTCTTACCCATTAGGACACACAAAATGAGATTCACAACGGTGAGATACGTGGGAGAGATATCATAGCAATCAGTACTCTTGAAAGTACTCTCATTTAATAAAAATAATAGGGTTCCAAACTTAGGCTCTTTTATTATCAGAAACAGATTTCTTGTGCACACATCATAATAAGCAGGAAATGCCCATATATCAGGACACTGAAGTTGAGAAAGTATGCTTTAGAAATGTTGAAACAGTATGGTAGATGATGGATGTGAAGAACACCCAGGATAAAGAAACATTAATAAAGAAGATGATGAAAATGGAAGACATAATAGATGTTACTGAACAAGAAAGTAGAACAAATGAAAGAGAAGCAATATTTAAAATTGTAGTAGAAACAAGTTTCTGTATCTGAAAAAATAGCTGATATTAGAAATCTTACTGAAGAATTCCCAAAACAGCTTCCAGATCCAGGTGATTTTATTAATGAATGCTTTGACATTTCCAGGAAGCCAGGGCTACCTTGGTTTCACTCTGGAGGTAGTGATAGCAGAAGGGGTCTTTAGGTCTCAGCACTGTCACAAGATGGAAGGCCTAGACCCAGGTGCTCCGTCTCCTTTGCAGCACCATTTCCACTGACATCTGTAAGCATAGGTCGCCTTTAAAAAATTGAAAGAACACCATACACATTGTTCTGCATCTTGTAGCTTTTTACCTACCAATACATTTGGATGATCATTCCATATCAGTACATGTAGATCTATTTCATTCTTTCTATTGGCTGATTGGTATTTAATTGTAAGGATGTAGCATACTTTTTTAATTACTATGTTCTTGATCAGCCTTGAGCTTGTTTCTGTGCCTTTGCTCGACAAGCCACTATTGCAGTGAACATTCTTATATACATATGTAAGGTATCTGCAACATAAATTATTCCTAATTACTAGGATATGTGCATTTTTCATTTTGTTGGAGAACATTTATGACCCCTAAAGCTTTATTCTACGGAGTAACATATATTTTAAAACGATTTTATTTATGAATCTTATGTTAAGCATTGTAAATAAAATCAGTTAATTTGGCAATTCTTAAAAGACAAGCGTTAATTCTTTGCCATTTTGACCTAGAAATTCAGCCAACTGGGTCTCATTTTAGCTTGTTATTCTAATTAATTCAATCAGAACTAATGTCCTAAATTTCTTTGAATTACACCATACGGTTCTATGATTGAAATAAAGTCACATGTGATTATCAACTTTGATATTTGATAGATTTCACACTTTATACCTTTAACCACATCATGGCCCTATAAATGTACTACATAGATACCCATCTCTCAATATGCCATCTTATTCTGACCTTATAGATAAGAATTCGGGATCCAAACCAGGGAGGGAAAGACATAACAGAGGAGATTATGTCTGGAGGTGGCAGCAGAAATCCTACTCCTCCCATAGGGAGACCCACTTCCACACCTACTCCTCCTCAGGTAAGACAGTGAGCCGTGAGGGATGACACTGTGTATTTGTTCACTAACCTCTGCTGGGCTCTTCTTCTTTCTATAGCCACTCTCTGTACTTCCCATGTCCATCAGTTGTCTCATAGGCTCGAATATCTAAATGATATTTAAGCAGACATGTTCTTTCTCTTTACAAATTGTTAAAACTTCCAGATTTTTATTGGTAATATTTCTATGTATTGTCTCCACATTCAGAGCATAGCTGCTGCCACTCTTCCTAACGAACTATTGCATGATACCAAAAGGAGCTGCAGTTCCTATGGAAACCTCATCAATAATTGAGTATTTCATGTTTCAATATGGAGCCGTAGGAATTAAATGCTGCACGCTATGTTTGTGAAAACTTTAAGGTTGAAAACTTAAACATTGTTACTTAACAGTATTGTTTGGGGCAAGTGCCTGTGTAATTCAGAGCACAGTTAGATGTATTTTAGGTATACCTTTTACCTTTTAGGAAAACATAAATGAGCTTTTTGATTAGAGGGTGTCTTCTTTAATTATTTACATGGGCTATTAGGAAATTCTGTCAGCTAAGCACCTTTTTTTCCCATTGAAGAATGTGGTTATCATGGTCTTCTAAAAGTTCACTTTCTTGCTTTTAGAAATCAAGATATTCCAGGAAGAACTGGAGTTTAGTAAACTGCAGTACAGGCTGGAAGTCCCCAAATTTGCCAGGATTTATATTTCATCACTTGGTCACTTTAAATTTTGATAAGCCATTCAGAAGAGATGAGTGATTTTCAAAGCTTTAAAATACCTAAACTGAGAGCTCAGCGTATAAGACAGAGAAAACGAAAGTTACTAAGGAGTAGGGGTCTGCTTGCTTCCCCCTTTGTGGCTTGTGATGGTGAGGTATTCCTCAGGGCCCAGTTTATGAACAAGTGATAGGGATGATTAAATATCATTTTAGATTTTAGTCAACTATTGACTTGATTTTAGTAGCATAGGTTAAAAAAAGTTGTTAAAAATGTTCTTAAAAATGGAGATCACAGGGGCGCCTGGGTGGCTCAGATGGTTAAGCGTCTGCCTTCGGCTCAGGTCATGATCCCAGGGTCTGGAATCAAGCCCCGCATCGGGCTCCCTGCTTGGCGGGGAGCCTGCTTCTCCCTCTCCCTCTACTGTTACCCCTGCTTGTGCTCTCTCGCTCTCTCTATCAAATAAATAAATAAAATCTTTTAAAAAAAAATTGAGATCACAAATACATAGAGCCCTTGAAAATGTGTGAATTTATTTAATTTCCTCCCTGTAAGTGAACATGGGACAGGTAGTATTTACACATTGATGCTTTCTACTTATGGGCACAGTTAGATAAGGCCATACTACAGAAAAACCTGGAATTGGTTGATTAGGGCAGTTAAATTTTGATCTCTGTTTTCTCACATTAATTCAAATATAGTTACTTTCGGGTGCCTGGGTGGCTCAGTCGTTAAGCGTCTGCCTTCGGCTCAGGTCATGATCCCAGGGTCCTGAGATCGAGCCCCACATCGGGCTCCCTGCTCCGCGGGAAGCCTGTTTCTCCCTCTTCCACTCCCCCCTGCTTGTGTTCCCTCTCTCGCTGCGTCTCTTCTGTCAAATAAATAAAATCTTCAAAAAAAAAAAAAAAAATATTTGTTACTTTCAAGCTATATACTTGACAACCTTTTGTTAGTGTTTGAATTCTCAACTCGAATATGTCTTAGTATATCTTCTTGCATTTTAATTCCCTGTAGTTTGTTTTTCTTTAATATTACCAAGCTGGATATCCTACCCTCTTTTGGTTACCCTTAGCTACAGAAATCCTTTTGCTCTCTATTTTTCATCAGGGACCACAGGCCTGAATGAATACAAGTGTATGTGTTTGTGTAAACATAAAGCACGTTAAATGTATGCTTTTAATTGATAAAGGCCACCAGTCAGTAATTATAATGTTGGCAATACTTCTTGATGTGTAGTATTGTCATGAAGCCTCAGTTTATTTTATTAGTTATTTTCACTCAAAACCACATTTATTAATGTGTAGCCTTTCCAAATACATGAAATTCATGGAATGCACACATAGCTTTTTAACAGAGACATACGTACTAGAAAGATTTCATTTTCCTCTTAAGAACAACCACATAAGCATGATGATGGCAGGTCACCTGGGTGGCTCAGTCGTTGAGCATCTGTCTTCAGTTCGGGTCATGTTCCCAGGGTCCTGGGATCGAGCCCCGCATTGGGCTCCCTGCTCAGCAGGGCGTCTGCTTCTCCCTTTCCCACTCCCCTGCTTGTGTTCCCTCTCTCGATAGCTCTCTCTCTCTCTCAAATAAATAAAACCTTAAAAAAAAAAAGCATGATGATGGCAACTGATACTTGGCTTCAGTTTTGGAAATATATAGAGAGTTGTGCACATAGAGTGGGAGAGGACATCCCTGGTTAAAGTAGGCAGTTATTACTTCCTGACTGTTGTATTATGTAAAAATGTTGACCCAGTGTTTCAAAAGAAGCTAGAAATCTTTATTTACGTAAAAAATCTGCACATTTTAAATGTTGGCGGCTAATTCTACTAAGAAATAGCACTATGCCAGCCTAAGAAAACCCATTAGGTTTATTCTAAAGATTGGTAGTTTGTAACTGTGGTCTAATTCGAGATAGATCCTGTACCACATTCTAGTTATTAAGACTACAGATGAGACAACCCTCTGCTTTAGAATTTATGACTGAATAGTAAGTACTCTACTGCTTTTGACTTTATGATACATCTGCCTTAAGCCACAATTGCAGATGCCATGAATAGCAAAGCCTTTTCCTATCATTGAGGTTATCCCAGTCTCATTAAGTGAGACAGAGGACACTTATTAATATATGACTGGACCTCCTGTGGAGTGTAAACAAAGAAATATGAATGCACAGAAGTGACCAAGTGGGACAGAATTGCAGCACAGGCTTAAATGTCCTGCTTCCTGTTGGATCACAGAAACCTGTCCCTGGTGGTGCTGGTGTGATCGTATAGGGGAGGGATTTAAAAGCTTTGGCTCAGAACCAAACATACTTGGTTTCAAGTCCTAGATCTACCACTTAATTTTGTAAGTTTAGCCAAATTACTGAATTTTCCAGAGCCTTAATTTCCACATTAAAAAAAAAAATGAGGAAAACAAAACCTATCATACAGAGTTATTATACTATTAAATGAGAGTAAATACCTAAAATTGCTTGAGCTCAGGGCACAGTGAGCATTCAGTACACACTTCCTGTTACTAATATTTGCAGTTGTTGTTAGTGCAGGAGGCCCTGAACATGACTGGAAGATTCTGGGAAGGCTTCACAGCAGAAATGACATTTGGTCTGAGTTCCCACATTGGTATTCACACAATGAAAAGAGAGAGAAGGATATTCCAGGCAGAAGGGCAGGATGTGCAAGAAGGTGGCATGTGGAGATGGGAAACGGGATGAAGGGAGATGATTGTCATTTCATGTGACAGATTAGGGAGTTGGCTGAAGGGAGAGGAAACCAGTTAGAAGAATATATAACAATTGGTTACTAAGTAAGGATTATAGAGTGACCTTGTAATTTATCATCTGAATTGGGGCAGTTTTAAAATGCCTTTGGGATGCTGTGAATCATTTTTGCTGGGACAGCAGGCATAAACCAGTACTGTCCAGGTAAACAGGATGCATGGTTCCCCTAGGTGTAAAAGAGAACAGTCAGAGGTTGCCTCTGGCAGCTTAGATACCTGGACTTTTAGTAAAACATAACATGGAGTATACATGGGGATGTTTGAAGAGGGGGATAAAGAGTTTCATTTTGTCAAGCATTCAAGATAAGAAAGAGTTAGTTTAGGGAAACTGTAGTAGGTGTATATGAGGAGAAGGGAGAGGAGAAACAAGCTTTGCTGCTACTGTTTTTGCCCTAAAGAGTAGATTGAATTTGAAATTGTCCTGCTTCCTAGGTTTTAAAATGATCTATGGAATAGCACCTGAAGATTTTACATCTCAAATATGTAAAAAATACATGCATGTGTATATATGTGCTCATTCAGGTGATCACAGTGCACTAAGAGCGGTGCATGTATAGACCTCATCGAGGACTAGAACACTTTCTACAGGTCTATAGATCTCTTGTCACTTAGATTTATGACCTTAAGTCAGAATATTAAGTCCTTTTAACTCCTACTTTTTCGTCAGTAAAATGAGGGATTGTAGTGAGTAATCTCCGAGTTCCCTTTTAGCTTTTAAATGTTAAAGTGGGAAAGAAGGGGTATGTTTTTGTTACTTTCCCTCAGCATCACAATCTCTCAGCTGTGTTTCCGTTGTTGATAGCAGTAAGGCACGAGGAACATTTCTGTATTAAGAAATGTGCTAGATGCCTGGAAATTTTTATGGGACCCCTTAGGATAAAAATAAATACATGATGCTGTATAGGCAAGGCTTCCAGAATTGTCTACTTCCAAAGGCTGAGGTGGTGAACCAAAAATCACTGTTTTTTAAATGAACTACTTTATATATCTTCCTCTCCCTACTACCTTTGTTCTTTTTTCTGTTTTAAAAATCACTCTTTAAAAAAAATTACTCTTATAGTGAAGTACTGTTACAACGTGTGAGAGTCCTGTGCCACAGGGTATAGGAGCAGAGAAAAGGTTGGAAACTATGGATCAATGGAGTATCTTAGGAAAGATGCAGCCTCCCTTGTCATTTGGGAAAATTGCCAAAGTCAGCAAGTCATTCAGTTTTTGAAGAGCTTCTTATTAACTTGGTAACTGGAAACCTTAAATTCTGATCATTTGTTAATTAGTTTTATATAGTTTTACCAATAATAGTTAAGTTAGGTTCTGAAGCTTAGACAATGATACAAGTAATTGTACAGCATTAGTAGGTAAGTTCCTACATAAAGAATTTGAAGGAGGGGCACGTGGGTGGCTCGGTTGGTTAAGCGTCTGCCTTTGGCTCAGGTCATGATCCCAGGGTCCTGGGATCGAGCCCCACATGGGGCTCCCTGCTTGTTGGGGAGTCTCCTTCTCCCTCACCCTCTACTGTTCCCCCCTGCTCTCTCCCTCTCTCTATCAAATAAATAAAATCTTTAAAAAAATTTTTTTTGAAGGAGATACCATGTAATACAGTGCTCACTTCCGGGCTCCCTGCTTGGCGGGGAGCCTGCTTCTCCCTCTCCCTCTACTGTTCCCCCTGCTTGTGCTCTCTCGCTCTATCAAATAAATAAATAAAATCTTAAAAAAAAAAAAAAAGACTTTGAAGGAGATACCCATGTAATATAAACAAACCCAGTTTTAGTTTTTATTTTTAAAGATTTATTTATTTATTTATATGAGAGAAAGAGCCCGTGCATGCACAAGAGGGGGAGAGAGGGAAAGAGAATCCCAAGCAGACCCCCGGCTGAGCACAGAGCCCCACACTGAGCTCGATCTCAGGACCCTGAGACCATGACCTGAGTCAAAATCAAGAGTCAGATGCTTAACCGACTGAGCCGCCCAAGAACCCTCAGTTTTAGCTTTTAAAATGTCACCTGTCGACTTAGTCATAGCACTAATAAGTTAATATCCTTGTCTATCTTGAAGCACTAATGAGTTAATATCCTATCTGTTTTGAAGCACATAGGTATGCTTTTGTCTTAACTGTTGTCTGCAGTAAAGATAGTGGTCATTGAATTAAATCACATCATTTTTCATCTTTAATAAAATAATTTCTCATTATTAATCTCTTTTGGCTTAAAAATGGTGCTTTTTGGGGTGCCTGGCTGGCTTAGTCCATAAGGCATGTGATCTTGGGGGTTGTAAGTTTGAGCCCCATATTGGGCGTAGAGATTAAAAAAAAAAAGCACAGACCAGAACCTCTGAAACAAATAATACATTATATGTTAAAAAAAAAAAAAAAAAGAAGAAGATAGCAGGAGGGGAAGAATGAAGGGGGGGAAATCAGAGGGCGAGAAGAACCATGAGAGACTATGGACGCTGAGAAACAAACTGAGGGTTCTAGAGGGGAGGGGGGTGGGGGGATGGGTTAGCCTGGTGATGGGTATTAAAGAGGGCACGTTCTGCATGGAGCACTGGGTGTTACAGGCAAACAATGAATCATGGAACACTACATCAAAAATTAATGATGTAATGTATGGTGATTAACATAACATAATAAAAAAAAGAAAAAATAGTACTTTTCAATAGTATGTAAAGTATTGTAAACTTTAATCAAGTAACTAGGTAGGGGGCTGATTCTCTTAAAAGCTTTAAATGAGATGTTACAATGAACAAAGACCCTTAATAGTTAGGGTTAAGCTGTTCTGTTGTTGAAAATGAATTTGTACGTGGACAGTCGGGGTCCTACTTAGAGTCATAAAGCAGGGTTGTTGATTTCATCAGGTCTGTCTCCCAACAGGGTTTTGTAAAACTGTCCTGAATTTTTAATAACACCAAGATTCTACAGCTTCATTGCCTGTGGGAACCTCCTAAAGCCAGAAAACAAAATTTGACATAAGGCCATTTTTGAGATACCTTATCGTTTTAGAAGCTGGTGGAGCAAATGTGTTTTAAATTGTTTTGGCATCCCAGTAAGATCCACTTATGAGATACATTAATAATGTTAAATTTTATTTTATGTTCAGTGATTCTTCATTTTTACTTGAATGACGTTTTTTTATAGTTCTTCAAATTTTGTGAAAGTTTTTGCTGTTATAGTGGTGTGATTTTACCTTAGATATTCTAAATCTGAATCCTAATTATAAAGAAAGTGTTAACTTCAGTTTTTACATGTGTAGCACAATTCCTGTCCCTTGTCACCTACTCCCAGTCAGACATTGAACAGTGGTAGTGGTGTGTTGCAGCTTGCAATCTTCTAGTGACTATGATGTCTGTAGTTCTAGGGGTCACAGGAAGTGTTATAGAGTTTCACAAGAAACCATCAGGTTTCATCTTTTATCTGTTATTGAAAATGTATTTTCAGAATTTAAATGACTTCAGTTTTGTATGTGTATAAATTATAAATCTTCATTGGAAAAGAATAGTAAAGGAAGAAATTGTAGCCTTAAATCGTACTACTGAGAGTTAGCTGTTGTTAACTTTTTGGTGAATATCCTTTCAGACATCTTGTAGTGCATATATGCATATCAATATCTATAATTTAATATATTTGGGTTCATTCATGCCGTTTTATAAATACCATTTTTTCAGTGGTCATGCAGAAACGTTCATGTTTGACTATAGGTATTATAATTTTTATTTGCTACATGGTATTGAATATACCCTTGTTTATTTAACTAATGCATATTTTCATTCTTTTCCTGTTTGTCACTAATGCTAACAATATTGTGATGAACAACTTTGTGGACTTATTTTTGGGTTATGATGTTATCTTCCCTACAGAAATGTACCAGTTAATCTCTGACCAGCAGTTTAAGAAAGACCCCTTTTCCTTATTTTATATATTAAAAAAAAAAAATCCCATTTTTTATTTATTGATTTATAGAACTAAGATTTTTGACATTTGCTGGTTATTTGTGTATAAAATATCATGTCTTTTGTACACATTTCTTTTGGGGTGATGACTTTTCTCTGATTTGTGTTCATTAGAAATCCATTTGACTTATGTAATATTTTTTTTCTAGTGTGATAATTGTGTTCTAACCTTTTTTTTTAACCAAATGGCTTGTCCCTTCTTTCAGTATTATTTTTTGAATAGTTCATCATTGCTTCCTTGTTTTGAGATATTGTTTTAATTATTTACTGAATTATATATACTTGAGTTTGTTTCTGGAATTCTATATTCCTCTGATCCTATTTTTGTTTTTTAAGCTGTTTGTTTGTTTATTTATTTATTTATTTGAGAGAGAGTGAGCGAGCACCCATGAGCTGGTGGAGCAGAGGGAGAGGGAGGGGAAATAATCTCAAGCAGACCCTGTGCGCTGAGTGTGGAGCCCCACTCGGGGCTCGATCTCATGATCCTGAGATCATGACCTGAACCAAAATCAAGGGTCAGATGCTTAACCAACTGAGCCACCCAGGTGTCCCTCTACTGATGTGTTTTAATACCATTATACTGCTGTCTTCAATGCTATAGTTTATAAGACATTTTAATATTTTAGAGAGAATTCATCCATATTATTCTTGTTTTTTAGAGGTTTACTTATTTTATCCCTCCCTGCCCATTGGAACTGTAAAATCATTTAAGTCCTATAGGTTAGCCTGACAGCTTTTATCTTGAGTGTCTGGGTTTCTTTCATCATTCCTGACACCTTGGCAACCATTCCTTGCCTTCAAGGGAGAGATTCTCTCTATGGCATATATAAATTGTTTTATCAGATTAGTGTTCACCAATCTGAATGCCTTTAGCCTTAGCATATATTCTTCTATTACTATTTTGCACCCTTGTGCATTGCACATTTAGGTCACCTCTTGGTTTTATAAAGACATTGGAATTTCTGAACCCGGTGTTACTATTTTTTCAGGTGTTTGGTGTATGCCTATATTTTCTTTTTTTCAGTAAATTATCCCTCAGTCTACCCCAGTTGCTGAGATGATAAACCTAGAAGTCTTCTTTAAATCATCTTTATCTCCCATTCCACAGCCATTATATCAGCAAGTCCTATATGGCTCATTCTCACGCCTTTCACTGCCACTGCTAGATTCTAAGTCACTTTGACCTTTCCCCTAGATAGCGGTCACTTCCCTACTCTTCTCCTTGCTTCTGTCTTGCCTCCTTTCTGTTTATTCTTTTAGAAAAAATTTTATTGAGATATAATTGACATGTAACATTATATTAGTTTCAGATGTATATCATAATGATTTGGTATTTGCATGTATTGCAAAATGATCACCACAAAAAGTCTAGTTAGCATCCGTCACAATACATAGTTTCAGAAAAACTTTTTCTTGTGATGAGAACTTTTTTTTAAAGATTTATTTATTTATTTGAGAGAGAGAGAGCACAGTGGGGAGGGGCAGAAGGAGAGTGAGAGAGAGTCTTAAGCAGACTCTGTGCTGAGTGTGGAGCCTGACGCGGGGCTTGATCTCACAACCCTGAGATCACGAGTTGAGCCCAAACCAAGAGTCAGACGATTAACTGTGCCACCCACGTACCCCTATGATGAGAACTTTTAAGATCTGCTCTCAGCAACTTTCAAATCTGCATTGTAGTATTATTAACTATAGTTACTTAGTTCCTTATTTTTTTAAAGATTTTATTTTTAAGTAATCTCTGCACCCAACGTGCGACTTGAACTCATAACCCTGAGATCAAGAGTCACATGCTGTACTGACTGAGCTAGCCAGGAGCCCCTAGTTACTTATCAAGTGTATGACTTACTTATAACTGGACATTTGTACCTTATGACCCATTTCACCTGCTCCCACCCCAGTCAACCTGTGATATCACCAGTCTGTTCTCTGTATCTATGAGCTGCTGCTTCTACTCCTCCTCCTCCTCCATTCCACATATAAGATCGTACAGTATTTGTCTTCTCTGACTTACTTTGCTTAGCGTGAGGTCCTTAAAATCCATCCATGTTGTTGTAAATGGCAAGATTTCATTCTTTTCTATGGCTGAATAACATTCTAGTGTATGTGTGTGTATATATACCACATTTTCTTTATCCATTTATTTATTGATGGACACTTAGGTTGTTTCCATATCTTGGCTATTTTAAGTAATACTGCAGTGAACATGGGGTGCATATATCTTTTTGAGTTTGTGTTTCTGTTTTCTTTAGCTAAATACCCAAAAGTGGAATTGCTGGATCATATGGTAGTTCTATTGTTAATTTTTTTTTTTTTTTTTAGGAATCTTCAAACTTTTCCCGTGGTGCCCATACCAATTTACATTCCCACCAACAATGCACAAGGGTTCCCTTTTCTCTACATCCTCACCAACACTTATTTATTATCTTTTTGATAATAGCCATTCTGACATGTGTGAGATGATATCTCTTTGTGGTTTTGAGTTGCTTTCCTCTGATGATTAGTTATGTTGAACACCTTTTCATGTACCTGTTGGCTATCTGTATGTCCTCTTTGGAAAATGTTCAGAACTTCTACCCATTTTTTAAAATTGGATTGTTTTTTGGCTATTGAATTTTATGAGTTTTTGACATATTTATATTCTGTGTCTATTCTTTATACAACAGCCATAGTGAGTCGTTATAAAACATAAATCTGATTACATCGCTTCCCTACTAAAAACTATCCAGTCTCTCTACTGGTGACTAAACTATTTAAGAGTCCATACTTGTAGAATTTTGGAGGTCTTTATGTGGTCATACATTATCTGGCTTCTGGTTGCTTGTCTAAACCCTTCTCCTATTCTTCTCTTCTCTCCTCCATGACAGTGTATTGCTACTGACCTCCCTGCCCTTCATCCACAAGCTTCATTCTACCTTTCCACTTTTGCTCTTGCTATTCCTTATATTTGAAATGGTCTTCTACATCCCAAGTATGTCCTTTTCTCCCTTTCAGGTGTTTCTTCTAATATCATGTCATCAGGAAAACAATTCCTGATCACTTTAAAGTAGCACCTTCACACCCCTTTCATTCTCTGGTCTTTACTTTCCTTTAATTTTATTCATAGCATTAAGTTTTGTCTGACATATTTTATACTTAATTTCTGGCTTATTGTTTGTCTCTACCACTAGAATGTTAGCTCCCTAAACATAAGGAGCACCGTGTCTTATTAAGCCTTATACTCCCAGCACCTAATTTATTTTTATTTTTTTTATTATGTTATGTTAATCACCATACATTACATCATTAGTTTTTGATGTAGTGTTCCATGATTCATTGTTTGCATATAACACCCAGTGCTCCATGCAGAATGCCAGCACCTAATTTAATGCATAATCCTTGATAAGATAGTCGGTTTAATTGTGTGAAGCTCTTTTCCATAGAAGAGATAAGATTCTTGTTTCAGAGCCACCAGAAACATATGGGGTGAAAAGACTTGTCCAGTCCTGAGATGGGTTCCACCATTGGAAATAGTAATTTCATGTTACTAAAATGTTTTGAATAGAATTGTAGTTTCTTGGGAAAAGTGTAGAAAGAATAAAAGAACTGATCATGTGGTTGATGCCTTTTCTGATTCATACATCTTGTGACCTATTAGATTCTAGCATTAGAATTCAGTGCATTATTGTTACTGTTACATTATTGCTATGATCATTATTTATTGTGCATTATTGTCATTGTATTAAAATGGGAGGTATTCATTATGTCACTCCATAGATTGCTTACATAATGAATACTTTTTTGAGCTTCAGGTTACATACCCAACTTTCTAGTTGAACTCTATGGTCAGGTATCTCACAAGCATGTCATACTCAAAACTCGAGTTCCTGGTCTTCCTGTCCCCTGCTTCTTAACTCCCAAAACCTGATGTCTCCTCCAGCGTTCCCTATCTCAGTGACTGGCACAAATGTCATAAACCAGAAATCTAATGTATTTCCTACCTACCGTAACTAATCAGTTACCAAATCTTGTCAGTTTAACTCCTGTATTTAGGAAATTTATTCACACACACCCCTTTTTTGCATCATAATTATTTCTCTTGGTCTTCTGTAGTAAATTTATATGTTATGTCCTTATAACATTCTTGTTTCCCTCCAGTTTATTCTCCATGCAGCAGTCAGAAAGATCTTTTAAAAACATAAGTCTTATATCACATTTCTGCTTAAAATTTGTTCCTGGGCTATTGTTGAGGGGATAAGGACCAAGATGCTTCATGTGGCCTGTACTTCTCACACCAAGTTCCCCAGCTCTTCCTCTGTTCCTCCCCGACTCTCCTAAGAGCGGGTTGATATTTAATACGCTTCCCTTCAGAGCCTTCATATGTGCTATTCCTTTTGCCTGACCTGCTTCCTCCTACTTCCTCCCATATACCTCCCACATGCCTGCATTCGCATTGATTCTTTGAAATTCAGCCTAAATTTTGCTTCCTCAAAAAATCCTCACGCACATACAAATTCAGAACCTCAGGATATATGTTATCTTTGTACCCTTACTACTCTAGTGTAGCATTAATGGCCTTGGTAATTAAATGATTAATTTTATGGTTTATTTTTTTTAATTTGATGCAAAAATAATTTTTTATTGAGGTATAATTGATACAGCATATTACACTAGTTTCCAGCGTAAAACGTAATGATTCAGCCCTTGTCTATATTGCAAAATGATCATTGCAGTAAGTCTGCTTAACATCTGTCACCATACGTAATTACAGCATTGTTTTTCTTGTGATGAGACCCTTTAGGATTTATTCTTATCAACTTTCACATATACAATACAGTATTATTAACTATAGTCACTATGCTGTACATTACATCTGCATAACTTATTTAGTTAACTGGAAGTTTGGCCTTTTTGATTCCCTGTACCCATTTTGCCTACCACTCACCCCCTTCCTCTGGCAACCATCACTCTATTCTCTGTTTATGTGAGCTTGGTTTTGTTTTGTTTAGATTCCACATATAAGTGAGATCATATGGTATTTATCTTTCTATGTCTGATTTATTTCACTTAGCATAACACCCTCTAGGTCCATCCATGTTATCACAAATGGCAGGATTTCATTCTTTCTATGGGTGAATATTCCATAATTGTATGTGTATGTGCTTTATACTTATATATGTTTCTGTTGATAAAAGTGCTATGAAGCAAAGATTTTTGTCTATTTTAATCAGCAGTGGGTTCTTAATGTTTTGTACATGGTAGACACCAGAAGGAAACACACACAGAAGACTTCCCTCCCACTTAGGAAAGAAGCATATTTTATTATTTATTATTATTTTATTATTATTTTACTTCTTAATCTTCATAATGTTTCTCAAGGCAGGGTGGAGGAGGGCTATACTTGTTTATTCCCGGGATTTATAGATGTTCAAAAACACATGAGGTATTAGAACGATTATTTTAATGTCATGGGATACAAAACATTCAAATACAGTCTCTTGTGATAACAGTGAATTATATCAGCATCCTGTTGTATTTGCATTACTACTTAGAGTCTCTGGTTTCTCTCAGTGAATTGTAATAGGGGTCAGCAAACATTTTCTATAGAAGAGCAGATAGTAAATATTTTTGACTTTTCAGACATAGTCTATTTCACCAACACTCAACTCTGCCATTGTAGAATGGAAGTGGCTATAAAAAATACGTAAATGAATGGCCATGGCTGTTCCAATAAAACTTTATTTGTGGATACTTAAATTTAAGTTCCGTATAATTTTTAAGTATCAAGAACTTGTATTCTTTTGATTTTTTTTTTTTTTTGCAACTATTTAAAATGTAAAAAACATCTTATGGACAATACAAAAACAAGTACGTGGTCCCTGGGCCGTAGTTTGCTGACACTCTGTCTATAACTACCTCTGTGCTTAATCAAACTGTCATATACAAGATTAAAATAGGTAGTAAAAGGAGATGGCCCCTTTCTGTATAGAAATAGTGTGGGCTATGTAAAGAGATGGGAATTTTTAATTGTACAAAGAATTACTTAAGGACAATTCCAGATTTTGTTGCCTGTTTTACCTATTGGTAAACACTATTTTTAAAAAAATTAATTTCTCCAGTATTTGTGCCCTAATCTACTTATCTCTTGAGGCCAGCACTTCAGATTTAATATATAAATCTTCAACAGAGTAAATTTTATTTTTTTTCAACAGTAGATTTTAAAAAGAATTTTTAGTGGAAATTAATTTCTTTGATACTATCAGGTATCTAATATCTTGCCATATTGTAAGTTTCCTTATAAGTGTAGTTGAAAAATGAGAGAGGTTTTTTTCTTCTGCCAATTGAAGCCTTAATTTTGAAACATGTAGGGGTAATGGAATTTAGCATTGATCTAAATTATGAATTATAACAGTGTGTACTTGTCACATCAACCCTAACCTTTTAACTCTGACTTTCTGAGCATCTTTATTGAATTATTTGATATTTTTATACCAATTGCTCTTCCAGAATTATTTTTATAAATTTTCATTCCCACCAATAGTGAATGTGAATAAAGTGGAGTGATTCTCCACCTTAAATATATTCTGAGCAGGGTAGATCTTAGGTAGTAAATGCTACCTAAGTTCTCCAGCTACCCAAAAGCTTCATTTCCGTATATGGATTCAAATGCATACAGCATTGGATATGATGTCTTCAGTTGCAATATTCCAAGTTTGTTTCCTGATTTTTTGATTTATCAATTAGATAAAATAGTCCATGATTAATTGTACTGTGGAACGGTAAGGAACTCCTTTGTTACACGGTGTTTGTGGTTATTTCATTAGGTGAAAAGAGATGAAATTAGAGGTTAATCTAAAATTTGAGATTACCCTACGTTAAAATTAATGTAAACAAGGTGAGAGTATTGAATTATATTGATGTGAATATTATGTTTTTGTTTTTTTGATGCTTTTAGAGGCTTAGAGAATGTTAAACCTGAATGGGACTTTAGGATCTTTAGGAGGATCTTTATTTAATTCCTTTTCATTTTACAGCTGAGGAAACTGAGAGGTCCTTTCCTAGCAGGTTGTGGTTGTGTAACTATGTTCTGGATGCTTGGGTTTGGAATTGGGATTTAAACAGCATGTTATCTCAGTCCTTTCTTATAAATGTTTTATATGCAAAATCTTCTAGGACTTTGTTAATTTAAAAATGTCTATGCAGTTGTCTCTTGAATATGATTGCAGATATTTTATTCTGATCTTGAAAAAGTCTGATCAACACAGATGTATAGGTTATCAGTAGCCTTTTACTGTCTTAAACATCTCACCTTATGTATCGCTGTCATTTTGATGGCCTGGTTTTAGCAGTTTCCCATTTTTGAGGTTATTAATTTCCCAGGCAACTGGAGTAGTTAATATTTTCTTCCTTTTAGGTAAATTACACAATTTACAGGTCTTTATTTCCTGTTTAATAAATGCTAAGTAACTTAGGGCCTTTCCTTTGTTCTAGAGCTATTTTTAGGCTTAGAACTGAACGGAGTCCATATTTTCATTTATAGCTATGAAGAGATCCTAATTTTTGAGTTTTGATAACACAGCTTTTTTCCCACCAGAACCAAGGACTCAGAGCAATCATGGCAGTACTATTAATTTATTCGATTCAAAGTGAAAACAATAACTCTTTTCATTTTTTATATATAGAAATATAATTTTAGTAGTCTTTATTTAGAAATAATTTGGAATATGAGCACTCTCATGATCTAATGAATAGGTGAATTTTCCCTATTCCTGTCTGTTATTCTGTACAGTCCAGATATAATCAAATGTAAATTGCATGTTGTACGTTCTGAAAAGTAGTTACTTAAATGACATATGATAAATGGTATGCGTCTGAACTGGTTTATTTTATTTTATATTTCTATTCTCAGTGAGACTTACTGATTTGAAAATATTTTTTATTAACACTTTTTTAAGTGGCCCTACTCACCCCAGATTCATTCACACCTTTATTCCCCCTCGTGTCTAAAACACACACACACACTCACACAACAGAAAATCAGAAATGTGCAGGGACTCTGCTCTGATAGCACGATAGAATTCAATGTAGGAGATTATAGCTAACGAAAAAATGACGTTAGATCTCTGAGGAAGAGACATAGGTTTGTTTTTTGGCTTTTGTGTAACCCTCAAATCCAAAACAAATACCTGCATGGAAAGTGATGTAGAATGAGTGTTCTTGTCCTTTCTTGTGTAATTCTTGTTCCCTCCCAAGTTGAACAATGGCTGCAGTTTTTTCAACCTACTGTGCTAGTATTTCATGGCCATTTTTGATTCCAATAAAGTGGCTGAGTGAAAATGAAGAGTTTCCTCTTAGCTCTGAAAAACAGGTATTTTACTCAGATTTCTGACTCTGAAAAGATACCATCCTTGTCCCAGAATCTAAAGACATTTTAAGGGGAAAATCCTTTAGATACTTTACAAGTTGCATTTCACCTGTGTGATTATGTGGACAAATGACAAGGATCACCCTTCAATATTGTTTTCTTGAATCAGTGACTGGTTTTAAAACCCATCATGTTTAGTTTTTCTAGCTTTTGTCAGATGAACTACTTTGCTAGGTAGTTTATAAGTGAAGTTGACCAGATCCCTTTGGTCTTTGACTTGGAGGAGGTTAAATTCCCTGTCAGATGTGATGTCTACCATTAGGTGGAAAGTCTGTTTGTCCTTAGAAGGAATCCTGGAGAATGCATTTATATTAATGATTTTGTGCTGTCTTCTCTTACTGTGGTTAATAGTAATCATCTCTTTTCCTTCCCCTTTTCTGCTGTTTCTTTCCTTTTCTTGCCGTCTTCTGTACTTTTTGAATTATTAAATTGGCCTATATATTTTTTCCTTGCTTTCCTTTTTTTTTTTTTTTTTTTTTTTTTAATTTGTGATCTCCTGCCCCACTCTGTGTTCCCCACTTGCTTGGGTTCCATGTTGCTAGTTTTTATGTTCGCACGCTCATTATCACCCTTTTTTGTACTTCAAATCCCAGCAGCTGTCCAGCCAGGTCCCTGAGCACAGCCCTGTGGTTTATGGGACTGTGGAGAGCGCTCATCTTGCTGCCAGCACCCCTGTCACTGCAACTAGCGACCAGAAGCAAGGTTTGTGTATAACTGTTTTCTTCACTTTTTTTTTTAAATTAATTATATTGCCCTCAGCATTTAAGAGCAAGAGTGAAACATCTAAGGGTTATTTAGATACCTGCTTGTAAACAAAGCTTTGAAATGGAAAATCAAAGCGTTCTACCTCTAGGAAAGTAAAGTAGGGTTGATGAGTAAAATTTTTTCCTATATTTTATTAATGCCTCGCTGTTGATATATATTTATAGGTTAAAACTTAGTTGCCTGAAACTGGTTTTGTTTTGTTTTTTGGTGGGGAAGTGGAACAAGGTTGGGGAAATAAATCAAAGTATATATTGCTTTACAATAATAACATAGTTTTATTTATATATTTAACATGTTCCTGTGTATCTTGCTGTTTTTAAAAACATGAAATATTTCTTCTTACAAATTTGGCTTCTGTAGCCTCAGTTCTGTAGTACTGAGTTTATTCTGGCTCCATCATGCACTAGTATTTGGTCTTGATGAGTTACGATGCTGTGTATCTTACTCATACTGAGGTCTCTGCGCCTATTTACCTTGAACACGAAGTGTAAAATTTTTGTTGAAATAAATACACACATTGCCTTTTGGATTGTAAAAGAAAACTGTAAGGGAAAGCTCATGTCAGAAAATGGGATATCACAGTCTTTCTTTCTTATGTAGCTGGATGTAGGTTGACCTTAACCAAAATTGGGAAAAATTGGAAAAACACAGGGGAAAACGTGACTTGGAGCATGCTACTATAATGTTTCTGACTTCATTGTAAGAAATGAATAGAAAGCGTATGTGATTTCTAATTTTTTGACTTATTCATTCCTCCAAACCCCTTCATAGGTGGATGTTAGTAAATGTACTTTCTAAAAATTGTTCTTTTAAAAAGTACTTGGGAATTGGCACATAACCTAAGCAATGTTATTTAATATTATTGGGGTTTTTTTTTTTTTTATAAGTTTTCACACTTAGAAACTTATGTTTGATTTCAGTGTTTTCTAGAGCATACAAAGGTAATAGGATGTTTTTCCCTTTTAGTATTGAGGAACCTAGTAAACTTGAATAGAGATACATCCTATATTTTGTTTTATAAGATTGTTCCAAACCAAAAAATACGTAACAAACCCTAACTTGGCATACTTCTAAAAGTTGCTCTGTCAGATACTTCTTTGAGCAGTGTTCAGATGGGGGAGACGAACCATGAGACTATGGACTCTGAGAAACAAACTGAGGGTTCTAGAGGGGAGGGGGGTGGGGGGATGGGTTAGCCTGGTGGTGGGTATTAAAGAGGGCACGTTCTGCATGGAGCACTGGGTGTTATACGCAAACGATGAATCATGGAACACTACATCAAAAACTAATGATGTAATGTATGGTGATTAACATAATAAAAAAAAACTCCAAAAAAAAAGACTTACACATGCTTAGAGTTAAGTTTTTTAATACGAAAGCCATTTACCTTGAAGGAGTGCACTTGATAGGTATTGTAGAAGACGCTTTCTATTTTTTGAGTCAAAAATGAGAATGTTTTCAGAGTAGAGAAGAATTTTCAGGGTATTATCTTAAAAACTTTATTATTTAGTTTGCACAGTTGTAATCTTTTTGCTAGTTAGAACTATGCTAAACACACCATCCAAAGAGGCCTCACAGTGTATCTATCGTCTATGCAAACTTCAGCTGGGCCACTATATAAAGAATTCATAAGATGTCTTAATGATGATAGCTCTGCCCTGCTACAATTTTTAGATTATGAAACACCTTCATTTTGTCATATTTAGGCCTTGATTTCCATAAGGAAGAATGCAGAACCCTTGGTTTCCTCTCATTTTTTTTAAGATTAGTGGAAATTTGAATAATAAACATTCCAGATTGATGTTCGGTATAGATATGAGTGCATTGAAAATGTTTTAGGTTACCTTGATGGAAAGAAAAATCTGAATTTTAAGTATATTTGGTAGTGCTTATAAATAACTCTGGGAGACTACTGCCCTTTCCTTCTTAGTACCAATTATTTTCCAGAAAACTCAGTTAATTCTATTTCTAATTGTACCCATAGTTTGCCAACATACAGAATAGTTTTCAGAGTAATTTTTAAACCAAATGTATGTAATTCAAATAACATTAGAAAGGACTCAACAATTTTCAGAAAAAAATTTTTTACAGTTAAGAAATTTAAACATTTTCTTAACTCTAGATTCCTTTTGAAATTAAAGATATGAAAATGTACTGTTTTCAGAGATTGCTAGATTACCTTCAGAAATAATAGACTCTGCATTCTGTAGTCAGATTGGTTTTTCTCTCAATGGAAATGTCATTACTGTGGGTTTGCTTTGGGTAACAGAATCACGTTAGCCCCAAAGTCTTCTACCAGTTTGCTTCACCTAAATACTTCTTTTTCCGTACACCTTTATTTTTTTCCCCCTGAACTGAAAAAATGTGGGATTTTGAATCATTTTCAAGTTTCAACTGACCAGTTGTTAGACCTATCACTTAATCCATAAAACACTCAGTTTCCCCATCTGTAAAACAGGAACATACTAATTTCTACCCCAGCAGTGGTTGTAAGAATTAAAGGACACTGTGTATGTTTTGTGTTTGGCCCAGTCCTACCACATAAGAAGTACTTAATAAATGTTAGCTACCATTAATAAACTTCTGGTTTTCTCAGAGTTTGTGATATGAAAAGCTGAAATGGTTACATGAACACCAAATTGCCAGACAAATATGACATTTCCAATTAGTTGGTACTTTATAAAGATACAAAGACAGAGAGGGAAGACCTTCAGCTTCGTTTGTAGAGAGAAAGCCATTGAATGTTGAATGAATTAAAATCATCATTTGGCGTTGATGATGTCTAGACACAGCTTGATTGTTGTTTGCCATTGTTTGAGTAGGTACATTCAGCCCAGTGTGTGGAGGATATAGTATGGACAATGAAATGCAAATAAAAGTTACTTGTTCCTTAGTCTTAGCCTTAGTGCCTTCTGAAAGCACTTAGTATAGAGTAGATATTCAGTGAATGATATTCTGTTGTAATTCAATGATTTATAGCAATGTTGTTCAGTTGGGGCTCCCCTGGAATTTAGGACAGGACTATTCTCTGTCAAGTGAGATTGTCCCTCGAGTTGCAGGATGATTACCTTTCCTGGTCTCTGCCCATTAAATGATGGTATCACCTTCTCAGTTACATGAGACTCCTGGCAACCAAAAGGTACCCATCTAGGCAGTTGGTTCACTGCCATCTGAGAATAAAGGGAGCAGTTTTTTCCTTATAAATCTGGCATTCATTGTATAAACTATGGATAAGTAGAAAAAGAAAATACCTCTTGTCTCATTATCTAGAGCTATTATTAGTAAGCTTAATTCCAGACTTTCCCATATGCATATGTTAGTAGCATATATTTTTTTAAGTTACCAAATTAGGTTTATGTTCTACATACAGTTTTGTGCCCTGCTTTTTAAAAAACATATCTCTTATTATAAAAAAACTTTCCATATCATTACTCTTTTAAAAACCTATTTTAAATGTTTGCATAATATACCATTATATGGCCCACACTGTTATTTCTTTAATAAATCCTTCATGTTAGACATTTAGTCTATTTCTCTTATTTTGTTGGTATTATGCAGTTAATTTTATAGCCTTAAATCTTCCAGGCCTCTATCTTTGCTCCCTCTTGCATGATTATTATGGAATTCCCACAATTCCCTAAAGATGGACAAATGGTAGAAATATTTGTAATGCAGTATATTAGATTTCAAACTATCATGGCTTTGCAAAATAGTAAAAGTTCTTAGATAAAATCAGTGTTCTTTATTTAGATTTACTGTAGTATACTTTTCAGCTTTCTGTATTAAAACTTGAATGAATTAAAGGAGTTTTATTTCAGAATGAGGACCTCTCAAAATAAGGGTTTTTTTGTTTGTAATTTTCTTCATGTTAGATTTTTCTCAAGAGTATATAGAAATTTCAGTTCTAGGTCTGCTTTTGTTTGTTTTTGGTATCAGAAATTTTATTTTTCAAAATTAATAATAGAATTGACATACTTATTAGATTATTAATGTGAGAATTACTTTTTACTATTTACTGCTTCCAGGTTTCATTCAGTGTTTATAAAGGGTGTTACTCTGATGTGCTTTCACAGTGCTTTCATGTAATCTGGGTGACCTTTGTAGCAGTTACTCCAGTGAGTTGGAAATTATTTTCATGAGCAATATTTTAATAAATGTGTATTTATTATATATTTCTTACATATATATAATACATATAATAGATTTCTTTGAAATATTTTTGTTTTTTGCCCTGACAACATAGTCTGAGGGATTTGACAGTGAGAGCCTAATGATCCTATTTCTCCTGTACTGTAAATAGGTACTGTACTGGTCTCTACACCCATAAATTAAAATGAATTTTAAGGCCAGCAAAAGTAGTTAATGAATGATGAATGATAAATGATATTAAAGGATGAGTTATCCTTTAACAACTTAATGGTAATATTTACCATCTGTTTCTCTGATTAACAGAGCATATTTTCTATGATAAACTTAAGTACAATAATTTATTGTAAAGACTCATTTTCACTGATGCATAAAGATTTCTGGCAGAGAAAGTAAAGTCCCTTTCAGTTTAAACTGTCTTTTAGTAGTGCTTAAAATTGTTGTTATTTGATGAACATACTCATGAGTATCTTTTTCCAGTGGAGCCTGTTTATCATGCTACAGAAGCATCAGGCTGGAAACCAGTCAGTCTCCTTTGGCTTCATCCACCCTGGAATGAATCACATATCAGTTTACCTAGAATTTTAGAATATGGAAATTTTCATGAATTACAGTTTCTTACATGTTTCTGGTATACCTTTATTGTGATCATCAGTTTCTCTCTTGCTCTCATTCTTTTTCATCTGTACACAGATACACATTTTATATATTCTCAAGTATTTCAGATGTATATATTATGTTCTTTTTTTAATTGGACTTGATTAACTTTGGTTTCTCCTTGAATTTTTTTTTACAAGATAAATTTACATTTTTATATTTTCACATTTCTGGTTATATACATGCTGCCTCTTTTGAAAAATGAAAGTTAGCTTAATTTGTAAATGAATTTTTATATTCAGGGACTTGATTTCGATAATAAATTGCACTGATAATAAATGACACCATGATAGCTTCTCTTAAAACATAGTTTTTTATACAAGTAGTACACATTTTTTATAGAAATTCTCCTAAATGCAGAAATATATAAAATAAAAATACCAGTCTATAATAATTTAATCTGTACTTATTTGTTCTTGAGCTGTTCTGCCACTATAGTGTATCTTTGGTAGAAAAATCTTCTATAGGGAGCAAGATACAGTAGAAATGAAGGTCTTTACTTTAAAAAAATAAAAGCCCC
This sequence comes from Halichoerus grypus, assembly GCF_964656455.1. NCBI lineage: Eukaryota > Metazoa > Chordata > Mammalia > Carnivora > Phocidae > Halichoerus > Halichoerus grypus. The sequence continues at coordinate 172,374,857 of NC_135716.1, forward strand.
ATTCCCATTTCTGGATGGTTTAGCTTCAGTTTTGATGAACTTTTCTGTTGTATTCTTGATATAATTATATGGTTAATATTTGATTCCTTCTTTTACTCCAAAATAAACTTTATGTTTATTGGTGACCAAGTAACACTAGGTATAACGAGAAAATATGACAGGGTGTTTTGGAGTGGCAGAGTAAGTCTAATAATTTGGTCTGTTTTCTGTTGCCCATTATTTCAGGTAAGAGATTAAAAGAACTAGCCCAAAATAATACAATATAATCTTTGATCCAAGAATTATTCTTAAACTCTTTTGTTTTTTCTTCCCCAGAAGAGAAGCCAAAACCCGATCCAGTGTTAAAGTCTCCTTCCCCAGTCCTTAGGCTAGTCTTTAGTGGAGAGAAGAAAGAACAAGCAGGCCAGACATCAGAGACGACTGCAGTAGAATCCATGCCAGAGCTTCCTCTGCCTCCATCACCTACCACTGTTTCTCCACTTGCTCGAAGTACAATTGCTTCCCCCACTTCTGCTGCTCTAAGTAGCCAGCCAATATTCGCCACTGCTGTAGATGACAGGTGTGAACTCTCTTCCTCAAAAGAAGACACAATTCCTGTACCCAGCCCTGTATCTTGCACAGAGACATCAGATCCATCACCAACAGATGTAATTGATGATGATATATGCAAGAAATCTTGTAGTGTAGCACCTAATGATATTCCACTGATTTCTAGTACTAATCTAATTAATGAAATGAATGGAGTTAGTGAAACATTACCAGCCACAGAGAGCATTGTGGAAATAGTAAAACAGGAGGTGTTGCCATTGACTCTTGAATTGGAGATTCTGGAAAATGCCCCAGAAGAAATGAAAGTGGAGTGTGTCCCAGTTCCTATTACCCCTTCCACAGTTCCTTCCTTTTCACCATCTCCTCCAACTCCTCTAGCTCCTCCTCCTCCCACACCAGCCATTGTTCCTGCTGCTGCCACTAATGTTAGTACTGCTGGTGTTCCCACCGCAGTCCAGAGGGTCTTAGAAGAGGACGAGAGCATAAGAACTTGCCTTAGTGAAGATGCAAAAGAGATTCAGAACAAAATAGAGGTAGAAGCAGACGGGCAAACAGAAGAGATTGTGGATGCCCAGAACCTAAGTTCAAGAAAGAGCCCTGGCCCAGGTAAGCTATTGTGCCATTAATTATTTTATGCTTGCTGAACATGAAAAAGAAGCAGTGTTTGAGTTATTTTTTAATTGGCTACTTTCCTTGACTTCCAGAAACATCACATGAATGCTGACATTCGTAGTCTGATTTCTTCAATGGTGTGTTTATGTTTTAGTGCAGCCTGCAAAAGAGTTACTCCATTGTCTAAAAATGCAAATGAAATTTCAAATATACAAAATGCCTCCAAGGTATATGTCACTGTACATGTGTTTTTTGTTTTTATTTTCTATTTTTTTTTTTTTGCCTTGTTCATATGAATCAGTTCCTCAGTGGTTAATTTAGTAGCTTTGGGGCTGGAAACCAATTAAAACAAGCATATTAATCCTGTCTTCTCAAAATTTTAGAACCCAGTCAATCCTAAACATAAAGGAATTCATCTCTTCTTTAGTCTGGGATTTAGAAGAATAGCAATCACAATGTTGAAGTTTAAACTAGTTCTGAAAAATGAAAGTGCCCTCTCTGATTCACAGAGAAATTTAATGCTCTTCATTTTTTCCTTTAGAGGTTTCATTTTTTCCTGGAATACTAATTTTATCATTATTATTGTCAAAGTATTATATTCTTCCCAGTTCAAAATTATTTATTTAATGTAACATCACCTAGGATCTTAGGAATATTGGATTTTTATAATTTTTTCTGAAGATTTTATTTGAGAGAGAGAGCGCACGAGAGAGAGTGTGCATGAGCTGGGGGGAGGGGCAGAGGGAGAGGGAGAAGCAGACTCCCCCCAACATGGGGCTCGATCCCAGGACCCTGAGATTATGACCTGAGCTGAAGGCAGATGCTTAACCAACTGAGCCACCCAGGTGCTGTCCCTTTTTTTTAGAGAGGAAAAGGTGGGGGGAGGGAGTGCGAGTGAGCTGGGGTGTGTGGGGAAGTGACAGAGGGAGAGGTAGAGAGAGAATCTTAAGCAGGCTTCACGCCCAGCATAGAGCCCGACTCAGGGACTTGATCTCCTGACCCTGAGATCATGACCTGAGCAGAAATAAAGAGTCGGACGCTTAACCGACTGAGCCACCCAGGTGCCCCTGAATTTTTATAATTTTAATCAAAAATTATCTGAGGCTTATCAACTAGTCATTAGCCCATAAGAATATGGCCCATAAGAATAAGTCAGCGTAGCCCATCTGGTGCAGTAGTGCCCCATGCAGTATAATTTGCTCTCTGTATACCTCTCAAGTTAAATTATACAATTAGAAAATTGCATGCTTCCCCAGCAGTTGTTCTAGAAATGCACTGGGTGGGGAGGTTTTACTCATCAGCATCCTTGGTGTTTATTGTCTTTTTTCAGCTGTCTAATCCATAGGGAAGCTTAACAAATCAAGAACCTGATCCCTAGTTTTAATATCTAGCTTTCCTACATAGCTCAGTTCTTGAGGCAGTTTCCTCCTAAATTTCTTAGGGGGGTTGTCTGGTTCCTTGGAACAGTAGAACATCTAGTTCAACATAGTGCAACAGTGCAAGGTGGTGGGGACAGGGAGTAATTTATCATAAAGTTTGTAAATCATCTGCTTCCTCAAGAGACTGGCCTCCATCACATCGGAATTCACGGTGTCATTACTATTTTAGGAACCTTCTTTCTTGGTGGGGTGATGACCTGGGGCTTTTTGAAAAAACAGTTTGGACGTAGCTACAGGTGAAAGCCCCCCAAGGAACACTCCTTTGTTGGAGAACAGGAGTTTGTTTGACCCTTCATTGTCTCCCTTCACATACTCACCTGTGAGTTGTCATCCAACAGCTAGTGATGTGGTAGTTCCAAAATTAGGAGAAGCTATTGAAGACAAATGTTTAAAAAAACAAAAGACAGAAAGAAAAACAAAATAATCATAGGTAATACAAGTCATAGATACAAACCATACCTGAATCCTGAAATAAGTAAAGAATGAGCCCACACCAAACTCATACTTCCACTCATTCCTGACATTGATTTTTTAAGCAGTATGTCAGTTAGTGGCCTGATATTTGCAAGACAGTGCCCAGGGATAGATGGACAAACAGATTTTAGGGCAAGTAATTTTCATACCATGGTTCCTTTTTTTGAAATGCTAGTACTCTGGGAATTAGTAATATAAGTCCCTAGCAGCTTAGTGAAGGAATGTAGATACTTCAGCAGTAACCAGAGGATAGCTAGAAAAGAACCAACTCTCTTTTGCATGATTTAGGGGTGAGGGTAGAGGTCGTAATGTCAGGAAGTAAAGCGTCCTGGCACTTTTCTAGTTTTATGATTTTTTTAACCTATAAATGTATTATATATAATAAGAGAACTAGAAGTTCTGTGATAGCCCTTGATTTCTTACACTCACTCTTCAGAATTCAAAGTAAATGAACCTGAAGAACCCATGTAAATAGCATTTTTTAAATTATAAAGCTACCAAAAACATTCCTGGCCCTCTCATTTCTATACAAATGTTTTTCAGTGTTGTTGCCACAAAAGTTAACATTAAAAACTTAAATTATCATCACTCTTGAAGATATATCCATTTGAAGTTGTCCTGTTCTCAATGACTACAATCTTATTTGCATTTACTCATTTAGTACCTTGTTTACTTTGAGAGATTATTAAATCATAACAATTTGGTTTGGATATCAGTCTTTTATTGTTGACTTTTTTAAAAAAGATATTAATTTGAGAAAAAGCAAGAGCAGGGAGAGGAGCAGAGCGGGAGGGAGAGGGACAAGCAGAATCTGCACTGCGTGCAGAGCCCCATCAGGCTCCATCCCAGGACCCCGAGACCATGACCGTAGCCAAAACCAAGAGTCTGGCGTTCAACCAGACTGAGCCACCCAGGCACCCCTGTTGTTGACTTTTGAGACTAGGTCTCGCTGCGTCTGCCTGAGGATAAAGCACTTTAAAGCTCGCTTCAGAACACATTTGCTTTTGACAGGTGTGATGCATAAGAATACCTAGGAGTTGGTATAGAGATACTTGTTTAAAGCTGTAACATCAGACATTAGGCATATAGTCCCTTTTCTTCTGCTGGAAAACATTTTCTTGCAGCTATTCTAGATCATATTTCTGACTGGAACAAAATGCAGCAATTCTGGATGCTTAGGTGTTGAAGAGCAAGCCCTGTGAAATGAGAATTGTGTTTATGTTCAGTGTACTCTGAAAAGCCTCAGAGATTGGCCAGACTTTTACTTAGTTCATACGATCGGTTCAGGAATTAAATGTGCAGAAATCTGTATTGGATATTTCTTGAAGTCTTAGGGTTTTTATTACGGTTTTTGTGTACTTGTTGGGTAATAAAAGAGAGTTTCAGAACTTGTGGAAAAACATTCCCCACTCATCATCCAGCAGTTCATTTTTATATAATTCCCTGAATGTGTGTACTATGTAACGTGCATGCCGTGTGACATGAACTTTTCACTTTTGAAAATAATGAGTTTAGTTTTTTTATTATCTCTATTTGATTATAAAAGTATTATTTGAAATTCCTTTGGCAGAGGGACATTTCTAATCTTTCAACTCATTGTGTCTTCTGGCTCTTGCTCATAGTGCATTGTTTCTTCGTATATCTTATAAATTTGTTTTACGAATTCCTCTTCAGCAAAACTTTCCTGGATGTACACTGTGGGCAGGTCATCCCAAAGCAGGTTTGTGTTTGCTTTATTTACCACGTCTTGAGGAAAACATTAGCTAGACCTTAATCTGAGTTTAATGTCCTAAATCTCCTTTCATATTCCAAACAACTGTGAAGGCATTCCCTGTGGATACTATTTTTCAGGATGACAACAATCCCTTTCCACCTAGGTGAAACCAAGTGTCCTTCCTTGTCTTTACTCTGTGTTGGTTCACTGGTTTATTTTGTTCTCTTTTCTTGTTCTGGCTACCTTTTCACTGAGGCTGTCACTCTGTTTGGAGTCTCAGGGCTTTTTGTGAGAACCTCAATTCCAAGTCCTCACTTCGCTGGGATCCAAGATCTTTGTCTCCCATGTTGATATTAAAATGTAAGCTCCTTGCTTTTAGAGACTGGCATAGCATCCCACATCCCCGGTAGTGTAGTGACTACAGTAGTGGCAACAACTCACCTTGTTCATGTGGCTTCCAGGAGTTTCCCTTATATTCTTGGAAGCTCAGCTAAGGTTGAGGGATGGTTCCCAGATTCTGTAGGTTGCAAGATGAAAGATCTACTTCTCAAATGGAGGTACGTTTGTATGTTTTGGGAGTGTTAATAAAATACTGATCCATACAGCCAGTAACATTGCTGTTCTCTCTTTTGGTTTTGATTCACTTGAGTATAAAAGGAGCATAGTTTAGCTCAGGAAAATATGTTTTAATAATAATCCTTGATTTATTTTCACCTGTGAGAATATTCACAGTACCTTAAAAGAAATAAAACATAAGCATAAAAGCAGAGAAATAGGGCGCCTGGGTGGCTCAGTTGGTTAAGCGACTGCCTTCGGCTCAGGTCATGATCCTGGAGTCCCGGGATCGAGTCCCACATCGGGCTCCCTGCTCGGCAGGGAGTCTGCTTCTCCCTCTGACCCTCTCATGCTCTCTCTATCTCATTCTCTCTCTCAAATAAATAAATAAAATCTTTAAAAAAAAAAAAAAAAAAAAGCAGAGAAATAAAAGCCTTTCAGTTTGGGTAGACTAACCTGAGTCTCATGTGTAAAACCATGATCTGAAGGTCAGCAGCAGGAATTAGAAATCTGAAATTTATTCTTGCCTTTGCTTAACTTACACCTTCTAAGAAATATTTGAAACATCCCTGGAATATTTAGTTTCTGCGGCTAAAAACAGATCACCTGTGATTTGATGTCCCACAAGCCTAATCCCTCCCTTAATCTACACCCTTACAATTTAATTTCTCATGTTCCTCTAGAGAAAATATGTTTTTTTTTTTTTTAATTAAAGATTTTATTTATTCATTTGAGAGAGAGAAGAAAGAGAGCACGAGCGGTAGGGGGAGGGGCAGAAGGAGAGAGAGAAGCAGACTCCCCGCTGAGCAGGGAGCCCCATGCGGCGCTCCATCCCAGGACCCTGGGATCATGACCTGAGCTGAAGGCAGAAGCTTAACCAACTGAGCCACCCAGACGCCCCTAGAGAAAATATGTTCTGAAGCCTTATGTGCAGGACTTCTTACATGTTCCTGGTTCCATGTTAACTATGAAAAATCAATAGAGCAGTTTTTAAAAGAAGGGCTTTTGGCTTTTGGCTCCCTTTTTCAGAGGCTTGAGTTTGAGTGATCCTTAGGAATAAATAAATTAAAATGATTGACTTTCTTCACCTTATTTATAAAAATACTTGAAACAAAGCTGCCTAGAAAGTACATTTCTGCTGTGATTCCTACTTTCTTGTTTCTCTTCACGGTGAAATCTAAAGCATTCTCTGGGAAATACTGGGGTTGGGTCAAGTTCTTTTATTTATTCATTCATTCATTCATTCATTCATTTGGGAGAGAGCAAGCAAGAGTGTGAGCCGGTGGTGGGGGTCAGAGGGAGATGTGGACTCCCCACTGAGCGGGGTGCCCAACGCAGGGCTCCATCCTGGGACTCGAGGATCATGATCTGAGCTGAAGGCAGACATTTAACTGACTGAGCCACCCAGGTGCCCCTCAAGTTCTTTTTATTCTGCAGAATGAGCCCAGACACCTAATGGTGTAACGTACTAACAGATTGAAGTGCAACGCCTTCTGGCAAGCCCCTTGTACAATCCCTCATCTTCATATGATATACATTTTCCTACTATTTATAGTACATTTCTTTGCAACATGAGTCTCAAAAGTTTCATTCGTTGGATATTAATAAACTTAATCATACGTATCTCCATGAATAGACATGGATTCTTTGTTCAGAATTCAGCCCACTTTTCCCCAGACTTACTAATTTACTTTCAAAAGAAACCATTGTGCTTACCTCCTTCCAGACAGAGTAATCCAGACAGCTTTGGGGATTGCTATTCTCTGTCAGGCAAAAGAAAGCGCTCTCTCCAGGAAAACCTAGGCTTGCTAAAAGTGTTTTCTTCTTCCAGTGCTGATCTCCACCTTGCACACAGTAGTCTTGAGAACGGTTTCTAATACTTTTGACAAGAAAATTTTCCTTACAAGTGCAAAAAAGGGTCCCAAATACATTTTCTTCAATATATATCTTTTCTCTATTTACTGTTGCTGTATTAGTAGTACTTGCTAATTTTGTTGCAATCATAATAAAGTGTTACTTTTTAAATTTTTACAGAGCCTTTTCTCAGGCATTAATCTTATGATTTAAGCAATTATTCCTGGTATAGAATTGTTCCGATTTGGCTGATACAAAAAATAAGCCATGCAGTGGCAAATTGGGTTTCTCAGAGTCATAGGAAGAATTACAACTCGAGCCTGCCTTTACCTCACATTTCTGTTATTTTTTTTTTTTTTTTTTAAAGATTTTATTTATTTATTTGTCAGAGAGAGAGCACAAGCAGGAGGAATGGCAGGCAGAGGGAGAAGCAGGCTCCCTGCTGAGCAGGGATCCCGATACGGGACTCGATCCCAGGAACCTGGGATCATGACCTGAGCCGAAGGCAGCTGCTTAACCAGCTGAGCCACCCAGGCATCCCTCTTTTATTTTTTCTAACATGCTTTCCATATTGCTGTAAAGTTCTTTGAATATTTTTGGGATTTAGGGGCTGGTGACCCATGTTCAGAAGGAGATGTGGAAGCCCACCTGTTTCAACTATACAAATAGTTAATGAGGGCCTACTATGAGTCAGTCGTTCTGGGCACTCAAGGTTTCTAAGAATTGAAGAATCCAAAAGATCTCTGCCCTTGTAGTATGTTAGAAAGTTTTTTTTGTTTTGTTTTATTTTTTTAAGATTTTATTTTTAAGTAATCTCTACACCCAACGTGGGGCCAGAACCCACAATCCCAAGATCAAGAGTCGCATGCTACACCAACTGAGCCGGCCTGGTGCCCCGTATGTTAGAATGGTTTAAGTGATATAAAAATAACCACGTAGGGAAAGGAATGTTGGAAAGGCAGCAGGTTTTAGTGTTTAAATAACATAATCAGAGTTGTAGTCTTCAAGGAGTATGAGATTTAAGCAGAGGTGGAAGAGAATGATTATCTGAGCTATCCTCTTATGAAAATCTATGGTTTTCCTACCACCTTTTCCTTTTGAGAAACATAAGTTAGCTGTACCCCATCTTCTCTATTCCTAAATTCCAGTAGGCAGAGTACTACTGGATAATACCTGCCACTGTGAATGTAGATTTATCTACCAATTCATGCTCTCTGCCCAGTCATTCCTATATGACTTGCCTTTTATAAAATCCTATACTCAGCCCAACCCTCCTCACCCTCAGCAGATGACCTTGTGTCTTTGTGTAGACTATTGAGTGCAATAAGTATGCCTTTTTTAACCTTCTGCTGGAGCTACCAACCTGACCCCATCCAAACTTTCTTTTTTTTAAAAGAATTTATTTATTTGACAGACAGTGAGAGAGGGAACACAAGCAGGGAGAGTGGGAGAGGGAGAAGCAGGCTCTCTGCGGAGCAGGGAGCCCAATGCGGGGCTCAATCCCCCAGGACCCTGGGATCACGACCCGAGCTGAAGGCAGACACTTAACGACTTAGACACCCAGGCGCCCTTCCATCCAAACTTTCATTGGAGTCTCTTAGTTGTCCCTTACAGTCTCCTATATATTCACTGCCTTCCCATAGACTTCTTTGTCATTGTAAATCTGCTGAAGTTTATCTCATAGTGAAAACACACCCTCAATCCTACACATCCATTTAGCTGTCATTGAAACTCTCTTCCTTGTCTCATCCAGGCTTCCCAAGAATAGTCGATCATTTCTGCTACTTCTCTGTTCACTCTCAACTAACATCATCTGCTTTCTGCTCCCAGCATGCTATCTTATGGTCTTCACCAAATGTAACACTGCTCATTGCTCTCTCCTTTTTTTTTTTCTTTAGTAAGATTTATTGCATATAATTTCTTTGCAGTTAAATTCACTCCCTTTAGCATTCATTTTTGTGAATTTTTTTTTAAAGATTTTATTTATTTGACATAGAGACAGCGAGAGAGAGAACACAAGCAGGGGTAGTGGGAAAGGGAGAAGCAGGCCTCCCTCTGAGCAGGGAGCCTGATGCAGGGCTCGATCCCAGGACCCTGAGATCATGACCTGAGCCAAAGGCACTTAACCAACTGAGCCACCCAGGCGCCCCTCATTTCTGTGAAGTTTGACAGACACATAAAGTCATGTAATCACTACCAAAGTCAAAATATAGAACAGTTCCATCACCAAAGACAATTCCCTTATATTTGGGTCATCTTCTAATTCTGTTATCATTCAGCACATTCTTCATGGTTGATTTCATCTACCCTGGTGGTAGATGACTTCCAAATTTTTATCTCCATACTCAACTTCTCTTCTGAGTTTCTGTCTTCCATTTCCTGTTGCCTGTCAAATATCTCCATTTGGAAATCCCAGAGCCATCTCGGATTTAACATGTCCACTATAGAACTAATCACCTAGTTCCCTAAACCTGTTTTTTTTTTTTTTATGTTATGTTAATCACCATACATTACATCATTAGTTTTTGATGTAGTGTTCCATGATTCATTGTTTGTGTATAACACCCAGTGCTCCATGCAGAATGTGCCCTCTTTAATACCCATCACCAGGCTAACCCATTTCCCCCAACGCCCTCCCCTCTAGAACCCTCAGTTTGTTTTTCAGAGTCCATTGTCTCTCATGGTTCATCTCCCCCTCCGATTTCCCCCCCTTCATTCTTCCCCTCCTGCTATCTTCTTCTTTTTTTTTTTAAAGATTTTATTTATTTGACAGAGAGAAAGACAGCCAGAGACGGAACACAAGCAGGGGAGAGGGAGAGGGAGAAGCAGGCTTCCCGCCGAGCAGGGAGCCCGATGCGGGGCTCGATCCCAGGACCCTGGTACCATGACCCGAGCCGAAGGCAGACGCTTAACGACTGAGCCACCCAGGCACCCCTTCTTCTTTTTTTTTTTTAAACATATAATGTATTATTTGTTTCAGAGGTACAGATTCAACAGTCTTGCACAATTCACAGCGCTCACCATAGCACATCCCCAGTGTCTATCACCCAGTCACCCCATCCCTCCCACCCCCCACCACTCCAGCAACCCTCAGTTTGTTTCCTGAGATTAAGAATTCCTCATATCAGTGAGGTCATATGATACATGTCTTTCTCTGATTGACTTATTTCGCTCAGCATAACACCCTCCAGTTCCATCCATGTCGTTGCAAATGGCAAGATTTCATTCCTTTTGATGGCTGCATAATATTCCATTGTGTATATATACCACATCTTCTTTATCCATTCATCTGTCGATGGACATCTTGGCTCTTTCTACAGTTTGGCTATTGTGGACATCGCTGCTATAAACATCGGGGTGCACGTACCCCTTCGGAACCCTACATTTGTATCTTTGGGGTAAATACCCAGTAGTGCAGTTGCTGGATCGTATGGTAGCTCTATTTTCAACTTTTTGAAGAACCTCCATACTGTTTTCCAGAGTGGCTGCACCAGCTTGCATTCCCACCAACAGTGTAGGAGGGTTCCCCTTTCTCCCCATCCTTGCCAACATCTGTCGTTTCCTGACTTGTTAATTTTAGCCATTCTGACTGGTGTGAGGTGATATCTCATTGACCTAAACCTGTTCTTTATCTCAGTTAATGGCACTGGCTTTACATAAGCTAAAATCCTGAAGCCACTGTTGATGGACTTATTCCTTGAGTTACTCATCTTTTGTGTATAATCATTTAACAAGGTTCTCTGATTTTTACCTGATGTGGTTGTTGAATTTGTCCCTTCCTCTCCTTTTCCTGCTCTCACTGCCTTAGGACCTCTCATGTCCCTGGCATGTCCAGTTTTGCCCCCCTTCACGTTCATTCTCCACCAGGCAGTATCTCTTTAAAATATAGATCTGACTTTACCACTCCTTTTTCATATTTCTGCTTAAACCCTTTAGGATGTTGAGTGGTATTCGGGGGCATTCACCTTCAAAACAAACTCTACCCTTCTACTTTTTACTACAAGATCTTGTTATATTTAGTTATAGTAACAATCTTCTATATATATATATGCATAGGATCTGTATGTTACTTTTTGTGTATTTGGTTAATCTCAACACTGTTAGTAAAGTATTGTCAGTCAAGATCAAGACAATAGAGTCAGACACTCCTGCACCTTAGCCTTTCCCCTGTGTGTCTCTGTGACCATGGGCGAGTTTCTTAACCTCTGAGTTTGTTTTCTCATCCAGAATTTGAAGATGATAATTGTATTTGCTTCATAAAATTCTAATAAACATAAAATGTGATATATGTAAAGCACTTAGCACAGTGTCTGACACATGATAAGCACTCTGTAAATGTTAAATATTAATATTTCTATATTCAGCTAGTATTTGGGGACCAAATGTTCCCTTTGAACTATACTAATATTACACAGAATAAATGGATGTCGTTATCACTGTCCTTAGGAATTTATGTTCCGAAGAAGAGAAGCTCAACAAGATGATACCATCTCAAAAGTTCTTAATTAAATCTTGAGCATGAAATGGTAGAAAGTCCTTCACCGTAGTCCCTATGTGTGCATAAATTTGATTAGAGGCTTTTGTGCCCATTATATCATATCATTTAACCTTCACAATGGCCAGTCACCTCTCATGGTAACCTCTGCTGTCATTTGGAAGGGAGGAGGTATGCTTAGAACAGTGAATTTTACCAGGATAATCTGTATTATTGAAAAGCTTTAGGCATGCATTTAGGGAGAGGATACTAATAACATTAACTTCCTATTTAGGACAGGAATAGAAAATTAGGAAGAAAAGCAGAGAGAGAAAAAGGAATGGGAAAAAAATGAATAGAATAGCCCCAAATTGGAAACAACCTAAAAGTCCATCAACTGATGAATGTATAAACAAATTAGGATGTGTGTGCGTATATAATATGGAATATTATTCTGCCATGAAATGTACGGATACATGGATAAACCTTGAAAACATCAAGCTAAGTGAAAAAAGTCACAAAAGACCACATATTGTATGATTCTGTTTATGTGAAACGTCCAGAATAGGCAAATTCTTTGAGACACAAAGTAGAATCATAGTTGTCAGAGGTGAGGAGATGGGGAGGGAGTACTAATGGGTATAGGCTTTCTTTTGGGGATGATGAAAATGTCTGAAGTTAGATAGTGGTGATGGTCACACAACTCTGAATATGCTGTTGTGAGATAATAGAAAATATATATATTTATTTTAAAGAGTTTATTTATTTGAGAGACAGAGTGAGCAAGAGAGAGAGCGCACGAGCAGGGGCACAGAGAGAGGGAGAAGCAGACTCCTCTGCTGAGCAGGGAGCCTGACATGGAGCTCAATCCCAGGACCCTGGGATCATGACCTGAGCTGAAGGCAGACGCTTAACTGATGGAGCCACCCAGGCACTCCAATAGAAAATATATATTGCTCTCTGTCACTCCTTACTGGCACAGAGCTCCTAAAACCCGTGTAATTTACTAAGTGATAAGAACACTAGGAGCATCTCTTGTTCGAATGTTGGTCTTTTACCTCCATCGATGACACAGGGCTCCTAAAAGCCTTGTAAATTTCTAAGTGATAGCACTAAGATTGTCTTGATCTACTGAGGTGACTCTAGGTAGGCTCTTAGATGGCTCCTGGATGGCTCCTGGATGGAGGCTGGTAACCAGAAAGACCAAATCATTGGAAGTTTGGAATTTTCAGCCCCATCCCCCATCCTAGAGAGAAGAAAGGGACTGCATATGGAATTAGCATTTGATCATACCTATGTGAGGGAGCCTCCATAGAGTCTCAGGGATAGGGGGTTCAGAGAGCTTCGAGTCCGGCAACCATGTCCACACCAGTAACAAGTAATGTACTCCAACTCCAGGGACGGAAGCTTCTGCACTTGAGACCCTCCCAGACCTTGCCCTGTTTATTTATATCTCTTCATCTGTCTGTTCATCTGTTCATTTATGTCTTTTAATAAACTGGTAAATGCAAATACATGTTTCCCTGAGTTCTGTGAGCTGTTCTAGGAAATTCATCGAACCTGAGGAGAGGGTGGTCATTGGAGCTTCTGATCTATACTGGTCGGCCACCTGGGCTTTCAACTGGCATCTGAAGTAGGAGTGAGGAGAACAGTCTTGTGGAACTGAGCCCTAACCTGTGGGATCTGACATCCTCAGGTTGATAGTGTTTGAATTGAGTTAAATTGTAGGACACCCAGTTGATGTCATGGAGAATTGCTTGTTATGGAGGGGAAAACCCCATATATTTGATGACAAGAAGTGTCAGAAGCGAAGTGTTCCAAGTGGTAAATGAAACACACAATAGGAAATAACTGAGTTTTTCCCTACAAAGGGAAGTGGAAAGACTGGAGTTTTTCCATTACAGCTATAAACAACTGAATTGTATATTTTAAAAAGGTGAACTTTGTAGTATGTTAACTATTTCTCAATAAAGCTATTATTTTTAAAAAAATGAATAGTAGGACTTCGAGTGGTTGTGTCACTAGCATATATAAGGATCTGTCAGAGGCATCAGCCTTAGAATTTAATGCTAAAAACCCTGAAGCTAGAAATGAATCCAGTTAGGGAAGTTATAGCTTAGAAATATAGGAAATAGATTTCAACAAAAACATCATAATCAACAGTACCAGACGTGGAGGAATGTTGGGGTACAACCAAAAACATTGTCTTTTGATGTATTTTATGTCTGAGCTATGAATTATTTTTACTCTATCTTATTGTTTTACTAGTAGCTACGTCTTACCTGAGTGTTTTCAGCTAGGTAGCGAATGCACCACTGTAATAGCCATTCTAGGGGCATTGTTTGATGTCACAAATATGGAACACCTGACTGGGCTCTGAGAGCAATGTCAGTATTTATGGATGAAACACATAAGACATCTGTGTTTTAGAAGTAATGATTCTGCATTTCCTTAGTTCTTAGTTAGCTTAGTTCTTGTGTATTTTTGCCTCAATTGAGCCACTCTGGGTAAATCCTCCTACAGCTTGACCTTTCTTGCCCTTCCAGCTGTCCATCCCATTCTTTATCCATCAAACTGTTCGATCCCCTTGCCTTTCTAGTCCGTTTCATAGACTAGCAGATTATTACCCCAGCTATCACAGCTCTTTCTGCTTTGAGACTTTTCTTGGAAACTCTCTAGTAAAGTCTTCTAGAGAAAATAGTTTCTGGATATATGTATCCAAGAGTTGTTTAGACAGTTGTTGTTTCAAAGGTCTAAGATCCAGACTCTCGGGTTAGCCTTCAGCTGAGGCTCTGTGTTAATCCTCATCTCTCCCTAATTTTACTTTGTTTTGGCCAGTCCTTCACACCTGTTTGGTAGGTGCTAATTCCTACGTTGTTGCCTTGATGCTCTCTTCTCAGCCTACAACATGCTAAAGAACCTTTTGACAATTTTTTCAGTATGGCTGTCTTCACAAAATTTTCTATTCTGATAATTCCTCGACTCTTAACACCTAAATATAATTCTGTCAGTTCACAATATTTGGGAACTCCATGATCTTACAGAGAGACAGATGTGTAAATCTAGGATGGGTAAGGTGAGGAAATGAGGAAGTACATCTGTTAGGATGTGTTTTATTACTCATAGTGGCTCCCCCAGATTAAGGTTTCAGTAGTCTTGGGCACTTTGCAAAGCACTGGCAATGTGGTCTCACTGATGATCAAATGGGAAGGTGTTTTTTTTATCCATTTTCTTGCATATTCAAGGCAATGAGCCTTAGTGTTGTATTTAGAGGTGAAAAGCATTTAGTAAACAGAAAGATAGCTACTTGTGTTGAAGTCTATTGTCTAATTATCTATTTGTGCTGTAGTGATTGACATTTCTTCATCTGTGCTGGACTTACCTTCAATTGTAGTCTACTTTGATTATGGTAGCGATGATACAAAAGCATTTGTTAAAATGCAAAAATGCCTAGGTTAATGCAGAAAGAGCAGTAAAATACAATACAGACACTTAGAAAATATGCTGATGGTCTCATTGGAGTCATCTTTGCTCTTACTGCTGACAGAATTGCATATGCACTGTCCTCTGACTTTTGGGAACAGATCTTTTCCTTAAAGTCACTTTGCCATTTTATTTTCCTCATGACTTGACATACTATGCCATATTGGTGACAGACAAACTGTTCTTCACACTACCCTTCCTTGTTTAACTCTACATCCTCTCATGCTACAAAACAAAAGACTTATTAACCAAAATGTAAATGAAGTTGGAATTCAGGGGAGAAGGTGCAGGAACAAGCCAGAGTTAAGAGGCAGGGTGTTGTATTGGGAAGACAAGGGCTTTTCAGTTACATCTGTGTTTTATTTTTTTTTTATTTTTATTTTTTTAAAGATTTTATTTATTTGACAGAGAGAGACACAGCGAGAGAGGGAACACAAGCAGGGGGAGTGGGAGAGGGAGAAGCAGGCTTCCCGCGGAGCGGGGAGCCCGATGTGGGGCTCGATCCCAGGACTCTGGGATCATGACCTGAGCCGAAGGCAGACGCTTAATGACTGAGCCACCCAGGCGCCCCACATCTGTGTTTTAATTGTAGCTCCAGCCTTTACTGTTTCTGCGATTGGGGCAATTGAGTTAACCTGTCTGTATTTCAGTTTCCTCATCTCCGAAATGGAAATAATATAATACTTCCTATCGCACAGAAGGAGACTGAACCAGTGTTTATTGTTGTAGACAGAGACATTAACTTTGGATTGAATTTTGCTTGCAGGGCATTTATTCATTAACAGATTTTCAGTGAGCATCTACTGTGGGTTAGGTGCTATATTAAATGGTGGATATACAAAGGAGACCAATAAGATGCAGTCTTTATCCTCCAAGGGTTCAAACTCTAATATTGGATTCTTAACTTGTGTCCATGCCTTTGATTGTGTAGAATAGCAAAGACACATTAAGTGTGTTGGTGGTAAAAATTTTTAGTGCTGGTGGGGCAGGAAATGGTCCTGCAAGGTAGAAGGTAAATTCGCAGCTTGGATATGCTTCAGAAACTACAGAAACGTGTGGTCTTAAAGATTGTGTAGTAGATGATTGCTAGTAGTGGATTTATTCTCATCCAAGTGAATCCATTTTATTTTTTTTAAGTTTTATTTATTTAAGTAATCTCTACACCTAGCATGGAGCTCAAACTCATGACCCCTAGATCAAGAGTTGCATACTCTATTGGCCAAGCCAGCCAGGCTCCCCCAAGTGAATCCATTTAAATATCTTTGGATCTTAAAGTTCCACATTCATAAGTTTTTGAGTCATTATCAAAAAAGAAGACTTTTCCTTGCCTTAATTTCAGAATAATTAAATGCATGTTTTCTTTCATGGTTTTTGTGTTGATATTGTTTGTAAAAACAACACATATTCATTAGACAGTATTCATTATAAAATTTTGAATTTTGCCTTGGCAAAAAGAAACAGGACAGTGGGTATGTAAAAGGTTAACCTGTCTGCAGAGTACCTGTGAGTTAAAAAAAGGAAAAAAAGCAACAATCTAATAGAAGATTGAGTAAATAATAAAAATAAAAATTCATAGAAAAGAACAGCCCCCCATAAAAAAAGAAAGAAAACAAAAGATGCCCATCCATTATTGAATGGGAAATACCATTTTTTAGCTATAATATCAAGTACCTGTGACAAGGGAGGAAATACAACACTCATGTATTTGTGCAAGAGTTACTTTTACCGTTCTGGAACTAAATCTGGCAAGAAAGTAGTAAAATCTCTTTCAAGAGGAATTGTACATACCTACTCTGGAATATTGTACAGCTAATACATGAATGAGATAGAACTGTGTGATAACCTGGAGAGATTTTCATAATAAATTAAGGAAAAATAAAGCATTTTGCAAAATAACTTTAGTATGACTCCATTTTTTTCTATTTAAAATAAACATGTATTTGATTATGATTATTTGTATGAGTCATTAAGGTGTAGCCAACTGTATACCAGAGAGTGTTAATGTTGTTTACCTCAGGCCACTAGAATTAGTTAGTTGGGGAAGGGGGTTATTACCTTTATATTAGTTTCAATTGATACTTTTGTCATTTAAAAAAAGAAAATAGATTAAAAAGCAACAAGAGGAAGAAGAAAAAGCCCTTGGAGTCTCATTACTTGGATGTACAGATACATATTTCTTTTCATAAATGGAAGAATGCTATACAAGCTATTTCAAAGTCTTTAAATTAGCAGGTTTATAATAGATACATGGGTATACTTAACATTTTAATTTTTTTTAGAAACCCCCCAGGCCATTTTAACACCTTTAAAAGAGGTATAATTCACATAGTGTTAAAATGTATATATTTAAAGTCTTGTATTAATTTTGACGTCTGTATATATGCTCATGAAAGTATTACTACCATCAAGGTAATAAACATAATTATCACCCCAAAAAGTTTCCTCCTACCTCTTTATAAATCCCTCTGAGCTGCAGTACCCTCACTCCATTCCAAAGGCAAGCACTGATCTGCTTTCTGCCACTATAGATTTATTAGAATGTCATATAAATGAAATCAGAAAGCATAAACTGATCTGGCTTTTTTACTCAGTACATCTGTCCATATTGTTGCACATGTTAGCTCATAAAAATTACTGATATACTATGGATGTACCACAATTTGTTCACCTATTGGTGGATATTAGAGTTTGCAATTTGGAGCTATTAGAGCAAAGTTCTGTGAACATCTGTGTACAAGTCTTTTTATGGATATATTTTGTCATTTCTCTTGAGTAAATACATAAGAGTGATATGGCTTGGTTCCATGTAAATATATGTTTTAAGCTTTGAAGAAACTGCAAACCATTTTCCAGATATTTGTGCCATTTTACATCCCCACCAGCATTGTGTGAGAATTTCAGGCTGTCCTTTCTCTGTTGAATTTTCTTAATACCTTTTCCCAAAATAAGTTATATATATTATATGTGGGTCTATTTCTGGATTCTCTATTTTTCCATTGATCTAGTTGTCTTTCTTGATGCCAGTACCACACTGTCATGATTTCTGAGGCTTGTAATAATTCTTGTAATGAGATAGGATTAAGTCCTCCAACTTTATTCTTCTTTTTCAAAATTGTTTTGGCCATTCTAGGTCTTTTGCTTTTTTATGGCAATTTAATTTAATTTTTTGCATTTTTTATTAAGTTTTTTATCTTAATTCCAGTACAATTAACTATGTTAGTTTTAGAATCCGTTTTCTCTACAAATATTTTCTACAAAAAAGCCTGTTGGTTGGGGCGCCTGGCTAGCTCAGTTGGTAGAGCATGTACTCTTGATGTCGTTTAAGTCCCATGTTGGGCATAGAGCATACGTTAAAGAAAAAAAAAAAAGCCTATGGGAATTTGATTGGGTTTGTGTTGAATACTATGGATAGAATTGACATCTTACAATATTGAATCTTCTGACCCATGAACACGGCATATTTTCACAATTTGTCTTCTTTAATTCCCTCAGCAATGTTTTGAAGGTTTTAATGTACAAGTCTTGTAATTTTGTCAAATTTATATCTTTAGATGCTGTTATAGATGGTATCTTTCCTTTCAATTTTTAAATTTTCATTACTAGTGTATGGAAATACAATAGAGTTTTTTTTTTGGTTTCATATTGCAATCCTGCTAAAATTCATTTACTAGTTTTATTAGCATTTTTTTGTAGAGATTTCTTTGGATTTTCTATGTAAGTACTTTTGTCATTCCTGAACAAAGACAAATGAAGTAGAATTTTATTTCTTTTTCTTGACTTACTGCCCTAGCTTAGTACCTTCAGTATAATATTGACTGGAAATGGTGAAAGTAAACATTCTTGGTTCCAATCTCAGAAAGAAAGCATTCAATCTTTTACAACATTAAGTACGATGTTAGCTGTAGGTTTTTGAATTGTCTGGTCAAGGAAATTCTTTTTTATTCCTAATTTTCTGAGAGATTCATTATTTCAGTCAGGGATAGAAATTGGATTTTATTGAATGTTTTTCTTATACATCTTGAGACGGTCATGGTTTCTTTTGTTAACTACTTGCTTTATGTTACTTGATGTTTAAATAATAGACCAACTTTGCTTTCCTGAAATAAAATTTGTCTCTGAGGTAGGTTTTGTTTGTTTGTTTGTTTTTACATTATTGAATTTGGTTTGCTACAATTTTATTAATCTCATCTTAAGTTTTTTTGCATCTTAAGTTCATGAGGGATATTGGCTTGTGGTTTTCTGATAATTTTCATATTTGGGCATCTGGGTAATGTTGACCTCATAGAATGAGTTGGTAAGTAGTCCCTCATCTTCAGTACTCTAGAAAAGTTTGTATAGAATTGATACTATTTCTTCCTCAAATGATTAGTAGAATTGACTGATGAAGCCATGGGAAAAATAGGTCCCATAATGAGGAGAAAATGAGTCAATCAAAACTGATTTGTAACTGACATAGCTGTTAGAATTAGCAGACAAAATAGTTATTAAGTACAGTTATGATAACTGCATTTCCCGTGTTCAAAAAGTAGTGACGTCCATGACATAATTAGAGAAACATAATTGATAGAAATAGTAGATAGAAATTAGTAAGGCTATAGAAGACTTCAGTAGCACAGTCAACCAACTTGACCTAATTGACACAAGACACTCAAAGAACAGATACATGAGTGCGATTGTCAGATTTACCAAGATTGACCATATTATGACTTAGAGACAAGTTTTAATTTCAGAGGATTCAAATCAAAGCAGGTATGTCCTCTGACCACAATGCAGTTAAATTGGAAATGAGTAAGATAAACATCTCTGGAAAATCCCCCAAATATTCACAACGCAGAGTACTAACCACTATACGATCACGGCCTCCCCCAAATATTCAGAAACTAAATTACACACTTCTGTATAACCCAAGGGTAAAAGAGGAAATCAAAGGGAAATTATAAAGTATTTTCAATTGCATGGAAATAAAACCCAAATAAAAATTTGTGCTTGTATTCATTTCCTGTTGCTGCTGTAACAAATCACCACAAACCTGGTGACTGAAAACAACACAAATTTATTATGTCACAGTTTGGGAGGTCAGAAGTCCAAAATCAGTTTCATTGGACTAAACTTGAGGTAGCAACAAAAATGTATTTTTTGGGAGAGAATCTGTTCCCTTGCTTTTTCCATCTTTCAGAGGCTACCTACATTCCCCTTGGCTCTGGTCTTTTCTTCCTGTTCAAAGCCAGCACCATAACATCTTCAGATGTCTCTGATTCTCTTGCTTCCCTCCCAATTGTACGGACCCTTTTGATCACATTGGGCCCACTAGGTTAATTCAGGATAAGAGTCTTCCTCCCTTGAGATCCCTTAAGTTAATCACATCTGCAAGGTCACTTTTGTCGTGTAAGGTAACATATTACATAGGGTGCAGGGATTGGGACATGGACATCTTTGGCAGTACATTGTTCTGCGTACCACTCTGCTAATGTAGTATTTAGGTGGCAGTTTACACCTCTAAATGCACATATTTAGATATATGTGGTGGCTCAGTCATTAAGCATCTGCCTTCGGCTCAGGTCATGATCTCAGGGTCCTGGGATCGAGCCCCGCATCAGGCTCCCTGCTAGGCGGGAAGTCTGCTTCTCCCTCTCCCACTCCCCCTGCTTGTGCTCTCTCTTTTGCTGTGTCTCTCTCTCTGTCAAATAAATACAATCTTAAAAAAAAAAAAAAAAAAAAAGGTCTCAAATTAATGACCTCAGCCTCCATGTGAAGAAACTGTTCAAATAACAAATTATGTAAGATGAATAAAATCTGAGATCCGTAAAACATGGTGACTATAGTTGATAGCACCGTTTTGTGTAATGGAAATTTGCAAAGAGAAAAGAACTTAAATGTTCTTACCACCCCCCCAAATATATATGTGAGATGATAGATGTGTTAATGAACTAGATGGAGGAAGTCTTTGCACAATGTGTGCATATATCAGATCACCACAATGTATACTCTAAATGTCTTATTATTTTATATGTCACTTATACCTCAACAAAGCTGAGATTTTTTAAAAAAAGAACAAATTAAACCCAACGGAAATAATAAAGATAATAGGGGAAATTTTAAAAATAGGAAACAAAACAATTAGGAAAAAAGACGAATACAATGAAAAATGTAATTATTGAGAATATTAGAAGTATTAACAAACCAAAATAAAAAAATGAACAAACCAACAGTTTGACTCTTACCTTCACAATGTGTAGTGTTAAAGCTGGAAGTAAAAAAATTTTTCAACTTTCTATTTTTATTTGAATCCAGTTAACATACAGTGTTATATTAGTTTCAGGTGTACAACGTAGTGATTCAACATGGAAGTAAAAATTTTTTTGTTAGAGATGTATGTTTTTGGTGGAATTCTGTCTAGAATCCTCATTTTGTTTTCTTTTTTGGTTCCAGCGCTAGACCCCGGGCAGACTAGTTTATACTATTTAACCTTATGTGAAGAAGTCATAGAGCCTTTTAACATATGATGAGAAGCATAATCATCAAGCCATCCATACATTTCAAATAGTAACCCCTGAAAAGATGCTGGAAAACAATGACAGACTTACTCCTTAGTGTTGCTTTAGGTTGACATCTCTCAGTGACCCATCAGTTTTACTTATTTTATCACCATTAATAGTTTTTCTAGTTCATGTACATGTCCATTGTAAAAACTTACCTTCTCTCAACTGGGTTTTTTCTTTGCTCTGCCCCAGTTTCTTAGAAAAATCATCAAATTTCCTAGGTTCTCATAAGGATCTATGGAAGAACAAAAAGACAGATTAGGATCCCCAGCCTCAAGAAACTTTAGATAAAATTCTTGAATATATTGTAATTGGTATCATATAATGCCAGCTTCTAGGAATTAAAAACCAGGATCTAAAAAAGGGAAATAACGTGAAAAAATGATAGGAAAAAGACAAGAACTGGGTGTTAAGTGTGGGAACTCTGATTGGAAGTTCCATTATTAGAACATTCTACTCTTTATATACAACTCTGTGACAATGTAAGGAGGCCCTTCCCTTACCAGTAGTGACGTATCTATTCTTCATAAGTCTTCATAGTGTTGTGTCTCTTCAGTCCAGAGACTCAGACTCTGGACACACTCATCTTAAATCTTAGAGCTAAAGAGTTCATGTTATATTTCAAAAGAACAGAGAACTAGAAGGGAGACTTTTTATAATTCACGGTCTCTTATCTGGGTATTATGTGGCCACAAGGTCTTCAGCTGATTCGTGCCTTTTAGGCACTCCTAGACCATCTCATTCTTGTTACTGGATCATGGGGGAAAAATTAAAACCTCCTGCCAAACCAGAAAATGCTCTTCACAAATACAGGAAAGAAAGAAAATAGTTTTATTATTGAATAAGCACTAAGTGAGCATTACATGCAACCCACTAATGAGATTACAGACAGAAGGAAATCTCACCCTTTCCTAAAGCCAGGCAAATACAATTCATTACATACATGCTCATACATGTACATTCATTACATGCATGTACATACATGTTCTCAAGATAATTTGTCCTCATGTAGCAAGACTATACCGGCACCATTGCTGCTGTATCTAGTTCACTGGAAATTCTCTTTGTAGTTGGGGTGTCCATCTGTGTTAGTCATTTGCCTTTATCCAGAGGAGAAATTAAACTTCGCATATGTTTATGATAAGCAGGTAGTTGCCTAGAGGAAACTCCCATGATTACAAGAAGAGATGGCTCCCAGAGTCTTTTTTTTTTTTTTTAAAGATTTATTTATTTGACACAGAGAGACACAGCGAGAGAGGGAACACAAGCAGGGGGAGTGGGAGAGTGAGAAGCAGGCTTCCCACCAAGCAGGGAGCCCGATGTGGGGCTTGATCCCAGGATCCTGGGATCATGACCTGAGCCGAAGGCAGACGCTTAATGACTGAGCCACCCAGGCGCCCCTGGTTCCCAGACTCTTAAGAAAGTCATTCCTGAGTTATAAAGCTGCCAAGAGTCTTCTTTAGCATTTAAAAAGATTTACACATATACCAGAAGGATAGAGGAAGGATTTACAATTACAAGCTTTCTCTAAGCAAAGATCTAAGAAAAGGGAAAGTAGAAGAGGTCTTTTCCCTTTTTGGCACCAGAAAAAAAATGAAATTTTATTAACCTTTAACAGTTTACTGGGCACTTACTTGACTACTGAGGAAATAAGTAATAAAGAAGAAGTGATCTAGTAAAGAGAAGCAAGTTTACCAACATGGTATCTTCAGTAAAAGTTGTTTTCGGATTTATATTGCATAGCTAGTGGAATATGTTAGGACTAAAAGTTTACCTCTCCTATGTAATCACCTCTTTCACATTCTTTTAATCTCTGTGGAATGATGATGCTTCCACTTTCTGGTGTAAAACAAATGCTGTCGAAGAGTTCCATGAGTTCTCCAAGTCCACTGTAGATCAAAAAACATGTAAAATTCTAACATCTTTGGTAAGATTAACTTTTTTTTTTTTTTAAGATTTTATTTATTTGTCAGAGAGAGAGAGTGCGTACAAGCAGGGGGAGTGGCAAGCAGAGGGACAAGCAGACTCCCCGCTTTGCAAGGAGCCTAATGCAGGGCTGATTCCCAGCAACCTGGGATCATGACCTGAGCCGAAGGCAGACACTTAGCTGACTGAGCAACCCAGGCGTCCTGGAAAGAGAAGATTAACAGTTCTTAAAATTTATTTCAGTAGTATTTTTATAAAGAGCGGTCCTAAAATCTAGAACAGAATACCTCCACTTCAGTCATATAAGATAAAACAAGATTGAAACAATTAGTAAAAATCAGTTTTAAAAGCTTCACTCTTTTATTTCTTCAAATTTTAAATTGTTACAAATATTGAAGAACAGAGGAAAGCCCTGCCATTGTTCAAATATCGTAGTCTGAGTCTTAACATTAAACTTTTTTCCTCATTTCCTTCCAGACTTTACATAAGTATTTTACACGGTTATAAATGTAATACAGGTATAATTTTTTATTTTGCCTTTTGTCTTTTTTAACCTAATGTATTTTTAAGCCCTTAGCCTACTCTAACTAGCCCAAAGCCAAATCTTTGCTACTAGAAGCAGCTCATAGAAATCTTTGCTGCGACTTGGTCCTGGTCAGTTGATTGACACTTCAGCTGTGTAATTCCATCTTACGGTGGACTTCCTACAGACCAGTCAGGAAGTTTTTCTTTCTTCCTACTTACTCTTGACTAAAGTGACTTAATAAAAGTCATGTACATCTAACCCTTTTATAGTTCTTTACTGCCTATTATTTTATCTTTCATGATTTACTTGCTTTCAAATACC
The DNA here is from genome assembly GCF_964656455.1 of Halichoerus grypus. NCBI lineage: Eukaryota > Metazoa > Chordata > Mammalia > Carnivora > Phocidae > Halichoerus > Halichoerus grypus. The sequence continues at coordinate 172,399,323 of NC_135716.1, forward strand.
AACCTGTGAACTTTTCTTCCCTTAACAAAAATGTAGTAGATTGAACATACAGGGATTTTGACTAAGTTGATTTGTTACGGTAGTTCCTACCAAAAGATCAAAACTATAAAGGTTCACATTCTTGTTTGCAGTTCAGTTTAAAAAAAACAAAGATTAGGGGCGCCTGGGTGGCTCAGTCGTTAAGCGTCTGCCTTCGGCTCTGGTCGTGATCCCAGGGTCCTGGAATCGGGCCCGCGTCGGGCTCCCTGCTCAGCGGGAAGCCTGCTTCTCCTTTCCCACTCTCCCTGCTTGTGTTCCCTCTCTCTCGCTGTGTCTCTCTCTGTGAAAAAATAAATAAATAAATCTTTAAAAAATAAAAAATAAAGATTGTAAAAATATATAGTGTACATATACTTGTGTCTTTTAAATGCTGGCAAGAAATTCGGCCAAAATATTCACAACATCTCAGAGATATTTTTTCCAACTTTATATCTGTCTGAATTTTATAAGTGTTCCTCAATGGGCATATCTTACTTTTATGATTAGAAAAAAATACATGTGTGGCACCTGGCTGGCTCCGTTGGTAGAATGTGCGACTCTTGATCTCTGGGTCATGAGTTCAAGCCCAACATTGGGTGTGAAGCCTACTTTAAAAATTAAGAAAGAGAGAAAGGTTATAAATATTTTTCTTATAAAACCCTGCATTTTGGAAAATAAGGAAGCTAACCATTGCCATCCTTTTATACTAAATTTCTACCCTCCAAGCTCCCTCTCCCCATTTTGGGGAATTTTTCTAAGTCTTAGGGTGAATGATAGTCTGTGTATATGTAGGAATTGTGACTGGCAGGACTAGGAGAAGAAAGAATAATCTAGATACAGAAATAGCATTGTGGGGGCAGCTGGGTGGCTCAGTCGTTAAGCATCTGCCTTCGGCTCAGGTCATGGTCCCAGGGTCCTGGGATCGAGCCTCACATCGGGCTCCCTGCTCAGCGGGGAGCCTGCTTCTCCGTCTCCCACTCCCCCGTGCTGTGTTTCCTCTCTCGCTGTGTCTGTCTCTGTCAGATAAATAAATAAAAATTTTTTTAAATAAATCTTAAAAATAAAAAAGAAATAGCATTATGCTAGTGATAAGAGGCATGTGTGTCATTCTTGCACTTACTATACACTATTTCTGACATCTCTTAGTCAGGAGTTCAGATTAGTGACCAGGGCTTAACTATTTGGACTTTCTTTAGCACTCATACTCCTGCAAGGAAGAGGCAGTATATGTTCTAGATCATGTTTTACACACCATAGCTCTTCAGGATGCATTCTGTCTCTGTCTCTTAGCTGCTATTGATTCTTCTTATGTGATCTACCATTTTACATAATAGTTTTTCTCAGTGTTCTAATTACGTCAGGCTTCAGGGAAGACTGTGCAAAATTACATGGGTTTAGTAAAATTCAGTCAACTTATGAATCTTCTCTATTAGCCCCCTTTCTCCAAGCCCAGCACTTACCTCCTGAATTGCACAGGGATAGTTGTTAGCTTTTAATTTGCAAGATTAAAAGCTTGACTCCAATAGAGGCCATATAAAAAGTAAATGAAAAACAAGGGACTCTTCTACTTACAGGAATGACTTGTCAGGCCTTTACCAGATGTCATTAAAATGTATGGCATTGTGCTTTCTTTTTTAAAATAGAGTCGCTACCAGTTACAATAGTTTTGATAGGGCACAATTTTCTGGAGTCTGTATTCCATTCTAGGGGGAGAGTTGAAAATGGGAACGTTTCTAACTTGGTACAGTCTTGGCATGAGTCTCTGTCCAAGAAAAGCAAAGAATCTTCTAAAACCCAATCATTAAACTTGTCTGTGTCCCTAGTATTTTTCTGAATTTATATATTAGTCATTTCCTAACAAGAGCACTCAAGGAAAACATCATTTTTCTGCCAATAATGTAAAAATTTGCAGAAGTCTTGAAATCATAGTATTGCTTTTTTGTTTACGTTTCCTTATTTTGTATTTTAAAGTAGTAGAAATTAAATGTGCCTATAAGAGTTGAGTTCTTATGAGGGGTAGGGGAAACTGCTTTAGGTATCTCTAAATTCAGATAATTTTGAATCTCATACAGAGATTGTCCCTTGTCCTGTGGTGCTTTCATTCAAGACAAGGGGGAGAGAATCCGTGTCTTTGTCTTGGGGTGTCCGTATTACATCTTTCATATAGAGCTGCTATTATTTCTTTAGTCAGCAAATTTAAGTGCCCACTTTGTATAAGGAACTCTGCTTGGCATGGTGTATGATGCCTTAAAGAATATTTTCAATAAAAGAATAACCCAGTCAGATCAGTTATTTATAAAGGCCGTCCGTCAGTATTGTATATGATGTCTTAAAGTGAGAATCAGAGACAGTTAAGAGACCATCTTATAGTAACATCAGTGCAATAATATGGGCCTAATCTAAGGTATAGGCATTGGGAATGGGCTAGAAAGGAAAGAACAAATCTGAGACAGTGTCTTAAATGTAATTCTCTTATTCTAGCTAATTCAGGATTAATTGTCCGGTAAATCAGAGTTGATGTCTCTGTCTTCCTCCCCACTCTTCCCTCCTCCCCACTATAGCACACCCAAAGTTTAGTGCACCTCTCCTTCAGTAATGGTAGGAGAGGGGATGTATATCAGAATCTCTTCAGACACTAGGTATGTATGTATCTGTGTTCAGGTTTTCAGAAGATTGTATATCTCCTAAAGAAGTGTGTGTTTTCTCTTACTTCATTTTGTGAATTACTACTTTAAATCAGAACTTGAAATAGCCACTTAAACAGAGTAACAATTTCTGCTGCATAAGGAGCTCTTTTTTAAAAAGCATGTTATGTTGTCCATGGAAGAAATGTTTTTTTGTTTTTGTTTTTATGGTTTTCGGTTGTGGGTATGGTTGATATATTCCTGAAAAATAAAGTTTATCCACATCTTTGGTTTTTGTTGTTTAGAGGGAACCACTCCTGAGTGTATATTTGATACCAAAGAATCCTCCAGAAAGTGGTCTTCCCCTTTTCTCTGAATGGAATTTAGAGCTAAATTTATGCATATATGAAATAAAATTTAAAATAAAATGTACGTGTTTCCTAAGCTCTAACTCTTAAAGAGAGCTCTGCTGTGGAATCAGAATTAATCACATTTTGGAGAGATGCGCATAAAACAGACTGGTTATATAAAATCAGAAGATCCATAAAAAATGAAAAGAGACCACTACATACATACATACATACACACATGAATATACATATTCAATAGAAGACTGTGAAGCAGTAGAAAATTTAAACCCATGCATGGTTACCACAATTTTAATTCCATACTTTGGGAAAATAGTTTACTTTGAGTAGGTCACCAAAGAAGAACAACAGTGGTCTAATGTTTTCTTGTTCATTAGGGTCTGTGAGGGGAAGGATTAAAAAAAAAAAAAAAAATTGAGGTGTGTGTAACAAAGGAAATTTACAAGAGTATTTTTTATGATGTTGCAATAATTTTGAGAAGAATGTTAAATGTTTCCTTTTCCTTGTTCCCCAGAACAGTGTAAGTGTTCATATTCTGCTGTTCTTCTGAAAAAGAGTAGGCTGTCCAGAGAGATTGGTTGGTTTTGCTTAATGAGTGATCTTATATTTCTGTAGGGAAATAGTACAGGGTACCTTCAGCTTTGTGTTTATTCACTTTTGATAATGTCTCTATTTGTTAAGTGGCCTTTCTTTGACTCTTCTCCCTACCCATCTGCCTGTCATACCTTACTTCTGTTGACTCATGTGTTAACTTCTGTAGGATCCTTTTAAAATATTCTATTTGGTATCTGATGTTTAGTCTTTAAATTGTACATCCAAATGTTGAATGATTTTGTGGAATTTGCAAGCCCAATGAATATTTAAAAATCCTTTGTAGGCTTAATTTTCCATCTAGAACTTCTGATACAATATAATCAGTAAAAATTAGGTTATCTTTCTTGATTTTCTCCCCAGCAGTATGAACAACTAGACTGATAGTATTGATCTGAAATGAGAACTGAATGTTGTAGAAGTGCTGCCTAGTGAAATCTTAATCAGAGTGTTCTTTTATTGTCTAGAAAGCTTTAAAAAACAGAAGCTGGAATTTGGTATTTTTTGTAGCTTAAAGGAACCTTAGATATCACCTAATCTCACTCCCCTCTTTATAGTTAAATATGCAGGTGCCAGAGAAGTGTGACTTGCTTTAGATCACATAATTAATTAATAATAGAAGCAGACCCAAGCCTAGAATTGGCTGGTGGGCCAATTTCTCGTATAGATACCACATACTGAATTATGTTTCCTAACCATGAAATAGGAGGAACCTAGGACACTGGTTGGAAGGCTGTATGTGCTGATGTGAACAGTCTGTGCCTAAGACATGTGCCAGTGCAATCTTTGGGCCACAACCACACAGTTGTTCACTTGATCATTCAGCTGTTTCTTCCATATGGGTGAAGCCCTCTTGTGTTCTGCTAAATTTGAATACAGGTATCACTTTAGACTCGGTATTTCCAAACATGACTTTGCAGTGGGAAGTAATGGCCCTGATCTTGTATTTCAGCTCAGACAGCTGTAACTGCACCAAAGATGTGGAAGAAACCAAAAGATCGGACCCGAACCACTGAAGAGGTGTTAGAGGCAGAAGTGGAGGTAAGGGGCAAAGTAAATCTCTTTAACTTATCTTCAGAGTAGTGGTGCCATTTCCTAAGACAAGTGTGGATTTATCTCTCTTTTTTGAGATACTGTTTTTCAAACAAAACGTGATATATCAAGCTCAGTCTGATTGTTTTCGTCCACCTACAGAATTTTAAAAAGATTTTTGATACCATATGCAGTTTCACCAGATTCTTGTCTCTCTTTCAAAATTCCTCTTCTAAAATGGCAAAACTAATGTACTGCTTAATTTTTGGTTAATCCCCCAACCCCCTCAATTGAATTTTTCCTTCTGTTAACTAGATGGAAAGACTACTCTGGTAAAGAAAAATGGAAACAGTTTTTTCAAATACTCAGTAGCAGTGGTGGTTGGTAGAAATCATCAAGTACATTTTAGGGAAATTCATCTTTTAACTGCATCCCAGTAACATAACTTTTCACATATGATTTGTCTGTTTGAAAACTAAACCATGCCAGATTTTGCTGTAGGTTACAGCACGACAGGAGACCATGTAAAGAAGAAACAAGGGTAGAGTTACTCCTAAGGAGTGTCCTATCACTTTCATAGTCTATAATCTCAGTATCCTTAGTGCTGTGTTCTGAAGTTTATAAATGAAGAGTAATCTAAAAAATATGTATGTTGCTTTTTTCTTTTTGAACTCTTAACATCTACTTTATTAAAATAATTTTTATTAAATGCGTAAGGTGATAACATTAGAATATACAGAATATTTTAAAGTGACTTTAAATGCATTTATTTCAAAAGGCTTTTCTCTCTAGTTTTAACTCTTACCCTTTCCAGGCAGTTCACAGTACCCCTTTGTTACTTCCCCGTCCTGTCACTGCTCTTACGTGATGCTCTACTGATGTCACAGTTAGTCCCATAGCAACCACTAAAATGTTTCTTGGAAGTGATTTCAGTGTGGTTATCAGGGGGTAAGAATTGGCAGGAAGTTATAGAGGTGCAAATAGTTGCTGCACTTGTCTTGCAGCTGAACAAGAAAATGTTGCTCCTACAGAGAATAAAATACCTTCCAAAGGCAGGGGAATCTCATACATTCCTGGTATGGCTGTAAGAGCTTCATAAACTGGTTTCTCTTTCGATTCCACTATTTTTTATTCATTTTCTTCTGTTATACTTCTTATTCCTCTGCTAGATTTCTAAGCATTATTGAATATTAAATGGGTAGGCCATCACTGGCGCAAATACTCATCCTCTTCTTTAGGTCAGGGGTTGGCCAGCATTTTCTGTAACAATTTCTCAGCTCTGTTCCTGTAGCCCAAACACTGCCATAGACAGTGTGTAAATGGATGATTGTGACTGTATTCCAGTAAAACTTCATTGATGGACTTTGAAATTTGAATTTCATATAATATTCATGTGTCATAAAATACTCTTCTTTGGAATTTTTTCAGTGACTGCAAATGCAGAAACCATGCTTACCTTGCACACTGTACAGAAATGGGATGAGCCAGATTTGGCCCATGGACCATAGTTGGCTAAAACCTGCTTCAGATTGTTATTCTTCATACATGAGAACTATTTTGACTTACTCTGAATCAATCACTTTTTTCTTAACCTTATAGTTTAAAAGTATAATAAAAAAGAATTTGTTTGCACACACACCTTTTTTTCCCCCCAGAAATCCAATTCCTTGTCTTTCCTATAGTTGAACATTTATTAGAGTAGTTTAGTGCATACTGGGTGTCATTATCTTTTTTTTTCACTGATCCTCAAGCTCTCCTTTTCTTCCAGATTTTTCACAGCCTTTAAAACAATGGGTTTCAGATATTAGCATATTTTAGGTTATATATTAGGTTATTATATCATTGCAAATATTTTATCAAATTCTATAAATTATAGCCTAGAAGGGTAACGTGCAGGGTAATTCATCTTAAAATTGCTGGTCAAGGCATCTTAAAATTTCTTTTAAAATTTTAGGATATTTCATCTGTTACTACACACATAGTTGTCTGGTCTGACTTTCTGGCACTTCAAAAACTCATGAGTTGAATAGGCAGTTTTATCAGCTAAATTCTTCTTTTAACAGCTTCCTATAAAAATTTAACCTTTGACAGTCAAGCCAATAAGGTATTTTCTTTCTTTAATCTGGTTTTCTTAGTAAACAGTTTAGGAACTGTTAGTTACAAACTAGTTTAATATGAGTGTCATCCAGCTAAAAGAAAAATAATCATCATAAATACTTAGTGCAGCTAATTTTGTGATTCCCTTGAAAAATATCCTTCTAACAGTGTTCCTCAGACACCTCAGTGATTTTGTGTTCTCTAAATTATGGTTTGTTGCTTATGGAACCAAGTTTCTTTATACTTCTTTTTCCAGTTAGAAATTAACTTTCCAGGTAATACATTCTCTAGTTATATCCAGTAGATTTTCTTTTGCTGATTTTAGGTACAGAGAAGAGGCCTGATATATTTTTTCTCTAAAATAACACTTTTATAAGCTCTGAAAAAAGAACTCCCTATAACTGTATAATGTAGTTATACTGCTCTTTAATAAGTTTAAGTACCATCGACAGACTGTCATGCCAAATTATGTTTTTTTAAAGGTTTTATTTATTTTTTGACAGAGAGACAGCAAGAGAGGGAACACAAGCAGGGGGAGTGGGAGGGGGAGAAGCAGGCTCCCCGCCAAGCAGGGAGCCCAATCCAGGGCTTGATCCTAGGACCCTGGGATCATGACCCGAGCCGAAGGCAGACGCTTAACAACGGAGCCACCCAGGCGCCCCTCTCATGCCAAATTATTAAGGATCTTGATGATCTATACTTAATTAGAAGGTGTCATTGCAAGGTCATTATAAGTTAGACTACAATAGAATGTAGAATAAGAAAAAGTAAGGTTGTTGATTCGTGATTCAAACTTGGGGGATCTGTTTTTTCTCAAACTTTAAAAGATGCTCACTCTGTGCCATGTTTTAAAAAGAAATTATTTCAGCCTTTATTTTCTTGAAATTTTTATGTCTGTCTTTCTTTTGATGGTTTCCATACTGTGTTTTCCTGTTGGGCGAGTAGAGAAAGCACATGTGCACACAGAGGGGGTGTGTGTGTGTGTGTGTGTGTGTGTGTGTGTGTGTGTGTGTTTTCAAGTTTGTGTTTGCATGAACTTTTTGTTTTCATTATGGAAGCAAGTCCTAAAAACCATCTGTTTCTGTTGACAACATTTAAAAATTTTGTCTTTTCCCCATGATCTGATGTATGTTAGAAGAAAATTGACTAGTAGTATACCTGTTATAATATTTTACTTATGTAAGAAAGTAGGATTTGTAACCCTTTAATTTTTTGAAAAAACAATTTTATGAATCAATTGGGGTAACCACTTGCTTGTGTATATGACGTTCTTTTATACAATCCTCTGTTGAATGAGTTCAACAGAGCCTCTATTTTTTGCTCTCCTAGCATGAATTTTTCAGTTAGAATGTCTATTTCCTCTGAGTGCTTCTTCCAAAGGCTTGTTTTTTTAGAGTGCTTACCCTTCATGGTAAAGGAAGACATAAAGTTCATGGAGAAGTGCCTCAAGGAATTTTGATGGTTCATATATGGTCCTCAAGAAATTTTTTTAAAGATTTTATTTAATTATTTAGAGAGAGTGCATGCAGGGTAGGGGCAGAGGGATAGAGAGAAGAGAATCCCAAGCAGACTCTGCGCTGAGCAAGAAGCCTGTTGCGGGGCTTCATCCCACGACCCTGAGATCATGATCTGAGCCAAAACCAAGAGTCAGATGCTCAACCAACTGAGCCACCCACGCGCCCCAAGAAATTAATTTTTGTTTGATATATATGAAACTATTGTGGTCAAAAATCATCTGGTGAATAACTTCAATTCTATTTTGCTTTTTAAAAATAGGGTGCATCAAACAGAGAAAGACATGTATCATATGACCTCACTGATACGAGGAATTCTTAATCTCAGGAAACAAACTGAGGGTTGCTGGAGTGGGGGGTGGGGTGGGAGGGATGGGGTGACTGGGTGATGGACACTGGGGAGGGTATGTGCTCTGGTAAGCGCTGTGAATTGTGCAAGACTGTTGAATCTCAGATCTGTACCTCTGAAACAAATAATGCAATATATGTTAAGAAAGAAAAAAAGAAGAAGAATGTAGCAGGAGGGGAAGAATGAAGGGGGGGAAATCGGAGGGGGAGAAGAACCATGAGAGACGATGGACTCTGAAAAACAAACTGAGGGTTCTAGAGGGGAGGGGGTTGGGAGGATGGGTTAGCCTGGTGATGGGTATTGAGGAGGGCACGTTCTGCATGGAGCACTGGGTGTTATGCACAAACAATGAATCATGGAACACTATATCTAAAACTAATGATGTAATGTATGGGGATTAACATAAGAATAAAAAATTAAAAAAAAAAAAATAGGGTGCATCAGCAGCACCTTGGTGACCCAGTCGGTTAAGCATCCCTCTCTTGATTTTGGCTCAGGTTGTGATCTCAGGGTCTTAAGATCCAGCCCCGCATCAGGCTTCGTGCTCAGCATGGAGTCTGCTTGAGATTCTCTACCTCTGCCCCTGCCACTTGTGTGCTCTCTCTCTCTCAAAAATAAATAAAAATAAACCTTTAAAAAATAAAAATAAGATGCACCAGAACCCAGATTTCTCCCTCCGTAGAGGAATATATACCAAGCACTTTTCTGTATATAATTTGAATAAGGTTACAACCACAGAGACTTCTAAGAACCAATAAACAAAGTAGATTTTAGTTAACAAGTGGCCTCCTTGTAAAATGAGAGATGATCAACTTTGTAGGACCTAGATACTTTATTCATCAAACTCTCCATTTAGCAGCAACAGGAATACAAAAAAATACCTTCTAATGTTTCTTTTTATATATTTGCTGAGCCTTAGTGGCAAGGGTAGGAGTGCTTGATTTAGATTTCTGACTAGGACTCTTTCATGTCCAACAAGTGCAAGGATTAACAGTTCTTTCCATTCGAACCTTTGGTACATTTAGATTTCATTAGTCATGTTAAAGCATTTCAGTAGCCATGTGACTTGTCTTCTCTATGCCAAGAGATGAAATGAGAAAAGTGTTTTAAATAAACTTAGCATTGTACCATATGCTGAACACAGACATCCTTTTTTTGAGTGACATGTTTTCCTGTGCCTTTTGAGGGGATAGGTGTAGGTTTACATGCATATTTACATGGTAAAAATCATGTAACCTCTCTGTTCACTTATGCTTTAGCCGAAAGCTGAAGAGGAGCTTTCAGATGACAAAGTACTTGAATCTGAACAGGATAAAATGAGCCAAGGGTTTCATCCTGGAAGAGACCCCTCTGACCTAAAAAAAGTAAAAACTGTGGAGGAAAATGGAGAAGAAGCTGAGCCTGTACGTAATGGTGCTGAAAGTATTTCTGAGGGTGAAGGAATAGATGCTAATTCAGGCTCCACTGATAGTTCTGGTGAAGGGGTGACATTCCCATTCAAACCAGGTAAGTGTATCCCTGCCTTCCTGTGCATGTCTTTCCTTCTCACCTTCTCTCTGTTATAATCTTACAGCAATGTTGGCTCCTTGTAGAGAAATATTGGATGGAAGATAAGAGGCTCATCACAGTGTAATATTTACAGAATAGATTAACAGGCATAAGTTAGGGACTAGCAAATCCTGGGAGTTCTCTGTGGGCGGAAGTGATATCTGATGCTAGTATTCTGCTTTTACTGGCAGAGCAGCTGGCAGAGGATATCAGTCAGTGCTAGGCTGGTGGAATTCTACAGGAGGAATTTACTTTTATTTAGTTTAATTGAAAGGGCTGTTTCAGTGCTCCTTTGTGCTCATCATTTCACAAGCCTTAATCACTTACCCTTACTATATGTAATACACTGACATTTTTTACTCTATTCTCTTCTTTTAAAAATGTTGGGTTATGGGGTGCCTGGCTGTCTCAGTCGGTAGAGCATGTGACTCTTGATCTCAGGGTCGTGAGTTCAAGCCCCACGTTGGGCATGGAGCCTACCTAAAGGGAAGAAAAGAAAAAAGAAAAAAAAAATTTTTAATGTTGGTTGTAACTCCCTAATTTCACAGCAGAAATTTGTTGACAGAAATCACTCTGTAGAACTGAACTACAATCATCAGAAGCAGTGTGACTAGCTTATTAAGCACATGCAGTATGAGAAGTGTCCTGTGAAATACATGATAAGCCCCAGAGGCTCTTTCATCTTTAGGCACCGTCAGGTCCATTAAAGTCTGTCCCAATCCTATGTAAACCATGTTTAACTTTGAGATTTTCGGAGTGATTTGGCATGGACATGTGGGGAAAGATGGTTCATTTGATCGAAAATTTGGGGTGGGTACAGCGTTTTTCTTAGTTTGCCAAATCTGAGTGACTTCTGTGTCAGATTGGGTTTGAAAGTAGAGTATCAGACATCAACAATGATCTTAGACAAAAATTAGTGACATACAACCAACATTTTTAAAAATGGAGAATAAAAAATTGTCAGTGCGTTACAGGAGCAAGGGTAAATACTGTTTTAAGAAACTTTTATTTCTTTTATTTAAATTTGTATTTGTTCTGAGTCATATGGTCATTATATTTCTTATTGTGAGTTGTAGTAAGAAATGTTTGAAAGTCACTGATTGATACCACCTTAATAAAATGATCTTTTCACTACCAGTAAACTGCTGCCAGTGGGCTTTATGAAATTGAAGGGCTATGCTATAGTTACATTTTTTTTTTTAATTTTAGGACTCAATATACTAAAATTACTTCTAAAGATCTAGGCTTGTATCATATCATGAAGCACTTGTGGCTACCACCAGTCCTTTAGGAGATTGAGACACTATTGTCATTTATCGGACTGTGTCAGTGTGTGTGTGTTTTGTTTGTTTTTTGAGTAAGCTTTATGCCCAACATGAGGCTCAAACGCATGACTCTGAGTCCCATGCTCTACTGACTGAGCCACCCAGGTGCCCCCTATCAGTTATTAGTTTGGCAAGGAAAAAGGACCCAACCATAAGCCCCAACTATATTGAATATAGTTTAGTTAAACTGTAATATATAAATATATAAATATAATATATAAATATATAATATTTATTATTTTTATAATTTATAATATGTATTATAATATATAAATATATAAACTATTGAATATAGTTTAGTTAAACTGTAATATACCCTCACAGTAATTGGAAAAAAAGCAATTTAAAATTTATTTATTTTTAAAGATTTTATTTATTTAGTTCACAGAATGATAGAGCACAAGTAGGCAGAGTGGCAGGCAGAGGGAGAGGGAGAAGCAGGCTCCCCGCTCAGTGGGGAGCCTGACGCGGGGCTCAATCCCAGGACTCTGGGATCATGACCTGAGCTGAAGGCAGATGCTTAACTGACTGAGCCTCCCAGGCTTCCCGACAATTTAAAATTTAGATCCCAATAAACTGACTGCCTTTTAATGAATATAGTAAGACAATAAGGATTTGGTTGAAAATATCTGCAGTGTTCTCACAGACCATCATGAGTCTATCACCTACATATTAAGAATCACTAATATAAAAAAGGACCCAGAGTACTATCATGAAGTGATCTGGGGGCCTGATTTTGATGAGAGTTTTGTTAATTAAAAGAAAAATACTGTGACATGCTTTTCTTATCCAACAAAAATTTCAAGAAATTTTCCAACTTTATATAATGAGATTAGGATTGTGAGAAATGATAGCTATAACAATAGTCATAGTAGCAAAGTGAGTGCTCTGGCAAAAAACTAATTTAAAATTAATATTAAAAATATTACTGTTGGTGGGAATAAAAATAGTGCCACTACTATGGAAAATAGTATGGGGGTTCCTCAAACAATTAAAAATAAGAGACACCATATGACCCAGTAATTCTACTTTTGGGTATTTACCCAACGAAAACAAAAACAGAAATTTGAAAAGATATATGCACCCCTGTGTTTATTGCAGCATTATTTACAATAGCCAAGATATGTAAGCAACCTAAGTGTCCACTGATAGATGAAAGGATAATGAAGATATGTGTATATACATGTGTCTGTGCATGCATGGTGTACACACACACGGTGGAGTATTACTCAACCATAAGAAGAATGAAATCTGGCCATTTGCAGCAGTGTGGATGTATCTAGAGGGTATTATGCTTGGTGAAATAAGCATAATAAGACAGAAAAATGAAATAAGCATAATAAGACAGAAAAAGACCAATACCATATGATTTCACTGATAGTGGAACCTAGAAAACAAACAAATAGAAAAACAGAAACAGACTGATAAATACAGAGAACAGTCTGTGATTGCCAGAGGATAGGTAGATGGGGGTGGGCAGAAAAGGTAAACAGATTAAGAGGGTCAGACTTTTCAGTTACAAAATAAATAAGTTATAGGGATGAAAAGTACAGCATAGGGACTATACTCAATAAAACTGTAATAACTTTATATGGTGACAGATGGTTAACTATACTTACCATGGTGAGTGAGCCTTTCGTAAAGTATATAATTGTCAAGTCACTATCTTGTATACCTGAAACTAATACAATATTTTGAGTCAACTATACTTCAAAAATAAAAACCATAGTCAGGGGGAAAATTATATATAGCTGCTTAGCCTTTCAGAATCTTACAGAAATTATTTGTATTTGTTTTGTGTCCTTTTGCCTTTTTTCCCCCTCCAAAATAACATTTCCAGGTGAACAACCGAAGTATCCTTCTTTTACATGAAACCAAAGAGTATTACAGATTCCTTATTTCTGAGGTATTTAAAGGCTTGGTAGTTTATTTAATGAGTATTATTACATGTTTCTGGCCAAAGGCTGCTTAATGTGTATATTAAGTGGTTTCTGTAGCAATTTCAGATTACTATCCAAAGGTATTCAGAAGGGATAACAGAACATAAGACAGTTTAAAATTTTTACATGACATTTTCTGACAGTAGCTCAGTGTTTGCTTTGTGTTTTAGTCTATGACAGGGTAAAGTAAATATCGGAATCTAGTTTGTACTCTAACCCGGTTATCCATATAATGACCCTATAGAGACTTGTCTGTCTACATCCCTTTTTCTAGATTCCTGGAAGCCTGCTGATACTGAAGGCAAGAAGCAATATGACAGGGAGTTTTTGCTGGACTTCCAGTTCATGCCAGCCTGTATACAGAAACCAGAGGGCCTGCCTCCCATCAGTGATGTGGTTCTTGACAAAGTAAGCTGTATACTCAGAGAAAGCTCTGTCTTTCTATAAGGTGCTGGTTTCAATTATCAGTACAGATATGCGAAGTATAAGCAATTTTTAGCAATTGTTAGACTAAATGTGTTTGAATTAAAATATATGTTTAAGTATTAGAGTTTTCCTACATATTGTTGGGTTTGGGGTTTATTGTAGATTACTGTAACTTTGGGTTTGGCCCATATTTGAGTGGTAACGAGTTAAAATTCATTAATTGCCTGCTTATTATTGCTATTGCCTAGTGATGTGGTGAAAAATGTGTGTCTGCTGGGCCAATATGGCTAAAGTGATATGGAGCTCTTTATTCACTGTTCTAAAATTTCAGTATGGAATAGAATGACATTGAGGACAGGTCAGATGCCTAAGAGTGTATTTGGCAAATCAAACTTAAGTGGTAATCAAATAATATATAATTCAAATAATGTTGTATTTCAGAATTTCCCTAATATATACTTAGAGTGATTACTTTTCAGTTTTGGCAAATAAATAGGCACCTTTTCTCTTTACATCTGATCTTAATGGTGCATACAGGAAATTAGTACAGTGTTTATTTTCTTTATTAAATTAAAAAGAGTAGAGTCAGATGTGTATCTGCCCAATTTTATGTATATCAGTGATGAACCAGTGATGATGACCAAGCTTAAAATATTTTTGTTTTGAAGAGAAAATATTAATCCTTACTGAAGTGTAGAGGGTAACTTATCTTTCAGAATGAGATCTACCTCTTTTTGAGATTTCCAGCAGCTCCTTATTCAGACCCTATGTGTGTTATTTTCCTCTTTTATAGCAATAGGGTTTATTTCTCTTCGTATCTAAGTCTTCTCTCTTAGGTACTAATATGGCAGGGCTGATTTGAGACTACTTTAGAGGGTAGGTTTTACATACACTGAATCAGATTATCCTCTAGAAAATATTCTTTCTTGTCTGCCTACCTTATTGTTTTCTGACTTCAAACCAATTTTTAGTTGATTTCTCCCTGAGCTACTTCACTTTGTTTCATATACAGTCATAATACATGCCTGTACAAAGCCAGATACCTCCAATTAACAAGGCAAATTGAGTGAGATTTTAAACGAGTGATCACACATGAAAAATATCTCCTTTAGAGACTTACTGTTCACTCAGAATATTTGCTTTGCTAACCATAAAACAACAGCAACAAAATCAACATATGTGATAGCAGGCTTTTTCAAAGCAAGTGCTCTGATGTCCTGGTGAATATCCTGGAAAAAATCCCCAAATTTGTCCCTAGGTCATAGGATCTCATAGCTTTTCTTGTGCCATTCTGCTGGTCCTTGAGTATCTATTGAGCCAGTCTACTGATTGTGTCTAGCCTCTCCTCGGAAATTTTAGGCCTAATCAGTCCCAGGGCATCAGAAAATTATTTCTGGCTTAAGTCCAGAGAAGGACTTCTCTGCCTCAGAAAGCCAGTGCTCATCATTTTAGCTGACATAACTTTTCAGTCTGAGTTTTTACTTTTTTGGTACTGAATGTTTTGAAACTTGTGTTAAGCTTTCCTTTGCTTCTTCATGCAGATCAACCAACCCAAATTGCCAATGCGAACTCTGGATCCTCGGATTTTGCCTCGAGGACCAGACTTTACTCCAGCCTTTGCAGATTTTGGAAGGCAAACCCCTGGTGGAAGAGGTGTACCTGTAAGTGCAAGTTCCCTACAACCCAATTAGTTAGAAACTGTCATAGACTTCATGACATCTTGTCTAACGGCAAGAGAGCGGCTTTTTTTCATGATTCCTTTAACCAAGAAGAAGTAGAAGAGGTGAAGACTGTCTTTTTTTCCATACTGATATTAAAGCAAATAAAGAATACGCTGTCATTTTTACTTGAGAGAAGCTGGTCTGCATTAATTTGGTCTTGATTTTTTTTTTTTCATTTTTTTTCAACTGACATGAACTGCAAATGGGTTAAAATAGAGCCAGCCTTAAATAGGATTCCTGTTTTGAGGTGTCCTGATATAGTTGAGATCTCTGATGACAGTCAGCTAATGGTCATCTCTTTGTCTTTGTTTCTACAGATTTGCAAAGTGCAGAGCAGGCATGGATTGCCAATTCTGGAACAGAGCAAAGCCCCAGCTTGCACTCCACTGGCGATGTCGCACCCACCCCTGAAGAGCCTGCCTCTAGGGGTGCGCTGAATCCTTTTTTTTTTTTTTTTTAACAATAGTCTCTGGTGTTACCATATTTTCTGTTTGGTTTTTCTCACTTACTATAGGTTGTGAAGTCAATATATGAACAAATGACATGTACAAAAGAGTGCAGTATTGGTAAACTGCAGGTTGCATTTACACCCCCAGTGGCAGGCTCTTCAGCGGGAGAAGTGACATCACCAGTGGAGTTATGCTGGGGCACTGCGCTGTGCAAGATGCGGCAGGCTGTGCCTACTCCATGCTTTGTAGACTTGCAGAAAGCATGGGGAAAGTTGCCAGTGATGTGAAAACCTGTTTTTCCCAAACTAGAATGGTATAGAGAGCACTTAATTTAAAGTTCTGGAGGAGCTTGGAGTTTGATGTACATTTGCAGATCACCCTATTAAGACTATTTTATTTTATGTTTGTAAAAATATTTTTATTTAAGGTGTCACTTTTTATTTTCCCATCACCGTTTTATTTCTGGAATGGCAGCTTTTGAAACCTGCTTTGAAATAAGACTGTACCCATCAGGAAACAAATGTCACTTTGTAGATATTTGAATTATTTGTTGTTTGCCTGCCTGCAGCCAAACACTTATTAAAAATACTTCAGTGCCTACAATGTGTTGAAGGCTTTGTAAAACCTACAGAAAAATCTTCTTAATTTGAAGCATATTATTTATTGAGCATTACCATCTTAAGGATATCTCTGTGTGTGATATTCTTTTCTCACACAGGTTGGAAATTTAACCTTTATTTTCTGTAAATACTAAATTAAAATTTTTCTCAAGTTTTAATTACCTCACCAGAAAGTCTTCAGAAAGCAGTTTTCTAGAAACCATTTGATACCTTATTTTTCAACATTATCTCCCTTTTTGGTGGTGTAAAGTTGTATTCTGTTAGCATTTATTTTTGGTTTTGTTTCGGTTTTGATTTATATCTTTGTTTTGCCAAACACTAGAAATAATGTTGATGCCATTTTGATTAGTCTCTGGTTAACAGCATCTGTCATTATCATATTGCTCTTTGTTCATATGTCACTCAACAGAAGGTATGATTTGCTGCATCTCCTCTTTCAGTGTATACTGCCACTTTTCAGCACCAGCTTGCTATTGTTTAATAATTAGGTATAGCAAAAAGGAAGTGCTGTGGATTAAGAATAAGCTATGTCTCTTTCAAAATATTGAAATTAGAAAATGAATTTTAAAATTACCACAATGTATGTTTGCCCACTAATCTATCTGCTTACATATGTAAATGAGTTATTTGGTACAAAGTAATGTGATTGGAAATGAGCCATTATCAGGAATTTGTAATGTCTCCAAAAAGGTCAGCTTTAGTTATTTCACTTTCTTTAAATAGATCTGTCATGTGCCACAAGCTAATTTTTAAGTAAAATTGTGATCCGTCAGAGTAATACTGATATGTTGAGCCTAATGCAAGTAATTATTCTTCCAGCATCTCCCATAGCTAACAAACATGCTCCACTTAATTTGTCCTGCTTACCTTGGTATATTGTTGTGGATTCAGATGGGAATTTCGTAGGATATAGCTATGTAACATATAAAGGAACAGTTAATAATGCTGTTTGGAAAAAGCAGCAGTCCTACGCTTCATCGTTTTTGGTTCCATACCTCTAATCATTTTTCCCAGCCTCCCAGTTGGCTTATAAATGATTACCATCCAAAGATACTAAGATCTGCTAGACTTAGCTTCTTGGTGTGGCTTCAGTAACTATGACTCCTATATAAACTTAACTGCAAAAGACTTGTTAAAAAATATGTTGAATGGGTAGCAATTGTTTTAACATGTCATATGCAGTTACATAACATTTTCAAACATAAAGGTCTTGTGATGGGTAGTAACGTATAGATCTGTTGGAAGCACTCAGGCAGTATCTTCTCTACTTTTTTAAAAGTCAAATTACTCAGCAAGTGTGATGTTAATTTTAATTGTAATCTGGGCAGACATCACAGAAAGTGCCCCAAAAGACATGTATTGAGAGAGAGACAGTGGACCTAGACTAGTAATTTACCATTCATATTTATTTCAGTTAGCTTTGAGGTTAGCTGAGCTATTATAAAAATTCTAGGAGCAAAGAGGTTTCCTGAGCTTATATCATCCTTCCCTTTCTCCTTAAAGGAACACTTGGCTTACCTCTCTTTAAAACTTGGTAGGATGAATATTGGTCCTGTTTTCTTTGGTTATTCAGGTAAGCAGAGGAGTTTAAGGTTATAGTCTATGAATGAGATAAGACCAATGTATACTGAACTCTAAAACAGAGATGGGTATGATTTTTATTTAATACATTTAAGAAAAATACACGAGAGTGGGTAAAAAAAAATTTAAAACTCAGTTCACCTGGGGAAAAAAATGCAGCTCACTAGTTAATCAACGCCAATTTTTTTTTTTAAAGATTTTATTCATTTATTTGACAGAGTGAGCAAGAGAGCACAAGCAGGGGGAACAGTAGAAGGAGAGGGAGAAGCAGGCTCCCTGCCGAGCACGGAGTCCGATTCGGGGCTCAGTCCCAGGGCCCTGGGATCATGGCCTGAGCCAAAGGCAGATGCTTAACCATCTGAGCCACCCAGGAGCCCCAATCAGTGCCAAATTTTGATGTTTCATTTGAGTTGTCACATTTTTGGGCCCTGAGCACATTATACCTTAAAATTCCTCTGCCAGCCAGGAAGTTCCTCTTCCAATCAGGATTGCCTGTCCTTTAAGCAAGGAGACCAGGCTCATTTTTATATATATACACTCCATACTCTTTAATTTTATGTGTGTTTAGTAAATAAATCATTCATTATATATGGTGCATCTTTTGAAGGATGCTCTAAATTTGACAGTTTGTATTAAACTTTCCACACGCACACACACACAAAGGACATGAAATGTTCGAGGTTAATTATATCAATATAGATAACACTTTTTAAAAAGTTCTTTTTCTTCTTTAGTATTGATGATAACTTACCTAGTTTTTAAGGTCCTTTTATATGCCTTATATCCCTGATCCTCATAATAACTTTTGTAGGTAGGACTGGCATTTAATGTATGAGAAAGCCTAAGTTCAACAAAGTTCAGAGACTTGTTCACAGTAACTTTGCTCATAAGTAGCAGAATTGAACTCGAAGTCCACAGTCCTTTTGTCTTCTAATCCGCCTCTTTTTTCTGCTGTACCATAGTTCTCTCAGGCATTGATGTTCCACACAGTGATTTCATTTTCAGAGTATAAGCATTAGTACATTAGAGATTAATTTATTAATTGTGTTAATCATTTGTAAGTATTATAGATCTGTTGAAGACTCAGTATTCTTGGTTAAATATTTGTGAACAATATCTTTCTTAGTTATATCCAGTGAACCAAATAATAATTTTCAAGGTTGTCTTGGGAGCTTGCACAAAGGTTATAATACCAACTTTTTATCTGGGACTAACAGCTTATGCTATCTTTTCAAAACTTACTTTCCTTTGAAACGTTGTTACCTATTTAGTAATATTTCTCCTATCTTTATGCAGTTCATTTAAAATCCGTACGTATTTGTCTTAGAGCTGGTAGAGATTTGGCATAAGTCATATTTACTTTATATATTCAAATTTCATTGCATATTCATTGATATTTCCAGTAAGTACTTTTTGGAAATGGAAATTTCATATTTCATTCAAACATGATTAAAATTATACCCCCAAATTATGATTACTGCGGCTCTTACCTGCTTTTGACATAATTACCTTTCATTACACTCACTAATCTTTGTTCTAGACAAATTTTTATGTGCAAATGCATGGATTAGTTTAAATGTCCTGTGATATAATTGTTTATTTGAACTTACCCAAGCATTGAAAAAGATTTTAACCCACACTAGTAATCCATTCTAGTTTACACTAGAATATAACCTGAATTATAAAAATCAGACAATATTTGGTGTACTGTATTCTCTTATCAGAATTGTTTTGTCTGGGCTATTATATCAAAGTTTCAGTTATAAATAAATGTTTTTATAGTAGTACTGTCCAGTTTAGCAACTGCTCCCTGTTGGTACTTTTCCAGTGTGATCTTCTTCAGTTCTTTTTTAGTGAAACTGTGTATGGTACCTTGGGCTTTTTAATGTGTACCAAATACTCTGAGATTGTATCATTTATGCTGAGTACTTAGCTGGATATATTTGACAAGATTGATGTGTATTGCCCAGGAATTCTATATTTTGATCCTTGATAATACTGCTATTACTGATTAGGGCAGATGGTGAAGTATAATTCTGAGAATGAGTGTTATTTAAAGGCTTTCAATCTTATTAGTTTTGGCCTCAGACCATGTATCTCTTAGAACCTGTTTTCTTATCTAAATTTAGCATGAAATTTAAGTTTCTACTTCCTTCTCTGAAGCTTTATATAAATTCAAAAGGGCAGTATTGGGGCACTAAGTGAGATATGATTCTGATCTGTATGTCTTGTGTCAAGTTTTTTTCTTCCCTCTTCAAGTTTAATTACATTATTTAACTCAGCATTTAGAAAATGGTATAACAGGGGCTTCTGGGTGGCTCGGTCAGTTAAGCGTCCGACTCTTGATCGCAGCTCAGGTCTTGATCTCGGGGTCGTGAGTTCAAGCCCTGCTTAGGCTCCATGCTGTGCAGCCTACTTAAAAAAAAAAAAAAAGGAAAGAAATGGCATATCACAAAAATGTAACAGATCTGGAAGGAACAGAACTTACTATCAACCCAACATGTTTAATCTTGAAAAGTTATTTCCTAGCATTTAAGATAGCTACTATTAGGGATACTTTAATACACAGAATGCAACTTTTACTTCATTATCTCTTGCAGTAATTGTTCTTAATTTGATGACCGTTATGACATGCCAGCAAGTGTTTTTAACAGAGTGAGTATAGTGGGACTCTAGCAGGAGCTAAGAACTGACAAAGAGAAGAAATTTTTTTCAGGGAACAATTTAGCTAAATCTGATTTAATGATTTAAGAAAGACTTATTTTAGTATTTCTGGCCCAGGAAATTTACGGGGATCCATTGAAATCTGTAGTAAGGCTGGATGTCTATGCTATAAAGAATTTTTGTGATAAAATTGTATTTGCATTTCACACTGGCAGAATAGAAACCTAGTTTTTGAAGCAGCTTTATAACTGTGATGATTGATGCCTCTGAATATGTATAATTATTCAAGTGAGCAGTCCAAAGTCACACGACTAGTAAAAAATAAAACTTCAGTTTGGGGGTACTCTTTTTTGTTAGGAACAACAGCAGTATCAAACAAAATTTTCCATCACTTTATCTAATTTAGGACTTTAGGATTAAAAACTGTAGTAGTGGAGAACATTACATTGATGGTATTCTAAGGTTGTCCTCTCACCTTCTCCCCCCAAAAAGATCACATCTAAATTAAGTGCTTAATATCCATCTTTGCATCTAAGAAGTGTTTAGTGTGATCATCAGGCTTGACTTGAGCGGCACAGCAGAGGCAGTAAATCTTAAGTACACTTTGTAGATATAATAAAGAATATTCTTGTCCTAGTTGTTGAACGTTGGACCACGAAGATCTCAACCTGGCCAGAGAAGAGAGCCCAGGAAGATCATCACAGTCTCTGTGAAAGAAGATGTGCACCTGAAAAAGGCAGAGAATGCCTGGAAGCCCAGCCAAAAACGAGACAGCCAAGCTGAGGATCCTGAAAACATTAAAACTCAGGTGAGAACAGAAGCACATTCTAACATTGTTTTGGAATTATAATGCTGTTGTTTTAATTTGCTTTAACTTGTTATTTTGTCCTATTAGTATACCTAGAGATTTTAGTTGAAGATTTTTGTAATTTTTTTGCTTTTTAAAAGCATTATTCTAGGGATGCCTGGGTGAAAGCATCTGCCTTCAGCTCAGGTCATGATCCCGGGGTCCTGGGATCAAGTCCCGTATCGGGCTCCTTGCTCAGTAGGGAGCCTGCTTCTCACTCTGCCTGCTACTCCCCCTACTTGAACTCTCTCTCTCTGACAAATAAATAATATCTTTTAAAAAAAACAAATGTTATTCTAAATAAGTAAAATCTTTTTAAAAAAAAAGCATTATTCTAAAATCTTTAGCGTAATGGGTGCCAGACAACCTGCTATTTTATTGTTTGGTTTTCAGAACAAATACTATATATCTAGAGGGTTTATATGTTATAGGCTTTGATCATTTAGGCTTAGATCAATGCTTGCTTTTCTTAAAAATGTGTTTTTAGATTCTCAATCAGTATCCTGTGCTAGTCTAGTTAGCATAATTGCTTTTATGTCTCCTTGCCAGGCCTTCATTTCTAATAAGTTAGAATTTAGAAATCAATCTTGTTTTGGAGTCTTTTGGAATAAAATTGAATTCTGTGCATCTTTCTATGCATACCTGCCTGCAGAATTCCTTAGGGTAAATTGAATGAATTCCTTTAACCCAAACAAAATTATTTTTTTGTGTCAAATTATGTAGTCTTCATTCATCATTTGCTGTACACACAATGCCATTTCCTATACTTGGGTTACCTCTACTATCTTTTTTGGATTTTTTGCTTCTAGGCACCAAGACTAGAGTCTCCTCTTAAATTTTGCACCTGTATCAGAGTTAGGCATCACAGATCATATGCTGACTTGTCAGTGTCTCGTTCCTTAAATATCTTTCCTCTCATTGTGAATAGTTTAATCCAGTAGTCAAAAGCTTCAACTCTGGAGACAGGCAAGTTCTATTAGGCAAGTTCTTAATCTCAACTGTAAAATGAAGATACTAATATTACCTACCTCATAGGGCTATTGTGAAGATCGAATTCAAGTAATATAAAGCGGTTGGCATGGTTCCTGGAGCCCAGGTACTCAGTATGATGATGCTGGGTCAAATATGTGCCTTTTACATGATGAACTTACTCATCACAAAGCCATGCTGTCAAACCTTAATTGGCTGTTTGTTCAATTTTTTAGTGATTTCCCCAGATATTTGTCCCTAACTACATCCTTCTCCAGAGTCACTGAATTCAAGTACCTAATCTTTCCTGAATTTCTTTTCAATGTGTCTCAACCTTTTTTTTTACAAAAACCTTCTGCATCTCTCCCTTTGATCCCTCTGAGAAGTGCTGATTGATAAGGTGCCTAAATGGCTTGCAAAGATAGGTATAATTCCTGCTGAATCTTTATCACTGAAGATGAAGAGGTCTTGTTTTAGTAGTTAAGGCATTTGTGCCTCATTTCATTAGATTCTTGCAGCAGCTATGAAGGAGGGAATAGACATTTTCCTTCTGTTACATATGAGGAAACTGAAGCTTTGAGAAATTAAGTTACCCACAGTATTGTGGAATAGTCCATTTGTTGCAGTTTGTAATCTGCCTCTGTTTACTTTGTAACAAAGTTTTTCCTATTATTGCCTAATAAGTTTTATTTCAGAAACATAATTTTATTGTGTTGTGGTATCATTCATTAATTGGCTAAGCCTAAGTTTTCTTTAGTGAAAAGATAAAGCAAATCCAGTAGAGAATTAATAGGCTTCTTTTTCAGGGCAAGTACAATCCTCTTGTTAACTGATACTTTTCTTCTAAGTATGGGCATTTTTGCTCCATTCCTTCTCTTTTTTGGTGTTTTCATTCTTCTCTTTTGCATTGGGGTATACATCACGTTGACTTGGTGCTCCTGCTAATTCTGTTTCTTCACTTTTTTGTCAAATAGTGGTTTTATTGTTGCCTCCACTTCCAAAAAAATTCTTTCAGATCATGACCTGAGCTGAAGGCAGTCACTTAACTGACTGAGCCACCCCGGTGCCCCAACAAATTACTTTTTTTATCCTAGTTTTTAAGCTTAGATTATCATCTGAAATATTTGAGGTATTTGAAGGTTGTGGTTTTTTTCCTTCCTTCCTCTCTACCTCGCTCCCTCTCTCTTTCTTTCTTTTTCTTTCTTTCTTTCTAAAGATTTATTTTACACTAGAGAAGGAGAGAGAGAATGTGGGGGCAGGGATGGGGGCAGAGGGAGAGAGAGAGAAACTCAAGCAGACTCCCCGCTGAGTGTAGAACCCAACATGGAGCTCCATCCCAGGACCCTGAGATCATGACCTGAGCCAAAACCAAGAGCTGCCTGCTTATTGACTGAGCCACCCAGTCGCTCGAAGGTTGTTTTTTTTTCCCTGATATAAAGCACAGGTTGTTTTAGACCTCATCAATATTCTCAGTTGGTAGAGGCAATTGAGAGAAGTTTGGTGATTTTCCCGCCCCTAAGAAACTCAATTTTTTTTATAAAAGCAGTGCTGACTTATTGCTGAAAAACCTGACTATATAATTTTTAAAGATTTAAATAGATTTATTTACTGTCTCCTTCCTAGAGAAAACTGTTAACATATTGGCACATATTCTAAAAATCCTTATATTCAGATACCAGTTTTTTTATAGGGATCAAATAAAGCGTTTTATAGGCCTTTACAGTTACGTCATTGTTTCATGGATTTTTACAACTTGATATTTTACTGAGGCGTAATTTACATTTAGTAAGCTTTATTTTTGGTGTATAATTCCATAACTGATGAATACACACCACCACAATCAAGATATGCTATGTTTTTATCAGACCCCAGGAATTTCCTTGTGTTACTTTATGCCCATCTTCTCCCTAAATGCCCACCTCTAGCAGTCAGTAATCTGTTTGTCCCAATAGCACTGGTTTTTCCAAAATATCAAATAAATGGAATCATTTTGAATATAGCTTCTTTCACTTAGCATATTACATTTGAGATGCATCTGTAGTCATTATATGTATGATTAGTTATTTTTTTATTACCTATTAGTATTCCGTTGTTATGGATATACCACAGACTGTTTATCCATTCACAGGGGAAACAGTTTTCAGGTTTTGGCAATTATGAATAGAAGTGCTCTAATCATTTATGTATAGGATTTGTGTGAACATAAGCTTTTGTCTCTTTTGGATAAAATTATAGCTGTGATGTCCATGAATTATCTGGTAAATATAGGTTTGACTTTATCAGAAAATGCCAAACTATTTTCCAAGGTGGTTATTGGACGATTTTGCATTTCCACTGGCAAGGCTCGAGACTCTCAGTTACTCCACTTCTTCGCCGGCACTTGTTATTTTGTGCTTTATAAATGTGAACCATTCTAATGGATGTGTGGTAGCATCGCATTGTTTTAATTTGCATTTCCAAATGAATAATATATTGAATAAACACATCTTTTCTTGTGCTTAATTGCCATTCTTACATCTTCTTTGGTAAAATTTCTGTTCTTTTGCCCTGTTTCATTGGCTGGTGGTTTTCTTATCATTGATTTTTGAGAGTTCTGTCTATATTCTGGATACAAATCTTTCATCAAATGTGTGCTTTGCAAAAATCTTCTTCCAATCTGTCGTTTGTCTTTTCATTCTCTAAATAGTGTCTTCTGCAGAAATGAAGTTTTTACTTTGATCATGTTGAATTTATCAACTTCTGCATTTATAAGTTATACTTCTGCTGTCATATCTAAAAAATCTTTGCATAACCCAAGAATATAAAATTTTTCTTTCTTGTTTTCTAGAAGTTTATAGTTTTAGGTTTTATGTATCTGTCTGTGATCCAGTTTTAATTAATTTTTGTATTTCATGCAAGATATGGATCAAGATTTTTTTTTTCTTTCTTATGTATATCCAGTTGTTCCAGCACCATTTGTTGGAAGGATTATCCTTTTTCTCAGGTGCCTGGGTGGCTCAGTCATTAAGCGTCTGCCTTCTGCTCAGGTCATGATCCGAGGGGCCTGGGATCGAGTCCCAAGTCAGGCTCCCTGCTCAGCGGGGAGCCTGCTTCTCCCTCTCCCCCTCCCTCCAGCTCATGCTCTCTCTCTTTTGCTCTGCTCCCTCTCGCAAATAAATAAAATCTTAAAAAAAAAAAAAAAATTATCCTTTTTCCATTCAGTTTTCTTTGCACCTTTGTTGAAAATTAGTTCATCATACATGTATGGGTCTAGTTCTAGACTTACATCCCAGTGATATATGTGTCAGTCCCCTGGCCAATACCACACTGTCTTTGTATAGTAAATATTGAAATCAGGTTGTATGAGCCCTCCAACTTTGTTATTTTTCAAAATCATTTAGGCTATTCTGGCTTTTTTTTCCCTTGTCTTTTCACATAAATTGTTGAATCAGCATCTTGATTTCTATCAGAAAGCTCCAAAACCCCACTAGGATTTTTATTGTTATTGTTTTAAATCTATAGATCAGTTTAGAGAAAATTAACAACTTAACAATAATGAATCTTCTAATACATGTGCATGACATAGACCTCTTTATTTAGGTCCTCCTTGATTTCTTTCATCAGTGATTTCTGGTTTTTATCATACAGCTCCTATGGATATTTTGTTAGATTCTTAACTATTTCATGGTTTTTGGTGCTATTGTAAACAGTACTTTTAAAATACATATTTCTAGTTGTTCGTTGCTAATATATAGAAATAAAATTGATATTTGTATATTGACTTATATTCTGCAACGTTGCTAGATTCATTTATTAGTTCTAGTATCTCTTTTTGTAGATTCCTTATGATTTTCTACATAATCATATCATTAATGAATAGAGAGTTTTATTTCTTTCTTTACAATCTGTACAGGTTGTAGTTCTTTTTCTCTGCTTTTTTGCACTGACTAGGACCTCAAGTATGACTTTGAATAGGATGGTGAGAATAGACATTCTTGCCTTATTCCTATTCTTAGAGGGAAAGCAGTCATTCTTTGACCATTAAGTAGAGTTATAGATGCTTTTCTTTTCTAGTTGAGGAAGTTCTCTTCTATTTTTAATTTGATGAGAGTTTAAAATACTCCTGCCTAGTATTCTATACCATAATTTATATTATATCATAATTTAGACAGATTTTCTATTTTAGGACACTTAAGTTGTTTGCTATAAAGGGGGTACTGATGGAAGTCATTGTGACCAAAACTTTTTGTACCTATCCTTAAATGTGAATAAATTTCTAAGAGTATAATAGTTGTTTCAAAAGACACATCATAGTTTTTTTGTTTTTTTGTTTTTGTTTTTGTTTTGTTTTGTTTTAAAGATACATCACAATTTTAAAGCTTTTAATACACATTGCCAAATTGCCCTGAGAAATGTACCAGAGGATACTCCTGCCAGTGACTATACTTAGTTCCTAGAATTCTCATCAGTTATGGAAAAGAAGTGGTATAATTGTTTGATGTTTGTTAAAATAGATGGACTTAATTATTTCTGTGAAGAGTTCATAATCCTTGTTAATTTGGGAAGTTGAACTTATAAAAAAATATTAATCCTTACAGAAAGAATCATCCTGTCACAGTTACTGTAACACTCTTTTCTTTTTTGTGGCCCTTCTAGGAACTTTTTAGAAAAGTTCGAAGTATCTTAAATAAACTGACACCACAGATGTTCAACCAACTGATGAAGCAAGTGTCAGGACTTACTGTTGACACAGAGGAGCGGCTGAAAGGAGTCATTGACCTGGTCTTTGAGAAGGCTATCGATGAGCCCAGTTTCTCTGTGGCTTATGCAAACATGTGTCGATGTCTAGTAACGGTAAGAAGAGAGGAAGGAGTAAAACCAGAAATCTCCAAGAGGTATATTCTCCCCTCACTACACATTCTTCCCAGAAGTGTTATTGGGGCAACATAAAGGGGAGAATATATTTTTAGCACTTTTTAATATAATATTCTCAATGTATAAAAAGAATCTTGCTTCATTAAAATGTATCCTCACCTCTGGAGGGGACATGGAAATAGACTGAAATAGGCCTGATATGGTCCCACCCATTGTGAGCAATACTGAATAAGTTTTAAATTAGTAATATGAAATAATTGGCATGAGCAACCTACCTCTCCTGTTGTGTCTTCTTATAGAAATAAAGTGAATGCTTACATTCACATTTAATTTAAACTGAAAATATATTGGTTCTAATTTGAGCCTTGGTGAAAATGATAGGATAGTTATGGTCATAAAAGGTTCCAAAGTGATCATTTCATCTCTTAGAAACTATTAGATTTCTTTCTCTTTACATTGTCCACAGCCATTTAATCTCTACAGCCTGTCAAATCTAGGGCAAGACAATGGGAGACCAAAGAGCTTCTGGTTAGTGTTCATTGTTCTCTATTCTGCAGTTAGAACACTACCATATACCATCTGTGTTTTCTCTGCCTGTTACTGTTACCCAGGTACTTGTGTCAGAAACGTGTGTCCTTTAACATTTGGGTTTTTTCTTAATTATCACCATTCATTGTCATTTGCCTTGTTATGAAAATGCAGAATTCTGTCATTCTCCCAATATTTTGAGTTCCTGTGTCAAAGATAGGTAAGTCTGTTGTGACCTGGAAAAGTTATTTCTTCTGTCTGTAAGGAATTTAAAATTCATACTGAAAAGAAAAAACAGCATTTAACAAGAAAATGATCACTTAGAGCATATTCTGTGACATTGCGATATGTTGATGTTTGAATGGATGTTCTAGACCTAAAAACCAAGTAGAACAAAAAAGAAATGACTGCGTTATTGGTAGAATGACAAACTGCTTCTGTGAAGCAGGTGGAGTTCAGGTTGGGCCTGAGAGGGGCCGGGTGGTGGGAACAAGTATAGAGCAGGGAAAGTTCATGTCTGAGGCAGCGCATATAGCACAACAGTCACAGACGTGGGCTTGGCGTCGCACAGTTCTGGCTTTACATTTTAACTTTAAAATTTAAACTTAAGTTCCTACTCTGCAAGCTGCTAACTTACAATAATAAACTTTATAATAAACTATAATGAACTGTTATAAACTTTGTAACTTTATAAAATTACATTACCTGTTTAAACCTCATTTTTTAATCCATAAAATAAGATTAAGTCACACAATTTGAGGCTATTACAATGATAACATTAATTTAATAATAATATAATTTAATGAGATTGTGTATGTCAAGTTCCTAGCTCAGTATTTGACCTGTATAATCCCTAAATAATTCAAAATTATATTGGTGGTGGAAAAGATTGCAAAGGTCTTGAAATGCTGGCTGAATGAGGTTGATTGTAATAACAGAAATTATCTACTTAGTACCTACTAAGTTGCATTATGGGTAGATGCTTTACAGATTTTATTGTTAATAGCTATTATAACCCTGAAAGGTCAGTATTATTAGCCTTACTTCACTGAACAAGAAACTGAGGCTTAAAAATGGATAAGTAACGTGCTTAAGGTCACATAACTAGTAAGTGGCAGTGCTAGAATCCAAGTCTAGGATTATTCAGTCACTTGCCATATTGCCTTCTAACATACCGTACTGTAGGTATCTGAAGGCAAACTAATTCTCCATCTCATGCCTCTCATTTTCCTTGTGGCAGCCATGACATCTTGTAGTCACTCATTAGAACTAGATCCCAGATCTCCTGGCTTATACTTTAGTGCTCTTTACTAATTTTAGATTTAATCCTATAGGCCGTGAAGGATTGTTAATGTTTTTTTCTCTTTTGTTTATTTGAGAGAGAGAGAGCACGAGAAGGGCAGGGGGAGGGACAGAGGGGGAGAGAGAGAGAATCTCAAGCAGACTCCCCACCAGGAGGGGTGCCACATGTGGGGCTCGATCCCGCAACCCCGAGAACACAACCTGAGCCAAAATCAAGAGTCAGACACTTAACCGACTGAACCACGCAGGCGCCCCTGTTAATGTTTTTTAATAGAAGAGTATCCTTGATGAAAATGGCTTTTCGAAAGGCAATAGTAGAAGTTAGATTAAAATAGAAAGAAATTATAGATAAACCAACCACTTAAGTGAATTTTGTTATGATTCACCCCTTTTTAAATAAGATTGATTAAAATTTACTGGATTATTTTCTTTTCTTTTTTTTTTTTTTTAAAGATTTTATTTATTTATTTGACAGAGAGAGACAGCAAGAGAGGGAACACAAGCAGGGGGAGTGGGAGAGGGAGAAGCAGGCTTCCCGCGGAGCAGGGAGCCCGATGCGGGGCTCGATCCCAGGACCCTGGGATCATGACCTGAGCCGAAGGCAGACGCTTAACGACTGAGCCACTCAGGTGCCCCTTTACTGGATTATTTTCAATTGCAGAATAACCTTTTGGAATAAGTCCAGTAGTATAGGGGTATTCATAGAGAAAGTTACTACTCTTCTTTCAGCCCCATCCAGTTACACTTCCCTTTGTGAATGGTTTGTATGTGTACTTCCACGATTTTATTTATATTCATAAAATTATATAAAAACATATACATATGTATAAAGAATACTTTTGGTTTTATAGTAGTTAAATTATATCATGTATGTATTTTTTTTGCAGTTTACTTTATTTTCACTTAATATGTTTTGGGCATACCCCTATGTCACTACAGATAGATTTGACTCCTACTTTTTTAGTAGTTGCATAGAATCTGAAGATATATATATATATACACACACACACACACACACACACATATATATATATATACCATAATTTCCCCAGCCTTTTCTCTCTCTTTCTCCCTCCTCTTTTTCTTCCATGTTCTTTCTAGTTTTTTGGTTTTGGGGGGTTTTCTTGCAACCACAAGCAGCATCAAAGTATATTTACCCTTACATGTTGAGGATTTACTTTTTTAGTATAAATTCCCCCAGAGTTACATACCAAACGATACAAGTTTTTAGACTTTTTTTATTGAAATATAACAGACATACATGCTATTTGGGAAAAGAAAAATTCCTCATTTGTTGCTTTTGTCAAATTTAATGATATAGTTTCTTCATGGCTGATTTTAAGCCAGTGACAGTTTGACAGATAATTCACAAAATTTCGACGTAACAGTTGGCTCCCATAAACCAGTACGAGCTAGCTCTAACACACCATTACAACATGCATATAGAAGATTGTACAGATCATTAGTGTACAGCTCAGTGTATATCAATGAAGTGAGCATACCTACCACCCTGGTCAGTAAATAGAACCGTACCCTTCCTTCTTCCTTAAAGGTAACCACTGTCATGACTTCTAGTACTTTTGAGGTACCGAGGGCCTGAAATGAAAGGTGGCAATGGGAATAGAGTCACCATTTGTTCCTACTATGTATAAAATATAAAAATCAAACAGTCATGGGAATAATAAATCTAAATAAGAAAAGCTAATCTTGGGGCGCCTGGGTGGCTCAGTCGTTAAGCGTCTGCCTTTGGCTCAGGTCATGATCCCAGGGTCCTGGTATCGAGCCCCGCATCAGGCTCCCTGTTCGGCCAGGAGCCTGCTTCTCCCTCTCCCACTCCCCCTGCTTGTGTTCCCTCTCCAGCTGTCTCTCTCTCTCTCTCTCTCTCTCTCTCTGTCAAATAAATAAATAAAATCTTTAAAGAAAAAAAAAAGCTAATCTTTTAGGAAAAAATTGAGACTATCTTCATGAACTTTGGGGAAGATTTTCTTTAGCAAGATTAAGATTCAAAATGAGTAACAGAAAAATAATATCAGATGTGAGTATTAAAATTTGCAGTCCTTGGTGTTCAGCAAATGATACCATAAATAAAATAAAAAGATAAAGCCACAGTGTGGCAGAATCTATTTGGAATACATAATAATTGATAAAATATTCAAATATAGAACACCTGGGTGGCTCAGTTGTTAAGCGTCTACCTTCAGCTCAGGTCATGGGATCGAGCCCCACGTCAGGCTTCCTGGTCAGTGGGAAGCCTGCTTCTCCCTCTCCCCCTCCCCACTTGTGTTCCCTCTCTCACTGTCTCTTTCTATCAAATAAATAAATAAAATCTTTTAAAAATATATATAGAATTAAGGAGAAAAAATCAAATCAGTAAGAAATAAAACAACCCAATGGGCAATTTATAGAAATGAAAATCTGTTAGCTGATGAATTTAACAAAAGATACTCAGTGTTACTCATGAGTAGGGAAATAACAAATAAGCCACAGTTCTGTACAAGTCACACTTGTTAGAGTAGGAAAAAAAATGAAATCATTTTAAAGTGTTCACGGATGAATACAGTCACTTTGGTGAGTAATTAGACAATAATGTTGAAGATGTTCATATACTATTCCTCAGGAATTTTACTTCTTGGTATATACCCCACAGAAATTACCAGATGTACACAAGGATTCATTTTTAAGAACGTTTATTTTTTGTATTGGTTTTAATAGTGAATAATAAGAAACAAATTAAATAAGCCTAAACAAGACAAGTATACCACAATTTATTTGGTCAGTGGATTTGAATAGTAATATATATACAGCAGTTAAAATTAATGAAGTAAGACTAAATGTATTAACGTGAATCAACCTCAAAAATGGTACTGAATAACAGTATGACATCATTTAATAATTTTTTATAATATGCAAAATGAAATTATTGTTCATACTAAATACATATATAATAAAATTATACCATTTGGAAATACCAAACATCAAATTCAAGGTAAGAGAGAAAAGGTCTTTAGATTAAGGAAAAATACACAGGAGTAAGTGTTAGAACTTCTAGTTTTGACGTTAGGTGATCCAGACCACCATTTGAGGGATAACAATTAGAAAAGTTGGCTACAATATTTTTTAAAATCTTGAAGGCATCAGAGAGCTAAAAGACAGTAAAGAATTACTAAGGTTAAGATCTTTGAAAAGGTAGAAATCCAAAGAAAAGTGACACATTTAGTAAAACTTCCCTCTGAAAGAGGCAACTAAAACGTCTTGAAAAACTTGTTTTTCAAAGACTTGTTGGGCTAGGGGACAGAATTTGGGAACAGTGTTTACCAAAAGAGTGGTGGAAGAGGCTCTAGTGAATCCTCCTATATTTTAGGTTGGGACTCCAAAGGACTGCATGCTTAAACAGGGGTGAATCAGAAATTGACCTGCTCTCACAGGGACTGTGTGTAGCTCAACATCAAATAATCTCAGTCCTTGAATTTGGCTTGTAGTGATCTGAATGTGTTAGTGCCTGCTAGGTACCTGGAAGAAGCAAACAAATTCTTTTTTAAATATCATATTAAAAAAAAACTGTCATATTAGCTTTCAAATTATTTCTATGAACAATTTTTCAAATAAAATGTACAGCATATAGTTAGAAATAATAAGTCACACAAAGGAAAAAGATGACCATGAATGAGAACCAGCAATAAACAAGTTTCCCACAGGACCTCCAGATATTGGCTTTGATCAGGCACAGACATCAAATAACTATATTTATTATGTTCAAGGTAATAAAGATAGGTTGAAATTTTTAACAGAAAGAGAAAATATCAAAAGAACTAAATAGAAATCCCAGAACTGAATATATAATAAAATCCAGAACTTAATGGATTGGTTTAATAGCTGATTAGTTACAGCTGAAATAAAGAATTATGAAGTAGAAGATGGGTCTGTAGAATCCATAATGAGGCACAGAGAGACCAAAAAATGAAAAATACAAAAGAGAGGGTAAATGATGAGGAAGATTCCATAAGATCAAACTTTGCTTTAATTGGAGTCCCAAGAGGAGAGAGGAGGAAGTGGGAAGAAAGCAATACTTGAAGAGAGTGGCTGAGAAATTTTTCATAAGTACTAAGATGTTAAAGCCACAGATTGAAACAATTTCCTACAAATCCCAAGCACAAATTTAAAAAAAAAAAGTTAAAATGAAGGAAAATGTTTAGACTGGTGATAGCAAAGCTACTTACAGTAAAAGATAGAAAGTAACCAGGGTGGGGAGGAGATACTAAAAAGAACAATAATTTGTCAGTAGGTTTTTTAGGACACAAATGTCACTGTACAAAAGAAAAGATTGGTAAATTGGACTGCATTAAATTTAGCATGTTTTTCCTCAAAAGATGTCATTAAGGGAGTAAAAATGCAGATCATGTATTAGGTAAAGATAATTGCAACACAAAAATCCAATGAAGGGTTTATATCAGATTTTTTGTCAAGCTAAAAGAAATC
Organism: Halichoerus grypus; assembly: GCF_964656455.1. NCBI lineage: Eukaryota > Metazoa > Chordata > Mammalia > Carnivora > Phocidae > Halichoerus > Halichoerus grypus. The sequence continues at coordinate 172,433,166 of NC_135716.1, forward strand.
AATGAGAATAACTCAGTGTTTTAAATAGGCAATAAACGTGCACCTACAATTCATCAAAGAGGTCATCCAAATGACCAACAAACATGATGAAATTAACCAACTAGCTATAAAACTATACATTAACTCCAGATTGCTAAACTTACCGGGATTTGGCAAATATGTGAAGCGGGAACTCAAGCATTGCTAGTGGTAATATAAAGTGGTGACGGCCACTATGAAGACAAGCTCAGCTATAAAAGCTGAAGTTGGGGGTGCCTGGGTGGCTCAGTCAGATAAGCCTTGATCTCAGCTCAGGTCTTGATCTCAGGGTCATGAGTTTGGGCCCTGCACTGGGCTCCACACTGGGCATGGAGCCTACTTTAAAAAAAAAAAAAAAAAAGCTGGGCGCCTGGGTGGCTCAGTTGGTTAAGCGACTGCCTTCAGCTCAGGTCATGGTCCTGGAGTCCCTGGATCGAGTCCCACATCGGGCTCCCTGCTCGGCGGGGAGTCTGCTTCTCCCTCTGACCCTCCCCCCTCTCATGTGCTTTCTCTCTCTCATTCTCTCTCTCTCAAATAAATAAATAAAATCTTTAAAAAAAAAATTAAAAAAAATAAAATAAAAAAAAGCTGAAATTATTTTTCTGCTATAACAAACATTTCCATTCTTAAGTATGTACCCAACTGATAAACCTACATTTCTTATATACTAGGCAACATATGCAAAAATGTTAGTAGCATTTTTCATAACAGATGAATAAATAAAAATATTGTAAAAAACAAAACAAAACCAACCACCCAAAACAGACTTTGGGCATAAAATAAATTCAAGTTGTTATTCTTCTGTTCATGCATTTGCCCACTTAAAACATTTCTGAGAGTCTGTGATGTGCCAGACTCTAGGCACATTCTAGGCACTGGGAATTTAGCAGTGAAAAAACAACAAAAAAGACAGAAAAAGGACCTGCCCTTAGGATTTTACATACTTATGGGGTTCTTGAGATGTGAATTTTGATTTGAATTATGATTAAACAAAAGCACAGCAATTCAAATTATCAACAATCCAACTAAAAATTTTATTTTACTACAGATTTAGAGACAGGACAACATTCTCTCTTGTCCACTCTCCTCTATTAGCCATTCCAATTCAGTTGTCCTCCTCCTAAGATAAGTATTGAATTCTAGTTAAATGGTTTGCGGTTTATAAAGGGGGCCTTTGTTTTTACTTTTTATCTCCACTGTGGCAGGCATGTATTTAGTAGGCATACTTTAGTAGGCACTAAAGGCAGAATTTTGAGCATTTTGTGTCCTGTTATGCCATATCCAGAACATATCCAGTGTTGCCCCTGCTCAAGTGCTTTAAATGCAAACCATGCAAAGAATGGAAGGGTTGAGTATAGGAAGAGACACTAAGAGAATGAAGGAGACACACTTAAATCTCATCAGAGATAAAGCGTAGAAGTACAGATCAGGAAAGTCAGCTTTGGGCAACAGCAAGTGGCTGGAGTCAACTGGAGGAGGAGAGATGTTCAACTCACCTGATGAAAGATGAAAAATGCTTTGAATTTAAACATTGAGGAGAAATGACTTACCCTGTCATAACTCTCTTTTGAATCTTGTGGGCATCTCTCAAGAACTACGTACCTCTTCCGATGTATCTAACCAGAGATACAGTTTAATAGATGTGTTTGTAGTACATTCAGAGTATGTTCGTTCAGCTTTAACAGGTGATTTCGCTAAGGTCAGGATATAACTACTGATGGAGTCTAGTATGTCACCATGGACTCCTGAGTGACAGTTGGACAACTGATTTATTACTGTTCACTTCACATGTTAGAGTTAACATGGAGGTGCCACTACATTTACACTAGTCATTCCAAATATTTTACCTCATACTGGAACATGCTTCAGGAGCAAAATGCCTCGTGGGCCATGAGTTCCCACTAGCATTGTTTATGTTCTGAGACAGCTTTGAAAATCTGTAGCACACTGAGCAAGGCCAGGGCTGGTCCTTTCATATTCTAGTCTCTTATTTGACTACCATAATTAACACACAGCTGGCAGCCCTTGCTGATTCTCTGGGAGTTTGATCCTTTTAGGGATAAGAAGGATTTACCCTCAATACCCGCAAATATATCAGCAGTACGGGCCCAGTTGCTTAAAATGAGTACCTGATGCTGACAACATTCGTATCCAAGACTGCTGGGTGACTGGTATGTGGACAGGTCTCATTCCAAATGAGAAGATGCACTGTTAGTTTACGGTGTGATATGTTACACTGTTAGTTTACATCTTTGTAAAAATGAAAAGCCAGGTTCTCTCCAGTGTGTTTAGCTTACCAAACAGCCTTACTGAAATATTCCCCCTGACTCCCTTTCTCCCTGAGAAACCATCTCAGACAACCCATTTAAAACACATGTCTTAGTTTTGTTTGTGGACTACTGCTTAATGAAAATTAAAGTTCTCACTGTTGCACATACCCTCCCCTTTTTTTTTTTTTTTTGCTATTATCTATGATCACACTTGCAAACATCTACCTTGTTCATTGTTATGGACTATATGTTTATGTCCCCCACCCCCAATTCATATTTTGAAGCCCTAACCCTCAGTCTGCTGGTATCAGTAGGTGGGGCCTTGGGAAGGTAAGGTTTAGATGAGGTCGTAAGGGTAGAGCCTCCATGGAGAGATTAGTGCCTTTATAAGAAAAGGAAGAGACACTAGAGCTTCCCCTCTCCACCACTTGATACAGGAGAAAGCTATAAATCAAGAAAAGGGTGCCCACCAAGAACCACATCTGCTGACACCTTAGTCTTGGACTGAGAGACTGTGAGAAATAAATGTCTGTTGTTTAAGCCACCATTCTATGGTAGTTATTATAGCAGCCCTAGCAGACCAAAACATCCACTCATCATGTCTTTTCTAACTAAAACAGTTTCATTGGGTCTCCTGACTAGTCAGTGTCCAGCAGACAACACAGGCTGATTTAATGATTCATAACCCTGTTGAATTTATCATCTCAAGAACAAAAAAGTTACCATGCATCACCATTTTCAGAGAATATGTTCTCACTGGCCTATTTCCCTATTTCCACCACCCTCTTAATCATCCCCAGGGACATTAAAACCATGTTCGAAAACAAGTTCTTAGGAGGTTGTGTAGCTAGGCATTCATTCATTTGAAGATATGTGTACTTGCAGATCTGTGGCCGTTCTGCTGATTATTTAGTTTAATATTTCCATTTGATTATATCTAAAAAGCGTCTGTACAATCATGTTTTTTATGACTTGTACATGTGAAATCTCCCATGATCATTATTTTGGGATAGCAAATATTCATATTTCTTGCCATTTGTGTGGTTTTCTACCTACTTGCTTGGTGAGCTGACTTGGCTTATATACTTTTTTGACACCCATGTTACTACAATTTAGATTACTCTTAATTTTTAATCATAAACATGTCAAATGCAGCTCTAAGTATATAATTATAGCTATATTAGTTTATTAGACTCTTGTCGATGTGCCAGCCACTATCATTTGCATTACTTAAACTAATTTCATGTAATTTCCAACAGTCCTAAAAGATAGATGTTATCATCCCCATTTTAGAAAGAAATAGAGGTTTGGCGAAACTAAGTAACTTGGCCAAAGTCACCTAGCAGAGCAGGGATTAGTTCCTGTTTCAACAGCTATTTTATAATGTCCCTCAGTCTACAGTCATTGGAATGTCTCCTTTTGCAGATGAAGGGACTGAAGCTCAATGTTCAGTGTTTCAAATATCCCATCCTTCTCTGTAATTTACAAAGTGCTTCCACTAAACCTATTTCATTGGATGCTCAAAGCTATACTCTAGGTTAGACTTGGGTATTGTGTCTCCCTTGTTTTGGAGGATGAAACTGAAACTTGTGTTAAAAGAATTGCCTTTGTTTAAAAGTAAGTAAGCTTATCTTCCATTCCTTAATCCACCACTTTGAACATAGCCTTCCCTATATAAAAGGTCTAAAAGGCATAGCTTTTTACATCTTTTGTGTAGGAAAGGGTCTCCCTTGCCTTGTGTCATTTCTGCTTGTTTCCTGTAAAGCGAACTGTCTTAAGTTCTATTTATTTAATCTTTTTGATTCATTTTCATTCTGGTCCCTCTCACTATGAAAGCGTGGCTTGGATTTTCATACTGTTGTCCACATTCTTTCCATTTTCTGCACATTACAATCCATAATACAAGAAACATCTCTTTAGGGCTGATAGATTGTGGCTTAGCCGATTTTTGTCCAACGAATTATGTCCATAATATTAATGTAGATGATACTGGTAAATATGCCAAGAAGCCAGATAGAGCTTTTTGGCTGGTTTACTTGTGATCCTGTAAAGCAGCAAATTGGAAACAACTTCTGGGTTTTTTTTTTTCCGCTGATTTTTAAGAGTTTTAGTTTGTTCTGGAACCTAATACCATGTTGTTGGTCTATTATATACCACCTTGCTCATGGATATGCTTTCTAGTTCTCTTTTATAGTATGTTGTTGTATGTTCTGGGTCCTAAATAGAGTCCACTTTTGGCTTTTCCTTTGGAAAGCCTTTGCTTTCATGAGCATTTCTTTTCTTGAAGGCTGATTTAAATGCCTGCCTTCCTGTGCAGTCATGGAGTAGGCCTGACTATAAAATTATCTATAGTCACTTGAATTTGTTTGGCTTGACTTTGGAGATAAGGACGTGTTAGCTTTTTTATGCTTGTCGAAAAAAATACTTGGTGATTTTACCCTCTTCCTGAGTTAATATTTCCAGCTGAAAACAATGTGTAATGAAACACTTGCTCTCTTGGTTGATTAGAACTGGACTTTTTGGGGCACTTAGCTGGCTCGGTCAGTGGAGTGAGCAACTCTTGATCTCAGGATTGTGAATTCGAGCCCCTTGTTGGGTGTAGAAATTACCTAAAAATGAAATGTTAAAAAAAAAAAAAACAAGAAAACTGGACTGTTAAATGGTCTTTCATGTGTCATAGGGAATCAGTTGGAGAGGGTGTCCATCAGTTCTAGCACAAATCCAGTATAGCATCATAGTCTTCAGTTCTCAAGAAGTTTCTCTAGCCATGCAGCCTTAGTCAGCAGCTGTCCAAGTTCATTCTGGTTGATAACAACTCTTTTGTGAGTGTAAATACATTGCATTCTGTTTTTTACCAAGTTGTCCCATTAAACCTAGGGCAAAGCATGCATTTCAGAACTTTGGGAGCCACTTTGTGATTCCAGAAAAACCATTTTGCTGTGTTACACAGTAGCTGTTCAAAATGGTGCTTAGGGGGATTGCATCTGTAAAATGGTTAATTTTAGTCAATCAGTGCAGCAGTCCACTTTCTTATGTCTCTTTGTTTGGTTACACATAACCTTGAAGATACGAGTTATTGCTGTTACTAGAAAGCAGTTCTGAGACTCGAACGGAAACCTTGTAAGCATCTTGCCTCCACATGGTCTACCCCCTCCAGTCTGGGTCTTCCCGTGTATCAAAAGAATGTTTCTTAGGTGGCCATTTTTTAGACTGAACTTTTGGAAAACTAGTATTTTCTTTGGGCACATAAGAAGTAATCAATAAACATAGTGCATTGATAGTCATGGTAAGTACCAGCATCACAGTGTTAATGACATTCCCCTGAGGACAAGATATCTGAAAAATCCTCAAATTTGTCCTCCCCACCATCTGCTTTTTTCTAGAATAAAGATCCCACCCACAACAGTTTTCCTATGGCCATGCTTTATGTCATTTCTATCTGTTCCTTTAAACCAAAGTACCTACAATGGTAGTAAGAAAAACAAAGGTAAAACCCTGTAGAGTTACAAAGGTCTTAGATAAGGGCAGAGTTGTAGTTGTTATAATAAGACATGGATTTCAAAGTCAGCTAGAGACACAACCAACCATAAAGATGGAGTACATTTGTATGAGAGGAATGTATATCTTTTCTGTATAAAATTGTAGAACTCTTACCACTAAAACATGAACTGCCTGAAGCTAAATTGTGTACCTCTTGTAGATGCTTACCTGTAGTTCATTCAGCATTACCTGTAGTTCAATGAAGAAAATAGGTATTTTGAGAGAATCATTGAATGTTATAAGTAATCTTGATGCTTTTGCATTTTCCTGTATGGATGCAGCTGAAAGTACCCATGGCAGACAAACCTGGTAATACAGTGAATTTCCGGAAGCTGCTACTGAACCGCTGCCAGAAGGAGTTTGAAAAAGATAAAGCAGATGATGATGTCTTTGAGAAGAAGCAGAAAGAACTCGAGGCTGCCAGTGCTGTGAGTATTTGCACAGAAAGGCAGTGTGCTTGTGCTCTCTGAGTGTTATCAAACAGAATTTTCATGAAGCTGGTTATATGTCCCTGCTACTTCAGTAGATGACTGTGGCCCTTTTATCATGTGGAGACATTATATTGAAGTTTAGAGGAATGCTTTATTCCTTTTAGTGCCACCTGTTAGAGCAACTCAACCTTCTAAGACAGGAATTCAGAGCCCAGATTTCAGAGAGGTCACTGAGTTCCAGAAATCTCCTGAAATGGATGCAAAGTTTTGGGTGTAGTTGTTTTCTGAGGAGTAGGTCTACAGTTGCTGTCAGATTCTCAGAGTATCCCTGGCTTCCACACGGGATAAGACCATGAGTCAGAGTGTATGTTCTTAGCATCTCGTGTGCAGTACAGTTGTCTTCATCAAGCTCCTATTACTCTTCCTTATACAACAGCCAGAGGAGAGGACGAGGCTTCATGATGAACTAGAAGAAGCTAAGGACAAAGCCCGGCGGAGATCCATTGGTAACATCAAGTTTATTGGGGAACTCTTCAAACTCAAGATGCTGACAGAAGCCATCATGCACGACTGTGTGGTGAAGCTGCTGAAGAACCATGATGAGGAGTCCCTGGAATGCCTGTGCCGCCTGCTCACCACCATCGGCAGAGACCTGGACTTCGAGAAGGCAAAGGTGAGCGCCCCAGTCTCAGAAGCACCCAGCATGGCCTCTGTCAGTCACAAAAGAACTAGAACCATGAATAGGAGTGTTCCATCTCACCCCGGCAGTCTAGGCTGCCGCTTTGTCTTCTCTTTTGCCCTTTTCATTGTCAGTGTTTGGCCATTGAGCTCCTTACCACCTTTCCATCATGGTAAGAAGTGAAGAGGGTCCCAAATTATATAAAGGCCACCTTGTGAATTGTTCAGATTATTTGTCCCTTTTCCTTTTTATGCGTGACCATTTCACAGGTCATTTTTATGTATAGCAAATTGTCGGCAGAAATAAGAGGAGAATAGCTACTGTGGGCCAGGACTGAGGATGTTACAGAAGCGAAGACCCAGTAGTTTTCTTAAGTTTATGCTTGAATTAACCGCAGGGCTATCTAACTATAATATAAGAAATCATTAACAATATTATGACTCAAACATAACATGGTGCTCTCCAAATAAGGGGTAGGAAAATTAGAATTGCTTCAAAGAAGTAATATCAGAAATGTTTCATAACATCTGAATCAGCTGGAATTATGTTTGTGGCAAAAAAATCCCAAATATGGTGGTTTATGCAAGATTAAGGTTTATTTCTCACTCACGTAAATAAAGTTCAGAGGTAAGAAATCTGAGGCTGGTTTGGTGGTCACAGGTGACAAACAGTCCATTTCCTCCAGCTTAACATTCTGTCATCCCCAAGGTATAGCCCTTGTCCTTACATTCTCAGCAGAGAAGGTTGGAAAGGGGCAGAGGACATGGCCACCTCTCTTAAGGAAGGTTCCAGGGGCTGCAGCATGACACTTCCATTTGCATTCTGTTTGCCTGTCACATGACTAGAGCCCTCAGCATACATAATCTTTTTTTTGGGCATCATATGCTCAATTAAAAATTCAACCTCAGGCGCCTGGGTGGCTCAGTCGTTAAGCATCTGCCTTCGGTTCAGGTCATGATCCCAGGGTCCTGGAATCAAGTCCCACGTCAGGCTTCCCACTCAGTGGGGAGTCTGTTCCCTCTGCCTCTGCCTGCCGCTCTGCCTACTTGTGCTCTATCTCTCTGTCAAATAAATAAAATCTTAAAAAAAAAAAAAAATTCAACCTCATTATCTTTTGGCTATAAGTTGTATTCCTAGGCCATTTAAAAGTTTTATATGGTAAAATTACACTAGAATTCTTCAGCCAGGAATACTGAATGGTTTTGTCTCTTGCAGCCACGTATGGACCAGTATTTTAATCAGATGGAGAAAATCGTGAAAGAACGAAAAACCTCATCTAGGATTCGATTCATGCTTCAGGATGTGATAGACCTAAGGCTGGTAAGTAGAAAAATGTAAGGCAACTACTCCAGTCTTTTTTGAGGAATTGGACTGGGGAGGATGTCCTAATATGTACATGTGTAAAAACTTAATGCTGCAGGAAGGACTCCCAGAACTGAATTGACTCACTTCCATGACAGAGCTGTGTGAAAGGATACAAAGCATATATACGTGCCTCTTATATTTCTTCTCTCTGTGCTAATTATGAAACCACATTGCATTTTTTAAATCAGCCATTCTGAATTCAAACTGTGGTCAGTTAAATTTAGTTTTAAGGTGCTAAATAATCAGGAGTCCTCATCTTCAAAATGATTATAATTAACTTGCCTGAGGGGCACCTGGGTGGCTCAGTCGTTGAGCATCTGACTTCAGCTCAGGTCGTGATCTCAGGGTCCTGGGATCGAGCCCCGCATCAGGCTCCCTGCTGTGCGGGAAGCCTGCTTCTCCCTCTCCCACTCCCCCTGCTTGTATTCCCTGTCTCACTGTCTCTCTCTTTGTCAAATAAATAAATAAAATCCTTAAAAAAAAAAAAATTAACTTGCCTGAGCCTTACATATTTATTCTCTAAAATGAGGATATTGCCTACCTTGAACGTGTGTTACAAAGCTTCAGTGAGGTGATTATGTAATGTGCCCAGCTCATAGGAGATGGTGTTTCTTCTCTGTTGTTTTTCCTGTATATCCTCCTGTTCTGCTGCTGCTGCTTCTCATTTCTCATAACAGGTGCAGTGTTTACTACTGCCACCTCTTTTCTCTCTTCTTACTTACTACAGCTGACCCTAAACTAGAGAAAGAATGCAGGTCCTAGCTCTTCCCTGCCCTATACCCAGACTACATAGCACTGGTGATGGTTCTTTATCTTGCTAAAGGTTAAATGTGACCTCACTATTCTTCTTATTACCAAAGCCACTACCAGGTGATCAGAATTTGTGTGCTGATTTGAACCTATTTGCCATCCTTGCCTCTAGCAAATGTAAATAAATGTAAAAAACTTCTTCGCCCATGCCCTCAATTACTTGTACTTCTATCAGATGTTGGGATTATGGCTGGGAAGGAAGGGGAGAAGTATAATTGTAATGAGACAACTTGTCTTGTCCTTAATAGGATAACCAAAGGGCAGAGAGGTGGCACTTTGTGCAGGATATCAGAGCCATGATATGGGAGGAAGAAAAATGCTAGTCATTCTCGATTTAGAGCCCCCATGGAATGTGATATGAATTAGGTACCAATAACCCAGATTAAGACAAGGCCAAAGAATTCTGAGCTTCTTGGTTCCTATCCTGCCTCCTCCTTACAAATACACAAGATGATTTTTTAAAAATACATTTGGATCAATCTTTCACTCTTTATTCATTGGCTATTGGAATACTCAGTATACAGTAGTTCAAGGTTGATTGAGACAAATTTAAATTTTTTTAAAGATTTATTTGAGAGAGAGGGCACATGGGGATAAGGAGCACAGGGAGAGGGAAAGAGAATCTCAAGCAGACTCCCCGCTGAGCACAGAGACTGATGTGGGGCTCGATCTTACAAACCTGAGATCGTGACCCAAGCCGAAATCAAGTGTCTGATGCTTAACCAACTGAGCCACTCAGGCGCCCCAAGACTAATTCTTTGTCTCTAATCCCAAACTGCACATGGTGCCATCTGTAAGACAGATGAAAAAAGTACTGTAGTACATATTTTAAATATATTTTACACTTTTCCAGCAGTAAGAAGTATAAAATAGATTTTCAAAATTTTGTTATGTTCATTTTTTGTTTTCTAGCTGATAATGTTGTTTTCTTCTTTTGTAGTGCAATTGGGTATCTCGAAGAGCAGATCAAGGGCCTAAAACTATTGAACAGATTCACAAAGAGGCTAAAATAGAAGAACAAGAAGAGCAAAGGAAGGTCCAGCAGCTCATGACCAAAGAGAAGAGAAGAACAGGTGAGGGGTGGAGTCCACTGGGATGTTAGGAAAACTAGGGAGATGAAGGACAGATGTTTAAGAATTCTATATTTAGATGTGAAATGACATCAGAAAGAATAAACCAAAGAATAGAGTGGTAATTGGTAAGTGAAGCAGTTTCACCTGGAGACTGGTTTTTTGAGTAAAAGCCAAGAATGCAGGACTCAACATGGTTTCTTGACAACAAGACTTTATTGAGCATCTTCTGTATACTGAGAATTGGGAGGGATATAAAAAGAAGTGGAAGATACAGTTTCTTTTCTCTGAAAGCTTACGGTTTATCTGGAAAGGCAAAACTAATAAAGGGAACATTTGTCAAGTAGAAGATAATACCAATTATGAAATGTATTCTCAATTAAGATTGTTAAAACTCAGAGGAGAAGAAGAAAGCTAGAAGAGATCTTTACTTGAGGAAGGCACCCTTGAACTGGGTCCTGGTGGATGCTAAATATTTGGAAGGAAAGGAATAATTTTAGTCATGAAATTAAAATAAACATATATTGGAAAGAGGCATAGACAGGCCTGATTGGAGCAAAATTTAAGTGTTCAGAATCAGTGGGAAAATGTTTGTCTGGAAGAATGAAGCCAGATTAAGAACTTTTGACTTTGTACATGGTAGACATTAAGGAGCCATCATAAATTTTTGAACAAAGGGATAATATCATGCTAGTGGTATGTAAATAAAACAAATCTGTTGCTTTTTACACGATGAATCAAAGGGGTACACTGAACTCAGAAATGTTTCGTTGCTGAAATCCTGGTAACAATAATTATAAAAGGAAGAAATGGGGAAAATGTGAAAGGTGAAATAGAAGGCATTTTACACTGGAGAAAATAGGAAGTTCATTGACTAAGTTTAAGAACATTGGAAGAGGAAACTTTTTCAGAAGGGAAATGATCATTCTTCTCATAAGCCTGTTTATTTTGGGATGGCAGGAGGGCATCCAGATAGGAGCGCTCATTTGTCCACTGTGCTGTTATGTGAGCACGCTAGTTACTGGGTCATGTAAGTGTAATGGTTGAGAGCATAGACTCTGGAATCAAACTGTTTGGGTTTGAATTTCCGCTCTCCTTCATAGGATTTGTGTGAGGATGAAGTGAGGCATAATATGTAAAGTGTTCAGCATAGCAAATGGCACATAGTAAATACTCAACAACCATTAACTATTATTTATCACAGACAGTAGAGCTCATAGTGAAGTTACAAGAGATGAATCCTCCATGGAAGAAAGTGTACTTTTAAGTTTCATGGGACACCACACTTCCTCACCTACCTCACCATAGAACCTAGCAGAGTGCCTTTCACATAATGACTTTTATTTATTATTGAACTAGATTGAAAGCCCAATCCATGGAAAGATGTCCACAGATGACTAAAGGAAGAAAAGAACTCTTGGAAAAGTAACAGATAAAGAACAACTGGAGAGGAAGGAGTACTAGGATATAAGAAACAAACAAGAAACAAGTTTGTTCATGATCAGTAATGTCAGCACAAAGAAAATCACGTATATGAGGATCAGAAAAGTTTTTGGATAGACAGTTTGGTGGTCTTACATTCAACAAATATTAAGTGCCCATCACTTAACAGGAGAGACAAAATCCCTTCCTTCGTGCAGCTTACACAGTACCAGGGGGATAGACAACAAACGCTCAAATAAAATATGTAATTTTGTCAGATCATTTTATTCTAGAGAAAAAGATAAAACAGGGAGGAAGTGTGGGTGGTGCCAGGCTTGGTGGGTAAAGGTGCAATTTTAAATAGGGTGGTTGGGGTGCCTGTTAAAGTTGGAATTTGAGTGAAAACCTGAAGGAAGTATGAAGGAATTAAGCCATATGGATATCTGGGGAAAGGTTTTTAGGCAAAAGGAATAGTAAGTAAAAGGCTCTGAGGTAGCATTTTCAGGGAACCGCGAAGAGGCCAGTGTGGCTAAAGCAAAGAGCATAGGGAGAGAGTAGTGGAAGATGGGATTTGAGAGGCAGGAGGCTGGATTACTCAGAGCTTGTAGGCCATTTAGAAGTAATACAGTTTTTTGTCTGAGTGAGATGGAGAGATTAACAGGAGTGTTTTGAGTAGAGAAGTGACAGGACCTGACTTACACTTAATTAGGGTCATGCTGACCGCCATGATACAGACAGTTGAGGGTGGAAGCAGTGGAGCTAGTGAAGATGTTTTTATACTAATCGACCAAGTGTTGCTGGTGAAAACCAAAATGGTAGTGTTGGTAGTAATAAGAAGGAGCTAGATGCTGAATATATTGTAAAGGTTGAACTGACAAGATTTGCTGCCAAGTGTGAGAGAAATAGGAATCAAGGGTTTCTGCCTGAGCAGCTGATGGTTTGGAGAAGCAGGTTTTGGGGAAATGAGCCAAGTGTACTGTGTCATTTGACACTATTAAGTGAAATAAACTTTGTAATAAATAATTTCCATCTGATTTCTCCTGAAGTATTCTAATCATGCACTATAAACACTAGATTTGGCCCTTGTGTGTCTAGCACTGAATCTCTTGTATCAGTTACTTTCTCCTAGGTCGGCTCTCAGGTATTTCTACCTGATATCTTCATTTCGTCCTGGATGTTAAAGAGATTGTCAGCAGTGCTTTAACAATCTCTTTTGTCCTTTTCCTTGATTTTCATTGGAGCTGCTGAGTTGAAAATACTGCTCACTCTTTCACTGTCAAACTGACTTGAGGTAGATGAGAGACTGGTTCACTCTCTTCTCCCTGCAGGCGTCCAGAGAGTGGATGAAGGTGGATGGAACACTGTACAAGGGGCCAAGAATAGTCGGGTACTAGACCCCTCAAAATTCCTTAAAATCACTAAGGTGAGTATGACATTTAAAACACAACTTATAACAGCCTGAGAACGTGACTCTCAAAATTATTTCTTGTTCATATAAAACAGCCATACTGCAGATATTATTGGGGAGTGTTTTTTTTTTTTAATGCAGATGCTTTTCTACAAGTCAGTATTGATCCGTGTGTTCTTACTACTTGTCCTGGTGTTCTTCTCATTTCTTGGAGGGTTTACTAAGGTGGAAGTGACAAGTTTAATTCCTAAAGTTAAAAGATGCTTATTATAAGAGAGATGATGATAATGATACTAAAGTAGCTATAAATTATAAGCTTTATACAATGTATCCTTAGCTCTGGGGAAGAAGCAACTATCTGTTTAAGCCTTACTTGAAAGGAATATAATGGTTTGCCATATCCAAAGCCTAAAAGAAAGCACAGAAGACCTACTACTAGAAATCATTCTGTGATGAAGATTTAATATGTTCAGCCTTCTTCTCTCTTGAGAATCCATGGGCGGTAAGAGGAAATAGGTTTCTCTTAGCAGATGTTTTCAGCAGAAGTTGATCACTGTAAGTCAGGTGAAGAACCTTGGAGAACATAGAGAAAGTGGCATTACCTTTTGTAGAAGTGGAAGCTTCTACAGCCCAGTGGGTTTTAGAAATCATTTGGAAGTCTAGTTTGATCCTTCCTGTGGAATACACTTTCCATAGTTCTGAAAATCGGCAGCCTACCAGTAGGATACTAATAGCAATCTAAAGCTAATGTGGAAACATCAAATGAAAGAAGAGAACTGACAGAAAAAAAAAGACTGAGAAAACTGGAAGAAGATGGGCTATGTCATTTTCATCTTGTCAAAGTATTGCTTCAGGATAGAACATTCCTTCTCTAGATTGCTCTTGATTTTAATTAGCAAGGATCTTGTTCTCTAAGATTCTGGTACATTCTTCTAGTTATTTATGTCTCATTGCAGGGATTCCATTGCTGAATACAGCTTGATTCCCATCCACTTCTGTTTCTAGCAAGAGACTGTTTTAACAAAAATCTTATGTTAAGAGAATCCCTCCAACATCAACCCCAACATCTTTGAAAATAATATTTGTGTTTTTAAATATTGTTTCCATGCATGGATGCTATAAAAAAAGAATAATTTTGGTATTAAAACTACAACATTATTAATATTTTTCAAGCTTGTAAACTTTTAAAATAAATTTTGTGTATATTCAGGTAGTTACACTATAGGTACTCTACTTAAATACTCTAGAAATAAAGTTCAAAACCTTTAAACAAATGCATTGTTAACTGGGAGAGATTTGTGTGACAGCATGTGGTAGAGCAAGGCAGCACTATTGGAATTTATGAACACTTTTACTACAAAGAACTACATTGCAGCTTACTGTGGTATGTGTTTTCTAATTAGTATTACATTCTAATTCTATTCACTTTTGCTAAAGTTGTGTTTGGGGGATTAAACCTTAGGCATCTTAACTTCCTGTCTAATATCCTATATTCACTTTTTTCTTATTCCCTTTTATTGAATATTGCCATTCCACTTCTCCATCCTTATCCCCCACGTATTAGGCTTTGCTGAAATATGAAATCTTTGTGCCATTTGACCTGTTTTCTAACAGTAATGTGAAGAGATTAATGAGTTAATTTTGTAGTATACAAAATTTATATATTCACTGGGCATTACTAGACAGGAGGAATTACTAGAAACTACTTACATTTAGTCAAATGGTGTACCATCTTAGAGGACCTGAACACATTCTCCAGACCAGTGGTTCCAAACTGTTTTGTGGAAGCTGGATTCCAGGAAAGTAGTTCAGGGTCCACCAGAATCCCATGTGAATGTGAACAGCTCCAGTTTCTATTTCTTAAATTGGCATTCCAAGGACTTTTTTTTTTGCCCAAGTTGGTTTTCACTGCACTGAAGGGGAAAAGAAGATAAACCATTCTAGGGGCACCTGGGTGGCTGAGTTGGTTGAGCAGCTGACTCTTGAATTCAACTCAGGTCATGATTTCAGGGTCATGAGATCGAGCCCAGCATTGGGCTCTGTGCTCAGTGGGGAGTTCACTTGAGATTCTCTCTTTCCTTCTCCCTCTGCCTCTCCCCGCCACTCACATGCATGCTCACTGTGTCTCTCTAAAATAAATAAATCTTTATGGAAAAAGAAGATAAACCGTTCTCGAATGTTTCCTATAATTGGTTTGTGGTCACTTATGTTACAGCCCACAATTGATGAGAAAATTCAGCTGGTACCTAAAGCACAGCTGGGCAGTTGGGGAAAGGGCAGCAGTGGTGGAGCAAAGGCAAGTGAGACTGGTAAGTATGAAGTGTCCCTTCTCGGGAACCTGGTCAGTATTCACCTTATAGCACATTCCCACAATCATTTAATAATGGTTTTAGGAAAAGATCTATAGACGAAGCATGCCCAAACTTACTGGTGTCCCTCTCACTATGGATCCTTAGGTATTTTAGATATTTACAGTTTTTTTAGTTCAGTTAGGCTGTTTAAGACTTTAATCTCTTAGGTTCCCTTGTTAAAGTTGATACTCACAAACTCAGTATAATTAGAGAAATTACTAGTACCCCAAATGAAAAAGAAAACTCATTTTGCTAAGAAAAAGAATTGTAAAAGGGAGTTGTAAAAGAACTAGAGTGAAATATTTTTCAAAATACTTATCAAAAGTCAGATTTTGGGGCACCTGGGTGGCTCAGTCGTTAAACGTCTGCCTTCGGCTCAGGTCATGGTCCCAGGGTCCTGGGATTGAGTCTCACATCGGGCTCCCTGCTCGGCGGGAAGCCTGCTTCTCCCTCTCCCACTCCCTCTGCTTGTGTTCCTTCTCTCGCTGTGTCTCTCTCTGTCAAATAAATAAATAAAATCTTTAAAAAAAAAAAGATTTTGAGAGATTTTACCTTAGGACTCAAATGTTTAGATCATCACAAACACATCTTTTTAAAAAAGCTAGGGAAGTCCAAAGGAAAGTAAAAAACTTCAGTGTTAACGCCTTTCCATATTTCCCTTGTACTAAGTAATTTTGATCTTTGATTCTTTAAATTTTAAAAAATTGTGTTACTGGGATGCCTGGGTGGCTCAGCCAGTTAAGTGTCTGCCTTCAGCTCAGGTCATGATCCCAGGGTCCTGGAATCAAGTCCCAGATCAGCTGAGCAGGGAGCCTGCTTCTCCCTCTGCCTGCCGCTCCCCCTGCTTGTGCTCTCTCTCTCTCTCTCTCGCTGACAAATAAATTAAAAAAACAAATCCTTAAAAAAATTTGTTACTCACTTAAGCCCACATGCAAATTTTACATATAAATACATAGGATTTATATTAGCTTTTGTAAGTGCAGTATTGTGTTTTATTTTTGCTTGGCTCTCTCCTTCCCTGTCTACCATTCCCACCCCCTTCCCTACCTAGGATAATTTATTATGTTTTTAAAGCAGCAAATGGTTGTAATGAACAAAGATTTCTAAGTTTTGGGGGTTTTTTGCAGGCTAATTCCTTCTTTTTTATTCTTATTTAATTAACATGTAGTGTATTATTAGTTTCAGAGGTTGAGTTTAGTGATTCATTAGTTGCATATAATAACCAGTGCTCATTACATCAAGTGCCCTCCTTAATGCCCATCACCCAGTTACCCCATCCCTCAGACAGACAAATTCCTTCTAACATTATGCTTCTGAGTATGGTCTATGGACCAGGAGATTGACATCACCTTGTTAGGCTTGTTAGGAATACCTAGTCTCCAACAATCCACCTTTCTCCCAAGGGAGGCAGATGAATTAGAAGCTGCATTTGAGGGATGCCTGGGTGGCTCAGTCAGTTAAGCGTCTGTCTTTGGCTTAGGTCATGATCCCGAGGTTCTGCTCATCTGGGAGTCTGCTACTCCCTCTCCCTCTCTGCTCCTCCCCACCACTCATGCTCTCTCTCAAATAAATAAATAAAATCTTAAAAAAAAAAAGGCAGCTGCATTTTTATCATGCAATTTGTATTTTTTTTCCCCTCAATCCTCAACACCTATAGATGCCTTACGGTCAAGTGCTTCCAGTTTAAACAGATTCTCTGCTTTGCAACCTCCAGCACCTTCAGGGTCTACATCATCTACACCTTTAGAGTTTGATTCCCGACGGACCTTAACCAGGTAAGAAGTCGACTAACTTACTTGTCAATGTCTGTTCTCTCTGTATCATTCTCTCTCTCTCTCTCTCTCTTTCACACACACACACACACACACAGGCATGCCCACATAGACTATGATAATCATCTTTATGGCATGGATACCTCTTATCCCTAAGGTTGATTTTCTTTTTCTTTTCCTCCTTTGATCTTCACATTCTGTAATTTCCAAGATAAGAACATAATTGAGTGGTAGATTTGGGATGGGGTGGAAAGGAAGAGCAGGTTACCTGTCAAGTTTCTAATAGCTTGTTTCTTAAGAAACCAAACCCACCCAAATAGCCCTGGAGGCTGGTGGAGGGCTTGCTAAACTAATGCCTCAGTATGCTCTAGATTAACCTAACACTCTGAAGCACATGAATTAAAGGGAATGGATAGTCTATCCGTATGTTTTTCTGTCACGCTGTTTTTCAAGTTATGTTTGAGGCTCTCCTTTGTTTCTCACTGTTCTCTGTATTTTACTGTCTACTTTCATTTTCGTAGGACTGATATAGTGAAGTGTTCCGTTGGTTAGCTTACAGAGAATAAATAAAGACCTATAGAATAATGACAGAAAACAACATTTTTTATTTTTTAAAATTTAAAATTTTTAAAATTTTATTTATTTAAGTAATCTCTACATCTAGCATGGGGCTCGAACTTACGACCCCAAGATCAAGAGTCACACAATCTACCAACTGAGCCAGCCAGGCACCCCTCAAAATTTTTGACTTAAGCGCTTTTAGTGCTAAAGTTGCTTTAAGCTCTCAAACTTTTTTTTTTATTTTTGTAATCAGTTTGACCAGGTAGACTTTCTAAACTATGTTACTGTTCCCTTGGCTTCTGCAACAAAATATACTTAGCATAATTCAACTTTTAATGATGGCTCAGATTACCATTAAGCATCATTTGTGGGGCGCCTGGGTGGCTCAGTCATTAAGCATCTGCCTTCGGCTCGGGTCATGATCCCAGGGTCCTGGGATCGAGCCCTGCATTGGACTCCCTGCTCAGCGGGGAGTCTGCTTCTCCCTCTCCCACTCCCCCTGCTTGTGTTCCCTCTCTTGCTGTGTCTCTCTGTCAAATAAATAAATAAAATTTTTTAAAAAAAACATCATTTGTGCTTTTGAAGTATTTGTGGCTCTTTGCTCTGCCATAAATTTCCCCTGATGGCCCTGCGTTTTGAGTACTTGTGTATGTTCTTTCAGAGGTTAGATCGTTGTTGTGCCTCTAGTCATTTCTCTTCTCTCCCTTTTAATTTGCTGCTCCTGATCTGCTATGGGCCAAGGAACTATTTGCCTAGCTCATTAGAATTATCTAAACAGGAAGTATAGGGAGTAAATAGGGAGATAGGAAGATTCTCTCTTAAATAAACTGTGTGACTTTGGCCATGCAAAAACTACTTCTGGGGTGCCTGGGTGAGGCAGTCGGTTAAGCATCCGACTCTCAGTTTCAGCTGAGGTCGTGATCTCGGGGTCATGTGATCACATTAGGCTCAGCACAGAGTCTGCTTGGGACTCTCTCCCTCTCGTTCTGCCCCTCCCCCCTGCACTCAGTCCTGTGCTCTCGCTCTCTCTCAAAAATAAATCTTTTTTAAAAACCTACTTCTAGGGGCGCCTGGGTGGCTCAGTCGTTAAGCGTCTGCCTTCGGCTCAGGTCGTGATCCCAGGGTCCTGGGATCAAGCCCCACATCGGGCTCCCTGCTCAGCGGGGAGCATGCTTCTCCCTCTCCCACTCCCCCTGCTTGTGTTCCCTCTCTCGCTGTGTCTCTCTCTGTCAAATAAATCTTTGAAAACAAAAAACAAAAAAACCTACTTCTACTTGGTTCTCAAAATATTTTACTTATATTTGAAGTTTCTGAATAAATTCTGTAATTTGTAATTACAGGTAATTATAGGTCTTTATTCATTCTCTGTAAGCCAACCAATAGAGCACTTCACTATATGATACATAGTGATACCACGTTTGTTTGGTATTCTCTCACTTTTTTAGCTCATACATTCATCATTATCTTCTTTATTCGTAAAAAATTTTAAAAACTAAAAGAGTTGCCATTGGCATTTTAAAATTTTAAGTATCCCTTTTAACATTTGCGAAAAAAGTAAAAGCATGCTTAACATTCTCTTGAAAGCACTGATTTTACTTGTTTATATAAATACAGTTTGAAGTATAATTGGTGGCTCACACCTTTGAAGTTATGTGTGAAAAATTACTCTGCATACTTTTAGAAAGTCTAAGTGTTATTTTATAATTTGAATATATAGGGGACGGGGTAGTCTTTCTTCTGAAAAGTGTATTTTGTCTTTTAAGTCGTGGAAGCATGGGCAGAGAGAAGAATGATAAGCCCCTTCCATCTGCAGCAGCTCGTCCCAATACTTTCATGAGGGGTGGCAGCAGCAAAGACCTGTTGGACAATCAGTCTCAAGAAGAGCAACGCAGAGAGATGCTAGAGACCGTGAAACAGCTTACGGGAGGCATGGATGTGGAAAGGAACAGTGCTGAGGTTGACCGAAACAAGGCCCGGGAGTCAGGTGAGAGACTTGATACATATAGGTAGGAGATTTGGGCCTTAAATGTGGAATTAGAAATGCAGAGGAGACCTTGTGCCTGTGTAGATTTCAGAATCAATGTGTGATAATAACACACTGGTGTCTTCAAAGATAAAGGGCACCTTCATAGTTTTGTAACATTGTTCTCATTTCCCAGGTTATCCCTTTGTTCAACAATTTCTAAATTTTTCCCTTTGTCTAGTAAGTGTGATGGTGACGAGAGCCACTTGCTATATATTAAGCAATCTGAATTTCTTACAGGTTCTCAAAATAACAACTCACTGTGCATTAGAGTGCATGTGCTTTGTAGAGCCCTCAAATGTATGAAAATTCTCACATTATTGAGCCACTGCAAGGCAAACCTAAGAGGAAATGTCAGATCGTCTTTTGCTACCTTAATCTTGGTAACTTCTGTGGTTTTTGTACATGTTTAGTATGCGTATGACAGGAGGACCAACTCCGATAATGCTCTAAAAATTACTATCATGAATGTAACCTATCTGTGTTTCTATTTCCTCATCTGTTATATGGGGATAGTAAATGTAACTCCCTTATAGAATTATGGTCAAGATTAAATGAGAAGTTAAAACAGGTAAATACTTAGAACATTATCTGATAAATACAGATTTTCAAAAAGGTACTAGATGTCATGATGATGATGATGATGGCAACAATGAAAAATAGATTAAAGGTAATTTTAAGCATTCTTAAAATCTTAATTCTGAAGTGATACTGGTTGTTTATAACATTTTTATAGCTTCCAAATTTGTTTCAGTATTTAAATTATGTTTCCTAACTATAGTATCTAAATGGATTCAAAGACAAATTGAAATGTCTTCTCCCAACTCTAGACTTCAGATCTTTTAGCTTTGGGACATGTGGCTTTCTTATCTATGGTAGGTATTTGGGGAACATAACAAGATAGGGCATGAAAATATCATGTGTGCAGTAAATAATATAGCACAGCTGCTCTGTGCATGTTTATGTTTATTGTCTGGGTCATTCGTTTATTCACTACATGCACACTGACCACCTAGTGAATTGTGGGCACAGGATCTCCCTCTCAGCCTTCAGTCATATACATGTACAAACAGAAAAATGCTGTGGAGGAGAGGAGCGGAGTTCTAAGAGAGTACTTAACAAAGAACTATCTAGAATTGACACAGAGATATGTCAGGGAAGGCTTCCCTCAGGTCTGATGGACCAGTAGGATTTAAATAGGTTTATAGGGAGGGATGGGTATGGAGCAGAGAGAAAGAGTATTCCATCCAGGAGGAGCACCATGAGCAAAGTAATAATAAGTAGGTAGAACCATGGCATGTTCAAGCAACTGCCAAAGGCCAATGTGGTTAGAGTTCTGTGCATGATTGTGCAAGCTTCATGTGCTCTTCGTCATTGAAGCAGTGGAGAAGAATCAAAATGCAGAAAGGAACAAAAAGGCTTTAATTATAAAAGTTTACCATATCCCTATATTCTTTTAATTGTAGAATATGAAGTTACTTGGTGTGTATATCTATGCTACAATAAACACTTCTCTTTTCTGCTTTTAGATGTCTTGCCTTGTCAAATTTGTATCTAATGCTTTTATGGAAAACTCAATGTAACAACACATAAATATTGTCAACCATAATCCCACCATTTTAATGATAATTTTTGTCATTTTTACTTTCACTTTTTTTAACCTCACTAGGAATGAAACCAGAAATTCCAGCAACATCAGCTCCTGACAAGCCAGCGTTGTCAGAATTGGAGATGGAGAAGAAGTCCAGATCTATCATTGATGAATTTCTACACATTAATGATTTTAAGGTAAACGAAATTAAAAAAAAAAAAAGGGCAACAACACAGAAAGCCCCGTAACAGATACAGTAACTAGGCTGTGGTCTAAGTCACTTGTCACTAAGACTTAGAGTGAGTAATCCAAGTCCCACACAGTTCAGTTTGCACAACTCTGATGCACTCTTGCCAACTATTCTCTTTTAAATTGATAATGGAGTTCCCAGGATCACGTGGCAGGAAGGGAGAATGGCCACCAGTCCATCCCCACTGTGGGATAACCACATTGACTTTGATACTCATGAACAAAAAACAACCCATCACCATTATTAGGAATTCCTGTCTCCCTATATATTGCCTCTCATGATCTTTACATTTTATCATCATTCTTGTATTAACTTTGAAGTATGGCTGATGTTACTTTATATTTATTTCCTAAGTAGAAGACTGAGGCACCCAGGAGTAAGCACTGTGTCAGGGTCAGACAGCCTAAGTGAAACATTCAAGACCCATCTTTGAATCTGCCATTCTTTAGCCCTAGCCTTCTCTTTGATCTTCATTTTAAGATGGTAGTGAATAAGATAGACATAATGCCTGACTTCATGAGCCCTCTAGTCTCGTGGCAGAGACAGATCATAAAGACTTAACTCCACAGATTAAGTATTTAAATTGTAGTTATAATAAATGCCAGTAGACCTATGGGTCTTAGGAAGATCATATAATAGTACCTAGTTTAGGGATCTGGAGTCAGCAAAGGCTTATCTGTTAAATTATTTGTCAGATATATTAACTATTTTTGCTTTGGCATTATATTAAAAATTCTTTCAGGCTTACTTGTTCTTTCAAATGTAGTCATCTGCTTTCTCTACTTAACAGTCACCTTGATTAACTATAGCCCAGCCTTCCAAAACCCTCAAGCCTCTGAAATTGTCCAAAATTGAGAAGAAGTACTAAGAAATTTTGATGATGAGCCAGGTAGTTGGAGAGGATATACTCTGTCAGTGACCCTATGATGAACTGGAGACATAGGGAAAAAAAGACCTTAGTAACACCTAAGTGCAACAGGAGGGCTCTCTGAAAAATCAGCCCTAGGCCTGGCCTGCAGGATGGAAGAAACAGAGTCAGATGGAAGTCAGAGGACTCAGGAATTTCTTTTTTCTTTCTTTCTTTTTTTTTTTTTTAAGATTTTATTTATCTGACAGAGAGAGGGAGAGAAAGAAAGCACATGCAGGGGGAGAGGCAGGCTTCCCACTGAGCAGAGAGCCTGATGTGGGGTTTGGTCCCAGGACCCCGGGATCATGACCCGAGCCGAAGGCAGATGCTTAACCAGCTGAGCCACTCAGGCACCCAAGGACTCAGGAATTTCACTGTACAATGTACAAGGCAGCTCTGCTGTGCAGTGATGATAAGAACCAGGTAATATTATCAGACATAGTGAGGGCTTACTATGTGCTAGGTGTGCTGTTCTACATATTTTACATGTATTAATTCATTTAATCCTCAGGAGGATCATTCTCCTGATCATCCTCCCTAATAATATTATTATTACTATTATAATAGCCATTTTTATAGATAAGGAAGCTGAGAGGCAAAGATGTAAAATAACTCGCTCTGGGCCATGCTGCTGATAAGTAGCCTACTCAGGATTTAAAATTAGTTTTCTAGGGGCGCCTGGGTGGCTCAGTTGGTCAAACGTCTGCCTTCCCCTTGGGTCATGATCCCAGGGTCCTGGGATCGAGTTCTGCATCAGGCTCCCTGCTTAGCCTGCTTCTCCCTCTCCCTCTGCCTGCCGCTCCCCCTGCTTGTGCTCTCTCTCCTGCTAATAAATAAATAAAATCTTTAAATAAATAAATAAATAAATAAAAATAAAAAGTAAAATTAGCTTTCTAGGGGCGCCTGGCTGGCTCAGTCAGTAGAGCATGTGACTCATGGTCTCAGGGTCATGAGTTTGAGCCCCACATTGGGAATAGAGATTACTTAAGAAAATAAAAATGGGGCACCTAGCTGGCTCAGTCGGGAGAGCATGCAACTCTTGATCTCAGGGTTGTTGTAGGTTTGAGGCCCACGTTAGGTGTAAAGATTACTTAAAATATTTTTTAAAAAATAATAAAATTAGGCTTGTAGTTTCAGAGCATAGATTATATCTTATTACCTTTAGTGTATTAGTATGTTGTGCTAAAGGCTTACAGAGCACATCCTAAGAAAGAGGTTTTTCTAGCATCTTAGTAGGTGCTATTATTAATTAAAAATTGGGGTGCCTGGGTGGCTCAGTTGGTTAAGCATCCAACTCTTGATTTTGGCTCAGGTCATGATCTCATGGTTCTGAGATTGATCTTAGCGGGGAGTCTGCTTGAGGATTCTCTCTCCTCTTCCCTCTGCCCCTCCCCTAGCTCGTATTCTGTCTCTCTCTCTCAAATAAATAAATAAATTAAAAAAATAATAATACAAAATAATACTTATTGAGCCTTTGTTTTGTGTTCGGCAGTGTGCCCAGTCCTTTTCTTAGGTATATTCCTCACAGTAACTCTATGACAAGAAGTTAAGACTGAAAGATTGTTACACTCCTAAACTCACATAGTAGTAAGTAGCAGAGCCAGGATTCAAACCTACATTCGTCTAACTCTACACCCTGTGTTTTTAGCCTCTGTGATATATAGTCATTGAGTACCTAAAATGTGCCAGCCACATTTTGGGAAGACTGCCTGGATATTCTGTAGTATATATAGTGAACAACATAGTCTACTTCTGTGGGTCATTTGTGGAACTTACCATCTAATGGGAGATATAGAGCTGCCCTAAAGATAGCTAATAAATAAACAACAAATACAAAAAGAAAAATAATGTTTCAGTGCAGAGAAGTAAAACTAGGTGATATGATAGCCAGTGATTGGACAGTCACAGGGACCATGGGAGGTGTCCTTTCAGCTGAGTACTGAAAGAAATAAGAATCAAACCATGAGAAAATCAGGGAAAGGGCAAGATTATGAATTGCTGAGACATTAAAAGTACCATGATAAAGGAGCGCCTAGCTGGCTCAGTCAGTAGAGCAATGTGACCCTTGATCTCGGGGTTGTAAGTTCAAGCCCCACGTTGGGTGTAGAGATGACTTAAAAATAAAAATCTTTTTTTTAAAAGTACAGTGATCTAGTTAGTTGACCCTGTATGCAGATCCAGTGAATAAATTCCCAATGGAAGACACTTAATCACTTCATGGAGCACCTGGCTGGCTCAGTCGAGAGAGCATGAGACTCTTGATCTCCGGTCGTGAGTTCGAGCCTCATGTTGGCTGTAGAGATTACTTAAAAATAAAATCTTTTTTAAAAAACGAAGACATTTAATCAATTCAGGTTAAATACTAAAGATATGTGCATTCATTTCCATGCTCTCCTGAAAAAGCATTATAATGATGATGGACTTTAAAATGAGGAACTCACAAGGGTAAGGAACATAGGGAATAGACAGCAGCAACATTCTGGAAGTTAGAAATTAGAAGGATGGGTGGTCATTTACTCAATAGGCTATGAATGTGCATAAGGTGCAGATGGGGCTGAAAAAGGAAGGATTGATTGGTTAAAAGTGTATTTAAGACAGTTTTACATGACACCTGGGCCGAATGTTTCCAAAAATACCAATGTCATAAAAAGATAAAAGGGAAAGAAAGGACTGATCTAGATTAAAGTAGTCTAAAGAGACATCATGCACCCTGACATGTGATGTTGGGTTTTTCGTTGTATCCTAAAACAACAACAAAAAGCTATATTGGACATTTGGGGACAATTGTAGACATTTTGAATATATACTATATAAATATATATATATATATATATATATATATATATATATATATATATCAGATAGCATTTATTTATTTATTTATTTTTATTTTTTAAAGATTTTATTTCTTTGACAGAGACAGAGCAAGAGAGGAAACACAAGCAGGGGGAGTGGGAGAGGGAGGGAGAAGCAGGCTTCCCGCTGAGCAGGGAGCCCGATGCGGGGCTCAATCCCAGGACCCTGGGATCATGACCTGAGCCGAAGGCAGACGCTTAACGACTGAGCCACCCAGGTGCCCCCAGATAGCATTTTTTTAAAAGATTTATTTATTTTACACTTGATCTTAGCCAAAAGGCTGAGAAGTGATAAAAGATTTATTTATTTTAAAGCAAGCAAGCCTAAGTAGGGGCAGAGGGAGAGAATCTCAAGAAGACTCCCTGCTGAGTGTGGAGCCGGATGCAGGGCTCCATCTCTCTTGACCCATGAGATCCTGACCTGAGCTGAAATCACAAGTCTGATGCTTAACCGACTGAGCCACCCAGGCCCCCCATCAGACAGTATTTTTATTGACATTATATGGATATTAAAATCCTTATATATATGTAAAGAGAACTAACAATTGATGAATCACAATTGAAGTGAAGCTATATATGTGTACATTGTACTCAATTTCTCTGTAGTTTGAAAATGTTTTAAATAAAAAGTAGATGGGGGGGAGGTATGAAATAAAATAGCAGAGGGGAAATAAAGCAGTGGTGAGAAACCTAGATGTGCCTTCCTCCCTTCCTCAGTCAGGAGGCTGCCCTTCTCACATGTATCTTCCCCCTCAGAAGAGCTACTCTCTTCAGAGGTTTCAACCAAAGCATTTTGGATTCAGAGTTGAGTAGCTGAGGGCAGGGAGGCGCACACTGCTGTATTGGTGATTCAGCAACCCTGGCTTCCAGGCTTCAAAGACACGAACCTAGCCAGATCACCCTGTGGTAAGGACCATTTCACAAGCCCCACACCCCAAGAACTTCCTAAAAGGTTTTAGTACTTAAGCTAACCTTAATTCCTAGGAAGGAAGACCTTCACTGAAGATTTTGCAAATATTAACATACCCAAACAGAATTATCTCAGTTGCCACATTGAATCGTTTGACTCATGATATTGAATCTGTTTCATAATATGCCATTTTCAGTTTTTTAAATCAGTGTAACACAGGTAAACATTTTTAGAAAAATACATTTTTGACTCTGGTTCTTTGAGTAATCTGTAGTGAAATTGTTAACCTAAATACATTAACCTTGTAAAGATCCTCTATTCTTTTGTTTTTAAATATGACTAATATTGCCCATATCAGCCTGCAATTTACCGAGCTATATTAATGTTTAAAAAAAATTTGAAAACTCTTGTTTGTGGAGCTTTCTACTCACTTTGTCATAAGTATAAAATTTTAAACACTTATTTTAACACTCTGGTAATGGGATCCAGGTTTTAGAGTAAGCTTTTATTTGCTGTTTGAACAGGAAGCCATGCAGTGTGTGGAAGAGCTGAATGCCCAGGGCCTGCTACATGTGTTTGTGAGAATGGGAGTGGAGTCCACCCTGGAAAGGAGCCAGATCACCAGGGATCACATGGGCCAATTACTCTATCAGCTGGTGCAATCAGAAAAACTCAGCAAACAGGACATTTTCAAAGGGTCAGTATCCTCCTCAAGAGTGGTATTCAGTTCCTAGGCTCTTGAGTAGTGGTTAATTTTAAAAGTACATATATTTTTAAGTATTTGTTTTCGTAGAGTAAAATTATGTCCAGTATAATGTGTTGATGTATAATATTTTGATAGTATGTTGGTGGATATGATGGCATTTGGTGTATATTGTGCTAGGGCATAAAGTTTATCTCTTGGTTTCCTAAATTTTGTTAGACCTGTATTACGGTGTAAGTAAGGTAGCAGAGACCCCTTAACCTCGGGGAAACTCAGGCCCTCACCAGCCCATTTACATGGAAACCCTGCATGTTCTTTGAGGAAAAATCTCTTTTTGTGTGAGGAAAATTCTGGATAATCTACTTAAACCTAAAAGCCTTATCCTTTCAATAAACTGTGGTTATGGGCGCCTGGGTGGCTCAGTCGTTAGGCGTCTGCCTTCAGCTCAGGTCGTGATCTCAGGGTCCTGGGATCGAGCCCCGCATAGGGTTCCCCACTCCGTGGGAAGCCTGCTTCTCCCTCTCCCACTCCCCCTGCTTGTGTTCCCTCTCTTGCTGTGTCTCTCTCTGTCAAATAAATAAATAAAAATCTTAAAATAGGGGTGCCTGGGTAGCTCAATCATTAAGCGTCTGCCTTCAGCTCAGGTCATGATCTCAGGGTCCTGGGATCGAACCCCGCATCGGGCTCCCTGCTCCACGGGAAGCCTGCTTCTCCCTCTCCCTCTGCCTCTGCTTGTGTTCCCTCTCTCGCTGTCTCTCTCTGTCAAATAAATAAATAAAATCTTTAAAAAAAAAAATTTAAAAATGAACTGTGGTTATTTTGGCCAATGAATGCTTGTCTGTCCACTCTAGCCTCCTAGAAGGAGGTTAACTCCAAATTGTTAACGATTTAATATGTTCCAGATTGGTTTCATTATGATTCTTGTTGATGGCTGCTTTGATGAAGTCTGGCTGTCACTAGTGTTGTATACTCATCAGATCAGGTTCTGATACGTTTGTGATCATCACATGTGCATGGATTGGATTCTTTTCTGTACAGCCTAGAATCTTACCCAGGCTTAGGTTCTGAAATCAATGTTTAAGGCAAAAATTTCGTTTCAGGAGCCATGTTGTGCAAATGTAAACATAGAAACACACCCACCATTACCAGGTGCCCATTCTCTAATCAGTCAGGAACTAAGACCTCCTGAAGGCTGAGCATCAGATTCACATCTCACATTTCATCCTCAGCGTATACGTTCATTGGGTAGAATGGCAGTAAGAATTCTGCATTATTTATTTTTCTCTTTATAAATCATTTTGGCCAAGCTCGTAGTA
This sequence comes from Halichoerus grypus, assembly GCF_964656455.1. Taxonomy (NCBI): domain Eukaryota; kingdom Metazoa; phylum Chordata; class Mammalia; order Carnivora; family Phocidae; genus Halichoerus; species Halichoerus grypus. The sequence continues at coordinate 172,461,418 of NC_135716.1, forward strand.
CATTCTTGTAAATTAAATGCACATGTGATGAAATGCCACTGTATGTCTTTCAGATATGGTCAACCCTTAGAATAAGGTAACCATTAAATGCCAAAGTTGAATGTATTTAGGAATAATTACTCATTTGATTTTGTGAGGAATGATGACAGTGTCTTCAAGGTCTTAGAAAATATATACTTGCCCCTAGGATGATTAATAAGCTGTCTTTCAGCAATAAGGTAGTTTGTGATGAATTCAGTGAATGACTAGATTAAGGCCATCTACCTTAGTAAGTAGTTACCTTAGTAAGAAACTGTGGCTAAAGTTGCTATGACTGTTGGCCTTTAAGACTTAGATGGTTTCCCAGTTTCAAAAAGAGAAATCAGTTCACTCCAATAACCAGCCAGTGTAAATAGAGCAAATGAGAGTATATGAGCCCTCACAAATAAATTTTCTGTGCCTACCAACTTGAAATTACAATGTCAAGCCCTGCAAACTACAGCTGAGGTCACGATTATATTAATTTATAAATATTTGCTTCTTTCTCATCTATTATGATGTATTCACCAGAAAATTTTGTAAATGAGAATGCTGGATTACTGTTTACCCTTTCTCTCTTTCTTCAAACTATACTCTTAAGTTTATTTGTATCTAGAAAGACCCCAGGAAGTGGGGTCTAGCTTCATTGCTTCATTGAACTTGTGAGGTGCTAGCTTGATTTCTAGACTATCTCCAGATGTTGGTATTTCCCTTTGGGGGATTCGTTGAGGAGAGAGTGTCATACCCAGACATCCTGTCTGCACTTTCTTCGTTGGTGGTGGTGCTGTTGCTGCTGCTGGCAATACAACCACCACCTTTTATTTATACTGCAAATGAGATCAACATTTCTGTGTCTCAGTAGCTACTTCATCTTCCTCTGTCCCTACTTCCTTCTGCAGCTAGAGATAATGCAGTGACTCCAGACCTCGCTTTTGATACCTTGTTAGACCTAACCAGGTCATCCTTAGGCTAAGATCCCTATGAAGACCCTGTTCCTTCCTAAATGGAGAGGCCCAGCAGTTTTTTCTAAGATGGACACAAAGTGATAGCCACTTGTCATTACCCACCAAGAGCTTTCTTGCAAAAAGATCGAGAGTTTCCCATTTACTTCTAAAGCCCAAATTATAAATAGTTCATACTGTCCAGAGAGGCCATTTCATTTGAGCCATGGAAATACCCTGAGTGTTTGTCTCTTCAGTCCCAATATCCAAAGACCTCTGTCTTTACATAGCATTGTGGGCAAACATCTAAGGTCAGCTTCCTAGGATGCTGCTACCCCTTAGATGCTAATTTCTAAGCAGTTGTTTTTTTTGTTTTGTTTTTTATTTTTATTTTTTAAAGATTTTATTTATTTATTTGAGAGCGAGAGAGAGAGAATGAGAGAGAGAACACGAGAGGGGGTAGGGTCAGAGGGAGAAGCAGACTCCCTGCTGAGCAGGGAGCCCGATGCGGGACTCGATCCCGGGACTCCGGAATCATGACCTGAGCCAAAGGCAGTCACCCAACCAACTGAGCCACCCAGGCGCCCATTGTTTTGTTTTGTTTTTTAAAGATTTTATTTATTTGAGAGAGACCACAAGCGGGTAAGGAGTAGAGGGAGAAGGAGATTCCAGCGGGGTGAGGGGCAGAGAGAGAAGAAGAAGCAGACTCTGCTGAGCAGGGAGCCAGACGCGGATCATGACCTGAGCTGAAGGCAGGCGCTTAACTGAGTGAGCCACCCAGGCTCCCCTTCTGAGCAGTTGTTAAAGCTATTTCTGCCCAGCTCCCCAAGCCAGAGATGGTGGAAGGTAGAAGGCCTCCCTGTTTACTGGGCCCTGATCAGCCAACTATTAATCTGCCATTTCTTCTCCAGAACCCTTCAAAGCATGCACTGCTACTGAATTCTAATACTAGACAGAAGTTTCAAATAGGCTCAATGTGTCACATTGTTTACTAGATAGTTTATCAACTCCAAGCATAATTGTTGCCGCGTATGAAACAGAATCCCCATGGGGTGCCTAGGTGGCTCAGTTGGTTAAGAATCTGACTCTTGGTTTCTGCTCATGTCATGATCTCAGGGTCATGGGATTGAGCCCTGCATTGGGCTCCACTCTCAGTGTGGAGTCTGCTTGAGATTCTCTCTCTCCCCCTCTCCCTCTGCCCTTCCCCCTGCTCGTGCTGTAGCTCACTCACGCCGCAAGCTTGCTCTCTCTCAAATAAATTAATCTCAAAAAAAAAAAAAAAAAAAAATAGGGCGCCTGGGTGTCTCAGTCATTAAGCATATGCCTTCGGTTCAAGTCATGATCCCAGGGTCCTGGGATCAAGCCCTGCATCGGGCTCCCTGCTCTTTGGGAAGCCTGCTTCTCCCTCTCCCACTCCCCCTGCTTGTGTTCCCTCTCTCACTGTGTCTCTCTCTGTCAAATAAATAAATAAAATCTTTAAAAAAAAAACTTTTCTTTGTAGTGATCCTCTGAATATGATACTAAAGTGTAAGAAGCTTTCATCTTCATTTATTTCTTCCTTTTACCTGTAATTAGATTCTTTTATGACCAGTCATAATAATACTTGACCAGTCTGATTTTTAGATGTCCTCCCTGTCTCTCTCTTGTTTATCTATATCAAGATATATTTTTAATTATCACAATGGAAATTGTAGGAGATGCTGCTGATAATACCATTTCCAATTATGAAAGATTGCTTTGCCTTTTCAGCAAATTTCTGATCAGAACTTCAGTGAACTAAAAAAATTTTTTTACTTTTAACCATGTACCCCTTTCATTAAATTTTAGATAGGAACTCATATATAAAGTAAGTAAAAGTAGAGCCTCCTTAGTTGAGATGGAGGGAGGGATGCCTAAAGTCCCACCCCGTGGACTTCACCAAAGTTTAGTCCATTGGGTGTAACGGTCACTATGTACCAAGAAGCAAGGGTATGGTGTAGCTCTGTTTCATTCATTCAGCCAGCAGAAAACGTGTATTATACAAGGCATTGTTACAAGCTATGTAATAGGCCAAAGACATAAAGATAATTACCTAGGAGCATTTGTATACCATGTGTTTTTCTTTAAGAAATGTACAAAATGATTTAGGAACTGTAAGTCTGAAAAGAAATAAGCCTCTTACAAGCTTGTTCTATAGAAACCCTATGTTGGGCGCCTGGGTGGCTCGGTCGTTAAACGTCTGCCTTCGGCTCAGATCATGGTCCCAGCCCCGCATCGGGCTCCCTGCTCAGCGGGAAGCCTACTTCTCCCTCTCCCACTCTCTCTGCTTGTGTTCCCTCTCTCGCTGTCTCTCTCTGTCAAATAAATAAATAAATAAAATCTTAAAAAAAAAAAAAAGAAACCCTGTGTTCAGGGGTGCCTGGGTGGCTCGGGGTTCTGGGATCGAGCCCTGCATTGGGCTCCCTGCTCAGCGGGAAGCCTGCTTCTCCCTTTCCCACTCCCCCTGCTTGTTTGTGTTCCCTCTCTCGCTGTGTCGCTCTCTGTCAAATAAATAAGTTCTTAAAAAAAAAAGAGAAGAAAACCCTGTGTTCAGCAATATGGGTTTGACCAATGATTGTGTTCTGCAGACTGTCTCATGATGAACTGACTAATCAAGAAATAGAAAACAAAGACAAGAATATGGGTATTTTCTAGTTGTAATATGAGATGAAAACCACAGATCTGCTGAGAGACCTGGGCCGCTATAGTTGTCTCATGGGCTCATTAAATAGCTTTAATCTATGCCACTAAGCATAGAACATGAATTGACATTATAGGATGATTAGCCCAGAAATCGTGGAGTCCAGCCAGATTATGTTCCATCAGTGGCATGTTAACTAAGCTTAAAGTGTGCACATAATGAGAGAATAGTCCAGTTAATCTGTTGTACAGCAAGTAGATGTCAAATCATTATGAGCTGTGAGGCCAGAAAGTTGGCATCAAGGATTCAGGAAGCCCAGAGATAAGTAATGTCACAGAGCTACAAACTGTTTTGAAATGGCACCTTCACAAAGGTAACGCTGCCTTGTAGTGGTATCTCTTTTTAAGTGAGAATTTTCAATGACGTGTAGACCTCTATGGTAGGTACACAGAATGGTGTACTCTAGCTAAAAACTGAACTACAGTGAAAAAGCACACATTTTCTGTGTGCAGAGATCTGGAAGGCTGTGAAGACAAATACACCTGCCCGTGCCCTAACAGTCATTCATCCCTTTCTTTACAATTACATGTATGTCCTTGTAATTATGTGTATGTCTCATTTACAAATTTACTTTTGTTTTTGTCCCTTTTAATATGCTATATATGGGACTAACAAAGTCTTGAATTATGTTTTTATACTTCTAAATGAATAGCTGTGATTTTTCACCCTAAAAATAAGCTCTTGAGAACAAGAATTTATTTATTTATCAGTTACTTTATGCCTAGCATAGTATCTAACATAGTAGGTGCTTTAATAGATATTTGTTGACTGATTTTTGGTCTCTTTATTTAATCTTAACTTTTGAATTACATTTGTGTGAATTTTTCTCTTGTTCTTTTTCAGTTTTTCAGAAACATTGGAATTGGCAGATGACATGGCTATTGATATTCCCCACATTTGGTTGTACCTTGCTGAACTGGTGACCCCCATGTTAAAAGAAGGCGGAATCTCCATGAGAGAACTTCTCATGTAAGTTGTACTTTTTATTTGTGTGTGTGTGTGTGTGTGTGTGTGTGTGTGTGTGTGTGTGTAGCAAGCTAAACTGATGCCAAACTTACCAGCTAACTCTAGTGTAGTGCTGTTCCCTTGGTCCCTTTGGAGGCTCTTGGATGTAGCCTGTGACTCTTTACAACTTCTCATTTTAGGGGATTAAGAAGTACAAACTGTTACAAAGTAAATAAGTCATGGGGATGAAAAGTATAGCATAGGGAATATAGCCAGTAATATTATAATAACTTTGTATGGTGACAGATGGTAACTACACTTATCATGGTGAGCATTTTATAATATATATAATAGTCAAATCACTATGTTGTACACTTGAAACTAATACAACTATACTTCAATTTTAAAAAAAGACATTTCAGTATAAAAATATTACATTACACTGTATCTACAGTGGAGAGGTCATGGGGATATGATAACCCTGTGGTCCATTGAGGTTAGCAGTGTTTGTAGATAATCGGCTCCAGAATCACTTAACTGGAAAGTTATTGCTCCTGGAAACTTAATGTTAATCTGACTTTATGTCTGTCATTGCTCAAATGCTATGAGAAGTTATTTCTACTTAATAGCTTATCAGACTGACACCTGCATGGTACATGCTCGGGTTATAATAAAAGGAACTGCATCTTAGGCATTCCTAGATTTGGACAGGAGTTGGAAATTGTTGCTACATTGTACAGACTAATTCTTCCTAAACTCGTCTTTACATTAGTATTTCCCCAAAAATTGTTCATATAGTCAAACTCCACATACTATGTGTCCCTTTTGTTTGAGGTTCACAGCATATTAAAGAATATGAGAATTCGGTAGTAAAACAAAACAACAAAAACTATTTAACTTTGGGCACCTGGCTGTCTCAGTCCGTAGCGTATGTGACTCTTCATCCCACGGTCATGAGCTCAAGCCCCACATTGGGCATAGAGCTTACTTTAAAAAATAAAATATAAATTAAAAAAAAAATTTTGGCCTTGTTTAATTCAGCATTGCCTCACTTAATTGTAGAATCCTTTTCTTGAGGAATAATTATTCATATCCTATGGAACACAGTGTGGGAAATACTGATTTAGACTATGAAAAAAAATGCTCCCTTTCTGTTTCATGCATAGTCTAAAGAACAGCTTCCTTTCTTAAAAATACTTCATAACTAAACTTTGCAACTCCCTCTTAACTAAAGTTCTTCTCTCCTTTAGGCTTGAAGTGGTATTTATGTAAATAGATGATTAAGTGAGACTGATCATTGCATTGCTCCGATCACTGAGGCAATTAGAGAAAAAGGCAAAACCCAGGAATTCTAAGGTCCCTTTCTAGCTTCTCCGTGAAGCATAAAGTGAACCTGAAGTCTGAACTACTTCTGCTGAACATTACTTAGAGCATGTCCTGGAGCTTTCTCTTGCCCATTATTATTTAGGTTGCGTAGTATCTGTTCTTTTGGCACACATTGTTTGCCTGCTGTTCTAGAATAGGGAGTTTGTTCAGAGGAACTTAATCACGACTCCTGTCTTTTACAGAGAATTTAGCAAACCTTTACTTCCTGTTGGAAGAGCTGGGGTCTTGCTTTCTGAAATATTGCACCTTCTATGCAAACAAATGGTGAGTGTTAAACCGAGTGTCAGACTCAACAGCATATTAGGAAGGGCAGTGATTTTTAATCTTGAGTTATCTGTGAATAGCTTAGGTATCACTGTGCAAGTATTTCTGTAGCCTTTTATTATTTGAAAAGAAGAGTGAGATCTCTGTTTCAATGTCTTACGGAGGTGTATTTCTCCTCTGTTAGTAGTAACTTGGGAAAGAATTATCTAATCTCAACTGGATTTGGTATAATTCTAAAGAATCTCAAAATATGTTGTATTTGTGGCTAGTAATTTTATCTTCTTGAAACAAAATGGCTACATTATTTATACTTTTTAATAGATTTCAGTGAAAACTCCTTGCTTTCAGAGAAAGGTAAGATGCCTAAAATGATTAATTTCCTTAATTTTGGATCTCAGGCTAGGTAATCTGATTAATAATAGGTATTAAAAATGATTCTACAGGATTGTGAATTGCTGTCTTAAAGTTAAATTTAATTTAGTTTAATAAATACTGCACATTTCTCTGCAAAGCTCTATGCCAGGATCCCGGTTTACAAAGATAAAGCCTTCAAAGAATTCATAAGCTAGAAAGGGAGACAGACAAGTCTAAACCAAGACTTTCAAAAGAGTGTATCAGTGCTATATTAGAGGTCTAAGAGGTTTGGGAAAGTGGTGTTAACAACACCTGGGGTGAGAAACATCAAAACAAAACTCATACATGAAAATTCTGGGGTGATTTCTGACTTATTCAAACCAGAGCCAAAGGTATTGGGATAATAGATTTCATTGTTTTATAGGCATCAGTAAAAATGTTTTGTTTCATTTCTCCCTCTGAATGTACAGAAGTCCCTTTGTATTATATCACTGTACCAGTTATTCATGGATGGGTGTACTAAATAGCCTGGTCTCTAGTTCTAGTTGATTATTTGTTATTAGTACTATTTGCTTGATGGCACTAAAGTTTTTATCAAACCCTAATTTGTAGGTCCAGAATTCGTTCCTCCTTTCCTAACCTACTTCACTTTAGTCCTTCTTAAAAACTCAAATTCTTATTAACGTTTATATGTAGAAACAGAAAGCAAATTCTCATTTCTCCTAACCAAGTTCTCATAGAGCATAAATTCTGGAGTCAGCCTGAGTTTAAATCCTGACTTTGTTATCAGCTATGCCTTGGGCAAGTTACTCTATGAAATAACCAATACACGTTTCATAGCTGGTAGCTGCGGCTCAAAGGCTGACATTTCCCTTTATCACTGTGACTTTATTCAGGCAGTGGACTTGTACCTTCTCATCAGTTTTCCAGCTGACAACAGCTCTTCTCTGTTGTTTCTTGGGCTCAACCTTGTTCCTCTTGTCCTTGAAATACTTCTCATTCCTGGTTCAGGAGCAGCAACCTCCTTAGTCATTCTCATGTTAGCATAATTGTGATCTACTATGAAGAGGGGGGGATTCCAGTGAGGCTTGATGAATGGCTTTAACAGCAGATGTATATAACACTATCTAGGACAAGAGACACTGTTGAATTTATGAACTCTGTGAATTGAACTTTTTTTAGGTGCTTATATTCATAAATCCCAAACATGAGTTTACAGTTCCCCAGATTAGTCATCTGATAAAGTAAGTTATTGAACCTTAAACAGCTGTACCACAGCCGTTCACCATTACATTTGCATACATGCAGACATCTTGGTGTGAAAGCCAGGAGTCCAGAGAAATTAACTTCATATCAACAAGGGAAAGTTTTGAGTTTTCATTCTTTACAATTCTATACTCTTAACTTCAAGCAAGCCTTCTCCTCTCCTCCTCCCCCTTCCCCCTCCTCCTCCTCCTCCTTCTTATCACAATGTAAAAGTAAATGGATTGGACTTATCTCTGTTTTAGAGCCATAAGAAAGTGGGAGCCTTATGGAGGGAGGCTGACCTCACCTGGAAGGACTTTTTACCAGAAGGGGAAGATGTACATAATTTTCTCTTGGAGCAGGTAAGTAAGAACAAGGCTTATACCTTCCTGTTTAATAGTTGTTGGTCTGTTTCATAGAATAAATGAAGGTAATTTCATTAGTAGTTCAGTCATTAAAAGTAGACCAAAATAAGAATCATGGTCAAGATATCATTTTAAGTCCATGCTTTAGGGCCACTCCAGCTATTCCTTATTAGATGATAGATAAAAATAAAATTTAAAGGATTTAGCCACACACAGAAAACAAACTACATATCTCCATGAACCACAAAGGAAGTTGATAAATATAGCAGGGGTAATAGGACTAAAGCTATAAGTCTTCTGAGCTCTGGGTCTAAAAACCAGTAGAGACAGGCAGAAATTATTTCTGTGAGGTGATGAGGACTAGTATGCCCCTTACAGGGCAGAAAACTGGAGGACAGGCTTACTGCATGAAACCATGTAGGAACTCCATAGAAAGATAAATGCAAGGAAATAGACACAGTCGTAGAGCCAAAACCTTAGCTAGGCTGTCCGCTTGGTAACTGGATCCAGAAATCCACAACAAGCAGAAGACCCCATGGTCAATATAATATGGTTCTCAATAAGGAATTGTGGGGGATCAGATAGAGGCAACCATAAAAATATTAGATGAGGAAGAGTGACAGAGAAAGGAAACAACTCCCTCTCAAAATGATCCTGTAGGGGCGCCTGGGTGGCTCAGTCGTTAAGCGTCTGCCTTCAGCTCAGGTCATGATCCCAGGGTCCTGGGATCGAGCCCCGCATCAGGCTCCCTGCTATGCGGGAAGCCTGCTTCTCCCTCTCCCACTTCCCCTGCTTGTGTTCCCACTCTCGCTGTGTCTCTCTCTGTCAAATAAATAAATAAGGGACGCCTGGGTGGCTCAGTCGGTTAAGCGGCTGCCTTCGGCCCGGGTCATGATCCCGGGGTCCTGGGATCGAGTCCCACATCGGGCTCCTTGCTCAGCAGGGAGCCTGCTTCTCCCTGTCTCCCTCTGCTTGTGTTCTCTCTGTCAAATAAATAAAATCTTTAAAAAAATAAATAAATAAATAAATAAATAAATAAATAAATAAATAAAATGTTTAAAAAAAAAAAGATCTGTAAGGGTCGCCTGGGTGACTAAGTCAGTTAAGTTTCTGCTTTCGGCTCAGGTCATGATCCCAGGGTCCTGGGATCAAGTCCGGCATTGGGCTCCCTGCTCAGCAGGGAGCCTGCTTCTCCCTCTCCCTCTGCCACTCCTCCTGCTTGTGCTCTCTCTCTCTCAAATAAATAAATAAAATCTTTAAAAAAAAAGATCCTGCAAATCAAGTCCTAAAATATAGGAAAATCAAAACTAAGACCGCCAACAAAATTATGAATAAGTAGAAAAAAAAATCACTCTTAGGTAAAAATGAAAATAAATCTGAAAATTATTTTAAAGTAAGTATATTGTGCTGGATAAAGACACTGTGTTAGGTTACTGTGGATGTTAACTTTCTAGATACTCTGGAGAGTCCTCCTGCCAAAAGATAAGAGCCTAGATAAAGCATAATTTATCTTGCATTGCTGGGTTCATAGAAAGTGAAGGTAATTTCTTTTTTTTTTTTTTTTTTTTAAAGATTTTATTTATTTATTTGAGAGAGAGAGAGAGCGAGAGAGAGCACATGAGAGGGGGGAGGGTCAGAGGGAGAAGCAGACTCCCTGCTGAGCAGGGAGCCCGATGCGGGACTCGATCCGGGGACTCCAGGATCATGACCTGAGCCGAAGGCAGTCGCTTAACCAACTGAGCCACCCAGGCGCCCGAAAGTGAAGGTAATTTCTAAGGAACTAACCTAATAAGTGAGGAAAAAAGCCAGAGATGAAACCTGGACTCTTAGCAATAAGCACACATGAAGGGCATATTGCTCAATGTCATTATAAGTGCTACCAAAAATCTTGGAAGAAGTTGAAATGGTCCTAGTTCAGTATTACCCTGGCTCCCAGAAGAAGCAAACCAGAATTCTTTTTGGAAAAAAACATTTGCAACTTAGGTCTCTTGATTATTTTCTACAAATTAACATTATCTACATACATGGATTAATACTTAGAGTCCATTTAACCTGTAATGAGATAAGTACCCATGAGTGAGAGTAAACAGGTAATAAATGGTAGATTTAGACCCCAAAGACTTAAGATAATGGAATTCTCACTCAGAATATGACATAACGCTATATACAAAAGAGGAATTCACAAAAATGAGCAAACAAGAAAAGACTAATCAAAATGAGAAGATTTGAAAAAAAACAAACTATGGTAGATTTCTAAGAGATGCTATGAGATTTAGAGGGTAGAATGAGAAAGTCTAACATATGACTAATTGGAGTCCCAGGAGGAAAAACAGAGTGAATGGAGAAGAGGCAATATTTGAAGAGACTATGACTAAGACTTTTCCTGAACCGATAAAAATAAGAATATATATAGAGAGCACATGTATACTACAGAGGATAATTACATTGCAGTGAAACTGCATAATATCAAAGACAAAGAGGGCGCCTGGGTGGCTCAGATGGTTAAGTGTCTGCCTTCAGCTCAGGTCATGATCCCAGGGTCCCGGGATCGAGTCCTACATCGGGCTCCCTGCTCAGTGCAGAGCCAGCTTCTCCCTCTCCCTCTGCCATTCCCTCTGCTTGTGCTCTTCTGTCTATCTCTTCTGTCAAATAAATAAATAAAATCTTAAAAAAAAAAAAAAGACAAAAGATTTTAAAGCAGCTAGAAAGAAGTACGTTACCTACAAAGAAACAGTAGAATTTGCAGTAGCAACAGTGAAAGCCAGAAGATGGTGGAATAATCTCAAAATGCTGAGAGAGTATGTTAATCTAGAATTGTCTCTCCAACTAAACTAACCTTTAAGAATGTGGGTAACACATATTTGGAGACTTAACAACATACTTCTAAATAACCCATGACTTGAAGAAGAAATCATAAAAGATAGTAAGAAATATTTGATTGAAAATGAAAAAACACAACATATCAAAATCTGTGGGATGCAATTCAAGCAGTACTTAGAGTGACATTGTTAGCACTGAACACCTGTATTTAGAATAGAAGTGAGTTCACAGATCACTGACCTCATTTTCAACCTTATGAAATTAGAAAAAAGAGCAGATGAAGTTCAAAGGAAATAGAAAAAGGAAATAATAAAGATCAAAGTGGAAATCAGTGGAACAAAAACAATAGAGAAAAGTCAATGAAGTCAAAAGCTGGTTCTCTGAGAAGGTAAAATTGTTAAATCTCTAGCCAGACTAATCAGAGAAAACAAAGTTGGAAAAAAAGGTACTAAAATTACCAATAGAAAGAATGAGAGAGATGATGTTATACAGTTTCTAACATAATAATGGATCAGAGAAATTTATGAGTCATTTTTATACCAGTAAGTACATCAATTTAGTTGAAGTGAACAAATTTCTTGAAAGATACAAACCACTAGAGCTGACTGAAGAATAGATAATCTGAGCATCTATTACACTGAAATAGTTAAAAACATTCCCACAAAGAAAACTCGAATCCCTGGTGTTTTCACTGTTGAATTCTATCAAACATCTAAAGAAAAAATAATACCAGTTCTGCAAAGAATTCTGTACCAATTCTTCAGAAAATTGGAGAGATTACTTGCCAACTCATTCTATAAGACCAGCATTACTCTGGTAATAAAACCAGACAAATAGATTTCAAGAAAAAAAAACTATAAACCAATATTCTTAATAAATGCAAAGAAAATTTCTCAACAAATTTTCACAGGTCAAGTCCAAAATTATATTAAAAGATTAATACATCACAACCAGTAGCATTTATCACGGGAATATTATGATAACATATGTTATAAAACATTCAGAAATCAATGTGTGGCTGTATGGAAGATGAAGGAGTAAGCAGCTCCAGGATTACTCCTTCCACTGAAACAACTATTGAGCTAGCAAGATGTGTTAGAATGAGCTATTTTGGAATTGTGGAGCCTAGTCAAACGTGTGCTACCAACACCAGGGGAAAACTTGATGAAAAAAGAATCTGGTAAATTTCAGTAACCTTGGCATTTTGCATGGAAGCTCTTAGTCCCTAGCCCTGTGGTAGACAGTAGGGGAGATGGTGGTGCAGCTTTCTGGTGGCCAGGTTGAGAAATGAAGACCTTGTCCTCCAAAGATCGGTGCTATGCCTTTTAATCTGCCTGGCAATTTACTGAGGGTCTAGTGCAGGGCCCAGCCATTATTTTAACTGCTTAGGCCATAGTGGTTTCCTGAATGGTGTCTGTCAAAGAATTTAAAGAAACAGCACATTTGTCTGTGGTCCTACCCACCCTACACTTTTCTCATTGGATCCATGCATTCACTGAAATCTCTGCAAGGTCACTGGCTATGTGGGGAGATATAATGGGTCAGAGACTGTAGTGACCACACACACAGGAAGAAATGTAGTCTTTGTCTAAAGTCAATAATTAACAGATGACTACAACAGTCTGAAATCCAGAGTTACACATTACAATATTCAAAATATCTAGTTGCCAACAAAAAATTACAAAGCATATAAAGAAACAGGAAAATATGGCTCATGCACAAGAAAAAAGAAATTGACAGAAAGCATCCCTGAGGAAGCCCAAATGTTGGACATACCAGACAAGGAATTTAAATTAACTGCCTTAAATATGCTCCAATTGCTGAAGGAATCATGGACAAAGAACCAAAGGAATTCAGAGGAATGTTGTATGATCAAATTGGGAATATCAATAAAGAGGTAGAAATTATAAAAACAAACCAAATAGAAATTCTGGAACTGAAAGTTGTAATAGCTAAAATGAAAAATTAACTAGAGGGCTCCAACAGACAGAAATAAAACTCTGCAAACTTGAATATAAAGTAGTTGAAATTGCTCTGTCAGGGGATCACTGATTTGGCACTAATTGGCTGCCATAAAAATCTGTCTTTAATTTTTGAAATGAAACTTCTGGCATTGTTATATGAAACTATGAGTATCACTGAGTTTCTTAAATTTAAAAAATCCCCATGGTTTTTTTTTTTTAAATAAGCTTTATGATAATACATATTGGAAAATTAATTCATTAAACATATAAAGGAGGGCACCTGGGTGGCTCAGGTGGTTAAGCGTCTGCCTTCAGCTCAGGTCATGATCCCAGGGTCCTGGGATCAAGTCCCACATCAGGCTCCCTGCTCAGCGGGGAGTCGGCTCTTCCCCCCACACATGCTCTCCTCCCCTGCTCTCAAATAAATAAAACCTTTAAAAAAAAAAAACCTATAAAGGAGCCTTTAAAAGAATTGCTCAGTTTGAGGAGCAGAAAGAAAAATGTATCAAGAAAAATGAACAGCACCTGGGGACTTATAGGACACCATCAAGCATACCGTCATGGCCACTAGAGAGTCCCAGAAGGGAAAAGAGCGAGAGGACAGGGCAGGAAAAATATTTGAAGACATAATAGCCAAAAACTTCCCAAATTTGATCAAAGATAGGAATCTACATATCTAGGAATTTCAGTGAACTCTAAGCAGGATAAACTCAATGGGATTTACTCCCAAGATATATTACAATGAAACTTTTGAGTGACAAAGACAAAAATCTTGGGGTGCCTGGGTGGCTCATTCGTTAAGCGTCTGCCTTCGGCTCAGGTCATGGTCCCAGGGTCCTGGGATTGAGCCCCACGTCGGGCTCCCTGCTCGGCGGGAAGCCTGCTTCTCCCTCTCCCACTCCCCCTGCTTGTGTTCCCTCTTTTGCTGTGTGTCTCTATCAAATAAATAAATAAAATCTTTAAAAAAAAATAAAAATAAAAGGCAAATCCATAAAATAATAGTTATAAATATGTATAAATGGGCACACAATGTATAAAGATATAATTTATAAAAATAATGTTAAAGAAGCACTGAGCACAGAGAAGTAATCAATTATGAATATTGTTGTTACTAATAAAAATGTTTGAAGGGCAATTAGAAAAATGAGGTTTTAGAAAACCTGGTCTTCCCTATCCTGACTTTTGGCTTTTTTATAAAATACTTGGTTCAGTGACTTTTTTCTGGAGACCCTAGTACGTTCTGCAAGAGATAGTGATGAACCAATGCATAAATTTGAAGCCCAGCCTTCTAGGCTCCAGAAAGATGAGGTAACTTATGCAGAAACACAGAGGTTCTGAGAAGCAAATGTTTCTTTCCGGGGACGATTACAAACTTTACATACAGCTCACCACCAACTCCCTTTGGCAGTGGTTAAAGGCTTTCATTTTCAAATTTTTATGTCATATTTTATTAATGAGCAATGTACTATATGTTTGATTTTATTGTTGTTTTTAATTGCTCTCAGACTTTATTTTTGTAGGTTTGGGGTTAAATTGGTATTCTATATAGCTGCTCTAACCTAAGAATAAATATGGAAAATGTTTCAAGATATTGAAAAATTGATTTCCTATTCTTAAAAGAACTTATGGCCATCATCTTTTGCTTTTGTGTGTATATTTAAGTGTGGGAGTAGGGTATTTAATTTATCAGCATTGAATCAGAGAACTTGCAATTATTGAAGCATGTTTCTAAAACTTCATAGGAAAATATTATTTTAAAATGCTGCCTAAATGGTAAAGACAATTAAAACAGTAGGATGAATTTTTTTTTCTCCCACAGAATTCAAGGTAGCTTTTCCTTTGTGGATCTGGGGAGGGTATAGGAATATATCAAAGTCTCCAAAGGTATTAGAGAAAAGCTGGTGCTAATAATCTTTAATAATCTGCTAATATTTAATAATCATTTTAATGTTTTTTTAACCACTCCTCTAAGAATTGAACAATTATGGCATGATTTCCTTTTTTTTATGTTTAGTATATGTGTATAATCATAATTTTATGTACATGTGTCAGAATGACATAAAAATCATCAATTTTTTCAAGTATTTTTTAACAATTTAGGTGAAATTCACATAACATCCAGTTAACCATTTTAAAGTGTACAATTCAGTGGTATTTAGTGTATTCACAAGTTGTGCGACCAGCACCCAAAATACTCTTATTGCAAAAGAATTGTTAAAAATTTAGTCATCAGAAGTTTGTTTTTTTTTTAATAACAGTAGTTACATAATTGGAGATTTTTACATTCTTTTTTTTTTTTTCCGGATTTTTTTTTTTATTCTTCTAAATGAAGAGATAGCTCTTCCCACTACCCTTTGGGTTGTCCATCTTTAGATGTGCCCTGTGGTTAGATGGTATTCAATTCAGGATTAAATTACCTCCTGGAAAATAGGGTATGTCAAATCTGTGAATTTTTTTTTTTTTTTGCCCACATGTAAAGTACTGTGAGGGCAATTATGATGCTTATACTTTGTATCACTGGCATCAGGATCATAAAAGAAGCTCAGATTAGTGTGTGAGCAGCACAGTGTTATGCAGTGGAAACAGGGTGTGGTCCTGCTGGTATGGGGCTTTTCCCTTCCAGGTTAGTGGGTGGCTCTAGCAGGTGTATGCTCCTAGAGTCCTGTTGGTGCCCAGCATGGTGCACATTCTTAGTGCACTGAGCCCTTGGAACTGGCTGAGGTTGGTGGTGGTCTTCCCATCTTAGAACAAGTCCTCCCGGTAGAAGTAGTAGCTGAGTCAGAACTGAACTCCCAACCCCCACCCTCACCCCCATCTCTGACTCTAAAGTCCATGTATCTGTGCTCCATCAAGCTGCTTCTTGTGGGGGCCTTAGGACTTAAATACGTGGTAGAGCGAGCCAGTGTTCTGGGAGAATTTGAAAGCATGTACACTTGTTTTTATACTTCCCAGGGTGATTGTCATGGATGTGAGACAACAGCCAGATAACTCTTATCAAGTATTTAAGAACAAAATGAGAGTAGCCTTGGACTGCCACTATCTGAGGACAGGAGAGGTGAAGCCAGTGCTCCTAACAGGGCTGCAGAGCTCCTTATGTGTGTTCAGGGAGCTTTCCAGGGGCCCTCTATGCCTGCCACATGCCGGGAACAGTGTGTGTGGATGGTACTCTGAAGGCTGACGCAAAGGCATTTCTGCATTGGGTTGGACCCACACAGGCCATGATGATGTGGTTCATTGCAGTGACTACATATTTACAGTCTTTCTCCATACCAGAATATTCAGTCCTTTGGAATTGAATGATTTTTGTGGGGAAAAAGATCTTTTGTGCAATACTGATAAAACCCTTCGTTTTTGTTGTCCTCCATACAATACACTAGTTGTTGAGGAATTTTATAATATGGCATCATTTCTCTTAGATTCACAATGGTCACGAGGTGTTTGAAGGACTTCACCAAATTTAGAATTTTGACAGCTGTTCTGTGGCAGTACTGGTATTAAACCATAGGCTGCAGAAGGAGTTAAACTGTACTGTTAGTATTCCTGCCCTGCCATAGAGCTAGGTCACTGCTGAGAGCACAACTGAATGATTTGGAGTGAGCATAGCCACAGAGATAATTCTTGGGGTCTTGCTGGTTTTTTGTTCTTAAGGAGAATCAGAGATAGACAATATAAAAAGTTGGAGAAATATTCAGAAAGGTAGTGGAGTGAGAGTCTTAGAGAACTATAAATAAAAAATGGCTTCTGCTGATCATTTTGACTCTATGTAAAATAAAACATATAGCCCATGACTTTGTTTTCCTCTCAGGTTACTAATATTGACTTACATTAATACATATAACATTTTATGTTTCAGAAGTTGGACTTCATAGAGTCTGATAGTTCCTGTTCCTCTGAAGCACTTTCAAAAAAAGAACTCTCTGCTGAAGACCTGTATAAGCGACTCGAGAAACTCATTATTGAGGACAAAGCGAACGATGAACAGATCTTTGACTGGGTAGAGGTATAGAGATTATGTCACCTTCCCTGATATCTCTGCAAGAACAAGTCTTGTGGGCTCGCTTTCATTCACATACAGGCACACCTCAGAGATAGTGCGGGCTCGGTTCCAGACCACAATAAAGCGAATACTGC
The DNA here is from genome assembly GCF_964656455.1 of Halichoerus grypus. Lineage (NCBI taxonomy): Eukaryota > Metazoa > Chordata > Mammalia > Carnivora > Phocidae > Halichoerus > Halichoerus grypus. The sequence goes on from NC_135716.1 coordinate 172,478,570, forward strand.
AGGAAAGCGAGTCAAATTAATTTTTTGTTTTCTCAGTGCATATAAAAGTTACGTCCACACAATACTGTAGTCTATTAAGTCTGTAATAGCATTATATCTTTAAAAAGTACATAATATCTTAAAGAAAAATACTTTATTGCTAAAAAATTCTATCATCTGAGCTTTCATTGAGTCATAATCGCTGATCACAGATCATTATAACAAATACAATAATAATAAAATAGTTAAAAATACTGTGAGAATTACCCAGATGTGACACACAGAAGTGAGCAAATACTGTTAGACAAATGGTGCTGATAGAATTGCTTGGTGCAGGGTTGCTGTAAACCTTCAATTTATAAAAAAACCACAGTATCACTGAAGTACAATAAAGCGAAGCACAATAAAACAAGGTATGCCTGTATCTTCCCTTTCGCTTCATAGGAGTATTTAACCTTATTAAGTTAGTTTTTATTTTTTCATGTATGTGTATTTGAAACTATAAGGCTGTTTTTTATTTTTATAAGATTTACAGTCTTGTATAAGGTCAAGTAAAACTATTCAAAACAGAAGCCATTTTTCTGGGTCTCTCATTAGTTTAGCATATGCCCTACATTTTACTATTCAAAAAATAGACATTTTGGGCGCCTGGGTGGGTTAGTCGGTTAAGCACATGCATTCGGCTCAGGTTATGATTCCAGGGTCCTGGGATCAGTCCCACATCGGGCTCTCTGCTCAGCAGGGAGTCTGCTTCTCCCTCTTACCCTCCCTTTCTTTTCTTCTTCTCTCTCTCTCAAATAAATAAATAAAAATCTTTAATTAAAAAAATACATATTTTTTCTAAATGTTCCTGCATTTTAAATACTATTCTGGGTGAAATTAATAAATAATACATAGTGGGGCACCTGGGTGGCTCAGTCGTTAAGCGTCTGCCTTCGGCTCAGGTCATGATCCCAGGGTCCTGGGATCGAGCCCCGCATCGGGCTCCCCGCTGAGCGGGGATCCTGCTTCTCCGTCTCGCTCTGCCTCTCCCATACGCTTGTTCTCTCTCTCAGTAAAATCTTAAATAAATAAATAAATAAATAAATAATACATAGTTATTGTGACTTGTGTTGGCTTTCATCTTCATAGTAATTCTTCCTTCTGAAAACTTTATACCTTATTTTTCTTGTGGAGTCTACTGATCATGTCTCTTTTTAATCTGCTACTGTTTTCCTTTAGTGATTCTTGTTTATGTAAGTATGTTTTATTTGTACACATTTTTCATGGGATCATATAATAATCCAAGTTGAAAGTCATGGATGGCTAATCTGGTCCTCTCCCTCCTGGATAAATCCTTTTTTGTAGTCTTTGTAATGGCTTGTTAATTCTTTATCCACTCTTAGGCATTGAGAAATAATGAAACTTCTGATAATTTGGGGTTTTTTAAAATCTATTTTCCTCCATGTCTATTCAGGATAATAAGTCTATCCTGTCATCTAGTTGGGAATCTTTTAATTAATTGTAATAGTTTACCATTATATCCCTGTCTCCCTCTCTAGGTTCTCTCATCCTTTCTTGAAATCTTGATATCCAGACTCTTGTCTGGTTACTCTTATCCAAACAGCCTGCATTTTCAGTATCCCTCTCACAAGTGACATGTGCAAATTGAGCATGATTGCCAGATGTGATGAAACAGTGTGGAGTTAGGCAGTGCTGTTCCATTTTTTGTTTTGGACTCTGTGCTTCTGGCAGACTCACCAAACTGAACTCAAACTGCTCTTTCAGTCATATGGTACGCATTCTTTTATGTTCCTCAGTTTAGTTATCTCTGCCATCTGGAACTTTAATGCATTTGGTTTTGGAACCAGAATGGGGCTTTTAAAAATTATTTCTGCTTATGTTCATCTGCTTAAATAAGATACGAGTTTTTGTCTATCAGGACAGTTTAGATTCTGACTTTGGTCATAAAATTTCCTTGCCATCTTTTTCACTTTGTGTCCTCCTTGCATTTCATTAATGCAATCAACTTTATCCCCTTCCAAGTTATGGGTAAAATATGTGAATGGGGCAAAGTAGCTTCCTTTCAGGGACAAGATCCCACCCGTACCCCCATGGACACTTCCAGCTGCTAACCTGTTTATTATTTCACATCATTTTGCTGTCTATTTCATCTTTCATCTTGCCCACAAGGGTACAGCTGCCATTACATAATTTGTCAGAAGCCTTGCTGAAGTCCAGGGCATATATACCTATATCCATCTGAGCTACCATATACTAATCAAATCAGAAAAGGAAAGGTTAGTTTAGCATCACTTGTTTTTCATGTACTTACTTATTCCTCCTGGCATAACCATCTCTTTTCTCTCTAAGACTTTTAAGCCATTTATGTGGTAGTTTGTTGTAGGATTTAGCATAGAATCAGCATCAGCCTTTCTGGCATGTTATCAACGTGCCTTGTTTTGTTTAAAAATCCAGTCAGTGGGCACCTGGGTGGCTCAGTCGGTTAAGCGTCTACCAATGGCTCAGGTCATGATCCTAGGGTAATGGGATGGAGCCCCACTTCGGGCTTCCCTGCTCATTGGGGGACCTGCTTCTCCCTCTCCCCCTGGCCTTCCTCCCTGCTTGTGCTCTCTCTCTCGTACTCTCTCTTTCTCAAGTAAATAAATAAAATCTTTTTAAAAAAAATAGAAATCCAGTCAGTGTTTACATATTTAACATTATTCTTTTTTGCCATGATTTTTCATAGATACCATCATTTCAACCATTTGGTCTTTTATGTTCTTATGTATTGCAAAATGATGCCATTTTCACCTCTTCATCAATGTTGGGCTTCATTTTTTTATATCACTATTTATTCTGCCTATTCTGGACCAACAATTGTTATCCTTACAGAGAAGACAAAGGGTAAATTTCACTGAATGTAGATTATTCTAATAAAGATGACTTTTAAAAAAGAGAAAGAAAAAACAAAAATGTAATAGTAGTTGAGCTCATAGTACATGAAGACATTTGTTGCTCTGTCTGATACCAGAATTATGTAAATCTGAGTTTGCTTACCCAGTTAGCAGACCCATTTGCCTTCTTGTTCTTCCCATTTTTGTTAAGATCTTTGCTTAATCTGGGGCGCCTGGGTGGCTCAGTTGGTTAAGCATCTGCCTTTCGGCTCAGGTCATGATCCCAGGGTCCCGGGATCAAGTCCCGCATCGGGCTCCCTGCTCAGCAGAGAGCCTGCTTCTCCCTCTCCCTCTGCTGCTCCCCCTGCTTGTTCTCTCTCTCTCTCAAATAAATAAATAAAATCTTTAAAAAAAAAAGATTTTTGCTTAATCTATAGTGTTCTCAACACTATTCTTCAGGTCTGTTCTATTCTTAAATATTAGAGTTAACAATATTTAGCTTTATTTGGTAGAAGCAATATGCAGTTTATTTCTTTATAAGAAACAGTCAAATGGTTTGGAAGTGGTGTTTATTATCTAATTCTTTTTAGCTAATTTGTTCATATTTTTTCAGAAGTATTTGGGAATTTCAGATGATACTCAGTACTTGAAATAGCTCTGTCAACCTATTTTTAAAGTATTGTTGAACCAAAAATAATGGTGTATTTTTATTCTCTCATTTATTCTTCAAAAATAATTGTTCACACTTTGCGAAAGTAATTTCTGGGTCTAGACCAGTCTGGCTTCAGTCTAAATAAAGTTTGTTTGTTTACAAGGTGTAAACCACAACTGGCTATAACACATAAATCATCAAATCTTTTATATGTGGCTCTTGCCCCATCCTATCCCCATCCTCAGCTGTTAGCAGTAGCACCACATGTTTCTGTTCTTTTGGAAAAGATTGGTAATGAAACCTCTTACTGTAACACAGCCCACCATGTGCAGTGCTGCTGGTGTCCTGCAGAGCTGGCCATCCGACTTGTTAACCCCTCTTAACTTGTCTCTCGCCAAGTGATGTATGAGGTTAGGTATTCAACAAAGAGAGAGCAGCTAGTTAATCTGTGTCAGTTTTAAAATTCATAAACATTTAACTGATCTCCAAATATCTTTGAAATTCTTAGCTTTCTAACACAGAGGTTTATAATGACATCCTAAGTTTGTTCCTGGCCAATCATTTTAAGGCTGACCCAGTGGAAAATACTATGCTGTGCTATTAAAAGAAGCTGAGACAAGCATTAATTCTGTTCACAAGCATAGGAACATAAACTTTGAAAAGTATTTGAAATACCTTCCTAGAAAATGTCTCCTTTTGTTTGTGTTTTCCTTTTGCTATTCATCTGGCTTAGTACAGCGTTTTATAGCAAGATCTTTCTTTTTTTAAGAAGATAAGATCTTAAGAGAAACTAAGAAACAAATTTGAAGCCCGTTTACTTAACATATCTCTAAGTACATTTTTTCTGCCATCCTTAGAAAAGAGTAATATTTTTCTCACCACCACCTGAAAGATTTGAGACAATGCTTGAGTTTAATCTCTAGTTCACATTAAAGTTAAGATAAAAAAGCAATGTTAGCACATCTAAAAATTGTTGCACACTACTTAGAAAAGTAGTCTCTAAAACACACTGGGGTGAGATCATCTTAATATGAGTTATTTATTGAGGAAGAAAAATGTTTTGTTTTTTTTTTTTTAAAGATTTTATTTATTTATTTGAGAGAGCGAGAATGAGAGAGAGAGAGAGCATATGAGAGGGAGGAGGGTCAGAGGGAGAAGCAGACTCCCTGCCGAGCAGGGAGCCCGATGCGGGACTCGATCCCGGGACTCCAGGATCATGACCTGAGCCGAAGGCAGTCGCTTAACCAACTGAGCCACCCAGGCGCCCGAGGAAGAAAAATGTTTTTAAATGGTTGTACTTCCATATGCACATAGTGCACAACACTGTATAATTGAGCAAAATAGAAGCAGCAGTAAGCTCTCTGAAAACTAAAGGCTGCTACCTAGAATATTTTCAGACAGAACTGGTGGTAGCCCAAGTATTTTCCAATGAATCAAGATTAATTTTTACAAGAATGTTGAATGTGACCCCATCTGTCCCTAGTGCCAGATGAGGCCTGGTGTAAGAGAAGTAATTTCTCTGATGTGCAAGGGTACTTTTAACTGTTCCATTTACTTTTGATTTCAGGCTAATCTAGATGAAAGCCAGATGAGTTCACCTACATTCCTTAGAGCTTTAATGACAGCCGTTTGTAAAGCAGCTATTATAGGTAAGTAACATTTCTGAAGGCAGCTCTTAACATCTGAAATCCCCGGTATGTTAACTGCTGATGATATGGGTCTGAGTTTATATTGTCTTCAAAATTTGCCCTGTGAGGGCGCCTGGGTGGCTCAGTTGGTTAAGCAACTGCCTTCGGCTCAGGTCATGATCCTGGAGTCCCTGGATCGAGTCCCGCATCGGGCTCCCTGCTCGGCAGGGAGTCTGCTTCTCCTTCTGACCCTCCCCCCTCTCATGTACTCGCTCTCTCTCATTCTCTCTCTCTCAAATAAATAAATAAAATCTTTAAAAAAAAAAAAAAAAAAATTTGCCCTGTGAAACTCATTTTCTTGTGCCAGTGGGTGCCATTTCTGTCTACAATGCCTAGGTTTCTCAAGCAGGGGGATGATTAGCTGCTGTGCCCATAGAAAGCCCAGATCTGAGCAGCTACTGCATGCCTTGTGTTCTTCCAATTCAGGAGAAAGTGGGTACATGCCACTTGGGTTGTTTCCTTCTCTGTTGGATGTGGTTTTACGTTTACCTTTCACCTCCGGTATGCGAAGCCTCCTCCATCTTCCATTCAAGATTTATAATGAATGGGTTGAATATTCTTAACCTAATATCAATGAAGGATTCGTCATTTCAACAGAAAAGCCATTTTATATAAAAACATACGAGGAAAGAAAACAATTGTTTCTTTTGCTTTATGTTGACCTTAGATGATGAGACAATGTCATTGTTAATCACATAGATGGATAGGATTAGGGTTGGTAGAAACCCTAAGTATTTAAGCTGCATATAGTATTCAACAATATTGAATGAGATCATCCACCTAGCCTAGAATAGAAATTCACATTTCTATCACTGCAGTAGGGAAAAAAGTCCCATCAGCTCAAAAGTTCAGAATTTCAGGTCTGTCATCATTTTAGAAGATAGCTTCAGAATTATATTTTAAGATTTTTTGTCAGATGAATGTTTTTTCAGTGTTAGGTCTTTAATGAGGTAAATAACAAGCTAATAGAAAGTCTTTATAAAAATATCTTAAGTCATTTCCAGTATCTATGGAACTGTAAGGCTGGTGTTTTTGGTTTTTTTGGAGTTTTTTGTTTTTTTAAAGATTTATTTATTTTAGAGAGAGAGAGCAAGAGCGAGCGGTGCGGGGGAAGGCAGAGGGAGAGGGACACGCTGAGCACAGAGCCCAATGCGGGGCTTGATCTCATGACCCTTAGATCATGACCTGAGCTGAGATCAAGAGTTAAACAGTCAACCGACTGAGCCACCCAGGCGCCTCATAAACACCAGGCGCTGGTGTTTTAAAATCACAGCTGTAGAGGTGCCTGGTGGCTCAGTCAGTTAAGTGTCCAGCTCTTGATTTCAGTTCAGGTCATGATCTCAGGGTCGTGAGATCAAACCCTGTGTTGAGCTCCTTGCTCAGCAGGGAGTCTGCTTGAGATTCTCTCTGTCCCTCTCCCTCTGCCCCTCCCCCCCACCCCGTGCTCCCTCATGCGCGCTCTCTCAAAGTAAATATTTTAAAAAATAAAATCACAGTTGGAAAGTATAAAAGTTGCTTTAAAAAACAAGATTGTACCCCAGTGCTCACTTACAGAGATAAAACCTTATGCTTCTTGGCATTGAGGATGAGATTTCCTCAACCTCTTTTTACTGTGCCTTTACTCCAGAAGGCCTAGATTGTATGTGTTGTTTGCCACTGTTAAGAGTTGGTCCTCGCCCTCCTAGTAATAATAAAATGGTTCCGTTTTACCCTTCTGAAAAGATTAGCATGAACTATCACTTTAATTTCCTTTTTAATGTTTCTTTTATAGTTTGGAATGTCACAAAACCACTGTCCCTGTTTCATTATGATTAAAGATAAAGAATTGGGTGCACTCGTTCTGAGGGAACCCAGCACTCAAAATACATCCCCCCTCCATGTATTTTTATTATTTCAGGAAGAATATCCCATTAATAATTTCAGAATATCTTAGATTTCAAAATCTTTTCCTTGGACCCCCCTTGCTTCTGCTTTCCTTGTAGTCACATCTTATCAACTCAGAAAATTAAAAGTGGCTGTGTTAACTCCTTGAATGTAACGCTTAGTTCTTGTATCCCCCATAGCTGACTGTTCTACCTTCCGAGTGGACACTGCTGTTATCAAGCAGAGGGTGCCGATCTTACTCAAGTACCTAGACTCAGATACAGAGAAGGAACTGCAAGCACTTTATGCACTACAAGCATCAATAGTAAAACTTGATCAACCTGCCAGTAAGTTTACCTCCTACAATTAACCCAGCCAGTGGGTGAGATTTATCCAAGTCAGGACTTCAGAGATGCTTTGATGGGTTTTGAACAGCAAATAATAGAAGAATCACTACTAACAAAAACTCAGATAACCAACAACTTTAATAAACCTGGATTTTTTATGTACTTGACTTCTGTGAGAAAATGGTAATAAAATTAGTTTATATTAGAGATTTAATCCTCACTGTAGGGCAAGTCTGCCTAAGTGATGGAAATGTATCTGTACCATGCAGTATGGTACAGTATATTCACTTGAGCACTTGTGAATGTGGCTATTGTGACTAAGGAGCTTAATTTTAAATTTTATTTAATTTAAATGTAAATAGCCCCATGTGGTTAGTGGCTACCCTTTTGGATAATGCAGAGCATTGTAGTGATAGCATGCATGCATTACAGTCTTTCACCTTCTTTGACACAGGTCTTGGTAATGAAAGAGGATGATACTCTTCAGAATCCTCAGACACCCAACAAAGACATTAAGGTGTTTTAGACTAATTTTCACTTCAGGGTTATGATTAATTCTTTGCTAACCAGACAAATAAGGTAACCTGGACCACCCAAGTCTTAGTGATATTGGTAAATTAACTGAATTGTATTAAATCTTGAAAATTCAGTTGAAACTTGTGAAAGTGGATAGTAGTACAGGGCAATTTCAGAGCTGACATTGAAGTAGCTCTTTGGTACTTCCTTAGGTTTTATCTGTTGCTGGGCTTTCCTTCTTTGCTAGTGCTGATGAATCCCTCTAGGAGATAAAGGAAAAGATCGAAACAAATAATCCTCAGTTTGTAACTGAGGAGACATCTAAGTCTGAATCAGAGAATTAACTGACTTTGTTTTCTCTTTCTCAAGACATTTGGAGGGTCATTTAACATCATGACTTCCTTTTTCTGTTCTTATAGGATGAGGACTCATTCACTTTTCAAGAGATGAAATTGACGCTATATGCTCAGCCAGTCAAATTAAAGTGTCTCCCATAATGATCAGCTTTAATAATCCCTGGAGAGATGTTTAATTCTAGATTTACCATCAATAGAATTTTGTTTGGCCACTTGTTTCCATTTCCCCATAGGCTAACCAAGGTTTAGAGGATGAAAAGTGATTTCAATATTAGCTTAACTAATAAAATTACAAAGATAAATCCAAAGAAAAAATTTAATATGACTCATTCTAAGCCTAATATTTATTATCAGTTATTGTTTATTCTATTGCCTCCCTCTGTTCATATGAATGGAGGCTGACTTTAAATGAACTTAAGAGCCCATAATGAAGGGATTAAAAATAAAGGTTTTTATTTTTAATAAAATTGGTAATAAAAATTACCAGCTTTTTCTCTTTTTTGAACAATAACATAAGCTAAGTTTCCACTGTGGGAGCAAAACAGAAAAATTTGCCCAGATCATCTGGGCATTGAAAAAAACAGGCTGTTGTTTCTCTGGACAAAATCCAGATGAGATAGTTTTTACCCATATTTTCCATATAAATTATTACTCTTTCCAGTTTGAAAGCAACATTAGAAGGGGGGAAAGTACCTTCTGCCCTTTTCTTCCAAAATTTGTAAAAATTATATATTGTAAAATTTCAAACAATGGAGAATGTATAAAGAAGAAAGTAAAGCTATTTGTGTATTTAATTTTTATAGTGTGTAGTTTGAGAACTATATAATATCAAACACCTCAGCGCTATCAGAAAATAGTTCAAATTGAACAAAATAATAGCAATAAAAATAATTTAGATTGCTTAAATCTTTTTCCTGTTCTTTAGACAAGTTGTTTTTGCTATTATACTATAAAGAGGGAGTATGATGAATTGTTACGGATATTCTTCTCTAGGGGAACTCATGTGCATTCATTCATTCATTCCTTGGAAATATAATCTCTCTATCACAACTACAGCGCCTCTAGAACTGATAGTATATTTTTACTTCCTTGCAGATTTGCTACGAATGTTTTTTGATTGCCTATACGATGAGGAGGTGATCTCCGAGGATGCCTTCTACAAATGGGAAAGCAGCAAGGACCCTGCAGAGCAGAATGGGAAGGGTGTGGCCCTGAAATCTGTCACTGCGTTCTTCACGTGGCTGCGGGAAGCCGAAGAGGAGTCTGAGGATAACTAAAGCTTCAAATACACAAAACGAAACAAAAGAAACAATTTAAGTATTTTTTTAAAAAGTTTCACGTCTTCGCCAATCACAGTGCAGCAAGGCCAATTCTCGCAGAAATCCCCACGTGTGCACGAGTGGGAGAGGGGAAAGAGAAAAAAGGTGATCATGGAGGAAAAAGGTACTGGAAAAAAGTAAACTTCAAACCTGAGGGCGGGAGCACTAAAACCAAAATACATGTATTATTTATAGAAAATATTTTCTGTTTTAATCTTTTCTTTTTAAACAAGGACTCATACTTTAAAAAAACACATCTGTTTAGCAAAAAAAAAAAAAGTTGAGAACTTTTTAATTTATTTTAAGGACTGCAAATGCCAGTGTAATTTTTTAATTTGCAGTTTCTGTAAACAACTTGTATAATAGAAAAGCAGAGAAATAAATTTCCCTCCCCTGCAGATGCACCTCACGTTTGTTTTAAAGCATAGTAGTTAGTCCAGATTTAAGAAGGTTTGGGGTGAATAAGGTAAGAAAGATTTTTTTTTTTTTTGGCATCAAATCTTTCTGCCTGCCTCTCAGCTTGCTTCAGAAAATTTAAAAAAAAAAAAATCACAATAGTAATCAACACATACATAACCTTGGAACAGAAGGAAATGCTGTGGACCAGAGAACTCCAAGAATTGTTTAAAAAATTTAAAAAACAAGTGCTACCCTGCGAAAAGTACTCTTAATACTTTTGAAATCTTTAGAGCAACTTTAAGGCTTGTAAATACATAGAACAAATATTTAAAAAAAAAAAACAAAAAGAAATTGAGTCAATACTATTTCTTTCCACTTTCAAAATATAAAGAACAAAATAAAGACAAACATTGCAAGTTTAAAAGAAAGTAAAATGACTTCTCCTTTTGACAGCTGCTGCATGTGCGCCCATCTCTGGGAGGTGCTGTCTGGCTATTTGTTGTCTAATCCAACTCACTCCTGAGGGTGGGTGGGTAGGTGTGTGTGTGTGTGTGTGTGTGTGTGTGTGTGTCTATTTGTTGTCTAATCCAAATCACTCCTGAGGGTGGGTGGGTAGGTGTGTGTGTGTGTGTGTGTGTGTGTGTGTGTGTGTCTATTTGTTGTCTAATCCAAATCACTCCTGAGGGTGGGTGGGTAGGTGTGTGTGTGTGTGTGTGTGTGTGTGTGTGTGTGTGTCTGTTGTCTAATCCAAATCACTCCTGAGGGTGGGTGGGTAGGTGTGTGTGTGTGTGTGTGTGTGTGTGTGTCTATTTGTTGTCTAATCCAAATCACTCCTGAGGGTGGGTGGGTAGGTGTGTGTGTGTGTGTCTCTCTATTTGTTGTCTAATCCAAATCACTCCTGAGGGTGGGTGGGTAGGTGTGTGTGTGTGTGTGTGTGTCTCTATTTGTTGTCTAATCCAAATCACTCCTGAGGGTGGGTGGGTAGGTGTGTGTGTGTGTGTGTGTGTGTGTGTGTGAGTCTATTTGTTGTCTAATCCAAATCACTCCTGAGGGTGGGTGGGTAGGTATGTGTGTGTGTGTGTGTGTGTGTCTATTTGTTGTCTAATCCAAATCACTCCTGAGGGTGGGTGGGTAGGTGTGTGTGTGTGTGTGTGTGTCTACAGTCGAAAAATGCAAGCTACTTTGTGGGTAGGGAGGAAACTTGTTATTTGGGTGGGAGAGCCCCTCGGGAAGTCCAGAGGAAGCTTTCCAACTTGAGCTAGAAATGCATTCAGGATGGGAGCAGTGTTCCATTGTGTGTAGTAGGACTAGGGAAACTAATTCACTTTGAAACTACTACTACCACTAATTTTAAATCATCAATTACCTCTGATGCTTAAGAAACCCAAAGATGTCTTCTAAAGAATGAAAGAAACCAAAGCTAAATTATGCTTTTTAAAAGTGGGTATGGGATTTAACACCAAACCAATACCATGTGTGAAAATCACATTGTTCCCAACTTCAACTTCACCCAAGCCAGTCTGGTGAGTATAAAGCAAACTGTATTTTAAGCCTGTTTCTCCTACTGATACTGGAACACTGTGCTTTTTTTGTTTTTAATTCTTCTGTGAAATTGCAGTCTCTACAGATGGTTTTCCATTTCAATTGTTTGTAGGCCATCCCCCTACAAAATGTATTTATGAAGAAAGCCAGGGCTGCTCCCAAATAAACAGTCTTTGTATTTTGTGTCTGGATACCCAAAGAGTTCTTATGGCTTCCATCTCTGAAGAAATATCCACATTAAGAGACTTGGCAAGACTTGTGAAGCACAAGAACAAAATTTTCCATAGCAATAAAATGTTTTTCTTCAGAGTGTAGTTGAACACAATACAGGATCCTGCTACGTGAACCCCCAGAGCCCATTCCACAGTGGTGGAAAGCTGTTCTCGAAGAACCAAGTCCTGGAAGTCTTATGACATGTGACAGCATCTGTCATAAAAAATGGGGCCTGAAAAGCTATTTCAGAGTCTGGCTGTGGGCTGCCTGGAATCTCTCAGTTGGAAGAAGTAACATGATTCTATGATATACTGAATTTTAATAGCTGCCAGAAGCTAAGTACGGAGGATTCTGATCCAGGAATCTCCTGAGTGATGTAGGTTTTTAGGTGTTGGCAGCACTCACGGGATGCAGGGGGTAGTTTGGGGAAAGCAGGTGGTGGCTGCCTCTTGGAAATCAGTGGATGTTGTTTGCAAGGGCTCTGGCCTTCAGGTAGTAGTAGTGAGGGCCTGTTCATCAGTATTTTAGATGTGGGTAAGTGTCAGGAATGGAGGAAAGAGAATATTATTTTTGAAAAAAGATTCAAGAGTTGAAAATGCTTCTGTACAATAACAACTTATGTTTGAAATCTCACCTAAAACATGAAGTGTGATGAAGACTGAGAGACTACAGAGTAATATTTGGATATCTTATTGCTTTACACGCAGAATTTTACTTATGGGGAGAAGGGTTGTTAGCTAATGGCAAAATATGAGCAAAGTGGGATAACTGATCCCTGCTAATACCAGCTGTACTGCAAAGCAGCATCATGACTCCTTCCCTCTTTACAGTGTTCTTACTGGAAAGCAGGGTTTGGTGGTTTTTGGTTTAAAGTAATAGGTGACATGGCCAGCAATGACACGCCTCCACTCCTTCAAGCTTTCGCAAAAGCTCTTTCACCCATTTTAACTTTGGGAACAGGTTCATTAAATTAAGTTTAGTTCATTCATTCAGGTGTTTTATGCCTGTATTCAAACCAGTTAACTTATAGTTATTCAGTAAGTTAAATGAGAATTTTTTTTCTAGCAAAAGAACATGATGCCAGTTTTCAAAATAGACTCATTTTAGATTCTTGCATAGATGAATAAGCCAGTTCACAGCTGCATCATAAACTTGATTCGTTCAACAAATATTTATTGAGCATCTACTGTGTACTAAGTGCAGGGAATATAACGGAATAAAACAGTCTCCTCTCATGGAGCTTATCTTCTTCATGGAAAAAAAAAAAAGAGCTAGAGGTTTACACATACTTCATCAACATCCTATCCCACTGGGAAATGTCTGCCCCTCATTACCCAGACAGATCTTTGGTTGGTTTTGGTCTTATTTTCATATTTCAAAATGCATTCTAGATGAGTTACAAGAATTATATCCAAAGACCATTTTCTCTGTTCTAGAACCACTCTCCAAACAAGTTACAATTCTGGGGGTTTTGACATAACTTTTTGTTTCAAATGACTCCATTCAAGTCAAATGGATTCTAAGGTAGAAAAAATAGGCTATTGGATCTAATTCTGTGTTTTCATTACTCAAGTTTTGTTCTTTACAAAAAAAAATGTGTAGGGATTCAGATGTTCCATTTTGACCATGCCGTTAGCACTTACGAACTCCTATATTCCCCATTTTGTGGAGAGGAACATTTTGCATTGCTTTCTTCTTTATTTGCATTGCTTTTTTCTACTGAGACAATTCATGTACTGTAAAATTCACCCTCTTAGAGTATACAGTTCAGTGGTTTTAGTATATTCACAGTTGTGCAACCATCACCACTGTCTAATTTCAGAACATTTTTATCATGCGAGAAAGAAACCCCATGCCCTTTAGCAGTCCCTCCTCATTCTCTACTCTCAGCCTCTGGGAACCACTAATCTACTTTTTGTTTCGATGGATTTGCTTATTCTGGACATTCCATATAACTGAAATCCTGCATTCCATTGCTTTTTCTTTTGACCTACAATCCAACATTTAGCAAATGTTCAAATCCCACAGGTGTTTGCAATGTCAGGGACCTGACTGCAGGGGTTAGACCCAGATTTTCCCCTGCTTTTGATTTAACTTTTTGTTCAATTATATTTTCATATAATTGTCAGTATATTTACAACCATCAGCTAATTCTGAGTAAGTTTTGTCACCCTGTGGACTTGATGTATATGACCTCAGATGGTTGACATCCTTTCACTGGCAGCTAGGGTCTGGTCTTTTTAACTTCTCATTTATTGCTACTTGAGTAGTTTCCCTTAGGATTGAAATTCCTGTGTGAATTAAAGGCTACTACAGTGTACTCTGTAAAAGTTAAGATGTAGCTTGGCTTGGAGTCTGAGGTTTTATGTGTCCTCTTCATTTAGGCACATTTGCCTCAAATACTGTGTGACTATTTATTGAGCAGTTTAAGGCTGCTTACTTGTATGAGAATAAAATTGCTCAGTAAGGAATAAAAATGCCTTGAGACAGAACCTCTACCACCAGTTAGTCCCAGTTCATTAGTCTTATAGATCTCCTTCAGTCACCTTTAAGCTTGAGCTATAGGTCTACATATCCTCCAGTAGTTTAGGGAGAGAGACACCATGTCCTCACCAGCTTCAAATATTACATGTATCCCTAAGAGGGGGAAAATGATAATCTATTAGTGTTGGGATTACCAAAAAAAAAAGAAGAAGAAGAAGAAAGACATTGTTTTGTATTAACAAATCACAAAACGAGTCACATATCAAATAAGCTACAGAGAATCATATGCCAATTTTTTTTTTTTAAGATTTTATTTATTTGACAGAGAGAGACACAGCGAGAGTGGGAACACAAGCAGGGGGAGTGGGAGAGGGAGAAGCAGGCTCCCCGATGAGCAGGGAGCCCAATGTGGGGCTCAATCCCAGGACCCTGGGATCATGACCTGAGCCAAAGGCAGACACTTAATGACTGAGCCACCCAGGCGCCCCCATATGCCAAATTTTTTAAATAAATGTTATATTTTGAAATAATTTGACTTACAGAAAAGTTTCAAATTTATACAGAGTTCCATATACCCCTCATTCAGTTACCACTATTATCATTACCATACAACATTTGTCAAAACTAAGAAACCAGCATTCGTATATTGCTAGTAACTAAACACCAGATTTTTTTTTTCTTTTAAGTAAACTTTACGCCCAGCATGGGACTTGAATTCATGACCCTGAGATCAAGAGTCACATGTTCTACCAGCTGAGCCAGCCAGGTGTCCCAAACTCCAGTCTTTGAGTTTTCCTAATGCCCTTTTCCTAGTCCATGGTGCAATTCAGGATACCACATTGCATTTAGTCATCATGTACCCTTAGTGTCCTCTGGCCTTTGACAGTTTTTCAATCTTTCCTTTTTTGTCATGACCTTGACAGTTCTGAGAAGTACTAGTGAGGCATTTTGTAGAATGTCCTTCGATTTGGTTTTGTCTAGTGTTCTTCTCATGACTAAACTGTAATTACGGGTTTGGGGTCAAAATACCATATAAGTGAAGTGTCCTTACCATATCAGGGGGTACATGATACCCATGACATCATTGGTGATGTTTAACCTTGACTACATGCTTGAGGTGGTGGTTAGAGTCTCCACTCTAAAGTTACTTTCCTTTTCTCCCTTTCTTTTTCTAGTCTATTTGGAAGATAGTGAGTCCAACCTACATTGGAGAAGGGAGGAGAGAATTAAGCTCTACTTCTTTCCTTGAGTGAGGAGTATCTAAAATTTGGAATCCTCCTGCAAGGAAGATTTGTCTCCTCTATCATTTATTTGGTCGTGTATGTATGTAAATAAATATGCCACTACAGACTCATATATGTTTATTTTATACTTTGAGTTATAACCCAATAGAACATGATTTTGTTGCCCAGATTTCCAGCTTTGGCCTTGGGAGCTCTTTCAAGTTTGTTCATGTTTCCTTTTGACATTCCCTCAAACTCCTGCTTTTAGAGCACTTAACTTACTTTGTGACATTATAAGATGCTCCAGGCATATCTTGTATTTTCCCTGACCTAGCCTTAGGATCAGCCATTTCTTCACAGAGCCTTGCTTTCCTTTAGAAAAATGTTATTTAGACACCAAAATCTGACCACCGGGTGAGCTCATTACTCCTGGGGTGTGTCTGCATCTAGGTCTACCAGCATTTTAAATACCATTTTTTACTGAAGATAAGATCTTGCCAGGTGAGTAAGCCACTTTCAAAGGAACACTGTGACTTGTAGAAAATATTGCTTCATTTTTTATATAACTCTGGTTGCCAAAAGACTCAACTGTATAGATATTCCAATCATTCTTTTCCTCATTCTACGTAACAAGAAAAAAGATTAGAACTATCCCTTTATTTTCTTTCCCCATTAGCTAGCTAGCAATATTTGGTTTACCAAGGGACCATACAATGCAATATTAAAATGTCACCGGGGTGACTAGTTAAATAATAATGGAAATTGTTAGATAACCAGAAGTTAACTAACAATGTAAGTACTGCATATCAAAACTTGTGTGATGCTGCAGCTAAAAGTTTTGGGTTTTTGTTTTTTTTTAAGATTTTATTTATTTGGGACACCTCGGTGGCTCAGTCATTAAGCGACTTGCCTTCGGCTCAGGTCATGATCCCAGGGTCCTGGGATCGAGCCCCGCATTGGGCTCCCTGCTCTGCGGGAAGCCTGCTTCTCCCTCTCGCACTCCCCCTGCTTGTGTTCCCTCTCTCGCTGTGTCTCTCAAATAAATAAAATCTTTAAAAAAAAAAAAAAAAGATTTTATTTGAGGGGCGCCTGGGTGGCTCAGTTGGTTAGGTACTGCCTTCGGCTCAGGTCATGATCCTGGAGTCCCGGGATCGAGTCCCACATCAGGCTCCCTGCTCAGCGGGGGTCTGCTTCTCCCTCTGACTCTCTCCCCTCTCATGCTCTCTCTCTCATTATTTCTCTTAAATAAATAAATAAAATCTTTAAAAAATAAATAAAACCCTAAAAAAAAAAAGATTTTATTTGAGAGAGAGAGAGCGCGCGTTGGGGGGTGGGGAAGGAGACTGAGAATCTCAAGCAGACTTCACACTCGGCGGGGAGCTGGATCTCACGACCCCGAGATCATGACCTGAGCTGAAATCAAGTCAGATGCTTAATTGACTGAGCCTGCCAGGCACCCCTAAAATAGTATTTTGAAGTCAATGTAAATCTTAAATGCATTTATTAGGAGACATGAAAGAATTAAGTTGGGCCATCAGAAGAACCACCTGGGGAAAAGAAATGTTATCAGGTGGGTATCAGGCGTCTCTATGGGAAGAAGTTGTATGCTGTAGTGGAGAAGAGGTCATGACTGCGGTTGGGGGATCTGTGCTCTAATGCTGGTGCTCTTTCCTAGTCACTTGACCACTCGTGGGCTTCCCTGTCCTCCCTAGAAAGGGTTCACTCACACCAACCATATGAGGACATCCAGAATCACTGTTGACCAAGCTTAATAAAAGAAGCCTTGATGATAACAGGATATTAAACTTTTCAAAGAAGTTAAGAATATCAAGCTTCTCTAAACAAATTACCATCTAGCAGTTGAATTTGTACTACCAGTGATTTCCTTTCTGACTCTTCTGACTTATTTACCTCTTGTTGATAAATACAGGTCTTCTGGCCTGAGGTCCTAGGAAACTGCCCAAGCTCAAATAGCTCTCCTGCCTTAACTGCTTCCTAGAACATAGAATAATGGTACTCAGCATTGCTGCATGTTAGATTCATCTGAAGAGTTTTTAAAAATACAGGGATGCCTGGGTCGCTCAATCCATTAAGCATCTGCCTTCAGCTCAGGTCATGATCCCAGGTTCCTGGGATTGAGCCCTACATCGGGCTCCCTGCTTGTGGGGAGCCTGCTTCTCCCTCTCCTCCCGCTTGTGCGTGCTGTCTCTCTGAAAATCTTTTTTTAAAAAGTTTTTAGGGGCGCCTGGGTGGCTCAGTTTTTAAGTGTCTGCCTTCGGCTCAGGTCATGATCCCAAGGTCCTAGGATCGAGCCCCGGATTGGGCTCCCTGCTCGGCGGGAAGCCTGCTTCTCCCTCTCCCACTCCTCCTGCTTGTGTTCCCTCTCTCGCTGTCTCTCTCTCTGTCAAACAAAAATTTAAAAATTAAAAAATATATTTAAAAAAAAGTTTTTAAAAATACAAATCCTGGGACCCCCCACCCCACACCAGTTATTTCAGAATCTCCAAGGATAAGACCTGGGCATCATGTTTTAAGTTCCCCCAGGTGATCCTAATATGAGGCAGGATTGAGACCACTGTGGAATGATTTACCTGGTTTATCTAGCAACTTAGAGATCAATATATATTTTCAAATATTTAAAAGATATTTTTAACTGCAGGGTGTTGGGGCACACAAATAAATGGTACATGTTTTGAAAACAGTGCTATGAGTGCATATAATGAGGACCTTCTGTAAACGGATTCAAGAATGCTTCCTGCAGGAAGAGAATTTTAAACTGAGAAAAGAAATAGTTGGGGTGGTCAAGTAGAAGGGATCTTGAGTGCAAAGGCTCTGCGGTAGGAGGATGCGTGGTATATTTGAGAAACGAAGAAAGGGCAGATTTATGGTGAGAGTTCACTTTCACATGCAAAAGTGGAATTTAAACATGCCCATCACAAATTAATCCAGACAAATCCCTTCTAGACAAATGGGTGAAAGAACTTTCTGAAACTTGCCTTATACTCTCAATTTAGTAGAATTCCCTAGAGACCAAACTTAGTTGGTATTTAAAAAAAAAGTTCTCAGCAAAAGGAATGGCAGTACTTTTAATAATTTCCAATCCCCAAATTGAGCCACACAGTGGATTGGAATAACTTCAGGCTCTTTGGAGTGAGCAGTTACATTTATATCTAAGATGGGAGTCATGCAAATTATGGGCCATAGACCAGCAGCATCAATATCACTTGGGAGCTCATTAGAAATGCAGATTTAGGGGCACTTGGCTGGCTCAGTCAGAACATGTGATTCTTGATCTCATGGTTAGGAGTTAAAGCTCTACCTCAGGTGTTGCGATTGCTTAAATAAATAAACTTAAAAAAAGAAATGCAGATTCATGGATCCCACCCTACTAAACCAAAACTGAATGAGTGAAAAGAGCCCAAGAAACTTAAAACTCTTCAACTGATTCTTAGGAACACTGAAGTTTGAGAACCACTGCCTAGGAGTACTGCACATCCCTGCCATGGTTTATAAAGCTCTTCACCAAAAGCTAACTAAAAACAAGCACTCACTTAGGCTTTTGTTTGCTCATCTATATTACAAAAACAATAAGCCCTTCTTACATCACAGTATCAATGAGCCAATATATGTTAAAACACTTTGTAAGCTGTAGTTTGTTACGCATTCCAGGGTTTCCTCTAATTCAGCTCACCAGCCCTATGACCTCTATGAGGTGGTACTGCTTCCTTTCCATAGGTAGGGAACTGAACTGTCACAGAAGTCAGGTACCTAGGAAGTGTCAGAGCTGAGATTTGCACTTGGTTTTCTAGGAGGCACTTATTTCCAAAAATATGTTGCTCTCCACCAGAAGTCTTAATCCACACTGGGGGAAAAGTGTGGATATACTTTGAAGAATTGTAATTGGAAGAATAGGGGCTTTACTATAACTTTGAGTTGTTTAAACCTTCGGTTTATTCATCTGTAAAATAAGGATAACACTGTCTACATCATAGCATTGTTGAGTATATTAACAAGAAGAGATGAGATCAGGCACTTAGCATTCTGCATGGAATACCTAGGGCACACCCTACCTGTGTCCAATATTCCTTTTCTACCACATTCTACAACCTTAGTTGTATTCAGTCACATACAATTAAACTATACTATCTTCAGAACCATAGGAAATCATGGTTTGCCTATTCACATTTCTTTAATACTCCCTGTACAGTTCAGATTTTTTTCATTGTTTTGTTTTCCTTAGCATACACTATGAAGTCTCAGGCTTAGCCCTTGCTAAAAACCTGAGGGGTAGAAGCTTTTAGCTTCCTCTTTTCCTAGGATTTCATAAGGCATTGCAACAAGGACTAATGGTTAGTGTCCTTTGCAAGTTACACATTCCTCTATCTAGAATGAAAGAAAAATTTGACTAGTTTTTGCTATAAAACCATAATGAACTCTTAAAAATGCTTATCCTGCAACATCCAACTCTGGCCTTGTTCCTACTGTAGGAGATGCCACCTACTTTGGATACAGAGACAACTATACCAAATAAGCTTGCCAGTTCATTAGACATGTATTCTAATTTTGTTTTGTTTTAAGTATCATAGACTCAACCAAGTAGACTATAAAGCAGAAACACAAAAGTTATGTTAAATTTGAACATCGTCATGTAGAGTCTTTTTGGTCAAAATGTTTTATCTCTTGGAAAGAGCCAGGGGCATCACTGATAAATCAAAATATGAATTTTAAAACTTGAAATAACAATCTTGAGTCTTGATATGTGTGGTTCTCAAGAATTAATGCCACTCTTTCTGAACTTTGGGTTGAAACTTTTACAACCTTGCCGCAAGTATTTTAAGAATACTCAAAGCCAGGGGTGCCTGGATGGCTCAGTTGGTTAAGCATCTGATTCTTGGTTTTGGCTCAGGTCATGGTCTCAGGGTCACGGCATCAAGCCCCTTTTCAGGCTCCATGCCCAGCACGGAATCTGCTTGTCTCTCTCCCTTCCCCTCTGCCTTTCTCTCTCTCAAATAAAATCTTTAAAAAATAAATAATACTCAAAGCCAGTATTTTTTGGTTTTCCTTTCCATCACCATCTTTTTAGAACTTTTTTTTTAAACAAATGGATCCAATTTCATAATTCTGAAATTTTTTAATTTCTGTTTTGACTCATGTTTTCCTTTAAATTACTGGGCTTCAGGGGTGCCTGGGTGGCACAGTTGGTTGGGTGTCTGAATCTTGGTTTCAGCTCAAGTCTTGATCTTAGGGTCGTGAGATGGAATTTTGTGTTGGGCTTGCGCTCATTGCAGAGTCTGCTTGGGTTTCTCTCGCCCTCTGCCCCTCCCCCCAAAAAAATAAATCTTAAAAAACATGAATTACTGGGTTTTACTGAATAAAAAATCTTCTCATTTATTTTTTTATTTTTTATTTTTTTTAAAGATTTTATTTATTTATTTGACAGAGAGAGACATAGCGAGAGCAGGAACACAAGCAGGGGGAGTGGGAGAGGGAGAAGCAGGCTTCCCGCAGAGCAGGGAGCCCGATGTGGGACTCGATCCCAGGACCCTGGGATCATGACCTGAGCCGAAGGCAGACGCTTAACGACTGAGCCACCCAGGCGCCCAAAATCTCCTCATTTAAAGAAAGTTTCTCAAACTACCCCATAACCACAAAGAAAGGATGTCTTACGATAACCATTTTGCTGTGACTTCCCTGGTTTAAAAACAAAGTCCTACCTCCCACTAACGGTCAACCTCCCCCTATTAAGTGAACCAGAATAGTTGGTCACCCTGGGTGTCACTGATTTGATCTGACCCATAGCTATCTCTGGCCACTATAACAGGCCTGGTTCCCTTGCAGGCATCTTACTCCAAATCAGTTAAAGCAACAAAGGAGGAGTGGAGGGAGAAGAGTAGTACTGTTGACTTCAGATTATTCAGTCAAAACAAAACTGGGTATGTTTTGCTTTTTAGTAAACCTGGCAAACAGAATGTCTTTAGTCTGTTAAAGTGCAGTTGTCTTGCCTCTGGTGTTTGAAAGGGGAAAAGACAGTTCAACACATAGAGTTTCCACAACTTGACATGAAAACAAGCTTGAAAGTAAATCCTGTTTTCATTAAAGATGGTAGGACTAAGTACCTTACTTACCCTAGTTCTAGATTCTATTCCCCACTGAAGGATACCTGTAATAACATACCCAAATGTATTTGTTGCCTTGAGGACTGAACTGTAAGTCCATCCAATATGTCTGATACTTCAAACTAAAGGACAACTGTTATTTAAAACCCTTATCCTCAAAATAATAGTAAACTCTTGACACTAACGTTTTTCAGACCCCCTGAAGTACCTAGAAATGTTGACTCCAGTCGAACACCAAAGGGCAAATGACATCTAGGACAGAGGTTCTCAAACTGAATGACTAAGTTAATCATTGACAACCAGCATTAAAAAAAAAAAAAAAACAGAACATATGAGGGTGTTGTTTTGTAAACCTATGCGGTTTTTATATAACTGGTTCACGATCTTTTATCCAAAACCATTGGGACCAGATATCTTTCAGATCCAGAATTTTTTATAGTTTAGAAAAAAGTTTTACAGTTCGATGACTGCTGGGCTGAATAAAATTATTGCCACCAGAGTAGAAGAAAGTGCGACATTGGTAGAGGAGGACCCAGGGTGATTGTCTCTACACCAGGGTAGTGGCCTCGGATAACCAGAAATAATAAGAACACCATGGCGGGGGAGTTGGAGGAATATCATCTTTTCATCTCCTTTTTTTTTGCCCAATAGTGCAAATTGTTAATTCTCTTGCCATCTCTTTCCAAGCTGCACTAAATTGAGAGTCATTTCCAGTCTTTCTGGCTGGAAACCAGAAATGTCAAGTGACTCCCAACCCTGCCAGGACCATACATTCTTAAGGGATCCAAGCCCTTGCCTAGCTTTTGGTTACTTCTGCATGAAATTGGAGTCTCTCAGCCTTGATTTGTGGGGATAATAAAGATCAGCCTTGTTAGGAACAGAAACCTCTCCCCACCAGTCAATAAAGAATTATTCCTCAAATCTCTCCTTATTAACGAGTGGAAAATGAGTAAAATAGGTAGACGTAACTTTCAACGTTCAGCCCCTTGACTGCAATATCATAGCTCTGCTCTGGAACACTCCTGGAAATCTGCAATTGTTTCAACTTCTGCTATGCTTATGCCCAAATCTCCAAAGCCATACATTTTTACTTTTCTATACAAAGCAAAACGTTTTAGCCTAACAGACTTAAGTATCACTTAGCTTTAAATTTGAGGGATAGGGGCACCTGGGTGGCTCAGTCGTTAAGTGCCTTTGGCTCAGGTCATGATCCCAGGGTGCTGGGATCGAGCCCCATATCGGGCTCCCTGCTTGGTGGGGAGCCTGCTTCTCCCTCTCCCACTCCCTCTATTTGTGTTCCTTCTCTCGCTGTGTCTCTGTCAAATAAATAACATCTTAAAAATAAATAAAAATTAAAAAATTGAGGGACTGTGAAAAACTATTGCACTGACAACAGGCCATCTGCAAATCTTGCTGTATGCTAAAAGTTTCAACAGGGAACTGGCTTCTGAAAAAGTGGGTGTTTGTTGAAAACTAGAGATGATACAGTTGCATTGTGGGGAATTCTTAACACTTGCTTTTCTAGTTCACAAAACCCTACATTTCCTCGTGTTCCTGGGACTGTCAAGTCATTCCTGTATCCCTGGGCAGAATTAAAAGTCCTCACAGACAACAGCACGTTTACTACTTCTGTCTGCTAGAAGTTCCTCTTCTAATCAGATACCCAGAATTCTTATTCTTCTGATTCCTGACTGTGGAAGGGAAGGCTTTAGATTCTCAAGTTTAGAGGTGGAAAAACAATGAATTCTCAATGATCAGTGAGACTTGTATGTTAGCTCTCATTGGCATTAGCACTTTAAAAGTGCTATAGAAGAGAGTGAAGCTTAAACCAAAGGAATGAATCTCTCAATGTTGGAACTTCAAGGGCTCTAATCAGTGTAAGAGATCTCTGTGACAGGGGTCTTCCGAGGCTCTGACGGTAATCTCCATACACTCCATACACTCCATAAGAGCTCACCTGCTCCTAAACTTGCCAAGGTGTGTGTTCCTTCCAGTTCAAGCCAAACAGCCTTAAAAGCTTAATAGTACAAAATTCATCGTGTAACTCTGTTTAACAAACACAACTGAATAATATTTTTTACAGTATAGCTCAAAGCCAAGTGAGATAAGCTATAAAACCATACCCCAATGGAGTCTTAACTCAGAGGCCGCTAAGTGTAAAAATCAAAACTAGCCAGATGTTACATTTAACAGATGTATAATGCCTCAACCAATATATAAGTACAGTAAAAAATTTAAAATCCCTTTGTAAGTAGAAAACTTAAAACTTCGGATTTCAGCAAGTGTAGCCTTAGCACATGGTTTGTGTGTCACACCCTTGAAGAATTTTAAGGTTTTCCCTAATTGGGTATACATGTTGTAAACAATAGAATAAAGGGTGTGTGTGTGTGTGTGCGTGTGTGTGTGTGTGTGTTAAGCAAAATCTGGAGGAGAAATCTAGTTTGCTCTTACCTGGGTCAGTTTCTTGAATAAGATGGAGCTAAAGACATTTTAGAGAAAAAGAACAAAAATAAGATGTTTTAAGTATACGAATACATAAAAATGGAATTGAGTCAGTAAAAAGGGATACAAAGGATAGAAAGGTTGATAACAAAGGAATTGAGCAGGACAAAGAAATGGCGCAAAATGACTGAAACCCCTTATGAACAGGTTGAATATGAAAACAGAGTGCCAGAGCATTGGTAATGCCATTAGTAAGCAGTTTTTGGTGGTGGTTAAATTTTATACAGCTCATTTTGCAACTGATGGAGTGAGTGGATGGCTATGACTGGGAAAGCTGGTGAGATAGTTAAAATGCTAATTATACAGCCCGAGGACTGGGCTAGCGAATACTTAAATGGTTTCATAATAAATCTTTAGAATTATTAGTACACGCATTTGAGTATCGGCCACATTGCTGTGAGCCTTGGGGTAATTCTAGTGTTTATTATTTCCCTATATTCATTCCCGGCACTACCTCTACCCCACAAAACACCTAAATACATTGGCTCTGAAAAGTTACATTTTTCAACAGTATGTACATTGCCTAAGTCCGCTGATACCAAAGTAATATGACAATTCAAAGGGAATTCCCTCTTTCCTGATGCCAGGGTTTACTTTTTGAGAATCCTTCTTGCGTATGCAGATAGGAGGCCACGGAAGACCCTTTCATAGATTAGAAAAGCAACTTTTCCAGTTCTTATCCTGAGTCACTACTCTGCTCTGTACTGTCTGGATACCTAATAGGAACGAATGTGAGGTACCGAATTTACCGCTATCTGGTTGTTCAGTTCTTCCACGGTCATCAAAGAAAGGCAGTTTGCTCTTGTGCTGTGGCTAAACTGAGAAGCGGGAGACGCCAGCCCCTCTAAAGACAGACGCATCTCCAAAGCGGACAGACCGCGGACCCCGCTTCAGACCGGGGACCGAACTAGAGAGTAGCGAAAGGGAAGGGAGCGAAAAGCGTGCTCCTCCGAGGAAAACGAAACCGCACCCAAGCTAACGGGCACCACCGGGCAGTACCCGGGGGAAGCGTGGGCGGACGCACGGCCCCCTCCCGGGCGTCCTCCCGCCCCCGAGCGCCCTCTCACGTTGTTGCGCACCCGGCCGGGGAGGCAAGTCGCGCGCGTTCCCTCGGCTCCCGCGGGCTGGGGGCGCGATCGCAGTCGCGCGCGGGGGCGGGGCCGGCGCGGGAGTGCGCGCGCGCGCGCGCGCGCGGGGCCGCGGGCAGGGGGGCGGGGCGGCAGAGCTGGGCGGCTGGGCCTGGAGGACAGCGGCGGCGGAGACGACGAGCGGCAGAGGGAACGGCGCCGAGAGGCCGTGCGGAACGCGGGCGCCAGGAAGGGGGGAGCGCAGAGGTAACGCAGGACGGAACGGGCGGGCGGGGAGTGGGCGCGGGCTCGCTGGACCCCGAAGGCGAGTGGTCGAGGCCGCTCGCCCGGGGCGCCGACGCCGCTCCCAGAGTGGAGGGGGCGGGGCGCTCGGGTCCCCGGAGGTGGTGCCTTTTGTCTGCCTCTCCCGGCCGCTCCGCCCTCCCTCCCCTCTCCCCTGCGACCTAGCCCCCTGCCCCTCTCGTTGACGCCTCCTCCGGGGCCCTCTGGCGCGCGCGCTCCCGCCCTTGTTTTGTTTGGACTGAGGTGGGAGGAGGGGGTAGCTCTTCCCTGGTCCAGGGCCCTGCGTCCCAGCGCGCCTGCGCCAGCGTCCTCCCGCTGCGCTCCGATTGGCTGAGGCCTTGCGCATGCTCCCGAGGCCCGAGGCGGACCCCGCCGCCGCCCCCGCCCTCCCCTCCCCCCGCCGCC
The DNA here is from genome assembly GCF_964656455.1 of Halichoerus grypus. Classification (NCBI taxonomy): domain Eukaryota; kingdom Metazoa; phylum Chordata; class Mammalia; order Carnivora; family Phocidae; genus Halichoerus; species Halichoerus grypus. Next base: position 172,504,420 of record NC_135716.1, read on the forward strand.
CCATTCCCTCAGCGGTTTTTGGAGCGGGTTCGAAAGATGCCGGCGGCGGTGACTGGCTGCGGCGGGCCCGCCCCCCGGCTTCTCCGCCCCCGCCGCCGCCATTACGGAGCTCCCAGTGGTGAGTGCGCGGAGCGCTAGTGCTCGCGGTCCGCCGCTTCTTGTGTCGCGCGGGCGACCGCTGCCGGGGTCGTGGTGTCGGCCTCGGCCGCGTGCATCCCCGAGCGCGAGCCCCGCGTCCCGAGCTGCCGGCCGCGCGGAGCCCGCGCCGCAGCTCCTCGGTGTCCGCCGCCTCTGAGCCCTCCTGTCATCTGCCGCGCTGCCTTCCTCTTGGCCCCGCGCTGCCCCGCCTCTGCTCGCGCCCCGCACCGGCCGCTCCCTGCCTCTTTGTCTCGGCTGCGCTGTTCCCCGTGTGCCTCTCCGCGGTCTGGGCGGGCGTTTCCGAGCTGCTGCTGCTCCTGCTGCTCCTGCGATGCGGGCCTGAGCTTTTCGTTTTCCCGTCTGGCATGCCCAGAGCTTGTCGCTCACCGCACCTTAGAAGGTGTGGTTTTAATTAAAAAAGTCGAACTCGTGAATATGAGCGTTTGTCAAGAGGTGGCAGGAGTGCTGAAGTGAGAGCCTCAGATCTGAGTTTTGATACCGAATTGGCCACTGTCTGTGCCCGAGGACGGGTCACTTAACCTTTTGGGGGCAGTATTCTCTCCTGCACGGAGGACTGGACAAGGTGAACTTGATTGCCCCTTCAGCGTACAAATTCTAAATTCTCTCTGTTGTTTATTATGCTTCCTGACTTTTCATTACACCGCAAAGTGAGAATCCAGTTAGAAATACGTCTAGGAATTCGCCTGGGACTTGTTAGGCAGCTCTCGTGTCTTAGAGTGAAATTAGACGTGACTGGTTTTATTTTGGAAGATACTTTGATTTTGTTTTATCTGGCATGGGCATGAAACTACTCTGAGCTCTTTTAAGTTTTTATTGCTCTTTTGAAAAGTTCAGTTTACTATGTTTCAAAGTAGAAGTAACATTTTAAAGATCTATTTTGTTTTTTGTTTTGTTTTTGGTTTGGCTGCGTTTTTAAACTGACTTGGACGACTGAGGGCAGAAAGTTGGAGGAAGTATCCTGAACTGTTACAGATAGATGAAAATCATAACTGTTTAGGCAGTTAGGTTGTGATTGTGTTTTTCAGGGGGGGCCATGTAGTGTCCATACATACCATCTATTCCCAAGGTAATTAGGTACATACTGATTTGTTTAAGTGTAAAAGTGGGTGGGGGAAAGTTGCCAGCAAATTACCGGCATGCTTTTTGTGACATTACTATTAAGTGAAAGACTTGAGGTTGCGAACATTTTGATATATTTTGTGCATGTAGCTGATGATTTTGTAATTTATAACACTGCACACATTTTATGGTAAAATATGAAATAATAGTACTTTCCCTAAAATGCATATCTTCAAGGATATCAAAAAACTACTACTACTACTAACCTTGTTAACCTCCTACTAATTTTTCTATTGCTTTCTCATAATGTAGAGAGAAAAACTCTGGAATTCTAGACTTTATCACCTTTTTTTATTGCTTGCATTAAATTAAAAACAATTTAGAATTTCCTTTTACAAAGGCAACTCTTTGTATAGTTAATCTAACGTTAAAAAAAAAACAAACCCAGATTGGAGACCACAGGAGGACCACATAAACCACAGGTAAACTCAGATTGGTTTTGGCACATAAAAGAACCTAGCTGGAAAACTTTCTCCATCTATTCATCATCCTTTCATTTAACAAACATTTGTTGAGCACCTGTTCTATGCCTTGGGTGTTCTTAGGCACCAAGTATGCATCAGTGAACCAGCTGGATAATCTCTCTGCTGGGGAATAAGCATGGTAGCCTAAAAGTCTGATTCAAAAGTACAGCCACAAAAAGTTAAATTAATAGGTACATGGTGATGATAAGGCAGTGTGAGTTAACCATCCATATGGTTTTGTTAGCTCTGTAATGAACATTGAACATATTAAGTAACTCATTAGCCAACCTGTTAAAAAGAATTATAGACTAAAGCTTTTTTTTTATTTTTTAAGATTTTATTTATATATTTGACAGAGAGAGACACAGAAAGAGAGGGAACACAAGCAGGGGGAGTGGGAGAGGGAGAAGCAGGCTTCCCACGGAGCAGGGAGCCCGATGCGGGGCTCGATCCCAGGGCCATGGGATCATGACTGGAGCCGAAGGCAGACGCTTAACGACTGAGCCACCCAGGCGCCCCCAGACTGAAGCTTTAAGTTCCATGACCCTTAACCAAGGAAATTCAGAGCTGAGGCAAACATTTTTATTTTAAAGTAAACTCTGTGCCCAGTGTGGGGCTCAAACCCATGACCCCAAGATCAAGAGTTGTATTTTACAAACTGAGCCAGCCTGGTGCCTCTGAGGCAAACATTTCTTAATATTTATCCCAAATAACTTTGGGTTCCTTTTTTTAAGTGTTCTTCACGTACACTAAATATAGTAATAAGTAATTAGATGGCATTGTTCATTTAACTTTTTTTCCCCCAAATTTGTCCCAACACATTATGTGTTGGACACTGTTCTAGGTGCTACGAGTACAGTGTGAATTAAAGGTCCTAGCCCTTTTAGTGCTCTGGGTGCATTTGAGAGAGATACATAATAAACAAGTAAACACATATTTTGACTTTCAGTTGGTATTAAATGCTAAAGAAACCCGAAGAATGAGAAGGACGGGAGGCCTTTCTGAGGGGCGTGACATTGAGCAGAAACCTGATTGAAGTGTCTAGGAAAAGAGTGTTTTAGTTTAAGAGAACAGCAAGTACAAACACCCTGAGGCAGGGATGAGGAGAGCACAGTGCCAGGGCCAAAAGGTCTTTGTGTTTGGAGTCGAGAGAGTAGAGTGATGGGTAAAGTAGTAGGAGGTGAGATTAGTAAAATAGGGGGATGGTAATTGGGAGGTTTTAAGCAGCAGAGTGTCAGGATTTACATTTTTGGTGGATGCAGCCAGGAAGATGGGCAAACCACCATTTTTTTTTTTTTTTTTAATTCCAACCTGGGCATGCTTCTTACCCGGCCTAATTTAAACTATCATTCTTGTCCTTGGGTTAATGATGTCTAATGTCTTTATGGACCATGTACTTGCTGCCCTGATTTTAGTTTCATCACATTGGCATTAGTAGTAGCTTCCTTTGCGTGCCCCCTCCCCTTTTAACTCATTTGTTTTAGTTTTGAGTAATTAATGAATATAGTAGACTGGAAAGGTTTTGATACTCTTTTCAGTATTGTGTTTACAGGGAAAATATTTTTTCAAGATATCCTATGAACAGAGACTCCTGAAGGTTTTTGTTGACTTCACAATAGCATTTTCAACGTAGCTAGTGTTACTGTGGGTTAAGAAAGATGAATTCATTAGCCGTATCACTTTACCAAAAATAACCTGATTGTGGTGGTTTACTTCTCTACAGGGTTCACGTGTGAAAAGAGCAGCAGATTTGCTTAGTTTTTTTTTTAATTGTTCAAGAAAATATATTACTATGTAAGTGCTGGTTGCATGAATGAGCAGGTTTTTGTATTCAAATTATTCCAAGATAGACTTTTAGGTTTCACAAGCCTAAATAGTGTTCTTAAGCCCATCGTGGCCCTCTTTTCACAGATCAAAAAACAATTATTTTTACTTCTGTATTTTGTAATTCTTTGAAGTGAATTGCTATGTGAACATTTTAAGTAGTTTTTATAACATAATTTTTAAAATATTCATGAATATTACTAATTTACTCTTGATAAGTTTTAGTGCATCTTGAATTCTATCAGCTGCCTTTGCTTGCAGCTGATTGACAGTTCACAAGTCTGGCATTGCTCTTGGGGTTCCCATAAAAAGATTTTCCCTGTAAATGTGAAAGCATTCTCTATGTTTGGGTTTTTTGGATTTATCCTAGTTGTTGTAGCTTGGGACTATTACCTGACAAATTGAAAGCTCTTGAATTCCTAGACAGGGTCAGAGCTTAAAGTAGAGGTTGAATGACTAGTCTGCTATTCCCCAGCTCTTTGTTAATGTTCATTAGCACAAAGATCTAAACACTCAAATGATCATTTTCTTATATTTTGGAGAGATTTTTATTATAAAATGTCATTGAGTCCCAGATGAGATTTTTTTTGAGGGCAGAGAGTATTAATGATCAGGTAAATTTGAGTGACTACATGGGTTTTATCTTTGAATATTTAATTATGTTCTTTCTTCTGTGCTAGTTTTGCCTACTTTAAAAATAACAAATAAGGTCTTGGAAGCATACTTCTCTTCTCCTAGGTGACGGTCTAAATTTGCTTCTCTAGGTCTGGAGGCTCTTAGAGTATCACGTTCTTCAGCAGGATTTTTGCCCTTGGATTACTTATCTAATGGAGATGAAGTCAAGGTTGCCGATAATTTTCCTGATCCGTTTGAGAACAATAACAACAAAAACCTTCTCTCTTCAGTAATTGAGTAAACATTTGACTAAACTGTTCCTTAGTCTCCTTATTCTGTCCTTTCTAAGTTCCTGATGGTAGCCGGAGGGGAATGGGGTTAGGTTCCTTAGGAGCTTTCTTGTCCTTGTTGCCTTTGTTCACGTGGCAGGTGCAACAGCTGCTGTGGCTTGTGCGTTTGTCTTAGTGGCTGCTTTACGTAGTCTGTATTTTGATAGTTGATTTTATCTTTCTGAATGATAACTGATCAAGTCATCTGTCACTTAACTATAAGTTTTATAGTTAATTTTTTCCCCTTTGGATGTGTATTAAATTTAGACATTTAGTTTAGTTTTGTTTCTGTTAATCTTCACACCAGGTCTTTTCTGTGCTTTAGGTTGACTCTTCACCACACTGAAACCATTAGGAAAAATCCTTGTGGTTAACAGCAGAGGCTTCAGAGTGTAACCTGTACTCGGGCCTAGAAATTATTTTAAATGGCGACTGATACGTCTCAAGGTGAACTCGTCCATCCTAAGGCACTCCCACTTATAGTAGGAGCTCAGCTGATCCACGCGGACAAGTTAGGTGAGGTAGGGGCTGACACATTCTTGAAGCTCACTCTTGGATCAGTCCCTGACTTCAGGCCCTGCTGGGTCCTTCTTGGTACATGTTCCTTTCCTTACTTTGGGGAGTTCTGGGTTGTGAATCTGAAAAAAATCAAACATACAAAATTCTTTTCATCTTCCCTTTCCCCTCAAATTCCTGAGAAAACCTCCAACCTTCTAAATTTATTCCAAATCAAGTATAATTACCTGTTTCCATTTGAAATTCTAGCTAAAATAAAATATTTTGAAAAGTATTTTTTAAAAAATCATATTTATTACTTCAACAAAACTTGTTAAAAGTAATTTGCATCAGATCCTGGAGTCGACTTGAAGAATTCTCCTACATCTTCTAACACCCAGTTAGGCCCCTTGAGAAAGAGAAAAAAGAGAATTTTTCTTATGCATGTGTGATTATGGCTGTCTTTTTTCTTAGAAGGTAGAAGATAGCACCATGCCGATTCGTCGAACTGTGAATTCTACGCGGGAAGCTCCTCCCAAAAGCAAGCTTGCTGAAGGGGAGGAAGAAAAGCCAGGTAAAGTAAAGCAGTAGACAACTTAAAATGGCAAAAGTTTCTATTCCAGTTTGGAGTATCCCATTAATTCCTTTGAACTTAATTAATTGTTCTTTTTTCATGGTTGTTTTGGGGGGACATTGAAAGAGAGAAGTGGTACCTATGGATATGTCATTTCCAGATCAAAATGAGCAAAGTAAGAATTTCATCTTGTCTCTAAAGATTTTTAGAAGGTGAAAATTTCATGTTCTTGGAATTAAAAAGAAAATAGTTGGCAAGAACAGGAACCGTCAAAGAGTAACTTCTGGCCATACTGTGTCATGGGGATAAAGACTGTGGAGGAATGGGGGTCTTGAGCCTTCAAGACAGACAGTGCAGGGTCACCCAGAAATCATCATGAGGCCTTAAGGGAACAAATGGGCAATCAAAGTATTGGTTTGTATTTGGTGTTGTTGGAGAGAAGATTGGCCATACAGAGTTGGGAACATAATGAATCAAGAAAAATGTAGAACCATCAACCTAGGTAATAGTGCTCCTTTATGGCATCTCCTTTTCCTTGTTTTTCTTTTTCTTCTTGTGACCTTTTTCTTTCTTTCCTTATCCTTTTCCCCTTTCTCCCTTGCCTTTCATCTTCAGTTTGCCAGGGATGAGCACATGGTGCTGTCCCTGTTGTGGCTATTAGAACTAAGTATTTGCTGACCAGCGCAGATTAGGAATAAAAAATATGTGCACCCTGTTGCCTTTATCCCTTGGTGCAGCAGGAATATACTCTTCCAGCTGAACCTGGGTTTTGTTTCAAAATACTCAGATGAATAGCACAAACAACTTGGGTACACTAGCCTGAGGTACTTAGGAGACATGGGAATCAGCATATGAAAAAATGAGAGGTGCTGGCGAGGTGACGTTGGTTATTTTGTCCAGCACTGTGATAGCCACTTTATGGCCCATCTTAAGCTGCCATTTGCTTTACAGTCAGCTAAAGCCACTAAATCACTAATCACATCAGTTTTCAGAATATATGCAGAGAGTTCAGGTATTGGAAAAGTCAGCCAGGAATTTAGAAAGGGTCAGTAAGTCACTTCACAAGTTCTGTGTGTAATCTCCCATTATAGTATTTTGTATATAAAAATAATTTGACTTCACTCATACTTTAGATTTTATAAATCCTGCATTTCACAGGACAGACGCGATAGTTTAATGAGTTGGAAACAGTGTCTTATACATACTGTATACTCAGTGTTTGTTGAATTACTGCACCTTTATTAATCCATCAACTATTAAACAGTTACTCTTTTTTTTTTTTTTTTTAAAGATTTTATTTATTTGACAGAGAGAGAGACAACAAGAGAGGGAACACAAGCAGGGGGAGCGGGAGAGGGAGAAGCAGGCTTCCCGCTGAGCAGGGAGACCAATGTGGGGCTCGATCCCAGGACCCTGGGATCATGACCTGAGCCGAAGGCAGACGCTTAATGACTGAGCCACCCAGGCGCCCCTAAGCAGTTATTCTTGAGAAAATAATATGAAATTGAATTTATAGCTCTAAGAGTAAAACCCAGTAAACGGTTTTTTTCATCCGTTTTAGAATAAGGCAATGTAGAAGTAAACATAATGACTACTAGTAAGTTCTTACTCATGCAGGAGTTAAATCAAGTTGGTGGGGTGAGGGACAGTAAAAGATACGTATGTGATTAAAAAAATACATCTAACAGTAATTATCTGAGTCACCAGATACCATTGTTACAATGAAGTTCTAGCTTTAATACTTTGTGAAATAGTTCTAGAAGCAGCAGGAGAGGCCAAAGATTGCAAGTGTACCTATAAAGCATTTTATACAATACCCATGATAAATCTGTGAGGTAAGATTACTGAAACTTGGAGATATCCAAGAACTTGCCCTAAGATAGCAAGCTAGAAAGTTATAAGGACTGAACTTGAATCCAGGTGTGTCTGACTCTTCAATTTTGGCTAAACCTGTATGTGAGGATTTTCAACTTATATGCAAGTCTGGTTGAAGGGCATAATCTAGGATGAGATCAACAAATGATAGTTGACTGTCCTGAAGTTCATGGTTTAGAATTTTAATTTGTTGAAAATTAGAAATTCCTTTAGAACTGTATATATGTGTTTTGGTTATAAGAAGGAAGTGGCATTTTTTTGTTCTCTTAGAAGTTTTCATCATGATAGTAATTTGTTCACATTTATTTTTTTTAAAAGATTTTGTTTGTTTATTTGACAGAGAGAGAGAGACAGTGAGAGAGGGAACATAAGCAGGGGGAGTGGGAGAGGGAGAAGCAGGCTTCCCGCGGAGCAGGGAGCCCGATGTGGGACTCGATCCCAGGACCCTGGGATCATGACCCGAGCCGAAGGCAGACGCTTAACCGACTGAGCCACCCAGGCACCTGTTCACATAATTTAAATGACCAAACTCTTCAAGCCTATACTTTTATTTTTTTGCCTAAGTTTTGCCACTGGGGAGTCTTTTTCTTTGAAGTCCCTACTTAACCAAATCTAGGGTACTGTGTTTTGTAGTAACTGCTCAAAGAGACATGCTGAGAAAAGACACAGATTAGCAACTGCAGACCTCACTATTCCCCCTCTCAGATTTCTACTCTTGCCCCAGTCCTTTAACGTGGAAAATAGGTGTTCATTTTCTGTTACTTATTCCTTTCCTAAGATTTGTCTGTTAAATTATGAAATAGCTAATTTTTTTTTCTTTAAGATTTTATTTATTTGACAGACACAGCGAGAGAGGGGACACAAGCAGGGGGAGTGGGAGAGGGAGAAGCAGGCTTCCCGCAGAGCAGGGAGCCTGATGCGGGGCTCGATCCCAGGACCCTGGGATCATGACCTGAGCTGAAGGCAGATGCTTAACAACTGAGCCACCCAGGCGCCCCTGAAATAGCTAATTTCTTAATTATGAATTTTATCATTAATATTGCAGAGAGTGGGCAAGAGATTTGATTTGAGGTAAAATGAGTTTCTCTTTCTGTGTAATTGTCTGGTCCATCTCCTTTTATCACCTAATGGTCTGGATAAGCAACCCATTGAATAGGCAATTTGAGTGGACTAAAAAAGGAAAGAAAACTGCAACTGATTGTCATTTGTTCATTTTAAAATACATCTGTCAATTGGAGCATTTGGCTTTTCTGTTTAATAAATTAGACTTTTACCCTTTTATTGACTCAGTCTCTAATATATCTGCTTAATGCGATTCTGCTCACCTGATTTTTTAGAACCAGACATAAGTTCAGAGGAATCTGTCTCTACTGTAGAAGAACAAGAGAATGAAACTCCACCTGCTACATCTAGTGAGACAGAGCAGCCAAAGGGAGAAGCTGAGAATGAAGAGAAGGAAGAGAACAAGTCCTCAGAGGAAACCAAAAAGGAGTAAGGAGTTATGCCTTCTTGCTATTTATAATTGAAGACTATGTAAAAGGACTGTAGATCAGATTGTTTTACGGCTTTTTAACATTGGTTTATGCTAGATACTTGCTGTGTACTTGGATTTACTTTTTAGAATTATTGTTTGAAATAGGTTTGTTATGTAGTTGTAAGGCCTATTAGAGTTTGTAGTAGTTATTATAATAGTGGTTTGAATAACTCAAAATTCATTGCTCTTGCATTTGGAATTTTTTTTGTGCTAGAATTCATTGTGGGAGTGTCTGATATTTTAATCATTGACATAATTTCAATAAGAAATGAAACATGGGGCGCCTGGGTGGCTCAGTCGGCTAAGCGTCTGCCTTCGGCTCAGGTCATGATCCCGGGGTCCTGGGATCAAGTCCCGCATGGGGCTTCCTGCTTAGCAGGGAGTCTGCTTCTCCCTCTCCCTCTGCCTCTCTCTCTCTCCCTCTGTCTCATGAATAAATAAATAAAATCTTAAAAAAAAAAAAAATGAAACATGACTCTAAAAATCTGACCTGGGAAATACTTCACCATTTTATTCCTGCCTCTGTGAGTTGTTTTTATATGTTTATGTTAGAAAACATTAATCTATAACAGCTATTGCCAGCATCACCTAAAACTCTGTGTGTGTATGATGAAGTATTCATCACTTGGAGGGTGACTTTATGAATCTGAAAGTGAAATTTGCTACTGGTCATCTGTACAATGTGGTGGCAATTCTTTTTTCTTTTTTCTTTTTTTCAAAGATTTTATTATTTGAGAGAGAGAGCACACAAGGGGTGGGGAAGGAGCAGAGGGAGAAGAACAAGCAGGCTCCCCGCCGAGCAGGGAGCCCTTTGTGGGGCTCCATCCCAGGACCCTGGGATCATGACCTGAGCCAAAGGCAGACACTTACTGACTGAGCCACCCAGGCGCCCCAGCAATTCTTAATTAAAGTTTTGTTTTTTTTGCAGGACAGCTGGTCGCATTCTATTCTTTTCATAGTTGGTCAAAATTGTTAGGAATTATTTTTTAAATGAAAGAATGACTTAGTAATAACTATACTTTCTGGGTGTAGTCCTCAGGGAATCCTTTGTAGGTTTAAGTTCTCTGGAATTTTTAGCAGGTACCCTGTATTTTAGGTGCATGGAGTGCTATTATTGTTATTTAGAATACAATCTGTGTAATGCTTTATGGCTCACAAAATTGTTTTTTCAAACAATCTCATAATTCTTGCAACAAACTTGTAAAATATTTGGCCTTAGATTACTATTTTACAGCTGAGGAGACTGAGACTCAGGTTACCTGCCAAGGTCATGTAGCTAGTAAATGTTAGAGCAAAAACCCAAACCCAGGTCTTCCAACTTCAGAGCTTGAGTTCTTTTCACTGTGCTAAATGACAGCTGTTGTAGTTTTTAGAATATGTTTTAAAATTCTCATTTCTTTAGTGTGCTGGCCTTTTATACCAGTGGTAATTTATCTGACTCCTCTCTCCTGCACCTAAGAGAAGACACCTTTCTGGTTCATTTATAGTATCCAATTTTTTAAAAAGGTTTTATTTTTTGAAAATTTGCTCATTTTATGTATCACTTCAGTGTGGCAATAAAACATTAATTTTTATCCTTTCCTTGTCCATTCTTCTTTCTGACTTTATACCTCTTTCTGCAGAGTTTACTTTGCATAATAACAATTATTTGTTTTAAAGTGAGAAAGATCAGTCTAAAGAAAAGGAGAAGAAAGTGAAAAAAACAATACCTTCCTGGGCTACCCTTTCTGCCAGCCAGCTAGCCAGAGCCCAGAAACAAACACCGATGGCTTCCTCCCCACGTCCCAAGATGGATGCAATCCTAACTGAGGCCATTAAGGCAAGTTTTTATTACAAACAGTTCATCTTAGATCTATTTTGTTCGTCTTTGGGTTATTTGAAAATGGCATATTCCTGTCCAGACATGAGAAATCTTGCTCTGTTTCCTAAAAGATACTTAAATAGAAGAAAGCCATTGTGAAGTTCCTGTTGTTTTTGTTAATAAGAAAATCACATTTGGTGAGCACTGTTAATTTTTTAATTCAAATTTATTATAGCAAGTATTTTTAACTTCAGATTTTTTTTGTTTTGCTCAGTTTATTGGTTAAATATAGTATTTATTTGAAGGCTGAACCTGTTAATTCATTCAGCAAACATTTAAGGACTAACTTCTCTGTATCTGTAACCCTGCTAAGGATGTCATCTCTGCCCTTATGAAGTCTGATTGTGACTGAGAGTAACTGAATAGCACAGAGGATTTTTATTTTAAAAAAGATACACTGTCTTTAGGTCCATTTTCAAAGCTGAGTGTCTAATACTGGTAATAGCTAGCTTTCTCACCTAAGCTCTAAGAAACCCTCTTAGAAACCTTACTATTTTGGGGTGCCTGGGTGGCTCGGTCGTTAAGCGTCTGCCTTCGGCTCAGGTCATGATCCCAGGGTCCTGGGATGGAGCCCTGCATCGGGCTCCCTGCCCTGCGGGAAGTCTGCTTCTCCCTCTCCCACTCCCCCTGCTTGTGTTCCCTCTCTCTCGCTGTGTCTGTCAAATAAATAAAAAGTAAAAAAAATCTTTATAAAAAAAAAAAAAGAAACCTTACTATTTTGCTTCATCACCAAAAATTCTCCTTGCACAGCTTTCTGACTTTGCTGTAATCCACTGACTCCCATTAGCTTACGGGTCCTCACGTAGCTTTCTTATTTTAATTTTTAAGGTTATCTTATCATCTGACCTTGCCTTTTTTAAGTTTTCCTGGTTACTTTTACCTTGCTAATTCGCATAATATGATAATCTCACTAGCTCCTCTTATCTCATCATGCAAATTAACAAGACACCCTCATTTTAGGGATCTTGTTGCTAGGATCTCAGTCAGAATTGGGGAAAGAGGAATAAAGACCAATGTAATCAGGGTGGTGTACAGAGGAGAGAGCAGCCTAGTGGTCATTTTCAGAATTTGAGAATGAGACATAAACTGGAAAAGGGTTTGCCTTCACACCACTCCCTGCACTCCTTTCAAGAGTGCTCTCAACTCCTTAAAACTTTCTTGGTTTGGATAGCTTGACTGTAATGAGATCTCTTTTCTTTGTATAGCCTTTCTTCCAGGATTTCACTTCATGACCTCTCAGCCTAGATTTCGAGGAGCAGGGTTACAGTGAGGTTGGAGAAGGGACTAAAATTTTAAAATAGTGAAACAAAAAATTAGAACAGTATAATTAGGCCTAAAGAATAGTTTGAATCTGATTGTGCATATTTGTACAAGGGAGGGTATGTGTGTGTGTGTTGCATGCAGTGTAAGAAATCATGATTACAGATCATTGATACCATTTTGTGAATAAACAGAAGTCCTTATGTCTACTTCCATCTCAGTGTCAGTTTGGTGGAGCATAGAATTGCTTTAGCATTAGAGAGTCCTTTTCTGCTCGATTTTCTTTGTATTTTCTTAAAAAATCAGGAGTAAACTTTAATAGGTTGTAATAGATCAGAGATACTTGAAGTAAGTCAACCATATTAACACAAATTTGTTTTATGTTGTACAATTTTTCTTTATTGTCAAAGTATGTAAAATAACATTCAATCACGTCTTTATCCAATGAGAATAAATAAGTGCCACGTTCAGTTTATAGACAATGGCAACACAAAATTGGTGGACTAGCCCATTAGGTAGATAACAGATGCTCCTTACGTGTGCTTCAAAATGTAAAGCATTTGAAAAAAATTTGCCACCTTTATGACTTAATGACCTACTTAAGTCTTCCATGGTCACTAATCAAATGGCATATAGATAAATTGGATGGAAACAAAAGAGGGCATTTTAAGTCACAATCGAATGCCCTCATTGTTACCCAGAACTTTGCTTAAGATTTTGCCATCTGTAAACCAGTTTTATGCCATTTATTCGGATTATCTTTGCTAATGTTCTCTGCTGACATTCACACAAAGCCTACAGAGAACATTGGTCCTGGTATGCTTAAAGCTCATTCCAGAAAATGAATCAGATCTATAATCCTATAGTAATAGAAATGTTCTGTTTTCTTCATTTTAATGCTGGAGATCTGTCTTTTAAATATAGAATAGAATTAAAATGGAAGGAAGTTCTTCCTTGACACACAGAATGTTCACGTTTTATCTTCTCTTTGCCTGTCTTCAACTAAGTTAAAATTATTGTTGCAAAAAGATTATTTCTGTATTTCTCAACAGCCATGATGAACTGAAGTTACCTGAAAGACTGTTCATTCTTCCTGCCATTTTTATCATCTTTTGTCAAGTTCACCTCCAAAATTTATTTTGAAAACATATGTGTCAGATTCTCTGTCTAATGAAAAGCAGCTGGTATAAAGTAATGTGTATGGTTTGGTAAATCTGTTTTCTAGGCATGCTTCCAGAAGAGTGGTGCATCAGTGGTTGCTATTCGAAAATATATTATTCATAAGTACCCTTCTCTGGAGCTGGAGAGAAGGGGCTACCTCCTTAAACAAGCACTGAAAAGAGAATTAAATAGAGGTGTCATCAAACAGGTATTAAACAATTATTGGGGATAAGATCATTTCAACATGTATTAACTGTAAGTCCACAATAATATTTAGGCTTTCTGTGTCTTCTTTTGTAAATTAACATGATGATGAAATGTTTAAGCTTAACCTAGTTTTATTATTTGAGACTAGGTTTCAGAATCACAGGTGTGCCAGTTATCTTTGATAAGTTAACTGTTTTGGAGAGCAGAAGCATTATGATAGTGTAATTTGGTTCTGGTGCTCCTTGTACTTTTATAAATTTTATTTCTTTATTTATCTATTTTTTTAGAGAGCGTGAGTGCATGAGCTGGGGGTGGGAGGCAGGAGGGGCAGAGAGAGAGAGAGGGAGAAAATCTTAAGCAGACTCCGCGCTGAGCCCTACACAAGGCTTGAGATCATGACCTGAGCTGAAATCAAGAGTCAGATGCTTAACCGACTGAGCCACCCAGGTGCCCCATAATTGGATTTTCTTTGGGGGCCACTTAATGCTTGAGATCATGTAGTTCTGAAAATAAGATGTGGGGTCAAGGAATCAATTTATTGCAGCAGCAAAAAAGAATTATTCTTGTCTTGTGTTTGTTAGTTTTAAAGCCTGTTTTGTGACTGGACTTGTTACTGTTACGTATTTGTAAATAGGTTCACTTTAACCTAACAGTATTAAAGCTTGTTAGGAGCATCAGAGAAGCCTGAGTAAATTGAGACTAGTACTAAAACCAGTAATGATTTCAGGCATAAACACATGTTATTTTGCATAGTACATCAAAATATTGTTTAGAATCATAAAAATTTAAAGTTGGAATGGACTTTATCTTAAATCCTCTTCAGAGGTCCAGTAATTATCACGATCCCATGGTACTGGCAAAAATGGTTCAAAGGACATAGTTAACTGTATTCCCAGAGTCCTGTTGCCTTTTCTTTCATACCTTTCTGCACAATTTGATTAATACAGAATTCTGTGCCACTAAGGCATTTAAATTCTGATTAGGAACTTTCAACAAGTACTTCATTCCACAAATATATATTGTTCCTGTGTGCCAGGTGCTTGGGGACCCATCAGTGAGTAAAGCAGATTCCTGCTGTGGAGCTAACATTACAGCTTTCTTAAAATGTTGTATAACTGATATTTATATGGCCTTTAAAATAGTCACTGATTTAAAGGTATTATCTAACCAATGTAATTAGAACCAAAGACTTGTCCTCTATCATAGTGTATGTCAGCACAGTTTATGAGCTGGCTTCATGGGGTTTTTTTTTTGTTTGGTTGGTTTTTTTTTTTTTTTGTGAAATATAGTTTATGACCTATTCTTGCCTCGTAGGCTGACCTCAGTTTGATGCTTAAACAACAGTTTATAGGCTGAAAGCATTTCAGCTTGATTGCTACATTCATAGTAGCACAAATAAAGCTAAGGTGTGGAGGACTCAGGTTAGTGCCAATCAGCTTTAAAGTTCTATGAAAGTGCTTTGTAAACTGTGGAAATATGTGGTAAGACTTACACATACCATATGGGGTGGCTAAGAATTAATTAGATAACTATTCCCATGTGCAGTAATAATCACTAATGGGCGATCTGGGAAGCACTGTAGTTTGAGATCGGCAGGCTGTATACTTTTGCCAAGGAATGATCTTCCTTTCAAGATAGAGGTTTTCTCATTTTCCCCAAGAGATTGTCCCTTCTTTCATGGTACTTTTTTTGGGGGTGGAACGCTTGTAGATTATTTAACCTGGTATCACAATAGCATCCGTCCCAGTTCCATAGATGGGGAAACAAAAGCTCAGAGACTTTACGGGGTTGTCCAATATTGAATGGCTGGAGGGTACCATAAATAGGATTCGGTCCCAAGTCTTTCAGTCTATCCATTGTTCTTTTTTCTCTGAAGAGTTGAACAGCACTTTACATTAGTTCTTGTATCACCATGCCTTGTACTTTGCTTGGACTAGTATAAAGTTATAAATGTTAATACCAAAATAATTTTAAAATATTGGTTATTGTAACTATAATTAATTTACCTTAGGTAAAAGGAAAAGGTGCTTCTGGGAGTTTTATTGTGGTCCAAAAACCAAGAAAAACACCTCAGAAATCCAGAAACAGAAAGGTAAGAAGTCTGTACCACAGTTTGAGCACTGTCAAACTCCTTCTTCCACTAAAAATAGCAGCACTGGTTGAGTGTTCACTGTGTGCCAGCAGGGTGCAGAGTGCAGCCTTGCTGCTCAGGCCTTCGCTCACTACCGGCCCCCTAAGGAGTAGAAAACGGGCAGTGTGTGAATCCACGCACTCCAGCCCCAGAGCCCATGCACTTAACTGCCATAAGTTGAATTATGGGCAGCTGTACGAATTCTACTGCTTTTAATGAAATGTCTGAAAAGGGGCATATGAGTACCTCTTTACCCATTATTAGACCCCAAAACTACACCTAGAGACTTTTTCTTTTCTTTCCTTTTTTTCTCTTCTCTTTTTTGTTTTCTTTTTTGTACATACTAATACTTCTCCTCCTTGAGATACATAATTTCATTTATGGGAAGTATTTGTACAATAATAAAGTGAAATGTGTAGTATTTCCTCTATGTCAGTAAGTGAAATCATGATTATTGCTCTACATCTGTGTTTTTGCAACTCCAAAGATTTTTGTATTTTTTCCCTAAAACTTTGAATGAAATGAACTTTTTTACGGTGCTTTTTGGTGCTGCATGATCCTTTTCATTCTTTGTTATTGAAGGCTAAGAATAAACTAGGACCTTTAATTAAAGTCTACCATTTCTTATCCTTTTTTTTTTTTTTTTGAGTGGGAGGGGCAGAGGCAGAGGGAGAGAGAGAAATCTTAAGCAAGCTCCACACCCAGTGCAGAGCCCGATCTGGGGCTTGATCTCACAACCCTGAGATCGTGACCTGAGCCGAAATGAAGAGTCGGACGCTTAACTGACTGAGGCACCCAGGTGCTCCTCTTGTCATTTTTATACATATTTTAACTCAATCTGAAGTTCTTATCTCAAATAAGTTGCCACACAAATGCCATTATACCCCTGTGGTATATTTATTTGAATGTGGAAAAAAGTGATAGTTTTCTACAAGTTAGTTGATTTGGCAGTCAATTTAGGAAAGCCCTTGAGTTGAATAGAGAAGCATTTGAACAGAAAACCCTATATTCTATACTGATGATAATTTTTGATATTATATTTCAGAACAGAAGCTCTGCAGTGGATCCAGAACCACAAGTAAAGTTGGAGGATATCCTCCCATTGGCCTTTACTCGCCTTTGTGAACCTAAAGAAGCTTCTTACAGTCTCATCAGGAAATATGTGTCTCAGTATTACCCTAAACTTAGAGTGGACATCAGGTATGAGCCGTTGATGTAGACTTTAAAGTACAGATGTCTGTGTTACTGCCTTAGCCCTTTTCTCATGAGAAAGGAGAAAGAGTAAATATTCAAGAAGGAGAACATTTGGGGACACCGTGGGTGGCTCAGTCGGTTAAGCATCTGCCTTCAGCTCAGGTCATGATCTCAGGGTCCTGGGATCGAAATCCACATCAGGCTCCTTGCTTGGCAGGGAGCCTGCTTCTCTCTCTGCGTGCTGCTCCCCCTGCTTGTTAGTGTGTGTGCATGCTCTCTCCCCCTCTCTCTCTCTCTCTGATAAATCAATCAGTCTTTTTAAAAAAATGAACAGTTGGGTTGACTTACACATTTTGACCATTGTGAATAATACTGCTTATGAGTAGTGATATACTAACATCTCTTTAAAACCCTGCTTTCAGTTCTTTGGGATATATACTCAGAAGTGAAATTGCTAGATGATATGATAATTCTAGTTTTTATTTTTTTGAGGAACTGCCATGCTGTTTTCCACAGCAGCTATATCATTTTACATTCCAACCAGCAGTGCACAAGGGTTCTAATTTTTCCATATCCTCGCCAACCCCTGTTTTTCTGATTTTTTTTTTAAAGATTTTATTTATTTATTTGACAGCACAAGTAGGCAGAGCAGCAGGGAGAGGGAGAAGCAGGCTCTCCGCTGAGCAGGGAGCCCGATGTGGGGCTCAATCCCAGGACCCTGGGATCATGACCTGAGCTGAAGGCAGACACTTAACTGACTGAGCCACCCAGGCGCCCCTGTTTTTCTGATTTTTTGATATTAGTTATTCTCAATTGGTATGAGGTGATTGGTATGCTTTTTTTTTTTTTTTTAAAGATTTTATTTATTTATTTGACAGACAGCGAGAGAGGGAACACAAGCAGGGGGAGTGGGAGAGGGAGAAGCAGGCTTCCCGCCAAGCAGGGAGCCCGATGTGGGGCTCGATCCCAGGACCCTGGGATCATGACCTGAGCTGAAGGCAGATGCTTAACGACTGAGCCACCCAGGCGCCCCTGCATTATTTTTTATTTAGAGTTTGAAATGTAAGAGAATTCAGGTTTCTATAAACCTCTACAGAGATATAGCATAGTGTCTTTTTTTTTTTTAAGATTTTATTTATTTATTTGAGAGAGAGAGAATGAGAGACAGAGAGCACGAGAGGGAAGAGGGCAGAGGGAGAAGCAGACCCCCCGCTGAGCAGGGAGCCTGATGTGGGACTCGATCCCGGGACTCCAGGATCATGACCTGAGCCGAAGGCAGTCGCTTAACCAACTGAGCCACCCAGGCGCCCTAGCATAGTATCTTTATCATTTAAACATTTAAGGTAGAATTGTGGGAGAATTTTAGTAGTAATTCATTTCCAAAAAATACTACTTAAAAATATCTAGACTGATCATTTAGACTGTCACATGTGCTAACTTGTGGATTTGTGCAGATATATTAATTTGTTTAAATTTGTAATTCACAGAGTTTGTGTTTTGAGTGTGTTTATGTGAGGTCTTTGTTATGATGACTTTTGGAGAATTGTCTTCAATCCGGAGTCATTTCTGTGATTTTTATTTGCAGGCACATTGTCCTGATATTGTTTAGTACCAGTATTTACTTGCATTACTGAGGCATTGCAATTAGAATTGCTGAAGTTTCAGCCCAGACACCACATTTTCAGAAAAGCACTTAGTGATCTTCAGAGTGCTCAATTAAAGAGTCAGTGAAATGGTACAAAAGGAATCATAGAAGCACAAAGTTTGAAATTAATATCCTGATTTTTTTGTGCTTTTTCTACCCTGAGTATGACCGCAGACAGAGCTGTGAGCTAGAAATGCATATGTATGATGCATTTAAAGATGGAAACACATTTCAGGTTTATCGCTTTACTGTCTGGTGACTGGAGACATTATCTTCCAGCTTTTTTCTTTCCTTACCATACTATTCTACTCACAGGAGACAGGTGATTGCTAGCAGCGTAACTTCACTCCATGTCTCATCTTTAGAAACATTTCCTGTCATCATCTTATGTTGAAACAAAATTTGTCCAATAGACGGGTTACCAACCCATAAATGGTAACAAACCTGGAGACCTTTTCCTATGACCTTAATAATGGTAACTTTTTCTTTTGAAACCCTTTTTCCTTTTACTTCTGTGAAACCATAATGATTTTCTTTACCTCTGACTGTAGTGGAGTCCTGACATACAGTTAACATGACAATTTAGCCATACTTAAACTTGGTCAAACAAAAGAACAAGAAAAATGCAGTATTAAAGTATGAGTTATTTGTACTTGCTGTCTACAGTCTTCCGCCTCCTGCCCTTTTTTTTTTTTAAATTTTATTTATTCTTCTTGGATAAGCTCTACACCCAATGTGGGACTTGAACTCAACAACCCTGAGATCCTGACAGCTGTATGCTCTACTAACTGAGCCTGCCAGGCACTCCTCTCCCCTCCTACTTTTCTAAACCCACTTTGTCACACTTTACTCTCAACCACCTTACCCGGATTACTTCTTCCTGTCAGTGTTGCTGATGACCTCCATGTTGTAAATTTTAGTAGTCCGTTCATAGTCCTTAACTTACTTGCTAGTCTTTCACGGGCATTTAACACAGTCAAGGACTCCTCTACTTCCTTTCTTTACTTTCTTCACTTGCCTTCTAGGACAGCCTATCTTTCTGATTTTCTTCCAACTTCACTAGCCATTCTTTCTCAGTCTCCTAAGGGTTAGACCTTAGGCCTCTTGTCTTTTTTTTTTTAAGTTGTTTGTTTTGTTTTGTTTTGTTTTTGTTTTTTAGTAATCTCTGCACCCAATGTGGAGCTCAAACTCATGATGCTGAGATCAAGAGTCTCATGCTCTTCTGACTGAGCTAGCCAGGCTCCCTTCTTGTCTTTTCTATCCACATTCTCTTGGTAATTCTTTTCACTGTCAAATCTATACACTCCTAATTTTACAGATACATAAATCTAGCCCATACCTCCCTCCTGGCTGCATATTATTCACATAGATAGATACTTATTTGCTGTCACTATTTGTGTTTCTAACTTGACATGTTCAAAACTGAACTCTTGACCCCCTCCCAAAAAACTTGTGTCTTCCATATCTTCTCCACTTCGGTTAATGGCAACATCATCTTTCTAGCTGCTGAAGCCAGAAACATTGGTTTTGTGCTGGTCTCTTCTATTTATCCCACACCTCCATCTAATTTGTAAGCAATTACTTTGGCATTAATATATTACGATAAACAGACCTCTTCTCATTATCTCCACTGTTACAGTCTCTTCCAAGCCATCATCATTTCTGTTGTATTAGTGTAATAACTTCCTAACTGTACCTCTCATGCTCCCTCCCCTTCAGTGTGTTCTTAACATAGCAGTGATAGTGGGACTTTCAAAAATGTAAGTTAGATCATATCACCTTGCCACTCAGACCTTCCAATGGCTTCCCAACCCCCACAGAGTTAAAGCCAGAGTCTCTAAAACAGTACACAAGACACTACACTTCATTGCGTCTCTGACCAAACCCCCACTACCCTTAACTGGCCTCAGAGTCTGCATGCTTGCTCTTCCCTTTGCCTGGATGGTTTTCCCCGTGATCCACTTGCTCACTCCTTCACTACCCTCAGGTTTTTACTCTAATGTCATCATTAGAATGCTTTGACTCTTCCTTGATGGCCTTCCTTTTTTTTTAATCATTTTATTTTGGAAACTTTAGAACATACAAATGTAGAGAGAACATAACCATCATACTAATATTATTTAAGTTCTTAATATCCAATATGCAGGCCATATTCATTGTCCCCAATTGTCTCCAAAATGACTTTTTATAGTTGGTTTGTTCCAGTCGGTGTCCAGACATGGCCCATACACTGGATTTGATTGATGGAACCACCCAAAATACACCTGCAACCTTTCCCTCCTCTCCCAGCATTCAGAATTCTACTTCTCTGCCTTATTTTTCTCCATACCACTCATCACATTCTACCATATACTACATCTGCCTGGCCTTTTTAAAATTACCTGTCTACCCCATTAAAATGTCAGAATCCTGAAGGCCAGGATTTTTATTTAAATTGTTCACTTCTGTTTCCTCCAAGCCTAACACATGGTAGCTGCTCAATAAAATATTAGTTGAATGAGTGAATGAATGAATGTGGGCATTTCACCTGGCCATTCCACGAAGAGCCTGTGTCCTGGAGCATGTGAAATGAGATGTGAATTTCTCCTCCTCTATACTAGAGGCTGTAGATCATTGTGGTTAAGAGCACAGACTTTGCAACCCTTAGGTTTAAATCCTGATTCTGTCGTTTTCTAGCTTTGTATCACTAAATAAGTTATCCCTTTGTGTCTCAGTTTTCTCATTGATAAGCAGTGTATCAAAATAAGGTTGTTAGGAGGCTCAAATCTCTTAGTACACGTTAAGCACTTAGAACAGTGCCTGGCACATAGTAAGTGCTCAACTCATGTTAATATTATCAGTCTCAGTTCCAACATCATTCTCATTGTATGAGCATTACACTGTGCTAAATATGATTCTAATGTTTAAAGAGTATTTTTTAGGGGCGCCTGGGTGGCTCAGTCAGCTAAGCGTCCCACTCTTAATTGCTGTTCAGGTCATGATCTCAGGGTTGTGAGATTGAGCCCCATGTGGGGCTCCGTGCTGGGTGTGGACCTGCTTAAGAGTCTCTCTCTCCTCTCTCTTTGCCTCTCTTCCATTCCCCGCTCTCTCTGTATATAAAAAAATTAAATTTTAAAAAGATAGTGTTTTTTTATATAATATGCAAGTCACCTCCTTAATTTGGTAGCAATGATTTTTTGCAGTCCTAAATTAAAAACTGGGCATGTTGGATTTACGTAGAGACTTTGGGTTCATTCTAAGAAGGTACCTTTAGAAACTTTCAAGGGTAGAGGCGCCCGGGTGGCTCAGTTGGTTAAGCGTCATGGTCTCTTCAGCTCAGGTCATGATCCCAGGGTCCTGGGATTGAGCCCCACTTTAGGTTCCTTGCTCAGTGGAGAGCCTGCTTCTCCCTCTCCCTCTGCTGCAGCCCTGCTTGTATGTGCGAGCACTCGCGCGCGCACTCTCTCTCTCTGTCAAATAAGTAAATCTTAAAAATAAACTTTCAAGGGCAATTCTACATGAATTAGGAATCATTGTGTCTGGTATAACTTCATCATACTCTTTTTGATTTGTTCTTTCTGCCTCCACCAAAATAAGAACATAGCCCAAGATTCCGTTGTATGCCCTATACCTTTCTCTAAACTTTTTAATCTTCTTGGTGACCCTTAGATTCTTAATATTTTCAACACTAATTTCAAGAGTTTTTTGATCTTCTTAATTCCATTTATGCATTTCTTATTTTTTTAAGATTTTATTTGAGAGAGAGGGACAGAGAGTGAGCACGAGAGAGTGAGCACGAGCAGGGAGGAAGGGCAGAGGGAGAGGGAAAAACAGGCTCCCTGTTGAGCAGGGACTGAGCCACCCAGGCGCCCCATTTATGCATTTCTAACAGGCTGATGTAACTTTCTTATTTAGATACTTGCAACTCAGAATCTTTGCTAGTGTCTGGGTGTTATGCACAAACAATGAATCATGGAACACTATATCTAAAACTAATGATGTAATGTATGGGGATTAACATAACAATAAAAAATTAAAAAAAAAAAAAAAAAGAATCCTTGCTAGTGTCAGCTGCATTTTTGTCTTCTATCACTTACCTTTGATTCTCCCTGTGCATGGCTTTCATCTTTATATCTCTCAATGCAGACTGATTTTCTCACAGTTGAGAAACACAGCGCTCAGCAATCACCCATTATTCCCTGCTTCTAATTAAACTGGTATAATTATCTAATTAAAAACAAAAATTGTTATAATAATAAAAAGTCCCTTGAATCTTATGTATAGGGCTTTATAAAACACTTTTGTTTATACTGTTTTCCATGATTCTTAAAATAGACTTAAAAATATACATTCCTACCCCAGTTTTGCTTACCCAGGGTTACCTGACTGTTCACTGGTAAAGCCAGAAGTTTATTTTGTTTTTCAGTTTCACACTTCTTGCTTTTTCCACTGTTCTGGGTGTCTTATATTGGAAAG
The DNA here is from genome assembly GCF_964656455.1 of Halichoerus grypus. Lineage (NCBI taxonomy): Eukaryota > Metazoa > Chordata > Mammalia > Carnivora > Phocidae > Halichoerus > Halichoerus grypus. The sequence continues at coordinate 172,527,322 of NC_135716.1, forward strand.
TGCAAGCATAGCATAGTGAGTAAGAATGTAGAACCTGGGGGCGCCTGGGTGGCTCAGTCGTTAAGTGTCTGCCTTCAGCTCAGGTCGTGATCCCAGGGTCCTGGGATCGAGCCCCACATCAGGCTCCCTGCTCAGCAGGAAGCCTGCTTCTCCCTCTCCCACTCCCCCTGTTTGTGTTCCCTCTCTCTCTGTCTCTCTCTCTCTCTCAAATAAATAAAAAATCTTTAAAAAAAAAAAGAATGTAGAACCTGGAATCAAACTGCCTAAGTTTGTAACTGGTTCTTCCACTGCCTAGCTGTGTGACCTTGGAGAAATGACTTTTCTGTGTCACTCAGCTTTTCCCCATCAGTAAAGTATGGGCAATAATAGTACCTATTTTTTGGATTTGTTGTATTTTCTGGTTTATTCCACACATATAAAGCATTTCAAACAGCACTTGGCACCTTAGTAAGTGCAGAATGGTGTGATACAGACTATAGAATTTTTCAGAACAGGGAACTGTGCCTGGGAATTAGCAGTAAGTTAAAAGAGATGGGGCTTGATTAGGTCTAGAAAAATGTAGAATTTTTTTTTTATTTAAGATTTTATTTATTTGTCGGGGGGGAGAGAGGGAGCGCACAAGTAGGGGGAGCTGCATTCAGAGGGAGAAGCAGGCTCCCCGCTGAGCAAGGAGGCCGATGTGGGACTCGATCCCAGCACCCTGGGGTCATGACCTCAGTCAAAGACAGATGCTTAATCGACGGAGCCACCCAGGCGTCCCAAGAATATAGAATTTAGATGGATGGTAGAGTGGGGTAGGCATTCCTAAAGGAGCCTCATGAGAAAATTTCAGAGGCAGGAGTTGGCATTCTTTTTTGAGAGCTAAAAGGAGCTTGGATCTGACTGCATCTAGACTAACAAGGAGTGAGATTACATCATGGAAGGCTTTGAAGCTGGGTTGAGGCATTAGGACCTGCCACCTGATCAGTTGAGTAACATCATAAAGGTGGCCTTTGTAGGTATATTGACCTAATAGTGGTATGCATTATGAAAACAGAAAGCAGCATAGTGCCCAGAAGGGAGGGTATGGTAGCTGATACCAAGGTTATGGCAGTGGTGAAAGAATGGTCCATTCTGAGAAGTTTTGAAGCAGTTGGTAAAATACGGTTTTATTGGAAGATAGAGGAGTGAGTGATAGAAATCTGATTCCTAAAAGCCCAGGACAAAAGTTTATGCTGGCATAAAGATTGCTGAGAAAACAAAAATGTTAAAAAGGGAACTGATTTAACTGATCTCATTCTGGGAGCACCTGAACCTCGGTAAAGAAGATTCTTCTCACTGGGGTGTCAGTATTTTACTGAAGCTGTGTGATCCCCCATTGGAAACCAGTCTTTAAGCAGTCTGCCTTATAGCGCAACTAATAGAAAAAGTGTTTGGCAGTTAAATCACTCCCTCAGCTGTGTTCCCAAAGCTCTATGCGCATACTTCAACCTTGATCCTTACCATGCTTTACCATGCTAATTATTGTATATTATCATCTGTTAAATTCCTGGAGATCAGTGACCAGGTCTATCTGTTTATTCCTGTATGACTATAATAAATACTCAGTAAATGTTTGTGGGATGAAGGACTTTGTGTCTCTGTGTAGGTGTATATGTGTTTTGGGTCATGGCATAAATCACATTCATCCCAAAGGGAATAGCACTGGCTTAGAAATACTTTCACTGTGATTTTTTTTTTAATTGGGAGTTTCTTCATCTGCAGTGTCAGGGATGTACAAGATTTGATAGGATAGTTCCCACTCTTTAGCATCCTGTTAGAACATGGGATCCCCTCTGTTCTTCTTCCCTAAGCCTACAGATGATGTCATTAAAAACTCATGTCAGCTCAGCCTGTAGGGCTCAGTGGTTAGATACAAACTGAAAATTTCTTCTCCAGAGAAAGAACTCAAACCTCAGGGAAGCACCTCCTATGATAATTTGGCCCTCATTATTCTGCCCCTCAGTGGGCTGCCCCACTGATCTTTTTCTGTCTGTGTAGCAACTAACCAGTTTCAAATGACTCTCATGACATTCTGCTCTTTGGGTGCATTTTAGTAATTCTTGAGAGTTATGACATAACACAGCTCCAGACTTTCAGAATATGATTCACCCTTTCTTCAGATGTCCTATTGTTGGCCTGAATGTATAGCTTTCCTTGACTGTCTTGTGCCATACTGTAGTCCCCTTTGAGCCCTAAGTCAACTTGATTGGTTTGTCCCTGCACCTAAGATTCCCCACCCACCTCTCAGACTACTGCTCCTTCACAGGATTGTCTTGCACTTGTTCTTTGTTTGTTTGTTTGTCTGTCTTAAAGATTTTATTTTTTAAGTAATCTCCACTCAACTTGGGGCTCAGACTCACAACCCCGAGATTAAGAGTTTCATGCTCTTCGGACTGAGCCAGCCAGGCACCCCTTTTATGTTTTTAATGATATTCAGTTTCTTCTTTCCTGCCATTTGGTTTTGATGACCTAGTGGTGTGTGTTTATTTTAAACTATAACCCTCTTAAGACAGAGACACTATGTTAATACCAACCAATTTTCTTTCCCACGGAATTATATCTTACTAAGCTAACCTCATACTGGTTTGTAAAAAATGACTCCGTTTTTTGTTAATGTGTTATATACTTTTTAAAAAATCTAGGAATTTTGCCTCAGAGAATTCCAGTGTTGAATGGGACTTTAAACATACCCATGCTTTGTTTGATTACATAGTTTGGTTGCCATTGTGGTTGATGGAAATAAACAGAGGGTGTTTGGAGTGCCCTGAAGTTCGGAAATTGGTTGTGTGTGGTATATGGTTCTATGTATCTGGATAATGACTTAACTTCTTTGCTCGAAGAAAAAAGAATGCCACTTGTGTTAAGGGTACCAGTACTTTATTTTATTGTCCATTTTAACAAAGTACCACATATAATAAGAATCAGAACATAGTTCAGGAAATCACCCTGGATTTGTTTCTTCAAATGTCTCCTTCATTGATATATTGATCGCTGTTCTTCTGTTTTCTCTGCAGGCCTCAGCTGTTGAAGAACGCTCTGCAGAGAGCAGTAGAGAGAGGCCAGTTAGAACAAATAACTGGCAAAGGTGCTTCTGGGACATTCCAGGTTAGAGGCCGAAAAGGATTGTAGAAAAGTGGTTCTTAAAAGTTTTGATTTCAGGACCTCCTTATACTCTTAAAATTTTTTGAGGACCCCAAGAGGTTTTTTTTATGTGGGTTATACCTATTAATATTTACTGTATTAGAGATTAAAACTGAGGGAAATTTTAAATATTAATTTTTTTTTAAATTTCACATTAACATAAATAATTTTTGTGTGAAAAATAGCTATATTTGCCAAAACAAAAAAATTGAATGAGAAGAGGGGTACTGTTTATTAAAAATTTCAAAAGTCTTTAATATTTTGCTTAAGAGAAGACAGCTGATATCTGTTCAACACATTTTGGGTTATATCTATGAAGAAAATTCACCACACGGGGCGCCTGGGTGGCTCAGTCATTAAGCGTCTGCCTTCCGGCTCGCTCAGGTCATGATCCCAGGGTCCTGGGACTGAGCTCCGCGTCGGGCTCCCTGCTCTGCAGGAAGCCTGCTTCTCCCTCTCCTGCTCCCCCTGCTTGTGTTCCCTCTCTGGCTGTCTCTCTGTCAAATAAATAAAATCTTCAAAAAAAAAAAAAAAGATTTCACCACACATAGTAATACAGTTAGAAAAGTGTGGAATATTTTAAGATAATTTTCAAAAAGTTGTGGATATTATTCTTTGATACTATACCAAAACTCAACAGATGATAATTTTTTTTAAAAAAATAAGATTTTATTTATTTATTAGAGAGAGCTGTTGAGCATGTAGGGGGTGGGAGGGACTGACAGGAGGGAGAGGGACAAGCAGACCTCACACTGAGTGCGGAGCCCGACCACCACCCTGAGATCATGACCTGAGCCGAAACCAAGAGTTGGAACAAATGATAATTTTTTAAATAGCTTTACTGAAGTATGGTTTATATATCATAAAATTCATTCATTTTAAGTTACAATTTATAATTCAATGATTTTTAGTAAATTTGCAGAGTTGTACAGCGATCACCACAATCCAGTTTTAGAACATTTTCATCACCCAAAAGGATCTCTTGTGCCCATTTGTGGTCTCTCCCCATTCTCATCTTCAGCCAACCTACTAATTGACTTTCTCTTTATATAGATTTGCCTTTTCTACACATTTCATATAGAAAGAGTCATACAATATGTGGTCTTTTGTGTGTCTTCTTTCACTTAGCATACTCTTGTTTGAGCCTTGTTATGTCCGTGTTACAGCGTGAATCAGTGCTTTCGTTCCTTTGTATTGCCACGTGGTATCACACTATGAATCTAACACTTTCTGTTTATTCACAAGTTGATGAAAATTGAGGTTATTTCCACTTTTTTTATTCTTATGAGTAATGTTGCCTATGAACTTTTACATCCAAATCTTTGTGCAGACACATGTTTTTATTTCACATGGATATATAACTAGGAGTGTGGACTTGCTGGACTATATGGTAAATTTATGTTGTAAGAAACTACCAGAGTGGCTGCATCATTTTACATTCCTACCAGCAAAGTTGTAAGGGTTCTAGTTTCTCCATATCTTTGCAAACACTTGTTACTGTCTTTTTAAAATTCTAGCCATACTGGTGGATATAGAGTGCTATTTCATTGTGGTTTGGGTTGGCATTTCCCTAATGATTGCTGATCTTGACCATCTTTTCATGTGCTTAACGGACATTTGTTTATCTTTTCTAGTAAGATGTCTCTTTAATTCCTTTTCCTGTTTTTAAAGTTGGGTTATTTGTCTTGCTATTGAGATATAAAAGTTATGTAACTAGACACAAGTTCCTCACTAGATACATCATTTGCAAATATTTTCTCTTAATTTTTGGTCTGTGCTTTCACTTTCTTAATGGTATCTTTTGAAGTGCAAAAGTATTTAATTTTGATGGAAGCCAGTTTATCATTTTTTAAAATTGCTTCTGCTGTTGGTGTTGTAGCTAATAAATCATCACCTAACTTAAGATCACAAGATTTACTCCTATGGTTTTCTTTAAGAGTTTTTTAAACTTTTAGCTCTTACATTTAGGTCTATCCATTTTGAGTTTTGTTTGTGATATGAGGTAAGGATATAAATATTCATGTTCTTACATGTGGATATCCAATTGTCCTAACACTGTTTATTGAAAAGACTGTCCTTTGCCCACTGAATTGCCTTGGCATCTTTATTAAAAAACAATTGACTATAAATGTTAAGGGTTTATTTCTGGACTCTCAATTTTGTTCCATTGATCTATATACGAATTTTTTTTTTTTTTTTTAAGATTTTATTTATTTATTTGAAAGAGAGTGAGCAAGAGAGAGAGAGAGCAGGGGGAGGCGAGAACCAGACTCCCCTGCTGTGCAGGGAGGTGATCCCAGGACCCTGGGATCATGACCTGAGCTGAAGGCAGTCGCTTAACCGACTGAGCCACCCAGGCGCCCCTGTATGTGAATTCTTATGCCAGGATCACACTGTCTTGATGACTACAACTTTGAAAACTTTGCAGTAAGTTTTGAAACTAGGAAATACTAAAATGTAGTTTTTTAAAAAAATGTTTTGATTATTCTAGGTCTTGTGCATTTCTATATGAATTTTAGGATCCATTTGTCAATTTTCACAAAAAAGCCAGCTAGGATTTTGGTAGAGATTGCATTGAACCTATATATCAATTTGGGAAGAATCGTTATCTTTATAATACTGACTTTTCCAGTTCATGAACACTGACTATCTTGTTTATTTAGTAACTTTTCTCAGCAGCATTTTGTAGTTTTCAGTATAAAGGTCTTACATTTCTTTTAAGTTTATTCCTAAGTATTTTACTCTTTTTCCATGTTACTGTGAATGGAAATACTTTCATTTTTAGATATTGCTAGCGTATAGAAAAATAATTGATTTGTCTATTGGTAACTTATTTGTCTATTGATTTTATATTGATTCAACTTCGCTGAACTCATTTACTAGTTCTGGTAGTTTTCTTGTAGGCTCCTTAGGATTTTTTGTGGATTCCCTAGGATTTTCTGCATAAAGAGTCATATTGTTTGCAGATGAAGACTGTTTTACTTCTACCTTTCCAATCTAGATGTTTTGCTTTTTTCTTGCCTAATTGCACTGGTTAGAACCTCCAGTACAGTGATGAGAGCAGACATCCTTATCTTGTTCCCCATCTTAAAGGGAAAACATCAAGTCTTACACCATTAAGTTAGCTGTAGGTTTTTCATAGATGCCTCTTACCAGATTGAGAAAATATTTTCCCCTATTGTTTCTTGGGAGTTCTTATTATGAACAGCTGTTGGGTTTGTCAGATGATTTTTCTGTCTTTTGAGATGATCATGTGGTTTTTGTCCTTTATTCTGTTAATAATAGTGTATTACATTAACTGATTGTGTGGTAATTCTTTAAAGGTTAGTTGCCATGTAGAATCTGAGACCGTATCAGTGAACTTTTTGTATTCTTGCCTTAAAATCTTCTGGTCTTGGACTTTGAGTGGATCTTCTAACCATGCATAATTTCATTACATGATCATTTGGAAAATAGTGGTTCACTGAATTATGCAGGTTATTAAAATATTATCACATTTCATCAAACAATAACAAAAGTAACATATTACCCGCTGACCTCATCAGAACAATATTTAGGTACTAGGAAATTACCAGGCTCACCATGGGGTAAATACAAGTGTTCTGTGATTTAAAATTTTTCTTAAAAAATTGCTTTTTATGCTTGGTAACAAATACTGTTAGTTTTCCTTGAAGGGAGAGGATTATTTAATACATTTTCAAGAAAATGTCTACCAGATGCCCAAGTCCTAAATAACTGTAGTTTATCTGTTAGTTGTTCCATCAAATAAAAAAGGGTGTCCCATGAATAATGCAGCTAGTTCAGCTCACAACTCAATCACTGGGGGTGCTTTTCCTTGAGACCACCATCATACTTCCATATGCAGCTGACATGCTTTATGTGTTCTTCCCATCTCATCCCATAAAATAACAAAAAGACATGCACTGGGGTTGAGATTTGATAAAATAATTTTTGCTACTTCATCAAGGGCATTCCTAAGTGAAATTGACTTTTTTTTTAAACCAGAAGTGTGTAGCAATAAAGAATACAGTAATTGTTGGTACATTTTTGTGTCTCCTCTGATTTATGGTAAGGTGGCAACAGTTTTACCCACCATTGCTTTTGTACCATCAGTGCAAATGTCACCACAGTGAAAAAGGCACATCACATCTTAGTATTATTATGAAAATAGTTTTGACCTTGCAGATCCTCTGAAAGAGTCTCAGGAACCCCATAGGGTTTGTAGACCACTCTTTGAGAATCTCTGTTGTAGGCCATACCTGAGTTTGTTCTTTTGCCCTTTTTGCTTATTGGTGCTGATCTTTGTTCCCCATCCTTTTGTCCTTGGAATATGCTATGTAATTTTCTGTTGTATGATACCCAAAGTATTTATTAAACTTTTCCTTTGCTATTTTCCTTACAGGATTAAAAAGGTTTTTTATTATTTTTTTAACTACTGCATTTTTCAGATTGAGAGAAAGGAAGTATTCTCAAAAGTATCTTATTTATTGGGGCATAACTTGCTTAACAAGTTAACTTGCTTATTGGGGTACAGCTGTTACTCTGTTTGAGTTAGGATAGCTGTTGCTGTTTTAGGTTGGATGGAGGGGTAAATGGAAAGAGGAAATATCCAGAGGAGGGTTGGGACTCCTCAGTCAGATTGAATACCTGATGAGTGGGAAGAGAAAGTCCCTAACCTGACAATTTATTGTAAAACATATCTGTGCTAATGCAGGAACTCCGACCCACCTGGTGCAGAGGAGTCTTGTCTTGACCTGCTTTGGGAGAGTGTTGTCTTGATGCTTTTCTCTTCCTCCTTGGAAAACAGCTGAAGAAATCAGGGGAGAAACCCCTGCTTGGTGGAAGCCTGATGGAATATGCAATCTTGTCTGCCATTGCTGCCATGAATGAGCCGAAGACCTGCTCCACCACTGCTCTGAAGAAGTATGTCCTCGAGAACCACCCAGGGACCAATTCTAACTATCAAAGTAAGACTCAGAGTTGTGTGCATTAACTAGGATCAGGGGAATTATCTTGTGAAAAATTTTAGAGCTTATGCTGTTAATGACAAAGTGTTAAGTATCGACTGTGAAAACCAAGAGGGAACAACAACTTTACAAATTTATTATTTACAAAAAGAAAAACAAATGATCAAGGCTTATCCTTAATTTACAATGTTTATTGAAGATCAGGATTTGATTTTACTTTGCTGTAAAGGTTTTTCTCATATTTGTTTTTGTTGTAATTTAGATAAATCCTTGATTCAGAACACCTCTCAAATATAGTATCTTTTTGCCTTTCTGAATATTTACTAAAACATCTAATTTCACCTTGAAACCAAGCTGGTGTTTTTAAATACGACTTATGTTATTTCTCATTGCCTTAAGCCCTAAAACAGAAAATACTTTTTTTCGGTAAAGTGTATTTACCCTGTCAGGTGGTGATTGGAGATGAAAAGCCTCACCCTGGCAGCACTGTCACATATGACTGAGTGAGGCTGGGTATTTTCTCAGTGAGCTACTAGCATAGGCATAGTGGTGTAGGGCAAGGAATGTGGAAAATAAGTAAGTAACAAAGTGCAAACTAGACCGTATCATTTTAATTAAAAGTAATTTTGACATCTTAATAGTGACCTTTAGCATATATGCAGTATGAATTTTTTAACGTTATGGAAGAATGCTCTCTGGTCATTTTTTTCATACGTTACTTTGAAAACTGCTGTGTGTGACTTTTTTTTATCTTTCCTTCCTTCCTTAAGATATGTATCGTGTTTACTGTGTATACTGACCCTTGTAGACCGTTTCATGATTTTCCCTTTTGGTTGAGTATTAGAAGAGAAGATGAAGTTGGTTATTAACCTTTTCTGTTTCACTGATACTGCAGCTATTTTTTGGACACTGAATCACCATAAAATGTAGTTTTGATGTGTCTTTGTATGAAAGGTGAGAATCAGTGAGGCCTTTAGAGTCCACGGTATTGTTCTGTTATTTGTTGAGCTTTATCGATATTCTCCTAGATGATTTTCCTAGTACAAATGGGTATTCAGTGGATGTTTGAATGGAGATGAAAGATTTAGTTTTAAGTTGGCTGTTAATCATTTTTGTGCCATTGTAAGGCAAGTCACCACTCTGGGCTCCTGTTTTCCTTTCTGTGAAATGAGGAACTTGACTTAGTGGTCTCTAAAGTCTCCTGCTGTGACAATTTAACATTTTCAAATTTATGGGCACTTAATTAATTAAGTGAATTATTAATCCCTTTGACCACAAAGAATTCCCTTAGCACATGTCAACTAGTATTTTGACAGGACAGTAAATTGATGTATAACTGATTGTAGTTGAGGGAATTATCAAATTGAATAAACAACTTTCTTCATTTCTGAATTTTTTGTTCAGTGCATTTGCTGAAGAAAACTCTGCAGAAATGTGAAAAGAATGGATGGATGGAACAGATCTCTGGCAAAGGATTTAGTGGCACCTTCCAGCTCTGTTTTCCCTATTATCCCAGGTAAGCAGCTAGCCCATAATGTGAAGTGTTGGTCATTGTAAATTTAAAATCTGATTCTAGGTTACAGGCTTGGGCTTAATTTATTAACTTATTACTGTTCTACTTGAAAATAAAGACTACTTAAGGCAATATTGGTTTTTTGGGGTGGGTTGTTTTTTTTTTTTAAGGTTTATTTATTTATTTTAGAGAGCATGAGCAGGAGAGGGAGAGAGAATCTCAAGCAGACTCCCACACTGAGCATGGACCCCGACTCAGGGTCCAGTCTCATGACCCCCGAGATCATGACCTGAGCCAAAGCCAAGAGTTGGATACTTAACTGACTGAGCCACCCAGGTGCCCCTACCTAAGGCAGTATTGTGTTAGAGTAAAAGCTTTTCATGTAAGAATGGGGGGATTTGGGCTATCCTGCCAGAGCTTACTGTTAGCCATCCATTCCTAAAATCAAGCATTGAATTCTTTGAGATCCTTGGCTATTTTTATGTTCATTCCTTCTTCATTAAGTAAATGATAATGACAAGAAGACTATTAGAGAGTTAGGTATGTTTTAATTGTCCATCATTCGGGGCACCTGGGTGGCTCAGTTGGTTGAGCATCTGCCTTCGGCTCAGGTCATGATCTCAGGGTCCTGGGATTGAGTCATGTGTCAGGCTCCCTGCTCAGCGGGGAGTCTGCTTCTCCCTCTCCATCTGCCTCTCCCCCTGCTCATGCTCTCTCTTACTCTCACTCTCTCTCTCTCTCTCAAATAAATAATCTTTAAAAAAAAATTGCCCATCATTCAAGGAAGGAGAGCATTGCATTGGCTGCTTCCAGGAATCCTAATTTGCCTTCTCCATACTATAGAGACAGGGCCATTCCCTTGAAAACTTTTTTTTATCTATACTTTATTTATTATTGCACTAAAAAATACATTGAGCACCTCCTATGGGCCCAGCATTGTCCTGTGTACCCATGCAATGGCCTTATACTTTCATTTCTAGTAAAGTGCCATGACATGTACCACTAAAACCCTGTTTTAGCAAGAGTATAGTGTAGTTTCTTGTATTGTACCTTGTGCACAAGGCTAGGTAGGTGTTGCTTGGTTGGTTGCATATTATTTGAATTTTTCAAACATTAAAATCTTAAAGTCAAGCATATAAAATGTTACAATTTGGGGCACCTGGGTGGCTCAGTCGTTAAGTGTCTGCCTTCGGCTCAGGTCATGATCCCGGGGTCCTGGGATCGAGCCCTGCATCAGGCTCTCTGCTCGGCAGGAAGCCTGCTTCTCCCTCTCCCACTCCCCCTGCTTGTGTTCCCTCTCTTGCTGTGTCTCTCTCTCTGTCAAATAAATAAATAAAATCTTAAATAAATAAATAAAAATAAAATGTTATAATTTAAGGAATTATTAATCAATGGGATCAATATTTCTATCAGTAAGGGCAAAGAAAATTAGAAAATCCTTGCTGAATTTCTCTAAAACTTTGAAGAGATTCAGCCTTTATATTATTTCGAGGTCTTTTGCCAGTATTATTAGGGCAAAAAATGTATACTGCTGTGCAATCTGTTTGTTGCCTTATAGACAATTCAGTGCTATATATATACTCAGTGGCTAATACAGTGCTGGACACACATCAGGAGCTTAAATAATTGTTTAGTAAGTCAATGATTAAGAATCAGTTTTATTAAATGGCAGCAGGAAGGGAATGAGGTATGGCCTGGGACTTTTATAGATTTGTTATAACTTTGTGTGTTCAGAATAAGTTAAACTGTAACCTGATACTTGTAACATAGCATTTGGAAGGGCAGGAAGAAGTGGAATGTCCAGGGAAGAGCACCTAGGTTCACATTTCTCCCTTGTCCTGTGTGGAACTTCTCTTTGACCTGATTTTACCTAATTTTTCTTTCCTTCTTTCTTTCATAGCCCAGGAGTTCTATTTCCAAAGAAAGAGCTAGATGATTCAAGAGATGAGGATGAAGAGGAGGATGACTCCTCAGAAGAAGACTCTGACGATGAAGAGCCTCCACCTAAGAGGAGGTATGGATTTGTGGGAGGCCTTTCTACCTTAGAGCTAAAAATGGCAGTAATAATAATAGCGACTTAATTCAAGATCCCTCTCAGAAAGTTCTTTGTGTAGCATTTGAACTTGTCTTCTTGAAAATTCAGGGACTTTGAACTTAGGAAGCCCTGTGAATATGTAATTTACCGTTTGGTAAATACTGTATGTATATCCATAGTTTGTTGGTTATTCAAAGAAAAATAATCCCACTTTTTCTTAGTAAAAACAACATGAATTATGTATAGACTTCATTGAATCGGTTGAATTTTTATACAATTTCAGTAAAGGCTCTAGTTAAAAATAATCACATTCCTATCCTTTACATTGGTGACTTTTTATCTGTGCTAGATCTTTTGTGGCAAAATATCTGGTCATCCTGGCAAAGTGAATCTCTCAAGTACTAAGTGATGGCCTTTGTTCTTTGGTTCTCACAGGTTGCAGAAGAAAACCCCAGCGAAGGCATCTGTGAAGGCTGCATCCGTGAAGCAGAGAGGGTCCAAGCCTGCACCTAAAGTCCCAGCTGCCCAGCGGGGGAAAGCGAGGCCCCTGCCCAAGAAAGCCCCTCCCAAGGCCAAAACTCCTGCCAAGAAAGCCAGACCCTCATCCTCAGTCATCAAGAAACCTAGTAGTGGCTCTTCAAAGAAGCCTGCAGCCAGTGTGAGAAAGGAAGTGAAATTGCCCGGGAAGGGCAAATCCAACATGAAGAAATCTTTCAAAGCAAAAAAGTAAATTTTATAGGAAAAAAAAAGGGTATCATGATAAAATTCAGAATCTTATTTTCTAAGGTCAGTGTGCATTTGTTTTAGTTTTGATGCTTTTAAAATTACATTTTTTTTCCCTCCCCTATGAACATTGTGGGGAGGGAATATAAATAAACCAATTTAGGCATTTGTTAGCTTTAGGTGCTGTTCTTGGTGCCTGCCCCTTCCCTCAGTCATTTTAATTTCTGCTATAACTCTGGATTTTCCTGAACTGTATAATCTACACTTGTCATTTTTTCTCCCTCCACCCCAACCCCCTTTTATGGTCAGCTTTGGCTTTTTTTTTTTTTTTCCCCTTCCAGCTTTATCTAAACAGTTGCAAAGATTTTTATATTTGTAGAAAGCATCAAGAATAGGATGCTGGTCAGGTGCTGGAAATAAAAAAGAGGCAGTATATAGCACTGACTGAATTGTAAAGCTTTCTGCCTGGAGACTCCAGTTATAGCTATAATAATTAATCTTATTTATGAAACTACTCCACTAACCTTCTCTCTCCAATTATATAAATACAGAGACATCTTAGCTTTGGGAATAAGCCAAAAAACGTTACGATTTCATGAAGTTCTGAAGACCTGTGACTCCTTTGGGCTACTTTCACATTGGTCAATTTCCAGGTATTTTTCACTGGCCCAGGGCATTGTGTTCCCTCAACCGCAAGCACAAATTCCCTCCACATACTTGATTTTTGACTGAAGGGGAAATACAGAAATATATTGAATTTGTGATTTCTGGTGTCACCCATGTTACCAAAAACCAAAACATATAAAATCTTCTTGATCAAATGTTTAAATATATTTTTTAATATTTGGAGCATGAGTTGTCATTTCCAGTTTGCCTTTTTTTATAAGGAAATGTTGGAGAGTTACATCATTGCTAATGTAGAAATGTTAAGGTGGAAAAACATACAATTTGCTAAAATAAACTAAATTCCAGATTCATCTGTGGGTTTTTTTCCCCTCCTTTCTTTCCACAGCACTTTTGATATCAAACAAGTGGCTTCCTTTTTGGGATATTTAAAAAAAAAAAAAAACAAAGAAAAAAAAAGCAAATGAAGCCCGACTACCTAACCCTCATTTGTATTTGTTTTAGTATCGTGCAGTTGTGTTCAATAGTACTAGCTTTCTACTTGGGAATTAACTGATTTCCGGTTATCATTTACCCTCCCTGTGGCACTTGACATTTTAATTGTCTTAAACTTTTTGGTGTACACCTTCTGGCCCCTTTGAGTGCTGCCAGAGGCAAAAGACATTTGTTTGATTCATTCCACTTGGATTGTCTCCTGGGATCTTATCTGCAGCCTCGCGGTGTGTGGCTGCGAACTGGACTGGAGAAGATTGGCTTGAAGTAGATCCATAATCATGTGTGATCCCGTCATGAGCTCATTGGAATCTGTGTTGCATGTAAGGCAATCTTTCCTGTTGTAAATCTTCCTTTTTTTATGTACATATATTTTGAAAAATATGAATAAACATGAAATTTTAAAGCTGCTGAACTGTAGCTTCTATTTAAAAATTTCTAGTATATCCTTAGAAGTAGCGAAGTTGCATTCACTGAGTCTTTTCTACTCCTTGCAATAGCTGCCATCCATTTTCCTTTTTATTTTATTTCTTTAATTTAAAAATTTTTTTAAAGATTTTGAGTAATCTCTACACCCAGTGTGGGGCTTGATCTCACAATCCCAAGATCAAGAGTTGCATGCTCTGCTCACTGAGCCAGCAGCACGCCCGCATCTTCCTTTTAAACACAAGCTCCAGTTTATTTGCTTTTGAATTCTTTATATGGGTGGCAAATGATGTTTCTAGACATATTGAACCTGGTTATTTAATGAGTAAGAGATTTAAAAAAAATCATTTTGCATTTTACTAAGGTCCTTGTTTTCAAGATCATGGATTCCAGTTTTTTATGTTTAATGTCCACATATATCCTTGGGTTAGGAAAAAAAATACAGCACTGCCAAAGGATTGATAAACCCCACAGACCTAATTCTATTTTCTATTAAGCTATTTGGCAGGTAATAATTTCTTATTTTGGGTGTTGGGTACCTGGGCTAAGAATTCTGTACTCTTCTGGGGTCAAAGGTTGGAGGATTTCGGTTGGTTTCTTTGTTTTACCATACCACTTTTAAAAAGATAACCCGAACAGTCACCTGGTGGCTATTGTACATCAGGTGCTCCAGCCTCAGGTAAGAAGTTCCGACCAAATCATCTGGGATCCTTTCCAACTCTGACATTGTGTTAACTTCACAAAGTTCAGGTAAGGACAAAACTGTCCTTGCTTCAGAATCATGTAAAGGGAAAAGACAAAAAAGGGTCACTGCACTCTTCAGTGCAAATCCCCATCATCAAAGACATGTACCTTACTTATGTTGATAAAAAGGAATGTTTGGGTTTTTCTCCCTTCCAGGCATTCGGAAGGAGCAGAACACCTAAATTTTGCTTCCATGTTACAGAAAGGAAAACAGCAAACTCAAGAGGTAATCCCAGCAACTTCTGGCATGGACCAGTGGCTTCAGTTCTGTTAGTGACTTAACTGAGTTCATTTACAGTGTTTCATGTATTTTTTTTTTTTTTTAAAGATTTTATGTCTTTATTTGACAGAGACACAGCGAGAGAGGGAACACAAGCAGGGGGAGTGGGAGAAGGAGAAGCAGGCTCCCCGCCGAGCAGGGATCCCTATGCGGGGCTCGATCCCAGGACCCTGGGACCGTGACCCGAGCCGAAGGCAGTCGTTTAACCGACTGAGCCACCCAGGCCCACCTACAAACTAGCTTTGGTAAATCTCAGAAAGTACTGGGAGAGAGATTGTCAACTTCTTAACCTACAGAATGAGAAGGAAGAGCTACCATTGCAAAAAAAAAAAAAAAATGTGGAGACTTCTTCTTAGTAATATGATAAAAGCATTCAATATAGATTCTACATCCACATGGACTTAATTAAAGGAAGCCTGGTCCAATATAAATCTTAGTAAACGGATGTATGTTTTAATCACGTCTTTTGGGTATAATTAACCAGAAAATTACATGAAAACAAGAGGTAGGTAATATGCCAATCCTTTAACATTTTTTCCATCATTCCTATCTTACAAATAGGAATGTCAGCCCTAGTCTAGGTTTGCTAACCGATTTTTGTACCTACTGTAAAGAACCTATGAAATTCTTGCTCAGGCTGTGATAACTCTTGCCATCCTGATGGATCAGGAGAAAGAGGTGAAGCCAGCCATATTCATAAACTGCTGTATTGAGCCAACTAAGAAAAACTTTAAAATTTTAGGATTATTGTTGAGATTTCTCATCTTTGAAACCTACAAAATTATATTAATTTATTTCTCTTTGGGTTAAGCAAAAATTCTAATTTTTCCATGACAAGAAATTCTGTTCTTAATTGGAAAAAAGATCATTATTAAGCTATTCCCCCAGAGGTTCTGATTGACATGACTTCCCAGCATGCAGAGTTTGTTTTGCATTTTTGTGGTAGAACAGATGGCCACTCGGTTCTGCAGAGCTGAAGCTAAAGAACCAGAACTGTTGAAGCTCTTGGCTTAGGAAATGCTTAACAAAAATATGCCTAGAAGCCATGAGAGATCACTAGCCGGTATCCCTTCTCTGCACTGAATTTGCCTTCCTTACGAAACTAATCTCTAACATTCTTTTGTCTATATTATTTCCTTCTGTCATTTTCCAAGAGATTCTTCACTGGTTTTTCCGCTGGAGAAATTTTCTACCTTTGATGATTTACATTTATTCACTTAGTCTGAACTGTTCCTAATCAGTTTTGTCAACGACTGGTATGTCGAAGCTTCGAAAGGTACTTTCCCAAGTCATTTTCCTCAAAAATTGCAATTCTCTTTCTCCTGATACTGTATATAAGTGTGTCATTAACACTATTTGCTATTAAATCTTTGCTTATGGTGCCTTGAATGATGAAGTGTACTTATAAATATGACTTGTTAACATAAGAATAGTGACAATAATAGTGAACACTAATTGAATTTCTTCTACAAGTCAGGCTCTGTACATACATTGTCTCATTTAATCCTTGCAACCCTATGAGATGGTGATTGTATATTAACCTCACTTTACAGAAGGGGACACTAAGGCACAGAGTGTGGTTCAGAAACTTGCCCCAGGTCATAGTAAATGGCAAAGCCAGAATTAAACCCAGGCTCTCTGCAGAGCCATGTCTAGCTGCTCTGCTCTGGTGTCTCCCGTCGGCAGTTCTTCAGGCTTCTGAATTCTCCTCCTACCCTGCAGCCCAGGGGACTCTGTGTTCTGTTCGTGGCAAACAAAGGACTTAAGAGTAGAGAGGATTTGGAAATGAGATGAAACCTATTAAGTTTGCTTCTAGAAGTTTGCTTAAGTCTGTTAAGAACTATTACAATTAGGTCTTGGACTTCTGGGGAATGTTGTCTAGGCCTTCCTAAGTTGTGTTTTGGACTTGGACATTCTCAAATCCTAGCCTTGGGACATGTTCTGGTTTCCCAGTTGACTTACTACAGGCAAGTTCTTTCAGTTCACGGGATCCTGATGCTTGTGAGAGCTTTTCCTCCAGGAACCGCAGCTTCTATCAGAACTTTGACTTTGCTGAGTAAGCAGCTCTTCCCCTCTTTATAAACTGTAAACTTGTACTTCAGGAGGCCTACCAAGAGCAGTGCCAGAAGGGAGACTGTCTGACAACTGAATCTTGTGGACAGGATATCTGCTTAGTAATCATGAGCTGGGATATTAGTAATCCTTGCTTTTAATACTCATGATTCTGAGAGAAACATTAGTCACTTGGTTTCCCCTGCTCTCTCTGCTTTGTTTGCCCGCAGTAACAACAGATACTCTTTCCTAAACCCCAGAGAGTTACGCAGCATCCTTGCTCATCCATTTTGCTGTTTAAGAACTTTTGCTCTGATGAAACTCCTCTCATGTCAGACCTAAATCCCTTATGCTGCTTGTTTGTGTAACTGAACTTTGCTGGTGCAATATATAAAATAAGAAATTTTTTATCAGTTCCCAACTGAAATAGACTCCTGACTAGAGTGCATCACTCAGGCCAGTATCCTAACATCCGTAGCTGTGGTCCTTGGAGGCTGTGTCACTTACCAGCTGTGGGGCCTTGGCCAAGATGCCTCATCTCCCTGACCTTTCGTTTCCTCGTGTGTGAAAGAAAGGTGTTTGGGGCGCCTAGGTGGCTCAGTTGGTTAAGCATCTACCTTCGGCTCGGGTCAGACTCTGCTCAGCAGAGAGTCTGCTTCTCCCTCTCACTCTCCCTCTGTGCACGCACTCTCTTTCTCAAATAAATAAAATCTTTAAAAAATAAAAAATAGAAAGGTGTTCGAATCCACAGTTCTTGTTTATTTTAGAATAACCACCCAAAAGCAATGTGAGATAATCACATGTCAAAGAACTGAACCATGTTCACTACACTAAGGTTACTAAGGTATTTTAGAATTTTAGGAAAGACTTTTTTTTTTTAATAAGCTAGAATATCTAATTTCACAAGAGTTCAGCCTTGTTTAAATTACCATTCACTGTAGTTTCCTATTGCTAGGCACTGTAATCACATGATCTCAAGTCCTCACAAATATATTCTCAAAGATGTGTGAAATGAACCCCAATTTGCGGAAGCAAACAAATTTAATTTTCCCCAGATTAAACATGTAGTAAGTGATGGAGTTAGACATGAACCCAGGCTTGGTAGACCTGATGCCCAATTACTTCCCCACACCCTCCCTAGCGGTTTTAGACCCTGATAGATCAGGGAGCAAAACCTCTGGCCACAAGTTACAATAGGATCATGCCATAAGATTAATGGGCAGTGGTTAGCAGATTTTGAAATTAGGTTTTTAAACTGCTAGGAGCTTGTTAAAAGAGGAGTAAGAAAAGAGGAAACGGTTATAACTGAGTTTCAAATGCCAGGGAGCAGAAGAGAAGAGCAACCAAGTGGTCGAGAGCTAGGAGTCCCCTCTAAGCTGGGGTCACCAGAGGCCTAGGCAGCCATCAGCTGCCATCTGGGTCAAACCTGGGGGTGAAGAGAGGCTCAAAGAAAACAGGCTTGCTCCATGCGCAATTTTTTTGTTTTATTTAAGTAATCTCTACGCCCAACACAGGGCTTGAACTGACGACCAGAAGTCAAGAGTCCCATGCTCCTCCAACTGAGCCTTCCGGGGACCCCAATTTTTTTTAAGCTCCATTGAATACTATTACCAGCTTACGTTTTTCAACATAGTCATTACTTTAGGTAGTATTTGATATTACCTGCCTTTCTTTACTTCCCAAAACGTATCCTGGACTCCTCTATTTTATCTGTCTCTGGCAACAAAGCTTCTAACAAGTGTTTCTGGAGAAAGGTCCTCTTCAGACCATACTTCTCAGTTGGGAAAGTACTAGGAACCATTCCTTGTTCCCCTGCTTAAATGGGGTACCGGTAGCAAGATCCTATTTCTAGGGCACCCATTTTATTCCACAGTACTGGGAGGGATGCCATTGTGTTAATGGTAATAGCGAAACAAAGAAGGAAGTGCAAAATCCGCAACAGTAAGAGAAAAAATTCTGAGAAATAAGGCAGCAGCACTTCAGGCTCTCACAGGTGGCCCTCAGGGGGAGTGCCCATTCCCTCTCCTGCAGAAGCAGCAGCACCCCCTGACGGGTTCCTACAGTCCGGGTCCCTTTTGGAACTAACAGTGCAGCCTCACGCAAGGCACTTAACCTTCTGGATCCCGCCTGGAGAAGTGATCACATTTCCCTGATCCCGTAACCTCCACACTTTGCCAAACCAGAATACGTGGGAAGAGGAATCCGGCCGCGTCGTGTTGTGGTCCCCGCCCCCCTCCCCGTTTTGAACGGGTGAAAAGGAATCTTATTTTAATCACGGTATTAAGTCGGCTTGGACGGCTGTCACAAAGTAGCACAGTCCAGGTTGCTTAAACCATGGCAGCTCATCCCACAGCTCTGTCGTCTAGAAGTCCCAAGATGAAGGTGTCCACAGGGCTAGTTCTTTGAGAGCCACGGGAAGATTGTTCCTGTCCTCTCTCCTTGGCCTGTGGATGGCTGTCTTCCTGTGTCCTCCCCTGGTCTTCCCTCTGTATGTGTCTGTGTCTGAATTTCCTCTTCTTAAAGGGACCCGCCCCCGTGGTACTGGATGAGTGCCCACCCTAATGACCTCATCTTAATTTACCTCTTTACGGACCCCTTCATTGAGTCACAGTCACATTCTGAGGCACTAGGGGTTAGGACTCGAATGATAGGGGGTTAAGGGAGGGGATACAGTTCAACCTGTAACACGTCTCTAGGTTTTTGTTTTTGTTTTCTGTCGTTTAATTTGTGTTGTAGGTCACTTTGGGAGGGTGCAATATTGGGGGTAAGTTGCAGGAACAGCCATTAGGACCCACCTTGGAGAACAGAATAATGGTGCTCAAGGTTGAAAGTAACTGTCAGCTTGGGGAGGTGTTACTGAGCAAACAGAGAGAAGCTTGGGCTGTGAAACCCAGACGTGGAGGAGCTGCTGGGCCCAGGTCTGTGGCAGGCTCACCACCTCGGCCATCAGATTCGAAATGAGGTGACGTTGCTCCCCACTCACATTCATCAGCTGGCAGCTCCAGTAAGAGATTCTGGGGCTTTAGAGAAGAGGGGAGATTTCGAGAGCAAGCTCACACCTGTAGTTCAGTCAATGTCATTGACTCATCAGGAAATAACCACGACCCAGCCATACGCCCCAACATGTTCGGGGCTCATGAACCCAGCACCCTAGCTTGCCTTTATCGTAATGTCTTCCTCTGCTGAATACAGATCATTCCTTTGGGCTTCCTGCAAAAGTGAGTCATAAATCCAATGGTTGAAGTTCCACCCTGATGGCTCCGGGAGCTGTGTTGTCATGAATGTAGGATCAGAGACACGGGGCAGATAAGGATGCAGCAATGACCGGCTTATGCTGCCATCCTGCGCGGAACTAGGTTTGCTTGCCCTGGAGGTGGCTGACACCTGCCGATGTCTGTTTCCTTTGATGCAAACATCAGCTTTTACATCTAACGTAACTTTAGTAAGGCTGCGTGCACAGTAGAAGCTTGGAGTTTCTGTGCTTTTAGTGAAATTAGATCAACTGAATTTGGTAACCTGGGGGAATTGCTCAGATGAGCGGTTACATCACTTTGATACATAAATAAAAAGGCATGAACTTCAAATGTATAAATGCATTTGGTTTTGAAATATTGTATCCCTGGGTAGGAATGAAGACCAATTAAAAGATCTTTAGTGGTCAGGAGCCAATGTAATATATATTTTGCATGTTATCTTTCTAGATCTGTGGTGGTTTGTTGTAAATCTCAGTATCTCTGGGACCTAGCCCAGTGCCTGCCACTAAGACCTTGACCTGTCCCCTTATCCTGAGAAAGGTTTAGAAAGCAGAATTCTCATTCTGATTTGCCTATTTCACCATCTGATTTTAATTCCTTGGTCTTTTTTCATTTGGACCTGAAACAAATTCCGGTCCCTATTTTATTTATCTTTAAAAGATTTTATTTATTTATTTGTCAGAGAGGGAACACAAGCAGGGGGGAGCTGCATTCAGAGGGAGAAGCAGGCTCCCCGCTGAGCAGGGAGCCGGATGTGGACTCGATCCCAGGACGCCTGAGCTGAAGGCAGGCGCTTAACCAACTGAGCCACCCAGGTGCCCCTCAAATAAATAATCTTTAAAAAACAAAATTCACATGCTTTTTTTTCTTTTTTTAAAGAAAGCTAGTAAGAACCCTTTATCTTTTGTGTACCCTGAGTTTCATAAATCGGGATTTTCAAAAAACAGGAGCAACTTGTAAACCATCTAGATCTTTCTCATCACTGGACTCAAGGCCATCCTATGGCTTCAGTGAAGGGCTTCCTAGAGCACTTGATATGTGGAACTCATTAAACACCTGCCATTCAGTCACATATAAAAGAGACTCAAGGATAGAAGCAAAGTCTAACACCAACTAGTAATAATTACTGAGTGTCTCACTTACTGTGGGTCAGGCACTGTGCCAAGCACTTTGCCCACGTAATTCATTGGAATCCTGACGTTGCCATGAGTCAGGTGTTAGTAACACTTACAGATGAGGCACTCAGGATCAAAGTGATTAAGGTGTTTGCCCAAAGGTCCCACATCTAGTAAGACAACGTGCCCAAATTTGGGACCAAGCCTCTCTAACCATTACACCCCAGTGTTGCCTCCGGAAGGGCATGCAGATGCTCTGGGAGACACAGACAGGTGTGGCTCAAACCAACCTCCTCCTGGAACTCACCTGAGGCCCTCAGCCCCAGACCTTGTTTCTCTGCCTTGTCCACCTCTGTCAGCGTGCCCCCCCTCTCCACCGGACCTGAGCCTCATGTCTTTTTCTCTGAGGAGTGGCGCGTGCGCAGTTTCTGGTGTTTCCTCTCTGCGCAACTCACGCTTCCCATACATACCAAAGGCTGAGCTGAATCGGGTTTGCAATGTATTTTTTGGCACCTACAAGGTGCCTGGCCTGATGGGAACAAAAATGCTTTCCACACAGCTGTAGCTGACACTCAGGCTGGATCTGCACATCAGTTTTCCCCCATCTAAGTGGATTTCCCTGCAAACCCGAAAGATAGGGTCACGGCCCCTGTGCAGGGACCAACGTTCACGCCGAGCTGGGCAGACTCGGATCCTCCTAGGAAACCGGCCCGGCGGGAAGAGGATGAGGAAGAGGATGGGCGACCCCCACTACCATCCGAGGCTGAGGGAAGGAAAGGTGAGACTGGTCCGGTTGCCCTGCAGGCCGGGTCCTGAGCGCATTCACTCACTCGTCGAGACGACAATCACTGAAAGAACTAGGCTCTGTCCTGCGCACTGGGGATGGAGGCCCCTCCTGATCAGTGCCGCTCGCACTCTAGTAAGAGGAGTGGGGTGACCGGCGAGAGTCGCGAGGGCTCTGCAGGGGGTGGAGTCACTGGTGGTCTAGGAAGGCTTCCCGGAGGAGGAGGTGCTGGAGCTGTCGCTTGGAGGAGGAGGAGCTAACTAGGGGGCAGGAGGGGAAGGTCTCCTCAAAGAGGGAACCGTCAGCGAGGCCCTGGGCACTGAGCCCGAGAAGAGAGGCCCGCGGTGGGCAGGAACGACCCTTCAGACCCTTTAAGGCGGAGCGCCGCGGCGCGAGCAGGCGGGGGCGGTGCCAGGGCCCCTCGCGGCCGCTGATTGGGCGGTGCTCCCGATCGGAGCGGCTCCGCGGGCGCCGATTGGCGGGCAAGGGTCGGGCGCCGCCGCCAGGTGATACAGGGTGCTGGTTCCCGCGGACACGTGGGGGGCGCCGGGGGGCGGGGGGTGCCGGGGGGCGGGCGGTGGAGACGCGCAGGGCGCGCCGGGGGTGCAGCGCGGAGCTGCGGCGACGGTTCTCGAGACACGGCGGCCGCGGTGAGTGCGCGCGGGGGAGCCGGGCAGGGGCCGGGGCCGGCGGATCGCCGGGAGCGGGGCTCGGTCCCCGGGCGCGGAGGTGGGAGGAGGTCTCGCTTGGGGAGGAGCATCTCGGCCGCTTTCCTCTATCACCGCCACCGCCACCGTGGCCGTCCATCACCTCCGCCGTCACCTCCACCGTCCCTCCGCCAGCGTCCTGCCTCGCTCATCCCCTCGATCGTTCCGGGGAGTTTCTCTGCCCCGGGCCGGGGACCGTCAGCCCAAAGCCCTGGCCGCGCTCCACAGGAGTGACAATAATAGCAGGACTAGTGACCCACGCGGGGGAGCGCTCCGTGCCGCCCGGGCGCTGGCCCCGGCCGTGCCTTCTGAAAACAGCACTTTCCGCTCCCTGTCGTCTGCTCGGAGAGGCCATCCTCGACCAGCCTGTATTAAATAGCACCCCTCCACACACACACACACATCACGGATCCTCCTCACCCTACTATATCTTTCTCCAAATCACTTAAGCCCCCCTGAAATGTCGATTTCCAGTACCGTCCCCCCAGCCCTGCTTGGGAGCTCCCCGAGGGCTGGGACTTGGTTTTGTTCACCGCGCACATGGTTGGCGGGTGGAATATTGTCAGAGGAGTGGATAAATGAGCAGCCACAGGAGGCAACTGCTATTACTATCCCCACTTTACAGGTGAGGAAATGGAGGCTGAGAGGTTTTGTGGACCTCACAATCCATGATGTTGATCTTGACCTCTGGCTGCTTGGTCCAGTCCCCTCCCACCTGGTGGCCTAGGGCAGGAGGAGTGTGTCTGGACAGGGGAGCAGGCTCTTCTGTGTGGCTGAGCCAAAGGTAGTGGAGGTGGGGCAGGTGACCAGAGTGGCTCTGGCAGCCCCAGACCATCTGGGCAGGGAGGCCATCAGACTGAGAAAGCAGCTGTTTCGCTGATAAGATCAGCCCCCAGCACCTGAGGTGTTCCCGGCAGCTGGATAGACTGGGATTTGCCAGGCTCCCATGGTGGACACCCTGTTTACTTGGGAGAGGAGTCTGGGCAGGAGGACACTGCCATGGCCTAGGGGAAGAGCCCCCAGAGACCCAGGTTTGCTTCCCAACTCTCCCTTATGCTGTGTGACTTTGAGCAAGTGGCTTCACCCCTCTGAGCTACACTTTGCTAAGCCCAGAGTCCAGGCTGAGTGGTCTCCCAGGATGCTATAAAGGTGCCCCCCCCCATGACTCAATTCAGCTATGGTGCAGTGTAGTAGAGGGCTTCTACCCTTGACCCTCAAGGCAAGTCAACCCATCCAGTACCCTGTCTCTAAGCAGGACCACCTGGAAATTCTCAGAGGAGCAAAAGAAGAGCCCCAGCCTCATTCCAAAGGTGTCCCCCTAGAAAGGTGCTGGCGCAGCCAGGTTCCTGTGTAAAACCTTGGAAAAACAAGTGTGCTCCAAAGAGATAAGTGGGTGTTTGTGTCCAGAACGAGTTCCCAGGTCTGTTTCTGGGGTTAGGGTGAGCCTGGTACCGTCACTCATCCCTTGGGCAGCCCTCAGATCCTGGCCTGGGGCTGACATGCACCGGGAGGGAGGGAGAGGAAGAGAGAAACTTCCAGTTTCTTGGGGGATGGGGGAAGGATCAGGTGATGGTGGGGGGGTGCTCCCCACCCCCACTCTCTGGACAGTGGAGTGTCCCCAAGAAAGCTGCCGCTCTGGATCTGGAGGGAGGAGGCGGTTCGCAGCCCGAGACACAGCTGTCTCGGCATGTGTGAGAGAGAACGTGAGTGTGCCTGAGGACCCGCGCGGCTCTTTGCTGTCTTCTACCCGAGGTGTCTGAGGGCCTGTGGCGGCACAGGCAGGATGGGAGATGTGCTCCTCATCTCTCCCTCCTCCCACCCCTCCTTTATCTATTATTTTGTCTTCGCTTCTCTGTTCCCACGTCTGCTGGCTGCCTTTCAGCCTCTCCTCTTTCCCTCGCTCCCTTTTGCCCCATTTGTGGTTTGGTCTTTTTTCCTCCGCCGTCCAGGGCATCCCAGCCCATAATGTGATAAGGAAGTCAAGAGGTGAGTTCCCTGGAAGCCCCATCTCCATGCCTGGAACAGCGGCCACATAGCTTTTGTGCCAGTTACATGTCTAACTTTGTTGTATTTAAACATAAAATGGACCCAAAAAAACTATGGTTTTTAATAGGCAATGGACATGATGTGAGAAATGATCAGGATCAAAAAGTGGAGGGTGCGAGGCCAGAGAAGCAGGAGGGAAGAGGGTACAGGAGGGGGGGATCCAGGAGGGCATCCAGGGGACCATGCAGCCCTTATTTCTGGCTCTTCTGGCTCTGGCCACTCACTGAACATAGGGGGTTGCTCCCAGAATGTAGTGGGTGGCTGTCGCCCCCACCCTGGCCGAACCTGGGGCTGAAGTTCTGGGCGGGCAGAGGTAGGGGCCGTTCCTGGGCTCTTGGGGCTGGGAGTGTCAGTTCCTGAGCACCTGCAGGAAGGTGGGGCGAGCACCCCCAGGACACACCCATTTCCTACCCAGCGCCCTGATACCTGCTTTCTCCTGGAGGAATCCTGGCTCCCAGGCAGGCCTCTCCTTCTGCCTCGCTCTCCTTGACTGGGAGGTCTTCCTGTCTTTCTGTGTAAGGAGGGCCCTGAAAGTCGTCTGACCTTGCTGTCCTCCCAAGCTCCCTCCTGAACAGCAGGCTTTGGGGTCCCCCCATCCTCCATGTGTGCCTGTGAAGCGTCCCTCCTGCTCCTCCATTCTGTTCTAGAGCCCTCACATGATCCCAGGTTTGGGGATGAGGACATGGAGGCTCAGAGAGGTGGGGCCGTTTGCCCAAAGTCATACAGCATTTGGACCCAGATCTCTCTGATCCAAAGTGCAGTGATTGTAAGTAGTCTGGTGAGTAGCCAGGCAGGATGGGGGATGGAGGTGGGGTCTAAGTTGGCCCCAGGAGGGACTGAGGGAGCTGAGTCATGGGGGACCCAGGCAGAGGCAATCAGCCATTCTTTCTCAAGATGCCTTGCTTCCACGTTCACTGTGCACCAGCTGTGGTCATGAGCTCTAATGGGGAGTGAGCGCTATCCCTGTCCTTGAGGACAGTCTAGTAAGAGAGGTTTCCTTCTCTCCTCCACTAGTGGATCTGGGAAAGGGGCCCCACAAAAGACCAAAACCTGGGCTGGGTTGGGGGGCAGGGCTCCTCAGCCCCCTGGGGCCTTCAGTCAGGCTGGCCGAATGAGCCAGGGCCTGTGAAGCATGTCCCCAGCCTCAGCAGCTCAGGGCATCCAGCTCATGGGCCACTCCATAGAGCACAGAGCTCCTGCCCTGGAACCTGCTATGGCTCCCCACTGCCCACAGGGCACAGCCTAAATTCCCTTGGTGTGACATTTAAGGCTGATCCCAACCTGGCTCTGGCCCGCTCTTCTGGTAAGGTCTACCCAGGGGCTCCTCTGCAGACTGTTCTGGCAGTGTCATACCCCTCCTCTCAGGTGGTACCTTCCCAGGCTGCCCCGCTTCCCCTGGCACTTTGTGCAGGCTCGTTACGTGGCTCTCGCCCCTACTTGCACCCCGGGGCAGGCCCAGGCCAGAGCACAGAGGTGGCCTGCCACACCCCTCCCTTCAGCTCTTTCCCCAAAGCTCACTCCTCAGTGAGGCCTTCCTCGCTGTAGCAACCCCCAGCCTGCATCTCGCCGCCTCCTCTCTCCTTTGTCACCATCTAGCATATGCCCTGTCTTACTGACTGATTCGTTCAGTGTCCTTCCACACAAGCCTGTTGGCTCCCCGAGGGCAGGAGGGAGTCTGTCGTTTTGTTCTGGGCTGCGTATTCCCTGTGTCCGCAGTGCCCTGGCCATTGCCTGGCACACAGCAAGGGCTCAGGAAGGATTTGCGGGATGAAGGAGCTCACTGGCCTCTGAGGGGGAGCAGTGCGGCTCGAGCGCCCAGGAGCCATCCTTTCTCCCCTGCCCTTTGCAGCCTCCTATCCCGCGGAGCTCGAAGCCGGGCACCCTGGGGGCCATGCAGAGGGCCGGGGCAGGGGGCCGGAGGGCCTCCGACTGCGGCCCTGCCCCTCACCGGCCCAGGTGCATCACCAAGTTCGCCCAGGTGGGTGGGGCCGCCCCCGTGGGGTGTGCTCTGGTGGGCCGGGACTGAGTGCAGGTCCTGGGGGGTGGGGAGGAGCTCTTCCTGTCTTCCCTCCCGGCCCCAGACTCGAGAATGTGTGTGTGTGCCCAGATGAGGAGATGGGGCCTCAGAGGGGCAAAGAGACTTGACCGAGGCCACCTGCTGGGAAGGCAGCAGAGCCTGCTAGACCCCAAGTCCAGTGCTCTGTCACTGTCCACAGCTTACCCAACAGAGCAGAGTGTGGGGGGGGGGGGCAGGGGCGGAATCTGGAGGACTGGATCAGGAGCCATGGTCCTGACTGCCCTGCCTCCCTCCCGCCCTCACCACACCCCCAAGCAGTATGTGGGCTCCTTCCCGGTGGACGACCTGGACACCCAGGAGAGTGTGTGGCTCGTGCAACAACAGCTGTGGGCACTGAAGGTAGGGAGCTGGGGGCTGGGGTGGCACGTGCCTGTCCCTGGCAGGGATCACAGCCTGGGAAGGTCAGGCCATCATAGAGATGGAGCGGGTGAGGCCCAGGGAGGGGCGGAACCAAAGCCATTCTGAGAAGTGGGCCCAGCGAGGGCCACACCCAGGCACCTGAAGCCGTGTCCCTTATGCCCTGGGACCCCTTCCCTTGGGCAGTCATGACCTGCCCCATGGGTGGAAGCCACAGATGGGAGATGTGGGGGATGGTCATAACATGGCCAGCTAAGGCCCTGGCTGAGGGGTGGTCTGCCAGGCCCCATCCACACCTCCCCAGCTCCTGGGGAGTCCACTCTGCAGGGCCCAGTCCCTTGGCAGCCAGCGTGGAGTTGGCTGACCAGCCTGTGGTGACCGGTCCTAAGGCAGGGCAGGGCAGGGCCTGGAAGGTAATGCCTGCCCCCGACCAACTCTCTCCCACCTAGGATTGTCCCCGACGCCGGGCCGTCATCCTGAAATTCAGCCTTCAGGGCCTCAAGATCTACAGTGGGGAAGGCGAGGTAGGAGCCTGTGTGGGTGCAGGTGAGGACTGGAGAGGACCGGTGTCCTCCTCCCTCAGAATGCACCCGACCCTGCGCCACCCCTCGAGAGTCCCTGCCTCCCCAGCCTGCTCTGGGCCTTTGGACGTCCTCTCTCCAAGGGCCCGACCCTCAGCTTGGCAACGGTTTCTCACCCCCAGCCCCGGCCCTCCAAAATCTCCAGGCGCTACCTCCTGGCCTGAGTGTCAGGACCATCAGCCCCAGGTTTCTGCAGGCCCCGGGCCTCTGGGTAGGCCTGCCCAGGGTTGGCCGGGGGGCTGTGTGCTGAACACTAACCTTGTGCCAGACTGTGTACCCCACAACCCCGGGGCCAGTCTCCTAAGACTGGTGCGAATCGTGTCCCAGAGGTGTGCATTGCGGGGGCCCCGGGGTCAGGTCCTGGGCCATTTGCACGAGGTCTCACTGACCCCCACCCACAACCCCATCAGAGGGGGCACCGTCCCCACTCAGTAAGTGTCACAAGGGCTCAGAGGACTGTGCTTACCTGCCCAAGTCACCCAGAGAGCCAGATTCAAACCCTGGTCATCTGCCTCCAGAGACCAGGCATGCACCCCAGGGCCCACTGCCACTGCCTTTCCCCGTGACCCTGCAGGCCGTGAGCACTTTGCCGCTCAGTGCCATAGCATGGGGGGAGGGGGGCGGCAATCCCAGCCAGCAGGTTAGCAGTGGGGAGCAAGGGACCGAGCTGGGAGGCCATGTGAAGGATGAGGGTTCCCATTTGAAGTAGGGCTTAGGCAGGCATGGAAGGAGGGAAGAGTCCTTCCCCCAGAAGCCATGGGGCGAGGCGGGGGGGCCCTAAGCTGGGCACCCAGGCTGGAGAGCAGGCCCCGGAGGCCAGCCAGCAGGTGTGTGGGGCCCACAGGGCTAGCACCCACTGGGCCCGCAGCTGCAGGCCACGCGGCGGGTCTGATGGAGGCCGTCCTGCCCACTCCTCCCCAGGTGCTCCTGATGGCTCACGCTCTGAGGCGCATCCTCTACTCTACCTGGTGCCCAGCTGACTGCCAGTTTGCCTTCATGGCCCGAAACCCCCAGAGCCCGGCCAGCAAGCTCTTCTGCCACCTCTTTGTGGGCTGCCAGCCTGGAGAGGTATCTGGGGCACAGGGCTGGGGTTGGGGGTGTGCTGTGCGTCAGCATGGGCTCCGGGGACCAAGACCTTGGAGGGCTCAGCTAAGCTGGCCGGAGTCCCCTCCAGACAGGCACTCCTTGCCCCAACGGATCCTTCTGTGGCTCTGCCCACTGAGGACTCCACAAAAGCAGGTTAGTGGCCTCACCATTCTCCAGGGCCTGGAAATGGGGATCAGGCCATGTGCTTAGAAATTGGATGGTCACAGTGCCAGGCCTTTGCTCATGCTGTCTCTTGGCCTGGAATTCCCTTCCGCTTCTGGCAAGTTCCAGCTTGCCCTTCAAGGCCAGCGCATGTGTCTCTGAAACCTACCTGGAGTCCTCTGGACCACTCTTCCTTCTGAGGTCCCGGGACATGAAACACACTCTATCATCGGTCTGTCCCTAATCACAGACAATGGAATTCTTTGACAGCAGAAACTGGGGCCAGGTCTTGAACTGCTCTGGTGCGTGGCCCCATGGGGTTAGTGGGTGAGTGGGTAGATCCCAGAAGTCAAAGGCAGTACGACCACCACGAACAGCAGAGCCTTGGCAGCCAACCGTGTGGCCAGAGGAGGCTGGGCTCGGTGCCATCTAGCAACATTTGCCGTTACCCTGTATCTCAAGCTCTGTGCGGGCTCCTGGAAGGACAGGTGGCTGAGACATTGCCCTTGATCTTCCAAAGCTCACGGTTCCAACATGTTGGGGCTGGATAATGTGTGTTTGGGGTAGAACATACTGGCCCCGGAGCAGTGGGCTTTTGCTGGGAGCTCTCTGTGCTCCACTTCGCTAAAGAGCACAGGGAAGTGGGGATGGGGAAACTGAGGCCCGGAGGTGCCAAGCTCTGCCCAGAGTCACACAGCAGCCCCTAAGTGACAGAGCTGGGACTGGATCCCAGGTTGCGGGACTGGAGGGTCTGGGCTCATAGCCACTGCTCTAAAAGGGCGCGGACATAGGGTCGGGTAGTCAACCCAGGGGCAGGAGTGCATGTAGCCTATGTATTCCCAGCTCTAAGCATGCTGTCTGGAACAAAGCAGATGCTCAGGATCTGTTAAATGAACAAAGGAAGCTGGTAGGGAGGACTGCATGGTGGTGTTCTGAGGGATGAGTGGGAGTTTTCCCAGGAAGAATGGGGAAGAGGATCCCAAGCCAAGGGGTGCGTGCCCTAATGGTGAGTGGGTTGATGTCTAAGGAGTCCCCCAGGAAACCTGTCCTACCTGAGCCAGCCCCTTCCTCCCCCCTAGGTCCAGACCCTGCACCTGCTGCTCTGCCGATCCTTCCAGCTCGCTTACCTCTTGCAGCACCCTGAGCAGCGGGCACAGCCTGAGCCCTGCCTGGGGTCTGCAGGGGACATGCCCGTGAAACCACTGTCCAGCCCTGGGGGCCCTCCTGGCCTAGTACGGGAACCCTTCAGCCGTGATCAGCTCTCACAGAATGTGCACGCACTGGTCTCCTTCCGGCGGCTGCCAGCAGAGGGGCCTGCGGGCGGTGGGGTACGCTGCACCCCAGCCAGGGAGTGGGCAGTGGACAAGGGAACTGGGCGAGGGTTTGGGGGTCATGGGAGGGGAAGGCGGCACATCAGCGGGAAGGGGCTTTGCCTGACCTGACATGGGCCTGAGTCTGCCTGCCCCTGGGGGCCCCTCTTGGTGCCTTAGAAGGAGCTGCCAGAGTCAGAAGGCCGCGGGGGCACCCGCCATGCCTGCCTGGGGAATCCTTACTGCTCGCCCACGCTGGTGCGCAAGAAGGCCATTCGCAGCAAGGTGATCCGCTCTGGGGCTTACCGAGGCTGCACCTACGAGACTCAGCTGCAGCTGTCCGCTCGGGAGGCCTGTGAGTCGCAGGGGCTCGCCCGCCGCGTGGTTGCAGGGGTGCAGGCCGGGGTGCGCCCTTGTGAGTCGGAGGGCTGGGCCTGTGTGTGGATATGCCCGTGTCCACGTGAGTGTGCATCCAAGGTCTGCACGCCTGGGGGCTTGCCTGGGTGATCGGAGAGCTGGGGACGTGCTCCAGCGGGTGAGCAGGTGTGCGTGGGCTGTGCCGCGCGCGGATGTATCTGTGCGGGGGGGAGACCCGGGGAGGAGACAAGCATGGCCGGGATGGGGTCTGGAGCGCTGGGGCGGCCTGGGCTCCGGAGGGGACGGCCTCTCTCCCTCTGACCCCTGGGTGGTCTCCACAGTTCCTGCCGCGTGGGAGGCGTGGCCCCGGGGGCCTGGTGGCCCCTCGTGCCTGGTGGAGAGCGAGGGCAGCCTGACGGAGAACATCTGGGCCTTTGCTGGCATCTCCAGGTAGGAGGGGCCTGGCCTGGCTGGTGCGCAGCCCCTCGGGTGGGCAGAGGAATGGACTCTGGGCTCCCCCAGGGTCCTGACGTGTGCACCTTCCTGTGCAAGGGCAGAGCCATCCTGACCTTGGTGGCCCCGGGCCAGGGGCTTCCCCCACCGGGCCTGTTTTCTCAAATGTGAAATGGGGATAATCACAGGCCTGTGGAGAGGATCGGATGGGGTCATTCAGGCAAAGCTCTCAGCACCTCGTCTGTCACAGGGCAGCCGCTTCCTAACCGCCAGCTCTTCAAAACTCTCGGGGTTGGGTCTTGAAGCAGTCAGCTGTCAAGGGCCCCTTAGACGCCCCTTAGGAAGGAAGTCTAAAAGCTTCCCTTGGCGGAGGGCCTACTCTGGGTCAGGCACCGTTTCTGGTTATGCCATCGCCCAGGGGAGCGACGTGAGGCCGGGGTCCCGCCCTCAGCCTCTCCCCGCTGCCCTCCCAGGCCCAGCGCCCTCGCCCTGCTGCGGAGAGACGTGCTTGGGGCCTTCCTGCTGTGGCCCGAGCCCGGCGCCAGTGGCCAGTGGTGCCTGTCGGTGCGGACACAGTGCGGTGTGGTACCCCACCAGGTCTTCCGGAACCACCTGGGCCGCTACTGCGTGGAGGTGAGCGAGCGGGCAGCCTGCCCCGCCCCGGCCCCGCCCCTGGCCCGCAAGCCCCGCCCTTTCTGACCAGGGGTCCGGAACCCACTCGCCTCATCACGGTACCCCACTGGCTCTCTCTGGCCACACCCCTTATTTAACTAACTCTTCATCTAGTTTGTCACTGGCCCTGCTGGCCCCGCCCTCGGGTCTCCAGAGGGGGCTTTTTTTTTTTAAGATTTTATTTAATTATTTGATAGAGAGTGAGCGAGCACAATGGGGGGGGGCAGCAGAGGGAGAGGGAGAAGCAGACTCCCCACTGAGCAGGGAGTCGGCGGGGACTCGATCCCAGGACCCTGAGATCATGACCCGAGCCGAAGGCAGCCGCTTAGCCATGGGAGCCACCCAGGCGCCCCCAGAGTCTTGGGCCCAGGTCATGCCTCCCATTTCTATAGGAATCCCAGCT
Source organism: Halichoerus grypus (assembly GCF_964656455.1). Classification (NCBI taxonomy): domain Eukaryota; kingdom Metazoa; phylum Chordata; class Mammalia; order Carnivora; family Phocidae; genus Halichoerus; species Halichoerus grypus. The sequence goes on from NC_135716.1 coordinate 172,559,704, forward strand.
TTTAAAAGTGGCTTTCCCACACCCTAGCCCATCTTCTAGCAGAGCTGGAAACTGACTGAGAGCGGGCAGGCGCGGGCCTAAGCTCACCCAGCCTCCCGGCTTCCAGATCTGGAGTCTTGGCCTGACCACAGGTTTCCAGGGACTGGATGTGCGCCCTTATTACAGGCTGAATGGCTCAGTCCTGTCCAGGCTGGCAAGAGAGAAAGAGAGGAGACAGTGTCTGGCTCTGCCGTGAGCAGGACGGTGACCTCTCTGAGCTCGAATTTTCTCCCTTCTGAAGTGGGGCAAGATCCCTTTTGAGGGGGTGGCGGGTGCCCAGAGTGGAGCCATGGGGGAGGGGAAGCTGGAGCTTCAGCCCTTTCCGCCCTAGCACCTGCCTGCCGAGTTTGCCAGCCTGGAGGCCCTGGTGGAGCATCACGCTGGGACCGAGCGCAGCCTCTTCTGCTCCCTGGACATGGGCCATCTGAACCCCAGCTACGAAGATCAGGACTGCGGGTCCGAGGGCAGACCCCCCCGGACACTGCGGCCTCTTGGCCATGCCAAGTCAGAGGCAGAGCTGCAGGGCCTGGGCTAGGAGGCTCACCCCCTGGACCTACCTCACCCTGGGTCCTGGACCTCAACAGGCCGCCCTGCCCTTCTGCCACCCTGCTGGTCACCAGTTCCATCCAGTCACTCTGACCCTTGGACCAGTCTTCCATCACTTCACTGACTGTGGTAGGGGGGAGCCCTGACATTGGGGATCGCTGGGGGCTTCTCACGAGACATGGGGCCTGCCGAGATTGGAGGAGGGGCAGGCGGAGCTCCAGGCTTCCATTCACTTGCTGGGTGACTTTGGAAGCTTGTCTCTGGGCTTCACTTTACTCCTAGGCGGGGAGCTTTCTGAGGGGCGCAGGAAGGTTTGTTCATGAGGGATGTGGCCCTCTCCTAAGGAGGCCAGGCCTTGGGGCCCTGACCAGGAGTCTCCCGAGAGTACCCAGAGGTAGCCAGGCACATGAGGGGGAGGTGTCTGGAAAGGCAGGAGTGAGTTCTCACCATGGGCGAGGACCTGGGGGCGAGCCACTCTGTCCAGGAGAGAAACAGAACTTGGAGGAGCTGATGGTCACAGTGGCTGGGCTGAGCTGCACCCAGGCTGACAGAGCACAGCCCGTGTCTCAAAGCATCTGACGTTAAGGGAGTCTTCCACCGAATTCTATGAATTCTGTTCATAGGAATGAGGCTTAGGAGGGCACAGAAGGGCGGGATGGACAAAGAGCCACGCCCCCCCACCAAGCCCGCACCCAGGTGGACATCTGTGAATAGAAGGGACGTGAGCCCACGGGGCAAAGAATCTCTGTGCTGCTTAGAAAGGCTGGGTTGTCTGCAGTCAAATCCACAGGGTTGTGATTCCTGCCCCCACGCCGCCGAGGACCACCAAGGCGCACGCACACACACACACACAGGTTCATTTCCTTTGTCCATTTGACTGGGAGGGGCCAGCAGTGAGCCACAGGTGTACAGGGGTGGCCCGGGTCCTATTCAACTCATCCTGCAGGCCAGTCTGGGTTTAGGGGCTGCCTGGGAAGCCACCTGATTCTGGTCCACTTCCCATAACGTGGCGCTGGCCATGGTTGTCAGGGGCTGCTTCACCAGGCCTGCCCCACTGGCGATGGGGTCAGAGCAGAACCATCCAAAGGTGGATCCGATGTGGGCCCTGCCAGAGGGGCCTTGGCCTCAGCGGGCAGGGGGGGTACAGGGAAATGACTCTGGCCTAAGGCACTGGCCCTGCAGTGACTGACAGGTCCAGGTACCCCGCCCCTTTCTAATAAGTAAGCTCGAAAGATGGACATGAATACCGAATTATTTAGGGCACAAGTTCACTTTGGAGGAACTTCTATTCCTGAGGCAGAGGGCGAGTCACGAATGTGGGGGCTGCCCTCTCCCGCATCTGGGAGTGGGATGTGACTGTTCTGTGCCTTGAACATGACGGATTTCTGACTCCTGGGAGGGAGAGGGCAGCCCTGATGGAAGAGAAAGAAGGGAGGCTCCTCAGGAGGTCAGGCCTGGGCTTCCCAGCTTACAACCGCCTGCCCAGGAAGTGGTCTGGGCTGGGGACCGTGTCACTCTCATCACGGGATAGCAGGGGTGGGAGGCGGCTGTCCTTTGGGGGTTCTCACCAGAACCACAGCGCTGAGTTTACACTGAATTGGAGGGGGGACTGGGACTCAATTTACAGCCATTTCCACCAGGACGCATGGTCCCTCGTGGGAGGCCTGGTCTCGCATTTCCCTCACAAGGAGAGGGGTTTGCCGATCCCGTGTCCAGAATTACAGCACCCGAGACACACGTTTAAGACCTGGTGAGTGGCCCGGGCTGAGGCCAAAGCCTACCTCTGTGAGAGATGGGTTTTGTTGAGCACATCCTCCATGTGGACGAGGTATCAGGAATGTTCTCAAAGCACTTTAACATTGTCACACAGTATTCATCACGTGGTATGCATAGGGCAAGGTTTTTGACCCACGTGTGCAGATGCTTCAATGTCTTAATCATAGATCAGTTTTCTCTTTGTTCCACCTGGGTAACCAGCTCTCCTTACTGTGTGGACTTGAAACAAATAAAATGCATTTCTTCGGATTGTCTAGTACAGACTTTTCCTTTGAAAGGCAAGGTCTTTGTCCAGTTTGCCTATCTTGGTTTGCCAACCATAACTTCAGCTGGTGCTGAATGGTGAACCAGAGGGATCCTGTTCTCAGGGGCTCAGGATGACCTGAAGGAACAGGGTAGGTAGATTTATTCAAATCATATCTCTTCTGTTAAAACCTTCAGTAGGTATTTCCTGCAGGAAAATGACAGCCGCTATTCTGGCTGGAGGGACTTGGGCTGCGCGGGGGGGATATTGGCCTGGCAACCTCTCCGGCCAAAAGACTTTGGCTCTCACAAATAGTTTGGTTTTGTTTTTTAACCTGCGTCTTAGAAAAAATGAGGGCGGCATTAGAAGGACGCTTTGCTCTGTCGGAGGCAGCCCTCCCCTGAGTCAGTAGAGGGATGTGGATAAAAGGCAGCAAGGTCCCTGTCGCCTCAGTAGGTCTCTTAACTACCGGGTGAGGCCCTGACTCCTGTATCTCTCCCCGTCCTAGCTGGGCAACCTCGGGCAAATTGCTTAACCTCTCTGAACTGGGCAGTGGGGATTAGAGGAGAGAGCTGACGCTCCCGCGAAGCGGGCCGCCCCGGCCAGCCAACAGCTAGGGGACGCTCCTGCGCGACTCTCCCAGCCGCGGGGTGCAGAGAACGCGCCGACCCCCCTGCCCCCCCACCCCGGGAGCCGCCGGCTGTGACGCCACGGGCGTTGCCCGGCAACCGCGAACGCCGCGGCGGCGCGCGTGCCCGCGGGCGGCTGGGGAGGCTCCGGGGCTCGGGTCCTGCGGCGGCGCCTGCAGCGCGGATCCCCCCCCACTGCCTCCTCCCCGGGCCGGGCCTCAGGGACGGGCGAGCCCGGGCGCGGGAGGAGGCGGCGGCCCCGGCTCCGGTCCTGCGACCCCCCACCCCGCCGCGCCCCTCCTCCTCTCGGGGCGCCCCCCGAGGAGTCCCGGCCGCCCGCCGCGACCGCGGCCCCGCCCCCGCCGCGAGGCCCCGCCCCCCGCGCCCGGGGCTGGCCCCGCCCCCTAAGCCCGGCCGTCCCGTGTCCCGGCCGCGCCGCCCACGTCGGGCCGCGCCCTGGGGACCCCCGCCGCGGCGCCATGGCCTCGGAGTCGGTGAAGGTGGTGGTGCGCTGCCGCCCCATGAACCAGCGGGAGCGGGAGCTGAACTGCCAGCCTGTGGTGACGGTGGACTCCGCGCGCGGCCAGTGCTTCATCCAGAACCCGGGCGCCGCCAACGAGCCGCCCAAGCAGTTCACCTTCGACGGCGCCTACTACATGGACCACTTCACCGAACAGATCTACAACGAGATCGCCTACCCGCTGGTGGAGGTGAGGGCGCCCGGGGGGCCTGAAGGGACAGCATTGTCCCCGAGCTGGGCGGGAACGGCCTTCTGGAGGAAGTAGGTGGACACCAACAGGTTGGGCTGAAGTCTTTGGTTTAGGCAGGAGGCAGCTGGAACCCACCTACAACGTCCACGTTCCAGTGTCCACTGTCCGCAAGGCCAGAGCTGGCCCTCGCCCCCACCCCTTCCAGCCCCCTGCCCACAAGGACTCCAGTCTCCAAGACTACTTGCCCTCCACCATCATCTGAGAACTTGAGGACTTCTCTAAACGCTCTAGCCACTTCCCCCAGCCACCACCTCCTCCTCTTCCCAGGCTGTGGCCTCTGCTTTCTCCCCTCAGCATTCAGAATCCTCTCTCATCCCCCCTCATACAAAGATCTCTGCTTCCCTCCTTCTGCCTTTGTCTGGGAGGAATGGAAACCGTTTAGCTTTGGTCTAGCCCATCATCATCTTCTCAGCGGTTTAGGAACAAAGAAGCAACACCAGTTTGTCACCCTTTATAGGGCTTTTGCTTTCAGGAGCACTCACACTAGGTCGCTTGTACATTTCACAGATGGGGAGACTGAGGCCCAGAAGAGGGAAACTTGCCCAAACTCCCATGGTAGGTTTCTAGCAGAGGAGTGGCGGGAGGTACGCCTCATGTCTTCTGGCCAAGGGCTCTTCCTTTCTACCAGCATCTCCCCAACTGTTCAACGAGTCACTAGTTAAGTGAGATGTCACAGGTTGTCCCAGGAAAAAAGGAAAAGTTTGGGAAATGCTGCATACGCCCTCCCTCACATGAAGCTTCACAGGGCACATTAAGATACCCGAGGCTCTGGGGAGTCCTGCAGGAAAGGAACTGATTTGACTTCCTGAACCCAGTGTTTCCAAAATGCACTTTAGAACCTTTGTTGTTTTCGCTGGCAGGCCAGTTAACATCCTTCAGAGCACCTCCTTTGGCTGCCCCATCTCTTCTACCGAGGCTCAGTCAAAGCCCTTGAGAGCGTTGAAGTGTTGGTTCTGAAGCCCAGAACTCCCCAGTGGTCAGGGCCCGATGGAAATGATGCCCGGGGGATGAGGGCAGCTCTCCCCTAGGTTGTGGTCCCAGATGCTGGGGATGGCCAGGCCGTCCTTCTGTTGTCCGGCACTCCCAGGCTGGAAGGGACCTGAAGGGTTGTGTCTGGTCACCCCCCCCCATTGGGTCCTCGAATGTCCACCCAGTGGCAGGAGTTCACTCTTCCCAAAGCAGCCCCTTTCCCCTTTGCTTCTTGGCTCCTAGAAGACCGTTCTGCATGGTGAGCCAGAGTCAGCGTCTCTTTCAGCCACCTGCCGTGGCTCTGTCCCTGAGGCCCTACAGACCTCCTCTGCTCCCTTGTCCAGGATTGGCCCCTTAGAGATTTAAAGATTCCAAGATTGAGTCCTCCTTGGCCTTGTTCATGGGTCCCTGCCTCATCCTGGAAGCAATCCCCTGAGCACGCTTCCCTCATCAGGGTCCTCAGGAAACCCCAGCCCAGGGTGGGAGACACTAAGGACACAGTGGCTCTATCACATCTCCCCTCTGGCTCTCCCTCCTGTCCTGAGTTCCCCCACTACTTGGGATTCTCTGCCAGACACCTGCCTCCCTCTGGACATCCCCCAGAGCCTCGCATTCAACACGACAGCAGCTCGTTTTCATTCCTTCATCTACTCGGGTAGCAAGTAGCAGCTCCACACCAGGCCCGTCCTCAGCTTGGGGAGCACAGCCCTGAAGGAGTCATAGGCTCTGCCCTCTGTGAGCTCATGGTCAGGGGGAGGAGCAGCTAAGCTAATAGCTACAATCTAAGGTGATGAAGAGGAGGAAAAGCCTGGGGCACGTTGGCAGCTAGAGAACCTGGGCTTGGAGGGCATGGGAAGGGAGGGGAAGGCTGGGAGGGCTTCCTGAAAGTGGTGAGGTTTAAGTTGAGACCTCAAGAATGAGAGGAGTAGGTAAGAAGGTGGAGGAAAGGGCCTTCCAGGTGGAGGCCTACATTTGACTCTGTGGACATGTATAGAGCTGCAGTCCTCATCCCTGGTGGGGAAACTGAGGTCAGGAGTATCACAGAATGAATTGGGGTGGTTTTGATACCCAGCACAGTGCCTGGTCCCCTGCTCCATCCTGCTGCCTCCCATTAAATGAGCAGCACGCAAAGCACAGCTCAGGTGGCTCTGAGCCAGGAGCAGCTGCACCGTTAGGGCCAGGGGGCCGTGTGTCTGCCCTTCGGGGCTCTGAGCCCGCTTCCGGGCTCTCCCAGGGCTTCTGCCACCTCCACGGGGCCTCCTGTCCAGGCCCTTGCCTTTGGGTCCCTATTGCACAAAGCCCCCAGCACTTCTGACCGCCCCTTCTTGCCCTTTTCTTTCCTGCTTCTCCAGCCCTCAAATCCAGTCCCTATTCCTGATCTTCTCCGACGCTGGCTGATCTCTTTGGCTTTCCTGAGTGCTGCCCACCCCAGACCCACCCTTCTGCCCACTCAGCACATTCTCACGGGAGCTCCTCACCTCCGCACCTGGCCCGCCGCCTGGTCCACGGGCTCTTTCCCAGCCGGCGACTTTGCCATCTGCCCCTTCTCCCGGCTTCACACCCATGGCCTTAGATTTGCCCCTGATGAGCTGCCCCCAGCCCACACACGGGCCAGGTACTGTGGTTTCTACGATGCCCAGACGTCAATGCAGTAGAAGCCATAGGATTCGGTCCCTGGATGGGATATTCAGCGGTTTGCTTGGGAAGGGGCAGAAGGGGGACATGAGGCAATATAAGACAGATGCTCTTAAAACATTTTTTTAAGGTTTATTGATTTCAGAGAGAGAGAGAGAGAGAAATGCAAGCAGGGGGTGGGGCAGAGGGAGAGAAGCAGACTCCCTGCTGAGCACAGAACCCGATGTGGGGCTCAGTCCCAAGACCTGGAGATCAGGACCTGAGCTGAAATCAGGAGTTGGACGCTTGACCGACGGAGCCACCCAGGTGCCCCGGGACAGATGCTTTTTATTTCAGTTGCAATAGTTATGTGTTTAATGTAAAGTAGGAAAAATACTTAGCACATCCAACCTGTAATGCAGTTTCATGGGAATTACAGGTGAGGACGACAGCAAGTTAAAGAGTCTGTTAGCAGTTGATTTCCTGCAAGTCCGCTGGTTAGTACTAGAGTGGGGAGACGTGCAGAACCTGGGGTGGAGGTACAGAGTGGCCCACATTTAGGACCCATTCCACGGGCAAGCTCGTCCCTTGAAGATCTGGAGGCATCACTTGATGGGTGAGACCTTTTTGAAATCTTCTGTTTTGCCTTAAAAATGCACATAAAATTGTTTTCTGCTTCACTCCAGAACAATGCTGTTCTGTAGAACTTTCTGCAGTGGTGGAAATGTTCTGTATCGGGGCTACCCCTGGCCATCGGTGGCAGGTGAGCCCTTGAACTGAGGCTAGTGCTACTGAAGGACTGAATTTTAATTTTGTTTAAAATCAAGCTGAATTGGGACGCCTGGGTGGCTCAGTCGGTTGGGCGTCTGCCTTCGGCTCGGGTCATGATCCTGGGGTCCTGGGATCAAGCCCCGCATCGGGCTCCCTACTCCGCGGGAAGCCTGCTTCTCCCTCTCCCACTCCCCCTGCTTGTGTTCCCTCTCTCGCTGTGTCTCTCTCTGTCAAATAAATAAATAAAATCTTTAAAAATAAATAAATAAAATAAAATCAAGTTAAATTTGAATAATTACATGTGGCTAGTGGCCGCCACATTGAACAGCACAGCTCTGGAGCAATGATTTCCAATACAAATGTAATGTGAGCCATGTACTTAATTTAAATGTTCTAGTAACCACATTTTATTTTATTTTATTAAGATATTTGTTGTTTTATATAATATGATTTGTGATAGGTGTGACTTTTTTAATTTTTAACTTAATTTTTTTAAAATTTTTATTTTTTATTTTTTAGAGAGAGCGTAAGCAGGGGTGAAGGGCAGTGGGAGAGGGAGAGAGAGAATCTTAAGCAGCCTCCACGCCCAGCACGGAGCCCCCATGCGGGGCTCGATCTCACGACCCTGAGATCCTGACCTGAGCCTAAACCAAGAGTCAGACGCTCAACCTACTGAGCATTTTAGAAAGGGAAAGGAAATAAAGGGAAATTAGCTTTAATAATAGATTCTGTTGGGTGCCTGGGTGGCTCAGTTGGTTAAGCGACTGCCTTCAGCTCAGGTCATGATCCTGGAGTCCCGGGATCGAGTCCCGCATCGGGCTCCCTGCTTGGCAGGGAGTCTGCTTCTCCCTCTGACCCTCCTCCCTCTCATGCTCTCTGTCTCTCATTCTCTCTCTCTCAAATAAATAAATAAAATCTTTAAAAAAAATAATAATAGATTCTGTTTAACCCAGTATATCCAAAATATTATTTCAAGAAAACATACTAATAAATGTTGTCATTGTATAGTAACAGTGAGATATTTTTCATTCTTTCTTCATGCAAAGTCTTTGAAATCAGCTATGTGTTTTACATTGTAGCATGTCTCCATGCAGATGCTAAAGGGTCAACAGTTAAAATGAAATGAAACAAAAAGTAAAGTGATGTTTAATGGAAAAACATTTTGTACTGGTTCAGTTAAGTGTAAATGCACTAAAATCAGATCAAATAAATTCAGTTTCTCAGTCTCACTGAGCCCATTTCTAGTATGGCTCGTGGCTACCCTACCTGACAGTGAAGCAGTCTCTATTTTTGTGTAGAATACCTTCTTTGGGTTTCGGTGACACTGATACTCTGGGCCCTGCATCATGTTGATCACCGGGGCTGCAGGTGTCCCCGGCTCTGAGGAGCCCAGCAGGTGATCAGGCTGCCCTTGCCTACCCCTCCCCCCCGCAGGGGGCTGTCCCTGTGTGCAGCCCCCCACCCTCTGATGAGGTGCAGGAACCCACACAGTGGTCAGGGCTTCCTTGGACAAAGGAGAGGTGTTCGTCCAGTTCTGCCCATAAAAATGAGGCGTAGTCCTCAGAGAAGCTGTGAATTGTGACTTTGGGCCTCCTTCAGCAGCGGTCCCTGGGGATCCCGAGCCCCACGGTGGTCCACAGGATGGGTCTTTGCAGTGTCGCTGGGCGTAGATGCCAGGTGGGCCCTCGGGGCCTGGGAGCAGCTCTCCTGTGCTGACACAGGCTCCCCCCTCCCCCATGCTGAGTTCTAGAATCAATGAGCTCATGAGCTCTGCAAGGGCAGGGACTGGGGTCGCACCTTGTTCATCCCTGTGTCCCGGCTGGAGCGTGGTGCCCATGCCTATGGAAAGAATAAATGTGTCCATGAATGAAGACTGACTTTAGGGCTGCTCCTGGTTTCCTTCTTTCCTTCTCTCCCCTCCTCCCTGCTCTACCTGCCCTCAGCCTCTGACCCCTCTGCACCCCGTCAGCCTGGAAGGCTGTCCTCTTCCTGACACCTGTCAGAACCCCGAGCCACCTTTTAGCTCCCCCACTCTGTCCGCCCTACCCAGGAGGCTCTGTGATGCCCCCCTTGCACCCCCTCTCCTTGCCCGCTCCCTGGACACCTGCACTTGCCTCGTATGAGGATCACTTGTGTGTGTCAGTCTCCCCACCAGGAGGTGAGCTCCTTGGGGACACAGCTGGGACTTACTCATCTCTGCACCTCCTGCCGGCCAGGTGCCATCATGGTGGACGAGCCGGGGAGGGGCCCCAAGTGCCACCGGGCTGGCCAGCCTGACAACCGGGGTTGTGGTCCCCCCACGCAGGGTGTCACTGAGGGCTACAATGGCACCATCTTCGCTTATGGCCAGACGGGCAGCGGGAAGTCCTTTACCATGCAGGGCCTGCCGGACCCATCTTCGCAGAGAGGCATCATCCCCAGGGCCTTCGAGCACGTTTTCGAGAGTGTCCAGGTAGGGGCCTCGCGGCGGGAAGGGGAGCGCCGGCGGGAAGGGTCTGGGGGCCCCCCTGGACGTTCGGGCGATGGGTCCCGGAGCGCCGGTGCCCTACAGCGAGGACTCTGAGCCTGTGGGAGCCTGCTGTGACCCGACACACACGAGCAGAGGCAGGCTCTGGTTTCCGAAAGGGGGTGGGAGAACTTCACATTGAGAAAATTCTGCCTCCCAGTTCCATGCTTTTCTCCTGCCATTTTTGGACTTTAGCATTGCACTTGCTGTCCCACGCGGACCCGATGACCCAGAGCACCGGCCCGAGAAGCGGTTGTAACGATCAGAGCCTCTCTTTTTTATTAAGCAGCTGCTACAGACCAGGCCTAGTGCAAAGCCCTTTGCATCATTGCAACCCCCACCCTGGCCCCGGGAGGTCACCACTGTCCCCATTTTTGAGATAGGGAAGCCCAGGCTTATTGCCCTTCTATGCTGGGCAAGACCGATGAGGTCTCAGCTACAGGTGAGAATTGCTCCGGTGGTCACCCCTGGCCATGAGCAGAGATTCCTGCATCAGGGAAATGGCAGGGTGGGGACTGCGACCCCGGTCAGCCGCAGAGCCTACCGTACCTGCTCCCAGGACTCATTTTGGTGCCCCCCCACCAGGAACATTTGCGACAAGGAGAGATCAGACCATAACCAGTGCTTGGTCCTTACCTGTGGCCTCAGTTTCCCTACCTGAGTAAGGGGGAGGCCTCTCTCATTTCGTTTCCCCTGAGGCTGTGGAGAGAGCATGCGACAGTAGCAATATGAGAATTATGCAATCAGAGGAGCCCGGGGGGCCCACCGAGCTGGAGAGGAGGGGCGGGCGGCTGACCAGGCAGGCGGGCAGGGCCAGGAGGGTTGGGGACTCCCCTCCCCTTGATGTCGTCACCTCTCCTGCCGCGATGTCCTTCCGTGACGTCCTGGCTGCAGAGGGGGAAGGCGACAGGGCCAGCGTTGGCAGGCTTCTTTGCTGTCCCTGTCCACGCCCTGCAGTGTGCAGAGAATACCAAGTTCCTGGTCCGGGCCTCCTACCTGGAGATCTACAATGAAGATGTCCGTGACCTTCTGGGGGCTGACACCAAGCAGAAGCTGGAGGTGGGCGCGGACGTGGCCGGGGCAGGGAGGGGCAGGGGAAGGGTGGAGGTTGGCATCGGGAGGAGCTCCCTCAGAAGCACGGGGAAGGTATCCTGGGGGCACATGCACCGGTTCAGACTAGAGTGGGGACTTTTGAACTTGAATTTTGGAGGATTCTCAGAGTGCTTGTTGCAGGGGAGGGGCTCACCGGCCTACCCCCGACCACACAGTGGGGGACTGGACCTCACCTGGGGTCATGCCACCTATATCTGGTGAAGTAGATGGCGTCTTGTGATAGATTTCATTTGAAAAATGGGTTCCACTTCTAAAAATATTACTTTGAAAATCTCTAAGGGCCCAAAAAGCTAGAAAGACGGTGATTATGATTATCATTTATTGAGCACGATTTACTGACTGCTTTAGGCACATGATCTTATTACTAGTCCCAGCGATCCTGTTGGGTAGCTGCTGTCCCCAGTCTCCCAGTGTGGGAAGGCACGCTTAGGTTAATTCACTTGTCTATGTGTGTGGCCAAAACTGGACTTGAACCCAGGTCTGTTTGACTTCAAGGTCCTGAATCTCAACCATCCCATTTCATGGCTGTTCGTGGCCTCAGATTCTGGGACTTTGTTCCCCTTTGCAAGGGGTCTGGTGCAGGGCGCCCAAGGACCGGTGACCTGACCCTTATAAAGTGAGGACTGAAGAGGGCGGTGAGGATGAGCCGCTCGCAGAGCCCAAAGCACAGAAGGCATTCAGCGTGCTGCTGTGAGGGGGTCACACAAGACAGGCAGGACTTGGCTGACCCTTTGGGGAGCCCAGCGAGGTCAAGTGACCTGCCAGGACCAGACAGCCAGTTGGTGGCAAGGTTGGACCCAGGTCTAGGCCTGAGTGTGAGGCCTGGATTATGTGTCCTCTCTGGGACTCCTTAAATGCTGGGTGGGCCAGGTCAGGGCCAAGGGGGAGGGGCCCGCACAGGGGTGGGGGAGGGGGGGGGCTGAAGCCATCCTGTGGCCAGAATGCCGGGGGCTGCCCGACTCCCATGCTTCTTACCTGACCAAGCAACCAAGAGGCCCACCTCCTTCAGAGTCAGAATGCCCGAGTTGGAGCGTCACCCCCAAGGTTGCCATGGAGATTCCCATTTTATGGGTGAAATTGTCTGAGAGAATGTGACTTGCCTGAGGCTAGGAAGCCACAGAGGCAGGGTTGGACATTTTCTTTCTTTTTTAAAAAAGGTTTTTTAAATGAACGAATGAATGAATGAATGAATGAATGAAATAGAGCGTGTGCTAGTGCAGGGAGGGGCAGAGACGGAGGGGGAGGAAGAGGGAAAGAATCCCAAGCAGACTCTGCGCTGAGCACGGAGCCCAGCACGGGGCTTGATCTCATGACCCTGAGCTGAAAATCAAGAGTTGGACGCTCAACCATCAGCTATCAACAGACTGAGCCACCCGGGAATCCCCAGGGTTGGACATTTTCTGTGACAAACTGCTTGAGTCTCCCCAGGGCACATGCCTTGACAGCCACGGGAAGGGGGGCAGAACCAGGTGAAGGGGCTGCCGCCGATGCCTCCCGGCCCTCCTCACCCCCGGTGACCTCTAGATTGGACAGGATGTCGGAATCACCTGGGTCCCCCCAGTCCCCCTATTCAGCTTGAGCCTCCTACTTGTCCCCTGACCACCCCCCCCCCACTGGCCCTGGGTTCACCCGTGGGGTCTGTGAGTTCCTCTCTGACCTGCGACCACTCTTTGATCCAAGTGAACAGATCAGACCCCAGGGAGCAGCTGTCTTTAAAAATGTGTTTGTTCTGGCCATACTATGGAAAAATCCCTAAGAATTTGAGCTGGAAAAACCCTTGAGAGCTTCTAGTCGGCCCTTTCCTAGTACAGATGAGGAAACTGAGTCCCAGGGAAGGGAAGGGACGTGGCCAAGGCCACACAGCTAATTACTGGTAACGGTATTGGTACCAGACCTTGTGGGATCTGAATGGTCAGGTGCTTCCCTGCCAGAATTTTTTGGGGTCAGCAATATAGAGACTGCCTCGGGGCCAGTAGTGGGGTTCCGGCCAAGGGAGGTGCATCCATCATGCAGCAAAGACTGGGATGACCTCCGGGTGCCAGGCGCCAGGCCATGTGCTACAGCGGGTCCCCACGGGTGTGTGACCTCCCTTCCTCCCAGGCCCCATCCCGACGGGGCCGCGGCCTGGCACCTCCTCCTCAGCTCCTGACAAACACAGCAGCGCTTTGCTCGTTCTATGCAGGAACCTCCAGCCGCCCACCTGGAGTCTTTCTACTGTCTTCTCTATCCTGGAGCTGGAGCAGCTGAGTCATAGCTCAGCCCCCAGACGGGGAAAAGGTGGGGTGGGGAGGAAGGCACAGGACGTTGCTCCCACGTGTCAGTCCCAAAAGGCCAGCCTGGGGGATCAGGGTCCCCACCCCCACCCCCGCCAACCTGCACTGGGGCAGCAGGGGGCCCTTCTCCCCTCCTTCCACACCCAGGACTCTAGAATGGCCTCCATTACCCAGGCCCTGAGGGCCAGCAGCTGTGCCCCTGCCCCATGTGGGCCCCAGGCCTCAGGCTTGGTGAGTCAGGCTGCCTGGGGGGGGGGGGCGGGGGCTGCCAGTGACAGGTGCCCTCCGAGACACTCCCTGCCGCCGGTGCAAGGGGGGGGTGTGTGTGTGTGACCCGCTGTCCCCTGGAGAAGGCGCAGATGGTTGCTCCTGGGAACCTCAGAACAACCTTAGGAGGAGGTGCTGCTCTGATCCTTTATTACAGAGGAGGAAACTGAGGCAATGCACCTGGGTAAGACCAGCCGCCAGGCACACAGTCAGGAAAGGGTGAGGCTGGATTTGAATCCAGGTGTCCAGGCCCCACAGCACGGGCTCTGAACCCGTGCTTAACACAGGGCCTGAAGGTTTTGGTGATTAGTGGTGAGTAGATCAGCCGGGTGAGGGATTTGGGGAGGCAGAGTTTCACTCCCTCCCTCAACCATCACCACCAACCACCCTCATGGAGGCAGCCCACGCTGGGCGGTGGAGGTGAGGCCCTCACCACCTCTCAGTGTACTGGGGTCCCGTGTCAGGAGCCCCTCCTCCCTGGGGGCATCTGCCCCTCGCTGGCCGCATCCCAGCATCCCAGCCGTTGCCATGGTGCCCAGGCTCCGGGCTGGGTCTCAGGGAGGAGCAGTTACTCGGGCACTCAGAGCCTCCCTGGGAGAGCAGGGCTGAGGCCTACAAATAGGGCAGTGGCTTCCCTACTTGAAGGCTCACCCCCCGCCCCCGTGCCCTGTGCTGGTGGCACCCCTCTGCGTACCCACTGGACTGGCTTTTAGCTCCATCCTCTTCTCAGTCCTCATAGTGGTCTTGCAGAAATAGAATTTATCATCATCTGACAGAAGAGGGAACCAGGACGAAGAGAGGCAAATTGACTTCTCCAACCAGCAAGGGGCAGAGCCAGGTCTCTAACCCTGGAGGGCTGCCCGACTAGGAGACTAGGAGCCTGCTGCTCCCCCAGAGGCTGGATCAACCGCTCACTCCCCAGGGCCCAGGGCCCAGGCCGAGGTCACAGCAGGCGGCAGCCCAGGCCCCCGGGGCCTGGTGATGGGAGCCAGAGGGCACTACCAGAGCATTTCAGACGGGCTTCAACCACCCTCTACAAGGTCTCCTGCTTCTGGCCTTGGTGCTCCATCCTCACCCCCACGTCCTAGGTCAAGGTCAGCCCTTTGTCATTTCAAACTTCAGTTTCTGTGGGATGCTCCAGCCTCTCCATACTCTGCTTCTGGAGTCTTCCATCGCCTGGGACCCCACAGCTTCCCTGATAGTAATAGCTCTGTGACCTTCAGCAAATCCCTTCCCAGTCTGTGCCTCGGTTGCTTTTCTGTTCTGGGAAGCCCAGTCCTTCAGTCTGGGCCTGGGGGTTTCTCCGCACTCGAGCAGATAGGGCGAGCCTGTGTGCCCACCCCCCACCCCACGCAGCAGCGGCCCGGCCCCACGTGGGACCCCGAAGCTGCCTGAAGCACCGGAGCCTTCTGTGGCTCAGACCAGCAGGGAGGGGACTTGTCCTAATTCATTCTGCTCTCGCCAGAGTGGTTTTATTTCCTCACACTTGAAAAATATTGCATTTCACAGCTCTGTGTCAGCAACAAAACAACTTGGCTGCCTGAAGAGCAAGCAGGGAGCAGTCAGATAAATTAATTTACTCGCTGCCATCACGCTGACGCCTGGAGGCTGGTTTGAGCTGCGGGCCAGTGGGAGTTCTGGGCAGCAAATAGCCCTTTGCCGGCCACGATCCAAGGGCCTGGGAACGTTCCTATTTCCCTGGAGCCAGAGCAGAGAGGCGATCAGAGGCCCTGTCGACCGGGCAAAAGAGCAGCTTTCAGAGCCCTCGGGTGGCTACAGGGTCAGCCCCTGGAAGCTGAAGCTCCCAGTCTAGAAAGGCCCTTCGTAATAATCGCACCACCACCAATAATGAGGACAGCGCCTGGCGTTATGGAGCACTTGCCCGGTGCCAGGCCCTGTGCCAAGCCTTGGATGGGCCTTATTTGACAGAATCCCCACCACATCCCTAAGAGACGCGTATCTCATACCCATTTTACAGATGTGGAAACTGAGGCCCGGGGAGGTTAAGTTACTGGCTCAAGGTCCCACAACAAGGAAGAGGTGGGGTGGGTTTGAGGCTGGTTCCACCTGGAACAAAGCCCCTGCCTGTTGCAGGGACCTTGAGGTGCCACCCTGCACTGCAGGAGGGCGGAGGGGGCCTGAACTGGGCCCTTCACTGGGTTCCTTGGGGATCCCTGCCCCCACCCGGCTCTGACCCGTCCCTCCTGCCCACAGCTGAAGGAGCACCCGGAGAAGGGGGTGTACGTGAAGGGGCTCTCCATGCACACGGTGCACAACGTGGCCCAGTGCGAGCACATCATGGAGACGGGCTGGAAGAACCGCTCGGTGGGCTACACGCTGATGAACAAGGACTCTTCCCGCTCCCACTCCATCTTCACCATCAGCATCGAGATCTACGCCGTGGGTACGTGGGGCTGGTGGGGGCGGGGGAGCCGGAGCTGGGCGCTGAGACCCTTCACCTCCCGGGGCCTCGGGGGCCCCATCTGAAACTGGGAGAAGATGCTCGAACTGCCTGGAGGCCACCCAAGAGGACCCTCCCGTACGAGGGCCCACGTTTCCAGGATAAGCGGCATCATCAACAATAATACTGCCGCTGGCAGCTCATACTGAGCACCTACTACATGCCACGCGGCTTCTGTGCATTAGCTCGGGTACTCCTTGCCACAAGCCCGAGAGGTGGCTGCCAGCATCGTCCCCCGTTTTACAGATGAGGAAACCCAGGTCCCGCAACTATAAAGCGTCAGAGCTGGCCCTCGATCCCTGGACCTTTTGGAGTCTCCTCTTTCTCTCAGGGCTCCCCACCCTTCAGTCATCTCCCCCGTCCCCCTTTCTGAAAGAGTCCCTGAGAAGGGAAGAGGAAGGGAAGAAACTCGTATTTATTTCTGGCCGCCGGTGGCCGCTGTGCTAAGCACTTCATAGGCTTCCTTCCATTTACAGCCCACAGAAGTCCTAGAGGCAGGCATTCTAATGGCCATTTTACAGACAGGAAAACTGAGGCTCTGAGAGGGCCGAGGCTTGCTTGTGCAGGGTCCCACCGATAAGCGGGGGAGCTGGGATTTGAACCCCAGTCTCTCTGACATCTGGGCTTTTGCAAGTAACACGACAGCTGCCTCCGGGTCCATCATGAATAGAACTCTCGAGAGCACTACAGTGGGAAACAGCCTCGGCCCAACCAGAAACATAATTCTGGAGAGATCCCCGACCCAAGGTCAAAGCCGGGGTACCTCCTACGACATCGCCCAGCATGTGTGGTGACCTGGCCCCAGGCCAACCGCCTGGTGCTTGCTGGGTCTGAGTCTCCCCAGGGTGCTGATAGGGGTTGGGCAGGGTCAGTGAGGTCACAACGTCATGCGGTGAGGCTGTGGGGGGGGCAGGGCAGGGACTAGGGCAGGTGAGGACACATCTGGAGGGAGGAGGACAGAGTGCCTTTGGGGGCGCCTCTTGGTCTTTGCAGAAGGGTTTGAAGGATGTAGCAGGCTGCCGGGAAACAGGCTTTTAAACAAATTTATTTATTTATTTATTTTTTAGAGAGCGAGTGTGTGAGTGGGGGGAGGGGCAGAGGGAGAGGGAGAATCTCAAGCAGGCTCCACACTAGGCATGGAGCCTGATGTGGGGCTCCATCTCATGACCCCAAGATCACGACCTGAGCCAAAATCAAGAGTCGGACACTTAACCAACGGAGCCACCCAGGTGCCCTGCAAACAAATTTAAAAGATG
Organism: Halichoerus grypus; assembly: GCF_964656455.1. Lineage (NCBI taxonomy): Eukaryota > Metazoa > Chordata > Mammalia > Carnivora > Phocidae > Halichoerus > Halichoerus grypus. Next base: position 172,576,938 of record NC_135716.1, read on the forward strand.
TTTTTCATTTTCGTTATAAAATAAGTTCAGTAAAGCTATTTAGGAATTACAGAAAGGTAGGTAAAATTACTCATAAACACAACTATTAGCATTTAAGCGTATTGGGGTTTTTTGGTCCTTTTTATCCTATGAAATTTATAAACACAGTCGAACTCTTCTGTTGTATTGAGTTTCTCCCCTGCGTTCCATTCCCCGCGCCATCCCTGAGCATCGTTCCTGCCGTGTCTTTGTGACCATGCGTGCCGGCTAAAGGACAGCGCATCTCTCGTGCGCTTTTCTAACCAATCCTTAGAAGGCGGTGAGGTTTTTTTCCCATCTTGGGGTGGTGTAAATAATGCCACGATGAACATCTTGGTGCACCAAGCCTTTTCTGCTTTTAGAGTCATTTCCTCGGATAACATTTCCAGGAGTGGACCTCCTGGGGCGAAGGATACAAACCTGTTTAAGGCTCCTGGTACATTCTGCCAAGAGCACGCTTCCCAGGCCCTCCGTCCTGCTGCTGCTTAAAAAAAAAAAAATAGCCCCCAACCTCAAGCCCCTCACGTGTCCAAGCCTCTCCTGGGTACCAGCCGGACCCCGGGTTGCTGTGTGCATGGACAACACGAGGCCAGTTCTGGTTTCAACCCGCAGGAGACCGAGGAGGAAGCCCCCGCCCCTCCGCCTGCCTCCCCACTCCCATCTCATTGGGAACTGAGTCCAGTGGTTTTCCCCAAGTTTCATAGCTACTAAGACATAGAATCAAGATTGGACCCCCAAGATCTGTGCCTTCAAAACCTGTGCTCTGAGCCCCTGTTACCAGCCAGTGCCTGATGCCTGTCACCCTCAACACAGGGTCGGCCTTGTCTGCACAGCCTTGGTCACCGCAGACCCGGGCTTGTTCTCAGGGGGATGAACCCCTGCTGTGTGCTGGGCCCTGGGTCAACTCTGTAAAAATGTGCTCTCCTTTTACTTTACTCCTCCCAGCAACCAGCCCGAGCGGGGAGCTACTGTTAATCTCATTTTGTGGCTGTAAGAATTGAGGACCAGGGAGGTACATGGCTCTGCTAGGGTCACACAGCGAGGAGGAGGCAGGGCTGGGTTGGGAACCAGGGCCAAGAGCCTCCAAAGCCAATGTCTTTTGCAGTGAAGGATACAAGGCTCTGGGTGACCCAATCACATCCCCCCACTCTTGGCCTCACAGGACATCTGGGAGAGCTATTGTGATCACTGAAAGAAATCCCACTGCACTCAGAGAATAGTCTGGACCTTCCAGCCCCTGCTCCCCGAGTCAAGCAGCTCTGTGTTCTTTTTTTTTTTTTTTTAAGATTTTTTTATTTATTCATTCGAGAGAGATACAGAGAGAGAGAGAGAGAGCATGAGCAGGGGGAGAAGCAGAGGGAAGGGGAGAAGCAGACTCCCCACTGAGCAGGGAGTCCGATGCGGGGCTCCATCCCAGGACCCTGGGATCATGACCCGAGCCGAAGGCAGACGCTTAACCATCTGAGCCACCCAGGCGCCCCAGCCCTGTGTTCTGACCTTGGGTCCACCACTTAGCAGTGGTGTGACCTTGGGCCAGTTAGATGCCTTTCTGAGCCTGTTTCCTCTTCTGTAAGATGGGGATGGTGATAGCGCCTCTTTCATGGGCTCCTATGTGGCTGATGGTGGGAGCGCTCGGTGCCTGGTGGCTAAGTGCCCCACGTGGGGCTCACTGAAAGCCCCTTACCCTCCGCCTGGTCCGTCCACAGACGAGCGGGGCAAGGACCATCTCTGTGCCGGCAAGCTGAACCTGGTGGACCTGGCAGGCAGCGAGCGGCAGTCCAAGACGGGTGCCACAGGGGAGCGGCTCAAGGAGGCCACCAAGATCAACCTGTCGCTGTCGGCCCTGGGCAATGTCATCTCGGCCCTGGTGGACGGGCGCTGTAAACACATCCCCTACCGGGACTCGAAGCTGACGCGGCTGCTGCAGGACTCGCTGGGTGGCAACACGAAGACGCTGATGGTGGCCTGCCTGTCACCCGCAGACAACAACTATGACGAGACGCTCAGCACGCTGCGCTATGCCAGCCGGGCCAAGAACATCAAGAACAAGCCACGCATCAACGAGGACCCAAAGGATGCCCTCCTGCGCGAGTACCAGGAGGAAATCAAGAAGCTGAAGGCGATCCTGGCCCAGCAGATGAGCCCCAGCAACCTGTCAGGTGGGTAGCTGGGGAAGGAGGTGGCAGGAGGGGCCCAGGGCTGGGGACAAAGGCTCTCCCCCTTAGTTTTCTGCCTCCGGCTGCCCATCTGAGAGACGCAGAAGCAAAGCCTCATCTCCTCTCCGCTTCCTGTGAGCATGGCTTTTGAACAGTCAGAGAGAGCCTGCTTGGTGATGGCCGGATGGTATCTGCTCCCTGACGGACCCAGGAAGAGGTCTGTCTGGTCTGCTCCATCAGCCGCGGGCTCTGTTGCCTGCACCCCGCCTCCAGTCTGCGCATCCGCCATCCCACCTCCTCTGTCTGCCTGCTGTCTCTGTGGCAGCGTCGTGATGCTGTGCTGCTGAGCAGTGGGGTGACTCACCCCCCCCACGTCCCGCCCCCTCTCCCAGTTAGGCACCTTGTGATCGCAGCTCTCACACCCAGGTGTTTGGCTGTCATCTGGCAAGTAGAAATACATACGTGCAGCAAGGCTTTGCAGGGTCCTTGCAAACACCAAGGTGTTCTTTACCTGAGAACCCCTTGGGGAAGGGAGCACAAAAGAGCCTGAGTCTATTCACTCATCCACCTCCCTACCCACCTTCGTCTCTGTCCATCCATTCTACATACTCATTCATTTACTCACCCATCCACCCATCCATCTACCCATACATCCATCCATCTACCCACCCACCCACCCACCCATCCACATACCCATCCACACACCCACCCATCCACTTACCCACCCATCCACTTACCCACCTACCCAGCCATCCACCTACCCACCCACCCGCCCATCCACCTATCCATCCACTCACCCACCCATCCATCCACCCATCCACCCACCCACACACCCACCCATCCACTTACCCACCTACCCAGCCATCCACCTACCCACGCACCCGCCCATCCACCTATCCATCCACTCACCCACCCATCCACCCACCCACACACCCACCGATCCACTTACCCACCTACCCAGCCATCCACTCACCCACCCATCCATCCACCCATCCACCCACCCACACACCCACTGATCCACTTACCCACCTACCCAGCCATCCACCTACCCACCCACCCGCCCATCCACCTATCCATCCACTCACCCACCCATCCATCCATCTCCCTATCCACCCACCCATCCATTCATCCACCCATTCATCCAATCCACTTACCCCCCACCCATCTACCCATCTATCCACCCATCCACTCAACCACCTATCCATTCACCCACCTACCCACATTCCCATCCACCCACCTACCCACCTACCTACTGACCCATCCATCCATCCATCCACTCACCCACCTACCCACCCACCCACCCACCCATCCACCCACTCATCCACTCACCCACCTACCCTCCCACCCATACACCCACCCATCCACTCACCTGCCTACCCATCCACCCATCCATTCATCCACCCATTCATCCATCCACTCACCCCTTCACCCATCTATCCACCCACCCATCCACTCACCCACCCATCCATCCACCCATCCACTTACCCATCCACCCACCCACCCATCCATCTACCCACCCATGCTCCCATCCACTTATTCATCCATCCATCTACCCACCTACCCATTTACCCATTCATCTACCTACCCTTCCATCTACCTACCCACCCTCCCACCCACTCCATTATTTATCCATCTACCAACTTACCCATCCACTCACCATCCATCCATTTAATCCACCCATCCATTCATGCATTCTCTCTACCCGTCCCATCCATCCTACCATCCATCCATCCATCCATCCATCCACTCCACGTTGTCATCCATCCTTTTATGTGTGCTTCCACTCATCCACCCATCCATCCATCTAAAGCTCACCAAGCAGCCCCCTGTGTGTGGACCTGCGCCGGGCACTGGTAACCCAGAGGTGAATCCGCTCCAGGCTCTGCCTCATGGGCATCTAGTCTCCTGGGGGAGGACACTCCACCAGACCATCAAGTACATGTAGGTCAGAGCTGAACTGGCCACTGCAGGGCAGAAGGGGATACGTGACCAAGTCTGTCTGGGGGTAAGGTGTGGTCAGTCAGGGAAGGCTTCACAGAGGAGGGGGTGATTGAGCAGAGTCTTGGGGGCTGAGAGGTCTCCCTGTTAGCCAGGATGAGAGTGGCCAGTGTGTGCAAAGATGCATAAAACTGTAAGGGGCATTTGGGGGCCACAAGTTGTGCTGGTTGGCTGCCGAGCAGGGCGGTGGGAGATGGCCAGGGAAGGCCTGGACGTGCTGGGCTGGAGTGGGCCTTCAGCGCCACGATGAGGGATTTCACATCTGCCTTCCTCCTCTTTCCGTGCTTCCCCACCTCTGCCCCTCCTCACCACCAGGACCTCTCCTCTCTCCACACTCACTCCGGAGGTGGCTTCACCTTGTGGCTTTAAACATCGTCTCTGTGCTCCTGGCTCCCGTTTGGCCCCCCAGCCTGGCCGTGTGATTTGTGTCTGGGTCTTAATTCATAAAGGGGACTGAGTGGGCCCTCGGAGAGGTCAGCGTTACACTAGAAACAAGAGGATGGAACCCCACACGGGGCCACGAGGGAAAGCACCAGTGTTGGTTGGGAGGCAGGGAGGAGCAAGGTGGATCCGGAACCAGAGCTGGATTTGGAGCTATTACTGGGGTTTCTGTGGGAAAGTCGAAGGCAGAAGCAACAGCCTAGGACTGGCTGGCGTGAAGGATTCCTGTGAGTGGGGGCACAGGGGCAGTCCCTGCTTGTCCGGCCCTGGCCCCCGGGGACTTAGGGCAGGGGAGATCCTGGCTGAGAGTGTGAGTTAGACAGAGGGTGGGAGGGGTGTGGACTCGGCATTGCTTGGTTGGCAGGTGAAAGGTGGGCCGATAGCTTGTTTGCTTTCTCTAGGACTTAGCTGGCCCTGCCAGGGGCCGTCTCTCCCTGGCCAGCAAGTCCCCCATGATATCAAGCATCACAAAATATAGACAATTTTAAAAACAATTGCTACACAGTATCCTCTGAATTCCAGACTTGAATATCCAGCTGTTCAGCGATCCTTTCGAACTTAGCATGTCTGCCACTGAGCTCTTGATCTCCCCGAGCCTGCTGGTCCCCACGCAGGTGATGGCAACCCTTTCCTTCTGAGTGTTCAAGCCCGAAACCCTGGGGTGACCCTTGGTTTCTCGTTTTTGCTCAAACCTGTATCCAATCCAGCAGTAGATCTTGTCTCTACCTTTAAGACATGTCCAGAATCTGTCCACCACTGTCCCCCTGAGTCACTAGCATCTCCTACCTGAATTACTACAGAGCACCCCCACCCTCCAACAGGTATCTGGGTGTCTGCCCTTGTCCCCCTCAGTACATTCCCCACAACAGGGAGGTCCTGTTCAAATACAAGTCCTTTTCCTGCCCTGCACAACCCCCCCCCCCCAAGCCTATTTAACCGAATCAAAGCCAAAGTTGTCAGCATAGCTTTCAGCGTCCCTGTGATCCGCCCCCCCCACCCCACCCTGAGCTCCTCTTCACCCATTCTCTCCCTCCTTGCTCCACTCCAGCCACACTGGCTTCCTGGCTGTTCCTGGAATAGTCCAGGCCCACTCCTGCCACAGGACCTTTGCACTCACTGCTCTTTTCTGTCTGGAAAGCTCTTCCCCAAGATCTCTGCCTGCTTCTCTTTCCCGCTTTCTTCAGGTCACTGCCTTTGCCTTACCCCATCTAAGAGGTCCTCCCTGAACACACTGTTTAAATTGCACCCCCTCCCCTTGGTTCTTACTCCTGAGCACCCTCCCTGCTTTCTTTCTCTTGCTAGAACATGTCCGCTTGTAACATGTTAGCATTTTGCTTATTTGTTGTGTGTGCTTTCTTCCTCTGATTGAAAACTCAACGTGGATGTGGAGTTTTGTCTGTTTTGTTCTGTGCTGGGTCCCCAGTGCCTAGAACATGCAGGTGCTCAAGAAATATTTGTTGAATGACTGAGTAAATTAGTATTTTACGTAGAGACATGCTTGAAATAAATCCAATACTGTGAAGTGTGTTTTGCCTATATGTGGTTGTCTCTTTACGGATTTCTGCTTAGTTCCTGCAGACTCTGTGCACCTTGGTCACAGCCCTCCTTTCTGTCTTTCTCCCAGCCCTGCTGTCCAGTCAGGCCCCCCTAAACCCTGTCCAGATTGAGGAGCAGCTGGTGTCCCCACCTGTGATCCAGTCTGACACAGAGGCCGAGAAGCAGCTGATCCGGGAGGTGAGACCCCGGGAAGGTGGGAGCAAGGCAAGCAGGGGGTGCCCAGCAGGAGGGCATCTGCTGAACGATATCATTTTACCCCCACCAGCATCGTGGGGTTGGTACAACAGTCTCCTTTTTGGAGCTCAGAAAGCTGAGGCTCAGGGAGGGGCCATGACTCGCCCAAGGTCACATGGCTAAGGAGAGTCTGAGCTGGGGTTTGAACTCAGGTCCTGACTCCAGGATGGAGCCCCTCCCCCGTCAGGGCCTGCATGGGGAGCACAGGGAGGGGTGTGGGGCGTCTTGCAGGGGTGCTCTCTTCCGTACTGTAGGACGGGGTGGCTGTGGGTTGATGGAAATGGAGGCCTTCCTGGTGGTGGGAACGGCCTGTGCTGGGCTGGGGTGGGGGCGTGGGGAGAGTGGAAGGAGTTGGCCCCCAGTGCGGGTGCCAACAAGCCAGAGGCTGAGAGCCGGGCGGCCTGGTGGGCAGTGGGGAGCCCCCAGGCATCCATTTGACCAGTGGATAAGTGGGGTGTTGGCCTCCCAGAAAAAGCTGTCACCTGGGGACACCTCCTCCTCCCCCATGTGTGCCTTCCAGCATCTCTGGGAACCTGCAGGGAAGGTAATAATACCCTGGTTTACAGATACCAAGCTGATCCCTAGAGGGGGGCTTACACAGCCAGACTCAGCAGAGCCCCTAACTCCCGGCTTAGGCTCCGTCCCGACTCCAGGCCCCACTGGTTTCTGGAGATTCCTGCCATTTGAGGGCCCCATTCAGAACCTGAGCATGGGGTGGGACACTGGCTTTTTCCTGGTGGAGAAGGAACGCCAGGCCGGGACAGCTCTGCACGGACTGGGTCCCTGGATGTGTCCACAGCTGGGCCTCTACCCCTCAACTATAAACTCAGCTATAAGCCCTGGGGCCCCTGGGAGCCCTGGTGAGGTTGTGGGGGTCTGGGGCCCAGCCTCTGCAGGGCGCAGACTGGGTAACGCCTGGGAGTCTGAGTCATGTGGGCTGGAGGGCTGGGAGAAATCAGCCAGAGTCCCCAAGGGCTGCTCATGACAGGCAGAGGCTTTTACTGTTTGGGGGGAGGCTCAGTTGTGGCCCCCAGATGGACTTTGTCAAGGGGCTCTGCTCCTTGCCACCTTGGAGGCTCCTGGGGTGGGGCCGATGTCAGGTCCATCTCTGGAGCCCTGGACCCGGCTCCTGGGGAGGCATGGGGGTGGGGGCCTATTGGGGATGGCTGAGCCACAGAATGAGAGGAATCACATTTTGGGGGTTCAGAGTGGGTTTTGGAATCATGTAGCAACAGGTGACATCAATCACAAAACAGTAGGGCTGGCCGGGTTGGCCAGGGGCTGGGATGGAAGCTTCCCCCCAGGGAGCCTGGTTGGGTGGGGCAGGCACCCTGGCCAAGGGGCAGGGTGCTGCCATCCCCTCTGGGTCACCAGAGAGGAGACTCTGCTCCGGGCTGGCTGCCCCAAGGAGCCAGTGATTGGCAGATCCTTCTGCCCCAGGGATGGTGGTTGCTGGCCTTGTCGTCACGAGATAGGCCCTGTGGCCACTGCAAACGAGCACCACCACCTGTCCACCACCGAGTGTCCTCTCAGGCCCTGGTGGTTCTTCTGTGAGCCACACTTGGAAGAAGAGTCAAAGGTGTCTGTCTTCCCTCTTGCCTTCTTTCCCATTTTGCTTATGACCCACTCATATTTATTGAGCATCTACTATGTGCCTGGAACCATGCTTTCCTTTCCCATCCAGAACCAGTCAGGACACTCAGGATGAGGGGGTGGTCTCTGTGTGGGGCGGCGAGGGCACTGGGCCAGGGATGGGCTCCGCCACGAGCGGGAGATGTCACTCTGTGGGCTTCAGTCTCCTGGCTGCACCAGGGAAGGGGGGGATTTGGACCAGAAGATTCCTAGGGTCCATCCAGCTTTTCCATTCTGCAAGTCCAGTTCTTGGTGGGCTCCGTGCCCTGGGACGGGCTGTTTAAGCTCGCAGAGCCTGTTTTCTCATCTCCAGGAAGCTTTCCCTTGACCGTGGGAAGGGGAGCTGAGGGGTGCCTTCTCACCATTGGGCTGTGGAACTGGCCCCAAGCAGGACTCAGGGGGCCGGGTTTGCAAGCATTTCCTGAGCCCCTGCTGGCTCTGGGCCCTGTAGCTGGGGGTGCGCAGAGGCCCATGGGAGAGTTGTTCTGTTTCAAGTATTGGAGCACATTCTGTAACTGCTGGGGGTGATCTAGCACCGAGAGAAGCCCGCGCTATGGGAGGGAGATGGGGATGGAAAGAGCAAAGTCGTGGAGCGGGTGGCTTGGCTTCACATGGTCTGTCCCCAGTCACAGGAGGACGAAGAGCTTTCGGGCAGACCTGCAGGTGGACGGGAAGGTGTGGGCTGGGATGGTGAGGGCATGCTTCAGTGTTCTCTGGGAAGCAGGAGATGGGAAATGGGAGAGGTGGAGGGTTGCAGAGGGAGGGAGAGCGGAAGGACCCAGCAGGGGCGCTGGGCGACTTAAGAGGTCCTCTGTGGTTCAGGGTCACACATGTACAACTGGGACTGGAAGTCGGCCCTGCTGTATGTGCCCATGTGCGTGTATGCGTGTGCTCGTACGCATGTGTGTGCACGCACGCTCCTGTGTCTCCAGCCTGGTCTCGCTGGTGCGCAGGTGCGACGAGGCTGAGGCCTGGGTGTCACTGGGGCCAGGGCCGCACTGGTAGGGACCTGTGGAGGGGACAGGGTGGGAGTCAGGGGTGCTTGCTGAAGGATGAGTGTAGGGTAGGGCCTGAGTCCCCTCTGGGGAGGAGAGGAAGCCAGGGCAGGGGGGCGGGGGGCAGGGAGAAAGCAGATGGGGTGTAGGAGGTCTCCTGTGGCCGCTGGAGAGCTGCATGGTTCTGGGCAAGTCACCCCCCTGGGCCCCGGTAACCCCACGTGTTGCCCTGAGGCTCAAGTGCGTCTCAAATGTGCCACAGAATGTGCAGTCACATATTAATGACCCTCTGTCCCCTTCTGTCCCTCCCCGAGAGCCCAGGTCGTAGTGTCCGTGCCGTTGTAGAACTCCGGGCTTGTTCTGTGCTTCTGGAAGGGTCCTGATGAGGTGGGCGTGTGCACAGCGGCTCTCCCTCCCCTCCCCCTGCCCCGTCCGGCTGGCTCTCTCAGGGGCGGCTCCACGACACAGAAGGTCGGGTACTGTCCTTAGCGCGTAGCCCCAGCCCCGCCTGCGGGAGCCGCGCGTCAGAAGCCTGAGCGGTCCGGTTGTCCTTCCGGCCAGCGGTCGGCTCCAGGCACCTGCGGACTCAGGAGTTTCCCCCGAGCCCCTCCCTCCTCTGTGCTGGTGGCCGAGCTGCAGGAGGGGACGGTGGTCAGGGAGGGCCGCTTGGAGGGGCTGTTACTGAGCTGAGGCCTGAAGGAAGAGCTTGCTGGGGGGCGAGGGTAAAGCCCCTGAGGCAGGGGGACATGGGCTGTCGAGGTGGAAAGTAGCCTGTGTGTCCAATGTGGCAAAATGAGGTATATCCTCAGGGTGGGCCGTCCTGATCTCTGGGGCTCAGTCAAGTCAGGAGGCGTAGATTTCATCCTGTAACATAGGAGCCACTGAACCTCGGTCTAGGGGCGCCTGGGCGCCTCAGTCGGTTGGGCGTCCGACTCTTGATTTGGGCTCAGGTCGTGCTCTCGGGGTCCTGGGATCGAGCCCCACATCTAGGCTCTGTACTCAGTGGGGAGCCTGCTGGAGATTATCTCCCTCTCCCGCCGCCCTCTCCTCTTCCTCCTCCTCCTCTCTCTCTCTCTCTTTAAAATGAATAAATAAAATCTTTAAAAAAAATGTAGATAAAATTCAGAAGGGCCTTCACCAGCCAATTTTGTCCCCGTGTTCTGTAGGTAATTTTAACTTTGTTCTTTTGGCTTATTAGTATTTCCCGCGTTGTTTGAATGACAGAGAAGGCGAAATGAAAGCCGCCTTGAGGAGTGGTGGCCTGACGCTGCGCCCCCATCCCGTGTCCCCCCCACTCCCAGGAGTACGAGGAGCGCCTGGCCCGGCTGAGGGCCGACTATGAGGCGGAGCAGGAGTCCAGGGCCCGGCTGGAGGAGGATATCACTGCCATGCGCAACTCCTACGACGTGAAGCTGTCCACGTTGGAGGAGAACCTGCGGAAGGAGACAGGTGGGCGCCTGGCCCGGGTTGTCGGGGGGGTGGCCTGCGGGTTCCCCTCCCCATTTTACTAACTGACATTTATAGAGCACCTTCCTATGCGCCAGGCTCAGTTCTAGTTACTCCTCAGTACAGCCCAGCAAGGTAGGTGCCACCATGAGCCTCATTTTATAGGTAAGGAAACTGAGGCACAGAGAGGGTGAGTAATTTGTCCGTGGTCATACAGCTGGTGAAGTGAGTCAGGATTAGAACCCAGGCAGTGTTCTCACCCACCGAGCACTGTATCCGTGAAGCCGTGGCCCCAGGCTGGGCCCTAGCCCAAGGCTGACTTGGCATTACAACGTATCACCCATATTTCATGGGTAAGTTCCTTCCCCCCATTTCTGCATTTTCTAGTCTCCTCTTATTTTTGAGCCCCTCTGTTACCAAAGCAACCACACCCCAAAATAAGGATTCAGTTATTAGCAAGAACTTGCACCTTGCTGAAGATTTTCGTTGTCTTTTTGACATTCTAGAACGTTCCACCCTACCACTATCATCCAAACACCTGTGCTGCCAGGCAGCTCAGACTTCCTAGCACTCACCAAAATACTATAAAATCCACCTTGTAATGAGGACGATATTGGTCACATCGTGGGTGCCATTTATTGGGCATTGCCGTGTGGCAGGCGCTAGGTGCTAGGTACTCTGTCAGTGAGTGAGGACGCACTGAATCCTCACATTGCCAGTGTGCCAACTGAGGCTTGGAGAGCTTCCGGCTGCTGAGCTAGGGAGTGGATGTCCTCTTTCAGCAAAGGGAACATCAGGACTCTCTCAGGGGAGCCCAGGACACAGTGACAGAGAAGTGGGTGGATGTAAAGCCCATGAGCTGGGAGCCCTAAGGAGGCCTGTGGGATTGCGGTCTCGTCCACACTGGCAGACCCAGAGGAGAGGGAAGGGCAGGTTCTAGCATATTCTGTCCTTCAGAGTGTTCCCCCAGTCCAGTTTGAATATTAGGCCTCCAAGTGGTTTTATTTGATCTAACAATCATCCACAGTGTTCATTTAACTCCCATGGATCTAGCATTTTCTGTGGATGAGAGCCCTGAGCAGGACACCCTGTGGGGGCCCCTCAGGGTCTCGGGTGTGAAGTCTGCTTGCTGATCGGGAGCTCTCGGCCTTGGAGGCCATGAGACCCACAGGGCAGTCACCTTCTGTGTGAAGAGCAGACCCAAGGCAACTAATGGCTGGGGAGGTCAGAGAATGGAGAGCTCCTGGTGCTGGTCAGGGAAGACTTCCTGGAAGAGGAGGAAGGAGACGGGGTCTGAGTCCTGATAGAGGAGAGGGTGGAGGTGGGAGGCCAGTATTTGGGGGCCTGGGAGGCTCTGGCTCTTAAGCCCGTCCCTTAGAGATGGTGTGTTTGGGGCTGACCCCCAGGGGCTCACTCGTCCTCCACTGTAAGGAGCTAAAGGGAGTCTCCATTTGCAGAGGCTGTCCTCAAGGCAGAGGTCCTCAAGGCGCAGGGCACATCCAGGGCCGAGTTTGCCGAAAGGTCTGAGTGCTCCCCCACGTTCCACTCCGAGATGGCCGTGAAACCCGGGATCCACTCCATGCCGCACACCCTGCCCGGCGGGGATGTCTCCAAGACTGAGCTTTGTCCCGGGTTCGAGGAGCTGCCCGCGGCGGAGACTTCCAAGTCTGAGGAATCTCTGGGGTCTGATGAGTCTTCCACGCTCGAGGAAACCTCCATGTCCGAAGCCTACCCGGGGCCCCAGGAGCCTTCCGACGTGGAGTTCTCCGTGCCCGAGGCGGAGGTCCCGAGCAGCTACCTCCCAGAGCCGTCCCTCAGCCCGGAGGCCACGGAAGCCCTGCCACAGGCCGGACCCTTCCAGCTGGCAGCCCTGGGGCTGTTGCCCAGCCTGCACGACCCGTTTGCCGAGGTGGAAGCCAAGCTGGCCAGGCTCTCCTCCGCAGTGGCCGGGGCCGAGGCGCTCCAGGCCGGCGCACCCAGGCTCAGCACACAGGTAGCCGGTGCCATGCTAGGAGTCAGCAGGCGGAACTCGGCTGGGGGCACTCAGGCCGCTGGGCGCGCACCCAGGTCTCACCGTCTGGGCGGGGAGCTCCGGCTTGGTGGCCAGAGAAGCCCTGTGTCGTGCTCCGTACATCGGGAGGGAAGGGGGATGGAGATAGGAGGCTTTGCCAGGTGGGCCCCTGTTCTGCTAATGGAGGGACACCCGCTTGGGGGCTTGGCTGGGTTGCCATGGTTACACCAAGCTTCCAGGCCCGAAGGGAGGAGCCGGAGGGGGCTGAGGGCTGCGGGAAGGCTGCTACTATTCAGGGGCTCCCCCCGCCCCCGACCCCAGGATCCCGCCGCTTTGCTGGATGCCTTCTCTCCTTTCCACTCTCTTGTATGGTTTAAATTCTCTTCCCCCTCTCTCCCTCTTGTTCTTTTTCCTTTGCTTTGCTTTCCTTTCCTTTCCTGTGTGTGTGTGAAGAGCCTTTGAGCGGACAGACCCGGGTTAAATCCCAGCTCGACCACTCACATAGTTGTGTGACCTCGGGCAGTCACCTTTCTGGGCCTCGGTCTCCTCTTCTCTAAAATGGGGGTGCCGACCCTGCGTGCTTCACCTGAGGTAATGTAGGCGATGCTCCTGGAGCACGCTCCCTCCCCGGTTCTCTCTTCCCTGTTCTCTTCTCTCCTCGCCCCTGTTCCCCACTGGTCCCCTCAGTGGTGACAGGCAGGAGGAGGTGGTGGCTTGGTGAGGCACCCGGCAGGGGCATGGGGCGCTGAAGGGGAGGTCAGGGAGCAGAGGATGATTTTGGCCCACTGTCCCTCTCCCTCCCTCACCCCGTCCTCCTGCAAGCATCCCTCCCTGACGGATCTGCTGGGGCCTGGTGTCCTTAGGGCTGAAGCTGAGACAGCTGACTGCCTCCTGCCCAGGGCTGTGAGTTCCCCGTCCCCCCCACCCCCGTCCCCCCCACCCCCGCCAGACCCTCAGGTTAGGGGAGGAGTCCCAGGAGCCTGGGTCTTCCTGTGACACTCTGGGCCTCAGCATCCTCACCCCCGAGACAGGGACTATGACCCCAGTCCACCCCCAGCTTATCGGAGCTGGCCCATCACAGAGCAGTCCTACCTCTTATTATTGATGTGATTAAGAGGCCACTGCTCAGCAATTTTCAGATTTTGCTTGGCCTTGGGAGCAGGTCTAAAGCAAGGAGGCCCAGTGTGTGCTGAGGGCAAGGGCTGCAGGGCAGGGGTGGGGGTCCCCGAGGTGCTGGCAGGGAAGCGCCTGGGCCCCGTGTTGAATACTCCTACTCTCAGAGCTCCCCCTTCTCCCTTCTGCTTAAGAAAGTACAAGAGCCTACGGGGAATGAGAGGAAGGCTTTAAATCTACGCACATGTGTGGAGAGAGAAAACTGCCTCCTAGCCTCTGGACAGGATCCCTGGGTAGGAGCTGACACACTTGAGGTTCTCAGTAGGTGGGAGATGGGGTGGCCAGGGGCACCCTGACTGTAAGGCGACATCGAGAGAGGACCCAAGTGGGAAGAAGGGGCCTGGGCAGAGCATCACGCTGGGGGATGGCATGTGCCAAAGTCCTGTGGCTGCGAAGGTCTTGACTTTCTCAGCCGTGGAAAAATGAAGCCAGAGAAGCAGCAGGGTGGATGGGGGGTGGGGGGAGGCAGGGAGAGGCACGGAGGGCCCGAAGACCGTGGAAGAAGCTGGATTTTCCTGGAAATGCACTGGGAATCTGTGCAGGGTTCTCATCTGCAAAGGGCCATGATGGATTTGTATTTGGAGAAAACTGCCCTAGCTGCCATGGGGAGCCTGGGCCCCGAGGGGCAGGAGAGCAGGATGGAAACTGTTTCGGGGTGTTGGAGGAAATGGTCGAAGTAGGAACCCAGTCAGGTACATGTTTGTATAACTGGGTGCCTCCGAGCCAGAAGTGATCCATCCGGGGCCATGAGGGACCCAGCCTCCACCATCTGGGACTGAGGCCGCCGGGAGCCTGTGTCCAGGGCCGGCCTCTCTGCCTCCACCTTGGTTTCTCTTTGTGCTCAGGAGGTTGACCAGGGCCCAGAAGTGGCCGAGGAGTTGGTGTTGGCAGCAGAGCGTGGCGTAGGGGCCGAGGCTGAGGCCCAGGTGGCCGTGGAGGCTCAGCCTCAGCCCTTGCTGGCCACGACCAGTGTGAGAAGGGACAGTGTGGGCGTGGAGGTGGCCGTGCTGACCGACGACCTGCTGCCCGTCGTGGACCAGCAGCAGGTGCTTGCCCGGTAAGTGCTGGGGCGTGGGGCTGGTGGGACCCCGTGGCAGGGCAGGAAGGGGCTATGCCCCAGGCATGGGGACGAGAGTGCCCGTAGAGTCTTCACTGAGCCTCCACTCTGCCCCCGCCCCCCCCCCCACCTGACGAGGCTGAGGAGGCCTGATCCTCTCTCTAGGAGCAAGGGGCGGGGATGGTGCTATCAGCCAGGCGGGCAGTGCTCTGAACTGTACAGGGGCCACCAGACTCCCTCAGGCACCTGCTGGGGAGCAGCTGCTCCAGGAGAAAGGGGAGGGACTGTTGCCTGCCTGGCATTCGCAGGAATCCCAGGGTGGCATGATGCAGGTTTTCCTCGGCTCCCAGCGAGCCTCCGGTGCCCTCCTGATGTGAGACCTGCTCACCCTAGGGGCAAGCCACCCTGATCACCCTCAGAGGCTGCCCACCGGGGGCACTCTGTGCCAGCCACTTAACATTTCTGAGTGTTGGGTCTCACTTCTGGAAATCAGAATAACGTCAGGCTCACCTCCGTGACAGTCAGCCCCACGGCCAGCGGGTCAGCTTCCTCCTAGTGGTGGCAAACTCAGTCCCACCGTCCCCGGTGCAAACGTGAACTGAGCAGGGGCTGCGTGCTGGGAACCAGGAAGCAAGGGGGAATGAGCTGCCACCTTGGCCTTCAGGGGGCCCATGGTCCAGGGGGAGGCAGCTACCCAGGCCCACAGAGGGCCTGCTTCTGCAGTGTGAGAAGCCAGTGGGTTGTGCAGTCGACTGTCTGGGCTCCCATCCGCCTCCACCACTACCTACCTCTACGACCTGGGCCAACTTTTAAACCTCCCTGTGCCTCAGCTTCTCATCTACAAAATGGGTGATAATAAGAGCTCCAGTTTGAGAAGCTCATCGTGAGGGTCAAATGAGACCACACCTGCCGAGCATCAGGCCCGAGAGAACTCTCTGCGCACGTGGCCGTGTTCAGGGTGTGGTTTGGAGTATGGTCAGGGAAGGCTTCACAGAAGCCTTCATTTTCCGTTTCTTAGAGTAGCTTTGCTTAGCTCCACCTGCATGAGGTTTGCAGGCCAGATGCCTCAGGGTGGCATCCAGATACAGGGTGGCACAGAAGTGCAGCGGGGGGAACAGCCTGGCCGTTTGGAGAACGCGCAGCTAGGAAAGCTGGAGCGAGCTGGGTGGGGGCTGCAGAGGGCGATGATGAAGCACCAGGCCCCAGTGCACCGAATATTGCTCGCAGCCCAGGGTGCTCTGCTCACGCGGGGTGCCGGGGAGCACGGCCGCCAGCCTGCTGCGCCGTGGGGACCACGGGCTCCCGGAGGCCCGGGGCGGGTGGCGGGTGGGTCAGCTCTGGTCCGCGGGGAGATGCTCGCCCATCCTGTCGTGCGGCTGTGCGCACAGGCCTGGGTGGATCTGCTCTGACCCCGGCCAGAGGCCTCGCCTCTCTGAGCCCCTGCCGTGTCTGGGAGGGGGGTTGCAAGGCCCCCACGCCGTCCTGCTGGACAGCAAGCGCGCGGTGATGGCCCCGCACGGTCACGCGCACCTTCCTCTCCCTGCCGGCAGTTTGCAGCTGTTGGAGCAGCAGGTAGTGGGGGGCGAGCAGGCCAAGAACAAGGACCTGAAGGAGAAGCACAAGCGGCGGAAGCGGTACGCGGACGAGCGCAAGAAGCAGCTGGTGGCAGCCCTGCAGAACTCGGACGAGGACGGCGGCGACTGGGTGCTGCTCAACGTCTACGACTCCATCCAGGAGGAGGTGCGGGCCAAGAGCAAGCTGCTGGAGAAGATGCAGAGGAAGGTGAGGCCCCCCACGCCCAGGTGGCCCTCGGTCGGCGTTCGTAAGTCCGCAGTCATTCAGTGCCGGCCCTGGAGGCAGTCCCAGTGACGCATGGCTGCGGGGCTGGGAGAGGGTGTGCGACAAATGGGACAACAGAGGACCAAGCGGGACAGCGCCGGACAGTGACAGTGCTGTGAAGGGGATTCTAGGGGAGGGTGGTGATGTAGGAAAGACGTTAGAGTTCAAAGCCTACGGCCAAGAAAGGATCCTGAGACGTCTTTGGTGCAAAAAGTGGTTTTATTAAAGCACGGGGACAGGACCTGTGGGCAGAAGGAGCTGCACCAGGGTCCCGAGGAGTGGTCCGTTATACACTTTCAAGTTGGGAGGGGGTCAGCGATAGTGTAAGTCTCTAAGGAATTCTGGAAGCAAGGTTTCCAGGACCTTGAAGGGGCTAGCTGTTGTTGGGGAAAGGTCATTTATTACCGTCTAATAAAACCTGAGTCGTGAGGCCCTTCAGGTGTATATCGGTGGGCCGTATGCTTGGGGGGTGATTGCCAACATGTATCTTGGGGGGTAGAGAAAAAGGAAGTTTCCAAAAGAAGTTTTATATGTTAAAGTAGGCTCACAGGATGGGGTGGGGGTGAGGGGTCGGGCCAGGATCGCCTTTTGCCCTTACTTAGCAAAGTGTCAACATCAAGGCAGTCGAGTCCCTAGAGGAATGTCACTCTGCCTGTTCAGGGACTTGTCAATGGGCTGTAGGCAGTAAGGAGATTTAATAATTTTTCTTCTGCCTTTGTTTCCCACATCAGGCGGCTTTATTTTTAGTTTTTCATTTGGATTGCAGTACACACGTGCAAATGACAAGTGCATGATTTAACTCATTTCCACAAAGTGAACGCACCCATGAAACCAGCACTCACATTGGGGAGCTGAGCATCAGCGGAACCCTAGAAGTTCTCGGGGCCACCCTGGGTGGGGGGGCAGGGAAGTTCTCCTGGAGGTGGTGACTTCCGAGGTGGGACCTGAACCTTAGGAAAGGCGGCCCGTGACCAAAGGAAGAGCCTTCCAGGCCGAGGGAGGGGCCAGTGCTGAGTATGAGGTTAGTGACCCTAGGAGCAGAAGGGAGGCGGATGTGACTGAGCGCAGGGAGTGAGGACAAGGCAGGGGGAGCTGCTGTCTGCTTCCCTCCGTGCACCCTCGGGGGCTCTGGGCCCTGACGCGTCCCCCTCAGCCGACCGCAGGGCGCCCCTCGTCCCCATCCGACACCACCAACCCAAGGATCTCGCCAAAGCAGAAGCTGATGCTTTTCCCTCTTTGAACCTCTGTGGTGTTTACATTTTCTTGGCTATTTTCATGCTTTTTCTTAATACCTTTTTTATGTTTTCAGCCGAATTTGTTCTTCCTGGGATATCTTGTAATTTGGTCTACGCACCTAAGTTTTGAAAAATTCTTTCTGGAGTTCAGTTAGATGTCCCATTTTACACCTTCTTCGTTTCTGTCCATTTCCACTTTAAGATTTTTGGATTACTGATTTGAAATGTTCCTATGTGTGAATTGAAGGAAATTTTATTCACATTGGGATGTTGGGTTACATTTTGGTTCTGTGTGCTCGTGCTTTGTGGGGGAATTTTCTTCTGCTGAAATGCTTTGATTTTCATTTTCTGTTTCTTAGAGCAGCTTTGATTAGCTACTTCTGCTCTTTTCTGCGTATTTTGCAGTGTCTTGTTTTTCTGCACTTTCAAGACCAGCTGAAAGTAGAGGTGAGGTTTTGGGCGGCTGGCTGGCTTTGCTCAGTCGACAGCATGCTCTTCTGTTCCTATAGTGAAGTGCAGTGTTAAATAGACGGTTCCCTATTGCTGTGGTAATTAGTCTCTCACCGCAAATAGAGTTGCCTAAAATAACACAAATTTATCATCTCACAGTTCTGTGGGTCAGGGTCCAGCTCCAGCATGACTGGTTCCTCTGCTTAGAATTCCATAAGGCTGAAACCTAGGTGTTGGCAAGGTTGCGTTTCCTTCAGAGGTTCTAGGGAAGAATCCATTTCTCAGGTTGTTGGACTGAGGTTCCCATGTCCTTGCTGGCTGTCTGCTGGGGGTCATTCTGTTTCTAGAGGCAGCCTGCCTTTCCTGCCTCCTGGGCCCCCCTCAGAGACCACCGGGGCCAGCTCCTCCCAGGCTTCAGCTCTCTGACTCTACTCCTGTCTCCTTCATCTGAAGCCTCTCTTTTAACGCCTGTCCACTGCCTAGCTCTCTGCGCCCCTTCCATAAGGCCCACGTGGTTACACTGGGCTCACCGGATGATCCAGGATAATCGCCCTGTTTTAAAGTCAACAGATTAATAACTTTAATTCCATTTGCAAAGTCTTTTTTGCTGTGTAAGAGAAACATAGTCACGGCATGTACCAAGGGGTGGAAATCACAGGGGTTGATCATAGGGGTTGTCTTCCAAATTTTGCTCTCACTTTTGGGTCCTCTCTCTCTCTCTCTCTCTCTCTCTCTCGGTAGGAGGGGTCACTGTGTCTTTTGTGATTTTCTCGTTTCTGCAGGACTTTCATTTTGCACCTCAAGGAGTCTCCCACTTCTAAACACCCTCCAGAAGCAATGCCTTGCAGAGACTAACCCCTCAGTCTCTCCAGAGACTTGCAGAGACCCAGTCTCTATTTTTGCCATACAAAAGAATTTTTTAAAGTTTTATTTTGTCAAATTATCAACTTTCTATTATTGCGTGTAGATTCTGAGTCACAGTTGGCAAAGTTCATTTATGTTTCCTTCTAGAACTTGTATAGTTTCTTTTTCTTTCTTTCTTTTTCTTTCTATTTTTATTATTTTTTTTTATTTTTTTTTTAGAGAGCGAGTGAGCAGGGGGAGGGGTAGAGGGAGAGAGAGAATCTCGAGCAGACTCCCTGCTGAGCGAGGAGCCCGATTCGAAACTCAATCTCATGACCATAAGATCATGCCCTGAACTGAAATTAAGAGTCCAGCCACCCAGGCGACCCATCTTTCTTTCTTTTTTATATTTAAATCAGATCCACTTGGAATTTATCCGGGTGCACGTGTGAAGAGCTGATTCCATTTTATTCGTTCCACATGGCTCTCCTTGTTTCCTAGCACCGGTTTTCGAAAGGTCCATTTATTCTCCACTAACTTCAGCTGCTGCCTTTATGGTATGCTAAAGTCCTATAAGCACTTAGATGTATCTCTGATTTTTCTATTCACTTCTCTTGCTGTATCTATTCATGTACCAGTGCCACCCACTTTATTTGAAATCCAGGGACTTTATAATATGTTTTATAATTTCATAGGGTTAATCCTCTGTCAATGGTTTTCTATTCCAGGTTTTTCCTGGATATTCCTTCTTGTTTTTTTTTTTTTCCCCAAAATGAGCTATATAAACAACTGGGCTAGTGCAAAAGTAAAAAAGGGAGAGAAGTAAAGAAAAAAATTGGTGGAATTTTTGGGGGAATCATGTTATATCTGTACATTAGCTTGAGGGTATTGATACCCTCATGAGGTTGTATTTTTCTGTCCAGGAACATGGTATATCTTCTGTTAGTTCAGATCAATTTTTGTGTCACTCAAGAGTATTTTATAAATTTCCTCACATAGGTTTTGAACATATCTTGTTAATTTCACATTTAGGTATTTTATTTTATTTGCTTTCCTCTGTGGGATATCCTGTTCCATTATGTCTTCTCACTGGATTTTATTTGTAAAATGAGGACTATTGGCTTTAAGAAATATTTTTTAAAAATAATTGTGAAATAGAAGGGAACACTTATTAACTTACTCTATGGGGCCAATGTCACCTGATACCAAAACCATAGAAAGACATAAGAAGAAAACTATAGACTAATATTTCTTATGAATATAGACACAAAATGCTCCACAAGATACTAGCAAACCAAATTATACATCATGCCAAAGTGGGATTTATCCTAGGAATGTAAGGTTGGTTTAGTATCCCAAAATCAATTAATGCAATATACCATATCAATAGAATAAAGGACAAAACCCACATGATCATCTTAATGATGCAGAAAAGGTATTTGAAAAATTTAACACCTATTATGATAAAAACACTCAGGAAACTAGGAGAGAAGGGAACTTCTTCATTCCGATAAAAGGCATCTATGAAATGTCCACAGGTAACATCATACTTAATGGTGAAAGATTGAATGCTTTCCCCCTAAGATTAGGAACAACACAAGGATGTCTGCTCTCACCACTTCTATTCAACATTGGGCTGGAGGTTCTAGCTAGGGCAGTTAGGCAAGAAAGTGAAATAAAAGGCACTGAGATTGGAAAGGAATAGATAAAACTATTTCTATTTACAGATGACATGATCTTTTATGTAGAAAGTCCTAAGGAATCCACTAAAAAAAAACCCCTAACTACTAGAATCAATTAACAACTTCAGCAAGGTTGCAGGATACAAGATCAATAAGCAAAAAGCAATTGTATTTCTACATACTTACAATAAACAATCCACAAATAACATTAAGAAAACAATTCCATGGGGAACCTGGCTGGCTCAGTCTGTAGAGCATGTAACTTTTGATCTCAGAGTCATGAGTTCAAGCTCCACATTGGGCATGGAGGCTCCTTAAATAAAAATGTATAATATCCATAAACATTAAAAAAAAAAACAATTCCATTTTCATTACATCAAAAAAGAATAAAATACTTAGGAATAAATTTAATAAAAGAAGTATAAAGCTTATATTCCAAAAACTATAAAACATTGTTGAAAGAAATTAAAAATACCTAAATAAATGGAAAGACACCCCATGTTCATGGATTGGAAGACTTAATATTGGATAAGATGATACTCTTCAAACTGATGTACAGATTCAAGGCAATCACTATCAGAGTCCCAACTGACTTCTTTGCAGCAATTGACAAGCTGACCCTAAAGTTCATATGGAAATTCAAGGGACAGAATGGCCAAAACAATCTTGAAAAGAACAAAGTTGGAGGACTCACACTTCCTGATTTCAGAACTTACTACAAATTTACAGCAATCTAGACTGTGTGGTACTGGTATCAAGACAGGCATATAGATCAATGGAATGGGATTGAGAGTCCATAAATAAACCTTCGTGTTTATAGTCAGTTGATTTTCAACAAGGGTGCCAAGATTATTCAGTGGAGAAAGGACAGTCTTTTCAACAAATGGTGTTGGGACAACTAGATGCCCACATGACAAAGAACGGTGTTGAACCCCAACCTCACACCATATACACAAATTAATTCAAGATGGATCAAAAAACTAAATGTAAGAACTAAAACTATAAAACTCAAAGTTGTAAATCTTTGTTACCTTAAATTAGACACTGCCGGGGCACCTGGGTAGCTCAGTCAGTTAAGCAGCTGCCTTTGGCTCAGGTCATGATCCCAGGGTCCTGGGATCAAGCCCCAAGTCAGACTCCCTGCTCAGTGGGGAGTCTGCTTTTCCCTCTCCCTCTGTGCTCTCTCTCACTCTCACTCTCTGTCCCTCACTGTCTCTCAAGTAAATAAATAAAATCTTAAAAAAAATAAATTAGACATTGCTTTCTTAGGTATGATACCAAAAGCACAAACAAAGGAAAAAAATAGATACATTGGACTTAATCAAAATTAAAACTTTTGTGCTTCAAAGGATACTATCAGGAAAGAGAAAATACAGCCCATAGATTGAGAGAAAATATTTGCAAATCCTATATCACAATGAGGTGCTTATATCCAGAATATATAAAGAACACTTACAACTCAAGAATAAAAAGACAAATAATCCAATTTAAAAATGGGCAAAGGATCTGAACAGACATTTCTCCAAAGAAGATAAACAGACGGCAATAAGAACAAGAAACGGTGCTGAACATCATCAGCCACCAGGGAAATGCAAATCTACAATGCAAAACTACCATCTATGGTATAGAGATATCATCTCACACCCACGGGGGTGGCTGTAATAAAACAGATAATAACAAATGTTGGCGAGGATGTGGAGAAATGAGTGCCCTCGTACATTGCCGGTGGGAATGTAAAATGGTGCAGCTGCTTTGGAAAATAGTCTGGCAGTTCCTCAGTTGGTTAAACATAGTGTTACCCCATGACCAGCAGTTACAAGCAAGAGAAATGAAAATAGGGCCACATAAAAACTTGTACACTAATGTTCATAGTAGCATTATTCATTATAGCCCCAAAGTGGAAACAATCATGAATGGAAAATAAAATGTAGTATATCCACATGGTGGAATATTATTTGGCAGTAAAAAGGAATGAAATCCTGGGGCTTCTGGGTGGCTCTGTCATTTAAGCGTCCGACTCTTGGCTTCGGCTCAGGTCGTGATCTCAGGGTCGTGAGATCGAGCCCCGTGTCGGGCTCCATGCTCGGCGTGGAGTCTGCTTGAGATTCTCTCCCTCTCCCTCTGCCCCTCCCACTCTGTCTCTCTCAAATAAATAAATCTTTTTTTTTTTTTAAAAAAGGAAGTCCTGACACATGCTCCAACATGGATGAATCTTGAAAACACTGTGTTAAGTGCAAGAAGCCACACACAAAAGATCACATATCGTATGATTACATTGATATGAAATCTCTGGAATAAGCAAATCTAGAGAGACAGAAAGTGGATTGGTGGTTGCCTGGGGCTGGGGGTTGGGAAGAAGCGGAGGATGAGTACCTGTGGGGGTGGGGTTTATTTCTGGATCGTGAGATGTTCTAAAACTGACCGTGCTGATAACTGCACTACTCGGGATATACTAAAAACCATTGAATTGTACGTGTTAAATGGGTGAATTGTATGACATGGGAATTATATCTCAATAAATTTATTACAGAAGTCACTGTGAAAGATTCCAGATCCTTCCAGATGTACAAAAATATATAAAGCATCTTACCATTAACGGCATGTATCTACCATCCAGCTTAAGGAATGGAGCATTATTAATTGCCCACCTGTGTCCTACCAGGTAGTGTCTGTTCTCACCTGGTTATAGGTGATGACCATTCCCATGAACTTCAAACATCTTTCTTTACTAATCAAACTGTACCTGCTCTTTGAGAAAACAGATTATGCACCCAGGAGTCTTGGGGCTCAGGGAGAGCATGGTTACGGTTGCAGCTGGGAGTCACCTGTGTTTGTGGGGAATCTCCATTCAGGCAGACCCGGGCAGGAGATCACCAAAGTGTGGAATCCAAGGTCAAATCAGGGTGGGTCGCCTCTTAAGTCCAGTGTCTGTCACATTTGTAACTTGACTGTGGCTAATGGGACAGTGAGGGCTGCTGAGGCTGAGAGTTTATGCCTCTGCTCCCCTCAGGAATAGGATTTATACAATTTCCTGACATCTTTTAGGACGTGGTGACCCCAGTGTTATGTGTGGAGCCTTCCCAGAGGCTCCTGGATAAAATGTGTTTGTGTGGGATTGTCCCAGGGGACCGGCACGGGGGGCTGATGAGCGGGTTCTTTTCCTGTTTTCTGCAGGGCTGTGGACACAGTAGGTGCTCATTTAGTGCCGGCGGACAGACGGGAGGCAGGCGCGGGTGGATGGGCGGGTCAGCACCCAGATGGCGAGTGGGAGGCTGGAGGTGCAGACAGTGGGTGCGGAGGGCGGACGGATGGCCACGTGGCGCAGTGTCTTCCCTGCTCACTGCTCATCGCCCCCTGACCCCTTGCTTTCAGCTGCGGGCAGCAGAGGTGGAGATCAAAGACCTGCAGTCGGAGTTCCAGCTGGAGAAGATCGATTACTTGGCCACCATCCGCCGGCAGGAGCAGGACTCCATGCTCTTCCAGCAGCTCCTGGAGCAGGTGCAGCCCCTCATCCGCCGGGACTGTAACTACAGCAACCTGGAGAAGATAAGGCGCGAGTCCTGCTGGGACGAGGACAATGGCTTCTGGAAGATCCCCGAGCCCATCATCATAAAAACCAGCCTCCCAGTAGGTCAGGCGCTTGGCTGTCCCCTCAGCCCTCGTGCACGCAGCTTGCCCTCCCGAGCCGGGGCCCGGGCCTTGCTGGCTGTGGGTGCGGCAGTCAGGGGACCTGGGGGCTCCAAGGCGGTGGGGAGCTGAGAGAGAAGTGGTATGTTCTGGAGTCACACAGATGTGGGTTGGAATTCTGCCTCCACTGCTCCCTGTGTGGCCTCTTTGGGGCTCAGTGTCCTCATCTGTGAAATGGGGATCAGTAACCGCACCTTCCGTAAAGATCGCTGGGTGGCTTAGCCTGTGTTCATGTGTGTGAAACCCTTAGTGCCCTACCTGGCACATGGCAAGTGAGTGCTACGTCTGATCACTGTCATGACCACCACTCATCACCTCCCCCAACAAGCCTGGGCAGGGCAAAGATGATTACACCTGTTTTACATCTGAGGCGATGGAACCTCAGAGAGAGGAGAGACTGAACCAGAGTCCCAGTCGGAGCAGTGAGTCCTAGGACCAGGGATAGAAACTGGGTCACCTTCTGCTTTTGCCGCTGATTTCTGCGTGACCCTATGAAGATCACTGTTCCTCTCTGGGCCTTGGTCTGGGATCTTCACAAAGAAGGGGTTAGGGGAGGTGGCCTTGAAGGCCCCTCCACCTCCACCAATCTCAGTAAGGTCTGTCTCCGGCCTCACAGCTGGGAGCGCCCCCCCGTCAGAGAATGTTCGTGCAGGTCCTGCATCTCTGAGTTTACAGATGGCTACTGACACCGCCCTGCAGGGAGGCCAGCCAGCTCCATTTCCCAAATGCAGGCATCCGTCAGTTTCTCCTACGCCCCCCCCCCCCCGACCTGCTCTGTTGAGGAAGCAGGGGAATGGCTGCTTTGGCATCTGAGCCCTCCTGGTCTCTGTTTCCCAAAGTCATCGCATGGCCTGGGCTGGGCAGTGTGCTCCCTGGCTCCAGGCCCGCGAGCTCGGGGGAGTGCTGCCGCCCGCCCTGGCCCTCTGGCCTGCGGACTAGGGACCAGGCAGGGACTAGGGACCAGGCAGCGGTGACTTCAGCTTGTGTTTCTCGTAGCAGTTCCAACAGGGCCGCAGAACAAAGTAGTCCGCAAAACCTCTGCAGCTGACGACGGTGAACCAGGCACGGTAAGGCCTATGGGAGAGGTGAGGCGCGGGGAGCTGGCGGGGTGGGGGGTGGCTTGCGGGTCAGCCTCACTGTAGGGCACTGGGCTTCTACTTTCATCCCACCTGAGGGTCAAAGCAGGAGGCTGAGCCTGGATCTTTTCTGTGTCACTCTGTTGGACCCTCCCCCTGCTCTGGTCTTCATTCAAAGGCACTTACGGTCCTAGAGACCAGAGGGAAAGTAGGTGGTACCGGGTGGCCCGTCCTGCTGGTGAAGGACAGGAGCTTCGTCTTCAGTCCCAGAGGCAGGCCGTACGTTCTGGTTCCCTGGGCCGTTGCTGGTATCCTCGGACCAAAGTTGCCCGCAAGGACCCACAAAATAGTAATTGGGCTTCTGAAGTCACTTTGTTCTCCCATCTCCCATGTTTTGTATTACAATAGAAATAGACTCCTCCAAGCGGAGGTCAGGAAACCTTCCTGTAAAACACCACATCTTTCCGTGTGCTTCTTCACCTCTCGGTTCTGCTTCCCTTGCAATGCTAGCTTCAGGCTCAGGCAGGCTTTCTCGGCGCGGCAGGAAAGATGCTGCCGGCAGCTGGTGATCCAAGAGGAAGAGACCAGTTCTCTTACCACATCTTAAACCAACACTTGTGGAAAGATTCTGATCAGCTCTGCCTGGGCCAGGGGCCTGCTCTTGGACCAGTGACTGTGTCCGGAAGATGTATTTCTGTGGCTGGTTCGGGCTGGGTCACATGCCCAGTTGTGCAGCCAGGGGGTGGGCAAGAGGGAGTGGTGATGTTAGGGCACTGTGAATGATCGCCTCACCAGGACCATGTCAAGGGGGAGAAGGGTAGTCCCTGAAGGGAGATTCAGGCTGAGGCAAACAAGCCCATTAGAGTGGTAAAAAATCACAGTCTTTGGTGATAAGAGATGGGGCTCCAGTTCTAATGACTTTGATTGTGCCCGTGGGCTGAGTCCTGTATTATCTATTCTATGAATATGTCGTGATGGATTTGGGCTATGTGGTACTGGAGAACAAGGCACTTCCCACCCCAGGGAAGGCGGGTGGCGTAGGCTTGGCTGGAGCTGTGACTCTCCTGCCCTGAGCTGCCTGGATCCCACCTCAGGAGTCTGGGGTCTCTAGTAGGGTCCACAGGGTGGGCCGGGAGGCTCAGGGTGGCCCCCACCCCAGCAGGCTTGCAGAGGGGTCTTGTACAAACGAGGGGTCTTGACCCACGGGGATCTGAATCTCAGCAGGAAGAAGACCGCTACAAGCTGATGCTCAGTCGGAGCGACAGTGAAAACATTGCCAGTAACTACTTCCGGTCCAAGCGAGCCAGCCAGATCCTCAGCACGGATCCCATGAAGAGCCTCAGTGAGTGCCCTGCCCACCTCCTGTCCTCCAGGCCCTCCCCGGGAGAGCCCTCCCCGGCCCTCTGCCAACCGTGGGAGAGGCGTGATGGGTGGATTGGGGTCAGGCCCGGGTTAAAAACCCCTTCCCGTCCCTGAGCCTCCGTTCCCTCCGCTGTACACTGAGGGGGTATGCCTACCCCCAGGGTTAGGTGAGATGAGGTGGGGGAGCGGCCCAGCCCAGCGCCTGGCACATGGTACGTGCTCCGTGCCCAGACTCCCTCTTCCTGTCCCCCTTCCTCCTCTGGCACAGAGCTGCAGCGTTTGGTTCCTCTCCCCTGACACACAGTAGGCCTGCACCACACAGCTGGGTGTCCCGCCGTGTGCTGCCCGGGTCCGGCTCAGTTGCTCCCCAGCTTCCGCAGATGCCAGTGGGGTGGCTTTCCTCCATGGAGCCCAAGGGGGCAGACAGGGCCATAGAAGCGGGACACTTTCAAAAGCAAGAATTGAAAATCACTCCGTTCTTCCATTTCTTTTTTTACTTTTTAAGATTTTATTTATTTGAGAGAGAGCATGAGGGCAGAGGGGGAGTCTTAGGCAGACTCCCCATTGAGTGTGGAGCCCGACCCAGGGCTCGATCTCACAACCCTGAGATCATGACCTGAGCCAAAACCAAGTTAAGTGTCGGACACTTAACTGACTGAGCCACCCAGGCGCCCCTCGTTCTTCCATTTCTAAAAGCAAAATCAAAGGCCACAGAGCTTCTAATAAAATATCCACGAAAAGCAAATCTCAGTTCTACGTTGAGACTATTGAGGAGGCAGAGTTCAGTAGAGTTGAGGATCAGGAGGGAAAAAGAGCACAGGAAACAAGTGAACATCAGTTGAGGACCTGGCACTGTGCCCATGTTGCAGATGAGGAAACTGAGCCCCCCCCCCCCGAGGTCACACTCGCACGAAGCTGGGCCCTGAGTGCAGGCCTGTCTGGCTCACTCGTGGGTCAAGACCCCTTGCTTGTACAACTCTCACCTCTGCAAGCCTGGTGGGGTGGGGGCCGCCCTGAGCCTCCCGGCCCACTCTGTGGACCCTACTAGAGCCTCTAGAACTCCAAGCTCCTGGCCCAGACCCTCTGGGGGCCCAGCCGTGGGACCAGACCTCCAGCTGGGTGGGGTGGGGCGGGCTCCCCATCCCTGCACCCCCCTGGCTCACTGGCTCCTCTGCCCCCTTCTTCACAGCGCATCACAGCTCGCCCCCCGGCCTCAGCTCCCCACTCAGCAACACCTCTGCCATCTCGCCTACCCAGGCCCCCGAAATGCCCCAGCCCCGGCCCTTCCGCCTCGAGTCCCTTGACGTCCCCTTCACCAAGGCCAAGCGAAAGAAAAGCAAAAGCAGCTTTGGCAGTGAGCCTCTGTGAACGCGGCCTCCTGCGGCTGTCCTGCCCCGGGGCTTCCGTGAGACTGCCAGCCCCCACCCCCCCCAGGGCAGCCCCAGCCAGTCCTCCTCACCCCTGCCCCCACGGTGTCCGGATGCCCGAGGGGGTCCTTGCCCTGGGAAGAGCCTTTCGCTTCCCTGTTACCCGACCTTGCAGAGGTGCGCTCGGCTCTCCACGCCACGCCAGTATTACATCTGCTCCCCTGCCACAGCCCGCCATGCCCACCCGGGTTATTCTGTGCCTCGATGGGCCCAGAAACCTCAAGGCATTCACCAGCAGCCCCGACACAGTGGGCAGCAGCTTCCGTGTGGATCAAGGACAGCATCTTGGTGATGGACAATTGTGCCTCTGTCCACCAGGCCCCCCTTCCTGGGGGAAGCTGGACGATGTGGGCGCGGGAGTCCTGGGGCAACTGTTCCACGCTGCCCACTCCCAGCTGGTCTGTGGCCTCGAGGAGGCTGCCCCACATGAAGCTGCCCCAATAAACTGCCTTTTACCGATGAGCTCCCTTCCCCAGTCTTCTGACCGTGTCACTGGGGCCCCTCCTGCCACTGCTGCCTGGCCTTCACGGGGAAGGGCTTTGGGAGCAGCGTTTCTTAACTATCTGATGCCTTGAAAACAGGCCGCAGGGTTTCTGCAACTCCCCACACTGGTGAGTACAAGTGCATTTTTCTGGGGAGAGCACCTGAGTGGTCATTAGCTTCTCAAAAGATCTGTGAGTCAGAAAAGCAGGGCCCTTGTTTTGGAAAATAGAGATTGTGTCTTGCTGAGACCCAGAAAAAGGCCAGGTTTGGACAGTCCTCAGGGGCTGTGCTGGAACTGGATGCCCTGACGTGGCCAGAAATGAACGAAGGCTGTCTGGGCTACTGAGGATACCCCCCTCCCCCTGCCCTTCGTATCCCAGGCCCCACCATCTGAGGGAAGAGTCTCGGCCTTTGGTTGAAGAGGAGACTCATTTCACTCTGGGCCCCATCTGTGAAAGGGGAACAGCTGCTCCCTAGAGCTATTGTGAAGTTTCTGTGAGAGTAAGTGATGTTCCCAGTGCATAGCAGGTGCCTTGCGTTAGTCCCCCTTGTTCCTTCTCCTCCATATTTTGCATTAATTTACCGTAGTGGATCCCATAGTCCACATGCCTGGACCAAGCTCATGCCCTGGAGATCAGTCTAACTTCAGGCAGGCTGCAGTACCCATGTTGAGAGGAAGAACAGGTCTTTATGGGGAACAGAGTGCCCTTGTGAAAGGTAGGGCTATTATAAAGGATGGAGAAGATCCTGGGAGGCTTAAGATGGGAATGGCGGGGGGGCATGAGCAAAGGCAGGAGGTGGGGAGTGTGTTAAAGTTTGGAAACTTGCCACAGGGAAGCCCTGAGCAGGGCTGAGAGGAGGATGTGGCTGCTGAGATCAGTTTCAGTGGAGGCCTGAGTGAGGAGTCTTGGGTGTCCCTGAGCTGTGGCAGACTCCTAAGCCACCAAATGGCACCATTGGGTCTGAGTTCCAGGTGGACTGGTGTGGGATCATATGCAGAAGGGCAGGAGCGCTGGACTGGGAACGAGGTAGGGGTGAGGGTGAACTTGCAGGGGGCCATTGGAGTTGGAGAGGAAGTAGAATCAGTTAAGGAGATGGATGGAGGGAGGTTTTGACTTGTGCCCCCACATTCCTGGCTTCGTGGACAAGTGTGAAAGGTCAGAAAGGAACAGCTACCTACTCTCTCCACAATTACCTTCACCATTTGCCCCAGGATTGTGGTGGGGACCCAGGGAGGAACTGATCTTGGTGCTGCTTGTGGTAGGTTTTCCTCAGACCCATGGTGGGGCTGAGGTGAGCCCCATCAATTTAGAAGGGGTGGGAGCCAGGACTACTGAGGGGACGCTCAGCGTCACTCTGCACCAGCTGCTTCAGAACCTGCCCTACAGCTCCCACGAGCCCAGGCTCTTCCAAAGGCACGCAGGTAAGGGGGAGAGCTGGGCCTCGCTATCGTTTCTATTTCCAGCCTGGGAGTGGGCCCGGAGAGACGTGAAATGCCCCAGCAGCAAGGTTAGTGCGAGGGAGGGGGCTGAGAAATGAACCCAGCCTGAGAGTTGCAGTCGGTAGGCCGGCTCGCCGCCCAGCCACGCTGGCTCCCACGTGGGCCACCAGGCCGGGCAGGACAGGCCCGTCCCCAGGCCCCTGGGCCCGTGAGCGGCAGGAGATTCAAAGTGTCCCTCATCTTAGTTTTCCAACCCTTCCTCCCTGGAGATGGTGGAGGTGGGGCCAGGTTCTTAGTCCCGAGTCTATCCTGGGCCTGGGAGGACCCCGCCAGGCAGCACCGAGGAAATAGTCCGTGGGGGCCACTACGGCCTCACGTCCCGTGAGGGACTTGCCGGCCTGATGAAGAGGCGGGATCCAGATCGGGGCGGGAGTCCGGCCTGGGCGGAGCCTACGGGCGCTCGGCCTTGTTGATTGGCTGCGGCTGCGGAGCTGTCTTTCTAGGATTGAGCCTTTTCCTTTGAGGAGGCGGAACCTCTCGCCGTTCCGCCAATAGGGTCCAGAGACTCCGCCCCCAACCGGGGCACTTCCGGTGGTGCTCCCCGCTCTTCTCCATCCCAGCTGCAGCTCCGGCCGTCTGGCCGCGGCGTACCAAGATCGCTTCCGGGTGGTGCTCCAAGACCACGAGCTGCGATTGGGCGGCCTAGACGGGGCACTTCCGGGGCCCAGGTGCTTGGGTTCTTGGCAGGAGGAGGAAGATGGACCCCGGCGCCGCGGCCCGCGTTTGGTCTCTCCTGTGGCTGCTGCTGCCCTTGCTTGGCCCGGCCTCCGCTAGCGGTCCTCGCACCTTAGTGCTGCTGGACAACCTCAACCTGCGGGAGACGCACTCGCTTTTTTTCCGAAGCCTGAAAGGTGAGACCGGGGCCCGAGGGGGCGGCGGGGGGAGAGTCG
Organism: Halichoerus grypus; assembly: GCF_964656455.1. Lineage (NCBI taxonomy): Eukaryota > Metazoa > Chordata > Mammalia > Carnivora > Phocidae > Halichoerus > Halichoerus grypus. Next base: position 172,608,131 of record NC_135716.1, read on the forward strand.
GGTTGGAAAGGCCCCCGAATCCAGGGCAGCGAGCACCCAGCCTCCCTCCCTCCCACTGATTTTCCACGAAGGGCCTGCCCGCTCTGGCCTCTCGCTCGGGGGTGGTGGGGCGGTCGTGCTCTCCGCAGCGGTGCTTTTCCTTGGCGTCCCGTCTGTCTCAGCTCCCTGTTTCCTTCTCGTCCAGACAGGGCCTTTGAACTCACATTCAAGACCGCAGATGACCCCAGCCTGTCCCTCATTAAGTACGGGGAGTTCCTCTACGACAATCTCATCATCTTCTCCCCCTCGGTAGAAGGTAAGGGCTGCAGGTCGCTCCCAGAACTGGGATTCAAGGCCCACGATTGGTTGATCGCTTTGTTCTGGATCTTGTGCATGTTGTGGGTCATGGCATGGGTCACAGCTCTGGGCACTGCTGCCAAGGAAGAGGAAAATGTTCAGTTCTGACCTGGGCCCAGGAGGGAATGTCTCCTTTCTAAAAGACACAGCTGAGGGTTGTGGGGTCGAGTGTTGCACGGACCGTGGAAGCGCAGGCCCTGCTACCCTGAGAAGGCGCTTTTCTCTTATAAAGGGCCTGGTAGGAAAGATGGAGAGCGCCCCTGCTTGGGTTAGCGTGTGTGGGTAGAGAAAATGGCATGCTATTAAATAGTTTGCCTACAGAGGCATTGTGATGGTTGATGGTAAGAATTGAGATGGATTCAGTTTCTCATGGCTAGAACATTAGCCATAATCTAGCCCAGCCCCCTATTGGAGACTGGACGGGTATGTCCAGGGCCTAGTAGAGAGCTGGTTGTTGAACGAATGAATGTCTTCACTGGCTTATCCAATTGACATTTAAGTATTCCTGTGACAGAGAGCTTACAAGTTGTGCTCAGGTGGATGGGAGCTTCCTGAGAAGGAAGCGAGCTGTGGGTGAGATGGGTTGGGGGAAGGCCGAGCTAGGCTCTTTGGGAATGTCAGAGAACATAAACAGTGTTTATCAAATCTTAATCATTTCATTCTCAAATCTCAAATCATTTCCGTACCTCCTTCCTGATTTTTATTGTATTCCATATCACCCATTAATAATTACTTAATGTTTTCTTTAAATTGATCCCTTTAAAAAAAAACAAACTAACAGTATTTTAAAAGGAAACCAGTAATGAACCCGGTATCACCACTAAAAATAGAAAGCCAGTATCATCACTTATTTTCAGTAGAAGGTAACTATAAATAGAGTAAACGCTGTAAGTTCTAGCCAGCTTCTGTTGCTAAAGGCTGAGTCTGGGGCTTCCACTTAAAGGAGACTAGCAAACATTAGAGAAGTGTTAAGATCAGTATCAAACTGGGGCGCCCGGGTGGCTCAGTCGTTAAGCGTCTGCCTTTGGCTCAGGTCATGATCTCAGGGTCCTGGGATTGAGCCCCACGTCCAGTTCCCTGCTCCACGGGGAGCCTGCTTCTCCCTCTCCCTTTGCCTCTCCCCCTGCTTGTGCTTTTTCTTGCTATCTCTGTCACTATCTGTCTCTCTATCAAATAAATGAATAAAATCTTAAAAAAAAAAGATCAGTATCAAACTAAGACATTCTCTTTGATGAGCAGGCTTGAAAAATTAATTGGAAAGGGAAGAAGTCTCTCTGAGACTCAGTGTTGTTTAAAGCTCTGCCCCACATCACTGTTGCACCTTTTCTGCGCGTAGCACAATAAGTCCCACGTGCTGCAGGAAAGCTTCATGGGCGCTCCTGGGGAGAAGGCTTGTCTGTGCTGGGGGGGTTCATGGTAAGAGTTTGGCCCTGGCTCCGAGGGCCCTCGCGTGGTACTGACTACCGTTAGCCCTCTCAGGTATGAGAACCCGCCCCGGCTTCCTTCCCCATGCATCAGTGGGTTCCTCGCTGACTCTGGGATTAGGAAGCTCACAAGTCACATGCAATGATGGCCATAGAAGAATGATCCTTAGCACATCCTTTGTACCCGGAAAAAACTAGGTCCTGTTTTATAGATGGGCACATGGGCTCAGAAGGGTGGAGGGGTTTCCTAGATTCAAGCCCAGGTAGCTCTGTCACACAGCCTGGGTTCTGGCCACTGTACAAGGATTTCACAACAGTGGCGCTTCTGGACACTTGGGACTGGATGATTCTTTGTTGTAGGGGGCGGTCTTGTGCGCTGTAAGATGTTTAGCAGCATTCTGAGCCTGTACGCACTAGATGGCAGTAGCCACCTCCAGACATTGCTCTTAAGGCAAAATTGCCCCTGGTTGGGACCTACACTGTCCACTGTAGTGTAGTACCAGGAGCTGCTTTTGAATCGTCAGACTCTGCCTGGCCTGTCTGTAGGAGGGTGGATAGATGGCTTTCTGAATGTAGTAGAAGAGGTAGAGTCCCCAGGTACAAGATGTTCTGTCTGTGCTTAAAGAGAAGCTGCTTTTTTGTTTTTTCCTGAAAATTACCCCTCAGAAAAGAGGGCCATTCTCATAGTTGTATCTTTACACAGTCATGTTATGGACTCATAATGGATGTGTAATGGACAGACTTCTCTATCCAGTCTCAGTACATGGCACTTCCACCCTTCCCGTTGCTTGAGCCGGAAATCTTGGGGTTGTCCTTAGCGCCCCCCCGCCATTTCCAGTCTGTCACAGGCCCTGCTGACTTTACCTTCAGAATAGGAGTGCAGGCCCACCTCCTGTCTTCCTCCTCCTCTCTTCCCTCCCTCCTTTTCCCTCCACTCTTCACTGCCTGGATTATCACAGTGGCCTCCTAACCCACTGCTCTGCTTCCATTCTAGTCCCCGTACCCGATTCTCCACCGAGCTGCCAGAATTGTCCTTCAAAAATATAAAGCAGGTCATGTTGGTGTCCTGTTCAAAGGCCTCCAGTGGCTCCTCCTTATGGCCAAGCTCACAGGGGCCTGTAAAGCCTCACGAGCTGCCCTCCTCGCTTCAGCACGGCCCCTTCATACTCCAGCCGAGCCACACTGGGCTCCTAGCTGGGACGGGCTCACCTGCCTCGGGGACCTTGCACCTGTCGTTCTCGATGCCCCCTGTGCTACCTGGGCCACGCTCACACCTCAGATGCTCCGTGCCTCAGGTCTTCCCTGACCAGGCTTTATATGTAGCTCCCCTCCCTCCCACTGTCCTTTTTTTTTCCTGCACACAAAAAATAATGTTATGTAATGACTAAGTGAATTCCTGAGCACTCCCTCCATTACTTTATGTTGAACATCGGGGTGCACTTTGGGGAAGACTCTTGATCTGGTTCTGGATGCTCATGGCAGTCCCCTGACCGGACTGACTGACCAAAGAAAGATACCGTCTCATAAGTACACAGGGTGGAAGTTAATGAGCCTTTTTGGGGATAGAAGCAGTCTACAAAGTGGGTCTGTTACGGCTCTCGTGGATCTAAATCACAGGATTAATAGGGGAAAAGTTACGCATGTGGGCAAATGAGTACCAGTGTCAAGTGACTGCATCATCCTCAGATTCAGAAGTGTTCATTCGCAGACAGTTCAGATGGAAGTGAAATTGATGGGCTCTGGGAAACTGTCAGCCCCAAGTGGTTCCAGTGATGCGGAGACGCTGATGTGAAAGGCGCAGGTGGTGTATCATGAAGTGTGAGTGGGGAAGTGCAGCATTTCTGAACATATGTATGTGACTTGAAATGTGTATAACTAACTTGACAACTATAATTGGTAGCTGTTTTATATGTCATTTATACTTGTGAGAGTTAAAAGTTTATGAATTCAAGTCATTACTTTAGGATCTTCAGTTTGGGGAAATGGGTATATATGGTAAACGACCATCTCATTTCGGGCCACAGAGGGCGCTTCTGGGCTGGATTGTGGCTGGTCCGCGGTCCGCCCTCCCCGCCCACATGTCAGAGGAGCACTCGGGCTCGCTCAGTCTGGTGCTTCTTTCAGATTTCGGAGGCAGCATCAACGTGGAGACCATCAGTACGTTTATCGACGGGGGAGGCAGTGTCCTGGTGGCCGCCAGCTCAGACATTGGTAAGTCTGGCCTGGGAAGGTTTAGTGCTTTCCATCATTTCTCCGGGAAGCTTGGCGAGTTTTACAAATGGAAGCTGCTAGATTGGCGCTCACTGGGCGGGCCTGGGCAGTGAGTGTGGGAACTACAGAGCCATTCAGTCCCTCCTGTGCTTTCCTGTGACCGGAACCAGGGAGATGTGGGGTCTGTTAAGGGCTGGGGACCCTGTTTTTTCCCGATTTTGTTTTGTTTTTGTTCAGGTTGGTGGGGCTTCCCTTACAAAAAGACGACAAGTAGGGGCTACTTGGGCAGACCCCAGAGCATTTTGATAGATTATTTTTTTGTTTCCTATTTTGGCAATTTTCAAAGATGCCTGGCAGTAGGGAGAGAGCAGAATCCTGAAGCCCGCATGCCATCACCCAGCTTCAGCGGGCACAGCACCTGGCCAGTCGGGTTTCGTTTTTCTCGGCATTGACAGATGTTTCTCAGCATTGACAGATGTTTATTTTTTTAAAGATTTTATTTGAGAGAGAGAGCACGAGAGTGGGGGGAGGGAGAGGGAGAAGCAGACTCCCCACTGAGCAGGGAGCCTGACTTGGGGCTTGAGACCATGACGTGAGCCAAAGGCAGACACTTAACCGACTGAGCCACCCAGGCGCCCCAGCATTGCCAGATGTTTAGAACCATTCTGGGTGGGCTTCTTGTTGGGGGTGACGAGGAGGAGAGAAGTCCTGTGAGGCCAGGCTCACCCAGGTCAAGTCTGTCTGAGGTAATTGCTTTGCCCCAACAGGGGTTTTTGTGTATTGTGGGGGGAGGTGGCCAACTGTCGTTGGTGTTACCCACTCAGATTCTGACCCCTGCAGTCAGAATGCCATGCTGTGGTCCTGCGGTCCAGCTGGGCCTGACCTCAGCCAGGTGAAGCTGCAGGGCTCTGGGGGAGAGAGCAAGTCACCAAGATGCCAGGGCAGGTGACCCTGCTTGGCCCAGGGCACACCTGGAAGGGCTGAGTCAGGCATTCCTTGGGTCTGTGCAGGTGACCCTCTTCGAGAGCTGGGCAGTGAGTGTGGGATTGAGTTTGATGAGGAGAAAACGGCTGTCATTGACCATCACAACTATGACATCTCAGACCTTGGCCAGGTAATCAAGCCCTTACAGCAGAGTTCAGCCTGGAAACCGAGAGGAGGTCGGGAGGGAGTGCCTGGCATGGGGGCACCTTTTCCTGACCCCTGTCTTTCCCTCTGCTGCCGCAGCATACGCTCATTGTGGCTGACCCCGAGAACCTGTTGAAGGCCCCAACCATTGTCGGGAGATCATCTCTGAACCCCATCCTCTTTAGAGGTGTTGGGTGAGTGAGCAGGCACAAGGTGCTAGAAACCTGGGAAGGACAGGATCGCTTTCTTTTGTTGGGAAAGTAACCCACACTTGATGATTCGGGGCATTCCTTTCCCTGGAGGATGTGGGTGAAGTTGATTGAGGAAACTCAGACTTCATTGTTGCAGTGGGAGGAAGGCCGCTGTTGCCGCCAGGGCTTCAGCTGTTGAGAAGGCAGGCCTCCTCCCTGTGAGGAAATGGCCCGTAGGGACCCCAGGTCCTTGGGCTCAGTCCTCAGAGTCCCTGTTGGGTGTTCTCTTTTCCTTCCACAGGATGGTGGCAGATCCTGACAATCCTTTGGTATTGGACATCCTGACGGGCTCTTCCACCTCTTACTCCTTCTTCCCGGATAAACCTATCACCCAGGTGAGGGCCTTTGCAGCCTTGAGGCCTCTAGGTCCTGGACCTGGGGGTAGAGCACTTTATTTGAAAATGAGAAGCGGGGCTCCTGGGTGGCTCAGTTGGTTGTGTCCGACTCTTGATTGCAGCTCCGGTTGTGAGATTGAGCCCTTTGTTGGGGAGCCTGCTTGAGATTCTCTCTCCCTGTGCCCCCTTCTTCTCTGTCAAAAAGAAAAAAGGCAGCAAGCAGGAGAGCTCACTTTGCGGGGGCCTGGGGAATGAGGGGTTGGTAGAAGCGGGAAGGGGCAGAGGCCGTGGGGCCTCAGGTGCCACCATCAGGTAGGACCCAGGTGGTTGTGGTCCAGCTGCTTGTCTTTTGCCCGGGCTCTCCTGGATGACAGCCCCCCGTCGTTCCCAGTACCCCCATGCAGTGGGGAAGAACACCCTGCTCATTGCTGGGCTCCAGGCCAGGAACAACGCCCGGGTCATCTTCAGCGGCTCCCTGGACTTCTTCAGCGACGCGTTCTTCAACTCGGCAGTGCAGAAGGCCGTGCCCGGCTCCCAGAGGTCGGTGCTGGGGGGATCCGGGGCGTGTGGTCTGGGGCGCTGGGGAGGGAGGAGCCTTTTAGCTGAGGGGTGCCAGAGGCTACCTGTCCTCACATACTTTAAAATGATTTGAAGACTTGACTTTGTTGCTGTTCCTGGTGTCGGCGCTGCGGACTCTTCAGGGTAGTAATGGCTTATCTGGACGTGGTTCGACGTGTACGTATTGTACAGGCGACCCCCAGAGCAGCACCACCTGACAGCTCTTCCGTGTTCCCTTTAAGCAGGCTACCTCGTATGTCCGGCCCCCAGGCAGAAACTGGTTTTGTGCAGTTTCTCTCAATGAATAGGGACTCGTCTCGCCTCTCAGGCACCGCTGCAGAGAAGCTGGTTCTGGTGCTCTAGCCTCTCGTTTTCCCCTCGTGCAGGTATTCCCAGACAGGCAACTACGAGCTAGCTCTGGCCCTCTCCCGCTGGGTGTTCAAGGAGGAAGGGGTCCTCCGTGTGGGGCCCGTGTCCCACCATCGGGTGGGTGAGACAGCCCCACCCAACGCCTACACCGTCACTGACCTCGTGGTAAGAGCGTCATGGAGCAGGAGGGCCCCCTGGGGTTTGGGCCAAGTTGCTTCAGCTTGAAAGCCTTTATTGAACGTTTCTCTGATGGGCTTAGTGGCCTAAATAAGGAAGAAGAAATGCATCTCTATCCCTAAGAACATCAGTGTGGGTGCAGAGCACCCGGCACATGAGCTGACGGCTAAGGAGACCTTCTTCTGAAGGGCCTTGGCTTTGCTGTGCAAGTGCAGGAGCGGGAGGGCTTTGCGGGCGCACACTGCTGGGAGCCGGGGTCACTGGGGGAACACTGCAGTCGGGTCTGGAGGATGAAAAGGGGGTAGGGAAGGCGGCAGCAGGGAGGCCTGAGAGCACCCGGCCCACTCGTGAGTGGAGTGGTCTGGGTGCAGACGTGGATGGTCCTGTGCCGAGCCGTGGCTGGGAGTTCCTGGCCCGGGGTGGCTGGTGGGGGCTCGCCCTGGAGTTCCTGCCAGGCTCACGAGTGGTTCGGGGCAGCTCTGAGGGTGGTCCCCCCCACCCCCACCCCCGGCTAACCAGCCTGTTGTCTCAGGAGTACAGCATTGTGATCGAGCAGCTCTCAAATGGCAGATGGGTCCCCTTTGACGGTGATGACATTCAGCTGGAGTTTGTCCGCATCGATCCTTTTGTGAGGACGTTCTTGAAGAAGAAAGGCAAGTGGTGGTGCTGGGAAAGCTGCAGGACGACAGGCCCACTGTGGCTTTGCTCTCGTGAGGCAGCAGACCCCTCCTGGTGACTGTCTCGGCTCTTCCCCAGGTGGCAAGTACAGCGTCCAGTTCAAGTTGCCTGACGTATATGGAGTGTTCCAGTTTAAAGTGGATTACAACCGGCTAGGCTACACGCACTTACACTCTTCCACTCAGGTGAGCTAAGTCACAGTCCCCTTTTTGGCTGCAGGGGCCCCGCCTGGGCTGCTGGGTGGCCCGGACCTGTCACCTCTGTCCCGTTGTAGGTGTCCGTGAGGCCGCTGCAGCACACGCAGTACGAGCGCTTCATCCCCTCAGCCTACCCCTACTACGCCAGCGCCTTCTCCATGATGCTGGGGCTCTTCGTCTTCAGCACGGTCTTCTTACACATGAAGGAGAAGGAGAAGTCTGACTGAGGGGCAGAGCCCTGGGACTCCTTAAGACACACAGATGGGGGTTATGTAGGATTGGGTCTTCCTTTATGGTGTTTTGTTTCTTGTTTTTTGTTTTTTATAAAGCTGTGTGACCAGGACACAGCCTTACCTCAGGGGGAGATGCAGCATTGAGTACCAAGGGGTGGGGGTGGGGGACTGATTTTTATGTGTGTTTTTCCACCTAACGCTAAGTGGTATTTTTCATATGTGGTCACATTCATTTCTAAGATAAACATTGCCCTCCAACTTCGTCTGGCCCGTGTGCTTTGCTGTGGTGGGGATGCTGTTCAGTAATGGTGAGACACAAAACAGTGTTGCATTTCCCTTAAGCATGAAATCCTAAAACTTCGAGGGAGAGGACATGGTTAATAATACACCAAGGTGTCTGACTTTCCAATAGGATTACAGAGTTGACGTGTATGTTCACCTTGCTTTAAGCAGTAGCTGAATTTCTAAAAAGCATGTGTAAAATTTACGTGAAATCCCTTCCCCACTGTTGATCTCTACTCACAGAATTTTCTTGTCTTTATTAGGTTATAAGAATCACTCTTAAAGCCACATATTCAATTCAAAGCAAATTATGTGTTCTTCGGTTGTAAATGTGCATTTAATTCTTCACAATTCCTGTAAGAGATGCTAGTCAAAAGGCAAATCAGCAAGTAAAACAACACAGTTAATTTCCATTTCATCATTGCTTCTAGCTCTGTTAGACTTGATTCAGTAGCTGGTGGAAGCTGTGCGGAAGTGCTTCCTCAGAGAACGCCCCCCCCCCCCCCCGAGCTTTCCAGGCCTCACTGGCTGTCTCTTCATTCTGATACCTGAATATACTGACCACATACAGCGTCCAGTTCAGAAAACATGCAGACCGAGGTCCTGGCTGCCACTTTCAAACAAGTCAGAGTTCATTCCTGGAGTCCCGTGCTGCCTGGACCCTCCTCTAACAGATCCACTCAGCCATGGACTTCACAGGGGTCTGGGAGGCTGGTAGGGCTTTTTGGCCCACAGTTAACCAGTTCCGGACCCTCTTTTCACCTGCTGAACTCACTCTTGTGGATTTGTATTCCGATCTTTCTTACGCATTGTTAGCACTTACAGGGGGCCTAGTGATTACTTATCATTTCTTTTTAGTTAGGCCCTTTGGATTCATCTAGACCAGGGGTTGGCAAACCATGGCTTGGCCAGTCTGGCCTGCAAGCCAAAAGTGGTTTTCACGTTTTTAAATAGTTGAAAAAAAATCTAGAAGAATATTTAGTGACACATGAAATGCAAATTTCAGTGTAGTTACGCATTTCGGACTGCTTTTGTGCTCTAACAAGGGGGAGTAGCCGTGACAGCTGCGGTATTTACCACGAGCCCTGTGCAGAGAGCCGCCAGCCCCTCTGGCTCCGCGCTGGTCCAGTTCTCTCAGCACAGGTGAGAACCTCACGCAGGTTACACGGCGCACCTAAAATCGCACAGCTCAGGTGAGTTAGTAGCTACAGACCGTGACCTTTGCCACCAGCTGTTCCTTCTACCTGCCAAGCCCGAGGCCTTATCTCTAGCGCCGCCCGCAGCCCTCACAGACCAGCACCACACACAGGTTGCGAAGTTCTTTTAGTGATACGCCAGCGACAGCAGAGCCCTCACGGGGCTGCTCTCCAGGAGAAGAGGAGCAGGGCTGCCTGGCACAGCGCTTCATACTCCAGGTTGGCCAGAAATAACATCTTCATCTTGGTTTCCACACAGCTCCTCTCTGTGAGCCTATCAGCCAGCAGAGTGGCAGCTGACTGTTGCAGGAGCCAGCCAATCATCTTGTCTAGTTTTAGATTCTTCAGGGCTAGAGTATGTTCACCCCAGAGGCTTAAATGAAGTACATTAGCAGCTACTCGGGCAGATGGTCTCTGCAACAGGCAGGGAAGCAGAAGCTTAGAACATCCTTGGCAAAGCATTCAACACAAAACCTGATTTAATGAATTCTTATTTTAGGGTCTTCCCTTCTCTGGCCCCAACCAAATTCTTGTCCACCCCTTTGTCTCTCCTTCCTATAATACCATTCACTCACCTGACACCTGCTGGCTGCTCTCTACCCCCTGTTCCAGGCTTTTCCAGGTGCACACATGTGCCCCGGGCAGTCTGCATTGTTTAAATAGCCTCCCCATCAAGGAAGGCCCACAAGCTGCCTGGGTCCTGGCACCCTCTGGAGTGCGGGGTCCTCTCATCACTTCGTAACTGGAAGCAGTGAGCACGAGCTGTGGCCCTGCCAGCATGCCGCCCAGTGGAAGGAAGCGGTAGAACAGTAGCTTGAGCCCTGTCTGCCTTTGTGGGCCTGCCACGCCCGATCACGGCTTCAAACTGGCTAGCCTTTATTTTCCCTTATTAATTTCAAAATGTCCAGATCTGCTCTTGGGAGAGGTCTTCACATCCGTCTCATTAGGTGTCAACTGTTCCTATAAACTACAACTCCATTAAACATTTCTTAAAAATAGATCTTCTTCTAAGTAACTTAAGCCACTAAAGCCAAGAAGAGTTGCACTGCTGGAATTCTAATTTGCTGGCCAGCTCCCCTAGTCCTGTTCATACTGAAGTTTGTTCTCCTGTACTTGGCCTTTATCTTTGTAAGAGGAGCCATCTGTCACTCTAGTCTTGCCCAAACCTGATCTTTACAATGGAACACAGACTTCCACAATCCCTGCAAACCCGGGGACGGCCTTACCTTGCTGGCCTCTCGCTGGAGCAGTGACCTCACCAGCTGTCTTGCATCTAGAGGCACCGACTCGGGCAGTGCGGGCAGCTGAGCCTCCTGGTAACTGCGGCTTTCAAGGTGGGCCCCGCCCTGGCCATAGAAGGGATTGGAGAGCCCGAAGATTTCGTAGGCGAGCGCCCCGACAGCCCAGGCATCCGCCTTGCTGTAGTCGATCACCGCCTTGGGGCCAGGGCAGGCGGTGGACACCTGCTTGGAAAGCAACAGGTGAGCTTCCAGTTGCTGGCATTCCTAACGTATTCGTGTACCTACACAGCACCCGACTCACGGGCTAATCTGAACTCCGTCCCAAGGAACCCAGAATGTGAGTGAGCTGTGGCTCAGACCCAGAAGAATCTGCTTAGGCTGCCTACTCTGTGCTGACAAAACGCACATCTGTGAACATTAGGGAGGGCCAGATTCACAGGGCAAGGGACTTGTGCCAAATTAAGGGTCAGAAAGATAGAGGTGTTGAGTAGGTAATGAGGCAGCGAGTCTTGTCCTCTCAGTCAGTGGGAACGAGATGGAGAAGTGTGCTGACGGCACAGGCCAGCTCGTCGGGACTCACCTCTGGAGCCATCAGGCAGCCGTTTCCGCCCCGATCCACATACCAGCTGGTGAAAGGCAGCTGCAGGCCGGTGCGCTCGTCAGCCAGACAGCAACCGAAGTCTGTGATCACCAGCCAGGGGCAGCCATCTGGGGAAGGGACGGGCAGAGAGGAGTGATGATTCTCTCCTCAGAGGCCTTCGCAGGAGCCCTACTACAGACACCAAGATGTGGGTGAGCGGCTAACGGACGCAGTATCAGCCCAGGAATGCAGTGGGTGGCCACTCCCCGGAGCGCTCAATGGGAGGCCAGCTACAGGAGCACGAAGATGCCTCCGGGGAAACCAAAGCCCTCAAGCAAAGAACTGGATAAAAGTTTGGCTCAATGTAACTGATCAGTAATCGGAGCTATCCCAAGACTGAAGGAGCTGCTCCTGGTTTACTCAGTAGATGGCGCTTAGCTCTAAGAGCTCTTATGCCCCAAATATCTTTGATCTGAACTTGAAACCCCAAGTCCAAACCTAAGAAACAGGTTCGTTAGGATTTAGTTATTTGTAAGAGGATTCACACAGACTTCCTTTAAAAAACTAGTTCCTCTAGCAATTTAATGGACATTACTTTAAATCTTATAGCTCAAGGGCGCCTGGGTGGCTCAGTTGGTTAAGCGACTGCCTTCGGCTCAGGTCATGATCCTGGAGTCCCAGGATCGAGTCCTGCATCGGGCTCCCTGCTCAGCAGGGAGTCTGCTTCTCCCTCTGACCCTCCTCCCTCTCATGCTCTCTGTCTCTCATTCTCTCTCTCTCAAATAAATAAATAAAATCTTTAAAAAAAATAAATAAATAAATAAATCTTATAGCTCAAAATTTACCCAATCTGTGACTCTCCTTTAAAATATCACAGGTTAAGTGGCCATCCAGCCTCTACTTCAGTGCTTCCCGTGTGGGGAACTGGGGAACTCATTATTTCCAGGGGTAGCTGGGCTTACATTTGGACAGCTCTCACTGTTTGAAAGTTCTTTTTTCTACTGAGCTAAGTCTACCTCTCTTTTCTTTGAGAAAACTTCCACCACCGAGGTTTTTGTTCTGTAAGTGGGCAACAGAAAGGAACTCGGGGACTATTAACCATCATTCCACAAGCCCCACAAAGAGAACGAAAGCCTCCATTTTGAAGGAGAGATTGCTCATCTCTTGGGTACAGAGCTAAATTAAGATACAACTTCTAATAGGACATAAAACCCAAAAGGTCTGGAGGGGTCCTAAGTGTCTGCAGACCTGAAGTCTGGTGCCCCTGGAGGGCTGGGAAGGTGCGACCAGGACCCACCTGCATCCAACTCCACGAGAATGTTGTCAGATTTTAAGTCTCTGTGCGCGACGCCCTGTTGAACCAGATGATCCACCGCCTCCAGCAGCTGCAAGATCATCACGGTGGCGAGGCGGGGGCTTGGGGTGTTCTCACGAAGGTACTGGCGCAGCGTGCAGGGGTAGCTGGTGGAGAGGGTGACAGGGCCTCTGGCTGTCGCACGTCAGTGGTCCCCCAGCATCTTACTTACTATTAGGATGATGGGCCTTCCTCTCCCTCAAGTTTTTTGATCTTTTTCCCCGAGCATTCTTTCTGTTACCACCCACCATCCTGAAGTTAGGAAGGGAGAGCTGGGGCCCCACGTGATGGAAGTAATGGAACAGATACTCCTTCCTCATGCCGGTGACAGCAATGCCAGGAGGTGTAGAGGGCTGGGCAGGAGAACTGGTTTTACACAACTGGTAAGGCAAGCCACAGAGGGGGCAAGAGTCAAATGGACTAAAAACACCAGTGAGGACCAGGTTCTGAATGAAGAGGAGACTCCGGTTTCATGAAAAGTCACTCCAAAGGGACCCCACTTTCTGGGACAGTAAGGGGTGAGGGTCCTCCTCCCTGCCACCCCGTGCCTCCACGTGCACAGAGGCACCCCCAGCTCCTACTTACTTCTTCATAACGAGGAAGAGCGTCCGCCTGTGGCCCAGGCCTTCGGGGTGAAGATGTGGGGGCAGCACATCAGGGTAGTCGACCAGGGCCCCTGGCAGCAGTGGTACAGAAGAGGTGAAGGCGCGGAAGACCCGGATGATGTTGGGGTGAGGGGCCAGTTGCTTGGGACCTCCCTTGGATCTCCTATTTCAGCCAAATGGGAGAGTCCAGTATCAGATACAACAGTTGGAAAGATAATTATGCCATGATAAATACTGACATTCACCCATTTTTTAATTTATCAAACATGTACTGTAGATCTGCTATGTGTCAGGTGCAGAACCTGGTGTTAGAGTGAAAAAACAAACCCATAAAAATGACTTGTCACATTTGATGACTCTGCTGGTCCGTCCATCTGTCCATCCATCAATCCCATGCAGCAGAATACAGTGGTTAAGAGACTGGAATCAGACTATATGGCTTGAATTCCAGGTCTGGTACTGTAAGCCCCTGGCCAGGTTACTTCTCTGGGCTCAGTCTCAATTGCCAAAGGGAGTAAGGCAGTAACGTAAGTTTTAAGGTTAATACTTACATAAAGGACCCAGAATTTCTGATGGCAAGTTCTAGCATAACCCTTAAAGTGTAGTATGAGCTCAAACCTTTGTTGAGGGGCACCTGGGTGGCTCAGTCGGTACAGCATCTGCCTTCGGCTCAGGTCATGATCCCCAGATCCTGGGATGGAGCCCTACATCTGGCTCCCTGTTCAGCAGGGTGTCTGCTTCTCCCTCTCCCACTCCCCCTCCCCTGCTTGTGTGCTCTCTCTCTCAAATAAATAAAATCTTTAAAAAAAAAAACCCACAAAACCTTTGCTGAATGAACGAACAACAGACACAGAGGCAGTTTGTAGTACATCAGTCAGCTGCCCGTCCACCCCTCCTCCTCAGGGAGCCCCACACCCACAGCCCTGGTGAGGCACAGTGGTTGTGTTCTGGATGGTGTGCGTCAGCCTATGTCTCAGCCCCACCCCTCAGCCCGTACTCTCCCTGGGTGGGCACCTGGCCTCAGGGCAAGGAGCCTGCAGTCACATCGGAGATACAAATGGTTGGTGGGAAAAGGGATGGGGGCCAGTTCAATTCTCTTTTTGAGGAGCACCAGTGAAAAAAACATGGTAGTAACTTAGCAGTCAGCAATGGAGCTGAAGGTGAAGGATGCCATGAGACTTGATTGGGGCCGTGGGAAGCCAGAGATGTAGAAACCAAAGGCACACAGACACGGAAGAGCTATGGCGTAAGAAATAAGGGCACTGGGGTGGCAGAGAGCAGAGAATGGAGCAGAAGCCCAGAGACATGAAGACAACACTGAGGGAGCAAGATGCCCGCCCCCATCTTAAGATCTGCCTCAGTTCCTGAGCTCTGCGGAGTCAGTCCATGAGTGGCCTACTGCTCTTTCTCTTGAGTCCATCTGAGTGCACCCCTGTAAGCAATCAAGGGAGTTGAAACGTTGTTCCTAGCCTTGGGCTACTGAGGCTAGTGGGAGAATCAGGATCCTAGCTCGAGGCTGTCCATGTCACAGTGGGGAAAGCTCTGCCCGGTTGTCGTGGGAGCCCACGGGAAGAGTGTGGCTGTGTGAGGTATGTGTGTGGGGGGGTGTGTTTGAACTGAGACGAGTGGGACAGGAGGCTGTGGGGAGGGCGGCCCAAGGACAGCTAACTGCGTGAACAGAAGACAGGCATGGAAGAGCGTGGTGCGTGTGGGGGAGGGCAGTATGAATTCAGTATGGTAGAGCACAGGGTGTAAATGGGACAAGATCAGAGATCAGGTGGGAGAGGTAGGAGGAGCAGATCACAAGGGCCGAGCCTGAGTCCCCAGATGAGCAGAGGCTGGATGGAAATATGCCCAGAGTGCTTTCAGGGACTGAGTCACTGATGTCATCAGTACTTTAGGTAATAGACCTTCTGTCAAATTCATGGGATCATTCGATGGACATTTACTGAGCTGTAGGGATACAGAGCAAACAAACAGGAAAGCCCTGCCCTCAGAGTGCTCGTAGTACAACGGGAGAGGCAGGATAGACAAAGCCATCTATGATTTAAGGTCAGATGGTGATAAATGCTATGAAAACACTGCAAACGGGGGAAGGGGCCGGAGGCCGGCAGGGAGCACTGCAGATGGGAGGTCTGCCCAACCTCTGCAGCAGACGCATCCGTAGGCCCAACACAGAACCGCCGGAGGGAAACGCCCCCCCCCCCCCCCCGCCCCGAGCAACAGCCATTCCCTACCAAGGGCCCAAGCCCACCGAGCTTCTGTCGGCCCGCACGGCCCCTCAGGCACACGAGAGCCTTCCAAACCACGGAAGCCGCTTTCCGTGTGCTTTCTCGAGTCCCTGTGCCTGCCCTCCCGCTTCTGACAGCACTAGGTCTAGAAACCACCCGCTAGTGAGCTGCCAAGACGCAGCTCTTCCCGATGATCTGCAAATACGAGAGGGAGCACACTGTCGCACGCGCGGCATTCATCCTCGCTGCCGTACACAGCGCCTACAAAGAGCTAGGAGCGCGGGCTGCCATCCGCCCCCTCTTCCCTCTGCGGAGTGGCCTCTTTGCTCACCTCTCTGCCCAGGTGGTGCCTATTCATCTTCAAAAGGCAGCACTGATGGTCGCTTCGAGAGGCCTTTCCAAATGGGCTCCCTTCAGCACCTGAGCATCCATGATTCTAGCACTTACCACCCTGACCTCTGCTCCCAACTTGTCTCGTTCCTCTGCCACACACAGAACTCTTGAGAACGGGCCACATTTTTTTTTAAAGCTCTTGGCACTGCCAAGACTGGAATGAGTGTTGCCTGCGCTGGAGCCAGAGTTCAGCTGGTATGGATGAGTGGCGTTCCCCCTGGGCATTACTTAACAACCAGAAGTCAGATCAGTTTTCCAACATTCTGAATTGGGCATTTTGGGGACAGCCTCTCTCTGCTCCAGTGTGAATCAGCCACCTGCATCTTCAGGCGGAGTCAGACGATCTGCAATCTTCCCCAAGCTGAATTACCCAACAACTACAAAGCCACCATTAACTACATCACTCAGTGAGCATTTACTATCTATTACATGTCTGTCAGACACCGCTCTGTGGACACAGGTGAGGATTTTGCTCTCAAAGAACTCACAGCCAGTCTGTGGGCAGATGAGTGCTTACCTGTAAGTGACTGCTCCGTACTCCCCGCCCAAGGCCACTCGACTAGCGGGGACGAGCTCCTGGCTCATCGTCCTACAGATGGCTTCACTGGAGGAGCCCGCCTGGAACACAATCACGAATTCAGGGTTATACAGACCGGAGCAGGTCCAAGTCCTCCTTGTAATCTGGACCAGACAGCTACTGCCTAGAATTGTTTGTTTAAGATTTTATTTTTAAGTAATCTCTACATGTAATGGTGGGGCTTGAACTCACAACCCCAAAATCAAGAGTTGCACGCTCCACCGACTGAACCAGCCAGGTACTCCTAGACTTGGTTTTGACATTCAAGATAAGATAAACTCTCCGGGGGTGCTTGGGTGGCTCAGGTCATGATCTCAGGGTCCTGGGATTGAGCCCCATGTCGGGATCCCTGCTCCGTGGGGAGTCTGCTTGTCCCTCTCCCTCTGCTCCTCCCCCTGCTCATGCTCTGTCTCTTAAATAAATAAAATCTTAAAAAAAAAAAGAAAAAAGATAAACTCTCTGAAATAGCAAGCCAAGCTACTCTCTCCTGGGAGAAAGAGGCAGAGAATCCGTCTGTGCCAACTCCCAGGGGGCTACAACATCACATCTCAAACTCTTGGCAGTTCGGGTGCCCAGGGCAGGAAGAGATGGCAAGATAGGGTGAGGGACCCTTCTTCCTGCCATCAATGCCTCCGGTCACCACCAGGCTCAAACTGGCCACTGGGTCACTAAGACTACCCCCAGCAGGCTGCCTTCAGCGGACAGGCAGAGCCAGACAAATCTGCCCTGGATGAGGGTGTGCTGAATCACAGGACGACCTTCCCCAGCCCCTCAGTAAAAAGGAACAACGGCAGGAACCAAAGATGAGCAAAAGCACCCATTTTCCTTATTTCATTACAAAGGTCTCTCCAATCCTGTGGAACCCATTAGGAACCCTCTAGGAGTCAAGTCATTTAGCTTTTGCGTGTGCGATCGTCAGCACGCCCATCTGGAAGTTCTGATGCTAACCCTGGCTGTTTCACAGGCAAAGGCCTTGGCTACTTGTTAGCTAATCACCTAGCTCGGAAAGGCAAGAGTCTAATAACCTTCATCCCCCAGGTCAAAACCAGAAACTGCATTCTTCAGTGTCTAGCATGAGCTGCCATGGCTGTGTCCCACCTTAGGCTTGGGCGGATGCTCTGGGCAGGAGAAAGAACATCGCATCTTGATTAGTTTTCTAAACCCACCTATATAGCAAGAAGAGAAAGAAATTGCTCTAGACGAAATCTTTGTTTTTGTGGAGGGAAAACAATTTCCCTAAGCCTTGAGTCCTCCCAGAGTTGAGAGCAGGGAGGTGACAAACAAGCCTTTGATTTGGAGGGGAGGTTGACGGGGGAGTCTGGAGGACAGGAGTGTGGCCTCTCCTCTCCAGTGAGGCAGGTCAGGGGAGCGAAAGAGGGAGGATGGTGGGAACGGCAGGCCCGAATTCAGCTAACTGGATCAGCTAACTGGATCATGAGGAACCAGGGGCTCAGGCACCTGCTGCTGTGTGTGGACCAGACCAGAAGCATGGGCATCACCTGGGAGCTGGTTAGAAAGGCAGAATCCCAGCTCCCATCCCAGGCCAGCTGACCAGAATCTGCCTTTTTTTTTTTTTTTTAAAAGAGTTTATTTATTTATTTGAGAGAGAGAATGAGAGAGAGAGAGCATGAGAGGGGGGAGGGTCAGAGGGAGAAGCAGACTCCCTGCCGAGCAGGGAGCCCGATGTGGGACTCGATCCCGGGACTCCAGGATCATGACCTGAGCCGAAGGCAGTCGCTTAACCAACTGAGCCACCCAGGCGCCCCCAGAATCTGCCTTTTAACTGGATCCTCAGGTGATTGGCAGACATTACAGTCTGAAACTGCTTCAGACTCTTGCATGAGAGGGCAAGGAAGCCTAACTATACAGGCGCCCATGCTGTGGACAGCCCGCCTGTCTACCTCCTGGGAAAAAGCACTAGCAGGTTCACCAAGACCGGGGCTTGCTTTTTTTTTTTTTTTTTTTTTTTTAAAGATTTTATTTATTTGAGAGAGAGAGATCACAAGCAGGGGGAGGAGCAGAGGGAGAGGCAGACTCCTCTGCCAAGCAGGGAGCCCACAGGATCCCAGAACCTGGGATCACGACCTGAGCCGAAAGCAGATGCTTAGCCGACTGGGCCACCCAGGCGCCCCTGGTGTTTTGAGAAATGCCCAATTCAAAGATGAAAGGCCCCCTCCTCACCGAGATATTCCACATCATTTTGATGGCTAAGGGAAAGGCAGGGGCCTGGGAAGCTGGCTCCTCTTCTCGTGGAACGACATCCGGGCCTCTGCCTGGAAGAGGCCTGATGCTCTTCACCACCTCCAGGTTCTGGGGCAACACAGGCATGGCGGCTTCATACACAGCAGCACTGCAGCCCTTGCCAATGAACTGCCCTATCAGATACTCCTCCAGCCGGAAGCCCTGCCGGCGTCTGGTGTCCAAGGGGTCAGGCAGTAGCTTGTTTTTCTGGGTAAAAATTGCCTGTGAGGAACAAAACACGCACGATGAGCCAGGATGCCTAGTAAGGCTCAAGGGCAGTGGGGGAGGGGAGAGGGAGAGCCAGGCAAGGTCTTCACTGACAAGATCAAGAGCTAGTAAAAACAACCAAATTGGGTTTTACTGCTCATCCTGGGCTTAGGCCAAGCTACCTCTCTCTCCCATTATTCAGAATAATTTTTTCTCAAACTCTGTACCTTCACTGCAGTCAGAGAACACTGCAAAACTTCTCACCTCTGCAGCTGGCCCACCTTACCTGTCAAGCTCCCCGCACAATGTTGGAGGCTTCTGATTACAGAGACAGCTCTCTGGGCAAGGGCCTTGGCAGGCAGCTACTGGATGGTTCTCAGGAGCTATGGAGGGGCAGCTCTCCTCAGATCTTCAGAGGAATACTAGGGCTGATGTTTGGTTAAGGCTTTGTCTGCTACCAGAGCCACTAGTAAGGGTTCTGGAGTCTGTGTGTGGGCCGCCAGCCTGGCACCTTGATCTGCCCGATTGTTCCCTTGGGCAATCAAGCAGTCCCATTTTTGGTGTCCTTGGCAGCAGACAATAGCTGCCTTCTTGGGTTCCGAACAGCTCTAATAATTCTAAAATATCTGAAGTCTACCTCCAGTTGTCTAGCTTCAGTTTGCAGGGCTTCAGGAGAAAGGGCAGCTTTAGGGAATGGGAGAAAATTGGAAACCTTAGTTTGGAAAATCATAACCAGATACTGGAAGAAACCAAAATTCAGGATCCAGCCCAGTTTTAGAGGCAAACAACAAAGAGCCAAAGACAGTTACTCTAACTTCCACGAATGTGTGATTTCTCTTTCTAAAATCACCCTCATTTCCACCCAAGATAGCCAAAGTAAGACTCCAGTTTTAACAATCTTGGCCTATTTATTTACATAAGTGCTGCAAAAATAAATAGTGATTGGCCATATAGGGTTTGCTTTATTTTTAAACAGAAAATCTGCTTTGCTGGAACTTTTCATAAGGAATTTCAGATTGAACTTTTAATAGTCTCTCAAGCCTAAGAAGCCAAGCCAAATACTTGTCATCAGACTTTGCCTGCAATACCTACAGATTTGGGTAAATTCCTCTCTTCTTGAGGTCCCCAAAATAACCTGAGGTTCCTGCACCTGCCAGGAAGTGACTTTCTTTATTCACCTGGTAAGGCTGCTGGACACCCTATAAGCACGGTACGAGGCTGATTTTTCCAAGGGGCTTCACTGACTCCATAAAGTCAACCTTAGTTCCTTAAAACTGTCTGGTCATATCCAAGTCTATGCATGTCACCCTCAAAGAGGATATTCCAGCCAAAGCATTGATAATATAACCAATGTTTCCAATTGTGTCCTATCATAAGAGCAGATTCTTACTGAACTTATGCAAATAAATACACTGCCATGAATACATAATACTGAGAGTTTCTGAATCTGGAGGGATCAGGTGGGAAGAAAAAGATAAATGTTTCATATCTGTTTACAAAGGAATATTTTACCAAATTTCTGCAAGTCATAACAGCTTAGGAGAAAAAGTTTCCTTAAATCTGGAAAAGCAAACATTAAAGAACCAGGAACATTTCAAACAAGAGTAATCATCTTCCTTAATTCACTCAGTCCCATATTACTAATTCTTGTTCTGCTTGAATGCAGTTTCCCTGTTAGTTCCAGGAATTCTTACTCAATTTGGTTTTACGATTTTAAAGGTACCAGAGACCTGTACTTGTCAAAGGTCCTTTCCACGAATCTCCTTGAAGCTGAAACATATCTGTAACGGCACAGAGTAAAACAATGACTGTAAATGACAAAAGACACAAAAATGGCCATGGTTTTTCTGTGACACACAATGCTTCAATAACTAGAATAAGTGATGACATCATACCAGGACATATCAAAATCTTGGGAATGTTATATAATTTCTGGAACGGTTATCGCATTCACCCATATAACATAATCTAAGGTTTATCACCACTTCACAGCGCTTCCCATGTAATATGACATACCAAACGAACAAGCCTCGTTAATAGAAAGATTTCATTTAGAAGCTGAATCTTGGGAATTTGGTCAAAAATATCATAAGGTTTTAAAGCACATGCCTAAAGAGGATTACAGATCATTACAAAACTTATTATCTATTTAACCAAGGTGGCATTAAGATTCTAAAGGCAAACAGAGCTCTCTGAAGAGCAAAACTCAGCTCTTTTAATATTAAGATTCAACTGTCTGAAATAATCAAAGACCTAATAAAGACAAAACATGGAAACTTTTCTTCTAGGAAGATTAAAGATAAAGACAAAAAGCCTTTGTTTATAATTTCTTATTAAGAGTAGACCAATATGGGATGCCTGGGTGGCTCAGTCAGTGGGCATCTGTCTTCAGTTCAGGTCATGATCCCAGAGTCCTGGGGTCGAGTCCCGCATTGGGCTCCTTGCTCAGTGGGGAGCCTGCTTCTCCCTCTGCCTGCCACTCCCCCTGCTTGTTGTGCTCCCCCTTTCTCTCCAACAAATAAATAAAATCTTAAAAAAAAAAAAAAATAGACCAGTAACTAAGAAAATGGTCATTTTAATAGGAAAACCAAATTCCAATCTTGTATTGATGTACTTTTTTTTATCTTTTTTTTTTTTAGATTTTATTTATTTATTTGTCAGAGAGGGAGAGAGCGCAAGCAGGGGGAGAAGCAGGCTCCCCGCTGAGCAATGAGCCCGATGTGGGACTTGATCCCAGGACCCTGGGACCATGACCCCAGCCAAAGGCAGATGCTCAACCGACTGAGCCACCCAGGCATCCCATATTGATGTACTTCTGCGAGTAAAACTCATTCATTCCAACAAGATGAAATTTTAAAAAAACGTATGTTGTCCCTCCCTGTCACGGCCCATGTTGACGTATACTCATTGAGACAGGGCCAACCAGGGTGCTGCATGGACCTGAGCCTCTGTGGTGGGTGCTGCGATGTGCTGGCCAGAATCTCCATCAGGAATGAATGACCTTCAGCTGTGGGAATTGCCAACAGTCCTCAGCTCTCGGTGGTCATCAGGGAGGGCCCTGACTGAAGACAGCCGCCTTGCTGAGGTCATGCTCTTCCTAGGTGGTCCCGTCCAATGACTGTTCATAGGAGTATATAAAATCCAGCCGTTTGCCCCAATTTCGGATGGTTCTGAAGGGTAATCCAGCCTTTGGAACTCCTCAGAGAAGGGGCTGAGGCTTCTGTTGATGTTGTATCACTGCTCGACCTCTGCCTGGTCCTGTTCTCTTAACCATCTGTCTCTTCCTGTCTCTTCCCCAGCTGTCGATCACTCCCTAATAAACTTCTTGACTAATCTCCATAATCGTGGTCCCGACCATCCACAAAATTCCTTCCCAAAGATTCCCTTCTCATAGATCTTCTACAACTTTTCTTCTTATATTCAGTTTTGTCCTAAGTTTTCCTTCTTTAAATAGTCACACTTTCCTTACATAGAGTTGTTTCCCTTAATAGAAGCCAAAAACAAACCTATGTTTGTTCTCAACAATTATGTTTAGATTATCCATGATACTTTATAACATGAACCTTTCAGTAAATACAGGCAGAACAAAAGTTCTACCTCTACTAGTGGCAACTTTAAAAACATGTCCATTATAGGGGCGCCTGGGTGGCTCAGATGGCTAAGCGTCTGCCTTCAGCTCAGGTCATGATCCCAGGGTCCTGGGATCGAGCCCCACACCAGGCTCCTGGCTCAGTGGAGAGCCTGCTTCTCCCTCTCCCTCTGCCTCTCTCCCTGCTCATGCTCTCTCTCTCCCTCTCTGTATCTCTGTGTCTCAAGTGAATAAATAAAATCTTAAAAAAAAAAACAAACATGTCCATTATAATTAAACCAACAACCTTAAATTAGCTTTAATATTGAATGTTTTCCCAGATCACATGAACTTGGAAGTATTTTTCTTGGTATTGGAATGCCCAATTCTTTTTTTTTTTTTTTAAGATTTTATTTATTAGAGAGAGAGAGAGGAGAGAGCACAGAGGGAGAAGCAGACTCCCTGCGGGGCTCAACCCCAGGACCCCAAGATCATGACCTGAGCCGAAGGCAGACGCTTAACTGAGACACCTAGGCGCCCCTGGAATGCCCAATTCTTACAACTACTTGCCTTTACACCAACTAAATTGAGCTCTTCTACAAATTAATTTTAGCAACACCATCCAGAGGTAGAGAAAAAAAAATCTCACATTTACAACATCCATACATGGACACACAAATACACAAACGAGATGCAAACAAAATCTTAAAGGCCCAATTTCCAAATATATCATAATTTATGGCTCCATTAATTGGGCATTTTTCTCCAGTCTAATGAATATTATTAAGCAGTGTTGCAAAACAAAGACTGCCCAAGTTTGGGCTGCATTGGGGAATCAAATTCACTTTCCATTTTCCAATTAGAACATGGCTGGTTTTGTCCAAAAATACCAAAAGCTGAAGCAACAAGACAAACCAAATGGAGCCCTGAGTACCTCTGTGAGCACGGGTTCCTCCCCCGAAGCCAGGGCTTCACCTACTGAACGGAGCAGCTCCCTAGTCAACTCTCAGATGAGGAGGCCAAGGCTCAGAGATCCACACCAATCCCCCTATTTGGAGGCAACCCACCAGGAAGAGGAAATAAGCTCACGTGGCCTTGCACACGAAAGACTCACCGAGACCCGTGTCCAAACCGAAGCCAAAAACTGCTTCCTTGCTGCAAGAGTTAAATTAGGTGCCCAAGGCTGGCAGTGCCCAGTGGGGGTGGGACTTGGGACGGTCCCTAGGACAAAGAGCCCAGGCAGTCTCTCGGACTGGTCACCGTACTGGCTGGGGTCTGACCAGCCACAGGCTAAGTGCTCCCTCTGACTCGCAGCAAAATCACTGAGACAGCCAGTGCAGCAAGGTAAGGTTTTTGTTTTTGTTTTTTTTGAGAGGCCACCAAATAAGGAGATGGGGGAAGAAGCCTCAAATCTGCCTCCCTGGAGGAGGAGAGTCAGGGATATTTCAAAGCAAGTGGAGAAAGTCTGGGTAAAAAGTTGCAGCTGTGCTTATTAGTCCTATTAACCCCTTGGTTACCGGTTTCACGTTCACATGCCACTCTTCTGCTCAAACACCTAACTTTTATTCAGCAACTTGGCCTGGCGCTTCCTATTTGTGAAAGCTTTCACCAGGCTCTACTGTGCAGTACCCATACTTATCTTTCATACGACTCTCTCTAACCCTAACCCTCTACCCGAACCTGTTCCTGTGGAGTCGCTCTGCCTGGCTCATCCCCACTTATCCGTCAAGTCCCAACTGAAGCTCCTCCCTCCTCCAGAACCAGCCTGCACAACCCAGCCCACAGCAACCTGTCCTGGAGGATTCCTACAGCACTGGCTATCTATAAGCTAATACACTTTGTGTGAGAACTTTTCACTTTAAAAAAAAAAAGAAAAAGAAAGAAAGTCTATCTTGCCTTGCCAACTAGTTTCTAACTCCATGGAGCAGAAGCAATGTTCTGTAGAGTAATCCTTTATCAACCGTGGCTTTGAGAATGAGATATATTTTTTTAAGTTTTAATTTTGAAATAATTTAGACTCACAAAGAAGTTGCAAAAAAAAAAAAAAAATAGTACGAAGTGTACTGTGTCCCTTCACCCAGTTTCCTCCCATGGTGACATCTTATAAAGCAGCAATTCAATATCAAAACCAGGACAGTGAATTGGTACACTGCTGTCACCTAGACTACAGACCTTATTCAGTTTTCACCATCTTTTTATTTTTATTTTTTTAAAGATTTTATTTCTTTATTTGACAGAGAGAGAGACAGTGAGAGAGGGAACACAAGCACGAGGAGTGGGAGAGGGAGAAGCAGGCTTCCCGCTGAGCCCGATGTGGGGCTCGATCCCAGGACCCTGGGATCATGACCTGAGCCAAAGGCAGACGCTTAACGACTGAGCCACCCAGGCGCCCCTTCACCATCTTTTTAAACCTGCATTCATTCGCGCGCGCGCGCGCGCGCGTGTGTGTGTGTGTGTGTGTGTGTGTGTATGCAGCTCTATGCAACTTTTTTTTAATAGATGAAGTTTAATATAAAGAATTAATTGAGGGACGCCTAGGTGGCTCAGTTGGTTAAGGGTCGGCCTTTGGCTCGGGTCATGATCATGATCCCAGGGTCCTGGGATCGAGTCCCACATCAGGCTCCTTGTTCAGCGGGGAGTCTGCTCCCCCTGCTTGTGCACGTCCCCCCTCCCCCCCCACAAATAAATATTTTTTAAAAATAAAGAATTAATTGATTTTAACAGCAAATTGAAATAACAAGAGATTCACTGGTAAGGGGCCTTGGCATGTACTAAATCCCCGGTGGGGAGTCATTCGCAGGGAGGCACTGCTCTCTGGAACTGCGGGGGCGGGGGCGGTTTCCAGGGGAAGCTGCTGACCACCTGGCACTTCAGGAGCCACATGCTGGGGAGGCCGCATGCAATGCAGGTGCCCAGGAGCCCGCAGAGCAAGCACATGGGCGGGGAACCAGGAAGCAAAAGCCCTTCCTCCTGTAATCTCTCCTGGACCCTCTACTGACAAACCTCATCCTGTCACTTAGCAAAGGAAAACTGTTTCAAAGGCCCAGGTCAATTTTCACGGAGCCAACAAGAAAGCTGAATTTGGAGCTGAGTCAATAAATTGGTAAGCGGGAACACTGTGGGACTTAGGGCACTACCGGCATTTAGCGAGTGGAGGCCTGGGATGCTGCAGCGAGCGGTGAGCTGAGCTGTCTCACACAGGGAAGCAGCAGCCCTGAAATATGCCAGGAGCACCTCTGAATCAGTCAGGGTCCCGGCAGGAAACGGCAGCATACTCAAATAAGGATACTTTGAGAAGAGTCTCTGGACATGGTAGTGGGCAGGGCTGGGAAACCACAGGGGGAGCGCAGCTCCCTGGGGCTGCTTACCTCCCCCAGGCCTGAAGAGGCAGGAGGCGGCTGCTGGAACCCAGGAGAGAAGCGTGTGGGAAGAGCTGCCCGACTGGATGATGGGAGCGGTGACCTTTCAGCACGGGGTGCAGCCAGCCACAGCCCCTGAGGTGGGGAATAAATACCCCAACCTCATGCTCTCCCCTCCGACCTGCCGTGCCACACCCCTCATCCCACCCCGACCCCCACGCTGAGTGAACCCAGATGGAAGACAGAAGGATGGAGGAGAACTGTCAGACACTCCCCAGAGTCCACTGAGACCCAGCTTGATGGGGAGGGGGCCGAGGGCTAGGCAGGAATGTGGCTGGCTGTGTCTGGAGACCGCTCCTCTGGCCCTAACTCGTGGCCCTGAGCCCAGTCAGCCCCCAGAACCTCGCAGCTGGACAGCATCTCCTCCAACAAGATCCGAGTGAGGGCCAGGTTGGGCATGGCAGGGAGGTCTGCGACGTCCAGCCTGCGGAGGGTCAGAGGCCGTCCAGGCCGTGGTAGCTGGCAGCCCAGCCGCTGACATCGACAGCCTCCAGGGGCACTGCCTGGAACTTCGAGAACTCAAGAGAGAAGTGGCCATGTTCATCTGACCATATCCACTCCTTGCCCTGAAACGGCTGTGCCTCCCTGCTTCAGGATGTAACAGGCACCCCCGAAGTATGGGCCATATCGCCCCGTGATGTAGGTGAAAGGTCGATTTTTCTGGTGCACCTTCGACACCTGCTTTTGGAGCAGGTACTCTCTCAGAGCCTCCACGTCACAGAAGTGGTCAGCCAGGACCTGGAGCAGCGACCTCCCCTTCTTCCAACTGCCTTCTGGGGCCATCGCCCTGCCCAGGCCATGGATACCACCGGTACCCCCCGTTCCAGGCCAGGGCCACCAGGTGCAGGGACTCTTAAAGCCCCCAAACTCTTCCTTCAACCTCCTTCCAGTCTTCTCTTAGCCTGCTCCAACCCTGCCCTGGGCGCCACCACCTTGCTAGACTGCCAACTGTATGCAAACTGATCCCATGTACAGATTTGTGTGATCACCACCACAATCAAGGTTCAGAACTGTGCCATCACTGCAGAACTCCTTCGTGCCACCTGTGTATCTGCACTACCCCCACCCCGCCCCTGTCCTCTGGCAACCACTGATCTGTTCCCCATCTCTACAGTTTTATCATTTTAAGAATGTTACAGCAGGGGCGCCTGGGTGGCTCAGTCATTAAGCGTCTGCCTCTGGCTCAGGTCATGGTCGCAGGGTCCTGGGATCAAGCCCTGCATCAGGCTCCCTGCTCGGCGGGAGGCCTGCTTCTCCCCCTCCCACTCCCCCTGCTATGTTCCCTCTCTTGCTGTGTCTCTCTATGTCAAATAAAAAAAAATCTTAAAAAAAAAAAATGTTACAGCAATGGAATCACACAGTATGTACCCTTTGGGGACTGTCTTTTTTCACTAGGCATAATATCTTTGAGGTTTATTTAGGTTGTTACCTGTATCAGTAGTTGATTCCTAGTTATTACTTAGTATTTATGTACAGATGCACCAGAGTTAAACAATTTTCCTGCCGAAGGATGTTGGGGTTGTTTTAATATTTTGCTATTATGAATAATGCTGCTATGAACATTCATGTACAGGGTTTAAAATTATTTTTACAAATTGTGTTAAAATATACGTAACATAAAATGGACTACTTCAATCATTTTTAAATGTAGAGTCAATGGCACTAAGCACATTCACACGGTTGCGCAACCATCACCACCATCTACCTCCAGAACTCTCTTCGTCTGGCAAAACTGAAGCTCCACACACATTAAACACTAACTGGCCACTCCCTCCTCCCTCCAGCGCCTGGTAGCCACCATTCCACTTTCTGTTCTGTGGCTCTGACTACTCTAAGTACCTCATATAAGTGGAATCATACAGTATCTCTCCTCGTGACTGGCTTATTGCACTTAGCATAATGTCCTCAAATTTCATCCATGTTGCAGGATGTGTCAAAACTTCTTTTCAAGGCTGAATAATACTCCATTGTATGTAGACACCATACTCTGCTTACCCACTCATCCATCCATGGACATCTGGGTTGCTTCTGACTATTGTGAATGCTGCTGCTATGTACATGGGTGTACAAACATCTGCTCAAGTCCCTGCTTTCGTTTCTTTGGGGCACATCCCCAGAAGTGGAACTCCTGGGTCAAATGATAATTCTATTTTTAATTTTGGGGGAACTGCCATACTGTTTTCCACATCTACTGCTGACAAGGACAGCAGCTGGGAACTGGACCACATGTCACCTGTCACCCAAACTGGCCAGAGCTCAAACATGAGACACTCTGGTCATGGTAAGAACAACTGGAACAAGGGCTGGAAACCAGGAAACATGGGAGACACTGCCCAGTCCTTAAACAGCTGTGTCCTTGGGCAAGTGACTCCATCTTCCCCGACCTCAGCCCTACGCTGTACCACACAGGCGCTGAGCTAACTCCGTGAGTGGTTTCAGACCCCAGAAGGCTGACCGACCTGGAAGAAATGGGAATTGGGCCAGCAGATGGCCTTCAGACCTGAACCGCAACAGCGGCTCTTCCTGGGTCTCCTGCCTGCCTGACGACCCTGCAGATTTTGGATTTGCCAGCCTCCACAATTACAGAGCCAATTCCTTAAAATAAATCTCTCTCGCGCTGTTTTTTTTTTTTTTAATAAACATATGCTATTGGTTCTGTTTGTCTGGAAAAGCCTAATACAGATTTTGGTTGAGTAGAAACAGAGGTCTCTGTGCTATTTTAAGCATTTACAAAGCCTCCCCTCCCCCATATCCAGTGACTCCTGATAACTTTACACAGGTTAATGAAAACTGTTAGGTCTTATGTTTTCTACTGCCGTTCATAGTTTTTACTTTGGCTTCAGCTATGTCACTGATGGGCTAAACTGTGGAGGCTTAGGTTAAAGGCACAGGCTTTGGAGAGTCAGACTTTGGGCACTGTCTGCTAATAGCTGTGTGACTTCGAGCAAATTACTTCACCTCTCTGAGTACTTTTCCTCGTCCGTAAACTGGGGATGACAACTATCTCAGGAAAAGAAGTGTCATGATTTAATTGTCATTACATTTTAGAAAACTTAGACAAAGCCATCAGCCACGGTGCAGCGGGCACTAAAACTAGCAGCATGTCTTCCAGAACATGCCGTTTGAGGAAGGGAACATGTGAGGCGCTGGCCCCAAATCAGGAGTGCAGTATCACTGCAAATGAACCTCAACTGGTGATGTCCAACGCCTTTCCAGCTGGGACAGACGTAGAGCTTGACCCCATGGCCCCAGGCAGCAGGTGACTCCCAGCCCCGCCCCCACACTAGCCCCGCCCCGCCCCGCCCCCGGGCCTGCGCTCACCTGGATCTCCTGACAGGCCGACGCCGCCCGCCGACCCTCCGCTTGCTTCTCCTCGATGAGGCCCAGGCCCAGTCCGAAGGCCAGAAAGACGGCCCGGCCGCAAGGGCCCGCGCCGCCCCGGGCCCGCACCGTGAACTGCCGCTGGAGCCGCGCCGCCAGCCCGGCCACCGACTGGCGGAAGAAGCGGTAGCGGTCGGGGAGCCCGAGCCCGAGCCGGCGCCGCTCCGCGCCGGGTCCCGCGGCCTGGCCGGGGCGTTCTCCGCGGCGCCAGGCCGCCGCGGGGCCCGGCCGCTCGGGCCGCCCCCAGACGTAGGCCGGGCCAGGCTTGGCGGTGAAGCGCAGCAGCAGCGCTCGACCCAGCTGCAGGCCGCGGCCCAGCGCCTGTCGCACCGCCATGGTGGCACCGCGACCCGGTTCCCTCCACCCGCCCCAAGCGTCCGGGACGCTCCGCACCACAACAAACTTCGGGGCGGTGCCTCTGCGCAGGCGCGGGCGCCGGGGGTGGGGTGGGGTGGGCGGGGCCGCCGCTCCGGCGGTTCCCCCGCTGGGCGCGAGGGGGCGCCGTGCGCGCACCTGCGCGGCGGGTAGCTTCTCGCCCAAGTACACTTTGAATCCAGCGTGGAGGGGTTAAGAGTTCTGAGTGTGAACATCGCTGGTCCTGGGCAAAATCGAGAAACTGAGAAAGGAAACTATTTATTGACCATCACCCGCTGCGCCAGACTCTTTACATCTGCTAATTCGTTTCATTTTCGCCCAGGAATGTCATTTTTATAGATAAGGAAACTGAGGCATGGAAAGGGTGTGACAGTCTGTGGTCACATGCGGTGTCAGAGCTGAGATTAAAGTTCACGTTGCCCTGATTGTTGAGTCCTTGCCCACTGTACTACATGGATGGAGGTTTCTGTGATTTGTCTTGCATAACCGACCACCCAGACCCGCACCCACACAGGCAGGCTAAAGAATGTCCTTTGTGAGACTTGTCCTGCATGAGTGACCTTGGGAGCCTGGTTAGTTGACATTAGCTCGCCTCCAGGTCAGAACTGGCCCTTGTGGGGGTGACTGGGTGGCTCAGTCGTTTGAGCGCCTCTGCCTTCGGCTCAGGTCATGAGCTCAGGGTCCTGGGATCAAGTCCCAACTTGGTCTCCCTGCTCAGCGAAGAGTCTGCTTTTTCCTCTCCCTCTGCCCTTTGTTCCCCTCCCCCCACCCTGGCTTGTGCTTTCTCTCTCTCAAATAAATAAATAAAATCTTAAAACAAAAACAAAACCAAAACCAAAAAAACCCAAAACCTAGCCTTTCTGGTCCAGACACCAAAGAGCTATAAATCTTGCCTTATATCCCCCTTGGGTCTAGGCTGGGCTGGCCCCCAGAATGGAATCTGGGAGGGGAGGCAAACACATCTAGCCCAGGCTCCTTGAAGATGTAAAGACATGATAAGAGAGGAATGCAGCTTGCTCCAAACCGCATGTAGGCAAACAAATGTTTAACTTCACACTCCATTATTTTACCATATAAATCTGGCCTTTATGGGGATGGTCAGTTGAAAGTCTCACTTGAGGGGAGGATGCTCCACCCAGGCCTTTCAATGGGGACTCCAGCCTGGCTGTCTCCACAGGGAGACCAGCTGATGAGGTTGGCTGTTTTAAGTACCCGATCTGATGTAACTTCGCCTTATTCTCCTTTGCTGCTTACTAGTACCCTTGTTGATGTGTAGATTCCTTTGTTTTTCCCTTTCCACTTCTGTTTCTACTCAGTTTTTATAATAGCAATAAAGTTTTCCTTTCTCAAAACTGCAAGTACAGCTATCGTGAATTCCTTTTTCTTTCTTTTTAAAGATTTTATTTATTTGACAGAGAGAGACACAGCGATAGAGGGAATACAAGCAGGGGGAGTGGGAGAGGGAGAAGCAGGCTTCCCGCGGAGCCGGGAGCCCAATGCGGGGCTCGATCCCAGGACCCTGGGATCATGACCTGAGCCGAAGGCAGACGCTTAATGACTGAGCCACCCAGGGGCCCCTCGGGAATTTCTTTTTCAAAACACCCACACCACTCCTCATGCCCTTAGGCTCCTCTCTACAAGCCCACAGTCCTCTTCCCTTCTTAGGACCCCCCAAGAGAAATGTCACCCGAAGTCCATGTTTTTCCCGATGAGTAAGCTAAGGTCCCAAGACATGGAGCCACCCGTCCAGAGTCACACTGCCTGTCAGTGGCAGAGCCCTGTTACCAAAGCCACTGCTAGGAATGGCTGATAAGGGATTTGTACTGAGTGATTTCTTTTTTCTCTCCTTTTCTTGACTTTGTTTTTAATGGGAAATTTCAAACATACACAAAAAATAGAATTTAGTAAACCCTATGTACCTGTTATCCGGCTTCAACAACTACCGACAAATAGCCATTATTTTATTTATCTATACCTTCCTACTAACCCTCCCCCCATTACTTTAAAGCAAATCCCAGACATTATATTTCATTTATAAATACTTTAGTATCTATCTCTAAGAGATAACAATTCTTAAAAAAAAAAAACAACCCATTGACCATACTATTACCATCTCTAAAAAGATTAACATGAACTCCATAATATCATTTACTCTCCAGTTGATATTCAGATTTCCCCATCGTTTTATTTTGTTTTACAGTTATTCAGATTGGGATCCAAACAAGGTCTACATAATTTATTTGGGTCAGTGAGTTTTTTTTTTTTAAGACTTTATTTATTTATTTGACAGAGAGAGACACAGCGAGAGAGGGAACACAAGCAGAGGGAGTGGGAGAGAGAGAAGCAGGCTTCCCGCGGAGCAGGGAGCCCAATGCGGGGCTCGATCCGAGGACCCTGGGATCATGACCTGAGCCGAAGGCAGACGCTTAACGACTCAGCCATCCAGGCACCCCCTGGGTCAGTGAGTTATTCTTTAACAAGAAACGAAGCCATCCCTCAAGATGTATATTTTGTGGTGTTGTCAGTTTTTAAATGTCCCTGTGGTCATGGGTAGCTAGCTCTATTCCTTACCCCTAAGGCTGGTTGTGGGTAAGAGACCCTGGAAGGGGGGCGCCTGGGTGGCTCAGTTGGTTAAGCGACTGGAGTCCGGAGTTCCGGGATCGAGTCCCACATCGGACTCCCTGCTCAGCAGGGGGTCTGCTTCTCCCTCTGACCCTCTTCCCTCTCATGCTGTCTCTCATTCTCTCTCTCTCTCAAATAAATAAATAAAATCTTTTTTAAAAAAAGATTTTATTTAGGGGCGCCTGGGTGGCTCAGATGGTTAAGTGTCTGCCTTCGGCTCAGGTCATGATCCCAGGGTCCTGGGATCAAGCCCCGCATTGGGCTCCCTGCTCAGCGGGGAGCCTGCTTCTCTTCTCTTTCTGCTGCTCCCCCTGCTTGTGTTCTCTTGCTCTGTCAAATAAATAAATAAATATTTTATTTATTTATTTGGGAGAGAGAGAGCACACACGAGTGGGGGGTGGGAGTGGCAGGGGGAAAGGGAGAAGCAGGCTCTCCGCAGAGCAGGGAGCTCAACTCGGGGCTCCATCCCAGGACCTGGGATCATAATCTGAGCCAAAGGCAGACGGTTAACTGACTGAGCCACCCAGGTGCCCCTGAACTGGTGAATTTAGACATGTTGAAACTAATATATACATTAAATGGGAACCTGGTACTTTCACTCCCAGGTAGAGACGCACAGGAATGCATACATATTTCCCCAAGAATGTTTGTAGTGGCACTATTTCACATAGTGTAAAACTGGAAACAACTCTAATGGCCACCTACAGTAGGCTGGATAAATTGTATGTTCACCCAACGGACTACTAAATAGCCATAAAAGTATCTACAGCTACATGCAACAGCATGGATGTATTTTATAAATATACTGATCAGTACGGAAGGCAAACACAAAAAGGAATGATTATCATGTTTCCATCTGCATAAAGTTCAAAGGCAGGTGAAACCAATCTCCAGTGTTAGAGGTCAAGAGAGCAGTTGCCCTTGGGAGGTGGTTACTAGAAGCAGACTCAAGGAGGCTTTTGGGGCTGTGACATTCTCTTTCCTGATCTGGGTATGTTCATTTGACAAAAATTCATCTAGATGTACACTCTGTCTTGTGCAGTTTGTTGTGTGTAATATCTCAATAAACATTTTACATAAACATCTTTTTAACATCATGAGAACTTCTTTGAAAAGTTTGGTCTAACTTATTCATGGTCTCAAATTTTCTTAAAAATGAACTTTTATTTATTTATTTTTTTTAAGATTTTATTTATTTATTTGACAGAGAAAGACACAGCAAGAGAGGGAACACAAGGGGCGCCTGGGTGGCTCAGTTGGTTAAGCGACTGCCTTCGGCTCAGGTCATGATCCTGGAGTCCCGGGATCGAGTCCCGCATCGGGCTCCCTGCTCAGCAGGAAGTCTGCTTCTCCCTCTGACCCTCCCCCCTCTCAGGCTCTCTCTCTATCTCATTCTCTCTCTCAAATAAATAAATAAAATTTAAAAAAAAAAAAAAAAAGAGAGAGGGAACACAAGCAGGCGGAGTGGGAGAGGGAGAAGCAGACTTCCCGCTGAGCAGGGAGCCCGATGCGGGACTCGATCCCAGGACCCTGGGATCATGACCTGAGCCGAAGGCAGACGCTTAATGACTGAGCCACACAGGTGCCCCTGAACTTTTATTTTGAATAGTGTGTTAAAGTTCACTAAGTTTACTCAACTGTCTTTGAACTTAGTGGTTTCCAACAAATACATGTTAATAATAATGAGCTTTGCTGTATCATAAACCTGGAGTTGAACTTCTCTCTGCAGTAGCACACATCCGAGTCGGCCTATTTCTGAAACAGAGGATGGGACTTACCATTGTTTAGGGCCAGCCAACATTAGGGAGCATCTTCACTTCAATTCTCCTGATGATGGTGTGGTGGGAGAGGCAGGACACCAAGAGAGAGCAAAAGGTTTCAATCCCTTTCTTCCACCTTAAATATGAAGTCAAGGGACGTGTAAATGCTGGAGGGAGTCTTCAGTCATCTAAAGAGTTCTGGCCCCCAGGCTTGCTTGGCCATGGGGTGGGCCCCTGGCTAGGCACAGGTAGTCAACTGTTTCAGCAGTGTGTGTGTGTGTGTGTGTGTGTGTGTGTGTGTGTGTGTGTGTGTGTGTGTGTGTGTGTGTGTGTTCTGATCTCTTTTATCAGCAGAAATTGCAGGGCCCTGGTGATATCCCATCATACTAATTTAGGAGAGACATACATAGATAAATAGATGAGTTTCTTTCCTATTTCTAGGGGCATGTAAAAATCAGATATTGTCATTTTCTTTTTGATGGATCTCAGATTTTTAAGTTACAATTTTAAATGCTCCATTGAAACTGTCCTTCGGAGAAAGCTAAGGA
This sequence comes from Halichoerus grypus, assembly GCF_964656455.1. Classification (NCBI taxonomy): domain Eukaryota; kingdom Metazoa; phylum Chordata; class Mammalia; order Carnivora; family Phocidae; genus Halichoerus; species Halichoerus grypus. The sequence goes on from NC_135716.1 coordinate 172,642,608, forward strand.
AGAGAAGGCTGGAGAAACTTCACACTCCTGTAATCTCAGGCTCATCCATGGTAACCTAGTCGGGGCAAAGGTCTCATTTAAAGTTTACATCTATTCATCTGCTGTGCATTGTCATTACAACCCTTCTCTTTAATGTTTACTGAGAAGGAACAAGAGGTTCTCTGAGAGATTTAATGTTTTAACTACAAGGGTTTTCTTTACTCTCCTAAAAATGGAATATTTTACCATAAGGCTTGTGATGATTTCCACAGCTTGTAAGAGGTATTCGCCAAAGGGGCATTGTATTGGTGTTTTTGAATAAAGAGGGCATTTGTTATCGGCCTTTGGTTTTGTTCCCCTAAGCTGCAAATAACCTCGCCAACCCTTGACGCTTAACCCACCCACCTGCGGCACCGAATTCTCGAGAGTGATGTTAATTAGCCCTCCATTGAGGCTGCAGAGGTTTCTTGTTCAACAGAGAGCTCTCCTGCAAAAAAATAAAAAATAAAAAATCGATGTTTCTTCTGACAGGTCTGAATCAAGCACAGCACAAAGCTCGATTCTTCAGCAGACCTCTGTATGGAAAGGGCAAGCGAGTGGATTTCTAAACGAGAGGCTTCTAGAAGAAATCGCAGGGGTCCCATGTTCTCCGTTCTCAGGGCAGAGATAAAGCTTCATGCGGTGGGGCACAGCCGCCGCCTTTCTTAGAGATCACCGCCCTGATTCCACTCGTCCCGTCGGTCCTCCTGAGAAGGAAAAGGCTTGCTATAGAGGCACCAAGTCTCAGGTCTCAGGGCATCCTCCTGAAACATCTTCTGTCTCTTTAGTGCTATCCCAGGAAGGTGAAGTTGGGGGTACGGTCTGTGGTTTTCTGCCGAGATGTCTGTGTATACTGCAGACATGTCCTACACAAGAGTCTCATTCATCCCTAGAACACTTATTACATATCAACTATGTACCAGGCAGGTTTTACTATGCCCAGCCACGGAAATTCGAGAACAGAGGGAGTCCTTAGGCCCCAGGACTCTTCTCTGGCATATACTGCTCTGTGGGCATCCCTCCTCTTCATTGTGCCCTGTTCCCTCCAGGTGACAAGACTGTGTAGTTTTGGTAATATCCCGAAGAAGCATCATTTAACCTTCCCCCAAAGGACACAAGGGAGAAGAGCTGATGCTGGTGTAAAAATGGAAAAAGACAAGACTTAAAAAAAAAAAAAAAAAAAAGAAATGTTAAGGGATGTTTGACCTTCCCTTGTGGACAACGTCCTTTGGCAGCCTTTCGTGCTCTTTGTCTCCTCCTGGCAGGAGACAAATTTTCCCAGAGCAGCAACATCCTTTATCCACAGACCATTTCAGAAATGCTATCTCTAAATTGCCAGCGGAGGTGGAGGAGATTTTGCTAAAACTGTTGACAGAGCAAAGCGGCTACGAGATCAAAGTCCGGCTACTTGGAATTCCTGGGCTGCAGTTTTTGGAGGTTAGGGGCAGACAGTGGTGGGCAGAGAGAGAGAGATTTCATTGGGAGGAAGGGTGCCTGTTTCTCCTGGTCACGATGGAGGAAAACATGGTGGTGGTGGATTAGGGAGATGGTGTGTTGCTGAGGAATTCAGACAATCTGTGGCTCAAGCCGTCCCATAAATTCACTGCCCTGCAGTGATAACTCAAAGTAGAAACATGGCCATGTCACCTGCTGGTACAGTCCTTTGCAGGCTCTTTGCCCTTGCCCTTTGCCCAACCTCCTTAGCCTGGCACAGCAAGTCCCTATTTGGCCCTGGCATCTTTCTTGCTGTCCTTCCTTGCCCTTTATGGTCCAGCAATACTGAGTTACTTGCAGACGTCCCAAGCATCATGCTGGTGCCTCTGTCTTGATTTACCTCTTTGAAAGAATCCCCATTCATAGGTAAGATCACCTAGTCCAGGAAGACTTCCTTGACCTTTCCTAGACTGGGTTGGATGTTTCCTTTCTGTCTCTTCCTCTAACCTGTTAGTTCTGTTAGGACAGGGATTGTGATTTTTGAAACCTTAGGTCCTCAGCACCCAGCATGGGGCCTGCTGGATCTCTAGCCCTTTGCCTGAGAGCCATCTGGGAAAGCTGTGGGTTTGCCTTGCTCCCAAGGGGGAGGAGAGGGGAAAGGGCTGAGCTATCCTTTTAAATTTCCAATCACAGGACTCACTCCTCCTGGGAAGGAGGGAAGGGGTGGAGAGGAGCCAGAAGGAAGCAGTTCAGAATGTCAAATAGTGGGACGCCTGGGTGGCTCAGTCGGTTAAGCGGCTGCCTTCAGCTCAGGTCATGATCTCAGGGTCCTGGGATGGAGTCCCGCATCTCCCTGCTCAGTGGGAGCCTGCTTCTCCCTCTCCCTCTGCTTGGGCTCTCTCTGTCAAATAAATAAAATCTTAAAAAAAAAAAAAAAAGTCCTGAGGGGTGCTGGAGTGGCTCCCTGAGTGGCTGGCTCAGTCATTAAGCGTCTGCGCTCGGCTCAGGTCATGATCCCAGGGTCCTGGGATCGAGCCCCACATCAGGCTCCCTGCTCGGCGGGAAGCCTGCTTCTCCCTCTCCCACTCCCGCTGCTTGTGCTCCTGCTCTCGCTATCTCTGTCTCTGTCAAATAAATAAATAAAATCTTAAAAAAAAAAAAAAAAAAAGAATGTCAAATAGCTCACCGCCCACCTCCACCCCCGCCCCCACCTCCCCCAGCAGGACAAACTACTGCATTTGCTCTGTAGCATTTGCGCTACAGGACTGCGAACTGAATTTCTTTTCTATGGCTTCTTTGTTTATATACCCTTTCCATTTTTTTTTTTAGTTAAAAAATAAAAGTAATATGAGTATCTAGTTTAGAAAACACTAATGGTATATACGGATAGGCTCATCATGAAAAACAGCAATCTTCTGTTCCAACTCCCTGTAAGTGCAGAGTCAGTGATACTTCCCTATTTTAGTATTTCTCCTATAGTTTCCTTCAGCTCTCTAGTATCTCCTGATTTGGAAGGGTGAGCTATTTAAAGCACAAAGCTGACCATGTCACACCCCTTGCCTGAAACTGGTGGCTGCCCTTCACAGTAAGGTCAACCCCTCACCAGGGCCAGGCCTGCTTCCTGACCCTCCCGCCATTCTTGCCTATGTTTTTTTCTTTTCCTTCTCCTCGTGCCGCTTCTATTTTTACAACTTTAGAGTGACTGTGCCTTTGTGTGGTCCCCTCCCCTTGACTGTGGGCTAGACCTTAGTGGCTCGCCCTTAAGGAATAGAATTTGGCCAAAGTGATGGGATGTCACCTTTGTGGTTAAGTTACAAAGAGTCTTGTTCACACTCTCCTGCTCTCTTGCTCACTTTTTCTGTGGGAAGGCAGCTGCTGTGTTGTAAGCTGCCCTGCAGAGAGGCCCACGTAGCAAGGAGTAGTAACAGCAGCGGTCCACAGGAACTGGATCCTGCGACACGACGTGAGTGTGCTTTGAAGTGGACCGTTCCCCAGTCAAGCCTTCAAGTGGGACCACAGCCCCGGCTGACATCTTAACTGCAGGCTTGTACGAGACCTCCTAACTGTGTGGCTTTGGGCAAGTTGAGCCAGGTGACCCAGCTCTGCCCAGAGTCCTGACCTACAGAAACTGTGACATAATAAATTTTTGTTGTCCTAAGCTGCTAAATTTTGGCATAATTTGTTACATGGCAATAGGTAGGTAATGCAATCATTATGCCCTATTTTTTCCTCCTCAGTCATCGAGGTTTTAATCCCTCCTCCCCTTAATTTTCCCTTGCCCTACCCCTCAAAAACAATGTTAACAGATTGGATGTTCCTTCCATGCCTGTTTCTGTGCCCGTGATCATACACAAAATATTAAGCGTGTTCAAGAGACTAGGCCATTCCATTATTTATCCTTCAACAGCACTTTCTAGCCTCATTTCTAACATAGGCACCCAAAGTACCCCTAGTGCCTGCCAACTGTAGTTGTGCTTTCCTCCCTGCTAAAAGGAAACCCTGAAATCTATTTTACCTAAGAAATTAGCAGTGGCTGGCAAGAGCAGCAGAAACATACATGCTTCTATTTTTTTCCTTGGGTATCTGGGACTCTGCTTTAGAGCCCTAAAAAACACAGACAGCTCTGAACAACAGAGCATGTGCTACTCTGAAATTATAGGCCCTCAGAACAGGGGACACAGAATTAAAGCCCTTTTATTTTAAACAAACATGCCTGCCTCTCTCTAGCCAAATGAGTACTGTTCTTTCAAGCGGACATTGTTCAAATGATTCTGGGATCTTTGAAGATTGCCTTCCCCAGTCTGTTTCCACAAAGCGTAAGGACACTGGGCTTAGTGCCTCAGGCAGTCCTCCTTCTTTGCCCCTCCCCAAGCTCTGTTCCCTAATGTGATGACCCTTCTCGTGGTCTAGCTGCAACATCCCTCCTCAGCATAGCCTTCCCATTCTCAGGCAAGCTCCACTCCTGCTACTTCCCTCCAGAGCACTGTCTTCCCCTCGGTGACACTTGTCATGAAGTACTATAATCTTCAGATCTCATTTTCCCACAGGTAGACTGAGGGCTCTGTGTGGGCAGGAATTTTACCTGTCTTATTCACCGCTGTGTTCCCAGGGTCTGGCTTCAGCCCTAGAACACAGTAGGCATCAGGTCAGTAATTGTTAAAGGAATGGATAGATGGGCTTGTTGGTAAAAATCAAATCACATCCTCCAAGGGCCAACATTTGTCACCTTTAATAAAAGTAATGACTGATTTTATCAAAAGAGCTTACTGAGGGTCCACCACTGGCTCATGATTTCATTCAATCAGCACAACAATTCTATGGGGTGGACACTATCATCTCCTTGTCTTGTAGATGAGGAAATCGAGTCCCAAGGGTAATCAAACAACTTGCCCAAAGCCACACAGTTAGGAGGCTGTCTGAAAGTTGAAACCCATTGTGCTCTCTCATTTTTTTTCTTGTTAGTTTTTAAAAACGTTTTGGAAATTTAAAAAATTCAGATATGTACAAAGAAAACAAATCACGAATTGAGATTCCCATCGACCAGAATTTTAAGTGATGTTAATTAACATCTTGGTGCATTTTCTTTCAACCTTTTTCTTTCCCCATCCCACTTCGTTGAGAAAGAAAGGCAGAGTCGACTTCTGTGCTGTGCAGCAATGCTGGGACCACCCCCCTTCCTGCTTCCCAAGATGGCGGCAGGGAGGTCTGGGTGTGTGTGGAAAAGCCAGACAGCAACACCTGCGTGTCCTCTGGATCTGAGTAGAAAGGACTCACAGGGAAGGGGTGACTTACCTGTCCACTTCCTGTGTCCCCAGCAACTTGTTTGCCTAGGAAAGAGGAAATCTATGCTCTCTTTTTACCCCAAACAGTGAGGCTGGTCCCAAGGCCAACTTCCAGGGAGGACACCCAAAGCCACCGGCCCCTTTTAGAGGGCCAGCCGGGCTCCTTCCCTTACTCAGTCCTCCCCTTCCTAATTGTGTGTGTGCGTGAGAGAGGCAGAAAGACAGACAGACGGACCATGTTTGATAACCAATGCATCAATGAAACAGTCCCCTTCCTGACTCTCCTCACACCCTAGAAGGCAGCATGGCACCTCCACTGTGCCCACCTTGCACTTCATACTTGCCTGGGTCACAGTGTATATTTCTGTGCACTTGACCTGTTTACACCTCTCTTCCTGTCAGACTGTGAGTTAGCTCCTCAAGGGCAGAGACTATTTCTTATACATCTTTCACTTTGCAGTATCTGCCATGTAAAAGATATAAAGGCAGCCAAACATCAGCTACAGGAGAATGGGAAAAACAAAAACAAAAACAAAACCCCTTGGAATCAAACAGACCTGATTCCAATTCCAGCTCTGCTATGTCTTAGCTGTGTGACTTTGGGCAAGTGACTTGACCTCTCTGAGCTTCGATCGGCTCATTGGTAAAATGAGGACAATGTACTTTGAGCTTGATGAGTGAGGATTCATGTAAGGTTTCGTATGTGTTACACATCTTAGCACAGCTCATGGCAAAAATCACGCAGTTTCTAGACCACAGCGGGTTCGGGTCTGAGCTTTGCCGCAGTCCTAGAGCAAGTCACTCAACCTCTCTGAAGTCCAGTGCCCTCATCTGTAAGAAGGGGGAGACACCCACTTCACTGAGCTGCTGGGCACTTTAAATAAAAAGAATCCACGCGAAAGTACTTGGCTCACGGTCGGTCTTCAGAGATACATTTTTTACCCTGTCTAGACAAACTCCTGCCTTTCCCCTTTCTTTATACTTTGGAATCTCTCAGATATAATTGTGGAGAGGTGGACAGCATCCAGTGCTCAGGTCTACCCTGAGCCCAAAACAAACTCTAGAAATGGCCACTGGCAGTTTGACCCCACCCAGGGGGGCCTCCCATCTGCAGGAGCAAGACACCTAAAAACTCAGCTCTCCATACCAAAGGGTACACGGTTCCACTTTCTCCTAGCAGAAAGTGTCCAGGTCTTTCTATAAAGACAAATCACCCTGTCATTCTTAGAGTTGTGAACAATGATAGAGACAGAGCAAAATGCACACTCCCAAATCCGGATGTTCTGTGATGTCTATAATTAGGAAACTTGCTCAGAACAGGATAGAACCTTGGGAAGGCTGATGGGGAAGCGGTCCAGACTTGGCTGGAATTTTACAGAGGGCCTGCAGGAAGGAAAGGAAGGGATGGGTGCTCCTGTCCCGGGAAGGACAAGGTGGGCTGCCAGGAGGGATGATGGCCCAGGACGGAATGAAACCTTTTATCGCTTCAGTGAAGATCGCCGTGCTCGAGTGTAATTTGGAAAAGCCATCTCTGCCCAGCCCTGCCCATTTGGCAGATGTCCCCAGGTCTGTGAGAACATCTTCGTGCAGTTCTCCGGGCAGCTGTCCCCTTAAGCACACGTGGAAACCCAGGCTCTTCCATGCAGTGGGCCTTTTCCGACCTTCACTGGATCTTACGCCAGCCTACGGACCCGAAGGGGACAGGAAGCAGCTCCAGGACTGTCCTGACAACATAGGTGCCATCTGGCTTGGTCATGTAGACGGACCAGTTGGTGCCAAACTGGAAGAGAAGCAAAGCCAGCGTGAGGGAGGCAGCGTGACGGAGGAGTTAGGAATGACCTGGATTTGAGTCTGGCTCTATCTGTCTAATGGTCCTCTCTGTGCCTCAGTTTGCTCATCTGTAAAGTGGGGATGACAATAATCATAGCTGGCCCAGCGAGCTTGAGGACAGAGCCAATACAAGAATGCCGTCGAGCAATTAGCACAGTGCTCAGCACTTTGTGAATGGGCAGTAAGCGCTCTCTTCTGTGATGAGACCTACCCGGGGCTTTATAGGAACAGTATCTAACCCCCAGGGCCAGACCTCCTCCTGCTGTGACAAAAACAACTAAAACCCTGCTTCCTTCCAGCACCTCCTCCACTCCTCCCAAGCACGAGCAGGTACCCGCCTGCCTCACTACACACCAGGTGTTGCCCATGCATGATTTTACTCCCTGCCCTTTGAGATACGTGCTATCATTACCCCCATTTTAGGCTTAAGAGGGCAAAGCCAGCAAAAAAGAAATTTTAGCCCAGATCTGGCTCCCTATTTTTCTCTTCCACTCTCACGAGCTAAAACTTGCTTGGTGTTTGATCTTGGGCAAATGATTCGACTCTCTGGGGCTCAGCGTCTTGAAGTGTGAAATGACTTTAGAAGATATGCCAGGCAGCAAGACAGCTGTGCGTGATGCAGAGCCCCAGGGCTGGGGTCGGCAAACCGGGGTTCTGCCCAGCCACGTGCTGTGATGGACACAAGGCACCTGTATGCAGTGCCTGGCACAGCTGGTGCTCAGTTAATGGAAGCCGTTCTTACTGACCGGTGGTGACCGCTCAGGTTTGCAGCCTGCTGGCCTTCCACGCTTCTGTCTGAATCACCACATTATTACCGGGCACCATCAGTCTCTGGATTTTTTTTTTTTTTTTTTAATTAATGCTTTAAGGAAGGAGATTTTTCTGCTTGGCAGACTCTGCCTGAGGGTATGGATGAAATCTGAGTGGTGGTGAGTCTGAGTGCCAGGTCCCCAGCCCCCAAGCTTCATCTCTCCGTTATTTGCGTTTTGGTTCCAGTTTTGCCTCTCCCTCCTTCAGCTTTTTCATTCACCTTCTCTCGTTTGCCAACATCTGATCTGTTTGGGGAAAACAGCAATGAGCAATTGGCCCAAGCTGGGGCCTCCGGAGCCAGGGAGTTGGCACCCTGATGTGGTTTCCTTACTTGGCCTTGGACATGACAAGGTGCTGGGCAGCCATTTCTGCCCCTCTAACTCGAGATGAGCCCATACTGTGAATTCAGTGCCTTTATGGTGGCATTTGCATCTGAATTGGGTTCTGCTAACTGTGTCTGGTTTGCAGGCCTGGCAAGAAGCAGAAAAACAACGGAGCTGTCTGCATGTTCCGCAGATGCTTTGAAACCCCAGGGCACAAAAGCAAACGAGAGGACTCCCCCCTCCCCCGGATGTAAACAATGCCAAAAGCAGAAGCCTCCAGGAAACCAGCCGCTCCTATTCTGCAAAGCACCATTATATCTCCTCTAGGGCTGAAGAGACTCGGTCTCCTTTCTAGACCCATAAAGGCAGGGAAGCGACCATGAGGAGCAGTCAGCCTGAACTGACCATGAACCGCAGCTTGCTACCATCTGGCTGCTTGTCCTTTGGCAGTTCATTTTACTTCTCTGGGAAGTGGGGGTGACGACCCCCCACTTCCCTGGTAGGCTGGGGTGGAGATGAACTGAGATGCCGTATTTAGAAGGGCTGATGATGTCATATTGAAGCTCAAGGGCCTGTGGGACTCTCCAGGCTGGTGGCTTTAACCTTTTGGGGACTCTGGAGGACACAGACCTCTTAGTCTGTGAAAGCTGACACTCCCCTCCCCAAAATGTACATATATGCACAAAACACTTACCACTGAGTCCAGATTAAGAACTCATCGAATCCGCTTTTAACCATTTTTAAGGGTACAATTCAGCTCCCTTTGTTCTTGGAACACAATGTACCCTCTGTCCCATGGCCTATAAGGACCTGTCCCGTCATTTCTCCCCCTTATTCACTGTGTTCTAGTCTCTTTGGCCGCCTTACGACTTAATCAAACTCACCAAGTGTATGGGCATTAAACATGCCGGTCCCTTTGCCTGGAAATCTCCTCTAGACCTTTGTCTGCCTCATTTTTTATTATTTATATCTCTGCTCCAATGTCATCCTCAAAGCCAGGCCCTTCCTGGCCACCTAAAGCAGCGGTTGGTAAACTATTTTTCTGTAAAGAGCCAGGTAGGAACTATTTTAGGCTCTTCAGGCCACAGGGCTTCGTTATAACTGTTCAGCTCTGCTGTCCTAGGGCCAAAGCGGCTATAGACAAAATGTGAAGGAATGGGCATGGCTGTGTGCCAATAAAACTTTATTTACAAAAGTAAGGGGGTGCAGCTGGATTTGCCCTAGACCAAAGTTTGTTGACCTCTGACTCCTTTTTCTGCACTCTTTTCTCCACAGCCCTCAGCACTCTCCGAAACTCTGTTTATTTTGCTCCTTGCTTGTTGTCTGTCTCTTGTACTAGACTGTGAACTATGAGGACAAGGCCTGGCTTGTCTGTTCACTGCTGTCTCCCCAGCGCTAGCTCAGTGCTCAGCACACAGTAGACACTCACTCTAGGAGCTGCTGTAGGAAAGAATAATTTCTAGTGATTCATGCAAGCTTGGGCAGGCTTAGATGTCAGCCAACGGGGCACGCAGGACAGTAGCTATGTGTCCTGGCCGGCAGCCTGGCTTTGCTCCCACGGCCTGGGATGGCAGGGAGGCACCTGGTTTACCTTTTCCAGAAAGGCAAGGTGCTTACCTCTCTCATGACTTGCCTGCAGGCTCCGCAGGGTGAGATAAAGTCATCTTGCAGGTCACTGTGGAGACAGAGCATCGAACGTGGATCAGTCTCTCCTGAGGCATGAGGACAGTTGCTGAGATTCAGGCCCTGAATCCCTGCCCAGTTCCAGATGAAGTCAAACCCCACCAGGCAGTTTCCGATTCACAGACACATGGTGTCACAGAGGCTCAGAAGAAACCCAAGGTGGCTCTCCACACTTCCAAGGGGCGAGGCCACAGGGAGGCGTGTCGTTTTCATCAGTGCATTCGGGAAATGTTTAGCGAGCACTTACTGTCACCCACACTCCAGGGATACATAGGTTAAGAGGAATATGTCTCTGGCCTTCAGGAGTTTGCTCAGCCCAGTGGACAAGTAGACAACTAGATGAGTTATCATTTTAAACAAAATGCAATTAGAACGTACAGTACGAGGAGACAATCCCTGACTGAGGAACAGAAGAGAGTATTTTGTGGAGGAGATGGCATTTGGTCCTGTCCTTGGAGGAAGCATAGAGTTCCTAAGTCACCATCAGTGAGCAGCTACTGTGTGCCAAGATCTGTACCAGGCACACGATATCCATTATTTCTTTAAATTCTCAGTGCAACCTGAGTGTCAGAATGACCATTTTATCTGCAAGAAAACAGGTTCAGTGAAATGAAGTAACTAACAGAGGTGCTAGACTGAAGCCCCGTGTTTTTTCTGTGCTGCAGGGAAGGCAAATAGTATGTGCAAAGGCCCTGTGGCATGAAAAAATAAGACATGTGAGTCAAAGAGAAAAACAGGCTCCTTGCATCTGAGAAGTCTAGAGAAGAGATGCCTACAGCCAAGGATTTGCCTCTCAGAATAGAGGCACCCACAGGCAGTCCTCCAGCTTTGAGCAGGGTGAGGGATGGCACTCAAAGAAGGTGAATTTAACAGTAGGTAACAGTAGGAACCACCAGGGGGCACCTGGGTGGCTCAGTCGTTAAGCATCTGCCTTCAGCTCAGGTCATGGTCGCAGGGGAACTGGGATCGAGACCCCCCCCCCCCCCCCCCGCATCGCTCAGCAGGAAGCCTGCTTCTCCCTCCCCCACTCCCCCTGCTTGTGTTCCCTCTCTCGCTGTGTCTCTGTCAAATAAATAAATAAAATCTTAAAACAACAACAACAACAACAACAAAAACCAACAGTAGGAACCACCAAGCCCGCTGGAGCACCAGCAGTTATGCCCGCCGCCACCATCGTCCTTGCTCTTCTAGACCCACAGCTCTGGGAGATCTCTGCAAGAACACAGGACTTCAATTCTGGTTTTTGGTCAGCTCCTCATTTTGCTAACCATGTGTGACTTTAACCAAGTCACTTTTTTTTTTTTTTTAAAGATTTTATTTATTTATTTGACAGAGAGAGACACAGCGAGAGAGAGAACACAAGCAGGGGGAGTGGGAGAGGGAGAAGCAGGCTTCCTGCCGAGCAGGGAGCCCGATGTGGGGCTCGATCCCAGGACCCTGGGATCATGACCTGAGCCGAAGGCAGACGCTTAACGACTGAGCCACCCAGGCGCCCTAACCAAGTCACTTTAACCCACCCAATGCTTTGCCTGTAAAATGTAGGGAATCATGTCACCGACTTTGCAGGAATGTTAGAAGATAAAATGAGGTAAAGTGTGCAAAGGGCTTTGTAAACTTCAGCGTGTCAGACACATATCAGTACTGCCTATACTACGGGGCCCTTATTCCTCTACACAAATCAGCTCGGTCTTGATTTTAGTACCTCATCATATACAGATTTATTGCATATAACTTATACATAATAATTTAAAATTAACTTATCATATATATGTTGGCAATGATTATCATATTATTTAATATGTGCCTGGAAGGTTCCAGGCATCCTGCAAAGCACTTAAATGAATTATCTCGTTTTAATTGACAAATATTTATTGGTGCATTATGCCAGGCACCGTTGGTGCTGAGGACACGGCAATGAGCAAAATAGACAAAACTCATTGCACTCCGGAGTTTTTGACCAGTGAGAGGAGCCAGATAATCAACCAACCAACCAACCAACCCGCGATGCATCAAGTGGAGATAGACACAGATGGTATGAATTGCATAAAGCAGCTGAGGGGAGAGACAGTGATGGTGTGTTATTTTACTGAATCCTCATAACTCCCTTTTATATGCGGGGTTCCAAAGAAAAGGTTCTGCTCCATGGAAAGGTGGGTCCTTTCTGAGCATGCTCCCAGCTTCAGAACAAAAGCCCACAGGGACGTGAGAGGGTGGGGACCTGTGCCCTAGGATGCACACTGAGCCAACTTAACCCGTATGATTACCAGGGGACAGGTGCTGTAGCCAGAGTCTTCCATAAGCTCTTTGGAGGCTGGATTCTGTGTTATTTTTTACTTTTTTCTACACATGTTGACCCATGCCAGGCAGGCGGGAAAGGAGTGACAAGGACCAATCAGAGAATCTCTGCTTCAGGGATCTACTGTCTGGAAGGGGAGATGAAGTCTGCATGTTAATGCTCCAATACAGGCTGGCTGTGGTTAAGACCATGGGAGAGGATTGGGGGCACCTAAGTGGTTCAGTCGGTTAAGCGTCTGACTCTTGATTTGGGCTCAGGGATCAAGCCCCATGTCGGATTCCACACTCAGTGGGTAGTCTGCTTCAGATTCTCCCCCTCTCCTTCTCCCTCTCCCTCTGCCTCTGCCTCACCCCCCCCAAATAAATAAATAAATCTTTACCAAAAAAAAAAAAAAAAAAAAGACCATGGTAAAGGTGCTCCCTTCCACGACCTGAAAGTGAAATTCAACCTCCCTTCCACGACCCGTAAGGCCCTGTATACCTGGCCCCTGCCAAGCTCACCACTTCCTTTCTTAATCTTGTGATACGCATGGCCAACTGTCCAAAGGACAGTTCCCTGGACAAGGTGACCTGCATTAGGGTCTGCAAGGGGGTGGGGTGAACATGCATTCCACCGGAAAGTTGGATTTGGCTCAGGCTTCAAAAGTCACAAGAAATCCCTTCCAGGCTGCATAGCCTGATGAAGGTGCTGGTTTACCCTTACATTGCACTTCTCTGTGCCGGGCACCGTGCTGAGGACCTTAGGGCCACGGACTCATTTAATCCCCTAACAACCCCATAAGGTAGGGGCTATGTAGGTACTCTTATCATCCTCATGTTAGAGGTTGTGAAAGATGACATGACCTGCCCAAGGTCACAGAGCTACTAAGTGGCAGGACAAGGATCTGAACCCAGGATCTGTGGACTCTGCCTTTGGTAGTTTTGCAATTTGCAAAAGTAATAAGGATAAGGTTAAAACAACAGTTTTAATTTGTTGCATAATCTGCGCCATGACCTGCATAGAAATCACTTCCTGCGCCCTCACAACAGCCCCGAGGGTAGGTGTTACTCTCCTCCGTGCTATGGACGAAAAGCCAAGCTCAGATCCTCGGGCAATGGTGGCGCAGGATTCGAAACCAGGTCTCACTAACCCTGGAGCCAGGGTTTTTAACCATTACTCAACCTTCCCACCGGGAGTAAGAATCAAAAGCTTGGGAGAAGACGCGTCCCAGAACGCGCTGGGTGCAGCAGGACATCTACCTCTCCTGCCTTGTGCTGGGACCGACAGTTTCTGTGCTCTGTGCTGATTCTGCTCACACGCTGGGACCATCCTCATCAGAACAATGGGCTGGAAACCGATCGCCTTTGATGCCTACACAGCCCACCCCCCCCTCCCGGGACAAGCTTAGCTCCCTGTTAGCAAAACCCCATCCTGGGCTCCGCACTGCATCCTGGAGATCTCGAAGGCGCTCTCTGAAACTGTTCCCACCCATCAGTGTTAACAAGGGAGCTGGCACTTTCCACCCATCCTGTAAACCCACCTCCCAATCTAACAAGTCCTTAGTGCAGTAATGGCTGTGTTGCTGGCCAGGGACGCTGGTGCAGGCTGGACCCCCGGGGCAGAGCAGGTGGCGCTAGAAAAAATGCAGGTTTTACGTAAATAAGGACATTTGCTAATCACCGCTAGCAATATCCACTCCTTCTTAAAAGTAGATAATGACCAGGAGAAAAACCCTTTCATTTAGAACATTCTAAACAGAGCAAAGCTACCGTGCCATTATCTTTTTGTTGACTTTGGCCTCTTTTTCACCCAGAATGTTATTTTCTTGGATCAGCTTTGTATTTGATTTATTTCCCCCTGCCCCACTTTTAAATTAAGTGTAATCCACATCCTGGGCTCTGCTCATCTGCACAAAATGTTCTCAGCATGGCCTCATTTATTCCTCCCGAAGCCGAAGGGGAGCCAGGACAGACCCTGGTGACAAGGGAGGGCTCTGGGAAGCTGGGCCCTTCTCCGTTAGCACCCCTTGGCTCCAGTCGCTCAGGAAAATAGCCCTCAATAACCTGGTCCACTTCGGGACCAGACTGAGGCGAAGTTTAGGATCTTTAAAGACATGCTTCTATCACCCAGCCCCTGCAGGGAGTCGCGCTAGGTCAGGCCCCCGCATTACTGCTGCCAGTATTTCTGCCCTCAAGGCCCTCCAGCACCACCACGAGGGAGGGGCAGTGCGCTCCCCATCCGTAACCCAGGCACCCGGACGTCCTGAAAGAGCAAGGCCTTGTCAGCCATGCAGTGGCTCGATGCATAGATGAAACATTTCCCGTGGCATTCTCCCTGCACCATTAATCTGCCAAGAAAACTCTCTCTCAGGGGTGCCTGAGGGTCTGCGTGGGTTAAGCATCCTGAAATCTTGACTTCGGCTCAGGTCATGATCTCAGGGTCGTGAGATCGAGCCCCGCATGGGGCTTCAAGCTCAGCAGGAAGTCTGCTTGAGATTCTCTCTCCCTCTTCCTCTGTCCCTCCCCCAACTTGCACTCTCTCTCTCTCTCTCAAATAAATAAATAATAAAATCTTTAAAAATAATAAAAAGAGAACTCTCTCTCAGACAGTGCAAAGGTACACACAAGAGCAATTCACCATTAAATCGGATGTATAACAGGGTCCAAATTAGTAAAATAGCCCGCTCACGTGCTCAAATCCTCACGCCACTGAGCCTGGGTCCAGGCCCAACAAGGACTCAATGAGTGTCCTGTGAGGGTCCACATGTGGGAACTTGGATATGTATGTTGGGGCAGGTAAAGAGAGTTGATGGATGCTTTTGTTCAGCCAGGACACAGCCTGGAATCTGATTAGTGTGAACCGTAACCAAGGTTTACCTGGTTGTCACCCCACCAGCTTGTCTTTATAGCCGGCTTCTTGGCACTTAAGAGGTGGGTGATGCCAAGTGTAGTCACCACCTCTCACAGTGAGGAATCCCAGAGGCAGCTCAACGAGAGTGGGGAAGGGTGTTTGATTTCCTGGCACAGCATGGTGTCATAGAATGAGCCCAGAGTGAGACTCCAGAGATCTAGGTTGGTAAGCTTTGCCATGAATTCCCAGGGAAGTTGCTCAACCTTTCTGGGCCTCAGTTTCTTCATCTGTAAAATGGGGTAGTGCCCAGGGAGTCTATGCCAGGCGATTTTTAGGTCCCCCCAGCTTTAGGTTTCTATGCTGCCTTTCCGTTGTATCTTATAGGCATCCTGTTGTAGTTTGTGCTGTTGTTAGAACCAAAACCACACCTGCCCTTGAGTTAGAGATGCCTTGGTTGTTTACCTGCTCTGCGGGCTCAGTGAGGGCAGAGTCCACTTCTGATTTGTCTCTTTTCCCCAGCACTCAGCCAAGCCCGACAGTGCCTGGCACACGGGAAGTACAGAATAAATGTGTTAGATGAATGAACAGATGAATAACATGTGTGGTGAGTGTTGGCTGAACAGATGGATGAATACAGCTGCAACCTGCCTTCCCCAGCCCTTACCTGGAGATAGCAATTGCCCTGAACTCTCTGTGTCCTTCTGAGATGGCCTTCTGGATCGCGGTCCGCTCTGCACAGACGCCCAGAGGGTAGCAGATGTTTTCTACGTTGCACCCTGGAAAGAGAGGAGAACCCAGGGGTATTTCCAGCAGAACCACATCCTGTGGCAGGTGTTGAGGAAGAGGCTTGCCCCATTCCAGCACAGGGAGAACCCTGTTACTCAGAGAGGGCAATTTGACAGGAAGCACTGGGAGACTCCATGACCCACTGCCGCTGTGGCCCTTCCCAAAACTCCCACCCTTGTCACTCACCCAATGCCTCCGTCTTGAAGCCCAGCCTGGGAGCAGGGGCAGCAGAGCGGAACACTGTCATGTTGGAGTCATTGTGTTTTGGGATTTTTGTTACAGCAGCTTAACCTAGACCTGACTAATAGAGAAACTGGTACTGAGAGTGAAATGCAGCTTTGACAAAAAAATATCGAAAATACATGGCCTTGGGATGCCTGGGTGGCTCAGTCAGTTAAGCGTCTGCCTTTGGCTCAGGTCATGATCCCAGGGTCCTGGGATCGGGCCCGCGTCGGGCTCCTTGCTTAGCAGGAGCTTGCTTCTCCCTCTGCCTACTTCTCCCTCTACCTGATGCTCCCCCTGCTTGTGCTTTCTCTCTCTTGCTATCTGACAAATAAATAAATAAAATCTTTAAAAATAATAATAAAATAAAATACATGGCCTTGGCTTAGCAGTTGGGCAACATCAGTGGGAAAACACAGACATGGCCCTGTGGAAAGCTGATGGCCCTTGTTACTCTGTGGCAGATTACTTGGTAAAGCTCCATCCTGCAATAACCTGGGAAGCAGACGGGCCCCTGGGTGGCTCAGTTGGTTAAGCGTCTGCCTTCGGCTCAGGTCATGATCCCAAAGTCCTGGGATCGAGCCCCACTTGGGGCTCCTTGCTCAGCAGGGAGCCTGCTTCTCCCCTGCCTGCCACTCCCCGTGCTTGGGCTTGCTCTCTCCTTCTCTCTCTGTGTGTCAAATAAATGAATAAAATCTTTAAAAACAACAACAACAACCACCACCTGGGAAGCAGATTGTGCTACCTACCATTAGGATTTTCGACCTGGCAATGGGAATCAGCCCCGAGGGGAAGATCTGATGAAGGGTGATACCTTCTCACTCAGTCTACTGGTTTGGGGCCTCAAGGTGGCCACCATCGAAATGACACAGCAGGGATGGGCCAGGCAGGGAAGCCAGTTGCTAAAGGAGGGGAGTTGGCTGGCTTAAGAACTATGACAAAGCATATAAAGCAAATAAACCAGAAGGTTTCTAAGTTTTTCATAGAATTGGCTAGGCAGAGAAGCCAAAAGTCTGGTCTGTAAAATCCTGTGATTGTTTAATCCCGAAAGAAACCCTTGGGTCCCCAAACCCCACCGTCAGAAGTGAGCTGAGAGAGCTATGTGCCCCCAAGGAGGGGCATTCTCCCCAAAACCCACTTCAGGTGTGTGGCTGAGGTTAGGATAGTCAAGGAAGAAGCTCCCAGAGGGCAAAGCCTGGGGCCCCTGTAGAGAGTGGACAGGGGGTTACCCGCAGAGCAGAAAGGGAAGACAGAGTGTGTACCAGGGAGTCTTCACAGTTCTTGCCCTGCAGGATGGATAACTGCATGGATTGGTGGCCGCTGTGTGTTCCCTGTTCTTTCCTTTTCCTATCAGGAGATTTGATGATGGTTATTCTTTCCTACTCTTTCCTGCTCCTACTCCACACTGAATATTGTGGGAGTGAGTGGGAACTGGGGTGTGGGTGATTACTTTTTAGACTCTGGGCCACTAGGCCAGCAGGACCACATCCGCACCTCAGGAAGGAGACTGAACAGCCCCGATGTCCCACTCTCAGAGCTGGATGCAGTGACTGGGTGGGACTTTGGGTTGCCTCTCTTAAGAAGGTGGAAAGTGGGTCCTATGTGTGGAAAGAAGGGTATACACAGATCCTTACAGGCCACAGGCGGTCCTGTGGAAGACTAACTGTTCCCAGGGTTCACTGTCCCAACAGAAGCCACTGGAATTGAGCGGGGCGTGTGACTACCCAAGCAAGAGACCACATTTCCCAGCCTCCCTGGAAGCTTCCTGTAGTCTTGTAGTTTTAACCAATAAGATATGAGTGGAAGTGATGGGTGCAAGTTCCAGATGACATTTTTATGGGGCCATTGTTTGCTCCCCACTTCATCTTTCTCTTTCCCAGGGGCTGGAACATGGATGTGATGACGTGTGCTGGTTTTGAGCACGTGGATGTAGACACCACTCTAGGGATGGCAGGACATCAAGACAGAAGGAATCTGATCTCCTGAACAGCCTTGTAGAACACAGCAGAGCAGAACAGTCCATATGCCCAGGACCCCAGCCCATCCCTGGTCTGTCCGATGAGAGAAGCAAGCAGCGATCTTGTTCGAGTCACTATGTTTCTATTTGTCTCCTCACCTGAGACTGTTCCTTACCTATGGCACTCCCCCCTTTTTTTTTTAATGTAATTATGCAGGATTTGGTTCCTACTGTAGTCAAATTTGGAAATTGTTTGGTCATTTCTTCCTCATGTATTTTCCCCACAGAATTTTCTGTCAGTGCATTATTTACATGGACGCATTAGGATGGCTTCAGTTCATCATTTGATCCATTAATTATCATCATGGTTCTCAAGATCACAGGCATTCATGTCCAACAGATGGAGAGGAATGGATGTCACAGACGGCCTGCAACAGCCCCCCACACGCTGTTCAAATGGGAGCTGCCATCTTGTCTCACACGACCTTTTTGTTGGTCTAAGGAGAAGTGCCTGACCCACACTGGGCCGATCAGAGTTGAGCACCTAACTCACTGGGCCCATCAGAGCCAGGCACCTTACCCACACTGAGCCAGCCAGAGTTCTCTATGCAGGAACTTCAGTTCCTCCAGGAGACTGAGAGTGTGGGGTTGGGCCCGGCTGCTGGCCTGGTTTCCATTCGTTATAGAGGAGACCGTTAGGGGAAATGGACACTCAGAGGAACGGATGGGAGATGATGTGAGACATGGCCAGAAGAAAGAGTCTGGCCTCACGCAGTGCCCCTGACGCCCAGCTACACACCATCTCTTCCCACGGTTTTAGGAGCCAATATGCCCTCCTTGTGTCTAAAATAGTTTGCATGCATATTTATCATTTACAACCACACAGAAGTCAGTACAGTTGGGATATGGGACAAGGAACGACCAGGGGAGTTGCAGCCCTGAAAGTAATGGTTGACATTTATTGAACGCCAAGCGTTTTTGACTTTGGTCACGTATTTGTTCGCATTCACATGTGAGTCACTAGAAACAGGTAACTGGGCCTCTCTCGGGGTCAGTGAAAGTTAAATGAATGAATGAATACGGCTCTCTTGCTCCCCACCTAGTCTCCCCAGCCAAGTTCCTGGTGCCTGCCCGAAATGACTTCCTCTAAACATGTCCTTGCCTGCCCTGCCCACCTTTGCTGACTTTGGCCTGGCTGCATTTGACTTCTGCCTCTCCCAGAGTAAGATCCTTGCTCACTTTATTCCCCCCACTTCGTTCCCTGTCTGGCAACCACCCCAGCCCTGCCTCATCCCTGACTCAGGGGCCCTCTCCCTGTTAAAGGTGATTCACATAAATCTTGGGTTTTGCAGAAGGCTCCTCCCTCAGGACGATTGCCCGTGTCTGCATTTGAAGTTCAGAATGGCCTCATATAGAGAAATCTTCCTTAACTGTGTCTAAAAATTTCAAAGGGCCAGTTAAGGAAGAGAGATTGTTTTAGAAGAGAGCCCATTCTCAGAGCCCACTGCTCAAATGGGGCTTTGCAGAAAGAGCCCCAATGTTCTGTTCTGCCCTGGGACCCTTTGCCCTACTGGCTCTAAGAATTTGGGAAAGAGACTAAAACCTCCTCGAGCCTCAGTCTCGTCCTTTATAAAGTGAAAGCCGCAGCACCTCCCTCAGAGGACTCTGGTGACAGTGAGTCGAGATCACGCACGTGGACCGATTAGCACACAGCCCCGCACGGAGCTAGTCCTCAGCAGTGGCCAGCCGCTGTTATCAATTGCACAAAAGTCAAGGTTTGGGTGGTGGGAATAAAATAAGATGAAATCCGAGAGAGACAAACCGTAAGAGACTCTTAAATCTAGGGGACACACGGAGGGTGGCTGGAGGGGTGGTGGGTGCCGGATGGAGTAACTGGGGGATGGGCAAGAAGGAGGGCACGTGATGCAATGAGCTCTGGGTGTTCTACGCAACTGATGAATCACTGAACTCTACCGCTGAAACTAAAAATACACTGTATGTTAATTAATTAAATTTAAATAAAATTTAAAAAAATAACAAAAACAAGGTTTTGGTGGTGGTAGGACTGTGTGACTGAGCACCTACTCCTTCTAGACAAGGTGTGACAGTGGCCCCGATTCTGTCCTTCAGACACTTTGAAGTGGTCCCAACCTGCCTATCTCCTGGGCTTCATCTCCTTTGGCTCTTCAGGCCCACTGGCTTTCCAGCTGTTCTCCCAGGATGCCAAGCACCCTCCTGCCATATGGCCTTTGCACTGGCTGTTCCCATTGCCTGCAACTCTTTTCCCCTGTGTGCATATGGTTCACCCTACTCCTGTCTCTGCTCAGATGCTCCCTCCTCAGAGAAGCCTGCCATGGTCACCCTAGCTCAACTTTTGCCTCCCCATTTATCCTGCTTTAATTTTCGTCACCACGCTGAACACTTTCCTGAAGAAATGTCTTTATTGTCTCATTCCTCCGTCACAGGGTAACTTCCTGAGGGCAGGGACTCTGCTGCAGGACGCCCCGGGGCCTGGAACAACAAGGCCAGCCAGGCTCTCAGTTACTTTTTATCCAATGAGCAGAATTTCCCACTTCGGTGCTAGATCTCTGAGATACAAAGGAATAACTTCACTGGAGGCCTCTAGCAAGTTCCAGTGGAATTTCCTAGTCTTATTAAAAAAGAGAAAAAAAAAAAAGAGGAAGAAAGCCCTTAGCCATGTACTGTGATCCTCAAAGTCCAGAAAATTTTGTTTTGCTTCCTTCAGCTCAGAAAACAGGCCGTCATCCATCCAGGCAAACCAACCCCATTCCCTGTGTTCGCTTGCTGAAACACACACACACACACGCATGCATGCATGTGAGCGCACACACACACATACACACATGCGCACACGCACCCGCACGCATGGGCTGGCATGGTATCAAGTTAGGGATCCAGAACTGTAAGATATTACTAACGGCTTTCTTTTATCCTTTTCTTTCATTGTTCTTCTTTTACCTGCCTGGCACTCCATCTGTATTATGTCGTTGACCCCTTTAACAACTCGGTAGGGCAGAGACTACTATGACCCCATTTTAGAGAAGATAAAAGCTGAGGCTGCTGGCAGGGAGCCTGGACTCACATCCTGACCTGTCAGGGACAAAGGACTGTCCTTTTTCTCTATGGCATTTCAGTGAGGACATGTTTTAGAGGTGGTTTGGTGCTTACGGCAGGGCGAGGGTCAGAGGTTATCAAGCTATCAGCAAGGAAGGAAGTTCACAAGGAGGTGATGGGGGCCTGGCCGCCCAGAGAAAAGAGCAATGCTCGAAAGCACTGGGCCTACTCTGTTCTGAGGGATCTTAGTACAGTTAGAGCGGTCCTTCTCACTCACCCTGTGGGCGTCAACATCTTCTGGACGGCTTCTTAAAAGGGATTTCTGAGCCATACTCCTGGAGTTTCTACTTCAGTAGGCCTGGGTCAGACCCTAAGAATTCGCATTTCTTGCAAGTTCCCAGGAGGTGCGGAGGCCACAGGTCTGGGACCATATTTGAGAATCAGTGAACCTGGGGGTGCCTGGGTGGCTCAGATGGTTAAGCATCTGCCTTTGGCTCAGGTCATGATCCCAGGGTCCTGGGATCGAGCCCTACATCGGGCTCCCTGCTCTGCGGGAAGCCTGCTTCTCCCTCTGCCGCTCCCCCTGCTTGTGTTCCCTCTCTCACTGTGTCTCTGTCAAATAAATAAATAAAAATCTTGGGAAAAAAAAAAAAAGAGAATCACTGAACCAAAGAAATGTCATGGTCATGTGCTTGAAGAAATACTACACTCTTGGGCGCCTGGGTGGCTCAGTTGGTTAAGCGACTGCCTTCAGCTCAGGTCATGATCCTGGAGTCCCGGGATCGAGTCCCGCATCAGGCTCCCTGCTCGGCGGGGAGTCTGCTTCTCCCTCTGACCCTCCCCCCTCTCATGCTCTCTCTCTCTCATTCTCTCTCTCAAATAAATAAATAAAATCTTTAAAAAAAAAAAAAGAAATACTACACTCTTTCCGCGTTCCTACCTCCCTACCCACTGCACACGCAACACACCGTGACACATATGAATTATATTCGAACTCAACTACAGCGTCCAGGGGTTTTAGTGAAGCTCATCTTTGTAAGCAGCTGCTTTTGAGTGGCAGTGGAGAGGCCTAGTGGATGAACCTGGGGGTGGGAGGACAGGGTGTGGTGGGTGTAAGGAAGGCTGTAAGGACAGGAAGCCAGTTAGAGCTGCCTGCTTTGACTCACCTGGAGGTGCTCTGGGGAGGGGGGTTGGTGGCTTGGAGAGTGGTCCTGGAGGAGAAGGGGAGCCCAGGGAGGGAATCGGGAGGCCAGGGGTTGGTCTGGGGGAAGACTATGAAGGATCAGATTTAAAGGTCAAAGCCAAGACAAGCTGGATTCAGCGATTAACCAGGACATCTTTAAGTGTCTTTTTAGAAATGCGGTTTGTTCCTCCCAGAATTCATTACAGCTGATCCAGTAAAGTGGCTTTTCCCCTAAATAGTGAAGGAGCATATAGAGCGCTGAAGTCCCTCTAGGGAGAGGGGGTGAGGCAGATAGACCACCGACCCAAGGACAAATTTGACCATCCCTTGGGTGGTGCCAGCGAAGAGTGGTCTCCATGACTCTCCTCCACCACCTCCCATCTGGCATTGCACAAACCCTGGCTGCCCTGGGCTACCCCACTACCCCTGCCAAACCCCCCTGCTAAACCCCCCTGCTGCCCCTTCTCTTCTGTGTCCCCACCTCCTCTCCCTCTGCAGCACTTTCTTCCCCGGTGGACTCCCCCTCTCCCCCACAGCTCTCCAGCAGCAATCACAGAAGGTAACGGTCCGGATGAATCACCATCTGGTGGCCCATCCTCGAGGGACACAAGACCCTGGCCAGGGTCAAGGGGATATGATCAGTATTACAAGACCGTGACAGCGAGGCTGTCAGACTTGCTTTTGAACTGAATGGGGCACCAGCTGCCCCTAAGGAGGGAAACTCCACAGAGGCTGGTCTTTGGTGCAGCTGGAGAAAGTCACAGAACTGAGCAGACCTGTCTCGCACCAAACTACAAACTCACAGTGTCTAAATTCAGCTGCGCCCTCTCTGCCTCCTAATCGTCTCTAATTCACCCCATGATGCCGTCAGCTTTCCTCTGACTGTTCTAGGTCCCCTCCTCCCCCAGCCCTGCCTTACTACCCTCTGTCCTCCCTTCCCATCTACAGGAGATCCAGGGATTCTGGTAAATGCCCTCCATTCGTCCCCCTCTCCCAGCACACTCTCCCTGCCCCCCTCTGCACGTGCACCCTGCGGCGAGGGGTAGTAGAAAAAGCATGGCCTCAGTTACCTCATTTGTAGAGTGTGTGTTTGGCTTTTGCAGCGGCACCTCCACACTCCTTCTTGTGGTAACAGACCCCCCCCACCCCACCCTGGGAACAATGCGTGTGACTCAGCTGGACCAATCACAGTACTCTATCGTGAAAACAGTGATTGGCTCAGGGATGTGCATGTGATTGGAGATGGCCCAATCAGGGTCCTTCCCCAGAATTTTTCCATCTTTAGCTAGTAGAGGAGTTCTTGCCTCTCTGCTTTTGAGGCTGTAAGAATGCGAACTAGAGGCTGCTTGCACTCATGTTCCCTGATACCTGGAGAAAGCCCATCTACAGGATAAGAGAAAGAAACACACACCCAGAAGGATAAAGGGCATGGTGACATCTGAGTTCCTGGATCCAGCTGTCCCTGAGTAAGATCTACCCTTGCCCATTATGGTTTTGATTGGTTTCTGTCATTTACAACTGAAAGTGCTCTGACCAATGCATGTGACACTCATTGTCTCCCTTCATGTGGGGGCTGTGAGATTACAAGAGATCTTCCATACCAAGTGCTTAGCGAATGATCAATCCACTGTGGCTATTGGTCCCTGCCCATGATGTCCTCAGCACCATCCAGCTCTGCCTTCAGCTCCCCACCTTGACCAGTGCCTCCTCATTCCCCTGGCTGAAGATCTAGAACCATATTCCTTTCCTTCATTCCAGTACTGCTCACCCCAAGCCCAGTCCACTTGTCCCATACAGTTTCTCTCAGGTCTTTCCTTCCTCACTGTTCCACCTGCCACTGTCCTAGTCCAAGTCACTCGTTCATGCATTCAGCAAACTTTAACTGAGGACGTATTACAGGCTGGGTAATGTGCCGGCCCTGCGGACGGGTCGGCAAACAAGACAGACATCATCCCCCTGACACTCTTTCCTCTGTCTTGGAACTCCCTGAGTACCTGTCAGACTAATTGCCCTTGAATTCGATTTTCATGTTACTCTTCTTTTTAATAACGTTCCTGGTTCCCTGCTTTTCTACCTCATCAAATCTCAATGTCAATGCTTGGCCTTCACAAGTCCTCCACAATCTGCCTCCAAATAGTAATAATATAATAAAACCATTAATAGTAGAAAGAGAAGCTCCCACCATTTATGGCATCCTTCCTGTGAGCAGAAACGGTGCCACTCATTTTATAGGCATGAGCTCACATTCCACCGCTGATCAGCACAGGCACCAACCACCAGGAAGGACCCTGGTGCCATGTCGGGCTGGGCAAACCAGCTCTATTCACAGCCATTCAGAAAGGTGGGTGCACGATCCTCAGTTTACAAACGTGTAAGACACATTAGGGTGAAGGGTCATGGCCAGGGTCACATGGCTGATAAAACAGCGGCACCAGGATTCAAACCCAGGAGCCTCTAAGTCCAGAGCCTTCACCCCATCCCAGAGGGCCTCCCTAAATCCCCACTGCACAACCAGGTTCTTCCCTGCAATTTAAATAGGCCACACTCCTGCTCACGTCATTCATTCACACCTACAGTCATTGGTTGAGGCTTCCCTTTCAAACCATGACCTGTGTAAGAGGAGGGACCTCTGTTGGGGGCAGAGACTATGTCATTTGTGCTCACTGTGATATCCCTGGTTCTTGGCACTTTACCTAAGACGTCATGGTGCTCAGCAAATATTTGTTGAATGAATGAATCCATGCAAGGAGGCATTGGAAAGAGCCAATGGCTGATTCAACATTCAAGGCCCTGGAGCCCCGGGACAGTGTGGGCTGCAATGTTGTTCGTGGCGGTGGTTAATGTTTAATAGTCATCTGAGCCACCAGGCCAGGCCTGAATTCCCACAAGACACAGAGTCTTGATTACCTACAGAGTAGCCGACTTGGAGTCAGGGGAACTCTGGGTCCGAATCTCAGCTCTGTGATCTTGGGCATTTAGCTTCTGTGAGCCTCAGTTTCCTTCCCTGTGATACCAAACTGCCTTGAGGGGTTATAAGGGTTGGTGGATAACATTCTTCACTATCCTTCCACATACTAGCACTCACTCAAGGTTCCTTCTGCTGAAAGGGGTTTAAGACCTAGGCGACTCGTGAAACGGGACAGAACCTCCAAGACAAGAGGTAACATGATCAGCAAGGAGAGCCCAGGGGCACCATACAAGGGGACGATCCCCAGCCAGACTCACAGCTGAGCAGAGGTGGGGGCGAGTGGCTCACAACTGGCCTCAGGCTACTGGAGGTCACCAATTAGATGTCCAATGCGAACCTCTGTCTCTTTAAATAGCTGCCACTGCCAAGTAGAGGCGGATTCTGGGCGGCAGGGCTGGGTGTCCCCATCTGTCCCCCTGTGCCAGTTCTTATCTGCCCTCCCAGTGGTGGGGAGGGGCATGTGGCTTCCCTGCCACTTCCTCACCAAGTGCCCCACTGTTTTGAATGAGAATGCTTCTTAGCTTAGCAAAAACAAGTCTGAACTTTTGTTCAAGTGAGCTTTTCTAGAAAACCAACAAACCAAAGAAAAGGAGCTTAGGAACAGATTAGTGCTGACTCCAGTTCCCACCGTCCTGTTCCCACCCTCCCCAGGCCAGCACTCACTGCTGATCACCCAAACTTCTCTCCGCTTCTTTCCTCCGGGATCCTCTGCAAGGTCGGAATCCGCTAACAAGTCACCGGCCGTTGGCCGTGGGTCCCTCAATTTCTTTCCTCGCTCAGTGGGTGATCGGAAGAATGCAGGGTTTGGGGGCCCCAGCCCTGGGTTCCACCACCAGCGCCCCGTGTGACCTTGAGCAACCCGTGTCACCTCTCTGGGCCTCAGTTTCTTTATTGAAAAATGGGCCTAACAAGGAGGTGAGTGGGTGAGAGGTGAGGACTTGCTAATGAAACCTGTGGAAGCCTTCGCAGGGGGCCACGCGGAGGGGGGCTCACAAAGTATCAGCCGTGTCCCTCCCAGCTTTGAGTTATGGCCTCCCCACCTCTGGCTTCCCAGTCCATCCCATTAAAAAGTCGCCGCATCTGAGCAGCACCTGCATCCCCACGGTCCGGGACAGCAGGCAGGGCGGGGGGGGGGGGTGTGCCAGCGTGACGGGGGTGGCCCAGCCACGAGCGGCCAGAGCTGCCCTCTGCTCTGCCGGCTCCCGCCCGTCCTCCTGCGACCTCCCGCCGGGGGGCTGCGGCCGAGGGGGACGGGGCGCCCTTACCGGAGAAGATCCTCCCGTCCCGAGTGAGGATCGCGGCCCCCACGCGGAAGTGACTGTAGGGGCAGTAGGCGGACTTCTTGGCCTCCCGGCAGGAGAGCAACAACCGCTGGACGAGCTCGGGCTCCAGGGCGCTGGCGGGACGCTCGTGGGCCATGTCTGTCCCCCGGGGCGGCGGACGCGCAGACACCAGCTCCCTGCCCGCGGGAGCCCTGCCCGCGGGAGCCCATCCCGACCCCCGCCACCTTAGCACCTCCCCTGGGGCGTGTCCCTGCGGGGCGCTGGGCGGGGCCGGGAGACGGGTCTCCCGCCCCCCATCGCCCGCCCCGCCCCGCCCCGCAGGCTGCGTTTAGAGGGTGGTGTGGGGCCCAGTGTGGAAGGATGCCACTGTGTCCACGTGTGCTCACCCTCTCCCCTGGGGACCATTCTCGCTGCTGACACACTGAAGGGTGAGTGGTCAGGGCATGGATGCGCCTGTGTAAGGGGCGACTGTGGACACACCCTCCTCAGGGAAGGGGCTGCTGGGGGCGGGGGGGCGGGGTGACGTCTGGGGAGTCCAAGCTCCAAGGGTTGAAATGCCCCTCAGTTTGTTGAATGTCTCTCTCCTTCACTGGGGGTTGTGATGAGGCTGAAAGGGCAGAGCTGGGGCAGCCACTCTGGCTTCCTGAGGCAGAGAGTGTGAGACAAAGCGATAAGACCAAGTTGCTTCTTTATTTTCACCCATCTCCTTCTGACTCCTGTCTTAACCCAGAATTAATTAATTAATTAATTAAATATTTTATTTATTTATTTGACAGAGAGAGACACAGCGAGAGAGGGAACACAAGCAGGGGGAGTGGGAGAGGGAGAAGCAGGCTTCCTGCTGAGCAGGGAGCCCGATGTGGGGCTCGATCCCAGGACCCTGGGATCACGACCTGAGCTGAAGGTAGACGCTTAACGACTGAGCCACCCAGGCGCACCTTAGCCCAGAATTTAAATGTATCTCAGCTGGAGGGAACCTCTGAGGTGGTCTACTCAGGCTTCCTCATTTTTTTGTCGGCAAAATAAATATTGGGCTGGTGGCCAAAGAAATGGGTTTGCTTATTGGCAGCACTACTTTCCACATGTACAACCACTGGCCAGTTCTTTGACCTCTGTGAGCTAGTTTCCTCGTCGCCACAGTGACGATAGTGACCATCTCTGTTCTACTTCTTTGGTTTATAGAAGAGCTTGAACTTTGAAGTTTAGTAGACCCTAGTTGGAATTCCAGTTCTTCCATTTATTAGCCATGTGACCTTAGGAAATTAATAACCCCCTGTCTCTGCAGCCTCAGGTTCCTCGTCTGTAAAGTGGGTGCACTAAGAGTATCTTGCAGAGTTGACATGAGGATCGAATGAGATAATGTGTGTACAGTGAGCATGGTTAGAGGATCCTGTGACACCGCGACAGGAGCACTCTTTGTGACTTCATGCAGACTGGATTATTGTCGTTAAGCGACTTGGCCAAGATCGCATAAGAAAGGCAGAACACCAGATAGAGTGTCCAGAGGCGTCCAAATGTCCACAGACCCCCAGCAAGCGGGAGTGAATCAGCAGCTTCTCCGAGGGCTTAGATGGAGGGTGGGGCAGGGGAGGGGGCAAAGTGGAGGAGGGGGAGACAATGGGGCAGCATGTCCATATCCTGCATGCTGACAGCTCGGGCAAAACAGATGCAGCCCAGCATCTTTGTGTCCTTTAGCCTGGAGCTCTCGCCACATAGAGATACAGGTAAGCACCCAGCTGGGCAAAGTCTGCTTCATTTTCCTCTCCCCTCCCCTGCCTTCTTCCTTTCAGATTCTCCCCACCCCCTTTCTACACATCCAGCCCTCGGAGAAGCATCTGGTTCCTTCCCGCCTGCTG
The DNA here is from genome assembly GCF_964656455.1 of Halichoerus grypus. Lineage (NCBI taxonomy): Eukaryota > Metazoa > Chordata > Mammalia > Carnivora > Phocidae > Halichoerus > Halichoerus grypus. Next base: position 172,670,943 of record NC_135716.1, read on the forward strand.
GTGCAATTTTCTTCTGGTTCTACACACTTGGCGTCGAGAGCAGTTTCCTGGATCTGAAGCAGGATTGGCAGAGAGAACCAGGAGCTCCAGTGGCACAGTCGGTTAGTGCGCGGTACTTATACGGCAGACAGAACCAGCCCTAATATTCCCTTGGCTTCTCTATCCCTGCGCTACCCAGTGACTCCGAAGACGCCTCTCCTGAGGTTCCAGGAAAGAAAACAGAGGATGTCTGGGGACCATGTGCAGCCATTCCACATGGAAATAATTCCAAAGCTTTTGGGAGCCAGGTATAATTGCAAAGGGAAAAGGGATATAGGTCCTGCTGGCCTAGCAGGCCTGTCGGAGACCTCCATAGGCAGTGCTGTTTCTGTCCCCTGCCCTGTCTTGACTCACATCAGCTAAGCCCAGCCCTACCCGGGACTGGGGCTGGGCTCCTTGGCTCCGTAGCACCAGGAGAACTTGGATGACCTCGGCCCCTTCAAACCTCTTTACCTGCACTTGGCCACAAGTGGGGACAGTGCCCCTTGCACAGCCAGCTGAATGCTGTAGTTCTAGAATTTCTGATGGAAGGGGCTTGGAGTGGCCGTGGAAACGTACAAAGCTAAGTTTTAGAGCAATAATATTAACAACATTTCCTAAACATGCTTTAATCTCCACTCTACATAAAATTAAGAAAGGTTAATTGCCCAGCTCAAAGAAGAGGAATATCTAAGAAAGGTGTTTTGAGTGGTGGTGGAGATTGTCAGGGCCCAAAGCCCTTCCCCCCACCCCCAGGCCTTTCCTCTGCGCAGGAGGACCATCCACAGTCCCCCGTGTTAGAGCTCAGATACCATTATCCCACTTCTTCATTGAATGAATAGTTTACTCATAATCACAGCTAACTCTTATTAAGCTCTTCCCATGCGCCAAGCCCTGTGCTAAACACATGATTTGAATTATTTCATGTTATCCTCACCACGAGGTAGATGCAGGCAAGATTACTGCCCATGTTTTACTGATGAGGATGAGTAGGGGACGGGGAGGTTAGGTAGGGAGGGATAGGTAGGGGGCTACATGATCAGGCTCACCAAAAATCCCAGAAATGCTGAGGCCAAAGAAACCAGAGATAAGGGGAACAAACCAGACCACCCTGCCCTGGGCGTGCATCAGAGGTGGGGGCTTTTTCTGGCAGTCACATTGTGACCACAAAGAATGACCAGACCCCAAAGAAGAAGTGAGCCATTAAAGATGTTATCACTAGTCCTTACTGGAACCAAGAGGTCACAGGACTGTTAAGGCCACAAGCTCCCTGGTCAGTTTTAAATAAAAGACTGTTGGTGGAGGCCCAGGTTGGCGATGGGGTCAGGACCCCTCTCACTCCTGAGAGCTTTTTATGTACCTTTGCTTCATAAAATTCTATGGTTCTGCTCACTCTCCTTCGTCTGCAAGATTCATTCTTCGACTCCATGAGACAAAAACCTCGATTTCTTGCTTCGTTTTGGTGCTGAAACCCGGGAACACTCCCACCAAAGGGTGAGTAAAAGCAGACTCTTTTCTTTCCTGGGAGGTGTCTTTCCCTTGGATAACCTCTTCTTTTAATAAACAACAAAACCAGGCACCTGTCGGCCAGTTAAAAGTGAATAGTGTCGCCATCGGTCTTAAGTCTCGGGTGACAGGCTTCTGGACAAAGTCCTTAAAAGAAGGGAATGTTGGCCTAACCCTACCCACTTCTGCTTTCTGTTCATTGACTTTTCTTAAATGGCTTTCCTCCACCTTTCTTCCACCTTCCACTTTGCCCATAGTAGGGCCCTTTCTGACCCCCGATGATCAGTACCCCCTTCTAATCAGGGATTCATTTCAGGATTTAGAATCACTTTTTATCCTCTGCAGTTTCTTCTCTAAGCACCTGGGAATGTCATGGGTTCAACAGTTCCGAAAGTAGTCCCACCGACTTTGTCATCTGGGGGAAGGGTGTTGCCTATGTAGATATAAGACTTTTTCTTTTAAAAGTGTCTTTCATGAGAATTTAGTTTAGGAGGAACCAGCTTTTCCTCATTTTTTGCTGCCTGGTAAGACATAGGTTTTTCTATTAGGTATATTTAGGTTTAATCACAGTCAGGAATTAAAACCCAAATTATCGGCAAGCAGGATTAGAGCTATCTCCTTATATGACAAGTTGGAGGCAGCCCCATGTTTCCTGGGCCTTTCCTCCCCTTGGAATCCTTTGGGCATTAAGGAGGGAGTTGCAAACCCCCAGCCAATTCCTCGATTGGTTGCATTAGTTGTTGGGGCTTTAAGGGGTCATATAGTTGAGACTTTCTTGCTCCAACAGCAAAGAAGATGGAATTATAATGATGTTAAATCTCAGGGCCTGCACCCCTCAACAGGGCCATACTTGCAAATGGGACATCAGGTATACGAACGGAAAAAGCACCCAAGGGGTAAGGCAAGGAAACATAATTTAATTTGGCTTATAATTAGCCTGACTGACCAAAGCACATGGGGCTAGGGCTACAAGCGAATTTATATGACCAAACAATGAGGGTTCAATTGAGAGCTCCGAAGAATGAGGTCCTTAAAAAGGATTTCCCCTACTCTGTCCAAGGCTCATACGGGGAGCACACATAAGGATTGGCAATCCAGCACTCTGAACCTGCCCTTTGGTCACCACTGGTGACCCTGGGGTCTCTGAGACACGTAAAAGGATGGAAATGGCCCTGGGGGGTCACGCCCCAGGGAGGCCTCATCCTTAAGCAACACATGCCTCCCATTGGAGAGACCCAAGCTGTTTTGCTTGTGTTCTTAGCCTTCTAAAAGAATATCAGTTTCAACTGTTGACCTCGCTAAGCCCCTCATGATCAGGCCAGACTTTCTGAGAAATCCAGAGGAAACCAGGGGGATCGGGTCACCGGAGCAGGTAAGGATGGCTACTCCTGCCGGCCTGGTCCTTCCTCTCATGTGGGTAGGCAAGCAGGCAGATTTATGTAAGACATACAAATTGGGCCCCACTCTCCTGGCCTCCATAAATGATTAAGAAAAGCAAATACCTAATAACTCACTCCCTGAGCTTCCTTCCCCGGTGGTGGTACCGCCCTCTAAGCCTTCTTGCCCTTCTTATCCGGGTGGAACTAGACCAAAAGTCTTCCCGATGACAAAAAGGTGCGCTTGTTATGTGCATGAACTGAGATGCCTAGTGAATTCAGCCCAATTAAGGTACATGGACCTTTCTCTCTCCAAGATTTTAAACAGATTAAGAGGAATTTGGGCAAATTCACCGATAACCCTGACCAATACACTGAAGTCTTTCAAAATTTAACTCAGATGTTTGAATTAGACTGGGAAGCTGTAATCTTGATTCTTACAGAAAAGGAAGGTGCCCTACAGGCTGTTGGAACCTTTGGGGATGAACACACGATGGCCTATGGGCAGGGAATAGAGTGATGAAGGATAGTTGGAAGGCAGGCAGGCAAGGACAGGGCCCTGCCCCTAAGAGCAAACCACCCTTAAAAGGATTTTACTCCACCCTGGAAGGAGCCCTCCACCCTTTCCCATGTGACAAGAACCTGATTGGATGACAGGTGCAGGGAGGGTCGATCAGATTAAAACAGCCCACCAACAAAGCCATAAAAACCCCCAGACTTAGAAATTCTGGTGGCAACCTTCTCGGTTCCCCTCCCTCTTTGGGAGCTTTGTGTGATCACTTAACCACTTTGCTATCACGCAATAAGTCTTACTTTGCTGCCCACCATTCTGTCTGGTCTACTTCTTTGTTCTTCAAAGCGGCGTGACCAAGAACCCCGGAGCACTGACGGAGAAAAAAATCCTGTAACACAAGTAGATGAAGAGACTTGCCCAACTGGTAAACAGGAGGTTCCTCTAGAAGACCCCAGATGGGACTGTGATAGTTCCTGGGGAATCTGGAGACAAAAACACTTTCAGGCATGTGTTTCAGAAGGATTAAGAACTAGGGCTAAGTCTTTAAACTATTCCAAGCTAGCCCATGTAGTTCAGGGGCCCTTCGAGCCCCCTTCCACCTTCTTAGAGAGACAGAGAGGCTTGAATATGACATACCTCTTTAGTCCCGGATACTCCAGAGGGAGAAATAATATTAAAAGATAAGTTTGTAACTCAGTCGGCTCCTGATATTCAGAGAAAATTGCAAAAGATGGCCGTAGGTCCACACAGCTCCCTAGATACGCTCCTGAAGATGACTAATTCCATCTTCTTCAATAGAGATCCACAGGGGCCTGGGTGAAGGAAAGGAGAGACCCAAAGAAAGCGATTTTTCTAGTGGCGGCCCTAAAGGACAAGACCTCTAGTCAACACGAGGAACTCCAGGTACCTGTTATAAATGGAGGCAAATCGGGCACTTCAAACGAGAATGCCCCCCAAAGCTGCCACAGCCCTGTCCTATATGCAAAGGAGACCACTGGAAGAGTGATTGTCCTCATGGACGAAGGTCTGGGGTCCCGTCCTTTTCTCAAGGGATCCAACAAGATAGATGGGGGCCCGGGGCTCCAACTCTCTGCCCCTGTCGCACAGATCATCACCACGCAGGAGCCTCGGGTCACATTGGAGATTGAAGGAAACAGTTTCCTTCTGGATACAGGGGCCACTACTCTGCCCTCCTTTCCAATCCCGGTGGCCTCACCACTCATGAGGTTACAGTAAGCGGTGTCTCGGGAGAAGCCCTGACTAAATACTTTTCGGAAGCCCTCTGCTGTGTCTGGGAAGAGAAGAGATAATATTCACTCTTTCATTTCTAATCATGCCCAAAAGTCTGACACCCTTACTGGGAAGAGATACCTTGGCTCAGATGATGACCACTGTATCGTTGGCCCCCGACAGCCTTTAAGTCTCCCTCTAACAGAGGATGACGTTGACCCTCTAACAGAGGTATGGGCCTCTGAAGGAAAATAGGACATGCTAAGACCACCTCCCTTGTCATCGCTTAAAGGATCCCTCCTGATCTATTGGATGATAATTATCTAAATAGGCCTCTTCCTAATAGAACCCGGGTTGCTGGAAGAAACAGGCCATCCTAGACGAAGGGGATGCTGACTCTCTCTCTGTGATCCTCCTAATAGATGGGGGGCTTCTCCCTCATTCATGCTCCGGTTAATGGCTATAATTGGAGCCAACTGTGGTTGGTCTCCCTTGGGACGGGGACTTTAAGGAACATTTCCAAGCAGCTGCTGAAACTCCCTTTGTTTTGGGGAAATTCCCTGTCTTCTCCAGCCCCACATAGACTGCCTAATTCCACTTGTTGGTGGAAAAAACGGCATTTGCTTATCTGTCCAAGTGGATGAGCTTTAGAATCAGGAACCCTTTTTCTCCGCCTTCTGGCTGCACTTGGTCTCTTCTATCTCCCCCTCCCCCACCCCCTCCTCCTGTTTCTGCACCACCTTGGGTGCAGCCTCATACACTGCCCACTTCAGATTTTCCCCACCAGTGCCCCAGGTAAAGATTAACAATGGGGAACAAATTGATTGACTTTTAAGTGGACCCAGGTGGAACATAATTCGGCATTTAAACTAATTGAAACTTTTATTCTATCAAGATCTACTGAAGGTCAAATAAGCTCATGTTATCTCTGTTGCAATGTGATGACTTAAAATGATGGTTAATCTTGTCTGTCTCAAAGTTTTCACAGGTAATTATTATAGCTTTCAAAGTCTTTGGTAAGCTGAAACTTTAAAAGTTTTGCTTGGATGATAAGTGGGATTGAATTCATTGGACATCTAGGTCTTTTCCAAATAGAATGGAATGCTAAAGCATTGATTGCTGAATACAGGTTTGCGCTTTTGACTTCTTCTTGCAAAGAAACTAAGGATATTTAAGTCTGTTGGAAAAAGCCATGCTCTGTGCTTAATAGATTCGTAGGTTAGCCATCCAAAGAATTCTGGTGTGACAGTTTGCAATTGGTAACTACTTCATCTTCACTAAGTAGTTCAACTAAGGTTTCTAAGAGTTAAAATTCTGCTAAATGGAATTAAGGTTGATGGAAATAAAGGAAGCAACTCTGTATGCATAAGAAAGATACAAGGAATGGAAACACATTTTTGTTGAAGGTAAATGAAGGTAATTTGGTCCTAAATAAGACTGTTTGTTTGTTTTGTTTTTTAATGCTTTATTTATTCATGAGAGTCAGAGAGAGAGGCAGAGGCAGAGGGAGAGGTAGGCTCCCCACCTAGGAAGGAGCCCTATGCGGGACTCGACCCCAGGACCCCGGGACCATGACCTGAGCCGAAGGCAGACGCTTAACCATCTGAGCCACCCAGGCGCCCCAAGACCGGTTGTTTGGAAAGAAGTGGCTTGGGACAAAATCTGAATGCAAAGGAAAGTTGTAGAAAGTTTGTGAAGGGAAATCTTTGGAAGGGAATTTTAGGTGTCAGGATGGACTAAGATTGAAGTAAATGGATTTTAAAGTACACCGGTATAAGATTGAAAGTCTGCTTTCTCTCAGTTAAAAAGACAACGTTTTCTTGAATTGTTGGTCTGCTCTTGATAAGAAAATGTAAGCAAAGTCGTTTTTTCTTTTCTTTCCCCAGAAAAAACGGTTTCTATGTTTTGCCTTTATCAGGTCTTTAATGATCCTTAATCCTGTTTAGGCTTGTGCTTTAGAACTTTCTAAGGGTTTAACAAACTTCCCCCAAGCACCTGGGTGGCTCAGTTGCTTAAGCATCTGCCTTTGGCTCAGGTCAGGATCCCAAGAGTCCTGCATCAGGCTCCCTGCTTAGCGGGGAGCCTGCTTCTCCTCTCCCTCTGCCCCTCGCTCTGTTCATGCTCTCTCTCTCTCTCAAATAAATAAATTTATTTGTCAGAGAGAGAGAGCACAAGCAGGGGAGTGGCAGGCAGTTTTTCAGTTTTTCATGAAACTGAAATGGGTAAGAATTTCCAGAACTAACTAAAAAGCTGCATTCAGACTGAACAAGAATTAGTAACATGGGACTAAATGCACTAAAAAGATGATGATAGTTTTATGACCCTTGTTTGAAACATTGCTCATTCTCTAATGTTTACTCTTCCAGATTAAGGAAACTTTCTCTTAAGATATCTATGACTTATAGAAACATGATAAAGTATTCATTTGTAAACAAATTGTAGCTTTTAACTTTTCTCTCTACCTGAACCCTCTGAAATTCAAAAGGTCTCAGTCAGTCTTCTTTCTCCCATGGCAGTCATAGTCATTTGCATAAGTTCAGTAAGAATCTGTTCTTGTAACAGGATACCATTGGAAACTTTGGTTATTTTACCAAGGCTTTGACTGGAATATCATATTTGAGAGAGACATGCATAGACTCAGATAAGACCAAACAGCTTGCAGGAACTGAGGTTGACTTGATGAAACATGGAGCCAATAAAGGCCCTTGGAACTGTTGGCCCGATACCTTGCTTACAGAGTTCCCAGCAGCCTCACCAGGTGAGTAAAGAATGTCACTTCCTGGCAGGTGCAGGAACCTCAGGGTATATTGGGGACCTCGTGAAGAGGAATCTGCCCAAATCTACAGGTTTGCAGGCATGTCTGATGGCAGGTACTTGGCTTGGCTTCTGGCCTGCAGAGGCTACTAAAGGTTCAATCCAGATTCCTTATAAAAGTTCCAGCAAAGCAGATTTTAAAAGATCCAAATGGCCAATTGCTATTCTCACTGAACTTATGTAAATAATTAGGCCAAGTTTGTAAAAATTGGACTCGTTTTGCAAACAAATTAGTCTTGATTTGGCTATCTCTGGAAATAAGGGTGATTTTATTTTATTTTATTTTTTTAAAGATTTTTTATTTATTTATCTGAGAGAGAGAACGGGAGACAGAGAGCATGAGAGGGGGAGGATCAGAGGGAGAAGCAGACTCCCCGCTGAGCAGGGAGTCCGATGTGGGACTCGATCCCGGGACTCCAGGATCATGACCTGAGCCGAAGGCAGTTGCTTAACCAACTGAGCCACCCAGGCGCCCCAATAAGGGTGATTTTAGAGAGAAAAATTATGTTTCAATAACACACTTTCACGGATGTTAAATTCTAGTTCTGATTGTCTTTACATGTTTGTTGTTTGCCTAAGCTAGACAACTTGAGGTAAACTTCAGAGAAATTGCCACAATAGCTCATGTATAGACAATCTTCTTGCTTGTTATTCTGTGGGGATAATAACAGGACCCCATGGGTATATAACTATTTGAACAGCTGAAAAATGGGGTTGATTCCCCAACAATTTTTTTTTTAAGATTTTATTTATTTATTTAATTGACAGAGAGAGAGAGAGAGACAGCGTGCGAGGGAACACAAGCAGGGGGAGTGGGAGAGGAAGAAGCAGGCTTCCGGCTGAGCAGAGAGCCCGATGCGGGGCTTGATCCCAGGACCCTGGGATCATGACCTGAGCTGAAGGCAGTCGCTTAACCAACTGAGCCACCCAGGCACCCCGATTCCCCAACAATTGTATAACTCAACTAGCACCTTGACCAATTCTGTGTGGCTGGGATGACAAAATGGCTCCTTAAAAGCCAGAGCGCACCCCACTCCATAGGGTTAACTATGAACTTATGGAGATCTTGGACGACCCCACTTTCTTTATGATTGGATTGGATGATGCACTTGGGAATGCCCTTATCTCTTGAGACAAGTCTCCTCCCACTTGCCAGTGATTCCTTGTAATTAGGATATTGTTAAGGCTGGACCTCAAACAAAAAGGGCTTCTTGATGGTTTCATCCCTCACAGTCATATATATCCTAGAAGTCACCTCCATTGATGTACAATTGTAAACAAAGCCTCTAACCGAACATACAATAGCCTTCCTGGTAAAGGGAGCCTCAAAGCTCCCTATGGGACTCTCAGGACTTACATTAGGACTGTAACATGAAATAGGCAAAACGGTGTGCTTGCTAGCTGGACTCTGATGCTATCTCCAGGTGGATAGTGCCAGAATTGAGTTGAATTGTAGGAGTTCCAACTCCAACTGGAGTTTGAGAATTGCTTGTTGGATGTATGGGGAACACCCCATCCCCAGTGTTGGAGTTGGGTGCACACACCCATATATATCCCAATAGGATAGTAGGCAAAAGACGTGAACAGGTATTTTACAGAAGAAATGGGGATGGAAAGAACTTCTGTACAAATATTCAATCTTCAAAGTTAGCCACATGCAAATTAAACAGTTTTGTTCAATTAAAGACTTGATAGACAAAGCTGGCAGAAGGTTGAAAAACTGGGGGGAAAAAGTCTTCAAAGGCTAGAACAATAGCAAACAAATAGTATAGCGACTATGTAAGGAGCTCATGGCAAATCAACAAGAAAAAGACTGGAGACTTCTATAGAGAGATGGGCAAAGGATATGAATAGGCACTTTGCAGAAGGGGAAGTGCAAATGGTCAAGGAAGTGTTTGCTCAACCTCTTTACCGTCAGAGAAATGAAATTAAGACAAGGAGATGTCACTTTACACCCATTAAAATGGCAAAAAGAAAAAAAAAAGGATGGTGATAAGCGTTAGTAAAGATGAGGGGAGACTGGAACCCTCATGTGCGGCTGCTGGGTTTCCAAATTGGAACAGCCTTCCAGAGTGTGATGTAGCAGGACTTAGTGAAATCAGATGTGTGTTTACCTTGAGATGCAGTGTGCTTCCAGCTCTAGGTAAGCAGAGATACTCTCACATGGATCCATAAAAGGATTTTTAACAAGTATTTATTTGAGAGAGAAAGAGAGCAATCGAGCATGAGTGGAGAGAGGGGCAGAGGGAGAGGGAGAAGAGAAACAGACTCCCTGCTGAGCAGGGATCCTGATGAGGGGCTCAATCCCAGGACCCCGAGATCATGACCTGACCTGAAGGCAGATGCTTAACCAGCTGAGCCACCCAGGCGACCCAGGTAGTTATATTTTTAACTTTCTGAGGAACCTGAATACTGTCATCCACAATGGCTGCACCAGTTTGCATTCCCAGCAACAGTGCACAAGAGTTCCTTTTTCTCCACATTCTCGCCAACACTTGTTGTTTCTTGTGTTTTTGCTTTAACCATTCTGATAGGTGGCAGGTGATATCTCATTGTAGTTTTGATTTGCATTTCCCTGATGATGAGTGATGTTGAGCATCTTTTTATGTGTTTGTTGACCATTTGTATGTCTCTTTTGGAAAAACTGCGTGTTCTGCCCATTTTTTAAGGGTTACTTGTTCTTTTGGTGTTGAGTTGTATCAGTTTGTTGTATGTTTTGGATACTAAACCTTTATCAGATATGTCATTTGCAAATATCTTCTCCCATTCAGTAGGTTGCCTTTTAGTTTTGTTGATTGTTTCTTTTGCTGTGCAGAAGCTTTTTTATTTTGGTATAGTCCCCATAGTTTGTTTTTGGTCTTATTTCCCTTGCCTCAGGAGACATATCTGGAAAAATGTTACTATGGCTTGATGTCAAAGAAATTACTGCCTGTCCTCTCTTCTAGGATTTTTATGTTTTCAGGTCTCATATTTAGGTCTTTGATGCATTTTTTTTTTTAAGATTTTATTTTTTTAAGTAATCTCTACACTCAACGTAAAACTCAAACTCACAACCTTGAGATTGAGAGTCGTACACTCCACTGACTGAGCCAGCCGGGTGGCCCTCTTTATCACATTTTGAGTTTATTTTTGTGTATGGTGAAAGAAATTTAGTGTATGGCTTTTGCATGTAGCTGTTCAGTTTGCCCAACACCATTTGCTGAAGAAACTGGTTGTTGTTTTATATTTTTTGAAGCTTTTTTTTTAGGTGCATGTATGTTTGTGATCATGATATCATTTTGATTTATCAATTATTTTTTTATATAGAATGTCTCTTTTTGTTTCTCACAATTAAAAAATATATCTTTTTCCTGAAATTAATGTTAATAACCTGGGAGTCCCTTTATTTTAGGAGTTCTTAACTTTTGTTGTGCCATAGATTCCTTTGGCAGCCTAGTGAGACCTTTCAAAATAATGTTTTTATTTATTATTATTATTATTATTTTAATGTGGGGCTTGAACACCACCCTGAGATCAAGACCTGAGCTGAGAACAAGAGTTGGATGCTTAGCCAACTGAGCCACCGAGCGCCGCCCCCCGCCCCGCCAAATAATGTTTTTAAATGCATGGAATTGGGATATCTGGGTGGCTCAGTCAGTTAAGCATCTGACTCTTGATTTCGGCTCAGGTCATGATCTCAGGGTCCAGGGATTGAGCCCCTCTTGGGGCTCCCTGCTCAACAGGGAGTCTTCTTGTCTCCCTCTCCCTCTGCCCTTCCCCTTGTTCGCCCTCTCTCTCTTAAATAAAAAAAAAAATAATTTTTTTTAAAAAAATGCATGGAATTAGAAAGCAAACCAATTATATTGAAATAATTATCAGAATAGTTAAAATATTTGTCATATTATATGTAGCTTTTTATTGATGTATTGAATAACAAGATCGAACAGTAGGCCTAACAACTACTGTGATTTTGAAGTAGTGATAGGAGTAAAAGATATTTTAGGATACTACAGGAAAGTGATATGAAAATATTTATGATTTACATTAGTGACAAAGTCACAGATGTGCTCATATTTCTGTGATTTGTTGTCTACATTTGTAAATAACAGGGATGCCAAGTTTTAGTTAGAGTTTAGTGAAAATAAAGGCCTATTTTTTCCTTCCAAGTTCACAGACTCCTTGAATTTTATCCAGTGACTCACTGGGAGTCCGTGGGCCCTAAGATAAGAACCCCTGCCTTCTCTTTCTTTCTTTCTTTCTTTCTTTCTTTCTTTCTTTCTTTCTTTCTTTCTCTTTCTTTCTTTCTTTCTTTCTTTCTTTCTTTCTCTTCCTTCCTTCCTTCCTTCCTTCCTTCCTTCCTTCCTTCCTTCCTTCCTTTCTTTCTTTCATCCTTTCTTTCTAGAGTGCAGGGAGGGACAGAGGGAGAGAGAGAGAGAATCTTAAGCAGGCTCCATGCTCAGTGCAGAGCCCAATGCCAGGCTTGATCTCACAACCCTCACAGTGACTTGAGCTGAAATTGAGTCAGATGCCCAACCAACTGAGCCACCCAGGCACTCCATCCCCTGCCTTATTCTTTTTTTTTTTTTTAAAGATTTTATTTATTTATTTGACAGAGAGACACAGCAAGAGAGGGAACGCAAGCGGGGGGAGTGGGAGAGGGAGAAGCAGGCTCCCCGCGGAGCAGGGAGCCCGATGCGGGGCTCGATCCCAGGATCCCGGGATCATGACCTGAGCCAAAGGCAGACGCCCAATGACTGAGCCACCCAGGCGCCCTCCCCTGCCTTATTCTCAATCTTTTGGTTCTTCGTTGTAAATGATTCAGTTATAAATGACCTATTACTGGTGATTTAAAAAACTCTTCTGAAAGTCTCTGTCTTTTGATCAGATACTTCAGTCCATTTACACTTATTGTAATTATTGCTATGTTTTAGATTTTCCTCTGACATCTTATTCATATATCAGTTAGAATTAGGTTTGACTTATATTAGAGAAAACACCGTATAATAGTGGTTTAAATAACATACAATTTTATCTCTCTTAGTCTAGGATCCCATAGCCATCAGGGACCCAGCTTAGCTTGTAGTTTCCATCTTCAAGTTCCTCTTATGGCCCAAGATGGCTACTGGAGCTTTAGCCTTCACAAACTCATTCCAAGAAGCAGGAAGAATGGTAGAAGAGTAATAAGGGTGCACCTCTACTTACATTTCATTAGCCAGAGCTTAGTTATATGGTCTCACCTAGTAGCAAGGGAAGCTGGGAAATGCTTTCTTTTGGAATGGGTACGTGGATGGCCTGAACAACATCAGGGTTATTTTACTAAGGAAGAAGAGGACAGTGGATATTGGGTGACTGTTAGCGGTCTCTGCTTCAGTCTCTTCACCACAGCTGAGCGCCAACCGTCAGCAGCAGCTTGAGCCTTTAATATGGTACCTGATCTGGAGAGGACCAGCCTGCCATCTGGTGGCATGTTGGTTACATTGGATTCCTTTCATTATGGAGGCTGGATTGATTAGCCCTCCCTGGAATAGGCATTTATTCTGGCTATGGGTTTGCATGCTCTGCCTGCCATCCTTCTGCATGCAACATCATTAGTGGATTTACTGAATTGAATGTCTTATTCACAATCATGGTAGTCCAAACAGCATTGCTTCTGACCAGAGGCCTCGTTTTTCAGCAAAAGCAGTAAAGAACTTGTAGGTGAGTATGAGATTCACCAGTCTTGCCACATATTCTTATCACCAGAATCACTTTGCTTTATGGGTTGGTGACTTGATTAGTGTCAGCCAACAAGACAACCTTGTATGACTCTGAAGTGCTCGCCTATTGTTGGCATATGTTCTGAATGGGCAACCAGTGCAAGATGATGTTTCTCTCTCTTCCAGCATTTGTGGATTGGGGAATCTTGGGCTGGATAACTTCTAAAATTTTTGCTTCCCAAGACCTTGGGCTCTGCTAGTTTAGAGGTCTTAGTATGCTAGGAAGAATATTTCCACCAGGGCAAACCACAGAGGTCCCACTTATTTGGAAACTGAGACCAACATCTGACCATTTCAGAGTCCACATGCCCTGGATGAACAGGTTTGGGGTGGGGAATGGTTCTGTGTTGGCTGGAGTAATTGATTCTAGTTGTTAAGGGGGAAATATAGTTGCTGCTGCCAGTGGGAGCAGGGAGATGTGTGTCTCTGGATCCCATGAAATCCTCTGGGGTGCTTTCTAATTCCATGGTTGGTGGTAAAAGTTAATGGAAGAGGACAGTGACCCGAATGAGCAAGACAACTGTGGGCTCAGTTTCCTTCTGAATGAAGCTCGGATCATCCCACTAGGTCAAAATCTCTGACCACATGAGGTGCTTGCTGAAGGCAAAGGGAACATGGAGAGACAGCAGAGGAAGGATGTTATAAATGCCTCATGACCTGTGACAGAGATGAGAATTATGGCACTTATTTATGTGTTCTTTCCTTACTGAGTCACATATATGTTTATTGATGGTGCCAATTGTCCCTCCTTCCTCTGCCATTTTGGATAGTGTCGTTTGTTGGTGGTAAACTTAACCACTAAGTGCATGGATTACAGGATATCAAGATGGGATTGTGGCTGGAGAAAAGGAGAACATGACCCAGGCTCCATGTGGTTACTGACAGCCTTAGAATTTGTTTTTCTGAGAAAAGGATAAAGATGTTCTCATTTGACTGAGACACATTCGCATTAGGTTGGGTGGCGACATGTTGTGGCTGTTTTGTGGAAGATTAAGAATGAAAAGTAGGGTGGATATGGATGTTGAGGAACTAAGGAGTGGACTGTGGCCAATACTGAAGACCAACCCTACTCAGCATCCCTCCAAAGCTCCTTCCATCACGGCTTCTGCTATGGAGGCTGGAATGCTAGAGAGGACATTTCCAGACTCTCTTGCAGCTAGGATTTCCATAGATCGCTTGGCTTCTGCCAGGGAGATGCCAACCAGCCAAAAATGGAAGGTAGAGCCCTGGGAGGAGGTGGCCATGTGGCTTTTCTGGATGCACTGTTAGAGGTGTTTCTGTTCCTTTGCGGCAGCTGTGGTGGAAGCCTTATGCCAGGATGGTCCTTGCCTTCTTGGTGCAGAGCAGGTGAGCCAGCCACTTCCTGCATGGCGTTTCTCCTGACTGTAACCAGCCACGAAGTTCTTAAATCAGCGGCGGTGGCAGGAGCCCCCCTGCCAGGCTAGTTTTGCAGTGAGATTCGGGGGGTTATTCCTGAAATAGAGTCTGTGTCTCAGTCCTTCAAATGAGTCTGAAGCCAACCTAATCCCCATAGTCAATCCCCTCTTTCTTTCTTTTTTTTTTTTTAAGATTTTATTTATTTATTTGACAGGGAGAGAGAGAGACAGTGAGAGCAGGAACACAAGCAGGGGGAGTGAGAGAGGGAGTAGCAGGCTTCCCGCCGAGCAGGGAGCCCGATGCGGGGCTCAATCCCAGGACCCTGGGATCATGACCTGAGCCCAGGGCAGACGCTTAAGGACTGAGCCACCCAGGCGCCCCGCCCTCTTTCTTTTAATTGAGATGTAATTGACATACAACTGATATTAGTTTCAGGTGCACAGCATAATGACTTGATATTTGCATATATCGTGAAATGATCACCACAAATCTACTTAACATCCATCACTATACATAGGGACACACTTTTTTTTTCTTGTGAGAACTTTTAAAGCTACTGTGTTAGCAACTTTCAAATATGCATTATAGTATTAACTATAGTCACCATGCTGTATATTACATCCCCAGGACTTATTTATTTTATAACTGGAAGTTTGTACCTTTGATCCCTCTCACCCATTTTACCCACCCCCATCCCTCACCTCTGGCAACCACCAATCTGTTCTCCATCTATGAGCTCATTTCCCCCCCTTATTTTTAGATTCCACATATAAGTGAGATCACACAGTATTGTCTTTCTTTGCCTGACTTATTTCACTTAGCATAATGCCCTCAAGATACCTCTGCACTGTTGCAGATGGCAAGATCCTTCTTTTTTATGGCATGTTTATACCTCATTTTCTTTATCCTTTCATCCATCGATGGACACTTAGGTTGCTCCATATCTTGATTGTTATAAATAATGCTGCAATGAACATGGGCTGCAGATATCTTTTGGATTTAGTGTTTTTGTTTTCTCCCCTCCCCACCTTTTCTGACTTTGCTAAATCCTTATTTTTTCCCTATTGGTTTGAAAATTATTCATTTTCATTTTCTTTTTAGTGGTTATCCATAATTAGTATGACTCATGCTTATGCTAATTTCCCATCAATTTCTAAAGCTTATCAATATTTATATTTTCCTTCTGAACAAGACAACACCTTAGCATGTTCTCACTTCTTTCTGTCCATCACCACTCCACGGCCAATTTGGTTTTCTAGGGCACTCCCAGGGCAGGGTTTGAGGGAGGGAGACAGCAGACTTTGTTAGTTTGTGATTATAATCAGGAACCAGAAGTCTATCATTCCTAATATGTACTTTTAACTCTTTAAAAAAATTGTACCGAAGAACAATACATCTCCAAAATTTTCATACAGGAATGTTAATACACAGGAGAGGGCCAATGATTTTTTTTTTTTTTTCCAGAGAGAGAGGCGTGCGAGCAGGGGAGTGGGGAAGGGCAGAGAAAGAGAGGGAAAGAATCTTAAGCAGGCTTCAGGCCGAGTGTGGAGCCCGACATGGGGCTCAATCTCACGACCCTGAGATCATGACCTGAGCCGAAATCAAGAGTTGGATGCTCAACCAACTGAGCCATCCAGGTGCTCCAGTGATTTTTTTTTTCTTTTTAAGATTTTATTTATTTATTTGACAGAGAGAGAGACAGTGAGAGAGGGAACACAAGCAGGGGGAGTGGGAGAGGGAGAAGCAGGCTTCCCACGGAGCAGGGAGCCCGATGCGGGGCTCGATCCCAGGACCCCGGGATCACGACCCGAACAGAAGGCAGATGCTCAACGACTGAGCCACCCAGGTGCCCCGCTCCAGTGATTTTTTAATGGGGCAGAGTTAACTTGTTTTTCTGTAGACCTGGGAATCAAATTTCTACTGCCTTCTCTGTGTATACATTCGATAATTCAACACATATTTATTGAGTATATACTATGTGCCAAGCACTGTCCCATGTTCTTGGGATGCATCAGTGAACAAAGCAGACAAAGACCCTTGCTCTTCCGGAGCTTACCTTCTAACAGGGGAGCAAGGTAACAAAAATGATCATAATAAATGTGTATATTACATAGTATGTGAGAAGGCGACAAGTCTTATGGAAAAAAAGAACAAGTAGAACAGGGTCAGGGGGAGGATGAGGGAGAGGCAGGTCATGGCATGGAGTCTGGTGGTCAGGGTCGGCCTCATGGAGAAGCGAAGACTTGCAGCAGGTGAGGGAGTGAACACCTATCTCACAGATGTTATTGGGGGAAGGGCTTTCCCAGCAGAAAGACCGCCGTAGCAGGGGCCCTAGAGCCTGGAGCGGGTCTGCTGCATTTTCATTTCTTTTAAATATGTCATTGATAAGCACCCTTTTTTCCCTTTGAATTTCTCAAATTTCTGCCTATGTGCAATTATACTATACACCACCACTATACGTACTCTACTATATTGGAGCACCCCCGCTTCCCATGCTTCCTTAAACACCAGGCAAGTCTTGGCCATTATTACATGTTAAAGCGTGTCCCCAGCACCGCAGTGGGCTGGATATCGTCCATTGGCACTTGATATCCATTCTGACTCCTCCTCTGGTCTGCCCTCTATTGTAGGGGTGAAATGACTGAACACTACCTTTTCAGGACCCTTTGGAGCTAGGGTCTGGATGAGATGTAGTTTCTGCCAATGAGACTCGCTCACGTGTGATATGGAAGCCCTGTGGGACTGAGCTATCTCCCTGCGATACCAATAGCTGGTGGGCAAGTTCTGACCGGACTGTACGTTCCAGAGTCTAGTCACCAGCGTCATAGGTGCGGGACAGTTGGGCGGCAGCAGCAGCGGAGGGTAGTAGTGACCTTGGCAGCTATTGTAGTATGACCTTGAACCCCCTGACTTCCACTACTCCAGTCCCCCAATGATTTTGTAAGCATCAGTTCCCTGGATTAAATTCCTTTCTGCTTGAAGTACCTAGATAGATTTCTATTCACTAACCCCTGAGTGACACGGTTTGACAACAGCTGGTGACCTTTTGTCTAATGTGCCTTTTGCTGCCAGTGGTACGTATTGAATACTCCTGACCCTCTGCTCTGCTAGGAGTGTGAGGAACTTCTAGATAATGAATTTGTTTTTAAACAGAATGTGCTTGTCATGCCTCTTTTAAATTTCGGAATCAGAACAGTTAAGAGTGTATTCAAATACTGCAGGTGAACTCTTCACGAATAGTTACCTTTGTAGCTATTATCCATGAGAGTGTGGATTTTCGAGATACGTTCATACAAAACTTCAGAGTAACGGATACTAAAGCTGCTGTAAGATTGAACGATCAGCCAAGAGCTCTAACTCGAGATTTTCAAAATATTAACAATGGCTCATGGTTTTCAGTGATTGACTTAAGATTAGGTAAATGTATATGTTTGAACCAAAAAGACACACGCACTAATAAAGTACCGATCTTTTCTGTTTAAATAAACTTATAAGTTTATTTGTAAAAAGGGGCCACTCTAAGTCATGGTCCCCAGCGGACTAGCTGTATGACCTTGATCACCACTTAGCTTCTCTCTGAGGCTCATTTTCCTTATCTATAAAGTGGGGGTAACAACGGCACCTCTCTGGCCTGTTTGTTCTGAGGATCACATGAGAGAATGCACGCGGGCCCCTAGCACGAGGCCTAACACGTAGTGAATATTCACGAACTGCAAGCTATTGTTGTTATTGATGCTAATGCTATAGGTATTATAAGCCTTGGGACTTGGGGGACCTTCTTGGCTGAATCTAGGGAAGGGAAACGGAAGTCTAGCAGGACAGTGGACAGTACCTCTGAGCCATTGCACCTGCTGTTCCCTCTTCTTGGAATGGCCTTCCCTGCTTGACTCACTGGCTGAGCCACTCCTTCTCTGAGTAACTAGACCAGGGCCCATGGACAATAGCCTCCATGCTCCAAACATCCCAGGGGAGCTCCAGGACCCGTCCTTCCCTTTCTCTGAGCTCCAGGGACAGAGGAGTAGGGCAGAACTGGTGGGGGGAGGGACAACTTCTTCTGGAACTCTCTGCAGGGTGGCCTACTCAGGGTAGCATGACGTACTTGTAGATTAATTTTTAACATGGCCCAGGTCCAAAGGGCTGAGTTCCCACCTCTGAGACCATGAATCCTTTTCCCTTCCAGGGATCCCTGGGTAGGGTAGAGGCTGGCCTGGGGGGACACAGCAGGGGAACTTGCAAAGATGCTCCCCCTGGGCTTACCCTCCATGCGCCTCTGACCAAGGTGAGCCAGGATGTGTCTGTGCAGTGCTCCCTGCTCTCATGGGTCAAGGCTGCAAGGAGGGGTAGGAGGATTCTGTCTGCCTGGGGAGGGGGCAGCAAGAAACTCCCCCACCAGAGGAAGTGCTATTACAGCTGGATTTTGAAGGATGAGTAACTCACCAGTGAGTTAAGCAGGGAAGGGCATTCCAAGAAGAGGGAACAGCATGTGCAATGGCTCAGAGGTACTGTCCACTGTTCTGCTACTTCCATTGCCCTATAGAGATTAATGGTAAAATCTTCGAAGTGTCAAGGGTATGTGGGCTTGTTCTGGAGCCTGCAAAGGAGGATGCTGGGGAGAACATTCTAGGCCATGGCTAGTCCCAGGGAAAAGACGGCCCAAGTGATTGACTGGATAGGGCAGCTGTGAAAGGGGGTCATCAGAGTTTGATGAATGCCCACCACATGCCAGGCCTTGAGCTGGGTGCTGTGACACACCTGCTATTCTCACAGCCACCCTGCAAGGGAGATGTGCTGCCCATTGCACGGATGAGGAGATCGAGGCTCAGAGGTGAAATCCCCTGCACCGAATCCCTCAGCAAGCGAGAGAGGGACCCATGATTTTTATGACCCTAGATGCTATTAAGGAGGGGAACACGTGACAAAAATAGGCAGCTGCATTTTCCTCCTGCGCATGAGCAGCTCAGTTGAGGCTCTACCACGCCAGTGGCCAGCCCTGGTTCATTAAAGAGAGGAGCCTCCTGCTTTCCCTGGTGTGGGGCTCTGGCGTGCGTGTTGGGTGGGGGAAGGCCCTTTCAGTACGCCGGCTGTGGGGTCAGGCGTGCAGGCCAGGCCCTTGTAGGGCTCAGGACACCTTGTGCCCACCTCCCTCCAGTCTTGATGCTGAGGAGACTCCAGGGAAGCCAGTAAATGGGAGAGGGATGATGAGAGGATCCCTGAGTGGGGGCCCGTAGTGGGGCAGGGATGGGGGGCTGGGATGGCCCCATCCTGCCAGCAAAGATTCAAATGGGGGAGTTTATATGGTCCAAGTTTCACCCACAGTGAGGCCCATCCACAGATGAAAATCTCCCCGGAGTGGGGTTTGAAGGGGGAGAAGAAGGGGGTTCAGTGACTGCTGATTAAAGGACCAAGACCCATACACAGTAGGGCCTGACCGGCCCCCTCCTGACCTCGTCTAAAGTGAAAGGCCTCTTCTCTTTTCTTCTACCCACTCCCACCCATCACAGCTGTCCCTCGTCACTTCTCTCCCTGTTGGTCTTTTTAAACCACATTCCACCTATAGAGTGCTCTCCCCCGGACCCTGGAACTGCACAGGGAGGGAGGAGGTTCCTGCTCCTTTTCTCAGGTGTTAGCTTTGAGGGCTGGGCAGACTGGCAGGGACAGGGATCCTACCTCCTGACCCCTGTTCCCCTTCCAGTCTTCTTTCCTCCTGGCCCTATATCCAGCTTCTTTAATGTCTCTCACAGGCTGTTGCTCCCAAACCATCACTGTCCTGGTCATGATTCTCCAGAGCCTACTTTCTATCATTCAGGTGCTGAACTCCTTGCTGCCTCAGGGCCTTTGCACCTGCTGTTCTCGGAGTCTGAGCGGCTCTTCTCTGAGATGCACTGTCCTTTGGGGCTTGACTCAAAAGCCAGCTCCTCAGGAGGCCTCTGATCAAGGAGGCCAGATCAGGGCCCCTCATGAGCTGCTTCTTCAAGCACCCGAGTATTTCTCCTTTAAGGCCAAATCACTACTCTAGTTAGCAAGGAAGGGGGTAACAAGTCATCAGGGTCAGTCTCCCCAAAGGGACCTTGAATTTTGTAAATATGAGCTGGATCTGGCACAGAGATTAGCCCAGGGGCCCCACTTTGGGTAGAGGGGTTGAGAAGACCTCTTCACAAGGTGGCTTATAAGCTGAAGTGGAAGGAGGGGACTGTCCTGTTTCCCACTATCCCCCAGGGCTCAGTGCCTGCCCTTTCTGGTGCTTCATAAGCCATGTGCTGGGGGAGCGAGAGGCTGACAGAGAGAAGACTCTGCCACCTCCATCCCCGCCAGTCACCCCCAGTTTTAGGTGCTCTCAACAAAACTCTCTCCCCATCTGGTTCGCACTTCTCTCTTTAATGCTGGAGTCACCCTGGCTGAGATCACCTCTATCTTGCCAAAGACATTAGTCAGTTTTCTGAGGTCATCGTCCTCGACCCTGCAGTGTTGTTCGATGCGTGGAGGCTCTCTTTCTCGTTCACTTTCTTTACTTGCCTTCCAGGACGCCCTGATCTCTCGGTTTCCTCCTGCCCCTCTGTGTCTGCAGAGGGGGCTCCTTCCTTCTGGGCTCCTTCCTTCTCCGCTCAGCCACCAAGCATGGGGGGGCCCTCTTTGCCTCTGTCTACTGCCACTCCTCTCTCCCCCAGGGGGACTCCATCCAGAAGTATGCCTTGGGATGTCATTTAGAATCGTGGCCTCAGACATCACGTGCCTCCATCCTGGAGCCAGTCTTGCCTACCTAGTTGCCTCCTCGGCCTCTGGCCTCTTGACTGAGGGGTCTGTTAGCATCTGAATCCAAGGTGGTCTGAACCAGAACTGCTTCTCCCCTCTCCCAGCCCCCTGACTTGCCCGGTCCTGCCCCATCTGTGCCTCCATTAAAGGCATGGCCAGTCACCCAGTTACTCAGGCCATGAACCTGGCAGTGACTCCCAATGCCTTGCTTCCTCTCATCCCCACACTCACTGCAGCACCACGCCCAGGCTCTTCCTTCAAACTAGGTTTGAGTCGTGCTGCATCTCCCCATCTTCACTGCTCCAATCCTAGTCCAAGTTACCACTGGTCCCCACCTGCATCTCTAACTGGTTCTCCTGCTTTTTCTGTGTCTCTGTCTCCCAATCCAGAAGTTTCCACTGCTCAGAAGAGAACCCAGAGTCTTCACCATGGCCTAAGTGGCTCTGCCCATCCCTCTGGCCTCAGGCCCCACCAGTCTGCCATCAGCTGCCAGCCTCATCAAACACACCAAGGTTCTCAGCATAGGATCTTGGCACAGGCTCTTCTCTCTTCCTGGACGTCCCTTCCCTGGGGTCCTCACATGGGCCCCCTCCACAAGCCTTTTCCTGACCGCATTTCCCCATCACTCTCTACTGTTACCCTACCCATGTTCCTTCAGACGCTGAATGCTGTCTAATAGCGTTAGTTACGGGTGTACTGTCCTTCTGCCTATAGACAGATGGTTGTCTATCTTGTTCCCTGCTGTGTCCTGGGCACCTAGACCAATGCCTGGCACACAGTAGAGGTTCAAAACACAGACATGGAAGGGAGGAAAGAAGCCCCCAAAGTACAGTTCAGGGCAAACTCTGGGCCCCAGAAAACACCCAAGAATCCATAACAGACTTGCCAATCTTGGTTACTTAACCTTAAATAACTCTGTTGGGGCCATCCGGTCTCTGCCTGAAATTCCTTTTTCTTTCCTCATTCAAGAGTAGTCAGGCTAAAGTCCACCCAAGTAACCCTTAACCTCCCAGTCTGTAGCCACCGCAGGTGGATTCAAGTGATCTCACAGAATTCTCCAGAATCAGTTCACTTTACACTTGAGTAACTAAAGAGGCCAACATGGAGGGTTCCTGAAACTAAGAAACTTGGCTCCAAATGACACGGTATTAATAATAACTACATCCTATTGAGTTATTATTTTGTGCCAAACAGGATTTTAAATGCTTCCCATGCATTTTCTCATTGAATCCTCAGAAACCCGCCTTGAGGCTGTTGTATGCACAGAACAACCCACCTCAACCCTCACTGATTTAAAAGAATAACCATTTTACTTGCTCACCACTCTGTAGGCCAGCAAATGTGGACTGGTCTCAACTGGCAGTTCTTCTGATGGTCTTGCCTGGGGTCCCTCATGTGCAATCACGTAGGGGCACAATCGGGGCTAAATGGTCAAAGATGGGCTCACGCGCATGTCTGGGGCTGGGCACCGACTGTGGACGGGGCCACGTGCCTCCTGCAGGCCAGCCTGGGCTTCTTCCATGGGACGGCAGAGTTCCAAGACAGCAAAGCCCCATCGTGCAGTTTTCATGCCTTTGCTTGAGTCATGTCTGCTGAAGTTCCATTACCAAAGGAAGTCACGTGGCCAAGTTCAGAGTCAACGTGAGAAGGGGCCACACGGGGGAGTGGGTACGGGGAGAGAGAATTCATGAGAGGCCGTTATGGAGCAGTCGGCCACAGAGGTTAGTATGTTATTACCTGTGCTTTACAGGTGGGGAAACTGAGGATCAGAAAGGGTAAGAAACATGCTCTAGGCCACCTGGCTGCTGAGAGGCAGAATGAACCTAAGCTCTTGGCTCACGAGCCTCAGGAGCCCCACTGCCTTGTAAAGCAGTTAAGTCCCCACTTTGAGAAATGACAAGATGGCAGGTTTGTCTTTCCCAGGCTCCCAGGTGCGCTTTTATTACAGTCAATCAAAATTATAGCCGCTTCCCTCACTTAACCTCTGCTCCTCAGGCTGCTCGTCTGTAAATAGGTCTAGTAATAGTGTTCTCTTTTCTTATTATTTGGTTTATTGTCTGATGATTGGTAGATTGGAGAGAATGGAGACCCCTTGGGGGCTGGTATTTTCATCTGCTTTGTTCTCTGCTGTATCCTCAGTGCCTAAAACAGTGCCTGGAATATAGTCGGTGCTCCATAAATATTAGTTGAATGAATAAGCAAATGGATGGATGAGTGGGGGATGTGGAGTAGGATGGGCGGGAGACGGTAAGAAAAGAAGAAAAGCCGTGGCTTTGAGAAGTCTTTCAAAAAGATCTAAAAGCCCCTGGCTTCTCTTCTCTGCCTGAAATGGTTTGCAAACCACCTCCCTGGTCTTCAAGCCCTGTGGTGAGCCCTCTTATCCTTCATGCGAAGTCTGATCAGGGGGCGGGGGGTTGAGTCTCTCTGCCCTCCCCCCTTTTTCAGGGAGCCAGACCCCTTCCACCTGAGGCCGTGCTCCCTACTAGCCCCCTGGTGTCCTGTCCATGCAGCTGGCTGATGGGGAGAGGAAAAACAAGGCTGTGTTCAGGGCAAGCTTTTGTGGGCCAGGCCTGAAACAGCTCACATGCTGTTGGCTAGAACTCGGTCACATGGCCACATCTGGCAGCATGCCCGGCTGAGAAATGTGTAACTCTGGTCCTGGAAGAAGAGGTGGTGGGCTTGGTGACCATCTAACCAGTCTCTGCCACCACGGCCATTGCTAGCCCAGAAATTTGATAACCTTGGAATCTTCCATCTCAAGGCACCAGGGGAAGGAGGAGGTACCCACTTTCCTTACGCCACTCTACTTTTTCTTGTTCTTTTTTTTCCCATATATGCGTCACCTTTTAACAGAACTTATTCATTTATTATGATTCTTGTTGATTGTTGGCCTCTCCCCACTAGGATGTGGGCACGAAGATCTTCGTGTGTTTTGTTCACTGTCTCCTCAGCACCTAGGATAGTGCCTGGCATTCAGTAGGCACTCAGCATTTATCAAAAGAAAGTTGAATGGATGCAGGGTATGGATCCCTGGTCTGCAGCCCAATCCCTGGAGCACAGGAAGCCCTAGATAGATGGTCAGTACCTCTTCTACCTGCTGGGAAACCCATAGGGAGGCCAGGATTCCAACTGGGGGTCAGGGAGTGACCTTGGACAAATCCCCCTTCTCCTCTGTAAATCAGGGGGTTGGACCACAAGTTCTAGGGGCCCTTCCAGCCTAGATATCCTGGCACCAGGAATTCTTGTCAACTCTTCTTGTTCCTATTTATTTTCAGCCCACATGCGGATATGCTCAGCACACCTCTGCTCCTTCTTGCTAGACCTCAGCCCTGGGAAGGGGCTCCTCCAGCTCTGTGGTGTTGGGATGTCTCAGCTGAAAGAGCTCCTAGAACTTGCGGTCCAATTCCTGGAGGTGTGGTCTGGAGATCTGCATACAGCAGGCATTTATTAGGTGCTTTTATTTTTTTATTTTATTTTATTTTTTTTTTTTAAAGATTTTATTTATCTATTTGAGAGAGAGAACGAGAGACAGCATGAGAGGGAAGAGGGTCAGAGGGAGAAGCAGACCCCCCGCTGAGCAGGGAGCCCGATGTGGGACTCGATCCCGGGACTCCAGGATCATGACCTGAGCTGAAGGCAGTCGCTTAACCAACTGAGCCACCCAGGCGCCCTATTAGGTGCTTTTAAAAACATGACACAACCTGAACACCATTAACAGAAGATGGTGGACTACACTGTGTTGCTATTGAAAGAGAAGGAGACTCAGATCCAGGGAACGGGCTGGGGTGGGGGGTGCGGCGCATGATGTAAGTGAGAATAAAGCTCGTTGCAGATTGTGTTTGACAATGACTCCATTTTTGTGCCACCAAATGGCAAAATCTCTATATGTGTGTATGTGGGTTTATTTATGTTCACAAGTAAGGAAAACAGTGGGAGAGAGGAACCCCCGGTCTGTACCCTTAGTTATCTAGCAGTGTGTGCATGCGGAGGGCATGGGGATCAAGGAATAGAGAGGGGTTGGGAGAGAGTATTAATTTTTTCTTACATCTTTGTCATTTTACTAGTTTCAAATAAAAACATGTTACTTTTATAATCTTAGAAAAATAATTTAATTCATGTCTAAGGAGTCAGACCGCTAAGGGACACATCTTTGCAGACATCTACTACCACTGAGAACATGCACTGCTACGTGGGCAATGCTTAGCCCTCGGAAGTCATCCCCCTGGGTGCTTCCCCTAAGGATAGCGGGAGACTTCCCAGAGTCCATCCTGCCATCTACACCTGTGTATCAGTGGCATTTGGCAGAGGGGTTGATATGATGCAAGTCTCCTGTCCCTTGGAGACTGAGTGAGCGGTAAATGTCCACTTTGATCTTATTAGAATGTCCCTCTCCCCTCCCTGCATCCAGGCTCCGATGGATCAGATCTGAGGCTGGCTTCGGTAACCAGAGATGCACTGGAACTGTCCAGGGGCTGTGGGTAGGAGATCACAGGTGGGGTTACGCTCTTCCCCATTCCTGCTTTAGAGCTTCAGAGGTAGCTCTGGCTGCAAGGGTCTTCAGGGGTCCCCTCTGACTGCAGACAGGAGTGCACCACCCATCCCCCAAGTCCACCTTGGGGGGTGGTGTGTGTGCACACACGGAGGTGGGGAGCTTATCTTTGGAGCTCCACAAGCTGTTTCCTGGCCGTGTGGCTCTCCCCTTCAGGAAATCCCTGCAGATGTCTATTTTAAACCTCCCTCTCTGGGCTCTGGGCTCATTTCCTTTGCTGTGGGCTCCTTCCTCCAAATGGGAGCCCTTCAGCCTGGGTGTATGGAGCTGCCTCACTCCAGCTTCCTTGGCTTGGAGCCAATAAGGAAGCACTCTGTCCCAGGCTCTTTTATGGAACCTGATGCTTTTCACAGCTCTCTGGCCTTGCATCCCATTTGGATGGCCCTTCAGAATACCCTCTAGGGCAGGAGCCGCTGAGAGTATCGCCTCCATATGACAGAGAAAATGGACATTCGGAGCAGTTAAATGACTTGCCCACATCCCAGAATGAATAAAAGACAGTTCCAGGCTTTTGCCTTCCAGATCAGCCTGCTCAGCCTCGGCACCACTGTCAGAAGCGACCCTCCCCATGAAAGGTCCCCTCAGAGATTGGCTTAATAGGCCACATTTACATCTGATGAGCCCACTCCCCAGCTGCAGCTGAGTGGAGGAGGGTGGATTCGTGAGCTGGGGGGACCATGCAGAGGCTGAGTTGCACCCATCTGCCTCATGCTCTAGCACCTGAATGAGGCCAGAGGCTTTGGTTACACTGCAGAGGCATATGGATTCGGGGTCAGAGCCACGTCCCAGTCAAAGGCATGGAGACACAGGGGCCATGAACAGGGAGGGAAGCCGCACCACAGAGGGGACTGGGAAGGTGTGCGAGGGGCAGCAAGGATGGAAGACTGGGGGCCCGCAGAGAGGGAAAGGGCCTGGGGACTTTGGGATCCCGTGAGCCAGCTGGATGTCCCATAATCAGACCTGACCTGTGACAGATGCTGAAGCCTTTCAATAATCCCCCTTTTCCAGAGCGTGGGACCCAATGAGAACAGTGATGGCAGGGCCAGTGTTCTCTCTAACTCAAGGGACACAGAGCCCAACTCACACTGGCCTGAGCAAAAAGTACAACTTATTGGCTCGAGGAACTGAAAACACCAAAAACAGAGCTGGGCAGGTGTGGTGGGATCCAGGGGCTCAAGCAATGTCATGGGACTTGGTCTTGCTCTCTGTGTGTCCCCCTCTGCTTTTCACGGTGCTGGACTCTCAGGCTCTCTTTCCTCATGGCAGCAAGATGGCTGCCGGCAACACGAGATAATATCTCCCCACCTCTCAGCAACTCTGGCAGAAAGTGTGTCTCTCTTTCCCCAAGTTTCAGCAATAGCCCCAGAACTAAATTCCCCTGGCTCTGATTGCTAATGCCCATCCCTGAGCCAACCTCTGGAGCTGAAGAGATGGGCCATTCTGATTGGTCAGGCCTGGATCGCATGTCCTCCCCTGGAGCCCACGTGTGTGAAGCCAGCTCCACTGGAAAGAAAGCCAGGAGCTGAGAGTGGGGGATGGTGGTTCCACCGGGAGCACCAGGGCAGCGGGTCACAAGAAGGTAAGCTCTATGCTGCAGCAGCCCTGACATGTTTGTGGCTAATAAGAAAACGTTATTTCTTGCTCCCCTTGGTGGCAGGGGTGAGGCTCCACTTTATGCGGTCATTCAGGGACCCAGGCTGGTGGAGGCTCTGTCATCTTCAACACACGGCTTCCAAGGACACCCTGGGTGATGACAGCCAGCAGGCAGGCAGGAGAATAAAGCAAAGGTTATGTTTTGTTGTCCAGCTCCCCCTCCCCAAGGTGACATTCATGAATTGTATTGGCTGGAACTCAGTCACATGACCACACCTCAGCACAGGGGGAGAATGGGAGAATTTAGTTGTGTTCCCAGGAGGAAGAGGAAGCAGACTCCACCATAAAGGGGGAATGCTGGGCAGGCAAAACCAAGATCTGCCTGTTTTCCAGTACCACCCAGCTCCTTTGCCCCTTTGCCAAGGTGTCCCAGCACGCAGCAGTACTAGCCCACTCTCCTGAGCTGGGGGCTCCCTTATGGTGGTTGGACTGCCAGCTTCCCCTTCAATCTCTTGCCTGCCCAGCTTCCTGTCCACTCGTAAGTTGGGGGTGATGAAACTCAGTTATTCTGGATCAGTCAGCAAACCCATATGTGCTCCTGGACAGGCAAGATGGAGCAGAGGGAGAGAGAGGACCATTCTGGCTCAGAGACTCACGACATCTGCATGTCAGCCCCCTCCATCCTTTCCAGCTGTGCTCTCCTGGGGGACCGCCTGGTCCCTAAGCCAGCAGCATCCTCCTCGTCTCCATAGCCTGTGGCCAAGGACAAACAGGGTTCGGGGGGGGGCGGGGAGGAGAAGCTGAGCCATCACTCACAAAGGAATGACCTCCCAGCTTTCTGAACACCTTGGCTGGGAAGCCTATGTGTCAGCACCAAGGCCTGCAGCAGCTAATCATTCACTTATTCACCCATTCATTCATTCACCTCGGCGTGCTTTGCTGTGTGCCTGGCATTGTGCCGGGTGCTAAGGCAAAAAGAAAAGGATATACAAAAAAAGCATAAGGTATTAGGTCTAATCCAGAGTTAAGGTGATCGGGCTTATGTCGGTTGCTCAACTAGAGACAAAAATGAGACAAGCTGTACTTGAATCTCCTCCCATGATTTAGAGATGGTGGAACTTTAGGCGGAGAGCCACCCTGGGGTGTGAGCAAGCAACATGTTAAGTGTCTCAGAGACCAGGCACCTGATCTCATCCCAGCGCTGTCAGTTAGCAGCATCAGCTAGCCTGGTAATAATAAACAGAAAGCCGCAGCTACTGCTTACTGAGTTCATTGGGCACTGTGCAAAATAAATTACCCAAAGGCAGCGCCTTCCTTCATCCTCCCAACAACCATGTAAGACCCGGACTCATCTATCGCTGTTTTTACGGATGGAAGACCAAGGCTCCGGAAACCTTCGGAAAACTGCCCGAAGTTGTACAGCCGTCCAAGGGCAGCTCTGGGGCTGGCATTCGGGTGTGTCTGACGCCCAAACCCGGGTGCGACCGCCTGTGTGTTAAAATTGGAGACTGCAGCTGTCTGCATGGTCCTCCTGCTGCCCAGCCAGCATGCCTGGACGGTGGCTGGTCCCCACGAGGAGCTGCTCTGTACTGTCAGGGTCAGCCCTGTGCTGGGCACTGGTCTAGTCCACAGAGCAAGAAGGCCCAGTCCTGAGCAGACCCCGGGGACGGCGGCTTTGGTTTCCCCCAGTGGCCTCATGTCAGGCTGCTGATGTTCTCCCCAAGAATAGCCATCCGTCTCAACAGGGCGTCTGAGGATATAGTTCTTCAGCATCTCCAGGCAGAAGCTTGGCAGAAAGAACGCTTCTCCACCCACTTGGTTTCCTATCCCGTGATGGCTCTTCCATCTGGCTCATTCATGCACTCATTCAGCACATTAGTATCGAGCATCGACTCTTGCCCCGCTGTGGTCAAGGTACTGAAGGGGGCGGGGAAGTGAAATGGATTTCTACGAGACACACATAAAAAGAGCGATCCCGGGGTAACGTGATGAGGACCACATCCTGTGCGAGCTTGAGAGGAGAGATCACCCCCAGATCTGGCAGGAGTGGAGGAGGGGTATGCATTAGGGAGAGCTTGGAGGAGGTGGGATTTGAGCTGGGCCTCAAAGAGAGGGCAGGATTTGAAAAAGTGTAGCCAAAGAGGACATCCCCGGTAGTGAGAACAGGCCCGAGCCTAGAGGTGGGAGCACATGGCCATGTCTGGGGAACTGGGAACAGGATCCCCGTACGGAAGAGGAACAGTGGGAGTCAGGATGGCATTAATGGGTGGGCCAGCCACTTGACCCTGGGAGCTGTGGGCTACGGCACAAGCCACATTTGTCACAGCCCAGCGGCTGTGGAGGGGCATCAGGAGAGCAGGAAATAAGGCCCAAGGAGTCCCAGGAAGACACACGCCAGCGTTACTTCTTAGGCCTCGTCAGCCCAACAGACCTTGGACGCATGTAGCTGGTCACCCAATGATTTCAACTTAAAAAAGAAAAATCGGGGAGATCCCTTATTCAAAGGGAATCACAGAAACCCCAAAGAGAAAACAGATAGGCTGCTTCAATTAAGGCAGGTTGGGGGGCCTTCCCATCTCAGCTCCCCATCACTCCCCACAGCAGCATCTTGGGCGCCCCTGGGGAATCAGAGGAACACGATTTGAAAACCACTGGTCCACCCCACCCAATTTTCATTTTACAGGTGGGGAGCCTGTGGCGGGCAGGAGAGAGAATGCAGGGGCACCAGACAGCTTGATCAATGGCTCAAGGTTCTTCTCCATCTTGTGCCTAAGATCAGGGAGAAAGCCAAGGTCAGTGCAGAGATGGAGGTGGGAGTGGTCCCCCTCACTTGGTGGCAGTGATGCCCCCAGAGACCCCCTTCTGTAGCCTGGTGGCAGTTGGTACTATGCTGTGGTTTATGTCATCCTCAACCTGCAGATAGACAGAAGTTGCCCTGGGTCCTCCCTTCCACCCTGCACATTGAAGGTGGAGGTGTGGCCAGGAAGACAACTTGTGACCACTGCTGCGGGGATGGGGCGGGGTGGGGTGGTGGGGAAGCACCCTGAAGTCCTAATCTAAAGAGAAGGGCCCTCTGGGTAAAATGGCTGTTCTGCATATGTGCTGGGTGTTTTATTATTTACCAAAGCGTTTTCGGGTAGGATTCTATTTCATTCTTACAGTTAGCCTGTGAGGTTGATATTATCCCTATTTTTACTGTTAATAAAGGTGAGGCTCAGAGAGGCTGAGTGAGTTGCCCCATGTCACACAGCTGCAAAGAAGGCAGAGTCCCCTCGCCCCGGTCTTCTAACTCCAGGTATAGAGAGTAGAGTGTGAAGGAGGGAAGGAGGGAGGAGGTGGTTGTGTGTGTGTGTGTGTGTGTGTGTGTGTGTGTGTGTGTGTGTCTGTTTTGGGAGGCTGCCAGAGAAAAGTGGAGTAGGAGCTGAGGCTGAGAACGTGCCTGGAAATTGTTATGCAGCACCTACTCCTTTAATCATGTGCATCTCACCTAAGACTGTAAGAGCCCCAGGGGAGGGACTCCTGGACCCCCAGTGTCTAGCTCAGTACCTGTCCCAAGACAGGCGCCGGGGCAGCATCTGCCCCGTGAGTCTGATTAAATAGGGTGTGCTTGTGACCTTGTTTCCGGCTGAGGTTGCCTCAAACACCAGCAGCTGCCTCGGCCGCAGCGCATCCTGCTCTCCCAGCTCTGACATCTTCCTGCGTCCTCTTCTCCTTTTGCAAATGGGGAGAAACGCCCACAAAGCCGCTGGCAATGCATAAGAGGGGAGCCATGAACATGTGGGGCATCCTGGCTGGTGGGTCCTTGTCGTCCCTCTTCCCCCGTCCAGGCTGCCCCTTCGAGGCGCCCCGACCCTGCCTGGGCTCTGCAGGTGAAGCGGCCGCAGTACCCTCTGTTCCAGCAGCTCCAGGAAACAGAACAGTTCTGACTGCCGGCCACTGCAGGGCCACTCGTCTGGGCTCCAGAGAAGTCTGGGATCAGTGCCCAGCTCAGCACAGGAATAAAGAAGATATCCAAGCTCGAGACTCACCCTGTCACAAAGGTCTGGGCAGATTTCTCTAGCTCCTCTGAAAGAAAAATGGGCTGCCCACCCCATCTCCTTTACAAGCTGCCCCCCTCCTCATCGCTGGGGAGACCCCAGATGCATACCACAGGCCCCGACGTACACGGGCATCTTCCCAAAGAGGCGGCCTGATGAGAAGTCCCCAGCCCCGGGGCCCCCTCCCTGCCAAATGTCCCAGAGACACTTGCCTCGAGTGCCCAGGCAGACAGACATTCTGGGAGGCCGAGACAGACAGCTGACACTCCCCCAAGGCTTGGCGCATGGGATGTCACACCTGCTACCATCTCCTTCCCTGACATTAAGGGAACAGCTTCCTGGCAGTAGCCCCTCCCCGCCAATCCTGCCGGTTGGCTCTGGCCGCTACAGGGGGCCCCTTCCTAGGTAGGGTCTTCTCCTGTCCCTTAGGGTTCTGATAGTGTTTTTGTCCCCAGCGGGCCTGGCATCAAACAAAACACAGGAGTGGAGACAAGGATGAAAAAGCAGGTCCACTTTATTTACAACGATCAGTTGGTGACACATAGATCTTTGGGCTTTTTGTGGCCTTGTTGAGACACCTGGGCAGGGGCCCACTCCCTCTGCTGGGTGAACACACTCCCCTTCCTCAGCCGGCTATGAGAACCCAACTGCTGTCGGGACCCTCCTGCTCTGACAAGCCCCGACTCAGGGGGTGGGAGGGGGGGCATCCCTCCTGTGTCCACTTTTCTGGGTGGTCAGTGTCCTCAAGCACCTGCCAAAGGTTCTCCTTACCTCCTTTGGAGACCCCATCTTGGTCCTAGTTGGAGGCACCTAGTGGGGAACCCCACACATCTGTCTGCAGAGATGTGGGGTGGGTGGAGTCTTGTGGGGGTGCCAGGTGCCAGGGCATACTCTTGGGCAGCTGCCCGGAGCAGAGGGCTGTTACCTGCTCTAACCTGTTGTTTGGGTTGGTAGGACCAGCCCAGTCTTCTCCAGAGATGGAGCAGTGAAGTCCAGAAATCCTCCAAGGGGTAGAGAGGCCAGGCACAGGGCCTGAGAATCCTTCCTTGTGTGTATGGCAGCCGACTCACTTCCCACCTTGGACCTGGCCTCAGGTCTCCCGGGCCACTATTCTTTCTCTGCAAGAATGCCTGCCCAGAACTGGTCCCATCCCAGGGAGGAAGGCTTGACTGGCCAAGGGCAGGACCACGGCTTCCACCTGGCCAACGTCCAAGGCCACCCTCCTGGATTTCTGGAAACTTCTTCCCCCTTCTTTGGAGGGGTTGTTTTGGGAGGGAGAGGGTGGTCTATGGGCAAAGACCTGTTGTAAAGCTTACGAGCAATTCCACGATGGAGGGCGCTCAGCAACTCCGGATGTGGGGGAGAGGTGAACATCGAATACTTCTGCTGCTCTCCTCCCCTTTGTCCCCCAATAATCAAGGGCGTATCAGGCGTCACCCTGAGCCAGGACGAGACGCGGGGCAGACAACAACAGAGACC
This sequence comes from Halichoerus grypus, assembly GCF_964656455.1. Lineage (NCBI taxonomy): Eukaryota > Metazoa > Chordata > Mammalia > Carnivora > Phocidae > Halichoerus > Halichoerus grypus. The sequence goes on from NC_135716.1 coordinate 172,703,921, forward strand.
ACGAGGGAGGCAAGGGCCGGGGGACCGGAGGGGAGCCGAAGCGGGCAGGGCCAGGGTTGGAGGCTGGAAGTCAGGCCGGCCGGGGGCTGGGGCCGCGAGTCCCGCGCCCCTCCCCCCGCGCCCCCCCACGCCGCGCTCTCAGCGCGCCTGGCCCGCCCGCTCCCTGGGGCCGGCCTTCCAGCGGCGGGGCTGCGCGGGCGGCGGCTGCGCCGGGGCGCCCCGCAGGCTGCACGTCCTCAGCTCCCGGGCCAGGCTGAGCACCTCGGGCCGCTCGCGCTCCTCCGCGTCTGCGTCCTCCTCCTCGTCCTCCTCCTGGATGCTGCTGAGGCGCGGCGCCCCACGGCCGCGCTCGGCGGGCGGCGGCCGGTAGGCGCACTTGGCGTTGAGCAGCCGGCGCAGCGGGGCGCGGGGCACCGAGGCGGCGGCGCCCCCGGCGCGGAGGTGCTGCTGGCGCACGTGGCGAGCGTCGCTCTGGCGCTGCAGGCGCTTGAAGTCGCTGAAGGCCGCCAGCGCGGTCTGGCGGAGCAGGCGGGCCAGGGCGCGCGCCTTGTGCGCCCGCGCCAGCAGCACGGCGTGGCAGCGCAGCACCACGGCCTTGTGGCGCGCCTGGTGGCGGTAGACCCAGGCGAAGACGCGCGGGTGGCGCCCGTCCGCGGTGCAGTAGGTGATGCGCGGCAGCAGGTAGGCGTGCGCCGGCCGGCGGCCCCCCGAGCCCCCCGAGCTCCCCGAGCCCCCCGAGGCGCCGCGCTCGCACGGCTGCATGCGGATGCCGTGCGGCCCCAGCGTCAGCTTCATCTTGGTGCCCCCGCCCGGCCCGCAGCGCGCCCAGATCTTGCCCACGGCGTCGTCGGTGCAGCCGTCGCCCTTGGCGTGCAGGGTGACGGCGTTGCCCAGGTACCACACGGTGTAGGTCGGGTCCTCCTTGTTGAGCTCCACTTTCTGGCGCCGGCTGCGGAACACGCGGCCCAGACGCTCCAGCGGCCAGTCGGGCAGCAGGTCCGGGCAGGAGCGCAGGAAGCTAGAGAGTAGCGACGTGTAGGCGAGTCCCGGACTCAGGCTCTTCGCCTTGCACTTGGCCTCGTCCTCCACCAGCACGAATTTGTTGCGTCTCCAGGGCAGCATCGCGGCGGCGGCCAAAGGGGCTGGGGGCACCGGGAGCTCACGGGCGTCCTGGCCGGCGGCCGGGGGAGGGGAGGGCGAGCAGAAGCCCGCGGCCCGGGGGTCGCGAGCAGCTGGGCGGCGCCGGAGCCAGTCGGTGCCCGGAGATGCCCGGTGCCCGGCCGGGCTGGCAGCCGAGATGCCGGGGCGGCGGCCGAGCGTCCGGGAACAGCTTCCCCCGGGAGTAGCTCCAGCCGTCCGGGAAGCGAGGAGGGGAGGGGGGCTGGGCGTGGTGGAGGGGCCCCCCGGGCCCGAACTGGTGGGGGGGGATCCCGCAGTCCCCGCCGCCCAAATTGCGGCGGCAGGGAGGTCGCCGGAGCTGGGGTTGGCGGCTGGCCGCTCGGAGGGGTAGACCGAGAGCGCGACTGCGGTGGGGACTCCTTCAGGCGTCGCGGCTCCACCTCCCCGGGCTGCCTACATCACCGGGCGGGACCGCTAGCTCTCTTGTCCCCTCCCCTCGCCCTCCTCTCTCTCCTCCCCCGCGCCGGCTAGCGCTGCTCTTCGCCCGGGACCCGGCACAGGCGCGGTGGAACGGGATTAATCATTCTTATTGGAGGGGTGGGGATGGAGGGGCAGTTAAGGAGTAGGAATCTTTTGAAATGTACCGGAGGGCTTTGCTAAATGCACATTTTCCTGACCCCCCTGGTGGTCTCCACGCTCCCCTTGGCGCATTCGGGATCCCCCTCCTCTCTCCAGGATTCCTGCTGCCTGTCAGTCACTGCATGTCCCTACCCCCATCTCTGAGAGCGCTTTTGGGTGGGTTCCTGATGGGGCTGGCCAGGCGCACTTGGCCTCTTGTCTGCACAGCAGAAAGCCAGCTGAGGTGGCCGAGCTGTGCAGTGGAAAAGTACTGTCGCTTGGTGAAGCTTTCTCCTCGGTTCTTCCAAGGTCATGGGCCAGGCCGCTGCGCCTGATCTAGGAGAGCAGTCACTGCTCCGGCGCCTGATAGAGCCCCTCGCCTGGCCCGAAGCAGGAGGGTACTTTTTCAGGGTGGGGGAACGTTCCTGAGCAGTCCTGGGTCTGCGGGAATTGCATCTAACAAGCTCCCTGTGGCCAAAGGGCTGCCTCTGGGCCCTCTGAGGATTAAATAGATAAGACTCCTGTTTGTGAATGCCAGTCCTGCTCCCGAAAGCCCTGGGGTTTTGCATTCATTTTCTCCTTTAATCCTCAGAACAGCCCAGGCTCAGTTAAGTGACTTGCCCAAGGTCAAAGGGCTAGCAGGAGGTGGGACTTAGTGCTCTGCTCAGGTTTGGCTGACCCAGAAGCAGGCCCTCACCCTTCTAGGAGTCCACGAATGCTGCATCTAGATGGGCATTTTCCATCTTCCCCTGCGACCCATCAGTGGGGGCTTTAACTGGGGAGGGGGACTGGAGTACTCGGAAAGAGACAGTTGTCCCTAGGGGTGGGGGATGCATCTCCCCCTTTCAGGATTTGTTAAGCCACAGGTTCTGTAGAATCCCAGGTCGGCTCTGATGGGGCCCAGGAGTCTCACGACCTTGGGCTCTCACACAGCCAACATCCAGGCTCTTTCCTTGGCTTCAGAACAGGTCATCTGGGGAGTCTTCCAGGTCAGGAATGAGCTCAGAGGCTTGGGCCCGGCCAGGCAAGACAAGTGACCTCTGGGAGTGGGGGCAGTGGGAAGACTGTGTGTTCAACATTCAGGGTCAGCAGGCACCAGTAGTGAGTGGCTGGGTTCAGAGTCCTTGGGGGAATAAAAGTAAAAAAAAAAAAAAACCCAACCAACCAAACAAAAAAACCTCCCAAACATCCCCCCAAAACGAAACAAAACAAACCCCACCGCAACTAGGCTGCATCACTGAATGCTCCTAAAATGACATGCAAATAAAGAACAAGCAATTACTTAGAATTGCAGAATCTTAGCTTTGGAGGGGGCCTCACAGATGATCTAGTCTACTGTGGCCTCATTTTATTTTCAATATGGAAATGTCATTGCTTTTTAGTGATTATAAAAGTAATACGTGCTTGTGATCAACAATCACCCAAGAAGGACATGGAAGCCTCCCGCTGTTCCCACCCTGTAGATGTGGCCTCATTTCCCCACAAGAGAACAGGCTCTGAAGGCACAATGAGGCTTCATTTGAGTGCTTTTCGTGGGGCTAGATTTGCCTCTTGGGCCAACGGAGACATTAACTCAACCAACTCCCTTTATAGAAAAGACTTGAGATGGTTTTGACTGAAAGGTAGCTCACTGAGAAATCCTGCTATTTCCTGCCTTGGGGTCTCCTGAGTCCACCCTCTGGACCTCGCTGCCTTGGGTGAGGGTGCCTTGTATCCCCCTCTTGGGAGGGTGCTGGTGGGAGTGGCCAGCAGCGAAGTATCATCGTGCAAAACTGAGATACCTCCAAGCCTGTTGAGGTTGCTCGGTTCACATACAAGGATGCAGGACTCACAGAGTTAAATTTGAATTTCAGATAAACAACAATTTTTTTGTATAAGTAGGTCCCCAGGATTGCATGCCTTTTATCTGGTCGCTGAGCCTCCTGCCTTCCAGAGAAGGAGAGATCAAGGAGCTGCAGGTAAGTGTGCAGCCTTGAGTGCCTCCCTAAGCTTGCTCACCTAGTCCTGGTAGCATGGCTTCTGTTCCCATTGCCTTTGGGAAATCCTCTCTGGAGGATCACCCGGGGCTCTGTGAGATCAGTGTGCAATAGTCTGCTTTTATGTTAAGTCCCCTGGACCTCAAAGTAGCATTTGACATTGTGAGCCCTTTTGTTATCTTGTTCACAACTCACTTAGCCTCATTGGGGCAGGGATTCCCACCTCCCCCCACCCCCGGACCACACCTCGCTTGGGGGAGCTCCTCCTTACACCCCCAGGCTTGGTCTCAGACCTTCTGCACTTCTGCCAACTTTGGTCCTTTAGAGGGCTCAGTTGCACCCAGAGCGCCACTGTCCTTTCTATTCACATTCCCCTCACTCAGGTCCTTGGTAAGAGCTCCCAACTTTGCATCAGCCATCATTGCTTTACGGACTGGTGTGCAGTTGGATTTTTTTTTTTTTTTGTCCTTTTTCCACTCATTTTTATTTCTATCATATTGATACTTGTATTATTTTTATTTTAATTTTTTTGATACTTGTATTATTTTTAAAAGTCCAATAGCTGCCTAATAGTAGGCTTATACGTGAAAGGAGATCCGTCTCCTGCTCTACCTTCCCCAGTCTCAATTCTTACTTCTAAACACAACCACTCTTTTACACATTTGAGATGGCACTATTGTCGTTGGCCTCCGTGTTTTTATTTTTTTATTTTTATTTTTATTTTTTTAAAGATTTTATTTATTTATTTGAGAGAAAGAGAGAGAGAGACAGAGAAACAGCATGAGAGGGGAGAGGGTCAGAGGGAGAAGCAGGCTCCCCGCTGAGCCGGGAGCCCGATGTGGGACTTGATCCCAGGACTCCGGGATCATGACCTGAGCCGAAGGCAGTTGCTTAACCAACTGAGCCACCCAGGCGCCCCGACCTCCATGTTTTTAAATAACACATCTAATTCACTTTCTAGTTTTTAAAACTTTATCTATTGCCCACCTCCTGCGGAAGATGAAGATTTGATGCCTTTTGATCTACCCCATCACACACATTTTTCCTCCCCCCTTCCTCCCAGTATTAGTCCAAACATTTTGTTGTCATTGTTCAGTGTTCAGTGCTTAATTATTATGATCTTGCAAACATTCAAAGCTGAGCCTTGAAGTGTGTTATGATTCCATTTACCTTATTGGACAACTGTTTCGCTTTTCCAGAAACAGGTAATTGCATTATTTTAAAAAAAAAACTTCCTTATGTACTGTACCTATTAACTAATTCAGCCCCCCACTGTCCAACCTGGTTGAATGCACCAGGTGGTCTTTCAGTTCTAGGTGTTTCTCAGAGACATCCCTCCTGGAGGCATCCTCTCCGGCCTCCAATCTGCTCTGGTGACTCTATAGACTTAGCTCTACTTAGCTCTGCTACCATCCTGGGGAGTTTCTTTTGCCTGTTTCCTGGGTTGGATCTGGTTTAATGGATCCCTTGCTTCTGCTCCCCCCCACCCACCTGGGTCTCTTTCCTTGTTTTGGCATTTCTCGTTTCCAGTGGCTTTGATAGAGAGTTTGGCTGGGTGTAGAATTTTATTTTATTTTATTTTTTATTTTTTTATTTTTTTTAAAGATTTTATTTATTTATTTGAGAGAGAGAGAGAATGAGAGACAGAGAGCATGAGAGGGGGGAGGGTCAGAGGGAGAAGCAGACTCCCTGGCGAGCAGGGAGCCCGATGCGGGACTCGATCCCGGGACTCCAGGATCATGACCTGAGCCGAAGGCAGTCGCTTAACCAACTGAGCCACCCAGGCGCCCCTGGGTGTAGAATTTTAGATTGGAAATAAATTTCCCTAGGAATTTTGAGAACACGATCCACTTGCTGTTGAAACGTCAAATGACATTCTGATACCTGATCCTGTGCGTGTGACCTGATTTTTCTCTCTGAAAGTTTAAAGGGTCTTGCAGAGGTCTAAAGTTTCATAGTGATGTGCCTTGACTCTGGGCACTTGGTGAGTCTTTTAATCTGGAAATCAATTTGAGGGACATTTCTTTGTGTTAATACCCTCCATTCTGTTTTCTGGTTTTGTTTTTTTCTTTGCAGACCTATTTTAGTCAGATGTTGGACCTCTTGGACTGGTCTTCTCATTTTTCAAAATGTTCTTTCCAATTTTCCATTTTTAAAAATGTTTGTTTTGTTTTCTGGGAAATTACCTCAACTTTATCTTCCAACCTTTCCATTAGATTTTTTTTTTTCATATCTTTTCACTTCTAAAAGAGCAATTTTACATTCTTTTTTAGAGCATCCCATTCTTGTTCATGTCTCAAAGAATGGTAATTATAGTTGCTTTTAAATTTTTAAAAAATTTTTTAATTGTGGTAAAATACACATAACATAAAATGTACCATCTTAACCAATTCTTTCTTATTTTTTTTAAGATTTTTATTTATTAAGAGAAAGTGTGTGGGTGAAGGAGCAGAGGGAATCTCCAAGCAGATGCCAAGCTGAGTGTGGGGCCGGATGCGGGACTCGACCTCACGACCCTGAGATCATGACCTAAGCTGAAATCAAGAGTCCAACACTTAACCGACTAAGCCACCCAGGCGCCCCCCTATCTTAACCATTCTTAAGTGTAAGTTCAGCATTGTGAATCATATTCACGTTGTTGTGCATCCAATCTCCAGAACTTTTTCATCTTGTAAAACCGAAATGCTATACCCGTTAAACAACAACTCCCCATTTCTCCCTGTCCTAGCCGCTGGCAACCACCATTCTGCTTTCTGCCTCTATGATTCCATATAAGTGAATCATGCAGTATTTGTCTCTTTGTGACTGGCTTATTTACTTTGCATAATGTCCTCAGGGTTCATCTGTGTTGTAGCAGGTGCCAAAATTTTCCTCCTTTTAAAGGCTGAATAATATTCCATTGTATAGATATACCATATTCTGTTTACCTGCTCATCTGTTGATGGACATTTGGGTTGCTTCCACCTTTTGGCTATTGTGAATAATGCTGCTATGAACGTGGGTGTAACAGAATCTTCAAGGCCCTGCTTTCAATTCATTTGGATCTATATCCAGAAATGGAATTGCTAGATCATAGAGTAATTATATTTTGTAATATTTTGAAGAACTGCCATACTGTCTTCCATAGCAGCTGCACCATTTTATACCACACAAGGGTTTTAGTTTCTTCATCTCCTCACCACTTGCTATTTTTCTTATTATTATTACTTTAAAAATATATAGTAACCATCCTGATGGCTGTGAGGTGGTATCACATTATTATTTTGATTTGCATATCCCTAATTAGTGCTGTTGAGCATTTTTTTCATATGCCTGTTGGCTATTTGTGTATCTTCTTTGGGGAAATATCTTTTCAAGTACTTTGCCCATTTTAAAATTGTTTAATTGTAGGAGCTCTTTATATATTCTGGGTATTAACCCCTTATGACTGGCAAATATTTTCTCTGTTCCTTAGGTTGTCTTTTTATTCTGTTGATTGTGTCCTTTAATGCACAGAAGTTTTAAATTTTGCTGTAGTTCATTTTATCTATTTTTACCCTTGTTGCCTGTGATTTTGGTGTCCTATCCAAGAACTCATTGCCAAATTCAATGTCATGAAGTTTTCTCCCTATGTTTTCTTCTAAGAGTTTTATAGTTTAAGCCTTACTTTTAGGTCTTTGATCCATTTTGAGTTAATTTTGGCATATGGTGTGAGGTAAGGATCCAACATAATTTTTTTTGTATAAGGATATCCAGTTTTTCCTGCACCATTTGTTGAAAAGACCGTCCTTTTCTCAATGAGTGATCTTGGCACCCTTGTCAAAAATCATTTGACCATACATGCAAGCATTTATTTCTGGGCTTTCCATTCTATTCCATTGGTTTATGTCAGTATTTGTGTTGGTACTGTACTGTTTTGATTACTATGGTTTTGTGATAAGTTTTGAAGACAGAAAGTGTGAGACCTCCAACTTTGTTCTTCTTTTTTCAAGATGGTTATAGTTATCCAGGATCCCTTGAGATTCTATGTGAATTTCAGGATGGATATTTTTATTTCTGCAAAAAGTGCCATTGGGATTTTGATAGGGATTGCATTGAATCTGTAAATTTCTTTGGGTAGGATGGACACATTGTAACAATATGAAGTCTTCCAGTCCATGAACATTGCTATTTATTTGTGTCTTCTTTAATTTCTTTCAGCAACATTTTATAGGTTTTAGTGTACAAATCTTTCCCCTTCTTGGTGAAGTTTATTACTAAGTATTTTATTCTTTTTGATGCTGTTGTAAATGAAATTGTTTTCTTAATTTCCTTTTCAGATCGTTCATTGTTAGTGTATAGAAATGCAACAGATTTTTGTGTGTTGATTTTGTATCTTGTAACTTTGCTGAACTTGTTCTAAAAGTTTTGTGGAATCTTTAGGGTTTTCTAATTATAGTTGTTTTAATTTTTAATTTTAATTTTTATTATTTTTTTAAAAAGATTTTATTTATTTATTTTTCAGAGAGAGAGAGAGAGACAAAGAGAGCTCAAGCAGGGGGAGTAGCAGACAGAGGGAGAATCAGGCTCCCTGCTGAGCAAGGAGCCTGGTGTGGGACTCGATCCCAGGACCCTGGGATCATGACCTGAGCTGAAGGCAGACGCTTAACTGACTGAGCCACCCAGGAGTCCCAGTTGTTTTTATTTTTAAAATTTTATTTATTATTATTATTGTTATTGTTATTATTTCTGGAGACTGTTGTGATTTTTATTCAATTTGGTATCCTGATTAAAATAAGAGCAAATAAGAGTTATGTTTTATAAACATTGCATCATTACTATATCATTTCAATATGGCTTTACATTGATTGTATATATAGACAAAAATAACCTTGGAATTATAATTATCGTTGTTTTAAAAAGCCTTCTTTAATTTCAGGCATTGCTCTGCTCCCTGGGTTCCTTTTTCCCGTTTTTCATTTTTTTATAATTAATTTTTAGAGATATAAATCTCTGAATCTCGTGTGGACAGCTTTCCTCTAATGTCTGGGAATCCTTGTTTCCTGTGTCTGAGAGGCACAAACGCAGATTGGAAACTCTTTATGTCTGGGGAGTGGAGAGCGATGAACAGGACTTGTTGTGCATGGGCCTCAGTATCTGATGACAAACTCAGCCATCGATCTTATAAGGCAAGCCCGACAAAGGCTCTCCTTGACAGAACTTGAGTCAGACTCTTCTGCACCCTTTTGCTATGGCCCCAGTCCTGCATTGCTTGGTTTTAGCAAGAACCTTGATAAGTCATTTTGTTGATAAAGTAAGGCCCTGCCCTCCGTATCTGGTCACCCTCAATATCTGATCCAAATCCTCGTCCCCCACCATCATCCAGGTGAGATCTGATCACCTTCAGCAAGAATCCTGTGGAGTCGGTTTAGCGAGAATAACCCTTCACCCCTGATGTATCCTCTTAATAATTTTCCACCCACTGATTCTACCCTACTCCTTGGCTATAAACCCCCACTTGTTCTTGCGATATTGGGAATGGAGTCCAGTTCTGTACTGAGGTCTACTTTTCCCCTATTGCAATCATTTCTGAATAAAATCTGTTTTTACCCCTTTAACAGTCCAGCTCTGGTTTTTTCTTGAACAACCTTCACAATATTGAGGGCTGTAGGTCTTTTCTTTTGGGCTGGCCACTGGCCCCAGAGAGAACTTCTAGACCCGCCTGCACATGGGAGAGGGGGTGTATAAACTGGGCTGCCAGCATTCTGGGGGAGGAGTGGAGACAGGGCCTCCTGCCTCCTGATCACCATGCAGGCTGCCAGTGAATCCCTCACCTCAGTCCAGAGGCCCTGGGGGCAGTCCCTCCAGAGGAAAGCTCCAGTCGCCCGGCTAAGGGCGTGGGGTGGGAATGCGTGCGCTTCTCAGGAAAGGGGATGGCATCTGGGGCTCTCACTGCAGGCTTTCACCCGGCCCTCTGTTTTTACTTTCCCCCTGCACCCTCATCACCAGCGATGTCTGGTGTTTGGAATACCCCGGTTCCAGGCTCCCCAGCATGACTCTTGTGAGGTTTCTGTTGTTCCCACCCTACTGAGCTTGCTACCCCTTGCCCGTGTGCCTTCCGTCTTCCAGAATGTTAACACCTCTCAGCTGCTGTCATCACTTCTCTCTTTTTCCTTGTCAGTTGATGCCACTTTTGTTCTTTCATTGTCATGTTGGTGAGGCTTGGGGAAGGGAGGGGGAGTTTACTTCAGTTTTCCAGGTCTACCAGAAGTCTCTCCTCAGTAGTTTCAGATGGACCATTATTTTATTGTTTTTTAAAAAGATTTATTTATTTATTTATTTGACAGAGAGACACAGCGACAGAGGGAACACAAGCAGGGGGAGTGGGAGAGGGAGAAGCAGGCTTCCTGCCGAGCAGGGAGCCTGATGCGGGGCTCGATCCCAGGACCCTGGGATCATGACATGAGCTGAAGGCAGATGCTTAATGACTGAGCCACCCAGGCGCCCCATGGTATGGTTTCTGAGGCAAGGACATTGTGGGTCACTGTCTGTGGTGGAAACCAGCTGCTGGGTCACGAGGACACTCGAGCAGCCCTCTGGAGAAGTCCACGTGGGGAGGAACTGAGGCCAACGGCTGGCATCAGTTCACCACGCATGTGAGGGAGCCACTTTGGAAGTGACCCTGCCGCCCCAGTCAGACCTTCAGATGACTCTGGCCCCAGCTGACATCTGGGCTGCAACCTCGTGAGAGACCCTGCACCAGACCACGCGGCTTGCCCGCTCCCAAATTCCCAACCCACACAAACCGGGACATAATAAATGCTTACTGGGGTTGTAAATCGCTAAGCTTTGGGAGGATTTGTTTTTAGCAGAAGATAACGAGGACAATCCCTAATCTGTCAGTGGTCCCCCCAAAGCTCTGTGTGATTGCTACCCACCCCCAGCTTTCCCCAGGAGACCCTCTCTTGGCCTCAGCTATGCGGAGCTCCTTCCAGTCCCTCCACCTCCCCAGCACTGTCACGTCCTCTCCACAGGTTGTTCCTGCTCATCCCCATCCCTCCTCTTCATCTCGTGTCCTCTTCTAGCCTATTCATCTTTCCAACCAATGCCTAAGGGTCACCGCTAGGGAAACAGTCCCCTAAGCTCTCCTGCCTTCCCTTGGTTCTGCCCCTCACAGCTCCCTTAAAGCATTTATCAGAATTGTCATCGTGTCATTATTCGTGTAATCATTTATATAACGCCTGATTCCCTCCACCCCTAAGACTCTGAGCACTCCGAGCGCAGGGAATGCTTCCATCTTTATGCTGCTGAACTCCACATTGCCCCCGACAGCATCTGGAACCTAGGAGGTTCTGAAAAGACATTTGTTGGACATGAGATGAGAATGAGATGTGCTCCTGTGAGCTGACTCAGTGGTTGTCCTCAACTACGAGAGAAGCAGCTTTCAGCAAATCCCTAACTGACGGCAGGTCAGTAAGTTATTCTTAAAGGACAGCACATACACTTTAATTAAAAAACGCACACACACAAAACTCACTTCCGACAATGACTCATTTTGTGACCTTGGGCGGCTTGCCTTTCCTCTCTGAAAAAGGTAGATAGTAATTGGTGCAATGTTTCTCTTGAAGGCTGGGAACCATTTCATGTAGAGAGATTTTGGCAAGGTTTTCAAAGCTCTTAAAGTACAGTTTTCTTAATAATCCAGGTGGTTGTAAGTGATTATGTAAATGGTGAATAGAAATGAGCTATGCTCTATCGCGTGGAGGCATCTCAGTTCTAGGTGTGTGTGTGTGTCTTTTGGTCTTAAACTGGTATACCTTTGTGTGTCCATTTGTTTTAAAGAAGAATCTATGTTTGTTCTAGAATGCTCATGAACATCCAAAATTCTACAGATTTGTTCGAAGCTGTATTTTTTATAAAGATTTATTTATTTATTTGAGAGTGAGAGAGACCATGAGTGGGAGGGGCAGAGGGAGAGAGAGAATCTCAAGCCGACTCCACAATGAGTGCAGAGCCCGACATGGGGCTTGATCTCACAACCCTGAGATCAGGACCTGAGCTGAAACTAAGAGGCAGATGCTTAACCAACTGCGCCACCCAGGTGCCCCTGTTTGAAGCTGTATTTGAAGCTGTATTCATTTCTAAGTCATTTGGCTCTTTTCTTTTGTAATAATAATAAACCCATATTTACTGAAAGCTAACTCTGTGCCAGGCATTATGCAAAACCTTTTCCTTCACCAAGCCGATCCTCACAATCACTTTTGCAAGGCAGGAACTGTTATAATCCCCATTTTACAGATGAGGGGACTGAAGCTCAAAGAGGATAGATAACGTCCCTAAGCCTACGCAGCTGGCGGAGCAATAACCAAAATCTTTTGGCATGCTCTTAACCTTTGGAAAAACTGCACATGTGGATTTGTGATTCAGAAATAAAGGGAAAAAAAGGGGTGCATGGGTGGCTCAGTCAGTTAGGTCTCTGACTCTTGATTTTGTCTCAGGTCATGATCTCAGGGTCAAGAGACTGAGCTCCGAGTCAGGCTCTGAGCTCAGTGTGGAGTCTGCCGGAGATTCTCTCACTCCCTCTTCCCCTCCCCCCGCTTGTGCTCTCTAAATAAATAAATAAATAATTTTAAAAAAAGAAACAAAGACAAAGAGGAATATGACAAAAATTCCTATTAATTCTGGAGGATTTTAAATGTCAAGGAGCCTTCAGAATAGCGTTGTTCTACAATCCGATGCCCGAGTACCGAGTGGTATGAATGTAGGAGATGAACAAGGGTGATGGATGAAATGTTATTTTCAGCCATCTGCATTCACAAGATAAGCTCCTGGCGCACCCATCAAATTATAGTCCCGTTCAAAGCAAAATCATGTTTGCACACCAAACAGAGCAGTCTAAACAAAGGCCAGTGTTTGCATACAGCTGGGTCTCAGGAATGCAGACAAGAGGAGACATCTGCGGCCCACCAGGCCCTGATCCAGAGCAGGTGGGATCAAAGACAAGGCCAGAGGAGGGGATGTGGCTCCATTTTGTCCCGAAACTGATCTCAACGGGACTCTGTCCACTGGACCCCCTAACCTAATCAAATATGGCCAGTCTTCATTCACTCCGCCAGCCATTCAACAAATGATTTCTGAACGCTTGTTATGTGGCAGACACAGGTCTGGAGGCCTGGAAGGCATGCATGGTCCGTCTCTGGAGCTCATGGTCTTGTTTGAGAGAGGGATATGTGTCATAGGAAGGTACATTAAATGAACTATTACACACAAATCATTATTTAATTATGTGGTGAGAAGGATGGAGTGCTCTGAAAGGGGGTCAGGGGCCACCTGTCTGAGGAAGTCATTTCATTTGAAACTTAGAGGTGTTGCCAGAGGAGAGACTATTAAAAAAGCACAGGTTGGGGGCGCCTGGGTGGCTCTGTCGGTTAAGCGTCTGTCTTCGGCTCAGGTCATGATCTCAGGGTCCTGGAATCGAGTCCCTCATTGGGCTCCCCACTCAGCAGGGAGCCTGCTTTTCCCTCTCCCTCTGCCCCTCCCCCTGCTCACGCGCACTCTCTCTCTCTCTCAAATAAATAAATAAAATCTTAAAAAAAAAGCGCACAGGTTTATTAGTTATGTATGTAACAAATCCCTCCAAAACTCAGTGGCTTACAACAACAATAATTATTTGATTACCTCTCAGGGTTTCTGTGGGCCAGGAATTTGGGAGAAGCTCCACTGGCCAGTCCTCAGGATCTCTCTTGAGATCTGTCCGATGCTGGCTGGGGCTGCCATCATCTGAAGGGTCGACTGGGGCTGGAGGGTCCGCTCCGACATGGCTCACCCTTGTACCTGGCAAGATGGCACTGCTGTTGGCCGAGGGCTTAGTTTCTCTTCATGGGACTGCTTGCGTGTTCTGGTGGCCTGGTGGCTGACTTTTCCCCAGAGAGAATGAGCCAAGAGGCCAACACGGAAGCTGCAAAGCCCTTTATGATTAGTCTCTAAAGTCACAGTGTTTCTCTGCCATGTTCTATTAGTCACACAGGACCAGTCCTGCTCCAGCTGAGAGGGACTATATCAGGTTATGTGTGCTGGGAACTTGGACCCTTGGGAGGCATTTTAGAGGATAGTTACAAATGATAGGTCAACAGGGGTTAAGCAATGGCACTCCCATACAGTGTTTTCTTGGAGCCCTTGCAATGGGTGAGTCCCGCCCCACACCACTCAAACCACTGGACCTGCAGTGGCGTACATGTCCTTGCTGCTTCCCGTTGCTGCTCACAAATCAAAATCCCTTTCTCCCCCCTAAAATCTCCCAAGTCACTGGACCACGCCACCCCCATGCTGTGGCCATTTATCAGCCCCAGGGGCCTTCTTCCCTAAAGATGTTAAGTCCTGGCTCATTGTTCTCTGCTCTATCCACAAACATAATCCCTCACCATTTCGGCCCCCATGTCCTCCTCTGAGGATCCTGTCTTCTGCCCTGTCTTAGCACTCATTCCCATTATCATACCCTTGACCTTGCCATTATCAAAAGCTGCAATCCCATCATAATGTCAATTCAAATCATCCCATAGGGCAAGATTTTACCTTCTAGTGCACCATCTCCAGCAATTCTTGGACCCTACCTGGTCCTCTCATTCATTGATCTTACTACCTTTATACCCTGCTCATAGCTCATTTCGCTCCTCACTCAGCTCAGATGCCGTGACTTCCTGGCATATCCCCAGTTTCGTTTCCCACTGCTGTTCTTACAGATTACCACAGGGCTGAAAACACAAATTTATTCTCTCACAGTTCTAGAGGTCTGAAATCTGAAATGGGTCTCACTGGGCTAACACCAAGCCGTTGGGAGGCTCTAGGGGAGGACTCCGTTTCCCTGCCTTGTCTAGCTTCTAGGGGCCACCCACATTCTTGCCCCTTCCACCATCAGCAATGTTGGGCTGAGTCTCATCCGACCATTTTTCTGGTTGCCTCTTTTCTGTCTTCCTCTTCCACTTATAAAGACCCCTTGGGATCACATTTGGCCTGTCTGGATAATACAGGATAATCTCTCCATTTCATGGTCAACTGATGGCCAGTCTTAATTCTTTTTTTTTTTTTTTTAAGATTTTATTTATTTATTTGACAGAGAGAGAGAGAGAAAGAGAGAAACAGCATGAGAGGGGAGAGGGTCAGAGGGAGAAGCAAGCTCCCTGCTGAGCCAGGAGCCCAATGTGGGACTTGATCCCAGGACTCCGGGGTCATGACCTGAGCTGAAGGCAGCCGCTTAACCAACTGAGCCACCCAGGTGCCCATGCCAGTCTTAATTCTATCTGCAGCCTTAACTCGAATTCCTTTTTGCCATGTAATCTAACATATGCAGAGATTCCGGAGATGAGGATGTGAATATCTTTGGGGCCCCTCAAGTGCTTTGCTCTTCCCCCAGGTTATGTTACTAACCCGAGCAGAATCCCAAATCTCTCTTCATCCAACTGTCCACCTACTCTGTGTCTGCACCCGGGCAGCTCGGCCTGGCTGGACCAACACAGAAACCGCAGCTCGGGCTCCATTCACGACCACTCATCTCAAGTAGACCTCAGCCAGCCAGCCAGTTCTACTATATGTCCCCAGTCCATTCACTCTCCCTCTCCCCGTGATGACTTCACACCTCCTCTCACTCCAGACCCCCACGCCTCCTTCCTTGTCCTCACTCTCAGCTGTGGTTTTTGCTTCCTACTTCACAAAGAAAATTGGGGCAATAGGAAGAGAACTTCCTCAGACTCAGCAGCGCATCTACCCGCCCACCTGCATCTGTGCTCACACACTGTTTCCTTCTCGCTGCTGTGGAGGGGCTGCCTAGAGTCGGTCCTCCACTGCAGGGACTGAGCCCACAGCCCACCCCACTCACTTCCTCAGGGTCTTCACTCCGGAGAGCCCCTATGCTTTCTTCTGTGTTCTCAATGCCCCCCCTCTTCTGGTTAATTTTTCCATCAGCGTACAAACATGCTATCATTTTTCATCCCATACAAAACAAAACCAAAATAAAACCTTCTCTTGATCTGACATCCTGTCTCCAGCCAGTGCCTACTTTACTTCCCCACTGTTCTTTGCAGCGAAACTTGAAAAAGTGCTCTCTGCTTCTTGGGTCCAGTTCCTTCCCTCCCACTCTCTTGGATCTATTCATATCCGGCCTTGGCTTCCACTGTGCTTCTCAAGGTCACTGCCAACTGCCAAGCTGCTAAATCAGTGTCGATTTTCAGTGCTCACCTTAGCTTGCGGCAGCATTTGATACATCTGGCCAGCCCTCCCTCCAGAACACACATCTTTACATCCTCCTTGGTGTCCTTGTCTCTCCATGGCCACTCTCTCAAGCTCCTCTGCCGGGCTCTCCTCATCTCCTTGACCTTCGGGTGCTGGAGTGCCCACACTCCCTTGATGATCTCATCTGGGCTCTTAGCCTGAAATACCATTTTATAAGCCAACGACCTCCAAATTCTATCTGTAGCCTGGACCTCTCCTCTGAACTCCAAACTCTTTCTTATCCTAGACTTGCAGGTCAAATAAACTTCTCAAAATGAAAATGACCCAAACCAGTTACTGGGCAAGAATTTAACATCAATCTCGACTCCTCTCTTTCCTTCACACCCTCACCCAGTCCTTCCCCTTTACCTCGGCTCTTCCTTCAAGAACATCTGGGGTCTGACCGCTTCCCACCACACCCACTGCCCCTACCCTACTGTCTGCCCTCATTCTCTGCTGTAATTTTCTCCCTTGACGTGTATTTCCGTTTGTCTCAGTTTCCTATTGTCACTGTGACAAATGACTACAAACAGTGGCTTAAAACAACACAAATTTATTATCATACACTTCTGGAGATCAGAACTCCATCAGGCTATGTTCTTTTTAGAGGCTTGGGGGATAATGTGTTTCCTTCCCTTTTCCACCTTCTAGAAGCTGCCTAAACTCCTAGGCTTGTGGCCCCTTCCTCCATCTTCAAAGCCAGTAGCATAGCATCTTGTTTATTCTTGGGCCCACCTGGATAATCCAGGATAAGACCCTCCCCTCAAGATCCTTAACTTAATCACATCTGCAAAATCCCTTTTGCCACTTAGGGTGAAATATTCACAGATTCACAGGGATTAGGACATCTTTGGGAGGGGGGCATTAGTCAACCTACTCCACCTTCTGAAAAACTATATTTTCCTTCTGCATTTGTTTATCATCTGTCTTCTTGAGGGCGGGACTTAGACCTTTTGAGGGGGTTTTTTGTCTGTATCCCCAGTGCCTAGGACTATCCATGGTTAATAGTAGATGCTCAATAAGTACTTTGGTGGCATAAACACCTGTGGTTTTGGCTGTGGCTGTGTTTGCCTGTTCTTGGGATATGTGCCACCAGCAACAATGACTCCTGTTTGAAAGCACCTGTTACCTATGCGGCAGGCAGTGAGGATAGTGCCTAGGGGGGTTTCCAGGAGGGCATTGGGCAGCCCCCCAACCCAGCCAGGCTGATGCGAGCCACACTCCCCTTCCATTTTTTGCTGCTTCGCTGCAATTCGATTTAATCCTTTGATGTTTTTTGAGTCTCGAGGTGGAAGGCTCAGTCCCGCCCTGCCACACCAGGAGATGTCTAGAAAGAGCCTCCGTCTCCCTCAGCTTCAAGCCAGAGATTCATCTTCAGTCTCACAAATGGTATTTTGTTACCATGGCAACCGAACTTCTAAAAAAACGGATGTCAAGCAACATGCGGATCCCAGTGCTCATGGCAACCACCATTCTGCATATTTTGGGGAGAAAATGTGTCTTGCCTTCTTCCTGCCTGTGAGTTGAGGGGGAAGGTGAGCTTAGCAGCACCAGGTTTCCTTCCAGAATTGATGAGACCCTGAGGGTTTTGGGTTAGAGGCCGGACCCCTCCCCCAGTGTGAAAGCAGCTCTTTTCCACAAGGTCACATAAGCAATGTCTCCCCCCCGCCCCAGGGGAAGGAGATCTGGCTCTTGCCCCTCCCTTCTTTGATGCTGTTCAAATCCCTGGAGCCTTGCTTGGCTTCTGCTGGGCGCGTACACGGGAGCCCCCGTCCCCCCACCCACCACGGGCTGAGAATCTGACAGGTGGAGGCATAACCCTTCACCCATTGTTCTATTTATTTGCTCGTGGATTCATTCATGCATTTCCTCAGTAAACATTCACAAAGACCCTACTATGTGCCAGACCCTGTGCTGGGGCTGCAGGGGCAAGTAGGACAGGATTCAGTGACCCTCATTCTCCAGCCCCGAACCTTACAGAGGAGATAAGTAAACACAAATTACATAGTGGCTTGAAAGAAAGAGGCGTGCATAAGGCATGGGGAGGAAGGGGGGTGCTTAACTCTGGCATAGATATAGGTGGGGGGTGGAAATCAAAGAACCAGCCTTGTTTTAGCTTCTTTTATGGAAAAAATTGACCAAACTCTATTCATTCGAGGAAGACTTAAGAAAATACCTCTAACAGCTTTCTCAAAGGCATTTTGGCCTCTCCACTGACTCAAGTGAAGATGCACATTTTCCCCATTATAATGTTTCTGAAATCAAGATGTCTTATGATCAATGTATCTATTTAACGAAGCATTTCTTTCCCTACTCCCAATAAAATTGATGTGTGTCTTATAATCAGTGGCGTCTTAGAATCAAGAAAACAGTGTTCCCAGTATTCATTAGTAACTAAGCCTGAAACCTCAGAGAATCTTCTCGGCCTCAGATTCCTGCTCATATTTTCTCCCTGAAGAAGTGTTGCCTTTCCCATTAGAAATAAGGTATGAGGGGTGCCTGGGTGGCTCAGTTGGTTAAGTGTCTCCCTTCAGCTCAGGTTATGATCTCAGGGTCCTGGGATCGAGTCCCAAGTCAAGCCCTGAGTCGGGGCTCCACGCTCAGCAGGAAGTCTGTTTCTCCCTCTCCGTCTGTCCCTCCCCCAGCTTGTGCACGGCTCTCTCTCTCTCTCTCAAATAAATAGACAAATAAAATTAAAAAAAAAAAAAGAAAAGAAACAAGGTATGGTTCCAGTTAGAAGGATTTCGAGGGGCTCCCCTGCATTGGGTGGCAGCTTAGTTAGTGTTGAAGAGCCAGACGGCCTGGGTTCACTTCATGTCCAGACTCCTGGCTGTGAGACCCTCTCTGACCCTCATCTGTAAGATCATTATATTATGTAACTTTATCTTTCCGATGGTCCATTCAGCAAATTTTGATTGAGCATCTACTATGTGTGAGGCACTACTGAAGAACTAGGGATGCAGAAGTGGACAGAATATAAAATCTCTGCCTTTGTAAGCTTACATTCTATTGGGACAGACCCATGATAAAGCCACAGATTATGAAAATATAGTACATTAGATGGTAGTAAGTGCTCTGGAGGAAAATGAAGCAGGGAAGTGGGTGGGGACAGCTAGTGCAGAACAGTTAGGGTTAGCAGTTGTGATTAGGTTCAATTGGGAGTAACAAAAAAGCCAAAACGATGGTGGCTTAAAAAAAAGACAAAAGTTCACTTCTCTATGATAGATATAGGAAGTCCAGGGTGACTTTATAGCCACTAAGGATCCAGGACCCATTTATCTTATTGCTCTGCCATCCTCAACACCTGGCTTCTCCCTCATGATCCAGGACAGCTGCTGGAGCTCCAGCTGTCTTGACTATATTCCAGCCAGAAGGAGGAAAGGTGGGAGTGCAGGAGGATGTGCCTCTTTATAAAACCAGGTTGTGTCTTATGATCAATGTATATATTTATTGAAGTGTTTCTTTCCCTACTCTTAATTGACGTGTTGTTAAGAACATTCCGTAGAATGTGACACTTCCTTTTCCTCTCCTTTGTTCAGAACTTTGTTGCTGAGAAGGTTATACTGTTGGAAGGAGGGCTGGGAAATGCAGTTTTTATGTGCCCAGCTGAAACTGAGAGCTTTTATGACAAGGCAAGAATGGATGGGACGAGTATTGGGGTGCAATTAGCTGTCTCTGCTACACATTGTTACATAGATTTGATTAGATAATGCGTACAAAGGATTTGGCATAGAATAAGCACTTGGTAAATATTAGCTATATTTCAGTGCACAGTTTTCTCAATGCATATGTGCTTGGGAGCTATTTGTGCATGGTAAACATAGAGTAGACAGGGACTCAAGGGTCTTAAGTGACTGCCCCATGGCTGCAGAATGGAATGGTGGTGGATCCTGTCTGGTGGGCATTGAGTGGGTCTGCCTGGGAAAGAACAGGGAGTCATATGCGGGTGAGGGTGTGACAGGGATGACTCTGCAAAAGTCCTTTGAGTTCGAGGGGACCGTGCCCCACACAATGCCATAGGAGGTGGGGCCCGGAGAATGTGCTCAGTGCGTGCGGGCCACCAGCTTCTGCAGACTGCAGTCCTCTCCAGCACATGGGCCTTGTTACCTCTCCTTCCGGCCTGAGAGGTGTTGGCCACATAGGTTGGTGGCTTTTCAGAGCGGTTTCTCTCACTCTGACATGCCTCAGCTCTGCTCAAAAGCTCCTTGCTTCCTGAATACAGTGTGGACTTCACCATTCAGTAGGCTTTGATACAAGTTTATTAAAGTAATCAGTTAAAGGACCTCATTGATCTGACTCTAATTTATTTTTTTCAGCCTCTTTCCCCACAACCTCCCCACTCCCTGGCCCAAGTGGAATCTCTTTTTTTGTAACTCAATTGTTGCATTTTTTAGGAACCTCAGGTTATCAAACTATTATTTAAAAATAATTGTTTCAATGGAAAAAACAAACAAACAAGGGCTAGGCTATTTCAGACTTATAATACCAAGAGTTGTCTTTGCTCATCAGACCCTTACCTGATCTCAACCTGCAGCCCCTGGACCACAGGAACAAATACATGTCCCAGATGACACCACCATATTATCCCACCCCTTGGTCACAGTGATTGGTCCAGGGATGGACATGTGACCTAAGATAACCAATGTGAGGTCTTCCCTAAGACTTTTCCTGAATGCAACTACTGGGAAACTCTACCAGTCCCCCCTCCCATTTTGCTTGCAAGACAAAGAGCTTAACCCAGTGCTGCTTGTAATGATGATGTAATTGTAAGGAGAAAGATGAATAGTGGTAGGAGAGATGGAAGCAAAAAGGCAGAGGAAGAAGGAGGAGGAGGGAGAGGGGAAGAGGAGAAGAGAAGAGAATGAATAAATATGGGTGCCTTTGAGTCCTGGATCCATGTGCCCTATAGGCCATCTTCACCACTGTACCTTTCCTAGTTAGAATATTGTTTTGTAAATAATTTTTCCTTTTTGGCTTCAGCTAGTTTGAGCTGGGCCAGGGCTGGGACTGGAGTAAGACAAGCTTGTTTGTACAAACCTGAGAATGAGTGCCTCCTTAAATTTGCATCCTAGAGTGCTCACTGGCTCACCTTCGTCTTGGCCCTCCGTTGAGTTCACTAACTTGTAACTGAATGAATTTTTGGCCAATAAAAATTCTATTTATATTTTGTAATCACAAGTTAAAAACGTATTAGTTGATCAAATTGGCCAAATACATCTAAATATTAATGAGCGCATCCTGTAGAACGTCGATGACTGGATCAAAGCTAGTGGGTATCTAGGCTAAGAAAGTGAACTGTAGCCCATTTCACAACTGCCAGTGACTGGCTAGACTATAACACAAGCTATTACATCAAGAACATAGCTGTGTTGGTTATAATGTGGTCAGTCGTCATTGTACATTTCTGAGTTCTTGTTGCTCTGGCATGTCTTATGGCTGGCAGAATGGACACGAATTCATCTCCCTTTCTTTGGCTTACAGTGCCTAGGACAGTGTTTGTTGTATAGAAGGCATTCAATAAATATTTATTGGATTGGACTAAACAGCACTCTGATCTCTGGCCAATCCTCATGTCATAATGCATCGAATAGTGGCCACGTCATTCCTTCTTGGCTAGTCAGTGTTTTCCTTCCCTGACCTCAGTGATTAGCTTGGGGATGGATATGTAACCCAAGGCAGTCCATGGGACTCAAATCCCAGGAACTTTGTTGAAACTGTCGAGAAAGGGAAGTCCTCTTCCATTGGGGCTGCAAAGCTGTGAGGATATGGGTCTAGGGCTCCCCGTGACCATTTTATGACCTGGGGACTGATTGTCTAAGAATGGAACAGAGGAGAGAGATAGAGAAAATGAGTCCTGATAACGTGACTTGAGTCCTGGATCCAACCAACCCTGAATGTTTCAGTTTCTGAACTAAGGCATTCTATTTTTTGCATAAGCATGTTAAAGTTGAGCTTCTGCACTTGTCCCTGAAAGAACCCTCATTAATGCAGCTGTCTTTTTATCTGTGTATCTGTTAGGATGCTCTTGGTGGTAGTGCTTATCAATGGCCAATTCACTGGGATTACACCATAGGGTTTATTATTCCATTGACGAGAAGTTCAGGGACGGAGCACCATGAGACACAGTTTGATCAAGGTTCTGGCTCCACTTCTCTATGATTCGCTTGGATTTTCCCTTCTCCATGTATTGGTCTTGGTGGCAGCTAGAAGGCTTCAGCAGTTGCATCACACCAGATCCACTGGTCAGAGGTAGAAAAGGGACCATCTCTTTCAGTCTGCTTCTTAAGAGAAGGCTTTCCTGAAGCCCCTCAGCAGACCTTCCCTCCAGCTTATTGGCTAGAACTGGGTCATGTGCTCATTCCTAAGCCAATCCCTGGCAAGGGGACCAGGGCTGCCATGATTGGCTGAGGCTGAGGCCAAGGCCCTCCTCCTGCAACACATGGTCCCGCAGAGGGTTCTGCGTTTATCCCTTCCTCTCCAGTGTTTACAGTCTCTTTCCTCTTCAGGGTCCATCCCATCTGCTTCACGCATAGATAACTTCCTCCCATCTTGTACTCTTTCTTTGTAAAGATTTTATTGATTTATTTGAGGGAGAAGGAGGGAGGGAGAGCACAAGCAAGGGGAGGGGCAGAGGGAGCAGCAGACTCCCCTCTGAGTATGGAGCCTGACCGGGGGCTCGAATCAGAGAACCCTGGGATCATGACCTCAGTTGAAGGCAGACACTTCACTGACTGAGCCACCCAGGTACCCCACCATCTTGTACTCTTTCTAGCAGCCATCATGTTTCTCTACTTCCTTCCATTAGAGTTAGGTGGGCGCAGGGTTGGCAGAACTCAAAGGAAGTTTCTGAGCTGTGCAGAGGGGCTCAATATTCAGCCTCTTCCTCAGGATGCTCAAAGCCTCGGGATGGCAGGACCAGGGCCAAGAAGATGAAGTGCCAGAGATACAGAGGGCTGCCAATAGACTCCTGTGAGGTAGTGAGTTCTCCACCAAGGGAATTATGCAGGTAACAGCTGGATGACTCTTTCTGAGTCAGCATAAAAGGGCTTCTACTGGGAGTGAATTTGGACCGGTTTGCTCTTTCATTTATTTATTCAACAAGTATTTATTGAGCACCTACTGTATACCAGCTCCTGGGCTAGATACTGAGAATGCAGCAGGTAACAAGAGAGTTACAGCTCCTGGGCTCATTCAGCTTAGAATTTAGCAGGGGAGATGGACCATAAATGAATCATTATACATGTAAATACACAATTGCAGGTATGATAGGTGAACTCCGGAGTCCCTTCTGAATGCAAGATTGATGATTCCGTATGTACGCTCCTTAGCTGAGTGCCTGGCACATAGTAGCTGTTCAGTAAATGTTACTGCTATTGCTATTCCCTAACCATAGAAGCCCTCTGGCAATGTTTTCCTCCTCTGAACCTCTGTGTCATCTGTGTCTGTGTGTTACTCATTCACCATTCAGCCACACTTTGATTTTATTATTAAAGTTTTAATTCATCTTGTGACTACAATACATTTTTTCCCCAGAAACTACAAGATTAACCTACCAAATGATGCCAAAGAGATTCAACTAGTTAAAAAACTAGAATTGTTCAAATTTATCAACCTCCTTGCCTATGTTTTGCAAGCCAAGAACACAAACAATAATTAAAAGGAGAACAATTCCTTTTTTTTTTTTTTTTTAAGATTTTATTTATTTATTTGACAGAGAGAGAGACAGCGAGAGTGGGAACACAAGCAGGGGGAGTGGGAGAGGGAGAAGCAGGCCTCCCACTGAGGAGGGAGCCCGATGTGGGGCTTGATCCCAGGACCCTGAGCTGAAGGCAGATGCTTAACGACTGAGCCACCCAGGTTCCCCAAAAGGAGAACAATTCCTAACATGTCCATAGCAGTTTCTCACACATCAGCTTATGTGGGCTGACAGCAGTCCTGTATGGAAGAGAGGGGACATCACCCATCTTTCCAGCTAAGAAAACAAAGGCTCAGAATGGGGAAATGGTTTGTCCACTACCTGGGGAGGAGAATGTTTCTTTCTCTAATTTTTAAGTAGCTTGAATTTAAGTAGCAGAATCCCAGCTGGAGGATAATCTGGGGACCATCCACTTCTATTTACCCATTTTACAGATGAGAAACAGACCCAGGACTTGCCAAAGACCACATTGCTAGTAAATGGCAGAGCCTAGGACTCCAGGCTTGTCTAATTCCTCCTTTCCCAATACCCAAGGTGCTGGTCCTTCCAACTGGCCAAGGGGTGCTGTTCATAACTAAGGGGGTTCCTGTATTTTCCAGGTGAGGCTGGTGGTAAAAGTAGCAACAGGCGAGGGTCACAGGACCTGCCGGCAAATAGCGAGGCTGAGGCGTAGTGGGACCCCTGGATACAGCCCAGGCTGGGGCCACAGTTAGCTTGAGCGCTCCCTCCCCTTTCTGTCGTCTTCCCTCCCTAGGCCCCAGTCCCTTTTATCCTCCTGCGTTTCGCTCACTGCTTCATGTGCGTCTTGCGCCTCCTTGTGGCTAAAAGTATCCGCTGCACCTGTTCCTGGTAAAATCCCCGAAATCATGGAATGTAGAAATTGAAGGACCTTTGGAGATCGTTTTACAAATAATTTCCATTTTTCCCCGCAGTGGTAAAACCAACCGGAGTCAGGATTAGAGCTCAGGAGTCCTGGTTTCTAGACTAATTCCCCAAATGGGCTGTCATTTACTCAATCTTTGAACAGGAGTAACTTGTGGGGTTCAGGGTAGAAAATGACCGATCAATCCCTGAGTTGTTTTTAGGGCCAACAACATGAAAGAAATAAGAATCGGTATAGGTTAGCGCTGAGGCATATAGATCCAGAGGAAGATGAAGTTGGGTAAACCTTACAACTTTACCTCACCGAGCCTCAGTTCCAGCCTCTGAAAATGGGGAGGAAAATAGTACCTAACCACTTTGTAGGGAAACGTGAGGATAGCATGAGATGGTGCACAGAAATCCCAGTGCCTAGCACACCACATATGCAGAACAGATTGTAGACCTAAATGTAAAACCGAAAACTATAAAACTCTGGGGGAGAAAACAGAAGAAAATATTTGTGATCTTAGGTTAGCTAAAGATTTCTTAGGTGAAACCCGGAAAGTATGGTGCAGAGAAGAAAAAAATTGATAAATTGGACGTCATAAAAATCAATGACTTATGCTCTCCAAAGACAATTTAAGAGAAGAAGTTAAGACACGATACTGAAGAAAATATTTACAAGTCACATATTTGATGAAGGACTTGTATCCAAAATATGTAAAAGACTCTCAATAATTAGACAATACAATCCAGCAAGAAAATGCGAGAAAGATTAGAGCAGACACTTCACCCATGAACATAGATGAGTGGCAAATAAGCATATAAAAATCTTCAGCATCATTAGTCATTAGAGAAATACAAATTTTAACCATGATGAAATGCCACTGTGCACCTATTAGAATGTTTAAAATTATAAGGCTGATTGCTCCAAATGTTGGTGAGGGTTTGGAAGATCTGGAACTCGCATACACCACTGGTGGGAATGTAAAATGGTACAACCATTTTGGGGAACTGTTTAGAAGTTTCTTAAGACGTTGAACATACATCTACTGTATGACCCAGCATTCCGGTGCTGGAATTTACCCCAGAGAAATGAAAGCTTATGTCCATACCAATACTTGAACATGAATGTTCGAAGCAGCTTTATTTGTAGTAGTTGAAAACTAGAAACAGCCCAAATGTCCATCAACGGGTCAATGGATAAACAGATTGTGGTGTGTTTACACAATGGAATACGATTCGGCTATAAGAAAGGGATAAACTATCATTGATATACGCAACAAGGTGAGTGAATCTCAAAATGCTGATTTTGAGCGTAAGAAGCCAGAGAAGGAGAGTACATGATGTGTGATTCCATTTATAGAAGATTTCAGAACATGCAAACTAATTTATAGTGACAGAAAGCAGATCAGAGGTTTCCTGGGGATGAAGGGTGGTGGAGCGCAGAAGAGAGGGATCGCCAAGGGATACTAGGAAACTTTTTGGGGTGATGGATATGTTCACTATCTTAATTGTGCTAATGGTTTCATGGGTCTATACGAATGTCAAAACTTATCAAATTGTACACTTTATTTTTTTATTTTTTATTTTTTTATTATTTATTTATTTGACAGAGAGAGACACAGCGAGAGAGGGAACACAAGCAGGGGGAGTGGGAGAGGGAGAAGCAGGCTTCCCGCCGAGCAGGGAGCCCAATGTGGGGCTCGATCCCAGGACCCTGGGATCATGACCTGAGCCGAAGGCAGACACCCAACGACTGAGCCACCCAGGCGCCCCATCAAATTGTACACTTTAAATATGTGCTGTTTATTGTATGTCAATAAAGCTGTTAAAAAAAAGAAAATTATAGTGCTTGGTTGATAACATACTGTGTTGAGGAGTTTCAAAGTGAAGTAGTGACAGGTCAGTCCCCATCTAGGGGATGGTACTTCTCTGGTGGTTTGCAGTGCTGGTGAGGCCAAGGCCCACCACCCTGTCCTCACAGGCCATTTTGCCTTCCACAAGACTTCCCATCTGTGTGCTGGAACCTTCGGTCAGTCAATGGTAAGTAGGTGCCACGGGGCCCAAATAAGACTGAGAGAGAAAGTGAACCCACTGGGCGTAGACTCCCCCCTCTGCCCCCACCGTGGGTGCACCCTCTTTTGGGAAATCCTCAAAGCCTACATCCTTCCATGAGCTTCTGACAGCAGCATCCTCAGGGATGGACTGTGAATCAACTCACTGACCTCTAGACAACTTGGTCCCTCCCTCTTCATCAGACTTTTTGCCAGCTGCCTTGAATTGATTTTTCAGAAGCTTGCCCCATCTTTCTACAAGATCGTACCCCAACACATTTCCTTTTTGCCATGGCTGTTGGGAAGCTCACAGTCAAGAATGGTGTCCAACTGTAATGGTTAACCCATTCTAGGTGCCTAGTACCAGTTAATTTCTTGCTCCTTTCAGCTTGTTTTTGTTATTGATTGATTTCTCTCTCTCTCTCTTTTTTTTTTTAAGATTTTATTTATTTATTTGAGACAGAGAGGATGAGATAGCAAGCGAGAGGGCACAAAGTGGGGGGCAGAGGGAGAGGGAGGAGCGGGCTCCCAGCTGAGCAGGGAGCCCAATGCGGGGCTCGATCCTAGGACTCTGAGATCATGACCTGAGCTGAAGGCAGTGCTTAACCCACTGAGCCACCCAGGTATCCCTATTGATTGATTTCTATATTTATTTATTTTTTTAATTTTTTTGTTAAGATTTTTATTTATTTGACAGAGAGAGACACAGAGAGAGAGGGAACACAGCAGGGGGAGTGGGAGAGGGAGAAGCAGGCTTCCCGAGGAGCAGGGAGCCCAATGTGGGGCTTGATCCCAGGACCCTGGGATCATGACCTGAGCCGAAGGCAGATGCTTAACAACTGAGCCACCCAGGTGCCCCATCTATATTTATTTTTAATATATCTGTTTTATGGTATGTTCCATCATAGGAAGTCATCTGTTTCTTTTCACAAATAGATGGGGTTTCAACCATTGTAAAAAGAAATGCGAGAGGTCAAGGGCATGTCCAGTACATTATCCTTGTGTCCCACCATATCTGTGAGCGTACATTGCATGGGAAAATGCTCATTAAAAGTATGTTGAATACATTATGTAATTCCTAATACTTATTATGTCAGAGGCTCTCCCAAGGGAAAGTTTTGTAGGGACACTGAGTGACAACGGATGTGGATCTTTTTTATTTTCTATCTCCCATGGCACCTGTCTGGTAACGTCAGTGCAGGTGCCAAGGTGCCAGCTTTCATATCTTTTTGGTGCCTGGACCCTGCTAAGTGTCTCGCTGGATGGACAGCCGCAGAGGGCATCTACCCAGTGACTCACGGGGAGTTGTTGCTCCTCCGAGAGGAAATCAGTGTCATAAGTCTGGTGCTCTGTGTTTCCAGTGGTGGCATTGTCCTTGGTAGCCCATCTCTCCCAGGTTTGGCACCCCCTAGAGTCTCTGCCTGGTGCCTTAGGAACTTACCCTACTTTCTTGAAATCAGAGGCTCATCTTTACCTTGTGACTCAGTGAGGACAGCCATTCAGAGCTGGGAATGGCTCCCTAGGGACATCTGGCTGCAGCCGAAACTGCCCATCTCTCATCCTTCCTAACAAGGGCCACATGATTTACATTTCAAAATGTTCCAATAGGACCGTGCTCAGCATGGCTAATGAAGGATTTCAGCATTTGGCAAAGAAACGGCAGGGTTAGTTAAAACTGAACTGTTTCGTTGAGGAGTGATGGTCTTTTAACGAGCTCCCAAGGAACCCATGGAAGGGTCTGCAGAATAAAGCAAGAGGGCTTCCACGGGTCAGAAGCCATAAACAAGGACCCCTAGTAGTAGAGACACAACACCTGTTTTCATTGTTATGGCCCCTTCTTTGTTCTTTCCCTTGCTGTGTGCTAAGGATATAGGAATTTTGATGGTAAGAAAACAGATTAGATCATGTTCTGCTGGTTCTCAAACAGCTTTACTAGATCACATCCCCAAAGTGAGGAGTTTAAATTTTTGGTTTGGTTTTTAGGAGCCTACAGGATCTGCTTGCAACCTTCCTTTTTAATTACTTGCTCCCTGTTCTCTGTCATCACATGTCCTGGGCTTGGACTATACCAGCCAGCTCTTGGTAGCTTTCCACTTTTCGCTCATCCTGTTCCCTCTGCATGAAAAGTCTTTCCTGTTCCCATCTATCCACTCCACCCTCCGTTCTGTTTACAGAACTCAAATTCCTTCCCTAGTGAGGAAAATAAACCACACCTCCCTACGCCGGTGGTACTTTGCTTACCCTAATTTCACTGGGTCTGGATAATAGATAACCGTCCATTTCTGCTTCTCCCCAAGATCCTAAGCAGCCAGAGGGCAGAGCCTGGTGGTATACGGTTGCATCTTCTAGTGCCCAGCCAGAGCCCCGGATGCAGGAGACTCTCATAATCATGGGTTGTGGAGTGGCGTGTTCTTGTTCTTTTATTTTTTTTAAAGATTTTATTAATTTATTTGAAAGAGAGAAGAGAGCATGAAAGAGAGAGAGATTGAGAGTGAGAGCAGGAGCGGGGGGGAGGGGCAGAGGGAGAAGCAGGGAGCCCGATACAGGGCTCCATCCTAGGACCCCGGGATTATGACCTGAGCCGAAGGCAGACACTTAACCGACTGAGCCACCCAGGCACGCCTCTTCTTGTTCTTTTTATTTTTAAAATTATTTTTAAAGATTTTATTTGTCAGAGAGAGAGAGCACAAGCAGGGGGAGCGGCAGGCAGAGGGAGGACCCTGGGATCATGACCGGAGCTGAAGGCAGACACCTGACTGAGCCACCAAGGCATCCCTCTTCTTGTTCTTTTAAAATCAAGTTTTATTAATTCTAAATATGCCATACACTCTCACTAAAAAGTATAAAAGAATGAAAAGTCACTCCGTTCTCTAGCCACCAGATTCCCTTCTATGCGAATAACCAATATTATCAGCTTTTTATGAATCCTTCTAGACATATATAAACATATGTATTTTTCTTCCTCCTTTTTAAAAATAAATGGGATCATACTTAAACAGTTTTGCACTTTGCCTTTTCACTTTACTATGCTCTTATACACATATTTTTAAAACTTATTTAACCAATTAACTATTGATAATGTTTCAGTTGTTTTCATTCTTTTGCTATTAAAAACAATGCTGCAATGAATAATCTTGTATATTTGCCATGTTCAGATGTAATTTATGTAGGAAGAATTTCTGGAGGTGGAATTGCTAGGCCAATAGATACGGGTACTTTTAATCTTGATCATCATTGCCTAATTGTTCTCTATAAAGAATGTCCGGTTTCACACCCATCAGCAATATATGGGAGATGGGAATCTGTCCATGCACCGTTGCCAACACGATGTGTTATCAACTTTCGGACAAGTTCCATTAAAAAAAAAAAAAATTAGATTTAATTTTTAAGTGTGTGTGTGTGTGTGTGTAACAAATTCATGATCACCTCTTGGGTTGAAAATCATCAAAAGTATCTGGGGGTGTTAACAATCTGGAGATTCTGACCCCAGGTTCACAGAAAAGTAGAGATTTTACTTTTGTGAAGCAATTTACAGATTTTAGATGTATTTTACATGCATTGATTTTGACCAATAGGTACAATTCATACACTTTCAAGAATTTAAAGCATAACCGGGAGGAGCCAACTTGATGAACACTTTGATGTTTCGGGTAAGATTTTGGGTATCTTCTGATTATTTCAGTAAGGAGATTACTAAAGAGGTCAGAATATAGTGTGAAATCTGCTCCATAGTCGTGTTATGAGGATTAAATAGGATGTCTGCAAAACTTTCGTCACAATACCTGATACATAATAGGCACTCAGTAAAGTAGCGGTAGTTATTAGCTAATAAACAATAGGCTGTTATATGCGTTGATGACAGATTAAGGGGCTATTTAGGTGATAAAATCTGCCCTTTTGACAGTAAGGGCTCTGGCGCCCGATAAATTCCTCTCTAGCACTCATGAGCAGTGTGACTTTGAGCACATCCCCTAACCTCCCCGGCCTCAGTTTTCACATCGGGAAAGTGGAAGAACAAAATCCAAGGCTCAAGGTTTGCCCTGAGCTTAAATGTGCAATACTCCGAAGTGCTTGCTACACACTAGTTCTCTTCTTTCCTCCCAATCTACTGATTGGAGCCATCAAGAACCCATCGAAAAACCCGATAACCCCAGGAAACCAGAGGGATCGAGACCAGGGCGACACGAGCGTGTTCATCATCGCCGGGGGGGCCGCGCGTCCAAGGGCAAGGGTCACAAGCGACGTGCGATCTCTGACTTCCCCCTAACCACCTCGCCCCGCCCCGCCCCGCCCCGCCCCTCCCCGCCCCTCCCCTCCCCTCCCCTCCCCTCCCCTCCCCTCGGCGAGGAAGACCCCGCCCCTGTGGAGGCGGTCGCCCCCGGGCGATCACCCCGGCAACGCCGTCTTCCGGTCCGCTCGGCCCCGCCCACTTCCGGTCCCGGCGCGGCGCGTTACCGCAGGGCGACCAGGCACTGGCGTCCGGAAGGGCGGCGTGGGGGCGCGGTCCCGGGCGGAGGGCGGAGGGCGGCGGAGCGCGGGGGACGCGCGGCCTGACTTCGGCGTCGCGGCCGGCACTCAGGGCTCCGCGCAGCCATGGAGAGCGGAGGGCGGCCCTCGCTGGGCCAGTTCATCCTCCTGGGCACCAGCTCTGTCGTCACCGCCGTCCTGTATTCCGTGTACCGGCAGAAGGCCCAGGTCGCCCAAGAGCTTAAGGTCAGTGCTGGAGCCAGCCTGGCCTCAGTCGGCTCACCCCTGCCCCCGGTAATGGTGAGCCCGCGGTTCGCCTCGGGCTGCTCCAGCGTCGGAAACTGCCCCAGAGAGGAAACCGGCCCTTGAGGGGTGTCGCCCCCGAGTCACGGGAGGAACTAGGATCAGAATTCGGGTCTCGTGATAACCGCTGCACTTCCCCTTTTCTCCTCAGCCGCTCTCATTACTCAGAATCTCGACCTGATTCCCTTATTCGACAAATACGAAGGGCCGCCTGCTCTGCTCCAGGCACTGGGGCTGTCGCATGGGTAGAAGAGACAAAAGTCCCTGCCCTCATGGAGATTCCGTTCTGGTACAGGCAACCAGGCAATAAACACGTACCTCAGATGGTATGACAGATGGGGAGAAAAATACTACGGAATCATGCGGGGAAGAGAGGAAATGCAGTGGTGTGCTATTTTATTTTAAATAAGGTGACATTTAACAGAGCCCAGGAGGAGGTGAGGGAGACCGCGCAGGTGTCTAGGGGAAGAACAGTTCAGATGGAGGGAACAGCCAGTGCAGGAACCCTAGACTTTGCCCATTTTTGTAACCACTCACTTCTTGCTTCTACAGCCTCTTCCTTTTTAATATTTTAGTTATTTTAAAAATAACGCTTGGGGCGCCTGGGTGACTCCGTCGTTAAGCGTCTGCCTTCTGCTCAGGTCATGATCCCAGGGTCCTGGGATCCAGCCCCGCATCGGGCTCCCTGCTCGGCGGGAAGCCTGCTTCTCCCTCTCCCACTCCCCCTGCTTGTGTTCCCTCTCTCGCTGTGTCTCTCTCTGTCAGATAAATAAAATCTTAAAAAAAAAAAAAAAAAAAAAGCTTGCTTTCTTAGACTGCCCTTTACAGCTTAGCACATTCTCATCTTATTTTTTTCTTCACAATAATTTTTTTTAAAAGATTTTATTTATTTATTTATTTGACAGAGACACAGCGAGAGCAGGAACACAAGCAGGGGGAGTGGGAGAGGGAGAAGCAGGCTTCCCGCGGAGCAGGGAGCCCGATGTGGGGCTCCATCCCAGGGCCCTGGGATCATGACCTGAGCCGAGGGCAGACGCTTAACGGCTGAGACACCCAGGCGCCCCCTTCACAATGATTTTTTGAGGTGGGGAAAATGACAATCATCTCCAGATTGCAAACCAGGAAATTCAGACTCAGAGCAAAGGTCTTATAGCTTCTTGGGTTGGAACTTAAGTCTTTTGATTCCAAGTGTAGGATTTTTTTTCTTTTTTTCTTTTCCCTGATTGACCACATTGCTTTATTGTGAATGTCTGACTGGCCCATGAGAGATGGACCTCTTTAGGTCAGAGACAGGGTCTTATTTATCCTTTTTTCCCCCCTTCCCCCTTCTAGGTTCTTATTCAGTGCTTGACAAGTGGTAGATGCTCAGTAAACGTGGATTCCTTTTGGCTGAAATGTCACAATACCACAGTTAGGGCTTCACTTGACATGTATCTGAAGGATTCCTAAACCTGGCTTAGTTCATTATCATCATATTGTTTTCAGTAAGGGCTTAGAAACCAGTGTGTGAAGTCCCTGCCATGGAGGGGAGTTTGGGAATCCATCCGGAATGAACCAGGTTACCAGGCAGTTGTTATTTGTGGTGCAAGTGGTGTCCTAGTAAGATTCCAGCTGCCCAGTTGTTTGTCTGATTATAAATAAGCGAGTTATGCTGAAGTCATTGGCTGGAAGTATAACTGATACTTCACTTTCTGACTCTGAAAGTCTGAAATCAGGTTGGCACCAGGCTGGCCCAATGTGGGACCTTTGAAGCAGTGAACTCTTCAGGATCCATTTTTGGGTGACCTTAAAAGTTTTGCCAGTCAGTTTCCAAATGAGGATGAAATGGCCCCTTTCTGGAAAGAGTTGGGATTCCTAATATTTTAGATTCAGTTTTCTTGATCAGATTACAAAACGTCCAGACTAGGTTTGAGTCTTATCCTGTGTAGCTCTCCTAGTGCTGGGAATGCATATTTATTGCTTGCCTACATGTGCCAGCCCCTGGGCTAGATTCCTTCCCACGTTATGCATCATTTATTTTTTATTTTTATTTTTTAAGATTTTATTTATTTGAGAGAGAGAGATAGCAAGAGAGAGCATGAGCAGTGGGGAGAGGGAGAAGCAGGCTCCCTGCTGAGCAGGGAGCCCGATGTGGGGCTCCATCCCAGGACCCTGGGATCATGACCTGAGCCGAAGGCAGACGCTTAACGACTGAGCCACCCAGGCGCCCCTTTCTCTCATGATTTTTAAAAAGTATTTTCTTTTCTCTAGCTTGCTGTATTATAGGAACACAGCATATAATGCATATAACCTACAAAGTATGTGTTGATTGACTGCTTATGTTATCAGTAAGGCTTCTGGTCAACGATAGGCTATGAGTAGTGAAGTTTTGGGGGAGTCAGAGTTATATACAGATTTTCGACTGCGTGGCGGGTCAGCGCCCCTCACCCCTGCATTGTTCAAGGGCCAGTTGTAGTCTAAGTGATTATTCATTCACTTAACTTACTCATCAAATACGTATTGAGTGCCTGCTATGGGTCAGGCACTGTTCTCGGCACCAGGGGGACAGCAATGAACAAGACAAGCAAGGTCCGAGCTGTGCTCGAGTTTAATAGTCCAGGGGAGGGGGACAGAACAAAGGAGTCAATAGACTCCTAGTTGCTGGGCTGTTATTTGTACTATCCTCACAGTGTAGGTGGTTCATAAGTTGGGATTGACCTGGCTCCTGTCATTTACTGTGCAGCACTAGCTTCAACTTCGAGTGACCTCAGTGACCTAGAGTACCCATCCCTCCTCACCCCTTGAGGGCTTACGTACCTGGCATCCTTCAGATTTGTTGATGGCAATTCCCTGCAAGTGGGAAGTGTCCTTGATTCATCCCTGAATCCCCAGTGCCCAGCCCAGTGCCTGGCACATGGATGCTCAGGAACTGGTCATTGGTTTTATTAATCTTCT
This sequence comes from Halichoerus grypus, assembly GCF_964656455.1. Taxonomy (NCBI): domain Eukaryota; kingdom Metazoa; phylum Chordata; class Mammalia; order Carnivora; family Phocidae; genus Halichoerus; species Halichoerus grypus. The sequence goes on from NC_135716.1 coordinate 172,738,174, forward strand.
CTTTATTTTTGATGTAGCAGTGCCAGGCTGCTTGGTCCCCATGCAGGGGGGGAACTGAATCGGAGGGGGTGGCAGAAGGAGGGGGGTGGTGGCAGCTGTCACCATGGTCTCCTGCTCGTCAGAGGCTGGAAGGATGAACTGGAAAGTAGGAGAATAGTGCCAGCGAACAGAGCCTTGCCCCCCACGGCGAGGGCAGCCCTGTACTGTCCCGTGTAATGCAGAGCGTGCATTGCCCCCGGCACGCTGAGAGCAACGCCTGCCCTTGCCCGAGCCCCTGCCAGGTCCTGGGCACCGGCTTAGGTACTTTCCACAGAAGCCCTCTAATGCGTGGTTCTGTGTCGTCAAGAAGAGATTAAATTATGTTCAGTCTGTGGCATGAAAACGGATAAAGACCTTTCATATTTTCACTAAAAAAAGTTAAAATGAAGAGGAGGGTATGTTTCTGTTAACTGGGGAAAGAATGTCGCTGGCACCCCCAATCGCAGGGTGGCAGATGCCTGGTTATGTGGTGAAACTTCTGGGGCACAGCTTGGGAATGTGATTCTCCATAACCTCCTTCCTGCCTGATTTCCTCATTCTCTTTTCATTATGTAAAAAAAGTAAATCGTCTTTTTCTTGTTGGGCCTGTAAGTGTGGTAGAACATGCAGTAGTCAGCAGCCAGTTGAATGTGTTGTTTGCATTTAGGGAGCTAAAAGAATCCACTTGGGTGAAGACTTAAAGAACATTCTCTCAGAAGCCCCAGGAAAATGTGTGCCTTATGCTGTTATTGAAGGTATGTTTATTTATTGGCAAAATTAAAAGTTTCCTCTTCTCAAAGTTTAATAAAAATCTTGGCTGATATTAAGGGCCTTTTGTATGGGGCAGTGTTCCAGAACTAGGACCTTGGGGTCAGAAAGACCTGGGTTATTGCTGTGTGATCCTGGCGCAGTCACCCAACCTTTCTGAACCTCCCTTACCCCATCTGAACAAGAATTCCAACCTTTCAGGGTGGTTGGAAAGCTGAAATGATGGATCCATGTAAAGTACTTAGCAGAGTGCTGACAAAACAACTTACCGTGATGTCATTTGCATCATTTTGATTAATTCAACTCAAACTAAAAACAACATTTAAATCACCTTGAAAGGAAAGGGCAGAACAGTTCTTCAGAAGTAAAATAATTTGTTTCCGTTTAGGGGCTGTTCGATCTGTTAAAGAAACGCTTAACAGCCAGTTCGTGGAAAATTGCAAGGGCGTGATTCAGCGGCTGACACTGCAGGAGCACAAGATGGTGTGGAATCGGACAACCCACCTCTGGTACGTATCCTTTCTGCCCTGGCCACGCCTCCCAGTCGGTCGGCTCACGTGCTGGTGTCCTGGGTACTGTTCCCATGTCTGCCGGTTCCCCTGAGACAAGGCCTAGTCCAGTTTCTTCATGCTGACGGTATTCTTGCGGGAGAACGGTTTTTCCAGCCAGTCCTAGCGGGTTTTTGTTTTGTATTTTGTATTTTTTATTGTGGTAAGAATGCTTCACATGAGATCAACCACCCCCCCCCCCGCTGTTTTTTTAAAGATTTTATTTATTTATTTGAGAGAGACTGAGCATGAGTTGGGGGTGGGGGAGAGGGCGGTGAGGAAGGGCAGAGGGAGAGGGAGAAGCAGACTCCCCACTGAGCAGGGAGCCCGACGCTGGACTCGATCCCAGGACCCCGGGATTATGACCTGAGCCAAAGGCAGACGCTTAACTGACTGAGCCACCCAGGCGCCCCATGAGATCTACCCTTTTAACAGCCCTAGAGCATGTGGTACTGTAGGCTACAGGCACATCTCTAGAATGTATTCATCTTGTATAACTGACGCTTTATACCCACTGAACAGCAGCTCCCATTGTCTTCTCTCCCAGTCCATGGCAACCACCATTCTGCTCTCTGTCTCCATGAGTATGACTTCTATTTTATTTCATTTTTTTTTTTTTTTTTTGAGAGAGAGAGAAAGAGAGAACATGTGTGCATGCGCATGTGAGCAGGGGGAGGGGCAGAGGGGAAGGGAGAGAAGGAATCTTAAGCAGGCTCCATGCTCAGCACAGAGCACGACATGGGGCTCGATCTCACGACCCTGAGATCATGACCTGAGCCAAAATCAGGAGTCCGACACTTAACCGACTGAGCCACCCAGGCGCTCCTGAGTGTGACTGTTTTAGGTCCCTCGTGTAAGTATTTGTCTTTCTGTGCAGTGGCTTGGTTCTCTTAGCATAATGTCCCCCAGGCTCATCCCTGTTGTCACTGTCACATATGGCAGAGTTGCCCTCCTTTTTATGGCTGAATAATGTCTGCGTGTGTATCACATTTTCTTTCTCCACTCATCTGCTGATGGGCATCTAGGTTGTTTCCATGTCTTGGTTCTTGTGAATAACGCTGCGGTGAACACAGGAGTGCAGATACCTCTTTGAGACCCTGATCGCACTTCTTTGGGACGTATACCCCGAGAAGTGGGATTGCCAGATCATACGGTAGTTCCGTTTTTCATTTCTTAAGGAACTGGATATTTATTTGAAAGTGGCAAAGAGAGGTAAACGGTGGAGCTGATCTAGGACAGTGCTTATTGCCCACTGATACGGCCCGAGAACCTCAAAAACGGAGCCTCCCTATCATGAGGCACTAGGATAACAGTGATTTGTGTGTATTCTTCCAGCTCGTTCGGACTTTATCCTGTCCTGGCATTTAGGCCATCCCCTCTGTGCTTGGGCGTGAGGTGTTTGCTGTCCTCTTTTATCTTGGGTTCTCTCGTTTTAGGAATGACTGCTCAAAGATCATTCACCAGAGGACCAACACAGTGCCCTTCGACCTGGTCCCCCATGAGGACGGCGTGGCCGTGGCCGTGCGAGTGCTGAAGCCGCTGGACTCCCACGATCTGGGCCTGGAGACCGTGTACGAGAAGTTCCACCCCTCCGTCCAGTCCTTCACCGACGTCATCGGCCACTACATCAGCGGCGAGCGGCCCAAAGGCATCCAGGAGACGGAGGAGATGCTGAAGGTGGGCGCCACGCTCACGGGCGTCGGCGAGCTGGTCCTGGACAGCAGCTCCGTGCGCCTGCAGCCCCCCAAGCAGGGCATGCAGTACTACCTCAGCAGCCAGGACTTCGACGGCCTGCTGCAGAGGCAGGAGTCCAGCGTCCGACTCTGGAAGGTCCTGACGCTGGTCTTCGGCTTCGCCACCTGCGCCGTGCTCTTCTTCATCCTCCGCAAGCACTACGTGCAGCGGCAGGAGAGGCAGCGCCTCCGGCAGATGGAGAAGGAGTTCCAGGAGCATGAGGCCCAGCTGCTGAGCCGCGCCAAGCCCGAGGACAGGGAGAGTCTGAAGAGCGCCTGTGTCGTGTGTCTGAGCAGCTTCAAGTCCTGCGTCTTCCTGGAGTGCGGGCACGTGTGTTCCTGCACCGAGTGCTACCGCGCCCTGCCCGAGCCCAAGCGCTGCCCCGTGTGCAGACAGGAGATCGCCCGGGTGATTCCCTTGTACAACAGCTAACCGGCGGAGGCCGCACGGCTGGCGGTGAGGGGGCCCCCCACCCCCCCTCCCAGGAATTTGTGTCTTGAGGCCCAGCTGTCATCCCAGCTACGACTGAGGGAGGGGACTGGGGGAGCCATCCGGCCTCACAGCCCCAACACTAGGATGTTGCCTTGCCACCGAGAGTGGGGACTCTTCCGCCACTGGCTGAGACTCACGGCCCCACCCTGGGGTGGTGTAGTGGCCTTGCCTTCCTGGAACCGGCGGAGTGTGTGTGTGTGTGTGCGCGTGCATGTGTGTGTGCGCGTGCATGTGTGTGTGCGCGTGCATGTGTGTGTGCGCGTGCATGTGTGTGTGTGCGCGTGCGTGTGTGACGGCACCTCATCGCTTGAGGGCCCAAGCCAGTGATCTCCAGCTCTTCTGGTCCTTTCTGGGGAATTGCTGGTTCCTGTGGTCTTGCACCTTGAGTGACTCAGCCAGCAGGGAGGCGAAGTCAGGCTCTGGGTGTGGTGTATGCCCCACGGAGCTGTCTGAAGAGTCGCCTCTGACGAGACTGTCACAGTCTTTCTTCCTTTTGCTTACACCCCAGGAAAAAGGCCAGGCTGGACACGGGAACTGTGTCCCTTTCCCCTCACCTCCTTACCTCTTAATGTGGGCACATGTGTGTGGGGACAAAAGGGAGCGACGCCCGCCATCCGCCTTCTGCCTAAAAGCTGGGAACTCTGGTCAGCAGGCTGAAGGGCGGCCACTTGAGGGGACAGTCGGGCTGTCCTGTCGTCCCCAGTGGTGAAGGTGGCAGCTTGGCTGCAGCCCTCCTGGTGTCTCCGGGACCGGAGCGCACCGCCGGCCCTGGCTGGGAGCGCGAGAGGCCCGAGGCCCGAGGGCTGGCTCTGGCTTTCTCTGCCTGGGGTCGGCCCGACAGGCCTCACCACCTGAACGAAGCAATAAGGCTGCTGCTGCCCCAGCCTCCTGGCCCTGTCAGCCTCCCTCCTGGGCTGTCACCGAGGCAGAGTCGCCAGCCAGCACCCTGAGCACAGAGCCTCTTCCAGAGTCCCGCCTCCTCACGTTGAGAAGTTAGCATCCCATGGGTGGAGTCACATTGCCCCTTCCTGGGTTGCTGTTCACCCCCTCACGTGCCCCCCCCTCACCGAGTTTGTGGAAAGAAGTGGGGGAACCCCTTTCACCTCCTCCGACTAGTCAGAGGTCTCTTCTCTCCCTTCCCTGGCTTTGAATATTCATCCGCTATCCTCTTTTGTGTGGGGGAGGTGGGTGCTCTCCGGGGGCTGACACCCGTTCTATGCAGGGTCCTGTGTGGACAGCACAAATTAAACATGTTACAACCAAGTGTTAACCTGTTGCTTTGTCAACGAAAGTTTGGTGGTTTGGCTGAGGCTTGCGTGAAATGGGACTGAATCTCATTGCGGTGGAATGATCTAGAGACCTTGAAGCCTCTCTGTGTGTCTTCTTCCTGGGCAAAGAGGTGCTCTGGGGCTCCTACAGGGCGTGTTCGGCAGTTTGGTGAGGCGGAGGCCTGGGGGCGGGCGTCCTGGAGAGTAGCCCATAGGTGGCCCTGGCCTCACGGAGAAGTCCTGAGCAGAGGGGCAGTGACACGATGGGGCCGGGGTGGGATGCTGGGGGACAGCAGGGAGGAGATGAACATTTAGAGTATTGTGCTATACGCTCTTCTGAGCTTTCATTTCAAGGTGAGCTGATCCTCACAAAACCTGCAGGCTCTCCTGGTCTCTGCATCTCAGAGAAGGAAATAACCCACGAGGGGAAGTTCACTGGCCTGGCAGCCTCCGGCTACTAGGTGGTGGGTCTGAATTAAAACTCCAGGCTGTTCCAAAGCCCCTGACCCTCCCGCTCACGGGCAGTGACTAATTTCCTGTGTGTACAGGACTACCCCACAGGATCCTCGCTCCCGAGTTCATGGAGGGGGCCCGCTGTGGAACAGGCGGAGGTGAGAAGCCACGTGCCAGTACTGAGTCCGGTCTGGTGAGGCGGAAAGAGCTTGGGGGCTGGGCAGGGTGAGGGGGCGCCCGATCACCTTGAAAGCACCTGCCCCTTTTTCCTTGTCCTTCAGCCCTGATTTTGTCAGAAGATCCAGCTTTTATTTATTTTTATTTTTATTTTTTTTTAAGATTTTTATTTCTTAAGAGAGAGCATAAATGGGGGGGAGGCAGAGGGAGAGGGACAAGCAGACTCCATGCCAAGCAGCGAGCCTGACACGGGGCTCCATCCCAGGACCCTGAGAAGATCACGACCTGAGCCGAAGTCAGACGCTTAACTGACTGAGCCACCCAGGCGCTCCGGTCCAGCTTCCCGTAGAGGATGAATGAACCACCTGTGGCCGGTGTATGTGGCCATCTATTGAGAGTTCAGCCCCCGGCACAGATTTCGTGAGTAAGTCTGAAAAGGGAAGGCCACCTGCTCTACCCCAGCCCCACTCAGATCTGGGGGGACCAAATCTGCCTCGACTGTTCTCCAAGCCGAGCCTGGGAGACACAGCCGCGGCACACGGTCCCCGCCTTAGGAAGTGACAGCTCGTCGGGAACAGGAACACTCATGTACCCAGGTTGTGGATTTGAGGTCCCTGCTCAGTCCTAGCCCAGGTGGGGCTGACACTGTCTCAGCTTCCTGCCCCTGTGGCAGTTCCCACCTTCCATTTTGGGAGCCCCATCTCCAGGAGGGCTGAATGGGACCTACCTGGGACAGACAGGGCCCAGGCTGGGGAGTGGGGAGTGACAGGGAGGGGAGGACCATAGGACGTTAGTGCTGAACCGACCTTGGGATAGTTGTGAGTTTTCAGTTCTTTGCTAACTCAACCCCTATGCTCAGTCACTTTAATCCTAGACAGACACCTTCAGGAGGAGTCCTCTTGAATATCTGCTCCTGGTGTCTCGAATGTCTGCTAGGCACTTTATGTGCATTAATGCGGGGGGCAGGGGGTCCTACAGAGTGGACATTGTTATCCCCACCTTACAAGTGAGGCTCAGAAGGGCTCTGTGTTTGCCTCCAGCCACACATCATTGTGAGCTAGCCCGTGTTAGGTTCCTTACAGGCAGCGTTCCTGAGACTTTGGGCAAGCAAGCGGGGGAGACCGTATTACCCCAATTTGCAGGTTATGTGATGTGCTCAAGGCTACCAAGGTCTGACTAGAATGCCTCCACCTTTTGTCTTTTATCACTTTAGGCCTGAGAGGGGAAGGAAAGTCATCCAACAGACCACTGAGTGTTGCAGACCCAGTGTTTTCCTGGCCAGTCACACCCTAGTTACGTATCATAGGGAGAGGCTTTGAGGTTTCCCTAGCTTATCTTGATGGAACAGAAGCTGGGAGGCAGGTCTTTGGAATCCTAACTCATTCAGAATTATGATAGAAAATTCAAGAAGCAACAATATGTGGAACATTTAAAAAGCAAACAACAACACGACAAACTTGGCCAATCTGGCACCCTTTACGACCCCGGTCCCAGGCCATGAAAATCCCAACTGGACGATGGGTCTGAGGCTGATGATCCGCAGGGCCTCTGGAATCCTCAGAGGAAGAGCCGGTCATGTTCACTGATGGGCATTTATTCATCTAACAAACATTTGCTAAATGTATATTTAGCAATCTCTGTGCCTGGAGTTGCAAAATGAATAAGACGCAGTCTCTGCCCTTGCAGGGCTCAGAGTTGTCTTAATATACCCTCATTGTTCGAAAGGCAGTAAACCGTATTGGCCAGGTGTGATGACCCTCAGTTGTTGGGCATATTTGCTGTTCACAGAATAGTGTAGCTGGGATGAGCCTTTGAAATTGACCTGGTTAGAGCAGATTCCCATTCAAAATAAACCGACCAAGGGCAGTCCAGCATTGCAGAAGGGGAGCCAAGCAGAGAAGACGTACCCCACAGAGCCTACGATGACCCACTGGAAACACCAACCTGACCGTGTCCCTCCTCTGCTTGAAGCACTTCCCCAGGCCCCCTGTCATCTCCAGGCCCAGGCCCTGACTCTTCCCAGGCATCTGAAGGCCTGCGTAACCCAGCCCAGCTGTCCAAGCCTCTCCGCATCCCTCCGTCCCACGCTTGTGGCTCCTGTCGCACAGTCAGTGAGGTTCCTGAGACATGCCATGCTGAGTCCTGCCCCTGGCATCCTGGCTCTTCACCTTGCTAACGTCTACTTACCTTTCAAAATCAGCTTTAGGTGGTGTCCCCTCCATTCCTAGGTGCCTTGGAGGGGTTAGGTGCCCCTCCCCTGAGATTCCATAATACAGTCTTCTCAGTCCTGCCCTTAACCGGATTGCCCCTGTCTTGGGCAGGACCTGCCTGCATCTTATTTTTTCTCGGGTCGTCACTATACACTAGTTAGAGCTAACATTAGGGCTTGTTCTTTGCTGGGTACTGACTAAGTGCTCTCCATGATTCATGTCATTTAATCTGCACCCTGAGTTACGTGTTTGTATTATTCTTCCTTTAAAGAGAAGGAAACCGGGGCACCTAGGGGGCTCAGTTGGTTAAGTGTCTGCCTTCGGCTCAGGTCCTGATCCCAGGGTCCTGGGATTGAGCCTCACATCGGGCTCCCAGCTCAGCAGGGAGCCTGCTTCTCTCTCTCCCCCTCCGCCCCGTTCGTGCTTTCTCTTTCTCTCAAATGGATAAAATCTACATAAATAGATAGATAGATGATAGATGATAGATAGATAGATAGATAGATAGATAGATAGATAGATAGATGATAGAAGGAAACCAAGGCCCAGAGTGGTCAGGTATCTTGCCAAGCTCACAAGAGAGTCAAGATTTAAGCCCACGCAGTCTGACTCCAAGCCCAAGAGCTCAAGCAGTGAATGTCCGTGCAATGGGCAAGTTGACTAGCGAGTGAACTAGACGTGGGGTAAGCAGTCCTGAGAGGCTGCCTGTGGGAGTCGGTTACTGGACCAGAGATGAGGGCCATGACCTGGTTGTAGGAGTGAGGGAAGGGCCTCAAGCCAATGTGGATAAACTGTATGAGAGGAACATTTGTGCAGCGAGCTGACCAGAGTGTTGAGGACTCCGCACAGGAAAGTTGAGATGATGTCATTGTGTGGTGGGAAATAGTCTGGACCGGCAGCCCAAAGGCTGGCCTGCTCTCAGGACCTGGCTCTGTTGCTGTGTGATCTTAATGGAGTGATTTGACCTCTCTGGGCCTCAGCTCTGTCTATAAATGGAGCAAGTTGGATTCGAAGCCCTCCAAACCTCCATCCAGCTCTGACATTTTGCATGTCTAAGCGTGGGTGAGGGAGCCAAGAGGGCAGTGTGGAGGTCCTCTTTGGGGCTGCAAGTCTGACAGATGAGAGCCGGGCCCTCTTCAGGCTAGCTGCCTGCCACAGCTTTGGGACCACGTTCCCCTAAAGCCAGGGAGATCAGTACATTTTCTAATTAGATAGTGTTAACTTATCAATTTTGAATGAGATAAGTTTCGATTTAAGATGTCCTGAATTGCTCCCTGGAGTGCTCATTAGTCACTTCCCCTGCAGCTGCCTTATTGTTTTCCAGATGCCAGCCCAGGGACCTGGCATTTCCCTTCCCCAAGAGTGGGGCGCACGAGGCCCAGCAGTGACACCGGCCTTGGTTAGAGGGGCTGACCGGGCGTGGGCGGGGGCCCTCCTCTCCTGCCCTTTACCCTCTGTCCTTGCCAGAGCGATTCCCTTCCGCGACGTTCCTCAAATTCAGATCCCTCCGGGATTGGGCCACGACTCTGGAGGGCCACAGCTGAACTCAACAAGCATTAATTAGACACCGAGTGTGCCAGGCACCTTGGATCTGTAACCTGAATGTTTTCTAGGCTGGGGGGGAGGGAGGGACAAATGAGGTTGTATTAAAATTAATGTCCAAATTGCCCCAGCTGCAGGCCTCCCAGCCCCTCATCATCTTTCCTAGCACCTTGAAGGTGCTTCGTAGGGTGGAGCTTCATACACGCTTCCAATAAGTTGGTCCATAGTCTATTTCTTCCTAGGCTCCGCCCCCCCACCCCACCCCCCGCCCCGTCTCCCCGCCGCAGGACTCTGCCTGGGATCCCTCCTACTGCTGCAGGCTCTGCCATGACCTCCAGGTGGCGCTGTGCCCCCATGGTTGAGGCCGGGGGGAGGCCTCAGGAGCAACCAAGGCGGTTCTTCCAAAGGTCTATGCAAATGTTCCCTCCCCTGAAGGGCGGGAACAGGCCTGGGAGGATCCCGAACTGCTGATCCCAGGTCCAGCGGGGCACAGCCTGGAAAGGGGAGAAGCAGGGATTTTTCTCTCTGGTTCCTTCCTTTCTCTGCCCAACTCACCAGGAAGCTGGGTGCAGATGTGAAAGTTTTGAGAAGCCCAGAAAATTCTGGGGGAAAAAAAATCCCCCATTTCTCCCCCGATAATTTCCCAGGCATTCACGTCTTTAAATATACTAACCATGATTTCTTTCAACAAAAACGAGATATGCATAATGCATCACATGTTCTTAAAATACTCAAATGACTTCATACTGGTAAAGGATGCTTAAAAAAATTGTATGGCATAGATTCTGATTCTCCGCACAAGAAGCGTTTTCTCAGCAGGAGAAAGAAAGAAGCTTCTCTCAGCCTGGCCTGCTGTCCTTGCTCTCATCTCCCTGTCCTGCCTTTGCCTTTTGCCCCCTTGTCCAAGTGCCCGGCTCCTCTGTCCCCTTCCCTGCTGCCTCTTGTCAACTACTTTCCTTGGCAGTCCTGCCTCTTATCTGCCCTGTTTGCCTCTTGCCTCCCAGTGTGTGTAAGAGTTTCTTCCTCTGCGTGTGGATCTGTCCTCCTCCCTGAGGCTTTCTTAGGCTCTCTGCTTCTGTCTGCTTCTGCTTCCGTGGGGCTGGCTCACCTCCCATCTTTCTCACCTGTGCCTGGCCCCTGCGCTTGCAGACCGGATCTCCTCCTTCCTCAGCCCCTGCCCAGGCCGGGCAGGATGGGGAGGGCTCTGTGACCATGCAGTGGCTGCTCCTCACTCTTCTCCCCTTCCTGTCACATAGGGAATTCCTTTCCTAGGGAGCAAGGGCCCTTCTGTCCAACCCTGGAGGGCTTTAGGTGGCGGGACTCACGGCTTGGAGCTGTCCCCATCAGTGACCCCACAGCACCTCATCTGATCCGTACATCTCCCTTTGAGGCTGATCTGGTTACCCGCCTTTCAGAGCTGAGAGGAATTCTGGCTCAGAGAGGGAAGTGACGGCATCCACATCCGTGGAAATGGTGTAGGAAGGGGTGTAGGAAGGGGTGTAGCTGGGATTGGCGCGGGTCTTCTGATTTACCCTCTTTTACTTGCTCTTCAGCAGGTCCGGTAAACAGATCTGTGCTGGGAGACCTGGGGTCTTGGTCCTGGTGCGGTCTCTGGCGGGGCAGTTCATCTTCCCTGTTTGGGACCGGCTTTCCCCCTCCGTGGAGTGGGAAAGTACCTCTTCTCTGTCCTGCCATCCTTACCCGTCCTCAGGGACCTGAAATGACATCGCATCCAGGGGGTGGGCAAGTGCTTGACTAACAGACAGTAGAGGTGGAAGGGTCCAGAGCTGTGCACAGCCCTTCAGCGGGCTCAGAAGTCAGTGGCCACATTCCTCTGCTCAGGCTTGAGCCACCACAGGTCTGACCCCAGGTCTGGGGGAGAGGCAGGAGTGAGGGCCTCTGGGCTTCAGATGTAAAAAGTCCTTCTGTTGTCACAGGAGACTGGTGGGGAATGGCATTTGTAGGATCTAGTCCTGCCCTCTTTTTTAAGGGGCCACGGGGGTTCAGAGGTCCCCTGGGAACTGGGTACACAATTTCCTGCTTCTGGGAAAGAGAATCCATCTCTTTTATCAGATTTCCAAGGAGTCCCTGGCCTGCAAGAGGTCTGGACTCTTTAATCTACACCCCCTCCATATCTGTGGGTAGGCCGAGGTGTAGAGACTGGAGAAGAGGCTTGTCCCTGGTTTGGTGACTCCCAGGTGTCCTCAGGGAGGCACTGTCGCCCAACAGTTGGGAGCTCAGCCTCGAGTCAGACCAGCTGCCTCTCCTGGGCCATTCCTTGCAGCTCTGGCTTACCTCTCAACTTCCCTGGCTGCAGACCCTTACAGATGGTATAAGACAGATGACGACCACTCCCAAGGTGATCATGAGTAGCCATTAGCATGATCCGGGGCCTGGTAAGCTCTTAGTAGTGACTGGGCAGCGGGAGTTTGGGATCAGAAGGTGGTGGTGGCCTTTTCTGAACTTGCTGGGGTCAGCTCCTTCTTTGTCCCCTTTAGCTCAGCTCATTGTTCTGGTGGGGTCAGGGGCTCTTTCATCAGCGGACTTTGGGCCTCTTGGGAGCTCTGGACAGACGAAGGCCGACATGTGGGTAAAGTATTCAGAGCCCAGGCTTCAGAGCCAGACCACAGTTCCCAGGCTCTTGAGCCTCCCCCGTGTGTCCACAGGGTTAAATGTGTACCTGCCCTTGTCTGCCCCTAGGGTCCTGAGGATGCACAAGACCACCATGGCGCCAGGCCTGTCTGAGGCCCTCTTTTTTCCCAGTCCGAGAGGGGCTATCGTTTTCCAGGGTGGCACAGAGCCCCAGCACCCCAGCCCCTCAGTCTGGTTTGGGGGCTGTAGGCAGAGCGGCTCTAGTAGAGTTCCGGGACCCCTCCCTCCCTCCCTCCTCCGTGTGAGGATGCGGAATGAGGAGGGTGGGGGAGAGCACATTCAGGACATTACCGGTTATCCCCTTCTCATGTTCTGGTGACGTCTGGTTCCTGAGCTCCTCCCAGCTGTCCTCACCCTTCCTTAGGTTTTGCTGAAGAGCCTGTGGGACTCCTACCTTGTGGGCTGTGGGTACAATAAAAACTTAAAAAATTACCCTCTGATCCTTTTATGTATTTTATTTATTTATTTATTTTTTTAAAGATTTTATTTATTTGCGAGAGAGAGAATGAGAGACAGAGAGCATGAGAGGGAGGAGGGTCACAGGGAGAAGCAGACTCCCCGCTGAGCAGGGAGCCCGATGTGGGACTCGATTCTGGGACTCCAGGATCATGACCTGAGCCGAAGGCAGTCACTTAACCAACTGAGCCACCCAGGCGCCCCCTTTTATGTATTTTATCTGAAATACAGCAAACTTCCTTGTTGAGAAAAGCCCTTTTATTTTCTGACTAATCCTGGGTTGCTGCACTGCCTGCCCCCATACAGTTCTGGGTGGGCTGAGTAATGCAGCAGTAAGAGCAGGGGGGCCCCTCGGTTCCAGCAAGCCCCGTCGGGGCCCCAGTTTCCCGTCTGTAATGGGAGGAGACTGGACTAGATAAACTCTACGGGTGGTTTCCCACTGAGCAGTCTAGAGCTCTGGGCATTCTTTGGAGATCCTTCAGGGAATATGGGGGGACCCCCAAAGTGTGGGTCTTGAGCCCCTAGCTCCCCAGCAACTGGCCCTTTATCTATTTTTTATTTACTGAGGTTTCTTCTAAGATATTTTCTGGAAGAAAGGGTCTTGGTGATTAGACAGATGAAGGGAAGAAGCTAAGAGTCCTTGAGCTGTCCTGGGGGAAGTACGGTGCTGCCACAAAAGTCCTCAACACACATTTGCTGAAGGAGTGAGAGATGCATGAATTCTTCTCTTATTGTTCTTTGATTCGAGGCCTAAACCGCGTCAGTGAGTTAATACGCCTCTCTCTCACGGTGTGTGTCTGTGCGTATGTGCGTGAGTGGGGAGGTGGGGGGCAGAGGCCCTGCCTGGGTGCGCCCAGATTCCGTCCACGAGCCGAGAGGGGTGGGGGTGATGTGGGATGGCATCCAGGCTTGGCTCAGAGTGGCGGTGCCCTGCTGGGAGGCCACTTAGCCTCTCTGGAGGTGACCAGCTGGCCACTGACCTCGGACAGTGTCCTGGCCTTCCCTGCTGACGGAAGGCTAGGGTCGGAGCCAGCCCTGCTGAGGCTCAGCATTCCCTGTCCTCCCCTCTGTGGCAGTGTACCTGGGGGGGTCCCACAGACGCACTCTTCTCTGAGTCTTGCCATCGCTCTCTGCCTCAGTTTCCCGTCTGGGTAGGAGACAGGGGAAGGAAACAAAGGGAACCACTGAGTGCCAGGTTTTGTGCTGGGAACTGCTGGGGCTGGCTTTCCCTTTATCCCCCCAACCCTGGTGTAGGGCTCAGTGCACAGCAGGGACTTGCCAAGACCTAGTACTTCAACCGGGGGAATATCTGTGCCCAAGGGGCTGTGGACGTGGTCCAGTCCTGTGGTCCCCAATTCTACGGAGTCCTAGGGTCCCGTGAAGGAGCTTTCGGATGAAGTTTGGGGGAAAGCCCCCCACTTTTGCCTCAAGGAGGTTTTATCTACTTTAGATTTGGGGGAACTGGCTGATTTTGCAGCTGAAAAAAAAGATGTGATTTTCTTCAAGTTTCCTATTTTGTGATGTGGAGTCAGAGGCCTAGGGGCGAGAACCAGCTTATTCAAGGCCACAAAGAGAGTCAATAGCTGAGGATGTGAACTATGTTCATCCAGGACTTACTGTGTACCAGGCATATGATGCTTGTATGATCTCTTTCCCTGGAACAAACCTGACCGAATAAGAATATTATTAGCTCCATTCGACAGATGAGAAAACTGAGGCACCATGAGGTGAAATAATCCGAGTTAGGAAATGCCACGTTAGGGATTTGAATGTGGCAGCTCCAGTGAAGGCTGCCCCCTCCTCCCCTGGGCTACTGCACTAGACCGTGTATCACCAGCCTTCCTTGCCGGGTAGTAGGGAGGGCAGCTTCCACTCCTGTCTTACTTGGTCTACTCCTCCATCTGGCCCTGGCATCCTCAACACAGCCCTGGGCATCTGGCTCGGAGCCAGCCCCTCAGCTTTAGAGGAGAACGCAGGGATCCCGAGGATGTGTCTGCATCCAGGTCTAGCGCCCCGGAGATAAAGGGATGCCCCACTGAAGTCTGGACAGAAGGGAGGACTGAGTGTGGCCTTCATAACCGAGACAGCTGGGAGGGGTAGAGGTGCAGGAAGGTCACACTGTTTCACGCTTGCTCTCGCAGAACTGCTGCGTGAACTTGGAGACACCAGTCACCCTTCAGGTACCTTATCTGTAAAATGGGCCTGACTGTCCCAGTCCTGCAGCTTCTAAAGGCTAAGGGAAGGCTCCAAGGAGGTAATAGTCATGGAAATGCTTTTCTGACTGTCCAGTGCCCCGTGTCTGGGGTGTGTGTGGGGGGGTGTTCTTCAGGAAGGGGGTGGGTACTGAGTTGGGAAGGTGCGATGCTTCCACCTTTAACCTTATTTGCAACAGGGCAAGGAAAACCTAAAAACTGATGGGGTGTAAAAGTCGGCTTCCCTTCTTCCTCTCGCTTGCTGTGTGTGCAGGGTTCCTCGGCCCTCCCGGGGCTGCGGTGCTCACCTCTACAGCGGGGACTGTGCTAGATGCTCAGTGTGTAAATTGCTTCATAACTCAGCAGCAAGGAGGGAACCGGGTGACTACAGTGGTCCCAGCCCTGCATGGAGTGTCCCCTATAAGGATCTGGAACCACAACTGGGAAGAGTGGCTTCTCCTGGCTCCATCACTAGCCTGTGACCTTGGCAAGTCACTTATCCCCTTTCTGGGAATATCAGTTAGAGGATGCAAGGTCTCCTCTTTCTACCTCAGAAGGTATTTATTTTGAGAAGCAAGGTCAATAATGGAGGTGAAATGCATTGGGGGAAAAACAGAAAAGCAGGATACAAATGTAAGAGCTTCTTGTTGTAACTTGATCATCCTGCTTGTTATGCTTTTGTTTTCTCTTCCAGCATTTGGCCTGGTGCTAACCTCAAAGTAGACACTCTGCAGAGCCTTCATGAATGGGGCGGCTTGTGGAGGGAAGCAAAGGGAAACTGCAGACCTGCACTGACAAGCTGACAAGCGGGCGCATGTGGGGCAAGCCCCTGAGCCTCTCTCTCGGGGTCTCAGTTGCCCCCTTTGTCAATGAGGAGGTTGGGCTGGATCATCCCTTACGGATCCTCCCAGCTCTGATAGCTCTGAAGTGGGAATGAATGAAGTGCTAGTGTTCTTTCTCACTCATTAAGCACCAGGAGCCTGATTTCATTTTGTTTTGCTAAGAGTCCTGTGAGGCACCCAGGCAGCTAGCCAGCCACATGCCCCATTTTACAGCTGAGATTATGGAAGTTCAGAGAGGGGACACGACTTGTCCCAAGTCACACAGCTAGCCAATGACAGGATAGGGATTCAAACCCAGGCCTGACTCCCATTCCACACCCATCCCACGTGTCCCACTGTCTCTGTCTCCAGTTTCTCAGCCCCCTTCCTCCCCTCTCCCCCAGGTGCCTGGCCTCTGGGCAGGGGACCCTTTTGCATAGTTGGGGGAGAGGGCTGGGCTGGCTCCTCTCAGGTAGCCCCCTCTACCAGATGTTATGTCACTAAAAAACCACACCCCTTTCCCTCCAGCCTGCCCCCACCCGGAGTTCTAGAATGAAGGGGAGAGTCACTAAGGATGGGACCAGGTGCAGGGGCAGCAACCGAGCCAGTTGAGACTTCACCCTAGCCCTGCCTTCAGCAGGTTCCACGACCCTGGGACGGTTGCCCCTTTCAGTGGTCAGGCTGGCTCTGCCGAGTGAAGGCGGTCTCCAGGGGGAGAGCAGGTGCTGTTGGCTCTGGGCGAGGATAATGAGCCCTCCTCACACACCTTGCCCCCTCGGAGTTACCATCTGCTTGGCAGATGCGCCTCCCAGGCCTCTGGGGCTGCCCCGGTCTCCCTCCTGGGACCGGGAGCCCGTTCCTCGCCACAGAAGCCACATTCTCTCCCCAGGGCTCGAGGCTGTTGCTGGCAGAGAGGTGCCCCAGGGCAGAAGGCTGCAGGCCCGGGGCGTCCCCGGAGGAGGAGGCGGCGGACGCCGAGAGCCGGGCATCCCGGGCGAGCCCGGCGTAATGAGGCGCTCCCCTCTCCTCCGGGAGGCGGGGCTGCCCCCCTCCCCCCTTCCGCCTCCACCCGGAGGCCCCTCGGGAGCCCGAGTCCTGAGCCTTGGCCGGGGAGCAGGGCCTTCCAGGGCGATCGCAGTGGGGGAAGGAGGGGGTGAGGCCCAAGGGGCCGGGCCCCGGGTGTGTGAAGTGGGGCGCCAGTGTGGTGGGGGAGGGGGCTCCCTGGTTTGAGGCGGGAGGGGGAGGCTGTGTCCTCAGGTCGCCTTCGCGTCCTCCGACCTTTGGCCCCAGCGTCCGGCCTCCGGGGAGACCGGCGTCCATCTGTCCTTCCCGGCGTGTGGTCTTTGGTCCGCTCCCCCCCCCTCGCCCCCCCCCCCCGCTCCCGGCTCCCCGCCCGCCCCGCCCCGCGGGAGGGCGAGCGGGCGGCGGGTCCGGCGCGCACCGGCTCGGGGCCGGGTAAACACCCCGCGGGAGGGGTGCGGGGGAAGGAGGCGCCCGGAGGCGGCCGGGGCGGGGCTCGCGGGGGGCCCCTGGGCGCCGGCGGGCCGGCGGGGGCCGGGGGCGGGGGCAGGAAGCGAGCCGCGGCCCGGGCCGGCCCGCGCGGCCCGGTGACGTCGCGCGGCTTCCAGGGATCTCTCCCCGCGGCCCCGGGTCCCCTCGTCCCCGCCCTCCTCCCGCCCTCCTCCCCGCGCCTCGCCTCCGCGCCGCGGCCGGCATTTCTCGCTCGCAGCTCGCTCGCGGGCTGGCTCCTCCGTCCCGGCCTCCTCCTCCGCGCGCTCCCACTCTCCGCCTTCCTTCCCCGACCCTCTTTCTCTCCCCGCCGGCCCCGGCCCCGCTCCTCTCCGCTCCTCCCTCGGCCGCGGCGAGCCGGACCCGTCGCTGCCTCCCCTTTCTTCTCTCCCTCCCCTCCGTCTCTCCCTGCCGGTCCCCCTGCCTCCCTCTCCCTTTCTCCTCCGTTTTCCTCGCCGTCTCCCTCCCGGTTTCTCTCTCCCCTCCCTCCCTCCGGGCATCCTCTCCCCTCCACCCCCGTGCCCTCCCTCCTCCCTCGCTCCCCTCCCCCTCCGCCCCTCGGCGCCCCGCCGCTCGCCGCTCCCCAGTCAGCCTCCCCGAAGCCGCGCCGCCGCCGCCGCCGCCCGCACTCGCCGCCGGACCGGCCCGCCGGGCTCCCCGGGGTGCGCCCTCCTCGGCCCCGCGCCCCGCGGGCTCGCCGGGAACCCCCCCCTCCGGCTCGCGGCCCCGCCCGGCCCGGCCCCCGCCCAGCGCCCGGGCGCGCCGAGGATGTGAGTCCTGCTCGCCGGTGCCGGAGCAGCAGCCACTCGCGCGCAGAGCCGGAGCGCAGCGCAGCGCAGCGCCGGGCGCTCGCCGGGTCGCTCGGGCGGGCGGCGCGCTCTCGCCCCAGCGGTGCCCCCCGGCCCCTCGCCGGCGCCACCGCCGCAGCAGCCCGCGGGCCGTCCCCGGCCGGCCGCCCCCGGCCCCAGCGCCGCTGACCCTGTCCGCCGCGGGCGGGGACGCGGGCGGAGGAGGCGCCGCCGCGGAGCCCCCGGACGCGACCATGTCGGAGGTGCTGCCCTACGGCGACGAGAAGCTGAGCCCCTACGGCGACGGCGGCGACGTGGGCCAGATCTTCTCCTGCCGCCTGCAGGACACCAACAACTTCTTCGGCGCCGGGCAGAACAAGCGGCCGCCCAAGCTGGGCCAGATCGGCCGGAGCAAGCGGGGTGAGTTCGCGGCCCCCTCCCGGTTCGCCCCTTTTCTCGGGCGCCGAGGCTTGGCCGAGGTGTGTGGGGCTCTTCCGCCCCCGGGAACCGGTTCCGACCGAATGGAATCCCATCGCGCGGAACTGGGGGGGATCCCGCACTGCGGGTCGGGCACCGGCCGGCCGCGGAAACCCCTCCCCCTCAGCCTGATTCCTGTTGGGGTCACCCAGGGGGCGTGGCGGCCTCGAGCTGCCGCGGGGGCTGGAAGGTTATTCCCGGGTCCCCACCCGCGCCAAAGTTTGCTTTTCGATTTCTATCCCCCTCCCCTTTTGCGCAGTGTAGTCGCAGCTGCACTCGCTCTATAACCCGGTGGGGGGGGGGTCCCCAGGGCTCCCCAAGAGACGGCGTGGAGAACTGCTGGGGGGGACCCCACTCCCGCGGGGAAGACGAGGGGCTTTCGGGGCGCACGGGCTTCTCATTGTTACTTAGCAGGGGGAGGGGGTGGCCGAGTCCGAGCGCTCGGCGCGGGAGCTGGAAAAGCCCGGGGGAGACTGGGACGCAGAGAGGCTCGGAGAGGAGCTCCAGAGGCGCGGGGACAATGAGCGGGACCGAGAGCTGCCCGGAGATACTGAGACGCAGAGATGGGGGGCTGGTGGGGGAGGCGTGTGGTGGATCGGGGGAGACCGAGAGGGGCAGAGGCCGAGACAAAGCTCGGGAGAGGGAGCCAGAGCGGGAGAGACAGCGAGCCGGGGACGCCAGTCGGAGAAGGACAGAGAAGCAGCTGAAACAATGAGGGAGACCGACACCCCAGACGGAGGGAGACCCAGAGACCTCGACAGGTGACGGCCACGCCGAGAGACTGATGGCGGGACTGAGGAAGACGAGGCTAGCTAGGTAGAGGTGGTGAGAGAGGCGGAGGGGCCGGCGGGAGGCCGGCAGCGCGG
Organism: Halichoerus grypus; assembly: GCF_964656455.1. NCBI lineage: Eukaryota > Metazoa > Chordata > Mammalia > Carnivora > Phocidae > Halichoerus > Halichoerus grypus. Next base: position 172,757,142 of record NC_135716.1, read on the forward strand.
GGAGGCTCTGACCTCTGCGGCGGCGGGCTGCGCGGAGGGGGCGGCAGGAGGGGGCGCGCAGGAGGGCCGCCCGCCCTGGCGAGGTCAGATCCCGGACCCGCCGCGCGCCGTTGTCCCCGGCCCCCGGGCCCCCGCGTGCCCCCTTGCTCCGCGCACCTCCGTACCCAGAGCCTTGGCCACCCGCGCCGCTCTCTGGGCACCCCCGAGGGTCCCCGACCCGGAGACCTTGGCACCTCCTCCCCGCCCTCTTCTGCCGGGGAGCCTTCTTTCTAAATAAATGCGCCCGGGGAGGTGCGGGGGGGTGAGGACGCGGCCAGTGCGCGTCTCGGCTGCGGCCGGGCCTGCGGGATTTGCGCCCTTTCGGTTGCCTTTTCTCAGAACCGAACCTGGACGCAGCCTGGGGTGGGGGTGGGGGGAGCGGTTCAGAGGGAAGCAGCACAGGGTCCCCCCGCAGAGACAGAAGAGGTTGGGGCTGTGTCAGCGCGCGGGGAACTCCCCCCCCCCCAACCTCTCCCTCGGCCTCCCGCATTTCCCAGTCCCCGGGCAGAACGGGCGACGTCGGAGACCCCCGGCGAGGCCCAGGCGCGCTCACGTCTCCTTTTCTCCCCTTTTTTTTTTGCAGTTGTTATTGAAGATGATAGGATTGATGACGTGCTGAAAAATATGACAGACAAGGCACCTCCTGGTGTCTAACTCCCCCAAAGACAATGAGTTAAGGGAGAGTAAGAACGGCGCGGTAACAGTTATTGGCAAAAAGAGCATGAAAAGAGAAAGCACTTTGAAATTTATTACTAGCTTGCTACCCACGATGAAATCACCAACCTGTATCTCGTGTCAGGCCGGGAGACAGATGAGGCATGAGAAGGAGGAGGAGGAGGAGGAGAAGGCTCTGGGCTCCTCAGCAAAAATAAAAATTAAAAAAAAATTTTAAAAATTTAAAAATCACTATATACACACATATAAAGAAATAAAGAAGTCTCAGTTGCAGCTATTTGTCAAAATTAATATCCATTTCTTTTTATATACAGTGAATATTGCGCAATTATAGATCTGGATTTTGAACCACTTAAATAATGAAGCGGCAACACCAGGTGTTTTGAGGTGTTGGCATTCTTCGCTGATTTGGCTGTTCCCAATGTTTACATTATTTAATCTTGCAAAAATGATTCTGTGCACTTGGATGTGAAATGCTGTCCGGTTTTATTTTTTTTATGTTGTTATCCTTGGATGTACGGAAAATCAGCAAATGATCTCTATAGATACTCTGTTTTATTTTGGTCATCATTTGAAGTTATCAGGAATGTATTTAAAACAAGAAGAGAACTTTTCTAAGGAATGATACATAGGAAGAATCCTTGTTTTATTTTAAAATGACTTGTAAAGCTTGTGTTTCTTTGTTGCTGCGAGCTATTTGCCCAAGTTAATGCAAATGGACACATTTTATATGTCAGGAAAAAACCCCACAAAAACAAAGAAAAAAAATGCTTGAGCTTTTTCTAACCTCTTCCTGCAGTCTGTTGTGTGAGCAGCCTGTTTTTTTCTCTAATATTGTGTCAGTTTATTCTCTTTAATGGGCTGTAAAAAAATGTAATCACAAGAGTGCCAAATATCTTGAAATGCCAAAAGGCATTTTGGTTTCTTTTCTTTTTCCCTGTGCTCTGAGTCCACGTAAAGGAATGCTTGGAGTGTCTTTTCTGTTATTTATAGGGGTTCTCTTAAGGCACACCAGCTGCCTGTTTTGCATGGTATTTGCAAAAAACGCCTCTTGCGTGAGGAAATCTTTTACCATTTTTTTGTTTGCAACTTTGGACCTCAAGAGGTTTCTTCCCTTCCCTGTTCCCTCTTTTCTTAATTCGATATTCTGGATGTTGCACCTGTAACCAGCACACAGGGCTCTTTCTCCAATGTACAATAAAAGAACTGTCCCTGTGTCTCACTCCTCTCTTGTCTCTGCTTTGGTTCAGGGGACTTGCTTTTTGTCTGCTGGCTGCAGATAGGAAGGAGGGACCCATAGCTTTGGTCTGCGAGGCAGCAAGGCGGTGTGGAGGGCCCTGTGGGTTGGGCTCAGATGGCAGGAAAGACGGTAGACTGGCGGGGCCATTGCCCGAGGGAGAGTTCATTCCATTTGGACTTGCTTAGGGCTCTCCCTGCTTCCCTGTGGTTTCTGCCATCCCTTGTGGGCTGTGGAGAGAAGGAGGTCCCGGGGGTTGGGAGGCAGGCAGTCTTGTTAAGAGCAGTGTGTAGAGGCTGGCAGACTTGGATTAAAATGCCAGCTCCTTCACTTCCGAACCGTATGGACTTGAGCAAGTCGCCTTGCTACTTGAAGCCTCAGTTTCCACATCTGTAAGGTGGGGATCATGCCGCACCTGCCTCCTGGAGTTGTGGGAGGTTTAACACCACACCCAGCAGGAGGTACCACTCGGTCTTAGGCCTCTACATGCCCACAGAATGCTTCACCAAGGGCCATCGGTCCTCAAAGGCAAGGCTGAGGGGCCGCGACACCCTTTCCCCTGCACCTTCGACTTCCAGCATTCACAGGCCATTGCAGAATTCACAGGTCACTGTATAAGGGATGGGCCCTGTCTTCTGGGGCCCGCAGCCTGGTAGGTCTCAGGCTTCCTGCAATCGCCACTTGAAAAGGCTCATTATGAAAAAAAAAATCTCAGCTCTGCCCCCCCCCCCCCCCCCCCCCCGTGGGGCAGTTGGTGGTGGAGCAGGTCCCTGTGGGAGGAGGGATTAGGAGACGGGTTTTGGCTGGAGAAAGGCCTGGAGAAGTTTTCTTCGGGGGCTGTTCTGCATCCAGGAGCCTCAGTGCTGGGAGCTTTTAATGTGTTTGTTGTAAAACTGTCAGCCAGGGAGTCACAACACAGCTCACAGTGACAGAAGCCTGATTGTGACTCAGACATCAGGTAAGACAGGCCCCAGGGTGGTGGCAGTGTGTGTGTGGGGGGGCAGGGAAGGGGGGCTCCAGAGGGCCTGTGGGGGAAGGGGTGATGTCTCATCCCCCTTCCCAGGCAGTGGGGGTCTTGAGCCTCAGGAGGGCCCAGCAGAGAGCCTGGACATGCTATCAGCCATTAGTAGGAATGGTGGGCAAGTGGGAGCTGGTGGTGCCAGCAGGATGATAGGGGATGGCAGCTTGATTTTCCTAGGCGCATGACCCTGTCCTGCCAAGCCCAGAGAATCCCAGTGTTTTGGAGCTGATGTTTAGGCACCACAGAGCCCGACCCTCTTTCCCCCTGTTCTTTTCCCATGAGACGGTGGAGGTGTGCCGCCCTGGGAGTTAGGGGCAGGGCCCACCTTCTGCTCGGCCTCAGTCCGCCAGGAGGGGTGGGAACCGTATGAAAAGATTCTTTCTGAAGGCACATCTCAGCCCATACCAGGAGTGATTACCGCTTACCTGCTCAATACTGTGGTACCCTTCTATTCTCTCGAATAATCGACCTGGCAACCCACAACGATTAACTCTCCGGTAGGTGAAGAAATTGATACCCCAGAAGGGCTAAAAGGACCACAAAACAACCACATTAATTGAGCTTTTACTGTATGCCAGGCTCACAATAGCCCTAGGAAGCAGGTATTATTCTTACCCTGACTGTACGGGAGAAACCAGGGCTCGGGGCTGTGAAGTAACTTGTATAAGGTCACTCGGCTAGTGAGTCGGCAGGAGTAGAACCCAGAGCCTGTGCTCTGGGTGGGGGGTGAGGGGGTGGGGGGGTGCAGAATCATCTGACCCCAGACCCAGGCTCAGTCCCAGCTGCAGCCATTGTCCTTCAGTCTTAAGGACACTTTAGTTGGTTCATTGTTTGGAGGTTATGCTCTCTGCCACTCTGCACAACAGACAACCACATAAGTGGTCAGGAGGCAGGGCTCGGATGTGTCAGTGAAGGCCAGGAGCTGCCCTCTGCTGGGAAGGGGGAGCACGGGAGCCCTCTGCCAAGGCTGTGGGTCCATTTTAGTAAGTGATGTATTCAAATGTTCTTGCTAGAGGCCACCCCGTCAGCCAAGGCAGGATCCTCTGCCTGGGAAGACAGAGTCGACCTTTCCCGAGGACTCCATTCAGCAAAAGGGATTATCAATCTTTTAAGTATACTCTAACATCGGGGTAAACATTTGTTGAGAAGGCACTTTGGGGACTGGGCAGATATCAAATTATACCAAGTGCAGAATATGTTTGAAGTATCCGGTTAGGTGGCAATAAATATGGAAAAGGCCATTGCAAGTCCGGGGGTGGGGGGTGGGGAGGGTGTCTGTAAGCCTCCATGCATCGATCCAGCAGCCAGGGCTGCATTGTTCAAACTTCACTAATTGAATGCTTGTAATAAGCATCCATCTCCCTGGATTCTGCTTCCGTGGCCTGTCCAGGTTGACAGCCTGGAGGAATATCAAAAAGCACCTCTAAGGGGGAAATTGGCAAATTGAGTTTTAAAAGAAAGAGACTTGAATATCACTGGATTAAAGGATTAAATAGGAACTCCTTCCTCTCTCCTGCTTAGAGCCTGGTGCATAATAAATGGTAGCCATCAGTGAACCATGTATGAAGTGCCTACTATGTGCCTGGCAATGGACTTTCAGCAAACAGATCTTGTTGCATGAAGCGTCTTTGTAGAAGTACCCATTGGGGGTACCGACGGGCAAAGGAGGCACCACTGCGGGGTTGGGGAGTTGGAGGGATGGGGAGCGGTTTGGAGGAGTCCTCTTGCCTATTTTCATCATCAGCTCCTCAAAACCCCTGATAAATCTGAATGCTTGTTCTCCAAAGGCCCTGTTAAGAGAAGTTTCCTACCCACTTCTAACCACGTTGCCAGAAGTCTTCCCTCTCCGGATGGGGAGTCGCAGGTACGGACTTCTTGCCCCGGAAAGGGAAGAGCGTGGCTCTCTGCTCGGATCCTCTCCTTTGACAAGTCCTCAAGTTTCATTCATTTGACGAATATCAACTTAGCACCCGCTATGGGCCAGACACTGAGTATACAGCCATGAGGAAGTGGGAGTTTTCCTTGGGCTTGAAAAGGATGACAGTTCCGTGGAAACGAGGTTGGGCTGGGGTCCCACCAAAGTCAGCAGCTTGGACCCGTGGTTCAGGCAAAAAGAGGGAACCAAAGAGAACTGGGTTTGGGGGGTTGCCTGAATCCCACTTTTCAAAAAATAAATTTTTACTTTAGAATAGTTTTAGGTTCACAGAAAAGTTGTGCGAATAGCACGGAGTTGTCAGTACCGCTGACTCAGTTTCTCCTATTGTTAACATCTGATATTACTATGATGGTACATTTTTCTTTTTTAAGATTTTATTTATTTATTTATTTATTTATTTATTTATTTATTTATGAGAGAGAGAGCACCTGCAAGAGCAAGGAGAGGGGTAGAGGGGGAGGGAGAGGAAGAGAGAATCGCTGAGTGCAGAGCCCAACTCGGGGCTTGATCCCAGGACCCTGAGATCATGACCTGAGCCGAAACCAAGAGTCAGACGCTTAACTGACTGAGCCCCCCAGGCACCCCACATGGTACATTTTCACAACTAAGGGACCAACACTGGTACACCACGATTAATAAAACTCCACAGCTCATTTGAATTTCATTCCTTGTTTGCCTAATGTCCCTTTTCTGTTGCAGGATCCTATCCAGGACACCACATTCCAATTAGTCATCGAATCTCCTTAAGCTCCTCTGGGCCGTGATAATTTCTCAGACTTCCCTTGTTTTTGATGGAGTACTGGTCAGGTATTTGGTAGATGGTCCCTCAACTGGGCTTTATCTGATGTTTTTCTCATGGTTCAACTGGGGTTATGGGTTTTGGGAGGAAGACTGTGGGGGTAAACTGCGCTTCTCATTACATCATATCAAGAGTACATGCTATCAACATGACTTATTACTGTTGCTACTGACCTTGAGCACTCGACAGAGGTGGCATTGGTCAGGTGACTCCGCTGCGAGGTTACTCTCCCACCTTCTTTCATACTGTCCTCTTTGGAAGGAAACCATCACGTGTAGCCCACTTAAGGTGTGGGGAGTTATTTTGGTGGGGGAGTGTCTCCATAAATTACTTGGGATTCTTCTGCTCAGGTCATGTGAATGACCCACTTTTTGCTGTTCAACTTTGCCCTGTGTTGGGCAAGCTCGCTGTGGTTTAGATGTAATCATGAATTCCAGGCAAACCGGGGGAAAAAACCAAAAATGCCCACAAGGCCCAAGGTGCTGCCTGATGACCGATAGATGGAGCCTTACAAAAAAATAGATTAAAAAAACACACACAAAAACCCAACAACCTTAATAAAAGCAACTTCCTGTGGAGGGGAACTGTCACCCTGGTTAGAAACTGTGCAGAATTTTCTCTTGGAAACCTCAGGCAGCTGCTCTGGTTTATAAAATCTGCCTATCGGAGGGAAGCAGAAGGAAAAAAAAACGGTTGTCGTTATTCCAGCAACAGAGATTCTCCCAAAGCATATGCAAAAATAAATCCGAGGACCGGGCTGTATCCGGGGAAACCTGGCAGCTGTGCTGGACCTGGTGGGGTGGCCTCTAGGGACCGAGAGCCCATGGCTATGGGCTCCAGCCCCTTCTCCAGCGCAACCCAAAGTCCTGGAAAGACAGCCCCACCTCGGGGCCCCATCACCCCCTCATTCTGGGAGGAAGATTTGATTTATCTTGTCACCTCTCACATTGGAGGGTTTGTCCTTAACCCGGGGCTCTGCACGCCCAAGGGCCCGGAGGAAGGTCCTTGACCCAGAAACAGCTGTTTGAGGACAAAGGGTCACGAGAGGGAAAGGGAGGTCAGGGAGGACGGCCGAAGGGAGGAGAAGGATCTGGGAAATGTGCCATGGGAAATCCTAACAGAATGGCAGTGGGGGCTGGGCAGATGGGGGGCAGGCAGGGATGGCAGGAAGCTGTCAGGGAAAGGGGTGTCCTGGAAAGCGGAGAGCTGGTGGCCAAGGCCTTAAGGGGCTCAGTCTGGGAGGGTGTTGGGGCAGAGGAAATGAACTAATTAATGAACTAAATCCCTGCTCCTTTAAGGACTCATCGGCCAGGGATGGGGGTGGGGTGGGGTGGGTATTGGGTTTGGCTGGCACTGGGGAGGGCAGGGCTGGCCAGCGCAAGGCGTCCTCTGGCTTCAGGGACCTCACTGTCTTGTCAATGACCCTTTGAGGACAGTGCAGCTTCAAGAAGTTGGGAAGGGGGGCGGTGGTGTCACAGGAAGCTTAGGAAACCCTTGGGGAACCCCCAAAGCAGGCGCCCAGCACACGTGGTGGGTGTCCGAGAAAGGACTGATGACTGCATTCCAATCCCAAATGTGCCACGTGCGACCCTCACCGTGGGCAGGTCTTTTGCCCCTCTGGGGCTCCCTTTCCCCGTGTGGAAAACAATATTTATGAGGTGCTCACTGTGCACTAGTAACCGTTCCACACTCTTCGCATTTAATTCATTTAATGTTCAAAACCCAAGGAAATAGTTACTATGATTATTATCCCCATTTTACAGATAAGGGAAACTGAGGCACAGAGCCCTGGCGTCTTCTGCCTGCGGTGGCACAGCCAGAAAGTCATGGAGCTGGGACTGAACCCTAGGGGCGCCGACCCCAAGAGTCCCCGCTTTCAACCGCTCCAGGATAAGGAGGGGGTCGGGCTAGGCCCGCGCCCAGTGCGCAGGGGGGAGGGGGGCGGGGAGGCTGAGGATCCCGCGGGCCGTGAACCCTGGACGGGGCCAGCGGTTGCCATGGGGACGGCGGGGCGGAGGCGGCGGGCGGGGCTAGGTGCCCAGCAGGGCAGTTCCGGGGAGTTCCCGCCCGCCGCGGGCAGCCGCCCGAGCCGGCACCTGGGGCCGCGTTCGCGCTCCCCTCGCGGACTGGGGGGACCACAGGCCCCCCGCCGCCATCTGCGTCTCCTCCGACCTGAACTCGATCCCCGGCGAAGCCGCACTTATCTCCAGTTCATCTGTATGAATTATTTACTGCGTCTGGCGGCCTCCCCGGCGGCCTCCCGCCCGCCTCCGCCCTCCGCCCTCCGGGGCCCCGCGACCTCTCCATATCCCGGTTGGCGGGAGCCCCTGCCTCCCGATCCGAGAAGTTCAAATGTCAGGCCTCCCCGGGGCTCGGGGCAGGAGCTTCCCACCTTCTCCCACCTTCCCCCGGGAAATCTTTGTCCTGGAACCAGGGAGAGCACTGGACGAGGAGTGCTCCCAGCAATCCTATCGATCGGGGTCACTGGAAATCATCCCCCATTTCACCTATGGAGACACCGCCGGCTGGAGGGTTTGCGGAACCTGTCCTCAGTCCGTCCTCAGAAGGAGCCGGAGGTGGAGACAGCCCCAGTGTGGCTCACACTCTTAATCCTTAACCCCTCCGGAGTGGGATGCCAAGTTGCCTCCCCAGGCCGAGGGCCTTTGCCCAGCACGCGGAGTCGGCTGGGGCACAGAGCAGGGAGCCAGCCTGGTGTGCCGCCCCCCACTCCCGTTCGGGGTGCTGGGGACACAGGGGTGAGTCAGGCAGGCACAGCCCCTGCCCTCAGGTTGCTTCTGTCTGGAGTTGAGGGTGGGGCGCGGGGACCGGAAGCAGGCAAGGTCAGACAGACTGGCTCCTGACTGGTTAGGATACCAGGTGGGGAGCTGGGCGGGGAAACAGCGAGTTCTGGGCTGGGGGGCCATTCAGGGAGCCGGTGGGCTTGGGCAGGGCCTTGGAGGTGGAGGTGGGGGTGGGAAAGGCAGTCTGGGTGTAGGGAGGACGGAGCAGAAGGACAGAGGGTAGCAAGCTGGGGGTTTGCTTGAGAGAAGGCCTGGCCTCTGGGTAGTGGATGAACAAGGCATTTCTGGTGGTGTGGGCAGGGTTGCAGAGGAGGCTTCGGGTCAGATCCTGAAAGTCCTTGCATCTGAGCTAAAGGGTTGGTTTAGAGTAGCTTCTCCACAGGGGCTAACTTTGCCTTCCAGGCTACATTTGGCTACGTCTGGAGACACTTCTGGTTGTCCAGACGCGGGGAGGAGGGTAGAGCTACTGGCATCTGGTGGGTGGAGGCCTGGGATGCTGCTGACCAGGGCCCAGGCCAGCCCCCGCAACACAGAATTATCCAGCCCCAAATGTGCTGGGGTCGAGGAATCCTGAATGGGAGTCTGTTTAAGAGCCTTGTCCACTAACCAGAATGAGACGGTGGGCAAGTCACTTGACTTCTCGTGCTTCAGTTCCCTCCTCCCTCAGCAGGAGGAAGGCAGCGGGGCCAAGGGTGGGCAGAGGCTTGGGGGGCAGCCTTTGAAGACTGCCCTGGGTCTATGAAGCACAACCCCACCCACACATTTCCCAGGTTCCTTCCCATAATGCCGTGCTGCCCTTAGGCTGAAAAGTGGGCAAAGCTGCTCTGTCAGCCTCGAGCGTGCCTGCCAAGGTTGCCTTCCTGGGGAGTGGGGTGTGTGCCCCACTCCTCATTCCCTAAACAGCTAGGGAATCGCTGGCAGTTAAAAGAGCAGATGGGGGTGTGTCTACACTGTAAGCCGCCCTTCTTTCCACTTCTCTATAAACCTGCTATGCCCTGGTCATGCTTTCCTTCCAGAATGTCATGCTTTTTATGCCTCCGCACTTTTGCATATGCTGTTCTCTCAGTCTGCCACCCCTTTCTGTCCAGCCAAATCCTGCGCATCCTCCAGGTTTCAGCTGAGATGGCACCTCCTCCAGGAAGCCTTCCCTGAAACTCCTCCCCCTGAATTAGCTCCCTCACTTAGGCTCCTGCAGTGCCCATGCTTCCCTCTGTTCAATCACTTGTCCTTCTGTATGTTATTGCTGGTCTGTCCTCCATCAGACTGTGTTTCCGTCTTGGGTGGCACTGGGGGGCTCTCCTGTTTCCCCAGGGCATCACACAAATGCCTGGCATGTAGCAGCTCCCCAGGGAACGTCGTTGAATTAATGTTATAATAATAACAATCTCTTGCATATGTAAAGCTCTTTTCCAGTTTCAAAAGCCTTTTTATGGCAATTATGTCATCTGATCCTCGCAGAGAATTTGTCATTCGAGGTAGGCAGGGTTGACATCGGTGTTCCTGTTTTACAAGGCAGAAAGCAGGCTGGAAGAGATGAGGTGCATTGCCCAGGTGGCCGGCGGGACAGGTGCGCTGCCCACGCTGTCTGGCGGGCGTGGATATATTTGTGATATATTTGGTCCAGGGTGGGAGCCTCCTCAGAGTTCCGATTCCAGACTTTCTGTCGGGGGGTGGAGTGGGGCGGGGAGCCGGGGGCTAGGAGTGCCTGCTGTCGAGTCCTCAGTGCGGAGTCAGGGCCAGCTTTGTGTGGTGGTGATGGGGTGGGTGCATGAGTCCATCCTCTGGAAGCGGATGCAGTGGCGTTCTTCACGGTGCTGCTGGCGCCGGAGGGATCTCAGCCATTCAGGAACGAGAGATCCAAAATAGGAGGATGACTAAGTAAACTGTAGTCCATCCACTTGGAATATTTAGCAACCATTAAAAACGATGTTTCTGCAGTTTGTGTGCTGACATGGGAAAGCGCGTAGGTCATAATGCTCAAGGCAGAAAGGAGAATATAAATTGGACCCACAACAGAACAGTGTTGTGGAACTGTTTGAAACCAGCTCTGCCCCTTAGTGGCTGTGAGCTCAGGCGAGCTAGCCTCTTGGTAGCTCAGGTACCTCGTCTGTAAATCAGGTCTTTACTAATAGTCCTACCTCGGAGGACCGTTGGGAGGATTAGGTGAATTAATGCACATAAAGCGCTTAGAACAACGCCTGTCATATATTAAGATATAACTGTGGTTATTATATTAATTATTATGAGCATCTCAGCTATTGCAAATATGTAGAAGAAAAATAAAAAGATGGAAGAAAAGATCAATGCTGTTTTCTTTGGGATGAGGCTTAATGGAGGACTTTTACTTCCTTTTTTTCTACTTCCCCGAATTCTCTAAATATTTTACAATGAGGGCGCACTACTTTTATTATCACTAGAGGATAAGCTATTTCCCCCAAAACCACAATAGTTGGGGGACAGACTCAGGAACCCTTTCTTTTTGGATTCAAGAGGGGTGACCACAGAGCGTGACCTCCATAGTTAACACCTGGGACGCCCTGAGAACACACTCATGTCAATATTTTTCCTCTGCCTGGGTCAGCAGTTCCCAGGTAAGCTTTCCCCAAACAGATCAGGCTGTCCTTTTCGTCTCTCATCTGCTTGGTTAATAATTTTTTATGATGCCTAGCGAAACAAGGAGCTGAGCTATTCAAATACCCACAACCATAAACTCTCACCACCTGATGACAATGAGAATTCCCCAGGCAGGGCTCATCAGAGCTGAAACTAAATCATTCTGACCACCCCTGTCATCATCACACTCTCCTTCCATCCAGGGAGACAAGGGCATTTACAGTGAAGGAAACACCAACTGCTGTGTAAGCTGATATGGGCTCTGTGAGCTGCCTGGCCAAGCCCAGGCTGCCAGCCAGCCAGAAGGAGGGAGCCAACCATCTGGCCAGCTGGTCAGCAGAAGACTGTGCCGAGCACACAGTAGGTGTTCAAATATTACTCCTTGTCAAATTTGGTTGGAGTTTTGTGAGGTCTGGCCGATGTACACGGCTCTATCTGGGCACTGTCCTGTGTCCTGGTGTAGACCAGGAGTGCTAAAGGATGTCTTCACCTTTAGGGAGCAAAGACCCATAGATCCCTTCAGGCCCTTCTACTGAGGATGGCATGAGTTCTGGGCTTTTGGGACGGTGGTCCCTGACCCAAAGGTCTATGCTAGACCTTGATTCAGTTTTCTCCTAATCCCTCTTGGGATATGACTTTAAATGACCATAACTGCCATCATTGCAACATCTTACCACTTCTCACCTCCCCAGCCTCCTATTTTTTAAATCCATCCATCCACCCATCATCTATCCATCCCTCCATCTATCCATCTATCCATCTATCATCTATCGATCTATCCATCCCTCCATCCATCTATTCATCCACGATCTATCCTTCCCTCCATCCCTCTATCCATTCATCCATGATCTATCCATCTATCCATCCATCCCTCCCTCCATCCATCTATCCATCCATGGTCTATCCATCCATCCATCCATCCATCCTTCCATCCCTCCCTCCATCCATCTATCCATCCATGATCTATCCATCCAACCATCCACCCAGCCAGCCATCTAAGCATCCATTCATCCAGCCATCCACTGTGAAGCAGTATAATGGTGGGTAAGTAATTAGACCTTTGGGGTCAGACTGCCTGGTTTTAATTCACTTTGTGGTCTGGGAAGCAGACAGGTAACCAAACACTGAGGTGGCAGGTGAGTTCAGAGCTCTGTGGCTACAGAGAGGAGGGGTCTGGCACCGAACTGGAGCCTTGGGGGTGAGGGGCTGCACACTGGGTACCACTATGGCCATCATCATCACCCCTGAGATTCCTTTGACCAGTGGTGGGGCCTCAGTCAAATGGGAATCACTGGCTTGTAAACTTTGGCTGGTTCCTGGCATGCCTCCTCCTTCCCGGCACTGGCCCTCCTGCCTCCCCAGCCCCTATTTCTACTCTGCTGCCTTTCCTGGCTCTGCTCTCTGCTCTTCCCTGATTCCTCCAGCCCTACTCCCTACCTGTCAAATCCATCTGTTTCCAGAGCCCTGATTCTTGCTGGATGGCAAGAATTGGGTTGAAAATCCAGCTTGTGTGAATGGGCTGATGGGTGTTAACACGTTCCTGTGACAACCTCCACCAACCCGGCAACATTTGTCATCACCATCATGCATCTGATAAGCGCGTTCACGGTGCCCTATTGACTGCATTATTCAACACCAATCCTGCCCTGATGTCCCGGGTGCGGGACACCGGATGTGCGCATCGACTGCATTATCCAGTCTCTCCTGTGCACTTCTGGGGTGCACTGCAACTGGGGCCAAGTCTGGGGCCAGCTGTCTTCAAAAGATAGCAGGCTGGAGTGGGGAGGGTGAGGTTCCAGCCAGATGGGCCTGGGTTCAGATCACACCAAACTTCTTGTAGCTCTTGGGCAAGTCACTTAACCTCTCTGAGCCTCAGTTTCCTTATCTGTGAAATGGAGATAGGAGTACCTACCTGGATGATGTACACTAGGTCATCGCAAACTGTCAGACGCCATGTGGGTGTGAGAGTCGCACCAGGGGCTCTACAGCTCGGCAGACGCTCCCCTGCAGAGGCAGAGGTGCAGGTGGCTGGAGATCCAGGGAGCATCCAGAGTGGGCTGGCCGTGACTTGGCGTCAGAGTGGCCTGAGACTGGTTCGTCCTCCCCGGGTCTAATTACACAGGGCCTTGCAGGGAATCTTATAAGGTGAGGGTGAAGATTTTGCCCACACCAGTGACCTCCAGAGTCTCAGCCACCATCCCTGGTTGCCGTTCCTCGCAGATTTGTGTCACCCACCCCTGCATCCCTGTGTTCCTCGCCTGAAGGGGTGCTTTGGCCTCCCATCAAGGACTCCAACCCCCTTGCTTGTGTTTCGAATCAGTGCTTACCCTCCCCCACCCCAATCCATCCATGTGCTAATTCAGCACGTGTTTATTAAGTCCTACCCACGTGCTGAGGCCTGTGCGTGAAGCAAGGTGCTGTGGGTGACTGGTGCTGAGTGGATGCATCTGGTGCGTGGTTTTAGGCATTCCCCACCTCCCCCCGAGGGTCTGTTCGCATGGCTCAGTGGGCTCTGAGTCAGCAAGGCGGGCTGGGACTGGTACCTGATAATAAAAAGCATTCACTTAAATTGGCCACACCCACTTTGGTGTTTCTGGGTCCAAATGCTGTGTCAGTATGTCACAACTCTCCCAGGCCGTTGGACGTGGGGGCATCAGGGCACTTCCTGAACTGGGACGTGCGGGTTTGAGGTTATGACCTTGGTGGCGATGGGTCAGATGATGTTCTTGCCTGGGCTGGGGTGAGGGGCTGGGGCCCCAGAGAGACACGTGGGGTGAGGAAGGGAAGGGAGAGGAGGCTGAGGACAGAATCCAGGCAGCAGCCCATGGGAAGACCGGGCATGCTCTGAGAGGTGGGAGCAGAACCGGCGGGGACCAGACCAGGAAAGGACGGTGGTCAGTAGCGTCAGAGGAGATCCAAGGCGTGGTGGTCCCCTGGCACCGGTGACCTCGGGTATGGCCACGTCTGTGAGCACAAGGTGAGAACCGAGAGTCAAGAGGTGGGGGGACACCTGGGTGGCTCAGTCGTTTAAGCCTCTGCCTTCAACTCAGGTCATGATCCCAGGGTCCTGAGATCGAGTCCCGCATCGGGCTCCTTGCTCAGTGGGGAGCCTGCTTCTCCCTCTGCTTGTGTTCTCTCTCTTGTGCTTGCTCTATCTCTCTCTCTCTCTGGTAAATAAATAAATAAAATCTTTTTTAAAAAGTGAAGAGGTGGAGGGCCTTGGCCATTCTTTGGAGGAGGTGGGCAGTGAGGGGGAGGGGTGCTATTGGGGTGGGAGAGAGCTTTGGGTGGGATGCAGTTTGAGGAGGAAGGGAAGGGTCCCCTCGGTGCTGGGCATACACTAGGTGTTTATTGGCCTCTCATCCTTTTATGTCTACAGCACCTTCTTACTCCCCAAGTCCTACCAGCTAATGGTAGCTAGTCCACCCCTCAGTAACCACTGAGCATCTATTATGTGCCAGATTCTGTTCCAGCCACTGCGGATGCAGCTGCCGTGAAAAGACGAACAGGATCCCAGCCTTCCAGGATCTTCCCGGGTAGTGTGGTGAGAAAGAAAGGAGCATATTATAACTAAACTAAACTTCAGCACTGACAAGGGCTAAAATGGAGATAACGTCCTTCGGGCTTTCATCATTTCATCAAGCAGCATCATTACAAATGGTACAGAAGAAGACTTTACTATAGGGGTTAGACCTTGTGCAAGTGCGGGGCCTGGTGGGCACGCTGCAGCCCCCCCATCTGGGCTTAGGCGTGAGTCGCTCTAGGCTGGTCAGGCTGGCGGGCCGGAAGGAGAGCTGCATGCGGGCTTGGGGAAGGACGAACTGGGACCTGCATGGGACTCCCCTCACCTCCAACCTATGCTGGGATGAGCTCCTGAACAAGCTGGCCCCCTTCACCACGGGGCTGAGCACATGCCTGCCCGGGACTCGGAGAGGCTGAGGGGAGATCTGGGAGAGCTGGAGTGGCTGCAGGCCCCAGGTGCTACCCCTTGCCAACAGGGTGGGCAGGAGATGGGGGACCAGGGTGCACCCTGCCCCTGACCTTCAGAGCGTAATACACACATAGAAGCTGCTGCTTCACTCCTGGCTTCCAAATCTCACGCAAGAGGTGTCTTGCTCCCCAGCGCCTGCCAGGGGAGGGAGCTCGGGGAGAAGTCTTTGGGCTTCGCTTGCACCATGTCAGCTCCGAGACAGAGTGGCTAGCCCAGAGATGAAGGGGGATCACGTGGCAGGGATGACGGGGGGTGGGGGGTGGATGGGGAAAGCCCCTCTGAGGAAATGGCATTTGTGACAAGACCTGGGGAAGAGAGCTGCCATGTTCCAGGGACAGGGAGAAAGCTGGGGTGGCTGGGGCTGGGAGCCGAGGGCAGAGGCCAAGAGGGGTCTGAGAGGGCACAGGAGCCCCCGTTGGCCGTGGCTGGGGTTCAACTCTGGTCTCAGTGGAAGAGGGGCAGTGATGTGGCCCAGCTCATGCTGGATGGAAGAGGGACTGGGGTAGGGTGGGAAAGACTGGAAGCGGGGGCGGGGGGCAGTGCTGGGATGGGGGGCCACCATGGTGATCTGAAGAGGAGATAACGTCAGCCAGAACGGAGATGCTTCTCAGCTGTGAGAAGAGAGAGGGGTGGTTGGACTGTGGGTGCATCCGGGGACAGGGATAGGACCGAGGTGGGCTTGTGATGAAGGATGGGCAGAAATTAAGGTCCTCAAGAATAACACTGATTCTGAGCTGCTTTGGTCCTTGCTTCTGGGAAAGGCTATCCTTTCTCTAGTGCCTTCCTTGCTAGTGGCCCCTGCCCTCAGTGCATGGGAGAATCCATCCCCTGTGCCCCCTCCCGTCTCCCCCTCCAACACACAGGGCCACCACCTCCATACCCCCTGGCAGCTCCCTGCCTCTGGCGTCCAGTCAGCTGCCAGCATCCCGGGTCCTGCGCCTTTAAGACCAGGGGAGAAGGGCCCAATGAAATCTGTCCCCTCAAAGTCCTGCCCGGAATGAGAGGCAGAGAGAGAAAGTAATAAAAGCAAGAACCAGCCTGGGGGGAAAAAGAAAAGATTTTTATCCTCCCAACCCGGCAAGTTCCCCTCTGGCTCTGAGAAAGCTCAGAAGATTGCTCCCCGAACATATGAGTAATACCCAGCAAAAACGCTGTCCTCGGAGCAGAGGGAGAAGGCAGAATGATTCTGTCTTTGATTAGGATTTATTTCCAACCTGCAGCCTCCCTGGTGCCAGCCTCCCACAGTCCCGCCCCTGCAGAGCTTGGTGGCCAGGGAGGCAAGAGGGGGGGAGGGGGGAGGGGGGGAGGAAGGGACCTGCCCGCTCGGGAGAACTTCCAAGGGTCCTGCTGGCGGCAGGGACAGGGAGAAGAAATGTGTCCTCCACTTTTTGACCCCAGAGAGAGGGGCCAATGGGGCTGCAGGGTTAGCCCAACGGTGAAAAAGAGCCGATTGCATTTACTGAGGCCGCGGGAGGGATGGGTGACTGGGGCAGCCCGTGAGGCTCGGCTACCAGCTAGCTGTGGGGGTAGCTTATGTCACCTCTCAGGGGCTCAGTTTCCTCATCTGGCTTCGATACGTTTTTAAGGACCTTCGTGGCTATGATTTTAGGACAAAGGCAACATGCCTGTCTGGGAGCCAGTTTGGTTCTCACTGTGTCGGGCTGGGGAGGGTTCACTAGAGGGATGTCAGATTTTGGAGTAATGTGGGGCAGAGGGGCAGGATGAGACTTGGGGTAAGGGCTTTCTCCTTTTTTTGGGTCATCTCTGGGGGCCTGGGTTAAATTATACCATCACATCATTCATTCATTCATTCATTCATTCTTTCACTTACTATTTATTCATCACAGGCTACATGCCCAGTGCTGTGCTGGGTGCAGTGAACAAGACAGGGTCCCTGACCTTACAAGGTTCCAAGGTGGTGGGGGAGGGGCAAACACAGGGTGCTGGGGGCACTGAGGAAAGGCCCCTAACCTGGGCTTTGGAGGTCAAAGTTTTCCTGGGGGAAGCTGACATCTAAGCTGGGTCTCAAGGGGTGAATAGGGGGGAGCCTGGGCAGGAGGTAGGGAAGGGCAGCACCAAGAGGAGGAGAGAGTCTATGCAGAGGTGCAGGTGGGAACAAAGAGGGTGTGTGGAGGGATTGGAACATGCCAGTATGATGGAAAAGAGGCCCAAAGTGGGAGGGCGTAAGTCAGGGGTGGGGTCAAGTTTCATCGTGAGGCCATGGGACCCATGGCGGGCTCTGAGCAGCATCTCTCTGGGAAGGCATCTGGCCAACAGCATTTTAGGGCTGTGGGTGTCTTTCTGAGACTCAGGTCTTGTAAGGCCCCACCTCTGGGGCTCCCTTCTCTCACCCTGGAAGTGGACAGTTATGGGTGAAATATGTGTGATGAGGAGCTAGACTATTTTAGGATCTAGTGCTTGAATGAGTAAAAGCTTTGGAGAGATGAGACAGACTTTGGCCCCATCACGGAGTCTCAGTGCTGGATCTGGGTGCCCTGGTGGGCGTCCACTCCTGCTCAAGGACTAGCTGGGTGGCCATCTGTCCAGCTCTGGAAGGAAGGGTGATTGGGATGTGCAGACCCTCATCTTGGAGTCAAGCGGCGTGAGCGCCCATCACAGACCGATCTGGTTTTCCAGTATTGGCTCCTCATGCATAAGCTGTGCATCTTTGGGTAACTCAGTTAACCTCTCTGAGCCCCAGTTTCCTTAGGTGTAAAATGATATCAATATACCCACTTCCCAGGGTGGTTTTGAGGGTTAAACAAGGTGGTGATGATGATGATGAGGGGGATTTTAAGAGCTAATATTTATTGAGTCCTAAACCCTTTTAAGTGGGATGATGCAGTGCACTGTTGAGGTCCCCCTTCAGGACCGAGGCCCTCATACCCAGTTTCCAGGAATGTTGCCAGCTAAAAGCTCACTGCTGGGTGCCTCTTGGAATTGTTCTTAGCCCAACCTCCCTTCCCTGGGTGTAGCCCCCTGGCCTCAGTGTGGGAAGACTCCGGGGGCTCCCTGACACAGCTCCTGTGTCCAAATCTTCATCTTGGAGTCTGAGGTAGGACAGCCCTTTGTCCCCTGTCTCATGTAATCCCCCCAACAGCCCTTTGAAGGAGACACCACGATTAAACCATTTTGACATACAAGGGAGCCGTGGTGTAACGAGATTAAATCTCTGCAGCCATACAGGTAGGACAGAAGAGGCAGGACTTGGTTTGAGCACCAGGCGCCTGGCTTCACAACCCAGCTTGTAAGTACCCTCTGGAGCCTGGCTCTGCGCCCCGAGAGTGTCGTTGAGGGTGACCCTGGACCACTGCTGTTGGCTGTAAGACCCCACACCCACTCCCCCTCCCTGCCTTACTGGCAAAACTCGGGAGCCTCCCCTGCATGCCAGTACCACACAGTGGAAAGCAACACCTTCCCGGGCCACCCACTCCCCAGCTGCTGATGAAACACCATTGTTACCAGCGCGGGGAGGGGGGGGGTTGTCCTCACCTGTGCAAACCTCAGGCCTCCTGCCCTGTGGCGGACGCCCGTGGGGAAGCTGCTGGAAGAGGTCTGGAATCTGCTCTTGCCTTACCCTGAGATCTGAGACCCTGGAGGACCAAGGCTCTGGCCAGGCCTGCACCTGTGATGAGCAGTGTCTTGGTCACCAGGAGACCTGGCTCTAGTCCCAGGAGGGGTCCCCGTGCTTCTCTGGGTGTCGGTTCCCCACCCAAAGGTGGGCGATGGACATCTAAGGCCCTGCAGAGTTAGTGTGACAGCATTCACCTCCATGTGGATGCCTCCTGTGACTTTTGCTTCTTCCCAGCTCACACCTCTGAATGTCCAGAAAGAAGGGATCTTCCCATTCACTGGTGTAGAGCTTTACAGTTTGTCAATGTCCACATGGACGGGGTCACATTTGAACCCCGCAGCACTGCTGTGAGCTGCACGATCACCTTCCTGGGTTGGATGCTAAGTACAGGGGGAGGAACTTGCCCCTTTTGAAAACTCTTAAAACCCCCTCATTTTTCACCTACAAAAAAAAAAAAAAAATATATATATATATATATATATAATAACAGAACTGAGAGCTCAGAAATCATTCTGTTGGATCCTTTTGTTTGACAGATGGGGACCTCATTCACCAGCGCCCCCCTCACCCCCCCCACCCCCTGTGCCCTGCACAATGACCATGGACAGAGCTGGAACCAGGGCTGAGTCTGGGGCTCACTCAATTACTCTTGGTCAGGTACTTAAATTTCATGCCATGAATTAGTTCCCATTTAAGACTAAAACCTAAAGCACTAATGGGAAAACAAGCTTGTGGTCCTTTGATCCCTGTTTCTGATGGCCTGTTCGGGGGAGGGGTGCAGAGTTCTCAGGGTGAGGATTGGATCTGTTTCCCCTTGAAACACACGCGGCAGGCAGGGGTGCTGGGTGGAGAGGGCTTTGGGTATTTATTTTCCTATCACAGTAGCGCAGGCGGACCAGAGAGGAGGTGAGGCTGAGCAGCAGGGACAAAGAAATGTGTGTGTTCTGGCAAATTTGGGGAATTAACTCTGAAGTTGTTCCAAGGAGAAAATGATGTTTTGAATCAGGATTTTTTATACATCTGAGCTCACTGCCTTTTAAAGAACACCTTGTTTACTTAACTGTTCTGTTTGGAGATTTATTTATACCTGGCTCAGTTTCAAAAATAATCTGAAGTGGCTAATTATTTAATTAGATTGTGAGTTCCTTGAGGGCAGGAGCTACCATCATTATTTCTCCTCTTCTTCTAACAGGCTAACTCCTGGTTGCCCCTGCCCCCTGCACTCCCCTGGCTGGATTTTCTGCCTCTCTCTGTTGTAATAATTTGTTTCTGTCTCTTTTTTTCCCACAGAACTGTGAGCCTAGTGAGGACAAGGACTATATATTACACATTTCAGTATCTCATGCAACCACTTATCCATCTAACAAAGTAAACATCCATCTAACCCACCATCCATCCTTCCATCCATCATCTGCCTATCCATCCAACACCTATCCATTCATCCAATCACCAAACATTCATCCGTCCATCCAACCATCCATCCATCAATCTATCTATCCATCCATTCATCCTCCCCTCTATTCATTATCCACCTATACATTCAACATCTATCCATCCATCCATCCATCCATCCATCATCCACCTATCCATTCAACACCTATGCATTCTCCATCCAACCACCAAACACCTATGCAACCATACATGATCCATTTATCTAACCACCAACCATCCATCCATCCATCTCTATAATCATTCGTGTAATCATCCATCTATCCATCATCCATCCATCCATCCGTCCATCCATCCATCCATCTACCCACCCATGCAACCTCATCCATTCTTTCAAAACTAAGAAAGTTGCACAAATAAAGCCAAACAGAATGAACTACAAGTAGTTATCCTTTCCCCAGTGCTCATTGACTGTGCTAAGTTAACTAATTGAGTAAACGAAACTAAAACCTCCCAAGACTCCAGGTAGGATTACTATGACCACATTTCAGATGAGGAAAGTAAGATGGACAGAGTTTTGGCAACTTTCTCAAGGTCACGTGGTTGGTAAAGGTCAGCGAGATTTAGGGCTGGGTGCCTGACTCCAGAGCCTGTATCTTTTGCTTCACTGTGATGGGAGGTATCTCTGAGGAATGATTTAAGCTGACCTGTACACCTTCTCCCCAACAACCTAACATTTCTCACCCCCAAGCCTCATCTTCTCTAGCTCCAACCACATCCCTGCCCTATCCCCTCGTTGTAACTCCTGGGGAAGGGGAGAGAGTCAGAGAAGGCCTGAGTGGACATTCCATCCGGGCCAGGTCTGAGGTGAGGAAGAAGAAAACCCTGCATAGGCAGCCGAAGCCTTCTTCTTACATTCCTTCCTCTGGGGAGGGTTGGAGCATGAGGTGTGCAGCTCTGTTGTGAGTGGGTGGTGATGAGTCAGTGTGTCCAGGAAGGCCAGGAGGGCCAATCAATGCTAAGAGCATTAGGCTTCAGAAGCCCTTGGGGCTTTGGGGAAAGGAAGGTTGGCTGTTCCAAGTTTATAGGAAGCCAAATGGGGTTCCCAGAGAGGACTCTTCCTGAGCCTGATGCCTTCCTGGCAGGTTACAAGGCTTTAAAGATACGAGTCCTGAGCTCTTTGCAATTGGATAGACACCAAGACACCAGGAGGAAGAGGGTGTCCTGAAGTTGCCTGAGGCCAGGTTCCAATTGTTCCTGAAGTCAGCTCCACCTCTGGCTTCCCTTCAGTTTGTTTTCAGGGCAGGGGTGAGTGAGTAGCTAATACATTTGCCCTCTTCTCTTACAGTGTTTCTGTCACTTGCAATCAAAGAATCCTGGTGATCACATTGTGCAAACCAGCAACTCAAGTGTCCTCCTTGGTTCAGCAACCCCCTTACCTTCTCATCCAGTCAAAACCAAATTTCTTTTCTTTTCAAGATTTTATTTATTTATTTGTCAGAGAGAGAGCATGAGAGAGCACAAGTAGGGGGAGTGGCAGACAGAGGGAGAAGCAGGCTCCCCACTGAGCACATGAGCAGGGGGAGGGGCAGAGGGAGAGGAAGAAGCAGACGCCCCACTGAGCAGGGAGGCCATGCAGGGCTCCATCCCAGGATCCCGGGATCATGACCTGAGCTGAAGGCAGACGCTTAATTGACTAAGCCACCCAGGTGTCCAAAAACCAAATTTCTTAAACTCCACATTCTAATGAGCTGCTCAGTCCTCTCCAACCTCAGAGCCTCCTGGATTATGGGTGAGTCTCTCTCTGGGTTCGGGTTTGCCCCCTTCAACCTCTCGCTTTAGCCATAGTGCTCATATCTGAGCTTATGCTTATTCCATGCTATAAACCCTTCAGTGGTTTTCCCATTATTCCCAAGATAAAGTCCTAGCCTTTCAAACAAAAAAAACAAAACCAAAAAACCCCAAACTTTTCATTTTGAAATAATTTTTGATTTACGGAAGAGTTGTAAAGATATTCCAGAGAACCCCCATATATCCTATACTCAGCTTCCTCTAATGCTAGTCTCACATAACCACCGTGTGTTTGTTAAAACCAAGGAATTAGCATTGTATGACACCATTAGCTAAATTACAGACTTCATTCGGATTTCACCAGTTCTTCCAGTATTGTCCTTTTCCTGCTCCAGGCTATGGTCCAGGATACTAGGTTGCACTGAGAAGTCCTAGCTTTTAAACAGGGCATTGAAAGCCTTTTGTGATCTTCTGTTTACCTCCAAGCCCATCTCTAGCCCCTCACGCTACCCCTTTGTGCTCTAAGCCACCCTGAATCACTTACAATTCCTCAAAGGGCCAAGGCTTTTCTTCCTCCAGGGCCTTAACACATGCTGTCTCCTCTGTCTGAGGAGTCCCTATTCCCTTTCTTGGCCAAATACTTATTCATGTTTTAAGACTGTGTTCAGTTAGCTCTTCTTCTAGGAAGCCTTCTTGACCAAACCCAGCTGACCCCTGGGCTTCTCCAGCCCTCCCCACCCCTGCCCCTCACTCTCTCCATCCTTGCACTCAGGATTTGATGACCTGTTTCCTCCTCCTCCCCATTAGGTTGGCAAGCCTTGGGGCCAGTGCCCTGCTTTGTTGATGTCTGTGGGAACTCACTGCACGCTTGCGAAAGGGATGAAGCTAGGAAAAAGTCAATACCCACATGAGTGTTGACAATCGCTCAGAGGGAGAAATTGGCTGGCCAGGGGAGGCTTCTTGACTTGAGCCATGTAGGATGGAGTAATAAACTGACATTTACTGAGTGCAGACTATGTGCTAGGCACTATTCTAAGCAATTCACACATTCTAATTGAATTCTCCCAGAAACTCTATGAGGTAGGTACTATTATTCTTCCCATTTTATAGATGAAGGAATAGCAGTGAAGCAAATTACCAAGATGCACAGTTATTAGAGGTAGAGCTGGGTAGGGTACACCCTGAGCTGCTTCTGCTTTGCTAGACTTTGGGGTGTGTGTCCCTGGCATATGGAGGGGGTAGAAGGTAGTATTCCAGGCTGGACAACTGGTAAACCAAAAATGTTTTTGAAGGTAAGCCTGGGTGACCCAGATTCTTGAAGAGTTTCTGTTGAGGGGGATGTGTTGTTGCCCCTGAGGGTAACAGGTGCGGCGGGGGGGGGACAGCTGCTTGGGGATGTGGGCCTGGAGAAGGGGAGTGGCTGCATCCTGGTGGCAAAAACCACTGATGCTTTCTGGATTGTAAGTTGGCCAGAGGCTAAATAATTAGAAAGATCTGAGAAGTGGGAGCAACCCAAGAGGAGAATGTCTCAAGGAATGAAGGGCCTTATGTCTCAAGGAATGAAGAACCTAGAGGCCCAGAGAAAGCAGAGCCACCTGGGCCAGGGTGGGCCCGGAGTCAGGAAGAGCCTGCCACCTGGAGAGCCTCGTACCAAATTCCTGCAAGCCGGATGATGTGGTTCCTCGGGGCACCTATGAACTACCACAGGGTTTATCATTTATAACCCAAGCTTTCCTCCAGCGCATGCATAAAACTTTGTACTGTAAATGGCTGTGCAGCTGCTTATATTAGTGACAACCAGTATTTGTGCAGAGTTTATGAAAAAGGCCTATTGTTTTCAGTTCATCTTTCCAATGTCCAAGCAAGGTATGTAGGCATTATTTCCATGCCCTGTTTACTGCTTAAGAAATGGAGACTTAGTGAGGAAAATGACTTGCCTGAGGTCACACAGCTAGAAAGGGACGCAGGAAATACTGAATGGAAGAATTAATAAGAACTTAAACCAGGATGGGGCACCTGGCTGGCTTAGTCGGCCAAGCATGCGACTCTTGTTCTCGGGGTTGTAGGTTCGAGCCCCACGTTGGGTATAAAGATTACTTAAAGATAAAATCTTAAAAAAAAAAATCTCAAAAACAACAACAAAACCCCAAAAAACTTAAACCAGGATGATTTGAGTCTGGTTTCTATTCTTTTTTTATAACCTCTGAGAGAGGGTATTTACTGCCTAAAAACAGAGCCCCTGGCATGTAATGGGGGTTGAATGAATGAATGAAAGTGGTATCAGAAAGAAGTAGGAGGTAGGAGAGAAAGGGCCAAGCGGTGTAGAAAATCTACCCTATCAAACACTCGGTTTGTATCTGGAACGATGCACATGATACATCACTCAATCCCTCTTCCCTGAAACTTAGCTGACAAGAGCAGCACTCTCCCCATTTCACGGGAGAGGGAGGGAGACCCAAGGGATTTGGCAACTTGGTGAGGGGTCCCACAGCCAGTGAGCTGCAGAGACAGCACAGGGGCCGAGGACTGACAGGGAGCCTTTGCACTTCCTGTAGTCATTAGATGCTCACTGACCCAGCCGGACACACAGATGTACACACGACACACACATACACAATCACACACAGACACACACCCCCCCATAACACAGACAGACACAGGCACACACAAAGACATACAGACACACACAGATAAACAGTTACATGCACACAACACACACCCACACACCTAGACACACGCACGGATATGCACAGACACGCTCCCGTGAGCTGTGGTCCTTGGAGATTTCCTGGTGCTTTGGCTAGGGTCTTCACATGAATAAATCCTGAGAAATCTTCTTTTTGGGTATTCCCCGGCCAGTTCCAATCCAATCCTTCTAAATAAATCCAGCCGGGGAGGGGCAGGAGGAAGGCAAGAGGGATGGAATCGCAGGGAATCGGGCGGCTATTCCCACTGGAATCAAGTGCTCTGCTGGATTGTTCATTCTTTCTCAACAAGGCAGGTGACGCCTCTGGCTGGCTGGGCTATGTGCTGCCTGGTCCTCCGCGGGCAATCAGCCCTTTGTCCCGCGGGGCATTACCGCCTTCCAGCCCCCACTCCCCCCAGGAGCCTCGTTTTCCTCGGAAGCAGACAAAAACCTGGGTTTGGAGTCAGACCCTGTTGCCAATCAAGCTCAACTCCTTTTCAACTGTGTGACCTCGGGCAACAAACTTTCCTCATCTGTAAATTGGGGATTAACCCAGGTAATTTTGCTAAAATGCTGAGTACTGAGCCCGGCGCAAAACAGGTGCTCAGTCCACGGTGCTCCCTTTCCCCTTTCCCCTCAAGCACTCTCTCTTTACCCTTCCGGTGTGGCTGATTCCTTGACAGTCACACTGGGGTCATGTTCATACCCCCAGCTTCTGACCCAGGCCCTGGAACACGGTAGATGTTCCACAAATGCGTATTCAATGAATCTTTCCAAAATCCAGATCTGCTCCTGACTCTCTTGTACCCCCAAAACTCGTCAGTGGGTGTTCATTTCCTTCAGAATTGCAGGCTGAGCTCTTTAGCCTGGCATTTGAAACCTCTTGTCACCTGATCCCAGAATCACCACCTCCCAATACTACCCTAAGCCCTCAGACCTGGGTGACTGGGGCCCCTGCCCTGGGCCTGTGGTTTAGAAGGTCCCGCTCTGGGGGCACCTGGGTGGCTCAGTGGGTTAAGCATCTACCCTCAGGTCATGATCCCAGGGTCCTGGGATCGAGTCCCGCATGGGGCTCTCTGCCCAGTGGGGAGTCTGCTTTTCCTCTCTGTTCTGCCCCTCCCCTCTGTTCATGCACGTGCATGCGCGCACTCTCTCTCTCAAATAAATAATAAAATAAAATCTCAAAAAAAAAAAAAAAAAGAAGGTCCCACTCTGGCTTTCCTCTGGCCAGGCCCATCCCCAGGGGGCAAGCAGTCTGCAAGGTCAAGGGGACATGTCCACCCAGAAGCCACACCTCCTCCTCTGGACTATGCTTTGGGGTCTGGGCCCCAAATTCCCTGCTGAATGGCCCCAGGTTTGCTTCCAGTGTCTGCCTGGGACTCTTCCCTGGGTCATCTTCTGGCAGTTGGACCACACTTCTGGTGTGTGCGTCCCTAAGTCCAAGGGGTGGCCGCGTGTCGGACCTGTGGGTGGTGCTTGGCCCTATTCACGTGAGGCCTCATGCGTACCCGAGGCCCTTTGCAGAGTGAGATAGAATCGGTGTCGGGAAGAGAGGAGGTGGGGGGGGGGTGCTCCTGACATGACCTCCATTGGTATGCTTGCCCTGGGCCCAGGAAATATTAGGGGTGGGGCCAGTACCCCCACCTTTCTGACTGCCTGGCAGGAAAGAGGGCGCTCAGGTGTGGAGGCGGGGAAGTGTGAGCGTGGGTTTGGAGGCCTCTGTGTTAGGGACTCCTCTGTTCTCTGGTCTGGAGCTGTCCTGCCTGTTGATACCACGGCTGGGCAGGGATGAGCCATCCTATCCGTGGGGAGGAAGCATTCCAACTGAGGGGACGAGGTGGTCATCAGTGGTGTCGGGAGGTTCCACTCTCTGGCCTTGGGGTGGAATACCACATGTAGTTCCGCTCCAGTTTTTGGCCCTGCCCGGGAGCCGGTGAGGGAGGGCCCTGCAGAGAGGGAGAGCAGGGGCAGTGGGAGCCCCAAACCCCGACCAGGGCCAGGCGCACTGAGTGTTGGGTGGGGCCCCGGGAGCAGCCCTAATGAGGGGCTGGGCCAGCTCCCATCAGCCCCCAGCTGGGCTTTACTCACCAGGCTGCGTGAGAGCCTTGCTCCCAGGAGGCCCGGAATCAGTCCCCGAGTAGACTCATAGGATGAGGGTGGCATGGTGGGCCTGGCACGTGACCCCAGGCCTCCTCCTTTTGCCTCATTTGGGTTCTTTATCGAGGTATAATTTATATACAAGAAAGTGTGCCAATTTCACGTGTACAATTTGATGACTTATGACAAATGCATACAGCGGTGTCACCATGACCACAGTCGTGATGGAGAACATGGTCATCTCCCCTGTGCCCCCTTGCAGGTGTCCCTTCCCTCACCCCCAGGCCCAGGTAACCACCGATCTGTTTTCCATGTGGTCTTGCCTTTTGTAAGATTTCACACGGATGGGCTTATACGGGATGTGTCTTCCGTGTCTGGCTTCTTTCATTCAGCACAGTTATTGTGAGACTCACCATGCCGTTGCTGTGTCTGTGCATTCCTTTTCATTGCCGAGGAGTGTTCTGCGGTAGAGAGGTGTCACACTTTGTCCATTCACCAGCTGATGGATGTTTGGGTTGTTTCTAATTTGGGGCGATTGCATATAAAACTGCAGTGAACAATTGCATACAGGTCTTTGTGTGGACATATGTTTTCATTCCTCTTGAGCGAAATTGCTGGGTCACATGGTAAGAGGATGTCGAGTGTTTTGCAAAGTGGCTCTCCTATTTTGCCTTTCCTCTAGCAGGGTTATGAGAGTTCCGGTTCCTCCATATGCTTGCTAAAACTCTTCAACCCAGGACTCCTGCCCCGGAAGCCCAAGCAGTGGAGAGATGGTGAATTGAAGGGGCCAGGTGGGTGGTGGAGGCTTGGCTGGGCTGCTTATCTCTGTGAGGACTTAGGCTGTCAGAGTAACAAGAATCTCCAGGGATATGAAGCTCTGTGTTGTCATTTTAGAGATGGAAAAACAGAGGCCCAGAAAAGTGCAGGGACCTCTGTTCCTCCGAGAGGGATTTGGTGCTGGTACAGGTCGGAGGGGGGAGTGGAATGGAATGGGATGAGGAGCAGAGATTTTGGAGTTGGCTCAGCCCCAGATTCTAGTCTTGGCTTACCTCTCTCTGAGCCTCTACTCTTGCTTCTGCAAAATGGGGACAAAAACAACCTCATAGGCTAGATTGGGAGGCGTAAGTGCCTGGAGCTTGGTAAGTTCCAGAAACATTTATTGAGCACCTCCGACGTGCCAGGCACTTGGTACAGGGAGAGAATGGAGAATGAGATAAACGCAGTCCCTGTGCTCTCGGAGCTTGCAGGACAGTGGAAGGAGAAAGATTATAAAGAAAGACACAAACCGATAAAGTCACTGATTATGAATTGCGACAAGTGTTATTTGAAGGAACCAAATTGTCATCTACTCCAGACAGGGCGATCAAAGAGTCTCTCCAAAGAGATGAGGATACTTAAGGGGAGGCCTGATGATGGGGGCAGAGCTGACCACGTGCAGAGGTGTTGTTCCAGGCTGTGGGAACAACAGAGGCAAAGGTGCCGAGGTCGGAAAGGACTGACCATACTCCGCGCCCAGGAGGGGCAGCACGACGCCGGCTGAGATCCGGGAGAGAGTAGTGTGGGGACATGAGAGGGATGTGGCGAGGTCCTGGTTGTGCTGAGCCTTGCAGGAGTTTGGATTTTACATGAAGAACAGATTTATTTTAGAACCAGTGAGTGTTGGCTGTTATTATGCTTCCTCTTATTTTCCATCACTCAGGGGCCCTAATTCCCGGTTCAAGCCTTTTTCTGAAAACCAGATTCGGGCAGGTGCAAGGCTGGGGTCTGCAGGCAGCTGAGCCCGGGGGCCCCCCACCCCGACCTCTCCGGCAGGCCTGGCAAGCCGAGTGGTACCAGCTGGTGGTGGGGAGGGTTGGGGAGGCCATCTGCTCTTCTCCATTGTCCATCAGCCCATTGTCTGGTCCACGCCCTCTGCTCTGAGGACAGCGGGGACAATCGGGGAATGTGATCTGCGGGCTTCTGTTTCCCGGCCTGGCCCCTCGCCCCCACGATGACACCAGGAGAATGCCCCCCTGGGGGTGGAGGCAGGGGCCCTGCCAAGCAGGAGGCAGCCCCACCCTCATCCCTCACCATCTCCCTGGCAACCGCAGCTGCCGAATTGTTGGTTGGAGGGTTTTTTTTTAGCGTCCCGGGTGGGGGTTTTTCTTCTTGCATCCCCCCGAAGGGTGGTTGCTCTTGGAAGAGGATGGGCTCATTGCCTCCTGAGGGTCCCAGCTCCTGGCCTGGTGACTGTGGACTCCTCAGGCCCCCTGGGAGCCCCGTGCAGGAACGCGCCAAGTCGGATCAAGCACATACTCAAGATGCCAGCAAGATAGAGGCACCAAAATAAACTCAAACGGTATCTGAGACAAAGCGTTCGTGCTCTCATCATCCAAAAAAATCAGAGCGCTGTGAAACTTCTTTGTGCTCCTTCCATGTTTTAGTATTGTTTTTATTCGGACCGATACAGTGTGGGGACCCCCACACTCTTCTCACTGCATTGGAGTCTCTGAAAGTCCAGACCTGGCCCTCAGGGGATGTGAAGGCAGAAGAACAGACCCCTGGACGACCACCTCACAGCCCTCCAGCCGAGAGATTCGAGCCTTGCAGGGCAGCTTGGAGAGCTGACTCGTTAGCTGCAGTTCAGGTGCTCTGTTTGGCATCCCCGAAACCAAGAGGCTCAGATAGCAATATAATAGGCAGATATAATACTAGCCGATGTTTATTGAGCATTTACTATGCGCTGCTAATTGCCTTCTATATAGTAACTCATTTAATCTTCACAGCCAACTGGGTTGTGAAGGTGTGATTATCATCTTTCCCACTTTATAGATTGGACCACTGAGGTGCAGAGAAGTTACATGTATCCTCAAAGTCACATAGCTCTTGGGCGACAGAACCAGGATTTGAACCCTGGTGGCTGAGCTCCATGTGCCAAGTTCTTAGGCTCTCTATCTCCCTGCTACCCTGATTCTTGGTGGGCTGGTGCATAGCTGTTCTCCCAGGAGTGAGCCCTAGCCCCAGCCCCACTCCAGACCAGAACCCTGGGGAGATAAAAATAGGAGCCCAGGTACCTCCCCAGGCCACCCCGATGACTTGGCATAGCCTGTGGTTGGGCGCTAGACTGACCTCGGTTTGTGTCCCTGCTCCCATACTTATTAGCTATGTGGACTTGGGCAAGCCGCTTCACCTCTCCGAAACTCATTCTCTCCTTCTGTAATTTGGGATAACAATCATGCCTTCTTCAGTGGGATGAGTTAATATATGCCAAGCACCTAGAACAATGTGTGCCCCTTACAATGTGCTCGGTGAATGCTAAGCGTGGCTGTTATTCTTGCTTTGCCCCCCCCCCCCCCCGCTTTAGGGTGATCGTGAGGACTGAGTAATGGGTGAAGGCACTTTGTATACGGAAGACAATTACACAAATGTCAGGGCTTGGTGTGACTCATAAATACGGAGCCTTCAGTCTGGATAGCAGGAGGGGGTGGGGGCTGAGACGTGAACCAGCTTCCTGGGTGCTAAGTGCCAGCTCAGTGGGCTGGTAGCAGGGGCACCAGCAGCTAAGAGGTGCAAGAAGGCTTCCAGTCTGCACCACTCCCTGAGCCAAAGGAGAGAGCGTGGGGCGGCAACCCCTGGCATATTTCCTTCCCTCCTGGGGCCTCAGGCTCCCCATCTGTAGAATGGGTGACTGAGGACTGGCTGATTTCTAAGCCTCCCCGTCCCAGCTCTGATTTTCTACGACTCTGATAGAATGAGCAGGTGTGTAACAATAAAAGTGGAAAACAGGCATGTGGTGCAGCAGATCGATTGCACAAGTCTGCCCCATTCTCCCTTCTCTCTGTAAGCACGCCATCGACAAATGACTCTGCAGCTTCTCCCTTCAGGGGGTGGGGGTCCGTGTCCCCAGCCCACGGGTCCGGCTGTCCCCGCTGCTTTGCTTGGGCTAATGCAAAGTGCTCGAGGTGACACTGTGCTGGCTCTAAGCGTGCCTCCTCTCCCTCTCGGTCCGTCCCTTCCTCTCGCTCACGTTCTCTCCTTCTCCCTGGCCCTTGAGATCGCGCTGCCAGCCCCGGGCTCGCCTGCTCGTCCGCTGGAGGATGAGAGACAGGCGGCCCGGTCACTTCTGTCATCCCCGCTGACAGCCCGCTAGCTGTCAGCCAGGTGAGAGTGAGACCATCCTTGGCCCGCCAGACCCACTGGGGGGAAAGCAAGCCGAGGGGAGCCCCGCCCAGGGCAGCAGTGAGCCCTGCTGACTCTTGGGCTGCTCAGAGGGGATAAGTGTGTATTCTTGTTTGGTGCTTGTCACTTGGCTTTACTGATAACACGTCAGCAGGTAACGGGTACCCAGGGGAGGTGGGGGTGGGGCGGGGGGGTGTTTCAGTGCCAGGCTTGAGACCTGAAGTTCTAGATGGACACTGTCATCTGTGCTTTCGATTCCAGCTCTCCCACTTTCTAGCTGCATGGCCTCGGGCGAGTTACTTCACAGGGAGGCCTCTGTTTGCTCTAAAACCTAGCGAATCAGAGAACCCATCTTTGAGGTTGGCCTGTGGATTGAGTTAAGGCACGTAACGCACTTAGAGAAACTATGCCCTTGGTACAGTTTTTAGGGGTTTAAGGTCTGCGGTCAGATAAGGTGAGACTGAGTCCCGCTTCTACCACTGACTGGGGCTATGACCTCAGTCCTTTCTAAGCCACCCTGCCCTGATCTGTAACCTGGGGCTCTGACTAGCACCTTCCTCATCGCTGAGGTGGTGGGTACAAAGGGCTTGGCCTGGTGCTTGCCCCAGGGGGTGCTCAGGACGCCTCAGTTTTGGGGAGTCACCTACTGCTCCTGGCAACATGTCCCTTGGAGACCAGCTCTAAGTCAAATTCCTCAGATTAAAGACGGCAGAGCTGAGACCGAGAGTGGGACTTGCTCAAGGTCATACAGCGTCCGTGGCCAGAACCTTGAGGTTCTGACCTGTAGCCTGGAGCGCTTTCCATGGTTCAAGGGGGTCATGCCCCTAAGAGGTATGTGTGTTCTGGGCTAGGGGGCTCAAAAGAGCAGACCGAGCTGGACCCTGCAGCCTGTCCCACACAGGCCACATGGAAGGAGCAGGCTCTCTCTCCCAGGGTGGCGAAGCCTCTCACTGACCTCTCCCACCAGCCTGTCCAGGCCTGGCGCAGGAGAGCTCCCAGAGAGATGGGCCAGGCCCCTGACCACGGAGCACCCTGCGTACTGGGGTCAGGATGTGTGGGTGGCGAGTGACCCCTGTGACACAGGCCTCAATATGAGCACCGAGGATAGCAGGGCCTAGGGTCCCGCCTCGGGTATCCACGGGGATGTTGGGGCAGGGCCCATTGGGGGCAGAAGCAGAGCCAGGCCTAGAACCCAGGCCTCCTGATCCCCCGTCCTGGGGCTTTTTGCTTTGCTTTCCTCTGCCGCCCCTCTTTCCCCGGCCACCTCCAGCTCCCCCTGCCCTGTGGGTGTGACAGAGAGAAGGGAGGAGCCAGGCGGTGTGGAGCCTGCCCCACCCTAGGCCTCAGCCCGGCTCGGGGAACTTCCCTGGGGCTGTCCTGCAGCCCCCACCTCTGTCCCGGATGATTACAGGGCTGCGGGGCCAGACCCTCCCTCCTGGGTCCTCCCCGGGGAACTGGTCCCTGACCTCATTGTCTGTAGGGGGCCGGCACAGATGCGGAGTCAGAGATTCCCCAGGCCCCAACCTGCCTCTGTGGATGATGACCCTCCAGGGCTTAGCTTGTCTCCAGGGAGGAGACAAGCTCCTGCCTCTCTCTGTCCCTTCCCTGGGCTGGCCCTGCGGGGCTGAGGGTGCTGGGGATGTGTGTATGTGTTGTTTGTTCTGTGTGCTCGCTGGGGACGTGGCAGGTAGGTGTGTGGGTGTGTTCCCCGGAGTTCTCACCGTACCCTTTTCTGTCCAATGCGTGGGCCTCCTGTGCGTGAGTTGTGTGCACAAGTCATGCACGGTGCGTGTGCATGCATCAGTAGGTGACAGGGCCCTTGGGGCAGGGGCATGCTGGGCTCCCGAGCACTTACCATACACACCGTGTGCATTGTGTGTGAACTGAGCGTATGCACGTTGTGTGTGTGCGCAGGTGTGTATGTACACAACATAAGCACACCATTTACTGTACACGTTGTGAATGCGCAGTGGTCGGTCCTCAGAACCAGGGGCTGGCTCTGGGGGTGGGCTGGGGAAGGGCTTCAAGTTCCGGTGATCCCACCAGCTTGCCTCAGACCCCGCTTCCTGCTCGCACAGCTCACACAGGCCCAGGGAGCGGAAATTGTCTGTAGGGAGCTGGAGGGAGTGGATCCCATCGGGCTGGATCCGCCCTGGACGCTGGTGCCACTCAGAGACCTGGGCACCTGCATCTCCTACTGGCAGAGATGGGGGACGCAGGTCCTGGGGGGCTTCTCTTGGCCAATCTACCCCTTCATCTTTGGCCCCCAAAGAACTTTGGCCTCTGGGACCCCTGCTGTTTTTGAGGGTCCTTGAACCTCCATGCGGGGGGGGGGGGGCAGGTGGGCTCCTGGAAGTACCTTGGTGCACTTGACCTTACAGCTGGCCTTGTTCCAGCCAGGAAGGAAAGAACTAGGTGGCCTGGAACCCAGGTGTGTTGGCATCCGGGTCCTGGGCCCCCAGCCACTGCTCCATCTTGCCAGAGACTCCTACAGCCACCTGATGGGGTTGGGGAGGGAAAGGTAACAGTGGAAACTCATATGCATCCACCCATGTGCCCTCATGTAATCTAGGGCATAAGACACAGCATGGCCTCCTCACCCCCATTCCGGGGTTGCCATGACAACGCAGAAGTTGGCTAACCATCTGCCGCTGTGGGGACCTCAGTCAGGCCTTTGCCATGCTAGCAATTAGTGTGGGGAGGCACCTGACCTGATCCGGGTGGCTATTGGCCGCATCTGGCACCTCGCAGCCCTGGGGACTTTGGAGATGATGCAGCCTGAGGTCCCTCTGGCCGCTGGAGAAGAGTGACCAGCGAGAGAGCCCATGGTTCTCCCTGGGGTTAACCTCTTCTGGTAACATCCTCTCCCAGGGAAGGGTCAAAGATTTACTCACACTACAGTGTAAATGACTAACCCCTTCTGCAAGAGCAGTGGGTTGAGGAAGTGTAGATAGTTGGGCTTTAATAGGAATTAGAAGTTTAAATAAACCAATTATCAATAGAGAAGATTTGGGGCATGAGAGGGAAGTGTAGGGATGTTAGACATTTAAAAATTGAGTTGCGGGGGCACCTGGGTGGCCCAGTCGGTGAAGCGTCCTACTCTTGATTTCGGCTCAGGTCATGATCTCAGGGTTGTGAGACTGAGCCCCACGTCAGGCTCTGCACTCAGCCTGGAGTCTGCTTGAGATTCTCCCCTGTTGCCCTCCCCCCCGCCGCTTGAGCTCTCTCTCTCTCTCAAATAAATAAATAAAATCTTTAAAAAAAAGATTTAGTTGTGAAGCTGGTTCTGGGTATGTGGTTGGGCCACTGCAAACCTAACTTGTCCCTAGGAGTTGGTGGCAGGAGGGGAGGGACCTAGGCCTCATGTGGCCTCTGTGTCACTGAGGCCTTTGTCTCTGCTGGGAGCTGAGTGTTTTCTGCTGGTCTCCGACATCCTCCTACCCCCACTTCTGGCTCCTCTGCGATTGTTTTCCTTGGGAAAATGTTCTCATGTTCTCCCCTGGATTCTCTACTAAGTGTGAAAAGAGCAGTGGAAAGAAGGAGTAAGTCAGGATTCCAGGAGACCAGTGAAGTGGGGGTGGGGGTGCAGTGGTGGGGGTGGGGTGGAGGAGTGGGGGTGGGGTGGAGGGGTGGGGAGGGGTGGGTGGGAGAGGGAGACTGAGAGGGAGAAATAGAAGGCAGGTCTGAAGGAAAATGGGACCAGTTGCAGGTTCTGTTTGAATCCCTGGTCTATCCCTAAGAGGGCACATGAGTGTGGGCGAGTGGCTTCTCCCCCCTGTGCCTCAGTTTCCTTATCTGTAAAATGGGTACACTCCTTTCCCGGGGTGGCTGTGAGCACCGGGGGAGATGCCTGTGGAGGCCTGGCACGGTGAGAGCACACAGCGTTGCTTGGGAAAGCGCAGTCTGCACCCAGGCCCCTCTGGCATGAATTCTGTGTCAGAGAGGGAAGTTTCCAGCCCCTACCCCAGGGCCTTCACTCGTAGGAGGAGGATGCTCTGGCATCTGAGGCTGTCTCCTGCTGACCTGGGTCCCACAGTCTGCCCGAGTGAGGAACCCCCTCCCACAGGCCCTGGGCAGGTCCCACAGGCCCTCTCCTCGCCAGGCGACAGATCCACAGGCTGGGAGTAACCCACATAAATCGAGGTCGGTGTACTGTGCAGAGCCGGGATGCCGGAGTCCTCCACCTCAGGGGCCCCTGGACCCAATCCCAGGCCCAGGAACTGGGACAAACTGGGAGATAAACAGGGGAGTCATTCTCAAAGGCGGAGCCCACCTCCTGGCCACGCCCAACACCCGGGCAGCCAGGCCCCAACAGCACCCAGCTTGGCTCAGTAGGGAAGATAGGAGGGTAGAGTTCTGAAGTGGAAGGTGGGAGCGGGGCAGCATATCAAACCCTCTCCACCAATGAGCTCCTTTCTGTGAAATTCTAGCATCTGCAAATTTATTTCTGCCAGCAATTTACCTTTTCTGCAAGCAAGAGAAATCTGTTCTTGTTTGTGAGTCACTGCTTTTTTTTTGAAAGATTAGAAAAAGAAGCATCTGTGGCTGGGAATGAAACGGGGGTGGGGGGTGAAGTTCAGTGGCAAGGCCAGTAAAAATAAGCTCTGGCATAAAAGTCTAACGGTCTCACTCCCATTCAACCAGAGAGATTATTTTGTTGGCTGGAGGTACATGGCTTTATTAATATCCACACAGCATCCTTTTTGATAAAGCAAACATTTTCTAAGTAAATAAACTTTGAAGCTTAAAATTGAAAGCTCTCCTTGACACGATGTAATAAACTGGAAAATGTGCTGTCTGTGGAAACCTATTAGCAAACAGTAAGCCGAGTTAGAGTGGTCTGGGTAAGAGTTCAGCATTAGATCCACTGCTGGGGGCTGGAGAAGCTGGGTGGCCCCTGTCTCTGGGGATTAAGGCTGGGCCACCATCCTGTCCTCCGTAAGGGACACTGCCACTAGAAGATCCCCTTAGGGGTCCTTCTAGGGACTGTACTCCTTCCCCCTGGGGCCTTGGTCAGGCACCTCAGGCCACACTGCGTGGTGTTGGAGAATCCGCCAGTTGTCCCCCAGTGTTCCTGGTCCCCCAGCTCAAGACTACATTTCCCAGCCTCCATTGCAGTTAATCTGCCCATGTGACTGGAATCTAGCCAATGGGATGGGAGTGAAAGGCAATTTCTGGGTGTGCCCTTAAAAGGACGGGAGTGTGCTTTCCTTTCCCCTTCCCCTCTTCCTGCTGCTGGAAGACCCCTTGGATCCCAGGATGGAAGCCACATGTGGAGGACGGCAGAGCTGTCCTGGACATGTACCTCTGGACTGTCATATGAGAGAGAAGTAACCTTTTATCTTGTTTAAGCCAATGTATTTTGGGGCCTATTTGTTACAACAGCTTATTTTGTACCTTACCTTCTTCATGCGGCAAACACAACTTGACAACCAGCCCAAATCCTGAGTTGCTTATGTGTGGTTCAGCAGCAATTTCTTTAGCACTGTGGTTCAAAGCCCGTGAGACCTGCCTTCAAGCCGCTGTGCTCTTACCTACAACTTTGGGCAAATTACTTAATCTCACGGCACTGGGAAGATTTCAGTAAGAAATATCTTGTACACGGTGACCCTGTGTCCACACTCATATGTCACTGGGACAGAGCTTAGCCTTATGGCATGCACGGCCCTCTGATAGCTTCTACCCCAATGGTTCTCAGAGTGCGGTCCCTGGACCAGCAGCATGAGCATCACCTGAAAACTTGTTAGAAATGCAATTTCTGGGTGCCTGGGTGGCTCAGTTGGTTGGGTGACTGCCTTCAGCTCAGGTCATGATCCTGGAGTCCCAGGATCGAGTCCCGCGTCGGGCTCCCTGCTCAGCGGGGAGTCTGCTTCTCCCTCTGACCCTCCCCCCTCTCATGCTCTCTCTCTCAAGTAAATAAATAAAATCTTTAAAAAAAAAAAAAAGAAATGCAATTTCTTGGGCCCCATCCTGGACCTGCTGAATCAGAAACTCTGGGGTATTGCCTACCAGTCTGTTTTAACAAGCCTTCTGGGTGGTTCTGATGCAGTTAAAGTTTGAGAACCACTGTTTTACTACATCTTTAAAACAAAAATGCTGTTTATCACCTACTAAATTGATCTCATAACCCACTAATATGAGTCAGACTCATGTAGACTTAACAGATGTCAGTCTGTTTTCCTGCCAGTGTTCATTTCTTTTTCTTCTTCAACTTCCCGAAATTTCGGTAGAGGCATTTACCCCTAGTCCATGGTTCCAAGGATAGGTCAAGACCCCTGGTCGACTGATGCAGTGGTTGGTTCAGGGATGAGCATGGGATCCTTCTTGTCCAATGAAACCCGATCCTAAGACATTTGCTGCAACTATGGGGAAAGACAGGCTCTTTCCCCAGGGCTTGCTGAGCTGTAGAGGAGAGCCAGGACTGCCCGTGTCACTGTTGCTGCCCCTGGGGGAGGGGCTGCCTGATGCCACAGGCATCTCAGAGGAGGGGAGCTGAGGGATGGAGGAGGCAGTGTGTAGATGCTTTTGGCTTACTGTGTCTCCTTAGGCCTGATCTCAGGGACAGCTGCCGGTGTCCACCTCGAGCTTCTCTGGAGCTGAGGAGCCTGCCCAGCCAGAGCACGGGCGCAGCTCTGCCCCTCGGGAGGTTAATCCCCTTCCGGGCCACTCTCAGCCAGTGTAGTGAGGGGGGACCAATACCCCCGCTCCTGCTCTTCAGAAGGACAATGCTGGGAGGCAGCGTGCTTCTCAGAGATTCCAGAGGAGTCCAGCCCATGTTGTTTATCACAGCAAATGTGGAAACACACCCTTTCTCCCCCTTTCCTTCTTCCTTGTCTCAATCTCCTCTCTCTCCCATTCCTGCTTTCTGCAATGCCTCCCAAATAAACCACCAGCATCCAGGTCCTTGTCTCAGGCCTGTTCTCACAGAAACCCAAGCTAAGACAGATGCCTGTTGACGTTTGAGCTTTCGGATCCAGCCATACATGAAACAAACTCTACTCCTGGACTTTCCAGTTAAGTGAGCCAAAAAAAAGTCCCTCTTTTTTGTTATGTGTATTAGTTATCTATTACCAGATGGATAATGGTTTCCTGTTACCGTGTAACAAATTACCCCCAGCCTTAGTGGCTTTCAACAATAACATTTAGTATCTCACGATTGCTGTAGGTGAGGAATCCAGGGGTGGCTCCCCTGGGTCCTCTGGCTCAGGGTCGCTCATGAGATTGTAATGAACGTGTCAGCCTAGACTGACTTATACCTGCATCCTCTCAACGCTCGACAGAAAAAGGACCAGCTTCCGAGCTCACTTGTGGTGGCAGAATTCAGTTCCTTGGGGGCTATTGAATAGAGGTCCTCAGTTCTTCACTTTCTGTTCCTTGCTATGTGAGCTTCGTCATGGGGCCGCTCCCAACATGGCGGCTGGCTTCCAGCAGAGCGAGCGTGGGAGGGAGCCAGAGAGGGCAAGCCAGGAGCCCAGAAGGCAGAGTCTTTTGTCACCTAATTTTGAAAGAAACATCCCAATACTTTCGTTGCTTTTTTTTTTTTTTTTTTTAATGTTAGAAGCATAACAGTGCAGCCTCAAGGGGAAGGGATTACACAAGGACCCAAAACCAGGGAGTGGGGATCACTGGGAGCCAGCTTAGAAGCTGCCACCACGGGCCCCAGGGAGCATGAACCCTTGCTGTTCTCTTCACATAGGACTTTTCTTTCTGCTTGATTGTCACCATGCTGTGATGGCACCAGCTAACCTTTATTTCACGTTTATCCTGTGTCCGTCCCTGGACTAAGACCTTGACCTGTGTGATCTCATTTCATCCTCCCTTATGAGATCAGACCTGAGAGCATCCTCATTTTATAAGATTAGGAAACTGAGGTGCAGAGAGGTTAAGTAACTTGCCTGAAGACACACAGCTTATTAAGTAGAGTCATTGGAATTCGTCAGAGACAAAAGTCTTTACTTGCCAGGCGATCAAAACCGCCTCGACCTGGTGAACATAAAGGCATTCAAAGAGGCTTGAGCAAGTTCATTCACTCAGAGCCTTAATCCCCTGCCCTTTCACACGGGTCTTATGTTCCTCCCCGGAACAGTTTTCTGTTACTGAATTTTCATTACTGCCAGCATTTGTAAAGCTCCTTTGGGTCAGGGAGGCACTGGGGAACGTATTGAGGGCTATGGACCTTCCCCGTGCCCCCTCCAAAAAATACACTCATGCACTCAGATCCGTACTTGCCTTATGATTTCCTGTGGCAGGGGGCTTCCTGAAGGACCCCAGGGTGCCAAGATGGATTCTCATTGACTCACTTTGAGTCACGTGCCCAGCCTGGAACCAGTCACTGGAGCCTTGGGGATTTGGTGCTCTGGTTGGCCAGGTCCTTAGAGACCATGACATCTCATCCTCTCATTTTACAGATGGAGAAATTGAGGCTTAGAGGGGGAAGAGTGACTTGCTCGAGGTCACACGGCATTGGTGGGCCCTGGTCAGACTTGTGCAATCCGGCATGACTGTCCCTCAGCCTGCAGGTTCCTCCCAGTCTGGGAAGTGGCTGACCTATTCATGCATTCCCAGCCGCTCAGTCTGGGCCTGGCTCGCAGTAGGCATTTAATAAGCACTAGGGAAATTGATCTGAAAAGCCCCCCCCCCCCCCCCCCCCGGCCAAGGGTACAGAGGCTGAATCGATGGAAGTTGAGGATGAAATAGTGTTTACCCCATGAGCCCCCGGAACACTGTCCTGCCAGGGGTTATTAGGTATCCCATGAGAAAAAGAAGGTGCTCTATGAGGAAATAAATTTGTGAAACACAACATGAATTGATTTCTTTACATTAGAACTCAGAATTCTTTTTTTTTTTTAAAGATTTTATTTATTTGAGAGAGAGAGAGAGAGAAAGCATGAGCAGGGGGATGGGCAGAGGGAGAGGAAGAAGCAGACTCCCTGCCAAGGAGGAAACCTGATACCGGGCTCCCTCCCAGCACCCTGAGATCATGACCCGAGCTGAAGGCAGATGCTTAACCGACTGAGCCACCTGGTGCCCCTCAGAATTCCTCATAGGCTCAGTTCATTGAATCCCTCAGAAGGAGGATATAGCACACAGTGTCTCCCAAGCTTGTTTGACCATGCAATCCTTTTTATTAAGTGGGATTTTTAAAGGATTAGTGTTGAGAAACATATTTTGGGAAA
Source organism: Halichoerus grypus (assembly GCF_964656455.1). Taxonomy (NCBI): domain Eukaryota; kingdom Metazoa; phylum Chordata; class Mammalia; order Carnivora; family Phocidae; genus Halichoerus; species Halichoerus grypus. The sequence continues at coordinate 172,797,125 of NC_135716.1, forward strand.
TTCCAGACACAGAAGGATCAGCATGGACCAGGGTGGTGAGGGAAGGCTTCTTGGAAGAGGAGGCACCTCAGCTACATTCAAGGATGGGAGGATTGGGAAATTCTGCTGAGAGCAGGGAAGGCATCCTAAATGAATCACAGGAGAAAGCACTAAATATGATATAATACATTCGAGTGGAAAGACTTATACCTGTCAAGTCTCCATTGGAGACAAGCATCAGAAGTGCAGTTCAGACTGGCTTAAGCAAAAAGGGAAATTTATTGGTCCATGTCACCGATTTCAGGCATGGCTGGATCCAGGTGCTTGAACCACATCCTTAGGGATAAGTATTGGCTTCGTTCTAAGGCAGGCTCTCTTTCCAGGGGTACCTGTTATCTCTAGGCTCACATGCTGCCAGCTAGCAACCTCAGCAGGAAATGAGATGCTTATTATAATAACTTCAAAGTTCCAGGATGGACTCTCATTGGCTCAGCTCCAGCCAGTCTGGGACCAATCACTGCAACCTAGGAGATCGATCTTGTGCTCTGATTGGCCAGATCCTTAGAGATCATTGCACCCCATCCTCTCATTGACAGATGCAAAGATTGGAAACCAGAGAGGAAGAGCAACTTTTTCAGGGCCACACAGCAAGTGAGTGGCAGATGAGAGCAGGAGCTTTCGGTTCAGGGGCTCTTTCTGTTGCAGCTGGTGGGGGAGGGTGGGAGTTGGGGGGATGGGGGGCACTTAGACCAGTGTGGCCTGAGATCTTTGTACTGAGTGCCTTGGGGGAGCCCTACCTGGAGAGACTGGAAAGGACAGGAGGTCAAGGCCCCGAAGGACCAGCCGGCTGCAGGAACCATCTTGTGACCGAGGTGGCTCTGAGCTCATGTATGATTGGCTGTGGCCAGTGAAAGTGAAGGGAGTGGACCAGAGGCAAGTAAAGGGAATGGCTCCCTGGCTTCTGGTGGGGATGGGTGGGGCAGGGGTGTGTGAGGAGGATTTGGCAGAATGGGGGGGGCGATGTCTGTCTGAGGCCTGGGGTGTCTTACCAATTCTTCCTTCTCCCTGCACTTCCATATTGGAGCTGCCTCTTGATTCTACCTTCTAAAACCCTCCTAACAATCCTCTTCTCTCTGGTTCTACTGATCCCACCGGAGTCCAAGTTACCATCATCTTGCACTTGGCTGCTGGCCACAGTCTTTTAAATGGTCTTCCCACTGGGGCACCTGGGCGGCTCAGTCAGTTAAGCAGGCAACTCTTGATCTCAGCTGAGGTCTTGAGGTGTGAGTTCAAGCCCCGTGTTGGGCTCCACACTGGGTGTGGAGCCTACTTTAAAAAAATGGTCCCCCCACTTCCATTCTTGCTCCGCTGCCCCCACCCTCACCTCAATTTAGTCTCTTCATACAAGTCTGGGTGCCCTTTCAAAAGATCAGATCACATATCATCGTTAAATTTTCAAGGGCTCTTCATTGCCCCCAAGATGAAATCCAAACTGTGGCTCCTCAGCCTCAATCCTGCCTCTTCATGGAGAATTCTACCCACACTCCAGACATATGGATTTCTCCTTTGAATGGGTTTCTTCCTTTGGATGGGAAAAAGCCATATTCCCTTACCCCTGGGCCTTTGCTCATGCTGTTCCGTTTGCCTGGAGCTCTCCTTTACCCTCTCCTCCTGGCTAAAATCCTGCTCCTCCCTCAGATTTCTACTCAATGTCCCTTTCTTTCCTTGGGGAAATCTCTAGTGCCTTCCTTAAGACTGGAGTGGGCCCTTTGACTACAGTTCCCCACAGTGCCGCCTCCCTGGGAGATGAGGGAACTCCAGAAAGGGAAGGGACCTATCTGAGGCCACATGATTGGTAAATGGCAGAGCTTGTGACATGCAGTTCAGCGAATAGGCACGGAGCACCTGCTATGGGCCAGGCCCAGTACCGTGTGTCCCGCCCTAGGGGAGCCCTCAGACCAGCTGGGGAGAGAGACCTGTGAACAGGGGTGAGGACAGCAGCTGCAGGAGCTGGGAGGAGGGGCTCCAGACCTAATCTCAGGGAGACAGGGAGGGCTGGGGGGGTGATGTCTGAGTTGAAATCTGATGGACAGATGTCTAGGTACAGGTGAGATCATTCATTTGCTCACTGAGTGAATGAACAATTCTGCATATCTGCATCTTTGGGGATGTAGGTGTCAGGGGTTTGTGCATGTGTGTGTGTGTGTGTGTGTGTGTGTCCGTGTGTGTGTGTGTGTGAGTAGATGTTAGAAGGGATTGATACCCATTTATGTGCACCTGAGTGTTGGTATCACGCAGAATGTGCTGTGCGTATGGATGCACACACGAGCAGGTGCATTCACAAGAGCACATGTATGTGAGTACAAACATGGGTTTACGTGGTATGGACACACATCCGGAGGCAGCATTGCGTAGTGGAACAAGGCTGCCTGTTCGAATTTTCTCTGTCACTTATATGTCCTGGGCAAGTTAATCTCTCCGTCAGTCTGTTCGTCAAGAAAATGGGGAGAAGGATAGTAGCTCGCTGGCTAGGTAGGGTGCCTTCGAAGCCCCTGAGACAGGCACACAAGTGACTTATTTCGGGAGAGATGGTAAGGGAGTGAGGGAAGCAGGGAGCGCCGGAGGAGGCGCCAAGCTGAGAGGTGGCTTCATCTGATGAGTTGCCTTGGCCCGACCCGTGGCGAGCCCTGAAGCCTGAATGATGCCCTGAGGTTGGCCCTCCCTCAACCCTCCACCTGGAGGAGGAAATAATCTGAGGGCATTTTCTGGTGAGGCCATGTGGGCGGGCTGAGGGCAGCATTCCGGAACAGGGTGCCCCGGCAGCCTTTACCAGGCCCCTGCTTCTCAGAATGAGCTTCTGGGGACGGGTGGCATCGGCCTCCCTGGGAAGCTTGTTATAAATGCAGAGTCACAGGCCCTACCCCAGACCTGCTGACTCAGAACCCCGCATTTTAACAGGATCCCCAGACCTGAATATGTAAGTTCAAGAAACACTGTATGAAGCAGTGACCTCATAGGGTTTGTTGTGAGGATTCAAGGCGGTTAAGTTATAGTAAGCATTTAAAACGCGTGTAGCGTACAATAGATGCTATTAGTATTATTTGCACTGAGGTGTGTGGTGCTTGTTTGCTTATCTGGATACTTCTGTGCAAATACATGCACGCAGGGAGGAGGGCTGGCTACGAAATTGGCTGGATTCAGTGCAAAACGGAATGTGGGCCCCCTGTTAAAAAAAATCAACAGGAGACACAGCCTTCAACCGGGCTGGGGACGGGGTACCCTTCGGAGCTTGGGGCCCCCTGTGAACGCACAGGTGGCCCGAGGGAGCAGGCCCCTGGATGGATGTGCGGGTGAGTTCCGAGGCCTTGCTGATCCGCTGGTTTCCTTTCTACCGTGATTTGGCCCATTCTTGTGGATTTAGAGCCCAGCGAGGGAAGTCTGGGTGAGGAGTACAGGCTGAGAATGGGACTCCAGCGCCCCGATCTTCTGGGGTCGCCCCCAACCCCCGGAGCAGCATGTGCATGTGTGTCTGAGGCCGCCTGGGTGATCTGGGGGAATCGTGAGAACTCTCGGCTGAGAAATGTTCTCTCACGTCTGCACGCTGCGAAGAGAGTATGTTCCCCCATGAATCCTGGGCATCCGTTCTCAGGGAGCTCTGACTGCTCAGTAGAAGGGGTGTGAAATTTAATTTGCACTAATTACCCCGAAGTGGGGGGCGGGAAATGAGCTGGCTCCGCGCATGTTTGGCCTCTTCTTAGGTGCTAGGGTGGGGGTGGGGTGGGGGTGCTGGTACCATGGCAACCGCAGCTGCTGGGATTTGGGGGAGGTTGATGCGGGGAGGGGAGGCAGTGGTCGAGGCTGGGGCAGACCTGGGACCTTTGTCCCTGTGACTGTGGGGGTCCCGATGGGGGGAAAGGAGAGGGAGGGAGCCCCTCACCCTGCTACAGCTGGGTGAGGTCTTGTGGGGAGAAGGTCAGCAGCTCTATCCCAGGAGACAGAGGGGCTGTCCCAGTCTGGAGGGAGAGAACGGAGTTTCAACCATTCCGTGGGGGCAGGGGTGTCCCTCTCAAGTCCCCAGGGCTTGGGCTGAGCTGGAGGGCAGAAACCCAGAGGGGCAGCCGGCAGAGGGAGCACTGCAGGGGAAGGAGGGGCTCTGGAGCCAAGAAAAATGCCCTGCAGGTCTCCTCTTACTTCAGTCCCACGCCTTCCTCAGCCTCAACTCTCCCCCTCTGCCCCTCGTCCCCTCCCCCTTCCCGGCCACCTCCCTGCCTCCCTCCTCTCTCCCCACAGCCGCTCTCTCCTGCCACCACTAGAGGGCGCCGAGGCGCCGTGGTCGCCCTTGATTTATCTGCCTAGGACCGGCTGTGGCCGCCTGGATGGGGCGGGTGTGGAGGCCCCACAGCAACTGGGTCCTCAGAAGAGCTGGGCTGATTCTGCTCTGTTTGGAGCCTGGGGCAGGTCTGGGCTGTCCCTAGTGGCAGAGGCTGTCACCAGGACTTCTCCCTAACAACCTCAAGGGGAGGAGGTTTTGGAGGAGAGGGTGTTCCCTTGGGACCTGGAAGGAAGAAGCCTGGATTTCCATCCCAGCCGCCTTACTTCCTCCTGCTTGGCGTCACCTTGGGTAAGTCACATCACCTCTCCAAGCAGCAGGTTTTTTTTTTTTTTCTTTCTTTCTGTAAAACAGGGGCAACCCATTGCACCTCAGTTGTGAGAATAGGACAGAGTAAGTACAGGCACTCAAGTAGGAGCTTTCCTTTTACCTTAGTAGGTCAGAGACAATCTTAAGCATGGAGCCTGACGAGGGGCTCGATCTCATGACCCTGAGGTCATGACCTGAACTGAAGTCAAGAGTTGGACATTTAACTGACTGAGCCACCCAGGTGCCCCAATGATATTAATTTTTATGATCCATAAACATAGGATGTCTTGTGTTTAATTTAGATCTTTAATTTTTTCTTTTCTTTTAAAGATTTTATTTATTTGAGAGAGAGACAGAGCACGAGAGAGAGAGAGAGAGAGAGAGAGAGAGAGAGAGAGAGAGCACCAGCATAAGCCGGGGCGGGGGGAAGGGCAGAGGGAGAGGGAGAAGCAAGTTCCCTGCTGAGCAGGGAGGCTGACACAGGGCTCGATCCCAGGACCTCGGGATCATGACCTGAGCTGAAGGCAGACGCTTAATCGACTGAACCACTCAGGCACCCCTTTTCTCTTCTTTTTAAGCTTTTTAAAAAAGTTTTTATTTAAGTAATCTCTGCACCCAACGTGGGGCTTGACGTGACCACGAGATCAAGAGTCGCATCTTCTGACTGAGCCAGCCAGATGCCTCTAGGTGTTCTCTAATTTTTTTAGTAAGGTTTTGTGGTTTTCAAAGTATAAGTTTTGCACTTCTTTCGTCAAATTTATTCCTAAGTATTTTATTTTTTGATACTAACTAAATGGAACTGTTTTCTTAATTTCATTTTCTTTGCAAGTGTGTAAAAATACAATTGATTTTTGTATATTGATCTTGTATCCTGCAACCTTGCTCAACTTGTTTGTTAGCTCTTAATTTTTAGTGGATTGCTTAGAATTATCTGTATATATGATCATATCATCTGTAAATAGAGGCATTTTACCTCTTTCTTTCTTTTTCTTGCCTAAGTGCCCTGGCTAGGACCTCCAATACAATGTTGAATAGAAGTGGTGAGAGCGGATATCCTTGTCTTGTTCCCTATTAAATTAAATTGATTAATTAATTTAGGGGGGGTGGGGCAGAGGGAGAGAGAGCATCTTAACCAGGTTCCACGCTTGGCATGGAGCCCAACGTGCGGCTCGATCTCATGACCCCGAGATCATGACCTGAGCTGAAATCAAGAGTCACACACAACCGACTGAGCTACCCAGGCGCCCCTGTCTTGTTCCCAATTTTAGGAGAGCAATTCAGTATTTCACCATTAAGTATGATGTTAGCTGTGGATTTTTCAAAGATGCCCTTCATCGAGTTGAAGAAGTTCTCTTCTATTCCTAGTTTGTTGAGTGTTGTTGTTGTTTTTTTAATCATGAAAGGATGTTGGATTTTGTCAAATGCCTTTTCTGTATTTATTGAGGTAATCATGTGACTTTACAAAATCCTGTCGATATGGCGTATCACGTTAATTGATTTTCAGATGTTAAACCAACCTTGCATTCCTGGGCTACATCCCACTTGGTCATGGTGTATAATTCTTTTTATATATTGCTGGGTTTGGTTTGCTAGGATTTTACTGAGGATTTTGCATCTATATTCATAAAAGATATTGGTCTGTAATTTCTTGTGATGTCTTTTTCTGGTTTTGGTAGTAGAGTAATACTGGGATGGTCTTTATTTCTCCTTTTTTTTTTGAAAGATGGTTTTTCTGGATATAGGGTTCTTGGGGCAGTATTTTTCTTTAAGCACTTTGAATATGTTTTCCCATTGCCTTCTAGCCCCAGTGTTTCTGATGAGAAGTCAGCTCTTTTATTGAGTTCCCTTGTAAGTGATAATTTTTCTCTTGCTCTCTTGGAGATTTCCTCCTTATCTTTGGCTTTCAGCACTTTTGCTACTTTGAATTTATCCTTCTTGGAGTTTTTTGAACTTCCTAAATCTATAAAGTTTTTCATAATTTGGGACGTTTTCAGCCATTATTTGAATTTTTTTTTCTGCTCATTTCTTTGTCTCTTCTCTTTCTGATACTCCCATTATGCATGCATTAGTGAACTTAATAGGGTTCCCCACTTCCCTGAAGCTCATTTTCTTTTGTGCTTTTTTCTGTCTGTTCTTTAGATTGCATAATCTCTACCAATCTATCTTCAAGTTTGCTAATTATTTCTTCTGCCAGTTCCAATCAACTGGTGAGCCCCTGTAGTGAAATTTTCATTTCAATTATTGTACTTTTCAGCTCCAGAATTTCCATTAAAAAATAACTCTGTCTCTTTTTTAATGTTCTCTATTTGATGAGACATTGTCATCATACCTTCTTTTACTTCGTTAAGCATGACTTTCTCTAGTTATTTGAAAATATTTGTAATAGCTACTTAGAATTCTTTGTTAAATCTGACATTTGGTTACTCTCACAGGTAATTTGTTGCTTGTTTCTTTTCTTGTATGTGGGCCAAAATTTCTCATTTATATGCATAACTTGTAATTTTTTTTTGTTGGAAATTGAACGTCTTAAATAATATATGATAGCAATTCTGGTCTTCTCTGAGGATATAGTTTTTGAGATCATTGTTTGAGATTTGTTCTGACCCTAAGAGGACTCTTCTTATCTGTCTCCTTCCCTGGTTCTCTCTGATAAACTGGTCAGTTTATGATTTAGTTAAATGTCAAATGAACCCCCTGGTCTCCTCTTAATTGTTTTTCACTGCAATATTTATTGGTTTTGAGAGTGTCCTTAAGCTTTAACTTCCCCAGACTCTGTTGCAAATGAATTCAGTGCTTTTGAGACAAGTTTTGGAACTCTTAATTTATGGTCTCTCTCTCCCCTTGGGCAGGGTATCTGAGCCAGGGTTCTGGAACTGGGTATGGGGACAGTGGCACTCTTCTTTCTGAGTGACATTCCTCCTTTAGGAGCTGGGTAGTTGATGGAGTGGGGGCTGGCTGTGGTCTCTGGTCTTCTCAGTTTGCTTCTCCTGGCATGGAAACTCTGCTTTATGAGTGAGCCAGGATGAGGGTGATTGGGGCCCCAGCATGCCATACACAAGGCAGAGCCTCCATCCCACTGTGGGGGCTGGGAAGAAGAAGGGAGCCCCCATCTCTCAGCTGTACTCACCTAGACATAGCGTGTGCAACAGTAAGCTGAGGCAGGATGAGATAGACCGATATCCTGCCCTTCCTGGGAAGATACTGCAGGCCTCCAACCAGGAAGTGGGGGGAGAGAGAGCCCTGTGGTATTGGCTATGCCCATCTGGAGTGGAGTTTCCATAATGCTGAGCTGAGAAGGCAGGGGAAGGAAGTGCATCATAGTTCAAATGCTGCACACTCTTGCTGTTCTTACAGAGTTTTATTAGGTTTTCTTGAATGGATGTTTCTTCATTTGCTGTATGCACTTAGGACCATTTCCACAGACTTTAAATGGTTGTTTTAAAATAATTTTCAGAGAAGATATTTGCAAATGACACTACAGATAAAGGGCTGGTATCCAAGATCTATAAAGAACTTCTCAAACTCAACACCCAAAAAACAAATAATCAAGTCAAAAAGTGGGCAGAAGATATGAAAAGACACTTCTCTGAAGAAGACCTACAAATGGTTAATAGACACATGAAAAAATGTTCATCATCATTAGCCATCAGGGAAATCCAAATCAAAACCACATTGAGATACCACCTTACACCAGTTAGAATGGCAAAAATGGACAGGGAAAGAAACAACAAATGTTGGAGAGGTTGTGGAGAAAGGGGAACCCTCTTAAACTGTTGGTGGGAATGCAAGTTGGTACAGCCACTTTGGAAAACAGCGTGGAGGTTCCTCAAAAATTAAAAAATAGAGCTACCCTATGACCCAGCAATTGCACTACTGGGTATTTACCCCAAAGACACAGATGTAGTGAAAAGAAGGGCCATATGCACCCCAATGTTCATAGCAGCAATGTCCGCAATAGCCAAACTGTGGAAAGAGCCGAGATGCCCTTCAACAGATGAATGGATAAAGAAGATGTGGTCCATATATACGATGGAATATTACTCAGCCATCAGAAAGGATGAATACCCAACTTTTACATCAACATGGATGGGACTGGAGGAGATTATGCTAAGTGAAATAAGTCAAGCAGAGAAAGTCAATTATCATATGGTTTCACTTATTTGTGGAACATAAGGAATAGCATGGAGGACATTAGGAGAAGGAAGGGAAAAATGGGGGGGGATTGGAGGGAGAGATGAACCATGAGAGACTATGGACTCTGAGAAACAAACAGGGTTTTAGAGGGGAGGGGGGAGGGGGGATTGGTTAGCCCAGTGATGGGTATTAAGGAGGGCATGTACTGCATGGAGTACTGGGTGTTATAAGAAAACAATGGATCGTGGATCACCACATCAAAAACCAATGATGTATTGTATGGTGACTAATATAACAATAAAATAAAAAAAATTTTTTTTCAGCAGTTTCACTGGGAAACAAATTTGCAGATCTCCTCACATTGCCATGTCAGAAGTGGAACTCTAGCTATCTGGCTGTACACTAAGGAAGTTGAGGATTTAGCTCTCTTTGCTCCCTCCCCCATTACTTTGCTCTTCTTGTTCTCCTATCCTCCCAATAATGCAATGACTTTCCCCCTTTTCTGTGCAAGTTTTTGGCCAATAGTGTGAATCTCCTCTCAAGATATTTGCATGCATCCATTTCCTATCAGTTTCATCTCCGAAGGAGTCTTCCAGAGCCTCTTGACCTGCTTCCTGTTGGGCTGGTTGCTTTCTGCACCTGGTGCACAGGTGTTATCCTGGGATCCTTTGCTATTAGCCTGGTGGATTCCTCCGACTCTCTCTTGTGTTGGATCTTCAGCTTCCTGTTATCGCCTGTCTTCTTTTCTCTTGGTTTGTTCCTTTGTTTTAGTAGAGCACATCCACCAGAAGCTCCTGGAAAAAGATCCATGGGATGTTAATGTTTTGAGACTTTGCACATCTGAACATGTCTTTCTTCTATCCTCATCCTTTGGCTAGTTTGGCTAGTCTAGGTAGAGAATTGCAGATTGGAAATTATTTTCCTACAAAACATTTGAAGGTTTTGCTCTGTTGCCTGTTCCAGAAGAAGGAAGCTGTTCTCATTCCTTACTTTTTCAATCTGGAATCTTAGAGGATCTTCTCTTAGGTCCCAAGATAGTGACATTTCATAATGATGTGCCTTGGTGTGGGTCTATGTTTATGTATTGTGCTGGGCCCTCTGTGAGTCCTTGAAATTTAGAAAGCTGTCTTTTGGATCTGTGAAATCTTCTTTATCTATTTTATTGACGATTCTTGCCCCTCCTACACGTTTTTCTATTCTTCCTAGAATTGTTATTATTTGAAGATGGAACTCCTGGACAAGTCTTCTAATTTTTTTTCCTTTTTTTTCTCTTATCTGTCACGTCTGGAAAAGCTAAACTTTATTTTCCAATTTTTCCTTTTTATTTTTGCTGTTATATTTTTAATTTCTAAAAGCTTTTTTAAATTTTATGCTGTGTCTCTTTTTTTAAAAATGAGAATCCTATTTTAATTTCACCTATGCACGTCTTATGATGATATTAAGACACGTTTTTTCACGTTGGTGTTTTCTGTTTGTTTTATTTTTATCTTTCAGGTTGAAGGCATTCTTCTGATGTCTGGCAAACCTTTGTTATCTGTGCATATTTAAAAATAGTAAAGTAGGAGCTGACTGGAAGCTCTGAGTACGTGGGTAGGTCTTGTGGGCTGTGGGCTTCTTTACAGGGTGAGCTGTCAGTGCTGTTTGGTTGGAAGACCTCCACTGTTGGTATCTCTAGGGTTTCTCGAGGTCTTTTCTCCTTGGTGCATCATGTTTCTCAGAAAAAGCTCTTCCAGTTGTCTGCCCAGAGGGTGTAAGTCTGGCTGCGGGTGTTCTGAGAGCAGAGTGATGGGAGATGGTTAGGGTCTTGACATCCAGCTTCTTCATATCCACAGAATCACCCTGTTATCAGTAGGGGACCATCCTGGGCACTGTGCCTGGTGTCCTTGAGTCTACAGGTGTCTGGGGGCTGGGATGATAACAGCTTCTTAAACAGCCTTTCAAAGAATTTTCTTTATTTGAACTGTTCTTTACCCCAGCTTCCAGAGGTACCTGATATGGTCAGTCCCTGAGTCTTTGGGGGAATTTTCTTTTTCCTGATTCTTTTTCCTCAATTGTCCATTTATTTTCCAGCTCCTAAACTTTTGTTGCTGTTGTTTCCTCCCCCATTCTCCCCATCTTGTGGGCTCAAACCTTCAAACATTTAAAGAAGCCCCTTTACTATTGTTTTAGCCCCTGAGGGGCGGGGTGGTGGTGGTGGTGGGAACCAAGGTGGTTGTTTGTGTTCAACCTGACATCTTTACATGGATGTTCTCGTGTCTCACTGCCTTCCCCATCCCAGTACATGGGGGCTTCCCCATCCCAGTACATGGGGGCTTCTCCATCCCAGTACATGGGGGCTCCATGCTTCCAGTGGCTGAGGTCAAAACTCTGCAGCCATCTTGGCTTTTCCCTTTCCCCTACATCCCACATCCAAGCTCTCAGCAAATCTCTTGAGCTCTGCGTCCCACGTATGTCCAGAACTCACCACCTCCACTGCTACCATCCAGAGCCAGGCCCCACTGACTCCCATTGGGCACTTCCATGCTGGCCTCTGTTTCTATCTTTGTGTTCCCTACTGTCTGTTGTCAGCACAGCAGCCTGCCCTGCCTGCCATATCCTGTCACTGTTCTTCCTGAAGCTCTCCTGTGGTTCCTGTTCCACCGAGAATAAGAGCCCAGATCTCAACAAAGGCCAATAAGACCCTATGTGATCAAGCCCCCCCCACACCTTCCAAGCCACACTGGCCACCTGGCCGTCTCACCACCTGCAAGCCAGCTCATGTTCTGGCTGTTCTTTTCGCCTGGAGCATTCTTTTCCTACATACCTGCGGGCCTCACACCCTCCCTGGCTTTCTTATCCCACTTCATCTTTCTCTGTAGCAACTCTTGAGACCGGACATATTTATATCTCCTTATTTAGTTATTTATAGCTTGTCTCCCCTCTCTACGATGGATGGTTTTGAGGGCAGGGATTTGGGCTCATTTTGTTCACTGCTGTATCCCCAGCACCTAGAACAGTGCTCAGCATATAGTACACGCTCGACAAGTCTGTGTTGCATGCATGCATGCATGAAGGAATGAATACTTGCTCAGCCCTAGCTCTGTTTCTGGGACTCACCTTGTTCCAGGCAGAGTTGTTAAGGAGCTCTGGGTCTATAGCACTCCCGTTCATTCATTCATTCATTCATCCCTTTATCCACCCATGCATTATTATTGTCTTTGTTGTGAGTGTTAATATTCTACAGCCAGAAAGTGGCAGTGGGGGTTTTGGTTTCAGCCTGGCTCCAAAAGCCCTGGCTCCTGGCCATGCTGCTCCTAAGGCTGGAGGAATAAGACTAACACCCAGTTTCTTGTCTTGGGGTAAGAAGTTGGAGCGGTGCCAACCCCCAGGCTGCCCATACCCATAAACTTCTCCCTGCTGGATGGGCAGGCCCTTGTGAGAATCCGGTAAGATCCAGCTCCAATGATGCCACCTCAGGGAAGCCTCCTAGGACTGCCCGGGGCAGAGTTAGCTGCTCCTTGCCTACTTTGTCAGAGCTGTGTACACCTGCTGTCAGGGTGAGCATCAGATTTCTTATAAATGGCTGCTACTCTCTGTCCACCCTCATCTGCAGGCTCTTCCAGGACCGACTGGGTCTTGTTTAGCTCAGTGTCCCAAGAGCCTGCAGCCTGGGAGGCACTAAAGGAGCCACTGAATGGAATAAATGATGCAGACTAGGGGTGTGATTAATATGGGGGCCGGGACTGGAAGTCAAACTCTGCCACTCACTAGCTCTGTGACCGTCTGGGCCTCAGTCCCCTTTTTTCTACAAAATGGGGAGAAAAATAGGCCCCCGTTCCACGAGGATTCAGCGAGTTAATGAAATCACTTTGCGTGTGATAGAAATTGCTGTTCTTATGAGCCAGGCATCCCTGGCCCCAGCCCACTGGCTCTGCACCCCACCAACAGCAGGTGCCTCCACCTGACTTCCTCCTGGTGCCTAGGGCAGCTTGGCTGAGTCCCTGGTCCCCCCAGCTTGGCCCTCTGCCACTTAAGGATTGGCCCGTCTACATGTGGTGTTGGCCTCCAAACAGCCTGGCCCTGGCACTTTGAGTCCTTACCTACTGGCCAAACTGGAGACAGTCATCACTGGGGTAACTGAGGCCTGTCCTGGTGGAGCACCAGGGCAGGGGGCAGCAGAGGAGGACTGGTGCCTGGGATGCCCACGGGACTGGAGCTGCTGCGGCAGAAAAGGCAGTCAAGGCTGCTGGGGCATGTATGTAAGGGAGAGGAAGAGGGCGTCTTTACTTCTGTTGTGTCTTTAAAAAAGCCAAAAAGAGTTTTTCTCTAATCAAGGCATGCAGATTTCAAATGCCAGTTTTCTTCGGCAGGTGAGTCCTACTAAGCTAGGATCCTTAAATTTTGAGGAGGAGACCCTACAATTCCTTTCTTGAAGCCTTGAGATATGGGGCTGGGGGTCCGGCGTGGGACTCTGTGACCTAATAGATGTTTCCAGTAGTACTTCTCTCCTGTGTTGTAATGAATTGTTAGATGCCCGACTTCCCTTCAAGAAGATGTCAGGGTCAGGGCTGTTCAACTTTGTACCCCTTTTATGTCCAGCACAACGCTTACCACGTCAGAATAATTACTAGAATTCTCTTTTAATGAGCATTCACACCAATCCTGAAGTAGGTTCTACTACTCTGCCCACTTCGGGATGAGGAAGCAGGTTCAGAGAGGGTAGGGGGCCCAGCCCGGTCACACACCTCCCCGCTGGAGGTGGCAAGGCTGAGATCCGACCCGTCCAAGGCCTGCCTCCCTGAACTGTTTCATCTGCCCTTTGCCATATGGAGCAAGACTTTGTTGAGCCCCTGGCAGTGATGGAGTGCGGTGGTGGGTGGATGGGTCACCAGTGAAGGGTTGGAGCGGTTACCCTCTGCTCGTGTCTCTCAAGGACAGGACAGGAGAGGGTGATCTGGGGCCAGCCCTTGGGATGATTGGGTTCAGACTTGGAGATCTCCCAGAGACACAGACGTCCTGGTGGGGACTTGAGCTGCCCGGGTTGTTTTCAGCCTCCTCTTTGGATGGTATAGACTCTGGTCTCCAAGACAAGGGCTTCTCCAGCCTCTGTCGGGGCCTTTCCCACAGTGGGGAAGTACCCTTTGCAGGGATGAATAACCCAGATTGTTAGGGAACCTCTTCTCTCCACACTTCCCTTCCTTGCTTGGCCCTTGTTTCTCCCCGGGGGGATCCTGTAGAATTAAGTGGAGTCGGCCTGATGCCCCTCTACACATTTGTTGGACAAATAATATAAAGATGCCAGTCTTGTCCTTGGGGAGTTTAATACGAGCTCAGATTTCCACCCCCCTCACCTAGTTTGCCCTGTTATTAGCACCTTACACGACTGTGGTGTATTTTGTCAAAGCTAAGAGACCAACATGGGCACATAACGATTCAGCCAACCCCAGACTTCCTTAGGGTTTCACCCGTTTTCCCACTGATGTCCTTTTCCTGTTCCAGGAATGCATGCTGCATCTGGCTGTCCTGTCTCCTTCGTGCCCTCTGGTCTGTGACACTCTCAGCCTTTCTTGCTTTCTGTGACCTTGAAAGGGTTGAGGAGTAATGGCCAGATCTCTTGTAAAATGCCCCTTTATTTGGGTTTGTCTGACGTTCTTCATGCGACGAGACTGAGGTTATGGGCTTTTGGGAAGCCTACTGCAGAGGCCAAGTAGCCTTCTTGTCCCATCACACTGGGGGTGCACGGCATCACTGGTGACGTGAACCTTGACCCTCAGGTGAAGGTGGCATTTGCCAGGTCTCCCCGCTATGAGGGGAAGGGGCTGACATTTAAGTGCCTGATGTGTACTGAACACGATCATGGGTGTTAGCTCATGTAATCCCCATGGAGGGACACTTGCTCACCCTGTCCATCTTAAGATGAAGAAATGGAGGCACAGAGTTAAAGTCACTTATGCAAGGTGAATCTTGATCCCAGCAACCTGGCTAGAGAGCCCATGTTTTAACCACTCCTCAGTGCATCTCAGCCGGTCTCAGCGCCCCCACTGGCTGCCTGCTGTGGGGATTCCTGCAATGGCCTCTTCTTGTTTCCCCTCTGAGCTCATCTCCTACCCCATATCCCTTGGCCACTCTGCTCCAGCCACACTGGCCTTGTTGCTTCAAGAACATGCCAGGCACACTCCTACCCCAGGGCCTTTGCACATGCTTCTCCTTTGTTCAGAATGCTCTGTTGTTACCCAGGTGGTTTGGCTGGCCTTTACTGAAAGGTTGTCTTGTCAGTGAGGCCTTACCTGGTCATACTTATTTATTTTTTAATTTTTATTTATTTATTTGGTGCAAAAAGCATGTTTTATTAAAACATGGGGACAGGACCCGTGGGCAGAAAGAGCTGCCTTCCCCAGTCATATTTAAATGCAACCCCCGCCTCCCAGCACTCCGTAGCCTCCACTTTAGTTTTTCTATAGCGCCTACTAGCATCTGATATGCTCTTTCTTTTACTTATCTATTGGTTGATTATCTAGCTCCCTCAACTGGAATGTACGCCCCACGAGGAGAGGTTTTGGTCTGTCTTGTTCATAGCTGTGTCTGCGGTGCCTGGAACAGTGCCTGGCTCAGAGGAGGTGCTCTGTGAACATCTGTGCATGAATGCCCCAAGCTTGCTGGTATCCAGGACTCCTCCATCATCATATCCTTGATGAGAAGGTCCAAAGAAAGAATCATGTGGCACATGATCAGGGACTTCCTGCAGGCTGACATGGATTCATGTACCAGCACCCTTGAACTGGGTCATTTGACTGTTTATGGATCTACTTAACCGTCCAGTCCCTTAGCCCTGACGTGTAAGCTCCAAGAAGAAAGGAGGTAGGTCTGATTTGTTTGCTCTTGTGAACCAAATATATTTAATGCATTGCCTTGTACACACTAAGTGCTCAATAGATGTTTGTTGGGGGAAAAAAAAACCAAATAAACATTGAAAAGAGCCAGCAGTGACTTAGTCTCCTCTAAAGTGATGGATAAACTATCTTGTTTTCTTATGGTGCAATTCCCACAGACTTTTTCTCAAGGGCAACACAGACAGGAGTGGGTAAACTTGGCCTTGGGAACATGCATTTAACAAAATTTCACACATACACACATACACTTGGATGATCGTGGTGGGGAAATCGCATCTGTTTACATACAAAGACCTTAGTGGCCTGAATGGTCTGAAAGGAAACCGGGTGATGTTCTCCAGGGGAAGCAGTGAAAACATTGTGCAATGGGACGTATTTGTACACAGATAGTTTGCTGTGATCAGAGGCTCTGGGGAAGCTGGAGTGAGGCTGTGAGTGGGGAGTACAAACGCAGAGAGGTTCCCCCCGCCTTCTCAGTGGAAAACCAGAGCTCCAGGCACCTTTAAGAAGTGAGATTTGTTTGGCGCCTACTGTATGCTAGGAGCTTTCCCCGGAAGCTCTCATTTCCTCCTCGCACCGGCCATCCCTTCTCTTCTGCAGCCGAGGAGGATGGGGAGGCACCTGGCGCCCAGGTAACGTGCCCGAGGCTACAGAGCTGGTCAGGGCAAGAGCGGGGCCAGGACCCCAGCCTGCCTGCCTTCTCCTGCCCACGCACCGTCTCCCCTCCCTCCCCGGCCTTCGCCTGAGCTGCCCTCCCCGCCCTTGGGGCCTGCTGTCCTGGAGGTGGAGGTAATCCAGCCCCGAGGCAGTGGGAGGGACTCGGTGACCTCTCAGACACCTCCCACGTGTCCTTCCTCCACCAGAGTCCCTTCCAGGTCCTTGACTCCTGGGCCAGGTGTGACAGGAGGGCCGCCGGGTGGGGGGGTGGGAGTGCCCTGTGGCCACAGGTAGGGGCAAGGGGGCCTGGGGAGGAGGGTGGGGAGAAGCCGGGGAGAGATGCTTTCTCCATTTTCGTGTGTCAGCCTCAGCTCTGGAAATGAAAAGCCTTTTAATTTCATCGTCTGCTCTTCTGGTTTTTCCTCTGTGATGGCTGACTGTGCCAGGAGGCCCTTGGCCACAGGATGCGGGTTTAACAAATCCAATAAAGCCTTCATTTGGCCGGCTGCTTGCTCCCGGGAGCTCCCCGGCCTGGGAGACATTGCCTCATGCTTCTCACCTGTGCGCCGCATGGGGCCAGGCGGGGACCCAGAGCAGGGTCGGTGAGTGGCCCTGAGCCCCGGAGGCTGGGGAGGTCCGCCCTGCCCACGAGGGGTGACTGACGGTGCCTGGGGCAGTGTCCTGTGACCTGAGTGCTGGTCTCAGCCTGGCCACCAGTTCTCCGTTGGAGCTCGGGCAATGCCTGGACCTGCTGGGTCTTAGCTTTTCTTCTGTAAAGTAGCAGGATTAGACGAGGTCAATGGGTTGATATTTTTTTAAGCAGTGAAACCCATTTTCCCCCAAGTGGAATGGGCTGTGGAGGTCTCACCTTGGATGGCTCTGGCTCTTGGTCACTATTGCCCTGAACTTGTTGTCTTTTGTAAGATGGCAGGCTTGTTTCTGCCTCAGGACCTTTACACTGGCTTTTCTTTTTGCATGAGTATCCTGCTCCTAGAATGATCTGTACATAGGTGGCCCTTGTTAATTCAGGAGTCAGCTCGGATGTTGCTTCCTCAGAGAGCCTTCTCTGACCGTCCTGGCTAATGACATTCTGCCCTGCACCACCCCTCCTGACCCCCCTCCTCCCACAGTCTTTGAGGCTCCTCCCTGCCCCCCATTCGGGTGCCACAGAACCCAGTTTGAAAACTAGTTGGACTTGTTTATGTCTACGGCTCCTTGCAGCTCTGACAATCCTCAGCCAGCTCTGTCCAAATGCTGTGGTACAGCCAAGCAGTGCTGGGGTTTCAGAGAAAGGTGAGGAGTGGCTCCAGTCGCTTCCAAGGAGGTGGCCCTTCAGCCGGTTTGGAGGTTTAGAGAGGTGCAGAGAGCCTTGGAGGAGGAAAGAGAGAAGAGGCCTGGGAGCCGGGGCTGGGCCTTCTCTAACAACAGCGAGCGAGCCAGCTGGGGGCGCAGAGGTTGGGACAGTAAATGGGAGCTACTGGATGTGTCCAGGCGTCCGGGGGCCTCGAATGCTCAGGTGAGGTGGCCGATGTGTGGGAGTGGTGCCGAGGCTCTGAGCAGGACAGTAGGATCCTCAGGGCCTTTCGAGTGAGCAGCGGAACCCAGGGGAGACGTGGAGGCTAGGAGGCAGGGAGATGGGAAGGTGGAGAGCCTGTAGGGCCTGGACTGTGGAGGAGCGGGTGGGGTGAGGGGTGGGGTTAAGGAAAGGGAATTAAGGGTGGAGATGACCAGAGGCGGAGAACGGTGTGGTGGGAAAGGAAGAGGGAACAGACTGAAGTAGTCTGGAGTTTCCAGCAGCTTGTGGGGAGGATGCTCTTGTTTAGGCATTGCTCTGGGTGACTGTGTTGGCAGGGGCCACCCCCACCCCAGGGCAGGAGGAAAAGCCTTCATAACTCAGCTGCCCCCCACCTCAGGCTGCCTGGGCAGAGAGGAGCGTTTGGGCCGCCCTCCAGCTTGGCCCCTCTTGGAAGGCCCAGGATTAATGTGCTGATGGTCACCCAGGGGCCTTGGCAGAGAGTAGGGATGACTCAGTATCGATTCATCCCTGCTGCAGACCACAGGGTACACCGTGGAAAGTGCTGGGAGCACTGGGCCGGGGGAGCTGCCTTTGACCGTGACAGCTGGCTGGCATGTGCCCACACATCTGGGGCTGTGTGCACTTCCTGCGTATGAGAACAAGGTCAATCTCCTCAACCCCTAGGCTCATCCCCAGACCCTCTTCTTTCTTCAGCAGGAGCCCTGAGTGCTCCACAGTCCTCCCGGTTCTGACAGAAAACCAGCTCCTGGGAAGAAGGAGATAAGAATTGAAGGGTATGTCCATCTAGGGGTGTGTTTTAGAGTTTGGTGGAGCTGCTTGCAGAACGGGCCCAGACAGCCAGAAACGAGGGGTATTCTTTTGATAGCTAGAGTGTGTTCTGGACTGTGGGGAAAGTATTCTGGAAATCAAGGACAGATTTTGGAATTCTAGGCTTGTTCTGGAACTCTGGGCTCTGGTTCAGAATCTCAGGGATGTTTGAGAAGCCTACGATGTATTCTGGAATTCCAAGGCAGATTTCTGAATCCTGGGGGCCCACTGGAGTCCTGGGCTTGTTCCTCATCACTCACCTTCTAGACCTGTCTTATCTGCTGTGATCTGCGGGGACACATGGTTATAGGGAAGCAGTTGCTATGACAACAGCAACCATGGGGTGTATCAACTCCCAGAATTTACTCTGAGCCTGTGACATTTTAGCTGGTGGAGAAGCGCAGTTAGCTCCCAAGAGCCTGATGAGCAGGGATTCCTGCCAACCCTGTCTGTGTGCCTCCCTTCCCCCCAACCTCAGATAACCTCCCGCTAGGCCCATGGATCTGGCTGCCTGACACTCCCTTGGGCAAATGAATATTCAAAGGCAGCCAAAAAGTGTATTCAAATCTTATAAACTTCCGCCTGCCTTGATCCATTTAAATGCATCAGTATCTTCTGTTTTGCCCCATTTATCTGGCAGGAAAATGAAGGGCGATTCCAGGAGCCCAGAATAAGTGCTTTTTCCCAAGTTGCTTTAATCTCGTAAGTGGGGTAAGAGAGGACTGGGGCTGGGCTCTTCACTCTGTAGATTGGGTCCCTCAGACAAGTCACACAGAACCCTAAAATCCTGGAATGCATCTGTTGAAACTGGGGTCTAGGGAGGGGAAGTGATAGCAGAGGCAGGCTGAAACCTGGCTCTCCTCCCTGGGGGCTCTGTTCTTCATCTACAGGGCTCAGCCCCTGCTGCCACCACCCCCCTACCCGAGCTACATGAGTAGGCTTTCTTGCCTGAGCCCCTGCTTCTGTCTCGAAAATCAGACTGTCATGTGTGGAAGACCCTTGAGAATCATCTGGGCTCTACAGGTGGGGAAACTGAGGCCCAGAGACATTCCTTCAGATGGTTGGTGGCAGAAAAGGGACCTGAATTTCAGGCTCCCAGTTCCCAGCCCAGAACCCTTGCTGTCATACTCACCTCTACCTCATATAACTCACCCATCTGTTCATCCGTCCATCCATCCATCCATCCATCCTGCACCCATCCACCATGTATCCATGCATCCATCCATTCAGCCATTCAGAAAGATATTAAGTACCTGCTGAATGCCCTGCACCACTGTGGGCTGAACATGATAGAAAGTTCATGGTTGGGTCACCTGGTCCCCCCGCCTCCCCATCCCCTGCCATTCATCTCCCCTTGGCCAAGCAGATGTTCTCCTATCCAGACCAACACATGCCCATCCTTGCCTCCACCCCACAGTGCCAACACCCCAAGCTCCTAGTTTCTGCCTTTTTGCTCATGACGTCCCCCTGTCTGGAATGCCCCCATAACTCACAATTTATTCAAACCCTACTCATCCTTATCCATCCTCCACAAAGCATTTCCTGGCCACCAAAGCCATCCGAGCTCTCCTTTCTCCCATGACCTTTGGAGTAGGAACTGCAGAGATGAGCCTCAATTTTCTGCTTTTTGGTTGTGTCCCACATTACCCCTTGGGAACAGGCCCCATGCTATTTGATTACTAACAGCACCATCGATACATTACATTATTACATTTGGGCAGTGCCGTCATGTAAAGAAAATGCCATGGGATGTGGAGTCAGACAAGGGGTTAGCTTTACAGATGAAATACTGTGTGGCCTTGAGCAAGTCACAGAACCTCTCTGAACCTCAGAAGTGTGCAATGCAGTTTTACAAGATGATGCCTTTGAATACTCTAAAGTGCTGAATAAACAGAAGTCTTCCTCATTTCAGGATCTGTTTCCCTCTGTGCTACTTGGGCTTGTAGGCTTGACTAATTATCCGTAGCTTGAGGCACAGGCACCCCCCTTTCCTATTCCTCACACCCCAGGAGGTGGGGAGGCTTCACTTCAGGGCAATTTCCCAAGAGGGGTATGGCTAGGCAAGCTTTTCTTTTAACTCTCTTCTCTCCAAGTAAGACCCAAGGCAGTGGCAGGGATGGGTGGAATTCTTTTCTCTCTGGAAGACGGGTTTCCTAATTGGTTGAGGGTGGCCTGGGGCCTGGCCAGGTCTTTGAGTATTTCCCAAGAGGACGTGGCTTCCTTGGAGACAGTCTCCTGTCTGGGAAAACAGAAGCACTTGGTGGCTTGGCTACCCCTCTATGCGCTCCCCACTTTCATCTTCACCCGGCTTCTCTTCCCTGATGGTGGCTTTAACACCCCGGGGGACCTGTGGGAGGAGGCTTATGCCCCGAGCACCTGTTTTTCTTTTATTTTTCCCCTGCTGGTGGATCTGTGATTTCCAGAGCTGAGATCTGTTCGCATCACAGTGGTTCCAGGAGAAAAACTCAAAACCCATCTACATAATACGTATCAACCTCCACCATGCATCTGCATGTGCCCACTGTCTATGCAGGCCCAGGGGCGCACACATGAAGGCACATATTCACACGGGGATGGGCGTGCTGGGGCCTCACACGCATGTTTGCCTCCCTGCGGGCGCGCAGCACGTGTCCACAACCCAAGCCTTTGTGCTCAGCTGCCTTCCCCACCCCTAGCAGGTGTCCATTCAGGTCTACCTAAGCGGGTAGATTTACACGTGCGCCAGCACTCGGTCCTGGGTGTGCATTCACGATGTGCACAGGCTTGCACACCTCCGTGCACCTGTCTAAAAATGCAGACCCCTGTGCGTCCATGTGCCAGAGAGAGAATCACCACAGCTTACAGTGAACACGCTAGGCCCCAGGCACTGTGAACTGGGGGTGTTAACTCCTTGAGCCCTTCCGACACACATGTACACAGATCTGTATTATTATCCCCATTTCACAGATGTGGAAACTGAGGCTCAGGGAGGTTCCATCCCTTGCCCAACTTCCCATAGCTAGGACGGCTGGGGTGTGGCTCAGAACCTGTGCTCGGAACCACTCGCTAACGTGGTAATACAAGGCCGTTTTTGTAGGCGCTGCAAGAATTAAGCCGGTCCCTCGCCTGGGCCTTTCCTTCTCCCGGGAGTGTGAGTGTAGGGAGGTTTTGCCCGTGGGTGTGAAGATGGGCTTTGGTGAGTTGTGCACACCTGCCCCAAGCTGCCCCCTTGGGAGCCGCCAGGAGCACCGTCTTCAGGGGGCCAGTGCCCCGTGGCTCCTGAGCCCAGCTCTCTGGAGCTGACCACCTTCTGCTGCGTTTTCTTTTCTCACGTCTCACGGATCCCAAGTGCCCGCTGAGCCCCACCGGGCGGTGCGAGGAGAACCAAGCCGCTGCCACAGTCCTGGCTCCTTCCCTGCAGTCACGCAGTTCTTAGGGCCCATGCTCCACCGCGCTCCCATCCCTACCCTCCTCTCCTCTTGTTGAGATCACTCTTGAGGACAGATGCCGTCCCCATCCTGGACCAGTTCTGATGGAGTTAGGGGCCCCCTCCCCTGAGCACCTGTGGTGTGGCTTGGGATCTCCCTGAGTCCTACTTTTGGCCCTGCTGCTTCTCTGCGGTGTGACCTCAGGCAAGTTTCTTAGCTGCTCTGAGCCTCAGCTTCCTCATCTGTAAAATGAGGAAAATAGTGACCCCTGCTGCAAGAGTTCATGGGAAGATTATTTGAGTTCACACGTGGGAAGGGCCAGAACTGCACGTAGCACTCCGCTGGGCCATCCCTGGCGCTGTGGCATTCGTCAGCCTCCCCAGGCAGGTCGCGAGCTCTCTAAAGGCAGGGACCACAACCTTTTTCTTCTTCCGTCCCAGGGCCTGGCTTGGTCCCTGGTGCCTCGGTGATGCTGCCTGGCATTGATTGGATGTCTGAATGAGGGAGTCCAGTCCTTTCCGGTGGGACCAGTTGTCCCCTTGAGTGGGATAAACCCCATCTCTGTCTTTGGGGGTGGGGTGAGGCTGCCTGCTCTCGCCAGGGATGCAAAGTAGGACAGGCCTCCCCAGGGGGGTTGCCGTGGTAACGGAAAGTTCTGCTCCGAGGCAGACACGCACAGGTTGGCTGGGAGGCATGGCGGTGTGGCTTGCCTAGAGTAAGGAGACAGGTTATTGAAATGGCTTTCGGGCCTCAGTGACTCATCTGTCAAACGGGGGCTAAGCTTCCAGCTCACGATTAGGGTCAGAGGTAAGGGGTCGTGGATGCCGGAGGCTGTTGGAAGCGGCAGAGGGCCGCCCAGTCTTGGCTGCTTTACTACTCTCTTCCCTAGCAGCAAGAAAGGGTCACAAGGGGAAGGACATTGTTTTACTCACTGCTGCACCCCCACCACGCAAAACAGTGCCTGACACATAGTAGCTGCTAATCAGTATTTGCTAACTGAAGAATTAGTCAGATAAGAAGGCGGGGACATCTCAAGGTCCTGGCCCAACCCCAGAACATCTAGAATTCTCCCAGGCCCTGATTCTGAGCTGTTAGAGACCCGACATTAGAGACCCCTTGATGCCATCTCTGAACTACCGCAGACCCCCACGGACCCCTGAGGACCACCTCGCCCCCAGGTGTGAACTCTGAGGGCAGGTGGGGGACTAGGGTGCCCCTGGCCTCGGGAGAATTGACCTAGCCTGGGAGTCTCAGACTTGGCTGAGGACAGAAGCTTGGGGTGTGGCTGGGGGTGTGGGGGTGGGAGGTGATCATGGTGGATGTAAAGAATACACGTTCCCAGGCCCCTTCCCAGTCCTACTCAATCAGACTCTCTGGTGTGTGACCTGGTGTTTGGGGGTGTAACAAGCTCCCCGGGGATTCTGGTGAGTGGCCAGGTTTGGGGACTTCTGCTCAGGGCACAGCCTCTTGTAGTTGGAGGGGCTTTAAGGGGTGTCCCCAGCCCACTTGGGGTCTGGTGCTTCTTGTACCCTTGGGGAGCCCGAGGTCCAGAGAAGGGCATGAGTAGGCCCGGTCCCAGCTCTGGCACTCCTTCGCCCTGTGGCCTGGGCAGTCTGCCTGGGCTCTCTACTTGCACTTCTTCTTCAACACTCCTGGCATCCGCCCGGCCCGGTCGACCGAGTGCGGAGTGCACGGCTCCCACCTGTGCCTCCTGGTCAAGACACAGAGCGGCGGGGGGGAGGAGCAGGTGCTGAGTTGGCAGCCCGGTCCTCCTTTTGGGCTTCTTGGGCAAGTGCTCTAACCTTTCTGACCTGAGAAATGGGCATAACATGGCCTATGTCATCGACAGCTGGGCTGGCGAGGCGGTCAAGAGTTCGAACGTCGCAGCCAGGGCGCACAGGTTTGATTCCCGGCTCCACGGGGGTTGACGGCTGTGCAACCCCACACATGACTTCACCTCTTTGGGCCTTCGCATCCTCCTCTGTGAAGGAGGGAGATGAATGCCAGCTTCCTGGAGGTCGTGGCGAGGATTCAGCGTGAGGGTGCCCCGTGAAGCACGAGGCAGGGGCTCAGCTACAAGGAATGCTCTTTGGGAGAAAGGCTGGAAGGTGGTGACTCACGTGTCCAGCGCGGTCCCCGCCCCAGCGCTAGGGAGAGGCTGGAGAATAGGCCGGAAGCTTTGCCTCCGTATCCCAAGGGCAGCCCAGGGCGGGGGCAGCGGAGGGGAGAGGTGTTTGTTTGAACAGCCAGCGATGCTGGGAGGCCCCTGGTGTCCGTCCATTAGCCAGTTCCTGCTGAGCTGGAGGGAGCGGGAGGCTGGGAGGTGATGAGCCGCGCAGCTGTGCCTACTTGGCTCCGCGGAAAAGCAGTTTCCAACTCGTTATCTTAATGTGTCCTCACAATAACCCTGGTAATGGTTAGCCCAGGGATCGGGCTTCCTGTTTCAGAGGGGCCATGAGAGCCCAGAGAGGTCATGGCCAAGGTCACGAGCAGCACAGCAGAGGCAGAGGCAGGGAGCCGGGAGGGTGACTATGTTTCAGAAGGATGTGACAGCCCTGGGGTCATCACTCCTGACTTCTGTCTTGCTCACCTGCTGCGGTCCGCCGTGCCCTGGAGCTCCACGTCTGAGTTCGAGTCCCGGATCTGCCACTTCCTAAACGTGCGCCTTGACTCCTGTAAGCCTGGGTTCTTCATCTGTCAGATGGGAGGAATAACAGGACCTATCCCACAGAGCTGTTTGGGGGAGTAGCCCAGTCCATGCAGAGCATGCGCCTGGCACAAGGGGGGCTCGCTATCTTGCGCATAGCTCTGCTGCTTCCAGATGAGATGTTCCCCTAAAGTCACATCACCTGGCTGGGCCTGTTTTTTTCATCTGCCAAATGGGCATTTATTTCGTGCCAGGCATTCATTATGTGAGTCGGGATGTCATTTAAAATGAGCGGTAACCAAGGAGGCCAATTTCTTTTAGCCGTATTTTCCAGATAAGGAAACCAAGATGCAGGGAAACAAATTGATGTGCGGTAATTTGGCTAATGACTGAGATAATCCAACTCGAACTCAGACCTGAGATTCTAGAGCCAATGGCCCCTAAATGTGTCCCCCCTTAGGTTTTCCTCCAGGGAATTCTTCAGGGCTGATACGCTTACCTGGGACTGTGGAGTCTGGGGGCTAGAGCCGGCTTGGAGGCTGGAGCAGCAAGATGCGGCCTCGGGTTGGAACTTAGCCCCACACCTCCACCGCCAGTGACCTCCCTCTGCACCCTGCCCCTGCATGGGCTCAGCTTCTACCTGGGGCTTCCCCCTCCCTGGGGCCAGGAGAAGGTTGGCAGGCCCCAGGCCATGGCAGGAAGGCCGTTAGCTGGCACTGGAGCCTGAGTGCTGGGAATGACCCTGTTTTCACACGGAGGCAGCTCACAGCCTCTCCCCACGCTAGAATCTGCTCCTGGAGCTCCCATTCTGGAATGAAGCAGCAGCAGATTATG
Organism: Halichoerus grypus; assembly: GCF_964656455.1. Classification (NCBI taxonomy): domain Eukaryota; kingdom Metazoa; phylum Chordata; class Mammalia; order Carnivora; family Phocidae; genus Halichoerus; species Halichoerus grypus. The sequence goes on from NC_135716.1 coordinate 172,822,635, forward strand.
TAACTCGGAGCAGGTTATGTAAGGATGTAGCAGGCCCTGGTGGGATTGGGGAACAGAGCAGCACCCCCTGCCCCTGCTCCCAGCCCCCCCCAGCAGAAGTCTCTGGGGCAGGACCAGGCTTTTGCCCCCACACTGCTCAGCTGCCCGCCCCGGGGCTGAGACCTGCAGCTAGGACTGGGCAGGAGAGGGGAGGGCGAGGCCACGGTGTGCAGCGGGACGGTGCCGGTCAGGGAGCCGGGAATCCGAGCTCAGGTCCCAGCTCTGTCATGAACTGGACAAGTCCTCTCCCCTCTCCGGGCCTCAGTTTCCTTTTCTGGAACACTGAGGAGAGGAGTGGCTTGGGAAAGCTCTAGGGGCCCTCGCAGTTCCAAGGGTGCTCTGTCTCTCTCACCTTGGAGGCAAGGCCTGGACTTCTAGGTTCTGATGTTCATGCGGTTGCCAGCTACCTGAGTGGGGCGCCGTCTCTCTCTGGGCCCCGAGTTGCCTGTGTGTCTCTAGGGAGATGGGCTCCCCTGTCAGCCTCCCCAGGTGACAGATGTGCCTGGACTTTTGGGGTTCCGGAGGTGGGCGGGAGAGTGGAGGCAGGACATTCCGCACCTTCCCTCTCCTTTGCTCCCTGATTGCGTCTCCTTGCAGAGAGCAGCCACACCAGAGAAATGACAGTCACAACGAAGACAGCTACCATCGCTCGGCCAGGCCTGGGCCTGTTAGCGCTCACAAGAGCCCCGTGAAGTATGTATGTACCTTTATTACCCCTGTTTTACAGATGGGGCTGAGGCTCAGAGGGGGCAGGCGACCTACCCCGGCTCACATAGCCGTCAGCGGCCATGCCAGGAGCTAAGTCCAGGTATGTCAGACGTTCGAGCCCGTGACCCTGTGAGTCAGCACGGAGCGGGCCGGCTTCCCTCTGGAGACCAGAGAGCTGGGTATGGCCAGATGGCATGAACAGCCCTGTTCTGTGGTCTAGGCTCTGAGGAATGTCCGTCCCCCTCACTAGCCACCCCCGGGCCTCTCTGGACTCCCCACCCCCCTTTGTTCCCTTTGTGCCACCCACGGTGGCCGCGGCAGCATCTGTGAGGTGGGCAGCGCAGGCTGTGTGGGTGGTCGGCGCGGAGGGTGCGCGGGCACTTGTATTTTTAAACCCCGGCTCTGGCCAGCCTCTGAAGTCAATTGAGACGGGGCCGAGGGGTTTCCTTTGGGCCCTGCTGACCCTGAGTGGGAGGGCTGGGGGCCATCACTGGCATCGGGGGGCACCCTGCTGGCGAGCGGGGGCTGTTACCAGCCCGGGAGAGGCTTGGAGCTGGCCGGGGTCTGTGCCCCTTGGAGCCTGGGAGCCCCAGGCAGCCTGAGCAAACACCATGGGGGCGAGGGGGCAGGTCGGAGGCTGGAAGGATGAGCCAGGGAGAGCAGGAGAGGAGGGAGGGGATGGAAAGAAGTTTGAAGGGGCTGCCGGATGTGGCTGAGAGGGTCCTTACAAAGCTGAGAGTCCAGCCCACTCACTCTGAGATGTCCCGAGGAGGAGAATGTCCAGGTCACACTGTGATTTGGAGGCAGAGTCAGAACTTGAACCCAGAGCACTTGATCCCCAAGCAAGAGCAATTTTGTTTTTGTTTTTGTTGTTTTGTTTTGTTTTTAAAGATTTTATTTATTTATGTGAGAAAGAGAGAATGAGAGAGAGAGAGCATGAGAGGGGGGAGGGTCAGAGGGAGAAGCAGACTCCCCGCTGAGCAGGGAGCCCGATGCGGGGCTCGATCCTGGGACCCCAGGATCATGACCTGAGCCAAAGGCAGTCGCCCAACCAACTGAGCCACCCAGGCACCCTAAGCAAGAGCAATTTTGGACTGACTTCTCATCTTGGCTCTCAGGGAAGTCCTGTTCCATGGAGGCTCTGCTCCTGGGTAGGGGAGCTTTATCTGCCCTGTAGGAAGGCAGGGGAAGGGGCCCCTCCTGTGCCCACCGATGCCGCCGTGTTGAAGGAATCAGGGCAGGATTTCATAATCAAGGCCAGATGACAGCAGAGGATGTGACTGGGGAGTGAAGGAGAACCCACCAGAGCCCCTGGGCCCCACCGGGGCTGCCCCTACTCTCTCCCTTCTGATTCTTGGTGCATCGGCTACTTCCCTTGCCCTGACTCCTGGCACCAGAAGGTCCCTGATCCCATCGTATGGGGCAGGAAATTGAGGGGAAGCCATTTACAAGAGAAATGTGATAAAACTGAGGCACAGAGAGACTGGGAAGACTCAGCTTCTGCCCCTGGCTTGGATGCTCTCGAGCTGCATAACTTTGTCGCAGCACATTTCTGGACTCTGGCTTCTTCATTTTTCAAATGGGGGACAATCATCAGCATTTACCAAGTGCTGATTTTATGCCAGGCACTGGACTGATCACTTTCATATGTTTTTCTACTCAACCTTGCAGTGATCGGATTTTCAGATGAGGAAACAGAGGGTCAGAGTGGTTATGTGGCATGTCCAAGGTCACTCAGCTGCTAAGTGGCAGAACTTGGGTCTGTCTTCAGAACTCAGGTGCTGAGCCAGTATCAGATTCACCCCCCCACCCCAAGGGGGTGGTCAGGTTGCTGAAGGAAAGACAAATAGTGGGAGGAGGGGCATTGCAGAGCAGGGCCAGGAATACACACAAGCTAGTATTTTCAGCCTCCTTCCCTCACCTCTGCTCAGATCCAGTCCAGGCCTCTCTCCAGATGCTTCTTGCCCACCCCTGCCTAACCCCCTTTCCACACCACTGCTGCCAGCCTTGGTCTTCGGAAAACACAAACCTGATCATCCTGCTCCCCAGCTGGAATCTTCATGGCTCTCCACCGCCTTCAGGGACAGTCCAAATTGCCTCAGTTGGCATTCAGGGCCTTTTCCCTTTCATAAGCCAGCCCCTTCCTACCTCTCCCGGTTCCCTCTACTCTGGCCACATCGTTCTCTGGACAAATTTTCTTCTCCTCCCTCATGCCTTCACTCAGGCAGCTCCCTCCGACACTCACTTTATCCTCACACTTCTGTTCCTCCCTTGAAACCAGCCCAAAGTCACTTCTGTGCAGCTTTCTGTGCCCGTCCCTAGAGGAGTGACAGTCCCTCTTGGTGCTCCCATTGCCTTGAGAGTGGTTCTCATCACCCAGTTTTGTAGTTAATTGTTCATGCGACACTCTCTTCAACTCACTTGACACTGCCCGAAGGTCCCTAGGGGAAAGGAACTATGTGAGCCACTCCAGTGTCCCCAAGCCCCAAGGCTGAGTGGATGAATTAAGAGTGGATTGGGAAGCTGCAGAGAGTGGTAGATCAGAAAAAGTTCTTTCTGGGTAGAGGTCCCATCTTGGGTTCTGGAACAGCTTTGTCTGCATCTCACTCACTAACGGTGGTTCAGGTTGAGAGCTAATGTCCCACAGTTGGACAGACCTGGAATTGCGATGTATGATCTTGGGTAAGTCACTGAACCTTTCTGAGCCTCTGGTTCCTCATCTGTGAAATGGGCAAACAGTATGGTTAAAATGAGGATTCAGTATGATAGTGCCTGGAAAAGTTCTAGAGCAGAGCCTAACCTGTAATAAGGTGGGTGCTTAGTACAGGTTTCTTCTTTCTTCCTGTTATCATCCCCCGTCATCTTCATCCCCTTCATCCCAACATCATCATCATCACCCACATCATTAAAATCAACATCATCATCCCCTTCATCCCAACATCATCATCATCACCTCCATCATTATAACCAATATCATCATCCCCTTCATCTCAACATCATCATCCTTTTCATCTCAACATCATTGTCACTTCCATCATTGTAACCAACATTATCATCACCTTCATTCCAACATCATCATCTTCACCACCATCCTCATCATATTCCTCACCATTGTCATCATCACCATCACCAAGTTTATCATCATTCTTCCGATCTCTCTTCTTTCCCAGATACCTGCTGCTGTACTGGAGATTCTACAAGTATGAGGTGCCAGCCATGTGCCAGGAATCGGGCTAAGTGCCTGCCTTTCATCATTCCATTTAATTTTCACCCCAAAATAAAAATACAAGCAAAAAATCACTTCCCTCCTATGGAGAATCTTCACATGCACCACATGGGTTGCTACAATGATCTCTGTTTTACAGATAGATAAACTGAGGCTCAGAGAAGTAAAGTAACTTGCCAGGATCATCCACAGCTAGTAAGCAGAAGAGTCTGGTTCAACTTTAGTCGGCTCTTTTAGCAGCACCAAGCTGCTTGGGGCTCCTGATTCACTTGCCCTTAGGGTTTTCCGCATTTGCTTCCTGCTGCTAGTGTTCCCTGCGAAGGGTCAGTATAAGTTTTCAGTTCTTTCTTGAGTTCCCTGGGCCCAGAACAGAGAAATGCAGGATTTTTCACTGGGAGATTTACTCAAAATCTAAGAAAACAAAATTGGGCATGAGCAAAGGTACCAGAAAGCTGGGTGAAGATTTGCAGGCTCAGAAGTCAGGATCTTGGACCCTCACCAGCTTGCTCACTCTGGACATGCATCATCATTACTCTGGGTTCATAGGCCTGGCTGGGATCTTCCTGCCTGAGGATCTGTGCAAAGGAGCCACTCCAGAGAAACTCTGCCCCCACCCCGATCTCATTTCCAGTCCCCTTCTCATCCTTGTCCTCCTCCTTTCTGGAGAAACATAACTGGCATCTCTGAAGTTGGAATAAAAATTCCCATGTTGGCTTTTTTTAAGGTAGGTCTGGTGAAGCTCAAAGGAGAGAATTATAGATTTATTCATTCTTTAAATCTGTACTGAACGCCTACTGTGTACCACTGTATGTTGGACATGAGGACCTAGACATGACTCAAACACAGCCCCTGTCCTGGAGGAGCCCCACTTGGATCATTGCCTCTAGTTGTAGCTGAGATCTTTCCCACTGCCCTACCATTGTTCTGGGAGGGCCCATAGGCAGGAGCCCATCTTCTATCCCACAGAATTGGGCACAGAAGGGCTTTCGGAGGATGTTTGTAGAATGGAACCAAACTGAATCCAATGGGAATCAACCTCACCTTGTAACTCTGACCTGATTCTTCCCATGGGTCCACCCAATGTCTCTGGGTGGAGGTACCCTCCCTGGGGTTAGAATAGGGGAGGTCTAAGTGGGATGGGGGACGGAGGCAAGGGGTTGGGCATTTTGTATAAATGTGTAAATCCAAACTTTTGTGTGAGAATATGCAGGCCTTTTGTTTCTTCTGCTGACCCTGGTCAGGTTCCTGAAGTTAGTAAGGGGTTGATTTATTACTCTATGCCTAACTAAGTACCTAGCACATACTAGGTGCTCAATAATTATTTGTGGATGGAATGAATGAGTGGATGAATGAGTGTTTATCTGTATTGTCTCACTTATTTCATTAGGTGCTGCTGACTGGAGGCTCCTCCTTGATGGAGAAACATTGGAGGCTTACTCTCCAGGGGCTTTGGGTAAATGGCTAGTGGGGAACCCTCGAGGTAACAGTGCATAGGTTTTCATGCTTAGAGGGGTAGGCTGACCTAGAAGGAAGAGGAGATCAGAGAGTCAACAGTTCATACACTCACTGACCCATCCACTCACCTACCTATCCAGGGTTGGGCCAGATATTGTAGGTTTTCATGACCAGATGGGTAGGCCCATCAGATGGGAGAGGTGAGGAGAGTGTTAGCATTTCATCCATTCATCCATATACCCATCCACCCATCCATCCATCCATCCATCTATCCATCTATCCATCCATCCATCCATCCATCCATCCATCCATCCATCCATCCATATACCCACCCACCCATCCATCCATTCACCCACCCATCCTTCCATTCAACCACCCATCCATCTATCCACCATCTACCCATTCATTCATGTATTTATTCATCCATCCATCCATCCATCCGTCCATCCATCCATCCTTCCAGGATTGGAGCCAGATTGTTCATTGTTGTTGAATGCCAGCCTCAGGACTTCAGACTGAAAACTATCTTTTGTGACAGCTGTCAAGGAGGGGAGGTTAATTTGCATGAACAGCCCAAGTGCATGCTGGAAGCTAATGAGGGCTTAAGCAGGGATAGTCTCCAGATCTTGGAGTAAGTGGGGCCTCGGCATTTCAGGAAGGGACCTCTCTACAGCCTCATGCCAGTTTTAGAGAGATGGGAATCAGACAGGAAGAGACTCTCATGAGCAAAACACCTGGATTATGTACTTATTAACCAGTTCATACTAACTCTAGAGTATAGGACAGCAGATGGAATGATCCGGATTGGCTGTTCTCAAAGGGAGAGCACCTAGTTAGGCTTTCTGGCATCACTGTTGGCTTCAGGACTGGGTAACAAATACTTTCTGAATGAATAAATAATCTGGGAAGGGGTGACCTTCAAAAGTGCCCGTCTTTGAGTAGAGACCACGAGTATCTCCTCAGGGTCAAAGCCAAGACTGGGCCTGTGAGAGTGGCCAGGCTTCTTGGGGGAGCTGTCACCTTATACTTTCTCTTTGCCTCCATGTTCCCCTCTCCCCATGGGTTGTGCTTGGTTTCTGTCTGTGCTCAGTGTCTGAGACATAGGAGATGCCAAAAATGTTGACAGAATGAGTGAGTGGACAAACATACCCATTGGTCAACAGATAGTTGCTGAGTGCCTCCTGTGTATCAGACACTGTCCTAGCAGCCGGGGGCACAACGATAGACAGGACAGATGCCCCATCACCATGGATCTCAGTTTAATGGTCAGTGCATTTAAAAGACAGAGGTGAGTCATACGTCTTATAGGGCAGATGCTGCTACTGTTTTGTTTCTTGAGTCTGTGCCAGGTGGTGCTTGCAGGTGCCAATGGGTGATGGTTGACTTGGAGCCAAGGCTCAGTGGTTGTTTCTAGAAAAAAAAGGGGGGGAGTGAAGAGAGGGCAGCACCTAATGAGGAGCACAGACTGGTGGAAAATCCTAAGTGCTATTTATTGAGCACTTGTTACATGCCAACCTGTAGGGTATCTCTCTGACGTCGCTGCCCTAGGGGTAGGCTCTTTTATTTGCTCTGCTTTACAGAAGAGGAACTGAGAGCCCTGAAGCTGCTGTGACTCACCCAAGGCCATGTGGGGAGAGGGTGGTGAAGTCAGGATTTGAATCCAGGTCTGCTTGGTTCCTGTGGCCAAGTTCTTAACCATGAGGCTTGACTGCCAGGGAGGGTGGAAGGGGATAGCATGAGAGGGGTATGCAGGAGCTGGGGCCTGGCCATGGAGAACTTTGGAGAGTTACCTTGGATGCTGTCTTGGCCCTAACACCCTCCTGTCCTTGACTGTGAAGCTGTCACGGGTGACTACTGAGCCGGGCTCCTTGCTACCTGCCCACAGAGAAGGCCATTCTGCAATGCAGAATGTGTCTGCTCACAGCTAATATGGATCCTATACATTTATACAAATCACTGAATACAAATTACAGATTGTTGTAATTTCTAAACACTGCCCTGCCACTTGGAGCTGCAGGGGGAGGCTCTGAGCCTCGGGGAACGCTGTCAACAGCTCTCAGCCCTGCTGGGCATGCTGCAGCTCTGGGAGGGTAGAATGAGTTGGCATTGTGACTGCTCCCACCTCCACGATGGCAGGAGGGAGAACCTGCTTCTGCTGCAGCTTCGAAGGTTGACCCAGGCCTGGTTGTTGGTCCAGATTTGCGTGGATTCCTCCCCTCATCTGGAGACCCATCCAGAAACTAGAGATGCCTATCATGATAAAGCAGTGCGCATAGCCAGCTCTCTTAGAGCACTTTCTGTAGCCCACACACTAAATTCTCACTACAACCCGTGGAAATAGGTATATGTCATGACTGTTTTATGAAGGTGGAAACGGGTTCAGAGAGGTTAAGCAACTCGCTCAAGGTCACCCTGCTAGTAATTGTTGGAGATGGTCACAAATCTAACTCTGATTGATTGAAATGTCTGGCTCTTAGCTGTGATGTGGCCCTGTCCCCAACCTGCCTCCTCTCTCTCAGACCCATTGAGGAGAGCTTACTCGGGGGAGCATCCAGCAGCAGTGGACGCAGAGAGGATCCATGGAAGGGCCAACTTGCCGTGTGTGCAAAGGTCTTGGAGCATGTGTCCATTTGTGTTCACATACGTGTCCTTTGTGTCCTTGATGTATCCCATGTGTTGTGGGTTCTGTCCATGTTTGCATCCTCATGTGTATTTGCAAGTGTGGGGCTGGGGGCTTTTGTGTCCTGTCACAAGTGTCAACATACATGTATGTTTGTTCGTGCTAACATGCATGAAGTGTGTATCTAATTTTCACTGGGTGTTTGTTCCAGGCACGAGCTGAAGTGCTTTACTGGTCTCGACTAATTTCATCCTCCCAACAATCCAGTGAGGCAAGTGCTGTTGATATTCCCCAAATCATGGATGAAGAAACTGAGGCACAGGGAGGGTACCAAGTTGTTCAGACATCTCTCGTGATTACAGAAACTGTGTTCATCCTTTATGCTGTCCTCATTTTTGGTCCACATGGCTTAGGAATGGGTCCCACGGCCAACCCCTGCCTCCCGAACACCGGGGTTGGCCATGGGACCCTCGTGTGGCAAATCAGAGCCACCGTGATTGGTTCAAGCGGCTGAGCCAAGCGGCTCAGATGAGGGTAGTTCAGTGTTACTGAAAGTGTGATCTGCAGATGGCAGCATCCATTCCTGGACCCAGCCCACACCTCCGGAATCTGCTTTCACAAGCCCTCCGGTGACCCTGTGCACTTCAGGATCTGGACGTTGAGGCCAAACTGTGTGGGTGGGGGCTGGAGATGCAGCTCTGCCAGTCATGAGCCGTGGACAAGCTCTAGAGCTTTCTGTGTGTCCATCTCCTCGTCTGCGAAGTAGCAGTAAGAGAAGTCCTGGCAATTTTGAGGACTGGAGGGGTTTATACACACAAAGTGTCTAGAGCAGTCCCTGGCATGTGACCGGTTGCTGGAGGGTTCAGTGTCACTCTATTGTTACTCAGGGACAGGCATGGGACCCAGTCCTGCCCCATGAGTGGTGGCCCTGAGACTTTGGCTGGCACCCTCACCCTCTTGGTTGAGATAGGATGTAAGCCTGGGGCTGCTGCTGGTGACCACATGCCGCCCCAGGGAAGGGCCTGCCTGAGAATAAAAGGAAGAAGAAAGTAAAGGGGAGGGCTGTCCTTTGGGACATTAACTGGTCCATGCCTAAAGCCACTGGGCTTTCAATTTCATGGGCAAATACATTTTGTTTTGCCTTTAGCCGCTTTGAGCTGGGCTCCTGTCACTCACCCATGAAGGACTCCCACCAAGTGCCTAATCTGACCCAAACATTTTGCAAAGAAGTCACTCCGGTGAGTCCAAGACCAGAGAGAAAGTTGGGGCAGTTCTTGAATTTCTGACCCCCACTCCCCCCGTCTGGCACCTCTCCTGGGCTGTCTCATGGCCACAGAGTGCCGCCAGGCCTCCCCTCCCGGCCCCGCATAGTGGTTCTCTCCGGCCTGCAGCCTTCGGGCGGCCCCGCGTGCTTTCTAGGCCAGTGTCGCCGTTTGCCTGAGTCCGAGCTCCTCGTTAGTCAGCCTTGTCACGCACCCGGGCACGTAAGCCACGTGGGGGCTTTCTGATGAGGCCTCTTTGCCTTTCGAAGGTCAAGCAGATCTCTCCCCTGTGGACGCTGCAAAGGCCCCAGGCCCCAAGCCGGGACAGGGGCTGAGGTCAGAGGCAGAGGGACCTGGTGGGCAGCGGCTGTGTGCCTCTCTTTCCTTCCTTATGCCAGGTATGTGGGCAGGCCGGGGGCCATTTTCTGCCTTAGCTTCCCCAGGGTGCAGGCCTCTGGCTTCCGGCTTTTTCCTCAGCCCACTCAGGCTCTCTCTCTGCCTCCTGTCGTCACCCCCAGCTTTCCATCCATCTCCCCCAGCTCCCCTCTCCCCCAACCCTTCCACAGATCCCTGTTCATTCAAGTCGTGCCTTCTCCTCATCTCCCCTGTCTGTCTCCCATCTCCTGCAAGCCGCCACCCCGCAACCTCCTATACCTGCTCCCCCCCACCCCGCCCCCTCTGACCTCTCCTGGGTCCCGCGGCCTCCCCCGCTCACCCTGGGTCCCTGTGACTCAGGCCTTTCCCTCTTCCCAGGTCTCTCCTGACATCTCGGTCCTGTCTGCCTTCATCTCCCTCTTCCTGTCCCTGCCTCAGGCAGCACCCCACACCTGTCTCCCTCCTCCCTCCCTCTCCTCCAGGTGGCCCGCTGCCAGTTGGGTACCAGTTGGGTTGCCATGGGAACCACTGAGCTGCTTAGAAAGCTGCCATAGATCTAATCAGAGGCTGTGAGGTTTCAAGGAACAGCTCTCTATCTGGATGGAGGACCGGCGCTGGCAGCGGATTAGGCTGATGCTGGGCTAGGGAGAATGGGAGCCGGGGCCACGGAAGATGGCAGCCAAGGCAGGGCCAGGCCTCAGGGGCCCCTCGGGCAGGAGGCCAGATCCACCCAGCCCACAGTTTCCTGCATCACTGGCACTCTCAGACCTTCTAGGGTTTTCCTGAAGAAATCAGTGATGCTCCATTTCCTCTCTCCTTCCTCCCCATCACTCACTTCATTCATTCACTCCCCAAATTGCCCCCCACTTTTGGTCATGTGCTCCCGAGGCCTTCCTGGTGCAGTGGGAGAGGCAGATCCTTACACAACAAGCTTCCCCAGTGGGCTGCGCACTGCTGGATGGCATCCAGGGAGACACAAGGAGGGTGGAGGTCCATGCCAACTGGGGACAGCGAGGGGACATGGGGAGGTGCTTCACAGGGGATCCTTGAGCTGAGTCTCGAGAGACAGGAATACATCAGCTAAGCAGAAGCTGAGGGCCCTCTGGACCCGCAAGTTCTGTCTCTGAAGATGGGCCATGGACTCTGTTTTGGAGTATGCCTGAGAGGTCATGCGGACCTCCAAAGGGTGGTCCCTTCAGAGCAGACCCTTCTTACAGCTGTGCAACCCCACTCCTGGAGAAATAAGCCCGAAATTCCCAGCACCCAAGTCCCCTGGGGCTGATGGGAGGCCAGGAGGGTGGGGGATTACTTGGGGGAGATGCTCCCACGTGCTAATGCCCCCCCTTCTTTGTGTGGCCAAAAGGCTTGCGTCAGAGCTTTATGGCCAGAAGGACTGGCCAGCTTGGTCTAATCTCAGATGGCTCCCCTTGGTACCAGGCTTTTGGTTTCTCTCATCCAAGCCAGAGACTGTGTTTGCACATAATTTGCATACATTTGCATGTGGTGTCGGCAGGGCCCAGCATAACATGGGAAAAACACATTTTTCTCGCCAGGGTGCTTGCAGCCTGGATTAGAGCCCAGGTGTGCAGAAACCAGGCCTACAAAATTCTTCCCTTCTTTGGCCCTCTTGGGCAGTCTTTCCCACATCCCTCCCCCTACTGTGGAGCTTGGACCCCAAGTCAGCAGGTGGCAAGGGTGTCCCACTCAGAAAGCCTGGATTCTCCTGGCCCTGGCTTGGCTGTGTACTTGCTCTGTGACTTGACAAGTCAGTTTTCCTCTCAATGTCTTCATCGGCCTTTGTAGAAGTCTAGGGTTTGCAGAAGATCAGGAAGTGGAGGCTGTGTGCCTGAAGAAGTATGTCATTCATTCATGCATGCATTCATTCATTCATTTGATATTTTTTTTTTTTTAAAGATTTTGTTTATTTATTTGACAGAGAGAGACAGAGTGAGAGAGGGAACACAAGCAGGGGGAGGGGAGAGGGAGAAGCAGGCTTCCCGCTGAGCAGGGAGCCCGATGCGGGGCTCGATCCCAGGACCCTGGGATCATGACCTGAGCCGAAGGCAGACGCTTAACGACTGAGCCACCCAGGCGCCCCCATTCATTTGATATTATTCATCGTGTGCTTACAATATACCAGTACCCTCTGTTCTGGAATCGATAAAACCAGCCACGAGGCTTGCCTCTGGGGAGTCCCAGGGAGACTGGCATTAATCAAATGACCACACAAATCGATGTACAGTTGCAACTGTGATAAGTGCTCCATAGGGATATGTGGTGCTTTATGGGAACTCAGAATTAGTCTGGAAAGCCACAGAAGACTTCCTAGAGGAAGTGTCCCTCAGCTGAGATGTTAAGTGTAAGATGCTAGAGAGGTAAAGAGAGGCTAGAAGAGAGCTTCCAGGGAGAAGAAGAAAAATGTGCAAAGGTCCTGGGGTGGGTAAAGAGAGGCTAGAAGAGAGCCTTCCAGGAAGAAGAAAAAAACGTGCAAAGGTCCTGGGGTGGGAAGGAGCAAAGCAAGGGTACAGATGGGAGAGGAAGGTGCCGTGTCTGAGTGAGAGGGGTGTGAGTAAGAATAGACAAGAAGGTGGGGCCAACCAACAGGGCCTTTCTGACCCATTAGGGAAGGTTGTCTTTATAGCAATGGTGTCTTTATTCTAAGAGCAGTGGGAACCATCAAGCCAGGAAGTGACATAAGCAGGTTTACACTTTGCAAGGATGGCCTGGACTGTGGTGTGAAGAATGGGTGGGGTGAGCACAGGATCCCCAGGCCACCAGGCAGGAGGGTGGCATTGTCCTGAGAGAAAGCTAGGGCTTGGCTTGGTCGCAAGGGTGGAGATACAGAGGAGGGGAGGCCGTGAGACATGGGGCAGCAGCACAGGCTTGTGCTCTTTCTACCACATGAGCTGTATTTGAAAGTGGAGTTTTAATCTGGTGCCCGGGAAGGATTTGGCTTTCTTAAGGACCAGGTGCTGGGAGGGCAAGGAGTCACACCTGGCTCATGCACTGCCCAGCAGGAGTGCAGAGCTCACAGGCTGAGGCTCCCCATAGTTCTGTTCTCAGTCCAGTGGTCTGCACCTGGCCCCCACCCCTCACTTAACAGTCTCAACTCCCCCTGTGCCTGTAGGAACTTTCCAGCTAGCACCTGGCTCTTCTTGCTGCCTCCTAGGAATACCATGTGCATTCTCGCCTCCATGCTGTTGTTCCCACTGTGGTTATTTTTAGAATGCCCTGTTCTGCCCAAGCCCTGCCTGCCCTCTGCATCCCAGCTCCTGGCATACTCTTCCTCTTCCTTTGTGACCCAGCTCAGGGGTCTCCTCTGAACCCTCCACCTGATCCTTCAAGTAGCATTGGCCCTCTATCTCCTGGACCAGAAGGGTGCCTGAGAGCCCCAAGGCCAGGTTCAAGTCCTGATTCCTCCACTTAGGAGCTCTGTGACTTAGGGCAAATAACTTACCCTCTGTGGCCCCGGGGCTGCTCCTCTGTAAAGTGGGGATCCTGATGGATCCACCTTCACAGGTTCATGGTAAGATTAATTTAATAGGACAGAAGTAAAATGCTTAGTCCAGTGCCTGGCACACAGCAAGCCCCCCTCTGGAGTGATGGCCGTTGTATGCTTTGGAGCCCACTCTTTTGTATTTATTTACTCATCTGTGTTCCTCACCAGGCTCGGAGTTCCTTGAAAACAGAGCCTTTTTTTATTTGAGTATTCCCAGTACATACCACAGGCCTGATACGTGCTAGTTATTTAGTACACATTTGTTGAATGAATGGATAGATAACTGGCATCTATATATTGTGCTTCCTTTCTCCACATCTAGCTTTTCAGGGTAACCACTGGGTTTCATACTCAGCTGTACCCCTTTGCAGAGCCCAGCCTGCACACAGTAGGTGCTCAACAAAGGTCTGTGGTGTATTTCCATAGGCAGCCCTCTCCCAGACAAATGGAATTCAGCCCCCGATCCACCATGCGTCAGCTGTCCTCTAGGGTGTAATGGATACAGATTTCTTATTGCCCGTGTGTCTTGCCTTCCCTGCTGAGCACCGTATTAAATGGCTGTTCAGTAGCTCAAGTGCACAAATATTCCTTTCAAAATTATTACATTCACCTTTTGTTGGCGGAACATGCCATATGAAACATCCAGGCTCTTACTCGGTGTGGGTGTGTGCTTTCTGCGGCTGCCTCGGGGGCAGTGCTTGAGGCCAGAAGGCCTCATCAGGGCTTCAAGTGCCTGCTTTGCCAAGTATCGTCTGGACTCAAAGGACCGGTGGGAGCTTATTCTGGGCTAACCTGAGCTGACCTAGGAAGGGCTGTCATCACCATCACAGTATCAATATTCTTTATCACGGACACCATCATCAGCACCACTGCAGTTGTCATCACTGCCAATGCCACCACCACCACCGCCATCAATCACCACCATCACCACCATCATCACTCACCACCATCACCACCACCATCACCACCACCATCACCACTACCACCACCACCATCACTCACCATCACCACCATCACCACCACCATCACCCACCACCATCACTCACCACCATCACCACCACCACCACCATCACCACCATCACCACCACCATCACCACTACCACCACCACCACTTAACCACCATCACCACCACCATCGCCACCACCACCACCACCACCACCACCACCACCATCACTCACCACCATCACCACCACCATCGCCACTACCACCACCACCACCATCACCACCACCACCATTACCACCACTATCACCACCATCACCACCACCATCACCACCATCTACCAGCACCATCACCACCATCACAACCATCACCACCATCACCACCATCATCACCACCACCACCACCACCACCACCACCATTGCCACCACCACCACTACCACCACCACCATCACTCACCACCATCACCACCACCATCACCACCACCATCGCCACTACCACCACCACCACCACCACCACCACCATCGCCACCACCACCATCGCCACCACCACCAACGCCACCATCACCACCACCACCACCACCACCACCACCACCACCACCACCATCACCACCACCATCACTCACCACCATCACCACCACCATCGCCACTACCACCACCACCACCATCACCACCACCACCATTACCACCACTATCACTACCATCACCACCACCATCACCACCATCTACCATCACCATCACAACCATCACCACCATCACCACCATCATCATCACCATCACCACCAACATCATCACCACCATCACCACCACTATCAGTACCACCACCATCACCACCATCATCACTACCATCTTTACTACCACAATTGATACTGTTAATTATTAACATTTTTGATAGCTTTCTCTGTGATAGATGTAGAGCTAAGCATCTTTCATGCATAATTTTATTTAATCCTCAAAATGACCTTATAGGTATGTATGTTGTGTATTGTTTTCATTCAGATGAGAAAACTGAAGCTCAGAGAGGTTAAGGAACTTGCTCAGTATCACACAGCCAGTAGCCTGTGAAGTCATTTTTTTTTTTTAAACTCATCTGAGCAGACATTTAATGAGTATCCATTGGCACACATGATTGGTATCCCCATTACCAGGGACACAAAAATGAGTGTGCTTCTTGACTGCAGGGGTCTCTAGAGCCCTCTGAGGGAGATTGGATGCATATAATCAATACAAAGCAGCCTAAAAGTGTGTCTTAGGCAAACTAACTGAGGGTGATGGGAAAGAAACGTTATGTGTGGTTCAGACCCATACCTAGGGGCACTCTTATACCACATACATTTTGATAAAAGCCACCCTAGGCTTTTTGGTCACTTAAGAGCCTTCTTGTCTTTATAACTGCTCCAGGAAATCTCCAGGGAAGACTTGGCCCTCTCTAATTCCACGCCCCAAAGTCCTGGACCAACTTCTTTTGCTGCTTTAGATTTACCTGAACCCTGTGTTGGTTTCCAGCTGGAAGGGAGTCTAGCAGCCTCTCACAGATGGGGAAACCAAAACTCAGGGAGGGGAAGAAACTTACTGAAGGCTCAGAGTATATTTCCTTTTCGTCAACTCCCTGACAGTGCAGACATTCTGTGAGAACTGTATGGACTCTAGGTTTATCAGGAATGAAAGGGGATGAAAGGCACCCACATTAAGACTGTCTTTCCTCATGGTTTATACAGTAAATGGTGGAGGAGGGGCTCCTCCCTCAGTCCCTTCCAAGGGGACCTCAAGACAGGCTGGTTGGGCCTGAAAGGGGGAAGCTGAGAGCTCTTTGTCCACCAGTCCTTCAGGCGTTTATATTTCCCATGGCTGGCCAGGGAATCCTTCCCTTAGAGAAGGAAGGTTCCAGAGCACATGGCATGGTCTCTAGATCCCTCATAAGAAAGATGACCAGCAGCATTTCAATCTGGGCTTCTGGCCTGGAGTAGCAGACTGGCCCCTTTTCCTGAGAGGCTAGAGCAGCCCAGAGACAGAGTTGGAAGGATTTAGAGATGTTTGGTCTGAGTGATGGATATAACCCCCACTTTTGGCATTCTCTCAAGAGACTACAGAAAGCCTTCAACTTGCCTTCTCGTGATTTCTGGGTATAGGGCTAATGTTTCTCTGACTGTGACTCATGCTGATGTTGACTTCAGGGAGGAGGCGAAATGGTCTGGCTTGAGGAGGGCAACACTGGATTCTTTTGTTTGTTCATATGACAGATACTTGCACCTCCCACGAAGTGTCGGGCATTGTGGGTGACCAGTGGTGAGGACAAAGTAGAAGTGGCCCTTGCTCTTGTGGGGAAGACAGATATAACTCCAGTAGTTACACAAATGGAAACGTTATTGCAAACACTTTTATTAAGCTCTACCCAAAAGAGACAGGGACTGCTAAGAGAAGTTATTAACAGGGAACTGGAATTGGTTTTAGGAGTCAGAGCTTCTTTGAAGAAATAATGACCATTATTTTACATATTGGGAAACTGAGGCACGGGAAGATTGAGTAGAATCCAATTTATACAGCTGGTAAGTAGTGGGGTGGGGATTTGAACCCAGGCCCTCTGGTTTTGCAATCCAGCTTCTCAGCCATTTTACTCCCAATGTTTCTGGTGGATGAGTGAATTTAATGAGGCAAAGATGGAGAGGGCATGGGGATTAGGGGTGAGTTCCAGGCAGATGGAACAGAGCTGAATGGAAAATGCTGGGTGGTAGGAAGAGTGCAGAGTGTTCAAGGAGCCAGATGGGGCCAGTGCAGCTGGCACAAGTGGTCCAGTGGTAGGAGGGCAGGGGGAGATGGGCAGGGCTAGATTGCATGGGGCCTAGTAGGAGCATTAGGGTTTGGGTCAGGATCCTGGCAGAATGAGCTCTACAGGGCAGGTACTCTGTCTTCCTCCACCCATGAGTACCCAGCTCTGAGCACACTGCCTGCCGCATAGTAGGAGATGATGAATGGCTAACTAAAGAGGGAGAGAACTCTCCTCTCTCCAGCCCTCACCCTGCTTGGCTTCCTCAGTTCCCACTGTCCGATCAGAATCCCCAGGGATCTTGTTAAAAATATAAATCCTGGGGCTGCAGCCCTGGAAATTCCAGTTTAGTAATTCTTGGTTGAGTCTGGGGATCTGTATTTCCAATAAGCTGCCCAGGTGATTCTGACCTGGCTGTCCCCTGGGGACCCCTGGAAGCCAATAGTTTGGTTTGCAATGGGCCACATGATGGTGGGATGCTGCCCTGCCGACACTTGCTGGGGGACACACCTCACTGCCTCCCATCACAGAGTCTATCTATAGCCTTCTGGAGAGAAACACTCTCGGTAGGGGGTCTTCTGATGGCCTGGCAGCCCTCTTTGGGAATGCAGACAGCAGGTCTGGACTGAGCCTGACCACCTGACCACCTGACCACCTGAGAACCCTGGACTGGATCACTGTTGACCTCGAGTTTCTTTTTTCTTTTTTTTTTCTTTTTTTAAAGATTTTATTTATTTATTTGAGAGAGAGAATGAGAGAGCGAGAGAGAGCACATGAGAGGGGGGAGGGTCAGAGGGAGAAGCAGACTCCCTGCTGAGCAGGGAGCCCTATGCGGGACTCGATCCGGAGACTCCAGGATCATGACCTGAGCCGAAGGCAGTCGCTTAACCAACTGAGCCACCCAGGCGCCCCGACCTCGAGTTTCATGTATTCCTAGAGGTCTGTTGGGAACCAAGAGAGAAATCAGTCAATCAACCAACCAACCAATCAACTAGTCAATCTAGAAAAGAGAGGAAGAAGAGGGCGGGATGGAGACAGGCAAGAAGATGAACTAGGAGAGGAGATGGAGAGAGATGGAAGATGGGGACACAGAGGGAGAGGAGAAAGAGAGTGAATGGAGAGACAGAGACAGAGGGGAGAAAGAAGGCACCAGGGGGGATGGGGTGGTTCTGTGGGGACAGTCCTGAGCAGCGCCAGTTCCAAGAATCCCACAGCAGGGCACTAGATTTCCCAGACAGTTGTGGAGGGGCTCTGAGGGATCACCAGGAAACGTGAGCACAGCTTGCAGGTGTTGACAGAAGTGGTGGGAAGATCTCTGCCCCCTGCCCCCTCTGCCGGGTTCAAGGCTTCAGTGGCTGGGAAAGAGCCCCCTTCCTTGCATCTTCACAGACCAAATCAGTTCAGGACTCCTTGCTTACCTGATTGGGTTGGCTACTCCCAAGGGCTCTCCTGGACATAAGGGCCACCTTTTCCTGATATCATCACTATACAGTGTTAAGGAACAGGAAGCAGGGAAGGCTGGAGGTGGCCAGGAAAGGTGGCCATGTCAGTCCCAGTGGAGTCTAGGGCTCCACTTTGTTATTCAGAATTTCAGCCCTGACATGTGGTGGCTCTAGGGACCCTCTCCATCAGGATGGACCACTGGGCCATTAGCGGATGGACTGTCAGTCACATAGGGCAGAAGAGGGCCCACCTATAGGACTTCTTCAGCTGAAAAATGAGGGCATGGGAGCAGAAGATCATACCTACAGCTATTATGTTGAGCTCCCATTATGTGTCCTACTCCTTTTGTAGGCATTCTAGGACCCATCCTGACCTGGCCACACTGGCTGCTCCAATCTCAGCCCCTGCCAATTCCCACCACTCCCTGTCTTCAACCTCAGTAGCCTCATAGATGCCAAGCCCATTGCCACCCCAGGGCCTTTGCATGTGCTCTTCCCTCTGCAGAATGTCTCCCCCTGGGCTTTGCATGACTGGCTCTTTCTTGCCATTCATCCACATCACCTGTCTCAAGTAGCTTCCCAGTCACTTGCCATTCTGTGACCCACTTTTGTATTTTTTGTCACTCCACTCTTGGCAGCCCCCAACATGTGCAGTCCATTAAAACAGGAACCTTGTCCTTCTTAGTCTTGGGTATCCCACTCCCATCCCTGTGTCTTGCTCAGTGCCTGGCATACATAGGTACTGTGTGTCTATTTGCTGAACAAAACGAGTGAATGAGTGAATGAATGAATAATTGAATGAATGAATAAATGAAATGCAGCTAAAGCATTGGTGCTTAATTCATGTTATTTCATGTAGGTATTATGAATACTTACTTTCCCTGGTACTGGGGGGATATTACTGTCAGCCTCCTACACATGAGAAGACCCAGGTTCTCAGAGATGAGGTCCCATAGCTGGGACCCAGACCAAGGACTCTGCCCCCAGAGTCCTCTGTCTTTCCATTACCCCAGGCTGCCCCACCCTTTGCTGAGCCAAGAGGAGGCCCAGGCAATGAGGAAGTGGGAGTTATTATTGTATTTAGATGGGGAGGTGGTGGTTCAGGGTCAGTCACCAGCTCCTGGCTGGTGGAACTCAGCACTGCCACCCACAGGCCTTTGGTGATGACCTCCCTGAATGTTCTGGTTCCCACCCTCTGCAACTCTGTGATTCCGGGAGGCCCAGGGCAGGGCTGGGAGCAAGTGGCTGCTGTGTTGTCCCCCCACCGCCCCCAGCAGCTGGGTCCTGTAGGAGCCAGGGACAGATGCCCAGTCTGAATAAGGTGCTGGGGCATGGGGGAGAGCGCTGCCCTCAGAACCATTTTGGGCTTACTTTCCAGCCAGACCTTGAGAGAGGGGGGAGGGGCGAGGGTAAAGGCCTTTCCTGATTTCTCCCTGGTGGTACAGGGTAGCTTGAGGCCTCCCGCCCACAGGACAGAGGCTCCTTGTCTTTGTGGGCAGCAGAAAAGCACCACGTGTGCCCGGAGCTTGCAGGGATGGGCTTCATGTGTCCCCTGTTGGCGGTGGCCTGCACCTCTGGGAGCCACTGAACTGAGGTTTATCATGGTCAAGGGGCAAGATCATGGCCTTTAGAGCTACCCAGGTATGGATTCAAGTCCTAGCTCTGCCACTTACTGGCTATGTGATGTTAGGCAAGTCATGCAACTCTCTGAGCCTCAGTTTCCCTATCTGTACAGGGAGAGCACTTAGCAAAGTGCCTGGTCACAGGAAATCAAGCAAGAGGCGCCATCTCCTCACCATCTGGCCACACTCTGACTTTGGGCACACTGTCCTCACCTTGCCCTCCCTTGCCCCCTGGACAAAGGCCTCATCCTTCTGCATGGATGAAGCCTTCCCAGATACCGCAGAGGGCTGGTCAGCCCTGGCTTCTCTGGTGGGAGCTCTGGAGTGAGGGGGTTGTGAAGGTCAGTGTGTGTGCGTTGAGGACCCAAGCTGTGTCTCGTTCATCCGTGTCCCCAGTGCCCAGCGCAGGACTCAATGCAGAGCAGGAGCAAAAGGGAGAGCACTTGAACAAATAGATGGGAGAGGAATTAAAAATAGGAATGAATTAATGAGGAGGAAAAGAGGGAGGATGGAAAGAAGAACACAGGAGAGGAAGGAAGGAGGGAAGGAAACGGGAAAGAAGAGAAATGAGAGAGAAGGCAGAGGGGGAAGATGGGTTCAAGACTGTGTCCCCAGGCCCCCACCCCCTGCTCAGCGCTGACACCTCGGAGCCTGTCCCCTCTCCCCTGCCTGCTCCTTCCTGCCTGTCACTCCACTGAGAGCTTCAGTTGCCTCAGCCTCCCACAAAATATTCATTGTTCTCTTGCCTGCTCGGCTCCGTCTCTCCCTGCCTCTTAGGTGCCAGAAATGGTGGAATTATCAGAGGTAAAACATGTCTGTCACCAGGCCTGGTGAGCGGGGCTGCTACCACCGGCTGATTCATTGAAAGACGCTCCTCTTCCGGGGCAGGGCTTAGGGTACACAGGCTGACCCCAGAAGGCTCAGGGAAGGTGGCAAAGACTATGGAAAGGAACAGTCCCTGGGGCTGGAGCGTCCTTGGCTGGGGTGGGGGGCTCGGAGTGCTGGAGGGGGTCCGGGGGAGGGTGCACAGTGAGCTGGGCGTCCTGGAGGAACCCTATGGGCAACTCCTTGAGCACAATGTGGGGCTGCTGGGATCTTGGGATGGGCTTGTGCTCGGGGCAGGGGACAGACTCTCCAAAGGGGGCTGGAGACAGGCTGAGAGAGCAGGAGAGAGTTAGAACTACAGGCTGAGGGACTGAGGCCAAGAATCTGAAAGGGGCTGAGGCCTGAGCCCGCCCAGGTGTGTGACGATGGCCACAGGGAGTCCAGCTACTAGATGTTGTTTACTGTGCACCCACCCTGTGCCAGGCCTCGATGGGTGTTCTAGAGGCCCTGTCTCATTTTATCCTCACACTAGGCATCATCACCATCCCTATGTGAGGAAACCATAGCACAGACAGGTCGAGGAAATCATCAAGCCCACGAGGACAAACTGTCAGAGTCAAGATTTGAACCAAGGACTGTCAAACCCTGTTGCCTCCCTGTCAAGGCTCACTTTAAAAAAATGATGTATTAATCTTTCTAGAATATAATAATCCATGCTAGCTGTAGGGATTTGGAAAGTAGGTTTCGAAAAAGAAGACAGAATTTATTCTAAGCCAAGGTTTTTTTCTTCTATGCCCTTACAAAAAAAACCCATACAGCATACACCACTTGGCAACTTGTTTTTTCTACTTAGCACCAGAGCATAAGCAATTTCCTAGGTGAGAAACAACTCCCAGTAAGTACAATTGTTAATGATTTTCGCAATATTCTCATAGGGGATATGTGCCCCAATTTCCTTAGCCATTCCTTAATAGCCAAAACATGGACTCCCAAGTCTTCCGTGTTATAAGCAACATGGATGCATTTCTTTGTGCTCAAGCTTCCTCCTGACTTCAGGTGATTGTCTGAGCCTAGATCTCTGGAAGGGGAATGATTAGACCAAAGGAAGGCTGGTTTTCCAGGGGCAGGTAGATGGGAAGGGGATTGAGGTTCCAGGCAGTCTGCCCCAGGGAGGGTGGTTTCTTTCCAAGGGAGACCAACTCATGAGGGAGGCTGGCTTCCTTTGGACTAATGTGTCCCTGATTTCTGGCCGTGGGAGTGAGACCTAAAACAGAGGTTTGATGATTCCCCTTTGTTTCTCAATCCTCTCTGTGGAGCTGGTGGGTAGTTGTTTGGGGAGACCTTCATGTAGTCACTTAGTTACTGGAGGCATCTACCAATTCAGAGATCTTTGGGATCATCCCACCCATCCCTCCCCACGTTCACACAGGTGTGTGTGTGTGTGACAGGTGGGGTCCCAGCAAGGACAGGTAACTTGGGGGTCACTCTGCCTGATAGTAACTTTGCTGCAGCCAGAGGCAAGCCCAGTCTGTTGTTCTTCCCATGATGCTAGATGCTTCTCATTTTTTGATTCCAGGCCATATAATTCTACACCCTGAGCATAGTGAATAACAACCGCTGGTATCATGGTTACCATGGTAACGTTGGCCCCAAATGTTCTCCCAGAGGGGCTGGGAGTGGGGCTTGGGCTGTGAGAGACCTAAGGCTGGGTGGGGGCTGACCTGGATGGGGCCAGAGTCCATTGGTGTCTCAGGCCTGAGGGATGACATCACCCCTAATGCCTTCAAGGAAGCCCCAGGGCTGGGCCTGGAGCAGGGACCGTCACCAGTGATATTCCAATTTGGTGTTGATGTTACCCGTGGAAAGAGAAGCAGGATCCATGTTTCAGATTTTTTTCTTTTTTTTTAAGACCAGAAGATGAGAGACACAGCTGAGTCCTGGAGCAGATGAGCCACATAAGCAAGGAAGGGCCACTGGAGAGAAACCGTGTCAGGCCCTTTTGAAGTTCCAGGGAGGGAAGAGAAGTGCCAGTGAGTGACAGGTGTTGGTTTGTTCTGGAGAAACAACACAGAAAAGTGCCCTGAGAGAGGGCCAGGCCCAGAATGGGGTTCCAGGGATGGAGGGGCTCCCAAGACACAGTCCTGGGGCTCACAAGGCAGGATGACCTCCAAATCCTGCCCCCCAGGTGTCCCCAGAGCCCTTATGCACGGGGGAGGGGAGGGGTTACCTGGGCTGAGGCTGCAGAAGAGGGAGGTGCTGTCACAGGGGAGGATGGGGGCAAGCGAGGCCCTAAGAAGAAGGTGGGCCAGAAGACTCCAGGGTCCAGGGACTGAGGGGAGGTGGTCCACAACTTCCTGCTATCCTCAGTTATCCCTCTGCTCCCCTCCATTCCCTGCTCCTTGCCTACCTCCCTCTTCCCCAGTCTGTTCCCCCCACCCTCTGCCCTTGCTTTCTTCCTTCTCTCTTCCCTTTCCTTCTTCCTCCCCTGCCCCTTTCTCCCTCTCCTCTCCCTCCTTTCTCTCCTGTCTCCTGTTCCCCACCAGGTGACTGGAAATGCAGCAGTCCTCAGCCCCCCTACAGCAAAGCCAACCTGAACTTTACACATACACACATAGACACACATACATTCAACCGCATAGGCTCTTCTTGCCTCCTAGTCATCACCTGGGCCTGCCACTGTTTGCTCAGGGAATCTAAACAGCAGCCCAGAGCAAACAAAAGTGAAAAGGAAAATCTATCGCTAAAATCCAAGGCTAAATAGACATGCACCTGGGACAGCATTTTCCAGACTGTGGCCTGTGAACTCCAGGTCCTCCAGGTGGGGGCTGTGGTCCAGTGACGCAGCTAAAGTGCAGCCTTTGGAGCACACCAGCCACGTGACCTTGGGCAAGTATGTCATCCCTCTGTGCCTCAGTTTCTCTTTCTGCAAAATGGTAATAATGTATCTGCTTCATGGGTGGTTGTGAAGATTAAGTGCCCTAAAATGGGAAGATCTTAGAATAGCTCCTGGCTTATGAGAAGGGCTATATATATAGTGTGTGTGTTTATAAAACCATTAGCTGTTCCTATAGGTGTTCCAGGGAAGGAGGTTTGAGAAACACTGAGTACTTCTTGCCCACCATCTTGGAAATAATTAACACACAACAGTGCATCAGAGGGCCCGGAAGTCCTACAGCAGAGAGATCTGTTCAACTTTGTTTACCTTCATAATTCTCAAACTTGTTTTTACTGTAGTATTTTCCCCTTCCTTCTTTGGAGGCACAAAACACCTATCTCTTGGGACACGCCCACTTTGGAGGGTCACAGTTTGAGAAATGCTGGCTTGGGATTATTCACTGTTTGGAGACCATGGTGAGTGAGGTAGAGGTAGAAAGCCTTATCTGAGTCAACAAAAAGATCGGGTCAAACCCCAGCTTTACTCTGCCAGCCACAGAGCCCAGGAAATGGTGTGGTCAGGCCCCAAGCAAGGAAGTGGCTTGCCCAAGGGAGAGACTCAAGACTGATTCACAGGACCCCCCAGTCCAGGACTCTTCCACTTCCTTCCTTGCTTCTCCCTCAATGCCAAGTAAAAGCAGGAAGTCCTATTTTGGGGGGAGGGGGCGTCCCTCATCTTTGAGACTGGTGGGAGTCTCTGCCGCTGCTCCCCATTGGCTTTTCATGTCCTGCAAGGCTTGGGCCACCGTGGCCACGAAGAACATATGCTTTCCTCCCAACCAAGAAGAAGGAGGAGGTAAGAAGTTCCCACTCTTCTCTCGCCACTGAAAAGAGTAAGAGTAAAAGAGCTAAACTTCCTGCACGGGCTGAGTGACCAGGCACTTTTGAGAGAGCCTGTGCGTGTGCCCCTGTCCCTGGTGCTGAAACGTGTCTGGCCCCTGGGTGGTGGTCCCTCAGCCCCAGACCCGGCTGGAAGAACGGCTGCAGAATCTCTTGGGGGAGAATCCACCAATACTGTGATTCCCAGGCCTTGCACCTTATCTGCTCAGTCAGAATCTCCTGGGGTCAGGAGCCAGCCTCCTCATGTTTGGAAATCTTCCGAGGGGTGGTTTGGGACCCCTCTACCTTAGGGAGCATTTGTGTACCCCAACCCTAGCCTGCTTCTCCCATGGATCAGTGTTTTTCAGTGATATTATTTTCTGAAAACAATTTGTAATTTTGATACTCTCACAGAAAAAAATAAATCATTTTATGTATTTTATATTAATGGAGCAGATTTTATGGGGGTTGGCGGTTCTATTATGTTTACAGCATAGCCATTTTTTCCCCCCACTTGGAGCTTGAGGGTGCATATACCCTCCTGAGTCCATATGTGTGGTGCTCTGAAGTCCACTCCATTCTTTCCCTCGGCCTGCAGGCCTGGCAATTTAGGGCGCTAGAGTGGATTTAATTGTGTTTCTGTGTTCTCTGTCCCCATGTTGCAATGCTCCAGGCATCAATGAGATGCCTCTAGTGTGGTATTTACTCTTTCAGATACTTCTCTTTCCCTCTGGGACCCTGAGGACGATCCTCAGTGGAGAAACGGTCGCATTAGACATTCTGCCAAGAAAGATGTCAGCAGGATGGGGCCAGACAGCTTCCCCAGCCTCTGATGACCCCCTTGGGCTCTAATGCTATGGGGGAGGGCGGATCTGACCCTTGAAGCCCTCATCACTTCTATTCGCGGATGCCAGAGCGGCAGGCTTTGAGGCTGTGAGGAGGTATAGAGTAGTGATCACAATTACAGGCTCGGAGTCAGGCCTGGGTTCAAGGTCTGGTTCTGCTTTTGTTGCCATGTGATCTTGGACAAGTTGCTTTCACTTCCTGGGCCTCAATTGCCTGAAGTGTGACATATGGACAGCTCTATCCATGCCTTAGCAGAGTTGGTGTAGAGATATGGGAGGAAATGGACATCAAGGTGTCATCCTTCAAGTCATCATAAGTTTTTCTATCATACAAATTAATCTCTACCCAGATAATGGCAGCAAACTTAAGGAGGGCATTTGCACGTTAATGCGATATTCTTGGTGGTCTACACACTTCCACTTCTCTCCCCCTCCCCTGGAAATCAAGTTCTAAGAATGAAGTTGAAAGTACATGTTTGGGGTCATGGAAGGGCAGGGTTGTGTGTCCAGGCAGAGTATTGGTCACTGTCCCCTCAGAGTATTGGTCACTGTCTTGCTCTAAGGCATCTTCTTGAGGTACCTCTAAAGGGCAGTCCAGTCCAGAGGAAGAAAGGAAGCTGTCCCAGGGGTTGGAGAAGGTCATTGAGTTTTCCCAGGCCCGGGTGTGGAAGCATTGGGCCAGTGTGGGCCTGGAGCTGCTCAGGTCTTAGGGTTGGGCGGAGGGGAGAAAAATCAAAAGTCACAAACCAGGGGCCCCTTTACCCTGTTTGCACAGAGGAGAACATGGAGGCGCAAGGGGATCCAGAGACTCGCTCAGGGCCACAGGGTTAGTTGGCAGCAGAAGCAATGGAAAGAAACTGGTGTCCTTTTCATTGCACCACATGGCCTTCTGGGCATGGTGCGGAGTCCAACTGCTGCGTCTGTCTAGAGTAAAAAAGACCAGACTCCTGGGGACCTGGGTTAGTTTCTAGGAAGGTGTATTAGATTGGCTCTGTGTGGCCCCAGGGAGAAGCCGCAGTGCTTAGGTGTTGGAAATACAGATTTTGGCATCAGAGAGACTGAAATGTGAACCCAGGCTCTGCTGTTCTCTGTTGCTATGAGCTTGACCTCTGCGAGACTCCGTTTCTTCACCTGGGTGGTGGGACTAATGGGACACACTACCTTAGTGATGTTGTGAGTCAAAGAGCCAGTGGCAATGCGTATGATCTGTCTGTGCATATGCTAAGATGCTCAGTGAGAGCAAAGAGGTGATGGTACGGCCAGAAGTAGCCGAAATTGTGTGTGTGTACGTCCAATGACGGAAGGAGCTGCCTCATCCCCAGAGGTGAGCAACCCCTGGTGGGGATACCACCGAGAGGACTCAGGCATCTGCTGGAGAAACGGACCAGTGCCTTTGATGTCCTGTGAAGCCCACTCTCCCCCTTCTCAATTCCCTGGCTCCTGCACACCAGGGGCCTCTGTTTTCCAAAGCAGCAAGCAGCCTGCATGGTAATTACTTTTGGACTTATTAAGCATAATTATCCCCTAATCGCATACAACCAGTAATTACGGTGGCCGTTACCAGGGGCCTACCCATGCAGCACCACCCGCGGCCCTGGGGTCCAACACTCAGCTGGGGCCTGAGGATGGCCTGGTGTTCCCTGCCCAGGGGTTAGGGGGTGCTGGCCTGAGACGGGGCTGCTGCGTCCCCCACCGGGTGCTCCTGCAGCCTGGGCACCCAGCTGGTGAAGAGTTGCTCACATATGACAGTCCCAGGGCCACTCCAAGCTCCAGCCAGGCCACACGCTCCGCATCCTGTTAATGCTTGCCCGAGCCACCCTGCATCTGCCCATGCTGTTCCCTCCTCTTTTCCTCTTCCTTCCCTCCAACCAACCACCCTCTCCTCTTCCCTTCCTTCAGATATTTTTGAGACTCTTTTATGCTCTTGACACTACTCTAGGTACTAAAGTTACAGCAGTGTTGGGAGCAGGGGACAAAAGCCATGCTTTCATGGGATTTAGCGTCTATTTGGGGGAGAGAGAGAAACAAAGAAGAAAATGGGTAAGTTATGCTCTTAGAAGAGGTTGAGCGCTGCGAAGGAATAGAAGGCAGAGTGATGAGGATGAAGACGAGGGAGGGGTTAGAGAAAGTCATAGTTTTAATGGGATGGCCAGGGTTGGTCTCACGGGGAATGGCACACTTGAACAAAGACTTGAAGGAGGTGATGGGTTAACCTGTGATGATATGTGGGGAGAGAATGTTCAAGGAAGAGGGAGCAGCTAGTGTGAAAACTCTGAGGTGGGAAGAGCCACAGCTGAGGAGGGGGGGTGGCTGGGGCAGAGTGGAGGTGGGGGTGGGGGAGGAGGTCAGTGCCAAAAGGGAGCAGTGGAGGGAAGATTGCTGGCACCTGGTGAGCCATTTAAGGATGTCAGTTTTCCTCTGAATCAAACATTTGAGCAGAGGAGCGGCCTCATCCGGCTAGTGTTTTTGTCTCTGTCCACAGAGAGACATGGGGGCAGGGGTGGGGGGAGCCCAGTGAGCAGGGGCAGTTGCAACAATCCAGGTGGGAAATGGTGGGGGCTTGGCCTGGGAGCTGGGAGGAGTGGGAGGATTCCAGAAATATTTTCAAGGTAGAGAGGACAGGATTCCCTAATAGGGGAGAGAGGCATCAAGGATGGCACCCAGGTTTTTGGTCTCAACAACTGGAAGGAGGGAGTTGCCACTTAGCAAGTGGGAAAGACAAGGGTGAATCAGGTTTCTGAGGAGGGCAGGTGCTCGGTTGGGGACGTGTTAAGGTCTTGGTTATCAGAGAGACGTGCTAGTCTGGGATTCAGAGGAGACAGGTCTGGCTGGGGCATGATTGTGGAAGCCCGCCCTCCCCTCTTCGGATTTATCCCTGTCCTTCTCTGTCCCCCACTCTCTTTTTCTCTCTCCTCAGGGCTTTTTGTGTCTTCCTCCGCATCTCTCTCCCTCGGCCTCCTCTCCTGGGCCTCGGCCTCCACCCCTCCCTGCCCAGCGCCGCGGGGGGCGAGGCCCCTGGGGTGCCGGGATCTCCTGCAGCAGAGGCGCCAGCCAATCTTCCGACGTCTTGGAAGCAGCTTGTGGGCCAAAGGGCTGCGCCTCCTGCCCGCATAATGCGCTCCAATATTTATTTACATGCGGGCCAGACTATTATTTATTAAGGTATCGCTGCCAGCTGTGCGTGGGCTAATTGTTCTTAATGTGCCCCCTCCGGGTTCCCACGGCGGCGACGCCTTCCTGGCAGCGGGGCCAGCGTGGCTCGGAGCGGGGAAACCGAGGCCCGAGCGCGCGGAGTGCGGGCGACCGCGGGGTGCGGGCGCGGAGAGAGGCCAGTGCGCAGCGCAGAGGGTGCTGGGAGCGCGCCGTCGAGAGGTGGGGACGCGGGAGCGCGGGCCGGGGGTCGCGGAGCTCTCGCCTGGAGCGCGATGCGGAGTCTTGGAGCGGGTGGGGGACCCTGAGCGCAAGGGACGGTGCAGGGAAGACTGGGGGGGGGGTGTCTTCTAGCAGGTGAGGGACCCCGAGAGCGAGGGGCCGTGCAGGGGGACTCAGGTGGGGGTCTTGGAACGGATCGGGGATCTCAAGACGGAGGGGCGGTGCAGGGGACCCAGGTGGGGGGTCTTGGAGCGGGTGCGGGACCCCGAGCGCGGGGCCTGGCGGGAGTGAGTTTCGGACGCACAACGCTTGGGCCTCGCGCGGCTCGCCCGGCAGTGGGCGGACAGACGGACGACCGCGGGGCCCCGGGAGGGGGCCGTCGCCTCCCCCCACCCCACCGCGTAGGCGGCGGCTTCGCCTCGCCTGGTTCTCCCGACGTCAGCAGCAGCCGCCGGAGCCGGAGGGAGCGGTTTAATTGGCAGGATTTTGGGTTAAGGACAGATGCGGCTTCGCCGGGTTTGGAGGCAGGACGCGCGGGGCGGGGGTGGGGTGGGGTGGGGTGGGGCGGGGAGGTGCTGGACAGAGTGGGGAGGGGAGCGGGTAAAATAGACTGAGAGAGACCCCGGCTGGGCGCCCCTGCAGAGAGGAGACAAGGCAGAGGTGGGCGACAGTTGGGAGCTAGAAGCAGATGAAGAGGGACGGCAAATACAGCTGGGGAAGAACCGAGGCTACGTGGAGGCTGCAGAGACAGCCGGGAGAGGGCGCTGGCGCTCTGACCCTCCCCTTGCCTGGGACCCCCCCTCCCCCCCATTAGCACAGCGCCTCCCAGGCGGCCGTCTTCCTTGCGGGAGGGGCTAGCTTGGGGACATTGATTCATTTAATTTTATTACTGGTACGGTGGGTACAGTGTCTGCCCATTCCCAGGCCTTGTTGGTGTCACCCAGAAAGTTCTCTCCTGGCTGGGAACTGCAGCTTAAGAAAACCCAGGGAACCCTGCCCTGCCCCCTAGCCCTCCCCGCCCCCCAGCACTCAGTAAAGGCTGACTTCAAGCAGGCATCCTAGCAGCCCCGTGGGTCCCCCTCTGAGCGGCACGGGGCCAAGCACATTTCTTCCTGTGAACAGCGCTGAGGGAGGGATGGTGACAGGCCAACGCTGGATGGAGTAGCCCAGAAACACGTATTTTCCACCACTCAGGGCCAAACCTGTCATTGATGGTGGTTGTAATTTCATCAGGCCTCTGGCCCTGAGGGACAGTGTTGTGCTGGCCGCGGAGCTTTCTGGAACGGCATCCAGTGGATCTGTGGGGTCGGTGGTTACTCTGCAGGTTCCCCAGGCTCCCAGAGCTCATGTCTCCACCCCTGGACCAGCTGTGGCCATGCAGGACGCTGCCACCTGCATGCAGGGGCCTTGTGGCCCAAGGGAAGAGTCCTTGTCTCCAGGAGAGCTGACACAACCTCATGGGCATCCCCCACCCATGGATGTTCTGGAATGTTCTGAAGTCTGGAACCAGGATGGTAAAGTCACCACTGGGGAGTTATCCAGCCCTCCTCCCTCATTCCCCAGATGAGGAATCTGAGGCCCAGAGTCTGTGTGCTGGAATGACCTGGGCTTTCATGGAGGGACCATTGGCGAGGGGGCTGTGGACGGTGCCTGCCCTATCTCCTTATTTCAGCATCAGGGCAGCTGGGTTTTACTACAAAGTGGGGAGGGCAGCAAGATTCATTTTCTGTGTGCCCAGCCTTCTTTCCAGCTCTGCTCCCCGTCACCTCGTGCTCTCTGCTGTGCTCTCTGCTGCCCTAGGACCCAACTTCGCCGCCTAAGTATCTAGCTTGTGGGAACCATCCTCACCCACACACCTGACAAGGGCCTTCCCGAAGACCTCCCCTTAGAGTAGCTGTAATGTAGGATCTTTAGACCCAACAAGGGCAGGCCTGGGGGGACCTGAGTGACCTGGGTCCAGGCCGCATCGCTTCCTGGGCCTCAGTATCTTCATCTGTAGAATGGGGCAGGGTAGACATTTGGAGGTTTCTGAGCACCCTTTCTAGCTCTGATAGCTCGGGACTGCCCAGTAGGAGGAGCAGCTGGGACCTGGGTCGGGTGGGCCAGGGCCCATCTGCTGCTTCCCTTCCTTGGGGCAGGAGTAGAGGGGGTGATGGGCACAAATAGCAGAGAAGAGGCAAAGCTCTCTGGCCCCCAGGAACAGCATGTGCTATGCACGAGGAGCATTTGTTACCCATTCTCCTGTGCCTGGAGCCTCCTGGTCCTCCGCTGCCTTCTGGGGAGGGACAGGAAGAGTGGAGCTGTACTTGCCTCCTGGGGGGTGGGGTGGGGAGGAGGGGACTTAGGCGGCAAGGGGGCAGTGAACCTGCGGCCCCAGCAGCTGAGCTCGGCAGAGCAGGAGAAAATGAAAAGCTTGGTATCAAATGTTCCCTGCCCCTGCGTGGCCCAGCCGCCCTGGCCTGGTGGGAGCCGGGACCCAGGAGATGTGGGGTGAGTGAACCAGTGGGGCAGTGTGTTGAAGGAGAGAGACCTGGCCCTAGGGTTGGGCGGACGTGGGTTTGGATCCTTCCCCACCTGTTTCTAGCTGGGGGACCTTGAGCAGATTAATTAATGTCTGTGAACTGGGGTTTTCTCATCGGAAACACCAAAAAGCTACTTCATAGAGTTGTGAGGAGCCCATGAGAGGCATCAGTGGAAAGACCTTAGAAAATGGCTGACATTTAGGACTCCCCAATTTAAAACTTCTGATAATTTTTATTAAAGAGAGGAGGACTGGCTCACCCTCTAAGTGTGCACTTCAGCCTACATGTACTGAGCATCTAGGAGGTTTCAGGCACCGCAAAAGCCCGGTCTCTGCTCTCAGGTTGCTTGTAGTCTGATGGGGGAGACACACAGCCCTGAAATACCACCTAGAAGTGCTGGTAACAGCCATTACCTGGAGGACAAAGGACTGTGGGAGAGGTCCAGTCGGCCCTGGGGTTACAGGTCAAGGAAGGCTTCCTGGAGGAGGTGGGCTGCACGCTGAGCTCTTGGTAAACATCCAACTTGGCAGAGAAAACATGGCAAGGACACGAACAGCTTGCTTGGGGGACACTTGGAATCCAGTCTGTGTTCCTCTGTCACCTGTCGGAAGGTTGTCTCTACCAGCCCAAGGAAAGCAGCATCCTCCCCACCCTAACACTCCCTTTCCCCTAACATTGCTTCATTTTTCTGCCTTTTGCCTTAATGTATGTTTCCTTGATTTTGTGTTTCTTGTCTGTCTCCGCGAGAACATCAGCCCCACGAGTGCAGCATTATGGGCGCAGTTGTGCCCCTCACTCCCAAATTCCTGTGTTGAACTCTGAACCCCTAGGACTCAGAACGTGACCATATTTGGAGATAGGATCTTTCCAGAAGTGATCAAGTTAAAATGAGGTCATTGTGGTGGGCCCTGATCCAATATGCCTGGGGTCCTTGGATAAAGGGGGAATTTGGAGACAGTCGCGTCCCAGAGCCGAGGCCATGTGAAAACTGGGGTGGGGTCTGCTGCCACAAACCCGGGAAGCCCCAGCAGCTGGGAGAGGGGCCTGGACCAGACCCTTTCCTTGAAGTGCTCAGAAGGAACCAACCCTGCCCACACCTTGATCTTGGACTTCTAGCCTCCAGAACAGGAGACATGGCATTTCCTGCTCTGTGGTCCTTTGCTACGCAGCCCTACCCGGCAGCCCAGGCCGAAGCTGTTGTGTCATTGCGTGGCCCCGGTCACTAGGGGGCACCAGCCACAGTTCACGCATGGACTGCCCGTGCTTGAGACATGCGTTGGCGAGGGCCACATCCTGGGTGGTGGCCCGCGTGGAATGGGGGGACCTGCAGAGCCAGGGCCAGCGTGTGATGCAAACAGGGGGTCTGGTGTCTTCAATCCCTCTCGAGTCTCGCCTGCCCGCTTTCTGTTCTTTCCCGGAGTGGTGATCTTTCCTCTGATCCAACCCATCTTTCTCCCGCCCAGTGTGCAAAGCTCAGGGGACTTGGGGGCATCTCAGATCTCCCCGTGGGGGCGGGGGAGGAGGGCCGTCTTCAGACTGAGTATTGTCTCCCCACAGGGTCCTGAGACAGGTGCCACCGGAGCTGCACAAGAGTTGCCTCAGAGAGCACACAGTCTGATGGAGGAGACAGAGCCCCATTTGGAAAACCCCTGGTCAGATGGAGGAGATAAGATCTGTGCCCCTGAAGAGCCTCCAGTCTGATCAGGTCAGGGAGGGCTTCCTGGAGGAGGTGGGCTGCACACTGAGCTACACAACCCTGCCCTGGGAGAGACCAGCAAGTATGGCTGGGAGCTCCCAGTCTGATGGGGGAGACAGAACACACATATGTAGACACTAGTAAATATCCCGTAAGAAGCTGCTGCTGGGAGGAGGCCTGGGAAGGCTTCCTGAAGGAGGAGGGCTCTCACGGAGTCTGGAGAAGGAGGGGTACTAATAGGGTGGCCAGGAGGAGGAGTGGGCAGGGCAGGGCAGGCCCAAGTAGGCACCTCCTTTCCAGTTGCAGGGGAGCTAGCCCAGTGCCTGGACTCACGGGTGAGTACGTGACCGGCACAGCCTTTCAGTGGGCTTCCTAGCCATCACGAATCACCCATTTTTAGCAGGGAAAAAAGGCTGTTGACAGGGGACAGGAATAGCTTCTGAAGCCTCCCTTCATCCCTGCCGCTGCGCTCCTCTTTCCCCGAAACGTCTCTGCAGGCCCGGGCCTGGAAGGCAGTGCACACCCACAGCGCCCTCTGCTGGAAGGCATCAGACAGCACCGCAGGCTCTGCGTGCCAAGGCATTTGTGCGAACAGCCCCGCATTCCGGCTCTGTGGAAGCCCCAGATTCTGAGGTCAGGAGTGAAAGATAGGCGGGAACTGGGTCAGTACCTGAGAGGGTCCATATCTGCAACCTGCAAGATCTTGGAGCTTAAGATCTACTTGGAGTGGCTGAAGGAGCCACCATAGACAACAGCCCCACCCATCCCAGAGCTTACTGGAGGCTCAGGAGCTCTGAGTATCCAGGGCCCCACCTCCCCCCAGGCTAGGAGGAGACCTTCTCCCAACAGATGACCTATGCCTCATTATATCGAACAGGATGTGTCCCTTTCTTTCTCCAACCCTGGATCTGGGGTGGCTAGACTTCAGGTGAGTGGTCTGGATGCTTCCAGAAGGGATTCATCATTGGGAGATTATAAGTGATGCTCCTATGAGAAGGAGGGTAGCTGCTGCTGGAGGGCAGAACGAGAGAGCTTGGCAGAGCTAGGCTAGGACTCAACATACTGTTTTCTCCCATTTCAGACGGAGATAAAGATTAATGAAGCCTAAGGGAGCTCAGGTTTCTCAGGACGCCAACAGTGCCTTGGAGGGAACTGGCACCCACAGGACAGAGAACCCAGGAGAGCCAGGACCTGAACCTTGGGCTCCCTTCCTTCTCTCCTTCTGCAGAGTTCCTGGAGAGAATCCAAGGGTACTGAGTCTCTGCTTTCCTGAGTATGTTTTTCATAGCACGAGGGGCTAGGAGATCCTTATTGCCGCCCCAGCAGGACACACACACACACAGAGACACACACACCATGCACATGTACACGCACACACACATATACACAAAGTGGCTTTTACAAGATGCACAACTGGAGAAGAAAAGAAAGCAGCAGGTTTCTTATAAAGATGGAGGTCGTGCCTGCTCATAGGTCAGTGAGGTGCTAAAAGAACTTCAGGTCCCCCAGCAGCCTAGAGCTGTGGTGGGAGGTCAGAGAAAGGGCTTGTCTAGCTCAGCAAAGGCCCATTACCCAGCTGAGAGTCATCCATGAGGGCCACGCCTGTGTGCATTTCTGTTGGCCTCGTCAGTCTCAGCCTGTTGACTCCTCAGATGGTTCCTATTAGGGGCTGTTAGCACATCACAGCGACGTTTTTTGGCCTGTTGGGAATTCCTGTTTTAGTCGCCTGTTCTCCCTGAAGGCTGCAAAGGGATGACCGATGTGAGGAAACAAGGTAAGGTGCTAAAGGATTTCCAGATGACTTAGGTTTGCTTTTGGAGGCAGTTTGTGTGGGTTCCAAGACAAAATGGCGGCTGGGGATGATTTTCAAATAAATGTATTTTGTGACCACTAATTGCTTCGGAGGGAAATCGGAAATGTGGGAGGCAGCTGTGCAGAGCATTGGTGGCAGGTGCTGTTAGGGTCCTGCCGTACCCCCACAGGTGGTTCAGTTCCTGGAGCACATGGGCTGGACACCCACCAATACCTGTACTTCTCTGACTGGTGGCTTTCTCTACCTGCAGAAGTGAGCCCAGCAGGGGCACCTGGGCTGAGGCCAGAAGTGCCACGGAATGAGTGCCATTTCTTAGGAGTGACCCTCAACCAGTGACTGACTGGAGCTGGAGCACACACCTCATTCCTTCTCCGTGACCTTGGAGATGTGCATCTACTCTGGTTTCCAGTGGGATGAAAGTCCACACTCATAGCCGTAACCTTCCCTTTACTGGTGTCCTTCGTGTTGCTCTTTTACTTCCTCACTTGCCTCGGTGTTTCCGGGGATTGCACAAATACACTCTTTGCACTGAATCCTTATCTCAAGCTCTGCTTCTGGGGGAACCACCGTGACCAACTTGTTCCGATTTTCCCGGGATTGTTCCAATTTTAGCAATTTTTTTTTTTTAAGATTTTATTTATTTGCGAGAGAGAGAATGAGAGAGAGCATGAGAGGGAGGAGGGTCAGAGGGAGAAGCAGACTCCCTGCTGAGCAGGGAGCCCGATGTGGGACTCGATCCCAGGACTCCAGGATCATGACCTGAGCCGAAGGCAGTCGCTTAACCAACTGAGCCACCCAGGTGCCCTGGATTGTTCCAATTTTAAAAGTTAAAGTCCCGCATCCTGAGACTGCCCCGCACCTCAGTCCCAGGCAGACAGGGACGATGGGTCACCCGAGGGGGGATCCCAAACCAAGACAGATGTGAGCACACGGAGCAAGGCAGACAGACCACTGAACCACCAGTTTGAAAGCCAGGTATCAGTTTTGGAGAACAAAAGAGCAGACACAGTATCATTTGGTCATATCATCAGGTTCATTAGTTTTTACGAGCTAAAGGCCTCTAAGAGAACAGTAGCCACCAATGACAAATAAGCCATTCCTTTGAAAACAGACGTGGTCATACAGCCCCAGGGCGTGGTTTGCTAATTGGTGGTGGACTGAAGACGGCTGACGGTCAGGACTCCCACAGCATCCACGGGACTGGCTACTGGAAAAAGGCGGCGGGTGTTCTAAGAACAAGACGTGTCACAGGCACGGAAGGGGACATTACAGGTGAGCAGGCAAGGGAACAGGGCAGCACATTGTAGGCACTTAAGGCTCCGAGGGGGGCAAGCACCGGCCATGCCACTTGAGCCAGAGCCACCTGGGCAAATAGCAAAACTACACGGCGTGTGTCATCACATTTGACCACATTGAGGCAAGGCGCTTTGCCTTGGGAAGCGGCGGTAAGCTCAAGGCAGCTGGCTCTGAGCCAAGGAGGTTTGCAGCATGAACAGGAGGAATCCCACTTTGTCAGGTGATCTGGGAGGCGGTTCAGAGGTCAAAGCCAACAGGCTGAGGGCCCGGAGAACGCGTGGGTCAGGGAGCTCCATTGTAGGGGGCTGGGAGCCTGGCTGGGAGATGCTGCCAAGCTCCTGACCTTAGGACATATTTCTGCAGATCAGATTATCCAGCTGCAAAATGCCACATACGCCCCTGCCCTGGTTATTTTTATACTGGCACTGCGGAGCCTGCTCCAGCTGAGGAATGCGGCCATTTGGTGGGGGGGGGACTGATTTCCCTAGTCCCTGCTAGATTGGTGGGAAAAAAAAAAATCTCCCAAATGCCACGGCAGTGAACACACAGCCCATTCCTGGGGTAGCAATGCCTTTCTCTCTCCCTTTCCAGGGCACTAGGATGCAGAATGCATTTGTGTTTGGGGACCACTTGGGAGAGGTTCCAATACGCAAGTAGTGAATAGCAGCATTTGGACCCTGCAATAGCAGGTGCTTCTCACAGGTTCCAGTGGGGCTGGTGAGTGGGGTGGCCAGTCACCAGGCGGAGGCTGCACACAGATCAGGGGAGACTCCTTTCCTCACTTCCTTTCATTGGGGGTCCCTGCGAAGGAAGAGGGAAGATTCCCCTCCTAGCGAGCAGGTGAACCCGCCCCCCCCCCAGCAGGTAGTTTTCGAACTCGCTACTCCATTCACCCCGTTATAGCAGCCGAGGACAGTAGATGTCGTCTGTTTTGTCCGCAGGCAGGGGAAGGATGGGGAAAACGCAAGTGCTACCTGGAAGCCGGTGTTTATTTTCAAGTCCAGAGCAAGTCTGCCCAAGTGTGGGGCCCAGTTTTCCCGGGATCTGGAGTTGATCTCAGCTGAGGGGGCCCGGAGGGAGGACTCTGTGTGTGGCAGGAGGTTGGATCCTTGGGACACTTTGTGGCAGGGACTCCCTTGTCCCCCCTGGGAAAGGTGGCCCATCGCAGGCCAGGGTCCCACGCTGCTCTAACCCACTATCGGTGTCGGAAAGCTCAGGGGCTGTCCTCTAGTGCAAATGATGCACCGTCTGAGGCCACCCCTACATACGGCAGCATCAGAGGTTGGGGATGTGGCAGGCGAAGACATACTCGCCCCAGAATGCCAGGGAGTGGGGAAATGGTTCATGGAGCAGACATTCTTCAGATGCTTCTCACCAAGCTCCAAAAGGACAGGAGCACCAGCCGATGTGTTCACTCTGCTGCCCTAGGAGGCCTGGCATACAGGAGGTTCTCAATAAAGGCTCTTCCAATGTCAGTGCCTGAAGATCCCTAAGGGAGATCTAGACCAGTGTTTTCCCAACCGAATAACCTGGGGGAGAGCAACCTTCTGAATCACCTCTTTGGAGACTGACAATACACATTTACATATTCATGACTCTGAGTCTGTCTTGACCTAAAGAAGTCTGTTTTCCTTGTGTTTCCCCAACATATTTGCCTGCTGGACAGTTTCTCGTGAATTGCTAATTAACATATCAACCAAGGAATAGTGTTGGAAATGCTGATTGAGTGTAACCTCCTCATTCTACAAAAGATGAAACAGGGCCCCAAGAAAGCAAGCAACTTGCCAGAAGTCACACAGCACGCTGATGGAGTTTAGACCAGCACTGAAATTCCCCGGCGCTCCTCAGTGTTCTTGCCGCTGAAGGCGGCCTCTGTCGGACAGGCCATTAGGCATGTGCACTCTCCTGATCCTTCAGCCAGGCAGGGCATAAATGTTTCTTTGCATCACCTAGAAAGCAAGGGCTAGCTTAACAAAAAAAATCCAGATCCAAGTTAATCCCAATTGCAGGAGCAATGTGTCCCTCCTTGAGAATTTCTGGAACCATCTTAGCTTCAGTGCATGTGCTAATTACCTAAGGTTCTTATTTTTTCCTTAAAGCTAGTCCCTTCTGCTCTGGGCTTGGCAATCCTGGGGGCAGTTTCCGGAGACTGCGTGTCATCTCAATACCTCTGAAGGCCTTTAAAAAATGTCTCTTATCCAGATGTCCCCCAAAGCCCTGGGGTTATTTGATATCCATGAGGATTTTTCCTCTACCCCTTTGGGTGCTAGGCTCGGGAGCCAGGGGCTGTGGATGTCAGCGGCCCAGATTTCCAGCAACTGTTCCTGGAGCAGGATCCGAGGACATTCCCTGGAGAAGGGGGTGGTACACCTACCACCTTGCTGGGTTCTCAGTTACTCCTTCCAGTTCCACACTGGGCCACCTTGAACCTGCTCACTGTCCACACTGAGCCTGGAGACCCCGAATCAGGTGGCTCGGGAGGCTGGTGGCCCAGTCCAGTCTCATCGTGTTAAGAGGAGAGGGGCCCAGAAAGTACACGCAACTGGTTCAAGGTTACACAGATAGCGCAAGTCCATGGTCACTAAGGGGTAAGCATCACAGAGGCAGAGAATCTGGGAAAGTTGGAGCAGGGGCAGCGCCCCAGCTCCTGCGCACCCAGCAAGGGGAAGCCACTTGCCCAAACGAGTGCCAGGAGTTCCCACCCTCGGCCTGACAGGTGCTTCCACTAATGGTGGGCCAAGGAGGGGATGTT
The DNA here is from genome assembly GCF_964656455.1 of Halichoerus grypus. Classification (NCBI taxonomy): domain Eukaryota; kingdom Metazoa; phylum Chordata; class Mammalia; order Carnivora; family Phocidae; genus Halichoerus; species Halichoerus grypus. Next base: position 172,861,457 of record NC_135716.1, read on the forward strand.
ACACCCCTCTCTCCTTAACCCGAAGCTGGGGCTGCTGGCTGCATGAGTGTTACTTTTGTGCGGGGAGGTGTGTAGGGAGGCGACAAGGCTGTCCTCACACCTGCTTGAGGCCTTGAGCAAGAGAGCCTAAAACCCTTATCCCGCTCAGTGGCACTGATTTTAAGCCAACGGCCCAGACTGTCATCCATGCGCCACCTGGGGCAGTGGTGGCCACGGTGCTGGTGACTGCCCGGCTGGGTTCCTCCCCAGAGGGTGATTCTAAAGCACAACACTCAGCCAAGCAGCAGACAGGACTTTATATGAGGTCTCCAGCCCCTTCCCCTCCCTTGGGGATGGATCACCAGGTTTTCGGAGCCTCAGCAGGACCCCAGTGGAGGGAGGCCCTCCTGGGGGATTTTGCAGCACAGCAGGAGGGCAGGGCAAGGCCCCAAATCCAGGGCAGGCTGTGTGGGGGGCAGGATACCACATCTTCTTCTCTACGCCCGAAGGCCATTCTGCTGGAGCCCCTCTCTCCCTCCACCCCTGCTGAAGACCAGGCATTTCTCGAGTCTTCGTGAGGCTGGGACGTGCGCCAGAGCCCACAGCCCCTCCACAGGTCAGTTTGCTTTGTGAGGACCTCCAGATCTCCCTCGAGAGGGACTGGCTTTGTGCCAGGGCCCTGGGGCCCGAAGGGACCACTTGGTGAAGAGACATTAAGGCCTGGAGAGGGTGGTGTGTGGGTTCAGCCTGGAGTCCCAGGCTGCTGGACTTCCAGAGGAGTCTTCAGGGCAGAGACGACTGGGCGCCAGCCCCCAGGGAATCTGAGGCCGCACCCGTCACCACAGGGTACGTGTGGGCTTGAGAGAGGGAAGTGCCCAGGGGCTCTCTGCTGGACAATTCAAGAGTCCTTCATTTCTTTGAATAAATCCCCCTCCCAGCTGAAGCTGCTGGCCCCAAATGCGCTGCAGCCAAGCACTGGTTCTTTGTTGCAGAGAGGGACCCCGAGACCCCAGAATGGAGCCGACGCAGGGGCTCGCGTGCCCCTCAGCGCCAGCGGAGTTCGCCTCGCACAATTCCTGAAACTGTGCAAATTATTTAAGGTGTTGCCTGGTTTCTCCACCGGCTTCTGTGACCATGTCTATTTTGTTTGGACTATTTTTGCACAGACTGAAGCTTAGTTTTCACACCTCCACTGGCAGGGGGTCTCCCCTTGGCCTCCCGTCTCCTCTTCTCAGACTGGAGGTCGCCGAGAGTCTGCAAACTAGAATATACTAAGGGCTTCCAAGCCCAGGGAAAAGGCCCCCGAGTGACTCTTTGTAACATGTTGGGAAGGATGGTTCTCCAGTGGGTTTGTAAGTGGGATTTCGGGGTGCCGGACTGTCACCGTGGAGACAAGGTGGTCTCCCGTGCCTAGACGCGAGCTTGCGGGTCTGGTTACTGACAGTCTTTGGGTTCGCTCATCCACCCTTTTATTTTGGGGGGACGTTGCCCACGGGACCCTCTTCCAGAGAGAACTGGGGTTTAAACTGTATTTTCTCTCTCCCCACCCCACGGCTGCCTGGGCGTCCGGCCGAGAGGAACCTTGGGAGCGTCTAGAGATCTAGTCCAACTCCCTCGCCTCACGCACTTATTTTACAGGTGGGGAAACTGAGGCCCAGACGGGGTAGGGGCTGGCTTACAATCGCACAGCTAGATGGTAGCAAAGTTGGGATTGAACTCAGGCCTCCTGACTGCCAGTCCAGGGCTCTTTCTAGCAACCGTTATATTGGCTACAGCTGCAAAAGCTCCCCCCGCCAGGCCCGCATGGTCCCCTCCCTCTCCTCCCTTCCCGCCCCAACTACACGTAATTTGGGTTATAGCAGAGCATGTTGAACTCCAGGTTCTCGTCCCAGTGCCGCAGCAGCACGAAGAGCTGGCGGGCGGCCGCCTTGAGGGTGCCCCGCGTGCGGCCCTCGGGCACCTCCTGCTTCTCCAGCCACCAGTTGGCTTTGGCGGCCACCAGCTCCCACTCAACGAAGTAGGAGGCCGAGCTGTGCTCCAGCCACGCCAGTGCCACCACCGTGGCCCACAGCTTCCCCGTGTGTTCTGTCACGGCCCTGGGCTCCCAGCCTGGCTTGGCCTCCCCCAGAGGCTCCGGGGAGAAGCCATCACAGGAGGGGTGCCGCGCGGAGGGGCTGGGGCACAGCTGGGGGCTTGGGGTCTTAGACTCAGGCTGGCGGGCGGTGAGGGACACTCGGTGGCAGGTGAAGGGTGAGGTCCACTTGAGCTTCTCCATGGGGATGTGGATGGCCTCGCAGAAGGCTTGGTTGAGCAGGAAGGCTCCGGAGGCCAGCTGCAGAGACACCTGTGTGTGGGGGAGCCCCTCAGTGGGCCTCAAACTTTTTAGCCTGTGGAGTCCCAGGCCATGCAAAAGCCTGGGTCCACACAGCCCGCCCATTCATCCCCCCTCCCTGCCCCCAGCCTGCCCCTCGCGCCTGGGAGATCTACGGGACACCCCGGCCAACTGGGCATCTCTGAGCTTACCCCACGGGCCCTTCAGACTGATCAGGCCCAACCCAACATCTTCCCCTCACACCTGCCTCTTGTGCTGCACAGGTGGGCCCTGCTCGGCCACTGGGGCCGTCCACTGCCATCTGACACACTCTGGGCAGCTCACCTCCCGGTCCCTCCTCCACACTGATCAGTTTCTAAGTCCCAACAGGTGTACTTTCTACTCAGCTCTGCAACCCACCAGCTGCTTCCACTTTCCTCCCCTGCCCCGTCCCCCCAACTCCTCCTCTTTCCCGAATTTGAAGGGTTTTGGTAAGGCATAGACCATGGCGCTCTTTGGAGGCCATCAGCTCAGTGACTTCAAGTTTCTCTTAGAATCAGCGATTTCCAGATCGCTGGCTCATCCTCAACTATCCCCCCGCCGCCCACCCCCAATTCTCCGGCCCCCAAGCTCTCTCCTCTCTCCACTGCCGGCCATGACTCCTCACCCTTCAGGTCTCGGTCTGACCACTGCACTCCTCAGGCAGTCGGCTTCCTTCCTCCCTGACCTCAAGCCTGAAGTCGGTGTCCCTCCGGCCGTCACATGTCCCGCACTAAACCCGACCTCTGCTCTCACATCGCCCAAGCATCAGGAGTGTCTGCTTCCTTGTCCATGTCCCCACTAGACACTGAGTGCCATGAGCTCAGGGACTATGTCCATCCAGTTCAAGGTTGCCTCCCAGGGTCTAGCACGGTGCCTGGCTCCACAAACACTTAATACAAGCACAGTGCTCTGCAGCCCAGGAGGTTTGGAAATTCAGTGTGACACTATGCGTTGGGTGTGTGGGGCCTGGGGCTGTGTGGTGCAGCTCACACCGGGGCCCCTCTCCCAGCACCCTCTAGTCCCCAAGCCCCGCTGGGCCCCCTTGCTCTTCAATGCAGAGACCCCCCCCCGCAGACCTGGGCTTCTCACCCTGCCACAGCATGCTGGGCTGTCTGCAGAGTCGCTTGCTAAACATGGTGCGTGTCCCTGGGGTGTTAATTTTACTTACTTGTGAGCTATTTCGAGGCTTATTTTTATGTATTGGAAAATAAACACACATAGATGGTGGAGTAGAATGCAAAATTCCTGTGAATTTTTTAAAGCAAAGAGAGCAGATTGCCAAGAATATTCGTGATGCTGGCTGGCTTCTAGCAACACTCTCAGGCCCCCGGCCCTTGCCCTGCTGGCTACTTGGGTGGGAAGCTCTCAGTCTTCTTCCCTTTGTGAAGGGGGAGAGGTGGGCAGGAGGCTCACAGGAAGGCCCCTCGGAGTGTGTTGGGGGTTGAGGTCTGGGGTCTGGGGCACTCACCAGCGGGATATAGTCGAAACTCTGGCTCCCTGGGGTTGACTCTGGAGCCTTGGTCAGTGGCTTGCTCAGGAAGCCCTTGGCTGCTCGAGTCAGCAGCCTGGACTTGCTCAGATTCAGCCTGGGTGGGTGGAACCGGGCAAGAGTGGCCAGAGCTGCCCCCCCCCCCGGCGTCCCTGGTCATCCCACCCCCCAGCGCCCGCTCAGCTGCCTCCGAAAGTCAGGGCCAGAAGGGAGGTGACAGATGGCTTTCTCCGACTTCCTCATTTGACAGCTGGGGAAACTGAGGCCCAGGGAGGGGGGGCTTGCGTTTCCCGAGTCAGTCAGTGAGTTAGCAGCAGCCTAGATGAGGAACACGTTAGTGTTCTTTCTGTGACCCTCTTCCGATAGTGTATTCTTGTTCAGCCCAGTGGTCAGAGAATCTTAGGCTAGCCCTCCCAGGGGGTTTGCACTTGCACGGAGACCGTGGACATGTCGGGGGGCTTCCACAGTGCGAAACCGGAAGACAGTGTATCTGGGGGTAGGAGGCCTTCTCGATACCCTTCAGATTGTTCATTTTTGTCTAAATGTCAGGCTGGGCCTGCTTTCTGCCTCCCAAGCCAGGGACGGCCCCAGGGGTCAGCCTACCTCTGGTGGAAATCCCACGTACCTGGATCCAAAGAGAGAGTCTGAGGTCTTGAAGGAAGAAAGGGTATTGGTGGCCAGACTGCTCAGGGGACCTGGAGAGCCACAGAATGACGGTTGGGGCCTGACAGATGACCCTGTCCAAGTGCTCCCTGCCAAGCGGGGAAACAGAGGCCCGGAGAGGAGAAGGGGCCTGCCTACATCCCTAGGGGTCTGAGCTAACCGTTAGGCTGCAGGGCTGCTTTTGACCCAGGTGGTGTGGGGAAGGGTGAAATACCTATGTCCACGTGTAAGAAATAGACCTCCAAGTTTCCGTGGCTGGTGGCTGCTGGTGTCTTCTGGAAGGTTACCCACGGGGGGCAGTGATGGCTTCATATCAGACCCCTCATCCCTGAGTGGGGACATTGAATTTCCTTCCCTGGCACATTGCTGGAGGCTTCTAAGCAGAGTTAGGTGGTAGAATGGTCCCTCAGCTGGGAACTGGGAGGTCCAGTTCCAGGCCCAGTGTTGTCACTAACTTGCTGTGTGACCTTGGGCAAGTCACTTTACCTCTCTGAGTCTTAGTTTCCACGTCGTTAGATTAAGGATGCTCCTATTAATCTCACACAGGGATGTTTTGAGGAATAAATGAACCACTGAGGACTTTGTTGGGCTAAGACACTCTCCTGGCCCAAGGATCAATCACTGCCACCATCTTAATTAAGGACAGAGTTGGCTGACTGCCTACTCACCTTCGGAAGCAACATACTTCTCGCGGCCCGGGGACGTGATCTCACTGAAGGGCGCGGTGGGGCTTTCCTCCATATCTACAACAGATGATGAAGCCAGTGAGGCTTGAGCTCCTCTGGCCCTCCCTTTCTCACCTCTCATCCCCCCAAGGAGAGTGAAGGTCCAAATTCACAGTACCTGGGGGTGGGCTGGGAGAGCAAGGTCAGGGTGTCCACCCCTGCTTGTGTGGGCCTTTGTCTTCCAGAGAGAACACCATTGGTCCCCCATAAGAGTCAGATACACCTGGATTCAAATCCCAACCCCCCCCAACTAGCTGTGTCACCCCGGGAAAGTTACTTCCTTTATAAGTTTAGACTGAAAATTGGGGATCGGACTATCCATCTCACGGTGTTGTAAGGGAGGGATACCCAGTTAGTGCTTAGTGCCTGGCCCAAGGGAAGTGCTCAATAAAGCCCCGAGCTATAGACCTAGCAGGGCAATGGGAGCAGGTCAGGGGCCTGAGGGTGGGGGGAGGGGTGGGCATCAGCTCACCAGGTCTGTGCCTCACTGAGGAGGGGCTCATGCCAACTCTCCAGGAGGCACCAGAACATGGCACTGACTTGTCAGAGGGCTCTGAGCCTCAGTTTCCCCATCTGTAAAATGGGGGATAATAACTACATAGTCTGTTGAATATGCATCATCAGGGTGATTATTCTTATGATCGTTATTTCAAGGGCTGGACCAGGATGGGCAATATACCACAAGGGAAGAGTATAAAATATGGAAAAGTCTTCATGCACACAATTTATCAAAGCCTCTGTCTCCCCTCTGAGACCATTAGTGGCTCTGTGAGGGCCCAGAAGCTCTGTTTTGGGGGCTCGGGAGCAGCACCACAGCGAATTAGGGACTGGATGTGGAGCAACTGAGGCAGGCGGGAGGCCAGCAGCATGGTAGTTCACCTCATGGGCTCTGGAGCCAAGCACTGCCTGGGTTCAAGTCTTGGCTCTACCATGTATCTGCTGTGTGACACTGAGTAAGTCACTTAACTTCTCTGAGCCTCGCTTTCCTCACCAACTTTGTCAGACGCTTGGAGGAAATTAGATTAGAACAGCGCCCAGCACAAAGAAAACTCACAGTACATGTTAGCTATTGTCATCCTTGGGGAGAGAAAGGGCTTGGGATAGAATAAGGGTTTAGAAGTTACAGACACTTGGGTGTGAATCAGAGGTCAATGAAAAGAAGGGATTGGGGCGCCTGGGTGGCTCAGTCGGTTAAGGGTCTGACTCTTGATTTCGGCTCAGGTCATGATCTCAGGGTCGTGGGATCAGCCCCACGGCAGGCTCCGGCTCAACGGGGAGACTGCTCAGGATTCTCTCTCTCCGTCTGCCCCTCCCCCTGCTCTCTCTCAAAATAAAGAAATAAATCTTAAAAAAAAAAAAAAAGAAGGGATTTGTGATTTTGATGGAAGCCATGGGCCACCAAGAACTGGGCTATGGAGAAATGAAAAGGTAGCCAGAAATTTCCTCTAGACGGGAAGCCCAGCTTGGCTCAGGGGTTCCAGCAGCTTCCCCCACCCCCAGTTTGGGAGGCTCTGAGGGACCAAAGAGCTGGCAGAGCTTTTTAGTTCTGTAGTTACGCATTCTTCTACCCCTCACACACTGTTCCTTTTTTTACTCCATCAATGTCTGTGAGAACTTTCGAGTCCCCCAGGTAAAAAATTATTATGATCTGGGTGTCTGGCCTAGGGGCCAGGTGGGACTTCTGATGTCCTTCCCATGCATAGAAGAAGGCAGGAGATACATGAGAGGGCACGAAGGAAGGGGTTAGGACTACTGCAGCAGCCAGGCTGTCTTTGGAGGGACCAAAAGACATGCAGACATTCAGGAAACAGAGGGTTAAAGCTATCTGTGAATTAGTGCCAGGTCACAAAAGGGTCAAATCATGGATGCTTAAGCCATAGGCACAACGAAATCAAGCAAAGGCAGAAAGGAAGCTTTGGGAATTCTGAAAGAAGCAGATGGTAGGACCCAAACAGATGGAACTACCTCTTGGCCCTCGCTTTTCCCCTTGTGTATTAGTTTTCCTGGCATTTGGTGCCTGGGAGGACTCAAGAGATTGGAGTCAGGGAACAGCCCCTGGGCTCTGCAGACTTTGAAAGGGGAGAGGTGGAGGGATGGTGCGGGCACACGGGCTCCCGGCAGCTCTCTCAGCAAAGCTGTGTTCACGGAGGCATACTTGGGCCAAGCTGAGCCTCGGAGAGCCTGGGAGGCCTGGCCTCACCCTGGTCCTGCAGGGGGCCCAGAGGGCAGACTCAGAGCCTGGCTTCCAGGGGGCCTTGGATACCAGGGTGCCTCTGGGGCCCAGGCTTCAGAACACGCCTGAGGCAGCTCTTACTTAGGTTCTGGAATTTGCCATCTCCTGCTGCCGAGTCTTCCCCGAGCAGGGTCTGAGACCGTCCGAAGCCAGCAGCGGCGCCCCTCCACTGTCGGGTCAGGACCTGAGAGTTGATCATCCGCCATGCAGCACCTTCATGAGGACAAGGAGAAGGGGTCAGATGGATACACTTGGGTCAGTCCTTTGCCTGCCTCTCCCCCAGGGCTGGCAGGAATGATTCTCCCTTCAGTCTGTCACTTGTCCAGAGACAGAAAGACATTGTACAAGGTAAGACCATGAGCTTTGGAGCCAGAATGACCTGGGTTTGAACCTCAGCCCCATCTCTTAGTAGCTGGATGGGGTGCTAACCACTATGTGCCTCAGTTTCCTCATCTGGAAAATGGGGATAATAACCTTGCCAGGTCCATGCTATGGCCAAGACAAGGCTCAGGAAGCAGCAATATTTTCTAGTTAGTTAAAAGTCTGCTTTTCTCAAGAACACCCAATTTTCCTTCTCTCCTAGTTTGTGGTCTCAGAGACCAAGGTCCCCATTCCCCTCCCACAGGACAGGGCCTCACCAACAGGGGATGGATAAAGAGAGATGAAGCTATAGCACTCTCAAGTGTGTTTTGGGGAACCCCACTCTTGGAGAACACTAGTCTGTAAACTATTCCTTAAAAAAACGAGGAGTTCTAAGGGGAGGTAAGTTTGGAAGAAGCTGCAAAATACAGTCCCTTCTCTGAGCCTCCTGGTGTATATTAACATACTAAAGGCTCTAACAAGTTCTGCAATCAAGAAAACACTGGGCGTTGAGCTTTATTTAATCCAGTGGTTCCTAAATGTATTTCCTAAACTGGGACTTCCTAGTTTGTGCTGAATGGCCATGCTCAGGACATGCAGCTAGGGTTCTAGTTTCCTGAACCACACTTTGGGAAGTACTGATCCAGGTCTTAGGGGGCTGTGGGACTTGGGTTAAGACATGGGCCAGGTCCCTGAACCTTCCAGGCTGTGGTCTATAGACACTAGGATGGTCTGAGATGGGCGAGGAGGGTGAGATATCCTGAATGTCATTGGGATGACAAAGCCCAGTGAATGAGAATGTCCAGTGGAGTAACAGTCTGGGCCTCTGGCCAGAACCTGAAATGAGAGCAACCCAAAGAGGGAACAGGGTTGTCGATGATTTTGATACCACAGATAAAAAACAGCAGGGGGAGGAGGGAGACAGGAACAAGGAGAGGCACATTTTGTTTTTAAACATTCTTTAGAAGTTCTGCTAAAAAAAAAAAGAAAAAAAAAGGAACTGCAGAGGATGCGAAAATGTAATTCAGGAAAGAAAAAGTACATATAGTTAATGTACCTATGAAAAGTATCTCACCAAAAAAACTAAAAAAATTCCCCAAAGAGAGATTCTTCCCTTGCCTACGAGCCTGGCAGCGTTTAGAAAGATAAGCAGCACACAGTGTTGGTGAAAAACAGACCCCCAAACAACCTTTCCAGTCAGGTCACTTTGGCAAAACACATCCCAGTTTTAAATGGGCAGACTTTTTGATCCGCAATCTTACTTTGGAGAGTTAATTAACCCCAAGGAGATAACCAGACAGGGGCACAAAGATGTTCTTTGCACCATAATTTATGATAATCAAAAGGGGAATAAATTGAAGGTCTAGTACCTGGGGGGCTGGTGGAAAAGGTTCTGATAAACCTTAAGTGGTAGTGGAGAGGAGTAGGAGAGAGTACAGATTCTGCAGCCAGGCCTTGAGATTCAAAGCCTGGCTCTGCCCCTCACTGCTGTGTGACCTTGGGCAAGTAACTTAACTCCCTCTGCCTCTACCTTCCCATCTGTAAAATGGGGATAATAATAGCATCTACTTTGTGGAGCCGTGTTGAGGATTAAGTCATTCGATGTAGATAAAGTGCTTTGGACCACTGTCTAATTGATGATGAAAGTAGAAAACACTGCAGCTATTAAAGTGGTGATAGACAGTCACCTTCATGGAAAGATTTTTTTCCACACCCACATTTGGTAGAACACAGCACATATTGGTATAATCCAATTCATGAAAAATTATCTTTTGATTTCTCTGCATGTAGATATTCACAGCGAGAAGTCTGGAAGGATAGTCACACCAAGGAGGTAATTAGTTACTCATTTCTGGATGACTGTCAATTCCAGGCATTTTTATTTATTTTATGTCTTTCTATATTTTAGAATTTTCTACGGAGAGCACACACATTGTCCCAATTGGAAAAGTACAATAAAGTCCTATTCATTTGGTGGGGAAAAGGGAGTGGGGTGGTTTCATTGCCTTCTGAAGAGCAGTGGGGGGGCGGGGGGCTCATGTACCCACCACCCTATGGTGACTGAATCATCTGCCAGGAGCCTTTTTGCTTCTAGGCCATTCCTTATACCCCTCTCGGCAGGTCTGTGCTCCTTTGTGTCCCAGCTCCCCTCTGACAGCCAAGGGGGTGCTGCTTGGCCCTCAGACGTGCCCATCTGCCTTACCAGAGTTGGGGTACCCCACCACGGTGGGCAGGTACCGGCTCCTGCTCACGTCCACAGGCACAAAGACCGTATACTTGCTGATGACATTGCAGGCCTTGCTGGCGTGCACAGCATTCACCTGGTAACGGCGGCTGGACCCTGTGGAGGGAGAAACCGGGGGTCAGTGTGTGGATCCGGAAAGTCCTACCTGGCACAGAACTTCTGGAAGCTAAAGGAATGGCTAGGCCAGTGGTCCCCATCTTTGGGATTCCATAAGCCCTTAAAATCAAGGGGTCTGCCCACTTGCCAGTTAAGGAGATTAACCCCCACCCCCAAGATTATTAACCTCCATCAGCGTTTCATAAAATAAGGACATTTTAATGTAAAAGAGCTAAGACATCTAGGACAAAAAGATAGTTACACCCCTTAAATAACTTGAGCGTTATTTAAAAAAATCCTCTAGGTGCGCCTGGTGGCTCAGTCAGTGGAGTGTGCCACCCTCGATCTTGGGTTGTGAGTTCGAGCCCCAGGTTGGGTGTAGAGTTCACTTAAAAATAAAATCTAAAAAAAAAAACAACAACCAAACAACAACAACCCAACACCCCTCTACGTCACCTGTATTCTCTATTTTCATTGCAGCTATCCGATAAAAACTTTGCTGCAGGATTTCACAGGTACCCTGGCTGGGTGGGGACCCCTGGTCTGGCCCATTGGGACAATCTTGCAGAGAAGATTGAAAACCAGAGAGGGAGAGCGCAAAACACAGGGTCACACAGCGAGTTAGTAATGGCCCTGGGATCAGAACTCAGGATGATCTGACCCCCAAACCCAAGTTCTTCCCACGGAACAAGTGAGCAGTCTCCATGGCTGGCTGCCTCCGAGGGCTGTGTGAGGAGTCAAGGTGGTGAGGTGAGGGATTGTACAAATATTTTGTAAACTGTAAGGTGAGGTGCTCAGAAAAAAAAATGTGTTATACAAAAGTACAAATAATGTAAACTATAAGCAATATATTACTGTATAAACAAAGCATGAACCTATCACAAATAGTGTTCTCGGGCGCCTGGGTGGCTCAGTTGGTTAAGCGACTGCCTTCAGCTCAGGTCATGATCCTGGAGTCCCGGGATCGAGTCCCACATTGGGCTTCCTGCCCAGCAGGGAGTCTGCTTCTCCCTGTGACCCTCCTCCCTCTCATGCTCTCTGTCTCTCATTCTCTCTCTCTTGCAAATAAATAAAAAATCTTAAAAAAAAAAAAAAACCAAACAAATAGTGTTCTCTGTATCTATACCAATCTATTCTCCAAGCGTGCACCATTGTGATCCCAGGAATCACTGTCTTAGGAATGTTTGCCCCAATTCCTGAACTAAATTAGTTCCCTACCATCCCCATTATAGGATTTCTTGGATCCCTGTATTTCTTAATAGTACTCAGGACAAATGCACTCAATTAATCGTGTGTATAATTATTTGATTCATGTCGGCTTCCCCGCTAGTCCGTGCCATAAGGATGGGGATTGTGGTGGTCACTGCACTGTTGAGCCTTGCCCCGGGATGATCCAAAAGTAATAAATGGCGTTGATGAGTGGGTGAGTGGACCAACTAGGTCTAGTGGGTTCTGTAAGAAGGTGTGGTCCCAGGGGAGCAGGTCAGGGGATAGGGGATAGGGTGGGCCCCATTGTTCTGTCTCTGGAGCCCTACAGGGGGCGCGGCAAGGAGAAGCCCTGGGAGGTGAGAAGGAATGGGGGACTGCAGCAGAGGGAAAAAGGAGAGGACAGATCACCGGATCACGGGACGGGGTGGGAGGGGTGGAGGAGGCCAGGGATGGCGGGGAGGCGTCTGGGGGCTGGGGGACGGGGGGGGGGGGAGGGGGGGGTGATCAAGGAAAGAATGGAACCCTGGGCTGTGTGTGTGTGTGTGTGTGTGTGTGTGGCGGGGAAGGGGGAAGTGGAGGGTGGGGCTGGGAGTGCTGGGGCAGAGGGGAGACACCTGGAGGCAGCGGTGGGGGACAAGAGGTGGAGCACTAGACAGTGGCAGGGCTGTGGGAAGAAGGAGGTTGCCGAAGCCTGGGGAGGAGAGGGGATCACCGGTGGGTGGGCCAGGAGGGGGATGGGGCGGGGCCCGGGTGTGGGGAGGAGGAGAGAGGATCCTGGTGGGGGGGGCGTGGGACGGGGCATGGGGCGGGGCTTGGGGAGGGGGCGGGGCCCGGAAATGGGGAGGGGGTAGGATGGGGCATGGGGCGGGGCTGTGAGGAGGGGCTCCCGGAGGCGGTCCGGAGCGTGCAGGCGCGGAGCTCACCTGGCTCGATCTCGCCCTCGCGCTCCGCCAGCTGCTCGAAGTCGCGGATGATGGCGCGGGCCGCCAGGTGGTGGAAGGTCTCGCTCCACAGGTCGGCGTCGTGTGCCCCTCCCCGCTCCGGGCCGGGGGGCCCCAGCTCAAAGGTCACTTCCCACTGCAAACGTTGGCTGTCGCGCAAGCCCTTGACCACGGCCTTGCCCAGCACCGGGCCTGGAGTGGGGGGCCTGCCGGGATTGATCCGCTCCTCGGACTCTGCCGGGGGCTCCCAGTCCGAGGACGTCTCAGTCTCGAAGGCGGAAGGGTGATGGGACGGCTCTGCGGGCGGAGGGACAACCAGACGATGCTCTGAGCTGGGGCACAGAGGTCAACCCTCAGGGACGTCATTCCTCCCCAGGGCGCAGATATCACGAAGCAAGTACAGTCTTCTTCCCCCCACCCTCCACCTCAAGGAACACAGGAATCCTTCCCTAGGACAGCTGGATGGTATGGACCTGTCCCCAAAATGGGGCAGACCCACCTCCAGGAATCCAGTACCCGAGGTAGCCAGATAGGGTGGGGTGGGGACACTTGGGCAGCGAAGAGTGCAGCCACAGGGACATCTGGGAGCCTCAGTCAGCCCAAGGGCCAGGTTGATCGGGGAAAAGTGGGATTGGTGAGGTTCTCTGGCACGGATGGGCAACAGCCTGTCCTTCCCTCCAAGGGCACAGACAAAGGCATTTGCCCTCAATCCTATCATCTGAAGCTGGGCTACAGCCAAGAATTCCTCCCTGTCCCCCGGTCAGGTCCTAGACCCTGTGGGCACTTACCTAGGTCCCCAGGGCTACGGCTGTCTGAGGCAGGCTTCAGGCTAGACCCAAGATCCGGCTCTTTCATGGGGCTCCAGGTCTGGGTCTCCTGGCTGGAAGGCAGGCTGGGCTGGCAGCCTTGGGGCAGCAGAGAGGGCCTGCGGGCTCCTGGGCCGCGGAGTCTGGGGCCCTGGCTCAGGTCCAGACCACTGTTCAGCAAGGGCTAGGAGTACAAGAGGGAGGGGAGGAGGCTGAGCTCCTACTGGCTGCCCCTTCCCTCCACCCCTAGCCACAGCTCTTTCCCTGGGCAGCCCAGGTCCTTCTGCAGTACCCAAGGACACAACCTACTCTCCACTACCCATGAGAACCATCAACACAAATAATCCCAAAGCATGGATGAAGTCCAAACCATGGAAAACCATGGAAAATCACATACCATGGATAATATTCTAAACCCACTCTTTTTTTGCCATAAAGTTTAAAACTTTGTGTGTGTGTTGGGAGGAGGCTAAAATTATCAGCCTTTTCCTTATGTCTTCTCATATGTCATGCTTAAAAGGTCTTTCCCACTCAAAAAAAATTCTAGAATTTTTATGATTTATTTTTGTTTGCTTAAATCTTTGACTCACATGAAATTTATTTTGGTGTAAAGAAATAGGAACCAGCCTTTCCTTGATTTTCTTAGTACAGATCTCAACACCATTTATTAAATATGGTTCATTCATTGAGTTTCTAAGGTTTATCAATTCCCTACCTCTATCCTATCAAAGTTCTCATGTACATTGGTTTTATTTCTGGACTTTCTCTTCTGTGTTGTGGATTTAATCTGTCTATTCTTGTGCTGGTACAAAAAACACCAAAAGGCAAGGGATAAACTGGGAAATATATCTGCAACACGCATGACAAAGATTATTTTCAAGAAAAAGCTCTTATAAATCACTGGGGCACGGGGAGCAGAGGTAGACTATGGGTTCAGGGCATCTATAGGCAATTCACAGAAAAAGTATCCAATAAACCCATGAAAAAATGCTCTGCCTCATGAGCATTGCTCTAAATTAAAATAAGTTATATGATTTTTTCCACCTTCCAGATTGGCAAATATTTAAACATTTGATGACACCCATTGTGGCCAACAGGGAGACAGGGTTTCTCTCGTGGACCGTTGATGGGAGTATGAACTTGAGGCACACCTGTGGGAGGACACTTCAGCAGTGTGCTATCAACATTAAATGTGCACAAGCTCATTTGACCCAACGATTCCATTTTTAGAAGTTCTGTGGAAATGCACAGGATGCGAATATCTTTGTGCACGTACTATAGATTTGTTGCAGCATTGTTTGTAAAAGTGAATATCTGGACATTCTCAAAATGCACATCAATAGGGGTTGACAAGTTATGGAAGATCCATGCAATGGAAGGCCACACAACAAACACTGAAATGAAAGAGTCAGATTTCTTCATACCCATGTGGGAAGATGTCCAAGATCAAACATATTTTAAAAAAGTAAATTGCAACCATTCTGTATTTTGATTGTGGAGATATTTACATGACTATGCGTTTGTCAAAACTCACAGAACTGTTCACCAAAAAGAGGAATTTTACTGAATACCAAAAAAAAAAAAAAAAAAGAATTAAAAAGACATTAAAAGTGTAAATTGGAGATTTACTTTTGGATTTTAGAGCTATCCAATAATAATTGGATATAATTGGAGATTTACAATGTGATTATTCAAAACATATATGTGTGTTGCGTGTGTGTGTGTGTGTGTGTGTATTATTTCTGGAAGGAAACACTGAAAATCAGTGGGTTCGGGCACAGGGAAGGGGTAATTTTATTTTTACTTTATACCTGCCTGAACTGTTTGAGAGTTTTTATTGCAAACTCTGAGTATGTATTACTTCTGTAATTAAAGAATATTAAATTAATTAAAAATGAATTTTGTGCCTCTGGGAGCACATATGCTTGGTAGGGGGAGAGGATGGGGGGCAAAAGCACTTGCAAGATGAAACAGAAAAAGTGGACTCTCAGGTTTTTAGGTCAACAGTTAACCATGGAGGCTTTCTTATCTCTATCAAGTATTTATTGGGAAGGGGATTGCGCCTCTCCTTTAGATAAGGGCTGCTTAGGGCAGGGGCTGGGGTCCTCCTTCCTGTCTCCTCTGGGCCTGAGGTCCTGGAGATGGTACAAGGGTGTGGGAGAAGAAAGGGACTGGTCACTGGTAGGACGGCCTCGGTAGGAGCTGGTATCCAGCCAGGGCTGCTGGGTCCCAAGAGGTCCTTAATCCCCATCTCCCATCAGAGGCTGGGATTCCCCTCACCCCTGCCCCACCATCACCTCCACACTGAGAAACGGACGCTGCTACAGTTTCCATGGCAACGGGTTAGTCTAAGATTCAGCCCTTCACCCAGCCAGAGGCTGCAGGAAGGGTGTACGTGTGTGCGTGTGCATGCATGTGTGTGCGTTTGTACAAGTGTGTTGGGGAGAATCAGATTGGAGAAGAAGCCGAGCAGGCGACCAGGGAGACATGAGCAAAGATGGGCCAGAAGCAAGCAGGAGACCACAGATGCTAAGCTGCCCAGAGCTCTCACCAAGGAGAGTTGCATTTAAAGGACACCTACTGTATACCAGGGGTGCACCAGGCAGTTCATCTATCAGCCGTTGCCTGCAAGTCTTCCACTTAGAGTTGTCTCCCAGTCAATACCTGCTGATGGCAGGTAGCTCAGTCAGCTGTACAAACTACTCTCCCCATTTCATAGATGGGGAAGTTGGGGCTCAGAGAGGGTAAGCAACATGTTTGAGGAGCGGAGTCCACCTGACTCCAAGATCAGTGTCTTCCAACCGCATCAAATGATCCCTGACTAAGCACAGAGAAGGGCCTGCATCAAATGATCCCTGACTAAGCACAGAGAAGGGCCTGCGGGGTCAAGGGGTCAATGTCTCTGCCCTTGGGGAGTGTAGGAGCTTATGGAGAGGCAGGGAGGGCTGGTGGTGGTGGGTGGGAGAGGGGAGACCGAAAGGGTCCTTTTATGGAATTTGACTCACAATGACAAAGCTACATGAAGCCCATTCTTAAGAAAGTGGATAAGGTATGCAGATAATAACAAACACCAATTTGGTTTGGGACAGTATTTCTCCATCTGGTGATTTTACCCTCTTCCTCAGGGGAATTTGGCAATGAGTGCAGACAGTTTTGGTCATCATGGTTGAAGGTGGTATTCAGTTGATAGAGGCCAGGCATGCTGCCAAACATTCTACAATACACAGGACAGCCCCTTCAACAAAGAATTATTGTGTCAATAGCGCTGAGGTTGAGAAACTTTGGTCCAGCTGAACAGTGGGTGACTAGTCCCGTTCTGGCTCTAATTCTGAGATGATCTCTGCCCTGAGTGAATGTACAACCCTTGGGATTTGCAGAAGGTGCAGTGTGAGGGAGGAGGGAAGTGAGGGCTTTGCAGGCAGAGGGTCCTGGGTTGCAATCCCCTGACTGGCTATGTGACCGTGGATAAGTCACTTGACCTTTCTGGCCCTCAATTTCCACATCTATACAGAGTGGGGGTGGTCAGCTCCCCCACTCCTTCCTCTCAGGAGTGCTATAAAACCAAATGAGTGTAGATGGGGCTGCTCCTTACCAGCTGGGAAGTGTTCCATACAGAGAATGGGTAATGTCACTGAGTACTAGGTACCATTATTAGAAAGGGGCTCAGGCAGATGAAGATCCCCAAAAATGAGGAAGAAGACACTCATTTCGCAGTATAAGTAGTGGACAGGCTCCATCCTTGTGGCTGAAGCAGGAGACAGCTCTCTTCCCATCTATGGTCCCCCCAACTCCAACCTGCCCTGCTCAGATACCTGCAAATCAATCTGCCACCACGGGGCATCTGTGCTGGTCTGGTTGGTGAGGTCCTGAAGCTTGGCTTTCCGAAGTGGGTATCTCCTGGCAGGCACTGTGGGGTCGCTGGCTGTGGCGGCCCTTGGGGAGGGCTTGTGGTTGGTGATCTGGTTGGTGCTATATGCCCGCCGTCGCTGGGAAAAGTCTAGACCTGGGTGGGTGGTGACAAGGGATGCCGTCAGGGTGGAGGTCAGTGGGGAAAGAGAGAGAGGGGCTTGCATGCTCCTTTCCTGCTTGGAAACTTCTTGAGTTATCCATGGCTTGCCTGCTGAAATATTTGTAGATGTCTCACCTCCCTTGGCGTTCAAAGCCTTATGTAAACTGGTCCTAATCCATCTATCCGGCTACTGTCCTTTCTGCTCCTTTTTCAATGTGCTGTGTGCTCCAGATGTACCAGATGAGCAATCACTTGTGTATGTGTTTTCTAGTTTTCTAGCTGTCACATTTCTATGTCTTTGCTCAGCCAGTTTCTACTGCCTGGAATCTCCTCTCCCTTCCCACTTCTAAGAATCTGTGCCTTCATTATGTCTCTGTTGATATCGTCTAACAATGTGTCTTTCCTTGGGACCCCCCCCCCCCACAGCTTATTAAACTTTGCTGTGGTCCCTGTCACTCTGCTTCTATCAAAGTTAGAGCCAACTGTATCTCTTCCACTAGGCAGAGAGTTTCTGAAGGACAAGAGTCCATGTTTGCATCATCCTTGCTTCCCACGCTGTGTTCAGGACTTAGCCATGGTAGGTGATCAATAAATGCCCTATGAATGGAAATTAGCACCATAAAGAGGCTTTGGATGCAAACAGCTCTGGACCTGTCTGTACCCTCCCTCTTGCAGGTTTCATGAGCTTAGCCAAGTTGCTTAAGGGCTCCAAACCTCAGTTTCATCATCTATAAAATCGGTGGAATAGGATCCATCCCTACAGCTGCTAACTATCCAGTGAGATTCTTTGTATAAAGTGCTCAGCACATAGTAAGTGCTCTGCAAAATGTAGCCATCGTGGCCTTCCTGAAGAGAGAGCGAAGCACAAGGAACAGCCGACTAACCAGGATTAGTGGTGGAGTCTCCGATGGATGGCTGGGCATCTTTGGGCTGCCTCAGGTTGAAGTGTGACCCCACGCTCCTGGCACAGTTTCTGCTGTCTGGGCTGGGCCCCTCATCCTGGGAGTGGTAGAAGACGGAGCTGCTGGACCCCTGAGAGTGCAGCATGCTGTATCGTCTCCTCTTGTCCTGGAGGGAGGGAGAGAAAGGAGGGCTGGGAGTGGGGCTAGATGTCAGAAAGAACACCTGTAGGGCAGGCCGGGTGTGATGGGAGGTGGTGGGCGTTCCATCTTTGAGGATCTAGAATAACAGGAAAGCTTTTTGCTTGCTTGAGTAATTTAGGTAGACTTCTGTTCAAGAGATGGTGAATGGAACCAACTCTTCATAACATTTATATTGTTTATATATATATTTAAAGATTTTATTTATTTATTTGACAGAGAGAGACACAGCAAGAGAGGGAATACAAGCAGGGGGAGTGGGAGAGGGAGAAGCAGGCTTCCCGCTGAGCAGGGAGCTGAATGCGGGGCTTGATCCCAGGACCGTGGGATCATGACCTGAGCCGAAGGCAGATGCTTAATGACTGAGCCACCCAGGCACCCCCTATATTGTTTATATTTTTAATTATCTTCTTTATTTAAAAAATTTTTTAAAGGTAATTCTCAATGCCACTGCTGTCTCCAAGTAGGTAACCAAAATTAACAAAATGAACCATCTGCTCCTTCCATTCCATTCTCCACGATATAAACATATATATAAAACATAAGGGCTTTGGAGATAATTTTTATTTTACAAGAACTGGACTATATTACTTACATTTACTTACATTTACATGTATCTTGAATTTTGCACTTAAAACATTTTGGAAATCCTGCATATCAACTCTTCTTTTTAACTTTTGACTGCACAATATTCTAGCACTCCTTATTTTTAAGCATTTGCTTTGTGGCCATTTATTTTGCACCACAAAAAAATTGCTACAGTGAATCCTTGGACATAAATCTATTACATCACTTTTATTTCTAGGTGTTAGATTCTTAGGAGGGATTTCTAGGCTGAGAAGTTATGTATTTCTAATTTCATTAGTTATTTCTAGATTGCTTTCCAGGAGGGCAAGTCATATTTACACCACAATGGGCAAGGGTACCTTTCCCCAAGAGCCCTGCTAGTACCAGGAGAAAACTTTGCCAGTCTCATGGGTAAGGAAAGGAGAAGGCATTTATTTGAGGATCCATTCCAGTGGTAGGGTCCGTTGATGATCTGCTGCCTCCGAGACCTCCAAGGAGGGTCTAGACTGTTCAAAGACCGACCAACATTCTGTTTAGCATCTTCTCCCTACATTTGAAGACCCCACTCTCCATAACACAGTAACCATTACCCTGACATGATTCTTAGGAGATAGTATAACATTCTAAAAGCTGGAAATATCACACACAATTCTCACTTCTCTTGCAAGATTGAAAACACCTTTAACACAGAGCCCACGCTGGGGTGGGGTCACCCAGTTGAGATGGCCGTGTGCCATCCAGTTTGCCATATTCCTCACCACCCCTCTTACCTCTCTGTGGACTCCGTGATAATTGCTATCCTTCATGGCGTTTTCCCCTTTTATTTTTAGAAGTCCATTTCATTCATTTTATACCTGCCCAGTCCCTCTAGGCAATGAATTGGTGACTCCTGCTTAAAAATAAAACAAGATGGCAAATCCTTCAAGCAGGCGTAGAGAGACTCACTAAAGAGGAGAGATGGGGAAATTTCAGGCAATTCCCCACATTTTAGCATGAATTCCACCTTCCTTTGAGAAGTTTCTCACTTTTATCTCACTTCTGTCACCACAGACAAGAGAATGATCCATGTAAGTAAAACACAAACTTATCTAAGGAGACATGACCTGAATAGAGCTTTTGGGGAAAGAAACCTGAGTGCAGTTGTTCTGAACTGAGTTGTTTGTCAAAATCACTTTGGGGCGATTATGTCAAATGCAGGTTCCTGGGCGTTACCCTCAAAGACTTTTATTCAGTAGACTGGCTTGGAGCTTGGGTTCTGCGTTTTATTTATTATTATTATTACTTCTTAAATTAAATTAAAATTTATTTAAATTCAATTAATTAACATATAGCATATTATTAGTTTCAGAGGTAGAGTTCAGTGACTCTGCATTTTATTTTATTTATTTTATTTTTTTAAAGATTTTTATTTATTTATTTGAGAGAGAGAGAGAATGATAGAGAGCATGAGAGTGGGGAGGGTCAGAGGGAGAAGCAGACTTCCTGCTGAGCCAGCAGCCCGATGCAGGGACTTGATCCTGGGACTCCAGGATCATGACCTGAGCCAAAGGCAGTTGCTTAACCAACTGAGCCACCTAGGTGCACCTATTTTATTTTTTAAAAAGATTTTTATTTATTTGAGAGAGAGATAGTTGGAGGGCCAGAGGGGGTAGAGAATCCTGAGGCAGACTCCCTGCTGAGTGCAGAGCTCCACACAGGACTCGATCCCAGGACCCTTAGATCAAGACCCTGAGCCAAAATCTAGAGTTGGCCACTTAACCCAACTGAGCCACCCAGGCGCCCCTTGGGCTCTGCATTTTAGACACATTCCCCCAGTTTTTCTGCTGCAGGGGATCTTAAGAACCACGTGTTGCGATGATAGCATTTACCCAAGAAGTGTCACCATGACCACATGCCCATGGCCTGGCAACCAGACCCCAAAACTGTAGACCGAGATCCAATTAGTTCCTAGTGGCCACCAATAGCCTTTCCAGCTAAGGATGGTTTTGTGGGTAATGTTCTGGAGCCCCGCTGTTCTGGAATGTCTAAGATACTTACAGATCTGGGATGGGAGATGTATAAGGAGGCATCACACACAATGCCATATCCCACCAGCCGCTCTCCGGGGAAGAGGGAGCTGGTGCTCACAGGCGAGATCAGGACCTCGGTGGTCTCGGGGAAGACCCACTCCACAGTTACATCACTCAGGACTGGGGCCATGGCCTTCTTCAGGGATTTGATCATCTGTTAGGCAGGGTCAGAACACAGGTTGGGGGCACATGTGAGCAGGGGCATGCAGAGATGAGGAGCACAGAGACCATGTGGGTATGAGCATGACGGGGTGTGAGCAGAGAAGAAGACACAATAGGCCTTGGGGTGGCTTGTTCAGCAGTGAACGTGCCTCTGAGCTTCTTAGACTACTAGAATGTCAGAGTTGGAGCAGATCTTGCTTCTCTAAGCTTGGCATTTTATAATGAGGACATCTAAGACCCAAAGAAAGTTTGTGTCAAAGCATGGACTGGATAGTGATCTTGAGCAAGTTAATTTGCCTTGCTGGGCCTCTGTTTCCTTTTCCGGTAAAGTGAGTTAGTAATTTTCAACTCTCAATGTAGTTGGGAGGATTAGCTGAGATACTGGATTTGAAGTCGCTGCCTCATGATAGGTGTTCAATAAATGACAGCTGTGGTTTTGCATCACTTAGGCTGATTTCTTCAAATGTACTGCAGAGCTGGAGAAAAATGATTTGGGGATTGTGTAAGCCATAAGGGTGCACTCCCCGATCCCCCTTGGAGGAAGACTGTGTCCTTTTTCTGCAACGAATGCCGTTAGGTGATAGTCTCCAGATGCAGCCCCAGCTTTCCAGCCAAGACCACACCTCTCTCTGGAAGCCCTCAGGCAATGACTGAGCACAGCAGGGATACTAGTGTTGGCAGTTCAGCCCAATTTGACTACCTAATGGGTGATCTTTGCTCCAGAGCTCCCTGTTGGGTTGGCTGAGACCTTGCCAGACTCGCAGTCTGAAGCTCTCCCTGCTCAATCCTTTCACGGGTATGCATGTGCATTACGGGCTGAAGAGTTCTCCTTCCTGCTTCTTCCTCTTTTTTCTTTCACAGACATTATCCCCCAACGAACCTCTTGTAGTTATGAGCTTCTTAAAACCTGCTCTGTCTCTGCTTCCTGGAGGATCTGGACTGACCCAAGGATTTTTTAAGAGTTCGGTTATTAGTGCCAACTGTGCAGAAAATGGAGAGATAACTACAATCTCCTTGATTTCTGGGTCCTTTAGATGCTTCTGAGCCACCATTTGTCATCATCAGGAATGTGGCCAGAAATGACCCCCAACACAACTCCAGATCCATAGAGGCAGTGACTCTTTCAGAAGTCCCAGTCCTGCCCAGCCAGTGGATGGAGCATGTGATCCAGTGGCTGGAGACCAGTGGATCTAGTGTCCTGTACTAATTCCGGGAGTTGCCTGCTTTGTGGCCTCCACCTCTCTGATTCTCACTGGGGTGTATAGTGGCCTAGTGGGGAGCTTAGACTTGGATGAAATGAAATCCCAGCCCCACCACTGAGTTGCTGTATGACCGGTCTGGGCCTCTGAGGTACCAGCACCAAAGAGATTGAGCCCCTTTCTCCTACCTTGGGTTGGAGCCGTTCTCCCTCCACCAGGAACTCAGCACTGCCCTTGGACACAGTTGCCAGCCCTCTCACCAGTCTGTGGCAGACGTTGGGTCCAATTCCAAAGCTATAGCACCTGGGGGAAGGGGAGGAGAGAGGGTGCTATTTCCCACCCTCTGTGTCCTCTTTGTCCCTTTGGTGGGGAAAGGGACAGAGCATGATCCAGCAGAGCTATCTTAGAGCTGATCCTAGCATCAGACAGAGGGTGAAGGAGAAGGCAGAGGGCCATCAGTGGGCACTCACATTCACAACAGCCCATTAACTCCCACCCCAGGACAGAGTCAAAGCAGCAAGAAGGACTTCCTCCACCTAGGCTGCCCTTTGGGAGCTATATGCAGAGGTATGGTGTTATCTCATCCCACCTGAACTCTTGAGGGAAAAAGGCAAACTTCGAAGTTAGCTACACCCCTAGAAAACAAGCACTGTAGGAACTGGAGTTCTCTCCTTTCCTTCTGGCATTTTCCATGATGCCCCACTTCCGGCACCCCCAGCCCAGGGCAGCCCAGGATAACCAAGGCCTAGACCTTCAGCCTGTGCCCACCTGGTGGAGAAGGCATGGTTTCGCAGCAGTTCTAGCACCTTGCCGGTGTTGTTGACGGCACCATCTGTGATCAGGAAGAGAAGCCGTGGGTGGCCTCGGCGCACTGGCTGCCGGATGATCCACTTGAGCGGGGAAAGGATGTTGGTGCCACCCATGTCAGCACGCATTCTCTGGATGTTGTCACAGGCCATGGCCACGCTCTCCTGCAGGGAAGGGTCATGGACAGGGAAGATAGCCCCCAGCATCACCATATGGCACCAAGACTGTAAGCCCCCTGGAGGATGAATCCTTTGTTTCCCTAGATCTTAGATCCATGGATCCAGGGATGCCTTAGATCCATGCACAGGAAGAACGGATGGCCACTCATTTGGTGTGATTCTGCCCAATAGCACCCCTTATGAATGCCCTAAATGCTGTTCGTGGTGTACTAACTTACCACTGTCCTTTCTTTGTTCCTCATTAAAAATATAAACACCCCTGGAAAACGCAGCACATCAAGCTCCAATTGCTCAGTACAAATGAGTGTCCTTTTCTGATGAGCGAGGCAGGAGGTGTAGTGGTAAGACCATTATACTAGAAATCTTAAGACTCTAGTTCTGGCCTGCCTGTGTGCTAATCCCTACAGTACTTTGAAGAAATCATGTGCCCAATGTGGGCTTCAGATTCCCTTCCTCCTGGATCAACACTGTGGAACCCAACTGGCCAAGGACTCCTGGCACCGGATAGACATCAGATGTTCTGCTCCTGATTCATGAAGATGCTCTTTCAACACCTGTGCTTGGGGTAATGGCATCTATCAAAAGCCTTGAAATGGATATGTACCCTCTGAGCCAACAAGACTAAGGATTTATCCCAAGGGAATCATTAAGGATGGGTGTGGAGTCTTTGCTACAAAGATGACTGAATAGAAAAATATGGAAGCAACTGACATGCTCAACTGTAGGGATTTAGTTCAATAGGTCCTGATTGATCCGTGTAGTGAAATACTAGGCAGCCATTAAAATTATCTTGCAGATTAATATTACTGACACGGAACTATGCTTATGATAGGCTGTTGTGTTAGAAAGTAGGTTACAGAATGGTATGGCCCGTCTAATCCTATCATTATTAAAAATGTATCTCACTAATATGTGGAATTTGAGAAAAAAGACAGAGGATCATAGGGGAAGGGAGGGAAAAATGAAACAAGACGAAACCAGAGATGGAGACAAACCATAAGAGACTCTTAATCTCAGGAAACAAACTGAGAGTTGCTGGAGTGGAAGGGTGGGTGGGAGGGATGGGGTGGCGGGGTGATGGACATTGGGGAGGATATGTGCTATGGTGAGCGCTGTGAATTGTGTAAGACTGATGAATCACAGACCTGTGATACCTGTGTACCCCTGAAACAAATAATACATTATATGTTAATAAAAAATAAATCAAAAAATGTGTGTAAACACATAGAACAAGGTCTGGAGGGATTTATACTGAGCTTGTAATGGTGGTCTTTTTTTTTTTTTTCTGATGTGATCATGGTAGACTTTTTAATTTTTCTTTTTGATTATCCGGATTTAAAAATTGTGGGACAATCAATATATATAATTTTTGTATTTTAAAAACCTATAAAGTTATTTTTCATTGAAACGTGTTCCTCCTTTCTCCCTCCCCTCCCTTACGTTCTTTCTTCCTGTTCCTAGACCTGGACAGGATATGCTCCAGTTTTGAGTGTGCTGCTGGGGCCCCAGTCCTCTTGTTCTAAATTGTAGTTTGAGCCTTGTGAGTTCTATTCTTAGCCCACCTCCCCACTTATTCACTCTGTAACCCCTTACAATTCACTCCTTTAGTTCAACCTTACATGAGTCTATCGTTCTCTTGAAACAGAAGCAGGATATATCCTCTCTCCACCCCTTCCTTGGACCCCCTCTCCGTGCACACCCATACTTTGCCCAAAATGGTCCTTATTTTAAAGAGGAGGGATGTCAGAAGACGAGATGTCAGCAAATGGCCTACTCAGAGACAGCCTCTCCAGTTCTCTGCTGTGGGCATCACTGAGTTTCCACAGGGCAAGTGTGGGGGGCAGCTTCTGAGGCAGGCCTCAGGGTTACCCACACTTTCTTTTTCTTCTTTTCCTCTGCTCCTCACCACCCACCCATTCCGGACACAGCCCTGCCCCCTCCTTACCTCACTGTAGGTCTGACTGGAAGGGAAGAGGGTCTTAAATGTGGATCCGAACCCAATGACATTGAAGAGGCAGGCTGGCATGAGGCTCTTAAGAGCCACCAGCATGGCATCCTGGCGGGCGAGAGAGGGATTTTCAGAGTTCTGGAAGGAGTTACTGGCTGCCACCACCCAGCAGTATTCTTATCCCAGCACAGAAGCAGCCTCCAGACGGGCTTTCACCCCACTGCCCGCACCCAACAGTAACTTCTCCCTCAGATCAAGAAATTTGCTGACAGCAACCAGAGGCTGGACCAAAGCCATCATCATAAAACTTCTCATCCGTGTAGCAAGTCCAACTTCTCAAAGCCCTTCTATTATGCTTGCCAGTTCCATTTCACCTCCTGCTGACCCTGAGAGGTTAGAGAGAGCAGGGAGCATCCACTCCCTTCTGCAAAAATGAAATCGACATCCAAGGGAGGCACGTGGCTGAGCCGGGGGCACACTGGGTGGAACAGGCTTTCATCCAGGCCCTTCTGCAACCTACGTGCCCTACCTAGGGTTGACTCTCTAGTTAACAAGTCTCTTAGGGGCAGTCTCTTCAGCTCATATTTGTAAAATGCCCAGGAGATACTTTATATGCATTACTTCATCTTTCCATGACCTCACCATGACAAAAGGGGGATCTGGAGTAGAAAATCTGTGCAGTCTCCTCTCTACTGTAAAGATGCATGGATGTTTGCATCCTCACCATGACCCTTTAGGCAGGCACAATATTATCCCCATTTTATACAAGAGAAAACTGAGGCACAGAGAGGTGCGTTGACTCATTGGTGAGCATTCTGAGAGTAGCGCCTCCAAAGTCTGGGAACATTACAGAGTCCTAACTGGCTTTACCATGCAACACCAGGAGCCCTTGATGAGTTCTGTTGAAATAAATAATCACAAAGAGGAAAGGTGGAGGAGATGGCAGGAGGGATGACGATGATGACGATGATGACAGTAGCACAGGGCAACAGTAAATCTCAAGCAATTACTATGTGCCAAACCCTGTGCTGAGCACTTTCTATTCATTATCTCATTTAATCTCTATAACATGTGTTACAGCACAGTGGATAAGAAGATACATGTTGAAGTTAGCCATCTGTGGGTTTAAGTCTCACTTTTATCATTACTAACTTGACCCTGGACTAGTTAGGTCACCCCTCAGAACCTCAGCTTGGCACGTAGTAAACATTCAGTAAATGGTTACCATCACCAACCCAATGGGAAACGTATGAATAGCAACATCTCTGTTTTACAGATAAGGAAACTGAGGCTCAGAAGGTTAAGACGTTGCACTGGATCACAAAACTTAAGAACAAGACAGCTTTTAAAACATAGCTCCCGAGATCATTTTTCATGTTGGCTCTCTGCCGTGGCACAGAGCTCGGGAATGAGGGGCTCTCCCTTGTCCCCAAGTAGCTTATTGATGGCACCCCAGGGATCTCAGCATGACTTCAGAGAGAAAAACTGTTTGTGTTCCAGAATCTAGAAGGAAGCAGTTGCAACTGGATCTTGGCAACTTCCACAGCATACAGCCTTGCGGGCTCCACAGACCTGCAGCCCCTCTCCCATCCCCCTCTGTAAACATCGAACAGTAACATCAATGTTCCCTCATCTCTTTTTCGCCCATGTCAATACATTTTGTTTCTCTACAAAAAAAAGTCAGTATCTCCTTATTTTTTCATTAGCCACTAATGAATATTCCTGCTAGCAGGAGACTCTGCTGATCCATACAGATTGTCTCTGCTCACACCTATTAGAGTTTTAAAACCATGTTTTTGGCAGCCAGTGGTAGCTGGAGAATGAGACCAGCTGCAGGAGATTAAATTGGCTGAACTTTCCCCCTTTGTGTGGCTGTTCAGATCTCTATTCTCTCCCACCTTCCTAAGCCTAGTTTTTCCTAAAACAGTCTACCTAATGGGCCGCAATTAATGACCCAAGCAAAACCCGCCTATGGCCTCATTGCCAGTGGGGAAAGGAGTGTGTGCCCTGAGTAATTTCTGCACCTTTCTCTAAAAGGGGGCATGTGTAGCAGAATGGACTGTGCCAGGGCAAAGCCATTTGTGAAGGGATGACCGTGAGCTCAGTGAGCTGAACTGGAAAAGAGAGCAGGAGAGACTCCAAAGGGGAAAGGGACTGAGAGGAGAGCCAGAGGAAGTTATTGTCTGAACATTCTGGAAGGTAAAGGTTGGAAAGGTCTTTAGTTCAGGAAATGGATTTCCATTCATAAACTAACTTCATTTAACTGGTAGTAACGCCTGGAATCCAGAGATG
This sequence comes from Halichoerus grypus, assembly GCF_964656455.1. Taxonomy (NCBI): domain Eukaryota; kingdom Metazoa; phylum Chordata; class Mammalia; order Carnivora; family Phocidae; genus Halichoerus; species Halichoerus grypus. The sequence continues at coordinate 172,888,888 of NC_135716.1, forward strand.
ACAAGGATATAGAGAATGAGTCTAAGCTCAGCATGAGAAAAAATGCCATGGTCAATTATTGATGTCTGTCTGGCCTTGGGAGAGGGGAACAAAGGGACATGTGACATATGTTTGCCCTTCCTGAATTAATCTTTCCTTCTCATTTTATAGAAAGGATAACTGAATCCCAGAGGTGAGAAGCAACTTGTCCAAAGCCACATAGCAAGTCAGTGGCAGAATGATCCCCAAACCCAGCTATTGCTCTTTCTACTAAGCCATGCAGCAGAAATGACATAATCAGAGAAGAGAGCTTTTCTCAGTAGAGAGGTATTATCATTCCCTATCAGCAGGGTAAGGAAAATGAGCATTGATCCAACATAGGGAAAGCTTTGATTTCCTCATTAGCTCTGTGATGCTGGGGAAAACACTTGGCCTCTTGGGGACTCAGTCTCCTTACCTGGAAAATGGCAGGGAAAATGGATTAAATGCTCTCTAAGAGACATCATAAGATCCCATGATACTTGAGAGTAACTGAAGAGATGTCTTACAAATTGATACAGCTATGGAATGAAATACACATGGCCACACCGGCCTGGAGTGTGCTTCAGCAGGACTATGGACAGCTCCCCAGTCTAATTCTTGCCTTTGATGGAGGGCAGAGGTCGGGAGAAGGTGACAACCAGTCCTGACCTCAGTGTCAAGAGGCTTCAAGTGGGAACTTTGGTCTCATACATGATTGCTCAGTCATACTTCAAGACTAAACCCGGTCATAGCAAGCCCGAGGAGATAGCGGGTATCACAGATCCCACCCAACCCCTCCCCTCCTTGTCAGTCCTGTTGCCCTGGAAACAAGAGTTTTCTCCAGGGACAGACTAGGGGGAGGGATGAAATTTCAGGTGACAGCAGAGCCTTCTAAATTCTTATTCCCGCATCCTTCATTTCCTTGAACTATGAGCCTTTACCCAGTTCAATAAACAGCGACTGGGGGCTTTTTATGCATAAGTACAGAGCCGGGCTCCATGGGGAGAGATAGATGAGAAAGATCTGGTCCTTTCCCTTAATGAGTTCATAACTCCAGAGGAGGAGACACCACATCCACACAACCAAAAATACAAAGACGAGCTAGACAAAGCCATAATGGAGGCGAATAATCTCCTGAGGGAGATGAAACACTTCTGGATACAGGGAGGAATGTTTATCACTCTTTTGCACTCCTTCAGAACTTCCCACTGCAATGAGGCCATACTCCCAGCTATGGCTGGTTAGCTGGGCTGCCCCCTTGCTTGACTGTGAACTCCTGGAGGGCAGGAACTATGTTTGCAACCTGCTGTTTTTCCAGACGGCCAAGCACAGCGCTTTGCACATATTACGCACTTGAAAAAAAAAAAGAATATTTTCTACTGGATTATACACACTCGTTAAGGCCATGTGCGATGAATCTCTGATGTCAGGTGGCAGGAACAGACAGACAGGAGTTTGATTTTAGACCACAGCAGCTGTGGGACCTTGGGGAGGTTACTGAAATTTTCACGATTGGCTTTCCCATGTGGAAAATGGTGACAATAGGGCCAACCTCACAGGATTATTGTCCGGATTAAACATCAAGCTGTGCATTAAGTGGCTGGGTTGTATCTGATACATAGTAAGCTTCAGCAAATGTTGGTTCCTTCCTCTCTTTTCTGGGCCCCTCTCCACTCAGGATCTAGTGCGGTGTTTCAGCCAGAGCAGGAACTCAACAAAGGTTTGCAGAGTGCCAAGGAAAGCTCTAGATGATTTTATCCCTTGGACAATAGTTCTACCTCTGTTCATACCACTTCAAAGTTTTATTTTGAGAACAAGTTGAGTTTGGGTGTCTCTGTTCAAACTGATTTTAAAAAGTTAAGTTGTTCCTTGTAGTCATGGGTAGTCATTGAGGGAAATAGTTCAGGTGTGGAAGGAGGGCTGCTTGGAACACAAGAGTACTGAGGAAGCTGGTTTGGGGGAGCACAGCTGATCTACCCTGGAACCCTAAGTCCTGGGTGGGGCGGGGTTCCTCTTACAGGTACCTTGACGCGGTGGATGTTGGTCCCACTCATGCTGCCACTCCGGTCAATGAGGAAGATAAACTCGCCATGGGTCTTTCTCAGGTTCGGCTGGATTGACTGGAGGTCAGGGCAGAAGTTGAGCATGATGACAGAATGGTGGGGAATGTCCTTGTGGAGGCGTTTCCGGATGATTTCTGTCTGGAGGAGAAAGGAAAACTCTCACTTGGGCATTCCAGGGGTCCAGAGCCGCTCCTGGGGGCTCAAGCTGGTCCCCGCATTACTCACCAGGCTTTGTCAAGATCCCACTCACACTCTGCACGAGAGAGTCCCAGGTTGACTGCACCTGGCTCTTCCGTGTGTTAGACTTTCACAGTTGCATGGACTTTGGAGGCAGAAAGACCGGGGTTTAAATCCCAGCTCTCACCATCCAGCCGTGTGATCTTGGGCTAGTCCCTCCTCTGGGTCTGTTTCTTCATTTATAAAATGGGGCAAATGATGTCCCCTTCCTAGGGCCAGTAGAGGATGACCCTGAGCAGGAAGTCCCCGCATAGGTACAGGCTGGAAAGCGTCCCTCTGGCTTTCACCCCCAGTGTCTAAGCCACTCTCTGGCTCATCTCCCCTGGGCTTACTGATTCTGATTCTCTCCCTCTGCTAACTTCCTACTCATTCTTCAGATTTTACCTCTTTAGGAAACCTGCCCCCATCTTTAGGGTGGACCGACTAGCTTCCTCCTCTGTGGTATGAAGACAAGAGTACCTATCTCACCGAGTTATATGGACTCAGTGCAATGCTTGTGAAGCCTGCTGCCTGGGACAGAGCAGCTGTTTCTGAACAGGATCCACCATCACCAAACCCTCTGGGGTTTAACTTAGAGCCCCGTACAGAGATGGGCTCCTAAACATTAAAGGGATGACGGGACCATAGTTCTTTATCTATTTTTGCGTGTTCTTCTCGCTGGCCCTGGCAAGCTGCTGCTGAACGTTGCTTCTGGACGCACCCACGCGCTCTTCCCCTCTCTCTCTCCCTCCACTCCGACTTCCTCTCTCTGTCTCTTTATCTGACTGTGTCTGCGTACCTGTGTCTCTGTGTCTGTTTCTCCGTTTTTATTGGAGCCCCTTCCTCAACTCAATCGATGACATCATCACGCACGCAGGTGTTCAAACCCAAGACCTAGGGGTTGTCCTTGGTTCCTCTCTGTCCTCACCCCGTATATCTACCATTCAGCAGAGGGCCATTAGTTCTGCAGCTAAGATGTGTTCTGAACGTGTCTTCTGCTCTGTCTCCACCACCACGACCCCAGTGCAGGACAGTACCGTCTCTTGTCTAGACCCTGAGTGTCATCTTTCTGCCACTTTTTTCTCCCTGTGGTCTATTCTTTTTTTTTTTTTTTTTTTATTTCACTTATTTGAGAGAGAGAGAGAGAGAGAGAGCACAAGCAGGGAGAGGGGCAGAGGCAGAGGGACAAACAGATTCTCTGCTGAGCAGGCAGCCAAAGGCGGGGCTCGATGATCACACTCCCTGCTCTATGTAGAAGGGACCGTCCCTTCTACATAGAGCAGGGAGTGTGATCACTTGTCATCTTGTTGTTTAAACAATAGCTTCCCCTCATACTTTGCATCATGGTTATGAGAACCCCTAATGCCTGACCCCTGCCTACCTGTCCACCCATCTTTGCCCACTCTGCTCCTGATACTTCAACAACACCAGCCACCTGTTTCCCGAACATGTCACCATTGTGCTTCTGGTTCTGGGCACGGTCTTCCATTCCTCACCACTCACCAGGTCTCATTCTCAGACAGGCTTTTTCTAAACCCCAGGCTAACCAGCACGCACACTTATCACTTATTATCATATTATCCTGCTTTATTTCCTTCATGGTCCCCAGCCCTCTCCACACTCATCTAGCTCATTCATTTACTTGTCTGTGTTATAATGTAAGCTTCACGAGAACAAGGACATGTTATTTTTAGTGTTGAACAGAGCAGACATCTATTAGGGACACAGTATTGGTTGAATGAATAAAGGAGAGGATGAATCTGTGTAGGGCTTTTTATCTCCCACTGACCTATGTGTGCATCTCTGGGTGTTTTTTTCCCCCCAGTCTCTCTGTCTCTACTTGTCTCTGCTTCTCTCCGCATCTCTGTCTCTTGTACATGGTGTCTTCCTGTCATTTGCCCCTCTTTGCTAAATCACAGCTTTGGACAGCTTGTCACACCCACTCTTCTTGACTGATGTTCACCCTCTGGATGCCTGCCTCCCTCCCTTGGTGAGGGATCGCGCTCTCCCTCCCACATGGAGCTCCTTTGCCCAAGGCCACTGCCCAGCCTGGCTCACTGGAAGACACAGCCCAAGGTAGCAACAGCGACATCTGCTGATGAAAGGAGCCCTTCTGGGAACCTGATTTTTGCCTCTCAGAGAGGTGGTGTGGGGGCCCTGGCTCGGGATTCTCCAGTGTCTCCTCCAGCTGCCCTTATCCAATTACAATAAACTCATCACTTCTTAGTAGCTTTGGGTGATCCCTATCATCCTTGGAGCTCATGAGAATACATGGTATTTGCATAACCGACCCAAGGTGGCAAATTCTCATTTGCTTCAGCAGTCCCAGATCTAATTGATAAGTCTTGGCAGGCAGGGGAGACAGCCCCAGGCCTGGGAGCCCCACTGCCCCTACCCCTGCCCATGTGCTATAGTTCTCAAAGCTCAGGGGCACTCCCGCTCTGAGAACCTGGCCCCAGCCTCTTCTCCCAGTTGACTCATCTGGGTGAGAGGGCCCCTCTGGGAAGGCAGGTGTTTCCGGTGGGGTCCCTAACATGGGATGATATGGGTCGTGAGCTACTGACCCTTTCCCTTTGCTATCCTTCCTACCTCCCACCAGGCCCTCCAGTGGGATGTCCAGCAATGGGAATGACGTGAGCTGGAAGCAGTCTACACATTCCCATACCTCCCCCCTCTGCCGTGGTCCTCCACCAGTCAGGGAGGGGCTCTTAAATCCAGTGAAGCTGCCCCCCAGGATCGACTCTAAGTGCTTAGCCTCATGTCACCAAAGTCAACTCCCAAGAGAACGGTCTTCCCCTCCTCCCAGCTCACCAGTTCTTTTGGGGTGCTAAACCTCAGTGTTCTCATCAAAAACGGGGAGACCAGAAAAAGAAGTGTGCCATTGTTCTTAAACCTGCCTTGGCCTTCAGGGCCTGGCTTGGTGTGCAGGGCCATGAGCAGGAAAGCCTGCTGGTGTAACTTGCAGCCGGTGTCCCAGCCTCCTACCAGCCTTCCCCAGCCCACCCCTCCCCTCTGCTGAGGCCTCCTCATGCTGGCACTTCATGGGGAGGGCGCGGGCCGAGAAAGGGTCTTCTTCAGGCTTTCTCCACTCTGCTTTTATTCTTTACATAATAGTAGCAAGGATCTCAGAGGAAGGATGAGCAGGACACCCTTTCAGCAGGTGGGAAAAGGGAGGCCTAGGGGTAAAGATTGGGCTGGGAGGGCACCTGCCTGTAGGGTCCTGGGGGTCCCCTGGGGTGGAGTAACCTGGAGAAGACCAAGGTTGTTTCTGCCACCAGCCTAGAATGTCACCTGGCTTAGGCCTCTTGGTGGCACCAGGAGAAGTTGGCCTGGCAGGAGGCAGGAGGACAGGGTGCCTGCTGCATCTGGATGTCCATCTTCCCCTCTCGGTGCCCCAGCCCACTGAGGGAAACACGGACGAGGATCTGCCACCAGCTTGCTGTGGGAGTGACCAGGCAAACCACCCCCTTCCCCTGTCCGGTATCTTCATTGGTCCAGTGATGCCCAAGTGCCAGTGTCACCCCACTTCTGCCACCATGGACTCGGTCCCAGCCACCCTCACCTGTCTCTCTGCCCTGCTGTCCTTCTTCATCCCTTTAATGAACTCCGTTCTTCCTTTCAAGTGCTGCTCAAACTCTCCCAGGGTCATGTCCCCTTTCTCCATCAGGACGTGTGGCATGTGGGGCTCTGCAGAGATGAGATGAACTCTTGGCACTTGTCCGAATTGAGGGCAATACCAGGGACCTTGGCTTAGGAGCAGGATCTTCAGGGTGGGGAGGACTCCCAACTGGAAGAGGGGGATAGATCCCTGACTGCCTGGAGGGGTGGGGGGGCCTTAGCTGGCAGGCAGGAGAGCCTAATGGTCTCAGAGAACTCACTATCCCTCTCTGGACCTCAGTTTACCCATCTGTAAAATGGGAGAGAGACCAGGTTCTGATCTTTTCAGATCCTGACATTTTATGAATCCTTAAAGAGACAAAAGAGTTACTCTCTGAGTGTTCAGAGCTGGGAGGGCCTCATTGAGCTTAGGATTTCAAAGGTCATCTGCTCAGCTGCCTTGGAGGCAAAGTACCCTAATGGGTACCCCGAGGTCTCTGGAGCTAGAATCCAGGCACTCAGCTCTGCCAGCTAGAGTCATGTTTCCAGGAGCCACGTAGCTGGTCTCCTCTCTCTGCCACACCCCCCCCCCGGCGCTCTCCCTGGCCTGGCCACTGGACGAGGGGCCATGTGTCTGTGCCCCACGGGATCAGCATCTCTTCCTTCCCACAGGCCTCCCAGGGGCCCCGCCTGGTGCACCGTACCGCTGGGGTGGATGAGGATCTCCACAGGCCGGTCGAAGGTATGCCTGTTGGCCAAGGTGATAATGATGCTCTTGGCCGATCGCGCAGATGGGGCAGCGTCGGCCCGGATCTCGTGGGTGGGACTCTCTACCCCTGTGTGGAACAGAAAGGCGGAATAGGCTCAGCAGTCTTGGGAGAAATAGGGGCTCAGTGGGGGGAACATGGAGACCCAGGTCAGAGATGAGGGGCTCCTGACTTGCTGTGTAATCACGGACAGGCCTCCTCCATTCCCCGCATCTGCAAAATGGGGGCTTAGACAGATGGTGTTGATGGCCTTTCCTGCCCTGACCTCAGGATCCACTGGGGTCAAAGGGTTGCTTCCTCTTAGGGCACATAAAGAAAGAAAGAGCTCAACATTCGGATCGCTGGGCACTCTGTAAATGCCTTTTGTGTTGGAACGTCATGCTGCTCTGGGAGAACACTCATTGACAAGAAACCATGTCCTTGTATCCCTTTAAAACCTTGAGTGGGCTGGGGATGGGAGCCATCAGAACAATGGTCCCCAACTCTGGCTGCACATTAGAATCACCTGGGAGCTCTGAAATATTCCAATCCCCAGGACATACCCCAGACCACTGTCATCAGTAGCTCTGGGTGGGGTCTGGGCGGCAGGATTTGAAAGCTCCCCAGGTGATTCGACCATGCAAGGTAAGAACCAGGAAGCACCTCTGTGCCTGTTTCCTCTAGGAGAGGACCAAGGATGTCCATGCCCCCGTGGACATCGCCCCACGGGAGCCATTGAGGTGGGTATGGGGATAGTCTTGAAACCTGTCCTTGGGAGGGGCTCATCTTTGGGCCACATGTTGGGGGGCATGAACTTCAGGATGTCTTCCATCTGGGCAGGACCACTTCCTTGCCCTCCCCTTCCTCTCTATCCCTGGCAGCTTTTGGCCCGAAGCCCTCTCCACTTTGGAGCCTCAGGCTCCCCGAATCCAGGTCTGGGCAGCTGTGTCTCACCTGCGAGCAAGCAGGGCCCACGAATCTCCAGCTGGAAGCTGAACTCATATTCCATGGGGTTGGACACATCGGTGTCCAGGAGAGTCGCCAAGCACAGCTTGCTCCAGGGGTCCAGGGCGCGGGTGCCGAAGCAATGCTTGTCTTTGCTGGGAAGGGGGTGGAGAGGAGGAGGAAGGGGAGGAGGAGGAAGCAGGGGGCCAGCGGAAAGACGGAAGAAGCTGGTGAGCCCCGGGTAGCCCTGGCAGCCCTGCAGCCCAGCTCTCAAGGGGGCTCACGAGCTTCCTCCCACCTCCCACCCTTACTCTGCCTGCCACGCCACATGCCTCCAGGGAGGGCCCGGACTCCGACGTAAGGCGCAGCTACCTGGTAGGCCTGGTGCCCCCTACCAGCGGCGCACGTTCTCACCAGCGCCCTGGGAAGAGGTATCAGGGCCCCCATCTCCCCATTTCCCACATGGGAAAACAGAGGCTCCACAAGATGCGGCGGCTACCCCAAGTTCCTACAGCTAGGACTTGGCAGAGAGTGCGTCCTTGCCAGGTCAGTCTGGCTCCACAGTGAAGAGGTTAACACCACATCACCCCATTTCTTGGCTCCCTGCCCTTCTCTGTGAGCTGGGAGCCCCTGCACAAGCCACTTCTCCAAGCCTCAGTTTCCCATCCATGAAATGGAGGTAATAATGAGGTGCCTTGAGGGAGTGCTCAGTGAAGGGTCCCTTGCTGAAGGCTCAAGTTTCTGGGCTCTCTTTCTGGGTCATCCCCACCCTGTCTCAGACGGACCCTGCTCCATCCCCCACCCCCAGGGCCACACCCTTCTGTCCTGAATGGCATTCAATCGCTTCCTTTGTATCGCTCACTGCTGTGTTTCTGAGCTCCATCTATGTGGCGGTCTGCAAACCAGCCTTTGCTGGGACATGGTATCACTTAGGAGCATCTGTTATCTCGGACTTATTTCTTCCTGCCTCCCTGTGTCAACAGATAACACCGCCATGAAGATCCTCATCTGCGTCCCTTTTTTGGGCTTAGGAAAGAATTTCTCTGGGGCTCCTGGGTCAAAGGCTTGTGTGCTGTCTTTAACCTGCTGACATTGGCACAACCGTGCCTTCTGTGTCTGAGAGGCAGGGCCTACCAGGGCTGGGGACATTCAAGGCCTCGGTGGGTCCAGGAACGAGAGGCCTGGGAGGCCCTGAGAAGCTTATTCCTGCCCCTCCCGGCAGGTGGAGTGAAACAGATGCTCTCTGGAGAAGCAGGTAGCAAATCCCCATGAAGCTCAAAGTCGCTCAGACAGAGTGACACAAGAAAAAATAAGAAGCATAGGTAATACCAAGTGCTAGTGAGGAGGAGGAGAGAAGGAGACTCTTCCTTCCGCTGGTAGAAGTGGAAACTTACCAGCCTAGAAAGCAACTGGCAATACGCAGCATGCGTCTGGTGTTCCTGGTCTGACATTGGCTTGTGCCGCCTGCTTCTCTGCTGTGCCGACAAGGTGTCCTCGCCCTAGGCTTCAGGATCCTATAATCGGACTCCCCATCATCCCTCTGACCTCTCTCTTTCCTGCTCCTACGCTGCTATAGCCATATTAGCCTTCTTGCTGCTCCTCCAACTCACCACACCCATTGCTGCCTCAGGGCCTTTGCACTAACCACTTGCTCTGCCCTCTGCCCAGAATGTTCTTCCTCCAGCATATTTCCAGCCTCCCTTTCTTTAGATCAGGCTTCAAATGTTGCCTAAGCCTAGTCTATTTGAGCTAAAATAGCACCCAACCGCACTCTCTCCTCCTCTAGCCTCTATGCTATGAAGCATTTAGCTTCACAGAACTCACCTAACATATTACATGTCATGAGCTTATTTCTTTAGTCTGTCCCCATGTCCCCCCACCCCCATCAGAATGCCAGCCCCATGAGGGCAGGGACCTTGTCTGTCTAGTTTACTGCTGTATTCCCAGCACCTGGAACCTTGCCTGGCACCCAGGAGGTGTTTAATTACTGTCCAGGTAATAACTGAAGAGTGCCCTCCAGGCTGACTCCACGTGGGAAGCTGCAAGAACCCTCCCCCAGCTTGGTCTGAGGCCGGCATTCTAATGGTGGCCTCCAGAACTTTGCTGACACCATCTTCTGTGTCCCCGGCTGTCCCCAGAACCCTACCAGGGTGTGTATGAAACTGCAGGATATGCATGGGGCATCTTCCCAGATTTCAGCTTGGTTCAAAGGTTTGAGACAGGACTTAGGGTGGGGGGGAGTTCAGTAGTTTAACTGGTCATTAATTATGAGTGTTATTTTTATGTCAAAATGGTACAAAGATCCTCTGGAATAGATTTTAAAAATTCACACATGAAGATAAAATACAAGACCTCAAAAGACATCTGAATGCAGCAGGTAAGAAGGGCCTCCTCTCTCCCTGCACGGGAAATGCTCATCCTCCTCAGTCCTCAGGTGGGGAAAAGGGAGGAGACCCAATTTCAGCAGCCGGGGCTTCAGGCTGTGACCCATCTTCTCTTCCTGCCACCCCTCCAGGGGAGCAGAGAGAAACTGTCCTGCCCTGGGCTTGTAGTATTCCCAGCCCACCTTGCTGAAACCCCTTGTAATGGCTTTTTGTTGCTTTGGGAGAACCTGAAGTTGACCAGGGCCACGGGGCATCCTGTGTGTCTACAGCCTCATCTCCTATGGACCTGCTTCGGTTTCCCTCTGGAGTCCTGTCCTTGCTACGTCAGGGCCTTTGCCCCTGCTATTTTCACCTGTGGGAATGTTCCTCTCTGTGCCCACTTCTCCGTCATGGCTCAGCTCCCAGCTGAAATATCACTCCCCCGAGAAGCCTGACCTCCCCCTTAGCCCCCCAGGGTGGGTCCCTCTTTTATAGGTCAGCCCAATGCTCTTCTCCTTCATTGCACTTTTCACATCATTAATTATGCATGCAAGCACAGAAACAATTACCTACATATCAGTAGTGTTCTTAGTTGGATAATGATCTCTCCCACCCAGTTCCACTTAGGAAGGAGACATGCTGGTTTGGTGCCCTCTGTATCCCTAATACTCAGCTCAGTGTCTAGCACCTAGTAGGTGCTCAGAAAATACCTCTTGTGTGCTTATAGAATAGAGCCTGGAAATTCTCATCCCAAGCTGTCCAAATACCAGAGCTTCTGGCCGATAGCGACAGGGGGCATTTCAGGGAGATTCTTAAGTGTTCTAAAAGTGAATGGAGGGGAACAATTATTCAGATGGTGGCCACCTTAGCACTGAGCCTCGCCTTCTTCTCTCTCTTTCTCCCACCCCTCACTCCCCTGCCTTCATCCAACTGACTCCCTGTGGCCACCCAAGGCTCTGCCCCTGGTCTGGGCTGGGGCTCCTTACCTCTGGGCCTGCTGGGTGGAGGGGTCGATGCTCTCGGTGCAGAACTGAGGCACGGTCGGGGCGCAGACAGAAGGCAGCAGGACCCGCACAGCCCCGCTGGGCAGCGTCGGCAGCTCCGAGGAGGTGCTGACAAAGATGGTGACGTTCTCCATAGGGGCAATGGTCCCCAGGTTGACCACGAACAGGATCCGCTCCAAATCCTCATCCAAAGCCACCTTCCCTGGTGTGCAGGAAGGAGGGATGACAGAAACCCCCTCTTGCAGAGTGTTCCCTAAGTGACAGGCCTGGAGTCAGCAGCTATGCATAAATTATCTCTAGTTCCCCGTAACTGTGGTAGGTTTGCGAGCCCCTTTTGCTGATGGGAAAACCCCGGCTTAGCGTGGGGATGCGACTTGCCCAAGTTACTCAGTAAATAAATTACTCATTGAACCCGGATCTGAACCCACAGGGGTCTGAGGCCAGGCCCCGTGTACTTTCTGCTGGGAGTGCCAGGCTGGGACCCACAAAACCCCGACAGAAGTCACGTCCCCGTTCCCAGACTCTGCTTCCCCTCAAAGAATCACATTTAAGCCCCCTCCCAGCTTTGGGGCAAGAGCTTTTGTTCAATTCTCTTCTGTTCTTTGAGAGGCCCATTCCCTCACCCCTCCTTAGCCAGCGTCACCCAGCCACCAAGCCCTTCGTGAAGACCTCCCTGGTCCCCACTCGGCCCCTCTCTCCCTCCTCCGACATTATCCAGACCTCTTCTGCCATAGCCACTCCCACCTCCTGTTGTGGTTACCGTGAAGCATGTCCTAGCCCTTCTTCCAGGCTGTAAGCAGCCCTAACAACTTGGAGGCAATTTGGTATCTTACATGTGCTGGGTGATCATTAAAAGATTCTCGAATGTCTTAATGATCAGATCACAGACCCAACGGTAAGAATCTCTTACGTCACATGGTACTTGGTCTGAATTCAAATCCTGATGGTCACTAATGTGCTGTGTGACCTTGGGCCGGTCACCCACCCTCTCTGTGCTTCAGTATCCTCAATAGCAGGCCCAGTAGCCATGATTTGAGTCCTTACACTGTATCAGAGACTGTCATCTCTGCAACCATGTCTCTGTTGAGCTTTGGGGGTATACAATTACTAGTTCCATTTTACAGATGAAGTTTAATTTTTTATTTAAGCTCATAGCATTTGCAAGCAACAGGATGGGGAGTCAAGCCCTGGTATGATTCATTCCACAGCCTCTGAGCTTAAGGGACGTGCTCTCTATAGAGATATAGAGGTGAGAGCAGGAACAAGGTTCAGAGAGGTTAAATGATAGGCCTGAGGTCACACAGGATTCCTGACTCCTGGTTTAGTGCTCTTTCTACCCTATCCCACTGCTGTCCTTCCAGTCTGCTCGAGACCCCAGCCAGGCCTGGGCCCCGCCTCAGCCCTTCTGTCCTCCTCACCTGTGAGAGTTGTGGCTCGGAGGCGGGTGCCCTCAAAGTGGGCGCTGTCCATCTTGGCTTTGTCCTTGATCTGCACTGTCACGATACGGTCAGCAATGACCGCCTCAAAGCCGACCACCGTGGTATATTCATCCAGTGGGTACACGAAGAGGCCTGCAGGGGAAGGGCCCGGCATCACGGGGTGCCCCAGCCGCACCCTGCACACCCCGCCCGAGGGAGGGAAGCCAAGCCTTTGACCTGCCAGATGGATGGATGGTACTCACTGCCACTTAGAAGATCCTGGGGGACTCCAGCTGGGGCCCCGTGGCTCTGGGGTGGGGGGGAGAGGGGGGTAAGTGCACCAGAAGCACTGTGGGAGCAGTGGGGCGGCTTGCAAAGGGACAGATCTTACTCCGCAGGCATGTGAGACCCATGTGGCCAGGCCTTCTGAGTTTTCAAGAGACAGTGGAAATCCGGGTTTTTATGTACTGGTTGTGTGTGCCAAGGAGCTGGGGCATCGGAGGAAACAGACTAAGGCTCTAATCCAGTCCAGGCCAGCCCTCCAAGCCTGGTGACCTTCGATAAGACACTTGGCTTCTTGCAGACTCACAGCCCCATCTATAAAATGGGGCCAAGAGAGCCAAACTCATGAGGTTCTTGCGAAACTGGAAAAAGTAGCCACCATGATTTAGCTGTGTGCCTCGTGTTTTTATACCTTAGTGCTTCTCAGACTCTAAGAGCACATGAGTCACCTGGGTGGGGGGCCCACGAACCCTGGGGCAGCACAATGCCTGGCCCATGGTGAGCCCCCCATAGACCCCGGCTCCCATCCCTCTGAGCCTCAGCCTCCTCATCTCCAAAATGGGGAGACTGGTTCTCCCTGCACGAGGAAAGCCCAAAGACCCTCCCCACATTGGCCAGTCCTTTATCTCCTGGGCCCCTAGCAAGTTCCATTTTAAGTCGCCCCCTGGAGATTTTCCTAAACAGAGGACCAGGGCGATCTGCTCTGCCCAGGAGGTTTCTGAGGAAAAGTCAGTTTCCCTGCAGGTTCCTCTGGGAACCGAGAAGGTTGGGACAGAGGGTGGTACCCCAAGACATGAAGTCTGGGGATTAGGAGGCCCCCATCGCTGGGGACGAGGAGGAATGTTAGCCGCAACAAGCCTTTACGCAGCCCCTCTTGGCCCGCCTTCCCGTGACCCTCTTCCCGAAGTGGGAAGGGAGGCGATGGATTGACAGACTTCTGCCGGCCAGGGTCCCGCACTCTCTCGACCGTCCCACACGGATGATTCATAGTCTCACACTGCTTTTCATTCCGCGTGGTCCTTCCTCGTGCATTACCTCATCGGCTCCTCCTGCAAACCCTGGTGTCCAGACAGGCAGAGGAGCATCCCGACCTGGAGAAGGACAGTGGCTTCCCCAATGTCACAGAGGCAAGAGTGGGAGCTCCTGGTTCTCCGTAGAGTCTTGATGCCTCTCCTACTGGGAGGCTCCCTGAGAAAGTGGGGGGACCGGCCATTTGAGGCAGGTGGGCCTGCCTTGTGGGCTGAGCCCAAATCCTGACCTGATTGCTACTGGCCTTGAGGCCTGAGGGGTGGAACCGCCATGCCCATTTCACAGATGAGCAAACTGAGACTCCGAAAATGTACATAACTTGCCCTGTGTGGATCCTGTCAAGGTGAGGATTACCCACGGGGGAGGGGGCCCTGGGGAAGCCGCAACAGGGGTCCTCACCCTGGAAGGGCTGGGCTTCCAGGTTGCCATAGGTGAGGGAGGCAGTCAGCCCCAGGGCGTAACCACTGACGAAGGACGTGACGTCAGAGGCGGTGAGGGGCAGGGCTGCCCCTGTGATCTGGTTCAGCAGACCAGGCATCCCGCTGGCTACTCAGCCTTCAGGGCCTGCAAGAGACAGGAAGGGTGGGAAGTGGGGAGATGGGCCCCCCATCCCTTCCCAGCCCAGGCCTCCACTTCCGCCCACACAGGCAGCCAGCATTCACGCCCTTCCCGGGGAGTGACTCTTGCTCACTCTCAACCATCCCCGAGAGAAATGGGAATTCCGTTTCTGCCCATTTCACAGCAGAGAAACCGAGGCCTGAAGACGTGTGACCTGCCTGGGTTCACTCAGCGGGAGGGAGCAGAGTCAGGGCGAGAGCCCAAGCAGGTTCACGGCCAACCTGGAATTCTACCCAATGGGCAGTGCTCCCCGAACTCTGGATGGGAGTCCAGGGACTCGGGGTCTGACCCCATCCCTTTGTCAGCCCTTTAATCTCTGAGCTGTGGCTGCTTCCTCAGCAGAATGAGGGAATGGGGATGGCTCACCACATCCCTCCTTCTCTGAGCGCATCTAGAATGAATCTACCCACCACTGCCAGGTTGTGAGGGGAGTGAGGAGTACCCCCAAAAGATACTCAAGTGAAAGGAGCCACCTGATTCCTCCAGGTGTGCAGGTCAAAAAGCTGGGAGTCATTCCTGGCACCACTTCTTTTTCACTCCTCCCGCCCATACCCAGTCCATGGCCAAGGCTTGTGATTTATCTCTGCAAACGCCCTGGCGCCTATCCATTCTCCGCCACAGGCATCCTCCTCCCAGGCACCACCATGTCTATCTGGACCGCGGTTCCCAATTGGCCTCTTAAATCTGCCATCCCCCCCCACTCCCATCCATTCTCTCCTCAGTGGCCAGGCCCCCATAGCAACGCACCAAGCAGAGAGGTCTCCATCCCCCGCCACCTGTTCCTGGGGTAGAGGCTGAAACCTTTAAGTGCCTGTGTGGTCTGGCCCAGCTGGCCTCTCCAGTGGGTCAGTCCCGCATCATCACACAGCCCTTGTTGGCTCTCCCAGCTTCCAGTCCATTCCTCAAACGTGTCTTGTGATCTCCCACCTTTGTCGTGCCATTCACCCCACCACCCACTTTTAAACTAGTAGCTAGTAACCTCCTCCTTGTCCTTCAGTGTCAACCGAGGGTCACCCCGTGGGGAAGCCATGCTCCCCGGGCCCAGCATCCTCCCATTTTCCGTTCATCTGCCTCCCGCAGAGCCAAGTCTCTCCCTCAGAGCACCTCCATCCGTTTGTAGGGATGCAGTTTGTTGTGTGAGATTAGTTTGTGGCTGTCTGTCATCCCATTTACGGTGTGCGCTCCCGGTTGTATCCTCAGTGCTGATGAAATGAATATGGGAATGGATGACTGTCGTTGATCCCGAGTGATGGACCGAGCAGTTCTCAAGGCAGTGATGTGTCCATTGTCTCTTGGGCTCCCGAGACCCTCCCAGGTCATCGCTGTGCTTGAAGGGTGTGGTGGGAAGGGGAAGCGAAGTCAAAGGGTGGGGAATACAAATTTGAGGCTGGGTTCGCTCCAGGTTTTCCTCCCTGTGGAGCGTGAGCCGGGCAAAGCTTCTGTGGGCTGGTAGCCTGTTGCTGTTATTTGCAAGGTTGTTCAATGTGTGCTTTTTACTCTGCCTTTTCTCAAAGAAGGGAAGTCATCCCCTCCAGGTCCTCCTTGTGCCCTGCTAGGATCCTCTCGTTCTCCCACGCTCTGTGCCTGGCAGTGTCTTTTTAATTATGTTCTCCCTTGGGGCTCCGGCCCAGACAGCTCCCAGCCCTGCCTTATCTGGGCAGGCTGACTGACAGCAGGAAGCAGATAAGGAGCCAGGAGGGGACTGCTGTATTCCCAGCTGCCTTCTCTTAGGCGTGTTCTCTGTCCTGGCGGCTGAGCAAAGCCTAACTGCTCCCAGGGGGCAGAACAAGATGGCGGAGTTCATTTCCTGAGCCACCTCGGCTGCCACGCACACTCCCTCCCTCCCTCCTCCTCAGCCTGGGTCACTCCTGGCCGGAAGGCTGACTGAGGAATGCAGCTTCAGGGACCCAGCGCCCAGATGGTTGGCAAACTTGGCCTTTAGCTTCAGTCCATCCTGGGATGGAGTTTGGCCAAGGGGCATCTTCCCACACTGTCCCTGGGGCCCACCCCTTGGGCACCTTGCCCAGGAAGTGGGGGAGGGTGTGGGCCCCCCTGTCAGAACCGACCTTTTAACAGTATCAATACCTTCCCTTCTTGGGAAGAGTAAACTTGAAATTCTTTGGAGCCTAAACAGTGCGGCGTATTTTTCATCGATTCATCCAGCACCGATAAGCACTTATTGTATTCCAGGCCCTGAATTAACTACTGAGGATATGAAGATAAGACACAGCTCTGTCCTTAAAGAGATTATAAGCAATCTAGCAGCAGAGGAAGGGGAGTGCGGGAGGAATAGTAATGGTAACTGGAATCTATCGAACATCGAATGTGCTGGATGCACGTATCATTTCACTTAATCCTCACAACCACCTGATAAGGCGCATTACTGTTTTGTAGATGGAGACACTGAGGCCCAAAGAGAGATGCATTTGGCTTTGCACACGAGTTTGGGGGGTGGCGTGGAAGGACAGAGGCGTAAGTGGGTGCTTGTGCAGGGCTTTCCCCTGAAGCAGCCCAGGGCCAATCCTGTGAGAGGTAGAAGCCAGAGCCAATGGTGCTGGGCTCCTCTCTCCAACCATCCTGGCTGGAGTAGCCTCTAGGCCTTAGGAAACACCCAGGTTATAGGAGGCTCTCGGGGTGACTGTTGAAACCAAGACTGTTCTTGATGGTCTAGAGCCTGTAAATCTCCAGCGATCCCTGTCCTTCGGGGAGCCCTCTCTGGAGCCAGACAAGCCTAGACATGAGTCCCGGTGCATAACTGACTGCTTCACTCCCCGACGTGGGTGCTCTTTAGTCCCTGGATGCCAGCACCCTCGTCTGCAAAACAGGGCGAGTGGAGGGGCCGCTGGCTCCCACCTCACCAGCACCATGAAGATCACATCGAATAATGTATAGAAAGTACCCAGTACTTGCCTGGCACATACTAGGTGCTCAGTAAGTATACAGCGAAATGAATGAATGAATGAATCATAACACCAGGCTGGTAGTTTCTGGGTTCCTCATTCGCCTGGCTGAGGGAGAGATGTTCTCTGACCACCAGGCCCAGGGCAGCTTCTCAGAGAAAATACTGATGCTAAATCCATTAGGCTGTCATATCAGCGTTTATGTCAAGGGTCCAAATACACCGTCTCTGGCAGCACCAGGGTCCCACCGTCTTCTAACAGACAGTCCGTCCACAGGGGATGCCTTGATTCTGTGTCCCTGAGCCAGCTTCTGGCCACCCCCCACCCCCCGAGCCTCCTGCTGTGCTTCTGCGGCCACCACTCTGGAGTCAGCGGGCGCCCTGTATTCTGGGCCTCTGCTGGGGTTCTCTCGGAGTCCCTGTCCAAGACTGACTCCTTGTCACCCCTCAGAGTCGGGAGGTGGGACAGGTGTCTTCCTTGGTCTCAGCTGCTGCTCCAAGACCACCATTTTTTTTTTTTATCTGCCTATAAAACCCCTTCTCTGTGGTGCTTGCCATTCCCAAGGTCCCAGTTACACCCTTCATGGAGCAAACACTTGGCACCTGGCTCCCGTCTTCCTCTGCTCCCCAAGCCCTGCCATCAGCCCAGTGACTTTAGCATCCATAGCGATGGTGCGTCCAACTCCCTGCACTTTTATCCCCTGCCCCCTGGCCCTCCGAAACCTTTGCTCCCGCTCCAGCTCACTTGCCACTTGCACTCCCGCGCCGTGAGCTTGGGACGCCACCCCCGAGTGCTCCATCTCCAAAACCGCTCACTTGGTCACATAGGTCGCTCTAAAAATCACCAACTCCCAGCGCTCCCGAGCCCTCTTCCCTTGATTTCTCCCAAGCACTTGTCACCATCTGGCATGCTGCATATTCTGGTTTGACGTGTCTCCCCAACTCTCCAGAATGTCATCCCCATTGAGGGCACGGGGGTGGTTTCAGTTCCTCTGCTGGATACCCACTACCGAGAGACTAATGTCTGTTCTAGTAGATGCTCCATAAATATTTCTTTTTGAAATGAATGAAACATCATTCCACGGGCTTTATCTATAAGGCTTGGCAACAGCCCTCTGGGGTAGGTACTCCTAGCATCCCTGTTTTATAGATGAAAACACCAAGCTCAGGGAGGTGAGGTAGGCTGTCCAAGGTCACACAGCCGGGAGCTCACGGGGCTGGGAGCTGGACCCAGGCAGAAGGACCACAGAGTCCGTGGGCTTGCTTCACTGTGGGGCTGTGCTGCTTCCTGCTGAACCTGCCCCCCGAGCTGTGACGTTTGTCCCCGGGCGCTCTCTTGACGTCCTCCTCGTCTCTCCATTTCCACCACTGCTGCTTCCTTACCCTCCCCTGGACCATCTCCACCATCTCTGACTTGGTCCTTCAACTTCCAGGCTGCGTCCCTTCCAGTTCACTCTGTCACCTCAGGCACGCGCCCGCGCCCGCGTACACACACACACACACACACACGCACACACACTCCATCTTTACCCTGAGCATTATGGCTCCCCATTGCTCTTGTCTGTTGGGACAGGTTAAACCCTCAGCATGGCATTCAGGGCTCGTCCCCATTGGGTCTCCATCTCTGTCCAGTTGTCACCTCCTACCACGTTCTGCATGGTCACTTTGTTCCAGACACCCTGACCTTCTCACTGTGCCCTGAACAGACCAGCTTCTTTCTCACCCTTGGGCCTTTTCCTGGGAGGATGGTCACCTCCCTCTCTGCCTTTCAAAGTCCAGCTCAACCTTCAAGGTCCAGTTTCACTGTCCCCTCCTCCTCTCTGAAGCCCCCCATCCCCGACACCCCAGTCTGTCAGACACGGCCTCCCCCGGGGCTTCCACAGCCTCTGAGCACCTGTCTGTCACAACTGTCATCCGAAGCACTGTAACTGCTCCTTGGAGATGCTTGGCAACCCCAGGCGCTGCAAGAACGTGGGTGCCCCTCCTTCTGTGCCTGGGTCCCAGCTCCCTGCGCGGGGCTCCGTTCAGAGGAGGAACTCTAAATGGGGCGCCTACCAGGTTGTAATGCTTTAAGAGGCATTGCTAATGCTCACACCCACCCTCCCTATAGGGTGAGGGAAATGAGGTGCCGGGGGACGTCTGGAAGTGTGTTGGTGAGTGGTCAGGCTGGGTGGGATAGGAAGCAGCTTGCCACCAGCTAATGCCTACCCTTCCCCTTCTCCAGCTGCTTCCCAGTCCATGCTGAGCCCAGGAGAGGCTGATGGAGGAGGGAGCCCCGGGAGCCTGGGGAGCGTGGGCTTCAGGACATGGGGCTTCCCCTAGCTGTGATGCCTCTCGAGCTGCCACTGTGATTCTGAGGACATGAGCTCAGCCAGCCCTGCACACCACCGCCCCCTCCCCCCCAGCCGCCGGCCCCAGAAGATGCCTCTGGGCAGGCTGTGGTCTGCTCCCCAGTTGTTTTAGAGCAGCCTGGGGTGCAGGGTTCTAGGCTGAGAACAGACTGGGCCAACGGGGACCCGCAGCAGGCAGTGTGACTTGGTTTAGATGCCATGTGGGGCCACGTCCAGGGAAAGGAGCCAGGAGAAGAGAGAGTGGGGACCCTGCTTGTCTTCCATTATCATGATAGGCTGGGGAATGCCTGCTTCAGGGTCCTGGGGTCAAGGAGAGCAGCCTTCTGCCTGCTTGCCAGAAAGGGATAGAAGAAGGGGGAAACTTGCTTGTGGCTAGCAGCCAGGTCCCAGGATCTGGAGCACTACCTGGGTGAGAGTCCTAGACGGCCACTTCCTGGTGGCTTTGGGCCAGCTACTCAGCTGGGTTCTGCCCCTTCCATACTGTGTGACCTTGAGCAAGTTATTTAACCTCTTTGTGCCTTAGCTTTCAAATCTGTAAAATGGGACCATGACAGTGCCCACCTCCTTAGAAACTAGATGGATAAAGGACAGAATGCCTGCAAGTGAGTGGGCAGGAAGCTAGTGGGTCCTGGATGGGGCTGAAGGCTTCTCTTCCAAGGGCTCCTTCCTGGGCTGGGTAAGCTTGCACAGATGCCAAGTCAGCACAGCTGGGAAGATCCTTGGGAAGCTGGGCAGGTGCCTGCCCAAGAGCCCACCTCAGTAAGCCCTCTGATTCGGGCCTTGCTGCTGAAATGGGCCCTGTCCCCTCTCCTCCCCAGTTCACTTTTGGTCCCAGAGACAGCCCGGCAGCCCTCATTTCCCCATCTGGAAAGCTATTCTGGAGACCTCTCCCCTTCTCCCTGGCCAGATGGCCCCAGACTGTGTCCACAGGGCCAGGTCTCCCCAGCTCAGTGGTCTCAGCCAGGCCTGGGCCAGACTATGAACCCACCAAGCAATTCAGATCTTGCCCCCTGCCTACTCACCTTGGGCTGGGGGTCCTCATCCTTTTCCTTGTCACCGAGCTGTTTAGAAAGTCCATGCTTTCATGCCCTCACTGGGAGCCTGTGCTTCAAGGACCACCCTCACACGGAGCAACACCAACAGTCCCTTCAAAGTTGGGGCAGGTTCTCAGGCCTGGCTGATTATCCTAAGCTTCTAGAATTCTGGGGTTCTCACATTCTGGTCTCCTTCTCTCCACCTCCCCCATTGGGACCACATCCATGCTTCTGAACACCCCGCCCCTGCCCCATCTACCCCGTGCTCCAACCAGTCAAGACCACTTGCTCTTCCTCTAAATAAGCCTGATTTTCCTGCTTCCACGTCTCTTCTGAGGCTACTTCTGAGCAGTCCCCACCCCAACCCTGCCCCCCAGAGGAGTGCTTACCTATCCTTTAAGGCCCAGCTCAAATGCCACCACCTCCATGAAGTCCTCACCCACTCTCTCATCGGCCACTCAACGGATGTAGAAGGAGCGCCTCCCATGTACTGAGACTGTGCTGGGCCTGGGCCCCAGAGGTGAGCACGATGGACAGGAACTCTGCCCTGAGGCCTTGTGTCCTGTCCCCTTGTGTCCCATCAGCTCCCGGCACTTGAGACCAGGACTGCCTGCCCCCCCTCCTCCGCACTGTCTGGCCCATAGTCGGTGTTCACCACTGGCCTGAATGGATGCTGGCAGGTGCTCCATTTGTCCAGTGATTGAATGAGTGAGGGAATGAATGAATAAATGAACAGGGTGGAATGTATCAGGGGTGGGAATAGGCCTTGGCTATGGGTTCCTTTAAAGCAGCTAACAGTGCGAGAAATCTCTCGATTTCAGCCCAGAGCCTATAGGATCCCATCCCAGGGACAGACGTAGTCTTCTTCTGGAGTGGGGAACTGGGGGATAATCAGGCCAGAAGATGCCCAGGCCACTCAGTGCTTGGCGTGCCTGCACTGCCGAGAGAGACCTGGAGTCCGGCCAGTCCGGATGTCCAGGTCCGCCAGCCCTGCAGGTGGCTGAGGCCCAAGCCGCCCACGGCGGCAGAAGCTTCCAGCTAAGAAGCTGCGTCTGGGCCTGCTACAGGAGGGAGGAAGAAGCACGATCACAACGAAAACTGCGCGTCCTCCAAGCCCTGCATGAGGGCTGCCGGGTTTCTGAAGACTCTGTTGCCCACCATTGACAAGGTGTTGTGAGTCCTCGTAGGCGGTGCTGGTTGGCAGGTGCACAGATGCCTGTTTCCGGGGGGCCCCGGGAGGTCTCTGGGGGCGTTGGTCTCTGCCCACCAAGGGTCATTCAGAAATGAGCCACCCCATCACTGGGAAAATTGGACTCCATTGACACGAATGCAGTTTGCACCCATCTTTCCAGGGCCGCGCGTGCAAGGTGAGCCCCCTGCGCTGAGCCGGCAGCATCCGCGTGGCCCCAGGAAAGGCACTAAGTGGTCTTAGTGCTAGGGGCTAAGCTAGGGGCACCGGGGTGGCTCTGTCGGTGGTCTCCTGTGGCTTCAGCCTTGTCCAGGCTTCCCTGGGCGCTGAGGAGCTCCCGGGAGGATGGCGCTGGGGAAGGGCTGTTTTAGAATCCCCCCTGCAGTCCTTTGCCTTCTAGAACTGCTCTCTCGCACAGGGGGGCTTCTAGGAAATTGAAGAGACACCCTTGCCCTGTGCTTTCCCCAAACACTTGGAAGTGATGGAATGACAGGCTAGGAAGCTACTTGCTGCTTCGGGAAACGGCCTTTCCTCTTTCAATTCTTTCTCACAGCAACTTCTTTGAAACTCAGTTTTGCCCTCTGTATAATGGGCATGTAAACTGGCAGTTTATCCGCCCTGGGCTCTTGCAAGGATTGCAAGCGAGACACCGCGTCTAGAGGGCTTGCTTACCCCAATTCATGTTGGCGAGGCTTTCACTTCCTTTCCTCTCTGGGATTTCTTCCTGGTCTTGCTCTCCCACCAACTCAGGCCGCAGCTGGGCACCCGTGTTTTTGGCTTTTCCCCACGGTGGTCATGGCCACCCATGGCCCCCAGACCTGTTGTCCAGCCACCCCAGGAACCCCCTTTCCCACAGCACCCAGCCTGGGTGGTGGGTGAAGCATAGATTCACTGCCTTAACTTCCTCTGAGGTCCCAGGTCAGTTTGTGCCCTGCTGCGAGGCTGCTCCCCACACAGGCTGTCCCCTCGGATGGCACAGACAGGCTGCGTGGGCCGAGGGCACGGGACAAGGTCCCCAGGCCCGAGTGCCAGCTCTGCCGACCACTCTGTATGGGCCCCAGCCTGGGACCCTGCTGTCGCACTCTGCCAGTGCCCACCACTTGGATCCCGTTCTCAGTGCGCCTGGTGGGACGCAAAGACGGGTGGGTTGCTGGCTTAGTGTCTGTCTTTGTCCACCTTGCCCCGGGGGGTAGGGACCGAAGCTGTCTCATTCTTTGTTAGCACATAGAAGAGTGGCTGAAAGAGCTCTTTAAAAGTAATAACAGCTAGGGGCACCCGGGTGGCTCTGTCGGTTAAGCGTCCGACTCTTGATTTCGGATCAGATCATGATCTCAGGGTGGTGAGACCGAGCCCTGCATCGGGCTCCAGGCTCAACATGGAGTCTGCTTGAGATTTTCTCCCTCTGCCCCTCTCCCCACTCTCTCTTTCTAAAAATAAATAAATAAATGAAATGTTAAAAAAAATGAAAGTAATAACAACTGAGATATGTTGAGCAATTAATATCTGCTGGGCATTATTCTAAGTGCCTTTCATGCATCAGCCCCAGGAAACCTCAGGACAACCCTATGAAGGAGGCAGGTCTATTATCCCCATTTTCCAGATGAAGAAACTGAGGCCAAGGGAGTTTGCATCTCTTGCTCAGGTGATACACTCATAAGTGATGGAGTTGGGATTTGGACTCTGGCTTCAGAGATTGAGCTGTTAACCACAAGGCCCCTCCATACTTACTGCAGTGACCTGGTGAGGGTTACCTCCCAACTCTGACCCAGTCTTGGCATCTTTATCTAACAACTTGAAGAGATGGGCCTGGAGAATTAATCCTCTCTCCTCTCTCCCAAGTTGAAAGCCCAGGGTCCACCCAGAAGAAATTGAGTGCTCCCAGCTGCTCTAAGGGAACAGATGTGCATGGGTTCCCCATCTTTTTTTTTTTTAAGATTTATTTATTTATTTGAGAGAGAGAGTGAGAGAGAGCATGAGCAGGGGGCTGGGCAGAGGGAGAGAAAGAACCTCCAGCAGACTCCCCGCTGAACGCAGAGCCCAATCTGGGGCTTGATCTCACAACCCTGAGATCATGACCTGAGCCAAAATCAAGAGTAGGATGCTTAACTGGCTGAGCCACCCAGCCGCCCTGTATGCGTTCCTCATCTTAAGGTTCCCATTTTAAGGGGGCCACATGTCTGACTTTTAGGCTACTTTCAGAGGCGTCACTGTTTCTGGGGTTCCCCAGGGGATTATCTCATTTAAGCCCCATGAAGATCTTATGAAGCAGATCATCTTCACTTTATAGCAGAGGAAACCAAGGCCCAGAGAGGTTAAAGGAATCTCAAGGTCACACAGCAAGCTGGTGGTGCAGTTATGATTTGAACCCTAGCCGTCTGGCTCCAGAATGTAGGTTGTTAACTGTGTCCTTCTGCTGCCTCCTAGTCAGATCCAAGTGCCAAGGCCCCATCAGGGCACCCGAGAGCCCGCTTGCTCTTATTCAGAGGGTGCCATCCCTGGCATCAACTGGAGCAAAGGTTCCGCACACACCAGCTCCCACCCTCTGACGTTCCTTCCCCAAGCTTCGAGCAGCAATGATGGATCCACATCATGCTCTCCTCCTACAGAGTCGGCATTCCTGCTGGGAAATCATCTGAGCTAAGAGGCAAACAGAACATTGCAGACACACAGAGAGGCCTCCCAATGGGTCTCAGGGGGTAACAGTGCAGGAGAAACTCAGAAGAGGTTTTATGGGGTCCCTTTTCCTGGGAGGGCTCCAGCTGCTGAGGAGCCAGCTGAAGGTTAGCAGGGAATCTGGGGAGGCAGTGGAAGGAGCTGGGTGCAGGAGACGGAGTCCCCACTGCCAACCAGGCTTAAGGAGATAGGATTTAGAGGCTCCCGACACTTATAACAAACTGTCACTGAATCAGGCACTGCGCTAAGCAGTTTATGTGGATTAGTACACTGATTCCTCATGAGCTTATAGCACTTCTTTTTTCATTCATCCACTCCAGCTCCTGGTCTTGATCCTGGGTCCCTCACTGTCTCCAGAATGGCACCCATGGAAGGAAACACATCGTGTCCTGGGCCCAGCAGTGTGATTGCTAGTGTGGTTATAGGAACAGGGAGAAGAGCTTTGTACTAGGATCACCCGGAACTCAGGAACATTCACAGTGCAAAATCTAGCACAGAGTTTCAAACTAAGGACTGTGATCTCCCCAAATCCCAGTGACTATTCAAGAGGTGAAATTTGAATCCTCAGGTTTGTCAATTTGTCTTTCTGGGGTCCCCATCTGACCCATGCTTCCTTGCTTCAGGATTGCCAATAGCTTTGGCTGAAGCCCAACTCCTTCATGTCAAATTCAGCCTCCCTGACGGTCACCCACCTATTCACTTACGCCTGATCCCATATTACTTGTCTCCTCTTAACACTATGTTCCTGGCAAAGCAGTACATTTGTTCCTCCTTAGACCCCTGTGAGCCCCCAAATCCATGCCCTTGTTTATGCATTTCCCTCCACCCAGAAACCATTGTCCCATCTATCAGTTTCTAAACCTCCTTGTCCTCTGGGCCCTGAGTCCCTCCTCCTCCCTGAAGACTTTCCTGATCCCTTTATCTGGTGTGAGGTTCCCTCCCCTGAACCCCCACAGCAGTATCCTGCTATAATCATCCCCCTCCATGATGGTTCTAACATCTCCAAGGGGATGACACAGAGGCCCTTCTCATTCCTCTTCTGTCCTGGCACCAGGCACGTAGCATGCGCCCAGGAGCATCCCTTGCTTCATTTCTGGTGCAACGGCTCTGCTATTTGCTAGGTGCCCTTAAACCTAGTGCTTGGAGGTCTCCAAGACTCAGTTTCATCAGCTATAATGTAAGGATTAAATAAAATACCAGGGGTAAGGTCCCTGGCAAGGGGACAACACAGGGCAGGGGAGATACGAGGTACTGGTCCCTCCCTGTGTCTGCCCATTTTCTGTGTCTTTTGCAGACTCATCCCTCCATGAGGCAAGTGACTGGGCATGGAGGCAAACATTCCTCGAGGGCCCGGCTCAGGCCTTCTCTGCTGTCCCCAAGTGGCTGACCCCTGCCCTGCTCCAGTGTATGAGCTGCCAACTTCCCAAGTGTGTCTCTCCAGCCTGGACCCATCCCTGTGCCTCAGGTCCAGAGAAACCCCATTGCATTCTCCTCTTGGTTAGCTCAAGGAGACCTCAAGTACAAGTGCTCTTCTCCTGGGCACTATTTTACATAATTTTGGCTAGTTGATTAATGTTGATCTCCCTACTGGAGACTGCAAGCTCCTTGAAGACAGGGACCCAATACTCAGTACAGAACCTAGCATCAAGGTACCTGGATGATTGTCATGCTTTTTCCTCTTTCCACCCTACTTTGCCTGTTCATTCAAACTGACCTACCTGATGCCCATTGACAAAGACCTCCTGCCCCTCCCAACCTGTACTCACACCTCCAGTCCGTATGAACCCTCCCCTGCTCCTCTCTGTCCATCCATATATCCACATCCCCCCTAATTGCTGCCTCCAAGTCCCCACTCCAACACCACCTTCTCCAGGAAGCCTTCTTAGCCCCACCCTGAACACCTCTGATCCTAACCCCTTCTCCCAGAAGCCTTCATGTGTCAGCCATGCTGCTGGGTAAGTGCCCCCCAAGAGCACCGGCTAGGGTTTTCATGATGGAGTGCCCAACGGTCACATTCTCTTAAAGGAGGTTAAATGGGATGACAGGATGTGTTCGTCCCCGGTGACCTAGAGCCACTTTGCTCACTGAGCCCACTGGGCTGTTCCCAATGCCCATAGGGAAGTCTGTTGATATTTTGTTTATGGTGACCCTCTACTTGGCATTGCCAGACTGGAGATGCTAGTGAGACCATGAGAAATCTAGGTTGGCTTAGCCTTTGGTTACATTGGCCATGTAGATGGAGGGACTCGGCCAGGAGGTGCTAGAAGGGATGCACTCACCCAGCAGAAAGGACAGCTTGAAACCTGAGGTCAAGGTCCTGGGGGAGTGGCTGACCTGGAGCCCCTGGATGGGATTCCTCCACTGTCTGCACTCCTCCAGGGCTTTCTCCTTTCCCTGTGGAGCTGGCCTCCTGCAGAACCATAGTCAGCATCATTTGTTGGTGAAGGAGAGGCCAGGGGACCAGTGCAGATGCCCACTCAAAGTGGCATATGGTGAGGGAAACCAGTAGGCACAGAATTGTTGCTTCTTCCCTCTGGGTCAGGACGACTTCACTAACAGCCCATTCTACTCCCCAGCAAACCAAAGGCCAACGGCTGGAATCTCTACTGAGAGCTTAGTCTGGCCTGGATTTGGGGTTGGTCCTCACACTATTTTCTGCAAGGCCACAGACCCCTAGTTACCTACCCCCCTGGCTGGGAACCTTGGCCTGTCTCACGTCCAAAAAGCAGTGGGGTCTGCAGTCCACCCATCAGAACACAGTGCCCATCTCACCTTGGGCCCTAGATCACAACCTGTGTGGGGCTGGATGGAAAATTGCACTCTTCCTGGAGGGGGACGCTAACCAAAGCTGGGTGATGCCTCAGGGATCCTCCCCAGCAGCCTCTGGGTCAGGTTCAATCCTCAATCATCCGTACACGTGCATGTGTGCACGTGCGTGTGCACACACATGTGCCCCACACTCTTAAATCCCTACAGGCACAGGGCGTCCCACGCAAGTACCCCTGAACACATGAACACATTTATACAGTGCCACTGCCCCGTCCCCCCCCCTTACCAACTTATGGAGCTCACTCCATACGTATCCCTACTGTCCAGGGACACACCCCTGCACACACATGCCCCATACACTTGTCAACACACATCCCGTACACAACATATACACGTGCTCAGCACCCTCCAAGCCCAGCTACCAAGGGAGCCTCATGCTCTCTGCCCTCCACCCTGGGCAGGAGGGCAGGAGTTCATCCAGTGCCCTCTGGGCCTCTGCCCAGTTACCCAGGACCTGCCTGGGTTCAGACAAGTGAACCCAGGGATCAGGCTCCTATGCCAGGAGAGGAGAGGAAGAATGTTCTGCTTCCTCTAAAGACTTCTAGAAAGAAAGAAAAAGAAAAAAGAAAAGAAAAGAAAAGAAAGAAGGAAGGAAGGAAGAAAGAAAGAAGGAAAGAAAGAAAGAAAAAGAAAGAAAAAGAGAAAGAAAGAAAGAAAGAAAGAAAAAGAGAAAGAAAGAAAGAAAGAAAGAAAGAAAGAAAGAAAGAAAAAGAGAAAGAAAGAAAAAGAGAAAGAAAGAAAAAGAGAAAGAAAGAAAGAAAGAAAGAAAGAAAAAGAGAAAGAAAGAAAGAAAGAAAGAAAGAAAGAAAGAAAGAAAGAAAGAAAAAGAGAAAGAAAGAAAGAAAGAGGAGTAGGAACAGAGACAGGAAGGCGCCTGTTGCTGTTGGAGGGGGAGAAGAGGAGGGGAAGCCTCTGGCCTCCACCCCACCAAGCCTCCACCAAGCCTCCGCTGCTGTGCCGTGGTGCGGAGGGAGCGTCACGTCAGACAGAACTGTTGGGGCTGCGGGAGATGTAATGACAGGGCTCCGGCGGAGCTTGACGTGTTAGCAGACACCACTGCTGCGCTCGGGGCCAAGTCTCCGGCGCCTGCCCGCCTCCCACCGCCCACCTCCCACGGCCGGAGGACCCCTTCTCCGTCCTGGAGCCCTGCTTACCTGGCAGGAGGTGGGGGACATGTGCCGCACTCAGCCGGTGGCGAGGGGGACAGTCACACGCCGGGCACCTGGAGGGCAGCAAGCACGAACCAGGCAGCCAGGGATGGACAGCCTGCAGAGCTCCTGACAGCCCCAGGGCTCCGGAGGACAGACAAGAGATGATGGGGCCCCGGAGAAGGTGGAAACAGGTGGCTGGGATGGAGGGTAGGAGGGAGGCAGAGACAGAGAAGAGAGAGACACAGAGAGAAGGAGATGCAGAGAGAATCACACACAGAAAAGAAGAGAGAAATAGACAGAGAGCTCCAGAGAGAGGGAGAGAGGGGGTAGGAGTGGGGAGAGAGAGAGAAAGAGAGAGAGGGAGGACGAGAGGGAGAGAGAGAGGATGAGAGAGAGAGAGAGGATGAGAGAGAGAGAGGGAGGGAGGAAGGGAGGAGGATTCCAGCAGCAACATGTGGTAGTAATAGCTCTCACTTCCAGTGCTGGAACATCCTGAGCCCCATCTTCTTCTGACCCCCTCCCCTAGTGCAAACACGCATCGTACACATCCTGACGCACACAAACACACACACTCACACAGCCAGTGGCACGCAGAGGCACCTGAATTCATCATGCCTACCCCCCCCGCCCCATGCACGCCCTTCCGCACACACACCCGGGACAGCCCAGCAGCCGGCCCCTTGTCCTCCCACACGCTGGACCAGCCCTTACCTGCCCCAGAAGCAACACGTGTCTGGGCAAATACTGCCTTGGTCCACAGCCCCAGAGCTGGCCTCCCCGCACCCAGAGTTGCTGGAGGGGGCGCCCAGGGCTGGGCTCCAGTGCCCAAGCCCAGTGCCCGGCACCCTGGCAGCCGGCTTGAGGGATGCCCACATGGCGGTGGCTGCTTAGACGGCCTGCAGCAAGCAGAGCTATCTGTTTTGTCAGAATGTAACCATGACAATCACCCCATGCGCACACTGCTGGTGCTGCTCCCCCCCTCACCCCTTCTCCCCCCCCTCCTCTGGAGCACTGGAGGAAGCGGGAGGCCACTTAGCAGCCTCTGCTAATTCCTGCTGGGGCTGATGGGAAGGGCCTGACCAGTGATAACAGGCTTGTGGGCAGCCCCTCCTTGAGGGAACAGGGCTGCCTCTGGGCCCTTCAGCACTGTGCCGGGCCTGCCATGGCCCTGGGGCCCCTCTCCCTGGGACCAGAGCAGAGCTGGCTCCCTCTACATCTCCTTGTCCTCCAGCAAGTCCAAGCTGTGGATCCATCAGGGATCCATGGACCGCCTGCCCCCCCCCCCCCCCCCCCCCGCCCCAAGCCATGGTGCAGCCAAGCAGATGGCTCTAGTTACTGTGGTCATGGGCAGGTTATCTGCCAAGACCTTGGCCATGCCTGTCTAGCCCGAGAGCCCTGCGAGCCATCACCTCCTGCCCTTGGTCATGCCAAAGCCACAAAGGAAAATGCTAGGCTTTTCGGTGCAGCTCCAGGAGGCATCAGACTAGAGGTCTGGCCTCTGGGGTACAAAGTTGGACCACCCAGAGAACCAGAGGCTTATAGAATCAAGGACAAGTAGATCTGGAAGCAAGAGGTCTGCCAGGAGGATCTGTGAAACCTAACTTGGAGTCTAGAGTTAAGGAGTCCCGGGCTGAAAAGTAGATGCCCCGGGAGAGCAGAACGGAGCCAGCAGGCCTCCACTTGCGCATCTCATTTAGCTCTTGTAAAACCCCGAGAAGAGGGGCTTCATCCCAGCACGACAGGGGCACTGCAGTTCAGAGAGGGGGAGTGACTCGCCCAGGGACACATGGCAGGAGGTGATGAGAATGGATTCAAACCCATGCCCGTCAGACTCCGCTGCCTGGGAACTTTCCATCACACCTCGTTGGCCTTTTCAAGCCGTCACTGCGTGCCAGGCGCTACACGCAGGGCCTGGAGGAAGGGCGTGCTCACTTGCTCTGAGCCACACACTGCGAGGTAGATGCTATGCTCCTCCTCATGTCAAAAACAGGCCCAGAGAGGTGAAGTAACTTACCCAAGGCCACACAGCAAATGGGAGGACCAAAATTCAAGTCCACGTCTGTCTAACTTGGTCTCTCCTCCCTGCCTCCTTCACCACACATCAGGCGACATCCAGGGCAGAAGACCCATCCCTTTTCTGGACTCTCTGCCTAAGGAGGGTGGAGTCTGAGGGGGCCACAGGGACAGTGGGCAGATGCAGTGGGGCAAGGAAGGGGTGAAAGAAGCAGAGATGTCACATGGGGTCCAAGACATGTGACCTTAGTCAGAAGCCTGAGAATTGATGGTTCCACCGTGAGAGAGTCACATCTTAGGAACCCCTGGGGCCTGAAGTTCCCCCAGACCTTCATTAAATGTCTACCTGAAACCCCAGGTCTTTCCCAGCACAGCAGGTGTCAGCCAACTGACAGGGAGGCCCCAGCAAGAGAATTTTGGAGAATAGTCTGGATGGAGGGACTTGGGAGGGTCCTGCTGGGCAGGGGGAATGGAAGGGTGGAGAGGGATGGAAGCTAGCCCAAGCAGAAGAACTTCTCTGACTTGGCTGTTCAGCCTGAATTACCTCTGGATGCCTGCTGGGCTGTCCTAGCATGGAGGACAGCAGACGAGGATGTCTGGGGACTGGAATGCTGTCTTTGTCACATGGAGGATGAACCCAGGTACAAGGCAGAAATCACTTCAGCGCAATCGCTCACCCACAGTGAGCCAGGCTTTGGGTCCCGTGCTTGGAGAGAGTGCTGAGGAGTGAGACGCAGATTCCAGGAACCTGCCCAAGTGGGAAGAGGCACAAGGCTTCCCAACCAACTTTCCTTCCACTTGGCAGTCCCCTGAAGCCCTCCCCACACTGTCTTATTGAATGCTTGAATGCTTGTGATCCCCCAGGAAGCAGGCAGAATCAGCCCTGCTCTTGGAAGGGTGGGGGACGGAGGCTGAGAGCGGGGTGTGACTGGGACCTGGAGTCTCCTTGAGCCACTTTCCCTTGCAGGTAACAGACTGGGGCTTAAGCAGCACAGCCATTTAGAATTCCCAGCCTTCCCCAGAGCCCAGTTCTCAGCCCCCATGAAGTTCAAGATCTCTGCCCCCGGCCCGTCCCCCTGTTCAGGCCACTTCCAGAATCATCCTTTCTACTCAGCTGTCCCATGCCTGGAGTTTGCATTTGAGGACCCAAATTCTCTGGGATTCAAGGTCAGCCTGGGTGAGTGGTGATAAGGCCATAAGGAGAAACGCGGGGTGGCAGGAGATAGGAGATCTGAGCCCAGGACTGGGTGGGGAGAGAAGCCTGCCAGCTAGGAGGTGTTTTCCAGAGGTGCTTCTGCTCAAAGCCCTGGGCTTTCCTTACCCGCTGTCTTGGGTTCCCAGGGCTGCGGTGACAAATGGCTCCAAAATGAGTGACTTAAGAGAACAGACATTTATTCTCTCACAGTTCTGGAGGCTAGACGTCCAAAATCAAGTGTCCGCAAGGCCTTGCTCCTTCTGAAGGCTTAGAGAAGAAGCCTTTCCTGCTGTTTGCACCCTGGGTGGCTCCTGGCGATGCTCCGCCTTCCAGCTTTCCTCCGCTTGGAGCTGCGTGGCTGGATCCTGCCTCCGTGTCACACAACCTCACACAGGTGGGTCTCCGTGTCTTGGTGTGTCTGTCTCCACACTTCCCTCTCCTTCCTCTTATACAAACACCTGCCACTGATTAGGGCCCATTCTCATCTCCACCTGATTACACCTGCAAAGACCCTCTCCCAAAGACGGTCATGTTCACACACCAGGGGTTAGGACTTGGACATATCCCCATTTTATAGAGGGGACACAATTCAACCCACAAAAGGATTCAGAAGGTAATAAAGATATGGGACTGGCTCATGACTCCATGGGGCCAGTTCTCTGGAATTCTAGAAATTCGGAGAGGAGAAGAAAGCAGGTGTCAGTATAATAAGGTGGTTAAGTGTGGACTAGGGCATTGGACTGCCTGGGTTCAAGCCCTGACTCTCTTATTCCCTGGCTGTGTGCCCTTGGGGAAATCACTTAACCTCTCTGTGCCTCAGTGTGTCCCCTCTATAAAATGGGGATATTCGAAGTGTTATTATGACAATTACATGAATGAACATTTGCAAAGCTTTTAAGATAGTATGGTACTTAGTAAGCATCCCATGAGTGTTAAAATAAGCATTAAGTGTCCCCTAGACCAACGTTACTGTTTCATAGGTGTGAACACTCAGACCCAGAAGGGGGAGATGACATCACCTAAGGTCACCCACTTGGGCCTGCTGGGGTACAGGGTTGCCCTCAGGGGAGATTAAATCTCTTTCCCATTTCTTGTGCAGTTGGAGAAATCAGGTGGATGGTCCAGAGGGGCGGCAAGAGAGGAGGAGGTGGGTGTAGAGGGAAGTGGGGACCCCAGGGAGGACAGAAGCAGTTCCTCCTGTCCCCAAACACACACCTCTTTTCCCACCCAGCCCTCTGTTTGCAGGATTGGAAGCAATCGTGCAACTGTTTCTGCCCACACAGAGGAAAACAAGCCTCCGGAATGTGTAATCAACACAGTCTGGGTAAGAAGGGAAAGCAAGTCCTCCAGTGACACAAACTGGGGGCCCAGGGCAGGGCTGGCAGACAGATTGGGGAAAGTCCAGCTCGGGTAACGGGCATTGGGTTGGCTATTTCCCCGGAACCCCCTGGGAATGGTGGCCAGGCTGCGCACACAGAGCATGGGAGAGGGCCCCTGTCTCAGGCTTAATTCCTGTGGCTATGTATGGCTGTGGGGTGCAAAGGGGACCAGGTCCCAGCTTTGGAGGCAGTGGGCTGACATGGGGTGCATTCTTGGCAACAGACTCATGACCTCCCTTCCTTCCTTTACCTCCCGTTCCAGCCCCTCATCTGCTGCGGGAAATAGTGAAATCGTCCCAGATCGTCACTGCTCCTATATCCATGCATGCTCTGTGCCCTGTGATTAGGCAGCTTTTCCTCTAAAAAGGTGGATAGAGCCCCCGCCCCTTCACCTTGGCTTCGGCCCCATGACAACCAATGGGATGGTGGACGGTCTGACGTAACTAAAGACTTGCGAAGTGCTCGCCTGATTGGCCTTGCTCTCTTGTGCCTCTGCCCTGGTCGCTGTGAGAACAGACCCAGATTGATGCACTGGTGCCAGGAGGGGGAGGAGGAGGAGGGACACACGGAGCAGGACCAAACCACCCCAGTCAAGCCCAGCCGAGATCAGCCAACTCTTAGCTGATCTAGAATAAGTGTTGTTGTAAGCCACTGGGATTGCAGTGGTTTGTTTAGCAGACTTTTCTGGCAATAGCTAAGTGATAAGCCACCTCTTGTAGATTTCAGCTTCCTGATGTCTTCTGAGCACATGCCTCCTTTCCACCCCCTGCCTCAGTTCCAGCCTCCTAATGGCTTCCTATCCCCATGCCACAGCCAGCTCTCTGTAATACCTGATGATGCTGGTCCCTACTTACTACCCCTTTCCCAGCCCAGCCTAAATCTTTTCAATGTTCCTCCATGGCTTTCAGTAAAAAGTCCCCTTCTTAGCTTAGCATTTAAGGCCCTTTATGATATTGCCCCTGCCCTCTCTCTGGCCCTGCTCCTGCCCAGTCCCCCGTATGGACCCTTCCCCCAGCCACATAGAACTACTTGTGGTTTCTTGCATGTCGTGTGGTTTTGAACCTCTGGCGTTGAACCAACCATTAATCCCTTTGGCGCACGAAGACGCCCTTCCCCGTTCCTGTTTAGCTATCTTCCACTTGCCCCGCAAAGCTGAAGCACCAGCTCCTTGAGGAAGCTAACCGTCCCGGCTAGACCACCTGACCAAGGAGCTGTAGTATCCTGTGCTTAGTGCAGAGCCCAGCATACAGTAGGTGCTCAACTAATACGATGTTGGATGAATAAGTGAGTGAGGGCATGGACTAATGAGTCTCTCCCAAGGGCAGTCTCATGCTAACATACCTGTATTTACAGCGTCGAATGTGAGCCTGTTGCATGCAGGGTTTCATGAATATTTGTTGAATAAGTGAATGAATGGACATGACTGCATCCCTCAGTGTCCCAAAGAGTTATGGCAAGCTGCTCCTCTCCTCCCCAGAGAAGGTGGCAGTGGGGGTGGGGTGGGGTGGTGGGGGGCTTGGCTTTGGGCATAGCGGGATGAAGGGGGGAGGAGCCTTGAGGGGCAGTGGGAGCCATCTGCTCTGAGTCCAAGCAAGAGATGTTGCATTGTCTGCAGAGAGCTAAAAACCATCAGATAGACTCTAATCAGTCTGTTTTACCACTGTGCAATGCTAAGTTAGAACGTCAGTGATCAAATCATCCTCCCCACTGGGCAAACCACTCCTGCCACCTGCCTTGACGTCTTGCTGCAGGGAGGACGTCCTCCTTCTGTCTCTGATGCTCACCACCCCCACAAGAGTCTGCACGCCCCCCCCCCCAGGACATCCTTAGAGAGATAGGGCAGCTCAGTCTCTGGGGAAAGGGACACTGGCAACCACAGTGAGCCCAGCCTGGGTTATAAAGGTGGCTTGCAGTTCAGGTTACATGCCAGGAAGCTACTGGCAGGGCCATGGGGCACATGGCTAAAAGGGGACAAAGGCAGGATTTGCACCCAGGTCTATGTGCATCCAGAGCTTGTCATCTCCACTCCTTCCAGGTCCTGTCTCCAGCACGCCCTCGAGCTTGGTCCCCTCCTGCTCACGCTGCCACCCTTGGGCTTTGGCTGAAGACAGTACCGGTCAGCCCAGGGGTTGCCCTCATCACCTTCGGCAGCACGAGCCTCAGGAAAGAGGTCGGCCCTGGCCTCGGGCACCAGTCTTCCCCCAGCCACTCAGCGCTCACCTACATAAGGACACCTGACACTGGTCTCCTGGGGATTGAACCCTGAGTCAGAAGACTGGCCGTGAGCCTGGTCCTATCACTTGCTATTTGTGGGGACCACTTCCCCTTTCTGAGGCTTGATGCTCTTATCTCTGGAGTGGCCATCCTGCTGTCCATGCTGCTGTGCAACCAGCTGCCGGATGCTCTCTCCAGCTCTGCTGCCCCCACCATTCCAAATCCACCCCAGCCCCCTCCAGGGTGACTGCCACAGCCTCCGGGCCCTTGCTTCCCTTCGGGTCCCTGCGGTCGGTTCTCCATGCAGCTGCCAGAGTGAACTCTGCAGAGCATCAAACCCGATCTCGTGACACCCTGATTAAGTCCGCCAACAGTTCCCGTCACTCTCGGGGATAAAGACACAATTCCTCTGTACCTCGGCCAACAAGGACCACCCGCAGATCTGGTCCCTGCTGACTTTTTCCACTTCGTTTCCACTCTGCACCCTCCAGAGGCACTGAATTCCTGCACACCCTCATGGTGTCCGGGCTACCTTCTGACTGAGAGCTCTTCCCTTTCTCCGTTTTTCCCTGCTCTCTTAATGAACACCTCTACTTCATCAGATGTCAGCTCAACGATCACTTCCTCGTGGGATGCTTGAGGTCAAATTCCCCAGTTCATGCTCTCCTTGCCCTGAGTACCTGTCCTTTGTAGCCTTTAAGACATTTGCAACTGAACATCTCCCCATGGGATCACGTGTGCATATCTTTCTCCCCCACTGCAATGACAGCTACAGGAAGGCTAATACCTTATCTCCTTTGGCAGCTGTATATGCCACACCCAGCGTGGTGCCTGGCCCGGGGTAGGCACTCAGTAAATATTTTTTGAAACAACCGAATAAGTGAAACGGAGTAAAACCCTTCATGGAAGAGACCTTGATCAAAAATATAAACCCTGGGTACCCATTTGGAATTATTTTACAGATGGGGAAACGGATGATCACAAGAGTGAAGGGACTTACCCAAGTCTCCTGGTGTCGTGGCACAGCCAGGGCCTGAGCCTGGACATGGATGCTGGCACCCGGAGGGGCTCGGTCCCTGCTTGTTGAGCTGAAGCATGTTCTGCCTCCACCTCCAGGGCATGTCCCCTGCACCCTGCTGCCTCTCCAGAAGCAGGGCTGCCTGGGGCTTGCAGATGGCTGCTGGCAGAGGTCAATGCTGGTGGGAGACAGCTGCTCTGCCATCAGGTACCTGTTCCTTATTCATGCTCTGTTAGCCTACGTGGTGCCTCGGTACAAACAAACAGGCAGCCACAGCTCCTGGCTTCAAAGCCGTCCTGGCGGCAGGAGCACAGCCGCACCCGGCCAGGGGTCCAGCATGGCTCAGTGCCGCAGGGACAGGCGGGCGGCGGGACAGACGTGGGCGGCTCCGAACAGGTGGCTGCTCAACAGCAACGGGAAGGAGGCGAGGAGGGACCGCTCAGGGGACAAAGAAAGGCCGAATCTCTGAAGCTATCACTCTCGTACTGTGCCCTTCGGCTTTTGAAACATAGACTCATCACAAAGAAGGATGGGAGGAGAGCAAAAGAGCACACATTGCTTCAAGTGTGGACTGGAGCGCTGCCTACGTTTCTTGTCCTCTCGTCTCTTCACGCTTTTTCCCGGGAGAAGAGGAGAATGCATTTCGAGTCCCTGCAAATCTGCAGGTCAGCCTGGGACACTTTGTGCTTTGAGGACCTACAATGAGTCTGGCACTGTGCCAGGTGCTTTCACGCTTGCGCGCACACACACACATACACACACGTGTACACACACACACACACACACACTGTTTCACATAATTCTCAACACAGCTCTGGGAAGCTTTTTCTGTTGTTGTTTGGTTTGTTTCAGTTCGACAAATATTCGAGTGTCTCCTCTGCTAACCTCGGGGCCACAGTGGTGAGCAAGGATACTGCCCCTGCCATCATGCATCCTACATGCTACAGTCAGGAGAACATTCAAGGTTTGAGAAATGCCTCAGAGGGGACAATCTCAGTGACATGGCACAGAGCTACCAGGGTGAGGGGTGCGATGTCAGATCTGGAAGGCAGGGGAAGCTTCTCTGAGGTGACATCTGAGCTGAAGCAGGTGAGGAGGGATCCAGGTGCTCAGAGAACGGGGTGGGGGAGGAGCAGAGGTGCAGCAGGTGCAAAGTGTGGGAGGGGTGCCGTGGGCCCCGGGAAGAGAAGGGGACCAGGCTGGCTGGAGCAAAGTAAGAGTGGCCCACGCGGGGGGCGGGGGGCGCAGTGGGGCGACAGGAGCAGTGCCCGTCCCTGTGGAGCGGGAATTTTACTCTGAGAGCAATGACAATCCCTGCAAGATGATAAACTGGATGGAATAGGTCTTTGTTTACATTTGATGAGGTCTTCCTAGCCACTGTGTAGGGAATGGATTCGAGTGCGGTGAGCCGGGAGAAGGTCAAGGGGGAAGCTATCACGGAAAGAGAAGTAACAGAGGGTGGTGGTGGCGGCTTGGGCAGAGAGTACAGGAAAGAGAAGAACCGAGGGTACTTTCTAGGTTATGGGTCTGTGCAATGAGATGGGTGATGGTGCCCTTCATGGAGGTAGAGAAGGTGGGGAGGACCAGGTCGGAGGCAGCGTGGGTGGGAACCTAGAAATCTATGTTGAACATAATGAGTTTATGGCAAATCGGGTATCCGGGGGGAGTTCATAGTTGGATATATGAGTTTAGAG
This sequence comes from Halichoerus grypus, assembly GCF_964656455.1. Taxonomy (NCBI): domain Eukaryota; kingdom Metazoa; phylum Chordata; class Mammalia; order Carnivora; family Phocidae; genus Halichoerus; species Halichoerus grypus. The sequence goes on from NC_135716.1 coordinate 172,926,808, forward strand.
CTCAGATGACACTGAGCAGAAGACAACACTTGGGAGTCATTAAGCTCTAGATGGTAATTAGCACCGTGCAATAGGACCCTCTGTGGGCTGAGAGTTGGCTGAGCGTCCGTTGTCAGGCCCATGACAGCGGTGACCATGTCTGTCATTGTCACTGCCCTATGACTCCAGCACCTACAATCCAACGCATAGTAAGCATTTGTTAAGTCATTATTGAAGACGGAAAGATGAAGATGCAAAGAAATCCAAGGTCCTGATCTCTTTCTTCAAGGAGCTTAGGTTACTCAGGGCTGCCCGGAAGCAAAGGCAGCTTCACATGCATAGAACAATAGCCACAGAGACAGTTTGGAATCTGGGACCATTCCGATGAGCCAGGGATGACATTTAACTTAGCCTCTGAGTCTGCTTTCATGTGTGGTCCAAATGAATAGGCTAAGCACAACTTGTAAGGAAGACGGATGAAGAGCTCGAGAACAAGTCTTTGCACGCCCTTTGGAAGTATCTGTTCTATGCTCCATACCGGATACACGTTTAGCAGGTTGACGCACCCCTTGCCTTTGCCTTTCTGTAGGCTGTTGGGAGTGTCTTTGCTACTGTGCTAGTCTATTGCATTCTGGCCCTTTCCTTTGGAGACGTCCTCACTGTCCTCCCCCCAAACATCCCTCCCCACCACCCACAAAACAACAAGCTTTGCAAGGGCAGGGGGCTTGCTCTGATTTGTCTTTGAAATTCCAGAGGCTTCCTGGGTGCTGGGCCTGCGACAGTTAGTGAACAACCAGTGTCCCTGATCGATAATGGAAGCTCGATGGGTTTATTGAATAAATGAATTCTTTGCTATTTGGTGAAGCAAATTCTCTAAGGATGTCTCTTAGGTAAGTAAGTCTCTTAACCTATCTGGGCCTCAGTTTCTCCCAAACACAGCCTAGAAAGGAGCTGCAGTGCCTGGCTTCTTGCTTGCTATAGCATATATGAATTCATACATGTTCATTCGGGTGGCGTGGTGCTCCTGGCTGGGCTGAAGCTAACGCAGGCCACTGATGTAGCCACCAGCTCTGCTTGCGTCAGGGAAACTGAGTCCAGGAAGACTCAGGTGCCAGCGCCCAGGCCCAGAGGGGGAAAGATTTGTAAAGTGTGGTCTGGAGCACTTCTTGGTTGAGAAAGGAATTGAGATGAAGAGTGTGGGTTATTCTTATAATACAAAATAAACGAGCTATCTATCCGTGGTTAGTCCATCAGCAGAAATAGCTGATTCTCCCTCCAAAATATCTCTTCTATCCATTCCCCTGCCCCCAGAGGCCCCCATCCCCAGACTCTGCAGCAGCCTCCAACAGCTCTGCTTTCCTCTTGCTTCACCCCACAGCGTGACTTTTAAAAACATAAATTAAACCACCTCCCTGCCCTGCTTAAAACACTTTGGGAGTTATATCATGCTCCAAGTCTGAACTCCTCACCTTGGTCTTGGATGACCCGTCCCAGGGCCGAGTCTCCCTCTCCAGCCTGTGTTCCAGCTACTTCCCCTCCTCTCAGTTCCTCAAGCCCGGCCCCCCAGAGCCCCCCCGCCCCCGCCACACTGCTCCCTACCCAGGGAGTGCCCAGCCCCTCACTTTCGGCAGAATCCACTTAGACTCTCACTAGAAATGTCACCTCCTCAGAGAGGTCCTCCCTGACTACCGATTCCCAAGGCACACCTTCCTCTTAGTTTATCTTAAACGAACAGCATCCTGTTTATTTCCTTAGTAGCTCTTCCCACAACCTGAAATTTCTCTGTTCATTTGTGTGTTTGTCATCCCCCCCTCCCCCCACCCCGCCCCCCAGACCACAAGCTCCTCAGAGAATGAATACCACCTCACATCTGTTCCCCAGGGCATCTCCAGAGCTGAGCACAGCACCTGGCATATAGCAGGTGTTCAATAAATAGTCCTTCCATGCACGAACACTGCCTGTTTTGCGTGGACCCCAGCATGGCTCTGACACAGTGAAGATGGAGGGGGAAAGGGGTTATTTGGGGATCATGAGGCTTCAGCCTGGGGAGCACCAGACGATAGCACCCTGGCATAAGTCGCAGCTGGTGCCCCCCAAACTTGCACCCGGCCCTCTCAGGGCCTAGCATGTGGCTTAGCATGCACGTGTTCGAAGGTGTGTGGCGGACAGCTTCTTCCCCTGGGGACTTCTAACAACACTTAAAGGGACTTTGTAGGGTTCTGAGCTTCTACCCAGGTCGTGGAGCCCCGGAGCCTGTGGGTTTATGTATTCACGGTAGGACACTTGCTCGTGGTTGCTCGCCTTCGCTGTGGCCCTTTGCTTTCAGCGGTGACTGAAACTGCATTCGGATTTAGTTAGAGCCCTGCTGCCAGTCTCACAATCCTCACAATCCTCCTCGGGGCAGTCGGACTCAGCCGCATTCCAAGAGTTGGCTCTGATGGAAGCCAAGGGCCTCCTTAAAGCTACATGACTTAGTTCTGGGGAAAACGCAGGAACAGGACCAGCTCTCACAACTTATTCTTTGTCCCCCCTACTCTGCAGACATTCCATGGCAAGTGTCACCTGAGCAAAAAGCATAAACTTACCTGGCTTCTGGTGGAGGATTTCTGGCCTGTGGTGAGCGTTCATTTTCAAGGTGTAAAAGGGGTGGAAGGTGCCCAAGAACCAAGGGATGCCCATTCACCTACTTACCCCCTGGATGCCCAGACATCCCCAAGGCAAGCACTTGTCCACTCCAGTTCCTAAAGCCCTGCTATGGAATCAGAGGGAACAGCCCACGTCGGCAGAGATGCTCAGAGTCCAGCCAGGACCATGGTCCAAGCAAACGCAATCATGCGACTCTCCTCCTTATCAAGGAGCATCTCTGTTTGGGGTGGGAAGGAGTTAGGGGAGAAGCCAGGGCTCGTGGCTGGCAGGCGAAGGTGGCTACGGACGGTGGTCTTCTGCAGCACGTGCTAGCCGTGACTTCCGTATCTTCTCAGTCGCACTTGTGAGAATGTATGAACTCATTCCCTGATGGACTTGGAGCAAATGACCTGAGCTTTCTGGACCTGGAAAGCCTCCTCTGAGAGTGGGGACAATGATACCCGCCTCACAGGTGGTTGTGGAGACAGACGAGACCAGGTAGGTCAAGGACTTGGCACGGGTTGAGCTGCCCCTGACCCTGACTTGGACTCTGCTCTTATAGCAGAACCAAAACATTGGCAGGTCACTCTCAACAGGCTGCCAATCCAATTTATTAAGTATCCACCTAGGAACATATCACACATCTCAATGGTGCCTTCTTGACATCATCTGCCACGCGGCTGATAAAAACAGCCATGATTTCGTGTGTACTGTGCATGTTCCAAGAACTTTTTACTTGTCAACAGATCTGGTTCTCACAAGAGCCCTGCAAAGTAAGTTTTTATTACGACCCCCTGTTACCCGAAAGGGTACATGCACCCCGATGTTTATAGCAGCAATGTCCACAATAGCCAAACTGTGGAAAGAGCCAAGATGTCCATCAACAGATGAATGGATAAAGAAGATGTGGTATATATATATATATAATGGAATATTATGCAGCCATCAAAAGGAATGAGATCTTGCCATTTGCAACGATGTGGATGGAACTGGAGGGTATTATGCTGAGCGAAATAAGTCAAACAGAGAAAGACATGTATCACATGACCTCACTGATATGAGGAATTCTTAATCTCAGGAAACAAACTGAGGGTTGCTGGAGTGGGGGGTGGGGTGGCAGGGATGGGGTGACTGGGTGATGGACACTGGGGAGGGTATGTGCTCTGGTAAGCGCTGTGAATTGTGCAAGACTGTTGAATCTCAGATCTGCACCTCTGAAACAAATAATGCAATATATGTTAAGAAAGAAAAAAAGAAGAAGAAGAATGTAGCAGGAGGGGAAGAATGAAGGGGGGGAAATCGGAGGGGGAGAAGAACCATGAGAGACGATGGACTCTGAAAAACAAACTGAGGGTTCTAGAGGGGAGGGGGGTGGGAGGATGGGTTAGCCTGGTGATGGGTATTGAGGAGGGCACGTTCTGCATGGAGCACTGGGTGTTATGCACAAACAATGAATCATGGAACACTATATCTAAAACTAATGATGTAATGTATGGGGATTAACATAACAATAAAAAAATTTTTTTAAATAAAAATAAAATAAAATAAAATTAAAAAAAAAAAGCTATTATGACCCCCCGTTTGTAAAAGAGGACACTGGACTCAGGTGAAGGGAATTAGAAGGCACAACCAAGATTTGAACCCAGGATACCTCCCCATCCCTCTGCATCATGCCCATCTCCCACCTGCACGGGAGCTTTCTATGACCTCCTTAATCTTGATTCCCCATCCCCACCAAGGAAACTCGCCCCCGTGGGGACAGTCACTGTTGACATGCAGACAGGCCTATGGATAGGACTGATTGGCCTGTGGTTCCCCTCGGCTCTCAGACGCAATGGCGTGCAAGGACACATTCCCAGCAAGGTTCAAGCTGGTTTTCTCCCTCAAAGATTTTGTCCCTGTAAGGTTGGACCCCAGGCCCCGTCTCCAGAGAATGGAGGAGCCTGATGTGGCATCCCTGGGAGCAGTCTGGGCCCTCCCAGGAGCTAGGCTGTTGCCATGGCATCCACCTTAGCTCCTCTGAGGCTGGGCCCAGCCGGCGTGGTCCAGATAAGCATCAGATCATGCCGGGCTGGTGGCGACGTTGCCAAGGGAATGCCGGCCTTCGAGATGCTCCGGCGCTGTGAATACTGATGAGGAGCCACAGGGACGCAGGGACAGATGTTCAGAAGAACATCTCCCTCCTAGGGGCTGCTCCTCTTCTCCCCAAAAGTCCCTGCCTGTTAATGCCTTCCAAAGTGCCTAGTGCCGTGCCTGGCAGATGGCAGACGCTCATTCATTCACTCAAGCAGTTTATTGAGCACACCTACATGCCAAGCACTGGGGAGGCAGGGAGAGAGTGAAAACACACACAGGACTGACCCTTGTGGAGCTTAGTGGAAGAGGGGGCTGCTAATTAATGTGACAAATGCCACCAACAGAGCTCTATGGAGCTTGCCTGACATGGGGAATTTGACCCAGTCAGGGAGGTTGGAAGTCTACTTGAGTTGAGATCCAAATGTGTAGGTGTTCATTAGAGGAGGAGGAGGAGGGAGAGCAGAGGCAGAGGGAACTGCATGTGCAAAGCCTGTGTGGTAGGGAGGGACGAAAGAGGATGAGGGCCAGACCTTGCAGGGTCTTGCAGACTGCGCTGAGGAATCTGGCTTTAATCTCAAGGGTGGCAGGAAGCCATCAGAAAGCTTTTTTGTTTCTTAAGATTTTATTTATTTATTTGACAGAGAGAGACACAGCGAGAGAGGGAACACAAGCAGGGGGTGTGGGAGAGGGAGAAGCAGGCTTCCCGCCGAGCAGGGACCCTGATGCGGGGCTCGATCCCAGGACCCTGGGATCATGACCTCAGCCGAAGGCAGACGCTTAACAACTGAGCCACCCAGGCGCCCCGCCATCAGAAAGCTTTACAGCAGGGGCTGATGTGGATCAGATCTGATTTGACACTGTCAGGTGGATTCCGGGTGAAGATTTGGAGGGAAGGCCCTGAGTGGCTATGGAAAGATCAGAGCTGATGGGAAAAGTGCTCCATCAGTATTCTGAATTCAGAACTCCATTCAGAACTCCAAGTCCAATCACGCTCTCTCCATGGACCACATGGTGGTTCTCTGTCTCCCTTCCTTTGGGCTGAAATGCGGGGCTCTCATCACAGGTCCGGCAGCGCCCTCTCTCTGAGCAGGGTGCGGATGGGGGTGTCATTGGGCAAGCCCCCCGCCCCAGGGCTCATTGCACCTGGGAAAGGAAGGACTCGAAAAACAATGCAACTAAAGAAAGGTAAACCTCTTATTCTCCCTGTATCTGCTCCTTGCTCCAGGTCCCTCTGTCTCAGCAATGATATTATTACTGGGTGTTTGTATGTTATAAACACTGACACGTTATGTTAATGGTACGTATAATGTTATTACATATGGATGTTACATATACACAACACTAACATATTTACTGCACACGTATATGTGTCAGGCTCTATGCAAACTGCTTAGCTAGCATCAGCTCTACAAATACTTTACAGGAAGCCTGCAGGGGAGATGCCATTATGTCCCTTGCTATAGAGAGGAAACAGAGCCAAACCCTCACCTACAACAGGAGAGGCAGAACGGGGCTGGCCCCCAAGCCCACAGTCCCTTCCTCTATAGACTATGCCTTGCACGCGTACAAGGAATGGTTTACCCTGGGTCTCAAGGCCCTTAAGGACTCAATTACTTCCATGGTCTTCATAGTTTTCCCCAGAGCCTGAGCCCCACTGCTCCCCCAGCCCAGGGTCTTCACATGCTTCTGCAATTGTCTGGCAGAAAGGAAACAATTTTCAGTTCAGCTCACTGTACTTCATAGATCCATCCATCCATCCATCCATCCATCCAAGAAACATTTATTAGCACCTACTGTGTGCCATGCCCTACTATGTTTGGGAACTACACGGATCAAAAAGGCACAATCCTCCAAGAACCCACAGGCCCATGCTGTTTTCTGCCCACCAAATCGATTGGTGACAATGCAGAGACCAGTTAGAAAATCTGATTTCTGGAATCTGGTGACTTGTCACAGTTGACAGCCTGAAAGCATGTCCAGAAAGTCCTTATTTTTCCAGCTCCGGTAAGGGCTGGGCAGATGCTGCCGATCTATGGGAAAAGAAATCAGCTCAACAGTTGCTCGTCCCTCACGAGCATCCACAATCAGGTAACGTCTTGCAGAGTCTGGGCCGTGTCGTCATGGTTGGATTTCCCCTGGCCCAGGCAGCTTGCTGGGATCTTTCTAGAGGCAGATTGTCCCGGCTTCTCTGCCGGCATCTGCTCAGGAGGCATCTCTCACCATCTTGCCCTTCCTGCTGACACTTCCGCCGGTGGGGATGTCTGTAAGGCAGGCTCTACCTTCCTGAAGGAGCTACTGTAACAGCTGGTGTGTATTCTTTGCCTTCTGTAGCCCGGGGTCCTCGAAGGCCGCGTCGCCACTCCCCAACGTGATCCTGAAATGGATGGGGCATCATCCCCACTTTACAGCTGAAAACATGGAGGCTCGTGGAAGGAGGGCAGCTTGCCCAAGATCAGCCAGACAGACAGTGGAGTGCTGGGTGGGAGCCCAGGTGCCCCCGATGCAAACCTGCATTGACTGTTATGCAGCACATTGTTTCATAGCCGGGCAGCCCTGCCGGCGTGGTAAGCACTGGGCAAAATTGTGATGTCTCCTAAGTTTCTGATCCCTTTGTTTGTGGGGATTAAGGAGGTCTGAGGGCCTCAGGGATACCAGCAGACAGAGCGCTCGGCCAATACGAAGGTAGCGTCTAAACATTTGGAAACTGGGATCCATTTGCCTGGGTAAGATAGTGGTTGGATTTCCAGACTGGCCCTCAAAATCCCATTTGACCCCCCTAAATACTCAGAGGATTAGTAGTAGCATTTCAACTACACTCCACTTATAACCTTGTCGCTGCAAGAAATTAGTTCCAAGATTTCACTCGTGACACCGGCAATATATATCTCTCCTTTTTGCTGCCTCCTACCCCTCAAGCCACAGCCTCAGAGCACCTCCAAAAGGGCAGGCATGGGGGCTTAACTCCTTTAGAAGGCAGAGACCCCTTTGGACACTGGCAAACTCTCCTAAGATAGTACTTGACACACGGCAGGTTCTCAGTAGATTTTGCATCCCCCCCAAAAAAAAGAAAGAAAGAAAAAAGAAAATGGGTGGGGTTGGGGTGGGGAGGATAGCAGGCAGGAGGGAAAGTAAGAAGCCAGGAAGGAAAGATGATGTACAGACGGGAAGCAAGAGCTTTGTGCAGGTGTCTGAGGGGCTACGAGCAGATGCCGCAGGTAAACCAGCCAGACGGGCCCGTGCTATACTTGGCCTCCGCCTACACACTTTTGCTTCCGGCTGGCTGGCCTGTCTCAAAGATAAAGAGCTCTCTCCCAGGCAGGGAAGGCAGTCCTGGCTGCCCTCCGCAGGGACAGAGACACGGCTGCACGCCAGCCGCAGCCCCACCGGGCCCTGGCTGCCCATGCAGGGCTCAGGGGGCTGCCATTGTGCCTCACAAGCGACTCCTTCCCATCCTGGGTGTCCGTTTGCCCTTTCCTGATGGGAACGACTTTGTCTGGCAGACAGGCATCGCTGGGCGTTGCCATGGTGATGGCTATGATGTCACCAGGGAGTAAATCAAATCGCCAGCCTCACAGTTGAGCCCTTCTGCGTTGCGAGGTCCTTAGGAACAGGAGAGCCGAGGCAGGGGAGGCACAGGGTGGGTCTGTGGTGAGACGGTCTCCCACCCTGCAACACCCCCCCTCCCCGCTTTGTCTCCTGAGATTAGGCTCATTTGTTTATTCATTTATTTATACAAATGATTTTTGAGCTCCTGCTCTGTGCCAGAACCAAGCTAGGCGCTGGGGATGGAGTTTGGGATAAGAAGACAATGTGGTCCCTGGATGGTTGCACACCTCACAGTCTAGTGGGAGAGATGGTCACACAAGAAAGTACACAAGAACACATCATTTCCACTGTGGTTCATGCTAGGAAGGAAAGTGCCGGAAGTGTATTAGTCTGCTTGGGCTGCCATAACAAAGTGCCACAGATTGGGTGGCTTAAACAACAAAAATTTATTTTGTCACAGTTCTGGAGACTAGACATCTAAGATTCAGGTACCAGCAGAGTTGGTTTCTTCTGACGGCTCTCCTTGGCTTGCGGATGGCTATCTTCTCCCTGGGTCCTCCCCGTGGTCTTCCCTCTGTGTGTGTGTCCTAATTTGCTCTTCTTATAAGAACAGCAATCATTGGATAGAGCCCACCCTAATGACCTCATTTTAACTCAGTCACGTCTTTAAAGACCCTCTCTACAAATACAGTCACATTGTGAGGTGCTGGGGGTTGGGACTTCAGTACCTGAATCTCAGCCCATCACAGGAAGTTAGAAAATGTATAAGAGGGGATCCAAGGTCACAGGGTGGAAGAGGGGCAAGGTCGAACTCCCTAAAGAAATGGCACTTCCACAGGGCCTTGGAGAACTAGAAGGTTTCCAGGAGGGCAGGTGGGGGAAGACAAAGACGAGCTTCTAGGTGCAGGAAACAGAGGTGGAAAGGCCAAGAGTATGGGGCTCCTGCGTGGCTCAGTCAGTTAAGTCTCTGACTCTTGGTTTCAGCTCAGGTCATGATCTCATGGGTCCTGAAATGGAGCCCCACATAAGGCTCTGGGCTCTAGGCTCAGCAGGGAGTCTGCTTGAAATATCCTCTCCCTCTGCCCCCGCCCTGTGCACTCTCTCTCTTCCCTCCCCACCGCCAAATAAGTAAGTAAATCTTAAAAAAGAAAAGAAAAGAAAGGCCAAGAGTGGGCAAGTATCCTGGTGAGTTCAAGGAGTTAGAAGACCAGTGTGGCTGCAGTAGAGGGAGTCGGGGTGGATGGTGTGGGAGGTAGGAGGTCACACAGATCACACAGCACTTTGCAGACCACAGGAGGAACCTGGACTTTATCCTATGAGCAGTGGGAAGCCATCAATGGGTTTCAAACAGAGGAGCAACTTGATCAGGATGTTCTTTTAGAAGATATGTCTTCCAGAGTTTTCGGGAGGATGCCCATTATAGAGGCTATCATAGTAGCCCAGATGTGGTAGCTTGTATTATTTGCCTTCGATTTTTCCTCCCTTCCTGGCCCTTGGCTAGCTTCCCTTTTATGGGAGGAATAATATTTTTCTGCCTCATCATCTTTGGGCTTAACTGCATGGCTTGCTTTAATAGAATATGAGTGGGTGTAACACAAGCAGGGGCTTTTACTTGCCAAGTTTGGCTTACATTCTCTTGCATCTGCTACCTGTCATGAGAACCTGCCCCGGCTAGTTGCTGCTCCATGGAGAATGAGGAGACCTACAGAGAAGACCAGAACCTGACCTGTAGCCCGAGCAAGTACTGTGCCAAATGACTCATAAGCCTATCATTGAGAAAAATGAATGTTTGTTGTGGCCAAACGCTGAAATGGGGGGTTGTTTTTTATACAGCATTATTATAGCAAAAACTGGCTAATATACTAAGCAAGAGATGAGGTTGGATTGAATTAAGGTGATGACAATGGGACTGGAGAGAAGTGGGCAGATTCAAGATATATTTTGTAGTTGTCAACATACAGGTGGCAATTAGTTCCTGGGTTAGATCCACTAGGAATAGAGTTTGGAATGAAGAGAGAGAGTAGGGATAACTCTTGAAATTTCCCACCAACAAATGAGTAGTGCATCAGTCTGCTGCAGAACACCCCAGACTGGGCGGTTTAAGCCACAGAAATGTATTTTCTCACAGTTCTGGAGGCTGGAAGACCAAGATCAAGGTAGCTGCAGGGCTGGTTTCTGGTGAGACCTCTCTCCCTGGCTTGCAGAGGGCTGCCTGCCGGCAGTGTCCTCACATGGCGTTTCCTCTTAGAAGGACACCAGTCCTATTGAATTCAGGCCCCACCCTTACGATTTAACCTTAATTATCTCCTTGAAGGCCCTATCTCCAAACATAGTCACAATGGGGGTTAGGGCTTCAACAAACACATTTTGAGGGGGCACAATTCAATCCGTAACAGGTAGCATCTCCTAAGTGCCAGGTACCCGGTACAAAACCAAAGCTGCAAGGCCTCTGAAGCTTTAGATGGGAAAGTCACACAACATCGCATCCAGCAAGGCAGAGGGCCGGCTCAGATTCAAGGGGGCAGGAGAAATAGATCCTTGATGGGAGGAGGGGCAAAGCCAATATCTGCAGAAGGGCACACAGGAGGGAGGGATCGTGGGCCCATCTTTGAAAGCGAGCATCACAGAGGGAGGCTTCAAGGATGAGTGAGTAGGAAACTTCAGAACTGCCCCTGGTCCTCTGGTCACCACCAAGGGACTTGACAGTTACCTGGAGGCAGAATCACTTGGAGGCCAAGACACTCCCAGGAGAGTTTCCTATCTCCCTTCCTTCAGTCTAGCTAGGTATTTGAGGACATCCATGTGGGAGCCCACCTCATTTGACAGCTCCGATAGGGACCTAGAATTGCCTGGAGTGTTAAAATGATGGACCCCTCAGTATCCTCTAAAGGCCACGTGGCAGATGACATTGGATTCCTATGGTTTGCCTCCTTTTTAGGATCACGAAGCTCTGGTGCTGCTTTTGTGAGCATTCCCCTCCTTCACCATGGGCAGGATTTGTCAATCAAGATGTCCTGCCCATCACCTGGCCAAGAGGTGAACACAGAACTCAGGATGCTTTGGAACTCAAGTCTACAGGGAAGTCACCTGAAGACAGTGTCGGGGTGAACATGACTCACCCACAAGGCCCTGGCTTATGCTTTAGCTCCTGCTGCCTGAATCCTTGCTCTCTTGTTCTTTTTGAGGTCTGATTTATTTTGTTTTCAGTTTTTCCTCTGATCTGTAAGCTTCCCCAAATCTTCCCAATAAATTTCTTTTTTGCTGAAGGGAGTCCGTATGGGTTCCTGTTCCACGCAATCAAAGGTCCCTAACCTCAGTCTTGTCTGCAGAAATCTGGCATGGTGCTACTTTCCACGGTGGCATAAAGAAGCTCTGGCTCAGAAAGGGGAGTGGTGTAAAGGGGCATCCAACAGTCCTGCGGGGAGTGGGAGGTTCACCCTGCTAGGAGGCATTGCTTGACTTTCTCCCTTGCGATATCTTGATTACATGGGGGTAAGACAGACTTCCCAGCTTGCTCTGAATTTCTTGTCTGTCCATTCTGCGTTGCCCTCAGAGGCCACTGGCATAGGGGGAAGGTTTCTGGACCTTGTATGACAGCATTAAATGCTGGAAAGAAACAGAGCTTTGAGCAACGGGAGAGCCACTGGCGGCCCTCCTGATGGTCACTCTGGCCCAAAGCCACTGCCGGGGACTCAGGGAAGTGTTGGCGAAGAGGGAATTGGGTGGCTGTTTTTCAGGGCAATGAGGAGAGGGAGCATCAGTAACCAGGAGTCCCAGGTTCCCCAGTTTGCTGGCTGTGCGACCTTGGGTCAGTTTCCTCATTTGTCAAATTGAGAGAAACAATAACCCTACCGCCTAGAGGTTGGTGGGGGGATGCATTAAGTGCACACCAGTCAGAGTTTTCTGGATCCGCATCCAAAGTTTTCTGGATCCATCTATCACTGGTGGAGCATTATGTAATTTCAATTGCTACACAAATAAGCACACTTTATTTAATAGTGTGCGTTTATGTCCATGGACATCAACATGAATAATGAGCATCCTATGACTGCAATTTTGCGGATATTATTCTTCAGGAAGAGGCCAAGTTGAAAGTTAATCACTTTAAAGAAAAGTATTAAGTAAATAACAGGACAGGTGGCAAAAGGATGTGGCAATCAGCTTTGGGCTTGGTGCTTACAGAGGGGGTATCAGGCAGATGCACGTGGCTGGTGAGAGAGAGTGGGGCAGCAGGAAGCAAGGCCTGGCTGGATCTGGGTCCTCTGAGGTCAGAGATTGGATCCCTGTGAAATATTCTGCCTCCGGCAATGGTGAAAGGGTGTCTGAAGCCCCACTGAACGGGGCCTTCTGGACTGGACTTCTGTCCACCCCCTGATGCCATAGGGTGGTCCCTACTGTGCCTCAGGAGACAAGCTCTCGTCCTCCGCCCCCAGGACAAGCCACGCTGTGGCTTCAGGGACAGAGGAGGGTAGCCTCCATCTGTTCTCCTTGTGCCTCTGAGCTGATTCCCTCTCTCGAAGGGGGCATAGACAGGAACCATGGGCTTTGGGATCAGTCAGGGATGGGTTCAAATCCTGGCTCAGCCATTCCCTGGCTCTGAGGCGCTGGTAAGTCTTCTTCAGCTCTCAGCCTCAGCTTTCTTATCTGTAAAATGGGTGGCCATAGGAATTTTTGGAAAATGTGTACCCCACTTAATTCCCAAAAAGACTTGGTATGGCAGCTGATAGGGAGCAAGCAGAATGGCCTGGTGAGCTCCTACAGCTGCTGAAGGGACGAGGTGAGGCACCCCAGGAGGGCACCCAGCACAGGGCTCTATAAACATGCGCTTCCTTCCACTGCTAATACAAGGCCTCAGTTTGTCCATCAGTGGGAGGGAGGGGCTGTGGGAAGCCTAGGCAGCACCCTCCCCGCGGTTTCTCCCAGCTCAAACCCACCCTCTTCTCTGTGCTAGGCTTTGTTCTGCTGTGAACAAAACTGGGAAGCAGGATCGGTGTCGTGTGTCTTCCCTTCCCTGCTCACTCCCATCCATCTCAGGGCAGGGGGGCTAGAAACAGAGACACCTGTCTTAGACCCCCAACTCAGCCACGAACCAGCCTGATGACCTCATCTAAGTTCCTTAGTCTCTACGTGCCTCCATTTCCTCATCTACAAAATGGGAATAAAAATTACAACTCTTATGCCTCATCAGTAAGATGAGGGATGTGAAAGGTGCCGGAGGGTTCCCAGCATATAGCGGGTCCTGTCCTTTCCCTTCCTGGCAGAAACGCAACGTGTCATGTTCCAAAATTATTATTCTACAACCTCACTTGACCCTCAGTGACAATTCCAGGTCCTTCTCTCCCTCCCTCTATCCCTCGCTCTCACTCTTGCTCGCTCTGGCCTCTCTCTCCCCTCCCTCCCTCTGCCCCCCGCTGTGGATCCTGCTGGAGGTGAATGAAGACAGGAAACCACTGTGTCTGTGTGTCCAGGGCTCTTGGATGACGGTGGAACTGGGGCAAGGGGCAGCTGGCTCAGTGAGAACAACCTGGGCGGAGGGCCTTGGCATGGCGAGTGAATGCAATTAGTACTGATGAGGCCCAGGGATCCCTCTCCGTATGGGCCTGTGAACTCGGCCATTGCGCTCCTGTCAGTGAACACTGATGAGGAATGTTTGAGCAGGGTGCTGCCCCAAGGTGGGTGAGCAGGAAAAGCAGGGGTGTGTCATAAAGATTTTCGACAATAGCTGTCACTTACTGAGTGCTTAGCTTGGTTATTCTAAGAGCCTTGTGTGCGTTACTTTCTTGAATCTTGATCTTTGCTCTTTAAGAGCTTATGCTAATATTAATAAAGATTGTAACCACCATTATCCTGCTCTAGGCTGATGACATTTTCTCAGTCATTCCCCGCACAACCCTATGAGGCTCGTACTACTACATCCCCATCTTACAGGTGAGGGAACTAAGGCTCAAATAAGTTCCTGGTGCTAGAACAGAGCTTCTCACACTTTACGTATAAAACAGCTGATGATCTTGTCCAATTCCAGACTGTTCAGGTCTGGAGCGGGGCCTGAGATTCCACGTTTCTAACAGGTCCCTGGGTGACGCAGATGCTTCTGGTCCCCACCACACCTGAATAGGGAGAGCCTAGATCACCCAGCTGGAAAGTGACTGATCTGAGATCTGAACTCACAGCTAAATCAAGTGTGGGGCTGACTTTGAAAAGCATCATTGTGAGAAATCTATGAGAGTACAGGGAAAGGAGGGACAATGTCTGACCAGAGGGTTGAAGGAAGCCTGCATGGAAGAGGTGGTCTGAGTAGGGCCTTCAAGGATGGGTAGGATTTCGAAGAGATGGAAGGGAAGGGGTGTCTCAGGTCATGAGCAAAAACAGAGAGAAAGAAAAGAGTGGGGGATGTGTTTGGGGGATACTGTTGTTGAAGCATAGGGTGCGTTATGGATTGAACTGTGTCCCCTCCCCCAATGCATATGTTGACATCAGAACCCCTAGCATCTCAGAATTGAACTTTAGTTGGAGTCATTTCTGATATTATTGGTTAAGATGAGCTCATGATGGAGTAGAGTGGACCTCTAATCCCATATGATATGGCGTCCTTAGAAAAAGGGGAGATTTAAACACAAGGCCATGTGCAGGGAGAACGCCATGTGAAGAGGAGAGTCTTACCTCCACCGGCCGAGGAGTCATCAGACACTGGGAGGATGGCCTAGAACAGATCCTTCCCTAAGCCCCTCTAGGGAGTGTGGTCCTGAGGACAGCTTGATCTTGGACTTCTCTCCCCGGAGCTGTGAGACAATATATTTCTGTTTTTAAACTGCTCAGCATGTGGTACTTTGTTCAAGCAGCCCTAGTGAAGGATACAGCGTATCTGCTCTGTGTGTTGACAGATGGCCTCGAGGAAGAAAAATGCTTTTTGTACCCAGGAATTGTACTTTTAGACCCAAGAAGATCCCTTGTCCCAAAGGGAAACAGGTAGGAGAATGGCTAACTGGTTCAAGAGGGGTTTCTTCCCCACTGCCTGAGGACTTGGTTGAAAGTACATGCAAATGCGTACACACAAAACTAACTTAAGGTGTAACTCGACGTATTTTTAAGTATTGATTTAGGTCTCTCTCTCCCCTAAGAAGGTCGTAGGGGAGAAAATGGGGCAGGAATGACCAGGCATTGAGTGTTACTGTGTGAGGGACCTCCATGCTTTAAATCAATCCCTCCTGCACTCTTGGAAGGAAGATCATGTTATCCTCATTTCACAGAGGATGAGACTGAGGGTCAAAGAGTATGGGTCAATTATCCAAGGACCCATAGACAGGAGGTAGCACAGACACTGGGACCCAATGGTCTAACTTCTCCCATCCCTCCTGCCATTACGGAACGCGTAATGATGGGAAAAGTGACCCAGAGCTGGGCCGCAGTTTGAGGAAGGGAACAAACCTGAGATCAGGAGGTTGGCGAAGAGATCTGTCTACAGAATTCTTACCATATGAGATAACAGCCCCCTTATTGTTCAGGCTACTTTTAGTCACGCCGTCTGTTGTTTGCAACCAGAAGCATCCTAACAGAATCAGCTGTTAAAATGAGCCAGGTCTTCAGGTCCAAGATATATTGCAAGTGCTGCACGTCAAGATGAGCTAATAAACAATACCCTTGTTTCCCCACCCACGTTCAGAACCAACGAGAAATAAGAATGAGAGAAAGGCAGATGGAGCCCCAAAACATTGCCTCTACCAAAGATAAAGCTGCTATTGGAGAACATGGCTCTATGTGCGGGAGAATAGGCTGCCTTATGTTACACCAGAATAGGCAGACTTGCCCCCCCTTGCTGGGGTGTAGGCAGCTTTGGGCCATGGCAGGGACTGTGAGAACCAAGCAGAACCTGGCTCCCCATAGAGAGAGTGGGGAGGAAGGCTCTGGGCTACTGTTGCCAAGTTCCTTATCCCAGACCCACTGATGAGCTAGGTCATTCAGTAGGGCAGGCCTGTGAAGGGATGGAGAGTGGTGAGTGGCATCTAGAGAGCGTTGCTTCTGGAGGATTCATCTGGAGTGGGGGAAAAATGTTCTCTCAGGAGGGTAAAATTGAAAGAAGAGAGAGAGAAGTGATTATATAATATGAACTTTTTCTTGTTTTTAAAAAGGGGAAAACCTACATGTGTATGTTTGTGTGAGCACAGACAGGCGTGGTAGATTAGACACCAAAACTGCCCCAAGGGCTGAGGGTGGAGAAGGTAGGGACAGCTGGTAAGTGGGAGTAAGAGACAACAAGGGACAAGGTCCCCGCCCACGAGGAGCTGCCAGTCCTTCGGGCAAACTCAGACAATGTGCTAGGAAAGTGAGATAGGGTCATGGGTTCGGGTTGGAATTGGATTGTGCAGACTGTTCCCGGGAAGTTGAAGAAATCAGAGTGTTCACAGTGGAGATGACCACTGACCGGGAGGCCGAAAGCATTGACCAGTGGTTCTCAAAGAGGGACCCATAGACCAGCAGCATCCATGTCATCAGGAAACTTGTTACAAATACAAATTCTTGGGCCCCATCCCAGATCTGCTGAGTCAGAAACTTGGGGGAAGTCTTAACTAGCCTGAGGTGACCCTGATGCCAGCTAAAATTTGAGAACCACTGGTGTAGAAGATACAGCTTTAGAGTCAGGTCACTTGGGTTTAATCATGGCTCTGGTTCTTAATAACTCTGTGGCCCTGAGCAACTCAAGGAACTTCTGTGAGTCTCAAGTTTCTCACCGGGGAAAATAGGAATAGTGTGCTATCTTAGGCAATGATTATCACTAGGTATATGTGAGGCACCATTCTTGATACTTAGGTTCAGAGAGGAACAGTCCTGACCTCTGACCTCAAAGAGCTAGCAGTCAGTGAGTTGTAATAAGAGCCAATATTTATTGAACCCCTGCTATGTGCCCGACATTATGCTGAGTGCTTTATATGTAGTATGTCATTTATTTCTCAGAACACCCCTATGAGGAAGGAAGGGTCATTATCCCTATTTTCAGATGGGACTGAATGATCAGGCAAAATACACATGGCCACTGAGGGTGGACAGCTGAGAGCCAAAGATAGGTTGTCTGGTTCCAAAATCCAAAGCAGAGAAAAGAGGGAAGGAAGCCCAGCCTGAAGACCCCCTTTCCCGCAGGAGAGGGATCAGGGCCACAAGAGAGGCCCACATAAATGTGAGGGGAGCTTTATTAGGATCCTTCCTTGGCTACTCCCAAACCCGAGTTTGGGGGTAAATTTTCCCACAGTTTCACACTCCTTTCCATTTCAAAGGATCTACATTTTTAAAACTTGAAAGTTTTTGGATCAAGGGCCTTGCCAGAATTCTAGAACAAAGATTTAGGGCTCATGGCATGAAAGTCTTGTCATGCCAAACCATCACCACCATATTGAATGATTGGTTGGGTTTACCTTTGGTCAATCTCGGTTTGTCCCCTCCCCACTTCTACTGCCTCTTGCTGGGTTCTTATCTGCTCTTCTCTGACCTGCTCTGTGTCCCCAGAAGCTGACCACTCCACACCCACCAGTCAGCTGCCCTTAGCCTCTAGCTTCCAGTTGGAGGTACCAAGAGGGGATTAGAAGGCAAGAAGAAAGAGAAATGGGGCCTCTATTCTCCCCACTCCCTCCTGCCTGGTTGTGGTGGGTCTCAGAGCAGCTGCTTTTCTCTGTGCCGCAGCCCCGGTGGAGCTCCCTCTTCCGTGACCCCTTCTCTTGTCCCTCAAGATCTGGAATAGTAAGAGCTTTCTGCTATTGCTGGCCCTTTGGGTGCTTCACCACCCTTTATAGCTTCCCTTAGCCCTGCCCACGCCTCATAAACAGCCTCTTTATTACCTTCTTTCCCGGTAAACCTTTTGAGCATTCCATCTGTTTCCTGAGCGGGACCCTTGCTGACACAGAGAGCAGCACCAATAATGACTATAGCATTTATGGGGTGCTTTCACATGTGTGGTCTTGTTCTAAGAGCTTCACACGCTTTCACCCATTTAAGGCTCTCGACGTAGCGGGGGCTATCTGGCACTGTTCTCGAATGAATGCTAGTTACCTTTGGCCAATGGACTTCAGGCACGGTTCCAGGCATGGTAAATCAAACAGTAGCTCCCATACTGGTATCTGACGTTCATTACTATGCACAGAAACTGATGTGACAAAGGCCTGGCGCCTCTGCCAGCAACAGCCTCTTCTCGGGGTTTATTTTTCCTCCCCCAGCCGTTCGAGCTCTGGAACTGTTTCTTATGCTGCTGGGTCCTTCCAAGCACCCAGCACAGGCCAAGAGGCTGGCAGCAGATGCACCACGAGCTCCTGGGGACTGATTGATTGGCTGATACCGTGTGGCTGAATGAGTGGATGCTTTCAGAGCAGCTGCTGCGAGGGGAAAATTTCAAGTGCAAAATATTATTATTAATGATCACGATTGCTCTTTCAGCTGTAGGCACCGTGTCTGCTTAGGAGGAAGAGATAAGGCATTCCTGCCAAAGCAAAAAGACTGATTAATGCTGATGGATTGTGTCCTCTGAGAGGAGGCTGCAGAGTGTTTTTATTTTCTTTTTAACGACTTCTAGACTGAAGTTAATGAAAAAAAAAGAAAAGATAAAACCCTGGATTTGAGGCCTGGCTAGGTTCAAGGTGTGTGACCTTGGATGAATGACTTAACCTCTCTGTGCCCCAGGGTCTTCACTGATCAAATAAGTTAGGACTAGGAAATGTCTGAGATTCCTTCCAGCAGTTCTCTGAGGATGCTGGGCAGTGCAACACCAGACCCCCGCTGATTGGCTGTGCTCATCCATCCTTTCTCCTACCCACAGGACACTCTCAAATGCCAAGCCCCCGCCTCCTCCTGGGCTCCTCAGGATGTGAGAGCTGAATGTGTCCTCCTTTCATTGCTGTGAGAGTCATGGGCACGGTGGGGAGAAGGGCCAGAGGTAGGGGGCTGACACAGAGTCCCCTCCCTCTTCCTCTTTCTCCTCCTTCCTCATGGTCACAGTAAGAGCAAGAACAGCTCCCGCTGTTGGAGGCTTTCCATGGTGCGCATCACTGTTATCAGCACTTCACAGAAACGAATCCTTTTAATCCTCATGACACCTCGATGAGGGGTGTGCTGTTACTGCCCTTTCTTTACTGCTGAGGACATGGGGGCTCAGAGACTTTCAGTCCCGTCTCTGAGGTCACACAGTTGGAGGAAGTAGTATCCGACCTCGGAGCTGGAAGGACCCTTAGGGCCCGTCTAGCCCGGGTCTCAACCCTGTCTGCACATTAGAATCACCGGGAGAGTCTGAAAAATGCTGATGTCTGGGTCTCACTTAGAGGTTCTGAATTGGTTTGGGGCACAGCTGGGTTCTGGGTCTTTTTTTAAAATCTCCCCCAGATGATTCTAACATGCAGCATAGTTTGAGAAGCCCAGATTTCATCGAATAACCTATTTGCAGATGAGGAAGTTGAGGCTCAAAGAAGGGAAGTAGACTTCCCTGAGTACAGAGGAAGTGATGCCGGTGGGGGGGAGCTGATCCTGCTCTCTGAGGCCCCTCACAGCCAGCATCTCTGGATCTCCCCGAGGTATCACGGGGGTGGTCTCCACTACCTCCCTCCACCCCATCTGGTTGGCATTAGCCAAGCCTGGAGGTAACCGGAAACTCCATGGAGGGGGCAGACATGGAGGAGACCTTGCTGGGGTCAGCCCTGGGGACTTAATTACCCTTCACCTTGTCCTGAGCCTTTGTTCTCATTCCCGCCCAGCACGTGATTTCCTGAGCTGGGTCCTCACAGGACTGAACTGGTGGGGATCGCCAGCGTCCGCCCCATTCTGAGCGCTGCTGCTTGGCACACTGACCCCAGGGGGCGACAGCCCTGAGGGCTCGGACCAAAACAAAATCCTAAGAGTGGCTGCCGAACAAGTGCTTCCTATGAGCCAGACACCATGAACATTATTTCATTTAAGCCTCACAAATATAAGTGGAAAATATTATGAATTCTACATTTCAATTGTAGGAATGGAGGCCTAGAAGAGTTAAATGATTTGCCCAGGGTACATTAGCTAGTAAGTGACAGAGGGAGATTTAAACACAGGTCACCTGCCAGTGCTAGCCTAAATGCCACCTCCTCTCGGAAGCCTTCCCTGAAAACCAGGACAGGCCAAAACAGATCCTTGTAGTAGCTCCAGCATTCTTTCTGTGTTACCTATCTCCCTTTATAATTAAGTATTCATCAGTGCTGTTGCTCAAGGAGCCTTGTCTCCCCCACTAGACTGTAAGCTCCTTAAGGGGGGCTATTTTTGCTCAAACCACGCCCTCCCATATCCCCAGTTCTCAGTATAGTGCCTACCCTCTGGCAGACGAGCTGCTCGATATGTGTTGATCCCAAAGTCAATACTTACACTCATGCCACATTCTGACAATTGCCTCAAAATTTACATCAACTAGTTGGGAATGGTCTTCAAAACTAGCCTCTTTTAAGAAAGGTGGTGCCCCAGATGGAGAAAGCCCTGGGCTCCTTGCCATATTAAGGATACCGGGAACTTCTGAGAATTTTTAACCCAATAAGAAAAATCTTCAGGATTCCATCACAGTTGTGCATCCCTTATGCATGTTTATTGGTCCAGTGCAGGCCAAGTGGCCTGAGCTGAGCAGGTGGAGATCTGGCCATTCAATTGGATTGTCACAATTCACTAAGCATTGCTTATACACCCGGTTATAGAATTTAGCATTGCATGGAGCTGCATATACCAGAAACCCATCCAGTAGATTAATCATCCTTGGGTTTGATTTTTGTATCTGACAACCAGTCCAGAAGAGGAAAATCCCAAGAGCTCACAGCTGCTCGAGGAAGTCCTTAAGGACTCAGGATTCTTCCAGGTGCCAGCTTAGCCATCCCCACTGTGATTTTTCATCCTCACGGTCACAACATGGCCACTCCACCTCGAGGTGTGGAGTCCAAGGTTACAGGCAGGAAGATGGGGTGAGAGTGTGTGGTTATGAGGGGCCAAAGGCAAAGAGCCAGACGGGTCGGGCCCCTAATCAGGAAAGCAATGGCTTTTCTAGAAGCCCACCCTATAGAACTCACCTTGCATGTCATTGGTCTAAGCCAGGTCACGTGGCACCTGAGCTTCGAGGGCACCTGGAGAGGTGAATACTTTTGATCAAACATATTGCCCGGTTGGGATTCTGTTAGAAAAGAAGATGGGAGGGATGGATATTGAGTAGGCCACTAACAATATCTGTTACACAGGCTCTGTGCTAGGCATGTGGAATGTGAAGATGTACAGCATACGGTCCCTTCCCACCACGGGGCATACTGCCTGGTAGGCGAGCCCTGACACAAAAACAACCTTTTATGGTACAACGGATATATTGTTAGAAGAGTGGTGGGAGCACAGAAAAGTAAGGAGAGAGTATGTACATTACCTGGGGGAGCTGGGTTGGTGTCACAAAGAGGATGACATTTCGACATTTGAGATAGATGACAATGGGACGATAGTTTACCATGCAAATAGAGTGAGGGCCTAGTCTTTCAGAAGCTGGTCTCAAACTCCCTGTTAGCCCCAGCTCTTGGGATTATTCCATTCTGAATGCTTCAGACCCACATATGACTATCTCTATTTTTCGTTCTTTGGGATGGGTCTTGAAGGATGAGTAGGAGTTTGGCAGACAAACAGTAAGAGCCCGGCCATTCAAAGTCTGGTTCTGATCTCTTTCAGCCTCAGCTGCTGGGATGATTGTACTCTGCAGGCTTTAGAGCCCCCCAGACAACTTGCCATTTCCGCATATTCCATAGTTCATAATTTCTCTATGCCTTTCCTTCCCTCTGTGCACAGGCTGTTTTTTTTTTTTTTTTTCTGCCTGCAATGCCCCTCCCCTTTCGTTCTTTGGGATACGGCTCTCCTGTGGTGGTGAGTCATCCTTGGCCAGCTGTTTGGAGGGCAAGAAAGGACTTCATCAGACTGAGATGTATGCAGGAAGTTGGATAGCAGTCACATGGCCCAGCTGCAGGACTTGGCTTTGCTGGTCTTAGAAACGAGAGAAAAGGGAAACCAACTACGTGAACCCCGATCACATGGCACTAGATGCATCATCCGATCCCTGAAACAACCCTGTGCTGTGGGTATTTTTATGTGCCTTTCATAGCCTGGGAGACCAGAAGTCTGCAAGGCGAAGCAATTTGTCCACTGTTGAGTAGTAATAAGTGACACACCTGCCCGTCATGGCAGCCTTTCCATCAAAACATGAGGTCTTCTTGGTGCCTTTCCTTGTCCTGGGCTCTGCCTTGTTTCTGGAGGTCAGCCCTTCGGTTTCAAGGTTTTATTTCTGGGTATTCCACATGAAGAGTTTCTACTCGAGTCTCTCTCCTACTCTTCACCTTCATTCCAAGCTAGCGCAGTGGTTCTCCAATGGAGGAGGGGTGCTTTTCCTCTGCAGGTGGCATCTGAAAAGGCTGGAGACATTGTTTGTTGTCACACTGGGCAAGGGGGCTACCACTGGCATCTAGAGGGGAGAGACCAGGGATGCTCAACATTCTGCAGTGCACAGGACATCCTCCCAAAACAAAGATTTATCCCACCCAAGATGTCAGTAGTGCTGGGGATGAGAAACCCGAGTTAGTCTCTTCTAGTCTTTGTGAACGTTGAGGAAGCAGGTTCTTTCTGGAAGGTTCCCTCAGCAGTTCTTGCTGTGCTTTCTCCTCCCACTCTTAACTCAGTGCAAACTAGCGACATTACCCAGCACTGGAGGGTAATCTGTGATGGTTGGGGTTTCCACACATGGGGTGCGGGAAGGTGAGGTGGGAGGGTCTCCCTTCTCTGCCCCTCTCCTAAGTTCTTGCTCATCTTAATTGATTCTTTGAAATTGTAATTCTCACAAAGAGCTTGGCCTCCAGAGTCAGACCACCTGGGGTTTGGACTGTGAGCACATGACTTACCCAGAACAAGTCACTTAACTCCTCGAAAACTCAAGGTCCATCTTCAAAATGTAAATAACGAGAGCACAGAGCTTGTTAAGGTGGTTTTGAGGATTTAATGCAATAATTCATGTAAATCGAAGTGCCCAGGAAGATGCTAAATATTCAATATGTGTCTGGCATTATTGTTACTCTGAGCATCTTATTTCACCTGTTAACTCTTTTTTTTTTTTTTTTTTTTTTTTTTGAGCCATTTTGTTTCTTTGGAAAGCATCTGGTAGAGTGAGAACTACACAGACACTGGAGGGTTCTGGTCAGTTAGTTCTGCTAACTTGCTGCCCATGTGACCTTGGTCAGCTTCCTTCTCTGAGCCTCACTTCCTCCTCGGAAAGGTGAGATAATACTCTGACCTCATAATTCTTGTCAGGATTAAGCTGGTTAGCTGTCTGACACTTAATAGGTGTTCGGTAAACGTTAACCACCCATTCCTTCTATTTTGGAATCCTCCTGGGCATTGATGACTGAGCATTTTTGAAGCATCTTACGCACACCAAACTTGCAGAAGATGATTTGTGCCTGAGAAAGATTGGAGAGGATAATCTTCTCATGGGGGTGACCGAAAAGCCTACAGAGTAAAGGTTTAGGGGCTCAAGTCCATGGGAGGCAGGGGCTGAGACCATGTTACCTTTCTCAGAACATGTTCTCAATAAAGCAGAAGTAAAACTCAATGCAGGGACTCATTTGGGGGGTCTGTGATGAAATTCAGTATCGAAAGTGTGGTTTAGAAATGGCATTCCCAGACTGCAGGAGCTGAAGATGAAGGTGGATTTGGTCCATTTCTCTGCAGGAGTTAGCAAGCAGAAGAGAAATCCTTAGACAACAATGGGGACAGTGGGTGTTGTGCTGGAACTTTCCATTTGGCCCTCCAGACTTACTCTCCACCTGCTCTCTGCCCCAGAAGGCTAGACCCCAGGGACCGCACCCATGACTTCCGCCATTTTGGAGCCTTGACTGGCAAGGGAAGGAAGAGAGTAACATAGGGGTATTTATTTCCCTGGCCCCCTCCCTGCAGCTTCACTGACAGCAGGCTGGTCCCCAAAGGCCACAGCTTTTATTCAGGCAACTCTGCTTCCACAGAATGTTCTCTGTTCCTATTCCAGCTGACGGCTCCCTGCCCTGTCCCCGGCAGCCCAGGGGTAGTAATGGCTCCCCATGGTCGCTAGCCCCAGCATCCTGCACTCTCCCTCATGCTGCCCCCCACTCTGCCCACATCTCCACAAATGGTCTTTTTATTAAACTCACCCCATATTACCCAATTTGAGTGTGCTGAGCCCTTGCCACTAGTACCTTAAATGATGAGGAGGAACTCCTTTCAGACATTCCCTCCAGGGGTTTCTTGCAAGCCCCTGGTTCTCCTCATAGTGGTGTGGATGGGTTTGCTAGGGCTGCCCACAAAGCACTAGACAGACTGGGCAGTGTGTAGACAATAGCAGTCTGTTTTCTCACAGTTCTAGAGGCTGGAAACTTGAGATCAGGGTGTTGGTAGGGCCCTTCTGAGGACATGAGGGAGGGATCTGTGCCAGGCCTTTCTTCTTGGCTGCTGGATGGCCTTCTTTCTGTGTCCTCCCATGGTCTTCCCTCTGTCCCTGTCTGCATCCAAACCGCCTCTCCTCATAAGGACAGCAGTCATACTGGATTAGGGCCCACCCGACTGACATTATTTCCATTCAATTACCTCTTGAAGACCCTCTCTCCCAACACAGGTGCATTCTAAAGCCTTGGGGGTTAGGACTTCAACATACGAGTTTTTGTGGGGACACAGTTCAGCCTGTAACTTGGTGGTTGAGAAATGGGAATGTGATCACTGGGTAGGAGTAAGACGACCCAGCAGCATTCAAGAGGGACAAAGTCCCTGCTTTCAAGGGCAGACATTCTAGTTGGGTGGAGAGAGGGAATAAGAAAGAGATAGACCACATACAAATCAATAAACAGAACTATTCCAAACGTGATAAATTTGGTATATGGTGGAATGAGTGGGCCAACTCAGACAGGTCAGGGACAGCCTCTCTGAGGAGGAGATTTGAAAGCTGATCCTAGAATGAGACAGAAAAATCACCACTTGACTGCCCCACTTGGGGTGGCTCAGGCCTGACAGAAGAAATGGGGCACACAACAAGCCGTGAGCGGTTTTCATCCAGAGGGCAACTTTTGCTAATGTGGAAAGCAAGAGAATTTGGGGGATATGTTTGTTTACATTGGAGAGAAAGTTTTAAAACAAGGTTAAACAAGCCTCATTAGGGTGGGCCATTTTCCAGGACATTCTGTCACACAGTGGCCGTCTCCGCACTTGGGCTTTACCCACTCCTTTGCTGGCCTGCCCAGCCACAAAGTTCAGCCTGGCTCCGTCCTGTTTTAACCACTGCCAGGCAGGGCAGGACATCGACGGGCCGCCTGTAGAGATGCCTGGGCATTCCCACCAAACCAATCACAGCCTCCCCCATGGTCTGCTCTGCGGCACGGAAGATTACGGTACTACAGCCAGGCTCATAGGAAGATATTAGTTTACATTTAAAATGTTTTCGATATGTCCACGAGGATCTCCATTCCATAGGTTGGCAAGAGTTCTGGGGCCAGTGGTGTGTTTGATTTTGGGTGCTTTAGAATGAAGGCTAAAGGTGACTTGCAATAAAGCAGTGCAAGCGATAGCACAGGGGCTAGATGCCCCCTCAGTAAGTACTGACCCCCCCGCAAAGCTTTCCTTCTCACAAATAGCAGCAGAGGCTAGTAGGTTGCAGCAGACCCTAGAGACCGTCTCCTTTAACTGGTTCCACCTCCCTTGGCTTAGACTCTTCCCTTCCCTCCTCCCTTCCTCTGTCCCTTCTTCCCTCTCTTCCAAAAATGGGCTAAGCTGACCACCTCTATTAGTTTCTTATGACTGCTATAACAAATGACCACAAACTCGGTGACTTAACACAACACGAACTTATTATCTGACACTGCTGGAGGTCAGAACTCCAAAACAGACCTCACCAGGCTAAAATCGAGGTGCTGTTCCTTCTGGAAGTTCCAGAGGAGAACCCATTTCTTTGTCTTCTCCAGCTTCTAGAGGCCACCCACGTGCCTCAACCCATGGCCTCTTCTCCCATCTTCAAAGCCAGCAGTGCACGGTCAGGTCTTTCTCATGCTGTCTCACTCTGACTCTCCTGCCTCCCTCCTTCACTTATCAGGACTCTTGTGATTCCATTAGGCCCACTTGGCTAATCCAGAATCATCTCCTGTCTCAAAATCCTTCATTTAATCACATCTGCAAAGTTTCTTTTGCCATGCAAGGTGCCATATGCACGGGCTCTGGGGATTAGGTGGTAGACATCTTTGGAGGGGTCGTTATTCTGCCTGTCCCACTACCCCTCAGACAGTTTAATTTCTCCAAGTTATATGCTTTCATAGCACCTACATTCTTTATTCACAGTGCCCAGAAACACTGGAGCTGACTGCTTAGCTGTACAATTATCGATTTAATGTCTTTCCCCTATAACTGCACAAAAAGCTCTCTGAAGGTGGTAATCAGAGATGTTTTGACTATCACTATCACTTTCTCAGAGCTTCCTAGCAGCCAAGGCAAGACAGGAAGCATGTTGAGAAGAGAAGAGAAAAGAAAACAATGGCTAACACTGAATGATCACTCATCTCTGCGCCAGGAATATTCTGAGTGCTTTTTTTAAAAAAAGATTTTATTTAGTTATTTGAGAGAGAGCACAAGCTTGTGGGAGGGGCAGAGGGAGAAGCAGACTCCCCACTGAGCAAGGACACGGGGCTTGATCCCAGGACCCAGAGGTCATGAGCTGAGCTGAAGGCAGACGCTTAACTGACTGAGCCACACTTTATAAAGGAAGGACTGTCATCTACTACAAGCAAGTGGCATAGTAGGGACTTGAAATCCATGCTCTTAACCACTGTGTTATATAAACACCCTCAAACAGTATTTCATGTGCGATAAGAGAAGTCTGAGAGGCAGAAATGAAGGAGGGAGAGATCAGTTTTACAAACATGTCAGGCAAGACTGTCCAGAGGATGTGATAAACAGAAGGCAGAGAGGGGTGTGCCAAGGTCGGGGTGTGGAGGAGGCAGGAGGGTTGTGGGAGAGAGTAGGACAGGATGTTCCAGGCAGAGGAGAGACTGCATGAATCAAGTCCCAGGCAGGAAATTGGCTTGGTGTTTTCTAGAAATCGAAGGTAATACAGTCCTGCTAGAGCTTAGGTGGTGGCAGGCAAGGCACAGGTGAAGAAATGGGGCTGACTCAGGAGGCAGACGTGACATTCTGAGGATGCTGTCGGCCGTACCTGAGCTTCAGACGTTATAAGAAGCATTAGAGGACTTTTGATACAGAGGGGGTTTTTTTGTGTTTTTTTTTTTTTTAATTTTATTATGTTATGTTAGTCACCATACATCATTGGTTTTTGATGTGGTGATCCACGATCCATTGTTTTCGTATAACACCCAGTGCTCCATGCAGTACGTGCCCTCCTTAATACCCATCACCGGGCTAACCCATCCCCCCTCCCCACTCCCCTCTAAAACCCTGTTTGTTTCTCAGGTCCATAGTCTCTCATGGTTCATCTCTCCCTCCAATTCCACCCCCCCCATTTTCCCCTTCCTTCTCCTAATGTCCTCCATATTATTCCTTATGTTCCACAAATAAGTGAAACCATATGATAATTGACTTTCTCTGCTTGACTTATTTCACTTAGCATAATCTCCTCCAGTCCCATCCATGTTGATGTAAAAGTTGGGTATTCATCTTTTTTGATGGCTGAGTAATATTCCATTGTATATATGGACCACATCTTCTTTATCCATTCATCTGTTGAAGGGCATCTCGGCTCTTTCCACAGTTTGGCTATTGCGGACATTGCTGCTATGAACATTGGGGTGCATATGGCCCTTCTTTTCATTACATCTGTGTCTTTGGGGTAAATACCCAGTAGTGCAATTGCTGGGTCATACGGTAGCTCTATTTTTAAATTTTTGAGGCAACTCCATACTGTTTTCCAAAGTGGCTGTACCAACTTGCATTCCCACCAACAGTGTAAGAGGGTTCCCCTTTCTCCACAACCTCTCCAACATTTGTTGTTTCTTTCCCTGTCCATTTTTGCCATTCTAACTGGTGTAAGGTGGTATCTCAGTGTGGTTTTGATTTGGATTTCCCTGATGGCTAATGATGATGAACATTTTTTCATGTGTGATACAGAGGTTTTTAACAAAATCAGTTTTCTCACTCTGAGGAGGGAGGATTGATTGCAGGACTGGTATGCTAAAGGCAAAGGGGCAAATGGAGAGTATGTGAACGGGAAGCCTAGTACCAGAACCTAGAGCTTTGTGGCTCCAGTCTCGGGCATTCTCAGCTATGCCTTTGGACCCTCCCAAAGGCCTCACCACCATGCACAAAAGTAGGGGGTTGGGGAATAGCAAACCCTCTGCTGTTTGGAATGAATAAATTGAAGTCCAATCACTGAGTCAGAGGGAGTGGAATTGAGCCAGGGAGAAATGCACTTAATTCTTAACTCACAACCCCTTCCTTCAAGAAGCTCACCTTGCTCAACTCATTCAGAAATTATTTCTCCCTCCTTCCTACTATTCTTACTATCCTTAGTTATCCTCTTACTATCCTCCTACTATCCTACTACTTCATACTATTGTTTCTACCACTCACACTCATTCAGTCAACACTTACTGAGTACCTACCATGTGCCGAGCACTGTGCTAGGCACCATGTTAGATCCAGAAGTGAACAATCCTGATGTGTTCTTTGCCCTTATGGATTTTATTGTGCTGGGAGAATAAAACATCAAAGAAATAAATGCATCCATTGTAACATGATTTTAAGTGGGTCGAGCCCCATGAAGAAGTTGAAGGTGCATGCAAAGGACATGAGAGGGAATCTGATTATGGCAGATTGCACCATTGGTCCCAGTTCTTTGCCTCTCCTTATAGTTTCAACCTTGTCATGTGACTTTGGAAGTTTCTCCCATAACACATCCTGTTGACTTTTGGCTTGGCCATGTGACTTGCTTTGGCCAGTGAGATGAAGTGGAGTTGACAGTGAGCCAATTCCAAGTAGAGGCATGACAGGTCTTGTGTGTTCCCATTTGCCTTCTTGTGCGTTCCCATTTGCCTTCTTGTGCCTTTCCATCACCTTGAAAATATGCCTCCTATGAGGAGAAGGCAGGTGGAGCAGAGCCTCCCCTTGGGAGCCACTCTAGCTAAGCAGAGTCTAGATTAACTGACCCCTGAGCCTTAAAAGTGACTGAGAGACGCTCACATACTTCAGGCCTACCCAGGAACCTATAGGAACTGAATCAGAGTCCACTGAGCTTCCTATACATGGTTCCTTGAAGTTCCATCAAACCATAGTAGGATCACTGCAGCCTCTTCTCAAACCCCAATACGCATGTGCATGGACAACCTTTGGAACAGCCTCACTACAGGCTAAGTAAATCATGTTTGGAAAGCTCTATTTTTCCTCCCATGCATCAGTGAGGAATATGAGGAAAATTACCAACAATGCTCAAGCACCGAGTTTTCAGAAAAACATTTCATGAACTAAATCTCCTGATTACTAAGTACACAGCATCATACCATCCATTTTTCTAGCACATGGTAATTTAAAAGCCATTCAAGGAGCCACATCACAAGCTCTGAGTAACATGGGAGGTGTGATGAGCATGATCCTCAGGCTGGGGGACTTTCAGGAAATCTGTAATTGGGCAAAGGAGGGGAGAGATGTGACATGACAGGGGTGGGTCACTCCCTGCTAGAGAAATATACATGTACTCGTCAATAAAGAGATGGATGTGCTATAAAAAATGAGTGAGAGAGCCCAGCTGAGATCAGCAGAGCTGCCCAGCCAATCCCAACCCAGGTCAGCTGACCTCTAGCTAACCTGCACCCTTGTGAGTTCAATAAACACTCATTGATGTGAGCTGCTAAGTTGTGTGGTTATTTGTTATACAGCATTATTATTTATAATTAATGATACACTGACACTCTGAGCAGGCTGTAGCAAGATTCCCTTAAAAAAAAAAAATGGCATCTCAGCGAAAGCTAAAGTAAGTGGATGAAGGAGGAGGAAAGGAGCATTCTAGGCTGAGGGATGAGCAAAGGTCCCAAGGCCCTTTCCAGGTATAATTCCCTTGGGGAAAGGGTCCATGGTTTATTTACAATCGTCTCCTCTTACTCAGCCAGAGAAATATTCCACATCACAGTAAATGCCCGGCAAAGGAAGGAGTTCAGTTAATGGGAAAGGTTCTGAAAGAACAGCTCCCTGGCGTCTCCTCTAAACTTTGGACAACGGCTACAATTTTTCTTCCTTGGTAATTAGTTCATTTATGTCGCTGTTGTTTGAAATGGGAGGCCCTTCTGCTTTACCTATCACTCTCTATTTTCATATTGAGCTTTTTGTTTCCTTGTGGCATTTTTTACTACCTGATGCTATATTTACAGAATAATTGTTCTGGCATCTGTCTCTTCCACAAGAGGGCAGGGACTTTGTCTTGCTCATGACTGTATCCTCAGTGCCACGGACTGTGCCTGACACAGATGTAGATGCACAAAAAATGTTTGTTGGAAAAAATGCATGCTCAGGTGCTGAAATAGTTAATGCTGAAGAACCTTCAAAAAAGTACAACCCAGAAGTTAGTGTATTCATTATCTGTTGGTTCAGTAAGAAAGTGAGACAAAGCTTTCTTATATTGGATGCAGAGCATTCATGGACAAAGCAGGAGTGGTTAAGTCACCTATGATTCTTAGTGGGACATGTGGGGCCTTGGCTAAGGCCCTGCAGTTAAGGGGTTAGAGCACTGTATCAGTTATCTGTTGCTGTGTAACAAACCAAAACTATGTGGCTTAAAACAATCACCATTGCATTTGCTCACAGATCTGTAGGACAGAAATGCGGGATAAGTTCAGCTGGGTGGTTCTGCTGGTCTCATCTGAATTAACTCACATGGCTTCTATCATCTGGCAAGTAGACTGGGGCTGGAAGAGCCAAATGCTGGTGGTGCTGGATGTTGACTGGGCCATTCTCTCCTCAGGACTTCTCGTCCTCAAGGATGATGGCTGCTTCAGGGCAGCAGGTAGGATGACCAGCCATGCTGCTTTGCCTGGGACCATCTTGGTTTTAGCAATGAAAGTCCCATATCACAGGAGACTCCCAGGAGAATCAGGATGGTTGGTCATCCTAGCAGCATGAAGAAAGAGAATGGGAGTGAGGTGTCTGAGGTTTAAGCTCAGAACTTCCACAGTGAGACTCCTGTTGCATTTTGTTAAGCATGTCCCCAAGGCCGGCCCAGATTCAAGGGGTAGAGAAATAGACTCCATCTCTCAAACGCATATTGCAAAGGGGGAATGCATGATGCTGGGACTGGAGGATTTTTGCAATCTACTACAGGTATTGTGGAAAGTAAGACCACAGCCTCAGAAGTCAAAGTAAGGTTTTTTTGTTTATTGAAAAATCTGTACAAGGAGGGAAATATTAAAGAGCCATCACTAGCCAAATGTTGAGTGACAGCTGACCTTAGGGTCTTAATAACATGAAAGTTGTAGGCTTCCTTGTATAGGCAAGCACAACCTAAGACCCCCTCCTTTGGAACAAAGCTTACAGTCAGCAGCTGAGGAGGGATGGTGAAATATTCAGGTGAAGGAGAGAATATTTCTTGGTAATTATGAGAAAGGAGATCAAATTTCGTCATCACATGTTAATACCAAAAATGCTATTTCAAGGGTAGTATTGATAACCCGTTTGTCCAGTAAAATATTTGGGATAATAAAACTTCACATTTATACAATGCTTACTGTGTGCCAGACACAGTTCCAGTGTAGGCGATTTACATCGATTAACACATTTAAAACTCACATTTACAGATGAGGGAAACTGAGGCCAAACATCACCTAGGTAGTAGGTGGCAAAGTCGGCATTTGAACCCAGGCAGTCTGGCTCTTCATCTGCCCCTCCAGGAGCTACCATTTAGCTGAGACTTTGATTTCCTTTTTCTAAATAGCCGTTTGGAATAATAACCTAAAGGTCTATCTCCTAAGGAGGTTACTTTTGCTCATCAAGGTTAGAGAGAGAGAGCGGCTGGAGAGTTTGCCCCGGAACAGAAGTGCAAGGCTTGGGTTCCCACCCGGGCGGGAACGGAGGCGCCTCCTGCGCAGGCGCATCCTGCACCGCCGGCAGTGGTGGGCTAGCACCGCTGTCGGAGGGTCCGGTCCCCTTCCGCCTTCCCCCTTTTCACCTTCCCCTGCTTGCCGGACTCGGCGGGTGGGGCGGCGGTGGGGAGCGGGGGCTGAGCGGGTGGACCCCGGGCAGCTCTGAAAAATGTGGAACCCGGAAGGGCCCTCGGTGCCGCGCGTGGTGTGTGGAACCTCGCAGACATCGTGGCCCCGACCTCGGAGAGAATCGGCGCTGTGCTTGCGCCCATTCTACAGATGGGCGGACTGAGCCCTGTCCTCCTGGGAGCGCTGGGGAGAACTTCGCTTCCTTTTCCTTTTCTCTGAGCTTGGGTTCCTCGTCTGTGGAATGGGACGCTCGGCGCCTGTCCGGCCCTGTGCGTTCAGAGAATACGAGGCACTGTGCTAAGTGCTGCTTGCTCTCAAGATTGTCGTGGGGAAATCAAATAACGAGATAACGAAAGAGAAAGCACTTGGCAAGCTTTTAAGCATGTGATAGATGTGAGCTCTTAGGAACTCGCATTTGTGTTTGTAGTCGTTTTTATTAAGAAAGAGTTCAAGCTTTGCTGTTTCCTGGCCTCAGGTCACCCCACTCTCCCTGGCCAGATTTCTTGCAAATGGATCCAATTAGTCACTGGAAGAGTTGAGAATAGGATTGGCTCAGTGCAGATAGATGACTATGATACCGCCCTTGCTCTGCAGTATATCTTGACTGCTCCTTCACAGGGATTAAAGTGAATTGGTGATTTGTAACTGCTCTAAATAGTTCTCTGGCAGGTTCGGAATAGATTTCAATCTCCTAATTAGTTTGAGAGGTTGAAAATTGTTGATGTCGAAATGGAACACTTGGATCCTGCTTTCCTTCCTTCGCCCTTTGGTTGATAAAAACCCAGTGACAGGAAAAACACCCTTGCCATTCTCATTCCTTCCTCCTTTCATTCAGAAGCCTCGGGGCTCCATTTGTGGACATAGAACATTTATTTTCTAATAGTTTAAAACATGTTTGTACACCGACTAAGTTGGACAAGACCTTGTGCCAAGCCATCAAGACATGAGAAAAAGACTATGATATGGTCCTTGCTCTCAAGAAACTTACATTATTGAGGGGGAAAGACTGTGGTGGGAGATCTCCTACAGGTTGAGTTATATTAGGACTAAATGGGGATATCACGCACCACCTCCATTATTTTATTAAAGCCTTTGGTTGTTTTATTTTACTCGGATTGGCATTGTGTCTTCAGGGAATGCTGTTTAGAGCCAAAGTTACATGCTTTCCCAGCCCCTTACTTGTCCTAAAAAGTAATTTAAGTACTTTACCTGCTCCTGGTCCACGCTCCACCATCACAGACATTCCCCTGCCTCTGGGAACATATTCTCAAAGGAGCTGTGTGAGACACAGAAGAGGAGAATTTCTGAGCCTTAATTTTGCTTTTCTTGTTAGTGTTGTAGCTTTGGGTTTTGCTGCCCTCTCCCGTGAACACATATTCTTGACCCTCAAGCTCTCTTACCGTTATTTCAAGGCACAGGGAACTGTGTCCGTATCATATTGATCTTCTTTTTCTTTAAACGGTAGCATCCACAGTCCATTGCTCTTACCTTGACATTTAATCATAGACCACTTTGCGTTGTTAGTTAACTCTCATATGCATTGTGTGTTGTTGAGCAGGGATTCAGGGACACCGTACAGTAGATGCAAAAGCACAGGTTTGGGAGATCAGCAGATCTGAGTTTGAATTCTGGTCCTACTCCTTAGTGGCCGTGTTTCTAAAAGTTCGTGAACCTCAGTTTGTTCAACCATCCCATGTAAAGCTGTCTTCTGCAGGAGTGTTCTTCATAGGCATGTAGTGAGACTTAGATAATGAAATAAGATGGGAAGCACCTTTTTTTTCCCCTTTCCTCTTCCCCTTTATGTTTCCTGTTCCGGACCCTATCCAGCGTTTGTGTCTATAGGCTCTATTTAATACTAGTGGAATGTCACTTACAGTTAAATTATGAGTGTGGATTGAGGTTTTCACCCAGAATCATAAAATTTTAGAATATACGTCTTCTGATTCTCAGCCCAACGCCACTATTTAGTGTAATCTACACTATTTCTTTAATATATATTAAGTTCAGAGCACTGTTTCTTCAAAGAAATAGACGAGGCTGGGTTCCTGTACCCGAGAGGTTTCAGTCTGTCTGGGAAGCTAGAGATCTCCATCTCCTATCTGTGTTGCCTCTATCCCAACAACTAAACCTCTAAAAGTTGAGATGTTCTGTGGTATGGCCCAGGTCATCATTTGGCTTTACAGTCTCCTTGGATGAGCTTGTCCACCTCCCTGGCTTTGAATACCTGGTACATGCCAGAGACTCCCAAACTTATATCTGAAGTCTAGACTGTTCTTTTAAACTTCAAACACGTAACTACTTAACTTATTCTTTTTTTTTTTTAAAGATTTTATTTATTTATTTGACAGAGAGAGACAGTGAGAGCAGGAACACAAGCAGGGGGAGTGGGAGAGGGAGAAGCAGGCTTCCCGCGGAGCAGGGAGCCCGATGTGGGACTCGATCCCAGGACCCTGGGATCATGACCTGAGCCGAAGGCAGACGCTTAACGACTGAGCCACCCAGGCGCCCTACTTAACTTATTCTGCAACAACTTCAAATTAAACTTATCTGAAACAAGCCTCCTTTTCCTCCAAACCTGTTCTGCCTCCAGTGTCCCCCATCTTCCTTGCAGTCCGCTGTGCCTTGCGTCCCTCTGCCCACATCCAACAAATCACGAAGTCATACAGCTTCTGCCTTCAAAATGTAACTGGACCCATGTAATTCTCTCCAGCTCCACTGATATCACCAACATTTAAGCCACCATCATCTGTCCCCTGTACCACCGTAACAGCTGCCTCTCAACGGTCCCCTCTAATCCGTTATCCATATGCCAAAAAGGGTGATCTCTTATGGGGCGCCTGGGTGGCTCAGATGGTTAAGCGTCTACCTTTGGCTCAGGTCATGATCCCAGGGTCCTGGGATCATGTCCCGCCTTGGGCTCCCTGCTAGGCGGGGAGCCCGCTTCTCCCTCTGCCTCTGCCTCTCTCTCTCTCTCTGACTCTCATGAATAAATAAATAAAACATTAACAACAACAACAAAAAGAGTGATCTCTTAAAGTACAGAGCTGGTCAGGCCACTTCCCCGCTGACAATCCTCCAATACCTTTGCTGGTAGGTTAAGGTTCTGAGTCATTCCCAGGCCCCTAACCGTCCATAGATGTTGCCCTGCTGACTTATCTGACTGCATCTCCTACCACTCCCCACCCAGTTGCCTCCTTCCAGCCACACTGAGCTGTTCTTTGTGCACCAATTATCACTTTTTCAGGGAAGCCTTCCCTGCCCCCCAATAGTTGGATAGATTCCCTTATTATACCTTCTTATGGAACCCTGACCTTTCTTGGGGAGTACTATTTATCTTAACAGTAATTATATAGTATTCTTTGCATCAATATTTGGTCATTGGTTTGCCCACTAGTCTGCAAGCTTCTGGAGAACAGACATCACATCTCCTGAGCACCCAGCACTGTGCCTGGCATACATGGATGCCCATTAAATAATGGTTCAAAAAATGAGCAGTAAGATGTCAAGTATCAAAGAAAAGCTCAAAACTATGAATGTGATGAGAATTCAGAGGCAGAAGAGATCGCTGGGGCCTCGGGGGGCTGAGACGAGTTATTTCTTAGAGGAAAACAAGACTCTTCAAAGGTGGCTGTGGGCTTTGAATATTCAGGGGACAAAGAGTGTGCCAGTTTGACAGAAGGAGAGTTTCATATAAGGAAGCAATTCTAAATAAAAGTAAAGTAAGTCAAGTCATCTTGTGGATGACCTTGGGTGCCAGGCTAAGGAATTTAAACCTTGTTCTATAGACAGTAGGAAACCACTGATATTCTTTGAGCACAAGTGGTAACATTTGCAAATCAGTGGTAAACCAGTGGGACTGTCAGCTACCAGTAAGAGAAACCCATCCCAAATAAGCTTAAACAAAAGGGAATTTATTGGCTTGCACCAACTGGAAAGTCCAGGGATAGACCTTACTTTAGGCATAGCCTAATCCAAAAGCTCAAACTGTGTAACTGGTGTCTTCCTGAATCTCTGCACTCAGCATCCTTTGAATAGGCTCCTTTCTCCTATCACCTCATGATGACCGAATGGTTGCAGAAGCTCCAGAATCACATCTTTCCAGACTGAAGTCCAGGAAGAAGGGATCATCAACTTAGAGCCAGTGGCTCTAATAGCGATCCTGGAATTGAGTCTAGATGGCTGGGACAGCCTGGTTTGGTTCAGGTGCCCCTCGCAGGACCAGTATTTCTTACCAGAGGAATTCAATGTGCCAGGTGGCTGAGGCCCACGTAGTTCAGATTCACAGCCCTGCTTCCCCAGTTCAGGATGGAGTCCTCCCAGACCAAACCACAGTGAAGGAGACCAGGGAGGAGTGAATTTTCAAATGAAAAGAGAATTGCTGCAAGGTACTTGGAGACTGGACCCCAAACCAGTGAATGCCCATAACAGGAAGGAGGGTCAGTCTGGTGATATACAGAATAGACAGAAGCAGGGAGCAGTGCCCTGCTGGGGTGGTTCATTCTTCTGATTTCTGCAGTGGCCTGAGAGCGTGCAACTCTGCCACTCAGTTCTTTGCAACCATCTGAGTGCCTCTTACAGCACTCTCTTTGCCAAAGATCTGCTGGGTTGTCTCCACAGAGATACATCAGAAGGGCAGGAAGGAGTTGGGAGGGATACAAGGTGCCTAGGAGCACGCCTATCTCTTTGTCCACAAATTGGTCACATGCTGCCCTTTAAGCAGAAGACTCATTTTGTTTTAGAAGCTGTTGTAGCAGTACGTTTGGAGGATTGCGAATTTGGCAGGATTATTGACCTATCTAGGCTTATGGGGATTTCATTCTTTCTGGATGTGTTGTTATAAAAATTGGGTTAAGGGTACTGGGTGGCTCAGTTGGTTAAGCATCTGACTCTTGGTTTCGGCTCAGGCCATGATCTCAGGGTCGTGGGATCAAACCCCATGTGGGGCTCCGTGCTCAGCCAGGAGTCTGCTTGAGATTCTCTCCCTCTGCCCCTCCCTCCCCCCACCTGCTTGTGTGCACTTGCGTGCACATTCTCTCTCTCTCAAATAAATAAATAAATCTTTTTAAAAATTGGGTTAAAAAAAGACCAGATTCTTTTTAAGTTTTCTCATCATTTTTATTTATCGTACAAATAACATCACAACAACAATAAAGAAAGAATAAAAGGTGGGGGGGGATAGCAGGCTACTGTAAATGTCTTCTTAAAAGGACACAAGGCTGTGGCAGATGCGTGAGTCGTGCCTTCAATTTATCTTGTATCCTCTCAACGCTCACTTGTCAAAAAAACCACCTCATTTTGTAATGGCACCAAGAGGCACATTAGTACAAAGTGCAGCGTAGCTCTGGTGAAGTTTTTAACAAGGATTGGCTAGACAAGAAAAGCTATAGTCCATACTTGTCCAATTTGAGGAGGAGGAGCTGGGGGAGAGCGGAAAGGAATCTGTATAATGTGTTTTTACTTTCTGCCTGTAGGCATTTCTTCTACAGCGCAGTCTCCCAAGTGAAAGCGATGCAAATCTTTCTAAACCATTTTCTATCTTCTAATGGTATCTCTTGAGAGCTGGCTAGGTCCCTGAGCTCTTAACTTTCTGAAAACTCCATAGAACCAAGAGAGCATTAAATACGTATTTGTGAACGAGGGTGATGAATTGTTTTGTCGTGACCTTGGCTAAGAGGGGGATGGGCTGGTGTGGGAAGCTCTCGTGGAAAGATTGCCATCTGACGGACTGACCTACTTTGATACAGGTTTTTTCCCTCTGGCACTCTTAAGTCTTTTTAACAATTCATGGCCCGTCTATTAATTTAATGTGATTGAGACAAACATTTTCAGACTGTAATTGAAAGAGCGTAGCTTTTTCAAATGTGTGGGGAAGGCTAGTATTTGCAAAGCCTCTGGACATTGGGAACATCTGACAGGTATGTAGGTGGTAAATTGAATAAATAGGATCTATCATGTGCTGGAAAGTGGTTTCTGTAAATAGGAAATTAACGTCGCCTGCAATGAGTCAGGTCTGAAATAATGGTGTTTAAAATCGTTGACTCCCACCCAGGTATTTTAAGGACTAAGTCAGCCATCCTTAACCCTTTTCAAAATGCAAGATACTAGAATATGACAGGCGGCGACCCTGAAGCATTATCTGTCCCCTTTGGGTTCATTTGCATAATACACACACAAGCCAATACAATCAACATTCATCAGCTCATGCCCTTCAGAATTAATGGAGCCATTTCCTGAATGCTTCTGCAGAGGTGTCTTTTTCCCTGTCTCTCTGACACGCAGCCTGCAGTCAGCTGATTCTCCTTCCTTTCCTGTTCCTGCAAAGATGCTCCTGTCTTCCCTCCCTGGCTAGGCAGAGAGAAACTCTAGCTTGCTGCCCCATCTTCCTGGCCTCCCACCCCCATTTCAACGTCCTGTCCACTTTCACTGGGTGCTGCCTCCAATGAGCTATTCGGAGCTTCGTTTTTGTGAAAATTGAACATAATAATGATGTCATGAATTATACAATGCAAGCACCTGACTCGTGGGACCAGCAGTCTGAGCCTGGCTTTTCATTTGAAGTAGCGCCGTTCTCTGCTTCAGCAGGTGCTTTGTTAAGTGCAGACAAAAGTGAATTGCATCACCTCCCCTCTCCCTCTTAATCACACCGTGTTTACAACTGTCCTGGCTCTCTGGGGAGCAGGGCTCTGACCGCAGTCCCTGCCCTGGCCCCTGGCACTGCAGAGTGCATTTCCCGACTCGGTCCCTGCTCTGCAGTGGATGTGGGTAATTCTTCCCCACACTGCTCTCTTCGTCAGCCCTGAGCATTTCAAATGAAAACGTGGTTGGCAGGAGCAGATGTGTGCTGTTGCACCCACCCTTGCTCATCCTCATTAGCTGTCTTTCTTCAAGGCAGAGCACCAGGGAAGCGAAAGTTCCAGCCCTGTTACTGATGCTGAAAGCCGGATGTTCGGATGCTGGCAGACTTCTCCCTAAGCAGCAGCTGCTTCTTCCTGTTTCCCTCCCATGCATCTCTTGAACCCAGTTTGAGAAAATAACATCCCTTTGATGCCTGGGCCGGGGATGTTCTAAATGGATTGAGGTACAGCCGTTTGTCAAATGTTTGTCATGCAGAAGGCACGTCCACTCTACTACATCTTTTAATCCCCCTACCAGCTCCGGGCATGGGCATGGAGTCCGAAAGACGTGGGTTTGAATCCTGGCACTGCCACTCACCAGCTGTGTGACCTCAAGCACCTAAAGTGATCTCTCTATGCTTCATTTCCCTATCTGCATAATGAACATAGTCATCCCCCCTCCATAGGATTGCTGTGAGATTTAAGCAGGATGGTTGATGTAAAGCCAGTGCCCTGGTGTGTAATAAATGCTTCGTCAGGGGTAGCTATTACCCTGGAGAGTTTGAACTTGGCCAGGTTGCTTGACTTATCTAAGGTTGTACACCTAACAAGTGATAGAACTGAGCTCTGAATCCAAATCTTTATAATGTTTCCTTTTCTCCCTCTTCTCCTTTATTAAAAGGCTGCTGTGTCCATGCCCAGGCACTGCGAAAAAGCAACTGGGGCTCCTGGATACGTTGGCAGTGAGCTGTGCAATTAAATACCAAGGCTAATAATAAAAAAAAATTACAATACGATAACTAGTATCTATTGAGTACCCACCATACGGGGGGGCGTGTGCTAGGCAATTGGCAGCATTCTCTAATCTCTTCAACAGTGTTCTCCAAAATTTAGTCATTTGTGTTCTGTCTTCATGATATTTACCATTTTCTGTATACCACCTACACCGCTGTCTTACTTAACTGTCCTTAAAATCGATTCACATTATCACTTAAATCAGTGATTTTTAAAAAATTGTTGCCACCATTGTAAATAGAAAGCCAACATCATTTACCATAAATAGAAGGTGACCAGGAACATAAATACAATAAAAACAAAGCATTATTGTCAAGGTCTGTCCAGCCAGATGATGCTCGGGACCTGAGCCCTGTTCTCTGTTCAAAAGGGAGATTAGCAGGTGTTAGAGAAGCAGTAAAGACATACTGGAGCCAAACAGGTGGTTCTTCTGGCCTCAACTGGAACAACCGGGAGAGAACAACATCCTCACGTGTGATGCCATGTTCTTCGACGCCCTGCCAGGATGCCACCTGCCATTTCAGGGTCTCCGCCCCCTGCTGAGGGACACACTGGCTCGCGGGGAGCTGTTGTTGCCTCATGCTACCGATGATGGTGGCAGAAGCTCAGAGAGGTCACATCATTTACTCAAGATCACACATCTGATAGATGGTCCAGGATAGAGTTAGAACCAAGGTCTTTTCTCGACAAAAGATGAGAGAAGTGTGTCAGACTTCAACAAGCTTGATGATGGGGTCCGCCCAGGGGCGCCAGAGTGCTTGCTTGAGTTTTCCATTACAAGTTCATGGTCATGGAGCTCATTGAGTTGCCAAGGACCTTAGCAGGCGGGGAAACCCTGACACCTTTGGGGAGGCAGGTAGGTGGTCCAGGTGCCTGGAATTGGGCAGGAGGGGGATCCGTGCGGTTGGCAATCAAGTGCCACTGGATGCTGAGCTGTGGCAGTGGACACCATCACCTCCCTGCTGGGAGCAGGACTGGCTGGGTCTGCAGTGGGACGTGGGGGAGGTAAGAAGGTGGCGGGACCCGAGGCTGTCCTAGGCATGTCAAGGTCAGTGACTGGAGGCACCGGAGTGGTGGAAAGAGGAGAAGCCCCAGTTCAAATCCCAATCATTCCAGTAAATCACTTACCACGGTAAACTTGGGAAAATGCTTGCTTTTTTGCCCTTCAGTTTCCTAATCTGAGAAACAGGGATGATGCCAATATCCCCTCCCAGGGTTCTCTTGAAGATGAAATGAGCTAAAGCTTGAATATCTAGCAACATACTGACCGATCATCAAATAATTTTCTCTTGTCCCTCCTCCTTCCCAGTCTGGCCCTATCTGTTTCCCTAAATCCTCCTTCCCCTCCCAGCCCCACCTTCCTAAAAATGGATCTAATCTTGAGGACATGGGTTGAATCCCTTGCGTCTCTGGCTAGGTGATGGCAATATAATGTCTCTCACAGATTAGGAGTGCCTTTACCAACTGGGGTTGCTTATAGTCTCCAACAAATCGTGGATCATAGCCCGGTGAGGGGTTTTTGGTTTTTTTCGTTAAGAAACCTTTGGGCTTTCTGCCTGTTGCCATTCCCACCAGTGAAAACATCATGGAGTCTGACATTTGCTGAGGTCACTATTCTCCCCTGGTGGCCTCTTCTGTCTCTCTCTGGCTGTGTTGGTCAGACCAGCTTTCCTGTGCTTGGGAATGTCGGAGTGGGTTGACTCTAGGAACTGCCAGGCCCCACCCCCCTTTCTGGGTTCTTCCTGACAATGCAGGAAGGGACGGCCAGCAGAGAGAAAGCAGTTGTGTTCGGTGACACAAACCTCCAAAGGATAAGGTTGTGTGGCCAAGACCTGGTGTTTCCCTAAGGGCCTCTGGCGAGTTTGTCCTATGTGAATTCTCGGCAGCCCCGGCAGCTTCACCTTATTTGTTCCTTCTCAATGGAGCATTGGGTTTCTACGAAACTGGGGAGGAAACCTTTATTTAGTAGCCTTCAGTCTTCCCCTCTTCCCCAGGTGTGGTCTGGAACGTCCTCTCCAGTAAACGTTCTTGTACAAATCTCCATCTCTGGATCTGCTTCCCAGGGAATCCAGCTGTCATCGGAGATATATTCAGTGGAAATGTCCACACTCTGATGCCCCAGCATCCGGGGCATAAGCCTGCATCCTGCTAATGGGAGACAGAGAATGGCTAGCGAGCCATGTGGTCTG
Organism: Halichoerus grypus; assembly: GCF_964656455.1. Classification (NCBI taxonomy): domain Eukaryota; kingdom Metazoa; phylum Chordata; class Mammalia; order Carnivora; family Phocidae; genus Halichoerus; species Halichoerus grypus. Next base: position 172,969,060 of record NC_135716.1, read on the forward strand.
GACTAGAATCTGAGCCTCCACCACCCACCGTGGTGGGCTCTTGCAGATTGATCAGCCTTCCCACAAGCCCGGCTTCATTATCTGTAACAGGAACATAATAGGATTCTCGATCTCATCAGCTGCGGCAACCAAGGTAGCTGATGCATTAGAATAGAGCCCAGCACACGGCAGGAAACGCTGGGCCTCACTAGTAGCAGATGCTGTCGAAAGCTCCTTCATTTTCCCGGATTCCTTGGTCTCCTTGAAATCATAATCTTCTGGTTCACCTGCTTCTCCCGCCATTTGCTGTCCATTTGCTTTGCTGGTTCCTATTCCTCCTCCTGCCCTCTAAATTTGGGTGTTCTTCTGGTCCTGGCCCTTTTCCTGCTCCCTCATTCCTCCTTTTCCCTTATTCTCTCTCTCCAGTCTCTCCCACTGTGCTGGAAGTGGCCTGCAAGCCCTCTGGTACTGTGAATAGCCCTCCAAGTCGGCTGTGTGTATTGTTTTTAAATGCTGTGGTTTTTAGGGAGGATGGGCAGACCTGTCATTTGCATGAATAAACCAGAGCATCTCCCATTTTGGCTCCAAAAGTCAGTCTGTCAAAGCTTGTGATTTGTATTAGTAATTTTGTTTTCAGCTTATGCCCTTGAGTGAGGGCACCCGCCCATCTTGTAATAGGTGCTATTGTCAAGGCTGATAATGCACTGAAGGCAAGAGGACGCAGACAGAAAGGTAACTACCATTTGATGTTCTATGACAAGAGACAGGATAAAGAGATTCTGTGAAAGTCCTAGAATAATGAGGACAATGAGCCATTATTCTCAGGGGTTCATTTTTAGACCGTTGTGGTACGCACCCTAAATCTCAATTGTTTACATATGAATTATGAGACTCCCAGGAAAGCCTAAAGCCCATGAAAATTATACGCAAGAAATTGTACTGATGGCCTTGATCTCAGTTAAATCGATGAAAAAGTATTTTCTGACTTCAGAGGTTAAATAATGTGTTTATTTCTAGGAGGAGAAGAGGAAGAGAGGGACTGAGCAGAAAAAGGGGAGGAGCAGAAGGGACAGGAACTCACATCTGCGTGCTCAAGCGTTTGACAAATGTCTTCTCAGCTCTTAGCCAGAAAACCTTTGTAAGGAGAGAGTCCGTTACTCCCATTTTACAGGTAAGGAAACAGGGACTCAGAACAGAGAAAGACCCTCCCTAAGGCCACACACAAGGTGGTCTGCACACCCCGCCCGCTGCAGGGCTGACCTGACCGCCTCAGGAGCAGGGCGCTGTGACGTCATCGTAACTTCAAGATGATCTTGAGTCAACTTCAGTTCTGTCATCACCCTTGTGACATGGAGGGACAGTGCTGCAAGGGCATGACCAGACAAGACATTCCTACGTAGCAACCTTGATTTATTGACAACACAAACCAAGGCCAGTTTTGTGACAGATGCATACCTCTCTCCCCCCGCCCTCCACCCTCCCCTGAATTCACACAAGGCTTTCTGAAGGCTTCAGTTCTGTACCTTCTCACATTATCTACGGTTCCATCCAGTGTAGCCAAATGGATTGAACCTGCTTTCGATCTACTTTTGGAGCTTAGAAAATTCCAGATGTGGGGTGGGGTTATAACATCTGCACGCCCCATGCTGGCCAGCCAGTGAGATCCTTCCGTCACATTGCTCACGCTACAACTGCAGTAGGTGACTGATGGTGGCCCCCTGTGACCGTCTCAAGTGACCTCAAGGAGAAACCCAAAACAAGAGGGACGGGGAAAACAGTGGAGGCATGCCAGCAATGTTTTTGAACGATCCTACATGATCGAAACATGATGTATGGAGATCACTAAGGGCATTTTATGTGTCTATGTGGAGATCAGCAAGCCTTAATTTTTGCAGCCAAATACATTATACCTTGAGACGTGCAATTGCAGGACTGCTCTCAAGCATGTATGCCCCTCCCCCTTCTTGCATATAATCCCCTGCCAACTGACTAGTTTTGGAGCAGTTCCTTCAGAGCAATCTGAAATACCATCTCCCCAGTAAGACAACGAATAAAACATTTACTAACCTAATTTCAGGTTGGCTTTTTTTTTTTTTTTTCCAGCCGACACGTGTGTGGAAAATTCTTGCTTATATGAGGAACCTTACCAAATCATTTCTTTGATGCCCTTTTACGACTGCCGCCAGGAGGAGAAAGTGAAATTATTTTGAAGGAGCGAGTTTGGGAAATAAATAAAGATGTTTTCTTTCCTCTGTGCTTGATTTTTTTTTTTTTTTAATCTTAGCGGTTGAAATTTGGTGCTTGTGGTTTTGAAGACTACAATTCCCAAACCTTTATGTTGGACTTCCACGGGGCACTGAGCTGGCTGCCATCCACAGTCTGTTCAGCTGAACATGACCAGAACACTTCATACTGGTGGCTGAAAGGAACATATTAGCTGGTGAGCACCTGCCCCCGGCTCACAGCAAACAGCTCAAAGTGAAATACTTCTAAAGTAGACTATGTGCTCAGGTCTTTGCTTGCCTCATGGCGGTGTTGCAAAGCATGGCACTGGGTTTCCATGAATCTCAGGTCTGAGAGGTCTTTCCAAGGTCCTTCTTGGTCCTTCTCAAGTCCAAGGGTTTCATAAGGTCAGAGAAAGTCATCCAAGAGAACTTGCATGGACAGACTGAGCCACAAGCATCAATTTTGTTTTCTGCCTTCATTCCTGCCTGTGGAATATTTTCCAATTAGGTTTCCATGTTATTCTTTTTTTTTTTTTTAAGATTTTATTTTCTTTGACAGAGAGAGACACAGTGAGAGAGGGAACACAAGCAGGGGGAGTGGGAGAGGGAGAAGCAGGCTTCCTGCTGAGCAGGGAGCCCGATTCGGGGCTCGATCCCAGGACCCTGGGATCATGACCTGAGCCGAAGGCAGACGTTTAATGACTGAGCCACCCAGGCGCCCCTCCCTGTTATTCTTAACCAAGCAGTTCTTTGTGCTTTATTGCCCCAGACTTTCTAAGCAGGGGGTTGAACCATTCGCTCCTCTCTCTGGAAATCCACTGATAGGAACCAAGTGTTTGCCACAGCCTCAGGTTAAGAAAGCCGGTTACGTTTCTTGCAAGTGTCCGGTCCAACCTGCCCCCACCTTCGCTTTTCAGTTCCCACCCCTCTCAGGTTCTGATTTAAAAGCACTTAATTAGGATGCTAATTAGAACCTAATCAGGTCGCTAATGAAGTAGCTGACAGCCCAGATCAATTAAAAAAGGGAAAAAGCATCCCTGGCCTTTTGTTTGCAGCCTCTGCAGGAGATGACATTCTCTTTTTAATTGCTTGGAGGCAGGCTGCATGGAACCAATCAGCCCCTGTCGCTGCTTGTCTCCTGGTCACGTTGCCGTGCTGGCCAGAGGCGGCACTGCCGAGGGGGCGTGTAGTCGGACTTTGGAAAGCAAGCTTTCTCCTTTCCGTGTGCTTGAAGCCCGTAAATCCCACACTTCCAAGAGGACTGCTCTGCCTACCTGTCCCTGCTCCTGACCACCGACATAGTCTACCCAAAAAAGTGGCAGTGAGCACTGAAACCAAATAAATGTTTTAAATAACGTTCTTCCTCGTCCTTCTTCTTTTTTTCCCTGCTAACCTGGAGGCTGGAGTCCACACAGAATTTTGGTGATGATTTTTGTAGAAATAACAAGTAACAAATAAATCTAACATGGCAGGCATTACTCAGTAGAAAATCAGATTGCTTTCTAGACTGCAGTCATCTCGGGAACGTGTGAGGGCTGCAGTGAAGCCAGGCCCGTGAACCCAGAGGCGATCCTGATGACCGGAAGCAGACCAGTCCCCAGGAGATGGGGACTAAGGAGAGGAGGCCGAGGAGGCGAGCATTAGAGGCGAGGAAGAGAGCTATGCAAGTGGTTTAACAAAATATATTTTTTTAATACATATTGAGCATCTATTGTGTGCTAGGGGCTCTGCTGAGCTCAGGTTATAGAGCAGTGAACAAAACAAGATAGACAATTAAACAAATGATTGTAGATAAATTAAATGTGTGCAGGGCTGCCAAAGACCAATCCTGAGCACCACTGGCAGGTCCTGTACAGATGCCCCAGACTTCCCTGAGGAATAAAGCTGCAGCCAAGAAGTGAAGGTCAAGGACGAGATGGCTGGGCAGTAGGGCCAGAACAGTCCCCCTTGCAGGAATAGCACCTGTGAAGGGGGGTGAGCAGTTATTGTTCTAGGAGCTGAGAAAAGTCCCCAGAGCTAGAGCAGATAGAAGGGAAGGATTTCGTGATTTGAGGCTGGGGCTTTGCCCAGTCATTCATAGCCTTTTAAGCCACAGGGAGGATTTTGGACTGTAGGGGGTTTGAGGAAGGCATTAACAGCTTTTAAGCAGGGGATTCTTCAGATCAGATTGAGTGCTTAAAATACGCCAGCAGCTGTGTGGGGGACTGATCAGGAGGCGTCCAGATGGGAAGTGGGGGGATCAGTGGTCTAAGTGGCTGCTGATGGTGGCCCGAGCTGGGATGCGGGCAGTGGGGACGGGAAGAGGTGGGTAGGCTTGAGAGGCCTTTTGTAGAAGGAAGGGGCAAGAGTTGCTGGTTAATTGCATGTTGGGGGTGAGGAAGAAGAAATAGCCAAGGGTGGTTCCTAAAATTATGGCTGGAGCAGTGGCTTTACTGTAGGACTGTTTACTGAGAGTAGGCATCTGGGGAGAGAAAGAGTAGATCTGGGGGTGGGGGTGGGACAATCATAAATCCAGTCTTGGCCATGTTTGGTTTGAGGCATCAAATAACCATGTCAAGGAGGGCAGTGGGGTTGGAGGGTCTGGACCCTGGACGAGCTGGAGATGGGTGAGTCATTGGTTGGCCAACAGTGGGCCGTGGTCTGTGGAGCTCCACAAAATTCTCTTGCAGGGGGAGGAAATCCCCTCCTTTGAGAGGAAGCTCAAATCCAGAGGAATTCCAACATTAAATGGTCTCTGAGCAGAGGACGAATATGGAATCAGCCAAGGCAACTAAGAAGGAGCTGCCAGAGACGAGAAGAGGAACTGGAGAGGACCTTTTTAGGGATGGTTTTTGTATACAGGGTTTTCTGGGAGGAGATCATTGTGAACTGATAACCACTCCAGGCCTGAGATCAGTGGTTTTCAAAAACATTTAAGCAACAAAAGTCCCCTGAGAGCGAAACCTTCTGTAGATGTCACCTGGAAAGGTAGAGTCTGGGCTTGAGGTCCTGCTCACTCTGCCTTCCTCTTGTCAACCCCACCTCCCACCTCTGAATCCCAGGCTCTGAGGAAGGGGGCCAGAACAGCTTTGCCCTAGAGGATGCCCACTTGAACCAACCAAAGGCCTGGGTCCTTTGCACGGAGGGAGCTTATAGAATCTGACCCCTCTGCATTGCTCCAGGTTGAAAGCATGGGGGAGCCCCTTACCAGACACCACACCTTCTATCCCCATCAATAAATGCCTCGTAATCCTTAGAAGCTCAGCTTAGACCTCACTGGCTTCGTGAACCTTCCTCGGGCCCCCAATTCAGAATTGATCATGCCTCCCTCATTGGGCTCCTTCCTGCACTCCTCACGTGGACTACTTTGTTATTCATTTACATGCCCTTCTCCTCCATCAAACTTTGTTTCCCCAGGGCAGGGACCCAGTCTTTGCATCTCAAGGCCAGGATAATGCCTGGCACAGCGTGGGTGTTGAATCAGTGTTTGCCCAGTTGCCCAATTGGATTAAACTACATTGAATTTAAACTTGGAAGGGCACTCCGATCGGCTACAGTCCTTCCTTCTTTAACATAAAGGTGAGAACGAGCTCCAGCTCTTTGCTGGCAGAAGTGACTCTGGAATCCCGAGTCCTGGTTTCCAGTCCAATTTTCTTAGGATCCTTACTTCAGTTCTCCAGAGTTAGCAGCGCTGGATAAATATGGAAATGTTGGAGAAAGAGCCCCCTGGTCTGCGAACTGTAGGTGGCTCTCGCTGGTTTAAATGGCATTATCTCTGTATCATCCGCCAGGCCCACGGCATCAAGTGACTTTCTTTGGACTCATTTTTCATGAGCAGAAGTGTGACAGTCTCTCCTACTTGTCCTTACCACCTGTCATGGCTCCAGCTCCTTCACAGATTCCCCATCACTTTTAATTCTTACCTTCAGGAAAGAGCCCACTTCTCACTTTTGCTCATGGACATGCTTCATTTGTTTTCTTTTCATCTCCTTTCCCAGGATTTGGCCCAAGGATGATTCCAATGTAAAGGCTCTGTGGCGCTTCCTCTGGGTGGACAGAGGTAGGGAATTCCTTGCGGGGGAAGCAGAATTGGCCTCCCTCCCCGGGAGCCTGAGTAACGGTTCTTTACCAGTGAAAAAGGGATTCTCAAGAGCCATCCTTGAGGAGAGAAGCTGTAAACACTTCTTGTCCACCGTCTGCGCCTGCCGTGCTCTGACCCTCAATTTAGAAGGAATGGGCCAACTGCGCCGGGAAGCTGGCTGCTCGCTTCTCTCTCCCACTTATCGTGGACCTGGGTCAGTCGTGTTTCCCTTCGGATCTCCCCTTCTTCAACCATTCTGCCTCCCCGGCGTTCAGCCAAGAATTGCTGTCAGCCTACCAATCCCATTGAGGAAGCAGAAGGAGGCAGAGGGAAGGAAGAACAAGGGCTCTGGACTCGATCCCACATTTAAGTTCCATCCTTACCCTCCACCTGTGGGATCTGTCCCTTAATCTCCGGGAGACTCTGTTTCCTCCTCCGCAGATTGGGACTGAGAGCCCCTCCCTGCAGCAGGCTAGTGGTGGGGATGGGCAAAAACTACAGAAAGCCTCCGGCAGTGTGTTTGGCCCGTGCGGTCACCTAAGAAACGTTTATTGTTCATAAACCAGATATTTTTTTCAGGAGAAATCATTCGTTTCACTTGCTCTCATCCCGGTGGCACATCCCAAATGGTTAGGATTGATCCATCGACCCACCGAGTGCATGGAAGAGAGTGCCTGGTGCAATCGCAGTTTGCTGTTCTGAGTTATTGTTGTTCATGCCACTATTGGGATGCTTATCGAAGGGACAAGTCTCTTTTAAAGATAGATTCTTGCATGATAAGTAGTTGCTTGTGGCTGAATGCATACGAAGAATGAAACCCAGATCGCTTTATGAATTTGGACTGTTTCGTGATTAAAAAATATGAATTAATCTGTCAAAATAAAAAGAAAAAGTGTTTAACCAATGGGGACACTTGGACTAATTGAGTGTTGATTCTGGAGCTACTCGGGGTATCCTTGGCAACTGTTTAGGGGAGCGCGGAGCTTCCCAGAGCTCTGCTTTCAGATGGAGGACACACAAAGGTTATCCTTTCAAAGCTCTCTGTGTCTGTCAGTTAGTGTCTGCGGCCATATGTACTTTTGAGAGAGCCTGATGGATTACAAGGGAGATGTGGGTGGCCAGATTCTTCCTCTTGCATAGAAATGTTACACTTTTTTTTTTTAAGATTATTTATTTATTTATTTGAGAGGGAGAGAATGAGAGAGAGAGCACATGAGAGGGGGGAGGGTCAGAGGGAGAAGCAGACTCCCCGCCGAGCAGGACCCCGATGCGGGACTCGATTCAGGGACTCCAGGATCATGACCTGAGCCGAAGGCAGTCACTTAACCAACTGAGCCACCCAGGCGCCCCAAAATGTTACACTTTTTAAACAAATGTCTGATGTCTGATCTTGATTTAATAACTCTCTGGTTAAGAGGTGCCATATCTTAACCCTAGTTTAAAAGCAGCCTGAAAGGTTACTCTTTCTTTGCATCTCTACGCTGGAGGCCAGTACTTTTCTATTCACAGGCCTTCCCTGAAGGTACTCTGTTACTTGAGTGAGCCATTTGTGACGTCAAATACAATGACGGGACTCTGTTTACTTTTTTTTTTTTCAATATTGAGTATTTGCTGGGAACTGTTTTAGTACAACCTACTTGCACATGAGCGTATACCCAAAGAAAATAATTAGGAACACCAAAGAAGCTTAAGAGATTCATCTCAGCCACCTAAGTTGTCCAGCAACGAAGCCCTGGTTAAGGGGTTTAGAACATACCAGAAGATGGAGTCTCACAGAGCCACTAAAAGTCGTACTCATGGGAAGATCTTCATGGGAGACGTGGGGAAATTCTCATGATGTGATGTTAAAGAAGAACATAAAATCGGTTGTTGGTTCTGATCTTGACTTCACTAAAAAAGATATAAAGACAAAGTGTGAAAGGATGTGTGCCAAGCTGATAATTGTCCCCAAGTTGTGCATGTGAGTGGGACTGTGATTTTTATTTTATTCTTTATACCTTCCCATATTTTTTTTAACTTTGCATAGTACACATTAAAAACTTCAATTTAGCAGCCCTCTTGGTGCAGTGGGCAGCACGTCAGTCTCATAAAAACTTCAATTTAAGTAAGGGTGTTATTTAACAAAGGTTAAGGACACAATCTCATAGGTTCATGGAGGTGATAGCAGTAGAATTTTTAAATTAGAAATTGGTAGCAAGGGATAGCCGTTGGATATTAATGTTTAGCACTTACATAACATTTCATGGGAGGCTTTTCGGGTGTTTTATAGTACCTGAGCTCTCATCTTCATACCATCCCCTTGTGGTAGGCAGCAGGAGTTGTAATGATTTTGTGCATTAAAAAAAAATAAAAAAGAGCAGGTGCAAAATGAAGACTGCATTTTACTTGCTTCTACAGATGTTTTTTAGCTGTGAGATTGGACCCTATATGAGGACATACTGCCACTGTTCCCCATTCATAGACAAACAGGTGGTCAGGATTGGCAGGAACCCTAGAAACAGCATGTAGTCCACTACCCCAAAAAGAGGAAATGGACATAGAACAGTGAGCTTGCCTAGTGTTTGAAAAGCTAATTCCCACGCCTTCTTGCTCAACATGGAGAACGTTCCAGAGCTTTTGTTCTTACATATAATGCTATTCCTGCTGAAGCCCTTTAAAAGAGAAAGGACTGGGGCGCCTGGGTGGCTCAGTCAGTTAAGCATCCGACTCTCGATTTGGGCTCAGGTCATGATCTCGGGGCTGTGAGATCGAGTTCCTCATTGGGCTCTGTGCTGGGCGTGCAGCCTGCTTGGGATTCTTTCGCTCTCCCTCTCCCTCTGTCCCCCCACCCCCCAACTTGCTCTCTAAATAAAAAACAAAGAGAGAGGACGGGGGAGAGAGAAAGGAGGGATACTGAATGATTAAGGATTGGATTGGAGGTGGGATAGAAGGAAGGCTCTTGGCAGCCAGAGAAAGTGGCCCCAACTCCTGCTGGCTGAATTCAAACCAGGTCTGTGTGTCTGGCGCTCTTCTGGTCCTCTCGTGGCAGTCAGATGACCCAAGCTCCTCATCTGTGCACCCCTGCCACTGCCCCAGTCTCCCGAATTTCCATGGCACTGGTATCTCTAGCACACCAGCCCATTTATGATAACTTTCAACTTCAGAATCAGGGTATAAAAGAATTTGAAGCTTCTCTCCTTCCCAGTTCCTGGTTAGAGTTTTTAAGGGTGATTTGGTTCAAATTCAGAGGAGGCAAATACACATATTCCCCCACAGTTACCATCTCTGATATTTCGATCAGTGCTTACCTGAGGATGGACTTTTTCCCATAGCACCCACGAGTTTGCAGGGATTCCAGAGAGGGCAAACATTAGTGTGATAATGCTGCTTTGGGAGTTCAATAGATACCTGGTTTTGAATGGAGGTTCTCCCTGTGGCTAGTTGACCCTCAGTTTCTTCAGAGTGCAAAAAGAAGGTAATGAGAACAGCAATAACTGTGTTAGTCAGGAGAGGGTGTGTTATGCTACAGTAACAAGGAAATCTGGAAATATCCGTGGCTTAATAAGGCAAACATTGATTTTTTTTTTTTTTAATGCTCTTGCAAAATCTGATGTATATCATCTGGGCACTTCTCCATCTGGTGACTCTGGGAGACAGGTGCCCTCTGTCTACCATCTCAATATGTGGCTTCCTGGGTCATGGGGTCAGAGAAGAAAGAGCTAAAAGGTCATGGACTGGCTCTTTAAGTGTTGTGTCCAGAAATAACACATGTCACTTGCATTCATATTTTATTAACTCAGACTGGCTGCGTGGCTTTGCTTAACTGCCAGGGATTGGCCGTTTAGGACACACGGGCTTCTGAAAGAATGCTAGGTGTCTCTGCTGCCTGCCTGACCTCAACGGAGCCTCTCCTATGGACCGGGCACTGTTGTAAATGTTTCACCTGTTCATCCCATTCGATTATCAATCTTATGAAGTAATCACTAATACCTCCATTATATAGATGAGAAACTGAGCCACAGAGAGGTTAGGCAACTAGAGTGTCCCAGCTAGTAAGGGATGGAGCCAGGATTTAAAGCCAAATAGTCTGACTCCAGGACCTTGGCATTGATTATCTCCCTAATAATATTTCTCCTGGAGGGGTGGATTTCTGTACGATTCTAGGCAATGCCAATAAAACACAGTATCTGACATGTAATAGTTAATCACAGATGGCAGCGACTTCTGTCATGATTGTTGTGGGCTACCTCCAATCCTTTCTGAGTCAAGGCAGGGTGTAAATAGATGACTATGTGATAGAGCTTTATTAAAAGGTATCTCTTTCGTCCTGGCATCTGGGGTTGCACGGAATGTTTTAATAGAACCTTGCAGAGAAGTATCAAGTAATTACCATTGTATGGAAGTATTTTAACGAGCTGTGCCCATTCTTACCCTGCAAGGGGCATGAAGCAAAGTTTACATTTTAATTACTGGCCTGCCATGTCTCATTACTGGAATCTGCAAGGCTGCTCTCAGCAAAATTTAAGGACACAACAGTAGTTTATTTCGTATTTATTTTAATTAAACATCAGTGCTGGCCTTGACTTGTCTTGTAGGTAGTTACAGCAAAAATACTGTGTTGTAAAGTGATGTCTGAGTCCCTTTGTGGAACCCGAAATATATTTGGTGTTGAAGTGACTCCCTGTCTCGTTCCTGCCATGAGTTAATTGATAGCACCCTTGTCCTTTATCAGGAAGCCCCAGCAGCTGGAGACAGCCTGGTATGCGGGTGAGCAGGCAGCACTACTCCAAGAAAAGGGACTGTTTGGAATTCTCTAGATTTGCATAGACCAATAAAGGATATCACTGAGATTATAGAAGAACTGGGGCAGTGAATGGTGAGTATAAACCCATGTGTCTACAGCAGTTAGTACCATTCCTCCCTGCCAGGTGGGAGACAGAAGGCAGACTCTTGGTACTTGAGAAATATTTCTAATTCTTCCCTAATTCCGGGCATTGGGAGATGGCTCCTTCTTATTTCTTACCTTCTTTCAGAAGCCCAGTTTCTGCCACAGATCGCAGCCCACTGTCTCTGACACAGGAAGGTGCCCTCCTGAGAATCGCTCACTCTCCGAGTTTAATCCCTGTGCTCGGCAATGGGCCAGGAGAGAAAGGTAAGGAGACACCGACCCAGCGCCAACCACACACAGATGGGTAAACAGTAAGTTAAGGGAGACCAAACTTCAAATATGCTCCATAGAGACATGGGGGGAAATGGGGGGAATGCAGAGGAGGGGCCAATTAACTCTGAGGATTGGGCGAAGGATCGCTGAATCATGTCTGTGGGTGCCTCATTGTCCTTTGACACTAATCAGAACCCGGAGATATTACTATTTCTAAGAACTAAATAGGTTGCGTTCGGTAATCATTTTAGCTTCGGTTGAGTATCATTCTGCAGCTTCTTTTATCAGGTATTGACAGTTTTGGCATTGGAAACTATGTTAGCCAGATATTGGAAAAATATCGGCAGGTTTCTAAAAAGAAGAATGCTGCAAAATGACTACAACTATACCGAATTAGCTATGTATGGGGCCAACATCCAGGTGGGAATATGCATGGGGAAGGTACTTATTTTATAGTGGTAAGATTATGAATTAATTTTTTCTGAAATAGCTTTCCTATATAATATTGCCTTCAATTTAAAGAGAGAAAAACAAATAATTATTGTTATATCCCAGATACTGCATTTTTTAAAAATCAGTGGGAAAAGCATCAATGGTGAGGTTCAGAAAGGGAATCTTTAAAAATAACTCAAGAACAGTCACTCTTGATGGAAATTCTGACCTTTAGGCAGAGAGCTTGAAAAGGGGTTTTATAAAACTGAAACACATTTTTAGGGAAATTCAGGAAGCTTTTTAGGAGTCAGTAGATCCTGATCATCAGGGATTTGCTATTGATATTTTTTACACATCAGAACAAAACTAAGAAGGCCCTAACTTTAAGAAAAAAAAATTCCCCCATAATGACACAAATGCTGTACACGAAACTATGTTTTTATTTGTTCTTTATCTTATAATATTTGCCCACATACATGCACAAAATTTAACATAATTTTAGACACTGTACAGGTTTTATTCTCCCCCCACAAAAGACTGTAAGTATTTTTATCCAATACTGTATTGTTTCAGATTTTCTAAAAAGGACTTACTGGCTACATTTTAAAATGTGGTTCTCTTGGAACATTTGAATTAAGCTAGTCGAACTTCTCTTTGAAAAAAAAAAAAATCAAGATTATAGTTGAAAGGAAAGAATGTCAGTCTTATCTTTGACTCGAACAGACATGAGGGAAGGTGCTGGTCACAGGTGACCTGGGCACTCAGCTCGAGGACTCCGTGGCAGGGACTATGCAGCAGACGGGACTCGCGCTAAGGTTCTTTTAAAGCAGAGTCTTTGAGCTGTGAGGCTGACATTCTAGAAAGCAGAGCCTCAAAGGGAGGTCCAGCCCAGAGCCTGTGCCAGAATCCTCTGGGACGCTGTCCTGGCGAAAACAGGGAACACATGCGTCAACACAGGAGATGCTGTGGGGATCAGACGCTAGGACCCGCCTAGCCTGCCCAACCTTAACCAGAGCTTTATCCCTTTAAAACCAAGTTCCTGACCAGGTCCTGTTCTGCCCTGATTCAACCTGCAAAGTCCGATTGCACCATCGGTGCCTGGTCCTGACAGAGAAGTACCACCCTTGCCTTTGCCAAGTAAACTGCTGAGCAAATGTATTAACACCCACCGGACTGGGCCAGGTCCTGCCGCCGCAGTTGGAGGCACAGTGCCATCTAGTGGAAAAAGGAAGAAAAGCCCCCCTCTGGTGCCTTTTTTTTTTTTTTTTTTTTAATTAGTGGGGCGTCATTGAAATAGACCAAAGACTCAGCTGTCCTCCTTTGATATCAAAGAAGCTTGAGAACCAGAGAAGGAAATGGACTTTCCGGATGTCACACAGCCAGCCAGAGGCAGCTTCGACATTACAGAACCTCATCAGTTGAGCCTTGGTCCTGCCCTCTTGGAGCTATGTATAATACCACAATAAAGAAACCGGAAGATAAAAGAGCTTCTCGTGTCTGTTGAGTGGCATTTCAGACCTCTGCCGAGCTGGAGGCGAACATAGGCGGGGACCTCCGTTGTTTACTGTCCTATAGAATGCCTTGGCCAGACTCTCTCGGGGATGGGTGCAAGGCTAGAACAGTCAGTTGTCCATCTTGCCGCCGCGCGTCCCCCCCCACCCCCCGCCAAATCTGCCCTGAAACTCTGCACGGGATAAGGCCACATCCATGACACCGTGTGACGGAGCAGGCAGGAGATGCTACAAGTTACCTTTTGTGGGGGGAGAATAAAACCTGTGCCCTGAGGGGAGAAGAGAAAGAGGTGTGGGTTGCCAGCCTCAGCCCTTCCCAAGCTCTTGCCCTGTGCACTCTTTCGAGAGCCCAGGAAAAAGCTTGTGCCTCTGATCTCAAGCCTACTTCCCTTTCCCACCTTTCAGAAATTCCCTGCAAGCCTACATTCCCCGGTGCCCAGATGCACAGGTTACCCAGATCCCAGCAGACGGATGGCGTGGAGGAGGGGGCACAGGACCCTGGTTCCCTGCGCTCTGGGGACTGCCTGACCTTGGTTAAAGCAGATTGCTGGGAGGAACCGCACACCGTGTGGGCTTCCTAGCCAGTCTCCAGCTAAAAGGCATGTACACGGAGTAGCCTGTTACCCACGATTGTGGAAACTGCACGCTGCATTATTCAGTGTCAGTGTGAGGGATGGAGGGAAAGGTGAACGTCAATGCCTAACTTCATTCCCTCAAAATAAAATCCTAAATGTTGACTCGAAACATATGGCTATGTCTTGGGCTAAATCTTAGTCTAGTTTCTAATGGATATCCTAAAACAGCAACAGGATTTCTTAACTGCACTCTCTTCCTTCGGAGTCTGGGCCTTCCCTTGACTCCTGGACCATCCTCATTCCAGCCAGAAGGTCGAGCCCGTCCTGCCCCACACCGAAGATTGCTGGCAGACTCCTAAGCAGTGAACGTGAGTATGAAGGGTGGGCTGTTAAACTTTAAACGTGCTCCTTTCATTTAATTTCTTCAGTGCTGATTAGAGTAGGGGAACTTTTCATACCGCTTTGCTTTTCTAACCAGGGAATCGGACTCAGGGACTTTTGTGGACTGGCAAGGATCTGACCAAACCTTCAGCACCCAGGGCACAGGCTGAGTCCCAGTGCAGCATCCCATGGCCTGATTTACCCCAGGACAAGAGTTCTGAGGTCTCCGGATGATGGAACAGCCTCCGGACGCCGAGTGCCAAAGGTCTGCTGCCTGACAGCCCCTGAACAGAAAGCCCTCCCCCCCTCCTCCTTGAGGTCCTGCTTCCACCTGCGTCTATAGCCTCTCTACCATCACTGTCCTGCCCTCCAAAATTAATTCCCCTCCGAAGCGCTTGGTTAAAGCTGGGCTTTGTTGCAGTGCCCAGGACTCTGTTGAGATGCAGAAGCATAGACAGCCCTGCTTTCCAGCCCAACACATCCCTGGAAAAGAGGCTATAAAGAGGATCTTCATGGTGCAGATTGTATTTTCCCACAGGAACACTTGTAATTGGGGTGCACTGCTCACCAGAGGCCTCGCACCGAACGAATCACAGTGACATCCGGCAGCATGTCCTAAAAGCCGATATGTCCCCCAACCTCTGTAATCATCTATCAGAAGAAAACCTCTGACTCGCCTTTTTCTCTTGATTCTAGCGGGGCCTCGGCTCATTACTCAGTGCTCCTGAACTGAGCCATCCTTCCCCAGCCGCACATGCTGGAGCCCCTTTCTTTCCTCTCCTGGCCTTGATCTTGAGGCCGTGAGCCCCCCTAGTTGTGCCACACGGGCTCTTCTTTCTTCACTGAATCCCTTTAACTAAAAGGCCTTTGAACAATTCACAATTTCCTCTGCCCTCCTTTGCCTCCAGTCCCGCATCGACATGGAGCACATGGGGGCGGGCAGCCCTCCAGCCGGTCACAACAGTGTCCCTCCTCAAGGTGCTGAATCTGGACTGTGATTAGCATGGAAAAGAAAAGTTCCCACATAATGCCCTTATAGGTCAGAGCCCTAAAGCAGCCAGATATATCCCAAATCCATGATGCCTGAAGGTCAATAGGGCATTCTTTTATTCCAAAGATAGGATTGATTTCTTTCTGTATACCAGGCATTTCCCAAGGCACTCGGGACATAGCTGTGAATAAAACAGATAAAAACCCACACGGGGCTCTAGAGGGGAAGGCATAAGTGGCATTTGTCCAATGAGTCGAAAGACCATTGGCTCGGGCGTCAGGAAGCCTGAGGAGCTAGTCCAGATGCTTCTTCCACTAATCAGCCAAGTCACTTCTCCCTCTCTGATCTAGTCTCCTTCTCTGGAGAATGGAAAGACTGGACTCCGTCCCGGGTAAGGACTTGCACCTGAGACTTATCTAAAAGCACTTTGCTTTGTGACCCTCCTTATACTGTAGAGTTTTTGGCTTCCCAACCGAGAGCGTAGCGCTTCCCTGCCTCTCCTTAAGTGAGGCATTCATGCCAACTTCCCTCTCTGCCCCGCACAGTTCTTTCCTGCTTTGATTAATCTTTGGTCTTTAGAAAGCAGAGAACCTCTCCATCAATTCCACCTGCCTGCCTCCCATCTTACTCCGCCCCCCCCCCGCCCCCTACGCCCCGGCCCCATGTTCTCCTTTCTCCATGACCATGGGGTCGCAAGCATTTTTCAAGAACAGACAAACGACCCCATCTTCAAAGATAGTTTTTGTGAGAGGAATGCCTCTTTGGGGCCACTATGATGCCTTTGGGGGCGTCTGTTTCCCTGAGCATGCTCAAGGAAGCCAGTGAACAGATCACAGGGAGGGATTCAGTACAGTTGGTGCAACAGAACCACTGGAAACCAATTAACAGCCTGGAAACCAGAGGAAGGATGGTGGCCAAAGGACAGGCCCCCCGTGGTAAACAATTACCAATGTGGGCAGGGACAGCAATGTAGGTCAGCTCTCAGCCAGGAAATCGTTTTACCAGTACAAACTGTGAATCCCTTCTGGAAGCAGAATCTAGGTAAAGGTTTTCTTTCTATATTTGGGCAGATGACCCCCTGGTTGCCTTGCAACTCCCCTTGGTTTCTGAGACAGCTGGTCTTGGCTTCCACCTTCCCTCCACAAGAAAATGGCTCAGGGGCCTTCTCAACCTTGACCTTCTGGTTGATGATTGCGCAAGAGAGGGCTAGATTTTGCTTTAGAAACCAGGTCTGGGCAGGGGACCAGTATTGCCCTCCCATATTCCGACAACACTAGATGTTTTCTGGCACAGACATGGTGGATCCTTTTTTGTTTGTTTTCCAGAGCACACCTTTCAGCATCTATGGTGCTGTAAAGATTTACCAATTTTAGATGAATATCTGGGGAACCTTAAAATTAACATCAACACCCAGGCTTGAAGGACTGTTCTGGCAGGGATTTGGTCAAGCAGAAACAGGAGACGCTGGGGTTCAGATCCAGTCCCACAAGCAGTTCGGGGCCCCATGCAGAGGCTCGGGTGGGTAGGGTCACTGAGACATTTAGCTCCTAACTTGGCGTGGGCACAGGCTTGTACAGTGTACAAAGGGCTTCTGCATTTACTCTCTCTTTGGTTCCTCGGACCTGCTCTGGAAAGTGTTGAGCAGAGTGTTGACATTATCCCCACTTTGTAGAGGAGGCTGAGATTCACAAAGGCTCCAGGCATGTGTTTGCTGAGCTGGTATGTGACGGTCAGGACTGGAGGGGGGAGGTCTCCCAGTGCTGAGGCCAGGGGTCCTTCTACCACTCCGCAGTGTGTTGGGGTGTCTTCTGAGAGCCCTGGGTCAGGCATTTCTGCTATCTCTCTTAACCTCATTCTAGGCAATACTTCAGGTTTACCAGTAAGCCATGGAGGCTGATCTTGGGAGAGGTACGTGGCCCACCTTTCCCTCGGAGGCCAGGACCACAGAATTCTGATGGGCGTTTTTCTCAGCAGTTCCTGACCCTGCTTCAAGACCAGAGAGGAAACAGCATCTCCTATATACCCATGGCTTCCCAGGGAAGCCACAGTTGCCATATGCCAAGGGCCTCAGAGACTCTCCTCTCTGGTCCCCACTCTGGCGTAGCTTTGCCCTGAGGCCATTTTCCTCGCTGACACCCTTTGGCCTCTAGATCATGTGCAAGGGTTGACCAAACCCCAAGATCCTCTCTTTCTCAGACACTGCATGGGACAGCTCTCTGGCATATGGCCCCAGCGATGGTTCGACTTTCTGTTGGCCTTTTCATAGAGGAACAAAGAAGTGTTCTCCTTCCCCAACTTGGCAACACAAATCTCCACCCTTGAAGACACCTGCTAACAGCGAGTCATGCAGCATTTCTTGAAATGGTACACGAGAAAGTTTGCAAAAGCAGTTGTTTAGAATCCTTCTGCTCTTAGTTAACTTTGCCAGCTGAGTCGTCTTCCTAAGTTAATAACAGTAGAATCCTGCATGGACTTACCTCCAATCCATTGGACTAGCTGTAGCTCACACCTGCCTTCCCCCCCAAATATGATTCTGTGAGGTAAATGCTTGGCGTGAACCAGTTGGCTTCCAAGTCACTCTCTAGGGCCTCGTTATAGAGGGGTGAGTGTTAGGCGAGGAATTCAGTGTGCACCTGCAGAGTTCAATGTCTTTTTAAAACCACGAATTGAGGAGCGTAACTAATGAGCACACCGTGAAGGCCGCAGACCACTTCATTCAACATTAGAGTCACTTCCCAGGTTGGGTAGAAATGAAAGTCCCCAAAGAAAGGCCACCCCATCGATTAATGAAGAGCTTTTATTTTCCGTGTGATAAATATTCAGCAGACATTTTGATAGACAAAGAGTATGTACTAGAGGCCTTCAAAAAAGCCCACTCTGCTTTCTGGTGGGATGTGGAGGGACGAGAGAGGTGGGGAGGAAGAGATTTCTCTACATGATGTACTCTGTTATCAAAACAGAGCAGCCGGTTGGGGATTTCAGAGTTCAGATGATTTTGAACTGGTTGTCCCTTCTCTGCAGGGACCCTTCTGTCATTCTGGCTTTTGCTTGCCCTTCTAGAGCCTGCCCCTAGGATGGTCATGAGGTTAAAACAGAGAACCCACAGAAAGCTTGTATTTCAATGCCTGGCACACCACAACTGTTTAGGGTAGTCATCGCCTGCGTTATTCATCATATTGGCATCAGGGGAGATGTGTCTCTTTCTGTGAATGCGGAAACAGAGGCAGAGGTCAGGGAGGATTGCTGTCCATGGCCACTGAAGGTCTCAGCTGCACTCAGGCTCATCTCCACCGGTGTGACCGTGGTGGATTGGCCCGGGCTGCAGGATGGGCGGCTGGCTGGGGTCTGGTTCCACTGCCGCCCCGGCCCCACTCTGTGCAAGCTGGCCCTCCGGGTTGCGCTAAGACAGTGATGCTGACCTACCAGCATGACTGTAAATACAAAAGCTCCACGCCACCCTTTATAATAAAGAACCTTAGTAACTTCCCAGCGGCTTGGAGCGAGGCCACGCCTGATGCTGCCCCGGCATTAGCTCGGGCCTTCCAAACCCATGCTCCTGCTTCCGGTCTGTCTGACCCTCAGCTACCTTTCCTATAGCTGCCAAGAGGCCCTTCTGGAACCAGCTTCTGATCTGGGACATGAAACACTCCTGTTTTAAAGAACCGGCTCTCCTTTGCCGGGAGGGAGCAGCGCCCCCTCCTCAGTGGGGCCTGCAAGGCCCTTTTCCATCACCTCACCTCCCACTGTCCCGGGAGGACCCTCCAGTCACTCCGTGCTCTTCATTCCTGGCAGGGCAGGCCCTTCCCTGACTCCAAACTTCTGCACATGCTCTTCCTACTGCCTGGAGGCTGTTCCCTACCTGCTTCTCTGCCTGGCAAACACCTGTTTGGTCCTTCAAGACTCAGCGGCAGGGCGAGCCCCTCTATGTGGCCTTTCTTGACTTCCTCAGGCAGAGGTCCCACACTCCTCTGGGAGCAGGAACCTCCTGCCTGGTGAAGGCAGCTATGTTTTCTTCGATTCACCCCAGAGCTGGCCCCTGGTCCCCGCCACCAGCACGTCGGCACGGTGTAGCCCGGCTGTGGGAAACGTTCTTCCAGACCCGGCACAGGCTCTCTGTGTCAGCCTCCTTAGGAGACATCGTGGACCTTGGCACCAGGAATCATCCTACACGTGGAAACTGTGGACTTGATTAGGAGATATTAAATGCCATTAATTGTCTCATCATTGCTGTGATGACAACCTGGAGAAACCCCTGGAAGGGAATGGAAACGTTCTCTGAACTCTGGCAGGGCTTCCCAGCTGGGGGTGGGAGGGAAGGTGTTTCTTCCTACATGGACTGGAGACTTGCGCCCCTCCTGCCCCCCCAAGCCCACCCACCCTCTGCCACCGCTGTCCCGGTCATCACTGAGCATCGGAGACACTCGTGCGCTGGCCAAGGTCACATTCTGAATTCCCACCTGCCTCATCCGGACACGGGCCGGGATGACGTCTGCCTCAGAAGAACATCCTGAAGATCAAAGGAGGGTCTACCTGTGAAGTTCCTCGTAGACACAGACACGGCTCAGTTGCAGCCTCCGTCCCTCCCCCACCAGCTGGCACTCGCCCTGTGCTCAGCAGCAGCCGCTGGAGGAAGTTCTCAGCTGTGTCACAGAGAGGGGTCAGGCCAGAGGTGGAGGCGCTCGGGCGAAATGCAGACCTTCTCCTCTCCCTCCTGCTGCTCAGGGAAAAGCTCTGCCCTCAGACACTTCATAGCCAGGGGCTCCAGAGATCTGAACTCACGTCGGTGTTAGAGGACGATTTGCAGAGGTGGGGTCTTGGCCGCACGTTTCTGGTCAGAGTCCAAGTGTCCACCTGGTTTACTCACCGGGGGTGGCCTGGCCTGTGACCAGCTGCCCCCCTCTTCCAGGCAACACGGCAGGTGGCTGTGGAGTGGCAGAGGGCCTGTGGGGAGGGACCCAGAGGGGGCATGTTGGGGGGCGAGGAGCAGATCACTGGAGATGGACCCAGCGCCCTGCTCAGGAACATCCTCTGGCTCTAAGATGACATTTGAGCTCAGGCCAGAGAATCTCCACCGTGTTCTTTGCTGTTGACAAGAGAAGTCACCGTGTGCCAGATCCGGTTCTAGGTGCCTCGTGTGCCAGCCTGTTCAATTCTCACAACCCTGGGAGCTCAGTACACTAACTAAAACGCTGGGAAACTGAGGCACAGAGGGGAGCCATACCTTGCCCCAGGTGACCTGGCTGGCAGGTGGGAGGCCTCGGATTGAGCCCAGGGGATCTGGCCCAAGGATACACGTGCTTCAACATGCACCGCCCTACACACAGAGCTCATTTTGCCCCAGCAGCTTGCATAAGTCTTGCTCAGGCTATCTCTGGTTGTTTGAGGTGAAGTCAGCAGCTCCGGTGTGCAGAAGAGACTCGAGGAAGCTGGGGATCCCACTTCCTCTGGCACCTTCTGCTTGCCATCTTCAAGAGGCCCAAACCCAGGGGGCCGGGGCTGTGCCCTTGGGTGTGGGACATCCATTCATGTATTTAATACATGTTTAGCAGCCAGACAGGGGGTAGCAGGGGTCCAGACAGGCAAGGTCTCAGACCTTGTATTGGGGTTGGGAAAACAGCTAATAAATAAATAAGAAAAATTCAAGTAATCCTAAAAAATGAAGGAGAGGAAATGCAGGTGAATGAGGTAGAGTTTGAACAGTATTGGGGGGAGCTGAACAACCTGGGGCAGCAGGCAGATCATTCTGTATGGGTCATTCTGTATAGACTATAAACTAAATATTTCCTAATTCTGTGATCTCCTTCAGGCCGAGAAAATGTCATCTGCCTTGTACAGCAAGCTCTACACACACCCACCCGTCCAGCTCCCTGTCCTGTTGTAGGACTGGTCTGGGCACGGGCTAGGCATTAAATAAGGGACCACTTGTACCCGGGAGGGTCTGGAGCTTGGTCAGGCTGTCTGTGAGCCTCGCTTGCTCACCTGGTCCCAGGTGCAGATGGTGCGGGAACACGGTCCCATTCAGGCTGGGTAGCCGGCCACGTCAGAGCGCTCAAGGACAATTACTGAACTCAAACCTCAGATCTGAGAGTTTTGCAGAAAGGAGCCTGTTCATGCTTTCAGCTTGGCAGTGGTGCTTGCTTTGAGCAAAATCTCCAGTTACAAGTAATCAAGACCCCACCCCTGGTGCGCTGTGGATTCAGAGAATTGGAAGGGTCCTGAGAGATTGCCGAGCCTCTGTCTTCAGACAGGGATTGTGTAAACCACCCTGGTCCCAAAGCCCCATTTCTCTTCTTGGATATATCCAAGGACGGAGGTCACAGTGTTACCAGGGTTACGCTCTGCCTCAGTTCGATTTTCTGAGCCCAGGTCACGGTATTTTCATTAAGAAACAGAGTCCCTGAAAGAGGCCCAAGCAAGGACCACTAGAGTATTGATTACTTATACGGCGGCTGTCTCAGCTACAGACCCGGCTTCTGCTCTCGTGAAAATGAAATGTTTAGAGAACAGGAACCCACCTGTCTCCACGGCGGCCCTCCCTGCTAAGAATATATTATCTTGATTAAGGCAAGGAGAGACATGTGCTGCTCGATGTGGCTGAGGACCAAGCAAATGGACTGAACCAACCTGCGTTGACCAGCTCTACACAGAGCACTAGTGAGGACACTGAAAATTCTGCCAGGTTCACTGGAGACGGCAAGGTGATGGGACACATCGCCGTGAACTGGCTGAAGGGCGCTCATGACCCAAGTGACCCAAGTTAGCGTTACACCTTTGAGGTTAAGCAATTGTTTTGTTTTGAAAGCAGGATCTTTCACAGTTTCATCTGGGGGAGGTTGGCGCCCACCATGTGCAGGACCCATTGCTGGGCACCCAGCGCAGCATGAGGATGAATGAGTCGCAGGCTGCTGTCGAAGGGCCTCGCGGCCTGGAGAAAGAGGCCGGCTGTGCACCCGTTCTAAGAGGTTGCTCCTCCCTTGGCTGGTTCTCCCCTACACATCCCTCTGAGCCTCAGCTCCCACAGTACTTTCCAGAACATTCCCCCATCCTCAATCTGTGATGCCCTAGCACCCTTTAATGTATTCATTAATTCCACAAGCACTTACTGAGCGCCTGCTCTGTGCCCGGCACCATTGAGAACATTGCATTAATCCCATGATGTTCTAGTTTTCTGTGTGCAACCTGCCTGGAGGTCCTGGAGGCCAGTGAGCATGTCTTCACCCTTGCATCCCCCAGGACCTGGCCCAAAGCAGCTGCTCAGTAAACGTCTGTGGACACATGAAGAGAGCAATAGCAATGATAGAAGATGGGTGGTTCCTAGAATAAAGACAAACATTTGTACATGTTTTTACAGATGTCAGACTTTCTCAGTAAGCATTACGTCATCTGATTCTTCACAACAGCCCCTTGGGAAACAGTCGTTTGCATTTGTGGGTGGGAAGACTGAAGCAGAGTATGACCCACTCCGTGGAACACGGGACTTTTGATGCCAAGTACTGTGCTCTCTGGACTCCACATGGAACTGTTTCTTCTGTGAGAACCTGAGGGGGATAATGAGCTGGAGCAGCTCGGGGCAAGGAGAAGCTTCCCTTCCTGCAGAAGCTGGGGCTGACACTGGGACGGGGCAGCTCCTGACAAGTAGAGGGGGGATCGGCCCTGTGAGGAGGAAGCCCCAGGGGACATTTGAGAGCAGGCCTGCCCTGGGGTGCAGGTCCAGAGGCCAGTCACTGGTCTGGCCTGTTGAGACTGGGATGAAGAGACTCAGAGACCACAGCTGTTAGTAGGGACCTGGACATGACCCAGCCCTGCCCAGCAGTTCCGAGCCTGGCTGATCCTTAGCACTGGGGGAGTTTCTAAACCCGTGGTTCCCAGCCTCCAACCCCAGAGACTTTAATTCAGAAGATCTGGAGCAGATCTTTTTAAAAAGCTCTAGAGCCTGGGGCGCCTGGGTGGCTCAGTTGGTTAAGCGTCCGCCTTTGGCTTAGGTCATGATCCCAGGTCATGAGCTGGGAGTCTGCTTCTCCCTCTCCCTCTGTCCCTCCCTCTGCTTGTGCGCACTCTCTCTCTCTCTCTCAAATAAATAAATAAAATCTTAAAAAAAAAAAAAAGCTCTAGGGCCCTTTAGATGCTGAGCCCCTGCCCTCCCCACCCCACCGCCCCGACCTTTAAAATCTATTATTCAATTTTGCCCGCTGGACACTGTCTTGGAGTTCAGAAGCCATTTGGAGGCGTTTCCGGCCACGCCGAGTCAGAGGTTTGTTGGTGATGGTCTGCGTTTCCCCAGTGCTTGTCCGACAGCTACACTCTCTCCCGCTCTATCCGACACACTCCTCTGCCTGAAAATGAAGGGTGGTCTCCGGGGTCGACTATGGGTGTGTGCACTGTTGATTTCTTCTCTCACGAGCAGGTGTCTGTGGCTCACGCCTTGACTTCCTACAGGATGGGACTGAGGAATCTGGACTGGCTGCTACCAGATGCCTTGGCTGACCCCGCCTGGTGGGGAACGATTTGAACAGCATCGTGCAGCCTGAAGAGCCAGGACCCAGTCCAAGAGCATTGCAGTAAGTCCCAGGGGTGTCCCCTCCATGGCCCCTCTCCAGTGTAAATGCGCTCCCAGCCTGGCCTTTGCCTCAGTCTGCCTCTCCCACCTCTTTCCGCCCTCTTTTAAAACCCAAATTAGAAGGCATTAGGAGACAGGGTCTGGGTAGCCCAGGTCCTCAGACTGAAAGCTCATGTTTTTGACCAGTGAAGTTGAGCATTCAGATATTCTTCCGGGACCATTTGTTGTAAATCAGAAAGGCTATTTTCTGCCACTATTGTATTTAGTTGGTTTCAAACTATAGCCAAATGAGGTAAAAGACTAGTATAGTACTTACCACATATGGTATATATATTTTTTATCTACATGATTCTTCCCACTAGATTGAAAATTCCTTGAGAGCAAAGACCTGTCTGATTCATCCTTATGCCCCACGTCCGATGTGTGCACATGGTTATTTTGTTGGCTCAATGAAAAGATATGTATTTAACTAAGATTTGATTCAGAAAATCCAACATGCATAGAGTTCAGTTCATGACTATATGTATTTTGAAAAGTGTAATACTTGTATCAGGTAGAATGCATAGATCAATTAATAGGAATATTGAGAACAAAGAAATTTCCTTCTCAGCCGACTATCAGCCCCAGCTTGCCTTGGCTTTAATTGCCCCAGATTATGACAACGAATTAACTGCACCTTCGGTTTTTTTACTTTAACGTTAAAAATATTTTGAAAGACACGTTAAGATTTTTAATATTCAATAGCAATCAAAGATGTGCAAAATTAGAAAAAAACTTTGTTTTTATTTTCAACCAACAAAAGTAAGGGACATTATATCCAAAGCAGTAGCCTCGAAGCTGGTGGTACCATAATGAAACTTGGGGAGCTTGCCATATAATACTTTGAAAAGCAAAGCAAAATCCACAAGTTTTTGTCTTTTTTTTTTTTTTTAGATAATTTGACCTACCAATCCTATTTCTGGAAATTGTCCTAAAGAAATCATTCAAAAGATGCAAAAAGCTACATAGATGAAGCTTCAAGCATCGACTTCTATAGCAAAAGCTGGAAACATAGAAATGTTCCACAGAAGAAAATGGCTTAATAAGTTATAGTGCAGCAACATGTTGAAATATTACTCAGCCTTAAAATCATTATGAAGACTGGAGAAATTTGGAAAAAAGAACCTAAAGCCCCTGTGTTTGTTAGGGTTACAAATGTTAAATGTATGTGTGCCTACTGGCAAGAAAGTAATGTGCAAAATGAATTTAATCTTTAAGAAAGAAATAACATGCCAAAATATTAATAACAATGATCTCTGACTGAAAGGATTATGGGTGATTTTTATTTTCCTCTTCAATCTTCTCTATAGTTTCTAAATTTTCCATTTAAAAAAAGGCGTGTGTTTTGTTTGGGGGACAGAGCGCAATGGATTCTGTAAGAGTGAGCCTCTCCTGCCCGGAAAAATGATCGATGATGATGCATATTATGGGTTAGCGTTTACTTTAATAGTGTTTTTACAATAAAAGTAGTACTACTTCTTTTTAAGATCTGTGCCTGATCTGTTGCCCCACCCCCATGTCTGATGGCTCCACCCTCCCTCATTCCAGCCACCCTGCCTGGGACCCTTCCTCTAAGACGCTGGATGTACTCACTCCTTAGGGCCTCTGCATCCCCTCTGCCAGGAACAGGCTCCCCCCACTTATCCCCCCTCCTCCGGCCCCCCACCTCCTTCAAGTTCTCTGCCCAGATGCTACTTTGTCGATTAGGTCGGCCTTGACCACCATGTGACGCCTCATCCTCTACCGCACCCCCCATGCTCTCCAGATCCGCCTTACCCTGCTAGGTTTTCCTGTTTTCCATCACATGTATCCCTTTCCACCACATTGTATTATTTATTGTTTATTGTTCTTTTTCTGTATCCCCACATTCGAGTGTAACCTCCATACGGGCAGGGACTTTTGCTCTGCTCTGTTCATTGATAGACCTAATAGGTACCTGGCATATAGGTTCTTAGTATATACTTGTTGAATGAAATTGTTACAGATGATTTGAATAAGATGAAGGTGGGTTGGGAGCTCCATTAAGAAGGCAAAGAGCGGGGCACCTAGGTGGCTCAGTCGGTTAAGCGTCTGCCTTCCACTCAGGTCGTGATCCTGGGGTCCTGGGATGGAGTCCCACTTTGGGGTCCCTGCTCAGCGGGGAGCCTGCTTCTCCTTCTGCCCCTCTTCTCCCTGCTCCCCCACAGGCCCCCCACTTGTGTGTGCTCTCTCTCTAATAAATAAATCTTAAAAAAAAAAAAAAGGTGACAAAGAGCAAGCTGAGGCCCAGGCTGGGTTGGGGAAACTAATAAACCCTCTAGAGTTTAGATCCAGAGGCTTTGGGACTTGGTACATTTAAGTCTGGTCTAGGTGGACACTGCAGCATCCCAAAGCTAGATGCAGGGTTGGAGTGGGGATGGCGGGTAATTCCCAGACTGTACCTCCCAGTTGGGAGGAGAAGAGCTGCTACCATTCTCGCATGGTTTGTCTGCGAGTGGCTGGCCACTCTGGGTGCCAGGGGGCTGGGGCTGGAGCCGACCCAGTGTGTCTGTCCGTGGCACTCACCAACCAGAGCAGACTTACCTCTCCCTCACAGGGCAGATGCCAGAAGGTGCCATCCTCAGCTGCTCACGAAAAGGACCAGGGCTTTACTGCACAGATCTCCTCATTGTAAAAAACAGGTGGGCATGAAAATCTTGAAATTTGGAAGCTTTGTTAATTTGGTCAAAGGACAGTGGTTTTCTTTGCCCTCCCAAGAAGAAATGCATCCCGAATCAGCTGCTGGGTTTGAATGAACAGAACAGAGGCAGGCAGGAAAGGGAGGAGGGGGATATAAACAACGTATTATTTTACTGGAGCCAGGTTTATTAAGGAACCTTGGTCAGGAATCATACCCCGAGACTTAGATGGTGATTAACTGATGTTCGGTGAAAGAGTGACAATTTCAGTTGCATCTCTTCTCAATTAAAGCCATCAATGGCTTTGGGATTCTCTGTACACTTTATCCGAAAGCACTCATGCACTTCTTTCCTACGAATATTTTTGCTGGTCGGTGCTTCTCCCTGCCCAGCACAGGTTCATGGCTGACGTGTTTGTTTGCTTGTTTTTGCAGGAACAGTGCCCCGTGGTGATATGGTCAAGTGACATCCACTTGGGTGGATCCCAAAAGCTATCTTGCCTTTTCTTGCCCCCCTTAACCGACAATGTGTCCAGAATCTGACACCTCTCACGACATCTATGGTTGTTGTTCTGGCCCAGGTCATCTCTTGCCTGGTCACTGGTAACGGCCAGAGCTGGCCTTCCATCTCCCAACCAGACCCCCGCGCCCCCATCAACTCTCAACACAGCACCCAGAGTGCCCCCCACCCCAGCACAGCAGACCTTCGGAGTGAGGCTTGCTTAACCGTACCCATCAGTGGTTGTCCTATCAGTGGTTCAGCCTCCTGGGATAGGATTCAAGTGTGTCCAGAAATACCTCCAGAGATCTGATCTTCCGCATAAATCGTTCAGGAGCGATGCCGCTTCCTCCACGGTGTGAAGGTAGAGGAACACAGAGGGGCGTCAGAGAGGGCCGCCAGACGCTGCCCTGCTCGGGAAGGGAAAATGTCACACCACCCGTGCAGACGAAAAACCAAACACCCAATTTTATTTTTACAACGTGAGTTACTGTCTTGTGTGTGAGTGAGTCACCAAAAGGAGGCTCCGCTTGGGTTTCGCCAACTCCTCCGCAGTGGCCTCTGACCTTGGCTGGGTTTGGGCTGGTTCTGGCTCCAGGCAAGGGTGAACGGGCTCCAAACCTTGCACTTGATGGTGGTGTGTTTCGCCGTGCACTGTGGAAACAGATGTTCCTGCTTGCTTCGCAGAATGACTCCCAACTAAGGCTGAAGTCGAGTCATCTAGTTTTCTTTGCAACCCCGTTTAAAAGGTAAGAAAGTAGATCCTCTTACCATATAAAAGGCTCGTCTAAGATACACCTCAAACTACAGGAAACCGTGTGCCCTTTTATCTCAACTTATTAAAAAACTGTGTAAAGAGAAACTTTTTTTGCCCCTTGGGGCAGCATGGCTTCATTTGACACTAGAAACCCACTGGACATGGTGGTAAAGTGCATGGACAAAAGCGAAACTTAGTTCCTGGAGTGCGTCCTTTTGTAATGCATGCCTGGGACAGTGATCGGTCACTAGACTTTAAGGTTTTTCATGGTCATGGAAACCTCAAGGCTTGTCTACGTTTCTTTGCTTGTGGAATATTTTCTGCGGGATCTCTGGAGCGACTGCTGGCCCACAGTCAAGTTCACCTGCATCTCTTCATCAGGACTGCCCTGGCTTACCGGCTGGTGGCTGGATCCCCAGGTGGTTTCAGGGCAAGGACTGTTGTGTTAAAACCACCTGCCATCTGTTGGTGAAAAATTTTGGGCTTCTAAATGATGAGTCACTTATTTCTCCTGCTGTTCCTTCTGCTGCCAGGACTAATTTACCTCTTAGACCGTATCAGGGGAGATGCTGGGAAAACTAGTCTTGAAGCTTTGTCCTATGCAAAGTTCACGTCCCTAATGACCACTATTCCTGGTGAAGTCGCTAGAAAGGTGGGGGAGGACTTGCCTTTGCATTTCCACAGGGCCGGCGAGGGGACAGCAAGAGCCTATCTGCTCCTCACTCCAGGGTCCTTCGCAGGTAAACCTACAGCCACCCACTTCGGTCGGGTTGGAGTTGAGAGTCCCGAGGTGGTTCCACATTTCCTTGCCAGTGGTCCCTTAGTGGGACGCCAGTGCCGGCCACCCATGTGTGATACAGGGTAGGTCCTCAGTGACCACTGGTTCGATGAATGAGTGAGGTCTGTGACTACAAAGTGGTCACCCAAGGCCACCCATGAGACCAGGGTGCCCACATGACCGTGCCACCTACAGAGTCATCCCTCTGACAGTCTGATAGAGGCCACTCTTGCCAACCTCCAAAGGAGAGTACTCAGAATGATTTTTAGGAGAAATTCAGGAGACTCTTGCCACACAGAGCTTGGTGCTATCCTGTAACCTAAAAGCAAGAGCTATGGGAAGGTGGGAAGGGTGGGTAGCCAGGGTGCCTGGGGACGAGGACTTGGATTTCACAGCAGAGTCCAGTGCTTTCCCAAGAAGGTGAGGTTGGTGAGCCCCTCTGTCCGCCAGAGCACCGTGGCCGGAGTCCTGCACTAAAATAGAAGCCGCGCTTCTCCACTGACTCGGTTTCACACAAATCAATTTTTATTGTGTCATCATCCTTTTGTTCCCAAAGAAGTTTATTAGGGTGGCTCAAATCTAGCTTTATTCACATGTCCTAAGACACCCTAAAATATTTCTATGTTTCATGCCTTCCACTTTTTTTTGCCACCCCCAAATTCCAAGCTAAATTGCAGCAGCAAAACCCTAAGTGCAGAAGACTCTAGCTCCCTCGAGCACTGTTTCACTGAAGTTTTCTACAGATTTCCTGCCTGGAGAAATTACCGAGTCCCAGGTGGGTGGGATTTTATTCTTACCATAGAGTAGGTGTGCTTTTGTGGGAGGATCTTCCCCCAGCCTCCTAGATCAGAGGCGGATATGCACCTGAGTCTTGGGTGGGAGGTAAACGCCTGTACTGAGAGTACCGGGCTCGACCCCCCAGTCCCCTCCATCATGGTCGCTGGTTGGGAGAGGTGGCCAGCTGCGTGGGCCTGCCCGAGGTGCTGCAAGCCCCAGCTGACCTTTGCAACCAAGCTGGTATTAGGAAATTGGACCACACATTCTGAAAGAACCCACTCTCGAGTGATCTGGGTGGTGTGGGATGCAGGAAGGACAAGGTGAGCCTTCTTTAGAGGAAATGATGTTGGCGTTAATCTCCATGGCTGAGTATCAAGTTGCCGGAAGTAACATTTCCAGCTGCCTTCCTTATCTACGTACAAGACGCACTTGTTGCTGAGGCTGCCACGCTGATAGGCTTCTAGAACCCCTGCCCTCTCTGTGTACCCAGGGGCAGGGAGAGCGCATCCATACTCAGCGCTCTGTGATGGCTGAGCTCTTGAGGGACCGGCTTCCCTACTCTGAATGGTGATTTGGCTACAAAGAGGATCCTGAGGAGAGCTGGAAGCCTTGCTGAACTCCCGATACAAGAGAACTTTGGCAAATTGTCCACGTCACCACTTCAGAGTTGGAAAGCCAAGACCCCGTGGTCTTCAACACAGCTACGGGCTAAGGCATTCAATCAGACAGACACGTGGGCACATGGTCTCTCAGCACAGGTGCAGCCGAGTGACGCCCGACGGAGGCACCCTTGTCCTCCCGGAGGTTCCGAAATCACAGAACAGGGGCACTGCTGTCCCCGCTCCAGGGAGTCTCTGTTGGAAGGAGGCGAGGCACTGAAACCACGTCTCCATACCCAGATAGGCCAAGGGGGCCTTCGGTGCAAACTAGTACAGACTTGTAGTTTGTACAGTTTAAAAACAGAAAGATTCCATTAGTGACAAAAGCAAAGGAAATCAGATTACACCGGTTTTTCTCAGTTTGGGAAGAGTGCTACATACAGAGAGTAGCTACCGGTATTTGCCAACCTACTTATTCTCTATTTAAAAGTGGCTACTTGGCTAATCCATGGTGGTGGAAGCAATTCACTTTCTAGCTCTCAGACTATTTCAGAAACGTTGATGTGTTGGGGGATTCGTATTAGCAAAAGACTTCTTCTCTCCTCTGAAGCCACATCACACAAACAGTAATCCCCAAGAAACGCCAGCCACCCAAGCCCAGCCAAGGGGCTGCTTCCAAGATAGTGTCAACTGCCTGTTTCTTAAAGATGTTTGCAAGAAATACAAATGCCAGTTCGACATTTCCTGAGCCCTGGTTATTTACCAGACTAGAATCCTCTCTGGGAAGTATTTAATCCTGCACCAAATACAGAAAGGCAAACCATTGGCTTCAAGAGAGTGAGAGTTCATTGGAAAGGCACGCGGGTGCTCCAGAAAGGACCCAGAACTCGGGGAAGGGGGAGACCTGGTCACCGTGGTTACAGCAACAGCCCTGGTAACCTGCCAGTCCACTCCAGGGCTGGAGGCAATTTAACGACTGGAGGAGAACCTTCTCAGTGCGCTTGGCGCACGTGCAAACTTCACTCCTTCAGAGGAGGGGCTGTGAAGATGAGTGCCAAGGATCACAGCCGCACCAGGTTCACATGGCACTTGGTACCGAGCTGCCGGGAAGGACACAGCACCCAAGCGTGCTCCTTACTCAGAGACCCAGGACCCCAGCTGGGGCACTGTGGACTCAGGGCTCCCCCTCCCCTTCTTCCTGAGAGATGCCCAGCACCGACTTGTGGGGGATTTTGCACTCCTGCAGAGACCTGGTGAGGTCAGAGAAACGTCTCCTGGGCACCCCCATCACTGCGATGCTGCAGGGCTGGTAAGTGGCCTGGTTCTGGTGTTCGGCCACAGCTACGACGGTCTGTAAGGCGTCGGTGGGCCGGAAATGGTGAACGAACCTTCGGCCCGACGGCGATCTGATGGCCAGCAGAAGCCTCGGCTCTCGATCTGATGTCTCCTCCGCGTCCCCAGCCCTGGGGGAGGTCTGTCTCCTGGTCTGGATGATGACTTTCCTCTCTGGGGAATAAGCAGGAGTTCTGGAATCATCTTCACTTGTCTTCACGGTGCCAGTCTCCTCTTGGTCAAGAGCCTGGATGCTGCCCAGCTGCAGGGAGCCGACCTTTTTAGCTACTGTTTCCACAGACCCCTCCTCCAGGGTCTTCCTGTTGATGGAAGGGAGGACTGGGTATTTATTGAGGGAAGAGGATGCGCCAACCGGCACCTGTTGCAGCAGCTCGGGGATCTCATCAGGAGCTCCCGGGTTTGGAGACTTGGGTGCACAGACTCCCGGTCTCTGGCTGCTTGGCGACTCGCAGGGGATGGCTGGAGGCAGGGAGGCTGGCGCGCGGTGAGGGCACAGCTCTGTGCCCTGTGGTCTGTGCAGACTGGGCCGCGTCCGTCCCTTGGCGGACTTGGGCCTGAGGACGTGCATGTTGGCCGAGTCTGGCTGCCAGATGAAGCTGTCAGCTGTCGAGCTGCCGACGGTGCTGCGTTCAGGGGGGGCTAGGTTCACAGGGGCTTCTGTGGCCATTGCTTCTGCAGACCCCTAAGGAAGCAGGAGAGAAGAGAAGCCGTGGATTACACTTCCCAGGACTCCTGCCTCCAAGCCAGTCACCCCCGGGGGCCGGAATTAGTGCCAACTGGCCAGGAGGGCTTCTCTCTGGATTTCGGGCATCGGGGGAGGGGCACCGGCTGCCATTCATTCCTTCGCTCTATCAGTCATTCCAATCACTTGGAAAAATCAGTGAACCAAGAGTGAGGGAAGACAGGTGTGGAGCCCACCAGTAAAGAGGTATTTTCAATGAGTAATAATTGACGTGAAATAAACAAAGTAGGCACCACAGAGTGACTGGTGGTGGCGGGGAGACAAATTCTTATTCTCACAGGGGTAGGGGATACTTTAAGCTGAGAGACCAGAGGGATGAGAAGCAACAAGCCTTGTCACAATCCAGAGCGGGGACTGGCTAATTTTTTCTGAACATGTTTTCAGTATTTGGGAGCCACGTGATCTCTCTTCCAATGATTCAACCCTGCCCTCGAAGCCACTGACCCGTTTTCCCTCTCTCCCCTAGGCCTTTCCTGACTCTCCCTTTCTACCCACAGTCTGACCTTCCTTCCTTTTCCTTCCTCTTTTCATTCAGCTTTGCCGCCCTTTTAGTTACTATTAACAGTAACAGTAATCCCCAAGGTGTCTCTGCACAAATCACTTAATGTCAAAAATCCCTCCACCGCCCTAACTTTGTCACCAGGGGGGTGGGGAAGGGGAGGGGGGGCACCGTTGCTGATCTCGGCCCATTGGCCAGAACTCACAGGGAGGTACACAGGTTCTAGACCAGGGGCCAGCAAGCCTTTTCTGTAAATGGCCAGATAGCCAATATTTTCAGTTTTGCCGGCCACGGGGTCAGTCGCAACTCTACAACTCTGCCCTTGGGGTGTGACAGCCGCCGCAGACAGCAGGTAAATAAACGGGTGAGGCTATGTGCCAATAAAGCTTCGTTTATGGACACTGACCTTTGAATTTCATATCATTTTCATGTGGCACAAAAGATTCCTTTTCTTTCTATTTTTTTCCCCAACCATTTAAAAGTATAAAGCCTATTCTTAGCCCACAAGCCACACAAAACTGGCAGTGGGCCATCGTGTACCAAACCGTGTCTTAGACCCACTCCACAGGGGACTCTGCGCACGCGCTAATCCTACAGATGTAGGAGCCAGAGGGTGAGAGCAACTGCCCCCTGGTCACAAAGCCAGTTATTGGTAGAGCCTGAACTAGAACCCAGGTCTTGTGACACCCGGCCGTGTTCTGGAGGACCAGGCTTCGCCTTCTGTCTTCCCAGCTACCTGGTGAACACTCTGAGGGCCTCTGTATGTGCGTCTCCCGCTAGGGGTGCTCATGCGTGCTAGCCAAATCCCACAGAAGCCCCGTGTTCCCAAGGTCGGTAGGAGGCGTGGGCATTCCTCTGTGCAGGCCCGAATTGCCAGATCGGGTCTCTTTCTCCCCTCCTCACCATCTAGGTGGCCCCTTCATTAACCTGATTACGACCACCTCCCCCTTCCACGCCCTGCTTACATCCTTCCCTGGACACCGTGGGGCGTCTAGGGCTCCTGTCCTCCCTTGGAATCCTGACCACCACTGCACAGGCTGACCAGGTGTCTCCCCACCCTCTAAAGGCCTTCTGGTAATTTCCCAGTGCCCCATGGTCCCCAAGCAGCAGCATGTCTGAGTGCAAAGGAACCAGGACCTGATGTCCTAAGTCTGGGGTTCTGCTGCAGGCTCTGCCGAGAGTTAGCTGAGCCACCGTGGGACCGCCATTCTACCTTTCTCATACATCTCTTTCCTCATCTATAGAATTAGCCATATGACCTTGAAAACATTATTTAAATACCTCCCAGGTCAGTCCCTTTATCTGCAACAGGAAGACAGTAATACAAAATCATGGAACCACGGCTGTAAGCACCGGGCTCGGTGCATGTGTAGTCAAGGCTTAAGAAGAGTTAAGGTTCTTTTGCTTTTGTGTGGTTTTCTGTTTGCTTAGTGTTTTCTATTATTTTAGGTCCAAAAGCCCTACCTGTTGCTGCAGAGCTTTTTCCCCAGGGGGCCTTCGGTGGTTCTGCTCCTAGTCACCTCTAACCAGCCAGGCAAATCCTGGGACCCATGCGTGCCCCGCCCACTGCACAGTAACGCGGGAAGGTTGATTTCAGCGAGCTACTGCCTATGAACTTGCCTCAAAAATGCAGAATAATGCTTTTTCTAAGAAATGCCTTCTAATGCCCCACTTTAATTGCATCCTAACCTCAAACCAACTTACTCCAAGCTACCTTCGTCACACAATCCTGAGCAATGCAATTCCAGCCCTGTAGCTTTGCATTCTAACATTATCGTTCTGTGCCTCTTACCCATGTTGCCAAATTTTAGAAAGTATCCCACTCCTCTCCATTGAAACCATACCCAAACAAAACACAGTCTTCCCCTACGTTCCCAAGGTACTAGCCAGTTCGAAAGCTACCCTCCCTTTCTTAACTTAAAGGCCTCTATGTTTGCTCCACTCCGTCCACAGACTGGGTCTTTCCACACGCCCATCTTCCACTTCTCACTAGGTTTTCACACCCAGTCTGGCTGCTGGGAGTTCAGGAACCTTCTCCTTGGCATGAAAAAATGCCGGCCCGTCTCCTTGTTAATTTAATCTATTTTCTGATCAACTGTGAAGAATGTGGTTTTTCCGCTGTTGGCTTAGTTCTAAAGTCTTTCATTTGTAATTAAGCAGCTCTACACTTTAACTCAGGATGACACGAGAAGGTCGTAATTGTCCAACTGTTCTGCCAAAGATAAGTTCAATTCGGGAACGAGCTCCCCTTCTCGGCGCCTCCCCCCCCTCCAGGAATGGCTATTAATTTGCCACAGCTTCTACAGAATTATCACAGACTTGGCTTCTAACTCCCACACATGCCTCGGGAAGGTTTAACTGTCAGTAAGTTTGGTAACTTAGAAACCTCTTCCTTAACAACTTTGATGAGGAAAGTCATGTGTTCTCGCAGGCTCTCTGCTGGATTATTTTTAACAGTAAAACTTGAGTATGTGCATGCACTTTCTATACCTTTTGGTACTATATAATTATCCATGTTCAGGGGGTGTCATATTCAAGACACCCTGGTCATAAGATAACATGACTGCGAGCTATCTCAGAGAAAAAAACCTCAATTATGACTAATTCCTATAAGCCCACTCATGGTTATTTAGAGATTAACACCTCCTTCAGGTAAAACCGTTCCATCGAACCTGCTTTCATAACCCACTGCCTCCTCCTGAGTGCAGGGACCATCTGTTACACGGAGGGAGCACCAACTCTCCCCAGCATCTATTCCATAGAGAGGCGAAGCTGGGGGGGAACAGGTGTTTGGGGACCTGGGCCAACCGTGCCTTTGTACCCACACCTTGGGTCCCAAACTCTGCCCACCCCCCTGGGTCCAGGAAGGCTTGGGCAGTGCCCATCATTACCCCACTCAGCTCATTTCCCCACCTCCGGGCCTGGCAGCCACGAAACCACAAAGTGATTTGACAAGATCTAGGTGTAGGCATCCATCAAGCTGTCAGCTGAATAGGCAAGTGGCCTGTTTACTTAAACAGAATAGCTGCACCCCAGAGGCCTGCCAGGAGTCGGGAAACAAACATTCTTCCTAACTGTTTCCAGGGAACTGCCAAAAGGTGCCCATTGCTTAAGATGAATTGCCAAATCAACTGGAAACGAAGAACATTGGACAGGAAAGGCTGAGGCCATATTCCTGCTTTCCAAAGGAGCCCACCTCTCAGCACAGGGTCAGACCACCCCATTTCACTCACAACCCAAATCTAAACCCACAGCAAATGCAGTAAAATACACCCACCCACATACCATCTGCTGATACATACCGAGGATGCATACATTTGAATTGGTCTTTTAAAAATGTTTATCAGTTAATACTATCCCCTGCCAACAACCCCCCCCCCCCAATCCGCCCCCTGTGAGGCTTTCAAGATGAAAGCATTCAGAGGAATCAACAGGAGATGGTAGTTGGCCTGAGCAGGAGAAAACTTTGGTACCATTCCCAGTTCTACCCCCGACTAAATGATTAGAATGCACTGTCCCACGCAGAGTGCCACGTTTAAAAGGGGGAGTGGAGAAATTGGACCACAAGCCACCAAGTGATCAAAGGTTTGGAAAAGGCAGTGGGGATGGTTGCAAGAGCAGCGTGGGGGAGGGGGGAGGTGGAGGAGGAGAGCTCAATTATTTCCAAGTACGGAGAGCTCTAAAAGGAAGGAGCTGAGCTGGAACAGCGGAAGCAGGCATTTGGGGGAGGGGCAAGAAAGAACGCCTAGAAAGTGAGAGGTGCTTGGGGGAAAGAGCATGGGTCTGGGGGAGGCTCTGATCCGGTTCCGGTCTCTCCGTGTGCAGGACGTCCTTTGGGCCCTGTGGGTCTGTCCGTGTCCCCCGTCCGCACTGCCCTGCCGGGCGCGGTTTCCCAGGCCCCTCGGCTTCCGCGGAGCCCGGGAACTGTCCCATTCCGGCAACGGTGAGCTGGGCCGGGCTGGCTTTGCCCCGCGAGTTGCCGCTTCTCCCCGGGCCCCGTCCTGTACCCCGGGGGCGCCACCGGGGCCGAGGCCGGGGAGCCCCCGCCGCGTCCCCAAGCGGCAGGGCGCGCTCACCTGGGCCGCTGCTCCATCCGCCGCCGGCGCCCGGCTCCGTCCCGCTGGTAAACAGCCCGCGTCTCCGGGGCAACGCGGCGGAGGGGGCCACGTGCTTCCGGTCGGTGGGGCCCGGGGGCGCGCGGGTGGGGGGCCTCCTGGCTCCTCTCCCGGGGCCGGGCTGGGGAGCACCGTGGGCTGTGACCTGGGGGCAGGCCCCGGCCCGCTCAGTGACCCCGGTTTGGGGAGAAGCTGCTGGACTGACTGATTTCTGGGCACCCTCCAGGCTCAGTGGCTGCTTTTAGGGCTTGTGTTGAGTTGGGGCCTCTCGTCCTTGTCTGTTCTCAGTGCAAGCCTTCAACACCGAGTCCGTGACCTCCCTTCCACATTGGCCCCCCACTCCCGGCCGCTGCTGGACCCTTGATATCAACTACATCTGCCCTGCTTTGCCCCTCCTAACCAGGACCCCTCTACTTCCAGCAACCCCAGTCACCTCTACCCCATTTGTCTTTCGCAGCCCATTGCCCTCTGCGCTTTCTTGCCGCCCACCAGCCTGCTTCTTCCCTGCCCTGTCCAGCCCACGGTCCTTTACCCAGGCCATTCCCTTGCGAGAATCCCCCATGCCCTTGTCCTGCTACCTCTTCCTCCCTCCCACCTGATGAAACTCCATCAGTCTACCTACACCCAGGGGCTGAAGACACCTGGACCAGCCACGGACTTCAGCGTAATTTGCGGAAAGGTGTGGTCTCCAACGTCTCCTGGACCCTTAACCCCACGCAGAAATCCTTCCACTCCCCCTCCCCCCCGCCCGTTTAGTTCTGTCTCTTCTCTCCTTCGTGGTTATTTCAAACCTTGTCCTCTCTCCTGAAACCTCTCCCCTCTCCCTTGCCCCTCCTCCCACGCAGAAGAATCCTCACCTCCCTCTTCAGAGAGAAAGGAGAAGCCATCCTATGGAAGCCTTGTTAGTGTTCTGCCATCAGACTACACATTTGCCTGCTTTCCTCCGTCCCTCCTGCTCGAATGGGAGGGTACACGTCCTCTGACTCTGTCCAAGACCTACTGCTCTTCCAAACGGCCCCGAAGCCAGTTCCCTGCCACAGGGCCACACACATACACTCCAGACCTTTGCTCCTGCTGTTCCCGATGCCTGGAAGATTCTTCTCCACCTTCCCCAAACTCTGCCTCCTCCCTTCCTTTGCCTAATGCCCACTTACCCTTCAGATCCCAACTTGATGAATGAAGACTTTCTTCCAAAATGAAATTAAGATAGCTTCAGAAGGAGCCCTTACTGGACTATTATTGTCTGCCAGGCACGGTTCTAGACTCTTGGAATGTGCAGATGGAAGATAATGTTAGTAGACATCCAAGACCAAATTATCAGAGGAAAGAATTAGGATTCATTACCTAGCATTGCGGCCAGATATCTGCTATCTTGTGTATCCCGGGCACATGGACACAGGATTGCGATAGGGCATGACTCCATCCGCCAGACAAGATGGTCACAGTTTGGTTGAGGAGGTGTGTCACACGTCCCTAAAGAGTTACAAATGAGATTGTTTTCAATACAGTTTGAGCCAAGAATGGAAGAG
Source organism: Halichoerus grypus (assembly GCF_964656455.1). NCBI lineage: Eukaryota > Metazoa > Chordata > Mammalia > Carnivora > Phocidae > Halichoerus > Halichoerus grypus. The sequence goes on from NC_135716.1 coordinate 173,007,254, forward strand.
CGGGTGCAGGCCGGACGTGGTTATGTGCCACGTGACTGACACTGATAGGAAGGTCTTCGGGCCCCGGGAGGAGGGGATCATTTCGGCAGCGATGTTTCTTCCTGTGTCAGCGAAGCTGCACCTGACCTGTGGGAGCTGCTGCTGGGCACGCCTCCTGCTAGGGTCACCCCCTGACCCGCCCTGGACATCTGGGGTGGCATCTGAGGCCCCAAGAGGGTGCAGGAGGTGATGGTTTTAGGAGCTACTGGCTTTGCAGCTCTGTGCTAGTGGTGGCTTATTTCTTGTAAATGATTCTGTCAGAAATATCTAAGCAATGCTCTTCAGGCCTTCGACGCCCACCCAAAAAAGATTAAAGTAGATTCTTCATCAGCTATTTTAATAGCACCTAAGAATTATGCAATCTTTTGGAAAATCAAATTGGCTTCTCCCCCTGCCCCCCGCCGTGTGTGTGTGTGTGTGTGTATGTGTGTGTCCCCACGTGGGCATGCAGTGAAATGGTGCTTATGCCTAGGGTCTGTTTAATATTCAGCAGCAGGTGCCCTTTGCTCCCTGGTGTCAAGTATCGTGCAGTGCCAGGGGGAGGCTGAAGGGAAGGAGCCAACCAGCCAATTGCTGTGCCTTCCTGCTCTTTAAAGAGAGAGGTGACTTTGCTACATTTGTCTCCCCTCTTTCTTTAAAGAGCATGTCTTCAAAGGACGAACCTTATAATGCCCCGTCTCGGGCACACGCGCAAAATGGATTCTCAGTAAACATGGCCAGAGGTGCCTGCCTTGCCAGGTTAAATGTGGACTCACCCTCCTTTCCAGCCATGGTTCCCTTACTCCCTGGCTTTCTCCATGGGGTCCAGCCAGCTTGGTCCCCAAATAGGCCTTCAGTCTTTTCATCTCCAGGGTCTTTGCTCATGCCTGCCCCACCCTGCTTCCTTCCTTGAAGTCAATCCAAATTTACTGATCCTTCAAGGCCGTTGTTAAAAAGTCACCTCTTTCATGGAGGCCTTTCCTGACCACCTCCTCCCCACCCCCAAGCCTTCTTTTGCTGATCCCTTTCGGTCCAGTGGAATGTGCCCAAGATGGCAACATGCACCCTCACCAGGTCAGTTCCTCTGATCTTCAGGGCTGTCTCCCAGAAAGGCATCATTGGCCTCCTTTGCCCAGAAAAACCAACTGACCCTCAGGGTCCTTCAAATTCTTGAGTGGCAGAGCAGTTCCAGAACCCCAATCTGGCTGATTCCACCCCATACTCCAGAGCCCACCCCCACCCTGGCACTCCCACATGGCGCCTTTACCTGTACCCGCCTATTGTGCTGGTTGTGAGGTGGTAGGCATGGCCCCTGGAGTCCAGGCTTGAGTTCGAATCCCGGCTCCACTACTTGCTAGCTGCAGACCTTGGGTAGCTGATTACACTTCCCTGCCCCTTGCTTTCTATCTCTATAGAATGTAGGTGGTTAAGAATGGGAGTGTGGCGGGGGTGAAATCAGACGCTACCTATAAAGGTCTTAGCACAGTGCCGGGCACATGGTGAATGCTTGGCGAGGGTTAGTGCTCATTATCGTGTTGGTTTCACCCTCCGGTGTGCCTCTCCTTCAGCTCCTCCTGAGCTCCTCTAGGCTAGGAACGTGCCTGTGTCTGAGTCCCCTGCTTTGCCCACACAGTGCCTGCTTCACAGGAGGCGCTCAGCAAATGAAATTAATTAAGAGACAATGCTGATTCCACAGCTGGCTTTTCCACCGAGGGACCCGGCTGGCTGCCACTTGGTATCCCCCAGGGATATCTGATTTGAAGTCTAAATGACCTCCCCCAGGGTTGGGCTGAAGGCAAAAGCTTCAGTGTCTCAGCAGCTTGTCCCCAAAGAGCAGCTGGCCTCTTTTTGAACTAGCAGCTTCCAGATTTTGGAGTCTATACCCAGTGTATTATTCTGCCCTTGATCCCATTAGACGTGTTGATTGAGACCCTGGATAATCTTCAAGCAGAAGGGGGAGAGGCCAAGAGGCTTCTGGTAGAGAGGCCAAGAGGCTGGCACAGTTACTATGTATCTTGTTGCCTCAGCTTCCCAAGAGGCCCTGCAAGAGGGAAGTTTCTAGATAACGAAATCTGCCTCTTGAAGTACTGCAGGTTTCTATTGTTTCCCCATATTGTTGGAAAACATCCATAAATGTCGTGCCTCCTTGCCCGTCTTCTTAAGCAGAACATAGAAAACATGGTACCTCACCTTGGCTACAGTTGACCAAGTGCTTTCGACCTCAGGAACTTGTTGAATCTTGCTGGCAATCCGTGGGGGGTCAGGCTCATTGTCTCCACCTCACAGGTGATGAAGCGAAGGCTCAGGGACCTTAAATGGCTCTCCCAGGAGGTGGTGGTGCCCTGCTCCAACCCTCTTCTCCGACAGAGAATCTGGAGTTATTTGCCCTGCACTTTGGCAATCTCCTACACAATGCAGCCTTTTCTTGACGACTTGAAGTCAACAACCACTCCAGGCGCAACAGCGTTGCTGTAGCTAGAACCATCTGCCCCTATACTCAGTGGCCCCAGGTTCGTAGGCTTGGTCCGTTACTGTTTTCATCACTCCCGTCTCTCCCTTGCCTGCCTCCTAACAGCCTCCACTATAACTCCCTTCCTGTTCAACCGCTGCGTCTGAGAAAAGGAGGCTGACCCCTTGCTGGGATCGTGTCTCAAATAAGAGCGCTTGTGGCATCTGCTTGGATGCTCGGGCCATTTTGGTTTTGTTTTCTTAGCGGTGTTTTGGATAGGTAGAGCTCTCGGCGCAATGCCCCACAGGGAAGCAGGAGAACAGCTCAGGGTTCGGGATGCCGCCTTTGGCACCCACACACCTGGGGCGAGTCCTGGCTCCGTCACTTTGCAGGGCAAAATACCCAACCCCCGCCAGTCTCTGTTCTCCCATCTAGAAACTGGGGTTGATCATCTAGGCCACATGGGGAGTATTGGAAGAGGATTTAGGGAGATAATCCACAAACCCTGCTTAGCCCATGCTGGCCCTCGGTAGTGTGTATTTTTGTTTCTATTTCTGTAACTCAAAACATGATCGGACTCTGATCATTCATTCATTCCTTCATTCATTCCTCAAATATGTATTTATTTCCCATCTCTCCGTGCCTGGCTCTCTTATCTGCACAATGAGGGTGATAGCAGTACTTCTCCAGCCGGGAGCCGGGAGGACTTACTGTGAGGTGCTCAGAAGCCTCGCAGGGTGTAGAAGTGTGACACACCACCAGGCCCTGCATGTGCCGGTAGGCACTGGGAATAAATAGGTGAACGAAATAGCGTGATCTTTGACTTACGGAGCTCACGGGTTCTTCCCTCCTTATTTTCTCCATGGGGAGAAAAGCCAACCAACGTTTCAGTGTTGTCTGCGTCAGATGAATTGATGGGTCTGAGAGCATTGCTCACAGAGACCTGCCAACCCGCCGCTGCCACGCTAGAAGCTGACACTAGAGTCCATGCCATGCTCCCCCCCCCCCCCACGCTCTCGCCCTTCCTCACGTCCCTGGGCCGCCAACCCTGTGATCTTGCTTTCAGTTCAGCACAATCCAAAGCACCCGCAAAGGATCAGTCAGAGTAGAGAACCGTGCCCGTCTTGCCTAAGTCATAGCCGTGGAGGCCAGTGTCTGTGAAAATGCTCTGTCACCCTCAAAAGGCCACACGGGCAAGAGGTCTAGGCAGGCAGCCTGGTGAGGGGGAAAGAGCGCTGAATTTGGAGGTTGGGACCAGAGGTTACGTCCCGGTCCTGCCACTTGGTAGCTCTGTGTCCCTTCTCTCTGAGCCTTGATTTCCTCAACTGCCAAACAAGAAAGTGATAGGCTCTACCTGTCCGGTTGTATGAGGAGCAGATAGGAGTGGAATACAAATTTAAGGTAATTCAAGGCCCCCTCAAACTCCTCCTTTTAGAGGTGAGTTCACTGCTTATCAGTCTACATGGGCTTAGATTGGCCTCCCTGGACACAGACTCTGAGACAGGAAGTGCATTCTTGGGAGGCTCCCAGGAGAGACACCTGTCGGGAAGTGAACAGAGCAAGATTGGAGAGAGGGAGAAGGTGACACACAGAGGGAGAAGCTGACAGAGAGGGAGAAGCTGGCACACAGAGGGAGAAGCTGACACACAGAGGGAGGAGCTGACACACAGAAGGGGAAGCTGACACACAGAGGGAGAAGCTGACACACAGAAGGGGAAGCTGACACACGGGGGAGAAGCTGACAGAGAGAGAGAAGCTGACACACAGAGGGAGAAGCTGGCACACAGAGGGAGAAACTGACACACAGAGGAATAAGCTGACAGTGAGAAGCTGGCACACAGAGGGAGAAGCTGACACACAGAGGGAGAAGCTGGCGCACAGAAGGAGAAGCTGATGTACAGAGGGAGAAGCTGACACTCAGAGGGAGAAGCTGGCACACAGAGGGAGAAGCTGGTGCACAGAAGAAGAAGCTGACACAGAGGGAGAAGCTGGCACACACAGGGAGAAGCTGACAGAGAGGGAGAAGCTGGCACACAGAGGGAGAAGCTGACACACAGAGGGAGAAGCTGACAGAGAGGGAGAAGCTGGCACACAGAAGGAGAAGCTGACACACAGAAGGGGAAGCTGACACACAGAGGGAGAAGCTGACAGAGAGGGAGAAGCTGACACACAGAGGGAGAACCTGGCACACGGAGGGAGAAACTGACACACAGAGGAAGAAGCTGACAGTGAGAAGCTGGCACACAGAGGGAGAAGCTGACACACAGAGGGAGAAGCTGGCACACAGAAGGAGAAGCTGGCATGCAGAGGGAGAAGCTGACAGAGAGGGAGAAGCTGGCACACAGAAGGAGAAGCTGATACTCAGAGGGAGAAGCTGACAGAGAAGGAGAAGCTGACACTCAGAGGGAGAAGCTGGCACACAGAGGGAGAAGCTGGCACACAGAGGGAGAAGCTGGTGCACAGAAGAAGAAGCTGACACAGAGGGAGAAGCTGCCACACAGAGGGAGAAGCTGACACTCACAGGAAGAAGCTGGCGCACAGAGGAGGAGCTGGCACAGAGAGGAGAAGCTGACACTCAGAGGGAGAAGCTGACACACAGCGGGAGAAGCTGACAGAGAAGGAGAAGCTGACACTGAGAGGGAGAAGCTGACACTCAGAGGGAGAAGCTGACACTCAGAGAACTTGACACAGAGGGAGAAGTTGGCACACAGAGGGAGAAGCTGGCACACAGAGAAGCTGACTCACAGAGAAGCTGACGCACAGAGGGAGAAGCTGATGCACAGAGGGAGAAGCTGGCGCACAGAGGGAGAAGCTGACAGAGAGGGAGAAGCTGGCGCACAGAGGAGGAGCTGGCGCACAGAGAGACACTGATTTCATTACCAGTAACGCACCCAGGTCCCTTTCTTTGTCTCTCCAAAGCGTCATCACCTGCTCATTTACAAGACGTGTGTGCCTTCTTCTTGGACTACGCCATCACGTGGTTATTTTTGCAGACTCAGAAGAGGAAAGGGAGCCAGCCTGTAGAGATGGAACCTAATTTAAAAATCTCCCTGCGGCCCTTGGAAGGGAGGCTGGCTGGGACCAGGCCTGGTCAGGGCGGAGCCTTACAACCTCCACCGGAATCTGGCCAGAGAGGGGCAGAAGTAGCAAAGACGCCTGATGAACGGGCCCGGGGCTCTGCACAGGACACTCATTTTGAAGTTTTCCTGGGAAACTTTGTCACAGGGAGTAAATCTAGCCAAAGCTCTGTGCCTGCCAAATTCTCCAGGCTCAACGGAGCTATTGTTCATACTCCAAGTCCTGCTGTTATCAGATTTAGCCTGATTTCTGATGGGCCGCCTCAAGACCACTTGCATTTAGAGAGAGCTGTTGCCGGAACAGGGGGCGCTCCTGGGGATCATGGGGGACCCTGAGCCCTCCTCTGTTGTCCTGTGAGAAGCGAGCCACATATGAGGACCCTTAGCGTTGCAATTATAACAAGAGGGCTGCGTTTCGCTGTCAAAGCATTTTACAGTATCGAGCAGCTTTACCTGCACTGTTTCCATTGGTCCCCCCAAGTCTGTGAAGCTGAGGGCTCTGTGGGTTCAAGGAAGCTGTTCTGACTCTTGTTTCCATCTCTAAAGCAATAGCAGAGCCTCTCCGTTTGTGAGGGTTAAATCATGGAATACCTGTGAGGACCTTAAAGAAAACAGCACTTGGCATTGAGTAACTTCTTAATAAATGTCCGAAATTACTGATAGGTATTTTAGACTCACTTGATAGGAGGGGAAGCCGAGATTCAGAGGGGCTAAGCTCCTGAATGAGATACCTGATACCAAGGAAGGAAGACATGGGCAGGGGGCCCACCGTGCAAATGGGGCTAGACTTCCTGGACTGGGATTTCCATCACAGACCCCCTGGATGCCTTTAAACTTGGAAACAGAGGAAACACTGACTCCTCAAAAGAAACAAAGAAAGAGATGAAGGGATGTTGCCAGAAAAAGAAAAGAAACACTTGCACTTTTCAGAAACAACTGAGCCCTTCGTATCTTTATATTTAGGTCTAAATACCAGAAGGGGTATCATATTCAGAACATAATTAGGTTTGAAAAAGATCCCTTTGCTCTGAGCCTTGCGTTGTGATTGGGGTTTTGCACCCACATGGCCTCGCCTCATTTTGGTCATTTTCAGGCTGGCAGACCCTTCATGAGCAGAGTAAGGTGTGATCACGGTGCCTCCAACCCCCTGGTGTCCTCAGGAATGAAGGCCTTTGGGGTTCTCGTGGTCTTTGCCTCCTGCCGTAAGTAGTACCGAGCCGGAGCCAGGAGAGCTCCAGGGCGCTGTCCTCCTGTCTGGGTGTCTGTGTCTCGGGGCAGCCCCTCCTGACGTGGCATCGGGTGAGGGGAAAACCAGGTGTCACTCAAAAGAGAATCGGGAGTGGGACAGGCTTCCACCAAAGTCCTCCTCCTTCTGTTTCTTCTACAAAATGGGTTGGTCCCAGCATTGGGACCTCACAAAACTTCGAGAAAATCAAAGCTTGCTAACCATTTGCTAAGAAAAAGGGCCTTGACTACTGTTTAACCACACCCCCCCTTCGGGAGCCTTTTTTTTCCTCCCCTCCGGTTGCCTTTGTTTAATGTCACGTAGATTCCAGAACAAAAACGCAGACATATATTGAGCTAATTTAGGGACAATTAATTCTCATCAGAAAGGCTCTCTTATGGTGACTTATGGAATAATGGATAATTTTAAGTCATTGCTACCAGGAGATCAGATAACACACCTCTGCACGGTGAGAAAGAACTTACTAGCAAACCGTGTTGGGTTTGTGGAAAACTCTTTGACTCTGATGAGTTTGATTAGTAGAGATTTCTCCAGATCCATTTTTCCTTTGTTTCAAGCTGTGTAGCTTTCGGGTCCCTAAGTCAAAATGTCAAAAATGCAGCACCCATTTTCCCGTTAGTCCGTAGTGGAATTTACAGTTTTCAAGATCATGGGGGGCGGGGCATAGGCAGGGAGGACCACTTCTGTAGCCCCCATGGTGGGCCCTCCACGAGCCCAGAGTCTTCACTCTCTTGAGGAACTGCTGTGACAGCAGGAACCACCCCCGGCGTCCCCACCCCTTCTGAGGTGCTTTAGAACAACAAAACCACAGTTTCACGTGGGGAGTCTCCTTGTGAACATGTCCCAAACCCCTCTGTCTCTGTGTTTCTTCCTCAAGTTCACGTTGTTATGTTACTTTATTGCAAAATTAACATATGCGGGTAATTAAAAAGTAAAATAAGTGAACAGGACAAGATAAAGCCACTTTGCATCCTTCCCAAACCCTAGTCCTTTTCCTACACCCAGATGTAACCACTTTAAGAGTTTCATAGATACGCTTCTAGGCTTTTCCACACATACATTTCAACCATTTTAATAGAAAAGTAATACATGGTCATTGTGGAAAAAAAAAAAAGTCAAACAGCATAAAAGTATATAAATGGTGTCTATCTTCTTCTCCACCTACTTCCTCAATCCCACTGCCCGGAGACATTGCTATTAAAAGTAGATGTTTTCAAGACACCATTTAGTTATTCTCCCTCTGTCAGTGGATATGTGGGTGGTGTTCAATTTTTTGATACCACAAGGGATGTGCTGCAGCAAACATCCCTGTGTGTGTGTGTGTGTGTGTGTGTGTGTGTATATATTCTTCCCCCACTTCCATAAACATTCTGTAGAAGTAAAAATTCCCGGGCCCATGTATATTTGCCATTAAAAAAATAGATTGAGGGCATCTTTTCTGCCTCTTGAGTGTTTTGTTTCTCCTGTGAGATTATAAATGCCTGATGATATTTGTAGGAACTGGCATCTCTGGTTTTGAACCATTCCCGTTAATGTTGCATCAGACCCAAGGGTGTTTCTGCGGGGATGGTGGTTTTTCACTTGGGGAGGGGGAAGACATGGTGGACAGTAATGTCCCGAACATCGTGGAAGCTGGGTTCTCATCCTGGGCTAGCAAGAAACTGGCTATGGGACACGGTGTTCTGATCCTATTACTTTCCCCCATGAAAGGGGCTGATGATCCCAGCCATGCCCATGTCTGAGGGCATGTTTTGGGGTGGGTGTGGGGGGGTGTCTCCTGATGTCCCGGATGCAAGCGCTCTAGGTACGGATCTCCGGGCTGACATTGTTCTCACTACCCCGTGTCTTCTTTCTTATGTTCTGGCCGGCAGTGGTGGCCTCTGCCCACAGCAGCTTCTGGTTTCAGAAGATGGTCAAACACATCACAGGGCGGAGCGCCTTCTTCTCATATTATGGATACGGCTGCTACTGTGGCCTTGGGGGCAAAGACACCCCCGTGGATGACACTGACAGGTGAGTCCCGAGGCGCCAGGCCTGCTTTCCTTTGATTTGCACTGAGACCCGGGCCTGAGGGTGAGGCAGGGTGTTAGGACTCTCGCATTGCGAGTGACAGGAGCCCACCGGTGGTTTGCTGCTCTGTAGCCACCATCTCGAAATTCTTGTGTCCGAACAACGTGCTCCAACTTCTCATGTTGCACCAGGCCTCGAAAATCATCCAGTGAGTCCTGCTCAGAGCCGCAGAACCGTCTTCAATTCTCAAACGTCACGGCAAACGTGATCTTCGCTCAGCAACCCAGTTTTTAGGATTAGACCACAGCAAGGCTGCCCTGCTGTCTCCCGGGCCTAATTCCACATTCCGGGAGAGAGAATCCCAGTGCCCCAGTTTGGAGAAGTTGTCCATCTGGGCGAAGCCACATGGCCCAACGTGGCTGCCAGGCCTACTCTTCAGCGTGGGGGTGGGGAGCGTGAGTCCCCAGAAGAAGTGGAGGTTGGCGTGATGTGGCAAGGGCATGGGGAGGTAGGAAACAGGATAGTTTGCACATCATTCATTTGAAGAAATAAGAAACAAGGTGTTTCTCGCCACTTTTAACCTCGCGTGCATAAATATGTTCCTGCAGCAGGGCCTGAAATGTCACTCCTGGAGCTTGAGTCCTCGGGGCTGGGCTCCTGAGAGCATGGAATATTCCAGCTGGAGGGATCCCTGAGCCCTACAGGGGCACTGACCCTGATGGAACCCCATGATGTGCCGAGCACTGGGGTCGGTGATGGGCACACGGGGCCTAACTTAATCCTTGTGTCCGGTGGCCAAGGCAGTGATACCATCCCCGGGTGACAGGCGGCAGCTGTGAGGACCCCCTAAACCACCGTAGCAAAGCCTAAAGACACACCAGCCCCTGAGTGAACAAGAATTTGCCTGTTTCCAAATCTGGGCCCTTTGCCCCTCTGTCCCTCCCCTTCCAAGCCCAAAGGCCGATGACAATTTTAACACCATGAGACAAAGATGACAAACAGCAAAGAGCCAGCTCAGAGGCAGGATGGCGAGAGGAAGGACTGAAGCATCTGGCCCAGAGCATTTGCTTTTCTGTGTCTTAAAATCCCGTCCCCTGTCCGTCCCAGCTGCTTTCTCTTCTTGGTGTTCTCCCTTCCCGCCCTGGGTCACTCTGAGCACCGTGAGAACAAGGACCGAAGGACTATGGGTGTTTTTGCTGACCCGTGTCCTCAGGGACTATCACAGTGCTTGGCACATAGTAGGTGCTCGGGAAAAACTCATTACATGAATGACCGAGTCACATGGACCCAGGTTTGAGCCCCGTGTGTGTGTGTGTGTTTGTGATTTTCCAGCTCTATAATTTTAAGAAATTTCCGTTCTTGGGATCCTGTCTCCTCCCTTACAAAAATGGGGACTACGATCACACTTCATGGGGTTACACAGAGGAGCTAATGAGATAGCAGAAGGTACTAGAAAAGGCTCACTAAATGTGAGTGGTGTGTTTATATTGTTATTATTTTCAGGAACTTACCTCCTTACCTTCAATACCTTCTCGCTCTGGGGAGGAGGCAGGGGCATCCTTTCCAGGTTCTACCCGTGTTTCCCCCCCAAACCCCACTGATGCCCCAGGGCCCGCCCCCCTCACCTGCTCTGGTCTGGCCCCCAGATGCTGCCTGATGCATGATTGCTGCTACGGGAAGCTAAAGCAGCCCGGCTGCCAGCCCATGCTGAATAGCTACCGATTGCACATCACCAATGGGACCGTGACCTGTGAGTAGCCCTCTCTGCGGGGACATGGCTTTGAACCTGGGCCTCTCCTTCATGTCTGCCTGCTGGCTGAGGAGTGCTTTGAGACAGAAAGTGTCAATTCTAGGAATCGGAGCTTCTTGGGAGCGCTTGCTTGGTCTCTGGTCTCTCCCGTCCATGGCTGGACCTCTAGCACCCTCGGGGAGCATGGAGCGCGGGGCCTGGGGTATAGAACCTGCTCAATAAATAATTGTTGACTTGAGATTACATTGAATCTTGCAGCTTTGCTTGGCAACTGTCGCTGTTGAGAACATTCCTCGTCTGTCATGTGTTAACAAACAGCTCAGCTGTCTTTCAGTTGAACAAATATTTGTTGAGGGCGAGGACATGCCAAGCACTGGTAGGTGCCGTGGGGGGGGGGGCACAAAAGTAAATAGGAGGGGTCGGGGAAGGGAACTCATGTGTCGTTGAGGCCATTCAAGGAGGAGGGCAAAGGACAAGGGCAAGCAAGTACTGAGCGTCCAGCAGGTGGGGAGTGGCCCCCGATATCCTGGAGCATGTTCTGGGGCTGTTGGAGTGTGGGTGTGTGTAGGGCAAGTTTGGTCTAAAGAGCAAGCACGTTTGAAGTCCTGGCTATAGCTTTTCCGGGAATGCCACTCATTGCAGTGGTTTGAATGCCCCTCAGGGCAACTGGCCTCCCACCTGGACTTGCGGAGTGGCACCAACCCCTTTCCTCCCTCTGTGTATTTGTGCTTAGCTGTGAGCGTGTCGGAGTTCACCTGCCCCCCCGAGGTCAGGGAACCACCACCTCCCTTCCCTTCATCTCCCCCCTTAGAGTGGGGGCTCAGTGCCCAAACCCCAGGGCTCCCCAATGCCCCCCCCACCCCAGGGCCCCAGCTCAGGACACATCAAGACTGACCAAGCGTTAGGACTATGCGGTGTCCCTGGTCCAGTGGTGAGACCTGAGCCGGGGCGGTGGGGGGGGCTTGTGGCTCCGAACCCCTCAGTGGGAGGACTGATGGTCTGCTTCTCAGCCTCCACAGCCCCCAGCCCCCACGCACACCATCGACGGGGAGAACCCTCATTTCCCACGTGAGCTCAAGGAGACATCTGTGCTGGAGCTCCCTGGCCACGATGGTGCTGACCCCTAAAGCGGTGTGTCTTCTGGGAGATCCAGCAGACCACGTGCAGGGGATGGGATGAGATCAGGGCCTAGTGGGGGCGGGGCAGGGGAAGGGGGCTGGAGGAGGTTGCCCCCAGAGTGTTGTTCACTTTGGCACATGATGCCCTCGGAGGCAGGGACTGAGTTTCTGGCTGCCTCTTCCCACCCTTCTGGGCCCCGCTTGGCAGGAGTCAGGGGGGCAAGCCTGGTGGTTAGCTGGAGCGGGCGCACACAAGAAAGGTGCCTCTGACTCTTCTCAACCTGGCTCATGGTCTTGCTCCCATACGGTTTCTTCTCCTCTCTTTTCCTCTTGATCATAACATCTGTCATGTCAAGTGTTACCTTAAAGTGCTTGAAAAGTTATCACTTTTAGAGAAAATATCCTCGAGGAGTTCTGTCCTCTGGTGCCCCCGTAAAGTGCAGGGGCCGAGGAAGAAGGGAAAAGGTGATCTGGGAAGGGAAGCAGAATTCTGCCCGCACTGTGGTCCCAGGCTCGGGGCAAGCATCTGCCCTCTGCACCTGGAGCAGCTGCTTCTTCTTCTTCTTCTTCTTCTTCTTCTTCTTCTTCTTCTTCTTCTTCTTCTTTTGAGCAGCTTCTTTAGCAGTGCTCTCCCCCCTCCCATGTAGGGCCAGAGCCACAGCCTGGGACCCCAGGAGATGAGGGAGAGAGTGATCTGGGGCAGAGGCTGGAGCACCCCCCCCCCAAGGTGGCACATGGAAACATCCTCTGCTTGGCACCTGCTGAGTGGTGGTGAGAGGTGCAGGCAGGGGCTGGGAGCTGGGCTGGAAAGTTTGCAGCCTGGGTTGTGCTTTCCACAGATGCTGCCAGGCAGCCAGTTGCCCTCAAAACTTCAGCAGACCTCCTGGAGTCCAGAGTCCTGCTTAGGGAGTTAGCACGGGGAGGGGGCAGGTGCTTCCCCATCACCAGCAGGACGTCAGCATCCTCCTCCTCGGCTGACCCAGCCAGTGAGTACCAGGCCAACTCCCTGTCCTCCCCACCCGACCTTGCCGAGCCCCAGCTCCCAGGAGTAGGGCTAGGAGTTGGGTGATCTGGGTTCTGATCCTGGGTCTGCTGCTGGTACCTGCTGAGCCCACAAACCAGACCCAGGCACGTTTATTTACTTGTCCAGTATTGCTTGAGTGCCTACTGGGTGCCCATCCAGGGCCAGCGCTGTGCAGGGGCTGGGGTGCAGAGCAAGGCAGCCTCAGGTCCTGCTCTTCTGGCATTCTCCAGAGCTGAAAGCGCCCTTAGGGACCCTTGAGACCAACCCCTCATTGTAGGGACAGGGAGACTGAGGCCCAGAGAGTTTAAGAGTTTGATCTGAGTAACGGGCAGGATTGAAACACATGCATCTTCAGCCTTTCCAGTGCTCTGGAACACACTGCTTGGCCTGAGTTTTCTGGGCCTCAGTTTCTTTATCCATAAAATAGGTACATTAGCAACAGCTGCAGTCTGTGAGCATCTGTGATAGATGCTTTACACACAACACCTTAACCCCCAGGATATACCTTTGAGGTGGGCATGGTTATCAAGAAGGACCCTGAGGCTCAGAGAGGTTAGCTGAGATGTCCACAGTCACACAGCCAGGGAAAGAAGAGTTGTGAGTCGGACCCAGTTTGTCTGGTCCCAGAGCTGGTGCTCCTGCCTCACATTGCCCTCCCCAGTGGCATGGAGCTGCCAGGAGGGTGTTGGGCAGGTGCACTTGGTTGGAGAGCTCCCACAAATGCAAGTCTTGTTGTCAACAGCATACTCATCAGAATGCTCAGTGCTGGCCCAGGGGACAGAGAAAGGCAGATGGACTCGGCTCCTCTGTAATGCCCCAGATCTTTCTGTTCTAGCTTTATGTCCCCTGCTAAGAGGCCCAGAGAGAGCACATACTTTGGAGTCAGGCAGAGCTGGGTCTGAATCCCAGCTCCACTGCTTCTAGCTGGATAATTGCACAACTACCCTCGGCCTTAGTCTCCTCGTCTGTAAAATGGGGATAATAATCTGCACTTCATAAAGTTGCTAAAGGAACCCCACTAAAGGGTCTGACCCATAGCAGGTGTCTAGGTAATGCCTTTCCTTTTAGAAGCTGAGACTTCTTTTTGCACCCAAGTTTTCTTTTCCCCTTTACTTTTGCAGAAAAGCACTGGGATTTTCTTCATTACTGTTAGGAGATTTCTCTGAAGCCTCTCCTCTACACCTGTATCTCTTCAAGCTAATGTCATTAACTCCCTAGGGAAGAAAATCTCTTCCCCCACCCACCCCAGTTACACTGCGGTTCAAAGAGCAGCCCTGCAAGGGTTAACTGCCTCCCCCTCCCCCGTCCCCCCCCAGCCTCTAAGTTCTGAAATCCTGTACCCAGAGCCTGGCCCCGGGTTGCCTAGCAACCAGCAGCTGATCTGGGATGCAATTGGTGAGAAGGAAGGGAAAGGAGAAAAACAACTTGGCCTGTCCATGTCTTTAAATGTCACTGGGAGATGAGTGCAGAGAAAGGCCTATAACCCAAGCCCTGGGGCCAATTTGCCAGGTGGCAAAGGCCACCCTCGAGCAACCAGGGAGATTGTTATCCCCCCTCTGAGTGGGCTTACATAAGTACTTGGCATTTGCAAGGGACTTTAAGATTAGCCAGCAGATGCCCCCCTCCACCCACATAGACATGTATGCGTTGTGCAGGCGGCATGAGGGGCAGAGACCAGTTTCCAGCCACTGGTCCACTTACACCTCCATGCCTGAGCTTCTGACTTCTCCCTCTGCCAGCGAGGGAAGGTGAACACGGTAACCACTGGAATTTGTGGTTTGCAAAGCTCTTTCTCCTTCATTACTAAATGTATTCCTCACAACACCTCCACTTGCTGACACATCACCTTTTTTTCCTCCTAGCGTTTGTCTCTACCTGAAATTACCTTGTTTATTTATGCATCCGCTCTCCTGCCAACAGAATGTGAGTTCGGGGGGAGCAAGGAACAAGTCTGTCTTGTGTTTGGGGGTGGGCACTCGTCCTCATTAGAACCCACAGAGAAGGACGCCCTGGGAGCTATGCCACATGGGGTCTGCTTGCTCAGACCTGCAGCTCCAGTGCCGAAGGCCAGGCACATGTTAAGGACTCAGTACCTGTTTGATGAGTGAATGAATGAACTCATGAAATAATTAATGCAAGTGTCTGTTTCCTGATTTGAAAGCTGCGGAAACCGGCTTGGGGACCAGCAGCTAGCCTGAGATCCTAAAGCACACAGGTGGTGGGTCTGGATGGAGAACCTGGCTTCCCGTTTCCTGGGATGGGGATCCTTTTGCTGTCCCGCAGAAGGTGAACATCCGGCCTAAACACCGCGTGTTTACGGCTGAAGATGTGCAATGAGAAGACAAACTCCCTGCCCAGGGGGCTTGCCTCCAGGGAGGGAGTCACGTCCCCAAATACTGAGAAATAAAGTGCTACAACAAGGCAACAGGATACAGAATGATGACGGCAGGGAGAGGGAAGGATGGCTACTTCCTGGGGCTGAAGAAGCCCTCGCAAGGAAGTGGCATTTAGCCAGTGTGGCAGGAGAAGAGGCGATGGGCAGCAGGGCTGCAGAGGGTGGTGGTGCATGGGAAATGGGGGGGGCACCGGGCTGGGCCAACAGGTGTGGAGGGCGCCTTCTCCTTCCATTGCAGGGGAAGCGGCCAGAGTGTTTGCAGCAGGATATGGTCTACTCTTGCTTTAGAAAGATCACCCTGGCCACTGTCCAGTGTGGTTGGGGAGCCAGGGAGGAAAGATGGGGAGCCATTAGTGAGCACTGGGGAGAAGCTTCCACAGGGTGGTGGAGTGGAGAAGGAGAGAAGTGTCCGATGCTGGGTGTTTTGGAGGTAAATTGCCAGGAGCTGCTGATGGATGAGATGCTGGGTGAGAAGGAAAAAGAGATGGAATTCAAGGTTCCCGGCCCGAGCAGCCATAGGTAAGGTGTTGTCTGAGCTTGTGCAGATGGGGAAGAACAGGTTAGGGAGACACAGCAAGCACTTGTCATGAGCCTTCTTGAGTTTGAGATACATATCAGACACCCGACAGGTAGTCAAGTGGACAGGAGCATATCGGAGTCTAGAGCTCAGGGAAGACACCTGGCTGGGACAAGAACCCCAGAGTCATGGGTGTTCAGATGGCATTTATTATTTTTTTATAAATAGATTTTATTTGAGAGAGAGCGTGAGACAGAGAGCGCACCAGCAGTGGGGGAGGGACAGAGGGAACAGAGGGGAGAGACAGAGGGAGAAGCAGACTCCCCGTGGAGCAGGGAGCCCGATGCGGGACTCGATCCCAGGACCCTGGAATCATGACCTGAGCTGAAGGGAGATGCTTAACTGACTAAGCCACCCAGGCGCCCCTCAGATGGCATATAAAGCCCTGAGACTGAACCAGAGGCCCAGGGAGAGACTTGAGAGAGCAGGGTGGAGGCCTGGCAGGAGCCCGAGTTCTCCATGGCGAACATTCCTGTAGAGCGTCCTGCTTCGTCCCATTTGTGGAAGTCTACGTCACGGACTGAGAAAGACGGCCCTGAAGCCACCAGTTCCTTTCTTCATGTCTCAGTTCTTGTCTCAGTGTCTCCACTCACAAACTGGAAGATGCGGAAACTGGATTCAGGCTGGTTTTGAAAAGATGGCTTGCAAATAGGACATTTCTTGGCCTGGGGGCTGCCTCTCCTTCCAGGTCTCGACAGGCCTGGTCTGGCCATGGCTGTGGGATGCCCCAGAACTGGTAGCCCACAGCCGTTGACCCCTGCTCAGATCAGTTCCCAGGGGCCTGGGCCCCAGGGGTGGCGTTAGAGGTGCCCTGTGCTTCAGGAGAGTCATACTCTGTGTGTCAGAAAGGACCAGACAAAGCCAGAAAGGGACAGGGAAGTGAGAGAAAGGACAAAGGACAGGTGAGATGGAAAAGAGGAAGAGAGGAACAGAAGACAGAAGTAGCCAGAAAGAGGACAAGGAAGAGGAGGGCCGGAGGCAGAGTGACAGCGCTCCGGGTGAGTGACAGGCCCTTTCCCGAGGAGAGCGAGGTTGAAGGGGGCAGTGCCCTGCATCCAAGTAGCCCCCTGAGGACACCAGCCACAAGTCCAAGTGGGCCCCTGCAGACCACGGCGGCCACCCCGGAGGGAAGCAAGGGGTGTGCTGGGTACGAGGGAGGCCAGAGACCCGGAGGGGACAGGGGCTTAGAAGAGGCTCCTGGGGGAGCTGGGGCTTGATGGATCCTGGAGGATTTTCACAGATGGAAAGAGGCAGTGCGAGGGCAAAGGTGACCCAGATGTCAAGAATAGTGGGAGTGACAGGAGCCGAGAGCCAGGGGCGGGAACATCCCTGGCACATTCCATGAGGGTGCACGGAGGGCACAGCTGAAGCGTAGGATGGCTGTCGAGAAACCAAGTCTCCGGGGAGATGCCAGAGGACAGCTTGCTGCAGGAATTGGACTTCGGAGGGAGAAAGGCAAACAAACAGAGGCCAGCCAGCACTGGGGCCAACTTCAAAGGGCTCCTCTTCTTCCAAGAGGCAACACCATCATCATCACCATGAGCACTTACGGAGCACTCTGGGCATGCCCGCCATGTGCACACCACTCCCTTCCGAAACAGCCGCGAAAACCCTCGCAAAGAGCCTGCACAGTAGACACCGTTATTTATTTTTGACACTATTATAGTTTTTATCATCATTTTGTAAATGTGGATACTGACTAGCTTGCCCATGATCAACAAACTGGGGAGTCAGGCTGCCTCCCTTCCTCCCCCTGAACCCTCAGAAGAGAGCAGAACACACACACACACACACACACACACACACACACACACACACACTACAGCTTTGACAAGTAAATAAAAGATCCCCATCTAGTGGTGACTCGGCTGAAGGGCAGACACTCAATCCCAAAGGCCCAAACAGAGGCTGGGTTCATTTATCAGCGACTGTCCGTGGAGCACCTACTACGTGTCAGCATCTGTTCTGCATGCTGGGGATACTGTGAGGGCCGAGACAGGCAAAGCCCCGGCCTCACAGAGCTCACGCTCCGTCGAGGGGAGAAAAACACACTCAAGTAAACACATAAGAGACGCCCGGGTTGTGCAAAGCACAGTGAATGAGATAGACGGGATGTGCAGGAGAATGGCTGGAGGGAGCTCTAGGTCGGGGGCCCGGGAGGGCCTCTCTGAGGAGGGGAAATCTGACCAAGACCCAAAGGAGGAGATGGATCCAGTTGCTTGAAGGTCCTGGAGACAAGTGTTTTAGACAGAACAGTGTGAGCAAAGGCCCCGGGACAAAAGGGAGCCAAGCATAGAGAGGCCAGTGTGCCCGGAGCAGAGTGAAGGACAGTGGGGATGGAGAGGTTGGCGAGGGCCGGATCACGGTGAGGCTGCTCTCGGCCCCTGGTGAGGATTTGGGTGTCTTCCCCCAATACTAGGAAACTGCGCTGGGGCTTGAAGCAGGAGAGTGGACCTGATCGGGGTGACAGTTTAAGAAGGTCCCATTAGGGAGGACGAACTGGTGGTGACAGGGACTGGGGGAGTGGCCAGGAAGGTGGAGAGGAGAGGGCGGAGTGTGAAGTACTCTAAACAGAGACACGGGTGGCGCTTGCTGTGGACTGGATGTGCAAAGTGGGAGGCGGGGAGGAACCCAGGCTGCTCACTTTCTGGCTCGAGGAGGAGGTGATGCCATTTGTGAGCCTCGAGCGTGGGTGAAGGACAGGTTCGTGGGCAGAGGGAGCGCTACATCGAGTGTTCCTTTTGAACGCCTTAAGTTGGAGATGGCGGAGACGTCCCAGCAAGTTGTCAAGCAAGCAGCTGGAAGTGTGAAGTGAGTTCTGAGAAAGTGGGTCCCGTGTCCTTGGCCTGCGTGCCCACTCAGGGCACCCCTCCGTGCAGTCCAGGCTCCCCCTCCCCGTTTCCTTCCAGGCTGCTCTTCACTCTAGTCCCTGTGGCATGTCCAGGTGTGACCGGGGACCCCGGAGATGGACTCCCAATTTCTTCCCTTTCTGTTTTCAACCCTTGACCCCTTGCTGCATGCCCCTGTTTTCCCCGACCTTAGAACCAAGCGAAGCCCCCAGTGACCCTTTCTCTCTCTGCAGGTCAGTGTGCCCTTGGCCCCAGAGTCAGCTGTCTCTGTGGGCTGTGGGCATGTGAGTGTGACAGGCAGTCTGCATACTGCTTCAGAGAGAGCCTGCCCACCTACGAGAAAAACTTTGAGCAGTTCTTCTCCAGCCGGCCCCGCTGTGGCAGGTGGAAGCCCCAGTGCTAGGCAGCCCCGGGCCCCCTCATCTGCCAGCATGGGATCCAGTGTCACCCGTCCTTCCAGAAGCCTTCTCACGCCATCCCCTACAGGCTCTAGTTCTGCAGTCACACTTCAGCACATGGCCTAGGGTACTCCCTTGTCACTCGACCCTGAGGGCAGCCGATCAGCATTAGAAAAAATAAAATCCTGGCATGCTATGGAGGGAGACAGCCCCTATATATAGACAAAAATAAATAACATTTTCTGATAGTCGCAAGCCCTAAGAAGCACTCCAACAGGTGACAGGATAGAGAGCTGTTCCCAAGCCCCGCCCAGGAATTTCCAAGATGGGAAAAGGACCCAGGATCTACCCTAAACTCTCCCTCCACTCCCCTCCCCAAAATCAGGTTGCAAGGCAGACCTGGGAACCGGGTTTGCAACCCACATCCAGCCGGGGGCAGAACAGGGATCCCGGAAAATACGGTCTTGGCACACAGCCAAGGATCTGAGAGATGCCCTTGGACTTTGTTTCTTGTCTGTTGGGGTTCTGCTCTCTGAAATCCCTCAAGTAGGAAAAATTAATGCCATTTCCATCTCTCCGGAGACAGGGCATGAGGATATCCACACCCACCACTGCCGCATGCGTGTCATGGCCGGAAGATGTCACAGAGAGGAGAAAGGGCCTGGAAGAGGGCATCAGAGGGCCCCAAAATTTCCATCCAAATTCAGAAGGCCCTGGTGATATCAGACTTAGATTCTAATGAACACCAAAGTGACCTGAGCTGAGCAGATTCTGTTCTTTGTAATGCCCAACTGGCATGGCAGAATGTAAAATTGGCCCCAATTGTCCTTACCTTGCTGCATCCTTGCCCCTCGTGAAGGAACGCTCAGCTGTGCCCATGGAGAAGGAGAGTCTGCCCAGTGGTTGAATCTGAACTCCGTGCTGGCCCTGTGAATTACTTCGGTCAATAGAATGTAGTGGAATGTTTGGATGGTCTACCAGTTCCCGAGCTTAGGCTTCTGGAGGCCTGGTGCTTTGCTTTCCCAGGACGCCGGGCTCTGCCTGGCCCACTGGCAGGTGGGAGCCAGAGTCTGTCAGCCCAGCCGTGTCCACTCAGACCTCAGACACATAAGAGCGCTCGGCAAAGGTCAGCAAAGCCCACTCATTGCTGACCGTGACCCACGAGAGCAGCTCGCTGGAACTGAAATGGCTGTCCGGCTGAGCCCAGGAGAAGTTGCCAATTGCAGAACTGTGAGCTGAATAAAGCCTGCATTTTTAAGTCACTAAGGGGTGGTGTGGTTTGTTACACAGCATAGCTCACTGATACAAGGGGTCTTCATTCATGGAGACTCCTGGGTTCTCAGCACTGTGCTATGCTTGGAGGCCAGTGAAAACACTGTGGACATGGCCCCTGACCCGTGCCTTGAGGTCTGGGAGGAGAAAGGCCATGCTCATATAATAAGGGAGAACACGCAGAGGGCCGTGATTACACAGTCATCCAACAAACATTTAGTGAGCCCCCACTGAGCATCGGGCACCCCCACCAGGGCTGGGCAGTAGGGATTCAGAGACTTTAAGAAAACAAACAAAATCAGGTCTCAACACCCTGGGGTGAACTTCAAGAGTCATAGCAGCCTTTAGAAGTTCAAGTTCAGACATTTAGAATCTGGATTGAGTGATGCTGTCACTGATGTGAAGACAGTAAGGGAAGCCAGGGGCGGTCAGCAGAGGGTCTGGGAGCCGGGGCTCCGGGCTCTGCCTCACTCAGCGGGCAAAGCCGAGTGGTAAATTTGTCCTTCTTTCCTTCCTTCCTTCCTTTCTTCCTTCCTTCCTTCCTTCCTTCCTTCCTTCCTTCCTTCCTTCCTTCCTTCCTTCCTTCCTTCCTTCCTTTACTTCCTCCCTCCCTCCTTCCCTCCCTCTCTTCCTTCCTTCCTTCCCTACCCTCATGTGCTGTAGTAATTACAACCGCAGAAGAGGAGCTTGAGATTGATGGGCATCCATTGGTGACGGTCTTAAAGGTCTGAGGTAGGCGTTTGCAGAAGGGCAGGTGTGGGACTAGTGTGGCTGGGTCCAAGCCAGGCACCTCCGCTCCTAAGAGGTTTCTGACCACAGCAGAGGCCAGCTCAGGACTCTGGACATATCCGGCCATCTGCCACCGAGAAGGAGGCTGGCCAGGGCTACACTCAGCAAGGGCGACGGAGGTTTCAGTGAGAGATCCAGGCCACCTTCCTCTCCCTGGGTCTCAACTCCTAATGTGTAAAATAGAGGGAATTGGCCCATGCTGGCGTCCAAGCCCTGCTCGGTTTTGAGAGGTGGGACTGCAGAGGGATGTCGTTGACTTTCACGGGAAAGCCTGCTCTCCTGGAAGGATAGCCATTCACCCATCAACAAGTGCACTCTCAGGACCTACTCCAAGCCAGGCCCTGTGCTAAGAGCAGACAAACAAAGATGCATCAGACTCCAAGTGGCTCTCAGAACAGGGGACACAAGTCAACAGGCAATCACAAAGCAGGCTGCAGAATATGCTGGAACGGGGACAGCGTGGGGAGCAATGACTGCCATCCAGGAAGGCCAGGCCAGGCTTCCCAGAGGAATGCTGGGGGTCTGACATCTCACCTGTGAGCCAAATCATGAAGAGGGCTCTTGGAGTGGCCAAGTGGGGTGTGCAGAGCCTCCCGGTAGAGGGATGGAAGGTAATTTGATATGCACGCCAGCGAGGGCCTCTGCCACCTGCCTCTCCCCATCTCAGCTGCGGGGCCCTCCTCCATCCTTGCCCCCCCCCCCACACCCAGGGCAAAAATCTGCATGTCAAATTCTTTCTCTCCTATCTCACATCCCACATCCAATCTGTTGGCACTCCTTTCAAAATAAAACTAGATTCTGTATGTATTTATAAAATACTTAGTAAAATGCACACATTAAAAAAATAAAACGAGAGCAGAAACATCTAGAATCTGAGCACTTCTCACCCACCCTGGGGGCTGCCATGATGGCTGGTGGGAGCCGCCATCACCCCAGTGGGCATCGGCAGCTGCTCTTCCTCATTCTCTCCGACCCCACCCTGGGCCCCTGGAATCTCTTCCACACTCAGCCACTGGTCAGCCAGCAGAGTGCCTGGCATCTGACCAGGTCCCTGCTCTACTCATGCCCTCCAACGGCTCCCCATTTCCCTCTAAGAGCCAACGTCCTCCCCATCCTGCTTCTTGACTCAGCTCCTACACCACCTCAGCTACTCCGGCCTCCATGCTGTTCCCTGAGCACAGCAGGAACGGCCCCTCCGGAGGACTCTGCCCCGGCTGGCTGTTCTCCTTGCCTGGAAGGGGCTTCCCACACCCTATTGCCTCCCTATTGCCTCCCACTGCGCTGGGGTCTCCCCACCTTTGTAAAGCTGATGCCGACCACCCTATTGGATACTGCCCACCGGCCCCTGGCATTTCCCTTCTCCCTGGTCCTGCCCCTTCCAGTTCTGTTCTCTGCCGCTCAGTGGGCTTTGTCGGTCTACCCCGCCAGAGTGTAAGCTCGTGAGGGCAAGGATCTTTGTCCTCTTTTTATTTTTTTTAAATCACTGATGTAAATGTTGAATGGCATCGTGGTCAAGAGAGAATGTGGGACGTAAGGGGATGGCCAGTAGCTCAGAGTGGGGAGCAGGGAATGCGGGGAGTGGTTTTCCAGAGCCAATGCACGTGAGGAGGTGGGCAGGGCTGGGTGAGGGAGAGCCCTGCCGTCCCCCTGAGAAGCCTGGGCTTGATCCTGGGAGCAGTGGGGATACCCCTCCACCCCATTCTCTGCAACGCAACCACTTTCTGAATGTGTGAACGTGGGCAGCTCAAGCGTCTGGAGCCCCAGTGTCCTGGGGGGGCAACCTAGACGGCTGAGAGCGTGGCCTGCGGTAACAGGGGGCACCCCCAGGGAGGTGGCAGGTGCTCCATGAGGTTCATTTGCGTCACCACCGGGCACTGTCGGAGTGAGCGCCCCGCCGCCAAGGGGACAGCCTTCGAATGTGGATGTATTTTTACAGCAGCTCTCAGTAGATTTTCCCCGGCTGTGTCTCACTACCTGGTGAAGCTACCAGCCAGCGAGGGAGGTGGAGCCGTGGTCACTCCCTCCACAGGGTGCTGGGCTCAGTGCCCTTCTGGGGAGACGCTGTCGCTGCTCTGGGCTGACTGTGGGGGGGGGGGCTGAGTCTGTGGCGTCACTGTCCTGCATTCCCACTCCCGGGGTGTCTGTGAAGCTGTGAAAGGCGCGGGAATGAGCAGATGTGGGGACGGTGGCATATGGCAGCGTGGGCGTGGCTGTGGGCCTGAGAGGCAGGTGGCGCTGGGGTGTGGTGGGGAGTGAGGTGACTGGGTTTCTGGGTCAGGGAGTGCCTGGGCTGGTGGCTCCTGGGATGGGTCAGGCATTGCTGAGCTTGCTGGAAGTGGGATCACATCCAGATGGGAGAACAAAGTGGGGGCCTGGTCCGGGCCCCAAGACCCTGAGCGGGGAGAGGGGGAGTCCACTTGGGCCCCCCCAAGCAGACCTCGGGTCCTGAGCACTCCCCTTGTCCAGACACAGTGCTACCTTCAAACACAGGTGCTGTTAAAAGTTCCAATTTGCCGCTAGACCACACAGCTAACACGTCCAGAGCAGGGGACTTGAGCCCAGTGTTGTGAGACTCTGCCCCTTCTACCCCACGGTTCCCTTCAGCAGGCTTGTCCAGAAGGAATCCAGAACTGGAGAGACTGGGGGGGGGGGGGCGGAGGGCAGTGACCAAGGATGTTACTCCAAGGGTTTAAACACTTGCCCTAGAGGGAGGCCTAGTTTCTGGCTAAGCCACTAACTCATTGTGTGGTTTCGTCCATCCATCCAGGCTGGGCACTGTGGATTCAGCGGGAGTAGCAGGGGGTTCCCCCTCAACCTGAGACTCGCAACCCAGGTGGGGACACACAGACGCCAACAGGACAGTGAGGAGAGGGGAGCCCAGATGCAGGCATACCTCGGGGCACCCCATCCGGACCTGCCGCTCCGGGAAGCCTTTGGACCTACCTGAAGGATAAGCGGGTGGTAGCAGGCAAGGCAGAGAGGAGGGGAGCGTGCTCCAGGCGGCGGTCAGGAGGGGGGCTGGTGCGGGGAGGACAGGAGCGGAGGTGAGTGCTGAGCAAGGGCGACGCTGGAGAGAAAACCCAGGTCTTGGTGAAGGAAGCTGGAGGAAGGATGACCTCACACAAGCCCCCCTTCTTTCTGGGCCTGATTTCCTCATGGTCTCAAAAACCCAATATCTGTGTACATCTGACCGTTCCCGAGGCTCTTTCTCATCCATTGTCTTACTGATCACCAGAGGGATCCCAGGAATGATTCATCCCCATTTCACAGATAAAAACAGAAGGCCCAAGAGGGCAGGTCAGCTGGAGTCGGAACCCATGTCTTCTGGGTCAAATCTGGTTTCCCACCCTCTTTCTCAAGAGGCGGGGGCTGGACTGGATGCTTTCTGGAGCTAAGTCTCCAGAGTCGGGGTTCAAACCCTGCTTCTGCTGCATGACCTTGAACTTCTCTGGGCCTCCGTTTGCTCCTTTTAGAAATAAAGCTATCACTAGCCCCCACTGCACAGGGTCGCTAGGAGGATTGAATGAGATGGCACACACAGCTCTGAGCACCCGCGTACCGGGCACCCCTGCTTCCAGAACTGTGCTTGTTGTCACAGTTGGGGGTGTCAGCTGCTTGTTAGAAAGCCACAACTGGGTAGCCGACAGCCAGCGTCGCCGTGCCAACTTCTGGGGAGGAGAGGGCCGCCTCTCTGCATTCACAGTCCTGTCCTGAGCGTGAGAGAGTGGTGGTTCCCAGGCCCAGCTGAGTGAGCCCAGGGCTGGACAGATGCCAGGTGCCTGGCTGTGGGTTTGGGGCCACACGTGCTCTGCAGAACCTTCCTACTACCTCTCTCCCCTCCTCCCTCTCTGCCGCTCTCCCTCTCCCCTTCACACCCATATGCAGGGAGCCAGATTTTCTTGCTAAACCACAGCTTTGCATTTGCCAGGTTTCCATTTTGGGGAGAATGTCCCCATGAATGTTCCATTAGCTCCTTCTTCCTTCTACCTACTGCTTTTTGCCAATCTGGCCCTGAGGACCTTTGGTCCGAAACGCCAGCCAAGGGCACCAGTCACCAGTGCGGACAGTTTCCATTCTCCGTGCCAGGTCTTGTGCTAGTGCATTCCCATCCATGGCCTAATTTCATCCTCCAACCCCACAGTGTGCTTTTCATTGGGATCCACATTGTGCAGGGTGGAGAAATGGAGGAGGCGTGTGCATGGCGGGGGAGATGTGCTCAGTGCCATGTGGCCCCGTCTGCTCTTGGCTGGAGACAGTGTTGACGGCAATAACGGATGACAGAGGTGATGCTGATCGTGTCTTTGTGCTCTCCTGGGCACTGCCAAGTCTGCAACACGGTCCAGAAGCAGAGGGGCAGGGCGTGTGGAGCACAGCATGGGCGGTGACCCAGAACGACCACTAGGTGTCACTCGAGTCCTGGAAAAGAGTTGGCAGCCCCTCCCTGGAGGGCCGTGAAGAATGGGGTGGGGGGAGCAGTGCTTCCTGAGAATGCAGAATTCTGACCTAGATCTGGGCAGAAATGCTGATGGGGAAAACCAAAGCTGGACAGAAGTTCGAGTAAAAACAGATTTTATTCAAGAACTATGGCAATAAGGGAAAAAAGGCCTCAGTATAGTAACTGCGCTCAACTGAAGCAGAGAAGTGGGGATTTACAGCCAAGGAGCAGGGCAGGGGGAGGCTTCTGTGGTTGGAGAATCCCTAAGACAGTTGGGGAGGGGGGTCTTGCTAAACTGATGTAACAGGATTCTTGCTAAAGGCAGGCCTGGTGACCGGACCTCACATTGCAGGGGGAGGGGAGTGAGCGTGAAGAATTTGACCAGATATTGAGGGCGGGTGGGCGCTCTTGCCAAACTGACATGGCAGATTTCTTGCCACATGCCGGAGATGCAAAGAATGGCATGGAAGCCCAAAGGTCAGGTGTGGTTGAAGAAAGGTCTCAGGGGAGCCTGATTGAAATTTGGTCAAGGAGAGAGTCTTCATCAGTCCCCGTTCTTGTTCAAGGAAAGAAGACATTCTCCTTTCTGAACAATACGAGTCCATTTCTCACTGGTCACTTTGTTCAGAAGTGACCCGCAGAACCATCTGTGAGACTTGATAGTAGAGGATATTTGCTGGATGCTGCAAGTACCAGGCATTTAAAATGAGGGAGATTTCCATGCAAATAAATGAAAACCAAAGATGAATGGCTGGAGCAGGACGAAGCCCAGTTTCTGAGCCCAGAAGGCAGCCAGTCAAGATTTCTAGAAGTTGAGCCTGGAGCATCTTCAGATGGTGAAGTGAGAACAACAGAGGAAATCCAAAGAACCTCCTGGTTTGTGGCTTGAATGTCCTTGGTGATGGCCCAGACATCAGTGTCCTGGTCATGTCTATTTCTCCGAGAAGAGCGAGGAAGTGTCCAGCCTCAGCTCCCAGGGCCTCTTTAGATGCTCCCTGTAAGGATCTGGACAGTGGGGTTTAGTTCTCAGTGACTCCAGGTCAGCAAGAAAATTGGAAACGTCAGTTTGGAGAGTTGTAGTTAGATCTCCAAGGAAACCAGAAGATCCGATACCATGTGCAGGTTGCAGGATCCAGTCCAGCTTACAGATGGGCAACAAAGTAGACAGGACAACGGAGTTTCACCAAGGGGCCAAAAATAGCTCAAAGACAATGAATAAGGGCACCTGGGTGGCTCGGTTGGTTAGGCGACTGCCTTCGGCTCAGGTCATGAACCTGGAGTCCCAGGATCGAGTCCCACATCAGGCTCCCTGCTCAGCAGGGAGTCTGCTTCTCCCTCTGACCCTCCCCCCTCTCATGTGCTCTCTCTCTCTCTCTCTCTCTCTCATTCTTTCTCTCAAATAAATAAATAAAATCTTTAAAAAAAAAAAAGACAATGAATAAGACTATCATTTAAAAACCCAGGAGCATACACTGTACTTTCCCATTGAAACACTGAAAATCTATCTCTACAGACACCTCTCTTGCTGACTCCTGTTTATACAATACTTGTGGTTTCATTAGATTTGGCATGATTTTTCACATAAGGGCAGCGAAAATGGTAATTGACCACTAGGCCCTTTTAAACTTTGCTTTGCTGGAAATTTTCATAAGGAATCTCAGGGTAGACTTTTAAGAGCCTCTCAAGACTAGGAAGCAAAGCCAAGAATTCACTGCCTGATTTTTCTGACAATACCTATAGATTTGGGTGTGGGTGAATTCCTCTCCTCTCAAGGTCCCCGATATATCCTAAAGTCCCTGGGTCCGCCAGGAAGGGACCTTCCTTACTGCAAGGCTGGGAGCCCCGTATAGCCAGGTACCAGGCTGGTTTTTCCAGAAGGGCTTTGTAAACATTGGCTCTATGAATCAACCTTAGCTCCTTCCATTGTGTTCTATGCACATCATTCTCAAATATGACATTCCAGCCAAGGCCTTGGGAACATAACCAGTTTCCAATGATGTTCTGTCATAAGAAAACAGATTCTTCTTGAACTTATGCAAATAATTATATTGCCATGAAAATAAGAATACTCAATATGAGTTTCCAAATTCTGGAGGGATCAAGCAGGGAGAAAAGATACCTGTTATGTTTCTGCTTGCAAAATTACCATCTACTAAATTGTCATGAGTTATAGACAGCTTGGGATAAAAGGGAAAGGAGTTCTTTAAACCCTGAAAATAGAGCATTAAAAAAAACAGCAACGTTCAAAGCAAAAACTAAAATAATCCTTCACTGGTTAATTCAGTCCCATGTAATTAATTCTCGTTCTGCTTGATCTTGGGTGAGCAATTTGATGAACCCATCAGCTTCTCTACTAGCTCTGGAAATCCTTACTCAGGTCAGCGATGTGATCTAAAGCTTATTCAATGTCATCAGAAGCCTGTTCCCCTGAATACCTGCCCTAGTCCTTTCCAGGGGTCTCTGAAATTGTCCTTGCTAATGAAGATGGAGCATTTTGGCTGCCAGCTGATTGGCATGACCTGTCAGGAGAGCATCAGAGGAAACCTTACTATCTGTAAATGACAAAAGGCTTAAAACGGTCTTGGTTAAAGATCTGATGAGAGCTCATTATAAAACAATTAACTGACAAAGGGATGTAATTGCTTCTGTGACATACAACACATTAAGATAATAACTAGAATTATGACGGGTAACATTATGCCAGGACATTACATAAGCAGCAAAGCACTGACAAATTTCTACGAACTTCATACACTTTCTAAAATATTTATATTAACTTAAAATATTTATCCGTACAAACATAACAGGACAAGTTAAAGCCTTTCTGATTTGACCGTGACTGCCATGCAATCCAACATGTCAAATAAACCAGATTATTTTTAACATCTCTTTTTACAAGGTGAAAGAACGAATCCTTGGAGATTTTCCAGGGACCCAGTTCAAGGTCAGTTTAAGATCAGGATTTCATTTAGGAGTTGATTTTTGGGAAGGCAAAATGGTCAAAGATGTAAAAACAAAACAAAATGAAAAAACCTTAGCTCTTTTAAAAGTGAAAAGTCCGGGGGGCACCTGGGTAGTTCAGTCGGTTACGCATCTGATGGGCTCAGGTCAGGATCTCAGGGTCCTGGGACGCAGCCCTGCTTCTAGGCCCCCAGCCCAGCAGGGAATCTGCATCTCCTTCTCCCTCTGCCCCTCCCCGCGGTCATGCACACACCTTCTCTCCCTCTTCCTCAAATAAATACTTTTTTTTTTTAAGTGAGAAGTCTGTGTTCTCTTAAATAATCAATGACATGATAAGGTTAATGTAAACACAGGAAATTATTCGGATAAAACAAAATCTTTGTTTCCTAGGCAGTTTTACTTAAAAGGTAAAGAAAAGCTTTCTACAGTCTCATAGAAAGAGCAGACCAATAATCCAAGAAAAGTTTGTTGTTTCAACAGAAAGAAAACCAAATGCTAATTTTGCATCTGTACACTATTGGGCTCATTTTTAAAACCTTATAAATAAATCAATTCAATCTAAGGCAGCTTGACCACACATGAAATTCCTTTTCCACAAACCCTCTACAACTTTCTACACCCACACAAATGTGTTTTTTTGTCCTATATTTTCCTCTTTCTCATTCTGGAGTAACTTTTAAACAACCTCTAAGCAATTTGTACATTGAAGACAATATTACTCTCCTTTTTCCTTAACAGAAATATAGCCCATATTCTTGCATAATTTGCATGCAGTTTTTTTCCTTCACTCTTATTATTCCTAGAAATTTCTAGCAATTCACTTATGTATGATTAGAATTTTTAACCCATAGTAATCTTAATTTCCAGTGAAAACAAGGAAGTAGACAGTTGTTAACTGTCTGCTATATATCAACATTCTATAGTATATTAGTAAATTTTATGAATATACCATCTCACAATTTCTGGAAATATATGCTTCTCCTAGTACAACTTTTCATGTTTATTAATAGACCCAAAGGTATTTCTTTATACCATATAAAAATAAAAAGCCAAAAGTAAGCTTACACTTGTGCTTAGTGATTAATGTCTTAGTGGTTTATCTGACTTAGAAATGATTTAGATATTTAATGAATATCTATTACTTAATTTAATTTAGCATAACTGTTAAGATGGTAAGCCACTAAAAAAGTTTTGGAAACTGTTCTTAGGCAAGCATATTAGAACATTAGGCAAAACTATACAGCATCTCAAGCTATTTCCGTGAACTCTTTGACAGCCCGTGCATGTTAGGCGAGCATCATGAAAGCAAATACCTAAAAAAGCTAAAGACACAGGTTTTCTGCGGTGCTTGATCTACACAAAGTAATGGATATCAAGCAATTCATTTTTACTGCACCTTGACTTAGACATTTGTTCTTAGGTTCAATTTATAATTTTTTATAATCTTAGACATCTGGTAGAGATGACATTACCTTATTTAACTACTAAACCCTAATAGAATACAACATATGCTCGTATTGTCCTTTATTGCTGATAACTCAGAAGACATGGCTATTTTTGTTCAACCAATGCTATTAAACCAAGATTTGCTCAAATCATATGGGCTTGGAGAATATCTGGGTTAGTTTCTATATTTCTGAGTGTTTTAGGAATATTAATTAATAGAAGTGCTGATTTATATCTAAGCTATTTTGAATAGAGCTCCGTGAAGTGATTTCATGAATTAATTTGGTAACACCATCTTGAGTAGAATGATATCACATATACATTACACACATACATACACACACAAACTGACAGATGCAGACAGACATCTTACAGGTTTCACTCTAAAATTTTAGCCACGAATCAGCAAAACCTAGTGATGCAAGCTCCCTGGCTTGTATAAAATAGTTGGATCTCATCTTTGCTTCATTTTGTATTTTTTATCTGAATTGTATTTCTGGCAGATGGGACAAGTTAAGGTTGTTTATTCAGTATGAGAGTTAAAGCTTTTTACCAGTGTTTGTGGAGGAGACTTTTAAGCTTTTCAGTTGCCCCAATATGTAATTTTTTAAAAAGATTTTATATATTTATTTGAGAGAGAGAGAGCGCACAAGAAGGGGAGGGGCAGAGGGAGAGGGGGAAGCAGACTCCTCACTGAGTGCACAGCCTGACACGGGGCTTGGATCCCACGACCCTGAGATCATGACCTAAGCCAAAATCCAGAGTCAGAGGCTCAACTGACTGCACCACCCAGGCGCCCCCCACCCCAATATGTAATTTTAAGGAGGCCATGGAATACATTTTAGGGGAGAGATTGAGGGGACATCAAGAAGCTGCCTGAATGTCTCCAAAGCCTGTCTAAGTGAGTAAAATATCCAATCTGTTTCTAAAGAGCATTTTCCTTCTTAGATTTAGGTGGTTGCTTCCAGGGGTCCCTGAGTCCCTTGAGAAAAGCTGATGGAGACAGGGAGCTAAATATTCAAGGGCCCAAAGGGCTGGCATGGGCAGGCAGAGGAAGGCAGGAGGCAGGGGTTTGGAGTCATATCAGGGGATACAAGGGAACTGAAAGGTAGATCAAAGAAGGTAGGTGGGGACATGGGAAGGGAGAAGTCTTAGAAGAAGCAGTGAAGTTCCAAATTCAGCAGAGGGTCGGGAAGGGGTGGGGGGCATCAGTCAACTAAGAAGTTTCCTTGGAAGAAGCAGGATCAAATAGAATAGAGAGGTTTCCCAAAGAGCCAGGAAAAATATTCCAGCCTCGGGAGTCAGGGAGTGAATCCCTACTCAAAAGAAAGGGCCAGGAAGAAAGACTTCCAGCCCAGCAGGTATCTGTCCAACAAAGTAGCCTGTAAGTCTCATCCAGCTTCACAGAGTGTACTCAGAACCTTAAGAACCAAAACCTATCCTTGCTGTGCTTCAGTGGACATTTACCCGGAGCCCTGGCTCAGGAGTCGGGCTCACAATGGATCCCCGATCAATCAGTCAGGACTGAAGACAAAGGCCTCAGGATGCCCACTTGGGGTCCTGGGTGACATGGCCAGGGGTCCGATGACCATGAATCTGATCTCACACGAGTCATGACACCACAACTGTTAGAAAACCAGAGCTGGACAGTCATTTCAATGGTAAAAACAAATTTTATTCAAGAACGATCACAACAAGGGCCCGTATGGAACTGGGCTCTCCATTTTGAATACAACAATTACGAATCCTCCCTTTTCTTAGGTGGGGGTGTATAGCCAAGGACCAGGGAGAGAGGCTGCTGGATGGAAGATCGCTAAGAGGGTTGGATGATTCTTACTACACTGACCTAACAGGATTCTTGGGGAAGGCAGGCCTGAGTGATCAGGAGCCACCTGGGAAACGGTGGAGGGTAAGGAATTTGATCAGATATTGAGGGTAGGATGGGATTCTTGCTAAAATGGGGCAGATGGATACAGAAACCCTGAGGTCAAGGCCTGGTTGAGAAAGGTCTCAAAGAAGCTTAACTAAAGTGGGGTCAAGGACAGTCTTTGTTGATGGCAGCGCCGGACCAGCCCAAGGCAAGTGTGGTCCCTTCCTCAAGCCTTAGCCTAAAAGACCTAATTTGGAAGGAGTCCTGAGGAAGGAGAGACCACCTGCCCCCCCAGACTACAGAAGCAAGGGGCCTCTTCCTCAAAACTTGTGACCCCCTCACCTCTCTCCTCCACCTCCAAGGACCTCAAACATGCCATCTCAGCTCCACCCCTTATCCCCTTGGGGGCCCTTCTGGGACTGCCGAGGACATACTTGGGGCTTCAATCTCCATGCTCTCCATGCTCCCCATGACACTGCTTGGCACCATATGGCAAGGTTATCACATGTCTCCCCCCCCATATATGGGCTTCCTCAGGCAGAGTCTGTGTCTGATCAGAGGTATCACCCCTGGTCCATAGATGACCATCAGTATAGGTCCATTGGAATGAATGAACTAATGGATGAGCTCGTCCAGGGGCTTTCAAGCTTTGAAAAAAGTTACTGAAGAATGTCTTTTTCTTCTTACAGTAGTTTGTGTGAATGCTCAGTATATAATATAGGAAAAGCAGAGCTGCTCAATTGAAGATTGAGGTGGGGAGAGCAGAGCCCCAAAGATCATTCCAGATGTGCCCAGGAAAACACAGGGCTTTGGGGAATGCCTGAAACAGCTTCTCTGGTCCCTCTGCACATGGGGAAACTGATCACAAGGGACTTAAATCAAAGAAGGGGCCAGGGTGAGGACCAGGACTTGGTGCCCTGCTGGATTTTCAGTCGCTGACCCCACTGTCCCCAGCTGCCTGGGTCATCATTAAGAAGGTGCAAGGAAGGTGCTCAGTCAGTTAAGTGTCCGACTCTTGGTTTCAGCTCAGGGTCATGATCTCAGGGTCGTGAGATGGAGCCCCGAGTTGGGCTCTGCACTCGGCTTGGAGTCTGTTTCTTTCTCTCCCTCTGTTCCTCCCCCACCCCACTCTCTCTCTAATAAATAAATAAATAAATACATAAATAAAATAAATCTTAAAAAAAAGTCGGATCCCGAGGAGGCAGACCCAGCCCCATCACTGACAACCTGTGTGACTCTGGACAAGTTACTTTCCCTCTCTGGGCCTCAGATGTTCAACAGCAAAGGACAGGGTGGAGATTGACACCAGAAAGCCCCCAGCCCAACAGTTATCCTTGTCCAGCCCTTGGCACGCACCAGCCTTCCTGACACTCGCCTCTCTGCTGGAGCAGGCCACTTCATCCAGGCCCCGGGGCAGGAAGGGGGCAGGCCAGGCCAGCTGCTGGGGGTCAGAGAACCTGCTTTCCCCAGAGCGGCGGACCCTGGAAGGAGGCTCTGTGCCCTCCCCTGATGCCCGGCCAGTGAGTACCATGCCAAGGAGGACCAGCAGTGGGGAGCCAAGGCAGGAGACCTTTATTAGATTGAGGAGGGGGTGCTGAGTCCTATGGAGTGTCTCTGGGGTGCAGCATCCTGGACAGGCCAGGGCAAGGCGGGGGGTGGGGCAGGCAAGACTTGGCAGCAGAATCTCATCCCAACACACGGGCCCAGACTCTCTGGAGTGGAGGTTTGTGCAAGCTAGAGGGGCGCAGCCAGAACCCTGGGCTCCCACGGGTGAGGGGCGGAGGCTTCTGCAGACCCCACCTCCAGCGGGGACTCTGGGTGCCCCATCCTGACTCCACCCCTGGCTTGGTGGGGGCTTTGGCTCAGAGATAATGGGCCCGCCCAAGATGGCCAGGAGAGGGTAGTTCGTTAGCTGGAAGATGTCAGTGATGAGGCTCACAGGGGACCACAGCCTCCAGGCCACGCCAGTCAGCGGGAGGTGAGCGGTGAAAGGGTCTCCTCCCACGCATAGTGACAGCCAACGCCAACCAACAGCTTCATCCTCAGTCCCCAAGCCTGGTGTTCTAGAAGCTGCAGCTGGGCAAGGCTTCTGCCCAGTCCTGCTATTTGGGAGGTAGACATTCTCTTCCCACCCCCATGCCTCTCTCGCCTCTGGCTTTCTTGACCATCCTTGGGGACAGTGGTCTACAGGGTCCTGGCAGGGCGGGCCAAGCTCCTGGTGGCCGTTCTCAGTGTCCAGGTGGGTCACAGCACTATGCCAGTGGGTCCTCGGGATGACGCAGGGCATGCTGGCTTCTTGGAGGCCGCTGAGCTTGAGGTCAAGAGGTGAGGCAGGTGGGACAGGGGAGGGCGCACCTGGAGAAACAGCAGAGCTGGTGCAGGGTCAAGAAAGCTGGCCCCGTGGAGGCTGACCCTTCTCCACCTCTGCCCACAAGCCCCCGGCCAAATGGGAACCTGGGCCCAAGGGGGCCCTGCGCCCCAGGTTCCTTTAGCCCGCTTCTCCTGCCCAGACCACTCTGGTCTGGGCGCCTTACCTTGTCCCACATCTCTCCCACCTTCTCCCCTCCCTTCCGTCAGCATGTTGCTCCCCCCCCCACTGCCTTCCTGAATCTTCCCCACAGCCTCCTACCTGGACCTGGTCCCTCCTGCCTTTGTTTCCCCCTTCATGGAGGTGGGTCCCAGCCCTTGGCCTCCTCCCCATTGAGAGGGCTTCTGACCCCAGGGTGCAGCCTCACCTCTCCCTGCCAGGGAGAGAGGGGTCTGGGGTCTTTCCACCCACTGGCCTAGCTGCTGCGGGGTGGGGGGAGGGGGGGAACGGCCCTGTCCCCTCCACATCTGTCAGGGTCCCAGGAGCCTGGGTTTGGGTGCTCCTCAGAGCCGTGCAGTATTGCAGGGCCAGCTCAGCAGGGAGGCGGGGGAAGACCTGTGAGTGTTGGGGGACATATTTGTGCCCCCGTCTTGGTCACCCTGCACCGAGGGGAGTGCCGCTGAGGATGTGGGTTCTGTCAGTGCCCTGGAGACTGCCCTGAGGCCAGAGTTGGGGGCTGAGAAGCTAAGCACTGTGGCCATTCTGTGAAGTCTGGGCCTGGACTCTGGGCCACCCACCCACCCTGGGGCTCTAGAGAGAAAGCAAGGATCAGCCTGGTCATTGCCTAGGAGCAGCCAAGAGGCCCTAGAGCCCAGGCTTTGGGACCAGCACACTGTCGGTCTGGGAACCTGTCTGAGGACACACCAAGCTCTGGGGCTGTGACCACAGCTCAAGATCTTGGTCTCTAAGGCCCCAGGGTCCAACCTTGAGGGTCAGGCTGAGGAAGTCAGGCGGGGGCCAGGGGCAGGGGCCCCATTCAGAGGACCCCCACCTCTTCTCTCTCAGGCCTTGCCTTCCACACTCAGGAGAGGCCCCTGCCAAGTCGAGGACCCGTGCAGCGGGACACGGCCACGCTCAGGGTTGGGCTGGATGAGCCTGGGGGCCACAGTCAGGACCCAGGCCTTCCCAAGTCCTCTGGAGCCGATCTCATGGGGGGTGGGGGGGGCTCCAGGGAGGAAGCAGCCAGGCAGTCCCCTGGGTTCCCGGTCTCGTCCCCACCTCCCCCTGCTCCATCTTTCTGGTCCCCAGAGGGCACTAGGGAGGTGTAGGGGGAGCGGGGGAGAAGTGTCTGTGGGCCACCTCCCCCGGGGGGGGCTCATAGATGCTGCAGTTGGGCGTGGGACCCTGACAGTAGATGTTGAGATAGTTTCGATGCTTCTCGTTGTACGTCTGGTTCCGGAGACACAGAACCACGCTCTTGTCACATTCGCATGTCTGCTTATCACACTCCGTCTCGTTGAGCTCACCTGTGCAGAGCAGAGGTTCTAGTGAGCCTTGGAAGGTGGTCCCGTGGGAGGCGGCAGCAGAGCGTCCCTGATGGGTCACCCCAGGCCCATGGCTCAGAAGCTCTGGGGTGGGCCCAGTCATCTGTGTCCACCGCCCTCCTGGTGGTTCTGGGCGCACTTAAATCAGAGAAGCCCTGAAGTCCAACGTGCCACTTTATCGTTGGGGAAACTGAGGCTCAGAAAGGGGTTTACCTAAGTCACCCAGCCAACCCAAGGCAGAGCTGGGACAGACACTCAGGTGTCAGGAACTCCCCACCCTGGGGCCTCCTCTCTTCCATCACAGAATCACAGAACCCCCTTCCTCCCCCTCCACCGGAGGGAGCTGGTAGTAAGGAGCCGCTGAGGAAGGGCTCCTAAAGAGCTTGGCGCAGGGCGTCCCATGAGCAAATGCTTAAGTCCTAGTCACTGCTGCCACTGTTACTCCTGCTACTATTCTGAGCCTCCAGAAATCATCCACCTTGACCGTTCTCAACCTTAGGGGTGCGCTAGGGTCCACCGGGGGCTTGTTGAGACAGAGACTGCTGGGCTCCAGCCCCACAGCTTCAGATTCAGTAGGTCTGGGTGGGGCCTGGTAATCTGCATTTCTAGTAAGTTCCTAGGTGATGGTGATGTTGCTGGTTCGGGGAACACCCTTTGAGAACCCCTCACTGGCTCAGTGGTTTGTACACTTCTCAAACTTTCCATCGCAGAATCCTTGCTCTTAAATGAGACTCTTTGCAGGAGGCTAACTTATCAAATGGCCAAAAGAGAAGCCCTTAAGCTATCAAATGGGTTAATGGGGCCAACTGGACCACTCAGGGACCCCCCCATCACTGACCCCCATGACCACAGGAATCCCCAGAAACCAATGTGAAAACCATGGCTTGGGTTAATCCACCGCCCTTTGGGGATCCTTGAAATGCTTTAATGAGGGGACATCCCCTCTCCCAAGCCAGCCCCTTCACTCCACGTTTGAACAACAGCGTATGAGAACCTCAGTGCCCTGGGCTCCCAAGGGGCCCCAGATGTGCCCAGTTCCCCACAGAAAAGGAGACTTAGGGTTTCTTTGCAAATCTGGGCTTGCTTGTGAGCTTTTAGTGAGGAATAGTGAGCAAGAATCTGGTTAAGACAAGGAGACAAAGGGAACCCGGGGCTGCCCATGGGACTGGGCCAGGAGGCATCTGCTACCTAAGGGGAGGCAAGGCAGGGACACTTGGGCCATTAACTTGGACGCCACATCCCTCAGTTGAGGAATGGCCTAGAGAGTTCATGGCAAGGGAGGGAACCCTGCAGGGCCTGGTTGCCATAGCTTGAATCCTGGAAACACAGAGTCCTGGGATGAGGCCACCTTCTGGCCAGGTCCCAAAGACAGAACCAGAAGGGAACAGGTCTGCTCTGATCTAAACACTTCCATGGGCCCATGGAGAGACTGGGGCCAGGTAGGGAAGCACCCTGCTTAAGGTTACACAGCAGGAGATGCTGACAGAATCCAGGTTTGAACCCAGGTCGGCATGTCACAAAGTCTCAGCATCACCAGAGGATCTGGTTAAAAACAAGATTCCTGGGCCCTCACCCAGACCCACTGAATCGGAACCCTCCCTAAACCCTGCGAAGCCTAAGAATCAAGGACCAGGGAATCAGGCTGCTAATTCAGGCTTGGAGGATCAGAGCATATCAGGATGAGGACCACAGCTAGGGTTCTCAGATTTAACAAACAAAAACAAGAAGCCTGGCTAATTTGAATTTCAGACAAACAGTACATATTTTAGTCTAAGTATGTCCCAGATATTACATGGGATATACTTACATTAACTCTTAATTTTATACTACTAGTAACTGATTTTATGCTAACATTTAGTTTTTAATATGAGGCTGTCCCATGCAATATTTAGGATATACTTAGGTGAAAATAGTTTTCGTTGTTTATCTGAAACTCAAATTTAAGTGGGCATCCTGTATATGTCATCTGGCAACCGTGTGCACAGCCCCAGGACAGGGCAGGCAGGGGGACTGGCAATCTAAGCCCTTCTCCTAGGTGGGGGAGGGGGAAACGGCAGGGGGAGAACTCACTGCAGACGACCGAAGTATTATTCTCAATGGCGTGTTCATAGTGGTCCACATAGGGTTGACAGCCCAGGTCAAAGAGCTTCTGGTAACAGCAGTCATGGGCGTGGCAGCACCTAGGGGCAGGTAGAGGATAGCAGGCCCATGTAGGTAGGCTTGGCTGGTCTCTCACTGGCAGAGACCTCAACCATCTGTACCAGTTCCTTACAGATCAGACCTTCAGACTGAGGCCCAGAGAGGGGCAGTTACCTTCCTGAGGTCACACAGCCAGGCAGAGCCCAGCCAGTGGCCCAGTTTCTTGCCCATGATCCCTGCCTCCCTGTTCTATGTGCAGGGCTCCTGGCTTTCCCCCTGAGAGCCCTGATGCAGCTGCAGGAGGCAGGAAGCTTCAGGCTGTCCGGTGATGTGGTCAGGATGGGAAGGAGGGTCAGGGCTCAGTCACTGTTAAAGGAGCCTGCCTGACTATATGAAGGGGCCATGCCTGGCTGTGCGCAGGGGCGAGTGGGATTGGGAGGGGTGAAGGACAGGAAGCAAATGTAGTGTGGCCACCCCCATCCCCTCTGGTGGAGGAAAGCAATTAGTCAACATGCATTTATCAAGCCTCCCCCCCGCCCCGGCCCCCATGATACCAGACTTGGTGCTGGCTGCTTCTGGGGAGATAGGAGCAGAAAGTAAGCTCAGCCCTCCATCAGAGCCTCCAGGGTGATGGGGGTGAGAGGGGTCACAGCCCTTGCTTTTGCTGAGCGTGAGCTGCGTGTCCGTTGCTCTCATGTGTTTTGGGGGCAGGTCAATGTTTCCTTCCTGGCGAGAGTGCGAGTTCAAATGCCTCCAAGCCCAAGACTTGGAGAAGGACAGTAGAAAGCATCCAAGACAGTTGAGGAGGACATGGGTCAAGGTCAGGCTCCCGGTCACTAACTCACTGAACCAGCCTCATCCTTTGGGGAAAGGGTCCTGTCCCATCCATCAGAGACGGAGACCAGTCTGACCCTCACTGCCCGCCCCCTTCCCAGTCCCGACACGACAGCAGCGCAGGCACTCGGGGACCTACCAGTCCACCTCGTCCATGGGCAGCCCGTGCCCTCCCAGCCCACAGTAGCAGCCGTAGCCCACGAAGGACAGGATGGCGCTCCTCCCCGTGATGGCTTCCACCATGGACTTCAGGTTAAGCAGGCTGCTGCAGGCCTCGGGCAGGACTGCAAGAGAACCAAGGGGTGCTGTGAGCGTCCTGCCTGGTGGATGGCCCTTCCTGTCTGACTGACTGTCCGCCCCCCATCCCGGGGCCAGGGAAAAGAGGAGGGAGGGAGGGAGGGTGAGCAGAGGGGGAGGATGGAAGCAATGTATAAAAAGCTGTGAGAAGGGCGCCTGGGTGGGCTCCGTCCATTAAGCGTCTACCTTCTGCTCAGGTCATGATCCCAGGGTCCTGGGATAGAGCCCCACGTCGCATTGGGCTACCTGCTCAGCAGGGAGTCTGCTTCTCCCTTTCCCTCTGCCCCTCTCCCTGCTCTGCTCATTCTCTCTGTCTCTCTCTCAAATAAATAAATGAAATCTTAAAAAAAAAAAAATCGTGAGGCACTAGGGCCCTTAGAAAGTAATTATTGTTACTATTTGTTGAGGGCTCTGTGCCAGGCGCTGTCCTAAGCCCCTCCCATGCATTAGCTCACTGAGTGCTGTTATTATCCCCACTTTATAGATGAGGAGATTGAGGCCCAGAGCACTGAGTAACTTGCCCGAGAACATTATCAAAAAGTGATAGGGATAGAATTTGGACCCAGGCAGTGAGATCCCAAGTGTCCGGTCCACTGTAAGGGGCTTCACAAATGCCACATGCTCTTCTGAATGTTTGATTCTGGGCCCTGAGCTTGGTCTGGCTCCTCTGCCCCCAGGAGGGACTCAGGGTCCCTACCACCATCCTGGGGCTGGTGCAAATTACAATGAATCCAGAGACAATTCAGTGCTCTGGTCGTTCAGCAAAGACAGACAGACAGACACACACACACACACACACACACCTTTTCCCTTTGTCCATGTCTCACCGGAAGCAATAGCGCCATGACCCCTTCCTACACCAGCAAACTCAGCGGCCGCACCTGCCAGGCCAGTCCACCCCACCGACAGATTCTCCTCTCCCCTGCTCCCCGCCTCCTGGGCCCCCCTCCCCCGGGGGGCCTGTGCTGACTCAGCATCTCCTCCTCGCTCACTGCTGAGTCAACCCAGAGCCTGGTGCTTAAGTCCTTACTTGGGTGAGGCCACCCCGCACAAGGCAGGAGAGCCGCTGTAGCCCCATTTAATGGGTTTGGGGAATCCTGCTCTACCTGAGTCTTCTTGTCTATTGGCTTGGTGATTTTTGTCATTACAGAAGATAAGGAGCAAACAAGAAAGGAAACGGGCAAGGAGCCGGGACAGGATGGTGCCGAGTGAGGTACATGTCTCAGCGGGGTCTGGGGCAGGGAGAGGCAGGACCCCACGTCCCGTGGGCCTGAGCCCATCCCTGAGCTGCAGGAGGGGCGCGAGGGCTGTGGGTGGGGGGGAGGGAGAAAGGGGACGCTAGCTGTCTCCCCCAGCCCTTCCCCCCGCCGTGTTGGCATCCTGCGGCTGGAGGAGGATGTGCGTGCCAAGCAGCTTGGGGGTCCGATCCGAAATTGGACCTTGGGAGTCAAGCCCAGACATCCCCGGGTTTGCAAACAGGTTTCTCCGTGAGCCCTGTGGTGCCGTGGGCAGGTTGCACAAGCGCTTTGCCATCAATTGCCAAATCTAGGGATAAAGCGGCTCTCCTGCTGGGCGCCAGGTGCCCGGGCTGGGAGGAGGGAGCACCCTCTGTGGGGTCCTGGCCTCCTGGCTCCCTGGCCTGAAGCCCCGGCCTCCCACTGCCCACCGTCTGGCTGTGCAAGTGTTACCCTGGGGGGGGAGGGAACAAACTTCCATCCGCAGGGCACCCTGACCAGCAGCTCCACACAAGGTGGGCATGATCACACGAGCACGCCAGCCCTCACACGCAGGGAGACACACCCCGTCACATTCACACGGGCACCCACACCTCAGACTGCCCTCCGCGCACACACTCTGGTGCACACTCACCCGCAAACACACATTCACCCGCACACACCTCCTACACGCAGTCACGTGGTCCCGCTCAGCAAGCTCACACTCCGACACACACACAGGTCACACACCCATGCATACCCTCCTCCCACACAGCACACTCATGCAAGATGCACGCTCGCACTTTCCTCTACACACCGCATGTGTTCACAAGCACAGGCACGTCCCACACAGATGCACACTCTCAGACACACAGTCGTGCACACACTCGCCCGCGAACACCTCACACCCGCAAGCACACCCGCACTCACACACACACCTCGCACACTCAGCCGCACGCCGGTACACACGCCCCCAGGCAGCACACACGATCCACGCTCGCGCTCCCAGCAGAAGACACGCAGTCTGCGCTCGGTCAGGCTGCAGCTGTCCCCGGCCGGTGTGGGGGCAGAAGGCAAATGCTTGGTTTCTGAACAACTTTAGCAGCCAATTCAACCCCCTCTTTCTCACATCTGGCCACAGGGTTAACTTTATTTTGTTCCTGGGATCTCTTTCTTTCCCGCAAACCAGGCTGCGTTCGGGCGATATGTAACAGGCTGGGTGAGAAGTCAGTGAGGGGTTCGGGCCACCTCCCAGCTCCCCGAGACACCTGGCTGTGTGCGGGGTCAGATCTGCGTCAGGAGCCTCAGCTGTCCCCAGCGCGGTGCCCAGGAGCACCAGTCCCAGGAAAGGAGCCCCCAGACCCCTCCCCGCCCCGACGGCTTGTGAGCTCCCAGACACCTGCTACGCACACACCTCACGCACATCCAGGTGCCCCAATTAACATACACCTACACGTTTTGCTGACGTGTGCTGAGACAGCCCTCCACACACACAGATATACGTGCGTCCAGCCACACACAAACCCATTAGCTCTTGTCTAATGTACACATGTACACAAACACACACTCCTATCTACACAAACACCCAGGTTTTCCCGGGGCGGCCAAACGCCCTAAGCAAACACTACCGTTTTACGATGCTTGCTCAGCTCTGGACCCTGTCGCCCTTGGAGGCTCGTAAATGCCAAGCCGAGCGCCCCCCGGTGTGTTTACGGCTGGCCGGGCGAGCAAACAGCCCCAAGGCAATGAAGGCCGCCCGGGCCTGAGCGAGGAAGCGGCGGCCCAGAGAGGCAGCTCCTGTGGGAGCGGGAGAGAAAGAGGAGTCCCCCCAGAGCCTTTACTCACCGCTGGCGGCCAGGATGACCATGGTGAAGAACTTCATACCCAAGCTAGATCTGAGAGAGGAGAAAATCCAAGTCCTGAGTCCATCCCTTCTGCTCTCCTGCAGCTCTGGGCCTGCAGCTCCCTCCCGGGCCTCATCAGAGGCCCATCAATGCTGCCCCTTCAGGCCTCTGTTCCTGCTTCCCCAGGCTCTGTGAGGAGAACCTCCCACCGGCCCTGCACCTGCTGAAAAAACAGTCCCCAGGCTGGCAGAGCTGGGAGGCACTAGGAGCCTCCTTCCTTCTTACCCTGAGCAAGAATGCCCTTCCTGCACCATCTTCCAAGACAGGAAGCTCACTGTCTCATGGGGTCGGGCCACTGTCACAGATCAGAACCAACCTCCTTTCCATACACACTCCAGGAAGTCACATGACCCAACCTGCTGGCTGGGTCTTGCACTTGGAGCCAAGAGACCTGGGTCCCTAGATTCTAGTCCCGGCTCTTCTTCCAAAATGCTGTGTGACCTTGGGTAGATACTTTAGCCTCTCTGGGCCTGAGGATTGACTAGATGATGCTGAAAATGCAGTGACATATCTCACCATCACTCAGAGACTTAGAGCTCTTCTCTCTGGAGAAATGGGCTCTAGGAGCCAGTTCCCCAACCCCATCCCTGCTACTGTCCATGGAGGATTCCATCCCCGGGTAGCAGGCACGTACCTGGACGTTCTCCAGGAAGAAGAGGCCCTGAGACTTGGGCCCATCCACCCAGAGGGGTGCCTAACCAGCACCTTCTTCCTGAACACTTTGGGGTTGGCCTGCACCCTATCTGCCATGTTCTGCGTT
Organism: Halichoerus grypus; assembly: GCF_964656455.1. Classification (NCBI taxonomy): domain Eukaryota; kingdom Metazoa; phylum Chordata; class Mammalia; order Carnivora; family Phocidae; genus Halichoerus; species Halichoerus grypus. The sequence continues at coordinate 173,049,938 of NC_135716.1, forward strand.
CTGGGGGTCCAGCAACATAGGGCTTGTAAGGTCCACGATCACTCTGAAGGCTCCAGGGAACAGGCCCCAGCTTCGCACGGCCGCACGCACTGGCAGGGTAGTCCAGGGGCAGTGCCCCTGGGCTGGAGGCAGGTGACACTGCCCTAGAAAAAGGAGACTCCACCTCCTCCCTCCCACAGCCACTGCCGTGCCCACAGCTGCCTGGTACGGTCCCCACCCCAGGGCGCTCGGCCTGTAGGTAAAGGTTTGCACACCTGCCCAGGAGCTGGCCCCTCCCTGCACATCTGGAAGGAAATTCACCCAGAGGTCTCCCTGTTCCCACCTGAAAGGGATGTGAAACAAAAAATCATTCAGTTCCATTTGTTAAAGCACAGTGCGGCGGGCTTGACACGGGGCGCTGGAGAGAGATGGGGCCACTACAGTGGGGTTTTGCAGTGGAGGACAGAGACTGGAGGAAGCCCCCAGCTGGCATCTGCAAGGGCAAGCCCATCTGCTCCTCCGGGAGCAGTCTTCTCTGTCACAGCGCCACTGTGGCACGTGAGCCCAACACCTCTCTGTGGTGGGGGCCGTCCTGGGCATCCAGAGTGCTGAGCAGCATCCCTGACCTCCAGCACGAGACCTAGGAGGGGCCCCCGCCCCACGCTCCTCTCCCCGAACCTTGCCAAGTTGTAACAACCAAAAATGTCTCCAAACATTTCTAGAGGTACCCTTGGGGGTACAGCCGTCTCTGGTTGAAAGTCTGGTGGCCTGCGAAGTTGCTGCCATTTGCCTCTTGTGGCGGTGACATGTGTGTGGAAGGAGAGGGACAGGAGAGAAGCAGAGCGGGGCTGGAGCCCTGGAGCCCCCAGAGGTTTGGACAGTTGCACCCAGGGGCTCCAACTCCAGCAGCCCCCTTCTTGGTTCTGAGAGCCCAGCAGGAGATTTCCCTTCCCTGGCCTCCAGTCCCCAGCTGTAGAATGTAACCGGGCCTCACCGAGCAAGGATCATGCTAACAGGTGACAGGTGTCGACTCATCCGGGACATGGGGCAAGTGCCCAGTTAAAGATCTGACTGCTACCAAGCAGAAGCCTGTTCTCCAGACTTGAGGTGAATTGAGATGGTGGTGGGAAGGGGAGCAAGGAAGAGGAAGAGAAGAGTCCTCTTGGAAATTAGTCCATACAAACCCCCCCTCCGACTTCACATCAGCCCTTGTCTCCCAACGTCCCCAAACTTGCTGACAAGGGACAAAGGTAATCCCCTGGGGCTTCCCTTCCTACCCTTGGCTTTTCCAACTTCCTCTTCTGGCTCTACCAAACCAGGCGGCCATCGTTCCCCTTCTCCCAGCCTCCATCTCTCCTGGCCCAACTTCCTCTCTGTGGATCCTGGGCCTCCTCTTTCCCAGGAAGTTACTCTACCAAAACCCCGCTGCATCCACTCCCGTGTCCCTGCACGGAAGGTGCTAACTTGCACTTGCTTTCTCACATTCCCACTGGCTGTGCTGTTCTCCAGAGATAGTGAGTCCCTGGGGGATGGGGAGGAGGAATGGGATGGGTTCTTCCCTCCCCCCACCTCCCCTGAAGCACAGGGTACTCAAAACCAGAAGTCAACAATAAACTGGCCAACCCAGTAATTCCACTCCTAAGCCTGTAAACCAAAATGCACACCTGAGTTGTTCCCAGCAACAAAGCAAAGGGTACGGATGTGGCATTCTTTGTGATGCTCCCTCCCCAAATCAGAAGCAACATAAGTTAGGGGATAAGGTAAGCACATTAGTAAACATCCATCCATAATTGCGTCTTCAAAGATCTGATGATACAAAAAAAAAAAAAAACCCTGGATATTAAGGGTAATAGCAGTTTTATTTAAAAAGGGGGGCCTGGGGGAAATAAGGAAGTTGGTGTGCACATGTGTAAAAATTATCTGGAAGAATATACAGCAAAACATGAGTAATGGTTATTTTTAGACAGTAGGGTAACTGGTGGTTTTGTTTTCTTATTTGTGTTTTTTTATTAAAATGAATGTAAGTCAATATATTCGATAACAAAGATGGAATGGCCAATTTCCTTGCAAGACACAAGCTCACACATCTGGAAATAGCCCTATATCTATTAAAGAAATTGAATATGTAAATTAAAACATGTCCATGTTTAAACTCCAGGTTCAGATGACTTCACTGGTAAATTTGACCAAATGCATAATAAAGAAATAATACCAGTTGTATGAGACTGCTAGAGCTACCATAGCAAACTAGCATGGACTGAGTGGCTTAAATAACAGAAATTTATTTTCTCATAGTTCTTGTCTGAAAGTCCAAGATTAAGGCCCTGGTAAGGTTGGTTTCTTTCTGAGGGCCCCTCTCTGACTTACAGATGGCCATCTGCTTTCTGTATCCTCACATGGTCTTTCCTCTGTACAGGTGCATCCCTCTTGTCTCTTTGTGTGCCCAAATTTCCTCTTCTTATAAAGATACCAGTCTCGGGGTGCCTGGGTGGCTCAGTCAGTTAAGTGTCTGACTCTTGATTTCGGCTCAGGTCATGATCTCAGGGCTGTGAGATCCAGCCCTGAGTTGGGCTCCGCGCTCAGCAGGGAGTCTGCTTGAGATTCTCTCCCTCACCCTCTGCCCCTCACCCATTGTCTCTCTCTCTCTCAAATAAATAAATAAATCTTTTAAAAAATAAAGATACCAGTCCAATTGGATTAGGGACCACCTAATGACTTTATTTTAACTTAATCACCCCTTTAAAACCATATATCCAAATACAGTCGCATTCTCAGATATTGGGGGTTAGCATCAACATATGAATGGGGGGAGGCAAAATTCAGCTCATAACACCAATTATAAACAAATTCTCCCAGGAAATTTAAGTGGAGGAAATGCTTCCACTTAACTCCTTCTGGTAACCACAATTATTCTGATACCAAAACCAGATAAAGACATTACAAGAAGAGAAAACCACAGATTAATATCCCTCATGAACATAGATGCAAAAATTCTTTGGGGCTTGGAACCCAACGTGGGGCTTGAACTCACGACCTTGAGATCAAGACCTGAGCTGAGATCAAGAGTTGGACTTTTAACCAACTGGGCCACCCAGGGGCCCCTAGATGCAAAAATTTGTAACAAAATATTAGCAAAGAGTCTAACAATATAAAAAAGGAAAATAGACCATGAGCAAATGGGGTTTATCCCAGAAATGAAAGGTTGGTTTTACATTAAAAATCAATCAATGTAATTAACCATAATAACAGACTAAGGAAGAAAAACTATATAATTTTTTAAATAAATACAAAGAAACAGCCCATTTGACAAAATCTGACCTTCCTGATTTAAAAAAAAAATGTCAGCAAACTGAAATAGAAGGGAACTTCATTAGCTTGAAAGAGAGCATTACAAAAACCCCTTGCAGCTAACATCATACTTAATGGTGAACGACTAATTGCTCTCCCCCCTAAGATTAGGAACAAAGTGAGGATATCTACTTTCACCACTTCTACTCAACATTGTACTGGCAAGAAAAGAAATAAAAGGCATTCAGATTGGAAAGGAAGAAGTAAGATTGTCTCTATTGGCATAAACATGGTAGTCCATGTAAAAAATACTGTAGAATCTTTAAAAAGCTACTAGAACTAATAAGTGAGTTTAGAATGTTACATAATAGAAGATGAAAATATAAGGAAATTAATTGTACTTCTATATACTAGCAATGAACAACTGGGAATTGAAATTGAAAAACACATAATAATATCCAAAAATATGAAATATTTACAGATAAATTTGACAAAATACATGGAAGACATGTACCCTGAAAACTATAAAACAATGTTCAGGAAAATCAAGGAAGACCAAAATAAATGCAGGGATATACCATGTTCATGAATCAGAAGACTGCATATTGTTAAGATGTCAGTGCTCCCCATTTGCTCTATAGGGCCAATGCATTCCCAATTAAAATCCTATAGACTTTTCTTATAGAAATGGCCAGGCGGATCCTAAAATTCATATGGAAACTTAAAAAACTCTTAGAATATTAAATCAACTTTGAAATGAAGAACAAAGTTGTTGGACTTACATCATTTGATTTTAAGGCTTATAACCTTACTATAATCAAGACAGTGTGCACTGGTATAAAGATAGACAAAGAGACAAATGGAACAAAATAGATGATGCAGAATTAAAGCTACACATTTATGGAAAATTTATTTTTTTAAGATTTTATTTATTTGAGAGAGAAAGAGTGTGAGCAGTAGGGAAGAGGGAGAGAGAATCCCAAACAGACTCCACTGAGTATGGAGCCTGACACAGGGCTTAATCCCAGGACCCTGAGATCATGACCTGAGCTGAAATCAAAAGCTGGCCACTTAACCGACTGAGCCACCCAGGCACCCCTGGAAAATTTATTTTTGGCAGTTTCATGGAGGAAGAACTGATTTTCAATAATGGTGCTAGAATAATTGACTATCAATAAGAGAGAGAGTGAAAGAGAGAGGGAGGAAGGAAGGAAGGAAGGAAAGATGGAAAGAAGGAGGAAGGAGGGAAAGAAGGAGGAAAGAAAGAAAAAGAGGAAGAATAGGAGGAAGGGAGGGAGGAAGAAAGAGAGAGGAAAGAAAAAAAGAATTTCCATTCATACCTCTCATTATATACAAAAATTTATCAGAATGGATCATAGTTCAATGAGGGTGCCAAGACAATTCAATAGGGAAAGTCTTCCACAGATGGTGCTGAAATAACTGGATATCCACATGCAAAAGAATGGAGTTGGATCCCTTCCTCACACCATACACAGAAGTTAACTCCAAACGGATGATAGATCTAATGGAAAGGTTAAAACTACAAAACCCTTAGAAGAAAACATAGGATTAAACCTTTGTGACTTTGGGTTAGGTGATGTTTTAGATACCACAACAAAAGTACAGTGGAAAAAAAAGGATAAATTGAAGTTCATTAAAATTAAAACTTTTTCCTGCAAACTATACTATCAAGAAAGTAAAAGGACAACCCACAGAATGGGAGAAAATATGTGCACATCATATGTCTAATAAGGGACTTGTATCCAGAATATATAAAGAACTCTTATAACTCAACAATAAAAAGATAACAACCCAATTTGAAAATAGGCAAAGGATTTGAGTAGACATTTCTCCAAAGAAGAGAAACAAATGGCCAATAATCACATGAAAAGAAGCTCAACATTATTAGTCAGTAGGGAAATGCAAATAAAAACCAAAATGTGATACCACTTCACATCCACTAAGATGGCTATAATAAAAAAAACAAATGATAGCAAGCATTAGTAAGGATGTGGAAAATTGGAACCAGCATACATTGCCTGTGGGAATGTAAAACAGTGCAGCCACTTTGGGAAACTCTTCAGCGGTTTCCCAAAGCTCCAAACATGGAATCACCATATGACCCAGCAATGCCACCAAGGAGAAATGAATATATCCATCCACACACAAAAAAATCTGCACACATGTTCATAGCAGCATTATTTATAATAACCAAAAAGTAGGAAAAACCCAAATGTCCATCAGTTGATGAACCGACACATAAAATGTGGCATATCTATACTGTGGAATATTATTCAACAATTAAAAGGAATAAAATATTGATGATACATGTTATAACATGGATGAACCTTGAAAAATTATGTAAAATTAAAGAAGCCAGTTACAAAAGGCCACATGTTATATGATTTCATTTACATGAAATGTCCAGAATAGGCAAATCTGTAGAGACATTAAGTAAATTAGTGGCTGCCTAGGGCTAGGGGGAGGGAGTGTGTGACAGAAGGGGCTGGGGAGTGACTGCTAAAGGGTAGGGTTTTTGGAGGATGTGGTAAATTAGATTGTGGTGATGGTTGCATAACTGAATATACAAAAAAAAAAACCCACATCGAAGTGTACACTTGAAATGAATGAATGGTATGGTACCCAAATTATATTTCAATAAAGCTATTTTTTTTAATGGATCATATTATTCAGCTTTAAAAATGAAGGAAATTCTGATTCATGCCATCTGGATAAACCTTGAGGACATTATGTTAGGTAAAATAAGCCAGTCATAAAAAAGACAAATACTGTATGATTCCACATCTATGAGGCCCCCAGAGTAGTCACATTCATAGAGACAGAAAGTAGAATGTTGGTGGCCAGGGACTAGGGAGAGGCAGGGATGGGGAGTTAATGTTTAATGGGTGCAGAGTTTGTTTCACAAGATGAAAAGCATTCTGCAGACGGACGGTGGTAATGGTTGCAACAGTGTGAATGTACTTGATGCCATTAACCTGTACACTCTGAAATGGTGAGGAGAGTAAATATTAGTTTTGTATATTTTACCAACATTTAAAAAAAATATTAAAAAATGGATCATAGACCTAGATGTAAAACCTAAGCTTATGAAATTTCTAGACGAACACATTGAAGAAAATCGTTGTGTCAGATGAGTCAGATTTCTCAGTACAACACCAAAAGCACACTATATAAGAGAAAAAAAACACAATAAACTGAACTTCATGAAAATTCAATTTCTGCTTTTTAAAAGAGGCTGTTTAGAGCATGGAAAGACAAGTCACAGACCAAAAGAAAATATTTGCAAATATCTGATAAAGGACTGATATCCAGAATATATAAAGAGCTCTTAAAACTCAATAATAAGAAAACAACACGATTTTTTTTTAAGATTTTATTTATTTATTCGAGAGAGAGAGACACAGCTAGAGAGGGAACACAAGCAGGGGGGAGTGGGAGAGGGAGAAGCAGGCTTCTGAGCCACCCAGGCGCCCAACAACACGATTTTTTAAAATGAGTAGATGAGGGCGCCTGGGTGGTTCAGTCGGTTGTCTGCCTTCAGCTCAGGTCATGATCCTGGGGTCCTGGGATGGAGTCCCACATTGGGCTCCTTGCCATTCAGCTTCTCCCTCTGCCCCTCCCCCGCTCATGTTTGTGTGCTCTCTCATTCTCTGTCTCCCCTCTCTCTCTGAAATAAATAAATAAAATCTTTTAAAAAAAATTAAAATAGGGGCACCTGGGTGGCTCAGTCATTAAGCATCTGCCTTCGGCTCAGGTCATGATCCCAGGGTCCTGAGATCGAGCCCTGCATCAGGCTCCCTGCTCGGCGGGAAGCCTGCTTCTCCCTCTCCCTCTACCCCTCCCCTCTGCTTGTGTTCCCTCTCACGCTGTGTCTCTCTCTGTCAAGTAAATACATAAAATCTTTTTTAAAAATAAATAAAAATAAAATAAATAAAATGAGTAAATGATTTGCACAGACTCTTCACCAAGGAAGATATTGGTTGACAAATGAGCATATACAAAAGGTGCTCAGGATCATGAGGCATTAGGGAAATGAAAGTTAATACCACATGAGATTTACTACACATTTATTAGAATGCCTAAAATTTAAAAGACTGACCATACTAAATTTGGGGGATGATGTGAAGCAACTGGAACTTTCACATACTTGTGGGAGGAATGTAAAATGGTACAGCCACTCTGGAAAACAGCTGGGCAATTTCTTATCAAATTAAACATACACCTACCATACGACCTAGTCAATTCACCCCTTGCTTTTTACCCAAGAGTAAAGGAAACATGTGTTCATACAAGACACATACACAAACATTCATAACAGCTACAAATTATAAATGATCCAAATGTTCACCAATTGGAAAAAGGACAGACTGTGATACATTCATACAACGGAATACCAGCTCCCCAGTTGAAAGGAGGGGACCCCGTTCCATGGGACAACACAACCTGGAGGGGGGCCTGAGGGAACTTTTTTGGGGAATGGAAGCATTTTCTGGGTGGCTGGGTTGTGGCTCTACAGGGGTGAACATCTGTCAAAATTCACTGAACTTGACACATTTTATTGGTAAATTTCATTCTTTGTAAATCGTACCTCAGTAAGGTTGATTTTAAAAGAAACAGCGTTTCTTGGGCGCCTGGGTGGCTCAGTCGTTAAGCGTCTGCCTTCGGCTCAGGTCATGATCCCAGGGTCCTGGGATCAAGCCCCGCATCGGGCTCCCTGTTCAGCGGGAAGCCTGCTTCTCCTTCTCCCACTCCCCCTGCTTGTGTTCCCTCTCTCACTGTGTCTCTCTCTGTCAAATAAATAAATAAATAAAATCTTAAAAAAATAAAAAAAAAATAAAAGAAACAGCGTTTCTAAGAAAAACAGACGGCTTCTACATTTATAACAAAAATGTTCTATATATCCATATCTATAATGATTGCTTTGCCAAATCATCCCTAATCATTAAGCGGTTGACTGTGGAGGAATGAGGCATCAAAGGACATCGTTCCCATTTTATGGAGGCAGACACCGGAGGCTGTAAACTGGAGGGCCATGTGTCTCGGCCTTATGAGTCAGGGAAGGCCCGTCTACAGGCAGCATCTGGAGGATCTGGCCAGTCCCGCAGATCAAATCCCTGAACTGCAGGCCTGGTGTGTGTGTGTGTACGCTGGGGGGAGGTGTGGGGGTGCAAGCAGAAGAAAGAGGATGATGACTAACAGCTGCTCACCTCCTCCAGGGAGCCTGCCAGGGCATCTCTTCTCTCTGGGCTCCCTTAACACCTGCGTTAGTCTGCTCTAGCTGCCATCACCAAGTACCACAGGCTGGGTGGCTTCAACAACCGACATTTCCTTTCTTACACTTCTGGAGGCTGGAAGTTGCAGGTCAAGGTGTCAGCTGGGTTGGTTCCTTCTGAGGCCTCTGTCCTTGGTTTGCGGACCGTCATCTTCTCCCTGGGTCCTCACATGCTCGTTCCTCCCTGCCTGTCCCTGTCCCAAGCTCCCCTTCTTACCAGGAGTCATATTGAATTAGGACCTACCCTAACGACTTCATTTTAACTTAATTACGTCTTTAAAGACTCTCTCCAAATATAGCCACATTCTGGGGTACCAGGGACTAGGATTTCAACATAGAAATTGAGGGCGGGCACCATTCAGCCATTGTCCACAAGCCCACGGCTACAGCCCACTGGGAAAAACCAGACTTGGGAGTGACACTGGGTCTGGTCAGCCCTTTGTTTGAGTGATTTGACCCTTTAAAGTCCCACTAACCCTTCTGGAAGTGGGGCAAATAATACCAGCTTCTAAATTGTGCTGTGAGGAGGGAGTGAGCAAAGGCTTTGTGCGAGGCAGAGCATCGTTCTTTCCCACGGAGTTCATGGTGTATCCCTCTAAGCTAACCCTTTCACCAGGTCTCACCCCCAACCCCTGGGGGGTCATATCAACAGTAAGAAATGCCTCTGGCTTATTATCCCGCCCACGTGAGTCAGAACCCCCTTGAGCCCCTACTTCCCAAATAAAGTCTTGCTATTATTTCTGGGAGTCTCTGTGGGAGCCTCGGGAGGCCCAGGATTCTCCTAGTCTCCTTCTCTGCTCCCCCATGTGACCTCCACAGCTGTTCATGGAGGCCTCAGCACCCCAAAGTTGCAGGCTCTCAGACGCCCGGTGGGGCCACCCCACCTTCCAGCCTCAGAGCCACACTGTGCTCTGCACAGAGGAGGGGGCATGCTTCTAGCCCCACACTGCCATGTCTGTCCCCTGGGTCCTACCCGGTGACCGTAGACTATGCCTGAAGCTTCTATATGGCCCTCTCCATTGGGCTCCAGCCAAATCTGCCAAATGAATATCTTGGTGTCCGCAGCCATCCCCCCATTCTGACTCCTCAGGCAGATCAACCCACCTCCATGCAAATCATCTCATGCAAACTGGTGTGAGGCCCCCACCCCCCACCCGGAGATGGAGTGCCAGGGGTCGGCACAGCCCAGGTTCCAACCAGCTCCGAAGTGTCTGGTTGCTCTGGGGACATCATAAGTTCCTAGTGGGGATCTGCCTTACCCTTTTCTCTCTGCACCCGACTCACTGCGCTGGGCCTGTTGACAGCGAATAGTAGGTGCTCAGGAAATGCCTGTTGAATGGAGTCACTTGCTGGCTTCCTGTGGGATTTCTTGGAAGTGTGGTCTTTGCCCCCCATAAGCTAATATTAATAACAACACCAACTGCCGTTTATGGAGTGCTTACAGTGTACAAGCCAAGCATCCTATATGCCCCTGGAATCCTTACCAAAACCCCGGTGGGGGGCATTCTCATTTCCCTCCACCCCATTTAACAGATGAGGAAAGAGATGAGCAGTGAGGATCCAAGTCAGGCCAGTCTGGCCCCACTTCCTTCTGAATCCCCAGACTCTGCTGCCTCCCAGGTTGATGTGTGCTTGAGGAAAGCAGCAGGGGCCGGGCCAGGGCCGGGAAAGGAAGAACCTTCTGGCAATGACCACTGCAAAGCTGCTGGCTGTGGGGATTTCTGATTCTGAAAGTACATTCCATGGCCACTAGTCTGAGTTTAGATCACTCTGAATGAACTGAGAGGTCAAAGTGGAAATCCCCCCGCTGTGTGTGACCAGCTCTGCATCATTTAGAAACAAGAGACTCTGGGTGTGAGGCATGTGGGGAAGTCAGTTTGCCCAGCGCCTTGCTTTGTCAGAATTTTAGACTCTTTCCTCCTGGGAGGAGGAGTCAGCAGGTGCCATACGTTTACTGATCATGACCTGTGTGCCTATAGTCCCCATCATTCCACCTGAACTCATGACAGCAAGCTGTCAGGGGGTGCGTTGCTGGCCCCATTTCTCAGATGGGAAACCTGAGGCTCAGAGAGATGAAGTAGTGGAATCAAGGTAATGCCATTGTTAAGCTGGAATTTGAAGCCACATCAGTCTGATAGCAAAGCTGTTGAAGGAATTTTCACAATGGGAGCACACCAAAGTACCCAACACCCAGCCAGTGCAGGGGATCAGAGACGAAGCTCAGAGCCTTCGGGGAAGCACCCTCTCCTGCAAACCTTCGGGAACTCCCAGCTTGCTCTCTGATACCCTCTGCAGGTTCCCGTGGATGGAACCCAGGCCATGGGATCTTTGCAGTGAGTGGAGCTTTGCAGGGAGGGATGGGTCGAGGGCAGGATCCTATCACTGGCTAAAAGGATGTGTTCTCCCCTGTGGGGGTACCTCTTAGGAGATGGGGGTCCACTTTCTTCTCTTCCGCAGTGAGGTTGGGGCAGCAGTTTTCCAGACTCTGCCAGCTCTCCTCACTTCCACCTCCATCAGTGTGGGGAGGGCAAGAAAGTATGGCGGAGCCCCTGGGTGCAATGACTCATCTGTAACATGGGGATTAGGGCAGCACCTACCTTATGTTACGACGTGTGAACCACTTAGAGCAGTGCCCAGCTCATAGTAAGGGTGTCTCTGGCAGATCTGTGTTCAACCCAGATTCTGCCGCGTACGGGATGTGTGACCCTAGGCAACTTTCTAACCTCTCTGAGCCCCACTTTCCTCACCTGTAAAATGGGAATATCAGCATCTTCCTCATGGTGCGGTTGTGAAAATTAAATGAGACAACAGCCCAGTGCCCGACACGCAGTAGAAGCTCCGCTGATGGTAAATATTCCTAACAGAATTTGCATGCCAGCATCTAAGCCCCTCCTGCTCCTTTCCACCCACTACCTGGAGATCTTGACGGGTTGCAGGCTAATGATATCATCAGATGTTTTTCCTACCATTTCCAGAGAAGTCAAAGCACACAGACTTGCTGACAATGACAAGTCCCGAGGAACAACCAGGCCCAATGGAAACTCATATGTGTTGATGGAGGCAGAAGCAAGGGAGTTTCTAAATTCCTACAGACTTCAGAGAATGGAAGAGGCTTAAAAACTTTCTCTGTTCCAACCCAGCATTTTCACTTCTGAACATCTACTTTAAAGCAACTACCCTTTAAACATAGACAAAGCTTTATCATCCCAGCGTTAACTATAATAATGAGTGGGGGTGACCTGAAAGTCATAATAAGGAAAAAAAAGTCAAGAAAAACAGACCCAGAAATGACCCAAATGATAGAATTAGTAGATAAAGCTATTAGAGCACTTACGATAAATATATTCCTTATGCTTAAGATAGAGGAAAGCTTGAGCGGGGTAAGTAGAATCATAGATTTTTTTCTTAAACCCAGATCAAATTTCTAGAGTAAAACAAATACACTCCAGAGGAAAGGAACAGTGGACAGGACTAAGGCAGATTTGACAACACAGAAGAAAAGGCTAGTTGTTTTCTATTCATCGTAAGCAGTGAGGGTGACATTAAAGATGACAATAATGATGGGAACCATCCATAGCTAATGTCTGTTGATCTCTAGCTATGGACCAAGCCCTGTTCACCTACCATGTTGCTTAATTCCTGTGACAGGCCTTTGAAGTAGGTACAGTCATTGTCCCCATTTTACACATGAGGAAGCAGAAGACATGATGCTCCAAGTGAGGCAGGTGGAGCACTAGGGAGGTTAGCCTTAACCCAGGTGGGCTGGGTTTGAACATCTCCTCCCACCCTCTTCACCTCCGCAGAATGCTACACAGTCCAAGCTGTGGTCACTGTGGTGGCTTTCTTTCCATGGGTGGGACTTGGTACAGTGTGCTGCATGCATGGGGCCTCTAAACCCCACGGCAGTCAGAGGAGGGAGGAACTATTGTCCCCATATTGTCTCCACCAGCAAATGAGGAAGCCAAGGATCATGGAGGAGGAGCGATTGGCTCAGAGTCCCACCGTTGATAAGAGAAGGAGCCAGAATTTGAAGCAGGTCTCTCTGGCCCCAAACCTAGCCTTTTAGATGTGCCCTGGGGTCTCGGGAAGTGTTGGGGACAGCCAGTTCTGAGCCTTCTCTGTAGCATGCATTTGCCGTTAGGGAAAAGCCTTCTGGAATCAACAAAGGACCTGTGGTCCTGGCTACTTTTGCTCCTACCCAAATGATAACCAGATCAGGAGCAGCTGGGACTCTGGGAGGTACCCACGTGCCCCATCAGGAGCCCAGATCTGGAAGATGGTACGCTGAAGTCCCGCACTGAGAGGAGTGTAAAGGAATGACCACAGAGCACACACGAGGGACGCATGTCAGAGACTATGCCAGGGTCATACAGTGTGCTTGCTGCTTACTTATTTTACATGGAGGTTATTTTCTCACAGATGAGGTAGTCAGTTGGTGACTGAGTCAAGGAACAAAGGAAAAATTAGATTCGAGAGAAAGAGCTCTCAGCAGGGACTCTTGCTGGCATACTTTTTGGGTGAGCAGGAAGCAAGGAGGTCAGTCTGTGGACTATGTGCTTGAGAGCCATCCAACGAGCGTGGGAGAAAACCAATCTCTACTACCAATGGACCCTCCATGAAACCTTGAAAGGTTACCAGTGGAGCGTCTGTGGGAGCGCATCTCTAGAATGCCTATGTGTCCTCGAGCACCTCCACCCTCTGAGTGAGTCCACACCATCTGCCTCGTTAGGATTCTCCTATGCAAACTGAGGCAGACCTGCAGAGTAAGATGTCAACACACATCAATTGCCTTCAAATCGTGCCCGTGCTGTGACGCTCAAGTTCACGTTAGGAATAGATCCTACAAAATAATTCTGGACACACACTGAGATTTAGCCTCAAGGCTTTCTCTCACTGTACCACTGTATGGACTAGAATAGTAAAAAAAAAAAAAAAAAAATGCCAAACATAAAAACAGAGAGTAAAATGGTGGTTACCAGGAGACAGGGAGGAGCGAAAATAGGACAGATATTGTTTATAGGTAAAAGCTTGCAACAAGTAGTAAATAAGTCCTAGAGATCGAATGCACAGTCTAGTGAATACAGACAACAATATTGCATTGTAATCATCAAACTTGCTGAGAGATTAGATCTTTATTCCAACCACTAAAAAGAAATTATAATTATTCGACATGACAGAGGTACTAGTTATTGCTATACTGGCAGTCATGGCATAATATATAAATGTATCCACTCAACATGTTGTACACCTGAAATTTACACAATGTTATATGTCAAATATATTTCAATCAAAAAAAAAAAAAAAGCGAATGGTGTGTATTGGATTCACAAGCGATTTTAAATTGTTTTATTGTCTGTGATTTTTCAAATCTCCTCCACTGAATGTGTTCCTTTTGCAATCAAAAAGTTAAAAAAAAAAAAACAGATATTAAAAATAAAAACAATAAAATTCCCCCGTTGCTAGAAACAGGAAATAGAAAGAGCGTGCCCTGGTGCCGGAGCTGGGAAGGACAGGGGTGGGCTCGGCCTGGTGGGGCTACGCTGATATAAGAGGCCGCCTGGATGGAAGGGGACTTCCAGCAGCTGCGTCCACTGCTCTGCGCTGGGACCATGGAGCTTCCCCTGCTCTGCACCCTGCTGGTGTTTGCTGGTGAGTGGGACAGGACCCACAGCTGGGAAGGGAAGGCGGGATGTGAGTAGGCGCTGTATGTCCTTCCTAGACTGAGCCTCTACTCTGATCCCCACTGCTCTGGCCCCCCAGTCCTCAACCCTTCTTGCCCCTGCAAGGAGCCAGCAGCAGCGGCTGGTCCCCTAGAACCCTGGCTTCAGCCACGGAGCTCTGGGCTGCCCTGCTGTGCAGCATGACTGGTCTGCAGTGAGGATGAGCAGCTAGAGGCTCAGACACTGGGGCTGGCTGAGCAGATGCCTACAGTACTTTGGACACAAGTTACAGAAAGGGATCTCCCCACCTCACCCTGCTCCCCTCTGTCACCTTGACCAAATAATAACAATCTTTCATTTACACACAGCACTGTGTACTTTTAGAACCCCTTCTTTCATGTTCATTGTCTCCCTTGAATCTGGGAAGAGGGTCCTGTTGACAGTGGTGGGAGATGGGGCAGTTTCCATTCAATCTTCCGCAGATCAAATGTGAAAATGTGGTTGCTAGCAAATCGGTGTTTTTGTTTCTCAATCCGTCCGAGTATGTAGTGTTAGAAAGGATTTGTACTTTAAAATGTGGTTTTGTGTAATTCTGGGACTACCAAATTTTTTAGAGGAACACATAACCAGGGCTACAGCGAAAACCGTCAGGGAAATTGCAGTCAAGCTACAAAAACTCATCTCTCAGACATAAAGAAGCAATAATACACTGTAGAGATAAAATATACAGGTGAACATGCATTCAAATGCTGTCTCCTGTCAGGATGACCTTGGCCAAGTCACCCTACCTCTCTATGTCCTCATCTGTAAAATGGACACAATAGCACCCTCTTCATAAGGTTGTTAGGACTTTAATTAGAAAATGTATCCAAAAAATATATATATATCCGAAGTGTTTAGCAAGTGTAAGTAATAGCGAGCCAACAATAGCTTAACACACAGCACATGTGTGATGAGCTGGTAGCTGTGATAACTCTTGGGGGAAGGGGGCCCATCCCCCTCAGTGCCAGCGAAGGATAGAAAGAGCTACCAAGACAGGAATTACTGACAAGCTAAGCCAGTTCACCAAAGGTCTCATGACCACAGATGGAGCTCCTTGGTGTCTTAGGGCTGGTTTCGCCTCACTATAAAATTATAAGAAATGAGACTACCATCCCAGAGCCTTCTGGAATCAAAGCTAAACTTATTGCTTGCCTGGCAAAGGAAAACTGCATCATTCAAGTGTGAGTTTATTTGTGTATTGTGAAGCTGACATGGAAAGGGCCAGTTTTAGGGTGGAAAGAGGGACGAGGTAGACCAGAAAGGCAAGAGCCTGAATTCAGGTCCCTGGTTGGTGCACAGTTGGGTGGTAACTCTCTTTGCCGTGGCTTGCCTTCAGGTTCCTCATCACGGAATCCGGGCTTCCAGTGGGCCTGGGATGGGTCATTAGTCCCCTCAAGGCTTAGCAAGGGTTCTCTTAAAACATTTTACAGCTGGAGCCACCGTGTCAAACAGGAGTGACAACGTGGGTTCCTGCACATTGAGGGGACACGCTGGGGACAGAACAGACCTACAAGTACCGGACACCCCTGGTCACTTTTAGCTGCAGCCCATTGCTCGAGCCCCTCCCAAACCCCCTCTTCCCATCTACCCCTCCCCCAGTTTGGGGCTCACTCCCACTTTGGTATTTACTTCATTTGCACACAGCTTCCATTATAACACCATTTACCTGGGAATGGGAGGGGAGGTCCATAATGAGGTCACTCGAAGGGCCCCACCTGGCCACGTCTCCCTGAGACTCAGCTCCATCTGTGTCCTCGAACCGTCTCTCGAGGTTGTACACGTGCACAGTTCGGTCTCCTTATGTTGTCTGTTCCTCCCAGGCTCTCCCCTGAATTCATCGACTTCATATATTTTATTTCTCCTATCTCAACATTAAGCATTCCTCTCCCCCAATAAAATAAAATCCCCTTATGACCAATTCTAATGAGTAGCAATTATGACTACAATGAAAAATATCCATGAAAATCATTGATTTCTAAATCACACTGCCTCCCAGGTGAGCCACGCGGTGCTTTAATCTGCAGTTTTCTCTCAGGGAGGCGAGGGGCAGCGCGGAGTGCGGGGAAAAGAGTGAGTCTTCCTGTTACAGAATGGGAACTCAATGCAGAGGCAGGGAATGGCACCAAACTGCTTCGGGTTTTAATCCTAGCTCCTCCATGTACCAGCCACTGTGACCCGGTACGAGGCTCAAGCTGCACATCTATGAAGTGGGCATCAAACATAGTTCTTGTTGTACCAGTGTCAGTTTCTTAGTTCCCATAAGTATACGGTAATTATGTAAGCTGATCATAACATCAGAGGAAAGTAGGTGAGGGGTGTATAAGAACTCTCTGTAACTCCTTGCAACTTTTCTGTACATCTAGAATGTACCAAGATAAAAAGTATATTTATTGGGGGGAAAAAAACGAGTATTTATCTCATGGGTTGAATGGAGTCAATAAATTATTACATGAAAAGACGCATAGGGTCACCTTGGTGGCTCAGTTGGTTAAGTGTCTGCCTTCGGCTCAGGTCATGATCCCGGGGTCCTGGATCAAGCCCCATGTCGGGCTCCCTGCTCAGCGGGGAGCCTGCTTCTCCCTCTCCCTCTGCCCCTCCCCCCGCTCGTGCTCTCTCTCTCTCTCTTAAAAAAAAAAAAAAAAGGCCTGTAATAAGCACTCACTATCGCTATATTTTTAATAGCCTTACTGGTTGTAGTCATTTTATTATCCAAGGTCATGGGTTTGGTCCAACCAGGCACAAGTGCCAGGCCTGTGACCTCTGATGTTCATGTCCTCTCCTTGTTGCTGGACTCTCTGGCAGGTGTGATTCCAACCCAGGGCGGGATCTTGAACCTGAACAAGATGATCAAACGAGTGACCGGGAAGGCACCCATCATCTCCTATTGGTCCTACGGCTGTCACTGTGGACTTGGTGGCAAAGGCCAACCCAAAGATGCCACAGACTGGTAATCCTTTCGCAGGCAGGGCCACGGGTGGCAGTCCTGTCCTGCTGCCACCCCAGGACTCTCCCATTTCCTGTTCCTCCATGTATTCATTCCGTGAATTCATTTTGTGCTGTGTGCTAGGGAACTCTGCTGAGGCCCGGTACCGTCCCGGCCCTCCTGAAGCTTGCCTTCTAGCTGGTTCTGCAGAGTTTCTGAAGGCCCCCCGCCCTTTGCACTTCCAACCCCTGATCTAGTTAGAACACCCACACACACTCCCTGCTGCCATTTCACACTGTTTGTTTTTTTTTTTTTAATTCCTACCTTTTTGTCACTGTCTCATTCAATCTTTACCACACCCCCCGGGAATCAGCCAGGAGGGAGGGCACTCCCCTCACCCACCACTTACAGGCTGTGTGACCTTGGGCATGTGGCTTGACCTCTCTGAGTCTGTTTCTTCATCTGTGAAATGGGGATTATCCTAGTGCCCCCATCATAGGATGGTAGTGCAGACTGGGAGAATATTCACAGACAAAACACATGCCTGGTTCATAGAAAGCACTCAAGAGGCCTTAGCCAGCGGGACCATAACCCTGCCGGCCTTGACTCCTCCAAGGCGGGCACTCGGTTTCTACCCTTGGGCAGCTGCACTCCCTGCCCGTCCCTCCTCCTGTCCTCTCCCTCCAGGTGCTGTCAGAACCATGACTGCTGCTATGCTCACCTGAGACAGCACCGATGCCATGTCCACACAGACCATTATGACTACACCTTCTCCCACGGGGACATCCAGTGCTGTGAGTGCCCGGGCCTCGGGTTTGGAGTTAGAGGCGAAGGAAGGGAGTTCTGGCCCTTACTGCCTTCATGCGCTGTGTGACAATGCACAAGCCGCTCAACCTCTCTGTTTTTCTCATGTGTCCGGTGATAGTAGCGGGGCTGTGGAGGAATTTGGGGTTGGGAGTATGGAGAAGTCCAATGGGGCTTTTGACCCCTCTAGGATTTGGAAGGCTGGCAGACCTCAGCTTGGATCCCAGAGCCACCATCAACCAGCTGTGTGACCTTGAACACCCTCTGAACATCAGTATTCTCATCTGTAAACTCAGGATGATAACAGTATTCTACCCCCTAAAGTTAATTCAAGAACTAAAATGAGAGCAGACAGAATGAGCCTCGCACATACCTGCTGCCAAGTGCATGCTCGATAAATCGCTTGGACTACATAAGATATCACTGTTACAACTTACTTCGTGACGGTCCTCAGAGCGGCCCAGCCAGGAGCAACCCCACCCTGATGAGCTCCATTTTATAGACAAGGAAAGTGAGACCAGAGTGAAGAGGTGTTTGCCCAGGGTCACCCAGCTGCAGGTGACAGAGCCTGGGCTAGACCTCAGGTCCCCCCTGGCCCTGGGTCCATGCTTGGAGACAGCGGGCAACTCCCGGGGCTGGGAATCAAGTGGGTTCGTCACATCAGTCCCTGTTCATTAAAGGTTTAATAATAATAGCAACAGGGGCGCCTCGGTGGCTCAGTCGGTTAAGCGTCTGCCTGCGGCTCGGGTCATGATCTAGAGATCCAGGATCGAGCCCCCGTGTCGGGCTCCCCGCTCAGCAGGGAGTCTGCTTCTCCCTCTCCCTCTGCCCCTCCTCCCGCTCATGCTCGCTCTCGCTCTCTGTCTAATAAATAAATAAAATCTTTAAATAGTAATAATGCAACAGTAATGGCCAACATTTATTGAGCACCTACTGTGTGCTGAGTGCTTTGCTTCTTCAGTACTCTCGACAGCCCCAAGGCAGCACCTACCCTCACCCCAAGTACAGAAAATGAAACTGATGCCCCAAGGTCCCTTCGGCCTCAGTCTCTGCACATGCTGTTCCATCTGCCCGGAACAGTTCCCCTCTGCCACCCCAGCTTTCCACAGGGGGAGCAGAACCTTCCCACCTCAGCTCAAATGGCTCTTGACGCTGAGTACGGTCCCCCTATTTTACCGTCCTGTAGCCCCTGCACCATCCCTTCCTTCCGCGAGGAAC
Organism: Halichoerus grypus; assembly: GCF_964656455.1. Classification (NCBI taxonomy): domain Eukaryota; kingdom Metazoa; phylum Chordata; class Mammalia; order Carnivora; family Phocidae; genus Halichoerus; species Halichoerus grypus. The sequence goes on from NC_135716.1 coordinate 173,069,145, forward strand.
AGGTTGTGATCCCCATTTCTGTGGTTCTCGAGTATCTGCTGCCCCCACGGGAGCGTGAACTGCACGCATCCATTCGGGTCAGTCCTGTCCCCCCAGGCCCTGCCACAGGATGGGTGCTTGGTTGTTTATTAAATGGATGAATAAATAAAGGAGCAAAGACAAACAGGGAGGTCACGGTTCGTGCCCAGGGTCATGCAGCTAGAGTCCAAGCAGCTGGGAAGGGTACTCGAAAGCTGAGCGAGGACGGGGCTGCCTTCAGAAACTCCCTCTGGGACCCTAAGGCCGCCCTGGGCTCTGCGTCGGGAGGGGACGGACACTGAGCCCCCTTCTCCACCCGCAGCCAACAAGGGGAGCTGGTGTGAGCAGGAGCTGTGTGCCTGTGACAAGAAGGTGGCCTTCTGCCTGAAGCAGAACCTGGACACCTACCAGAAGCACCTGCGTTACTACTGGAAGCCCCGCTGCAAAGGCCAGACCCCTATGTGCTAGCAGGGGCCCACCCCGCTGCCCCACACTCCCTCCCGTGCCTCAGCATCTCTGGCTCTGGCGCTCCGCCCCTGCCCCAGCATCTGACCCCCTGAACCGGCCTGGGAGGGTCTCAACCACGCCCCACCCTCCTTCCTGCTCTTGGACCTTCCAAATCTTGACCGAGGCCGCCGCTCTCTTCTGAGCGTGTATTGAGATCTGCGGAGAAGCCAAGGCCAGGAAGCCCCTGGGGATGGTGTTTGGGCCGAAGCCACAGGTGTTGGGGGTGGGGATTTGGGGTCCATGGTGGGTGGGTCCCCCTTGCCACTGCCACTCGACAGGCCCCCTGGCTGAGTCTCACCCAGTCTGACACACTGTCCAAGCTGCAGCCAGGGTGGCCTCTCTGAAGGGCAGTGTTGATCCTTCTGTCCACGTGGCTCTACTTCTTAAAACCCAAAGCCCCCCACCACCCCCACCCCTGGTAGGACCTCTCACGGAGTTTGGGGCCTGCACTGCCCAGCGTTATGCCATTCTCCCAAACTAAGCTGGGCAGTCCTATCGGGCAGGGCCCATGACTGTCTTGGACTCAGTTGCATGTCTGCTCCAAAGCGGTACCCAGGACCAAGAAGAGACTCCACGAATGTCTCCTGAGCTAGGGACCGGGTGAAGCTGCCTGGTCCTCTTGCTCCAGGCCCAGGTCCACACACGCATGTGGTGTGTCCTCTCCTGCTTCCAGAAGCTTTCTCAGGCTGGGACCTCTGCAGAGTGCTCCGCTTGCCGTCCCCAGGTGGCCGAGCCCCACCTAGGCCCCTTGGGGTCCAAGGGCCACAAGCAACAGAAGCCTCCCCTGGCTGACTCCTCCTCAGCTCCGAGGGCTTGCTCCCTCCTCCAAACCCGCATAGCACTTTATGGGTCTGTAATCAACCAGGTTTCATCTTGAGTGGGACATAATACCTGGCCTTTTCCAATCCCCTCCAACTGGACCGGAGCTCCTGGAGGACGGGGGCTTTGTCTCTCATCTTTGTTTCCTCTGCTCCCTGAAATAACAGGTGCTCGATTAATGCTTATGGACAAATGAGCCCATAATGGATGAATGGAGGTTGTGGCAGATGCTGGTGCCCCAACCAGATCCCCTCCTGGCCCTGTCTCCCAACCCCCAGCTAAGCCAGATGGTTGGCTGCTACATGCTCACATCTGTCTCCTTCTCCTCTTTGTCTGCTGGAAGCCCACCTCTAACCAGTGACTAGAGAGTGTAGTACCAGAAGGATGTAATTGCCCGGCCCCAACCTCCATGCAGGACCACCCGGGCAGTACGTTGCATGTCCCAGAGCTCCTTGTGGGATCAGGCTGAGGCCAGACGTCTAGAACACCTCTTTGCTTAGCTTCATACCCTGGTCTGGCCTGTTTCCCCTGCTGCCTTACAGGTTTCTCCTGAGAGCATGCCCTCAGTAAATCACCCACTTGCACAAGAATCCTGTCTTGGACTCAGCTTCTGGGGAAACTGACTTGGGATGGATAGATGGGTGGATGGATGGATGGATGGATGGAAGGATGGATGGGTGGATGGATGGATGGGTGGGTGGGTGGGTGGGTGGATGGATGGATGGATGGGCGGGTGGGTGGGTGGATGAATGGATGGATGGATGGGTGGATGGATGGATGGATGGGTGGATGGATGGATAGGTGGGTGGATGGATGGGTGGGTGGGTGGGTGGATGAATGGATGGATGGATGGGTGGGTGGATAGATGGATGGGTGGATGGGTGGGTGGATGAATGGATGGATGGATGGGTGGATGGATGGATGGGTGGATGAATGGATGGATGGATGGGTGGATGGATGGATGGATGGATAGGTGGGTGGATGGATGGGTGAGGGGGTGGGTGGATGGATGGATGGATGGATGGATAGGTGGGTGGATGGATGGATAGGTGGGTGGATGGATGGATGGATGGATGGGTGGCTTCTTCATATAAGGATCTGTCATCTGTATGTGATTAGCTATGTCTCCAGCAACAGGGCTAGAGCACCAGGAGCCACTCACACCCTCCAGCCTGTCACACATGTAAGTGAAACAGCTGACAGAGAACTTTCCTACTTCTACATGAAGCTAAGGGGTTCATGTGAGGCAGGGTAATTGGAATTAAGAACCATGGCACTAGGTTCAAATTCCAGTCATACCACCGACTAGCCATATGACCTCACCTAAGGAATCTTGAGTTTCCTCGCATGCAAAGTATAGATGAAAGTTAGAAGAAAATAAGACAAGGTCAGCCGATTAAACAAGATTTATGTGTATGAAGCTGTTAGCACAGTGCCCGGCACATGGTAATGCCTCTTTATTTTTTAAAAAAGATGTATTTATTTTAGAGAGAGAGCAGGGAGGAGGCGCAGAGGGAGAGAGAGAGAGAGTCCCAAGCAGATTCTGTGCTAAGCATGGAGCCCGTCGCGGGGTTTGATCTCATGACCCTGAGATCATGACCTGAGCGGAAACCAGGAGTCCGGCACTTCACTGACTGAGCTGCCCAGGCGCCCCAGTAATACCTCTTTAAATGTTACCTGCAGTACTCTTGCTCTTGTTGTTATGTAATGACCACAGCTGAAATCAAGATACATCAGAAGAAAATAGTTAATCAATGTCCCCCTTCTTTCCACCCATTTCCTCTCTCCCTTCCACATGACTATGCAAGCCATGTCAGTTAGATTCTGATGCACCATGTTTATTTATTCAAGAGCTGGTGACGCCCACTTGTCCATTAGAGCTCCTGTGTGCCAGGCCCTGTGATGGTGACAAGATCAGTGTTGGCAGGTAGGGGCATTATTGTCCCTATTTTACAACCTGAGGCTCAGAATGGGGACAGCAACTTCCAAGGTCCCACGACCAGCAAAAGCAGAGCCAGGATTCCACCCCAGACTCTCCCCACTCTGTTCCCTGGCAGACTCCCTGTCCCATTTGTACTGGTCAGGAACTTCCTGTGACTTGATGGACTTCAACAATGAGGGCATTTATGACCTCACATGACAAGAAGTGTCATGTGAGGGGTATGGTGGCTTTTCGGTGGCATGGTGATGTCATCAGCACCGGGTGTCTCTCCTACTCTTGGCCACCCTCGCTGTGCTGCGCTGGGCCCCTGGGCGGCTCATCCCAGCTTCCAAACCGCAGCTGTGCTCCAGACCCCAAACCTGGACATGATAAATCCAGCAGAGAACATGTTGTCCCTTTCGTGTCTGTTTTTAATGAGCCCTACCGCCACCACCCGGCAGACCTCCCCCACAGGACTGATCACCCTAAACCCTAGTGCTTCAAGGTGATGGGATTACTCTGGTCAGTTTCGATTCCTCAGGTTTCATTTACCCTTGAGAGGAGACAGGGTTAATGTCCCCGAGTGGCGGGTAGCGGCTACAACCAGAGCTGTTGGGGTTGTTGATAGGATGGCCTCGGGTGGGCAAGTCCAGGGCTGGGTCAGGAGGAGGACCGTGCCTGTGGCGCTCCCCTCTGTGAGCTAAGCACCTGGTGCAGGGCCTGGTGGTCACAGAGTAGGTGATCAATACTTACTTGTTATGAATGAATGATGAATGAATGAATCAATCCCAGGTTGGTAAAGACATGGGACTTTGCACCAAGAGGTGGGATGGGCAGATGGGGTCTCAGAGCAGCCAGGACTGAGTCCGCAGAATAAGATAGGACCCCCCCACCCTGTGAGTTCTCATTCTGGGCCAATTTCCAATTCCTGGAATTGGGTAAGAGGCACGAAGGAAGGGGAGACTGACCGGCAGCTTCTGTTCTCCACGCCCGTCTCTCAAGTAGCCTGGAGGTAGGAGGCAGACAGGACAGTCACTGTGCTTCCTGTTCCTTCCGGGGTCAGACTCACAAAGGGACAACCACAGGGCGGGGAGGAAGGGGGGGAGCCAGCACGGAACAGCCAACATTAAACACCTGGGGTGCCTACTCACCTGCTCCCCTCACCTCCCTGGGGCATGGTATTGTCACCTGCATCTTCCAGCTGCAGAGACTGAAACTCGAGGGTGAGTCACTTGCTGATAAGTGGCAGGGCCGGGACTTGAACCCAGTTCTCTCTGGCTCCAGGGCCATGTCTCACCCTACCTCCCACACTCTTTCTGGGGACAGTTGGTGAATCAGCCCTGGGTGCCCCTTAGTGGGCAAGAGGCACACCCAGGGATAAGGAGGTGAGGGGGATGTGGCAAGGCAGGAAGCAGCCGGGGAGAGGGGTGGGGGGGTAATATCGTACTGACGGTAACCGTAGTGCTCAGATAGAGCCCTCCCATTGGGAGCCCTTAATCCCACCGCTGAATCCAATCCCCAGGCCTCCTGGACCCAGGGTGCGACCTCCAGGGGCTGGGGCGGGGGGGTAGGTGCCAGCCCGGGGGCACGATGGGCAGCTGCCTTCTCCACAACTCTGCCTGTTTTCCCAGCAGGAGGCTCTCCCAAATACCCATGCTCCTTTCACGCATCGTCTCTGTTGCTGGGTGCGATGTGCGCTGGGGCTGCTCCTATCCCCCATCTCCCCTGTGTCAGTGCCCCCTGGAGGGGGGTTTAGGGGTGTTCCTTTGGGGTGCAAGGCGTCCTTGCTCACTGCTGAGGTCACCCCGGAGCTGATCTCACCGGGGCAGCCTGGACAACAGGGAGTGAGGGCCCGGCTGGCTCTAGAGCTTGGGGGTCCTCTTTTTCTTTTTTCCACTTAAAATAAAGAAGTTTTAAAGTAGTTTGTGAAAACTCAAAGCAGGTCAGAAAAGGCAAGGTGGAGGAGAGTTTCCTTCCTTTCTCTCTCTGCTTTAGGCTCGGGGCCAAGCCTGACTGGCTTAGGGGCCTCTCCTAGATGGACTTCCCTGGGCTCTTTGCAAGACCGGCCTCCTCGGTCATCCAGAGCTTAGCTGCCAGTCACTCCCTGAGAAAGGTCCCTGCCCTCCCACCTAAAGCAACCACCTCCCACCCTGACTCGGTCTCCCTGCCTTATTTCAGTTCTCTGCTTACCTTTTCTGTTGGTTTTCTTAATCACTCATTCATCCATTTGTTTATCTTAGATTGGAAAGCAGGTGTGCGTTATCACCTCCCAGCCCCTCCCTCAGAACTATCAGAAATCAGCCCCCTCCCTCTGCCGAGAACACGCCCCTCCTCCCTGCAGTCAGAGACCATTCTCGAGGGAGACTGTGTCTTCTGGAGCCCCGTCCCCCGGGCCCGGGCTGGCCTGGGGCGAGGATCTCCTGTCCCATCAAGGATCCAGCCCCAAGATGAGGCTGCCACAGGGCCTGGCTCTGTGGATGCCTGCAGAATGCGTCCCACCTCAGTCCCCAAAACCCCAAGTCTGGGAACCACAGAGCAGAAGGAAGAGGAAATAGAGGAAATAATTCAGCCAGGTGGCTTCTGGCTTCTTAAGAGGGAGATGGGAAAATGCCATTTTTCAGAGTTCCCCGGTGCCAAGAATCTTCTACACATGATCACATTACACCTGCCCCCACCGGATGGGTATTTTGACTTCCTTTTCCGGGGGAGGAAACAGGCTCTGATAAGTAAAATATCTCGCCCGAGGTAACTCACTCAGCAAGAAGCAGCAGAGGCTGGGCACAGGAGGTCAGACCACGCCAAGATCTGCCTCCGGGTTCCACCCTCTCCAGCCCGGATGGTGTGCTCCCATCAGGGGCAGTTCTGAAACTTCACAGTGGACAAGAATCCCCTGGCAGAGAGTGTTTAAAAGGCAGGTTCTTGGGCCAGAATCCACACCCAGAAGGTCCGATTCTGTAAGTCTAGGATGCGCTGCTGGAGATTTAGCTACATCTGGCTCAGGACTACACTTCCAAAAGGGTGCAAGCTGGCTCCCCTCTATCATCGGGTCCCCGTTGCCCACTTCCCTTATGGCCAGCATCCAGAGCAGGCAGAATCTGTCCCCATGGCCAGTCATGGGGCTGACCAGCCCATTAGTACCGAGGTTTGTTCATCCTGTGCCAGCACAGCTCAGTGAGCTGGAAGATTGGAGACCCACCTTCTAGATCAGACTCCATGCAAGCCCCGTTCTATCAGGCCCCACTGCTTCCTCTGCCAGGCAGGAGGGGGGAGGATCCTGCTTCCCAAACCCCAGCCTTTCACACATCACCATCCAGATGTTTGGTTTAATATTTTAATTTCCCTCTTTTTTTTTTTTTTTTAACATTTCTTAACCTAAACAAATTTATTTAAGAAGGAAATTAATTCCACTCTGGTATAGTGAAAACCAGTATCACTTGTCATCCACAGAAGGTGACCATAAAAGTAAATGCAATGGAAATAAAACTCTTATTGGAGAGAAAAGTGCATGATCAATAGTTGGCTCAACTAGTGAGCATGGGAGAGGTGCTGAGATCCCCCAGGCTCCACGCAGAGAACACCTTCGCCTGGATGTATTCTGGACAGGAAGGGACTAGAGAGGGAGCAGGTCAGGTGCTCTGTGAGCAGCACTGTTTGTCCTCTTCTCTGGCGAGTCCCAAGCCAGGTGGGGGGTAGGGGGGGAAAACAGCTGGGTGATGCCGTAGAAGGTCCTGGAGACAAGGAAGGAGGAACGCACAGTCTTCTCTTGGGGAGCACAAGCACAGCAGGGGAAGAAGGGGGTCACGGAGTACTGGACTGGGAGTTAGGAGACCCCCACGCTAAGCCAGCTTCTGTGACTCTCTTGCAACAAGCCCTCAAAAGGGATCAGAATATGCCATCCCAGAATATGCCACTTTGCATACAAATTATTTTGAGCTGAAGGCAATTAAGAATCCACAGATGGCGGGAAGAGTTCCCTGCCCATCCCTTATCTGCCTCAAAGCAGGACACAAATTTCCCTTTGAGGAAGTGCCCCCAACCCTTGTACTTGGAGAGACGGGCAGCTCTTATCATCAAAGCTGGGGAGTCAACATCCAGATCGGTTTGCATAAACAGACTTTTCTAAAATAGCCTTTCTTCCATTAGTTTCCCCATATAGCTCTTAGTCATTTCCCCACAGGTTATGTTCCTTGAAGTCCAAACTCTCTCTCCTTTGCTAAAAAGGAATCTCCTGAGTCTCATCACTCAGAGTTTCACTTCTTTTCTGTAAACGCCTGTGCATGTCAATATTGATAAATATCATGTGGCTTTTCTCCTGTTAATCTGTCTTTTGTTAGTTTAATTTGCACGCTCCCATGCATTACACCTTAGAGGGTAGAGGAAAAATTTTCTCCACCAACACTGGCCTGCAGTTCCCCATTGACACCAAAGTGGTCAGGGTGAAAAAGCTCATGTTAAATGGAAAGGTGAATAAAACAAGATGCATAACAGTACATCCATCTTGACTCTATGGGGAAAATGTACTACATGAGAAGTTGGCAGGAAAAATGCTCTAATGTAGTAGTCAAGAGTGTGGGCTCAGGGTCCCGCATACAAGGTCTGCCAGCTCTTAGGGTCTCCTGACTCCTGGATGTAGGATCTTGGGCACAAGTCACTGAACCTCTTTGAGCCTCAGTTTCTTTACCTATAAAATGGGAATTATCATGCTGTCTTCACAAGGTGTTGTGAGGGGTGAATGACAGACCCCTGGAAGGCACTTGGCACCCTGTCTGGCATGTAGAGACCAGCCTGTGGAACACACGGCAGTTGCTGTCAAGCTCATTGTTGAAGGGCTATTGGCAGCAGTGGTCATGGGTCATGGTAGTGGTGGCAGCATCCCCATCTTTATTTTACTGATGTTTCTTTCCTTCTCCCCAGGGCTCGTGCTCAGCTGGGCCTGCTTGTTGGAGCTCTATGGCATTCGCAAGCAGGCCACGGAGAAGCGACCCCTCCTTAGCCACCTCACCGGTGGCTGTCACTGTGGCTTGGGGGGACCAGGGCAGCCTGTGGATGCCAGCGACTGGTAACTCTCCCCTCCTGGGGCAGCAGGCGTGCTGGGCAAGGTCTGAACTGAAACCTTGTCTGGGTATTGTCTTGAGCGGGGGCAGCCATATTGATTCAGCACACCTTTCCTGGGTGAAGAGGGGGGGCTCTGGGGTTCATCCCCTTCTGCCCTGCTTACCAGCTGTGGTTTCTGGGGCAAGATCCTTGACCTCTCTGTGCCTCAGTATCTTCACACACAGGATGGGGTGTTCATAGTACTTCCTTTGCAGGTTAATATGAGGATTCAGTGGAACCGTGGTGAAGCACACTTAGGATACTGTCCACACTGGGATCTGCTCCACTGTGTCAGGCACCAGGCAAGGCAGTGGGGGCTCAAAGAAGTGCCAGTTCCAGCCCCCAAAAGGTTCCCAATCCCATGAGGGGGAGACTCCCCCAAACTTCAGCTTCTGAGAAGCTGGTTCAAGTCCTGGCACCACTAACTTGGGTGAGATCTCAAGCAGGACATTTTTCTCTCTATCTCTCAGTTTCCCACTCTGTGAAATGGGATGTTTTGAGGTTATATTGGATCATGGATTTGACAACACTTTGCAAAGCATAAAATCTTAAAAGGTCTGGAGAGTTCTACATAGAAAGGAAGTCTGCAAGCTGAAACACATTAGAACTTGGATTGGATGCTCCATAAAATAGCACAACTGTCTCTAGATACAGAGATCCTTACAGAAGATAATAAGAGGTTCGAGGTTTATAATCAACAAGTTAATTTGAAACCTGAGTAATCTCGGCGTCCGGCAGCTGGCTTACTTTGATTTATAGGAAACCAATTGTGCAACATTCCAGATTTATTAAATCAGCCGTTTAGAACTGATGACTCAAAGAGTTTTTAGGCATGGCAACCAAACAATTTTCAGATTCTCTGCCTCAGGGGTTCTCAAACCTGATAAATGAGTTGTTTGCCAATTTGCAGAATCTATCATTTTGTTCTTGATGGGTTGATGAGTTTGAGATGTGACTTTTCTTTCTAGAAGATCCATCTCCCTTTCTCTCCAGCTCCTTGCTGGAGAAAGGATGGGGCAGCTGAAGTAGAGTGGGAACATCAGTACAGAGGAATTCACACAATGACCAGGAATCTTCCAGGAAAGGGTAAAATCAAAGGAAAACCAGAGCTGGGCAGTAGTTAAAGGGGGAAAAGCAGATTCTAACCAGGAACAATTGCAATGGGAGACAAGATCCCTCATATACAACTGGGCTCAGTTCAGAATACAGCATGGGCACGTGGGGATTTACAGCCACGGAGCAGGCAGGGGTGGAAAATTGCTAAGGGGATATACATCTGAGGTAAGGAGGGGATTCTAGCTAAGCTAACCCAACAGGATTCTTGCCAAAGGCAGGCCTGGGTGATCAGACATCACCTGGAGGACGATGAGGAGTGAGGAACCTGATCAGATATCAAGGTGATCAGATATCGAGGGTGAGGGTTTTGGCTAAACCTAACTTGACAGGATTCTTGCTCTTAAGGATGAGGCTGAGTCAAAAAAAGGTCTTAGAGGAGCCTGACTAAATTTGGTCAAGGAGAGTCTTCATCAGTCCCTCTTCTTGTTCAAGGAAAGAAGAGACATCTTTCCTCTGAATAGCAGGAGTCTGTTCATGGTTTCGTTGCCTTTTGTTCATGAAGGATCAGCTAACCCACCGCTTGGGACTTGGTCCTAGAGGCTACCTGCTGGATGGTGCGAGCAGTTGGGCATCGAATGGGGGAATCTCTATGAAAATAATAGAAAGACAAAGATTAGTCGTTGGGAGCCCACTTTCTGAGACCGGAAGGCAGCCAGTCGGAAGAATTCTAGATCCTGGGCTGGAGGTATCTGCAGGGGGAGTGAGGACCACAATGGCAATCCAACAGACTTGCTGGCTTGCAGTTCGAATGTCTTTGGCGATGGCATCAGGGGTTCCAGTAAACTCTCTGAGCGGCTCACAGGACAGCAGACACCATCTATTGTGACTTCTCTGGAGTTCCTGTCAAGTCATCCAGCTTCTCTTTCCAGGGCATTGCGAAAAGGACACTTTCAGTTCTCAGTGATGCGAGTCAGGAAAGTGGGAGAATAATTATCTGGGGGATTATAGTCAGATATTAGAGAACCCCAAGGTTGGGCAATAGTTTTCCGTTAAAACACAAAATTTCTCTCTGCAGTCACCCCCCTTTCTGACCAAAGAGAATCAATGCCCGGCTATTCTTGTTTACAAAATTATTCTGGTCTCATTCAATTGGGCATGATTATTTACATAAGGGCAGCAAAAACAGAGATTGACCACGTAGGCCTTTTTGAGTTTGCTGCCCTAGAGCCTTTCACAAGGAATCTCAGATTAGACACTTAAGAAACCTCTAGAGGCTAAGAAGCCAAGCCAGGAACTCCTCACCAGACTTTGCCTTCAGTACCCATAGATTTGGGTGACTTCCTCTCCTCTCAAGGTCCCCAAGATATCCTAAGTTCCCTGGGTCTGCCAGGAAGTGACCTTCCTTACTCGCCTGCAAGGCTGGGAGCCCTGGAAAGCCATGTCCCAGAACACTATTTTTCAAGAGGGCTTTGTGAGTATTGGTCCCATAAAGTCAGCCTTAAGTCCTTAAAACTCTCTGGTCATATCTGATCCTGTGCGCATCGTTCTCAAATAGGACATTCCTATCAGAGCCTTGGTTTATATAACCAGTGTTTCCAATGATGATCTGTTGCAAGGAGAACTGATTCTTAGTGAACTCAGGCAAATAATTATATGGTCATGGAAATAAGAATACTCACTAAGAGCTTCTGAATGTTGGAGGGAGCAGGTGAGGAGAACACATAAATATTTCATTTCTGTTTACAAAAGTACCGTCTACTAAACTGTTTTGAGCATAGACAACCTACAAGACAAGAAAAAGAGGTTTGTTATAGCTGGAAAATAGAATGTTAGAGACCCAGCTATATTCTAATGATCCTGGTTAAAGGGACTTAACAAGCTTCTTGCCCTTCGGGACGAGACTCAGGGACAAGGCCCAGTCAAACAAGGGCTTAGAGGAGCCTGGGTAAAAGGTTGGGGAAGGAGAGCCTTTGTCAGCAACAAACTTACAGGAGTGTTCTTGGTTTAAACAGTGGAGAGGTGAGTGACACATTTTAAGAAAATATTTGATCATAAAAAATGAAAAATGTTTTAAAGATTTATTTATTTATTTGGGAGAGAGAGATTGGCGGGAGGGGCAGAGAGAAAGGGAAAGAATCTGGGGCAGACTCCCGCTGAGCACAGAGTCTGATCTCACAACCCTGAGATCATGATCTGAGCAGAAATCAAGATTTGGACACTTAACAGACTGAGCCACCCAGGCGCCCCCAAAAATGAAAAATGTTTTAAATAAATTATTTAATTAAAAGGGAAAGTTATGAAATGTGCATATGTTAAGTGGACTAGGATGGTCATATATAATTCAGGATTTATTAGGAGAGCACACCTCCTACACCTTTACCCCTGGAGGTACTGTCTCGAATTTAGAAATGCATAAAATTAGGGCCAGGACCACAGGTCATCTGAGTCTCTGTGGATGTCAAGAGGCTGTCCCCACAGGTATATGTGAGTGTACCAAGTGGGCTTTGCTCATCTTTTGTGACCTGTGCAGCCTCCCGGTGTCCCCACACCTGACTGCTTTGTGCATCCAGGTGCATCCGGGAGCTTGTTTACAAATACAGATTTCTGGTCCCCGACCGGGAGTTGGGATCCAGCCCGGGGATTTGTACTTGCAACGGCAGGGAGTTCAGAAGCAGCCCTCCTACCTGCCGGGCGGAGGGCAGCCCTAGAACGCATCAGGTGCCCCGGGGGGCCGAGCTTTCCCAGCTCCACTAGGACTAAACTCCTAACCCTTTCTATCCCAGCAGACAAGATGCACGACGCTAGGAGATCGAGCTAGAGTCACGAGGTCCCCCTGTAGTGGTGGTGTGGCCTAGCGACCCCACCAAGGCCTGAGCGTGTGTGAACGGGGGCCTTCGCGTGCAGGGCGCACTGCTCTTTGCTGGCTTCGGTGGAGATGGTGTACCGCCATCCATGCCGGACCAAGAGGATCTGTGGGGAGGGAGGCTGGCACAGCGTCACCCACCGCCTTCCTGCTTCAACAGGAGCCTCTTGGTTCAACTCAAAACTCCTTCATCGAGCATCTCATTCTTGCCATGGTGGGGAGTACCCGTCTCCTTCCCCGGACTGAGCTTCTTGAGGGAGAGATTAGTACTGTGTTGTGGTTGCTCTTCTCTCTGTGTCCCCACACCTCGCCCAGATGGGCAGTGAAGGCCTGATGGGGGGGCTCGAGTGGACAAATGACTGGTACACCATTGGGGCCCTGGAGAGGAATGGCGGCCTCTGCTGGGGACGCTGGGACAGATGTCACCCGGAGGGAGCACACAGCTGGCCTGAGCAGGTGGGAGGGATTTAGCCAGTGGGGTAAGTGGACAGGTGGCATGGGGTAGCCCGCAGACAGAGGCTGGAGATGCTGAAACGCGCGGCCTCTGCTCCGATGCAGGGCCCACTGCCCCAGGCCCAGCTTGGGGCTCCCCGTAGGCGCTGCCCCACCTGTGAGTGTTGCCACGCCCGCCTGAGAGCTCCCCGTGCTCCCCATGGGATCGCCATAACCACAGCATCACCAACACCCACGTCCAACGTGGTAAGCGCTTCACGGGGCAGCCGGGGACCCCCTTCCACCCTGGACACCAACCTCGGCCCCTAGGGCTTGTGTTTAGAGCCAACCGGTTGGAGTCAACTCCTGGGCTTGGGTTTGGTGGTCCTCTCCGACAATAGCGGCCATCATTGAGCGCCTACTGTTTGTCAGGCGCTGCAACAGGTAATTTACGTGCATCATATCATCAAATATTCCCAACAGCCTAGTGAGGAAGGTATTATTATCCCGTTTGACAGCTGAGAAACTGAGGCTTGGAGAATTGGAATCACAGGCCTGGGGTCACACGGTGAGGAAATACACAGAGCGACCACCCAAGCCCCCGTCTTGTCCAAAGTCCTTAAAAACTGGCTCCCCAGGGCTTAAACCCATGGCTTGGCTCTCTGTGTCCCAGCCAGGAGCCAAACACCTGTGTTTATGTCCAGTGCCTCTGTTGGGTGGTTCCAGAATGTTCAGGGACTGATTTCATCACAGGCTTGGAGATCCACGGCCAGAAGCCCCGTTCTCATCTAATGCTTGAGGAGAAGGATGAGGGGGTCCAGGGGCACCGGACCAATTAAGGCTCAGACAGGGAAGCCACTCAGATGCCAGCAGCTTCAGACCCAGGCAGGCCCTGAGAGGTCATGTGAGCAAGGGTTTCTCAAATCCTTTTGATGGCAACCCACAGAATGTAAGAAATTTCACACCTGGATCCAGTCAGCCCCCCAACACACACACACCCACCACAGAGGCACAATTTGCTGAAGCAGCACTTTACTGCTTGTGATATATTAACACATGCATAAGCACACACACACATACGCACGCACGCACGTGCACGCGCACACACCAGATGCAAGCCTCTAAACTGATCTCATGACCCACTCACGGACCAGGGCTACAGTTAAAATTATCTGTCAAACTGCTCTTGTAAAATGGGAAAGCTGAGGTCAGGAGGGGGGCTGCCCAAGGTCACCCAAGACACCAAGACACATGCAGAGTCAGGACTAGAACCTGGTATCTAGTTCCCAATACTTCTCGTTACCCCAAATTAAATTCCGATTAATAGAATGCTAACCCAGTTGGGTGAGGAGGAGGTTTGGATGGTCTGGGGTTCAAAGTCTCTACAGCCAGCCAGTATCTAGTTCCATGCTTCTCCGGGTGCTCGGGAGGCCCTGCAGGGCCTCTGGGTCCCAGCTGTGGCCATCGGTTCTCACTGAGCCCGTGGGAGTCGGCGGCCAGGCTCCCCCAAAACCAGGTTTTCTGTATTGACCTAATCTTGGCTGTGGTTCCCGAGAAGATGCAGACCTGAGCCCTGCTCGCAGCCGATGCGTCTCCGATCTAGGGCAGTGCTGACAGAGAGCAGCGTGCAGGGGGTCTGACCCAGAGCACACTCACTGGGCACTCCCCGCCGTGCCAGACCCCGTGCCAGGCCCCGTGCCCAGCTAGGAAAGCCGAGCCAGCAGCAGTGAGGCACAGGCCCCGCCCCCGGGGAGTTCAGGCTCTGGATCTGCATGGTCCCGGGTTCAAATCCCCACTCTGCCTCTCTCGGGTTGTGTGGCCAAGGTTCCATGCTCGGCCTCAATCGAAGTGGGATTATGACATCTGCCTATTGGGTTGTTGGGAGGTTGAAGGGACCTAACCCGTAAGAAAGTCCCTGGCACATAGCAGGCGGTCGGTAAGTGGGAGCGTTCGTGATTATTATTACCGATAAGAAAAAAAAAAAAAAAGCCAACTCACGGATAAAGGAGAGAGACAACATCCCAGAAGGGAAGAAACGTCGAGAGCAGAGGCAGAGTGGAACACACAGGGCAAGCTGGTGAGGCGTGGAGGTCTCGGGAAGTGGGGAGTGGTTGGGAGATCAAGCGGAAGGGCAGGGCTGCCAGCCGCGGAAAGACCTTGAACTTCAGGCTGAAGAACGAGGCAATGGGGAGCCACTGAAGGCTTTAGAGGAAGGGAGTGGCGCAATTGGAGTATGTGAAAGAAAAGATGGATCGAGGACCCTTGACGGATAACAGCAAACCTCCCCCAGGGCTTGACTTACGCCATCGCCGTGGGCTTTCTGAATTCAGCAGGGAAGGGCATGGTCACCAACCTGAGAGGCCTCCAGGAGGTGGCAGGATTTCTGAGGATCCCCAGGGAGACTCTTGCCACCTGAGTGGGGTAGGATGGGTCTCTCTGGCAGCAGCAGAGGGGAGCACCCCAGTTTCTTTCCCGCTCTAGCGCAGGTCCCGGGAGCAAGTGCCAGAAACAGATGTGCGAGTGTGACCAGAAGTCGGCCTTGTGTCTGAGCAGGTTCTGGACACACAGAGCAGGCGGGGACCTCATCTCGGGGGCAAGCCATATGCAGGAAGACCACACCCCCTGCGAGACTTCAGGGCACTGAGTTATCTCCCCTGGCCCCCGAGGGGACCGCCCCGGCGTGGCCGTCTGATGAAGGGCCCTTCCCCTCACTCAGCACAAGCCCGGATCAGGGAGGCATCAGGGACCAGGAGGCCAAAGGGACAAGGACGAGCCAGCACTCGTCCAGACTGCGCCACCAGAGAGGTCAACATGCCACGGCCGCTGTGCTGCCTGCCCAGCTCCTCAGTTCTGTCTCCACGCCGCTCTGTGAACACCTCGAGTGCGGGGGCTGTGTCTCCTTCATTCATCTGTTCATCCAGTCCCTCATTCAGTCAACAAACACTGGAGAAGCCCCTGCCAGGCACGCCGCGAGGCCCCAGGAAGCCGGCTCTATCAACCAGGCTTTGATCGGAGCCCCAGAACGGAGAGGAGATACCCATATACAAAATCAGGGACTTTTTACGGGGATTTACTTCCACGATTGTGGGCGCCAGTAAAAGAAAACATTCTGTGAGAGGCTGTTTCTTATTCTGCTGGCGTTGCTACCTGAAATCATGTGGCCCAAGTGACAGGGCAAACTGGAAGGACAGGGATGAATGGAATGGTGAGGACAGCCCCGAACGCCCTTCATCATCTCAACACCTCCAACAAGAGGCGCTGGGGCAGGTGGCCCGGCAGGACCCGGCGCAGCTTTCTGACACCGACGTAGTGAGCCCGCAGATACGGGACAGCAGGTGTCAGCCGGGACAGCGTCTCATGCACATCTCCGGAGACCCACACCAGCCTGGAATTCTGCAAGGATGGAATTTCTGGGAAATGCAGTTTCCATGTAGCCAAGGGACATCTGACAGATCCAGGACGGTCCCCCCCTTGGGGGGCCATTCAATTTTGAGAGATGACCTCCCTGATGGTTCTCCTGTCACCCAAGAGCTGGTCAAATAACAGAGTCAGAGAGACTGCCTCCTCCCAGGTTTTGGCGATTCCTGGATTTCAATCATTTCCCCAGAGCTGTTCACAGCAGCGAGCAAGGGTCCAGAGCAGCCACCATGGAGGACCTCAGTGGGGTCCCCCTCTACAATGAAGCCAGAGCCCCAAACGGACTAACCACCCAGGGACTGTCTCTGTTATCCAAGGCGGTTAGAGCAGAGAGGAACCTGGCCCTCAGGTGGAATCCAGGGGATCCTCCCAAGAACCCCTAATATGGACGAGTCCCTGAACCACCCCAGGTTCTGTGTTCTCTCCGTGTTCTCTCCCCAACCACCTTCTGCTGTTGATGTGCTGTGTGACTTTGGGAAAGTCTCCTAACCTCTCTGCACCTCAATGTCCTGGTAGATAAACAAAAGTTCCCCACGGGCCCCTCCAGCTCAAGCCCAGCTCAGCCTGTGGTGTTGCTTTCGTAACCTCACAGCTTCCTTTGTCCACAAATGCCTGCCTGTGCCTGTCTGAATGCTGGTGCCCCGAACTGGGATGCCCGGAGGTGACAGCCTGCACGCAGCCCCTCCTGCAGAACCTAGCAGCAGAACCTCCCTGACCCTGATGGGAGGCGGGAGAAGCTGGGACTAGGGTCTCCATCAGCCAGGATATCGCAACTGGGGAGAGATGGCATCAGAGTGAAGCTTCTGACTCTGCTACATTCCTATTTAACATTGGACTTGGGAAGTGGTTTTGATCCAAAAAAAATTTGATGAGCAAATGGGACATTTGAGCCCCATTCTGTGTAACACTGTCAAATACAGACGTGAGTCTGTATTAAACTTTTCTAAGACACTAGTACATTCAGAGTCACCTCATAAAATTAAATTTTATTTTGAAAACATTCAGCATTGGAGCTTTTTAAATATAGATCCCATTTGTTATGTGGTTATTCTGGGGTTTGTCCGTGTAAGGAAGCCAAAGGTCCTTTCTTGGAAAGGACTCTCCTCTGTTTTGGAATGTGCACATTCTTCCTGCAATCTCAGTATTAGAACGCCCTTTCTTTTACGAATTGATAGATGAGGTGGGTTTTTTAGAATTCTTGCTTGGTAAAAATAAACTCCTCAGCTGAACCCTATTTTTTTTAAATGTCCTGCTCTGTGACATTCCAGAACCTCAGCATTCCTGTGTCAGCACCCAGGTGGCCTCCGGATTACCCACTTTACATTTTTCAAAAAAACATTCTAGCTCCTTTTTTAAAGAAACTGGAAGTCAGAGACGTTCAGTAACAAGCCTGAGACCACATGGCTGGAGAAGCCAGTGCTGGGATTTGACCGTGACCCTCTCTGGCCCAGAAGCTCAAGCTAGCATGATTGCCTAGCACCTTCTCCCCATCTCCTTAAGGAAGAATGCAGCCCAGTGCTTGGCCAGAGAGGCCCCCCAAGAGTAAGGAGATGAACCCCAAAGGAGGCTTGGATCTGGTCCCAGAAAACCTTCTATTTTTGAATCTGCACCTTCTGTTCCTGAGAGTCCGTGGTTAACTCAGGGTTCAGCACCCCAGTGGCAGAGGAAGGAGAGGTATGGGTAATTCCCCGGAGCAGAGGAAAATGCCCATGTGGTTTTATTTGTCTTAAGAATAAATTTTATTTAATATCTATATGGCAGACTTATGGGGTCAACTTGGCTTCTACCTTGAGTAAAAATTCTCTAGAGGGTGGTAGTGAGAATCCGATTGCAGACACTGAACAGTAAATGCATCTGCTAGAGAAGGGGCGCTGTCTTCAGGGTAAGGGGGCACAGCTGGCCTGGAGCTAGGGGCGAGCTCCCAGCATCAGAGGGGCCGACCTCACAAGCAGGGGCCAGGGACCCTGACCTTACCCGGTCCTATGACCAGAGTCGCTCTCCTGGGACTCTGTAGAGCGTGAAGAGTGGCCGTGGGGCTCCTCCAAGCCCCGTGGACCGTGGAGAGAGAAGAAGGTCCGAGACCGGGAGCCTCTCTCAGGAGCCCAGCAGCGTCAGTGGGCTCCGTGTTGTAGGAGAAGGGGACAAAAGTCTTGGTCAGCAGAGGATGTTGGGAAAGTATTGGTAGCGAGGGTTGTAGCTCCTTAGGTTCCTCTTCAGGCAGTAGACGAGCTTCCGGTCACAGGCGCAGAGCTGTGCTTGGCAGGGGGGCCCGGACTCTGCAGGCAGGATGCCAAATGCACAGTGAGGAAGTGAAGAGGGGCTCTACCAACCTTGCATCTCGGGCTCGCCTCTAGTCGGAGCGGACTCCCCAGCCTGCCTCCTGCCCAGGAAGCTCTCAGTCTGATGAGGGAGGCACAGCTTCCACACTGGGAAATGCATGAGCCGATGGAAGAGGCGTAGCTGCTGCCCCAGGGGGAGGCTTCCGTCCAGGGAGACACAGCCCCTGCCCTCCGGGAGTTCCCAGTCTGACGGTGGAGACACGTTCTTTGCCCTTGGGAGTTCCCAGTCTGACGGTGGAGACAGCCCCTGCTCCGGAGGAACTCCGGTTCTCATAGAGGAGATACCACCCCCAGACTTAGCTTTGAACTCAGATGGCCCTGAGCTTGAATCCCAGCTCTAGCTGTGCGCACTGGCAAGGCTCTGAGTTCCAGTTTCCTCATTTGTAAAATGGGGAGACTAAATACACTCCAAAAGATATTTGGGGGAGCAAGTAAACAGAGGTATGCAAAGCATTTGGCACCTAGTGAATGCTCAGGCTGCGATGTTTCAGCCCTTCCCCAGAGGTCAGATACGGCTGCAATAATCCTGCCCCTCTTGCACCCAGCTCTGCCCTCTAAGATATAGGCTGGCTGACCTCTAGGGGCAGCTGAACTCAGAACCAGCAGAGACCCAGGTTCTATCAGTGGCCCGAAGGGGAAGCCCCAGGCTTACCACAGGTGACCAGTCCCCGTGAAAATCTGTATTTGTATGACTGTGTCCGGATGTGGCAGCCTTTCTCCTCCAGCCACCCATAGCAGTGATCATGCACCCAACAGCACCTGTCAATGCAAGAGACGTAGATCCTACGTAAGGGGCACGTCACTTTAAGCAGAGGCCACCTAGGTGGGTGCAGTCTGGCAAAGAAAGAATCTAGGGATATGGATGAGTACTTCTCTGCTCTTCCACTGGGGCTGCCTGCCACTGGCTAGTGGTTCACTGACCTGCGTTCTCCTCCAGGGCTCACGGTGAGCCTACATTTCCCAGCCTCCCTTGCAAGTGGGTGTGGCCACACAACTAGGTTCCCACCAGGGCATCATGGGCAGAAGGGATGCCCACCACTTCCAGACCTACCCATGAAACCCTCCCACACTGTCCTCCTCTTTCTCTCTTTCTCCATCTCTCAGCTGGATGGAGATGACCCAGCAGAGGACTCTGAGGCCACAGGGGATGGCAGAGCCATAAGAGGGAAGGAACCTGGGTCCTGGAATTAACATGTGATTCACATGGAACTGTTAGGTGAGCGAAAAACAAACTTCCAGTACGTTAGGTGTGGCAGATTGCATTTTTTAAAAATTGATTTACAGAAAAATAGAGAAGGTAGTACAGAGTGTTCCCTTTTACCCCACATCCAGTTTTTCCCATCATTAATTAGTACAATACACTTGTTACAATTAACAAACCAATATTGATGTCATTGACTAAATAACTAATCAGCTAAATCATAATATATCATTATTGATTCATTATAAAAAGTCCATAGTTTATTTAGATTGCCTTAGTTTTTATCTAATATCCTTTTTCTATGTGAGGATCCCATCCAGGATACCTCATTACATTTAGTTGTCACGGCTTGCTAGGCTCCTCTTGGCTGTGACAATTTCTCACATTTTCCTTGGTTTTGATGACCTTGACAGTTTTGAGGAGTGTTGGGTAGGTATTTTGTAGGATGCCCCCCTATGGGGTTTGTCTGATGTTTTTCTCATAATAAGACTGGGGCTATGGGCTTATTTTGCTTCTCTAATTACTCCAGCTTTGGCCATTGGGAGCCATTGGGAGCCCTTCCAGTTAGCTCCTTTGCTCCCTGACATAGCTCTATCAATGTGGCAGGTGGTTCTTTTTGAACACTTCCTTATCTTCTGGCCTTACATGAGACTCCAGGTTCATCCTGTATATTTTCTGCCCTGGTCCTAGAATCAGCCAGGTCTCCAAGGAGCCTTGGTTCCGTTTTTTGAAGAATGGTGTCAGAGACCAGGTCTGGGCTTTAGGAGTTGCTTATTGCTAATGGGATATTGTTTCTTTTAGGTCCTCTCCGCTGCCAGAGCAAAAAATGTGTCTATTTTAACCCATGTTTGTACACACATCTGTACCTATTTCTGTATGTAACCACCGGCATCTATATTAAGCTAAACAACAGTTCATACTGACATCTCCACCTCTAATCCAGCACCACGGGGCGTAAACTCCCCCTCCAGCAGTGGGAAACTTGGCTCCCACCATCTGCCATCCATTTGCCTAATGGCCCCATCCCATTATCCACATCAGGGGTCTCAGAATTTTCCAAAGAATCGTCTCTCCTTCTCGCATGTTCTAGAACTTTGACACTTCCCAATCAAGAAATGGAACCTCGGTCCCCTTCCTCTCAAAGCCTTTGTGACTGCCTCCACCAACTGACACCATGGAATTTCTGAGGCTAAACCTTTTGTCTTGCAGTCTTGGGACACTCACTCTTGGAACCCAATGGTCACTGTACTGTGGGGAAGTTCCAACAGCCTTGCAGAGGCCTAAGTGAGAGGAACTGAGTCCTCCAGCCCACAGCCTCTGCTGAGCCCCCAGCCAGCAGACGGGGGCGACAGCATGTCAGCCATGGGAGTGAGCCCTCTGGAAACTGGATGGTCCAGCCTCATTTGAGCTGCCCCAGCTGAAGCTGGGTGGAGCAGGGACAAGCCATCCTGCCAAGCCCTGCCCCACAGGCAGATTCTTAGCAAAGTAAATGGTCATGGTCACTTGAAGTCACTACTCTTGGGGTGATATGTTACGTAGCAATGGACCAACTGACACATGTGGTCACTGAGACACGTGACGTTACTAGATGTATCTCGAGCAAGTCAGTTAACCTCTCTGACACGCAGTTTTCTCACCAATAAAATGGCGCTTTAATACTCATCTTCTGGAACTGATGTGGAATTACGTGAGATTGTGCGGGCGCAGAGGCTGAACATAAAGGATAATCATGATAATCAGCTCACCAATCTGTGCCGTCCTTGGGGGTCCCCCGACCGCCCCAGCCACAGTAGCAGCCATAGAAGCCGTAGTTCGTCAAGGCGTTCTTCCCAGTCACCCTCTCAATCATGGACTTGAGGTCCAGCAAGCCCCCGGGCACAGCAGGAACACCTGGAAGACAGCCCCCGACCCCCGACGAACACGCTTGCCCGGCATGCACCTGCCCCTGCTCCTGCCCCCGCTCCTGCCCTGGGGCTTGCGGGGACCCAGGTGTCTCCTCCTTCTTCTCCCCATTAGTGGGACGGGAGCAAGAAAGGGGAGGACAAGCAGTAGAGCTACAAGTCCGGACTCAGAGAATGGGAACCGTGCGTTCAAATCCTGCCTCTGCCCACTCATTTCACAGCATGATGTCGAGCAAGTCACTTAATCTCTCAGAGCCTCTGCCTCCTCATCGGCAAATTAGGGGCCGGGGGGGTGGGGCACTAAAGTGAATGCCTACGTTGTGGAGTTATCTTGAGGGTTAAAATGAGAGAAAGTATGAAAATTCTGAGCACAGAGGCAGACACCTAGTGAATGACCAAGAAATACGAGGTCTAATTAATACAGTAGCTGTAAGAAGCAGCAGACAGATGCGCACTCCCCTCCCCTCAAATAACACCACTTAGGACATAAGGCCCAGGACCTTAGCAGGGTGGGATCCTTCCAGATCACTGAAGCCAGCTCCCTCGCTTTCCAGATTGGGAAACAGTAGTTTGGAGGGAAAGGTTCAGGGTTTCACAGTGAGCCAAGTGTTCCCTCCCTGCACTAAGCCTCCCGCCTTCCGCCCTCCGCGAGTCTCCAGGGATCTGGCAAGACATCAAAGATTAGGACAGCCTGCCGGGGGGCTGTGTACATGGTTATGGGCTCCCCTGTGCTGGGCAGTTACCTCCAGCTGGGAGGTGGCAGCAGGTGGGGCTGGCCTCCGCAGAGAATGACCCAGGAACGGAATAGTTACAGAAGGGTCTTGTTCTCGTTTGGGCTTTATTTTGTTTTGCACCAAAGTAAAAAATATGCCTCGCACATTTGCAAGCCACATATTGTTCCCATAGCAGAATCTTTACCCATCACCACCTAGAATCGTGCGACAGGCCCACCAGTGGGCTGAGTATCATCCTGTGTCACAGATGAGGAGACAGAGACTCAGAGAGGCGAAGGTTCTTGCCGACGTCTACACAGGAAGCGCAGAGCCAAGATTCAAACTCAAGTCTCCCCGACCTCAAAGACTAGCCTCCTTTCCACCTACCCTATTGTTCTTAGGGGTGGAAGGTCACAAGTTCAGAGGTCATGGGGCCAGCACTTACTGCAAACCAGGAACCAAGCCAGTGTGAGAAGGCCATTCATCTCCGGGGTTCTGGAAAAGAAAACACATCCCGTCCCGTGACATGCCTCTCAGGAGACGCATTCGGACCCCACCACCGGGTCCCCACCAACTCAAGGAGTTGATCCCAGGGGTCCCTGGGGGGCAGTAGAGCACTCATGGGGTATGGTCCCCCATAGAGGCAGGAGAGGACTTCCCACCATAGATGCCCCAACACAACGGTCCCCTCTGCAGACAGTGTGACCGCCTTTCAGGGCCTTCTTGTGGCTTTGTGGGTCCTGAGCACTTTTGCCTTCATGGGCCCCTTCCTCCAAAAAAAATTCTTTCAAGGAGTATTTTACAACCGTGTCGGTATGGAAACCAACACAATCCGGGCTGGATGCAGTAGGACGTATTCGTGACTCATATTCTATTTTCCTCCTGATTCTAAAAGAATTCAAGTTCATACATTTCCATGGGCCCCAGGCACTGTGCCTACCTAAAGAATAAGTCGACCTTGGGTACTCAGGAGGGCTCCCATTTTTCCAGTGGAGAAATGGAGGCTCAAAGAGCTCGTGGAACTTGCCAGAAGCCATGCAGCTAGTAAGAAGTGGAAGAAGGGCTCAAACCCAGGCCTGAGCACCTCTCACGGCACAACACAGCCTCCCTTCACAGAAGGGTGAGTTGCCCTGTGGGCCGTGGAGCCTGGAGACCCCAGCTTCCCTCCCCAGCACCTGCCTTCAGCGAACACATAAATCACTGGCCTTGAGTCCCAAAAATTCACACCCTGAAGGCAGAGGAAATTCCATGTGTCTTGGGCAAGTGCCTGATTCTAACTTGGCCTCTTGGAGGTTCCTTACCGGCGGCTGCCTGTCTCCTTTCCCTGTCTGGATCCCAAAGTCCTTGTTTATCCACAGCTGCTCGCTTGGCTGATGGTCTGCCAGGATTTCCCCTTAGGTGCCCAGCTGTCTCTGATCCCTGAGTCCAGCAGTCACTTGTGCAGTGCTCTGCCCTGAGCCCCTGGCACCTCCGGAGGCCTGGCTCCAAACACACAGCCTCCAGCCCCCCGGGGCTCCTGGCTACCGGGCTGACCTCTCCATGCCGCCCTTTGTCCAGCAGCCCCTCTGAGTTCCAAGAACATTCCTGAGAGTTCTGTCCACCCATGACCTCTGCCCCGAGGGCTCTAACCAGCCAAGGGAAAAGGCTCTAGACCCTACCCTTCCACACCCATCTTCCTCAGCTGCTTCCCGGAGCTGCAACAGGAGAGAGGTGCCAGCCACCATGCACAGGGCACCCACAATGTGCCAGGTTCTGTCCCCTGTCTCTTTAAGCCTGCCGAGGACCCTGGCAGGTGTTATTGTTAAACCTGCTGGCACAGTGTCTGTCCTTTGACAGTCATTTGTTGAACGAGGGGCTAGAAGTCATTGATCTCACAGATGGGGAAACTGAGGCTCAGGAAGGGGACGTGAGCTGCCCAATGATTCAGCCCAGGACTGTGAATCTACTCTGCTCACTGCCTCTGAGCAGCCCCTGTGTACTATTCATGGTGTTCCTTTTCCATATTTGATGATGCTTTGATGTCCTGTGGTGGCTTTGCTGGGCTGGGAAGACACAGTCCCTCCCAGGAGCAGCTAATTCCCAGGGTAACAGAAGATTCCCCTGGGAGCATGGCTTTCATACATGCAAACCGGCCAGTCCTCAACTCATTCCCCAACCCCTCTGTCTAACTCACTCCCCAACCTCTCTAACTCTCCCACTCCCAGCCAATATTTCCCCTGCCCTAAATCACCACCCAGGGCCAGGAAGCAGGCAGCTAGGGACCCACCACCCCTGCAACCCAGAGTCTGCTGAGCTTGGCCAATCCCAAGCTATTTGCCCTGCCCTGCCTTGCCTTTCCCGT
This sequence comes from Halichoerus grypus, assembly GCF_964656455.1. Lineage (NCBI taxonomy): Eukaryota > Metazoa > Chordata > Mammalia > Carnivora > Phocidae > Halichoerus > Halichoerus grypus. The sequence continues at coordinate 173,093,767 of NC_135716.1, forward strand.
GGAAAACACAAGAAAGGCTCTAGACCGAGCTTGTTCTCATTTCTTCTGCCTCCTGGTCAACCTGGCGCTTCCCCGTGTGGCCCTGCACGGTGGGGGTGGGTCCCCTTCTCTCAGAAACCGTAAATAACAGACTGTCTTCTAAATGGCGCCTGGCTCCTGATCCGTTGGCTTCACCATACCTGAATCCGAACCAAACTCCCAGGCACATTTTAGAGCATCTTGGGCCAGGGCCATTGGTGTGAGGGAACAGCGTGAGGCCCCGTGGAAAGGGGTCCGAAAGATGCAGAGAGGCCTCACCGAGGAGGCGACAGAAGCATGAACACAGCTGTCCCAGAGGCCGGGAAAGTGGCCCATCAGTGGAGCTCAGAACCAGTCCCCGGGAGAAGGATGTGGGGCTGCTATTTTTATCGAGCGACCACAGAGGGAAATGAGCACAGCCGTGAGATAATTTTGGAGTAAAGTGGTGGCTGAGGTCATGAGAGGTAGAGAGAGTGGAGACAGACAGCCTAACGGAAGCCTGAAAACGTGGGGGTTGGAAGTGGCCGGGTCCCTGGATGGACAGGAGGTAGCAGCCCCCCGCCATGCCCTAGGACCCCCAGGTCAGGTCTCTGGCCACAAAGGGTGGACAGCACCAAGCCCACGGCACAGCAGACGTTTGAGAGACCTCCCCTCAATCTGGGGAGGGGGAGGCACGGGGGCATCAGGGGCCTCCTCTCCCAGCCCCTCTCCCTCCCTGCGCCCTGCCCACCACCCCACCTCAAGCAAGGCAGCCCCCAGAATGAGATTCCTCACCAGGGAGACCTTCTCTCCATCTCAGGCCTGCAGAAGAAGCAGGGGCTGGGCCCTCGGGTTTTAAAGGCCTCTCTGCCCGCCTCCCACGCCCCTGCCTGGGCCAGCTGCAGGACTGCAGAGGGCTCACGTAGGAAGCCCTGTTTCTCCCTCTCGAGACCCCTGAGGACTTTTTGCCTCCCTGGGTCCCGAAGCAGCTATTCCCTGGAGCATGTCACAGTGCCTGGGTGACACTGAGGAGGGCCTGGCTTGGGCCACCCGCAGTCCAGGGTTCTCCACCAGGGACAGGACAGCTGGAATCCCCCTCCCAGGGCAGCCTCCCTCCTCCCGCCACCCTGCGTCTCTGTGGAGTCCTCCAGCCCACGGCTCGTGCTCATATTTCATTCCGACTCCCTGGGGCTCAACTCAGGGACGTCCATGGCAGCCAGGCGGCACCCCCTCTTCCTGTCGTTCCCGACCTGCCAACCCCCGACTCTGCCTTGTCCCCAGGGTGGGGCGACCCAGGAGCCTGTGACAGCCCCACTCTGGAGAGATGCTGTAAACTGTCGCTGGAGCCCGGCTGGCACCTCCCTTTTGGCCCCGGGCTCCTTACCCAATTCCTGCCTTCCTTCTCTCTGGGAAGGAGAACCCACCAGGCTTGCAGTCAGAGCCATGCAAGCCGCAGTCCCCACTCAGCCACCCAGGAGCTGTGTGACTCCGGGCAAGTCACCACACTTCTCTGTTTGTTCCTGCGATCTAGGAGAGTAGTGACTCCCTGCCGCCCCAGAGGCTCGTGGTGAGGAACATACTGTATAAAACAAGGCCGAGTGGCCAGGTGTGTGTCTCAGGGGTTGACATCACAGACTCTAGATGAGCTTCAAGTCCTGAGTTCCAATCCTGGCTTCCCCACCACAACTGCATCTCCTCCAGGCTGGCTGCCCCTGGCCTGCCTCAGAGTCCTTGTTAGGATGAAGTGAATGAATGCATTTATAACAGAGCAGTGGCCAAACAGTGCGAACACGTAAATTAAGAGTAACCTTCTAGAATGTTCTTGAGGAGCATAGGTAACTGTTATTAGGCTCTGTTCTCCACTTCTATGAATCCTGAGCCCTGGCCCATCCCTGACCCCCGTGTGCACACACTTTTCTGAGACGTGGGTGTGAGCTCCTCCTTCTCCCTCTTGGCGTCTCTTCTCCCCTCTCTCAGCTCGATCACGGCAGCATCAGAGAGAAGCCCCTCCGTCCGGCCCTCACCAGCACTTCTCTTCCTGAGACCTGACTGCTGGGCACCCCGCGGAACCCTGTGAACCCCAGTTCAATACAGAAAGTACCGACTGAGTGTCTCCCACACGCAAGGCGCTGCGGGGGATCCGCTGTGAACGAAATGGAGGCCGGACCACCTCACGCTTCCCCTCGGGTTGAGGGAACAGATAGCAAAGGCATCGAATAGAGACACAAGACGTCCTGGGGGTGATAGCGGGGAGGGCAAAGACTCCTCTCTGTCCCACGTGAACTCTTCTTTCTCCACCAGTTCCTTCCTCCACTACGGACACTCACAGGCCTCGCCATCCGACACCAAACAAAACGGGCGAGCAAAAGGAAGCCTCCCTGCCTCCACCGACCTGTCTCTCCAGCTTTTGTTTTCCCCTCTAAAAGCCACATTTTTGGACAGAGAAGCTTCCACTTGCTCATCACCCACTTCCTTCTGAACGCGGGGCCGCCTGAAGCCTCCGCTGTATCCCGGAGCTGGATCCCAGGGACCCCCAAATCCTGGTGCTTCCCAAGCCTGGGCTTCACCCCCCACCCAACCCTCTCTCTCTCTCTTTGGCTTTGAGAGGCCACACCCCGCCGTCCACTCTCCGCTGCTCACCCCCATCTCTGTCGGCCCCCCACTTGCAGGTGTCTTCAAGGATCTGCCCTCGGAGTCTGCTCCTCTCTCTCTCCGTCTCTCCCGGGGTTAGCTCATCCATGGTCAGGGTCTTAGGTCTTATTTCTATGCAAATGTCCAGGGGCTAGCCCGGCCACGCAGTGTCCAGCACTAGCTTTGACACTCCCTGAAATGAGTACGGGAATGAAGAAAAAGTACAACGTCAGGCCCAACCGTCTGAGCTTCCAGTCAGACAGAACTGGATTCAAATCTGGATGTCCCCTCCGACTACCTGCGTCCCCTGGCCTCCTCAGGCCTTGCTCTTATCAGCACCTGTAGAACAGGACAAGAATGGAACCAGCTTCATTCTGTAATTGTGATAATTCAATGAAGCGCTGCAGAGAGGCTCAGCACGGAGCCTGGTGCCTTGTAGGTGCTCAGTGAACGTAACTATTATAAATATTATTGCTGTTATGGCATCACCCCCCCCCCCCCGAGGGTAGGCGCTGTGTCTGCTTCACGTCTGTACTCCTGGCGCTTGGCACACAGTGGGTGCTAAGTTAGGTCTGCCGAGAGAATGAATGACCCCTCCGGCTCTAGCTTCATACCCACCGCCCCAGCCCTCACGTCAAATATAGTAATTAAATATATACAATCATTACAATCCGAATACCTGCTCGAGAGTGTAGCTCAGTGTCCTGCAGGAACCCCAGGACCAAACTCATTGTCTCCCCGCCAACCCAGCCCCTGCCAGCCCCCCTCTTCCTGGTAGTGGATCCAGTCAGTCATTCACACCTCAGTGATGAAAACGCCCCCACTACTTCCACCCCCATTGAGTGGAAGACTCTGGAGGGCAGGATCCTTCTCTGATTCTTTTCTGACCCCAGCACCTAGAGTAACATCTGACACATGGCAGGCCCTCAGGAAATATCTGTGGAATAAATTAAACATCTCATAAACATGCTTGTTCTCTGGCACCTGCTGAGTCCCTCTTGTGCAGGCTCGTCCCAGGGCCGAAGCCCCATGGAGGGCAGCCAGAGACACGTGGACACTCTCTCATCCCGAGACCAGAGCTGCCGAAGTACCCTCAGCCTCATCAGAGGGTCTGCTGCTCCCCCCACCCCCGGAGGCTGGCACATAAAGCAGGCTTGCCCGGAGCTCACTGGCAGATGGTCCACATTGAGTCCTCCTCCTCCAGGAAGTTCTACCTGATTTCTCCTTCCGCAGAAAGCTTGCCTGGAATGTTGTAGAACTCATCACACATACTGCCTACTCTAGCACTTCCATCTGGAGGGAGTTTCGAGGCTCATCAATCAGGAAGGAAGGAGAGAGGAACTCCATACTCGGTGAGCATCCCCTGTGCGGCCAGCACAAGGTGAGGTCACCATTTGCGATCTTGAATCTTCACAAAATCTTGTGGGGCATTAGGACCCCAAACTGAGGGGCAGATGTGAGGTAGCTTATAAAAGGCAGACCCAGAGCCTAAAGCCTGGCCTGTCACCCTGGTCCATGTTCTTGCCACTCCACAAAGGGGTTGACATCCAATAAAGACCTAATGATCGTGATTTTCACAAGACCCCTGACCAAAGTGTCACGTGATTTCCTCATACTCTACATGGAGAAGTGAAAGCTGAGCTATAGTCGGAGCTCATAATTCCTGATAACTGCTTAATGAGTGGAACTGGGTCTTTGGTTATACACCTGCAGCCCTGAGCTGGTGCTGAGCTTGTCCTACACGGTGCCTTTCAAAATGTTGGAATTAGTTGCTAATGTGTGAGCTTTAAGAGATCTCAGACAGAAATCCAGATTGCCAGCTTCTCTTTAAAAGACCTGGCGAGGGGCGCCTGGGTTGCTCAGTCAGTGAAGCGTCCACCTTCGGCTCAGGTCATGATCCCAGGGTCCTGGGATCGAGCCCCACATCGGGCTCCCTGCTCAGCGGGGGGCTTGCTTCTCCCTCTCCCTCTGCCCCTCTCCCCGCTCGTGCTTTGTTTCTCTCTCAAATAAATAAAATCTTTAAATAAAATAAAATAAAATAAAAGACCTAGCAATCCCGGCTCGGTTCCTACATGACGACAGCTGGCCAGAGCAGAGAAGGAAATGCACCCATCCGCTGGAAATGTGTTTAGCTTTACCCTGGTCTCCACCGTTCCTTACTGTCTCATGCCCACCAGCTTCAGGGTTGCTCCCTGCCTGGAGGGCCCTCTAGTGGCCTGTCATAGAACTCATGCTTGAGTCCTACCCTCTCCGCCTGTCCCCCAGGAATGGGACAGGGAGTGCCTTGAGAGCAGAGATCATCTCCTGTGCAAACTTGTGTTTCAAGTGCTGAGCTCAGAGCCTAGCACACAGTAGTTGCTCAGTAAATGTACATTAGGGGCACCTATCCCAGGATGAGGAGATCACGGAGGGCTTTTCTAGAAGAAAAGGCAACGGTACTGAATCTTTAAAAGTATGTTAGAGAAATTGGAACCCTTGTACACCATTGGTGGGAATGTGAAATGGTATAGTTGCTGTGGAATGCAATATGGTGAGTCCTTAAAAAATTAAAAGTAGAATCACCATATGACCCAGCAGCCCCACCTGTGGGTATGTGCCCGAAAGAATTAAAAGCAGGGTCTCAAAGAGATATCTGTACAACCATGTTGATAGCAGCATTATTCACAATAGCTTAAATGTGGAAATAACAACAAGGGTCTATCAACAGGTGAATGGATAAACAAAAGGCGGTGGATACATAGAGTGGAATGTTACTCAGGCCTAAAAAGGAAGGAAACTCTGCAGTATGCTACAACATGGCTAAACCTTGAGAGCATTACACGAAGTGAAATCAGCCAGTCACAAAAACACAAATACTATACGATTCCACTTATAGGAGACACTTAGAGTAGTCAACATCATAGAAACAGAAAGTGGAATGGGGGGTGCCAGGGGAGAGGAGGAAGGATAGGGAGTTAGCGCTTAACGGGAACAGACTCTCAGCTTTACAAGGTGAAAAGAGTTCTGGAGATGGACGGCGATGGTGGTTGCACGACATTATAAATGTATTTAATACCACTGAACTGTATATTTAATATGGTTGAGATGGTAAGTTTGAGGTTGTGTGTATTTTACCACAATAAAAAAAAAATTAGAAAAAAAAAGAGTGGATCAGAGTTCACCAGGCAAGGATGCAAGGAAGGGCATCCTTAGGTGGGAGAAACAGCCTATGTGGGACTCACAGGCATGTGTCACGATGGCTCATTTGGGGAGCCACAAATGGATGAGGTAGCTGAGGGCATTAGGCAGTGATATTCGAGTGAATACTTAATAACTGGCTCTCCGGGGGGAAGACAAGCCCTGATTTTTAACATCTGCCCATCACCGTGTTATAAGGACTCACACTGTGGGCAATCTCACGCTCTTAACAGAATGTTACTGGATGCAGAGTAGAGAAGATGTGCAGGAAGCTGAGGCACGCTGCCTGCTGATGAAGAGCCCATGTTCTGGAACCACCGCTCATTAGCTGTGTGACGTTAAGCAAGGTTTTTAACCTCTCAGTGCCTCGGTTTGCTAAGCTCAGTAATGGGGATAATCACTGTACCTGCCTCATCCCAGTGTTCCGAGCTGATGCGTGGCAGGTGTTTAGAACTGTGTTGCCACGTAGGAAGGGCTCAACAAACGTTTGCTGGTTTTACTAGGAAAGTGGGGCAGGTCCACGCTTGATTTCTCAGAAAAGGGAACTTTCTCTATGTGTTTAGTAGGAAATGAGGAATGGTGGAAGGGCTGGCTGAAGAGACACAGAGGGGTAGGCCACAAAGAACCTTGGGCGTCAGGCTAAGGAGTTTGAACTCTTCTCCTGATGGTGTGCTAGAATGGCCTCAATCAAGAGCAAGATGATATGGTTCAACAAGAGAGGAACAAATCCCACCCCAAGAACCCCAAAACTGAACCACGAAAGGACAGGGCGGGATGACACAGCTCAGCCATCAGACCTGTGACCCCAAGCCTGGGAGCCCTCGGATCACAGAGGCAGCATCGTTTTTGCTTGTAATGGCCCGAGTGTGATGCCCAGAGTGAGGGCTCCAAACCGACCTCATCGGGAGGGATGTGCCTGGTCCTGACCCCCGCTCTGAGAGCATTTCTGGAAAACTGGGGGGTGTCTGGGTCACAGGATTCCTGTCAGATGGAGGGAACAGGGGCTGACTGGTGTTCGGAAGTGGGCTCGGGGTACCCAGACTCTGTCTCCAAATTTCTGAAGGGCTGTTGAGGGTGAAAAGGACCACAGTTGTCCCATGTGGCTCCAGATCACAGAGCCAGCACCAGGCGGGGGTGCTGATTTTGGGTCAAGCCCAGAAAGTCTTTTCTAATAACCCAGATGTCCTGGGAATAGAATGAGCAGTCTTGAGGGTGGTGAGCTTCCTGTCCCCAGAGGCACTTTTTCTTTATCACCTTTTAGGAAGAAGAAATATAGTGTAAAAGGTGGGGACTGAGGAGGTGGGGCAGGCCCCCACTTGACTCCTCTGGAGAAGGAGCTTTCTTTAAATTTTAGGAACACGAGAGACTTGTCAAAAGCACATGACGTTAGCTTAAGTCAATTACGAAGCATCAGTTCTAGTCTGTAGAAGTGTAAAAAAAAAAAAAAAAAGACAATTTAGCGAAATTAAAAACACACACACAGAAAAGTCAGGAGCCCTTCAGTTGCATGGAGAGAGCTGTCAAATATTCTGTGCTCTCTGCCTCGTGGGGCTCCCCACCCCCGACACTGATTCATGCCACAGTCATGTTCAGGGCTGTTGCAAAAAGCAGTATCAGTTGAGTGGGGTACAGACTGAATGAGCTCCAGGGCGCCCACGGGCTCTGACCTTCTAGTGACAGTGCCTGTTGTCACATGAACCCTGAGCACTCCGAGCTTTTCTCCTGAGGCCTTTGGTACTTGCTGCTCCCCCTGCCTGGAATACTAATACTTAGCATTGGTATGAACTCCAGGTCTCATCATAAATGCCCCCTCTTCCAGGAGGCCTTCCCTGACCACCTGCCCAAGGTTAACCTCCAGTTAAGCTCAGATCAGTTTTTCCCCTTCGTAGCCCTGACCATCATCTTTACCTCTCATGTATCTCTTTCTGGATTTGTTTAGGACTTCTGTCTCCTGCCCCTTCCACTAGAGGCCAGGAAACCCGTCAGTCTTGTTCATCATATTTTCAGCAGCTAGCACAGAGCCTAATACATATTGGTGTTTGATATTTATCTGTGGAATAAAGAACAGCTGGGGGGATGAGCCAAGACTTGAGGGAGCAGCCAACCTCACTGGATTTCAGTCATTCTGTAAGTTGGCAGCCTGCTCTAAAGATACCCACAGGGGCGCCCGGCTGGCTCAGTCAGAAGAGCATGTGACTCTTGATCTCAGGGTCGCGAGTTCGAGCCCCAAGTTGGGTGTAGAGATTGTTTAAATAAAAATAAAATAAAGATACACACAGCTAATCTTATCTGGGGCTCATTCTGTTCCTACATATGTAATGGTTATTTTTCAATAACACACTAAAGTCTGACTTCCGCCAAAACCTTTGCTGAAAACGCAAATTCAAACACCTAGTTGATAGCAAGTACCTGCTTTGTTTTATCTTTGAGACACCAATTAAACTCTTCATCCTCAAGCGACATACTTTGAGCTAGCCTTCCTTTCTGTCTTTGTTTCTGTTGTTCCCTGCGCCCCCAGAATGTTCTTCGTTGTCTTTTTTGCCTTGTAAACGCCTGCTTGTTTTTCCACACTGTAATGTCACTTCTTTTTTTGGAGAAACCCTAGAACAGACTCTGACTGGCAAGATCCAACGTGGCACCCGAGATTCTAGGCTCATGATCCTGACACTCACAATTCCAGGCCCTTCCACTCGGCTCCCATCCCAGTTCAACCCAGCAATCATTTCTGGAGCAACTCCTGTGGGCAGAGCTCCAGCTAGACACTGCAGGAGACGAAGGCCAAGCTAAGTCCATCAGCCTCTGCACTCTAGCACTGAGAATCCAGCGTCGGTCCGTTAGGATGGGGAAAATGAGACCAGGCCTTTAGAATGCCGTAAACCTAGAATAACATTTGGACTCCTTCCCTGGGCCTAACGAGCTGTGCCCTCCCTTGAGATGCCTTTCCTTATACTTGCCAGCCTGGTTTCCTCCTCTGTTCCTGGATCAATCTTCTTAACCTCCAGGTCAGCACATATCACCTGCTGCCAAGGTCAAAGGTGCCTGTCTCCCCCCACAGGCATGTGACCCTTCATGATTTGGCCCCACTACCACCCTTTCCAGCCTTGCCTTACCAACCACCCGCTCCCCAGTGCATTCCTGGGAAGAACCCTTTATGTTCCCCAACTCGTCCCCAAATATACCACATAGAAGATACAGTTGGGCAGGTGGTGATCAACACTCCAGAGAGCAATAAAGCAGGGAAGGGAGACCGGAGTGCTGTGGGCGTATGTTGGGACAGGGAGCTTGATGCTGGGCTTTGTCAGTTTAAATAGGGTGGCCAGGAAAAGTCTGCCTGGGGAGGTGACATTGGAGCAAAGCGATGGAGGAGGTGAGGGAGCAGGCCACGGGGACAGCCTGGAGAGGAGCGTCGCACACAGGGAGGAGGGTGTGTACAAAGGTCCTGGAGTAGAAGCATGGCTGTGAGTTGGAGAAACAATAAGGAAATTAGGTCTTCCTTTGCCCTCCCCTCCAAAACAAAGCCTTTTAGTGAGCCTACCGCCCCCCTCCCCGGACTGGATGGGTTCCCTTCTCTGTCCCTCAGCGCCCTATGGGCGCCCTCAGCACAGGACAATCGTGCTCTATCATAGCGTCTCCCCGACAAGACCGGAGCAACCTGGGGATGGGGACTGTCCCAGTGCCCAGCATCAGGTTTAATACATATTTATTGACTGCCTGAGTGAATCCATCAATGAATGAACAAACTAGGCCATGAATCCGCGAGGATGTCTCGCTTCATCTCGACACTTGGCAGCCCCTAGCACCTTGGCACAGACTGGGTCTGAGAAAAAGACGTTTGTGGAATGACTAATAGAAATAGCCCAGGCTCACCGAGCACAGATACCAGGCCAAGCTCTTGATGTGGCTTATCCCCTTCTACCCTGAGAGGGATCCTAGGAGGTGGGCGCTGCCACCAGCTGCCATTTGCAGATTAGGACAGCAAGAATCGAAGGGACATGGTTTACCTATATCATGCAGCTGATAAGCAGCAAAGCAGTGAGTTGAACCTGGCGGGTCTGACCCGCAAAGCTACATAAATCCAGCCCAAAACTAAACTGCCTTCCAGAGAGAGGGGGCTGGCCATGGGGGCAGGGAGAGGAGGGCTCCAGGGGCTGGAGGAAGAGGCCAGAGCGGCCTCCCTATCAGGGCTGGAGTGGCCTCCTCCAGCTCCGTATTCCCGCCCACGTGTCCCCAAGTGTCTGCATAGAGTGGATGCTCAGAAAAGATTAAGGAACTGCTGACGATTCTTTTTCCCAAAGACAAATATTTTCTTGTGGTTTGAGTTAAAAAGAAATTCAGGCAAAGCCTCAGATTAACGTAAACACAGATTCCAACTCTCACCCTCTTCCTAACCTTGCCTGGCTTTGCCCCCAGTCTCAAGGACAACCTTCTGGGTGATCTCCAGCTCCCTTCAGGTGGGCCTGGCCTCCATGAGAACCACACAGCTCCCAGGGCTTGCCACCTTATGGGAAAGGGACCCCAGGGCCCTAGTGAGACTCCTCCAGCAGGGCCTATGCCTTTTGCCCACACTCCCCACGGACCCTCCTTGCTCTTCAGACCCCACCTTCTCCCATCTCTCCCACTCCAGCTGGTCTGCCCCTCCCAGTATATGCAGCCTCATGCCCATGACTGACCTTTCTGGCCTGGCCTCAGCTCCTGGGCTCCTGTGACCTGCTCTCATGAGCAGCCCCATCGGGCTCCAGGCCCTGCTGACTCCCTGCCCCCAGCCACAACATTGGGGTGCACAGGCTGTGAATCCCAATAGACTCTGGGCCTCCAGAATCTTAAAGGCCCAAATGGGAGTGAGTGATGAAGACAGGTCTGGAGGTGGCGAGAGAAACTTCTGCCTGCACCCAGCCAGGCATTCTTCTGCTCAGCCCCCAACTGACTTCACAGAGGCAGGATGTCCAACAGAAACCCAGAGCCTGGGGCTGAGGGTGTTACCAGAGGGGCCTAGACAGTGACCCAGAGAATTCCAGTGGGGGTGGCTTTGAGTTCAGAATGATCCAGGTCACAGCCTTATCCGGCTTGATAAGGCCTTTGCTAATCCCCCCAGCCTTGGCTCAGAGCTCAGAACTCTCTTAAGGATCTGACAATCTGCTAAGTAACCTGGTTATTGGAGCATCTGGGGTCCTCAGTCTCAGCTGAGACAGGAGCATGAGCAGAGAGCCCAGGGATGGGATGCCCAGGAACACACATGGGGGGGAGCAGGGTCGGGTGGAAGGTGCTGGAGCCATTGGGGAAGTAAATGTACTGGAAGTGAGCTCTGAGAGTGGGGACCCGTGGCCAGAAATGTGGTGGTGTCAATACTCACCCAAAAATAATGTCCTGAGGACCTACTGCGTGCCAGCCACTGGATACAGAGATGAATGGGAGCAGGAGACTCCTTGCTTGGAGTTTAAAAGTAGAGACAGCACAGGAATGAGCACGCCACCCAAAACAGTGCAGAAGTGCAGAGATGGATAAGCCCAGAGCAGCAGCCTAGAGAGGGACCCCTTGCCTTGGCCAGTGAGGGCTAAGGAATAATAATACAGCAGCCACCGCAATCATAGTGGTGGTATTAGAGCTTACTGGGTGCCGGGCACTGCGCTAAGCGCAACACATGATTTACCCCATTGAATACAGACATTAACTCCATGGGGAAACGTGCTGCTTGGGCAGGGGGTCCAGTAAAGTGGCCAAGGTCGCACAGCTAACCAGAGGCTCCCATGACCTTAGAGGGATTCTGTTTGTCCAGACTGGCAACTCCTAGTTTGACTGCTATAATCCTTGACACAATACAGATATTAAATCTTATTTTTTTTCATGATCAGAGAGGAGGAAAAAAAATCATTAAAAAAAAATCTAGAAATGTGAAACTTCCCCATATTCACCCAAGATAATCACTAGTAAGAATAATTTTTCTTTTTCTTCCTATTTGTTTTTGTCTAAATTGGCTTTTGTGTTTGTTTCAGGTTTTTGTTGTTTCTTTCTTTTTTTTTAGTTTAGCTTTGTTTTTTGTTTTGTTTTGTTTTGTTTTAGAATTAATGCCTTACAGATTAAGCAGAAATTCCTCATTGCCCTTTCTCCCATCCCATCTCCATCCCTCCTTCCCTGCTCCTTCTCCTTCCACAGGTAACCAGATTCTTAAATTGATGTGTATCCAGTGCACAATTTATGCTCCTGCTGCATACATGTATCCATAAACAATATATAACATACTTCCTGTTGTTGTTGTTATTTATTTCTCCACAAATGGAATGATAGCATACTTAACATCCCACATCTTGCTTTGTTCACTCAATCTATACTGGTCCCTCTGGGTCTGATTTCTTCTTAGATATGTATTGAAAAGGGCAATGATGGGTCATAGAGTTTTCATATTTTATCCCAAAATTTTATTTTGAAAAATTAAAAATTTGAAATCTACAGAAAAGTTGCAAAATTCATACAATGAACACCCATAAACCCTTCGGTTCACCAATTGTTAACATTTTTCTACAATTGCTCTACTTCTGTTTCATACACACACACATTTGAGGATAAATTGCAGATACTTTATCCTAAAGAATTCAGCATCTACCATCTAAGGACAAGACATTCTCTTAAATAACCCAATACAATTATGGCACTCAAGAAATTCAGCATTGATACAATAACACTATTATCTAGTGGACATTAAAAATGTCTAATATTCAATTTTCCCCTATTGCCAAAATAATATCCTTTATGTCCTTTTTTTTTTTTTTTTTTTTTGCTTTTTTCCATCCAGAATCTGAATGAGAATCAGGCATTGCATTTGGTTGTAATCTGTTGTGCTTCTTTAATCTTCTTTAATAATCTACAAAGTTCCTCAATCTTTTTTTTTTATTTAGTCTTTTATGACATTGACGTTTTTTAATCTAGGCCATTTGTCTTGCAGAATACCTTTCGATTTAGATTGATCTGGTTGTTTCCTCATGGTTGTCAAGTTAAACATGTTTGGTAAGGATGCTTTCTAGGTCAGGTGGGGGGTATATATGTTTTTAACTTTACTAGTTATCCCAAAATACTTTCCTTAATGGTTGTACCAGTTTACTTGCCTAGCAGCACTGTAGCCAACACTTGATAATGTCACTTTTGTCAATTTTTCCCAGTCTGATGAGCATGAAATGGTATATCAACACCATTAGTGCAGTTGAGCAGTTTTGCATATCCTTAGTGGCCATTTGGACTTCCTCTTTCATGAATGGTCTGTTCATATCTGTGCTACTTCTGACACCATGTGCCCCCAGCTCCATCCCTGTCCTTCCCCTGCTCAGCTCTATTTGGGGGCAGGGGTGTGGTGAGGGGGTATGCTTCCTGTATCAGCTGCTTCCGGGAAGCAGAAGACTGGCAAGACATCAATCTTTTGCTATACATGTGGCAAATATATGCTCTAAACATGCCAATTGTCTTTCAGCTTTATTTATGGCATCTTTTATAGTATAAAAACGTTTGACTCTTATGTAATAAGTTACCAGTCTGCTTTGGTATCTTATTCACAAAGCTGCTCATGACTTTGAGGTCAAAAGAACAGTCTTCTGCATTATCTTCTATCAGAGTTTGCTTGTGAGTATGAAATGAGGCAGGAATTTAATGTCTCCATAAAGGTCAATTATTTCAACACCTTTGGTTGAATAATACAATCTTTCCCCTCCAATTTAATATTTCCTCTATGACAATAAGCTTCCACCTACACTTAGATTTCTGGGCTTTCCTTATTTCACGTTCATCTACCTGTGTATACTTGCCCTAGTATCACTCTTCCCAATGACTATGACTGTTTAAGCCTTCACATATCCTAAAGAAAGTCTCTTCTTCCTTCTTCCTTAGAAATGTTTTGGTTATTCCCAAAGAGTTTGTTAAACACTATCTCCTCCACGTGAATTTTAGAAGAAGTTTTTTCAAGTTCCATGACAACTCCCATTGGAGTTTTGTTGGAATAACATTGAAATTTGTAGATGGCTTGATGATCTTTCATCCTGCCAAGGCTGAACATGACATAGTCTTACTATTTATTTGGGTCTTCTTATATGTTCTTCAATAAAGTTGTATGATTTTTCTTCAAAAAAATTCTACTAACTATATAGTAGATTTCCTGTAGAAATCCTGTATTTTTTGTATTTATTGTGAATGGAATTTTTTCCCATTACATTTTCTAAATGATTGTTGGTGGTATGTGGGTATGACTTCGGGTCTTTTTGTATATGGTTCTTATATTTAGCAACTTTGTCAAATTCTCTTAGTCTATAATGCTAATTGTCTCTGCAAAGAGAATCATAGTGTCTGCAAACCATGATTTTGTCTTTTTTCTCTAAATTTTATACCTATTTATTTTTGTCATCTTATTCCATTGGCTAAGACTTCTAGTAAAATAATGAATTGCAGATGTGATAGAAGGTATTTGTGTCTTATTATTGACTTTAATTGTAGTTTTAACATATATTTATTGAGTGCCTCCTTTATGATAAGCACTTCACCAAGCACACAGCAAAACGAAAAAGGAGGTTTGTCATGTCAAATTGCACTTAGTTCTTTAAATTAAGTTCCAGGGGCCCTGGGTGGCTCAGTCGTTAGATGTCTGCCTTCACCTCAGGTCATGATCCCAGGGTCCTGGGATCGAGTCCCACATCGGGCTCCCTGCTCGACGGGAAGCTTGCTTCTCCCTCTCCCACTCTCCCTGCTTGTGTTCCCTCTCTCACTGTCTCTCTCTCTGTTGAAAAATAAATAAAGTCTTTTTAAAAATTAATTAATTAAATTCCAAAAATTCACAAAATATGACTATTACTTACACTTTGAATGATTTTAGATATGTTCAAAAAATCAGTTATCTAAAGTTACAAAAGCTCCTTTTCTCCTTTATTAAACTGGTTTAACTAAGTTATTTGTGATTATTCATTTTAGATACAAACTTGCTGTTTTTCAAACAAATAATCATTTGTGATAACACTGCATCAATAGTCAGAACTTTGTCTAATTATTAATATCAAAGTCATTTATAAATAAATAACAGTAAAAATTGAGGATTAAGAACCAATTTGTAGGGGCATCTGGGTGGCATAGTTGTGACTCTTGATTTCAGCTCAAGTCATGATCTCAGGGTCCTGGGATCAAGCCTTGAGTTAGGCACTGTGCTAAGCATGGAGTCTGCCTAAGATTCTCTCTCTCCCTCTCCCTCTTTCTCTGCCCCTCCCCACCGACCTAAATAAATAAATAAATGAATAAATAAATCTTAAAAAACAACAACCAATTGGTATTATTTAGGTTGAAAAAATCCCCAGATAAGAAATGACATCACTGTATCTATTTATGTTTGTGGGGAACATATGAAAATTAAGAGCAATTAAACAAAAAGAAAGAGAAAATACCAATATTTTACCTATGTACACAAAACAGAAAAACTTCTACGGCACATATAAAAAAACCATTAGAAAAGTCATAGAACATATATGCTAAAAAAAAAAAAAGAAGAAGAAGAAGATAGCAGGAGGGGAAGAATGAAGAGGGGGGAATCGGAGGGGGAGACGAACCATGAGAGACGATGGACTCTGAAAAACAAACTAAGAGTTCTAGAGAGGAGGGGGTGGGAGGAGGGGTTAGCCTGGTGATGGGTATTAAAGAGGGCACGTTCTGCATGGAGCACTGGGTGTTATACACAAACAATGAATCATGGAACACTACATCAAAAACTAATGATGTAATGTATGGGGATTAACATAACAATAAAAAATTTTTTTAAAAAGTCAAAAAAAAAAAGGAAAGTCATAGAACAACTGGAATGATTCGCTAGACAGCGAGAGACAGTGGTTTGCCAGCAAGTGTTCTACAATCAACTCTCGTGGGGGGGGGGGAACAAAACAAAACTTGCTGTGTAGAGTTTGCCAGTCCGAAGTGTGGTAAGTATTCCCACTACCACTGATTTCAAGCTACCAACGTGACACCACCAAATGTGGAATTGTTAAGTTGGACTTTATTAAAATTAAAAACTTCTGCTCTGTGAAAGACACAAGCCGCAGGCTAGAAGCAAATGCTTGCAAAACACACATCTGGTAAAGGACTTGTGTCCAAAATATACAAAGAACTCCTGAAACTCAATAGTAAGAAAACAAACAACCCAGTTACAAAATGGGCAAAAGATCTGAGCAGACACCTCACCAGAGAAGATATACAGATGGCAAATAAGCAGATGAAAAGATGCTCCACACCATATGTCATTGGGGAAATTCAAAGTAAAACAACAACCATGACACACCTATTAGAATGGCTAAAATCTAAAACACAGACGGCACCAAATGCTGGTGAGGGTGGTGGAAATCGATGGTGGAAATGCAAAATGGTACAGCCACTTTGGAAGACAGTTTGGCTTCCCAGCTTTTTTACAAAGCTAAATATAGTCTTACCATATGATCCAGCAATTGTACTCCTAGGTCTTTTTACTCAATCGAGTTGAAAACTTACACCCACACAAAAACCTGCACATGAATGTTTGTAGCAGCTTTATTCATAATTGCCAGACACTGGAAGGAACCAAGATGTCCTTCAGTAGTAAATAGATAAACAAACTGTGGTACATCCATACAGTGGGATATTATTCAGCGACAAGAGACATGAATCATCAAGCCACAAAAAGACATATGGAGAAGTCCTAAAGGCAGATTACTAAATGAAAGAAACCAATCTGAAAAGTCTACATACTATATGATATCAATGATATGACATTCTGTAATAAGCAAAACTAATGGAGACAGTAACAAGATCAGTGGTTGCCAAGAGTATGGGATGGGGAGAATCAATATCTAGGTGAACCACGGGATATGGGGTGGCTTTAGGGCAGTGAAACTACCCTGTAAGATAGGATAATGGTAGATACATGACATTATGCATCTGTCAAAACCCACAGAATATACCACACAAAGAGTCCGTCTTCACATGAACTATGGACTTCAGTTAATAATGATGTATCAGCATTGATTCATTCATTGTAACAAGCATACCACACTAATACAAGACGTTACCAGTAGGAGAAATTTTGTGCACGTCCAGACTGGGAGGATGTATATGGAAATCCTGTGCAAATCTAAAACTGCTCTAGAAAACACAAAGCCTATTAATTTTAAAAGGACCATTGTTGCAATAAATGCTTTTATATGATTATATACATTCTCCATTACAAAACAAGCACGGTCGAGATTTTCTTTTCTTTCTCTGTTCAGAGTCTGTTCTGTGTTTGACTGGCTTTCATGCTCTAGGGCAGTGCTTCTCAAATCTTTCTGTGCCTACAGATTACCCAGCGATCTTGTCAAGATGCAGATTTTTGATCCACAGGTCTGCGGGGAGCCTTAAGACTTTACATTCCTAACAAACTCCCTGGAGATCCCAGTGTTGCTGGTATGTAGTCTATACCCCAGAGTAGCAGGACATGCAAACAGACAACCTAACAGGACCAGAAAGCCCAGTCTCAGCCCTCTGTAATCTGTTTTCTAAATAAAGGGGAAGGAAGAAATATCTAATTTCACGGCAATGCTTATCAGTGTTTTTCGAGGTAATTTTTATATCTATCTTTAAAAGGCTGTTTTCCCTGCCCTTTCTCTCTGCATCACATGTATTTTCCGTTTCCAAAGGCACTGGAATTTTTGTTTCAACTAAACGAGGCAGCTGAGATTAGAAGTTCATATGTCTGAGTGAAACTCAACAAAAGATCAGTTACACCCTAATGGCCATGCATAGGACCACCAAATACGTGTGTTTGCCCAAGTCAAGTGCATATAGCATTCTAGACACTTTGAAGGTCACTCCTGGGGTTGCCCGGACAACAGCTACTTTGGGGTTAGTAAGGACATGTTGCTTACTTGAAGGAGAGCCTTGAGTCAGGTGGCCAACACCGTGAGAGGGAGGTGGTTGCATTGTACAAAGTTCATGTTCCCAGCTAGCCATGGCACGGTGCTACCACCTGGAGGGGATTGGAGTCCCAGTTCTGCCAGGAAATCTCTGAGCCTCAGCTTCTCCATCTGTAAAGTGAGATGTTTGAGCTCCATTCTCATGAAGGGCCCTTCCAACACTGCATTCTTTACTTTTTTTCTAAGCATGTTCCTTCCAAATCAAGGCATGGCTCTTCTTTTTCCAGAGCAAGGATTTTGAATTTCTAGCTGTATCACTCCCCACCCCAACCCCATGCTCATCTCTCCTTTGGTCCATTGAGCAGAAGTCAGACAAGGCTCCATCCGTCCGGCTGCCTGACTGCACATCTCAAAGCTGAGGGAGAATCCCTTTCTGGGACAGACAGCCTTTCCTGGGCACCAAAAGAACACCTTTTCCCCCCGACCTCTGGCTACAGCCTCCATTGACCTCAGATGGCCCTGGGGACAGCTGGCTGGAGAAGTTCCTGGCTCTGTCCTGGAGACTAAGAAGATTTCGCTGCAGTTGAAACAGATGCAGAAAGTCAACTAAGAAAATCACTGAGTAAGCAGCCAGCACTAACCAGAACACCTACTTACTGTGAGGAGATCAAACTCTTGACCTAAACCAAACACAAACTCTTTGAGAAGCCATGAGCAGACATTTCCCTGAACCTTCCCTGGACCTTCTTAGCTGCAGGTCGTGGGGCTCTGGAAACTTCAGACCACAGTTCTTTCCAGTTGTGAGCCAATCATGACCCAGACAAGCAGCTTATCAGCCAGCTCGGCGCCTCCCAAAGGTGGGGTCTAGAATTAATTGTGTTGCCCAAGTACCTCATGTCTGGGATGGACCCTCTGTATCCACATATTGATAATCCATTCATTCATTCACTCAACACAGACTTATGAGCCCTTTCCATTCCACAGGCCCCGAGCTAAGTGCTAGGAACCAGATGCAGGTCAATTACTACCTCACCCTGTCAGCCCAAAGCAAGTGCCCTCTGAGTGTTCAGCTCTGAACAGGGGAGGGAGACTCTCCTTGACCTCTACTGCTAACAGAGCTTTTCCTCTGCAGTGGCCTTCCCTGCTCACCTCCAATGTCCTGGCGCCATCTGTGTGGTTTGAATTAAAGGGACAAGTTTTTTACAGCTTCTTAGAGTGTGACGTGGGAAGACAGAGGAACATGAGATGGAGGGCGTTTCCTGTCTGATGGGGAAGAGGGGGCACGGCTTAATGCTTGGAGAGCCCCCAAACTTTGAAGACCTCCTTGTCTGGCGGACGAATTAGACACACAAACACTAAGATCCAAAGATTCGCAGCACCTTATTGAAGAGCAGTGGAGGGAAGGAAGGTGGCTTACACTCAGGAGAGGTGCATCGACATAAGATATGTGAAAAGAGTGATTCTCTGAAGCTCTGCTCATTTCCAGCGCAAAGGAGAAGCCCACGTTCATAGCTGTGCTGAGATTTACACACAAGTGCAGCACTCACACCGGCGTGGGGTGAGTGTAGGAAGCCCTGTTGGGTGCCAAGTCTTCACAGTGGAAAACAGAATGAAGGACACTCTCTGGCAAAGATGGAGAGGTGGTTTTATTTGTGTCCCTGGATCAAATCCCAGAGAGAGGTGTGAGCAAGGAGACACACAGCCAAGCTGGAAGGGAGGAATGGAATCACCAGGCTGTATGGTCCACGAAGGGTCATTACAAGTCCAGCCCCTGCTACAGTGAAAGACTTGTCCCCAGCTGGGCTCTTGGTTTGTTCCTAAAGGTCATTCCAACACTAGCCTCTGGTTGCCTGTGGGTCTCAAAACTATCCCCAAATGAGGTTCTCTTTAGCAAGCCTAAACCTATCACAATACTGTCTCTCTCTCTCTTAAAAATATTGAATTGACTGAAGATAAGGGCTGATGAATAATATTCCAGCTTTCACAACATGGCTTCACAGCGCCACAGGTTGAGCTGAGAAGGTTGGAAAGCCTGTAGTCACCTGGGCCCTTCTGACCTCTCCGCCTGAACTCCAGCCCCTGGGCTCCGTCCTGTTGGCCTTTTCTCACTTCCTCCAAGAACACACTTCCTCTTGCAGCCAGCCACAGGAGCTTCCTCTGCCTAGAACCCCCCGCAACAAACTTCCCCTAGGGCACCACTCAGGGCTGAGGGTTTAGCTTATTTAGAAGAAAAATATTTACAGGAGGGCAGTGAATCCTACAGAATCCCTGGAAGTGCCAAAAAGCAGGCTGAGTTTCCAGAACAAACCCCCAGAGTCACCTCACAGAACTTATCTGCCATGGGAGCTGCTTCTCTTGCAACAACATGATTAGTGCTCCTTCACCAACCATAGGGCTGGTGTCCCAGCTCCCATCAGAGTCATGCCTCCACCAGCAAAGTAAGGCTGTATGTCCTGCCCCTCTTCCCATCGACTCAGACCTCAAACAGATATATCTGATAGGCAGAATCTTAAAGCATATGGAATCTTACCCGCAAGCAAGTCTTATAAACATAGTTTTAAGCTTTCTCGCCTCTGCAGTACAGGAAAATACTGCAGTTGAAATAGATGTCGAATAAGCCAGTCCATACAAATCTTTCATAGTCTGTCTCTTTGTTTATTCAAGCGTCATACACATTCTTCTTCCCATATTTGTTCCTCACTTCCAACTAAGTGGTCCCTCTTTGAGCTTATTTTCCCAATGGCATGAGGAGTCAAACATGGCCATGTGGTAATTCCATGTGGAATTCATTTTCAGTTTAATTAAACCAATTTTGCATACCCTAGTGAAGATCAATATCTATTAAAGAAATTGAATCAATAATTAATAACCTTCTTAAAACTTCCTAAACAGAAACTACCAGACCCAGATGATGTCACTGGTGAATTCCACTAAATATCTAAGGAAGAAGTTAGAGCAATTCTCTACAATCTCTTCCAGAAAATAGAAACAGAAGAAATACTCCCTAACTTTTTCTATAATGTCAGCATTATTCTGATACCAAAACCAAAAACATTACAAGAAAGGAAAACTACGGAGTGACATTTCCCATGAACATAGGTGTAAAAATCCTCAAAATGTTAGCAAATGGAATCCAATAATGTATAAAAAGAACTGTACCTCACAAGCAAGTGGAATTTATTCCAAATATAGAAAGGTGGTTCAACATTTGAAAACAAATTAATGTATTCCATCACATCACCACGTTAAAGAAGAAAAACCACATGATCATAACAATAGATGCAGAAAGAGCATTTGACAAAATCCAACACTCATGCATGATAAAAACTCTCAGCAAACTGGGAATAGAAGGGAACTTCTTCAGATTGATAAAGAACATTTACAAAAAAACCTACAGCTAAAATCATACTTAAGTGAGAAACTAGATGCTTTCCTACTAAGATCAGGAACAAGACAAGGATGCACCCTCTCACCACTCCTATTCAACATCATTCTGGAGATCCTAACTAATACAATAAGGCAAGAAAAGGAAATAAAAGTACACTGATTGGGAAGAAAGAAGTAAAACTGTCTTTTTCCACAAATGACATCATTGTCTATGTACAAAACCCCAAAGAATCAACAACAACAACAAAAAAGACCCTGGAACTGATAAGCAATTATAGCAAGATTGAGACTAAGAAGTTAATCTACCAAAGTTAATTGATTTCCTATATAGTAGCAATTAACAACTGAAACTTGAAATTAAAAACAATATCATTTGCATTAGCACCACAAAAAAATGAAATACTTAGGTATAACTCTTACAAAAATGCACAAGATCTATATGAGAAAAACTATTAAACTCTGATGAAAGAAACTAAAGAACTAAAAAAATGGAGGAATAGTCCATGTTCATGGATAGGTAGACTTAATATTGCTAAGATGTCTGTTCTTCCCAACTTGATCTATAGATTCAGTACAATCCCAATCAAAATCCCAGTAAGTTATTTTGTGGGTATTGATGAACAGATTCTAAACTTTATGTGGAGAGGCAAAAGATATAAGCCCACACAAATAGAATCAACTGATCTTTGTTAAAGGAACAAGGCAACTCAGTGGAGAAAGGATAGTCTTTTCAACAAATGGTGCTTGAGCAACTAGACATCTACATGCAAAAAAAAAGAAAAAAGAATCGACACAGACCTTACATACTTCACAAAAATTAACTCAAAATGGATCATAAACCTAAATGAAAACACAAAACTATAAAACTCCTAGAAGACAAGATAGGAGAAAATCTAGATGACTTTGGCTTTGGATGACTTTTGAGATACATTGGACAACTTCATTAAAATTAAAATTCCTTGTGCTGCAAAAGACACAGTCAAGAGAAAGGGAAGAAAAGATACAGACTGGGAGAAAATATGTAGAGAAGTTCATAAATTTGTTTCTCACAGACGCATTAGTTTGCAATTCTGAAACTACTGTATTTGCCCTAGAATTGAACAAATAGGTAAATATGCAGTGAATAATGAAACTCCTGTCAGAAAAAGTTCTAGGGGCCCCTGGGAGGCTCAGTCGGTTAAGTGTCTGCCTTCGGCTCAGGTCATGATCCCAGGGTCCTGGGATCGAGTCCCACATCAGGCTCCCTGCTCAGTAGGGAGTCTGCTTTTCCCTCTGTCCTTCCTCCCTGCTCATGCTCACTCTCTCTCTCTCCCTCAAATAAATAGATAAGATATATTTTTTTTAAAGTTCCAAATAGGGAAGGTGGAGTGGTTAGAACGAACCCTGTGGTGTTAGGTTGGGATTGGAGGCATTAGTGTAAACTCATTGTGCGAGTGCATATGAGTGTGTGCGTGTGTGTGTGTGTGTGTGTGTGTGTGTCTATTTCCAGCTTTGATCACTGAGAAAGCCCAGAAGAAGTGACACCCCAGTAGCAATGAGCACCCTTGGCTCCTGGATATCTGTTTCTAAATACCATCCTCAAAAAGAGAGAGGGTGGTGGGGGAGGAAAAGAACCAGGACTCCTAGGAGAAATTGCTGATTCCAGAGCTTGGAAAGGCAAAATACAAGACAAGCTTGGGACATCTTGTGATGTCAGAAAGTAAGGAAGTGCTAAGAAAAAAAAAAATGAGGAGGGAATGCCAAAGAACATAGGTTTCGACTTGAATGGGCTCTCCATGGCCAAGATGGAACAATCTGAGAGAAAAAATAGATAATGATGCCATGAAATTATAACCCAAAGATGAAAATGATGAGTGTATAGAATATAAATAAATAATTGAATAAGGAAATACAAGGAAAAGCTCTTGCCTGTAACAGAATTCAAATTCCTCATGAAAAAGAAATAATAAAAAACACCAGTTTTAATTGTTGCAGGCAAGAGCCATGGAGTCATGCCAAAATTAGTGAGTGGAAGTATAATGAGAAAAAGGATATTTGTGTGGTCTCAAAGTATCTCCCCCCAAGATACCTACTAGTTACAAAGAAAAAAACAGTCACTTTCCAGTGGGAAAACCTGGCAGACACCACCTTAACCTAGTGATCGAGGTGATCAGTATCATGGGCCCAAATTGATAAGACTCCCTAAGAAGAGCACAGTATTCCTTCTGTGATATTCTTGCCAAAAAATGCATCATCTCAATCTGGTCATGAGAAAACATCAGACAAACCCGAACTGAGGGACATTCTACCAAAACCTGAGCAGAGCTCTTCAAAAGTCTGAAGTTTGGCAAAAACAAAGAAACATGTAGCTGTCACAGATTTGAGGACACTACATAGATATGAAAATGACACACAGTGAGGGACCCCGACTGGATCCTGGACCCGAACCAGACTTAACAGGGAAACCGGAGTCATTCAAATAAGGTCTATAGTTCAGTGAATCATGTTCATGTCCTGGGTTCCCTGTGGTCCCATGACTCCGCGGAGGACGTTCACATTCAGGGAAGTTGGAAGAGTGAGTTACAGGAGCTCTACTTCTGCAACTTTTCTGTAAACGTGAATGTATTTCAAAATAAAAAGGATTTCCCCCCAGCAAAAAAAGAACACTGAGGAATTTTTCCTCAGAAAGGAAAAACCGGGAAACAGCAGAGATTAGTAGAAAAATTTCAACCACAGTCCTGACACCAAAAACCACGACTGCCAGTAAGCTGACTCTTTTAATTCTTAATAATTTGAGAAAACTTTCCTGAGCGCTGACCATGCTCAAAGCACATCACATTAGAGCCCACCCGTCCTATGAAACATTGCAACCCACCCCTCATCGCGCGCTCCCGCGACCCCTTCTTGCCGCATTGCATTATCACCACCCAACATGCTGTCTGATTTACTTACGGTGTCTTGTGTTTATTGCCTGTCTCTCCACTATAGAGGAAGCCCCACGAAGGTAGCGATGTTGGTTTTGTTCACTGAGTCCTTCACACAAGACGAGATCAAGAGTCGCATGCTGCACCGGCTGAGCCAGCCAGGCACCCCCCACCCCCCGCTCTTATGTTTTAAATTCACTATAAGGAATGAGCCTGCAAAACCCTAGGCACTCACCCCAAGAAATGCAGAACCCCAGGCCAACACAAATTCTCTCTACCTGTGACCTCGTTGTGTGGCCCCAGGTGTGCTGTGTAATTTCCAAGTCCTATAAGTAATAAACCCTTATTGTTGAAAAGTTTCCTGATGGTTATCGATGAAGGGCATCTTACCATCACAGTAAGACCCGCAAGGGCTGGTCCAGCTATAACACTGACTATTGAGAGGCACCTGCAGTCACTACCAATCTCAATGATCAGTGGCTTCAAACAGCAAACGTTTCCATGTGGCTCACACTAACACCACTAAGCGTCTGGGGGACGCTCCAGGACAGGGGCCTCCAGACCATGACTCACGGATCCAAGCCGCTTTCATCTTCTGCTTCTGCCACGAGGGGCAGAAAAAGGCTGAGCCGTGGCACACGGTTTTTCCCTTGTTTCAGCCTGGACCTGGCCCTCAGCACTGATGCTCGGGTTCTGGCAGCCAGAACCAGTTTCCTGGGCCTGTGTACTTGGAGCGGGGCCTGGAGAAGGTGGGGAGCAGACGAGTGTCTGCTGGAGAAGGTGGGGAGCAGCCTCTCTGCCACACTGACTTTTTAGGGACTGGTGTTCAGGAGTGTTTGTTTAAGGCCATGGAAACTAAATTCTTAGCAAGTATGGCAGAGCAGGGGAAAAAAATATTTGCTTTACAAATGAAAGCTGGAGTCACCGTGTCCCTGAAGGCTGAAAAAGAAAGAGCAATAGATCCAGAGAGCATTAAGCAGCTCCATCTGCAAGCACGTGAAGACTGGGGATAAGGTGGAGGGAGTACTTTGGGGGGAACTCCAGGACAATCTCTGGCTTTTTCCAGAAGGGAGGGAGGGGGAAGGAGGAGAAGAAAGATGGGCAAGAAGAGAAGGTAGAAGCACTGACCCAAATCACCGGGCAGGGGCCATCTGTCCTCCTGCACCCCATTCCCTGCTGGGGCCCCTGGAGGCAAATCCTCCTCACCTCCCAAGAGGCTCCCACCTGTCCTGGAACTCCATAGAGGCTTAGTATGTACTTTCTGTGAATGAGTGATTGATTGAATGAATGAGTCACACAAAATGCCCTGTTTCTTATTCCCAAATGCCACACTGAGCAGAAGGAAAGAGTGCTTCTCACTCAGTCAATGGCCCTGTCGGCCCTGGAATGGCAGCCGGCCTCTGCCCTGTCCCGGAAGTGTGGGCAGGGAGATGACTGGCCGTGACTCACAGAGCGGGTCATGGGAAGTCACTCAGTCAGGAGTGGGGTCCACAGGAAATATTTTTAAATAATCTAAGATTTGGGCATCAGCTAACAGCCCATACAATTCATCCATCCTCATCTCTGTCCTGCCAGCTGATGAGGGGATAAAAGGGGATTATCATATAGGGGCAAGGGCAGGCCACCCACTGACCCCACACCCCCACTTTCTTCTTCCTGCGCAGCCCCCAACTTCCCGGAGGCAGCAGCTGTTTAAGAGGGGCTGGAGTTCAGAACATACGAGGCTGTCGCTTGGAGATACCAACTCTGGCATCCTCTGAAGTGTAAATACCCAGAAATTAATGCTCTGTCAGGAGTATGAGTCCCTGCTCATTGGCTGCCTTCGCGAGGGGCTGTGTTGTGCATTTATGCATGTGTGTGCGCGTTCGTGTGTAAGCATCTGTGAGCATGAGCTTGCATGCACATGATTTGCTATGTACAGAGGATGCATACCAAATCATACGTGCACATACATGTCGTGTGCATGTGGGGGCATATTGTATGAAAGGATGTCTGCATTAGTGAGTGAGCTCCAGAGTGTGTGTACGCAAATATATGTATGTCGGCAGGGAGGGGGGTGTGTTTGTGCGTGTATACGTGTAAGGGCTTGGAGAGTCTTGCCTAGGAAGTGTGCTGCTTTAATTCTAAAGAAAAACATTGGGGATCCAGTTCCATGGATGGAATTTCCAAGCCTTGAATCCAGGGTGCGGACAAGTACAATATGTCTAAAGGGGAACATATCACCAATGATCTCAGAGATCCCCCCCAGTCTGTTGAGATGACCTGGTTGCAACCTTCCAGAAACTTCAGGCAGATAAGGAGTATGGAGGTCTTGTTAGTGCATCATGGGGACGTCTCAATGGATCTGAGGCCTACATGTGTATGAGATGTTTAGCAGAGCGGGGAAGGGCCAGGACCTCATGCAAGTGCACACTCCTTGTGTACTCTGTGTGTGATGAAGGTTGTCACCCTGGACCCCAACTGGGGTGGAGGAGCATGTCTGCGTGCTCCCTTGAACTCTCCCTTCTCTGGGGTTACTGAGTGTGAGCAGGAGAGCAGATGTGAGTTCAGAAGCTGGCATCACCTGGGAGAGGAGTCTAGGCCTGTCCCTCTGCATTTCTCCCACACAGAACTCTCAACATGAAGCCCCTCCTGCTGTTGGCAGCAGTCGTGGCCTTCGGTTAGAGCTGACCCCGATCTCTGGCCCAGGGAGGTCCACGCCCTCACCTCTCAGTTTCCGGTCCCATGGCAGCAGGCTGTCTCTCGGGGGATGGAAGAGAGTGGCCACGGGAGGGAAAGAGAGTAGCAGAGAGGGGCAGAGAGGGAGGACACAGGGGCAGGGTCCCATCACGAGGCGATGTCCTTCTAGGTCTGGGGATTTGCTGACTTTCTGGGAAATGATCCCATTGGCAACAGAAAAGAAGCTGTGCCCAGTTGTGCCTTTTATGGTTGCTACCAACAGCGAACGGTCCCCTGGGATGCAGAGAAAGGCTGAGTCTGCCCCAGCCCTCGCTTCCCTCTGCCCACTTGTGGCCCCAGCAGGGCTAGGAGCTGCAAGGGTAACCCGGGGACCCCATCAGCACAGAACCCCAGGAGGTGTTGGCCGGAAAAGCAGCCAGCATGGTGGAAACTCTGCTCGAGACTCTTCCAGAGTCAGTGGGTCTCGGCCCAGGGTCAAGGGGGTGAGGCCACAGGGCACCAGGCTCCCCAAAGCAGTCGGGGTGGTGTGGGGGGGAGGCAGCCCCAATAGGGTGTTCTTATCACAGGTGCTGCCCTGCACAGGACGGCTGCCATGGCTGTCCGCACAAACGCAGCTGTGGCGCCAAATTTCTGAGCTACGAGTTTGCTTACCACAGGGGACAACTCGTGTGTGGTATCAAGAGTCTCACGACGCCACCCAGTCTCCCTTGTTTGCTTTCCTGAGCGTCTGTGCTGGGCACCAGAGAGAGCTACAAAGGGGCAGTGTCCCTGCTGCACGTAAGGAGCTCAGAACTGAGTGGGAAGTTAAGGGAATGAAACACAATGTGGTGGCGGGGCCCCACACACACCCTGAGGTTCAAGGAAGCTTCCTGAGACGGGTGACACCCAAGCTGAGTCTTAAGGGAGTCAGAGGAGAGGAGGACTGGGGTACTGTGACGAGAGGGCACAGCAGGGTCAAAGGGACCTGAGGAAGCCGGCGTGTGCTGCTGCAGGGGTCGGTGCGGAGGACGAGTGGGCACGAGGAAGATTCTGGGAAGAGAGGAAGGAGGAAGGAGCTTTGGCCAAGCCCAGCCTTCAAGGCTACATGGCATTTAGACTTCTTCCGAAAGCAGCAGGGGGCTCCTAAGTAAAGCAGCGACTGGATCAGATTTGCATGTCAGAGGACTGACTCTGGCTACAGGGAGGATGGAGACAAGGTGGAGGGCGACCAGTGAGAAGACCATTGCCATAGCAGTCAGGAGACAGTAGAGCTTGACACGTAACAGTGGTCGTCGGGACCACCTCACACCCGTCGGAATGGCTGGTATCGAACAGACAAGAAACACAGGTGTTGGCGAGGATGTGGACGGAAGGGAATCCTCGCTGCCCCGTTGGGGGGAATGCACGTTGGTGCGGCCACGACGGAAAACAGTGTGGAGGTTCCTCAAAAAACTCAAAAATAGAACTACCATAAGGTCCAGCAATTCCCCTTCTGGATATTTATCTGAATAAAATGAAAACACTAATTCGAAAAGACATCTGCACCCTCCCCCCTGTTCATTGCAGCATTATTTACAGTAGCCAAGACACGGAAGCCACCTACGTGCCCATCGATAGATGAGCGGATAAAGAAGATGCAGTGTGTATACATACAGTGGGGTAGACGCACACGGATTCAGGACCTGGCAGCAGAGCTGAGAGCTGGAAGCGCTCCCCCATTTGATGTATGTATATACACAAACCGTAAAAAAGAATAAGCTCCTGCAGGTTACAGCCATGTGGATGGACCCAGAGGGTATTATGCTTGGTGAAACAAGTCAGGCAGAGGAAGACAAACACCGTATGATTTCACTTATATGTAAAATCTTAAAAAGCAAAACAAACAAACAAAACAAGACAGAAACAGACTCACAGATACAGAGCAATCTGGTGGTGGCCAGAAGGGACGGGGGTGGGAGGATGGGCAAGCTAGGGGAAAGGATTAAGAGGTACGAACTTCCGGTTATAACATAAAAGAGTCATGGGGATGAAAAGTACAGCATAGGGATTATAGTCAATCATATTGTAACGACTTTGTATGGCGACAGAGGGTAACTACACCTATTGTGGTGGTCATTTCATAACGTATACAAATATCGAATCACTATCTTGTACCCATGAAACTAATATAATATTGGATGTCACTTATAATTTAATATCGATGATTAATTGATTAATTAAAACATAAAAACGACAAGAGTGGTCTGGACGGAAGGGGCAGGCGGTGACGTTCAGATGCTCTTGAGCTTGACGGACGGGGTAAAGGGATGGAGAGCCGAGTGGGTACCGGGCTGTGTGGATGGAGCCACTGAGGTAAAGACCCCAGGAGGAGGTCCTGGTGGGAGAGGGGAGGGCAAGTTCTGTTTAGAGCATGTGGAGCTGAAGAATACCCACAGAGGGAAGTGTGCAGGAGACATGTGGATATAGGAGCTCACAGCTCACGGGAGGGGCCAACTGGGGGCATGGATTCGGGAGCAGACAGCAGAGCTGAGAGTTGGAAGCACTCACCCCTTTGATGTTAAAAGGGCCAGAAAGAAGACACAGGGGGAGACGGTCAGAGGGGGAGGAGGAGAGCTGAGAGAGAAGGTCAAGGCATTAGCAAGGAAGGGGAGGCCCACAGCGGCCAATGCAACAGAGGAGTCCTCCAGGACAAGCACTGACAAGCCTGTTTGGGTTTGGGGCAGGAAGACCACTGAGGGTCCCGGAAGGGGCTGTTTCCATGTGGCAAGGACAAGGTCAGAGTAGAGTGGACAGGGGAGCATATGGGGAGTGAGGCAGAGACAGTAAGTGCAGACAAGTTCCTGGAGAAACATGGGCTCTGAAGGGGCAGAGAGAGGTCGGGGGTAGCTGGCAGGGTTTGCTCAGTGCTCCCAGATAGCAAATCCACGAGTGGGATCTTGAGGGGGCATGGCTCCTGCCCAATAGCAGTTACTTAAGTGCAAAAATTATGTCTCCCTATCATGACCTCTTCTTGGAATCAAAGTGCCCAGCTAAAAGAGGTTTGGATAACGGGGAAGCCTGACTCTCACATGACAGGAGTCTGGAAAGAGGGGAGCTTCCCAACGGTGTCGGCAAGGACTCAGCCTTTTCCTATCCTTCTGCTCCACCATATTGGCCATCTCTATACTCGTGATGCCAAGACTCATGCTCCAAGCATCATGACCTCAAAATGGGGGGCTTTGCACATGGACACAGCAAGAAGAAAGAGGCAATGGCTGCTACGAAGGCCTTTAGCAGAGTGTCCCCGTGCTTGGTTGCTCTGTGTCCCTATCAGACCAGGACTAGCTTCCCAAGGGCAGGAATCTGTCTCCCCATCAGTCAGAAATATCTGAGGCACTTGTCTCAGATTAGAAGCTTCTGGAAGACAGAGGCTGTGTCTTCTCCCCCAGGGTTCTCCCAAAAGACCATAGAATATTAACACCGCCCCCCATCCAGTGTTTATTCCTTAAAATTTCAACTTAACAGGACCACTGTAGGAGTCAACCGTGTCAACGGTTGCCTACTGTTTGGGAAGACGCTGGAACACCTCCAGCAAAAAGTGGAGCAGAGGGAGGGCCCCTCGGTGCCGAGAGTCCCCTTACCCTGGAAGCCTCCCACCCGATCCTGAGTTTCCTTCTCTAGCACCCCATTCCCTACCCTAGCCGAGATCCCTGACAAAAAAGAGTACACCCTTCTTCCGTGCTAGAGACAAGCCCCGAGCCCTTCTATCCTCAGACAGAAGTCTTCTATCCCGAGTGAGAAGCCCAAAGCCTGGACCGTGTATGCCTTGGCCCCTTTCCTCCTGCTTCCTTGGGCAGTAGATTGCTCCCATTCCCACTGTCTCCAAGCCTGACTTCCTGCTTAGCAGTAGCAGCTACACTCCTGGGAGCCTCCTCTGAATAGAGCAATTCATGGGTCAACTCTGTGTGTGGGTGTCCACGCGTGTGTGTGCTGTTGGCATGAAAACAAACCGGTACAAGGCAATATAGTGTAAGGGGTGAAAATACAGACTGGAGTCACACTGGCTGAGTCAAATCCCCGCCGCCCCCACAACCTGAGTTTTAGTTTCTTCATCCAAACGCAGACAACATTGACATCCCACTGCACGGCCCGCTGGAGCATTAAAGGAGATGACAGATGTAAAGCACCCGGTCTGGTTTGTCTGTGGCTGTCATTATGATTACCCATGGATTATTCCTTCCCGTGGGGAGAGCAGCTTCTGCTGGCCCACTGGGAGGACATGGGCATCAGTCTTGTTCCAGGGAGCTATCGTCTGCGTCCTCTGCATGGTACCTTCCTCTGCCTTGTGGCCGGCCAGGTGCTGGTGGGTCGGTGTAATGCTGGCCACCAGCTGGACACTCAGGGCATCATCCCTGACCCCAGAGCCAGTTTCCTGGGTCCAGAACCTCCAGGGCCCTGTGCTCGGAAGGGCACTGTACCTAGTTTAATGCTCTCCTGCAGCCATCTTCGAATTGTTCACAACAAGAGGTCCTGCATTTTATTTTGCGCTGGGACCCACAGATTAGGTAGCTGGTCCTTCCCTCACCTGGATGCTTCTCCCCTTCCCGTCATCCAGGGTTCAAGGTTCCGCTGGGCTGCTCCCACCTGGATCAGCTAATAGCCCTACCTGTTTCTTGAATCATCAGGGCTGCTGGGTGCGGATCCCTACACAAAAGCGCCCTGCTTAGGGGGCGCCGTGGGAGCTGAACTTGACCGAGGGCACAGCTCAGCCAGCTCTGCATTCACCCAGAGGTGGTGCCTTTCTGTAATGCCCAGAAGGGGTGACATTTCTAACTCTGCACCAAAATACTTCGTTTGCCAGGAGTAGCCCTCATCATGTTCACCCTCACTCGTAATAAGAGAAATGCAAAATAAAGCTCCACTAGGATACCATTTTTATCTTTTATTTATCTTTATTTTAGAATGGATAAAAATCCCGAAGTGTGACAACCTGCTCTATGGGCAAGGCCTCATGGGGAAGCCAGCACTCAACAGGGGCTGGTGGGAGAGCAAAATGCCCATAGAGGGCAAATTGGAAATAGTTATCAAAATGATAAATGCATTTATCCCTTGGCTCCGTGACACCACTTCTGGACATTTGCCCTAATGAATGCACACACACACACGCACACATACACACATACACACGCACATACACACACACACACACACACACACACATACCCAGGCACATGCCCAGTGATTCATGATTTTTTTATTGCCACATTGTTTTGAATTGGTTTGCAAATAACGCAAGTGTCCATATAGAGAGGACTAGTTAAATAAACAATGATACAATCTCAAACTGCAAGAGACTACATCTGCTCAATGCCGGAAACTTCCTCTGTTGCAATATAGCAAATCTCCGAATCTGCGGGATATGGTGGCAGGTGAAGAGAGCAAGGCAGATCACAGTATAAACAGTGTGCTGCGTGTATGCAGGGAAGGGCGGAAGTGTGAATATGTATTTGCTAATACTGCCAGAAACAACACACAAGAAGTTAATTTAAGTGATTACCTACATAGGGAGCAGGGCTGGCAGGGAAATGAGGGGGCACAGATGGGGTTCAAGGGAGATTTCTCAATATATAATTTTTTAGTTAAAAAAAAATTTAGCCCTATGAATATATTTCCGATTCAAAAGAAAATTAGCATCACCAAACACACACAAACATTCCTCTCCCTAAAACAGACACTAATCCTCAGAGACAATGGAGTCTAATCCAGGGATTAGCCAACCGTAGCTTGCCAGCCAAATCTATCTGCTGCCTGTTTTTATACAGCTTGCAAGCTAAGAAAGGTTTTTACATTTTTAAATGGTTGGGGGGGGAAGGCGTCAAAAGAAGAAGAATACCTTATGTTAAGAAAGAAAAAAAGAAGAAGAAGAATTTGCAGGAGGGGAAGAATGAAGGGGGGGAAATCGGTGGGGGAGAAGAACCATGAGAGACGATGGACTCTGAAAAACAAACTGAGGGTTCTAGAGGGGAGGGGGGTGGGAGGATGGGTTAGCCTGGTGATGGGTATTGGGGAGGGCACGTTCTGCATGGAGCACTGGGGGTTATGCACAAACAATGAATCATGGAACACTATATCTAAAACTAATGATGTAATGTATGGGGATTAACATAACAATAAAAAAATTAAAAAAAAAAAAAGAAGAAGAATACCTTGTGACACATTAAATGCTCCAAAAAAAATTTTTTTTAGTGCTCCAAAATTTAAATGGTAGTGTCGATAAATAAAGTTTTAATGGAACGCAACCATGACCTTCGGTTTACATGTTGTCTATGACAGCTTTGAGTTACAACAGCAGAATTGAATAGCGTGACAGAGACGTATGGCCTTTTCCAGGAAAAGTTCACTCGTTCCTGGCTAACAGGGTGCTTCTCAAACTGTCCCTGGTGAATTCTTTTTGTCTTAATCTGCCTCAGATCGCTACTTTGGCAAAATAAAGATGAAATACGAACCCACGTTTTATTATTTGATTCAATGAACATAAACTCGCTGTCAAATTGCTTTGAAATTTCTAAACACTCTCAATCCCTATGCGTGCCTCAGTGTAGATGGGAAATGACCCACACTGGCCGGTGAACCCCACTTTGGGAAGCGCTGGTTGAACCTGTATTGAGCAAAGACCGATGCCCTTTACAACTTCATAATTAGCAAAACGTATCTGTCCTTTGACTTATAGTAAGAGATTTACTGCTCTGTAGGTAAAATTGTTTCCTTTCCTTTATTTTTTTAAAGATTTTATTTATTTATTTGATAGAGGGAGAGAGAGAGAGAAAGAGCACAAGCAGGGAAGCTGCAGAGGGAGAGGGAGAAGCAGACTAACCCTAACCCCACTGAGCGGGGAGCCCGATGCAGGGCTTGATCCCAGGACCCTGGGATCGTGACCCAAGCGGAAGGCAGATGCTTAACCAACTGAGCCACCCGGGCGCCCCGAATTGCTTCCTTTCCTGCCACTCTTCAGGACTGGCTAGAGGAATAAGGGTGCGACCACATTATTCCTCCATAACTGCTTTTCAGTTTCAAGGGAGGCCCCAAAGTGCCCTTTGAAAAAAGCCACAATTCAATGCTTGCCAAGAGCTTTTCTTTCCTCTCGGTGCCTCGCTCTGGTTGGGAAAGGAAGGAGAGACTTACTTGCTCTGTTACATCTCTCCCCCCAGGAGAGACTTTGCACTTCTTAATTGAGCGTTCTTCCAAGAATATTTTCGGTGTAATCTTTTGTGTGCAAAAAATTTGGAGCCCTTCCATTCCTGAGAACATTGCTTTTACAACCTCACCTTGAATGACGGTTTGAAAGGATATGCTATTCTGCTCGGGATTTCATCATTAAACACCTGGGAAGGAGCAGGACTGGCAGGAAGCGGCGTCCCGAGATTGTAATCAGCGGAGATTGAAATCGGCTGTCCCTGAGACTGAGGGGTCGGGAGGGGCAGGAGAGGAAAGAATGAAGGGCTGAGGCTAGCCGAGCAGCCTGTACTGTTTTCAACAGTTCCTCACTCCAGCAGGGCTTTGGACAGTCCTCATATTTGCCTGCAGAGCTTGAGCATCTCAGCGCTGTCTTCTGGGGTGAAGAAGCAAAGGGAGAGGAAAAAGAGCATTCCAGAAGCTTCCTGCCAACCTATCCAGTCATTGCCAAAAGTGGCAGTCCTCTGCTCCAGGGCACGGCCGGTCCCTTCTCCCCGACAACCCCCCCAGCAGCGGAGATCAGCTCCTTCTTTCCCTGCAGTACCCTGCAGAGGTTCTTTTGTTTGTGCTTCAAATCCAAGCTTCTCTCTCAGATCTGTGGCTTTGCCAGATTGGTTTTGGCTAAAGGAGCCAGCTACCTATGCCAGTTTGCAATCTTGGCAGAAGAGAAAGGGGAATGTATATCACAATACCTTGTGTATAATTTGAAAGCACACACAGAGACACTAAATATCTTTCAAGGAAATGTATATCTAAATAAACATATGAAGAATAAATCCCTCAGGGAGAGAGAGAATGAAATTAATAAAATAAAATGTGTGTCGGGGCGCCTGGGTGGCTCAGTCATTAAGCATCTGCCTTTGGCTCAGGTCATGATCCCAGGGTCCTGGGATCGAGTCCCGCATCGGGCTCCCTGCTCGGCGGGAAGCCTGCTTCTCCCTCTCCCACTCTCCCTGCTTGTGTTCCTTCTCTCGCTGTTTCTCTCTGTGTTAAAAAATAAATAAAATCTTTAAAATAAAATAAAATAAAATAAAAATAAAATAAAATGTGTGTCTTGCACAAACCAACAATAACAGTGTGCTGGGAGGGAAAAGTATGGTGTAACAGGATAAGTGACTGGTCAACTCTAAATGCATTTGCCCTTTGACTCAGCAACCCCACTCCTGGAAATGTACCCCGTCATGCACGTACTCACACACACGTGTGCATGCACGCACACACACCGGTGCATGAGCAGTGTGTAAAGGACAGTGAGAATTCAAACCCAGAGCTATCTTGATCCAAAGTCTGTTGTTTCTACTGCCCCTGATGTTAGAAAGCTTGACCAGAATGTCCACATGAATAGCAGCAGAAACACCGGCCAGGCAGGCCTCGGAATCCCTGTTTATACAGTCCGGCCAGGACGAAATCATAATTTCCCAATTTTTGCTATAGTAGGGAAGGAAAAAATCTTCCTCTACTCTTCACGGTCTTCCAGCTGGACTAGGCATTAAATTTACATGAGACAGATTAATAGGACAAAAACTAGGGTTTTATTATATGGTCATGGGGGCCCAATAATGAAATTGAGACCTAAAGAAATGACCAGGACAGGCAGTTCTTATACTTTTTAGACAAAGAGACAATAAATCTGAGAAGTTGGCAGAACAAACAAAACTTAAGTTTGGGAACTTCGATTAGTAAAGAATTCTAAACTGAATTTGGGCTGGAGTAGTAAGTGAGTAAAAAGTAACAAAGGTTGTTTATATAGCCCTCTTGGCTCTAAATTTCCCATCTCTGATGAGGAGGTTGTCTCTTTACCTCCTGGCAAGGGAGGGCACCTTTCACATGGGACATTAATTTCCTGCTTTCAGGAGGATGGGGGATGGGGGTTCCTGAGCATCCTTCCTGTGCAGGCCGTCCCTTAAGTAACTTTTATTTAAAATAATCAGTGTGCAGGGGTGCCTGCCTGGCTCAATCGGTGGAGCATGAGACTCTTGACCTCGGGGCTGTGAGTTCAAGCCCCATGTTGGGTGTAGAGATGACTTAAAAATAAATAAAATAAAGATGCCTGGCTGGCTCAGTCATTAAAGCCTCACTCTTGATCTCAGGCTTGTGCCCCACATAGGGTATAGAGATTACTTAAAAATAAAATCTTTAAAAAATAAAAATTAAAAATTAAAAAAATTAAAATAAATAAAATAATCAGTATGTCAAAGTGACAAATTTTGGGGCAACCTGCCCTTGGCCCCTGTACTGTTTCTTAGCTATCTTAACAGAAATCACACATAATCCAAAAATCATTTTTATTTTATCTTTGTCCTGAATTTTAGGATAGAGTTCAACTGATGCATCCTGCCTGATGGCAAGTAGAATAAAGTCAGGTGTATGCCGAGTGGCAGAAAGGTGGCCCTCTGAGACTGAAAATCTTCTATACACAATACAATGAGACGTAATTAGGTAGATGAATGAGTGAACGGTAGACTGGGAGAAGCTCAAGGATAGAAACCACACCTGGTTCACCTGAAGCCTGGCCTGGATGCAGCAACTGCTGAGGGTCCAGGACACAGCTGGGGCCTCAAGATTCTGGGGAGACACAGGGCGCCTGGGTGGCTCAGTCAGTTAAGCATCTGCCTTCGGCTCAGGTCATGATCTCAGGGTCCTGGGATCATCCTGCATCATCGGCTTCCAGACTCCGCAGGGAGTCTGCTTCTCCCTCTCCTCTGCCACTCCCCCTGTCCCCACTTGTGTGTGCTCTCTCTCTCTCTCAGATAAATAAATAAAATATTTTTTAAAATCTTTAAAAAAAAAAAGATCCTGGGGAGACACATCAATGGTGCCTAACACAGTCCACCCCTTGAACCACTGAGCTTGACTCATGCCTTCCCATTCTACCCAGCTTCCACTGTAAACATGGGGCCTCCGTCATCTTGTGGTAACAAGACACCCTCACTCCTACACTGAGCAGGAGGCACAAGGCTAATGGGTCATGGAGTCTTCTTCAAGACCCAGTACACATCTCCTAAAAGACTTTAATCAAGAAGGTTAGTGATATCCCCATGTCCCTGCAGCTTCAGCTACTCGTAAAGTCTTAGCTGATACTCACATCTCCTTTCTCTCACACTCATTTCAGATTCCTCTCGTTCTCAGCCAGCACTGTGGCTTATTTCTTGCTCATACAGCATAGCATCCGTCACCTTCACTCAAGATGAACTTAGACAAGCAACCCACATGGGCCCTGGATGTGACTCAGGGTCATTTGGGCAAGGAAATTTCAGAGTCGCAAGCACCCAGATCACAGTCTAAAAGGGGGACGACAGGCACCAGGCAAGCACATCCTTGGCCTGCAGAGTCCTCACCCCAGGGCAGGGGCCCTAGCTCCCCGGGTCTGAGAATGGTACTGCTGCTCTCTTGGTTCAAGAAACTCTGAGAATGGACTCTTAGAGAGAATTGCGCCAGAGAGGAGGCTCTTTCAGGAAGGGCTAAGCCTTTGGAAGAAGCCAGACTGTTCTAGCCACCTTCCCACAAGCACATATTTACTTTGATTTTCACGCTTTTATTTGGCCAGTGAAGCAAGGAGGCTTTCACTGGTCTCTGAAGGCC
Organism: Halichoerus grypus; assembly: GCF_964656455.1. Classification (NCBI taxonomy): domain Eukaryota; kingdom Metazoa; phylum Chordata; class Mammalia; order Carnivora; family Phocidae; genus Halichoerus; species Halichoerus grypus. Next base: position 173,131,187 of record NC_135716.1, read on the forward strand.
TTGACAATGAAATCCAGACCATCTGAGCTTCCCACATTTAGTTCAAACCTAGCCCAGGAGACTTTTCAAGGGCAAAGCTACTGATGAATTCCCTTCCCTAAGGGAAATAAATCACGCCAACCGCTTTATGTAGCATGGATGAGATGAAAAAGCCAGCTGGCTGACTGAAGGACTTTCCCACTTTTCAAATGGGTCATGGCCTGGAGTAATTTCCATCTGAATGAGAGCATGATGGAGAGAGGTGCTCAGAAGCTGGGATTTTGACAACAGCAGCAAAAACAGTGCATCTCAACAAACACTCACTGGCACTTACTTTGTGGCAGGCCCCAGGCCAAGCCCCCTCTTTTTATTGAAGTATAGTTGACATACAATATCATATCAGTTTCAGGTGCATAGCATGGTGATTCAACAGTTATGTACATTACGAAACGCTCACCACAATAAGTGTCGTCACCATCTGTCTCCACATAAAATTACTAAAATGTTATTGACTATATTCCTTATGCTGTACTTTTCATTTTAAATGCATTTTTTGCATTCAACCCACTTAACAGTCCTGTGAGGTAGATAATATTGTTTTTCCTGCTTTCCATTCATTCATTCAGTAGGATGTTTATCTCAAGCTCTTTTAATGTTTCAGGTGCAAAACCAAGCACAGGCAAAAAAGCCAGGTGGGCAAAGTCCCTGCCTCTTGGTACTTACAAGCCCTGGGAGGAGACAGAGACAGCCAGTAAACAAATTACAAGGGAAAAAAGATAGTCAGAAGTAATATAAAGAAAATAAAGCAGGAGAGTAAGAGAAGGCAGGGTATGAATTTGAGAGAGAGTGGCCAGGAAAGGTGAAGACATCTGAATGAGATGAAGACATCTGAAATGAGGTCCTGTGTGATATGAAGCAGTCAGCCCTAAGATGATCAAGGAAAAATCAAGCCAGGCAGAGGAAGCAGCTAATGCCAGGGCAAAGAGGCAGGACTGAGCTTGACATATTTGAGAACAGAAGGAAGGAAAATGTCGTGCAGAACAGAAGCAGAAAGAACCAAAAGAGGTGCAGTTAGCAAGCAGGAGAGTAGAGGAAATGAAATCGAGGCTGCTTAATCTTGCCTATGAGAAAAATGTTTTCTTAAGCAAGCAAAAAAAAGAAAAGAAAAAAAAAGTCTTAGATATCTGGAATAAAATATGGTAAGAGGTGTACAGAGATCTGGAGGTTTTCAGAATTAATAATAATAATAATAATAAGCTTGTGTCTCTGGATCAAACTGTACCTGAAAGCCTCTAATCTTTTTTTTTTTACACAAGTCAATAGATTTCCTTTACTGTTTAAACCAGTTCAAGTCGGGTTTTCAGTTACTTGCGTTAAAAGCATCCTAAATGATTTGTATACACCTTTATGTTTAATATTTTTCAACTTCCCTAATGAAATAGCTGTTATTAACTCCACTGTATAGATGAGAAACAGAGAATGAAAAAGGTCAAATGATTAACACAAATTCTTACTTAGTTCATGGCAGTTGGACTGAGTGCTTAATCTCTACAATACATCAACACTATGGAACCACAGCGACGAGTCTTCACGAAGCCTAAATCTCGGGATTTTTCCACACCTGAACCAGTCACTTGGAAGGACAGAAGAGAGAGCCAGGAAATCCACCACCAGAAAGGAAGAGAGAGAAGAGAGCATCACTTCCATGTTCTTGGGTGGCTCAGTTGTTGGGCGTCTGCCTTCGGCTCGGGTCGTGGTCCCAGGGTCCTGGGATTAAGCCCCGCGTCGGGCTCCCTGCTCAGCAGGAGGCCTGCTTCTCCCTCTGACCCTCCCCCCGCTTGTGTCCCTTTCTCGCTGTATCTCTCTCTGTCAAATAAATAAGTAAAATCTTTACCATTTTATTTCAGACTTTTGATTTTTGAAAATGTCTGACATATACAAAGTAAACAAAATTATATCATGAACGCCTCTGGGCTCATCACCATGCCTCAACATTTACCAACATCCTGCCTTCTTTTATCATCCATCCCTCCACCCACTCTGCACCTGCACTCAGCTGTCATCATCATTATATTTACAGTTCTTTCTTAGAGGGAAAATATACATATGCTGAAATACACAAATCTTAGCTGGACAAGTTTGACAAGTGGATACACCCACGTAACCCACATCCCATCACAGTATAGAACATTTCCGCTTCCCAGTCAATCCCCCGGATTGGGTGTATTAGTCTGCTCCGTCTGCCCTAACAAAGTGCCACAGACTGAGTGCCTTGAATAACAATTTGGAAAGCTAGAAATCCAAGATCAAGGCGTCAGCGGGGTTGGTTTCTTCTTGTTGGCTTGTGTATGGCCGACTTCTCCCTGAATCTTCATGGGGTCTCAGGATAAGCCCCCTGCCACTGTCCTGTGGGTATCTGTCCTGCCTCCACCCCAGAAAGAGTAGAGTTTTATCCTCCAGGACTTGGGGCCTTTCTGCTGTAGTGTTTTCATGTCTTTCAACCCCACATACTCTCACTTCACAACAACGGTGCATTATGGTATATAAAGAGCAAATGGACTTCTCAAATCCTAGCTCTGCCATTAAGAACAAATAGCTTAACTTCTCCGAGCCTCCCTTTTCTTAGCTGAAAAGGACACGAATACCTAGGGACTTTTTAAGATTTAGATGTAATACCACTCCTCTCCTGGGGGTGGAGCTCCATCACAACAGATGGACATGGGTTGCCCCAGGAATTCCCTGGGAAGGATGCTGAGCCAGTTCTACTCAGGGAAGGTCCCTGCAGGGGGCTTCACGGGAAGAGGGGTGCTTACTTCTGCAGCAGGCAGCATGGAAAAAGAGAGGGGGTCTGTGGTGGGACAGGGCAGAGCTAGTGGCGGGGGACCCTTGTCACCGTGGAACCGTCCACCCAGGGGCCCTGGGGTAACAGCCCAAGGAAAGGACCAGCTGCGCAGCCTGCACTGGACACCCCCTCACCTTTGGCAGCAGGGGGCTCACGAGAGCTGAGGGCAGGTGGCAGGACAACAACAATTTGAACACCCTTGGGAGAAGTAAGCTGAACATCCCAAGGTTATCCAGGTCCTGATCCCTGGAACCTGTGACTGTCACCTAATGTGGCAAAAGGGACATGGCACGTGTGATTAGAACAGGAATTTGAGATGGGGACGTTATCCTGAATTATCCAGGTGAGTCCTAAATGGAATCACGAAGTTGCGATTACAAGAGGAAGGTGGGGGGTGGGGCTTATACCACAGAAGAAAGCAGAGTGACCACTGCCGCAAGACACCTTCTTGTTGGCTTTGCAGACCGAGAGAGGCGCCAGGAGCCAAGGAATGCAGCTCCAGAGGCTGGAAAAAGCCAGGAGACAGATTCTGCCCGGCTCCTCCAGAAGGGAGCACAGCCCTGACTGCACCTGCTTTCCGCACAATGAGACTGATTTGGGACTTCTGCCTCCGATGCTGTAAGAGAATCCAGGGTGTTCTTTCAAGCCGCCGGGTTTGTGGTAAGTTTAGAGCAGGCATAGGAAGCTAAAACAGAGACTGGTAAGCACAGGTGGATTTTGGAGGGCCCGGACCACCAGGAAGGAGGTGGGAGGAGCCTGTGCTTGACCAGCAGCTGACGCCAGGGCAGGCTTGGGCGCTGGAACAAACGGCCAACTCCAGGTGGTTTTCCACCCAGAACAACACGTGGAGGGAAGGGGTGCGGACACCTGGGCAGGTTCCTGGATTGGCAGCTCAGAGCTAGGACCTTGCAGAGGACTTTGGAAGTAGCCCCACCATGACTGGTACCACACTGACCAATGACCTTGCCACTGACCAGTGACTTTGCCACTGTGCAAAGCTCACCTGAAAGGCACTGGACCTGCCCCTGCTTTACCTCTTCTTCCACTGTTACTAATAGCCTCATTCTGGTCTTGGACACAGATTCCAATTCTGAGACCTCCGCCTTAAGGGCTGAGAAGGGGACTTCCTGATTCCCAGAACCATTGAGCAGGTCCTGAATACCCCAAACCAGGTGAATCTCACTGGGTTCCCCTTCTCAGGCATTTTGCCTCTCTCCCCGACCCCACAGACCAGTTCATTCATCCTCCACCACCTCCTCGAAGAACTGGGGGCAATTGACCCAGTCCCAACACAGAAACAACCAGGACCAGATAAGCAGGTGAAGCAAGCCAGGCCAGAGAGGACCTCCACCTGCCCCCTCACTCAGAGACAAGGAGACAGCGGCAGGTGGATGGCCGCTGGCTGCTGGCTGCAGGGTGGAAACCCAGAGACGTCTCTTGAGGACTTCAGGACCCTACTCAGTGGTTCTGAGAATCTGGAAGCCCCCTCCCTCGGACCTTAAGGTGGAGGACTCGGGATTTGAGCCCGTGTCAAAGACCAGAATAAGACCAGTAGAGACCATGGAAGAAGGGGCACAGGAGATGGGCAGTTTTGGTGTTGAACGTGGAGGAGCCAAGCAGGCACAGCTACTTACAATGGGCAATGGGAGGTCCACCCAATGTTGCAGCTGACCCACAAGGAGCTTGGCAACCTCACCTTAGTGGTTCAGCTGTGGTTCAGCTGGTCTTTGGGCAAACGATGCCCATCCTCAGCATGGAGGCTGATTCCACCACCGCCTCCAAAGTGATTTCTTGTCTTCTCCTAATTTTGTACATTTGTGCTGTTCCCCCTTTCTCATGATCAAACTGGCTGCAGATTATATTATTTCAGATTTTTCCCTTGAGTCAGCTCTTTGATTTATCAGTTCTGCTTTTTTTTTCCTGTATTATCTATTATCATCTGTTCTTCTCTCTTGCTTCCTTCCTACACTCCTTTCTGTTTATTTTGTCCTTTTTCTAACTTCCTGCATCAAATAACTCATCGACTTATCGTATTCTTCCTGGCTTATAAATGCATCGAAGGAGGTAAATTTTCTGTGTACAGTTTGATCTGCAACCCTGAAAAGTGAAATGTATTTTCATTGTTAACATTTTTCACTATTCCGCAAGACTAAAAATGTCTTCATGTCTGTACCAGTCGTTTAGAAGAATTACCTGTCCAGGTGGTTGGGACTCTTCTTCTGCCTTTTGTTAATTATTTTTCCTTCTCAGTGCCTTAGAGACCAAATCCACCCTCTTTTTACTTTTTTTTTTTAATTTATAGGGCACAGAATTAGACCAATTAGATTCTTTATACCATCATCTAATAAACATTGACTGAGCATTGATTATGTCCCAGCACTGTTCCATATGCTCAGAGCACATCACAAAAACAAACCCAGATGTCTGACCAAGGTCTTAGGGTGGTGGTGGGGAGTGAGGAGGAGGGAGGAGACAATCAATGCTCAACAAGCATAATTAACAAGTAAGTTACATAGTATGTTAGAAAGTGACAAGTGCTATGAAAATTGAAAAAGTACAGCAGATGAAGAGGAAAGAGGGTCAGGGGAAAGGGTTGTCCTTGTAAATAGGGTTGGGGGGAACCTCATTAAGAAAATGATATTTGAACAAAGAACTGAAAGAGACCAGGGTGTGGACCATGCAGATATCTGGGAGGGGAAACCTGCCAGACAGAGGGAACCAGCAGGGCCAGCACCCCAAGGCAGGGGGACCAGCCAGGGTGGCCAGAGCAGAGCGAGCAAGAAAGCATCCCAGGGATTGGGAACAGGGGGTTGGACATGCAGGGGCCCTGTCCGCCACCGTGAGACTGTGCCTTTCACTCTGAGACAGACTGAGGTGACATGACTTGCATGGGACATGATTGCTCTGGCCGATGCGTGGGAAAGAGCCTGTAGGAAGCCAGGAGGAGGGAGCTTGTTGCAGCCATCCAGGTGAGGGGTGTGCGGTGATGGCGGGAATGAAGTGGTAGCCGTGGAGGCAGCGAGAAGCGCTCAGTGGCTGGATGTCATTGGAAAGCAGAGCCAGCAGGACTTCCTGAGAAATCGCTGGAGTCAAGGACAAGTCCAGGTGTAGAGCCCGAGCACCTGCAAGGGGGCATTGCGGTCAGCTGAGACGGGAAAGGTGGAGGGGAGCAGTTCTCCGTGGGCAGGTCAGGAGTTTGCTCCCGGTCTCCTGGGGTTTGAGATGTGCCCTCTAAACATCCGCGGAGAGATGTCAAGCAGACAGTTGAATAAATGTGTCTCGAGTGGCCGGGCTGCGGGGATAAACTTGGGAACCACCAGCCAAGCAGAACAGCACTGGGGAGAGGATTGCAAAGCCGGGGGATTTGGTTGTTTCACCGTAGAAGGGCATAGGAATCCATGCCCCACAGGGTTAATGAGGCTGAAGCCAGCAGAAAGTTTAAAGCATGTTTTTCATAGAACTGTTTCTCCCTAATCAGCTATTGTGTCTTTTCAGACCCCACTAACTAGCTGTCTCTGCAGAAGCCTGGACTCATGGTCAGCTCGTAAAGGTCCAGCCTGGGAACAAGCGAGGCCCTGCCTTCCCTCCCCAAGATAATGAGTCCAAGACCCCAGCCAGTCTGTACCAGCTCTCGCAGCATGCCCATAGCCCTTCTCCTCATCCTGAGATAACCTTCAGAAGGCAGGGCTGGATTGGGCCTGGTTCTGATGTCAAGTCTCCACCCGCCCCGGTGAACATGGAATATTACCTACATGCCACTCGATGTGCGTGCTCTATCCTTTCTCATAAATACTCCTAAATTTCCCGGTCCTTTCATCAATATGTGTGCAGTCTCAACCCCTGTGATTATAAAAATTTCTTCTCTCCCCCTCTGGGGAGGCAGATTTGAGGCTTGTTCTCTGGTCCCTTCCTTTGGCTGTCTCTGGAATAAACCCTTTCCTTGCTGCAAACCTGATGTCTCAGTGACCGGCTTTGCTGCGCATCGGGCAGACAGACTTGGGTTTGCTTGCCAGTATGGAGAAGAGGAAAGGTTCAAAGACAGCTGGGAAACCCCAATGGAAGGGACTGGGAAGGAAGACTCAGAGCAGCCAACAAAGAGGACTAGGGGATGGCCAGGAGGTGGGAGGGAGACCTGGAGAGGGGAGGTCCTTTCGGCAAGGATGAGCCTGGTCTGGGTGGGTGGGGGAAGGTTCAGTGTGTTCAATGCTGAGACAAGACCACTAAGATGAGAGTTGAGAATGAGCCACTGGACCAGCAACGTGGTCATCAGTGACCTGGGGAAGGGCCATGTGAAGTCCTGGGAGGGAGGCTGATTGACCAGAGTGTGTATCCATCAAGATCCCGATGGGAAGGAAAGGCCCCTCCAAACTGGGTAACTCGAGGAGACTTGACTACAGGGACTTTGGTAAAATTGTGGACAGGCGTCAGGAAATCCCAAGGAATATGTAACCGTGGGTAGCTGTTACCATCGCCACACCTGAAAAGTCAAAGAAAAGAAGCAGCTATTGGAACCCAGAGAGAACAGTGAGGAGAGGGACCCAGGAGCTGTACCTTGACTCCAGGGACACACCAGGCCCCAGGGGAAGAGACTCCCTGACCTCGCTGTCCTCTCTCCTCTGACTCTCCTGCTGGTGTTCCCTGGACCAAACCTACCAGGGAGCCAGAGGGCAAGGGACCCTACAGTGCAGCCAGAGGTCAGCCTCCCCGGGGCAGGCAGGGTGGGAACAGGGTCGGAAGGGCGAATGGACAACATCTAGGACAGAGTAGGTTTGAGAAAATGGTGTTTGCTGTGTTCTGAGGCCTCTTCCCGGCATTTTTAATTCCATGGTGCCCAAGATGATCAGCAGAGCTGCACGAGAAAGAGGTACACACTCAGGACTTACTGAAAAGAAAGAGTTTTTTAAGTTAAAACGATGAGGTCATGAGAAATGTTACAGGTTTTTGTGGGGTGGATCTTTCAACAGAATGTTTCTAAAGAACACAGAGTAAATCATGTGACAAGAAAAAACCACAGTGGCCCTGATCAGAATGAGAATAAGAAGCCCTCATGCTGCTTCCTCAAATTCTCTCCTCCTTTTGATCCACACTCTCCTGACTTTTCCCTCACCTCACTGTCCATTTTCTCTATCTCCATGGCAGGCATCCTCCTTTATTTGACCAGAGTTCCCTGAGCTTAGCGCTCAGCCCTCTCCCTAAGTGGAATGTGAACACGATGGCTGGCACTCAAGCAACCATATTGAACCATGAGGTCCTACACTTAGAACAGCATAGCAGCAGGACAGAGGACACCCACTCCTCCATGCTTGTGAACTCACTTTTACACTCAAAAGCACCTACTTCCAGATTTCTTTTCTGCAAGAGGGAAATAAACTTCCATCTTGTTTAAGCCATCCTTATCTGGGGTTTCTAATTCTGATACACCACCTAACCTAATTCTGATACTCAGAGCTGAACCTAATTCTGATACACCACCTCGAACCCAAAGCTGAAAATCCATTCCACATCCTGTTTCCCATTTCATGTTCAGCCTCATTGTCTAGCACAGCCTATTAGAGAGGTTCTACAATGAGTTCAGATGACATCAGAAAGATACTCCTATAACAAATTCCTCAGTTGAATACGAACCCTCTCCTGTTATCAAACTCCCAGGACGAAAGTGAAGTCTGAAAATTACCTGAATACATTTATTCTAAAATGCACATTTCCTCCCTTATTTTAATGCACCCAGACTTGATGCATTAATGCAATCCAGACACATTTAAAAATCAATGTTAAAAAAAAAAAATCAATGACAATTGACAATTGTCAGACAGGGAGCATTTTCTTGACTTAGTTGTGTAAAAACCTTCTGTTGACCACTTCAGATAAGATCAGAGAAGAACCAGCATCAAAGCATGTTAAATTAAATAGAGTATAATTTTGCTTTGCACACTAAAATCCAAGGGAATTATGGTTCAAAATGTGTCCTCCCCAACTCTTCTTTGGCTCAGCCTCAGCGGGAGATCTCAACTTCCCCAGTATGTTTCTAGCCTTCTAGCTGGTCCCCTGACATCTCAGCCTTTCTCCCAAGGCAGTGGTTCTCCAACCAGAGCGGGCAGCAGAATTACCTGAAAAACTTCTAAAAATGAGTGGCAGGGCCCTGCCCCAGAGTTTCTAGTTCAGAAGGTTTGGGTTGGGGCCTGAGAACTTGCATTTCCAGCAGGTTCCCAGGTGATGCTGCTGCTAAGAACCATGATTCTAAGGGAAGGTCTCCCCTAAATTCACCTGCCTGTCTTTATTATGTTTCCCTTCTTCTACTGCTCCTGTTCAGATTAAAAAACAAACAAAAACCGAGGTAACTTCTCAAATAATTCTGACTCTTAAAAATTTCCTGAGCCATTTTGATCCCTAGCAACAGAGTATTATAAACGCAGGCCACTTTAACTGCCTTTTTACCCCTCAAGTGGACAAGAATTCAGTTGCATCATTTCCCTTTTTAAAAATTTTTTATTTAAATTCAATTTAATTAACATATAGTATAGAATTTACTGATTCATCAGTTGCATACAACACCCAGTGCTCATTTCTTTTTTTTCTTTTTTTTTTTTTAAAGATTTTATTCATTTATTTAACAGAGAGAGACACAGCGAGAGAGGGAACACAAGCAGTGGGAATGGGAGAGGGAGAAGCAGGCTTCCCGCAGAGCAGGGAGCCCGATGCGGGGCTCACATCGGGCTCCCTATCCCAGGACCCTGGGATCATGACCTGAGCCGAAGGCAGACGCTTAACGACTAAGCCACCCAGGCGCCCCCCTGTGCTCATTTCTTCAAGTGCCCTCCTTAATGCCCATCCCCCAGTTACCCCATCCCATCCCCCCACCCACCTCCCCTCTAGCAACCCTCAATTTGTCTCCTGTAGTTAAGAGTCTCTTATGGTTTATCTCCCTCTCTGTTTTTGTCTTATTTTATTTTTCCTTCCCTTCCCTTATGTTCATCTGTTTTGTTTCTTAAATTCCACGTGTGAGTGGCATCATATGATAATTGTCTTTCTCTGGCTGACTTATTTCGCTTCGCATAATAACCTCTAGCTCCAACCACATCACTGCAAATGGCAACATTTCATTCTTTTTGGTGGCTAATATTCCATTGTGTATATATACCACATCTTCTTTATCCATTCATCTGTCGATGGACATCTGGGCTCTTTCCATAGTTTGGCTATTGTGGACATTGCTGCTACAAACATTGGGGTACAGTTTGAATCCTATGTTTGTATCCTTTGGGTAAATACCTAGTAATGCAATTGGTGGGTCATAGGGTAGTTCTCTTTTTAACTTTTCGAGGAACCTCCATACTGTTTTCCAGACTAGTTACATCATTTCTATACTCAATGTAGGTGGATGGTGTGTTATGTTTATAATAAGAGTGCCTGTTCCTTTTTCATTTTTTTCTGTCATAGAACCTTCCATCTGTCCATGGGTGAATCCAGTGTTTGGCCATGATCTGACTTCTGTAATTAATAAATTATAAATAATAAAAGCTAACTTGAGACTTACAGTGGGATTGACCACATTGGACAAGCCATCTAAATTCAAGGTTGATCCCTCCAGAGGAGGGTTTTTCAACCACAGCACTATTAACATTTGGGGTGGAATCATTCTCTGCTGTGGGACCGTCCTGGGCATCATGGGATGTTTAACAGCATGCCTGGCCTGCCCCCACTAGATCCCAGTAGCTTCCTCCCAATCAAATGTGACAATCAAATACATCTCCAGACATTGCCAAATGCCCCCTGGGAGCCCAGATCCCCTTCGGTTGAGAATAGTCCTCTACTATTTTGTCCCTTGGCTCTGAGGCTAGTCAAAACAACGCAAATGGAAAGGAATTTGGGCAGTCCATCTGCACCAGCCACATAGGCCTTTAATGCTAAAAGCTAAAAGCCCCATGCTCTAGAGCAGCATTTCTCCAAATTTAACATGCCCCCAAATCACAGGGAATCTTGTTACAATGCAGATCCTGTTTCCAAGGTCTGGGTGGGACCTACATGGATGCCCAAAGCATGGTCCAACCCAGACCAAGTGAATCAGAATCCACATTTTAACATGATCCCCAGGTGATTCATATGCACATTACAGTATGAGGAGCACTGCTGGATAAAAACACACTTGAATTTAGCTAGCTGAAGTCCTGGCCTGCAGATCTGGAAGAAGAAACAGGAAATGCAGCCAGTCGTCCTTCTGCCCCCAGCTTCTGCAGGACTTGCCTAGGAAAGCCTCTCTCCCCCACCCCACCCCCCTCTTGACTCAGCTTCGCAGGTTCCCTGAAGCTCCCAAAGCCCTGGGGCATCTGCTAAAGACCGGGGCTATCCCTTGCACTGTGCTAGGGCCGACCTCTTCCGGTTCAAAGTCAAGTTGAAGTAGCCTACATCCCAAGGCCTGCATGGCCCATGCTCCTGCTAAGTCCCTCCTAGGAACTTGCCCGTGTCTGCTAAGACTGTCACCCGAAGCTCCAGTGGCAGGCGAACAGCAGCTTGTCACAAATGCCACTTGCATTCTGCTCCCCTAGTTCTACTCCCTGCGCCATTCTTAAATTCCTAGCCAACATCCAATTTGGGTTTTGGAGGCATTAAGTAATATATTTTCCCCTTCCCATGTTAGGTGGCTTTTGTAGGGGAACTTAAACTCTCTCTTGTTAACCCATTCCAGAAGACCATCTTATCTTTTTTAACATTTTAACACAAATACTACAGAATTATATCTCAAGGGGCACCTGGGTGGCTCAGTCAGTTAAGTGTCTACCTTCAGCTCAGGTCATGATCCCAGGGTCCTGGGATCGAGCCCCACGTCGCAGCGGGGAGTCTGCTTCTCCCTCTCCTTCTGCCCCTCCCCCGCTTGTGCTCTCTCTCTGTCAAATAAATAAATACAAATTTATTTTAAAAATGACATCTCCAACTCTCCTATGCTGCTTATCACTTTCTACTGAGAGTTAAAGTTATTTCTGCACCTGCTTATCTCCTCTTTGGGACAACAAACTTGGAAGACAGGCTACATATTTGATTCATTTTTGCATCCAGGCAAAAGCTTGCACATAAGAGATGCTCAATAAACATTTGTCTTGTGAATGATCATGACTGTTTTCACTATGCTCCTTGGTCCATTTTACTTATGAATTAAGTAATTCTTCAACTCCTTCCAAATGTGACATAGAGCCTAGTTCCCTGGGTTAGCCCACCCAGAACGGATCCTCTCCCACACACTGGAAGTCTGACATTATTTCCATCTTGCAGATCATATGCCATGTTGTCTAATTTGCCGATTGATTTCTCCTTGTATTTTTCACTGCTAGCCTTCAGTTAATGTTTGAAGTCCTTTGTCTGCTTTCATCTGTTCTCAGATCACCTTTGCTCCATTACCTAGGCAGCTAAGGATGTGATTAACGAATTATTTCAGATCTAGATCTGAAAATGTTCTCTGCCTAACATCAAAGTACAACAAGGTGACTCCGGGTAGGAAAAGACTCGAAGCTGTTTTAGTCCTGGGTGAGGGAAAATGATACAGGGATGGGCCTGAGCGTGGCTGTTGATATCTCTCACATGGGCGTGTGGGAATGTGATGAGAATGGTGGTGACGAGGATGATGATGATGATGATAGGATGGAAGGGGGAGTCATCAGGATGACTTTTTCCCTGACACTCAAGTATAAAGAATGTCCAAACCAAATCAATTTGGCTCACCTAACCCAGGTTGGTACACTATGGGTCCACATCCTGGTGGTCAGTCGGCCTATTTGAAAGGGGGGTACTATACGCTCTACAAGCCAAGGTTGGGCCCACAGATCTTTGTTGAGGTTTCCAACCACAGCATCCGGTGTTCAGCCTTACCTCAATATGCCACCCAAGGGTCTCCTGACTACGAGTGGACTAGATTTCTACCACGTGTGGAAAACTCCCAGATCAATCTGGATCCTTATCAGTTTCAAATTACAGACCCAAGTCAAGCTAGCCTAAGTCACAAAGAGAATTTATTGGATCACATGATTTGAAGGTTCAGAGTGGAAGTCAAACAATGTTGGATCCAAGGGTCTCTGTCTCTGTCAATCTCTCTCTGCCTCCATAAGCACATTAGCTTCCTTCTACAGGCACCTTCTTCCAGGTAGGTAAGAAAGATGGTCACTGGCAGCTCCAGACTTGCATGATCCATAGAGCACAAGGCCCCAGAGAAAAAGAAGACTTGTAATCAAAATCTAATGAAATGTTCTGAGTGGTGCAGTTTGGGTGCCTACACCTGGAAATATCCCCATGGCCAGGAGAAACTAAACGTGTGTTTGAATATCGTGGGTCACAAGGCCACCCTTGTGGCAAGTGCAAGGCTCATGACAGATGTGACCCTGCAGGATCCCACGTAATGGAGCAGAGTGATGGTTTTTCAAAGTAAAAAATGGGGTTTTTTTGTTTTTTTTTTGTTTTTTAAAGATTTTATTTCTTTATTTGAGACAGAGAGAATGAGAGAGAGAGAGAGAGCACATGAGAGGGGGGAGGGTCAGAGGGAGAAGCGGGCTCCCTGCCGTGCAGGGAGCCCGATGCGGGACTCGATCCAGAGACTCCAGGATCATGACCTGAGCCGAAGGCAGTTGCTCAACCAACTGAGCCACCCAGGCGCCCTAAAAAATGGTTTTTACCAACAAGATGGACAGAAGGTATTGACACAAATTGCTCACTATACCACATACATACTCACACACACACACACACACATACACACACACACACACAGAATGCCTAGTGCCTGGGAAGCCGGTCTCCCCACGTCCTGCTATACCACCACCACTACACTCCTAGCAAAAAGTCAGAGGACTTTTCTCTATCTCAACAAGCTGTCTGGGAATAATTAGGGCACCTAGTGTGGACTTTAGTGGCCAAGATAAAAGAGCTTTAGTGGCATAAAGGCTGGCTCCCTTCTCTCTGGAAGCAGAAACCACTGGATGATAAACCCCACTCCCATGCACAGAGATGTTTATTGTCTTGTTTGTAAATATGAACAATCAAGGACCAACAGAAATGTAAAAAAAAACAAAAAAACACCGCAAATGAAGGAGGCCAACATAATCAAACAAGGTAGGGAAATGACCTGGAAGAAATAGAGATAATTCAGGGAACAGAAAACAATTTTTTTTAAATCTCTTACTGTTACTCTCAGAGAGAGTCAAGAGAACAAAGCATTCATAGAACACCAGGAAGTTATGTTAAAATGGTAACTAAATAATAAAAAAGAGCTCTTAGAATTTTTAAGAAAATATATGATTGTTGGAATTCTTTAAATCAAGAAAGTGTTGGAAGATAAAGTCAAGATATTTCTCAGAAAGTAGAACAAAAAGACTGAAAAAAAGAAAACAGTACAGAAAAGATAAGAGAATCAGAGAATCAATCCAGGAAGTCCAACAGTCAACTTTAAGGAAATCCAAAAAGAGAAAACAGAGCAATAGGAATGCTCAAAGAAACATGAGTATTCCCCAGAGCTGAAGAATAACAGTCCTCAGACTGAATGACCCCACCGAGTGCTAGCCACTCAGGTGGGAAAAAACACTTATGCGCAGCACCATCATTGTAAACTTTTAGAACACTAAAGACAAAGAAAGGATCCTAAAAGCTTCCATGAAAGAAGAGGAAATAAACAGGTTATCTACAAAAGAACAAGAATCCGGCACAAGGCTGGCTTTGGTCCATGGGCCCTAGTCTGCCAACCCCTGGGCTGGACTTCTACATCCAGAGAAAGTATGAGGGAGCCAAGATATTTTGGGACATGGAAAGATTTAGATGTTTGCTTCTTTTTCCCAGAAAATTATCTGAGGATGCATTCCAACAAAATAAGAAGGTAAGCTAAGGTGAAGACATAAAGTCCAAAAAACAGTGCATCAGACTCACAAAGATACTAAAAGAAGTCGTAGAATGAATGACAGCTGTGTCTGATGGAAATCCAATGCCCGTCTGGGCTCCTGGGCCTTAGGGGACTTCATTCCGGTCATTTGAGTGTGTCAATTACACAAACCAAATGAAACTCAGTGGGTCACGGGCCCATTTCATCTCTGATGATTCCCACGTGGACCAGCCCATGCTCTGAGATCTCATCACCTCACCCACTGACTACCTGTCACGATGACCCCACTCACTTGCCCCAGTGATTGGCTGCGGCCTCCTGGCTGTGCATCCCTGGGCATCCCTCAACCCCTCTGAAATAATTTCAGCTGCAGCCCCTCCACCAACATCACTGGTCAAGAAAGAAAAGCCCAGGATAAGCTTTCTTAAAATTATGATGCTCCCCTCCCCAATCGGGTTCTCAAAGTGAGAGTGACGGAAGAGGAATCTGGACGCTGGGGGGGGTTCAGGGGGGTGATAAGTGAGAAAGTGAATAGAGCCAGGGTGCACAGGATAGAGAATAACCAGAAATTCACGTCTTCTCCCCTCACTTTAATACAATGAATCTGGCTTTCCATGCTGTGTGGTGTACACCAGCATTTGAACTTTGCCAACACAGGCAACATTAGCCTCAGAGGGCTGCCCAAATTAGCACCCTGAACTGCAGAACCATGGCCCGGGCACCCACAGTAATATGTCCGACCTGACCCAACGTTTCATTCTTGATGGAGGAGGCCCAACATTTATGCTCACAATTTCTCCCCAGATTTTGGATAACATGAATTAGCAAATCCCTTCGATTCTTCCTGGGATAACCCTTCTGCTTCTTACTCTGGAAATCCTAAGCTTGAGCTAGCTGTTTACTCACACAGGCATTTGCCCATCGAATGCTTACGTGCCTACTGCATGCCAGGCATTGTTCTAGGACTGGAGATAGAGCTGTGCTCACGACAAAGTGCTTGCCCTCAAGGAACTCACATTCTCTTCGGGAAGAACAGGAAAAATAAACAGAGAAACCTGACATGTATTGTGTAAGGTGGTGCCAGGTACGATAAGTATCTCCCTCTTTAATTACCCTTATTTTGTCAAAACTGCCATCCCATCATGAGGCCTCCCCATTCCTCATCCACTTTAAATTGCTGTATGTCAGCAACCACCCAGTCCTCCAAGGACTTGGTGAGCAGGTGGCTGTTTGGTGACTGTGGGTATCATGGGCAGCTAGTGTGCCAAATCATGCCCCCACCTCTGCCCAGTTCCACCCCTCCCCTCCGGGCCTGTGGCCTACAACCGTCTTCCTGGTATCAATTAAATATCTTTGTTTGCAAGCTGCAGAAACTTCTGCCCAACCAAAGCCTAAAAAGAATTTGGTTAAAGGAAGTTGGGTGTCTCATGAAATAGAAGGAGAAGCTGATCCAGCAGGCCTTGGGAGAGACAGAAGGCAAGAAGGCTCTAGCAAGACCTCGTCAGTCTCTTGAGTGGCTCAGTCAGTTGAGCATCCGCCTCGGGTTCAGGTCATGATCTCAGCGTTGTGGGATCGAGCCCCAGGTCAGCTCAGCAAGAGTCTGTTTGAGATCCTTTCCCTCTCCCTCTCTTTCCCCCTCTGCTCCCCCCCAAATAAATAAATAAATAGAATTAAAATTCTTAAAAAAAAGACATTAAGGACACAACGGCTTTGTCCATCTGCCTCAACCTAGTGCATGGTTCCACTGAGGAAGTGGAGTCCCTGTCTGATTGGTTGGCTCGGGTCATGTGCCTGCCCTTGGGGGTGGGGCCTCATTGTGATTGGCAGTTCCAACAGGACCACCTAGAATTTGAGGCGGGAAGAGGGATGATGGTATCCGAGGGGAAAAGGGGTTCTGAGCAGAGAGAAGCAAAGACGTCCACAGGACTTCTGAAGCCCCTGGGCATCTGTACCCACGGCTCACACCCTATTTCCCTCCTCGGGGCTATCATCAGCTGGACCCGGTTCGCCTTTCAAGGCCCAGCTCAGGTGACAGCTAGCTCCTCGCCATGCGGGCTGAGTGAATTGTCCCCTCGGTCCTCCAAGCCTCCCTGGCGCTCTCCACCACCCTGCTGCAGGGGCCGCTCGCACATTTGCTCATCCATGCGATGGGGTCCGCAGCGGGGCCTTTTCATCTCGGCAGGGGACAAGTGTTAGGGCCCTACACGGCTGCCAAGTCGAAGGTGTTGGATTCTTTTCTCTCTGCGGGGAGTTGGTAACCATTAATTTGCACCTATTTGGGGATCTCCGGGCAACACTGCTGCCCTGGCAGTTTCTCTGACTTCTGGCAGCTCCTTGATTTCTGTTGTAAGCCTCCCTGGGAGCATCCAAGCTGCTTTGCTTTGTTTCTGAGATGTGCTCTTTGTTCTTGCATCTTATCTTGCTGGGCTGTCTTCCTAGGACCAGCATTTCTCTTTAAGGGAATCCAGTTGTTTCTTTTGTGCTCTGGCTGACAGGGAGGCACCCCAGCCTCTGAGATTCTGAGTGTGTGGATTCCTGGATATCACACACACATCTTCTGATGACTTAGGACAGCAAGATTCATATCGTTTGGAGTAAGACTCTAGGGCTTAGAGAAAATACCTCCAGAATTGCCCAGACCCAGCAGGGGTTCTTCTGGATTTTCTCTGGGAGGAGTTCAGCTCCACCATTTTACTGACGTGGTTTGGATGTGGTGCAGTGGGTTAGCGGCAGGGCCCGAATACTGAGCTCTTACCTCCTTGTTTGGAATTCTTTCCTCTAGCCTCTGTCTCGGGCTTCTTAAGTTCTGAGGAGCAGCATCCCTGAGCACTGTGGCAGATGATGGATCTGAGTCAAAGGAGGAAGTTCTCAGTTTCAAGAAATGCAGGTCAGGAGCCAAAGAAACCCTAAAGATTGGGTTATGGGCACCTGGTACCTCGAGGGAGGCCAGAGCAGCAGACTGTGGACAAACCACAGCACCACTGGTCAGAGGAGGCCACAGTGCATCCATGGAACTAGACCCCAGCTTCCAGGACCCGCATCTGAGTGAGCAAGAACCTCAGGCCTGTTCCTAAACTCACCACTGGGAGGCAGCATGGAGCGACAGCATGAGACTGGCTTGGGAGCCAGCCGGTGAACTGGGCAGTCTGTGGCCTTGGCTGGTTACTTCCTTGGCAGGGCTTTGAGCCCAAGCTTCCTCATCTGTAAAACACAAACAACAATGCCCACTTCACGGCGTTGGGGTGAAGGTTAAATATAAGACCCCTAGAACACACAGGAGGTGCTAAATGGATGGTGTGGCATCCCTACCACCAGCACCGCCCTGGCTCCCGTGCTCTAGGGGACCCGCATGTCACACAGATGCATGAGCACGCACACACACAGGCACACACATGTACATGCAGACACACAGACACACGTGCATACATACAGAAACACATATGCACACAGCCATGTACATGCACACATGCGTGCACGTGCATGCACACACAGACACACCGATGCACACACAGACACACGTGCATGCACACACACACACACTGATGCACACACAGACGTGCATGCACACACACACAGACACACCGATGCATACACAGACACACGTGCATGCACACACAGACACACTGATGCACACAGACACACATGCATGCACACACACACACAGACACACCGATGCACACACAGACACACGTGCATGCACACACACACAGACACACCGATGCACACACATACACACGTGCATGCTCACAGACACACCGATGCACACACAGACACACGTGCATGCACACACAGAGAGACACACCGATGCACACACAGACACACGTGCATGCACACACACACAGAGACAGGTGCACGCATGCATACATACACACATGCATGTATACAGAGTCATGCACACACGCACACGTACACACACACCAAATTTGTTGGAAGGCCCTTGAGCGCCTCTGGCCCTGGCCGGCACCCAGCTCTGGGTCAGCGCCGTTCCTGGCCTCTTGGCTCCTCGTTTGCAGTTCTCTGCTCTGTTCTCATAATTAACACCGTTCAGCCCGGTGAACCACTTCCTGGCATCTCCTGCCCTGCGTCCTGGCAACAAAAGGCACCTGCATCGAAATCTCAGAAGGCCGTGGGCCGCCTGCTGGCACGTGGTCGTTGGGGGCCATGGGTGGGCTGCGGGGGCTCCGGGATGGAAGACCCCGTCAGACCCTTCCTCTGGAAGACGCACCAGGTCTTGCTTAGCAAATATCACTTCTGCCTCTTTCCAAACACCCATTTTCTTGTGCCTGGTCATCTCCAAGTCACAGTGTCGAGGCACTTATGGACCCCAGTTTCACAGGATGACTAAGGAACACTGGGCCACATCAAACAATGCACATCACTGGGAAATGTATATAATGCAGGTCGCCTCGTAACACGTGTGGTAATAATAATGCTTTACTTTGGCAGCGGCGTGACACTGACCACCTGAATGGCAAAAAGTCTCATTTTTAAAAAATATTTGGCAAGGGGCACCTGGGTG
Organism: Halichoerus grypus; assembly: GCF_964656455.1. Lineage (NCBI taxonomy): Eukaryota > Metazoa > Chordata > Mammalia > Carnivora > Phocidae > Halichoerus > Halichoerus grypus. The sequence continues at coordinate 173,150,378 of NC_135716.1, forward strand.
GTTCAGTTGGTTAAGCGACTGCCTTCGGCTCAGGTCATGATCCTGGAGTCCCAGGATCAAGTCACGCATCGGGCTCCCTGCTCAGCAGAGAGCCTGCTTCTCCCTCTGACCCTCCCCCTCTTAGGTACTCTCTCTCTCTCTCATTCTCGCTCTCTCAAATACATAAATAAATAAATCTTAAATAAAAAATAAAAAATATTTGGCAAGATGTGATTACCTTTCAACTAAAATGCTTCCAAAGAGTCAACTTTATTCAAATCATTTTAAATTTTATGTATTCATTGGCTATAATTTATATTTTGCCTATTAATTGTAATAGAGAGTTTAGAGTATTTTAGAAGAAAAATCTTTTTGCAAACATATCAAAATAATTTTGATTTTTCTCTTTAGATTTACTTTGTTTTTTATGACACATAGGTTTGATACACTTTGAATACAATTACATTTTAAAATCATTTAGATCATTACGGTCAAAGGAGCAAAAATTATGTATAAATTTGATTATAACGTAATTGGAGATTTTGCTGAAATGAAAGCAAGAAAAACTTTATGGAACTAAGACACAATCATTTGTGAAGTACATATGCCTATATTCTATAAGTCATTCAAACCTGGCCAGCCCATCAACAGAACACCAGGGCACACACAATAATAATTAAACTCGGGCGACTTGGACATAATGTCTGACTTTCAGTCATATAAAAACTGTGGCTTTCCATATAATCTTTAACCTGTTGTTAGGAAAGTATATCTAGATAGAAGGATAGAACATACTTTATTTCCCACCTTGGCAGCTTGGCGGCTTGATTGATAATTTTTAAATATCTAGACACACGGCATGGGGATCCTCACATGTACTCTTGACCCAGACCCCATAAACATTAAAGTCTTAGGGGCGAGCCCCACCACCACCATGCAGAACAGGGTCTGGAGGCTTCCAGGAAAGAAGGGATGGGAGGGGGTTCCAAGCAGGAAGGGGCTTTGCAGGGGAGGCCCGCTAGTTAATCTGTGTTAACTAGTACGACCGCTCCTGTAGGGCAGGTTCCTCTTCTAAGCACTTTGCAGGTACTGTTGGATTAACTCCCAACCATATCAGGAACGGGTGCCATTATTATCCCCACTGTACAGGTGGGGAAACTGAGACCATGGGAAGTGAGGTCATTTGCCCAAGAGTATCCAGTTACCCAATGGTAAAGCCAGGCAGCCTGACCCCAGAGCCCAGAGCGTCATCTCAATCGGGACACTACCACACTCAGGAGCAAAGGGGTCCCCCACAGTGGGCAGGGGCCTATGTGTCCCCCCACACACACACACAGGCGCTCAGAGACACAGGCATTCCAGCAAAACGCACGGACACTTGTACCTCACCAGGCACCTGCCTGCACCTGTCGGGCGTCCCTCCTCCCCTGAGTCCCCCCTCCCTCTACCTCCTTGGGTGAGCCTGGGGCAGTGGAACTTTCATGGGATGAGCGTCCGCTGTTCCCTGTCCCTCCCCAAGACCCCCACATCCATGAAGCCTCAGTGAACACAGTGGTGGCCCCGGTACACTCACACCGTCTCTCAGACACCACCACCCAGCCAGTCTGTCCCAGCACAGCCCCTCCTGTGACCCGACGCATGCGGCCCATGCCATCCTGGAGCCGACAGTACCCGTGAACTGGGCTTCTCTTCCTGGCTGGTGTCCCTCCTGTTGTTTCCCTCAGCAGCCAGCACCATCTTGTCTCAACACGGCTAGGAGCAGGACGCCTCCCGGTGTAAAACCCTTCATTGGCGTCCACTGTTCCCTGGACAGAGACCAACAAGGCGCAGCTGTGCCATTTTACAAGGACCTGGGTGACCTTATAAAAGATGACAGCAGGCCCACGCCGAGGCTTCTTGTTCTTTCCCCTCCGTCACAAATGCGAGAAGCCAGCTGCGTGATGAGAGCTACACAAAGCCTGTTCCCAGCGGAGGGACAAGTCTCCCTGGTCTTTGGGTGCTCGCAGCTTCTCTTCATTGGGATGAAAATACCACAGATCTCCTTCCGAGAGGGGCCTCATCCTCATGGGAGACTCCGGGGCCCTCTCCAGCATTCTGCAAGCTCTAGACCACCTGCCCATCAGGCTCAAGCAAAAGGCATACCGTGGGGTGAACAGGAGGTCAAGTTCCTGGGGTCAGCTTCCCAGTGAATCATGCCCTTTGAGGCCCGCCCCCCAGTAAGTAGCACAGCTACCTCAGCCACCTCTCAGCCCCTCCTGGATGCATGTCCTCGGACCACAGGGCCTTTGCACAGGCTGTCTCTCTAACTAAACTCTCTCTGCCTTCCTCTTCACCCGATTAACTTCTTGAGACCCCTGCTAAACTATTTCTTCCACACAGAAGCCCTCACTGGCCCCCTGCCTGGATCAGACACCCCCATAAATGCTCTCAGAGGCCCATGGAACATCCTGTCAAACCACTTATGCCTATTTGTAAGTTTCCCTTCAGTATGTAATTACTAATGTCTGCCTCCCTACTGGACTGGGAGTTCCCTGAGGGCCGGAATCACAGTGTGTGGCTCTTCCGTCTCTGCCCAGCATATAGGAAGTCCCCGGTATGGTGACTGACTGAAGAGGCAACGAATCCCTTCAGGAATAAGGTTACCCCACTTTGCTGGAAGATGCCTGCAGGAGTCATCGGGCTCCGAAGGAAGCCACAGAGGTGACGAGATCAAGCTCTCAGCCTGGTGCCTGTGGCATGTCCGGAGCTTAGGAAATGGCAAGACGATGGTGGTGGTGCTAGTGAAACAGCTTCTACGCTACAAGGAACGCGTTTACACCAGGAGAAAGAAGACGCTGCTTTGACACTCGGCTCTGTTCCTTCTACTCACCTCCCCCCGACCAGCCTCCATCGAAGGAGTTAAAATCCGCCAAGTGGGGGCCATCATCCTGTCCGAGCGCTGGGGGCCCAGCCACCTATGCTCCACCCCAGCGGGGGTGGGTGCTCAGAGCTCCTGGGACAGCAGCTGTCTCCCCTGTGGCCAGGTAAGGAGGAAGGGAAGGAGGGGCCCGACACCTGTGGGGGCCTCCCATGGGCACGGCATCCCGCAGAGAACTCTACACCCTTCATTTCCTTTCTGTCCGGTCCGCAACTCTGGAAGGTAGTTCCAATTATCCCCCTATTATGGTTGACGAAGCTAAGCCCAAAGAGGTGACAGGCCTGGCCAAGACCACCCAGCCCCTAAGTGGCAGAGCAAACACTCGAGTCCTAATCTTGCCGATGCAGAGACCTGGGCACTTTCCACCACATTGTGTCACTGTCTGAAAACTATAAAACCAACCACGTGTCCCAAATGCCAGAAACTCTCCTCCGAGTCTGAGTCCTCCCCAAACCCCCGACCCCCAAAAACCTCAGCTGGGGACACCTCTGCCTGCAAGCCCGCCTGGATTTCCCTGCCTGCTCTGGCCCCACAGTCCTTGGTTTTCTGCCCCAGGTGCACATGGAGGAAGCTGGCAGGGGCCCCATCCTGGCCAGGCCAGGAGTCAACATGGCTCACCAAAGGAATTGCCTCAGAAACCCGGCCCTTCCTGGGAAACACCCTTACGCTGCTGCAGGAAGGGCTAGGGGCCAAACCTCCCAGGAATCAAAGCTCCTTTTCAGTTGTTTAGACTTAGTTCCTCAGTGACTCACTGTTTGGGCTCTCATGACCCAGGCCAGGAGCCAGGGGCTGCCAGGAGGGGCCCTCGTTAAAATCAAAAGGCAGTGGTGAGCAAAGGGGAGCCCCCTCTCTGGAGACCGTGACTCACGGCTGCTGGGTGATCCTGGCCAGGTGCACTCACCTCCCTGGCCTGCCCCCAGAGTCTCATCTGGGGGGGTGAGTTCCAGGAGGAGTCAGGAGCAGGAAATGGGAGGGGCGTGAGCTAGGTCAGTGTTCACCCGGCTTTACCTTGCATTAAAAACTTTTAATCCCAAATCACTGGCAGAGATCCCGCCACCCAACCGTCTCTTCCCCTCCTCGGGTGGCACCTGCCCAGGGCTGTACCCTTGACCATGGCGTCACAGATCTTGTGGGGGGGGGAGTCCTTCCCGCCTGCAGTGTGAGACCCAGCCTCCACGCCAGACCAGCTCCTGGGCGGCAGGCCTTCTGCCTGGTGTCAGTCTCTGGTGGCGACATGACTTTTGCTTTCATGATCACTTTCTTCCATTAAAATAGAAAAAAAAAAAGAAGTGAAAAGCAAATGTTATGACCGCATTTGTAAGAAGATCTATATAACCCAGGCTGGATTATAGTCATTCTGATTTTAAAGAAATTAAAACATTTTGGGAGGCCCTAAAAATATCACGCATGCTAGGCACCAGTCCTCCTGGAGGCACGAGGTAAGCCCTTTGAACTGCCTGGGCCCAAATTTTGGCTCATTGTGGACGCCAGCAGAAGGGGAAGCAAGATGCCCCCCTGTCCTGGCCTGCCACTTCCTCCTGCCCTGCACCCCCTGTTCCTGGTCTGGAGCGGGGATCACTTGACCAGCCACTTCCATCAGCACAAGACCTGGGAGCTGCCTGATCTGCAGCCTCGTGGTCCTGCTTCCACCACTTAGGCAGGTCCTTTGCCTCGCTCGTCTCCTTAGTTTTCCTGTCTGTATTATGGGGATGGAAGGCATGCCCACCTTGCCTCTTTCCTGGGAGGATGAGGAGCTCAAAAGCAACCAGGTGGTTGGCCCCCCCTGAGTATTTACTATGCACCAGGATGGTGCCAAAAGCCCTTTTCAGGCAAGATCTCAAGAAGCCTTCCAACAGCCCCATGACGCCACCGCTCTGATCATCCCCTTCTGCTGGCGTGGACTCAGGGGCATGGACAGCAGCCAGCCCCCGAGGCCACTGTGCGCCCATGACCAGTGGGACTTTGCAATTTCCTGCCCCAGCAGAGCTGGGCCCTCCCTTCTATCCCCCCGACCTCTAGCCAAGCCCTGAAGCCTGGCCTCTGTGTTTTGACCTTACCATGGGGACAGCAGCTCACGCTGGGAGACAAGTTGGGCCGGGGGCTACCGTCTCCCCAACCCGTCCCCTAAGATAACATCAAAGGATGGAAGTTTCCAGTCCATGCTGGAATGTGGGTTTTCCAGCTGACTCAGACAGAGCCTATTTCTACGGCTGCACACTGCACCACTGGCTGGGGGATCTAGGGAGACAGAAGTCACATCTGGGAGCATTTTCACTGCTTGTCAAACAAGCAGGAGCCTGCCCAGGAAAGAACAATGAAGAAAAATCCCTAAGCTCAGCTGGCTGAGCTCCCAGCCTCTGGCCTATTTGATCTTGGACAAATGGCCCTCCGGGTCCCCAGGGTCCTGCCTCGCGGCCAGGCTGCTCTCAGCGCTCTCCCTCCGGGTGACACGGAGGCTGGAGTGGGGGACAGGGAGCAGAGAGCATGCTGCAGTAGCTAGTGCCATGGAAACAGGACAGACTTGGCCACGTGGACGCAAGTTTCTCAGCTTCTCTGGGCCTCACTTGCGGCATCACTAAAATGGGGATGAGGAAAAGATGCCAAGAATGAAAAGCCCTTGGTACAGCCCCTGGCTCACAGCCCAGCCAGCAGGAGCGAGCACCATGATTTTTGGAAAGGGTAGGTGAAGGGAGAAGCAGGGAAAAGAGAGAGCCACGGATTGCTCCCCGAAAACTGCCTGGAAACCAAGTCCATGGGCCCCACGCTGGCCCCTCCCCTGGGAACTTGACCAAAGACTGGGAAGTATAGTTGCATCACTGGGCATTTGGGGGTTAATGATGGGGAGTGGACAAGGACCCAGTATTTAACTAATTGGGGAGGTGCCCTGAGATCAGAGGCACCCCACTCACTTCCTTCTCCTACAGCTCAGCTCCTCTGCCCCCGCTCACCTCCCCTCCCCTCAGGATGAAGCCTCCCCCTCTTCTGACCTTCCTTTGCCTCCTGGGTAAGTGACCTCCTCCCCGGCTGGGAACCGAGAGCTCCCCGGAGGTCCTGGAACCAGGCTCTAGGGAAGGTGTGGGGGGTCATCTCGAGGCCAGTTGTGCCCGAGGTAGCACTGGCCAGGGAAGAAGGGAGGGGTGGGGGTAGGGGGAATGCAGCCCGGGTGGCCTGGGAGGGCACAGGAAAGGGGCTGGTGGGGACCCAAGATAGCACACACGAGGCTCCTGCCACCTGCGCTCCACCCCCTCCCCATTACCTTCCATTTTTGGCTCCAACCTGCCCCCTGTTGCTGTATCAGCAGGATCTGGAGGCATTCGGGGAAGCCCTGGTGGTCATGAAGCCGATCCAGTGGCATCTGATGGGACTTGGTGGGGACAGAGTGCTCTGGGGGCATGGAGCTAACGCCTGGGGAAATGATCAGGACCCCCTGGGAGACATTTGGGGCGCAGTGGGGGGCAAGCAGGAGGATGAGTGGGTGGTATTCTGGAGAGGAGGGAGGTGGGTGGGAGGGGCACTGGGTGCGGTGTCCCGATGGGGTGAGCACGATGGACAGCGTGGGGATATTATTACTGATTACATCACTGTTATTGGGAGCAGGGTGCTTGGTGAGGTGGGCCGGACAGTCGGGGAGGTGTCTGGACGCAGACTTGGAGGGGACACGGGGGAAGTGGTCCGCAGAGGGCAGGGCCCTGACCGGTCTGCTGGCCTCTGCCCCCGCTGCCCGCAGTGGCCCTGGCCGGCGGGAACCTGGTCCAGTTCGGGGTGATGATCGAGAGGGTGACGGGGAAGCTGGCCCTGCAGTACAATGACTACGGCTGTCACTGTGGCATCGGCGGCGCCCACTGGCCGGTGGACCAGACCGACTGGTGAGCGGGCGGCCCGCGGCGGGAGCTCCCGGGGCGGGGAGGAGCCGGGACACCTGGCAAGTGGAGGCTGACCGCTCCTCTGAGCCCCTTTGAGCCTGCGCCTCCGCCACCCCCCGGCAGCCCCTGGTCCAGCCCAGCCTGGCTCACAGGCCCCTCCAGGTTGCCCGTGACCCTTCCAGGTGCTGCCATGCCCACGACTGCTGCTATGGGCGCCTGGAGAAGCTGGGCTGTGAACCCAAACTGGAGAGGTATCTCTTCTCTGCCAGCAGGCACAACGTCTTCTGTGGTAAGTGAACAGCTCTGGAGCGCCCCAGACACCGGGGTGGGTCCGGGGGGCGGGGGGCAGCTTCAGACAGGACCCCCCCTCCTGATGGCGGCCCCTGGTTCCTCATCAGGGCCGGACCCTGGGCTAGAGAGATGGGTGAGGTGGGTCTTCCATCATCACGGCACTGTAGAGGATTGGCCATCCACCCAGATGCTCGCCTGGCACCCAGTCTAAAGATCCCAGGACCCGTGGGCTCCTGCCCTGGCTGCAGGTGCTTCGCCCCACCAGAGGCCCAGCCAGCTCCAGCCTCTGGGAAGGAGGCGCAAAGGGGGCAGAGCTGAGCCAGGCCCAGAGGGGCTGTACCCACACGCCCTCTCCAGGGCCTGGGCAGCAAGGTCCCCAGGACAGAGCCTCGAGGGCACAGTGCCAGACAGAGCTGGAGCTATGATTTGGGACAGCAGACCCCACTGCCAAAGGCTGACTCCCCCCCAGGGAGGCTGTCAGGCTGGACCTATTTGCTCAGCTTTGCCAGATCCAATGCCCACTTGGACCAATTAGTTTTCCTCGTCCCCAGCCCCAGGGAAGCGGCCTGGACCAAGTGACAGTGTGGAGGGCTCCATGCAGACAGGCCCTGTGGAGGGAGCCCAAATCAGAGCACCAGGCCTCCCCGCTCCAAAGCCAGGAGCAGCCTGGAGGGAGGGCGGTGCCGAGTGAGGGGGCGGCAGAAGAACCCAGGAGGGTCAAGGAAGACAGCTCAGATCACTAAGATCTGTCCTGGGGGAGGGGGCGGAGCCACCAAAGGCAAATTTAGCTGGTCTCTTGCCCCTGCAGCTATCTATCTACTCAGCAAGGCAGCTTTGACAGGTAGTGAGCTCCCCATCCGTAGAGGTTTATGCAAGGGATGGCCCTGAGGTGAAGGCACCTGTCCGGGATGGCACTGAGGGGATGATTGAGGAGAGGTGTCAGGATAATAGGGTCAGAGCCTCAGGGCTTCACCTTCTCCCCGCTGGGTGACTTTGGGCAAGAGATGTAACCTCTCAAAAGCTTCTGTTTCTTCCTCTATAAAAGGGAGCCAATCACACTCACTCCCTGGCTTAATCCAGCTCCTAGCAAGAACCACCCAAAAGAACCGATGTGGCTGATAAACCCCTGAGTTTTGCTGGAATAGCAGATGTGGGCAGAACCCTGGTGGGACGTGGAGGCTGACCTTTGAGGGGAAAATGAGGATCCCTGGACATTTCTGTGAGATGTGTTCTTGGGGACAGAGAGTAGCCAGGGCCACTGAGGGCAGACAGAGGGGGTGGGGAGAAGGGGAGGCTCTGAGGCCCCGGTGCCTGCAGAGCCGAAGCCCGCTCTGATCCCAGGCCGGGTGTGAGCACACACATAGAGAGGGGCCCCAAGATAAATGCCACGAAAACGGGCTCTGTCCCCTCGGGTGGAGACAGGCCCAGGGCCCGAGCAGGCCCCCAGCTTCGGTCCCAGCAGGCTCCAGTCTGGGCCCAGGCTGCTCCGGGGCCCACAGGCCACCTGGGACTGCGTTGGTGTCATTCTTGCTCCCCTGTCAGCTTGCTGGCCACACTCCACCACCAGCCATGCCTCCCATGGGGAAGGGGTTGTCTAGAAATCCATCCCGGGGCTGGAGCAGGTGCGTTAGAGAACCACATGGTCTCGGGCCAGCCAGAGGGCCTGGGGGCGGGGGACGGGGGGGTTTGCGTGAGCTTGGGAGAGGAAGGAAGAACAGCTAGGACAGATTTCCCCCAGCTTCCCAGCGTCCTGCCCCCCATCTCTCACCCACACCTGAAACGTCCCCGCGGCTGTGGGCTTCCAGCAGAATGGGACAGAGAACGTGGACCCCCCAGAGAGCGGGAAGCCCAAGCCACTGGGTCCCTGACTCACCTTTTCCCATCAGCCGGCAGGACCGCCTGCCAACGTCAGACCTGCGAGTGTGACCGGACGGCCGCCCTCTGCTTCCGCCGCAACTTGGGCACCTACAACCGCAACTTCGTCCATTACCCCAAAAAGCTGTGCAGCGGCCCCACGCCGCCCTGCTAGGGCCGGGCCCCACCTCCGCCCTGCGCCCCGCCTCCTGCGGCCCTAGGCCTGGGCAGCACTGACACCAAAGGCCCTCCCCACAGAAAATTCCTTTCCCGCACACCCATCCCTCCCTGAGAGCTCCCAGACTGTGGCCTGGACCGTCACTGGTCCCCCTAGGAAGAGCCAAGGGACCCTTTAGCACCCAGAAGATTCTATAACCCAGCCCTGAGATCTCCGTTCCCTCTTCTGAATAAGTGAATAATGTTGTCCCATAATTCTAATATTCTCTGATCCTCAGATTCTATCATTATAGGATTTCATTAGTCTGCAGTTTTATTCATTCACTTTTTTTTGAGTCTCTACCATGTGCCGGCAACATGCTAAGCACTGGGGATCCGGCAGGAACCAATGTGACACGGTGACCCCTGCGGGTGATTCTAACATTCTGTCCTTTCCATCTCCCCTTATAGTAAGTTTTTGTGATTCTCTTTTTCTAACATTCTACAATCTTATGCAAGACAATAATGGCGATCTCCAGAAGGAATATATCTGGCCATATGGTGTCATGTGAGAAGCATGAAAAATACCAATCTAAAAATATTGTCCCCGCCATGTCATCAGGCCTCAAATCCCTCCCCATTAGCAGACTGGCTAAGTGTGAAAAGAAGCCCTAGAATCATTGTATCCAAATCCCTCCTTTGACAGAGGCGGCCAGAGGTCGGAGAGGGGAAGTTCTACCTGCAAGGGTGTCCTCACTCCCAACCAGTGTGCCTGTGTTTCTTCATGAGTTGGTATCAACCAGTGACACTCCGCACGGCCATGTATGGCTGTCATCTTGGACAGCCCAGAGTGCCCAGAGAAGGTCCACTGCGAGCGTTCCCAAGCCGGGTCAGGCTCCTGATACGGGGAGGGGAAGAGGACAGACGTCAGCCTCCAGCATCTAACTCTGGAGCCACGAAGAATTCAAAGCACTGAAGGATTCCTCCCAAGTGGGATACAGACTATCCTGGAAGCAATGTACTTTAGCAGATTCTACTTCTAACTATGGACAGAATTATCTCCACTCTCTATCTACAGTATGCGGATAAAATCTGCCCCGATGGGAATGAGCCCATTCAATGAGACAAGCATGGGGAAAGGTACTACATGGAGGGGACAAAGCTCACAGCAGACCCGCAATAAATGTTCACGCCCTTTGTCCTTTTCATGGCGTGTGTGCAGCTTTCAGGACTTTGAGGGCAGGAAAGAGCCGAGAAGAAATCAAAGGGATGATCATCATAAACTTTGAAAGGTAAAGAAGTTCTATGTTAGCAAAAACAAAGTAGGGAGCGGATGAGCCCCCCCTTGCCGCTGTGAATGATGCTGATGTTTGGTAAAGAGTCTTAGGGCAACACTGGGATTGGGGAAGCGAGCAAGCGCATTTGTTGGGAAGCGTGGTCCTGAGGCGCCCTCTGGTGTCCACTTGGTTTAGGCTGTGAGGAGGAAACCTAAATTCAGCTTGTACCTGGATTTCCCTTCATGGGGGGGGGGGGGGGCAAAGTAGCTTCCGGGCTTGTGAAATCAGTCCCTTGGCATTGCCAATAATAAATATGCTGAGAAATAACCACGGAGCCCTTACAAACATCTCAGAGTGACAGATGCCGTCGCATAAGTGAGCCGCACAGGAAGAGGGAACGGGCTTGGGGAGCTGGAGAGAGGTTATGATCTGGGAGCTATGGACGTTTAAGGCAGCAATGGGACAGGCACCTGCTCACCCGACAGGTGTGTGGCATCCGGCAGAGTGGAAACTGGAACTTACGAACTAAACGTGGTGCAGCCTGTTTTCCCAGTGATCAATAAATGTTCGGTGAATGAATCAATGGGTCTGAATCTCGTGTATGTGTCTGGGATACACACACTTGACTGCCAGCAGCAGACGTGCGGAAAGGGCTGAAAAATCCCTGAACTTGAGGTCACAGTTTCCAGGTCAAGACCTCCCTGCTCAGCCAGTCAGCAACAGTGGCCTCTGTTCCAGACCTGCTGCTCTCTGTGTAGCCCGTGGACACGAGCAGCTGCATCCTCGGGGAGCTTGTTAGAGATGCAGATCTCGGAGCTGACCCCAGGCCCGCAGAGGCAGAACCTGTAGGTTAACAAGACCCCACCACCACCCTTCCCACCGCCTGGGTGATTTGCGTGCCCATTAAAATCCCAAAAGCCCTGACATGGGGCCAAATGGAACAAGGACGCTTCCCGGGCAGGCTGGTTGTGGCAAGGTGTCAATCAGTTAGCGTTTGTGAAAGTACAGAACAATGCCTAGCACCTAGTAAGCGTTCGTGTTCTGTGAATGAACGACAGCCATAATGATAGCTGACACTTTATCAAGTCTTGACATTTAGCAGGCACTGTTCTAAGTGCTTTCTGTTTATTAATTCACTGAATGAACGAAGGGATGCATGAGGCCTGGGGGCTACCTCAAGGCTGGGGATGGGACTCCGTTACCCGAATGCTCATAGATTGCCTCTCCAATTTTGATGGCACGATTTGGATTGATTTGCTTTGTTCCCCCTTAACCCCCAACAAAAGCTATTAACGAAATGTTTGATCAAGTAACTTGCTGAGTAAGTGATTAGAAATCAAAGCACATTGGAGTTTCTGATTAGGATTTCACAGACCTCTGTCTGGGGTCCCTAGCTGAATGATGCCGGAGATAGAGACACATCAGATGTGGCCAAACAGCAGACGGACACATTATTCTATACTAGTGCTTTCCCAGAGCAAGACTACATCATCAGGACCTCCCTCTTCCAGCCGGTCACCATCCTGACCACTAAGGCCGGCTTCATCTTTCCCCAGTTTGATTTCCATCACGTTGCTCCCTCCTCTGCCCCTGAACCATCAGTAGCTCCCATTGGCCACCAACCCCTGGCGTTCAAGCTTGGTGTCATCTGCTTTTCCAGCTTCGGTGATCCAGCCATATATATTTCTTTATACCCCCCCACCACCACCACCGGTCCCAGAACCTGCCCCCGCCCACTGCCTTCCAGCATTTACACTTCTGTCCAGAGCTGCCTTCAGCCTGGAAGCTTCCCTGTTCACATGTGAAAATCCGCACACTGGAGGCGCATCTCAAATGCCACCTTTTCCATGATGCTTTTCCAGCTGGAGATCTCACTCTCCTCTGAACTGCCAGACAATGTGTTTATACCTTTCCTGGTCCACTTACGCCCCGTCATTGGGGTCCTTGTTTGGGGTTCCTATGCGGTGGAGGCAGAACTGCCATAGATTCAAATCCTGCTGTCAATCTGTGATCTTGGGCCAGTTATGTATTCCCTTGTATGTAAAATGGGGATAGAATCCCCAGCCTCACAGGGTGGTTGAAAGGTTTCAAGTGAGACAACGCGTTCAGAGTGCCTGGAGCATTTTGGAAACTCCATCTCGGCCAGGCCGCTCTATGTATTTTTGCCTCCCCTATAGCACCCATCACAGTACACGCCAGATAAATATCTGGTCAGTTGAATCCACAGACACAGGATAATCGGAATTATTTTAGGGAAGTGGCATCATGCATAGGATAAATCCTACGCTCATTTATTCGAAGAGCCCCTGAGCTCACTACTCTGAGTGCTCATTGATCTTAAGCGGACAGGTTTGAAAATCATTCACCGTCAGTGCCCCGAGAGAAGGTCCCACGTAGGAAATGCAGCACACCTGGCTGGAGAGAGCATGCGCAGCTCCATTCCTGGAGGGCTGCGACCCGTGCGGAGCTCCAAAGTCAAGATGCACCCAGTGGTCAACTCCTGACACTGCCCAGCAGTCAGGATGGGCAAAGTCCGCCTCATCTCGGGGATTCGCTCGGCAAGCACAGCATTGGTCTTCTGGTAGCAAAAGCCACAGGACACGTGTTTGAAGTAGTGCCCGGTCTGGGCACCTGGGTGGCTCAGTTAAGTGTCTGCCTTTGGCTCAGGTCATGATCCCGGAATCTCGGGATCGAGTCCCACACTGAGCTCCCTGATCAGAGGGGAGTCTGTTTCTCCCTCTGCCTCTGCTCCTTCCCTTCCCCTGCGCATTCTATCGCTCTCGCTCTCTCTCAAATAAATAAAATCTTTAAAAAAAAAGAAGTACCCAGTCTTTCCCCAAACTGTATATCCTTAATAAACTCTGTCCTCGACACATGGGACACCCCCCTCTAGGGCCTCCCTCTCTCCCCTTTCAGCCCAGGCCAAATGTCGCTTCCTCCACCAAGGCTTCCTTGATTTCCCTCTGAGTTCACGGCCCTCCTAGCATAGTACCTCTTTTTACATCGTGTGTGTGTCCTCTTTCATTCCTGGAAACTTGGAGGACAGGGTCCATGTCTGATTCTATGCCCAGAAATAAGAACTGCTGGACCACACAGGTTCAGTAAATGTGGGATGGACTCTTAAGATACTTGGATGGGTGGATAAATTTAATAAAAACGGAGTACCTTGAGGTACCTAAGTCCCTCTGCCATAGGGAGGTTCAGACAAGTTTCTCCAAGGTGGGAAAGTTTTCCTTCTGCCAAGCCAGAACCTATGAAGTGACAGGATTGGTCTCGGCCCCTTACCAACAAACAAGTTCTAAATCATGATCCTTTACAACCAAACAAGTTCTCAATCGCTGAATCCCTAGGATCTGAGTGCCCACATTGACCAAGAGCCCAGCCAAACCCCACACTGGCGCAGAGCATCCTATGACAAGTTTTTATTGTATCTCAAGGCACACATACACCTTCCGTGCACTGGGCGGGGCAGGTAAGGGCTCGTGGGGTGTCTGCTAAAGGGCAAACTTGAAACCTGGGTTTCCAACCCAGCTTTCTCCTAGGCAACCATGAAGTTATCAAAAAGGGACACAGATCAGCCACTTTCCCCCTGTGCTATTTCAATCTTTGGCACCCTATTGTCATTCACCCCGAGTCAGCTGTGCTGTACAGCATGGAGGAGAATGTAAACAGTGAACTTAGTGTACTCTGATCATTCCCTACTGGGCCTGAGAACACTTCTCGTCCTCACAGGCTCAGCCCGCCTCACAGACAGGACCTCACCGGTCACCTGGGCCCTGGCAGGAAGCCCCTTGACTCCCGCCCGAGGTAGCAGGTGGCGCCCTGGTCCCAGTGAATCACGGGAGGATGGAATGGAGGCCAGGGAAGGTTTCCAGCTGAGGGAGCACCTGAATTGGGACATCATTTTGATTCTAGTAGGATCTTCCAGAAAGATTCTCGGTTGGGTTGGCAGGGTCCAGACCCCAGGCCTCGCGGGCTCAGGAACGTGCACGTAGTCTCTCAGTCATGGACTGAGGTGAAAACCACATGAGGAGGATGGTGACCAAGGGGAAACGTCCTTGCCAGTAGGCACATTTTCTTTCATGCAGGGTGGTCCTGGATACCTTCTGGTAGCAAGGTACTGTGGAGCCAATTCAAAGGCTGCTTGGTGAGTACAAAATTAGAACGAGAGAGTGGGAGTCTCGAGGCCAAAATCCCAAGGACGTGGCAAGGCCCAGTGAGACCGCACCGGCCTTGACCTCAGGACGGGCCAGAGCCCTCATGTGGGCTGGGCCCTGTGAGCACTGAGGACTTCCCTACCTACTGGTTTCCTGCGGCTGCCCTTCTCCCTGCCCTGTCCCCTCCTGAGGACCTCTCCAGGTGTTTGCGCTCCGGTCACAGCTGTCCACGCGTGTCTGGAGGGCTGTACCTCCTCCTAGAATGGGGTCAAACCGACCCTCAGGGTTCTGGAGAAACCCCCAGGTGGCAGCCAACAGACAGCTGCTCCATATTGAGACAACTCCAAATTCTCAGAGATGTTCCCAGGTATCAGCAGAATCTTCAGCGTCCCGTCCTTAAGGGCGCGGTGGTGGCGCCCAGCTGCACCATACCAAAGCTCATCAGCAACCTCGAGCCCAGTGAGACCGCAGGTGACCGCAGCCTCCTGCCTTCCACGGAAAGACCTCTAAAAAGGCCACTTGCTGGCAGGCTCTCTCGGTCTCATGCACTCGAATGGTGGTCGCAATGGCAAAAACAACGTGAAGCATTCTTTGTCTTTAAACGAGAATTTATTGGTATACAAAACTCCATTTCATAGATAAAGTGGCACATCTTTGCAGCTTCTATTGCACCAAGTATGGAAGATTAAAAACACAAAAAAAAGAAACATTTGGTTTTGAAAACACTGCAAGTAGCCAAGTACAGTACTTTGGTAAGTAAAAAATAAAATGGTTCAGATGAACACAATCTGTGAAAAGAAACCACCGAGAGGAAATGAACTATGGACATCAGACAATGGCCACATTTCTCAGCGTCGAGCTCCAGAGATAAGGCAAGACTTGCTAAGTCTATGGATCGTGACCCCATGGAGGTCTTAAATATCTCCAGACTGAAGCTAGAACAAGTATAGTGCAATTAGAAAAAAGAGAAGGTTCCTGAGCCTGCGAAGGCCCGTGCTCCCCACAGACACACCTGCCCTCTTCCCCAAGGGGTTCACGCCCACCCGCACATCTGTGTCAGCAAGAAGAACATGCAGGGCTCAAGTCTAACTCCCGGCTCCTTCCTTCCTTCTCACTGAGCTCGGTGTCTCTGGAGCTTGCTGGAAGGGTGGCCGGGGAGGCCGACGGCCCTTCCCGCCGTGGAAAATGAACGAGGGTGGGAAGACGTTGGCACTCCCACACCAGTTCTTCAAGTTTTGGTCCAGGGACCTGCCAGGGGCCCAACCACAGTGAGTTTTCTGACTGAGCTCCAGTGATTGTCCCCAACGGCTGGCCACGGTGACCTGCTGGCTGCTGACATGCGCAGGGGTGGGGGCAGCCCTCAGACGCTTGGTCCAGGGATCATCGCCCGCCTGACGACCGGCCCAGGGAGTGGCAGCCGTTCTGGAGCTCAGGGCTGCCCTGCTGAAAATAGAGCCACCGCGCAGAAGGTCGTGCTCTCCAGAAACATTCTTCATGACTGCAGCCCCTTCTCCAGTAACTTCGCAAGGATGTTAACCATTTTAACCAAGCTACAAAGCACCCCTAACTAGGAGAGAGAGACTAGTAAGCTTAGAAGACATGGCTAAGAGCCCGAGGTCACCGGGAGCATCACCTGGGGCCTGCGCAGGGCCAGGCCGCCCGCAGGCCCAGCTCCTCCCCGGGGAGCTTACAAGCCATGCAAGCACTTTGGGACTGAGGGGGTCACCATCTCCACTTCACACCAGTTACCCACTCCCCCTCTAATATGTGACGGCAGAAGACTTCCCTAAACATGCCATCTAGAAGATCTTCGCTTCAACATCAGCGGAAAAACACAATCTGCTTTAGAGTCAGGAAAACACACCTTGTAAAAAAAGTGCCATTATTAAATCACCTCAGAACAACTGTCGGAAGGCCCCAGAGTTTTAGCAACGCCTGTTCTGAAAGCGGAGGTGAACGAATGGTGAAGAGTGAAAATGACCAAACGGGAAAGCAGCAGCAGACTCTGAAGCTAGACATTTGGTACAGACAGACGGAGCCTTGAGGTAAAAAGGTAAAAAGGTAAAAAGGTGAAGAGCCACGTGTCTGCCTGAAACGGGAGTCAGAGAGGGCCCCAGATGTGACCCACGGAGACCAAGCGCTCCATTTTCATCCCTTTATTCAGGGAGACTGTCAGTCAGCGTGGACTAGAAATCCCAGTTTCCAGTACCCGACTGCACATTCGAGCTGACCATTTCACAGAGGTAAACTGACAGCATTCTATGTTGACCCAGTAAAACCCAGGCAGAGTCTAAAGTTTCTCAGAATGAGAGAAATTGCACATTGACGACAGGGACTCACCACGAGGACAGTTCAGTGCCGAAGTCCGTCGGATGCCTACCTACCTAACAAGTGAGCAGCCCTCCCCGACATCGCACGGCCCTCCTCCCCCAGGGCCGCGTCATTTCACATTGTAAACCCCAGGGAGCCGAGGCAGGGCACTACCGATGACCTCCTCGAAGGTTCCTGTGACGCCCACTCGAGCCACCCCACAAGGGAGACCCCACTTCACAAGCCCTCGGGATCAAAATGGGTTTGGAAGTGTTTTCAGAGCTTATAAAAGAAACTACAGACAACACCTCAGCTGATATTCAAGATCTTTCTTTCTGCCACCATCCCTCAACCAGGCTCTGCTCCAGAAAGCATATGTACACACTACTGAAAAATTAAATATACATATGCATTCTATCTCCCTAATATCTCCTGATGGCAACTATGTTATTTAGAAGGTGTGGTTCTAGGTTGTTTCAATACAGCTACCTCTCTAGTACAAAGCTGTTGCCACTAAAATTTTATTTATTTTGACCTTTAAAAAATCTTGTTTTAAAATCCATAAAACCTTTATATACAGTTCATAAGACTAATAAGCAGCTACAGACCACTGCCCCATCCCCCTTCTCCTGACCCCACTAAAAGCTACCGAGACAATCCCATGTAACATAAACCTCTAACGGCCAAGACACAGCACAGAGGCTAAGCAAGACACACCTCCCAACATGGAGTGCACGTGAGTCACTGTACTGGGGACAAGAGTTACTGACAACAGTCCTCCCAGAGCCAAACTCACTGGACCTCCATGCTGGCTGCCAATAAAGCAATTTTCAAATGCCCACAAGGCAACTAAGTATATGGATCCCATCTACCTCATACTTCAGTGAGACTGAGGCAGTGAAGTCTAAATTCACACGCTTAAGCGAGAAGAGATCACTAAAGTTGGGTACGTGTACCCCATTCCTAATAATTAATGTATTAAACGCAGACCAATTTTAACTGGAAAACTATGAAATGGTAGTAAGAGAAAATTACCGAAGCCGGATTAGTTTTTAAAACCACTGTTATTTTACCCCAGAAATGCTGAAGTCTATTATCAGAATTTGGTAATTTGTTAACAAGTTTGCCCAATATTCTTTAATAACTTTTTAGCAGCTTCTAGTTAAACTTCTAAAACCCAACAGGGCCCAAGGCCACCTTCATTAACCAGGTAAATAAAGCAATTCTATTGCTCCTGACAAGGGGTATCCCTTACGCTATTTCAGACTCCTAATTCTGCTGAGTTTCTGATACACAATCTTGACCTTCTTGAGAGGATCTGGTCTCTGGCTCTCTCGCCCTACCAGACAGACAAGAAAGAGTGTTCACTCAGAAAAGATCAGCCACAGTCAGGAAAGTGTCCAGAGCCAAAAGCCAAGAGAATGATTGATCCTTAAGCACTGGATCTCACTCCCTTGGAAACAGTAAGGCAACAGAGACCCTGCACCTGTAGGGACTAAGTACTAGAGCCTCCGACTCAGGACTCCACAATGTGCAAAGAAAACATGCTCCGCACTTTCCAAATCTGCTACTATTACAAAGCACCATACCAGGAAGAAGCCCAAACTACAACAGCCTGAGAGCAGTTCCAAGAAACTACAGATGCTTCAACTATAAAAAGTCACTGAAGTCAATGAACAAAAAATTAAAACACATCATTAAAACTGAAGGAAGCAAATCGTCTGCTGATAAAAGCAATTCAATGAATCCAGGGCCAGCCCAGACAATGGTACATCCATTCAGTCAAAACGTTTTTATGGTTTTCCCTTCTCCTTGGAACGGTTATAATTTTGAAATCTGAGGTGGAGAAGTAACTAATTTACCTTTTCAATCAGCAGAATTTATTTGTCCAAATACTGGGTCCCCAGAAGGCCAAGGCTGTCCACGACTGTCCACTTCGTACATGGTTCCAGGTTGAAAGTTCACACCCACCTACCAGTCTTAGGAATGACCTCTCTCCACCTCCCAAATCCATGTCAGAACTGTGGAGTCATCCCATGGCTTCTGCCCTATTGGTCTAACCTAAGTCACTGACAAGTGCTAGAGTGTGGAAGAATTTTTCCAACATCAAGATCCCAGACGGGGCTGGAACAGAAAGAAAGAAATGCAGCATTTTATGGGATTCCATTTTCACGACACTAAGAAAACTGAGCAACAGGTCAAACTACTTCTCTGAAGGCATCTTAGTCTAGAACAGCAAGGAAGAAAATACAGTTAATTACTTAAAATGTGAACCTGAAAAGCCTTATTCTTCCAGACCCTTCCAGGCCCCTACAAAATCAAGTAACTCTTTAGACTCTCCCTAGACAAAGACTCCGGAATCTCTTCATTTCTCCCTTTGTAACTATGGGTTCTGCTCTCCATACGATCAGAAGCCCAGAATTACATCATAAGCAGTAACATGCCACCTTCTCCGTGTTAAGAAACAAGTACCAAAACCTCAACAACACTACCACTTTTCCAGCAAAGTCCAGGCCTAATTAACAGTCAGGCGTATTTATCATACGGCTTGAGCGCAAGCAAACTCTCAGCACCCGCATCCCATCTGAAATAGCATCAGAATCAGGAAGGAGAAAAACGTAGCTGTTGAATTTCCACCCTGACAACAGGCTGCAACCCTCATATGCTATTACTTTGGGAAAAATACTTCCTGAATTAATTTCTGATTAACTTGGATTAGTAGAAAATTAAATCTAAACATGTTCCTGAGTTGAAGACCGTTTATAAACTATCCTGTATGTGAATATCTGCTTGAAAATGAAAGAGAAACAAAGGAAACTTGTCATTCTGAATTTCTAGCAACTAATCTAAACTACTTCATGAACAATTATGGTAAAACTCACCCCAAATGTTCAGGAAAAATCCCAGGGTCACTGAACTCTGATTTTTCAAGGCAAATAAAACCACACTTCAAAGGTTTTGCCTCAACTAACTATCCAACCCTAGAACTCGATATTTTAATTACAGAACATGAATGGCTTCACTGAACTTTCATAAAATAAAACACATCGCTAACTAAAGTTTGAGCAAAACAGAGGCAGCTTGAAGGAGACGAACTCAGTGTGTGAGCTTGTGTGTGAGTTTTGTGGGTTGCGTGTCATTTTGTGAGAGGACAGCCTCACTGGAGAGCCTGCTACACAGCGCTCCATTTTCCATTCGCTTCTCGCAGCTCCCAGAAGGCCAGAGAGTCAGATGTTGAGAGCGGCAAAGGTCTTCACCAAGGTGACCTGCGCGTTCGCATCTGCCTCACCTCGGTTGCTGTCCCTGTGGCCACTCCTGCTCTCCAGGGCTTTGTGACGGTGCCTCTCCTCCTGTCGCTTCTTCTTCTCCAGTCGCTGCTGCTCCCGCCTCTGTTTGTTGGTGACCTGAAAGAAAAGGCCGCTGGGTGAGCTGCCCGCGCGGCAGACTCAGGGGCCTCCTGCCGAAGGGGGACTCGGGGCCAACGGATCTGGGGGCACGGACTGCTTCTCAGCAAGAACAGAGAAAACCCACCTAACAGACCAGAAGTGATGTCTTTCCCATCATGGCTCAAATTTACATTTAAATTTCTATCCCCTCTGCTGAGCTAGCAAACGAAATCAATTCCATTCTCCTCATAATCCAATACACAATGACCTAAGAAACATTAACCCCAGTCCTGCAAGAGATAACGCTCAAACATGCCATAGGACACCTGTCTCTACATAATTTAATGCCCCAGGTAATCCTAACAAAATCCTCAGAAGCTTACTGCATCTTTACCTTGGCCTGTGGCTTTTTACATTATGCTGTATTGGGGGCTCAGAACTGCTTGGTGAAAGTCTTTAAAATGAATTCCAAATTCAGTAAAAAGAATGGTGTCATATACTACTTGCAGGAGTCAGGGGCAGGGAGGGAGACGGACAACCCCACCGGGAAGCATTTGACAATTTACCAAAAAGCCTTAAAAAGATTCAAATATCCATACCCTTTACTGTGACTCTAGCCACAAAAATAAAATAAAATAAAATAATAATAATAATAATGCAAAATACAAAGATTTATACACAAAGTTTTTCAATGAAGATGATGGCATTTATGGGGATTTTATAACACGGATTAACATGGAAACACCCAGGGGTGCCTGGGTGGCTCAGTCGTTAAGCGTCTGCCTTCGGCTCAGGTCATGATCCCAGGGTCCTGGGATCGAGCCTCTCATCGGGCTCCCTGCTCCACGGGAAGCCCGCTTCTCCCTCTCCCGCTCCCCCTGCTTGTGTTCCCTCTCTCGCTGTGTCTCTGTCAAATAAATAAATACTAAAAAAATAAATAAATAACATGGAAACACCTGGACACACAGTAACACTGGGCAGGAAAGGGAGGCTGTCTGTGTGTACACTGACACATAGAAAATTGGACAAGCAAGGTTCCCATTCTACTTCTTGATATCCCCTTATGCACTCCCTGTATTTTCTACAATAACTACTTTAAAAACATCAGAAAACAATGACGCACTAAAATGAGCTCCAAGTTCCCACCCCTGCCACTGAAGCACAGCCGCCCACCACTTGCCCTTGCGAGCCCATCTTTCGTACCTTTGGGAGCTGGTTTTTATTTGCTTTATTTTCTTCACTAGGGCTTGCCCGCTCTTTATTGTTTTCAGCTCTGCCTTCATCTGAGCCCTGATTTCCAAAGAGTCTGGTGCCGCTGCCGCCCTCCTCCCACAAAGGGCCACACTGCTTCAGACTTCGGCCGCTGGACTCGAGGTTCTCCTCTGCATCTTCCAAAGAAAGGATTTTATTAAAATTGAGAACCCAAGAGAGTTTCACAACCTAACAGTGCACAACTCCAAAATCACCTGTCATATGGAGAGCAAGTTTCCTTGAAGCAAAATTCTAATATCAAGTCAATACAGTGGGGCACACAAGGAGGGAGATAACTGGTAATACCTGGAAAATAAATTCAAAAATAACCTGCTGATCAGCTTAATCATCGGCTTCCCACCTGCAGAGTGTTTTATTAAACCACTTTTAACACGTATTTTTAGGAGGAAATCTTTCATTTGCACCCAAAACCCAGAAAGGAAACAGGCCCCAAACCTGAACTGTCCAATACAGCAGCCACCAGCCACATGCAGCCATTTAAATTAAAAATAACTAAAGTGAAATAAAAGTTAAACTTCAGTTCCTTACTCTCACTTAGCCACGCGTGTCAAGTACACACTATACTGGATGGCACGGACACTGGATGGTGCTGTTTCGACGTCACAAAGACCAAGTTACTCACAGCTTTCTGAGAAAGCACAGCAAATGTATAAAGAAGATAAGAAAATACCCAAACATACGGAAAACTGCAATGCTGGAAACAGTATCTGGCATATATCTGTCAATACGTATTGAAATCATTTTAAATAAAAGTAACTTGTGAAAACAGTAAGACTCTATATCTTGTTTTCCATCTTCTGAGTCACAGAATTAAACCCAGTTCAAGTAAAAAAAATTCTAATTTATCACCAGTTGATGGA
The DNA here is from genome assembly GCF_964656455.1 of Halichoerus grypus. Taxonomy (NCBI): domain Eukaryota; kingdom Metazoa; phylum Chordata; class Mammalia; order Carnivora; family Phocidae; genus Halichoerus; species Halichoerus grypus. Next base: position 173,172,700 of record NC_135716.1, read on the forward strand.
TGCTAGCCATCTACGTATATCCATTAGAAAACTCAGTTATTTCTCTCTCTATTCTATTTCAGTTATCATTTTGGTTTTATAAGGGATTCTTCTTTCGAAAAGAATAAAGTCTTCCCTGACACTCTCCATCCCTCCAAGACCAGCTTAGGTTGGCCTTTCCATGTGTCCCCCCAGTGCCTTGTACTCCCCGACACTAGCACATATAACTATACCAGTTTCCTCATCTGTCTCCCCTCTGCCCCCCTTGACTCCAGATTATCTTTCTCCCCAAGGCAGGGCTAGGGCCTTGCAAAACATGCCCGCATGCAGAAAGTGATTAATGACAGTATAATCACTACCTGTGCCTTGATGAAAAATAAACATTTGGAAAATCACCAATACAACCATTTTGAAAGCGTATAAATATCAATCATGGACTTACTATTTCTTTTCCCCTGGTTCATCTGAAGCATGGCAATTATTGCAGATTCAATATTATAATTTTCAGCTTCCAGGTTCTGGACTATCAAATTAAAATCCTATCCAAGAAACAAAGGAACACTTCAAGACTGGGTATACTCTTCTACCTACCTCTACGTCAACAACCTGATACACAAGAAGAGGTAATGGTGAGAATTAGGGCATGGTTTCAAGACCTTCTCCATTTAGAAAATGTCTTAATTTTCAATAAGGCTGGTTACCTGAAATAACCATTTAATATAAATGAATTCCTTTATACAACTGCACTTTTACTAGTGTAAATGTTAGTCAGAAAAACAAAAACAAAAAACCCACACACTTCCTTAGGATTTTGAGCAGTACTGGGTAAAGTCTAGCAAACAAGAGAAAAATGAATAAATAACTCTCATTAGGTCTTCTCACTCGATCTAATGAACCACAAACATCACAAACCTTGTTTGGCCCATCAGGTGTGGGCATCCTAGACTGGGCCTACGAAACTGGCAGGTAAACTCGGCCCAGCAATGCTTGCTCATGCACCGTTATTACCACAGGACAGAAATACTCACTGAACATCCAGTTGCATTGCAAACTTTCTGGACAGCATCTTCTACTTCATCTCTCAGGTCATCCTCAAAGTCAACGCTCTTCGTCTTGATCTTTTCCCTTTTATTTGATTCATCTTGATGAAGCATCTGAAACTAAAGGAAATATAAAGAGTAATAATCATGGAACACACAAATTAGGTTCAGAATCTTCAACATAGGAAGACATCTTAATCTCAAAATCATTCATATATTTATGGGGGAAAGATTCCAGGAGCAATCTTAAGGGAATAGCTCTGACTAGGCTAAATTTCATCCAAGACACGGAGATTCCAGAACCACAACAGAAGTCCTAAAAAGAAAGGCCCAAGATATAGGATAAACTGTTCAGTAAGAATGGCATTAGAGCTCCTACGTAGTTTCTAGATACCAACATTCTGGAAATGAATGCTTCTGTCTTGAATAGCACATATTTGTCTCAGTTGATTTCTGGAGCTGGGAGCTTAGTCACAGAAGCTTCCCTGATGAGCTTCTGCAGCAGGACAAGTTGTCTTGAAGAAACATTCATATATATCCCTCATCTGGGTCCCTCGGCCCTATCTGATCATCAGCAAGCTTTGGTGTGCTGAAGTTCCTGTCCCAGCTGGACAGTCATAGATGAGCGTAACTCATCTAACCTCATCTGACCTCACCTAACCACGTGCATACCACCATATGCGAGGAAATCTGGCAATCCAAATCCTAAAAACACAAAGAGCAGTTCACTTGGTATCCATGAGGACTTTCAGACCTAAACTTATTTCAGAATAGCTAAAATCATCCCTTTATGGCTGCTCAATCACCTTCTCTCTTCACTTCCTACTAACACAGGGAGATGGGAAATAGGCAAGGACAAATTCCTACTTGTTTGCATGTAAAAGCATAAGTGGAATCCAGCAGTGTGCAGTCCATTCCTTACAATACAAAGGGATCTATTATAAAATTATACCCGAACAACTTGGCAACGTGTATCAAGTCTTTAAAATGTATCCAAAGGAAATAAATGCCAAATAATGTCAACTATAGAAAGGATTTATGTAAAAGTGCTCACCACAGCACTACTAATAGTGGTGAGGAACTGGAAAGCTGAAGGTTTCACAGTGTATGTATGGTTGAATAACCATGGTAAATCCATACAATGTTGCTTCATTTCCGTTAAAGGAGCTCAATAAACACGTTCACTACCATTATTATTTAACAATGTTTTGGAGGTAATGGCCAATGCAATTAGCTGCCCCCCCAAAAAAACAGAAGTATGAAATTGAAAAGGAAGAAGAAAGATTACCACTATTTGCAGATGATATAATTCTATACCTAAAAAAAAAAAAAAAAAAAAAACCAAGAGAACCAAAAAACTACCACAGACAAAAAGAATTCTGGCAAATCATATACTTACAAGAATCTAGTACCCAAAATATATAAAGAGCTCTTATAATTCAACAAGAAAAGCATAAATACCACAGTTAAAACACAGCCAAAGGACTTGAGCAGACATTTCTCCAAAGACATGCAAATGGCCAACAAACACATGAAAAGATGTTCAACATCATTAATCACTAAAGAAATGAAAATCAAAACCTTGAGATAGCATTTCATACCTAGTAAGATGGCCATAATTTAAAAGAGAAAGAAGGAAATATAACAAGTGTTGGTAAGAGTGTGGAGAAAGTGAACCCTGAATACACTGCTGATAGCAAGGTCAGAGGGCGCAGCTGCTATGGAAAGAGTGTGGCAGTTCCTCAAGAAGTTAAACGTATGACCAAGCAATTCTACTCCTGGGTATGTATCCAAAAGACGGAAGACAGGGACTCAAATACTATACACAAATATTCACAGCAGCACTATTCACAAGACCCTAAAGTGGAAATAACCCACAAGCCTATCGACAGATGAAGGGACAGTGAATGGGCTCCATCCACACGACGGAATATTAGTCAGTCTTAGGAATGAAGTACGGACGCCTGCTACAACATGGACGAACCCTGAAAACATGATGCTAAGTGACAAAAGCCAGTCACAGAAGCCCACATACTGTATGATCCCACTTACATAAAAAGTCCAGAACCGGTAAATCCATACAGACACAAAGCAGACTGGTGGTGGCTGAGGGAGAAAAGGAATGGGGAATGACTGCTTCATGGGCACGTGGTTTCCTTTCGGGGTGAGGAAAATGTTTTGGAACTGGAAGGAGGAAGGAGCTGCACAGCCTTGTGCGTGTATCAGTGATACTAAATTGTACACTTCAAAATGGTTAATTTGGGGGCACCTGGGTGGCTCAGCCGGTTAAGGGTCCGACTCTTGATCTCAGCTCAGGTCTTGATCTCAGGGTCCTGAGTTCAAGCCCTGCATTGGCTCTATGCTGGGCATGGAGCCTACTTAGCCTACTTAAAACACACAAAAAAAACTTTAAAATGGTTAATTTTATGTTATATGAATTTTACCTGAATTTTAAAAAAAGACAGAATTCTGCAGGATAGCTAGGTGTGCACATATTTAACATTTTGTTAACAACTCTCATATATACAAATGATAACCAGCTAGGAAATACAAAGAAAAGAAACATCCTTTCCTTACAATAGAAACAAAAACACAAAACACCTAAGAACAAACTCTGCAAAAAATGTGCAAGATCTACATGCAGTAAATGCTCCTGAGGATCACCAAAAAAGTCAATTAAACAGAAAAAAAAAAAAGCTTATCAGATTCTTGGCCAGAAAGACTCAATGCCATAAAGATGTTACTTTTTCCTGAAGTTAATCTATTCATTTAATGAGATCCCAATAAAAACAAAATCAAGAGGACTTCTTTTTAACTTGACAACCTTATTCTAATATTCATACATAAAACAAAAAAATCAAGAATATGAAGGAAATTATAAAGAAAGAAAAGTAATGTGAAAATTCTACCAGATTTTAAAATTTAATCAAAACAACGAACACATGAACACATGAACAGAGAAACCAGTGAAATAGAATCAACATCTAGAAATAGACCCAAATACATATGGGAATTTTATATGCCAAAAAAGTGGCATTTTAAATCAGTGGAGAAGAGATACATAATAAATAAATGGTTCGGGTACAACTAGGTAACCACAAGAAAAAATATAAAGTTGGATCCATACTCTCACACACTTATAGGAATATAAATTCCAAAGACAGACAAGATTTAATTTTCTTTGAAAAAATGAAACCACAAAAGTGCTAAAATAAAGTATGGGAGACTTCTTTTTAACCTCAGACTATGAAAGACCTTCCTAATTATAACCCAACACCCAGAAGACATGTAAAAAAACTTGATAAATTCAACCTCATAAAAATCTAAAACTCCACCACAGCAAAGACTGTTGCGGAAAGAATAAAAAGACAAATGGACAGACTGCGAAAAAAAACTGGCAGATCCCACCACCGACAGGGGCTAATTTCCCTAATATGTAAAGGCTCCTGAAAAATCGCTAAAAAAAAAAAAAGAGAGAGAGAGAGAGAGAGAGAGAAAATGGGCAAAGAAAATGAATACAGCTCACAAAAAAGGGAAATACAAATAGGTGGTAAACCCAGGAAAAGATGCATAGACTCACTACTAAGAGAACCACAAATGAAAACCGTTCTTCCCACGGCACTGACAAAGGCTGGGGAATGCGGCGCCACGCCGAGCCGGCAACCACGCAGGAAGAGACGTGCCTAGAGTGGGAGTGCGAACCGGTGAAGCCTCAGAGACGGCAGTTTGGCAAGACCTGTCACGATCATAAACACACATGTCCACTGATGCAGGAAGGACTTTCTAGGAATCTATCCCACAGGTGCACTCACACGAGTGTGAGATGTACATGTAAGGCACCAGATGTTGTTTCTAAGAGCAAAAGCATGAAAACCGCCTCCAAGGCCAGCAGACAGACTGGTCAAACACACTACAGCGCATCCACCAGACAGAACACTATGTGGCCTTAGGGACCGCTGTGAGCGAGACTCCAAGCTAGGACCAACGTGAAAAGCACAGTACAAACCAGGGCGTGCAGGATGCTGCACCGGGGGCAGAGAGCAGGTAAAGACAGCAGAAGCGGAATATACACACAGACACACACACTTGCTTGATGTGGGAAGTACCTCGAGGAGATTTTATGACACGCCGATAATACTGGTTGCATTCAGGCAGGGGAACAGTTTGGAAGAGCAATTTCACTTTATTTTTTAAAATTACAAAGAAAGCTTGTAATAAAGTGACAACAGGCTCATTAAATAATGTTAACTGAACAAAGCGGGCAACACCGCTAGATAAGCACCAAAACAATAACAAAAACTGCATCCGTGTGGTTGACTTTGTATACTTGTTATTTTCTTCCCTTTTTCTATACTTTCCAAACTTCAGATATGAAGCACGGATTAATTTTAAAACACAGAAGTAATTTCAGAATTTTATATAAATTCTATTCATGTAATCACAGTCATCAGCTATTAGGAAGAGCAAAAGAATGACAAGCGATTTTATCTATTGCTCTCACTGAGGCTAAAAAAAAAATTAAAAATCAAGCCCACAGATTCTTTTTTTTTTTTTTTAATATTTTATTTATTTGACAGAGAGAGACACAGCGAGAGAGTGAACACAAGCAGGGGGAGTGGGAGAGGGAGAAGCAGGCTTCCCACGGAGCAGGGAGCCCGATGCGGGGCTCGATCCCAGGACCCTGGGATCATGACCTGAGCTGAAGGCAGACGCTTAACGACTGAGCCACCCAGGCGCCGCAAGCCCATAGATCCTTAAAGACAACTTTCCATAAAAACATCACTGGTTTCGGGAGTGCCTGCATGGCTCAGTCGGTTGAGTGTCCAACTCTTGGTTTCAGCTCAGGTTGTGATCTCAGGGTCGCAGGATCGAGCCCCAGGTCAGGCTCCACACTCGGCGCAGAGTCTGCTTTAGATTCTCTCTCCCTCTCCTTCTGCCCCTCCCCAACACTCATGCTCTCACTCTCTCTCTCTCTCAAATACATAAATAAAATCTTTTTTTAAAAAAAAATCACTGGTTTTTAGCTCCAGGGCATACAGCTCTTGACCCAGTCCCTCCAGGGCTGAGAACACAGAAGAAACAGGGGCCTCACTCACATCCGTCTGGAGGTGTGCGGGGGCTTCCGAGTTGTCATTGAGCCTCCGAACGCTGTCATAGTGCTCTCCGCACCGATATGCGATGTGTAACTCCCTCACACTGCTCTTCTCCGTGCCACGAATCTGCAGGCAAAAGAAGGGGAGACAGATGCCAGCGAGGATCTGGATGGCGTCAACTGCGGGAAGGAAACGCCCCCTGGGTTGTCCAGGAAGCCCAGTCAGCAGGCTCTATGCAGACACGAATTTGGGATGGGCCTGGATGTGCCAGAGGGCTGAGCCGGAAGAACAGGTATCCAACAAGTATCTGCTGCAATGAGAGATTTGGTGCTACACACCTGAACTCTGGGCCCTGTGTTTTTAGCCTCTGATTTAATTTGTGGGAAAAAAATAAAGGAAAGACTTTCTCTTAAAAAAAAAAAAAAAAAATGCTTAGGCAACTTCTGAATTCTCTTTCTCCCACCCATGTTATGTAGGTTTCAATATGCTTAACATGTAACTCTACGGAAATCTATTCACATGAAAAAAACATAGTCAAAAGCTGGAGCAGATTTACGAGGAAGTTAAAGCAGCTTACGTTTCAGAGGCATCTGCACCCCTCAGCCCCTCCATGCACAGGCCCTTTCCGGGGTGGAAGGCCCAGGGGCAGAGACAGATTTGTTCAGCTTGAAGCTCAAACAACCTGGGGCCCTCTTTGAGAAAAAGAATACAAAATTACAAAATTAAATTGCTAGAACCCCTCCTAAGACCTTGAAAGGGGACTATAAAAATGAGGGACCACACACTCATGCTTTATTAACTTCACAGTAAATCCACCCATCGTTAAAAATAGCATTTTCCATCAACCGCATACTAAGAAACATTAACAAGAACAAACTCAAAAATCTCCCACTTATACCAATTTCAAAACAAAATGAGATATAGTCAAGCAGTACTACCACGGTGCCCAACGCTGTAAGCACTGCTCCCAAGGCAGTCTATGCGAATGATACCCACGAGCACAGCCCGACAAGAATGGTGTTCCCTGGAGTTGTGCCATACAGAAGCCCTAATGGCTGGCCTGGGTACGCCCCCAAGAAACCACCATCTCCACAGAAACTCCGAAGTAATTCTGAATCTGTCCCTTAAAAAGCCCAGCAACAAAGTTAACAAAGTTTCTTTGTTAAAATTCCAAAACATCAGCACCTCCTTCTTGTTTTTACTGAAAGTCATAGGTAGTAAGATACTGCCATTAATTCAAACTGGTCTAAAACACAGCAAAACCCATGGAACAAGCAGGAACCACACAAGTCTAAAGGTCAGAACCATGGAAATTTCCTCCAGGTGGAATATTTAGGTCTCAAAATACAGAGAGTCTGGTTTTGACACATAATAGAGCAAATACCATTTATCTCCCAGGAAGAGTAGTGGAAAAGGAAACTAGTTGACTAGAATCTTTGAATGACATTATCCCTAAAGCATGTGCGTATTTATTTTTTTTTATTTTTTTTTTTTTTAGATTTTTATTTATTTATTTGAGACAGAGAGAATGAGAGAGAGAGAGAGAGCACATGAGAGGGGTGAGGGTCATAGGGAGAAGCAGGCTCCCTGCCGAGCAGGGAGCCCGATGCGGGACTCGATCCAGGGACTCCAGGATCATGACCTGAGCCGAAGGCAGTCGCTTAACCAACTGAGCCACCCAGGCGCCCAAGCATGTGCGTATTTAAATAGTACTCTATACACATAATGAATAGGAAAAAATAACTGGAGTAGTCACCCAAATTGTTAACTGTGATGTTTACGGGGAAAGAGATTACAGAGGACTTTCATTTTCTACCCTACGCATGTCTACACTGTTCACAGAAGCACACACTCCATTTGTAACCAGGAAAAAAAAAATGCAGGTTTCAGGATCTCCATGCTGTGAGTATAAGTCTACTCATTCATTATTCATGCAAGAGCTCTTACCCCAGACAGTAGCAACCAATGCAGTTTTTTTTTTTTTTTTTAAAGATTTTATTTATTTATTTGACAGACAGAGAGAACACAAGTAGGCAGAGCGGCAGGCAGAGAGAGAGGGAGAAGCAGGCTCCCCGCCAAGCAGGGAGCCCGACGCGGGGCTCGATCCCAGAACTCTGGGATCATGACCTGAGCCGAAGGCAGACGCTTAACCGACTGAGCCACCCAGGCGCCCCAATGCAGTTTCAATTCTTAAATTTTATAAAGTATTTCAAAAGGGAGTGGGAAGATGGAGGAGATCCAGTGCATAGTTTCATTATATAGCAAATACATTTATTTTAAAAACATATACTTTCAGTGTTTAGCAATCCATAAAAAAGAACACTACAGAAATGTATTTGCAGGGGTGCCTGGGTGGCTCAGTCAGTTAAGTGACTGCCTTCGGCTCAGGTCATGATCCTGGAGTCCCGGGATCAAGTCCGATATCGGGCTCCCTGCTCAGCAGAGTCTGTTTCTCCCTCTGACCCTTCCCCCTCTCATGCTCTCTCTCTCTCATTCTCTCAAATAAATAAAATCTTAAAAAAAAAAAAAAAAAGAAATTTGCAAAAAAAATTCTTAACTATGCAGAATTATCTTCCAGAACTACCTAGATAATCAAAAAACTTTAAAAAACAGTTATCAGGGCGCTTGAGTGACACAGTCAGTTAAGCGTCCGACTCTTGATTTCAGCTCAGGTCATAATGTCGGGGTCGTGGGATCGAGCCTCTGCACTCAGTGCAGAGTCTGCTTGTCCCTCTCCCTCTGCTCCTCCCCTCCACACACACGTCATACACTCTCTCTCTCTCTCTCTCAAATAAATAAATAAAATCTGTAAAAAACAGTTATCAGTGGAGGGAAAGGCAGGCTGTAGTTACTAAGTTGGCACGGAGTATTTTTCTTCAAGAATAGGGTCATAATGCTATATATTCAAATGATCTTGATGACTTCTGCTAAACAGTAAAACTTTAATGACAACAAACTGGGACAACGGAAGCAGTAATCAGTATTCTTGGCCCTAAGACCATCCCTACAAAGAGAGAGTCTCAGAAAATATGAGCGCATTCCCTGGTGTCCGTCCACCTGACAAGACTGCCCCAAAACACAACACATACAGTCACCCTCCTGTCCCTGCCTCTTGCACCAACCCATGAGTATCTCATTTATTCTGTTGTAAGAGAATTTCGTCAAAGGATATTATGACAGACGCAGAAGACTATATACTTCCATTTATAGGACATTCTGAAAAGGGAAAACTGTAAGAGATAAATGATATTAGTGGTTACAAGAAGCGAGGGATGCGGAGATGGAGCTGTGACTGCAGAGGGGCATGAGGTGACTTTTTGGAGTCGTGGAAATATTCTGTATGTCGGCAGTGGTGGTAGTGACATGACTGTGTTTGTCAAAACACACAAAAGTATACATTAGAGAAGGGTGAATTTTGCTCTATGTAAATTGTCTCTATAAACTTTATTTTTAATGAGCAAGGCTAGAAATAAACAACTTACAAAGGAATATACATGTGCAGGTGGTGTATTTAAAAAATGAGGAAAAAAGGTCATCGTTGCCTTTATGAAAATAATAACAGAGATATAAGTGTGTGTACACATGCACATGGATGCATCTACATGTGCGCAGATGTGCTTCAAACAGGTATGAAACCACTGTGATACGTCTCTTTCCAGCTTCAGCTAACAGTGCATGTGAATGCCAGGGACACACACTCACATGTTAACAGTAATAATCTCTGGGTGATGTGACTCTGGGTGATTTTTATTTGCTTTTATGGGCTTTTCTGAACTTTCAAATTTTTCTATGATTAACATGTCTTAGCTAATAAAAAAAAAAAACTTAGAAATGGGGAAGTGATGGGAGGAAGAGAGGACTAATAGAAACGCTTTAGGAGCTGAGTCACAATGGGAAAAGCAGCACTGTGAATGCAAGGACAAAGGGTAAGGGGGTGGCAGCCTAGAGACTCCGCCCCGACCTGTGGCTTTCCATACTCCAGAATGTTTGGTTTGATGGACTGTTTAGGGGAGATGAGGTTAATTTAGGATACCAAAGGTAAAGAAAGGCGAAAACAGGTGAATGGACAGGTACTTCATGACAGGGGTTTGGGGACCATCCTGAACATGTGTCATAAAATCTTATTTGCCATAGAAAAACCACTAAAACCATTCTGTGTGGCTGGGCAGAGCACAGAACAGAGTTTGACATCCTAGGCCATGAAATACATTTTGCTGTTCAGAACACGCTTTTTAGCAATGCTTACTAAGTGCATTTGGTTTTTGTCTCCCTCCACGTAAAAAAACAAAACATACACATGGGATAGGCATACCTCCAACCAGAATTTGTAGGCACTAATCCTCTAGCTTCCCACTTTACTATTTTCTACAGTGTTATCTAAAGTATTTCCATATTAGGCTCTCTGCCCTCAAATTACCCAGTTATCTGACTGCTAAATAATATATATTTTTTTAAGTTTTTATTTAAAGTCAAGTTAGTTAACAAACAGTGTAATATTAGATTCAGGTGTACAATTTAGTGATTCAACACTTCCGTAGGATACCCAGTAGTCATCACAAGTGCCCTCCTGCATCACCATCACCTTGCTAAATAATACTGTTAACCTTCTAAAGCTCTCTGACTTATACTTCAGACTCCCTATGTACATAGCACAGGGTTTAATTCCAAGCCACCAGCAGCTTCCCGTCTGTGGGTAGGCCTGCAGTCCAAGTGACCCTGTACGGTTCAGTATCACCATCTCCGGACACCCCCAATGCTAATTTATAAATAAGAGCTTAAGATAAGTCCCTCAGTAGGTGACCTACCTGCCACAAAGGGGCATTAAGTTGATGAATCACCACATTCAATTGATGATTTCTTGCAAAGGCTACGATTGCATCATTACCAGCAAAGGTGCCAGGCTTTGCCAAACTGGCCACTGCACAGAAACAGGAGAGAGAGAAAAATGAACTCTTTAGAATGGAAAAATCCAAGTGCAAACATGCTTTGGTATTTGCTTGGTTCCAAATGATAAGAAACAGAAGGACATATCTGAGAAGTCCATTAGCTTTGTCAGAACTAGGAATTCAGTTGGTTGAACAGTATGTCGACTGCTACTCAGAAGAGTACCAATCAGTCATAAAGGAGTCATTTTTTCCTTCGTTAAATACTGACCGCTTCCTATATGCCTAACTCTGTAAGAGACTGGACGATAACCAGAGTAACCTTCAGTTTGCATTCATGAGTGTTATTAGGTGTTAAGCACAGCTCTACTCACTTCTGGAGTATTACTTTTAATCCTCAAAACTCTCTGAAAGAGATATCATCATGCACACCATCTTACAGATAAGGAGCCCAAGGCACAGAGTAGTTTGTAACTGTGCCCAAGGTCACAGAGCCGGTACACAGCAGAGCTGACATTGCATCCCAGGCAGCCTGACTCCAAGATCTGGCTCTTGGCCACTCCATTACGCAGCCGGTCACAGTTTGAGTTCAAGGAGTCTACAACCAGTGGGAGGCAAACAACAAGAAAACAGGCACTAATGATGTGTAAGTGCTTCAGGAAAGGGATGTACAATAAAGAACTTGGCCTTACCCAGAGAGGTCTGGCCTTTGGTCCCTGGCTCCTGGGTAATAACCTCTAAACCCTTGACATTTCCCAGGTGAAAGGATGATGAGCCCCTTGGCCACACTGGACAGTTTATGCTAATGAGGTGACTCATGATGGGCCTCTCTGGCCACGTGATGTTAGAAGACCTGGGGAACTGGGAGCTGGATACTGAGTGTAACCACTTAGGCAACCAATCAATAATATCTACATAATAAAGCCCCAATAATCCAAACACGGAAGTTTGTGAGCTCCCTGGCTGACAATATTCTGTGATTGTGTAACCTTCCCAGACTCTACCCCTTGGCTAATTTTGATCCATATCCTTTTCTTGTAATAAATTATAACTGTGAGTATAACAACCTTCAGTGAGTTCTGAGTCCTAACAAATTATCGAAACTGAGAGTGGTTCTGGGAAACCCCCAATCTGCAGTTGGTATCAGAAGAGGGTCTTGTGGAAGACTGTGACCCCAAACCCTGTCATTTGGCTGACTCCAGATCGGGACCACAACTGAGTCTGGTAGTGGGAGGGGGAAGTAAGGTGTATCAGACAAGCTTCTCAGCGGAGACAACTGCACTGACTCCCAAAGGGTGAGCAGGAGACAGACAGAAGAAGAACGACGACATTCCAAGCAGAGGCGAGAGAGAGAGGATGAGTTTGTGCGCTGTACAGTATGGCAGGAACTTGGGACTGCTGAGAGCCGGCAGGAGGTGAGGGTAGAGAAGTAACAAGAGCTGAAGAGTTTAGACTTTATCCTCAGGTCCATGGGGAGCTGCCAACAGGTTTTAGATAGGGGAAAAAGGTCTTAGATGTGCATTTAAATCACCACTCTGGCTGCAACGTGGAAGACAAACTCAAGGGGTCAGGAGGCGATGGAATCAGTCCAAAAAGTATCGAAGAAATCTAAGCAAATGGCCACTGAGGCTTGATTTTATGAGGGAGGAGCAGTGAAAGAAAAAAGCATTAAGGTAGAAGTGACAAGACTTAAAAAAAGACTGGGCATGAGGAGAGAGGGGGAGAAGGCACTGAGCATATTCAGGTCTCTATATAGTTGGAGAAGCCAGAGTCTAAAGGAAAGGAACAATCCTAAACAACACAGCCGTATGCCAGGGTAACTAGGCCCTAAAGAGTTAAGTGAGCCATTTATTTATTCACTTAACAAATGTCTTCCGAGTGCCTACCACGTGCCAGGCAGTGCCACCTTGGGGAACAACCCCAGTCCTTGCCCTCAAGAATCTCACGGTGTAAAAAGGCAGACAGGCATTAAAAACACATTAACTAGAAGAGTGATAAATGTAGTAAGTCTAGTCTTCCAGTGACCTGCAAATGGAATGTGTAGACTTCTCAGTTTCCTTTCATTCCACTATGGCAGTCAAAACCACCTCTCACACCTCTGATGCTCAATTTCTTACGGATCACCAACCAACCATTAGGCAAACACAGTGGCATTTCAAAAACACACCCTCCTGTCGTACATCTACAGGGACCATCACGCCAGCGACTGCAGGCTTGAGTCCCTTGTCCTGCCACACCCCCAAACTGACCACGTGACCTCCACTGCAGCTATTCACAGCAGAATCTCCAGTCACAAACCGAAAACTCTCTTCATCCAAAATGATATTTTAATTGGACAAATGACACAATTCATTTTATATAGCACTAAACTACAAAACTTGCCCCATAGACCCACACTTGTAAACAGCCGACCATCTGATAACTTGGTATCTGCTAGACAAAAAGTGAGCCAGGGAGAGGAACCATCAGAACTGAGTGACTGGTGTAAACTACTCATGGGGGGAGGGATGGTTTGCTGCTGTGTCCCTTTGCTGCTGGTGCCTAATGAATGAGTCCTTTCCTGGTGGGAATGAGTCCTTTCCTAGTGAGGAATGAGAAAGGCTTTGGGGTCATGAATAGTCTCCCTCCCAAAGGTCTTCCTCCTGCTGCCCCCATCTTGATGGAGAGTATAAGGATACAGCTACCTAGCCATTCTCCAGAACCTTCAGAATCACCTTTGTCTCCTCCTCCTCCCCTCCTCCCCACCGCCAATGAGGCCTGTCAATTATAATACCAAACTGCGTCTTGGTCTGGACTCTACCCATTACCCCCAGTAGCTGGTGGAGACCCTCTTATTGTTTCATCTGGCCAATGTGGAGAGCCTTCTAACTCATCCTCCTCCTCAGTCTCTCTGCGTCCATTCTTGACATGGTTTCCAGAATTAGTTCTCTAAAACACAGAAAGATTCTGTCTCTTTCTTAATAAGGGTATTATGTGAGCCCTGTGATGAAAATGTTAGTTGTAAAATACAAATAGATCAACACCTCATTTAGTAGATCCTTAAAAGTTTATTTTATTTACTTATTTATTTATTTTTAGATTTTATTTATTTATTTGAGAGGGAGAGAGTGAGCACGAACAGGGGAAGAGACAGAGGGAGAAGCAGACACCCTGCTGAGGATCCCCGATGCAGGGCAGGGCTCTATCTCATGACCCTGAGATCACGACCTGAGCTGAAGGCAGATACTTAACCGACTGAGCCATCCAGGTGCCCCGAACCTTAAAGTTTAAAAGCTCAAATGTACTAGGGCTCCTGGGTGGCTCAGTCAGTTAAGCGTCCAACTCCTGATTTCAGCTCAGGTCATGATCTCGGGGTCCTGGGATGGAGCCCTGCGTCAGGCTCTGCACTCAGCAGGGAATCTGCTTCTCCCTCTCCCCCTGCTCCGTGGGAAAAAAAGTTCATATGTATTTTCTTACTAGAGTTGAGCTAATTTAAATCACTAACTGACTTGCCGCAAAGAAAAGTGGTTGTGTTTGGGTTTCTGGTGAGAAATTAAAATGACTACTGCTTTTTCTGATTATAAAAGCAATACGCGGTCATTTTGAAAATCAGAAAAATATGCAGAAGATCATTTAAAATTGTCATAGTCCCACCGTCCCCAGATGGCTGACATTTATTAAGAACTTATTTAATTGTATTATCTAATTTAATCTTTACCAAAAACCCTATATATTGGTGTTATTATATCTCCAAGTTGTTGAAAGTAAGTGGTCTCTGAAAAATAAGCAGAGCCAAGAATTACCAACCATAAAATGTTAGTACCTACCCACTTTTCCTAGTGTGTTTCTGTGTGTGTATACCTTTCAAAACGAAGATCAGTCTATATATATATTTTATAGGCTGCTTTTACCCCCCACTGAATAAGAAGTCATAAATAGCTTTTCAGGTTAATTAACATCATCATTTTTTATTACGGGTACAGACACCTAAACCTATTGATTCCCAACTGCCTAGCCTGCTGCCTATTACAGAGCAGACAAGTATTTGTTGAATGAATGAATGCCATAATTTATGTAATCAAACCCCTGACTGAGAGAGTAGGGAATGCTGATGGATTTAATTACCCAATGTATTACTCCTGGAGGATCCAGTGTCCCATGGTGAACCTACCATGTTTCTCAAAAGGAATGTCATCTTCTACAAAGGGTTCAAAATCTTCCCGCTGCTTTATCATGTAATCCACTGTCTCTTGTCGGTGCTTGAGATGATTTCGTGAGTGTCCCTCCAACTGATCACCAAGTGCTCTGAACAGGCAATTGCTATCAAAACAAAAATGTTGGTCAAGACCTTTTAAAAATGAACTTAGTTCATCTGAAACAATGATGCTTCATGCTAGGTCACCCATGGAAATCGTTCCTGTTGAGATAAAGCCTCAACTCTGACAGTCCAGGATTCTTCCCAGACACCGTGGGGAGAGCACTAGGGCAGGCATTCAACCACATCACCTTCTTGAGAGGCAACAAACTGGGATCTCATTCCCCACTTAGCAGCTGGCTGACTCAGGAAAGACAATAAACTCCCCAGGCCTCAGCTGCTTCGATACATGGAGGTGGTGATACAGTAACCACCTGAAGACAGGGTCCAGACATTATAGGCCATTCCACACCTAAGGACTATGATTTCCAGAGCCCCTTCCAAAGTAATAAATCGTATCTACTGCCTCTTTTCTGAAACCAGCTCCGCTACAGCGGGCCAGCTAACTAAGCATTCATCTAACAAAGAGTACCCAAAAGATAGCAATTTGTCAGGCTCCTAATACAAGCAATTGAACTCTACATCCTGTTTGAGTCCTACAAACGTAGTGGAGAAGACTGTGAGAAGGAAAGCCCGTATACAACACATAGTTGTACTATGCAATGACCCTCTCCCTCCTTGGCTCCCCTCCTCCCACCCAGGGAGCCGCAATGCCATT
The DNA here is from genome assembly GCF_964656455.1 of Halichoerus grypus. Classification (NCBI taxonomy): domain Eukaryota; kingdom Metazoa; phylum Chordata; class Mammalia; order Carnivora; family Phocidae; genus Halichoerus; species Halichoerus grypus. The sequence continues at coordinate 173,188,647 of NC_135716.1, forward strand.
GTTATTCCTGCCAAATGGAAACTTTAAACACCATTTTTTGTTTCTCAAATTAAAATGCTGGTCGTAAACTTTAAGAGCTATCTTTCCTTGGAAACCCTTCAAAGGCTTCTAAAACTCCAAACTGTATCACGAACACAGAGCCCAGACACATGGAAATTGAAACAAGAAAAACACCATCTAGTATCCTTAAAACTAAGGCAATAAGCCATTCTGAAGTCCAACAGTTGCCCAGTTTCACACCAAACTGTTCGCTCTCCCAAAGGAAGAGTAAACTCATTGCAAAATATAAACTCATCACTTCCAGAACTTCAGACCTAAATTTGCAGGAGAAAGAGGTTTTTTGTTTCCAACTCAGAAAAGTGAGTTTTCAACAGAAAGTTATGGAGAAGGCAGAAATCTCTTCAAACACATAAGGATGTATACTTTTTTTTTTTTTGCAAAGGGGGAGGACAGAATTTAAAGAATGCAGATTCTATAAACTAGAAACCAAGAAACTATGCATCAATTTGGGGCAAGATTCTAGAAACGACTGGAATATAGCATTTCTATATACTACACTGAGGTGTCTTTTGCTAAAATATAACAATAGCCATCTTTTTTCACCCACAGGAAAAAAAAAAAGCAAGCTAATGGATAAGATGGTCTCAATTTTAAGCTTTCCTCTCAAACTTCTTTAAACCCTTAGTACCTGCCACCACTTGTCAGTCTACTCTTGAATCTAGTTTAAGAGGTGTGATTTGGGGGCGCCTGGGTGGCTCAGTCAGTTGGGCACCCGACTCCTGATGTCGGCTGAGGTCATGATGTCAGGGTCGTGGGATCAATCCCCGCGTTGGGCTCTGTGCTCAGCACAGAGTCTGCTTGTCCCTCCTCCCTACCCCTGCTTGTGGGCACACACGCTCTCTCGCTCTCCCTCTCTCTCTAAAATAAATAAAATCTTAAAAAAAAAAGAGGTATGATTTAGTCAAAATCATGTATTTAGTTATTTTACATTAAATTCATGATATTCTACAGAAAGTAACATGCTTTCTAAGAACTTTCAGTAACATGGGCAAATGTTCTCCATATAAGCCAAAAAAACAGGGATAAAACTATGTATGCTGCGTGAACTTGACCATGGCCTTCTCCCCCTATATATACAGACACCAAACACACACAAATGTATGCAAACACTGAAACCATCACTTACATAGCTCTTACGATGTGCCATAGACTGTTCCACTTTATATGTATTAGATGTGTTTAGTCCTCACAACTCTATGGGACAGGTACTATTACTATCCTCCTTGGGTAACTTACCCACGGTCACAAAACCAGTAGATGGTGGGCCCAGGAGTCAAACCAAGACACCAAAAGGTTAGCCGTAGTTATCCCTAGATAGTGGAATTAGGAGTAACTGTTAAACGTATTTTAATACATTTGTCTATGTTTACCAAACTCTCCTTGAGCTTACTAAAAATAAGTAGGCAAAATGAAAAATCAAGATAGATAAATCACTTTCTTTTCCGACAGAGTAACAAGAGAGTGACACAGGAAAAGTGAACACTACACCCTTAGCGTAGAGGGCAGCCTCAGGGAGCCCAGCAAGAACACTCACGATACCCACGAGAACAATGCGACCAGTGCCCGAAGGCCCTCTAGGGGATCCCAACTGTTTCCTGAGCCCACACCCTCGCCCAGTACACTACAGCAAGGCTTCTCAACACCCATACTATTGACATTTGGGGATGATTCTTTGTTGTGGGGGCTGTCCAGTGCACCGTAGGATGTTTACGAGCATCCTCGGCCTCTACCTACTAGATGCCAGTGGCACCGCCACCACCTCCCTCCCTGTCGGCTGGGACAACCGAAGCTATCCCCAGACATCGCCAAATGTTCCCTGGGGGCGTCAAAATCATCTCCACGTGAGAACCACTGCACTATCAGGATATATGTAAGGTCTTGCATTTGAGTTCACAAAAATAAGCAATTACGTAAGTAGTGTGTTAGAGTTCTGGGTGCTCGATAATAGTTTAGGAGGAGACAATATTGTAACAACCACTGAAAGAACTAATGGGCCCCGAGGCTGCAATCATAGTAGTTAATATGCAGAAAGGGCGGGTTGGGGGTGGGGGAGGGACAGGTCTTGTCCTCTTTGAGGTCAGACCACAGCTAGAGTACTAGGTATGATTCTGGTCACCACATTTTAAGAGAGACATGTTCAGATGAGAAGTGGCTTTAAACTATAAAATATGAAGAAAATGAACAACTAGTGCTTAGCCTAAAGCGGGCTCAGCAGGACATGAGAGCTACCTCCAACTATGTGTTATGGTGACAGGGATGCTGTATTTGTACCATAAAACTAAAACATGGGAGCTCCAGAGACACAGATTCGGGCAAATGAAAGGAAATTTTAGCTCTGTGGAAACAGGTTATAAACTAAAGACCTTGTAAATTTCTATCTGCTGGCAACCCTCTGTAATTGTCTACATATGTGCCGTACACAATGGCAGCCAACAGCCACGTGTGACTGCTGAGCACATGAAATGTAGTTAATCGAAACTGAGGCGTGTTGTAAGGATAAGATACTGGATTTTGAATAGTATTTTAAAGACGTAAAATATCTCATTAAAAATGTTTATATTGAGGGGCGCCCGGGTGGGTCAGTCGTTAAGCGTCTGCCTTCGGCTCAGGTCATGATCCCAGGGTCCTGGGATCGAGCCCCGCATCGGGCTCCCTGCTCTGCGGGAAGCCTGCTTCTCCCTCTCCCACTCTCCCTGCTTGGGTTCCCTCTCTCACTGTGTCTCTGTCAAATAAATAAATAAAATCTTAAAAAAAAGTTTATATTGATTATATGTCAAAAATGATAATATTTTAACATATAGTGACATATATATTAAATTAGTTTCACCTGTTTTTTACTTTTTTAATGTGGCTAATGGAAAAATTTTAAATTACATATTGGCTCCTGTTTTATTTCTATTGGACCAGCACTGGTCTAGATCACTGATTCTCAAAGTGGGATCCCTAACAACTTGAAAACTTGTTTGGAATGAAAATTCTCAGGCCTCACCCCAGGCCTACTGAGTCAAACATTCTGGGGTTAAAGCCCAGCAACCTAGGTCCTCCAAGTGGTTCTGTTGCATTCTAAAGTTTGAGAAACACCAGCCTAGAATATAGACTCTAACTCAGTGGTTTGTGATTATGGCTGCACATGAGAATCACCTGTGGACATTTTAAAGGTTATTAGTAACCAGGTCCCACTGCTTAAGATTCTGGTATAGTTGATCTAGAAGAGGCCCAGACACTGTATTTTTTCCAAAGTTCCCTAAGTGTGCCAGCAAAGTTAAAAACCACTGAGCTAGATGCAGAGCTGCTGTACACGGGATGCAGGTACTAATGGATAATTACAAAAGGTCATGTGTGAATACCCTTCCATCACTAAAATCCTAGGATTCTAAAAGCAAAATAAAAATTAAAAAACAAATTAAAGCGCCTGGGTGGCTCAGTTGGTTAAGCGACTGCCTTCAGCTCAGGTCATGATCCTGGAGTCCCAGGATCGAGTCCCGCATCGGGATCCCTGCTCAGCAGGGAGTCTGCTTCTCCCTCTGACCCTCCCCCTTCTCATGCTCTATCTCATTCTCTCTCTCAAATAAATAAATAAAATCTTAAAAAAATAAAAAATAATAAAAAACAAATTAACTTTAGCACAGAGATAAATGGTTAAAATTAGTGATTCTTTAATGTTTTAATTGTAGAACACTACAATTAATTGTAGGCAATTGAGGGCAACATTTAGTAAGATGCAACTAGATACAGTTCAGACAAATGCTAATATTGTACTGCCTAATCCAATTAGAGATTCTTTTCACACTATAGCCAATCAAGTTTTTTTTTTTTTAAAGATTTTATTTATTTATTTGAGAGAGAGAATGAGATAGAGAGAGAGAGCATGAGAGGGGGAGGGTCAGAGGGAGAAGCAGACTCCCTGCTGAGCAGGGAGCCCGATGCTGGACTCGATCCCGGGACTCCAGGATCATGACCTGAGCCGAAGGCAGTCGCTTAACCAACTGAGCCACCCAGGCGCCCCGCCAATCAAGTTTTTAAGGACAATACCAAGGTTAAAATATTTCTTTCTTGTTTTGAAACTGAATCTAATTTATGTGGGTCCGCCCTCCAGACATGACAAATACAAGGCGGCCCATGATGCATGACAAAACCCCATAAGTATCTCCGTGATTAATCTATGCTAAATTGACTCAACTCACATAAAGGCTACATTAGAGGATACTAGCTAATTTATCCCCAGGCGCCCAGAGGTTCCAGGATGCTACAAGTACCATACCGCCTACAATGAATATGCCTCAATGGCGAGATGCTATGTCAGGCTACTCAATATTGTGATCAGACCAGAATGGAAAGACAGAAGAGTGGAGGCTGTCAACTTTTCAGTATTACCATAACTTTATTATATTTCACCAAGAGTACTCAATAAATATTAATAAAGAATCTGCTGATACCTACTAAGCCATCACATACACAGGGAACACCATCTACTGCATATCATATCCAAAAGCGCCACAATACTAGAGGGCTGAGCCACAGCCCATCTCATGGTCCCCAGGGGAAGAATGTGTGAACAGAACGGAGTGAGCCTCATGGAACCCACACAGAAGGAACTATCATTATCATTTTATCTAACATTGTCTCAAGAATCAAGAATAGGGACCTGGGAAGGGAGAGACATAAACATTCCAGTCAAGCTGGCCTCTGGCCCTGCAGCCTCTCTGCCTGTGTTCTACCCTTGTACCCTGATACTCCTGCGTCCGAAACAACTCATATCTCTCTCAAAAATAATGCGCTCCTGTGCCTTTACATTATATTACTCCTCAGCCTAGAAATGTTCTCTTGACATATTCCTATTGGCCCTTCATGACCCAGTCTGAGTACGACCTCCTCTGAGAGGCATCTGGTACAGTGTAAGTTCACTGAACACTGGCTGAGTGAATGAGAAGGCCCCCCTGATCGCTCCAGGGAGTGCTGGCCACTGCCTTCTCAATAGTACTATAATCAGTCACTGTTAAAAATATACCAAACTGTACTTTAATTATTTACATCATCCATTCTCAAAGTGGGGCCCAATTTGGGGGGAGGGGAAGGTAGCTCTGAGACCCTCTCAGGGTATTCCTGAGTTCAAAACTAAGATGTTACTTATCTTTTGCACTCTTACTCTCTCACAAGTATACAGTGATTTCCAGAGCCTACCTGATACATAAGGTTATCACTCTGACAGTTAATGGAATGTGTGTTTGTGTACTCTTGTGTCTCTAATTTTTGTTTTACTTTCAAATACAGTAAATATTGATAGCTATAACCCACATAAACAAAAGCTCTTTGGAGTTCTCAGTAATTTTTAGGAGTGTAAAGGAGTCCCTAGGTCAAAATGTTTAAGCTCCCTTATTCATTTATCTCTTACTAGGCTGTGAACTCCTTAAGTATCTTAGTCATCAATGGATTCCCAGCTCTTGCTCAATCAATGTTTGCTGAATTAACTAAAGTATGTTCTCCTGGGGGCAGATCGGAGTAGAGGGAGTACCCCCAAAGTTTCCCATAGCATTATGAAAGCTCCCTCAAGATTTTACAGTTCCCTGTGCTACAATTCCTGCTCAGAAGCAACCTTCTGTTGAGTACTTCAGTTTCCTGGACACCGTGACATGGAGAATACCATGTCCAGTATAACAGACACAGCAATTCAATCATTTGCAAGGAGCAGCCCCACCTCAATCCCAGTGTAAAATATTCAACTGCAAAGTATTCTAGTTTATGTAGCAATATCTTGTGCTTGTAAGTTTGATTAGGATAAGTAAGGCCCAGAATAGTTAATAAACTACAGTGGATGAAATCAAAGTACTACGCTAAAAGCAAGACACAGCAAAGCAAGTCTTTAATGGTAGCGACTCCACTAAGAAAATGTCCCTTTGAGAGGCTCTGCTGAGGGTGTACTTGGCCTCCATGATATTTTTATCATTCATTCATAGAACAAAAATGCACTGAATGCCCTCTATGTACTAGGCACTGTGCTAGGTGATGGTGAGTAAAACTGTAAAGCCAAGTGTCTAAGCACTGAGCATACGTAGGAAAGATGGGAAAGATAAATTAGTGCCAGTTCATAAACAGTCTCGATCAATAAGCTACAATGTAATGTGAAATCCAAAAAAAACCACTTTCTTCCCTCTTTTCCAGGCTTAGTAAGTAAGGCAATTCTATATGGTCTTTAACTTCATCTTATTCCTCCCTCTGCCCTTTCTGAGCCCTCAAATGAAGGGAAGAACAGCAGCAGCCAGGCTGTTATTAATACTGTCTCTTCCAGAGTGGCATCCTGGCAACCAGACTCCCCCTGACCTACCCCTGCAATGAGGATGCTAAATGCTCTCCTTCCCTCTCCTCTTTATGCTTCTGTCATTTATGCTTCTGGATCCATATCCCCTTCCCTTTCCCCATTTTCTCCCTCCCACCCCACTTATTTAGCTCGTGTTCCCTAAAAAAGCTTGCCCTGGATTCCAGTCTAAGCCCCAAGCAAGCTCGGATAAGCATCAGAGGAGAAACGGAGGCCCACAGAAGTCAGAACTAGAGAAGTTACCTTCAGTTCAGTAAACAACAGGCCCTCAAAGACCTAATTTCCCAAGTGTAAAAGGAGGGCAACACCCAACAGTAAGAACTAGAAAAGGACACAGTGTTACACTGAGTGGGGCCTCGCCGCTCTCTCCTTGTCTCAGCGTCATTCTGACTGCCCTACGTGCTGTCCTGCTCTTCGAGGGACCGGCTCCATCTCATTCCTCCAGGTCTCAGCTTAAATGTCACCTTTCAGAGAGGCCTTCCTGGGCACCGATCTAAAGGAGACCTGCTTCAGTGCTGTCTCTTAGGACCACTTCACAGTTTCCTCGCGGCCTCTGCCACCATTAGGACAATTTGGGATTACTCGAGCGCCGCGAGGGGAAGGACCCCCCCCAACCCACCCCCGGCACTGGAAAGCGGTGGCGCTCGGCGCCGCCTGAATGAATGAGCGGACGAGAGCGGGCGACGCTCGCCATGCCCCGCGCGTCCCCCGGCGCCGCCTCCCGCGCTCCCGGGCCCGCCTCACCCGTCCCCTGGCACCTCCCGCAGCTTCAGCCCCAGGGCCTGCAGCTGGTTGGCGAAGCTGACGAACTCCTCCTCGCAGCCGCCGCCGGACTCTGGCCGGTTCCGCCGCTCCTTGGCCAGGGCCCGGCGCGCCGCCCGCTCGTCGCGCTTGCGCTCGGCCTCGGCTTTCCGGCTGCCGCTTCCCGGCCGGCCCTTGGCCGCCTGCTTTCGGGACATGGCCGCGATGCGCGGCCCGCAACTGCAAAGAGGGAAAGCCGCAGGAACCCCCGGCCGCCGTCTCAGGTGCCAAGAAGGCGAAGCGGCGCGGGCGATGGGGCCCGGCGACGGCGACGCGCCTGCGCGGCCGCCGGGCCCCCGCGTCACGTGACGGGCCCCGCCCCCTCCTCGCGGCTCCGCTGGCAGGCACCATAGAGAGCTCGCCTGGGGGAGCCAGAGGGGCACCCACCTTTGTTGGCTCTGCTCTTCCCCCCGGCGGTGGGTGGTGCTCTCAGTGAGGAGCGGGTGGCAGCCAAGAACGAGGCACGGAAAGGTCGAGGAGAGGAACGGAGGAGGATTCAAAAGTGGGAGACCAGAGCAGCGACAAAAGTAAGGAAAGAAAGGAAAACAAAAACTTTCAACTCTACTTATGAGCCTACAGTTGGGGTAGGCCCGTTTACATGGCTCAGTCGTGTTTAATTATCCCCATATTACGGGAAACTGGATCTGAGAGGTTAAGGAATTTCAAGATCACACCGGAAAGAAGCAGAGTTTTGCCCTGGTTCCAAAGCCCATACGCTTTGTTTATTTAATCCTTCTCCTCTCTACCATCTTCACAACTCAAGGGAGAGGTTGCCCTTGTCCAAAACGTCTGGGAACTCCGGGAATCTGCATTCCAATCCAGGGTGACCCACCTAGGTTTGCCTTGAATTAAGGGTTCCCTGGGACGCAGGGCTTGCAGTTTTAAAACCCAGACAGTCCTGGGTAAACCAGGATCGTTAATCACTCTAATTCACACCCACATATTCTGGAACTTAACCCCATCTGTAACCCCCTGTCTCCTGCAATAATCCCTTTGTTAAAAGGCAAACTGAGGCACATCAACATTTTCGAGGGTTTATTTTGAGTATACATCGTTAGAATGGAGCAGTGCCAAACCAAAGGTGGTTGGGGGGCACTCCTCTAACAGGAGCAAGGGGGGAGGATTTTATAGAGAAGACAGGAAATTATTTGATTGGCTGTAGCGGGAGCCATTGACCTACTTGGGAAAACCTATTTGTGCTTGGTTCTTAAGTTTCATTTTCTGGGATTTGAGTGCATTGACTCTGGCTTAGGTTTTGGTTCGCTTATATAGTTACAAGGCATTACAGCCACCTTGGTCTAATAGCCTCCTCATTCAGTTACCTTAACACCCTCTCCTCCCTCATCTCAGGCCCTCTTCTTAACTCCTTCCCTTCCCATAGTCATGCTACTGCCTTCTCTTCATGGCCCTCTAAACCAATCTCGCCATCCCTGGGAATGTTCCTAATGTTTCTGCCCATAATAATTATCTTCTCACTCTACCTACAAGTTCCTCTTGGGTCATGGCCAAAAGCAGCATCTGCATGCTCAGTTTCAACCAGCATCCGTATTTATCTTCGATCAGTAACTCTCATCTCAGGCCCTGTGCCAGGTGCCCGGCGTAACCCCCAACCAAAGAGACAGGGGGATTGCCCTCAGGAAGCCCAGTTTCCAGTGGACGTATAGACAAGGACACAGCAATTATAATACTGCATGAGAAATGCTATCAAGAGGAGGTATAGGTGCCATGGGGGGGGAAAGCGGAGTGAAAGATGCAAAAAGGCTTCTTGGAAGAGCTGAGTGCCAGGCTGAAGCTGGAAGGGTGAGCAGGACTTGGACAGACTGAAAGAGTTCAGAGGGAGGGGACTGTGTGCTCAGTTTTGAGAAATGAAGGAAGTGCCATCTGACAGAAGTACGGGGGTTTGGGCAGGAAGTGGAAGGAAAGCCCAGCTCCAGCCCAATCTCATAGGGCGATGAAGGGGCTCAGCCCAAGTCCTTAGAGCCATGGGGGGCCATCTTGGAGACAGACATGATCGGTGTATGTCTAGAAATATGTCTTCGGCTTTGGTGAGGAGAATGGGTCAGAGGGCAGATGTCACATAGGAGGCTGCAGAGACAGATGACAGTGATCCAATTCTGGGTCTAGGACATGACGCTGGATCTAGGATGGAGGGGAAGTGAGGGCGATTGGAAAGATAGATTCACATGCTAGTAAAAGCACATAGAAGGGAACTGGACTGACTTGTCTTGGAATGTTTCACATGCTTCACTGAAGTTCCTGAAATTCTTCCACTACAGATCCTTCTTTTGTTCTCAGGAAGAAAGAGCGTGAATTGTGCCCGGACCCGCCTTTTCTTGCACAGATATTCCAAGGTCTTATATGACCCCTCTGCTGTGTTTAGTAAGGGGGGATGGGCAGTGCTGGGAGTGCAAACCCCCTGGACAGGATGGCAGAGACCCACCTCCCAAGTTCCTTTTGCTCATCTGTAAAATAGCAGTAATAACAGCAAAAACCAAATGCAACAGTAATGACGGTAATGTCAAACTTCTGTGGTGTTACTCTGTGCCCGGCGCTGTTCTCATTGCTTTACAAATACTATCTTGTTTAATCATTACAACAACCCAATGAAATATGTACTGTCTGAGGCACAGAGAGGTTAAGTAACTTGCCCAAAGTCACAGAGCTAGGATTTGAAGCCAGGCCATTTCACTCCAGACTATATGCTCTTTTTTTTTTTTTTTTTTTTTTTTTTTTTAAGTAGGCCTCACACCTACCAGGGGGCTTGAACTCACAACCCCGGGATCAAGAGTCCCGCACTCTACTGACTGGGCCAGCCGGGTGTCCTAGGACTATATGCTCTTAACCACTATATCATACTACGCACATAACTTTTCATAAACTGCACAAAACTCTACATAACACATGAATTTATTTCATTATTAACTCTCTTTGTCCCACATTTGTTGCTAATACAGTCTTTCTACCACCCCTGTTGTCACATATCACTGTTGTCTGATTTTCTATTTATATTTTTCTGTGTTAAAGATCTCCATCCTGGGTTCACCTTAGGTGAGTGATTTAACTTCTGAACCTCAGTTTGCTATTCTGTCAAATGGCCATGCTAACGTAGGAACGGGAGGGACAGTTGTAAACATTAATAGAAACATAAAGCCCCAGGCTCACCAGCTTAACAAAGTTGCTCAAATCGTTCCTCTGTGGGAGCTCGTGGGAGCAAGGCAAAGCCTGGCGTTGCAAACTTCAGAAACCAGAAGAGGAAGGCTTGTCTTCACGAAACATATGGAATGCAGAACATGTGGAAATGGTGACAGAAATGCAAACACTTGCCCTTCTCATAAAGTTCTTTTTGTCCAGAGGCCCGTGGCCTTTCGGCCCATGCCTAGAATGTTGAAGGAGCTAGTTGCTCTTCACTCAGCAGAGACCAGTGTTACACAATGTCTCCCTTTAAGTGCAAAGGAATACTGCTTATATGTAATATTGAAAGGCCAGAGGGAAGGAGGACTTGTGCGCTAAATGGATGCTCTACCAGCTTCATCAGAGTTAATTCAAAGATTCATGAAGCCTCACTGGGTGGCACGTAGTACAGGAATCCCCCCTTCTCTGCAGGGGACACAGTCTAAGACTCCCAGCAAGTGCCTGAAACCGCAGATAGTACCGAACCCTATATATACTATGTTTGTCCCTATACACACAAACGTATGATAAAGTTTAATTTGTAAATTAGGCACAGAAACAGACTAGCAATAATAACATATAATGCAATAGAACAATTGTAACAAATTGTATATATAACAAATTATAACAAACTGTAATAAAAGTTAAGTGAGGGGCGCCTGGGTGGCTCAACCAGTTAAGCGTCTGCCTTCGGCTCAGGTCATGATCTCAGGGTCCTGGGATGGAGCCCCGCATCGGGCTCCCTCCTCAGCGGGGAGTCTACCTCTCCCTCTCCCTCTGCCTCTCCCTTCCACCCCACTTGTGCTCTCTCTCTCTCAAATAAATAAAATCTTTTTTTAAAAAAAGTTATGTAAATGTGGTTCCTCTTTCTCTCTCAAAATATCTTGCACTCACCCTTCTTCTTGTGATGACATGAGATAAGATACCCATGTGATGAGATGTAGTGAGGTGAAGGTGAATGACCAGGCATATGACGTAGCCTTAGGCTGCTATTGACCGTCTGACAATCCATTAACATCATCAGGAGGATCATCTGCTTCTGGACTGGGCTTGATCGCAGGTAACTGAAATTGTGGAAAGCAAGACATCGATAAGGGGGGACTACTTGCAAATTAGTTTTTTTAAAAAAGTGTGATTAGCAGAATTTTGGTGAAGAAATGCAACTTTAGGACTTGTCAGAACATACCATGAAGGGTATGAGAACTCACACACTGCAGTTTGGAGGTAAACTAGTCTGGCCACTTTGGAGGGCAATGGGGCAGTCCCTGGTAGCGTTTTAAATGCCCGATGACCCAGAGAGACCACATCTCATTACCCATTCTAAAACAAATCTTGCACCATGGACCAGGAGTTACACCCACGTATGGTTAAGGCATGATAGTATGTAAAAGCCTGTAATTAGAAACAATGTAAATATCCATCCATAGGAAAATGGCTTCTTAAATTACAAAGCAGCCATTTATTAAATCCTTTGCAACAGTTCAAAAGGATGAGGGTGAGGAAAATGAGGTTGGTCTAGATCTCACATACACAGCTCTCCTGGACACATGGTCGAATGAAAAACCACAAGGCAGAACAGTGCATTCCAAGTAGCTTTTACCCAAAACACGAAAATAACAAAACAAAACAAAAGAACTGTGTTTTCTGCAGGTATGTATATGGACTGAAACATGTAAAAAAAAAAATGGTCTAGGGGCGCCTGGGTGGCTCAGATGGTTAAGCGTCTGCCTTCGGCTCAGGTCATGATCCCAGGGTCCTGGGATCGAGTCCCGCATCGGGCTCCCTGCTAGGCGGGGAGCCTGCTTCTCCCTCTGCCTCTGCCTCTCTCTCTCTCTGACTTTCATGAATAAATAAATAAAAAAACATTAAAAAAAAAATGGTCTGGAAAGATAAATATCACATTGATAAGAGTAAGGAGGGAGGGAAGAGTCAAAGAGACCTTATCTTTATAGGTTTTTTTTAAATGAGGGCAGTGCAATTGTGTATGATGTATATAATTACATTATTAAATTATTTTTACTGACTAACAGAATCTATTCTTTCCTTCAGAATTCTTTTCTCTCGGTCATTCTTTGTTTCTGCGTCTTTTATTTCATGTTGTCCGTGTGGGGGTGTGTGCACATGCACATATGTGCACGCACACGGGCGCGGGGGTGGGGGGAGAGCTTTTGTCACTCCTTTGTCTCTTTTTCCTTCATGTAGACCCTGCTCCCAGTGCTGGTTGGTCCCGCTGCCTCCCTCTGTCCGTCCTGCTCCCCCTCCCGGACCTTATCCTCTTTCTCTGGACTTCCAGCGCCCCTTTGTCTCACCCACTTAGCATATGGTGGACCCAAAGGAAAGGAGTTTGGGGGTGGTCGGATTGAAATAAATCCAAATTCCATTTCTGCTGCTTAAACCCGTGTGACCAGCAGTGTGGTTTTTCGTAATCTTTCCAAGCTCCAGTTTCCTCATCTGGAAAATGAGGGCAGTCGCGGCTTCCTGGCGGAGTAGTTCTGAGACGTTGAGATCATGACCCTAACAGGGTAGTTACCTAATTCAGTAAATACCGGTTTCCTTCCCCCTCTCTTCCTTACTTCTCTTTTGTCCTACCTTCCCACTGCCCAATCGCTCTACTTTCCCTTAAATGACTCTATAGTATATACTACAACATACTGAAATATACATACTAGATTATTTATCTATGTAAAAGGAGTAGTTAATATTGTCCATCATTCTTTTTTCTAGCAACTAAACAGAACATTCGCTGCTCTCGTGGGGAATGAAAAACATCAGTTTTTGGTTTTGTGTGACCCTTGCTTGACTTCTCCATTTAATCCATGGCCTTTGATGGGGGAAGAAGGTCATGGGGTGTGGGAATGGGGGCCTCTGTCCCTGGGCTAGGTTTTATGCTCATACTCATTGGATGACTTCACTAGTCCTTGAGGGGCAGGATTTATCTTTACGGCTCCATGACAATTTCTTTGGTGTCTCTGTGCTGAGATCCTAACTGCCCACAGAGTCTGTTGTTAGAGTTACCCTGCGTAATCTACCTATGCCGTCAGCACCTGCACGAGGACTGTGCCCTGTGGCCACATCAGCCCAGCAGGTGAAGGGAAGAGGAGCCCTGTGCTGGAGGGCACACAAGGGGGCAGCAGAAAGACAGCTTTCTCTCTTGCCTCTCACACAGTACGCACGGCAATGTTTCGGATATGAAAAATAGAGCATGTGCATGGGAGAAAATGTTGACATTAAAGAATAGCAGAGGAAAAAAATCATCTATAATCCCATTCTCATAGGTAGTGATTGCAGCCATGTTTGTGTGTATCGGCTTGAACCGTATGAGATTGCTGAGAACCGGCCATTTCTAGCCCACAAAAGTGACAATTTCATGTGGTTTAACCTAATATTTCCTCCCACCTTTTCTGTCTGACAAACATAAATGCACTTTTAAATACAAATTCAAGATGAGATTATATACACATATGTGTGTGTATCTTTAAGCCTGCCTTTTAAAATGAAATATTAATGATAACAAACATGTATATGTATCCTAGCATGACTAACACTGCTGCCTGGAGAAATGAAATGTCACATATAAAACTGAAGCCCCATGGATGCCCCTCCCCAGTGGTCGCCCCTCCCTATCTCCTTGAGGTAGCCATTCTCCTAAATCTGGTGTTTATCATACCCAGGTTTGTACCACACAGTATGCAGGATTGTTTAGCATTTTTAACTTTATATAAATGATACCAAAGTGGATATATCATCCTGGGGCTTGTATACCTTATTAAACATTATATTTTTGAAAATATATCTCTCTTGATACATACAGCTTTTGTTCACACATTTTCAATTTTTGCTATTAAATATACAGATTCACTATCTGCCTCTCTCCACTAGGCTAGGCCTCTCTGTGCTGCGACTCTCTTAGTTATATGTGGCTGGAGAGGCCCCACAAATAGGTGTTGGATAAACAGATAAATGCAGGAAGTAAAAAAGTAAGAACGACTGTGCTAGAAAAACCCAGACTCCTTTGTTGGTGACCCAACGCAGAACACCCTGATGACAAGATGGCTCTCGTATCTGGACAGGCAGACATCAAGTCTGAACAGAACACTTCATTCAGATGTCACCTCCCTGGTGCCAGATACAGGGTGCTAGTTCTGTCTAGAACTACAAGGGAGGGGCAGGAGCATCAGGAAAGCTTCTGGAGGGTCCTGAGCCTCCATCCCTTCCACCATCACAACCAAAAGCCCACATTTTCAGATAAAGGCAATGACATGGTCTCAGGATTCTCTAGTTATATTCATCTCCAGGTTTCTCAGACAAATATAAATTATGAGGGGTAGAAAATGACATTGCTGGGGCCTTAGAACGCAGGCAACCAAAAACACAAACACACACACACAAAAAAAAACAAAAACAAAAAAATTCCTTTGATAGTCAAAATCTTCCTGGCCCTGATGAGTTTAAATTTTGCCTGTAAACTGAACTATAAAACAGAGGGATAACCATAAACCACAGGGACCATGAGCCATAGTGGCCAGAGTTGAGGGACTCTGGAATCAGACAGAGCCGAGTTAGAATCCTGACTCTTCTACTTCCCAAATGTGTGACCCTGCACGAGAGAGCTAACCTCATCCAATTTCTGTCTCTTTACCTACAAAACAAAGACACCACCTGGCAAGTTGATGGGTATAAACTATAAACTATAAACTACCTGGTTTCCTGCCTGATGCACATCCTATAAATGGGAGCAATTTTTATTAGCAAGCTGGGTCAGCAGGGAGCTACCATTGATTATTGAAGCTGGCCATGGTCGTTGAGAAAGAACGAATCTCCTCACAGTTATGAAAACCCAGAATCTCTCCATGATTGCATTTGCAAGAGGGCACTCCTTCATAGTGGCTGGGAAGCAGGGTTCTCAGCCCTCCTCCAGAGCACATCTGTCCTTTGAAGAAGGTACTGCTCTGACATCCCAGGAAGCTGCCTGGGGTTCTAGATTCATTTCTCTTCTTCAAGAAGATGGAAGGAATAACAGTGTATGTATCAGCAAATTTCAAGAGAGACCCAGACCTAGAGATAAGATCTCTGAAGTAAAATGGACTGTTCCCAAGCCCATAAGTGTCCCCTCTAAAATCTCCAGCTGCAAAAGTGCGACCCAGAAGTATACTGAAAGGAGGGGGCATCTGCTGGTTCCACCACACCCACTGCTCCCCAGGCAAACATCTCTTTTTTTTTTTCAGTTAGAGGTAAAAAAAAATGAAGTAAAATTGACCCCCTTGGAGTAGATCTATTCAAAGAAGTGTCTAATTTCTGTATTTTGTATCTAGTCAATCATAACATCTTACACACACATACACACACACTTCATTTAAATTAGTCTTTGTCATGTATCATATGACCTCACTGATATGAGGAATTCTTAATCTCAGGAAACAAACTGAGGGTTGCTGGAGTGGGGGGTGGGGTGGGAGGGATGGGGTGACTGGGTGATGGACACTGGGGAGGGTATGTGTTCTGGTAAGCGCTGTGAACTGTGCAAGACTGTTGAATCTCAGATCTGTACCTCTGAAACAAATAATGCAATATATGTTAAGAAAGAAAAAAAGAAGAAGAAGAATGTAGCAGGAGGGGAAGAATGAAGGGGGGGAAATCGGAGGGGGAGAAGAACCATGAGAGACGATGGACTCTGAAAAACAAACTGAGGGTTCTAGAGGGGAGGGGGTCGGGAGGATGGGTTAGCCTGGTGATGGGTATTGAGGAGGGCACGTTCTGCATGGAGCACTGGGTGTTATGCACAAACAATGAATCATGGAACACTATATCTAAAACTAATGATGTAATGTAGGGGGATTAACATAACAATAAAAAAATTTAAAAAATAAAAAATAAAAAAAAAAATAAATTAGTCTTTGTTTGGGGCACCTGGGTGGCTCAGTCGTTAAGCATCTGCCTTCGACTCAGGTCATGATCCCAGGGTCCTGAGATCGAGCCCCGCATCGGGCTCCCTGCTCAGCGGGAAGCCTGCTTCTCCCTCTCCCACTCCCCCTGCTTGTGTTTCCTCTCTCGCTGTGTCTCTCTCTGTCAAATAAATAAATAAAATATCTTAAAAAAATAAATTAGTCTTTGTTTTATTTTGCACAGCTAGAGAGCCACTGGGATGTCCCCATTTGGCTGCCATTTTAAGTTATGCTTTGAAAACGTACACACCGCTTGACTTGATGCTTATCCTCAAAAAAAAAAAAAAATCATTATGGCATTTATTGTGGGAAAAGTAGTAAACTGCATTCCAGGAGCTGATATGCTAGCTGGGGAGATTGTCAATCCATCAGGAAACAAACGTGTGTCTGATCTCAGACAGTGATAGCACCATGACATAATGGCAGAGGTTGTAAAGTCATACAAAACAGAGGGCCTTGGGGTTCAGGGTGGCTGGAAGGCAAGGGGAGCAGGAAAGTCCCCTCTGAGAAGGTGGCATGTGAGCGCCGACTTTGGATCACTGTGAAAGTATTCGTTTTCAAGTATTTATTTAGCTTTTTTCAGAAGATTTGTTCCTGAAAATAAAATTTCAGGGATATGTCTGATGTCACCTTTTTCCCTTTTTTTCAAATATTTTATTTCTCTGAGAGAGAGAGAGAGCACACACACAAGCAGGGGGAGGGGCAGAGGAAGACAGAAGACTCGATCCCAGGACCCCAAGATCACAACCTGAGCTGAAGGCAGCCGCCTAACCGTCTGAGCCACCCAGGCGCCCCTCATGTCAGTGGGCACTAGGTCTCCTTCATCACCGTGAGCTGGCAGGATGTTGTGGCAAGCACATGGGATTTGCAAGCGCACTACTTGGGTTCGAATCCTGCCTCCACCACTTCCTAGCTACAGACCTGGGATAAGTTACCCAAGCATGGGAGCCTCCGTGTCCCCATCCAAAAATGAGGACGATGAGGATTAGGATGATCATACAAAAGGGATGACTAGCCGCCCACCGAAAATCCACGATTCCTCTTCCAGAGCGGGAAGTTGTTGCTAATAGGCAGCTGCCCTACCGTGGAATGCATTTCCCAGCCCCTCCTGCACCCAGATGCAGCCAAAAGCAAATTTTTGCCACTGAGATGTGAACGGAAGTGATGCGTGTCTCTTCCAGGCCTGGGTCTCTGAGTCGCCTTGAGGAGGAAAAGCACCCATTGCCCAGGAGCACCCCTTCACTGGACTAAGTCAGGGAAACACAAGCTTTGATTATGTGCAACGTCTGAAGTTGGAGGGTATATTCATGATGGCATCGGGCACTACTGCACTTGCTAACGCAGCTTCACAGGGTTGTGAGAAGTGAATGAGTGTGGCACAAAGTGCCGACTCAAAGCGGTCGCTGGGTGAACATAACCGAGGACAGGGCTTTGAATCCTACCGAATGAGCCTCATGAGATTTTGACCCCCAGCCCTTTCTCGTCCTTCCAGAAATGCTGGTTTACTGTACTGGATGTTTATTTCTGGGAAGATCAGTAACTGTAGGAAGAGGAATATTAGGCTCCTTGGACATAGCAGATTTGTATTGTCCAAAAATATGTACGTATTTTAATTGCTGGGGATACAGAAGAAGAGGCTTGCTCAGCAATGTAATCTCTCTCCTCCTCGGGCTCAAGAGTTTGCAGTGGAGCTTGAAAATCAAGAGCTTCACCCAGAATATAAAACATCTTTTCTCTTTTTACTTCCTCTTCCCCGAGGACAATTCTTCTGTGATGGGGTCCTTGCAAGGCTTTTTTAGCTCTCGGGCATCTAACAAGGAAGAAAAGAACTATATGCCTCATGTTTTCATCCACTTTAAAATGAAGTAATGAATATACAGCTCCCAGCACAGGAAATGACACACAGTAGTAATATGACAAATCAGCCTGGTCTCCCTTTAGCTCTTTTAACTCCTGTTAGCTCACTGTCAACTATGACATGACTGTTAGCTTATCTCAGCCATAATAAAAATGACTTAACTCGTATTATTGTCCCCACTGGGTAAATAAGAAAACAGAGGCTCAGGAAGATCAAATACATAGCATTATTTTTTTAAAAGATTTATTTATTTGAGAGAGAGGGCACGAGCAGGAGGGGCAGAGGGAGAGGGAGAGAGAAACTCAAGCAGACTCCGTGCTGAGCACAGAGCCCAACGCAGGGCTAAATCTCACAACCCTGAGATCATAACCTGAGCCGAAACCAAGAGTCGGGCACCCAACCGACTGTGCCATCCAAGCACCCCAAATATATAGCATTATTATATGAATAGATGTCTGGTACATGTTTTATCTCATTTAATTCTAACAACATGTAAGAATGCATGATGGGGCGCGTGGGTGGCTCAGTCATTAAGCGTCTGCCTTCGGCTCAGGTCATGATCCCAGGGTCCAGGGATCCAGCCCCCCACTGGGCTCCCTGCTTCGCAGGAAGCCTACTTCTCCCTCTCCCACTCCCCCTGCTTGTGTTCCCTCTCTCGCTGTGTCTTTCTCTGTCAAATAAATAAATAAAATCTTTTTTAAAAAAATTAAAAAAAAAGAATGCTTGAGATTGGTGTTATTGTACCCATTTTCCAGATGAGAAAACTGAGGCTCAAAGAGTATAGGCAACTTTCATTCTTTGACATTTTTTAGTACTTTTGTGTGTACCAGCCTCTGTGCTGGGGTGCTAGAAATTAACAATAACCAATTAAGACACATTCATTGCTCTCGTAGAGCTCACAGTCTGGTGTGAGATACAGCCAGATAAAGCAGCAATTTCTAGTATGGTAAATTTAAAAATCTGAGTAAGCTTGGGGTGCTATAGGAGCACAGAGGAGGAGTCACCTAACTCAGAATTGGGGAGAGGAGGTGAGACATGAAGCATTTTAATTTAGGTTAGATGTAAACTAAGATGTGACTTGTGGATAGGATTTAGCTAGAATGGGCACTGTGGAAGAATGTTCCAGAAATAGGGAACCACTGGGGCAGTTTCACCATTAGGTGTCCTGGGTCTGATTTCTTTCTATTCAGTCTGTCTGGGAATCTCTGGGCTTCATGTGTCTGTGGAGAGATGTGCCCTCATCTCTGGAAATTTTTCAATCATTTTCTTCTAATACAACCTTCATTCCATTCTGTTTTTCCTTCTGAGGCTCTAATTAATCCCAAATTGGACATTCTATGTCACTTACCTCTTCTGTAGTTTATAACCTTTTTATTCCCTATCCTTTTTTCTGGAGATTTTCTTTACCTGTCTTATAGTATATGCTGTTAATCCTTTCTTTAGCTGTGCCTAATCTGATGTTAAACCTATCCATTGTGTTCCTAGTTTGGGTTCTTATATTTTTTAGTTCTAGAATTTCCATTTGGTTCTTTTTAAAATCTTCTATGTCACTTTTTATCCCTTCCTGTTTCCTAACCAAATTTTCCAACTTAGGTTGTATCTCCCTGAACAGAGTAAGTGTTTTTTATTGTTGGTTTCTGATCATTCTTACAATGGTGGTCCATATGGGTCTGTTTCTGTTGTCTGTTGTTTCTGTAGACACTTGCTCATGGTGTCTTGTCTTTTAGTGTACCTAGTTATCTTTAATCACTTGTTGAAATGTTGTACTTTTAAACATATTTGTTAAAATAATTTGAGGTCTAGAATGATGTTATATTCTTCCAAAAAAAAAATATTTTCATTAGCTCGTTAGCTTCTATCAAATACCTGACGGTACTAACTATCCAGGACAATTTAATCAAATTCAAAAGATTGAGGTTTTCTGGGCCATTCTAATGACTCAAAGATGAGCTAGCTATAGTCTGAGCTAGAGCTGGTTTAGTTTCACTTCACATTTTCTCCTAGGGTATAGCACTTTTGAGTCTCAGCTAAAAATGGAAATGGTTTACCAGGATCACTACCCTTGATGGGATTCAAAATCCTACTTCAGTTCTCCTAGCTCTGAGAGGCTGCCAAAAGACAGCTCAATATTTCAGTTGTTCATTTGATACCAGCAAGTGTTCCTGAGCAAAAGTGGCCCTGAATGTATGGCTCACCTCTCTGGGATCCTATCTGTTCCCGGATCTCAGCCAGTACCCTTCACTATCTTTTTAAGTCTTTGATACTTTTCAGATTTTTTTTAATTTTATACAGCTCATTTAAGGATCTTCAGCTTTCAGCCATTACTGAATGCAAAAACTTAAGAATAGTATGTGCCCAGAGATCTCAGATTTTCTGAGTAGTACAGGTAGGCTTGGAAAAAGATCTGTTTCAAATCCTAGATTCTTTCTTCTACACTGCACTGCTAAATCCAGATGATGATGCTATTGATAGACAGATGATAGATAGATAGATAGATAGATAGATAGATAGATAAAACTAACACTTACTAAACCCCAGTCTATAAGGCACTCTGTTCTAAAAGCTTTAGACTTTTTAACTCATTCAGTCTTCACAAAAATCTTATGAGTTAGGTACTACCATTGTTCCCATTTTACAGATGAGGAAATTGAGGCACCAAGAGATGAAGTAAATTCATCCAAAGTCACACAGCTAGCAAGAATTGAGCTGGAATTCAAACCTGAGTCCAACTCCAGAGCCTATGCTCCTAACTATAAAGTTTTTAAACAAAACTGTCCTATTGTCAAGGATGTGAGAATCACATATCCTACTGCATAGATTCAGGCACAAATATCAATTCTAGGACTATTGGTTTCTCCAAGACTGAGTTTCATACTATTTCCACCTACACCTGCCTAAGTCCATATAGAACAAAGTCTCCACTTCCAGGTATCAGGAAGGGTTGCTTTGAAAATAAATCTTCAATTCTATAAGCGACAACCATCCTCATTACCTCCATCAGATGTTATTCTCCAAGGGAGACCAGAAGAGTTCACAGGCTAATCAGTGTTCCCGCCAGCCTCATAAATTGAAAAAAGGGTGAGGCAGTAAAAGGGAAAATGTTTTCTTGTCTCCATTTTGAAAAGGCAGATTCCAAGCCAAAGTGGGTGAGTCATCCACAGAGATCAGAATCCAATACCCTACCCGGTCTGTTCCACCCCTCTGAATTCCCTCCTGCAATGGGGGACTTTACCCCATAAAGAAAGCCACTTCTCTTCCAAGAAATATGCAAAGTAGACTTTGGGTCACCAGGGAGGGGGCAGTGGGAGACAGATGCATGCAAGATCCATGAGTCTCCCTAGGGATTAGGTGATCCCATATCTTGAATTTTTAGGACATTAATAACCATCCAAATTACTATTAATTGAGCATTCACCACTGGGCTAAAGCACCTGTATGCATTTTTTAAATCCTCGGACAACCCTCTAATGAAGATTCTATTCTTATTCTCACTTTCAGATTAGGAAACTGAGGCCCAGGAAGGGCCTTATGACAACTTGCCATGGCCACCCAGTTAGGAAGAAGCAGCCCCTTGGTTTGACACTCTGAAAACAGTGATCTTCTATTGCCTTTCCTTCCCCACCTACAGACATGTTTCTAGATACTAAGAGACAGAGTGGGGACACAGGGCTTCCTTGGGGCCTGGGTTCACTCAGAGTCACAGCTGAGGGAGCTGAACCCCAGAGCAAAGGACACCAGGAAGAGGAGAGCGTTTCTCTGAAAACAACAGGGTGGGTGCAGACTGACGTGTTTGTCAACGTGACAGTCTGGACACACCTGGAAACACCTACTCCACCCCCCCCAGATGGCGGCTAATGGGCAAGTGCCGCTAGGTCATGTTCTTCCAGTTATTCTCTTCTCATTTCTTCAGAGTTGTACAAGGGCCAAGTCCCATCAAAGGAGCTCCCAAGGGTCCCTATCCACATCTTATCTGAGGATGAAGCTTCAGATATGTTTTGGCACTGAGGCCCACCCACTGGGAAGGCCCCTGCCACGACAAGGAGAGTGCTGCCACAGGTGCATGAGCTGAGCGGCTTTGGAAAGGAATCCCTTCCCCCAAATACATCTCTTATCTTGACATATCACACTGGCTGGAATGCCACCATCAGAGTTGTCCTCTTTTGCTGAAAAATAGGGAACCCTCTTTCAAAATGTAAACATTCCCAGAAAGGGTCCTGAATTTCTGTTGATCTTAATTTTTTTCTCACATAAATATTTCTTTTTCCAGATTTTTGGAACCTATTAGGGTCTGTCTGCTGAGAGTCTAACCCATAAAAGGTCCCCAATAAATATAGTGTATGCTTGCTATCTGATGAATGCTCAAAAATGACTAAACAAATAAATAAGTAGCAGCCTAAAATTAGAGAGGAAGCTCAAAGAGATACATACTTCATCCAATCTTTCTCTTTCTCTTTTTTTAATGGAGTTGAACATATAGCAGAGTTGCATTAACTTTTTCTTTGGGGGGAATATATATGAGTTTTACAATGTTCCACAAAAAGTACTATGACTAAAGGTACTTCTGCACCTGAGCAATTTTTAAAATCACTGGATTCGGGGGATTGGCCCTGCTAGCATTCATTAATACTTTAGAATAAACTATTTTATGAATCTGTCTTTCTTCCAACACCTTTCTGGGTGTCTCAGCAACAGCAAGAAATCATATGGAAAGGGCTCAGCACCAGAATGTAAGCTCAGAATATATTGTAACTGATATTTTTGGTATTGGGGGACTTGAACTTAGAGACTTTAACATTTGGTCTAGAATATTTAATACCACCTAATACTGTCCCTTAAGGAGCAAGAACACTGATAGAGCAGAAAGTGGGAGAGGAGAGAAGCCACAGGTTGGTGCTCTATCTGTAAAATTGATGGGCATTGCTAGGTGATTTTTAGTCCCCTCTCTAGTACTCTGTGATGAGAGAGTAGTAGAGAAAAAGAGGGTACATGTTGGAAAGGAGTGATCTGAAAGATTAGAGGAGGTGCTGAGCCCCTGAGGGCTATGTTGCTTATCTCATTTATCATTAACTAGTCTACAGATCCCACAACACAAAGAGCAGGAGGGAGAACAGCGACTGTAGAGATACCATCCTGTCATCTCAGCCTGGATTTCCCACTACAAACTCGTCTCTTCCAAATCTATGCCAAGCAACCAACATGGTGCCCAGATCATGGTAGGTGCCCCACAAATGTTTGTTGGCTCACACATAATTATGCTTTCATTTTAGAAAATATGGGGGGAAATAACCAAAAAGTATAAAGAAAAGAATAACCATCATCCATGAGCCCATTGCCAAGAAACACTAATAGAAAAAGATAAGTAATATTTATTAAGTGATTATCATGTGCTGAGCACTTTATATGCTCTGTCTCATTTAATCATGTACTGCCAATATTTCAGATTTCCTCCCAGGTTTTTTTTTAATACAAGATAAATATTTTCGATGGTTGTACTAAGCCTTTTACATATGTTTTATTACCATGCTTCTCACTATTATTTATTATAATCCTCACAACAGACTTGGGAGGTATCTGTTTTTTCTCCTATTCTATAGATGAAATCACCGAGGCTCTGGAGGTCAGTGACCTAAGGTCACAGAACTAATAAATGGCAGGGCTGGGATTTGAACCAAGATTGAACTGGTAGTAACGCCCATGATTTTATCCATTACCTGCTCTCTCTCTCAGCTTCCCAGGTGTTCTTCCCTGTAGGATGTGAGTGAGGAGCAATGGGCTGAATGTTCCCAGGGGGGTCCTAAGAACAGGCCTTTGACACAGCACAAGCGTTAAATACGTGTAAGGTTTGGGTGTTACTGTAAATGGCCAAAGAGACCCTTAATTCATACCACCCATACATCCAAGGGGATAGCCTTCTGATACCCAATGACCCAACCAGAAAGATATGCACAGTGCCAAGGACCATTCAGGGCTGTCACTGTAATAAGCAGGGACTGAGTTCCCAAGAACTGATGAATATCACTTTTATCACTGCCTTAGCCAGTTCAGCCAGATAAAGATTGAACTTACCTATATCCCGGGTCCAGGATTGCCAGACAAAATCCAGAATATCCACTTAAATTTGAATTTTGCCATTTGCTCAGCCACAGTCAACATTATAGATATACTTATATGTGTAAGTAAGGAGATATGCTTACACTAAAATATCTGTTCTGGGAGCCTGGGTGATTCAATCAGTTGGGTATCTGACTCTTGGTTTTGGCTCAGGTCATGATCTCATGTGTGGTGGGATTGAGCCCTGTGTCAGGCTCCACACTCAGTGGGGAGTCTGCTTGAAGATTTTCTCCGTCTACCCCTCCCCCTACTCGTGTTCTCTTTCTCTCTCTCTCTCAAATAAATAAATCTTTAAAAAATAAAAAAATATACACTCTATTCTTTATCTGAAATTCAAATTTAACTGGGTGTCCTGTATTTTTATTTGTTAAATATGGCAGCCCTAGAAAGAGGCCCCCTTTGGTTTTATTTTGTTTTATTTTTCCCCTCCCCTTCATCTTCAACTTCTGCTTCTGTTCTTCTCTCCCACCATAAGCACCCCAATTGATTTTAATTAATATAAGTTGATCTAATTTACCTTTCATTTGTTTATTTTGATATATATAAATGTGAAACTGTATCCTATGGATTTTTTTTCTAATTCACACAATGGAATTGTGTTATAAATCTCACTCTGTTCCTTCTTTTTTCCTCAACACTTTGTTCTTGAGGTCTATTCATGTTGCTACATATACATCTGGACCATTAGTTCTGGATTCTACATAACATTTCATTGAATGTATAGACCAGGTTTTACCTAATAGTCCCCCAGTGGTAGACATCAAGGAAATTTCTACCTCCTGGCTCCAATCTAGGTCAGATTGTGTGCACGTCTGATGGGTATCAAATCAATCTTGTATTTATTTGTATTTCTCTATCTTGGAGACATGTGTCAGAGAGTTTCTCAGAGGAGCATTCTTAGGAGTGGGATAGCTTGTTCATAGGACATACACATATGTGATATTCAAACTATTTAACAACCATCGAGATGCAGGCACTGCCCACTCAGAATAGGCACTGCCCATGAGCCAGATTGGTACCCACAAGCTGGACCTCTGCCTTGCATATGCACAAACACAGTTTCATTAGTGCAACTAGAGTTACTCAGGAATGGCTCTGCAAGTCTGCACTCCACCAGCAGTGCAAGAAAATGCCCTTTTTTTCAAATGTTGTTACCATTTGTAACTAATAATTTTTCATTTTTGCTAAATTGATGGGTCGAGTTACTCTCATTGTTGTATTTATTCATATTTCTCTGGTTATTGGTTCTTTTTCTTCATCTACTCTTTAGCCATTTAGGTTTCCCCTTTTTTTATCTATCAATTGCCTATTCATGCTTTTTGACCATTATTCTATTGCGTCTCCACTCTTTTTTTCCTGCAGATGTATAGGAGTTTCTTGTATTGCCAAGGAGCAGCACTGTCCAATAGAAATATATTGTGACCACATATGTAATTAAAATTTTTCTAATAGCCACGTTTAAAAGTAAAAAGAAACAGGTGAAGTTAATTTTGACAATATATCTATTTAATTCAATATATCTAAAACATTATTTCAACATGCAATCAATTTAAATTTATTCAGACACATTACATTATTTTATGCATGCTAAGCCTTTGAAATCTGTTACCTATTTTACACTTACAATGTAGTACTATTTGTACTAGTCACATATAAAGTATTCAATAGTCAAATGTGGTTAGTGGTATATTGAACAGTGCAGGTCTAGAACCTAGACTTGAGATAATAATTCTCTGTTGGTTTAGGCTGCAAATATCTCCTTCTGGTCCATCCATCTGTTAACTTTGTTTTTGGTGTCCTTTGTTTAAAAAAAACATGTTAGTTTATATGTAGCTAAGTCCATTTTTTTTCCAAAAAATTGTGTTTCATGCTTGTTTTTGAAACCCATACCCATGCCAATATGTCCAAGATATAATCTTATACTTTTCTTCTATTAGCTTTATGGTTTTAACTTTTGTAGGTAGGTCTTAAGTTCATGGAGGATTTTTTTTCATATTGTAGGAAAGAGAGTCAGCTTCTTTTTTATAGAGTGAGTGGTTTTTCCAACACCATCTGCTAAATAATTTGTCCTCTCTCAACTCATTTGTGAAACCATGTCTATCATACATCAGTCTCCCATATATGTAGTCTGTTTCTGAATTCTCTGTTCTGCTATGTAATCACCACCATAACCCTTGTGTTTTAAATATGATGATTAAACTGCAAAGAATTGGGGGCGCCTGGGTGCTCAGGTGGTTAAGCGTCTGACTTCAGCTCAGGTCATGATCTCAGGGTCCTGGGATTGAGCCCTGTGTCAGACTCTGCACTCAGTGGGGAGTCTACTTCTCCCTCTCCCTTTGCCCCTCCCCCCATTCATACACATGCTCACTCTCTCGCTCTCTCTCAAATAAATAAATAAAATCTTTTTATTTTTATTTTTTTTTTTTTTAAAGATTTTGTTTATTTATTTGACAGAGAGAGATACACAGCGAGAGAGAGAACACAAGCAGGGGGAGTGCGAGAGGGAGAAGCAGGCTTCCCACAGAGCAGGGAGCCCGATGCGGGGCTCGATCCCAGGACTCCGGGATCATGACCTGAGCCGAAGGCAGACGCTTAACGACTGAGCCACCCAGGCGCCACCTAAATAAAATCTTTTTAAAAAAATTGCAGAGAGGGGCACCTGGGTGGCTCAGTCATTAAGCATCTGCCTTTGGCTCAGGTCATGATCTCAGGGTCCTGGGATCGAGCCCCGCATCGGGCTCCCTGCTCAGCTGGAAGCCTGCTTCTCCCTCTCCCGCTCCCCTGCTAGTGTTCCGTCTCTCGCTGTGTCTCTGTCAAATAAATAAATAAAAATTTTTTTTAAAATAAAAATAAAAATTGCAGAGAATTGAGGTAAATGGCCCAAAGTCATCTAAACAGTTAAGTGTTAGACTTATGATTTGAACCCCGACTGAGCCACCCAGGCACCCACGAACCCAGGTATTTCTGATGTTGTTCCATTAGCATTGTATTTGGCTCCATGTAACAGAAACCAGACTACAGTGGTTGGGACAAAGGGATTTATCTTCCTTACATACCAAGAATTCTGGAGATAGACCATCCAGTACAGGGATAAGGGCTCATGATACCACCCAGGATCCAGAAGCCTTCTATCTTTCCAACAAGCCCTATTAATGTGTGGGTTTTGTCCTCATGGTTGCAAGATAGCTGTTATAGCTCCTGGAGTATGTTCTCATTTCAAGAAGGAAGAAGGAGGAAGGGAGAGAATAAAGACAAAAGTGCACCAGCTGAATCTGTGCCTTTTAATCAAGGAAACAATTGTTTTTCTGCTGGTATGACCAATAGATTTCTGCTAACATCTCCTTGGCAAGATAGACCACGTGCACATGTCTATCTGCAAGGGAATCTGGAAAATGAGGGAAGGGGGAGTGTTAATTTTTTTAGCTGGGACGATTGCCACCTGTTTTAGTCTGTTTGGACTATTATAACAAAATACCATACACTGGTGACTTCAAAACATCAGAAATTTATTTCTCACAGTTCTGGAAGCTGGAAAGCCCAAGATCAAGGCCATGGCAGATTTGCTGTCTGGTGAGACTCCACTTTCCAGTTCATAAGCAACCTCACACAGCAGAAGGGCTGAGGCCATTTCATAAGGGCATCTACTTCATTCAGGATGACGCCACCTCATGACCTAATCACCTCTCAAAGGCCGCCCCCCCCCTCAAATATCATCACATTGGAGATTACCTTGCAGCATATGAATTTTGGAGGGACACAAACATTCAGTCCATAGCACCACCCAAATAAAACTTGGTTTCTGTTAAAAATTAAGAAGTGGAGGGGCACCTGAGTGGCTCAGTCAGTTAAGCGTCTGCCTGTGGCTCGGGTCCTAATCCTAGGGTCCTGGGATTGAGCCCCACATCAGGCTCCCTGCTCAGTGGGGAGTCTCCTTCCTCCTCTCCCCAGTCATGCTTTCTCTCTCGTTCTCTCTCTCTCTCAAATAAATAAACAAAATCTTTTTTAAAAGATTAAGAAGTGGAGAGTGGTTACTGGACTGGCATCAGAATAGGTTTACTGAAAAGCTAACAAAGCTTAAGCTTCAGGGTAACTCATTTGTCCATCTTCCTCCAAGGCCCTATATTTAATTTTTTAAAATTTATTTGGGAGGGGGGAACAGGGGGGAAGATGGACTAGCAGAGGGAGTGGGACAAGCAGAATTCACACTGAGCACAGAGCCCAACACAGGGCTCAATCCCAGGACCCCAAGATCACGACCTGAGCCGAAATCAAGAGTTGGATGCCCAAGCGACTGAGCCACCCAGGCGCCCCTGCCCTATATTTAATTTTGTATACTTAGTTTCATATTCTTTCTCTTAACACCCCCCCCAAATTGCATAAACTTCAGGTTCCACAAAATCTGGATCCACCCGTGGTGGCCGCCAGTGTCTGCCACGTGTGCCAAAGCCCACATTCTGCTGATTGCTTTGCATTTTTCCGGTTGTAGAAGGTGATAGGGTGAAGGGCGTGCTTAAGGTTGCCCAAGTCAGGTGCACATTTCCAACTAATGCCCCCAGGTTCTACAACCACGCTTTTTTTGACCAGAACAAGGGCCCGAGAAAAAAATGTTATTCTAAGTAAAAGAGAACAATAGTAACTGACATTTTTGAGGGCCAACTACATGCGAGGCACTATGCTAGGAGGTTTCCCATATGTTTTCTTCAGTTAATTCTTACTCCAGCTCTTTGAGGGACTAAGTAACTTGTCCAAGTTCACAAAGTCTGTAAGTGACCAAATTAGAATGTGAACCTAATGTCAAACCTTTCCATGCTTTCCACTGCATTTTGGCTAAAAGCTCCGGGAGGGCTTTGGACTCACACAAGATTGTAAGATTTAGCGAATCAAAATGCAGGGAAGTAAGGAATCGTTCTTCGGTGTACGTATTATTTGTTGTTTGTATGAAGTTCAAACTCAACTGACTGTCCCGAATTTTATCTGCCAGTCCTACCTTTATAGATAGTTACTAGTGCCATGAAGTGAAGAGTTATAAATTCTGTGCACATATTGTTCTTAAACATTAAACAAGATAAAATATGAAAAGTGCCATGTCAGTGAGATTGAACCTCTCGGTGCTGGGCATTGGGATTGCAGGGACTGCTCTTGGCTGGGTGATCTAGGACAAGTTGATTTCTCTCTCTGGGCTCAGTTTCCCCTCCTGTAAGATGAGGGGCTGCTCCAGTCATTGCTCAAGACCCTGAAGGGTCAGTGTCCAGTGGTGGCCTGTCAACTCCAAGTCCAAGAGACTGTTCTTGCTAAGGAAGGCACATCAGCTGCATTTCCCCTTTAGCTGTTTTCAGAGACCAAAATCACTTTGGTGGTTGTCAGGGCCCATGTGGCGAAAAGCTATAATGTCTTCAGTCAAATAGAACCTCAGTCAAGTTTCTGAAACTGTATCCTACTGAATCCCCATCCCAGGAAATGTTCTACCTGAAAAGGGGAGAGGAAGTTTTATGATTAAATAAGTTCGGGAAGCAACGTCATATATGTCCACCCCATACAACCCTTGGCAATTTAAATGCACATATTTGTATAAGAAGGAATGCAAAAGCGGATCCTGTTTAATTCTACTTAACACCCCATTTCCCAAGCTTGTTTGCAAAACATCCCATGCAATAGGTGTCCCATGGGACAAACTTTGGGGCACTGAGCTACAAGAATGAGGGTTACTATTATATTAGTGCATCTCAGATAATAGTCAAAACAGAGTTCCTACTTCGGGGGTGACTTTAAATCAGGACAGGTACTAACATTCAAGTTGGGATTCAGGGAAATACAGAGGAGATTTCCTTTTAACATTGATCTTATTTTCTCTTTGCAAGTGGATAGAGAATCCAGAAACTGTGTAAGGCAACCAAGTAGGGTTAGTTAGGCATAGAACAGAGACTCGGACCCAGAAAAGGAAGGTATGAATCCTTGTTCTACCACTTCCTAGCTCGGTGACCTTGGACACATTCTTTAATGTTTCTGAGCCTTAGATTCCATGTCTAAAAACCAGGCATGCTCTACCTCCCACATAAAGAATAAATGAGTTACTGTATGAGAACGCCTTGCACAAGGCCTAACACATAGGAGGTGTTCATTAGATGTCTGTTAGATCCGAGCCAGTTGTTGAAGCAAAGAAACAGAAGTGTCCCATGCTGGGAAGATTGGAACTGATGGGGAGAATGGACAGGCACGGAGTGTTGATGGGGGACAGAAACGGGGCATGGGGTAGTCTTGTATGCATAGCGCAAGGTAATGAGTATTAGAGAAGAAAAATGTTGGCAAATTTCAAGGCCAGTAAAAGCCAAGAGGCCTGAAATGCTGCTGGCCAATCTCAAGGTTGGGTGAAACAGCATGGGGCCCAACCTAGCCCTCCCAGGACACAGGAAAGAACCACAAAAGACCCACTTATAGATCAGGTTTCTCTCTGTTCAACAAAGTAGACAATACCTCCCTTATTCACCATCAAAGTGTAATGTGAGGATAACATGGGATTTCGTTTGTGACGGAGCTTTATTGAATCTCATAGACTATTCAGTGGAATACACTCATATAGATACAGTTTGAAAGTAAAAGAAGTATAAAGATCATTATGTGGATTGAAGTCAGTGTTTATGTAATGGGTGTAATGAGTGTACATTAAACTCCCTAATGATCTGGCATAAGAAATGCTCATTTTCTAAATCAGCTAATGAGCCCCCACCCGCCTGGCTGCCAGAAAATTCCATCTCAGTCGTATTCTGCAAAGCCCTCCTCTTCCGAGAATTGTGCAAAAGTCCTCAGGAGCTTGCACAGTCTGGCCCATTCCAGAAGAGACCCTCTGACCATCAGCCCACACTGGACTTGCTGGCCCACTGTCCCAGCATACCTTGAAGTTGGCATTTCTGTTGCCTTGGAGCCAAGCTTGTGTATAGGACATCTTTGCCCTGGCTGGGATGGCGGGGGAGGGGGGGGGCGGTGTTCTCTATGCCTGGGATCAGAACTCCCTCTGCTCAGCCCACAGCCATGCCCATCAGAGGTCCTGCCAGCTCTGCTTTTCTGGAACCCGTTAAATTTTTCTATCCCACCCTTCCTATTCTCTGGGAGAGCTCTCCCCAATTCCTCCTCTGTCCCCTCCCTACTAGGAGCTGCTTCTGCCAACCCTTGGAGCCCCATTCTCTCTCAGACAATCCCACTTTGGTCATGCAGAGGCTCAAGTCCTGGGGGTTCTGATTTAAGGGGGTCTGGAAACTTCTGCTTCTGGCTACCTTCTTGGGATGAAAAACAGGAAACTATCATTATGAGGACAAAAATACAAATTAATAATATCTCAGCAAATGACCACATAGACACAAGTAGTATGTTCTTCACACTCCTTAAAATTTGATTTAAAGTGAGCTGTTTGAAATGAGTTCCCTTTTATTTGTGATGAGAGATCCATTTGTTTGTGAGCAAACTGTGTCGCTGGCAAAAAACTCAGAATGTCAACCACATGCTCAGACCTCGGTCCCGACACCAACTGGACGAAGATCTCCCTAGCTGCTGGCTCAGTTGTATGGGGAGGCAGACACATTTTTTGGGGATGAACAGGTAATGATGACTCTGTAGGGTGAAGACAGTTCCCCAGAAGGCAACCAAAGAAAGGAAAAAAAATTCCAAGCCCCACCCTTCCCCCCCGCCATGCCCTCAACCTCACACCCTTCCTTACGTGAGGAAAATATTCTGTCTCTCCTTCCTCCTCTTTTCCGGTCACAGCTGTTTATTTTAGAGCACAAGTTCACTGTCAAGAAACAGCCAGACAACCCTGGTGATTTTTCCCGTGACGTGGGGCCAAAGCTATAAAACCAGGACTTTACTCTGAATGAAATTACTCTTCTGGAGATCTCTGTGCAGAGGAAGGTGGCTCAGTTGTTAGCGAGATGACTTCATGCTTTCTTTCTGAAAGAGAAAAGGGAAATTAAGGTCAACAGAGAGAAGAGAGAAAGAAGGCGGGTGGAGTTCATTCACAGGGAAAACACTAATGCTCCAGGATTGTCAGAGTTGGCCGTGAACTTGCCACCCAGTGTGGCCCAGAGGAAAATACAGATGCATAGAACGGGTGTGGAAGAGAAGACCGAACTGACGGAGAGGACTGGGATTGGGGTCCTGGGGGGCTTGTATAGGTGGTCAGGGAGAAGTTTGACTCAACCTGGGGTGCATTCAATTTTAGGATGAATATATATAGCTGTAAATTCTGGATTGGAGACTTGCCTTTTCCACTTGGAGATACTCGGTTATCATATATTGAGCAACTAGTACATGCCAAGGAATATGTCAGGCACCGAGGGCACAAGGATGATAAAAGCGCCATTATTCTAAAATTTAAGATTCTAATTTAACTTATCTCAGTCTCAACTTACTTGTCTCTCTAATGGGTATAATAATTTCTACTTCACAGTGTTGTCAAGAATCGTAAATGAAGGTATAGAAGTATACTTCTGTTAACTATAAAACACTATACAAATGCTCCTTTTTTTTTTTTTTGCAGCCACTATGGAAACAGTATGGAGGTTCCTCAAAAACTTAAAAATAGAATTACCATATGATCCAGTAATTCCACTACTGAGTATTTACCTGAAGAAAACAAAAACACTTATTTGAAAAGATATATGCATCCCTGTGTTTATTGCAACATTATTTACAATAACCAAGACACGGAAGCAGCCCAAGTATCCGTAGATAGATGAATGGATAAAGAAGATGTGGTATATGTGTGTGTGTGTATATATAATACATAATATATATATTATATAATGGAATATTACTCAACCATAAAAAAAGAATGAAATCTTGCCCTTTGCAACAACATGGATGGACCTAGAGGGTATGAACACCAAGTGAAATAAGTCAGCCAGAGAAAGACAAATACCACGTAATTTTACTCATGTGGAATTTAAGAAACAAAACAAATGAACAAAGAAAAAAGAAAGAGACAAACCAAAAACAAACTCTTAACTATAGAGAATAAACTGGTTATTGCCGGAGGGGAGGAAGGTGAGGGGACAAGGGAAATTAGCTAAAGGAGATTAAGACTACACTTATCATGATGAGCACTGAGAAATGTACAGAATTGCCGAATCATTATTTGTACACCTGAAATTAAATACAGTATAATACTGTATTTAATTATATTTGAGTAAAAAAATACAAATGCACTTTATGTGTTTATTGCAAGCCTTGTTCAAAGGGGGGGTTGAAACAGTAACTTGTCAATAAATCTTTTCCTCTTTTTTTAACTTAGTAAATTTTTGAAATGACAAAAAATGCACCAAAATGTTGGAAAGATGCTACAAAGACTAGGGTCCTGATAAATGTTCAACGATTGGCTCTCCAGTGCAAAAAAGTCCTGAGTTGTAACATTTGCTAATTTCCATGGTGTAAATACTCCCACCACAGCCAATTTCAAGCTACCAACATGATGTTACTGAATGCATAGTTGGGAAGATACAAACATAGTGGACTCCAGCATACCGCTAACACAAAGAACTTTTTTTCCTGGACCATTTGAGAAAAAATTGCCAACCTGATGCAACACCCCCAAATACAACAGTATGTATTTCCCACAAATACAGACATTCTATCATACACCCACATTAAAACTATAAAAATCAGGAAATAAACACCATCTGATGCAAAGACCACATGCAAGTTTCACCGATTGTCCCAACAATGTCTTTTATAGCAAAAAAATCCAGTTCAGAATAACATGCTGCAACTCATTTAATCTGGAACAGTTCCTTGGGCTTTTCCTTGACTTGCAGGATCTTGACTTTTTTTTAAGATTTTGGGCCAATTATTTTATAGGTCGTCCCTTGATGTGGGTTTAACTGATACTTCCTCATGATTCTATTGAAGTTTTGCATCATCCACAGGAACACTAGCGGAGCAGTGCTGAGTTCTCACTGCGTCCTATCAGGTGGAACACTGTTTAGATCTATCCCATTATTGATGTTCACTTTTACCTCTTGATTAAGGTGGTGTCTGCCAGCACCATACATTATTCTCTTTCCTTTTGTAATTAATAAGTATTGTGTGAGAAGGTACTTTGAAACTCTGTAACTATCCTTTTCTTCATGACATTTTCAATTCATTCCTTTATTGATTTATTTCTTATTTCATTTCATGAACTTTAATCCATTATTATCATTATTTATTTTATTGCCAAATTGTCCCTGATTTGGACAGTGGGACATTGTTCTTTTTTTTTTTTTTTAAAGATTTTATTTATTTATTTGAGAGAGAGAGAGAATGAGACAGAGAGAGCACATGAGAGGGGGGAGGGTCAGAGGGAGAAGCAGACTCCCTGCTGAGCAGGGAGCCCGATGCGGGACTCGATCCAGGGACTCCAGGATCATGACCTGAGCCGAAGGCAGTCGCTCAACCAACTGAGCCACCCAGGCGCCCCAGTGGGACATTGTTCTTTGAACACTTCCTCTTTTTTTTTTGGCAACCACATGACGTTCCAGGCTCACTCTGTACTGTCTCCACCCCAGCCTTGGAATCAACCGTTTCTCCAAGGTGTTCTGCTTCCCTGGACTCCTTCGCCGAGTCCTTAGTGGAGAATGGTATTTAGAAACCAAGATCTGAGTTAGGGGTTGTCTCTGCGGATCGCTATGGGGTATCACTGCTCCCAGACCCCCTCAGCAGAGAGATAAGGATACACATGCATGTGCATACACACACACATCTATATTTATTTCTGAACCTATCTTTTTTTTTTGTTTACTGAAAGCCAAGAGTTCACACTGACCCCTGATTCAAAACCTCAGAGTTTATTCTAGTTTTCTCCCTTTCGATATTTGTATCTTCCTTCTCCAACAGTGAAAACTTAGGTCCTGCAAGTTATTGAGATATAACTCACATCCTGTAACATCTGCTGGTTTAAAGTGCAATTTAGGGACGCCTGGGTGGCTCATTCGGTTAAGCGTCTGCCTTCAGCTCAGGTCATGATCCCAGGGTCCTGGGATGCCTTCCCTCATCGGGCTCCCTGCTCAATGGGGAGCCTGCTTCTCCCTCTGCCTGCCGCTCCCCCTGCTTGTGCTCTCTCTCTCTCTGACAAATAAATAAATAAAATCTTTTTTTTTAAAGTGCACAATTTATAGTCTTTTAGGATATTCACAAGGTTGTGCAAACATCATCATTATCTAATTCCAGAATATTTTCATCACCCCAAAAAGAAACTCCAAACCCCTTAGGAGTCACTCCCCAAGTCCTCCTCCTTCTGTCCCCTGTCACCACGAGTCTAGTTTCTGACTCTACATATATGCCTGTTGAGGACATTATGGAATCAAACAATCTGTGACCTTTCTATCTGACTTCTTTAATTTAGCACGGTGTTTTCAAGGTTCATCCATGTTGCTGCATGTGTCATGACTTTATTCATTTTTATAGCTGAATAATATGCCATTGTATGGATAAACCACATTTTTGTCTCTCTATCAGTTAATGGACTTGGGTTACTTTCACTTTTTTTGGCTATAATGAATAATACTGCCATGAACATTCATTCACAAGTTTTTATGTGAATATGTTTTTGATTCTCTTGAGTATATACTCAGAAGTGCAATTGCTGAATCATGTGGTAATCCTGTTTTACTTTTTGAGAAACTGCCAAAACGTTTTTCAAAGTATCTACATGATTTACTTTCCCACTAGCAGTTATGAGGGTTTCAATTTCCCCAACATCAGTTACTGTTTGCCTGTTTTATTACAGTCATTCTAGTGGGTGTGAAATGGTATCTCGTGGTTTTGCTTTGCATGTTGCTAATGAGTAATGATGCTGAGCATCTTTTCATATGTTTATCGATCACTATTTATGTGTCTTCTTTGGAGAAATGTCTATTCCTTTGCCCGTTTTTTAATTGGGTTGTCTTTTTACTGTTGAGTCATAAGAGTTTGTTATGTGTTCTGGATACTAAACCCATATCAGACATATAATTTTTAAGTATTTTCTTTCGTTCTATGGATTTTCTTTTCATATTTGTGAGGGTGTCTTTGCCAATTTTGATCAGGTTATCTATTTTTTCCCTTTGGTTGCTTGTGTTTTACCTGTCGTACTTAAGGGACTATTTCTTAATCCGAGGTCATGAGAATTCTCATCTATGTGTTCTTCTGAATGCTAATAGTTTTATCTCTTACATTTAGGTTTGATCAATTTTGAGTTAATTTTCATATAGAATGTCCAACCTCATTCTTTTGTACATGGATATCCAGTTGAACGAGCATCATTTGTTGAAAAGACTATTTCTCTCCGTTGAGTTGTTTTAGCATCCTCACTGAAAATCAGTTGGCTATATGGGCGCCTGAGTGGCTCAGTCGGTAAGTGTCTGCCTTCGGCTCCTGGGATCCCCGGATCCTGGGATGCAGGGTCAAGCCCCACATCAAGCTCCGAATAGAGCCCCACATATAGCCCTGCATTGAGCCCCCCATCGAGCCCTGCATCCGGCTCCCTGCTCACTGGGAAGCCTGCTTCTCCCTCTCCCTCTGTCCCTCCCCCCTGCTCGGGCGCTCTCTCTCTCTCACTCTGCCCTCTCTCTCAAACAAATAAATAAAATATTTTTAAAAAAAGAAAAGAAAATCAATTGGCCATAAGTGTATGATTTTACTTCTAGACTCTCAATTCCACTGAACTCTATATCTACCTTTCTGCTAGTACCACATAGTCCTGATTACTACAGCTTTGTGTTAAGTTTTGAAATAGGGAACTAAGCCCTCTAACTTCGTTCTTCTTTTTAAAACTGTTTTGGCTATTCTGGGTCCATTGCATTTCCATATGAATTTTAAAATCTGTTTGTCAATTTCTGTTAAAAAAAAAAAAAAAAGCCTGCTGGGTTTTCATAGTGTTTTTTTATGGTTGCCCTTTATCATATTGAGGCAGTTCCTTTTCATTCCTAGCTTCCTGAGTGTTTTCATAATGAAAGTGTGTTGAATTTTGCCAAATGCTTTTTCTGCAAGTCTTGGGATGATCATATGATTTTTCTCACTTATTCTATTAAAATTGTGTATTACATGAATTGATTTTTTTACATTGAACCAATCTTGCATTTCTGGGATGAATCCCAACTAGTTATGGTATATAATTCTTTTTAGGTTCTACTGGATTTGGTTTGCTAGATTTTGTCAAGGATTTTTGCATCTATGTCCATAAGGAATGTTGGTCTCTAGTTTATTTTTTTTCTTTGTGATGTTTTTGTCTAGTTTTGGTATTGGGGGATATATGTCTTCAGAGAACGAGTTCAGAACTGTTCCCTTTCTTCTATTTTTTTGGAAGAGTTGGTTTTAATTCTTCTTTAAACATTTGATAGAACTCATCACTGAAATCATCCAGTCCTGTACTTTTCTTTTTGAGAATTGTTTTATTATTAATTCAATCTCCATTCTTGTTATAAGTCTATTCAGGTTTTCTATTCCTTCTTGAATCTGTTTTAGTAATGTGTGTCTTTCTAGGAATTTGTCCATTTCGTCTAGGTTATCTGATTTATTAACATACAATTGTTCATAGTATTCCCCTATCATCCTTTTTCTTTCTGCACAGTCAGTAGTAATGTCCCCTTTTCATTCATTACTTTTGTGATTTAAGTCTTCCCTCTTCTTTTCTTGGTTAGTCTAATTCAAGGTTTGTCAATTCATTGATCTTTCCAAAGAAGTATCTTTTTTGTTTTTATTGATTGTTTTCTATTATTTTTCTATCTTCTGTTTCATTTAATCATTATTTTCTTCCTTCTGTTTTCTTCGGATTTAGTTTCCCCTTCCCCTTCTCCTCCTTCCCCTCCAACCCTTGTCCTCTTCCTTCTTTTTCTTCTTCTTCCTCTGTTGTTTCTTGAAGTGGAAGTTCAGGTAATTCATTGGAATCTTTTTTCTTTATTAATATAGATGTTTACAGTTATAAATTTCCCTCTAAGCACTGCTTTAGCTGCATACTGTAACTTTCGGTACAAAAGTTTTGGTTTTGTTTTCATTCGTATCAAGGCGTTTTCTAATTTCTCCTGTGATTTCTTTTTAAACCAATTAATTATTTAGGAGTATGCTGTTTAATTAGCACATATTCGTGAATTTCCCAAATTTCCTTCAATTATTGACTTCTAATTTTATTCCATGGTAGTCAGAGAACATGCCTTATATGCCTTCAATTCTTTTAAATTTATTGAGACTTGTTTGATGGCCTGATATATGGTCTATTTTGAAAAATGTTGCATGTGCGCCTGAGAAGAATCTATAAGAAAAATAATAGATGTTTTTATGCTTTGGGGAATGATCCTGAAGGAAGCAAGAAAAGTGATGTTGTACAAAAGAGAGGAGAGAATTGTCTGTGCAATGTCCTTGGCCAGACCCAAGGGAAGGGGGTGGAGTTCACAAGTGGAGGGACTGGCTTTAGCCAGAAGCACAGAAGTTTACCTATGGGAACAGGAAGGGAGGCAGAGAATGTGGGAACAGATCCTGGTGGGTGGGCAGATGGGGAGGGGCAGATTAGGGAAGTTCTCTTCTGATTATTTCAATATCTCAGTAAATGGGCAGTAAGGTCAACAGGTGAGAGTAAGGATGGGGAAGAAGTGGGGGTTTAAGGAGAGAGCAGAAGATGCAAACTAGCTACTCTGGAGAGGGGAGGGATGAATGGACTAAAGACATGGTGGGTCCTAGCCTGGAAACATTAAAGCCCCATTGGAAGATCATGGTCGGCATGGTTGTGTGTTTTTCTCCAGCCTTGTTTAGCTTCACTGGGACAGGCACAGAACATGTGGAGAGTTGGATTTTTATCAAGAAGTCAAGTCGTTGTTACAATTGACCATGGAATTGGGGGAGAAGAGGGGTGAGGACATTAAAAGACAAAGGGCCATAAAACTCTGATAAGAGCACTGGAGGTTCCAATGTCCAAGGTTTGTCAGAGTTTGGGTATTAAAGAAAGTGAACTAGAAAGACAGGAAGTGGTAGGTAGAAAGTTGAGTGCACAAAATTGATATTGTGGCTTATCAGTAAAAGCAAAACATGGTCGGAGGAGTGAGAGGCTGGATTGGGTGGGAGTCAAGATCACAGGAAGAGGGATGGTCAAGGAACTGAGAGGCTGGGTACTTAGAAGGATCATCCACAAATATGTTGCAACAATCACAAATTCAGACCGGAGTCAGGGGGCAAAGCAACAGTGAGCCAGGAGCCCAGATCACTGGGAAATGAGGGGAATAAGCCAGAAGTCAGCGGAAGACAGTAGAAAGTAGAATCTGATGACAGGAAGTCCAAAGCTGAGAGGTTTTAAGATGAGGGGAGGGAGAAGGGTCTACATGTGGCACTAAGGAGCAAAGAGGACACCTGCCCACCTGCAGACCCCTCAGTACAAGGGTGGTGAGAAGAGCCCCAGCTGCCACCTGAGAGGGCCCCAGGGGCAGCGGAATCCCACGGGGGAGCTGGGTTCCTGGTAGCACATGTGGGCAAAGGGAATGTCCAAGGAAGAAGTCAAGATATGGAGATTTTTTTGTTGGTAACCCAATCCCAGAGGGCACAGTGAAAGGTTTTTAGGAGTCAGGGATGAGTGGGAGAAGGGGACAGAATAGGGCATGATAAGCCTTTTGGAGATTAGCAACCCGAGATGAGGAGGGACCTGGGAGTCTGGAGTCCAGGTGGCCACTGACAAACACCAGGACAAAGGGGCTCATGAGATGAGTCCTGGGGCTCGAAGCAGATCATGGTGGCGAGATGGGAGGGCTGGGGTAGGGAGCCCCAGGTGTTAGGGGCTCCTTCTTTACCCTTATAGGTGCATGTTCTTCCCCCCCCCACCCCCACCCAACCCAGCATGTTGCTGCCAAAGGAGGAATCTAACTGAGTGGCTGGAGCGTCAGTGCAGGAGACAGTGCAGACTCCCTCCCTCCCTGGCTGTCACCTGCTAGCCATGTACTGCCACCTAACCTCTCTGTGACCTAGTTTCCTCACCCACAGAGTAGAAATAAACTATTTCCTTGGTGTGTGGTGGGGAGTAAGTGACTAATCCATGAAAGCATCCAACAAATGGTAACTCCTATGAGAGCCACAGGCTAAGGCTCACCTAAAGCCAGACCGCCTCTCGGCTTCCCGGTCACATGAGCCAAGAAACGCCCTTTCTTTGTGGGCTATGCTAGCTTGAGTTGAGTTTTCTGACCTTATGACCAAAAGATTCCTGCACAGACACTATTTTCATCTCCGTTAGGTAGACAAGGAAGCTAAAAACCAGAGAGGTTAACTTGGCTACTCAAAGATCCTCAGCTCCGATTTATATGCAACTAATGAATCATTGAACATTATATCAAAAACTAATGATGTACTATATGTTGGCTAACTGAATTAAATTAGAAAAATAAACAAACACAGGTCTGTCTGCTCAAAAATAGCCATCCCACCACAACTCAATGCCCAGGTGCCCAGGAGCCTCTAATATTTGTAGTCGAGTGTCTTCCTCCCAGGAAGACTCTGCAAAGGCCAGGACTGGACATTGTGGAGAAAAGAGAGGCTGGTTTGGCCGCCTCCTGTCCTTGGGCTGGCCACTCTGCAGAAACTTAATTTTAACATTAAATTTAATGGCTCACAGGCCATGCTTGGAAGAATTAATTTTCACATGGCCCAGTGGTCCGGATCCCACGTCTGTGCTCCCTGGAATGTGGTGAGCAGAGGACAAGTGGAGAGGTGTTCCTAGATAGGCACACGTTGTCTCCAGGCTCCTGGATCCAGGACAGCATGAGTTGAAGGAGGCGAGAGCCCAGGGGCTTCATTTCAATCAAGGAATGCCACATTACACACCCACCCTCTCCCCCACTGTATTTACCAAGTTTTCTTCTATTATTCTATCTCTATGTCTTTTCTTCTTTTTTTTCTACATCTTCTCTTTGCACAAACATTTTGGGATTATTTACAAAAAATATATACAAATGAAATATAAATCCAAAGATGGAGCATCAGACCTCAGGACTAAGTAAACCATAAACCAGAATAGGAACTGTACACTAAGGGGATGGGGATGGACTGCAGCACCATGTGCTAAATGGGATATTTCACAACAGCTATGATTGAGCTTCCTGGTGGCCAGAGCAAAAATGGGAAGTTACAATATATAGTTTGGAATATCTGAGTATTGTGGACAGACACATCTGCCCTCAGAGGAAACAAAGATTTTTCCAGCACTTAGCCCAAAAGGAAAATTTTCACGTGTGTGTGTGTGTGTGTGTATACAGGTGACACTGAGTAGTGTCATGCACAAACGTCCCTGGCCACATCTCTGAATGTACATGCAGTAATGGGTTTTATAAGCCTATTTGTTAGAGTGCCCTCTGAAAAAAAAAAAATCCAACAAAATAGTCCCAAATACAATTCAGTGAGAGCCTTTAGAAGACACAGAGGTAGGGGCGCCTGGGTGGCTCAGTCGTTAAGCGTCTGCCTTCGGCTCAGGTCATGATCCCAGGGTCCTGGGATCGAGCCCCACATTGGGCTCCCTGCTCCGCGGGAAGCCTGCTGTCTCTCCCTCTCCCACTCCCCCTGCTTGTGTTCCCTCTCTCGCTGTGTTTCTCTCTGTCAAATAAATAAATAAAATCTTTAAAAAAAAAAAAAACACAGAGGCAAATGCAACTTTCTGATGATTTAACTTGATCCAACAGCATTTCCCAAACTGTTTCTCGGCACCCCAGTTTTATGTGGCATTCAAACGTATTCTGTAGGAGATGGGTTCCACAGGCAGAGAAGTTCAAGATAAAATCAGGATTAAACAAAATCAAGCAGGTTTTCTTTTTTTTTTTTTAAACATGAATGTTTATCTTTTTTTTTTTTTTTAAGATTTTATTTATTTGCAAGAGAGAGAATGAGAGACAGAGTACATGAGAGGGAGGAGGGTAAGAAGGAGAAACAGACTCCCTGGTGAGCAGGGAGCCCAATGCGGGACTCGATCCTGGGACTCCAGGATCATGACCTGAGCCGAAGGCAGTCGCTTAACCAACTGAGCCACCCAGGCGCCCTCAAGCAGGTTTTCTAACAATGGGATTTCCAAGAGCTTTTAACACTCCAGCATCCATGTGAATCTCCAAGTTCAGATGAAGGATGTATTCTTTCCCACGTTTGTCTCTGGAACCCTCCCCACCACCCAACCCCATTTTTTCAGGAGTACCTTTTAAGACGCTCACAGAAAGCTAGAGATGCAAGGACACGGTTTGAGAAATTAAGATCTGGAAGAATAGGTGAGCTAAACTCCAAGTAAAATCTCTCTCAACCAGGCATTTAGTAGAGTTGGCCATCTGATGGTCTAAGGCCAAGGCGTCTGACTGGGA
The DNA here is from genome assembly GCF_964656455.1 of Halichoerus grypus. Lineage (NCBI taxonomy): Eukaryota > Metazoa > Chordata > Mammalia > Carnivora > Phocidae > Halichoerus > Halichoerus grypus. The sequence continues at coordinate 173,231,214 of NC_135716.1, forward strand.
CCAGGCTTCCGGTGCTCTGCTGTAATGTAATTACTCTGGTGATGTAGTAAGAACACCTCTTCCTCCAACCCCTCTTTTCCTGGACTCACAGTCTTAGTCCACACAACTGGAGGACATAGGAAAGAGGTTGCAGAAGATGAAGACAAGGACCTCTCAGAACCCAGGAGATGCTCCATCTCCACCATGCAGAGACAAGTGTGCTCCCCTCAGGGCCTGGGCCAGGTGCAAAGATGGGGTTTCCTTTGCCCATGGCTTAGCTCCATGGAGCTGAGGGAACAGTTAAGGGGATGGAGTCTCAGGACTAGATCTCGAGAGGTAGACAGAAGAGATCAAGGAAGAATTCCAAGTTGAAGTCTGGACTAGAACTAGCCAAAAAGATAAGAGGTGGGAGGGGCAGGAAAGTAAGTTTAGAGGCAGCATCAGGAAATGGGTCTAGACACTAGCATCACTGTGAATTCAAAGAAAATGTGGCCTTAGGGGTTCATTACCTGATTTCTGAAACCTCGGGGAGAGACGCACAGTGATGATTCTGAGTTGGTCAAAAATGGCTTCATCTACTGCTCATCGGCTGACAGTTCCAACCTTTGTGGCTTAAAGCAGGGTCATCAACAACTCAGCATAGATCCAGGCTTGGGACCTGAACCACCAGATGCTCCCCAGCCGAAATGACAGCTAGAGAGACAATGTACATATCAAAACTTTGAAAGGGCCAGATATGAAAAACTCATGTCCAGGGATGTGCATCCCAGGACTGCTGATAATGTTGGAAAATGGAAAAGCCTAGACATGGTCCTCATGGGAGCTGATTCACAACAATATGGTGCATTCATGTGACAGAATACCCCACCACCTTTATGGATGATTTGAAGTACATGTATTAATATGGAAAGAGACGTATGATAAACTCGTAGGTAAAAATACAGATTATCAAAATATAAATAACAGTGTCCCATTGTAACAGGCAAACATTTTTTTCGCATAAGTATGCACAGAAAGAAGTCTGAAAGGAGATCTCGAAACTGGTTCTCTGTGGGCTTCAAGACTGCTGATTACTGATATTCTTTTTCTTTTTGTTCATCAGCAATTTCCTTTTCTATAAATAAACACGGATTTTTTTTTTACATAATTATTTTTTAAAAACAGTAAAAGAGAGCAAAGCATGGTTTCTAACTTCCTGCAGTTGGTGCCCGAGGCACACGCTGTCTCTCTTGCTTCTTCTCCCCCCTCCTCTGTACTTGATCTTCGTTGTCCTGATACTGTCACTTTGTTCCAGATGCCATTCCTCTGTCTCCCCTAGCAGCCTGTTCTCAGACCCACAGATGCTGTGAGGGGGGGCTGGAGGTGTAGGCAGCCGGGTCCTGATGAGCACAGAGGCAGGAATTCTGGAATAAGGGTGTGAGCTGAGACACCAGCCAGCTCAGGGCAGAGAGGAACGAGGATGACGGGGCATCTGGCTTGGGGCACAGCCCTCTGTGGCCGCTGGAATGGGGAGTGAGAGTGTACTGGCCAAGATCAGAGGCCAGACATAGGTCAGACAGTTTGACCTCATGACATCACTGTTTTCTCACTCCTTTCCCAGTGAACTTGAGACAGGGCCTAAAGCTCAGATCAGCCACATCTTTGCAGGGTGTGGGGCCCAGGTGGTCCATCGGGAGAACTAGCTCTGGTTTCCCCACCCGCAGTGGATTGTGAAAGTCTAACCTCCCTTGAGGCTGTACTTCTCAGACTCCTTAGAGCCCTGGGGTTGTATGAAGCCACCAGACAGAAGAAACTGCACTTCAAAGGGGAAAAAAAAATGTTTCACAAAGAACAAATGAGTTCATATTTGTACAGCCGTTAAAATATATATATATTTTTTTTTGTTTGAAGATTTGGAAGGACTTGAAGCTTTCAAATTCTCATATTACAGCAAGCATAAACGTAATACGGAGCAGAATGAAAATCCTAGATGAATTCAAATGTTAAGTCTCTGGAGACATTTTGTACTTCCCCTGAGACAGCGCTGTTTCAGGCTACCCTCCAGATCCCTGCACACATTCACTCCTCCTTGAGAAGCACTGGCTAAACAGATCACCAAAGTGTCTTATCTCCATGTCCCTGGGAGAGATCATTGACATCGAGGTCGGTTACAGAGCAAGGTGCATACATTACTGAGTCTTCCCTGAGCAGGGTTTGATGGAGGTGGGGGGCTTAAGTACAGTCTCCCACAATTTCCTGCAATGTTAACATCTCCAGTTGATCAAATTAAAATCAGAGCCCCAATGAAGTAGAAATGACTTGCCTAAGGTCACATAGCTATTAAAGTGACAAGTGCTGGATGTCCAACTTAAAGCTAGTGCAGATGATAGTTAAGCCAAAGCACCTTTAAGAAACAAAGTGTTGGGGCACCTGGGTGGCTCAGTGGGTTAAGCGTCCGACTCCTGATCTCAGTTCAGATCTTGATCTCAGAGTCATGAGTTCAAACCCTGCATTGGCCTACTAAAAAAAAAAAAAGAAAGAAAACGTGTTTCCCAAGCTACAACAGTAGGATGCAAGAAACACAACGGAATGTGCTGTTAAAAGCCATCATTCTCAGGGGCAGTAATCAAAGGAGTTTTCATGTTCTACTTTCTATTTTCCTGTAGTATTTGGGCTGTTATAACCAATATATTTTTTTAACATTATTTATTTATTTGAGAGAGAGAGTGAGCAAGAGAGAGAACATGAGCGGGGTGAGGGGCAGAGGGAGAAGCAGGCTCTCCACTGAGCCCACGTGGGGCTCGATCCCGGGACTCTGGTAACACGACCCAAGCCGAAGGCAGATGCTTAACCGACTGAGCCACCCAGGCGCCCCCAATATATTTTCTTAATGGTGGTTGCCCAAGGATATCAAAAGGTTCTTCCTTAAATACCACCCCTAAATAGCTTCCCTTGGTCTGATATCAAGCTCACCCAGCGACCTTCTTGATTATTTGGCTTTCCAAAGCGCTGACTAGCAGAGGTGGGGTGGGGGGCACTAGCCACGCTGACATCACTGGGTTGTCCACCTGATTTTCTATTTCCCATTATAAATGAGTGCAGCTCAACAAATGTTTCCTCCTCCATCCCCAACCCTTCCTAGGGTCTAGCAAACACAAAGGAGTAGTATATGATGCGAGTCAAAGCAGTGGAAAGACAGAGAGTCCCTTTGAGCTTAGGAACACACAGGCATTCGCTCACTCTTGGCCACGTACAGGCTGATTGTCTTGTCAATGCTTGACCCTGTGTCCAACAGCAAGTAAAAGCTTCTTTTTTTCATCTCTTGCTGTGTTACTCAAAAGTCTTTCTCATGCAAGGGACAGAAATCCAACTTGAGCTGGCTGAAGAATAAAAATAGGGGTGGATTTTATAGGTTAATATAACTAAAAAACCCAAAGATAGAGCTCTCAGGCTGCAGGTATGGCTGGATCCAGGCGTTCAAACAGTGTCATCAGGGCTGTTTCTGACTCTCTTCTCGTCTTTCTTTTGTGCTGGCCCTACTCTCAGGCAGGTTCTCTGCACCCTGTGGTCCTAGCAGCCCCGGGTTCCATCCTCCGGTTTGGAAACCTAGCATAAGAGAAGCTTCTCAACAGAAGTTCCAGAGTTGAATCACATTGGCTTAATTTTGAATCACATTGGCTTAATTGTGTCTGAAATCAACTGCTACAACCAATAGGGTAGAATAAGCTGATCAGTCTGCCCTGAATCACATCCCCTTCCCCCTTCCACAGAATGGGAACCATACATGGGGCACCTGGGTGGCTCAGATGGTTAAGCATCTGCCTTCAGCTCAGGTCATGATCTCCAGTTCCTGGGATCAAGCATCACGTCTGGCTCCCAGCTCAGCAGGGAGCCTGCTTCTCCCTCTCCCTCTGCCTCTCCCCCTGCTTGTGCTCTCTCTCTCTCTCAAATGAATAAATAAAATCTTTAAAAAAAAAAAAAAAAGAATGGGAACCATACAGAATGACAGTGGTCAGCAGTGGTTGCCTCAAAGAAAAACAGGCCCGTGGAGAAGGGAAAATGGATGCTGGGCATGGGGAAAAAACTGACACCCAGCGTCAGATCCGAGGCCCCCTTCAGCTTGACCTGCAGGAAAGCATTAGTGGAAAGACACACCTGATTGTCAAGCTGAGGGCCAAGAAGAAATATCTTGGCAGAGGTGGAATTTGGGGGATTGGATTTCGGAGACAGAGGCCTGGGGGGTGGGGCAGGGTGAAACAAGAGTTCCATGCCTGCCCCTTGGGGTGGAGAGAAGAGCTGAATCGAAAGAGCTGGACTCTGTGTGGACCTCAGTACGTGGCATGAGAGGTAAAGGCACGTCCTCCTGGAGTCGATGAGCCTACATGAGGCATTTTTTTGAGGGAGTGGATTGTGCCACCCCACCCTCTGATGTTCAGGGCAAAGTAGGGGGATCATGTTTTCTTAACTGCATGTTGCTTACATCCATCAGTCCCACATGAGTCCTGGTACATGGAGTCGGCTGCCTGGAGGCCGCATGAGCTGGTGAGATTGAGTTCCTGGGAACCTGACCTTGGGTCCTGGTAGGTTCCACAGGGCCCTGGCCCCATGGGAGTCCACTTGGGAGGCTGCCAGCCAGCTTGCCCTGACCACACCCTGTCTTTGCTCCCGGCCTCACAGTGCCTCCCTTACAGTCCGGGCCGGGACCCCAGGAGACGGCAGAGGAGGGCCCCTGGCACGGGGCTTGGCTCACAGTAACCCCAAATAAAGGGCAGCAGCTCTTACGACCACTGAGGATGTATGTGCCTAGTGCACAACAAATGGAACCAATCGTTAGTTATGTGGAGGCAAAGCAGGCCCCGAGCATGATGCTCGTGAATCCGTAGCTGTTCATACAGCTGCTGGGACAAAAAAGGAACTGGCTACAGTAGCAGGTGCACTAAAGACCCGTGAGCAGTTTGGGTTTGGGTTTTTGTGTGTCAGTCTGGGCTTTCTTCCCACACCCTACCAACCACCACCCACTCAGAGTTTTCTTTCCCTCACTTCTCTCTTTTTCACGAGGCCACCTGTCGGCAAATGTGCTCAGAGCACAAAACTGTTGTCCACCCATCTTGACATCTGGAAGGTTTTGTGTGAAACCTGGCTAGGGTGGTGTTTCTCAAAGTGGGTTCCCCAGGCCACCCACGTCAGCCTCATGATGAGATGTTTGTTGATAACTGTGCCCGGAGGTTCTTAGATCCCATCCAGACCTGCCGGCAGATCACAGTCTGGGGCCTGGAGATCTGCATCTTTAACGGCTCTAGGGGTGGGGGTGGGGTGGGGATCCTAATGCATCTCAAAGCTCATCAGCCACCATCTTGCTGGTGCTCCCGAGGCACCTGGTCCCCAACAGGAAAGTCCTGACTCACGGTGCGGGCCCTGCCCCCTTCGGCCTTCCTATCAGGCAACTCAAGGTCTCCAGGTTCACGAGTTACTGATTAACCCCAGGTTTCAAGAAAAGAAATAATAATAACTCGAGAGAAGACGTAAGCCAAGAAGCAGGCTGAGCAGCCCCAGGAGAAAGGGTGCTAGACGGCTGCTGTCACCAGGGGCCTGACGAGGAGGTGGGGGAGGCTGAGACGCCCAGCCTGAAGCCAGACCACATCCAGGTCCCAGCGGCGCTGGCGGACACCACTTGTCCATACCCAGGCCCTGAGCTGCCCCGTCCCCGCTGACTCCGTGCCCGGAATGGCCTGCGCCGAGGTCCTGCAGACGCCAGCCCCAGAGCAGCCCCAGCCCATCTCTGCAAGAGCCACCCCCACCACCCCTAAGGCCACGGACCCTGCTGGGGGTCACTGGGGCTCCGTGGATGGCGACTTGGAGTGCCTGGTGTGCCGGGAGCCCTACACCTGTACCCGGCCGGCCAAGCTGCTGGGCTGCCAGCACTCCTTCTGTGCCGTTTGCCTCAGGCTCCTGCTGTGCGTACGGGACAACACCTGGTCCGTTACCTGCCCACTGTGCCGCCAAGACACCTCTGTCCCCGGGGGCCTCGTCTGCAGCCTGCGTGACCAGGAGACCGTAGGGGGGCGGCTGGGCCAGCCGTGCCCGGAGCTGCGGCTCTGTCCTCAGAGGCTGGCAGATTCTGCCACCTTGGCAGCGTGGCCCCCCGGCTTGGTGGGAGAGGATGGGCAGGATGTGGCCAACGCCAACCGCGTGGCAGCCCGACGCCTGGCGGCACAATTGCTCCTACTGGTCTTGCTCATCCTCCTCATCCTGCCCTTCATCTACCCTGGCGTCATCCGGTGGGTGCTTGCCTTCGTTATCACCTTGGCCCTGCTAATGTCCTCCCTATTCTGTTGTCACTCCGGCAGCCAGGGCAGCTGCTGGCCCTCCCTGGGGACTCTTTTCTGCAGAGGACGGAAACACAGTGAGATCTCTTCCATTGCCTGAGTGCCCTCCAAAGAGACGGCACCTGCTGCCTCTTGGGCCCCATTAGGCTCACAGTGAACAGGTGAAGAGGCTCTGAACTAAGGCTGCTTCCCTTGGGGGATTAAGTACCAGCTGGACTCACAAGCCAAAGCCAGGGGGCTGCGTTGGGTCAAGAACTACGTGCCTGGATGATAGAACTTATGATTTCGCAGGGCATAGCTCGTCTAAACCGCGCGGGGTCGGGGAGGGGGCACAGATTACTTGAACCCCACAAGGGCTCTCCTGTTCCTCTTACTCTAATGTTCCTGGCTTTTCTTTATATATGTTGGTGAACTTATTGCAGAACAAATAGAACCAAGACTCCTTTTTTGCAATTTATGTAGCTGGTTTTATGTTCTCGCTTTGTTTTGGTTTGGTCTTTTGTGTTCGGGGCAGTTTGTTCAGTTTGTTTTCCTCCTGGGAAGTAGGAGCCCGTGGGAACCCTCCTGTGCTGCCCGCCTCGTGCCCATCCACCTTGACAATGGTTCTGGTGGTTTGGGTGTCCCCCTGAGTCGCCCCCAGGGATGGAGGGGGAGAATTTGTGGGAAGGAGTGGTTCTGAGGCCGCCGGGGGTCCCACATTGAGTCGGCAGAGTTGGGGAGGGGTGGATGAAGGGGAGTCTGGGAATTGCTCTCAGCAACCCCACTGGATTGCCCAGCCCCATGTCATTGGGCTCTGGCTTCACAGAGAATCCCAGGGTTACAAGGACTCCTCTCATCCCCCGCCCAACAGCAGGTCCCACTGCCCATCAGATGTGCGGTCTCACGCTATAGTACCAGCTCTCTATGGGTGTTGCTTTTCCTGTATGATTGCATTTCAATTCCAATCTGAGCTTTTGTCATAAAGATAAGAGGCCCCATAAATGCAACAGTTCTTGACAATAACCCTACCTCTCCCACCTCGCTCTGACGGTCACAGCTGTCTGAAAGGCTGCTCTGGAACATAGAGGAGGCTTCTGCTGGAGGGAATGACTTTCCATGGTTGCCAGGATCGGGTCTCAGCCAGAGGGGGGACTTGGAGGATTTAGGGGGAGCGGGGGGTGCAGGGGGATTGGAGGGTGGGAGATGACACCTTGTTTCCCTCCAAAGGCCTCATAATTGGGAAGCAGACTTGAAACCTCAGAGGGGCTCACTGGGCAGATCCGTTGTTCTTTCCCTGCCCCACCTTGCCTCCTGGGAGGATGAGAGGTGCAGGATGGGTGCTCGTTCACGGCGATTGTACCTCTGTCAGAGAGGGACGGGAGAAGTCGACCACTAGAGCCCAAAGGGATGATCCTGGCCCCGTGGGTATGTGTTGTCCAGCAAAATCCTTTGCCTCTCTGTGTTTCATTTTCCCTGGAATGAGCTAATTAGACCGGATTATTCCTAAGACCCCTGAAGTCCAGGAACTGAGGCACTGCTGGGCCCCTGAGCAGTGCACATGAGTCACATCCCCTCTGGGCTCACACAGAGAAAACTCAAAACATAAGGATGTATGCAAATAGCTGTTCTTGGAATCTGGGTGCCTTCCCTTGTTTCTTGTAAAGGTACTTCCAGGGCAACTCTGGGATACCCATGCTATCGGCCGTGTTTACTCCTCGTGCTGAGAGTGTGTGTGAGTGTGTGTACGTATGCATGTTCCCACGCTCTTAAGCCAAGGCCAGGTGGGCCTGAAGAACACCCTGTCTTCCCAAGATGAGCAAATGATGGAAATCGTTCAGCATTTCCCGAGCTGGCCTCGGGCATGTACCGTTTGGGATGGTTGCCAATAGGATAGGGAAAGAACATTCTCTCCCCACTCACCTCCACTCACATCCCATCTAGTTCTTGGGCCCTCCACCAAGAAGAAAACCTCCACCAAGATTTCAGTTGCCTATGACAACCCCATTTCTACCATCCTAATGGCAGGCACGTATTTACTGAGTTCTTACGTTGTGACAAGCACCACCCTAACTGCTTCGCATGAATTATCTAGCTGAGTCTTCATAACAACCTAATGAAGTAGAAATTATCTTGCCAAACAACAAATGTTGGAGAGGTTGTGGAGAAAGGGGAACCCTCTTACATTGTTAGTGAGAAGGCAAGTTGGTACATCCACTTTGGAAAAGTGTGGAGGTTCCTCAAAAAATTAAAAATAGAGCTACCCTATGACCCAGCAATTGCACTACTGGGTATTTACCCCAAAGACACAGATGTAGTGAAAAGAAGGGCCATATGCACCCCAATGTTCATAGCAGCAATGTCCGCAATAGCCAAACTGTGGAAAGAGCCGAGATGCCCTTCAACAGACGAATGGATAAAGAAGATGTGGTCCATGTATACGATGGAATATTACTCAGCCATCAGAAAGGATGAATACCCAACTTTTACATCAACATGGGTGGGACTGGAGGAGATTATGCTAAGTGAAGTAAGTCAAGCAGAGAAAGTCAATTATCATATGGTTTCACTTATTTGTGGAACATAAGGAATAGCATGGAGGACATTAGGAGAAGGGAAAAATGAAGGGGGGGAAATCGGAGGGGGAGTCGAACCATGAGAGACTATAGACTCCAAGAAACAAACTGAGGGTTTTAGAGGGGAGGGGGGGAGGGGGATGAGTTAGCCCGGTGATGGGTATTAAGGAGGGCACGTATTGCATGGAGCACTGGGTGTTATTCAAAAACAATGAATCAGGGCGCCTGGGTGGCTCAGTTGTTAAGCATCTGCCTTCGGCTCAGGTCATGATCCCAGGGTCCTGGGATCGAGCCCCGCATCGGGCTCCCTGCTCTGCAGGAAGCCTGCTTCTCCCTCTCCCACTCCCCCTGCTTGTGTTCTCCCTCTCGCTGTGTCTCTCTCTGTCAAATAAATAAATGAAATCTTTAAAAAAAAAAAAACAATGAATCATAGAACACTACATCAAAAACTAATGATGTACTGTATGGGGACTAACATAATAAAATAAAATTTAATTTAAAAGAAAAGAAAAGAAATTATCTTGCCAATGAAGAGACTAAGGATCAGAGAGGTAAATTCATCTGCCTAAGGTCACACAGCCAATCACTTCCAGAGCTCCCCAAGGAATAAATCCAGAGCTCTTTCCGTTCCATCAAGCTGTCTCCTTTGCGTGCCATTCCAGAATGACCAGGAAGCTGGTTGCTGTCTGTGGGCTTGCAAGGGAGAACAGGGAACTAACCTCAGGAGGCTCTGAATTCCAGTGGTCAGGTGCCCAGAGAGGCCACAGAATTCCAGAACCTATGGTCTATGCTAAAGAAAAAGAAAAGGGGCGCCTGGGTGGCTCAGTCAGTTAAGTGTCCAACTCTTGATTTCAGCTCAGGTCATGGTCTCAGGGTCATGAGATCGAGCCCTGTGCTGGGCTCTGCACTAAGCATGGAGTCTGCTTGAGATTCTCTCTTTCCCTCTCCCTTTGTCCCTCCTCCCATGCATACTCTCTCTATCTCTATCGCTAAAATAAATAAATAAAATCTTTAAAAAAAAAAAAAAGAAAAGAGAATGATAAAAATGGAATGGCTTTCCTATAGACTTTCACTACCCAGCCCCAACCTCCCCTGCAGGAAGCTGCGTTGGCACGTGGTCCCCAAACAGTGGGCCCTCCGTCCACCCCGGGACGAAGATGTCCTGACGCTGTTATCTCCACCCCCTTGGAAGCTAGCTGGTCCCAAGCACCTTCTGGCCCCTGGCCATCTGCACATGGAGGGCATTAGAGGCCGATATTGGTGCGGGCTGTCCTGGAGGGTGGGGGAGAACAGAGCACACAGGCAGCGCTGGGAAAGGGTGCATGTGGAAGAAACCAGAGAGGCAGGCTAAGCCCAAAGCTAAGCTCCTACCCAGTGTGTGACCAGTAGAAGTTATAGAACTTCTCTGAGCCACACTTTGCTCACCTATAAAGTGGAGGAGGAGGCCACACATTTGCCAGGGCCCCCACAAGGATTCACAGTGCTACTGGATGAGAATCCCAGGCCCTAAAAGTCTGCCTTTATCATCAATCAGCAACCCTCGTGGGTAAATGGGCTTCCTGGGGCCTGTTCAGTGTGATAGCGGGCAGGGGCCTGGCCTTGATAGCGGGGTGAAGTCAGCCCAGAGTGGGAGTGTTGTCCAGGTCAATCTGGTAGAGAACCTGGCGCTTAGGTCCTAAGGATGAGAAGTCAAATTTCATCCTTATTGGACCATCTCCCTATTCTGTGGCCTTGGAGTCTGGCATAGCTGGCTTGATTCTAGCATCACCATTCACAAGCCACCTCACCTGTCTGAGGCTCAGTTTCCTTACGCATGAAATAGAGATTATAGTACATATCTCATAGGGTTGTGGGGGAGTGATGAAATAGCCCATGGCTGAGCCCTTGGGGTCACAAGGAGTTAAAGAAGGGAGGGAGAAGACAAGGAGAAAGAGATGGGTTGAGTTCTAGAAAGCACTAACAGGAATGATGAGGACAGGCTCGTCTTATTTTATTCAGTCTATTGATAAGGATGTCTACTAAAGCCTGGGCACTAGAATTCATCTCTTCTGTTATCACCTTCATCAGCAGCAGCGTTGTCAACAACAATCAATAAAATAATCACTAACGTGACCTGAGTGCACTGTGCAAAGCATATTACATATGTTATCACACATGCTATAAGGTAGGTACTATTATTACCCCCCAAATTACCAACAGGGCTGCTGAGGCACAGAGAGGTTAAGTAACTGGCTCAAGGTCACACAGTGAGGCAGTGCTGGAGCCAAGAGTGCACCCCAGAAGTCCACCTCCAGAGTCTGGACTTGGAATCACTTAGCTGTATCTGATGGAACATTCCCGGCATATCATGAGTGTTCAGGTATGTGGGTGCCCTGGCCTGAAGGATAAAGAATTAAGAAGAGATGGGGTTCCTCCATTTGGTTACAGCTTCCTGACTTAGTGGGTGCTTGGGACACAGGGTTGTGGGAACCCACCTGTCCCATTACCCACAGGCACTTTCTCATCTCACCTGACAGCCCCTGTTCACTGTTGGAACCTCTTTTCAAATGCCTGGAGGAGATTTTTCAGCCTTTGCTAAAGCAATGAATTCTTAGTGGCAGAGGAAAGCATTTCCAGCAATGAAGGACCTGCCTGACATTTCTCAGGCTGTAGGAACAGCATAGAACACATTCAGAGAGAAATCAGAAATTTTGAATCTGCCTGGGGCTGTTCTTAGGAACTTTATATTCTTGTCTGAATATATTGAAATCACCTTTTTAAAAGGGGGGGGGTATATTTGCTGGGTCAGTAGACAACTCTCTGAAGAAATCAGAACACTTTGGAACCTAGGATCTATCCATGCATTTATTCAACAAACATTTATTGAGGATCCACTCTATGCCAGGTATTTAATCTCATTCCATAAAGAAGTTTGATGAGGAAAGAAACCTACTATATGCTGAGCACCTGGTAGAGGTTGAATTGTGTCTCCCTCTTGAAAAGAAAATATGTTGGAGCCCTAAGCCCCACTACCTCAGAATATGACCTTCTTTGGAAATAGGGTTTTTATAGAGATAATCAATGTAAAATGAGGTCATTGGGATGGACCCCAATCCAATATGACCGGTGTTCTTCTAGAAAGGGAATGTGTGGACATGGAGACAGACGTGCATGGAGGGAAGACAAGGTGAAGACACGGGGAGAACGCCATGTGGGGATGAAGGCAGGCTGAGGTGATGTTTCTACAAGCCAAAGGATGCCAAAGATGGCCACCAAACTACCCAAAGCTGGGAGAAAGCCTTGGAAGGGATTCTCCCCCAGATCTCTCAGCAGGAACCAACCCCACCAACACCAGGTTCTTGGACTCCCAGCCTCCAGAAATGTGAGGGACAATTTCTGTTGTTTAAGTCGCTCAGTCGGCAGGCACTTGTTAGCACAGCCCTAGGAAACTCTACAGCCCTTATCCTGTGCCCGTGCTTGCATGGTGCCCCTCAGCTGGGCTAGTTCGAGTTCAGCCTATAACTCGCCTAGAGTCTTGTAGCACGTAAGTGGCAACGTCGGCTCAAGTCACATCTGATTGGCTCCTAAGACTACGTCTTACCTCTCCCATTTATGGATGGGAAAATGAGGCTCAGAGAAGCCCAGTGACTCCCTCCTCCTCCTCCCCCCACAAAAAAGTGCCCAACGTGTTAGAGATGGAGTTAGATTCATCACCCACATTTCCTAAATACCCTTAACCTTTGCGACAATCATATGAGAATTACTGAATTATTATCCCTGTTTCACAGATTAAAGACTTAAAACCCGGAGTGTCAGTGTCTACATCTTGCATGTGCTTTTCTGTACATTTTTCATAGTTTAAAAACAACTGAAGCCCCACATAACAATGCTATGGAGTCTAAGCAGCTGGAGGACAAAGACTCAGTGTGAAACTGGTGCCCAGGGCTAATCCCGTGCTGAGCTGTCTGCCCCAGGGTTACAGAGCTTTGTGGGTTACTCTGCAGACAGTCTGGTTTGAGTCCCAACTCTACTACTTGCTGGCTGCATGAACGAATTCCTAATCTCAAGCTCTCTGAACCTTGGTCCTCACATCTATAAAAAGGGGAGATAATCACAATCACAGACTCGTGAGCATCAAACAAGAGTACCTGTAGAGACCCCTTAGCAGAGTATTTTGGCACAGAGGATATGCCAATTACCCAAACACTAACTGCTTTAGTTAGGCAAAAAGATGAACGTACTGGCTCATTTAACCAAGTGGTGGCAAAGGCAGTCTCCTGGTGGACCTTGGTAGGGATGACGCTGGGGCCGGGCCTTCTCCATTCAGACTGTTTCTCCCCATTTCTGCCTCCTTTTCTCTTTTCTCTTTGCATTTGGATTTTTTTCTTTCTGACCAGCTTTTTCCAATAGCTTGGAAACTTGACCATCTCCTGCTGACGTCTTCCTCGCTTTACCTCCAGAAAGAGACAAAGTTTCTTCCTTGGGTAAATGATGACAAATCCCAAGGAAAGACTCTGATTGGTCCTCTTGGGTCACATGCCCTCCTCTGTGACCAGCAGGGCTGTGACTGGCAGCCCCAGTAGAATCTTGTGATGGGGAGGAGAAGGACCTGGAACATTCTGCTGTTTGCAGAAGAATGAGGGGCACTGAGCAGACGGACGGTAGTGGATGGCCCTGTAGAGAACCTAGTGTATGCACCAATCCCCCACCCTGACCCCAGCTAATGAGAGGTGACCTTCCACCTTGATGGGAGTCCTCTTTGAGGGGCTGGCCTCCTCCCCACCCAATCTCTGTCCAGGTGGGTTCTCATGGTAATAACACCATATTTGTCTTTTGAGGGGAGGCTTTGTGTCTCAAACCTGCCAATCAAAGCATCACGTGCCCTGGCCACAGGGTCTGGTTCAAGGCTAAGCCAGTAACAGCTTTACCCAGGAATCTTGCTGGAGCTACCTGGAGGGAGGGTTTTCTCCACCAGAGCTGCTAAGCTGGTAGAATGTTTGACTGGACTATCTGATGGCAGTCTTGCCACCCCCAAGGGAAAGATTTTTCTACTGGTAACGCCAACCCCGAGGGAAGCTGAGCCCAGCTTTCTCTCTAATAGAGAGAAGTTCCTAATCATATTATTTGAGTACCCGGATCTGGCATGCCTGAAACCTGATTTTCCTCTGGAGTTTTCAGTAGCTACATAAGTCAATAAATACCCTTTCTTTGCTTCCACCATTTTGACTGGGTTGTTTCTCTTGTAACCTAAAGGAACGCTGACTCATGTGCACGTGCTTGAGTTATAAGGTCACGTGCAGTGAAAGTTAAGGAGCTGATACGGAGCCAGGTGCATATCAAAGGTAGGAAGCCGAATGCAAGTGACTAATGGAGCTGACACAGAGAGGCAGACAAGAGGGAGGTCATGTGGCCTCTAGAGGCAGAGAGAGAAGCCTCCGTCCTGACTTCCCCAGTCACCAGTCTTGGTGGGTCCTAGCTGTTTGCCATTCCTCTCCTGCCTGTCCACGAGACCCCTGTCCTATACTTTCGTATCTCTCTTTAAGTCAGCTGGCTACCTAGAGAATTCTGATACCTCCTTCTCCCTTCCCCAGTGTAAGGCCTGTGATCTCTGTTAAGTGGAAGAGTGTCTGGGGCAGGACAAGGCATATGTGAATTCCCACGGCAGACCTGAGGAAGGGGGTCGGGGCAGACCTCAGGAAGGCTACGGGAACTGGCTGGGCCTTGAAGCCAGGATTTGATTTGAACAGCCAGGAAAAAACGGGCTGAACGAGAGCGCTGCAGGCAGCAGGAAGCTGGTCAGTACACAGCTAGTCAGGAGCCGAGAGCAGACCTGTCTGAGCCGGGGATTTGTCAGGGGGAGGAAGGCGGGCCTGATGGCGAGGAGTCCCGTATGCCAGGTGGCAGAGGTCCACTCCTGGACAGGGAGGGCTTGGTGTGGGAACGCTCAGAGTTCCTAGTAGCCATAAGGCTCTGAAATGCCAACAGCAGACCCTCGCTGGCAGACCCCGGGGAGAAGGCTACGGCCTTGAGCATGAAAAAGATGTGTGCCCTGGAGGTGAGCGTGGTGTGGAGCAGGGGTACAGCACGCAAGGTGTCAGGAGTCCTGGGCTGTTGCTCCACCATGGACCCCGAACAAGCTCCCTTGGGCTTTCCCTTCTAGACTCTGGCCTCCAACTGCATCCATCCCTGTGGTTTCAAACAGTGCTAATAGTGATATCCGTCCATTCATTCATGCACTCAATCATTAAGTATTTATTGAGCACCTACCATATACCATGCATTGAGTTAGGTCCTAGAGAGGCAGAGGTCAATAAGACTTAAGATCACTGAACTTGCACTGGGGCAGACATTGAGGGCTGCCTGCTCAACAGCCCTTCCACCTCCTGCCTTAAGAGAAACCTGATTTTGGGGCGCCTGGGTGGCTCAGTCGGTTAAGCGACTGCCTTCGGCTCAGGTCATGTTCCCAGGGTCCTGGGATCGAGCCCCACATCTGGTTCCTTGCTCAGCAGGGAGCCTGCTTCTCCCTCTCCCTCTGCTGCTCCCCCTCCTTGTGCTCTCTGTCTCTGTCAAATAAATAAATAAAAATTCTTAATAAAAAAAAAAAAGGAGAGAAACCTGATTTTTTCTGGGCAGCAAGGTGCCCAATCCACACTGGCAAGAGTAGTCTCTGCTCTGGGCCCCATCCTGCAGAGAGCCCCACTCTGACCCTCCTCCAGCCATGCCCATCCCCAGGGAGAGAGGAGTTCTACAAAACCAAGAGGATGTGCCCACCTAAGTCTCTGTATACCTAATACCCCAACATTCCCTGTCCAAGCAGCCCCAAGCCCACTTCCAGCCTGCAGGAGTGAGCCTCTTCCTTGACCCATTCTCCCAAGGGTGCAGCCAGTGCCCACATTCCTAGGTTTGAGGAGTGGCCAAGGAGGGGTTGTTTGTGGGAGGGGTAGACAGAGCTCTGATGTGTGGGCTGGAGTGTCCACACACCTATGTGTGAGACCTCACGTGGTATGGGATGGAACTGGGGATGGGAGAGAAGGAAGATGGGCAGCAAGCCAGGAGCCACATCCCGGCATGGAACTCTGATAAGTTGGAGGATTCTAAATTCACACCTGATCTTCCACGTGGTTCTCAAGGTGTATCTGCAGGGCTGGAAGGTCAGGACTTGTTTTATTTCTCACTTCATGTTCTTGTCCCGAGTGCCACAAATGTTAGGACCGGCTTGTTCGCACCTACAGGGATCTGAGCCAGTCAAGGATCCTTGACAGAGCCTTGCTTTCCCAGACTCCCTTGCAGCTAGGGATGGTCATGTGAGGCAGACAAGTGATCCCAGCAAGGGGGCTTCTGAGAAATCGTTTCCACCCTGACCATGGGGGAGAAGCCCATGAGCAAAGGCTCATGGGGAGAGTTCCCTTTTTTCTCTTTTCTCCTCTGCTTTTGAACATAACTGCTGAAGGATGTGTGCAGCTGAGAGAGCTCTCTTTGGACCACAGCACACAGTGGTCCAACATGCTGAGGATGACATACAATGGAAAGAGTATAGGTCCTTGCTGACATCACTGAGCTACTGGGCCAACTCTGGAACCAGCTCCCTCTGGATTTTATGTTCCATGAGTCATCAGTGTCGTGATTTGGGCCACCATGCTGCTCAGTGTCTGATATTCACAGCAGTGGCCGGCCATCCTAAGGGAAACATATGTTCTCAAGACGAGTGAGAGAAACCAGTCTGGCTGGAAAACCACCCATCTGGCTGGTGACCATCATGCCAGCCCATGGTGAAGTCGACCCAGAGGAAATTGAGAATTTTTTTCCATGTCTGCATACCACTTTTACTATTATAGTTTTTTTTTAATAATCCCATTTTTCTTTGCTTAATGTTTTAAAAGGAAATAGATCACTGTCATACATAAAAAAAAAAACTATTTGCTTTATAAAAAGTATAAAAAAAACCTTAAAAAGTGAAATCAAGGCTGAAAAAAAGACAAACCGAAAAACAGACTGTTGAATACAGAGAACAAACCAATGATTGCCAGAGGGGAGGTGAATGGGGGATGGGTGGCAGAGATAAAGGGGATGAAGAGTACACGTATTGTAGGGAGCACTGAGTAATGTATAGAATTGCTGAATCCCCACACTGTACACTTGAAACTAATATAGTACCCTATGTTAATTATACTTCAATAAACAAAAAAGGCTGAAAATAGAAAATAAAGAACACTAAGTATGTGTGGTATCCTGGACCGGATTCTGGAATGGTAAAAGGACATTAGGAGAAAAACCAGCAAATCAAGTCCATACTTTTGTTAATAGTAATTTACCAGTATTGGTGTCTTAGTCGTGACAAACGTAACATAATCATGTAAGATGCTAACACTGGGGAAACAGGGTGAAGGATACATGATTCTTAGGCAAGAATTCTGTACTACCTTTGTACCCTTTCTGTCTATCTGAGCTCATTCCAAAATAAAAAGTTTATTAGGGGCGCCTGGGTGGCTCAGTCATTAAGCGTCTGCCTTCGGCTCAGGTCATGATCCCAGGGTCCTGGGATCGAGCCCCGTATCGGGCTCCCTGCTTCTCCCTCTCCCACTCCCTCTGCTTGTGTTCCCTCTTTCACTGTGTCTCTCTCTGTCAAATAAATAAATAAAATCTTAAAAAAATAAAATAAAAATAAAAAATAAAAAGTTTATTAAATAAATAACAGAAGGATCAAATCATAACTCAGTATTTTGGAGAGCCAGAGGCTCTGAGCGGAGGCCTATTCCCCCTTTGTTAAAAAGGAAGATTAGCAAATGTTAGAGGAGGACAGTGAATATCGCTCAGCCTTAGAAAAGAAGGAAATCGTCCAATTTGCGGCAACATGGATGCACCCGGAGGACATTGTCCTAAGTGAAATAAACCAGACACAGAAAGGCAAATAGTGCCTGATCTCACTCATGTGTGGAATATAAAATAGTCAAACTCATAGACGCAAAGAGCAGAATCGTGGTTGTCAGGGCCTGGGGGCTGGGGGGAAGGGAGAAATGAGGAGACGTTGATCAAAGGTCAAAGTTTTAGTTAAGCCAGATGAATGAGCTCTGGAGTCTAATGGACAGAATGGCGACCATAGGTAACAACACCATATTGGAGACTTGAAATTCCCTAAGAGGATAGGATCTTTTTTTTTAATTTAAGTTCAATTAATTAACATATAATGTATTATTAGTTTCAGACGTAGAGTTCTTATATAATACCCAGTGCTCATCACATCATGTGTTCTCCTTACTGCCCATCTCCCAGTTGCCCCATCCCCCAACCCCCTTCCCCTCCAGCCACCCTCAGTTTGTTTCCTATGGTTAAGAGTCTGTTATGGTTTGTCTCCCTCTGATTTTGTCTTGTTTTATTTTTCTCTCCCTTCCCCTATGATCCTCTGTTTTGTTTCTTAAATTCTACGTATGAGTGAGATATGATAATTATCTCTCTGATTAACTTATTTTGCTTAGCATAATACCCCCGGTTCCATCCACATCATCACAAATGGCAAGATTTCATTTTTTTGATGGCTGAGTAGTATTCCATTGTATATAGAGATCACGTCTTCTTTATTCGTCTGTCAAAGGACATGTGGGCTCTTTCCATAGTTTGGCTATTGTGGACATTGCTGCTATAAACATCGGGGTGCAGGTACCCTTTCGGATCCCTACATTTGTCACAAAGAAAAATGGTTTAAACAGGAGTTTAATTAATGGCCTTGATTAGTAGTTTATAAGAAACAAATAAAAATTGTACCTCAAAAAAAAAAAAGATTCGATAGCATTAAACTGTGTTCTCAGTGGAATAAGGCTTGAAGGGAATAACTTTCTCATGTACTATCCAAGGAGATTTAATGGAAGTTCACATGCCAGCTAAAGAATCTCACATACCACTGATGATGTGGGTCTCATCATCCACTAGAAAATATGAGACCAGGGGCAAGCGCAAAGCATCTTAGATAAGAAGCAGGCAGAGGCCGTCACCCAAGCCTCTGTGTAAGAGATAAGGCAGAGAACTACAAAATTATCACCCAACACAAGTACAATGGGGGGAAAATATTAACCCACGTGGCTTTGACCCCAAACCCCTGCTACCTAGCTTCGTCAACTCCAATTAATTGGGCCAGTTGATGGTCCAATTAACAAAAAGATGTTCAGTTCTCCAGGTCAAAGATGCCTTGGAAACAAAAACAAGAGATTGCTCAGCATATCACAATACCCACGGTAACCACAAACTGTCCACAGGGCCCTCCACCCTGGGCCTCCTCTGAAGGTGTGTCCTGTCCTTCCCCAGGGCAGCTGTTTATTTCTGAACATCGTTAGGAAAGAAGGAACCATAAACAATCTCCTGGGTCCTTTAGTCTCAAAGCCAGCATGAGGGCATCATAAGGATACTCTACAGGAAGGGATGTGGGGCTGCCTTCAGTGACATCACACCCATAATTCAGTTCCATTCTACAAACACCAACCCTGGGCCAGCCCCACCTACATCCTGGAAGGACGGACATCGATGGGACATAATGAAGAAGCCTTCTCCTGCTGGGGATTCATGATCTGAAACTCATCTAAATATCTCTGAACGCATGTTGATACTTAAGCCTGTGGAAGGGCAGGACAGCAGAATTAGTCACGTCTTTGATTAAATCCTGGCTCTGCCATCTGGTAGCTTGGTGACACCAGCCAAGTTATTTAACTACTCTGAGCCTCGGCTCCTTCCTATTCGAAATGGGGCTAATCATGGTATCAACTGCACAGGATTGAATGATATAAAGTAAGTACAGAAAGCATGTAGAGCCAGCCACAGGGTAATATTCCCGAAACAGTATTCATGGTTATTTCTATAATTTCTGGGAGAATCGAATCCAACCATTTGGTTGTTCCAAACCTGACTGATCATCAAAATCACCAGGGCAACTTGTTAAAAATATAAATTTTTAGGCTTCCACACCCCTGAAAAATTCAACCTTGGGTAGGTCTGGGGCTCCAGAATCTATGCCTCCATTACATACTTTCTTTGTGCCTAGCCCTTAGTAGGCACTCAACAAATAAAAGCCCTTCCCTGGCCTGGATATTGCAACAGCTTCCTAACCAGTTGCTTATGTCCATTCTTATCCCTCTGTCCTTGCAAGGAGCCAGTGGGATCCTTTTTAAAGGTGAGATCATGTCACACCACTGCCTAGGACCTTCTACAACTCTCTATCTCAGCAGAATAAAATCCATAGACAAGGCCCTACAACAGTGGTTCCTGAAGCTAAGCTCACATTAGAAATACCTGGTGAGCTGGTGAGCTTGAGAACACTGCCTATGCCTGGCCAGACCCCACACCAACAGAATCAGAATCTCTGGGGATGGGGCTCAAGTAGGATTGCCAGATAAAATATAGGACACCCAGTTACATTTGAATTTCAGATACACAATGAATAATTTTGCATTCATAAAATTCTAAACACCTACCAAGTGCCCAGTACCGTCCCTGGTGCTGGGCACACAGCAGCGGACAAGGCAGCCGAGACCCCTACACTAAGAGTTTAGTGGGGATGGCAGACAGTAAACTGCAAACAGGAAACATTCAATCATTGAAGACACAGATACCACCCTGAGTGGAGACCGAAACGGAAAGCTGGAAACAGACGCAGGAAAAGGAAGGTCTCGGGGTTAGAGTGCCAGGCAAGGGAACCTCAAGTGCGAAGGCCCCCGAGACTGGCCCAAACTTAGCAGTAGACAAACTAAAAGAAGAATCAGAGAGAGCATGGCTATCTCAATACTCTGGAAACTCCAAAGTGCTGTATATACATGCAGGAAGGTTGTTTCTCTGGCTGGCACCCTTTACTTTTGAAGGTTTCCATCCAAGTCGCTTTCTGGCCCTCCACTCCGGGACCAAACCCCTGGCTAGCAGTGTGGCCCAGTGGAACCTTGCAGGGCCCTCTCTGGCCCTGAGGTCCTGCTGCTTCCTGCAACGCAAACAGACCCACACACCGCGTTTCGCGCCCGGGTTGGCCCGTCACTTCCTGATGCCGGCACCCCTGTCGCAGGGTGGCGGCGAGAAGAGCCGTATTGGGACACGCAGTACGTGAGACTGGGCCCGGAAGCCCGGACCACGCGCCCGGGACGGTCTGCGCAGGCGGCGGGACGAGCCGGGGAGGAGGGGCGGGGCCGAGCGGGAGGGGCGGGGCGGCCGGGAGCTCGGGGCGGTGCAGGCTGCGGAATCGGCCGGGAGGGGCCGAGGGGGCGGGGCGAGCCCGGGGGCGGGGCCGAGGGACGAGCCGGGCGGGAGGAGTCCGAGCCTTTGCCGCCGCTGCCGCCGCCGCCAGGTAGGAAACACGGGTTCAAATGGGCCGCGGGCGGGGTTCGCCCACGCCGGGGCCGCTCCCCACCGCCGGCCTCACGAGGGTTGCTCCCGCAAGGCCCGGCCCGACTCCGCGGGCCTTTGCCCCCCACCCCGCCCTCCGCCCCCCCGTGGGCGCCAGGCCGCCCAAGGAGTGGCCGCACGCTGCTCCCCGCGCTGACTGCCAGGAGTCCAGGCTGCCTGGTTGTTCCTTGGTTGCTTTTAGAGCGGAAAGTGCCCTTAGGAATTACGTAGGGCGGCAGATGGGGAAACTGAGGCCGGGCGGAGTACCCAGGCATCTCCTGCCTTCCATCTCGGGCTCTGAGCCCGCAAAGATCGCCCAGCACCTTCCTGGATAAGTGAGGACGCTGCTCTGGTCCGGGCAGAGAAAGGAACTTGCCCAAGGTTACCCAGGGTCACTGGGCTTACCCTTGTCCCACGAGCCCCTCCACGGACCAGTGAGGAAGGTCTCCCGGCACTCCTCACCCCCTTTCTCCTTGCCCTTACAGCCCTGTGAGCTCATAGCACACATTCAAACTGAGAATTCCAGTAGGGCGCTGGGAATTCCTTCTGGGAAAAAGCCCAGGCCCTCAATTACAGATGGGCCATGTTTCTCACTCTGCCACCTGTTGGTATAGCAGGAAAGAAGAACTGATACTAACTTTTGGGGGGACTATACAGTGAGGTAAACAGGCTCAGAGAGATGATTTCCCCAAGACAGCTCCCCTAGGAAGGAGAACATTTTCAGAACCTGGGTTACCTGACTCCGGAGGCTGACCCAGTGCCTGGCGCAGGGACAAAGTAGGCTTTCACTGCATCCTTTCTCTGTTCTGCCCCGGAGAGCACAGCGGGCCTAGACTCTGGGTCTTGGCCTAGAGACTACTGCCTAACACAGAGTAGGAGTTAACATGTTACTTCTCTTTTCCCTGACTCAGTACTCATTTCACTGCCGAAAACATGAAACCCCTTTAAGTTTTAGGGGCACCCATTCATTTATTAGACACAGAGCACGTACCGTGTGCCAGTGTGTGAACTGTTTAGGCACTGAAAATACAGCATTGAACAAGAGAAGTGTTGCCCTTGGGGACTACACTAGGAAGAGTGGGACAAAACACTGCTCTCCATTCGGGGGGTGGAGGGGTGGGGAGGGCTGGGCAGAGAGGACCAACCTCTGGAATCTTACCAACTGTGAAGTATGTGCAGAGGGCAGAGAGAGATTGAACCTCATAGTGTCAAACCCTCGTGGGCCTTGTTCGAGATGCCCAGCCAGCCTGAGCTTTCTCCCGACTCCCCAGGGATTTGGTGGGGAGGAGCTAGGTGGGTAGAGGGTGGTCCAAAGGAAGCCCTAAACTAACGTCAGAGTCTGGAAAGCTGGCATTGCCCCTTCCTCGCTGTGTGACCTTGGTTATGTCACATCACCTCTGTGGGCCTCTGTTTCACTTATCATTCAACAGGTGTCATAAAAGTGCATGGCATTGATTATATCGTGTCAGAATGCTTCTTAAATGGTAAAGCATGGTCCAAAGTGTGGCCTCCAGCAGAGGCCCTTGCCAAATCAGGAGTAAGCAAGGGTGGATTTATTTAGAGCATAGTTATTTAGAGGCTCCAGCGACCCTGTTGGTAACCTGTTCCCACTCTCTGTAGAGAAATGTAAGAGGCAGAGGTGGGGGTGGCCGAGTTCCAGGCAAGGGGGCTGAGGCCCCCTGCCAGGGTCGAGAAATGGAATTTTTGCCACACAGCATTTCAGTTTCTACAGCGCTTGCTGTCACGTGCGTGGTAGCAGACAGATGTGGGCTCAGGTCCTAGCTTAGTAGCCTCCTGAGTCATCTTGGACAAGCCACGTGACCTCTCTGTGCCTCAGTTTCCTCATGTGTAAAATACTGTCTCTGAGGTTGTCGTGAGGATGAAAGTAGCTGAGAACACAAAGGCCCTGTGTCTGGCGCTCTGGGAGCCTTTTTGCTTTTTCGACCAAAGGCCCAGGAGCAACTGGATGGGCACCGTTGACCAAGTAGGTTGCCATAGCTCAGCATGGAAAGCGCATGAAGGCTGGAGCCTAGAGAATTTCTCCTGAGCCTGAAACCATGTCTCCTTGCACTGGTGCTCCAGACCGCAAAGGTGGAGCCAGCTACCTGGGCCCGCACCTGTGAGACCTGAGAAACGTCGTGAGATTTATCACCGGGTCCTTTTTGGCCTGTGTGTTTTGTAAACACTGCTATACATTATAAACTGAGGCTGCAGATGAGATGGGGGGGGCTTGCTGCCTTGAATGTGTTCTAGTGGGCAGAAGGGGGCAGAAGGGGGGGCATCAGTCCATTTTCTACTTAGCCACCCTCCACTTGGGCAATCAGACCAATTCAGCTGTACCACCCTCTGCTTAAAATTCTGCTGTGGCTTCCTGTTCGTTTTAGGGCAAAGAACAAAACCCATGAATATGGGCCATAAGGCCCTGCACAGTCTGGCCTATTATACCTCCAGCTACATCTCAGGTCACTTTGTCAGTAGCCCTCTGTGCTTGAGGCATGCTGCCCCCTCCCTCCTCAGGGCCTTTGCACATGCTCTTCTAGACCACCGTTCCCCCCTTATCTCCCTTTTCCCAGGTTAACACCTCCTTATCCTTCAGATCTGAGCCCAACCCCAGGCCATGAGACATCCCCAGGAGTGTGGGAGGTTTAGTTCCGGAGGGAGTTGCATACTCATTTGGGGGGTAATTTCTGCCTGTACCCTGTCCACCACCTCTAATGTAACCCTCCTGACTTTCAGGACTGGACTGAGTTTGCTGAGAGGTGCTGAGGGATGAAATCTACATTTAGGAGTACCTCTTGAGCAAATATGGAAACCTCACTTTATATAAAACTGTATTGTCCTTCAAAAATGTAAGGCTGAGGGGTGCCTAGATGTCTCAGTTAGTTGAGCATCTGCCTTCGGCTCAGGTCATGATCTCAGGGTCCTCTGCCCCTCTCCCCACCTGTGCATGTGTTTGCACGCGCGCTCTCCCTCTCAAATAAATAAATAAATAAATAAATATTATATTTATTTATTTATTTGTATATAGGGCTGAGGCAGGAGGGTGGAGTGAAAAAAATATATAAGGCTGAAGTCATTTCGCTGTTGTAGGGGTAGGTGTTCACGCATTCGTTCCTTCATTCATTCATTCCGCACACAGGGAGTGAGCACCTACACTGCCAGGCACCGTTCCAGGGTACATCAAGGAAAGACACAAAAGCCACTGCCCTGGTGGAGCTTTCTCTAGACAGATCGCCCACAAACAAGTAAACCTGTAGCCCGCTGCGTGGGAAGAAAGTCATGCAGGGTCTGCTGGGAGGGAGGAGAGGCGGTTCTGCTCTTTCTGCTGGCCACCGGGGGAAGCACTGATGTCCTGAGCCTCGTCCACTCTCACCCTGACCCTCCCGGGCTGGGAGACCGGCACTTAGGCAAGCAGCCGTTGGGGAGGGGGCTGCCCAGACGAAGCCTGGGGGCTTTAGAGGCAGCAGGCTCCAGGTCAGCTGAACAAATCCAGGGAGGCTCATGGCAGTCCTTGGGCCCCTTTGTAAAGTGGAGAATATCTCGGGGTTTGGAGTCACACAGGCCTGCAGGCTGCATCGTGGCACTGCCAGCCAGGTGGCCGTCACCTCCACTGGCCTCAGTTTTCCCATCTGTAAAATGGGGACAGTGACAGTTTCTTCCTCGTGAGGTCGTTGTGAGGCTGAAATGCGTTCCTGAGAGTAAGCCCGCAGGAAATCTTTGCTGATTTTGTTATGAAACTGTGCTTTTGAAAAACAATACCGTTTGGACATGAGGACCCACCTAGAGGTCAGCAGGAGTTGAGGCCTGAGGTGGGAATCCCGGTATGGGCAGGAAGCAGCGGATAGTGCGGTTTGGCTGAGGCCTGGCTGGAAGAAGGGGGCTGGAGGAAAATGACCCCGGAAGGCAGGTTAGGTCTGTCCCAGAGGTGCTTAGGGCAGGCTGAGAAGTGGGGTGTTAGCCTGTGCACAGATGGGAGTGAGTGAGATTCGTCTAACCTGGTGGCTTTCAGTTTGTGTTTGAGATCTCCTGGCCCTCCCCAGGACATCGACTAGACTAAAGAGAGCCGTGCAGCATCACGGTTGAGAGGGCTGCCTCGGGGCTAAGACCCAGGTGTGTTCAAATCCCACATTACTTGCCCTGTGGCTTTGACCTTCATTTCTTAGGGCCTCTGTGTCCCTCTTGTAAATTGGGGATAACAGCACCTACCCTGGAGGACTGTTGGGAAGAAATGAAACGATGGGGGGAAAGGGGAGCCCTGTGGCTAAGATTTACCAAACATTCACTGTTATAATTTATAAAAATTTAATTGTGATAAAATAACATAAAATTTATTGGGGTGCCTGGCTGGCTCAGTCGGTGGAGCGTGCAACTCTTGATCTCCGGGTTGTGAGTTCGAGCCCCACCATGGGAGTGGAGATTACTTAAAAAATGAAATTAAAAAAAAAAAAAAACATGAAATTTACCATCTTAACCATTTTTAAGTGTGCAGGTCAGTAGTGTTAAGCCTATTCACATCACTCTGCAACCAGAACTTTTCTACTTGCAAATCTGAAACTCTGTATCCATTCAACAACGGCCCGTTTCCCCCTCCCTCAGCTCCTGGCACCCACCATTCTGCTGTCTGTCTGTATAATTTTGACTACTCTAGGGTACCTCCCGTGAGTGGAATCAGACAGTATTTGTCTTTCCGTGACTGGCTTATTTCGCTTAGCACAATGTCCTCAAAGTTCTTCCATGGTGTAATTCCCTTCCTTTTTTAAAAGCTGAATAATATTCCATCGTATGGATATATTGCTTTTTTGTTGTTGTTCATCCATTCATCCATTGATGGACGCTCGGGTTGATTCCACCTTTTAGCTATTGTGAATAATGCTGCTATGAACATGGGTGCACAAATATCTTTTTGAGACCCTGCTTTCATTTCTTTTGGAGGGATAATACCCCCAAAGTGGTCTTGCTGGATTATTTACTGCTATAATTTGAAGGTGAGGCATTGAGGGTCCCCATCGTATCTCCTCTTGCCCACCAGAGTAAGAGAAATCCCTGGGGCCCTGTGGGACAGTTTGAAAACCAGCAGATCAAGTAAACCATAACAAACTTTGCCATTTCCCCCCCTACCTCCTTCCTCAGCAAATGTGCCTCCCATTATGTTTTAGTTATTCCCAAGTAGAAACCACTATTCATTCATCAGATGTTTATAAGTGCCTACTGTGCTTGCATAAGGGCAGAAAGAGATAGACAATAAGCAACGGGTAAACAAGTAAATGATCCAGTATGTCGGACAGTGATTCGTGCTGGGGACCAAGCAGAGGAGCCAGGGAAAGGGGATTGGGATGAAAGGCAGGGGCAGGGTGATCTCACTGATCTGTGAGATTTAAGCAGAGATAGGAAGGAGGTGAGGGAGCTGGCCATGTGGTTGTCTGCGGTAAGAGCATTCCGGGCAGAAGGAACAGACTATGCAAAGACCTTGAGGTGAGAGCGTGCCTGATGGGCTCCAGGAGCAGCGAGGAGGGTGTGCAGCTAGAGCAGAGCGAGTGAAGGGGAGAGGGGGAGGAGGGTGGAGAGGCTAGGGGCCAGATTGCATATAGCGCAGGCACCACTGGAAGAACTGTGACTCTGGAAAGGGGGTTAGTGGAGGTTTGGAGCCGAGAAGGACATGATGACTTCAGGTGGAGATGGAGCTCTCTGGCCGCAGCGTGGTGGACAGCTACTGGGGAGAACAGACAGAGCAGGAGTCCGGTGGGGAGGCTCCTGCCGGGATCCACCTGAGATGATGTTGGCTTGCACCAGGGTGCTAGTGGGGGAGGAATGAAGCAACCGTAATGTGGACGGAATGTCATACAACCTGAGCGTCCATCCCAATGGCACGCTGTCCCCCCACTCCACCACCTGCCCATCCTCCAGGCTGCTGAAGTGAGATGGGATAGGAACTTTCCCTCTGTGCCAACATCCCTCTCTTCTTCTGGTCTGTAGTGGGATTGTCCGAAACGCTCTGGATTCTTCTGTGTTGGAACTGTTGCCATGGAGACCTCCTGAGAAGCTACAGGGATCAGTGGCTTCCAGTTTAACTTCCAGAGAGAGGTATCGAATGAATGGGTTTCTCTCCTAAAATGCTGGAGGGGGGCAGGGTGGGGGAGTGAACTGGGACTGCCTAGAATCCTCCCTTCTAGGACCATCTCAAGGTTGTGTGTGTGTATGAACTTTGAACTACCATCTTCAGAGTTTCTGGCCTAAGAATGATGCTGTAGCTCTATTTGTTGTGAAGGGTTTCTTCAACCAAATGCTTTTCTTTCTCCTTGGCTCCAGAACAGTTAGTCCCCAGCCCTCCCATAATACCGTTGTTATCCCACTAGGGATGCTTCTGTTATCATACTGCAGGCTCATTTAAAAACTCAACTGTAGGGGTGCCTGGGTGGCTCAGTCAGCTAAGTGTCCGACTTGATTGCAGCTCAGGTCATGATCTCAGGGTTGTGAGATCAAGCCTGCCATCAGGCTCTGCGCTGGGCATGGAGTCTGCTTGGGATTCTCCCTCTTCTTCTCCCCCTCCCTCCATCCCCCTCTCTAAAAAAAAAAAAAGAAAAAAATACCTCAATTCTAACCAGTTCGCCAGAAAAAGAAGGAAAGAGAAAGAGAACACCTCTCCCCACCTGCCCCATACACATACATTCACATCAAATTTGACCTTGGCCTTTACTGGCTGCTCCAAGGGGTAAAAAAGGCCATAATGGGCTGCCGTGTAAAGAAGTTCAGGGGCGCCTGGGTGGCTCAGTCAGTTAAGCATCTGCCTTTGGTTCAGGTCATGATCTCAGGGTCCTGGGATCAAGCCCCGCATTGGGCTCCCCGCTCAGCAGGGGCTCTGCTTCTCCCTCTCCCTCTCCCTCTGTCCCTCCCCACCACTCATGTATGCTCTCTCTCTCTCTCAAATAAATAAATAAAATCTTTATTAAAAAAAAAAAAAGAAACACAAAAGAAGTTCATTCTTGCATGTGATCTCCTAAAAGCTCAGGTCATGGAGTTTTAAGGATGATTTAAAGGACGTTCCAGGATGATATTGATCATATTCGTTTTCTCCTCGGTGCTGACTTGGGGACTTTTCATCTCCCCAAGAAGAAATCCTGCTGAGTCGTTTACAGCGTTACTTAACAAACATGGGCTGGGCACCTAGTGTGGGTGCCTGCAGAGCCAAGGACAGCTGTTGTGGAATGGCTCTCTACCCCCACTACTGATAATAACAGCTCAGCCAGCATTTTCTTTGGCGGTAGGTAATGTAGCTGGCTAGATAAAACTCACAATCATAGACCATCATGCCACCGCCCACGTAATGCTCGTCTATCCTGGGCCCGGGCTTTGCAGTCCAGCCATGGGTGAGCGTTCGCCGTGCTGGCTCTCACTATGTATATGTTCTCTCCCTGCCAATTGGTGCTCTTCTGGGTCAAGTGCTGGACTCTCAGAGTCCCTCGGTGTCTTCACAGCACCTGGACAGGGACAGATCCCCAGGAGACCCGTGATATCCGGAAGTTACTCCGTCCATCAGTGACCTCCTAGGCCCTGGGTGCCGCTGGACCAGCTCTCTGCACACTAGGTGGCCCCAGGGCATGGAGTTACCACTGGCCCTGACCACTGGTCTTTTTCTCACTGCGGGAATCCAGCACTCCGTCTTAAAACCAGTTTAGCTTCTCAGACATACTTGAGAATCTCAGCTCCTCTTAGACCGACCCTGATCCCAAATCAGACCAAGCAAGGGGTAGAGTCCCCTGAGGACCAGTGTACACAGTTCAGGTGATAGACTTTCCAACCCCACAGCTGCCAGCACACTTCCTCAGCTGGGAGAGTTTGGGGGCCCAGCCCATCCAAGGGCACAGTCCACAGGGTTGGAAACAGTCCTCCATCACGTCATCATGGGTAGCTGGGGATTGCCTCAGCCTGTCATACTACCCTTTGTCCATTTTGTTGATTACAAGACCTGGTTGTTGGTCAGTGGAATGGGACTGAAGTGTGACCTCAGCCCCATGGGCTTGGTGGGCCACATGGGGCCAGGGCTGTTCGAGGTAAAGCACTCTTCTTCTGGGGATCGAGAGCAAAATTGGTTTTAATTAAAAAAATTTTTTCGTTATAAAAGCACCAATGCGCTCAGGATGGAAAATGTTAAAAATACAGAAAATTGGGGCACCTGGGTGGCTCAGTCAGTTAAGCGTCTACCTTCGGCTCAGGTCATGATCCCAGGGTCCTGGGATCGAGCCCTGCATCGGGCTCCCTGCTCCGCGGGAAGCCTGCTTCTCCCTCTCCCTCTGCCCTGCCCCTGCCTCCCCACCTCCAACCTCGCTCTGCTTGCTCTCTCTCTTGTGCTCTCTATCAAATAAATAAAATCTTTTAAAAAATACAGAAAAATAGGAAAAACAAAACCCAATTACTTCTAGTCCCACAGCCCCGCCACCGAGAGACAATGATCATTGATTTTTGGCTAGATTTCCTTGTGATCTTTTTGTTCGGTGAAACGTTTTTTTAAAAAACCTACCTGGAGGGGCGCCTGGGTGGCTCAGTCGGTTAAGCGGCTGCCTTCGGCTCAGGTCATGATCCCAGGGTCCTGGGATCGAGTCCCGCATCGGGCTCCCTACTCTGCGGGGAGCCTGCTTCTCCCTCTCCCTCTGCCTGCTTCTCTGCCTACTTGTGTTCTCTCTCTTTCTCTCTGTCAAATAAATAAATAAAATCTTTAAAAAAAAAAAAACCTACCTGGAATCATATTGTATATCCAGTGGTAGGCTGTTAACCAGCTCTCTGGAAAATAAAATCCATCATGGGTAGCATCTGCCACTTTCTGGGGTGTCATTGCTCCCACTATGGCCCATCTCAGGCTGCCAGAGTCATGCAGAATCAGTTCTCCCCAGCCAGAATGAGCCTGTGTCGGCACACCATGTTATAATTTAAAATCATGACCTTTTTTTTCTGATCTTAAAATCAATGTATACTCATTACCGAAAATTTTTAAAACATAAACAATAAAGAAAAACAATCAACGGTCCAGAATCTAAGACCCTCCTACTTAGAGATAGAGACACTCTGCTGGCCTCCACATACACTAGGGAACTTTCTTCAGAGTTCAGAAGCAACACATATTTATGGCAGAAAATTGGGAAAATCCAGAAAAGTCTCTGGTATCTCGCGTTTCATAGAGAATTTGGGAGAATATCCTTCCAGCCATTTTGTCTTCTCTGCGTCTTTCTAACATGGATGGACTCATAGCTTGAATCTCGTAGTTTGTAGGCGTGGTGTTGGCACATTCTCACGCCCCAGGGGAAGGGGCTATCCAGGAGAAGGGCCTTATCCTTGATAACTCCTTTAAAAAGGATTAAAGAGGCAGAAAATAATATTCTGGTTCTTTGGCATGGAAAATGGCCGTTAGGATGAAACTCAGATTATTTGAAGTTTTGGGGGACCCTGGGTAATTCCAGATGCTTGGCCCCTGCCCCATCTCCCTTCCTCATCTGATGCTCGATTTAAGTGTAAGAACAGGAGTGCCTTTGGGGAGAGAATTAGCAGGAAAATCTAGCTCTTGCTTAAGCCTAAAAGCTAGTTCATTCATTCATTCCTGTAACAGACATCTTTTTTTTTATTAAAGATTTTTTTAATTTATTCATTTGAGTGAGAGAGGGCGAGTGAGCTAGAGCACAAGCAAGGGGGAGGGGCAGAGGGAGAAGGAGAAGCAGACTCCCCGCTGAGTGGGGAGCCCGATGTGGGGCTCGATCCCAGGACCCTGAGATCATGACCTGAGCTGAAGGCAGACGCTTAACCGACTGAGCCACCCAGGTGCCCCTGTAACGGACATCTTCTGAGCACTCTGTGGCAGGTAAGTGCTTGGGGCACCGGCTACAGACAGGAAGGAGACCCTTTGCCTGCCAGGTACTTCAGGCACCGGTGGAGCTGGGCGCTGTAACCACATCTCAGGTTATGAGGAGCCAGAACAGGGATATTAAATGAGACGACCCATGCCAGGTGCCCGGGCTGTGCTCAGTGAATAGCTGCTGCCTGCCAACCTGCTGAGAAAAGCATCCCAGGTAAAGGAACCTGCTGGGGCCGAGGCCCAGAGGTAGTAGGTAGAAGTGGTAGCGAGGCTCCCCTGAGCCCCAGGCTAACCCGATCCCTCTGTCTCTCCTCCTCCAGATCCCACACCCTATGGACTCACAGGCTGGTTTTTCTGGTTTGTTTCCCCTAGGGCAATTGGCATATTTCTCCAAGAACCTTCCAGAAGCTGAACAGCCTGTTTTCAGACTTAGAGAGGGGAAGCCCACAACTGTTTCCTGAAATCTGGGTAAGTGTTATTTAAGGTTTCTTTTCCTTCACAACCTCACCATTATTTAAGATTGTCTTATTTTAAATGTTATGAGTTTGCATATTGTCTATCTCCTTCGTGGGAACATACCTCCACGATGGAGGGGTGCTGTCTGTCTTTGTCTCTGCTGTGCCCGCAGTGTGTGGGTTGACACCTGGCGCCTATAGGCGCATATATGTATTTATTAAATGCACTAGTTCATTTGGGGTGAGGTGGACATTTATTTTTCATTTACTTAGAACTTAAGAAAAGGTCTTTAAAATTCTGTAGAGACATCCTGCTGCTTTTTTCAAAGCTTTCTGTCTTAAAATAATTACAGTCTCACGGGCAGTTGCAAAATAAGTACCGAGAGGTCCCACAAACCCTTACTCCGCATCCCCATGGCCGCTGCCTTTACCATGAAGTCTGACTCCTGAGCTGGAAGAACGTGGTCCGGCATGGTGTGGCCCCCAGCAGCTTCCCCACCTGCTCATTTCTTCCCTCGCACCCCTCCATGCCCACCTACTGTCCAAGGCCTGGCTACACTGAGCATCTTTCTGGTTCTTCAAAAGCATCTTCTCTCTTCTACCTCTGGGTCTTGATACATGCCATCCCCTGTGCCCAGAACGTGCTCTTCCTGCCACCCCACCCCTATCTGACGCCACCTTCTCTTGGAAGCCACTTCTGGGCTGCAGGCCCCTGTTTGTATGCCTCCATCTGTGTCCCCCCACCCCCCATCCCATCCCAGTGTTTGTCCTGCTGGTTTGTCATCGTCTGTTTGCTTGTCTGTCTCTACCATGGCGCAGTTTCTTCTGCGGAATACCCTCTCCCATCCACCTGCTGGGCTGTCCCCTTGTTTCCTGCAGACACCTTTCAACCATATACCGTTGTCACCCCCTCCTACCCCATCACTTCGTAGCCCCTCACCCTAATTGTTCTTCCCAGATGATGGCTTCCTGACCCAGTTGTTTAGGGCGTGGATCCTACAGTCAGACCTGAGTGTGAATCTTGGTTCCACCACTAACTACATGATCTTGGGCAAGTTACTTAGATTATTATCATGTATTGCTGTATTCTTTTTTTAAAGATTTTATTTATTTATTGGGGCACCGGGTGGCTCAGTCATTAAGCGTCTGCCTTCAGTTCAGGTCATGATCCCGGGGTCCTGGGATCGAGCCCCCCATCGGGCTCCCTGCTGGGCGGGGAGCCTGCTTCTCCCTCTCCCGCTCCCCCTGCTTGTGTTCTCTCTCTTGCTGTCTCTCTTTCTGTCAAATATATAAATAAAACGAAAAAAAAAAAAAGATTATATTTAGATTGTATTTATTTATTTATTTTAGAGAAAGAGAGAGAGTGAGCTGAGGCAGGGGCAGCAGGAGAGGGAACCTCAAGTAGACTCTGCGCTAAGCACGTAGCCCAGTGTGGAGCTCAGTCTCACGACCCTGAGATCTTGACCTGAGCCAAAAGCAAGAGTCGGACGCTTCACCGACTGAGTCACCCAGGTGCCCCCTGTCTCCCACCAGAATGCAAGCAGGGAGAAGCACTTAGCCTCTCTGAGTTTGTTTCTCAGCTGTAGGAGGGAATCATAATGGCTGACGTCATACTTAACCTTACATGATAGTTGTGAGAATTAATTGCATTGGGAAGTGCTTTGTAAACTGTTACATGCTGTGAAGATGTTGGTTTGTTGCCTTTAACTACTTCAGGGTTATTTTGCAAAGCTAATGAAATATTCACTGTGCACAGACTTTTACTCATCTTTTTAAATATTCATTTATTTATTTAATTTTTTTTCTTTAAAGATTTTATTTATTTATTTATTAGAGAGCGAGAGAGAGAGAGAAACAGCATGAGAGGGGAGAGGGTCAGAGGGAGAAGCAGGCTCCCCACCGAGCTGGGAGCCCGATGCAGGACTCGATCCCAGGACTCCAGGATCTTGACCTGAGCCGAAGGCAGTCACTTAACCAACTGAGCCACCCAGGCGCTCATGCACAGGCTTTTAAATAAGTCCTCTGTAGAAGTAATATTTCAAGGACAAAAATTTTTATTGCTCAGCTGGATGAGAATGAATTTAGGGACCAAAGCCAGTGTGGAGTGTGGGTATTAGACTCGAAACCTCTTGATAATATGATGAGTGTTTAAGCAGAAGTGGTGGCCAAGAGCTCTGGCTTTGGGCTCCAGCCTGCCATTTACTGGCTGTGTGATTCGGGCCCAGTTACTTCTCCTCTGTTTGCAGACTGGACGTGATGGTAGTGCCTGGCTCATAGAGTCAGCTGAGACTGGGCGCGTTAACACTGCAGCCCCAGGGCCTGGCCCCCAGCGACAGGCACATAATGTTAGCTCTTGCCATTATGTGGGCACCTCTGCTATGTGGCAGGCACTGTGCTGAGCATTTCATTGATTTGTTTGTTGGTTTTTTAAAAAGATTTATTTATTGGGGTGCCTGGGTGGCTCAGTCGGTTAAGCGCCTGCCTTCGGCTCAGGTCATGATCCCAGGGTCCTGGGATCGAGCCCCGCATCGGGCTCCCTGCTCAGCCGGGAGCCTGCTTCTCCCTCTTCCTCTGCCTCTCCCCCTGCTTGTGAACTCT
Source organism: Halichoerus grypus (assembly GCF_964656455.1). NCBI lineage: Eukaryota > Metazoa > Chordata > Mammalia > Carnivora > Phocidae > Halichoerus > Halichoerus grypus. The sequence goes on from NC_135716.1 coordinate 173,265,271, forward strand.
CTCTCTCTTTCTCTGTCAAATAAATAAATAAAATCTTTAAAAAAAAAAATAAAAAGATTTATTTATTTATGTATTTGAGAGGGAGTGTGCATGCATGTGAGCGAGCACGAGTGGGGGGAGTCAGATGCTTAACCGACTGAGCCACCCGGGCCCCGTGTTTGTTGATTGTTTAATGCATTTATTTCTTTAACAAACATTTATGTGGCATGAGTCCGATGCCAGGCTTTTTTCTAAGTGCTTTACAGATACTAACCCACATAGCTATGTCACTTGCTGCCAATCCAGGTCCTCCAGGCAGATACCGTTATAGTCCCATTGTCAGATGAAGAAGTGTAAGTGCAGGGAGGTTGAGTTGCCCAGGGCTCTATAGGTGCTTGGATTCATGCCCAGGTCTGTCTGGTCCTGAGCCTGCATTCATATCCATAATGCCCTGTGGTCAAGGAAGGTTCCCTTCCTAGTACTCACTCCTAGGACCCTTCCTGCCCCTTGGATGTCTGACTTGGCTTGGTCTGTTCCCTCCCCTGCTTTCCCTGCTTCCCCTTCTGCCCCTTGGAAAGAAGGAAAGAATAAAGGGAGGGGAAAAAGGAGAGCTCCCCCATCCCTTCCTTCTCTCCTTCCTTCCCTTCATTGAAGTGTAACATATATAGAGTACACAAATCTTTTTTTTTTTTTTTTTTTTGGTGGGAAACAAAGCAGTTTATTGAGTGATAGCAAAGTGATAGTACAAAGCTCCCAAGGAGGGAGGGGATCCAAGAGGATTGCCCTAGAGTACACAAATCTTAAGCCTTAAGCCTTAAGCTTGATGAATTTTTAAATATATTTATACCCATGTAATCACACTGGGTGGGACAGATACAGAACATTTCCATCATCCAGAAGCCTCACGGTGCCCCTTCTGAGCCAGTACTTACTGCCTTCCATGGGCAACCTCTCTTCCATCTTCTTTCACCCTAGATTGGTTCGACCTGTTCTTCAAGTTCATATGAACACAATTCCACAGGTAAGTATGTCTGCTTATCATTGTGCCTGTGGGGTTCGCTCATGTTGTTGTGGTTAGCCAGACTTCATCCTTTTTCACTGCTTTGTAATATTCCATGGTCTGAATATGGTGCAGTTTTTCCATTCCACTGTGGACAAACATGTGACTTGCTTCTGGTTTGGGACTATTGTGAATGGAGCGTTCATGTACATGCCCTCTGGTGGACATAAGTCCTCGTTTCTCAGGAGTAGAATTACTGGGGCATAGAAAAGACATACATTTAGCTTTAGTGGAAAATGTCAAACCATTTTCCAAAAGGCTGTACCACAAATACTCCCACCAGCAGCATGTGGAAGTTCTGTGTCCCTTTCCTCATCACCACTTAGTATTGTCAGACTTTTAATTTTAGCCATTCTGACGAGTAAGTAGCAGTGTCTCTTTGGAGCTTTAATTTATTTCTCTGATGACTACAATGTTGAACTTCATGTGCTTATTGGCCATTGGGTATCTTTTATGAAGTACCTGTTCAGGTGTTTTGCCCATTTTTGAATTTGCCTTATTTCTTTTTCTTCATGACTTATAGGGGTTGTTTATATACTAGGGTACAAATCCTTTGTTGATACACATTGAAATATCTACCCTAGTCCATGGTGTGTGTTTTCACTCTCTTGAAGATGATGAATAGCAGTTCTTAATTTGAATGAAGGTTCATTTATCAGCCTTTTCTTTCACGATTGGTAGTCATTGTGTCCCATTTAAGTAACTTTTACCTACCCCCGGTTGCATTTTTCAGAGATTTTTTTTTTTTTTTTTATCCTGCAGGGCTGGAAATGGCCACACAGGACAGATTGAGCCAGAGGCTGCCTCTGGTGGCCGAGCCGGCCGTGGAGGGGGATCCACATCTGCCCACGGGCCGCGAGCTGGCCGAGGCCAGCCGCTTTGCCTATGCCGCCCTCTGTGGCATCTCCCTGTCCCAGCTCTTTCCAGAACCTGAGCAAAGGTGAGTGCTCTTGTCTCACAGAGGGAATGTCATGCTTCTTCAAGGAGGCCATTATTAACAGCCAGGCCACCTACTGGGTGCTACCGGCAAAGGGGAGAAAGTCATTGTCCTTACCTTTAAAGCGTTCACAATCTGGGGGATAAGACATACCTCATTCAGTACTTACTCATTTCCCTACACCAAGCATTTTCTGAGCACCTACTGTGTGCCAGGTATGATTTAGAGTACATGGAAGGTATACATGAATGAGATGAATACAGACACTCCCTGCCCTCAAACAGAACACAGTCTAATGGGAGAAAAGATACTTATTCATGCATGCAACATGCATTTATTGAGCACCTACTCTATACTAGGTGTACTGCTGGGAGAAAAACAAGGCCTGGCTCCTGCCCTCTAGGGGCTTATAATCTGGGGTAGAGCACCCGAATAACTGACTACCATTACTAGAAGACAGGGTAAGTGCCTGGATGGGTTTAAACCAGGTGTCACAGGAACAAAAGATGGACAGGTTGAATGACACCAGGAGGAGGGGCGCACAGGTGAGACAGACTTTCCTCGGGGAGAACACAGTTGACTCAGGGACAGATTAGATGCTGTGGATGTTGCAGAGAGAGGAGCTCACTATGGCCCCAAAGCTCCAGGTGGTGGGCAGAGCTAGAAGGACAGAAATACCATTACTGTGACAGGAAACAACAGATGGGAGCAGGAAAAGACAGGAAGTTTTTGGGTCTGCGGTATTTTCAAGACTTACCCCAAAAACGTCCCCCATGAGTAAACTTTCCCACGCCTTAGATCTTACCTGGGTTTTTATTTGTTTTGTTTGTCTTTTCATCTCTCCCACTGGATTGAATACTTGAGCGTATTCATCTCCTTGGGCGTCATCTCCAGGAAGCCTTCCCAGACCCTCCCCAAGCCCCAGACCAGGGTGTTTCTCCAGCCATATGTTCAGCGACCCAGCCCTGCAGCCACCATGCTGCCCTGCAGCTCTTCCCACACCCACCACCCCTCCAGTTTGGGCTCCTGGAGGGCGGGAGCTGCCTTGTTCACCTGTGAGCCCCTAGAGTCTCTGGCACAGCTCGGTGTACCCCACAAACCGGTACATGGTGGGGGAAGACCTTTGTGTACTTTGTTTCCATAAACAAATGTCCATGAGCCTGCACTGTGTGCCAGGCCTGTGCTGAGCACCTCCTGGGAGGGCACATAGAGAAGCGAGTCATTGTCTTGTGTGCCCCCCGCCCCGCAAACACACACACATCTGGGTACCACTGTAAGCCCACGTGCTCCTGCCCGGCCGGAAGCCCGGAAGCATTTGCCCTGGGGTGTTTCCTTCCTGAAAGTTTCCCTTTCAGAAGGCCAATTCATTCCACGTGGTTGATCTCTGTGTTCTTAGGCCCAAAACACATTTGAAAAACAATTTTGATCATGTTACAACTCAGATAGGCCATTGGTTTCAGTAATCTTTAGAAGGCACCCTGTGGACGTTTTTGTTCCACACAGGACATGAAAGCAAGCCTTTTTTAATGTATTTCGTATCTGAGCCATAAACGTCGCAGATGCCATTCCCTACAATTAACTCTGTTTATTAAATGTGGAGAAATTATGGGGGGGGAGCAGGGGACGGCACGTGTGTTCTGTGAAGGGCCAGGTGCCTTAGGCTCACAGGCCATGTAGCTTTTGTAGTAGTCAGAGGATGGGTGTGGCTGTGTTCCAATAAAACTTTATTGGAACAAAAGCAGGCTGCAGGCCCACTCCGGCCCACATGGGTAGTTTGCCAGCCCCTGGCGAGTAGGAGGAGCTTTGGACTCAGGATGAGAAACCCTGGATTTCGGGTGAGGTTTTTCCCCTTCCCAGCGCCGAGACCCTTGATTTAACCTCTGCAGCCAGGTGCTCCATCAGCAAGTGGGGGCCAGGATGCAAGGGAATGTTTGGTGCACCTGCTTAGCGCCCGGCGCTTGGTGAGCGCCCAGGCAGGTAATCACTGAGGAGGAGCAGTGTCTGTTGTGGTTAAGCAAGACCTCTGGTGTCATGGAGATAGATGAACCCTAGACCTGTCACTTCAGCTCTCTGGGGCTGCCTTTCCTTATCTCTAGATGGGGGTAAAAATAACACCTCCCTCTCTGGTGGGGGTGTGGTGAGAAGTAAATGAGTCGGTGTGAATAAAGCACTTATCTGGCCCAGAGGCTGACAGATCATTGCTTTGTGATTGTCATTTGTTATCATTGTTGCTGCTGATTTTCACCCATTTTGGCTAAACCAGCAAGCACATTAGAAGCAATTCCCAAAGCCCTGCGGTCTAGAACACTGTTTGTTATGTAATCTGTTGCTGTATTGCCACTTTATGTACGTATTCATTAATTCATTAATTCATTCGTTCATTTATTTTTTTTTAAGATTTTATTTATTTATTTGACAGAGTGAGCGAGAGAGAGCACAAGTAGGGGGAGCTGAAGAGGGAGAGGGAGAAGCAGACTCCCCACTGAGCAGGGAGCCCGATTCCTCAACTAACTGAGCCATCTGGGCACCCCTCATTTCTTCATTGAAAGAAACGCATATATAGTGCTTTATATGGGCCAGATTTTGTTCTAAGTACAAGGACAAATGTTAACATAATCCTTTCAGCGACCTGTGAAATGGGTTTCTTCATTATCGCCACCATTTTATAGATGAAGAAACTGAGGCACAGAGAGGTTGAGTAACTTGTCCAAGATCACACAGGTAGTGGCAGTGCTGGGACTGGAACCAGAGTCTGTGCTCTTGACCCCTCCTCTCTTATGATGAGATGCTTTTCTACATCCAAGATTTTTTTCCTGGACACAGGGCCAGGCCATGCCCTCGTTGACCGTAAGTAATGTTTAGCTCACTAAGTCATTCCCTGCATCCGTCCACACCCACATAACCGCCCCGGGGTTATCCCGGTAGATTGCCACGGGGCAAATGATAATAACTGTACTAGCAGTAGCTAACATTTATTGGGGGTTATCAGGTGCCAGGCCCTATTACAATGTCACTTAATCTTTCTATCCAGTCTCTGAGGCATATCCTGTTATCGTCCGCATTTTATAGCAGAGGAAAACCAGGCTAAGAGAGGTGAAGTACGGGCATGAAGACAGTCACCGAGGGAGCCAGGACTCCCCCCGGGCCCTGGACGTCAGAGCCCGACTCTGAAACCTCTTCTCCATTGCCTTCCCTTGGTCACCTTAGAAATAAAAGTCGGGAGGCCAGCCGACATTCCCTGGGCATCTCCTACAGGCTCTGCTCTGGGGGCTTCATGTGCACTGTCCCGTTGAATCCTCAAACAGCCTAATGAGGTTGGTCTCTTAAATGCATTTGCAGATAGGGAAACTGAGGCACGGGGAGGTCAGTTTACTTGGCAGTGTGCTGCGTTGCTCAGATGTCCCTTTGGCAACGGCCTCCTCCCGCTGCAGAGAGGGCTGCCTCGGCTGAGCAGAGCCACCTTGCCCACGCTTCCGCTCCCCTCCCCCGGCGTGTCACGCGGCCCGAGGGTGTGTGCGTCCCGTGCCTGTGTCCACCCTGCCGTGAGCTTCTCACCCGACGTGGTGTCTTGCACCTCTGGTTCCGCAGCCCCTTAGGTGTCTGGCTGTCCGTCTTCTTCTGTGGGCCACCGTCACCGTGGTTTCCGTACGTGCTGGCTGTTCCCACCTGTGACCGCATCTGACCTGCACTTCCCAGCAGCCTTGTGAGACCTGTTCTGGAAGCCTTGGGCATCTAAGGCACGTCTGTCTTTCAGCTCCTTCTGCACAGAGTTTGTGGTGGGCCTCGTGAAATGGCTGGAGTTGCCCGAAGCCGTCTTGCCAACCATGACTGCTTTTGCCAACGGCCTGGGAGGCGAAGGCGCAGACGTGTTTGCTCCGATTTTATTGAAGGACCCCATCTTGAAGGACGACCCATTGGTGATCATTCAGGTACACCCACCACCCAGGGGGCGGCTTCTGGGGAAAGGAGAACAAAGTCAGTCTGAAAATCGCTTCTAGTGGGGTGGTGTAGTTGAAAGATCAAATATTTTGGGGCACCTGGGTGGCTCAGTCAGTTGAGCGTCCGGCTCTTGGTTTTGGCTCAGGTCCTGATCTCAGGGTCCTGGGATCGGGCCTCACCTCGGGCTCCACACTCAGTGCAGAGTCTGCTTGTCCTTCTCCCTCCCCCTCTGCTCCTCCACCCCCACTCAATCATGCTGTCTCTCTCTCTCTCTCAAATAAATAAAATTTTCAAATAAATAAATAAATAAAATATATCATTATAATATCACAGGATGATGATCATAGCTAATAGTAAATTATCGTATTGAATATTTACCATTGATTTAATGTAATACTTACATGGTGCTTATTATGTACCTTACAAATACTAACTCACTTAATTCTCAAAGCAACTTTATGAGCGTAAGTAGGTAGTATGATCCTCCCCTTGTTATAAATGAGGAAACTGAGCCACAGAGAGGTTAAGTGACTTGTTCGGAGTCATGCAGCTGACAAGTGGCTCAGCCAGGAGCAGGCTAATTACCTATCAACATATTGCTAATTCCTGTTATTTTTTCCCCAGGACCTTCTGAGCTTCTCACTCAAGGATGGTGAGTTGATTTTTCTAAGTTCTATGAATTTTTAAAGTTCTGTAAATTTGGGGTGCTCATCTTGACACTTGGCCAATAAAGCCAGGGATGGGTGTTACCACCTGTGGGACCATCCCCCATGGTCTTTTTAGTGCAGGGAAAGAAAGGGAACCCTGTGTAGTCAGGGAGCCAGTGAGCCCCTCGTTCGTGCCAAACACCATTGGGGCTCCGTAGCCATTATTTCAACTCTCCTCACAAGGTCCGGTGGTTTTACCTGCTAAGTAGCTCTTGAATCTGGTCCCTTCCCTGGCTGCACCCACCGCCCTGGTCTGAGCCATCATCACCCACTCCTGGATGACGGCAGGGGTGTCCTCACTGTTCTTCCTGCCCCCACTCTGGCCAGCAGTTTGGTCTCCGCACGGCAACTCGGTGATCTTTCCAGAGGCACGTGGGACGATGCTGGCTCCCGGCTCCGTCCCCACGTGACTCCCCCTGCCCTCAGGAGGGTGGCCCGCGTGGGCTGGCCCCGGCCCCAGCCCCACCTCTTCTCTCAGCACACCCCTTCCCGCTCTCCACGCCAGCCTCCCTCCCCGAGTGCCTGTGCTTCCGTGGACTTCGCAGGTGCCCTTCCCCTGCCCACAGAGCGTCCTGCTCCTCTTGCCCTCCTCCCTCCACTCAGGCAGCACTTCCCTGGGGAAGCCTCTGGCCTCTGCCTGGGATGCTCGTCCCAGCACCATGAGGCCATGGCTGTGGTTGAACAGTTACCGGATTCTTTGCGGGCTTCCCCTCCACACCGTAGCTCCAGGCAGGCAGCACTACATCTGGTTTCCTTCACCGTGTGTTTCTAGTCCCTAACCCAGCACCTGGAACATAGTACATACTCAGTAGATATCTGATGAACGAATTAACGAGATAGATCTTATTGCCCTGTTTTGTGGATGAGGAAGTCGGCTCAGAGAGGTTAAGCAATTTACCCAAGGATGCACAGTAAGTGGCAGTGTGGGATTCCACCTACTTTCTTTCCTGTGGCTGTCGTAACAAATTACCGTACGCGGGGAAGCTTGAAGCCACAGAAAGGTATTCCCTCACAGCTTGGGAGGCCCAGATTCAGGAAGCAAGGTGTCAGCAGGATCTCGCTCCCTCAAGGCTGTAGGGGAGAATCCCTCTTGCCTCTCTCTGGGCATTCCTCAGCCTGCAGCCGCGTCTCTCTAGTCTCTGCCTTCGTCGTCCCGTGGCCTGCTCCTCCCTTTCCTCTCCTCCCTGTACCTCTGTAAGGACCTCGTACAGGGCGGCCTCATCCAGAGCCCTTTAATTTAATTATATCTGCAAAGACCCTCTTTCCAAATAAGGTCATCTTCCCAGCTTCCAGGATGTGGCTGTATCGTTTTGGGGAGTCACCATGCAACGCACTGCAGCGCCCAGGGTGTCCCACATGAGACCGCTACGGGGCTCCCTCACGAGTACCTCCCTGCCCCCCATAGCTCCGCATCCGTTTGTCCCCACCCCTCTCTGCGTGGGCCCCCCTGTCATTGTGTGTGTGGCTTCTTCTATTCCCTGTGCTGGCGAGAGGTTTTGGCACGAAGACCCCCGATGTTTATTCTGATGGCAGGGAGGAGAGGCACAGAATTGCAAGTGAAATCCCAACAGCCTCCAAACCATCGCATGGGAAAAAGGTTATACCTTTATGAAAAATTACGTAGGGAAAGTTGCACCAGCCCCTTGGAACCCCGGCTCGTTGGGGAGTGGAGGGGCGGGAGGAGGAGGAAGAACAGGATTACGAGAACAGGAAGAGCAGGTGCATGAACATAGGCAGGAAAGAGCCCACAGGGGAAAGTCCCTGGGGCAGTAGCCCAGGGGGCTGGGCTTTGGGCCCGTTGGCGGCCTTGGGCAGGTGAGCTGGGGAAGGGAGCAGGATGCATTTCACCTGGGCAGACTCTAGGAGGCGTCCCCATCAGCCCAGTGTGAGGAAACGCCACCTCAACGAGGGAGCAGAGATCTGGGGGTGAAGAGCTGACCCAGGAGTCGTTCTGATGGAAGAGACGGCAGGATCCCTGACAGACCAGATAGAGGGAATGCAGGAGAGGAGTAGGAGTGATGTCTCAGCTCTGGAAGTCTGGTTGCCTGATGCCAGTTGCCAGGGTGTTGGGATCCACCTGATGTTTGTCTTGAGTGACCCTTTCATGCAAAGTGGGTGGTTCAGGGACCCTAAGAGAGAAGGGCACTGGGACCTCCTCCAGCCCTACACAAGAGGTCATAGGGACTGTCTTCCCATGCATGCCTGCTCATAAAGCTGTGTTCAGCATGGTCAACGTCCACGAGGGTGGCAGGGTGCACAGGTCACTGCACCTTGGGGCTTCTGATTATGAGACTAACACATTGTCATTTTTATTTTTTAAAAAGAAAGAACCTTAAGTCCTTGCTCTTCACAGTATGGTCCGTAGACGAGCAGCATCAACATCCGGGAGCTTTGTTAGAAAGCCAGACTTCCGGGCCCCACCCACACCTCCTGAATCAGAATCTGCTCATTGACCAGACCCCCCAGGCGCTTCCTTGATAGTCTGAGAAGTGCGGCTCTCAGGCTCAAAACCCAATGTATATTTTTGGCCCTGTTCTACCCAAAGTATTTTCACTGCCTATCTCAGAGCTGAATGGGACCTCAGGGATGATCTGCTGAGCCCCTGCGCTCAGGCAGGCATGGCGTTAAGTAATTACTCCCGTTTGCTGTTGAGGCTTGCCCCAGGAAGTGGCAGAGATGGTCTGAGAACATTGCCCAATCGTAGCACTTTTTTTTTTTTTTTTTAACAGAAGTAAGGGAGGAATAATCCTGTCTGATGCTCCTGGACACTCATAGAGTCAGGGGTTGAGTTTGCACGGAGGTCTGAGACTCCAGTAGCTAGAGAGTACAGACACGCTCACGTTATAATCCTGTAACAACAAAGCCATGTGTTACTGGGCGCTCACTGTGGGCCTGGCCCGCGGCTGAGGGGCCGCACAGGCATGGAGCCCACTCAGCCCCCTGCGGGCGGTTGGGGCTATAGATCCGAGATGCAGGGTCCCAAGGGCATCTTGGATGAGCCTCTCATTTTTCCAGGTGGAGAGGGGAAGGGGCTTTCCCTGAGACACACAGCGCTAGAAGCAGACTGGGAGTCAGAACCTGGTCTCTGGCCTCCGAGGCCAGCGCTTTGTCCCATTGCCTTATCACCGGGTAGGAGGGGCAGCTGTCCCAGTGAGCCTGCCTCTGCCTCAGTTTCTCCCTTTCCTTACCTGGAGAGCCATGTTCATCTTACCCCCTGCCCCCCACCCACAAACCACAAACCACAAATCCTCCTGAGCCCTCTTGAGCAACTAGGACACAACCTAGCCCTCTCTGCTGTGGGGGACCTCGGCCTGGTTCTCGCAGAACAATTGGAGTGGGTTTAAAACGGCGTGTCTCATGTCACCACCTGGTACTTTGTGCCCTCCCAGGGGCATTCTCTGAGCAGCACTGAAACCATTATTATCTGATAGCCTCCCCAGATCCCTGCGGCTTTAGCCGCACAGGGACCCCACAGGGGCAGGTGCTAGGGCTCCAGAAGGCCTATAGAGGTCAGGGGTGGGTGGATCCTCAAACCATCTAGACCACCCTCTCAGCGCATAGATGGGAAAATGAGGCCCAGAGGTGGGCCTGGCTTGCCAGTAATTGTCACGTCCAACTCTTTATCCATATTCATGAAGAACCAGGGACCAAGAAGTGGGGGCATGTGGGGAGTCAGCCTGCCCGGGTGTTAAAAGTCAAGCTCCACTTTGGCAAGTTACTGAATGGTTCTGTGCCTCGGTTTCTCACGTATCAAATGGGAATAACAGTAGTCTTTACCTTAGAGGGCAGTGGTGAGGATTAAATGGGATACACCATGCAGAGTGCTCCTAACAGAGCACATGAGTGCTGCTCATGTATGGTGATGGTTAGAGGTAAAGTGGCAAAGCCCTGTGAATCAGAAAACCTGGATACTCATCCTGTCTCTGACACTCTCTCGTTGTGTGACCTTGGTCAAGTCACTTAACCTCTCTGAACTGCAGCATCAAATCCAAATAAGGGGCAAGAGACAGATACTCCTTAAAAACAAAAAACAAACAAAAAACCTGTCTAGGACCCAGCATTCATCCATGTCACGTGGGGCCGGTTTATTTGTAGTCGATAATCTTTGTAAGTTATTCTAGTTGCCCTCCTAGGTCCTGTGAATTGCTGCATGGTATATAATCCTCAGGTCAACTGCGAAGGAAGGTAATATTACCCCCATGGACAGGGGAGGAGGTCTGGCTCAGGAGGTTAAATAAGTAGCCCAGGGTTCCCTTTCAAAGTAAGTTTCAAAATTCCATGTAAGGCAAAGTGAATGTTACCGTGAGCTCTGCACTGCTGTCCAGGCAACTTCACCCGAATCACAGGGCTCGCCCTCTGGACTCTGAATCCAAAGATAACATCAACTCCAAGCCACGGAACTGAAGGAGGTGCATGCCACATGGGACAGCTGTCTTACTGCAAACTTGACTCCACTTTGTGCCCTGGTCTTTATTACTGAATTGCAAACCCTACCTCCCTGATGAATCAGAAAAGTTTGAGATATTGGTGTTCTGACATGGTGAAATTGCACACACTGGGTTTTCTGTCAGCATCCCTGAGACTCATGCAACCTCTCATCAGTATCAAGACTGACTGGTTCATCAGTCAGCCAGAACCAAGCACCCACTGTGCACCAGATCCTGTGGGAAGCCCTGGGAGTAATTCTCATCATAGCTGATGCCCCTTGAGGGCCCACTATGTGCCGGCCTTGAGCCAAATGCTTTATACTCATTCATTTAAACCCCACAGCGACCCTAGTATGCAGATGCCATTACTGTTTCCATTTTATGAAAGAAGAAACCGTAGCACAGAGAGGGAAATGACGTGCCCAAGGTCACACAGCTACAAAGTGGTGGGGCCGGGATGCAAACACAGGCAGTGTGGTTCCAGAATCTTCTCTTAACTACTGCTATGCTTCCCACGTGCATAGAAAGTGATAAAAGACCTCCTCCTTTTAGCTGACTTTAAGGAGATTTGACAAGGTCAGAACAAAGTAGGGGCCCCAGGTGGCAGGAGCGGAGGAGCAAGAAGGCGGAGCTGAAGGAGGGTCCCAGAAGTGGCCCCTCTACTCCCATGACCACCGGTCCTGAAGGAACCTTGTCACCATCTTCATGCCCTTATTGTCCCCCTAAAATACAAGCCAGTGGGAGAAAAGGCAGGAGTCATGCCTGAAACAATCTAAGTTCAATTCCTGCCATGTTGGGGGGGGGTCCATCCTCAGAGTCCCATTGCCCCAGCTGTGTTCTGCCTTGCAAAGTGAAGACACTAAGCAGACATAAAAGCTTAAACCCAGTGCCGAGTGGTGGCCAGGGTGGGGTGGGGTTGGAGTAAGGCGTAGATTCTTCATATGCAGAAAAGCTCACTTAGAGTGAAAAATGGGGATAGATATTTTAAATTTTCTAAAAGTTGGTCAATTGAGGGACGGTGGTAGAGCAGGCTGGGTGACAGTTGTGTGAATACAGCCTGAGAAGTGTGTCCTCAGACCCTAGGGGGAGAAGTAAAAAAGAGTCCCTGGCCTTCCTGACACTAGCAGGGTGGTACCAGCAGCCCGGGTTTCTTAGCCAGGGTCTTAGCCTAAGGATCAAGGAGGTGTCAGAATCTACTATGAAAAGAGCAACATTAGCCAACCTTTACTGAACAGGTACGGCATCCCAGGTGTTGGCCAGGCTCTCATGGGCGTCCTCCTATTTCATCTCAACAAAAGCCAGATTAAGAAAATATTCTTGTGTCCATTTTACAGACAAAGAAACTGAGATTCAGAGAGGTCAAGATACTTGCCTGAAGCTATTCAGCTAGGTAGCTGAGAATTCAAACCCAGTCTGTGTGACAACAAAGGTGAAGCTTCTGCCCCTGGGCTCCCTTTCTTTGGCCTAGGGGGTGGCCCCCAAAGGGAAGGGAGTGACCATGAACTCTTCCCAAAGGTCTGGGATCCTGCTGCTCTGTAGGAAGTACAAGGTCAGCCTTGGGCCCGCCATATGGCTCTACACTTGGAGATGGGGCCATACTGAGAACAGAGGCTGGTTCAGTGCCTTGCAATGAAGATTATACCACCCCCTTCCCAGGGGGATGCATTTGAAAATGTGGGGAGAGTGGGGTTGTTCACATGACACCTGAGGTGCAACTGGTGTTTAGTGCCAAGCTCCAGGGGTGCCGCGCATCCTTCGATGCATAGGACAGCCCTGGACAGTGAAGGACAGGATGCAATAGCAGATGCTGGTGGAGGGAAGAGCCCAGAAGTGTTGGTTCTGGCCCCTGCTCTGTCATGAACATAGCGGGTGACTTCGGACACACCCCCTTGCTCTTCCTAAGCCAGAGGGACCAGTTGGGCACCAGGGGCTTCTGCAGCATGGGGTTGTATGTCTGGGGCGGGCACCCGGGCTATCCAGTAGTTATGTGGGGCTGGTGCACTCCTGCCCCCTGGTGGCAGAGCTGAGATCCTTAGGTTCTCCCCGCCCCATCACCACCAGCCCCACCAAGATTTTCCAAAGAACAGGGTGACCTGTCTTGTGGACCATAAGCTAGGCCTGTGGCTGGAATTGTGTGTGCACACCACATACCCCTGAACACAGAAAATAGGATTCGCTGCTGACCACATGGGATTGTTCTGGAACCCTCAAACTCACTCAAGAGTCAATCTGCCTTTAAGAGACAGCCACACCGGACTGGACAGAGATGTTGACATCAGATAGTCCTGGCTTGTTATCCGAGCTCCCCCACTCTCTCAGCTGAGTGACTTAGAAAGTTTCTCTGCACCTGTTCTTCCCTCTTGAGCAAAGCCAAGCATTGTCATACCAAGCTCCTAAGACCGTTGGGAGGATGAGCAATCAGTCGCACGGGCTAACTCCTCTGGTGATGCCTGGCACTTAGTAGGAGCGCCACAGACCACGGTTTTCCTTCCTGCAGAGACAGCACAGGGGATCTCGATCACGCCCCCGCCTCCGGGCATGAGGGTGCCCAGACCTTCTCAGACCAGGAAGCACTAACCTGCTTGCCCACTGTTGTGTTTCTCAGAGTGGGGACCACCTGCTTCAGAATCACGTAGGGAGCTTGTGAAAAGTACAGATTCCCGAGCCCCACGCCAGGCCTGAGTGCGGGGCCGGGGAATCTGAATTTTCACGAGCTCCCCTGTGACCTCCCATTGTGGGTCTCAACCCTACATCGCATCATCTGGATTCACGTGCGCAGTGACTTGTAGACTCTGGTCTCCTGAGGTCGATGAAAGATAGGGCAGAGGCTGCTTTGGAGCTGTTTCAAGTCCAAGTCACCTTGGACTTTTGAAGTTTCCTCCCGGGGGGTGGGATAGGGAACAGACACCCAGAGACTGACCCTTAGATCTCTGAGCTGGAAGGGACCTCGGGAGACCAGTTTCTCTGGCCTTGGTCCTTTGGGTGGGTTTCCAGAAATGCCGGCCCAGGCTCTGGACTGGGATCTGAGCAGTCCTCAGGAGTAGCAGGGGCGACCTTGTGTGCCCACTGCCCACTGCTGGGCAGGCTGGGGAAGATCAAGGCCTGACCCAGATTCAAGGGGAGGCCAGGCGGGAGGAGCGGAAGCCAAAAGCAATATGTGAGTTTTGCCGCCTCAGCCACGGTTCCCATGTCCTGGGCAGGGCCAAGGGCACAGCCTCTGCAGTCGGACCATCCACTTCACCACCCACCAGATGGGTGGCCCAGGGCAAGTGACCCAGCCGTCTCTGTCTCTGTGTCCTTTCTGGATTGAATGAGATATGACAGCAGCTGCCTGCTGCGGTGGCTGTGAGGATTCAGGGAACCGGTACATGCGGAGGGCAGCACCACGTCTGGTTTCGAGGAGGCAGGGCATAAATGAAGCTTCCAGTATTGATATGAGTATTAATCATAGGGTGTTTCTGCTGGAAGGAGATACAAATCTTATCCAGCATAATTATTCTCCCCTATTTTGGACCACTCCCAACAGAGATCCGTTCATTCATTCATTCCTACAAATAGTCTATTCTTTACTCTTACAAAGATAATTACACATCTGCTTTGTTTTGGGCACAGACCTGGATGCTAGGACTGTACAGTGAATTTGGAGCTTCTATTCCAGAGGGGGAAACATCATAAACAGGTCGGCCAATGTAAAAATCAATTTTTAAAAGGTGATAAGAAAATACCTCCTGATAAGGGAGTAGAAAGCAGTGGAGTCAGGGAGGACTTCTCAGAGGCGGTGACGTTTGAGGAAGAAACTGAGTGATAAACAGATCCAAGAGAGGGTATTTGAGGCGTTGTCAAGACTTTGACATTTAAAAGTAACTCGTCACTGTACGAGATGACCTTACCCAGAGGAGGAGAGAGGCCTTACCCAGCAAACCCAGTGTCTCCCTTGTCCCTGGGGATGCAGGGCTCAGAGAGTACTAGAAAGAGAGAATAAGTCTCAGCTGGCGGTGGGAGGAGAAATGGGTGGGCATATCAGAGAACCTGGCAGACAAGGGAGAGTTTCAGTTAGTTACTGAGCCAACACATCTTACTAATTGCTGGGCATCATCCTGGGCACTGGGAGACAACAAGGAGCAAAGCAGAAGTTTCTGCCGTCATGGGTCTGACAGTCTGGTGGGGAGAGCCAGACAGTCAAGCTCTTCACAGATACAATAGTGGTAGGAACCACAAATGGGATGGCGTGACCAGCGGTGGGCTGCTGTACTTTAGAGGCCGATGACTTCTGTAAGGAGATAAAATTTGTGACCCGACTGATGAGAAGGGACCAGCCAGGCAGAGCTCTGGGGGAGGAGCCTTCTAGTTAGAACAGCAAGTGCAAAGGCCCTGGGGTGGGAAAGAGCTTGGCTTCTTGGTGGGCCAGGTACTGGTGCGTGAAACAGGGATCAGGGGAAAGTGATGGGGGAGAGGGTGGTGGGAAGGGGCCAGGTGATGTCCAGCCTTATGGACCACGGGAAGAAATGTGCATTTTATTCTGAGTGCATTGGGAGAGTTTTTAGTTGGGCAGAGAGCACGATCAGCCATATGACTTTGCCCCTCTGACTCTGGGCGACACATAGAGTGCTGGCATGCGTGAAAGATGAGAACCAGGGTGATGGCCGGTAGTTGAAGAGGGAAGGTGGTCACAGTGGCCGTGGCAGGCAATGGGAGTGGAGTGCCGGGATCTGACTCAGGATACATTTTGAAGGTGCAACTGACAGCATTAGCATTGGCTGGTGGATTGGATGTTGGAGTAGGGCAACCAGAAAAACCAGGAACAATGCCCAGGCTCTTGACCGGAGCTCCGCAACAGGATAGTCAGCCCCTTGAGTGAGTTGGCCAACCTGGCAAGTTGGCGGTAGAGCCAGGACCAGAAAACCCCAGTATCGGGGTCGCCTCAGACTCATGCCCCTCCCCCACCACCTACCATCTGCCTCATATAGGACCTCAGCTCCAAGTCCAGCAGCCTGGCCACCAGTGACCCTTACACATTCCAGAACCCCGTGCCTGAGTATACATTGGGAGCTGACCACCTGTCTACCTGGCAACCTATATTCCAGAAGCTGAATCACAGGAGCTTTAACCAGCAGAGTATGAATTCACAGCTAATTATAATTGCCACCAATTAATCACCATGGCCAAGGCTGGCTGGCTTTCCACAGCTCAACTATCACCTGGATGCAATAGTCTGTGAGAGCGGGGAGCTCCTTCATGAAGCTTTAAGTGACCGAGTAATCCCGAGATAAGATGTGTCTACTCCCCAGCACGCAGACAGTTGCAGTCAAGGACAGGGGGGCAAACACTGCCAGTTCGCAGCTCGCTGAGTGCTCTATGCCAGGAAGGAACTGGTTTATCCTGCAGAAGCTGAAACTTCAAACTTCAGGACTTTGGAGGGCCGTGCATGGTGAAGGCTAGCCGCTGCTCTTTTAGTATAATGTAATTGCCCACGTTGCGGGTGCCCAGCAGAGGAGTCTAATGCCGTAACGTTCATTAGGGGCCTGTTGTGGACCGGGAGTCCTCTCCTCAAACCTTTGTGAGGTGACTCTCACCATTTCCACTTTCTACCCAAGCAAGGGTGAGCTGTTTGCCCAGGGTTCGACACACAAACAGGATCCCTCCCCAAGTCCGTCAAGTTATTCATTGAACATTTGTTCTTTGTGGCAAGCACCATTCTGAGAACTAAAGATAGAACAATGACTACCCTTATAAGATTGCCCTTATAAAGTTTGTATTTCAGGAGGAGAGACCAACAAAAGTAAACGAGGATGTCAGAGCTGGTGAGCTCTGTGAGGAACAAAAGTCAGGGAAAAGGGACAAAGAGCAATAGGGTGATGGTCAGGAGGGCCTCTCTGGGCAGGAGGCTTTGAACAGAGACCTGAATGAGGAGAAGCCCCCCATGAAGATCTGAGGAATGAGCCTTTTAGGTGGTGGAAACAGCAAGTACAAAGGCCCTTGAAGCAGGAACGTTCTAGAAGTTGAGGTCAGGGACTTTGACCAAGGGCCTTGAAGGTCATGGTAGGGTTTAGATTTGGTTCTAATCGTGACATTTCTACATTATCGCCAAAGAAAGAAGAAAGCAGAGTGCCAGGAGCCCAGGCCTGGAGATGTTTCTGGGCTGGGGAGGAGCCAAGGAGGGCGAATGGGCGTCTGAGGGAGGAAAACCCAAGAGCAGGGTCCGGACTGACAGCAGCTCTGTTCCTCCTACTCCCGGCCCCCAGGCCAGTGGTCCTCAAACCTGGCTGTGCACATGCAGAGACAGACTCCCAGGGCCCATCCCACACTACAGAACCGGAATCTTTGGGGTCCAGATAACACCCGTCCCGTCCCCACCAGAGCCTGGAGCCAGTTGAGTGAGGCAGAGGGGAGCCCCAGTGTCAGTGGATGACTGGAGGCTGTCGTGGAGGTTTGGGGGCTTGAGGTGCTGACGTGCTGCCCCCCAAGGGGCCTCACTGCCCCGCTATGCCCACCAGGTGGCGGAACACGCAGGTTCTCTACAGAGAACAGAGACCCCCAGACTGGTCCCAGTCAGAGAGGCCACCCTCCCAGTGGGGGGTGGGAAGCCGGGACAGGGATGCAGTGATTTTTTTTTCCCTCCAGTGGAGATTTTTTAGATAAACTAACAGTCTCGGGGACTTTGGGTGTGCGGGGTGAAGGAGGAGGATGGGCGAATCCCCCATCTCCAGCTTGGGCGGCTGAGTGGTGTCATATTTGGAGGTAGAGCACCCTCACATCCCTCGTGCCTCACTAACCAGGTAGTAATGCATTCGTACGAGCTTCTGGGCTTGGACAGACCACCTGTGGTTAAATTTTGATTGATTAATTTTTCCAATTATAAAATTAACCCAAGTTCATTAGGGATAATTTTGAAAAGACCAAAAAAAAAAAGTCCTATTTGACCTCTTTCTCTCCCTTTTTCCTCAGCAGTGGGCTTTTTTTTCCTTAGCTGGGACCCTATTCTCAAGTAAATCTATCTATTTTAAAAATTCTGTTTCGGGCGCCTGGGTGGCTCAGTCGTTAAGCATCTGCCTTCGGCTCAGGTCATGATCCCAGGGTCCTGGGATCGAGCCCCGCATCGGGCTCCCTGCTCGGCAGGAAGCCTGCTTCTCCCTCTCCCACTCCCCCTGCTTGTGTTCCTGCTCTCGCTATCTCTCTCTCTGTCAAATAAAGAAATAAAATCTTTAAAAAATAAAAAAATAAAATAAAAATTTTGTTTCATTATATAAGCATCTTTTTCAGATTTACAAACTTTTCTTAAGAATCTTTTTTTTATGGCTTATTCTCCACGGGGCGGATGTGCTGTAGTTTACATAACGGATCCCCTGATGTTAGAAATCTCCAGATTGCTATCACTTCCGCATTATAAAGGCAGTGGTAGGGTCTTTACTTACTATTTGCCGCATTCAGGATTGTTTTCTTAAGATTAGCATTTCAGAAATAGAATTCCTGGGCCAGCGGGGATGCACATCTTTCCCCCCTTTTTTTTATTGGGTAAAATACACATAACATAAAATGTAGTATTTTAGGCATTTTTAAGGGTACAGTTCAGTAGCATTAAGCACATTCACTGTGTCTGCCACCACCACCGTCCATCTCCAGAGCTCTTTTTTTTTTTTTTAAAGATTTATTTATTTTAGAGAAAGAGAGCGAGCATGAGCAGGGGGAGGGACAGGGGAGAGAGAATGAGAGAGAGAGAGAAATCCTCAAGCTGACTCCCTGCTGAGTGCGGAGCCCAACATGGGGCTCAATCCCACAACCCCGAGATCATGACCTGAGCCGAAACCAAGAGTCGGCCACTCCACCGACTGGGAGCCCCCCAGAGGGCCTCCCCTTCACCGACTGAGCCCCCCAGGTGCCCCTGCAGAGCTCTTTTCATCCTGCGAAACTGAAACTCTGTCCCCCTAAATGCTAACGCCCTCTTTCCCCCTCCCCGAGCCCTTGGTCGCTGTTCTACTTTGTGTCTCTATGATTTTGGGAGTACACGCTGTTCTCAGGTTTTTTTTGTTTTTTGTTTGTTTGTTTGCTTTTAAAGATTTTATTTATTCCTTTGAGACACAGAGATACAGAGAGAGAGAGAGAGAGAGCATGAGCAGGGAGAGAGACAGAGGGAGAGGGAGAAACAGGCTCCCCGCTGAGCCAGGAGCCCGATGTGGGGCTTGATCCCAGGACCCTGGGATCATGACCTGAGCTGAAGGCAGACAGACGCTTAACCATCTGAGCCACCCAGGCACCCCTGTTCTCAGGTTTTGATCCGTATTGTCAAATGGCCCTCCGGGCCGTTTATATCAATGCACACTCCCACCAGCGAGGTCCTCGAGCACCCACCTGTTTTCATCACCTCCTTAACAGCTTGGGATTAAAAAAATTGATCTTTGCTAATTTGGTGAAAAATACCACCTTGCCTCTGGTCGGTGGTTTTCAGCGTTGCACCGTATCCCATCCAGGAGGCTGGCCTGTGGTTTAGCTGACCGCCTCAGGTGGGGTTGTGCATGTAGGGCGTTTCCAGGCTTGGGGCTGTACCTGTTACACTGCTGTTAAGGTCTCTGTGCTTAAAACCTAAACTGATTCTCTGCCCTTGTTTCTCTCTTTCAAGGGCGCTATGATGCACGGGCCCGCGTCCTCATCTGCCACATGACCTCCCTCTTCCGAGTGCCCTTGGGGGAGCTGGATCTCCTTGAAGAGACGTTCCTTGAGAGCCTGAAGGAAACCAAAGAGGAGGAATCTGAGTAAGGGAGCCCCGTGACCCCAGCCCTGCCTGCCAGGAATTGAGGATTTCCACTTGAGTGCCCTGCAGATAACAGATGGTCCCCTCTTCCCTCCCCGCCATTAAGAGCTGGTGCAGGGGGATGGAAGGAGCACTGGACCAAGAGTCCCAATGCAGCCCTGACTCGATGTATGGCCTTAGCAGGTCACTTCCCCTCTCTGGTCCCCAGTCCTCAGTTGTACAAAGTGGGGATTAAATGGATTATGGCGGGGGGGGGGGGGGCGTGAGTCTGTGACATCAATAGTCTGTGACCCTGGCACCCCGTTCCGCCACCTCAGGCTCTTGGAATACCTTGTCCATGGGCCAGAGTGGCCTGGATCAAAATCCTATCTCTGACACCCATCTACTTGTTGACCTTGGACAGCGCCCCCCTTCCCTAAACCACAATATTCTTATCTGTAAAATGGGAATAAGGATAGCGTCTTCCCAGGGTCACTGTGAAAACCTAACATGGTCGTGTGGAGGGCTCGGCCCAGGGCTGGCCCGTAGCAGGGGCGCAATAGATAGGAGTCCTTCCCTTCCGGTACCTTCCAGCTGCAGAGCGGCTTTGCTATCTGCATGGTCAGGCGGGTATAGAGGGAAATTGTCCTGGTCGCTTGGCCAGAGCTCAGCTCTTGGCGGAACACCTTCCACGGGATCTGATACCACAGCAATCAGTCAATCCCGGTCACGGTCTAATTGCGGGCTCTTTGCACCAGGCACATCTCCCAGCGCCCTCTTTGTCCAGCACGATGGCTCTCTTGGAGCGGCCAGTTTGCGCCAGTCCCACGTAGCTTTGAAGCCAGCTTCAGAGCTGGGGAGCTGCCCTCCTGCCTGGGGTTAGTAGGGCAAAGGAAGGGGCTGTTTCCTGGAGAAAGGAAGCAACTTGATCTGTTGAAGTAACCTGAGAACAAACAGGCTTGTGTTAATTCCCAGAGCTGTGTCAGTAAAGAAACACCTGGATCCAGGCCCATGACCATAGTCACGAGCAGGGCCCAGAGCCTTGTCTTGTTGCACACGGACACGCACATGCATATATGTATGCTTGGAAAATCTTAGCTATTTGTTTGGAAATGTTATTATCAGAAGAAAAACTTGTTACCGAGAGGATTTGTTCTGCCGATACTCATAATGCCGGATCAGAGATGATGCGAAACAGAAGTTCTAGGAAAGCCCAGCTCAGCGTGTGATATTGGGGAAGTTATTTAACCTCTCTGGGCTTCCATTTTCCTCATCTGCAAAATGGGACAATAATAGCACCCTCCTTATAGGGTCCTTGGGAGGGCTCAAATGAGTTCATACATGGGAAGTGCTTCGAGCAGGACTTGCACAGAGTAACTGGTTGAAAAATATCATTATTTGCTGTAGTACATCATCATCGTTCACATTCCTACACATGAGCCCTTTCCTCAGAAAAATACTCCACATGTGTAAGTTTTAAATTCTGCTTTAGGGACTCTGGAGACCTTTCAGATTCTTCCTGTGGTCTCTGGAAGGGTCTGATACCCAGGGGAGGCCTAGAGACTATTGGGCCAGGAGACCTAGTTCTCAGTGTGATTCTGCTACTAAATGTCTGTGTGGCCCTGGGCATGTTGCTTTCCCTCTCTGGGCAACGGCACCAGTTTTTTTCACCTAGACAAGTAGAGGATCAAATTCTGTGCAGGTTCCTTTTAGCTCCACGGTTTGTGTTTCTGCAAGGTGAGCTTATCACTCGACACCCTGAGGCGATCCTTTGCAGCTCGGGTTTGGGGGATGATGTACATTTCTGTTCTTGGGTTCCCCCCCCGCAGAGCCCAGAGGCCACCCGAGCTTCCCCCACATGTTCGGTGACTTCACTTCCCTGTGCCTCAGCTCCTTCACCTCCAGCAGAGGGGTGATGGCTATATCTCCATCGCAGGGGTATTAGGAGGATTAAATGAATGGATGCAGATCAGAAGCTTGGACCAGCGCCTAGCACATAGTAGGTGCCCATAAATGTTAGTGCATGTCCTGCTGGCTTAACACTGACCACATCAGAATGACATGGTCAACACGTAGCTGTCCCTGAGCGCTCAGTAGATGCAGGACAAGATGCCATCTCATCTGATGCACAGACAGTCCCCTGATGGTTCTGCAGAGGAAGAAACAGAAGGTCAGAGGGGTGACGTACCTCGGCCAAGGTCACACCACTGGCCAGTGGCACCATCAGATTCAACCACCGTATCCATCTGAACGGCACTCAGTGCATCCCTCACAGCATGGTTGACACCCCCAGGTTCCCTCCTTAATTCTAAAGAAAGCAGTAAAGATACTTTTTTTTTTTTTTTTTAAGTAGGCTCCATGCCCAGTGTGGAGCCCAATGCGGGGCTTGAACTCATGACCCTGAGATCATGACCTGAGCCGAAATCAAGAGTCAGATGGTTCACCAACTGAGCCACCCGGGCGCCCCAGTAAAGATCATTCTTAATGGGGCTTTCTGTGCTTTTACTTAGGAATCTGTCTCTAGAACTCCCAGAAATAAGCTCTCCCTCTATCAACTGGAGAAGGTGATTTTAAAAAAAGAAAGACAAGGTGTCGATAATGGTGATGAGGATAAGAAACACCCTCTCATGGTGGGAGATGAGTGGCAGAGGGTGACCTTTATTTGTGGATCCATGCAATAGGCAACATGGGTGTCTTGTTCTTCACCATGTATCCATGGCTTCAACCTCTGTCCTTGGAAGGTTGACGTGGAACACCAACTCAAGGTCATTTCTGGCACCCCAGAGCATGAGCGTGGCAGAGATTGCCATGGTATCTGACCTGTGGGCGGTCAATAATGGGAACGGGGCTCCATTTGGATTTAGCATCATGCCCTGAATTCCCATATCCAAATATAGGAAGCATTGTAGACGTAACTCCCAGCCAGCATCTCCTGTGGTGCTTTAGACATTGAAATTCAGTCAGACAATGGAATTAACTGCAAGAGTAAAATGCTGTGTTAATTAATGATGATAGGCAAAGCCTTTCGTTTCATGTACAAAACAGTTATTAAGAACGTTCGAGTACTTAAATAAGTAAAGAAATCAGTTTGGGTTAATATTGAGAGAGAGGTCCTTAGCTAAATAACTTGGGGGAAAATACTGTATTCTCTTTGATTCAGCAAATTTTTATAAACATTTAAATAATAATGGTAGAGATTAGAGTATATCATCCATCTAATCTTTGTTAAATGGATTTGATACACTAGGATTCATACATTTAAGTAAAACAGCTTCAAGAACCATGTTTACTGTTTAGGTATTTTATTCCCTTTAGGGTATGAGCTCCCCCCCCACTCTGCATAAACTCCGCTAAAAGGGAAGATTATCTAGTATCATGGTTGCACAGATGTCGCTGCAGGAAGAATCTAGAAGCAGAAATTTATATAACTTTACAACATTTCAGATGGGTCCTAGTAGCTCAGAAGTTTTATTCTTGATGGTGACTGGCCTGTTCTCTGGCTAAATATTTTATTTAGCCAAAATGCCTCGCTGGCTTTATAGATGTGGGCGGTGCATGGGGGAGTAGATACTGTAGCAACGTGTTCACGTCCAGTCCTTGTCGGAATGATTAGGTTCTGTTCAAGAAAAGGTTTTCTGAGCACCCTCCAGGTCCCGAGCCCAGGACAAGCTGCTGAGGGTAGAGAGCAAGAAAGGTCCTGTCCGGGCGATTGTCCAACTTAAGATACAGCAGGTCCCTGGAGGGCTTGCTGTGGGTATAGCTCCCTGACCACCTGCATGCCCAGAGCTTCTGGCCCAGAAAGCTGTGATTTTAACAGCTACCCTGGGGGCTTGTGATGCAGTTGATACAAAGCCCCACCCTTTGAAAACCAGTGGTCTAGAATTCCATGCTGAGTACAGAGGGTCAGGGGCCCCAGAGTCCAGGCATTTAGGCAACCCTGGGGCTCAGGCAGGCTTCCTGGAGGAGGTGACTCTTGAATGATGACTAATGTATAGGCAGCCAGGGGAAAGTGAGAAGGTCCTTGACAGCCGAGGCCCAGCAGGAGCACAGGGACTGAGGCCCAGGCCATGCCCGGGGGCAGTGCAGTGTTTCTGGAGGGCAGACCATGAGTGAGGAAATAATGAGCAACGAGGCTGGAAAGGAGGCAGGGGCCAGGTCACCGAGGGCCTCAGTGTCATGCTGGAGAGGTGACACTATCCTCACTCAGGGCAGAGGGAAGGGACACGGAGGCTGGGAGGGAGGGAGGCAGGCGATCAGGGTTGTACTATCTATCACTATGGTGGTGCTGTCCTCATCCCCCCATTTCCAGTCCCTACGTGAGAAAATTGTAGCTCAGGAGTATTGGGTGACCCGGCGAGATCGTGGTGGAACTGGGCTCGGATACCTCCGCCCCAAATTTCCGCACTGTGTCCCAGCCCGAGTTTGTGAAATGAGATGCCGCTGATTCAGAGACAGCTGCTTGGCACATACGCGTTCCTGTTGCACGTCCTCAGCAGCTGAGTCTTTTCCTCAGACCTTGAACTCTGCCAAAAACAACTAATTGCCAACGTTCCAGTTTGCACGGAGTGGTGCTAGCGATCAAGGGCCAAAGTATATCTCCAGCCTGCATGTAGGAGGCAGTTATCGTAATAATGAAAGGAACGATAATAGCGGCAAACATACTGACCGATTACAATATGCCAGTCGCTGTGTGTGGATTATCTCATTTGCCCTCCCAGTGCCACCGGGGATGAAGTGCTATTATTATCCCCATTTGCAGGGGGAGGCAAGTCAGATGGGTCAAATAATTGGTACTTAGTCACAGTAAGTAGCTCAACCAACAGCATAGACTGGCTTTTGCTGCAGTTAACAAATGACCTCCGAATCTCAATGGCTTACAGCAACAAAGGTGCATTTCTTGTTCATAGTAAGTGTCCATTGCAGACTGGCAGTGGCTTTAGTCCACACTGCACTGTCGGTCCTGGGTCCTGGGTCCAGGGTGACGGAGTGACCCCTATCTGGAATGTTGCTGGTTCGTGGCAGAGCAGAAGGAGGCTCATCAGACCCCTGCGCTGACTCTTAAAGATTGTTCCAGAAATGACACGCACACACCACTTCCACTGACCTTTCATTGGCGACAGTGGGTCATGGGGCCCCTCAGTGCAACAGGGCAGGGATGTGTAATGTTTGTGCAGGGAGGACCATTACAGGGAGGGCTAGCCGAACCTGGTGGATGGTGCTCCACTACCACACAGCAGAGGTCGAGGTCAAGTTCACAAGGTCAAATCCTGACATCAGAACCCACGCTCTGTCGCCATCCTGCCTTCTGCTTTGCTCAATGCACACAGTTCAGCCTCATCCCACGTCCGATGGCATGAATTTCAGCCACGGAGAAGCAGCGCCTGTGGTGTGCATGGGGACGTTGATGTTGGGTTTCCGCTTCCCTTAGTGAAGTAGCTGTGAAGGGCTGTACTCGACACCCGGGAGGGGGGCGTGGGAAAAGAATTCGTTGAGGTGAGCCGGCAGAGAACCAAACGGCGGAGCAGCTCCTGAACGCCCAGCTCAAATCCCACTTCTCTTCGATGACTGGAGGATGAGCTACTTCTCAAGACAACGTGCGGTTCAGGAGGAACGAGATGGGAAGGAAACGAGTCTTGGTCGAGGGCTGCGTGGTTCTGCTCACAGATACTCAACGTGCAGAAGTACCAGCACGAAGCCCACCCTTGGTGACGGGTTGTTGGTTGGGTGGATGAAGAAAGAATGCGTTCCATCTTTACAACCTGCAACCTGACGTGATAGCTGTTATTAACCCCATTTTACAGAAGAGGAAGCTGAGGCTTGGGGAAACGCACATAGTCTCGTGATAATAGCAGCCACCTTTTCGGTCACCCCTCGCGGTGTGCCATCATGCTAAATGTGTGACAGGCATGCTCTTCCTCGATGCCCACAGCCCCTCAGGAGGGTGATGCTGTTGTCCCTTCACTGGTCTGTCATTCGGGCACAATAATAAAACTGCTTCCAGGGTAAGAGAAACCATGTGAAGTACGAAGCACGGCGGCTGGCAAGAAGGATCCCTCAGTAAATATTAACCATTTTCCCTCTTGATCATCATGCTGTCACGCTATACATTGAGTTGTTGTCCAAACTCCAACCTCAGCTCAGAGTTCGTGCTCATGAGGACTGCACCGACCTGCCCTGGGTCCCTCATCCTGCTCCTGATAGCCCCACAGCACGGGGGCCGCCCACCTGACACGGGGGCCGGGTTTGATGCACGCTAAGGGCAGCCGTCCTCAGCTTCAGCTGACCCAGTTCACCCCAAATGCTTCCTTTCTGCTCGATTTTATAGCTTTTAAAGGTCAAGTCTGGCTGATTGTAGCTATTGCCCCAAGGCCACGGTCTCTGATAGCTGACATTTTCAGCGGGAGATGGGATCAGATGGTGGGGAGCAGGGAAGGGAAGGGCAGACGGGGGCGATGGAGTCTGTGCTTGTATTTGTACTTGTTCTGGGTCCATCTGTTCAAAGATATTTTTTGTGCTGCTTTTGCTATTATTATTATTTTTGTCTTTTTATTATTCAAATTGCAACCCTGTTAGGACGGATCCATTGGGTAAGTAGCACATCGCACACACTGGGATTTCCCAGCTGGGTTTTAGAAACTTCTCAGCTTCTTAAAACCATCGACCGGCCCAGGGTGACTTGGGTACCTCGCTCTGCATGGCAGCGTGCAAGCATGGATCCTAGCTGGGGGCTTGGTGAGGCGGGGTGGTCTCAAGGGGTGCCAGGCACAGCCAGCCCTAAAGACCAACCTCTTTCCCCCCAGGACGGCTGAGGCGTCCCGGAAGAAGAAAGAGAACCGGAGGAAATGGAAACGCTATCTCCTGATAGGCCTGGCCACTGTCGGGGGCGGGACCGTGATCGGTAAGGCCAGCCCAGGTTGGGCGGGGGCCACAGGGGCCGGGGCGGTGCAGAGCGAGGGACGATGCCAGGCTTGAAGCTAGAGAGGACAGTGTAAGGGGGTCAGCTGGGAGGTGGCCCCCAGCGCGCAACAGGTGCTCCGTCAGCAGGAAGTGCGTTCATTCGCCTTCCTAGAAGCATCCATGGAAGGCAGTGGGCGGCCACTGGAGGAAGAACCAGGAAGGCCGCATCTTCCCGCCTTTACCTGCCATGGGCTGTTTTCCTTGCAGGCGTGACCGGGGGTCTAGCTGCCCCTCTCGTGGCCGCTGGGGCCGCCACGATCATTGGCAGTGCTGGGGCAGCGGCTCTGGGCTCGGTGGCCGGCATCGCCGTCATAACCTCGCTGTTCGGGGCGGCTGGAGCTGGCCTGACAGGTAAGGTTCCAAAGGAGTGGTGGCCCCTGGGGGATGTTCAGCCAGGGAGGCCCGGCTCTTACAGGACAGGCCCAGATTCTCACCCGGGATGGCTCCCCAGGGGACAGAGGAGGACACGACTCTTCTCACGCTGGGTCCCAGCCCTGCGGGAACTCGCAACAGGCTTCCTGTGTTTACCAGTATCACCGGGGGAGGGGGGCTCCAAATCATACGTGTCAGCAGCCCCCTAGTCACACAGAGATCCCTGTTCCACTCCCCGGGGGGAGGGGGATCCATCCCTCCCCACATGGAGAATCATGGTCGGTTTGATCCACTTTTTTGAGAGGAGTGTGTTACACCGGTGATGTTCGTGGGAAGAAAAGATCTAGAACCAATGGGGTCAGGATAGAGCATTGAGTTCCAGCCCCAGATCTGCCGTTGGAAGCCGGCCAGCCTTGGGAAGCATCTTAGCCTTGGCTGTAATCGGGGACAATAATGGCAACTACCCTGTAATGACTTAAAAATGAGACATTTGTCCAGGGAGAGGACACGCAGTTGGCACTCACTGTGAGTGTGCGAGCACAGAGAGCCACTCTAACATTCCTGGGGTCCCCAGTCATCTCCACCCTCATTTTTGTATCTGGGTCTTTAGGATACAAGATGAAGAAGCGTGTCGGGGCCATTGAAGAGTTCACGTTTCTGCCTCTAACAGAAGGCAGGCAGCTGCATATCACCATCGCCATCACAGGATGGCTGGCATCCGGCAAATACCGTGAGGACCAGGGGCAGAACAGAGAAGGGTGGGGGGATGGGGGAGGTGTTAACTGAGCTGGGACAGCTGCTGTGGGCCAAACCCTGGCCTAGGCCCTTGCCTGTGTATACCACTGGAGGGGTGGGGGAGGAGCCCCATTTTGCAGAGGAGGAAACTGAGGCTCAAGAAGGTGAGATGACTTCATCCCATACCCATCCACTCTTCATCTATCCATCAATCTGTGCACATATCCATCCATCCATCCATCCATCATCCACACACCCACCCATCCGTCAACCATCCATCCACCTACCCATCCACCTGTCTACCAATCCATCCACACATCCATCCATCCATCATCCACCCAACTATCTATCCATCCACCCACCTATCCATCCATCCACCCATCCGTCACCATATACCCACTCACCTATCTACTCATTCAGCTATTCACCCACTCATCCGTATATCCATCCATTGGTGCATCCATCCATCCATTACCTATCTATCCATCCAACTATCTACCCATTTGTCCAACCATCCACCCACCCATTCATTCATCGATGCATGCATCCATCTACCCACCTATCCACTCAACCATCCATCCATTCACCCATTCATTCACCCACCCATTCACCTATTAATTCATCCATTGAGCAGTACTTATAGAGTATTGTACACAGCACATGCCAGACATTGAGCCAGACCCTAGGAATTCAGTGGTGAGCAGCACCGCCATGGCCTTGGCCCCCATGGAACATGTGATCCAAGGGAGAAAACGGATGACTGAGCAATAATTACAGGGAAGGTTTATGGATGGCACAGTACAAGACACAACAGAGTGTTTCTGGAGAATGAGGGGAAGGTTCCTGGAGAAAGTGACATTTAGGCTAAAGACTGGGAGTTAACTGGGTAAAGAAGGAGCAAGAAGTATAAACCAAGCAAAGGAACAGCATGTACCAAGGCCCAGGGGTGCAAAGGAAACACAGGATGACTGGAACAGGGAGCTAGAAGGCAGAGGTATTGACAGGGTCAGATCATGCTGGAGCATGTGAGGTGAGGCAAGGAGTTTGAATTTATCCTCAGAGCAAGTAAGAGAGAGCAAAGGATTTTAAGCACGTGACTTAAAGTTGAAAGGACTTGAAGTAGGTGAGAGATCCGTACATCTTGACCTCAAGCAAATTACTTAACCTCTCTGTGCCTCAGCTGCTTCATTTGTAAAATAGAACAAATTATCCCTGCCTTTCAGGATACTTGCAAAGTTTAAGTTAAACAAGCTAACACATGGAAAGCACCTGGTTTCTCACTGACATTCTACAAACATTTGTCCCCTTTGCTGCTCTAATTTGAACATGCGTTTCGGGGAGATTCTAACCAGGGTGGCATCAAGGACTAACACCGTGGTCCACCCACTGCCTGGCTCACTGTTGCAAGTGTCCAGTGTGAGGCTCAGCAAACAGTTCATCACTGAGAGAGAGAGGGAGAGAGAGAGAGCAGGGTGGGTCAGGGAACCCGGAGCATCCCAACCAGACACATGCTGGCAGCCTCCTGAGTTTCCAGATCTCTCTCCTGAGTTTCCAGATCTCTCTCCTGAGTTTCCAGATCTCTGGGATCTGAGGGTAGAAGCCACAGCTCTTCTAAATAAGACAGAAGAAAGCAAGTGAGAAAATGTCCAGGCTCTGTATAGAGGCATCCATCCCCCTGCATCTGGTCAAGTGCCAGAGCCTTATTGGTGTGGGATGGCCAGACCCCATCCCCACACAGTGGGCCTCCAACGTTGACTGAGCACCTAGTCTGTGCCTACCCCGAGTCAGTCATTTTACCCACAAAGTGGGAACTTGATATGCCTTACCCCACGGGATCCTCACATCCACCCCCTGAGGTGGGGGCTGTTCCTGTCCTGATCTGGCAGAAGAGGAAGCCCAGAGGGGTCGCATGAGGTTCAGGAGAGTGGCAGATGCAGGATTCAAACCCTTGTCTCCCGACCCAAAGTTCATGGGTGTCTCCGTTCACTCCTTTCCGTGATACCACGCTGCAGGCAGGACCGAGACAGGAGGGAAGGAGTAAGAGCAGGCATCTAAGTTAAGGAATTTGCGATTCTGCCCAATCTGGAAACAAATTCCTTCTCTTTGTTTTACCCTCACTCGCTCTATTGGCTGCAGGTCAAAGGCCAAATTCAGTGTGATTTGCTCTGTTGGCCCCAGGTCGAAGGCCAAATTCACTGTAGCGGGAAGAACCCCTCTTCAGTGTTCTCCAGCAGCCTGGTGCAGCGTGCTCTCCAGACCAGGGAGGGGGGGTGGGTCAAAGAAACGAGCAAACTAGATGAAGTTCAGGAGGGAGAAAAAGGTAGCTTTTCCCGTCTCTGCCGGGAGAGAAGCCGTTGCTTCTGTGTGCGATAGGGACAGTTGGATTCTCTGCAGCCCAGCCCTTGGTTAAATAGAATTACTCACACTAGTGACAACAGTTTTGCAGCTACCTGGGTACTAGTGCGAGCATCTCGGGGGGCCTTGCTCACTGAGTCCCTCGCTCCAGGCCAGGGAGGTGGGCATCATTGTCACCCCCGTTTTATAGATAAGGAAACTGAGGTTCACAAGGGCTGCTCGGGGTCACCTGGCTAGCCAGGGACTGGGCAGACTTACCACTGTTCTGTCTGGCTCCATAGCGCATGTTTGGGGCCTCGGGGTGATACAGCGCTTTACAGTTTATATAATGCAGTGCGTGCGACCTCTCACGTGATCCCCACGACACTCAGGAGTCAGATGTTATCATTCCATTCTTAGAGATGTAGGACCCGAGGGGGCATGCCTGGCTGTGAGCCAAGCAACCAGGAAGCTGCCGAGCCGGGACACAGCCCTCCTCACCCTTACCCTCCCCCACCCCAGCCCCTGCTCTCCACCCTGAGCTGTCGCGGAGCCGTGACAGGGTCCCTGCAGAGGGGGGAGCAGCCTCAGGATGGTGCTTGCATTGGCCTGGCACCGTCCGGTAGGCACGAGGCCTTTGAGTCAGGCAGGGAGCTGACTCCCTAGTCCTTCTCGCCGAATAGAGTGACTGTGTGATGTGTGCACGTCCCTGTCCCTGCCGACTGAGGCCTGGATGGCTCATTTTCCCCAGCTACGAAGCAGGGCAGTGGTGGCCCCTATTTCAGAGGCCGTGGAAGATGCAGGTTTTTTTTGGGGGGGGTAGGCAGAGTGTAAGTGAGAAATTGGGGAGCAATGGGGCTGGGAAGGAGGCAGGAACCAGCTCACCGTGGGCCTCAGTGTCATGCCGGAGAGGTGACACTATCACTCAGGGCAGAGGGAGGGGACGGAGCAGGGGGGAGAGGGAGGCAGACGGTCAGGGTTGGACTTGTGTCTGACATTGGTCACTGTGGTGGTGCTGTCCTCATCCCCCATTTCTAGTCCCTAAGTGAGAGCACTGAAGCTCAGAAACACCGGGTGACCCAGTGAGATCATGACAGAGCTGGGCTCAGATGCCTCTGCTCCAAACTTCCAGATCGTCTCCCAGCCCGAGTTTGTAGAATGACTTCCCGCTGATTCCCAGAGCCAGCTGCCTGGCGCAGTGCACATTCCTATCATCCATCCTCAGCAGCTGATGCCAGAATGACTGCAGGGTGAGAGAGAGTAGCACTTCACACATAGAGAAGTTCCATCACTTCATTCCTACGACTACACTCTAAAGGGAGCTAAATATTCATCTGCCCACTGCGCAGATAAGCACAGTAAGGCTCCGGGTGGGATAGTGGTGTGCCCAGGGTCACCCCACTACTAATGAATGCAGAGTTGGGACTCGAACCCCAGCCTGCTGACTCCTGGGGTGGTGCCGTGCTTCGCTGACAGCTGCCGCACATCAGCAGGGGTGGTCCTCTGTCTGCCCACAAGGACACGTGGTCCCCGTCACAGACAGGAGAGACCCCACCTACCTGTGTTCTCCCCTAGGCACCTTCAGCGCCCCATGGACGGCCTTAGCCCGCAGCCGCGAGCAGTACTGCCTGGCCTGGGAGGCCAAGTACCTGATGGAGCTTGGCAATGCCCTGGAGACCATCCTCAGTGGTCTGGCCAACATGGTGGCCCAGGAGGCCCTGAAGTACACGGTGTTGTCTGGTAAGCCCCCCGACCCCACACTCCGCCCCACCACTAGCAGCATGCCCACTGCTACCATATCTTTGCACGCCCGGGGCTCCCAGGGAGTCAGGCACTGTGCTGGGCTTTAGGAACACAGAGAAGTTAAGGCTGCATTCCTGTCCATGAAGTTTATGGTCTTTGCGGGGAGGGGACAGGTAAACAGCCAAGCACATTGTCACACAGCCTATCCATTAGCTATTGCTGCATAACAAGCAACCCCAAAACCCAGTAGCTTAAAACAGCAGTCATTTCTCATAATAGCAGAGAAGTCACAAGGCTTCATTTGACTGATCTTAGCTGGGCCTGCTCATGCATCTGTGGATCAGCCGACTGTCCAGTGATCTAGGCTGGCCTTGTCTGGGGCAACGAGAGCAACTCGGCTCTGCTCCATTTGTCTGTCACCCTCCCCCTGGGACCAGCAGGCTAGCCCACACCAGCTGCGGAAGTGCACAAGAGGCTAGCCCCCGTGCACAAAACCATTTCAAGTCTCACATCAACTCATATCTCGTTGGCCAAAACAAGTCCCATGGCTGAGCCTAGTGTGGATGGCAGGGCAGGGCTGGGCACCGCTGAGTAGAGCCCAAAGTGGGAGGACACAGGATGGAGTGACAAATCAAGGCCATCTTTGGAATCCCAACCATGACAGATGCTTGAACAGAAGGAATCTAGTCCATGAATCAAAAATGCATGAGCTGCAATTTTCTTCATTGCTATCTAGCAGTTTGGCGGCCCTTGGAAAACATGTGGGTTCCAAGTTCAAGACTCTGCATGCGTTCACTTGGGCATCCATTAGCCAGCCCGTCACTTCCCTAGAAGGGCCTCCCCACACTGCTTTCCTCACTGATATCCCACCTCTGCAGGCATCGTGGCTGCCCTGACCTGGCCAGCCTCACTCCTCACTGTCGCCAACGTCATCGACAACCCCTGGGGTGTGTGTCTCCATCGGTCAGCGGAGGTCGGCAAGCACCTGGCCCACATCCTGCTCTCCCGGCAGCAGGTACCTGGGACTGGCTGTGGGGCGGGGGTGGGGGCAAGAGGGGAAGTGAGTGAGCTGACCTGTGCACAGATGTCAGCCCTAGAGACAAGCCCACATGGAGACAGTCTAGTGGCTTTGGGGGGTGCTGAACGGTCTTCACTGCCCCATCTTTCAAGTCACAAAAGTACCCCAGGATGGACCAGTGAGAAGAGAATTTGAGATTGTGCATTTCTAGCAGGTAATTAGGTAAGCGCTGAATAACGGACATCTGCGGGGATGGGCGGGGCCAGGAGCTCCTTCCTGCAAGCATAGAGCTACCATCTGAGCGGATCTTCAGTGGTCCAAATACCACGTACGATGGTCAGGAAGATAAATGATCATCAGACTTTTAAAATTTGGGGGCGCCTGGATGGCTCAGTTGGTTAAGCGTCTGGCTCTCGGCTTCAGCTCAGGTCACGATCTCAGGGTCCTGGGATTGAGCCCTGCATCGGGGTCTGCGCTCACTGGGGAATCTGCTTGAGGATTCTCTCTCCCTCTCCCTCTGCCCCACCCCCTTCATGCATTCTCTCTCTCTCTGTCTCTCAAATAAATAAATAAATCTTTATTTAAAAAAAAACAACAAAACTTTAGGGCGCCTGGGTGGCTCAGTCGTTAAGCGTCTGCCTTCAGCTCAGGTCATGATCCCAGGGTCCTGGGATCGAGTCCCACATCCGGCTCCCTGGGAAGCCTGCTTCTCCCTCTCCCACTCCCCCTGCTTGTATTCCCTCTCTCGCTATGTCTCTCTCTGTCAAATAAATAAATAAAATCTTTAAAAAAAAAAAAAAACCTTAAAAATTTGAATCCAGTACTTACCAGGGAAATGAAACTGCCCCCTTCAAAATAAACTTGAATAAATGGAGACAGAAGTTTGGGGAAAAGTTTCAGAGATGACTGTATGGTTAGGATTAGTTTGAGCTGCAAGTGAGAGAAAACCCCAAATCACGGTGGTTTACACAAGGCGGAAGTCTGTTTCTCAAGGAGAAGCTGAGGAAGGCAGTCTTACACAAGAATGCTTGCCATGAAGATGTCCAGGTGCCTTCTGGCTTGTTGCTCTGTTGTCCGTGGTCTTGACCTCGTGGTCCTAGATGTCAGCATCAGCTCCAGCCAGCAGGAGAAAGGAAGGGCCGAAGATGAAAGAGCAAAGGCCTTGTAGCATTTCCACCAACGTCTCATTGGCCAGACCCTGGTCCTAGGACCATCCCTACTGGCGCAGAACCTGGGGAAGGTCATCTTTCTTCTGTGTGTCAGAGAACCCAGCTGAAGTTCAGCTATGGGAAAAGGCGAGGATGGATATTGAGGGACAACCAGCAGTTTCTGCCACAATGGGTAAACTGCTTGAGAAACCAGACCCCCCCCAACCTCTGATTTCTGTGTCTTTGCCAGAAGAAAGAGAGAAGTCCTGTGCCAGGTTTGGCTGTAAGGCAAAGACCAGAGTGGTATTGGCTTAAACAAGGCAGGAGTTTACCCTCTCCCTTGGAACAGCCTGGATGTCAGCATCCGGGGCAATGCGATGTGTCTTCATTTCCTCTTGCTGTAACATAGGACCATAGGCTTAAAACAACACAGATTTATTGTCTTACAGCTCTGAGGTCAGAAATCTACCATGGGTCTGCAGGGCTGCATCCCTTATAGAGGCTCCCGGGAGCATCCACGACCCCACCTTTTCTGGCTGCCAAAGGGCTACCTACTTTCTTTGGCCGGTAGCTCCCTTCCTCCAGCTTCCGAGCCAGCAGTGTGGCATCTGCAGATCTTTCTCTCTGTCCCTTGCTCCTGCCAGCACGTCACCCGTCTGACTCTGACCCTCCTGCCTCCCTCTCTGTCACATAAGGTGGCACTCACGGGGCCCCAGGGTTCGGATGAGACCATCCTCAGGGGGGCCATTACTCTACCTCCCATGTGGGAGGCTTTGCAGTACCAGGAGCCCAGACTCTGTTGACGTCATGGTCACGCGTCCTGAGCGTTTGGTCTCTCTTTTGGTCCAAGATACATCTGCTGGCATGACCTCCCCATCCAAACAGAGGCAGGACAGCAGAGTAGAGGGCATGGAAATCACACCGTTCTTTGCTTCTCATGCCTTGGCCCTCCCGAGCTGCAAGGGAGTCGGAGTGACTTTGTCTCTGGCCGGAGAGCTGTGGGTCAGCAAAACTGAGGAGTTCTGTTAGCAGGGACCAAGGGGGGTGAGCGGGTGTTGGGGGATGACAAGCAGCTGCTGTACACGGTTCCTGCAGAACTACGCTACTGTTTGATCAAGGGTTTCCTGTCATCGTACATAGATGGGGGTGGGGGGAGGGAGGGTCAATACGCACGTATGGCACAAAAACAAGGAAAAGGAAGAGACTGGCGGGACCAGACCAGACCTTTGGAGCTCCTCTGCTCCTGTCCTCTCCTTCCATGGAGAGCTGGTACCCAGATACCCCCCGTAACTCTTCTTCTTAGGAGTTGTCTTTCCTACAAGTTCTTTAGTCAGAAAATCCTTCTCTGTGTCTAACTTACTACCTTCTCTTATTTAAAGCCAATATTTCAGTCCCACCTTCCTATCTAGAAACGGAACAGTTCTCCCCCCATGTGTCCCTGCCTGTGTGCCCATCATCACACCCCAGGGTACCTTCTGACTCCTCTCCCTGGCACCCCACTTCACTGTAGTCATCTGCCACCCAACAGATGCATCCTGTCCCCTGGGCAAGAAGAGATGGTGGCCGGGTAAGGGTTCGAGATGAAAGGGAATCAACCCAGCCAGAGGCTGCCTGTCGGCCCCGGAGGAAGCAATTCCTGCATGAATGAGGGTCCTGCCTGTCCTGATTAAGACATCAGAGCTCTGGGACCAACCGGGGGTAGCAGATGCATGATTCATTAAACGTGAAGCAAGCACTAAGGAGTGTGCAAGGGCTGTCCTCATCAGGGCCGATGCTGAACTGGCAAGTGTACCAACCCCCAGATACCTGTGTCCTGTCTCCTGCAGGGCCGGAGACCTGTCACCTTGATTGGCTTCAGCCTGGGAGCCCGGGTCATCTACTTCTGTCTGCAAGAGATGGCTCAGGAGAAAGGTGAGTCTGGCTTATTGTCACAGATGAAAACCCTTCCCAAGTTCATTCCCCAGGCAGAGGGTTCTGGGCCAGGGATCACAAGCCTTGTGAATGTGTTCCCAGTTCTTGGTGATAGAAGTTAAAAATAGTTTGAAAACAGACAAAACGGTTAAGTCGTTTGGAAAATGGTTTTATTTTTTCTGTATGTTAATTTGAGTGGATGCGAAAGAGTCCTGTAATAATGACATTGACCTTGGTGTTCTCATGCGCGTTCTTGAGCGGGAGGGAAGGGAATCGGATGAGAAGTCTGAAATTGAGGTGTCGGCAAGGTAACGTTCCCTCTGAAGTTCCTAGGGGACGATCCTTCTTTGTCTCTTCCAGCCTCTGGGGGTGGCCGGCAGTCCCTGGCCCTCCTTGGCTTGTAGATGCATCCCTCCATTCTCTGCCTCTGTCCTCACGTCATCCTCTCCGTCCTGTCTTCTCTTCTAAGGACAGTGTCATTGGATTTAGGCCCCCCACCCCACGCAAAGCCAGCATGATCTCATCTCAGGATCCTTAACTTTATTACAGTTGCATAATTCAATTACATCTGAAGATCCCTCTTCCTAAGAAGTTCTTATCCACAGGTTCCGGGTGGACGTACCTTCTGAGGGAGCCACCATTCAAACCAACTAGGGACACCTCTGGGTGTGTGTCTTGCCATCCGATGACACGATCTGAGTGTTGGGGCAGTGGAAAGCTTGAGTGCCATTGCTCAGACCTTGGGTGGGAGAGGTCCCCAGGATGGAGTGCCGGTTTGGGACAGATCTGTCAGTGGGGGACAGCTGGGGGGGAGGTGCAGAACTTGGGGCCCTGGGAGTGGCACGTGGTCTGCGGGACCCAGACTCACCCCTCTCCTGGGGGAGCAGCAGCTGCAGACCCCTGAGGCAAGAGAAGGAGCTGACTCAGTGACCCCCCTGGCCTGGGAGCAGAGGGTGGGCGGCAGAGAGGGCCAGAGTTTGCCCGGCGGTCTCACTGGGGATTTCCTGGAATGCCTCTCTGGGCCTTGGCTTCCCCACTTATAAAACGGAGTTATAATACCCAGCCTATGTGCTTGCTTTGAGGTGTCCTGCATACAGTATTTCTGCACCTTCTAAACCCCTCGTTGACCAAATTCAGCTCCGGGATGTTCATTGGCAGCTTATGCTCTCAGAGCTGCAGCCTGCTTGAGGCTAGCCCTGTAGATGGCCCCTGGCCACTCCTCGATCAGCCCAAGTGTGTGACCCGATTGCTGACCCATTGCCGGAGAAGGAGTGGGAATGTTCGCCGTTGGCTGGACCTGAGGGAGCCAGGCGGGGCTGACTGGTGTTATCTTCGGCGTTGGCATCCCCGGAGGGTGTGCGAGAGACCCTGGACCTTAGGGGCCTGACTCGTTCCTGTTCTTTTTCTTTTGCTAAAATGTCTCCCCACCTTGGACTGAGGACCAGAGCTGTTTTCCTGGTTTCATGGGCAAGATGTGCCATCCTTGGTATTTACCATGGAAGGGCCAAACCCCTGTGGGTGAGCCCTGCAGAAGGGCCTCACACCTTCTCTCTGTCATTTTGGAGGACTGCCCCACCCCACCCTACTCCCTCGTAGCTTTCAACAGCCCCCTTGTCACCTGGTTTTGTCTGCATCACTAAGCAATGGGGAGACACCTCTGTCCTATTTCCAGTAGCTTTGGGTAATCTGGGACCACCATGCAGAAGGGCCTGGGGAGCCAGCTTGGAGCTGTGTTCACCAGGAAAATCCAGGCTGGGGTCAGAGGTCAGGCAAAAACCAGCCTGGAAGCAGGGCTGAATCTGGGGCTCTGGTGCAGGTGAGTTTCCACTTCCACCATAGAGAACACCATACTTTCTGCTTAAGTTCTTCCCCTAACTAGACATCACCAGAGCAGAGCAAGTCAAAAAGACATCCCTTATGTGCCTTTCCTGCTCTACCTGGTAAAATAATCCGCCTGGAACCTTCTGGCCGCCTGGGAGGAACCCCCTCCCACTATGTCTCCCCGCCCTCAGCTCTTCATCCCCTGCAGTAAAGGGCTTTGTCGGACCACAGCGGCACCATTCACTCCCCCTGCATAACGCCATGTTCTGTGCTCCTGCGACTTTTACAAATGATAACTGGACTGTCAGAATCTCTCAGGAAAATTAGGGGGATGGCATTTCTCATGCAGGACACAGGACCTTTGTTAAAAATGTGTGGGTTAGAGGCACGATGGGTGTACCAGTCAGCTTTGGCTAAGTGATGCTGCATAACAAGCTACCCCCCCCAAACTCAGAGGGTAACAACACCAAATAGTTCCATGCTCAGGATCTACTGTGGTTTGGTGGCTCTAGAACAGGCTCTGTTTCTGGCCGCGGGTTGGACAGGCTTGGCCCCAGGCTGCAGGCTGGGCTCACATCTGCCCCGTGTGCGTGTGCGTTTGTCTCTGTGAGCTTGAAGGAGCCGCGGCCCCCCAGGGCATGTTCCTCTCAGGGTAGATCACAGAGTGCCAGAGCCAAGGCAAACCACACATGCACATTTTAGACCTCTGCTCATGCCGTCTTTACTAACATTCTGTATCAGCTGTTCATTGCTGCAAACAACCTCTCCAAACTTAGTGGCTTAAAACAGCAATGACTGGGCATTTCTCACAGTTCTGTGGGTTGACTAGGAAGTTCCTCTCCTCCTCGCACCTGGGCTCGCTCGTGGGGTTGCAGTCAGAGCTGGAGTGCTTGGAACATGCAAGCCGGCCTCCCTCCCTGCCTGGCTACTGGCTGGTGGTCACCTGGCATGCCTCAGTCCTTCCCGGTGGACCGCGCATCCTCCAGCAGGCTCACCTGACGTCCTGACATGGTTCTCTCTGGGCAGCGTTTCAAGAGGGCAGTAGTGAACGCAGCAAGACCTCTTAAGGCCAGGTTCCAGAACGTATCACTTCCGCCACATGCTGTTGGTCAAAACAAGTCACAAACAGATCAGATTCAAGGGGGCAGAGGGAAAATGCCTTCCCCAGAATGGGAGGAGTAGCAAAAAGTTTTTGGCAGTTTTTAATCTTCTGCACATTCTGTTGGCCTAAACAAGTGATGTTCAAGCCCTGGGTGGTCGGGGTGGGGCAGTGCGCTCCGCCCACAGTGGTGGGGAGGGGAGCAAATCTTCGCCAAAGGGCAATCCAGACTCTGTGCCAGGGTAAAGAAAAGCCTGGCTTTGCAGTCTGCAGAGACCTGGATCTGAGTCCTGCCTCTGCTCAGCTGGGTCACCGGGGCTGGGGAAGGACGCAGCCTCCCTGGATGTCCATATGTCTCTTTGCAACCAGAGGCTAATGTCACGTGTGAGCAGTGGCAAAGGCCAGAGAGCGTGGAGGTCAGGCACCCGGCCCCCTGCTGGGTCCTGGTGAACACGTCCTCTAGCACCTCACTTAGGCCCCCCCTTTTCTGAATCTGCTCATCTCTGGGGGGGCATGGAAGAATTGTTATTCTCCGTGCTGACATCATCTTGCTCTTCCCTAGCCGTCTCTCAACCCAAGCAGCAGACCACCAGTCAGGCTCCTCATTACCTGGAGTGACATGGTCTTCTAGTAGGACCCATTCTCAGTTCAGAGGAGAAAGGCATGTCTGTGGCTCCAGCTAGCAGAAATTACACGTTAATGTCAGATCACTACTATAAGCCAGGTCTTCAGTTTCCCTGCTGAACAAATTGAATTAATTACCATTGACCATTTGGCTGTGACAGTCAGAAGTGAGATCACCCATCAGCTGAATGTGAGGCTGGGAACTGCCAGGAGGGAGGCAGGTGGCCTCTCAGTGGCAGGGCAGGTTGGCAAGACATTGAGATGTTCCTACACCTCAGCATTTTGGGGGCTGGTTCCCAAGGCGACTTCCTTCCTGCCTCTTTCCTGGTCACTGCTCCCTCCCCTGGGTCTTCATGGCCCACCCATAAGAACTGGGGCTTCGGTATTAGGCACACCTGGATTTGGGTCCCAGCTTCGCTGCTGACCAGCTGCAGGACCTTGGACAAGTCACTTAACCTCTCTGAACCTCGGCTTGCTCATCTAAATATGGGGCTTGGTACCCGTACCTCGAAGGCTGGCTGGGAGACAATGAGGTGATGAATGTGAAGTAGCTGCCCTGATTTGGGGACAATCAGTGAGTGTTTCTGCTTCTAAACTCTGATCTGAAAACCTACTCTGCACAGGGAACTTTGGTGAGTATGGTATAAAGGACCTTGTCATCTGTGTCCATTTCCTGGCCCCCAGGTGAGACCAGGAACTCCAGGTGGGTGGGGTCTGTCTGGGCCCCACCCTCTCCCCCTGCACCTGGCACATGTTGGGTGCTCGGGAAGATGGAGGAACTTGACTTGGGGCAAGGGACTCAAGCACACGCTGATGGGCTCTTGCACCAGGTGCAGACTCACTGCACGCCAGGCCACATACAAAGCACTTATGTGCAGGATCTCATTCGATCTCATAGCGACCCTGGGAGGTAGCCATTCTCCATGCTTTGAGAACAAGACAACACAGGGCTCCAGGGTAAGCCATGCAAATCCCAAGTGCCAGAGCCAGGCTTCAACCCCAGGGCACCTGGCTCTAGAAGCTTCACTCTCAACCCCTGTGCTATACTTTGTGGAGGACCTTGACCTTGAACGGCGGGTAGGGGTCATCCAGTGGGGCTAGAGGAAGGGCATTCCAGAGAGTCAGGCCGGCACAGCGAAGGAGGGGTCTCTTGGGGTTTCTGTAGCTGTGACAGGGGACTGAGGTGGTACAGAGGAGATGGTTAGGACAGGAGCATAAGTTCTCAATGCCAGGCTAAGCAGCTGGAATGACTTGTTAGATGCTCAGCCTCTAAGTCATGGAGGAAATGAGTAGCTGAGTGGGTCCTGTGAAGGGAGTCCGCGTAGGGCAGCCTGTCGTTCACCCACGTGCCTGTGTGCGCACTTGCACAGCCTGACGCTCTTCCCCTCTATCGTCTCACGCAGTCCTCCCCAGCAGCCCCTTCAGGTTGCTGCTGGTATCGTGCCCATTGTACAGATGAGCAAACTGAAATACAGACGTAGGTAACTTGCCCAAATCACACAGCTAGCGGGTGGCAGAGCAGGCAGTCCAGCTAGAGGCTGTGTGATCTCCACCCCAACGCCCGGCCGTCTCTCCAAGCCACCATTCCATTCTTGCCCGAGCATCTTTCCCAGCACCGGCGTCACTGCTAAGAACCGCCTGTTTACTCATCAGTCCTGCCGGCCCACTAACTGTAACCTAGGAGGACGCAGCAGGACTACCTGGGCAATTCTTTTCCCAAAACATATGGGCCGGGGCCGTCCGCAGAAGGGGTCAGTCACCCCCTCTCGTGGAAGTAGCTCCCCTGGGCAGCAGTGATGTACAGGCCTGGCCAGGAACCACAGCACAGACGGGGGCAGGAGGTGCTGCTTCTCTTTCT
Source organism: Halichoerus grypus (assembly GCF_964656455.1). Lineage (NCBI taxonomy): Eukaryota > Metazoa > Chordata > Mammalia > Carnivora > Phocidae > Halichoerus > Halichoerus grypus. The sequence goes on from NC_135716.1 coordinate 173,306,665, forward strand.
CATCCCTGCATCCCGAGCCTATCACCTGCCCACGTCTGGCACTTACTAGGTACACAGCCCGGCAGGGAGGAGGGGAGCAAGATGCAGGGCTGGGCAGTCACACCGTGACGGGCCACTCGGCTCTTCCCCACTGAGAAGCTGCCAGCTTAGGAGCTGCATGCCTGTGGGCTCTGCAGTTAGAGTGTCTGCTGGGAGTCCCAGACCCAGCACTCTGCAAGTCACCCGACCTGTCTCCACTGCACTGATTTCTATGAAACACAGGGGAAAATGAGAGTATATCTGGGGTACCTGGGGCGCGCTGTCAGTTAAACGTCTGACTCTTGATTTTGGCTCAGGTCATGATCTTGGGGTCGTGAGATCGGGCCCCGGGTCAGGCTCTGCACTCAGTGGGGAGTCTGCTGGAGATTCTCCCTCTCTCTGCCCCTCCTTGCCCATGCACGCACACTCTCTCTCTCAAATAAATAAATCTTTAAAAAAGATTTTCTTGGGGCGCCTGGATGGCTCAGGCATTAAGCGTCTGCCTTCGGTTCAGGTCATAATCCCAGAGTCCTGGGATGGAGCCCCGCATCAGGCTCCCAGCTCAGCGGGAAGCCTGCTTCTCCCTCCCCCACTCCACCTGCTTGTGTTCCCTCTTTCGCTCTCTCTCTCTGTCAAACAAATAAATAAAATCTTTTTTTAAAAAAGTGTTTCTTGCAAAAAGGTACAAACTAGTCAGACTTTGGAAGGCCAGGTTTACCAAATAGCGCACACACACGCTCGGCAGGCTCTTAAAGGGAAAACATACACTCATGAGTCCCAAGGTTACCCGTGTTCATCAGCTTGTTCTTGGTAGAAAAACAGCCATGTTCTCAGGAGGCTGTGGAAGTCACATGGGGCGTCCGTATCTTAGGACATCGGCGCCCTGGCTTCTGGGGACAGAGCTGTTCTCATGGAGGAGTCGGCAGCTGGTGGGAGGCGCTTGTTCACTTTGCGAACTAGACCTGGCAAGGTGACGTCTTGTTTTTGCTCTCTCTCAGAGAATACAGCGCGGGGTTGCATCTGTTTGGGGTGTTGGCCGCGACAGGGCGGGATGCCGTGCTTAGGCCTAATGGCGCAGTGTTAACTGATCCTCGCAACATCCTCATGAGGCGGGTATTCCTTGTCCCGTTTTATAGAATGGTGGAAAAGGAGGCAGAGACCCAGAGAGCTGAAGGGATTTGCCCAAAGGCAGAGCTGGGAGGTGGTAGAGCTGGGATTCCTGCCCAGTACCCAAGCCCTAAATGGGGACCATCCTGCTTGGGCGGCCTACGGATCTCCCTCCCCGACCAGAGGGTGGTCAGCATCACGGAAGACCTGCCTGTTGGCTTCAGCTCTTTCCCAGGACTTGGTCCATAGGAGGTGCCCAATACATGTTAGTAGTTGCTTCACGGAGGCGCATGAATGCAGCCAGGAAGTTCACTATGAGTGCTGCCTGCAGAGGACAATGCATAGACCCCCATGACCTGGGCCAGCCTCCCGGTGACCCAGGGCACCTGGACCCCTCCACTTCCAGACTGCCCCGCCGGCGAGATCCGTCAGCATGCACGCACCCCGTGCAATGATCCTGCCCACTCCGAACTGAGACAAAATGTGCACCTGCCAACAAATGTTTGTGCCTTTGGGCAGGAAATGCATGCAGCCAGAATTCCCAGAGATGAACGGGCCCCTTCCGATGGCCCATCTGCCAGCCAACAGGATGAATGTGCTTTGGGAGTGACGGACCCTCCAACCAAGGGTATTTCTGGCTCTGGCAGGTGGCAGGGGGGTAAGGGAGCAGCACCGGGTGCCAAGAAGAGCCACCGTCCAAGCACTCGCTGAGAGGCTCTGGGCCCCAGATCGTAACGGATTGTTCATTTTTCTATGTGTTTGCTTTAAAAGGTTTCAAAAATTAAGTAGTTAGAAAGTAAGCCCAACTCAGACTGACTCATGGTAGCAGGCTGAGCCAGGAAATGGCCACGTGAACCAAAAAATCAGTCCTGTTTCAGTTTATTGATGCATTTATTCTCCTCTTCGTTCCAAAAGGATTTGAGGGGAATTAATTAAAGGCATTACACATTGTCTCTGCCCCGTAGCCCTGTCCACGTAGTCAGCAAGACATCTGAGATGCGCCAGCCCTCCTGTCGGCATATTCATTCCTCAAATAATAGCCTGCTGGGCCTGCTGCATTCTGGGCCCTGGAGTGCGTTCATTAAGTGGGTCCTGGCCCCCCCATCCCTGCTCCATCTGTAAGCTGGTGCCACCTGATCGCTTTTCCTGTATCTTCAAGATGCAAGGGATCGGGGCAGCCAAGGCAGATGACATCAAGAAGGAGCACTGGACCTAGAGTCTAGAAACCCGAGTTCAAATTCAGGCTCTGCTACTCTGTTAACTCTCTGGGTGCTCTGAAGGCAAGTCACTCCACCTCTGAGCTTCAGGCTAATTGGTAAAATAGGGATACTGATGCCTCTCAGGCTGGTTCTGGGATTTAGTAACTTCTATTTATTGAACACTTAACCACGTACCAGGCACAGTGCTAAGCACTTTGCATAACGTACAAACAAAGCTAAGATGTAGGTATTGATATTCCTGTTCTGCCTGTGAAGAGGTTGAAGGCAGGGACTCTGCCATTTCCTTCTCCCCTGTGTCACCAGCCCCTGGAACGGGACCTGGGACAGGGCAGAGGTGCGATCATGTACGTATGGCAGACCCAGGGTTCAACTCTAGCCCCTCCACTAGCCTTTCCATGTAGTGGATGTGACAACACAGTGCTTGCCATGCAGTGGACCCTCAGTAAACAAGAACTCCTTTCTCCCATCTCCATTAGCTTATCCAGGCGGATGTCTCCAGGGCTGTAACGCACACCGCTTCTGAGCTTGCCATAAGACAGGAACATCTTTAGATGGCAGTTCCCAGGGGAGGAATGATTCAGCAGAACGTGGGATCCATTTGCTGTTTTTGTCTAAACTAACAGGGTCTTTCTGCCAGGCTTGGCCACAGATTAGGCCGCTGACTCCCTTGGAAAGGCACTTCCATCCTCTTGGAGATATAGACACCCTTGACTTTGGCAGTTGCCACCTGCTGAAATGCATTTATTCACACGGGGAACCTGGGTTGTCACGGTTGTATGAAGAAGGCAAGGCTTGGAGGGCTTGTCTCGCCTGGCCTCTGGGGCTTGACCTCTCTGCTCCACCATCAACCCACAGGGCAGAGCCACCAGCCCCCAGTGCCTACTAGATGAGTCCACTTACCATTTGGGGGTTCTCCAGAAATCAACCTATCTCCCTGGCCTGTCTTTCCTACCACCCAATCTAGGCATTTGTAGACGTGCTTCCTCCTCCTAACTGTAATGTAGGAGGGTTAACTCTATGAGAAGTTATAGAAGAATCTGCCAATAACTACCCAGAAGGCCACAGTTCTCCGTGACACAGGGTTAAAATCATGGGCTCAGGGTCGGAGAGCCCTGGGTTCAAATCCTGACTCCACGACTAACCCTGTGACCCGGTGCAGCTTACATACGTTCTTCAAGCCTTCCTCGTGAGTGAAGTAGAACTAATGATACCCACCTCGTGGGGAGATACAATGAGGATAAAGAAAACAGCACAGAGTGGGCACCTTGCACCAGCCTGACACGTAGGAAATGCTTGATCACTGGCTATGATACGGTAGGTGGTTTGAGTGTTGAAAGCATTAGAACATTGGAAAGGCCACTCAACACTCAGTCTGATCACAGTTTGGTGATCCAAGGGCATTTCACAACATCCTTGGGGTCGGTCAGCAAGGGCCTCAGTTCATTCTCCCATCCCATGAACACCAGAAGTACAAAGTTCTATATGCAGGTTCCAAGGGACTGTTCAGAATCCTCTGGTTCAGACCTCCACGCATACAGGATCCCCTTGGCCTCATCCATCAGAGGTGTCTACCAGCCTCTGCTTAATTGCTTCTGGTGACGGGAAGCTTACTACTCTGCCCCGGGGTGGTTAGGAATTTAGGAACGGGTCAGTTTCATCCGAGCATCAGTGGCCTGTGGCCTGGGGGATGTCAGGTTCTGTCCAGGGCATCTGCTAAGGCTGCTCATGTTCAGATGTTGTCCAGGGGGGCTGCTGGCATGGCGACAGAGCCCCAAGCCCTACAGTGCCTGGGTGGCCCACACGTCCCCAGGTCTGCTCCTGGGATTTTCAGAAACATGATTCTGTCTCTTTTGCACCCAGAGCTAATCAGAGTCCCATCAAGCAAACTCACAAGACACAGTGCTGGGAACTGAATGCTGATTCATTAGGTCACCAATAATTGTCACCCTCCGATGACAGCAGATGGAGCAGATGTCCATGCTCACTGCCCAAGCTCCTGCGGAAACAGATTATCTGCCAGAATTTCCGTGGTGAGCACAGAGCTAGGGAGGGGATGGTCTCTAGGAGTGTTCCTTTTCCTGGCCATGGTCAGCCCTGGTGACCACCACCCCCCCAGTCTCCCAGTCTCGTGGACAGATCCCACCTCTCATGGCCATTCTGTTTCCTTCCCTCCCTGGGCCTCCCCTCACTCAGAATTTTGTGTAGGTCAGTCCTCTGTGTGAGTCCCGGTTGATAAGCGTGGAAGAATCCAGACGCTCTGTAGTGAAGGCGTACTCCCATGGGGGTTAGGTGGATTCCAACCAGGGAAGAAAACACCGCAAGTCCCATTGATTTACATATTAATTAACCATCTCAGTTCACAGCATTCTGTAATGGAAACTGTTGGGGTTTTTCCTTGTAGCTAAGATGCCCGCGATCATCAAGCCTGCCTAGCCAGTATTTGTCAAACTGCCGTCTTGTAAAACATGGCCTGGCCTGTTTTGCAACAGAAGACAAAGAGTTCCCACCTGTGGGTCAGTGTGTCCCCCATACTTGGCATTTTAATGACAGGGTCTGAGATTTGGGGCTCCTGTCCCTGCCACCCCAGCACGGGATGTCCCCATGTGAACTCTGAGCTTTCAGGTCTCTAGAATGTTCTTCATTATTGTTTATTTCTTCACTCATTTTCTCAAATGTCCATTTATTAATTTATGCAAAGCCCCATCTCCTTCCTCAAAGGACTTGCAGGACTTCTCAGGGAATACAGCCTCAAATGCAACGACTTCTGGATAAATGTAGACATCAGGAGCAGAAAGAACACGTGTGTGAGTGGAGGCCTGAGGCAATTGGGAAGCTCAGATGCAGGGGAGCAGGGCCTGGAGCAGAAGGAGCTCGGACCCCGCAGCCAGGCCTGGATCCGAATTCCAGCTCTGCTGCTCACTAGCTCCGCAAACAGGTGCATGCACTTAGTCCCTGTGCCTCAGTCTCCTCGCCTGTGAAATGGGTCTAGTAGTACTTTCTTCAGAGGCTGAGCAAGGGGGATAATATATGTAAGCACTCAGCAGAATGGCTGGCAAGTAGTCAGCATTCGGCAACCACTAGGTTTGTCACTGTTCCTGTTATTATATGTTCTCCTGTGATTACCCAGTTGCGATAACTGAGCTGTGAATTTCGCTATTAGCTTCCTAGCAAGCAAAGTCGTGGAAAGCCACGACTGCAGATTTCTCACTTCCGGGAGGGAGCATGGAGATGCCAGCTCCATGGGTAGCGAGACACTCTGTTTCCCCCTGACTTACTCTGTCCGAGAGCACACCCTTGCCTTTTAGGAGCTGAGCGCTCAGGTTCAGAGCCTCAAACATCTCTGCCTTTGGTTAGCTAGAAAGTTCTCTACTGGAAGTTACAAACCTGGAACCGCGAGGACAGTGTCGTGGTTGGGAATGATCTCCCCAGGGTGCCTTCTAGTTATCAGGAAGGTTGGCGCAGGGGCTTCTTTGGAAACTCAGACGGGAGGTAATGATCTCTTGAGCTGTCATGAGCAGCTGGGTATTTGGGACACTGCTAATCAGGTGACAAGTCCCCGGTTGCATTTCCATTTGGGTGATTTTACAATTTGTCATCTAGCGGTTGCTGGAGATTGCAGGGACCGTGGTTGAGCCTGAATCACAGGCTCAGACAACAGTGGAAAGCATGGTTTTTAGTTCACCCTGCCACGCTCTTCTGAAGTTTGATAGAGAACAACTGCTCGTCTCCAAAACAAGAAACCATCTTTCCAAGGTGGAGAGTGGGGAAGGGAGCTGATATTCGTGGAGCACCCGCTCTGTGCCGGGTGGAAAGAGGACCCATCTCGATCTTGGAAGGTGTGGGCATTATTACACCTGGAAGCAGGCGTTACATTTTCCGTTTTTACCGATGGGGAGCCAGAAGCCCAGAGAGGTTAAGTGACTTGTCCAAGGACACACAGCTAGTAATCTGGGATTACACACAGCACATCTGGGATGCTAACGCGGGTGCGTCTGACTCCAAACCATTTCCTGTGAACCCTTCTCTTATGTCGCATCTCATGATAAGCTTGCTGCCCTCAAGTTGCCTATAATCTAATTAGAATAGATACCAGCCTTAGAACATAAATAACAGTAGCAAATGCTGCATCGCATGGGCCTAGACATGAAGCAGTTCAAAGGAGAGGGCCTTTCCTTCCAGAAGGCAGGAGTGGCTTCAGGGAGGTGGTGGCAAGCCTGGAAGAGAAGGTGAGCCTTGACAAGCTGGGAGGAAGACAGGATGCCTCTGAGCTCAGGACTGGCAATAGCGAAGATCCAGAGGGAGGAAGGTGAACGGTCTGGGGAGGGCAGGCGACAGGAGCCCAGGTTTCTCTGGGAAGTTGGGAGAAGTAAGGTTGGAGAGGTGAGCAGGGTCCAGAACTCAGGGGCCTGATCTGTCGAATGGAACGCAGAGACCAGGATGCAGATGCTGCCTCGAGTCTCTGATAGTAGCACCTCTTTCCCTTCCTGTGTTTGTTTAGCCACCGGTCAGCAGAGACCTGCTGAGAGGACCTCCCGTGTGTCAGGACCTGCGCAGGGCTCAGGGGACAGAGGTCAGCCAGACTCCCTGGGGAGAACTCAGACAGGATGGGACCTCCCTGCCAACCACATTCCCTCCCCATCCTTCGGCATCCCCACCTGCCGCTGCACCTGCCCGCCCATCTGCATGTCCTGGGGGCCTCTCTTCTCACTCGGCTTCCCCAGAGCTGGGGCTGGGTGAGCCGCACCGCACGGAGCCAGCTGAGTGAGTGCCCTTCCCACGTGGTGTCGTCAGCCGTCACAGCCAGCCTGGGAGGGAGGGCCGTGCTATCCGGTGCTCGAGAGAACAGGCTCAGAGAGCCCGGGGCACTTGTCCACAGTCACACAGATGTAAGTGAAGACTCCCACAGCAGGCCTCTCTCTACCGCCCACAGGGACCCTCGACTTGTCCCTTTCATTTTTAAAGATGGATTGAGAGAGAACATGAATGGGGGAAGGGGCAGAGGGAGAGAATCTCGAAGCAGACGCCCCACTGAGCGTTGAACGTAGGTCGGGACTCGATCTCACGACCCTGACATCATGACCAGAGCCGAAACCAAGAGTTGGACGCTTAACTGACTGCGCCCCCCAGGAGCCCCCTGCCCTTTAATTTTTTAGCTGAGCGTTTACCCAAACTGCCCCAACTGCACAGCTGGTAAAATCAGGGCCAAGGCCAGACCCCTCTTATGGCTCCTCTCAGGGGTCCCGGGGGAACAGGTGCTCAGCAATGTGGTCAGCCCACCCCCTGGCAGGGCGCCCTCACCCTCTCTAACCTGAATGGCATTCCAGGAAGCCCCTAGCGTAGTTCCTGGCCCTGGAAACCGCTGGTGGTCGCCACAGCACCACCTTGTGGTGGGAAAGGGCTCCTCCAAGCCCAGCGCAGGCTGGTTTTCAGCAAGTGGTAGCTGGGGAGGGTCTACCGACTGCCCTCATTGAGGGCTTGTGCGGAGCCGAGAAGCTGCTCCTGCTTCCTGAGAAATTCCCATGCCACCCAGTTACAGCCTTCTTGTTTGCATTTATTAGGCACCAAAGATACAGAGAGCAGAAGGGGCTGATATTTATCGAATCCCCGCTGTAACAGGTGTTTCCAGACCTCATCCCCTGGAACCTTCCCAGCAGCCCTGCAAGTTAGGGATTCTTGGGCCATTTCCAGATGAGGACACGGAGAGGTGCCCTCTGGTCCTGACTCCCCCAGCTAGGCAGCGCAGGGCCAGCCTCAGACCCCTGCTTACACATTCTCCGAGCAAAAGCTCTGCCCATCCAAGCACAACTGCCCAAAGTGTGCTGCCATTTCAGTGACCTCATGTTTTTGCAGATGAAAATCAGGAGGAAATGGTCTGATAAAGAATTTCTTATAAGAAAATACAAGGAAAAATTGGATCTTTTTTGAAAATGACCGAAACTCTGTAAAAGCTGTGTGGCACATTTTAAAAATGAAAGGGAACTCAGGTGGGGTTGTTTTTGAGAATTCCACAGCATCCTAGAGGACACCAGGAGGCCCCTGCCGGGTGAGAGACCCAAGTGGAGGAAGTCATTGCCAGAGAGATGGAAGAGCAATGGCCAAGTTCATGATGTGTCACCAGTGACCTGGGCTTAGGCCCAGAGGTCCATGGATGCACACTCATGCTCACAGGGACATTCAGAGATGCTGGCTGCTGCTGGATCTTGGCCGTTACGCAATCTGGGGCTCTGCCATTTGGCGGGGCTGCTCATGCAAAGAGATGGCAGAGTTTGTCCTACAGACTTATTACCACCAGCAGGTTGATCCGTGCTCTCTGCCCTGACCGTCCCTCGCCAGCAATCACTGCACCATCCGTTTCGAATGGAATAAAGAGTTATAAAGCAGCACTCCCCAAATTAAAGGAAATCATTCAGAGATGAGAAACAAGGAGGAAGCAGAAAATGAGAGCCGTAAGCATGTTCCCTGGCTGGAGGGAGGGAAAAAAATATCTCTTGGGGGAATTCAGAGACGCAGGACCATGCCTCACTTGGATTTAGGGTTAAGATGTTTAACACCTACAGGATCCAGGAATCCCCCAAGTCAAACAACTGACACCAGACTACTCGGAGAAAATAGGTCCTCAATCCAGGCCACACAGATGGATCCTATATAAGACCAGCTTGAAAAATGAGCTCATAATCCAGACTTCTAAAACACCCAAGTTAAAGACCCACCACCTGGGAAAGTTACAGAAACAACAAGCATCAGGGATAGACCCTCAGTCTTTGATAGAACCGGCTGAAGGAGCCCCCCCTAAAAAAAATAAGTAGGTTTACAATTATTAAAGACCTAAATTGAAACATTGTCAATAAGTTGAAAGTAGAAGACACCGGGGGACAAAACAGGGAGATTTGAAAATAAATCAAATTGAAACTTCTAGAAGTGAAAAAAAAAGTCATTGGGATGAAAACTTTAATGTATGGGTTAAATGGCAGATTAGACAAAGGGAGAGAGAGAGATCATGAATCGGAAGATTAATGTGAAGAAATTACCTGCAGTGGGGGCGCCTGGGTGGCTCAGTCGTTAAGCATCTGCCTTCGACTCAGGTCGTGATCCCAGGGTCCTGGGATCGAGCCCCGCATCAGGCTCCCTACTCAGCAGGAAGCCTGCTCCTCCCTCCCCCAATCCCCCTGCTTATGTTCCTTCTCTCGCTGTGTCTCTCTCTGTCAAATAAATAAATAAAATCTTAAAAAAAAAAAAAAGAAAGAAATTACCCGCGATGCTCCAGGGAGAGGTAAGGAGCCAGGATATGGAGAGAAGTTCAGGGCTTAATGGTTGCCTAATATCAGCTGCGAAAGAAGACAGTGGGAGAGAGATACAGTTTATTGACTGAGCATTTTCCAGAATTGATTCCTGAGATTCAAGGAGCATGAGTCTTGAGTAGGATAACTATTTTATACCCACACCCATCATAGTGAGATTGTAGAACTGCCAGGATGAAGAGATTTTAAAAGCGGGGCGGGGGAGAAAAGAAAAGATCACTTACAAAGAAAGCTCAGCTAGACTGATGAGACTTCTCAAAACAACAGTAGAAGCCAGAGGAAAAAGAAAAAGAACAGTCGATCTAAAATTCTATGTTTGGTGAAACTATCGTTCAAGATAAAGGACAAAATACAGCTATTTTCAAACTGAGCAAGTTTACTTCTAACAGACCTTTGCTGCGATAAACACCAAGGATCTACTTCAAAAAGCAGTGGGTGGGGCTCCTGGCTGGCTCAGTCGGTGGAGCGAGCGACCCTTGATCTCGGGGTTGTGAGTTCAAGCCCCACGTTGGTGTAGAGATTACTTAAAAATAAAATATTTAAAAACAAAGAACAACAAAAAGGAAAGGCCGTGACGATTACTGTGACAATACAGAGAGAACATCTAGCACAGTGCCCAGAACCCAGGACCATGCTTTCTCCCCCTTGGCAGTATCTGTTCACCCACTTGGTTTGGCGGATGTACCAGAGATTACCAAAACAAAAGGTCACGTACCCTGGGCCTGGTGCACACATCAGGATGTTAACCTTTTAGCAAATTTTAACCTGCTAATGTGTCTCCTGAATCAGCCAAATTGGAAATGTTCATCTTGGCAGGTTGTGTGTGTTCTGTATTTAATATACAATTTTGGGAGATATCACGGTTGTCCATAAACATAGTTTGGTTCAAGGTTCTATTTGATAGCCAAGGGGAAAGGGACAGGAGGGTAGGAGAGAACGTGTAGGAATAATCAAATGTCACGACCCACTTACTGTGTGAACTGGGACAAACTGCTTAGTGTCTCTGAGGCATGCTTTTCCCATCCTAGAATGGGAGTAGTCCTCCTTACCTCCTGGGATCCTCATGAAGAGTTATGAAATAATATGCACAGAAAGCACTTAGCCTCTCCCAAAGTAAGCTGTGATGACAATAATGATGATAAAGAAACGAAGAAGGGGGATTATAAAATCAAATTCTAGAATTTTGTTTATGGAAAAAAAAAAAAAAAGAAAACACCTTTGCTGCAAGATCTCTCTCTCTCCAATTTCATTCCCAGCCCCTACGAAGTTGGACCAACATTACCACCCCCGATGTCTGCAAAATAAACCCAAGGCAAAAGAGCTTGTGGATAAGCTCACACAGATTCATTTCCGCCTCCTGGCCCTTGAATCCTTAAGCTCCCACTTGGCTGAAAACGATTTCTGAGTCGCCACTAGATACCAGCTGACATGCAGAGCGGACTGCTGGGCGGTCACCTGGCCCTTTCATCTCCGTGATAGCTGATATCACATTGGACGTGATTTATGTCCCTCACGTGGAACTGCACTCACCAGTTGCCTTGTCCTCAGACAGACCAGGCTTTTGTCCCCCGGATGAGAGCGAGGAGAGGTCAGGCATGCAGATGAATGTCCGGGGTCCCGGGTTGCTGGTGCCGGCCTCACCACTTTGCATGGCCCAATCAAAGAGAGGAGAATTGAAGGGTGGGGGGGTGATAAAGCCTTACTCATTCCCTCAAGAATTCATCCCAGATCCTTACAGTCTATCCAGACGGGCTCCCTGAGGCGACTCTTTCCAGTGTGAACCTCATTCCTGGGGCGGCGGGGGACAGTCAGAGCCTCCCTTTCTCCAGCCCCCTTCCTGCCCGGCCTCCCTCCCTCTCTGGCTGCCTCTGTCCATGTGCTTAGCGTGTGTGTGTGTGTGTGTGTGTGTGTGTGTGTGTGTGTGTATTTGGAGCGGATTTTGTTTCTGTTAGATGCAGTTCATATCATTTCCTTCCAGGTTGGTTTTCTGGACCCGCAGTCAAGAGATAATTTCCTCCTTCGTTTCCCGCCTTATCGCTCCCTGCACACATGACCCCCGCCAGGAGGGAGAAAATGCTGCTTCTTTAGATTCTCAAGTTTGAGATCCTTTGGTCTTTGCAGGCCAGGGGAATCTCATTATTGACAACGTGATAGGCATGTGGGAGTGTGTGATGTCTCCTTTCCAGCCGTTTGATGAGATTTCTGTGAACTCCTAGAGGGGGTTGTTTGGAAATACCTGGAAAGCTCTGCACAGGCCTGCCTCACTTGAAGAAAGCCCACTGTATGGACAAGACACAATGACAAAGGGGTCGTTCCCAGTTACAAAGGGTCCCCTCACTGTACAGAAAGAGTCTCCACAGGGCTCTTTGGAAGAACCAACCCTACTTGGTATGTTGTAAGAATGTTTAGTTTCACAAAAACTTAATTTATGCAGTTTTCAAGGCCAACGCTATAGTGTAAACAGAACTCTGCTGTCATACGGAAGCTGTCTATCCTCAGCTCTTGATTTTTTTTACAAGAGGGAGAGAGAAGGGGGAGGGGCAGAGGGAGAGAGAGAGACTCTCAAGCAGACTCCCCACCCAGCGCCGAGCCCGACACGGGGCTCGATCTCATGACCCTGAGACCATGACCTGAGCCGAAATCAAGAGTCAGACGCTTCCCCAACTGAGCCCCCCCGGGTGCCCCCAGCTCTTGATTTTTTTTTTTTTTTTTTTGAAAAGCTAAGACCATCTTCAGAGGGTCAGGTGGTAAAAGGGTCCTGTCAGGCATGCAGTGGGAACTGTGGGAAGCGTGAAGAGCGTGCTAGACAAGACATACACTGATTTATCTAGATTCTGCTTGGCGGAAGTGGGAGCCCATAACTCGACAACAGGAGCATTCTTAATTCGACTGAACTGCACACTTAAAGATGGTTAGATGGTAAATTTTGTTATGTGCATTTTATCACAATTTAAAATTTTGTTTAAAGAAAAGTAAGTGAGGAAGTGTTGAACCCCGGTTTAGAGCTCTTCGGCTGCTTCTCTGCAGAGGTTCCTCTCATTGCTGCCACCTACCAGACAGGTAAGTCTGGCGGGTCTCTGCGGAGCCATGGCGGTGCCTGGACTAGCGGCCGGCTAGAAGCAGCCGTGTCTCTATCAATGGCCGGGCAGTCTCCAAAGACAGATGAACACACGGCCTCACGCCGGCCCTGGAGAGTCAATATTCTTTTATTCTATCTGCCAGATGAGGCAGCTGAGAACCCACATGATTGAGTAACTGACCTCTGTTCAGACCGCGGTGATGTGGGGATTCGAACCCAGGTTTCTCTCATGCCACAGGCCAGGCCGCTTCCCCTGGACCCGTGATTCCCAGCCTTCTTGAGCACGTGGGCCCTTTCTAATGGCAAACGTCTTCACAGACCTGCCCCTGGCAGCAGTCCCATTTTCAAGGTCTCCTGGTTGAAAAGATATGTGATGACCCAAAGCAACCTTGACCATGACTCCTGGGAGTCACCATGGCATCCTCATAGTCTTGAAATCATGACACCTGATGTGTGAGTCCTTGGAGGCATTTGACTGGCCGACGGTGGTTGGTGCTTATGCAGTTTCTTAGGCCCTCAGAGTCGCTTTGGAGCTTTGTCCCCCAGAGATTGGGCACCCCTGAGCTGCACCGTGGATCAGCTAAAGGGGCTGGCGACCCTGAGTCTTCTTAGGTAGGCCAGACACAAGGGAGTCTATAAATACAGCTGACATCAGGTTCTTCTTGGGAGGGTTACCATGAGCCTTTGGATCACGTTGTCCGAAGCCAGGGGAGGAGACGGGCCAGCGTTAGCCTCAGAAGGACCACTCGCTCTTCTGCCCATTGCAGACTACGGTCGTGCTCAGTAGCATCCATCCCCCCAGAACAGAGCTCTGGAAATGAGCAACTGAAGAGCTGAGAACAGTGATTAAAGACGCTTCCATTTACTCTCAGCTGGGGTAGCACTCTTCATTTGCTTTTAGCCAGTCTTCAGAGATCCCCAACTGTAGCTGCTGGGAAGGAGTTGTGCCAGAAGGAAAAAAAAAAGAAAATAAAAAGAAGAAATAACCTCCTTCCATGTATTCTCATCATGAAGCGTTCCTACCGCTCAGTCACGTTGCTTGCTTTCATTCATTCCACAAATAGATGCGGAGCTCAGCATCTGTGCCAGGCGCTGTTCCAGGCACTGGGGATTCACTGGAGAGCACCAAAAAACCAATCTCAGCCCCTGGGGAGCCTGCATGCTAGTAGGAGACAGACCATAAATGAGGCTTTTAAAAGCAAAACAGGCAGAAAGTCAGGTAGTCTTAAGGGCAATGGAGAAAAATCAAGGAAGGGAGGTGAGGCACGTGGTGGGTGCATTTGTCCACCCTGGGAGGGTGGCAGTTAAGCAAAGAGGTAAGGGAGGGGCACCTGGGTGGCTCAGATGGTTAAGTGTCTGCCTTCGGTTCAGGTCATGATCCCAGGGTCCTGGGATCGAGCCCCATGATGGGCTCCTTGCTCAGCGGGGAGTCTGCTTCTCCCTCTCCCTCTGCTTCTCCCCCTGTGTGCTCTGTCTCTCTTTCAAATAAATAAATAAAATCTTAAAAAAAAAAAAAAAGAAAGAAAGAAAGGTGAGGGAGAGTGGAGGTGTGGAAATCAGAGGGAAGAGCATTCAGGAAGAGGGAAGAGCAAGGCCACGTGGCCGGAACAGAGTGAGCAAGAAGAAAGCAGGGACGGGCGCCTGGGTGGCTCAGTTGGTTAAGCGACTGCCTTCGGCTCAGGTCATGATCCTGGAGTCCCTGGATCGAGTCCCGCATCGGGCTCCCTGCTCGGCAGGGAGCCTGCTTCTCCCTCTGACCCTCCCCCATCTCATGTGCTCTCTCTCTCTCTCTCATTCTCTCTGTCTCAAATAAATAAATAAAATCTTTAAAAAAAAAAAGAAGAAGAAAGCAGGGGACGGTCACTTGGACCTTTGAGGGCTGTCACCATGACTGACTTTTACTCCAGGGGACGTGGGATCCCCGGGAGAGTTTTGAGCACAGGATTGAAATGACTTGACTTTCCTGCAGCATAATTTACATACCACAAAATCCCCCATTCTGAGTGTACAATTCAGTGATATTTAGTCAATACACAGAGTTGTGCAGCTATCACCGTAACCCAATTTTGGACCATTTCCATCACCCCCAAAAGATGCCTCATGCCTATGACTTGCGTCATAAAGGGATCACTTTGGCTCCTGTGTCAAGAATAAAAACAAGAGGTAGAAGCAAAGAAAGTGTGGGAAAGAAATGTTTTTCACCACACATGTGAACGACAGAAAGGACTAGAAGTGGAGAGGTAAAGACATGACTGGCAAAGCTTTTCTTTCTTAATTCCTGGAGGCTCAGAGCCTCCTTTACACCAAAGTTCTAACAGGGTGGAGGGCCTCCAGCTTTAACAAAGCAGGATATTTTTTAAAGATTTATTTATTTTGGGGATGCCTGGGTGGCTCAGTCGGTTAAGCGTCTGCCTTCGGCTCAGGTCATGATCCCAGGGTCCTGGGATCGAGCCCTGCATCGGGCTCCTTGCTCGAGAAGCAGGCGGGGAGCCTGCTTCTCCCTCTCCCACTCCCCCTGCTTGTGCGCGCTTGCTCACTCACACACACTCTCTCTGACAAATAAATTAAAATCTTTAATAAAAAAATATTTATTTATTTTTATTAGAGAGAGAGAGCGGGGGTGTGGGAGGGGCAAAAGGAGAGGAAGAGAGAATCCCAAGCAGACTTCACATGCACCAAGCCCAATGAGGGGCTCGATCTCACAACCCTGAGATCATGAGCTGAAACCAAGAGTCGGTTGCTTAACTGACTGAGCCACCAAGGGCCCCCACAAAGCAGGATATTAGTAACATACAGAAAATTGTTTTAAAAAGAGAAATCTGGGCACCTGGGTAGCTCAGTCAGTTGAGCATCCGACACTTGACGGCTCAGGTCATTATCTCCAGGTTGTGAGATCGAGCCCCAAGTTGGGCAGTGTCCTTAGCACAGAGTCAGCTTGGGACTCTCTCTCCCCCCTCTCCCTCCGCAACCCCCCCTTGCTCGCTCACTCTCTCTAAAGTAAATAAGCAAATCTTTTTTTTTTTTTTAAGTGGGAGAAATCCAAGGCTCAAAGGCCATGTCTCCTGACTTGAAGGTGACTGAACCCATGTTGGATCCCTGCCTCCCTTTACATCAAAAGTCTATTTGTAAAGCTAGAGAACTATCTTCATACCTTAAAAATTCACAAGAAGAGGGGCACCTGAGTGGCTCAGTCGGTTAAGCGTCCAACTCTTGATTTCGGCGCAGGTCATGATCTCAGGGTCGTGAGATCGAGCCCCATGTTGGGCTCTGCTTAAGATTCTCTCCCTCTCTCTCTGCCCCTCCCCTGCCCCCACAGATGCACACATTCTCTCTCTTTCTCTTAAAAAAAAAGAATTCACAAGAAGAAAAGTTGATGGTAGCAATAGGAGTAAATCCAAACGTGTTTCAGCAAACATTCATTGTCCCTACAGCAAAAAGGCAGTGAGGACACTGTTTGACAGTAAAGCAGGACCTAGTGAGGGTTTTCTCTATTTTAACTGGAAGGATGAAATCTCCTGGTATTGGAAGATTTGGGACCAAACAGTGAAATTTGACATTTGTTCCTTTCCAGCATCTACTATAGCAGCCAGCGTCCTCTTTCTCCTGACCCCAGATTTCCCTCCTGGACCATCCCATTCCCAGGACCGGGCAGGTGGCGATGACCTGGCATAGAGGAGTCTACCTTGGGTGGGTCTAAAGTATTCTCGCCGACTTCCCTCAGCTAACGCCTGTGCGTTACTGAGAGCCTGCCACCTGGCTTGTCTCTGGGTTTGCAGCCTCGCAGACAGCAAACCCCCTTTAAGGCACGTGTCTGAGTGTGGCAAATGGCCTGAGGACCAAGGGCCAGCCAGGTGTCATTGATGGATAAATGTGTTTCCAGCTCACTGCCCACCCTGACTTGATTTGGCTGCATTCTGGACTGTTTGTGAGGTTCAGCTACCGGTCTCAGTTCAAGATCATAGGCAACTACGTTTTTTTGGCTTTTCCTAACAGCTTTCTTTCAGCCACTGGCTCAGGGCAGCCCATCAGGAATGCTGCATTACCACTGCTGGCCACAAGGGGTCCCCGCCCTCCAGAGAAGGCGAGATCATGCGGGGCCGAGCAGGTGCCTTGAGCCGCCAGCCCCCAGAGCAGAGCTGCTGAGCTCAGTCACTGGCCCCAGGTCAACAACCGTTTGGCACTCTGGGAACAGTGATGACCCACATGTGATCACGGTGCTTCACGTTGTTGTTTCAAACAGCAGAGAGCATGACCCCAAGGACCCAGCCACTTCCGTCCAAGCAGTCTGGGTTCTGCTTATTCTCACTACCTGTATGACCTTGGACATGCCCCATCCCGTCTGAGACCCAGTTTCCTCACCTGCCAAGAGCAGAGGTTAGGATGAAATCCCATTCTCTACAGCCTTGCCAGCCACAGAAGCACCCGAAATAGCCCTTCTATCAAGGGGCCCCTGAGTCATCCTTGCTGTTCAGAACACACTGCCGGCTTCCTGAGCTTTTAAATCCTTCTGCCAGGTTATCATCACTCTGGAAACAAAAGAGGTGAAATCAGAATTCTGTGCTGTGGCTTCTTTCAACATCAGAGACAGGGTAGCCCTAAGGACACATGATACTCCAGGGGTGCTTGGACACCTGCTAGCCTGACCAGCGCTGAGCAGGAATCCCAGACCGAGAACAGGTGGAAGCTCTCTGGTTAGAATCTGGAGCCCAGAGAGAGGAAGCCACCAGGCCTGTGGCCCTCGGCGGGAATGTGGCAGACAGGGCAGAGCGGTCCCTCTTGGGCACGTTCCCCAGGAGTGACACTGAGCATGCTGCTTCCTGGGACATACAGACACTCAGAAGCATAAGAAAGAGCCACCTTTGGGGAGAGGCAGGGGCTCAGGGCAGGGGGAGGCCGCACTCACTTCCCCTGTGCATCGCCTGTGCTGGGTTGTTCCCACGCTGTGACTTAATTCTCCTAAAGACCCTCAAGGCCAGTGGCGTCACCCACTTGTGGGCTCAGAGTTCAGTGACCCGGCCCAGGTCCCATACCCAGAAGTTATTTGAAGCCACGGCTTTACAAAGACTTTGCAAAATACACATCCTGGCTTCCCTGAGGGACGGCACTTAACTGCCTCTTCGTTCATTCATTCACATCTTTACAGAGCGCCAGGCACAGGCCATGCACTGTTCTAGACCCGGCCATACATCTGGGATGGAGGCAGCAAGAGCACCCGCCCTCACTGCACCTAGACAGACAGAAACAAGCAGTCCGTGCCAAGAAGAAAAGCACAGCAGAGGAGGGGACAGAGAGTGAAGGGGGGGGACATGCGCCCCTCTCATTGGTCAGGAGCGGCACTTCTCAGGGTGCGCTCACGCCCGCCTGCGAACTGTTGCATTCTAGTCTGCCCCAAGGTAGAAGAAATGATGCTGTCCTCTTTCTGTGTTTACAGGACAAACGTCCATGGGGCCAGCCCTGGTCTGTTGAATCGCACTTTGAATAACCCCGCCTAAAATGTATCTGAGCCATTTGGTCAGTGAAGCTGATGGATGTACCCCCTGCCCTGGGACCCATCCGCCCCCATCTTCCCTTCCCTCCTGCCTTCCCGCCACACCGCCCAGGCCCCAGGGAACTGCTGCCGAGGAGGACTGGGCATGTCCCCCCCACCCCCGGTGAACACGATGACCTGGGGCCCGCCGGTCCCTTCTAAAGATGTCCCCTCCGAGCCCATGGCTGGTTGGGAGCTTCACGGATGCTGAGAATAGATCTGGGTCCCAACTCAGGCTGTGGCGCTTCCAAGCTATGTGATCTTGACAATGTCTGTGGTTTACCTTAACTAAAATAGGGATAATGGGGGCGCCTGGGTGACTCAGTCAGTTAAGCATCTGCCTTCAGCTCAGGTCATGATCCCGGGGTCCTGGGATCGAGTCCTACATCAGGCTCCCTGCTTGGTGGGGAGCCTGCTTCTCCCTCTGCCTGTCACTCCCCCTGCTTGTGCTTTCTCGCTCTCAAATAAATAGAATATTTTATAAATAAATAAAATAAAAGAGGAATAATGGTGCTTTGCAGGAAGAGATCAGCCCCCTGGCCTGCGACTCAGTGTGTGGAAGTGCCCACTACTGTGTGTGCAGGTGTGTGTGTGTGTGTGTGTGTGTGTGAGCACGTGTGCATGTGACATCCATCTCCTCCCCCACTGTTGGAGTGTCCCTTCCAGGACCTGCTGTGGCCAGGGACACTGACGGCCTTTTCTGGGTCTCTCTCCAGATTGCCAAGGGATCATTGAGGATGTCGTCCTGCTGGGCGCCCCCGTGGAAGGAGAAGCCAAGCACTGGGAGCCTTTCCGGAAGGTGGTGTCTGGGAGGATCATTAACGGCTACTGCAGGTCTGTCCCAGTCTTGCGCTGGGGGTGACAGTACTAACCGAGTACTTAGTGTGCAGATGTTTAGTGTGCAGATGTTCGAGGCCTGGCCCCTGTCCTGGAGGATCCCAGGGACCAGTGGGGCTCTGGCCTGTTAGGAGCAAGGTGTTCTGACCGGGGGGGCCTCTGTCCCCATAGAGTGAAGGAACAGGGGCTCCCTGTGTCAGGTCTGAGGCCAGCTTATGGGGTGACAGGAGAGGCCAGGCTGGCCACCATGATCTAGGGGAAAGGCATTTGGTGAGTGGGACGACTGAAAACCAAAGCTTGGGCCCCAGCGGGGATCTGTGAATGCCGCCAAGGAGCTCCTGGGGGCGCCGTTCGGCAGTGCAGGAAGGGGTGGGCAAGGGTGTGGGCCGAGCCCCCAGAGCCCTGTTTCAGGTGGGGTAACAGAACAGTCAGCCAACAATGAGGAGCCAGGACCCACACCGGGCAGCACCCCTCGGCAAGATGTGGGGGGGCCTGTGAAGGCTGGCGGCTGTGAGGCTAGAAAGGAAGTACCCCTTGTTTGGGCTTGGAGAAGGGGGACTTGGGAGCTTTGGCCAAGGCCATGCCCCAGACTTTGGGGAAGAAAAGAGGAAGCCCACCACTGACAATGCAGGAGGGCCGCCTGAGAAGGTGCTTGGGCCCATCAACCTCCAAAGGCAAAGGATGGGGTGACAGTGTTGAAGAGCAGTGATTTAGAGTCACACAGACGTGGGCCTGAATTCTGAAACACAGCCAGCCTCCCGGATTTTAGATAAGGGACCCGCATTTTATGATCGTGACCCAAAGCGCAGGGTATGGACCAGAAGGTGACATTCTAAGCCCAGATCCGAAGAACAGGTTTGGAGTTTAGAAAACCAGAAGGTTGGCTGACTTGTGGGCTCCATGAACACAACTTAAAATATGAACAATTTAGAAAACAAGGAGGTAGGACTCGGGGAAGCAGCTGATCCACTGGGTCATGAACATGACCTTTCCCCCAACCGGCTGGAAACACAGCACTAGAGCTCAGAGAAGTCGGAGCTGGAGTGAGGGCCAGTGGGGTCCCCAGCTTCCGCTGAAGCCAGAGGACAGGGGAGATCACAGGAAAGGCAAAGCATAGAGAAAGAGCAAAGTGCTGGATTCCCAATTCTAAAGAATATGTTTCGGGTTTGCAGGGAGAAAGAGGCTCCAAGCTGAGGTTGGGGGCGACGCAGGATCATCCAACATTCTGTGCCCAAGACCGTAGCTGGGCACGGGAATGCAAAGATGGGCCCGGTGAGAGAGGCTCACGTCTAGTGGAAAGGGCACATACAGAAATAGACAATTATTAAAAAGTCAAAACTAAAAATGCAACAATGCCGCAATGTGAGTGGGAGGATATCAGGAATATTAGACTCTTACCACCTGCCATCCTGTCTTTGTGATCATGATCTCCTTTAATCCTCCCCCAAACCTTGTGGTGTTAGTACTTTAATCCCCATTTACGGGCGCCTGGGTGGCTCAGTCGTTAAGCGTCTGCCTTCGGCTCAGGTCATGATCTCAGGGTCCTGGGATCAAGCCCCACATCGGGCTCCCTGCTCAGCCAGGAGCCTGCTTCTCCCTCTCCCACTCCCCCTGCTTGTGTTCCCTCTCTCTCTGTGTCTCTCTCTGTCAAATAAAAAAAAAAAAAATCTTTAAAAAAAAAAAAAAATCCCCATTTACAAATGAGAAAACTAAGGCCAGTTAAATTTAATTTTGATCTAAGCCCAACCATCCTAAGTAGGACACAAAACTAAATGGAACAGATTTGGAAAGTCTTTATCATTTGATGATTTAGCCCATAGCAACAGCTGTATAGTTCAGAGCTCAAGATAAAGATGACTTTTAGCCACAGACAAAGGACATTAGCCAGGACACAGGAGTTCTGACCAACAGTTTAGCTCTCTCACTTATACTCTAAGCTGAGTTCTTAGAATTAGGATATGGTAGGAAGAACAAAGAAACAAAAGAGCCATAATATATAAAGAGCCCATGCAAATCAATAAAAAAAATCTAATAGGAAAATGTTCAAAGGATATCTACACATAAACTCACAGAATAAAGAGTCAATTAATTTTTTTAAAGATTTATTTATTTTAGAGAGAGTGTGGTGGGGAGACAGAGGGAGAGGAAGAGAATCTCAAGCAGACTCCCCACTGAGCTTGGAGGCTGATGCAAGCTCTATCTCATGACCCCGAGATCATGACCTGAGCCAAAATCAAGAGTCAGACACTTAACCAACTGAGCCACACAGGCACCCCACAGTAATAAATTTTTTAAAAGATGCCCAACCTCATCATGAGTGAAATAAATGCAAATTAAAATCAGTAAGATACTATTTATCACCCATCAGATTATCAAACATCTGAAATATGAATAACATTCAGTGTTGGTGAAGATGTGGAGAAATGGGCACTGCCATACACTGTTGATGTGACAGTTGAATTTAGTAAATATTTTTTGGAGAACAAGTGGCCATATCCACCAAAATTCTTAATGTGCCAGTTTTCTGATCCCACACATTCTGATTTCTCTGATCCTGCTGGACTAGATACACAGAAACAGATGCACAGAGTCATTGCAGGTTTGATGTCCAACGGTCCTCAGTTGGGGCCTCAGCCTGGGTGGCTCAGTCGGTTAAGCGTCCGACTCTTGATTTCGGCTCAGGTCATGATCTCAGGCTTGTGAGGTCCAGCCGCAGGTCAGGCTCTGCCCTCAGTGGGGAGTCTGCTTGAGGATTTTCTCTCTCCCTCTCCCTCTGCCCCTCTCCATCCCCCCAAACCGCCCCCCTCCCTCCCCCAACTCATGCACTACTCTCTCTTAAAAAAAAAAAAAAAGGTCCTCAGTTAAAATCTTGGCTCAGCCAGTTACTTGTTGAATAATAGTCCCTCCTGCACAGGGCTTCTGGGGAGATTAAATGACCTTATTTAGGAAAAGGGCGGGCACTTAGTAGGTGTCCAATAAACTATAGCAGTTATAATAACAGGGCCCGTTCACATAGCACATGATTATTTGGTGCTTTTCATAAACAGCAAAGGGAAAGAATTAAAATTGCATGGGTGCAATATGAAAGCAGCAAACACTTATTAAACCCGTATGTTCTGCTGCAAACCTGAGGCTAATAAGCTTGGTTTTCAATTATTTTGTGAGATCCTGAGCCATCTCTCTAGGGAGAGAAAGGAGGAGGAGGAGGAAAGCAGGGAGAGTAGGAGGAAGGAACTCAGACCACAATAACTGTAGTTTCTAGCACCAACCAAGATTTCATAGTCTGGGTCCCCAAAGGTGTTTTACTTGCTTTGAACCTCCTTAAGCAAGGGGGGGCGGGGAGGCGGAGAGTGTTCAGGCCAAAACTACCAAAAACTAAACATTTATGAATGTATAATATAGGGGTGCCTGGGTGGCTCAGTCAGTTAGGCATCTGCCTTCAGCTCAGGTCATGATCCCAGGGTCCTGGGATCAACTCCCACATCAGGCTCCCTGCTCAGCAGAGAGTCTGCCTCTCCCCCTGCTTGTGCTCTCTCTCTGTCAAATAAATGGATAAAATCTTTAAAAAAAAAAAAAAAGCTCTCTGCCTAGAAAAGGAAAAGACTCAAGAATGGACACACAGAGGACATGGGACTCATGTCCCCAGAGGAGCATATATTCCAGGCACATGAGGGGCAAATTATTAATAATATCAGGTGGAGGGGCTCAGGGGCACTCCCTGGGGGAGGTGATACCCAAGCTGAATTTTGAAAGGATGGATAAGAGCCCACCAGACACACGAAGACTGGGCCAAGCAAGAGGTTCCCAGAGCAGGAGGCATAATCAGACCAGATGTTTCCTGAATATTCACGTGCGTGAGCACCGTGTCCATGATGTGCCATCTCAGTATACGCTCCTGCCCACCCTGGGCGGTAAGATGTAGTGAGGAGACTGAGGCCCAGAGGGGCCAAGCAACTGGCCCAGGCTCACACAGCTAGGAACTGACAAGGCAGGACTAGAGCCTGGCTCTGTGATCCTGTGTGTGGGATTATGGCCCACCCCGGGCAAGAGAGACAGATGCTAGATGGAGAAGGGTCTTGAATGCCAGGGAAGACCCTGTGGTTTGCTCAGCACAGTTTAGAGGATATGAAACCTTCTAACATATGTTCCTGTTCTATCCCTAAATGTACACAAGGAAGTGCAATTAACTTTTTTTTCTTCAGCAGAAACATTGCAGGCCAGAAGCAATTAACATTTTAAGTAGAGTGTTGTCATAATGAAGACAGAAACAATGTGGAAGGGATGATGCTGACTTGGCTCATTATAACTGTCTATAACAGAAATGTTTATGGACCCCCCTCATACCCAGTACCTGATGCACATAAGTCGTGGTTAGTGCAAGAGAACAACTTGAGTGAATCTTTCTTCTCCACTTGGCCGTCCGTTCTTAGAGACAGTGCTTCTTGGGCCCCCTCTATTAAGATAATCACTGGGACTGGCAAGCATTGTTCTCTGGAGAGAGTAAAGGAATTTTCTAGAAGAGAAAGCCTACAGGCAGTGGGGAGACACGGTCAGCTTCTAAGAGAGAAGGGCCGTGGTCAGATGGGTGTTTCAGGAAAGCCATGGTGGCGTGTGGGAGGAGAGGCCAGGAGCAGGGAGAGCGGGGAGGAGGCCATTGCGTTGGTCCGTGGAGGCTGGATTGCCTTGATCGCAGGGCTGGGGCAGAGGGACCGGTATGGGTGCAGGTAAGAAGACTCAGCAGGACTCTGGTGCGTTGGCCACTGGGGGAAGGGGGCCTGACGTTGCCCCACTGGTTTCTGCCTGGGGCACCGGGCGGATGACAGTAGAAAGGGAGTCAGGGCTGGGGCACTCAGTGTGGGACACCACAGGAGGGTCTGTAGAGGGCCCCCTCAACTCTGTGCCCCAGTCCTTCCAGGGGTTTCTGGGGTGGTAAGCACAGGAGCACCCTTGTGGTCAGAGACCACCTGCGAGGGGGCCTGGAGAGCGCCCAGGGACCCCGGACTCTGAGCCCCTTCTTGGTTCACGCAGCACTGCGAGAGAGACCCTTCTTCCACATGAGCACGCAAATACCATGGTCTCACGTTGCCATGCAAACCAGAGTGAGTCGGTCCCAATAAAACACAACCAGATGTGCTAAGTTGGATGCAAGTCCCCCCCTGCAGAGGGGAGATGAGCAGTGTCCACTTGCACAGACCTGCTGAGCAGTGAGGCCAAGTGCTGTCTCGGCTGGCCCGGCTTCAACCGGACGAAGTCAAGGGTTTGAGGGGAAGGCTGTCTCGTGGGCCCCTCCAACCATGTCCTCCGTGGACAGTGCTCATGGTACCTCAAGAAACAGGTAGCACGGGGTCCAGGGTTATTTTCCCTCAATACTGTAGGGGTGTGTCTGGCTAGGGATGAGGGTGCCGGGAGCGGGCTTCACCGCACCCGTGCAAGTGAAGGAGTGTTCCCAGGGCGGGACCTGCCTGGGCAGCCAGCCTTGCCGCCTCCGAGATGGCTGAGGGCAGGGAGGCCTGCAGGCTGGGCCGGACCTGAGTCAGAGGGTGAGCTGGGCCCCCCAGCTCACAGCCAGACAGGAACCCAGACCCCTGAGTTCCGTACCCCAGAGCACAGAAGCCCCCAGCCCCCACGGTCCGCTCACCCCAGGAGGACCCCTGCTGCCTTTCTCTTCCCATGGAGCCCTAGAGCAGCCACCCACCGCCCCCCCAGCCCCGAGCCGGAAACCCCTCCAAAGCCACATGCTTACTCGTGAGAACGTCGTCCAGGGTTCGCATGCGTGCATCCCACAGGCACTCGTCTGCTGCATGCCAGGCACTGTTCTCAGCTCTGGGGACCCAGCAGGGACAAAACGGACAGCTTCTGGGGCTGCCGTGGCCCGGGCAGCACCCCCAAAGAGGCAGCCGCTGTTCCACCATCCTGCCCGCAGGTGCACGGGTCCGACCGGGCTTCCCAGGGCCAGGTGGGACCCCCAGGGCTGACATCACCCCTTTGTCTGCCCGCAGGGGGGACTGGCTGCTGAGCTTCGTGTACCGCACGTCCTCCGTGCAGCTCCACGTGGCCGGCCTACAGCCCGTGCTGTTGCAGGACAGGAGGGTGGAGAACGTGGACCTGTCATCTGTTGTGAGTATTGCCAGCTCTGCATTTGCCAGCGGGGGTGCTTTGTGACTCCAGCCCAGCCACCCCCGGCCCCAGGGACACCGGCCCGTTTCACCCCGGAGGAGGGAGGTCATGAGAATTTGCTTGGCGGGGGGCTGGTAATTCCTATTTACAGGCACTGTCTCTGTGCCGGGGCTTTTTCACCACGTCCTTCACACACATTGTCTCTAATCCTCACCCAGCCCCCAGGGCAGCCATGATTATGCCCATTTCACAGACTAGGAAACTGAGGCTTAGGAAAGTTCCTGTCACACAAGTGGCCATCAGCAGCCCGGATGTGCACCTCCAGAGCCCCTGCTCTGGGCCCTACATTAGTGCCCTCCCCGCCCCTCCCCACCCCCAGTTACTCATCAGGACGGTCCGGTTCCCCTGGAAGTACTGAGAGCCCCCGGAGGACACAGGTGGAGGGACTGGGGCCAGACCACAGAAGCCCCTGACGGGCCAGGCTGTGACACGGTGGAATGCAGAGCAGGGAAGGTGTTCCAGGAACCCCCACCTTGGAAATATCTGGGGGTTTATTTAAAATGCAAGACACCCCCTACCAAGGACACTGGGAAAAAATAATAAATAAAATGCAGACCCCAGGGCCCCATGCACAGACCTTTAGATCAGTCTCTGGGAGCAGAGCCTGCCAATTGAACAGGCCCCCCATCCCCCCCACAGTAGTCCTGGATATCAAAGACTAGCTTAGGTCGGGGGGTGCAGATGGTTCAAGAGAATTCTTTTTTTTTTTTTTTAAGATTTTATTTATTTATTTGAGAGAGGAGAGAATGAGAGAGCAGGAGAGGGGAAAGGGTCAGAGGGAGAAGCAGACTCCCCGCTGAGCAGAGAGCCCGATGCGGGACTGGATCCCGGGACTCCGGGATCATGACCTCAGCCAAAGGTATCCACCCAACCACTGAGCCACCCAGGCGCCCAGTTCAGGAGAATTCTTGCTGGGGATGGGGTGGGACGCACCGAACTTGAGGTTCTAGGGCCACCTCTCGGGCTTGAAGGAACCTCAGCCTCCTGCACTCGCCTGTCACACAGAGCTAAGAGCTTCATGTGGGACAGTCTCCATATCTAGCTCTGCCCTAAGCCTTTGCAGGCTCCAGCGTCCCCATTGTACAGATGAGAACACTGAGGCTCGGAGAGGCTAAGGGACTTGCCCAGGGTCACACAGTGGGAACATGGCCGAGCAGGCCTCAAACCAGGTCTGAGGCCAGTAGGCATCGCTCCTGCTCAGGGAGATATGGCCAGCACTGGGAGAAGTGCCTGCTACCCAGAGGGTGAGGGCGCTAAGCTGCAGTTACGTCCCCAGGCAGGCAGAGCAAGTGGTCCCCCTGGGTCTTTGCAGAGTGGCAGCTCAGAGACGAGGGTTGGTGAGACCCGAGCCAACGTGGAGCCAAGGAAGGCCAGGGCTGTGCGTTCTAGGGGAGCTTTGCGATGCAAGGGGCCCATGAGAGCAAGAACCCCGGTTTCCAGTTACTACATGGTTGGCTGCCAGTGGTCAAGTGCCAAGCACTTCCCAGCGTATCCCCGTTCCCCCAGGTTCCATAAGGCACCACCCTGCCTGAGAGCAGACAGACCAGACCCTCCCGAGGGAAGGCCACTCTGGAGGACTCGGGCTTCCCCCTGGGCTTCTAAGCAGCCCGTGCCAGTGACCCCCTCCCCACCCCCCGCACCTTGATGGTGGGTGGAGCTGGGCACCTGGACCCCGCCCCCAGAACACTGTGCCACCAGGCCCAGGGCTGTGCTGTCCACCTCCCTGTGGGGTGAGGTGAGCTGACTGACCAGACCACGACACCACAGGACCAGAGCGAGGCCTCCTGACCTGTGTCCCGGGGTCACTGTCCTATTGAATCAAAAGTAAAAGGGATCAGAAGAAACCCTTGTAAATGAAATTCCCTTTAAACACCACAGAACCCTGGCAAGACCCACCTTCTGCCCTGGGAAGCCCCTGAGGGGGCTACAGTGGCAAGAGTGCAGCCTTTGGCCCCAGAGAGGCCAGGCTGTGCCGCTGGCGTGTTGGCTGTGTGACCTCAGGCCGGTGACTTAACCTCTCTGTGCCTCAGTTTTCTCATCTATGAAATGGGGGGAATCACTTTCCAGGGCAGCACGTGTAAGATGCTCGGCCCGTACGAGGCCTTCATTTCAGTGCTAGGTCCCTCCTCTCCTGCCCCTGCTACCCCCTTTGGCTCTTTTGCCCCTGAGAGCCCTCTCCCTCCTCGGACCGCCGTTGAGGCGGCTTCGTGGCTCTTACCTGATCGTAGCTCCTTATGACACATTAGGGGCACAGCACAAGAAGCAGTGGCTCTCTCTTCAGGGTAATTGGAGGTAATTAGCATTGCCTTTGTGCTGCCCTCTGGCTTTTCTGGAGGATTCTTGCTGGAGAGAGTCGCCGTTACTGCTGGGGGGGCCGCGCCGGCTGCCCGGTGCTCAGAGCGAGGTCTACACGGTCTGCCTTCTGCCTGCTGGGCCGACGCCCGCAGAGCCTTCGTGAACCAGCCCCGCGTCGGCCACCGACCCGGACGTGGTCTGCGGTGGCTCCTGGCCTCGGACTAGCCTGAGCCGGCAGGGAGTGAGCGGCTGGCCCCGGCGCGGGCAGGGGCCTCCACCCAGCCCAGCGCCAGCCCTGCCTTTCGGCCTCTGCCGTGTGGGGCCAGGGGTGCAGCGGGTGGGGGATGCCGCCACCCGAGGGGCCAACTCGTGAGGTTTCTGGGGGGCACGAGAGCCAGCACGGGGGTCTCCGGACTCCTCATGTCCCAGAGGAAGTGCCAGCTGGCTTCTAGAGCTTAGCCCAGGGCGGGGCAGGAGCTCAGGCTACAAAGCCCGCGTGTGCCGCGCGCGTTAGAGATCGGGTGTCATCAGTCCGCACAGCGTCCCGCTGAGGGGGGGACAGCGGCCCCGCCATACAGGTGTGCAAGCTGAGGCTGCCTGTGAGGGGTGGAGCCCGGGGAAGCTACCAGAGCCTGGGCTCGAGGCCACTGCGCTCACGTGTCCGTGACTCTGCCCCGTGTGTCAGCTCCCTGACTCCTCACACCCACGCACACAGTGCAGGTGCATTCGCCGGCCCCGTGTTACAGATGAGGACACGGAGGCCCAGGAGGGAGAGGACCCCGAGGGCCTGATAGGCTTGGAAGGCGTTGGTGGCAGGCGGAGGCAGGGACAGCGGCCCCTGTTTGGGCAAGTCCCGCGGTGCCTTGCGAGGCCGCAAACAGGTGGTGCCGAGGCCCGTCCACACTGTGTGGATCAGGGGCCGCTGCACGGGGCCAGCCGTGGGCCCCGAGTGAGTCGCAAGTGGTCCGTGCACTCTCTAGCTCACAGTCCGTCAGAGAACAAACGTGTGAGCAGATAAAGACGATGGGGTGCAGCGAACACCGTCACAGGGGAGCCCCAGGGACCATCCCCCAGCCAGCGTGGGACGGTCAGGGAGGGCTTCTCAGCACCAGTGACCCCCAGCGTGAATCCAGATGGGTGGCCCATTTCCACCCAGACAGCTGGGGAGAGGGTCCTGCATCAGCCACAGCGGACCTTCCCGCCACCAAGAAGACATTCTCCCACCCCCCTCACCTCGGCTCTCCCATCCCTTTGGCTAAAGTTGGTAAAATTGGAATTCTGCCAGCAAGTGGTCCCCCTGGGTCTTTGCAGAGTGGCAGCTCAGAGACTAGGGTTGGCTGAGACCCGAGCCAACATGGAGCCAAGGAAGGCCAGGGCTGTGCGTTCTAGGAGAGCTGCATGGTGGGATTTCCCCCTGGAATCAGCTACTGCCAGGGGCCACGAGCACCTCCCTCCCTTCCTGTCTGCCTCCACCCAGCCCAGCACCAGCCCTTCAGCAGTTCTGGTTTGTCCCTGTGGGTCTAGGTTTCTGCTGGCTGGAATTGAGATGTGATGGCTAGAGCTTCAGCAGCCATTTGGGGTTCCCAAATGGATCAGCCCCATTAAGGCCCTGCCCTCTGTCCCCCATCGCCCCTTCCAAGGACACTAAGGCAAGGGAGCTCATATTTATGCAGCACTGGCCATGTGCCAGGTGCAGTACCTCATGGTTTGTATGTATTATTTCTTCCCACCCACCCCACGAGGTAGGTATCACTAACTGTAATTGGGTAATGTCCCTATGAAAGTGTTTTGGGCCATATATGGAACATAATAGTTAGAGTTCACATATGCTGATTCCTACAAAGTGCCCGGCCCTTGAACTCTCGTAGTAGAATTTCAAGGTAGGTGTCATGATCCTCATTTTACAGACGGAGAAGCTGGAGTTCAGGACATTGTAAGGACTCCCCCAGTTACTAGTAAGAGAAAGCTGAGGCTGGAACCCCTGTTTCGCTGATGCCAAACTTAGGTTCTTTCCAGTGCCTTGCAGCCAGTAATGTCCACCCTCTGTGGGAAGACACTGCCCCACCTTGACCTCCACCCTGAACCCAGGGATCTAAAAAGCCCCTTGTATGCATGTATACTTGTGTGTGTGTTCACTGAACATTGTTTAAAAGCATTTGTACGGGGCGCATAGGTGGCGCAGTCCGTTGAACGTCCGACTCTTTCTTTTGGCTCAGGTCATGATCTCAGGGTCGTGGGATCGAGCCCCACATCGGGCTCCCTGCTCCGCGGGAAGCCTGCTTCTCCCTCTCCCACTCCCCCTGCTTGTGCTCTCTCTCGCTGTGTCTCTCTCTGTCAAATAAATAAATAAAATCTTTAAAAAATAAAATAAAAATAAAAGCATTTGTAAAGAAAAGAATGAGGGGCGCCTGCGTGGCGCAGTCCGTTGAACGTCCGACTCTTGGTTCCGGCTCAGGTCATGATCTCAGGGTCGTGGGATCGAGCCCCGTGTCAGGCTCTGCGCTTGGCATGGAGTCTGCTTGGGATTCTCTCTCTCCCCCTTCCTCTGCCTCTCCTGCTTGTGCTGTCTCTCTCTCTCCCTCTCTCTCAAATAAATAAATAAAATCTTTAAAAAAAAAAAAAGAAGGAAGGAGAAGTCAGCAGGTTCTGGTTATGAGAAAGTAACAAAACCTTACAGGGAATTGTCTTCTTGTGTTCTTGAAAACTCATTTGAATAGCTCAGTGTGATTTGTGATTCAAATGGAAATGCAGATGTTATCAACTGAGCCTTTGTGTGGTTCCCTAAGTGCCCCCAGTGTCCCCCCCCAGTCTTCTTTCTAAACAAAAAGGAATGTTTTGTCTTGCACTTGCCTCTGGCACCAAGCAGAGCCCGAGGACTGGGGGGGGGGGGGCGGGGGGGGGGAGGCTAGCGCACGGCTGCATTTCAGGAGCAGATCTGAGCTGAGCAGACTGCACATGCAGCATCTGACGCCGAGCCCCATGCGGCTTTGCTCTTCACGTGTCATGTGTATTAAGCAAACCACCATCCTTCTATGAACATTGCTTTCCTGTTTGGTAAAATGGCAATGATTTTCAAAGTTCCCCTCCCAACTCATTTTCTATGAAGAGAACAGGCCCAGATTCAAAATCCAACTCTGATACGTCCTAGCTGTATGACCTTGGTCAAGTCACCTTAGCTCTCCTTGGCTCAATTCCTTCATCTACAGGTAGGAGCCAACA
Organism: Halichoerus grypus; assembly: GCF_964656455.1. Classification (NCBI taxonomy): domain Eukaryota; kingdom Metazoa; phylum Chordata; class Mammalia; order Carnivora; family Phocidae; genus Halichoerus; species Halichoerus grypus. Next base: position 173,337,442 of record NC_135716.1, read on the forward strand.
CCTGTCAAAGGACTGTATCCAGTACGTTCATCCACAGTGTATTAAGGATATACTACGTGTTGGGCATTGTCCGTGATCACCGTGACGCATCGGGCGTTCTCAGTCACCCCTACTTTTCACTCACTGACACATCCCAACACAAAAGTGGGGGTATCTCTATTTTCTGAGAAAGAAGGTGGGCCCTTCTTCTGAGTTCTCAACCTTTGTCTTAGTGACGATTCCTGCCCCCAAAGGAATTTTATAGAGAAACATCCTTCATCTTTGTTTAATAAATGCGAGAGTGGCCGTGGGCCCAGAGGCTTCCCAGCCCACTCTGGATTTGAGGTCACTGAGAGCTGGAGTCCTGGCGTTGGGGATCAGGTGGCTGAGGCTGTGGAGGGAGAGGGTGAGGCCCAAGAGCTCCGCTGGGGGCCCTGGGGAGGGCAGGGCTCTGACCGCCCCCCCCCCCGTGGCCCTCACTCACTGCCCTCCTGCAGGTCAGCGGCCACTTGGACTACGCCAAGCAGATGGACATCATCCTGAAGACTGTGGGCATCCACACCAAGCCAGGCTGGGATGAAAAGGGGCTCCTGCTGGCCCCGGGCAGTCTGCCCCAAGAGGAGCCTCCCCAGGCAGCAGCCACCTCCTCATCAGACAAGACCACGCCCGGAGACAACCCCAAAGGGGCCACACCCGCTGACCCTAGCCGAGCCCAGGTGCCAACGGGGCTGGACCAGTCTGAAGGTGCCTCCCTTCCTGCCACTGCCAGCCCGGCTGAGAGCCCCCAGATCTGCAGCCACGGCATGGGCCCCAACCCACTGGGCTGCCCCGACTGTGCCAGCAAGACCCAGGGGCCCTGCCCAGGGCTGGACTGACCACAGAAGGGGACTCGAGCTGCCTTCCCAGGTTCCTCCATGTAGCACTCCCTTACAACCCTCCACCAGCTGCCCCACGTGAGCTCTGAATTTCCACCGGTGCCTCTCCCAAGTTTAAGGCACTGGGACTGAAAAGGAATTGGAAGGAGGGGAGTCGAAGAGAGACAGCGTTCCCTCCCCGAGGAAGCAAGGCCGGAGCCCTGCAGAGATGACCAACCACAGTTTAGAGCCCCAGGACTCTACCAGCCTTGGGCTTCCTGTATTTCAGGCCACAGGTGGGGGCTGGCTGGCCATCTGGGGGCCCAGGGGGCTTCCCCGGCCCCAGTAAACCCAGGTGGATGCCTGCTTTTCCATCCACACACCAGGGCTGCCCGCCAGCCCACAGACACCACTGATGCTCCTACAGAGCAGACGCAGGTGGGGAGTCCGCAGCTGACTCTCTGCTCTGGGGAGGTGCGGCCGGATGTGCCTGCACGGTTATGTAGGCTGTGCACTGCAGAACCCCAGGAGCATGGATCACACGGACGTGATGTGAAGGGTCCCCCCAGTGGTGCTACGTGGTGCTCTGGATGCAGCTCACAGCGTGATGAATATATGCTGAATCAGCATGCACTATGGGTGGGAAGTGGGCCCAGGGACAGGAATGAATTACACGGGGGAAGGATTTCCCATAGCAGGAAGGGGGGTAATGATTATAATAAAAATAATAATAGGTACCACTCATTGAGAATTTAGCAAGGACAGAGTGCTTCCATGGGTTGTCTCGGCTGACCCTACCAATAACCCCATGAGGTAGCTACTATTATTATCTGCATGTTACTGAAGGTTCTTGAGACCCAGAGAGGTTAGGTAACCTGCTCAAGGTCACACAGCTGGTCAGTCTCAAACTCCAGTCAGACTCCAGAGCCCGAGTTCTCGGCTACTCTATCTGTCTCCACGGAAGCCTCCTCCTGTGTTCCTTCCATTGTCCCTGAATGAGGGGCCAGAGATGGTTCTACATTGTGAGATGGGGAAACCAAGGCCCAGGCAGAGAAAGTATTGACAAGCCCTTGGGGGGAGGCAGCCCGGAGGAGGACAGCAGAAGGAACTAGACTATTAAGAGCTGAATGGGTCCCCACGTGTGTGTGTTTGCTTGTTCGTTCAACATATATTTACAGAACTGCTACTGTGAGTCCACACAGCTCATGTTGCCCAGGGTCTCATCCCACTCCCACCAGCTGCTTCTCCAACCCCAGGGACCCCTCAGGAAAATCCAGTCCACACCACGGTCATTGCCTCAGCTAGTGTTTATTGGGAGTCCACTCGGGCAGGCCTGGGGGCAGAGGGGAAGCCCCAGCAAGCACCATGACCCCTCTGTGGCCAGTGACCGGGGCCAGAGTTGAATCTAATCAGCACCAAGGAGAGCCCCAGGCCACTACTGGAGGGCTCCCTGGGAGTTTGGATGGATCTGGGGGGCCTCAGACTGAAAAGGACCTTATGGCAAGTAAACTGTGGGAACCAAGAGTCCCCCCTCAAAAACAACCCAGGTCCCTGTGCCAGGGTCCACCGACCTGCCTGAGGGCAGCAACCCACACCAGGCTCTTGCACTCTGCTCTGCAGACCCGAGTGGCCGACACTCCTGTTTCCCTGGCTGACCCAGGCAATGCCAGGAGGAGGTGGGGCCTCCTCAGTTCCCTTCCAGGTCCCAGGAAGTCCAGGCTGGAGGGAGACCTATTCCTGGTGTTGAGCAAGAGACCACCAGCTCCCGCTTTGCCCCCCGGGGAGAGGTGGTGCAGCAGCCTGGGAGCGGGGATGGGAGCCCCGCCCGGCATCCAGAGCAAAAAGGTGGGAGCCATGGTCAGTCGGGTGGTGGGATCCGGGCCAGTGCTGAAGAGGAGGAGGGAGATGGGAAAAACAGTGGGAACAAACAGCCCTTCCTGGCCCACGGCGAGAGGCCAAGGGGGCTGGATGCCCAGGAGTTGTGGCAACAGCTGGTACGACCTACGGCAGGACCACATGTAGGTACTGGGTACTCTACACGTGCTCTCCTGATCCTCGTGACACCCTAGGGAGCAGGCATTGTTACCCCACTTTGTATATGGAATACCAGGCTCAGAAAGGTTAAGAGACCTATGCAAGAGCTGGTGAGTAGTGGAGCGGAGATTCGGATTTCTGCCTTCCTGACTCCCGGGCCAGGTGTTTTTCTGCGCAGCCCCACACACATCCTGAGGCGCTGTCCAGACTGAAAACAAATCATCCTCACGGTTAAAGATCATCCAAGCCAGCGTGGCTCAAACTATATGGTGTGCACAGGCCACCTGGGGCTCCTGCGAGCGTGCAGAGTCTGACTCAGCAGGTCTTGGGTGGGGGGGTGGGTAGGGGTGTGCATTTTTAACAAACTCCAGGGAGGTGCCACGAATGCTGGTGGCCTGAGGACTACCCTTTGAGGAATGAGGGACTCAGCCCAGCACTCATCCACCTCTGCAGACAGAGGCATCCCTCCCCTGCAGTCTCATCAAATGTCAAAGATGATTGTCTTCACCCTAACCTGAACCAGAAGTCCTTTTCCCCTCTGCCAGAGTCCTCCAGCCACCTCCACACACAACCACAGGTGGCACTCAGCAGTGGGGCGTCCTGGAGAAAACCATATCTGAGCCAGCTGTCCCCCCCCCGGGGGGGCAGTGGGGGCTGGCTCAGTGCACCCCACTGACATTCCGAGGGCCCCCAGGACACCTGCAGCCTGCCAGCCTTAGCCAAGAGCTGGTCCAAGGCCTTGGGGACTTGGTTCTATCCAGTCCAGCTCCCCCCGACCGGCTCCAAGCCCTGGTCAGTTCGTGGGAGCACCAAGGGGATGCAGCTGCAGCTGGGGCTCCACAGGATCAATGTTGAAGAAATTGACCACCACGGCAGCCCTGGCAGGGGGCGGGGGCTCCCGGGGGGCCTCTCTAGGCAGCAGGGGCTGGGCCGTGCGCTGCAGGCCCGAGGAGCCCCCGGAACCTGAGCCTGAGTCAGAACTGGAGTCAGGCGGCAGAGGCAGCGGTAGAACGTGCTGCAGGCTCAGGCCGGGCCGGGGGCCGCTGTGAGAGGTCCGCATAGAGGGTGAGGCGAGGCTGGCCCGGCGCTCCCCGGGGCAGTGGGGACACGGCAGGAACCTGCCCAGGGCCCGCTTGAAGTCCCGCATGAAGAGTGGGTAGATGATGGGGTTCATGGTGCTATTGCAGTAACCCAGCCACGTGAGGACATCGAAGAGGTCTGGGGAGATGCAGTCGCACACAGCCTGGAGAGATGGGGTACGTCATGCTCCGTCCCGGAGCAGGGTCACAGACCACCCCGGCCAGCATGGATGGGACAGGGACCCACAAACACAGATGCCATGAGAGGGAGCCCGCCCTCCTCTATCCCCATGACTGGGCTGGGGTGGAGTTCGGGGCCTCCCCAGCGAGGCCTGGACGCACCAGCCCCTGCGGTGGCATTACCTGGGCTATGTTGGCCACAAAGAAGGGCAGCCAGGTCACAAAGAACATGCCCAGCAGGATGCCCAGTGTCAGACTGGCCTTCAAGGCCTTCCTGCTGTGCTTGGTGGCCAGACGCCTGCTATCAGCTGACTCCATCCCTGGGCGTGGGGTCTTGGGTACCTGTGGAAGGAAGGCCACATACATAAGTCACCTGCAAAAGAGCCCCAGTCTGACCCTGTTCCCAGCCACAGACTAAGCCTCAATCCTAATTTTAGACTGAGCCTTAGTACCAGCAATAAACTGAGCCCTCCTGATCCTTGACTAAGCCCCAACTGTAGTGCTAGATTCCCCAACAGCAGACCTGACCTTGACTCCAGAGCAAACCTTGATCCTGGCTCTAGACCAAGCCCTGACATCAGCAAGAAACCAAGCCCTGCTCATGGTCCCAGACTGAGCCCGGATAGTTACCACAGAAATTCATAACCAAGGTCTCAAACGGAGCCTCAACCCTGGACCGACTGAGCCCAGCCTTAGCCCCACACTGTGGCCTGAGCTCAGCAATAGACTGAGCCCTGATCCTGACCCTGCCCTGAGCCCTGACCCTGACACAAGGTGCTCTAAGAAGGTCAGTGAGACAGACCAACACTGTCAGACAGTTCAGGAGACCCCCCTACCCACCTCGCAAAAGACAACACTCAGCACAAGTCAACACACGTGACCGCGAGCCCCAGCACCACACAAAGCCTCTGGCCCTACAAGAATTAGTTGCAATTCAACAGTATTTGACAAAAGAGGTCTTGCTGCCACCCAGGGCATGACAATCTCTTCATAGACAGATTCTCCTCATATTTGGGAGGGATGATTTTACCTGCACCATTACCCTCATCCTGCACAAAATAGTCCTTTTCTGAAAACATGTGCACAGAGTAAATGTTTGCAATGAAATCAATTTTAGACTAGTAGGGGTGCTAGTGACCTCGGCATTTTACAACTCAAATTACACTGTGGACTGACAGACATCTTCATTCCCAAACATTGACCTCAAGAGCTGGAGTGTGGGGAAGAAAAGAAGGAGAAAGAAGCTGCCCCACAGCAGCCTCGAAGGGGACGCAGGCATGAGGAGGTTAGAATTTGACTTTGCAAACTAGTGACCAGCAGTCCCAAAACATTAAAAAGCTCTGAACTGGCCGATCCTTTAGCCCAGCTGTTTCCTTAAGTTTTTCAAGCTCCTGAGCTCATTGAGAATCCGATACAATCTACAAAACCTTTCCCCAGAACACAAAAAGCGTATAAATTGTTACACATGCACACACAGAGAAGGAGAAAACATCCCACATTTCCAGCAGGTTCAGAGACCACCTTGAGGCCCGGCCATGAAACCCCCAAATCCCACGAAAGCTGGGACATGAAGCCCCCCTCTAAAGAGCGTGTTGTAATCAATTTGGATTTTCATACATCAGTTTTACACAAAGTGGGACCAACTTACATTTATAATTTAAGTAAATACCAGTATGCCAAGGTGTGCATAGTTCATTGAACTGAGTAAAGATCGTGTGTGCAGCCTGGGAACACGCCTGGCCTTTGGGAGCAAGGGATTCCTCCAACGTTTCTTTTTTTTTTTTTTAAGATTTTTAAGTAATGTCTGCACCCAAGGTGGGGCTCAAACTCACAGCCCTGAGATCAAGAGTTGCAAGCTCCTCCGACTGAGCTAGCCAGGTGCCCCTCCTCCAACATTTCCTAAACTGCAGGAGAGCCCAGCTTAGCTCTCCAGGGAGCCAGAGGTGGGTTGAGTATAGGGTAATTGGAAGAGTCAGAAGGAGGCAGGAAGGGAACCTGATTCCCAGGCAACCCTCGCAGATGGAAAGGGGGCTGTGGTGGCAAAGCCAAGAAGATGTGTCAGTCCCCCGGAGCACCCAAGCCAAAACCCCACCCCGCTCTCAGGCGCAGGGGCCGCCCTGCGTCTGCAGGGTATCCACACTTGGTGTCCTGTCCATGGTGCTGAAACCCCAGGTCTATGCTATCTTTCCATAGGATCAAGGAGTCCAGAATGGCGGTGGGCAGGAGGGGGGAGATGAAGCACACCGTAACTCCCACCCCTCAGTATGTTTATCCATGTGAAATCTGGTTATATGAATACCAAGGACAAATTCACAAAGAGCAGCCTAAGAGAAGATCTTGATTTCTCCCCTCTGTCTGGGTGGGGCAGCATTGTGCGGAGGCAAGAGCTAGATTGTAAGACAAGTAATCTGGCTTCAAGTCATGCCTCTACCACTTACTCGCTCTGTGATCTTGAGACAGTCTCTGTTTCCACATCTGTAAAATGGGAAAAACAATACTCAGCTTGTGGAGTCATTGTGAGGCTGTGGATAATAAATGCATGCAGAGTGCCCGATACAGAGTTAAGTGCCATGTACGTGGTAGCCCTGAGGTCGGTTCAGTGGTACATGTTGGAGGTTGGGGAAATTTTGAGCACCCTCAGTAGCCTGTCCTTCTGCCAGCAGCTCAGGCTCCCCGAAGCAGCACAGATGTCAGGACAAATGCTCTGACTCACCATGCTACAGCAAGGGAGGGGAAAAAGGCTCTGCTTTTCTCTTTCATCATCTCCTTTTCTCCCTTCCAGGGTAGACTCTCTATGGCTTCTGTGGCCCCACCGTGGTCAGCCTGGAGGAGAGGTTCCTGCTTACCCCCAAAGATCTGCCATCCCTTCAAATTGCTGCCATCGATGGGGATAGATAATAGGGAAGGAGGGAGCCACCATCTCCAGAGGAGCCACTCACACAGGTACCCTCCCTGACTTCTGGCAACCTGGGTGGGGCAAGAGACAGCCCCGATCTTGTCAGAGCTCTAGGGCACTGGGGAACTGAGACACTGGAGAGATATCTGGGTGGGAGGCAATCACTGGGAAGGGGGCTCCAGAGAAGGAATTAAAGATGGCTTCAGATTCCCTCTCTAGGAATCTTCCTGGGACAACCCTGGGTTGTTTTTTTTTTTTTCTCTTCTTCTCCCCAAAGAGTTGACCCAAGAACACAGGCAAAAGGGAAGAGAGAAGGAAACCAAGGCTCAGAGAGGATAGGGGACCTTCCCCAGGTCACAGTGTCCCAGTACAAGGCCTCAAAGCAAAGCACTCCAAGTGACCCCCAATCAGCACCATCATCCACATTTAGGGAGCGCTATGTGTCAGCATCTGATACCCATCGTGCCATTCAGTCTTGACCTGAGGTAGCTATTATTATCCCCATTTTGCCGATGAGGCTCAGAGAGGCAAAAGAACTTGCCCACAGTCACACAGCAGATAAAGGTTGAGTCAGGGGTTGAAAGCCATTTCTAGCTCCAGAAATTGCACTTCTGCATGTGGGGGGTTACAGAGACCCTCAGCACTGTCACCAGAGGCCCTCATGGAGCAGAGGCCTGTGACAGCCACTGGCCTCACCCTGAGTCCCGCTGATGCCCGCTGCACCTGCCCACTTCTCTCTGCCCTCACAGCCATGTGCTGTTGTCCGCATGCCCCTTAATGACACCGAGGGCAGCTGCCTGGACAACAGGCTGGCATTGCCCCTCCAGGAGGCAGTCCCACGTACAGGTTCCCCTGTGCAATAAATACCCGAGCACGTCTGCACACTCGGCATACATGGACATGTGTATTGCAACACTATTCCTGGAAAAAACTGGAAACAGCCTAAATGTGCATGGAAGGATGGCAGTTAAATAAACCATAGTACCTTCCCACTATAGTTGACAACATAGATGTTAAAAGAATATAATTGGTCAAATGACAAGATCTCCAAGACATAACATCAATATTAAGTGGTAATGGCAAGTTGCAAAATAATAGGTACAACAGGACTCCATTTGCTTAAAAAATACAGAAGACGGAGGCGCCTGGGTGGCTCAGTCAGTTAAGCGGCTGCCTTCAGCTCGGGTCATGATCCCAGGGTCCTGCGATCGAGCCCCGCTTCAGGCTCCCTGCTCGGCGGAAAGCCTGCTTCTCCCTCTCCCCCGCTTGTGGTCTCTCTCTCTCAAATAAATAATCTTTTTAAAAATTTTTTAAATAAAAATTTAAAAAAATACACAAAACAAAGCACTAAGTCTCTTTGGGTGCATGAACAAACATGGAAACACAAAGATACAGGAGTAGAAAGACATGTCCTAAATCGATAAGAGTGTCCCTGGGAACGGAAGGTGACTGGGTGGGATTTGGGAGGGTCTTTCACTTTATCTCTATGGCTGGATTTTTTTTTTTAAGTAGGCTCTATACCCAACATGGGGCTTGAGCTCACGACCCCAAGATCAAGAGCCGCATGCTCTACCAAATGAACCAGCCAGGCACCCCCTGGATTTTTATTTTAAAGTGTATTTATGTATTCCCTTGTGTAATTCAAAATTTTTACGATCACCTACTCATAGCGTGAGGGTTCTAAGACAGACTCCAGAGCCAGATGGTCTGGTTTCAAATCGTGGCTCTGTTACTAACTGGCTGTGTGACCTCAGGCGAGGAGTTTCACCTCTCTGTGCCTCAGCTTTCTCATCTGTAAAATGGCAATTACAGTGGCGTCTGTCTCACAGGGTTGTAGTAAGAACTAATGAAGATAACATGCACAAAGTCAGCTGATCAGTGCCTGGCACACGGTAAGCCCCATGTAAGCGTCAGCCAGCATTTCTGCTGTTCGAGTCCAACTCAGCTCTTTGCTTCTGGTGATGATGCTGTTATTGACAGCAGTGGCAGATTTTTTTTCCCTAAAGAGGCTCAAAGGGGTGATGATTTCTCCAGAACCACATATCTTACCACCAAGAGGAAAGGGGACGAACTAACACGTGCTGAGCACCTAGTATGTACCAGGCTGACATATGTTATCTCACCGATTCCTCAAACAGCCTCATGTGATAAGTGGCATTACCCCTGGGGCAGCAGGAGCTGAATGACTGGTCCAAAGTCATCAGCAGGGAGGGAAAGGAGGCAGGATTTGAACCCCTGACGAGCCGGGTCCACAAGCTCCTGCAGCCAGTTGTGGCCGCTCCGGGCCACCTTGTTCCCAGCAGCAGCCAAGGCTGCCATGCTCTCGGCGCTGCTCCTCTGTCAGCCTCTCCCAGCTCAGCCCCCTCCTCCTCCTCCGAGATATTTCTGTGATCACAGCCTCCTCCTCTGAGGAGGAAGGACAGCGATGGAAGGGAAGACAGATCGCTAAGACAAAGTGATGCAGAGTTGGGTGAGGGAGGGTGGAACAGGCTGGTGGAGGAGGAGAGAGGGAGAAACTGATGGGAGAGAAGGGGGAGAGGCAGATGGGAGGGTGTAGAAGGCAGAGAAGGGGGCGAGATGGCTCCAGAGGAGAGAGGGGTGGGAGAAGGGAAGGAAGATGAGGTGCGGAGGAAGACAGAGGGGCAAGGGCTCCAGACCAAAGGCACAGGTCCTGACACAGAGCCAAAGAGGCTGGGGAGGCAAACGCCCCAGCAGACCTGCTTCTCCCCTGCTGCTCTCCATCCCTGAGCTCCCACACGGGTCCCTCCCGAGGATGAGCACCATCCCACCCTGGCACAGATCGCTCTGTCTCTCTCTCCCTCTCTCTCCTACGCTGGCGGCATCTCACTCACTCTGAAACCACTCTCCCCATGCCCTGCTCTTCATGCCCAGCCCAGTCTCTGCCTCAGCTGTAAGTGAGACCCCTACCTCACAGCCGCGGGGCTGGGAAAGCCTGGCTGAAACCATTGAGCTGGCCGGTGGCTTCTGAAAAGCCTGTTCACATACCTAGCAGATGTGGGGGGTGGGAGGAGAGATTAAAATACTCAAGCCTGCTCAGTTACCACGTCCTCAAACCCAGAGGAGCTGGGGCTTCAGAAACCCATGTCCCCCTCTGGTCCCCCGCCCTCCGTGGAGAAGCTAGCGGCTGGATTGGGGAAGGGAGCTCAGGGCTAAGTAGGGCTGAGGACAAGAGGAAAGGGGTCCAATGCACCCCAAGTTTTGTTCATTCTCATCAATTCCTTTAGGTCCAGGTACTGGGAGCCTCAAGTGCCCGGCTGGAAGCCTAGTCTCAGGGGCCGGCCAGCTTGGGTGGGAGGAAAGGGGGTCGTGACCCAAGAAGATGGAGTAGAGGCTATGTCCCAGAAACAAATTCCCAAAACGCAGGCAGTTGTGCAGAGAATAAGGAAAACAGGCAGGTAGGAGGCTGGCTTAGGAGCTGCGTGGTTTGGGAAGTGTTGGGTTCTGACTCCTCCCCTCTCTCGGAACCCCAGGCTCCCCGTCTGTCCAACAGGGATGATGATAGTCCTTGCCCGGGTGGGTGTTTGGGGCACGAGCTTGGCCAGGTGCCAGCACACAGTGGGCACTGAGAAACCGTGGGACTGCCGCAGTCAGCACCCCGGGGGCTCCAGGCCACAGTCTCAGGTTCAATCCTGGCACCAGCCAATTAGCCTCAGGGACAGAAAAGTGTGTCACAGGTGACACTTGCACGGAAAATCCAGACCCGTCCCACCCCAGCCTCACCAAGACCAGCCACCTCCTCATCCTTAGTCACTGGCGCGAAGCTCCCCAAAGCGCGGAAGAGGAAGATGACCCATAACAGAACTAAATGACAGAGTGAGAACACGAGCCTTTTCCAGCACTCTTCCGGCTCCTTTTCCGGTTGTGTCAAGAGGAAGTGGGTGTTGATGCTGCTGTCTTTAACACCCCGCTAGCACCAAAGAGGAAGCGAGCCTGGGGCTGGACCACTTGGAGCTCCCCTCCGGGCTTCAGCAACACTGCTGGGGTTCCCACCACCCACTGCCGCTGTCTTTGGGACTGCCTTCTGTTAATGGCAAAGGGACCCGAGTTTCCATTTCCAGAAGAGATAAGAAGTTTCCTTTCGAAACAAATGCATGGAAGTAAAAAGATAAGTGAGGCGATGGAGAGAAAAATGCAAACTACATTGGCAGAAGGAAGCCGCCTGAGACGTGTGGGTGGCTGGAAAGAAGGCGGATGGCCCAAGGTGGTTCCAGATGCCTCGAGTTTGGGAAACGCTCCTTTACAAGAACCCAGGGAGAGAGTGTGGATGGCCTAGGGCAGCCTTCCTACTGCTGGAGAACAGAGTCGGGGTCACAGCCACCTATTGTGATTCAGGAATGTTCTCCAGTGAGCACAGACGGAGGGAGGAAGACTGGAGCCTGGACCTCCTGTCCACCCAAGGCCTTTTCCCCTGGTTGATGGGGCAGGCAAGCTGCTCGGAGGGCCCGCCTTTCAGCCCCCATCCACCCAAGCCCCCAGGTACCCCCCCATCCTGCAGGAGCCTCCTCCACCTGGGGCTACATCAAGACTGGAGAGCCCCATCAGGACCTTCCTCAGGGCCTGTGACCTAATTCTCTGGGCCTCAGGCCTCATCAACCTAAACTCCCGTTCCTTGGGGGTTTAGGACAATAGACAGTAAGACTCCGGTGCCATATGGCCTGAGTGACAAGAACAGCCACCGCACTCCTGATGTTGCAGGGCCTTAGCACTCACAAGTCATTAGTAAGCACCTAGGGTGTACAGTGGGGATCAAAACCGCCCCAGATGTGCCCAGCTTACACTCTCGTGGGGGAGAGACAAAATGACCAAGTCAACATATAAACCTACAGTTGGGAGAAATAACAGGGTGAGGGAGCACCGATGGGTCTGCAGACAGGGTGGTCAGGGACAGACTCTGGGAAGAGGTGACCTGTGAGCTGAAAAGGAGTCAGACAGGGCAGCCCAAGGGGAAGAGCTGTCCAGGCAGAGGGAACAGCGATGCCAAGTCCTGGACACTGCAGTCTGGTGCCTTCCAGAAACATCAGAAGGGCTGGTGCACAAGGAGAGAGGGCAAGGGGAGGAAGTGAAGCTGGAGAGGTTGGCAGGACCACATTCCCAGACCAGATCCCGACATGGGTCTCTTCTTTTATCTTAAGAGTGACGGGCTCACTTCTGTTTTGTCAAGTGCTCTGGCTCCTGGGCAGAGAGTAGACAGGAGTGAGTCTGAAGAGGAAGCAGGGGAAGCCAGTAGGAGACTATCGAGGGCTTCCAGGAAAGAAGCAATGGGGGCCTGGTTGAGGGGGGTGGCCTTGGGGTGGTACGTGTTCAGGAGGACAGCACCAACAGGCCTTGACAATGAACCCCATGGGCATGAGGGAGAAAAATTATTCCTGAGTTTCTGTGGGGTACTGCCGTGATGGTGCCATTTGCCATGACAGGAACGACAGGGAGGGTGGGGACACCCTGAATTCCCTTAGCACATGCTACCTTCTCGAAGCCTGCCCCGCATGCTGACGCAGCTGTCCTGTGGACAGTTAGCCCTGAGTCTAGAATGCAGAAGAGTCATGTGTGTTGGAAATGGCCACTTGGAGGTCACCAGCAAGTGTATATATTAAGTGATGGATGCCGCGTGGGCACCCAACGGCTGCTCACTCCTCTCCATCCCACGAGCCCGGTCTCCCTGCGCGCCCCGGGTACCTGCAGCGTCTCCAGGGCCTGGCCGGCCGTGCCGGTGGTGAGGGAGGCCACCTGCACGGCCTGCTTGCGGGCGGCCAGCAGGATCCTGCAGTACGTGTAGCAGATGGCGCCCGAGGGCAGGAAGAAAGTGAGGCCCGACGCCACGAGGACGAACGGCAGGCTGGCCAGCAGGCGGCACTGGCCCGGGGCAGGGGCCCGCACGCGGCCCAGCTGGTGCCAGCCCAGCAGCAGGGGCAGGAAGGAAGCGAGGGCGGCCAGGCTCCAGGCGCCCAGGACAAGCCCCAGGGCGCGCGGGGGCGTCATGCGCAGCTTGTAGCTCAGCGGCGAGAGGATGAGCAGGTAGCGGTCCAGGCTGATGAGGCAGAGGTTGAGGATGGAGGCGCTGCAGCACATCACGTCGAAGGCGGCCCAGAGCAGGCAGAGGCCGCGCGCCAGCACCCAGCGCCCGTACAGCGCGTTCAGCATGGCGGGCGGCATCACCACCAGCCCCACCATCAGGTCCGACGTGAAGAGCGACACCAGGAAGAAGTTGGACGTGTTGCGCAGCGCGGGCTGCGTGCAGATGAGCGCGATGAGCAGCGAGTTGGCCACCGCCGTCAGCGCGATGACCACGCACAGCGCGGCCGCCACCCAGCCGCTGCCCGCCGGCTCTGACGGCGGCCCCGACCCCCAGTTCGGGGTGCTGTTGTTGGCAGGGCCGGGTTCCGGGACCATGGGGGCGGGGGGCGAGGACGTCAGGCCCGAGAGGGGTCCGGAGGACGAGGTAGGGTGGGCGGGACGCCTGGGTGAGGGACCTGGAGGAGCGGAGGCTGGATGCGCGTCGTCGGTGGGAACAGACCGCCACCAGGGGTCAGGTGGGAAGATAGAGACAGGGGCACTAGGTCAAGGGGTAAGGACCCAAGGAAGATGGAGAGCGGTTATATGGTGTGAGGTGGGGACACGGAGCAAACGGGGAGGGAGTTTGGAAGGGCGCACCTGATGAGGCGCAGTGTCCCCGAGAGGGGGCGGGCGGGAAGTCAAGGACCGCAGATGACTGGGAGGTTGGACCGGTGGGAGCAGAGCCCCCTAGAGGGGGCGGGCGGGAAGGTTGGGACGGGGACGTCCGCCTGGGGCGGGGACCTGAGGAGCTGGGAGCCGGGGACGGACGTGCGCGCTCAGCAGGGGGCAGCCCCCTCCGCGGCAGGTGGGCGTACCGGAGCGCTAGGTCGCGAGCCGCGGTCACTTGGGGTGGCAGGGCGGGAGCCCGTGAGCCACAGCAAAGCCCCCGGTGGGGAAGGCAGGTCTCCGAGCCGACGCAGAGGCAGCCAGGGCTTGGGCGGTCACGGTCCCCTGCGGCGTGCGGGAGGACGCCCAGCTGGCCCGCGGGGACAGGAGCAGCAGCGGCGGCCGCGTCGCCGCCGGGTCCCCGGCCCCGCTCCCGCCCGCGCTCGGTACCTGGGCGCTCGGCGCTGCTCCGCTGCCAGCGACTGCGACAGGCGCCGCGGGGCTGGGGAAGAAGAGGCTGCCGCGGGCGGGGCAGGCGCCCAGGGAGCCCGGGAGGCACCGCGAGGGGCCCGCGCGCCCGGAGGAGCCGGTGGCGCTTCCAGGAGCGCGCGGTCCCAGCGCCGCGGAGCCTGCGCCCCGCCCTGCGGTGGGCGGGGAGAGCCGAGCCCCCGCCCCGCAGCGCGCGGGGTCCTCCGCACCTCCGGGTCACGGCCTCCACCCTCCCCCGCCGCCCCGTCCCCGCACACCCCTCTCCCACCTGACGTGGCTGCGGCGCAGGAGGAACTCAGAGGAGGGGCTGTGGCCGCCTTTATCTAGGACTGCTCCCCAGTTGGGGGGCTGCCCACCCGCAGCGGGGGTCGCCGCGCTAGCAGCGGGAGCCCATTGGGAGCTACTGGGGAGCTCGCTTGACGCCCAGATGTCACACACATATATATGCACATATGTACCTGCATATAATAGTATACATAATATATAATAACCCGTATAATGCTTCCTTCAAACCTTCAAACAGCAGGTTACCTTCTCCTCGGGGTCCTTTGAGCAGGAACCTACCACTCCCCGACAGCAGCAGGCACAAAGTGCGTGATGTGCTGGGACTCCCAGTCTAACAAAGAGTGTGAACAGATTTGGGAATCCCTAGGCCAGATGGGGTAGAGGTACTGCAGATAGCACCCTCGGAAGGTGCTCCCCCCCCCCCCCCCCCAGCTAAGAAGAGTCTCTACCAGATGCTTCACAGATCAGTACTGCGGGTTCCACTCATTCGTTCAACAGACATTTATCGAGCACCTACTAGATGTTAGGCACTGTTCTGGCCAATTAGGACACTACAGTAACCACAACAAAGATCCAGCTTCATGGAGTTTATGTTCTAGTGGAAGGAGACAGACAATAAACAATAAGCATAATAGACTCTTAAAGTCGTCGTAAAGGGATCACTGCTTTAGAAAAAAAAAAAAAAGAAAATGAAGAGCAACATAAAGGGAATCTGAGAGCGAAGGGGGTCTTTTTCCCTCCGCAGAAACAGAAAAGTCATACCCCCCCACGTATAAGTTTCCTGCTATGTTCCAGGGACTTTATTATTCTCTTATTCCTACCACTACAATAGTGCTGATAGGTAGGTGTTAAACTGAGGCTCAGAGAGGCCAAGGGCCTCATCCAAGGTCACCAGCAGCAAGAGACCAAGTGGAACTGAAACTCGGAACTGCCCAACACCCAAGACAGAAAAACCTCAAGACCCTGCAGCGCCCCACCCACCCCCAAGCCACTATTTGGGGCCCAGAGTCCCAGTCGTGCCCAGAGACGGGTCTATGTAGCAGGAAAAGGAGGCCTGTCCTCCCTCCCATGTGACACCCCTATGACAATTTCTGCCATGTCCCAGAGGACAGGATATGAGGCGCTAGGCTGAAAACATAAAGACCAGACTTGGGATCCCATTGCTGTTGCTTACCAGCTCTGTGGATTCGGGGCCTTTATTATTTTTTTTAAAGGCCTAAAGAAAACATGACAAATTTGTTAATATTTGTTCATCCTGGGTGACACGTTCAGAGACATTTGTTATATTGTGATCTGTACTTAACTATAATTTTTTTTAAAGGTTTTATTTATTTATTTATTTGACAAAGACACAGCGAGAGAGGGAACACAAGCAGGGGGAGTGGGAGAGGGAGAAGCAGGCTTCCTGCGGAGCAGGGAGCCTGATGTGGGGCTCGATCCCAGGACCCTGGAATCATGACCTGAGCCTAAGGCAGACGCTTAACGACTGAGCCACCCAGGCGACCCTTAACTATAATTTTTTAAAAAGATTTATTTATTTATTTATTGAGAGAGAGAGAGCGTGCGCACGCGCACACACACGCACACACGCGGGCTCGGGAGGGAGGGGCAGAGAGAGAGAGGGAGAGAGTCTTAAGCAGACTCCACGCTGAGCATGAAGCCCAACAGGGGCTCGATCTCATGACCCTGAGACCACCGCCTGAGCCGAAACCAAGAGTCAGATGCTTAACCCACTGCGCCACCCAGGCACCCCTTAACTATTTTTTTTTTTTTAATTTTTTCCAAGATTGGGCCTGGGTAGTGGTGCCACCTTGTGGCCACACTATTATCTTGAATTTAAGAACTTTTTCAAAAGTTCCATGTGTGTGCTCATGCTCCTAAGTTTATCATACCTGTCATGGAATATTAAAGCCCCAGACTTCCTTAACCTTTCAGGGTAGAGAGGGACCTTCACGGATGCTCAGCCTTTGCTCAATTACTTCTAGCCATGGGGAGCTCCCTCTCTGGAGGAGAAGGCCGGTGCCACGCTGGAACAGCTGACTCTTCTGAAGTCCCCTGCCCCAGACCTCCATGCCCGCCAGAGCTCCGCATTATGGGGATGGAGTAACCGAGATCCAGGGAGGCTGTGAAGCCTGCTCAAAGCTGCTCTCACAGAAGGCGCTGATTAACCGGATAAACTCCATGAGGCCGGGGATTTGTCTGTTTTGTTCACTGCTCTATCCTCAGCACATAACAGTCTCTCAATAAACATCTGTTCAATGAATGAATGAACAAAACTATCAGCCCAGCCACCAGCAGTTGTGACCCAGTCTTTCATTCTCAATAATTATAGTGACAGCCGGCATTTTTCTTGTGTGTGTGTGTTTTGTTCTGCAATGTAAGCTCTACACCCAGCATGGGGCTTGAACTTAGGACCCTGAGATCAAGAGTCACATACTCTGTGGACTGAGCCAGCCACGTGTCCTTACTACATGCCAGGCACTGTTCCAAGCTCCACTCGTACATTAATTTATATAAAGCTCACCATGACCCTGGGAGTAAGAGAAGTGTGATCATTAGTCCCCATTTTGCAGATGGGCAAACTGAGCCTCAGGGAGTTTAACTGACCTCCTCAAGATTACACAGCTAGGAAGTGGCCCAGCCAGAATTTAAACCCCAGGCTGACTGGATATCCCCAGAGGCTTGGAGCAGGGGAAGAAAACGAGCTGGGAGTTGTAGGCTCCATGTAGGCAAATAAGGCGGGGTAGCTGGTGCTAATTACTTACCCACCCTTTGCCAAGAGGGGCCTGTGCTGTCAGTGTTAATCCCTTGTAAAGATTTTAAGATCTTTCCACCATTGCTGTGGGGCCGGGGGGGGGGGGGGGGAGAGCGAAGGGCAGAGGAGGACCTGAAATGTTTTTCCTGGGCCCTCTTGGTGGTTCAGCTTGAGGTTGACAAGGAAAATCGAAGTCACTACGCCCCATCTCACGCCCATTTGCCCATTTGCAGGCTGGCATAACAAGTGACGTCAGCACTCAAATCTGGCTCCTCCCATCTGCTGCTCCCGAATCCAATCAGCGGCGCCTCCCCTGCCTGGCTCCGCCTCCCCTTTGCCCACACCCAATTCTGGCCTCTATGGTCTCCCGTCTCTGTCTTCTGCCCGGACCATTGCAGTCACCGCCGTCCGTCTCCACTCTCTCGGAAACCCAGCTCTGTGCAGAGCTCTCCGGGGCTCTTACTGCAAAGAGAATGAAGTCCGAACTCTGGCTAGCATTCCAGACCTGCCACCAGCCACGCCAACCCACCTTCCTGCTTTCTTTTCAACGAGCCTCTTAATTTCTTTATATGTCTACCCTGCCTGGTTCCATACACAGGTTGGAGGCGGCTCCTGACCAAGATTCATCCTGCGAACACGGTACTGGGTTCTCAGAGGTCCAGCACCGGGGACACGGCCCCAGGAAGTCCTGCATTTGGACCTGGTCCCTGAGTCCTTGGAAGCCCCGCAGCATCTTCTCTGCGCCCTTGGGTCAGGCCTCACCGCCAGCCGTATAGAATGGCTATTAACATGACCAGGGCTTGTCCCTACCAGACTAGGGGTCACTGAAGTCTGCACGCAGGGGGTATACTTCTCTCCAATCCAACTCCACGTCAGGGACGCAGGGCCCCCGTGGCTGGTTACGTCCGCACAACTGCAAGAAGCGCCATTCTGGAGCTGGGAAGTACACAACCCGCACAACAGCGCAGAGCAGCCATGCAGGGAAGGCCGTGTCCGCCGAGGAAATCACGCGTGTGGTACACCACCGTCGTCGCTAGAGGGCGCAAGATTAGACTCCGGGCGCCGCTGCTTCCCCGCCCGTGCACAGCACTCCCAGGGCATAAACGCGCTCAGTTGCAAAAGGATTTTCCATGGATCAGAAGTGATATATGCAAATTGCCTGGTATGTGGCGTTTACAGCAATGTGGGTGAGGAAGAAAGGGTCCGGGCCCTCACCCAGCCCACCAGCCCTGCTGTGTCTCAATGATGGAGAGTTTGGGGGGACCGAATGGCATGGGGGTAATGATCCCAAGCCCACAGGGTCACTGTGAGGTGGTCAGGCACCCACGTGGCACATGGCAGGAGACACAAGTGACAAGCGCTAAGGTTATGCTGACAGCAGTGATCAGGCCTGGGCTCGAGCCCTTGGCTGCCATCTCCCAACCGCCCGGCCCTGGACAGTTGACGTAATCCCTCCCCTCTTCCCACGCCTCATCCGTACAGTGCGGGCAACATCTGCATCACAGGGTGGTGCTGAGGATTAAGTGAGCGACTTTATGTAAAGTACTTAGCACAGCACCCCACCTCATATATTCCTTTATAACCACTGGTTTTGTCTCTTTCCCCTTCTTCTGGGCCGGGCTAGACTGGGGTCCAGGGAAGGGCTGATGCTGGGTCACTGTGAGGGGGAAGAGATGGCATGAGCAAGCCTAAGAGGCCCCCAAGGGTCAGGATTAGACGCGCCTGGTCTGGAGGCCCACCCAAGGTACACACAAGGCTGGAAATGGGCGCCCAAGGAAAGAGGTGGGAGCCAGGGAGGCAGCGGCCACTGGGCCGCACAGAGGGTCTGCTCGCGGGGCTCACCGTGCAGCCTGATCCCCTCCCCCAGGCCTCGCGGAGGGCCCCCTGGGGGACCCTGGGTCGGCAGAGCCATCACGTGAGGAAGAGAACACAAGCATTGAACGAATTTATTCATGAGAAAACTCAGGGAAACAATCTACTGGTTACAAGCTCCGGAAGCTCTTGTCGGAACAGCCATGGGAAGGGGGGGCCGAGGCGCCCCAGGCAGGAGGCCAGGGGAGCTGACAGCCGCCCTGGGGACAGAAGAGCGGACACAGGCAGGTGTGGGTGCCCGCCCGCCCTGTCCCCGGGACCCCACTCCCCCTCTGGGTTAAAGTGCAGCTGGGAGGGAGGTGATGGGTGGGACGGGGTGCTGGAGAGCTGTGGGGACACTGGCCGCCATGAGCCCTCCCCCCTCCTCTTCTTGGTTTCTTGAGGCTCAGCCAGAGTCCATCCCACCCAGGTCCCTCCTTGGAGCCTCCCCGCCGTCAGACATTTAGAAAGAGCTCCCCAGGAGGGGAAGGCTGGCTCCATCAGCTTTCCAAGGGGCCCAAAACTTGGGGGGCGGTGGGAGGCACTACCATCTTGGAGAGGGAGGGGGAGAGGGATACTCCGGTGATGGTCCGGGAGCCCTCCCCTCCCCCTGGCCCAGGTAGTCTCCTCCCTTGCCTTCCTCCACCACCTGGAAAGCCAAGGAAGCCAGAGAGGCCCCAAGAGCCCGGCTCCCAGCTCCAGGGCCATGAGTCAGCAGGGTCCTGCCCAGACCTGACTCCCAAGCACGCCATTGAGGGAGGGCCATTTCGGTGCCACTGGGGAGAAGCTGTCCTGGGGATGGGAGGCCTTTGGGGAAGCCTACGGGGCTAGAGCTTCTGCCAGGGGTCTTCCTATAGCCTGGGCCCAGCCCCTCCCTCAAGGCTGCTGCTGGCAAGGAGCCCACCCTCAGCTCAGGGCCCCCACTCCACCATCTGCACCCCAGGGGCCCTGCCCCACCAGGGGCGGTGAGGACCTCACACCCACCTCAGCAGCTTAGCCGACCTCCTCCCCCTCCCGAAGGCACATCTCTAGGAGGCAGAAAGGAAGAGAACCACCCCCCCATCTGAAAAAGAACCCTGAAGACCTCTGCTACCTCCCCTCACTCTTGAATATATTAAATTGTGCAGCTTGGCCCCAACCCCTCCCTTCAGATCTCCATGGCAACCGGAAAGCATTCCCAGTCCAAGTCTGAATCCAAGTCCATCCAGTGCCAAAGGGGGGCTCCAGCCTTTCTCCCCACCGTTCCCCCAAGGGTGAGACCCAACATTCCACAGGGGACGAGAGGGGAGGAAGAGTTGGGGCCTCAGTCCTCAGCCCCCTCTTCGTCCACGTGGGGGGCCCCGGGGGGATCCTCGGGCTCGGGGGTCTGCCCGCCAGGGTGGGGGTGGGGATGGGTGCCCGGCTGGGAGCCCGGCGTGTCCTCGCCCTGCACGTAGACGCTCAGCCCGTGGCTCGGCTCCTTGCCGCACGCCTGGCAGCTACAGTGCAGAATCTTCTCCACCAGCTTGTCCACCCGGGGCACCTCCTCGTGGCCGGGGCACTCCAAGGTCACCTGCAGAGGACAGGAGAGAAGGGAAGACATGTTTCCAGAGGCCCCAAGGGCAACAACACTCCTCAAGGGACCAACAATCCCAGAGACCCCAAAATGCCTGAGCCCACCTGGGGGGGTACCCCAGTTAGCTCTGTGGGCCCCTCCACAGGGAGGAGGGCGAGCCCCTGCAGGAGCCACCCGACTTGTCTCCTCTCAGCCAGTCCTGCCACCTCCCTACCCATTCCCTCACAGCAGCCTGAGGGGAGAAATCCAACGGGGCCTGCCCTGCCCACAGTCCCCCTCAGCGCTCCCCACTGCACTTGAAGAAAAGTCCAGACTCCTTACCAAGGCCCCCCCAGGACCTTCAGGCTGCCTCTCCACCCCTGACCTTGTGCCACTCCCACCAACTCTGAGCTGCCTAATCTGCCCGAGACTTTGCACATGCTGTTCCCTCTGCCTGGAAGGTCCTCACCTAACCCACCCTGGACCACCTACCCCAAGCTGGCCCACTTAACTTCTACTTAACCTTTGGGTCTGCGCTCAGACATCACTTCCTCAAAGAACCCCATCCCAAAGCCGCAGCCCAGCCTAGGTCTGCCCTACTGAACCTTGCAGGGTCTCGCTCTTCTCCTAATTAACACTTTTCCAACAGCTCTTCCTTTTTCCCATCCTTCCTCCCTTTTCCACAGAGCACCTACTCCCTGCCAGTGCTGGGGACACAAGGATAGGCATGGTCCCTCAAAGAATTCAGAGCCTAGCAGGGGGGAAAAGACTTGTCACAATCACCCAAATGCAGATGGAAAACTGTGAGGCACACGGTGCTCAGGGGGATGGGAAAGGGCACTGAGAATAGTGCTGAGCCAAGAGCAGAAGAATGAATAGACATTAACTGGGTGAGGAGAAGAAAGTTATTCCAAACAGGGAAAAGAGCATGTGCAAAGGCCCTGTGGTCATAGCAAGCAGAGCAGGTGTAAGAGATTGAAAGAAAGCACGTTGATGTCAAGTGTCAAGCAAGTAAAAAGGATGAGAGAGGCGAGACAAACTCAAGAGCCTGGGAAGCCAGGCCATGCTGGGCACTGTGGGACCCAGCAAGGATTTGGGTCTCATCTTAAAACAACGGGAAACCACTGAAAGGATTTCATCGTGTGACTGACGTAAGAAAGATCTCTTGTCCCGTGCACACTGGCGTCAGACGCATAAGCCATCCCGCGGCAAGGGCCGCGTCTGGATCCCCAGCACAAGGCTCGGCCCCGGCACACGGTGGGTGCTGAGCGCTACGCCCTGTGGCCACGGCCCGCGCAGGCTGTGGGTGGAGGCCGGGCAGGCAGGGGCGGCGGCGGTACTCACGATCTCCCACATGGACTGCGCCGGCATGCAGGAGTCACAGTGAACCAGGGACTCGGTGGACTGCGGGAAGGTGTTGGGAACGCTGTAGCTGAAGCACTGTCCTAGGCACGCCCTGCGGGAGGAGAGGTCACTGTGCCCGTGACACCGCGGCGGCGGGGATGGGCCGCCCCGTCCTCTGCCTCCCTCCTGCCCCCCTGCCCCGTCCCCAGCCCCTCCCCCCACCGCCCCTGCATCGCACCTGTTCTGGATGGACTTGGCCTCACAGCCGCTGTGGCCCACGATCTGGGTGATGTTCTTGGCCTCACACCAGGCGCTCTTGTCCGGGAACAGGGCCAGCTTGTTGATGGGCGGCGGGGCGGCCAGCAGCATTGCGGGGAGGACGGCCCCAACCAGGACCCGAAGCATTGTGCCCGTGGCCTCCAGAGCCCTAGGACTGAGCACAGACTGCAGGTGAGGCCAGCGGGGCCCAGCGGGCCGTGGACAGAGGGGACGGTGGTGCGACAAGCATGGGCTCTGACCCCCGACTGCCTGGGTTCGAATCCTAGCTCCACCGCTTGCCAGCGAAGCACAACCTTGGACAAGTTACTTCTCCTTTCTGGACCCCGACAGTGGGGCTGCTAACATACGCGCGTGGGATGGGCGTCAGGAAGACGGCACGAAAGCCCTCAGCGGTGAGGCTAGCAGAGAACGCACGCTCTGCGCGTGTTACTTTCATACCCTCCTGTGCAGCTTCGAGCAACTTACTTTTTATGTCTGTGCCTCGGTTTCTTCATCTAAGAAATGGGGATGGAGAGATGGGATGGCAGAGGACTGTGATGCTTCGGGCCCTCTGGGAAACACAAAAGCTTGCCCAGGAAACGCAGTGCCTGCCCTCGAGGGGCTGGCCACCCGGCGCGTCTCCTGGGCACGCCGCCCGCGCGGGTCAGCCACCAGGAAAGCTAACCTCCGTCCGGCACTGTGACTTCTTGGGCCACCTTGGCTGGCTGGGCGTCAGGCGAAACAGCTAACCCCGGACCAGGCTATTTCTTTTTTGGATGCCCCACCAGAGCCTCAAGCCCTGAGTCTTTACAAACATCCTTATTTATCCCCAGTTCCATCCCAACCTTCAAGAACAAAACAAGCGCTTGACCCTCTGTAGACTGGATGGAAGGAGACGCTAATACCAGAATTTGCCAGAAGATGGCGCTGCAGGGCAGCGTGTGTCTAAAGGACTGCTCTTAGAGGGGGCTCTCCCAGTGTTCCCCAACTTCAACCTCCCTAGGCTTTGCCCTCTCCCCCACCTCCAAATGTATGGAAGAGGGAGGCTTCAGAGCGACTTGGAAATGAGGGCAAGGCCTGCAAGGGGGTGCTCTGGGGACAGGACATGGGAAAGGGCGCTGGATGGGGAGCAAGGAGTCCGCCCCTGCTGTGCGACCCTGGACACCCAGGCCTCAGTGTCCCGACCTCTAAAATGAGTGAGGTGCCCTGGACCGCTGGTTTCCAAACCCGGCAGATCATGAGAATCCCCTGAGACCCTTGGGGACTTGCGGAGTGAGGTTCTAGGGTGGAGCAGGACTTCGAATTTCTAGCAAGCTTCCAAGGTGCCTCTGACATGGAGCCAGGCTCGGGAACTGGTCCAGCTCAGTCAGTCCGGGATTCCATGCCTTGGGACGGTCCCAAGAGGGGCCCGGGCATGGCCGAGTCGGGACCAGGGGCCAGGTGCTGTCCCCCAGATGTCCAGCACTAGAATGGGGACGTTCCCGTTCAGAACGATCCTACCCTCAGCCCGCCTCCTTGGTGAAGTGTCCAGGAAGGGGGAGGGGTTGGGGGTCTTGTCTGCTGCTCCAGGGAAAACCTAGGTGGGTTGGCTCAGCTGGGCTCTAGGGGATGGCCCAGGCCAGCCTGCAGGGCTGTGACCACCTCCACATCACTGTGTTCCCTCCACCCACGAAGTTCTGCTCAGCCCCTTCTCCCTGCAGGAGGTCTCCAGAAGCAGAGACAAGTCCTATCTCACTGGACCCCAACGCCTGGGTGACCCCTGCTCTCAGCCAGCAGGGAGGGGTGAAGCAGGGAGAGCAGTAGGAGGTGAGTCGGGACGGCCTGCCCCATCCCAAATGTGTTTGTGTCATGACCCTGGCTCTCACCCACGGGTTTCCGGTCTCACTCACAAGATGGACAGCAAAGCCCATGTTTTCAGTACAACCACATCCTAACCAGATAGAACGGACTCATTCCTAACTGGCAGCCTAACTAATTTTTCAACAAGCTGGGCACCCAGGAGGCTCCCTGACCCCACGGAGTCCTCTTCTGTGCCCAGGGAATTAGGCTCTGAGTCGGGGTCTGACCACAGCACACCACGAGGGGCCTCGCGGGGACCACCCGAGGCCGCAGCTCCCTCAGAGACCTCAGACAGGTCTGGGGACTTTGTCCTCTACCTGACCCTGCGGCGATTCCTCAGGAAGACCAGGCTGGGCAGGAGGTGACTGGGAGTTGAGACCTGGGTGGTATGGAAGTAGCCTGGAGCTCCGCGGGTCTGCTTTGCAGCTGAATTTGGTGGGGTTTGGAATGGCAGCCATGGGCCAGGACCAGGCTAAAGGGGGGGCAGAGCTGAGACTGGGGGTGGGGAATAACAAGGCTTATTGAGAGACAGGGCAGTGGTGAGGTTTTAGGGGAGTCACGGGCCTGGAGCATGGGGACTGGTTATTAGGGTCAGGTTATAGCAAGTACACAGGCCAGAGCTAATCCAGCGGTGCCCACGGAGTGGGGGGGGGGGGTCCTGTAAGCCAACCTCAGAGGGGGCTGGAGCCACGGTCTGCTTGTCCAGGCCAGCAGCCCTGAGCTCCGGCCAACTGCCCTGCCCCCACAAGCATGGCCCCTGGAGTCCCCCAGTTCAAGTCTGGCCTTCCCACCTGGGAGCTGTGTGACTTCCAGAAATAAAGCTCACCTCTCTGCACCTACTTGCCCCTACCCTAAGATGGGGAGTACAGCACTGCTGGGGAGAAGGCCTGGGAGGATGCAATCAGCAGGCCCCCCGCTCAGGCCAGTCCTCATCCCCTGGGAAGGCGCGGGGAAGGCGGGGCAGGCCTCAGGCCCCTGGGCGCGAGCAGGAGGCAGGGGAGACCCCGGGCTAGTCTCTCCCACCCACACACACTTGCCATCGGATGCACCCACGTTCTGGCCGCCCTCACACCCAACCCCCAAGAATCCCTGCTGCCCCCCTCGCGCTGGGGTGAGCTCTTTGCTAGCAGGTTTTCTTTTTTGTTGGTTTATGCTTTTTTTGTTTTTTCAAGCGGCAACTCAGCCAATTTTTTTAGACAGCAGGGGGACCTTCCTTCCTCCGACAAGAGCCTCACCCACGGATTCTCATCTCTTCCTCCCTCCCTGAAGGTCACGCCACAAGTCATGGGACTCCTAGAACGCCAGGGTGGGAAGACGGATTTCCCCAGGCCAACAACCCCCCTTGCTTTGCCAAGGGGTCATCCCCAAGGCCCCCCACCCCGGCAAATCGGGCCAAGCAATGCTCTTCCACTGAGGCGTGCGGTTCCCTGCAGTTTAGCGCTCAGTCCACTGAGCACCTTCTAGGTGGTGGGGGAGACAGAGGCAAGGGTGAGGGCAAGGGAGCTGGGGCCCCAGACCCTACACCCACTCAGAGCTCAGAGCCTAGAGGAGGAGGTCAAAGGAGGTGGGTTTCGAGGAAGCAGCTGTTCAGATAGTCAGAGATGGCTGGAGTGCAGAGAAGGAGAGATTCTTAATTCTGCATTTATTTTTAAGAATTTATTTATTTATTTGAGGGCGCCTGGGTGGCTCAGTTGGTTAAGCGACTGCCTTCGGCTCAGGTCATGATCCTGGAGTCCCGGGATCGAGTCCCGCATCGGGCTCCCTGCTCTGCAGGGAGTCTGCTCCTCCCTCTGACCCTCCCCCCTCTCATGTGCTCTCTCTCTCATTCTCTCTCTCTCAAATAAATAAATAAAATCTTAAAAAAAAAAAAAAAAAAAAAAAAGAATTTATTTATTTATTTGAGAGAGAGAGAGAGGGAACACAAGCAGGGGGAGTGGGAGAGGGGGAAGCAGGCTCCCCACTGAGCAGGGAGCCCGATGCGGGGCTCGATTCCAGGACCCTGAGATCATGACCTGAGCCGAAGGCAGACGCTTAACCGACAGAGCCACCCAGGCGCCCCCTTAATTCTGGATGTAATTCAGGACTGCAGTGAGTTGCCAATGATGGGGAGAGGGGGGAGCTCCTGGCTGAGGGGACTGCACTCGTAAAAGCAAGGAGAGGGGCTTCATCACTAACAGCCCAGCACATTCCCTGCCTGTCTCACAGTAGGAAGAGCTGGTACTAACTGTGGACTAGGCACTGTTCTGGGTGCTTCTAACATGTAGGCATTTATGCGGTCCTTACAACGACCCCATGAGATAGATACTACTATCTCCCCCATTCTATAGAGGAAGAAACTGAGGCACAGGGAGGTTAAGAGATTTGCTCAAGCTTACAAGATCAGGACTGACTAACACCAGGATTTGAGCATGGACACTAGCAAGGTAAGCACCTGCTACCTTTGCAGATGGAAAGGCTCCCAGAGGATAAAGCCAGAAACAGGAAGAGAAGGTGTCCAGGGAAGGGTCCGGAGCTGGCAAGAGGCCTGGGGCTCCCTGCCCCAGCAGGCTGCGTCTCTTATCCTTATTCACACTACCTGGGAGCAGAGTTCAAGTCCCACTCCTGACTCCAATGCCCATGAGACCCCACACACACACCCTCACACACACACACACACACCCCAACTGATAAGAGTGCAGCCAGGGCTGATCCCTGGGTCCTTGGAGCCTCAGGAAAGGCCTAACACAACCTGCCTCAGAGTCGTGGCGAGATTTCAACAGGGGAATCCTCAGCCCGGGGTGGGGGGGGATGTCTTCTCACCACCCCACTGCCAGTCCCAAATCCAAACCCCCCAGATCCTCAGAGGCCTTGTGCAAACACCAGACACATCCTGAGGCTGCGAACAACACAGAAAGAAAGTTCCCTGGGGGAGGGGAGGGGTCGCTGGCTGACCCACGCCAGCACCGTGGAAACTGAGGCACAGACCAAGGAGGTGAGCACCCAGATCTCTCACACCAGAGAACAGGCAGTGGACAAACACAGCAGAGCCGCTGGGTGGCTTTCTCAGGATCCTTGGTTCAGAAGGTCCCTGGGGAGGGGCCGGGGGTGGGGCAGCAAGAACAGGCTTCGTGGTTGGGCCTTCGGCGTCCTCTCTCTGTTTCCACCCCTCCCAGATCCTAGCATCTTCCCGGAGATGCTTGCCAAAACCCACATGCCCGGGCCCCAGCCCTGGATATTCTGACCCCACAGGTCCAGGCCGTGGCCTGGGCATCATCTACAAGCGCTCTCACATGATTCTGAGGCCCAGCCAGGTTAGGAGCTATGGCCCCCCAAACTCTCCAGGGAAGTGGCCCCCATAAGAGCACTGCTGACGGGAGCCATCCACCCCGCTTCCTGGATTCTAGGTCCTGGAATGAAGTCTTCAAGTCACTGGAGGGGCCTAGATTTCCAGGGAGACCTCTAGCCCACCCATACCTACCGTGAAACCCTTCGTAGAGCAGAGTCGATTTTCTGTAAGAACTGAACAACTGCTGCCCGTTTCCTCTCTGGGGCAAACCTGAATATTCAGGCCACGTACACCAGGATTTTCTTGCTAGAATGGTCCACTCACTGCCAGTCACACATCCACACAGGCCCCTGGTGTCACCGTTCCCTACAGCAACCAGCCTGGTGTGGGAGCAGGTGAGGGCAGGCCTGGCAAATCCTTGGTGGCAAAGGCAGCTTCTCCCCAACTTCAACTCCTGCTCCCATAACCTCTCCTGGCACCTTTCCCACCTACAGCCCCACCTGAGTCGGATGGAGGCTTCTATCTGTGGGCCCAGCATCCGGGCGACATGGAGATTCGCACAGCAAGCACGTGGCGTTTGTGGTGTGTTGTTCTTGAACTGATCAGACCAGATGACCCCAGCACCTCCCCCCCCTGCTTTTCCTGTCCACATACACACAGGGCCAGCTCTTGGTTCCCCACCACTGACTGCCACAGACCCAGGTTCACATCCTACCTCAGCCAACTTAAACTTTCTGTGCCTCAATTTCCTCATCTGTAAGGTGGGCACATGAAGTGCACAGAAAGGCCTGCAGAGGGCGGCTGCCACGGAATAAAGCCTCGGTAACATCACCCCTAGGGCTAGCCTGGGGTCCCTGAACTCTGCCCCCACCCCCCTGCCTCCTGCAAGATGCCCCTTGCCCTCCCCCTCCCTCACCTCCTCCCACCAGATCCTGGGCGGGTCCTGAAAATATCTAAATCCGGGGTTGCAGTTGCCCTGATGAGAGTGGATTTAGGGGAAACTCAACCATATGAGATGATAGCTCAGAAAGGGTTTTATAAACTGTAGAGTGCTGCCTCCCACCCGGACCCGCCAGGGCGGGAGCCGAGAGGAAGAACCCACTCAGACTCTCACCCTGGGGCCACTGACTGAAGAGACAGGGTCTTGGAGAGATCAACCCCCTAGGACCCTCCCCCTCTCCCCCCCCCCCCCCCCCCGGAGAAAACAGGCTGGGCCTGGCTGCCAGGCTGTCCCCGCTGCGGGTGCGGAGGGCGTGGCCTCTGTGGCCACAGCCCTAGGCTTGGGCTCAGCCAGGCTGGGGCAGTCCCTGCAGGTCTTGGAATGAGCACAGGGACTTCCTTGAATGGTGCAGCTAGAAAGGTCGCTCTGGGATGCAGGCCAAGAGGCGTCAGACCCCAGCCGTGATCCGCTCAGCAGGCTCTCCCGGGCCCACCCTGGGGTCCAACGACAAGTTCAGGCCCAAGCTCATCCATTGACTCACTGTGTGCCTGGGTGAGGGAGAGTCTAATAGTTAGAGACGGAGCCACTGAACATTTGCTTTGCCTTCCTGAGCCCCACATTTGCTGCTCTAGAAGAGGGAGCATGGCCGGGGAATGTCCATTTAAGCAGATTCCCTCAAGGGCAGTCTGGCTCCAGCGTGTTGCTTAAGGCCACTGTGATTCCATGACCCCAGTCTCACCGCAGGGTGGCTTCCTTCCTCCCTGCGCTGGCAGAGCATGAACTAACTGTCCAGGGGGCGGGCACACAGGGCCAGGCCCATGCTCCAAAGGCCTGCCCGCCTCTGCCGGGCGGCTCCAGCTGCCGGGCTACAGCCCCCAGACCCAGGCCACGGCTCTCCCACCTGCAGACCCTCCTGCCCACAGACCAAAAACGGTCTCCAAAACAAATCTATGCTAATGAGCTGCTGCAGGGCCCGCCGCACATCTGCTCAGCAGAAGTCCCACTGCAGACCTCACCAGCATCCCTGCCCACTCGGCAGCCTCCGACCCTTGGGGCTGGGGGTGGGGAGAAAGAGCCAAACTCAGTCTGAAATCTCACTTTAAAAGAATGAGGATATACCGTGGCTAATGCAGACCACCTACTCCCCCCATCCACCCCTCCAAGGCGCAGGCCCAGGAGAAAAGAGGTCCAGCTTGCGGCGGGTGGGGGGGGGCCAGGGTCACCAAGGAAATGCTCCAGTCTCGCCTTTTCTTTGGCCCCAACTAAAGGCAAACCACACCCAAGCAGTCACAGCATCTGGGGGAGTTTCTGGAGGCTGGTGGTTTCCACAGTAACAAAGGGTGAGGGGCTCCTTGTTGACAAATTGCTTCCCCACCGCCCTCCCCAGCCAGCGCCCAGCCTTTGGCCTCCAGCCCTGACCTCTGTTTTCCTGGGGTTCCCGTAGTTACAGGCTGGTGTCCTCCAGCTGGGCGAGGGCCTCAGAAAGCCTGAAAATGTGCCCTTCTCCCCTGATGCCTGCCAAGCCCCTGGCCTCGCCAAGGCAGGCAGCTGCCCCCTTTACAGCGGCTTGTAAAAGATCAGAACCGCCCCGCCCAGGGAGCGGGGCGGGCAGGTGGCCGGCAGCGGGGCCCCGTTGTCCGGGCCGCCTCGCGGGGGTGGAATTCTTAAGAAAACTGAGCCCCCGGAAAGGCTGGCTTCCCCCTGCCCCAGACTCAATTCCAGGGGGATGACCCAGGCCAGGCCCCGGGGGCAGGCGGAAGGGAGGGGAACGGTTTCGCTTCTTTTACCGGGTCTAGGAAACTATTCATGAACCCCACTGGGGGGGCTCGTGCCTCCGACACTGGGGGGTTGTCTGAATTTGAGGGTGGGGGGGTCAGGGAGATGCACAGACCCTGAGGGACTCCCCCAGAGGGGCAGGACGGAGAGACAGAGAGAACATAAAGGCAGAAGCACAAACCCAGGGAGACTGAACACGAAGGCAGAAGGGGAGAAGAAACAGAAAGAAAGGGACCGAACAGAGAGGGGGACGGAAAGAGAGGGACGAGAGACACGGGCAGTCGGATGGGGAGACCGAAAGACAGGGAGCGAGACAAAAAGGAGGCAGAAACGTACCGGAGCGGAGCGGCTCGCGGGCGCGGCGAGGCCCGGGCAGAGCCGGGGAGACGCGCGAGCCCCACGGCCGAGCTTCGGCCGCTGCCCCGGCGCCCGCGCGGCCCGACCCGCCCTCGACCCGCCCGGCGTGCGCTCGCCACGCACCTCCCTCCCTTTCTCTCCCGGCCGCCGAAACTCCCAGCGAGCAATGGAAACCCCCGGCGAGTCCGGGCACGGGCTCGGGGCGCAGCGGTGCCCCCCAGCCACCCCGTTGCCGCGCCCACGTCCCCAGCCCCGGCGTCCGGAGGCGCCTCCGCCCCGTGCCCCGGGCCGCCGGACGGGCCGGGGGCGCGGCGCTGCCCCTGCGGCCGAAGCCTCTGGAAGCCGGGCGCCCGCGTGCCGGCCCGGGCGGGACTTACCGCGCGCGCGGCGGCAGCGGCGGCCGGGAGCGCGGCGCGGCCGCCGGTTCCTGCGGAGCTGTCTGCGGGCCGCGGGGGCGGCAGGCCCGGCGCCCCCGGGGAGGCTCGGGAGGCGGCCGGCAGGGCTGGCGGCGGCCCCGCGAGGCTCGGCTGGGCTGCGCTGCGCGCCGTCTGCGGCCCCGAGCGGGCGCGCGGTGCGGGGGAGCGGCGAGCCGAGCGGCTCCGACGTCAGGGGTGTCTCCGCTCCAAATAGGGAGCGAGGGCGGGGGCAGCGGAGGGAGGGACGCGAAAAAGAAAGAGCGGGCGGGCGCGCACGGCCGCTCCCTCCGGGCTCGCGGGAGGGGGCGCCCCGGCCGCCCGGCCCGGCCCTTCTCCCTGCCTGCGAGCCTCGGGCCGGCCTTCGCGGCGATCCGACGGCGCGGCGGAGCTGCGGGGCCGCCCCGGCCGGCGCCCCGGGCATCAGGCAGAGAGCCCGGCGCCCCGGCCCGTCCTAAAGCGCCCTCCGCCGGCTTTCTCTGCGCTCCGAACTGCCCTCCGCCTCACTTTTCCTGACACTGGCCGGGCCTCGGGGTGACAAAGATGGAGGTCTTCCCTTTTGTGGGGACCGGGGCGTTGCGGTCTTGCTGCGAGGCTGTGGCGCTCCAGTCCACCGAGTCCCGACGCCAGGCGACCGTCCCGGCTGCGCAGTCCCGCGGTGCGCGCAACCTATCCGATCTCGGGCACGGCCCGGGTCAGGTCCGGCTCCTGGGACCCCGCTGTCCCTCGCCGTCCGCCCAGCCTCCCCTCAGCTCAGGCACCGGTCTCGGCATCCGGAGAAGGGTGTGAGAGCCCCGGAAGGACTCTACAGAACGGGAGCGCCGACCAACGGACTCACTTCTCTGGCTCCCGGGAAGGGCAGAGCGCAGGCCCGGCGCCCAGCGTCGCCTCGGCCGTCCGACTAATCAGCCCGCACTTGGGCTGGGGGCGGCTGTGCCCTCTGTTCTGCGTGCTCTCAGGGGAGTGGGGAAACAGCTTTGCTCCTGGAAAGTAGTAGCCCGGGACACAATCGGGGGACTTGCACGTTTTGCTTTCTATCAGAGTTGGGCGTGTCTGTGTGTTTTACCCCGGACCGATCCGTGTCACAGGTGGCTGAGTATCTTGGGTGGCTCCTAGTGGCCTGCCGGTAACTCCAAGGTGTGCTCCGATTGCTCCAAACCCAGACGCATCCCCATGCCTCCTAGCTCCTGCTTATGCTGTTCCCTCAGCCTGGGGTTCCCTTCTCCTTTCCTCTCCTGGCAAAGGCATTCTTTAAGCACCAGATTGGAAAGACTTCCCAAGACCCTCGGGTAGCGTAAACCTCTCCCTCCTCAGGTGTGACGCTGGGCATGGAATCGTACGTCTGGCAGTGCCGATTTCCCTCTATGCTGGTTGTGCGTGTCTCTTTCCCCCTTTAGACCGTGGGCTCCTTGAGGGCAGTGATGGCCTATTTCAGTGTCCCCAGTGCCTAAGGACGTGTCTGATATATTTGGCTGAATGGAAGTAATTATTAACCACCATAGATAAGTGTTCCCAGGAGAGTGACAAGAATAACAATCCTACAATACATAATATGTATATTACTTACGGTGTGTATTTGTATGTATAATAACAATCGTAAGAGCTCACACATACTGAGCACCTCAGTGGGTGCCTGCTCCCATTCTAGGCACTTGCCACGGGCACAATAATTCTATAAGATTAACAGTATTGTTATCCCCATTTTATAAGTGAAAGAAGCAAAACCTAGAGAGAGGTTAAGTAACTGGCCTAAAGTCACACATCAGGAGACGAGGCCAGCTACTGTCTGTTAGATGACCATGTCCTGCAAAGCCTAGTGTCACTGCCGGTGCTCAGTAGGCACTCAGGGAATATTTACCGTTGTGCTTACCACCGCCGTTCTCCATGCAGACTCCAGGCAGGGTGGGCAGTGGATGTCTGCATTTTGAAAGAAGCCACTCCAACACCGCAGGAAGCTAATTGTGTAGCCTCATGAGCTTGTCAGATCGCACAGAGATCAGGGACTAGTAGTCCTTGACAGTTCAGCCATGATTCTCTCAAACGCAGGGAGGTTCTAGAACAATCCCAACCACCTAATCAAGGACACGGGGCTTGGTGTTGAGTCACCCCTGCCTGGGGAAGACTGGTCATCACAGAAGGACTACAATGTGCATAGGGGGTCTGGAAGGTGACTTGTCAATAATACCAGCAGCTACCAGTATGTGCCAAGTATCATGCCAAGCACTCTGCCCGCTTTATCATATCGAATCCTTACCACAGTCTCAACATCATCCCTGTTTTAGAGGTGAGAAAAATCGAGGCCTCAAAAAGTTAAGTGACCCATCCAAGATCACACCACTAGTGACTGAGAGTCGAACTTGAACCCAGACCCGACAAGCCCAAAACCTGTGCTCCTTCGCCCGCCACACCCTCTTGGCTGCCTCAGAGCCTCTCCCCATCAGGCTGCGGTGAGGATGCTACCCCACTGGGAGCCAGGGTGACGGGGCCCCTGCAGGAAAGGCAGAACCTGTCACGCCAGAGTCCCCGAGCTCACGCAGATGCACCTGGTTGGCAGCAGCGAGCCAGTTGCCCCGACAGGCCTGGCTGGCACAGGGCACGGGCCTGAAGCCAGAGCTTGCTGGCCCCAGGCCAGCCTCTTGGGGCCGAGTAATGTGGGGCCCAGAGCAGGGGTAGAGGGCTGAAAGCCTCTCTCCCCAGCTCATTAGCAAACATCTGGGCTCAAGAAAATGACCGACCTGGAATGTGGCCGGGCTGTGGGGAGCTGCTCCCTCCCTGAGTCCCGGGAATGTGAGCTCCCTCCCGCCGGGCACGGGCTCGGGCCAGCTGTTAACTCTAATCCAGTCAGCCTGGCCTCGACAGGGGTGCAAACCTCTGCGCTCTCTTGGAGAGTGAAAACAAGCAAAAGGCCTTCCTTCCCAGTCCGGCCCACTCAGTCAGAGGGTTGGTACTGCCCCCCCCCCCCGCCCCCGGGAGAGGCACAGTCCTTCCCTCTTCTATGAGATAAGGAACAAGCATTTCCACACGTGCACATTTGCAATTGGGAGGGGCCGCTAGGACTCATCACAGAAGGTTCTGGAGTCTTCCTGCTTGGGTCCAAATCTTTGCTCCATCACCCGCTGACTCTGGGACTCCGTGCAAGCTGTTTCCTGCATGGGTCTCGGTTTCCTTCTCTGCAAAGTGCGGCTGGTCATGGTACTCCACAGGGTTGTTGGTCAGGACTCATTCATGTATTTAACAGATATTTATCGTGCCTACTGTGTGCTAGACGGGCACAGAGTGTGGAAGCCACAGCAGCAGACCAGACCAATAAGGTCCCGGCCCTTGAGATGCGTGTGTTCTGGGACAGGGAGCGGAGTCCGAGGGAACAGATCAATGGGTTTCTCATCATTAAGTGCTCTGAGGGAACGAAGTGAGCCAGAGGGGGTGAGGGGAGGAGAGAAGCCGCAGAAGACGGCTCGGAGGTGATGTTTAAGGGAAAGTTGTGACGAGGAGCCAGGACTCGAGATAAATGGATGCAAAGTGCTCGGCACAGTTTCTGGAAACCAGCACGTGCTCCAGAAACTGAAAGCTATCTTAGGAAGGTTCGTACACAGCAGAGGGAAGGCGGGGGTCGGTGTCCCTGGGCCACACCTAGGCTTGAACACAACTAATACACTTCCTGAGCCTCAGTTTCTTCATCTGTGAAATAGGAATTCTAACAGTGCCCAACTACGGGCTCACCGAGAGCCGTGCACACGAAGTGCAGAGCCTGAAACATGCTCCCCTCTCAGGAAGTGGGAGCTGCTCGTGTATTATCCTCTCCCATGGAGGAAAGGATTTGCCTCAGTTTGCCCAGCCAGTGAGCAGGGAGCCCGCTTCTCCCTCTCCCACTCCCCCTGCTTGTGTTCCCTCTCTCGCTGTCTATCTCTCTGTCAGTGGTTGTCCCTTTCCACTCCAGAGGGGCAGCCTAGCATGGTGGTCATGGCTGTAACAGCTGAACACCCTGATGTTGCCAGGGATGGGGTGCCAGGGGCTGTCCCCAACCACCCCTTTACCCCTCATTTGTTTGCTTTCTCCCTCCCTTCACCTCCCTCTCCAAACCGCCACCTCCATGTGGCCACACCAGAGCTGGGCTGTCCAGAAAGGGGCATGCATGTCTCACCCTGCTGCTCGTGGTAAACACTAAACAAGGTTGCCGTGGCGGGGGCCACACCAGGCACGTCAACTCCTTGACAATGTCACTTGTCCATTGTTCTCTTACAGTGTTTCAGCTGCCAGCGGCCACACAAATCTACAGAGAACAGAGCCTTTCTCCCTCCTCAAGAGTTGATGCATATTTAATATCCTACAGAACAGCTTTTTTTCTTAAGGTTTTGGTGCTCCAGATAAATTTGTTGAAAAATCCCCTTAAAAGGGGCACCTGGGTGGCTCAGTCAGTTAAGTGTCTGCCTTCGGCTCAGGTCATGATCCCAGGGTGCTGGGATCGAGCCCTGCGTCAGGCTCCCGGCTCAGCAGGGAGCCTACTTCTCCCTCTCCCCTCTTGTGCTCTCTCTCTCTCTCAAATAAATAATCAAAAAAAAAAAAAAAAAAAAAGAGGGGCGCCTGGGTGGCTCAGTCAGTTAAGCGGCTGCCTTCGGCTCAGGTCATGATCCCAGGGTCCTGGGATCGAGCCCCGCGTCAGGCTCCCTGCTCAGTGGAGAGTCTGCTTCTCCCCCTCTCTCTGCCTACTTGTGCTCTCTCTCTGTCAAATAAATAAATAAAATCTTAAAAAAAAAAGAAAAGAAAAATCCCCCTTTTAGGAACGTGGGGATTGGGGGAGAAAAAGAAGGCACAAAAGAATATCATCTGGGTGTCTGTCCTCTACTAGGGCGACGGCCTCCAACTACTGACCACTGACCACTCGCGGTGAGTGGTTCTCCTTGAACCTGCCCTCCTGGCCAGAGCAGTGGGACCAGAGTGGACAGCTGACCCAGGCTGTGCCAATCAGATGCTCTCCGAGGAATCTGAACTGTAAGGCCCAGGGGCCGTGCTGGGCAGCTGAATCCCGGTCAGAGTGGGATTCTAGAGAACTCTGGGCTCCTGAAGAAGCCGACAAGGGCTTGGTTCTCGTACATCCTTGACATTCACCTGTCCTTGGAATCTCTGCATTTCTCAAGTGTCTTACAATCTTAAGCTAATTTGCAGAAGTTTATCATTTACCTCCCCCAAAAGTCTGATAGAAATAATGTCTTTCTGTGAGCACTTCCTAAGTGTCCAGCACAGTGGCAGGTACTAGGGACAAAATAAGGCGGAAAGCCTGCCCCGTACGGGAAAAGGGCAGACACACAGACAATGAGAAGTAGCAAAGTCCCAGGGGGCTCACGAGGAAAGGCTGGAGGAAAGGCTCGCTGGAGGAGACAGGATTTGAACAGGGGCTTGAGCAAGTCAGGAAAGTAGTTCATACTAAGAAAGAAAAAGCCAGGGGAGCGCCTGGGTGGCTCAGTTGTTAAGCGTCTGCCTTCGGCTCAGGTCATGGTCCCAGGGTCCTGGGGTCGAGCCCCACATCGGGCTCCCTGCTCCTCGGGAAGCCTGCTTCTCCCTCTCCCACTCCCCCTGCCTATGTTCCCTCTCTCGCTGTGTCTCTCTCTGTGAAATAAGTAAAATCTTGAAGGAAGGGAGGAAGGGAGGGAGGGAGGGAGGAAGGAAGGAAGGAAGGAAGGAAGGAAGGAAGGAAGGAAGGAAGGAAGGAAGGAAGGAAGAGCGAGCCAGGGAAAGGGGTTTGTATTTGACCAACACGTGGCCCGCGGGCCTCCACAGTGCTCCAGCAGACAACAGTAACATAACACGCCTGGATGGGCCCAGACACAGCCCCAGAATCCTTCTTAACACAGTTCCTCTACAAGTCACCACCAAATGGATACATTTGGCTTGTGAGATGAAACTTGGTTGAATGAATGTACCACCCATAGGAAAATGTGTCTTAGGAATAAATAAGTAGCTTGATTGAAACAGAGTTAATGGACTACTGTTCACTTACTCAGCAAATATTTATTGAGTACCCACCATGTGCCAGCCCTGTTCCGGTGCTAAGGATACAGCAGTAAAACAAATTCCAGTCCCTGCCTTCGGGGAGCTTACATTCTAGTGAGAGGAGACAGACAACCAACCAACAGACGATGTAGGTAAAGATACATACTGTGGCAAGATTCAGGGCAAGGCTGGAGAGAAAAATCCAGCAGAGCTGGCGGGGGGGGGGGGGGGGGCGGTTAGGGTGTGTGTAGGGTTAGAAAGACCGGAGTGGTCAGGGAAGATCTCACTGAGCACGAGACATTGAGTAGAGGCTGGAAGGAGACAAGGGCATGAGCTTTGGGGGTACCTGGGCGAGGCAAGGGCAGAGACCACAAGCCGAGGATAGCTAGTCTCAAGGCCCCAGGGTGGGAGTGCACCAGAGTGTTCAGGCACAGAAGGACAGAAGGACTGGAGCAGAGGAGCAGGGAGAGGGTGGGAAGAGTCAAGGGCAGACAGGTACCGGGAGGGCCAGAACTTGTAAGGTCTTTGGAGTGCACTGGATTGACTTTGGCTTTTTCTCCAAATGGGATGAAAGGCCACTGGAAGGTTTTGAGCAGATGACCGACATAATCCAATTTATGTTTTAACACTGGCTGCCGTGTGGAGAATAAAGGGGGGAATAATGATATAATCCAACGTTACTATAGGTCAAGGCACCGTGCAAAAGGCTGCTTTTATAGTAATGAAGACATATGTGGATGAATTTATTCTCATAATAGCCTTTTGAAGGAATCATCATCGTTCCCATTTACAGACGAGGGAAGCAAGGCACGGACAGCGTAAGTAACTTCCAGGAGGACCCCACAGCAAGTAAGTGTCGGAACTGGAATTCAACCCCCCGCCCCCCGAAAGCGTGGTTCCAGAGCTCCTGCTCTTAGCCTTTAACTTACTCTGGAGAGAGCAGTGGGCAGAGTGGGAGGCCGAGGTAGGAGCTGGTTGGTGGACAGCCTTGAATGCTAAGCTAAGAAATTTGGACCGAGGTTCTGTGCATGAGTGGGGAACCACTGAAAATTTATGAACAGGCATAAAACAGTGTTAAAACTGGTGGAGAAGCAGGGGGCGCCTGGCTGGC
Organism: Halichoerus grypus; assembly: GCF_964656455.1. Taxonomy (NCBI): domain Eukaryota; kingdom Metazoa; phylum Chordata; class Mammalia; order Carnivora; family Phocidae; genus Halichoerus; species Halichoerus grypus. The sequence continues at coordinate 173,375,347 of NC_135716.1, forward strand.
TTCATCCGTGGAGCGTGCGACTCTTGATCTCAGGGTTGTTAAGTTTTTGTTTGTTGTTTTAAGGTTCTATTTTTAAGTAATCTCTACACCCAACGTGGGGCTTGAACTCACAGCCCTGAGGTCAAGAGTGGCGTGCTCTTCCAACTGAGCCAGCCAGGCACCTCCTCCGGGTTGTAAGTTTGAACCCCATGTTGGGTGTAGAGATTACTTAAAAATAAAATCTTAAAAAAAAAAAACTAAAGAACTGGGGGAGGGGGGTGAGGCTAGAGGCTGAGAGGCCACCGGAAGTCTTACAGAGATTCTGGTGAGGTAAAAGAAATCCCCAAGACTCCCCTGCCTTGACTGAACAAGGCTCTACAGATCACAGGTTTGGGCCAAAAAAGCAGCTTTATGGCTGGTTTCTGGGGCCCAGGGTGAGGAGTCAAGAAACCTGGAGGGATGTGGCTACCGCCTGCCTCGTTCTAACATGCACCTTCAACAGCTCTACCTCCTGGTCTTTAAGAAGGGTATCTAAAGGGATCAAGGGAAGGTCTGTAATTACCTTATATTCCTCGACAGGAGGACTTTTCCTGGTAAAACAAGTGGAACTTTGAGTTTTATGCATGAAGACCCCACAGAGGGAAGAGGAAGTGAAGTCTGCAATAGGGGTAGGCCTTTCTTTCTGTGCTTATAAAAGAGTCTGTCGTGTGATGTCACAATTGATAGGCCCTCGTTTTAAATGGGAAAGTGATTCATTTGATCATAATTTGTTGCACAGTTGATTATATCATAATATTCAGCTGGCTGTTCCACTTTTCTCCAAAATAACAGGGTGCGTGACCTCACATTTGTACAGGGTGCCAGGAAGGGATCATTACCACCGTCTTACAATGAGGCCCAGAGAGATCGAGTGACTTTCTCATGATGACATAGTGACCCAGGGAAGCAGCTCAAAAGAGAACAGAAGATGCCCTATAGTCAGAATTTGGGGAAGCCTTTCTTCCCATTGAAAGTCACTGACCCATACAAATGATCAGTGAGGGCCACCCACTTAAAAAAGCAAGTTAATTTAGGAGTTTTGAAAATATATGAAACGTTAAACTCAACTGCCTACCTGAAAGCTAGTAAGGACAAAACTGTTTCATAAACACCACGACAAGAAAAATGTGCCCTGGGCCTTGATGGCATCCAGAGGTGTAGACAGCAGAAGAGGTAGAAGGTAAGGAAAGCGGAACTGGAAGACACGCCAAGAGGCCAGAGGGCACCCACACTCTGACTCCCTGTCGAAGAATCCCAGCGTATTTCCACTCAGCTATCACTGATAATACTACTTTCTAGAAATTAAATCCCCAAAGCCAGGTTTCTCACTGTTAGATAAGGGAGTTAACAAACTGGGATGGGCTAAGGCCAGACAAAACCCTAGGTTTTGGACTTTGGTTATCAGTAACTCAAGGTTACAGACACGCGCGCACACACACACACACACACCTACCTATTCCCTAGCTCTGCTGAACAATGACACACGGACAGCAATGTGTGCACCTGCGGATCTCGGTTTCAGACTACCATTCTTCTCTAAAAGGAAGTAGGGATTCCAAGGCTGGGGTAAAGAAAATACTGGAAGGGTCTGGACTATCTTGTCCTTAAAGAATGGAGTGGGTGAGTCTAAAGGTAACCAGGCGCCGGCTCGGAAGAGCTCCTAACAGGCATATCTGGACAATCTGAGTAATAAATATTGACAATCACGGATTATAATCAGTTTAATAAAATGAGAATCCATGAGTCCATAATGACAGAAATAAATGAACAAATAAATAGGGAGGAAGGGAAAGTTCTTCCTCATAGTGACTCCAGGTCGTAAGGAATAATGAATTCTGAAAATTGCCACTGGATGCTAAAACTCACAATGGCTTGATATGGAACAGGATATTTACGGTCTCAAAAGTATCACCCCACAATTTATTAATTAGAAAGAAAAATAATCAACGTGCACTGGAGAAACCAGGCAGGCAGCACTCACACCAAGTAACCAAAATTCACACCACTATTAAGACACATGGATATCCTGGTCACTGAAAAAGATACATCTCTGCCCAAACTGCAAAACCTGAATCTAATCATGAGTAAACACACCAGACAAACCCAAACTGAGAAACACTCTACAAAATAACTGGCTTGTACTCTTCAAAGATGTCAAGAGCAAGAAGAAAGGCTGACGCACAGTTCTGGATTAAAGAAAGTGACTTGACAACTAAATAAATACCCTGCATGATCTTGGATTGGGCAAAGAGCAGGACAGTGTTACTGTTCCAACAATTTACAAAATTTCAACATGTACTATGGATTAGATCATACTATTGTATCAATGTTAATTCCCTGATTGATTTATTGTTTTTATTAAAGATTGTATTCATTTATTTGAGAGAGTGAGAGCGCCTGCTCAAGTGGAGGAGCAGAGGGAGAGAGGGAGAGAATTTTTTTTTTTTTTGGAGAGGGAGAGAATCTTAAGCAGACTCCATGCTCAGCAGGAGCCCCAAATAGAGCTCTATCTCACAACTCTGAGATCATAACCTGAGCTGAAATCAAGAGTCGGATGCTTAACCGACTGAGCCACACTGGTGCCCCTTATTGTTTTTAAAGATTTTATTTTTAAATCATCTCTACAACCAATATGGGGCCCAAACTCACGACTCCGAGATCAGATCCCATGCTCTACTGACTGAGCCAGCCAGGCACCCATCAATTCTCTGATTTACACAATTGTACTGTGGTTATCTAAGAATTTCCTTATTCTTAGAAAACATACACTGAAGTATTTGTGTGTCAATGGACATGATGTCTCCATCTTACTCTCATACGGCTCAAAAAATACTATACACACACACAGATACAGAGGGTAAAGCAGGCGAGGGAAAGTGTGAATAATTGGTGAGCATGGGTAAAGGGTACGAAGGAGCCCCTTATTTTCACTTTTCTGTGAATGTAAAATTATATCAAGTTACAATATTTAGCCTCTTAAAAGTAAAATATAAAGCTATACATTACAAAAAGGTTTTCATTTTTGAACCAGGTAATGGGTGCATTTTACCATTTGTAAATTATGTCTTTAAAAAAAAAAACTAATTGAAAAATGTAGTTTTTAAGATGCATAGGTCAATAAAATGTCATGATGCTTTATCACATTTGCAAGGATTTAGCAAAACTCATCAGTAACACTGACCTGAAGCTCTGATTGACCATTATGTTTCTGATTAATAAGCCTAGGGATTGTTTTTTAAATAAATACAGCTGATTTGAAATTGAATCAACTTGTTCTTATCAGTTTAAACTCAATGAAACTGATCGATTTCAACTAGTTCAAGTGTCTCAAATCGGACTTAAACTGGATCAAGCCCCTTTGAATGACCCTTCCCAGTTTCAACTGTTTTCAACTGCGTAGTTAAGAGCTTGGGTTCTGGAATCAGGTAAAAACCCTGCCTGTATCACTTCTTAGCTGTTAGTCCTTGGGCACGTTAATTTATCCTTTCCAAATCTGCTTCTTCATCTATAAAATGAGGTAAAAGTACTTCTCTCATAGAGAGTTATAAAAATGAAGCATCGTGATGTATGTAAAGCCTGAGAACAGTAACCGGCACCAAGCACGTGCCCCATAAATACTATTCACTCGAAGTGATCAAATTAAGTTCTGCCTGGCTCAGACCGGCTGGACCAGGAAAAGGGAAAGATGACTTGGCTGACAGTTGATAATGAGCTCCTTTCTCTAGTCCCAGTTTCTTCCCTATTAAAGACTCCTCTTCTGCCCACTCCCAAATTCCTCCAAGAATTCCTGACGTCGCCTTCCCCCACTTATATCTCCTGGCTGGCTCCGAGCTCCAAAGTGAGGATCGCACAATGGAAGCCAATTATCCTGAATACAAATGTTCACTCGAGGTGCTGTTTCCTACCATGCCCGAAGCTCCGTGAGGAGGTCTCAGGTTCCCATTCCACTTCCTTAGTGTCCCCTGTCCCCCTGCCCCCGCTAGTGTACCGCGTGCTGAGCCAGTAACTGAATTTTAGCTCGGGTCGTGTCGGAAGAAGAGACGCCACAGTGGCTGTACTCATGTGTATCTCAATGGAACAGAGTGAAAACAAATGACATTTAATACTTACGAAGATGCAGTGTTTTCTAACTACTTTATTACGAGAAACTCATTTGAGACATCCATTCTCTCTCTTAGATCTTGCTCGTTTACGACTCTAAGAACCGGACTCCTTGAGCCCAAGGATTATGCCCTTTCTGTTCGTGAACAGTCCCCTACCCACCCTTAGTAATACCACATACTCCATTCTGATTCAAAGAGCAACAACCTCTTTTTAATGCTCGTGTTAGCACATGTATCTCTCTCTCCAAGCCTATAAGGTAGGAATTCTTTTTGCTTCCTTTACAGCGAAGGGAGTCACTCGGTGAGTAAGTGATGGAATGGGAGCTTGGACCCAGCTCCTCAGACTCCACATCTTTCCGGCTTTAACGGCGATCACTGACTCTCACCCTGGCTCCACACAGACGCTGCTCAGTGAACACGGGAACCTCCGCCCTGCTCCTGCCCAGGTCGGTGTTCACCCCAACCGACCTCATCCTTTGGTGTCCAAGGCGAAGGGGTGCTTGCAGCACACTTAAGAGAAAAAAGTGGTGATAGCTTCCAGATGAGCTTGTTATTCTAAACTTAACATTCCTTTTGGTACTTAGAATTTCCACTTTCTCTCTTCCACCCCTTCGCGTTTATGTAATTAGAAAGCATGCAACAGGAAACTTGTTTGTGTCTCCAGACCACTCAGGAGGAAGGCTGCTCCAGCCCCATGGAGTACATCCTTGTGGAAATACTTTGCAGAGTTTATTTGGACAGGTTCAAAAATAGTCCTTCAACAATACAATCAGATAGAACCACGACAAGTAAAATGTAATTATGGCTTGGTTACATAAAAAAAAAAAGAAAAGAAAAGAAAAGAAAAAAAAAACAATGTAAACAGTGAGGCTTGGGAAAACTAAAAGCAAATCTACATAGATCTCTCCTCCGTTCCCAGTCTTGGCATTTCCTACAAGCATCGATTTCAAGACTTCATCCTGGGATCTTTTGAAATGGATGAGAGGATGACACTCGCTTAAGGAGACAGCTCAACAAGAGTGTGTTCTGAGGCCATGTCTCAGAACAAAGGCCTACTGCTGCATAAGGCAAATGCAGCCTGATAAAGGCTCCCCCAGTGGGTACTTGGAATGCCAAAGTCATTCACCTAAATGAGTTCAAAATACATATTGTTCTGGGCCAAATTATACAGTGTCAAGCTCAGACTGTATGAATTTATATATGTTGGCAGAGCAGGCCACTTTCGGGGCGCCACAGCCTTATCCCAGTATCCTGTGCCCAGTTGGGTTCCCATCACTCTCTCCCCAAACCCATGAATTTCCTTGTATTTGGTTCCAGAAGGGCAGACAAGAAGCAAAGTCAAAGTTTCATAGCCCCACAAGGGAAAAGAGCCCCAGAGGACTTGAATTTCTAATGAAACTTAAAGTAGAACAGAATGTGTGCCTTTGCCAACGAGCTGGAACTTTCTGAAGGTTGATTTGAGATGGGGGCAGGGAATGGGGACAAAATTGAGCACTGTGCTTCGGGCCAGTCTCTGCTAAGAGCTCCAAGGCAGGAATACAAAGTGCTCTGGAATTAAAGCAAACAGCCAATGCTTCCTTTGGCCGACCTTTGCCCGGAATCACTCCCTCACAGAGCTGGCCAGTTTCTCAAACACAGAAGTGGCGTTTCAAAGATGCTGGGCAAAGGGACCCTCCAAATATCATGCCCAAGCCAATAACTTAAGCAAGATAGGGAAGCCTGCTTCCAGTGTCCATTTCCACTCCATATGCTTCTGACATTATCCAGAGAACCAGTGGGCATGCTGTGATTTGTGTTTTCTTCTTTTTTGAAAAGGGACCTGTTACTCTTCTCTCTGCCTGAATAAAGACAGAAAAATTAGAGGGAAATAACTTTTAAAGCAAATATGAAGACAAGAGTAAGGAATGAAACAGGTTGCAAGGGCATTTTTTCTTTTAGTGACATGGGTTATTTTGATCATGGAATGAAAGGAGCAGAGTGAAAAACAGCAGAACGGCTCTGGTGAGCCACGGCCATGACTTCTAGTCCTGGGCTCAGGCCCCCTTTGGGCTTTAAGTGATTCAAATCAACAAAAAGGCCCAGAGAGCAGAGGAGTCTGGACAGTTTGCAGGGCAGAGAGCCACTGCTTCCCGTTCTGGTCCAGAGCTTAGCACCCCTTTCTGGAAAGGGGGGTGGGGTGAAGGATGACGGAGGGAAAAAAGAGAGGGTATTTCTACCCTGAATCTACTCATTGTGATACTTGCAAGAACTGTCTAATCAGTGTTCCAGAACTGGGGTCAGACACCAGTTCCACCCCAGTGCCTGGCCTCACCCTCCACACCTCTCTGGGCCCCTGCGGACCTCCGTGTCATTCCCCAACAACCATATGCACTGCGTGACTCCGCGCCTTCACATAAGCCACCCTCCTGCTCTTCCTCGTCTGGCTCGAATGTCCACGTCCACTTCAAGTACCGGCCCACGGTATCCCTCCTCCGCCAGGCCATCTGAAGGACACTTAGCTGTTCCTTCTCCTTGGTTCTCACTGCACTTCTCCTACACCCCTCCGCTTCGGGGTCAAGGGTCTGCAGGCCCAGCCTTCCAGCACACTCGAAGCATCTTATGTCTTCCCTTTCCATCTATCTCTGCGGCCTGGAACAGTGCCTGGCTCACACAAGATGCTCAATCAACATATACAGGATAGGGGCACCTGGGTGGCTCAGTCGTTAAGCATCTGCCTTCGGCTCAGGTCATGATCTCGGGGTCCTGGGATCGAGCCCCACATCGGGCTCCCTGCTCTGCGGGAAGCCTGCTTCTCCCTCTCCCACTCCCCTTGATTGTGTTCCCTCTCTCGCTGTGTCTCTCTCTGTCAAATAAATAAATTAAAAAATCTTAAAAAAAAAACAAAAAACACCAAACATGTACAGGATAAAGGGACCAGTGGGATCAAGCACTGTGCATCTTCATTTTATTGTAGAGAGAGAAACACAATAGGAAAGACGGAGCTCCCTCCGGGTTTCTATACATTTTTAGAAGAAATTGCCGCAATATTGCTTCTGCGTCCAGCCTCCCTGGTTCAAGTGAAACCAAAGGAATAAACTCACTGAGGGGCATGAGAAGCAGCCTCTCTGTCCTCAACCTTCAGCTGCTGCGTGAAGATAAAATCACCTCCAAATGTGGCCTTCGAGCCGGGTGGGTACACCACGAGCTCGCCCGGCCCCCCAGGGTGAAGCACACACCCCCCCGCCCCCCGAAGCTGCAAGACACCGTGCCACGGATGGAGGGAGCCGTGGACGCCACCCGCATGCACACCCTTCCCCACAGAAGCCCTGCCCTCGTGCAGCCGGTGCGGCTGAAACGTGCCCCGCCGGGCCTACTGGTGAGAAGGACACACGGATCCTAAGGAGCTGCTACGGCAAAGGCGAGGCTCCTCAAGACATCTGTCATCGTCAGCAGACGCTCCAAGCACCGAGTGAGGTGGACGCAGTTCCGAACACTACCCGTCAGGGGACGAGGGGGGCGGGACGCACAAGGGCTGTGGTTTCGGGAAGGCTCTGCGTGGCGGGGACCAGGAGGTTACAGCGGCTGGCAGCACAAATACAGTCGGCCCGAGGCTCAAAGACCACAGGCAAAGAAACGCAGGCGATGCACTGGGCTGCCTATTTTTAATTTATTTCTTTTAAGACCACCTCCTTGCAATTTCCAGAGAGAAAATACAAAACAAGAAACAGACTTCGTTTCAAATACATAAACAGTGTGCTGGAGTTTAAAGCGTTACTGATAACATTGTTACAGAAGAATGTCAGCTTACTCCAGGGCACTTCAGTATTCCTGAGGAATAAACATGATTTCTCTTTTCCTCCCACTGGGATGTTCTCAGGTACAAGTCACTGTTCCTGCTCCTAGAAAGTAAGGACACTCTGATTAGAAGTGTGCAGACAGCATTTGGACAACCATGGGACCCCAAGGGACCAATGGGCCCCAAGCCTTCACACCCGGTTTGCTTTACAAAACGGTCTCCCAAGAGAACTAACACCCCTCCCAGGGCCTCAAGAGTGGCTCCCTAATCTTGGTGGGAGGACGGGGGCAGGGGGACCAGAGTCAGTACCCACACAGCTGTTCCTCACACTCATCAGAGGGCTGCATCAGAGGTGGGCGGACGCAGCGCGGCTCTGGAATCGAACAGCTGACCACCGATGGGACCTCGGGCAACTTTCTGAACCACAGTAAGACTGCAGTTCCTCATCTGCTGAAGGAAGGCAAGGAAAACCTCTCCCACTAACCTACTGGGAGGGAGGTCTCGAGAAAGAAGAGAAAGGCGAGGCATCCAGGAGGGGCCCTCCACAGGCCCCGACCGTGAGGTGACTACCTTGAAAGAGCCCTGCGCTGTGCCCGCCTCTGCGGAGAATGGAGGGTGACCACCCAGAGGCACAGACTCAAGTCCAGACGCAGTTACAAGGCCATTTTGGAGCAGTACACACAAGGCCGTTAAAAAGGAACAATATTTTCCACAGTAGCTCCCAGCCACAAAATGTGTAATACGCGTATAATCACCCCTGAGCCACCATCCATGACAACTGGGTCTGGAACACGGAAACATTCTGAACAATTAAAAGACCTGACGCTCCTCTCCGGCTCCTTTCTGTTCTCCCCCAAATCCAGCTGTGGTGCCAAGAAAGCAAAGGGTCAGGGAGCGGTGGAAACTGCCTGTCGCCAGCTTTGGTACCACGCAGCTGCGCTTCTTCTCGTCCCTGGGAGGGTCTCCCCCGGGCTCTGGCGCAGGGACAGGACACTGACCTGGAGGGCGGCGGAGGGCGGCCAGGCTCCCTGGCCAGACAGCTCGCACTGCTCCCAGTTCTCTGGCTGAGCACGCGCGGGCTGGGGGCCCGGCAGGCCATGGGTGGTCTGAGCGGGTTCTAAGACAGAGGCTACTGAGCTGTGGTGGGGACTGTCCTTTGAGCTTTGGTGACCCTTGTGGCTCCAGCTTTTGACCAGAACCGGGACACTCGACGGTACCACCTCTTCCGCTCTACTTGTTCTTTCGGAGGAACGAGGGGTAAGTCAATCACCCTTTCGGGGCCAGCCTCGACTATTACCGCCAACACTCCCATTGATACAGCCCCTCACAGCTTAAAATCATTTTCACACTGAATTCTCACAGCAACCATGTAGGTAGAAATTATTACCCTCATTTTATAGACAGAAGTGAAAACTCAAGATCACAGAGGAAGCAAGCGGTGGGTGGTCCAGGACCCACACCCCGGTCTCCTGGCTTCTGGGCTCTTTCCCCTCGTCCCCTGCTGCTGCCCAGATCATAGCGACTCTAGCTCACGGGCAACCCAGAAGGGAGAGGAATCTACACATCCAGGCAACAGGACACTCTGCACTGAAGCTAGTGGCGCTACAAAGACTGTGCCTTAGTAAGCCTGAGGCCACAAACACATCTAATAGGAGATACAGTTTACTTCACTCAGTCATTTCCTATTTATCTGAGTGTCTACTTTGTTCCAGGCCCTGGGGATATAAAACTAAATACCACCCCTGTCCTTGAGCACCCAGCCTCCCATGATCCTTTTCCCCCAAACCCCACAGTAACCAATCATCTAAAGTAAGGCAATGGGAAGAACCTCAGGAGACGTGCCACCTTCTCCCTCCTGAGGTGCAGGCCACAGGTTTTCATCCTGTCCCCATTATTAAAAATCCACCTGTAAACAAGGACTTCAGCAGAATCACATGGGACTTAGAGTGGAGAACCTCCCCTCTTCAACAAAAAGTGAAAGAATGCTGAGTCCCAGCTGTCTTTAGGTTTAGCTGGAGCACGTGTGAGATGTTGACAGGGCACTCTGAGATCTTGAACATAAGTGCTACTTACAGATAATTTAAGACAAATCTACTGTACCGCGATGATGAACTTTTCCAGGCAGGTTCATCCATTCTACTCGCTCACATAAGCTTATATACGTGAATGCACAGGTGTATCTCAAGCCACAGTGGAAAGGACAGACTTTAGGCACCAAAGCGGTGTCAACATCACTAAAGGCCGAAGAGCAAATTAGGAGCTCAGTGGTGCCACAATGACACACACCGTTCATTAATTATATGTGCTCCAAAGAACTCTTCAGGGACCCTGCAGAAATTGTTTTTAAAAGAAAGAGAAATATCAGTTCTATACATACTTTGACGTATTTTCCGTGTAGAAGATACGGAGCCTGGAAATCATGCTGACAGTTGGAGTAGGCCATTCCCAATCCCATGCCAGAACCAAAGGCTAATGGCCACATTCTTCCTAGTGAGCAGAAAAAGGAAAATCCCAATAAGGAACCACTAAGAGAAGATAAAGCTTTTTCTCTGGCTTCAATACATTTATTTGCTTAGGGTTCAATAAATATTCAACATGCATCTTATTGATGACTGCAACATGCCACACGTTTCTATCAATGTTTAATCAACAGTTAAAAACCAGGAAAGGGAGTCTATTACTGAATTTATCAATTCAGCAAATATTTATTAAGTACCTATGCCCCTAGGGTTCAAGGTCTTAACAAGTGGTGCAATATGAAAACAGTGGACACAGTCGAACGTTTTAATTTTATATATACGTTCTAATCATTTGCTCATTTTAACTAATTTCTTAACCTTAACAGAAATACCACCTTTGAATTTTAAATGGAATCACTGAATTTTGATTGAAGTCATAAAGCTTATTTATGCCAATACCATTAAGTGATGATTTTGCATCAGCACTGTGTATTATGATTCCCTGGTAATGTATTCCCCACCCATTCTTCACGGAAAGCGGTCAAAGTGACCCCTTTGGCTTCTATTCAATAACCAAATTTCAGAATTTCTTCCACAGAATGAAAGGGATATTGTCTGCCCTTTGCTTAGGAGAATTTCTGGCCAAAAGGCACGTGTATTTTTGGTCCACTTGTTTTTGTGACCAGCAAGACTCATTTTCAAGTTCCTTTAGAAAAAATTATAATTAATTAGAAATATTTGAGCATGCAGATTTGGCCAAGTGACTCACTGGCATAAAGTACAGGCTTTTCAGATGATATCATATTGAAGATATCAGGCACCCTGACTCAACGCCCACGGGGAACTCTGGAGGTGCCCAACCCACTCTGACCTCTTCTGAGTCCACATTCTCTGTCTAGCACCTTTGACAGTGGCCTACCTACACCCACAAACGGATGGGGTGGCAACCACGTAGCTGTGCCCTCCAGAAGTGTGCCTGCTGGGTGTGTACGTGTGTGTGTGTGAGAGACAGAGAAAACGCGCACAAGGACACTATGTTGAAAAGGTAATAGTAAAAGTCACACTTACTTTTAAAGAAGGTAAGTGAAAAAACAAGTCCTAATCCAAAACCAGTACCTACAAAGAGGGAGGAAAAACATGTTAAATCTTATAACAGTAACTTAACAAAAACAAAATGAACATTTCATAAATGTAAACATCTATGAAACAAATTTTTTCTTAAATAATTTGGTACCGAGGTGACTTTCCCATTTCTAACCTTATCGTCAGAGGCTTTACAGATGCCTTTGGTCCTTCTGCCTACAACAGGGGAGAGAAACTTTATTCCCAATTCTGTCTAGACAAGTCTGGCGGGGCAGGGGAATGAGCCAAGAGACCGTTCTTGAGCAGACGCTCTGGGCCCCACTTGCAAACAACGTCTGGCACGTTGGGCACTCCTAGTCCTCTTCCACAGGGGTGCCTGAGCCAGGACCTCAGACTGTAAACAATGTCAACTGGAAGCTCCCCTTGTCATTTTAGCATTTTGCGTGATGGCTACTTTTTGAGGAATAGGGAAAGGAGTGATCCAGAACATTCCCAAAGGCTGTCACATGTCAGACACAAGTCAGAGACCTCAGACAGAGGGAAAGTGTCTCCGCAAAAGCCCCGAATGTGGAGATTAGTCCCCTTCTCTTGTTTTCACTCATGGGGCATTTTCAACCACTATCTTTCAAAATAAAAGAACAAATGCAAGCCTATTTTAATGGTCTGGAAGAAAAAAAAAATTAAATACCTAATTTTCAATCAAACCTCACAGGAATCTAAGCTTGTGGGGGAAAAAGACCAGATCCTCATTTTTACCAGTATTTCTCAAACCTTGGTCATTCTAGTGCTGCCATCACAATTTTTGCTAAATCTACATTACCTTCACAATTACTTGTTTAAAAAAAAAAAAAAAGTTAAGAAAATCAATGCACGTATTTAATTAAATGAATTTGGCCTGAACTTAAATAATACTGGTGTAATCATAGCTTTGAGTGCTAGTTATATCTTTCTCATAAGATGTGTTAAAATGAGGAGCGCCTGGGTGGCTCCGTCGTTAAGCGTCTGCCTTCGGCTCAAGTCATGATCCCAGGGGCCTGGGATGGAGTCCTGCACTAGGCTCCCTGCTACTCGGGGAGCCTGCTTCTCCCTCTGCCTCTCTCTCCCTGTGTCTCTTCTCATGAATAAATAAATCAAACCTTTAAAAAAAGTGTGTTAAAATGAATGTAGAACCATTAAAAGAAATTTTTTTTTTGTCTGTGGTACCATTTTAGGGGGGGAATCACCCCCCATACTATAATAATACATGTCCCAAATATTGAAGTAAACTCATTTTTCCATTATCAAAAAAGTTATACACACCAAGGAAGAGTGCCAAGGTCTGATCGTATATTTGTTTTTCAGACTTGACAATTGTTTTCAGACCTTTCAGAGTATTCTGAGGCTCTTTACAAAGTGTCTACTCCAGGGTTCAACTGAGCCCCCAACCAACCTCTTTACAATTAAGCACCACAAAAAAGTCCCGATTCTCACTTTGCCTTAATAGTTTTCCAATTTTGGCTGTTGGAATTCTAAGAGATTCTTCTCTAACCATGATTTTAGGCTACTGCAGTGTAAACACTCAAAGTACTTCCCTGGTCACCAGCCTGACGTCTCTGCTCTAAACACAGAACTTCGGCACAACTAAGCAAGCTAATTCACATCAGTTTTCATCCACCCATGCAACCACCCAGCTGATGGTGGCGTGAAGAAAGTATTTATGCCACTTACTCAGAATGATTTATCATTCTCTCGTGCCACATACATGCGGCCATGGTGTAGGTTCCTCTCATATGACTGCATCCTATACAAATACGAATTTTCATTACAAACCATGACTTTGCCCCCTGTCCAACAGACCCTGCATTAGGTTTAGCGCTCAACTTTAAAATGCAGTATATTTTTTTTAATATATATATATATATATATATATTTTTTTTTTTTTTTAAGATTTTATTTATTTATTTGACAGAGAGAGACACAGCGAGAGAGGGAACACAAGCAGGGGGAGTGAGAGAGGGAGAAGCAGGCTTCCCGCCGAGCAGGGAGCCCGATGTGGGGCTCGATCCCAGGACCCTGGGATCATGACCTGAGCCGAAGGCAGACGCTTAACGACTGAGCCACCTAGGCGCCCCTTTTTAATATATTTTATTTATTTATTTGACAGAGAGAGACACAGCGAGAGAGGGAACACAAGCAGGGGGAGTGGGAGAGGGAGAAGCAGGCTTCCCACGGAGCAGGGAGCCCGATGTGGGACTCGATCCCGGCACCCCGGGATCATGACCTGAGCCAAAGGCTGACGCTTAACGACTGAGCCACCCAGGCGCCCCTAAAATGCAGTATCTGAAAATCACTCATGTCACCCTAAATGTCCATACAATTTGTAATATGGTGGAAAGCTAGGCAGCTTACAGACCACACTAGTTAAACCTGTTCAAAGCTAACATCATCTGAAGGAAAAGGAACTAACATTTTGGTATTTCCCATGAGTACCCACCATTTTCTCCCCCTCCCCACCCCCAAATTCTCTTTCAAACCAAATGACAACCTGATCCGGTATTATCCCCCATTTTTCAGATGCAGAAAACAATTTGCTCAAGGGTACTCTGTTGAGTTAGTGGTAGAGCCGTGAACGGGGCCCAGGTCTGCCAGACTCCAAAGCCCCTCGACCCACTATGTCTTGACACTGGGGTCCCCTACAATTTCACCCCCGACACAATCACTACCTCCCGAGGGAAAGCTGGAGTGTCAAGATTTCTACTGCCAGTGAAGATACAGCCAAAAACCAAATTGTGCTTCCCACGCAACAGCCCAGAACGCTCGGCAACCAGGCCAGTAACAAGTCTGCACAAGGCCAAAAGGGCTTGTTCAGATTCATTCCCAGGCTGATCCTACCGCACATGTCACAGACACAAGTCCACCTGGTAGGTGAGATTCAAGAGCTTCAGAGAAACGGGAGCTATCGCGACTGATACTCCTTGGTGAGAATCTGCTGTTGCCCGGTTTATAAAATGGCACCGGGTTCAATTTCAAAGCAACTTGCCTCACCCCCTTGCAGCTGGAAGATGAGTAAGACAGTAAATTGGTACTAGAAAATGAGGTAAAGGATTTGGACTGGCTTACAGATTTCAAACCAGGCAATGGGATGGGGAGGTAGGCCAGTAAAAACATAATGGCTTACAATCAGAGCTTTTGGTCTTCTCCATCTGGAAGGCAATTTTTTGGCAAACAAATCAAAAGCCCAAAAGGAAAATATTTCAGCATTTTTCTTGTCCCTCTGACTCCATGCCTGTCTCTCCTATTTTTCCCCAAGGAAAGAAAGCTCTCAGATGCTCAACTTTTCCAAATAGTAGACCAAGAATGATGGTAACCCACTGCTACCAGCATCGCTCACCACAGAGATGAGAAATGTCTCAACATCAATCAATACAGCACAGGAAATCTTTACCCTAGACACTTAAGCTCAGGTATATGCCCAACACCTAGTTCTGCTCCCAGCAAAGGCACCTATCTGCAAGTCTGAGACCAAAATCCCAGTGCGGACTAAGCAAAAGATGGTCTCCAATTGGGCTCCTACCTCTTCCATTCTTAAGAGTGACTCCCCCCGCCCCCCCCCCGGTCTCTGTATTTTTAAGACACAAGATCGGTCTCTTCAGAAAAAAATAATACAGAAACTGATTTTTTCAATGCCAATGTCTGATTTAAACTTAGCTATCTCGGTTACTTGAGAGATTAGCAACGGTGGGGCCGCTGATGAGTTTTACAGGCTCAAGTTCTCACATGCTAGATTTCTTTTAAAAGGCAACATGGTGCTTCAAAGAAGTCCCACCTGATCCGGGGACACCCACTCTGCAGCTGTTTCCACTAAAGATTGGCACCTCTAGGCCACGTTTAAACTTCATAACAATAAAACATGAAAGGTTTGTCTTACAATAAAAACAAACCAACATGGAAAAGAGAAGAGTTTTTTCTGCCTTTGGCCACTTTTTTCTGTTGTTGCATGACAAGCTCTCTTAGAGGAAAAAAGCCAAAGGAAAAAGTACAAAGCATTTTTCACCTTCCCTGGAAGCAAATATTTAACTATGAATAAAGTTTATATAACTTCGCCTTCCCCCCACTCAAGTCTGTTCTTTTGCTCCGTGCTGTCTGGAATGACAAATCACCCTCCAAAGGAAAGAAATGCCTGATTATAATAGGTACAGATCTTCCTCGTGGCAAAGTCCAGTTATGAGGGGAAGGAGGGGGGCAAGGCAAACACACACACATACACACACACACACACACACACACACACCCCGCCCCCCCGCCCCAAGGAGCCTTATGGAATTGACATTAGGCAAGGAGCCCATGCTCCAAAACCATTTCTTTTGGAGAGGAAAAAGAATTGGCACAAATTCTTTCAAAAAGAAATTACTCCAAATCAATCTAACCCTGCACTTCAGTGCATGTTTAGTGCCCAAATGGACATCATAAAGCTTGCTAGTAGAGAAACACAAATTTTTAGGAAGGACCAATTCCTTAGCAGTTCATCTGATACTATTTTAATAACAAAACAAGAAAGAACTCACTCCCACTAACAACATGTAAAATACATATAAAATATTGCTGTATCTTATGCCCAAGCGGATTTTTAACAGATTTAAAAGAATAACAACCCAGAGCAGTACACCCGTGTATGCCTGAAGCCACGTTCTGTGTAAGAAGGGGAGGACATAAATATATGTTGACAGCCATTACTGTGACATGTGGACAACTTCTGGTTCCAACTTTATTTAGAAAAATCTTTGCTCTCACCATGCCACCTAGCATAAAGCTTCACTTCACTGCAAATCACTAAGAAGCAAGCATAATCAGCAAGAAGTAACAAGCAGGCTACACAATCGGATTGCAGTCTTGGGGTAGAAGTGTACTTTGGATGTGAGCCCCTACATAACAAGTTGGAGCAACCCATGCTCCCGCAGAACCGACGTGGTAAAAAGTTGCACTTGCCAACAGACTTTAGGCCAGGAGGAGGGACTCATTGTTTGGAGGGGCACAGGAAAAAAAAAAAATCCTCATTAAGTCACTTAGAAAACATGTCTAGGAAAGATCCGGGGGGTTGGGGAGACCATGGGCCCATTTTATTTATCAATAACTTATTATACAATAATTAAGCTCTCCTTCCAGTTTACATTTAACATTTTATTTTTATTTATATTTGATTTCTCATTTTTAGTTTTTAATTTTAATTCCAGTATAGTTGACAGTGTTATATTAGTTTCAGGTGCACAATATAGTGATTCAACAATTTTCTACATTACTCAGTGCTCATCATGAGAAGCAGACTTACATTTCACATGTTAAACGAAGCTCCTAAATTCATAAGCCTAATGTATAGTTATCAATGCTAAAATCTGACCTGTATCTAAAAATTAAGTAAACCTGTAAAGCAACTCCATTTTAATTTCTATAACTTATATCAAAATGTAGGAGCAAAAACTTAAGTATCATTGCAACTGGCAGTTTAGTGAATATGAGAAGCTTCAGTAATTCCAAGCAAGTTTTTCAGATCCCTAGAAGCCACGTGCCAAGCAACTTTATTCGTAAATGTCTGAAAGAAAACACAAAGGTTCCAAAGCAAGGAGGGCTTTGGTCTCCTGCTGAGTGGCACGGCAAGAGGACTGGTGCCATCACAAGATGGGCCTACGTCAACCACCGTTCAGCAGCTAGCTCCCTAACCTCACGTCCTATACTAACGTCACCTGGCTCCAACCTACTGGGCTACAGAGTAAAAACAATCTCACAGGGTTGCTGTTTCCGTTAAATATAAGGTATCTGGCAGTATCCAGGACAGAACTCAACAAGTGGTAGTAAGTTCTGTTACTTCTCTAATAAAACTCAAAACAGATCAAAAGTGTCATGTAATAGTTAATCCTCTATTAAATACAACCCACTGGCTTGCCTAGGATCACACTGTGGGTGAGCCTCGGCTGAAAGTCACAACCTTCCCCCACCCCAACTCTGCGTGGGTATCAGCAATTTTTTATAGGAACACCTCAGGTTTTGACAGACATTTTTTTTAAAAAAAAAATAGGGGATTCCTTCAGACTCATGGCTAACTAGAACATTTTGCTTAAAATATGATAAAAATTTTCCTAGAGCTATCTGGTGTTTCATAAAGCTCCAGTTATGCTTTGAACATGGATTAGTATCAAACTGATCTATTTATGATGGGCACGCTTTCCTGTTCAATCATGTTTCGATCAATGTTATTACAATCATCAAATGCATTTGTTATGACAGAACAAACAAGAATGTGCTTTTATAGAGAAGTACCCTTGGGACTGAGTTTAGTGAGAATTACATTTCCAAGAAACATTCCTGATTTATGAAAGATGCTCAGGGCCCAATTTATGAGGGAAAAAAAAAAGTTTTAAGTCAGCTCCAAACTGTGTTACTTAATTCTCTGAGGCAAAGACACACCGTCCCAGGCGTCCACGTGTAAATACCAAGTCGTGTGAATTAACCAAGAAAGTGGGCCGGACCAAAGACCCAGAGATGGTAAATTCAGTCTGTGTTAACCAGCCTCTCAAAAGTCAACATCGCTGCAGGGTAGATAGGAAGCAGACTAAGAAGGTGGCTTTTGTACAAGACCTCCACCTTCTGTAGCTATCCAGACTAGACGGAGGCTGGAACATCGGCAGGAATTTCTCGGGTGGACATCAATTCCCGGGATCCTGATCAGAACAAGCAAGCCAGTCAGCAGAAAGCAGTAAAGATAGGGAAGGTAAATGTGGAAGTCATTACTGGGGTGCTCTGCTTCAAGTAAAGCCAAACTCACTAAAAGGGTCCTTTTAAATGAGTGCGTGTGGCACACGATCCAACTTCAGAATTCTGACAGCCATACAACTTTCCAAGAATGCACAAAGGAAGAAACAGGTTTGGTACACATTTTACTAACATATAATTAGCTAATAAATTCACATGTGGGCATAGCATGCAGGAAAATGAGAAAATGCTCTGAAGACTAATTTAAAGGAGACTGAAAAAAATGCAGAATTACTAAGTTTCAATAAACACAGTAAAAAACGCAATGCATTACACTTATTTGGGGGGAGGGTGCTTTGGAGGTACTAACACAGAGTGTCAGGCACTTATATTGTTTCTATGTATTATTTCATTTGATCCACAGAACCACCTTGTAAGATGTACTATGATCCTGTCTCCCAGAAGAGGAAACAGTTTACTGGAACTGACTTACCCAAGTACACACAACTAAAAAAGTAGAATTCAAAGCCAGGCTGTCTGACTCCACAAAGTCATGGCTCTTTCCTATACACAGGGGTAAACTTCATGGAAGGTTGAGCAGAACAGCAGGGCAGCTGGTCTAATGTTACATGTAACAGCCAAGTGTTTTCTGCATTGTGACAGGTAGTTTCTGACTATGTTACTCTTCAGTCCCTCAAGAAAACAACAGAAACCACAGATGTTTGACTTTTCAGGAGTGGTAACAAAAACCTGCAATTACTCAGAATCAGTGAGAAAGAGAGTCCACAACTCAAGCGGGGAAGTACTGCCCTCTGTGCACTGGCTGGAGATCAGATGAATCCAAATTCATCCAAACTGCTCAAAAGGGTATCTTCCAGTGAGTCCCTTCCCTCCCAAAAGCCCCATCCCTCTAGCCCATCCCCATCAATACAGTAACTGGATTCTTACCTTTGGGAAAGGAAATATAAGAATCGAGGATTCAGGATACCCAACATGGACCATTACAGAGATTATGTTGTCATCTACTCCTGATTCAAATGAAAAATTCAATGGAGAAACAAAAACCAATAATTTATTTTCCTTACACATCTACTTGAGCTACATTTATGAGCATGTATTAAGTAGAAGGCACAGGTGTTTCTTTTTTGAAGGTGGGAATTGTTACATGGAGGTCTACTTCAGTGATAAGGTTGTGTGGACTTGGGGGTAAGACAGGTTAAACACGAAGGAGAATACAGGTTAGGTTACTTATTAGTTGTGTGTCTCAGTCCTTGGGCAAATGATAGAACTTCTCCCAGCATCCGTTTCCTCATACAGAAAACTAACAGTACCTGTCCCCGACTGGGGGATGGTGAGGATGACATAGCAGAGTATGTGTAAAAAGCCTGGAACAACGGCTCACCACACACAGTAACTGTCATTCCCTTCCTTCCCAACCAGCCAAACCATCCTGGCGGGTTAGAGAAGGGAGCGGGGAGAAGGTGGTAAGATTGTTCAAGAACAAATCAAAAGTTCAAATATTTACTGAGTGCTGAAGGACACGGGTCAGAAATAAGTAAGACAGAGTCTCTTCCCTGGGGAGCTTGTGATCAGGGAAGGAGAGTGAGTCCGGTATCCAGAAAACTGGGAGGGACCATGTTCTGCTGGTCCAGAGGAAGAGGGTGGGAGGAACACACTTATCTGGGAAGAAGTGTCATTTGAGTTGTCTTAAGGAGTAGACATTTAACAGCCGAGTTCGTACAGAGGGGCACACGCTCCACCCAAGGCTGCGCAGGGAAACTGGGGCGGCGGGGGGCGGGGGCAGCTTGCCTGAAGCCTGAGGCCTGTCCTGGAGAGCAGCAGGTAAGGCTAGAAAAGGATCAGGGCCATTCTGAGGGCCCCAAAACATCACGGCACTTAATCTAGTGGGCAAGAGGCTGGCTAAAGAGTTTTTTAAAATATGTGACATGACTGAAGCTGTGCTTTAGTAAAGACTCATCTAACTAAGGTGTGTAGGATCACTTGGAAAGGAAGAGACATTTTGCTGGCAGAATTTACAGGCTTAACAACTGATTAAGTGTGTGTATGTGGGTCTGGGGTTTGGGGGCTGCGGTGGGGCAGGCTGTCCAAGAAAATGCCGAGAACTGCTATCTGGATAACTAGAAAAACAGGGGTACCATTTATAACATTCATCAAATAACCTTTTAAATACCAAATGCCCTTTATCTAAAATATAACTGGGTTTATAAAACTGCAACATCTAGGGGCGCCTGGGTGGCTCCATCAGTTGAGCGTCAAACTCTGATTTCGGCTCAGGTCATGATCTCGGGGTCGTGGGATTGAGCCCAATGTTGGGCTCTGTGCTCAGTATGGACTCTGCTTGTCCCTCTCCCTCTGCTCCCCACCCCACTCAAGCTCTCTGTCTAAAACAAATAAATAAAATCCTTAAAAAAAAAAAAAAGAAAGGAACATCTACAATGTTTTCGGGAACACTATATAACATTAAAAGCATTCACTAAGCACTTAAGCTTCAGGAGCCCATTATCTCATTTAATCCTCATGATAGGGGCACCTGCGTGGCTCAGTTCGTTAAGCATCTGCCTTTGGCTCGGATCGTGATTCTAGGGTCCTGGGATCGAGCCCCATGTCAGGCTCCCTGCTCAGCGGGGAGCCTGCTTCTCCCTCTCCCTCTGCCCCTCCCCATGTTCACTCTCTCTCGTGCTCTCTCTCTCAAATAAATAAATAAAATCTTTTAAAAAAAATCCTCACGATAAACTTCTTTTATTAGCCCCATCTTACAGGCCAAGAAACGGAGACACAGAAAGGGTAAGTAACTTGCCCCAGGTCACACATCTGGGATCTGAACCCAGGCAGCCTGACTCCAGAGGCCTGGTCCTTGACTGCCCCCTCACAGATACACAAAGCTATTATCATAATTTTGACTCCCTAAAGTAAATGAAATAGCTTTCCAATTTCGTCCTGGCCAACACTATGTGTGAGCATTTCCTTAATCATACAAACTGAGCACCTACTGTGTGCTGGCTGCCACGCCAGGCCCTGTGATCGGTAAGCTCACGGTCCAGTGCTGGAGCCAACTGTAATTAGAAACTCGAGGTGCAGGGTACAACGACAGAAGCAAGTACAACGCACAAAAAGCACTGAGGAGGACACCCAAGCCATTCTGGGGGGCAGAGAAGGGGTAAGGGAGCTCCTTGTTGCCAAATCATCCGGTGTGAGGTCGACGGAGCAAGTCTTTCATGCCACACTAAGGCCCCTCGGCCTCTACTGTAAGCGGGAGGGAAGCAATAAAGAGAATTAAGCGGGGGAAACAACATATCCAATGAGCACTTGACAACAGGCCTGCTCTGCAGCAATGGGGACAGATGTGAAGAGGCCCCCATCAGAGATGGGGGTACCGCGAGGAGAAAGCCATCACAGCAGCCCAAGTGGGAGCCAGGTCCGACCACAGACTCTCCTCTGCCCATCTGACTGGAAAATGGTATCTTACACACTGTGGCCTTTGCCTCCCCTGTCCCCCCTGCTAGACAGAACTGAAAGGGACGGTACTGGAGGTGAACAGCACAGGTGACAGCAGGACTCTGGTCAGGGCGGAGGAACTTCTGAGCAGTGGGAGTGACCACACTCAGTCATGACTCTTAATAAATAAGGGATCCTTAAGACACAGTCATGGACAAAGGTAAACAGAGATGGAAAAGGGGCTCAAATATTTGAAAAATATACCAATGGTTCTGCATTTAAGGTATTATTGGAGCAAATGGGGGATATCCCAAATCAGCATTTGCAAAGGTGTTGGAAGGATTCACCTGAATTTCAGGGCCTTCTGTGAGCAAGCAACTTTTTCTCTGCTACTCAAATCTGGCTCTAATAAGGGGCCCAAGACAGCCAACAGCACCCAGCTGACTTTATATTCCGGTAGTAGTCCACAGTCTTTCTTAAAAGGCATCATTATTCTACAAAGCCCCATACATAAAACTCTCCAAATCACTGGACTTGTATACATAAAGAAACCAAGAATTCAGGGCGCCTGGGTGGCTCAGTTATTAAGCATCTGCCTTCCGCTCAGGTCATGATCCCAGGGTCCTGGGATCGAGCCCCACATCGGGCTCCCTGCTCGGCGGGAAGCCTACTTCTCCCTCTCACACTCCCCCTGCTCATGTTCCCTCTTTAGCTGCCTCCCTCCCTCTCTCTCTCTCTCTCTCTCTCTCTCCCTCCCTCTCTCTCTCTCGTCAAATAAAAAAAAAAAAAAAAAAGAAAAGAAACCAAGAATTCAATTTTCATAAACTGAGTAAAGAAAAAAAAGTCTTCTAAAACAGAAGTTATGAGCTGAAATAAAATGAATTTCAAGTTGTAGTGGGAACAAGAAAAAAATAAGTGTGTGTTTTCAATGGTCACAGCCAATCTTTTCTGGGAATTCGTAAGACTGGTAGCACATATTCTAATGTTAAGATGGTGTATGACTAGAGCAGGAATAAATAAAATACTCTATTTTTGCTTCTAGTCAGAATGGGATATTTATGAGCTCACGAGTTCAGGGTTTGTCACATATAGGCCTATACCAAAATGGTTAAAAAAAAAAAATCTCCAACTAATGGATTTCAATTTAATCATTTGAGATGATGCCAAGAAAGTAGCAGCCTTCTTAGGACTGCTTCCTAGTAAATGGTGAATTATGTTGCTTAAATCATTCGCTTTAGTTAATCATTTAAAATCTATCAGACAGAAATTTCGAGTGGTTTACATGTGCAGGTTCTGACAATCAGAAACATTTGTTCTGACTCATAAACATTTGCCGAAGTAAGTCTAGAAATCTGTCAACAATTATGTCAGAGTGTTACAATAATTATAAATTATCCTAAGCATTCTAATGCAGCTTTAGGTTGGATAAAGAAACTTGACATAAACACACTGGATTTCAATTCCTCCCCACATACACTGTTAACTATTAATCAAATAGTTCTAAATTCTACCTGAAGATACCCAACTGAAACGACTTTGGAAAGTCTGTATAGTTTTTTATTTTTTTTAATTTATTTTTTTTAATGATTTTATTTATTTATTTGACAGAGAGAGAGACAGCGAGAGAGGGAACACAAGCAGGGGGAGTAGAAGAGGGAGAAGCAGGCTTCCCGCAGAGCAGGGAGCCCGATGTGGGGCTTGATCCCAGGACCCTGGGATCATGACCTGAGCCGAAGGCAGACGCTCAACGACTGAGCCACCCAGGCGCCCCTTAAAAAAATTTTTTTTAAGATTTTCTTTTTAAGTAACCTCTACACCCAACATGGGGCTCAAACTTACAACCCCGAGATCAAGAGTCTCATGCTCCACCAACTGAGCAGCCAGGCACCCCTAAAGAATGTTGTTGTTTTTTTTTTTAAACAGAAACTGTTCTTATGTGTTTATTTGCTTACATTATAAAACCAGCAAAGTTAATGATCCTCTCCACCTAGCATCACCATCACTCCCAAGAGATAATCTGGATTAAGTTTATCATTCCATTTATATAAATGGGATCACACATCATGCGTGATGTTTTACAACTTGCTTTTCTCACTTTATAATTATCAAGGACACCATTCTGTAACAGTACATCTTTTTTTCTAAGATTTACTTATTTATTATTTGAGAGAGAGAGAGAGTGTGTGCACGCGAGAGAGAACATGAGCAGGGGGAGGAGCAGAGGGAAAGAGAAAGAGAGAGGGAGAATCCCAAGCAGATTCCCCACTGCGTGCGGAGCCCTACAAGGGACTGATCCCATGACCCTGAGACCATGACCTAAGCCGAAATCAAGAGGCGGACACTTAACCGACTGAGCCACCCAGGCGCCCCGACAGCACATGTCTTTCAAAAGCTTTTTACTGAAATACAACATATAGATAGCTGCACAATTAGGTGTACCACAGGATGTATTTTCAGACTAAAAATACCCAAGATACCAGCACCCAGAGTAAGGCACGGAAGATTACCAACATCCTCAGAAGCCTGTCTTGGGCTCCCTTATTCAAAGCTCTCCATCCGAGGGCAATCATATTCTGACTTCTGTAAGTATAGTTTTGCCTGTTTCTAAACTTCTATAAATGGAATCACACAGTGAGTATGTTAGTCTAACACTGTGAACAGTTGTAGGTCGTTCATTATCACCGCCAAAGAGTACTCCATCACATCAGTGTACCACAATTTACTTATCCATTCTCTGCTGATGAGCATTTGGGTAGTTTCCAGTCGGGGCTATTATGAACAGTGTTCTATGAACATTTCAGTGAGAGTCATCTGGTGAACACATGGATGCATGTCTGCTGGGCAGATACCTAGGCATGAAATCGTTGTGTCACAGGGTATATACCTACGGTTAGCTGTAGTAGAGACTGCCAGTTTTCCAAAGGGGTTCACCGATTAATACTCCCATAGGCAGTCTGAGGCTTCTGGTTGCCTTTATCCTCACCAACACGGGGTATTTTTCATCTTTCTGGTTTTAAATAACTCTTGGAGGTATAATTTCTGTAGAATAAACTGCGGCCACTTGCAGTGTCGACAAGTGTATATACCTTGACACCACCCCTCCAATCGTGAGACAGAACATGGCTGTCAGCTCTAGAATTTTCCTTATGTCCCTCTGCAGTCCACGCTTCCCTCCACCCTTTGCCCCAGGCAACCACTTCTCTACTTTGTCATTACAGATTGGTTTGCATTTTCTAGAATTTTATATACAAATGGCATCATATAAATGGAATACAGTAGGGGCACCTGGCTGACTCTGTCGGTAGAGCACGCGACTCTTAATTTCAGGGTTGTGAGTTCAAGCCCCACACTGGGCGTTGAGCCTACTTTAAAAAAAAAAACACTTTTTTTTTAATGAAATACAGTATACACTCTTATATGTCTAGCTTGTTACTCAACATAATGATTGTGAAATGTATAGATATTGTTGTATGTATTAGTATTTGCTCCTTTTATTAATGAATAGCCCACTTTATGGACAGTCTATATTTTGTTTATCCATTCACCTGTTGATGGACTTCGGGGTTCTTCCCAGTTTGGGGGAATTATGAGCAAAGCTGCTATGAATATTCATATACAAGACTTGATGTGAACAAATGTTTTCGTTTCTCTTGGGGGGTAAATACCTACGAGAATGACTAGATGGTATATTTATAAAAAACTACCGCACAGTTTTACAAGTGGTTGTACTATTCTACAACCCCACCAACAGCTCCCCAGGACTCCAGCTGCTGCACATCCTAGTCAGACTTTAGTGTGGTCAGTCTTTTTAACTATTTAATGGGTGTGGAGGGGTATTCGCATTATGACTGAATTTTGCATTTCCCTAATGACCAATGATACCGAACATCCTTACATGTGCTTCTTTGCCATTAGTATAATTTCTTTTGTGAAGAATCTTATCAAACATTTTACCCATTTTCTTCTTTTTTTTAAGATTTTATTTATCTGAGAGAGAGAACATGAGCAGGGAGAAGGGGTAGAGGGAGAGGGAGAAGCAGACTCCCCCGCTGAGCAGGGAGCCAGACTCGGGCTCCATCCCAGGATATTGGGATCATGACCTGAGCTGAAGGCAAATGCTTAACCCACTGAGCCACCCAGGTGCCCTTACCCATTTTCTCAAATGGGTGGTTTGTCTTATCATTAAATTTAAGAGTTATTTTTTTTTATAAGATTTTATTTATTTATTTGAGAGAGAAAGAGAGAGCATGCATGAGAGAGCACAAGGGGGTTGAGGGGTGGGGGGAAGGGCAGAAGCAGAGGAAGAATGAGGCTCCCCGCTGAGCAGGGAGCCTGACACAGGGCTTGATCCCAGGATCCTGGGATCACGACCTGAGCACAAGGCAGATGCTCAACCGACTGAGCCACCCAGGTGCCCCAAGAGTTCCTTATTTATTATGGAACAAGTCCTTTGTCAGATATATGTACTGCAAATATTATCTCCCATTCTGTGGCTTGCCTTTTTGTGCTTTTAATGGTGTCTTTGAAAGAGCAGAAATTTTAGATTTTGATCAAATCCCGTGTATCAATTTTTTTCTTTGTGACTTTTGTTGTGCCCTAAGAAATCTTTTCTGAACTCAAGGTCACAAAGATTTTTCTCCTAAGTTTTCTTCTGGAGTTTTACAGTTTTAGCTTTTACATTTAGGTCTGTGATTCTTTTGAGTTAATTTTTATGCACGATAATGAAGCTCACTTTTTTTTCTCTATATGGATACCCAGCTATTCTAGCACAATTTGTTGGAAAGATTTTCCATTCCCCGTTAAACTGCCTTGGCATCTTTGACTGACTATTGACTATTTCTGGACACCGATCTAGATGTGTCTCCCTTCTCCAATACCACTGTCTCATTTACTGTAGCTTTACAGTAAGTCTTGATGTCAGGTAATGTTACTTTTCCAACTTTATTTTTCATTTTAGAAACTGCTCTGGTGACTTTGGATTGTTTACACTTGAATACAGATTTAAAAAGCAGCTTCTCGGGACGCCTGGGTGGCTCAGTTGGTTAAGCGTCTGCCTTCGGCTCAGGTCATGATCTCAGGGTCCTGGGATCGAGCCCCGCATCGGGCTTCCTGCTCGGCGGGAAGCCTGCTCCTCCCTCTCCCACTCCCCCTGTTTGTGTTCCCTCTCTCACTGTCTCTCTCGTCAGATAAATAAAATCTTAAAAAAAAAAATAAAAATAAAAAGCAGCTTCTCAATTTCTATAAATATCTCTGAGCATTATTTTTCTTGCTAGAAAAAGAGAGAGAATATAAACTTCCTCACTAAGTTGCTAGGAAGGTAAAAGGGGATAATATGTTAGTGTACCAAGTACGGTGGTGGCAGATACCAGGCATTCACTTAAAGTTAGCTTCCTCTCTCTTTCCCTCTCTTGGTCTTTAAGTAAACAAGATCCAATCTAGCAATGCCCTCACATTTTACTAGTGGGTCAATGGCCACAGTAAAAATATTACCACACCAAAAAGACTTTTATAAGTAAATATTTGTATTTTCACTTGGATTCAATACTGAAATGCACTTGCCAGAGAAAGCAATTCAGCATATTTGCTAATAAACTGTTTCAGGCCACATTTCAGGAAAGCATGAAACCACAGCCAGAACAAAAATTTAAATATGTTTGCAAGTTCCATATCGTGCCTAATTACATTATTCTATGATACTAACACAAAATTCTCCTCTAGCAAGATCACAATGTTCCATTATTCATATTGCTGCCGCAAATGGAAAGAGTATTTTTGGTCTCAGAAACTGTTTAGAAATACATATAACAAACAAAATATGGCTACTAATTCAACAATTAACATACTAATTTGAAACCCGAAACCTATAAACAGCCAAAAACCTTTGAAGTATTTTAGTTTAGCCTAAGTGATACCACTCTATGAAATGGAGACAGATCAGTTTGCAAACTCAGGCTACCAAAAGGCAATTTTTGGTGAGCCACCAATACTTTGTGGTAACCCACATTTATCAGATGAACTGAAATTTAAAGACAAACAATAATTTGCTTTCTTTTTCCATGACCTTATTCAATGGCCTCTTTTCGTATAGTATTTTTTTTTGACACAAAAATGGCCTTCACAATTAATTTAACTACCCTTAATTGATTATTGGATGAATACACAAAATCTGCTGGTTAATTCTAAGGCAGGTCACCTGCTAAGTCATTTACTGTCCTACTTTCTTAACAAGGAAGAAACAAGGCCAAACCCTTTCTTTTCATGAAAATGAACGCATGGCAAAGCAATTTCATCTCGGTTGAATGAGCTGCATATATCCAGTGACCTATCCCAAGATGTACCAGAAATTAATAAACTGCAAAACGTTCCTTGGGCTCCCCTCCTGCCTCTCCTATTTGTCAAGGGCAACACCATTCTCCATTCATATAGATGTGGCATCATCCCCACTCCTCCCGCTCGTGAGCATTTCAAGTTCCGTAAGTAGGACCACTGCACAGCGCCATGACATATCTCTCCATTCCACTCCTCTGTCCCCATCTTAGTTTTGGTTTCCTCTAATCAGATCACTTCATCTTCAGCATGAATTTGCAGTAACATACTATCAATCTCCCTGCCTCCATCTTGGTCCTTTCTAATTCATTCTCCTCGTGCTAATTCAGTGATCTTTCTGAAGTCAGAAATCCGACCATGTCACTCTTCACCTTCACATCCCATGGTTTTTCTCAATGCTACCCAAAGAGTTGCCACACAACCCAGCAATTCCACCCCTAGATACATACATACCCAAGAGAAATGAAAACAGGCCTCCACATAAAAACGTGTATATTTGATCACAGCAGCATTATTCGTAATAGCCAAAAAGTACAAACAACTGGGTGCCTGGGTGACTCAGTTGGTTACGCATCTGCCTTCGGCTCAGGTCATGATCCTAGGGTCCTGGGATCTGCCCTCCCCCTGCCCCCTGCTCATGCTCTCTCTCACAAAAATAAATAAAAAAAATTTTTTTTTTAAAGATTTTCTTTATTTATTTGACAGAGAGAGACACAGCGAGAGAGCGAACACAAGCAGGGGAAGGGACAGAGGGAGAAGCAGGCTTCCTGCAGAGCAGGGAGCCCGAGGCGGGGCTCGATCCCAGAACCCTGGGATCATGACCTGAGCCGAAGGCAGACGCTTAACCACTGAGCCACCCAGGCGCCCCAAAATAAATAAAATCTTAAAAAAAAAAAAAAACTACAAACAACCTAAATGTCCATCAACTAGTAAATGGATAAACAAAATGTGGTATATCCATATCATAGTATTCTATGGTAACAGAATAAATGGTATTAATACTAAGAGTATTAATATAAATCATTAATATAAATAGCATTAAAAACTAATAAATAGTATTCTATTTGTTAATACATGTCAATATTACCCACAACAATCTACAAATTCAGTGCAATCCTTACCAAAATCCCACGATAGGGGCGCCTGGGTGGCTCAGTTGGTTAAGTGTCCGACTCTTGGTTTCAGCTCAGGTCATGATCTCAGCATCATAGGATCAAATCCAGCATTGGGCTCCCTAGGTCTACTTGGAATTCTCTCTCTCCCTCTCCCTCTGCCTCTCCCCTTGCTCTCTCTCTCTCTCTCAAATAAATAAATGAAACATGTATCTGACAAGGAGTTAATATCCAGAATATAGAGAGAACTCCTAAAACACAACAATAAACCAAGTCAAAAATGGACAAAGGACTTGAACAGACATTTCTCCAAAGAAGATATACAAATCGCCAGTGAGCACATGAAAAGATGTTCAACATCACTAATCATTAGGGAAATGCAAATCGAAACTACAATGAGATACTAGCTTATACCCATTAGGATGGCTACTATCAAAAAAAGTCATGAAGGAAGTAACGATTGTTGGTGACAACTCTGGTGCACTCCAGGTGGGAATGTAAAATGGTCCAGCGGCGGCGGAAAACAGTGTGGCAGAGCCTCAAAACGTTAAAAGTAGATTTACAGTATGATCCAACAATGCCACTTCTGGGTATGTACCCAAAAGCACTGGAGGCAAGGTCTCCAAAAGACGGGTGTCTACCCATGTTCATAGCGGCATTATTCACAATAGTGTCCATCCACCCACAGGTGAATGAATAAGCAAAATGTGTTACAAACACACATACACACACAATGGAATCTTATTCAGATTTAAAAAGGAGGAAATTCTGATATATGCTACACACTTATGAACCTTGAGGGCACTACCCAAAGTGAAATAAGTCAGTTTCAAAAAGACAAGGACTGTAGGATTCTACTTCCAGGACGTACTTAGAGAAGTCAGAATCAGAGAGACAGAAATAGATCAGAGGTTGCCAGTGGCTGGGGGAGGGGAGGGGGCCAGGAATGGGAAGTTAGTGTTACATGGGTACAGAGTTTCAGTTGTACAAGTTCAGATGGTAAATTCTGTTATGTGTATTTTATCACAAAAAAAATTGGGGAAAAAAGGGGGAAATACCCCATAAGGCTATAAGGCTTAAATGTGATAATGTATATAAAATGGAAAATGGAAAATGCCAGGAGCACACACTAAGTGCTCGATAAATGGCAGCCACTAGCAGCATTCCCTGCAGAAGCCAAAGCCTCTCTGTCCTCTGGGACACCACCTGGACAGTTTCCAAGGCCTAGAATGCAGTCCTCTACCTGGTCCACCTACTAAATGCCTACATATTCTCCAAGGTGGAACTCCAATGTCACCACCTTCTTTGCACATTCCTCCAGAAGGTAAGCCCCTCCAGGGTAAGGCTGGTGCCGATTATCTGTACACTGCACCCCCCAGACTTTCCACAATGCCTGGCATTAAATTTGGGGGGGGGGGAGCATACATTAATGATTACTATTACATATATAAACTGGAATACTGATCATCCGGCTTCCATACTACCCACAGCAGCAAGATAAAAGCAAATGTGGTAATTATTTTAACTTATGACTGCTATCTTTCATTCACATGCCTGCAGCTAATATTTATCAAGTATAGGTAATATCCTAATTGCTCTATAGAGAATATCTCATTTTATCCTTACTTGTAACAACCCCCTGAGGAATACACTACCATTCTATAAATGAGGAAACTGAGGCACAGAGAGGTGCTTCTTTCTTTCTTCCTTTCTTTTTCTTTCATTCATTCATTCATTCAAGTAAACTCTACGCCCCATGTGGGGCTCAAACTCAGGACCCCGAGATGAAGAGTCGCACACTCTACCAACTGAGCCAGGGAAAAGAAAAGGAAAGGACCGTGAATGTCCCAGAGTCCACTGAATGCATCACACTCTAGGGCTGCTTCCCAATGCTCACACCTTGCACTTTTCCTTGTTACCAAGAAAATGAAAAACCCTGCTGTGCTGAATATACCTGGCTTGCAGAGACAGCCGTTTTCAGGAAAGCACCACAGCCTAGGGCAAACCCTGCCCAACCATGACATCTCCTTCCCCTCTTTTGGATCTCCTGGCCAATTCACAAGTTAGTAAGACCAGATATTCTGGACTCTGGCCTCCCAGTGGGAGCGAAATGCAGGGGAAAGGGACACAGTCTATTGTACAAATTTGCAAGTCACTTAGGGATCCCAGGACCTCTATATGAATCCAGGAAGTACTGGGATCAGATTTTCCTCCAAGCCTCCTCGGGCAAATCTGCAACCCTGAGGCCCTGGCCAATGTCATACAGACATTGACTTGGTCATGAGGTCACAGCCGGCCAGCATGGACATCCAGCGTTCAAGAGGGAGTTATAACAAGGCTCTGAGGACAATGGCAGTGCTTCCATGACCCACACTTGCAGGGCTTAGAAATTCTCAAATCAGAGGGAAGCACCTCCCGAAGTCTCATAGTGGGTTTTTCTCATCTCCTGGAATCTTATTTTCCAGGGAAACAGAAAACAGATATAACCGCCCATCCAGTCCAGAGTGAAAAGCACAAGCTGAGGGCACCAGCTCTGTCCCAGAGCTTTTAAGCCCTCTATTTTGGCAAGATACCTTGCCTTCTATTCTCATTAACAAGAGGGTGTAATTTATTCCTGTGGGTACACACAAGACAAATTACTCCGTATGTACAAGGAAAATGAACAGCACAGTCCGTGAACTGAGTGCAGAAAGAAAACCAGAGCATTCAATAAATCTGATAAAACTTAAAAATATATCCATAAAATTAGCAAAAAACCATTAATGACGCATTCACATAAAAACTAACGGAACATGCCATTCATAAAATGTAATATTCTTCACTCCTTTTTAATTTCCTGCAATAAGGCTTTGGCACTACCACTTAAACCAACATCACTCTCTACTTGTTTAAATACAAAAGTGCTCTCTGGTTCATGTTTCTTAGCTGACTACTCCCAAACATTTCTAATACTACTTTATGATGAAGATCTACTGACAATAATTTACATCCCCAGATGAAATAAAAAGTTGGTAAAAGCCCCAAGATTACAGGGACACATGATCAAACATGTGAACTGGCAGAAATTCACATGAAATCTACCTGACTTGACTTTTTAATTTAAATGCTAGTTCATTCAGTTAATAAATATACGCTGAAGAGCAAATACGGGCAGAGAATGTAGTCTGCAAAATTCTCAGCAATACATGTCATTCATTTAACAGCAATTATGGTATGCCCCCTCTATGCCAGGGGTTAGGGGATCAACAGTGAACAAAAAAAGTCTCTGGGTCTCATGAGTTCACATTCTAGCGAGGACGGACAATCAAGTAAAGAAACTGCAGGGCACCTGGGTGGCTCAGAT
The DNA here is from genome assembly GCF_964656455.1 of Halichoerus grypus. Lineage (NCBI taxonomy): Eukaryota > Metazoa > Chordata > Mammalia > Carnivora > Phocidae > Halichoerus > Halichoerus grypus. Next base: position 173,407,746 of record NC_135716.1, read on the forward strand.
GGTTAAGCGTCTGCCTTCGGCTCAGGTCATGATCCTGGGGTCCTGGGATCGAGTCCCGCATCGGGCTCCCTGCTCAGCAGGGAGCCTGTTTCTCCCTCTGCCTCTGCCTCTCTCTCTCAGACTCTTATGAATGAATAAATAAATAAATAATCTAAAAAAAAAAAGAAAGAAATCACAAATTTCAGAGGGTGCCATGTGCTATTAAAAATTAGTGATGTGGGGCGCCTGGGTGGCTCAGTCGTTAAGCGTCTGCCTTCGGCTCAGGTCATGATCCCAGGGTCCTGGGATCGAGCCCCACATCGGGCTCCCTGCTCCGCGGGAAGCCTGCTTCTCCCTCTTCCACTCCCCCTGCTTGTGTTCCCTCTCTCGCTTATCTCTCTCTGTCAAATAAATAAAATCTTTAAAAAAAAAAAATTAGTGATGTGATGGAGAATAAACAGAACACCTAGGAACTTATTCAATACGAACAAGTTTATTTTAAAAAAAGATACATTAAGCTCAAACTTTATGGAGAAACTAGGCAATGCATATGAGTAGCAGGAATAAGAACACAGGCCAAAGAGAAGGGTAAAAGTGTGAGGGGGGAAAGGAAAGGAAAGGCACAGGAGCTGAAAGAGAGAAACAGATGTGTAAGAACAATGGCCTATTGTGTCTATTACAGGGAGGCATGTGTTTTGTTTTGTTTTGTTTTGTTTGATTCATGGGCTCGATATATTAGGTCAAACCGTATTAGAAACCACCTATCCTACCATGCTCCTATTACACACAAAATAAAAAGATATTTTAAAACCAAAATTAATGAGGGAAATACAAATGCTTTTCTTATGACAGTGAAGGGCAGGGAAAAGGTACTTATGAATAAATGTAGTTCTTTCTACAGGATAAAACCACAGAATTTTCTGTTGAGACATTGCTCAAGCTTCAGAGCAAGCAAGCAAGAGATCCGTGAACAGCAGTTTTTTTAAAGAACTACTGTCTGAGTACAAGCTTATATGCTCTTTAACTCGGCTGTACTACATCTAGGTTAAACATGAGCAATGAAAATAGTCATTTTTCAGCAAACCATTGTGAAAAGAACAAAAATCCTTCAGGTTTGGGGCGCCTGGGTGGCTCAGTTGGTTAAGCGTCTGCCTTTGGCTCAGGTCATGATCCCAGGGTTCTGGGATCGAGCCCCGCATCGTGCTCCCTGCTCTGCGGGAAGCCTGCTTCTCCCTCTCCCACTCCCCCTGCTAGTGTTCCCTCTCTCGCTGTCTCTCTCTGTCAAATAAATAAATAAAATCTTTAAAAAAAAAAAAAAAACCCTTCAGGTTTAAGGCAGCCAACCACAGAGAAGCGCTCACAAAGGGAGCTGTCCATCCACCTTGGCTTCCCTTCAGTCTCTGTCAAGCCAGAGCATGAAATTACCAATACATAGCTGAAAGCCTGCGTTGGCCCCTCTTCCCCGCCTACATCTCCTACAAAACCTCTATCTATCTTCTGGCAGGCGGCCACTCTGAGTCTCTACCTCCATTCTCAAAGACCAGGCAGCAAGCAGCCCAGGAGGTTTGAAGAGTCCCATAACCTCACTGCCAATACGCTCACTACAGAGTGTGCTCACCTTCACCGTCTCAAAGACCTCTAAGACTACAGGCTCCCCGAGTAACACTTCTGTGCTTCAATGCTCTTATGGCCTTCTCTAAGTCCACTACTAAAGGGACAACGCCCTCCAAATGTGAACTCAGCTTGTCCCACAAAATTAAAACTCCCTATTCAACTTCATTATCACTCTCAAACAATTCAATCATGTAAGCAGAAGAGCAACCAAAATCATGATCACTGTTCTCATTGGTCTTCCTCCTGCCATCCCCCATGATCAGTTTCTAGTCTTTCCTTACTTCGTGTAAATGAGGTGCACATACCCCCCCCTCCAGTTTTATGTCCAAGTTCCCTTCACTGAATCACCCTTAACCACATTCTAACCTGGGAGTCATCTTTGTAAGAAACGGAATGATGCAAAGTTAACCAGTTGGAGAGAAAGATGAAGAAAATAGCATTTATTGAGTTCCTACTATGAACTTGGTACTGTTCTAGCCTAGGAGGTGGGAATTACTATCTCCATTTTATAAATGGGGCACAAAGTTGGATGTTTCTCAAATACACCCATTCCTCTCTGGTCTAACAGAGCAGGCTTTCATCACTTCACATTCACAGCACCACTGGCCTTCTCGACTCCTGACCTGTTCTGTGTAAAACACTGCCAGAACAATCATACCAAAATTCCATTTATATCACATCAATTCCCTGTTGAGGGAAGTGAAATGCCTTCTGCTTCTCTATCTGCCCACGGACTGGCCCACAATTCAATAAATATCTGTTGCTTAAAACCATGCCATGAGGGGCGTCTGGGTGGCTCAGTCGTTAGGCGTCTGCCTTCGGCTCGGGTCATGATCTCGGGGTCCTGGGATCGAGCCCCACATCGGGCTCCCTGCTCGGCGGGAAGCCTGCTTCTCCCTCTCCCACTCTCCCTGCTTGTGTTCCCTCTCTCGCTGTGTCTCTGTCAAATAAATAAAATATTAAAAAAAAAAAAAAACCATCCCATGACTCCCCACCAGCTTAGACCTAATGAGCCCGAGAAGCAGAAAGTGATCGGTGTTTAGGACAGCCATGTTGAATACGCACCATGAATCTGAAAAAGCCAAAGGCAACTCAAGAGCCATTAAGATAAAGTGGAATTTCTCTAAGACATTTTACAATTCTGACCCCACCCAAACCAGCCTTCTTCAGGGAGTAAGGGCACTGGATTTAGAATGCCTGGGTTCTAACCCCTGCTCCTCCATGTCTAGCTTCTTAACCTCTCCATGCTTCAATCTCCTGCCCTACAAAAGTTCAACTGGGCCTCTGTTCCAGTTTTCCCACCCTCCCTGACTATCCAAGTCCAAGTCATTCCCCAAAGGTCAGATGAAGGCCCATTTTCCTTGCAAACTCTCACTGGATGACCTCAGCCCATCACCACACTGACTGGATTTATAACAGCTCTACAAGAGAAGGAGCCTGAATCACTCACTTCCACTTTTATCTGTAATCATGTATCGCTGTCCCTCATTTAATTATTTCCCCTGTGTATACCCCTCCCCTACCAATGTCCCACTCATAAATGACAGCCACGCTACTCCCTCAGGTGATCCTCAGTGGCACAGTATTAATATCAACAATTATTATGACCACCATTTGCTGACTATGTAAGTGCCAAGCACTGTGCTCAGTTTCCTATGTATTTTACTATCCTTCAATCTTCCTAATCCTTTTAGGTAAATCTGTCTTTTTATCCCCATTTCACATTGACGGAAGAGAGCCTACCCAAAGCTACAAAGCTAGTGAGGACGGGGGTGAAGAGCAAGAGTGATGGCTTCAAACTCAGCCGTCTGCCTCCCACTCTTAACTACTGCCATCGTGTTGCTTAGTACTTACTAATATCGACATGTTAAATCTTCTCTCCTAAATGTGAGCTGTTTACAATAAGAAAAACTGTATTCCTTGGCTCACTTACAGAATAACCCATTCTTAATAAGTTGATTCATACCCAAGTCTTTACTTAAACTAACTCGTAATCCTAACAACTCTGTGAGATAATAATTACTATTGTCAATTTACAAATGAGGAAACGGAGGGAGGGGTTCAACAACTTGCCCCAAATCACACAGCTGGTAAGTGAATTCAAGGGTGAAGGGACAGCTGTGATCAAGTAAGTACTCCTCTTATTAACTCCTTCTCAACAATTTTTATTAAGCTCAAGAAAACTGAGAAAGGGCTTGGGGACAGCAGTGACACCAGAACGTATCTATGCTCTCACGGTGCTTACAATCTTCATTCTTTTCCAACACCGTCATTCAATGGGCACAATCCTAAATCCTCTTAAATACTCAAGTTTTCTATACAAAAATATCAAATTTGATAAGAATTAGTATCAAAGGGGCGCCTGGGTGGCTCAGTTGGCTAAGCAGCTGCCTGGCTCAGGTCGTGGTCCCGGGGTCCTGGGATCGAGCCCCGCATCGGGCTCCCTGCTCGGTGGGAAGCCTGCTTCTCCCTCTCCCTCTGTCTGCTGCTCTGCCTACTTATGCTCTCTATCTCTGTTAAATAAATTAAAAAAAAAAAAAAAGAATTAGTATCAAAGAAAAAGCATGGGACTCGAAGCCAGAAAACCTGAGTTATATTTCCAACTTTGCCATTTATGAGCAACTTCGTCACTTATTCGACCCTGGACAAATCCGTTCACCTGACTCTCAATTTCACGACCTGTATGAGATAATGTATTGAGTTGCACACCTAGCACAGTGGCTGGCACTTAGTATACGCTCAATAAATGAGCTTCCATCTTTCCCCTCCCTTCCGTGCAGTGACTTCATAATCTGTGTCGTCATTGAGCACGTGTTAAAAGGCTCCGCGGAGTTACACCAAGGACCAGAAAGTCTCCAGTCTCTTACTTCCCAGGGCAATTCTCATTCCAGATCACTATGTCTCCAATTTCAGGCCGCAGACTACTCTGATGCCAATAAATCGGGTTACGACTTGGGAATGACAGCGACGCTCGTTAGAGCCTGGCAGTGTCTATAAAACGCTCCCCATGACCTTTTTTAGAAGGCACTCGTTTCAGCTGGCGAGCACTGTGACCCCTGACCGGGCTCCACGCCCCGTGCGGGCAATGTGGCACCGGGGAAGAGAATGACCAGCCTCTGGCACGAGGTTGTGCCCTGCAGACCGCTTTCTACTCGAGGAGCTCTGCACCTCTCCTGCCACCTGCCAGCCCAACCCCCCCCCCCCGCCCCCAGAACTACGACTCCTCCCCTCCCACCTCGCGCAGGGGCCCAGGCTCCGCCGTCCCCGTGCCCCCCCCCCCCCCCCCCCGCCGCCGCCCAAGTGACCTCCCGCCCGGTTCGGGCAGCTCGCCCTGGCCCGAGGGGCTGGATCAGGGCGGTCGGCCTGACCTCCCCCGGAGCTTCCCTTCCGCCCGCCTGGTCAGCGGGGTCTGGAGCCGGCCGCTCGGCTCCCGCCGGGGCCTGCCAGGGGCGAGAGGCCCCTTACCTATTTTCACGACCGCATCCGCCATGCACCGGTCCCACTTCCTGCCGAGCTCTGAATCCGACATGTTCCCCACCCGCAGCTCCCGCTTTTCTTAAGGTCGGGCCCCCCTCTCCGACTCCAGGCAAGTCTCGCGAGAGCCGGCCGCGAGTTCCAGGCCCGGAAGGCCGGCCCCAGCCTGCCAGATATCGCGAGATGATCTGAATGCTTCCGCCCTTTCCGTTTTTGTTTTTTTTTTGGTTTTTTTTTCCAGTTGGTCGTCAGGGTGACAGGTTGCCTGGAGGCCCGAGGTGACCCTGACCTTGGAGCCGCGCCTACCTGAGTGCTGCGAGGCTGACAGGCTTCCCGGGCGGCACCCAGAACTCTGTCGGGAAGGCCCTGCCTCCGCACCGGCTCCCGACGTTGGCCCTGGAAATTCCCAGGGCAAGTGAGGGCACAGCTCTTGATTTATTCATTCATATACTCACTTCACTGTTTCTACTCCCTCATTCACTCCCGCCTGCACCACTACCACGGAAACTGCTCTGGCAAAGGTCACCTAGGCCAGATCAAAGGGATGCTTTGGAACCTCTACACAGCGCTGGACACAACTGCGTCCTCCTTCCTGGTCCTCCTTGTCTCCTCCTTCTCTTTATTCATCCGACTCCCGGGACACAGCCTTTCCTAGTTCTGCTCCCGACTCTAATCTTTAGGTGTCCTTCCAGGGTTGCTTTTTCTCTGCCAGCTACTTAAAGATTGTGGGTTCCAAGGAGTCCACCAATCCCCTTTTCCCTCTACATACTCTCCCTGAGTAATTGCAACCACTTTCAAATTCTATCTCCAGATCAAACGTCTACCTCAAGCCTCCTGTTCATAATTCAGCCTCCTTAATGGTGGCGTTGATTTTAGCCTTCCTTCCCCGTTTGCATCCCCCATTCTACCAACAGATACAAATTTGACCGTATTAATCCTGATTAGAAGCTGTCAATGAGGGGCGCCTGGGTGGTTCAGTCTGTTGGGCGGCTGCCTTTGGCTCGGGTCATGATCCTGGAGTCTTGGGATCGAGCCCCACCTCTGGCTCCCTGCTCGGCGGAGAGCCTGCTTCTCCCTCTCCCTCTGCCTGCCACTCTACCTACTTGTGTTCTCTCTCTCTCTCTGTCGAGTGAATAAATAAAATCTTTAAAAAAAAAAAAAAAAAAGAAGAAGCTGTCAATGACTTCCATCCACTTGTGGAATATATATCCAAGACTCAAGGAGTTCATTCTAGGAAGCCTACACTAATAGACCTTAGAGCCCCCCCTTCATCCACTAATAGAGGGCAGAGCCCCCTCTATCTTCTTATTGTCCAGGTAGCTTGGGTACCCCATAGAATTCTCTACATTCTATTAGAACATCTCTCTTTTTTTTTAAGATTTTTTATTTATTTATTTGACAGAGAGAGACACGGCGAGAGAGGGAACAGAAGCAGGGGGAGTGGGGAGAGGGAGAAGCAGGCTTCCCGCAGAGCAGGGAGCCCGATGCGGGGCTTGATCCCAGGACCCTGGGATCATGACCTGAGCCGAAGGCAGGCGCTTAACGACTGAGCCACCCAGGTGCCCCTAGAACATCTCTTTATAGATGTTTGTATCTGCCAGTAAAACTAGAAGCTCATTATGGGCCTGAGCTGCCCCTTCTTCATCTGCACACTCCCTGTTCAGAGCGCAATGCCTTGGACAGTAAGATCTTCTATGAAGTGCTTGTTGAACTGAATTGAATTCATTCACCCATTAATTTATTCATTTATTCTTGGCAACTTTAACAGTAAAACTGCTATACCGGTCCTTGCCATGACAGAGCCCCTTCCTTCAGGAAGGCTTCCTTCCATGACCACCCTTCTTCTAGCTCTCATCTGAGCTACATATCAGATAGTATTGTAATTCTTTGTGTATCTCTTGGATGTGACTGGGAGCTCTTTGAGAACGAGGACTGTGCCATTTTTGTGTCCGCAATGACTAGCAGAGAGCCTGGTATATATTGGATTCTCAATAAATGCTTTTTGAATGGATGTAAGAATGAATGAATGTATAAATGAATGATTGATTGAATGAATTAGAGAAAAAAATTCTCTTAGAGCACCTGGCTGGCTCAGTCAGTAAAGCCTGGGACTCTTGATCTCAGGGTCATGAGTTCAAGCCCCGTGCTGGGTGTGGAGCCGACTTAAAAAAAACTAAAACTAAAACCACTGTTCTAGAGGTAGAGCATTTGTGTGAGAAAAAAACAAAAAACAAAACTAACTTCACTAAATACCTATGATGTGTCACAAATAGCACCAGGCATCTCATATAATTCCATTTATCCTCACAGCAGGTTGAAATTAGTATCTTCACTTTCACAAATTTGGAAACCGAGTCTCCGAGAAGTTGTATGGAAGATGCACAAGGCTCTGCATTGTGTAGATTTAGAAACTGACAGAGGCATTTTTATTGGATTCAAGAGAGTTGTAAACTTTTGCAGAAGGCAGAGAGCAACTTACAAAAGCAATCAGAGGCAGATGGTATAGCATGAATTCTGGAGCCAGGCTGTCTGGGTTTAGATCCCAGCTTTGCCATTTCCTAGCCTTGTATCTATTTTTCTCTCTTTCCGTGGTTCCTTTCCCAACACAAGGTTTTGTTCACTGCTGTATCCCCACTGCTAGAAAGTATTGGTATGAACTCATGGTATTTAATAGAGATAAATATAAAGATATGCGTGTGTAGGGGCGCCTGGGTGGCTCAGTTGGTTAAGCGACTGCCTTCGGCTCAGGTCATGATCCTGGAGTCCCTGGATCGAGTCCCGCATCGGGCTCCCTGCTCGGCAGGGAGCCTGCTTCTCCCTCTGACCCTCCCCCATCTCATGTGCTTGCTCTCTCTCATTCTCTCTCTCTCAAATAAATAAATAAAATCTTTAAAAAAAAAAAATATTAAAAAAAAAAAAAAAAAAAAAGATATGCGTGTGTATTTCCTGATCCTATCTGAGGAGAGGGTCTAAAACAATGACATCGGGCACCTGGGGGCTCAGTCGGTTAAGTGTCCAACTCTTGATCTCAGTCCAGGTCTTGATCTCAGGGTTCTGAGTTCAAGCCCCATGTTGGGCTCCACACTGGGCGTGGAACCTACTAATAAATAAATAAATAAATAAATAAATAAATAAATAAATAAATAAAAGCAACTACACATCAGTAGCAATAAGCAAGCCTGGCTCTTGGCTTCTAAATACCAGGACTCCTTAGAAACATGACCGAGACTCCAGGGCTGGAGCAGTGAAAATACAAGATGAATGTGTTCTTTTTTTTTTTTTTTTTAATAGATTTTATTTATTTATTTGACAGAGAGAGACACAGCGAGAGAGGAAACACAAGCAGGGGGAGTGGGAGAGGGAGAAGCAGGCCTCCCACCGAGTAGGGAGCCTGATGCGGGGCTCGATCCCAGGACCCCGGGACCATGACCTGAGCCGAAGGCAGACGCTTAACGACTGAGCCACCCAGGCGCCCCAAGATGAATGTGTTCTTGTGTCACAAACACAAAGTAAGGAAGTCTTCAAAGGTTAACAATGTCATGTCAAAATGTATAACTCCAAACTGCCTAAAGTAGTGCTTGGTTCCTAATTGGAACTCTTTGTGTAAGTCACTGTTATTACGGCTGGGACTTCTTCCAACTGTATGGAACAAGTTTCACAAAGATGAAGTTTGCACTTCAAATGGGTGAAGACAGAGTCTTGTAATAAAGCAATTTCACAGCAAGAGAGCTAGCATCTTTTTACACTGAATAGAAGAAAAATGAAAAGAGTGAAAACTGTCACTTAAGTAGTCTAGATGTCACCCTCAACCGGTTACTCAGCTAAACATAAGCTCTTTGTTTAGTTTACTAGGTTGTAAATCCAGCTTCGTTAACAACGCAGATTAGAATATTTTATAGCACAGCGCCTGCATAAATAAAGGTCTTTTAGATTCCAGGAGGTTTTTTTCTTTTTTTTTCAATTTCCCTTCAATTAAAAGTGAATTCCTTTCTTAAAAGGAGATATACATTTTTTTGTTTCATATCTCCTTTCCCCTAGAGGGTCTTAGCTGGTTTCACCCCTTTAGCAGTGTGTCCAGAGTCAAACAGCTACTAAGAAGCTTCTTTGTCTGGTTCTAAAGCCCAGGTGCTCCTCCCCCCATATTTTACATGTGTATATGGGAAATGTAACAAGCCTACAGAAAAGTGCTAAAAGTCTAAGTACAGCGTAACAAATAAATTGTTATGAAATGAGCATTACTAGCATCTCAGAAGCCCACGCCTGGGTGAGTCCTTTGCCCAATCACATCCTTTCCCTCCCTGCAAGTATAACCACTATGCTGAGTTTCATGTTACTCATTTCCTTGCTTTTCTTTAAGCATTGTTACCTGATCACACATCCTTAAATAATATGGTTTAATTTTGCCTAGTTTTGAACTTTACATAAATGGAATCGTACAGTTTCTCTTTATGGTATTTGGCTTGTTTTGTTCATTATTATGCTTTAAGAGTCACCCGTAAGAGGGCGCCCGGGTGGCTCAGTCGTTACGCGTCTGCCTTCGGCTCGGGTCATGATCCCAGGGTCCTGGGATCGAGTCCCACATTGGGCTCCCTGCTCAGCAGGGGGCCTGCTTCTCCCTCTCCCACTCCCCCTGCTTGTGTTCCTGTTCTTGCTATCTCTCTGTGTGTCAAATAAATAAATAAAATCTTAAAAAAAAAAAAAAAATAAGAGTCACCCGTGTTGTATGTATAATTCATCCTGGTTTCATTGCTATACAGTACTCCATTATATTCTACCCATAATGTGTTTACTTATTCTACTGTCCATGGATATTTGAGTTGTTTCCATTTGGGGATTATTACCAACAAGGCTTCTCATTCTTTTACATGTATCCTGATGCACGTTGGCATACATTTTTATAGCATATGTAACCAAGAAGGGCAATAGGATATGCTCACCTTCAGCTTCACTAGATACTGACAACTTTATCCTAAAGTGATTGTACCAGGGGACGCCTGGGTGGCTCAGTTGGTTAAGCGACTGCCTTCGGCTCAGGTCATGATCCTGGAGTCCCGGGATCGAGTCCCGCATCAGGCTCCCTGCTCAGCAGAGAGTCTGCTTCTCCCTCTGACCCTCCTCCCTCTCATGCTCTCTGTCTCTCATTCTCTCTCTCTCAAATAAATAAATAAAATCTTTAAAAAAAAATAAAAATAAAAAAAAATAAAGTGATTGTACCAGTTTACATCCTCACCAGCAGTGTTCATACATTCTTGTTACTCCACATCCTCCCCAACAGTTGATTTTTAATTACACTCTAAAATTGTTGCCAATCTGATCGATGTGTCATGGCATCTCATTAAGATAATCCTCGCTTCTTCAAGTGTTTATACTACTCAGTCGTATGTTCTGAATCCATTATACAGCAGGAGTAGGGGATTCAAATGGAACCTCAGCATGTGACCTTATTTGGAAAGAGGGTCATGGCAGATGGTATTAGTTAAGATCAGATCATACTGGAATAAGGGGAACCCTAAATCCAAAATGACTGGTGTCCTTATAAGAGGAGAAGAAATACGGAGGCAGGCAGATGCAGGGGAAGGTGGCTGGGGCATAATGAAGGCAGAGGCCAGAGATACGTGGTGACAAGCCAAGGGATGCCAAGGACTCCTGGCGATCACCAGAAACTAGGAGAGAAGCATGGAACACATTCTCCCTCTGAGCCTCCAAGAAGAAACCAACCCTGCAGACACCTTGATTTTGGACTTCTAGCAGCCTCCAGCACTGAGAATAACGCTCTGTTGCTTTAAGCCACCCAGGCTGGGGTACTTTGTTACAGCAACCCTGGGAAAGCCAGCTAACAGGGAACACGCCAGAGCGGAAATCCTGAGCTGGATCTCAGTTTACACTACCACGGATTGGTGGTTGTGTACATGCATGTAGCAGCTCCCATCAAACGGGGCCCCGCATCAGCTCTCCAGATTCTCTTGTTTGCTTCTTCCCCTTCTACTGTGCACATAATGCTGGCAATGGCTCCCGCTGTTACTAAGTCCAACGTGTTCAACTCTCCATGTCCCCCTTTGAGTGTACCCCATGTTTCCTGCCGGGACCCTGACTTCTAAACCCATGACAGATCCTCGCTCTGCCCCTGTTCTCTATGGCCCACCACCCTCTTTGTTTCCTTCCTAGTGCATATCAAAAATCACAATCATGTTCTCAGTTTATTTACTCCTCTCCTCTCCTCCCCACCCCTCCCCTGCCCTGTTTCTCCCATCAGACCTCAAGTTCCACGAAAGCAGGGACTTCACGTGTCTGACTGTCATTATATCCCTAGTGCTTCACACAGTGTCTGAAAATATTGAAGGCATTTAACTAATATTTCTTAAAAGAATGAATGAGGAGCAGGAATGACGGGTTGTTGTTGTTTTTTTCTTCATTTTTACATCTCTAGCAGTGGCCACGCCAGGTACTAAGTGCTGCTCAGTTGATATTCTATGTTCTCACCTGGCCCTGCCTTGGAGGCCAGAGGCCAGGGTGGGACACAGCTCAGGAGTAAAACCAGAGCCGACTTGAGTGTAGCTCAGGGGTCAGTTATGTGTTTGAATTGACCTCAGAGAGAGTTTGAGTCTAAGGGAATGCTGGGAAAGATGCAATGGAAGGTGCATTTATCTGCATTGGAAGCTACATTGAAGGGGCATGGAAACAGATTTGTGAGAGAGTGTGAGTTTCAGACAAATACCATCACTGAATTACTTTGGATTTAAATATATGAGCTTGAGAGTAAGAGTTGGTGCACATGTAATCATTATAGCTTGAGTGTTGATATTTCAGAGGTCAACCAAAGCCATGTATTTGTCCACAGGTCAGCTCCCCTGGCCAACTTAATGTTTGATTTTTGCCTGGATTGTATGAACTCAGCCTTAATGAGGTCACCGGCTATCACTTGCCGGTTCTGTTTGGTTAACAAAAAATTTGGGATTTCTTAGTCAATGCAATTCATTTGGTAGGGAAACTATTTCTGAATATGGGATCCAAAGAAGGGAAAAGGCATTCTTGGCAGAAAATAGGTTGGGTAACCTCATTTTTATTTCTCTTCTGTCTCACGGCCAAATAGGTGGGTGTCTCAGCCCTGAACTGGCACTTAGGTCTGTCTGCTTTGCAAATTACACCTTTATGGGAGTAAGTTAGTGTAGCCACTAGGGAAAACAGTATGGAAAACAAAAAATTAAAGAGAGAATTACCATATGATCCAGTAATTTCACTACTGGGTATTTACCCAAAGATAATGAAAACACTAATTGGAAAATATATATACACCCCCCAGGTTTATTGCAGCATTAGTTACAATAGCCAAGACATGGAAGCAGCCCAAGTGTCCATCCATAGATGAATGGATAAAGAAGATGTGGTGTCTATATACAATGGAATATTACTGAGCCATAAAAAAGAATGCGATCTTGTCATTTGCAACAACATAGATGGAACTAGAAGGTGTTACACTAAGTGAAATAAGTCAGAGAAAGACAAATACCATATGATTTCATTTATGGGTGGAATCGAGAAAAACCAAAATGAATGAACGAACAAAGAAAAAAGCAGAAACAGACCCATAAACGCAGAAAACAAACTGGTGGAGGGATGGGCAAAATGGATAAAGGAGAGTAGGAGATGCAGACTTCCAGTTACGCAACGAGTAAATCACCGGGATAAAAAAAGCAAGCATAGGGTTGCTGTGTTTGTTGTAACAGCATTGCATGGCAACTACCCTTACCGGGAGCATAGACAGCATGACGTATAGACTTGTCAAATCACTATGTTGTACACCTGAAACTAATGTCACAGTGAGCCTCAACTATACTTCAGTTTAAAAGAAATCTAAATAAATAAATACATAAATAAGGAAAAGTAAAGTTATACCTTTATCTGGAAGGTTGATGGATGGGTTTCAGAGGATCTTTCCACAAATCCTTGAAACTCTATGCAAATCTTTATGTATGAGTGCATATCTTTTTTTCTTTGGGTCCATAGCTTGCTTCATATTCTTCTCAAAGGGACCCACCATCCAAAGAAGGTTAACCATTGACCTGGATCCAAATACAGGCCTTGGGGAGGACTGCAGTCCCTCCAGCAGAGGGCAGTGGCGCCCACAGTCGCTGACCTCGTTGACCTTAACAACACTGGGGTCAAGAGATCCTAGTGGTGGAGCCTGGTAGGCCAGAAGAGAACACCAAGCTTTCCCTGTTCTTCCTGTTGGGTTGGTTTTGAAATCCCACTTCCAAGCCCCAGTTGCCACATCATGGGATGTGTAAGTTCTCGAACAGTGGCTCTGGGGAAGACTACCTTCTCCTATCAACTTCCTGAAAGGGCCCGGAAAATTCTTCCCAGGAACATATATTTTTCTCAGCTTTGTTGCTCCCTTCTCAATGCTGGTTTCTCTTGCTTCCTTCATGGATATGTTTAGACCACCAGAGCAAACTCTGACTCAGAGTTCCCGGTTGGAAGACATTTTTCAATGGAAACTTAAGTGAACTGACTTTGATTCCCAGTTGGAGGCCTTTGTCCATAGAATAAACAACTCTCTCCTTTACTTAGCATTCAAAGCCTTTTGAAAAGGTTCCACTCCCCCTTCAACTCTTTCTTTTCATGGGATTTTCTCCCACACAGAAGGTCTCCTTGTTGGCCAAACTATCTCTGCAATTGCTTTGGGCTTTCCAACAAGCTCCTGAAGGGATCATTTCTTCCCTCCTGTTTTCCTGTCTTTCCCATCCTTCAGCCCCATTCTCCATGGAGCCGTTTCCAGCTGAGAAGCAGTGGAACACAGGGTTAAGGGCTCTGAAGGAACAAGGAAGCAAACCACATAGATATTGGGGAGAGAGTCTTGTAGGCACAGAGAAGTGCAAGTACAAAGGCCCTGGGGTAGGAGTCTGCTTGACCCTACATAGGCACCATGTGGCAGGAACAGAGTGTGCAAACAGGAGATCAAATCAGAGGGGTGGGAGAAACAGATGGTACAGAACCTCGCAGGCTATAGCAAAGCCTGATTGTACTCTGCGTGAGACAGGAAGACAGTAGAGGCCTGAGGGGAGGCGTGACCATCTCACTTGTGTTTGAAAAGCATCGTTCTGACCCTTGTGCTGAGAACAGAATGTGGGCGCAAGGGCAGAAGCCGAGAGCCGGCATAAAGACCCTTACAATCATCTGAGAATTATGGGAAAGGAGGCAGTGAGAGGAGGTTGGCTGCCGGCTATATTTTGGAGCTGATAGGATTTGCTGATGGATGGGATGTGGGTTTGAGGAAAAAAGAAAGAGGATTTAAGGACAGTTCTAAGATTTGGGGTGTGAGCAAACGGAAAGGTAGGAGTTGAAGCTGAGACAAGAAAACAGAAGAGGGACACCTGGGTGGCTCAGTCGGTTAAGCGTCTGCCTTCAGCCCAGGTCATGATCCCGGGGTCCTGGGATCGAGTCCCATGTCGGACTCCTTGCTCAGCGGGGAGCCTGCTTCTCCCTCTCTCTCTCTACCCCTCCTCCTTGCTCGTGCTTTCGCACTCTCTCTCTCTCTCTCCCCGACAAATAAATAAAATAGTTAAAAAAAGAAGAAGAAGAAGAAAATAGGAGAAAGGAATTTGTGTGGGGAAACAGAGGCAAGAATTCGGTTCTGGCTAGGTTAAGTTTGGGGCTGCCTGGGAAATATGCTGCCCCACATTTCCCCAACCCCCATCCTCCCCACCCGCTCTTGACCGTGAACTCCAAGAAGGGCCCGGCCACCCCAGCGAATGGCCTCCTGCTAAGTTTGGCTGCCTCAGTCCCTCCCAGTGGGAGCTCCCTCTGGCCTACTGCACCAGGACCCTCACCAGCTCCCTGCACAAGGCCCACATGTCCAGACACTGAAGCTCTGGCTCCTCAAACTCGTCTGAGCCCAGATTAAGTTCTAAACCAGAGCTGGGAAGCACTGGCATCCTAAGGAGTCCAAAAAGGCTAGGGACCACAACCCTGAAGGGCAGGGCTCGACTTTGATCATTGAGAGATAAGAGATAAGAAGGAGCCAACAGACGAATTCTCTTTCCTTCTGCAGGCCAGAAATAAACCTTCTCCTTCCTGGGAGGCAGCACTGAGGTGCTGTGGTCCCTCCTCACACACACACACACACACACACACACACACACACACACACACGGCCTCTCTCTGGAGATGTTCCCGTGTGACCGAGCCACTAGCACATGGCTAACTAGATAATGCACCCCCTGGTGTTTGCTTTCCCTCCTTCCCTGCCTTGTCCCCCCACCCCCCACCGGGATTGCACTCCTCCAATAGAGCATGCCCAAGGGTGAGCTTGGCCTCAGGCTCTGATGTCTAAGGCACCCAGGCTAAGTCAACATTCAAGTGGACACGCAGAGTAAGCAGAGGAGAGGTCAGAGCTGGAGATAAAAATGGGGAGCTCAATGCATAGATGGTGCTTCTCTAAGGTCACCTAAGCAATGAGTATGGACAGAGGAAAAAGGAAGAGCAAATGCTGAGCCTACGGCACTCTCAGCTGGGGAGGGGAGGGTGAATCAGCACCCGAGAATCAGAAGGAACGACCGTGGGTGGGAGGAAACCCGACACAACTGGTTTCCTGGAAGCCAAATGATGAAAAACTGTTTCAAGAAAGAGAATATGACCGACTTGGTCGAAGGGAGATGAAGACCCGGAAGTTGGATTTCTCACCAAGGTGGTTCTTTCCGTTACATTGACAAGGACGTTTTCCTTGGAGGGGTCAGAGCCAAAGACTGAAGACAGTGGGTCTGAGAAAGACCAGAAGGCGCATTCAAGGAGTGTTTCTCTAAAGAGGAACAAAGAGAAGGGGCAGTAGCTTGAGAAGCAGTGGAGTCCATAGCAGGTTTTTAGGGTCAGAGAAATTACTCGTGTGTGTAGGCAGATGGGAATGATTCCGGGAAGAGGGTTAAACTGGTGGAGTAAGGGAGAGACTACAGCCTGCAAGGTCCCCCGCAGAACCCTGAGGTTTTAGATTCCATGGGGCTGCAAGTAGGAGGTTGACTTCTGACGAAAGAGGGAGAATGCGAGACATCTGGAATTTCCTCTCCATGGATGCCTGGGTCTCTAGGGCCCAACTTTTAAAGTTGAACATTTACTTTTTGATGTGGTTAGAATCCCTGAGCCCGCAATATGTTCCCGAGAGAATTTAATTCAATGGGAATCTGGTGTGCATCTGTGACTAATTAATGCTGATCAAAAACAATTAAATATTAAATGTCAGTGCCGTTACCTGGTTCCTTACTAATAATTGCAAAGGGCTGCGTGTAATTATCAAGTCCTGACTGCCATAGGAACCAAGTTCACGTTGAAATAATGAAAGACGAAGACCGAGCTAATGAAAGAGCTGATTTGGTGAGTTTTTAAAAATATTTGAAGCAATAAAATGCTAAATATCAAGGCAAGGGTATTGCTTAGAGTTCTCTTCCTCAGCATATGGGTTTGGAAGGGCCCTCTCTCTGAGAGAAATAATGGCAGCTTCACTTAGCAGCATAGGAAACATTTCTAACGGTTCCCCTTGCGCTAAAATATGCCTTCATCTGCAGATAACTATTATATGAGATATATATATATATAATGATGTAATTCATTCAACAAGTGTTGAATGAGTATTAGTTGAATGCTTGATTAGTCCTATGCTAAGCGTTGAGGATAAAGAAATGCATGACACACCCTCTGTTTACAGAGTCTAATCTGGTGTTTCTCTGAGGAGGCTCCGATGTCTACATGGGGTGCTCGGCCCTTTGTCTTCCCACATTCCTGATCCCTGTGTGATGGGGGTCTGCTGTTTTCTCCTGGTTTAATGAACAATACTTTTGTTTTCATATCCTGCACTTTGTTTTGGGGTGCTTTTTAATGATGGGGGGCAGAAATGCCCTGATTCTGCCATCTTGAAACTGACGATGACCCCTGTGGTCCTGCTGAGGGGTGGGGCGCCTCCAGCAGATCTGACTGATGGGCTGCTTCTTACCCGTGGGAGCAATGTGGGAGATCGAAGCACAAAGACCAAGCAATGGCTTGGATCAGTGTGGTTGTTGAGAGCCAGGAGCGTGAGTCAAGCCCAGAGGACCATCCAGCACAGAGGTGGGTGGAGGATAGGAACCTCATAGTATGAAGCCAAAACAAAGAGAGTTGAGGACTAAGAAACTTATGAACGAGGAGTTGCAGGGTGGAAAAACAAGGAGGTGGTCTGGAAGGATTCCAGAGACAAACTGGGGATGCTTGTGGTGACTCTACATCTCATCCCTGCACCGGCTTGAACATGCTGCTCACGTACGTCACTGGAAAGGATCAGGGTGGATGGACGCTTTGACATGATCTCCTCCATTGTTAAGAGCGAGCTCACTTCCTGAGAGTCTGAATTCTGAGCTGTCATAAACTGTAAAGTGCTCCTTGGATGCTCTTGGGATGGTACCTGATCCTTCGAATTCTTAATCTGTAAATGGGGGACAGTTGAAGTTCCCTCAACCTACTTTACCCTGGGGAAGGTTGTGTAGATTACTGAGAGTTGCAGTCCGACTTTCCCCTTTGGCTCTGCAGGAGGCTCACATAGAGACCATTTATCCTGAGAGCTCAGACGCTTCTGTCTTCATCTGGAAGCTGAATGCAGGAGAGGGATGCAAGGAGAGAGAAGGAAAGGGACCTCAGAATTCTCTTTAGCATCCTTTGGGTGCAAAGCACTCTCCATGTGTTGTTTTAGTCTGTAATAGCCATCTGGCCTGAGCCTTCTTACCCACTCTGATAGATAAGGAAAGCAGGCCTTGTAAGTGGAGGGCGTGGAATTTCAAAGCCGGTCACTCTGACTCCAGAACTACGATCTTTCCACTACCACACAGTGACTATGGCTCTGGCCGCCGCCAACTCTTCTCCTCACGCCCTACTCTATCTCAGAGAGAGCGACCCTACAAGGCTGGAGGAGGTGACCAACCAGGAGAGGACCACTCTCTTCCCAAAGGAGGAAGATAAGCTGGGGTGCCTGGGTGGTTCCGTCGGTTAAGCGTCTGCCTTCAGCTCAGGTCATGATCCCAGGGTCCTGGGATCGAGTCCTACATCGGGTTCCCTGCTCAGCAGGGAGCCTGCTTCTCCCTCTGCCTCTGCCTGCCACTCCCCTTGCTCATGCTCTCTCTCTCTCTTTCTGGAAAATAAATAAATAAATCTTTAAAAAAAAGAAAAAGCTAAGCTGACTCATGGCTGAACTTCCCTCTGAAATTTATGTGACTCTGATCTTTTGAACCATGAATAAAAATACTTGACTCTGACTTTTATTATGGCTAAACATAAGAGATCCTCTCATCCTTTGAATAAATACATGTTGAACACCTACTTTTTAGAAGATACCGTGCCAGATTGTTGGAGGATCTGGAAATGTATAAAATATAGGTGAATCATATAACATTACTTGCATGGTGAAGATTGATTTAAATCTACACATACTAAAAATGCCCAGTTTTCCGTTTGAAATTTGGCATTCACGAGAGAGGTCAGGGCTGGACCTGCCCGTCGGGAAGTCACACACCTGGAAGTATTGAAACCTTGAAAATGAAGGGATTTCTCAAAGAAGATAGAATTACATAGGATAAAAATAAAGACAAGGATCGAGCCTTAAATTACACCAATTGTTAGGAGCTGCAAGAGAAAGTCAACCCACAAAGCCCTAGGGATGAAAGAGGAGGAAAGGATGAAGGAGGAAAAGGCAAACAAGAATAATAAGTCTAGAAAGGTCGTGCGCACAGAGCTGCAAGAAGTGGAAATGGTCCAAAGCACCCAGTGCTGTATAGAGGGCAAGATGAATGGAGATTTTTTTAAAAGCCCTGAAGTAAGAGTATTGAGAGGTTCATGATTCTCTGCAGACATGGCATCTTAAGAGAGTGATGAGAGCAGAAACCAGAGAGCAGAGAGACAAAGACACATAGGGAAAGCTGGTTCATTACACAGAGGAAAAAGAAAGAGATACCCCCCATAATACCCACATTCAAAGTGGGCTCTGGGAGGACTGAAGACCTAAATTTGTTTGTTTTTTTTTTTTTAAAGATTTTATTTATTTTATTTGATAGAGACAGCAAGAGAGGGAACACAAGCAGGGGGAGTGGGAGAGGGAGAAGCAGGCTCTCCCGCCGAGCAGGAAGCCCGATGTGGGGCTCGATCCCAGGACCCTGGGATCATGACCTGAGCCGAAGGCAGACGAGTAACAACTGAGCCACCCAGGCGCCCCTGAAGACCTAAATTTGAAAGGTAAAAATATACTTAATGAAAAAAAAACATAATGTCGGGGGATCTTTTTGTGATCTCGGGAATGAGGACAAATCATTAAGGAGAGAAATCTATTAATTTGGTTACATCATAATGAAGGAATTCTGCTCAACAAATGACACTAAGACTTAACAGACAGATGACAGATTGAAAAAAGATATTCAGACTATCTAATATTTAAAATGTGCATGGAATCCTTGTACTCGGACATGAAAAAGGCAGAGTCTCCGTAGAGGATGCTGTGGTGTTCTCTCAGATCCCATATTTCAGAACTGAGCCACCCACTCCCCCAGCTTAGCCACAGAGTGGTGCCTTGCCCAAGATCAGGCCCCCTCCCTAAAGGCACCTTGTATCTAATGACTGGTCCAGGAGGGAGAGTCAATGCCTAGCCCCCTCGCTGCAGGCAAGACAACTCTGAAAACCCATCTCAGCTCCAGAGCTCCCCAGGGTTCTATCTGAGGCTTGGGAGCAACTTGGTCACCGTTCAGCTTCTCCCTCTGCCCGATTCTGCTTCCCTCACTTGCTCACTGGTACGTTCCTGAGAGCATCCCCATCCCACCCCTGCTAAAACTTCTTACGTACAGATTTCACACTCCGCATCTGTTTCATGGAGAGCCCAACCTATATCAGTTGCTACAGAAAGTGGTTTTAGGAAGCAAACTAAATTGGGATTTTAGAGCCGGATCACTGGCCTGTTGCTATCATCGGTGGTTTGTGGAGTTCCAGCAGCCTCCCGCATGCAATGATGGCACCATTGTTCAAATTCTCACTGGTGGTGAACTGGAATGGGGTAGGAGAGGAAGAGAATGAACTGATGGGTGCAATATATCAGGTGTTTGACAGTTTCAAAGACTGGAATCAGATGGTATTCCTGGAGACTACCCATGCCCTGGAGAAAGATGATAAAAGACCAAAGGTGCTTATCACCAATGGAGGGTGAACTCGCCATTGTGGTCTTGGAAGATGACAGTGGACTAGGGTAAACTCCACCAACTAACAGCACCAACCGCAGGGGCTGTACCAGATGTGAGATCTTTGCTGGAGTGGATGAATGCAACCTCAGAGACAAGGCATAAGGTCCGCACTCACAGATGAGGAAAGCGAAGCTCAGAGAGGTTAAGTGAGTTGCCCAAGGTCACACAGCTTGTAAGAAGTTGTGCTGACATTCAAACCCAATCTGTTCCTCTCTAGAGCCAAAGCTCTTAATAAAAATAAATCCTTATAAAGCAAGCACCTTCTACATGCTGGGCACTGTTCTAGGTGTCACCCACTTACTCCCACACAACACATTTCTGCTGGTGGTGTTCTTATCACCCTCATGCCTATGTTACAGACACGGGAATGAAAGCACAGACAGGTTGAGTAATTTAGCCAAAGTCACAGATAAACAATCCGCACAGGCTGGATTTGAGCCCAGGCAGACTAGCCCCAGTCTTCAAAAAAAAATTTTTTTAGATTTTATTTATTAATTTGCCAGAGAGAGAGTGAGAGTGAGAGTGAGAGTGAGAGAGAGTACACAAGCAGGGGGAGTGGCAGGCAGAGGTAGAAGCAGGCTCCCTGCTGAGCAGGGAGCCCAGGGCAGGACTCAACCCCGGGAGCCTGGGATCATGACCTGAGCCGAAGGCAGACGCTTAACAAACTGAGGCACCCAGGCGCCCCGAATTCTTTCTTTCTTTCTTTCTTTTTTTTTTTTTTAATTTGAGAGAGAAAGAGAGAGAGAAGAGGGAAAGGGAAAATCTCAAGCAGACT
Organism: Halichoerus grypus; assembly: GCF_964656455.1. NCBI lineage: Eukaryota > Metazoa > Chordata > Mammalia > Carnivora > Phocidae > Halichoerus > Halichoerus grypus. Next base: position 173,428,818 of record NC_135716.1, read on the forward strand.
CCGTGCTGAGCATGGAGCCCAACGCAGGGCTCCATCTCATGACCCCAAGATCATGACCTGAGCCAAAATCAAGAGTCGGACACAACCGACCGCCCCCCCAGGCTCCCCTCCAGTCTTCAATTCTTAACTGACACCACCCCGCCATTGCGCTAGGACCCTGTGCTGATTCAGAGGGCCATGCAGGGCTCCGCATAGGATCCAGTTTGTTTTAGTAACATAAACACAGGCTTTAGAAATAGCCCTGAGTTTGAATGCCCAGTGTTTCACTGAGTGGCTGGGTGATGTTAATGTCTCTGAGCCCCAATTTCCTCAACTGTAAAGGGGGAATAATAAGAATATCCACCTTGCAACTGGAAGGATTACATGAGGTAATGTCTATAAAGTTCCTGGCATGGTTCCCACCAAAGCTCAAGAAATGTTAGTGGCTTATTGATTTTTTTTTTTAAAGATTTTATTTATTGGGGCGCCTGGGTGGCTCAGTTGGTTAAGCGACTGCCTTCGGCTCGGGTCATGATCCCGGAGTCCGGGGATCGAGTCCCACATCGGGCTCCCTGCTCAGCGGGGAGCCTGCTTCTCCCTCTGACCCTCTCCCCTCTCATGCTGTTTCTCTCTCGCTCGCTCTCTAATAAATAAATTAAAAAAAAAAAATAAAGATTTTATTTATTTATTTGAGAGAGAGAGAATGAGAGAGAGACCATGAGGAGGGGAGGGTCAGAGGGAGAAGCAGACTCCCTGCCGAGCAGGGAGCCCGATGCGGGACTCGATTCTGAGACTCCAGGATCATGACCTGAGCCGAAGGCAGTCGCTTAACCAACTGAGCCACCCAGGCACCCAGCTTATTGATTTTTGCTCCCATCTTGTCAAGGAGTCTTTAACTTAGATCGGGGTCTTAACTCTTTTGTGCCATGGACCCCTTTGGCCATCTGGGGAAGGTGCTGAAGCTTTTCTCAGAATAATGATTTTGTTTTTTATTTTTATTTTATTATTATTTTTAAAGATTTTATTTCTTTGTTTTAGAGCGAGAGAGAGCAGAGGGAGGAATAGAGGGAGAGAGAGAGAATCTCAAGAAGACTCTGAGCTCAGCTTGATCTCACGCAGGGGCTTGATCTCAAGAGCCAAAACCAAGAATCTGACACTCAACTGACTGAGCCACCCAGGCGCCCCTCAAAATAATGATTTTATATATTTTTAAATATTTTATTTATTTATTTGACAGAGAGAGAGAGAGAGGGCACACAAGCAGGGGGAACAGCAGAGGGAGAGGGAGAAGCAGGCTTCCCGCCAAGCAGGGAGCCCAACACGGGGCTCGATCCCAGGACCCCGGGATCGTGACCTGAGCTGAAGGCAGACGCTTAACTGACTGAGCCACCCAGGCGCCCCTCAAAATAATAATTTTAGATACAAACAATAAAATGCATAGGATTACCAGGGAAACTAAGTATGACAAAATACCATTATCAAAAAATTCAAATTTATGGTAGAGTAATATATGTGCTTGCTAATGCATGAAATCAAAAAATGTAGTGGCGTTTAATAATTACCATAAGTTCAAAGAAGTGATGAAAAGACATTGGAGGATAATCTGTGGCACCAATTATGTAAAATGAAAATATCTGTGATTATTATTGGTAACAGTCGCTGGTCTTGCTAAGGCTTCTGGGGTTTGTTGCCTAGATTCATAATTGAAGGAAATGCAAAATTCTAGTAAGAGGTTAGTGGGGGAAAAAAAGATGTAATTTTTTTCCCATCCAAGTTCATGGACCCCTGAGGTAAAAACAGATGGTTAAGAGGAAGGTGATGTCGGGGCTCCTAGGTGGCTCAGTCGGTTAAGTGTCCAACTCTTGACTTCAGCTTAGGTCATGATCTTGGGGTCCAGGGCTCGAGCCCCAAGTCAGGCTCGGGTTATCCCAGAGTCTGCTTGAGATTCTCTGTCCCTCCCCCTCTGCCCTTCCCCCGGCTCTTTCTCCCTCTCTCTCTCAGATAAATAAATAAAATCTTTTGAAGAAAAAAGAGGAAGATGATGTTGGGGAAACTCTGAAATTGGCTGGTTAGTTTGGAGGCTCCTCATAAATCGGCCTCTTGGGTCCTGCTTTTGGATGATATTGATTTGGCCCCGTATGGAGAGAAGTTACACATCTCGAACTCATTATGTCTAAAACCAAACTCCTGATCTTCCTTCCCTGCCTACATCTGCCCCACTCAAAACCTTCCTCTTGCCAGCAGAAACCTTGGAAAGTGCCCGGACGCCTCTCCCTCTCACACCGCACATCTAATCTGTCAGGAAATCCCGCTGACTCTGCTTTCGGAATAAATCCAGAATCCAACCACCACTCCACGGCTCCCGACCCGGTCTCTCGCCTGGGACTGCAACAGCCCTTCCCCGCTCTCCCTGCTCCTTCCCCGCTCTCCCTGCTCCTTCCCCACCCCTCTGTGGTCTATGCACAACCCAGCAGAGTGGCCCTTTTCTGTGTAAGGACTCCTCGCTCCCTCTGCTCACCCTCACCTTCTTGCGGTCGGTCAAACGCGCTAGGCACGCTCCCAGCTCAGGGTCTTGGCACTGTCTTGACTGTTCCTTCCAACAGTAATAATTTCCCTCAAACACCACCCGCAACTCTCATTTCTCTTTTAAGTCTTCACACAAATGTCACCTCCTCCAGGAGGCCTCTCTTGATTACCCTGTGTAAATGTACAACTGTGTCTCCAGCCTTCCCAATACCCTTAACCTGCTCTGTTTTTTCTTTTGTCCTCGGCCTGGAAGACATCGCGTGTTACATAATTTACTTATTTATTGTGTTTATTTCCTGTCTACCTCCTTCCTCCGCCCCACCCGCAACAAGAATAGAAGCTCCATAAAAAAATGGATCTTTGCTCCCAACTAGAATGGGGAGTGGCACATAATAGGTGCTCAATAAACTGAGTAAATCAATGACTAAAGCCTGGTTAGCGGATTGCACGCTGTAGTGAAACAGCTCAAACCAAAGAATCAGAGCCAAGCTGCGTTCCCTGCTGACAGGCTGTGCTCCGCTGGGGCAACTCACTGCATCTCTCTGAGCCTCAGCTTCCTCAGCTGCAATATGGAAGTCACAAAACCTCTCTCACCCACTTGCGAGGATTAAGTGAGCCTGGCACTTTGCAGGTTTCATAAATGCTGGTTCCAGCCCCCTTCTGATCCGGAGTAAGCAACCTCCTCCTGTTGACACCGGGTCCCGGGAAGTCCCGTAGGAGGGCAAGGCTCGCGTCCTCCTCCTTCATCCTGTTCCCAAAAAGGCTCAGAATAGAACCAAAGTCTCCTGGCTCCACTTGGAGTGGTAGCCAACAGACCACACGACCTCTTTTTTCCTGTCCACTACTTTCTTTTGAGGTGGAAAGTAGTTGTTGGAATAACTTACCCAGGGGCAGGGAAAGGAAAAAACAGCAAAAATTGTTTTAAAAGGGAGTTATACAAGCATATGCAGGAAAACCCCATTGAGGGACATAAATGCTGATTCAAAGGAGGAGGAAATATGAAATTTGACAATTTTCCAGGCCTTCCCTGGTCCCGAATTTCCTCTCTTCCATCACACATTTTTCTCGCCCACAAAATAGGCATTAAGAAAGATGACAGGTCAGAAAATAGACCATGTAGAAAAGAGGAGGGAGCTTGAGGTTGTTGTTAGCAGGAGTATAAATGCTACTCCCTATTACCACCAGCCAGTTCCCTAAGTAATGATGGGGAAAGGCAGGCTGGAGCAGAAGCTGATGTCTCCCCAGGGAAGGAGAATGACTTCTGGATCCCTAATGGAGACCGTTTCCCAGGGTTGCTTTGATCTTCTGCCCGATCCAGGGCTGGGGACCAGCAAGCTGGGACTCCAAGGAAAATGGGACTTCACAGTGGGCCCAGGCAGCTGTCTTCCGGCAAGGGCGTGTGCCTGCCCCGCCAGCTCACCCCGCCGCCCAGCCCAGCTGGTGCCCGGTTCCTGTGCCCTTGCCCTCCAGCCCCAAGGAGTCCTGCCTCCCCTCCTCCTCCCCACCCAACACAGAGCTGAGCTGGCGTCTGAAAATGAGTAAGAGTGAAGTGAGACTGCACATTGGTCTTTGTCAAGGATTTGTTTTTGCCAAGCTTGGTGGAGAAGGTTGCATTTCTTGGTTATTTTTAAATCTGGATTTCTGGAATTTGATTTGGAAGAAGAAACAACAACAACATTAAAACAAACAAACAAACCAGAAACTCAAGTCCTGAGAGGCTAGTGGCTCCGGGCATCCTCTTTAGGAGGTTTGACACTCCCTCTAACCGACAGGAGCCTAGGGAGTGTTGGGTTGGCAGAGCGGAGATGCTGAGGGGTTCCAGGCACTTCCAGAAAGCATCCCAGCTCTCCGTGTCAGGGGGAGAAAAAGCCATGCCCACATGACGGCTCACTTCTAGCACTCACACGTGGGCTCTGGCTGCATGCCTGCTCTGGGCTGGATGGTGATGGCAACAGTCTCGGTCCCTGGTCATATGGGCTCATCCTTCGGACGAAGAAATGGATGGTTGCAACATATTTACGACATGGGCTTGAGAGGGGAAGACACAAGGTTGGAGGTAGAGCTGCTAGCCCAGAGGGATCCAGAAAGACTCCAACTCTGAAACCTGAAGAATGAGTGGGAGTCAGCAGAGCACAGCCAAAGAGGACTGTGGGTAGGGCAGGGGGACGGAGGGGGTAGGGACAAAAAACAGGGGCTTGAAGGCAGACGGGTTTGACTTCTAGTTCTGTTCCACCTCTGTCAAGCTGTGTCATTTAAGCAAGTTTGCTTACCTTCTCTGCACCTGATTCTCCTCATCTGTGAGGTAGGGATAATCTGAATCCTTTACTTAAAAAAAGCTGACATTTATTGAGCCTCTACTGGATGCCAGGCACTGTTCTATGCATTCTACATACATTAACTCAAAGGGTAATTTTCAAAAAAGTTAAAATTTTGGGCACCTGGGTGGCTCAGATGGTTAAGCGTCTGCCTTCGGCTCAGGTCACGATCCCAGGGTCCTGGGATCGAGTGCCGCATCACGCTCCCTGCTCAGTGCGGAGCCTGCTTCTCCCTCTCCCTCTGCCATTCCCTTTGCTTGTGCTCTTCTGTCTATCTCTCTGTCAAATAAATAAATAAAAACTTAAAAAAAAAAAGTTAAAATTTTGACTCTCCTAAGGATATGAAATGAACCTGTATCAGAGATTTTATGGAACCTATGAAATAATGAGGGAACCAGTTAGACGTTATGACTAGTAACTAGTAATCAAAGTATTCCACCATTATAGGGAGATAAGGAGCAATAAAATTAATCTATAAACAAATACAAAACTGGCGAGGTTGGTCAGTATCCCCAAGACAACTGCACTCCACCAGACGCAATTTGCATTTCAATAGATAAGCATCATCTGCATTACATTACTGTCAATTTTCTACAGCTTTGAGCTGTAAAGTAGCTCAGTGATAATGCAAGACAGAGGTTAGGTGAAGCCAGTCAGGATGCCCATTGAATTTCAAGGTCCTTCCAACTTGTCCTTATGGTCTCCACCAACCCCTTATGATCATAATAATCTCAAAGAAAAATTATTCTCGATAGCCAAATAAAGCTGGTCTCATGAAATTCGGTCTGATTGTTTACATAGGTGCAGTGAGTGTATTAATTTGTCATATGGACCCCCTAAATTTGCAAAATTTAAAGCCATACGGTTTTAAATAATTACACAATTAACTTTTGTCTGGAAATTTTCATAAGGAATCTCCAACTGGAATTTAAAAAGGCTCTATTATTTGTAATTCCTAGGTTAAGAAACCCAACCCAGATTTCTTTGACCTGTCATAGATAAATTTGGGTGAGTTCTTCTCTTTTTGGGGTCCCCCAAATATTCCAAATATCATACCTTAGCACCTGTAAACCAGGTACCAGGTCAGTTTTCCTGACCTGGTTTTGTAGGTATCAGCTCCATAAGTAGAGCCAAATTTCATTCCTTAAAATGTCTTGTCATACCTGATTTGATGAGGATCATTCTCAAACATGACACCTGATGCCTTGATGTACAATCAATTTATCTTGGTAAGAAGTGGGACACGTTCTTATTGAAGCTATGCAAATAACTATTATGAAAAGTAACAACACATTAAGAGTTTCTGGATTCTGTAAGGTCAGTGAAAATCAGATATTTTAAGTGGTTTAGTTCAGTTTACATAACAAAATCAACTAAGTTGTTATGGATAACATGGCTTGAGAAGAAAGACAAAGGGCTTCCTTATGAATCTGGAAAACAGAACATTACAAGATCAACAATTTTCCAAACAAATAACTACCATAAAATTTCCCTTGTCAGTTCATTCAGTCCTATGTAAATTAATTCTTCTTCAGCTGGCTCTCGAGTTAGAGTCTCATGAAGCCATCTACTCAACTATAGAGTCCTGGAAATCCTGACTCACTCCACTGGTACTGTCTAAAAGTTGTCTAAGCTGAGTCAACTCAGGTTTGAGTGCCAATAGTTTGAAGTATTTGGTATAGTCCTTTTCCACGAAGCTCTAAGACTGGGTTCTTTGATAGAAACACAAACCCTGTGGCTTATAGCAGGGTCTTTGGGCAAGCCTCAGAGACACTGTAGATGGCAATGACTTAAAATGGCTCTGGTTAACTTACTACTGATAATTTCTCAATGTGAAAGGTCTGATGAGGGTTCATAATAAGAACCATGAAACGGACGAGGAAACTGAGTTGTTTCTGGCAAGCTAAACAAAGATAATCAAACTGTTCCCAAAAAGAATTAAATTTAGGCAAAATACTCTGAAGGTAATGATTAAGTCTATTTTCAAAGAATTCTGCTAATGTTACATCTGATTCACAAAAATTGATTAATGTAATTGGTACAGAGGAAAACATCTTGAGAGATAACATACAATAATCCTGAGACATAATTTTTTTTTATACCAAGAATATCAACCAAAGAGATTCAGTAAGTCCAGAGTAGGGCCTAGAAATCTTATAGATGTCCGATGCCTGGGTGGCTCAGTTGGCTAAGCGTCTGCCTTCAGCTCAGGTCATGATCCCAGGGTCCTGGGATCGAGCGCCACATTGGGCTCCCTGCTCAGCGGGAAGCCTGCTTCTCCCTCTCCCACTCCCCCTGCTTGTGTTCCCTTTCTCGCTCTCTCTCTGTCAAATAAATAAATAAAAAATCTTAGAAAAAAAAAAAGAAATCTTATAGATGTCTACAGATCTCTAGTCCACGATAAGTCTGAGGTGCATCCCACTGGATCTAGACCATGCTAGATCCAAACTGAAGAAGGAAGACTACAGCAAGTAAACATTTTAAAGAATATCCTAGCTCATGATACACTGTGCTGTTTATCATCAGGCAAAGCACTGACAAGACTCTGATGTAGGAAAACTCAACAGAGCTATTTCATAATTGTTCTAGTTCTTAAGAGAACCAGTTAATAAGACTGATTTCCATAAAAGTAGGACGCCTGGGTGTCTCAGTCATTAAGCATCTGCCTTCGGCTCAGGGTCATGATCCTACGGTCCTGGGATCGAGCCCCACATCGGGCTCCCTGCTCAGCGAGAAGCCTGCTTCTCCCTCTCCCACTCCCCCTGCTTGTGTTCCCTCTCTCACTGTGTCTCTCTCTGTCAAATAAATAAATAAAATCTTATAAAAAAAAATAAGAGTGATTTCCTACTATGGAGAGCAAGGATGTTGTCCCAGGGACTTCCCATAAGGCATACAATTTAAAAATCTTTATATACTTTCTTTTTTTTTGGTAGGCTCCGTGGCCAGTGTAGAGCCCAAGGTGGGGCTTGAACTCATGACCCTGAGATCAAGAGTCAGATGCTCAACTGACTGAGCCACCCAGGCACCCCTAAAAATAGTTATATAAATAACACTTTACCTATACAGATTTAATATACAGAAAGCTGAGCATCTTTCCTGATTTGACACCTCTTCCCATGCAACTCTTCAAGCAAATCTAATTATTTTTAGAATGCTTTTTGGAAACCGAAAGAACAAATCTCTATGGTTTGCCAGGGATCCAATGGGAAATATAAAAAAGATAGTTTTAGGTGTAGTGGATATCTTGAAATTTTTCTTTTACTTTTTTCTATATTTAGGATCCAGTCTGGGAGGCAAAAATTTAGAAACATTATCAGAAACTGGACACTGAGTTAAGCTAGGATCCTGAGTACATGTAATTGTGGTAATAAAGCATTTGCAAATAAACATAGACGGAAACAGGATGGCAAAGAACATTAACTCTTTCATGAATGAGGAATCTTTGTTCTTTTTTCTCCCCGTTAAATAATCAACAATATAATAAAATCAAAGTAAATCATAGAAAATGATTAAGACATGGAGTCTTTGTAAACTAGGCAATTGTGCAGAAAGTAAAGAATAACCTTGCATAGGGCAGGTGAAAACATGAATCAGTAAACCAAGGAAGCAAGCCCATCACAATCGAATGAACTCTGCTACGATTTTAACATTTCTTTATTTGAGAGAGGGAGAGAGAGCGTGCGCATGCGCATGTGCACAAGCAGGGCAGGGAGGGACAGAGGGAGAGAGAGAATCTCAAGCAGACTCCCTGCTGAGCATGGAGCCCAACCTGGGGCTGGACCTCACCACCCTGAGATCATGACCTGAGCAGAAATCAAGCGTTGGACGCTCCACCAACTGAGCCACCCAGGGGCCCCTGATTTTAACATATTTCATAGCTTCTTTTCAGACTCAGGTATCACAAACCAAAGCAAATAAAATTTATGTTTACATAAATCCTCTTTTGGGGGCGCCTGGGTGGCTCAGTCGTTGGGCGTCCACCTTCGGCTGGGGTCATGATCCCAGGGTCCTGGGATCGAGCCCTACAACAGGCTCCCTGCTCGGCGGGAGGCCTGCTTATCCCTCTCCAACTCCCCCTGCTTGTGTTCCTGCTCTGGCTATCTCTCTGGCAAATAAATAAAATGTTAAAAAAAAAAAAAAAAATCCTCTTTTATATTCTGGACCATACTGAAACTTTACTTGAGCATAGCATTTCTCTTTCAGGGGGTCCATGAGGCCAAAACCATTTTCTTTTTTTCTTTTTTTCAAGATTTTATTTATTTATTTGACAGAGAGAGACACAGCGAGAGGGAACACAAGCAGGCGGAGTGGGAAAGGGAGAAGCAGGCTCCCTGCTGAGCAAGGAACCTGGGATCATGACCTGAGCCAAAGGCAGACGCTTAACAACTGAGCCACCCAGGTGCCCCGCCATTTTCATATTAATACTAAGATGTTATGTTAATGTGCAATGAGTGCATCAGTTTTATCTTCCAATGAATCAGTAAGTATTTTTCTTATTATTTTCTTTAAACTTTATTTGTTTAAGTAATCTCTACATCCCACATGGGGCTTGAACTCATGACCCCAAGATCAAGAGTTGCATGCTCTTCCAACTGAGCTAGCCAAGCACCCCTAGTATTTTAAAACTTATTTTAAATTTTTCCCAGTTTCAAATTCCAATACGGTAAAGATTGAAAGTTAAAATTCACATAAACAGGGGCGCCTGGATGGCTCAGTCGTTAAGCGTCTGCCTTTGGCTCAGGTCGTGATCCCAGGGTCCTGGGATCGAGCCCCACATCGGGCTCCCTGCTCAGCCGGCAGCCTGCTTCTCCCTCTCCCTCTGCCTATCTCATTCTCTCTTTCTCTTTCTCAAATAAAATAAATTTTTAAAAATTACACAATATAGCCTTTATATAACAAACATATAAGAAGAGTATATAAATTTAAAATTATGCCTAGTAAACAATGTTTCACTATAGTACCTTAGAAATTATTTGGCTATCAATGATTATCCATTAAATAACTCAATCCGTTAACTCAGTAACTATCAGTTCAAGGTTTTCCGTCATCTGAAGACCTTGGAAATTATCTAGTAGGTGACAGACTGTAAGACATGATCACCGTTAAAGTGTGTCAGAGTGATTCAATTTAGTTGAATACAAATTTACATTTCTTCATTTTGTAAATGTTATGCATGAATAAGTTAGCTTATTTGATCAATAAGCCTGAATAAATTCAGGATAAACAAACCCAAGTAGAATAAAATGTACGCTATTACACTCACACTGATAAATCAGATAGTTTTTATTAAAGCAAAATTGTTAAGCTAACCTTTTTTTTTTTTTTTTAGGATTTTATTTATTTATTTGACACAGAGAGAGAGTTAGCGAGAGCAGGAACACAAGCGGGGGAGTGGGAGAGGGAGAAGCAGGCTTCCCACGGAGCAGGGAGCCTGATGCGGGGCTCGATGCGGGGCTCAATTCCAGGACCCTGGGATCATGACCTGAGCCGAAGGCAGACGCTTAACGACTGAGCCACCCAGGCACCCCCTAACCTTTTTTGCCAAAGGTTTATCTTGCATACGTGATGCAGGCAGGCTGAGTCCAAGAACCCAGGGGAGGGTCCCAGGACCAGCCAAGAGGGTCTTTGGCTTCCTGAAGGGAGAAATCAAAGGCAAGCCAGAGAAAGTGGGAAGTTTACTGACTAGCGTAAGTGACAGGTAGAGAATAGTAGACAGAGCGTCTGGGAGACTCAGAAAGGAAAGGAAAATGAGTCTCATCGTTGCTTGGGGCTGGGGGTTTATATAAGAAATGGGTCTAGGGTACGTGTTCCTCCAGGAATCCATGGTAGGGTCCAATCAAAGGCAAGTGAGAGGTGAACAATAGGTGTTATTCCATAAATGACTGAAGGTAGGGGGTATTGAGGCCAGCGTCAGCCGAGGTTTGTTCGAAGTTTATGTCCTGGAACATATTTGGGATCTGGTTCATTTTAGATGTTATCAGGTGTTTGGGGCCTAGGACAAAACTCAGAGAACGATGAACTTTCTTACTTCCCCCTTGCAGAGGGAACAAAGCTTCTTTGGCTTATTTAGAGACAAAACGTGAGTCAATGGGGCCTAGCAGAAAAACAGCAGAGACAAAACCTTTCTAAAACGGAGCCCCTTCAGCCTCCCTACTTCATCCATGGACTTGAATCCTGAAAAGATTTCTGAGTTTCTATAAGAATAATAGGTTTTACTTATCACATATTGAAGTGTTAGAAATTCAATTTCCTCATTTTATGCATATTTCAGAACTATAATCACTTTTTAAAAATCTCTATGAGATTCAGAAAAGAGCTCCTTTACTTTAGAAGACTTCATAATCTGATTTACCAGTATCCTCTAAAGATAGGAAAACTTTACATACTTACAAAAGAGATAAGGGCCTTTCTGTATTACAGATACACAAACATACGAAGCCTCCAACTTCAGCCCTCCAACTGTAGCCAAGGGTCAAGAATAAACTGAAAAACACATAAAACTCACTGGTCCGGATATCAAAGAGCTCTTTTCCTTCCTGGCAGGCATAAAAGTCTTAATTGATTTGAGCTCAAACAGACAAACAAAAAGACTAACGAGCTGGATTCTCTGCCTCTCTCAGCGGAGAATAGATCTCTTACAATCCATTAATCCACTTAGAGAGATTGCTAAATGTTCTGACCATAAAAATCAAATTCCCCATTACTGCTGCCACTAAAGGGGAATAATTCATTGGCTGCACATGAGCCAAAACAAGAAACAAAACACAAAACTTAGTGGAGAGAGAGAAGAGAGAAACAGAGAGTTAGGAAAGTCAAGGTTCTCTCGCTAGTTCGGATCTATTTCCAGGTGCCACGAAGAGATGTGTCTGCACTTAGACCAGCCACGAGGCACTCTTCTGTAAGCGAGGTCCACCCAGCTGGCAGGTGGATCCCTAGGGTGTCTTGATGGAACATTATAGGATCATTTTCCAAAAGGGTAAAATCCTCACTCTAGGACAGATAAAGTGAACATCATCAAAGACTTTATTGAACTCATTAAGTAAGGAGGGAACCACTCAGATACTATGGGGTGGGAATAGAACTTTGGAAAGTTGGACATGCTACCAGTGATAGTTGGGAAGAGGATGTTGAAATTTACAAATAGACACAAACCTGACAAAACTGGTCAATATCCTCAGGGCAAAATCAGCTACATTTCATCAGATACAATATTTGCATTTCTATTAGCAATAATTATACAATAATTATTGCATTACTATCCGTTTCCTATGACTTAACAGAGTTGCAAAATAACTCAAAGACTATGAAAGGTAGCAATAACTATGATGGGTGAGTTCATCATCAGACACCCACTGATGGTTTGGTTTGGTTTGGTTTTGTTCCCATTTCAAAGTATTTCACAATTTTTCCCTGCGTTTGTTTTTAAGATTTTATTTATTTGAGAGACAGAGCAAGCAAGAGAGAGAGAGAGAGAGAGACAGAGAGCCCAAGCAGGGGGAGGGGCAGAGGGAGAAGCAGACTCCCCACTGAGCAGAGAGCCCAATGCGGGGCTCGATCCCAGGACCCTGAGATCATGACCTGAGCCCAAGGCAGATGCTTAACTGACTGAGCCACCCAGGTGCTCCTACCTTTTTTTTAAGTAGGCTCCACATGCCCAGCATGGAGCCCAGTGCAAGGCTTGAACTCAGGACCCTGAGACCAAGACCTGAGCTGAAATGAAGAGTCAGATGCTTAACAACTTGAGCCACCCAGGCAGCCCTCCCTACATCTTTGAAGTAGGTACTATCTTCCCCATTTTAGAGAGAGAGAACTCAAGACAGAGAGAGAGATTGAGCTCAAGGTCACACAGCTAGTTAAAGGTTAAACTATTATGAAATGTATCCATGATTTGATTAAAAAAATTTTTTTTAAATTTTATTCTAAAGTAACCTCCCCCCACAATGTGGGGCTCGAACTCATGACCCCAAGATCAAGAGTCACATGTTCTACCGACTGAGCCAACCAGGCGGCCCTTTCATGATTTGATTTTACTCAGGTATGGTAAGATATCAGACATGGAGACAACTGCCTTCAAATGAAAGATTTATTACTTAAAATTCCCAAGGAGCAGGGGCACCCCATGCTATGCAGGGCCATGTGGGAAAAGCCCCGGGACAAGTTAGACGGAAAAAAAGCACCAGCATAAGCCTTGATTGTGGTTTTCGGGGGAAGGAATGAATTTTGGGTTGGCTAGTATGAATAATGTCAGCAGGCTCCAGCCTATGGGGTGACCCCTGGCTGTCTGGTTACCTGGCTTCTGTGTGTGTGTGTGTGTGCCCACGAGCGTGCGCATGCGTGCGTGGTGGGGGCAGGGGGTTGGATAAAGGAGGTGTTGGGGGTGTGAGCTTTGAACTGACTGGTTTGTGTTGGAAAGGCATGCTGGAAGGCAAGTTGTTTACTATCTCTTAAGAATTAGCTAGCCCTGGGCGTCTGGGTGGCTCAGTTGTTGAGCAACTGCCTTCAGCTCAGACCATGGTCCCAGGGTCCTGGGATCGAGTCCCATATCAGGCTCTCTGCTCCGTGGGAGGCCTGCTTCTCCCTCTCCCACTCCCCCTTGCTTGTGTTCCCTCTCTCACTGTGTCTCTCTCTGTCAAATAAATAAATAAAATCTTAAAAAAAAAAAAAAAAGAATTAGCTAGCCCTGGGAGGGGCAGTCTCTCCAGGATTTGCAAGGCCCTAAGGTGTGAAAGCATCATAAAATACAGAAAACGAAAATATGATTAATACACGAGCCTACATCTGAACTCCAGCAGATGGACTGCTGTGTTCGTAGTATCCCGTACACCCCGCCTCCCTTCACAGAGTTATCGGGAGGGCTCACGTTGGGTATATAATACACATGTAATGCTCAGCACATTGCCTGGCACTTGGTGGGTTCTTTAGAAATCACCACGACTATTAGGCAAAAGCCAAGAAGTAGGAGAGAGAACAAGGCATATTTGGACAACTAGGCAATGCAGCCTGGCTTTACTAAGGAATGCTAGGAGTGTGGGGGGTGGGAGAGGCCAGGTCCTGGAGGCCTTGTTAAGGAGGGTGGAATTTACCCTGAAGGCAAAGAAGAACAACCGAAGAGTTTTAAACAAGGCTCAGATTTGTTCCTTTTGGAGGGCCCCTTTCTGGCTGCAGTATGGAGAATGGATTTACCCCAGGACAGCGCTGGAGGCACTGTGACCGCGGGAGTTTTGTCTCCCCAGCAACCATTCAGCACTCCCAGTGCTTTTGTGTGCAGAACTTGAACCTGAGTGGATAGGAGAGCCGGAGCTCCTGCAACTACCCTGCCCCTAAACGGAGAGAGCCTGGGGGTGCCTGGCTGGCTCAGTCGGTGGAGGAAGCGTGCGACTCTTGACCCTAGGTTTGTGAGTTCGAACCCCACACTGGGCGTAGACTTTACTTAAAAATAAAATCTTAAAAAAAAAAGAAAGAAAGAAAAGAAAGAGGAAAAAAAAGGAGAGAGCCTGGAGCTGCTGGAGGCATGACCTAGAACAGAAGTAAACCAACCCCGTGGGAAACAGAAAATGGGTTCCAATGGCAACATCTGAGCCCTGGATCCAGCCTGGCCTGAAGCCATTTACCTCATAAAGTCAACTTTTTGCCAAATCAGTTTGAGTTTGGTTTCCGCCTGATACAATTGAGGTGAAATGAGAGCAAATGGCTCCCTGCAGTGCATTCCGTAATCCTGACTAGGTCATCGAGGAAGAAAGCCGCACAATCCAACTGCTTTGACTGAAGGTTTGTGTCCTCACCGAATTAATAGATTGCAATCTAGAGCCCAGTGGGATGGTACTTGGAGGTGGGATCTTTGGGAGGCCATGAGGGCGGAGCTCCCCAAGATGGAATTAGTGCCCTTATCAAACATCTCAGAGAGCTCACTTGTCCCTCCCAATACAGGAGGGGGGCAAAAAGACAGGAGTATGTGAACTGGGAAGTAGATTCTCACCAGACGCCCACTCTACCACCACCTTAATTTTAGACCTCATTCTCCAGGACCGTGAGAGATAGATTTCTGTTGTTTATGCACCACCCAGTCTATAGTAGTTTATTCTAGTAGCTCAGACAGATTAAGACACCTCCTGATGGTTTTTATTAGTGAGAAAAAGAAAAAAATTTACCAACCAAAGCACCCTCGAGCATTATTGGAAAAAGCTGGTACAACCTCTGCAGAGGATAAAAGTTAGGCCCTAGGTATTAAAACTTTAATGTTGGGGCACCTGGGTGGCTCAGTGGGTTAAGTGGCTGCCTTCAGCTCCAGTCATGATCCCTAGATCCTGGGATGGAGCCCCAAGGGCTCCCTGCTCAGTGGGGAGCCTACTTCTCCCTCCCCCACCCCCTGCTCATGCTCTCTCGCTACCTCTCTCTCAAATAAATAAATAAAATCTTAAAAAAACAAAACAAAACAACACTTTAGTGTTTATACCCTTTGACCCAGCAATGCGACATTTAGAGATAAATTCTACACACTTCCAAAAACAAGCAAACACAGGAAGATGCAAATATAGCATGATTTATTAGAGCAAACATTAGAGATAACCCAAATGCACATCAAAAAGAGAATGGAAAAATAAATTATGGAATTTCTATAAAATCAGAACTATCACATGCTGGCAACTCAGACAACATGCACAGCCCTGTGCACAATGAAATATAATGCAACCCTTTAAAAGGGTGAATTATCCATGATATATAAAAGAAAAAAGTCACAAACAATATATATGGTATAGTCCATTGGGGTCTAAGAACTCTATGTTTTAGTATGTGCTAGAATCTCCAGCAAATTGTCAATTGTGGCCATCTCTGGAGAGTCAGCTCATGGTTAAATTGACGTATCCTGTTTTATATATTCCTGTAATGTCTTGTTTTTCTAAGACATTTCTCACTTCCATAAGAAAAAAAATGATGAACGTGAAATATTTTTTAGAAGTCTAGATATGTGTCTACCTCTGTTCTTTTAACATTAAAGAGATATAGTCCACATGTGTCTACCTCTATTCTTCTAACATTAAAAAGGAAGAATAGCTCAAAATGCTCTAAAAAAAATGACGTCACTTAAGTAGATTAAGAGGAAGTTGTTCAAATATTTCAGCAAATGTATTTAGGGTCCTTTTCTCCAAGTTCTGCACAAATTCTACTAAGTCTTACAGTTCTAAGGAGAGCATGAGAATCAAGCCCTTCGGCATTGACAGAGCTCCAAAATTACCAGATCAAAAGCTAGAAGTTCTGTTTTTGTGTTGACAAGCATCCAAATGTTTGGAAACATGGGGAAAATGGACTGACCTTTCCCCTTCTTCATCCTGTTGTTTTGGCTTTGAGCAGGAAGTGCTTTTGTATCCCGTTTCAGGGGCTGATGTCTGACCTAGAGATATGACTCCTACTAGCAGAAGAGGAGTCAGAGGGAATGAATAAACAGTGAGTTCGGAGGAAGAGTGAATAAAAAGGTAACGACCTCTTGGTGGTAAGTAACAAAATCCAGCTCAAGCTGGCTTGGGCAACATGTATCGGAAAAGTCCACTGACTTCAGGTTTGGCTGGATCCAGGGGCTCAATCAGGACCAGTCTCTCTCTGTCTCTTTGTTGTGAAACTTTATAGAGAAAGAAAGAAAAAAAACTTTATATAGGAAGGCTCTTCCCTAGCTATGGCGCTGGCCCCAGCAATTCCAGGCTTATACCTTGTTCTCTCTTAAAACTGGCAGGAGGGGCACCTGGGTGGCTTAGTCGGGGTTAAGCATCTGCCTTCAGCTCAGGTCATGATCCCAGGGTCCTGGGATCAAGTCCTGCATCGGGCTCCCTGCTCAGCGAGAAGCCTGCTTCTCCCTCTGCCTGCCGCTCCCCCTGCTTGTGCTCTCTCTCTCTCTGACAAATAAATAAATAAAATCTAAAAAACAAAACCAAAACCAAAAAACAAACCAAAAAACGGCAGAAAAAAGATGCTCTAGGGGCGCCTGGGTGGCTCAGTCGTTAAGCGTCTGCCTTCGGCTCAGGTCATGATCCCAGGGTCCTGGGGTCGAGCCCCACATTGGGCTCCCTGCTCGGCGGGAAGCCTGCTTCTCCTTCTCCCACTCCCCCTGCTTGTGTTCCCTCTCTTGCTGTGTCTCTCTCTGTCAAATAAATAAATAAAATCTTTAAAAAAAAAAAAAGAAAGATGCTCTATTTCTCCAGAAGTCCCATTAACTTAAATTGGTCCTGATTCTCTTTTGTCTCAGGGGGGTCCCATTCTTCACTGCAGCCAGGGGATAAAGCAGACTGCCCAGTGTAGGCCTTGTCTGCGTGCCCCTTCCTGGAGCTCTTGAGAGTTAGGCCAACCAAGTCACTTGAACTGAGGGAGTCGGGGGGAAGGGGGTTGGCTCCCAAGGAAAATCAGAAGAAAGAGAGTTTCAGAAAAACAGACATACATAAAATACAGAAACAGCCAAGTGGCTAGATGGGCCTTCAGCTCGGTTCCAGTGACAAACGCTATGAAGAAAAATAAAGCAGGGTCATAGGGACAGAAAAAGAAAATTGTTTTGACCCTGCTGTGGGACTCGTTCCCCTTTCCCTGCTCTTGAGGCTTCGGGGGTTTAAAAGGTCAAGGCCGGGGCGCCTGGGTGGCTCAGTCGTTAAGCATCTGCCTTCAGCTCAGATCATGATCCCAGGGTCCTGGGATCGAGCCCCACATTGGGCTTCCCACTCTGCGGGAAGCCTGCTTCTCCCTCTCCCACTCCCCCTGCTTGTGTTCCCTCTCTCGCTGTGTCTCTCTCTGTCAAATAAATAAATAAAATCTTTAAAAAAATGAAAATGAAAATAAAATAAAATAAAAGGTCAAGGCCTTCAGCTTCTAGTTTTATAGTCTGGAAATTCCCCCAGTGTGGACATGAGGGAATTCAAGATCAACATTCCGGGGGTAGGGAAAAGAGGGTCATTTTCACACTCTAGGGGGCTTCAGGATCCCAGCTTTCCAGGGTTCGAGGGAAGCAGTGGCCCTTCCTGGGGTCAGGATTCTTCCATGTAACATCTATTCATCGAGTGCTGCTCTGGTCCGGGCCGAGCCCACAGTGACACAGTGGCCCTCGCAGAGTTTACTCTGAGATGGCACGCGGACCACAAACAAATGAGCAGGCGTATATAACGTATCTGGTGGTGAGAGATGCTAGGACGATAGAGAAAGCAGGGTGAGGGAGAGAAAGGTCACAGGGTGGTCGAGGACACCCTCTCTGCTGAGAAGACCTTTGAGCAAGGACTGAAGGACTTGAGGGGTGAAGTTCTGCAGCTATCGGGGGGAACAGAGTTCTAGGCAGAAGGAAGGCCAGATCAAAGGCCTTGAGGCAAGAGAATGCTTGCACAGTTGGAGGGATGGCCTGGAGGCTGGTGTGGCTGGAACAGAGGGCGTGCAGGGAAGAATGGTAGGAAGGAAGATCAGAGAGCCTTGTGCAGGGACAGATCAAGCCCTGGTCGGCCATGGTGACAATTTTGGCTTTGACCCTGAGTTAGCTAGGAAGCCGCTAGACAGCGTGAACAGAGGTATGATATAACCTGACTTCAAGCTTACGGTGAAATAAAGAGTGGAAGGAATATTCTGACAGCTGTGTGGAGAACAGACTGCAGTAAGCAAGGCCGGAAGCCCGGAGGAGGATAAGGTAGCTGTAGCAACAAAGCAGGGGAGAGACAATGCTGGCCCGGACTAGGGTTGCAGCTGGGAGGAGAAGATTCTGGACTTGAGACATGACAATGTCTACCTTGATGGTTCATAAGACAATGATTGTGCTGTTCGTATTCGTGAGGACATTTGTAGACTTTCAGCTGATCAGCATCCAGTTCCCTCTTCCTCCTGTTAGGACCCGAAGCCCCCTGTCTAGGAACTCGCTTGGAGTCTTATAGGAAGGGCTATGCCTGGCACCCTTACCCACCCTTGTAAATGAGGCCAAGAGGGCCGATCCTTCCACTCTCTGTCCCGTAGGACTTCAGCTCAGCCAATGGACTAAGGACACAGAGAATGGAGAAAGGGGTTGGAAACCCCAGATCCCTCAGAGAGACAGCATGTGAACCTGACCTGTCCTATACATAACCTTAGCTGTGGCTTCTGCTGCCCAGCCTCCCTCCAGACAAGGCCCCCAGTGCACTGTACAGCTTTGGGGGGGGGGCGCTATTTCATCCTATTCTATGTTAGTCTATGGCAGGGATCAGCAAACATTTTGGGTAGATATTTTAGGTTTTGCAGGTCATATGATCTCTGTCGAAACTACCCAAATATGCTGTTACAGTGCAAAAGCAGTGCAGACAACACATCAACTTAAAGAGTATTCTAGGACGGCTTATTGTTCTCTGCAGTTCGGATAGAAAAAACCAGCAATGTTGTAAGAAAGAGGTAGTGGTGGGGCGCCTGGGTGGCTCAGTTGGTTAAGCGACTGCCTTCGGCTCAGGTCATGATCCTGGAGTCCCTGGATCGAGTCCCGCATCGGGCTCCCTGCTCGGCAGGGAGCCTGCTTCTCCCTCTGACCCTCCCCCCCTCATGTGCTCTCTCTCTCATTCTCTCTGTCTCAAATAAATAAATAAAATCTTTAAAAAAAAAAAAAAAAGAAAGAAAGAGGTAGTGGTTTTTTTTTTTAATTTTTTTATTGTTATGTTAATCCCCATACATTACATCATTAGTTTTAGATATAGTGTTCCATGATTCATTGTTTGTGCATAACACCCAGTGCTCCATGTAGAACGTGCCCTCCTCAAATACCCATCACCAGGCTAACCCATCCTCCCACCCCCCTCCCCTCTAGAACCCCCAGTTTGTTTTTCAGAGTCCATTGTCTCTCATGGTTCATCTACCCCTCCGATTTCCCCCCCTTCATTCTTCCCCTCCTGCTACATTCTTCTTCTTTTTTTTTTCAGAAAGAGGTAGTTCTGATAAAACTTTATTTGCAAAAGCATGTGGCAGGCAAGAATTGGCCAGCAGGCCAGAGTCGGCTGACCCCTGGTCGGTAGGAATGGTGCTTTGCGCCCCAGGAATGGTACAAATGTGGCTGCTGGACTTCTGGAGCTCCCCCTGTTCCTGCTGGTTTTCCAACCAGCCCCACAGCTTCCTCTGGATTCTGTGAACCCCCATATCCTGTGTCTCAGTCAACTCAGGCTGCCATAACAAAATATCATAGACTGGGTGACTTAAACAGCAGACACGGATTTCTCACAGTTCTGGAGGCTGGGAAGTCGAAGATCAAGGTGCTAGCAAGGTGGGTTTCATTCTGAGGTCTCTCTTGTAGGTGGCTGTCACCACACTATATGCTCACATGACCTCTTCTTTTCTAACGCTGTGGGTGGGAGGGAGCACTAGGTAGGCCTCCGGTGTCTCCTCTTAAAAGAGCACTGATCCCATCAGGAGGGCCCCACCCTCATGACTTCATCTAACCCTAATTACTCCCCAAGTGCCCCCTCTCCAAATACCCCATCACACTGGGGGTGGGGCTTCAACATACGAATTTTGGGGAAACACAGGCATTCAGTCCATAACATCTTTTTAACGTATTTTGGTTTTGCCTAAGCGAGAGTCCATTTCTCTGGCTTGCAACCAAGAACCCTAATTGACGCAGCACTTACTCAATTTGATTTAATTCCACGAGGCCCTTCGCAAAGGGGATAGCTCAAAGTCCCTCACTCCCACTGCTGGAGAAACCACTCGAAGCAGATTACAACTAACAGAAATCATTAGTGTCATCTTGATTTATGATACATCTGCGTGTTTAAAAGTCTCCTCACTGTATAGTTTTAACTTCCTACCTCTTTCTTAGAAGGTTGCTGGTTTCTTCAATCGAGGCTGCTGTGAACAATAACTGCCCCCAGAATGAGTTGGTTCAGGAACCACCTTCCTCCCCACCTCCTCCCCCCATCAGCTGTTGGCTGTTAGAGCGGCGTGCTTCCTGTTTACAAAGAGATACGAAATATATTAGTTAAAGAGTCCACCCCTAATGCTTTGCTACTTCCTTCTGCTTCACAGGATGAATTTCACTTGGCCTTGGGATTTTATTTGTCTTTGGAAGTCATGGACTTGATGATGTTTGGAGATTTATGACTATATAAGACCGTATCTGTAAGGTGCTCAGTTCACATGACTCATTTGTATTTTATATTTATTGGCCCCACCATGTTCCAAAGAGGATTTCCTAAATGTATACTGTGCAAAAGATTAAAAAAAAAAGTAAGTGATGAAGCTGGGCCAAGCAAACATTAAGGGAGGGAATAAATCAGATGAATTAAGAGACAAAATAAAACACAATGTTGCCTAAACACATATTGCCTAAAATTCTGGGTAGAGGTTGCCCAGCTGGCTCAGTCGGTAAAGCATGTGACTCTTGATCTTGGGTTCGTGAGTTTGAGCTCCACGTTGGGCGTGGAGCCCCCTTTAAAATAAATAAATAAATAAATAAATAAATAAATAAAGTTCCGGGTAGAAGTTAGAGATGTACTACAAATCTTGTTCTGAGCTTCCTGGTCGTCACAGCAAATAAGGAAATACTTCTGATGTGGTTTTCAGATTGAAAACAAACTAATTACCCAGACGACATAGCGGGTTCTTTTGTTTTATTTATTTATTTATTTATTCATTACTTCTGCTGTGGTTTTCAGATTGAAAACAAATTAATTACCCAGACAACATAGCTGGTTCTTTTCGTTTTTTAAAAATATTTATTTATTCATTTGAGAGAGAGCACTAGCAGGAGGGGCAGAGGGAGAGGGAGAGAGGTTCTCAAGCAGACTCTGCACTGAGCACAGAGCCCGACTGAGGGCTCCATCTCACGACCCTGAGATCATGACCTGCGCCAAAACCAAGAGTCAGATGCCTAATCGACAGCACCACTCACATGCCCCAACATGGCTGGTTCTAATTCTTTATACAATAAGGGGGGTTGAATAGCTGCATTTTTTTAAGACTCAGAAAACTGAAACTTTTTCAATCCCAGGAAATGCTGTCTGCTTTTGATGCCCTTCAGAAAACCCAAGAAACAAAAATTTCACTTTTCAAACCTGATAAATTAGAGTTGGCTGCTCTCACTGCAAAGTAATCATTTTTTTCCCCAAGCAGTCCCTTTAAGACACTTAAAAGGTACTTACTATTTAAAACTTAAATAGTAATAACATGACATGTTTAAGTATTTGCTTACAGATAGATTTCTATAGGGTCTGGTGGGACCTGAAAAGCCTTGCAGTTCATCCTTCCAGTCCAATATGGAAAGATCATTAACATTTTTTCAAATTGTAGTAGAAATCACATAGCATTAAATTTATCATCTTAATCATTCTAAGTGTGCAGTTCAGTCGTGTTAAGTATATTCACATTTGTTGTGCAACAGATCTCTGGAACCTTTTCATCTTACAAAACTGAAACTCTATACCCATTAAACAACTTCCCACTTCCCCCTCCCCGCCAGCCCCAGGCAACTACCATTCTACTTTCTGTTTCTAGGAGTTTGCTACCTTAAGTCCCTCCTATAGGTAGAATCATACAATATTTGTCTTTCTGTGACTGGCTTATTTCACTGAGCATCATGTCCTCAAGGTCCATCCATGTTGTAGCACTGACAGGATTTCCTTTTTAAGGCTGAATAATATTCCATCGTGTGCATTACCACATTTTCTATATTCATTCATTTGTCTTTGTACATTTGGGCTGCTTCCACAACCCAAATCGTCAATAATGCTGCAGTAAACATAGGTGTGCAAACATCTCTTTGAGACCCTGCTTTAAGTTCTCCGGGCGTATATACCTAGAAATGGAATTGCTAGGTCAAATGATAATTCTAGGGGTGCTGCGTTAAGCGTCTGCCTTCGGCTCAGGTCATGATCCCAGGATACTGGGATCGAGCCCCCACGTTGGGCTCCCTGCTCGGTGGGGAGTCTGCTTCTCCCTCTCCCTCTGCCCCTCCCCCCGGCTTGTGCATTCGCACTAATTTTTAATGCTTTGAGGAACCCGCCCACTGTTTTCCGTAGTGGCTGTACCATCCAAAACTCCCACCAACAGTGTACTGGAATTCCAGTGTCTCCACATCCTTGCCAACACTTGTTGTTTTCTGTAAGACCGTTAGCTTTTGAGGAACAAGGGAACAGAGACTAACACACCTAAGATTTTGTGTGTGATGGCAGAGTGCCTCAGCACATCGGCATTCCAAGTACCCTTCCAAGGTATCCTTCAGTTGTTCAAATGAAACATTTCTAGGGGCGCCTGGCTGGCTCAGTCAGTAGAACGTGCGACTCTAGATCTGCGGATCATGAGTTTGAGTCCCCTGGTGGGTGTGGAGATTGCTTAAAAATAAAATCTTAAAAAAATAATAAACATTTTTAGCAAAAGAATACATTCATGGAATAAAAAGTAAATGGTATAAAATTTACAGATTGGGAAGGAAGAGATAAAACTCACTTTGTTTCCAGATGGCATGATTGTGTATGTAGAAAATCCCTAAGCATCAATCAGCAAAAGCCTTGCGGAACTAAAAAGCAATCACAGCAAGGTTATAGGATACAAATTAATACATAAACACCAATCACCTTCCTATACGCTAGCAACGAACAATTGGAATTTGAAATTAAAAATAATACCATTTACATTAGCACCCCCCAAAATCAAATGCTTAGGTATAAAATCTAACAAGATATATGCAAGATCTATATGAGGAAAACTACAAAACTCTGATGAAGGGAATCAGAGAACAACTAAAGAAATAGAGATTCTTTGTTCGTGGATAAGAAAACTCAGTATTATTAAGATATCCGTTATTCCCAACTTGGTCTATAGATTCAGTTCAGTCAAAATGCAAGCAAGTTATTTTGTGGATATCGACAAACTGAGTTTATGTGGAGAAGCAAAAGAATCTGGAATTGCCAACACAATATTAAAGAAGAACAGAGTCGGAGGACTGACATTACCCAACTGCAAGACTTAATATAAACATACGGTAAGCAAGACAGTGTGGGAGGCACCCGGGTGGCTCAGTCGGTTAAGCATCTGCCTTCGCTCAGGTCATGATCCCGAGGTCCTGGGATTAAGCCCCACATCAGTTTCCCTGCTCAGCAGGGAGCCTGCTTCTCCCTCTCCCACTCCCTGCTCATGCTCTCTCTCTCTCTCACTCTCACAAATTAATAAATAAAATTTTTTAAAAAGAAATCGAGGAAATCATGTGTGAGGTGAGGGGAGAGAAGATATATGGAAAAACTCTGTATTTCTGTTCCATTTTCCTGTTAACCTAAAACTGCTCTAAATAAGAAAGTCTTTAATATTTAAACAGTGAATGGTCTGCAGCAGACAATGAATGCTATGTGTCTTCCTGGGAAGACCACATTTCCCCGTTCTCCTAGAGTTCTGTTGGGCCCCAGTACCTGAGTTCTGGGAGCTAGAACGGAAGCAACATAAGCCATTTCCAGGCGTGGCCCTTCAGAATGTCCCTCCAGCTTTTTCTTCTTTTGGCAATGACCTTGCTCCAGATGATTGAGCTATAAGACTGAAGAGGGCTATCCAACCCACACTGGATTCTGGAAGAATGCGGGGAAAAAAAAAACCCACCTGTTATTGTGTTCAGCCGCAGAGCACCTCGGGATTTATTATTGCAATGTAGCATAATATAACTGGGCCAAAACAACCACCAAAACAAACAACAAATTAGCAGGTCCACTGCCTCACCTCTCCTCACTCTCCGTCTTGTTCCCCAGACTACCACTTGCAATGTTTCAGCAACTTCTTTGGGCATTTATGTCCACATTTCTAAATATGATTTTATTTCTAACTTTGGGTTTACCAATTTTAGGTAAAATCTATGAACTTCTTGTTACAGGAAGTGAGTGAACATTGTTAAATCATCAACAACCCTGATCGTCCCCCTTCCCAACTTTGCACTGTGATAAATATGACATTTGGGGTTAAGTCCACATTCAGTGTTTACATTATGCAGAATATGCAAATGTAGGACACTGATGAGCCAGAGAGTACAGTGACATTATGTTTCCTTTCTTTCTTTTTTTTTTTAAAGATTTATTTATTGGGGTGCCTGGGTGGCTCAGTCGGTTGTGTCTACCTTCGGCTCAGATCATGATCCCGGGACCTTGGGATCGAGCCCCGTATCGGGCTCCCTGCTTGGCTTCTCTCTCTGCCTGCCACTCCCCCGGCTTGTGCTCTCTCTCTCTCTCTAATAAAAAATTATTTATCAGAGATTTATTATTTATTTATTTATTAGACAGAGAGAGAGCACGAGCGGGAGGGGCAGAGGGGGAGAGAGAGAGAGAGAGCATCTCCAGCAGATTCCCTGACTGCAGAGCCAGACACGGGACTCGATCTCATGACCCTGAGATCATGACCTGAGCCGAAATCATGAGCTGGGTGCTCAACCGACTGCGCCACCCAGGCACCCCTATATTTCCTTTCTTGAACCAGCTTTAATTTTATTTGTATCTGTGTTTATATTTGTCTCGTTTTATTTTTATTTGCTTCACTGTTTTTTTTAAATTTCCGTATCACCAATTTTTTCCATACTTCTACAGTGGATATTCGTCATTCTTCCTTGCTGCCCAGATGTTAAACCCTTCCTGTATTTGGGGAATTTCCCCTTAGGAGACCTGTGGGAAGCAGAACCTCCACCAGAGAAATGGAAGACTCTAGAAGCTCACTTTCTCAGCCTCTAGCAGCTAAGGCACTCAACTTGGACATCACCCATCAGATGCACACATCTCAATAGGTAACTGCTGGCTGCAGAAGCAGAAAATGCAAGGACCATTTTTTAGGCAGAAGAAGTCACAGTGGGGCAGCAATGCACGGCCGCGGCAGTGACCTGTGCCGGGGACCGTCAGTGGCATCTCTGCAAGCTGCAGTGCCTGCTACTTGGGGACAAGAGCGGTGTCACCCTCCCTAGACCAGCTGACAGCCCAGTGGAGGAGCTGTTTCTAGTTGGGTAGCTATGATGGACGTTCTCCAGGCCTCATGGAATTTTACGAGTCACCTAATACTCTTTCAATAAATTCCCTTTCTCCGAATGAGATCTTGCCATTTGCAACGACGTGGATGGAACTGGAGGGTATTATGCTGAGCGAAATAAGTCAAACAGAGAAAGACATGTATCATATGACCTCACTGATATGAGGAATTCTTTTTTTTTTTTTTTTAAAGATTTTATTTATTTGACAGAGAGAGAGACAGCGAGAGAGGGAACACAAGCAGGGGGAGTGGGAGAGGGAGAAGCAGGCTTCCTGCTGAGCAGGGAGCCCGATGCGGGGCTCGATACCAGGACCCTGGGATCATGACCTGAGCCGAAGGCAGACGCTTAACGACTGAGCCACCCAGGCGCCCCAATATGAGGAATTCTTAATCTCAGGAAACAAACTGAGGGTTGCTGGAGTGGGGGGTGGGGTGGGAGGGATGGGGTGACTGGGTGATGGACACTGGGGAGGGTATGTGCTCTGGTAAGCGCTGTGAATTGTGCAAGACTGTTGAATCTCAGATCTGTACCTCTGAAACAAATAATGCAATATATGTTAAGAAAGAAAAAAAGAAGAAGAATGTAGCAGGAGGGGAAGAATGAAGGGGGGGAAATCGGAGGGGGAGAAGAACCATGAGAGACGATGGACTCTGAAAAACAAACTGAGGGTTCTAGAGGGGAGGGGGGTGGGAGGATGGGTTAGCCTGGTGATGGGTATTGAGGAGGGCACGTTCTGCATGGAGCACTGGGTGTTATGCACAAACAATGAATCATGGAACACTATATCTAAAACTAATGATGTAATGTATGGGGATTAACATAACAATAAAAAAATAAAAAAAAAGAAAGAAATAAAAACATGAAAAAAAAAATAAATTCCCTTTCTCCTTAAGTCTACTAGAGTTGGTTTCTCTTGGCTTACAGAGAAGAACAGCTAGTAGTACAGTTTTCCACATGGTCACATGCAGGGCCACCTTCCTGGGTGTGGAAGGCACCAGGACCCACGCAGGAGGCACCAGGCTCCATTCTCAGAAGAGCCCACCCACTTGCTCTGCTTTCACCATCTTGAAATTCTTAAGTTTTAAGCAAGAGGCTTCTTTGTTTTCCTCTTGCACAGGGGCCCTGCAAATTAGGCAGGCAGCCCTGGTTGCATCGAGTAGATAACATGTGAATTTCCCTATTTTCCGGGAGATCTCAATCCCGGAATCATCTGCCCTCCTCCTCCCATCTGGAATGAGCCCCTGCACAGGGGTCTTGCTGAATCCTCCTTGTGCCATCAGCTTGGAAGCTTTCCTTGCCTTGCTCCTGGGTTGGAGCCACTGTCTCCTGGATACTTTCTTTTTGTTTTTCTCTCATCTGGGTAGAGCCTATCATCAATCACTTTCTGAGAAAAAGTGCATGCGAGGTAAAATGCTTTGAACGTTTGTGTATCTGAAATTATGTTGATTCTCCCTCAAACCTAACTGATAGTTGGGCTAGATGCAGAGTTCCGTGTTAACAATATTTTTCACGCAATATTTTGAAGGCTGTGTTCCTCTGCCTTCTAGCTCCTAATATTATTTTTTGGAAGCTCGGGCCATTCTAATTCCCAAGTCTTTCAATGTGGCATGTTTCTGGTTTTTTTTTTTTTTTTTCTCAGTCTGAAAGCTTTTTGCCCACAGATTTCCTAGGGATGGTCCTCCAACATCAAAACATAATTCTTCATACATCGGAAGGTTCAAGCTGGGAATAATAATTACAGAACTTCCCTCTTTCTTTCTTTCTTCTTTCTTCTTTCTCTTTCTTTCTTTCTTTCTTTCTTTCTTTCTTTCTTTCTTTCTTTCATTCAACAAGTTATTTATTGAGCACTTACTGAGTGCCAGGTAGTCTGCTAAGCGCTGGGTTTACAAGGGTGGGCAGGGCAGACAGCGCTCTTGCCCTCAGTGGAACTCCTGTCATAGTGAGTGGATAAGTACGTGGAAAGAGATCCGACAATTGCATATTTCGGTACTTATTATGAAGAAAAGAGAGTGTTGTGAAAGTGAAGAATGAGGGTTGTCAGGGAAAGTCTCTCTGAGATCTGTAGGATGGGAAAGAGCCAGACAGGTAGAGAGTCAGGGTGGAATATTCCAGTTGGAAATTTCCACAGAAGCCGAAGTTCTTACCCCAGTCTTGTGTTCAGGTGAGCCTGATTAGGATTCCTGTTACCTCTCACATCTCATCTCTCACTCCCCCCAGCCCTCTGACCTCCTTGCTGTTCCTTGAAGATACTGGACGTGCCCCAGCCTCAGGGCCTTTGCACTTGCTGTCCCCTCTGCTGAGAATGCTCTTCCCCCACATTTCGGCATGGCTTGTAACCTCGCCTTCAGGGCTTCAAATACCTCTTTCTTGAGCCCATTTCTGGCTCCCATGTTGAAAACTGCGAACCCATCCCCCAACGTCTCTACTCCCCTCTCTCTGCTTTCCCCCCCACTTAGTACTGATTTCCATCCAACATGGTATGTTTATTTACTTCTCTTGTTTACAGTCTGTCTTCCTTCACTAAAATATAAGCTTCCCAAGGGCAAGGATTTGTGTGCATTTTATTCCCCACGATGTCTTCATTAACAAAAACAGGGTCTGGCACACAGAAGGTTCCTGATAAATATGTTCTGAGTGAATGATGGCTCTGAGTGGGAAAGAGCTTGGTGTATTTGGGCACAGTAGAAGGTCAGTGTGTGGGCCAGGGTGAGCAGGTGGGGCAGGGCAGAAGAGGAAGTTGGAGAGGTGGGCAGAGGTAGCCACATAGCCCTGGTAAGCCATGAAAAGGAGGGTGGATTCTATCCTAAGAGTAACGGAAGACCTTTCAAAAGAGCCTAAGCGATTGAGCAAAAGAGTCTAACACATTTGAAATTTTTTTAAAAAGTTTTATTTATTTATTTATTTATTTATTTGAGAGAAAGAGAGAGTGTGCGCAAGTAGAGGTGAGAGGCAGAGGCAGAGGAAGAAGCAAACTCCCTGCTAAGCAGGAAGCCCGATGTGGGGCTCGATCCCAGGAACCCAAGATCATGACTGAGCTGAAGGCAGATGTTCAACTGACTGAGCCACCCAGGCACCCCAAGTTCAACAGTCTTTTAGCTATGTGCCTGTCACTACAGACCAGGCCAGGACACAAAGATGAGTACACAAGGTCCTTGCCCTCAAGGAACTCATGGTCTGCTAAGGAAGACAGGCAAGCAAGCAAACCAATCAGTAATTACCATCCACAGCAAAAGCAGAGGTTTACCCATAAACCAGGTGAACCAAGAGCACAGAGTGGAAGAGAACAAGGGAAAGTTCCTTCCTGGGGGATGGAGAAGACTGGACTGATTCAGGAAATACTAAGAAGTAGACTCAGCCATGAGCCAAGTACAGAGAAGAGAAAACCCTAGGTTGAGGACTTGGAAGGCCAGGGCAAGGATTCCTCTGAGTTCTTGGTCCTAACTTCTGAGGACTGGTGGGATCTAACTTATCCTCCTCTGATCCTCTTGGAGTCCAACTGGAACATTAACTACCAAACTGGACTTGAAATTTGAAGGAAGATCTTACAAAAAGAGGTCAAGGTCCCGAAACCCATGCTCAGTTTGTAGCAGGGATCCTGAGACAAGAGTCAAGTGCAGATTTCTTGTCAAATCGGGACTCTGTTCACATTCTCCATCTACACCGCCTTCACCTGGGTCTCGGCCACCATCCCCTCTTGCTTGGACTATCACAGTGGCCCCCATTTCCTGGCTCATGTGTGCACACTCTCTCTTTCTCTCTCTCAAGTGAATGAATAAAATCTTAAAAAAAAAAAAAAAAAAGACTGTTGAACTTGATGGCCATAGCCACACTGGCCATGCCCTCAGGACAGCCTGATTGCTAAAGTCCTCATTGTGAGATAAGAAGAGCTGGCTTGTCCTTATCAGCCTGGAGTTCTCAGTCTGGTCAGGCCCAGACACTCTCCCCAGGCACATTCCCACATTAGGCAGAGACTTCCCAGACGCAAAGGACTACCAGAGTTCTCTCCGCTAAGGGGCGCCTGGGTGGTTCAGTCGTTAAGCGACTGCCTTCGGCTCAGGTCATGATCCTGGAGTCCCGGGATCGAGTCCCGCATCCGGCTCCCTGCTCAGCAGGGAGTGTGCTTCTCCCTCTGACTCTCCCCCCTCTCATGTGCTCTCTCTCTCTCTCTCAAATAAATAAATAAAATCTAAAAAAAAAAAAAAAATTAGTATTAGTTATCTCTCGCTGTGTAACGAATTATCCCCAAACATAGCAGCTTAAGACAACACTTATTATCCCATTGTTTCTGTGAATCAGAAAATTGGGAGTGACTCCAATGGATGGTCCTTGCTCAGAGTCTCTGATGAGGTTGCAGTCCAACTGTTGGCTGGGGCTGTGGTCATCTGAAGGCTTGACTGGGGCCGGAGGACCTGCTTCCATAACAGCTTGTTAACAGATGGTTAAGTGTCTGCCTTCAGCTCTAGTCATGATCCCAGAGTCCTAGGATCGAGCCCCCCATCGGGCTCCCTGCTCAACGGAAAGTCTGCTTCTCCCTCTGCTCTCTAGCTCTCTCTCTACTAAGTAAATAAATAAATAAATAAATCTTTAATGTAAAAAAAGAGCTGAGTCACTGAATTCAGCTCACAGTCAAGGGAAAGAAGGGAATTAGGGTCCACATTTTGAAGGGAGGGTCAGAGTTGGGGACACATTTTTAACTGCTTTATCCAGTCAAGAAGAAACAAGAAAATTGAAAGTCTTAAGGCTGCAAGAATTCCCATTGCTGTTAGATCAAGGGAATTTGGGCTGAAGAAGTTCTGCCTTGAGTTCTGGGCTGCGAAGGATGGCAAGTCTGTCCATTAATTCATTCATCCGTTCACTCATCTTTTCATTCCACAGCTATTCATTGAATATCGACTGTGTGCAGTTGGGAGACTGGACTACAGGCCAAACGGCTCGTGAAGAGGCACATTTATAATTAAAGCAACAATTGCTGACCTTTATAGAGCACTCAGTGTGTACCCAGTGCTGCAAAGAGCTTTAGATCTAAATACCTTATTTTAGCAAAAACTAATGATGTATTGTATGGTGACTAACATAACATAATAAAATAAAATTTAAAAATAAATAAATAAATAAATACCTCATTTTATCGTCCCAATAACCCTTTGAGATGGGTACTATTATTATTCCCCATTTTATAAATGAGAAGCCTAGACTTGGAAAGGCACGGTCAGGTGTTGTCAAAGGGTAGAAGCCATGATTTGAGTCGAAGGACTCTGACCCCCAAAGCCCTCATGCTTCTAGCACTACGCTGTGGGAATACTGGTCACAAGTATTATTTCTACTTTATTAAATTTTTTCAAAGATTTTATTTATTTATTTGTCAGAGAGAGAGAGAGCACAAGTGGGAAGGGAGTGTGAGAGGGAGAAGCAGGCTCCCTGCTAAGCAGAGAGTCTGATGCAGGACTCAATCCCAGGACCTTGGGATCATGAACCGAGAGGAAGGCAGACGCTTAACGGACTGAGCCACCCAGGTGCCCCTATTCTTACTTTAGTTATATGTCCCTGTTGTCCAGCTGAGGGCTCTGGGCCTCAGAGAGGTTGAGTGACTCGTCCAAGCTTGTTCTGGCAGAGCTGTGGGCTGCAAAGCCAGTTCCTGAGAGCTCCACGTCTGGGCTCTTTCTTCTAGACTCACGTAAGATTGAGACCTTTCTGTCCTGCTTCCTGCAGAAACAGAACTAAGATGGAAAAGGGCCCAGGGGAGCGGGGAGGAGTGAGGGAAGGGGTGAGATGATCACTGAGGCCTGGAAGCTTTTATAAGTGTGGATCTGCCCTGGTTGGTTGAAGAACACGTTGGAATCTCTCTGGAGGCTCCCGTGAAGATGCTCTGGAATTTCTGGTGCACCTGATGAGATGTTGCCGCACTGAGCCTGTCAGCCATCTGGCTCTTCCAGGGACGGCCTTTGTGGGGTCTGGATGCTCTGGACCCAGAGGCTGCAACAAATCATGTCAGCTGTAGTTAGTTAGTACGAGAGTCCTTACTGAGCATCAGGCATACTGCTAAGGTGCTGGCCACAGTTACTTGGGGCATTCTCACGGCTATAGACAAATCCATACTATTTATTATTCCTATTTTACAGAGGAGAAACCTGAGGCAGAGACAGAGTGACTTGCCTGAGCCCATGAAGGTATCCAGTCTTTTTTTTTTTTCTTTAAAGATTTTATTTATTTATTTGAGAGAGAGAATGAGAGAGAGAGAGAGCATGAGAGAGGGGAGGGTCAGAGGGAGAAGCAGACTCCCCGCTGAGCAGGGAGCCCGATGTGGGACTCGATCCCAGGACTCCAGGATCACGACCCGAGCCAAAGGCAGTCGCCCAACCAACTGAGCCATCCAGGCGCCCTGAAGGTATCCAGTCTTAAAGTAGGGTTCAGAGATTTGGGGAGCCCTAGTGCTTTAAGCCCAGTGGCCTGTGGTTATGGGACCTGCAGTAAGAGGTCCTGATTTTATGGGCACTCTTGCCCTGTGGGGCCCTTCCTTCCATAAAAAATATTAAACGTGACATTTTATGGGTGTGTTGGAATAAAGGTGAATCTAATCCAGACTGAATTCATTATTATATACTCTTTTTTTAAAATATTGCTTTTATTATTTTTTTTTTTAAAGATTTTATTTATTTATTTGTCAGAGAGAGAGAAAGAGCACAAGCAAGGAGAGCAGCAGGCAGAGGGAGAGGGAGAAGCAGGCTCCCCGCTGAGCAAGGAGCCCAACACGGGACTCGATCCCAGGACCCTGGGATCATGACCTGAGCTGAAGGCAGACGCTTAACTGACTGAGCCACCCAGGCGTTCCAGAATTCATTATTATATACTCTTAATCATTATTTTCATTTCTCTTCTGATTGTAAAATAAATGAAAATGAAAACAATTTTGTGGATCCTCGAGGTACCACAGGCTTTACGAGGTACCATGGGCTTTACGCACTATGAGTCCTATGGTTGATGGAGAAGTGGGTGCTTTCTGGGCATGAGTCCTGCTTCCCACACCTTGGCAGAATTACCTTACCTCTCTGTCCCCCACTTTCCCTCCCTGGAATGCAGGATTAAAGGGTAGCTCTATTAGGGGCGCCTGGTGGCTCAGGCATTAAGCTTCTGCCTTCAGCTCACAGGTCATGATCCCAGGGTCCTGGGATCGAGCCCCGCATCCTGCTCCGCAGGAAGCCTGCTTCTCCCTCTCCCACTCCCCCTGCTTGTGTTCCCTCTCTCGCTGTGTCTCTGTCTGTCAAATAAATAAATAAAATCTTAAAAAAAAAAAAAGAGTAGCTCTATTATATATGGTGATAATGAGGATGAAGGAAAGTGACACATGTAAAGTGCTCAATAAATCAATAAATGTTAATTAATTTTTTAATGGAAATATATTTGACATACAACATTGTGTAAACTTAAGGTGTACAACAGGTTATGCACATGTCGTGTACGTTTATATGTAGTACTATGATGGTCATTGTGGCAATAATTAGCACCTTTATCATGTCACGTAACTGTCCTTTCTTTCCAGTGGCTGGAATAATTAACTTCTAGTCTCTTAGCAAGTTTGCTGATTACAATGCAAGGTTGTTGTCTCTATTCACTACACTGTGCATTAGATCTCTAGGACTTATTTACTATGCATTGGAAGTTTGTATGCTTAAACAATGTCTGTCCAATCCCTTTATATCCCTTGATATTCTTATCTTTAAGTAACTTGTTGTGGTCCCATAGCTAGCAAGTGATGGGGTAGGAGTGTACCCCAGTTTTTCTGATTATATAACCCCTATATTTGGGACACGTGGCTGGCTCAGTTGGAAGAGTTGCACGCTCTTGGGGTTGATCTTTTTTTTTTTTTTTAAAGATTTTATTTATTTATTTGAGAGAGAGAGAGAGAGCACATGAGAGGGGGGAGGGTCAGAGGGAGAAGCAGACTCCCTGCTGAGCAGGGACCCCGATGCGGGACTCGATCCCGGGACTCCAGGATCATGACCTGAGCCGAAGGCAGTCGCTTAACCAACTGAGCCACCCAGGAGCCCCTGGGGGTTGATCTTGATCTTGATTTCCAGCCTCACATTGGGCATAGAGATTACTTAAAAAAAAAAAAAAAAAAAAAAAAGAGGGGCGCCTGGGTGGCTAAGTCAGTTAAGCGTCTGCCTTCAGCCCAGGTCATGATCCGAGGGTCCTGGGATGGAGCCTGTGGCGGGCTCCCTGCTCAGCGGGGCGTCTGCTTCTCCCTCTGCCTCTGCCCCTCCCCACCGCTCGTACTCAGTCTCTCTGTTTCAAATAAATAAATAAAAATCTTAAAAAAAAAACAAAAAAAAGAACAGCCAGATGAAGAAACACATAGGGCTTGGTCTGATAGGGTCTTGAGCACAGCAGCTTCTTCTGCCCCTGGAGTCCGGGGTGCGCTACTCTCCGGACACGGGGATGCGTTCTACCCGGAAGCTGACCTACCTGGAGCTCTCTGAATACCTTCGGTTAAGGCTTTTTTTTTATGGAGGCTTCATTACCTGGCACAATTGATTAAATCATTGGCCACTGATGGTTGAACTCACTCCCCTCCCCAGAAGTTGGGGGGTGGGGCTGAAAGTTTCAACCCTCTAATCACGTGGTTGGTTCCCCTGGCAACCAGCTTCCCAACCTCAGGGGCTTTCAAAAGTCACCATATTAATATAAACTCAGGAGCCGCTGAAAGGGGCTTGTTATGAATAACAAAAGATGTTCCTTTCACTTTTATCCCTCTGGAGCTATTTCAGGAACTGGGGACAAAAAGCAAATATTACAACAAAAGATATTTCGATTGCTCTTATCACTTAAGAAATGACAAGGGATTTTGGAGCTCTGTGCCAGAGACTGGACAAAGACCAAATATATTATTTCTTATTATATTACCATATTACAATAACATAACATGTGTCTAGTTTTAGCCATGAAGCCCGAATTGAGGTTAGGAAAAATGTGCCCCCCTGGGGTTATGGGGTGGGGGTGAAGAGGCAAGAGCTGGAAGTCAGAGTCAGTGGGCTTCAGTTGAAGTGCGCTGGGATAAGGGGGCCTAAGACTCTTTCAAGGTCTGGAGAAGAGCCCTCTCTCTCCATCACTCTCCCACCACCCCTGCCCCTTGAACCATACACAGATTTCTGGAGGCTGAACAATGGAATTTTTTTTTTTAGATTTTATTTATTTGAGAAAGAGAGAGAGACACACAAGAGGGGGAGGGCAGAGGGACAAGCAGACTCCCCGCTGAGCAGGGAGCCCAATGCAGGGCTTGATTCCAGGACCCTGAGATCATGACCTGAGCCAAAGTGAAACACTTAACCGAATGAGCCACCCAGGCACCCCTGAACAATGAAATTCTGCACTGAGGAAGTCAGGATGCTGAAATAAGCAAGCAGCAAACCAGATCCTTACTCATAGATTGACAGACTTGAAAGCTAGAGGGGATCTTAAGCATCATCTAGCTCACTGGGGTCACAGGGCTTTGAGGAGATAGGAATGAGGATTGGAGCTGCATTGTCTTGGGTTTGAATCCTAGCTTTGTTACTTACTAGCTGTGTGACCTTTGACAAGTTACTCAACCTCTCTGGGCCTCCATTGCCTCATGTAAATAGCGGATCATAATAATGCCTACTTCATAGGGCCATTAGGTGGCTTTAAATGAAATTTTAAATGAATTCATGCATGTAAGGCACTTAGAACAATGAAATTTTAAATGAATTCATGCATGTAAGGCACTTAGAACAGAGCTGGGCATACTGTAAATGCAATATAAGTGTCCAATTTAAAAAAGAATGACATAGGGCCCAACTAAGGGAGAGGCCAGGTCCCTGTCCTTGCTGCAGGCAGAGAAGCTCTGCTTTTATCTGTTTTATATGTCGGCCTTCCTTGTAAAATGTCATTAAAAGGAAGAACAAAGGTTGACCACCCCTGTCGTAATATAATCCCATATTTTACAAATGGGAAATGTAGCCAGGACAGCTAAGTGTTCTGCCTAATATCCCAGGACTAATGAGAGGAGGGCAGAGCAGTTGTAGGAGCTAGGGCGGGGCTGTTTCATCTACACTGTGCCGTAAGAAAATGGGATTTGGGGGTTTTGTTTCCCTAGGAAAGTCTTCTGGATCTATGTCAATAGCTCAACTTCTCGCTGGCCGGACTAAAAGCCGATTGTACTCATGAGCTTTGTACTCCTTAGTGGCAAAAGTCATTAAAGATGCCACATCAAGGAATTGTGTTCTCTTGTCCCCTGAGTAGTGGAGAAGACTTTGAGCAGTCTGGATGGTATTCCTGGGTGCTAGAACCTACCCTAATATCAACTTTGGGCTGGCTTCCTCCACATCCATTACATCCCTCCCCTACTGATAAACAGCTGTGAGACTCAGGGAATGGATGCAGCTCCAAGCCTCTGATCACTCTGCAATCCTGGCAATCCTGTGCCCTTTGCCAATGATTGGCTCCAGGACGGCAGGTCTAGGGCAATATGGGTCCATGAGACATCAGAGAATGTTTGCCAGGTTCTCAGTCCTGTTCGTTGTGAACTAGAAACACCTTGTTCTGGGATCTATGGGCAGCCCTCATGCAGCCATGAACTAGACCACGTGTGTGAAGTAGGGTAGAGAAAAATCCCGGAGTCCTGACTGCCCAGTCTGCAAGCCTCCACTGTCCAATATGGCGGCAACTAGCCCCATGTGGCTATTGAGCACTCGCCATGTGGTTAGGCCAAATTGAGATATGGTGTCAGTCTGAAATACACGCCAGCTTTTAAAGCCTTAGTATGAAAATAAAAGAATATGAAGTATCTCATTAGTAATTTTTATATTACAAGTTGAAAGGATAATATTTTGGAAATATTGGGTCAGGTAAAATTGTTATTAACATTGATTTCACTTGTTTCTTTTTACTTTCGTTAATTTGGCCTAGAAAACTGTAACTTACATGTGTGGTCTGCATTCTGTTTCTATGGGAGAATGCTGGTCTAGACTTGAAGTTTTGTGAGCTGGGAGACTCTCCCTGGATCATAATAATGGTTCCTTTACAGGAACATGAGAGCATAGAATAAGGAATGTCTGTGCTCCAGAATAGGTAATTCTGGAGGTTTACAACAGCGAGTTCTCATTCTTTTGGCTGGAAGTAGAGGTGAAAAATTAGACATTTCAATGGAAAATGTGAAACATACACAGAAGTAGAGAGAATAATGTAATGATCCGCCATCCCCCAGAACCAACAATTGTCAATGTACGGAAGACCCTTTTTACCTATATCTCCTCGAAATGTGCTGGGTTATCCTAAAGCAGAGCTCAGAGGCCAAACCCTTCCATTTGTAAATGCCTCATTACATATTTCTAAAAAACAAGACCTCTTCTTTTAGAAAATATAACTATAATACCATTAACACATTAAAAAAAACTTATTTTTTTTTAAGATTTTATTTATTTATTTGACAGAGAAAGACACAGCGAGAGAGGGAACACAAGCAGGGGGAGTGGGAGAGAGTACAAGCAGGCTCTCCGCTGAGCAGGGAGCCCGATGCAGGGCTCGATGCGGGGCTCGATGCGGGGCTCGATCCCAGGACCCTGGGATCATGACCTGAGCCTAAGGCAGACGCTTAATGACTGAGCCACCCAGGTGCCCCTGTGATTAATATTTTAATCGTTGAGTAAACAGACTGCCTTCCATAGTGTGGGTGGGCCTCATTCAATGGTTGAAGGCTTGAATAGAACAAAAAGACCAGCCTCCCTACACACAAGGGAGAGTTCTCAGCAGACTGCCTTTGGGTTGGAAATGTGCCATCAACTCCACTGGGTCTCCAGCCTGCCAGGCCATGCTGCAAATTTGGGACTCACCAGCTTCCCTAATTTTGACAGGCAATTCCTTAATAATCAATTGATTAATACTCTTGATTCTGTTTCTCTGAAGGAAACGAACATAGTGTCACAACAAATTTTTATATAAAAGGTTTTCTCCCATAACAAAAACAATACTTGCGTATTAAAGGAAGCACCCCAAGACAACCACTGCTAACATTTAGGTGCATTTTATTCCTGCCTTTTCAAAAAAAAAAAAATTTTTTTAATACAGGTGCACTCTCTCTACATAATTCTGTCCTCTGCCTTTTAAATTTAACATCATAACAAATTGCATTTCCTTATATTATGACTAAACTTGTAAACATTACTTTTTCCTGATTGTAAAATAAAAGTAATACATGCTTATCGGTAGAACATTTGAAAAATATAAAAAAATGTAAAGAATGCATGAAAAGTCTCCTATAACCCTAGCACACATTAATATATTTTTGTAATACATTCTAGTCTGCTTTTTCTTTGTGGAAACCTTTTAATAATACATTTTTCTACTTTTTTTTAACTTTACAATCTGATTTTTAGAGAGCTTCATAGTAAAGTATATCATATAAATGTACCATGGTTTCTCTTACATGCATATTACCCCATTTTTGAACTGTAAATGTAATTTAAACTGTAAGTATATAACATATACTAAGCAGAGATTTCATACATCACCATTCCCCTCTGGTTGGACATTTAGGAAGACCCAGTAAATATTAAAAATACCAAATGGTTTCTCCTTCCTATCAGGTTCCTGCAAATCTGGTTCCTTTGTCAAGTTTACCCCCAACCTCTTTCTTTCTAATCCAACATTCCATACTCACTTAGCTATACTTGTCTTCGTGTGCAGGATGTGTGAACGATAACAGCGGGGGATAAGTTGGATGCTTGCCTGAGGATCTCAGGTCTCAGACTTTATTTTACAGGCAATGGGGAGCAAGCAGAGATCTTTGAATAACAGAGGGCCTTGAGCAGATCAGATCTGTTTTTCAGAAAGATCGGTCTGGTAGGAAATTCACAGGAGGTGCACACAGGAGGTGATGAAGGCGGGAAGTCTAGGTGAGAAGTTTTTCCATTAATTTAAATCAAGAGTCAGGGGCGCCTGGGTGGCTCAGTCGTTGAGCGTCTGCCTTTGGCTCAGGTCATGATCCCAGGGTCCTGGGATCGAGCCCCGCTTCGGGCTCCCTGCTCCGTGGGGAGTCTGCTTCTCCTTCGCCCACTCCCCCTGCTTGTGTTCCCTCTCTCGCTGTGTCTCTCTCTGTCAAAAAATAAATAAAAAATCTTATTTAAAAAAAAAGTTAAATCGAGAGTCAGCAAACAGTGCAAATAGGAATAAGACAGATGGAAGAAAGATCTTGCAGGGAAGGAAGGGACAAGACTTGGTCATCAATGAGGAGAGAAGAATTTGGTAAAGAGACCACTGGCAATTGAGGATGGTGAAGCCATGTAAGTAAAACCTTGCCCTTCTGCCCCACAGCCCCTGCAAGGCAGACAGCTAGAATCTACTCCCAGGAGGCTCCCCACCTTACTATAGCCAGCCAATCACAAACAGCTTACAGTCAAGGGGATGGTGTAAGACATACTATTCCTGTGCTCTCCACGTGTACCTTCTCTTCCACTTTGCCTTTCTTTTTCGTCTTCTAGCCCTCAGCTCCATCCACCACAACCCCTTGTGACTGAGCCTAAGAGACCTATTTCTTTCTTTTTTTTTTTTAAGATTTTATTTATTTCTTTTGAGAGAGAGAGAGTGCATGAGCAGAGGGGAGGGGCAGAGGGAGAGACAGAAGTAGACTCCCCGCTGAGCAGGGAGCCCAATGCAGGGCTCGATCCCAGGACCCCGGGATCATGACCTGAGCCGAAGGCAGATGCTTAATGGACTGAGCCACCCAGGCACCGAGACCTATTTCTGTCCAACCAATATTGATAGGTTCTTGCAGATCTTTGGGGCAGTATGTTAAAAGACCTGCCTTCTCATCTCTTTCCAGGGTTGACAATGGGAAGGAGCAGAGAGAGTGCAGAGCCCAGAGAAACCCATCCTGCCACATAACCAAGAGAGGAAACATATAAAGGACCAGGTTTGAAATTCACAATGCTAATTTCCACTCGATGCACTGCCCTTTTAGTGACACAGGTCTTGTCTGCTGTTGGACAGAGGGTGGCGTGTTCTCGGCAGGTGATGTCATTGCGGTGATGGAAGCAATAATGGGGACGATACTGGAGTCTCCGTTCTTCTACCTATACTGTGGCCTGAGGATTACCAGCACTGTTGCAGCTCTGCCTGAAGGTAACTTTCTCTTCAAGATCAAGTTCTGCTTTCTGATTGAAGCAGTTGTCATCTTTGCCAAGAGGCTGTGTCTGGGGCGGGGGATCCTTGACCAGGTCCTCACCTTCATCAAGGTGTCTGTTGGTGGAGAACGTCCTTTTCTCTGGCTTCACGATTCTATGTGGTAGACACCACACCAACCTCACAGTTGCTCTTGGTCCCGTCTTACTGCTTCCCAGAGGAGGAGGCTTCCTTGATGGGGGGCTTTGGGCGAAGAAATGGGGAATGCTTGGCTCAGTGCCATCCTTCCTTTCTTCCCGCTGTCAACACACGTTTTCTTCTGTTCCTCCACGGGTCTCCCCCAGTCCGGCGCTGTCTCACACTGGGTGGGTAAGTCTGCCTCGTTCTGGAGGGAGAAATTAGAAAGACCCGAAGTCGTACACATAAAGCCAACATCTCCATAATCAGCTCTATTGATCATAAAATGATACTTTCATCTCCACCTACTTGATTCCTGTGCCTTCCCTTCATTTTGTTCCAAATTCAAGTAGGGAAAAGTGGCACATTATTTCGTGGGCTCTTCCCAAACCCTAACAGCCCCTGTAGAGACACATCTAAGACGCCTATAATCAAATTAGAGAATTGGACCTCCCAATAAATAGAAATAACACATAATTCATTTTAAGTCTAACAACAGAGACAGCACATAATTCATTATAAGTCTAGCGACGAAGTGATGGGATTTCAAAAAAAAGTTGTGTTCTTCCAATCTGTAGCTAAAATATTTACATGGGGCCCTGGTCATACGCAGGCGGTGGTTTACAGAGCACAGCCTGTTCAAACCAAACAGTTGCTCTGTTCCTGATTTTGGAAACTCGTCAAGGAATCAGTGTTTACTTAGACAACTTGGGCCCCAAGCGGCTCTTGTGTAGGCTGGATTCAATCCAAGGAGAAGCCATGGCCCGGGAACATTCTTCCTTCTCCCCTGACCATTGAAACTCAGACCTCTCAGCTCTCCAGAGCCCTCTGGAGGGCATCTGGTCCAGCCTCTGGTCAACCCGTCCAGTTCTCTTGCTGGACTGTGTAGATGGAGTTCTGTTTTAGAATTGGCCCCTTGGCACCCAACCTAATGAATAATCCTGTGTGTGAGTGTCTTATTCCTTTCACTCTCAAAAGAGAGGGTGTAGGCTTCAGGGCAAAGGATTTGATGATTAATATGTGGATGCCTTGAATTAGTCTGGCGCATAATGCAGGGGTGGTCCAGCTGTGGGAAACAGACCACGGAGAACCTAGGAAGGTCATGTCTGAGTGTCCAGGAAATCAAATTTCGGTTCAGAGTAAGAAAACAATCACAACATTATTGAAGAACAATGTGTGCAAGTATAAGGATCAACAGTAATGCATGGGAAAAGCACATGCCATATTACCTAGGCTCTCAATAAAAGTGGTAATTGCTATGGATGTTCCCATTGAGATAATTTTGAAAGTGAATGAGATCAGTATGTGGGTAGGCCCCGTGGCAATGATAATGGCAGGGTGAAAGTAGCAAATAGCATTTGTTTCTGTGTGCTCCATCCTTCTTTCTATTTGGCAACTATCTTTCCGCAACCTTAGATGGTTCGATCGGACGGTCACTCCCCCTGCCAGTACAATGGTGGACAATGACTTAGGCCAGACCAATCATGGTACCAATCTTTCCTTGCAATGTGATTGGTCCCAGGACAGACCTGTTACACAAGCAGGGCCAATGAGAATCCTTCTCTGAGATTTGGAATCCTCCTCTCCCCCTGAGGTACATTGGTGTAATAGAACGTGAGCCTTGGTGTCTGAAGGTATGGATTCTGGCTCATGAAGTTGGGCAAGTTTTTTTTTTTTTTACTTCTTTGAGCTTCAATGTCTTCCTCTTAGTATATAATGGAGTAAAACCTATCCTGCAGGGTTGTGAGGATTAATGAGAATAAAATACATATAGCACTTGGCACATGGTGGACATCAATGAACGGCTTCTGTTGAGAACATTCATGATAAAAAACAATACTCTAACCCTCCCCACTCTCCCGCCCTGCCTGATCGATCTTCACTCTGTAAAGCACTTCCAAACAACTGTAATTGGGAGACCCGACTTTTTAGTGGGGAGGGGCCATCCTTAATTTTCCCTGACCCTTGAACTCTCTGGAGAGTACAGATGGGATGAGAGAGTAAAACCTTAGGATGGAAAAGTCATAGTCCAGCCAGTCCATT
This sequence comes from Halichoerus grypus, assembly GCF_964656455.1. Lineage (NCBI taxonomy): Eukaryota > Metazoa > Chordata > Mammalia > Carnivora > Phocidae > Halichoerus > Halichoerus grypus. Next base: position 173,470,941 of record NC_135716.1, read on the forward strand.
GATAACAGGTGGCCAGGATCCAGAATTCAAGAGATTGTCTTCAGTCTAGACGCTAGATCAGTGCTACCTGATAGAACTTTCTGCTATGTTAGAAACATTCTATATCTGTGCTGTCCACTACAGTAACCACTAGCTGAGTGTGACTGTCGAGCACTTGGAATATGACCAGGAGACCAAGGCACCAAATTATTTTATCTAAATTAATTTAAACTTAAACACCCACGCATGGGAATGGCTACCATGATGGACAGAGCAGCTGTGGATGGAAGCTGGCTTTGGCAGACACCAAGGTGGGTGAGAATGATACCCAGTACTTGCGTGGGCAGGAGCTTGAGCGAGAAGGGCTAAGACTTGGGAGCATGTGGGTCTCCAGGGTTGGAGCAGTGGGTAAAGGCAAGTCATCTATCTAGTTAGCAACTTAAAACTATACATGCTGGTTTCTGGGCTCTGTGTGCCAAACTACAGGACTTCTGAATACTATGTCTGATAATTGTTTTGTTAATCTGTAAATTGCAAAGTAATTTAACCACATTGCAGAAAGATTAGTCGCTAGAGGAGGAAAAAAAATCCCTCCAAATCTCCCCACACAATGATGATCATATTTCTAGGTTTCCTTTCAGTCCTCTGCACATGCATGTTTATAAAATCTCTATGGACATATATTTTGTAGTCCATGTCTTCTGTGTATCATAAAAACTTTTCTGTGTCATCATATTCCTTGTTTCATTTTCAATAATTATAAAATATTCAACTGGCCGCACTCACTATTATTCATAGGACCATCCCCTAATTTTTGTATTTTTTAGGATGTTTCTAACTTCTTTCAGAATGATGCTGGGATAGGTGTCCTGGTGCACATAAGTCCCCAATACCCCCCCACATATTTTTGTGTGGCAGCGGAACATTAGCTCTGAAGGCAGGCAGACCTGGGTTTAAATCCTGAGCCTTCTTCACTTGATAGCTACATGACCTCCAGTGAGATCATTCATCTCCCTGGGCTCCAATTTTTTAATCTATAAAATGGGAACAATAATATCTGCCTTTCTGGGTTGGATATTTGTAAATTGCCTCCCATACTGCCTAAGACTGAGGAGATGTTCAAGGAATTACAGCACTATTATATATTTTAAAAATTATAATTATTTTGGGGGTGCCTGGGTGGCTCAGTAGGTTAAGTGACTGACTTGATTTTGGCTCAGGTCATGATCTCAAGGTTGTGAGATCGAGCCCCACGTCAGGCTTCATGCTGGGCGTGGAACCTGCTTGAGATTCCCTCTCTTCCTTCTTCCTCTTCCCCTCCCCCCTCTAAAAAAAAAAAATATATATATATATATATATACAATTATTTTTAGGAAGTTCACTTACTGGTATTCTTTATAGTCTAGTCAGAGGACCTCCAAATTTCGAGAAGTTTCCTGATTTGTTTATGCTAATGAGTCTCTTGGCTGGTCACTCTTGATTGGACCAGGATCCCCAAGGGCTTAGATGCTGGGAGGCCATGGGTCCCTAAGTGGGGGCTGTGGGACACTTGGGGAGGCACTGGGGGAAGGTGCAGAACAGGCTAGGGAGGTGGATGGGAGGGAGATCTGTCCTTTACCTACTAACCAAATGCACCATCCTCCCCTTAGGCTGACTTCCCAGAGCTCTTCTCTTCCCACGGCCATGGGTGGTGTGACAACTGAAAACAGGAATGTCAAAGTGAGGGCAGAGGAGGAATTAGGAGGTGCTGGTGAGATGCACTTTCCTGCCGGAGCTGGCAGCTGTGGGCATACAGATAAGGCGTGGCATTTGGAATTCTGCTCTCTGGGGGGTTTTAGTCCCACCTGAGCTACTGAGAGCAAATCATTAAGCCTCTGTGAGCTCTGTTTTCCTTGTTGGTTAAATGGCAAATAATAATAATAATGTCCACATGGAATTATGAAGCTCACATAATAAAGAAACAATAGCTTTCCTCCGCAGGCACGGAGCACCTGCTGCGTACCAGGTTCCAGGGTGCGTGGTGAGTGCGCATGCCCTTCTCCGGATGTCACAACAGTTCCTAAAGGTAGGCATCATTATTTTCACTTTACAAGGAGGAAATCAGGGGGGCGAAGGCCCCTGCTTACCTCCCGGGCTCCCCCATGCTTTATAGACTGTAAAGCCCTGGACGTTGTAATTTGTTGTTACGATTCTCTGGAGTTCTTCTCAGCCCGTTCCCTGGAGATTTCTGCTAGAAAGTTCTAGAGGACTGCACAGTGCATTGAGCAAATTGATTTGACTTATCCTTGGGGAACACCTCCTGTATGCTAGGCATGGTGCTGGGGATTCAGCAGTGACCACCACATACAAATCACCCTCAAAGAGGATACATTTTTGCGTGGGAAGACTGACAAATAAACCAAAAACGAATATGCCCTGTGATAAGTACTGGGAAGAAAAATTAAACCGGGAAGGGGGTTGAGTGTGATTGTGCGTCCAGTGGTCAGAGAGGGCTCTGGGATAGGGTGACAGCTGCAGTCAGCAGCAGGGCATTAAGGTCTAGCTACAAGATCGTAATCTGTGTCAGGACAGACCCTGAGCTCTTGCTCGTCCCTGTAGCTCCAGTCCCCAGCAGAAGTTCTGGTTCCTGGTAGGTCCTCAATAAATATCTGGCGATTGAGTGAATGAACAAGCAGCCATTGTCTCAGATGTGCCGGGGAAATGTCCACTTTAGGGTAGGCATGGGCTTTTCAATTCAGTTCCTACCAGCCAGCGCCTATGGAGGACCTTCTGTGTGCTGGGCGCTGTTCCTGCCTCCGTGGCTGCACAATGACCCTTTCCCTTGGAGCTTGCAATTTAGCAGTCTTAGGAGGGAGAGAGAGAGAGAGAGAGAGGATGAAAGAGAATAAGGGAAGAACAAAGGGTTAAGTGCAAAGAATAAGGGTTTCAGGATCAGGAAGGACTTCAGCAAGTGTATGGCCTGACTTTTTTTTCTTGGTGCAAAAAATAGCTAGTTCTGCTTTTTGGACTGGGACTCGCTGAGTCAGGGGTTCAAAGAGAACAGCATGAGGATGGGAGTGGCAGATGTCATCTGCGGCAGCTGGTGATACCCCAGGGACTGACTGTGGCCTTGAAGATGCTTCCCTCCACCCCCTCTGGCTCAGGAATCAAGGTCAGGGGCAGACAACCAAAGCTCAGTTCCCTGGGGTCCCGATCCCAGCCTCTCAACCAGGCCAGCCCTTCCCGACAACATCACCCGTGTTCCACCCTTGGACTCCACACCAGGCTCAGCAGAGTCTCAGAGGCCAAGAGTGTGAGAAGAATCATCCCAGCATCTGTTATTAACTATTATTTCCATTCTTTTGGCCGTGCTTCCTCCTTAGCCCTGAAGACGCTGGGTCAGTGTTTCTTTCGGCACAAACGACCGACCGATCTGCCCGGGCCTTTGTTCAGCCTCACAAAAGAAGAGGATGATTATGAAAAGAACAGATTTTGCATTCCATCTTTACCCCAGATGACATAGTCTTGATCCCTAAAATAACTCCAGATCTCCTGGGTGGAACTGGTTCGTTCCTTTTCATCTTGCTATTTTGCAACTGTTTATGGAGACCATCACCATAGTGATATTATCAGAGCAGGTCAAATGAAACTCCAAACCCTTGGGTTGTTATTGGTTTTTCCTTTGTACCTTGGAACATGACTTTTTCACCCCAAACCAGCTCTTTCATTTCTTATAAACACTTAAGTTTTCAGCTCCAAATCAGAAGCAGCCCCTTCTGACTGATTCCCAGCAGTTAAAATCACAGAGGTGGTCCACACTGGGACGACGGGTGGAAGTGCTTGAGCTGAGTTTCCAAATTGAAAAGCGTATTTACCAGAAATCTCCTTTTCTTCAGATAAAACTTGGGTCAAAGTTTCAGGGTGTTGAAAGAGGCACTAAATAAACTAAGAATCTGAAGGATTCTTCAGTGTTTGGTCCAAGGAACATGGCTACAGAGTTCAACAAATAAACGCAGCTGCCGTGGGGTGAGCCTATAGCAAATGCTTATCTTCTTGATTATTTTTTTTTAATAATCATCATCTTGGACAAAAGCCTTTATTATGGCATTCTTATGCACTGCCGGTGGGGTTGTGAATTTGTATGACTTTCCTAATTGAGAACTTGGCAGTGGGTAGGAGAGGCTTTGACAACGTGCCCTTCCTTTGACGCTAACTTCTACTCGTGAGTTCTAAAGAACTAATGAGGGATGTGACCAGAGGAGTACACACAAAGACGTTCGTTGCTAATAATGGTGAAAAATTGGAAATGACCTAACTGTACAACGTGAGGAGGTTGCTTTTAAAAAAAATCATGAGCTATCCATACAATGGATACTAAGGCACATTAAAAATTATGCCGTAGGAGAATCTTTAATAACGTGTGAAATATTTATGATGTGTTATTAGGTGGAGAAAAAGCAGGTTGCAAAAATATGCCATTTTTGTAAAATATTTATATATGTGCAACAGACAAAGATCGGAAGAATAGGTTCTAAAAAGACAGCAGCGATGGTTTCTTGGGTATTTTTCTTTTTTTGGTGATTTTATCTGTAATTTTTCTGCAATGAGCAGGTATTTCTGTAGCCGGATGCTTAAAATGCTATTTTGAAGAATAATAAGCTGCCATGCCTCTTCAAATCATCTCTCTGATGGTCCTACTGGGCAGAAACAGAGTCTTACTCCTGGAGCCTCCTTGCATAAAGCTCATGAGATAGGAGGTCCTCAATGATCTGTTATTGTGGTTGGAATAATGAATTCACTATATGGTCATGGAACCCATAAATATTTAGCCACCATGGGTTTTCTGCCTATTTGGAGTTTAAGGTCACAGATCTACAAGGCTGACATAACTAGGTGTAGAATGCGTGGATACCATAATAAGACTGGCAAATGTGTTTACAAAATACCAAGACTCGTTTGATGTTTGGTGAGAACAATGAAGATTGTTGGGGGGTGGGGGATAAATATGAAGAGCAGAACTATGAATATCATACTATATGCCACAAGCCGATTGCTTATTTAAATCTCACAACAACTGTATGTGGTAGGTATGATACCCTATTTTATAGCTGCGGAAACCAGGATATGGAAGTTCGGCCACCTGACCTTTCAACATCACAGGGAGAAAGAAGATGCGTTTATTCAGCAGAGAGCCCAGTTTATGACTGGAATGGTGGAGGTAGAAAGGGAGAAGAGGATGGAGAAGGAAGACCTCTACGTTTATAGCGTGGTCCCAAGAGTCTTTTACCAGACTGGTAAACATTTAGCTTGCTGGCTAGGGAAACGGAGAATAATTTTAATTACCCACCTTCGAGCCCTTGGGGATGATGTTGATATAAAAATGAGGATTCTAGGGTGTCCTTATAAATCACCCTATAATCAGCCTCACTCGCTTGTGGCAAGTGGTAGAAGCTTTGCAGTAATATATAGCGCAGATGTGCCAGAGAGTAAATTATATAGAACCCTAGAATCTATCCTCCTTATGATCACCACTCAAAAACATCCAGACACCTCTTTGTTTTGGGGTGATGTAGAAGAGGGAGAAAAGCATAGGCTTTGGGGTCAGACAGACCTCTGTTCAAACCCTGGCTCACCGTCTGTGTAGCTGTGTGATTTTTGTCCCGCATCCCTGGCTCTACCTTGAGATACCTATGGAACTTTCACACTTTTAGGGAAATCCTGCTTAAATCGGTCGCCCCAAACATCGCCTGCTATACTGGAAGCTATCACGGGGAGCTCTTTAGACCTGTATTAGCCAGGATAATGCTAGCTGCTGAAACAAACAGCCCCCAACTCTTAGTGGCTTACGACCACACAGGTTTATTTTCTCCCTGAGACAGTCTGATTGGATGTTTCAGTGGACTGTGCTAGGAGGCGATTCAGGCTTCTTCCACCTTGGAGTCCTCCCTCACATCCTCTGCGTTCAGCTAGCAGATGAACAAAGAGAGAGAGATTGAGAGATTGGCACAAGTCACAAGCGGCATTTTATGGCCATACCTGCAGGTGGCTCAGGTCACTTCCTCTCACATTCCACTGGACCAAACCCCATCACATGGCCACAACCGCTGTCAAGGGGAGCTGGGAAAGACAGACTATGTTTGAGCCCAGGAAGAAGTGGAAAAGGTGGATGCGTGGCCTGCCTAGCCACCTACCTGCAGCGATCACAGGTAGTGTAGAGCAGGGTGAAAAGTCATCCAGATGAAGCCCAACAGAACTGTAATGGCAGCTGTCCAGGGATTGGTGCCTGACGGGGAAATCTGGCAATCAGAGTTTTCTTGATCCATATACGTTTTAAATGGGCCCAGATCTTACAGGATCTAAGATCAAGTATATCTGATCCTGTCTGGCTGTTTTAAGCTGTGAAATGGGCAGCATCAATGAATGTTAGAAATGGACAACATCACGACTGGCATTGCTCTGGGCCCCTGTGCTGAATCAACCTGACGCACCATGCCCTCCGCTTTCCTCCTTTGCATTTTGTCCCACATCTGCCTGCTTTCAGACCTCGTGATTCATTTTCCCTACTTTCAGGTCACTTTACCTGCTGGGCCAGATACTTGCCGTCACTTCTCCGCCTTTGACCTTTTTGGCCAGAATCTGGAGTCTTTCTGACTATAGTGGCATGAATTGCCTTAGATAAATAGGTCACCAGGTCTAGCCTGGCCCTAGGAGTCAACAATCTCAGTAAACGTCCTCTTATGCTATGCACTCCATTGAGTCCCCTGAACAAAAAAGAAAGCTAATATTTGTGTTTATGTATTTAGGAGGATTGCAGCTTGTGTTAGTGAAGAGAATGTCATTTTCTTTCAAAAAGATTTAAAGTCCTATATGAGGTTAAACAATGCTTTTACGTGGCTCTGAAATCCTTTTCTTAAATGGTATCTTTGGAAAAGCAGGATTGTTTTATTTTAATCAGGTCTGATTTATTGGGTCTTTTGTAGCTAGTGCACTTTGTTTCCTAAGACACTTTTGCCTACCAAATGTCGTGAAGAGTCTCTCTCATGCTTTCTTCTAGAAGTTTGATACTTTTAGCTTGTTTTTAAGATTTTATTTATTATTTATTTATTTATTTATTTAAAGATTTAATTTATTTATTTAACAGAGAGAGAGAGCACAAGTAGGCAGAGCGGCAGGCAGAGGGAGAGGGAGAAGCAGGCTCCCCGCTGAGCAGGGAGCCCGAAGTGGGGCTTGATCCCAGGACCCTGGGTGACCTGAGCCGAAGGCAGACGCTTAATCGACTGAGCCACCAGGCGCCCCTAAGATTTTATTTTTAAGTAATCTCTACACCCAATATGGGTATCAAACCCACAACCCCGAGATCAAGAGTTGCACACTCCTCCAATGGAGCCAGCCAGGCGCCCCAGGTCTATGGTGCATTTTGAGTCTATGTTTATGTATGGTGTGAGGAATGGGTCAAGGTTCATTGTTTTCTGGGCGCCTGGGTGGCTCAGTTGGTTAAGCATCCGACTCTTGGTTTCGGCTCAGGTCGTGATCTCAGGGTTGTGAAATGGAGCCCCATGTGGGGCTCCAGGCTTAGTGGGGAGTCTGCTTGAGATTCTCTTTCTCCCTCTCCTTCTGCCCCTCCCCCTGCTTGCATGCATGCGCACGCTCTCTCTTTCTCTCTCTCTCAAATAAATAAATCTTTAAAAAAATGAAAAAGATTCATTGTTTTCTACATGGATCTTCATTTGATCTGGCATTGTTTGTTGAAAACACTGTTCCTTGCCACTTGAATTACACTGGCATTTTCGTCAAAAATTATTTGAATGTATATGTGTGGGGTCTAATTTTGGATTATTCTGTGTCATGGATCTGTGTGTCTATCCTGCCAACGACACACTGTTTTGATTTCTGCAGCTTTATAGTAGGGCTTGAAATCAGGTAGTGTACATCCTCTAACTTTTATTTTTCTTCCTCAAGATTCTAAGATCTTTGCATTTCTATATACCATTTAAAAAAAATCTGGTTGATTTCTTTTTTCTTTTTTAAAAAAGATTTATTTATTTTAGAGAGAGCAAGAGAGCAAGCACGAGTTGGGGGAGGGGCAGAGGGAGAGGGAGAGGGCGAGAGAGAGAATCCTCAAGCAGATTCCCCACTGAGCACAGAGCAGGGCTTGATTCTGGGACCCCAAGATCATGACCTGAGCCAAAATCAAGATTCAGATGCTTAACCGACTGAGCCACGTAGGTGCCCCTCCAATACATTTTAAAACTGGCTTGTCAATTTTTAGAAAAAAAAACTGCTGGGATTTTTAATTGGATTGCACTGAATCTATAGATCATCAGAATGAACATCTTAACAATACTGAGTCTTCCAATCCATGAATAGGGTACGTCTATTTATTTAGCAACTTAATTTCTCTCAGCAATGTTTTCTAGTTTTCAGGGTACGCAGGACTTGTGCATCTTTCATTAAATGGATCCCTAAGTATTTTTTGTGTTTTGATGTTATAGTAAATTTTTTTTTAAGATTTATTTATTTATTTGAGAGAGAGAGTGAGAGAGAGCGAGCACCAGGGGAGGGATAGAGGGAGAAGAGAATCTTAAGCTAAGCAGACTCTGCACTGAACATGGAGCCCGACATGGGGCTTGATCTCATGACCCTGAGATCACAACCTGAGCTGAAACCAAGAGTCAGTTGCTCAACCAACTGCACCACCCAGACGCCGCAGTAAATGGTTTGTTTGTTTGCTTGTTTGTTTATTTATTTAATAATTTCTATGCCCCATGTGGGGGTCAAACTCACAACCTTGAAATCAAGAGTTACATGCTCAACTGACTGAGCCAGTCAGGCGCCCTGGTAAATGGTATTTTTAATTGTTGCTCTGATTCATTTTTCCAACATTTCACTAGACTGGTCCCTCAGTCCTGCCACTCTACCAGCTCCTGCGTCATTTCTGCATCTGGTTTAGTTTTATTTGCAACACTGCAGTGTCTGATTGGAATGAGGGATGAGCACTTTGGAGGAGTTGAGGTTTGCATCCTGGATGGCTGTGCTTGGAGGTTCTCTGGCTCACCATCTGACAGGCTTCATTCACAGAGTACCATGTCTGGTACTATGCTAATTGTTAGTGAGAGGACTCACAGCCCCTGCCTCAAGGAACCCAGAAAGTAGTAGGGGCAAACTGCAAGTATAAAGGTGTTCAAAGTACAAGGTTTCCAGATGAACAGAGAGCAGGAGGTCCCAAACTCAGCTTTTGAGGGGATTGTCAGGGAAAACTACATGGAGGAAGGGTCAGCCTTAGATACATTTTAGAGGCCCATCCCAAGCCTGGTGGGCGGCTGGCTGGCCAGCTTAAGAAACTAAACATGAATTCTCCCAAATATGCATATAAAAACTCCAACAGCTGGCCCACATGTGAGAGGCCTTTCTGTAACTCTGAGCAAGACCCCACAGATGGTCAGAATACAAATAGTTCTGGTCCAGCAGAAGGCAGCTGTGAGTTCTCCCAGGTACCTACTAGAAAAGCCAAAACAAAAGCCCTAAGATGATGGTGTCTAAGCTCAGACTAAGATATCCTCTTGGCACTGACTTTGGGGATGTATTAAAAAGAAATGGATTGCTAGTGGCCTGTTTACCTTCCCACTTCTTGCTACATGTTCCTTCACGATGCTAAGCGGTGAAAAAAGTTGATCTAAGCTGTTTAACCAAGACTGCCTCCTCTATAAATCACACAGTGTTCTGTCTTCAAAGGAAATCAGGATTTTGTTTTGCCTGTACCCAGTCCTGCTTAGGGTTGCAATGACTAGAAATTTCTGAGACCCAAAAGGAGCCTGTCTCATTGTCTTGCATGAGCTTACCCAGAATGCATGGCTGTATGACCATCTTTTGGTTGCTTTTTTTTTTTTTTCTATTCTCCAGCATCCCTTTCTCTTTCTTCTTGTAACAGTACCCAGATTTCCCCCCATCGTCAGGGATAGTTCCCTCCCCCCATGATCTGGTCCCCATCCCTGCCAGCTTCAGGGGTGGGCTCATGACTGAGGCCAAGAGCATGGTTGAGACTGCTGAAGGAGAGGGCACAAAATAAGAGGAGAGAGCCCATGATTGATCCTCAAGGGACCCTGTCATTTAGTGGTTGTGTAGAGGACAATGAGTCTGCAAAGAACACAGAGAAGGAACAGTCATAGAGGTAGGATTAAGACTAGGAGAGTCACGCAATGTCATGGAAGCCAATGGAAGAAGGTACTTCAAGGAGAAAGAAGTGACCAATAGTGTCAAATGATCCTGGGGAGTCAGAGGGAGTGAGGGTTGATCAAAACCCATGTGGTTTTGACATGGAGGTATGGGTGACCTTGGGGTCATTTCGGTGGAGGAGTGATGGAATAGAATGGGAGTTAGGAAGTGGGGAGAGGAAATCCTGACAACTGTGTAGCTGTGGGAGGCAGGAGATGGGCAGTAGGCTAGAGGGGGTGTGGCATTCATGTAGGCTTCTTTTCTTTTTGTTCCCTTAAACATAAGATGGGAGACACTTAGGTATGCTTAGAAACACAGCAATCCCCTAGTTGAGAGGAAGTAGTTGAATAATCTGGGAAGAGACATCATGATTGAAGTGTAAGGTTCCTGCGAACAATAGAATCCCCAAGAGGGAATATTGTCTACAGCATTTCCCAAACTTACTTGATGGACCAACTCCCTTCATGCAGAGTTTATTTTGATTATTGTTCTGCAGACAGCACTGAGGCCCACCTTAGGATAAGGGCCCATCCCCAAACTGATGAGTATGGCCAAGGCCATACTTTGGCTTCAGCCAGTCAGGATCCTCCCCTCTTGAGCTGGGGATGGACTCAACTCTACCCAAACTAAAGGTCTGAGAATGAGAAAGGGTTGAGTTGTAGAAAAGAGAGAGTATGCGTAAGTGGGAGATACCCCAGAAGTGACCTCTAAGCCAGCTGAATGATGGGGAAGATGGAATCACCAGGTGGAGTTCCTTCCTTCTGATACTCTTGGTAACAAGATCCTTGAATCCCACTGAAACTGTAGTATATGGAGTTAGAATATTCAAGGAATGTGGTTTACACCCCTTGTCTATAGAATTCAGTGTGGCGAGGGGTTAAAAGCTGACTAATTCTAGGGTTCTCTTGTGTCTCCAAAGACACGGTAAAACATCTAAAACCCTGTTAGTAATCCAAGAAGATCCCCAACTCAGGAAGCAGGCCCAGGCTTGTTAAATCAGAGGTGATTTAGTTGCTGAGTGAACCCCAGTCCCCTGGGATAGTGTGCCTTTATGAACCCCATATTTCCAGCGGTGGGGACTTAATTGAAGAAGGGAAGAGAGAAGCCATGTTGGGCAAGCTTCTGGGTAATGCCTGCTTCAGTGTGTCCTGTACTTGCTGATGAGCATCACAAAAGATTCGGTGTACAGTGGAATGTGGTTTCTCTGAGGTCCTCAGGATTGCTTCTTCTTTCCCTAGGTGAGGGTACAATTTGGCTCAGGGCTTCCCTCCCACCCTGCCTCAATTCAGCAAACACTTATGGACACCTACTATGTGTAAGTTGCCTTGCTGTGTGCTGGAATGTAGTAGCATCATCTTCTGGCACTGACAAAGCACTCTCCTACATGCGACCTCAATTTAGTGATTCTCAGAATAGACTCTGAGTCAGAAAGACCAGAGTGAGGACAGATTTATCCATGCATTGTCTGTGTGACCTTAGGCAAGTCATTTCTGAGCCTCCGCTTCCTTTTCTTTCTTTTTTTTTTTAAAGATTTTATTTATTTATTTGAGAGAGAGAGAATGAGAGACAGAGAGCACGAGAGGGAAGAGGGTCAGAGGGAGAAGCAGACGCCCCGCTGAGCAGGGAGCCCGATGCGGGACTCGATCCCGGGACTCCAGGATCATGACCTGAGCCGAAGGCAGTTGCTTAACCAACTGAGCCACCCAGGCGCCCCTCCGCTTCCTTTTCTATGAAAGAGTAGTAATAGAAGCTCCTAGGTCAAAGGATTGTTGGGAGGAATCAGTGAGGCAATACATGGAAAGAGCTTAGCACATAGTAAGCACTCATTTAAAAGTAACCATATTTTGTTGGTCGTTCTTGGTCCACGTATTCACACAATAATCCATCCTATGATGTCGATATGATCTCATTTCTTAGACCTCCACTGAGCACCTTCTATGTTCCAGGTGCTGAAGACCCACAGTAACCAAGAGAGCATTTAGATACAGAGAAGGAGGTGTCAAAGGAACCTCAGAGGAAGTGAGAGCACCAAGAGAGGTGCGTCAAGGAGAGTGGCCGATGCAGCTAATACCAAGGGGTCAGCTGAGAGCTGAGGCCCCATAGTGACCACTGGCTTCTGCAACATGGGGTTTCCAGGTCGGCGGGTGGACCCAGACTGATTTGAGAAATTGGAGCTGATGTGAGAACAGCAACTACAGAGAACTCTCACAACGTTTTGATGTGAAGGGGAGCAAACAGATGGGGAGGTGGCTGTAGGGAGACGTGGGATCAAGGAGATTTTTGTTGTTGAAACTTTTTTTTTTTTTTAGGATACAAGATATTGGAGCGTGTTATGTTAAGCAGGTGGGAATGATCCAGTACAGAGGGAGACACTGATGTTTAAGGAAGGAGGAATCCAGGGTGCAAGTGGAGGCGTCAGCTCTGAGAGGTGCACAAACCATTCAAAAGCCGGAAGGCAGAGAACGTGAGTAAGGTGCAGAGCAGGCGGTAGAGCAGAGGGTTCTGATGGATTCTGTCACGTCTGTGAAGTATGAGGCAAGCACACCTGCTTCGAGTGAAGCATGAGAAGGGGACAGGAGTGGAAGACTGAAAGATCACCCTTGCAGGGTAGCAAGGGGAACTGAATATAGTGCGGAAGTAGAGGAGGATTGCTAGCCAGGGCTCATTTGAAGTCTGTGAACATCAAATTAAGTGACACCGGTCACCTTCCATTTCCCAGCGATGTTCAGATGTTCCGATGCAGGCAGAGTGTAGGGGACTAGTGGGGCTTAACTAGGTTTGCACAAGTTAGAGGAAAAGAGAGGGGCAAAGGGTTAGTGGTTTTTGCAAGGAAGCGAGTGTAGTGATCATTACTAAGCTGGGTAAGGAGGGAAGTGAGCATGAGAGGATAAATACAAGGATCCAGCAGGGTCAAAGATTTGCAGGGCTTGACGAGGTTGAAGAAATGCTTGCACGTGGTACTATAGTAATGAGGTTAAAGTCAGACTTGAGATATTTGAGATGGTGTTTTCTGAGACAGTGCAATTTTGGGTTAGAGCAAATCCAGGGTAAGACCGTGGGAGTGAATACCCAGGGTGGAAGGAAGGAAAAACTCATTGGTAGGGAAGAAATCAGTGGGGAGTCAATACTATTTCTGATGGATTATGCGTATGGATGCTGAAGTCATAAAAAAAGGTACTGGGGGGAGGAGGTTAGTTCATGAGAGCAAAAAGGAGGGGTGGCAGGTGGAAAATACTATAGCATGAACTTCAAGGGGGGTTGGGTTTTTGAAAGAGGAGGGGAGGAGAAACAGTACTAAAAATATTTATGGTGCTTGTCTGTCTATCCACAGCCCCTGGTAGGCGGCCATGTTTAATGCCCACGGTCCCCATGTGCATGGCAATGGTTGACTGGTCACGGGTGGAGTCCAACCTGTGGGGACCCAATCTATGGACCAGCTGGGGACCTGTCCAATGAGCTGTCATCATTAAAACAGGAGATGGGGCCATTGGATTCTGTTGGGATTTGAACTATGAAACACAAAAATAATTTGCCAGTTAAAAGAGCAAGCTGATGCAGAGAAAGAGGGACAGAGACCACCAGGATGGACCCCAAGCAGGCTGAAATGTTGAGGGAATAGTGCTATAAGCAAGCTGAGGATGCAGGACCGCAAAGAAGGAACATAGCAGATGCATCCAAAGAAGCAGAAATGGGGCTGCATGAGAGAGATGGTGTAGCCTGCCCCCCGGCCCTCTTCTATAATATAACTTAACTTTCAGAGCAGGGGCAGGGACTCCGTGCAGGGAAACAATGGGATCAGACCTAGGGTTATGAAAGGGGGCTTTGGCTGGCTTTGAACTCATTAGTTAAGTGATCTCGAGCAACTGACTTAAGTTCCCTCATCTGTGAAATGGGACTAATAGCATTGACCCTACAAGGTTACAATGAGGATTAGATGAGAATATACAGGTAATGCATTTTGAACGGCAAGGTTCCCTGTCATCTTATTTTCTACAAATAAACAGTTCAGGGTTGGTTATTTCTTTCCCAAAACTTTCCCTCATGCCCTGATCCCCTGCCTTCAAGGAGGGATACCATCTTCTCTTGGTCCTCTTCCTACCTCCCAGGTCACACCTTCTCCGTCTCCTTGCTGGCTCCTCTTTACCACCTTTACCTCTTCTCTCTAAATTCATCTCCTAAGTCAACTCACCTAGATATCTTGCGCCCTTAAGTACCTTAAAATATCATTTATTAGCTGACAGTTCTCGTAGCAACTCCAACCTCTTCCCCAGCTATAGACTTCCATGTCCGATTACTTACTAGACATTTCCATTCGATCCTCCAATAGGCATCTCAGAGAACTTGCCCCAAACTGACTCTTATCCTCCCCCACCAAAACAAAACCAAACCAGACCCTGCTTCTCCTACAGTCTTCCATAGACCAATAAATGGCAAATCCTTTCGGTGTTGATCAAGCTAAACATCTTAGCATCATGCCTGACTCCTTCCTTCCTTCTCGCACCCACCACCAAGCCATCAGCCAATATCCAGAATGGGATCTTCCCTTGCCCCCTCTGTGGCTATTACCCATGAACACACCAGGGACTGTCCCCATTGGGTCTGTGCCCTTGCTGGTTCTTGTCCTTCCTCTGATCAAATGTTACTTTCTAAATTAGCCCTCCCTGGGGCCCCACTTCCCTAATCTGCCTGCCAATTCCCTCACTGTCAGTTTCCTCCACATCTCTAATCACCACCTTACACTATGTTTACTTCGTAGCTGATGGTCTCCCCTCCAACAGTTCAAGCTCTGCAAAAGCATGCACTGGGACTGTCAAATTCACTGCTCTATCCTTAGAGCCCAGAAGAGTGCTCAGGACACAGCAGGTGCTCAATAAATGGTTACCAAGTGCAAGAATTCCTAAGTGCCACTCTCTTCTCTGAATTCCCATAACACAAGCCTTAAGCACTTACTTGTATCGATTTTTATGCCCCTGGCAGCTTTTATTTGACTGAGGATGGGGGCCTAGGACACGGGTGTGTGGCCATAATCCCGCCATTTGTGCAACCCTTTACAGTTTACAATCCCCTCACAGGTGACCTGATTTGATTCTCACAAAAGTGAGCAAGCCAGGCAGGGCAGGTATTACCAGCAAGGCTAGAATCCCAGTTCTCCTGCCTTCTAGACCAAGCTCAACGGCTATTTGTTGAATGGAGAGAGTGAGAGAGGAAAAAGGAAAAGAAAAAAAAAAAAGATTGAGTCACTCTGTGGAGTGAGGCAGCCCCACTGGGCAAATGGGCTGGTTCTCTGCAGCACATCTCGCAAACGCCTAGCATTTATTGATCGAGTTTTCTAATCTCTACCTGTGTGGGCCACAGAGCTATCCTGCAGCAGGTAGCTCTGGGGGCATCTTCCCGTCTTGTGCACCTCTGCTTTCTTTCGGTGCCTCCAACAAGGCCTGGTATATAGTGGCTGCTCAGTGAGTGGTGTGGCCCGAGACGCCTTTTTTAGAGATCGGGCTCAGGTGCGGCGACTTGCTCCCGGTCCTCCACGTAGCAAGCGGCAGCGCCGGGACCCCACCTCGGGTTCGCGCTGCCGCTCTCTCCGGGATGCGCCGGCCCAGCAGCAGCACCAGTTCCGGGTCCGCGCGGGAGAGCGCGCGTGCACCGGGCGGGGAGGGCAGGGCCTGACCCCTCCCAGCCCCAGCGCCTTCCGCGTCCGCGCCGGGGAGGTCCGCGCGCACGGTCCCGCAGCCGCCCACGCCTCTGCAGCCCTAGGGCCGGAGGTGGGGCGTGGGTGCGGACGGAAGCCCCCCCCCCCCGCCCTGTCTTCGCGTCCCGCGCCGGCCCGCCCACCCCTCCGGCCGCTGCGCCCCGCCTCGCCCCCCTAGCAGGCCCCGCCCCACACTTTCCCCCTTCGGCGCTCCTCCCCCCGCGCGGCGCTCCATACTTGGCGATCGCCGCGGCCCTGCACGCTCATTGGCCGAGAGCCGGGTGCGTGGGGGCGGGCCCAGGCCCGGCCGGGGCGGGGAAAGAAGGTGGCGGCGGCCCGGCGCGGGGGGAGGGGGGCGCTGACCCGGATGTTCACTCCTGGGCACCCGGGGAAGTGGAAGCGCCGGGCCCTGCTGCGGGGGGGAGAGCCACAGACGCCGGGACCGGGACCGCCGCCGCCGCCGCCACCATGGTAAAGGCCCGACGTCACTCTCTCCCAGGCCCGGGGGCCCCGCCGGAGCTCGCGTCTCCCCTGTCCCCGCTTTCCCCCACCCTTAGCCCCGGGCCCGAGCAGGGTGGGTCCCCCGGGTGGGGGAGGGGCGGGGTCCCGGACCCAGGTGGACACCATCGCTGCCGGCTCAGGAGGGGGCTGCCGGCACGGGCAGCTGGGCTGGGCAGCGACCCTGCCTCCCTCTCCCAGCCCCCGCCCTTGGCTCAAGCTGGAGTCCCACTCTCCGCCTGTCGGTCAGGGTAGTCTCCCCCATAGCCCAGGCTAGACCCCCCTGGACCTGTGGTCCATGCCAGGCACCCCCTCCGTTGACCCAGGGGGGGGTCCCCCTTCCTCCTGCCCACGGCCCGGGCTAGGTCCCCTTTCCCCGTCCCCACGGCCGGGGTAGGCCGTCGTTTCTCCCTCCCGTGGCCCAGGCTGGGCTCCCCTCCCTGCGGTTCGGTTTAGGCCTCTGTCCCTCTCCGTTTCTTCACCATGGTTTCAGTCTGGACACCAGTCAGCCCCTACTCCAGTGGCCTCAGTCTAGATTTGTTTCCCCGCTCTTCCGTGGCTTCAGCTTGAATCTTCTCTTCCCTCCTTGGCCTTGGTCTGGACCTCCCCTTCTCCGCCCGCGGCCCTGGCCTGGACGTTAACCCCCGCTATCCCCTTCCTCAGACTTTTCACCGCTCTTAGCGTAGCCTGCGTCAGCCCCCCTCGGTCCCGGGCTCTACCCTCCTTCCAGGGCCCTGCGCCCTGCCCTGCCCCCGACCCGGGTGGTCCCTCCCCTCTACCCGGGGAGGACCTTTGCCGCCTCTGGGAAGCGAGGGGAGCGCTCCTGCCCGGGGGAGGAGGAGGGTGGTCCCGGAGCTGTGCCTTCGCAGGTGGAGGGTTGCCTCCTCCTGGGGAGGCCGCCTGGAGCGAGCGAGGGAAGGGCGGGCACCTGTGTGCCCGGAAGGCAGGAAGGCAGCGCGGCGCTCTGCAGGCCCTTTTCGCGGCCGCTGCCTCCTTGCCGAGGGTGCGGTGCCTGCGGGGCGTCGTGCCGGGGCCTGAGTGGGAGCCGAGAGATGAGGGTAGGGGGAGCCGACAGGACAGGAATGAACGCACAATCGCCCTTGTGAGGCTGCAGCCCTTGGGGGGGCCGCTGGGCCGCGAGGCCAACATACGGCCTGGACACGATGCACCCCAGCAGGCGCAGCCTCCCTTTCCCCCTGAACTGTCAGCTCGTGAGGGTTGGAACTGCTGATTATGGAGGTGCCTCGGATCAGGTGAGCCAGATTCCGAGAAGGAGAGAGAGCAGGAGAGCGAGCGAGCCAGCTAGTTCCGCTCGTAGTGTTTTGATAACGACGGCCTGTGCTCTGGGTTCTCTGCATGGCTTGAGGTTTCACCTAGGCCTCCACAAGTTCACTTACCTCCACTTTGCAGCCTTCTGCAGGGCAGGCTCACCACCCAGATTGGCAGGGCCAGAGGGCTTCTGCCTTAACATGGTCAAGGAACCTTTGGAGATGGGCTAACTGAGCTCAGGCCATCCACCTGCTCCTTCTGCCCAGTGCTGGCAGGTGCTTGCATGTGAACTTTGGGCCCCGAAGTGTTTTGAGGATCTCAGTTTCTTGTTTAATGAAGTGTTGTGGCTGCTGAACCAGGATGACTAATTAAGAGTGGCTAAGTTTTTTCTTGCTGCCTTCCTGTATATTGATTTAAAATGTGGCTTATGCCATTTTTTGATGCTATTGGACTTCTTCAATGTTTGTGTTGTCCGGAGGTGGCCCCACCCCAGGTCTGGGTGGGGAAGTACTCCAGGACAGTTTTGGGTGAGGACTGTGAAAGTGGAGTGAGGTTTTATAAATTTGATCTTAGGGCAAAAGCAGGGGAATGTGGGTCCGGTGGCCAGGTGGGCTGCTTAGGGCAGCATATCTGGCAGGGAGGGGCATCTTGGCTTAGCTCTGATTCTCCAAAGGTAATGGGAAATGCCCGTCATGACCCAGGAGGAGGACAGTGACATACTATGCTTCTCAGAAGTCCTGTATTTGGGTTTTATTTGGACAGTCTGAAAACTGTGGAAGGGATGGAGGAAAAGGTCTAACATTTCTTGAGGACTGCTGGGTGCCTGGCACCATGCTGAGCAGTCCACCTGTATGAGCTCCTTTAACCCGCATAGAACCCTTGGAGGTAGTTGCTGTCCTCCTTTTACAGGTGAAGCTGCTGCTTAGGACGTGGGGTAACTTAAGGTGTTGCTCGGTCGGTGAAAGCACGTCTGGCAGGCTCTAACCTCCATCCTCCCCACTGTCCCAGGCTGCTTCTATGGTGGAAGATAGAAAGGACACTGTTTAGAAAACAGAATAATGGGGTACTCAGAGATGGCAAGGGAGAAGCCGTGTTCACTGACTATTGGTTGTGTTCTGGGTCCTTTATGTAAGAGACCTCGCCTAGCAGTGCAATAGTCAGATGGTGGTAGAGGCATATCTGGCTCCGGGCCAGGGCATGAGCTCGTTGAGGGCAGGGGGTTTTCTCTTGGGTTTTCCATGGCTGCACCCCTGGGGCCTAGAACATCACCTGACACTGAAGGAAATGGCTTGGAGTGCTCTTTTTTGGGGTGCGTCTATATGTCCATGAACTCGGCCACTTGTATTTTCATACTCGTTCTCTCAGTAACTTGTTCTTAGTATCCCCTAGGCTTACAAGTAATTTCTGACTGCTTATTGTCAGATTGATCCCTTACATGGATACTCTAATAATCCAGACTAGACAGTTGCGCTAGGACACGAGTGGTGGTGTGGGGTTGTACAATAGGTAAATGAGTTAAGGCCACTGTGGTTTTTATTTTCAGTAGGTTTGATGGTAGAGAAAACAGCTAGCTCTCCATTATCCATGGAGGGAAATAGCAGTTTGAGAATCTAAAATGCGTTGGACTTTGGAGTAAATTCCATGATTTTTGTTGGCTTCAGTTAAGTGCACAGGCAAATGAAAGTTATTTGCCTGCATTCCCTTAGTAGGTAACAATCTTACGGCTGTAAACTCTTTACAGTTTCAGAACACTTTTCCTTACACAGCTGTAGCTTCTAACTTGGGAATGAGTGTTCTTTTTTTTTTTTAAGATTTTATTTATTTGAGAGAGAGAGAATGAGAGAGAGAGCACAAGAGGGGGGAGGGTCAGAGGGAGAAGCAGACTCCCTGCTAAGCAGGGAGCCCGATGTGGGACTCTGTCCTGGGAATCCAGGATCATGACCTGAGCCGAAGGCAGTCGCTTAACCAACTGAGCCACCCAGGCGCCCAGTGAGTGATCTAACTTAAGAGTTCTGAGTCCAGTGCCAGTTGGTGGAGCTGTAGCGGTGAAAGGACAGGCGGACCCCTCAGGAGTTGTGCTCCAGCTCACAGATGGTTTTGCCTGACAGGAGTTGATAGGAAAAGCCTGTCATATTGTTGCAAGGTGAAACAATATAGTTGACACTAATGTATCTTGACTGGGCTCCTGGAGTGGATGAGAGACCGTTCAGCGCAGACTCCACACTATATACAGACCTGTTCATTTAAACCCAACTAGCCTTTTCGGTGGAATGCTTGAAAAAGGTAGCCAACAATCGATAGCTTGAGATTGAGAT
Organism: Halichoerus grypus; assembly: GCF_964656455.1. Taxonomy (NCBI): domain Eukaryota; kingdom Metazoa; phylum Chordata; class Mammalia; order Carnivora; family Phocidae; genus Halichoerus; species Halichoerus grypus. The sequence goes on from NC_135716.1 coordinate 173,490,882, forward strand.
GATAAATCATAGTTTGAAAGCAGATATTCCTATTTATAACTCGCAAGTCCAATGCTGCTTTTATATTCCATGGGTGAGAGAAGAGGACCCGTGACTGACAGCCCAGGGAGATGGGAGCCAGGCAGGTACATAGACCCCCGAGACTCCTGCTTCCCAGGCTGGGGAATGCTGGCCAATAGGCAAATACAGAGGCGCCTTAGCGGGGGTACCGGAAGCTACAGGATAAGGTTAATTTTGTGTCCATTAAGTGTCTTGTCTGCACAGCTTTGTGTTGACACAGTGATGAGCAAGACAAGGGTCCATCCCTCACAGCTTACATTGTTGCAGGGGGAATGTCACTCTTACCTAAAATTTAAGGGGGAAGAGCCTTATTGATGGGAGGGCAAGCCATTTGCATGAGACATGGCAGGAGATTTAAGAGAAAGTGGGGGCTTGTGCCAGGTTTCACCCCCAGACCTTTGGGAGTGTGTCTGTTCTTCCCGCTGCCGTAACTGTGGAAGCGAATTGCACCGCACACCGCCTGTTTGTTCCTCTGTGCACCAGCAGCCCTCCTACCCGGCGCCGTGGGAGTCCGGCCCTTCTGACCTGCGTAGCTGCCATTGATGGAGGATCTACTGTGATCCAGAAACGTGGCTTAGATGATACCTCCTCCCCCATTTTACTTACACGGAACCTGAAGCTTGAGAGGTTGAGTGACCCATGTGAGTGGCGTGCCTGGGACTCAAAGCTAGGTCCCTCTGACTCCTGTGCTGGACACTCATTCTGTGTCTCAGAAGCTGTGAGCAGAAGGGCCCGTAGCACAGGATCTGGGCCCGTTGCTCTTTGCAGCAGATCCCAGCAGTGAGAGTCGGGTGTGGAAGGCCAGAGGATGCAGCTGCGAGGTCACCCACATTAGGACCAGCTAGAGCGATGCCATTTCTAACCCTAAGCTTTTAGAGAGTTGTGTTTCCGCGTAAGGAGGTGGAGATGTACATTTTTAGGGCACCAGCCATGTGCGTGAACTCTGCTCTGCTGGGAGAATCCGTGCCTCAGCCCCACCAGGACGGCTCAGCCTTCGGAGGGAGGCAGCACAATATAAGCAGTTAGGACGTAGAGCCAGACTGCCTTAGGATAATAACAGGACCTCCTCATGAGGCTTGTTTTGAGGATTAAATGAGACCGTACGCGTGAAGTCCTTCCAACAGCATCTGGCATGTAATTATATACATACTCATCATTATTATCCTCATCACCACATTACAGACGAGGTTCAAAGGGTATGTGGTGAGTCCCTCTGTTAGCTGTTAAGTGGAGGAACTAGGTTTTCTGACTCCAGATACAGACCCCTTTCCTCTACTCCTGCCTGCCTGCGGGAGTTTGCTTGGCCTTGGGCTGTGCCGTGAACGAAGAGCTTCCCTAATAGAGCCCGAGGCTCTACTTCACCCCAAATAAAGGCTCCCTGTGCACGGGACACCGCGTGTTGTCACGGCCTGATGCTGTATATCTCCGGTTTGGATGCCCTGTCTGTGCCTGGTGGAGCCCCTTGTGAACTGAGTCCTTGCGTTCTTCCCAGGCTGGAAGAAGAGGGTCAGGACTGGGGACAGAGCATGTGAGCTCCGTGACAGCAGGGCCCTTGTCTGTTTGGTTCCCGCTAACCACCCCACACCTTGCACTGGTCGCCTGAGAGTGAATGCGTGGTGAGAGCTGAGAGTGGTTGTCCTTTGTTTGCTGCCTGCGCCTTGGAACATGGGCTTTGGAGTTGGGCGCGTGTGGGTTGGAGTCCTGCATCTGCCACTCAGCTTGTGATCTGAAGTGGGGGTTCTCATCTCCGTCGATCTCAGTTTCTTGATCTGTAGCATGAGGATAACGTTTTATAGGGATACCGGGAGAAAGATGGGGAAAATTGTAAGCACTTAGTCCAGTGCTTGGCACACAGTAGGTGGCAGCTATGATTATTATGTCTTATTCTGCGTACTGGAGAGTAAGGGACACAAATAGCCATAATCCCTGTCCTCTAATCCAGAAAGGGACACAGGATGCATCCAAAAAGTTGAGTGCAGCAGGAAGGACAGAGTATAGAAAAGGCTTAATTAGCATGGGGAACTTGTCTGCTTGGCCTGCATTCCACTTCCTCCAGGAAGCCCTGCAGACCACTTCAGCCCACAGGCAGCTTGGGTGGGGGCTGGGTGTGAAGCCCAGCGAGACCTTGCCCAGGCAGAAGGACAGGGTGGGGTGCAGTCAGGGAGAGGCCATTCTAGGCACTGCCTGGAACAAAAGCAAAGTTCAGGGGTACAATCAGCCCTGAGTTTGGAGATCAGCCACAGAGTAGACAGAGTGAGTGGGGGTGCCTCAGTCCCGGGAGTCAGTTGGGGAGCGCCAGAGTTGCTAAGCTAAGGAGTTTGCATTTGATCTGGGACAGTGTGGAGCCAGTTAAATATTTGACAGGGCAGGTAGAAATTTGAGGAGGCTGGCAGAGTTGTGGTATTTTAGGAAGCGTCATCTGGCTGTGGTGTGCACAAAGGCCCCGAGAGGTGAGAGATGGGAGGGAGGCATCCGCCAGCACCAGTCTATGGGGTTATGGGGGTCCCAGCCCCTGTGAGGCCATGGGTATAAAAAGGAACACATGGTTGAAAAAGATAAAGATAGGAAAGCAGAGTGAGATGCCATGATTTACCGTCTTTTACCGCCTCTGGAGCTGCGGGGGACGCTTCTGCCCCCAGAGCTCCCTGGTTAGGCATTCTGATAGGATGCTTATCATTGATCCAACTGCTATTTCTGGTCAGTTTAAATCCTAGATAGTAGTGACTGCAAAGCCTTGATATCCTATTAATAACCGAGCAGGGATTTTAGTCTGGTTAGCCCAGCAATCCTTCTGTATCTGCGGGTGGCACCCAGTTCTGCTCCTCTCACGCGGCCTTAGGCTCTGGGCAAACAACCGCCTAAGACAGCCACTCCCCCGAGGGGGGTGGAGGCTCTGCATGGTGGCTGGAATAGTTATTATTCACTACTTTTTAATACCCAAAGCAACCCTTTGAGGCAGGTTGTCACATTACCCTCATTACGCAGGTGAGTGAGAACCTAAGCCTGACTCTGCAGTCTGACCCCAGAGCCCGTGCTCTGGACCCTCAGCGCTGCTGCGTCCAAGGTTTTTTTCCATCCAGCCATTCGTTCCATGGATGCTCACGGAGCCATCAGACAGACCTAGTAGAGTAGGACTCTTACGTAGAGGAGGCAGATGGAGACAGGGAAAGCTAAGATTCTGACAGCCTGGGGCACAAGCAGAACCAGCGTGGTGGAAGTCCACAACAGAAGGGCTTGAGCTTCAGGGAGCCACTCGCTTTCCCTTCTCCCTTCTCCCTGCTTTCTCCTGGTCGCACCCCGTGTCTGACATGTCTGGAAACCTGTGCAAGGGAGTCTTCCTCTGCAGCTTTCTAGTGATAAGTCCAGTAGCCCTGTTCTTCCAAGACAGCAGTCCCAGTGGCTCGTGTCGACCTGCCCCAGGGTGGAGTGAGTCTGTGTGTGGTTAAGTGTGGATGGTGCCTGGCACTCTGTAAGTATAGCAGGAGTGTTGGCCGTGACCTGATTGTTTGATGAATATGCATGCTTGCTAGGTGGTGGCTCACAGAACCTCCCAGCCAGCCTGGAAGGCAAGTGTAGCCCCAGTTCTGCTGAGAGCCCAACAAGTGGAGTCCCCTGCTAAAGGCTGGCAGTCTTAAGGGCTTGCTGCCTGGTGTTTTCTGGCCACGAGGATCTTACCACACTGCAGTCTGCCGGCAGTCGTTGCTCCTGGCTCAGCCCCTGAACGTCCCCACCCACTGCTTCAGCTGCTTGCGAAGGCTTCCTGTTCCAGCCCTGAACTCCTCAGGGCCCTTCAGAGCTAGGACCTGCTCAGAGACCGTTATGTTAGTATTATCTGGGCTTACTGTTTCAGAGGTTTCTCTAAGGTTCAGGCAGAGGACTCACTCACCGTTTACCAGGTGAAATGTCTTTAAAATATTAAGGTTATGAAAAGATGCTTTTGCATGTACTCTTCCTGCTGGGCTGAGTAGCAAGCAGCCTCCCAGTGGAATTGTGTGTTTTCTGGTGGTAGCAAATGTCCTCATCCTTATCTGCACCCGTGATCAGTGGACGGAGGGTTCGGGATTGGCTCACTCACATCTGATGTTGCTACACAAGGTTCTCTGCGGTGAGGCTTTGGCCCTGAAAGGGGTATGTCTGATTTTACAGGGATGGGCTTCCTGCATATAGAGTTTTGTGCTAAAAAACTGAGAGGGGGAGCTTTTATCCACCACACCCTCCTGGTGAAAAATCTGATTTTAGGCACTGTGGTCACTGAAGAAGATACTCTTGAATTTCTCTCTGTCTCATCTCTGGCTTTGATTTTTTTTTTTTTTTTAATTTAAAGATTTTATTTTTAAGGAATCTCTACACCCAACGTGGGGCTTTAACTTAGAACCCCAAGATTGTGATCTAGAGTCACATGCTCGCGACTGATCTGGCTTTGTTTTTATCAGTCCTTTCCTTCTCCTCACCTCCTGGGCAGCGTATAGTTGCTGGGGCTGGATGTGGACCGGTCACTGAGGAACACACACCCCTCCACAGCAGGGGCCGGACTCTTTGCTCTTTCAGAATGTCCAGCACGGGCTGTCCTTGCCCCTTGTCTGTCCTCCTCCTGACAACTCCTGTGTTCAATCTCTTTCGGCCGTAGCGGGCGTGGACCTCTGGTTGTCCTGAGATTTGAGCCCTCTGACTTGGCCTTCAGGAGTGCCCTTGTGCAGCGGGAATTGGAGGTGTCCGAGTTAGCAGTCTTCATCCCGTAGGTTATTAGGTATTCCCTCCTGGGTTCTCCATGAGTCTGCAAAATGTGCCTGCCTTCTGCCGCTGTCTCTGCTATATGCACACAGTCACTACCTTTAATTCTCTCAACCCAACCCTGTGACGGTCATTTTCTCATTGCCCCGATGAGGAAACTGAAGCTCAGAAAGGTTTAGGAGCTTGCTGAAAGGACCCCAGCCAGTTAGTGGCAGAGTTAACGTCCCGAGGGCCCATCCCACTCAGAAGTGCATGCTTACCGAATTCTGCTATCCCGCCTGTCCCGCATGGACTCACCAGGATGCTTACTTTATAGATGAGGAAGCAGAGGTTCACGTGCAGGTATCAGCCATGGTGGCTGAAGTCTGGGTTTAGACCTTAGAAGGTTTTGTTGGTTCAGGCTGTTAAAATGAAAGTGGATGGATCTTTCTGAGCTGTGGTCTGTTTTTGGAAAGCTACCTGCTAAGCCTTCGAGTGGCAGGTAGGTCCTAGCCTGCCATCAGTAGGCTCGCGGCTTGGCTTTTTGGGTAGGACAGTGGTTCTTTGTGCATATCCTAGTGATTGTGACAGCCTCCCACTGACAACTGTTGGTTGAACAAAACCTTGCAGGACTCCCTTGGCATTTTCCTGTGAAGCCCCAGCCCAGCCCTGGGCGCCACACGCAGCGGCGGGTTGCAGGGCCTCTGAGGGGAAGGAGCATAGTGGCCCGTTTCAGTAGTTAATTTGACCTTGAGCAGCTTCAGTTGGTGACCCTCACGAAGCCTCAAGTTGTTTCTTACCCTTAGGAAGGAAGATGGAACGATAAGTGCCCCCTCAGTGTGAATGCCATCGCAGTGTTCTGCTGTCTCCAGCACGTGGGCCATTGCTCCGTAGTGTTTGTTGAACGAAAGAATGTCTGGTAGGCCCTTAGCGAATGTGCGTCTGGCCGTGAGGGTTAGTGTTGGGCTCCTCCTTGTCAGTGTCACTTTAGGTAGAGGTGACAAGAACAGAAGGAGCTGAGCAAGGCCCCCCTCCGAGATTGGGTCAGTGCGCCCTTCAGCTGTTCAGGCCACTCTGGTGTTGAAGGTTGTCTGGAGGCGCTGGTGGGATCAGGGCTTGGTGGGAACAGTGATCCTCATGGCTCTGACCCTCGCTGGTGGCCCTGCACGTGTGGGCACTGAGCACTTGGTGCCGTCACATGACCGGCCTGGAGTTCCCGAATGATCCCGGGCAGTCTGGGTTCCGGAGCGCAGGGGCAGTGAAGGGCAGGGTCTGGAGCCCACGTTCAGATCCCAGCCTGCAGATGTGGGCGGCTTCTTTCATTCCCGGCCTCAGTTTCCTTGTTTGTGAAATGGTAAAAATGAAAGCATTTCTGATGGATTTTTCGAGGGTTAAATGAGTTAATACATGTGAAGCCCGACGCGGTAACATTATTATTGTGAATATTAAATTAGTAACGAGATGGTGGTGTTATCCGTGCCGTGGACTCTTCAAGTGCTGTTAGAGCCCGAAGAGACGTCAAAGTGGAAACTCCCTTTGCTTTGTGTTGGAAGGAGTTTAGACTTTGTGTTGTGGCTTATCTTGCAGGGAAGTGTTCCTGCTCCCAAAGCTCACTGGAAATTCAGTTACGGGCCTTGCCCTGATGCACCTGACTGTCCGTGAATAAGTTGTTTGAAATGGTGCTTTTGTTCCAGGTTATAATAAAAGTCACTCTTCTGGAAAATGTCTGAGTTTTTTTTTTTTTTTTCTTTCTCATGGCACGAGTGGCCAACCCTGGAGTGCCAGTCACATTTGGTATCCAGGGCCTTGAGGGGAGCAGGGCATGGTGCTAATCAGTGATGCTTGCACCTCGTCATTCCTACCCCCTTGCACCCCCACACTGTGGTTATTTTCTGAGCCATTTTCTTCTCTTCTGAAGATGGCAGGGGTTCATAGGTGCTCCCAGCTTCTGCTAACCAGTGCTACATTTGTGAGCTGCCACAGACCTGCAAGACTTCACTGCCTCAGGGGCTGAATGTTTTAAGGGCATGTGTTGATTTTAAGGTAGAGTGTTGGGGTTTAGGGAGAAAGGAGGCAAGATAAAAGAAAATGGGCGGATAAAACACTTGTTGGAAGTCAGCCTGGTAAGGTATAGTGGAAGGAGACTCCTGGCTCTGATTCCTACTCTGGCTGCCTATGAACTGTGTGAGCTTGAACTAGTCATAGTCACTTCATCTCTCTGAGCCTCACCTTTCTGAGCTGTAAAATGGGCATAATAGCTGCCTCTTCACAAGAACAGTGTGCATGAAGTGCTGTAGTTCAGGCCTCCTGTGTAAGCATTTAATACAGGTTCATTGCTATCTGTAGGAACTTCATCATTCATCATGTAAATTAGCACCATTCCACGGGGAAGAGAATTGAGTTGAATCTAAAAATCCCTGGATTGAGGAAACCATCCATCTAAAAAGCAGATGTAATGATGACACTGAGGGGCGGCCCTGACTTTCTGGCTTCCAGGGGCCTTGCTCTTGGACCAGACAGCCCTCTGCACATCGGCTTAGAGGATTTATCACGCAGGGGAACTTGCACTGGGCCAGCCTGTGTGCTGAGCACTATGGATACCATCTCAGGTAATCTATACCATAGCCCATTTTGATCGTGCACTCCCAAAACGTTTTTGCAGATGTGGAAATGGAGGCCTAAGAAGATAAGAGGTGTCTTGTACAAGGTTACACAGCTAGCAAGGAACAGAGCTGGTCTTTAAACTCGGTCTTCTGATTCCAGGTTCCAGCCATTAGTACTCAGGGAAGGCTGGTCCGAGGATGTTGTTTTTATGTACAGAGGAAAGTCTTTATGTTGATGGTTCTTCTAACCAGTGTTCTTTAGTGCTTTTGTACATTTTGCAGCTCAAAGCACGCTGTGTGTTAGATGGCTGCCCCTGGTTCTGCTTTGATGACTTGGAGTTCATCTTAAGATGCTGCAAGAATGAGGGATGCCTAGGTGGCTCAGTCAGTTAAGCGTCTGCCTGCGGCTCAGGTCATGATCCCGGGGTCCTGGGGTCGAGTCCTGCCTTGAGCTCCTTGCTCAGCGGGGAGCCTGCTTCTCCCTCTCCCCCACTCGTGCTTGTGTGCACTCTCTGTCTCTCTCCCCCCCCATCCGGCCCAGATAAATAAATAAAATCTTAAAAAAAAAAAGATGCTAAGGAATGAGCTTGCAGTGGTTGTGGTTCTTCATTTAAAAGGGAGCCTTGTTTCCCACACAGTAACTGCTAACCTGTAGTCAGGGTTTGGAATCACTGCTGAGACCCTGAGCGCCCTATAGTCTTTCTTTCTGCCTGCCCCATCTCCTCTGTTCTGTCCACATCCAGGTGGACTCTGAAATAATGCAGTGTGGGGATATAATAACTGTTATATATATATGACCAAGCTAGCATTTGAATTTGGGACCAGCGTACTCCATGCCCTGGCTGTGTTATACCTGCAGCGAGGGCCAGAGACGAGCAGAGAGGCTATAGTCGTCTGCCTACCTACAGAACCGACGGAATTAGTCCATCCCCAAGAGGTAAAGCCAAATAAAGATACTGAAAGAGGTTCCTGACCTCAGAGAGCTGAGAGCGCTAGGCTGTGGATGTCAGCACCTGTCTGCAGGATGGGCCTCCAGTCATGGTAGGCTCTATTCCTTCTCGTCTTATTTGGCACTAGGTGATATGCCTGGAAAATGGGTCCAGTCTTCACATTTTCTTAACAACCTTGATTTCTTCATTCTTCCTTTAAATCACTTCCTCCAGAAGTGATAATGTAGAATTCCCTTGTCCTTTTGCCTACCATAAAACTGGTACCATAAAGCTGTAAGGCTTTCTCAACCCTTTTGGCCGCAGACTGTGTGGTTTCTGAGCTTGCTGAATTCCAGATGGAGAGCACACAGGAGCATCCTGGGACTTTTCCCCAGGATCCTGCTTTTATTTTGATTCCACAGTATCTGTTTGGTACATATTGATTGTTGGGGAGGCATTTCTTGAAATAACAAGCGAGAACTGGTTGCCATGGTCCCCAAGGAAGGGCCCTCCCATCATGTGACTAATTGGCAGAACGTGGACACATAAATAGAGTGTTGGACCTCCATATGATGAGCTCAGAGTGCCTTGTGAGCCATTGAATTAACTGATAAAATCCCAGGAATTGAATTCCATAACATGCCAGAATCTCTCAGGACAGGAAAGAAACGATTTCCAAGCCTCAGGTGCTGGCTGTGTGTTGTAACCGTACAAGCAGATTCTAAGTCAGCTGAAGCATTCAGCAGGCCCTCCGAGTCAATAAGGAAGGCGCTAGCATCTGTTGCTCCCTACTTTACTTAGCACTTAACATGCATTATCCTCGTCAGTTCCCAGATTTCTCCTAAGAATGGGATCCTGTGAATTTAGGACTTTTTGTAAATCATAATTATGGAAATTTAGAGACCTTATGTAAATTGCTAATAAATGACAGAGCCGGTATTTGAACTGGCTGCTCTGACTTTTAAGCCTTTGCACGTAACCTCTGCCGTCATGGAATTTTGCTGCTCGTGCAGGGCTTGAGGCTTGTCCAAGATCCTACAGTAAATCATTAGCGCAGTTGGGTGAGAGTCCTGTGTCTGACACGCTAGCATCTGCACTCTGCCGGTAGGCTTTTGTCCTTTCTGCTGCAAAAACTGGAGCGCGTTTGGAAACTCATCTTTGAACATGCTTCTCCAGTGATACGTGCAAAGATCACACTTTCCAACATGACATTGTGAGAGAGCTTCGTGGCAGTAGGGTAGACCAGCCCACAAAGCCAGCGCCCTTAATTAAAGAAGAAATCTAGGGACAGGTCTGGACTAAAACCTAGGTCCCTTTGATTTTAGCTCCTACTTTGTTGCCGTGTCCGTAAGGGACCACGATCGCAGTAGCCAGGCACTGGGGAAAGTGGGTGTCCAACAGTCAGTTGAAAAATGGTGGTACAGTAGCATAATGGTATATAACACAGCCATTAAAATGTGATTGTGTCTGGATGGCTGGGTGGCTCAGTCGTTTGGGCGTCTGACTCTTGATCTCAGGTCCGGTCTTGTTCTCAAGGTTGTGACTTTGGGGCCCCACGTTGGGCTCCACACTGGGTGTGGAGCCTACTAAAAAAAAAATATGTGATAGAGTTGAGTAAAGCAAAGCCCTGAATCGGTCTGTTCTGCCCTCAGCTCTCTAGAATGTTCACGTTAGAATTTCCTCCTTGGGGTTGTGAGGATTCAGTAAATGACCGGTTTGCAGGCCCTTTACTGTGTCTGTTAGTTGCAGTGGATATTGATTATTTACGTACACACACGTATGTATGTTTTCCCCTCCTTAGAGTCACTTCCTTAAAATAAATCCTCAGGAGTGGGTTGTAGGGCTAAGGAGGACAAGTGTTTTTCTCCCCACACACTCTTCCTGTCAGTTTGCCCTCCCAAGTGCTGTCCGACAGCCTCTAGCTCCAGGCTGCTCTCCATGCCTCGCCAGCTTCGTTTCGTCAGCCTGACTTCCTGTTCTGGCTAAGCTGAGGGAGCTGCTTGTCTTCCTGCAGAAATGTCCTATCTAGGGTTAGCCTCCCTGGATTTTGTCACAGCCATCCGTGGATTAATTTTTCTTTAAATTGCCTCTTTTTTTTTTTTAACCTGAAGTTATTTAGGAGAGAAACTGTGTTGTTACCATAAATGGAAAACCAGTATCCGATGCCCCACGTAGAAAGTATACGTGGAAGTAGATGCCTCTAACTTCCGATATAAGAGATGCTTATCTGTGAACCACCTAAAATTGGTGGCCGCCAGAATCTGGCTGCTTTCTGCCTCTGGGCATCAGCTTGCAGATCCTGTGCTCTCTGCCAAGTCCTGGGGCACTTGGCTGAACGAAAGGGGGACCCCACCTTTAAGAGCTCACAGCCTGGTGGGGGAGACACATGGGCCATCTAGGTGGGCGTGAACACCAATGGCAGGGGCCCTGGGAAGCTTCCTGATCCTGTTCAGGGATCCCTTTGGAATGTGACAGTATTATTTTTTAAAGTTCGTAGTGTTATTCCTTTTATTAAAAAAGTATTATGTTCATTGTAGAAAAGTTGGGAAGTATAGAAAGGAAGGGAAAAAGTGGCCTACCAGCAGCTCCGGTTAGCCTTCTGGTGTTTTGCTTCAGTGTCTTTGTCTCTGCATGGTTTTTAAAGGTTTCTCATGGATTGCATTCATATTTCTGTGTTATTTATATGTCATGCTGTTTTTCACAATAATTTTCTTGTTATAACAATGTCATGAATGTTTTAGATGACGAATATTTCAACTGGTTCAGACTGTCATTTGCTTAACCGTTCCCCTATTGTTGGATAAGTAGGGGTTAATTTTTCCTTAATGTTGAGCTGCAGTGAGGGTCTTCCTACTGGACTTTTTTTTTGGTCCTCCTTATTTGCTTATTGCATGCTATGACTTTGTTCCTGTAGGTTGTCTGAGGTGTGAACTCTCTCCTTGCCTGTGTGATTGTGTCTTGAGGTAGGAACTCTCTCCCCGCCTGCGCAATTGTGTCCTGAAGTATGAACTCTCTCCCTTCTTGTGTGATTGTGTCCTGAGGTATGAGCTCCCTTCCTACCTACGTATATACAGTCTATTGCCGTTGCTTGCAGTTGTCATTCTCTGAAGTCACCATGAACAGCCAATTAGCAAATCCCGAACCATTGCTCCTAGGAGAAATGCAGGCTACAGTTCCTGGGATCCTCTGGTCAAAACATTTTTGTCATCTGATTAATGCATAACCGGAAAGACAGATACTGCATGGTATCACTTAAATGTGGGATCTAAAGAGATAAAAGTGAAACTTAGTCGAACAGTGGTTGCCAGGGGCTGGGGCAGGGCGGAAGTAGAGTTTGGTAAAAGGGCACAAACTTTCAGCTGCAAGAGGAATGAGGTCTGAGGATATAATGTGAAACATACAAGAAAAAAACCTTGTTTTATGTGTGTTTCTAGGTAAGGACACCTTTTGACACAGTTGGTTCTTTAACATTGTAGTCAGGACCAGCACCAGCAGCACGGTAACTCACATCTGGATGAAGCTCCTCTAGCACGTTCTCCTTAGTGGACACAGCCTTGTACTTGGGAACACTGGACAGCACTAGGCTGGGGCGCCATTTTTAGACCTCAGTATCAACAAAGAGCAGAGAAATGTGGGAAAGGTGACACTACAGAGACCACGAGGGGGACTCTTGTTGACAGTGCAGGAGCTGAAACCAGGAGGGAGAGTGTTGCCTTGTTCCTCCTCAGATCGTGCGCGTTGGGCATTCAGAGTTTTTGCCATTCTATGCATGTCTGGGAGTGACTGTGGAAGGGCCACGAGTATTGACCTGGGGGTTACAAATACATTTTAGTGAGTAGGCGAATTTGCAAATGTGGAATCCGCAGATAGTGAGAACCAACTGTACACACACAGTGCTGAACGAACCTAGTATGTGGCCGTGGTGTGTCTGCCTGGTGACATAGAGGTAGTTACAGTGATGTTTTTTTATTTTTTATTTTTTAATTCAATTAGCCAACACATAGTACATCATTAGTTTCAGATGTGGTGTTCAGTGATTCATTAGTTGCACATAACACCCCGTGCTCATCATATCACGGGCCCTCCTTCATGCCCATCTCCCAGTTACCCCATTCCCCCCACCCCCCTCCCCTCCAGCAACCCTCAGTTTGTTTCCCAGAGTCAGGAGTCTCTCATGGTTTGTCTCCCTCTCTGGTTTCTTCCCATTCAGTTTTCCCTCCTTTCCCCTATGACCCTCTATGCTATTTCTTATATTCCACGTGAGTGAGACCATATGATAAAGTGATGATGTTTTAAAAACAAGATTTTAGGGTTCCCTGGGTAGTTAAGTGTCTGACTCTGATTTTGGCTCAGGTCATGATCTCAGAGTTTTGAGATCGATCCCCAAGTTGGGCTCCATGTTCAGGGCGGCATCTGCTTGGATTCTGTCTCCCTCTCTCTCTGCCCCACCCATCCGCACTCATGCTCTCTCTCTCTTTTGCTCTTTTTCTCTAAAATAAATCTTTTTTGGGCGCCTGGGTGGCTCAGTCGTTAGGCGTCTGCCTTCGGCTCAGGTCATGATCCCAGGGTCCTGGGATCGAGTCCCACGTCGGGCTCCCTGTTTGGCGGGGAGCCTGCTTCTCCCTCTCCCACTCCCCCTGCTTGTGTTCCTGCTCTCGCTATCTCTCTCTCTGTCAAATAAATAAATAAAATCTTTAAAAAAAAAAAAATAATAAATAAATAAATAAAAATAAAATAAATCTTTTTTTTTAAAGATTTTATTTATTTATTTGATAGAGACAGCGAGAGAGAGAGAGAGAGAGAGCACAAGCTGGGGGAGTGGGAGAGGGAGAAATAGGCTTCCCGCTGAGCAGGAAGCTCTATGCAGGGCTCGATCCCAGGACCCTGGGACCATGACCTGAGCCGAAGGCAGACACTTTAATGGACTGAGCCACTCAGGCGCCCCTCTCTAAAATAAATCTTAAAAATAAAAAATAAGATTTTAATAAAATTCTTCCACAAATTTTGATTTTTTTTATTGTTGTTTGTTGGGAGGGCAGTTGGGGGAAAGCATACTGCCTTCAAGTATTAGATCCATAGGAGTGAATCTTTCTCAAAGTCTGAGAAGAGTTGAGTGCTTGGTTGGGGGCTTCTGCCTCTTGGAGCGAGTTTGACTCCAATGTGATCATAACACCCTTGTGTCCCTGGTGATTGTAGATGAGCGTTTCATTCCTAGGACCTTTCGGGGTGGGTGGGTGCAACTCCAGAGCCCTCTGCCCAGCAGTGTCTTCAGCTACACGTCCAGCTTCTGACGCTGGTGTGGAAACAGAGGAGGGGAAGCATTACAAGGTATTTTGTGAATCCAAATTATACTTGAAACCAAAACAGCCCGAGGCTCTGAGGGGGACCCCCCCCCCCACCGCCCCCGGATGTGGCAAAATAGAAAGGAGGGCCTGATTGTGGCATCTGCATCACTGAGGCAAGAGACCCAATTAAACATTCACAGCTGGCTCAAGTATCAGGAGCAGAGGAAGGCTACCTTGACAGCAGTTTTGGGGCGGGAAGACTGTTGGCTTGGGCTGGATGAGCTTGGGAGTGGGGCGCGTGGAGGCCCTCAGCTGCCGGTGCTCACTTCCTGTGTAAGAGCTGAGCTACCGGCGGGGCCCCACACCTCTGTTCCTCTCACTGCTTCACCTTGTCCTCTGGTTTCGTGCTTTAGCCTGTTGCCAGGGGGAGCCCAGCGTGGTGTGGGATGGGTTTCCTTCCTCGGCCATCTACCAGCACACGGTGCCATATTTTTATGCTACCTTGATCGTTATTTATTTAATGTTTTTCTTTAAATTGACTTGAGCCTAACACCTCAGTCTACTTTCACCTCTTTCTAAGCAGAAACATCTGTAAGGTCATGTTTGAGGTGCTAGTTACAGTTTTTTCTGTGCGTGTTCAAAATCGGTGAGCACTGGATCCCCTTTGTCCGTACCCCTCTAAAACCTCAGACCCCAGGGATCTGCACAGCACACGGGAAGTGGTGCAGGGGCGGCTCCAGGACCGTGGAGCCCTGAGTGCAGGCCACGTCTTGGCCCCTAATGGGCTGTGTGATCTCTGGCAGGGGAATTTTCTTCATACTGGACTGATGAGCACCAGGGTCCCTCCAGGTGCGAGAATTGTGGGCTGTGCCGCTCAGCGGTACCTCTGTGGTTTCCCAGCCCCTCAGACAGCAGCTCGGGACTCTGACCGGGACCCGTAATTCATTTGCTCAGAGAAATAGAGATTTAAAAATATTGCGGCTCAGGAACATTTTGTCTTCCCACGTGCTTCTCATTTTTATTTGGGTTTCAGCCCTCATGGCTTGTTAGCCAAGGAAGCAGCTTGGTCTGGCACAAAGAATAAGGCCTTGGGGCCTGACGGCATCCTGAACCCTTCCGTCCTGCTGGCCTCCCTCTCGAACGCGGCAGGCCTGTCGCGCTGTGGAGGAGGCCGGAGGCGCAGACCACTGTGGTATGTGACGTGGCTGTCGTGGTCAGTGTCACCTCTGGCCCAGGAACGGAGTTGTTCTGGGACACAGATGTCAAGGTCGGCTCCTGGAGCCACACCGCCTGGGTTTCTGTCCTTGCCCCTCCGTTTTCAGCAGTGTAGCTTTGGGTGTCATTTAACCCTGGGGCTGGTGCCCCATCGTAGTGTCTGTTGGAGGGTACACTAAGTAAAACAGGTAACGTGCCTGCCGTCGTACCCGGCATGTGGTAAGGGCTCCGGGCGTGCTGTCCTTGGCTCTGGTGTCAGATGGGTGGTGGCACCTGGGGTATAGTAAGCACTCAGTAAACAGTCACTGTTGTTTTTCCACTGACACAGTGGCTGGAGGGCTGGGGCAGGCGGTGCTGGCCTCTGGGGGGAGAGGACGTGATGATTTGGTACATTCGACTCTGGTTGGACCTGGGACTCCCCACTCCCCCGTCCCTTTAAGATTCTGTGCGTGTAGCTCACTGACAGGAACCAGGCATTGGAAGCGGCCGTCGGATGACCCCGCCCCGGCAGAGCCGGTACCCAGAGCTGTCCTCTGAGTCCAACCTTGAAAGAATTGTAACTCAGCTTTGGAATGGGCAGTACAATCCCAAGATTAAAAATAAAAACTCTTGCCTACAGTACTGTGTAATGAACAGTCTCCCTCCTGTCCTTGCCCTCATGGGCCCATCTCCTCCAGCCTGCCTCTCCTCCCTCAAATCCATGATCCCACACTGGTAATATTTCCAAGTCTCTCTTTGTTTTGTGGTGTTTATCAAGGCATTATTTCCATGCACTGAAACTCACCAGTTTTAAGTGTACCGTTTAATGAGTTTTGGTTATAGTCATGTAGCCACCACCACAGTCAGGTTGTAGACTAGTTCCCTCCCCCTAAAAAGCCCCCTGTGCCCCTTTGTATCTCTCCCCCTGCTCTCACCACATCCCTGGACAACCACTGGTGTGTCTTGTCACTTTGGTTTTGTCTTTTCTGTAAATTCATAGAAACAGATTCACAGTACTTCTTTTTTATTTTTTTATTTTTTTATTTTTTATTTTTAAAGATTTTATTTATTTATTTGACAGAGACAGACACCGTGAGAGAGGGAACACAAGCAGTGGGAGTGAGAGAGGGAGAAGCAGGCTTCCTGCGGAGCATGGAGCCCGATGTGGGGCTCAATCCCAGGACCCTGGGATCATGACCTGAGCTGAAGGCAGACGCTTAACGACTGAGCCACCCAGGCACCCCACAGTACTTCTTTTTTAAAGATTTTATTTATTTGGGGCGCCTGGGTGGGCTCAGTTGTTGAAGCGTCACACATAGCCATGAAAGGCTTGCTTTGAACACACTCCCCCTGGGATGCCCATGCTCAGCTTAGGTCAGGTGAAGCTCAGCCTCCACCAGGAGCTCCAGAGAATGGCAGTGGGCTGGGGGAGAGAGGAAGAAGCAGAGCTTGGTCCTAAAACATTCCCTTGCTCTCCCCGTATGCCATGAAGCAGTAGAGACCCATGGCAAGACTTGCTGTTTTGGAGTCGAAAGTTGACTACCCGTCTGCTTACTGGCTGGGCGACCTTGTGGAAGTCACTCCACCTCTCCAAGCCTGTGAGGTTTCACTCCCACACCCACCAACAATCCTTCTGGAGGCTCTCCTGTGAACCACACTGTTCTGGGTGCTGAGGATGCAGCAATGGATAAAGCTCTGCCTTCATGAAGCTTGCATTATTCTGATTGATGGTGAGCTCTCCCACTCATCCTTGAAATAGGAGTGCTCATCTCAGCAAACTGCCTCATGGGGTGGTTTTGAAGAGTAAATGAGATACCCGACTGACACAGCTCCTGGTGCCCTTCTCCAGAGATGACCGGGTTTCCTTGAGGATTGTTAGCTGGAGTCCTTGGCTGCCTGCAGATGGCCTTGGTAGCTATTCCGAAGGGCCAGGACACTCTTCAGCTGATCAGAGGGGCTGGTGACGTGGTTGAAGCCCCTAGCACAGTGCTGGGCCTGGGGTGGCCTTCCAGGATATGATGTGGCTTTCTTCCAACACCTTTTCCCTTTTTTGGATAAAGAAATTCTACCATGTGGGAACTCTGAAGTAGAGGCTGGGAGGCTGACCAGGAGTGGTAGGGAGTTTCAAAAAGAAGTAAATCGAAGCATCTCTCTCATTCTTTTTAAAAATACTTTAACTTCCTATTTTTCTCACTACAAAAATAATGTGTGACTTGGAAAACGGAACCATCCCTTAATTCCACCCTCCGATAGTGCTAGGACCGTGGTGTACATGTAATATATTGTTTGTAACTTTTTGAGGGAGATTAGGCTTGTTAAGAATATGCAAATTTGCATTAAAAAAAAAGAAGGCTAATGAGGTCTTTTCCTGATCTTCTGGTAGTGCTATTAGCAGGCAGTAGGATTTAGGAAACCAGATCTACTGTGTAAGAAATTAAACAGTGTTTAAGGATGTCTTCTGTCTTCTACAGCTGTGCTGTCTGCTGCACTTCCCATGATGCTGGAAATGTCTGTATCTGTGCAGTCCAGCAGCCACCAGACACACGTGGCTCTTGAGCACTTCACATGTGGCCTGTGTGATTGAGGAACTGAGTATTTCGTTTTACTTAATTTTTAATGAACTTAAATAACCAGTGGCTAGTGGCTTCGGTACTGGGCAGCGCAGGTCCAGGTGAATGTGACTCCCCCTGAAACATTCTAGATCATAGCCGTAGGGCATGCTGTTAAGTGATTTAATGAAGTAGATTGGGTGAATGTTATTTCACCCGCAGCACGACTCATCTGTGCGCGGTGCGTTCAGCACCTTCACCGGCGCCCTCTGTTGATAAGGCGCCGAGCTCGGTGCCGTACTGGGCAGTCAGAAGGTACCCAGCTCCGCTGACCTTCCTTAGGTCTGTTTCCCCGTCTGTGCTGAGGGCGTTGGACCAGGTGGACTAGATTTTGTATTTTATCTTTGATAGCAGTAGCGCTTATTTATTGAACAGCCCTGTGTGCCAGGCATGGGATTCGAGACGTTAAATAACTGTGTTGTCTCATTTAAATGGAATGATTTAACCTTTGTCCCAAGGAGATTAGTTTCATAGATGAGAACGTGGAGTCATTTACCTGGAGCTGTGTCGCCAGTGGTCTGTAGAGTTCAGATTCTCACTCAGATCTGCCTCGTTCTAAGCTCGTTTTCAGTGAAAGCTTTATTTATGCAACGGCTGTGTTAAAAGATGTTTTCTTAAACATTTAAAACTTTTTTTTTAACTCTTAAGTAAAAGTTCAATCAGGTTTTTTAAGAGAGAGGCTTCATAGCAGGGCTGAAGGTAGGGGTCAGTGGCTGTGAGGCTTTAAGAGTGAGGTGAGCAGGTGTGTGGGCTGAGGCTAGCCCATCCAGCAAGTCTAGATATTTTCTGCGTGTGTGCTTAAAGCTTTTTGAAAAATTGTTCCACCTCTGCAGATGGCTATTCAGTCTGCCTTTCTCAGTGTGCCTTTCTGTCCTTCAGATCCTGTTTTCTGGGCACAAGGGATCAGGGTACTTCATTGAATAGTCTTAGTCTTGTCCCGAGGCCAGGAAAAAGGGGAGCAAACATCCTCTGAGACACTTGCCCGGAATGTGGACCCTGGTTGGAGATGGAGGCCTGTGGAAGGCTGGGCAGAAGTAGGGGAACCCAGCAGGGGTAGCCCCGTCCCCCCACCCCACACCCACTCACACATCCTTGTACAGAAAGGCACAGGGCTTGACTTTGCGTCCTGGCTTTTTCTGACCAAGTGGAGGCTTCCTCCCCTTTGAATTTATAGCTTAGAAGTGCCATCTCCACATGGTGGTAGGTGGAGAGCCTGCCTGTGTCTTTCAGAATTGGGCTTAAAGATGGTGAAATCGACGTTCATTGGCTGTTTTCTCTATCAGTTGTTGCATGTCCTCTTTGAAGGATCTCTCCACATTTTTGGATTACAGCATTGTACAGATAGGCTTTCAGACCCATCAGCTTGTTTTCCCACATGTGTGGAGGTGTTTCTTTACATTAAGAGGCAGTGGTGGCATAGAATAAGGACAAATGCTGTGAATGCCTGAAGTTATTAAAACTTAGTTATAAAACTATTAAGCTGAACCATATGAAATTGCCATCTTTGTGGGCCAAAAACGGTTGGCTATTAGCAGTTTCATATGGTTCAGTCTCCTAAAGTTCCATTGTGAGAAGTTTGGATCATAGAAGGAATAATCATTTAACAGTCTGTTTTTTAGTAAGTGCTTTCATTTCTCTTATGCATGTGGATTTTGATTAGTGATGGTCATAGGGCACACGTAGTCTTTTATCTTCCTTTTTTAAAGATTAACATGACCAGGCACGCCTGGGTGGCTCAGTCGTTACGCATCTGCCTTCGGCTCAGGTCATGATCTCAGGGTCCTGGGATCGAGCCCCACGTTGGGCTCCCTGCTCTGCGGGAAGCCTGCTTCTCCCTCTCCCACTCCCACTGCTTGTGTGCCCTCTCTTGCTGTCTCTCTCTGTCAAATAAATAAAATCTTAAAAAAAAAAAAAAAATGACCAGACTGTGAGCTGCCCCCCTCCCCCCATCAACACCTAAATCCAGACCACGGACAACACCAAACGCTGGTGAGGATGTGGGGCAACAGGAACTTGAATTTGTTGCTGGTGGGAATGCAAATGGTACAGGCCCTTTGGAGGAGTTCAGCGGGCTTTTACAGAACTAAACATACATTCCAGCAACCGCGCTCCTTGGTATTCACCCAAAAGAGTTGAAAAATTAGGTCCACACAGAAACCTGCACGTGGGTGTTCAGAGCAGCTTTATTCATGATTGCTAAAACTTGGAAGCCACCAAAATGTCCCTCAGCAGGTGAATGGATACACAGATGATGGTCCATCCCAATGGAACAGTATTCAGCACTAAAGAGAAAGAAGCTGTCAAGCCATGAACAGACACGGGAGCCCTACATGGCATGTGTTAACTGAGTGAAGCCAGGTGAAAAGGCTACGTTCTGTGTGATTCCAACAGTAGGACCTTCTGGAAAAGGCACACTGTAGAGACACTAAAAATGCCAGTGGTTGTCCGGGGTTGGAGAGGGAAGGCTGAGACAGGTGGAGCATGGTGGCTTTGTAGGGTAGTAGAATGACTCTGGTGGGTACTTGGCAGTGAACTGTGGACATGGGGTGGTAATGATGTCTCAGTGCAGGTTCATCACTTAGCACCAACGCACTGCTCTGCCGGGGGCTGTTGGTAAGGGGAGAGGCTGTGCCCGAGTTAGGTGGGAAATCTGTGCCTTCTGTTCAGTTTTGCTGCGACTCTAAAACTGCTCTAAAAAGTAAAGTCCATTAAAAATAACTTTTGATGACCTAAGACTTTTCCCCCAAGAGCAAGAAGTCTTCATAGCCATCCTTCCTTAATGGCTCCTTAGAGCAGAGCATATGGATATGCCCCTAACCTCCCTGATGTCCATCTTTAGGTTGCTTCCAGTTTTTTGCATTCTGAACAGTGTTACAGTGATTGTGGTCCCTTATGCAGTTTTCCTTGGATTTGGATTCTTGTGTAGGATGGACCCCCAGGGGTAATATTTGTGTGTCCCGAGTGGGAATACTTTCCCAGCCCTGGGCAGATACTGCCAAATTGTCTTCCCACAGGGTCAGGCCGAGTCATAATGCCACCAGCAGTACGAGGGTCCGTGTGTTGCTTCCTTGCCGGCCTTGGGTGTTTTTCTCCCTAAGTTTTCTGATTTCATAAGCAATGAATCGTACCTCATTTTCCGTTTGTTTAGTGGGGTTGGCTGTGTTTGGTGGTGGTGCACTCTGCGTCCCTTCTCCCCACTGGTGAGGTGTGTGTGTCTGCATGCTTATACCGAATTAGAGAATTATCAGTAAGTAGTAGTGTCAGACCAGAGCTCCCCGAGTGTATGCGGTGGATTACATGGTGCCCTCCGAGCCGGCCTCTGAGCCATTGTTGGGGGAATTAGAGGTGCCTAATTAGTGCGGATCAAGCTGGAAGCAAGCGCTGTGGGCCTTGTCTGCAGTCCCTGGGGCCCAGTGGTAATTTCAGTGGCATCTTCCACCTTCAGCTGTTCTGTGAACTCAGCTGAAATTTGATCACATTACAGTATGGCTAAGGGGCCTAATTAGCCGGAAACCTCAGGAAATTCGAAAATTAAAGAGTCCATTAATCCCAAGGCCCCTCCTTTGGTGAAGGGCTCCAATTCCCCTTTGGTTTGCTTGATTTTCCTGCTGTGCTTTAGCTCCAACAAGACTTAGATAGAGTGACAGCCTTTCTGTTGGAACTTCCTGCCTTTCTGGGGTTAAATGGGACCCTTTAAACCTCCCCCCGTCTCTGCCGAAGCCACCGAGCTAATCTCCAAGTAATAGTCTGGAATGCTGGTCATTGTTCCATTTCCTGGATGAAAATCCTCCCAAGCACCCAGTTAAGGTGAGTGTCATGACCCTCATTAGTGCCTCTGACCCTCCTGTGACCTGGAGGAGCAGAGATGACCTGTGCAGTGGTGTCCCTTGCCCAAGTTGTGTCAGAGACTAAGCACCCTCATTCCTTGTCCCTTTGAAATGTTGGTGGTTCTGTGTTGTGTTTTGTGGTCTGAGCAGTTCTGTGTTGCAGTAGACTGCTCCTCCCTTCCCAGGTCGCCCATGCAGACAGCCCGAGTTGAGATGCTCTAAGGATGTCACCTGGTTGGATGGGCTGATGCTTGGCCAGGCTGGGCCTGGAAGTTGGAGTAGCCTTTCTGTACAGTGCCGTTGTGGCCCGCACGGTGGATCTGCATTCCATCCAAGGCAGTTTATGTATCAACTAAGGGCACCTGCGTTCAGGGGAACTGAAGACTGGGATCTTGAGGCTGGTGTTGGAAAGATGTTCCCATATGACAGCCTCCGTACGAAACGGAGCTCTACCGTGTGCGCACGCGGCATTAGCTTCCTACAGAATACCTGATCCTGTCTTGGGTTCACGGCTGACCCTCCTGAGAGGTTTTATTAATATTCAGAGATTACTTTTGTATTTCTTTTGTTTGTTTCTCAAAGTTCTCTCTCCAACTTGTTCCGTTTACCGTGGTAGCGGATTATTTGGTTGCTCTTAAAGTTATGAGCCTTGCATTTAAGAACCCTATAAAATGCAGGAAATTGATCTTTATTTTTCTCACGTAAACAGTCTGAGACTGAGCTCTCCTCATGGCTTCGAGAGAAAGAGTCTGGTAGCCTCTGTCGTGCTGGACGTGACCATGTCTGTGGACCTTGGAGTCAGCCAGCCCTTTTGGAAGGCTTCAAGACGAGCAGCACATTCGGGCATCGGGGCTGTACTCTTCTTTGTCTCTAGCTCCTCGGTGACTTGTACAGAGCAGGAGTGCAAATCCAAAGGCCCACCGTGGCAAGTGGATGATAGGAGTGACCTGGCCAGGCCGAAGAGACCCAAGACATGGCAGGGCTGTGACGAACAGGAGAGCACATGCTGTGCGTGTCCTGCTTGTAGTAAACGGCTGGAGTAGCACAGGATAAGCCACGCATGTCGACAAACGGCAGCCCCAGCCTGACATGGGCAGCTGGGATTGGCGGGGGGGGGGGGGCGGTGGGGGGGGGCTCCTGCTCGTCTGGACTCCTGTTACCTGCTGGGCAGACCTGTCGTCGGGGGGCATGCAGAGGTCCTTTGAAATCGGCCTCTTTCAGAGAATAGTTTGTTTATTGAGTCGGATCATAGAAATGGAAGCTGACTGTCACCAAAGTCTCGGATCCATGAGCCCTTGGGGCCCCAGGCGCCCTCCTGGGTACTTGCTGGCTGGTATTGGGCGCTTTAGCCTCCCCTCTCCTTAGCCGGGATCCAGCCCAGCTTTGGCCTTGGCCATTTCTTAGATGCCACCTGTTTGCTCTCTGCCCGGGTAGCCCTGCCTGCTCACCGCTCAGGAGGCAGGGGGTCCCTCCGTCTGCCACTCTGTCCCTCGGAGCTGCTGGTAACCAGCCCAGGAGGCTCAGGTGGGTGGGCGGGCCCTGGGCTTCCTGGCTGCTTGGTCTGCAGTTTGGCTTCCTCTTTGGGCCAGTTCGGTGAATTCACAGTGTGAACTCGGCCATTCAGCCCACCTTCCTGTAGTGGGGCTCTGTCTGTTCCTGCTGCTGGCTGCCGTTTGACGCTGCGGGAGCTTGAGGCGGTGGGGGGCATTCTCAGCCGTCCACGCAGACGTGCGCCACCAGGAACGGTCAGCCTCTGCCTTGCAGCCTCTGCGCTCCACGACTTGAGCCATCACTCCGAAGTCATTGGGAGAAAATTGGGGCCCTTTTCCTGAGACTCGTTATCGAAGGCTTTGGCGTTGTGGTAAAAAGGGCAGGTTTGCAGCCTGGATCCCCCGGCCTGCCGCCGTGTGGCCTGGGGCAGCTTCTCTCCAATCACTGAGCTCCCTGCTCCCTCGGGATGATCACGTGTGCTCCCACGTGTGCCCCACAGCTGGCTGGAACAGAGATTGGGTGTAAATGTGTAAGGGAGGGCACCTGGGTGGCTCAGTTGGTTAAGCGACTGCCTTCGGCTCAGGTCATGATCCTGGAGTCCCGGGATCGAGTCCCACATCGGGCTCCCTGCTCGGCAGGGAGTCTGCTTCTCCCTCTGACCCTCTCATGCTCTCTCTGTCTCATTCTCTCTCTCAAATAAATAAATAAAATCTTTAAAAAAAAAAAAAAATGTGTAAGGGAGACAAAACCATTAATAGTACTTCTTAGTAATCTTACATAACTTTCCAAAATAAAAGCAGTAGGAAACCCTCTCCAAATGTCATTTGCGTGACATTTTGTGGAAAAGAGTTTCTCAAGATGAGGGTGTAGCTCTTATAGGGTGAAACAGGAGACCTCATAGGACCCACTTGCTCTTGGGCGGGGGCGTCTCATGTGGCCGGTGCCTCTCCCTTGTCCCACCTGCTGGGAGCCTCCTCCTGGAGTGCGGGTGTGAGTTGTAAACCTGCTGTCTTTTGAACGGCTTTCCTAGCCAAGGCTTCTCTGATTCCTTCATTTGTTTCTAAGCTTTCATCTGGGACCCTGGGGAGACAGGTGCCACGAGATCCGGCGCCTGCTCTCCAGCAGCTCCCGTCCGCGTGGGAGACAGTGTGCAATCCAGGGAAGCCAAGAGAAGCAGCACGCGCAGGCTGGTGGTCCACAGCACGGGTGCTGGGGCGGGCTGCCTGGGTGTGAGTGCCGCAGACCCTCTCTGTTCCTCACTCTCCTCCTCTGTAAAATGGGGATGGGGGGTTGTTTGGAGGATGAATTAATGCATCTCATGTGCTCCTTGCTCTGGTCCCAGGAAGGGCGCAGTAACTGTTTGTATTAGCATTGATTCAGCAAATAGTCACCCACGTAGTGACCAACATGAAGTCCCTGCTTTATTGGGACGAGACAGATCATAAACACGAGCCTTTCCAGTACTAAGTGCTGCGAAGAAACAGCCGGTGATGTGCCGGGCGGGCAGGGGCCGTGGGGCCCCCCTCTCCGGTGGTGCCCTCCAGGTGAGGTGACAGTGCGGAGAGGGAGCCAGCCATTGGGGACCGGAGGGGGCCAGCCGGTGCAGGGGTGCCGAGGTGGAGGAATGGAAGACGGGTCTGCTGCTGAGTTGAGCCACGCAGGGCCTTATGCATCAGGTTCTATTCTAATGGTAACAAGACTTAGGGTTTTAAGCAGGAGAATACTGTGATCTTATTTATGTTAAAAAAGGTTATTTCAGTTGCTGCACAGATGGAAGGATTGTGAGAGGCAAGGGTAGAAGCAGGGTGACAACAGCTGGGATGCTCAGTGAGAGAGAGGGTGGTGTTGGGGAGGTGGCCAGAACTGGGGTTGGGTCAGGGTCACATGATGGGTAGGTTGACATTGATGCCAACCAGAAGGCACCTGGGGTTTGCCTGCATTTGAGTGATGTTCACCCATAGGGCTGGTCATCACCAGGCCTCACCCCATCAGGACATGCTGACTCCACATCCAGTGCTCTTCCCACACCTCCCTGCAGCCTCTTACCATCATCCTGGCTGCATTCACGTGGTGGTGGAAGGCTCGCTTGGGACTGGGAGCCAGCTTGCAGCCTTTTCTGTTCTTGGTGCTCAAGCAGATAAGGGTCATCAGCTTGGCGCGCCTGGGTGGCTCAGTTGTTAAGTGTCTGCCTTCGGCTCATGTCGTGATCCCAGGGTCCTGGGATCGAGCCCCGCATTGGGCTCCCTGCTCCACGGGAAGCCTACTTCTCCCTCTCCCACTCCCCCTGCTTGTGTTCCCGCTCTTGCTGTGTCTCTCTGTGTCAAATAAATAAATAAAATCTTTTTTTTTTTTTTTTTTAAGATTTTATTTATTTGCGAGAGAGAGAACGAGAGACAGAGAGCATGAGAGGGAGTGAGAGGGAGGAGGGTCAGAGGGAGAAGCAGACTCCCTGCCGAGCAGGGAGCCCGATGTGGGACTCGATCCCAGGACTCCAGGATCATGACCTGAGCCGAAGGCAGTTGCTTAACCAACTGAGCCACCCAGGCGCCCCTAAATAAAATCTTTAAAAAAAAAAGTGTCATCAGCTTGTTCCCTGAGTATTCACTGACCATGAGTTAAACAGTGTGCCAGACCCGGGCAATACAAAAGTGACCAAGAAGAACATTACCCTTGCTCTCCTGGAGCCTACAGCCTAGTGGGGGAGATGGACACCAACCAGGTAGTCATGGTGCCCGGAGGGAGGCATGCTGCTACGAGGCTGCAGTAGGGGGCTTGGCGTCAAGAGGGTCAGGAGGGGCTAGGCTTGAGCTGAGGAAATAGCAGTCCAGGCAGAAGGAACCACAGTGTGCAAAGCCCTGTGGCAGGAAGGAGCTTAGTGAGTAAAGAGGGACAGAAGGAAGACAGTGGTGGCAAGGAGCAGGGTGGGAAATGAGAATGGAGAGGTGGGCAGGACTCTACTTCTAGCCCCCTGTGTGTGTGTGTGTGGGGGGGGTTATCTTCTTCCTAGGAGACTTTGAAGGGTGTAGGCCGTGGGGCTGATCAGGTGTGAGTCCTAAAGTTTGCTCTGACCCAGGTGTGGAGAAGGGAGGGTGCCAGGGCAAGTGTGGGTCAGGAGACTCCTGTGGTACACCGGGTGACACATGCTGGCTTGGGCAAGAGGGGGAGGGTTGGTATTGGGGATGGAGAGAAATAATAATACTTGTAATAATGTTTCATAGCCTTATTACTGGCATATAGTAAATGCTCGGTAAATGTTCTCTGCATAACGGATAGGCTTTGGTGAGGGAAAACCCTGAGATTCCTTTTCGGTATGTTGAGGCCTCATACTTGAGAGTTGTAGAGTCCTTCAGAGAAGTGGAGGCAGTAGTAACTGGCTGATGTAGGGAGGCATTATTTGCTCATCTTCCCAAACTGTCATGTGCAGAAGTGTTCTCACCTCTGGTCCCAGCCTTGTCCCTGAGTAGCTGTGTGTCCCAGGGAGCGAGCGCTTGCCTCCCAGAACGTCCGCGTCCTCTCCTGTAGCGTGGGGATGCTGTTGTCTGCCTTACAGCTCTGTCAGGGGGTCCGGTGACTAAGGTGGGAGCTCTTAGGTGCTGCGCACACGTAAGGTGGTACTGGTAGTATTTTATCCAGTGGTAGATACTCCTTTCCATCCTTCCACTGCATGTTAGTTGGGAGTAGGGGAAAAAAAGCTTTCCTGTTTTGCCAGTTACAGGATTGTCCCCTTGCATTCTTTTTTTTTTTTTTTAAAGATTTTATTTATTTATTTGACAGAGAGAGACACAGTGAGAGTGGGAACACAAGCAGGGGGAATGGGAGAGGGAGAAGCAGGCTTCCCGCCGAGCAGGGAGCCCGATGTGGGGCTTGATCCCAGGACCCTGGGATCATGACCTGAGCCGAAGGCAGACGCTTAGCGACTGAGCCACCCAGGCGCCCTGTCCCCTTGCATTCTTAAAGACTTCTTGTATGCCGTCTGTGGCAGTAAGTTCTTTCCTCTCTTCCATAGTCTTCCCGCCCCTGTGCTGTCCTCTGCACCTGCTGCTCCCCTTCTTGGTGCCACGGTCCAACCTCCAGATCTTGTGGTGGCTTCTCCTTAGGAGCTCGTGCTGACCTGGTGGGCATTTCTGAGCAACTCAACCGCTGAGGTCATTGATAAGTTCTCGGATTGAAATGTCGTTAAGGCCTTAAAGTGAAACAGGAACCACTGGTAATAACGAAAGGAACAATAACAGTCCCTCCGCATAGCTGGTTTGGGGCATATCAGCCCGCTCTGCGGAGTGACACGAATTGAGCAGTGATCAGTTTTGCAAACTTGATGATTCAGCAGAGTCTCCCTGGCACCAGATGAGAGCAGTCCTGGCATGCAGGGACGAGTCATGTAATAGCAAAGAGAGTTCTTACAAATAATAAACATCCCTTTCAGGGCGCCTGGGTGGCTCAGTCGTTAAGCGTCTGCCTTCGACTCAGGCCATGATCCCAGGGTCCTGGGATCGAGTCCCACATTGAGCTCCCTGCTCGGCAGGGAGCCTGTTTCTCCCTCTCCCACTCCCCCTGCTTGTGTTCCCTCTCTCACTGTGTCTCTGTCAAATAAATAAAATCTTTAAAAAAAAATAAAACATCCCTTTCTGTTATCCAAAGATAAATATTAGAGGTGGTGTCACTGGGGTGTTTCATAACCTTTTGTGGACTCTTGACTGGTCTTTTCCAAAACAAATGCAGTGAGTGCATTTGAGATACTTCTCTTCCTTTGCCCCTTTATCCTTCAGAAGTATGAGATTTTCCAACACAAGCTTCAATATCAGTTGGCATTGTGAAGTGTAAAAGGATAGTTTTTAAGGGCGTTTGCTTCCAAAGGTCTTTTTCTGGACTCTCTTTTCTTGTTTGTCAAACAACCGAGTTGATCCTTGATAAACTCCAAGTGATCTTCCTCCTGCTTCAGGGTGCACCTATTCGAGGCTGTAGAGACACCCCTGAAGTGTAAGGTAAGTAAAACGGACTTTTTGTATATCAGATCATATAAAGGACCATATAATGGTCCATATAATGAACTTTTAAAAAATTTTAGAAAGTAAGAATTCCTTGTGCGTGTGATTAACCCTGGCGGGAAGTCTGTTTGGAGGTCGGGAAGGACTAGAATGCTCCCATGTTTGGTGAGTCAGGGGCACCGTCAGACATGGTCTTGCTGCGAGATGCCTTGCTGTCGGCCTCTTTGGAAGCGCTCCAGCCGCGTTCTGTGAACACACACCTGTTCTTCACTGGTTCAGACTGTAATCCACAGCAAAGCCATCACTGTTACCCCCCTGAGCCCCCTGAAGTTGAGCTCCGGCCCCTTTGGGAGAACTGGGACTAGTGGAAGAGCCTATGTCTGAAAACCACCATACCACTCTTGTCTAGAATCTAGGATGCCAGAGTGGCAACCAGAGTCTTCTGAATTAAGTTCCAAAAAATGGATTGTTCCTAGGTGTGGCTGCAGGAGGAGAGGGCATAGGCTTGCTCCCAGGACTGTCAGCGTCAATCTGTCTATGAACTTGGACTGAGTTAGGGACAGCTGGGGGATAATTGAACCGGGAGGATCAGGTTTCGGGTGTGAACAAAGATACTGAGAACTGCCTTGTAATCATTTCAATGTGAGGCATGCTCCCTTCTGCCTGGACCTTTAAGGAGGCCGAAATAGTTGAAAGGGAGCAGCCGAGAAAGAGGAACATGGTGATACCCTGTCTGTCTTCACCTGGAACTTGATCTGAAAGGGAAGTGGGGATCGTGGAAGGAGCATGGGCCCTGGAGTTGGGCAAACCTGGTTCCAATCTTGGGTCAGCCTCTTCCAGGCACTGTGGCTCGGGGGGAGCTCCTGAACCTCATTTTCTTTATTTCACCTACTGGGGAGTGAGAAAGAATTGACTCTGTGTGTGTTACGTGCCTATCGGGGTGGGCATCGAAAAGTGGTAGCTGCTGTTGTGGGCCCCCTGGAAAGGGTGTGATTGTTTTAATGCCGGTCCTGTGCCAGGAGCTCCACCAGGCTCTCATTTCATCCTGACAGTCTCTGAGGTTGGGTAGTGGTAGTCCCATTGCACAGGTGAAGAAACTTGCGTGCGTGGAGGGGGGGCTTTGAGTAACTCACGTGAAAGTTTCATTAGAACTGCTGGGGACCGGGCCTCCTGGGTGGCTCAGTCGGTTAGGTGTCTGCCTTCAGCTCAGGTCACGATCCCGGGGTCCTGGGATGGAGTCCTGCATCTGGCTCCTTGCTCGGTGGGGTGTCGGCTTCTTCCTCTGCCTCTGCCCCTCCCCCCGTTTGTGCTAGCTCTCTGACAAATAAAATCTTTAAAAATAAATAAGTAAAATTTAAGGAACTCCTGGGGACTGATTACTGGCGATCCCTAGTGCTAGCTAGCACACAGATCTTTTTTCTTTAAGGACTCAAAAATGATAATAGTCGTGGTCTCCTTCTGATTTAATTTATTGTAGAAAATCAGAAACAATAGCCGAGTATATAAAAATAAGAATCACCTTAATCCCATTACTTAAACAAAATACTTGTTATTTTGGAGTACTTCTCTCTGGCTGTTTATGATTTTTCTTTACTGTTCTGGTGGATATATAAATAGATACCGTTGTGTTTCTCTTCTGGGTGGCAGGATAGGATGGCAGTTAAAAACCTGGCTTCTGGAGCCGGGCCGCGTTCATATTCCAGCGCTGCCACTTACCAGCTTCGTGACCCTTGATGAGTTTCGTAACTTCCCTGTACCTCGGTCCTCATGTCTAGGAAGTAGGATTAATAGTGGAAGCTATTTTATAGGCCTGTTAGGAGGAGCGAATGAATTAACACTAAGCACTTAGAACAGTGTCTGGGACACCGTAAATCCTTTGTCAGTAGAACTGTGGTTAAAATCATCATCACCGGGAGGGGGTTGGGAGGATGGGTTAGCCTGGTGATGGGTATTGAGGAGGGCACGTTCTGCATGGAGCACTGGGTGTTATGCACAAACAATGAATCATGGAACACTATATCTAAAACTAATGATGTAATGTATGGGGATTAACATAACAATAAAAAAAAATTAAAAAAAAATCATCATCACCGTTTTTGTGTATCATTACGTTTCCTTTAAACCTGATTTTAGTTGTTTGCTAACACGTTGCGTAGACCTAGCGTGACGCGCATTGAAGACCTGCTGCTGCCTTCATTATTTGAGCATGCTAGTGGAGAGCTCAGGAGCAGGGGCCGCTGTCCCCGCGTCTCCAGTCTGAGACCAGATGCAGAACACTGAAGAAGCCCCTCCCCGTTTCCTCAGCTCCCGTGCCAGATTGGATTCACGTCCTGTCAGACCAGGGCATTTCTTTTTCTTGGCTGTCGTCAGAATTTCCAAGCCTCAAGACCCCACTTTGCTCTCTTACCCCTGGTTCCGGCCCTGGAAAATGTGGCCTTTCAGTCCTGCTTAGTGACACACAGCGTACTTTGTGCCTGTGGGCCGCACCTCAACTCCAGGGTCAGGAGGTGTGTGGTGGCGGAGCTGCTGGGGTTTCATCTGCAAATGAAAACCACCTGGCCAGCTGCTAGGGTCAGATGGAAGCCAGATGGGGGAAGTGGGGAGGGGGCCGCGGGCGGCCTGGAGCAGCGTCCGAGTGTCCTGGCATCTCAGCTCGTCAGGGGCTTGTTTATAAGCCCGTGTCTCTCCAGTGCCCAGACGGGTCTGGCGGGGGGAGCGGGGCAGGGTTCTCCCACCCGGGCCACGGCCAGCCTGAAGGATGTGACCCCGAACCTAGAGAGGTGACACGTGTGTCAGATCAGACGGAAGAAGGGGAGCAACAGGTGGCTAAGTGGCCATCGGGCTGGAAACTGTAACTGTCAGGCCGAAGGGAGGCGGCAGGGAAAGTAAACAGCAAAGTTAATGGACTCCACATGGTACACGGGCAGGAGAGGTTTTTGGATGAGAGCAAGGCCAGTGATTAAACCGAGAGACACTGAAAACAGTCCCGCCCCCCCCCCCCCCCCCCCGGAAATGTGTTGGCTAAGTGACAACTTGCTGCAGACGAGGGAGTAAAGCTGGTCTGGTCTCCAGGCCACTTCTCATGCGAATCATTTGCAGTTGAATGAAGGGAAAAAGCATTTATGGAAGGTAAGAGATGGCAGAGCACTTTGCATCGTCCTTTGGTCTGAGTTGTCCCAGTTGCCACCAGGATTTGATTGGTGGTTCAGGGAGGGAAAGGGGGAAGTTTTTACCTCTGGGCCTTGTAGGTTAAAGGGGTTGGTGGAGTGGAAAGTGATGTGTTCATTTCAGTGTCTAAACACTCGTATCTGGGGGCAAAAAGAGTAGAAAAATGTTAATTAGATACCCTAACGGGAGGAGGGAGGAGAGTGGCAGTAAGCCCATCCAGATTGATTTACAGCTAGGAATAAAAGTTCTGCCTCGCAAAGGAAAAATCCCCTCAGAGATAGAAAGTGCCGGGAGAGAAGGGTGTTCTGGATGTTTACTTTCGCCTCTGGAGCTGCCCCAGCGTGCCTTTCCCTGCCAGCGGCTGGGCTTGCTGCTGACCCCCCGGGCTCCGCAGCCCCGTATTCTGTTTGATTACTTGGAGATTATTTGGCTTCCTGTGTCTGTAGACCCAGGGCCCCTTAACACTCGATTGGCTGATAGGTTGGCTGGCTATTAACTCTCTTAAAAGGAAAGCCCACCCACACCATGCCTGGGAGGTCCTCATGCGCCCAGCACCCTGGAGCTGGGGTCTGCCCGGCTGCCTGTGTTGGCGCTGTTTCTACCCCCTCTAGCCCCACGTTGAGGAAAGCTCTGAGGATAAGCAAGTGAAGGGCCCTAATTAGAGTGCTAACATCACACCTGTTCTAATTCTTAAACATGAAATGAACTTTGTGCCGTAACTACAATTAATCGCACATTGCTTGGTGGCACCAGCTCATCAATGTGGCTCAGCATTCTGGTTGAGGCTGCCAAGCAGAAGAGCGGAGGGCTTGTGAGCTCCTGGGGCTGTGTTGACGTGGGCCACCAAGCTGTGCCCTGTCCCGCCACTCCTCAGCTGAGCTCTGGACTGCTCTGCCCCTGACCTTGGGGTGGCGTCCCGGGGGCATGGCTCTTCAGGGAACCTGCCAGCTAAAATCATGTAGCTGGACTGCTGTGTCTGCAGAACACTCTTGGGAAGGCACGAAGGTCTGTGGCTCCAGCTTCCTTCTAGGTGGTATTGGGCTCCCTCAAGGACGAGGCCTGGTCCTGCCCAGGGACCCTGTCAAGGCTGAGGTTTAAATTCAGTGTGTTTTTCTCTCCCGCTTGAAGACAAAGCAGCAACAACTACAAAATCCTTATTTCTCAAAGGGTGATAGAAGTTTCACATGCTCCTAGCAGAGATTATTCTCAGTGAGGGCTGGGAGAGGCGGCACATCTCCTGGGGGGCCCACTGTGATCTGGAGTGTGGTGGTTGTCATTTTTTGATCGGTGGGGTTGTCCTTTGGGAAAGCAGAGTCAGCATTAGAATTTTATGTCTGGAAAATAAAGCCTGGTTTCTACACAATACAGACCCTAGAGGGTAAAGTTAACGAAATCCATTTGGCAGATGGGTCATAGATATTTTAGAGGTTGAGGAATACCTCTAAAAAAGTTTGGAAAGTTCAGAAAAACAGGTAAAAGGAGAAAAAGAACCACTTAATTTCCCTACCCAGAGAAAGACTCTACTAACATTTTCATATATTGTTTCTCTCCAGGATTTCGGTATTTTTTTCCTCAGTTGAGATTAAATATGTATATACACCTGTGCTCATTTAACATAAAATATATCATTTTCCCATGTTTTAAAGGACTTTCTCTGCAAACATTGTAATGGTTACAGGCTATTTGATCATTTTCCCTTTGTTGGGGAGGTTATTTCCAGTTTTTTGCAACGTAACAGTGGGCATCTTTGCGCATACATTTGAGTGATTTCTTCAGGGTAGATTTTCCTAGAAGGGAACGAACACTTTAAAAGCTTTTGACACATAATTGCCAATTACTTTCTAAGAGAATTGTACCCCTTTCCGTTCTTCCTTGGCACCCAGATTGCTTTTCTGTTCTGTAGTCATTGTACCCTTAGGTAGTGCGTTTTCCGCCGCTCACCTTCTCTTCCACATGGCTGATGTCCTGGTACTCCTTTTCGCTTTGGCTCATTTATCTTCACCTTTGAGTACTTCCAGGGAGTAACATCGTGTCGTGGCAGCTTTAACGTTTCTGTTGGATGAGAGCAGTGTTCTCCGTGTTCGTGCACACAGCACGTCCTGAACCTCGTGTGGTATGTGGGCCCTTGGGCCAGCGCTCCGTCTCCGGGCGGTCCGGCCCGAGCCTCATGAATGGCTTCTCGGGGCCAGTTCTTCACTGCGCCCTGTGCACAGGGGGACTGACCTCGGCCCCCTTGCCCCCCAACTCTCGCTCTTGCACATTATCTGAGCAGCCTTGTGTGTGGGAGGTTTGTCCCGTGATTCCTCAGGCCGCCAGCTTCCTCTGCTCCTTCCACGTGGACTTGCCAAGTGCTCTTGAGAGAAGCGGGGTGCGGAGCTGTGGGCTCTTCCCTGCCCCTCCCAGCAGAGGCGGGACAGTGTTGGGGGGGGCAAGCCCCGCAACACTGTCGGCACCTCTAGCTCTGCCGCTGTTGTGTTTCGGGTTTTTGCAAGTGCTTTACAGAGGTACAATTTACATACCCTAAATCTCCCTGGTTTTGAGCGTACGGCTCAATTTTGTACATTTTTAAGTAAATTTACAGAGTGGCAGAGCCATCACCACAATCCGATTTAACAACATTTCCATCACCCCCAGAAAGATCCCTTGCACCCATTTGCGGTTACTCCCCGTCCCCCCCTCCTGCCCCAGGCAAACCACTAATCTCTCCTTCTTTCTGGACGTTTCGTATATATGGAATCATGGATTGTTTTCTGAGGAAATTATTTGATTCTTGAAGTAATGCTTGTTGGGAAACATCTGGAAAAACGGAATCCCCATGATTAGTGTTAGTTACCTTTGGGGAGCGATGTCCTCTGGGTGGTGGGATCGTAGGGGGGCTTTGCACTTTCTGTAATGCGTGACTTGTTTACGGAGAGCCGGTATCCCATTTGCAGTCAGAAGAAAAGGGGAAAGGGGCAAAAGGCACATATTTCAATTGTGGAAAATGCAAAAAAGTATAAAGAGGATGAAAAACTAACAGTCCTGAGAATTCCCCCCTTGGGTCTAGAGCCGCTTTTACTTTGGTGTGGGTTTTTTCCCCCCAGTCTCCTCTGCACGTATTTTTAAAATCTAGCTCCCGTATTTTGAATTTTGCATCCTGCCTGTCCGTATTGGTGTCACAGGAGCCCTTTTCTCACCGGACTGAAAACTTCTGGATGATTGTGTAGGGGCTCATTTTATGGTTCACCGTAATTTAAGTACACGGAGCACTAAGGTCGGTTTTCCTTTTTGCCACTGTAAATAATGTGGAATGAATGAACGTGTGAAAGCTTTGTGTCAGACCTTTGCAAAATCCCCGGGGCAGGGGGGTTCGCACCTGAAAAAAAATTGTTTTTCTCTAATTTGCAGCTGTTTTTGCAAAATTGCTTTCTAGATTTCTTCTCTGGTTTTCGCCTGCTCCTTGAAATTATTTATTTGGCTCCAGGGATGAGGTTTAGATTTCCAGGAGGTGGCCCCTTTGTGTCAGGTTGGGGTGCGAGGTGGACAGTGGCAGGGAGGTGAATGGAAAAGCCAAACCAGGACCTCCAAACATGGCAGTGCCCTTGGGAGCCAGGATGTAGTTTATCTTAACAAAATCTTGTGTTTATAATCTAGATAGGGCTGAGGCACCTAGTGTTTTCTGTAAATAATCCTCTTTTGTTCATCTTTAGTTTTCAGTAAAGGTTTGTTTGTGTGTATGGGTGAGAAAATGTCTTAATTGTTTTAAGAGGGTCAGTCCAAAGAGATTTTTGGTCCTATTCAAGCCAGAGTTGCCAAGGGCCAGCGGGGGGTGGGGGGTGTGGCACATGGAAACCATCTGTGAGGGCAGCTCTGGGAGCACGCGGACTCCAGGAGAGCCGAGGAGCAAGTCCTTTGATGAGCCAGAATCTGAACAGAGGTTTTTAACCTGAGACGGGTGGAGATGGGAGGAGGAGGGTCTGTGAACCCACTAGCTACCTTATGCACACTGTTTCTCTCAGGAGAGGGTTCTTAGCTTTCATCACTTCATCTCTGGCCTCGCGAGGGGCAGCACCGTGAACGCCCCAGAGGGACTGGTGTCTTCCTTAACAAGCAAGGGACACCCACACTGCAGCCCCCGCATCTGCTCTGTGTGATCTTGGTCACAGGTGACCCAGCCTCTCTGCACCTCTCCTTGCTCCTTGTGAAGTGCCCAAGAGCTGGGCATGTTGGAGGCACTCAGATTCACATCAGAGTTCTTATTTGAATTTGAGCTCCTAGAGTTTTTAAAGGAGCCACGGACCCGAAATTGACCTGAGCCACCTTATAGATCTCTTCCACCCTGAGTCGGGTGATGTTAATGTGGTTCTGTTATACCGTGTCCTGTTTATTTTAAAATAAGGAATAGATTAAAAAAAAAAATCATTTAATAAAAGTAAGACGTACTCGTCATATAAAAGGATATAATTATTAGGTTCTTTTTGGGGGGAGGAAGGCCATGAAACCAAACCAGTGCTGGCCATCCGGGCATTTACCCTTCTGTGCACTGAACGAAGGCTTCTTCTAGTGCAGTTGGTGTCGAGTTAGTGACTGCCGCACAAGGGAGCAAGCAGTATTTTTATAACGTGTAGAGGAGCCAAGCTAAAGCCAGAACCAGTGGAACTTTCCTAAAACAAACCAGAGTTGGAGATTCTAGAGTGCCTGGTGGCATCTTTGCAGGAAACCAGCAAAAGCAGAGCTTATCAAGTTGAAGAGTTCTGGTGATTCTTGAGGACCCTGCATTTTTTCAGTCCTTTGAGCGCCTGGCTGCTGCAGAGTTTCATATAGGGGTTCCTTTTGCTCCTTCCTTGGGGGAGCGGGGAGCTTCCCTGGCCTGAATGCAAGTGGGAGAAAGTTGCCTAATGTCCTGAGAACAGGCCTTGAAGCCTGCAAGAGCCTGGCTTAGTTGGCAGCTGGGGCTTAACACACGGGGGTGTTGCCTGATATAAATTTGTGTACAAAAAAACAAAAACAAAAACCCACACACACACACACTAAAAACTTTTTATTATGGAAAATTTCAAGCATATAATATAATGAACCTCCATTTACCTGTTGCCCTGGCCAGTCTTGTATCCTCTCCACCCACTCCACCCTCCCTTAGCTTAAATTAGTTCGAATCAGATCGCCTGGTTTAAGTTTAATGAGCAATCTGGGCAACCATTCTGAGAACAGAATTTTCCTACACTCTGTACTCAAGTCTGAACGAAGAGTGAGTGGTTGCTGGCTTTTTTTTTTGGTCAGTTTAAAACCTTTTTTTTTTTTTTTAAGTTTAAAAACCCTTTAGCTTTTGGGACGCCTGGGTGGCTCTGTCAGTTAAGCGTGTGCCTTCGGCTCAGGCCATGATCCCAGGGTGCTGGGATCGAGCCCTGCATCGGGCTCCTTGCTCAGAACAGGGAGCCTGCTTCTCACTCTGAATGCAGCTCCCCCCGCTTGTGCGCGCTCTCTGTCTCTCTCTCTCTGACAAATAATATCTTAAAAAAATAATTAAAAAAAATAAACTCTAGCTTTTTTTATAATGAAAAAATAAAGCATGCCCCTTATGATTGGAAATCACAGCATTTACAAAGATGATAAAGCCCCTGACAAGGCCCCATCTGGAGAGACCCACGTGATGTTTTGGAGGGCTCCTGTGCACGCCTTGCTTGCGCTCTTGCGCAGTGTGAGGCTGCCACCTCCTTTGCCTTCTGCTCTGGGGCCCCCATCAAGCCGCCCCTCTCCCAGCGTCCCCATTGCCTCTGACACTTTGGAGCCTGGGGAGGGTCTGAAGTGAGTGGTTCTAGAGTTCTGAATTCCGAGTGTGGGGGGCAAGAGGGGTGAGCACGCCCGTCACCACCCTCCAGTTGGTGGCTTGTTCTCTAGACACGTGATGGGTGCCCACCAAATGAAGTTAAATGACTGTGCTACACCCCACTCCCACTGGGTCCACAGAGCCTTCTGCTTCTGCCTTGAACCCTGCCTCTCCCCGGGCTGGCTGGGCAACAAAACCGAGTCCCACAGGAAATGGGGTGCTCCTGAGTGCACCTCCCCCATTCCCTCTACTTCCAAGAAAAGTCCCCAAGTAGATGAATTCCTGTGTGCCCTGTGTCCCTGCCCTCTGAATGCGGGGGAGGGGACAGACCCCAAGTTCTGGCTGGGACACACGAGCCGCACGAAACCAAGAACATGCATGGCGAAGTACCTGGGATTCAGTCTTTTAGAGTTTCCAAACCTGCTTATTATTTATATTATGTATATTTTTAAAATTCATTAGCTATTCTTTGACAGCATGGTTTTTAATGTAATAGCCTGTCTTAAGGATGACCTAGAGTGGAGCTGGATGCAGTAATACCTGTTGGGACACTAATTCTGAGTCACTCCGCCGAGGGGACCTCAGCGTGGATGTCTGCGGACTTTTCCTCCTTACAGTGTCCATTGGTGTAAAAACCACATGTCCTAGTGACATGGCAGCTTGGATCCAGCGGTTGCCATCCAGAACAGCTGGCCTTAGGCTGGATTGGAATTTACCTTTTCACTGTGAGGAAGGTTGGACTGAGCTGCCAGGGTTGGATTTCAGGAGAAATTCGCAATGTACATAAAGGAGCAAATTGTTTTTACATTATCTCTCCCCGCCTCTATTTCTAACACGTATTTGTGACAAACGTATCTTTTGTTAAAGCGTTTCCTGGATGATTATACCTCCAAGTACTTCCTAAGTGGTTTATTGGACTTGTCAGGAACGGGTGTGTTTTTTACTTCAGCTGTGGGAAAGGTGGTAGCAGCCCCCGCCCGGGCCTGTCGTGCTCTCCTCTGTCTGGGCACAGCCTGTGACGGCTGCTGGAGGGGCTGCTGAGGTACTTGCCGCAGGACCTTGACTCCCTCGACCAACAGACACAACACAATAAAACAGCCCCAGGTGCTGCATCTAACAGGAGATTTGGAACGAGTGGCGTACGCTCAACACTCCCTGAGTCGGTGCAGCGGACCCTGGGGGATGCCGGATGGAGGGATGGAGGGGTGGTGTCAGACCCGTGTCCCAGCCGGGGCGAGCTGCTCTGTGGGCAACTTTGCAGGCGTGTGAGGGCCGGCTTCGGGCATTTGAAGGGACGTTGTGTGGCCCGGACCTGGTGCGTCTTCGGCCTGTCTGGGGGGTGATGGGCAGGCCTGTGGGTGGGTAGAAGTTGCAGGTGGAAGAGCTGCTGTGTGGACAGGTGAGTTCTCCCCTCTGGTGGTGATCAGGCAGAGGCTAGAGGGCCCAGAACCGTGGGGGGGTTTGTGACGGGGGGGAGGGAGGCTCTGGGCTCACTAAAACTCTGACCTTCTGGATTCTGTAAGAACAGCAGACCTTTAACTCAAAGACTTTTACTGGTTGATGCCATCATTTCCCACGTTAATACAGATGTGGATGGTTTTGCTGTATGGGAAAGAGGTTGTCTAAGGTTAGTTTTAGAACTTTTATTCCTGTGGAATGGGGCAGTTTCTTGCTTTATCTCACTTTTCCGATGTGGAGTTTTGGGGATACCTTCCAGGAGACGTGTTGTTTCCTACCTCCATTGGGCTACCCCAAGGCCAGAAGACGTCTTTCCCACAGGACTCTCTTACCTGGGATGTGCCACCGTGTTCCCTGTCTCTTTGGACTTCGGTGGTCTTGGGCGGAACCTGCTGATTTTTACGTCCTGCGAGAATGCATCCTGGCTGCTGAGTCAATCTGTTTTGCATCCCTCGTTGGAAATGGTTTCTACCCCTGCCCCCTTACTCTGCATTTAATCTTCCTCTGAGAATCAGCTAAAACTGTTTTCCCCAATCGGAGGACATTCCAATGTTGACCAGCTGCCTGCGGTTGGTTATAAGGGATACTACGAGAAAGAGAGCGGGCAGTTCTTGCTGATGACCTTGAAGGCCTCTGAGGGCCTGTCAGCTTTTGGTGGGGAGTTGGGGAGATATCCTTGTTATTACCTTCTTTGAACAACACGGTGTGCTCGGGAGCTGACATCCTAACTTGGACAGTCTTACGTGGCCCCTTCTTGTGCTGAGTCTCACTAGTGAAGGGCACAGGAAAATGGAAAAGGGAGCACAGCTCTGCGTCTGGGTCCTCCTTTCATACGTAAGTTTGGGTGAGCCCTGTGCGCTGTCTGAGCTTCATCTCCCTGGAGAGCAGTGGGGAGCGTTGATGGTCACTTTTCCAGGGGCCTTGGGGGGCTGCTGGGCACTGAGATGCCTCAGAAGGTCTCTCTTCGCTCGGCATGCTCTGGGTTTCCTTAAGCTTACTTCCTAATTGAATTTTCTCATTCAAACCTGCTTTCCTGAAGCTGTCGGGCAGCAGGGTACTTTTGAGGTGGTAGAAACGTGGCTGGCTCTCTATTTTTTATTCTTTTCTCCCAACCTGATTGAGGTATAATTGAAGTACGCTAAGTGGCACGTAGTTGAAGTGGACAGTTTGATCCTTGCTGTTTGTTTTATGATAACGCGGAACATCTGCCTCCCCGCGCTTGCCTTCCTCCTGTGTCCGATCCTGCACTCCCGAGCTTTCCAGAAACCTCTTAGGAAGCAGGGATTCCAGCTGGCAGAGCTGTGACAAGTGTTTCCATAAGCATTCCCACGATCCTTTAAGTGAGGAGTGTGACCTCGGAACCATGTGCCCATTCCCCTCCCTTGACAGAGGAGGAGGTGGGAGGTAAGAACAATACCGGGATGGCTGTGCTCCCCGTCTGGGGCACGGTCGGAAAGCTGAGCATTTGTAGGCCATCCAAACACTGGTGTTCTCCTGGGATTCCAGGGTTAGGAGGGGAGGAGAGTGAATTGATTTCTACCTTCACGTTAGAACAGAGAGAACTCGCAAAACAGCCCCCTCTGCTTTTCTAAGCTCTACGGTGCCTCCCGTTCGTTGGGGGCACGGAACTCATGAGCTACGTACAAGAAAATTGGCAAATGAGGGGCGCCTGGGCAGCTCCAGCGGTTAAGCATCTGACTCTTGATCCCAGCTCAGGTCTCGATCACAAGGTTGTAAGTTCAAATCCTGCATTGGGCTCCTCTTGAAAAGGAAATTGGCAAACTAAAGCAAAGAGGCTTTCTCTTTGTGTTATGAAGCTCTCTCACCGGTGAGCTTTCAGGCTCGCTTTGCTGGGGCCCCTGGTACACAGTTCCTTCAGTTTCCCTGGGCTGGTGGAATACGGGGGATTCTGAGCTTTGGAACACCAGGAGGGTGTCTCGCTGTGACAGTGCCCGGACTGTGTTCCGGTGCCCGTTGGGTTTGGGTCCTCATCACTTTTCCAGTTATAGAGATCCTTCGTTCCGGATCAGGTTTTCGTAAGCCCGTGCTGAGGGAGCATGTGCTGCTTAGGCTGGCTGACTCTGCATTCTGTGTTTACTCCGGTGACCAAGGGACAGGCAATGACCGACGTTACCGATGTTTATTTTCTTAGAAATTAGTGAGCACCCCACTGGAAACCTTGTTTAGGAAGGTGTGTCTCCTGGGCCTTGGGGGCACACCGTGTGGCTGTGACCGTCATCTTTATCTGCGGGTGAGGAAGGGGCTGGCACTGACTAGAGGTGGTGAGGACAGCTACATCTCAGCCGCTGAGTTGGTCAGCGCCCTGTCCTCAGATGGCTCCCTAGCCTGCTCTGAGAAGCAGGTTGTGAGGGCCTTTGGCCTGAGCCACAGTGACATTTCTTATATTCAGGAAGCCCTTACTGACTTAGGGCTTTTATGATAAGACTCTCTGCTTTTAATGAAAGCTCGCAGTGGATTTATACGTCTGGATGAGAAACAACTTTATCTACCATGGGATGGGAAGACTCTGTTCTGAGAAATCGAGCCTTCAGGTTCATAAAGAACTGTCCTATAAGCCACCTTTGGGTTTCCACGTCGTGGAGGTCTGTGCTGAATTAGGCCCCGGCATCAAGCCCGAGCCAGCCCTGCTTCGATGTGACGGGGAGTCCGTGGGGCCGCGCAGGCCGAGCCCTCCCTGGTGCTCACGGTCGCCACCGTGCTCAAGAAGCCCAGAGTCCAGCACTGTGTTCTAGAGGTTGGCAGGAGGCCAGAGAGACCTTGATTTTGAACTTTAGATGATATCCTTTTATTTTTTTCCCCCTTCCTCTTCTCTTGACTTAACCTGTAAAATTTATGGAGCAGTGCCTACATCCCATGCATGTGCTAAGTGCTGTATACAGAATACCCCCACTTGATTCTTCAGATAGCAGTATGAAGGATGTGCCATTACTACCCTCCTGTTAGAGCTTAGGAAACCTGAGGCCCAGGACGGTTTGGTAACTTGTCCAGCGTCATGCAGCTGGAATCTGATGCCCTCAGGATTTCAATGCAGACCACCTCTCTCAAACCTGTTCCTCAACCGGAGTGGACACCGCCACCACCCTCACTTGCCGCCCAGCTGGCCAAAGTGGATACAAAATAACCAGCTCCTCTTCTTCTGGAGGCTTGAAAACCAAGAGGTGGCAGGGGTCCTTAGGAACAAAGCATGGTGGCAGCAGGTGCCTGGCTGGCTGCCGAGCAGTTCGGCGTGGTGCTTAGGCACGCCAGCTTTGGGGTCAGAGAGACCTGTCTTTGAACCCCTGCTTCGGCACACTCACACGTGTAACCTCCCCACGCTCCCTGGGGGACAGTTTCCACTTCTGACAGGAATGCTAGTAGTGACCTTCTAGGATTGTGTTTTCAGATTCAGTGAGATACTGGCATGTGATCGCTTGGAACAATACCGTAAGGCGTTTTAGCTGTTACTGTGAATGCATTTGAAGCTGTGGGTCCAAGCCCGCCGTGGTGTAACTGCTCAGTGGAGACTGGTAGTTGCCGCTAGCGACTGCGTTGTGGGCTCTGCGGGCAGAGCCTGCTGGGGGCGCTGGCGCGGGGGATGGTGATCACCGTCACGCACGCTGTCGGGGTTTAGTAGTTCCTGGTCGTCAGAAAGAGATTTTGGATCTGGAAGTTGCTGCTTCCCTTCCTTTCGTTCATGCTGCTCATTGAGGGACGTTCAGCTCCTTACTCATCCCCCAAGTTTCTTGAGACAGAGCACTGAGCATTCGGGTGAGGGTGGAAGGGAAAGGAGATTGGAGCTTATGAAAATGTCTTGCTGGCGAGAGACACACCAGCTCTCAGGAAACGTGTGTTGACGGAGAAATAGTTTTCACTCCTACAGATCACTTTCATCTAGCCCAGAAGAACCAAAAAGAAGTGACCTGGCTGTGATTTGATTTTCAGGCTCTTGTTCTAGGCTACCCACTTGCGAGCGCGCGTTTTCATTCCATACAGGAACGTTTGATTCTTGTGCGCTCTGGAACTAAATGCTGTGTAAAAGGATGGTGATGGTATCTCTCTTGATGGAGTACTTAATACATCTCAGGAACCGTGCTACTTTCTTTTCAGATACTTTCTGAGGTGGTCCTCAATACTGCAGGGTAGGTACTACCAATATTCCCATTTAACAGATGAAGGAGTTGAGGCTCAGGGAGGAAGGACTTGTTCAGATCTTTTTTGCTCAGAAGAGGCAGGTGAAAGATTTACACTCTTGTCTGTCTTACTTCCAAGGTCCTTTGTGCCAGCCACTGACTGGCAAGGTTGTCTGTTGTAGGTCTTAGGTATTGAAGCCAGAAGACCCTGTTTTTAGGCATCTCTCTGCTTAGCTGGTCCTGACAGCCAGAAGGGAGGAGCTTTGAGACCGGTCCTAGGTTAGATTTGCAAACTTATCACAGGTTGGTAACATTTCGTGTTGTGCTTCATTGTCACGACAGCACGTGAAAGCTTTGGTGATGTGTTTGGGGGTGCTAGGGGCCAGCCGTTGTTTCAGGACTCTGTTGTACTTGTTGTTCCCGTGGTGGACAGTGTAGAGACTGGTCCCTAATAAGGAGCTGCCCTTGAGTTGCATAGGGCAAGCAGAGGTTGGAGAGTCTTCCATATTTATTCACATCTGAAATAGGACATCAGGAACCCAGGATAGAAGTGGGCCAAGTGCTTTCCTTGATGGGTAGGCATTGTGTTCATCTTTTCCTCAAGCCTCCCTTTGGCCATAAGTCAGAAGGCTGCACTGCCCCCTTTTAGATGAAATTCTTGGCTTGAGGGAGCCTTTATTTTTTTCCAAATCCTTTAAATCTTGCTTTTCCATCAAGATTTGTCTGTTTGCACCGTTTGCAGGTCAGAACCAAGATCTCCCCCACACTTTTGGAAGCCGTGTACTCGTGTCATTCGTGCAAACCCATGGCGAAATGTTCAGTTTCATCCAGGCCATCTTATAAATCAGTGTGGGAGAAGGCGTATGTGAATTGGCTGCTTCTGCTATGAAAAAGGGAGTCTACTTCTTTCTTAGCCTTCATCAGTGAATGTGTGGGTGATGTTTTTCCCAAACTTTTCTTTTTTTAATTGGTATTTGGAATACGGTGACATTCTGCTTTAATCGTCTTCGACTTTCATGAAAGGCTTCCTGACTTTTTTGTGCCATTGCGGTAGAAATGGACAGCATGTAAGACTTCCCTTGAAGATGTCTCAGGATTGCCCCTAATTACGTGTGTAACTACTAGCTGACAAAGTGAAGGATTAGAAGCTTGTTACGTGACACCAGTCAGTAACGTGCAGAGCGGCGGCTATAGACATCTGTGAAGCATTAATGATCAGACAGTAGGTAATGGCGCCTCGCACACCTTCTGAACGGGTCCAGGAAACCATCAGCCAGAGAAACTCTCTGAAAAAGGTGTTAGTGTTTTCGAGAAATCCACCCATCGGTGATCGTGTTTGTGAGAATAGAGTTTGTAATCCGAGGTGACAGGAGATTTCAGAATTTGGTTATAGATAGAATTGTTCATAATTGGCCCAGCCTGGGAGAAGAGACTCACCCTAATTGATTTTGTGAGCTGGAAAGCCATCTCCAAAAGTCATTTGAAATTATTATTATTATTTTTTTTTTAGTTTGGGTTTTTTAACATTTTCTAGAGAGTGTTCGGTCCTGGGAGGCAGACCTGTGTGTGTATGTGTGTGTGCGTGCGCGCGCTGTGTCCTTCTCTGTCGTTCAGTGCTTGGAATCTGGGACCAGTCACTTAACTTTTCTGGGACTTGGTTTACCATCTGCAAAACCAGGATGAGAGTACCGATCTTATGGAGCCGTGGTGAGGCTTTGCCAAAACCCACATGTGCAGGGTCTGGTTCCTAGTAGGCCTCTAAGTTTGGATTCTTAGTGTTTTTGATAAAGAATGACTAATTTGGAAAATAAAATTATATGGATGATAAAGAAGTGTTGTTTAAAACACCATTATTCTAGGGCGCGTGGGTGGCTCCATCGGTTAGGCGTCTGCCTTTGGCTCAGGTCATGATCTCAGGGTCCTGGGTTGGAGCCCCGTATTGGGCTTCTTGCTCAGCGGGGAACCTGCTTCTCCCTCTCACTCACTCGCTCTCTCTCAAATAAATAAAATCTTTTTTAAAAATAAAATAAATAAAACACCATTGTTCTAATAATACAGAATAGTAGTAAAAATAGTGGTTTTGGGGGGTGAATCTATCCCCAGTCTTGAATTTTGATTTAGGATTACACTGTAAGCAGACAGCACTAAACCTGTATAATGAAGAGACTTGTTTTCTGCTCTTGGTTCATTTGCTTTTTAGTTATGTGATAAGTCTGATTTAGTTTCCTAAGTCTGGGCCTCAGTTTTTCTCGTTTTTAGAGGAAGTGGCTGATTAGATGGTTTCTCAGGCTCCCTTCAGCTGAACGTTTTTCTGATTCAGTGTCTTACAGTCTGGGGAGGTAGAGGGAGGCACACCCAAGATGCCATGCTCCACTTCCCCCAGCTGGGGCATTAGCAGAGCCAAGAGCAGCGCGTAGG
The DNA here is from genome assembly GCF_964656455.1 of Halichoerus grypus. Taxonomy (NCBI): domain Eukaryota; kingdom Metazoa; phylum Chordata; class Mammalia; order Carnivora; family Phocidae; genus Halichoerus; species Halichoerus grypus. Next base: position 173,535,555 of record NC_135716.1, read on the forward strand.
CAATCTGGCCGACCGTCCCGTCAGTTGTCATCTGACCTGGGGTGTTTCTCTGCGTAAACTCACCCCCTCTGCTTTGCGGGGCAGTCCTAAAGATCCAGCAGCACTTGCCTTTGAGTTGAGTGCGGATCGGGAGCCGAGTGTCAGCGCATAGAAGAGCGGTCAGCGAGCTTTCTGGAGTACGCGCAGGGGGGTGGGGGGGTGGGCAGGGGAGGAGGCTGCAGGAGGAAAAAGGCTTCTGCCCTGCGGGGGGGTGCGGTGGAACAGCGGCTGCACCTGGGCTTCCTCCCCTTGCTGAGCTCAGCCGTGTAGAATGTGCTCCCACGCTCAGGCCTCCTGCAGGACTCGGTTGAGAATTTTTGCCATTCCACCAAGTTTACCAGATAAACTTTGATCCCTGCAGAGAAACCATTCTGTGTTCTGCAGTTAGAGGTTTTGGGACCATATGCACTGAATCGGTTATCCGGAACCTTTTTTTTAACCCGCGCTCCGCCTGCTGAGCGTGATGGGTTTGGATCTTTCCCTCCCTGAAGGGATGTGTAAGGGGGCCATCAGCTGAGGACCGTTGTGGTATCCCACACAGCCTGTATGGAGGTTGCTAAGTTTTGCTCTGGAATTAATGTACCAAGGAGGGCGGCACCTGGAGATTGTCACTGCTGGGTGGGGAGTGGAAGGTCGTCTGGGGACTCCCTGAGGGCCGTTCCATTTGTCTGCTTTCAGTGGCCTCAGGTGGGCTTGGGAACAGCAGTAGATACAGAGAAGCTGGATTGGCGGTGATACTCCTTGGTGCTGTCCTGGCCAGAGGGCTTCAGAAAGACAGCCGAGCAGGGAGAGAATAGTACAGAACAGAAAAAAGGTCTTTTCGGGGTGAATATGGAATTTGATCCACTCTTCCTGTCTTTTGGCTTTAGGGGAGCCATGGGTCCCCTGTGCTCCATCCTAAACAGGGCGGGGGGGGGCGCGTGTGGGGTGGGAGTTGCGGGAATCTGCCCTCCTTTGTTGGTGCTTCATGACTTGGAAACGGAAATAACACTCCGCCTACCTTGCTCGAGACTCCTGGCAGCCTAAATGGAAAACCTGCGTCAAATGAGCAAAAAATCAGGGAGGAAAGGGCCCTTGAGTCCCCACAAACTGTTGTGTGAAAGTCCTAGCAGGTAAGCCATATGCTTTACACTGTGGGAAGACCCCTGCCCTTTGTGGAGGACGGGCTGTGGGGAGCTGGTGGGGCAGACGCCGGGCCAGACACCCTGCCTCATTCGTGCCCATCCTGTGGCGTGGGGAGCGTCGTGAGCTTGTGCCTCAAAGTTTCAAACGCCAAGGCTCCAAGGGATTAAGCGGAGACTGATGTAGCTCCACCCTGCAGGTGAAGTGGGAGAAGAGGAATTTTTATTGTTATTAGAGCACATCTGTGCCCTCAGAGTCTTAGACTTCTTTGGAAAAAGCTGTGGACCCTTAACCTTGGAAAACTGTGTGCACACGTGTGTGCGCGCACACACACACACACGCCTTCATGCGTGTACACCTCTGCCCTCACACACTCCTGCTTTCTCCCTCATGCATGCATGTACACACACACCTGCCTTCATACACACACCCCTTCACACACTCATGCGTACATATACGCCCCTGCCTTCACACACACACACACACACACACACACACACACACACCCTCTACTTTCTGTCTCATGCATACATACATATATACCCTTACCTTCACACACACACACCCCTACTTTCTCTCACACAGACATATACACGCCCATACCTTCACACAGACACACAAACACACCCCTCCACAAACTGTCAACGTGCTCACAAGCTGCAGGGCAGTGACTATACCCCAAGTTAAGAACCTGCGATTTATTCCTTCCATCAAAGTTGATTTGGTTTTGGTTTTGGCTTTTTAAAACAAGAATAGGTTTCCAGTTTCCACATCCATAGTAGATTAGAAGCAACATATTAGATGAGGAAGTGTAGTGCAGAGAAGAGCAGAAAAATGTAAAAGCAGACACAGGGCCATGTTCCAGGAATGGTTGCTCCTAATGGTGTCCCTCTGCCCGTGAGAAATGGTTTAACTGTGTTCACTGCTCTGTCCTCTTTGTAAACACACGGACCCTATAAAACACCTTAGAAGGCTTCCTGTCTTTCAGGATTAAAACAGTTGGTACTCGGCTATCCCTGGAGGGGCTCCCTGCTGCTCCGTGGTCATGGGAGGAGTGGCACGGCCGTCGTCCGTCGTTCATTGTGTTAAGCAGGGTGGTGTCGTCCTTCTTTTATGCTCCTTTTTCCTGGAGGCCTTCTTCTGTGGGTCTCAAATTCCTAAGGGCAGGGACCACATCTGACTAGTCCAGCCCTGTGTCCCCAGGTTGCTCAGTGACTGAACGAAGTGGAAAGACAGCTGGAGTGCAGTAGGAAACCTCTCTGTGAAGATACGGGCTCACATACTGACCTCGTGACCTTGCCAGACTTTCTCTGAACCTCGTTATTCGTCTGTAAGAGGAGAGGGCAGGACTTAGGTGAACTCGAAAGGTCTGTCCTGGGATCCTAATAGAATTGTTTTAGAGAAGAGACTTATAAAAGGCACCGTGTTTCCGGAGTGATCAAGGTCACCTGGGCCCTGCCACCAAATCGTTCGCTGTAAAATGGTTGCTTCGTGTTGTGTGGTTTTTTCCTCAGTTTTTAGAAAAGGACATGGATCCAGCTGTGATGAAACGCAGCAGACCCCCGACAGTTGAAGGAGGCTTGATCTGCCACATGGGCTTTCACTGTGGCTTTGATGCGCTCGATAGAGGGTATCGGACTTTCCCGTGGGAGGGAAGGTCGGCCAGAGGGGACGCTTGTGTTTGTGTCTGGTGAGCCGCGACCCTCGCCGCCGTGTCCCTCCCGGAAGATTCAACCAGGCGGCAGGCAGTCAGCGGAAGAAACACTGTTCTTTTTATTAACCCACATGTGCAGTTTTCCAGAGTGACCTACAGATGAGTTGTGGGCTGGGCTGGCTGGTGACTCTTTCCCCATGTCACCCCCAGCACAACTCGTTCCTGAGCCACGTGGCAGAAAACAGATTCGGCTTCTACACAGAGTCGCTTGTTGGGTCACAGATCATACAGGACAAGCCCTGGTTCTGTTAGCCTTCATAAATTGTGGGAAATCAGCCTGGGCTGCAGCGCAGTTTACCTTTGTGCTGTCTGAAGTAAGCCCTTGCTAAGCCTCTCGGGAATGTAAACGAGTGAAGGTCTTGATGAACTGGAGAACAGACTGTAGAGGCCTTGAAGCTTTGGGTGGTTGTTTATGTCTGGACAGATGCTATTAAGTGCAGATCTGCCTCGACCAGACACTAGACCAGGCCAAGCCGGACTTCTGCTCAGAAATCCACGCAGTTTGCGTTACCGCTTATCCTTGAAATTATAAGCTGTGTGTTTGAAAAGGGCACACGGAAACCATATGCACGCTAATGAGGCTTCGACACTGCCTTCTAGCAGGTGGGTCCTGCCAGAAAACGGGAGTCCTCTCCAACTTCTTGGGCTTCCTCCCCTTTCCAGTAAGTTCTGTCCTCCTGTCCTGCCTCTTAAAGGCCCTGGCTCTCCAGTCCCCAGTCCCCTCTCTGGCCAGACCGTCCTCCCACAGTCACTAGAGACATCCTCCTGTATCAGTTACTGTTGCCAGCTAACAATCACCCCGAACCTAGTGACTTAAAACAACAGTAATCATTATGTCCGGTGCTTTCCGTGGGCCAGAAATTCAGGAGGGCTTGCTTGGGTGGTGGTTCTGGCTTGGGGTCTTGAGCTGTTGCACTCAGACAGCTGAAGCTGGAAGAGGGGCATCTAGGGGGCTGGCTGAGATTCTCATGATCCCTCCATGTGGCTCTCCTGTGTGGGCTGGCTTGGGCTTCCTCACAGCATGGCCGCTGTAGGGCCGTCGAACTGTTTACATTGCAGCTTGGGGCTCCAAGCCCAAGTGTTCAGCAAGCAGGGTGAAAATGAACCATCTTTTATGGCTTGGCCTCAGAAATCACATCATCAGATCTGCTGTTCTCTGTCGCGATAGAAACAGTCGCCAAAGCTCTCCCATTTCCAAGGAGGGGGTGCGTAGACTCCACCTCTCAGTGGGAAGAGTGTCAAAGTCACTCCCCGTGAGAGGAGCATGCCGGGTGAGAGATCTTCTTATGGCCATTTTCAGACAATGTAGTCTGTTTAACCTTCTGAGATGCAAGGCTGTTCCTGTCATTCCTCTGTGGAAGAATCTTTAGGGGCTCCTAATCCCTCTGAAGAAGTAGATTTTAAAGTTTTCAAGGCCAGAGAACATGGCACAGAAGGCTTACCTACAAAGGAGACACCACTGCTGGAAGACAGGAGGTCTTGGGCCTGGGCCTGGAGCCTACTTAGAAAACTGCTGCCCTCTGAGCCGTTTGCGGGGAAACCAGCCTGACTGTAGGCTCCTCGAGACAAGGCCCTGGTCACCTCCCAGGGCCGCACCTTCCTCCTGCGTGGGCCTCGCTGTGCACGTTTCTCCCACTGCATCTGCAGAGCCGACCCCCCCCCCCCGCCCCCGCTCGTGTCTGTGCACCCCTGGGTGCATGCAGCCAATGATAACCAGCTCAGGTACTCTTCTCCTGAGAAATCATTTGAGGTTTCCTATACTCCTTAGTATCATCTTTACTGTAACTTTGTTCGCTTTGTGGATAGGTGTGTTCACTGTATTAGACTTTATCACAGGTTGGGACATGTCCTGTCCTTTCATTTCTGCCTAGGGGCTGAATAAATTGTTTGATGAGTATTTCCAAAGTGGTCTATGCCTTCTACTTCATTTAATAGGGCCGGGTTTTACTGCATGCAAATGATGGACAACCCTGGCAGGTGTCTGAATTCCCTAGGAGATTTTTTAAGCTATAATGTTTTATTCAACTTATTATTCTGAAAAACTGTTCTGTTTTAGTCTGTTTTAACGGTTGTTTTACTTGTTGTAGGGTGATTGAAGCAGTTTTGTGCTTTTTCTTGAAGTCATGTGAAAAACTAGCAGAAAGTGAAGCTTTTTCTAAACTGGTTTATATGCTTAAGTGCACACACACACACAGAACACCTACCCCGATCCCGTAGAGCCTCACCAGCCTAAAGCGGGGTAACCATCCCCTCCTTATTCTTTGATATCCTAACAAAGACTCTTCCTTGATTTTTTTTTTTTTAATATGAATTTTGACCACAGCGTTAAGTTCCTGAAGACAGGGACTTTGTTTTATTCACCATTCAGCATCAAAAACCATTCAGTATCAAAAACAGTGCTTGTCACCTAGGAAACACTCAAGTAATGATTGAATGACTAATTGAATGGGCAGCGCACTCTGGAGAGTGAAGTGAAATGGATCATTCTTTGCCTATTTACCTTTCAGCCTGGAAACCACCACCCGTGGGAGGTAGATCTGGTGAAGCACACTGTCCAAAGGAAGGGTCTACAGACGGGAGCAGTTCAGGGTTTGAAGGAACCATCCCAGGGAGAGCCCTTAGTTACGGGATGACTGTCCACACAATAAATAGAAAGCCTGTTAGGGGCAGGAACCAGGGTGGGAATCTCACCCCCGCCTCCCACCCCCACCTCCCACCCCTTCCATCACTGTCTTTCTGGGGTCACCCCTGTTATTGCCCATAGTCCTGGAGCATCTGTGTTTTCTTCACTCTCCGGTGCTGTGTCCTGTCTGGACCCCTCAGGATTTGGGATGACTCCCAGGTGAAGGGCTCCAGTTCACTCTAATTTTAACTTTTTTACAAGCTGTCATTAAGCTTCACCATGTTGCTTTGCTTCTGGGAAGCGTTTAGTCATTTCTTTTAATTTAATGATAGATGTCCTTAGCCCTAGAAATTTATAGAAACATTTCCTAGAAACATTTCCAATTAGAATTCATTGGGATTAATGCAAAATAGGAGTTAGAACATTTTGCAATAGTATTTATTTAGTGTTCTCAAATAGATCCATTCAGACAGAGGACTATGGGGGAGGGAGCCTTTATGCCTCTGGCGCCCTTGGGGGCAAGGCTGTGAGCAGTATACTGGTTTGGGGCGTGTGAGCAGGCTCCATGGAAGGTGGATACAATATCTTTTCATGTTGATCTTTCCCGGCCAAGTTAGGACTCGCTCTTCCTAGATAATACACTGCTCAATTTCTAGTTTATCTCCTCTGACTCCCTGTATGTTCTGGGTGAAGGTTTCAGTGTAGCCAGGTTTACTTCTGTCTGATTTTGTTTTTGTTCTCAGGAAGATTATTATTAATATCCAGTTGAGAATATCTCTGAAGACCAGAAGTTTTTAGGGGTGATGAGTGGTCTTTGAATTAGAATTATATATAAAATGTTTCTGTGAATGTGCGGTTTTCTGGAGCCTTAGCTTTGATCAGAGTCTGGGAATCTGCAGTCCCCCAAAATGATTGTTTTATTTTTAGTTTTTAAAAAGATTTTAGGGGCGCCTGGCCGGCTCAGTCTGTTGAGCGTTTGCCTTCGGCTCAGGTCATGATCCCTGGGTCCTGGGATCGAGCCCCACGTCGGGCTCCCTGCTCAGCGGGGAGCCTGCTTCTCCCTCTCCTGCTCCCCCTGCTGTGCTCTCTCGCTCTCTGTCAAATAAATAAAATCTTTTAAAAATTAAAAAAAATAAATAAAAAGATTTTATTTTTTTTAAAGTAATCTCTACACCCAGTGTGGGGCTCGAATCCACAACCCCGGGATTAAGAGTTGCATGCTCCACCAACTGAGCCAGCCAGGCGCCCCCAAAATGAGTGTTTTGTTTTGTTTGTTTATTTATTTATATATATATATTTATTTATTTATTTTAGAAAGAGTGAGAGCATGGGTGAGCAGGGGGAGGGAGAGAGAGAATCCCAAGTAGACTCCCCACAGAGCATGGAGCCCGATGTGGGGCTCGATCTCAGGACCTTGAGATGATGACCTGAAACCAAGAGTCGGACGCTTCACTGACTGAGCCCCCCCCCCAATTGGTGTTTTAAATCAGGGTTTTCAGACTTGACTCTGGCATTTGGGGCCAGGTTGTTGGGGTCTGTCCTCTGCCTTGTAGAATGTTTAGAAGCATCCCTGGTCCCTGCCCATTAAATGCCAGTAGCTCTTCCTCCCCCAGTGAGGACAACCAAAAGATACCTCCATACATTGCCAAATGTCTCCTGGGGGTTTGTGGGGAGGGCAGACTCAACCCCAGTTGAGAAACACTAGTACGCACCTTTTTTTCAATAGACATGATTTTTTAGTTTTTGGTTCACGGGAAAATTGAGCAGAAGGTACAGAGTGCCCATATATTCCCTGCCCCCACACATGCATGGCCTTCCCACTAAAAACAGCCTTCCCCACGGGCGTTACAGCTGCGGAACATACACCGACACATCATAGTCACTCACTCCTTAGTGTCCACTAGGATTCACTCTTGGTGTCGTACAGGCTGTGGGCTTGGACAGATGTGTAATGATGCGTCTCCACCATGAGAGTGGCACGCGGAGTAGCTTCACCGTCCTGAAAATCCTCTTCCCCTTCAGTCCCTGGCAACCACTGATCTTTTGACTGTCTCCATAGTTCTGCCTTTTCCAGAACGTCACATAGTTGGAATCATACAGTATGTAGCCTCTTCAGACTGGCTTCTTTCACTTAGTCATGTGCATTGAAGGTTCCTCCATGTCTTTTCATGCTTGATAGCTTATTTCTTTTTAGCGCTGAATAATATTCCAGTGTCTGGATGGACCACACATTGTTTATCCATTTACCTGCCGAAGGACATCTTGGTTGCTTCCAAGTTTTGGCAGTTGTGAATAAAGCTGTTATAACATTTGTGTGCCAATTTTTGTATGGAAATAAGTTTTCCGCTCCTTTGGGTAAATACCAAGGAGTGCAGTTGCTGGATCGTATGGTGAGACTGTGTTTAGTTTTGTAAGAAACTGCCACACTGTCTTCGAAGTTGGTTGTGTACCATTTTTCGTTCCCACCAGCAGTGAGTCAGAGTTCCTGTTGCTCCACATCCTTGTCAGCAATCAGAGTCCTGGATTTTGGCCATTCTAATAGGTACATAATGGGATTTCATTGTCGCTTTAATTTGCATTTCCCTGGTAACAAATGATGTGGAGCATCTTTTCATATTCTTTATTTGCCATCTGTAAGTCTTCTTTAGGGAGGTGTATGTTTAGGTCTTTGGCTCATTAGTTTACATCTTTTAACTAGTTTGGAATCATTTAGGGTGTTCTCTTCCGGCACCGTTGTGGGGGTAGGGGTGGGGATACACAGCTGTTTATGGAGTTTGAGCACAGAGCTCCAGTTTATAGCAACAGGAAAGATTTCAGGGTTGGGTTGAGTGGGGCAAATGTTGTAATATATATATATATATTTTAAAATGTTTTAAAAATATTTATAACATGTATTTATACACATACACAGAAAATGCTCCCAAACACATACTACTATATATTAAGAATGCCACAGATACTGAGTCATTGCAACAACCCTATGACTGTCCCCATTTTATGGATACATAGAGGCTTGGAGAGGTTAAGAAATTTGCCCAAGGTTATAGTTAATGAATGGCAGGACTGGAAATCGAATATAAGTCTCTCTCATGGCAACTCAGTTTGTCTGTGTCCTCAACCCTTGAAGGGGTGTGAGAATGTCTTCCCATGCCAGCAGGCCAGACTCGTGTCACCGTGGCATCGGCCGGCATAGAAGGCATGGCACCAGCAGGGAATTCATGGTTGCTAGAATGTGTCACCAGACAGAACAAGTGCTACGCCATTTCTGGGGGGAGTGAGTGTGTGTGTGTCTTTGTAGGGTAGTAGCCACTTTGTTGTGTATCCCAGAATAAATTGTCCCTGATAACCACCTTCAACAGGGGGCAGGTTTGTTGTTTCTTTTTAAAAAACAGCCTGCTCTGAGGGGCGCCTGGGTGGCTCAGTCGTTAAGCATCTGCCTTCGGCTCAGGTCATGATCCCAGGGTCCTGGGATCGAGCCCCGCATCGGGCTCTCTGTTCAGCAGGGAGCCTGCTTCTCCCTCTCCCACTCTGCCTGCTTGTGTTCCCTCTCTCACTGTCTCTCTCTGTCAAATAAATAAATAAAATCTTTAAAAAATAAAAAAATAAAAATAAAAAACAGCCTGCTCTGTATGTCCAGTCAGTTACATGGGAATGAAATAGCCTCCAGTTAACTTGATGTGTTAGTTCTTTGGTGAAATACAGAGTGGGTCCTTGTCCCATAGCCTGTTTGTGGTTAATATCCCTGGAGTGTAGATGGTCATATTCAAAGGTTCTTTTTCATTACAGTCGATTATGGCATTTCCAGGATTATTTTATATATTTTATGAAGATTCTTTAGCGTGTTGATTTAGGTCTTCTAAAGATTCTGAGATTGGTCTGGGCACGTGAGAACGGTGCCTCTGATGGGATTGTCGGCTGCCTCAGCTGTACTTCTGGGGGGGAGGGGGGGCGTGCCGTGGTCTTCCCTGCTCTGCCGCGGCCACCTTAACTCACCTTTCTTGTCATACCTCCTGAGGTCTAGCCTTTTGTGTCGCAGCCCGCTGGGCACTGAATTTACTCTCACTTTACCCCCACTCCGTTCCTTCCTCCTCCTCCCGCCTCCATTATTGATCACATATTGATGATGACTGGCGCGTGGTGGCTCTGAGTAAATAGTTGCATCCTGAATGTCCGGTGAGGTGAGTCCTGGGAGCACGCAGTGTGGTCTTTATCCTCCTGGGCCCCTGCAGCAGCAGTGGCCCCAGTTTGCCGCACTTGTCTGCTCTGCAGCTGGAGCCGCCTCTTCCACTGGAGATGCTCCGGGTCTCGGTTGCCTTTGCAAGGGACTGGCACCTGGGGACACGTCCCAGGCTTCAGTTGAATGACAAGCACTTTAACCTTGGTGCGCATCTTGCCACTTGTTCTTTGCCTGGCTTTGTCCCTGGCCTGGAGCTCATCAAGGAACCTGGCTCGAATGTCCAGAACAAAGCCTAACTTGGCTCGAATGTCCAGGAGAAAGCCTAACTTGCTGCTCGAGCATGCTCCCTCGCAGGGCCGATCAGGAGGTAACACATTTGCATCTCCCGTGGTCCGCTGAATTGGAAAAGGAAAGCCGAGGAGGCTTTGAGGTGTGGGTGGAACTCCGGCCCACTTCCCACTTTGAGTATCTTCCACACATCTCCACGTGAGATAGATGGTGCTGTCACAGAGCCTGTCCCCCCACTCTCCAGGAGGTGTTGGAGGGCCCACTGTGGGCCTGCTTGGTGTTAGAATATCTGGGGGGCGGGGGAGAATACCCTGGGCAAGCTGAAACTGCAAGGACGTTCCTCCTGTCTCCCCCAGATTTTATTTATTTGAGAGTGAGTGAGCACAAGCTGGGGGGTGGGGGAGGACAAAGGGAGAGGGAGAAGCAGGCTCCCTGCTGAGCAGGAGGCCCTTGACGAGGGGCTTGATCCTAGGACCCTGAGATCATGACCTGAGCCCAAGGCAGATGCTTAACCGACTGAGCCACCCAGGTGCCCCAAGGATGCTTTTTAAAAAGGGGTTTCAGTGTTTCTGTTGGCAAAATGACCTAGACACTTCTGTTTCTCTTCTCACAGAGTGACCAGCAGCTGGACTGTGCCTTGGACTTGATGAGGCGCCTGCCTCCACAGCAAATCGAGAAGAACCTCAGTGACCTGATCGACCTGGTACGAGCTTTGTTCATATGGTTTCGTTTGGGCTGTGGCTCATAATTGATTGCCTCTGTGTGCCTTTTTCCATGCGGTGTTCCAAACCCAGAAGAAACCTTCCACCACCACCACCACCCAGTTCTGAGAGTCCTCCCTGCGGTTGTCTCTCAGAGCCAGCTGGGTTAAGAAAGTCCAAGAAGGAGCTCAGAAGTTGATCTCTGTCCCCTTGCCCCAGCTACATGTTTTCAGTCTCCAGAAGCTTGCATTTCAGCACGGGGAGGAAGAGGCCACACACACACAGTGGGCATTCAGCAGTGCCTGGTGCCAGCCTTCCTTCGTTTCTTTGCTGTTGTGGAAGTCCCTCCAGCCAAGACAGTACAAAATCTATCCTATAAAATAGTTCACGGGGCTTCACTTCTTTGACCAGTACAAAACACAAAAGTCAGCTGTCAAAGAGCTCATCACATCTATTTTTTAAATCTGTATTTTTTTAAAATTCAGAATAACTTCTCAAAATGATGCCTCAGATTAACTGGCACCATAATATCATTTGAAATGTCTCAAAATATTTAAGTAAAATCCATAAAGCGATGGAAAATATTGAAAAGAAGTAAGATAAACTAAAATCAGGCCCCAAGAGGCCAACTGAGTTACTAGCTTATTTGGCCAGTGCGTTCCGGCTCTGGTGCTGAGTCCTCTGTTGTGTTCGCTGCACCCCTGTCTCCTGGGATGTGATGATCCGCTGCCGGCCATGGCTCGGTGACCAGGTGTCTTTTACAGTAATGGTTTGAAAACGTGTCCATATGCTGTAGTGATGCTTCATTCCACCGTCTGACTTGAGAGCGATGGTACTAGGAGAAGCATTCTTGCCCGAGACTCGTGTCATTCAGAGAGAGGACTTCGCAGCTGTCCGTGGCTTGTCGTCACAACCACGCATGCTTACAGGCACCGCCGGATGAGGGGGGTGAACGCGCCAGCCTGTGCCGGTGACACCCCCGCAAGTGAGGAGGGGGAGGTTTCTTGAGGTCAGTGGCCCTGATGAGAAAGGCAGCCACAGGCCCTTGTGATGGGAGGAAGGTAGACTTAAAGACGTGATGGGTCCCGGCTGACACGACAACGTGTGAGGTGAGTGTGAAAGAAGAGAGCGCAGCCTGTCTTGTGTGCGGAATGGGGTGAGAACCAGAGTCAGGGAGGCGCCATCAGCCCCCGCGGCGGACTGAGTGCTGGCGAGGGCTGTGGTGGCAGGCCCCGTCTGGAAGGGCAGTGGCCCCTTTGCCCCAGCTGCTCGCCATTGCCCTGTGGGAGGACGATCCTCTGTGACTTGATTTCCGACTTGTCTGGAGAAGCCGAACTTTTGGAGTTTGAGTGAGACCTCCTGGTTTTTCAGCATCGGCCCAAACATGGGATTGGTTAGATCTGGTTTTGTATAGCATGTGACTTGGGGGATGGGGCGGGTTAGGTGGGGGCTGTCGAGTGAAAGCAGTCTTTGCTGGGAAATCCTGACATATACAGTTGGACAGTCGCAAGGGGTCCTTGCAGGTCAGAGGGAGGGCTTGAACTTGGGGCGGTAGTTATTGTCGCCGTCCCCCACTCGCTGAGCCTGGTGCGCAGCGCACCGTGCCGTGCGGTTTGCTTGCTTGGCCTGGTGTGACTCCCAGCCCTACGGGGCAGCGGCCTGGGGCGTGCTGTGTTGCTTCACGTTTCTCTTGGTCGGAGATTTTTGCTTGATCGTATGTGGCAGAGGTGGGCGAAGGCTGATGGTGGGATCTGATCCCTAATTGGGTCAGCGGCAGAGGCTTCTTTGTCTTTAAACTCAGCATGAAAGCATGCTTGGCTGAGTTTAAACCTAGTGTGCCAATTTAGCTATTACTGTATTTTGGAAATCAACCGAACAGAGAAGAAATGATTGAATTTTTCTCAGGAGACCCTTCTTGGTGTTTAACAGGCTGTTTTGTTCTTATGGCAACGGAAGTGTGTTTTCTCTGCGATCCCCCTGGTCAGTCTTGATCTCGGAGACGGGCACAGAGCTGCTTTTACAGGAACCCGCTCAGCTGCTGCCTCTGCTGGGTCTGGCACAGGTACTTGGGCCCGGCCCGAAAACCGCAGCCCTGATGGTGAGTGAGGGAGAACCTTAGGAGCTATCTCTCACCTCAGCCACACACTGGGTGCTCCCCCAGGTCGGCCCTGGCATGCGGTTTGCAGAGGCTCCTTGGGCCCCGCTCGAAGTACCACACTGTTCCTGTCGCTGAGGGGGGACGTGCTATGTGGCCGCCCACAGGTTACCGTCAGAACGCACTGCCTTTCCCCTTGCAACTTTGTCTTCTGCAGAACATGGCTGGAGAGGGGGATGGAGGCAGACCTAGGTTGCGGGTTCGACAACCGACAGATGCCAGCACCTGCCGCGTGCCCAGGACTGAGCTGGACGCGGTGGTTTGTGTTAGTGCTTCAGCGGGTTTTCACAGTCCCCCTTGAATGTACCTAGGACCACTTCACCTCTTTTGTATGATTGAGACTCTCAGGAAGAAGCCAGGCAGCCCCAGGAGTCCCAGTTCCTTCTGCAGGGGTAACTCTGCTGGGCCCCTTTGCGTGACTCACTCACACCCAGAACAACAGATTAAATGCGGTGTGTCTTCCTGACATGTCCGTCTGAACTGTTAGGGGGCAAAGTGTTAAATAATTCATTAGTAATCTAAAATACTAAAACATCTGTTTTATGGAGAATAATTTAGAGTTCCTGTAATTAAAAACAACAGCAGCAGCGCTAGAGACCTGAAAGACAGCCCCTCATCAGAGCCGGGCCACGTGGGATTAGCAGTTCACTTTTGTCCATCGCTCCGTGGGGGGGCTGGAGAGGCGCCGACTGCCCCTCGCCAGGTTGTGTGGAGGCCAGCCTTGGGCCCCTTCTACCTCCTGAGGCTGAACAGGAGGCCATAGTAGATTCCCATCATCCAGAATGGGCTGGGGAATCGGTGTTCTCATTAATTTTTTAATTTGAAGTATGATAAATGTCAGAATGGAAATGGGGCATGGCTTTTCGCCGAATTAGGATCTGGTAAAGCACACCTCGTTAAAACTCTACTGACATGCTTCAAAAGCCACTTTTTGATTAATGGCCTTGCTTCAAGGTCCCTGCTCTGCACCGTAGTGTATGAGGGGTGTTTGGGCTGGTTTTGTACAAGGTCCTATGACCAGTCCTAGAAATTACTTCTTTGAATGTTTTCCTTTCGTTGCTGCTATTTTTCTCTTTGCCCTGGGAATGACAGGGGGGGGGTTTTGTTTTGTTTTTAACTGGGTCTGCAGAATTCCGTCCCTTCTTTCAAGAGCTGGTCCATGCTGAGTGTACTGCTGGGTCTCTGAAGTTCACTCGCAGTTTTATTTCTTCCCAGAGCTGTGATTGCAGAAAACTCCCACCATTCTGGGTCCATCTAGGAGCCGTGGGTCCAGGCCTTTGTTTCACGTAATCTGGGATCAGTCAGATGTTTTCAGAGCAGCGAATGCACTGCTCGGTGCAAATTGGAATCATTCCTCCCATGCTCACCTGCCTAAAATAATGAAGGGGAGATAGTTGTTTTCAAGAAAAGTCTCCAATTTTAAGACTGACAAGAATGTTAGGATTTGCCAGCATTCTCCATGTAGGGAATGGCCACGCTTAGATGTTGGAGCCAGAGAACCGTAGGGGAATTTATCCGGTCCACCAGCGGTCCAGTTAGAGTCGTATGAAAGAGAAATGCGGCGTATGCTTGGCAGCCAGGCCAAGGCAGCCCAATTTATCATGCCAGATGAGCTTTCCTTCTTCTCTTTTCTTTCCAGCATCAGAGCTTTTGCTGCCTTGGGATTATGGTGCATGCTGGGATTGGTGGGAAATGACCTTCCTTTGCAGATGGCCAGACCATCATTTTATTACATATTAATCCCATTGTACTAGAGTGAAGCCAGCTGAAATCCGTTGTTAAGCCATTTCAAAAATACCCACTCGTCCATGTGGGCCAAGAATCATATGATGTTTAGATGCTCCCTTGGCTTCCTACACTTTGACCTTCTATGGCTTTACTCTGCACACTGGCAATAATAGCCAAAACTTGGCTGGGCTGTATTTTGAGCCCTGAGCTGAGGAAGGAGTTTGTTTCTGCAAATTGGCATCCAGCAGGCCATCCGTCCTTTGCCCTTTTTAAGAGCAGACCAAAAATAGCCCTAAATCTGTTTAACCAGTCAGGAGAGTCTTTGCCTGCAAACGTTAGTTGTTTCATTTTTAATTCATTCTCTCTTCTGTGCTGTAGCCACCCAAAGGTCCAGCTTGTGGGTGTCCCCAGACCTTACTCAAGCGCGGGAGAGGGCATCAGCTGGGAAAGCCCCTGAACCATCCTGGCCAGGCCTGTGGGTTAGAGGTGCTTCGACTGGGGAGCTGAGAAGCGTGGTCGGTTTTCATAGCAGCATATCCCTCTTCTTCGTAGCAGCCAGAATTGCCCTCCGAAAATAGAAAGGGCCAGCTGGGTGCGGGGTTTTGCCCTGCCGGCCTCGGCAGGACCTGTGTTTCGAATGGCTTGCAGAAACCATCGACCTCTTGGCAGCGTGAGGGCTGCAGGGAGCATGCGATTCTTCAGGCCTGACCGCTCAGAAGGCTGGGGTGCACGCGGTGTACTTGGGCACTGGGGGCCCAGCAGATAAGCTTTAAGTCTCCAAGAACCTGCACTCCGTGAAGCAGCCGGGAGAGCCAAGCTCCACACTTGTGATTGCTGAAATGAAGGCGAATATTGTATTTAATGGTTCATTAATATTGTTACCTGTCTGATTTTTGCTAAGCATTGTTACTCAGTTTTCAGTCTTTAATGGCGGAACCAACGAGTTCTGGAAATTATTCTCCAGTGGTAGCTGTGTGGAATGAAGTACCAAACTCAGCTCTGTCCCCAGGCGATGAAGACTTGCTGGGTGTGGGGAACAGGGTCCTGCAGGCCAAGATGATCCAGTTTATCTGTGCTCAGCAGTGAGGAGGCTTGTGTTTTCTTCCTGCCTGACTTGCCACTTAACCTTCACCATTTAAAAGTGGTCTCACACTGGCATTTTTTCCTCCTTTGTTTCAGAGGCGACATTTAAAAGGTCTTCTCCTTTCTTTTTTTTTTTTTTTTTTTTTTAGATTTTATTTATTTATTTGACAGAGACACAGCGAGAGAGGGAACACAAGCAGGGGGAGTGGGAGAGAGAGAAGCAGGCTTCCCGCGGAGCAGGGAGCCCGATGTGGGGCTCGATCCCAGGACCCTGGGATCATGACCTGAGCCGAAGGCAGATGCCCAACGACTGAGCCACCCAGGCGCCCCGGTCTTCTCCTTTCTAAAGGGGTCTTAGCTTAAGTGGGTGACAAGTTAATGGATTCAAGCCCACATTTCCTGAGCACCCACTCTGAGTCAGGCACTGTGCTCAGCCCTGGGAAGAAATGCAGCGTTTATTCCTTGGTTCTCCTTCCACAGGAGAAAATGCCAGGATCCTAAAACTTGACCCCTGATGAGAATGACCTTGGCTGGGTTCTCAGCCCATTGGTCTTCACTGTCTCATCAGCTCCAAGGAGGGCTGTCAAAAGTTACTTTTTCTAGAAGAATTTCACGTCCACTGTTGGTCAAATGCTCTTCCAGGTGCTGGCGATACAAGATGAAAGGCCTGGCTCCATAGAGCTGGCATTTAGTGGAGACTTTAGGGAAGACTTCCAGAAGAAGGAAGACTTGGCCAAGGCCAGCTTGGCACTCGGTGTCTACCAAGCAGATACCCTGCCGGCACATTTGTTTGTCTTTACTTTTGAGTGAAGGTGGTCCAAGCTCTTTAATGGTTGTGCCCAACCAGCAGTGAGTGTCTGCCCTCTCCCCTGACTCTGCTGGCCACCTTTATCTGGCCTCTCTGTTCCCCAGGTTATTCTGCCAGAGCATTCCTGACAGTCGAGCAAATACCCATCTTTGGAGTTTGGGGGGCAAATCCCAAAGTGGCTGCCTGGAGTAGAGAATTTTATGTTTCTTCTCTTTGAATAATTACATTTCAGTGTGCAACATGCCCACATGTAAGACATTTTAATATAAAAAGAATGCTTTCTGCACTGAAGCCTTAAGTCGAGTTGAGGCTCAGGGAAGTTGGCCTTTTCCCGCCTGAGGCTTGGTGAGTGGGCCTCCCAGCTGGGCGTCATCTTCCCCCCGCTGGGCACCCACGAGCTGAGCTGTGGGTCAGGGGTCCCCCACTGACACACCATGGACGCATGGGCTGGGGCTGGTGCATGGTGGTTTTGGAGCCCTGTGCCAGACCCCATTCGCTGGTAGTGAGGGAAGTTAATGTCGGGTGGGGGCACTTGGCTTCCGGCTTCCATTCTCCCCGTTCGTCCTGGTCCTCAGGTCTGCCCAGAGTCTGCGGGGAAGTTTTCTCTCCCAGGCCGGATATTGTCTCTGGAGCAGGAGCAGGGAATGGATCGAATAATTGGTAATTATGCAAAAGCCTCCGCACAGTCTCTGTTGCACTGATGTTTCTGAGAGTATCCTGAGCTTCCCTGCAGGCGACACTGAGCTGCAGTTCCCATTTTACAAGGGGAAAAGCATTCCAGCCAAGGGCCTCCAGCAGTATTTTAATGAACTCCATTCCTCGGAAAGTTGTGGTGAGCCTTTTCATGCAAGTGTTTTTGCTCTTTGAATGGACTGCAGCTGTGGGGACTAAAAGCTAGGGAGGGGAGAAAGCAGCCCCTGGACCGAGGTGCTGAACTGGCCCCCTATTCCCCGCCCAGGGCTGCCTCTCCAGAGCAAGATGGCCCTGCATGACCCCAGCCTGTTGCGGAGGCGAGGACCCTGCCACCTAATGGCGCGGCCTCCTTGTAAATGAGGACAGAATGGCATGATTGGCTTGGAAGGGGAAGTGGGGCTCCCTGGGGTGCCCTCCCCTGACCTGCTCCCTCATAGATGTGCCCTGGGGAAGTTATTTGAAATTCTGATGAGTTCTCTTATATGCAGAAGAATGGGCCCTCATTTGATCCAATTAAGAATGAGATGGATTGCCTCCTGCGCAAGCAGCCCAGACAATTAAAACTTGAAGCCAAGTGAATGAAGGAGAAAAGTACGGGGGCGGGGGGGGGGGGGGCGGGGGAGGCATTTGCTTTCCTTTGTGCGCACGGGTTCCTTGGGGAGCCATGACTGTTTCCAGGAGACCTCAATGACGTGTCCGCCGGTCCTGAGCAGATCTAGAGCTGTAATGGCAGATGACTCATTATGGCCAGGGGCTCAAAATGCTCCAAAACTAGGTTATTTGAAAGCAGTCTGCTGTCACGGTAGATGTCAGCCATCCAGTTCACTTCTGTTGTTTTTCCGAGGAAATTCTAAAGTTCTAAATAGAAATTTTGTGTTTGGGCTCAGATTTAGAATTTGACTCTCCCTTCTTTTCATTCTTCGTAAAGTCATTTTAGGATGAATGAAAGTCATTCTAAAGTCTTCCTAAAGTCATTTTCAGTGAATGACATGGATAAATAGCTTTAATGGAGACCCATCAGATGTCAAAGCACTGATTTATACAGACCACTTTATTATACTTTTGTCACCTGGTTTAATCTTCTCAGCCACTCTGTAAGGTGAGTGGGCAGCTCCCCTTTTATAGCTGAGGACGGCGAGGATGTTCCACAGCGGACGTGGGACCAGGGGAAAGTCAAGCCCAGCTGTTGCTTCAGCGTACTGTCCACTGGATTACAGTCTTAAGGATGAAAACCTGATAGTATGTCATTTCTTCTATGTCCTGCTAAAATGATCTTTTCAGGTGAAACTGTAAAAGAAATTTGTGATGAGGGCAGGCTAGTGGCCATGGAACTTGTAAGTGCCTCAGGAGAAAAGCCTCCGTAAACTTCTCTTCCTGCCTCTTTCGGTTGCAAGCTCCATCAGAGCTACCTGATTCTGCTTGGCCTGCTGTTGGGAGCCGTGGACTCAGTGGGAATAGTGATGCGGAGTGAAACCATCAGTAACTGACCCTCAGCACGTGCGCGCACCCACCCACCCACACACACTCACACACTGTGCCCTGTGTGTGTGTTTGGGCAGGGGGTGCTCTTTAAAAGAGCGTTCTGTCCGAACACAAGTAGCAGGCCACTATTTCTTCTTTCAGTTAATAAAGCAAATCTAGAAATTTTAGGAAGAGCAAGTTCGTTCTTGCACTGCAAGAGTTAAAGGGATGGGTCAGGAAGGTGACTACCTTTAAATCAAATGTACCAGCATCAGCACACAACCCAGTTAAGGCACCTGGGGTGGGAGGGCAGGATCCCGTTGGCGGCCGCAGGACTGCGGGAGCAGCTGGGCATGGGCTCCCCGAGCTCAGACCCGAGAGGCAGGAGCGAGCGGAGTTGGCCCGCTCAGCACCGGGCCCCCTCACGGAGGCGCTCAGCATGTATTATAAGTGACATTCATGTTTCGATGGGAAGAAACAATGGATTGTTCGATCAGATTGCTGAAACAACTAAAGACGTTGAAGGCAGACAAGCTAAGAATTTCTTGCCCGGCCCGTGCTCATCCGCTCCTGGACTAACCTGAAGTGGACAGGCAAGAAGCAGAGGGAAGCCTCAACGGTATTTGGTGCTGAGGTGGGGGAGGCCTTGTTCCTAAGGTGTAGAAACTAAAGCCAAAAGGATGGCTTATGATCACCTGCAATTTTAACTTAAAGGCTGAAATAAAATTAAATGAAAGGACTGAGAACAAACTCTGAAAAGTGTTTGTCACTTTTGCCACAGTGAATGTTCCTCCCTAAATCTTGAGAAAGCGCCTTCTGAGGCTGTCACTGTGGTTCCCATTGGACAGAAGCAGCAGCAGGGGCGCCTGGGTGGCTCAGTCGTTGAGCGTCTGCCTTTGGCTCGGGTCATGATCCCGGGGTCCTGGGATCGAGCTCCGCATCGGGCTCCCTGCTCCGCGGGGAGCCTGCTTCTCCCTCTCCCACTCCCCCTGCTTGTGTTCCCTCTCTTGCTGTGTGTCTCTCTGTCAAATAAATAAATAAAATCTTAAAAAAAAAAAAAAAAAAAAAGCGGCAGCAGGGGCCCGGGCATCTTGGCCAAGGTCACCAGGTGGCCGTGGTGGAGCCAAGCTTTGCACCCAGGCAGTCCAAGTCCAGAGTTCCCAGCTGCTGTGTGTGGACGCCTCCACTAGTAAGAAAAGTGGGAATACTTTGTTAGGACAGAGAGCCAGGTACATAGGTGAGTCACAGAGGGAGCAGTGCAGATGTCTCTTACACATCCTCTGTGTCCTTCTCTGAGGAGTGCAAAATGAAACAGGGTAGGATGGCTGGAAAAGTGGCCTTCACGGATGACCTGGCTTTCTGCTCAGTGGATGGATCGAATTTCTTCTGGATGCAACCTGCATGTTGCCTGACTGTCGTGAAATTGGTCAGCTCACCTTAGTTGAGCCTCTTGAACAAAGACCGTGAGCAATAGGGGGAACATGGCCCACTCTGCCATCTAGGAGCTTTGCCATCCATGTTGTCTTATTAAAGGTTCTGGGAAATCCTGCAGTTAAAAACAACATTTCCTTGAACCTAGCCTTTCTCCAACTCACTTTCTTGGAATCCACTTTGGAAAACATTGGTTTCCTAGAAGGGTTTATAACCTGCATATCAAATGACCTGGATTTTAGACCCTTTCTGGCAGTGGCCGTGTGATGTTAGCCAAGTTTACAATTTTTGTAATTGTTAGGTAAAACGGCGTATAAAGAACGTAGCTTTCCTTGTGGTTTCTTCAAATAGTTCTCTGTTTGAAGAAGAACTTACAGCTCCTTCTGTAGTGGGGGAAATAGGAAGGCAGGAAGGAAGCACTGTGACATTAAGCAAATCTTACCTGAGGCCAGGGACTCGGGTTGTAGCGGTGGGTCTGCCGCTAACTTCTTTGTGATCGGCAGGTGTCTCTGGGTCTGTGAAGTGAGGGCCAGATGGTCACATTCTCAGAACCTGGGTCCCATCGCCGTGGATACCGTTGTGTTGAGGTCCCTCCTTTCAGGATCCCCTTTTGCTGGCAGAAGCGGCATTGATTTCTGTCAGGTCTGTGACCGAATAACTTGCCGTGTACGGTAAAAATGTAGAGAGAGCCGAGCAGATGGGGGCCTCTGGCAGATGCCCCCCCGCCCCGGGGTGGGGCTCCATCGCTTCTGCAGCTTACTTCCGTAGGTGGATCGAGGCTGACGGGGACTTGAATCCCGATCAGTCACCTTCCAGCTTTGAGAGCACAGGCAGGTCGCTTCACCTCCAGAGTTTGCTCCAGCATACGAGACGGGGGTAAGAAAACCCCATTCCTGGAGCACTTGGGAGGGTGTGAGGATGTACATCATGTGCCGACGTGCATGACAGGTGCTTAGTAAATGCTGGCTGATTCCTTTATTACCTTCGCTGGCTTTCCAGGACCTGTTGTAACCCTGGGTTCTGGCAGCCTTCCCGTGTTTGCACAGGTGGACAGTCCCAGTCCTGACTCTCACGAGGGGTTAGAGCCCAGTGCGCCACTGCAGGGACTTGGTGTATTTAACCTGGCAAGGAGGCGGTGAGGAGGCCCTCCACTGAGGCATCTGAGATGGTCCTGAAAACCATTTTCCTGCCTTCTGTGAACTCTGACAGTGGGCATGCCTCTGACGGGATGGAAAGCAGGGAGATGCAGGGAGATGCCATCACCCTCGACCCCAGGGCCAGCAGAGGAGGTCTGAGACCGGTGTCGTGGCCAGGAAGGACAGCTTGACAGCTCATTCCGCAGAGTGGGGTGATGGAGTGTCCTGCCTCTCATCCCATCCTGGCAGAGGGGGCTCCCGACCTGTGTGTCCTCTCCTCTCCCTGGGGACTTTGGCGAGCACTCTGCTCCCTGCTTCAGCTCCCTGAATTCATAATGCTCAGAGGCCTTTGGAAGCCCTGGTGGGGGAGCTAAACAAAGTGGCTGCATGGTGGGACAGGTCGGGGGCGGGATCTGTCCAAGGACCAGGCAGTGGATCCCGCAGCCTCCTTGCTCACTCGAGCTTGTCGCCTTCACTTCAGCCATCCACAGGTGCCACACAGGCACGTGGATGTCATCCAGGACAGGCCACCTAGGACCTGGAACCCTCAGGACCCCACTCTGTAGTCCAGTTTATTGCTCTCTGTGCCTCCGCCTCCTTCCATCCCATCAGGATTGCTGCTGTCTTGTCCCAGCCTGAACCTCCGTCTCTAATCCCCACCTCCGCACTGCCAGTGTGACCCCCAGGCACCCCCTCCCCAGCTTGAGGACCAGCCCCCACGTCCACGTCTGCAGCGCCTCCACAGTCACCCAGCAGGGGGCCTCCCCATTCCCTGGCTCTTCCCCTTCAGCCTCTCCCGAGTCTATTTCTCATGGTGGGGAGGCTATGTTAGCACCTCGCCCGTGACCACCTGTTCTTGCCCCGCTGCAGAAATATGCCTGTGAGGGGCCACTGGCCACGGCGTGGATGTTCGGGCTGGGCTTGCGGCAGAGTGCCCATCTATTCTGCACATTGCCTTGGACACAGACTGATTATTTAATGATCTCCCCACTCTCCATATACCCTTTAGGTGTCAGGCTACAGAAGTATTTTAGTATGTTTTAGTTTGCTTGGAGATGGAGCACCTGTAAAGTTCTTGGCTGGGAAGCGTTGGGATGCCTGTGAGTCTGACACTGGGTGCCTGATAATGTCCGGAGCACCAGACCCAATACGGGTGAGCGCCGGGAAACCGGAAGGCCCCGCTGGGCTGAGCTCTCGTCTTCACCGTGTCTGAGCTGGGTGACTTCTGAACCACGGCTTCTTCACCTCGGGGGGGGGGGGGTCTGATGTCACTGCCCTTGAAAACTAGAGATGGTGTGTGTAAAGCTTCTAGCACGGTACTTGGCTTAAAATAGGTAGCTGTCTACGGTGGGGTTCTTGCCCCAAGTCTGATGCAGCCGTCGTGCAAATGAATGAAAACTGCTGGTTGCCTGGTTTTCAGCTGCCAAAGACTTTTCTTGACCCTTCACATATTTAGTTTCTTTAGAGCACACACCACATCTTACAGATGAGGAAACAGAGAGGCTTAATAAGTTGGTCAGAGCCTCACAGCTCATTAGTAAGTAGCAGGGTCAGGATCAACCCCAGGTCCATCAGACTCAGATGCCCAGTTTCCTCCTGCCATGCTGTCTGTGCCCACGGCTTCTCCAGGAATAGCTTCCTCCTTGTCACTGCAGGTCCCTGGCTGACCTCTGAATGCAGATATCGTCACAGTCTTTAGCACCCGCAAGAGGTTATTCAGTCTTCGCAGAGTGGAACTTTCCCCTTCCCACGTTGAAAGGACAGCCTGTTCTAGCCTTCCATTGTTAGAGATGAAATGCTGGTGGAGGTGGCCTTGGTGGTGATCACGGGACCCCAGGTCCGCATGCCGCCACCAAGTAGCGCTGCTGCCTGGTCTCTTTCTGTTTGGAGGGCGGAGGCAGGTTCCTTCCAGCCCCCGAGAGGCTTCCCATTGCTTGCATTAAGGAGTCAGTGCTCTAGAAAAGGTGCAGGGGTGAAGAATGATTCCACCCTCCTTTTTTGGGTCACTGGCCCTCATCAGGGGGGACACTTCTTATTCATTAGTCAGGCGGTTTGCGGTTGCCGTGTTGCCACATCTGTTGCTGCCTTCCTGGGCCTGTTGCGCTCACAATTAAGGTTCATTAGAGACCCTGTCAATCACAACAGGCGCAGAACCTGCCTTTGAGAGGCCTCGCAAAGGGGCTGTCCCTGTGCCCTCCCCTCTGCAAATGATCCCCGACCAGATTCTGGATGTGTTGTGTGCAGGAGAACCGGGAAGGACGGCACTTGTGAAACTCCAGACTCTCGGGTCCTGGGGGGGCTGTTACCTCGTGTGTAATTGAAACCTTCACGCCAGGACCCGAATTGATGTTACAGATGGTGCTGGTAGGAGTTGTGTCAGATGCAGGCCATAAGTATCTTGACGGCAGGCCACTCGAGGAGAGATTCGGGGCCAAATACAGAAGAGATTTAATTATCGTTAATCTCCCTCTCTCCTTTTTCTGGAATGTGTAGGCACACTTAATTACTACTGACTGGAAGCTAAAATAACAGTCTGGGTTCAGAACGAAACCCTTTAGGAGATTTACCCCAGGCTGGAAATGATTATTCTTCCTACAAGTGGATTTCCCCTCCTTCTGACCACGCCGAGTGTAAGGAGGGAGTGAGGGATGTGCGTCGGGCCCTGGAAAGTCGCTTACTGCTCCTTCCCCAGCATTTGCACGCCTTGTTTCATTGACCTGCTGGAAGCCCCATGTCCAGGCTGCCTCACTCTGTGGGCCAAAGCACTGCCTCATGATTCTGCACTGTTCGCGCCCAGGGGCCCTCTGGGTCCAAAGCACCTGTGGAATGTAGTACTGCTCCTCCGTATCCCCAAGGTCCACATGGTGCCTGGCCACATCGTTGGTGCTAAATAAGTAGTAGCTGGACTGGCCAGTAAACCCAGCTGTCCCAAGCTCTGAGATGGGGGGCTCTCCCTCTAGACCTTCTAAGCCATGTAGTCTGAGGAGGGAGAGGAAAGGGGGCAGAGATGCCTTGAGAAGCTGAAACATCACTCAGGAGGCCTCAGCCCCATGGGGTCGGCGCTGGTGGCCCCAGCAGGGGCAGGGCACAGAGGGGCAGCAAACTGAGAGTCCCCCGGGTGTGGCACCCCCTAGGGACCTAGGTGATCTTGCGGAAGCCGCTTCGGCTCTCTGTGCCTCCGTTTTGTGGGTACAGTGCAAGGAGTTGTGACTTCACCTCACTCTCAGAGGGCAGGTGGGAGGATTAAGGGGGCGTGCTGGGGCATCGCGGGGTGCACGTGAGGAGCGCTCCATGGGTCGCGTCAGCTGCCGTGACGGAGCGCGGGCTTCTGTGACAGCAAGGCGCGAGTGCAGGACAGAAACGGGAACTGGGGCAGCTGGCCCATCGGCTGTCCTTCTAAGGATGCCCCTCGTCAGAGCGCCCTGCGTTTTCTTGTGTGGCAGGCGGCGGGCGAGTGCTTTCTGATCGGGCTCGGGGAGGTGGTGCTGCCTTCCAGCGCGGAGCGGGGCCGTGGGGCGTGCCAGACCCACTCACAGTGACGAGGGGCTTGAATGCCCTCCCCTCTAGTACTTGACCTCTCGGGTCTTGGCAGCGAAGGCAGGAGGCAGGGTATGTGGCTCGTGGAAGAGTCCAGGACAGAGGCAGGCCCCAGGAGCACTGGCTGCAGCTCGGGCTGGCTGGAGGCCGGCAGAGACATGGTTCCAGGGTAGTCGCTTCTAAGGAGTGCCGCTCACCCCCATCCAGCCTGTTGGCCAAAGCCATGTTTATCATTTAGGGCAGTTCGGTGGACATTTATTGCCCCTGGGTTACTGGATTATTCTAACAGCCTCTGGACCTCCCTGCCTATAGTCCCCCACCCACCCCATCTCACTCTTCGGCAGCCAGAGTAACCTTTCCAAAATGCAGTTTTCATCATGACCCTCCACTGCCCTGACTCCACGTGTCATCAGGATCAAGCCCAGAGAACATTCTGGGTTTAATAGAACTCTTGATTTGGAGCCCTGCCCATCCCTCCTCCCTCCCCCAAGGCCCTTCCACTCCAACCATACTGATCTGCTAGGGTTTCCCAAAAGTCCTGTGCCCAGTATTGTTGGATCTTGGTATGTGCTGTCCTCTTTCCTGGGAACACCTCTCCACACCAGCTCTGCTGATCTCTCAGACCTCTGCTTGGACCTCATCCCCCCACCCTGTCCCTTGGTCACTGCAGCCATGGTACTCCCCTCTACTCTCGGTTGGATTAATTATGTGACTCTCACTGCCCACCAAGCTCTCTGAGGGTAGGGATCTTGTCTGCTCTGTTGAGCTTTGTATCCCCAGTGTTGGCACAAATGGACACCCAGTGAAGGCTTGCTCAGGCCCCTCGTGAGCGCTAGAGCCTGTGCTGATGGGTCAGAGTGGTAAGTAAGGTATTTGTGTCTGAAGAGCCCACAGGCATGGGGGAGCCAGATAGCCAGAGAGATGTAATACAAGGCTTCCAGTGGAGAGGAGCACGGAGCTATGGAAGCAGCATGAGGGGCACCAAGCCCACCCTTGGTGGTGGGTTTCAGGGAAAGCTTCTTGGAGTAGGTGAAGCCTGAGCCAGGGTGATAGGAAGGGAGCTAGCTGGACAAAGAGTAGGAGCGTGTGTTTCTGTCCAGATTAGGATCCGTGAGTTGATGCCTTGTAAGCTTTGGCCATTGGCTCAAGCCTCACGAGTCCTTGCCAAGAAGCAGGTGATGGGTGCACGCTCCGGTCTCACTGAGGATCAGCTGTTAGTCGCTACTCAGACTTCCTAGCTCATAACGGAAGAGACAGCGATTGATGGATTGATTGAGATTTTAAGATTAGAGCGAGGAAACGTGCCTCTTTCCTAAATTGCTCCACGGGCCTGCCTGCCTGCCTCTGGAAGAGCCGCCATCAGTTCTTTCCTGGGAAGCCTTGCTGGCTCTGTTGACACTGAGGGCTTTATGGGACGGTCAGTACCACCCGCCTTTGTCCCGTCTGATCTCACGGGACCTCGGGCTTTCCAAATCAGAGCTCTCAGGCGCTCTGTCACCTGGTGTCTCCCTCACGGCTCCGGGTGGTAACAGCTGCTGCTCCCGGAGGAACCCAGAGTTGGCTCCCCGATTCCTGTTTTTCCTGAGCTCTTAGCTCTTAGGTTTTGGCAGAGAAGAGGGGCGCAGAGGCTCTGCCTTTGTTTCTGAACCTTTCTTAGACTTGGGAACTTCTCATAACTTCCAAGGGGCACAGGGTATCCTGCAGAGTAGAGCTAAAGCCCCTGTTTAAGACTTGCCGCAGTGCTGCCTCGGACATCACGATGTCCCAGAAACAAGAGTAGCGACATGGGTGTTGGCAGTGTGGGGAAAACCGCTGCCGCCTCCTTCGCCACTTGGGAGTCAAATGGGCAAGTGTTCCCCCCTGGATGGAGCTGGGGGATATCATTTTTCTGTTTTATTACAGATCTTCTGTCCATGTGCAGGACGTTTAAGTCCATGAGAAATGCTTATGAAGGTGCCATATACTAATGTGCAAATGAGAAATGCAGTCCCTGGGTCTGAGGGGCTTACTAGTTTTCCCTGGAATTATGTTTCTGCCTTCAAACACCTTGACAGAAGAGCTTTCCTGCATGCTGTGGGAAGCCCCCTTAGGGAGGAGCAGGTCCAGCCTGCCTCGTCCCAGACCAGGGTGTCGTCCCCTGTTGCTCCAAGGGATGAATCACCGGAGCTGCTGAAAATGACCCGGGGCTTCACGCTCAGTGCGAGTATCAAGCAGAATGCGAACTTGTTGGTCACCCCGTTGGTTTCCACGTTCTTTCCATTCCCGAGACCCAGGGAAAATCGGCCGACGCTCCACAGGCTTTGCAAATCTTTCCCTAATTAAAGGGCCGCCCAGCTGTGTGCACAGCGCCTCTGCCTCACATCTCTGCCCTTTTGTGTTTGTGTTTAAAATTCCATCTTTCCAAAAAGTTTGCTACTCAGCAAGTCTCCTTGCAAGCGCCCATTTTTGTTTGGGGAATGTTTTTTCCTCTGGTTTCTGTTTTGCCTGTGTATGGGAAGTTCAGGTCTCTTTGGGGTCATTCGTGCGCGTGCTCTGTCGTCATTCATGTTAGCGGTGTTGTGTGTATCTTGCCACGGCCCTGGGAGGTGGCAGTGGGTGCTCCTGGTGTCCCAGCTGTTGCACTCCTGGATGCGTGAGGGACTAGAGTATCACTTTGGTTTCCTTCTGGGCTAAATGAACAAAAGAGCTTAGTCCTCCTGTGGTTCTGGTGGACAGCAGTACTACAAGATCAGGGAAGTTGTTCCGGAAAAATCCGACTTAGGTCAGGATCAGGTCCAGCTGCAGGAGGCCGCACTATCCCAAAGTGAAGAAGATGTGGGGTTCTTGTTCGCTGGAGCCGGGAGGCATAATTCATCAGAAATGCACGAAGAGCCCTTCCTTGGCCTTAACTTGCCCGAAGTGCGGAGGGTCTGTCTGGCTTCTGTGTTTTGGGAACCGTGTGGCATCCTGTTACCAGCGGACCCCAGGGAGCGGTGTTTTAGGTGAGGTCTGGAGAGCTTTCACTGAGGAGGTCTGAAGAGTATCTTTCTAGGTTAGGTCCTGCCTTCTGGGGGATGAGAAACACGAGACAGAAAAGTGAGCTGGAAAGAGTCCGCTTCCCCAGGACCCGGAGAGTCAGAGGGCATTTCCTTCCTGAGAGCCATGAGAAAGTCTTGTGTAGCTTGGCAGGCCCCGGCCCTGGGTGAGGAGTGCCTGGGTCACCCCGGGAGCACACATCGGGTTCAGGGAACAGATTCAAAGCCCTTGAGAGCAGTGCCCAGCCTGCTTTCCCTGACATTTGAAGTAGGTCTGGAGCCTGGCCTGGGACATGGAGCAGCTGCGCGTCCGTCAGGGGCCTGGGAGTTCTGACGTGTGTCCATCACCAGTCCCGTAAAAAGCTGATGGCGTGCTAACTGCTGGTGACCAGGTCTCCCATGAATGAAGAGGACACCAGAGTTCATGAAGATCTATGTCATGAGCAGTAGGAAAGCCTGGGCTTCCCTTTAGTGAGTAGAATTGGGGTGGGAGGCTCGGCGGGTGGGAGCTCACTCCTGGAAGAGAGCAGAGAGGGGGTAATGTAGGTTCTGTGTATAAAGAGAGAAATTTCTGAAGGACCTGGAATTGGAATTGAGGGACAAGGCCCCTGCGGTTGGGAGCCTGTTCCTTCTCCCTCGGGCTGTGTCTGGGTCCTGAGGCTGGGCACCTCGGGGGCGGGCCCAGCTCTTAGTCACTCTGGGATCACCCACAGTGCCTTGCTCAGTAGATGTTGTTAGTTTTAGGAAGAACGTCACAAACTTCTGATTAGCTCACAAAGCCATTTCCTGGAGAGTCAGATAAGTACATAGACTGTCTTGAACTGTGAGACTTTGCAGGATCTTAAGGCTCAAATGAACCTTGCTGGTCATCTAGTCTAGTGGCTTTCAGACATTTCTTAAATCGGTGGAGCCCTCTTTCAAGCTAAATCTTACACAGAACTCTAACGAAACACAGGGTGGTGGGTGAGCCTACTTACTCCTGTCACCCTAAGTCCCTCCCTCCAGCACCCCACCAGGCATCTCTTCTCTGCCTCGGAGAACCAAAAGACCCATTTGAGTCAGTTGGTCCGTTTTAGAGATGAGGAAACAGGACCATCGAGTAATCTATCCCCATTTCATTAGAGACCAGCTCTGACTTCCAGGCCGACGATGTGTCCCCTACAATGTGCTATGTTAATTTATTAATTTATTCTGATGTGGAGAGCTCTGGGTTGGAAGGGTCAGTAGTCCAGTAGCTACTGAACGTGAAGCAAAAGCTAACACTGTCTCTGATCCCCGAGGCCCAGAGTCACTGCTCACCAACCCAAACTTGCATTCTCTGCTGAAAACCCAAACTGATATTTTTGCATTTGCATTGAACTTGGAGTTCCCTTGATATACCTGTGCTCTCCACCTGGGACACGTCTCTTGATTCACTTTTTTTTTTTTTAAACAACAGCTTTGTGGAGGTAGAATCCACATACTGTAAAATTCACCCTTTGAAAAGTGTGCATTTCAGTGGTTTTTAGCATAATCAGAGTCGTGCGGCCATCTGTACCCCACGCCGTGCTCCTGAGACCAGGCAGATACCCCATCTACACCTAAGTCCCACAGGCTTCACTGTGACTTTGCACCACACTCGCGCTTTACTTTCTGTAACTCGGCTCGATGTTAGCTCCTCTCATGTCTTGCCTGGACTCCCCTGCTCCCTCTGTCCTCCTGGGGGTCTCTGGGCGGCCCTCCTCTTCGTTTCCATAGCATCCAGTACTCCTTCTCCATCGCACATGGTATGTGGCTACATTGTTTTTGCCACTCTCTCTCCTCCTAGACTTGGAGCTCCTGGAGGGTGGGAACTCTATCTAACCCCTCATACAGTTAGGTGGGTTTTATCTCTTATGGGCCAAAGTGGAGAGGAGCTCTTGATCCAGAAGACCCAGCCAATGAAGAGGACACATGCGTGGCTCCTAAGTGGAGCTGACTTCTCCCCAGTAGGAAGAATTACAGATTATTCTTTTTTTTTTGTCCATGCGTAGCCATTTTCTCTAGATGACTCAGTGAAATTAAAACAAAACCTGATGAGACATCCATCCAGTGGAAGGAATCCAGTGGGAAACGTTGTGGCCAGCCAGCCAAGATGGTTTTATGCTAAGAGAAGGGAGAAAAAGGCCCTGACTTGTTCTGCGTATGCCTCCCATAACGTGGCACATCAGTGCTGGCCTCCAGCCCCGCTCACACACACACAAACAAAAACAGCACGAACAATTCCACTTGAAAGGAACCAAGCGCATCACTGGAATTTTGGTAGACTGTTAGGGTTGTTTCGAAGTTTGTGGTCTGGAGAGTTTGGGGAGAATATGTGGTGGAAAGAGCCGGAAGTCTGGCATATGACTCAGTGGCTGCGTGGCTCTGAGCTTCTGCTGCTGCTTCACAGGGTCTTTGGCCTCCTGGGTGTGGGGTGGGGGGGTGCTGGAGGATCCTCCCGCGGTGAGCTGGATGGGGCCTCGGCAGGTGGCGGTGGGATTGCTTTGGCCCGCCTACCCGCACCCGCTCTGGAAATCTGCCCCTCGGCCAGGACACACGGGCGGGTCTCCGGCACTTTGTCCCCTCGGCGAGCCCTCCCAGCTCAGCAGTAGGGACCTTCTGCGTTTCCGCAGCCTTGCCCACCTGGCAGTGCGCTTCTCGTTCAGGTGGATTTCCGTGCTAGCCCATTCGCAGCTTTCAGGAAGGCTTGGACGGGGAGGCTTTAGCCTGCGGCCCGGCCCAGCCCTGAACGCACAGGGATGAGGAAGCGGGCTGAGACCTCGCTGTTCTACCCTCAGGCGGCTGTGAGGAGGGAGGTGCACGGGGACCTAATCACGCAGAGCCCACTTGGGCCAGGCGCTTCTCTCTGCCGCCATCCCGCTGGTGATGCTTTCGGCGGGGGTGTTCTCAGCCCGCGGTTGCTCGCCAGGCCCCGTGCTAGGGGCGGCACCGGCTGCGAGGCCTCAGCCCGGCCGCGTCACCCCGCTGTGCCCCAGGGCGGTCGTGCGGGGCCGCCGCGATGGTCAAGCAAGAGCCGGCGGGCGAGCCCGGAGGAGCGCCTCGTGCGCCGGCAGCGCTTCAGAGAACATCCGCCGCCGCCAGGGTCCCAGCCTGCGGGGACGGAAATGAGGCTGGGGGGTCCCCTGTCCCACCCCTGAAATCACATGGCCTTCCCGAAAAGATCGAATTCCAGACGGGTGGTTTCGGGTAGCTTTTACCTGGTCTTTTCCCGAAAGGTCAAGTGATTTATAAGAATGCAGCCAGTGCGGTACTCCCTTGGCAACGGAGCCGTCCAGCAGGGGGGCCACAGCTCTGTCCACGTTTGCCTTTGTGTCGCGGGCCGGTGCCAGCCCCCCGGTCTCTGGAGGGTGGCCGTCCACCCCCCTGGGGCTGAGAACTCGAGTCTCCGGCGGACTGGGGGGCTGTTGGTCGTGCAGCCGCAGTGCCATCCCCGTCGCCGCCGTCACTCGGGTGCGCTCACCCTCGCCGCCAGCCAGCCAGCCCCCAGTTCCCCCTCCAGCAGAGGCAGGGAGGAACATTTTGGGAGCCTGCTTCCCAGAGGGTCTGACTCGGACTTCCGAAGATCAAACTCTGCCCAAGGGACCATGTCAGCAGCACTGGGAGCCCTGCCAGTGCCAGGCCCCACCCCTGTCCTGAGGGGAGAGACCCTGTCCTGAGGGTGCGAAGGTGCGAGGCCCTCAGCCTGGACCTTGTGGCCCGGAGGAGCATAGGCTGGGGAACTGCCTCCCTTCTGAGGCTTTGGGGCTGCATGGAAGAGGCAGGGGTCATTAGGTCCCCGGGGGAGAGCAGCCTGGGTTGGGATGGACTGTGCAGGACGTTGGGGCCCCGGCTCCGCTCGGGGCGGTTACCTGCCCAGGCTGCAGACACTTCTCCGCACCGAGGCCACAGCGACTTCTGTCTGGTGACTTTTCAGCCTCTGGCTTTGTGAGGTGTTTGTGTATTGTGCTCTGTCCTCAGGGACAAGGCCTTAATTAAGAGGAGCAGGCAGGTTAGAAGGACCCTGACTTCTCTTGACTTCCCTCTACCGGGGGAGGAGTGGTGCCCCTAGCCAGGGAACGGTTAATTTAATTAGGCTCCAAGTGCCTGGTTCATCCCCTTCGGGGAAGCATAAGGTTACATGTGGACAACAGGGGCCTTGTGTGTGAGCCTGCCAATGACTCACAGATAGCGACTTTAATTTTTCTTTTCAATTTGCCTTCTCTTTGTTCTGCCCCTTCCTGACCCTTCCTTTAGAAAACTGTTCTTGCCTCTTATTCCAGGCCGTGAGCTTCTAGAAGGCAAAGCTTTGGAGTCTTGAGTATGAATGGCTGAAACCCAGCCCAGGAAGTTCGCCTTTATTATTTATCCCTGGGGTGGTTTGGGGCACCTGCCTAAGAAAAGGAAGCCGGGAGGGACTTGTTTCTTGAGAAAGTTCTTTGTTGTTAATGGCATGTGAAAAATTTGTTTCTAGGTAGAATAAAATATTTCTTATCAAATGATTTCCTAGTGTTGGCCCTGTTGGCCAGCTTCATTTAGACCCTGAGGACTGTGCCCCCGGCGACCAGTTGAGTACCTGATGTGAGCAGGTCCTTAGTCTGCTGTACCAGCCTCCGGAATCTGAGGTGCACACGGTTCATCGTATCGTAATGTTTCCGAAATAGGGAAATTGCTTCTTACACTTCACGTGTCCTTCGAATGCTAGCCTCATTAATCATACATCTTAATTTATAGACATCTAATGAAGGATACAGCCTGTACTTTCATTTGAAGAATGTCATTCTTAGAGTCAAGTGATAGCTTAGTTGGAAGAGGGCTGGGTCTGAAATGGGAGGGAGGGACATCACCCCTGTCCCTGTGTGTGTGTCCGTGTGTCTGTGTGTGGTTGGGGGTGGAGGACTGAGTAGCCTTGGGTTCAGCAAGCGCAAAGCGCCTCTCTCGCCATGCTCGGCACCGGGCAGTGGGCACAGGGTCCCTGCTGAGGTCCAGGCGTGGCTGGAGGGCTCCGTGCGGGCAGGGAGCTCCACTGCACAGTCCCTTCGTGTTGCTGGTTCCCTGTCCTGGGAGGGGTGGCCTTGGGGCCTCCTGCCACAGAGCCTTTGTGCCAGCTCCCATGTCAGTGCTCCCCTCTTTCCTTCCTTCCCATGTCATCACTGTGCCACCTCCTGGACCCCCGAACCCCCACAGGCCCGCCCTTGCCACCGGGATGGCTCCTTGTGCCGTGTCGGTGTCCAGTGGCTGGAGCGTGTTTTGGGCGAGCAGGCTGTGTGTGCCTGTCTTGCCTGCCACTGTGTCCTTGGCACCTAGCACATCCCTGGCTTGGGTACTCGGCGTGCACTGAGCGGAATGAATTTCTCTTTGAGGCGGGGACTGTAGCCCGCGTTTCTGAGGTTAAGGAGGGGTACACTCAGCCAGGAAGTGGCAAACCAAGGATTTGAACTTGTGTTTGATTTCAAGGTTGGTGTTTTCCAGAATGCCACACTGTAGGTTGTTTCTGACACCAACATGTGTGTCGCTACAAACACTCCCTTTGGTCTTGTATTTCATTTTTATGTTTGTTTATTTTTATTAGGGAAAAAAAGGGGAAAGTTTGTAGCCTTAGAAAAAATAAAAGGTACAAACCCAACTGTAAGCAGAGACCTCTGCTGGCCGCCCGGAGCTCCGGCATCCTGACACTTGGCTGCCTGGGAGCAGGCGCTTCGAATGCGGGGAGTGGGGAGCGGGGAGCGGGGCCAGCCAGGCCTCTGCCCAGCCGTGATTTCACCAACATTACTCATCTGAGTGTGCGACCCAGCGAACAGGTCTGTTTTCGATTCTTATCTCTCTGGTGGCGGGCACGCAGCCAGCGGGCAGATCAAAAGATGGAATGTGTTCGTTGGGCCATTTCTTTTTTTAAGGAACCGAGCTACAGGGGTGCACTTCTTAAGGACAGTGGTGCCGTGGATTGGATTATCCATGGAGTTGAACTGGTCTGGCTTTTGTGCTTTTTAAAGGGTTCATCTCAAGTTTCTTTTTCTGGTTGAACAATTGTTTTCAAAATTAATAACTAATGGAGAAGGGGAAGAGGTAAAATAGAACCACATGGCGGCGCAGACACGAACCTCACTTGTGGCCGGAAGCTTCTGATTTGTATCTCTCTTCATGGGATCCACTGTTGGGTTAGATGGTAGGAAAAGCCTTCGGTTTGGGGCGACAGCAGGAGTGGATGTAATTTTTACTCAACCGAACTGTTCTGTATCTCACGTGTGCTGTCTCAGACCACTGGCAAGTAGCGCTGCGACTCAGGCCCGGTCTTTCTCCGAGGCCTGGCTGACCCTTCTTTAAAACAAGGGTTCTCTAACTGTTCTACATCGAGGGCTGTTTTGAAGAGTAGAGGAGGTGATGCGGGGAGAGGCTAGAGTACAGTGCCTGGCGTGCACTCCCAGGTGCGGACTGTGGCAGCCTGCGCATCCTTATCCTCATCACTATTAAAGGATCACCTGCGGCTGGGGCTCAGGACATTCCTCCTGGGGTTTTCCCTCCCTGTCCCAGTTCACTTTATTCCCTCCTCCAGCGCCGCGCCCCCCCCCCCCCCCCCCCGCCCCGGGGAGCCAGGCGATGGTGTCAGCTCCTCGGGTGTGCAGGGCATGGTGCTCCCTGCTCTCTGGGGTGTGGCCTCAGGGGAGCTTGGGGCAGCGGAGAAATGGATTGGCGGAGCCCTGAACCCCACCGCACCGGGACGGTGCTCCGGCCAGTGCAATGTTGTTTACTGTTCCAAGTCACTTAAATTAAGTTCAGGTCCCCCCAACAGCGTGGACTGATCTCACACCTTTGGTGTTATCCGAACATTCCTCACAGAGGCTGTGAAGCGGTTCAGACAGGCAGTTGGGACAGAAACCATCCGGCCCTCGGGTGTCGGCACCAACCACGTGTTCTCGCTCAGGGGCAGTGGAGCCGATGACACATGCACCCCAGAGTGAACTCTTGGCTTTGTTTGGACCTGTCCTTTCATTTAAATTGCTCTGCAAACTCATGATCCTTGAGACTTAATGTGATTTCTTCCACTCTTCTAAGCACGTGACAGAACTGAGTGGGGGTAGCCTTGGGGGTTGAGTGTCAGGAGAGTGCCGGTAACTCATTGATGAGAGATAAACTGCCTTTATTCTGAGTTTATAGTAGGACCTCGATCAGTCAGCAGATGTGCTGGAGCCCCCACCACCCCACGCGTCTCACCGGGCTGGGTCTGGGGCACAGGACTGTACCTCTCTCGGCTCACAGTCAGCACTCAGTCTCCGAGAGTGTTAAGGAGCGAGGAAGGAGTAAAGTGATAGCTGACGGCAGGACTAGGACAGCCATCCCCAAAGCTTTTGGGATTCAGTTGACATCAGTGTTAGTACAGGAATTCCAAAGAATTTGGCATCTTGGTAAAGAAGTCGGAGTTTGGGCTGGGTTCTGAAGGGTCATAGGATTTGAGAGAAGAATGGGGATGGGTTGCCAGGTTTAGCAAATGAAAACATGTATCCCGTGTATTTGAGATTCATTGTGTATCTGAAATTAAAAATGCACTGCCCAATCCTGTATTTTCTCCAGCAAGCCTATAAGGGAGGATATTTTTAGGCAGAAGAACACATGTGCTAACTTGCCTTCGCAGAGAGCCATGAGCAGGACAGGGTGGTGTTGGGAGGCTGCAGGCAGAAGTGGGGGGTGAGATGGCGTGGAAGTGAGACAGGTTGGTGGGTAGCGCGCCAGATCTTGACGAATGCGCCCTTGGGCAGCTGCTCTCGTACCAGTCTGTGGGCACACCATGTCATCTGCACTTCTCAGTCCCCATGATGACAGGAAGATAAAAGAACACTTTATCTTTGGTCAAAGAAACAGGACTGATGGAAGGGAATACGAAGGTGTGGTCCAACTTGAAAGTTTACCCAAAAGGCGAAAATTGTGCTTGCGTGGGTGAAGAACTGGCTGGCCGTATCACGTCCCAGTTGCTTTTCACGGAAGGGCACATCCTCCTGCGCCTTCAGGAGTTTTCTGTGGTTTTCTGCACACTGCTGTAATTTTGTGGTGACAGTTTAGATGTATCTTCTTCTGGGGTTGGTTAGTACCTGGCCATGGACTTTCAGGGGTGGCTGGATGTGGGAGCTCAGATAATATCACCGCTCAGAAGCTCGTGCGGGTGCGCTCCTGATACCAGATTGGGCAGCGGTGGAGTGGAGGTCAGCTTTGCCCAGACCTCATGGGATTGAGAAGTTTCGTGACCAGAATAGGAAAGGTAGGCTGGGCAGGCAGCGGGAGCGGCTCTTGAGGACAGCTGGTGGTACCACAGATCCACGCTTTGCACCCTTGTTAGCTTTGTGCTTTGAAGAACATGAGTTACAAAGTGGGAGGAGTGGAGTCTCTTCCGGTTCTTTACACTGACCTTGAAAGTTACCCTGATCTACTTGGACAGGCGGGGAGGGCTGGATCCCATTTTCTAGACCAGTGGCTGCCACATTTTTTAATTTCACAGGCCAGAAACTTTTTTTTTTTTTTAAAGGCGGGGGTAGTGTGTGGAGAAAGAAAAACAGAAGAAGAGTAGGTCACTGGGTTGCCAACTTTTAAAACAAAAACCAAGTGACCTATCATTTCATAAAATTAAAGGCATCTTAATACCCTGCCCCCAGAAAGCATTCTCCAGATAAAGGGTGAATACGTTTAACTATATGAAGAATTTTATGTCATTTTGATTATAGTCTTTCTTTACCTGAAGTATTTTCACAAAGCAGTGACGTTCGTATCACAGACCGGCAGCATCCGGTCTCCAGCGAAGCTCACGCACTGTGTTTGACACACGAACAGCCAGCACAGAGGCTAGAACCCAGTCTCTTAGTTCCCAGTCTCGCCACCATTGCTGTGCTGCTCGGGGTCACATAGTAATAAAAACGCCGGACTTCAATTAAAACGCCAGTTCTCTTTGTCTTAGGGCTTCTCCACCACGTCGCGATTCATACCTGAGAATATCTGGTTGGAACCACACGTGAAGTTGGTCACTGGTGTCCGTCAAAGTTCAGTTCTTGATGACCAACTCTTCTGGTAAAGATCCTGACTGCACACCAATTGATGAACTTAAAAACAAAGCTGACTGGTGTTTGGGAGGCTCCACGTTGTAAAATTCCTCCGTCCCGTGCACATACCGAGCACTCACTGTGTCCAGCACTACGGCCATAGGCACCGGGGATGCCACCGGGAACGAGATCGATCCCCACCCTCGCGAAATCTACATTCTAGGGACGGGGGGGATAGACAACAAATAAATTTAAACCTCCTTTCAGTCAGTATAAGTGCCAGGAAGAAATTATTGAAGTACTTCCGATCCGTGGATCAGCCTTTTGGACAGCGGCGCAGCGGAGCCTGTTTCATACCAAATCCCATTATCTCGCGAGCTGTCCTAGGTTGGGGGATGTAGCTGCAAAGCAGCACGACGGGTGGGGAAGGGGAGACAGCTGGTCACAGGCAGAACTGGGGTTCAGAAGAACCGGATTCCGAAAGGTCCGGTTTTATCCAGTGCCTGGAGCCACCGGTGTGGTGAACTCAGGTGGGACCCGGGCTGACGTTGCCGTCGAAGACTGCCAGCAGATGATACTGAGTACTGAGGAGGCAGGGTGGGCATGTCGGTGTCCGTCACTAGCATGCATGCGTCCCCCCGTGCTGGGCGCTGGACTGAATGCCGAATGCATGGTCTCGTGGGATTCCCCAAATCACAGTGAGTTGGTTTTATTTCCCCTACTGGACAGATACGGAAATCAAGCCAATAGTGCCAGGGCCCTGACCGGTTAGAACGGGGTTCGAGGCAGAAGTCAGGGCCCAATAGGGAAGCTAAGGCAGCAGCCCAACAGAACAAATGGTGATGCTTCGGGAAAGGACTTGTCCGACAGGCTGGCACAGAGGTGCTAAGGGCCATTTCACCAGGGCCCCCAGCAGCAAAGCAAGACTGCTTCTAAATCCCAGCTGTCTTGGGTGGAAGCTGTTAAAGTCTTCCTTGGCCAGGACTTTCTTCCAGGTTCTGTGGCCATTGGTTGCTGAGCGGGGAGGTTATTTGCCACCTCATTATGCCTATGGTGTTCACTGTCCTTCCTCTTCGCTGTCTATTAAATCAGAGTTACCATCAGAGGGGGAGATTTGTCTAGTCTGTAAAATGGGCGTAACACAGACCTACTTCACACAATGAGAGTGAGCTCTCAGGTAGACAGCATGCCGTATGTAAAGGCCCAGCACAGTGCAGCATACACGGCAGACGCTTGGAAATGGGAGGGGGTTGATGTTCCCATCACCAAAACTAACTTTGAAAATCACCCCGTTTTGGGGCACCTGGCTGGCTCAGTCGGTGATGCATGCGACTCTTGATGCCAGGGTTGTAAGTTCGAGCCCCATGTTTGGTGTAAAGATTATTTAAAAATAAAATCTCAGAACAAAAGAAAAAAAGAGCCCTGTTTGTGTGTGGGGGGAAGGGGACACGGGCGGGCGTCCCAGGTTGTGTACCGGAGTCACTGGTGCGCATATCTCTTGTGGGGCCAGATGACCCGCACTGGTCCGTGTAGAGGGAACCGATTGTTTCACTGAGGCCAGAGCTTTTCGAGACAAGGTCTCTGTCCTCCAGCTGTGCCAGCTGGGGCCTTGGGGCTCAGCAGAGGGGCCCAGGGAAGCCCGCGGAGGCCGGGTGGTCTAGGAGGTGGCAGTCCCCTGCCCCCACCTTTCTGGGGGCGGTCAGGGTCTTCGGGAGGAACACAGGAGCTGCTGTAGCAGTCTACCCCCCCTGCTGAGAGGCTTCTGGGTATCTTTGCCATATGATTTAACTTTTCCATTTGGAAGGGCTTTTGGTGCAGTTGGCAGCCGCTGGCCTGGTAAACGATATGGTGGGGCCTCCATAAACCCAGGGCCATGAAACGAGTAAGTCAGCACATTGAGAATATAGCATGGAAGTGACTCAAGCCCAAAGGAATCCGTTTCTGAAAGTGCTGCCATCCCTTCCTGGAATATTTTGGTGGAAATGGATGTTTGAATTGGGAGGAGGAGGCCAGCAGCCTGGTTACTGGCGGGGCCATGTGTCCAGTTCAGCAGGGTTTGCCCTGGGAGTTAGCCCCACCTGGCCCAGGCCCCCGGGCCGCCCTCCTCCTCAGTGATGCAGCTCCACGTGGGCCCACCTGAGATAAGCCAGCTGGAGCTCGGCGCTGTGCCAAGCTGGTGTGAAGCTACCTTTGCGGCAGGTAGGGTCGACTCTGCGAGCCAACCTGGTAATGCTTGGCCCGGGGCCTGGAAAGTATTGGAAACTCCACCCAGCATGGGAGCCTGTGGGAGTTCTCCAGCACGGACGGGTTATTCTCAGAGTTCTTTGGATTCCTATGTATTTCAAATGTTTACCTTCTTCTCAGGACTTGAGCTTGTACTTTGCCCACCAGAGACCAATACCAAGCACATACATACTTAAATGTACCAGACCACCCTGGTGACCAGGTAATTAAAGCTGCACGCAGATTTGGAAGGGAGGCTGTGTTGGAAATCACGCTCTGCTGTAATTCAAGAACAGGTTTCTTTATGGAGGGACACAGTTGGTGTCAGACACATGTGGAAAAGAAAAGAACGGGCCCAGGATTCTGGCAGAGTACCAAGGGCCAGATGTTAAATGTGCTGACCATGATGTGGCTCCGGTTGCCATTAGCCAGCCTGGGTCGGACATGTTGTTCTAACCCCGGTTCTGCCTTTTCCTTTCTTTCCACCAGGTCCCCAGTCTGTGCGAAGATCTCCTGTCTTCTGTTGACCAGCCCCTGAAAATCGCCAGAGACAAGGTGGTGGGAAAGGATTACCTTTTGTGCGATTACAACAGAGATGGGGACTCGTACAGGTGAGTGCCCGGCTGGAGCCAGCCACTGCCGCCCGGGCCCACTGAGCTCTGGCGGCCTGGCGGCCCGTCAGCCCTCGTCCTCTCTGTCTTTCCTCCCACTCTCCCTCCCTGTCCCCGTCCTCCCATCCGTCCTTCCATCCAGTCAACCAGTAGATGTTTGTGGAGGGCCTCCTGTCAGCATTGGAGACCCAGCAGGGAACAAAGGGCCCGGCCCTGACAGCGCCTCCAGGCTAACGGGAGAAGGCCCTTGCTACAGCACGGAAGTTGCATGACGTCCTGCTGAGGTTGCGAGTACAGGGTGCGCCCGGTATGGGGATCTTGAGCACAGGGACGGCCTGTGTGGGCGAGGGATTTGGATGAGGCTTTGTCCAACAAGCACACGACTCTGCTTCCTCTCCCCATCGCCGTGCTGAGGGCTGTAGGTGACCAGGCTGCCGTCAGTCCTTGCGCTGAGCTGTCACGGCGCTAGACCAGGACATGCACCTCGCGGCTGATGACCCTGTGTTGTGATTCATGCTGCCAGGGCCAAGCTTATTCGGAAGTTGAGGAGAGCATAGAAGAGGCTGGGGAAACTCCAGAAAAATTTCCTGAAGGAGGTGATGTGCAGGCTAGGTTTTTAAGGGTGTCTAGGAGTTCTTCCTGTTGAAAAAGATCGGGAATCCCTAAACTATCCAGCATTTCTGTGATGGATTGCTGTAGTCAAGGCCTTGGAGAATGGTGGAGGAATGCAGTCTGCTTTAGGTTTATTTAGAGGCCATAGAACCTGGGCTGAGTCTTAAAGCTTCAGCTTAATGTTCTCCGGGGATAGGCGGGGGGTGGGCAGAGTCTGAGGGATGGAAGCAGGGAAGGCAGCCGACATCGGCTCCAGACCAGCACTGCCCCCTCCCTGTAGCAACGAGGCCTTTGACAAATTACTTGTTGTCTCTGGTCTTTGGTTTGCTCACGTATCTGGAAATACGAGCATTCATTCTTCCGGCAGAATGCGCAGTAACATCTCTGTCAGTGTGTACTGTGTGTGCGGGGCACTAGTCTGAGTCCCTCTTCCGTGGAGCTGCAATCCCAGTGAGGAAGCCAAGTCGCCAGCAAATGCAGAAGTGACAGAGATGGGAAAAGTGAGTCAGGAAAATAAAAAAGGACGAGGGGCAGGAGAGGCGGGATGGAAAGTCAGGGAAGGCACTTCTGTTAGTGCTAACACGTGAAACGGGACTTGGGTCATGTGCGGTCTGGGAGAAGAGCCTTCTGGCGCTGAGGCGGTCGGGCTTGATCAAGCTTGGCAGGAAGGCCGGAGCGGGAGGTGAGGTCAGAGGGCACAGCAGGGCCAGTCGTGCTGGGCCTTGAAGGACGCCGCACGGAGTCACCGGGGGTTACAAGAACTGACACACGTCAAGGCTGAAGGGCATGGAACTTGGTGTGAATTACAAAGATTTCGTTAATACTGACTTTTCAGAGAGACCAGACAGATGTTTCATAGTTGTGTCCCTTTGCCAGCTTCAAATGGACGTTAGGTCAAGAATAGACGAGAGACCCGCGTGGAGATGGTGAGCAGTCGTCGGACTTGCGGTCCGTTCTGAGAGCAGAGCCAGCAGCGGCTGTGCGCGTGGACGGGGGTGGAGGGCGACTGCAAGGCTTGTGGCCTGAGCAGCCAGAAGGCGGGGGCCACGGTGGGTTGAGGTGAGGAAGACTCTGGGAGGAGCTGCTGGTGGCATTTTAAGCCTGAGAGGCCCATTAGATGGCAGTGGAGATGTCCAGTAGGCTGCAGATAGCCCCGAGCTTCAGGAGCGAGGGCAGGATGAGGATGAGGATGAGGTGGACACACGGATGCTGAGCAGCCCTGGGGTAGATCGCATTCCATCTGGAAGGGCCAGTCACTGTGCGGGTCATGGGTGTAGCACCAGGTCCAGTCCTCGCTGTAGAGAGGTCTGTGGTGGCCCTAAGTGGTCTGACGGGCCAGGCAACATGCCACCAAGGGACAGCTGGCCCCTCCGGGCATGGGGTTCAGGGGCAGCTTCCCGGAAGAGGCGATCCTTGAGCTGAGTCTTGCTCAATGTCGTCATCGTATTTCTTGTTTCCACCTGCAAACTCCGGTTCGCTGTGTACGGCAGCTGTTCCCCGGCAGCCTGGGGACGGCTGGAATTGTTTCCATGGCCAGCGTCCATGCCCGGGCCGGGCTGCTCGGGACTTGGTGCCTGCAGCCCCTCCGGGTTGTCCCGCCGGCTTCCGCGTTCCTGGGGCACCGCCAAGAGGCCTGGGGGGACCTCAGCCAAAGAGGAGCCCGGGGTGTCAGGGCACAGGACTGTTCTTTCCTTTTTCCCCTTCTCGGTATAAAACTTCAAGGTCTTCTGATTCTCCCCACACATTTCCATCCTAACTGTGTTTGATCGTTCACTTAAATAAGATCCTTATGGCGTGACCACTGCCTGCAGCACCGTTTGAAACCTGTTAGCTCAAACAAAAAGCGTTCTCTGAGGGAAATGAAAGGCCTGACTTTTGAAATCTAACCATTCCTGTCCATCTGTCTTTTTTCAAATGGCCTCCATTTAAGCTCTTAAATGTGTTCTGAGTGCCCCTTCCACTAAGAATATTCTGGGTAATGTTATGATTTTTTCCCCCAGCTACAATTACCCCGGCTCCAGGACTAACGGCTTCAGATGCTGCCGTCTGTGAGCCAGGAGAAATGGGAGTTACAGGCTGCGTGAAAATTCCAGGCCCCCGGTCTGCAAGAGAGGGGGACTCTTGTGTCTAATCAGGTCGCCTCTAAATGAAAGCCAGTTGGAGAGGGTCTTCTAGGTCCACAGGAAGGTGAAGGCTGTGTAGCCGGGGGAACGAAGCTCAGACCTGGGGGTATGCGGAGAAGTCCTGAAGGGGGCACGTCGGGGAGGGGGGCCTCGGAGTCTCTTCCACTAGCCCCTGGCAAGCCTAGTGGTGGGGACGGCACCCTTCCACTCAATCTTTGTCTCGGGATCTGCTGGGAGGCCTTTGTTGTTGTTTTTAGGTGCTTAGGTTTCCCTCAGAAAAAGCAGAAGGTGGCTCCTTCTCTGTTGGTTTGGAGGACCACCAGCAGAATCCCCTTGGGTCTTTCTTTCCCACCCCGTGCCGGAAGGCTTTGGCCCATCACCAGCGCTCACTGCCCAGGAGCTTGTGGTCGGCGCTGGGCAGGGGGCGGACAGCGCAGGCTCCTTCCCCACATGCCCTTGCAGCCTAGGGAAGTGGGGGGCTGGGGCAGCTGCAGGAATCCACATCTGTATGTGAGAGTGGGGGGCCAGGAGGCTGTGGGGGCTTCTGGGGGAGGTGCAAGGATTTTGTCACCTTTTTAACAGCTTCTTAAATGAGCGTGTGGTTGAATGCCAGGCTCTGTTCTAGGTGCTGAGCAAACCGTGGAGAAAAAGACCGGAAAGACTGGTCCTCTTGGAACCTCTGTTCCAGAATTGTCTGCATTAATTCAGATGAAGTAAAATTAATACAGCTCCTTGGTTGCACTAGTCACATCTCAAATACTCAGTGGCCTTCTGAAGCTAGTGGTTGCCATTTTGGACAATGCCGATATAGAACATTTCTGTCCTGGAGTAAAGTTCTCTGAGGCAGCACAGTTTTGGGGGAATGAGGAAGACGGGTTCTAACAATAAGAACAGACACATCAGCCGTGCTCTGGAAGGGAGAGGCCCCTCAGTGAGGATGTGAGGGTGCCCAGTGTCAGCTCCACACCTGCCTCCCAAGCCAGATGGGTCCTGGCTTATCGGACAGCTCTTTCCCATGCCGTGTGCCCAGTCCAGGGTGATCACAGAGCTGGCTGCTGGTCATGGGGCAGAAGGGAGCACCGTACCCCATTCTTGTAAAGTCTCTGTACCAAGTGAGGAGAATGGCGGGGTGGAACGGTTAGCTTGGAGGGAAGGGTTTCCAAAAGCTCCTTGTGCTTCAAAGTAGTCGGGGCTACTGCTGCCTAGAGTTTTGGGAACCAGGGGCAGTGACCCTTGCCCTGCTCACCCTTGGTGGCCTGGCAGCTGAGAGAGCTGGGACCTCTGTGTGGAGGCGGTCCTGGGGAGCGGCCACCCAGCTTACTCTGGTTCCATACTTGTGAGTTGCTGATGTAGGTGCCGGGGGCGGGGGGCACCCGTTCCCTAGAAGAATGATGTTTGTGCACGGAATTCATTAAAACTGGGGTTCTGAAGACAGTGATCCCCTTTTTCCATAACATCAATTCCAAATTGAAAGGTTCTTTTGAGCCTTC
The DNA here is from genome assembly GCF_964656455.1 of Halichoerus grypus. Lineage (NCBI taxonomy): Eukaryota > Metazoa > Chordata > Mammalia > Carnivora > Phocidae > Halichoerus > Halichoerus grypus. The sequence continues at coordinate 173,579,344 of NC_135716.1, forward strand.
TGTGAGGCGAAGTTTGCTTGTCAGCGGGGGAAATGGGAAAGGCGGTGATGTCGAGGAGTTTCAAACCACCCAGGAGTGGGGAGGACTTTGTCCACGGCCCACAGCACCACCACCAGCCTCCATTCCTCTCACCTTTTCCTTCTCATTCTTTCTCTGAACTCCACCTGCAGGAATTAACGAGGAGATACTTCCCCTAGAACCCCGCTTTCCAGTACTCTCTGTCATTAAATGCTTTCCTGATGTGGCAAAATGTATTTTTTTTTTAATGCAGCAAGTCTTTGGGCTAGAAAAACAGAGGCTGGTTCTCATTATTTAGTCTTTTTTTTTTTTTTAAGATTTCATTTATTTATTGAGAGAGAGTGTGTGTCCGTGCGGAGGTACGCAAGTGGGGGGAGGGGCGGGGGGGAGAGAATCTCAAGCAGACACTCCACTGAGTGCAGAACCCGGCACGGGGCTCGATCTCCCAACCCTGAGATCACGACCTGAGCCGAAAGCAAGAGTCAGACACCCACCTGGCAGAGCCACCCAGGCGCCCCAAACTTAGCAGGCTTTGTATTTGCCCATGGTCTCAGATGGGAAGGCTGTCCCGTTCTCATGGAGAATAGGACCCCTCAGGTTTTCTCACGTGTAGTCGGCCTGCCTCTGACCGACAGCTCTCTTAGTCCTTAGCTCAGTAGGAAGGTCTTTGGAGTAAACGTTTATCCAGAGCTGCCAGCAGGTCAGGGAGGCAAGAGGGGCATCTGCTGATCAATACAATGGTGAAAACAAAGGGGTATTAGAAAAAGAGTAAGAAGCTGTCACATTGTTGACAGTACATGCCCGGCTCTGGTCTGGGCACCTGGTGTGTTTTCTCCTTTGCTCCTCACAACAGCCCTGTGGGTAGCAAATGGTAGCCTTGTTTAACACGCTCGGGAAGGCAAGCTCAGAGAAGTCAAGACAACTTGCCGGAATACACAGCTGATGAGAGGTGGCGCTCGAGGCCTGTGCCCAGGCCTGTCTGCCCCTGAGCCCTTCCTTGGCAAACCTCAAGAAAGCCGTGTTTGTTGCAGAGCCTGGAAACATCTTTGCTATGGGTAGTGGCTTTTCCTCTGAAATGTCAGACCGCCGGGGCTCATGGCTCACGAGCCATGTCTCCTGGAATGACTGGTGTTATTTCCTTCTCCTTCCTCCCCTCCAGGTCACCATGGAGTAACAAGTACGACCCTCCTTTGGAAGACGGGGCCATGCCTTCTGCTCGGCTGAGAAAGCTGGAGGTGGAAGCCAACAATGCCTTTGACCAGTATCGAGACCTGTGAGTGACTTCCTCCCTTCCCACTTCGGCTCCCGCAACCTTGATAAGTAAATCACAAAGGAGAGTGTGTGCAGGCCAAGCAGCCTTCCTCGAACCTGTCCCCTGGCTCACCTAACGAATAACGAATTAAAACTGAGCGCTGACGGCAGGATGATGGGCACCGGCCTGGTGACCGGGGCAGTTATGAGGGGCCTCGGCGGTGGAGCGCTACCATGCACAGACCTGCCTGTGCAGCCCCATGTCGTGCTTCTGATAATAGCAGGTACCCCCGGGCCGGCACCCCACTGTGTATCAGACCCAGTGCCGCGCACGTTCTGTGTGTTGTCTCAGATCCTCACAAACAACCATAGCTATTTTAGTCCCCATTGCTCAGATGAAGAAATGAAGGCTCAAAAGATTGAGGCAAGGGGCAGAGCCAGGAATCAGTCAGGCCTGTCTGTCTCCAGAAGCCCCCCTGTTGTTACCACCCTGCATAACCCCAACCGGTCGTACCTGCAGCTCAGAGACCCCTGCCTCCATCGGGCCCTTGCCCTCTCTTAGCCTCCGTGTCGCTGACTCCTGAGGTCTTTGGGCCTTTAGCCCCTGTTTTGGAAAGGCTTTTGCTGGGTCTGCGTAGATCCCCACCTCTCTTTTCTGCTTCCATCTGGGTCTGCCGCCCACCAAACCACCAAAAAGAGCGGCCATTATTCACCCACCTTACAAGGAAGGGCTCTGGAGAAGGTTAGTCCCTTAAGCATTTTTTCCTGAACCAGTAGAATCTCATGGTAACGTGAGTTTTGCACTGAAAATAGAGCACAACTGTAAAAGACACAGTACTACCACTGCACAAACTCGGTCATTTCAGAGAGGGGTCCACAGACGTTTCTGTGAAGGGCCAGACGGCAAGCTAACAGTTTAGGCTTCGTAGGTCATAGAAGTCTCTGTCATTTACTTTTAGTGTTTTGTTATTTTACGTGTATTACCTTCTAAAAACGTAACCCACCCCCCACCCACCCCCACCCCCCCGAAAAATGTAAAAACCACCTCTCGAGCCTTGAGGTGGGTGGGATTTGGCCCTGGGTCTGTCATTTGCCCACCCGGACCTAGGATCTAGGCAAGAAGGTGGAAATGGGAGAAGCAAAGCATCGGAGCTGCTTTGTCCGGGAGCTGGTGGCAGCACCCGCGGTGTGGGGCTTCTGGACTCCGTTTTGCAGACAGTTGGAATGGCCTTCCAGCTCATAGCAGATTTGGTAGAACACACTTCATGAAGAATTTCTTTTAGAAGCTGGTTCGGGGGGAAAAGTGACACTTCTCAGCCCGACATTCGGGCAGAAAACCCCATGACGCTGAAGCAGACGAGTGAAATACAGAAGCCCAGCTCTAAGGAAGCAAGATCAAATGGCCCTCCACATTTCTGTCGGCCCTGAATGCATCGCCGTGTGGTTTGTGCATCGGTCGCATGCTGGGAGTGTCCGTACGTTAGCTCTCATCCCTGCAGAAGCCTCGGGGAGGAGGATTGCCTCTTCCTTGCAGATGAGGGGACCGCGGGCTCCTGATGCTAAATGACTCACCGTAGGACGCGGAGGTGAAGAGCTAGGATTTGGGCCCATGTTCGCCTCAAGTTTCCACAGTTACCGACCGTCACAGGTGCAGTAAGTCGCGGTGTTGAACCCTGCTGTCGGAGACCAGCTGCTCGTGCAGGGAGGCTGGCATGGACGCATCGCTGTCCCGTCGTTGGCTTGTGGTGGGTTTTACTGCCGCCTTCCCCCAGCCATTTGCAGGAAGCTCGTCCGGCTCCCACACAAGAGCTCCCGGGTGGAGTCTGCCTCGTGTTGCGCTGGTAGGCTTGACAACGAACGGGCAGTGGTGACCTGGCGGTCCCCAGCCAGTGCCTTTGTCAGCACGCGGCTCTGCTTACCTCGTGTCGTCTCCCGCACAGCCCATGTGCCAGGATTGTCCCCGTCAGATTCAGAGAGCCTAAGTACCTTGCCCAAGCTCACACAGCTAGTGCGTGGTGGGCCTGGGATGTAAAGCCATCCTCATCCAACTCCAAAGTCCGAAATCTTCGTGTACTCGAGCTGCACTGAAGGTGCCCACCAAGTACTGAACATGACAGACCGCGTCCCCGCCTTCTGGAGTGTCCACTGTGGGAAGACACCACGTGGGAACGGGTGCCACGATGGGTGGCGGGATGGGGAGTGACCCGCTGCTTTAAGTGGAGTGGTCGGGAAGGCTTCTGCAGGATGTGACCTTGGAGCTGAGGTCTGATGCCAGGAGGGGGCCGGCCGTGCCGCAGGCTGGGAAAGAGCCGTCTTTCAAGGCTGCTTGTGCGGGAGCCTCTTGGATTCTCCAAGGGTCAGAGCAAGAGTGGTTCTGATTTCTTTCATACATAAGGGTTTGAGTTGTGACTTCCTGAATGAAGCGATTCGGACGTGGGGCGTTTGTACTGGCCTTTCAGGCCAGCCCTGAGGAAGAGCCCAGGTCTCGTCTTTGGCTTCTTTTTTTCCTCCTTCCTGTCTTGCCGGTTTGCATATATAGTGATGCGTGGTCATTGTTAGGCATGTCCCTTCTGTGAGGCCTTGATTGGCCAGGGTGGGCACCCCTCCTCAGGGAGGTCACGCTGCCTGGGTATAATGAGGCCTGGGACTCCCTCCCTAGGTGTACCTCCTTATGGCACCTCCTGGGAAGACTTCCCTTCCTGGGCAGATGTCCACTTTGAAGGTGGCGGATGTCTGTGAGCCTCTGCTCACCTCTGAAGGGAGAGTTGACCTGCTGGGGGGTTGAGGGGCTGACAGGATCGCTGCCAACACCCAAGTGGGAGATCAAACCGGACAGGCCCAGAGCCTGAGGTGCTGTGGCAGTTTGTAGGCATGGAACACGGCCCAGAGGCCGCCCACCAGTGTGCTGCTGCTCGTGGGGAGGAGAGAGTTCAGGGCCTCCGGGTGTTGGGGGTGCGGGGAGGCCCACGTCTCCCCACGTGGCAGCAGCTACAGGCCACCGCAGGGGTGGTGGTTAGAGCGGTCACTGGGGACCCAGAGTCCTGTCTCAAGCCACTCACTGTTATCAGAGTACTGAGGACACTCTCTCCCGAGGCCATGTGTGAGGAACATTTTCCCAGCTGGACCACACATGATGAGTTAAAGTGAGACCCATTCTGGGCTAAGAATTATGAAAACAAATCCTTTTTTCCCTTCTTTCTTTCTTTTTCTCATTATTTTTTTTACCGTCTTGGTACATTGCTCACCTCCAGAAGTCCCCATTCTCAGAGTGCCCTGAGTTGTTGGTGGCCACATTGGTGACCATGGTATGGGGCCTGGAACGTGTGCTCTTCTTTTCCCCGTGGTTTTGCAGCAGAGGGAAGTCAGCGGGGGGCTAGGAGGCCATGTCTCTGCCTTGAGCACAGGCCAGCGGTTACCTGGGTGTTCTAGGGACCAGATTGTTCCATAGGATGACACCTTCCCTTCCTCATCTCTGCCCCTTCCCATTAGAAAGACACATTCCAGGGGCACCTGGTTGGCTCAGTGGGTAGAGCACGGGACTGTTGATCTCAGGGTTGTGAGTTTGAGCCCCAGGTTGGGTGTGAAGGTTACTTAAAAATAAAATCTTTAGGGGCGCCTGGGTGGCTCAGTTGGTTGAGCGACTGCCTTCGGCTCAGGTCATGATCCTGGAGTCCCTGGATCGAGTCCCACATCGGGCTCCCTGCTCGGCAGGGAGTCTGCTTCTCCCTCTGACCCTCCCCCCTCTCATGTGTTCTCTCTCATTCTCTCTCTCTCAAATAAATAAATAAAATCTTTAAAAAAAATAAAATAAAATAAAAAAAATAAAATCTTTAAAACTAGCAACAACAAAGACAGACATACTAGATTCCTGTGGGAAGACTCATTTGTTGTCACCCCAGGGAACGAAGCCACAGAGCTCTCCTTCCTGTCTTTCTGTCATTGGCAAAGGTCGCTCTGAGGGGAGGCATTCCCCCCAACACCACCTGTGTCTGCTGGCTCTGCTGCTTCTGAGCTGCTTGCAGGAGGAGCCGGCATGGGGGCCTGCGTCCCAGGCCTGGCGAGAGATGCCCAGAGCCTCAGGCAGACCCACCCTGCCAGGAAGAGAAGGGAGTGCTGCCACCGTGAGCGCGGAACAGGCACGCCATTGTGCCCAGGAGGACGAGACGAGTTAGACCGCCGTCTCCAGGGCACCCCATTCCAAACTGGAGCTTGGCCTGCACCCCACGGGGGTTAAGGAATGTGAAGAGCAGACCCATCCCCTGTGCTGACCTGGTCTTTGATTCCTGATGACCCCAGATATTTCAGATTTCTTCGATCCCGATGGGTCACAGAGTTAGGACTTGGGCTTGCCTTGTGCTCAACTTCTTGACCACTGACCCTCTCAAATGACTGAAGCTGCCAGGCTCCGGCCTTCGGGCTCAAATCCTCCTGTGGTGAACGCTTCAGAGAGCTGCTGGTTGTATGGACTGCTGGTGGGAAGGGCCCTCGCTGTGCTGGGCGGGCCACTGAGATCGGCTCAGAGATTTGTCTGCTCTGTCATCTGAAGGTCTGGAGATTTGACAGACAGACACACACACACACACACACACACACCCCAAAAAAAGGCCTAAAGTGCTCTTTGCTGCCACCCCCACTGGCCTATGCTTTGGCGGGCCTTGTAGGGATATTTTGTCATCTGGCAAATCGACAGGCCCCCCTTTCTCCTTTCTGCTTATTGTGGACCCGTTAACCTTGTTCCTCCTGCTGATGTTCTCCTTGGGAGGATGACTTCCGGAGCCTAGCACTGAACTGAAACAGTGATCCAGGCCAGGCAGCTAGAGCCGCACAGGCTTTTCCAGAGAGGGAGTGCTCGCTGTCTCCCCAGAGGCTGCTCCCTGCCATGAGAGATTACAGATTCTTCATTAGCATCCTGGGGGAAAGCCTTGGATTCTGTCCTTAGGTGGGAGCTTTGGTCTCAGCTCTGTCAAGGCTATGACTTCGCAGGGAATTAGAATGAATTATGAGCCCTAGAGCTGGTCAGAATGGTCACAGGGAGGGAGCTGGAGCCTGGGATGGGTGGACCCGCAGGCCCTCCACTTGTAACTCCTATGGGAGCGTGGTGCCCCCCTCCCCTGCCTGCACACCCTTCCCCCCATTGCAGAATAAATGTACCCTCCTTCGGGGTGTGGGCAGGAGGTAAGTTGGGGCTTCTCGGAAGTCAGATGTCAAGTCCCTGCTTGCCTGACTCTCCACAGCTCCCTCACTGTGTTCTCCCCCGAGTCCCTCCCACGTTTATTGGTGTTCCCTTTTTGCCATCATCAGTGGCAGGAAGGACCTGTGTGGCAACTTTCCCCAGGGAGTAACTATCCAACAACTATTGATCGCACCACCCAAGCAATCCTGGTTTTAGGTTCAAATAGTCCATTTGCTGTACATGCTTAGGAACATCAGTCAAGCCTATCCTCCAGCTGGGTGGGGTCTACTCTCAGGCCATGCGGATTCCTCACTGCCCTTCCCCGAGCCCTCCCACCCTGGTCACCAACATCCAGACCACTCGATTCTTCTCTGCCAAGCCCCAGTGTAGTTTTCTACCTCTGAGCGTGGGCCCGGCCCAGTCCAGGGAATGTCATTGGAACATACATAGCACCTGGGGAGCAGGGAAGGGTAGCAGAAAGGGCAGGCTCTTGGGTGGCTGGCTCCTGGGATCGCTTCACGTTCTTTCTTGGCAAAGTTGACTGCTTTTTTAGGCCCAAGCCTAGGGTGGCTCAACAGTCACAAAACCCCATCACTTGATCTGCGCGGTGCATCTTTCTTGGGATAGACTCAGCAGTGGGGCCTTCAGTGTGGGGTGGGCACTTGCTCCTGCCAGAGACCCCTCACTTGTGGTGTGAGCCACCCGTTGGCTGCCGCAGACCCCAGCATCAGTGCTTTGATTTTTTTGGGTTTCCAGGGAAACCTTCCCAGCTCTGGCTTTCACATTGGGTCTCGCTGTTGCCTCTGTCGGCCTGGATTCTGCTCAGACCAGATGTTCTAACTGAAGGGGCTGGTTGGCACTGCTTTGGTCCAAAGATGATTACTCCCATCTGTGCCAGAAACCTTGCCCCGTGCTCTGCGGTCCTCGGCTCTCGGCTTGCAGCAGATAATACCTTCAAACATGCGGTTGCAATTTATTGGCCTTATAAGTTAATTTTAGTGGGTGTGCAATTGATTGAAATCAAAGCTTAATGAAGGCCAGAGTCTGGGGGGTGGAGGAGCTGGGCGGGAAGGCATTTTGTGTTCTTCCCTTGCTTCGGGTCTGAGATAATCTTCAAAAGATTTAATTAGCTTTTCTAATCAACCCTTCTTGTCTGGAAGAAGTTTACGAAATAAAACAAGGCTGGCGTCCCTGTGGCACTCCAAATGCACGAGTCTCTCCGGAAGCAGCCAGGGTGCTTGGTGGATGGGCTTGCCCCCAGCTCCCTGCTTTCTCTCCCCTCTTAGGGCCATGCTAGGATTGGGGTTATTTCCGCCTCTTCCTCCCATTCTCTGTCCCTCTGTCATTTGACATTTGGGCAACACTGGCCCCAGAAGGGCAGGGCATCCTTATTCGTGTGTGAAAAAGGTTTATTGCCATGGTTTTGGGAGTCCTTGAAACTCCCATGTTCCCGGCCGCCTTTCCAGACCCTGCGCCCTGGGCCCCTCGAGTCCGCCCGCCTTCGTTGGACTTCAGCATAGGGCCTGGGGAATTTCAGCATGTCTGTCCTGGTAGGAATTGCAGAAGCAGGGGCAGCAGGTAGGCGATGGTGGGAGGAGCTGTTCAGACAGCACGTGGAAACGCCCCAGGAGAAGTCTCAGGCCCACTGCTGTCCGGCCAGCTGCAGAGTCGGGAGGAGCTGGGCCTCAAAAGGGCCTGGACTTGATTCTCTCTTCCGCCGTACTCGCTCGCTGACTCTGGGCAAGTAAGTGAACTTTCTGAACTTCTGTTTCCTTATCTGTTGAGGAGATAGCCCTGTCGTCTTAGAGGCTGAGGGGGGCATTCAGTGGGGGTGCGGCGCGCAAGGCTTCTCTTGCACTGACTCGTCATGTCCACTTGGAGGACAGGATTGTTGTCACTCTGCGGTCGTAATCCTGTGGATGTCTTACGTTCTGTGCCTTTATGGTCGTGGATACGAGGTGGTTCGGGTGCACACAGGGTGAGATAGCAGGCTGGTGCATCTCTGGCCACAGTGGAAGGCTGTGTGTTCTGGTTGGAGCTCTGCTCCTGGCCCAGCGTGAGACGTCAAGTAAATCCTGTCTCGAAAACGGAGCGAAGTAGTGCCCATCTGTGGTGACGGGCGAGTATTTACGACCGTTGCACAAACACTGAGAACCCACTGTGCTCTGAGCACGGGGCACGGTGGGGAGTGGGTCGGGGGCAGCTCCTGCCCTCATGGGGCTCACATTTTCACAGGGCTTGAAGAGGTGCAGGTGCACACAGGAAGAAGGGAGCAAACAGACAAAGTGCTTGCACGGTTTGGGAAGTGCTGGGAGGGACACACCCAGGCATGGAGGTAGGGAGAGCAGAGGAGGCTGACTTTAGGTAGGGGTGGGACTGTGTGCTGATGACGCTGGGTTTGCCCTTGCGCAGGAGAGAATTCGAGTAGCCGGTGTGGGACTCCTGCCCTTGCAGCACTGGCCTTAGCTGGTGTCCAGGAACTTGGCTTTCTGGAGGGTTCCTACCATTCCTTGATAAGAGTGGCTCATGATGCTTAAACTCTTTGCACAAACACTGTGGTTTATGCCGAACTCGGGCTTCCCTTCTGGGAGCCTGGAATTCTGCTGTGTACTAGGTGGACAGTGCTCTAGCAGTAAAATCCCTGGTTGCCGCATCCATGGGCTTCCCCGTAGACAGCACCTCACACTTGCTGGGGGAATGAAGCGCTCCTTATGTGGCCCCTAGAAGAGGAGTCACAAGCAGACTTGTGTCTGGTTTCCTCAGGACATTTCTCTCGTGCCTTTCCTTTGCGGGCTCCTGCCCTGTCTCCTTCCACTCGAATACCTCCTGGTGTGAGGACTCTGTGCTGAGTCTTTTTTTTTTTAATTTTTTTATTGTTATGTTAATCCCCATATATTACATCATTAGTTTTAGATATAGTGTTCCATGATTCATTGTTTGTGCATAACACCCAGTGCTCCATGCAGAACGTGCCCTCCTCAATACCCATCACCAGGCTAACCCCTCCTCCCACCCCCTCCCCTCTAGAACCCTCAGTTTGTTTTTCAGAGTCCATCGTCTCTCATGGTTCTTCTCCCCCTCCGATTTCCCCCCCTTCATTCTTCCCCTCCTGCTACATTCTTCTTCTTTTTTTCTTTCTTAACATATATTGCATTATTTGTTTCAGAGGTACAGATCTGAGATTCAACAGTCTTGCACAATTCACAGCGCTTACCAGAACACATACCCTCCCCAGTGTCCATCACCCAGTCACCCCATCCCTCCCACCCCACCCCCCACTCCAGCAACCCTCAGTTTGTTTCCTGAGATTAAGAATTCCTCATATCAGTGAGGTCATATGATACATGTCTTTCTCTGTTTGACTTATTTCGACTCTGTGCTGAGTCTTGTGAGCCTCTCAGCAAATCACTGAGCTCCAGTGGTCGTGGAGAGCCCGGGCTCAGCCGTGGTGCCTGGCAGGAGCCGGGGAGGATGGTGGAGGCCGTGCTCCGAGCAGTGGGAGTCACTCAGGCAGTCCTGAGGTGGTTCCCGGGCTGCGGGGTCGCTGAGGGACGCGGAGCGGGGTGTGAGCAGTAGGGAGAGGGACCCAGGCCCTTGTCGGGCGTGGGCTTTGGCTGTAATTCTCAGTGCATTGGGAAGGGCCTGGAGGGCCCCAGGGGTACATAGGCCAGCTCTGAAGTACATCCTAAGAAACTGTGCATAAGCAATTTGGAGGCTGGATTGGAGAGGCCATGAGTGGAAAGATCCTGCCCCAGACTTCCCTTAGTCTGGCTATTGGTCCTAATTAGTCGTCTCTCCGTCTGGCTGGGTGAAATCTATAGCATAAGGTCACCCAGTGCTTCCACGACCAGAAACAGCTGGCCATTACCTTCGGTCTCCGGAGTCACAACCCCAGCCCCCCCCCCCCCCAGAAGTGGGCGAAAGCACTGGGCAGGGAGGCGTGAATTGGTGGGAGATCTTTGAGGAAAGTTCTGGAGCTGGATGAAGCCTGGGCCATTTGGTTTGGCACATCTGCCCTCCGTCCCTGCCCCTGCGGATAGGTCTGGATGGCTCATGATGCAGAAACCTTTTTGTTCCTGCCCGGAGGTGTGGGACCTCTTCCCAGATAGGAAGGTCTCTAGCAGGCCCTGCGACAGGCCCCGCGTGCCGCGCGTGCTGCGCTCCAGGGACCGCCGGGCGAGGACGGGGTCTGCGTCTGGCTTTCTACTTGTCGGCAGCATAATTAGTACTTGGGTTTTCACATGTATTATTTGTATCTTCAGCCATGCGTACAGAGGGCCTCTGAGAACCCACCCCGCCTGCTGTGGGACTCTGGCTTGCCACAGCCTCAGGCTTGTGTGAAAGTGCTGGAAGCACTTAATGGGGGAACCTGGGCCCCCCCCTCGGTTGTGCCGTTTTAATTGACTAGGGAGACAGGTCGAGAGGGTCCTGTTGGCTTTCTGGGGGGTGGGGGGGCTGAGCGAGTCTGGGTCCTGCTCCCACAGTGTTGAGTTTCAGCTCTCCCGCGACCACTGCTCCGAAGCAGAGGTATCTGCCACAGTTTCTCGAGCCCCTAAAGAGTGGGTCTGGACGAGCCTGCAAGTTGCCCCCAGCCTGCAGGCCAGTGATGGACCCCTTCGGCTGGCATCCTAAGGCTGCACCTCCGGGTTTGGTGGTCCTGGCATGCATCGTCCGACTTGGATCTGCTAAAAGAAAGTTAAACGAAAAGTGGGAGTATACAGAAAACCATTTTGTTAACAAACACGGTCCCCCGAATCAGCATCAGGGACTCCGATTTCTCCAGAACTCTTGGGTTCTTGCACCCACATGGCACACGGTCACGCTCCGGACCGTGCAGTTGCACATGTTGGGGTGCAGACGCCCATGTGGAAGGAGGGCGCAGCTCCCTCTGGTGGTCAAGCTGCGCTCTTGGCTGAGCTGCTTCCCAGGCTTCTGGTGGATCTGTCTTTTCCGGGAAGCTGCTTTGTGCAAGTATCAAGGGTGGGTAAGGTTCAGCCCGCAGGCCCTCGCTGCCTCATTGAGGTGGAGGGGGGCCCTCCTTCGCAGAAGTCCCAGCGCAGGGTGCTCAGTGGTGGGCCCCCGCCAACTGGCCACTCAGTGTGGTGTCCTTTGTTCCTCTGACTTTCTCCCCACCTTGAACCAGCATCGTTGTACAGCGGCATAGTTGGGTGTGTGTGTGTGTGTTCATTTTCGTGAAATTCAGCCTCACAGGCTGAGCTGGGGCCCCTGAGCCCAGCTGCCCACCTGCACTGCTGCCGTACCCCTCTCCACACGGGCCAGCCAGATCCCAGGGCCGGTCCCAGCGGCCCTCTTCTCGGCTGTGTGGCTGGGGCACGTTTCTTTCATTCTCTGGGTTTTGGTTTTCTTAACCATAAAATAACGTATTCAAGGCCCTTGACACAGAATGGGTTCCCATAAATGGCAGCCCTTGGATGAGAGTGGTGGCCCTGCACCTCCAGAAGGCCTGGAAGGTCGACGTTCTCAAGTCGTGGGCCGAGTGGGGCAGCAGGATCATCGCGGGGGGTCTGGAGAACCAGGAGATGGTCACAGTGGTGCCCAGCGTGGATGGCTCGCTCGGATCCCAGAGCCAGATCTGCAGCCGCTGCAGCAGCTCCCTTGTTTCTAGAGAGGCCTCCATGGTGTGTCTGCGAGTAAGAAAAACTGTAAAAACCCTGTGAAGGGGCTGTAAAGGGCTGTAGCCGTGATCCAGATGTCACTTCGACGTGCAACTGACATGAAAGCCACACGTGTCTAAGCTGATTGGTATGCTTGCTCAGGGGATCATCGCACCTGTGTGTCCCGGAAGGCATTTCCGCAGAATACCTGTCCCGTGTCCAGGGGCAGACTCGGACACGTTCCGTAAACCGTGGTGAAGACCGCTGGTCTCCACACATGCACAAGGGCAGGTGGGTCTCAGCACACTTCTGCCAGCCCAGAGCCAGGTGCCCACCTTTCTCCATTCTGTGCAGAGCCAGCGGCAGCCCCCGGGGCAGTGGGGATGGGACCATGCTCGCCAGGCAAGCGAGACCTTGCTTCCTGTGCAGGGCTCAGAATAGGCCAAGGTTAGGAGAAGGGAGGAGATCTGCCCTCTCGGCCCAGAGAGAGACTTGGGAAGACGGATGGCCACCAGTGGTGGTGAATACCTGCTCTGAGCCTGCGCTGGGGCCCCACTGTGTCCGGCGCGCTTCCTGCCGCCTCCGCAAGGTGGTCTCACCGACGCACCCGAACGGAAGCTGGGACACCGGCGTGGCGGGGAGAGCCCACAGTCCCCAGACCCTCAGAGTTGTGGCTGTCGGCCTGCCTCCTGCAGCTCTCTGTGGGCTTTCCAGAAGCAACACCCATTGGGCTGCACTCACGTCCGTCCGTCGGACAGGGAAGAACGCTTAGTCTCTCAGTGGTGGCTAGCTTGGAGCCAACGAGAAGGGAATGTTGGTCTGCACTGCAAGGAAGGAGGCCAGGTTTTCGATGTCTCTCCAAGCAAATTGGAGGTTTTTCTTTTTTTCTGGAGTAGAACTGAATTGTTCCCACCTGTGGGTACCAAGTGCCTTTTTAGGTTGTGAGGATGTTTAAGGATGATCAGAAGAACAAACTGCTGCTGGTAGCTGGGAACTTTAGTTTCTTTTTTAGGCTGGGAGGAACCAAGAAGGTATTGTTTTGGGGCCAAATCTGAGCCGCTGGTGGAATGGCTCTGCCTCGGGGTTTATTCTCCGTCTTTGCCATAAACTCAGTCTGCGCGCATGCGAGTTTCTGTTTGAGGGCCCACATGACCTCCTTGTCACTGTCATTACCAAGTGCCAGGTATAGTAAAGAGTGTCCCTCAAGTCTCACTGCTGCTCCTCGGAAAGACCCCAGAATCACAACAGACCGCGGATATGACCCACAGACACAGAGTAGGGAAGGAAGAACCTCATGGAATCTGACCATTTGGGACATTTTAAGAGACAACCTTCCTAGCTTGTGACAGGATACCAGAAGGATTCCACTTGTTTTAAGTGGACCGACACTAAAAATGTGTACAGTCTGAACTCCTCGTCTGGCATTTCAGCCGGCGCCTGACCTGTTCCCTCCGTCCATCCCTCATCTCCTCTGATCTCCAGTCAGATCTAAGGCCATGGGAGTTCCCGCCTTGAGACTGTCCCCCAGCTTGAAAGAAATGTCCAGGCCATAGGCATCCTTCCAAATTGACCATCCCTTTCTCCACAGAAGCCTCGCTCCAGCCTCCAGGACTCTCTGGTGCAGCTTGGGAGAACTGGTGCATGCAGTGTAGAACTCGGTTGTATACTCCTCTGGGTTGCACCCTACTTCTGTGTGTATATTCCCACATGTAAGGATCCCCAAGGAAGGCTGGCTTGGATAGCACACAGGCGACAGACTCAGAATCCCCCAAAGATACATCGAAATGGTGAAGCCATGACTCTGAGAATTGAATATAACAGATCTGAGTGGAAAATGATATTCTCGAGTCCAGTTTACCAGGTTCTTAAAAATCTAGGACGTGGGAGACAATTGTATGACAACATGTTAAGAGGAAACATTGCGCTGGAGAGGAGCGCAAGCTCATCTGTGTCCATATGAGTGAGGCGTGGTGGCCAAGAACGCTGCTCCGGCCCTGGGCTCCCGGTGGGGCAGTAGCCTCTCCCCTGAGACATGCGCTGGTCTCTGCTGCACGTTGGGTAACAAAGGGCATTGATTTCTGTTCTCGGACCCTCACGGAAGAGTGTAACCGAGGTGCGGGGACTTAAAATCATGTCTTATGAGCAATAATAGAACAATAGGAAGGCCAAAAAAGAGAAATCTTGGGGTTTATGTAAGCCATCTTTAGATATTTAAAAGGACTACATGAGAGAAGGGCATTAAGTTCTTACTTTGTGTGGTTCTGGCTGACAAGTCAGTGCAAGTTTTCACTCCAGTCCAGAAAACGATGGCCTTGGTAAGGTAGTGAGTTCTCTGTCACTGGAGGTGTGTAAGCAGAGTTTTGACCACCTTGGTTAAGATGTTAGTAATTGGTACTGTGGTGCTCAGGGTCTGCCTCACACAGGCCCGGATGCAGCCACTAAATCCGGGCAGTCTGAGCTTGGAAAGACCCCACTGAGCCTGTGATCCAGCTCCTTCATTTTGCAGATGGGAAAACAGTCTTCGGCATCACATTGGTGCCAAATAAATATTCCTTCCCTTCCTCTTGGCGTATTCGGTGAAGCCCCCTCACACTCCAGCATCTAGGGGGCTTACCGTATAATGCTCCTGACTTGTCTTGGGGGCTTGGGGGTGATGGCCTGGCCTCCACGTCACACATGACTTCGTGCCGCCAGAGGGCCGCGTCTGCTCCAGCCTCCTGGCCGAGCCCACGTATGGCAAAAAGACCACCTCTGAGTGAGGCCAGCCAGGGCCGGCTCCCAGCAGGTGTGTCCTAGGCTGCGTTCTTCTGGGAGGGTCGTGGCATGTGACTCGTCACCTGCTGGGGCCTCTGTCTTAGAAGCACGGATCCGGCTCTTCTCCCTGGAGCCGATTTGAAAGGAAGAAGTAAAAGCCGTCGATGTCACAGTCCATTCCAGTCCCATCTTCCCTGTGACGCGTGCAGCCCGGTGTTGGCTGAGACTGCGGATTGGGTAATGCACGCTCACAGCTCACATGCCCGGAACAAGTTTCCATGCTAGGTCTCCACGCACAGCCTGGCTTCGAGCACTCCATAAGGCTTCGGGAGCCGAGTTAGTTTCTTTCCTTTTTTCTTTGGTGAAGTAGATCATTTTGAGTGTGAAGTGTTATGTTTTCCTTCTCCTCTCTCCCCGCCCACCCCCCCCAACCCCCGCCCTCAGAGGTCCTGCGGTTGAAGAGTTAACGGACACAGAATCCGTATCTGTGACTTTGACATGATTCAAGAGCAGGAGTCCTTTTCCGGGAGAAGCGATGCTGAACTCTTGAGGACAGGAGAACTAACTGGCACGTTGTCCTTTTAGTTGGTCCACATTCAGGGATTGGGTGATAGAGCGTAAACTTGACCGGATGCTTCGTTGTAATTGGCTGGTACAGAGTAGCCCAGCTGCCGGTCGTGCTGCGTGCTCCTGGCTCATCCAGGACAGAGGTGTCCTGTGGGGCCCCGGCCTTCTGGAGTTTACGAGACCCGTGTCCGCCTGTTGTAATCGAGTACTAGTTTTCAGACGGCCTGACCTAGGGAGCCAACGCACAGCAGCCCCACCTGCTTAGGGCTAGCTGTCTGACTTCTCAGCCATTCCATTTGCTGTAGGAAACGTTCACCCTCAGTGCCTGGCTGACTCCTGTCATTGGAGCCCGCTGTGCTTGATCTCAGTGTCGTGAGTTCGGGCCCCACGTTGGGAGTAGTTTACTTTAAAAAATATTTAAACAAATAAATTAAAATTAAAAAACCCAGAAAGAAAGAAAATGTTTACCCTTACTGGGAAAGTCCTGGAAGCCCCCGAGACTGTGTGTGGAACCCTGTGGTGTGTGGCTGAAGGCGTTTGCTCTTCAGTGAGACCAGCACAGTCTCTGACTCCGGTCTGCCGTTCTCCCCCTGCTGGTGTTCTGGAGCTTCCCGAGGCCCCACTGCCTCATGGGTCAAGACTTTCCAGCGGGCTTCTCCAGTCTCCCTGCATTCTGTCCCTGTGTTGTCCAGCTCACAGATCATTCACCCTCTTCACTGGCTGGGTTTCAGGCCTAAAAAAAGCCTGTGCTCTTGTCTTTGGGCCTCTGTGTTTTAAAGTTCCCTGAGCTGCCCACTTGACCATAGAGTTCACTGCAGGAGCTCTGGGCCTTGCCTCACACAGCAGTGTTGTGGCAGTCGGTGCCGGGCCTGTCCTCCCTCCCTCCCTGCCTCCCTCCCTCCCTGCCTCCCTCCCTGCCTCCCTCCCTGGATGGCTGGGGCTTTTGAAATGATCAAGCGCTGGCAGAGCCCCGGGTAGGGCCGGTCGCTTCCCCCGTAGCCCACTCTCAGTCCTGGGCCCCATTTGATCATTCACATTGACGTGCAAGGCCCAAGAGCGGGGCGCTGGGGATGGTAGAGCCGCCTTATTGAAATGGCATGTTAGCATTTAAACAATATTAATGCTATTTGACTCATTAAATATACAAAGGCCAGTTAAAGTGCTTCCATGTGTGTGCTGTTAGTTCTGGCCGGCGACTCCTCAGATGGCTTTATGTGGTTTCAGACAACATTTTAGCACATTCTTAAAATACCCACAAAAGCCTTTATGTAAAAACTCATAAATGTGAGCCACATAAAAATTATTTTTTTCCTGTTTCATGTCATTATGATCAAAGTACAGTAGGTAAGAATAAATTTTCAAAAACTTGTTGAGGTCCCTCTTTAATTAATGCTTCACTCGCAGAGCAAAGCCATAAACCATGTAATGGGGGGGGGCTCTCTGTATGCCGTGCAGTCACCCCGCCACCAGCCTGCTCACCACGGTCCTGACGGCACTTGTCAGAGAGGCTGGTGTTCTGGGAGATCCTGAACCGGCCCTTTCTGATGGCGCAGTCCTCTACTCCCTTTGTCTTAGAGCGTCAGGTTGAGACTTGCTGCCACCCCAGTCCCTGGAGATGCCTTTTGGTGAATGGAATGCAGGTCCGTTGTTGAATTGTTGTGGTGTTGGGGCCCTGCCTGCAGAGTCCAGGTTTCAGCACGTCCTCCTCACTCCTACAAGGAACACCCCGACGACGGGAGAGGGAACTCGGCTGCCATTCTTTTATTACAAGTCCGATCGACTGTAAAGTAGTATACTGCCCAGTGGAATCCTACCCCAGCTATGAAAAACAGTTGCGGAGATTGTGCGGCTCCCTGGAAAAGCGCTAACGATTCTGTGCCAAGCGCAGAGGCTGAACTCAACACGGCACCATGGCTGTGCTGGTCCTTACAGAAAAGTTATGCATCTGGACAAAGACTGGAAGGGGATTTGGAAAAATCAGATTTATGGGATAAGTTGATATATGGTATTGCGGGCTAATTTTTCAATTTCCCTGTTTTATAACGTCCTTGCAATGAATTTCTTAATTTTGGAGGAAAGAGCAACCCACGTAGAGGTCAGAATTAAGTTTGCATTTTGCCCTCCTCAGTCTCCAACGTCTTGGAACGTTGGGCCCGGTCAGCGTGGCCCACAAAGGAAGCTGAGGATCCTGGGGAGAAGCTGCCCGGAGTGGGAGCCGGGCCACCGGCTGGGGCATTGGAGTGGAAACGGCCAGTTACACCTTATAAAACATGAATGCGGTTGTTTCACTTTCCGGAGGAAAACAAATCGAAGGGATGGGACCAAGGGAATCATCTGTGGGCTGCCTGGCGTTTTGGAGCTGGTCTCCCGGTAGTATCGGCAAGGGCTCTCGGGCCCCCGGGCTCTCTCCCAGTTCCCTTCTGGGGCAGCCTGGCCCACTTCCCCTGGCATCCTAGCACACACAGGGCGCAGGGCCTTGGACGAGACCACCACTGCGCTCTGGTCACGGGGATCGGGCCACACGCTGTAGGGGGGAAGGGGGAGAACGACCGCTGGGCGTCAAGACTTCACTCCTGGATGGCCAACGGAAAGAAGAGATTATTGGCCCTTTCTTCATGCCAGCCCAAGAAAAGCCACAGTTTTTAGAGCTGTTTGTTCCCTTTGGATGTGGGGCTGCTCTCCCTACAAGCCGACTGAAGGGGAAACCGAGTGTTAGAACCCAGCACTCTGTCCCCAGCAGGACTGGGATTAGCTGGGCTGCTCTCCCCTCAGTGGTACTGGTGTGACTCCTGGTGAACTTAGATTTCTTGGTGGTCACCTAGGACAGCACTGAGTTCTGTTCCGTCCCCCGCCAGTTGTGGGTGTGCTCTGCGTTGCGCTTTCCTGGGGCCGGCACCTCGGTGCGTCTGTCCAGCAGGCCCTCACCAGGCATGTGCTGCATCAGCCCTGCCAGGCCTGCCCTCCCCTGCCTCCCAGGGTGACCGGGGGTGTGAGGGTGTGCGGTGGTGTGAATCACATCGCACAGCTTAATCACCGTGGAGCCTGCGGGGATGGAGAGGCAGGGACAGGATGTGGTAGCCGCAGCAGGCTGGAATCCCAGCGGGGAGCGGGGAGGGTAGCAGGCCTCGTGTGCACCCTTTGGGCCCCCGGGGGGCCTGCGGTGGGTTAGCGCCACGGCACCCTGCAGCCCCACGGCAGGAGGCTGTCGTTCTCATGAGGAAAGGCTGCTTCCTCTTGCTCAGATTGTTACGCTCCGGTGTGTATCACCCACTGACCTTTGTACCAAAACTTTTTAGTTTGAAATGGTTTGGGCTTATGGTAAAATGATGCCCCCAAAAGTACAAAGAATTCTTGTGTACCCTTCACCCACATTCTCTAAATATTAGCGTTAACCACGTATATTTTTATTATGTAAAGAGTTGGTGGGTGGGGAACGTGCAGCCACGGCTGGAGATGGGGGCTGGGGCCCGTGCACCCCCCGAGCCCATGCTCACCACCACACGTGTGCAGCCAGCCCGGCTCCTCTGCGTCTGAGCCCGTGCTCGCACACGACACCGGCCCTCCCGGCGGGGCCCAGAGTGTGCCTGCCACACCGTGGATGCCGAGGTTAATTGGGGTCAGAGAGGCCACAGACTTGCTGGTGAAGAATGCGCTTCAGCAGCGCGCTGGTAAAGAACGTGCTAGGCCGCAGAGACGCGTGTTTTCCAGCGTTCTGGTTGGTCGTCGGCAGAATTTGAGATCCCACACGGCAGCTGGTGACCCGCCTATGCCCCCGGCAGCCCGGCCCTGCCACGCTGTCGCCTTGGGTCTCTTGGATTTGGGACCCTGGCCTGATTTCCTTTTCTCCTCTGGCCTTTTCTTATATTTGTTTCTAGTTAGGAATTTTTCCATATCGACTCAGACCTGAGTAGGGAGCTCTGCCCTAAGCTCAGCTCTTCGTTTCCGGCTAGAGGGTGGCAGAGAGTTGCTCCAAAAGACCAACAGAAGCCCAGGTGGCCTGGGCTCGGGGGGCTCTTGGCAGGGAGGAGTGTGCTACTCTGGTTTTTTTCCCTTTATCCCCCCTGTGAAATAGCCATCCCGGAAGATAGGTGTGTGGAACAGTGACGACTGCTCAGTAGTAATGACCCCCATTGAGCATCCATTCCATGTCACACACTTTGCTGCGTCCTTCCTCTGGAAGCTTGCCAAAGACCACAGGGCGAGAGTCAGTGGCAGAGCTCAAACTCCAGTGCATCTTTAGGACTCCTGAGCCCGTGATCTTTCTGGGACCCCTCCCCCAACCAGCAGGTGCTCAGGACACGGGCAGGAGTCAACCCTAGAACCATCACAGGGAGGGAGGGTCCTTCATTCCAGACAGACATTCAGATGGAGCTTTGCCGAATGAACCCCTGGGCTGTTGATCTGTAATCTGACCGGCTTAACATCTCATGGGCACGTGGGCCTGTTTCCGGCAGGTATTTTGAAGGCGGCGTCTCATCTGTCTACCTCTGGGATCTGGATCATGGCTTTGCTGGAGTGATCCTCATAAAGAAGGCTGGAGATGGATCAAAGAAGATCAAGGGCTGCTGGGATTCCATCCACGTGGTGGAAGTGCAGGTACACCTCCCTGGCAGATGTTTCTTGAAGGGGGGCGGGGGAATGCTGTGATATGTAAACCCCTCGTCACTCCTAAAAATGCTCCAGAGCCAGTTAGATAAAGATAAGTCAGGATTGCAGTGGTCACGATGATACAGATCCCGTGATTGCAGATTCGGTCCCTTTAGAGACCAGCCGGGGTTTTATAAGGTCCTGCCGTGGCCCCACATCCAGGGAAGGGGCATGTGAGAATGATCCCAGCTCAGGGTCACACCTGGGGTTCTGACCTCTGTCTCATCCCGCAGGAGAAATCCAGTGGTCGCACCGCCCATTACAAGCTGACCTCCACCGTGATGCTCTGGCTGCAGACCAACAAATCTGGCTCTGGCACCATGAACCTCGGAGGCAGCCTGACCAGACAGGTAGGGTCACCTTTGCCAACCCCAGAGAGAGGTCCTGGGGCGGCAGCCTCTGTGTCTGACAGGATCTCCCCACCAGAGATTCAGAGATTCGGTCTTGAGAGCTTTTATCTTTGGGTCAAGGTATTTACATTTAAAACGCTCCTGGGACGGTTAGGACATACTCCTGATAACATTCAGAATGAATGAATGTCGCTGTTGTGACTTAGATCCCCCATGAGGACCCTTGGTTGCAAGTGACAGAAGTAAGACCCTGTCATTAAACAAAAATGAAAAGGCAGTTCACGTAACTGAGCGGTTCAGGCTTCCTGTGGTGTGACTGGGCCTGGGACGTCAGGACTGGGGGAGCTCCACAGCGGAGCTCCTGGCAGCCTCTGGCTTAGGCTTCTGGTCTGCCCTAACCCCAGAAATGTCTCCCTGGCCTTGGTTATTTGTGTCCACTGTAGAATCACTTCCTGAGGCCGAGGGGCATGAAGCAGTCTGGCCGGAGTGTGGGTTGTATGACTGCCGGGGGTGGTATCGATGGAAAAGGGGTCAGTTCCCTGTAGTAAAATCTGGCTGCTTTTCACAGGAGGGGGAGGGATGCTGTGGGCAGGCAGCAGGCCCTGGGCGCCGGTGGAGAGGTGCTTTGTGCAGAGAACTGACGGGCGTTATCTTGTAAGTGGGGGCGGGTAGTACGTGGCGTGACGCAGAGCCAGAGGGTGGGCAGCAGGCTGCTGCGGGACAAGAGCCGGCGCCCCCAGAAAGGAGAGACCAGGCTGAAATAAAAGCTGAGAACCCAGAAGAGGATGTGCCTACCTTAAGCATCTAAGCGGGTTTGCGGGCCTTCTGTGCACATGCCCCATGGCGACTGGTAAGCAGCGAGCATGGGGTGCAGCCTGCCGTCTGGCCGAGTGCTGGCCCCACACAGCAGCGCTCCCCGGACGGAGCTGAGTGATGCTCACCGGAATCCTTCCGTGTAGGTTCGAGCAGGGCGCTTTTCAAACTCCTCACACTCGGTCCCCTCATGAAGAAGCTGCTTTAGTCACAGGATCTTGACACTGGGAGAGTTGAGAGGTCACCTCCCAACATGACAGGACCCCTGCCGCCCTACTTGGGCAGAACTAGGGGGCTCGCCCGTTCCCTCTCCATCAGCCTCCATGAACGGTCCCGAGGAAGAGCTCTCCTCCAGCGTGCCCAGGATTGCTTTGGTGGGCACCCCCACCCCCTGTCTTTCACGTGAGCCCCCGGGGGGCCAGGGATTTCTCATTTCTCATGTGGTCAGTTTTCTCTAAGGTGAGATTTTCCATTTGTCCCCACAGTTTGACTTTCATCCATTCTCCCCTTGACGGTTGTGTTGACTCTTGGTTTCATTTGTCCAGGTATTAGCCATTCCTGTTGGTTTGGTTCCTTGCACATTAACTGAGATGACTCTGTGGCTTCATGTTAGCTCAAGGCCAAATGCAGAGCCCTCCAGCAGGGCTACCAGAGACTTCCTCAGGTGGAGGCATCAGTCTGATAATCATCTTTCTTAGGCTACTTTTTCTTTTAGGGGGACCTTGTTGAGCCAGCTGTAAATCCACCATCTGGGTAGGGCTTCACATTTTCAAAAAAATGCCCTTAGAGTGGTCTGTGCTTGAACACCTGCCTGCCCCTTCCATCTGACTCCCTGCCTCCGTAGGATCAGGGGGCTGCAGGCGTGGCCGCAGCTGCTTTCTCCTCACCCTCACCAGGGTGCTCCCCATCGCCGTAGCTCAGGCCCATCTTGTGCTGCGGCCGGGGGGCGGGGCTGGCTGTGCTCTATTTCCCACACCTGGCCACAAACCGCCCCTCAGGCAAGCCGCGTCTGCCAGCCTTCTTCCTTGACAGCCCAAGGGCATCTGCCTTGCCCCGCCTGCAGCCCAGTGCTGGACATGCAGAGATCTTTGGCCCTACCCTGACCCCCCCCCCCCAAATTGGGATCTAAATGTAACAACATTTTCCAGGTAATTTCTGTGGACATTGACAATTGGCAGGTGCTCCTCTCTTGGTTCTGCACACCATTCCACCCCTCCTACCACCCACAGCAGTCCTCCAGGCACTAATGGGCTGTCCTATAGTTGAGATTCCTCCAACACTGTCCACCTGAAGATGGCATCAGATCCCACAGGGGAAGGGCTCAGTCCCACAAGACTGCTCCCCGACCCTCCCCCCACAGACCTCTTCAGATACCAGTCGCAAGTCCTGGGTGTCCCCTATGCTTCTCACTGACCAGCTGCGAATCCTCCTGGGGTTCGATTACTTTGCTGGAGTGGCTCACAGAAACTCAGGAAACCCACGGACTCATTAGATTGCTGCTGTATGACAGAAGATATCAAAGGATACAGATCAACAGCTCTATGAAGGGATATGTGAGCTTCTGTCCTCGCGGAGTTGAGCTTGGGGCCCAGCGTGGTGGCACTTGGAAGCATTCTTTGAAGCCCCCTTCTCCCCTGCCTGGAAATCGGGAGGACTGAAAGTTCCCTGTACCACCAGCCCCCATTTTGAGGTGCTTTCTAAAATCACCCCATTAACATGAGCCCAGTTGTTGTGGGAAGGGGCTCGTTATAAGTAACAAGACCCCCAGGGCACCTGGGTGGCTCTGAAGTGACTTCAGGAACTGAGGACAGGAGGCCAAACATTACAACAAAAGATGGTCCTGTTGTAGCGCAGGAGAGTCCAAGGCTTTGGGGAGCCATGAGCTGGGAACCGTGGACCAAGACCAGTATATGTGACAAATGTGTTTTGGTCATCTGAACGAATGTGTATTTCTTGCAAGTCAGGATGTCCCCGCTCCCACGTGCCTCTCACCGGTCTTTTGCTTACATGTACTTAGTAGCGCGTGTCCAAGGTGTCCCCTCAGGTGAGCTGGGAGCTGCTTCCCCCAGAGCAGACTCGTCTTACCTGCCACTTGAAGCATCTGCATCTAGGACCCCCGACAGCCCCATCCCAAGGGACGGCCTTCGCCTGGTCAGTGCCGGGCATCGGGGTGTCTGTGAAGGGAGGAGAAAGCACAGGCCCAGGGTGTCCCTGAGGCCTGCCGTGGCCGCACAGCAGCATCCTGGAGAACGTCCTCTAGGGGGAGCCCTCCCCAGGCCAGCAGTGCCGGACTTCACGGGGGTTCCTTTTGGTAGCAGATATGTTTTTATTTTTATTTTTAAGATCTTATTTATTTGTCAGAGAGAGAGCGGACAAGCGGGGGTAGGAGCAGAGGGAGAAGCAGGCTCCCTGCTGAGCAGGGTGCCCGATGGGGGATAGATCCCAGGACCCCGGGATCATGACCTGAGCCGAAGGCAGGCGCTTAATCGACTGAGCCACCCGTATCTTTTTAAATGAGATAAAAACTCAGAATACTTTTAATACCTGTATTTGATGGAAAGAATAGATGGTGAAAAGGATGAATTTAGTGACTCAAGTGGGTCTGTAGCCCAGTCACGAAAGCGTGGCATGCACTTGAAAAAGTGCAGAGCAGGTGTTTCGTCAGCATGCCTGGGTACACATCGGAGCCTTAGACGCTCCATGCAAAGCCTCTGCCGGGTCAGAGCAGCCTGGATGCCCCAGGGATCTTGGGGGTCCCCGTCGCTGGCCCCCCAGGCGGGGCCATCCCCACTCCTCTTGGAGCCAAGGCTGGTCCTCACTGGGGCAGAACCCATTGTTCTGCCTGGACACGGGCCCTTGTCCTCCAGGAACCACTGGCCCGGGAGGGCAGCGAGCTCTGCCACAGCCCGCCTCCCCCACACCCTGTCCCCCGGGCCCTGGTGGAAAATCCTGAATCTGTATCCGGAGACGGCTTCCTGCACCACTTACTGCTCCCAGGTGTTTATAATTCCACCGGTTGACGGTGACCCAGACCAGTATTTAATCCCCGGCCTTCCTGGTAGTTTCGGTCAGAGCTGCCAGCCCACGGCCAGGGTCTGGTCCGGCTCGCCGCATGGGCCTGATGGGGGGCCATCCTCCGCACACCGGGCGCCGCCGCGGGCCTGTTCGGGCGGCCCGGTGTTCTCGGGCTTTGATGAGGAAATTCATGCTTTTGTCATCATCCTCACGGCTGGTCGCATAACTCATCTGAGGTCCAGTAAAAAGCTGGGGCCAGTTTCCAAGGTAAGTCCCTTGTGAGAGGGGGCGCAGGGCAGCAGGGGAGACAAAGCTCAGTCAATGGTGCATGGCTTCGGAGCGAACGGGAAGTGCGGGTTGCGGGTTTAGCCGTGTGTCCCAGATGAACCTCGGGGAAACGTCTGGTTGCCTCGGATGGGAGATGAAGGGGTTCCAGGCAAGCTGAGCAAACCCGTGATAAAGGGTGAACGTGCATGGGGTGGGGGTCTCCGTGCTTAGACGTAAGCAAGGTAGCATTACCTTTCCCATGTAGTAGTGAGGAGACCAGCGTTCGAGCCCTGAAGTGATTTCCTCACGAGGATTTATTTAGTAGGAGGCAGAGCCAGGATTTTGAACCCAGATTTGTCTGTCTAGGAAAAGGTTTTGCTCTTCGGCCCGTGTGCCTGGCCTTCAGTAGGTAACTAAACGTTTGCACAGAACTGCACGGAGCAGTGAGCGCAGTGTGGCTAGGACCCCACCCTGTGGGCGCCCCTCCGCCTCAGCCGGTGTGGGCAGCTGCGGTGGGCGCAAGGCCCCAGAAACAGACACCCTGGGGAGTCACGAGGAGGGGACAGGCCTCCCTGGAGTGCAGCAACCCCGGCCTCAGGGTGCCTCCTTCATTTGGCCTGAAGATCGATTCTTCTGCAGGAAGCAGTTGGCCACACGGGACATGCTCACCTCCGGAGGTAGTGAGGCTTCCAGGATGTTTAGTCAGTTGAAAAATCTGATTAGATTTCTGTTTTCAGAAAACGGCTCTGGGGGCTGGCGTGGGGGATGAGCTGGCAGGGGGAGGGAGCTGTTAAGAGTCCTCCAGGAGTGAGGGGACTCGGGCCACGTGGAGGCAGCCCAGGAGGGCTGGAGGGGACGAGCCTGCAGCCAGGAGGTCAGTAGTGAGCTGGTGTCGGCCTCAAGGAGGACAAGGGTAAGGCAGGAGGGACAGGGCGGGAGACATTTCGGGGTAGAGCGGGCAAGGCACGGGTGACCCTCCGCCACGTGAGCCCTGGGATCAGAGGCGGCTTCCTCATTTGAGCTCCCTCCGTCGAGCAGTGCTCCCAGCGACCAGGCCCAGGCTCTCGCTCTGGAAGCTAGTCCTCAGCACACAGCCTCACACACGTGCGGCATCTGTCTGGAAGGAGGGACCCCACGTCCGCAGGCACCGGCCCTGCCAGCTGGCCTGACCAGCGATCGGGAGCACTCCTCCGCGGAGGCCCACCTGGCTCGCTCCCTCCACTTTCCTGTTCCCCATGCCCCATCTTGAGAAGGGCCAGGGCTCTCCCAGGGGTCCCTCCCCAGCTTCGGAGTTTGCCCCCGGCCCTCTCCTCTCTGTTGAGGTGGCTATGAGCGTAAGTGCAGGACATGGAGAGCTTTCTTTAAATTGTTGGTAAATTTAACAGTGACCCGGGAATTGAGCCACATGTCACCTCTGGTCGTGACACCCAGGCTGCAGAGGCGCCCCCGTGGGCTCAGACCAGGTGCACACCGGCCTGCGCTCCCTCGGCACCCTCGCCCATCACCCCCCCTCTGGCCCTTCCTTCCTTCCATTCCCACCTAGCAAGGCCTTCCTTAGGGATGTTGGCTGGAAGGCGAGGCAGGTAGCTAAAGTGTTTTAGCAAATCCATGCTGGGCGTCGGCGGGGGAGGTTGCTGGGGAGGAAGGGTGCACAGTGGTCTTTGTGGGAGCTCCTCACAGGCCTTCCAGGGGAGGAGGGCGGAAGGTGCCCTTTGGCGGACCGCCACCAGGCCCCAATGGGAGGGCTGTGGAGCAAGTAACAAATGTTGCAAGCCAAGTACCAACATGTTGAAAAGGAAGTTGCATTGAGAGGTCACTTCTCCCGTGTGACAGCTGAAGACACGAGAAAGAGGCAAGACCGTAAATCTCTGGAAGGAGATCCAAGGTTTCCGATCCGGGGATGGGCCCTGCAGATGTTCGTTTGATATTTTTTTCAGATTCCAAATATTTAGAAACGAAGGTGGAATGTTTTGTCGAGTTGGGGGGATTAGGCTGGTCCTTTGCAAGCTGAGCTCTCTCCCCACTCAAGTGTAGGCGCCTTGTGACAGATCTTCACGCAGTCAAACTCCAACAGAGACACCTGCCCGTGTCTCATGTCAGGGAAATCCTCTTTGACTCGAGCTTGGCGCTTAGGCCAGGCCAAGCGGTGCATTCTAGAAGGTGGGGGAAGGCCCGCGGCCCTCTGCCGGATGTAGGGGAGCGGGGCCTACGGCTCAGGGCATGCTTTCTCGCTGGGGGAGGCCCAGCTGCAGCCGGCTCCTGGTGTTTCGGGAGGTAGCCTGGACTAGGGATGAAGGTGGAGGGGCTTCAGCATTGGGGCTTCTAGGGACAGTCAGGCCACTGTCTGAGGGGAAGGGACTGGACATCTGAGGGGGCCTCTGAGGGGAAGGGAGGGGGCTGAGGCGGGGATGGATACTGCTCGGAATTTCCGAGCCCTGGATTGTGGTTTGTCTTTGATTTTTCTGGTAAAGAATGTGCATGAATGTGAGCAAACAGAGATCTGAACACAAGTTTCAGAGTTATCCAGACCTGGCTCAGTCCTAGCCTACTCCCTTCCCAGACAGTTCACTTCCCTTCTCCGAAACTCAGCATTTTCACCGTCAAGCTAATAGTGCCTGTTCGGAGATGCTCTTGTAGAGTAGAAATAAAAAACCACTTGGACTCATGGTCTGTGCTCAATAAGTAATAGCTGTTTCTGCTGCTACCACATACCTTGCAAGAAGAGACTTTTTCGTCTTCTAGAATATATGTAGTTTTAGGCTCAATTAAAATTTTCCTCATCTGGGCAAACCGAACCTTCCTTGAGAGGCTCTCTGACCACTGTCTTCTGACTTGACAGCAAGTTAAGTCCTGGCCTCCAGCCCAGCTCTTCCCCAGAGCACAGGTCAGTAACCGGGAGGACAGGACTGGAGGAGCCCCAGGGATGAAGCTGCCATTCTGCCAGGTCCCGTCCTGGGCATCATGCGAGTGGTAGCTCATGCAGCAGAAGGCCGAGGCCCTCAGGCCTTGGGCTCCATCCAGAGCAGGAGCCATGGAGTAAGGGCTGGCTTCCCCCAGCGCCCCCCGCCCCCCGGGGCCGTGCCTATCGGAAGATGCCGCAGAGCAGCCGGGGAGACTATACCCCGCTTCTGAGGAGGACGGCCTGCTTTCCAAACACTTGCCGTGTCCTTCCATCTCCAGGCCACAGAGAGGAGGAGGTGCTTGGTGGGGCTGGGCGGGCTGGGCTCTGACTTCAGACTTGGTTGGAACCACCTTGTGGAACATCTGTGTGGCCACAGCCCTAAAAATGTTTTCGTCTGGCAGCCACTTTTATAAGGATGTAATAATATATGCATTACAAAAATAGGCCTATTTTTGGTGGGTCAGCATTTCCAGCAAGCTGACCCTGACCAGGTGTGGAGGGAGCCAGCAGGGGTGTGGGCAAGGGGGCCGTGGAAACGTCGGTGTGTGCCAAGGCCTTGGCCCGCACCCCTGCCCATGTCTTCCTTCCCTTCCCCGGTCCCTGCCAGGCTTTCCCTTGGGTTCAGATTCTCTACCATGAGCTTAGGGACCCCTGCTGCCCTCCCGGGGAGTCCGTCTTCTAGAGGAGACCAGGCCTCCTCACTTTCCCCCCCTACCTGCCCCCGCACCCACCCCAGACCTCTTCGGTGGTTTCACCACTTCGATTCATTGGAAGGTTGATTCTGGAGCACAAAGATGATTTCCATGAGATTGGATTGCTGATGTGACTTTACTTACCCTGATGGCCCAGACCCCTTTGCCAGCAGCCTGGGCCTCACTTTGGGCTGTTGAGTACTCATTTAAAATGGGGCCCTCGGTGGGGCGCCTGGTTGGCCTAGTCAGTTAAGCGTCCGACTCTTGGTTTTGGTTCATGTGGTGATCTCAGGGTCGTGGGATCAAGCCCCATGGCGGGCTCTGCGCTCAGCACAGAGTCTGCTTGGGATTCTGTCTCCCTCTGCCTCTGCCCTTCCCACTCGTCTGTGTGTATGCTCTCGCTCTCTCTCAAATAAATCTTTAAAAAATAAACGAAAAGTAAAATAAAATGGGCCCTCCATGAGCTCAGAGCCTCGTCGCTTCCCTGAGGTTGCCAGGAGCCTGCCCCCTGCACTGAGCTGGGGAAGACGAGAGACTGCTCGTTGTGGGAGGACAGGATTCGTCTGGGTCAGACCACCCCCCCCCCCCCCGGCTTCTCCCTGCCCAGAAGAGCGGCTCTCTGAGCTGACCTCCGTCTGGGCACAGGAACCATTTCCACGTGGGGGGAAAGAGCACACAGTCCGAGTGTATTGGTGTCCAAAAATCCCTTTTAAAAATGGGTAGATGGCGGGGGCGCCTGGGTGGCTCAGTCGGTTAAGCGGCTGCCTTCAGCTCAGGTCATGATCCCAGGGTCCTGGGATCGAGCCCTCCATCGGGCTCCCTGCTCAGCGGGGAGCCTGCTTCTCCCTCTCCTCCCCGCTCAGTGTTCTCACTCGCTATCTCTGTCTCGCTCTCAAATAAATAAAATCTTAAAAAAAAAAAAAAAAAATGGGTAGATGGCACACCATCCTTCCTCCTAAGTGTGCTCCCAGCTTCTCTCCAGCATGCACACACTCCGGTCGTCTTGGCAGCAGGGGTTGGCTAAGGGCAGATGTTCCAACAAATACTGTGGGATGGCCCAGGGTGGGGTATTTAGGAAACCTGAAGTGATGGGGAGTAGCTATCCCTTCTAAGTTCAGGAGCATTCTCACTGCTGTTTTGTAGGGACCCGGGTAGTCCCTGAGGATCGAGACTTCCCGGGAACGTTGGCCCAAGGGTGCCGGGAGCAGGGCACATACCCTGTTCTTGCCCATGTCTTGGGGTCA
This sequence comes from Halichoerus grypus, assembly GCF_964656455.1. Lineage (NCBI taxonomy): Eukaryota > Metazoa > Chordata > Mammalia > Carnivora > Phocidae > Halichoerus > Halichoerus grypus. Next base: position 173,608,652 of record NC_135716.1, read on the forward strand.
TGGGCCTCTTCAAACTCAGCACCTAAAGTGAATCCAGCCCTGCAGATGTGGCTGGGCCGGGCGGAGCAGAGGGGCCGGCACCTTCCTGAGCCGTGCCACTGGTGGGACCGGGTGGGAACGCTGCCCCCTGCTGGGCACCGGTAACCGGTCCTGTCCCTGAAGTTGTGTGAAAGCTGTTGGGGCTGCACGTCACATTCTCTTCAGAACCACGCGTGTCTTCACAGGACTTGGTTCCTGTTTTGTACTCGGTGAGCTTCGTGTTTTTTTTTTTTTTTTTTTTAAGATTTTATTTATTTATTTGAGAGAGAGAGAATGAGAGACAGAGAGCATGAGAGGGAGGAGGGTCAGAGGGAGAAGCAGACTCCCTGCCGAGCAGGGAGCCCGATGCGGGACTCGATCCCGGGACTCCAGGATCATGACCTGAGCCAAAGGCAGTTGCTTAACCAACTGAGCCACCCAGGCGCCCTCGGTGAGCTTCGTGTTTGAGCCCCAGAGTGTGATTCGCACTCGCCCCAGCCACCTGAGGCAGGAAGAGCAAATGTGCCGTGGTCTGGGCAGAGGACATCTTTGAGCCTCCATGTCCTTGGGTTGAAAACAGAGTTCTTCTAGAGGCTGAGTAGAACAGGCGACTGTGCACTTGGCCGTGTGCTCCTCAGCAGCCCACGTTCCTGGGCTCTGATCGTCTGGACCCTCGCTGCTGTCACCAGGATGCTGAGAAGGCTGAGAAGGCTCACGGCTGTGCCTTCTCTTAAGTCCCACACAGGCTGGCTCGGGGCCGGGCAGGAAGCCTGCAGGACGCCAAAGAGGCCGCCCCGGGAACCCGGCACCCCGGTCATGGCCACAGGGGATTCGATGGGAACCTGCCAGTGGTGTGTGGAGAACCCCTAGAGGAGTTCTCTGCTCCCAGCATCCCCATCAGAATAGGAAATTAGGGGTTCTCGTGGAACTTGTTCACGATGAGCCCATGTGGATTCCTAGATTAGAGATAGCTGATTTTATGTATTTATTTATTTATTTAAGATTTTATTTATTTATTTGAGAGAGAGAGAATGAGAGACAGAGAGCATGAGAGGGGGGAGGGTCAGAGGGAGAAGCAGACTCCCTGCCAAGCAGGGAGCCCGATGCGGGACTCGATCCCGGGACTCCAGGATCATGACCTGAGCCGAAGGCAGTCGCTTAACCAACTGAGCCACCCAGGCGCCCGATAGCTGATTTTAGATGTGCCAACAGATGAGTTTTAAATAGTCCCATCAAAACTTCTGTGGCTCGCTGTCAGATCCATGTTTAATTTCCAACTCTCATCTTCCTTGTTTCGTGAAAGTGGGGTCAGCCTCCGCCCTCCTCAGGCGTTCGGGCTCCTCCTGAGCACGCGGTCACTTTTTAGGGATGGCTGACTGCTCCACGGAATCGGAGCAGTCACTTGTGAAAGTGACTTGGGTCTCTCCTACCATCTGCTCGCCCATTTGGGGCCTCATCTCACTCTTAACTGGGTCTTTTCTACCGTTTGTGGCCTGACAGTCGTTCTCCCTGATGGAGAAGCGGCAGCAAAGCCTTTGACCTCTGAGCCACTGCCGCGCTCCCCGAGCAGCCGCCCAGGTCTCCAGCCTCTGAAGCCCATTCACCTCCCTGCCTCACCCGTGCTTTCTCTACGTGTCTCAAGTCCTGAGCTCTGGCTGTCCGGATACCGCGTTCCTAGCTTTTCATCCTGTCTCACGATGACCTGTTCCAGCGTCCATGTTTCATTTCAACCACAGTTGCATTCTGAAACAGCGAGTATTTGTGTGCTCACCACTCTCCTGGGCACCCTGCCCGGTGTGGACAGCGGAACCTCTCCTTAAGGGATCGACTGTCTCGTGAGGGAAACGAGCCTGATGCAGAGGGAGAGGCGGGGGGTCCGCGCCTCCTGCATAAGGGCGCAGGTCAGGAGTCCTCTGTCCCTCTACCCCGCCCCGCCTGCCGCCTCCTTTTAATACTTTCAGTAAAACTCGACCAGAACTTTAACAGTTACGACCCCGCCCGAGGCTCGGATTGCTGGGTTCCCCTCGGTCACAGTCTAGGGATCTGGGTTCAGATTCTCTTGCTCAAACCGCCCCTGGCCACACGACCAGCCGTGCAGGCTGCGCGGTCAGAGGGCTCTGCTCCGGGTTCTGCCCGCGCTGCCTGCGGCCCCTCCCGTCTGAGCCTCAGGCCCTGTGGCAGGATCGCAGGGCAGCTGGGGCACAGTGGGTGCCCCCCTGCAGTATGGGGGGTGGACAGCCCGAGCCAGTGCCTGGCCAGGGTGGGCCCCTTTGCCCTCCCCGCCGCGGCCTTGGGGCTGGCAGGGGCGTGCTCCGCTCAGGGCAGCCGGAGACCCTCCTCCGGGAGCGGGGCCTCTGGGCCTCTGCCGGCTGAGCGGTTTGGGCCCTACGGCTGCAGTCCCTGCGGGCTGGGGTCCCTGCTGGCCAGGCGGCCTTGTACCACCTGCAGGTGGCTGCACCAAGCTGGGGGCAGGGGCTGCTGTTCGTGCTGGGCGCCCGGCCCTCTGACGTGGGGGAGCATTCTTCTCTTTGGCAGATGGAGAAGGATGAGACCGTGAGTGACTGCTCCCCGCACATAGCCAACATCGGGCGCCTGGTAGAGGTGAGTGGGGCTCGGGGCTCGGGGCTCTGGGCTCGGGGCGGCTCCCGCAGCACATGCCGGTCCTGCATCGCCTCTGTCGTGTTTCTTGGGTTTTGCCCTGTTGCCCCGGGCTCGTGCTCTGAGCCTTCTGATGGGCATGCAAGCAGGGCTCAGCTCCCAGGCCGCCCCCTCTCCCGCCCCCCACAGTGTGCGCTCCCGGAAGCCTGCTCCCCCAGCCCGCGGGGTGCCAGCAGAGGCCTGAGCTCAGGACGGAAGCACCCCTACAAGGCCATGGGCTGTTTGCAGCTGCCTCTGCCTTCCCTTTGCCATGCTCTCTGGAAGAAGGGGTGCTGCGCTCTCGGGCTTTACAGGATTGTGCCCGAAATTGGTGGGGGGACAGCGGGGTGGTGATGTGGTTTAGACCGGCTCCCATCACGGTCAGCATTGGCCGCCAGTCCCTGAGTATTGGCTTCCCAGTGCCTGAAGCCTGGGAAGCGCTCAGAATGCAAATTGTAGGGGGGGTGTCAGCCGTGGGGACTGGCTCACCGGGCTTTGGCGCGGTCCTGCGCCTCCCCCCTGTGGTCGCGGCGGGGACTGCAGGGGTGGGCTGGTGGGACAGGGGAGGGTGTGGGCCTCAGGCCTCCTGTTGTTTGTCATCCTGTCTGACTGACCTCCCTTCCCAGGACATGGAAAATAAAATCAGAAGTACGCTGAATGAGATCTACTTTGGAAAAACAAAGGACATCGTCAATGGGCTGAGGTAATGTACCCCAAAGCCTGAGCTTCGGAACCAGAAGATACGGATTTGAATCCTAGGTGTGCGGCCTGATGGTTACAGGGCACCTCAGGTTCCTCATTGGTGCCCCTGGCGAAAGTACCCACCTGGTGGGATCGTTACTGCAGATTCTGAAAGGTCCCACAGCTCCTGCAGAGACGCTGGTTCCTGCCCTGCTGTTCTTGTTTTCTGGGGGACGCTCACTTGGACAGCCATCGGTGCCCTCGTCCCTGGAGCCCCCTCCTCTCCGTCCCCCCCGGGCCATTCCCATCTAAAGCATCTGCCTGGACCTCACAGCATGTGAAGGATGGCAGCCCCTCGGGCGGCCTGCTCCCCTCTGCAGCCCCCGGTTCGTTCGTCTGGTGGCCATGGCCATGGTCCCCAGCTGCCCCTCCCCACCCATCTCGTGCCCTCGGTTCTGCAGCGTTGGCCCAAATGAAGGCTGAGAAGGGCTCTCTGGCTCTTCAGAGTCCCCTGGGGCACAGAGCAGGAGGCCAGAGCCCCTCAGGGGGCAGGAGAGGTGGCTGTGGGATGAGCCCTGGCCGTGGAGTCAGAAAACAAGGGAGTTTGCGCGGGTGCTGCCCACCTGAGCTGCACGGGCTTTGGCCGGGGGCTCCTGTCTGTGGCCCTCATCCAGTCAGGGAGGCAGGGGTCAGATGGGATAGTGTCTGCCCGACCACTCTGTGAGGCCAAGGTCTGGTGCTCCGCCCTCAGCCTCCAGCCCCCTGAGCCCCCGTTCCATGGGTCGTTCTCCTTGTGGGCCAAAAGCAGAGGCAGGGAGCCGCTCTGGGGGCTCCCCTGACTTGTAAATTCCCCCAGGAGACAGATTTCTAGCCTCCTTCTCCTTACAGTTTAAAATAGCGAGGAGCCCCCTCTGGACCTTCATCTTTCCAATTTCCCGCCCGCCAGTGGGGAACTCGGTCTGGCCCCTGGTGGGTTTTATTCCCCGGCTCTGGCAACATCGCTGTCGTCTGGTCACGTGGGGCCAGCGCCCTGTCCTCCGCGAGCACACTCGCGCAGGGGGGCGGCGGTCGTGAGCGCCTCCAGCATCGAGCTCTGTGGCTCCCCGCTCTGTGCCGCTGCCCCAGAGTGCAGGGGCCCTGACGACACTGCTCCGTCCCCGCGTCTCCAGCGGCCACCTGCTCCTCGGTGTGTCGCCCCCCTCCCGCCGCACTCATCTCTGACCACTCTCTGTAGATCTGTTGACGTAATCCCCGACCACCCCAAGTTTCAGCAGCTGCAGAGGGAACTTTCCCAAGTGCTGACCCAGCGCCAGATCCACATCCAGCCTGATAACTAAGCCGACGCAGGTACCCTGCCTGAGAGGCGTGAGCACCCTCCCCACTAAACAGGACTCACCAACCCGCCGCCACCCCCGGACCAGCCGTGACCACGCGGCCCTTTAAACCACCACTAACCCCCGTGTGCCGGCTCACGGCTGTGGGCGGCCACATTAACGTGTCCCCTCGGCCCCGTGTAACACAGACCCGTGTCACGTGTGTGCTCTGTGTGTCTTGCACTCCGGGCAGGGTTGGGTGTGGGGCAGAGAGAGGGTTTGGCTCTGGCTCTGGAAGAAGCCCGGTCTGGGGATTAACCCTGCCTCTCCAGCAGAAGCCGCTTGTCTGCACCGCTCGGATTGGCCGCAGAGCAGGGCTGTGTGCCCGGCCTTCCTCGTGGCCACTGCCCCCGGGCAGCCTCTCGGAGTCCACTGTCTGTGTGGCCGGGGCCTCAGACTTCCCCCACCCCCCCGAGCATCCCAGAGGCCACAGAAGCCTTCTTGGTGGGAAATGGACTGTTGGGGGCCATGACTTTTGAAAGGGGTGTATCGCCCCGAGCCCGAGGCTAGAGCACAGAGCAGAGGCTGAAATCCCCCTGGCCGGGCTTGCTGCTTGGACCCGCATAACCTTCTGCCCCTGACACGCTGCGGCCGTCCTCTTAAACGCCTCACGCTGACGGAAGGGAAATGGTCTTGCTTGTTGAGAATAGCCAAGAACCGCGACTTGAGTGTGGACGGATACAGGTGTATGAAAGCGGTCGGTGTCCCGGGAGGGGAAGGAAACTATTTTTAATCGAAGGCGCTTGGAGAGCCGGCAGGGCAGGGCTGCAGAGCCCAGGGCTAAGGGATTTATGCCCAGGCCCAGGGACTGGCCCCTGGGGGCCTGACCCCGAAGAGGCTCAGCGGGATTTCTGGGGTGGGGTGGGGTGGGGGCATTCATGGAACCAGGCCGCCCGGCTACTCTGCGTTCATGGGACTTCAGCACGTCGGTCTGGCCTCACACTGGGACCATCACATTCCCATCACAGCGGGAGAAAACCTCCTTTTTAAGGCATGCCACGATAGTGCAGTTTTCTTCCCAGCCCCTCCGCTTTTTGGGGAGAGGGGTTCCTGAAGTCCTCTAGATCCCTGTCCCGTGGCCACCATTGGAGATTTTCCGGCATAAACCACCCCCCCACACACACACAGCAGTGGGGAGCTGGCACTCCAGGGGTCCAGGACGTGTCTTCCTTCCCACAGTGGTTTGACATGGCTTGCCAGTGACCTTTCCAAACTCTGTCCCCTAAATGAGTGTCTCGGTCCTTATACCTCCAAGTCGTTCTAAGCCCAGTCTCCCATCTCTTACCTGATTCTCACTCTGGTTCTAACTCTGGAACTTTCTCCCTTGTGGGGGTTGAGAGCTGAGGACAGCTGTGCTCGGCTCCTCCTTCCCAGAAGAGCCAGCACCCACGCGGGCCGGGCAGCCTCCCGCCGGGAGCTTTTCCAGAAGCATGTGGTGGACTGGCGAAGGATGGAAGCCAAGGGCCACCGGGGCAGGTGTTCAGAAATGTTCAACCAGAAAGGACGGCACTTGTGAGAGTTTCTAGTGGCTCAGGGATGGTCTTGTCTGCACCCCCCTCGTTCTGTTAGGCCACTTCCCATGAGGTTTCTGGGATTCAGTAGCCAGAACTCAGCTTGGGATGTTCTTCTCCTGGGTACTGCTTCATGTCACTTTACCCATTTGGGGAAGTTGAGGATTATGTTTTGGCTCCTTACCATCCTTCTTCATGGCCGATGCACGTGGAGCTGGGGATTCCCGTGGGGCCTGGTGTCCACAGCTTTCCTGCCGGGCAGCCCTCACCCCTTCTGTCCGCTGCTTCAGAACTGTTGGAAAGTTTATGAGTAGTTTAATAAGTCCTTGATTGGTCGACATAATGGTCAGTTTGACAGAGTGACCGTTTGGCCATTGTCAGGGGGCATTTCCCTGAGCCTCCGTGTCCTCGTCTGAGAACTGGGGACACTGGTAAGAACCCCTCCGGGATGCTGAGAGAGGGAGAGGAGAAATGTGTGGGAAGCACCTTGTAAACCGTCCGGCCTCTGCGGAGCTCGGTGGCTGCTCGCTGCACTGAGGAGTGTTCATACCCGGGCACAAGCGCACGCACGGCAGCGTGTCCCCACAGACCCGGGATTTGACGGCAGGGACCCAGGGCCTCTTATCTCAGTCCCATACTGCCTCTTGAAATCCAGGCCGAGGGAGTTTCTCGGCCAAGTTCACAGCTGATGGTGTCGCCCGGCAGAAGACTCAAAGCGCCTGCCCTTCAGGCACTGCCCTGGATGTGAACCCAGTCTGCTCAGCTGTCCAGAGGGTCTTAAACGTTCGCTGAGTGGGGTCCCTCTGCACCCTGCACTTGGGGGGTGAGCGGCGGGCCGCCTCTGCTGGGCAGGGGTGCAGTGAGGGGGAAGCCCAGGAGCCACCACCTGCTTCAGGCCCCAGAGGAGTGGATTAGGGTTCTGTTGGCTCCACACCCCCCCCCCCCCCAGGGCAGAGGTGAGCACCTGCCCAGGTGGGCCATGCGCCTCCCCTGTGGTGCCTGGTGAGGGGCCGAGGGTGCGGGTCTCGGGCGCTGTGGGCCTCGGCGCCGCTCGTGGGGCTGCCCAGCCCGGGACCCAGGGAGGCAGCGGGACCCAGCCAGGCACCAGCCCCGCGGCGCCCTGGCCCTCGCCGCCGTCCCCCTCCCGTGACACAGACTGATCGACTCCTTTCCTCCCTGGCAGGTCTGTGCAGACTTTCGCAGACAAATCAAAGCAAGAAGCTCTTAAGAACGACCTGGTGGAGGCCTTGAAGAGAAAGCAGCAGTGTTAGAGCTCGGCTCCACGCTCCCTGGACACGCCACGCGCTCGTTAGATTCCTTTCTTAGAGAACTCGTCTTCTGCTCCCTTCCCTCGCCCCTCGCCTCCCCACCGGGTCACGTAACACCGGCTTCACCGGGCCGCACGGCGCCATCTCTCCCTGAGAATAAAGCCCAGTAAACACCCTCCGTCTCTGAGGCCTCCTTCCCACCACGTTTTGCTATCAGAACTCTCCATATTTCCACAGAGACCGTGTGTTTTCGTTTGCCCCAGCCCCCCCCCGTCTGTCCCCCCATTTATAGGCATAAAATACACTGTCTGCCTCCCCTTCCCTCCCACCTTTTTGTTACATTGGTGTAAAAAATGTAAAACAAAAAAATTTTATGAACTAACTGTGGTGTGTGAAAGAGAGAAGAAAAACTGGAAATCTGATTCCACGTGTGTTTGGGAGTTGCTTGGGGGTTGGGGCTGGGGGGACAGGGGACAGCTCCGTGAGAAAGGGGGTGGCCCCCCGCGTTGTCCTGCGCGGACGGAACCCTGTCCCACGGAGACCACGTGGTGGGGGCGTGGGGGTGGGGCCTGCTGACCGTCTGCTCTTCTGGCCAGGTGCTTTTCTGTCAATTTTTATGGAATGCAAAAGGAGTTTTTTGTTTTATTTTGTTTTTTTGTAAAGCTTAAAAAAGAAAAATCTACATCTTATACTTGAGCTTCCATAATTAAAAAAAAAAGAAAAAAGAACAAAAAAATAAACAAACAGAAACTGGGACGCAGTTAGCACTGGCCTTGTCTTCTTTCTCGCCTGCCTCACTTTGCAAGCGTATGTGGCCTTGGCTGTGAGGGCTGGCCCCAGGGTGGTGGCGCCTCGCACGATGGACGGGGAGAAGAGGGGCCCTTAGGGGGGCCCGGAGCTGCCGCTTGGCTCCCCAGTCCATACTCCCCAGCCCCACGTGCCCCTGGAGAGCTGGGGGCCCCCCCCATGTCATTCTGTCACTCTGGGTGTGGCCTCCCCAGGCCTCTCGTCTCTGCAAACACCCAGTGTGTGCAGGATTCCCGCCCTCAGGGACCCACACCCTGGCTCTGGGGTGAGCTCTGCACCCACTTAGCACCCCCGGGACAGGTGGTGGTGGAGCGCGTGAGGGCTCAGGTGGGCAAGCAGGGCTGTCCAAGGTCCTTCCGGCCCCTCGCTGTAGTTTTGACAAGCCAGCCCCTTGGAGCCTTTGCTGAGGTCCTTCTGGGGCCCCAGATTCCAAGATTCCCTGTGTCCATACTGTCATTTGTTCGCATCATTGACTAAGTGGCCACTGGGGGGCGTGGGCACTGCGGACTGGGTCTCCCTGGTGCCACCAACTCCCAGTGCAGTCACGTGGGCCCTCCCCCTGGCAGGACCCATGCCCAGCCAGTTTGGTTCTCGCAGGAGAGACTGAGAGGAAAGAGTTTCATGCCCACAAGGAAGGTTTCCTACTCCCGGGATCCCGGAGCCGACTTGGCCTCTGTCTTTCCAGATGCCACTGGTTCACCTTTTCCCTCCCCCCGTGAGCCCCGCACAGCCTGCCGATGCAGGGCTCAATCTCACGATTGAGTGCAGACTTTCGCAGTGTGTTGCTGGCTTGGCGAGTGGGCTTCCGCTCCTGGCAACCAGCGAACCCTAAGGAAAGAGGGCTCCTGGGGGCCGGCACTGGCACCGACCCATCTACCCCCACTTCACAGGAAGCAGGGGGCAGGATGTGCACCCCCACCTGCTGGCCCCACTACCCCTGGCTGGCCCCTCCTTCCCGGTTTAGAATTCCAAGAGAAGAGCATCTTTTCCTCCTGTTCTCTTGGTGATGAAGCTTCTAGAGCAAATGCTTCAAAATTTTAAGATTTTATTTAAGAGAGAGCATGAGCCGGGGAGAAAGGAGTAGAGTCCACGCTGAGCCAGGAGCCCAACGCGGGGGGCTCGATCCCACGACCCTGAGATCATGACCTGAGCTGAAACCAAGAGTCGGCCGCTTCACCGACTGAGCACCCCCCCCACCAGGTGCCCAAAAGCTTCCAATTTTTTAAAAAGAACCGATCCCTCATTCCAAACAGTAAGTTAAATAAATGTTAAAAATTACCTATCATAGAAGTAAAAATGCTTCATCATTATTTTCTCAGTATAACTAAAATTTGTAAAACCTTCAGAAGGAAAACCAGATTACTTAATCATACCTTGTCAGGTTGTTACTTCAACCAGAACCTACCAGCTTCACTGCAAATATTTGGACTGAGGGCTTTGTCACTGAGTTTGCAATTCTCTTTTCTGCCCTTAGGAAGCAGATGATCTATTAAATGTAATTTCTTTAAAACGAGCTGGTGCTATTTTTGTTTCATAAAAACTTTGGTTATAATTCGCATCACCAACACTCCACTTTTTAAAAAAATGAAGTTCAGAATACAAACTATTTTATATAAACTTATAAATTAAGTTTCTAAAATATATTGAAATGTGGTACAAGTATTTTTAATGTTTTAACTTTCCATTCTTAAATTATTTTCTGTCTTTCAAAATATTACTTTAGGGGCGCCTGGGTGGCTCAGTTGGTGAAGCGTCCCGACTTGATTTCAGCTCGGGTCATGATCTCGAGGTCGTGAGATTGAGCCCTGCATCAGGCTCTGCGCTCAGCAACGGAGTCTGCTTGTCCTTCTGCTTGTCCCTCTCCCTCTGCCCCTCCCTCCACACGAGTGCTCTATTTCTCTCTCTCAAATAAATCTTTAAAAAAAATATTACTTCATAGACACACACTTCTACCACTGTTCTCTACCTTTTTTATGCAACTTTTTAAAAAAGATTTTATTTGAGAGAGAGAGCGAGCAACAGGAGAGGAAGAAGCGGGCTCCCCGCTGAGCAGGGAGCCCAACACGTCTCTCAGGGCTCCATCCCATGATCCTGGGATCGTGACCTAAGCCGAAGGCAAACGCTTAACCGACTGAGCCACCCAGATGCCCCATCCCTAAAGTTTCTCTTTAAGTAATCTCTACACCCAATGTGGGGCTTGAAATCACGACCCCAAGACTGAGTCACACGCTCCACCGACTGAGCCAGCCAGGCGCCCCATTCTTGGGCAATTTTTCAATGTAAATGCTCAATTTAAATGCTTCCGAGAGTGAACAGACTATTGTCACATACATACAGATCTTTGAACCCGTCCAGTGAACGGAATCCTTCAGTCTTACGCATATTAGGCATTTGGGTCATTTTGTGAGGACTATAAATGAATAGAAATGTTGCAAGATGTAATATATTCTTATACCCATAACTTCCCATGTGAACTTAATCTCTGATTTGATCTTTTTTCAAATAGTTTTATTGAGCTAGATCTCATACACCATACATTTCCCCCATGTTGAGTGTACAAATTCAGTAGTTGTGTGTGAGTGACACGCCGGTCTCCTTCACCAGATTGAGGGCTCCTTGAGGGACGTTGTTTCGGGCATTCACTCACTCACTCAAACGTCTACTGAGCACCTACTGTGTACTGGGTGAGCAGGACAGAAGTCTGCCCACACTGTGGTGGGGGTGGGGAAGTGCTGATGAATAAAAATAATCTTTACGGAGCACTTCTGTGTGCCGGGCACAGAGATCCCAGTGGGTGGCTGTGTCCTCAGGGCTGTCACAGGGCTGGGGGACTGATCAATAGTTTCCAGGTGAATGGAGTCACCCGCAGCAGCAGGCGATCCCCGCTCCCCGCCACGGGGCTAACACTAACCTGATCAGGTTAGCGTGTGCAAGTTGGGGCAGGTAGTTAGGTCTCAGCACCTGGCTGTCTACCCAGCGGCCTCTGCGGTCCCTCCATTCAGCAACGGTGAAAGCCAAGTCCAACGGCAGAAGAAGTAAAGAGGGGAGGGGAGTGAGCTGTGGGCTGTTCCCCTTTCTCAGCTTTGGGGACTAAAGGCCATGTCCAAGCTGTGGCTTAAGAAGTCCCACGTTTGCTGAATAACCCCGGGCTGGGAGGCCCTGGGGCCACATGCTGAGGACGGGAACGCTGGGCCCTTCCTTCTGCTTTGTAGGAGATTGCCACCTGCCCGCCAGCCAGCTTTTCCTGCCCCCCAGGATTCGGGGGGGGACACTGGGACCAGGCGCTGTGTGAGGCGTTTGCGCACCTGGCATCTCATTCAATAAAATATGAACCGCCAAGGGAGGGCTCTTTAGGGGTGACTGGCCCAGCCTCCTGCTCCCCATGAGTGTCCAGAGGGAGAATCCCTCCCAGACAAGGACAACTGACAAGTGACCAGGGCGGTGCCCCTTTCTTGGCTGAGCCTGGGCCTGAAACCTAGATGCAGACCTCCACTGAGCCCGCGCAAAGTCAGGCGGGAGGACGGGTGTAAGGCGGGGCTCATCCCTTCGGGCCACCCCCAGCCTGCAGCGAGGTAAGAGGCGTGCGCCCCGGGGAGGAAGGGGGTCCGCCGGAGCGCCTCTCCCCTCCATGAGGCCCCATCAGTGGGGTGCAACGAGCAGATCCGTCAGCTGGGGAGGCCCAGGCCCTGGAGAAGCTAATGCCGCCCGGTGCCGGGCGCTGGGGCACGAGCACTCCTCCTCCTCCTCCTCCATCAGACAGGGCACTGCCCGGGCCCAGGCCCCAGCCATCAGACCGGGGGCTTCCTGAGGAGGAAGCAGCCCACTGGGCAGTGCTGGAAAGCAAGAGCCGGCACCCCACGGACGACCCGGTGCTGCCCGGGGGAAGGGATGAGGTCGCCCCTGTGAGGGCTTCCGAAGGGCAGGGCTGCGCCGCTCCATCTCCTCCCCGCAGCTCTGACTTGCGCCGGCCCTTGGGGCTCTCGCTGCCGTATGAGGGAGCCCCCGGTAACTGGCGTCAAGCGAGGTCACGGCCCTGCATGGAGCCAGCCGCTGCCTGGCAGAGGGCACCTGAACCAGGCCCAGGCCCGAGCCAGCTGGGGCCCGGGGGCACCTTCGCCTGGGACGGGGCGGGCGGCTCGAGGAAGTGGGAAGGGATCCTGAGCCCCGTAGGGTTGGGCCGCCCCTGGGAGCGAGGGAAGCTGGGCGGCACGCGGCCCTGATCTCTGGACCCCGAGAGCCCCAGTCCCGGCCAGGTGGGGGACGGTCCCTGCAGCGGAGGGACGGAATGGGGTTTGAAAAGCTGCTCGACCTCGAGCAAGCCGCTTGATCCCTCAGAGCCTGTTTTCCATCTGTCTACTGGCCATCCCAACTGCACCGACCATAGGGCACAGCCCAGCCCAGCACACGGCAAGCGCTCAACAAACATCAGCCCCGTGCGGGGGTACACACGGCGCTCCGCAGGCATGACCCAGGACGGGCCCGGGGGACACTGCCCGACTTGGCCTCACTGCCCACTTGTGCCTCAGAGGAGGCTCTCCCTGGTCTGCCAGACCCCACTTCCTGCCTTCTCTCCCCCGACCTGCTGTGCGCCCTGGCCCCGGCCCCACGACCCTGTCTACACTCAGCCTGGCTTTGCAGCGACCCCGGCTCAGGCCCGTGCACACACCCTTGCCCCTTCCTGACGTCCCTGCGCCTTCAGGATTCAGCTCCCGGGCCCCTCCTCTGTGAGGCCTTCCCTGGGGAGTCTCCTCATTCTGATGGCACTTTGTACCTTCTGGTCAAAGCCCTTACCCCCAGGGCCCGGCAGCCAGCTTCCCTCCGTGAGGACAAGGACCGGAGCCGGGGTCACCCCCCTCCCGGCGCCCAGCGAAGCCCGGGCTGGTGGAGGCTGCACTCGGCCCATCCACGCGGCACCAGACTGGGCTGCAGGCCCCACTGCCGAGCTCCCTGCCGTCCCCGGGGCAGGTAGAGGAGATTCAGAAAGCCTGAGCCACAGCTTCTCTCCCTGACCAGCCCCTCAGGCACGCACAGGGTCATGGCCAACAAGTGGACTCAGAACGGGGTCAGGGAGACGAAGTGAGGTTGGGGCCCAGGACTGGAGCTCAGGGCTGAGCCCTGCCCTCCTCTCCTCCCTTCCCACTGCTCTTGCACCTCCTTCCTCCTGCCTGCCACACCCCCCACCTCTCCCCTGTTATCTCCTGCCCGGCCTTCTGCGTGTCACCTCCTCCAGGAAGGTCTCCCTGATCTGCGGGGAGATCTGGAAGTGCCTCTCCTCCAACTGAAAATTATCAAAGCGAACCTTTATGGCGCGCTTACCACATGCCAGACTTTGGGGCTAACCTCCGCTAATTGCACCATCTTATAACATACATCCCATTTCACAGATGAGGTAACTGAGGCACAGAGAAGCAAAGAGGCAGAACTAAGATCTGAACCTTTAACTATTCTGCTTCTTCCTGAGCACTGAGGGGCCGGGACCCTGTCATTCTCGCTGCTGTCTCCTCACCCCCAGGTGTGGGGTCTGTTACAGAGAAGCCGGTGAGAAAACCCGAGGCCCCCCGGAGGCTGGGCAGTCCGCTCCTGCTCGGCTCTGCCATATCCCGACCTCCAGGCCCCCACCTGGGACCCGGAAGCTGGGGCCCAGATCCCCACGCCCCGCTGTTGCCCGGAGCAGCCCAGACCGCAGCACCTCGGGGAAGGAGCAACAGAAAGAGGCCTCGCTGGGAGGTACCGTTTACTGGGCTGTCTGCAGTCAACGGGACAGGCCTGGGGGCACCCGGCTGCAGGTGCACCCCGCTCCAGGGGGTGTGCAGGCAGATGGAGGGAGGTGGGTCGAGGGGCGCCCACTGCCGTCGGAGGGGCTGAGGTCTCCGCTGCAGCCCCTCCCTCGAGGCTCCCAAGGACAGCAGCCTCAGACTCGGGGGGGGAGCTGGCCCCCGCACCCCTCTCGCTCCCCGCTCCCTGAAGAGTCAGCCAGTCAGGGTTCCTGGAAGAGTCGGCCAGGAGGTTTCCGAGGTGGGGGAGGCGGCTGGGCCAGGCCCTCAAGGCGCCCCCGGCCGCCTCCACGGCCAGTCCAGGGTCAGCAGCCCCGTGTCTGCCCACACTTGTCCCTTCCTGGGAGCGGCATCTGGAGGTCCCCGTAGTCCCGGGCTTGGCCTGGGTCCGGGTCAACTGGGGAGGAGGGGCTGACGCTCCGAGGAGGTGGCCGTGTCCCTGTACACCAGGAACTGTATGGAGATCTGGAGGGGCCAACGTCAAGGCCGAACCGAGCAGAGGCTGGGACGGACGTGCCCCTGGGGGCCTTGGCTCCCTCCGGGGTGCTCCCCTCTTCCCTCCCCCACCCGCCCCCCGGCCCTGACAGGCTGCCATGCCCTCCACCCCCGAAGGATACGACGGTGTCAAGCAACAGCACGCCCAGGCTGCCCACGAGCCAGGGCAGGTGGTGCAGCAAGTAGCTGCCCTCGCTCTGGCCCACCTCGGGGTTTTTGAGCAGCACGCTCAGCCCATACAGCGTGTTCCCCAGCATCACCAAGGCGAACAGCGAGTAGGAGACGCCCTGCGTTGACTTCCTCAGGAACTGGGGGTGAGGGGGGCGGGGGTCAGAGGCCTCGGCCAGGGTTCCTGTCACGCTGCCCCGTCCCACTGGGCACGCTCTGAGCGCGTTTGTCACCGTGCGCCCGGTCCGCGGGAGACTGGCCGCCCCGCCAGCCTCCCCGGGCCCACCACGCCCCTTTCTCCCCATCCCTCGGGACTGTCGGCCGGGCCCTGGCCTCCTCACCTGACCCGCTGCTTCTCTGAGACACACACGGGACACCCGTGTCCCTCGAGACGGGCCTCATCGTGCCCACTTCCCAGGGGCAGAAACTGAGGCCTGGAGAACTGGATTCACTTAAGCCGACCGGCAGTTTGAACCCAGACCTGCTGCACAAAGACCGCACACCCTGCCCCGGAGGCCCCGCCCCTGCCCCGGCGGCCCCGCCCCTGCCCCGGGCTCACGTTGGTGCGGATCTGAGGCAGCCGGGACAGCAGGTAGAGCGCACTGGAGACGGAGCCGATGGCGAAGCCGATGATCTCCTGCCGAGTGAAGGGCTGAGAGGGCAGGGGCTGCTCAGTGCCCGGGAGGGGCCAGAGGTGCAGCGTGCGATCCCCGCTCCCTCGGGACGAGCCGGTCCCCAGCCCGCACCCCCCGGGCACTGACCCACACCTCACCTTACTGCCCGGCTCCACTGACAGGAGCGTGCGGCCCCGGAAGACCTCCCTCGGGACAGCCACCGGGCCAGTGGTCCTCAGCAGCGGGAAGGCACACACCACCCCCAGGATGAAGAGCAGCACGGAATTGATGGGGGCAGACCCTGGACAGGAGACAGGGGGGAAGCCGAGGAACTTGAGTCCTGGCCTTGCCCTTCGGAGGCTGTGTGACTCTGGGCAAGGAACCTGACCTCTCTGGGCTTTAGTGCCTCCTCTGTAGAATGGGTGTAATAATAGCAACCTTCTCCTAGAGTTGTAAAGGAGAGACAAGGGCAGGAGGGGGTCACCCAGAGCAGACAAGTGCCTCCCTCTGACCTTGACTCCCGCCCCTTCTCAATCCTCAGGGGCAGCGGTGACCTGTGTCCAAGCCCAGGGCCAGGTACAGAGGAACAGCTGAAGCCACGATTGTGGGATGCGACCCAAGGGAAGAAAGAGCAGCCCCCGTGGTCCGGCCCCCATCCCGGGCCGGACGCTGCGGTGCGAAGCCCTCTGCCTCCCGCGCTCCCGGGCCTCCCGCCGCCCCGCTCCCCACACTCACGCAGAGAGGGGCGCTTCTTAAACTTGTAGTGAAAGTAGAGGGCCAGCATCAGCAGGTCGGCCAGCACGTAGTACGCCGCCGTGTAGCTCTGCAAGAGAGGCGCGGCCCCACCGACCCACTTCACCACCCTGCCCTCCGGTCTCCTCATCTGCGTCCAGCCGGCAGAACTCGAGAGCAGGCCGGCAGCGGGCCCCCCGGGACAGAGGGAGGACGGGGGGCGGGTGCGCCTCGCCGGGACAGAGGGGGACTCAGCGGTTAAGGGAGGGCTCCGGCGTGGCCGGGCACAGGAGCTGCGATGACGGTACCGTCCCGCTGGGGAAGACGATGGACTCCTGGCTGGGATTCCTGGCACCTGCCACCCCCACCCCCGACTCCCCCCAAGGGAAACCTTTCCTCCTCTGTGGCCCCACACCCTGGCAGCTCAGTCAGGACCTCGGCACCCCAGAGCCATCCTCTGGTTTGATGTGCTCGTTTCGCAGATGGGGAAACTGAGGCCCGGAGAAGGGTACCGACCAGCTGCCTGTCACGCTGCACGGCGGGGCGGAGGGCGCTCTCTCCAGTGTGGGGCCCTCCCTCTGCCGTGGTCGACCCCCTCTGCCGTGGCCGACCCCCTCTGCCGTGGCCATCCTCGGTGGCCCGCCCCACCCCCGGTCTGACCCACCTGCAGGGGCAGCTGGTCAGCGAGGAAGGAACCGATGAGGTTGCAGGAGTCTCCTCCGATCCAGCCCAAAAGGAACCACAGAGACAGCGCCTGGTCCATGTTGCCTGTCCTGCAGGCCTTGATGTACTGGCTGCGGCCAAGGAGGAAGAAGACGCGGGCTCAGGGCGGGAGGGGGCCCGGGCCGGGGAAGCAGGGAAGTCGCCTGTGAGCCCATCCTGCCAGCAGGCGGGAGCCGCAGGAGCCTTTCGGTGCCCTTTGGGGATTCTTACCAGCGGATTCTCTTCCAACCAAGGAACTCTATGGCAGGTGCATCTTTCCAGAGTCATCCATAGCATTCCTCAGATTCCCCTCCAGCGCACCCTAGAGTCTCCCAGTGGGGACCTGGAGTTTGTGTCACCCCACCCCCCACCTCCCGCTGTGCTCCAAGAAGAGAACCACGTCACAGGGACCCTGCATTCTTTCTTCTATGGAGGGGAAGCGGGGGGGGGGGGGTGAAAGGACGGTGCTGGTGGCAGGGAGCCACGGCCTGGCGCTGCCCTATCTCCAGGAGCGGTTGATGATGATGATAAGATGGGCCAAACCACAGCCCGTGACCTTCAAAGGGCAATGGGGCAAGGCGGGATGGCCCCAAGAGCCCCGTGGCTTGTGGCTTTGGATATTCTGGTTGTTTTCTCAAAGGCCAAGTGTCAGCATGAGCTCAGTGCTGACAACAGGCCACAGGTAACAGGCGTCAGGCAGAGTTCTGAGCCCTTTGTGCATATTAACTCTTTCGGTCCTGCAGAACGCCCTGGGCCGGTCAGGTCACAGGGAGGCTTGGAACCAGAATCACAGCCTGACAGACCCAGCCCCTCCCTCTCCAGTCCCTCCGAACCTTCACGCAACTGCCATTTACTCTTTTTCTGTTTAATCCTCTGTATATTTATTTTACTTATTATTATTATTTTGAGAGAGAGAGAGAGAGCGGGGGAGGGCAGAGGGAGAGAAAGAATCTTTTTTAACTTTTTTAAAGATTTATTTATTTGAGAGAGAGAGCTAGAGCATGAGCAGGGGGAGGGGCGGAGGGAGGGGGAGAGAGAGAGAGAGAGAGAGAGAATCCCAAGCAGAGTCAGTGCTGAGCACAGAGCCTGATTCAGGGCTCGATCTCACAACCAAGACCATGACCTGAGCTGAAACCAAGAGTGGGCTGCTTAACCGCCTGAGCCACCCGGGTGCCCCTCGTCTGTGTGTTTTTAAATAAAAGGGGACTAAATGGCACCTCATCCCCCACAACACCCAAGTCAGAAACTGAGAAAGCCAGGTATGGCCCTGATCTTCCCACGGCCAAACTTCCTTCTCCTCCTCCTGTGAAGACACCCCCTCGCACAAACACCCCGTCCACGCGCCTGTCTCCTATCCAAGCCTGGTTCCCCTTGACTCTGCTCCCTCTCAAGGATCTTTTTAAAACCCCAGGCTCCCCACAAGCATTCGGAGCCTTCCCCTGCTATTTGGGGAGGCCCCCAGGGCCAGCTATCCCCCGGCCCTGCCCCCTCCACCAGGATTTATTTCCCTTCCTCCAGACTCTTCATTGGCAGGCAGCCAGCCCACTCCCTCCTCTTTGTCTTTCACGGCTCAGGAAACATCACTTCCTCCCCACGGCCTTCCTGGACACAGCTCGCCAGTGTCCTCTACTTCCTCCTTTGTAACATGGGACATCCTTGTCCCTCCTGGACTCAAGCCTCCTGCGGGCAGGGATAGTGTCCAGCTCAGGCCTGGCACTAGGGAGGCCCCTAATTAAGGTCTAGCCTATGGCCCCTAAAGCCCCTTCTAGGACATGTGACTTGGCAAGTCTCCATTAAATTGCAGGGAAAGTGATTTTATCGCACCCAAGAAAGGCTGAGTCCTGAGGAGGAGCAGGAAGGCAGCTGCCCTTCCTGCTGTCACCTGGGGCTCTCTCCCAGGCCTCTGACCCCCCTCACTGGTTCATCAGCCAGGCTCACGCAGGGCCAACATTATGTCATGGCGGGAAGGGGAAGCCTCAGCCAGCTCCTCAGATAGTCCTAGAGCAGGCTCTCATTCTGGAACAGGGCGTCTCTCTCCCTCGGGCTCCAGCGGTCACCCACACCTGTCCAGTCAGCCTATACGGAGCATCTCCAATGCCCGCGATATCGCTCCTTGGTGGATGGCTTCCATGGCCTCCAAGGTGGCCTCCCTGCCTCCAGTCTCACTCCCTGTCCTGCCAGTCCTTCTTCCCTGTGACTCCCTGACTGCCTTTTAAAGGTAGCCAGAACGGAAGCTCTGCAAAGGCAAGGATGGCATCTGTTTTGTTTACTTTCAACATACCTACTGTGGCCTCAGGAACAAGCTAATTCAATAAAAATGTCAAGTCCACAATGAGGTACTAGGATAATTCCATGGGGGAAAGAAGGGTCTTTGAAACACATGGTACTGGGACAACCGGTTATCTCCATACAAAAGAATGAGACTGGACCCCTACCCCACACCACATATAAAATATAACTCAAACTGTATCAAAGACCCATTAAAAAGAAAACCACAGGCCCAAGATGGAGTCACTTAGGCCACATCACCAAACAGGGGCGTAATAACAAACCTAATCACATTTCAACCTCCCCCAGGTATGTAGTCTTAATTGGTCAGGAATTTTCTGGTCAGTAGCAATGAGGTCATCTGTCACATGGGCCCTCGCCATCCCCCACAAAGGAAGATGAGATCATCTACTAAGACCCCCTGCAGGAAAATGAACTTGCCTGATATAATCCCTTTTTTTTTGCTAATAATTTCTTGCCCCACCCTCTTTCCTATAAAAACCTTCCATTTTATAAAACTCCTTAGAACATCTCTCTATTTGCTAGATGGGATGCTGCCCAATTCATGAATGGCTTAACAACACCAATTGTGTCTTCAAATTTAATCAGGGTAATTTTGTTTTTTAACAGACCTAAATTTAAAAGCTAATTTGTTATATTGTGATTTATAATAAGAAACATAGGGTCACCCGGGTAGCTCAGTTGGTTAAGTATCAGAGTCTTGATTTTGGGTCAGGTCATGATCTCAGGGTCCTGAGATCGAGCCCCACTTCGGGTTCCACGCTGGGCTTGGAGCCTGCTTAAGATTCTCTCTCTCCCTCTCCCCTCAGGAAGGAAGGAAGGAAGGAAGACAGACATATATTTGGTCTTCACCCCATCCCTGGCAGAAAGTTCCTAAAACTCTTGGAATTTCCTAAGTGATTTGAGCTATAAAGGTGCCTTTTGTTAGTTAATGAGGTGACTTTTGGAAAGCCTCTGGGTCACCTAAAGATGAGGGCTGGCTGCCATGATGTGATTAAACCCTTAGAACTTTCAGTCCCATTTTCCTGACCTCTGGGGAAGGGGAGGGGCTGGAGATGGAGTTCAATCGCCAATGGCCAATGATGTCATCAATCATTCCTGTGCAGTGAAGCCTCCAGAAGAACTCAAATGGACAGGTTCGGAGAGCTTCTGGGCCAGTGAATGTGCAGAGGTTCAGGGAGAATGGCACACTGGGAGAGGAACCGGAAGCTCCATGCCCCTGTCTGCAACCCCTGCCCTGTGCATCTCTTCCATCTGGCTGTTCCCTGTATCCTTTCGTAATAAACCAGTGATCTCGTGAGTCAAATGTCTCTCTGATTTTTGTGAGCCGCTCTAGCAAATTAATCAAAACCAGGTAGGGGGTTTGTTGGGACCTCCAGTCTATAGCTGGTCTACACCAATCAGAAGCAGAAGTGACAACCTGAACTTGTGACGGACATCTGGAGGGGGAGGGGCAGTCTTGTGGGACTGAGCCCTTCACCTGTGGGATCTGATGCCGTCCCACGGAAGATAGTGTCTGATGGCGTTAGATGCTTGGCGGTGTGGGAAAAAACACACATGGACACTGGTGTCAGAATGAGGCAAAGCTATGAAACTGTTATAGAAAAAGATAATGCAGGAGGACTTGACTACTTTCATTTTGACCTCAAATTTCTATATATACATTTTTTAAGTAGGCGCCACACCTAGCACAGGGCTTGAACTCACCACCCTGAGATCAAGACCTGAGCCAAAATCAAGAGTCGGAGGCTTAACTGACTAAGCCACCCCAGCGCTCCTTGACCTCAAACTTTCTAATTGATTAAGTTCTTCTTTCTAGCTTATCCCTTAACTCAGGCAAAAGACCCTGTGCACAAAGCATCCCAGGAAGGGAACCGAAACTACCCGCTGAAGCAACAAGGACTGCCTCATGTCCGGAAGACCCGGAGGGACTAAGCCCAAGACAATGACCCACCTGACTTCCCCGCGCCCCTACATGTACCCACTGACCATTGTCCCTCGCTTTCCTTATATAATTCTGGAAGTATCATTAGCACTTGGGAGACAGTCTTAGAAACACCAGTCTGTGGTTTTCCCGGTGTTGGCCTCACAGAAATAAATTCCTTTCTCGTTTCACCACCACTCATGTCTCTGCCTTTGGATTTTGTCAGTGGCGAGTGGCTGAACTTAATCTGGCTGCCCCCCCCCACCCAGAGCCCGATGCTCTTGCGTCCCTGCACCCGGTTACAATCAGGGTAAATCTCTGTTACTTGGATTAGGCGATGATGTTTTTTTATTTTTACCTTTATTTTTTTAAATTTTTTTAAAGATTTATTTGACAGAGAGAGACACAGCGAGAGAGGGAACACAAGCAGGGGGAGTGGGAGAGGGAGAAGCAGGCTTCCCCCCCGAGCAGGGAGCCTGATGCGGGGCTCGATCCCAGGACCCTGGGACCATGACCTGAGCCGAAGGCAGACTCTTAACGACTGAGCCACCCAGGTGCCCCACGACGATGTTTTTTTAGATATGACACCAAAAGCACACGCAAAAAAGAAAAAAGAGATAAACTGTACATCATCCAAATGTAGAACTTCTGTGCTTCAAAGGATGCAATCAAGAAAGTGAAAAGAGAACCCACAGAATGCGAGAAAATATTTGCAGATCATGAGGCTGTCGTATCCAGAATATATAAAGAACGCTTACAACTCAGGGGCGCCTGGGTGACTCAGTCAGTTAAGCTCAGGTCACAATCCTAGGGTCTTGGAATCATGCGCTGCATCGGGCTCCCTGCTCAGCAGGGAGCCTGCTTCTCCCTCTGCCTCTGCCCATCCCCCCATCGGTGCGCGCTCTCTCTCTCTCTCTCTCAAATAAATAAATAAAATCTTTAAAAGAACTGCTACAACTCAACAACAAAAGGGCAAATAATCCAATTGAAAAATAGGCAAAGGATCTGAACAGTCCTTTTTCCAAAGAAGATATACAAACGGCCAAAAATCACATGAAAAGCTACTTAACATCACTAGCCGTCAGGCAAATTCAAATCATAAACTACAACACGATAACACTTCCAACCCATTAGGATGGCTATAATAATACACATAGAAAATACGCATTGATGAGGTTATGGACACATTGGAACCTCACACACGGCTGGAGGGAATGGAAAATGGTACAGCCTCTTTGGAAAACAGTCTGACAGTTCCCTGTGAAAAAGAAAACCACAAGGGGGCGGCCAGCTGGCTGGCTCAGTCTGTGGAGCACGTGATTCCTGATCTCGATCTCGGGGTTGTGAGTTTGAGCCAAATGTTGGGTGTAGAGATTATTTAAAAAAAAATAAAATCTAGAAAAAAGAAAAAGAAAAAGAAAAAGAAAACCAGAGGCCCCAAATGATGTCATTAAGGTTAGGCTGAGTCATGAAACCAGGGCTTAATAATGTTTTTTAAACATCCTTAAAAGAGGGGCTCAGTCGTTAAAGCATCTGCCTTCGGCTTGGGTTGTGATCCCAGGTCCTGGGATCGAGCCCCGCATCAGGCTCCCTGCTCCGCGGGAGGCCTGCTTCTCCCTCTCCCACTCCCCCTGCTTGTGTTCCCTCTCTCGCTGTGTCTCTGTCAGATAAATCTTAAGGAAAAAAAAATCCTTAAAAAGATTAAACACAAAGTTACCCTATGACCCAGCAATTTCACTACGTAAGCATATACCCAAGAGAAGTAAAAACATATGTACCCACAAAAACTTGCACATGAATGTTCACAGTAGAAACAGACCAAACATCCATCAGTGAATGAATGAATAAAAGGTGGCATATCACACACTGGAACGTTACGCACAAAGGAATGAGGTCCTGACACCCGCTACAGCATAGGTAAGTCTTGAAGTCGTTCTGTTAAGTGAAAGAAGCTGGTCTTTCACGTGCTCTATGATTCCATTTACAGGAAATGTCCAGAGTTGGCAAATCTACAGAGACAGGAGGTAGACGGCTGGTTGCCAGGCGCTGGGAGCTTCGGGGGAAATCAGGAATGACTCATTTCTTTGGGGGTTTCTTTTTAGGGTGATGAGAGTATTCTAAAACTGATTATGGCATTGGTTACACGACTCTGCAGATACACTAAAAACACTGAATTATACATGTAAATGGGCTAATTATATGGTATGTGGACTATCTCTCCATAAAGCTATTTTTAAGAAAATGTTGAGCTCCTGATTAAACCCTTATCTTTCTCCCTCAGGATAAAAAGCCGATTTCCTAACAGTGGAGAAGCCTCACATTACAGGGCCCTTGGTGACCTCTTCGACCTCACCTCTCCCTGTGCCCCTGACTCCCACACACTCTGTCCAGCCATGGGATTGTGCCTACATGGCGCAAAGGCCCCGAGTCCCGTGCTTTACGTACACTGCCTCGTCCCATCCTCACAGCAGCCCTGGGAGGTTGGGAACAACACTGCCATTCTGCAGATGAGGAAGCTGAGGTACAGAGCAGCAAAGTAACTCTCCCAGGTCACAGTGTGTCCCCGTTCCTCAATCACAGCAGTGGTCACACCATCTTGTAATCACTACTCGCCCACCCCATCACCAGACTGTCACAGGACGAGGGCTGTGTTTGGGGCATGTCAGCCCTCCCACCCCTCTGCTTCCTTTCTTCTTAGCTGTGCAACCTAGAACAAGTGACTTAGTCTCTCTGGCTTTCTGTTCCCTCATAAATAGGGACAGTAACTACTTATTTCACAGGGTTATGAGGTTTAAATGAGGTAAAAACATGTCAAGTGCTCAGAACTGAGGTACGTAGCGTGCACTGAACAAACAGCACTAAGGGTTAATACTGTTACTATCATCTGTGTGTTGGCATTGCCCAGCCAAGGCGAGCCCTAGGGTGGGCTCCAGGGCAGGGCCCTCCAGGGTGGGCTGGAAATCAGTGAGTGGGAGTACATTTGGCCTTGAGTCTGGAGAGGCCCAAGGCGGGTCAGGCAGACCCTCCTCCAGGCAGTGCCTGAAGCCATCGCCCCAGCCCGCCCCCTGTCCTGGTCCCGCCCCCCGGCCACTACTCACGGGAAGGTGGATGCTGCAAAACAGACAATGGAGATCAAGCCCAGGCCCACGCTGGCCTCGTCCCAGCCGTCCTGGGCGCATTCGCCAAACACATCCCATATCCACTGGCGGGAGCCATTGGGGCAGTCGGAAAAGTTGCCGGAGCCCAGTTTCTTCCAGACCATGGCTGCTGCGGGATGCAGGGAGGGTTGTACAGGGAGAAAGAGAAGGGGGCCTTTAGCCTTGGCAGGTCTGGATCCTGTGCCCCGCCCCCAGCTACGCCCATCCCCAGTTTTAATCACGTGGCGGGACCAAGCCTCTGAACCCCAAGGGCACAATCAGCTTCAAGTACACAGACGACCTGTGCAAGGACAGGGACTGATCTGCGGTCAGGGACAAGTGTGTAGATGCCAGCTTTAGCACTCCTCAATGCTGCGACTTTGGGCAAGTGCCTCAGCCTCCCTGTGCGTCAGTTCCCTCATCTGTAAGAGGGGTGATCACAGCTCCTCCTTCATGGTTGTCCTGACGGTTACATGAGTTCATACAGTGAACCCTCTGCTCACTTTGTTACAACCCTCCAACGTTTACATTGTTTCTGATCTCCTGTTTTGTAAATTACATCCGCGGGAGACCAGGCCCATTAAGTACATTCTCTCATTGAAGTAGGACTGCCTGCCAACACGGGTCAGAGGAGGCACGTGGAGAATAAGGGCCAGGTGGGTCCAGGGCTTGCACAGGTGGCTGGGATTCCAGTGCGGCACTCAAGCACAATTCTCCAGGAGCAGCGTGTGCGGGATGCCTGCTGGCGAGGAGTCTGGAGCCACCTGCCCATTCTCACCACCCACAAAGCCAGAAAAGTGGCTGGTAGCAGGAGCAGGCAGGAAAGTCCCCTCCCGATGCCCGGGCACCCTGCACAGTGATTACAGCGGTCACGGTCTGTGCGACAGTCCCAGAGAAGGAAGAGAAAGCGGAGCCAGATGGTGCCATCTCTACCAGGCGAGACTCACCATAGCCCCTGATTACGAAGCTCGTCACCAGTTCTGGGCTAAGCACCTTGCAGGCATCTTACTCATTCTGTCCTATCAACTCCATGAAGGGGAGTTCGGGGGGCTCCTGATACATCCAAGGAACCAGGGAAGTGACTTGCACCCAGCCAGGAAGCGACAGAGGCAGGAGTCAAAGCCAGGACGGGGACCCAAACCCCGGCTCCTGGCCACCCTGCCATGCTGCCTCAGGCGCTTCTGTCCCCGGATATGGCAGACCCTCCCACCCCACCTGTGGTCTGGCCGACTGCCCAAGCTCCCCAGCAGCCAGAAGGCAGGCTTCCCCTTCCTGTCCTGTGCTCAAAGGCTTTCCTCACCAGACTGAGACTCTCTCCAGCTACCTTCAGTTTCTCCCTCTCCCTGCTGCTCCCCCTGCTTGTGCGCACTCTCTCTCTCTCTCTGTGTCAAATAAATAAAATCTTAAAAAAAAAAAAGCAAGTCCTTTTGCCCCCCCCACCCGGTTGCCCTCTTACAGATTCTGTGCCCGTCCCTTTCATCACCGTAATACACAGCCACCCTCGTAACTTCCCTGTGAGGTGGGGCAGACTGCCCCCATTTCCCAGGTAAGGCTGGGTCACCTTGGCCGAGTGAGGAACCTGTCTGAGCCTTGTCTGTAAAATGGGGATGATGACCCTGGCTCCTTGGGGTTGGCAGTGCAGATGAAATGCACATAAGGAAGGCTCTCTGCCCCGGGCCTGACCGAACCATGCTGGAGGCTGTTGTGAGGATGAGAGTCCAGGAGCTCAACCACCCTGCGGCCACTCTCTCACCCCCTTTTCACCAGGTTAGGGAGGAAATGAAATGAACACATGCCCAGTGAGGGAAGGGGGTGTCTGGAGGATTGTAGCTTGGCTCACAGGGCCCAGAGCACGGGGTGGGTGGTCCCTGATCTTGCACAGGGCATATGCGCAGCCCGGGACACTCTGAGACACGCCTGAATCCCGACCAGAAGGGGCCTTCCTCTGGGGGCCGCTGCACACAGGGCCCATCATCTGGACGTTCTGACCTAGCTAGGGAGCCAGCCTGGGCCCCAGGCCCGGCTTCTGGGAACGGGCCCACCTCCTGGTCAAACAGCACTTCGAGGATGGATGTCCAGGGTTGCAACAAAGCCTGACTGCATCCATAGGTTTGACAAGGACCACAGCAAGGGTAGGTGCCTTGGAACCACACAGGGCACATGCCCAGAATTCAGGCTCAGTGTCTCTCTGGACTTCAGATCAGGGACTTTGGGTTTAAGAAGCAACCCCAGGGGTGCCCGGCTGGCTCAGTCGGTAAGGCACGCGACTCTTGATCTCAGGGTTGTGAGTTCAAGCCCCATGTTGGGTGTAGAGATTACTTAAAAATAAAATCTTAAAAAAAAAAAAAAGGCAACCCCAGCTGATTCTGATGCATGTGGCCAGGCTTTGAGAAAACCTACAATGGAGATGGCATCTCGGGCCACACCCAAGCTCCTCTACTGGACCCAAGCTGAGTCAGGGAAATGCTTCCCATGGAAGCTTCCCACGGAAGCGGCAGGCCTCCAGGCTTCTGCACATATAGTCTCTTCCCTTAGGAGTGTGTCCTTCTCCCTCTGGAGGGCCTGGGAAGGAGACAGGGTTCTAACGTGCCATCTCAAAGATGCCTTGCAAAGGCTGGCTGGATGATACCTGTCACCTCTTCCCTTCCCCTTCACATATCTGAAGAATGCTTATCACAGTCCTCAGCTACTCCTGCTCCTCAAGCCCACACCTCTCCCTTCACCCTAGCCGTGACTGACTCTCGGGGCCAGCAACGCCAACTGCACAGTAAAGGTTCAGACAGTGCTGAGGAAGAGAGAGGAGACAGAGAAAGAGGGAGACAGAGAGGAAAGGGAGGGAAGGAAGAAAGGAAACTAGCTGTGAGCTCAGATGACCTAAGTTTGAGGAGAGAACACTCTGGAACTGACCTGCTTAATGCCCACAAGTATAGAATTCCAGAGCAAGTGACTGAGCCTCAGAATTCCAATCTGTACAATGGGTAAATACACACCTCCTAGACCGACTGCAGAATTAAATGACATAATCCAAGCCAAGGGATTAGAATGGTGCCTGGCAGAGATTAAACACTCAGCAGTAATAGCCAGGGATGGCTTATTACTCTGCTTTGGTTGTAGTGTGTCCCTCCACCACCCTCCCCCCCAGTCCTTGGCGCAAAGCAGCTTTCGGTTAAGTGTTGCATGGACAAGACCCAAGCCAGTCCTCACACTTCCAAACCCAGCCTCCCCATGTACACACTTCGAAACTTGTCCCAGGCCTGAGGAGGGGAGAGGGCAATCTGGGATTCGCAGCAGAACCTCGGCGTATGTGGAAGGGAGGGGAGTCCCCGCTGGTGGCTACCACCAACTCCAGGCCTCCAGGTCCTTGGCCGCCTGGTGACTAAGGCCAGCGCGGGCCGCCTGTTTGTCGGGGATAATGACAGGGCAGCTGCTGGGGTCAGTGCTCAAACGCCGCGAGGCCCCCTCCCCTGCCTGCCCTGGGGAAAACAAAGCCGTTGGAAACGATGAGGCCCGTCCCCCGGAACCAGAAGGTGAAAAGAGGACCCAGACCCCAAACCCTGGCCAGGCTGGTCCGAGAGACCATTCTCAGGAGGGGGACGTATGTTCCCGAGGGGCCACCTAATCCCGGCCCAGAGCCTCGTCTCCGGATCTCGCGCCCCAAGGAGGGGACAGAAGCCCCAAGACGGTCCAGGGGCTGGAAGAGGTTGTTGGAAAGATGTGGTAGCGACGCCCAGAGTCCCACCCGCAGCCTTCGGGCTTGCCCCTAGCCTCAAACCCAACTCACCGCTTCAACATCAGCCCCCGGTCCCGGCTTCTGGGTTCTGTCTGCACAGCCTTGGTCA
Source organism: Halichoerus grypus (assembly GCF_964656455.1). Taxonomy (NCBI): domain Eukaryota; kingdom Metazoa; phylum Chordata; class Mammalia; order Carnivora; family Phocidae; genus Halichoerus; species Halichoerus grypus. The sequence continues at coordinate 173,636,621 of NC_135716.1, forward strand.
GCTGACCCGAAGCCCCGCCCCGCCCCGCCCCTGTCCCTGAGCCGCGTGGCTCCGCCTCCTGCGCCGTGCACGGAGCTGACAGTCCCTGGGGGCGGTGCGAACGGTGCGAGCGAACCGAGCGTGCGTGGTGGGGCGGCGCGCGGCCTGTCCCGGTTCTCTCGCCGCCTCCCGGCTCCACCCCCGCGGCGGGGTGGGCGGGACTCGAGGAGCCCCAGGGCGCAGGCGCCGACCTCATGCTAAGCGCCTTGTCTCGCGCGGTGGCCCGTGGCGCTGTGCGCTGCGTCCGTGGTTCCCCGGCGCCTGAGCTTCGCGCCGCTGCTGCCGCAGCCTCCATGTCCCGGCCGCTGTCGCCGCCGCGGGCCGCCTCCGGGGCCCCGGCTCGGCCCGCCACCGTGCTGGGCACCATGGAGATGGGGCGCCGCATGGACGCGCCCGCCAGCGCCGCGGCCGTGCGCGCCTTCCTGGAGCGCGGCCACACGGAGCTGGACACGGCCTTCATGTACAGCGACGGCCAGTCCGAGAGCATCCTGGGCGGCCTGGGCCTCGGGCTGGGCGGCGGCGACTGCAGAGGTAACCTCTACCTACCTGTGCACCGGGCGGCGCCCACCCGGCCCCAGCCGTGGCCCGGCCCGCGGTCAGGACCGACGGCTTCAGCCCCTCCCGGGAGCTGACCGCCCCTTGGACCACCCCCCTGCTCCTCAGGCCCCGTGCACGTGTCGTCCCGGACAGCCGGACAGTCGGACAGTGCTTTGTCCTGATCTCCTTCCCCTTCCCTTCTGTTAACTCTGGGAGTTGCAACTCAGGAACCTTCTCCCCCCCACCCCACCCCCCAGTCTTACCCGGAGCCTGGTCTAGTCCTTCGCTTCCTCCCATCTTGCTTTCTTGGGGCACCTCTCTGTGGCAGTGGTCTCCAGAGCTATGCAGTACCCCCTCGAACCTTGCCAGGTGCCCCAAAGAGCCCCTTTCCCCATTGCCCTCACTGCCCGTGGCTCCCTGAGCACCCTCTTCTCATCCTGGACTTTTATCAGTCCCTAGCCTTTGCTCAGTTCAGTTGGCAGTACCCTGGCTCCCAGAGAGAGCTGCAACTAGGTCACAAACCAAGCTGGGGGATCAGGGGTGGTACCTGCAGAGTGGGGAGGTTTGTTATGGGGCCATAGGCTATAGGAGGGAAAGTGGTTCCAACCCACCGGCAGGGAGCTTAGAGTCTAATGGGGAAGGTTGAAGCCCAGAAGAAGAAGCACTTTCGGGGGATTAAGCGGTCAGGGAGAGGCACTAGAGAAGGTTCAGAGAACACTGGAGCTGGGCCTTAAAGGATCAATAGTAGTTTGCTGGGAAGAGAATGGGAGAAAGGGGCATCAAAGGCTGAGGGCAGAGCTGTGCAGACCAGGTTTGGAAATGTAGCGTCTGGTATGTGGAGGGACGGCCAGTAGACAGGTGCGGCTTGGGTGGAGGATGTAGGTTCGTGGGAAGGGCTGTCCCTCATCAGCCTGATGCCATTGGAAATGCCTAGGAGGGTGCCTGGATCGTGGTGGCTATATAGGAAAATGAGGTTTAGAGCTGCCCGCCAAGAAAGAATTCTTGAGATTCTTGAGACTTCTTCGGTGCAAGAAGATGGTTTTATCGAAGTATGGGTACAGGACCGGTGAGCAGAAAGAACAGCACTGGGGTTGTGATGGGTGACTGATTATATTTTTTTCAAGTTGGGAGGGCGTTAGGGACAGCACAGTCCTCCAAGATATTTTGGAAACAAGGTTTCCGGGACTTTGAGGGGGCTAGCTATTGTTAGGAAAAGGTCATGGGGCACCTGGGTGTCGCAGTTGGTTAAGTCGGTTGGTTTCTTGAGGTCGTGACCTCAGGGTCGTGGGATTGAGCTCCATGTTGGGCTCCTTGCTCAGTGCGGCGTCTGCTTAAGATTCTCTTTCTTGCCTCTGCTCCTGCCCCTAAAATAAATAAATAAATCTTAAAAAAAAAAAAAAGAAAAGTTCATTTATTACTATTTAGTAAAAACTCAGTCATGAGACCCTTCAGATGTGTATCAGTGGGACATACGCTTGGAGGATGATTACCAACATGTATCTTGTGGGGGTAGAGATAAAGGAAGTTCCCAAAGGGATTTTTATATGTTAAAGTAGACTTACAGGATCCTGGGGAAAGGAGGGGAGGAGTGGTCAGGCTAAGATTACTTCTTGCCCTTAGCAAAGTATTAACAGCGAAGCAGCTGAGTTCCTAGAGGAATGTCCCCCTGCCTGTTTCAAGGACATGTCAGGAAATTTAATTTTTTCTTTTTTTCTTTTTTTTTTTTAAAGATTTTATTTATTTATTTGAGACAGAGAGAATGAGAGAGGGAGAGCACATGAGAGGGGGGAGGGTCAGAGGGAGAAGCAGGCTCCTTGCTGAGCAGGGAGCCCGATGCGGGACTCGATCCAGGGACTCCAGGATCATGACCTGAGCCGAAGGCAGTCGCTTAACCAACTGAGCCACCCAGGCGCCCAAATTTAATTTTTTCTTTTGTCTTTTGTTTCCCACATCCGTGGGGCCCAGTAAATGTTCACTGTTATTTTTACTACCATACTCTGCTGCTTTTCTGCCCTTCCCAACTCTTGTGTGGGAGCCCCCCTGGGTCCTCCTTTGATTCAGAGCTTGGTAGATCTGGAGGAAGCTGCCTCTCAGACCCACGCATTCTAGTTAGCCCTGCTGCCCCCTCCTTAATAATGGAGATTTTGTTTCTGAATTGGTTCTTCTCCTCCAGCCCTTCCCTGCTTCCTTCGTTGAGTCCAGGCACTCACTGAGCCAAAGTCCACAGGTTGGACTTGAGGCAAAATCCACACCAAGAGTGCAGAGGATTTGAGAATTGTGGTGACATGGAGAAAATGTGCACAAGAAGCTGTGGGACTGGTTCTCTCCCACATCCCGAGCGGTCATGTGCCTCCCCTCTGACCTGCTGAGTTGCCTTTGCCGGGTGTGAAAAGTACAAAATCCAGACAGCTGGTATACTTGATGGCCCTTCGGGGCTGCTGTGGCAGAACACTATTTCATTCTCATGGGAGTTGTGTCTCCCCAGTGGGGGTGTGGGTGTGCGAGCTTCTCTGAGTCTGAAGGGGCGGGGGGTCGATAACCAGCTTCTGCTCCTTTTGCCTTGTATCTGCCTCTCAGATTGATCTCTGCCCGCGGTGCCTGGTTCGGCCGCGGTATCTCTGCAGAATTCTCGCCGCAGCCTCTTGCCTCCCTGTTTCCAGGCCTGCCCCCTTGAGTTCCCTCCCGACCACAGACACAGTGAACGTAGCTGACTTTGGTTGATGGGATTTGCGATTAGGTCTGTCACCCTTCTCTTGGCCCCCTGTCCCGCTGCTCCCTACCTGGAGTCAATGCTCTTATAACTCCGAATTGCAGGAATGGGCCTCCACGTACTATGTGTGTTCCTTTGTGACTCCATCTTCCCAGGCTCTGGAATATGCTTCCCATCCTTCCCTGTTGGCCGGGACTCATTCTTAGAGACTCAGCTCCTGGGTCATCCCCATAGGAAGCCCTCCCTAGAATTCCCAGGATGGCCACACTCCTCTACTTGGGGCTCCTTTAGCACTAGGGGCTTTTCTCTATTGCACTTACCTTATCGTAACATCACCTTTAGGCTGTGAGCTCCTTGAGGGGAGGGAGCAAGTGTGCCTCCAGGCAAGGCCTATCACGCTGACTAATACTAGTGATTATAACAGCCGTGAACATTGAGAACTTGCATATTTAGTGCTCATGATCTCGCTAGGAGGACAGGTCCGTTGTTATACCCCCATTTTACAGATTAGAGAATGGAGGCTCAGAGAACTGAAATAATTTAGACAGGGTCACATAATAAGCCTTGTAACTATTGCATGCTCCCCTCAAAGTGAAAATCGCTACCAAGGCCAATCCCTGGGAAGGGAAGTCGCTGAAGCCTGACAGTGTCCGGGCCCAGCTGGAGACATCCCTGAAACGGCTGCAGTGCCCCCGGGTGGACCTCTTCTACCTACATGCCCCTGACCACGACACCCCCGTGGAGGAGACGCTGCGTGCCTGCCACCAGCTGCACCAGGAGGTGAGGCAGGCCCCCGAGCTCCAGGAGAGTGGAGGCACCAGGGTCGTCCCAGAGCAGAGCCGGGGACAGACCCTACTCCCAGGGTCCCCACCCCCGTCTCCCCTTTGCAGTGTCCTGGGCCGCGGTAGGTTCTGACCGAGGCCTCTCCCCTGCAGGGCAAGTTCGTGGAGCTTGGCCTCTCCAACTATGCCGCCTGGGAGGTGGCCGAGATCTGCACCCTCTGCAGGAGGAACGGCTGGTTCCTGCCCACCGTGTACCAGGTGAGGGCCAGGGCTGCGGGGGGCCCGGCTGATCCCCGGTTCTCTCGGCCCCTCCCACTGCCTCCTCTCCATCGCAGCCACTCCCCTGCTGACAGCCTGTGTCGTGGGGATGACGCGCAAGCTCCTCAGCTTGGCCAGCAGGCACCTGCTCGCTCTGGCCCTGGCTCCCCTTCCTACCTGCACGTGCTCCGCGGGCCCTTCCTTCCTGCTCCCTGGCTGTGGGCGTGAGCCTGGACCGTTCTTCCCCTTCCCCCCGGTTGAAGTGCTCAGGCCTCACTTAGATGGCTCGTCCCCTGGAAGCCTTTCCCGATGCCCCAGAGGAGCCTCCAGTATTGACTTCATTTTCATGCACTCAGCGAGTATTTGTAAGCATCTGCTGTGATCACACAGCCCACCTCTGTTGTGATCGTCTGTCTTCTTTCTGTGTGTATCTTTTTAATTGAAGTAGAGTTGACACGCAGTGTTAGTTTCGGGTGTGCAACATAGTGTGTGTGATGCTGTGCTCACCACAGGTGGTCGGCGTGCAAGCTGTTACATACAGTACCATCTACTGTATTCCCTCTGCTGTACCTTTCATCCCTGCTCGTTCCCACTAGAAGCCTGCGGCTCCCGATCCCCGCCCTCCCTTTTTGCCCATCCTCCAACCCCTCCCTTCTGACCACTGGCAATTTCCTCTCTGTATATATGGGTCTGTTTCTGGTCTTTTGTTTTGTTTTTTGGATTCCACATGTAAATGAAACCATACAGTATTTGTCTTTCTTTGGCTTCTTTTACTTACACTCTGTAGATTCCTCCATGTCATCACATAAGGCAAGATCTCCTTTTTTATATGGCCGAGCAATCCCCCATTGTGTATATATACCACATCTTCTCTATCCATTCATCTATCGATGGACGCTTACTTCTTTCTTTGTTTTTAATGGCTTTAACATCTGTGGGAGGCAGAAGCAGAAACCTGGCTGGACTTGCTTGTGTTTGGCAACAATAGATATCTGTGGAATGATATAGCCAGTCCAGTTTCCCTACCTTGGGCCCAGCACCATCTCCCCATCCACTGCTACCACTAGTGATTTGGGAAATCATTGCTGAAGTCCTGGGCAGGTTTTTGACTGATAGTTTCAAAAGAAGCCTGGGAGGGGGTGGGGCACCTGGGTGGCACAGTCAGTTAAAGCGTTCAACTCTTGGTTTCGACTCCGGTCTAATTTGGGGGTTGTGAAGTTGAGTCCCACATTGAGCTCCATACTCAGCGTGAAGTCTGCTTGAGTTTCTCTCTCCCTCTCCCTCTGCCCCCCGTCCTCCCCCCCACACATGTGCTCTTTTTCTCTCAAATAAATAAATCTTAAAAAAAAAAAAAAAAGGATAGCCACATGCAGAAGAATGAAGCTGGACCATTTCCTTACATCATACACAAAAATAGACTCAAAATGGTTGAAAGACCTAAATGTGAGATAGGAATCCATCAAAATCCTAGAGGAGAACATAGGCAGCAAACTCTGTGACCTCGGCCACAGCACCTTCTTGCTAGACACAACTTCAAAGGCAAGGGAAGCAAGGGCAAAAATGAACCATTGGGACTTCGTCAAGATAAAAACCTTTTCCACAGCAAAGGAAACAGTCGACAAAACCAAAAGACAACCAAACAAAAGACAACCGACAGAATGGGAGAAGATATTTATAAATGACTTACCAGATAAAGGGCTAGTATCCAAAATCTATAAAGAACTTATCAAACTCAACAAAGAACAAATAATCCAATCAAGAAATGGGCAGAAGACATGAGCAGGCATTTCTCCAAAGAAGACATCCAAATGGCCAACAGACATATGAAAAAGTGCTCAACATCACTCAGCATCAGGGAAATCCAAATCAAAACCACAATGAGATACCACCTCACACCAGTCAGAACGGCTAATATTAAGTCAGGAAATGACAGATGTTGGCGAGGATGTGGAGAAAGGGGAACCCTCTTACACTGTTGGTGAGAATGCAAGCTGGTGCATCTGATGAGGTTCTGGAACATAGGTGAGGTTCAGTGGAGTGAGGTCCAGAGCAGAAGACCAAGAAAGAATTCTTGAGACGTCTTTGGTGCAAAATGGTGGTTTATTAAAGCATGGGGACAGGACCTGCAGGCAGAAAGAGCTGCTGCACCGGGGTTGAGGGGTGGCTGATTATATACTATGGGGTTCGGGGAGGTAAGGAAAAGAGGTTTCAAAAGGATTTTCATATGTTAAGAGGACTCACAGGATAGGGAGGCCTTGCCATTGTCAAGTTAAGGTTGTTTTTCCCTCTAGCAAGGCATTGACATGAAGATAGTGGGGAGCTTCCTGGAGGAACATTACACTTTGCCCCCTTCAAGTATCTGTCAGTGGGCTGCAGGTTATAAGGACATTTAATTGTATCTACATTTCCTTCTGGAAGCTAGGTTATTGATAGAAATGCTTTGTTCTTATAGATTGCTAAGACATTTGTAAACTGGGGGAGACTGGGGTCTTGCAGGATTGTGATCTCTGTAAGGTAACTCTTTGTTTTTCCTTTCCTTAGCTTTAGGGCAACCAGGAGTGCATGAGGAATGTCACATATATCCCATCTGGGGTTGTGGGGTGTCAGCGTCAGCTTTGTCCTCATCTGTTCCCTCATCACATTCACTCTGGAAAACAGTATGGAGTTTCCTCAAAAAGCTGAAAATAGAGCTACCCTACAATGCAGCAATTGCACTACTATGGATTTACCTCGAAGATAGAAATGTAGTAATCTGAAGGGGCACCTGCACCCCAGTGTTTATGGCAGTGATGTCCACAATAGCCAAACTATAGGAAGAGCCCAGATGTCCATCAACAGATGAATGAATGAATGAATGAAGAAGATGTAATATATATACACAATAGAATACTACTCAGCCATCAAAAAAATGAAATCTTGCCATTTGCAACAACATGGATGGAACTAGAGGGTATTATGCTGAGGAAAATAAGTCAGAGAAAGATAATTATCATATGATCTCACTCATGTGGAATTTAAGAAACAAAACAGAGGATCATAGGGGAAGAGAGGAAAAAATAAGATAATCAGAGAGGGAGACAAACCATAAGATACTCTTAATCACAGGAAACAAACAGGGTTGCTGGAGGAGTGGGGGGATGGAGTAAATGGGTGACAGGCATGAAGGAGGGCTCGTGATGTAATGACCACTGGGTGCTATATAAGACTGATGAATCACTGACCTCTATCTCTGAAATTAATAATATGTTATATGTTAATTGAATTTAAATTAAAAAAAAAAAACCAGGCTGGGGTTCCTTCCCTTGACACTAGCAACCTTTTACCCACAGGGCATGTACAATGCTACCACCCGGCAGGTGGAAACGGAGCTCTTCCCCTGCCTCAGGCACTTCGGATTGAGGTTCTACGCCTACAACCCTTTAGCTGGTACGGGCTGCTCTGGGGGCAGGCTCCCCCTGGGTGGGAGGCCAATCCTGGCCCCGTCTCTGCCTCTTCTTGACCCGGTAGATACCTGGCCCAGGCCCTGGGAAGCGGGGAGGGGTTTGAAAATAGACTGGGCCGTGTCTTCCATCCCTCCTGGGTCCCCCACTTTTGTCCTCCCCCCCCCCCCGCCCCCGCCAGTCCAGAACAGCCTCTCGGAGCAGGGTGGGCCCGTGGCTCTGATGTCAGTCTCCCCGCAGGGGGCCTGCTGACGGGCAAGTACAAGTATGAGGACAAGGACAGGAAACAGCCCGTGGGCCGCTTCTTCGGGAATGACTGGGCTGAGACCTACAGGAATCGGTGAGCGGGGGATGGGCTGCATCAGGATGGGTGGGGGGCAGGGTCCCCTTTATCAGACGTGGAGAAATTCTAGGCAGCTTTCCTGGGAGTCCCAGGTCTTCCCTGCTGTCTGGACTCATGTCTCGATTCCTGCAGAAATGACCAAATTCTGCGGCGTGTCTTGTTTTCTTGGGAGCTCTGTGAGCAAATGGCGACCCCTGGGTCTTATACTGGGTCTTCCAAGGCCAAGCGCTTCCCTGAGAAGGGCATACCACTTGCCAGGAAGGAAAGAGCAAGCCCTGGATCCACGCTCAGGAGGTCTGGGGCCGAGTCCTGCCCGCCCCCCCCCCCCCCCATCTTGTTACCTTTGCTTCACTAGGTAAAGTGGGCAGGCATTATGAGGTCTTAAGAACTCATAAAGAGATTGAAGATGTCTCTGCGGTGTTCGGGGAGGCCCCTCTAGCTGCCTTCTGCCTGCTGGCTCTGCTGCCCAGTCAGGCTGGCCCGCTGCTAGAACGCTCGGCGCTTGTCCCCGCCGAGTTGGGTGGACACAGCTGCCGTGCTTGGCTTTGTGGCTATAGCCCCAGTGTGACCCCTGGTTATTGACCCTTGTTCCGCCCCCTTCACCTGCCCAGCTTCTGGAAGGAGCACCACTTCAAGGCCATTGCCCTGGTGGAGAAGGCCCTGCAGGCCGCATACGGCGGCAGCGCCCCCAGCATGACCTCGGCCGCCCTCCGGTGGATGTACCACCACTCCCAGCTGCAGGTGAGCCGGCCGTCCCGGGGGGGCCCGCCGCTGCCCCTTGTAACAGAGCCAGAATTACCTTTAGGTCATTTCTAAGTCGTGTTTTCCTGGGGGTTTTTTGCCTCCAAAGATTTTATTTGGGGGCGCCTGGCTGGTTCAGTTAGTGGAGCATGTAAAAAGATTTTATTTATTTATTTATTTGTCAGAGTGAGAGAGAGATCACGAACAGGAGGAGGGGAACAGGAAGAGGCTGAGCAGGGAGCCCGATGCAGGACTTGATCCCAGGACCCTGGGACCATGACCTGAGCCGAAGGCAGAGGCTTTACCAACTGAGCTGCCCAGGGGTCCCAGCTTGTGACTCTTGATCTCAGGGTTGTGAGGTCAAGCCCCAGGTTGGGCATGGAGCCTATGTTTAAAAAAAAAAAAAAAAAAAGAAAAGAAAAGAAAAAAAAGATTTTATTTTTAAGTAATCTCCACACCCAGTGTAGGGCTTGAATTCACAACCCCGAGACCAGGAGTCGTGTGCTCCACCGACTGAGCCAGCCAGGCACTAACCCCTAAGCAGTTTTCCCCTCTGAAGTTTCTCCTGGTGAGAGCTGCGGAGCAGTCAGGCAGTCGTTCGTTGTTCTTAGTAGCTGTCTGAGCGCCAGGCCCTGGATGAGGGCTTCGCATACGTGCATTTAGTCTGTCTTCCGGCCCCATGAAGTGCCATTCCCCCGGTGTTATGGGTGAGGAACCGGGTCCACACAGCTGTGTGGGGGGTAGAAAATTTCTCAAAACTCCTCAGCCTCACTCGCTCCTCGGTGGGAGTTGGGGTGCCCCCCCTCTTAGGCGTCCCCCCCCTCTTTGGCGTCCCCGGTCTCCCTCGCTGATGTCTCCTGCATCAGCCTGACACAGTTGCAGAGGGTTTGACGGACATAGAGTAGTTTCTCAAAAACCGGGGGCGCGCTGCCTGACGTCGTTTCTCATTCCCGTAACCACACTGAAGACAGAGAAGATTGAGTCACCAAGAGGAGGAAGGACGAAGCCAAGCGCAGCCAGCTGAGTGGTCGAGCTGGGCTCTGAGCACAGCTGGGTCTGAGGACGAGCAGAGGGCAAGAAGACAGGGTTTGGAGTCACATCGTTAAAATCACTGAAGGCATCTCCAGTTCCTTAGGGAACTATATTCGGCATAAATAAACATCAGAGCCCGGGTCTCGGCAGAGGCAGGGCGGGGAGGGCGGGTGTGCACCTGGAGCCACCATGGTGCATAATGTGTTCACATCTGGCGGTCTCCCCTTGCAGGGTGCCCACGGGGACGCCGTCATCCTGGGCATGTCCAGCGTGGAGCAGCTGACACAGAACTTGGCGGCGACCGAGGAAGGGCCCCTGGAGCCGGCCGTGGTGCAGGCCTTCGATCGAGCCTGGCACCTGGTCGCCCACGAATGTCCCAACTACTTCCGCTAGGGCCAGTCCTGGCTCCAGCTGCCAAAGGTTTCTCTCTTTTCCGCCACCTCTTCTGTTCTCTCATCCTGACCAGTCTGCCTTAAGTTGATTTAACATGGTCTTTTTTGATTGTCTGGCTCGATACAATATTTTTCTAGATTCCCTCCTGGCTCCCAGATGCCTTCGCAGTGTGTAAAGCCTGGGGCTGTGGTCCACTTGGGACATTCTTGTCTGAATAAAGCCGGCACTTGACTGGGCTGTCGCCTGGGCCCCGAGTAAACCCCACAAGCCTGTCTCCTTTACTGTCTGCAGCCTGTTTTCATCCTGCCCGGGAGCTTACTGCCAACAGGGCAGAACCATGAGCTGGAGTCTCCAGAGGGCAGAGGTAGAGCACACACTGCCCTCAGGAGGCTCTCTCCTGCCTTCTGTACTGAATCCAGCCTGAGCTCTCAACAGCAGGACTGAGGTGGCCCTCACTCAGCTGTGCACAGGAGAAGAAAAGCAGGCCATGCACCCTGAAGTATACTTTCTCTTATTCAGAATCACCTCAGGAAATAGAGGCATCTAGAAATAGAATCCTTGGAGCCAAAACCTCCCAATAGCTCCCCCACTGAGAAGAAGAACGATGTTCCTGGGCACCTCCTAAGATGCTGCGTGACATTTTTAACAGACTCAATGTCAGCAGTGGCTATACTCTTGTCCTGGTGAAAGCCTCCTGTCTCCTTGTCATCTGTAGGACTCTCAGCCTTGCCCTGGGTCTCCTGCTGTTGGAGCTGGAAGGGTGGCCTGGGTAGCCACGGTCCCCATTTCCCTTGGCAAACCCCCACTCCAAGCAGGGGGCACCCAACGCTGGGGAAGAAAAATCCCAGGTCTGAGGGTTGCTTCTTGACCATTCCCAGTGCAGAAAAATCAGTCTAGCCCTGGCCAGGGGGGTGAAGTGTGGGCCAAGCAGCAGAAGTCAGCACTTGGAGCTTGCTTATCTTGAAGTGAGGAAGGGGGCTCAGCGTGGAAATGCCAGAACAAACCACCAATCAGAAACACTCTTTGTTCTAAGAAATGTCCCATTTACCATCTAGAGGGAGACACCTTGCAGACAAAATTGTTTTCTCTACAGAAGCAGGCACCCTCTCTTGTCTTCATCCACAATAAAATGCATTCTTCCCCTAAACGGGATGGTGTATCGGTTACCATTGTACAATTAGCTATCCTAAAATTGAGTTGCTTAAAATGACAAAGTCCCCCAAATTTAGATAAAGATTCAAAGCAGTCCCTATCAAAAGTCCAACTGGTTTTTTGTTTTATCTTTTTTTTTTTTTAACAAATTCATAAACAAATCCTAAAATTCAAATAGAAGTTCAAGGGACACAGAATAGCTATAATCTTGAATAAGAAGCCTACAATCTCTGATTCTTGATTTTGAAATTTACCAAAAGCTATAGTAATAAAGAGAGTGTGGTAGTGGCGTAAGGGCAGACATACAGATCAATGAAATAGAATCGAGAGTCCAGAAATAAACCTTTATATGTACTTTCAATTGATTTTAGAGAAGTGTGTAAAGACAATTCAATAGGAAAATAATAGTTTTCAACAATTGAAGCTGGGACAACTGGATATCCACATGCAAAAGAATGAAGTTGATCCCCTTCCTCACACCATCCACACTCACACAAAATGAACTCTAGGATTGTAGACCTAAATGTAAAAGCTACAATTATAAACCTCTTAAAATACAGGAGTAAATCTTCATGCTCTTGGGTTAGGCAATGATCTCTTAGACGACACCAAAAGCACCAGCAACAGAAGAAAAAAAGAATTAGACATCAAAATTTAAAATGTGTGTGCTTTGGGGCGCCTGGGTGGCTCAGTTGTTAAGCGTCTGCCTTCGGCTCAGGTCATGGTCCCAGGGTCCTGGGATCGAGCCCCGCATCGGGCTCCCTGCTCAGCGGGAAGCGTGCTTCTCCCTCTCCCACTCCCACTCCTCCTGCTTGTGTTCCCTCTCGCTGTGTCTCTCTCTGTCAAATAAATAAAATCTTTAAAAAAAAATAAAATGTGTGTGCTTTAAAGGATACCATCAAGAAAGTGAAAAGGTGGGTGCCTGGGTGGCTCAGTTGGCTGAGTGTCTGCCTGCAGCTCAGGTCATGATCCCAGGGTCCTGGGATGGAGTCCTGCATCCGGCTCCCTGCTCAGTGGGGAGTCTGCTTCTGCCTGCCACTCTGCCTACTTGTTCTCTCTCTCTCTGTCAAATAAATAAATAAAATCTTAAAAAAAAAAAAACCCAATGGTTAAAAATGAAAGTGTTTTATATTTATCCACCTTGACCACCCCCAGCACTTCATTTGTGTGTGTGTGTAAATTCAAATTTCCTTCGGTCTAAAAATACCTCTAGTAGAGTGAAAGTTTGCTACTATGAATGCTCTACACCTCTGCTTGTCTGAACAAAGTCTTTATTTTGCCTTCATGTTTGAAGTATTTTCGCTTGGGTTTACGTAGCTGGAGGCTGACAGTTCCTTGTTTTCACACGTTACCATGTCTTAACACGCGCACCCGGGCTGGAGCCTTTGGCAAGTCTCGACCTGAGAAGCAGAGTCGCTTCTGGGACCGCAGGGCGGCGGGACAGCCCGAGCGCCTCCCCCCCACCCCCCCAAACCAAGGCCTCATTTCAGGACTTTTAGCAGGTAGGAAAGCCCCCTCCGGAACGACCCCGGGACCCCGGGACGGTTCAGAGCGAGGCCGAGGGAGGTGGGGAGACGTGGCAGCGAGCCCCCTGGAGTCCCAGCCCTCCGCCTTCGCGCTCGCTCATAAGCCTCGCACTAGCGCCCCCTCCCGGCCCACCTGCCAGCCAAGCGCGCGGTCCCCGAAGCCCCGCGTGACGCGTGCGTGCAGCAGGGCCCGGGTGGGGGGCAGCGGAGCGGAGGGGGAGGTGGGCACACTGCCCCGCCCCCAACGCTGGTGGGCGGGGCCCGAAGGCGCTCCTTAAAGAGGCAACGGCTCGCGCTGGTTAGTGCCTCGCGCCGACCGCAGAGTGCGACGCCTGGGCCAGCCGATTCTGCCGCCGCCGCCATGTCCCGGCCGCTGTCGCCGCCGCGGGCCGCCTCCGGGGCCCCGGCTCGGCCCGCCACCGTGCTGGGCGCCATGGAGATGGGGCGCCGCCTGGACGCGTCCGCCAGCGCCGCGGCCGTGCGCGCCTTCCTGGAGCGCGGCCACACGGAGCTGGACACGGCCTTCATGTACAGCGACGGCCAGTCCGAGAGCATCCTGGGCGGCTTGGGCCTCGGGCTGGGTGGCGGCGACTGCAGAGGTAACCGCTCCCTCCCCGTGCACCGCGCGGCGCCCACCCGCCGGCCCCAGCCGTGGCCCGGCCCGCGGTCAGGACCGATGCCTTCGGCCCCTCCTGGGCGCTGACCGCGCTTTGGACCACCCCCCTGCTCCTCAGGCCCCGTGCACGTGTCGTCCCGGACAGCCGGACAGTGCTTTGTCCTGACCTTCCTTTCCTCTCCTTTTCCCTTCCGAGAAGGTCTCCCAGGACCCTCCCTCCAGCAACGTCCCACCCCAGGTCCAGTCTGGAACGACTTGGTTAGGTCTTCTAGGGGGCCCTGAAAGCTTTGGGATCTGGCGCCGTGCAGCCCCTACCTCCTTTCCCGCCCCCGGGCAGGTGCCCCGTGCAGGCCTGATCTGCTGGAACCCTGCCTGTACAGTCCTGGCGTTCCCTGGCACAGCCCCGGATCAGACTTTGGAACCTGTGGAAGATCTGCTTCCTCCTTGCTCTGGGCCCTAGACTTTGCTCCGTGGGGCTCCGGGTGCCATGCTCAGTGGCAGCGCCTGAGAGCCGCAGGGTGCTCGGTGGGCGGGGATGGGGGAGTGCGGGTGGTAGGGTGTCTAACTGCCCTCTGGGCTAGCCTCTGAGGACCTAGAAGGGAAATTGACACGAACCCACTCCGGGAGCTCGGATTGGAGAGAAGGCTGGGGAAGCCCGGAAGAGGGAGCCCTTCTGGAGGGGCCACTGAAGAAAGCTCAGAAGAGGGAGCATTAGACACTGAAGAACTGATTAGTTGGCCAGGAGGACAGGTGTTAGTGCTGTGGGTGTGGGCAGTGGGCGTGCCAAGGCAATGAGATTTGGCAATGCCAGGGGTGTTGGAGCAGGCAGATATAGCTAAGTGGAGGGTTTGCGTAAGGGCAGGGGACCGTCCATCACCAGTCTGATGCCATTTGAACGGCTTCAGCAGGGCCTGGCAGGTCCCTAGAGTTCAGCAATGTTGGCTGTTACTGTTACGGTTAGGAGTAGTAATAGTAATGTTGTTAGCACACGGCACCGTCTCTCCCTTGGGCTCTTCTCTCTCCTCTGCTAGAGTCTTGCTTGGGTTCTCCCGTGATTCACAGCACGCTCGATCTGGAACATAAGACAATATGCCTGCGTCTCAGTGCTCGCCCTTTTCCAGATCACCTGGCTGCTTCTCTGACCACCCTGGGTCTTATTTCTCAATGTCTTTTTTCTCCAAGCCCTCCTTCGCTTCCCTCCTGGTCAGAGCTAGCGGGGCCAAAGTCCTTAAACCTCAGCTCCGAAGTTTAATTCACATGAAGAAGAGCTGGAGGAACGGAACAATTCCAAGTGAGCGGTCCTCCAGCCTGCTCATAAGTCTCAAGGAGTCAGGTGACTTGCCAGGCACCGAGTGTTCAGGGAGGGCCAGATTCCATGGGGTGCTCCCAAGGCCCTTTCCATCGGGTCTGTGGCCCTTCTCTTGCCTTGTGTACCCCCTGACCCTGGTGCTTTGGATCCCTGGAATTGCAGTCGTGGCTCCTCTCACGCCATGTTCTTTTCCTCTGGGTTTTTGCCCTTGTCCTCACCCTCTGGAATGAACTTCCCACCTTTCCTCAACTGGCAGCCTGTGACTTCCCCCTGGAGACCAAGATTCAGATTCTAAAGAAAGCCTTCCCTGAGCTCACAGGGGCCTCCCGCCTCTATGTCCTGGGCTCCCCCAGCCCCTGGTGCATATCCCTGCCTCGCTTACTGTAATGCAGCCCCTTAGACAGTGCCTTCTCGAGGGCAGGGATCGCCTGTTGGGTCTACCAGCCCTTAGGGCCTGGTAAATAATCCATCATAGTGATGACATTGGCGATGATGACAATGAACAACACGTCCATTCAAGTCCTGATCAATCCTTGGGACCAGCACACAAAATAGTACCATTGACGCTACCAATTTATAGTTGAGAGGATTGAGGCTCAGAGAGGTTGAGTAACTTTGGTGAAGGTCACAGAGGTGGTAATGGCAGAGCTGGGATGTGAACCCAGGTTTTTCTCTGTGTCATTACTCTAGACTCTCTCCAGTGTTTGGTAAACTGGCCTGAACTCTCATTTCACTCCTCCCCCAAAGCGAAAATCGCCACCAAGGCCAGTCCATTGGGTGAGAATTCACTGAAGCCTGACGGTGTCCAGGCCCAGCTGGAGACATCCCTGAAACGGCTGCAGTGCCCCCGGGTGGACTGCTTTTACCTGCACCTACCTGACCACAACACCCCCGTGGAGGAGACGCTGCGTGCCTGCCACCAGCTGCACCAGGAGGTGAGGTGGGCCCCTGAGCTCCAGGAGAGTGGAGGCATCAGGGTCGTCCCAGAGCAGAGCCGGGGACAGACCCCACTCCCAGGGTCCCCACCCCCGTCTCCCCTTTGCAGTGTCCTGGGCCGCGGTGGGTTCTGACCGAGGCCTCTCCCCTGCAGGGCAAGTTCGTGGAGCTTGGCCTCTCCAACTATGCCGCCTGGGAGGTGGCCGAGATCTGTACCCTCTGCAGGAGGAACGGCTGGTTCCTGCCCACCGTGTACCAGGTGAGGGCCAGGGCTGCGGGGGCCCCGGCTGATCCCCGGTTCTCTCGGCCCCTCCCACTGCCTCCTCTCCATCGCAGCCACTCCCCTGCTGACAGCCTGTGTCGTGGGGATGACACGCAAGCTCCTCAGCTTGGCCAGCAGGCACCTGCTCGCTCTGGCCCTGGCTCCCCTTCCTACCTGCACGTGCTCCGCGGGCCCTTCCTTCCTGCTCCCTGGCTGTGGGCGTGAGCCTGGACCGTTCTTCCCCTTCCCCCCGGTAGAAGTGCTCAGGCCTCACTTAGATGGCTCGTCCCCTGGAAGCCTTTCCCGATGCCCCAGAGGAGCCTGAGATCTCTGGCTCTACTTTGCTCCTCCTCATTCATTCAGCAAATGTTTGTCCTCCTACTTGGTGCCAGACACTGCTCACAGAACGTACTAGTGGACTATGATTGCTTCTTTTCTCGACTATACCTGTTGACGCTCCCAGGGCAGGGGCCTTGTCATGTTGGTGTGTGGATGGAATTCCATGTCCAGCCCATAGCTGGTGCTCAGAAACGTTGGCTGAATGAATGAAGTTTCCTTCCTACTCAGTATATGCTCTGATTGTTAAGGTCCTAGGATTGTTAGGGTCTGAACTGAGGGCTCTGCAAGGGAAGATTTGGGGTCCCTTCCTTTGATATGTGCACACCCTGCAGCCGGCCCTTCTACCCGCGGGGCATGTACAACGCTACCCCCCGGCAGGTGGAAACAGAGCTCTTCCCCTGCCTCAGGCACTTCGGATTGAGGTTCTACGCCTACAACCCTTTAGCTTTAGCTGGTACGGGCTGCTCTGGGGGCAGGCTCCCCCTGGGGTGGGAGGCCATTCCTGGCCCTGTCTCTGCCTCTTCCTGACCCAGTAGATGCCTGGCCCAGGCCCTGGGAATCGGAAAGGGGTTTGAAAATAGACTGGGCCGTGTCTTCCATCCCTCCTGTGTCCCCTGCCCTTCCCCCCGCCCCGCCAGTCCATAACAGCCTCTGGGAGCAGGGTGGGCCTGGGGCTCTGATGTCAGTCTCCCCGCAGGGGCCTGCTGATGGGCAAGTACAAGTATGAGGACAAGGACGGGAAACAGCCTGTGTGCCGCTTCTTCGGGAATAAATGGGCTGAGATCTACAGGAATCGGTGAGCGGGGGATGGGCTGTGTCAGGGCAAGAGGTGGTATAGGTCCTCCTAGTCTGAAATAGGGGGTCTCTGGGGCTGCTTTCTGGGGGCCAGCACCTCCTCCTGGTCTCAGACTTAGGTCCCTGGAATCTCCAGGGCTTTACCAACATCCACACCCCAGATATTTTGTATCTCTGGAGAGGGCTTAGGGGCCTGGATTGGGAATGTGGATCCCTGTGCCTTCTCAAAGCTCCACAACTCTTTCCTGGAAGAGCTCACCCTCTGTGCACGGTGGGGGCGGGGGAGGGGGGTACCCTTGGATCAGGACTCGGGAAACCTGGCCCTTCCCCTCAGGCAAAGGAATCTAAGCTTTGTAAACTCTTGGCAGTAATATTTTCTCAATGTCTACAGTTATAGTTACACAGCTGTTGGAATCAGCCTTCTTCCCTTACTTTTCCACTTTCTAAAATTTGGAAATGCTATCAAAGGAATACAGGCCCGTGGCTCAAAGCAACCCGTTGCCAAGTTGTACTCTTCAGAGGTGACGATTTAAACTCATGGCTCTTTCCCTCTGGCCTCTCCTGCGACCTCCCCCAAAGTGCACTTTATTGCTATTCCTTCATTTATCAACTTTATTTTTTAAAGTTTTATTTAAGTAATCCCACCCAATGTGGAGCTCGAACTCACAACCCCGAGATCCAGTCGCATGCTCTTCCAGCTGAGCCAGCCAGGCGCCCCTCCTTTATCAAATTTAGATGTCCTCCGTGGACTACTGGCAAGCTCCTAATCTATGTTTATAGAAGCCAAGTCCACGGTTAATTTCTGTGTGTAATTTATTTGCCTTTTTCCCCCCACCCTGGGAGGAGGGCAAGAAGGAAGTTTTGTGCAAGTCTCCATTGTTAGTCTTGTTGAAACGGCCAAGGACTTTTAAAGCAGGGGAGTGTCTATGGAGCGTCTAGTATTTGGGATCACCTCGTGTGCACCGCTGTGATTTCAGTCCTAATCCAGCCCCCGCCCACCCTTGCCCACCCCAGTTTCTGATCTTCCTGGCCAGGTGTCCAGGTTTAGGAACCAATGCCCCAGTGTTCTCAAGATTTCTCACCGCCAGGGCCTGGGCTTCACCCTGGAGAATTGAGGCCTGATGGTTTTGACCTTGACCGTCCTTCATAGTTTACAAAGCATGCACCGTCAGGTCCATTATCTCCTTTACATTTGGCACTGGCTGTAAGGGGCTGGCCTGGAGCGTTCGCTCTCCTCACGGAGCAGGTAAGAGAAGTGGAGGCAGGTGGCTTTAGCCAGGATTTGTCACGGGTCCAGTACCAGGAGGCACGCTAGCGCAGTGTTGTGGCTGCTCCTGGGTCCCGAGCTGGGGCTTGGGTTGTTCACATCTAGTGAGCATGGTAAATGCAAGCATTCCTGCCCACTGCATCCCCTCACCCCCCCTCACCGGACTGAAAAATGCCCAGGTGTGGGGCCCGAAATCCACCTGCATTCTCAGAGGATGCCAGCCCCTCGGGGTCTCAGGGACCGGGGTGGGACATCTGCCCTGGAGTGACCTCATGGCACTGACCGCTGTGCCCCCCTCCCCACCTGCCCAGCTTCTGGAAGGAGCACCACTTCGAGGCCATTGCCCTGGTGGAGAAGGCCCTGCAGGCCGTGTGTGGCGGCAGCGCCCCCCGCATGACCTCGGCCGCCCTCCAGTAGATGTACCACCGCTCCCAGCTGCAGGTGAGCCGGCCGTCCCGGGGGGACTGCTTTTTTCCGTGGTGGGGTGAGGGAGAACGTGGAAGAAGGGAGAGGGCTACACAATTACTTGATAGTTTCTGAGATGATTCCTTTTCTTCTGGTGTTTCTCCATGCGAATTCTCTTCTTTGGGAAGTTTCATTAAGTGCCCCGTTAGGAACTCCATGGGCCCTATTAAGTGTGATTATTCCAACTTCACAGATGAGGAAGTGATTGCAGAGGCGCTTAAGGCCCCACAGCTACATGTGACCGGGCACGAGCATCCAGTGGACTCTGAAACTTACATCTCTAACCGTTAGCCTTTGTTCCGCCCCATGCCGCACACTTGCAGAGTCGGGCCCTGTGCCTGGTGGGGTCGCCCCCTCTGCTGTCCCAGGCTGCCCTCACACCTTCCTCTGGCTTCAGCATGATCTACTGAGGGCTCCCCTTTCCTGAGCTGTTCAGGGCCAGGCCTGACACAAATACTTCACAAAATTTTAATTCCTGCAAAATAAAGGAAGTTTGAAGTTTGGGGATGTCAAGTGACTACGCCAGGTGTACCCCACTGCGGAGGGGCACAGGGGAGCGGCTCTGAACTCACGTCTGCCTGCTGGGGAGTCTATAGAGGCCAGCCTTTCAAACTGTTTGCAGGCTGTGTAAATTCTGGAAGAACGTAGGCTCTAAGTAGATATCAGAGCCCGGGTCTCGGCAGAGGCAGGGCGGGGAGGGAGGGTGTGCACCTGGAGCCACCATGGTGCATAATGTGTTCACATCTGGCGGTCTCCCCTTGCAGGGTGCCCACGGGGACGCCGTCATCCTGGGCATGTCCAGCGTGGAGCAGCTGACACAGAACTTGGCGGCGACCGAGGAAGGGCCCCTGGAGCCGGCCGTGGTGCAGGCCTTCGATCGAGCCTGGCACCTTCGATCGTCGCCCACGAATGTCCCAACTACTTCTGCTAGGGCCAGTCCTGGCTTGAGGTGGCAGAGGGCCTCCGTCTGTCACTTCTTTTGACACCCTCACCGTGGGCCTTTATTGGCCTGTTCTTTCTCCACAGTGTCTGCTCACGAGCTGTTTATTTCCTCCATTCCCGCAATGCTCCCAGCTGCCTTCACGAGAGAAGGCTGTGCTGTGACCCACTCGGGCGTGTCCTGCTTGGACAGAGCAGGCGCTAGACCCGGCTGCCCAGCTGCTCTGCTGCCTGTCCTTCCCAAGGGCTTGCGGGGAGGGGGCAGGAGTGCAGGCTTCCCAGCCTCCTGTCCGGAATCCAGCCCGACCTCCGGACAGGGCGGCTGGAGGTAGCCCTCTCTCTGCTACGCACAAGAGAAAGGGCCATATGCCCTGAAGGTTTACCTACCATTAGAGTCACTCCCAAGAATAAAAGTCCCCAGGATGCTGTGTAACAGTTTTCATATCTGCTCTGGGTTTCAGCAGTGGCTTTACTCTTGTCTTAGCGAAAGCATCCTGTAAGACCCCCGGCCCTGGCTCGGGCAGGGGATAGGACTGGGGGGGAGGAGGGAGAGAAAGAAAGGGGCAGGAAGGGTGGCCAGGGTTCCTTTATTCCTTGGCAAACCCCCATGTCCAGGAGGCGCAAAAGGGCCAGAGGAGAGAAGCCCCGGCTCTGGGGGTGGCTCTCACGTCCCCAGACGTAATGCGGGAGCCAGTGCTGGAAGCTGGCTCCAGGTAAACAAAGGAACCCAGAGAATCCAAATAAAAGTCCAAAGCCAAGGCCTTTTTTCTAGGAAAAGTCCTCTTTGCTGTCCACAGGAGCCACCTTGCAGACAGTTTTATTCCTTATAGAAAAGCAGTCCATCCCTCTCGCCCTCCCTGCTATTCAGGGAGTGGGGTGGTTCCCACAGTCTGTCCCCAGTATCTGTCAGCAGTCATCTTCCCCCTCTGATTCTTCTGCCGACTCGGATGCGCTCTCGGGCAAGTCATCTCCCATCTGCTGGAACCTTCCAGACTGTGCATCCCACATGTATTTGATGGTGACCTTGAATTCAGCCATCTCATACCCGAAAAGCTTCTGCAAGGGACGCATAAAGGGAACCAATGGTTAGGAGGAGCAAGGGTTGGGATGCCTGGGTGGCTCAGTTGGTTAGGCAGCTGCCTTTGGCTTAGGTCATGATCCCAGGGTCCTGGGATCCCACACTGGGCTCCTTGCTCAGTGGGGAGCCTGCTTCTCCCTCTGCCTGCCACTCCCCCTGCTTATGCTCGCTTGCTCTGACAAATAAAATCTAAAAAAAAAAAAAAAAAAAGGAGGAGCAAGGGTGACATGAACCGGCCAGGGGCCCTGGTGCTACAGCCCGCTGACTGTGGCCAGGGTGGGGTGGGGTGGGGTGGGGTGGGGGGACAGACAGACTCACCAGCACACGGGCCTGCTCTGGGGTCAGCACGTCGCCCTCCTTACACACCTCGTGGTCGGACAGCAGGGTCACCACACCTACAGAGAAAGGAACCCTACACGGTGACTTCGGCACAGAGGCCCATGCACAGCTCTCTGCCCGCTGCCCAGAGCTGAGAGGGAGCTGGTTGGTCCCCTGCCCTTCCCGCCCTCCCCAGCACACTCAGGCTAAACCTGCAAGTGCTCAGCTGCCCAGGAGGGTCTGTGGGGGGATGACGGCCCCCTCACGTCCCTTAACTGCTGTGTTCTGGCTGTGAGTTACTATCCACTCTTGCCCCGACCAAGAGGTGGTCACTCAGTCCCATTTTCACCTGAGGAAATGGAGACTGGCAGAAATGAGCTGCTCAGCCACAGAGGCCAGAGGGGGTCTGTCAGGTTTGGGAGCTTGTGTTCCCGGCAGCTAAGCTGTGACCTTTCAGCTCCAGGGGTTTCCCCGTACCTCTCTTGAGGGCAGTGGGCAGGCCCAGCTGCCTCAGCTGTGGCTCCATGGAGTGGGGGAACTGCTCCAGGGGCCCAGGGCCCAGGGTCACAGTGAAAGTTGCTTTGTTTCCGGCTCGAGCGAAGTCCATTTCCGTGTATTTTGTAAACCACCTCAGGAAAAGACAAGTGGTGATGGTGGGGCTCCTGAATGGCCCACCAGCCGGGCATGAAGTCAGGCTCCCCTGGCCTCCCCTCCCTGCCCACGTTTGCTGCAGACCGCTTGGTGCTGCAGAGAACGAGGACTCAGGAGCAGTGTTCCAGGAACCAGTTTTTACTTGGTATCTCCGTACTGTACAAAGTACCCGGATTATTCCTTCCCTGTTAGTCCTGAAAAACACTTACTCATTCACTTCCTCCTTGGTGCGGTTGGTGAAAAGGAGACCGACCTCACCCCTCAACTTCTTGCTGACCTACAGAACAAAAGTGGGGTCGGCCCAGTCCCATTAGACATCTGGCAATATCTGCAGATGTTTTTGGTTGACACAGCTGGGGGGGCACTACTCTGGGTCTGCAGGTTAAAGGAGAGCCGAGCTTTAAGCCAGGCCTTGGTCTGCCCGATCCCTCCCCAGGCCAGAAGGCCAGAAACTCACCTGATGCAGGTTGTCTTTGTACTCGTCAGCTGGGCTTCGACCCAAGGCCACCATCATCACCTTGTTTTTGCCAAAGAACATCCTAGAGAGAAAAAGGGGTCCGTGAAGGAAGGGCCCCCTCCACCGTCCCCCAGTTAAGGTGTAAACCTGCTCTAGTCCCCGGGAGCCCAAACTCAGGCCCAAGCTGCTGGGCCGCAGGAGGCTTGGCCAGAGGCTCCTACTTCTTCCGTGCAGCCCTGCCGGCTCTCTGTCCACAGCCAAGGACCCCCTTCATTTTTTCCTGCCTACAGACCTCAAACATCCACAGTATTTTGTCTACTGGCCCACTGTGGGTGTTATGTGATCCCCTAGACCCCCAATCTGGATGTATGGAAGAGGCACATCACTGGTCTGAGGCAGACCAGAGTCATCACTCGTACCATCACAGATCCAGCCCAAGGACGGGTACCCGCCACGTGGCTCATGCAGCCTGCTCTCGGGTCACCGTGTGCATCTTGGAGTATACACCGACATTCTAAAACTGATGGGATGTTCCTAAAAGGACCAGATCCCAGGAGTTAAGGGAGCCCCTTCTCCTGAGGGATCACTGCTCAAACATTCCCTGACCAACTACCCAGTCCTGCCCAAGGAGCTCAATGCAAGACCAGTTTTAACAGTTAAAAAGTGCCTCTGGAGAATGTGAAGCTTTGTCCTCAGTAAGGTATCTGTGTGACCCAGATACCCAAGGGTCAATAACTGCCCCTGTGCTTTGAGAGCATCCTTGCTTCTTCTCTACGCAGGAAGGCCTTCTTACCGGCTGTGCTTCCAGGCGTTCCGGATGTCCTTCAGCTTGCTGTTCCTCATGTTGGCCACGGAGAAGATGAAAAGGTACTTGTACGTATCCACACATTTCCGAAGCTATGGGACAATTCAATGGGGTTCTGGAGTTCAAGGGGCAGCATGGGTTGGGCCTCAGATGGGGAAGAATCTGGTCTAGGTCCCTAACAACCATGGAAGTTTAGAGCTGGAGGCGTCTAGTTGTTTCCTCCTTACTTCCGTTACTGAAGCCAAGATCACGGACTACAGGGGCTCCCCTGAGGCAAAGTAGGTGTGCTCTCAAAGTGCAGGTAAGCTGAGATCCCATGGTCTCCCAGCTTTCTGACTTATCTGTGCCCGGCGTGGAATGGATTGCTTTGCTCTGCCCATTAACTGACAACCCAGAAACACTTAGCTACGCTTGGAAGGCTCCTGCTAAATGGAAATATATAAAGCCTCACTCTTTACTCACTAGGGGAGGTGGCTCATCGGCCCTGCTGTGCCCACATTGCTGATCGCTTTCTCAAGGAAAAGGAATAATTGTGCTGGAGGAGACTCTCCTCTCACCCAGCCTGTGGCCTGCAGCAGTGTAGACAGTAGGCTGGCGCATTTACTCACATCTCATAACCCCATAGATTTTTTTTTTAAAGTTACTTTATGTGGGACTTGAACTCATGACCCCGAGACCAAGAGTCGCATGCTGTACCAACTGAGCCAGCTGGGCGCCCGGTGTAACTCCACAGCTGACATTGGGCAGGCTACCAAATCTCTCTAAGCTTCCGTTAGCTAGCTGCAAAACAGCGCTAACTCCTCCCAGGTACGCTGTGAAGATGGAGTGGAACAGCACACAGAGTACTTAGTGCGGTGCAAAGTGCAGAGTAAGAGCTCAGTCAAAGCTGGAAATCATTACTATGGGAGTTTTTATTGGTGCTGCTGCTGGAGGAAAAAGGACAGAACCAGCACCTCACGGTGGTGTTTTTCTCCCCCCCCCCTTTTTTTTTTTTAAAAACAATGTTTCCCTGCCAGCCCTCTAGCCACCTTTATAAACCAAATACAAGGTCTGGAACAATAAAAAGAATGAGCTCTTACCTCTTCTATCAGGTTCTGTTTCAGTTCTAAGCCTTTCTTGGCAGTTTTGGTTAAGGAAACTAATACAAAGAAGAGAGAGAGAGGTGATAAGAGACGAATCCAGAGGCCCTGCAGACTCATTTCCATCTTCCCTTTGGCAGCTCAGCTGGACCAAAAGCCAGGGTGAGGAAAGGCAAGGCTATGTGTTCCCAGGGTCCTAAGAGTGCCTACTCTAGTGTTCCTGAGCCTGGACATCCCCTGACATATCTCCTATTACTTAGACAAACCAGATGTTCCTGCATCCCTCTTAGTTCAGCTAAACTAAGATTCTGTACTGCAGTGTGGGGGCAGGGCTTGCTCCTGTTACTGGAGTGCTTCTGGTGGCTGGCTCAGGCGGGTCCCTTTCTGCTCTCTGCCATGGTGCACAGAGAAAACCTTTGGTGGCCTCTGCTGGGGAACAATGAATCTGGGGACTCTGTCTCCTCTGCTCCATCTTGTTCTGCAGTTTGGACTCATGGATAAAGCACTGCCTCTCTGGGGAGGGCAAGCACCTCTGCCCAAGAGCTAGGGCTCAATTTCCTCTTATCCAGAAGGGTATGGCATTTGCCAGATCTCACCAGGGCTCCCTCTACAGAACCCAATCATTCCACAAACACTTAACAGAGCATCAAATGCAAAGCTAAGGGTACCCCCCGTAATGGGGCAATTTTTGTTCATCCTGCCTGGCATATACGTGGAACAATAATCTCACTGGTCAGGGTAAGGGCAGCACAGGAGAGTAAACACAATGCCCTTGTCCATTTCCCACCACTTCCACTGCTACAACTGTGGACCAAGCCAGCGCTACCCTCTCTTGGATTACTGTTGGTCTCGCTCCTTCCAACTTTGCCTTCTCTCCCCACTTTCCCCAGTCTATTATCAATAAGGCAACTAGGGTGATTTTTTTTTAAGCTTTTTTAGAGAGGGAGAGGTGGGGGGAGGAGCTGATGGAAAGGGAGAGAGAATCTTTTTTTTTTTTTTTTTTTTAAGATTTTATTTATCTATTTGACAGAGAGAGGGAACACAAGCAGGGGGAGTGGGAAAGGGAGAAGCAGGCTCCCCGCCAAGTAAGGAGCCCGATGCGGGGCTCAATCCCAGGACCCTGGGACCATGACCTGAGCGGAAGGCAGATGCTTAACAACTGAGCCACCTAGGCGCCCCTGGGAGAGAGAATCTTAAGCAGGCTCCACCCCCAGCACAGAACCTGAAGTGGGGCGCGATCCCACCACCCTGAGATCATGACCTGAGCCAAAACCAAGAGTCTGACGCTCAACCGACTGAGCCATCAAGGTGCCCCTAGCGTGATCTTTTAAAATTTAAACCATGTCGGGGTCCCTGGGGGGCTCAGTCAGTTAAGTGTCGGACTTTGGCTCAGGTCATGATCTCAGGGTCCTGGGACTGAGCCCTGTGTTGGGCTCCCTGCTCAGCAGAGTCTGCTTGTCCCTCTCCCTTTGCTCCTCCCCCCGCTCGTGTTCCGTCTGTCTCTCAAATAAATAAAATCCTTAAAAAAAAAAAAAAAAAAGTAAACCATATCCATCTCTGCTCAAGCTCTCGGATGGCTACAGGTGCAGTACCTGGGTGTGAAAGCCAATTCCTTGGGAAGGTTTATAAACCCCAACCTACTCCCTCTTCTTTGTGTACTCTGCTCCAGCCACACTGGCCTCTTGTCCCAGAACACATCAAACGTGCTCTCAATACAGTCCCTTTGCACTTTATCTTCTCTCTCCTTGGAACACTATGCTCTGGGGTAACTCCGTGGATGGCTCACTTCCTTTCTTTAGGTTTCTGCCTATTTGTCAGCTCATCAGAGACCTTCTCTGGTTGCACTAAACGAAATAACATCACTTCTTTATCTCACTTTTAGTCCGTAAGACTCATCACGATCTGACTTGATTCGACTTTTGGTGTTTTGGGGAGGATATATTTCCTATGACTAAAACTTTAAGCTCAATGAGGACTCTAGGCTTTCCTTACTGTAACTGCTGTATCCGCCCAACGCCTACAGTGCCAGGCCCCTAAGTGCCTGTTTCAGCCTGGGTGAAAGAGACTACCACATAGTAGTCAGGAATGGTCTCTCAGGAGGTGCCTTATGAACTGACAACTGAAACAGACCAAACCACATGAAGATCTAAGCATAAGCATGCTACGCAGAAACAACTGCAAGCAAAAGGGCCAGAGCCGGGACTAAACCTTCCCAAAGGAAAGGTCCCACCACGGCCAGGGTGGTGGGAGCGCAGAGAGCTAAGGGAGAGGAGCTGAAGTGGGAAAGGTGGGTCAACGCGAGATCGGGCGCAGCCCGGGTGCTCAAAAGCTGTTTTCCGGCCTAGGAAGCCTTGGAAGGGCACCCGAGGACCGGCAGTCTCCGCTCCCCTGACCCGACCAGGCTCCAACCCCCTCCGGTGCGCCAGCGGCCCCGAAGCCCTGTCGCAGTTTCCAGAGAGCCGGCGGAGTTCCTCGCGCACGCCCCGACGTCCCAGTCGGTGCCCCTCAAGCCCCCACCGCAGCCGGCACCCTCTCGGCGGAGCTGCCCATCGGGTCTCGAAGCCCCCTCGCTCACCTTTCTTGTCGCGCTTGGATTTGGGCATCGCGCTGCAGGCACATGCGGCGGAAGGCGGTGCTGCCTGCTAGGACCCCGGCGGCGCGGGGGCCTATGGGACGGCCCTCGGGGGCTGCCCCCACGCGTGCCTGACCCAATCCGCGCCGCAGCCCGCCTGTCCCCGCCCGGCTGTCTCCAGGGCGACTTCCCGCGCGCCCGGGGGCCTGCGCGCCCGGGGGCCTCCGAGCCCGGAGTGCCTCGGCGAGGGCTTCGCGGGAGGTCCCAACTCTATGGTCTGCGGGGGCGGAGCCTGCGGTCGGGTGCCTGACGGGCCGGCGGCGGGCCGACCCAGGCTCCTATCATGGCGGCGCTGGCTGCGGCTCTACGGCTCTGGCTCTGGGCTGCCCTGCTTGTCCTTGCGGCCGCGGTCTACGAAGACCAAGTGGGCAAGTTTGATTGGTACGTGCGTGTGGGGCCTGTTCGGGAAATGTATGGCTATTTTGTCAGTACCAGCCTTGTGCCTGCTACAAGGAGGACGGGGTTACAGGCAGCAGGACTGGCTGCAGAACTTGTGGGGCCCAGTGCAAAATGAAAATGTGGGACACCCCCGTTCAAAAGTTAAAGAGGTTTGAGATGGCCACAACAGAGCATTAAACGGAGCGTCAGGGGCGCTTCTAAGCCAGTCTCTGTGTGACAGGTTGCAGGTTCGCGAAACGGGCCCTGACATTCAAGCATGCTTGGGGTTCTGGTCAGAGGTCACCGTTCCTTCCTCCCCGTCAGGCCGTTTCTGTGACTGTCAGGTTTCTGATCTACTGGGTGTCGGGGGTCGACAGCCCCTCAGTGAACTCTCATTCTTCCTCGAATTGGCATCTCTTGGGTATGTGAACAGGGGCTTGGGTCTCACTACGAATCCTAAACCGAGTGCCCTTTCTCCTCTCTTTCAGCCCAACCTGGTCCTGGGCTCAGAACAGGGCCAGCAAGTCTCACATCAGCTGGAGGTGCCATTCATAGAGATGCCATTTACTCATTCACTTACTCAGTTTTCCCTCCCTCCCGCCCCCTTCCTTAAGGCCCAGCAATTAAGGTGTACTTTTGTTGGAGACTAAATTTTGGCACTTAAGGGTTGTGTGACTTGAGAAAGTGACTTATCTGCTCTGTGCCAAGGTTTCTTTATCTGTAAAATGGGCTTATTCATAGTTCATTATTACCTACAGTAGTTGTAAGGATGAATGAGATCATTCTTTTAAGTTAGCACAATGCCTGGCTCATTGAGTACAGTTAGCGTTACCCATTGTTATTTCTATTCAGAGAACAGTTTATTCTTCAGAGCCTAGCTCAGATACCTCCTCCTCTGTGAAGTCTTTTCTGTATCAGATACATTGATTCCCGTATTTGTTGCTTGCCTGTAATATGCCAACAATTGTTCTAGGTGCTGTGGATAGAGAGATAAGAAGGAGCTCAGTCTGGTGGGGCAGTTGTATATGTATGACAGTGGGATAAATGCAACGTAAGTCGTATTTTTAATGATGTGGGCAAATGCTCACAATGTAACGTGCGTATTACACATATATAGTCTATATGTTAATGTTGTATGATTCCAACTTAGTGGAATACTAGATATATATAATTCACAAATAGAAAAGTAAACAGGAGGAAATATCCTGAAACATTAAAAAGTTTATGGTGGTGGCATTTAGGCATTTTAAATCTTTAAAAATACTTTTATGTATTTTTCACATTTTCTACAATGAGCAGACATTACTTTAATTCTTCTTCTTTTTTTTTTTTAGAGAAAGAGCATGAGCGGGAAAGGGGCAAAGGGAGAGGAAGAGAGAGAGAGAGTCCTAAGCAGGCTCCATGCTCAGTGATACAGGGCTTGATCTCACGACCCTGAGATCATGACCTGAGCCGAAATCAAGAGTGGGACACTTAATTGAGGCACCTAAGCGCCCCGAGCAGGCATTACTTTTACAGTCCAGATAAAATATAACAATATTTTAAAACAGAGCATGGGAATTAGAGTCAGAAGGTCTTAGTCTTGTGTTTTATTTCTGACTGTAATTACTTGACCCCAACAGACCTTAGTTTACTTATCTGTAAAATGAGAGTAATAATTTTTCCTTTTAAAATAAAGTAATAACACTTGTCCTATGCATTTCATAGAGTGTTAAATGGATGTAGCGAGAATTAAGTATGTGAAAATACAGATAGAAATTGTCAAACATCCTCTAAGCCTGTGTCTCTACTCTCTGCTTAGTTTCTTTCCTTTTTTTTAATCAGACCAAACAATATCACAAGAGAAATTTCATATAGATGCCACGTGTGTTTAGTTTGCCAGAGATGAGAGTACTTTTTCCTTAACAGCGGTGTGCAAGCACCTCCTGTGTACTTGGTAGTGCGCCATTCAAAGCTAATTATATTCCCTTTATGCTTAGAGAAGCGTGTTGAAAGTGATGGGATATGTTCCAAGGAAAGTATGAGTAATGAATCAAGTGGATCCTGAACATGGAGTGGGCTCGAAAAGGCTGTAGAAAACAGAAGCCTGACCCAATCTGTCTCTGTAGAAACAGAAACCCAACCCAGTTTCGTTGGAAAATTTGCATGATTTTTTTTCTTCAGGGGTCAGTGAAAATAGAAGGGCAAGTTGGATTGTATGCTTGTGGATGACAGGCTTTGTGTCTCTTCCCTCATGTAATAGTCCCACTATTAATGAATACAGAGAGGACTAATGTTTGTTCCAGTAGGATTTAGGCCAGGTGTTCTTTTCGGTGGCACTTGAGATAATATGTGCTTGCATTTAGAAGTAAGGCTTGTGGGGGCACCTGGGTGGCTCCGCTGGTTAAGCATCTGCCTTCGGCTCAGGTCATGATACCAGGGTCCTGGGATTGAGCCCTGCATTGGGCTCTGCACTCAGCACGGAGTCTGCTTGTCCTTCTCCCTCTCCCCCTGCTCGCTCTTTCTGTCTTTCTCTCTCTCTCTCAAATAAATAAATAAAATCTTAAAAAAAGGGTGCCTACATGGCTCCGCTGGTTAAGCATCTGCCTTCGGCTCAGGTCATGATACCAGGGTCCTGGGATTGAGCCCTGCATTGGGCTCTGCACTCAGCATGGAGTCTGCTTGTCCCTCTCCCTCTCCCTCTCCCCCTCCCCCTGCTCGCTCTCTCTGTCTTTCTCTTTCTCTCTCAAATAAATAAATAAATAAAATCTTAAAAAAAAAAAAAGAAGTAAGACTTGTGCTGCTTATCTCTTAGGGTGTATTCTCTCTTCTTATTCCCTTGGTTTCTGACTCCGTTGCATAGAAATCTTGCTTTTGGTCAGATCTCATTGACGGACATTCCTCACATGTCCTAAGATAGGTCTTTTCCCACAGCATTTTGTGCAGGGATGATTTTGGCCCCTCACATTTCTCTGTCCTCTTCCTTAGGAGACAGCAGTATGTTGGGAAGCTCAAGTTTGCCTCCTTGGAATTTTCCCCTGGATCCAAGAAGTTGGTTGTGGCCACAGAGAAGAATGTGATTGCAGCATTAAATTCTCGAACTGGGGAGATATGTGAGTGACCTGCATAGGCCGGTTAGCTTGGGATGGAATGGCTGACCGTAGTGAATCCAGGATGGCCCATGGCTTGTGTAGTCTTCCTGGCTGCTTCCCAAGTAAGGGACATGTTGCCGAAAGATGCATCTCTTACTGGATTCTGATACTTGTTTTTCAGTTGTGTTGTTTTTGAATATCAACTATTTTCCTATAACTGGCCTTTTTAGTTTAGCCCCCCAGCCTGAGTCCAAAGAGTTCTTAAGATATTATTTCAAAATATTTTTCTATTTCTGTTTTCTACTCTGCAGTAAAGATTTGGATGCCCCCCTTAAATTACTTATGCTGCTTTTATGGATGTTTTTAGGCACGAAATTATGGAAATATAATTTACGATCACTATTTTTCTTGTGAATCATAGAGATTCTGTTAGTTTTGTCATTCATTTATAAGTTTGGGGTGGTAGAGGGTATGGGAAGTGAGGAGACTTCAGATTGGGACAGGAGTGGCTCCTCTCAAACATTCCTCCCCTCATTACCCAGTGAGTATGAAGGGATCATTGCCAGTTAGGTGTAATCCTTCTCTTCCTCGAAATAAAATTAGATACCGCAGTGCAAAGACCTCTTCGGTTCTCTCCTACCTGTCTTCTTGGATGCCTCTCTCCAGTTTATAGTAATGTCTGACTCTCGTGTCTCTCAGTGTGGCGCCATGTTGACAAGGGCACGGCAGAAGGGGCTGTGGATGCCATGCTGCTCTACGGACAAGGTAAGCGGAGTCCTGCTTGGTCTCTATTGTGGTGTTGGCTCCATCTCCCCATTCCTCGGTTCCTTCCTTTGTACCGGGTCTGCTAGGGAAAGCAGAAGGGGTGTTCCCAAAAGAAAAGGACAGGTATTGCAAATAACTTCTATTCGCATCCATACCTCAGATGTGCGGCCATTGCTCCCAGACCATCAGAGGAGGCCACAGAGCACCAGTTGGGGAGGTGACTTCACCATGGTCTTTTCTCTTCCAGATGCAATCACTGTGTCCAATGGAGGACGGATCATGCGTTCCTGGGAGACTAACATTGGGGGCCTGAACTGGGAGATTACCTTGGACAGTGGCAGGTAGAGGGCAAGAAGCTGTATTTCATCTAGGCTTGGCTCGAGGCTTTGCTAGAACACAGGTCTGCGTGGACAGCAATTCAGGATCTTAAGTTTTGTTTTGTTTTGTTTTAAGATTTTATTTATTTATTTGAGACAGAGAATGAGAGACAGAGAGCATGAGAGGGAGGAGGGTCAGAGGGAGAAGCAGACTCCCCGCTGAGCAGGGAGCCCGACGTGGGACTCGATCCCAGGACTCCAGGATCATGACCTGAGCCGAAGGCAGTAGCTTAACCAACTGAGCCACCCAGGCGCCCCCCTCCCTTTTTTTTTTTTTAAAGATTTTATTTATTTATTTGAGAGAGAGAATGAGAGACAGAGAGCATGAGAGGGAGGAGGGTCAGAGGGAGAAGCAGACTCCCAGCAATTCAGGATCTTTTGACATTTTTTTTGCACGGGCCACTGAAGAGCCAAAGAACATCAAACACCCCACGTTTTGATGCCAAGGCCATGGAACACGTGGTTACTCTGCCCGTGTTTATTGAGCACCTGTTAGGTGCAGAGCTCTGTGCTAGGTGCAATATTTATTCTTGCCCTTGAATGCTGCTCCTAATCGTACCGTGACGTGAGAACTCTGAATGTCCTAGGTATAGGAGTGTAATATAAACCTTTCAGTGTTTTAATTTTATGTTGAGAGAACAGCTTGGGCTGCCGCTACGTCTTCGCTGGGGTTGTTTCAATTATAGGGTCGTTTGCAATGGGGTACACCTCTTCTGATAGTAATTTATAACACTTGGCGCGCCCCCAGGCAGTGGGAACCCACATGTGACCGTGAGAAGGTTTCTGTTATCAAGAAACACATGGTCAGCTGGGGGAGGCAGGCACGTAGGCTGTAATGACAGCACGGGGTGAAGGATGCCGTGGTGGAGGGACAGCCTGCACGCTGGGAAGTCCTAGGGGAAGGAGGGGCTTCACGGGGCTTCAGGGAGGCAGTAGAGCAGAGTGGTAGAAAGCACAGCCTCCCAGGTCAGCTCACCAGAAGCGGAGCCGGTATGAGGATCCTGATGCGTTTGACCCCAAGGCCTGTTTTCTTACCTAGCAAGCTACAGTGGTGGTGTTCCAGATTGCTCTGGTCTGAGACCCTGGAGGTGCTGGGCAGTGCTTACCCCTGCACCTGTGCTCAGTTTCCAGGCACTTGGGCTGGTAGGCCTGCAGGAATCAGTGAGGTACATTGCAGTCCTGAAGAAGACCACTCTTGCCCTGCATCATCTCTCCAGTGGGCACCTCAAGTGGGTGGAACATCTCCCCGAAAGGTAAGGCCACCACCTTCCCACCGAGTGATGGCTGCCTTGTCCTGCTCTCTACAAGCTCCTGTTTCTCCCTGAGGGTTGAAGTGTTTGTTCTGACTCAGGCTCTCCTTATGTTGGCATCGTGTGTTGGGCTCACTAGATGTAGGCCAGCACTCAAAGGCTGTGCTCCTTCTGGCATTTCCTTTGCAGCGAGGAGAAAATTCTCAAACTGGGCACTAGAGACAGTCCAGCAAGGGGAATGGTTCCTTGCTTACGGTCATAGCACTCTGGGCTTTCTGACTTCCAGTTCAAGTCCGACTGAGCCTTTCATTCTGTTATGAATCAGAACAACTCAAGAAGAGCCCAGGGTAGGGACTGAGGGAGGTTTGAGATGGTTTCCAGAGGTCCTATTTGTGGAAGGCATTGAAGCTGGGAAGGATCAGGACAGAGGGAGGAAAGGAAAAGATTTGCTCAGACCTGTGGCCATTTTCAGGGTGTAAAAACTCAAATTCGAATGTGGCCAAGTGCATGGCACCCCTGAGCAAAGCAGGCCCAGCGGGGATTGCTGGCAGCTGCAGTGTGCCTGGCTTACCTCCAGGGGGCAGCCGTACTTAGCCAGTTGGCGCCCTATAGGTATGCCTAGCGGTGTCTCTCCTACTTTTTTTTTTTTTTTAAAGATTTTATTTATATATTTGACAGAGAGAGACACAGCGAGAGAGGGAACACAAGCAGGGGGAGTGGGAGAGGGAGAAGCAGGCTTCCCGTGGAGCAGAGAGCCCGATGCGGGGCTCGATCCCAGGACCCTGGGATCATGACCTGAGTCGAAGGCGGACGCTTAACGACTGAGCCACCCAGGCGCCCCGCCTCTCCTACTTTTTAAGGAGAGCTAGAAATCTGATTTTTACATGTAAAGTCTCAGTTCTAAATGTTGATGACTATTAAAAAAACAAAACAAAACTGGGAGCCAAACAAATCCTACTTGGGGACTGCTAGGTTGTGACTAGAGGACCCCTGAGGGTGGGCCTGTGGCTGAAGCTGTTGCTCCTTGCTTTTTTTCCCTCTCTTAGTGACAGCATCCATTACCAGATGATGTATTCCTACGGGTCTGGGGTGGTGTGGGTCCTCGGAGTTGTTCCCTTCAGCCACGTGAACATCGTCAAGTTTAATGTGGAAGATGGAGAGATTGTTCAGCAGGTACGGCTAGGCGTCTGGCTTGAGGAGCCTTGCAGATTGTGGAGGGGAATAGATGGAGCCCTTCTTTGCCTCAGGGAACCAGGGAACTTGGCAGATGCGAAAGCCATCCATGGTCCCTGATTCTGATCACTTGGAAGCTGCTTTCTCGTCATGGAGCATTTGTTTAAAGCCCTCACATTCATGCATGGTGCTCTCCTGCGGTGGCTGGAAAATTATGTAGGTTTTTTTCATTGCCTGCGAGTTTCTTAGGAGGTAATACTCTGAAATAGTGATAGGAAACCACGTATGTCAAACACGGGAGAGAAGCGGTTGTCTGAAGTATTGGGTCTTAAAAATGACCTGGTATATTTTTCCAGTGACCAGAAAGGAAACCCTGATTTTCCTCAGTTTTGGAGCTCTCAAGAAGTTGGGAGGGATGGGAGGAAGTCCTTTGGAACCAGCCATGAAGAACCTTCGAGCTTAGCCCCTGTGAGATTGGTGGGGACCTTGCTGATGAGCAGGGAGGAAGATGTAAACATTCTCACAAACCTCCCGCTACGATGTCTTTCCTGTAGGTCAGGGTGTCAACCCCCTGGCTTCAGAGTCTCACTGGAGCCTGTGGTGTGGTGGATGAGGCTGTCCTGGTGTGCCCTGACCCGAGCTCACGGTCCCTCCAGACCTTGGCCCTGGAGACAGAGTGGGAGTTGAGACAGATCCCACTGCAGGTGAGAGGTAGTGTTGCTGCTCCCTGGCCCAAGGCCTTGCCTTTGTTGCTTAGAAAAGTCTTTCTCCCAGTGACACTGCTTCCTTCCTGAGCCTTGGCAGTTGTTGGGAGAAGGTTAGGCTTCTGGCTGAACTGGTGTAGGGGAAATGGGTCACTCTTCTCTTTAGGGAGCCGGGATGGGGGCTTCTGGAGCCACATGCCAAGGCCTAGTTACTTTCACTGGCAAAGTGGGACCGAGGAAGGAGGCCTGGGATGGATTAGTGGATCAGTGACTTGCCCGAATGTAGCGCTAATCCTCTTTCTTCTTGCCCTTCAGTCTCTTGACTTAGAATTTGCAGGTGGATTCCAGCCCCGGGTCCTGCCCACACAGCCCAACCCAGTGGATCCTTCTCGGGCCCAGTTCTTCCTGCAGTTGTCCCCGAGCCACTATGCCCTGCTGCAGTACCATCACGGAGTCCTGAGTCTGCTCAAAACCTTCCCACAGGTAACCGCAGGCAGCGTGGTGCTAGGATTCGGGAGGGTCTAGCCAAGATGTGCTACTGGAAAGCCCTGCCTCTGAATCTGTAGGTGTTTGCTCTGGATCCAGACATCTCTCTGTGTGTGGTTTGAGAAGGGTTCGCTTTTGAGCAGAAACGGAATACCTTTTCTTCTGAGAGTCACAAAGGATCTTTAGAGTAAAAGTGGCGCCTTCTCTGAGTCCACAGGAGAGTGGGGATGTTAATTCAAGCTTCCCTATGGATACTAAGAACAGTATGAGATTGAGGGCCAGCGTGTGCCTGTGTTGGAGGTAGGGGAAAGGCCTGTTTTCAGCTATAGATGCCCCTGGGGCCTCCCTCTGTTCTCAGGTGCCCTGGCTGCTGTGCTTCCAAGTCAGGAGCACGTTCAGCTCCAAGGCCGAGGGACCTCCCTGTAGAGATGCTCCTCTGTGAGGCCGCTGGCTGGTGTAGGCCCCATTTAGGAACTGACACTTCGCTTTATTCCTAGGCTGCCCTCGTGAGCTTTGCCACCACTGGGGAGAAGACAGTGGCTGCAGTCGTGACTTGTCGCAGTGAAATGGTGAGTATCGAGAGTAACAGCTAGCGCTTGGGGGTTCTCCTTCCTTATGTCTCCCAGGAGCCCTGAGAACTAAAAGTCGGGGCAGTTTGAACCCAGGGGGCAGGCAGCTGTTGAGAAGTAAGTTCTCACTTGCTCTATAGCGCTTTCAGCATCAGCGGCCCCCTTGTCCCCAGGAGTGGGACCCTCATAGTACAACCCCACTTTCATCTGAGGCTGTTAGGAGCTACATAGGCTCTGCGAGCAGGAGTGAGGGGTGACGTTTGTCTTCTCCCAGGTGCTAAGATGACACAGAAGGGAGGGCTTCATTTCGGTGACTTGGGGGTGACCCTGTGGGTTAAATGTTCTCTTCTGTCTTTCTCTTTTCCCTAGCAGAAGCCTAGCGGTTCTGAAGATGGGTCACTGGGGAGCTTTGCGGAGAAGCCCAGTGCTCAGGTACGGTGTGGCATTGGGCAATGTACAGGACCTGGGCCCCAGGGAGGCTGGGAGTGGGTCTCCCGGAGTTATCAGCCTCAGATGGGGTTTGCCGCTCGCCGTAAATCATGCTTGTCTGGATCCTTTGTAGTTGGGATGTCTGAAGTAGAATCCGTAGAACCTGTTCTTAACCACTTTTTTCTCCGGCTCTGTTGTGTCTTCTGCGCCCCTGGCTCGTGTTGCTGAGCGGTGATCTGTGCGGTTGGGCTGGAGCGGAGCATGGGCCCCCGGGCGGTGCGCACCTGCTCTGTCTTCTGTCTCCTGAGCTCTTCTGAAGAGCTTTGTGATTTCCTTGCTGGGGTCCTCCTTCTCTTGGGGAAGTCTGCTGCGCTGTACTGACTTCCTTCTGAAACAAGTATCGTGCTTGTTATCCTGTTTACTTACATACCTTGTTTCTGCCTTGGGATTTAGCTTTCTTTTTTCCTTTTATTTTCCTTCGTGTATATTTCTTCTCTTGGCCTGGTCCTTCTCTAGGGTAGTTAACCCCAATTCTTGGACTTCCTTTGTGGGGCTTGGCTTTGGGGGATATCTTTATTGAGCCCTGCTGTCCGTACCCGTAGGACTCACTGACTTGCTTCAACCAGACCTACACCATTAATCTCTACTTAGTGGAGACAGGTCGGCGGCTGCTGGATACCACCATCACCTTCAGTCTGGAACAGAATGGCACTCGGCCAGAGCGGGTGAGTCGGAGCCTTTGTCTTCAGGCTCCGTCCCGGGGGCTTCTCAGCATGGGCCTCCCTTTCCTCACGGCCAGGCCTTGGGTCCTGGGTTAGGGCTCTCTGGACATGGGCTCTAGTTCTTCCTGAGTAGCTGACTTGTTATAAGGCCCCGTGAATAGTAGTTGAAGCAGGTATCATTTATTCTAAGTGGTGAGCGTGCCAGGCACTGTGCTGAGCTCTTTGTTTACGCCCTAATCAATTTAGCTCTCTCACCAGCCTTGTGAAGTGCTTATTATTGCCCTTGTTTTACAAATGAAACTGGACCTTGTGAGATCCAGGACCCTGTCCAGAGTCACAGGGCTCATAAGACGTCACCAGTGCCCCAGCCTGCACTTTCGGTCGGCGCCTACGTGGCCACTGTGCACATTTAGGGTGTTCTTCAGCCTCTCTGGGCTGTGGCTTCTTCGTCTCCAAAACGGAAGCTCTCACCTTGGCCGCCGGCTCGCTCTGTGGGGTGTGACTGGAGCACAAGGGATGACGCGGTGCCTGGGAAGCACTGAGGTTCCCCCTTGGAGAGGTCTGAGCTGCAGCCTCGCACCACTGCGCTGGCTCTGACGCATTCACGTTACCTTCTTGGGGTCTAGATAGTAAGCTGTGTTGCTTAGACAGCGAAGCACCCCGTGTCATGGGCCTTTAACAACTCCTGATGCCTTGAATTTGGGGGTCCGGTGTTCAGAGGCATTCGGATTCCAGCTGACTGCAGTGGTTGGGACTCTGCTTACAGCTCTTCGTCCAGGTGTTCTTGAAGAAGGACGACTCGGTGGGCTACCGGGCCTTGGTGCAGACAGAGGATCACCTGCTACTTTTCCTGCAGCAGCTGGGTGAGCAGACCTCACTCAGCCCATTTTTTTTAGGCTGGCCCAGATTTCTAGTCAGACTATATTTTTGGGGCCATGGATTGGCTTCTGGGAGAGATTCCAGTGGAGTGTAGGCCTGAATATTTTTTAGAGCCATATGCCATCTGCTTTTGAATAATCCCTTAGCATTCTAGGGTGGGGTCTGCTTCTCTGCCTGAGACAAGAGCTTCTGGAATCCCTGAGCCACAGAGAAGAGCCTTCAGGCGATGGGGGAGGCAGGCATGGCTTTCATAACCAGGGTTTCTGTAGCAGGGAAGGTGGTGCTGTGGGGCCGGGAGGAGTCGTTGGCGGAGGTGGTGTGCCTGGAGATGGTGGATCTGCCCCTGACGGGTGCGCAGGCCGAGCTGGAAGGAGAATTCGGCAAGAAGGCAGGTATGCACAGAGGACGCCGGGACGGCACCGTGGCTGGGGGCGCTGCTCTGGGAATGGGTCTGGTAGTTAGGCCGCAAGGGATGCTGGCTCACGGCATCCCCGGCTTCCCGGGCACAGTCTTTTTGCCCATGTGCGTGCAACTAGCTCTGTGAGCAGTTTCCAGTGCCTTCGTGGCCACGTGGTTTGGGTAACCATTCTTTTCTCTGAAAGGAGCCACTTAGGAACCCCTCTGTGGAAAGATCCTGAGGAAAAAGAGTCTTAACTTAGTAGAATCATAGCTACCACTGCCTCAGTACCTCAGATCTGCCAGGCAGATGTGTCACACCTTGTCCCCCAGGCACCAGCCACGTCTTTCTGGAGAGGTGTGACGGGGTTGATGGGGTTGTGGTAACCGGCGGTGCCCTCTGGCGCCTGCCAGTCCCAAGCCTGAGGATGGACTCGGTTCCCTCCACGCTGGTCAGTCCTGCCTCCCGCCTCTTCCTCCCGTCCCTTCACCTTGCTCCGCGCCATATGTACTGAGGGCCTCTTCTGGGCCAGGCACCCCGGTAGGCATTGCGGGTTTTCTTGAGCCGAGGATTAATTTGACTTTACTGTTTATTTCTGCTGCCCGGATCCAGCAATTCAAGGTAAAATCTGCTTCCTGCTGCCCTGTTGTTCGTTGCTTGCCCACGTGGCTAGCTTTTGGTAAATTCTTTGTTTTTCCTGGCCTGCATCAGTGAGGTACATACTGTGTGTGCATGGACCGCTGTGCCTGTGATTTGTCCTGTTTGCCCCTCACTTCTCTTCCTTGCGCTGAGGTTGCTGGGGAGTAGGATACACAAAGGCACTACTTTTTAGTAAGCACTCACCGTGGACCCCGCATGGTGTGAAGTCCTGTGTGTAGGTCATGTGGTCTTCGGACTACATGCGATTTTATACACGGGGAACCAGAGGCCAGAGGTTATGTACATTTCCGGGTCACCCAGCTAATAAGTAGTAGAGCTGGGATTTTAATCCAGGCTGCCAGACTCCAGACATCATGCTCTTTACTCATGCCGCCTTGTTCTGGTGGCCACGTTGACCCTGTGGGGGAGACTTGAGGGTGGCGTCCTCATTGACAGGGTCAGGGGTGAATGATAGCCATGGGGGTTGGTGGCACATAGGTCTGTTGGGTGTAGGTTTAATAGCGGACAGGGTGGGAGTAGAGCAGTGGGTAAGGGAAATGCCTGTCTGCAGCACACTTACCTCTGCATCCTGCACCCCCACACCCTCCCCTCATCTGGTTTTGTTGTGGCACTCTGATGCCTTCCTCTGGCCATCCTGGATGTGGGCTGTGGTGGAGACATGCTCAGCATGGCCGCGTCCTGCATGGCTGATCCCTGACCTCCTGGTCTCTTCCAAGATGCCAGGAGGTGGGGGTATTGTGAGCCAGGAAAATAGGTTTTGGAAGTTCCTGCATGGCTGTACCCGAGTGTGAGAGTGGTAGCTTCAGATAAAGGACTGCCCTTTGGGCTTGCAGCCTGGTGTGTGGATGACTTGAGTGCTCTACAGGAGTGGGAGAGACCCCTCATTAGAAGAAGCCCCTTGCTGGAAACACCTAGTCTGATGAGGGGTGAGCCTCAGTTGTGTTACCTTTTCCTTGACACCAGACGGCTTGCTGGGGATGTTCCTGAAACGCCTCTCGTCCCAGCTTATCCTACTGCAGGCGTGGACTTCCCACCTCTGGAAGATGTTTTACGACGCTCGAAAGCCCCGAAGTCAGATTAAGAATGAGATCAACATTGACACCCTAGCCAGAGATGAATTTAACCTCCAGAAGATGATGGTGATGGTGACAGCCTCGGGCAAGGTGAGAGGAACCTTCTGAGGTTCCGTGAGTGGGAAGTAAAAAGTATTTGGTGGGGGATAGCGCTGGTTCTAATTTCCAAGGATAGAATCAGTTCTTCGGTTTGTCTTTCTAGTAGTGAGCCAGTTATTTGTTTATCTTGCAGCTTTTTGGCATTGAGAGCAGCTCTGGCACCATCCTGTGGAAACAGTATCTCCCGAATGTCAAGCCAGACTCCTCCTTTAAACTGATGGTCCAGAGGACTACTGCCCATTTCCCCCATCCCCCACAGTGCACCCTCCTGGTAAAGGACAAGGTGAGGCTGTACTCCTCGGATTTGAGCCAGAGTGGGTGTGGCTTTTTAGTGTTTTGTAAGTTGAATTTCTCCTGGGCCTTTGGAATTCTGGGAGGGCTAGGGACAGGTGTTCAGGGGTTAGAGCTCTGTTTGTTCCAGCTGTTTGTCTGAGTGGAGGAAGCATCCAGGACCGAGGGGGGTTGACTCTGGAGGGGGTGTGATGTCACCAGACCTGGAACAAGCCAGCCCTCCTCCTTCCCAAACACAGGCCACTGTTAGCAGCTGAGCGGCTACTTTCTCTTTAGACGAGGGAGAGCAGGACACAAAGCTATTTATTTCTGCCTCCCAGAATTAGCTGGATTTTTGTGGATTCACTCTAGCGCCATTAGAAAGGGGCACTTTCTCTCTCTCTCCTTCTGTCCCTCCCCCTGCTTGTGCTCTCTCGCTCGCTCCCTCTCAAGTAATAAAAATAAAATCTTTTTTGAAGAAAGGGTGGGGGGCGCTGGGTGGCTCAGTCAGTTAAGCGTCTGCCTTTAGCTGAGGTCATGGTCTCAGGGCCCTGGGATCAAGCCCCACATCAGGCTCCCTGCTCAGCAGAGAGTCTGCTTCTCCCTCTCTCTCTGCCCCTCCCCCTGCTTGTGCTCTTTTGCTGTCTCTCAAATAATAAAAATAAAATCTTTAAAAAAAAGAAAGGGCACTTTCTAGGCTTGGTAGGCACCGCTGGAATGGCTGCCCGGGGTTAGTGAATCGGTACTTGACCATTTTTTTTTTTTTTAAATAATATTTTATTTATTTATTTGAAAGAGAGACAGCAAGAGCGAGAGACGGAACACAAGCAGGGGGAGTGGGAGAGGGAGAAGCAGGCTTCCCGCTGAGCAGGGAGCCCAAAGCGGGGCTCAATCCCAGGACCCTGGGATCTTGACCTGAGCCGAAGGCAGATGCTGAACAACTGAGCCACCCAGGCGCCCCGGTACTTGACCGTTTTGTTTGTTCCTCAGCGTGTCCAGTACTTGGGTAGCTTTGGAGCCACAGGGGCAATTTGACCGTTTCCCTTCTGACACATTAGCCTCGGTTCACCTTCAGGCAAAACTATTTTGCGCAAATAGGGAATCCACACAGAGGGGTCCCGGGAATCTGTCACAGTTGAGCTGAAGTCCCAGCTCTCCAGATTTACCCTTAGCACTTGCGTCCTTTCCCTGCTGCTGGAGTCTGACAGTTTGCTTGTCCGTGTCAGGAGACGGGAATGAGTTCTCTGTATGTCTTCAATCCCATCTTTGGCAAGTGGAGTCAGGTGGTTCCCCCACTGCTGAAGCGGCCCATCTTGCAGTCTTTGCTTCTCCCCATCATGGATCAAGACTATGCCAAGGTGCTGCTGTTGATCGATGATGAGTATAAGGTATGAGACTTGAGAGTGGCTGGAGAGCGCCTGGGGGGGTCGGGTGTGGGGAGGGTGGTCCAGCAGCAGTTCATGGCCAGAGCTGGAGCTCTGCAGTCAGCACGTGTGTGGGCTTGAAGGGCATCTTCCTACAGCTGTGGAAACTCAGGCTCTTAGCAAAAGTAGATTTAAGCCCTATTTGGGTTCAGTGGACTTTAATTCTTTTAAGATTGACTTTTATTCTTAAGGTTTTTTGATGGCGAACTGTAATAAATCTTGAGCAACTGTGCACAGAGCACCCTTTTCTTTTAACACTTTCCTCGGGCTTTCTGGGGTTTTCAAGGTCACGGCGTTCCCAGCCACTCGGAATGTCTTGCGACAGCTACATGAGCTCGCCCCTTCCATCTTTTTCTATTTGGTGGATGCGGAACAGGGACGGCTATGTGGATATCGACTTCGAAAGGTAGGGAAGGCACCTCTTGGCAGGACCTTCCATGGGAGGGGTATAAATGTTTCCTGACTACTTGGCTAAGAAGTGGATTATACTATTCATTCTGTTGTAAATGTAGATCACTATAGTCCTGATGTCTGATTCGTAGTTCTTTTCATATTGAGCAGCAGCTACATGGCAGGCAAGGTTCTAGGTACTGTGAAGAGAGTAGTGCCCAATAGATGACATTTCTGCCCCATGGATTTTTTTTTTTTTAAGATTTATTTATTTCAGATTGAGGGAAAGAGAGCACGTGAGCGATGGGAGGGGCAGAGGGAGAGGGAGGAGGAGAGAATCCTTAAGCAGACTCCTTGCTAAGCTTGGAGCGCGACATGGGGCTCAGTCCCAGGACCCTGAGATCATGACCTGAGCTGAAATCAAGAGCCCGCTGCTTAACCAACTGAGCCACCCAGGCACTGCCCCCGTGGAGTTTTTATTCCCTGTTCCTTTTCTATAGCAGAGAGAAGGGACGTTGTTGTCCATTCTTGAGAGGGTGGGAGGTGGGAATGGGGATTAAGTAATGAGTTGTACTTTCTGTATGAAGATGATGTTATTGACCCATTCTTGATAGAATGAGTGCTTTGAATCTTATTTTTAGAAATGGGATTGATTTGCTCTAATGCTGATGTACTTGAGTCTAGCATTAGCAAACAGTGATAGACGCTGGCCCTGAGGGCCAGCTCTGAGGTTCACAGGGGGCTGGCCTTCCTGCAGACGGGAGGGCTCTGTGGCGTGTACTCACCAGAGGCCCTGCGTCCTGTCCCTCAGGGCCTTTTGAGAGACAATGCAGCATAGAGCTTAAGAGCTTGGACCCAGCTACCTGAGTGTGAAGCCAAGCTCTATCACTTATTAACTTCGTGACCTTGGGCCCATGACTTCTCTGGCCCTCTGTTTTCTTTTCTTTCTTTTTTTTTTTTTTTGGCCCTTTGTTTTCTTGCCTATAAAATAAGATGATAGAGGACCTACACCGTAAGGTTGTCGTGAAGAGTCAGGGAGTTAACATGTGTAAATCACATGAAGCAATGCCTGGCAAATGGCAAATGCCATCTAAGTTTTAGCTGTTGTTGTCTTAAAAATGCAGTGTCCTTTCTTGATATTTTGTAACAGCTGACCTTTCCAGGAACAGCATGGGAGATAGTCTCCCCAGAAAACACGTTCTTTACCCTTGTGGGTGAAAAAAAATTGTCCCTTCAAGTTGAAAGAAGAGATGGCTCTTTGTGGATAGAGGGGAGCAAGCTCCTGGGTGTCATGATCAGTGGAGTCCTGAGGACATGGGAAGAAACAGTGGCCAAGGGAAGACAAAGGACACAAAGCTCCACATATACACAGTATGGATGGATAATAACGTATTTAACCATGGGGCGCCTGGGTGGCTCTGTCCGTTAAATGTCCTACTCTTGGTTTTGGCTCAGGTCATGATCTCAGGGTCATGAGATTGAGCTCTGCATTGGGCTCCATGTTCAGTGTGTGGAGTCTGCTTGAGATTCTTTCTCCCTCTCTGCCCCTGCAGCTCATGTGTGCTCGCATGCTCTCTCTCTCTCAAACAAATAAATTTTTTAAAGAATAATGTATTTAACCATGAAACTTTGTGAATTGGTTTTCTTTGACTATAAAGAACATTTCCTATAATGTCTCAAGGTCCCTGCCAGCTTAGTAATTTACTGCTGGCCTCAGATACAGGAATCGTAGCTATTAGTAGTAAGTGGTAAACTTTCCTTGGATATTTCCTACTCAGATAAACAATGAGATACCACGGAACATTCCTCTCTTTTCTTACTAGCTCTAGTATCTTGCCTAATCAAACTGAGAGTTCTAAAACGTCTGCACAAACTAGATCCTTATTGCTATTTTCCTAGGAGCTCTGATTTCTGTTTCTTTGGGCACGAAGGCCCCAAATAAAGGAGTGTGGGATGTATCCAGCTACAGCTGTCACAGGTCTAAGTGTGCCCTCCAGATTATAAGTGCTGGCTCTCTTGCCCTGGCCCTAGGATCTAACCACTGAGCTGAGTTGGGAGCTGACTATTCCCACAGAAGTGCAACGCATCGTCAAGGTGAAGGGAAAGCGCAGCAGTGAGCACGTTCACTCCCAGGGCCGCGTGATGGGGGACCGCAGCGTGCTCTATAAGGTATGGTTCTGCAGTCAGGTGCCAAGCAGAAGGGCAAGGGTTTGGATTCGGGCTCTAGGATTTGGTAGCTACTTGATCTTGAGTGAGACATTTCATTCCTTTGAGCCTTAATTTATTGTCTGTCAAATGAGTATAACGTGCCCTCCTCGTAGGGTTGTTGTGATGATCATATGACGCTCACGCGTAGCATAGTACCTGGCCTAAGGCTGCCACCCAGTAGATGTTAGCTCTTACTGTTAGTGATAGTGCTGATAGAACTTTCTGGGGTTAAGCCTTCGTTGATCCATTAGAAACTCTATCTCTGTGATCCAACGCTCGTTAGTGGTGAAGGAGGGAGACAGAGAGGTGGCTAGTGGGCTGCAAGATGTTGGGAGAGAAGGCAGTCTTGTAGTGGTGCGTGGTCATCCGTGACACCCTCTGCAGAGTGTGGGCTGAGTTGGAGGAGATGTGATAGAGCAGGGTAGCACGGCCAAGGCAGCTGACGGGGAGGCTGCTTCAAGGGCGTGGGGCAGTGCCGCGGGCTGCCG
The DNA here is from genome assembly GCF_964656455.1 of Halichoerus grypus. Lineage (NCBI taxonomy): Eukaryota > Metazoa > Chordata > Mammalia > Carnivora > Phocidae > Halichoerus > Halichoerus grypus. The sequence goes on from NC_135716.1 coordinate 173,681,334, forward strand.
GCCGGCTGGACTGTCTGGGTACAGACCTGGCTCTGCCCCACACTGGCAGCTCATCATGGGTCATTTGTCGCAGGATTGCTTTGAAGATTAATGATAACAGGTAACTTGGTTAGAACAGTGCCATCTGCGTAGTTAACATTATTGGTGCTCTTGATTTGAAATCTTTAGTGATGGATGCCTTCCATGCTGCAGTCAGTTTGACTTATTCACAATGGCCAAAATAATACAAATTCTAAAGTACATTTGATTGTACTAGAAAAAGTATGTTCTTTATGTAATTTTACCTTTATGAGTTAAAATTTACTAAGAGTACTTGTGTTTTTCTATGTTGAAAAACATAGAGTAGGCTTTTTTGGATTCATATTCATCACACATTTTTTAGTTTAGTTTTTTTTTATTCAATAAGCTTTTTTTTGTTTTGGCGTAATTTTAGATTTACAGGAAAGCTGCAAAGACGGTGCATTGAATTTGCATGTATGCATTACCTGGTTTCCCGTGGTGGGGCTGTGGTACATCTGTCTGAACTAAGAAACCAGCATCAGTACAAGACTGTTAACTAAACTCCAGACTTTCTCAGGGTTTCACCAGTTTTCCCACTAAGGTCCCTTTCTGCCTCAGGCCCAGCCCCGGGCCCCACACTTCACGGATGTGCTACGTTTCTCTAAGTCTCCTCTGTCCTGTTTAGTCTTTCATGACCTTGATAGATTTGAAGAGTACTAGACGTATTTTGTAGACAATTTTGGTTTGTCTGCTGTTTTTCTCATGGTTAGACTGTGGTTGCAGGTTTAAAAGGAATACCACAGAGGGGAAGCTGTACTTTTTTTGGTGGGGGGGAGGTTACTAGTGGGATGTCAGGCACTCTTTTAGACTCTGGGATACATCAGTGAACAAAATAGACAAAATTGAGGCTGTCACTGTATTCAGGAGATGCCAAAAAGAAAATAAATAGATAAACGTACAGCATATCAAAGGGTGACTAGTTCTATAGAAGAACAACACCGAGAAGAGGGGAGGGGAAGCCAGGATTGGAAGGGGTGCAATTTAAAATAGGGAGGTTAAGAAGGGTCTCAGTGAGATAGTGCCACCTCAGGAAGGTGAAAGGATAGTGCGTGAAATCAGGGGAAGAGCTTTCTGGACAGGAAGGCTGGAGTGGACCTGGAGTGTTCCAGAAACAGCAAGGGGGACAGTATGACTAGAGTGGGGTGAGCGGGGAGAGTCCAGGTTGCTGAGGTCGGAGGGTGGTGGGACGTATCACGGCCACCACTCTTGCCTTGATGTTGAGTGAGCTAGAGTGCCGGTGGGAAGTTGGGAGCATGGGGAGGCCTACGGGGAGCAGGCTTTAGGCAGAGGCAGGGCAGGTTTCCCTTTGGGATATATCAGGTTTGAGGTGGGACATTTAAGAAGAGATACTGAGATGGCAGCCTGTTAGAGTCTGGAGTTCAGGGACGGTATAGCGTGGGTATGTAACCTTGGCCATTGCCAGCACCCCTGGTTGGTGTGACCACAAGAGCGAGTGTAGACAATGTCCAGGAGACTGCGGAGATGAGGAGCCTGCAGAATAGACTGAGGAGGAGGGGCCAGTGGGGTGGAGGAAAACCGGGGGCCATGTGTCCTGAATGCCAGGTGGAGAAAGTGGTTTTTTTTTTTTTTTAAAGATTTTATTTATTTATTAGAGAGCGAGCACAAGCAGGGGGAACGGCAGGCAGAGGGAGAGGGAGATGCAGGCTCCCCGCTGAGCAGGGAGCCCGATGCGGGGCCCAATCCCAGGACCCCGGGATCATGACCTGAGCCGAAGGCAGACGCTTATCCCAGTGAGCCACCCAGGAGCCCTGAGAAAGTGTTTTGAGGAGGGGCAATCACCTGTGTCACCTTGTACTAGCAGGTCAGGTGAGACGAGGACTGAGACTCGTCTGTTGGTTTAGGGGTGGGGCGGGGGGCACCAGGGCAGAGAACCAGCATTGCCAGAGCAGTGGCTTAGCTCAGTGAGTGGGCAGGTTGGATTGTATCTTGAGTTAACCATTTGCTGCGTCTGCGGCGTGAGCAAGTTGCTTTACGACCTGCAGCCTTTCCTCACCTACCGCCTGTGGATGACCAAAGCTCCGTTGCGAGGTTGTTTGTGGGAGTCCATGAGGTGACGTGGGCAGAGCACCGGGCGTGGCACGCGGCACCCGGGGGACTCTAACCGAGGGCGGTGATGACGAGCTCCGAGGACAAGCTCTTCTAGCCAGGAAGCCCGATTCCTCCGCCGGGCCAGCGGGCTCCAGGTCTGCCTCTCCGCCCAGGGCTCACAGCACAGCGGAGCTCGTGATTGGCCGTCGTGGTGCTGAAGGCGCTCTTCTCTCCTTCTCCCAGAGCCTGAACCCCAACCTGCTGGCCGTGGTGACGGAGAGCACAGACGTCCACCATGAGCGCACCTTCATTGGCATCTTCCTCGTCGATGGCGTCACCGGGCGCATCATCCACTCCTCCGTGCAGAGGAAAGCCAAGGGCCCCGTCCACATTGTACACTCAGAGAACTGGGTGGTGGTAAGAGTGGCAGATGTGCGGTGTCAGTCCCAGGTTCACGACCCAGCCAAGACCCGTGTCTCAAATCCCTTCCTTGCCTCTTGTTCCAGAAACTAGTGGCCTCTTTGTGTTTCTGTAGGATCCAAACCCCTGGATGGCAGTTGAGGTGCTGGTTAGGGGGCTCGGCTCAGGAATTAGACCACCTCGGGCTCACGGCAGCCCCTCCCTTTCCCAACTGTGCGACCTTGAAGTGGTTATTGAGCTCTCTGTGTTGCATCACTCGTGAGGGAGGGCTAGGAGAGTGGCCTCTGGTCTGGGTTGGAACAACCCATGATAAGCACTTAGACCTTTGCTATTGTTATTCTGACTTCTAAGTATCTTGAGAACTCCTTTGTCTTAGGGTGAACTTTGGGTAAAGCTAGATAAAACTACCCTGAAAGTTAGTAAACTTGGTAGCAAGGAAGAAAACTGGGGTGCTGGGTGGTTTCTTTCCTTCCTGGACGTGTAGCTCATGCACGGAAAGAAAGGTGCCTCCCCGCGGCATGCCCCTTTCCAGCCGAGGTGGCAGCTAAGTCCGCAGCGGCCGCCCCTTTCTGCAGTACCAGTACTGGAACTCCAAGGCCCGGCGCAACGAGTTTACCGCGCTGGAGCTCTACGAGGGCACCGAGCAGTACAACGCCACCGCCTTCAGCTCCCTGGACCGCCCCCAGCTGCCCCAGGTCCTCCAGCAGTCCTACATCTTCCCCTCCTCCATCAGCGCCATGGAAGCCACCATCACCGAGCGGGGCATCACCAGCCGGCACCTGCTTAGTGAGTGACCAGGGGAGGGTCTTCAGGGTGACAGGCTCCGTAGGGTGCCACACTGAAGGACACAGCTGCAGGTGCATTGCCGGCACAATCCTGTTTTGACCACTAGGGGAGGCTAGCGAGGTGGGCTTAATTTCAGCAGGAAAAGATCTTTAGTCCAGCTTTGCTGCCTGTAAGAGATGGACACGACTCTCATTTCTTCCCTTTTTGTTTGTTTGGGAGAGAGTGCATGTGCGCAAGATGGGGGGCGGTGGGGAGAGGGGCAAAGGGAGAGGGACAGAGAATCTTAAGCAGCCTCCCCGCTGAGCGGAGCCGCACATGGGCTCGATCCCATGACCCGGCTTGTTTCTCTGCAGTTGGGCTGCCTTCCGGAGCAATTCTTTCCCTTCCTAAGGCCTTGTTGGATCCCCGCCGTCCCGAGATCCCAACAGAACAAAGCAGGTGAGACACTTGCAGGTGGTACTGAAGGCTCTGACCCTAAGGAATGTGACCTGTTGATGAAGTTTGGTCCTCAGCCTGCTGTGTGCTGTCTTGCTGTGCTGCGGGCTGGGGCCAGGGTTGGGAACAAGTCTGATGAAAACCTCTCCCTTCGTGGAGCTTAACATGCTGTTGGGGGAATGAGATGGATGCCACATAAGATAAGCAAGAGAAATGATACCACGATAGGTATTTGTAAATGCTACGGAGAAAAAACTAAGAAGGGCCCGGGGCTCTGGAGGGGTGGGAGGGTATGAGGGGGTGTAACTTGAGAGGGTGGCCTGGGAATGCCCCTCTGGGAAGGTGACTGTGGAGTGAAGACTTGGAGGTGGTCAGAAGCCAGCCTGTGGCTGTCTGGGGGAGGACTTCCCAGGCAGGGGAGAGCCGTGCCCGTGCCCTGAGACCGTGGCTGGCGAGCCAGAGGCAGGGAGGAGGGCACACTGGCTGCAGCAGCTGGTGGGGGTGGGGAGACGTGAGGAAATGAGGGCGCTAATGGGGCTGGGTCATGGGGGGAAGCCAGTAGCTTGTCACAGCATTCAGTTTTGTATTGCCAGCCGTCATTTGCATATTTTCTCACCTCTGTCCCGAATTCTGTTCACTTAGGGGTGTGGGGAACTGAGTAGTGTGGGGAGAGAGCAGATCTGTGTTTGCACAGGAGGAAAGGGGGAGTGTGGTTTGGAGAGCAGGGCGGCTGAAGCTGGGGAGCACGTGGGGTGAGCCCAGGGTTTTCCGAGGAGCGTGGACCGAGGTACTCTGAGCCAAGAGCAGGAATTGGCCTATTGGTTCCACGTGCGGGTTTTAGAATGGCCCTGACTTCCTCCTCTAGTGTGAAATACTGGCTATCATTAGATTTAGAACAGGGTAGGAATCCAGATCTACCCTCTACACAGGTTTCTTTCTTGTAGCCCTTGCTAACATTCAGCTGCTAAATTTTTAACTACCTGATACAAGTAGACCTTGAAAGAAGATTTGAGGCTAGATATGTGGCCTGGAAAACTCCCGGGACTCAGAAAGGGCAGCCAAGAGATCCCCTTGCCGCAGTTTGGAATGCCGGTCCTGGCTGGTGTTTTGCAGGGAGGAGAACCTGATCCCGTATTCCCCAGATGTGCAGATACACGCAGAGCGATTCATTAACTACAACCAGACGGTTTCTCGAATGCGAGGTATCTACACAGCTCCCTCAGGCCTGGAGTCCACTTGTTTGGTGAGTAGAGCCCCCAGCCAGCATGTGCAGCAGCTGCTCTTGGGTTCGCGCTCGGGAAGCAGCTGAGGATTCCGTTTCCTTTCTGACCACAGTGTGAGGTCGCGGTGGACCACTGGCTACCTCTCTTACGCACTTCTCGTTGCCTCTGCCTTCCAGGTTGTGGCCTATGGTTTGGACATTTACCAAACTCGAGTCTACCCATCCAAGCAGTTTGACGTCCTGAAGGATGACTATGACTACGTGCTGATCAGCAGTGTCCTCTTTGGCCTGGTGTTTGCCACCATGATCACCAAGAGGCTGGCACAGGTGAAGCTCCTGAATCGGGCCTGGCGGTAAGGACGCAGGACCCCACTGCCGGAGAGCAGTGAGCTCGGGGCAGTGAGGGTCAAGACGGGGAGCTCCAGCTGCGGTGTGACGGGTCAGGCGAGGACGGGTGTCAGGTGCTCAGCTGAGTCGGAAGAAGCTGGACTCTCGTGGAGACTCCTCTCGGGACAGGTCTGCCGCAGCGTCGGTTACGGAGGGAGGCTGGACTCTCTGCCGGGAATCTCAAAGCATGTCGATGGACTTGCCCTCAAAGTCTGAAGGCCATCGCCCTGTTTGCTTCCTTTGCCCATCCATGAATGTTGTTGTTTCTTTACTAAGTCCCCCGGCAGATTTTTCTCTTTTGTGAGGCCTGCTTCAGTTGATTTAGGTTTGCCTTTTGTGTTTCCCAGCTTATCTAGAAATCTTTCTGACTGTTTCCCTGCCTCGTGCTTCAAAGTCAGGAGGGAACTCTTATTGATAACTCCACCTCATAGGTGCTTTTGCTCTTTCACGTCTGGGAGAAAGAAGATAACATGCTTAGTTGAGGCTTAAAGACAGATCCAGCCTCTCATGGCATGAAAATTTACTTTAAGCCTCTAGTTTGGAGGTTCTCATTCATCAGGTGGGGCCACCCAGTTCTTGCTGCAGTTTATCACAAGTCAGGTGCATCATAGTTTTCTGGTTTGTCAGTCATTGCCCACGCTTTGCACCTAAGGTGTGTCCGAGCCGAGGCCACCTTAATACTACTGAATTGACTAAACCTGCAAGAGATTTTAAGGGAGGAGAGACTACCCGTTTCACGGTACCTCCTAACCTCTCAGTTCACCCTCAGGCTGGTCTAGTCCTTTTCTGGCCTAGTTAGAGCCAGCCGTCTTGTTTAAGAACTCATTATTTATTTTTTACTTTTAGATGTAAATTTATGAGTGCATCACCACATTTCTACTAAACTGAGATTTTAAATGTTAATGCTGTAACCTTCGCAACTTTAAAAGAGGGGAGGGCTGGATGGGGGTAGGAAACTGACGTGTTGTGGATGAAGCATTGCCGAGTGGCTGGGTTGTTGTCTCTGTGACAAATGGAAAAAGTCCTAAAAGTTTCCTTTGTGCCCAGATCTGGGGAATGATGGTGTTTTTCTTTCCTGTGAAGGATGAAATGTGCAGAGGAGACCATCTCTAGCATTGTGGGGAGAGCGTTTCGATCAGGTGTCTGAATAAAGCAGATGATGAATGGCAGTCCTTTTTTGTGGTGTGGGACTTGGAGGTGACTTCTGCATTAGGGGGGGCCGAAAGCTGTGCAGACACACGGTTTATTTTAGTAGGGGAACATGCCAATTTAATCATACAAGAGTTATGTTATTATTATTATTTTTAAGATTTTATTTAAGGCGGGGAGGGGCAGAGGGAGAGGGACAAGCAGAAACCCTGTTGAGCAGGGAGCCTGACACGGGGTTCGATCCCAGGACCCTGAGATCATGATGTGAGCTGAAGTCAGACGCTTAACCGACTGAGCCACCCAGGCGCCCCAAGAGTTGAGTTATTTAAAAACAAAACTTTGAAATCTTTTATGCTGCTGGTAGATGATGCTAGTGGAAGGAAGAAAAATGAGAGTCATTTTATTTGAGTAATAAAATTGTGAAGTTGATCTTAATGAGTCAGTGAGCATCTGAGTATCTCCAGAAAAAACAGGCATCGATCCTGACTCAAAGCATGGTTTGTTTAAAGTGTCGTGGGAGAAGGGAACATGTACAAGTTAAAAAAGGTTCTGCCCTAGTTTTGAGGAAGGCCGGCTAGAGTCTCGACTGTCCTATAGAAGTACATGTAAGCTGCACAACCCCCCAATCTGCTAGATGCTAGTTTTTATTTACCTACGTATGTGCCAGAATCCGAAAGGACAAGCTAAGTGGAGGGAAGTTACCTGCCTTTTTGTAAAAGACCCTGTATTTTGGCTTTAATCATTACCATTTTACTGAAAGTTCTCTCAAAGTAGGTGCATGAAAGAGCCAATGCTAATGGCAGCCATGGTCCTGTGTCCTCCTTGTCATTCTTCTACCTCTCCTCATCTTAAAGCCACGCTTGGTTGACTAGCTTCGCTCAGCCTCTATGTGGCTTTTGACCCCATTGCCTGCCAGTGCTCTGATCTGTTTTCTTGTCTTCCTCTATTTCTGTGCATCTCCCTTGAACCATCTGTTTCCCCCACCTTCATTAATTAGGTTCACTTGGAGCCCCCTGCAATGTTTCACCTAAAAAATTAAGTTCTTCAGTATTTTTTATGTCATTTTTTTTATTGGCTGGTCAGTATTCAAGATCGTTCGGTGTAAAAATTTTCAGCTAAATAGTGTTTAGTGATTCTCAGTCCCTGTTGGGAATAATGTAAAATGGTTTGTGGCTTTTGTTATAATTTTCCCCTAGCCTTTGATTCTGCAGTGAGTTATTGGGGAATGTGTATGGATTAAATACAGAATTAGTTAGAACATTCGTGGTCAGTAAGAACTTTTAAAAAAAATTCTGATAGATGAGGAGTACCTGGCTGGCTCAGTTGGAAGAGCATGCGACTCTTGATCTCGGGGTTGTGAGTTCAAGCCCCACGGTGGGTGTAGAGGTTACTTAAATAAAACTTAAAAAAAAAAATTAAAAAAAATTTTTTTGATGACGTTACTCTTTTGGAATGGGGTTAAATAGTAATGTGTTATGCCCCACCCTCCTTCCTCTTAAAATTGTAAATTTAGTGATTTAATACCACTTTGGGAAGAGATTACCACCTGTTCCCCTCCCCTCCTCCCCCCCAACAAAGAAAGGTGAGTAACTTAACATTGCAGATAACATGGTTTTACTGTCATAAACTGTGGGTGGCTCTAAGAGACAACTGACCCTGCCAATATAATAGCAGAACAAGTTAGAGGTAAACTTTCCTGAAACCCATGTAATGTTTGTTACCAGTCCTCTACAATTTATTTTGCTTACAGTCCACAATTCTGAATTGTGAGTTCACTCCTTTGCCCTTTTTCTGGGGAGTACAAGGCCTAATTCTAGGAGCACGGGAGCACCTGTAAAACTGACAGGCATCCCTGTGACCATCTGTTTAGCCATAAATCCTGGTCTGACTCTCTCGTTTTCATTTGAGGATGTTCCTTCTCTCACCAGCTTCAATGATTGCTCAACTAGGTAGCCCCTTGCTTATCTGGCCCCACAGAATAGCTGTGCTATTATTCAGCATCTCACCCGGTCCCAAAAAGCACTGGGCACAGCTGACACAAGGCAAATGATAGACAGTAAGATACAAAGAAAACTAACTGGGTGAAAAGACGGTAACGAGGAGAATAACCAACAACTCAGGAGATGGGTTGAGGCAGATTTGTGGTGGACACCCCCATATATATATAATCATCTTCAACCTACTTTGAACTCGATCCCTAGATTAAGCCAGGCCAGCAGAGAACTAGCTGTGCATCTAGGCTGAATTTGGGGGTCATATTTTGTCATAGCCCATCCTCAGAAATGGATTTTACAACTTGTATTGAGTCTAAGAGATGTTGCTAAGGGCACTGTTGATCATATTACCTACAGGGCCAATGAGAAATTCCTTTCTGGTCGCAGCATCAGGAATAGTTGTCAGGATCCTAAGTCACTTAAAAAAGTCTCTTTTTCTTGATTTTAAATAGAACATGCTTATTATAGAAAGAGTTAAAATACAAAAATTACTGCGGCCTAGTACCGACATTACTCATATGGGCACTGATAGCCTGAGTTTAGTGTTCTTGTAGACAAACTCTTTAATGGAATCATGCTATTTGTTTTTTGTTTTTTTTCAACCTAATGCATTTTGAACATCATGTATTCAAAAAGATGCCTTAAATCCTTTCTGGAACAAAGTATGACAGAAAAAAATACTCAGTTCCTGAAGTATGTGTTTGAGACATTTATTTATTGATTGAAAGATTTTATTTGTCAGAGAGAGAGAGAGAGCAAGCACACAAGCAGGGGGAGTGGCAGGCAGAGGGAGAAGCAGGCTGAGCAAGGAGCCCGATGCAGGACTGGGATCATGACCTGAGCCAAAGGTAGGCCCTTGAACCGACTGAGCCACCCAGGCGTCCCATGTTTGAGCCTTTAACGGAAGTCACTTCAACTCTCTGAATGTGTTTCATTGCTTGTGTAGGGGGACAGGTTCACAGTCTGGACGGTGTCCATAACTCAAAAATTTCAGATTTTTAAATTTCACTGCCCTTATAAATTGCTATTCTTTGTCAGAGCCCAGCACATAAGCTACAATGATCAGAATCATCCCAAGACTGACTGACTGATTTCTGCTCATTTAACATTTTAAGTCCTGAATCTCTTGTCTATAGGTTATATTTGGAATGCTTTCTTCTCTTCTCCAGATCTGGTGTGTCTCACGTCTAAACTCCAGAAAGCCTCCTCTGTGGATCCCGGCTGCCCAGGATGCCTGAGTTGCCTGGCTGCTAACCACACAGTTGCCCCCACAGAGGCACCCTCGCATTTTATTGTTTCAGTCGTTCTGTGTCTCCCAGAGGTCGTTAAACTGTCTTCTGAACTCCCCACAATCTTAAGCATGAAGCTGCTCCCCGACAAATAGTTCCCCAAGTGGGTACAACACCTCCTTCATAGAGGAAGCCTTAGGACATTTGTCCCCAGTTGTTAAAATTTCTACAGTGCCTTTGGTGACTTAGGAATTGTATTTACTGAAATGCCAAGAGGTAGACCTACTCATCTTTTTCTGGAGGGCCCTGGAACAAGCTCCAACAAACCCTATCTAATACCTAAAACAAATGCTCACAAGATCAATATGGGAAATGAGCTTTACAATACCATAACTTCTATTTTAAAGGGAGAAGTATTGGGGCGCCTGGATGGCTCGGTTGGTTAAGCGTCTGACTCTTGGTTTCAGCTCAGGTCATGATCTCGGGGTCCTGGGATTGAGCCCTGCATTGGGCTCTGTGCTTAGCACAGAGTCTGCTTGTCCCTCTCCCTCTGCCCCTCCACCTGCTCACTCTCTCAAATTTTTAAAAAAAACTTAAAAAGGGAAAAGTATCTTTTTGTTATTATATTGGTATGTACTTATAGAAACAAAATAAAGTGATTACATAGGCTCAAAGTCCAAATAGGCTTTGGAAAACTTTTTTTTTTTTGATTGATTGATTGATTTATTTGACAGACACAGCGAGAGAGGGAACACGAGCAGGGGGAGTGGGAGAGGGAGAAGCAGGCCCCCTGCTGAGCAGGGAGCCCAATGCGGGGCTCGATCCCAGGACCCTGGGATCATGACCTGAGCCGAAGGCAGACGCTTAATGACTGAGCCACCCAGGTGCCCCGGAAAACACTATTCTTTGTAACAACTACCTTAATATTCAAAATACTGAGTTATTCCATAACTCAACTCAAAAAGTTGACAACATCCTGTGCACTTTTATTGTTCATAAAATGTAAACTGAGAGATACCATCTACCTTTCAATAACGAAGGAGATGCTGGTACTTTGTATGAACTGCTTCAAATTGATGTAGTTTTGGAATATAGGTGAGGTTGATGGGGTAAGGTCCGGAGCCAACCACCAAGAAAGAATTCTTGAGACGTCTTTGGTGCAAAAAGGTGATTTTATTAAAGCACAAGAACAGGACCTGTGGGTAGAGAGAGCTGCACTGGGGTTGTAAGGAGCGACTGATTATATACTACGGGGTTGGGGGAGGTAAGGAAAAAGGGAGGTGTCTAGAGGACTTTCATATCCTAAAGAAGACCCTCAGGATACTGGAGATCCTGCTATTATCAAGCTAAGTTTGTTTTTCCCTCTAGCAAAGCATTAAGACAGTTGGAAGTTTCCTGGATGAATGTCACACAAATCCCACCCAGGAGTGGGAGGTGGGTGGGTGGGGAGTGGTTGGGGAGGTTGCAGGGTGTCAGCTTGTGCTTTGCCCTCAGCTAGCCTTCTGCTCCCTCATCAAAATTTGGTCTCCAAGTGCTTTATTTAAAAAGACTATTTAAGAAAAAAAAAATTAATGCCCAAAACAGTAAGATGAATCTCTCCTCAAAACCTTCCCCCATTCTCTATTTTTCAGAGGTCACCACTGAATAATTTGGCATGTGTCTCTCCAGATCCCATAATATTCTGCAACTTGATTTTATCACTTAATGTATCACGGAGAGCTTTCCATATTAGCAATATGGATCTCCCAAACACTTTTTTTTATGGTCACAAGGTTGAAATTCTTAAGTGTTATTCTATTAGTGATTTTTATGAGATCAATCGAATGCTCTTTCAGGCAAGTCTATTTTGTATTCTTTAGACCATCATTCCAGTAAGGATTTATAACGTAAAGGATGTGTGCATGCCCTCTTCCACTTAAGGCACTAGAGTGTGACCTTGAGACTGACCTCCAACCAAGAAGCCATTTTTCCACTAACACTGAGGCTTATGTAAATTTCTGATCCATGATACTGAGAAGGTGCCTTTCCCAGTATACAGACTGATGACATTTAGCAGGGTATCTTTATAAAATAGCCACAGATTTATATGGAAGCACACTCTGTCTACTATCACCTCACACACAATCGGAATGAGTGAAAGTCAATAAAGCAAACTAAAAATGAGCATTTCAAAGGCACGTTTACTCATATAAGTGCCTTTATTCTCTACAGTTTTGGTGATGTATATTCCATGTGCTGTCACACAACAAGCTAGATTAGAAGACTGACAAACCAGATTGCCAGTTTATAGATGACAATGAAGACGATAGTTGTGAAAAGGAGAATACTTATGTCTGCTAGTTGGAATGCATATCCTATAAAAAAGCTTATATAATAAGTTAAAATGCTATTATAAGCTTGTTTGGTTATTCTGGAGTTAGAATAGAGGATGTGATATTATACACATGGTTTTAATGATAGGCATGCTTCTGCTATGAGACCAGAATGTTCATGTCTGCTGACCAGGACAGCTCCCATCCCCTGTCCCCTAACAGTGCTAAAGGATACAGTATAATCATTTGACTCCACTTTTTCTAGACTTTTAAGTATACTTCTTTACTTCTGCTAAGTGCCTGCCACATATGTCATTATATTCAAATCATGTTTTCCTAATCACAAAGTATTTACAAACTGGTTTTTTAAACTTTTTATTTTGACGCAATTTCAGACTTAGAGAAATGTTACAAGAGTAGTACAAATAATTCTCAGATACCCTTCACTCAGATTCCCCAGATATTAACATTTTTCCACATTTGATTTAACCTTCTCCCTCCTATCTCTAAATCTGGTGGTCTAAAATTTTGCTGAGTGTAAATCCTAAACGATGGCAATGGTAGGTCTGAGGACTACAAAAGTCATTTTACAAAACAAAACTCTTCTTCTTTTTTTTAAAGATTTTATTTATTGGGGCACCTGAGGACTGGGACTCGATCCCAGGGGGGAGTCTGCTTCTCCTTCTGCTCTTGCTCTCTCAAATAAACAAGTAAGATCTTAAAAAAAAAAAGAGTGAGTGAGCAGGGGGAGGAGCAGAGGGAGAGAAGACAAGCAGACTCCGTGCTGAGTGCGGAGCTCAACGTGGGGCTCAATCCCAGGACCCTGAGATCATGACCTGAGCTGAAATCAAGTCGGTAGCTTAACCAACTGAGCCACCCAGGTGCCCCTAAAACAAAACTCTTCTGATATATTTGCGATCTTATGTAAATTATTTAGGTTAAGCTGAATTAGTGTATCTATCTAAGCTTCATTTTGTAGAAGTTTGGCAGTCAAGCTTTTATTAATTAATTCACATTGGCTGTTACTGAACAGTATTGCAAATTTGGATGTTCACCTTATAATTTTAATCATTTCAATTGTGCTCTTTTCTTCCTCAGTTTCCTGTAAGTCTTGCTTCCTGCTATTCTGTAAAACTGACCTTCTATTCTAGTCCCTGCACAATTGCCAAAATTGCAAGAAGGCTGCAAGGCACATTTTCTTCGTTTTAAATTCATACCATATAAAATGCAGTATTATGAGAAAAATAATCAATACTTGTGGATTACAAATGACTATCATATTACTAAATTAAATTAGGCTTCTAATCTATTTCCTTATATTATTTTTTAAAAAAGATTTTATTTATTTGTCAGAGAGAGAGCACATGCGCACAAGCAGGGGGAGCAGCAAGCAGAGGGAGAAGCAGGTTCCAGGCTGAGCAAGAAGCCTGACGTGGGACTCGATCCCAGGACCCTGGGATCATGACCTGAGCCGAAGGCAGACACCCAACTGATTGAGCCATCGAGGTGTCCGTATTTCCTTATATTACTGATGTAAAAAAAAAAAAAATCTCCCTTCATTGTGAGTTACCAAAAAGGAGCTGCTTTCCATTAGGAGTTTCCATAAAATATGCACTATTGGTTCTTGTAACTTTGTAAAAGCTCAAGAACAGATTGATTTCTGTTGGCCCCTGGGAGTTAATACCTGTGGTTTATTCAAGTAATGAATAACACACAATACCTACTAGGATTTATTTCAAGCAACTCTTATCAGATGGAATTTTTTTGAAATAAAAACTGCCAATATTTCTGGCTTTGAGGTTTGTGGAGTGACAATGACCTCTTGTTGTTGTTTTCACTTTATTTTTTTAAAGAGATTTTTAAAATTTTATTTATTTATAGTAAGGGGGGGAGGGGTGGAGGGAGAGTGACAGAATCTTAAGCAGGCTCTACACTGAGCACAGAGCCTGATGGGGGGGCTTGATTTCATGACCCTGAGATCATGACCTGAGCCAAAATCAAGAGTGGGACGCTTAAGTGATTAAGCTACCCAGGTCCTCGTTTTTAGATTGAGGTATAATTTTTAACTAACGTGAATACATCGTAAGTATATAGTTGAATGAATATTGTGTGTATATTCATGTAACCCTGACTCATGTCACGATATAGAACGTTTTCACTCCCTGCCGGTTTCTCCACACTTCCTCCTAGTCTGAATCCCCACTTGAATACCATTCAGTCATGGCTGCTTAATTTTTTTCTTTCACTGCATTTCTTGTAATATGATCATATGTCTCTCTTTTGTAAGTTTTAAAATTTTAGTTCCTTCCCCAGCCACTTGGGCTATTAGAAGGAAACGAGTATTTTAAATCTTCAGTTAATAATTCATAAAAATTACTACTCTTTAGTTTCTATCTTATTTTCTGGACTAGAGTATTAGAAGCTTGTGTTTCCTTTAGAAGTCTTTTTTAGTCCCCATTTATTGTGTTCCTTTCTTATCTAAATTTAGAATGTAGAGGGGCACCTGGATGGCTCAGTTGGTAGAGCATGTGACTCTTGATTCCATGGTCCTGAGCTCAAGTCCCATGTTGGGAGCACAGCTTATTTAAAAAAATTTTTTTTAGAATGCAGATGCCATTCCAAATCTTTGTAGCAACATAAGAACAAATCTCCAATACTGGAATTGATGTGGTATTTATAAAGAAGGATCTTTTTTTTTTAAAAAATATTTATTTGAGAGAGAGAGAACAATAAGGGGGAGCAGCAGGCAGAGGGAGACGGAGAAGCAGGCTCCCCACTGAGCAGGAAGCGGGACATGGGGCTAGATCCCAGGATCCTGGGATCATGACCTGAGCCGAAGACAGATGCTTAACGGACTGAACCACCTAGGCACCCCTGTAAAGAAAGATCTTAACCTGGATTGCTTTCTCCAAATCTATGAGCGAGAAATATTAAAAAGTTATGTTAGTTTACATACAGGAGCAAATTTCCCTGTGATATTCTGCATTTGACTTTTTTACTCTCTCTCTTCCAGCCGCAGGTGGAGGGGGAAGGAGGGGGGCAGGAACATTTGATCTTCTATTATTTCCTGAAACCTTTCTAAGAGAACCTCTGCAGATTAATTTTGTCCTTGGGTAAAATAAAACGAATGTCCCAAGAGCCACTCTAAAATTTTAAGCCTTCTCCGTTAGGCCTGGTTCAGTATCTTAAACTAGTGCAATAATTACTGTGTTATGGAAAGGCTTCTTTCTCGGTCTTTAACTTTTTGTATTTTTATGTTTAAGAAACTTGCTGTTGTCATTATTATCCCCTGAGAAAATAAAGGAAAATCTCCACGGTTATTATTAAAGACACGTTTTCCTCCAAGAGTAGCAATACCTTGACTTTCCTCGAAGAGTCAATACCTTGACTGCATTTTATCCCTAATGTAAAATAGCTCTTTTCTTACTACAAGTGCAAATCGATCATCAGGTACCAATTTATTCATGAGTTACGCGGGTAACAAAAGGAGGTCCTCCAACACTTGGGGAAGAATTTCAGGGCTTCAGGGTTATCAAACCGTCCATAGTTCTTGCGAAGATGTCTTTATTTAGGTGGGCTGTGGGTCACAGGGCCTAGGGCTTGACGTCCTCCACTGACACACCTACCACTCCCCAAGAATGTCTTCGAAGCACGCATGCCTTTCCTTGAGTCAACTGTCAAGTCAAACTGCTTTTCCCTCTTAGATCTGGAACCCAGATCGCTATATCGGCAAAAAGCCCGTTATTAAAGCTAACATTCTTTCTTTGCTGGTAGAAAAACGGGGAAAACACAACCTGCCGGGACAAATTGCAGAGAGCAATGTAAAATGCGAGCTGGTAATATTACTAGTGAAGGTAATGAAAACACAAGAGGGATTTGGGCCAGAATTAAGTAAGACTAGTGACTGTCATAGCGAGAGGTGGCGTGGGGAGTAGAAAGTTTTGTAGACTATGTACGCTGTGGTATCACTATTGTGGGGGGCACTCGGGAGAGGAGGAAGCGGGTGAGTGATCCGACTCTCGTCCTTAGCTGTCTCGGGCCGGGACCATTACATGCGCAGATGCATAGCCTGTTCCGCTGTCCTGGTCTTGCCAACTTCAACCAAATCCCAACTCACCTTTCCCCGATGCCCCGAGGCCCCATCGCTCCCACCTTCAGGAACGACTCCCAGCGCGCAGGCGCTCTCCCGCCCCCCTCCGAAGGCGTAAATCCTGCGCAGGCGCAGCTCCTCCGGCCGGCCTCCGCGCCGCGCCGCGCCGCGCTTCTCCTGAGAGCTGAGGGAGGCCGCCCTGCGCTTCGCGTGTTTTGCCCGGCGACTGCGTCGCGCAGTCTGACGCGCAGATTGCGTCACTTCCGCCCCCTCCCGGGAGGCGGTGCTGGGCCGGTGGCAAGCCCCCGAAGGGAGCCGCAGTAGTACGACGGAAGATGGCGACGAGCGGCGGCGAAGAGGCGGCGGCGCCGGCGTCGGCGCCAGGGGCCCCGGCGACGGGGGCGGACACAACCCCGGGCTGGGAGGTGGCGGTGCGGCCCCTGCTGTCCGCGTCCTATTCCGCCTTCGAGATGAAGGAGTTGCCGCAGCTGGTGGCCTCAGTCATCGAGAGGTACCGGGCGGCGGCCCCGGCGAGGCGGGCGTAGGGAGGGGGAGGGGAGGTCGTGCCGGATCGTCTGGACCCGCTTCCCAGGCCGCTTTCTGCTGCTTGGCGACCCCCGCCCCAGCCGCGGCTTCGGGGCTCCCCGATCCAGGCAGACGAGGGCTTGTCCGGGGCTCCTTCCGCCGGTCCATGTAAATTACCTGTGCCTCGATTTCCCTTCCGAGGAAAACTTTTGAGGACGCCCTCTTGAGAGGGCGTGGCCGGAGCCGTTTGGGAGTGACTTTGGGACGCTTCGCGCTCTTAGGGGAATGTCCCCGGGGCTGCCCCCTGTGTTAAGGTCAAAGCACTGATGAGTTTGCATTTCTTGCCCGCGCTCATCCCCCTAGCCTGGGCCAGAGCGGAGCCTGGGGTTTAAATTGGAGATGTGCCACATAATTTAATAACGGTCTTTCAGTGGTGCTGTAATCACTGGGGGCACGTGCTGTTTCTGTGACTGAAGCCACTAGTGACCACTGAGGACTCTCTTTTCAGGTTGCACTTAATGTATATTGCTACTGTAACGGTCTTTGGTGAAACCATTTCAGTGTTAGTCTGAGGTCATTTTCCCACAGAAACAGTGCCCTCGCTTGCGCGCGCTCTCTCACGATAAAGTATCTTCAGACTCTCTTACAAACGGGGTCATTTATTGGTTTGGTATTAAATCGCTTTGTCATTTTGTCCAGAGTTCTTAGATCGTGATAGTTGTGTTCATACAATGCCATGATATCGAATGCCTGTCTTTTCCTGACTTAACCTTGCTCAGAGGAGCCTTTCATTGGTTTAATGGTCGACGTGCTTTTAAAGGCAGTCTCACTTTTATTTTACTAGTCAAACCTTACTTCAACAATCTGCAATTGCTGACTGGGTCATTTTAGCTTCTTGCGAACAAAGGTAACAAGGGTATATCGTAATGTTATCCAGAAGGTTAGAAATTGCTATTTATTACTCAAGGGAGGCCCATGACTTGACAAATTGTTTATTGTAGTGCCTCTTGTTAGTGCCTCTTGTTAGGTTTGTGATGCTTTGGATACATTTTTTTTTTTTTTGAAGTTACAATAAAATATCGGCTGTGTTTGGTCATTTCACAGTTAACTTTACAGATGGGTTTTCCTATATAATTATTAAGCCAGGAATGTTTTAAAGATGTAAACAAGTATCAAGATACTGCTCTCAAGTTATGTGGCCTCTTTTTTAACTTTTTTTTTTATTAAAGATTTTTATTTATTTATTTGACAGAGAGAGACACGGCGAGAGAGGGAACACAAGCAGGGGGAGTGGGAGAGGGAGAAACAGGCTTCCCGCTGAGCAGGGACCCCGATGCGGGGCTTGATCCCAGGACCCTGGGATCAGGACCTGAGCCGAAGGCAGACGCTTAACGACTGAGCCACCCAGGCGCCCCTCTTTTTTAACTTTTTAAACATTTGGTTCTGTGGTATTTTTCCTACATTATACTCATCACGTGACTTGTGATGGACAGTGTTCCACTCTAGAATATTTGCTTTTATTTATTTATTAATTTATTTATTTCAAAGATTTTATTTTTAAGTAAGCTCTACACCTGTGGGGCTCCAATTCTCAAACCCAAGATCAAGAGTCGCATGCCCCACTGAGCCAGCCAGGCACCCCTGCTTTTATGTTTTTATGGACATGACACCCTCCCATTCATCCAGTATTCCAGATCCATCTTTTTAAAACTATAATGGCTTAGCAACTCTGTCCAGCTTGTAGAAGGAGCCAAAGCCAAATACATCAAACTAGGTTTGAATTTTGCCAAATAAGTGACAGTGCCCTCTCTTGCACCCTGAGGTAATCAAGAGTTGCCTGTGTTTGTAGATACTAGTAAGAACTCTTCACGGTTTAGAAAAGATATCCAAACTAATGGGTGTTTAGTAACAAACACTTTTATTGTAAGGCAAGATCCCCGAAGTCTTGGTTCTGGTTTTGTTGCTCAATTCACTTTGAAAGCTGGTTATACGTCCTCTTTAGGCTCTATGAGAGGAATATGATCCTAGAAAAGTTTTCAGAATACCTGGCTTACAAGTTCTTTACAGTAAAAAACAACCAAACATACTAGTGTTCAGTTTGGTATAGAGCAGAGGTCGGCATGCTTTTTTTTTTTTTTTTGTAAAGGGCCAGAGAGTAAATATTTGCAGGCTGTACATTCTCTGTGTGGATTAGTCAACTCGGTCATTGTATAGCAAAAGCAGCCTTACACAATACATAAATGAATGGGTGTGGATGTGTTCCAAAATCTTATTTATGGACACTAAAATGTGAATTTCATATATTTACGTGTCACAACATAGTCTTAAAAATTATTTTTCAGCCATATAAAAATTGCAAAAACCATTCTTTTTTTTTTTTTAAGATTTTATTTATTTATTTGACAGAGACACAGCGAGAGAGGGAACACAAGCAGGGGGAGTGGGAGAGGGAGAGGCAGGCTCCCTGCTGAGCAGGGAGCCCGATGCGGGGCTTGATCCCAGGACCCTGGGATCATGACCTGAGCCGAAGGCAGACGCTTAACCGACTGAGCCACCCAGGCGTCCCAATAAATAAAATCTTTAAAAAAAATGAAATGAGGGTGTCAGAACTGTGGAAGTATTTCTTGAATATAGAGTTATGGCCATCGAATACAGGACCAGGTCAGAGTCAGCACTATACAGGTGCTGGGGTGGGCTTTGTTTTGTAGGTAAGGTTTAGGTGCCTAGGCTGCTACTTTACTTCTGGGGTTGCTGCTCCCATTTGGGGTTCCCTTTCTGTTATCATGACTGCCATGTTTTTCTCCCTTGCCTCCAGAGACCTGTTTTTCTATTGCAATCTACTACTCTCTGCTTCCCTTTTAGATGTCCTGGCTCCGTCTTTGCCAGCTCTTCCTTCCTATCTGACAGCCTGCTCATCCACTGAATTCCTCCCTGTTTGACCTTCGGGGATGATGACTTGCCCTGAGACTCCTCCGTGCTCCACCAGTCCACTTGCCATCTCTAGTCTTTCATACCTTTATAGTTGGAATTGAACTTTGGGTTTGAAGAAAAGGTAGATAACAATTTCTAGGTCTAGATCCTGTTTATTAAGTTTGACTTTGTAACCAAACTATGAAACAAAGGAGGAATAGATTAACATGGGTAAACTGGGAAGCATAGTTTCAAAAATGTCCTTCGATTTTTAAAAGAAAAACATACCTAGTTTACTTAACAAGAAATGCATTTTCATTTCTACTGGCCTTTAGCTAGTATGTCTTTTAATAGTAAGGATTGAAAATCTTTACAGTGCCCTTACTTTTCCAGACCAGAAATGGAGCTAGAATTAGCTCAATGGAGCACATGCCATATTTGGGATTAATTAGTATAATTGCTGAATGTAACCTTATGGTTTAAGGTACCATCAAATACAGAATTACTTTCTTAACTCTGTGTAAGGGGCGCCTGGGTGGCTCAGTCAGTTAAGCATCTGCCTTCGGCTCAGGTCATGGTCCCAGGGTGCTGGGATCGAGTTCCGCATCGGGCTCCCTGCTCAGTGGGGAGCCTGCTTCTCCCTCTGCCTGCCGCTCCCCCTGCTTGTTGTGCTCCCCCACTCTCTCCAACAAATAAATAAAATCTTTAAAAAAAAAAAAGATTTAACTCTGTGTAAGATATGTTGGTGTCCATGATTGTCATTGAACACTTTGATTGACTCTTTGTAGATTACCCCCCCAAAATAAATAAATAAATAAATAAATAAATAAATAAATAAATAAATATTTTTAAAAAATGCCTCTTTCCCATGAGCCAGTCCTTCCTAGGCTGTCCTGGCCTCCTCAATGATAAATCTCTTTCAGCCTCTGCCTCCTAGGTGTTCGGTAAAATTTAGGCCAGAGAGACCTACTTGGGAAGGTGGAAGCTATTAGAAAATCTCTATTAGATAGTGTTCGGTCGTTTCCTAAATATCTTGAAAGGGAGAAAGGGATACACTAATGTCAGTCTTCTGAATTTACATGCTGTAGGACAGAAGTTCATGATTGACCTACAGGAAAAAAAAGCCTGCCACCAAGTGATAGAGTGTAATTGTGAGATTAGTCCTCATGGCTGGTTAATGTCTTAGTGTCACATTCACCACAAGTTTGTCAAGAGTGAAGGAGGTATCTGAAAGCTTTTAGTTCTTTGGTTAAACGTGTGTTACTCTGTGACATACAGCAGATGTTCAGTAAGCATATATTTTTTAATGCTTTTATTCTTTAATTGTATTCATTATGCTTCCTTGTTTCCTGATTGTGTCATGAAACAGGCACAGTGGATTCTGTTCTTGGGGGTTTATGACTCTGATGAAGGGAAAGGAGTGTGTGGAGTTTCCATAGTTTAGAAAAAAGATATAAATAGTGTGGTATCTAAGGGGGAGAAGGAAGGTGAATTTGTAGTCTTTTATTTTGTCCTCTTGGAGTTACACCTTTTCCTAAAAAAAGCAGATATTTCCAGACCTGAGCCAGTTATTTTTTACTTACATGTCAAATTGGATTTCTGTGACTGGGCTGTGTAGCTGCTGTTTCCCTTTGTACTCTGGCTCACATTTATTTTGTATGGGATATAAATGTTTCAGATTCCCTGTCTTTCAGCAGTATTTCAGCCCCAGTGGTGTTGTGGTTGGAATGTTTGTTAGAAGAAGCAGATGTTTGAGGAAGATAGCTTGACCGCCCAGAGGAGAGAGATATTTTTACCTATAAGTCTTATTTTCCTTTCTCTAGTTATATTTTCCTGCAGTTCTTCATTCTTCCCCATTCCTACCTAACTTCTTGCCTTTTGTCCCATTTTTTCCATTTCTTTGCGTCTTCTGGTATCTTGGTGTTTTTCAGATTCTTGGGGAATGAGGGTGGCAGCAAGTCTTCATTAGGTAACTCATACACACTTGTTTCTTTAAAATCAAGAGATATGGTATTGTCCTTTGGGCCACATGTCCACATGTCTACTCCCTCCTTCCAAGTCTTTACAGATTAATTTCCCCAGGTTTATCCTTAGTTGCCCTAAGCAAACTGTTAAGTGGAGCTTGAGAGTGCTCCATTTTTTTGTATGCCAATGCCCATCTTTCCCCAAAGTACATTCTTGTTTTTTTATTGGAATGAGGCAGTTGTGCATTTCTAGGGCAGGAAAATCACAAAGGGGCAACATTGAACCAGGCAATTAAATGAGTTTATTCTTGTATTTTGGATGTATTTCATTATCTGAATGGAAATGAAAACAACAGAATCCTTTGGGTGGGCAGTTTTTCTCTTAGTTCTGGTAAGCCCGTTCAGCTGAAAAACATGGGGATAAGCAGCTCTGAACTTTTGAAATAAAACAGAGAAGGTAAATGACTCAGTAAAATACATCAAATTACAGGGTGGAAAAACCTTAGAACAATGACTAAGAAAATACAAGGGTGGAATGAAGGAACAACTAAGTATATGAGGTGGAAGTAGGAGATTTAGTAGGGAGTTTTCTACTGAGTAGGATATGACCTTATACCAATATGATGGCCACCAGAAACTGAGTGTTACTTAGTGTTTAAAGGTTTTTATTTCCTCTTTTTTGTCCATCTGACAAATAGAAATGATCCTTGGTGGTCAGGAAGACCCTTGCACATCATAGATGCTCCATAAATATTTTTTCTTGGTAAAGCAGTTATTCCGAGATAAGGAACTGATCTTTGATAAATCCCCATTTATCCTAGATAAATCCCCACATAGCAGAGTGTTTGCAATGCCAGACTCTTAAGTGCTATTTGAGGTGATTCATCACTCACACTGGCACCTCCCCAGTGTTGAACTTGTCTTTTTGGCTCTTGTGTTGATTTGGCAAGTGGAGAGATCCTGACTGTGTACATTTCCCTTCCTAGGCTGATACTTCTGTTTGGAGAATTAACTCACTGAGGAAACTGTTCAGCCACAGCCTTCTGTTCTTTCCATTTAATAAGATACAGTTTGTTTTATTTTGTTTTTATTGTCTTCTTGTTTCAGGGGTTGGGGATTAGCATCTGATTTGCTAGAATGACATACATGTATAGCTTTAAGACAGTTGGGCTCCAGATTTTCACAGAAGAGGGCATTTCCTCAGCTTAAGATAAGGGATATGGTTAAAATCCCTGAATTTGTTGTGATCTAGCTATGTCCTGGTTGGGGGTTGGGGGGCGTGGGGAGACAGGAAGACTCTGATACCTGGTGAATTTTGGGTTTTAGCATTGATCAGGTGATTTCTCCCCGAGTTGTTGATTCTTGCATTATGGACTGGTCTTATTTGGTCTTCAGCATGGGTTACGATGACTTGTATTCCCACTAACAGTATTTTGAGTGTTCTGGTCTACTCCCTTTTTGCCAGCACATGACATTATTAGCTTTTGGTCTTTGCCAACCAGTAATGAAGGACAGAATGGCATCCTGTTATGTTTTAACTTGTACTTCTTTAATTCTAAGTGAGTGTGAAGATGTTTCCTACCTGTTAGCCTTTGAAACTCCCTAAGCCTGACACCTTGAGCAAGGTGCTTGCTTTTAATTTGCTAACCTTCACTTTCTTGATCTTGAACATAGGGATGGTAACAGTGCCTCCCAAGTGGGGCTGCTCTAAGGATTAAGTATGGTAATGCCTGTAAAGGGGTAGGGTATCTGGCGGATAGGAAGCACTAAATAAATGCTAGTTGAATTATTTTCTTTGCAGTGAATCTGAAATCCTGCACCACGAGAAGCAGTACGAGCCCTTCTACTCCTCTTTTGTTGCACTTTCCACACACTATATTACAACAGTTTGCAGCCTCAGTGAGTATTCCACTCTTTTCACTCCCTTCTGAGGGCTTGGGGATGGGGGGTGGTTGTGTCTCCTCTTTCTAGGGTGTCTGAACAGGTTGTTAATGAAGTCTGTATTTTAACACTCCTAACCTGTTCACCCAACAGTAGAGACCGCTATCAGTCTGATAAGGCTCTGGAAGTTCCGTTACTTAGACCAACCAAGAGGGATTTAAAAAGTACTTGGTTTGGATGTCTGCTTTGTAACCCATTATGTTAACTTGTACCTTCTTAATCAAAAGCATTTTATTGGTTTCATACATGTAATTACTAATGTGTTAATTTTTGGGGGTTGAGGGGGATGGGCGGATACTGATCTGAGGTTCAGGGCCACTCATGAAGGCTCTATTCCTTATTTGGTTTTGGTGAGAAAGTAAATTCTCCTTTTGTATTCTCTGGTATGTCAAGGGATTTCAATTTCAGTTCCCCATCTTTTAAACCTTTTTTTTTTTTAACCCTTGTTTTCCACTATTTCTGAATCTTTGCATTTTTACTTGTTTAAAAAAATCCTAACTCAGAAAGTTCTGAAAGAATTCTAATTATTTGTTTCTTCAAATAGTTTGCTAAGCAAGTAAAATGAAAGGAAGCTATAGGGTTGCTGGATAACCGTCGTGTGCAGTGCTGTTTATTGTAGGCACTGGCTACTGATGGAGGACTCACTTAGCTTGAAGAAATTTTGTGTAGGAAGCCTCTTGTAAAAGGCATTTAGAACCTGTGGGAAAGGAGAGGTATTATATTCTAGTAGTTAAGAGTGTGAACTCTAGAGCCAGACTTCCTGGATTTGATTCTAGCCCTGTGACTTTGGGCAAGTCATTTAACCTCTCTCTGGTGTAATTTCCCTATCCGTTACGAAAAGGAAGGGGAGGGGGTAAAAATATCTACCTCAGAACGTTGGTTTAAGGATTAAGTGGGTTAATATATTTGAAGTGCTTCGTACGTACTGTGATGTATTTCCTATTACAATGAATTTCCAGTAAATGTAAGATAGATTGATCTAGTAGCAGTGTATGTTTATCAGTGCCAGGATGCCTTTGTTTGGCCCTTGGATTGTTGGTTCTGAATGACTGTTGTCATGGAATGGTGCTGGGAATGCTGGACACACGGAGCTTGGGAGTTGTCTGGTTAGATGTACTGACCGTGAGGCTGACCAAGGCTATGGCGGTCTGAGGTTAAGTGAAGCCCATTCCTTTCTCAGTTCCCCGGAACCAGCTTCAATCGGTAGCAGCGGCCTGTAAAGTCCTGATCGAGTTTTCTCTCCTGCGTCTGGAGAATCCAGATGAGGCTTGTGCTGTGTCCCAGGTGAGAGTGATGGGCTCATCTGTGGCCCTTATTTTGAGGTAGGACTGTGACAGACTAGTGGAATAATGATGGACAGGGGTGGCATAGAGCAGGGGTTGGTGAACTTTTCCTGTAACGGGCCAGATAGTGAACAATTTGCTGACCATTTGGTTCCTGTTGAAACTAGTCTCTATTTTTTAAACTCTGCCTTTGTAGTATGAAAGCAGCCACAGACAATACGTAAATGAACAAGTGTAGCTGTGGTCCAGTAAATTTTATTTACAAAAGCAGGCAGTGGGCTGAATTGGAGCTGTGGTTCGCCAGCCTCTGGTTTAGAGGGCTGCAGAGGCTTTTGCAAGGATTGCAAACTTCCACGTTTCCAGGGGTCAGGCAAGTAACATAAAATGGGTGAAGTGTGCCAGTTGAAAAGGGTGCCTGACCCAGCTATAAAGGGCCAATCACCGTGTAGCTCCAGCTGATTGTTGGCAGGCGGGGGTGGAGACTCAGTTGCTGTGTCTTGTGAATTATTGCGAAAGATAAGAAATCTGGATTTGTATGTTGAACCTTCCATGTTTTAAAAAGTTAGCTATAACTTCAAATAAAAAAAATAAAAATCCAACAACAACACTGTGAGCATAATAAGACAAATTGGCAAGCCAGATACGGTCTGAGGACCATCAGCTTGTGATCTCTGCTTTAGTGTGTTCCCTAATTTCAGTTCTTGATACGAACCTAAATTTGGCCCTGTGCCAGTGAAAAGTCCCAAAATAGTAGTATCTTCTGAAAGACATACTTGAATTTGTTTTATTTTCAGAAACACTTGATTCTCCTCATCAAGGGCCTGTGCACTGGCTGTAGCCGACTAGACAGGACTGAAATTATCACATTTACAGCAATGATGAAATCAGCCAAGCTGCCGCAAACGGTGAAGACACTCTCAGATGGTGAGCCTTCGTTTGCCAGACCGAGTTCTTTGGCTACTTCCCTGGCCAACTTTTTCCTGCTTTGGCTTCTAGTGGCACTCTGCTCATCCCTGTTTTTGGTTTTATACTTACAGTGGAAGATCAAAAAGAGCTGGCCTCACCAGTAAGCCCAGAGCTGAGGCAGAAGGAGGTACAGATGAATTTTTTGAACCAGTTGACGTCGGTTTTCAACCCTAGAACTGTAGCATCGCCACCCGTAGGTCCACAGACTCCGGTGAGTTACTCCAGGCAAATGTCCTCATCCCTTGGGGGTTTTGAGATGATAATACTAGAAAAAAGTAACAAATGTATCTTACATTTATGATGTAAAATGATGTATGTGCCTAAGGTAGGAAGAAATAGAAGAATACAAACAAACAAACAAGAAGCAAAACTTCCCCTAACTTTCTGTCCACTGTTGATACTATTTTGATGCTCATTCTTCTAAAATTTCTCAGTGCATATAAACAGATACAAAGAACATGTACACTTTTCTGTAAAAGGCATCACACTCTCTGTTAGTTGTAGAATATATATATCTTCAAGCTGTGTATTTTTTTCCTCCTCTTGGGACAGTAACTTGTATTTTCCCTAGCATTAGAGAGGGATTCCCCCCTCATTACCTGGGAAGTCTGAAGAGTATCCATAGAACTTCTGCTTTGTTTGGACACTTGCTTAGATTCTGAACTGCAGGGCAGCAGTTGGTGGGTGATGGTATCATGATAGGCCTCTCACATCCTTTGTTTCTCTTTAGGCTGAAGGAGAAAATGATGAGCAGTCATCCACAGATCAAGCCTCTGCTATCAAAACCAAGAATGTGTTTATAGCTCAGAATGTGGCTAGTCTTCAAGAGCTTGGTAAGACTCTTAACTGTCGTCATAGAGCTGGTTTCTCTGCTTTCAAAAATTCTGTAAATGGAAAAGAATCAAGCGGCAGCCAGGGGCCTGTTTGTAAGGTCGAGCCTTGTCATTAATGCAGGTGGCTCAGAGAAGCTACTTCGTGTGTGTTTGAACCTGCCCTATTTCCTGCGCTACATCAATCGGTTTCAAGATGCAGTGTTGGCCAATTCTTTCTTCATCATGCCGGCCACAGTAGCAGATGCCACTGCTGTTCGCAATGGGTAAGGTGCTCCAGAGTGTATGCTTTACCTTCTAATGCTGCTCTCAAAAAGAGAGAAACTGGATAGTTTATGGCATGCCGACTTTCTTTAATTATCAGATTATAGAAGCAAGGGATTCAAACAGACGCTTTGGTTAACCTCCTTCTCTGTCATGTTCTAGTTTTCATTCACTGGTGATTGATGTAACCATGGCATTGGATACCCTTTCTCTACCCGTGTTGGAACCTCTTAATCCTTCTCGTCTGCAAGATGTGACAGTCCTCAGCCTAAGTTGTCTGTATGCAGGTGAGAGGTTATGATGTCTGATCTCATTTTCTCAGTTAAGCACAAGTGTACTTTCTGGAAACCATGAGATCCTCCTGAGTGCTCTGCTCTCTCCCCCTTACCCCCGAGGATCATCTGATGTCTCATCTAGATGAAATGAGGTCTCCATAGGAATCTTGAGAATTATCCCATTGTTCACAGCTGGTGGCACGTTATATGCATATTTGCTTTCATAGTATGTGCAAATAGTAAATAATCTCCTGTATGAAAAGCAAAATGCCAAGGGCTGTTGGGATATTGAGATAAACAATATGTAGTCCGTGCCCTCAAGGATCCTACACTGAGAACAGTTAGGACCACATGGAATGATATACAATAGGAGATGATAAAGGCAATAAGAGAAGTGTAGAGTAGTTGGGTTCACAAAGAAGGGAGAGATGGAGTCTTGCTGTGGGAGCACATCTGAGGAAGCCTTCACGGAACAGGTGGTATCTGTTTATATTGATAAATACAACAGATGTTATTCTTCATGTTCCCACAGAGTCTCCTTTCTTCCTGTTGCTCATGCTGCCTTGAGAGTGGGGACTGACAGCTGCTATTTACTCTCTTTTAAGTTATTGTGACAGTGACTTTTTAACCCAATTCACTGATCCTTGGTTTTAAATACTGTAGTCTTTGTATGTCTTGGAAGATATAACAATTTCTGATGTTTACTTGGTTCTCTAAGTGAGGATTTGAACAGCTTTGGCAACCTGACCTGGGGAGCACCAAGAAATTGCTGAGGTTGATCATCTCCCTACATTCTTTTTTTTTTTTTTTTTTTTAAGATTTTATTTATTTATTTGACAGAGAGAGAGACAGCGAGAGAGGGGACACAAGCAGGGGGAAGCAGGCTTCCCATGGAGCAGAAAGCCCGACGCGGGGCTCGATCCCAGGACGCTGGGATCATGACCTGAGCCGAAGGCAGCCACTTAACGACTGAGCCACCCAGGCGCCCCTCCCTACATTCTTTTAATAGCTTTATTTTGAACATCTGGGATATAGGGATAGAAAGAGGAAGGCACTTTTAATTGGGTAAAACAGTAGGAATGATGGAGTTCTGTTGATGTACCTATAGGGCAGGTAGGATCGCAGCTTGGCTCTCCTGAGGAAGAGGCAGAAGCAGGACTCAAAGTATCCTAGAGTTTGGGGGAACATACTGTATAAATGTATATGGAGGGAAGGGGTGAGGGGAGAGGATATGTGATTAGTGGGTATTGTACAGCCGGAGAGAAAGGAGGACACAATCACAGAGGTCTTAGAAATGCAGTCTCAGTCATTTGGACCGTGTTCTATAGACAGTAGAAACCACTGAAAATTCTGAGCTATATTCAAGCAGCAGTGTGCAGGATATTTTGGTGTGGGGAAATTTGGAGACAGGAAGCTTTGTTAGGAGGATTTTTTGTAGTCATTCAGGCGAGACACTGTAAGAGCCTGAGCTAGGGCAGCAGCAGTGGGAAGAAAAAGCTAAAGATAATGGGAAAATGTGTTCTCCCTCAGCTCATCTCCGGTGCTTATTACCTTGTTCTCTGCCTTTGATTTTTGCAGTTTTTAAGTTGGGGTTTTTAATTTTTAGGGAATTTCTTGAATATCACATGGCTCTCAGTGTACTTAGTACTCAGGTTAAAGAGTCCTCAAAATTTTTTAGTTGGATTAAAGATCCCAGATTTGGGTTGTTGAAATTTGATGGCCTGGGATTTGACGTAAAGACAGGGATTTGGCCTTAGTGTCTTTGAGGAATACCAAACATGGAATGTTTTTCCCCACAATCTTGGAAAAATGGAAAGACATCTTGTGATGTTTTAAAGTTAATAGATTTTATTTTTGAAGCAGTTTTAGGTTTACAGAGAAGTTGAGCAGGTTATACAGAGTTCCCACCTACCCTCTCCCCCCAGTACCCTGTTTCCTTTATTATTCACGTATTGCATTACTACGGTACGTTTGTTATAATTGATGAACCCAGGATTTGATACACTATTATCTGAAGTCTTTTGTTTACGTCAGGGTTTCCTCTGTGTTAGACGGTTCTGTGGGTTTTGACAAATGTATAATGTCCTCTATTCATCATCACTATGACACAAGGTAGTTTCACTGCTCTGAAGTCCCACGTGCTCCACCTAGTAATCCCGCTCTCCCTACCCCCACCCCTAGAAACCACTGATCTTTTTAACTGTCTCCATGGTTTTAACTTTTCCAGAGTGCCCTAAAGTTGGAATCAGTTATATAGTATGTCGCCTTTTCAGACTGGCTTCTTCTGCTTGGAGTGCGCATTTAAGTTTCCTCCCTGATTTTTTATGACTTGATCGCTCGCCTTTTTTTTATTGCTGAATAATATTCTTTGTATGGGTGTGCTGTAGTTTGTGGTACATCCACCTGTTGAAGAGCATCTCAGTTGCTTCTCATTGTTGGCAGTTAAGGAAAAAGCTACAGTAAGTACTCGTGTGCAGGTTTTGACGTGGATGCAGGTGTTCAGCTCATTCAGATAAATACTTCAGAGTGTGATGGTGGACCGGATGATAACACTATCTAGTCTTGCTCTTGTGGACATTATTCTCAGTCGTCAAATCATGGAATGGTTTGGGGGTGGGTTGTGTTTTCTGTTTCTGTTTTGGTTGACTCCTGGGACTGTGCCATGATTGGAATTTGTGCATCTTCTCTCCCACCGCCCCCAGGTGTGAGTGTGGCAACTTGCATGGCCATCCTGCATGTGGGTAGTGCCCAGCAGGTGCGGACGGGGTCCACAAGCTCCAAAGAAGAGGACTATGAGAGCGACGCGGCTACGATCGTCCAGAAATGTGTAAGCCAGGTCGCCTGGCCCCGGGGGCCTCTGTCGTTCAGTGAGGAGATAGTGCCAGGTCCACTCTTTCCAGGGAGAGGAAAGGATGTGGAGTCTTCTCCATCCCTTCCCCTTGGTAGCAGGTCTAAGAGGTGGGCGTTCACATGGTTGGCTCTGTGGAAGGCACCGTGTCTTCGTGGTGGCAGTGGACCGTGTGAAAGATGAGTCGCTCAGTCTGCACGTGTACTGAGGGCTTGCTGTGTGTCAGTGCACTTTGAGTAGAGACCTACAGTACACGAGATAGTCTCCAAGAATGGTGAGTGTGTAGGATGAGTCCCTGTTTTGTACTGTGATCTGATGGGGGCCTGGCTGTGTTGCTTTAGATTGTTTGTGGGGGACATCTCTGAGAAGGTGACCCGTGAGCTGAATATAATGAGGAGTCAACACCATGTAATGGTCAAGGAAAGTGTGATGGAATCCTATCTTTAGAAAGTGCCTTGAGGATATTTAATTCTTAAAGCGAAATTAATTTGGGTGGGATTAAGGTTTGTAATGAAGTAGGTCAGCTTGCTCAGATTTTTGTGTATGTTTGATGTTGGACAGCTTGAAATCTATGACATGATTGGACAAGCGATCAGCAGTTCCCGGCGGGCTGGTGGAGAGGTAAGAAGGGTGTCTCTGCTACATTCCTGTTTCATAGCTCGTAAGATCTCTGTGTTCATACTTTTCTTCTGTGCTTTTTCAACAGCACTATCAGAACTTCCAATTGCTGGGTGCCTGGTGTTTGTTAAACAGCCTTTTCCTCATATTGAACCTCAGTCCTACTGCCTTGGCTGATAAGGGGAAAGAGAAAGACCCCCTGGCTGCACTCCGAGTCAGAGACATCCTTTCTCGTACAAAAGAGGGAGTGGGTTCTCCTAAACTGGGACCTGGGAAAGGGTACGTGTCTACTCGATTGCTACTCATGTTTTGTTTTGTGTCCCTGCCATTTTATGTTGTTGGAGAGCTAGGGTTACCCCTCTCATCTTCACATCAGTAGAACAATTTGCCTGCATACCTGGTTAAATTTAACAACTAAGGTGATGATCATAGTCTCTTTTGTCTACATCATAGCTGTGTGATTTTGGACAAATTGCTTATTTTTTCTGAGCTTGTTTGCTTATCTTTAAGGGGGAAAATGTGTAATACATCTTTCAGGGTTTTTATGAGGTTCAAATCAGAAAAAAATGTTTCTGTTTTGTAAAATGGGCTGGTGTGACTTGCATTTAATTACTTTACTTGCACGTTTAATCTGTAAGGAGGAGTCTGTCAGTTGTTCCCGGCTTGCTTCCTAAAACATTTGCTACCGTTCTGACGAAGTCTGGACAGTAAGCCCTGCTTGCTTGGAGAGGAGTTAGAGATAGGACTTCCATGTGGTTTGAGGTTTTATTTTCTAAGCCCAGGCATTTCTAGATTTTATTTATTCATTCAGTCCCTACCATGTGCTGGGCTCTCTCCAGGCATTGAGGATGTAGCACTATTCAAAGCAATATCTGTGCTTTTATGGAGCTTATTTTCTCATTGGAGCAACTAATAAGTTCACGATGGATTCTCATATGAGTGTTGTGAAGAAAAATAAGCCAGAGCGAGGGGCTAGAGAGTGACGGGCTGTTATTTTAATTAGGATGGCGAGGAATGGGCTCTAAAGATAAGATGGAGAGAACATATGTGAGGTGACAGAGTGAGCCATGGAAATTTTGGGGGAAGAATTGTTCAGGTTTGGAGGTGGAGGTATGATTGGCGTTTTTAAGGATCAGCAAAGTTGGTGTGGCTGGTTGGAGCTCTTGGGGAGGGAGAGTAGTAGAAAGTTAGGTCAGAGAGGTAGCCAGAGGCCAGATCTCCAAGGGCCAAGTGTTAATTTGTAAGTGGTGGAGGGTTTTCCCCAGGGGAGTGATCTGGTCTGATTTATTAGTTATTAGTGACCCGAGAACCCAGCTGCTTTGAGGAGAATAGATTGCAGGGTGTAAGGCAGGAAGGAGGGCGAGTAGTTGGGAAGCTAATGCATTATTCCAAATGAGATAAAGGGACTTGGAATAGGGTGCTGGTGGGAAAGGCAGAGAGAAGAGGTCAAAGCAGCATGTGTTTGGAAGGTACAGCTGACAGGATTTGCTGATGGCTTAGGTAGTGAGTGTGAAAAATATGACATCACAATATTTTGGCATGAGCAACTGGGTTGTATAATTTATGGAGACGGAACACTGGCTTAGGGCTTGGGTGGCAGGAAGGGTAAGAAGTATAGAATTTCATCTTCGCCATGCTGAGTTTGAGATGATGTCAGATCTCTCTCTATGTGAGATGTTGAGTAGGCAGTTGGTATGGGCGTCTGGAGTTCAAGGAGGAAGTTAAATTCTGGACCTCATTCAACAGATTATTCACTGAGTGTCTTCTCTGTCCCAGGCTCTGTGTCAGTTCTGGAATGTTGTGATGTACCAAAAAAAAAAAGACACATTTCTGAGAGACCTGAAGAGATATGTCAAATTGTATCTAGAGAGTATTCTAATAAGGGTACTTGACCTGGTCAGAGAAATCAAGGCAGGCTTCCTTGAGGAAGTGTTAAATGAGCTGAAATTTGAAATAGATGTTGGGATGGTAGATAGTAGATACCAGGCAAAGAAGAGAGGTAAGCGTGTTCCAGAGAGAATAGTAGTTTATGATTTTGTGAGTTTCTGTCTTCACGCTTGGCACTGTAGCAGGAAACGGGAGGA
The DNA here is from genome assembly GCF_964656455.1 of Halichoerus grypus. Classification (NCBI taxonomy): domain Eukaryota; kingdom Metazoa; phylum Chordata; class Mammalia; order Carnivora; family Phocidae; genus Halichoerus; species Halichoerus grypus. The sequence goes on from NC_135716.1 coordinate 173,713,975, forward strand.
TGCTAAAAGGTCTATCCTTCAAAGTAGCAGTTATGTTTAAAAAATGGCTCTTGTTGGGACGCCTGCGTGGCTCAGTCGTTAAGCGTCTGCCTTCGGCTCAGGTCTTGATCCCAGGGTCCTGGGATCGAGTCCCACATCGGGTTCCCTGCTCAGCGGGGAGCCTGCTTCATTCACCCTCTCCCTCTGCCTGCCGCTCCCCTGCTTGTGCTCTTTCTGTCAAATAAATAAAATCTTAAAAAAAAAAAAAGGGTCTTGTTTCTTGACGTTTAAAAGGAAAACCTGTACCTTGTATAAGTTACAAATCATAAGAAGGAGGAAAATAAGTCATCCCAAATTCTACCACCCAAATTGGTAAAACATTCTTCCAGACATTTTTCGGTGCACGTATGTAAGTTTGTATGTTTACAGAACAGGATCGCCGTTAGAAAATATTGTAGATAACTTTTCAGGGGCGCTGTTTTGGATTCACTGTGAGTGTTTAATGGCTGGCAGTTTTCCACCGTATAAACATGCCGTTGTTAACTAATTACCCTATTGAAACACTTAATTTAGGCTATATTAAATTTCTTGTTTTGATAAACTGTGCTTTGATAAATCTTCCTAAATGTAAATCTTTGTGAACTTGTTTAATTATCCCCTTGGGGTAAATTCCCCGAAGTATGATTGTTAGGACAAAGGGCATACTTCTGTAAAAATTTGTAATGTTTTGCTAGACTGTTCTGATTGCACTCTCACTAGCTGTGTGTGCGCATGTGCCCATTTCTCCCGGTCCTCTTTGACAGCGGCTGTCATTAATCTTCATGTTTTTCTAATCTTAAAGGAGAAAGATGTATTACATCGCTCCTACTTGTATTTCTTTGTGAGTACGACTGTAACTATCTGTGTCTTTTGCCCCAGTTTTCTCTTTGGTATTTGTCCTTTTTTCTTACTGATGGACATGAGCTCTTCATATATTTAGGTATACTAATTCTTTGTCCTGTGGTCATTTGGACCGAAAGAAAGTTTTACTCACATTTAATGTGTAAAACTTTGTTTTTATTCTCTTTGGTTTGTGGCCAGATATTTTATAGAAGTTGGTGATTTTTACCTTTTTTTTCCTCAAAAGAATGGCTTTTTTTTTTCTTAATTGTTAAGCAGTTTCTTATAAAAGGCTATGACTCTGGAACAGCCAGATGGAAGAGATACCTAGGGCAAGGTGCGGGGAAAGAACGTGAAGCATCCCTGCCCTCCAACACGTACCACTCTCTCATCTCCCTGTGTTCATCAGCCCAGAAGCTCTCTGAAAAGAATGACTTTTATTTTTTTTTTAATTTTAAATTTTTTTAAAGATTTTATTTGAGAGAGAGAGTACAAGCGGGAGGTGTGGCAGGCAGAGGGAGAGGGAGAAGCAGGCTCCCCACTGAGCAGGGGAGCCTGATGTGGGGCTCAATCCCAGGACCCTGGGATCATGACCTGAGCTGAAGGCAGACCCTTAACCCACTGAGCCACCCAGGCATCCCAAAAGAATGACTTAAAAAAGTTCAACCAACCTTTGAATGTCAGCATCTTTCACATCAACCAGTAGATTCGAACTGATAGTTTGAATTCGAAAATGCCATGTGTTTGGAAGACTTTCTTGTAGTCCTGGAGTTCTTAACCTGAAGCCTGTGGATCCTGAGGCAGGATATGAGTGGGCTTCAGGGAGATGAAGCTTTTCAAATTACATGCAGATATTGTGTGTGCATTTTTTTTTTCCTTCTGGGAAAAGGTCCATAGATTCTGAAAGGGGTCTAGGCCCCAAATGGTAAGATCCCCTGTTTTTGAGGTTATAATTTGTTGTGTTTACCGTTTTCTTCGTGTAGGCACCAGGGATTTGGGGTGCTCTCAGTAATATTGGCAAACCATGCTGTCAAGCTGTTAAGCTCTCTCTTTCAAGACCTGCAAGTGGAAGCTCTGCACAAGGTGAGGGCTTGTGCTCGGGGTCAGCATCTTCATTGCTGGCTTCACTTCTGGGGAAGCTACCTTGAACCCTCCGCTCCTGTTGTTCCTTCCTGCTCAGTTGGAGGACATGAATTCTCTTTTGCTACGGTTCCCTTCAGGGCTGGGAGACAGATGGTCCCCCTGCGGTCCTGAGCATTATGGCCCAGAGCACCTCCATCCAGAGGATCCAGCGGTTGATTGACTCTGTCCCACTGACGAACCTGCTGTTGACATTGCTCTCAACCTCCTACAGAAAGGTGGGTGGTGTCACGCCGCTGAGAATTGGGAGGATTTTATATAATCCTTTCAAAATGAATAAGATTGTATACCGTGACCTTTTAAACTCAAAAGTTGTGGTAGTGGTTTTGAAAATGAACGGAATTCTTGAATGATTGCACACATTTGAATCTGGTGATTGCAGCGTTGTGACACGTATGGCTGCTTGGTGCTTTGTGACAGTTGTCCTGCTGATGCGGAAACTTAGAGGGCACTCTGGAAACACTCGTGTTTCAGGTCTTGTTCACGGCTTTGGCTTTGGAGAGCCTTGGTGGGGTAAAGTGATCAGAGCCCTGGAGGAAGGGCGCTGTTAGGAGGACTTCTTGGATTTAGACGAGAGGAAAGGGCAACGGAGAGAATGTCTCACGTGGTGAACGAGGTGAAGTAGGGTGGCTCCGTTTTTGTGACCAGCAGTTACAAAAGCTTGCTGCTTTCCTAGGCCTGTGTCCTGCAGCGTCAGAGAAAGGGCTCCATGAGCAGCGATGCCAGCGCCTCGACCGACTCAAACACCTACTATGAGGATGATTTCAGCAGCACGGAGGAGGACAGCAGCCAAGGTAGAGAGGCCTCTTTTCGGTCTCCCAGGAGACAGGTGTCAGAGTGCAACAGGAAGCTCCCCCCGCCCCCTCTCCGTGGCTTCTTCCTTTCGTGTCCTGTTTGCCATCTTCACCTGCCTAGCGTGCATCTTGATTTTCTGTGCCCTTAAAGGTGACATGTTATTACGAGTAATTTGAGCTGTGGAGACTGAAGGACAGAAACTGCTCTCAGCCCAGATTGCTTTTCAGCCCTTCCCTTCCAAGATCAGAATACACCTCAGTTCCTCTTTTTGTGTGGACTTGTTTGGTGAACTCTGTTCTGAGCTTTCCCAGTGCAACTCCAGAGGTTGTGTGAGAGGGGTTGGGTTTGGCTGTTGCCATCGATGTGTGGCTTGGGGAGATATAGGGAGAGGAACTCCAGACTCTGTTGCAGTGAACAACAGGGCAAAGTGAACATTCCCTCCTGTCTTAGTTTGGAGAGAGATTGAATAAGAGAAATGTCTCAGGTTCTTTATAGTCAGGTTTGGGGGAATTATGTATAATATTGTGAAAGGTGTAGCTCTTAATTTGGGCTTTAAAACTGATATGCAAGAACAAATTTGTTTTTCAAAATGTTTGGCTTGTTGCCAGTAAAGTGAGGTTGTCTCTTTCTTCATTGGGCTCCTTTAAGAAATACCAGTTTTATTGAGGTATAACTTACAGGCAATAAAATGCTCCTGTTTTATGTGTACATTTAGATGAGTATTGACAGATTTATGCAACCATGTAACTACCACCTGAAATCAAGATATCCTTGTGTTCCTTTTGACGTAGATACTTCCACAAAGCAGATGTACTAAAAACTTTGTAAAAAATGTGTTATTTTTATTACTTTTATTTTTTTCTCTGTTCAGATGATGACAGTGAGCCTATTCTGGGGCAATGGTTTGAGGAGACCATCTCCCCCAGTAAAGAGAAAGTGGCACCTCCACCTCCTCCCCCGCCCCCTCCGCTGGAGAGCTCTCCTCGAGTTAAAAGCCCCAGTAAACAGGCCCCCGGTGAGAAGGGCAACATTTTGGCTAGTCGCAAAGATCCTGAGCTGGTAAGAGTGGATTTCTGAGGTTTAGGGGAAGGAGAGATGGGGAGAAGGGGTGTGAAAAGCAGATCGTTTGAACTAAAACATTTTGTAGGTTGGGTTAACTGTAACATTTAGATGGTTTTACTTAACACTTAAGTGTACTGATGGTGTTTGATTAAATGATTTGTACTCTTGGTATTATTTCTTTGATTGAGGGTTAGTAACATAGCCTTTGGAGTTAGAAGTGAGTTTGAATCCTTCTTCTACCATTACTGGCTCTGAGACTTTGGGCAAGATTCTAAAATTCTCCAAGCCTCAATTTTGTATTCTGTCATATGGGAGTGATTGTACCTGCCTTTAGGGGTATTGTGAAGAATTAAAGCATAGGTGTGGGCCATCGTTAAGTGCTTGCTAATTATTTGTTCAAGCAGCATTTCTAGATGTACTATCTATCAACGCTGTTCTAAAGCTATATCGGTAAAACAAGTCAGATATGGAACACACTTTCTTACAGCTTAGTCTAGTCCAGGTTGTGGACATAAAACATTTACACAATAATTCAGTTTCATTTTGAGAGAGAAGTAAAGAGCTGGGAATTCTGTGTGTGTATAATGATCATACAGGCTTCAGAATTCCTTATTTCAATAATGTCCTTGAGCTGAAGAAATGCAGGGCCTTTAGAGGAATGACAGAAACAAGTCTGTCTGTCAAGAGCCTCTGTCTTCACATGGTGTTTTCTGAAGTCTGTTGTGTTCAACTGGTGCCATTTTGTGTAACTGGTAGAATTATGTGGGAAAGATTATCATAATTAAATTTTGTCCCACTGTAGGGGATTTAAAATCTGACTCTTTAATTCATTGCATCTGTTGCATCATATCTGTGGGCATGTTTTATTTCTCTTTATATTCAGGATTTGGAGGCACTCTGGGCTTATGGCCCTGACATAAGGTTCTTTATGTTCTTTTTAGTTCTTAGGTCTGGCTTCCAACATTTTGAACTTCATCACTTCTTCCATGCTGAACTCGCGGAACAATTTTATCCGAAACTACCTGAGTGTGTCTCTTTCAGAACACCACATGGCCACTCTGGCCAGCATCATTAAGGAGGTGGACAAAGATGGACTCAAGGGTCAGTAGACAGGATAGGGACCTGGTGGATTTTTTTCCCCAGTGGCATTTGACTGTTGCCAGGGCGGTATGATGCATCAGGGGCTGCTTGAATAATCAGTGTCCTTATTTGCCTTCCAGGTTCATCAGATGAAGAGTTTGCTGCTGCTCTCTATCACTTCAACCACTCTCTGGTAACTTCTGACCTTCAGTCACCCAACCTGCAGGTTTGTGTGCACTGGGACCTTTGGCCAAGTGCTGTCTGTGTCCGCTCCCAGTAGGCTGTAGTGTTCCAGTTGTAAAGGAGCATGGCTTGTGGTGGAAACCCCCTCACTGGAAAGAGTTTGAGAGATTATTCTAGTATGTCCCACTGCCCCATCAGGATCATTTCAAGAAAGAGAAAATGTGTTCTTTATCCCTAAGTCTTTCAGTGAGCTTAAAGCAAAGGAAAAACTACAAAACCAGCTCCTAATGACTGCCCTAGTAGACAGGTGGACAGAATAGACAAGAGGGCAGTTTATAAAAGGAAATATCAATGGCTAACAGTCCTAGGAAATGCTTAACTTCATTAGTAATCTAAGAAATCCATGTTGGGAATGGTGTGTTTTATTTTTATTTTATTTTTTAAAGATTTTATTTATTTATTTGTCAGAGAGATAGCACAAGCAGGGGGAGCAGCAGGCAGAGGGAGAAGCAGGCTTCCCGCTGAGCAAGGAGCCCAATGTGGGACTCGATCCCAGGACCCTGGGATCATGACCTGAGCTGAAGGCAGATGCTTAATCGACTGAGCCCCGCAGGCGTCCCTGGAAATGTGTGTTTTAAAAGAGTCATTCAAATTACAGGAGGTAGATGCTTTCAGATACATGCCTACTTGCAGACTCACCACCAGAATAAAGCCTAGGATCTTGATGGTAGGCCTTAAAAATCTTAGGGTTTTCTCTCCTCACTAGTAGGTGATGTCTTGAATCCTGTATCTCAGATTCCCCCTTTCATTAGTTTCATATGTATATTTACTTTTACATTTATATTCCTTAAATTTTCAAACTATTTGATTACTTTTAGTTTTATAGTAATTGATACCATGCTCTATATAATCTTGTTAGGCTTTCTTTTTTCATTTAATATTATTTAGCATTATATTGCCAAGATTCATCTATACTCTTGCTGGTTCTGTAGTTTTTGTTTTGACTGTTACATGCTATCCCGTTGTGTTTGTGACTGTACCAATTTGTTACCTCCCCTCTGCTCCCACTGGTGGACCTTTCGGTTGTGTCAGGGTTTGTTGTTACTCCAGCTGTTGCTGTCCCCTGGCATAACAAGGGGTTCTCTTGGGCAGATAACTGGGAGTAGAATTAGTAGGATACTGAGTATGTGACTGTAAGCAGGGATGCCAGACTTGCTCTCTAAAGTAGCTGCACTGATGGGGCGCCTGGCTGGCTTAGTCGATAGAGCATGTGACTCTTGGTCTTGGGGTTGTGAGTTTGAGCCCCATGTTGGGTGTAGAGATTACTTTAAAAAAAAAAAAAAGCTGCACCAAGTTTTACCATCAGCAACGTGTCACATTTGTGGATTCACTTTTTCTCCCAACATTTGACCATGTCGTGTTTTTTTTCCCAAGTGCAGCGTGGGACTTGAACTCATGACCCTGAGATCAAGACCTGAGCTGAGATTAAGAGTCAGACACTTAACCGACTGAGCCATCCAGGTGCTCCGACAGTGTCGTATTTTGATAATAATTTTTCTAATGTGGTCAGTTAGTGATTCTCAGTGTTTTAGTTTACATAAAGATCCCTGGGGAATTTGTTTAATAAATGCAGATTCCTAGTGCAGCTACCCCTCACTTCCCTTAGAAGACTTATATTTGGTAGATCTCTCCAATAGTTTGCCGAAGATTGTTGTGAAAATTTTTTGTTATTCTTAAGATTATTTCAGTGGATTCTCAGAACCAGGACACAATTCAGGGGTTTGCACTTGCCCCCAAAGGGACAGGCTCTAGGAAGCTATTTCAGAAGGTTAAACTTGATTCTTACTATCCTAAGTTATTTGAAAAATTCTTAAAAATTTATTTTATCGTTTACAAAGATAATTATAAAACCTATTTATATGTACCTAATGTTAGTTGAAAAAATTTGCTTTGGGGGCGCAGTCAGTGGCGGCATAGTCAGTGGAGCGTCTGACTCTGGGTTTTGGTGCAGGTCGTGATCTCAGGGTTGTGAGATCGAGCCCCGTGTCAGGATCCATGCTCAGCTTGGAGTTGGCTTGAGATTCTCTCTCTGTCTTCCTCCGCCCCTCCCCCTGCACATGCACGTGTGTGTGCGTTAGCTCTCTCTCAAATAAATGAATCTTTAAAAAAATTTTTGGCCAGGAAAGGGACTATAACTTGAGTGGTAAAGTTGTTGATCTATCTATGATGAAGAGAAGAAAATGCTTCAGTTAGCATATGGCCTGTGGCACCTTCTCAGACTGTGTAGGGTCAGGATGTCCTGCGAAAGTTATCAGCTCCTTGCTGAGATCTAAGTTTATTTAGGGAAGTTTCAAAGTTCATAGACTTGGCCTTTTCCTGCCTAAACTTGTCCAAATAATGGGGGAAGAAATATTTTCCTGTACAGAATAAGAGTTCTTAAGATTCCTGTAATGATGTTGCCCTCTTAGCATTTAAAAAATAATTCCAGACCTTGTGTGGACATGCAACTTGGCTGCCCATAACCACTGACTTTTTGGAGAGCAAATTATCAAACTTCCCTCTTCATTCCATTTCCAAACATGGGACTTTAAATTCTTCCCTCAAATTTCATTGCTATGATGGAAGAAAGTGAAGGATGGTTAGTGTAATTTAACTATCTGTTACTGATATTGTTTCTCTGGATTCATGTACAAAGTTTTTTTTTTTGAGAGAGAGTGCATGTGTGCTTGGTGGGGGGTGGGGGGCAAAGGGAGGGGTAGAGAGAGAATCTTAAGCAGGCTTCACACATAGTGTGGAGCCTGACACGTGCCTCCATTTCATGACCCTGAGATCATGACCTGAGCTGAAACCGAGAGTTGGACGCTTAACTGACTGAGCCACGCAGGCATCCCACATACAAAGTTATTTATCCAAGGTGTCTGACTTGCATTGCAAGACATACACAGCGTCCTTTAAGGGAAGTAAATGAAATGGAGCCCAGTCTGTGAAAGAAAACAAATGTAAGTTACATCATAAAAACTTTCTTAACCTGTCAGAATAATAAAAAACTGGTTCTGAATTAGTAAGACCGCTAGGCTTTCTCTACTTATAGAAGAAATCAAAACCTATTTATTGAAGAAGACTTATGAACATCTTGGGAAGAGGACTTTCTCCTAAAAGGCCATGCGCTTGATTGGCATGGCCTCTCTGTTCTTTCAAATTTGTTTAATAGCAGTCTACTGAGATGATTTGTGTCTTCTGAAGCCAAATGAGAAAGCAGGCTTTGTCTGGCTTTCTGTTGGCATTCTGCTCTGTTGGCCATTGGTGATTAACTCAAACTTTAGCCGCGGTTGGGGATGGAGCTGAAAGGTTGGGGATCCAGCCCTCTAATCATGTGGTTGGTTCCCCTGGCAATCAGCCCCCATCCTGAAGCTGTCTAGGTGCCTCATTATCATAAACACAGGTGTTATTGAAAGGGGCTTATTATGAAAAGCAAAATACGTTCTTCTCACTCCTGTCAGGAAATGACAAGATTTTTAGGAGCTCTGTGCCAGAAATGGGACAGAGACCAAATATGTGTTTCTTCTTATATCACAATGTCACAGGGAGTTAGTGTTTCATGGGCATAGAGTTTCCGTTGGGAAAAATAAAAAAGTGCTGGAGATGGATGGTAGTGATGTTTGCATAGTGTCTATGTACTTAATGCTACGGAACTGTACACTTAAAAACGATTTAAGTGGTAAATTTTATGTTACATTATTTTATCATGACGTAAGTAAAAATAAGACACACACCTGGCATATAGTACTAGTTCCTACTAAAGATTAGCTGCTATCTTTATGAGTTTTTTCTATTACTATTGTTTTTAATGTTATATTTGTTATTAATATATTTGTTGTCTTACATTTATTACTATTACGTGTAGGAGTATAATAACTTAATATTATGTAGTGGTCTAGGTCACTCATTCATTCACTGAGTATTCATTGAGCACCTACTATGTGCCAGGGAGTGTTGCAGGCACTGAAGAAATCCAGATGACTTGAATTAGTTTGGGATCATGAGGAAAGGGGGTGGGTGATACAGTGTGGATAAAGGGTCCGCGGTAGAGATCATGGGAAATTATTTGACCAGGGTGAAGGACATGGATAGGAAGGACCTGAGATACTGCCTGCCTTTTCAACCCAAATGAGACCAGAAGGGTGCTGTTGTCTTTCATAGAAAGGGGATGTCAGCAAGGAGAGTTGGTTTGGTGGTAGAGGAGCCGTCGTGAGTGTGTAGGGAGCTCACTCCTAGGTTTGAGTCAGCTCGGGTTCTTTTTACTCACGGTTGCAGGTTTGCTCAGAATGATCCTCTGGGTTCTTAAGCTACATGAGGCACATTGTGCCGTTTTCTCTTTGTTCTGAAAAACAAGCCAGGTCTACTTACCCACACAACTTGCAGTCCCTTGTGGTTGGCCAGCCTGGAAGCCACTGTGCAGTAGAGCTTGAGTGCGAGGCTTTCTTTTCATGAAGGAGTAAGCTAAAGGCAGTGAACTGTGGTGTTACCATGGGATTGTGTTGCTTCCTGTCAGGATGGGGAATTTTATAGCCCTTTCAGTCCAATGAGAAAAGCAGTTCGTATATATATATATATTTTTTTTAAGATTTTATTTATTTATTTGAGAGAATGAGAGAAAGAGAGAGAGAGAGCACATGAAAGGGGGGAGCGTCAGAGGGAGAAGCAGACTCCCCGCTGAGCAGGGAGCCCGACGCGGGACTTGATCCTGGGACTCCAGGATCATGACCTGAGCCGAAGGCAGTCGCTCAACCGACTGAGCCACCCAGGCGCCCCGTATATTTTTGTATATGGCATTGTATATGAGTATTGTATATAAGAATTGTGTATTTTATCAATGTTTTTAGTTAGAATAGTTGCCACTACTACTATTAAAAAGATCATTTTAAATAGGAAGACATTTTGAGGTGCCAGTGGGGTGAAGACATGTAGAAAGTAGTTGGAAATGTGAGTCTGAAATTCAGTTCTTAAAAAATTAAGATTGAGGGGTGCCTGGGTGGCTCAGTCAGTTAAGCGTCTGCCTTTGGCTCAGGTCACGGTCTTGGGGTCCTGGGATGGAGCCCCACATCGGGCTCCCTGCTCAGTGGGGAGTCTGCTTCTCCTTCTCCTTCTGTCTCTGTCTCCCACTCGTGCTCGCTCTCTCTCTCAAATAAGAAATCCTAAAAAAAATTAGGATTGATAATGGAGCTTTGGGAATTAACCACTAAGAGGCAGCTGTTGAAGTCACGAGAACAGTTAAGAGGGTTGGAAGATGGCCCGAATGGGGAGGGCGGAGGCAGAAAGTCCAGGAGTGCCGGCACTAAGCAAGGGTGGGCGCAGGGCACCGGAGGGCTGGAGGGAATGCTTCAGGCCAGGCCTTTGTGGGGGTGCTGTGGCTCAGTTTTACTTAAAAAGTCAGGTCCCCTTACTTAGGGCTACTGAGAGTTGGAGTGGATAGGGGAAAACCAGGTTCTGAGGAATGTTCGCTCATTTCTTAGGGCTCTGAGGCCTGAAACGACACAAAACAAAAAACCCTCTCTCAAAAAAATATGACATCGATAACATATCCTTCCACCAAATTCATGATTTACATTTTTCCATGTTTTCTTTCTAGTCCCTATATTATAGTTGCACAGTTTTGCAGTTAAGATCAGAACATCTATACATCTCTTTTTTCTGCTTTTTAAAATTTTACTATTTCAAAAATTGTTACCTTTTTCTTTATAGTTGTCACTATTATGGCTGCATGTTCCTTGATTGAACACTAAGATTTTTTTCTAAATTTTTTTTTATTATTACAGGAGTGCTACAGGTAATATTTTTGATGTAGTTCAGGCATGTTAATGTTTTTGAATTATTTCCTTGAGTCAGGAATTGAGAAAAGTCTTTAAGCCTATGTGGAGCATAATGATTAAGAATGCAGATTTTATTTTATTTTATTTTATTTTATTTTATTTTTTATTTTTATTTTTTAAAGATTTTATTTATTTATTTGACAGAGAGATAGACAGAAGAGCACAAGCAGAGGGAGTGGCAGAGGGAGAGGGAGAAGCAGGCTCTGCACTGAGCAGGGAACCCGATGCGGGACTCGATCCCAGGACCCTGAGATCATGACCTGAGCCGAAGGCAGACGCTTAACCATCTGAGCCACCCAGGCGCCCTTATTTTATTTTTTTAAAGATTTTATTTATTTATTTGAGAGAGAGAGAATGAGAGAGAGCATGAAAGGGAGGAGGGTCAGAGGGAGAAGCAGACTCCCTGCTGAGCAGGGAGCCCGATGCGGGACTCGATCCCAGGACTCCAGGATCATGACCTGAGCCGAAGGCAGTCGCTTAAACAACTGAGCCACCCAGGCGCCCAAGAATGCAGATTTTAGAGATAAACCTGGCTAGGACACATGGGAATCATGTGGCTTAGGTCGTGTTCTTAAACCACTCTGAGCTCTTATTTCCCCATCAGTAAAATGGAGCACGTACCCACCTAATGCTATAGCTCTGAGCATTTCATGTGGAGTATGTGTGCAGCTAGCCTGTGATAACCACCCAGTACGTGTGTGAACTGCTCTTGATATCTGTGACATTTTGAATAATTATTTCCAAGGAGTGGGGTCCTCTGGGATGTTTTATAAGAATATAATTTAATTTGACAGACTTAGAAATTTATCCTGTATCCCGAGGTAACTGTGATTTGTGTCTTCTGAAGCCAAGTGAGAAAGCAGGCCTTTGTCTGGTTTTCCATTGGCATCGTGCACAGTTTGTGTGTGTGTTTGAGAAGATAAGTTGCAGCTAAGTAACTGAGCTGCAAGTCAAGCTCATTTGAAAGACATGCTACAACTGGAGGCAGACAACCCTGACTAATTTGGGGTGCCTTGACATCGCAGAGGCAGACTTTCTCTGCCCCTAAGCAGAGGCTTACAAGAAAATACAAGCGGCTGGACCTACGAGTTGTAGGACCTCCCCACTTTGAATGTTACTTGAGGTATATAACTGGTTGTGAAAGAAAAACTGTCAGCTCGTTTGGACTGTCATCCAGATTCTGCTGTCTCGTGCATCTCTCCTTTAGTGTCAGGACCCCAGTTCTGACGCTAATTAGCTATGGTTGTGAATGGGGTTTGATTAGTAATTTTTCCTTTTTTCCTGTTCGTTGAGTGAAATGACCTTTCTCCAGACTATGTCTAAATCTGAATTTCCGCGTGCTCTTTAAAATACTCTTCCAGCATTAAAGAGTAACATTTAGGGCTCGTGGGTAACCTTTGGCCTCATTTTCTGTCTTTTTCCTAATGGTCTCTTGTATGTCTTTCCTGGCAGAACACGCTGTTGCAGCAGCTGGGAGTAGCACCTTTCTCTGAGGGCCCTTGGCCCTTGTACATTCACCCTCAAAGCCTCTCTGTGCTTTCACGCCTTTTGCTCATCTGGCAACATAAAGCCGGCGCTCAAGGTGATCCCGATGTCCCTGAATGCCTTAAAGTTTGGGACAGGTAAGAGAACTCCAGGAGAAGCCCTGCAGAGAAGGTTATGTGCTTTTTTAATTTGTTTGACTTCTCTGTAGTTAGCCTGGGGCTCTGAGGTGGTATCTGATGGTAGGGTGTACGGTGGTGAGGGCGGAGGAGTATGTTTCTGATGGCTTTGGGGGAAGATGTGCTGTTTAAGAAGCAGAAGTACCTAAACCATGGTTTGGAAACAAAATCATCCCTTAGCACATGGGGGATATGGTTGCAATTATGAGACAGAACCTGAATCCTGAACATAGCCAATTTTATCCTGACCTGATTTTCTGAAAGACCGGGAACAGGGAAGCCAACTCTGTCTTTGGTTATTTTGCTTTCATCATGAAAACCACTCAGGGTGACTTGCAGTCTTTTTTGGACAACTTTTAAAGAACTATTTTACTTGGGGGAAGCTCAGATTAATCATCTAAATCCTCTTTAGATGGACCTATATTTGCCATTTTTGTTTACATGGTTAAGAGTCTTCAAAGCAGTTTGTTTTCCTAAAAGGCTTTGCTTTTCTCTTCCCCATACTATGATCAAATAGCTCTAATGCTGGATTTGAGGAGTCATAAACCTCCTTGAATGCCAAAGTCCCACTGTATTTTTCTTGGTGGAATCTTGCAAAAAGGCCAGGAGGTGGGGGAGGGGGTGAGGGGGGAGCATAGGGGGATGGGGTGAGGGAAACCCTTATTAAAACACAAATCTCTTTCCTAAATTAGCCAAAGGCAATGGAAACAGTTGTCTACATTCATTCCTTTTTTGCATAAAAGCTCTTTAGACAAATTCTCTGAATAGTATAATTTATTTTTTATTGCTTTTTAGTACATTGAGTTATTTTTGAGTGCTATCATGCAGTGCTTTTAACCTGTAGTGTAAACTCTCAAAATACAAATTAAGCTGTAGAGTCAAATTATAGGGAAAAGTAATTGAACTGTTTCTAGTTTATAAAACTGTCCAGGTTTATTAATTAAAAAAAACAAGCCACCTTTTGGGGGAGCTTACAGTTCTTTTCATGGTCAGAAATGGGAGAGTGGGTGTTCACACTACCGCCACAGTCGACAGGGAATATTCTGTGGCCGAATTTACCTTTTTCGTAGCCAAGGTTGAGTTTTTAATCTTCTCTTTACGTGTAGATTTTTGTCTTCCTTGATTTGTTATCTTAATGCCTGGGTTTAAAAAGCTTAACTCCTCCAGCCCTTGACATTGTAAATCTTGGGGGATGTTCGGACTTCTTTCACCAGACACTTTCTCCTTTTCTCTGCGGTAGGTTTTTGTCGACAATGAAGCAGAATGCCCTGCAAGGGGTGGTGCCCAACGAGACGGAAGATTTGAATGTAGAACACCTGCAGCTGCTCCTTCTCATTTTTCACAATTTCACTGAGAAAGGCCGGCGGGCCATACTGACCCTTTTTGTGCAGATCATCCAGGAGTTGAGTGCCAGCATGGATGCGCAGGCGCGCTCTGTGCCTCTCATCCTGGCTCGCCTCCTTCTGATCTTTGATTATCTGCTTCATCAGTACTCCAAAGCCCCTGTGTATCTGTTTGAGCAGGTACAGATGAACACATTGTTTTTGCTTTACTAGCTGTTATCGAGTGTTTTTTTTTTTTTTTTTTTAAAGATTTTATTTATTTATTTGACAGAGACACAGCGAGAGAGGGAACACAAGCAGGGGGAGAGTGAGAGGGAGAAGCAGGCTTCCCGCTGAGCAGGGAGCCCGATGCGGGGCTCGATCCCAGGACTCTGGGATCATGACCTGAGCCGAAGGCAGACGCTTAACCGACTGAGCCACCTAGGTGCCCCGAGAGTGTTTTTCTTCTCGAGTTGCCATGATCCAAAGTAAAATGACCTGCTCACTTTAGGTTTTAGACATTTGTTGTGGTAGGTTTATGATTAATCTTAGGAAGACTACTGGACTTGCGTGTGTGCGCTCACGCTTTGTATTTAGCCAGGAGCAGTAAATGTAGGTTATTTGATTTGATGGTTTTGTGAAAATTGGATTATAGGTTCTGTTCACAGGTGTCCTTTGAATTAACCCACTTTACCTGGTGTCCAGCTCAGTGCCCTGAGCATCTGCCCTCCCTGAGTATTTGTTAGTGGTTGAATGATAGTTGAGCAGTAAGTTGTATGGGTTAGTAAACTGTTTTGTTATAGGGATCCAACATGAGGACGTGAAGGCCAGTTAAGGATTATTCAGCATTTCCTAGAATGTTTGCTTGAGCCCTATTCCCATTATACTTTGGCAAAAAGATGCTCCCCAAAGAAGTCACAGAAACGTCAAAACTTTATTTTGGTTTGTGAGTTTCCCAAGGTTTGATATATTGACGAGTTATCACACCTGCAGTGAGATGCGGAATGTGGCTAGGTATCTTTCTTAATTTGAGTATTTGTGTTTTAAAAGGTGCAGCATAATTTGCTGAGTCCTCCTTTTGGGTGGGCAAATGGATCCCAGGACAGCAACAGCCGCCGGGCGACCACCCCTCTCTATCATGGGTTCAAAGAAGTAGAAGAAAACTGGTCTAAGCATTTTTCATCAGGTCAGAAAGAAGATTGTCAGTAAGAAGCTGACTCACTGGTTCTCATTGGGGGGAGTGAATTTGGTGCTGGAGATTGCTAGAGACTCCTCAAGATTTAGTCTATTCCCTATAGGTGGCAAATACCAAGGGATTCAGAACCTTTTTGGAAATAGACTGTCACATATCACACATTGATTTTTTTTTTTTTTAAGATTTTATTTATTTATTTGACAGAGACACACAGCGAGAGAGGGAACACAAGCAGGGGGAGTGGGAGAGGGAGAAGCAGGCTTCCCGCGGAGCAGGGAGTCTGATGCGGGGCTCGATCCCAGGACCCTGGGATCATGACCTGAGCCGAAGGCAGACGCCTAACGACTGAGCCACCAGGTGCCCCCCCACATTGATTTAAAAACAAAAAGCAAAACAACATTGAGACATAAGAATTAGGAATTCTTGTGTCTGCTCATAGAGTGCAGTACATGGATTTCTGCCACTGTGAGTGATTACATTTACTTTTCTATAGGAATGTGGTTCTAGCCCACAGGCTAAACTTCCTTTTGGGTCATGGTGGGATACTGTTCAGAAAATAATGGGAGCCATGACCTTCTCTGTGGTGTTTCTCACCTTCTCTGTGGTGTGGAGCAGTTGTCCATTCTTTTGATGAAATGTCTCTTGTGTTTATTTTTGTTTGTTTATTTTTATTTTAAGATTTTATTTATTTATTTGACAGAGTGAGAGAGCACAAGCACGGGGAACAGTAGAGGGAGAGGGAGAAGCAGGTTTCCTGCCGAGCAGGGAGCCCAATGTGGGGCTCGATCCCAGGACCCTGGGATTATGACCTGAGCCGAAGGCAGATGCTTAATGACTGAGCCACCCAGGCGCCCCTAGAGCAGTGGTTCTTAACTAGGGATGCGGGGACATTTGGCAATGTCTGGAGACCTATTTGGTTGTCACAGCGGGGAGGGTGCTAAACATCCTGTCGTGCACAGGACTGTAGCAAAGAATTACCTGGCCCCAAATGTCAGTAGTGCCAAGGTTGTTTGTGTCTTCAGGTGTCCAAAGTGTTTATTTAGTTTTTACATTTTATAATTGCTAAACAGAGTTGAGAATTAAACCACTCTTTTAACGAGCCCACTGTTTTTCAGATGCTGTCCCACAACCCAGATTCTACTGTGTCCTGTCCCCAGAAGCCTCAGAGGATGATTTGAACCGACTCGATTCTGTGGTACCAGGAATTTTAAAACCCCATTTTACATGTGGGTCAGATGGTTTCCACCAAAATCAGTCTGTCAGGGGAAAAGGGAATGACTTGCTTTTTGTAATGAGGGAATTTGGCCTGTATTAGGATTTGAACTTATTCTAGTAGGAATATGTTATTTGCTGGGCTCTACTTTTGCCGTAGGGGCACCTTCTTCCTGTCTCTGTTAGCATCTTCACATGCAGATATTTTTAATGGAAAAAATAGTTAACATCATTCTAATACCTGCCCTTGTGTGTTCACAATAGTCCATAAACTGAGAGAGGTCCCTGAATGGGAATCTTGCTGCAAGGAGAAATTCTTACCTGTAATTTGAATGAGCTATTTTGTCAGTCATGAGATTAAATGATAGTGTATGGGTAGTAGACAAAATATCTCAAAAAAATAAGAAAAGTTTTTTTCCTCTCGATATTAGGCATGTGATGTTCTTTTCTCTAAGCTTGTCAAGTATGATGAGCTTTACACTGCACTGACATCCCTGCTTGCAGCCGGATCCCAGCTTGATACCGTCAGGAGGAAGGAAAACAAGAACGTAACGGCCTTGGTAAGACCACTGAAGCCCAGGCTGATTATAAAGAGTTTGGAATGTGTTTGATAATTGGGTAGCGGTTCTACCAGAAATTTCTTCCTGGGATCTAATCAGTTACTGAATTATCTGTTTCCAGAACTGACTGATACTTCAGTATTTTTTTTTTTTTAAAGATTTTATTTATTTGGGAGAGAGCGCGCGAGAGAGATTGAGAGTGAGCACAAGCGGGGAGGGGGGCAGGACGGGCAGAATGAGAAGCAGGCTCCCCGCTGAGGAGGGAGCCCGACGTGTGGCTCAATCCTAGGACCCTGCTTTGTTATTATATATATTCTCTGTCAAAGACCTGCAGAGCAGACTTGCAAGCCAGATCTTAGTTGAAGGTCAGGACTGCACACAGTCTGCTTTAAACATTGTATTTGGAATGGTTCTTACTGTTTGGGGGCTCGTGACTCGATTCCAAGTGCCACTGCTGTGACCACTCTTTTCGCTTCTTCCAGGAGGCCTGTGCCCTTCAGTGTTACTTCTTGATACTGTGGAGGATCCTGGGGATTTTGCCACCATCAAAGACCTACATGAACCAGCTGGCTATGAACTCACCTGAGATGAGTGAATGTGACATCTTACACACCCTGCGCTGGTCTTCCCGCCTCCGCATCAGCTCTTATGTTAACTGGATAAAGGTACCACGGTGTCACACAGGGCTTGCTGCCGAGGGGTGGCCAAAGCCACCATGCTCTGTACTTGTGGGAACTTGTTAGTTTTTAAGGGTAATGAAAGCTTTAGACTCTATCTGTAATAATCTGAACACTTTTTCTTGCTGTCCAAACAGGATCACCTTATCAAACAGGGCATGAAGGCGGAACATGCTGGTTCTCTCCTAGAACTGGCATCCACCAAATGTAGCTCAGTGAAGTATGATGTTGAAATTGTAGAGGAATACTTTGCTCGACAGGTATGTTCGTTTTGGGTCCATAATACCAGGATTTAGCTTTTGCCGTAGCCCTTTGCCACAACTAATTAATATTTTGGGTACTTTTAAAGATCTCATCATTCTGTAGCATCGACTATACCACCATCTTGCAACTCCATGAAATTCCAAGTCTGCAGTCCATCTACACCCTTGATGCTGCCATTTCGAAGGTCCAGGTCTCCCTGGATGAGCATTTTTCCAAGATGGCCGCCGAGACCGATCCTCATAAATCTTCTGAGATCACCAAGAACCTGCTTCCAGCCACTCTACAACTCATTGACACCTATGCATCATTCACTAGGTGTGACGGGCTGCCTGACCGCAGATGTTGGAAATGGGGAATTGAGATCCTTTGGCTGTTTACTTTCTTTAGAAGCCTGAAAATTCTTCAAATTGAGCTTGGTGGTTCTAAGTACTGTTCACTGTGCAGATCCTTAAGGACTGAGAATCTTACATTTTTTTCTTTTTGTCAGCTCAGGGTTTTTTTCTCTCTTGGTAAAATGTTTTTTTCTCTAATATAAAGAAAGGGATGCCTGATGAGAGAATTTTCAAATAGTTCAGGAAGAGCCAAGAAGAAGTTTGATTTCTATAAATCTTTAAATATTTTGTAGCATTTAACTTGTAGGATACAAGGAAAGATAATGAAATTTCCCCAAACATGTCATTTCTGTCATTCACTGAGATGAAGCTTTAAATGCTTTTTAAATTTCATGTAGGTAGTTAGAGAAATTTTGTAATGAGTCGGGGATTATTTTGAAATCCAGTCCTTTCTAAAATAATACACATTGCAAATTGCACGCCCTATAGACTACTTCTGCATGATGTTTAAATACTTGGAATCTACGTTCAGTGTATAAAGATGGGGAGTTTATTCACAAAACAAAATTTATGGCTTTTCTTACGTGGGAAGAACTGGCAAAACTGCGTCTGACTTGGCACGTAACATTAGCACACCAGAGTTGAGGAATGGCTACCCCGTGTAGCTGTTCTCACTGGGCCCCTTTACTCTTATTTACTTTCTCTGGTCCCTGTAGGATTTCACTGTTCAGCTCCTGTTCTATGGAGCTTTTATGCTAAAAGGGACTTGGGTCATTGTAAAGCTTAACTAAAGCCTAAGTTTGAATGTCTTGGAGTAAGTAGAGCGAGGACTATTGTTGGAGGCACAGTTCTTGACGATACATGAGCAATAGGCATGAATAGCAAATGGGAGAGCTTGCTATGTGTCAGGTATTTTTCTAGGTGCCGGGGGGATTGCAGTAGCAAAGCTGACCAAGTCCCTGCCCTCTGAGAGCTTCTAGGCTCCAATCTGGCCCATTAGGCCAACTCTTTATATAATAAGCTGTTAATAAATATTCCTGGCAAGTAAGTTTGGGAAGTCCTGAGTAAATACAGGTGAACTGCTTTTGAAAAAGTATAGAACAGTTGACCTTTGAACACCGTGGGGTTGGAAGCACCAGTCCCCCTATGCAGTTGAAAATATGCATAGAACTTTGTTTTCCCCAAAACATAACTACTGGGAGCCTACTGTTGACCAGATGGGGAAGTAAAAGGACTTGAGTAGGACTGGAGTTAAGGGTGGTAGTTGCCCTCTAAATTTATAGCCGTTTGTATTTTTCTGAACTGCAGTAATTGCCTTATTGATAACAGGAAGTGTCTATTAGCACATATTTTGTATATATTTGTATCATATACTGTATTCTTACAATTAAGCTAGTGGAAAGAAAATGTTATTAGGAAAATCATAAGGAGGACAGAATATGTTCACAGTACTGTATTTTACTTATTGACAAAAATCTGTGTGTAAGTGGACCTGTGCGGTTAAAACTCCTGTTGTTCAAAGGTGGACTGTACTTCTCAGAGCCTTCAGTATATACACTGCCAATCTTCCAAGACCAGGGGGAGGTGGGTAGATAGTGTTCAATGTTTGCCAAGCTCATTTGTCCTAGAATTGTGTTTTGGGGACATTTCAGAGGATGGAATATTCTTTGGAAAATAGCTACCCATTGGGATTTTTACGAGATCACAAAGGGGCGGGTACTGTCAACTACATTTAGTAGATTAGGAAACCGAGGTACAGGTGTTTCAGTTTGTCTAGGGCAGTTTCTTCTAACTATGATGGGAGTAGGTTCTTCAGCTTTCATGTATCCCCTATTTTTTTCTTCAGAGCCTATTTGCTGCAGAACTTTAATGAAGAAGG
Source organism: Halichoerus grypus (assembly GCF_964656455.1). Taxonomy (NCBI): domain Eukaryota; kingdom Metazoa; phylum Chordata; class Mammalia; order Carnivora; family Phocidae; genus Halichoerus; species Halichoerus grypus. Next base: position 173,734,065 of record NC_135716.1, read on the forward strand.
ATCCACTGAAAAACCTTCCCAGGAGAAATTGCATGGCTTTGCTGCTGTTTTGGCTATTGGCTCTAGTAGGTGCAAGGCAAACACTCTGGGTAAGTGAATGTGCTTTTTGAAATGCTGTTACCACTGGTAGGACGAGTCCTACCACTTGTCTACCTGTGTACTGACATTTGCCACTTACTGGAACCTTTCTGTGTATCAAACGTTGACATAGGTTTATCTCTGTCAGTCCTCTCAGAAGCTTTATGAAGTGTTATTTTCCCCTTTTACTCCATAGGAGACTAAGTCTTAGAGAAGTTAATTTGCCCAAGATCCTACGTCTTGCAGGATGTGGAGGCTGGGATCCAAACCAGTCATTTGGTTCTAAAGCATTAGCCTGTGTTCTCCTTTTCATTTATGGAGATCAGGGAGATTAGCAAGCTGCTGCTTCGTGCTGGGCAGACCTCTTCCCCATGTTAGGAATGATCTGGTAGAAATGGAGGCTGGGGAAGCAAAAGGACTTGAGCAGGACTGGAGTTAAGAGCAGTTATTATCCCATCAATTTATAGCCGTTTGTATTTTCCTGAATTGCAAGCTTTAAATGCCCTTTCAGTGTTCAGATAGTCACACTTTTGGAAATTAAATTCTCCTACTTCATGGAATGCTGTTCTTTTTTTTTTAAAGATTTTATTCATTTATTTGACAGCACGAGAGAGCACAAGCAGGGAGAGCAGCAGAGGGAGAGGGAGAAGCAGGCTTCCCGCTTAGCAGGGAGCCCAACGTGGAGCTCAATCTTGGGACCCTGGGATCTGACCCGAGCCGAAGGCAGATGCTTAACTGACTGAGCCACCCAGGCGCTCCTGGAGTGCTGTTCTTGATGCGCATTAAGAATCCCTGCCTTCAGGGGCACCTGGTGGCTCAGTCAGTTAAGCGTCCGACTCCTGATTTCGGCTCAGGTCCTGATCTCCGTGTGGTGGGATCGGGCCTGTGTCAGGCTCTGTGCTCAGCGGGGAGTCTGCTTGAGATTCTCTCTCTCTTTTTTGCTCCCCCACCTGTGTCTCTCACTCTGTCTCCGAAATGTATAAATAAATCTTTAAAAAAAGAAAAAGAATCCCTGCCCTCAGATTTGTCTTGAGAGAAGAGACTAAGGTGCTACCTGTTTGTGGAAGGTGTAACAGACGCTGAGTAGTGATTTTAGCCTGACTTGTAGTGACATGCTCCCGCTTTGTATCCCTTTCTCAGGTGTCGTCTTTACTTGCGAGATTAGAAAGTGACTGTGATGGGAAATGAAAACCTTATAATTGACATTGTTAGCTATTAAGCAATTAGCTAGTTCTTGGATGTAGTACTGCTATTTGAAAGATCCATCTAAGCGATCTTAGTAATTATGTTGACAGCTTGGGCAATGGTGTATCTTTCTGCATTTGGGCTTGGCTTTAAAATAGTATGTGTCATTTTTTTCTCGCTTGTGATGAGTCCTCGTCCTTCCTGTCGCCTCCAGGTCCCACACTGGTTCAGAATTTACCATCCTGGGTGCAGGCTGTGTGTGAATCCTGGAACAACATCAACACCAATGAGTTTCCCAACATCGGATCCTGGGTGAGTGTCTGTTCTCAGAGTAGGGATGTGGAGCGCTAGCCATTCTGTGTTCTGTTCTTATTCCTTAGGCTGAAAGTAACTGCAAGAGATCTTGGTATGCTGCAATATATTTGCTATGGTTGAATCGATAATCAAAGGCTTGAATTACCCAAATGGTACCCAGGTGGTTGTTTTGTTAAGAAATCTGTGTTACTGTGTTATAAGACAGCCGTTTTATTATTCGCTCTGTTTCCTTGTCTCTTTAATACTGGGATGTGAAGATTAATTGTATTAAATATAAGGTGCCTGGCACAGTCTTTGGCTCCTGAATTCTCAGTAAATGTGAGCTGTTTTCATTTTCTTTTTAGGAAAAATATCAGGAACCTGCTCCTTTTGTCATAGTTTTCTAGGGTAGCTTTCAGGTTCTGGAGGCTGTTGGAAGACTGTGGAGTCTCCTGTCAGTTCACTTGACCTTTGTGTCTGCTCTGCTCAAATTACCTCTATTAACATATTATTCCCTTGTCACAGTTCTTTGTGAAAGTCAAGCATTGTAATCTTGTTATCCCTGCTTTATAATTGTGATCTCTGTTTACATCACCCGGAGCTATAGTGGAAGGATAATGAAGATATTTTATTGGAGACTCTAATGCTTTGCAAAATACACCTCCTTCTTAATTATTAGAGATAGTAGTTTTAGTGTTAAGTAGAATATATTCTAATTATTTGAAAACTGGTGTTGGGTATCTTAACTTTGTACTAACATTTAAAAAGCTTTTTGTTTTTTGAGAGGAGGAGAGAGAGGGGGAGGGGTAGAGGGAGAGGGAGAAAGAATCTCAAGCCGACTCCGCTCTGAGCACGGAGCCTGATGAGGGCTCCATCCCATGACTTTACTAAGATCATGAGCTGAGCTGAAACCAAGAGTCAGACGCTCAACTGACTGAGCCACCCAGGCGCCCGAGAGAGAATCTTAAGCAGGCTCCATCTCATAACCCTGAGATCATGACCTGAGCTGAAATCAAGAGTTGGATGCTCAACCGACTGAGCCACCCAGGCGCCCTTTAACTTTTTAAATTTTAAGTTACCTTTGTACTAACTAAAAATTGTTAACTGCTTCCTTCGCTCTACCCCACTTTCCTTCCCAGGATGAGTAATAGTGTATACTGAGTAGAGCCATTGTCTAGAAACCTCAGTGGGTCTTAGTTTATGCCACTGGGTTCTTTTCCCCCCACGTGAGAATTTTTATCCCTGCTAGATAGACGGTCTGTCCATTCATGTCTGTTTTGCTTCCTTTCAGCGCAATGCCTTTGCTAATGACACCATCCCTTCGGAGAGTTACATCAGTGCTGTGCAGGCTGCTCACTTGGGGACTCTTTGTGGCCAAAGTCTGCCCCTGGCTGCTTCTCTGAAGCACACCCTCCTCTCACTGGTCAGGCTGACCGGAGATCTTATTGTGTGAGTATCTACTACAGAGCCCTGCGTGCTCTATTTCTGTGTTCCTTCGTAGCTAAAGGAAGATGGAGTTTATAATCGTGTAATAATGCTTTTCTTGTATGCTTCTGTAGCAAAGAGAGTCTGTTGTTTCAGAGTGGACTGTGAGCATTAATCTAGAATGTGATGTGAAAGGTAGCAGAATACCTCCTCCCCTCTGGCAGAAAAGGCCATCCAGGCTTTAAATCATACTGTAATTTTGAGGTGCTTTGGGTTGGAGTTTTAAGGTGGCAGTGATAGATTTCAAATCCTGCATCTCCAGAATCCTCGCGGGAGTTAGCCTCTGCTCTTGTGGGGCCTGGGGCAGGCCAGGGAGGCACTGCTTTGTCTTCCTGTATGTAGGACCCGGGTGAAGGCCTCTATCACATCGCCTTAAAAGTGATCCAGATTCCTGGCAGTTCTACGAAAGTTGTCTGGGATGGGTTTCTAGCTTAGGTTTCAGTTAATTTTCTTTTCTGAATATTACAAAGTACATTTTATATTGTTAATTTAACATTTTAATAAATGGACTTCTCATGTGGAATGATTTTTGTTTTGTTTCTGATATAATAATGAAAAATAAAATTATGAAGTTGTATGATTACACTGTATGTAAAAAATATCAAGGGGAAAAAGACAGGAGTAAAAGCCCTCCTCCCTCAGTAAATGATTGAGTTGCCCTATCCTTGCCTTTGCAGCTTTGTGGCAGGAGTATATGCACTAACATGGTTTCATTTTCTTTGCTGAAGTTGGTCCGATGAGATGAACCCGCCACAGGTAATTCGGACCCTTCTTCCCCTTCTTTTGGAGTCGAGCACTGAGAGCGTCGCTGAGATCAGTAGCAACTCCCTGGAGCGCATCCTGGGCCCTGCGGAGTCTGAGGAGTTCTTGGCTCGAGTGTATGAGAAACTGATCACTGGTTGTTACAACATTCTGGCCAATCATGCAGATCCCGATAGGTGAGCCTCATTGAGGGGGTGGTCAGGCTCCCGTGACCTCGTGCTGCTTGCAGCCGAATATACCAGTGCTGTCTTCTTTATGTCATTAATTAATGGCTTATTGTGCTTTTTAACAGACAGTTCTGTACTTGTGTTCATTTTATGTTCTTGTGGACATGCACGAAAGGTTATTTGGAATCCGCTTTTATGATTGTTAGGAATCAATGTTGAGAAAGTGGAAGGCTTAAATGGTTCAGATTTGGAAACTTTAAGTAATTGAACAGATGCTTATCAAGCGCCTTACTTGATGTAATGAACTGTACAAAGGAGCTTCGTAGAATTTCTAATATTTTTAGAACCATGCCTCTGAGATGGGTGGTGGGGACTTACCTAAACCAAACCATTGTTTGACTTTGGTAGTTTAGGCCGTAGTGATGTGGGCGAGTCCTTAAGAGCAGCAGAGTGAGTTGCAGCTTTGTCCCACTGAGAACTGTACTAATGAAGGGTCCAAGTATGGACATTGCTGGCTTTTTGTTGTTGACTCCAGAGTTTCATCAAGCATTTCTTTTTTTTTCTTTTCCTCCCTCCCTCCTTTCCCTTCCCTTTCTTTCTTCCTTCTTTCCTCTCTCTCTCCCTCCCTCCCTCATCCTTCCTTCTTCCCTTCCTTCCTCTTCCTTCCTTCTTTCCTTCCTATTTATCTGTCTATAATTTGAAACAGCAGCAATGATTCTTTGAACTCTTAGCCATTGACTATATCCTTTAAGATTTTAGGAACTTTTTCGTTTTGTTATAGTTTAATGTGTTAGATATGTACTGACCTCCTGTGTAGCCAGGCTTTATGCTAAGCTTTGAAAAAAATTTTTTTAAAGATTTTATTTACTTATTTGACAGAGATAGAACACAAGCATGGGGAGAGGCAGAGGGAGAGGGAGAAGCAGGCTCCCCGCTGAGCAGGGAACCCGATGTGGGGCTCGATTCCAGGACCCTGGGATCATGACCTGAGCTGAAGGCTGATGCTTAACTGACTGAGCCACCCAGGCGCACCTTATGCTAAGCTTTGAAAAAAAATTGAATATTGTCCTTAAGGTTTAGTCATAAACTTCGGATTTTTAAAAATCAATATTAGGAAGACATTGAAACAGACCTTATTTCTGCTAGTTAATTTTTCTTTTGATCCTCAGTGGACTGGATGAATCCATCTTGGAGGAATGTCTCCAATATTTGGAAAAGCAACTGGAGAGCAGCCAGGCTCGTAAAGCTATGGAGGAATTTTTCTCTGACAGGTGAGCCGTATTTTGTTTTACTCAGTGAACATTTTTTGAATGTCTCCTGAAAGCATTAGGTATTTTTGTCTCAGGGAACACTTAAAGCCTGCTTTAGGTGTTTGTACCGGGGGGAGGACTTAGATTAATTGCTGGTCCTTCAGGTTATTGATGAGGGGTTGATTTCATGAACACCTGGTGTCGTTGACTGACAAGTGACCAGTCCCCTGAGGGGAGATGACATCGTGAAGAAATAGAAGCGGATGCCTTTTTATATGAGCCTTAATGTGATTCTCCCCTTTTTTACTCCTTCTGCCTCCCAGTGGAGAACTCGTGCAAATCATGATGGCAACAGCCAATGAGAACCTCTCTGCTAAATTCTGTAACCGAGTTCTGAAATTCTTCACCAAACTCTTCCAGCTGAGTGAGTGACAGCTTTTAGTAATCTTCTTACGGGAACTTTGATGTCCAGCTAATACTGTGCATATCTTCTGCCCAAGTATAACTACCGAGTAACAAGTGCAGAGAATCCCTGCAAGGAAGTTGGGAAGGCAGTTGGAAACTTGCCCGAAGCCTTTCCTGGCTCCTAGTCGGCGCCTTCCCTCCTGTCCCTCACCCTCCGTCACTGACCGTAGCCTCTCGGTCTGTCCCTAGCTGAGAAGAGCCCAAACCCGAGCCTTCTGCATCTCTGTGGCTCTCTGGCACAGCTGGCTTGCGTGGAGCCCGTGCGCCTCCAGGCCTGGCTCACCCGCATGACTGCGTCGCCCCCCAAAGACTCTGACCAGTTGGATGTGATTCAGGAGAACCGGCAGCTGTTGCAGCTGTTGACTACGTACATCGTTCGGGAAAACAGGTAGAACACATGCATTTGAGTCACGTGTCCCTAAGAGCCCCAGATGAATGTTGACAGCATTTGCGGCGTTCTTTCCTTCAGGCATTGGTCCTTAGCATTTTGAGCGACTCCGGAGCTCCCCTCACTAGACTTAAGGAATCTAGTAGAGCTCCTTAATTTCTCCTGTGGAAAAACTTTGCAGTGACTGGGCCTGTCAGTTGTCACATGGGTGAATGTTCTGTGCTCTAATAGCTGAAGTCCAAAACTGGGTGCATATATATGGAGTGGGGAGAAAGGGGGTGGGGAGAGTCATGTATTTAATGTTTAATTTTCAATGTCTCTTACTTTTATAAATTTAGAAGTACAGTCAGATTCCTGTTGTTTACTTACTAATTTGCTGTTTCTTTTCTACCAGCCAAGTTGGGGAAGGTGTGTGTGCTGTGCTTCTGGGCACCCTGATCCCCATGGCGACAGAGATGTTGGCCAACGGTGATGGGACTGGTTTCCCTGAACTCATGGTTGTGATGGCCACACTGGCCAGTGCAGGTCAAGGTGCCGGCCATCTTCAGCTTCACAATGCTGCTGTGGACTGGCTGAGTAGATGGTAAGATGATGAAATTGGAGGGGCCTATCTATAGGTGCAGCGTTGCTCTTAGAGAGAAGGGGGATAGATAATGAATTACAAGTTATTTTCTTTGTAGCTTGGAGTGAGTATAAAAGAACTTGAGTCTCTACCTTTTTATTGGGGATTGAGGGAGTAGTCTGTAACTGTTCACTTGAGACTCAATCTTTGTTACATTCTTATAGAGTTTCCTGTTCATTATCCTTAGGAGAAGTCTTAGGGAAAGTGTATCAAGTGTCAGTGATAAGACCAGAGCACCTACACCTCAGTGTTTTCTAAGCATGCCTTTGCTTCCCAGTGTCACAAATTGTTGCAGGATTCATGAAAACTGCTTCCTTTTCTTTGGTTCCTTAGATGATTTTTGTGTCTCCCCTGTCCCCCCCCCCCCTTTTTTTTTCCTTTGGGACAGCAAGAAATACCTATCACAGAAGAATGTGGTTGAAAAACTGAATGCCAATGTAATGCATGGAAAGGTAAGCAAAGTGCAGCATGACAGCAATCAGGGACTGATGATTCTTCTTTGTGATCACATAGAAGGCTCTCCGTTTGACTGGCTTCTGGCCTTGGCCAGCCTGGGTACAGTTTCAAAGCCCTAGGAGTTTGTAACGTGAACTGCATGCCCTCGGGCCTCTGCTGGGTTGTGAGGAGTGATGGGGGGAAATAACAGGGTAAACAAAAAACATCCAGCTGAATCCTTAAAACCTAGTGAATTCTTGCTGTTTTTTAGACATTGGTGTGCTGTAGAAAATTGTCTCCTGCTCCCGCATTGGAACTGGGTACTCTGACTAGGTGGTATATGGGGTCACCGACTGACTTCTTTGCTCTAGTCCCCTTACTAGAATTGTTTAATTTACCTGAAGGTTCAGGTCACTGCTGTGAAGAACGGTTTTAAACTGACAGAAGTCTTGCATGCAGGCATTCTTCTCCTCCCCTTGTCCCACCATGAACCTGACAGAGGTGGCTAAGAGCAGCTAACTGACCTCTGAGACCCAGCACTGCACCATTCATGTCTCCTTCCTTTCTTGCTAGTCTTTGTCCTCTCAGCTCTGAACTGTCAGAGCGCCTAGGGAAGGAACTTAGAAATATGAGGCCTTGATGCCAGGCTCCTGGGATTTTAGGCAAACATGAGCAGTGGTTTGCTGGAAAATTTCGCTTGATTTCTGAAGCTATTCCTCCCTACTGCATAAATTTAAAACCCAGTAACGTAAATGTCTTTTACTAATGGTTAAAAAAAATGCTGTTGGTAGGAAAAAAGCCAATGAGAGCCCATTCATACTTTTAATCTAGTCTTTTTATTATATTGAGGTATCCTTGACATGTAACACTATATTATTTTCAGGTGTACAGCATAATGATTCGATGTTTGTGTAGGTTGTGAAGCGATCACCACAATAAGGCTAGTTAACATCTGCCTCCGTACATAGTTGTAAAATGTTTTTTTCTTGTACTGAGGACTTTTAAGACCTATTCTCTTAGTGACTTTCAAACATGCAATACAATATATTGTTAACTATTGTCCCCATGCTGTGCATTATATCCGTGTGACTTACTTATTTTATAACCGGAAGGTTGTATCTTTTGAACCCCCTTCATCCATTCTCCACCCACCCCCTGCTTCTGCCTCTGGCAACCACCATTCTTCTTGAATGGTTTTTGCCTCCAATTCTACTCTGTTTTCCTGATTTCATTTTTACCTCATTTTACAACATTTTGTAGAGGGTTGTTTTCGTGCTTGAGAATGAATGAATCACATTAATTCAGCCCAATGTATTAACTGCTACATGCAGTCACAGTGCTCAGAGCTGAGGAAATAGGTAATTAAAATGTTTTTTTGTCTGCTTTTATACGAAGTCTCTGATCTTGAGCTTTATTGAGGAGAGTTTGAGAAAACATAGTACACAATAATCACATATGGAGAACTGGTTTCTGTGGTGTGATGGTGGTCTTTTCTTCCAGCATGTGATAGTCCTGGAGTGCACGTGCCACATTATGTCTTACTTGGCCGATGTCACCAATGCCCTGAGCCAGAGTAATGGTCAAGGCCCAAGTCACCTCTCGGTGGATGGGGAGGAGCGGGCCATTGAGGTGGACTCAGACTGGGTGGAGGAGTTGGCAGTGGAAGAGGAAGACTCCCAGGCTGAGGATTCAGTAAGTACCACATCATCATCCAGGCAACCATGCCAGTTTATTAACGGCTGACTGCCACTGACAGAGCTCATGCTAACAAGCCTTTGGCCCTCTTTTCTAGCCCCTGTGAGCTTCAAAACTCTCCCACTCCTGTCTGCTTTCTCCCACTTTATATGACTAATGCCAGACTGATTTTCCAGGTCTGCAGAGTAAGCTGTAGGGATCTGATCTCTTAGGGAAGGGACTGTTTAATAAGCACATGGCTTCTTCCATGCAGAGTCACTTACTCTGCAGTTCTTCAGTGTTTGTATCCTAAATGGAGTCTTAGGGATGATTTCTTCATGGGAATGGTGTGAGCTCTCTTACAGAGAAAGCTTAAAATTTCTTTTATTTATTTATTTTAGAGATTTATTTATTTGAGAGAGAGATGGGGAGAGTGAGGGCGAGCATGTATGAGCAGGGGGAGGAGCAGAGGGAGGGGGAGAGAGAGAGAGAGCCCCAAGCAGACTCCCTGCTGAGCACTGAGCCTGATGCAGGGCTTGACCCCACGCCCCTGAGATCATGACCTGAGCCAAAACTTAAGTCAGATGCTCGACCAACTGAGCCACCCTGGCACCCCTAGATTTTTTTTTTTTTCCTAATCATAAAACCTTAAGCTCTCACCTGGAATTGTAGCACGTTTATAGCCTGCAGATAATTTCAAGGGGTAAGTTTTTACTGGTCATTTATGAATCGACTGTTTATTCTCTGTAGGCCTGCGTAGAGGGTATATTTCTGATTAAAAAGATTTATTATCTTTGAAGGATGAAGATTCTCTTTGTAATAAACTCTGCACTTTCACGATCACTCAGAAAGAATTCATGAATCAGCATTGGTAAGAGTAGTTCATTCTTTCAGGGGAGGATTTGTTGGGCCTTGGACTGTTGGCGCAGCTGGGCTCATTTACTCATTCTCGTTCTTTGTAGGTACCACTGTCACACCTGTAAAATGGTAGATGGGGTAGGTGTGTGCACAGTTTGTGCCAAGGTGTGCCACAAGGATCATGAGATTTCCTATGCCAAATATGGTTCCTTCTTCTGTGACTGTGGAGCCAAGGAAGATGGCAGCTGTTTGGTGAGAGTTTGGAACATTCGCTGGGCTAGGAAGGGTGACTCGTTAGTGACACGGGAATGCTGAAGCCAAACTGGGAAATTGCCTTGTCACCTTCGTGGTAGCCCAGGTCTAGGAGTAAGTTCTGGGTCTATCACTGATCATGGCCTAAGCCACTTCACTTAAAATGTTAGAACTTTCAGGGTCCTTAAAAATCTTGCAGTTTTTTTTCTAAGACCTGCCACAGTTTCAGATGTTGTTATTAAGACCTGTGGCTGTGAGTGGCGAAGTATTAGCTACTAGGTGGGTACCATGAAGATCAGAATTCAGGCGGTTGGATATCATTTAAATGTTTGGCTGATTTCTCCTCCGGGTCTGCATTTCCCACCAAGATCTCAGGCAGCATTTCATCTGTGTTTGTGGTTCGAGCTTTGGGCTTCTGACATTTTCTGTCCCTAGGCGCTGGTGAAGCGAACTCCCAGCAGTGGCATGAGCTCCACCATGAAGGAGTCAGCCTTTCAGAGTGAACCCAGGGTTTCCGAGAGTCTGGTGCGCCACACCAGCACATCTCCAGCGGACAAGGCCAAGGTCACCATCAGCGACGGAAAGGTTGCTGACGAAGAGAAGCCCAAGAAGAGCAGCCTGTGCCGTACAGTGGAGGGCTGCCGGGAGGAACTGCAGAACCAGGTGGGGGTTCTGGTGGTGCCTGGGACGCTGGGTGGAGTGCGGAGCCGGGCCAGCTGGTTCCCGAGCGAGCCATGCGCAAGGCTCTCCTTGCAACGCCCCTAGTGGGGCTGAGGGACGCTTTGTCCTTTCTCTTGAGTTTACTCATTTTCACGGGACAGATCTGAGTAGGGCCTGTTGTCAGCCCCTGCCTCACAGGGAGGGATTTGGGACTGAGGAGCAATGGGGGGGTTTGAGGGAGCGTCTGTTTTAGTTGTGTAATACTCTAGAACACCTTCCTTGGCCAGTGTTTTCTCATCTGAAGCACAGAATACAGAAAGTCATTTACATGATTGTTTTCTCAGTTTTCTCAAGGATGGCACATAACCAGAACAATTTTAGATGCATAGGAGAGAATTTAGCTAATCCTGTGTGATGGGTGTATTCTAGCATTAGGGTGTCTACATGGGATTCCTGGTTTAGAAAGATTGCTCTAGAATTCGTAGCACGATTCCAATATTATCGAAAGGAAGAGATATGGCTAGAATATCAAATTGGAAGTGTGGAAGCTGGATTCTAGATTCTGAAGGTAGTTATTGGCAAGATTTATTAATGATGAGTATGACCCGTTTTCTTTCTTTTTTTTTTTTTCACTTGTGTATTTGGATTTTTCTCAGGCCAATTTCTCCTTCGCTCCTCTCGTGTTAGACATGCTCAGTTTCCTCATGGACGCCATTCAGACCAACTTTCAGCAGGCTTCAGCTGTGGGGAGTAGCAGCCGGGCCCAGCAAGCCCTCCGGGAGCTGCATACCGTGGACAAGGTGGTTGAGATGACAGATCAGCTGATGGTGAGTGTGGCAAGAGCAGCACATTTGCTGAGATGCCAAGGTGTGCTGGATGCTCTGAAGAGTATCCTTAGGACAGCCAGTCCCTAGCTAGCCAGTGGGGAGATCCACGTGTGAGGTGTGTCTTCAAAGGAACACACAAAAGGTCCTTTGGGCCAACTCAGTGAGTAAGTTCCCTTTCAGTTCATAAGAATATATGAACGCCCAAGATGTGAGGAACAACATCTGAGGGCAATTATACTAGTTAGAAATTTTTTCCGTATATAAAGTAGGACACCTCAGGTCCCACTGGCTTGCAAAATCATATTTGTCGTCTTCTGCTTATAGTCCTTCAGGTAACTCTAGTTCTTCATGAGAAATGGCTTAGAAGTTGTAAGTCATTATCCACTTTAAAACCTACTGCTCAGCACTGAGAATAGGAGTTCTGGTGTGTTCTGCCTGTCAGGTTTAGCAATGGTGTGAAATAGTGGAAACCAGCCTAAAGTGTCTGTGCTTCTGAAAGGAAAGTGTACAAATGAACGAGGTATAGGAATAGATCTCATAAAGAAACTGTTTTTAAGGGAAAAATATTCCCTCAGAAATAAACACATGTACATACAGATATTCTGATATTTTAGTAAAAATGAGTCACAGTTTTACAGTAGTGGCTTTTAGACTTTGAGCTGTTAAAGATGAAGCGAATAAGTATTGGGGTGGTGTTGGGGATCCATAAAGTTGCCGACTCAGTTTTGCCAGGTCAGATCAATGAAAAACATTCCCTCTGTTATCACCGTCATTTGACGTAAAAAAAAGGGCATTTTAATATTTTAAGAAGCCAGTACTTTTGTATTAATTAAATTTAGCTTTGTGAAACATTCACTACGTTGTTCTTAATTGCATTGACAAAATAACTTTGAGAGGCTTGCCTAACTGTCCGTGGATTAGACTGAAATCTGTTGGGTTTGAATGACTGCGTTATGCAGTGTCTCGGTCACATGAATAGTGGATGGATCCACTTGATCTCTTTGGCTTACTACTGCCTATTCTCTGCTTCCTTCTTTGCCAGGTTCCCACCTTAGGCTCCCAGGAAGGCGCCTTTGAGAATGTTCGGATGAATTACAGTGGTGACCAGGGCCAGACTATTCGACAGCTCATCAGCGCCCATGTGCTCAGGCGGGTGGCTATGTGTGTGCTCTCCTCCCCGCATGGGCGCCGCCAGCATTTGGCTGTCAGCCATGAGAAAGGGAAGGTGGGTTTCTAGTTCTTTCCTACTCATTTTAGGTCATATTTGTCTTAAGTGCTAAACAAAACAGATAGATGACTATACTCAGATTGGTCCTCTGGGAGAAGATCTTTTGGGTTCCAAGAATGCTTTACAGGACAGAGCTCAATGAGCTTTTCTACTCCAACTCTGAGTTCATTGGTTAGACTTAGAAGTAATGTGACTAGAACAAAGTTGCTGCTTCTGATGAGTAGTTTCTTACTCAAAACCTATCCTTCGAGCCTTCAGGGAAAGATAATGACTAGCGATTATCTAGGACAGCGTGGCTCCCAGGCTTGGTGTGGTTTGGTCATGCTGGAGGCAGGGCACAAGCCAAGAAATAAGCGTCTTCATGGGAAGACACAGTGTTCCTTATTTAGTTCTTTCCTGTCCTCCTGGCCCACTACGGACACAGGGAAGCTTATGTCGTTTTAGAGAACCAGTAGAAGTTGGAAGGGTGGCACGTATCTCAACATTTTTCTGTATTCTGGCTTCTTCATCACTAGTGAAGTTGTTTTAACTTTACCTTAAGTGGAAAACAAACTAGGAATCTGATAAGTCTATAAGGTCCCTCTAAAATACTTCAAAACAAAACAAAAACTTGTACAGAAAACTAGAAAGGATGATAGTACATAGGGAGTGGGTAATTATTTTCACGAACTGTGTATAAAGAGGAGCTGGTTTCATTACTCCTCTCTTTTGTCGTCACTGGAAGGAGGAAATGAAGGGATCCCATCTCTCTCCACTGGGAGAAAGAGAGGGTTTTCCTAAGAGACTTTAACTATGGACTAGTACCCCATTGAAGGAGCTTTTGTTGGACTCTGTGTCCTCTAAGAGGATGGGGGTAAGAATAAATTGGCAAGGGGCGCCTGGGTGGCTCAGATGGTTAAGCGTCTGCCTTCGGTTCGGGTCGTGGTCCCAGGGTCCTGGGATTGAGCCCCATGTTCAGCTCCTGGCTCAGCAGGGAGCCTGCTTCTGCCTCTACCCCTCCCCTTGCTCGTGCTTTCTCTCTCTGTATCTCTGTGTCTCAAATGAATAAATAAAATCTTAAAAAAAAAAGAATAAAGTGGCGATTGTCCCCTTGCAGATCACTGTTCTGCAGCTCTCTGCACTCTTGAAGCAAGCAGATTCCAGCAAAAGGAAGTTGACTCTGACCCGCCTGGCTTCTGCCCCTGTCCCTTTTACTGTGTTGAGCCTCACTGGGAATCCCTGCAAGGAGGACTACCTGGCCGTGTGTGGGCTGAAGGTAATAATCTGATCCAGGTTTGATTACTTTGCGCTACAGATCCTGATCCTCTTCTTTCCTCTGTTCTCAGCGCCGCTTTCTCGTTCTCACCGTTAAGATTAAAACCTAAAAGCCTTTGGAATATAAAAGAAATCTTTCTCTGAATTTCTCCCAGCTCTTGCAGATCTTTCTTGTATTGGAAACGATTTTTGTGTGTTCTCGGAACCTGAGTGTATTACTGGACAGTGTGAATACTATCTGAAGGCAGGGAATGTCAGGGAAGACTTGCGAGAGGTGAAATGAGTCATTCTACTTCCCGCCATCTTTTAACCAGTCTGTTCCTTAAACCCTGTCCAGGATTGCCACGTGTTGACCTTCAGTAGTTCAGGCTCTGTTTCGGATCACTTGGTGCTGCACCCACAGTTGGCAACGGGCAACTTCATCATCAAAGCGGTGTGGTTACCTGGTTCACAGACCGAGTTAGCGATTGTCACTGCAGACTTTGTCAAGGTACAGTTCCTGCTCTTGGATGATGTGGTCCTAGAAATGTTTTGTTTTTAAATCCAGAATGTCTGATCTCCATTATGTGCTAGTTCTCCCAGAAATTAAAAGTAAGCAATCCTAATTTTGTCGCCTTTTGTTATGGTGCTGAGCTAGAGCTTTCTGTGTGTAGGCAATATGACGTTGTTTCTGGTTCTCCCCCTGTTTCTGGGTTCTTCCCCCAAGCGCATGGGTTTTCCTGTACTTGTCACAGAATATGTAGATGCATATCTCTCCCCTAGTCATTCCTTGAGGGAGAGTTAAAAGATAACTCATCTTGGGGCGCCTGGGTGGCTCAGATGGTTAAGCGTCTGCCTTCGGCTCAGGTCATGATCTCAGGGTCCTGGGATCAAGCCCCGCATCGGGCTCCCTGCTTGGCGGGGAGCCTGCTTCTCCCTTTCCCTCTCCTGCTCCCCCTGCTTGTGCTCCCTCGCTCTCTCTGTCAAATAAATAAATAAAATCTTTAAAAAAAAAAAAAGATAACTCATCTTTGTATGCTCTGTGCCTGATACTTGCAGACGCTTGTTGGAGGGAGAATGAATACCCATTACTCACCAATGGCAGGTCTTTGGATTCGCCAGATTGATTTGGGGGTGAGACTGAACTAGATCTCCCTTCCTTCTGTCCTGCAGATTTATGACCTGTCTGTTGATGCCTTGAGCCCGACCTTCTACTTTCTCCTGCCAAGCTCGAAGATAAGAGATGTTACCTTCCTCTTCAACGAGGAGGGAAAGAACATCATTGTTATAATGTCTTCAGCTGGTTATATCTACACCCAGCTCATGGAAGAGGCCAGCAGTGCCCAGCAGGGACCCTTCTATGTCACTAATGTGCTGGAAATCAACCATGAGGACCTGAAGGTTTGGGAAGGTGTTGCTTTCTCCTCTTCCAGATGGATTAGCCTAGTAGCTCCTCTATTGTTTTTCTTTTTTCTTTGGTCTCTGACTTTTTCCCTATTAGCAGAAACTCTTGTACTTTAGGACCAAACTGATGCACTGTGAAGTTCCTTGACTCTGATGGTATTTCTAAGATTTACCCGCACGACTTAGATTATGAGAGCCCACAGTCATGATTTAAAACTAATTACCTGCAAAACTGGCTGCTGGTCCCGAAGACAACACGCGAGGTTAATGCAAGTGTTGTATCTTTGCCCCGACAGGACAGTAACAGCCAGGTGGCTGGTGGCGGTGTGTCCGTCTACTACTCCCATGTGCTGCAGATGTTGTTCTTCAGCTATTGTCAAGGCAAATCATTTGCAGCCACCGTCAGCAGGACAACTCTGGAAGTGTTGCAGCTCTTCTCCATCAACATCAAAAGGTGGGAAGGAGTGCTTCACGCTGAGCTTCCACGGTGCCCGTGTTCAGTGGGAGACTCCTCTGGCCCAGTACTGGCGTCTGTTAGGAATCTGGTGAAGCTTACTTTGCCCTGGTGGGCCTCTCCCTTTTATAGGCAAGAGGTGCCCAGTGTTGGTAGGTTGGTTGTCTGCATGGTTTGTCCTCCATGGTGCAGACCCCGAGCTGTAGGAGGTAGTTTGGGGACCACTGTCACTCAGAAGGAAGAAGCTGTAGTCAAGGCAGCACACCTGACTTTAGGGTGATAACTGAGTTTTGAGGAGGGAGCGTAAGTTGCTCCTAGACACTCATGCGGCCAAAGTGCCCTTTAAGTTTCCCTGCTGGGGTAGTTGATCAGAACACAGCATGGTATCAGCAGTGGGGGCGTGGTCGGGGGTGAGGGGGGCAGTAGAGGCTTTCATCCGGTGTCTGGATAGTAGAGGTGTGAGTGAGGTGGTGAGTGTTAATTTAGGGAGCTAGGGAGAAGAGGCTTAGGCTGCTTTCCTGTCTTTCCTGTCTGCCATTGAAGAGCCATAAAAGTGCTGTAGGCACTGTTTCTCTGGCCTTTGTGTTGTGAAATGTTACCTGGTTGGAGATGAAATCAAATGGGGTATCATTCACGCAGAACTTGATGTGCTTGGAGATGCTTGATAGGACCAGGGATCATGAGCCTTAGGCAGCTCCATGCAGTGGATGACTTCTAGGCACATTGGGCCACCTCTTCCCTCAGACACTGGGAGCTAGCAGAGGAGATTTCTAAACCAGGACTCCTGTCGGGGGGCACAGAGTGGTTATGTGAGAGTACATGCGTGGCTCAGAATAGAGCTGAGACTCGTAGGTAATTCAAGTCCCTGGGCACATAAATTGCTCTGGGAGTCAGGTATTTGGTCAGTATGGCCTTTAAGTCAAGAAAAGGATGACTAGGTGGCGACTGACACCCTGACTGTGGCCAGTTTTGTTGTCTGCAGTTCCAATGGTGGCAGTAAGACGTCTCCTGCCCTTTGCCAGTGGTCCGAGGTGATGAACCACCCTGGCTTGGTGTGCTGTGTCCAGCAGACTACAGGTGTGCCACTGGTAGTGATGGTCAAACCAGACACTTTCCTTATCCAAGAGATTAAGACTCTGCCTGCCAAAGCAAAGGTCAGTGCCAGATGCTCCCATCACTTGGCTGTGAACCTGGTCTGATTCTGTATTTCTGCATTTGTATATTGTGTCCCTTCCCCGGCCCTTTCAGTAGAAAAGGCTTATCAAAGATGTTTTCTCCTAGATGCCTTTTCTCTGTCGCTCGTCTGCACCCCCTTACCTTCTTTCTATAGATTCTGATCTCTAGTTGTGGGACCTGACACCCTCCTTTGTCTCCTCTGCCAGATCCAAGACATGGTTGCCATTCGGCACACGGCCTGCAACGAGCAGCAGCGGACCACGATGATCCTGCTCTGTGAGGACGGCAGCCTGCGCATTTACATGGCCAACGTGGAGAACACCTCCTACTGGCTCCAGCCATCCCTACAGCCCAGCAGTGTCATCAGTATAATGAAGCCTGTTCGGAAGCGCAAGACAGCCACCATCAGTAAGGCCCCTCCTCAAAAGATGGTGGGGGAGCGGGGATGGCAGTCTTCTAGACAAGACTCGGAACAGATGGTGATAAACGTCTGTGAAGAAATGGTGACTCTCCCACTTGCCTGTTTCTTAAAGGTAGAGATAGGTGCCGTGAATTTCCCCAAAGCAATGTCATGTTTCCTGAGGCCAACAGTGTTCTTGTGGCTTTTAGAGACCTGACGTACAAATGGCAAGCACTCATTGGCTCTCCACTTGAGGTCAGCAGTTCTTAGGTGCCCAGGAAAGAATGATCTCATGGATTTTGTTGGAGAGATTTTTCTCTGGGTTTGGGGAACATGGCTTAACTGATGTGAAGTCTAACATGGAACCAGTGGACGATAGATTGTTTCCACTGGTCAGTTTCCCACCAAGTAGTGAAGAACCCATCGTAGATTCTGAGCTGGGAGTCTTGCTCCTCACTGATAGAGGACTCTTCAGGGTGTGGAGGCTTGAATTTGGGAATGGAGTGACTCTGGCTAAGCAGAGACCTTTGCAGGGGTCATCCCGTGACAGATTTGTTTTAGAATCCATGTTTGAGGTAACGATGCAGCTCATCCTCCTGTAAAGAAGTTTCTGTTGTTCACTTTATTTATTTAAAAGACTTTATTTATTTGAGAGAGAGGGAGAGAGCATGAGCAAGAGAGGGAAGAGCAGACTCCCCGCTGAGCAGGGGGCCCAGCATGGGGCCTGATCCCAGGAACCCGGGATCGTGACTTGAGCCAAAGGCAGACACTTAACTGACTGAGCCACCCAGGTGCCTCTGAGTTGTTTACTTTCAATAAACCAGCCGTGAGGGAACCTGTTGTTACTAACTGTATTCAATACCACGCCTGAGTTCTTTGTCCCGCTGGGTCGAGTTGTGGTTAGGGATGATGACTGTTGGACTGTGGGCCACATGCAGGCATCACGCTGATACAGACTTTGACATCCCGGTTGTCCGGAAGAGGTTAGAGCGTCGGAGTGCAGAATCAGTCGGGAGGGGCTTTCCCAGGGGGGTGGGTGCAGAGGTGGGGTGACATGCTTACTGATGCTCTGTGTCCGCTGCTCCTGTTCCCCACAGCAACCCGCACATCTAGCCAGGTGACCTTCCCCATTGACTTCTTTGAACACAACCAGCAGCTGACGGATGTGGAGTTTGGTGGGAATGACCTCCTGCAAGTCTACAATGCGCAGCAGATAAAGCACCGGCTGAATTCCACTGGCATGTACGTGGCCAACACCAAGGTGAGGACCGTGCTGGGCTGGGCACCGTACCTGGGTAGAAGGACTCCTGAACAGTGTGGTTTGAAAACACCTCTTCTCTTAGAATGCAGGTGTGAAATATTATACTTACAGTCACTAATCCTTGGATTCTATTTAAGCGGTCCCTGGAGTTAATGGCTATTCTAAACTTCCACACAGAAGGGCTTCTGTTCCAACATTAGCAGCAGGAGGTGGTTAGTGATAGGGAGAAAGTAGCTTGAAACTGGACACTGTCCCATTCCTTGCCTCTCTTTTCTTGTCCTTGGAAGTAAGCAAATCATTACCAAAGAGTTAGGAGGGTAAAGGACTTCTCTGGGATCACGCACTTTGGCGCCAGCAGACAAAGGGTTTTAAGTTTGCCCCAAAGAACTTGTGTTCATTGTCTGACTTGGACCTTATCTCCCTCCAGCCTGGTGGCTTCACCATCGAGATTAGCAACAACAACAGCACTATGGTGATGACAGGCATGCGGATCCAGATCGGGACCCAGGCCATTGAACGGGCCCCGTCCTACATTGAGATTTTCGGCAGGACCATGCAGCTTAACTTGAGTCGCTCCCGCTGGTTTGACTTCCCCTTCACCAGAGAGGAAGCCCTGCAGGCCGACAAGAAACTGAACCTCTTCAGTGAGTCGCCAGCCCCTGGCATGGCGTGCCCTTCTCACTTCTGTGTGGCGCTTCGGTATTCTGGGAACCTTCTGCTCTCTGCTGCTCAGTGGTCTCTGCCACCCTGAAGCTCTGAGCTTCACTGGAGATGGGCAGGAGAGGGGTGTGCCGAAGAACAGGAGGGGTGAAGACAGGGCAGACCCTGCCTCCACGTCCACTTCTGTGGGGCAGGCTCAGCCTTGCTGGTGTGGTTGCCTACGTCAGTGGGCAGGGAGGAGGCAGGCTCAGCGCGTGAGAGCAGCAGGTGTTCTGAAAGCACAGATGAGGGCCTCGGTCACAGGCCGCCGAGAGACGGTTGTGTAGCAGCGCCTGGCCTTGCCGAGCTGTCGAATTCTTTAAACCCTCAGAAAACAACTCCCTGAGCCTTTCACGAGCCTGGCGTATTTCTCTACCATTTACTGGCCGCCTGTCTGATGCTCTTGCTTCTAGAAATAGCTGCTGTTAGACTGAATGATGATGGTCTGTGTTTTGAACAAAGGGGGTGCTTAGAGCTCCCTAGGGGGTGGAGCTTGTGGGATGCAGTGCCCCGAGAGCACCAGAGGGGTCCTGCCGTGGTGCTCAGAGGCTCTTCTGAGAGCTGGCCTTCCTAGGCCTTTGGTCAGTGGGACTGCTTCACATGCAGTCAGCATCTCCACAGGGTCCAAGTGCTGTTCGAGTCTCAGGAGACAAAGTTTCTCCGTGACAAAAATCGGTGGGATTTGCTACTTTGCCCTCTTTAGTCTGCTCTTCGCTTTGGTGGTGGTCACGTTCGCCCTGTAGAGAATGTGCTTCCTAGAGCTTCTCTTACTTGTTGCAGTTGGGGCCTCGGTGGATCCGGCTGGTGTCACCATGATCGACGCTGTGAAAATTTACGGCAAGACGAAAGAGCAGTTTGGCTGGCCCGACGAGCCCCCGGAAGAGTTCCCTTCTGCCTCTGTCAGCAACATCTGCCCTTCCAACCTGAACCAGAGCAATGGCACTGGAGACAGCGACTCCGGGGCCCCTGCCACCACCAGTGGAACAGTCCTGGAGAGGTACCAGCGCCGGTGGGGGTTGGCTCCCGTCCTTGCCATTTTCCCCTCTCCCGGCACAACCTGTCCTGAGAGAGTCAGCTTCTCAAAATTGCCCCAAGTGTAGCCTGTGAGTTTCAGGTTGTCCCCCAGCTGCCCGACTGCCTGTGTCTCCTTAGTACGCAGACAGAGCCTGGCAGCGTGCTCCAAGCCATGGGATTCTAGTCTGCCTGGGGGCTTCTGTGCCTTCTCTTAATGCTCAGGCGTCCTTTGGAGGAGCCAGAGGCTGTGGAGTAGGAGATGCTTAAGCCAGCATTAGAAATTTGGGTCCAGTCTTGTTGAGATTAGAGGGGAGAATCTTCCCGTTCCTTCTGATGTCATCATCTTCTCTTTCTCTGCAGCGGCCTCTTAGGTGGTAATGGCGCTGCTGGCCAGACACTGGCTGCTGCACGTGCAGCGGAGGTCAGAGCCTCCCCGGGCTCCCCCCCAGGGGCCTTCTGAAGCGTCGCGCTTGGCTTCTTTGTGCTAGGCGGCTGCTGGTTTGCCGCGGTAGATAAGGCGACTCATGATGTAAGACGCTGAGTTTCTTACATCGTAAGTCAGAAGAATAGCCTGGCTTGAAGTCACTGCCTCCCACCAGCAGCCTTCCCCCTCCCTTCTCTCTCTCTCTCTCTTTCTTTTTTTCCCCCTCCCCTATTCTTATATTGTTTGCTTAGGATGTGTTTCTAGGTTTCTCTGAGCTTCACATTTTTTTCCTTTTTTTTTTTTTCCCTTCGCTTCTCCCCCAAGTTCTGAAACTGAGTCCCTAACCAAGCTGGACCGGTTAGTATGCCCTCTTTCTTTTCTCTGCACGGGTGAGTGTGTGTCAGAGAGCCGTGTAACCAATGGTGTGGCTTTGCTGCGGAAGAGTCCTCCTGCTCCTTTCTGTTCTGGTCCTTGCATGGCTGCAGAGCTATCCCGTGTAAGAGTGGAGTATGTGGAGGGTTGTACGTGCACACTTGGTGGTGGCAGCTCCAGAACCTCCCAGCTCGCTCTTCTGTACCCTGTCCCTCTCCACTTCCTCTCCACAGTGGGTGAGAAGGGGGCGGCCGTGGGCAGTGGGATGACGGGGAAATCCTAGCATCTGACAAGCCAGCAGAGAGCGTGTTCATCCAACTTCGTTTTATGCCTCAGGCCCCTCTTCCCTCCCTCTTTGTTGCCTTCCGCTACCCCTTGACCTTTTTCTGTCCAGCTACCTCCTCCATACCTTTCCCTCTGTGCCGGGAGCCTCGGCATCAGGATGTTGGTCTTTTTACCATACCACAGTAAACTCATAGGAGTAAGCCCTGAGGAGCATGTTGCTAGGTGCCTTTCAACAGCTGGGTTTCCGGTTCCTTTCCCAGGAGAAAGTGGCTCAGTTTTCTAAAGATGCTCTGTTGTACCCCGTGAATGTTGGCAGTTGGCATGCTCCTGAAAACACAGTTTGTTCTCTCCCCATACTTAGGGATTCACAGGAAGTGCCTTTGTGCATTTTCTTGGAGATGTAAGTAAAAGAGAATGCGTACCTTCCCAGTATAAGAAGATGGCTTTAACCTTTCCGTTTGTGTATCCTTTTGTCTCCTGATCTATGGGCACCTGAGCTTTGGGTCCCATTGCATCAAGACTGTTAAGCCCCTCTCAGTGATCCCTGCCACAGGCAGCAGAAGGAAGCACACTTATCTGCTTTGAGGAAGAAAAGCCCTGTCTTTCAGTTACGGATTATGAACGTGGCCTCAGGTTGATCTCCAAGTGGGAGCCAGGTTTCTTCTGGCCTGTAACACAAGGAAACGTTATGCATGGTGCCTGTGGCAGGTCTTATTGTGCTTTGATTTTGTATTTGGCATTCATTAGCTGTCCCCAAGGTCCCCCTGACTATAGTTCGCACAGGCTCAAGCACAACCAGAGAGAAGGGTGGTGGTTGTACTCAAGCCAGCTTTTCTGTCTCCCTAGGCTGGTTGTGAGTTCTTTAGAAGCCCTGGAAAGCTGCTTTGCTGTTGGCCCAATCATCGAGAAGGCAAGTGACTTTTTCAAAGTGCATGGGAGCTTTCTGAAGAGGCAGGAAGTCAGTGGAGTTGTCAGAGGCCCGAGGCCTTGCAGCTAAAGAATATTTATAGCATAATCTTGATTTGCAAAGAAGCTCCGGAGAAGTCTCTAGCTTAAGGCCTCCTGTCCTACTTTTGGGGGATCCATTGTGAGAGTGTTTCATAGGTTAGGACGAGTGCTGGCAAAAAGAACACTGTTCCAGGAGTCGTAAACTGGGACTCGATTCCTGCTCTTGTATTGTGGGAGGACTGTAATTTCTGAAATTCTTCATTTTGCTCTTAGCAGTCCACATTGCATAACCTGGCGCTGGTGGTCTAGAAAAGAGGAAAGGGGAAGGGCAGAGTGTACACAGTTGGTTCTGCACGGATTTGGTGGGGTCAGCGATAACCTTGCTGTCTTCCGCATCAGGAGAGAAACAAGAACGCAGCTCAGGAGCTGGCCACTCTGCTGCTGTCCCTGCCAGCACCTGGCAGCGTTCAGCAGCAGTCCAAGAGCCTTCTGGCCAGCTTGCACACCAGCCGCTCAGCCTATCACAGCCATAAGGTAATCGCTCCCTCCCTGGATGCCTTCTGTAGAAGCGCAAGTTTTGGTACTGATGGGGAATCAGGCCAGTTGGCCTTGCAAACGGAAAGCGAGGAGCACACAGTAAAGTCGTTGAGATGAGACCCACACTGTCTAAAGTCTCTCCTGAGAAATGAACGACTCCCCTCAAAACTGGGGATAAGCCGACTAACGGGCCCCTGGTTTGCATTGATTTTTTTGTCACTAGTAGGATCAGCAAGGTCTAAGAGAAAACTGGGTGGCTTCTCTGGAAGAGCGTGGGCAGGGGAATCACGGAGATCCTTCCTTCAGCTGTGGCACAGCCCTCACTTAGAAGCCCTGGAAAGCGAGGTGTCCTCGCTTGTGAGGAAATTGCTGAATGGCTGTTGGAGAGATTCTGAGGGGGAAATCTGGGGCCAGGGGAGGGGGCGCAGGGAGTGGGGGGGCGGTCTCACCTATAACTGAAAGTGGTGGCCGAAGGCAGTAGGTTGGGCCAGTTGCTGTAGATGGGAGAGGTGACTGGTGAGTTCCACGAGGAAGAAACAGCAGCCCAGGCGCCTCGGTGAGCTTTTGTGCCTCCAGCCCAGAAGCTTGAGAAATGCAAGTTTAACCTGCCGAACCTCTCGAGGAATGGCAAGTTTAGAAACAGACTCTTTGGGCGGTAGGAACTTGCAGAGAAACGGCTCTTCTGCTCTAGCAAAGTCATCTGGGATGTTGCAGTTCTGGAGAATTGGGCGGTTCCAAATTTTCCTATCGTACTTCGACACTTAATGACTTTCGAATTTTGTGCCTTTAATGTTTCATGATTTAAGAAGTTTACCTTTACTGGACTGCTTTGAACACTTGTTCCAGGTAGTTGGCTGTAGTTAACCTGTTCTCCTGAGAGGAGGTAGCCATCCTGATGACCTGCTAGCTGTCCTCTCCTCTTTGCTCTAGTGTCCAACCAGCCCTTGCTTTTGGTTCATCCTCTGCGATCCTTTTGTTACAGGATCAGGCCTTGCTGAGCAAAGCTGTGCAGTGTCTCAACACATCCAGCAAAGAAGGCAAGGATTTGGACCCTGAGGTCTTCCAGAGGCTGGTGATTACAGCTCGCTCCATTGCCATCATGCGCCCTAACAACCTTGTCCACTTTACGGAGTCCAAGCTGCCCCCGATGGAAACAGGTGAACTTGGCCTTTGTGGTCGTGGTCCTGAAATCTGCTTGATACATCTTTTATACCCTTTCACCCTCTTCTTGTTGTCTCTGGCCTCCGCCTGACTGCATTCTCTGAGCTGGCTTTTACTCTTTGTCTCCGTACCTTGTAGGGCTTTTGACGTTTAGATTGTACCATTTAAGCAAATACTCTTTCCAGTGCTTACCCTTTGGAAAATCTTGAGTTTATTTAGTGCTCTGGATGTCAGATGTAATCTGTCTCTGAAGTAACTACCTCCTTAGGATCTTCAGGGCAAAGCTAAGCTTGGGCCCTGGTTGCTTTAAAGTAATAGGATCAATTCTTGCTTTCATGCTATTCTTTTGCCAGTGTTTTATTAACATGTGCAGTGGGCTTTCCAGAGCTTCATTCTGTTTTCTCTTCTCTCCTCACGTTGGCTGGGTACCTAACTTGTTTTGCCTTATTGAATACAGCTTATTGATGCCTTTACGGTTTTGTTAATTACATGCTCCCATTTGCTGTCATTGTCTGGTTCCTTCTCCTAATATTCTTATCCAGGAATCATGCCAGAAAATCTCAGATGTTCCCTAGTTTTTAGAAGTTGAGCAGTTGGACCTGAAATCTCTGAGTCTGCTGTAAAGATCCTGAATGCTCCCCTTTCTACTTAATTCTAACATACAATGTTTTTTGTGATATTCCTTTCCCAGACTGTTTTTTTCCTAGATGTGCCTGCTGGAGTCTAGGGATAGTTGGCATATTGATTGGGGCCCCACTTGAAACTCCCTCCCCAGGCAAGCTTCCTTGACCTGAGTTAACCTTAAAACAAATTAAATTCCATGTCAGATTTACCATCGTTAATCATTTTCTTTCTCCTGTTCTATTAGAAGGAGTAGATGAGGGGAGAGAACCTCAGAAGCAGCTGGAAGGAGACTGCTGTAGTTTCATCACCCAGCTGGTGAACCACTTCTGGAAACTCCACGCGTCCAAACCCAAGAATGCCTTCTTGGCACCTGCCTGCCTGCCAGGTATCATATTTAAAGGGATACTTGAAGCCCGATCTAAGTTCTGTCTTTGAACAGGTTAAACCCTTATCCTTTAGCTTCATCATCCATCTCTTCCAGAATTGATGGAAGATCAGTGCATTCTTCCAGATACAGGAGTTTAGCAGTGTGGCAAAGAAGTGGGATTTTCTTGTACTGTAGCTCCTCCTGTGGGGTTGAATATTTCACAGAAAGAGGCATTTTTGTGTTTCTGTGTATCCTTGGTGGTAGTTATAATTGTTTTAAAAGTGTTTTGAAAGCTTGGGCAAAGCCACTTCAGAAGGTAAAAGTGAAGCATCACCTTGAGAATTGTTTTATTTCTAAGCTACTCCTGTGTTTGGCATCTGACTTCGCACTATCCAAAGTTTAAGTAGTAAGGTATAAGGATCCAAATAGCAACCTAGGGAAGTAGAGTGAGCCCTGGTGCTCATTTGTGTTTGCAGGTTGCTTGAGCAGTCAACCTAAAAGGAAGGTCAGAGGCCAAGTTTATCATCACCTAAGGTTTGGGGACTGTGGGGAACAAGTACAATCTGCTCAGCTCTTCACACTTTTCTGCCCCGTCTTTTGATATCCAAGAGCAGACAACTCCTTATTTCTGTGATGCAGGATATCTGCAAAGGCTTTTGAGACAGTTTGGGAGATGAGGAGACTGTTAATAAAGCAAATCACGAATAATGCTGATAACCTACGTTCTGTATGTGTGTTTTGTTCATCTGTTTTGCTGGGTGTGTGTGCTTGTCATTTTTTTGTTGGTTTGACCTTTATGTGGGGATAAGGATTTGCACTTTTGTTTTAGATTCTCAAGTAGCTAGAAGTTTTCCTACCATCTTTTCCTCCCCTGTAGGCCTGACTCATATTGAAGCTACCGTCAATGCCCTGGTAGACATCATTCATGGCTACTGTACGTGTGAGCTGGACTGTATTAATACAGCATCCAAGATCTACATGCAGATGCTACTGTGTCCTGTATGTATTACTCCAACCCCAGATAATCTTGTATTGGTCTGGGAGTGTCTAGAAATTTTTTTTAAAAACAAGTTTGTTAAATTAATGAAATACAATAGACTTTTTTTTTTAAAGCTTTTATTTATGTATTTATTTGGCAGAGAGAGAGAGAGAACACAGTGAGAGAGGGAACACAAGCAGGGGGAGTGGGAGAGGGAGAAGCAGGCTTCCCTCTGAGCGGGGAGCCTGATGCGGGGCTCGATCCCAGAACCCTGGGATCATGACCTGCGCCGAAGGCAGATGCTTAACGACTGAGCCACCCAGGTGCCCCGAAATACAATAGACTTTTAAAGGAAGGTTGTGGGAAGTAAGACTTTTGAATGTCAGTAAAATCTTTATGATCTCACTCATTCCATGCAAGGGAAAGGTTTGAAATGGAGATGGATTTTGTTTTTTTTGTTTAGCGCTAAATCCCCAGGGGAATGTACTGGTGGTTGCTACATAGTTAGTGCTAAATTAGTGTTACTTAAATGAGTGTGTGAATGAACATCAACAAGATCTATTTTCAGTGACTGTGTCGTAGAAGCTTAGCGTTAGAAGTACTGATTTTAGCCCATAGCTAAGATGAGCCTGCTTTCTGACGAAAAGCCAAAATCCATTTGTAGAGAGCCAGTGTGACTTCAGGAGCAAATGATCTGCCAGTCCATTACCAGGAACTGAGATTCAGGGATGTGGGGAATGGGTCTTACCTACACCATGTCAGGAAATGGGATTAACACTGAACTTGGTCAGCAAGGTTGCAAGTGAGAATAGATAGATTGGTCCTTCGCATCTGTGTCAGTGATTGACGAAAAAAGAATGTCCTTTATAGACAGTTTCATGAATAATCTAAAACCTAAGCATGCTGGTTGTTTTTTTTCCCCCCCCTAACCTCAGGATCCTGCTGTGAGCTTCTCTTGTAAACAAGCTCTAATTCGAGTCCTAAGGCCCAGGAACAAGCGGAGACATGTGACCTTGCCCTCCTCCCCTCGAAGCAACACTCCAATGGGTAATGTGAGGTCTGGGTTTAGGCTTGTCTGGGTGGGGTCGGGGAGAGGGAGGTGTAGCCTTAGGGGGTATTGCTCATGTGGACCAAGGTCCTGGAAACTTTTATGTATCCATTGTTTTATCCTACCTTATTCCGTAAAAAATTTAAGGTGGCACTTAAAAATGCATATGGTAAGTAGAATTAAAAAAAATAAAATTGAGACCATAGGAAAATAAAGGTATTATAATAAAAGCAAGCCAAGGGTGCAGAAAATGTCTTTTTTTTTTTTTTTAAGATTTATTTATTTTAGAGTGCACACACGTGTGTGGGTGCGTGTGCATGAGCAGGGAGAGGGGCAGGAGGAGAGGAAGAGAGAGAATCTCAAGCAGATTCTCCAGCTGAGCACGGAGCCTGATGCAGGACTCCATCTCACGACCCTGGGATCATGACCTGAGCCGAAATCAAAAGAGTTGGACGCTTAACCGACTGAGCCACCCAGGCGCCCCGAGTGCATAAAATTTGTCATGCAATTCTTAATGTGTCTTGCATTATTGCTAAGTGAGGATCTTCTGTTTGACTGAAAGGATCCCAAGAGCTTATAGCAAAAATAAGAACAGTCACAAAAATCACATGACCACAGACAAAAAACAGCCATTTTTCCTGACATAAAAAACTCTTTGTTAAGGGTCCACTTTGCTGCCCAAGGGGTAGTAGCCCCAGTGGACTTAACCTACAGTCAGTTTGATAGCACATATCACAAGAGATTTCCCTCCTGATATACTTGCACACAAGTCAAGGGCATAACACTGAACATTTTAGTAAAAGCAGTTTTACAAAGTATCTGAATGTCAGCATTATTATGTAACTCTCTGGTTACTTAGTTTGGCTCTGGTTGAAATTTCCAAGGCAAGTCACTTAACATAATTTTTAATTTTCCATTAGCCATGTTATAAAGAGCAAAGAGAAATACATCTGGTATATAAAAAATATCATTTTAAGTGTAGTCAGTATGAAAAATGAGAAATTTTCCCTTTTTTTAAATAAAGATTTTATTTATTTGAGAGAGAGAGTGAGTGAGAGAGCGAGCATACGAGCAGGGGCAAGAGGGAGAGAGAAGCAGGCTCCTTTGCCGAGGAAGGAGCCCGATGTGGGGCTCGATCCCAGGACCCGGGGATCATGACCTGAGCTGAAGGCAGATGCTTAACCGACTGAGCCACTCAGGTGCCCCAAGAAATCTTCCTCTCTGAAAATTTTTTTTGCAGTTTTCAGAATCTAGGGTAGTTTACACTAAAACCACATCTCCGCTTGGACTAGCCACATGTGGCTGGGGCTTCCTTACGGTACAGTTGCAGGTCTAGTGGAATGTGTGCAACTTGGTGATCTTCAGATAATCTTCCCTGAATATCATTAATTGACGTAAGCCTGAGTTAGGCAACAATGTGTGCCTTTTTTCTGTGGCAAGAAACTAGAGTACAGGGAGTTGATGTTTCCATTTCAGGCCACGGTCTCATGCTTTCATGCTTTTCACAACCGCACAACCCAGTGAGTGGTGAGGGCTCCACCCTCTTCTGACAATTAAGAGTCTAACCCTGACTTCTCCTTTATTAGAAGGGCTTCACACTTAAACACAGAAGCCAGCCTGGGCAGGACCTGTAGTGGTGTCCTTAAGTTTCCATTCGATGGTTTTACATTTCAGTTCTGGTTCTTCTCATAAGGGAAAACAACTAAACTGACCCAGTTATTTTGGACAGGAGCGAAATGATACTCCAAGCTGCTATGACATCACAGATAAACATCTCCAGTGTATTATTTTCCCGGTCTTGCCCAAGGTCTCCTGGCAGTTGGTGGGAGCTCATGGGGCCTACTGGTCTTATATTTCTCTGCCCTTGGAAATCTCTTGGGAATCCAAGGTTTTTTTTGTTTGTTTGTTTCGTTTTTTTGTTTTTTTGTTTTTGTTTTTGTCATGTCATCTGCTGGGAAAGTGTTTTCCTAAGGGGGCAAGCTGTCACTGCCAACCCCGTCTTGCCAGATTCCGCTAGGTCCAGGAAGTGGGAGGATAAGGCTTCCCTCTAAAGCACAGGGCTCTCACTGGTAGCTTGTCTTGGGTTTATGTTGCCTTGTGACTTACCACACCACATGCTGAGGGAGGAAAGAATAGGCACCTTCAGGTGACTGGGGTTTCTCTGACTCAGGAGACAAGGATGATGATGACGATGATGACGCAGACGAGAAAATGCAGTCATCAGGGATTCCGAATGGTGGTCACATCCGTCAGGAAAGCCAGGAACAGAGTGAGGTGGACCATGGAGATTTTGAGATGGTGGTGAGTCTCTGGCAGCAGCAGAGGGGAGAAAGAGTTTCACAACTCCCCTCCGGCTCTCATTCTGTGGACTTGAAAAAGCTGCCATTTACCATGGGACACTGACAGAGCTTTCTCTCTGCAGTCTGAGTCGATGGTGCTGGAGACAGCCGAAAATGTCAACAATGGCAACCCCTCTCCCCTGGAGGCCCTGCTGGCAGGCGCAGAGGGCTTCCCCCCCATGCTGGACATCCCGCCTGATGCAGATGACGAGACCATGGTTGAACTAGCCATTGCCCTGAGCCTGCAGCAGGACCAGCAAGGTAGAAGGCAATGCCAGGAACAGAGCCGCCCGGTGGCCTTGCACAGCAGAGAGGGTTTGGCAGTTACTGATACCCAGCTGACTTAGCTTGTCCCCAGATTTGGGGAGAGGTTGATCTGGGCGAGAGCTGTTCAGAGACACAGGTGGAGAGTGAGAGGGGACGTGCTGGGACTTGCCGTCTGGGAGCCCATCTCCTCATTTCCGCTAGTTTGGTCTTTGGGGTTCTTTCCTCCCAAATCCGTTAGATTCCTCCAGCCTGTGTCCTGCCTGAGTTGAAGGAAGCCTTCCACCGTGTCTGTAACCAAACTTGGTGGGTAGACAGTGGTGGCTGTTGATTAACTTCCTCTAGGCCAGAGGGGGTCACACGCTGGTGAGTTTAGACTCCCGAGGGCAGCAGGTGGCCAAAGCAGTGCTGTGGATGGGGTCTGGAGGGAATGCTGTGCTCACTCTCCACTTGTTTCCCAGGCAGCAGCAGCAGTGCCCTGGGCCTGCAGAGCCTGGGGCTATCCGGCCAGGCACCCAGCTCTTCCTCTCTGGACGCAGGAACCCTCTCTGACACCACAGCATCAGGTAACTGTCCACGGCAAGGAGCACGGCTCAGGGCCCCAGGACCCTCTGGCCTTGTTTCTAGTGCTGTGAGAGTGGAACGGGCAGCTGCTTTGACAGGCCATTCTGGACTTCCTGCTTCTGCCTTTGCTTTAGAAATGCGGGCGCGGAGGGCACAGTGCTGCAGCTCGGCAAAGGCGCTCATGGCTCTGCTTCCTTCCACTTTGCATGCTGCCTGGCTCCTGCTGGTTCCCAGGGAGAGGCCGAGAGAGCGGCTTGCAGGGTGGTCAGCTGTAGGGCTGCAGTGACAGCTTTCAGGGCTCTCCACCAGAGTCCGGACGTTTTAGACATCAGGAGCAGGGAGACAAGAAGTAGAGAGAGCTCATGCCATGTACTGTTTTCTCTTCATTTACAAATAAAAGTGAAGCTGCAAGAAGCCGAGTCCTGCTTCAGGTCAGCGTGGCTCACTGTCAGGGCTGTGAGCTTGGGAGGTAGGGGTGTGTGGACACTTAAAATTCATAGGAACTCTTTAGACCTCTTTTGTCTTTACGCTCAATCTCTGCTGATCTGATAAAGGAAAAAAAATGTCCTGAGTAGAGAGTTGGACTAAATAGAGAAGGAGGGAACACCTGAATAATCCCCCGGAAAATCAAGTCCTGAGGAATGGAAGGGTTGATTTAGAGTTTTCCCGAGTGCTGCTTCCCTGTATTTCTTTCTTCCTTTCTTCCCTTTCTTTCTCTTCTCTTGGGAGCGTTACCCTGGGTAGAAGAGAAAGGGAGACATAGGCTGTCCCCTCTCATCTGCTGCCATGCGTGTCGCTTTTCTCAGTTCTCGTTAGCTGCGGTCTCCTCAGGCTTGGAGGTGGCTGTCGTGCTGGGCTGATTGTGTTCCTCTTGTGCTCTGTGGCTGTCTTGGCTTTCCTCCCCCATGTATCTCATCCAGCATTGTCCTCCTGTCTCAGCTCAGCCCTGATCCTGGATGCTGTGGCTGTCTCTGGGGGATTTCCTTGCTTCATTCTTAGCGTCTGAGGAGGAGGATGAGGAGGGGTGAAATTTCCCCATGAGCTCCCCTCTGGACCACCTGAGCAAACCAACCAACCAACAAACCAAGGTTGATTCAAGAGCTCATGATAAGTGGTTTCCTAACATAAGCACAAATTAACTGATTGCAAAACAAGTCTCATTAAAATTCAGAGTCCCGTGCTTTGAATGGTAATGGGTAGTTTCTGATCTCAGCAGGTGTCAGTAACACCTAGACAATGGTGGCCGTGAGGCATTCTAGCTAGAAAACTGAGCGTCCACATCATAGATTCTCGTTGGATCTCTGCGCTGTCTACTTGCACTATAGCGTAGCGGCAAAGGAAATGCCCAG
Source organism: Halichoerus grypus (assembly GCF_964656455.1). Taxonomy (NCBI): domain Eukaryota; kingdom Metazoa; phylum Chordata; class Mammalia; order Carnivora; family Phocidae; genus Halichoerus; species Halichoerus grypus. The sequence continues at coordinate 173,765,597 of NC_135716.1, forward strand.
CGCACTGGGGTTTCCCTCTGTCTCAGTATCGTTTGCAACTCACCGTGTATAGTGTTTGTTCCTGTTGGTGATGAACCAGCAAAGCAAATCTTTCCCTTTTTCCTTCGATGACAGGATATATAAACTGCACTGTGTCCTCTGCGCTATGTGGTCTGATGCTGTCGCCCCCAGGAGGGGTTTTTACCTGTAACAGCTCTCGTTACTCTCTCAGCTCCAGCCTCGGACGACGAGGGCAGCACGGCAGCAACTGACGGCTCCACCCTTCGGACCTCCCCTGCCGACCATGGTGGTAGCGTGGGCTCGGAGAGCGGGGGAAGCGCCGTGGACTCGGTGGCTGGCGAGCACAGTGGTAATATGGCTGGGGTCCTGATCTCCTTGGGCCGGGGCGGGAGCGCACTAGGAATCTCTGCCTGGCTCCTGGGATTGGTGTCAGCAAAGGGAATTTTTGAGGGCTCACTGAACATCTGGTGGAATTCATTTGACCTCAACACCGGAGTTTCAAATGTTTAGTGATAAGAGCTTAGGCACAACGGTGGTTAGTGTTGGAACATCTTACAGGCAGTTTTTAATTGTGTCTCACTGGAGGAAAGCAAGGATGTGCATTATCCCAAATCAGGAGTAATCTAAAATAGTTATGGTATGACCTTGAAGTCCATCATACTGTGGCTTTTGTCCCCTCTGTTGGGGGAAGCTGTGTTGGGCAATCTTTCTTTTTTTTTTTCCTAAAGATTATTTATTTGACAGACACAGAGAGAGCACAAGTAGGCAGAGCAGTAGGCAGAGGGAGAGGGAGAAGCAGGCTCTCGCTGAGCAGGGAGCCTGACTCAGGGCTTGATCCCAGGACCCTGGGATCGTGACCTGAGCTGAAGGCAGAGGTTTAACCGACTGAGCCACCCAGGCGCCCCAGGCAATCTTTCTGTTAACATAGCGGGCCACCATCACAGTCTGCTGGCTGATGGCAGTGGGGCTGTGGAATGAGGAGGCATGCCATTTTGGTTTGACCTTGTAAACCAGCCTGTGGTTAAAAATTAGATCAGAAAATATTTTACGGAAGGTGTTGAGTAGCTGATAATTCCTAGAGTTCCATCATGTACATTTCCCTTGGGTTAGGAGATGGAAATTTATCAGCAGCAGAGATAGTTCTTGTAGGTGGATCTTACATACCGTAGAAGGATGAGTAGCTGCCCTCAGAGTCTTACATAGTGCTCTGGGGTCAAAATCTTGAATTCAGTCCTTATTTATTCTCTTCTTCACACAGAAGAAAAAATTCTCTGAAGCTAACAGTCGTCCCTGAACTATTGCTGACTTCAGAGTGCATTGGATTCTGTCATGCTTGGGGATTTGATTTATACTTTTTTTTAACCATTTCCCTTCAGTATCCGGCCGGAGCAGTGCTTACGGTGATGCCACAGTGGAGGGGCACCCAGCTGGACCAGGAAGTGTCAGCTCAAGCACTGGCGCCATCAGCACCACCACCGGACACCAGGAGGGAGATGGCTCCGAGGGAGAAGGAGAAGGGGAAGGGGAAGGAGATGTCCACGCTAGCAACAGGTTAGGACTGGGTCATTTGCAGTCAAGAGGTTATGGGAGAGTATTTCAGGAATAAGGTGATGGATCAGTTGCAGGAGGTAGAGTGATGATAATAGTGTTTTTTTTTTTTTTTTAATATACAGGTTAATAAACTCAGGAAACGGTTCAAGATCTTAGGAAGCATTCTAGATCTGTATTCTTCGTCCTGATTAGAACTATATCAAGTTAACTGCAGAGAGAATAGAATGTGGTTTTTCTCTTAAGGCCCCCCCAATATTCTCTTAGTCACTGTAAAGTGATTGTCGTGAAAATGTGTATTCTCCTGCTCAGATCTTTCTTGTTTCGTCATTACCCATAAACCCACTTCATAGCATTCTTGTTACAAGTGGCACTGTTCTAGGCTCACCGGTGATTAGCTATTACATATATGCTAGAAATGGCTCCTTGTTCAGTACGTTTACAAGGTAACAGAGAATTAAGACAAGAGCAAATACATATCTATGTCTGGAGATACCAGTGGTAGGGCATTTGGCAAATTGAAAGTAACCTATAAAATCCTAATCCATCCCCTTCAAGAAGTTCTGGTGGTTGCTACTGGATTGGTGGGGCACACATAGTCTTAACGGAGAGGGGAGACTAGAGAAATATATTTGTGATCTAATGTTTGTTAAATTTGTTGAGGCCCAAGATTATCACGTTAGTGCAGTGCAGAAATCATCAACAAGCATTTTGGACTCAATGATTTCTATCCAAATAAAAGGTCACTGAAGCTGTCATTCATGAGACATTTTCAGAGGACATCAGGGAGTGTCTCCCATACTCCGTTTCCTGCTGTTTCAACTTCATTTCTTGGAACATCTCTTGGATGAGGGGGAACCTCTGGCTCCAATAAGTGATGATATTTTGTTGGAATCTGTTTTTTTTTTTTTTTTTTTTAAAGATTTTTTATTTATTTATTTGAGAGAGAATGAGAGACAGAGAGCACGAGAGGGAAGAGGGTCAGAGGGAGAAGCAGACCCCCTGCTGAGCAGGGAGCCCGATGTGGGACTCGATCCCGGGACTCCAGGATCACGACCTGAGCTGAAGGCAGTCGCTTAACCAACTGAGCCACCCAGGCGCCCTGGAATCTGTTTTTTAACATCTTACCATAAAGGTTTTTTTTTTTTTTTTTTTTAAAGATTTTATTTATTTTTATTTGAGAGAGAGAATGAGAGAGAGCGAGTACATGAGAGGGGGGAGGGTCAGAGGGAGAAGCAGACTCCCCGCCGAGCAGGGAGCCCGATGCGGGACTCGATCCAGGGACTCCAGGATCATGACCTGAGCCGAAGGCAGTCGCTTAACCAACTGAGCCACCCAGGCGCCCCATAAAGGGGTTTTTACTTAACCTTTTTTTCTCTCTTTTAACAGGATTTCTAGGTTAATTCCATGTGTTCAGAGAATGTGGTCTTTGTGATTTTTTGTTTTTTGGAATTTATTTAAAACATTTTTAATCCAGTCTGCCATTGCTTGTTAATTGACACAGTTAAGTTTGTTTGTGATTAGTGTTCATTACTGATGAATTGGAATTTATGCCTACCATTTGCTTCCTGCTGCTTATTTGTTTTGCCTGTTTCTGTTTCCTTCTGTCTTTGCAGTCCTCTTTTGGGTCGATTTGCTATGTTTTCATCCCTTTTCTTTTCTCTGCCCCTCCCTCCCATGTTTGGAGGTTGTTCACTGTTTCCAGTCTTTTGGTGGTTATCCTGTTCATTTCAACATGTACATTTAACTTACCCAAAACTAAAGTTCACTCACAGCTGCATCTTCTTCCTGCATAATATAGAGGACCTTAGAAGACTTGGTCCCTTCTTATCAATTTTTAAGCTGTTATTTTTGTGTGTTTTAATTCTTTTTCAAAAAAGGCCTGGGGTGCCTGGGTGGCTCAGTCGTTAAGTGTCTGCCTTCGACTCAGGTCATGATCCCAGAGTCCTGGGATCGAGCCCCGCATCAGGCTCTCTGCTCAGCGGGGGGCCTGCTTCTCCCACTCCACTCGCCCTGCTTGTGTTCCCTCTCTCGCTGTGTCTCTCTCTGTCAAATAAATAAATAAAATCTTAAAAAAAAAAAAGGCCTTTGAAGCTTTCAAGGTATTGTTGCTATTTCATGTAGTTTACGTGGTCAGTGTTTGTTCAGATTTACTCACATGTTTACCACATTCTGTGTTCAACATTTGCTTGTGCATGTCAGACCTTCTGTCTGGGATCATTTCTTCTTGAAATGCGTCGTTTAGATTTTCCATTAGGGGAGGGCCACTACTTTTGAGCAGATTTTCTTAGTCTGGAAATGTCTTCATTCAGCTCACATTTTGTGGACACGTTTTTGATGGGTATACAGTTTTGTGCTGATAGTTTTTCTCCCCCCAAAGTGAAAATGATATCCACTGTTATTGCCAGTAAGAAGTCACCTGCTATCATAACCACTGCTTCTTTGAAAATAGTGTCCTTACTTGCTGCTTATAAGATCTTTGTCATTGTTTTTTGGGATACAGTTAGGATGGATTTCTTTTTTCTCTTCTTAAGTTTTATTTATTTGAGAGGGAGAGAGAGAGCGAGTGTGCGTGCATGCACAATTGGGGGGTGCAGAGGGAGAGGGAGAAGCAGATTCCCCGCTGAGCAGAGACTCAGACGTGGGGCTTGATCCCAGGACCCTGAGATCATGACCTGAGCCGAAGGCAGTGACTTAACCAACTGAGCCACCCAGGCGCCCAGGATCGATTTCTTTACATTTGTTCTGCTTAGTGGTCTTTGGGAATCTTGAATGTTTGGGTTAGTGTCTTTTATTCTAGAAAATGCTCATCTGTTAATCTCCTCAGATACTGCTTCGGCTTCATTTTCTGTCATTTTTCTTCCTGGGACTCTACTTACATCCATGTTTTAACCATCTTGTTTTCTTTTCCATATCTCGTAATATTTTTTTCTTTAAAAAAAAATCACTGTGCTTAATTATTTATGGCTTCTTAAGATCTATTTGAGTAGCAGGCATCAGAAAACATCACAAATACAGGGGTACCTGGGTGGCTCAGTCGGTTAAGTGTCCGACTCTTGGAAGCAAGAAAAAAATAGAAGAGTTCGTGTGAGACTGATACTATTTCGTCTATAAATTCTTGTAAAAATTCAGCAGTGGAGTCATCTGGGTCTGGACTTTCTTTAAAGGAAGATTTAAAATTACAGGTTCATTCTTTAAATGATACAGAATTATTTGTTTCTTCCTATGTCAGTTTTGGTATGTTGTGCTTTTCAAGGAATTTGTTCATTTTATTTAAGTTGTCGACTTTATTGACATAAAGTTCATAATCTTTTTTTTTTTTTTTTTAAGATTTTTAAAAATTTATTTTAGAGAGAAAGTGCATGCACACGCATGGGTAGGAGAGAGGGGCAGAGGGAGAGGGACAGAATCTCAGGCAGACTCTCCACTGAACACTGAGCACAGAGCCCAGATATGAAGATCGATCTCACGACCTGAGATCATGATCTAAGCCGAAATCAAGAGTCAGACGCTTAATCAACTGAGCCACCCAGGAGCTCCCATGACCTTTTTTTTCTTAATCATGCTTTTAATGTCCTAAGGGTCTGTAGTGATGTACTTTTTTCCATTTTTAATGTTGGTAACTTATGGGTGTGTTCTTTTTTCAAAGGTCGGTTTTCCTTGGAGTTACCAACTTTATTTACAAGGAACTGACTTTTAGCTTTGGTTTTTCTGTTTTATGTCTGCTTTCTGTTTTATTTCCACTGTTAATATTTTCTTTCTCTGCTTAATAAGCTTTTATATTATCTTTTGAGATTTCTTTGTTCTTTTTTTAGCTTAAGAAGATGGAAGCTTAAATCATTGATTTTATTAAATACATATTTGAAGCTAAATATTTCTGTGCTTTGCTTTAAAGTCTGCTTTGGCATAGATTTTGGTGTGTTATATTTTTATTGCTCTTCAGTTCAGAATGTTTTCTAAATTCTGTTTTGATTTTCATCTTTGGCCTGTAGGATATTTAGAAGTGTGTTGCTAAATTTCCAAACCTTTGGGGATTTTCTAATTATTTTTCTGTTACTAATTTACAGTTTAATTTACTATGGTTGGGGAACATACTATGTGATTGCAATCCTTTCACGTTTCTTGAGACACAGCATTGCTTCTAAAATGATGTTCTGTCTTAGGATTTTTAGTGTTTTTAGGAGGGCCATTTTAGGTAACCTAGCCATGTTAGTAATAGAAGTCTATAAAGTTTTTTTTTTTTTTAAAGATTCTGTTTATTTGAGAGAGAGAGATAGCGACAGAGCTAGTGAGAGCAGGAGTGGGGAGGAGAGGGAGAAGCAGGCTCTCCGCAGAGCAGGGAGCCCAACGTGGGGCTCGATCCCAGGACCCTGGGGTCATGACCCGAGCCAAAGGCAGACAACCAACTGAGCCACCCAGGCACCCCTAAAGTGGTTTTAAGCAAACTTTTTTTTGTCAGGGATAAGTTAATCGAGCAATTGTTAAATGACTTGTTTATAATAATAATAATAACTAACTTGTTTTTATTTTAAGTCACTAAAGAAAAGGAAATTGTAATTTTTGGTATAGGGTTTACTTTTTTTGTTAGATTCTAAGAGTTTGAAAAGCCAATAGTCTGGCAACATCTTGGTCCGGGTCCAGACTTTGCTCATTTTGTTGACTTTTTCATTCATACATGTGTATTCACAAGTATGTTCTGCCAATCTGAAGATTTTCATCCATCTCAAAGCTTGCTGTGTTTTATCCTGAAAGTATAAAGTGAACTGCTAAATTTGAACTGCTACCATCCTATTACTTTTCTTTGCTATATCTTGTACATTCCTGAGCAATTCTTATTCATTTGTGGTTCCTATGCAGCTTGCTTTATTCTTTGGATGTATGTGTGAGCTTTTATGTGCGACCGTATTCTGAAGGACTTTTATTAGCTCATTCCTTTGAGTTACTTTTGGAATCATGGGCATTTATTGATCAAGTAAGACCCCATACTTTGATTCAAACTTTAATGTTTTGAAAATATTCTGGATATCTCCTAGGATATGTAATACAGGAAAATCACTTTTTTATGCATATGTAGGCTTGTGGTTTGTTATACACAGTCTATAAAGTAAAATGAAGCAAGAACAGTTTACAAAACTATGAGAGTGAAGCCATTAATTGATTCAGCAAATGTGTTCTTCATCTGTGTAAGATTGTGTTAGGTGAGACTGCCAGCCAGATTGTCAACAGGACCCTAATTAATTCATTTTCATTTTGGTCCTCTCTTGAATCAGCATATTCACTATAGATCTTGAGGCACACATTTAGTAGGGAAGCCCAGCTGTGTATCTGCAGATGAAGAAGGCTTAGTTAGTGCCCCGTTGAATATACGGGAGAACTCATGGGTCCAGTGTGGAAAGCGTAGAGTGGAGATTGAATTTTTCACTAGGAAAAATGGTAGGCGAGTTGAGAGGGTAAAGCAGTGCCAGGCCTTCTGGGAAGCAAGAAAAAGAAAGGACTGGGTCACTGTGCAACCGGACGTTGCAGACTTTGTATATGGAGGAATCCCAGAAGATAATGCCTGGAGGCAGAATGTGGCCATGTGTTGGAAAAGGCCATAGAGTGCACTACTAAAGGTTTGATTTTGCTGCTGAGAACAACTAGGGCTGATTGTTTGAGAAATATTAACTTTTCCCATAGCAGGCTTTCAGGGCCATCAGTTGTATTTTGGACTAGTTTGTTCCTTTTAACAGAGCGAGATTGCTCCTTCTGTGTTGGTGGTGTTACCAAATAGGCATTTCTGAACATTTTGCTAATGGTAGGATTGTTTCTAAGCAGTAGGCTCCTTGTTTACTTTGGTGGCAGGAGGAAAGAACTGTATTCAGCTGGTTAGTGGTTGTGAACTAGCTCACATCTCATGTATTTTCCTTGGCCTTTTAGGCTGCACATGGTCCGTCTGATGCTGTTGGAGAGACTACTGCAAACCTTGCCCCAGTTACGAAATGTTGGAGGTGTCCGGGCCATCCCGTACATGCAGGTATCCCTCAGTTCATCTGGGTCTGTCACATTATGGTTGGACCATCCTTCAGCATGCTCACATCTCTCTTCTAGAGGCTCTGTAGGCTTTTGTTGGTGTTAGGTCATAGAATAATGGAATGCAGTTTTGAACTGCAAGTTATAGCCCTTAACTCTCTAGATGAAAAGGCCAAGGGTCAGAGAATTTAAAAAGATGTCTGCAGTCATCCAGCTAGTTATTGACAGAGCCAGGAGCAAATGTCTGCCCCAGAGATTCGTAGTGTGTAGTATTTATTAACACCGTGTTGGAATGTGGTCTGGTAGCTGTTCTCCCACTAGCTGCCTTCCTCTTAGGCAGAAAGTTCTTTACTTTTGAGCACAGCACACTGTCCTCTGTCAAGCCACTTTGGTTGGTTATAATGTAGTTTAGTCAATTCGTTTTGCAAACTCTTTGCAAAACATTTTTTGTGATGCCAAGTGTGGCACATGCCAAAAATTGACACTTCTGACTCTGGACACTTAAACTTCGGATACCTTGGGATGTAGGACCTTCTCGTGGATTGCAGTTACGATTGACAGGGCAGTCAGGAAGATTGGGATTTCTTCTGAACCCCCTGCGTTTGGAGTCGTCTTTAGGGTCCTGGAGCTCATGTTTTACCTCTCTGTTGACTTCCAGGTCATCCTGATGCTCACTACAGATCTGGATGGAGAAGATGAGAAAGACAAGGGGGCCCTGGATAACCTGCTCTCTCAGCTAATTGCTGAACTGGGCATGGACAAAAAGGTAAGATTGGAGAGTCCTGCCATGTGAGAAACAGGGACTGAGGTCCGTTTACAGCTTGTCATCCTTCTCTTAGAGGAACTTCACTTAGTTTTGGGCATAACCACCCACTGAGGGCTCCAGTTCTGTGGATTCAACAAAAATGTTGGCAGGGCCTCCTTTGGCCCAGGACTCCTGTTGGATCTGGACATAAATGAGGAACAGACCAAGTCCCTGTCCTCACGGACCTTTTGTAGCTCCCTAAGCTGAAAACAATAAATTAGTTGTTTGTATCTTAATACGGCCTTTTAAGCACATCGGCCTCTAGGTAATCCGGGTGTAGTCCTTGGGGGCGTTGGTGCCTGTTTTGACTCTGATTCCATGTGAGGAACAGTTAGTGCTGATAGGCTGGAGGGAACCTTGTTGAGAGGACGCCTCAAGCTTAAAGTAAGCGTGGGCTTCTGGGCTCTGCTTCTGCCTACAGGATGTCTCCAGGAAGAATGAGCGCAGTGCCCTGAATGAAGTCCATCTGGTAGTAATGAGACTCCTGAGTGTCTTCATGTCCCGCACCAAATCCGGATCCAAGTCTTCCATCTGTGAGGTACTGTTGCTTTGAGCACATGGGTGTGGGGAAAGGTAAGAGGATTGTCTGGTTGGTGCTAGGGCTGAGGGCAGAGGTGATAGTTAGAATAGGCTGTTGTCACTTCAGAGGAGAAAGATTCTAAGCTGTCACCTCTTGAAGAGCAGAGCCACCACCTTTTTCAGAATCCCTTCCAAGCCCTGATCTTCTCCAGCAATCCCTCCATTGGAGGGGTTACAGGGTTTGGAAGTTCCCATTATTGAAAGGAGGGGACTATTCTGCAAGGCACAGGGTGGCTAAGAGGATTCCCCTACTGTGTGTTGCTATAAGGTATGGTAATAAAGCAGAGAGAAAGCAGTGTGTGCGTGGTGGAAAGGAGATTAACACAAAGCAGAGAAGGTAGGAATGGAGGCTGAACTGCATCCAATCTTAATGAGCTTATGAGCTGTGGGGTTTGCTGGGATTTGCAAGGCTCTCCTAATGGTTTTATTTACAGTGGCTTTTCTCCTGCTTTTTATTCATGTGATCACTTACCCCATCTCCTTCAGAAGCTAGTTTGGTGGGGAGAGCCCCTACCGGGAGGGTGGGGTTGCTGAAAAGTGCTTAGAGTGGAAAGTTTTCTCTCTTGTTCTTTTTTTTTTTTTTTTTTAAAGATTTTATTTATTTGACAGAGAGAAAGACAGCCAGAGAGGGAACACAAGCAGGGGGAGTGGGAGAGGGAGAAGCAGGCTTCCCGCAGAGCAGGGAGCCCAATGCGGGGCTCGATCCCAGGACCCTGGGACCATGACCTGAGCCGAAGGCAGACGCTTAATGACTGAGCCACCCAGGCGCCCCTTCTCTCTTGTTCTTGAAATGGGCTTCTTTTCTAGTTGCCCAGCGAAGAAGAAAACCCGCCCGTCCCAGGAGAAAGGTTATCCAGTCCTTGCCCCCTTGGCCTCTCGCACCTGTGTGTGGGCGAGTGGAGCTGGGACCTGGGGTTGGTTGGTTCTTACCATGCCATTGTTGGAAAGAGTTGGGGGGAGTGTTTGAGTTAGTTGGGGGACTTCTAACTCAAGAGACGAGCTCCCTCCCCCAATGACCCACTTGGAGACTACCGCCGGGGAGTTTCCTACTCCTGCCCCCAACGGTCTCACAAGCCTTTCTGGCCTCCTCCTTGTTTCCCCCCAGTCGTCTTCCCTCATCTCCAGCGCCACAGCCTCGGCCCTGCTGAGCTCCGGTGCTGTGGACTACTGCCTGCATGTGCTCAAATCCCTGCTGGAGTATTGGAAGAGCCAGCAGAACGACGAGGAGCCCGTGGCTACCAGCCAGTTGCTGAAACCACATACGACTTCATCCCCACCGGACATGAGCCCATTCTTCCTCCGTCAGTATGTGAAGGTGAGGCCTTTCCCTGGACGAAGGACCGCTCCTGCCCTCCTCCAGAGCACTCTCCTCTTCGCCCTCTGTGAGTAGGGCTGAAGGAGCCAAGGGCAGGGAGCTGCAGGAGGCAGACCGAGTGCCTTGGGGGGCTTTGATCTCGGTGCAGTTTAGTGAATAACCACTTCTCCCACCCTTCTGCTGGGGTTCAGACTCTTGACAACGTGTAAAGCAGAGGAACTGAATGAATGAAATCAGACTGGTCTGTCCTTTCATGTTAAGCTCCTTAGAAAAAGGTGAGCAGGCACAGGGTGACGTCAGAGGTGGATCATGTCCTTGTGTGTGTGTGTGTGTTGTGTGTGTGTGTGTGTGTGTGTGTGTGTGTGTGTGTGTCAGAGACTCCCCCTGCTGTCATCAGAGGCCCTTGAGAGAGCTAGTTTAGAAGATAATCTTTCTGATCAGGTGAGTCAGGAACAAGCATTCCCACTTACCAGCTGTGAAGCTCGGACAAGTTCTGTGCGGCTTTCGTGTGCCTCGGTTTGCACACCTGGAAACTGAGGCTCCACACGGGATCTGCTGTGTAGGGTCATTGGGAGCACTGGGTGACCTGACGCAGTCAAGCCCCGTGCTAAGTGCCCTGGGGCCTGTCCCTGTCTGTCGTCCCTGCCGTTTCTGCACGTTTGCGTCTGAGTGGCGGCACCAGTGTGTTCCTCGCTGCATGCTCCCAGCTGCTTTGACTGAGACAGGGATAGAACAGGCACAAAACGTGAATCGCATCATGTCCTTCTCTTTTCTTAACCCTTTGCTGGTTTTCTATAACTTTTAGGCCAAAGAGTTCTTTGAGGACCCAGCTGTCTGCTTAGCTCCCTGGCTGTGTCACGACCGCACCCCGGCACGCAGCCACCGTCCTGTGCCTTGCCCCAGACGTGGCACACTGCCTTCCTGCTTGCTGTCCTCCTGAACTTCTCTCCCTCTGCCATTACTTCCTTCCCCTCTAAGCTAATTCCTAGTCCTTCACGACCCGGCTCACACACTGGGTCCTGGGAAAACCCTCCCCAACATGCACTTCCTGCTAGCAGGTCAGATAGAGATGGCTTTTCCCCAGGTCCCCAGAGCACCCTGTGTACACATGTGGAGTCTTGCCCTTGTTTGCACCCCCAGTTGCTTGGCAAAGACCCGATGAGTAACTGGTGATTGAATACGTGGGACATGTTGTGCCCCAAATTCTTGCAGGCTCTTCCCAGGGCACCATGCGGCCTGCAGGATAGCTACCGCTTCCACCATCCTCACACCCCTCAGCTCCTCCTCCTCTGTGGGATATGCATTAAGTGATCTGGCCGTCCTGGTCTCTTTCTTTCTTTTTAAAAGATTTATTTGTTTCAGAGAGGTGGGGAGAGAAAGAGAGCACGCATGCGCATGGACACACACGCATGCGGGTGAGGGGAGGGGCGGAGGAAGAGGGAGAATTTTCAAACAGACTCCCTTCTGTGTGCGGAGCCCAAAGTGGGGCTCCGTCCCAGGACCCTGAGATCATGACCCGAGCTGAAATTAAGAGTTGGCTGCTCAACTGACTGAGCCACCCAGGAGCCACCACCCTGGTTTATTTAAATATCTCTTATTATCCCAGAAGGTTTTGGTTCTAGGGGAGTAGACTGCATCTCTCACAGGAAGTCAGAAATCCTTCACCACCACTGTTTATCCCATTAGAAGTTTAATTTCTGTGTAAGCAGAATACAGCCAGTTCAGGGTCAAAACCCACAGAGTGAAATTTTGGAACTTTTAAGACAAGTGAGATCTGTGTCCATCGGAGCCTGGGGCCTTGCTGGGTTTAAACCAAGCTGTCAGGCTGTGATGACTCCAGCTTTGAAAGGTACCATTTACCAGCTCCAATATAAGCTATGCCTAATGAGCAGTAAACTAGCCCTTTTCCTAATTGTGGCTGTGGACAACTGTCCGTCACAGGTCCTTACACATGTTCTTCCCCTAGGGTCATGCTGCTGATGTGTTTGAGGCCTATACTCAGCTTCTGACAGAGATGGTCCTGAGGCTTCCTTACCAAATCAAGAAGATTGCCGACACCAACTCTCGAATCCCACCTCCTGTCTTTGATCATTCGTGGTTTTACTTTCTTTCGGAGGTAAGCGAAGGCCGCAGGCCATGTGCCGTTCAAGGAGAGGACACCTCGACTGTGATGGCCTTTTTTCTTATTCTTCAAAAGATTTTATTTATTTGAGAGAGAGAGCGTGCATGTGCGTGCAAGTACGAGTTGGGGGAGGGAGAGGGAGAAGCAGGCTTCCCACTGAGCAGGGAGCCCGCCTCAGAGCTCAATGCCAGGACCCTGGGATCACGACCTGAGCCGAAGGCAGGCGCTTAACCGACTGAGCCACCCAGGCACCCTGGCTCTGACGGCCTCTATGGCCCCCTTCCGTCCTCACCCTCAGGGAGCGTTTTCCCCAGCAGCGCCACTCACGCTGGTGGGCCTTGCCCCGGGTGTACTGTGTGGTGAAGCCGTGGAAGATGGATGTCACAACAGGCCATGGCTTTAGTTTCTGATTCTTTGCGTTTGACTCTTTCCGCATATGACGATAAGGGACGAGTTTAATAATTTGAACTCCGTCTGGAAAACAGAAAACATACTAGTTCAATTACAGAGAGATTTTAATATAGGGAATTGTTTGGAGGGCCATTGAAGAACCAAAGAGAAAAACAGGGAGTGTTGAAACAGAGACCGCAGGTGCGGGCAGCAGCCGCCGGCAGCCATGTGTCTGAAGAGGAGTCGGCCTGCGGAGGGGCTGCTGCCTCTGGTACCCCAGGAGCTCTGAGGGGGAGTGATGCGCTTGATTCTGGAAGTGTGGAAAGAAGCTGATGGTTAGAACCAGCCGTACTGGTTTGTCCTTGAACAAACCGAAGAGCTGGTGGAGGCTGTCAGAGCGAAGGGCTGCTGCCAGGAGAGCAGACAGGAAGGAGCCGGTGTTTTTTCTTCGCGCCCTCTGGTGTCCCTTTTTGTTCCCTGTTGGCAGGCCCTGACGGCAGACGAGCAGTGTAGTTCGCACACTTCTGGGCCGGCCATTGCAGTACAGTGTGCGGTGGGGTGGGTTTGGAGGCAGCCGAGGGGCGGTAGTCACGCTGTCACAGCAAGCTTGAGATTAACTCTGGGAAGAATGACCTGTTAGCAAACCCCAAATGACAATTTCGGGTTGTATAGATGAACAGCCCAGCCTCTTCCCCACCTCTTTGACCTGAAAGATTATGAATCTGTTTTCTGGACCATTTCATTCTGGGTGGGCTGGAGTGGAGGCCAGCTTCCCTGTAGATTCCCAAGGACTCCCAGGAGGGGAGCGGGAATATTGCTGTTTTCCCCTCTTTGACAGCTTGCTTTCTCCCGGCTCCTTAATGAGTACTGAATTCACCGGAGTCTAGCTTGGCCGTGAGGAGATTGCTTGGTGTGTGTTTCTTACCCATTTTAGTAACAGTTCATGACACCCAGGGAGCTGCTGCTGGCACAGGTCCTGAGTCATTGACTCTTGGTGTTGCCTTTCCTCTCAAGTACCTGATGATCCAGCAAACTCCGTTTGTGCGCCGTCAAGTCCGCAAACTTCTGCTCTTCATCTGTGGGTCAAAGGAGAAGTACCGCCAGCTCCGGGACTTGCACACTCTGGACTCCCACGTGCGTGGGATCAAGAAGCTGCTGGAGGAACAGGGGATATTCCTCCGGGCAAGTGTGGTTACAGCCAGTTCAGGCTCTGCCTTGCAGTATGACACACTCATCAGCCTGGTACGAGGGGCGAGGGGCACGGTGGGGCAGGGAGAGGGCATGTGATGAGGCTCAGCCAGGTAGGCAATAGGATGGAGGAGTACCGGGCTTTTACGTATTCAGAGAACGGCCTGGCCACAGTTGAGCTCAGGGTGGATCCATAATGCTGTATATGAAGTGTAGTTGGCTTCAGGATCTGCGATTTCCCCCTCACCATTCTCACTCCCACCTGGTAGTGGTTCCTCCATTATGGGGAGGAGTGGCTTGGGCTTCTTACCTGTGTTACTGGCTCATATGGACAGGGTCGACCTGGAATTTGCCAACTTCTGGTTTTTGTCCTTGAATACTAAAGAAATGATGTGTCTGAAGATAAATTGTTCGGACTTCGGGGAAGCAAACAATATATTGCATGGGAGCCTATAGACGAGAACGTCTTCAGTATTATACACTCCTATAAACTAGTGTCCTTACTGTCGTGCTTTCACAAGAAAGAAGTAAACCGGGAAGAGAGGAAGAAAACAAAAGAGAGTAAACTGGGTTGTAGTTTCCCATCATGGCCTAGCTTTCCTGCTGTGTTACTGAGTGGTGTGAAGGGCCCTTGCCAATGAAGGGCATTTGTGTGGTGGGAGCTGAGCGGAGGAGGCTCAGTAAGAGCTGCAGTGTGGGCCTTGGTCCCAGGTTCACTGGGGCACCTGGTCAGCAGCCTCGTACAGACCCCTCAAGGCTGCAGGGTGGTAGGTGCGGGCTGCTTGGTGGCCTTACTCAGTTCTGGCGATTGGTTTCCATTTCAGATGGAGCACCTGAAGGCTTGTGCTGAGATTGCTGCCCAGCGAACCATCAACTGGCAGAAATTCTGCATCAAAGACGACTGTAAGCAGTGCAGCGACTTCCGGTGGCTGTTCATTCGTTCGTCTCTTTGCGAGCTGTTTATTGAGGCCTGCCCTGTGCCAAGCGCTGAACTGGATGCCAGAGATGAGGCTCTGAGCAAGGCACCTAGATAGAACTCTTGTCTAGCTAAGAAGACAAGTCAAACCTTCGGCGCGACAAGGGTCATAGATAAAATGTGGGGTGCTATGGGGGCACAGAGTAGGAGTCTAAAGACAAGAGGAGCCTGTGGAGTCTAGAGAATCATCCTAGTTGAAGTGGGGGCTGGGAGCCGATCTTTAGGTAGCTGTTGGGATGTTTACCAGGTCATTTCTGCAGAGGACGGGAGTTCTGGGCAGCATCTGGCAGAGAGGACTGGGAATGCAAGCTGGTGGGGAGGGGGCAGTGCTGGCCAGGTGCAGACACGGCTCCCGCGACGTGTCCGTCCAGTGCATTTGTCTCTGAGCTGCGTCCCCGTCTCCTCTGCCGGCAGCCGTCCTGTACTTCCTCCTCCAAGTCAGCTTCCTGGTGGACGAGGGGGTGTCCCCGGTGCTGCTGCAGCTGCTGTCCTGTGCCCTGTGCGGCAGCAAAGTCCTCGCCGCCCTGGCGACCTCAGCCGGCTCCTCGAGTGCCTCCTCGTCCGCAGCACCTGTGGCGGCCGGCTCTGGACAGGCCACGACGCAGTCCAAGTCGTCCACGAAGAAGAGCAAGAAAGAAGAAAAGGAAAAGGAGAAAGAGGGTAAGTGTCACTCTCTTGTCTTGGTGACCAGGGCGAGGTGTTCTGATTTCTCTTGGATCACGTGGCTTATGCTGCTCTTCAGAAAGGGCTTTTACTCCGATCTAGGACCTACAACTCCGATGCCCTCCAGTGTCTAGTTTTGGTTTCATTGTCAGTTACACCTTGAATATGTGGCTTCCCATACCAAGGAAAGGTCAAAGTGCACTCAACAGTTTAGTAAGCCAAGTTTGTTTTTCTGTGAAATAATAAATGACACTTGCCGTGTGGAGAGGTTGTCGGCATCAAACGATGCTTGTAAACGTGCCTTGTAAATTGTTAAATGCTCTGCGTATGGAAGCTGTTTTAGCTGACTCCTTACTATTGGAAAGGCAAAAGCCTTCCTGCTTCATTGCTTTTCATGGTCCTTGGATGCCTGGGTCGGGTGATAGGGGTGAAGAGTAGTGGAGGTGGTTTACCTTCTCCCGATTAATTATTCAGCTAGCTGTTTTGGGTAGCAAAGCTCTGAAAGGAAATGCCTCCTCCAGGGTAGCTGTGTGTATGCTCACTGTCAGGCCTGTGTTGGCACTTTATCCTGTGCTTTTTTTGTAGCATGATTATCACGTGTCTCATATGGGGCTGGCCTTTGTTCTCCAATAAACCAGTGAAAGTTGTTTTCAAATTAGAACCATTTAGTTGAAGAAACTTTCAGAAGTGGACAGAATTCCCTCCCTCTTCATCTGGGAGCACTGGCTCTGAGACCCTAGAGCACGCTTCCTGCTCTCCAGTCCTCAGTTCTTCCCTGGTCTTGCAGGTGAGAGCTCAGGCAGCCAGGAGGACCAGCTGTGCACAGCTCTGGTGAACCAGCTGAACAAATTTGCAGATAAGGAGACCTTGGTTCAGTTCCTGCGTTGCTTCCTGTTAGAGTCCAATTCTTCCTCGGTGCGCTGGCAGGCCCACTGTCTGACCCTGCATATCTACAGGTAGGGTCCCCGGCTACGTTTTGACGGTCTGCATGGGTCCAGGAGATGAGTGATTGATGTAGTTCTGTCTTGCTTTGTGTTGCACACTCACAGTCACAGTGTCAGTATTTACATCAGCCTGGATCCTCTTGACTATTAACAGATGTCTTCATCTGGTTATCTGCTTTTAGCCATTAAACTGATGTCTTAAGCAAGAGATGATCGCTTTTCGCCTGAGAGGGCTGTGTTTAGAAGTTTGTGAAGTGACCAGGCTTGACTCTTCAGGCCACCTTCTGAAGATAGGAAAGGACTGAGCTATACCTGTTAGGATCTACTGTTGAAAGAGTGCAAAATGATTTGAACTTAACCCCTAGTTTTCGGGAGATAGACATATCTGTAGAAGCAGTACCTGGGCCTTGTTGATAAATAAAAGGGACCTCAGGGTTTTCTGCTTCTTGGTAACGTGAACTGTCCTTTATCTACAGAAACTCTAGCAAATCTCAACAGGAACTCCTGCTAGATCTGATGTGGTCCATATGGCCAGAACTCCCAGCCTACGGTCGTAAGGCTGCCCAGTTTGTGGACCTACTAGGATATTTCTCCTTGAAAACCCCACAAACGGAAAAGAAGGTAACAATCGATGTATGGTCAGAGGGGCTAACTTACCTTATTTGACCTTTTTTCTCTTGAGTTAAGAATATGACCAACCCGCATAGGTGGTGCACATGTGAAATCTCTTTGGATGTATGTTAAGCACAGCCAACATGTGTACCACACAGATAACATACACTAGCAAATAAGTACAGGCTGAATTTGCCTTTGCGAGCAGGAGATCAGGTGGGGAGGACAATGCAACCCATTAAAGTTGCTTTAGGAAAGAAGGTGTCCCCATTTTCCTGGCAGCCCTGATGACATCCCCAGAAGTGTCTGCAATTGGATAACCATTTCATGACTTTTCCATGGGAATAAAAATTCTCTTCATCCACAGGGTCTGAAAAGATGGCTGTCACAAGGATTGTGGAAACCTGTAGGAGTTAGGCCCAGCTTTGTATGACTGTGTGGGGGCTGAGAAGTCTGGTGCTTCTTGGGCAGCATCAGCTAGACAGCAGTTAGTATTGGATAGCAGTCCAGTAAGACTTGCCCTTGGGCTTTAACTGTGGTCTTTTATTGACTTCTGTTTCAGTTGAAGGAATATTCACAGAAGGCTGTGGAGATTCTGCGTACCCAAAACCATATTCTTACCAACCATCCCAACTCCAACATTTACAAGTGAGCTTGTTCTGCTTTTTCCGTTTGAAGCTCCAGCAACAGTCCCAGTTGCTATCTCCACATGGGTTGGCTCTTACATAAGAATCAATACACCTCTGTCTAGTTGGTCTTTGAACCCCTCCCTCATGGCTGGGGCCTTACACACACAGGGTACTCAAAATATAGCTGCTGAATTAGGTTTTGGTAAGCAGTCATTTGAGAATGTCTATAATGAAAGTGTCTTAAGTCTAAATCAGGTTAAGGTAAGTTTACAGAAAATGGCTATATTAAAAAAAAAAAAACTTTTGAAAGAGAGTATTTATTAGTTAAGCAAGCAGTTGTTATTTCCCTGGTTTAATAGTGACTGTTCTTTTTTTTTCCTCTAAAGTTCATTGAGGTGTAGTTTATATACACCACAGAATTCACCTATTTTAAGTATACAATTCAATGATTTAATAAATTGTGACTTTTCTTGGAGTCAGATTTTATTGTCAGTTTTTAGGATTTTTCTGACCTCAGAACAGCTCAGAAATAGGAAACATCTAGGGTCGATTGGTTGAAATTCCTTTCCTGTGACTTCTAAGCCCTGTTGGGATTTCTCACTTTTCCCCTGTGTTCTTAACTAGGGTGGGGCTCGATTTAGGGAATATTGAGCCATGGCTCATTCGTGGCTTCTTCGTGAAGCTCGATTGCTTTCTAAGATGAAGATTTCCTTATGCTGATACTGGTTTCTTCCTTAGCACCTTGTCTGGCTTAGTGGAATTTGATGGCTATTACCTGGAGAGCGACCCCTGCCTGGTGTGTAATAATCCAGAGGTGCCGTTTTGTGTAAGTGCCGTCTTTAACATGGGTGATCGTGCGGCTTGCAGGGCCAGTGGGTTTCTTGTTTCCAGAGATTGAGTGTGGCCACCTAGGTGTTCGGTCCCCAGTGGTATGCATGCTTACTTGCCACACTTAACCACCTTAAATAGAAACTTCATCCATGGATGAAGAGTGGGTTACAGTGATCAGTTTTGAAGAAGGCAGGATGAGCCAGTGGCCTTGAACTGATAAAGGGTTTTGTGTACTCCCGTGTTTAGTATATCAAGCTGTCTTCCATTAAAGTGGACACGCGGTACACCACCACGCAGCAGGTTGTGAAGCTCATCGGCAGCCACACTATCAGCAAAGTGACGGTGAAAATTGGAGACCTGAAACGGACAAAGATGGTGCGGACCATCAACCTCTATTACAACAACCGAACCGTGCAGGCCATCGTGGAATTGAAAAACAAGTATGGGCCCTTCAGGTTTGGGGAGGGGCAGCTTTTGGGCTTAACACCAGTTGTTGGCTTTGATGGCTGGAATCGGGTGAAGCAGCACGTCTCTAGAGGCCTGGTATGTCCTCTTACCTAGTGGAGTCAAGACTGGGGACAAAAGTGAAACACGGTTCCTAAGGGTGTTGACAAAGGTTCTTTTAAAATCCTGTCCAGTGGAGCCCATGGGGCCTAAGGAAGCAATTCAACAGCCTGCCTTGAGAGGGGAAGCTGAGTTAGGGGACTTCAGACTTCTCCTCCTACCCATGTTTATTAGGGCACTTCTAGTTTTACGTAACAGCTGTGTTGGGAAGAAGTTGTCATTTCTTGGGTTAAGATGCTATTTGCTCACAGAGCCAGCAGTATCAAGAAGCTTCTCTGGCGCACGGTCCTTCCATTTCTACATGGCACCTTCCCTCTATGTCTGCTAGTGATGGATCTTTCTAGCTCGTGTATCCCAGCGTCTGAATGGAGGCATGTCATATGTGGGCCAGAGAAGGCATTGGCGTGGGGTAAAGGGTTGACTTCCAGAGACAGCACTGTTGTTGAAGTCTCAGGCATTGCTGTTGGGCAGAGGACGTGGGGAGGTGCTGCTTGAATAGTAAGGTGCTGTTCTGCACGGAGCAGAGGTATTGGTATTATTCTGAGGGGCAGAATACAGCCAGAGTTTACCACATCAGCACACGGAGCTCTGTTTGCTCTGTCTGCAGGAAGTTTTCTTCCTTTGAGGAGCAGTTCACATTGGTGATCTGCAAGTAGAAGCTGCTCATTGGGATAACCCACTCCCTTCTGGAGGAGGAGGATTTTCTGTTGTGTAGACTCAGCGCAGCAGCTGGTGAAACTCTCCGACTCTGCTACAAGACCATGGGTTCACACCCCAGCTCTCCTCCTGTCTCTGGACATGGGAGAAGTTCTACAGCCTTGGTTTCTTTAACTGTGAAGTGGAGATGAGCCTACTCTCAGGGTGTTTTTTTTAAGGATTAGAATGAGTTTAGTGTATGTAAAGGGCTGAGAATAGAGCCTAGCACATAGCGAGTGCCCAGTAAATATTACCTGTAATTAACATGATTATTCTAAATTCTTACGTGCCTTTTCTTTTTCTCTCTCTACTTGGCATGTGGTACACGGCACATCTTAGGATTATAGGCTTCAGGGTGGCATACTTTTGGAGTAATGTCTTCCCTTGATATGTACTTCACTTTTTCTAGAATCTGGAAAATTACCTAACACCTTAAAGCACTGTGTGTTATATCCTTTTTTATAGAGAATATTTTTTGAATTAGGTTGCTATTACTTGCCACATCTCCTCTTAGAGGAACCACTTCACTGCCTTAGGAGAACGCACAGGGGGGACAGTCTTGCTCTTCGTCTCCTCAGACCGCAGTCACCGAGGGGTACATGAGTGGCCTTCAGGCCCTCCGCCGCTCTAGCTACCACTGTCTCTTCTAGGCCGGCCCGCTGGCACAAGGCCAAGAAGGTTCAGCTGACCCCCGGGCAGACAGAGGTGAAGATCGACCTCCCCTTGCCCATTGTGGCCTCCAACCTGATGATTGAGTTTGCAGACTTCTATGAGAACTACCAGGCCTCCACAGAGACCCTGCAGTGCCCGCGCTGCAGCGCCTCTGTCCCCGCCAACCCGGGGGTCTGCGGCAACTGCGGAGAGAACGTCTACCAGTGTCACAAGTGCAGGTGAGGGAGCGAGTGGCGCCCCGGCCAGGGCCGTGCATGTCCCTTGTATCCCCTGCAAGAGTCTCAGTGTGGGCAGTTTCAGTGTCTGCTGCCCTCAGCATAATTGGAGGGTTATGGGTCTGTGGAGTCCCAGGCTGGAAGGTGGGGACGGGAAGAATGGCACACGTGCCTGTCCCGTGGTAATCTGGGAGTGGGGGGGTCCTTCGGTTTAGTGCCGGGTCTTCCTTTCTTGTTACCTGGTTGTGTAAGTCACCCTTGCCTCTTGTCATCCGGATACAGTTCCAGACAATGCGTGTGGCACTCAGTCACCCTCCCCCGCCCCAACCTCTTCTGTCCCCCCGACCCAAACACTTTGGTTCTTCAGGTCCATCAACTACGATGAAAAGGACCCCTTTCTCTGCAATGCCTGTGGTTTCTGTAAATACGCTCGCTTCGACTTTATGCTCTATGCCAAGCCTTGCTGTGCAGTGGATCCCATTGAGAATGAAGAAGACCGGAAGAAGGTGAGGCTGCATCCGTCCTAGACTCAGGGCAGTAGTTTTGCTCTGAGCTTTGGGCAGCAGGGCTGGTGGAGGGCAGTATGCTTTCCCTTCTGTTCTGAGTCTTCCTCATCTCAGCACTCTCTTCAGGGCACGGCTTTCGGGTGGGAGCAAATAATGGTGTAGGATATATTGGAACATGTGATTTTCATAGGACTTCAGAGAAGTGTTGGTTGGTAATGAACTAGAATGTCTCCAGGGACAAATGACTTTAGTTTTGGGACGGCTGAAAGAAGTCGGATGAGTGCCTTGCATTTGTTCCACAGATATCTCATATTAACAGCTGTTGGCCTTTCCTCAGTGTTAGCTTATCCAGGGGCTGGTTCTCAGTCTGCATGGTGTGGTGGGACTGGGATTAGGTGACAGTCAAAGTCGGGAGGAGCTTTTGGGATTGCTGCTAGGAGCAGCATGGGAAGCAGGACAACATTTAGCTGTGGAGTCAGAAGGGACAGAAGTTCAGTTCCGGCTGTGCCTTTCAGTGCTGTGTGACCTAGTGTCAGTGATTTCTCTCAGCGTTGCATACTTATGTATATGCTGTGTTATATAGTATATTATATGTTGTTACAAATAACACACCAACACCGTGGATTATTGTGAGGAATAGATAACGAATGTATGAAACACAGCATCTGACCTGTAGGAAATGTTTCAGGAAATGGTTAGCAGTTGGGATCACTCAAGGAAAAGCCTTCACACACTCCCCTGTCTTTTCCTGCCAGGCTGTTTCCAACATCAATACGCTTCTGGACAAAGCTGACCGAGTGTATCACCAGCTGATGGGACACCGGCCACAGCTGGAGAACCTGCTCTGCAAAGTGAACGAGGCAGCCCCTGAAAAGCCACAGGTAACCCCAGGCTAGAGGGGCACGTGGAGAGGGCTCTGGGTCAGAAGCAGGAGACTCACAGCATGCTTCTTGGGTTGCAGGATGACTCGGGGACGTCCGGGAGCATCAGCTCCACTTCAGCCAGCGTGAATCGGTACATTCTGCAGCTGGCTCAGGAGTACTGTGGGGATTGCAAGAACTCTTTCGATGAGCTCTCCAAAATCATCCAGGTAGAGAAATGGGAGCCACTCTAGAGTGTTCTGTCATGCGTTTCCCATGCTGTTTTCAGAGCAGTCCTGTTGCCCCCCTCCAGCAGTGGGAGTCTTGGGTTTCCCTTGTCCGACTGGCTGAAAAGGCAGGGTCTAGGTGGTTGCGCCGTATAACTTCTCTCACACTGTAGTTTCTCGTGGTTGGCAGAGACCTGAATTTGTTCCAGAAGACCGAGGGTAATAGATTATTTTAGATCTGTTTTCCTTGGCCCGTTCACGACCCATCTTTTAGTAGAGGGGTTGCTAGTTTTAAAAACCGGGTGTCAGGGTTCTGTTGCCTCTCTTTCTGATATGCTGTGTTTGTAGGCTGGAAGGGCAGGGCACACCAATGCCAGTCAACCAGGGTGGGCCGGGCGGCCAGTGCAGTGCTACCGACCTAATGTCCGTGGGACGGGAGGCTGGCCGGAGACACGCCAGGTCCTTGCCGCCAGAATTGCCTTTGCCGCTAATCTTTGTGTTTGTTCTTTATGAGACAGCATTACATGGGAGTTCAGGACATGTGCCTGTGATCAGGGGCTGAGTTCTGCCTCTGCCACTTGGCCTTGGGCAAACCAGCTCTCCTAAGCCTCAGCTTTCTGCTCTGTAATATAATAATGCATGTAAAGTAGTTTTTCAGACCAAAGCTGATTTCCAGTTAACTTTCTCTTCTTCCTTCTAGTTGCTAATTTGTTTTTCTTTTATCTTTTTTTTTTTTTCCTTAGAAAGTCTTTGCTTCACGCAAAGAGTTGTTGGAATATGACCTGCAGCAGAGGGAAGCAGCCACCAAATCATCCCGAACCTCTGTGCAGCCCACCTTTACCGCCAGCCAGTATCGCGCCTTATCCGTCCTGGGCTGTGGCCACACATCCTCTACTAAGTGCTATGGCTGCGCCTCGGCTGTCACAGAACACTGTATCACATTGCTCCGGGCCCTGGCCACCAATCCGGCCCTGAGGCACATCCTCGTCTCCCAGGGCCTCATCCGGGAGCTCTTTGATTACAATCTTCGCCGAGGCTCTGCAGCCATGCGGGAGGAGGTCCGCCAGCTCATGTGCCTGCTAACTCGGTCAGAGCCTGCACCAGGATTGTGGGCCCAGTAACTCCTGCTAGCTCGGGGGTTGGTGGTGGCAGTGATGCTAGGAGCTTGGGGTACAAAGCGTGGTGTTTGTCGCTGCCAGACAGGCCAGCTAACTTATTACAAGGGAGGAAGAGGGAGAGATGCCCAGGGTCTGGGTGAGTGAACTCCGTGAACATTTGAGACCAGGTTTCCTTGTAAATAGAATATTTGGCTTGTACTTTGTTGGTTCCAGTGAGGTTTCTTGAACAGTCTCTGGGTTCTGGTGAGAGGAGAAAGAAGTGACTGGGCACTTGGACTCCAGACTCACATGGAAGATGAAGCTTAGGCTCGGTGTCTGATGTTCCGTGCCTTGGACAGCTTAGCTAACTTCTCTGAGCTGAGGTTTTCCTCGTCTGAAAAATACTGATAATAGTAAATGCCTTAAAGGCTTATGGTGAGGGTGGGATGGAATAATTCCTGTGGGCAATAACTCGTATTTGTTGACTACTTAGGATGTGCTGATGCGGTCGCCAGACCTGGATTTATTGAGTGTGTGGCATAAGTTCCAGAACACATTAGGTGATCGGTAACCATTTCTTGCTGTATTGCTCATTCACTCACTCAGCGGGTGTTTTTTGAGTGTCTGCTGAATGCCAGGCACTGTTCTGGACTCCGAGTGCACAATAGTAAATGGAGCAGAGTCGCTGCTTCCTGGAGCCTGCAGTCCAGGTGGGGAGACCTGCAGAAGCATACTTGCACAGTCCGGTGTCTGTCAGGAGATTGGATTGTGAAGAGAGGTACAGCGGGGGTGGCGCCCCGACTGCAACAGGGCTTACTGCTGGGAGATGGCCGGGGAAGACCTCCGAGGGGTGATGCTTGAGGAGGCGTGTTTGCAGAAGGGGACGAGCCATGCAGATGTCTCAGCTGTGGCTGCACGCGTAGGACACGTCATGTGGGAGAGTGAGAGGCAGGGCTGTGCCAGGGACTGAGCGGGAGCTCTAGAGGCCTGTGTAAGTGGAGTGAAGGAGGCCACACGGGAAACGGGCAGGAGAACCAGGGGTCGCTGGGGGCCAGATGCTGGGCGATCTAGGCCATTGTAAGGACTTGGGATTTTATTCAGAATGGGGTAGGACCCGAGAAAGTGACCTGGTACAGTTGACGTCGTCATGACTAATACAGACGTTGTTACAGTGGGCCTTCGGTAGGAAATGTGGGTACCTCATGGGAGGGAAATTAGAGGCAGATGGAGAAGACGAGGAAAGCGTCATGACCCATCCTGGCAGGGGGATGTCGGATTCGGAGGTTGGAGGATTCGGTGTACTGGGCAGCGCCGGGGGGCTCTGCAGCCTGGGCTGTGCACGGGGAGGGGATCTCCTGGATGCTGGTGCTGCTCTCTCCTCGGTGACCGCTGCGGGAAAGGTGGCTGCGATGGGCACTCTGTTACAGACTCGGGTCTCGTGGGGCTGGTCTTGTGGTCAGGCCCCTGGGGAGGCCAGGTGGCCCTGGGCATTGAGTGCCTTTTTTCTGCGCTCCTTCAGGTGGGAAGGAGGGACACAGCCAGTGGTAGATAACAGGACTCTATTTCTTTGCTTCTCCAGAGACAATCCAGAAGCCACCCAGCAAATGAACGACTTGATTATTGGCAAAGTCTCCACTGCCTTGAAGGGCCACTGGGCCAATCCTGATCTAGTGAGCAAGATAACTGCCCTTTGACTCCTTCCTCTTTCTCTTTCTGCATTCCCTCGCTTTCTTTCTACCAGTCTCCCTGGGGTGGCTGGGGAGGGAAGGAGCAGTAGTCTGCAGAGTTCTCACCCAAAATGACTGTCCCAGGTCAGAGCCAGCCTCAGAAGAGAAGAGAAATGGGTGGTTGGCCGGTTGGAGGACAGGGGTCTCCACTTCTCCTTTTTCTTTCTTTTTTTTCTTTTCTTTTTTTTTTTTTAAGATTTTTTTATTTGAGAGAGAGGGAGATCACAAGCAGGGGAGGGTGGGTAGAGAGAGAAGCAGACTCCCCACTGAGCAGGGAGCCTGATGCGGGACTTGATCCCAGGATCCTGGGATCATGACCTGAGCCGAAGGCAGACGATTAACCGACAGAGCCACCTAGGCGCCCAACTCCTTTCTCTTTCTGATGGTGCCACCGGGTCCCAGACATCTTTGATCTGAGTCCCCTGAGCAGAGCTTGGACATAAGCCCCAGTCCTGGGTCTCACCTGCAGACCTTCCTCTTCTCATATCTCCTCCCGTTGGCCTTCTAGGCAAGCAGCCTTCAGTATGAAATGCTGTTGCTGACAGATTCCATCTCGAAGGAGGACAGCTGCTGGGAACTCCGGTTACGCTGTGGTGAGCTTAGGCCACATCTGGTTAGGGGCTCTTCAGAGAGGGGGTGGGGACTTTGGGTGTTGTCCTAGCCACAGAGGTGGCGGGGCGGGGCAACCACCATGGACAGCCTTGCTGGAGCCAGGTACAAGGTGCTCTGTGACTGCAACTTGGCCTGCCCTTCCTATCCCTAGCTCTCAGCCTTTTCCTCATGGCTGTGAACATTAAGACTCCTGTGGTTGTGGAGAACATTACCCTCATGTGCCTGCGGATCTTGCAGAAGCTGATTAAACCACCTGCTCCAACCAGCAAGAAGAACAAGGTACTGGGCGGGGGATCACAGAGGGCAGGGCAGGACGGCGGCCCCCTCCCGCCCCGGCCAGCACAGTGTCCTGCCTCGTGAAAGGCTCTGCCTTACCCTGCACTCAGCCTGCCCGTGGGAGGGCACCAATGCTTCCTTTGCCATAGCTCAGTAGACAGGAGTTGGGATTTTTGAGAAGGAAGGTTTCTCAGAGGAAAGTCAGGAGTAAAATAGATGTGAAGATACAAGAGCCTAGAACAGGGTGGTTTGCTGGAGGACTGTCCAGTCGCATTGGAGGACTTGCAGGCTCCCAGAAAGCACAGTGTTCTTTGCTGTCCGTGTGTCGTGGCCTACGCACATTGCGCAGTGGTGAGGTTCCCAGGCTCTGAAGTGGACTTCTTGATTTCACATCCCAGCTCTTCTCACTCACCTCGTGACTTTGGGCAAGTTCTTAACTCAGGCTCCTCAGTTTACCCGTCTCTGAAATGAGAACACAACACATGGAAGTGTTGTGAAGAATCAGTAATTGATGCGGATCCCATGCACCGAACCCTGGCTCGTGTTAGTCCGTAATAAACGCTGGCTGTGGCTGCGTGCAGTCTTCTCTGCGTAGGGTCTGCCCTCTCTGCGAGCTGCTGCTTAGAAGAGCCAGTTCTCTGCTAGGCTGCCTGTGAGCTCCTTGAATGCAGGGACGTCAGTTTAGAAAATTTTTTTTTTTTAATTTTATTTATTTGACAGAGACACAGCGAGAGAAGGAAAACAAGCGGGGGGGAATCGGAGAGGGAGAAGCAGGCTCCCAGCTGAGTGAGCAGGGAGTCCGATGCGGGGCTTGATCCCAGGACCCTGGGATCATGACCTGAGCCGAAGGCAGATGCTTAACGACTGAGCCACCCAGGTGCCCCAGTTTAGAAATATTTTTAATGTCCAGGGCAGAGTGTAATATCTAGCAGATGATAGCCACTCAGTGAATCATTAAGTGAATGAGGAAAGCCAAGTTTTTATTTTAAAATAACGATAGCTGAGCCCCAGGTTCATCTGCTTGTACTGGCTTGTGGAAAACCCCGGCCATAATTCTTCCTCTCGGCCATGCCTGAGGCTCTCTGTACCTTACCTCTCTGCGGTTCTTGGGCCATTTGACCCCTGCTCCATTTCCTGATGGAGTCCTTCGATAGAAACAGAGTCTTCAAAAGTGTAGGAAGGCTGCTTTCTGAGTGGTAAGCACTAGGGAAGAAGCTGGATCCTGAAGAATTGACTACATTTTCCTTGACTCCCGTCTTCCTAGATAGTCCTTAGAAAAGGCAGGGCTGAGGGAACCCATCTCTCTTCCCTTTGATGAGGTTTATTTCCCTACAGAATTAGTTCTCAGCAGATAAAAACAGTCCTTGATTGAAGAGGAACCCCATCTGCACCTAACCATCACTTTTTCCTGAGGCAACAGATTTGCAGAGTTGCTTACCCTCTGAGCACTGGAGCCCAGTGTCGATGTTTGCACCGTGCTTAGTTTTAGCCTAGAGAAAGCAGCAGTTCTCAAAATTTGGGCTCCCAGGTGCCTGGGTGTTCCCCAGACTATTGGGGAATCTGTGAGGTTGACGTCTGGTTCATAATCCTCCTACGACCCTGTTTGCCCCCAGCGGTCTGGCGCCATTGGTGCTGATGGCACACAGTCACCGGTGGGTGAGGTCACTGGTGGGTGAGGCCACCGGGGCCCCAGTGGGAAAGGTAGCGGCTCCCAGCGACCCTTAGCCGGGCTCCCCACTGCCGTGCCCTTTGTCTCAAGGGCATCCTTGAGGAAACAGCACAAGTGAATATTAGTAAATCTTGACTCTGGGGTACTCATGTTTTGAATACTCAGTGTGACAGTGTGGAAGAACACAGAGTGCTCCTGCTGCACGCCGAAGTGCGGTGCTCGTCTTGAAGCACGCGGGTGATTGTTTCAGATGCAGGCTGAGCCAGCTGCTTTTCTTACGGAGCCCCTGTATGCTTGGGAAAATGTGCGCCAGGCCAGTTGTGGTTATTCAGAATCGGGTGTTTGGCAGACATTTTCTTGAAAAATGAATGAAGCGGGCCTGTCACATCCAGAGGAATTGACATAATTCAGTGAGCCAGTATTTCCTGAATGACCAGCACATGCTAAAGAATCATGCACGGGTAAAAGATGAGTTTTAGTGTTTAACGGACTCTGAAAAGTTTATCCATTGATTTTAGTCTCCATGTAACAGCCAATCTTTAAGAACCTGTAACTTGCTGAAAGTAAAATCAAAGGAAGAAATCCGCAATTAAATGAGAAGATTATTAAAACATTCTTCTCTTTTCCAACTATGTATCTGTGTGCAGCTGGGTGTTTTTTCATGTACTTTAACCCAAACAACATCTCCCAGCAGTTTGAACACGGAAGCAGGTTGGGGAGTCTAGCTGTCTTATTAAGGCAGTCATTAAGCAAATTTTCAAAAACATAAAGTATTGCCACTCCTTTAGATAATTTTTATTTTGGAAACATAAAAAATGTCATTTAGGTAAATAGGTAGTGGATTTAATTCTTTCTTTAAGATGAAATTAGTAAATATTTTAAGAATTTCTTATGCTTCATTTTTAACATGGTAGATATCGATATAGAACCACACGTGCAAAAGCTGTTTAGGGTCCTCAGTAATTTCTTTAAGACTGTAAAGGAGTCCTGAGGCCAAAAGGCTTGAGAACGGCTGGCTTAGAGTGCTGTGTGGGTCCCTCTGCTCTGCACACTAGTTCTGCTCAGTAACGGCTCTTAAAATTCTGGAGACTGCTCAGGGACTCCTTGAAGATTGACGTTTAGGAAACTGTGAGTCAGGCTTGGGATAGGACCTGGTGTTTGCGGCCGAAGGATGGTCTGTAGGAAGCCAGCTACATCTTATCCTGCACAAAGCAGTGACCGTAAGTCCAGCGTGGAAATGCTGCTCTAACTAAATGGGGCCAAAATGCTTTAACAGGAACACATATTGGAACAGGAACACACATAACTGATATGAATGTTGATCCTTCTGATCTTCTTGCTTTTGCATATGTTCCTCTGGGGTGTCCGTGCCATTGTATTGGAGCCCAGCTCAGGTGTGCTCTGAAGCTCCCCACCCTGTTCGGCTTTCCCCCTGCAGGATGTCCCCGTCGAGGCCCTCACCACAGTTAAGCCGTACTGCAATGAGATCCATGCCCAGGCTCAGCTGTGGCTCAAGAGAGACCCCAAAGCATCCTACGAAGCCTGGAAGAAATGTCTTCCTATCAGAGGTGTGTTTGTCTCTTCAGGACTAGGAAAGTCAGGTCCCCTGACCCCTGTCCTGACAGCCCTACAATCCCCCCCTTCCTGTCACTTCCTTTTCCTTACCCCTTGCTGCGTCCCTGTGCCTGCCAGGGATAGATGGCAATGGGAAATCCCCCAGCAAGTCAGAGCTCCGCCACCTCTATTTGACCGAGAAGTACGTGTGGAGATGGAAGCAGTTCCTGAGTCGTCGCGGGAAGAGGACCCCCCCCTTGGATCTCAAACTGGGCCATAACAACTGGCTGCGGCAAGTGAGTGAGCTCGTCCTCGGCCCTCTCCTCGCTGCCCCAGCCCCCCATGCCAAGCAGCGAGTTTCTGCTCCTCCCCACGTGTCCGCTCTGCTTTTGCTTCCTTCCAGACAGGAAGCAGAGGGAGGTGCTTGGTTGCAGCCAGCAGTGTGATACACTGGTCAAGACAGGATTTTTCTGTGCCTTTCTCATCAAGCTGGTGGGCTTGCCACTCTCCTCCCTGGCCACTGACCAGAACTAAGCCTCGGTGCCACCCCTCCCTTTTCTCCTTCTGTCATCCCTACCTCCTGCTGCCCTCTCCCTCTCTGTTCTAGCGAACCTTGTGAAGGATTAAGGTAATTCAGGGCATCCATTGGTCCATTCATATACAAGACAAGAAAGACACTATGAGGTTATAAGCGTTTAACATATAGCTATCCTCAGAATAGAGTTAACAGCAATTTGTGCTGAGGAAAGTACTTGCTGGCTTGTTTTCTTAGCTCAGTCATCATAGGTGGTTTCTCCAGATTGCTTGAGGGAACAACTTTCCATGAAATAGGGGGTTCCCGGGCAGCCACAGTCGCATCTGGCATTAGCTGGTGCTTTTCACCTTTAACCTTTCCGCGGAGAGGTGCCCAGAGGCCTTCTGGCAGGGTGGCGGTGGACTGTGCCCTGCTGGGGACCTGGCAAGACCAGCCGTCACCTGAGACGGGGCTTCTGGCCTGTGTCCCGCAGGTGCTCTTCACCCCGGCGACGCAGGCCGCGCGCCAGGCAGCCTGCACCATCGTGGAAGCTCTGGCCACCATTCCCAGTCGCAAGCAGCAGGTCCTCGACCTCCTCACCAGGTACTGCTCACACTCTGGGCTCGGCCTTGCCCATGTTCCTGGGGGGGTCCGGAGGTCAGGGTGATGGAGGGCACAGCCAGGCTCCGTACCCATGATGGAGGGCACCAGGCTCCGTACCCATGCCGTGCTGTGTGGAAAGCACAGAAATAGGAAAGGCCTAGAAGCTGAGTGAGTGGTCGTGCTGGGGGTGGTAGCAGAGCAGGGGCGCTGGCAGCTTGCGGCCGTTGAGGTCTGACGAGCATAGGCACACGCAGCCTGTGCCATCACATTTCACCCTCACGGTGGCCTGGGCTTGCCGCGGCTGGGGCACTTGTCTGCTGAAGGCCGGATTCAAATCCAGGCAGTGGGGTTCCAAAGCGCATACCATCAGCCACTAAACCCTGTGGTACACTTGCCATTTCCACGAGCCGCTCAAAACCACAGTCTCGCTGCCCAGATAAGCACTGTGCATTTTGGTGCTGGTTGATCCAAGTGGGTATCACTGCATCACGCTCCTATTGTGTGCGCTGGGTCGTCCCCACGTGTGGGGAGTTCCCAAGGGGGAAGTTTGGGGTTTTCTCAGGTGCCCAGAAGGAAGGGGGAGCCCAGGACAGCAGACGACATGAGCAGAGGGGGGCTGCTGGAGCCCCTGGAGCTGCGTTCTCACGGTGTCCTGTCTTTCTCGGGGCAGCTACTTGGACGAGCTGAGCATAGCTGGCGAGTGTGCCGCTGAGTACTTGGCTCTCTACCAAAAGCTCATCACTTCGGCCCACTGGAAAGTCTATCTGGCGGCTCGGGGAGTCCTGCCCTACGTGGGCAACCTTATCACCAAGGTAGCTGCCCCCCCCCCCCCCCCCCCCGCCCCGCTCAGGAGAGCCCTTCCCCGGTCCTGCTCTCATTATAGTCCCCTGATGTAGACTTTGTGCTACCCTTCTTTGCGGAGAAGAAATATTTGTTGGAAAAAATTGATCTTTGTGGCTCTGTGTATCATAAGGAGGTAACAACTTGCTGGGGGCATTTCGGCCATTCTGAGTCTTTAAGCCCTCCCTTAACGTCATTGGCACTGCCCTCGGCTTCTTAGGAGTCCTGCAGAGGTCCAGCTCAAGAGGTCATGGAACAGAATGGTGACTGCAGAGCGTCTGGTTGATGTTGTGGGCTCCTGGACCGCAGCTGGAGGGGGCTGATGTCAGCAGTGCTGTCACTGACTGTGCTTGTCATCCCATGTAGGAAATCGCCCGCTTGCTGGCCCTGGAGGAGGCCACCCTGAGCACTGACCTGCAGCAGGGCTACGCCCTCAAAAGTCTCACAGGTAGACGTAGCTGCCGGGCCCTTCCCTTAGGTACCCTGGGTCTAGTTTGCGGGCTGACCTTGGTTCCTGGGGTGCGGAGGTTGACTGTTCCCTCTTGTGTTGACTCTGTACATATGTAAGCTCTGGGTGTCCCGTCTCGGGTGGGCTTACATTTTTGAGCCCCTGTTAGCCGGTGACCAGTTCACTTCCTTGAGCACCCGCTTTGTGCTCGGAAGTTGCTTTGGAGTTGCTCATAACCTTTGGAAGACGTGGACCTTCCTTGCCTTCGTTCTCATTCAGAGCCCTCGCAGCAGCTTTTTCCTGTCCCCACAGGGCTTCTTTCCTCCTTTGTCGAGGTGGAGTCCATCAAAAGACACTTTAAGAGTCGCTTGGTAGGTACTGTCCTGAATGGGTACCTGTGCTTGCGGAAGCTGGTGGTGCAGAGGACCAAGCTGATCGACGAGACCCAGGACATGCTGCTGGAGATGCTGGAGGACATG
The DNA here is from genome assembly GCF_964656455.1 of Halichoerus grypus. NCBI lineage: Eukaryota > Metazoa > Chordata > Mammalia > Carnivora > Phocidae > Halichoerus > Halichoerus grypus. The sequence continues at coordinate 173,797,767 of NC_135716.1, forward strand.
ACCACAGGTAGCGCCGCCCAGCGGCCTGGAGCGGGGGTGCCGTTCCTGCTGGAGGCCGGTGGCAGGCGTCTCTCCACGTTTGAGGAGAGTGGGAGAGAAGCTCTGGTTCTTGGAGCTGTAAAATTCCAGAGCTGGGCTCAGTCTGTTTAGACATTTTATTTATTTATTTTCTTTACTTATTTATTTATCTATCTAATTAACACTTTATTTATTTGACGAGGGTGGGGGAGTGCACACACAAGTAGGCAGAGCAGCAGGCAGAGGGAGAGGGAGAAGCAGGCTCTCCGCTGAGCAGGGAGCCTGACGAGGGGCTCGATCTCAGGACCCTGGGATCATGACCTGAGCCGAAGGTAGATGCTTAACCCACTGAGCCACCCAGGTGTCCCCCATTTAGACATTTTATATTAAGCTTATAGAACAGAAGGAAGTATGTGTCCTCAAGTTGGTATCTTTCGCTGGTTCTGGAAAATTCTCTGCCATCATTTCCTCATTTGCCTTTGCCCCGATCTCTCTATCATCCTTGTGGAACCCACCCTCTCCTCCGTCTCTCTTTACCGCTCCGTCACGGGGCCCATCTCATCGTCTCTTTCTGCTGACTCCGGAGGGTTTCTTCAGTTCTTTCGTTTAGTTCATTTTTTTCTTCACTGTGTTAGCTCTTTAGTCTAACTGTTGAGTCCTTGTGGTTCTCTATAGGTTTTATAGTCTCTTGTGTTTCATTCACACTTCCCAAACGTTTATCTTGTAGTTTGCAAGAAGAGCAAACATTTCTGTGTCTGATAATTCTAAGGCTTGAAATACTTATCCATTTGATTCTGCTGTTTGTTATTCCAGCTCTTGCTTCTGGAGCCTTAAATTTTTTTGTATTTTGTGATTTTTGAGTGTGAGCTCATGTAGTCATGTTTCAAGGGTTTATCTGTGGAATTTTTTTTTTTTCCAAAAAACTTATTTTTATTTTAGAGAGTGTGAGCCAGGGGGAGGGGCAGAGAGAGAAAGGCAGACTCCTTGCTGAGAGCCAGAGCCTGACATGGGGTTTGATCTCAAGACTCTGAGATCACGACCTGAGCTGAAACCAAGAGTTGGATGCTTAACCGACTGAGCCACCCAGGCGCCCTCTGTGGAAATTCTTTAGAAGCCAAGCCAAATATGGGTTTCTCCAGTGAGGATTTGTGACTGCTTCTGCAAAGCATCTCCGGGCACTGCTGTCATGGGATGGTCTTGAAGGAAGTTCTGAGCTTCAGGTTTCTCAGACCTCTTAGGTAGTATGAATTTTGAGCCACAAACCCCTGTGAAGGGCAGCCTGTTAGGAGTTCTCTCAAGGGAGATCTGACCCCCCTCTACTCAATGCCAGATTGTAAGGGAAGACAATTTTGTTTCAGTGACTTGCCTCAGGGAAAGGGAGAGTTATTTCTAGTTGACCCTTAGGACATGGTGTAGCTCTTTTGGGGCATTAGACTTTTGTGTGTGGGGGAGGGGTCCCCACTGGATTCTCTACCTTGGCAGACCTGGGGCTTTGCATCTAGCTCTCAAATCCTGGCAGGTTGTGGAAACCAAAGCTCAGATACCAACTTCGGAGTTTTGCTAACCTCCATAGGTTCTGAATTTCTCCTGGTGTTTGGTTTTTGATTCATCTTTGCTAGTGTGGCAGTTCACTGATAAATGTTATTCAGTATTTCACATTATTTTTAAGTGGTGAGGAGTGGGAGTAGGTCAGGAAGTGTAGTCTGCCATATTGCCAGACATGGAGGCCCTTCTTTTTTTTTTTTTTTAAAGATTTATTTATTTATTTATTTGAGACAGAGAGAATGAGAGAGAGAGAGAGCACATGAGAGGGGGGAGGGTCAGAGGGAGAAGCAGGCTCCCTGCCGAGCAGGGAGCCCGGTGCGGGACTCGATCCAGGGACTCCAGGATCATGACCTGAGCCGAAGGCAGTCGCTTAACCAACTGAGCCACCCAGGCGCCCCTTTGGAGGCCCTTCTGATGTATTTTCATCATGCCATGCTGAGCTGGTTTGGGTGGGCCCTTTTTTATTTTTAAGATTTTATTTTATTTTAGCACGAGCAGGGGGAGGAGCAGAGGGAGAGGGAGACAATTTCTAGCCGACTCTGCGCTGAGCCCAGAGCCCGTCATGGGGCTCGATCCCAGGACCCTGAGATCATGACCTGAATTGAAACCAAGAGTCGGACGCTCAACCGACTAAGCCACCCGGGTGCCCCATAGTTGGACCCTTTTGAAGCATATTTCTTCCTTCTCCTATGACTTGGAATTGTCTCTCTGGCTTGTAGAGGGCAGTCCACCTAATTGTTTTAAGACTGAAGCTTAAAGCTATATATGACTTCCCTTTGATTCTCCTGGAAAACAATTAGGATTATTATTTGACATTTTGGAGTACCTGTTTTGGGCAAGAGGATGTGCGCTGAGTAAAGCATAGTTCCTCTCCTTAAGGAGGTGATCATTTGGAGAGGAAGCAAGAGGTGTGCACAGCTAACCGTGATACACTGTGTTGACTTGGGTGCTGGGGCTTTCAAATGGAATGTGGTCTAAGCATCAAATCAATTAGCTTCAAGTTTCTAATTGAAATATTGATACTGCCACGTAGGGCATTTGCAGATTTACCAAGAAGGAAGAACCTGTTGGTGACTGTGCACGTAAAGTCTCATCGGGGTTTGTGTGTGTGAAGCTCTCTCCTAACTGACGTGGCCACTGATTTCTGGCAGGTACAGAATCGGAAACCAAGGCCTTCATGGCTGTGTGCATTGAGACAGCCAAGCGCTACAACCTGGATGATTACAGGACGCCTGTGTTCATCTTTGAGAGGCTCTGCAGCATCATTTATCCTGTAAGCGGTGCTTCTTCCTGTGCCTCCCAGGGTGTGTGTGTGTCTCATTTTGCTAGGAAGCCTCTCAGTCATGGGCGGTCGGACCAGCTGTGGGTCATTTGGTCAACATTTTAGAAAGCTCCACTGACAAACACAGAGTCAGTCTCCTAGTTTTCCGACTCCTAATGATGGGAAATCTGATGACATTTCTTGGTATTACTTCCTAGATTTAAGGTCTAGGTCAGTCTTAAAAATGGGGTCTAATCTCCCATTGCTAAGATCCTGTTGCTTTACCCATTCAATATGCTATGAAAGAAGCAATATGGAGCTAGAGTGAGAAGAAATGCTCACTCTCTTCCTTCTTCCTCCACCTGTGTTTAGTGCGTGCACACATGCATGTGTGTGTGTGTGCGCGTGCGTGCGCGCGTGTTTCCCTTGCCTAGCTATCCGAGAGCATGGTGTGGCCCAAAGACGAAAGCTGAAAAACATTAGCGTCATCAGTTAACGATGAGGGTCTTTGGGGTTAGGCGCATCTGAGCATTATGTGATAGAGGGACCCTCCTCTCAACGTAGGGGTCATTAGTGCCAGAGTCGTCCGGCCGCAGATGGGTTATCATCACTTGAGGTGAGCGGGAGGAAAGCCCCCCCTCCCCTTGGTTCAGTAACACGGCTTTGTTACGTTGCCCACGTGCTGACTGTGGTAGGCTTTCTCCTCCTCCACCCTTGAGTTTCAGAGGAGATGCTTGATACTGAAGACTATTTGAAGTGTATTTGGAATCAGCCCTGAATTTCCTATCGTTTATATCTTAAAATGTGTAAGAGGCTGGATGAGTGTATGTTCTCTCGGTGTCCATGGAACAAAGTAGGATGGTCTAAATCTGAAAGGCCTCTGCCGTCCCTCTATGGTGTCTTTAATGCCATTCCTGCCGGTGCGTTGTTCTTTCTGTCCTTCAGGAGGAGAATGAAGTCACTGAATTCTTTGTGACCCTGGAGAAGGACCCGCAACAAGAAGACTTCTTACAGGGCAGGATGCCCGGGAACCCATATAGCAGCAATGAGCCAGGCATTGGGCCACTTATGAGGGATATAAAGAACAAGATTTGCCAGGACTGTGACTTGGTGGCTCTCCTGGAGGACGACAGCGGGATGGAGGTAACAAGCATAGGACGTTGCCACCATGGTTAAGAACTCGGGCTGGGGTCACATCCACGTTCCTCCCTGCTTAGTAGCCAGTTAACCTTGGGCAGGTAGTTTGCTTCAGCTTCCTCCTCTATAAATGGGGCCAGTGGTTCCCACCTATGTACCTTACCTGGTGTTAAGGTTAATTACCTGTAAAGGGCTCTGCCCAATGCCTGGCATGCGGTAAGCAAATGGTTAGTGGCTATTGCTTGTCACGGAGTAGGAGTTTATTCTTATTGCTCTGACAGAGACTTCCCCAGGGATTCCAAGTTAATTAAGCTCCCTAAAACTGGCACGGTGGCCCCTGTGCAGATTCTGGCCCTGTAATCTAGTACCTTGTGGCAGACCTCCAGGGTCTGGCCTTGTCATCTAGGGGTGGGAAAGCGTGTTGGGGGAAATAGAGAAAATGGTTTTTCTGGCAGAGCCTGAGAGGGACTCTGGGTAGGAGAAGGTCCTCAGCAGCAGTTTCTAACGTGGAGTCCGTGGTTTGGGTTAAGGGTGCTTGTAGCCTCTGAAATTGTGTCCCAGATTCTGTGTGTTGTGCACACACGTGCAGTTTTTAGAGACGGGGAGGCGATGGGCCCAGAACACAAAAATGATGAGTTATGAACCACTGCTATGAAGTGCCCTTTGATCTTGAAATGTCCTTGCCTTATAATTGTTTGCAATAACAGCCTCATTTCCTCTGCTGTTCAGCTTCTAGTGAACAATAAGATCATTAGTTTGGATCTTCCTGTGGCTGAGGTTTACAAGAAGGTCTGGTGTACCACGAATGAGGTATGTGCTTGTTTTCTCGCTTGGAGGTGGGGTTGTACTTTTCTGACTTAGGCGGACTTGTACCGGGAGGAGCCGTTGTTAATCGTCACTACCCAGTTGGTAACCATGCTTGCACAGCTGGGCTTCCCTGTTTGTGGTTGTGGAGCAAACCGGTGGCCTTGCCCTCCTTTTGAGGTATCTGACCAGAGGTGGAAGAGCTTCAGGGGAGGATGAGCATTTCTGGCTGTGTGCAGCCGGGCTGGGCAGTGTCGGAGGAAGCATGTGATGGGGGGTGCTTGCTGCCTTGTGCCCTTTATACACGGGCATCTCTTGACCGAGATGAGCTCTCTGCTTTTTAGGGGCCTGCTCACTTAGAACATTTTCCAGTGGTGGTGTCAAGGAGCGAGCATGGTTCCTGTGTGACTAGCTGGGGAATTGAGATGCAAACAGGCAGTTCTTGAGGCGGGGAGAGGGAAGTGAAGGAAACATGGCCCTCTGGTCCTTTGGCCCCCTCAGTACTGTTTGACCTCTCCTAAGGGTCTCAGATATTCTGCTTCCCCTCTCCCTCCTCTTTGCCTCCCCTCGCTCCCCTGTTCCTTCCTTTCCCTCCTCCTCCGTTTCTTTCCCTTTCTTCCCTTTTCTTTGCATCCCTTTGTTGGGGAATTTTTAGTCAGTGAGTCAAACAAGTAACTGAAGAATGGCGAGCCAGCGTGCCCTTGAAGCACGGTAAACTTTTCTGATTTAGTCCCACATGTTTCTGGAGAGTTTGAGACACTAAATTGGTCGTGTCTGCTAGTATGTTTTGGCCTTCAGTCTGTCACGTATTTTTGCTGTCTCCTTTCTGTTCTCCGCTGTGCTGGGAATCCTGGTCAGTGGGTGCTGTCAGCGGCAGGGGTCCGCACAGAAGGTGCCCCATCCCGTGATCTCGTCACTGACACTTGAGTATCCGAACAGATGGTACAGATTTGATCCCTGGCACATAAAAAATAAGGACCAAGCTTGTATGGCTGTCCTTAGAAATGGGGGTACGGAACCCAAAGAGCATCCATGGGCAGCTCCCCTTTTGTACTCCGAGGCAAGGAAGAAGTTGAGGGTCACCGCCTCTCACATTAGCACTCAGTCCACTGAGGGGTTCTTCTGGCAAAGTCCAGAGTTTGTGGTACCTTTTTATAGGGCCTTCATCAACTTGCCTTTTTACTCCACCCCTCTGTTTCCATGATAAACAGCCTGTCTCCTTAGCTGCTGACTAGAGCTTGTTCTGTTTTCTTTTTCTTTTTTAAGATTTTATTTGAGAGAGAGTGAGAGCAAGGGAGAGAGCGCACGAGCAGGGGGAGGGGCAGAAGGAGACAGAGAATCTCAGCCAGACTCCACGCAGAGCACAGAGCCTGACACGGGACTCTGTCTCACGACCCTGAGACCATGACCGGAGTTGAAATCAAGGAGTCAGACGTTTAACTGACTAGCCACCCAGGCACCCTGAGCCTATTCTGTTTTCTGTGTCTCTGTTTCTGCCCTTGTTGTCCGGCCGTTCTTTCTCTAAGTTCCCATTGGGCTCCGATAGCTTGGAATATACTTCTGCAAGCGGCCTTTCTGACAGGTTCTCTCCCAGGAGGGTTTTCTCTCCTGAAGCTGAGCGTGGGCTTAGAGGCAGTCAACTTGAATTAATGTGGTACCTCCTCTTCAACTTTATTTCATACAGGGTGACTTCAGACCCCTGTTTCTTAATTCCAAAATAACAATAACGTAGATGGGAGAGTGCTTAACTTAGTACCCGGTGTATAGTGACCTGTCACCATCCTCCAGTCTAGTAAAGTTTGCAAAAGACTTCTTTCTAATCACTCCATCAAATTAGAGGTTTTAACTTGAGTAATTTTGGAAGAACCCTTTCCTTATTATGTGATTATGTGAAGACCTCAGGATTGGATTATGCTCTTGCTTTTGATTCCTGAGTCTTGAATCAAAGCTCTTTGATCTGATTGATCTTGCTTGTCCTGATTCTTTGGGAAGTGGTCCCCGTTGGTTAGAATTTGTGCTCCTGAAGGAGGCACAGGCTTGGGATTAGACTGTGCTTATCATTGGATAACTCTGAAAAAGCTGTTTAACCTAGTGTAAGAGGATGATGTGAAGTGCTCCATTAGCATAGAACTTAGCACAGTTAAACACTCAATACATAATAGTGATTATCGTTGTTACGTATAGTTTTAATGAAATTAAATGAGAATGTGTTTATAAAATGGTTCACACCCACTCTTGGCCCATAGTAGACACTGCATAAGATTAGCTTCCTTTACCCTACGTGAGTTGCAGTATGCTTGGATTCTAGATGTTGTGGGTAAGACCTTGTAGAGAAATAGAAGAACAAGGCCAGGTGTTGAGTCCTTTGCATTTTCTGGGCCTGTTTACAAGCACCTTTGTCTACCTGCCTCTGCTCAGGGAGAGCCCATGAGGATTGTTTACCGCATGCGCGGGCTGTTGGGTGATGCCACCGAGGAGTTTATCGAGTCCCTGGACTCCACCACAGGTAGGCCCTCCCCACAGACACTGCTGCGCGTTAGGTGGGGGGTCTGGGGCCAGTGAGTGGTTCACATCTTGGGATTTAGGGGTATTCTGAACACACATTGTCCTGTAGCTCTGATTGGAATTGACGGGAGATTACTTCTCCAACTGAGGAAAAGTACAGGCATCTATGGCCTGATTTAGACCCCTCAGGAGTTAAAACAACAACAATAACAAACTTGGGAAATAAAGTGCAGTTAGCAACAAACTTGAGTTCAGATTTATTTTTAGTTTAGGTTTTTGGGGGGGTTTTTTTGCTTTTTTTTTTTTTCTGTGGTGGTGGTGGTGCTTGTATTTTCATATATTTGAATAAATAATTGTAATTGGCTTTAGTCTTGTAGTTTATTTATTCTTTTTAAAAGATTTTATTTATTTATTTGACAGACACACAGCGAGAGAGGGAACACAAGCAAGGGGAGTGGGAGAGGGAGAAGCAGGCTTCCCGCTGAGCGGGGAGCTCAGGACCCTGGGATCATGACCTGAGCCGAAGGCAGACGCTCAATGACTGAGCCACCCAGGCGCCCCCAGTCTCATAGTTTAATATCCAGTATTGATCCCTTCTATTGCTATGCTTTTCTTGGAGATAAGAAAGAGGAAACTAGTGGTCAGCCCGGAAAAGGATTATCTGTTTTATTTCCATCCTTCCCTTCCCTGTCATTTCTGTGTGGCTTCCCTCCTCCCTCAGATGAAGAAGAAGATGAAGAGGAAGTGTATAAGATGGCTGGTGTGATGGCCCAGTGTGGGGGCCTGGAGTGCATGCTCAACAGACTGGCCGGGATCAGAGATTTCAAGCAGGGACGCCACCTTCTCACTGTGAGTTGGGGGCAACAAGGAGGGAGCAGCCCTCTGCTTTGAGAGTGGCCCCTGTGGAGAGAAGCTTGTGGCCACTGTGCCATGTAAGCCTAAGAGGGTGGCATGGTGCCACAGGCCAGGGCAAGGCAGCCCTGGGCCTGGCAGCCTCCCGAGCCCTCTGTCCCGTAGGGTGCCCCCCCCGTTGGCCCCTCCCCACCAGAGCCAGTGCGCTGGCAGCCTTCGGCCACATGTCTCCAGCCACCTGTGGGGCCAGTGCCTGCCTGTCTGCCCGCAAAACTGCACTTGAGTCCATTATTAACTACTGTTGCTTTTTAAACTGATTTTCTAGGTAGTTCTTTTATTTATTTGGTAGGATCTTGTTTGGGTCTTCATCCATCTATCTCCTAAGGAGTAGAGGATCCCAAAGGCACCATAAATATTACACTGTTACTTTCAGCTCCAGAGGATATGAGAACGTGTGTTATTGTAATCGTGTCCTAAATGACCTATGTGAAGAATTAAAAAAAAAAAAAAAGCGTTAAAAGAATTACAATCTGAAAATGTAAAAAGAAAAAAAACAAACTCATGTCTTGATAAAGGAAAAGTGTTACTTGAAAAATAAATAAATAAATAAATAAATAACTGATCTACATGGTTCTGAGCTCCCACAGGCCATGAGCCTTGGAATCTTTCTGTTTACTATTAGAGTCTGAGTTAGTACTGGAATTTCCCTGGGACAACAGATTGTCACCCGTTCCACTAGGAATTGGTGTCATTGCCATAGTTTTAGAGATGGTAGAGATATGCCAAGCCCACGTAGGCTATTGCCAGAGAATGTTGCTCTTTAAAATGCCAGTCTGGCCTGAGATCCTTCCCACCTTACCATGTCCCCTCAAGAAACACTTTTCCTTTCTTCTCTCTGCACTTCGGGAAGAGTACCTACTGATTGTACGTGACCCCTCTCAGACGTTTCTTTCTTGCTTGTCCCCACGTTTTATACTCTTAAGATGGCCTCTTGGGTTTTGACCGACTTTTCTTGGCAGGTGCTCCTGAAATTGTTCAGTTACTGCGTGAAGGTGAAAGTCAACCGACAGCAGCTGGTCAAGCTGGAAATGAACACCTTGAATGTCATGCTGGGGACCCTAAACCTGGTAAGGAGTATGGGCTGCAGATGATAGAGTGAGCCTCAGAAGTCCTGGGTAGGGGGAGGGGCATCTCAGCTCTGGGCTCAGATGAAATGGGTTTGTGGCCTTTTCAAACCCTTTATCTCTGTCTGGCTCACTGGCCCCAAGGCATGGATCATTTAAATGGTCTCTTCCTGCTGGCTCACCTCTGTGCTACTGCCAGGACATGCAGGAGCTTTCCCGGTCCCTTTCCTGAGTTCCGATCAGAGATAAGAGGAAGTTAGTCTGTGAAACAGTCCAGACTGCACAGTGTTGGAGAAGTAATGCCAGTGTCCTCAGGGCGACCAAGATAGAGATCTGGAACAGCACGATTTCATTGTCTGCAGAAGTCCACACAGTTGTCTCTCTCCACACACGCGCACACACACACACACACAGCACGATTTCATTGTCTGTGGAAGTCCACACACTTGTCTCTCTCCACACACACACACACACGTCACACGCACACGTCACACACAAATGCGCGCGCACACACGTCACGCACACGTCACACACAAACGCGTACACACGTCACACGTCATGCACACGTCACACAAACGCGCGCACACGTCACGCACACGTCACACACAAACGCACACGCACACGTCACACACACGTCACGTCACACACACGTCACGCACGTGTGCGCGCACACACACACGTCTCAGGCAGTAAGGCCATGAAGGACATTGGTGAGGAACAGATCCCATCAGCAATGAGTGGTTGTGGTCTTCTTCCCAGAGTAACTGGGTCTCCTCCGACAGGCCCTGGTGGCTGAGCAAGAAAGCAAGGACAGTGGTGGTGCAGCTGTGGCCGAGCAGGTGCTTAGCATCATGGAGATCATTCTGGATGAATCCAACGCTGAGCCCCTGAATGAGGACAAGGTGCGTGGGGCCAGTCTGTCCATCTGCAGACACCGGGAGCATGTACTGTGTCTTGTTGCCAGCAGCAGTCTTGTTTGTGTGTCCAGATGTGTCCACCAAGAATGATTGAACATGTTCTGGTCATAGAAATGACAAAGCTCCGCTAATGGTGACATGACGGCATTGAAGCCCGAAGTCTGTGGATTCGGAGGAAACGAAGCTGCTGAGGATATTCTTTCACTCACAAGCTGCTCATTAATGGAATGCTGGCATGTTCCAGCTGATAGGCAGGGCCTTAGCCCAGCCCCTCATTGTCCACTTGAGGGAACTCCAAGCCCAGAGAAGTAAAGGGAGCCGTTCAGTGTTCCGTAGTTGGCTGCTGGCAGAATCAGGCCGAGAACCTGGGTCTCCAATTCCCTGGTTCAGTTTCTCTCCACTGATTGCACCCTTGCCTCCTCCTGTCCCTGTTGGTACTCAATGTTTTGGCTAGAGGTGTGACCAAGTGAGTATCAGGCAGCCTGCGTTCTTTTCAGGGAGGGGAGTTTGTGTTAACATTTTTAAGTACCTGACACTATGAACAGAGCCACACAGAAACTTAGAAACTAGTATCGAGTGGAACTCACACTGTTCATTATTCCGCAGGAAGTGCTGAGACAGTTTTTCTAGGGCTGCTTTTGATGGAAGTGGGTGACATCTGGGGTTCAGATATCGGCTGACCAAAGTCCTGACCCTGTTACTGAGCCTTCTGTCCTCTTTTCTACTGCAGGGCAATCTCCTCCTGACGGGTGACAAAGATCAGCTTGTGATGCTCTTGGATCAGATTAACAGCACCTTTGTTCGCTCCAACCCTAGCGTGCTCCAGGGCCTGCTGCGCATCATCCCGTACCTTTCTTTTGGCGAGGTGGAGAAAATGCAGATCTTGGTGGAGCGGTTCAAGCCATACTGTAACTTTGACAAGTATGTGCTTGGATTTCAGATGGCTACGTGAGGGTCCTCACCAATACTCTGAGCTAGTTCTGTGAGACTTAGGGGAAGAACCACAGTTTCTGTTAAATTTTTGTGTATGTGTCTGGCCTTTAAGGGGTTCATTGTAAGTGGGGAGTCAGTATGCTGTGTTACGTTGGCTCGGCAGGGGGAGTGAAGGGGCTGGTGAGATGGAACAGGGGCATGACAAGATGGAGAGAGTCAAGTGTGAAAAGCATGAAAACGTGAGAGAATGTTGGGAGTTTGGGGGACGTAGCAGGTAAGGAGGAATGGCAGGAACCAGATCAGCAGGATCGTGTCATGCCAAGAAGTCTAGACTTGATCCTGTAGACTGTTGAAGATCGTTAACCGAGAGAACAACGTGATACATGTGTGTCCTCTCCTTCACACCCTGGGGCTCTGCTCTCTGCTGCAGGTATGATGAAGACCACAGTGGCGATGATAAGGTTTTCCTGGACTGCTTCTGTAAGATCGCAGCTGGCATCAAGAACAGCAGCAATGGGCATCAGCTAAAGGATCTGATTCTCCAGAAGGGAATCACCCAGAGTGCGCTGGACTATATGAAAAAGCACATTCCCAGCGCCAAGAAGTAAGAAACAGTTGTGTCGGGGCGGCTGCTTTTCTTCCCTCTTCTGGTTCCTTTTCTCCTTCATTGCTGTGGCCTAAAGCTTCACGTAGTCCCGTTTGGCCCTCCTTAATGTCTCCCTCCCCTTCTGGAAACTATCAAGGTGACGACTCAGCCACCTCAGAGTCCTTTGGGGCTGGGAACGGGAGGCAGCTTGTTGGTTTCTGTTCAGAATACTCACTTCTGTCTGGCTGCCTAGCTGAGCTAGGTGATGCTTTGTGATTCTTGATGGCCCTCTTGAAGGGTCATGTTTAAACAAGCCAGAATAGAATCAACAGCTGGTTTCTAGATAGGCTTTGTTCCTCTGGCCTGCTAATCAGCTTCTTTTCCTTTGCAGTCTGGATGCTGACATCTGGAAAAAGTTCTTATCTCGCCCAGCCCTGCCATTTATCTTGAGGCTTCTTCGGGGGCTGGCCGTCCAGCACCCTGCCACCCAGGTGAGTGAGTAGCCAGCATGCCTATGGACCTTATTCTGGAAGCAGGACATGTATGGTGAAGGAACCACACGCTCTAGTCTGCAGTGGCTGAATGAAGAGAACCAGCTTAGTTAGCCTCAGGATGTGACTTCCGCTAGCATGTAAGACCCCTGGAGTAGAGGGCACTCTCAGAGGTCATGTGGTTCAGCTCTGTGTGGAGAGGAGTAAGTATAGTGACTGACTTCCTCCCGCGACGCATTCTTATATGGGGCTTTATTATCTCATGGGTCCTCTGAGCAGCAATTGAACTGAAGGTATGGCTGGCCAGAGTGTAAAACAATTTTGATTTCTGGCTGTCGTCATTGGGGTCATTTGGGACATTAATAGTACCATCACCACCATTTCTTGCTCTGCTTCAGGCACCTGGAAACTTTGTCCTCAGAGAGACCCACCATTCCATTCTGCTGCTCATCCCTGATCTGGAGTATCTGGTACCCCTCACAAATCCTCACTGGCCCAGACAGGTGGCCAGGCTGGAGTTTTTCTAAATTAAACTTTTCACTTTGAGATAATTGTAGGTTTACCTGTACTTGTTAAGGAGAAATCTCATGTAGCCATTTCTCGACGGTAACATCATACGAAACCACGTGGGTACAGTATCATAGTTGGGATATGGACACTGATATAGTCAGGATTCATGACAGTTTGTCATCACAGAGATCCCCCTTGTTCCCTTTTTTCTCATCGGCCCTGGCACTAACCCCTGGCAACCCCTGATCTGCTCTCCGTGGCTATAATCTTGTCACTTCAAGAATGTTACATGTGGCATCAGAGAGCATGTAGCCTTTCGGGTTGGCTTTTTTCACTCAGCAGCATTTTCTGGGGATTCATCCAGGTTGTGTGTATTGGTAGTCTGTTCCTTTTTATTGCTCACTAGTGTTCCATAGTGTGGATTCCACAGGCTGCCTCACCATTCTCCCGTTAACACCTGGATTGTTTCCAGTTTTTGGATGTTACAAATGAAACTGCCATAAACATTCACGTGCAGTTGTTTTGTGTATGTGTAGAAATCTTCATTTCTCTGGGATAAATGCCTAGGCATGGAGTTGCTGGGTTATACAGTAGTGGTGGATTTAGTTTTATTAGAAACTGCGAAGCTGGTTTCTAGAGTGAGTGGCTGCCCCATTTTATATTCTCACCAGCAGTGCGTTGAGGAGCTACTGTCCCTGCATCCTCATCAGCATTTGGTGGCTCCTATCCACTTTGATAGCTGATGGTGTTGTATTTATTTATTAATTTTTAAGAAGATTTTATTTATTTGACAGAGAGACATAGCAAGAGAGAGAGCACAAGCAGGGGGAATGGGAGAGGGAGAAGCAGGCTTCCCGCTGAGCAGGGAGCCCGATGCGGGGCTCGATCCCAGGATCCTGGGATCATGACCTGAGCCAAAGGCAGACGCTTAACGACTGAGCCACCCAGGCGCCCCCTCTCTGCGATTTTAATTTGTATTTCCCTAGTGGTTAACGGTGCTGTACACCTTCCGTGTGCTTTCCATCTGTGTGTCTTCTTCAGTGACCTTCCTGTTCATATCTTTTGCCCATTTTCTAATAGGATTTTTTTTTAATGTTGAGTTTTGAGAGTCCTCGGGGCTGTTTTTTTTCTGTGTATGGTGTTCTGCATCGAATGTAATCCCACGTGCTCTTTTGGGGATCGGTTCTGATAGCTCATTCCAAAAGTAGGGTAGGGTAGCTTGGCTATAGGATTCTTGTGTCTCTCTTGTTTTAAAGTTTTGTTCAGTTCAGTGGGGATAGTCATAATTAGCACACCTTTGTGGAGATAATTTTTCTTACATGGGAGTCTTCACGTATATTAGTTTCTGTGTTCCTGTAACATTTGTTTTATATGCAGGTGAATCTAGGAGTGGGGCTGTGATATGGCCAAGCCTGGGTCAGCTGATTTCCAGGCTTCTTTGTAGTCACTAAGTCAAATTACTTTCTTTAGACTAAGACTTTATTTAGTTAGGAACTCAGCATTCACACTTGTGACCATTCACTTCCTAGCAACACATTTTTTTTAGCACTTGTTGTGTACCTGAGCTGTGCTAGGCTGAGGCGACATTGGAGACCAGGGTGGTCACAGCCTGTGATTCTGGGAGCTCACTCTCTGGTGGAAGATATAGCCATGTACCCGGTAATTGTAGTGTGAAGGTGATAAGTGCAGTGTGAAAGGGGCCAAAGGAAGGAGGATGCTTTAGAAGAAAGTATGGCACCTGCTAAGGCTCAGGAACCAAAGGATGCTAGAAGTGCTCGGGGGTTGGGAGCAGTTGCATGGGGATTGGTGGGGGTGGGGGGGAGGTGGAGCGAGAGCTGACCCCGATCCAGGGCACATTCTCCGAAGAGAGGAGTATGCATTTTCTGCCGAGGGCCATGACCGGGCCATGAACTGGAAGAAGGGGAGATGACAGATCACTAGTAGAGATGGTTGGATGCCTCTTATCATAATCTAGGTAAGAGGTGAAGGCAGCTGAGCTAGCATGTGAGGTGGACAGTGGGTGGGTTCAGCAGTGGTCTGGGAGGCAGAATGAATGGGATTTGGAGATTGGTTGCACATGAGGGGTGAAGAAGCTGGATGAGTCAAGAACTCTGTTCAGTTTTGGGTTGGGCGACAGGAGAGTGGTGGTGCCCTTGAAGGAAACCTAGGGGATTTGAAGCAAGGTGCAGGAGGGCTTGTTCTGTCAGACTGTTGACATGTGTCTGCTTGCCCAATTAGAGTGTAAGCTTCAGGAGGGTCGGGTCTTTGTACCCCTAGCACGTAAAGCATGGCTTCCTGCAGATGTGTGTGCGCACACGCATGCAGCTACCACCCAGCGTGAGGAGGTCGGCGTATCTGCGCAGTAGTTCTGTAGACTGTTGCACTGTGGGCTCAGCATTTAGGATCAGGAGATGTGAGATGACCTATAGTTTTGCTGAGGTGCAGCTTGGAAGTGTACCTGCTCTGAGGGCAGGTGTATGAGCCGGTGAGTGATCTTAGTTGAGCGCTGAGCTTTCACATTACAAGTTGGTTCTATTGTTTGCCATTTATTGTCAAATACGTATGGTAGTAATTAGCATTAATACACTTGTGCCAGGGGGTGGGGGGATTTTGGTGGTACAGTGCTTCTCCACTCACCTGGAGAGCATTGTCAGGCCTGCCCTGCCTTCCGTGTTCTGTTCTCCCACACGTGTCGACAATGTGGTGCTGTCATGTAGTGACTGCCAGCCATCTCAAGCACGGGTTTCTGGGTGATACCTATTTTTTTTTTTTTTTTTTAGATTTTATTTATTTATTTGTCAGAGGGAGAAGCAGGTAGAGGGAGAAGCAGACTCCCCGCTGAGCAAGGACCCCAATGAGGGACTCGATCCCAGGACCCTGGGGTCCTGACCTGAGCTGAAGGCAGACGCTTAACCAATTGAGTCACCCAGGTGTCCCTATTTGTGACTAATTTTTAATCTTCACCGCAACCCTGACATTATCAACATTTTTTTTTAAGATTTTATTTATTTATTTGGGGGGTGGGTGACAAGCCAGAGGAGAGGCAGAGAGAGAGGGAGAAGCAGACTCCCTATTGAGCAGGGAGCCTGATGTAGGGCTCGATCCCAGGACCCCAGGATCATGACCTGAGCCAAAGGCGACGCTTAACCGACCAAGCCACCCAGGCATCCCCATTATTCCCCTCTTATAGACAGGGGTACTGGAGCCAAAGAGCAGAGTGACTGGTCAAAGGTCAGTGACAGAGTCGAGCCCTCCTCCATTTGTTGAAATTTTTGAAACACAAATTCAAAGGATTTGATTGAAACTGAACAGATGACATGAGATTGAGTACAGTCTGTTGAGTTTTCTGAACCTATAAGCTCCTGGATAGAATGTTTGTTCGCCTAACTGGAAGCATGTATGTCTCTGGTCTCTACTTGGTAGGTTTTGATCGGAACAGACTCCATCACAAACCTACATAAACTGGAGCAGGTGTCCAGCGATGAGGGCATTGGGACCCTGGCAGAGAACCTGCTGGAGGCATTGCGGGAGCACCCTGATGTAAACAAGAAGATCGATGCTGCCCGCAGGGAGACCCGTGCTGAGAAGAAGCGCATGGCCATGGCAATGAGGCAGAAGGCTCTGGGCACCCTGGGCATGACGGTAAAGCCACTGTCCGGGAGTCTCCACGTTCTTGTCTATGCTCTTGAGGAGGAGATAGCTGTGCTTCGGGTCAGAGCTGGGTTGGGGATGGTGGGGGTGAAGGCTGGCGAGGAGGAGGAGGGAACTAGATGTGCCAGGCACTGTGCCCAGGCGCTTTACCTTCTGTGATCTTCCTGACAACCCTCAGAGCTGTGACTATGGTCCCACTACGCAGATGGGACTCAGAGGCTAAATGACTTAACAGATTCACGGAAACAGTAAAAGTGGGGATGATAATGATAACACTTGCTCGTGGAGAATTTACTATTTGCCAGGCACTATGCTTAGGCACCTTGCTCGTAAGATTTTATTTAAGCCCTCATGTGATTCTGTGAGGGTGATATTACTATACTCATTTTCTGGTTGAAGTAATAGAGGCTGAGAAGCAAAGGAAATAGGCCAAGGTGCATGATTAATAAGAGGTGGACAAGAGTTTGAACCCACGTCTGTTGGACGTGATAGTCTGCTCTTATTGCTGCACGTTGGAAGCCATAGTCCTACGAGTGTCTTCTCCAGAGCACAGGCTTGGGTGTCAGCAGTTTAGAACTCCCATGCGAACCGTAAAGTGAATCCTAATGCAACAGCCCTTGGCAGCTGAGACTGGGGAGTGCTGGCACAAAGAAAGGGGGCTTTTCTGATGGTGCATGGCAGCCTGCAGGAAGAGAAAGCAGAGGAATCTGGGTCTTTACCCTCATTGGAAACCACCTAAAGAGGTTTCCTTTCCATGCATCCTCCGTCTAGTGTCTGTGGACGGGCAGCCCTGTTCCCGAGCATCCCCAAGCTAGGGTGGGGGGTGGGTGGAACTCACCTTCTGACATACCACTTGGGTTTCCCCTGCAGACAAACGAGAAGGGCCAGGTCGTGACCAAGACGGCGCTCTTGAAGCAGATGGAGGAGCTGATTGAGGAGCCGGGCCTCACATGCTGCATCTGCAGGGAAGGGTACAAGTTCCAGGTAGAGTGCTTGGCCTGGGCCTGACGCGCAGCCTGGCCGCTTGTGCCAGTGGTGGCCTTCTGCAGGCCTTCTCCTTCTTAGATGGGCTGGTGTCGAGGGGTGTGTCAGGGCCAGCTGTCCTCTCTAAAGGGAGGGGAAGGCGGACTGCTCTGAACGTTAGTTTTCACCACCACCCCCCCCATCACCATCACCATCACCACCACCACCACCACCCCCATCACCATCACCATCACCACCACCACCCCCATCACCATCACCACCACCACCCCCATCACCATCACCATCACCACCACCACCACCACCCCCATCACCATCACCATCACCACCACCACCACCACCACCCCCATCACCATCACCATCACCACCACCACCACCACCACCACCCCCATCACCATCACCATCACCACTACCACCATCCTTGACACCACCACTCACTGGATTCCTTCTGTATACTAGTCCCAGTGCCCAGAGCTTTCTCTAATTTTGTTTCTAAAGCTACAGAACCCCAAATTATGGATGGGAAAACAAGGGTCATGTGGCAGAGCCAGAATTCTAGCCCAGGCTTCTCGGACTCCAGACCTGGGGCTTTTACAAATACATCATGCTGCTGTTAACCAGGATACCTGGGGGAAGATCAGGACGTCTACCAAACTAGATTTATGACTGAAAGGAGCAGAGCAGCGAGTGACCCGTTTGTTCCCCTGAAGGCCTACAAGGCGTCCTCTTCCCTTCCAGCTTGAATGCCCTGCTTAGCGTCCACACTGCTGAAGGGCCACAAGCCTCGTGAGTCCTACTATGGCACCAGCTCCTGGGAGCAGCCTGATAAGTGTTGTAAAGCAAGTGACTTACCCGGAAGGCACTTTATTCTTCCTTTTCAGATAAATAAAGCAGCAAAAAAAAAGGGTGACAGTGTAGGCTTCCATTTCTGTTTTCCTATCTGCACAGCATCTGCTTTATTTTGGTTGCTCCCCATGTTCCTCGTCTCCCTGGGGCTGTGCCCAGCCAAGTGCTTAACCAAGAGACCAAGGTGCTGATCCACCACCCCCTCTCTGAGTGCATTCCTTCCCGGGAGGGGAGGCCTGCGGGTCCCCTCTCCTCTGCTTCGCCTCTTCCCAAAGCCTGCCTTGAGGTTCACCTCACCTCCTCCTTTTCTGGTGTCTTTGCAGCCCACAAAAGTCCTGGGCATTTACACCTTCACCAAGCGGGTAGCCTTGGAAGAGATGGAGAACAAGCCCCGGAAGCAGCAGGGCTACAGCACCGTGTCCCACTTCAACATCGTGCACTATGACTGCCACCTGGCTGCTGTCAGGTAGGCCTGGGCTCCTCCGTAGGCTGCTTCCGCAGGTGCTTCCGTCTGGGCCTGTGTCGCTTCAGGGGAGGGGCAGCTTGCCCAGGACCCTGTACTGGGAGGGGTAGATGCCAACTGAGGGTTTCGTCTCAGGGGAGTAGGGTGTCCTGCCTTAAACCCAAGAGCCACTTGTGCCGTATGACTAGGAAAATCCACTTGGCTTTTGGCCTAAGGCTGGAGAAAGCAGCCTTGCTTCCCTGAAGCAGCGAAGCTGGCATTTACCATATTGTAATAGAGAGGGCTAATTCTCTCTGGAGTCAGCTGCACGGGCTAACGTCTTTCCTTAGTATTAGCAAACCCTTCTCCACCCCCACTCGTCTAGGTGCCCGGTTGCCAAATCAGTTCCAACGGTCACTTGTCCCTGCTCTCGTCCCAATCCAGGCTGGCTCGTGGCCGGGAAGAGTGGGAAAGTGCTGCCCTTCAGAACGCCAACACTAAGTGCAATGGGCTCCTTCCGGTCTGGGGGCCCCACGTCCCTGAATCAGCTTTTGCCACCTGCTTGGCAAGGTGAGTGTTGAGCGGTGTGCAGGGCAGAAAAGGGGGTTGCCAGGAGAAGGGGGGGGATATCCGTGATCAGCTCGGTCTGGAGGCCTGTCACTGTCCTTGGGAACCCTGGTCTCTGCGTGCTGTCAAGGAAGCTGCGTCTGGAAGAGGGAGGAATTCGGCTGCGAGAAACCAGCACCCTGAGTGTCTGGTGCATCATGTGGAACTTCTGGTTATTCGCTCCCTCTTCTCCCTTGTTGATCTCAGAGCATAAGACACAGAACCCTGACTGTGTCCTCAAAGTCAACATTTCCCAGATTTCTCTTCTGCAGTGTGTGCCTCTGAGGTTTAAATAACACAAATAGCTCAGTGGCATGGGGAATATCAGGCTCCTTTCAAGCATCCCTCGTCCTCAAATCCAGAGTAGAGTTGATGAGGTCCCCACTCTTGCCGGTGCTTTGGGGAGTGGTGCCCCACCCCATGTCCTATTAGAAGGCTCAGGGATGGGACACCTGGGTGGCTCAGTAGGTTAAGCATCTGCCTTCGGCTCAGGTTATGATCCCAGGGTCCTGGGATCGAGTCCTACATCAGGCTCCCTGCTCAGCGGGGAGCCTGCTTCTCCCTCTGCCTGCCACTCCCCCTGCTTGTGCGCTTCTCCCTCCCTCTTTCTTTCTGACAAATAAATAAATAAAATCTTTAAAAAAAAAAAAAGAAAAAAAAAAGGCGGCCCAGGGATGGAAAGGTACCTGGCAGTAATGATGATGGACAATGTATTGAGATGCTTACATGTGCTGTTACTACACGTATTCTCCAGATGAAGAAGTTGAGGCACAGAGAGGTCGAGTAAATTACCTGAGGTCGCACTGTCAGGCAGAGCCCAGACTGATGGTGGCATATATTGATGTAGAAAAATACCTTTCATTTGGAGGTTGAAAAGATTCTTACGGATAGATCACCATGTCAGAATGAATACCTTCCACATTTCTTCTTCCAAGATGTACTTCCAGATTTGGCCACGATACGTTTTATGACATTTGTCCATCAGGAAGTGGGCCCCCCAAAACTGGCGAGTTCACCTCAGAGCTTGGAGAACATCTCGTTCCATCCCGGCAGAAATGGAAATGTCCCCTGTTCCCATCTTCACGCAGGCGCCCATGGCCGTCCTCAGCTTGGCCCTTCACTCCTCTGCCTGTAGGGCCTTTGCCACCATTGGGCCATGCCAGCCGAGGGGGCTCTGCCTTCCAAGCCGGGCTGTCCCCAGGGAACTTGCTTTGCTCACGGCCTTTGTTCTCCTGCTCCCCAGGCACAACACTTACCTCCAGGAATGTACGGGCCAGCGGGAGCCCACGTACCAGCTCAACATCCACGACATCAAGCTGCTCTTCCTGCGCTTCGCCATGGAGCAGTCATTCAGCGCCGACACTGGTGGGGGCGGCCGGGAGAGCAACATCCACCTGATCCCGTACATCATTCACACTGTGCTTTACGTCCTGAACACGTCAGTATCTCAGCCCCGCTGGGCAGCGTCCGGCCGGCCCCCCTGTGCCCCTCTGCCCAGCGTGGTCTCAGTTTTCTCATGTCTGCCCGCGTTCGTTCGGAACATAGGGCTGACCTAAGGTAGCCTTTGCTGAAGCACGCATGTTCATCTGCGGCTTTTTGGAGTCCCACAGAATAAGGTGCTAAAGGTGACTTCGTTTCCAGAACAGTTCCATCCCCCGCCGTGGGCAGCCGAAGGCTGTGTCCTTGGACTCACTCTCAGCCCAGAGGGGAGCAGGAAGTGGTCGAGGCCAGACCACCAAAGGACCTCCTTAGCTTCCACTGCCACATAGCCTCCACTCCTCGCGGGACTTGGTGCTCTTGGATGGGGGAGGCCGTGGGTCAGAGCTGCACACAGTCACTGTCAAGCGCACAAGGTGTAACGGGAGAGGGTTTCACAACCAGGGACTGCGGCAGAACCAGGGACCCTCCTCATAAATGGAGGACTGGACTTGCCATCCCTGTTTCCTTTCTAGTGAACAGTGCTTCTGGCAAGTTGAGGGGCAGGGAGTGTTGAAGATTATCTGAGAAAGTCAGCTGATAGCCAGGAGGAGAGAGGGCTTGTATTTTTATCTATTTTAACTGTCCCGCATGGAGTAGTTAGTCTGATAACGAAAAGTGTAATTTTAAAGAAGCACTTAGGGTAGAGAATAGTATTCATTCATTTCGGCTCAGATTTATAAAAGCAAATTAGGATATTTAATATACTTAAGCTCTTAGTTTGCACAGTTTTGTGCTTTAGGCCCTGTTTTCCCACAGGAGTCTGACACCTGCGTTGGGCAGGGAACTGGCCGGCTGTTGAAAGGCCGTGTGCAGTCCGCCCGAGGCCGCTGCAGGCGGGTGAGGCAGGAGGACAATCTGTCTCTTGTCCTTTCTGGTCTGCTGTCTTCAACAGTGTTGTTTTCCCTTCCCTCCCATTTCCCGGGGAGATAGAAGGCTGACCTCCAGACCGCAGCCCTCATTGTTAAAAAGGTGCATGGGCAGGTCTCTGTCAGTGTGTGACGTCATCTGCTAAGCTGTGGAGACCGTCAGAAGAAGCACGCACATCCTGACAGCACCAGTGTTCCCACTGTCCAGACCGCTGCAGCCCTGAGCGGTGCTAATTACCAGTGTTTGTGGGGCCTCTGACAGAGCGCTTGGCTTTGTGGAGACCTGTCTCTTGGCAGCTGTGAGGCGGAGCGGTTTGTTCCACTCCAGGGGAAACGCAGCCCCGCAGAGGCGGCAGAAGGGAGCCAGCGACTCCGGGTGGCCCTGGGTTTCTCAGGTGCCTGGGACTAGTAACTCCTGCTCGAGTCCCTTGGTCAGGGTGGGAGTCCGCTGTGCCGTGGCTGTCTCGGTCAGTGAGAAGCTGACCTGGAGCTTCATGGGGAGGCACTGTTGCCCAGCCACCGGCCGCTCCCTTAGCTGGTCGCTCCACTGTGGTGTGAGTGTGGTCCCAGCAGGGCCTGGGTGGCACATTGGGTCCACGGGCAGTTGGTCGCACTGAAGTGGAGCAGAGTGGGCATGTGCTGCAGTGGTAGAGCACTTCTGACTCCCCGTTCTGGAAAGTCAAGTTGGGAAGGGCCCATCTGTGCCATCCGTGTCTGTTCTTCAGGAGCGGAAGGAAGCAGGGTGTCCATCCCCTCCCACGGTCCGGTGTCTGCCAGTGCTGTCTACAGGCCTGGGGACTTCCATCCCTGTGGCTACTGGGGTCCTGTTTTCTTCTCCTCCCACAGGATGAGGATAGGGCATCAAGTGCCCTTGTTGTGAGAGCACCATTCAGGCTATAGGGTCAGGAGTATGTGATCAGGAAGGTCTCCAGTGGTGTCCCTGTGCCGTTCCAGTGGCCACTTGCTGAAGCTGGTGGCCGGGGGTTGGGGGGCGGGGGGCGTTCACGGGGATTGAGAATGCGGAGGCCCAGCTCGGCATCCAGGCTGCCGGGGTTCGAAGCCCAGTTCTTCTCCTCCCCAGTATGTGACTTTGGGCAAATTCCTCTTCTCTGTTGTTTCCCCTTCTGTGGAATCGGGGTAGTACCTCTGTCCTAGGGCCGTTGTCAGGGTTAGGTGAGATGATCCATTTCATGCTCCCAGAGGTGCCTGGTAGTGAGGCTCGTGATCACGTCCTCACACTTCAGGCAAGAGGGAGAACAGGGAGCCGTGCTTGCCCAGAAGTAGCTGTTGTAATGGAGGAGGGGACGCAGACACATAGGGAAACACAGAAACGGAGCGCCCAGAGAGGGGACCGCTGTGGACGTAGCGCAGACAACCTAGCTGTGAGGACTGCGTGGGCCAAGCGAGAACACGGGCTGGCTCACAGAGTCAGAATCTGGGCTCACTTTGGCTCCCTCACTTACGGACCTGCTGGCTTTGGGAAGGTCACTGCACTTCTCTAGGCATCAGCTATCATGGTAAAAAGGTGCCAGCTGTCACCTTCCAGAGTCGTTAGGACACTCTGATGGTGGAGTATTTGTGAGTGTGCCCGCCATATGCAGGGGGCTCAAGAGCCAGCAAGTTGTCAGAGCTGAATGGGGGGTGGGGTGGGGGCAAGGAAAATGCCACCAAGAAGGGCTTAGAAGGGAAGCTGCAGCCCTCGGGGAGGGGGTGGAAGGGGTAGTCAAGAGTGGGTGGCCGTGCTCCATGATCTAAGCATTCTAGAAGCTTAAAAGAAGATGAGAAATTGACCAAATGTCCTTCCCTCTTGCTGCTGGTGCCTTGCTTCTACCCTGGTTTCATCGTGACCCTTTTGTTCCAGAACCCGAGCAACTTCCCGAGAAGAGAAGAACCTCCAGGGCTTTCTGGAGCAGCCCAAGGAGAAGTGGGTGGAGAGTGCCTTTGAAGTGGATGGGCCCCACTATTTCACAGTCCTGGCCCTCCACATCCTGCCCCCCGAGAAGTGGAGAGCCACACGTGTGGAAATCCTGCGGAGGCTGCTGGTGACCTCTCAGGCCCGGGCAGTGGCTCCAGGGGGGGCCACCAGGTCAGTCTCTGCCTCGGGGTACCATCTTCCGGGCTGCCTGGTGTCTGCTTTGTGTATTCCCCATGTGTGCTAAGGGAGGGCCTGCTCGTTCAACTCAGTCCCTTCTGCCCTTTCTCATCTCAAGTCTGCCCTGCTGAGAGGCTGGGCCCAATGGCTGGCAGGTGCGTGGCTACCTCTGGGTCTCGTGTTAAGCCACTGGAAAGGTGGAGCCAGGCTTCAGTGTGTGGAAGATTTCAGAGAAGCAGCCAGCCAGGCACAGGGCAAGATACTGATGAGAAGAATTAGGGCCAGGAGGGAGCTAGGGCAGGTAACTGGCTTTTCCCAGTTCTGCTGGGCTGGCCATTAACTGGGAAGGCTTCCGCATGGCTGCACTGGGGATTTTCTCTTCTGATCACGAAAAGCTCATTATCTCTCTCCTTGGTCACATTCCTATCCCGTCTGCCCCATGTTCCATGAGCCTTTCTTCCGTTCATGTGGACATGTCCCAAAGAAGGAACGACATTTCAGGAAGGAAGTATCTTTGTTTTCATGACCTTGTGCTGTGATTTGGGTCAGATGGGCGGCATCTTGAGAGAAACAACTATAAACAACAAGAAGCCCTTTGAGATGACCGCGGATTTCCACACATTGCATGGACTCCATGGGCATGACTCTAGGCTTGTGGTGGCCCTGCACAGTCTCTGCGTGTCCTGGGCTCCAGAGTAGGCTGTAGGTTTTTCAGCTTGCTTCTGCCGCTTCCCTGGAGTGGAAGATCTGTGCTCGTCTGTCTGCCTTTGCTCGGATCTGAGGGAACATTTCCACATTTGCAGGCCAACAAGGGAGCGGAGGAGGAGCTTACCAGCCCCTGACAATGACAGACCAAGGAGGCACAGACCAAGGGGGGAAGAGCCGTGTGCCTGGATTGGCACACCTGGTACTTTCGCGTCCACCAGCTCTGATTTAGCCTGCCTTGCTGGTCCCAGGCACCTCCCACCCTCAGAGAGACCAGGTCAGGGCTCTGCTGTTGAGTCCGGCCAGTACCAGCTGCTTTGTGTCGAGGAGGAGGGGGCGAGTCTTGTCAGCTTCCTGCCTCACCCCTGCCCCAAATTCCAGACCTATCCCCTTCCAGTGTTTCCCAGAGTTCAAAGCATTCATGCTGAACTAGCTGCTAGAAATCAAAAGTTAGATCTGGAAGATACCAGGTTGTTGATAAGGCAGGCTCAGCCCGTTTCTGTGGCACAGAAAGTGGCTGTTTGCGGGGCGCTGGCTCTCAGTGGCAGGTGTGAAATCTGAAGGCACGGGAGCTCTTCTGCCTTCAGCAGGGAGACCAGAACACGGCACGGTCCCAGGCGGTTCAGGAGAAGCCCGTGGGGCCACAGCTGATGCGGGAACACCGTGTGGGCTTCGCTCCCGAGCTGCTGTTTTCTCTGTGGCGGTTTAGTCACCTCTGCTAATTAGCCTGAAATAATTAAGTTGGGCAGGTCACTCACGATTCCTGCTTACCACAGCACAGCAGCCACCAAACCTGGTGTGGGGTGGAGGCCCGAGCCGGGGAGGGGCCGGGTGTGAGCCCCGTATTTGGGACACCCTCCAAGGAGAGACTGTGCTGGAGGGACGCTCAGAGGGCGTCCTCCTGGAGGTTGGGCGGTGTCCCTGGCAGGAGACTTTGTCCCGAGTCCATGATGGGGTGGGAGGCAGTAGCCGATACAAAATCTAGGGATTTGCACAAGAGAATCTGACCTTCTGCATCTCTTACACTGAAGAAGGGTTTCTCTGCCAGGAACTTGCCAGTAGTTAGGCCTGGGACTTTCTAGGCTTCCATCAGAGCCTTATCTGGCGTCTTGTGTGCCTCCCTTACCCCCAGGCCTGCCTAAGGCTGCAGAGTCTCCACGCAGGGCCGTGGAGAGAGTGGGTGCTTTGGAGGACATTGGGGTGCAGGGAGGGAATAGGAAGAGTATCGTAGCAAACAGAATTGTCTCACTTCGTTATTGTTTTACTTTACTTTTGTTTAATGAATTTATATTTATTGGATGTAGGGGTGGATGGCCCATCCCCTGCTCATCAGTCCCTTTGCTTGAGGCCCATACAGGATAGTCTTGGCTTCTGTGATAAATAACCTCTTTGTCTGTCTCATTTTGCTGATTCTTACATGTATACACTTTAATATTAAATTTTAGTCCCTTTAGTTACGGGCTTTGTTCCAGCGTGTGGTAAGATACAGGATTTCCACGACAAGGTTTCATCTAGCCTTTACTTACTGCAGATGTGAGGGCAGCGTGCAGATAAAACCTCCTGTAGATCTTGGGTGGTAGAAGCCGAACCTTAGGATGGATCTTTCACTGCCGGTGCAGAGGGGGGTCTGGGCTATTTCACAGTGGCTTTACCACCGTGATTTAGGGTCATCGCTCCTCACGCCAGCAGTGTCTGCCAAGAGGGGACGGTGTCACAGGCTGCCCCCAGCATTCTGAGGGCCTGCTGGCCTCTCATCCTGCACTGAATTACTGGGTTAAGTGGAGATGGTCCTGGACAGAGGCAGAGGGGTGTGGTGGCAGCTCTAGGATTACCCAGGATTTAGGAGGTGTCGGTTGCACCCTCCATCCTAGATATTACTCTTGCTCAGCACCAGTTTCCCCCCCACAGCTCGCTGTCTTTCTAACACAGCCCGTGGTTGCCAAATTCCTGTGTTTGGCTGGCTTGAGTCTGCTGACTGTTTGTGAAAATTCTCCTGGGGGCAATGTCCGGACTGAGGGAGAACCTTGTTTCCCGCTTCGTTTATGAGGTCCCAGCGAGTCCAAGGGCTTGTGTGGGGGCTGAACACAGGGACACATGGGACTCCTTGGTGTGTCCTCAAGGCAGTGGTCTTGGGTTGCCACGTGCACCTTATGTCCACCAGGCTTTGATTCACCTGTACGAAGGATGAGTATTTCATGGATCATTGTCCAGGCTTCAGAGGTTCTTGCCCACAGCTGCTTTTTTCTGACAAGATAGGCAGGTGGAGGGAATGGAGTGGCGCACAGATTAATGTGATTCTGGCCTTGCTACCGTCCTGCTCTGCTCTGTCCTTGTGCGTATCGGTCCAGGGTCTTCATGGGCATGCAATCGGATTTTCTTTTCCAGGCTGACAGACAAGGCAGTGAAGGACTATTCTGCCTACCGCTCTTCCCTTCTCTTTTGGGCCCTCGTCGATCTCATTTACAACATGTTTAAGGTAGGGAAGCCACTGGAAGCTCGGCTGGTTTCTGCGAGCGTGTGAAAGTTCAGTGCTCCTGGCGCTGAACCTGCTCCGCGGCCGCTCACCGCGAACGAGCCACCTCCTGTGGAAGGGATCCGCACGCCGGCTTACGGCCTTCCGTGTGTGGTGTGCGACTGCAGCCAAGGCCGCTCCTCTCACCCGGTCTCAGGCCTGCTGCAGGCCCACCTCCCTCCGAGGCCCCCCTTGTTGGCTCTTGTCCCCTCTGTCTGGGTTACCTGCATTGCCTCGTGTGAGTGTGACTCACGCCAGCCCGGCTCACAGGGACACTGCCCTCTGCCTTGAGAGAACTCTGGGGTGTGGGGGTGGTTCCTTTTATGGTCTGAGTGGGACCGCTCAGCTGAAGCATGGTGAGAGAGTGCCTTTCCTGGAGAAATGCCGATGTGACCTGTGCAGGAAGGAAGAGTGGTCTCTTATAGCTTGGAGGTCACATCACATGGTGCATCATAAAGGGGCTGCCAGAGGAATGACACGAGACTCTGTTGTTCCTAGAAGCAAAACACGTCCTCCAGGGAAACTTTGATGTGGGGGGAGGGAGGAGGGCTGCTTTTTGGCACTGACAAAGCCTGACTGACTTGAGGCATTAAGTAATCCAGCCCCGGGCCTGTCTCCTGTTGGTTCTTGTAGAAGGTGCCTACCAGTAACACGGAGGGAGGCTGGTCCTGCTCTCTAGCGGAATACATCCGCCACAATGACATGCCCATCTACGAAGCTGCTGACAAAGCCCTGAAGACCTTCCAGGAGGAGTTCATGCCAGTGGAGACCTTCTCGGAGTTCCTCGATGCGGCTGGTCAGTGTCAGGGTTTTATCTCTCAAAGATCTTCTCCAGCGGAACCCATGTGATCTTAGTGGGGCCGGTCTTAGCTTTCATCTTCACAGCAGCAGACACACGAGCAAGGTCTGGGAGAGAGATGTAAACAGCAGGCCCCTGGTAGTAAGCACAGCAGCTGGGACATGCGGGGACTTCCTGCATCCCAGGCCCTGTGCTGCTCACGTGTTTGAGGCGGGTATTCTGGTTACCCCCACTTCACAGATGGGGTAACTGAGGCTGTGGAGATTAGATGTTTCCTGTGGGGGCATACCTGAGAAATGGGTAGAGCCTCTTTTAAATTCCTGACTTTTTATGATAGTTCAGAGAATTCACGTGGAGCTGACCTGCCTTCTTCCTGCCTCTTGGGGACTGAGACTTTTTATGTCACAGCTACCCTGGGGAAATGGGGAAGAGTTCAACTCTGATTCTAAAAATAAGTGGTAAATATGAAAACAGAGCAAAGAGCATCTTGGACACCCTTGGACAGTCCCTCATCCCACAGCTGGTGAGAAGGAAGTTCCTAGTTCTCTCCCGGCGACAGATGCTGTGTACAACGAACTGGTCATCCTCCTTGCAAACATGTTAGAGTTTGCTCGCATCTCATCAGCAAGCCCCGCTGACAGCCGGGGAGGTGGTTGGGAAAACGCACGCAGGTTGCAAACGTGAGGGCCCCGTCAGGCTGCGGGTGCTGGTGCATCAGAGCCTGGTCGCTGCCGGCCTGGGGGGTGGGGGTGGGGCGGTGCCAGAGCCAAGGCCGAGCGGACAGGGCCTGCCCCGCTCCTGCTTTTTGTGAAGGGTGAAGAAGCCAGGAAAAAAGCCAGGAAGAAGTCAAATCCCACTGTCAAGAGAAAGCCTCCACTGGCATTTTCCCATCTGCTGTCCCCTGGGAACCCTACTCTCAGAGGTCTGGAGCCATGCTCCTTGGGAATTCCGCTTTCCTCCCAGCTCAGCGCCACCTGACGGAGTGTTCCCCATGTGCACTGGGACTTCCAGGTCGGCTGTACTTTCAGGTGGCCTCTGTGGAAGTTGAGCAGGTCATGGGCCTGTGTTGGCTCTGCTCAGCTCAGTGTCTTAACTGTTGGCCTTGACGCTTCTCCCCAGGAATGGTCCCTGCCTAAGAGCAGGTGGCCCGTGTACGTATGTCCTCGGTGCCGCGCTCTGCCTGTCACCAGGGCTCTGGGGGTGTCTGAACCTGGGCTGTGAGTGGGAACGGAAGAGTCTGAGTAAGAGAGGAAGAGGTGTCAGGGGAGGAAGGTGTCCATCTCGGTTCGGGGCTTCCCGGCCGCCCTGCAGCTGGTGGCAGCGCCCCCGGCCTGAAGCCGGGGAGAGCAGGAGCCTGACGGGCGGGGGGCCTCTGTGGCTTCACTCCGGGGTCCGGTTTTTACAGCATGATTTTATTACTTTGTTTAAACTGGTAGAGAATTTCAGAACATCAGACACACCCTACTGAAGTGCAAGGGCAAAAACACCTTCCAAAGCCAGCACGGGGTGATGGGCGCAGCCTTCCCCCCACTGGCGTGGATGCTGGGGGAGGACTCAGAGCGGATGGCACCAGGCCTCGGGCTTAACCACTCACGGCTGTGAGGTGGGAGCTCCCTGCTTGGTGAGGGAGGGGCGGGGGCCACAGCGGCCACTGAGCTTCCGTGCACTGGCACGTTCACATACATGGCCTTATTTAATCCCCACAGTGATCGAACCAGGACATGTTCCTGTCCCCATTCGATAGTTGTGGAAGCAGAGTCCTGAGCTTTGACAGCTCACTCGGCGCCCTGGGACTAGTGGTTGGAATGAAGTCCAGCTGAGCCCAGGGGCCTAGTACCCTGTTCTCTTCCTTCCAGCCCTTGGGGCCACTGGTATTAGCTTTTCCTTGGCCCTGGCTCCTCCAAGAATAGGCTGAATGCCGTGGACTCCCCCCTCAGAAGACCCCTCCACTTCGCACTCAGTGTCAGCAGACTGGAGGCCCCCCCTTGCGGTGGTCCATGGACCTGGGTTAGGACCTCTGCCCCAGGCGGCCGTAGGGTCGGCCTCTGCCATGTTAACGCCTTTAAACACACAGTGGCGCCCAGTTCTGGAATGCAGCTAACTCCTCTGACAGAACGAGAGTGCTTGCTCGGTGACTGTTGCCCCAGGGGGCGGCCATGTCGGAGCTTGTCGGGGCATACCGTGTTCTCTGCGCAGATGGGGCAGCCGTGACTCTGGGGCTGGGGGCTGTGCATGCCCGTGCCTAAGGACCTCTGCCCGCCCCTGTTTTCCAGGCCTGTTGTCAGAAGTCACCGATCCCGAGAGCTTCCTGAAGGACCTGTTGAACTCAATCCCCTGAACAGCACACAGAAGCTGCCGTTGGCAGAGACCGAAGCTAGCTTGCCTTCCATCCTCTGTGTTCTTCCCTCCTGTGCATTGACTCCCCCGACACGGGACGCTGCGGCATCACTCCTCCCTCCCCCCCTCATGTCTTCTTGGAGTGGCTTGGGGTTTTTAGGCTTCCTGTTTTATCTTGTGTGTGTGGTGCACTAGCTATGAAGTTGTCTGTAACCCAAGCCACGGAAGGACCTGTACATACCTAGGAGCCACGAGCTGTCCTGGCCGACTCAACACAAGTGTGCACATCTTGAGAAATAAACGAATGACTGAGTACACATTGAAAGAGAAGGTGTTGCCTGCTGCTTAAACCCACCCTCGGTGCCCCTGGCCAGACGCTGTCCTTGGCCGTCCTTGGCCGCGCGGCCCTCTCTGGCGCGAGCACAGGAAGACTGACGTATCCGAGTCGCCGTTCTTGTCGGTACCAGATGGAGCCTGTCTGCTCTCGGCCGGCAAGCTGGGGCAACGCGTTTGAGGAGCTTGAGCTTTCCTAAAACAGACCGCTTGGCCTCTCTTAGTTTTTTGGCCTTAAGAGCTGGAACCCAGAGACTCGCAGAGCTGATGACTGCAGTCCCCGGCCGGAGGCAGGCACGGCAAAGTGAGGACGCCTGTCGTTCCTGCTCGCTGTGTGTCAGACAGCCTCTGGCGACTTTGCTTCAGGGTCGCCGTGTTAGGTAGAGGGCCCGGGGCCATCTGAGCCCCGGAATAGCGAATAGCTGCCCTTTCCTGAGCCGCCCTCTGCCGGGCTCCAGAGAGAGAGAGAGAACGTGTGTGCGTGTTACTGTGTGTGCGTGCGCGCACGCTTCCAGTCTTCCCAGCAGCCGTGCAGGAAAGGGCCTGGGATCAGGCGTCGCCGGCGGGTCTGTGCCCCGCACCACGGTGGCAGCGGCCTCTGGGGGCCTTGCGGGCCCCTTTCCCGTGCTCGTGGGCGGTGGCCCTGTGGCTAGCGAGGCAGCAAGACCCGCAAGGGCCTCTCCCCAGATTGTAGGGCAAGGCTGCGCCAGACGTGGCCTCACGGGGAGGAGGAGCTTGCTCGTGGCCGTCTTTTGTTCCCTGCGCGCCGCTCTGCCAATTGCTTCTCCGAAGACGCCACCTCTTTCTCGATGCCCAGCTTGTGTGGCTGGTTCCTTAGGCCGGACCATCTGGGACGGGAGGTCCCTCTGGGCCCCTTTAGAAGACCTGCATGTCCAGGAGGCCTCGGTGTCCCTCCCTCAGAGCCCCTGACCGGATGGCCACAGGCAGGCGGAAGTGTCCTGCTTGGGCCTTGGCCAGAGAGACAAAGGCGATTGGTGGCAAGAGCCCAGCTGGTGCCCTGGCATGCGAGAGCGTGTGTGCCCGAGTGCACAAGTGCACGTCGGTGTTGGGGCTGGACGAGGGGCTTTCTGGGGCACCGACGGACTCTGGGGAGGGGCTCTCCCTCCTTTGCTCAGATGCCGGCTCGACCACCTCGCGTGTCTCCACAGCCTCACGCGTAAGATGGGACCGTCGGCAACTGCGGGGTCCATCCGTGGGCTTCTCTGTTGCCACGTAGTAAGGAAATGGCTGCTCTTACTAATGAATTCATTTTCAGTCTACGTGATTTTGCCTTTTTCTTTAGCAAAGCTCCGGGTCTCAGCTGAGGTCCAAGTGTGTCTAGTGAAGGAGGATGAAGGACTTTGGTCTCAGGGACACGGGCTTCTCACACTGACCACCGCAAGCTCACGCCCGCTCTTGCCCCTCGCCTCCCACTGGCCGGTGGTCTCTGAGGGCCCGTTTCAGGTACACGCTCGTGTGCAGGATTGCTGTTCCGTAACATCCCGGCGGGGAGAGACTGGAATGGCTTCATCGGGGACAGCAAAGCCAGAAGGGAGAGTGGGGGAAGGGGCCTTTGTAGACAGTCGGGATGACCCCTGCTTACCAGGTGTCGGGCCTGCTGTTTCGGCATCGTTGGAGGCTGAGCCACCTTCACAGTGACACCTCAGGGCATCGTGAGTGTTGACAGGGCGCCTGCAGAAGCTTATCCACAGCCTGTTCCTTTGGCCTGCAGAGCTGGAGTTGCCAAAGCTCCTTGCAAGGTGTTGGTTTATTTTTCTCTGCCCTTCATTTTTGTATTTCTTGCAGAGGCCTCGGGGAATTCTGGCTCCAGCCCAAACGCCTCAGCCTCTTTCACCGCCACAGCTTTCCCGGTGTCTGCCTGGGCCACTTCGCGGTGACTGCCGCAGTCCCAGATGGGCTGCTGGCGTGGGGGCCGCACAGGCCTGCGACAGTCCCTGGGTGGCGCCTTCAGCAGAGCTCAGGCGGGAGCGTAAGCTGGTCCAGGGAGAGCACTGTGCCCCCCAAGCCCTTGTCTCCTGACCGTAGTGTCGAGGGATCCCAGGCAGAAACCCACTTTGTCCCTTCCCGCCCCGAGCTGTCTTCTGGGCTCGTTGCTTCTTGGGCCCCGTCTTCCTCAGCAGGCAGCCCTGGTTGGGGGATTCAGACGGTTCCGGACTGGCAGTGCGGGGTCATGGCTGCGGTGGTCAGCCCCTCATCTGTGTTCAGCAACAAAGCTGGAGAAGGGAAGTCGGCATGTCCCTCCTGAAATGGCTAAAGCCTCTGGCGTCCTCAGTCTGTCGCGTCTCTCCTGGCGGCGGGCTTTCCGAGTTCAGTTCTCTGTTATGGGCTATGTGGGAGGCTGGGTGGCCCCTTCTTCCTGAGGCCCCCTCCTCTGCCCCCAGTTATGTTTGCTGAGAACCAGGGCCTGGGTCAGGTCCTTTGCACGTAGTTCCCACATGGGCCCTGCAGGTTACGTGTTAACCCACCTTGTACTTGAGGTGACAGCCCCCAGAGGGAGTGTCTTGCCTGCCGGGCCTCAGGAGCCGCTGGTGGGACTCCAGAGATGTCTCCACTCCCTTACCTGACTTGTGCACCCGAGTCTTTATGTCCACTTGGCACCAGGCATGTGCTGAGGGCGTGACGGTGTGTCGTCTCTGTCCTCATAGAGCCCAAGTTCCCGTGAGGGGTGCTAGGTAGGAGCGGGTGAAGGTGAGCGGGCGGGTGGCGGTGCGGGGCTGTGGCCACCACGCAGGGCGATCGTGGGGTGACCGGGTCAGCGTGCTCCCCCCTCTAGCCCACCCACGCCACGTCCTCACGCCCGCTTGTAACGGGCCAACCCCAGCGGGGCACTGGGTCTGTCTGGCTCCTGGCAGTCCCTGCTGCGTTGGCCAGGCGGGCCCTTTTGGGGACCGCGGACCAGCCTGATAGGGAGATTCACTCTGCTTTCTGGCTTCAGAATACAGTGTTCTCTGTCACCCCCGGCCACCTGTCACCACAGCTGCACCCTTGACTCAGGAGCCTCCTCACAGCTCTCCCTGCTTCCCCTCCGCCCTGTGCGGTCCGCTTCATTCAGGCCGACGCTGCCTTACTCAGACTCCGGTTCGTGCGTTCACCTCTACGGCGGAGCCTCGGCTCCGCCCCCCAGCCCGCCCACCTGCCGCCCCCCTGCCGCCACTCCACACCCTTGCCCCTGCTGTGCGCTTGCTGTCTCTCACTGTCCCAGCAGCACCGAGAGGACAGCAGATGGGGGACGAGCCAGGACCCACTCCTCCAGCTTCTCTAGGCCACTTCGACCCTCTTTCTGCCTCAAGACTGGTCTGTCGAGGCTCAGATGCAGCGGAGGGAGCAGGACGGCCTCTGGACGAGAAAGGCTGAAGACCAGCCTTGCCCAAGTGCCCGTGAGAACCGGCTGCTGCGCCTCCGTCGCGCCTTCGCCAAAGAGAGCGTTGCTGGCGTGGAGAGAGCTGGGGGTGCTGATGCTGGGGGCGGCTCTGAGGAGGATGAGGGTGTGGAGGGGGGCCGGGCGGTGGGACCTGGCTTGCTCCCTCCTGTCCCCGAGGCCGGGGGGAAGCCCTCAGGGGTCTTTGCCGGCACGGGCAGCTAGAAAGAGAGCCTCTCCCAAGACCGAAGCAATCTGTCACGTGAGCTCAGTGGTCGTCGTGCTGTTCTCCTCTCTCGTCCGTTGTGGGCCGTGTGGTGTCGTGGGGAAGCGCCGGGGCTCGGAGAGGGCCCAGCTCTGCTGTGAGCCGGGTAGCGTCCTCTCGGAGAGTGAGCGGCAAGTCAAGTGGTGCCGTGGAAGGTCCTAGAACTGAGCACGGCCCAGGCACAGGTCCCCTTAGCTGATCGTCAGGGGATCGCAGACGGCCGAGATCAGGGGCCCTTGGGAGGCTGCCTGCCTCGTGGCTCGGCTGCCGGGGCGGATGCTCAGCCCGGACACGCAGGCACGCGTGGGCACGTGCCCGCCAGCCCCACAGCTGCACCGGGGCCCGTTGCTTTGGTGACTCCTGTTTGCTTCTGCTGCTCTGCAGTCCCTGCCCCGGGCGCTGCTCCCTTTCCTGCCTGGCCTTGTCTGTTGCCGAATCTTGGAGCCTCGTGGGCTGCCAGCTCGCCCACTTTGGCCTCCCTGAAGCCTGGAGCGGCTGGGCAAGGCCTGGCCAGGTGCGGGGCACGGGGGCGCAGCAGTGAGGGGAGGCGCCTGCCCTCTGCATTGCCTCCCCACCCCGAGGACCCCTGGGCTGTGCCCAGCCGCCGTTGGTCAGGGCTGGCATCCTCCTACCTCTCACCTGTGCCCCTTTGCCAGCTTCAGGGGCACAGAGTGGAAGAGGGGCTTGCCTGAGGCCCACATCCCAGGCCAACGGTGTGGGGCATTTAGGCTCAGGGACTACTCCTGGCCTGTCATCTCGAGTGCCTGAAGAATGGTTTCCACATATTGGCTGACAACAAGAAAGAGGGACTGGTGATGGGCTCGGAGGAGGGGGCGTTCTCTTTGGGAAGGAAAGTGGCCAGTGGGGTGCAGAGCCCATGAATTTCAGCATCTGGAACGGGCCCCATGCTTCCGCCTGAGGTCAGGTAGGGGGTTGGCCTGGCCCCTCGGGAGCAGGAGAGATGAGTGCCTGGGACATCCCAAGCAAGAAAACAGCTGGGCGAGGCCAGGGGGCTGGGACAGGACCAAAGTTAGCCTGGGGACCAGCTCACAGGGCAATCAGCCAGTGGGCCCAGAACTCCCACCCCAGGGCCCGGCACTCTGGGTGTGGGCAGGATTCAAGGAGACGGGACTCGAGGGTCTCACTGGTTGCTCTTTGGACTCTGTCTTTCAGGTCCCTTTACCACCTTTGCCCAGTGTCCTTGTCACCCCATCTGCCTCGACTGTCCCTTAGCCTGCTCGGTCTTCACAGGAGGCCTCCTGCTGGATCCCTATCAGGCTGTTCACAAATTTAGATATTTGGGGATCCCACCATACTCCTATTTCCTGGGCATCTGCTCCGGGCTAAGCACTGTGTCAGACATGATCTTGACCTCGGTTACTATTGTTCTTCCTGTTTCACTCAGGTGAGTTCACTTGCCCAAGGCTGCACGGCCCCTAAGGGGGATGCTGCCGCCGTCCAGCCAGCCGGAGCCCTGCTCATTCACCTGGGCCTGCTCCCCATCTGGTCTGGGCATGGATCTGGTCAGATCCGCCCAGCTCCCCACACAAGGCACAGCTCTGGGAGCCAGGGCCCAGCCAAGTGCCCACAGGCAGATGGGGTGGCCGTGTGCTAGGAACCATGCCGAGGGCGGGACAGACGGGATGCAAGGCCCTGGGAACACGCTCCTGGCTGGGATGACAGGGCGGATCTGTGGGCCCTGTTGGCCCTAATGCCAGGGCAAACAGGGCCATGAGGAGGTAGCTTTTGTTTGGTGGGGCCTGAGTGCTGGGCCTGGGAACTGCGAGCGGCCGGTAGCCCGGTCCCCAGTCACATGGCTACCCTCAGCCCCGGCCTCTCCGTGGGGCAGGAATCTGCACGTTCCTGGGGATGAGGTCACAGCCCCGTGGAACGTGACTGCATGCAGCAGGACAAAGACACTTTGTTTCCTCTCCGGGATCCGGAAGTGGTGGCCAGTGGGCTGATTCTTTTCACAGCACAGGACACCAATCCTTCCCTCCTTCCCTGCTCCCAGTAGCCAGAGGGGCTCCGGCTTCCTTGAGAGCGAACTTATGGGCGGGGGACCCAGGCCACAGGGACTGGGCCCACGAGCCTTCCCTTTTCCCTTCCTCTGCTTTTCCCTGCCTGCTGTGTGCAGGGCTGCACTCAGCACCCAACGCTCTCGTCTATTATGGGCGCACTCATGGAGGTGGGCATTAGTAGCTCTGATAAAATGAGGGAATAGAGGCTGTGGGGTGGGGGTGTGCCTCACCAGAGTGGGCGCTCTGATAAGGATTGCGGGAGGAAATGCTGGGTGCCAAGCCAAATTTCAATTTCAGATGAACAACGAAAAACTTTCAGTATGAGTATCTCCTAACTAGTGTGTAGGACTATTTTTTTTTAAAATATAAGTATATCCCATGCAACAGTTGGGACATTCTTATACTAAAATAATTAGTCCTTCTCTATCTGAAATTCACATTTAACTGCACGGCCTGCATTTATATTTGCTAAGCCTGGAAGCTCTAGCTCAAGTGGTTGTCGAACACACAAATTTAAGCTAACCCAGGCCCTGATTTTGAGGGAGCCCCACAGAAGTGGGAGAGACAAGTCCCAGATGCAAATCCCGATCACTGTGGGCTTGAGGGAGCAGCAGGTGCCCCGGCCTGGAAGCTGGGGAGAGCCTGGTGTGTTTGGAGAGCTGCCAGATCGACAGGCCTGGAGTGTAGGGGAAGGGGCACCAGGGCTGGTGAAGAGGTTCCTCCTGAAGTGTGGTGAGCAGGGCCGGCAGGGGCGAGAAGCCTGAGCTCTGGCCTTTCTTCACCAGACTCTGCAGAGACCCCATGGGCTGGCCCCACATCCCTCCCCAGCACACCCACCCTTCTCCGTCCCACCAAAGCTGCTCAGCTCTGGGGTCATGTTCGAGTTCAACTGGCCGCGCAGACTTAGACCACGCCCTTCTCCTCTCTGGGCCTCAGTTTCTTCATGTGTAAGATGAACGTGCCTCTTCTGGTTAACCGAGAAGGTGCTTGCACAGTACCTGGCAGAGGGGAGGCTCTGGAAACGTGAGTTGTTGGTGTTGTGAATGACTCACCCCCCAGGAGGGGCTTCCGCAGACGTGGTTTGGGTTCCATTGAAGGAAAATAGCGGCCATCAGGGCCAAGAGCAGTTTGGAAGGAGTGAGTCTCCTGTCATCGGAGGCATCCGACGGCTGCTGTGCGTCAGGCACGCCTCATGGGGGATGATGATGTTGAAGGTCATTTCCAATTCTAAGGGCTGGGCAGCAGGAGAGGAGTTCAAGGGCTTTGGAGTCAGACGGCGCTGGGTTCCAGTTCTGCCCCCTGTACGCCATGTGACCTTGGCTAACTGCCGGCCTCACCCTGCAGCCCTCAAGTTACGGCCCCCGTGAAGGCGATCAGCAGTGCTGCCTCCCAGGATAAAGGTGACCGTGTTTGCCAAGTGCCCGGCACAGAGCAGGTGCCAACGAGTTGTGGGTTCTAAGGAGCGTCTCCCTGATGTGGGAACGGAGGCTTTGGAGGAGCCTTTCATGGGGCCCTGCCGGGAGCCACCCATCCCCTCCCCGGTTACTCTGGCTGTCCCCCAGCGTGTGGGGCGAGGCTGTGGTGATGGTCGCCCAAGTGTTCTGAGTCCAGAGGGGACCGGGGGGAGGTAGCAGGTCCAAGGAGAGAGCCCGCCAACCCCCGGGATCTCCCCAGCACCCTCGGGAGGATTGTAGGGCCGAGTCTGGGCTCTGTGCTTTGGGGCAGCTGTGAACCTGACGGGCAGGCTGGGCGCCGGGCCAGGCTGCCCTCCGGGCTGCATTGTGCTGCTCCGGGCTGCTTGGGCCTGGGGGAGCTGCCGGCCCAGGACGCAGACGCGTGCACGGAGGCTTTCGTTTTATGAACTCCTGGAGGGTGGAGGGTGCACAGAGATCTGTCCAATTAGCAACTTTTGGGGAAACTGAGGCCCAAGAGGGGTGGGACTTGCACAGGCTTGTGGGTATCCGGCACCGTGGGGCAGGCCGCCTCATCAAGAAGCTGGCAGAGCAGAGGCCCCAGACGGATGGGGCCACGGGACGCCTCCCCACTTCATTCTAGCCAGCCAACTTGTGCCTCGTCCCGGGGTCAGTGCTCACGGGGTGTCACCCTGGGGGCTGGAACTCTTGTCATCCCCATTCCACAGGGAAGGAAACTGAGGCCGCCCTGTTAGATCAGAAGCAGCAGAGCAGGGATCTGAGTCCAAGTCCACCTGAGGCCTCGGTCTGTAGTCATTTCCCCCTTTGCCATCTGACCTCCGTCCTGGTCCCAGCCGGACTCTGTCTTGGAGACGTCAGGTGGCCGGGCCGGTGGGGGGCCGTCATGAAGAACTTCTTACTGTCCCAGAGGCCGAACGTGGCAAATGAGTTCAAGAAGTGTTTTGGGGGGCGAGGCACATCTGGCCTGCGTTTGCACAGCCTGAGAGTAAGAATCGTTTGTATATTTTTAAAAAAGGTTGGCAGAAATACAAAGCAGAATATGTAACAGAAGACCGCACGCGGCCCACAGAGCCCCCAGATACTACCATCCGTCTCTTTGCAGAACATGTTGGCCGAGCCCTGGTTCGGATGGGGGGTCTGGTGCCTTACAGAAGTGAGGCGGCCTGGGGACTGACACCCCCCCCCCGAAGTCCCTAACGCCCTAAGCCATCCTGTGCCAGAGGTCACACTGCTGAGCACCGCTTTGTTGGGAAACACCCGCAGTCTGACTCCCCAGCGTGTCCGTGGGTCCGTCCATTGAGGTGGTGGCCAGGCTCCGGCCGGGGGCTGCGGGAAACAGCCCCGTGACCAGGGAAGTGGGGTGTCGGTGTTGCTGTGGGAGTCGGAGTGGCCGAGAGGCCCCCGCGGTAAGTGCCAGTGGCCCGGCAGCTCGGGGAACCCACCGTCTCACCCAGCAGCACATCCAGAGCGGGGGGCCCGGGGCGGGGAGCAGATCCCACGTCTCGGCCAGGCCGTCAGGGGCCGGGCTCTCTGCGGGCCGTGGCTGTTGGCTCTGCCCCCCAGGCTGGCTGCCCGCGGGGTCCAGGCGTCACACCAGCCCGTGTGATTCCTGCGTCCTCTTCTTGGGAAGCCTCTGTGAAAGCCTCCGGAGGCTTTCCCTCAGGTCTCAGGGGTCAGGAGCTTGGCTCAGACGAACCCGAGTGTCCCTGGGGCTCCCCCAGCAAGGGCAGGGCGGGATGCTGTCGGGTGGGCAGTGACCCTGCCTGCCGCAGTCCATCCTGGGGCTCCCGGCACGCCTCACTCCTGCGCTCTCGCTAACAGAACCGCTCACGTAGGCCACCGCGCTCCACACTGGACGTGCCTGCGCCCCGTGGCCACGGCCATCCCCGAGGGTCCTGTTTCTCCTCGCTCTGGCTTCAGAGTCTGGGCAGGGGCATCCGAGGGGCTGAGGGAGGCTGGGAAGGCGAGGGCCTGGACAGGCTTCGGGGGGGAATGAGGCGGGGCCCCGAGACTCACAGGTGGGTTCAGACGCTGGGTAGTCGGGAGGCCAGACAGAAGGACAGCTGTCCACCTCAGACAGACTGGCGGTGACCTGGAGGGACAGAGAGTGCTTCAGCCTCAGCCGGCCTGAGTCCCCTCATCTATGAGGACATAAGATCCCCAACAGCAGGATTAAGTGATTATGACCGCTGAGTGCTGAGCAAAGTGCTGTCACCGACCACCCTGCGGCCGTGACGGGGAGCCGCCGGTGCCCTCTCGGTTCACAGGACGCGGGGCCTGGCTGCCACGAGATGCGAGGTGCGGACACTGCCTGGGGGTGGAGTCCTGGCTCCGGGCATGGCCCCCGGTCCCCAGCACCTGAGTGAGCTTGGGGGGGCTGCTTGCTGCCCGACCCTACTGCGTGCCACAGTCCTTCCTGGGCAGCCACCAGGGTCTTCCGGCCCCAGCCCTCTGCTTCGGGAACCCTCTATCTCTCGCCTACTCTGCCTGCTCTTCCATGGCCTCGTGTGGCCTCATTCCCCCATTTTACAGTTGGGCACACCGAGGCCCCAGTTAGGGGTGATGGAGGGACCTTTAGGGCAGGGCTCAGTGAGTGCTTTCCAGAGTCTGGTGCCT
Organism: Halichoerus grypus; assembly: GCF_964656455.1. NCBI lineage: Eukaryota > Metazoa > Chordata > Mammalia > Carnivora > Phocidae > Halichoerus > Halichoerus grypus. The sequence goes on from NC_135716.1 coordinate 173,837,813, forward strand.
TTTTCTTTTCTTCACACGTAGCCTTCGTTGTTTTTCTAATTCACTTTTATTCTAGAAGCTCTCCCCACAGACAGCTTTCCCCTCCAGCTGTGGCTTCTCGAAGAGTTCAGGTCAGTGGTCTTGGAGGACGTTCCAGGGTGGGTTTGTCTGGTTGCATCTGTGAAAGGTCATTTAACTGCTGCTTCTAACCGTGGTATGTCCTGTAAACGGGAGGGCAGGGCCAGCGGCTGGATCGGGGTCTTTTCGTGACGTCCGGCAGGCGCGGCTGAGGCCGGGGACTGTGTCTGCCGGCCCCTCACGTCCATCCGAGGGCCCGGCCGCTAGGGATGCCGTCGGTCACTTGGTCAAGGAGGGCACCACGCAGCTGACCGACGGCCCCTCGGCCCCACGAGCACCGCACTCCCTCCTCCACCGCTGTCTTCTGAGCGCGTTGTCTGTGCCACGGGCGGGGGCGCCTTCCGCTTGGTGTCCGCTGAGCCCGGGAGTGGACAGGAGCTAGGGCTCGTGTTGGAGGATGGAGGGGACATGAGGGGCGGGAAGGGGCCACGAGCGTGGGGCAAAGGGAGGGGACACCTGGGCTGAGTCGTAAGCAACTAGGAGGACTGAGACCAAGGTGCAAGGGGCAGCAGGGGCAGCGCATTTCGGGCCAGACAGCAGAGGCGAAGGTGGGAGGGTCAGAAGCAGCACGGGATTATGGGGGATTGCAGGTGTGTGTGGGGGAGCACCAGGGTCACCCCGCGGGAGGAGCGTGCGGCCCAAAGCCCGTGGCCGGGCACCCTGAGACCTGCGTGCCTGCTGAACACACTGCCGCCCCTTCCCGAGGCTGCGAGGCTGCTGAGCTGAGCTCTTGGCGGAGCCACCTGCCGGGTGGGAACCGCGGGGCTGCCTCCCACAAGTCCTCCGCCCTGTCTCCACGGTGGCATCCCTGTCCAGGGCATCTGCCAGCTCGGGCATCGTAAAACCTGCTCAGAGAGGGGCTCCTCCTCCCTCCGCCCCAGCTTGGCCCTCTTTCCACCTCGTCCTCCAGAAAGCCTCGCTGGCAAAACCCGAGGGTTTCCTGGCTCCTGGCCTCCTGGCAGACACGGACGTGGGCCCCAAAACAGCCCCTCGGTCTGCGGACAGGCCCGGGAAGGGCGGGAGGTCCAGGAGCTGTGACAGAAGCATCTGACGCATCTCAGCCCGCCTTCCTCTGGAGTCGGGGGCAGCCTGTTCTTCCTGCCCCACCGCCAGGACAGCACCCATCACTCTCAGTCGAGCAGGTCCCTGGCCAGATGGCAGTGACGTCACCTTCTCTTGGGCAAGCTTCGTCTGCCAGGGCGGGGTCCCCGCCAGGTGGAGGCTGGTACATGTCTGGGCACCTGAGCCAGGCAGGCCGGGGGCACAGGGAGGCAACCACCCAGCCAGGATCCTGAGTTCCCTGTCCCTTGAGTCTCGTGAGTGCGGGCCACGGTCCTCCCCTGATGGCCTGGACCCTGGTCTCCACGATGCAGGAATTCTCGTCTACGACTCTGCATCCAAAGGTTCGAGTCAGGGCAGCTGAGTCTCAGGAGATGGAGGAAACTGAGAATTCGCTGGGTGCATGTTCCTAAGTGCCAGGATGGGGATGGGGGGGTCAGGCAGCTGCCCCCCAAAGGCAATGGGGTCGCCTGGCCTGTGAGGAGACAGCTGTATCCACACTGACCTTTCTGTTCCTCCAACAAGCCAAACCCTTTCCAACCCCAGGGCCTTTGCTTGTGATGCACGCTCCCTCCTGAGCCTCATAGACGCCTTTGTGGCCTTCGAGGCTTGTTCACGTGGCATCTCCTCAAAGGGGCCTTTCCCAGGTACTTGTCCAGGGCTGCCCTCTGTCCTCTCTACCCCATCGCCCTGATTTACTGTCTCTGGGGCACCTGTCCCATTCCGAAGTTGCCAGGTGGATCCGCTTGGTTGTGTGTTAATAGCTGGCCTCCTGTCTGGCTGTCTCCTGGTCCCAGCTCTCTCTGGCTTGGGTGTAACTGTAGCTTTAAGCATCAGCTCCCTGGTACCCGAAACCCCGAGGCAGGAACGCAATCCTGTTCTCTCTGTACTCTTGGCATTGAACTGGGGACACCTGAGGATATTTCTACCAGTAGCCTCACGGTTAATTTGGCCTTTCAAGGACGAGCACCTAAGGGAAACTGAGGCAGCTCTCAACTCATTTCTATCCCCAGCCCCATCTTCTGGAACTGTAGGAAGGAGGAGGGAAGGAAACCAGGAGTGGCCTGTGGGAGGCTCCCCCAGGACAGTGGCTTTCATCCCTTATTCTTTTCCAGCCAAACTAAATAAAGTGCCCCCCCCAAACTCACCCTCACCCCGTATCTGAAGAGAAGCCCTAAGGTCTAGCTCTGGGGACATTGTGTCAGTGGGAGCTGGAGTCCTACCTGCCTGACATGCCCACCCCCCAACAACAAGTGGGCCATGGCTGCATGTAGAACAGAATAATTACCACTGGCCAGAAATAATAGTCTCATTTTACAGATGGGGAAACTGAGGTCTGGCGGGAGTGATGGGCCCTGGCAGCGCCACCAAGGACCTCTGCACAGGCCTCTTCCCCTTGGCCTTGCCATGCCCCGCCAGCCATGCACCCCCCTGCCGGCCTGTGGAGGGCCTTAGTGTGTGGCCCGCCCTTTCCCGGGACCCCAGAGGACCCTCAGGGCCAGAGTCTGCCTCGGATGGCCCCGGGGCTGGCTATGGCCCTGTCCTCCGCTCTGGGGGAGAGGATGCACTGGGGAGGTGCATTCAGCTTTCTGAAGGGGTTGTGAGGAGGGGGACCGTGCCAAGACTCAGTGCCCCTTCCGTGGAATTTGGGGGACAAAGGCTGTTCCCACCGTGGGGAGTGGTGTCCCTGGCAGGCCAGGGAAGAGGCTCTGTGCTGAGGTCAGCGTGGGGCTGACTCACGCAGGTGCCTCTCCCAGGGGCCCCGCGGAGTCGCCCTGGCTGCCTGAGCCTGGCCTCCCTGGGGCTCCCACGAGGCAGCCTGGTGGCGCGGGGCCCCGTACACGTGCGGGCTGGAGTGTGCCGCCCCTCTGCCCGGCCCCCCTGCCTGTGACGAGGCCTGAGCGATGTCACAAGTGCTGGGCTGGGGGAGCTGCCCTCATTCACCGGCAGGCCCAGGCCCCGGGCCTGCTGACTTGGGGGTTTTGTGCTGCATTGGGGCCGGGCCCGCCCTTTGAGGAGGATGTCTGTCCTGGGGGCTCCTGGCATTCACGGAGGAGAATGGGGCAAGCGAGGAATAACCCCACACAACACACAGATCACCCCTTAGTTTGCTGGTCCGGTTAAAGAAAGTCGGCAGCCAGGCTTCTAGGAAGAGAGGGTGTGGGCCCAGCCCCCCACCGTTGGTGGGCACCACAGTCACCCGTGCGGCCTGCCCCAGAGGGTGAGCTCTGAAGGGCAGGGACAGAGCCGCCCTGCCACGCCAGCTGTGACCGGAGCCCCACACTTGGGGGTCCTCGGGAGGCGCTCAGGGCCGAGGGAAGTGGAGCGGTGGGGTGCCGGGGGAGGGGAGGTGCAAAGGGTCCAGTGGATTCCCGGGCTCACACCCGCCGGCTGTCAGATTTCTTTCCCAGTCTGAGCTCTGGTTTCACTGACCACACAACGGGTTTGCTGAGCCTGCCCTCCTAGAGCTGGCGTGAAGACTCAGCGAGTTTACAGAGGGCTTTGTAAACTGTGAAGTGCGGAAAAAATGGGGAGCTGCTTTTATTACCTGCCACGGGCAGGCAGATGCCTCGTAATTCCTGAGTTCCTCCCCAGCTCGAGGTGGAGGTGCCTGGCCTCCCTCCCCAGGAGAACCTGTCCTGGCTGAAGCTCAGAGCGTCCTCAATTCCAGTTCCAATTTCCAGCTGGGGAACTTCCCTTGGAGACAAAGTGTGCTCCTCCTTAGGACTTGGAAGAGAACACAGTGGTGAGCTTAGGGTCTGCAGAGCTTAGGGTCTGCAGCAGAGAGACCTGCTTTTGAATCTGCGCTTTGCTATTTACTAGCTCCGGTAAGGAGAGCGTCCATGGGGGTAACAGTGGTCCAGAGGATAGAGCCTGCCCAAGGCAAGAAGGCCACCCCATGGAGGGTTGGCCTAGTGGGGGTACTGGAGCCCAAAAGGGGTAAAAGTTTGTCCACATGGGGGAGTGGCCCCGAGGAGATGCCAGAGCGCGAGAGGGTTGAGGAGGGCATCCCGTGCATGTGCGGGGGGCCAGGGGGTGAGTTGGGGGCAGCAGTGGGAAACTGGTTACCGAATTGGTAAATATGCTAAGGATAAAGGAAGCCAGACTTTCACGTCAGAGAAGGGAGCTGCAGGTCCAGAAAGGGAGAGAAAGGAAATGAGCCCTGTGCTGTTAGACTGGAATCTGAGGTGTCCACGTGTATGCGTGGTTTTCAGTGTGAGAGATACAGAAATAAATACAGATTGAAATGTGTGCATGAGGTGCGCCCCACGCAGACACACGTGTGTGTATGTGCACATGTGTGTGTCTGTACAGAGAGATTTCCTGCCCCTGCCCCCTGCTCTGTCTGCGGAGAGGGCCCGGGAGCAGCAGCTTCCCACTTGCAGTGAGCACATCTAGCACCCATTTGTTGGCCTTTATGTACCATTCTCCACTACAGGAACCAGGGTTCTTTGGAGACATGGCTGATTCTAAGGGAAAGTACAGGATGCAACTGGGATATCTTGTGGCCGAAAGCAAGGAAATGCTCAGAGATTGATGGAGACATGCCCCAATGCCCCAGGAACCACTTCAAGGGGCACCCCCAGACCCTGGTTATGTTTATTATCACCAACAATGGTAATAGGGGATTGTAAGCTGTTGAATACAGTAAGAAGCCATGGGTCCATACTGCTATAACTCAGTAAGGGAATCAATTGAAAGTCTGACGAAGAAAGGGATCTTTACATAGTTTCAAAGTCTGTCGTCACAAAATACTTACTAATTCCAAGGAAGGTAGTAAGTTGTCAATGTCAGCTTCCTGACTTGAGGGTATTACTGTGGTTGTGTAGGGAAATGTCCTTGTTTGTAGAAAGTAAACGTTAAAGACTTTGGAATGATGGGGCCTCAGGAACAACTTACTCTCTTACTCAGGGACTTCCTCTCCAGTGGTTCTAGAAAAATCTTCTTCTTCTTATACATGCCAATTTTCTACAGGTTTTCAATCACTTCAAAGCTTTACAAGCTTAGTATAAAAGCAAATACATAAATGACAACAAAAGAATTCCAAAACGGAGGTGGGCTGAGTGCGGCACTCAGGCAAATCCTGACGTACTACGTGCTCACCTAATGTCCATAGTTATGCTGAGGTCTTTCAAGCTGCCTGCATCTCTTGGCCTTATCTTCTCTTTCTGCCCATCCCTGCCCCTTCCCTCCCTGCTTGAAAGTCACCTCCTCCAGGAAGTCCTTTAAGAAAATGTCATGGGTATCAGTGACAGTGGTCATCTGGCCTCTTGTGGGTCCTGGGCTCCTGCTTTAATTCACGATTGCTGATGGCACGAGAAGTGCAGAAGGTGGTTGGACTGGATGAAACCCCATCCCCAAGCTCTCCTCCTGCCCTAAATTTCCAGCATCTTCTAACTGGGTGTCTGCCCCTTTCCTCGGAGCAGGTGTGTTCCCAGACCGAGTCAAGGTCAAGGCCCTTCCCATCACTCCTGTCCCAGCATACCTGGGTTCATGGAGCCCTTGGCAGGGCCGTTCTTAAATGGGTTTGGCAAAAGGGGGGGCCTTATCCTTTTTCTCCATTTCCAGGAAACAGGGTTTCAAAAGCACACATGCTCACGCGATCCTGCAGGCTCGGCTGCGCAGGACTGCAGCACTCGCATTCCCTGGCCCCCGGGCTCCTTACCCACCGCTTCCCACACTGCCACTGGCCGGGGCGGCGCAGCCTGGGCGGGCACCAACGGAGGCCTCGCTTGGTGCCCGGCACTGAGCTGGGGGCTTTCCCCGCATTAGCTCATTTAACGCTTGCGTGTGATGAGGCCACTACGGTTACACCCCACTCTACAGGCGAGGGGAGGGGGGCTCCCGGAGGCCATGCTTTCTCCGAGGGCCCCTACCAGGCACCTGGCCGGCAGCTTTGCATACAGCTGCTCGCTTCATCCGCACGGGACGGTCCACAGGAGGACCCTGGGGAGGTCCAAATTACTTTCTTCATTTTTTTAGGGGGCCCAAAGCTTCTACAACTCGAGGGGGACGCTAAGGTAAAGAATACAAAAATATTTTGCTTTTGCAAATTATACAAACACACAAGCGAGTGAGCCCTTGTGGGGGCTCCTTCCTGGCCTTGGGAGCTCTGGGAGCTCACGCACCCCTCGGCTCTCTGGTAAATCTACCTGTGCTCAGAGAAGTGCGGTGACTTGCCCGGGTCTCTCAGCTCACGAGGAAGGTTCGACCCAGATTCCTGGGAACCTTCCCTCTCCTGTCCTCTCCCCGGGTCACATTCTGGATCTTGCCACATTCTCAGAGTGAGCCGGGCCAGGGGAGGGTGGGGCTCTGTCTGGCTTCAGGGTGGGGCAAGTTAGAAACCCCAGGCTTGGAGCTTCCCAAGAGTCCAGGTTCTTGGGCCCTGGGACCCCCAGACACAGATTTTGTGGGCGGCGCCTGGGAATCTGTATTTTCAACAGGTGCCCAGGTGAGGTGGATGCAGTCACCCCTGTGGGGACACCTGGCTCCCAGACACCCCCTCCTGCCCCTGTCACCTCTGTGTTTGGCTCCCTGCCAGGCTGGATCTGGCATTGTGGCTGAGGTCCAGGTTAACAGCCGTGGGCTGAGCGGGCCTCACTCCTCAGGTATGCAATTAACAGCCCTGAGAACAATGCCCTTGTTTTAATCATTACAGCTCCGAGTTGCCTGGTAATTTGCCGCTGCTTTTACTGCAATAACAAGCTCTGGCTTGGGAACAGGGGGCGGAACTCTCTCCTTTCATCCTGGCATTCCGAAACACCTGCTCAGGGGGCTGTGGGAGAGCAGGGGAGATGCCTGGCACCGCCTGGGACAATCTGGCGAGTCTTCCTGGGGGAGGTGGCTGCTGGCTGTCCACTGGCAGGATCCAGAAAAGGGCTGGAATTTGGCCCCACACTGGGGATATAATGGTAGATGGCCGGGGGGGACACCACCCCTGCCCTTGTGGGGCTCAGTCTGTTGGAGGCCAACAAGTAGAGAGGCCAGTACACTCAGAGGGGCAGATGAGGTAGCGGTCAAGAGGGCCCCCAACTCAGTTGGGGTGGGGCCGGGATCAGAGCAGGCTTCCTGGGAAGAGATGACATCTCCATTGAGCCCTGAAGGGTGAGTGAAGGTGGGCCAGGTGAAGGGGGGGGGAGCAGGCTGGGCATATGGCTGTTCTGGTCAGAAGGAACAGCAGGTGCAAAGACCAATGAGACTGGTGATGCAAACTGGCCTCATTGGCCGTGCTGAGGGTTTGGACCCCAACTGAAGAGTGACGTGTGGTGGATTCTGGTTTTCCAGAGGTGGCTTGTAACACTATTTCCCATCTCTCTTGCTCTTCTTTCAACACGACCTTGACCTTCCTCCCATCCAATGCTGGGTCTATGTCCCCTGCCCTTGAACGTGGGTGGAGTCTTGTGTACGGTGGAGCTTTGTGTCTAGCACTCTGTGATCTCCAAGTTGAGGTCATAAAAACGCCTTTCCATCTCGCTCTCTTGGGATACTCACTCTTTGAACCTGGCCGTCACGCTGTGAGGAAGCCCAAACGAGTCCACTTGGGAGAGACCATGTGTAGGTGTCCAGCCCACAGCATTGCTGAGGTCCCGCTGACAACCAGCACCAAGCAACAGCCACACGTGTGAGCAAAGACTCCTCCAGATGGTTCCCAGGCCCACCCCTCGAGTCACCCCAGCCTTCCAGCTTTACCAGCCGAGGCCCCAAACATCACCAAGCAGAATTAAGCCATTCCCCAAATGCCCGGTCGGCGCTTGACCACAGACTCTGAGCGTAGTAACGTGGTTGTTTGATGGCACTAAGTTGTGGGTACTTTGTTGCTCAGCACTAGTAACCCGCGCGGATGGCGCAATGCCACAGGACTCATGCGGGGAGCCAACGGGGTCGGAGGGATGCGTTCGAAAGTTCATCTGGTCTGCGGTGTGGGAGGTGGGTTGGCGGGGCTGAGACTGGAGACGGGGGGCTTGGTCAGTGATCGAGAGGAACCTCGAAGCCCCAGCACCGAGGCCACGTTCGTCCAACCCCCAGCAGCGCGGGAATGCCCGTCACCCCGTGCCCAGTGACCGATCGGCCTCCGCCTGCACACACCCGGGGCCCTGACGCTCCCACGTCCCCAGGCTGCCCTTTCCTCTGTCCCTCTGAGTGTCACAGTGTTCTATCTCGGGTCGAATCGCAATCTGCTTCCCTGAAGCATCTCTGTGTCAGATGGACGTTGTTCTGTCCCCAGGATTCCCCTGCAGCCCCTCTCTTCTGTTCTGTTCTTCAAGGATGTGACGACCGGAACCCTACAGCCGACTCTTCTGTAAGATGAGCCACTCCGGCTGCTCCTCACATGGCTTTGAGCTGAGGACCCGGGTTTGAGTCTTGGCTCTGCTACCTCTAGAGAACAGGGATAACAGGAGTGCCCGCCTCCTCTCACTGTGTGAGGTGACATGTGAGTGTGCGGGAAGCATCCGGCGCAGGCCGAGGACTCGGCGTCAACTCGGACAGTAGGGCCGAAGCCGGGTCCTGCCGCCTCTCATGGCTGTTGAGAAAATCCAATGAGGCCGAGGGCAGGAAAATGCTTTACAAACGGAATTGCCAGGATGGGCAATGCTGTCGCTCTTCTATTATTGTTTTGAAGCAATTCAGCATTGGCCTCACCTGCTCTTGGGGACCAGGTGGTGGCCAAGGGGGTGAGGGCCATCCTTCAGGGGACACTGGGAGGACAAAGGCGGCCCTGTTCATGGCTGTCATCCTCTCTCCATCCTGGCCCGCCAGGCTCACCCTTTCCGCCTCGGTGTGAGGTCACGGTCAGTGGCAGGGCTTTCTGTAAGGGCCGAGGGTGCTGAGGGTGCAGGGGGGCTGGGGTGATGGTGCGACTGGGGTTCACAGATCCCCCATCTCTCCTTTGTACCCCAAGACCCCACGAGGACACCTGACTTTGTCCAGGCTTCCCCGGACAATACCTGGGCAGGTCCACCAACCTGGATCGTGTTGACTCAAGTGGCTTGGGCTTCCAGAGATGGGAGGGAACAGTGGGGGCTCCTGGGGCCCTTGTGGGGAGGGACTGGAGGGTGAGGGTCCTGCCTCCCCCATCCTGGCTTCAACCCCAGCATCTCCATCTGGATCTGATTTACATAAGACTTTGAAAAATATATTTTTTTTCTTTTAAACTAAAACAAGGTTTTAAAAGATTTGCTCCAGTCCACTGCGCCTAGAGAGGGGAAAGGATTGCCCAGGTCACTAGCCAAGCAGTGGTAGAAATGCAACCAGAATCGGACGGAGTAGCGATCAGCTCACCGCTCCCACCAGCACGGATCGCCGGAGATCCGCGTTACGCGTGGGGCGCCAGGGCTGGACCGCGTCATCCCAACTAGCCAATCCGTGTGCTCCATTTCTCCCGCCACAGGGGTTGGCTCAAGGGCGGACACGTGAACAAAGCAGGACCAATCAGACTGAGCCTCAGGGCTTGAGCGGGGGTGATGGGGAGGAGCCCGGGGGCAGGACTGAGCCCCCCGAGTGGGGCTGGCTCTGCAGCGGGCCCGGGAAGGGTGGGCGCTTGGTGATTTTTAGAGCAGCTGTATCCAGCCTCACCTGCTGCCAGACTTTTGGCCTCTTTATTGTCTGGGCCCGATCTTTGTTTAGCTGCCCCACAGTGCAAGTGACGGTATCTTCCTGCAGATGCCGTGTTCCTTTCCAGGCCTGGGTTGTTGCCAAGACCGCTGGGCGCTTCCAGGCTCTTGGCCCTTTGACCTCTGAGCAACCTCCTCGGGGTTGCTTTCAGCCCCCATCCTCAGAAGATGCTGGCCGTGGGACGCGGGCAGACGCCCACACGGGGCTCCTTGCCCTGCCCTTGGAACTGGTGGGGCTGCCTTTCTCACCGAGGCCACAGCCCCTCAGCCCACCCACCACCCCCAGAGCCACAACCCCGGGCACTTCAGACCCTGAATCATCCACCCACACAGGCCTCTGCTCCTGAGCTATGAGGAAGATGCCTTCTCAGCCGAATTCCCCGCTCAGCCTCTGGCTGGGGGTGGCACAAGGAAAGCTCAGAAGGGGCTGCCTCCCAGCCGGTCATGACCCAGCTGGGCCCCAGGTGCCTGGAGGTCACCCAGGGGCTCTTCCCACAAACTGGAGCCAGGCTGCCCGGGCTCGGATCCTAACAATGCCACATGCTAGCTGTGTGGCCTTGGGCAAGTTACCTCACCTCTCTGTGCCTCCGGGCTCCTGCAAAATCAGGATGCTGCATGACAGACTCTTGGACGAAGAGCTGACATACATCAAGGGCTTAGAACAGCAACGCTGGGCCCGTGCCTGGTGCTCTATAATGTTCGCGATGGTTAGGATCCCTGTTTCACAGATGGCAAAACTGAGGCTCAGAGACAATGACGAACTTTCCCAGAGCACACCGCGGAGCGGGCCGGGTCTGTGTCATTCCAGAATCAATGACCCATTTTATTGCTACTTGAGTGGTATTTTATTGCCCTCAGCACATCACCTGAATGGCTTTCTGCAGCTGGGACCGGCCAGGGCCCTGGCGTTCAACCCGAGGCAAACGCCTAGGGACCCCAGCCTGGCCTCTAATCCCGTCACGGTACTTTAGGGGAGGCCCTAGAGGTTTTCCATATCGGCGCCGTCCAGTATGGTGGCCACTCACCACGGGGCTGTGAGGCCCTGGGGCCGGGGCTCGTCTACCTTGAGCTGGGTTCAAAGTCTAAAATGCGTACTGGATTTGGAAGTTGCAGTACAAATGAAGAATGAAAAATCTTACTGCTTTTCGATATTGACTATGTGTTGAGCTGATAATATTTTGGATATAGTGGGTTAAACAACATGGATTATTAGAATAAATTACACCTGTTGATTTTTCCTTCTTTATGTGGCTGCTAGGACATCCGTGACTCACTTTGTATTTCCACCGGACCCTGCCGATCTAGGCCATTATCCCATTTTACAGGTAAGGCAAGGGCGGCTCAGAGGTGTGATTTGCTCAATTTCGGGGTTTCCGAAGGCGGGGCTGGGCCTTCAAGTCCCGCCCCGTGGGCTGCTTTGGGAGGCGGGAGGGGGGCTGCACCCCGTGATAGGAGGCTGGCCACAGAGCTGTCTTCTCCAGGCCACGGTGGCTCTGTCTGTCCCTCTCCAGCTGCCCCTTCCCCCCCCCCCCCCGCCCACACCACCTCCATGCTCCTGGCCTAGGCCATCGTGTCAGAGAATCAGCTGCCCTGGTGATTTCTGAGAGGCCCTGCGACCAGCCCCATCTGCCGGAGGGAAACACTGGCCATGCTGTTCTAGACAGGAAACCCATCTCTGCTTCCAAAGACGTCCTGGGATGGAAGCTCTATCACCCTTCTGACTTGGCTCATTCTGGATTCCAACACTGTCTCCTCAAAGTCTTCCTACTGTCTAACCCACACTCCTCATGCTGCAATGTGGGCCTCCTCCCCTGAGGCTGGCTCCTGAGGGATTTCTCAAGAACAGGTGGGGTGGGGTTATGAAAGAACAGCACAGAACATCTGGACGGGCAGCTCCTGGCAGAGGGAGCCGCTGCTCACCTCCCCGATGGTGGCGGCTGGGTCCCCCTCTCTCCCTAAGCACTCAACAGGGTGCTCTCTCCCTGTGGTCTCCTGAGCCCTCACTTCTGGGTGCCCAGAGCACGTTGTCACCCCATCCCCGGAAGCCACTTTATAGTAACGTCATGTAGATGACAGTGTAGGGCATTGACTTTTGAATATTTGATCACAACTTACAGTAAAAAAATATATTTTTCATCACGAACTGGTATACAACACACACACACACCTTGTTTATGAAGCAGGCCTTCCCTTGCTATGTGCCCTATATTTTCTTACTCTTTTCTACCTGCTTCTATTTATTATTTATTATTTTTTAAATTATTTTATTTTATTTAATTAAATTTTTTAAAGATTTTATTTATTTGATAGAGTTAGTGAGAGCAGGAACACAAGCACGGGGAGTGGGAGAGGGAGAAGCAGGCCCTCGCTGAGCAGGGAGCCTGATGCGGGGCTTGATCCCAGGACTCTGGGATCATGACCTGAGCCGAAGGCAGATGCTTAACGACTGAGCCACCCAGGCGCCCTGCTTCTATTTTTTAAATGCTGCTCTTAGTCTGCTACATTGATTTCACACCCCACTAATGGGTAACAACCTGCAGGTTGAAAAATGCTGGTCTACGTGGGCAAGAACTCAGGCTCTGGAGTTGTCTGTGCCTGGTTTCTGTCTGTAAAGGGAGCCTGCTCATCCATCCTGCATTTGGGGCTGTTGTAAGGGCTGGGCCCCTGGCACGCCGCAGGAACACAAGAAGCAGGTAACAGCTGGTACGGCTGCACAGATGTGCCCGTTCGGGAGGGTGGGCAGGGTGGGACTTCACCTCTGGGCTATGATTTGGGAAGCTGAGGCTGGATGCCTAGGATGGATATAGTCAAGTATACCATTAGATAGTCATTCCTTTGGCTTGACTATTGCCCTGCCCAACTTGAGTCCTTTTGTGTGTGGGTAGAACTTCTTGGGGAGCAGCTGCTCTCGGGTCCCCATGACTTTGCACTGACTCTCCCAGCCCTAAGGGACAGAGGGAAGGAAAACTGGGGGCACGAATGTGCCTGGAATATGGGGATGAGAGACTGGAAGGTTCTCTCTGGACACCCGGACATAATGCCTGGCCTCCCCTCCTGCTCCCCACCCTGTCGGGCCAGCTAGCCCTGACCTCCCCGCCGAAGCCACCCTCTGGCTTCACCACACACAAGCTGAGTGCTCTTGGGTTGGTCCCTGGCTCCTCTGAGCTCGAGGTGCCCCCTCTGTAACACCATGCTTGTACTCCCCGCTTCACTGCGTGGGGGTGTCAGGCTTCAAAGAAGGGGTGCATGCGAAGTATCCCACACCACTGCTGGCACGTAGTGGGACCCAAGACATCTTGGTTGGCCCTTCTCAGCACATCTCCCTTCCCTACATACTCCCTAAAAACCAGCTCTTGGGAAAAGATCTGCCACGTGAAGCAGTGAGTTCCCCATTATTGGAAATATCCAAAAAAAAAAAAAGGCCGGAGAACCAACAGAGTTGTTCTAGAAGAGGTTAAGATAATCCTGGTTTCCGGCACGGAGTAGGGGCTTCGTACACGTCTGTGGAATAAATAAATAAAGAACCGTGATTCCTGTATCGGGAAGGAACCCCGCTACAGCTGGGCTCCACTGCAGACTCCCCGGGCGGGGAGCTTGTCAGAGCTGGATGCTTGGCTCTCACCGCCCTGGATTCGGACTCAGTTGGTTTGCGGTGCACGGGGTGTTTGTGAAAGCTCTCTGGGTGATCCCACATTTGAGGACAGAACACCAAATTTCCTTCTAACCCCAAGATCGTGAGTCCGTATCACAAAGTCATTGACACTTTGTGTAAATTTAAGTGCAAGTTATCTCCTACACTGTGTGATAGAGTAAACGGTTTACGAAATAATCTCAGATGGCAGAGTCCAGCTGGGTTTTCTAAGTAGAAAGTGTTCAGCTGAGTCCGCTAAGCCTTAATGCTGAAGGTGAGTGGTCCATCGGCATCTACGTAAGTGGTTCAAGAGGGTCCACGAAGCACACCCTGGATGCAGAACCTTCGCGAACCACTGAATTGAACCAGGAGTCTCCAGTTTGATGGGAGAGGCCTGGCCCCTGACTCAGGGGTTCCCGGTCTGTTGGGGGAGGCATAGCCCCTGCCCTCATCCCCAGCCTAGGGATGCCTGTCTGTGCTCCAGCTTCATCCAGTGTTTTTCTATCCATCACCCTCACGAAGTGAAGGTTCTAGTGAGGGGGGGACGTGGTCCCAGCTGCCAGGGCTAGCTCGAGTAGGTCATCTTTCCACCTTGAGGAACTTTCTATAGAATTCCTCTCCCTGGTATCCTTGGGCGGATGGGAGAGACCCAGTGACGGACTGTCCTTAGGGAATCCTTGGTCTGATGCCCTCCCGGGTCCCCGCCCTCCGGTGTCTGGGCAGGGGACCGAAGCAGAGTCCCTATTCCCTGGGAACCTCCTGGCCACGGGGGTTGGCAGCTCCACGGTGCCTTCAGCTCACCTGGTTGTAATTATCTCTTTGGTTGGTTGTCTCCTCCCTCAAACAAGAGCTCCTAATGGGCAGGGAGTCTATTAATTTTCTCCGGGTCCCCAGGTTTGCTGACTGACTGGCTGATGGACCAACGTAGTGAATGAACGAATGGGGAGGTGGGGGGGTTGCAGGCAGACCCTCAGAGAGGCAATGTTCCCTGCTTATTTGCCCCGGACAGCCTCGAAACCCTCCCGCTTCTCTCCTTGGAGTCCTTGAGTTCCCAGAGGATTGGGAACATCTGTGCATGTGTAGACTCTTTCACTGGCCTTGTGAAAATATGCCTGGAGGCCAGGTGGAGCCCTGAGGCCCCACAAGGGAAGGGTCACAACCCTGCAAACAGGCTCACTGAGCGCTTCCCAGCAGGAATCCTGTGGGGCCCGACAATGGGGGCTGGGGGGGGGGACAGCTTCCTCCTTCGTGGCTTTGTGGGGGATCCCTTGCCTCTGCTCTCTCTTGTGTGGAAAACCACACGTAGAAAGAGCTGGAAGGAAATGCACCCAAACAGAACAGCAATTGTCTTGGTGGGAGTAGGGGATCTATAATCACTTCTCTGTCGTTTCCAAAATTCCCAAGCATGGCCTGGATGACAAAGCCAACCTGCATCGTTCCATATTCGTGTGCCAAGCCTGCTCTGGTGAGCCCCCGCCATGGCTCTGCCTGTCCCCTCGGGGTTAGTTTAATTTCTTGAGATGCACTAGAATGTTCTCCAGGCCCTGCCTGCCAGGCGCCTACGGCTGCCCTGCTCGGTCTGAGCTGTTCCAGTGGCAGTGGCGGTGGGGGGGGCATCTCTTCCTGTTGCTGGCACAGGCTCCGTGCCAGGGGGTGGCCCGAAAGAGCCCCAGCGGCTACCCAGTACCTGTCACGATCTGACGGCTGCTCTCCAGGGGGGCCTCCATCGTGCTGAGGTCCTGGCAAAGGGGTGAGGGCAAAGTCACCTGCCCACAAAAGCTGCCACCCTTGTGAACTCTGGGCTTGTGTCTTCACCGGGCCCCGAGATCTTTCTCTCCTTCCTCAACCCATTCGTTCCTTTCTTCATCCACGTATTCAGCGTCTGGCCGCACTTTCCTGCCTGGCCTTCCTCGCCGCTTTTCTGGTTTCCTCTCCCGTCCCCTTCGCCTGTGCTCCCCCAGGAAGCTTCGGTGCATGCCCCCTCCTCTGCACCAGGCCCTGAACAAAGCACAGAGGCCAAACATTAAATCAACAAGACCCTGGCTTGAAAGAATGCCTCATCTGGTCGGGAAGAAAGACGGGTAAATGAGTAATCCGGGTGAAGTGTGTTCAGTGAAGCAGTGGGGCAGAGGAGCAGACAGGGTGGGGTGGGCCATGGCCCTATCAGGGCAGGCTGCCTGGAGGAGGCATTGCTTGCAGCAGAGGAGTCGGCCAGGGAGGGAGGGGAGAAAGACAGTCTGGGCCAGGGGACGACAGGGCTGCTAGCACCACCGGGGTCACC
Source organism: Halichoerus grypus (assembly GCF_964656455.1). NCBI lineage: Eukaryota > Metazoa > Chordata > Mammalia > Carnivora > Phocidae > Halichoerus > Halichoerus grypus. The sequence continues at coordinate 173,853,513 of NC_135716.1, forward strand.
CTCTCCCCTTCCCCTCCACCCTGCCCCTCACCTCCTCCCAGAACCACTGTACGAGGTCACCAGGTGGGGGCAAGGTGAGAAGGGGAATTCTTACCAGCCACTGGGTGGGAGGCTGCTGTGCGGTGAAATTCAGAGCTAAAGTCAGCTATGGGGATTATCTGGGAGCCTCAATTATCCTGGCTTTAATTTATCTGTCCATCTCTTCCTGGCTTTATTGCAGGGAGTTCATGTGATTATCTATGATATTGCTTTGGGCGGGACCCAGACAGCCCAGAAAAATCAGCCCCCTTTTCCCTTCTAGATCCCCCCCCCTCCCTGCCTGGGGCTTCAGGTCAAGGGGGCGGATCCAGCTCAACTGGGCGTGAGGCACAGAGCCCTCAGCTCTCCGCAGAGGCTGCTGATAAAACTCCTCCATCATGAGGTGACCTGCCTCCCAGGAGGGTTTGTTTGCTTTTAAAACAAGAAATAAATAGAAACTGACTGTTACACCCCATGGCAACCTCCCAGAAGGTATTGAGTATTCTGTGCTGAACTCCGGGGAGGGGTCCAGAAATGCCAGCTGATGTGACCCGAGTGAGTGCAAAGCAGAAAGAGGTCTCAGTGCTGTAGGGAGGGGGCTGGGATGTGTGGCCAAGTCTTGGCTCCCAGTGACCACCTGCTTTGCAAACTCTAATATTTGGCTTGCTTTGGGCTCACCACTGGGACGATTTGGCAAGAGAACCCAGGAGTCCTGATTTAAGGGCCAGATGGAAGTATCTCATCCTGGAGAGGTCCTTGGAGAAATGAGGTGTCAGGAGGCCCCTACCCCCAGGCCCCCCACCATGCCTGGCTGGGTCCCATCAAATTCACAGCCCAGTGCTGAGCTGGGCCCTGACTGTAGGGTTTGGGGGGGGGGGGGTTGGATATCTGCACCAGGTGGGTCCTGCCAGGGAGATCTGAAAACACAACCAGCTACACAATTTAGTGGGGGCCCAGTGCAAAATGAAAATGTGGGTCCCTTGTTCAGAAGTTATTAAGAATTGAGGATGGTGGAGCAAAGGGCCCCACACAGGGTCACTCTCTCCCTCCCTGCAGGGCTGGCTTGCTCATCCCCTGGAGCTGCTCTAACAAACCAGGGGGCTTGAAATGACAGGAACACATGTCTCACAGTTCTGGGGGCTAGAAGTGTCAGCAGGGTGGGCTGCTTCTGAGCACCCCGAGGGACACTCTGATCCAGAGCTCCTGGTGGGCGACAGCCTGGGGCATCCTTGGCCTGTGGGAGCATCCCCCTCCCCACCCTGGGCTCTGCCTGCACCTGGCCATCTGCTCCCTGAGGCCATCACATCTTTCCTCAGAGCATGTCTGCACCTGTGTCCAAATGTCCTCTTTCTAGAAGGCCATTAGTCATGTTGGGTTAGGGCCCATCCTAACGACCCCCATTTTACTTGATTATCTCCATAAAGACCCTATTTCCAGAGAAGGCCATTTTCTGAGATACTGGGGGTTAGGACTTCAGCGTATCTTTTTGGGGGACACAGTTCAGCCCATAACACGGGCCCAACCAAAAGGCTCCCTTTGGTCGGTTCAGCTGGGGGACATTAAGAGACGCTTGTCTGTGCCCGGCTCTCTCCAGGAGCAGGTGAAGCTGCCTTGGAGGGATTTCTCGTCCCCCTAGAAGCTTCGGAAGGAGGCAGAGTGGTCCTCAGGATGTAGCGGCCGGCAGACCTCTAGAGGTCTAGAGTTCCCGGTGTGACTTTGTGTGGGACGCAGACCCTGACCACCTCCGGCTGTGTCATAACCTGCCGTCCCCCGGGGCCCGCACCCACCCAGCTCCCGTCTCCTCACTGCGGGTCCTGTAAGGGGCTCTCAGGAATAGCCCTTGATCCTGTCCCTTTTTCCAAAAGGACGCTGCCATGGGGCCCGTGTTGTGCAGCTGAAAGAGAGGGCCTTTGTCTCCTGCACGGCCACGGATCAGCCACTAACCTTGAGTCCCCGGCCCCCACCCCAGTCTCTGTTTCTCCACCTGCAAAATCAGGTCGCCAGGGCCCGCCACACCGCAGGGGCTCAGTGAGAGGCAGCAATTTGAACCCCATTTTCAGGTATCTTGGTAGAAAAGCCAGAGTCGGCCTTGGAGGAATAGAGGCCTCACAAACCCCTCCCCCTGGGGGCTGGGAGGGAGGCAGATGTTTGGGGAATGACGGGATGGGGTGCGAGGGATGGGTCCGGAGGGCGGGGTGGTGTCCTTGGCACAGGGGGCTTGGGCTGGGTTCGGGGCCTGCCACCTGGCACACACCTGGGGCTCTTGTTTTTTGGCTCAAACCAGGGATGGTGTCATCCATTCTTTACGAGTGATCATTAATTACCTCCGAGAAAAAGCACCAGCTCTGGGACTTGAGCCTTTTCCCTCCTATTTCTTTTCTTTTTCTTTTCCTGAGTGTAATATGCTCAGTAGGGACTTGTGGGAGGGAAGCAAGGCGTCTCCCCTTCCCTGACTCATCACCTTGCTTTCTGGCCCCCAAGCATGCACCTTGCCTGTTAAAGCTGTCCCAGGCGCAGCCCCTCCCTAGGAGGGCGGCCCCCACCTTCGTGTTTGCGAGGCCGACTCATCAGTGAGGTCACCCCTCGGCTTGGTGCTCAGACAAGCACCTTCTTGCCTGGCCTGCCCGGTTCCCACTGGCACCCGGCTCCACCCCAGCTGTCGCGTGAGCCTGGACCCTGCGCAGGTGGTCAGCTGTTGTTGGCTGATGCTGACTCTGGGCTGGGCTCCCATGTGGGCACCGGGCTGTGAGGATGAGGAAGGCCCAGTGCCTGCTGGGCCAGGGGACGTGTGCGCACGGAGACTTCCATGCACCGGACCCTTTGCCCTTGGCCGCGGGAGGGAATGGGGGGAGCAGCACCCGACTGCCCAGAGGTCAGGGAAGGTGATGCCGGACATGAGTCTTGAAGGATGGACCAGAGGCTGCCAGAAAGGGGGAGGGGGCATATTAACCAGCGGGAACAGCATCAATCAGAGGGAAAGCGTACAAAGGCCAAGAGACAGGTTTAGGGGAGCATGAGCGGTTTTCAGGGTGAGCCCGGGAGGAGTGAGCATGGGGCTGGCAGGGCCCGGACAGTGGAAGGCTCTCTGTCCCACCAAGGAGCTCAGGTCAGGGCAGCGGGGACCACGGGAGGAGTAGAGGCAGGGGAGAGACATGACCCGGTTCAGTTTTTAGGGCAGCGATGCTGGTGGCAGGGTGGGGAAGGTGGACGGTGGGTGGAGACAGGTGGCAGAAAGCCTGGCCGGACGCGGTCAGGGTCATTCGGGGAGGCAGAGAGAGGTTCTGGAGTAGGAGGCACAGGGGCACAGAAGGAGGGGATGGGCTTGGCGAGCTCGGGGCCCCCGGTCCCTGGAAGCAGCAGGTGCTTTTCCTAGCGGCCACCGCCCTTCCGTTGTTTCTGGCCTCCGTGCCACACTTGTCCACGATGTCCCCCATAAGTCGGCTCAGACAACGTGTCCCGACGCGTTCAGGCCCACCCTCTGGTCTGTGTCTCCCCCCTGTCGCCCTGAGGACGGAGGGGAGTGGGAGGCTCCCGCTGGATAGATGAGGGTTCAGGTCAACAGGCCCAGAAGCGTCCTAAGCTCTCCTGCTTCTCAGGGGTGGGTGGGCTCCAGAAACAGTCCCCCCACCCCAACCCGGGGCCCTCCCACTTCACTGCAGCACCCCTCCCACGGCTGCCTTCCAACTGCACCATGGGATACTGGCCTCACGTGCTGCGGGAGAGAGCACCGGCTTCTGAGTCAGACACAGGTTCAGGGCCCAGCTCCCCCAGCCCCCGGCTGTGTGATCTTGGGCAAGTAACTTGACTGCTCTGTGCTTTCAGGTCCCTCACCTGCCAAGTGGGCTGATCCCTGGGCTGGTGTGAGACTTGAACACAGTGGCGTGAAGCCTGGATACGGTTGATACATGTGACTGTATTATAATCATGAGCAAAGCCCCCTGTCTCCCCTTGCCCGCCTCCAAATACTGGAGTACTTTAGAACGTATGGAAGACTCCCATCTCTCGGCCTCCATGGCCACGTCTGCCAGGGCACCTAACACCCACCCAGACAGTGAAGACCTATGTCTCCAGGAGCTTCTATTTTTTTAAAATTTTATTTATTTATTTGAGAGGGAGAGAGCATGAGCAGAGAGGAAGAAGCAGACTCCTGCTGAGCAGGGAGACTGACTCGGGGCTTGATCCCAGGACCCTGGGATCATGACCTGAGCTGAAGGCAGATGCTCAACTGACTGAGCCACCCAGGTGCCCCTCCAGGAGCTTATAAATAGCAGCTGCCCAGTGTAGGATCAATGTCTGGTGACAGGCTGAGCCAGTGCCGTCTGGCCCGAAAGACCGTCACATTGCCTTGTGCCTGAGGTCCACTGTGCCGCGGTCCCCAGGCGCCCATCACGTGGGCTCCCTGCTCTGTCTGACCGCGTCCGCTCCCTGGGGCCGGGCCTTGGGATCAAAGCAGGGGCCCGTCTGTGCTGCTTCTGTTCGTCAGCAGCCGCCGGAAAGAAGTGGGTGAAAATAAATACGTGATAAAACCATCTGCCAGAAGCGTATCTTCGCGTCTGCTGTGGGAGGGGAGCCTTGGACCCAGGTCACTAAGATCCATCCCTTTATTTGTCTTTTTCTGGCTCTTACGAAGGGGAGTGAGGACTCGGAGGCAGTACATCGTCTGCCCTTGGTAAATACGCCAAAGCCATGGCCGGGCTCAGACGCCGCCGAACCACATGGCCGTGAGAAATGTGTCCTCAAGCCATGGTCAGCGGCGTGCAGCCACGTCCACATTATTTTGTTAAAAGGAAAGATCCAAGTCCTAAGTAGGGTGTAGAATATAATCCTATTTTGTCAAATATATGGAACAGACATGGCCAGAAAGAGCCCAGAGTGAAGCACACCCCAATCGCGGGGAGCAGTGATTTCCGGATGAAGGTTTACAGGCTGGTGTTTTCTTTCTCATCTGTATCTCACAGGGCTGCGTAGAACGGGCTTTGGCAAACTGTGGCCTGAGGACCACGGGCTGTCCGTGGCCTGTTTGTGTACAGCCCATGAGCTAAGAGTGGCTTTTACATCTTGAAAAAACAAACAAAAACCGGAAGAGTTATACCATAGAGAACATACGCGATCCCTGAAACCTAAATTATTTAAGCCCTTTACAGAGGACATTTGCCAACCCTTGGTCTAGAAAAAAACCCAAAAAACACATGAGCGCGTCTCACAGCTGTAATAGTAAAAAAACCCAGCTATGTGTTTCCTTCCTGAAATTTTATAAATTTCATAAAATTTAGTAAAATGCTAAATTCCTCCTTAGCGAACAGAGGCATCCGGAATCAGTTTTCTTTTCACTACCACACGTAGGTTGGGCACTGTGCGGGGCTCAGCCCTCCCTCTGCTCTCCCTTCCACGTCCGGACGGATCCCCGGCACCTTCTGTGAGCCAGTGGTTCATCATCAGATAGGAAGACGGTCCCAGGGACAAGTCACTGTGACTCCTGGGCCTGAGTGCCACAGTGTGTCTGTGGGTCCGTGGCAAGAAGTCATGGGGTGGGAGGACGGGCTTTGCCTGGGTTGGTGAAGGGTGTTCCAAGGAGGACTTGGCTGGGAGTGGCCACAGGCACCGAGGAACCAGGACAGGCCCTCTGCAAGGTGATTCAAAATGCCAGCCGCCTGGGCCAGAGCGCCCTGGATCAGTTTGGTGACCAAAGGGGCTTGTTTGAGGATTTTAAGAGTCAAACACCGACACCTGGGAAACAGGAGTGGATGTTCACAGCCAAGACCAGATGAAATGGGGCTCGGAAAGGCATTTTGGGGGAAGCAGAAAGTAGGGAGGTGGGGATCTGTGGGGGGTGAAACTGAAAAGCAGGGCAGCAGAATGCCAGGCTGAGCAGCTGGGCATTGTCCTGGGCTGAAGGGGAGCCCCGAGGGGCAGCCTCACAGGGGCTGGGTGGTATGAGGCAGGGCAGGAGGCAGGGAGGCTGGGAGGCTCTAGCACCCATACCCCGCTCCTGCAGCCGCCTCCTGCAGGCCCACCCCTCCCTCCCGCCCTCCCTCCCATCAGCTCAGTCAAACAGTAGAGGGAATTGGGAAACGGCTGTGTGGGGTAGGTAAGGCCAAGGACACCCTTCCTTCCTCTTAGTCACTGGATCTTACTTTCAGTACATTTTTCAAGCCTTAGTCATGCCTGAGATGAGCATGCCCGTCCTTAGCGCCCAGGAGAACTGAGGCAGGGAGCCATGTAGACAGGGAGGCTCTGACCTCAGGCTGCCTACCTGCTGCCCCCTCTCCTGGGAGCTAGGATTCAGCCCAATGAGCCCGATACATAGGCCAGGCCCAGCCATGCCCTTGCGCCACCAGGATTTCTGAACAGCTCTTAGCTCTTGGTACAGGACTAGAGGCGATGCTGGGGTTTGGGCAAGGCAGATGGTGGTTTGAATCCCAGCTCTGCCTAGAGTCTGTGTGACTTTAGGCAAGTCACTTCACCTCTCTGGACCTCAACTTCCTTATTCTAAAACAGGGATAAGGAAATAACCTACCATATAAGGACTGCCTGCTCTCATGCCAATAAAGTACACAGTAGGCTTGCAATAAACATTCCTTCCGTCCTTTGCAGACATAAAAGGAAACCATGTGAAGCACAGGCCCCGCCCTCAAGGGGTTGCCCATGGGCCGGGGACAGAGCAACACCCTTGGGACAATTATGTATGCTAATGAAGCTGAATAACATCGCAAGGCTTTGCTCTGCCCTTGGAAATGGCAGTTTACACCCCAGACCTTGGTGGCTCCTTTAGGTCATTGCTAACTAAGCTCTGGTCACACAGGACTTGGGGACAGCTGCTGGAGCCTGCCAAGTCCCACTGCCCTGGACAGGGGTTCTCTCCGCCTGCAACGCTCTCCTTCTTGCTACCTCCCTGGCGCCCTCCCCACTGGGATCAAATCCAGGAGACATCTCCAAAGCTGCCCTCAGGGTATAGATGGATGGGCCCTATCCAGTCTTTGCAATGCCCTGGGGAGACCCTAATTATTCCAAGAGGTATCAAGAAACTCTCCAGGCAAGATTCATTTTAATTCACTTTAATTAAAAGAGAATCGACAGCACCCTGGCGCTTTGGTGGGTGGGCAGAGGAGGGACACGGTGCTGGACAGAGGAGCCAGTAGGGTTATGTCCCCACTGTCCCCACTGTCCCCACCGCCTGGGCTCCAAGGAGGCCCGTCCCCACCTGGAAGTGGTTGACAGCTCCCTCCCTGGCATGCCCACAGCCCTGGGGACTCTAGTGAAACCTCACTGCATTGCTTCGCCGTGACTGGGTCACATGCCTTTCTGCCCTGCTGGCCTGGGCACCGTCTCCATGGCCCTCACCTTCCCAGCCCCCCTGCCCAGGAGGTCGGTGGTGTGTGGTGACCATGTCGAGCTCGATGTGGATATGGGTCAGAGTGCTGCTCGTTGTCCCATGTTCTTTGACAGCTTTACCGAGGTATGATTTACACTCCATAAACTTCACTCGTTTTAAACAGGTGGTTCAGCAAATTCCGGTAAATACGCACAGTTGTGCATCTGTGTCCATAGTCAAGGTTTGGAACGCTTCCAGCACCCCCAAATTCCCTCCTGCTTCTTTGCAGATAAACACTGCAAATACTGATTAATGCTGATGTAATTCCTGCCACTGTAGATTTGCTTTTCTGAGAATTTCATATAAATGAAATCAGACAGTATGTGATCTTTGGTGCCTGGTTTCTTTACTTAGTATAATGTTTTGGAACTTGTATCATGTAGGCTGTTCCTTTTTGTTGCTGAATAGTTTTCCCAATCAGGTGGCTATGTCCCATTTTGTTCCATGTTCCCCTGTTGAAGGACATTTGGGTTGGATCGTTTTTTTTGGGGGGGGGTTATGAATAATGTGGCTATGATCATTGGCATACAAATCTCTGCGTGGACATAGATGTTTTCAATTTGCTCAGGTAGATACTTAGGACTAGAATTACTAGATCATGAGATAAAGTGCTTTTTAAGAAACCCGTCAAGGGGGTGCCTGGGTGGCTCAGTTGTTGGGCGTCTGCCTTCAGCTTGGGTCATGATCCCAGTGTCCTGGGATCGAGCCCCACATCGGGCTCCCTGCTCCGTGGGAAGCCTGCTTCTCCCTCTCCCACTCCCCCTGCTTGTGTTCCCTCTCTCACTGTGTCTCTCTCTGTCAAATGAATAAATGGAACTTTAAAGAAAAAAAAAAAAGAAACCCATCAAGGGGCGCCTGACTGACTCAGTTGGAAGGGGTGTGCAACTCTTGATCTCAGGGTTGTGAGTTTGAACCCCATGTTGGGTGTAGAGATTACTTAAATAAATAAAACTTAAAAAAAAAAAAAGAAAATATGTCAGTGACTGGACCATTTGGCACTCTCACCAGCAATGCTCGGGGTACCATTTTCTTTTTATCCTCACTCACACTTGGTATAGTCAGGGGTAGTGTTTGATTTTTAATCTTAGCCGTTCTGGTGGGTGTGCAGTAGCACAATGTCAAATGGAAGTGGTGAAGCAGACATCCTTGCCCTGCTCCTGATTTTAGGTAGCAAGCATTCAGTCTCTCACCACTAAATCTGACACAAGCTGTGGGTTTTTGCCAGATGCTCTATCAGGTTGAGGAAGCCCCCTTCTGTTCCGAGTTGGCTGAGGGATTATATTGAGAGTAAATGTTGCATTTGGTCAAATGCTTTTCCTGCATCTATTGGGATGGTTGTATGATTTTTCTCCTTTATCCGATAATATGCTGTAATATATGAATTGATTTCGGGATGTTATGCTAACCTTGCATTGATGGGATGAACTTCACTTGGGCATGATGTGTTATCCTTTGTATACATTGCTGCATTTGATTTGTTGATAGTTGTTAAAGGTTTTTGTATCCATATTCATGGGGGATGTTGACATATAGTTTTTTCTTCTTCTTGCGATTTCCTTGTCTGGCTTTGCTATCAGGAGAATAGCAGCCTCATTACATGACTTGGAAAATGTTTCTTCCTCCTGTATTTCCTGTTTCTGTAGAATTGGTAGTCCTTCTTCCTTAAATATTTGATAGGATTCACTAGTGAAGTCATCTGGACCTGCTCTTTGGGGGAAGACTTTAAGATACCAATTCAGTTTTGTTAGTTGGTATTGACATTGGTAATTTGTGACTCCTTTCTATTTTGTGTTGATCAGTCTAGCTAAAGTTTTATTAATTTCATTGATTTTTACTGAGAACAAACTTTGTTTCATTGCTTTTTTCATGTTTTCTATTGTATTGATTTCTGCTTGTCTCTTTGTTACCTCCTATCTTGTACTCCTTGTCTTAAAGCCTATTCTGTTGGTTATTAATATGGTCAGTCCAGTCCTCTCATGCTTCCATTTGCATGGAACATCCTTTCCCATCACTATACTTTCTTGTGCAAAGCATATAGTTGAATCTTGCTTTTCAATCCAATCTAAAGCATCTCTGCCTTTTGATGTCAGGTTTAACCCATTCATATTTATTGTATTACTGACCTGGCTAGAGTTGGTCTGCAATTTTGCTGTTTGTTTTCTACTTTTCTCTCTCTTAGTTGTTTCTCTGTTTCTTCTGTACTTCCTACTTTTGTCTTAAATAATTCTTTTAATGTATGATTTTAATTCTCTTTTTGATATTTTTGTGGTTTTTTGGTGATTGTTGTAGGCACTGCCCTATGCATCTTTACCTCATTGCAATCTAATTCAAGTTAATAATAACTAACTTCCACCAACTTTGCACCAGCATAGTTGCACCTACTTTCCTTTGAGCTATTGTTGTCATATATTACATCTATATATGTTATAAACAGTGTGGTAATTTTTGCTTTCAACAGTCATATATTTTTTAAAGATTTTATTTATATATTTGACAGAGAGAGACACAATGATAGAGGGAACACAAGCAGGGGGAGTGGGAGAGGGAGAAGCAGGCTTCCCGCCGAGCAGGGTGCCTGATGTGGGGTTCGATCCCAGAACCCTGGGATCATGACCTGAGCTGAAGGCCGACGCTTAACGACTGAGATACCCAGGCGCCCCAGTCATATATCTTTTAATGAAATTAAGAAAACAAGAGAAAAAATATGCCACATAATCACCAATTTCAGTGCTCTTCATTCTAACCTGTGGATCGGGATCAGGTAGCATTTACCTTTTCCCTTTTGTTTAAAGTTTTTACTCGGTTTTCCTTTATCTTTCATTGTAATGCAGATCTGCCGACAACACATTTGCTCAGTTTTTATTTATCTGCAACTGTCTTTCTTTCACCCTTATTTTGAAGGATAGTTTTATCCTATAGAGAATTCTTTGTTGACAAGTTTTTTCTTTCATCACTTTGAATATGCCATTACAATGTCTTCTGGTATCCATTATTTCTGATGAGAACCCAGCTGCTTATGTTATTAGTCCTCTATATGTGATACATCATTTTTGTCTTGCTGCTTTCAAGATTTTATCTTTGTCTTTCAACAGTTTGCGATATATCTAGGTTTGACTCTCTTTGTGTTTAGCTTTCTTGTTGAGTAATAGCATCTATTAGTCAATGTTTTTCACCAAATTTGGGAAGATTTTGGCCATTATATGTCAAATATTTCTCTGCCCACTTCTTTCTTCTCTCTCCTTCTTGGGCTACGATTAAACACATGTTGGTATACTTGATACTATCTTGCAGATTTCTGAGATTCTGTTGATTTTTCCTCAATCTTTTGTCTCTGTGGTTTTCAATCTGGAGAATTTCTACTGATTTATCTTCAAGTTCATTGTTTCTTTCTTCTATTATCTCACATCTACTGTTGAGCTCATCTTGTGGATTTACATTCTTTTTCAGTTATTGTACTTTTTAGCTCTAGAATTTCTGTTTGATTTTTTAAAGTTTTAATTTCTTTGTAGAGAGTTCCTCTTTGTTCACTTCCTCTTAGTATATTTTCCCTTAATTTTTTGAATATATATTCTTTTAATTCTTTGAACATACTTATAATAGCTTTTTGGAGTTTTTTCATCTACATTTAACACTTGGGCTTACTCAGAGTCAGTTTCTACTTACTGCTTTTTTTGGGGGGGGGGTCACACTTTCCTGTTTCTTTGTGTACAGTAATTTTGGTTGAAAACTGGACACCATGGATAATATGCTGTGGCAACTCTAGATTATTTGGTTTTCCTGAAGTTGTTAGTTTTTTTTTTCATTAAGCAATTAACTTACCTGAACTCGGGCTGGCTCAGTCCACAGAGTGTGCGACTCTTGATCTTGGGATTGTAGGTTTGAGCCCGATGTTGGGTGTAGAGAGGACTTAAAAATAAAATCTTTAAAAACAAAAACAAAAACTTACCTGGACTCAAACTACAAACTGTTTTGCAGTGTGAAGCTGTTAATGTTTCTGCTAAAATAAAATTTTTTATTTTTTTCTATTTTCAGTTGGCTCGATAGGGATCTCTCCTGTGTCTGGATAGTTCAAGGTCAACCAATGATTGGGCAAAGGTTATGCTCAGCCATCTCAAGCTAATGAGGATTTAAACCCTGTGCTATCTGAGCTCCGGGTGGGTTGAGGAGCTCATTCAAAGGTTCTAGTTTCAGGTAAGCTAAGAAGAAGAGGGAGAAAGTGTTCAAGGGTCCCTAGGCTTTCAATTTCCTCTGAGTTCTTTGGGCTCTCCACATTTATGCTTAGCTTAGCATTCAGCCTAAGATGTGTGGGGAATTTGTTGTCTTTGCCTTTCTATGGTGTATTAGTCAGGGTTCTCCAGAGAAATAGAACAATAGGATATATAGATACAGATAAATAAGAGAAGATTTATTATGGGAATTGGCTCAACAAATTATGGAGGCTGAGAAGTCCCACAGTCTGCCATCTGCAAGTTGGAGAACAAGGAAAGCCAGTGATGAAATTCAGTCTAAGTCTGAAGACCTGGAAACCAGGGGAGCTAATGGTATAAATCTAAGTCCAAAGGCCTGAGAATCAGGGAGCTGATGGTGTAAGTTCTGGTCTGAGTCTGAAGGCTCAAGAACCAGGAGTGCTGAGGTCTGAGGGCAGGAGAAGATGCATGTCCCAGTTCAGGCAAAAAGAGCAAATTCATCCTTCCTCTGCCTCTTTGTTCTGTTCAGGTGCTCAGTGGATTGGATGATGTGAGGACAACAACCTTCTTTACTCAGTCTACCTATGCAAACGCTAATCTCTTCTGGAAACACCCTTGCAGACACACCTGGAAATAATGTTTTACTAGTTATCTGGACATCCCTTAGCCCAATCAAGTTGACAGAGAAATTAGCCATCACATATGGCTCTTTCACTTTCAAAATCTCCCTGTTAAATAGGCAACCCTCCAACCACGTCCACTGCCTTTGGCCAGTGAGGCTATGGTTTCTTGCTGACCTTGCTGGGAGAAACCCAAACACCCCCAGGCATAAAGGTCACAATTTGCTCCTCCTATCCTCAGTAGCAGTTTTTCCCGAGTAAAGACTAGTCAAGTTGTTACCTGCCTTGGGTCATTTCCAGTGCTTTGTTAGCAAAATAACTTTGTCCAGTTTTAGACTTGTTTTCTATGGAGGAGAATTGCTAAGGCCTCATGTTGATATTACAAGAAATCTTGCTCATTGCATTTTTTTCAGGATTTTATTTTATTATACAACTAAACCAAATTCATCATAAATATTTAGAAAATAAGATAATATCTCAAATCACTCAATCTACTAAGAGGAGATAATTGCCATTAACACTGTAGATATATCCTTTCATATATATTTAAGCATATACATTAAAAAATAAAAAATGGGATAATTTGATGTATGCTTTATTGTTGTGGTAAAATACACATGACATAAAATTTACCATTTTAACCATTTTAAGTATACAGCTCTGTAGCATTAAGTACATTCACATCATTGTGCATACTCATCACCACCGTCCATCTCTAGAACTTCTAGATCTTCCCCAACTGAAACTGTGTACCCAAACATTTTCCTCTCTCCCAGCCTCTGGCAACCCCCATCCTACTTTCTGACTCTATGAATTTGACTACTCTACTACCACTACTCATGTAAATGGAATTATTCAATTATTTGTCTTTTTGTAACTGGCATATTTCACTTAGCTCAATGTCCTCAAGTTTCGTTTGTATTGTAGCATGTGGTGGAACTTCACAATTAGGTCTGAATAATATTCCATTGTATGTCTAGACCACATTTTGCATATCCATCTTGGGTCGTTTCTTATTGGGGATATTTCCACCTTTTCGCTATTGTGAATAATGCTGCTATGAACAAAGGCCTACACATATCTGTTGCAATTTTTTTGGGTATATACCCCAAAGTAGAAATTCTGGATCACGGGGTAATTCCGTTAAATTTTTTTGGGAATCACCACGCTATTTTCCACAGCAGCTGCACCAGCAATGCACAAGGGGTCCGATTTCACCACATCCTCACCAACACTTGTTATGTTTTGATTTTTGATAATAGCAATCCTAATAGGTATGTAGTGGTATCTAATATGGTTTTGATTGCATTTCCCTAATGATCAGCGATGTTGAGTATCTTCTCATGTGCTTGTTAGCCAATTGTAATATTTTCTTTGGAGAAATGCCTGCTCATTTTGCCCACTTTAAAATCAGGTTGTTTTTATGTTGTTGAGTTATAGGAGTTCTTTATATATTCTGGGTATTAATCCCTTATCAAATATATAACTTTCAAATATTTTCTCCCATTGTATGTATTGCCTTTTCATTCTGCTGATGGTGTCTTTTCATGCACAAAGTTTTTAACTTTGCTAAAGTGCATATAATCTATTCTTTATTTTGTTGCTTGTGTTTTTGGTGTCACATCTAAGAAATCATTCCCAAATCCAATGTTGTGAAGATTTTCCCCTATGTTTTCTTCTAAGGGTCTTATAATTTTGGCTCTTCCATTTAGGTCTTTGATCCATTTTTCAGTTAATTTTTGTATGTGGTGTTAAGTAAGGGTTCAACTTTATTATTATTATTTTTTGCATGCGAATATCCAGTTTTCCCAAAACCATTTGCTGAAAAGCCTGTACTTTCCCTATTGAATGGTCTTGGCACTTTTGTTGAAAATTATTTGACTGGATAAGTGAGGGTTTATTTCTCCTTTCTATTCCCTTGGTCTATATGTCAGTCTTTATGCCAGTATCATATTATTTTGATTACCATCACTTTGCAGTACGTTTTGAAATAAGGAAATGTGAGACTTCCAACTTTGTATTTCTTTTTTCAAGGTTGTTTAGCTATCCAGGTCCCTTGAAATTTTGCATAAGTGGATTTTTCTTTTTCTTTCTTTTAAATTGAAGTATAATTGACATAAAACATTATATTAGTTTTAGGCACACAACATGATTCAATATTTGTACATATTGCAAAATGATCACCACAGTAAGTCTAGTTAACATCTGTCACCATACATAAACATATTTTTCTTGTGATGAGGGCTTTTAAGATCTACTCTCAGCAACTTTAGATGAATTTTTTTTTTTAGACTTTTATTATTTATTTGACAGAGAGAGAGCGCACAAGCAGGGGGGGCAGCAGGCAGAGGGAGAGGGAGAAGCAGGCTCCCTGCCGAGCAGAGAGCCCAACTTGGGACTTGATCCCAGGACCCCGGGACCATGACCCGAACTGAAGGCAGATGCTTAACCGACTGAGCCACCCAGGCGCCCTTCTGCAAAAATGTTACTGGGATTTTGATAAGGATTCCATTGAACCTGTAGATGATATACACTGCTTTTAAACTATCTTTTTTTCACAAAATATTATGAATATGTGAACAGTATATCATGAAATCTTTTTATTCATAATATACTTCAATGATTTGACTTGTAATGGCTGCATAATACTCCACTGTTTGGATATATTATAATTTATTTAATCATACCCTATTGCTCAGCATTTTGGTTATTTCCCATTGTTGATATTATAAAAAAAATGCATGATGACTATCCTTGTACCATTATCTGTTCACCTATGGCCTTTTTCTGGGGGTGGGGAGTCATCACTAAGTTTTATTTTTTTGAAATTTTTTATAGATTTTATTTATTTATTTGAGAGAGAGAGAGAGCACACAAAGGGAGAGGGAGAAACAGGCTCCCCGCTGAGCAGAGAGCCAGACGCAGGGCTTGATCCCAGGACCCTGAGATCATGACCTGAGGTGAAAGCAGACACTTAACCGACTGAGCCACCAGTGCTGAGTTTTAATTATAGAGAGAACATTGGCATGAGAAGGAGCTTGAAAAACTGTTTTGTTGTATCTCCTCCATTTTACAAATGGAAAACCAAAAGGTCCCACAGTGCAAGTGATTTGTGAATGGTCCCGCACCTAGCTATGGCTGGGTTTGAATCCTAGCTCTACCACTGATGAGCCAGATGCATTTAAACAACTACCTTAACCTCCCTTCATGGGGAAAATGGCAGTAACAGAACTCTGTTTGTAGGGCAAATGGGGCAGCTCTGAACCCAGCACAAAACAGACATTCCGTAAATACTTCTCTCTCTCCTCGGCATGCCGGGAACTAGAACCCAGGGTCTTTCTTAACCTAGTCTTCTTGTTTCTGCAATCAGAGGCCTGAGATGATTTCTGGGTCCACAGTCTCGCTTGAAGGGAAGGGAAAAGCCCTTTCTCCTTTTTCTATCTAACCCAAACTCTGACTACTTTAATTAATTACTCTTTATATTGATTACATGTCATATTTTATATGTTACATTTTATTTGTATTAGCTTATATTTTATGTGATATTAAATGATAGTTTATGTTAATTATCTGCTGGGCACTGTTTAAGCACTTTACAAGTGTTAATGCATTTAACACCTTGTAGCTGAGAAAGTGAAATTAGCTGGGACCAAGAAAAGACAGACCCCTGGCCATTTGTCCGTCTGAGATGGCAGACAGGGAGAAGGCCATCTGCAAGAACCAGGAAAGGATATTCTCCTGCAGCAGGACGCTCTGCAGCTGTAAAATGTCATAACAACTCATGTCTTTCAGTGACTCGCTGAGAAACTGCTCTCTAAGATCACACACTCCCTGGAACTTTGCTGCTTGAAATTTTATCAGCAGGAATTTGGGGGAAGGATGGAAGGTAAGAATGAAACGCCCCACTGTTGCCCTGAAGATCTAAGTCACTTTGACACAGAAAAGCAGCCTCATTTCCAGCCCAAGCATAGGGCTTCAGATAAGGGGTTTCTGAACACATCACCGCACATCTGTCTTCATCATGTCGTTTCCAAGGAGACGGGACTCTGGGTCCACCTGCAGTCCAGACTTGATGTCGACCCTCTCAACATGGTCCTGCTTTGCTTTGAGGTAAAACACCACATCGTTTAAATTCGCCCTTCTCCAAAGTCGTATAGTAACTCTGTCTTTTCTTTTGTTCGGTTCCTTCAGTGTGTGTTCTTCCTCATTGGGATTGATAAATCTGACTTTGCCAGACTAAGGCTTGCTTTCAGTCTTAGCTTGATTGGGCTGGGATGCAATTTTTAAGCCTCAACGCCAAGGCTGTCCTTGAGCAACGCAGGCTGCATGTCACCCCTGGACCAAGCTTTCTCAAACTTGAGCATGCATCCGAATCACCCCAGAGAGCTTGGTAGAGCACACGTTGGTGGCCCCCACCTCCCAGAGTTTCTGCTTCAGGAGGTCAGGGTGGGAACTCTAGAGGTTGGATTTCTAGCAAATTCCTAGGTGATGCTGATGCTGTGGGTTCCAAGGGACCACAATTTGGGAACACTGACCTAACTAACCCACATCACCTTCACATAATATAGTTGTAAGGAATAAGTGAGAAATGTGTGAGGAGCTTGGTTCAGGATTTGGCCTATAGTAAGTACACAATAAATGTAAACTATTAACTATTATTTTTAAATGAACCACTCAGATTTTCTAGTAATTCCATGCACCCATCTGTTTTTTCTTCCAATCCACTGACAAGTTCACTCTTGTGGTCCTCAGGGAGCTTACGGTCTGGGGGCAGATAGACAACCAGTTAATTGCAACACGAGGCAGAAGGAAACGAGCTCCTTGCACAAGTGTTGAAAACACAAATTCGGAGTCATATTATAAATATGTAATTTTGTGTATTTTCCCCCCACCAACTCTTTTCCCCCATGTCATGATTAGAAAACCTTCTGAACCAGAAACATTAGACTGTGTCTCTACCGAATTCTGTTTAACCATTCTATTGTTGGACGTTTAATTTCTTCCAGTTGTTACTAATATAAAGAACTCTCCTGTCAAGATCTTTGTATCTAAACTATGTTAGGACCACAGATGACTTCCTTAGGGAAAAGGCCTAAAATGGGGGAAGTGATTGGGTCCAAAGGCATGAACTTTTAGGAGTCTTCCGATAGCTATTGTCAAATTTCTGTCCATCTTGGAACAGGAGGGTTGCTGGTAAGAGCTTCTAGGTGGCAATATCTGTGCCCCTTTCAGCAGATGTCCATGATTCTAAGCACCAGGAAAGATGATGGGGGTCCCTGCTGCGGATTCAGTTTTGGCTTTCATTGCTTCTTGCTGCGACCGAGTGCGCGCAGTGGCCGGATTTCCTCTGGCATCTGCCCACCATTTTCTTCCTTGGTTAGATGGCAGTCCCAGGCCAGTGTCTGCCGTGCTAGAAGGGCCTTAGTTAGCTTCCTTTACCAGGCCTTAGTTAGCTTCCTTTACCAGTCCTTTACCATGGTGCATGAACTGCTTTATGGGTTTCAGTGAAACATGAAGCTAATGGGAGTGAAATCATTTCCTGGTGACCTTAATTTAAACCAGGGCTTGGCTGAAGTTTGAATAAACTGAGGCAGGAAGTGGCTAAGTTTATGATCAGCTCTCATTCAAAATAAATCACTCTTCAAAGGGAGTAGCCACCTCCACCACCATTACCAAGGACTAACGAACTGTAGGCTCTGTATATAGAAGTGGGCACTAAGTACCACCTGTTCAGTCCTGCCCTTGCTTCTAAGCCCTTGTGCCAACCCCACAGGAGAAACCTCCCCAGATGCCCACAGCCCACAGCCCACATTTGTCTCTCCACCCCTGAAGGCTGCACTGGGGACAGAGTTCTTTGCATACCTCATCTCACTCAATACTCACACCTATTGGTGGCCCATTTCACAGCCAAGAAAACTAAGACTCAGAGCAGAGTGGGAACTTGCCCAAACGACAAAACAGGAAGAACAAGCGTTGGAAGCCAGGTCACCTGTGTCCAGAGGGTCATCTGTGGACCACGTGCCCTGCCCAGAGTCTTTTTTCACTGCTGACTGCACCTGTCCTGTCTTACTGTTATCTCAGAGCTCGGATGACTGACTTGCTATTCTCTGGGTAACCCAGACTAAGCATGGGGCTGGGCACAGTGAGGGTGCTCAGAGATGCTTGAGTGCATTTGCTTTGCTTTTCATTCCTTCCTCCATCTCTCTGCCTCTAGAAGGAATGATATTGTCTGACCATGCTTGTTTAAAGAAAATATATTGAAGAGGGAGAAATGTCTTCATCTCTACCCCATAGTTCAACTCTTTTTAGAGAGAGACCTGAGTTATCTACATCACCCTTCCCGTAAAAGCACTACAATCTTTTAAAGACAGCAATAAAAATTCAATATTTAATATTCACAAAGTGATCATGCAATTTCAGCCCTGGCCTCCCTGTGCTAAATGCTAGGCTGGAAATGCCAGGGGGAAGCAGATGGCCTTGGCTTTCCTGGTGATTCTCCCTGGGTCAAGATGACAAGCACTAAGCATCAAAACCTGTCCAATGCGAGGTCACTATTTGGCAGATTGTTTTTCAGCCTTATTAGTAAATAAAATGATAAGATATTTAAAGTGTATAACGTGATGATTTGATATATATAGGATTCCTCCCATCCAGTTAATTAACACTTGATCACTAAGTGTGTGTGTGTGTGTGTGTGTGTGTGTGTGTATTGTGAGAACATTTAAGTTCTACTCTCTTAGAGAATCTCCATTATATGATCCAGTGTTATCAACTACATTCACCATGTTGGACACTAGATTCTCAGACCTCATTCATCTTAGAGCTCAGAATATGTACCATTTTACCAATCTCTTTCTATTTCCCTCACCCCTGAGCACCTGGCAACTACTTTTCTCCTCTCTGTTCTCTGAGCTTGACATTTTGTTTTTAGACTTCACATACAAGGGATACCATGCAAGATATGTCTTTCCTTGTTTGGCTTGTTTCACTTAGCATGATGCCCTCAAGGTCCATCCATGTTGTAAATGGCGGGCTTTCCTTCTTTCGCATTGTGTATACATACATACATTATGTCGTCTTATCCACTCATCTGTCGACAGAGCCTTGGGTTGTCTCCACATCTTGGCTCCTGTGAATAAGGCTGCGATGAACATGGGAGAGCTTTCTTTGAGATCTTGTTTTCATTTCCTTTGGGTAAATACCCAGAAGTGGAATTGCTGGATTGTAGGGTAGTTCTATCTCTAGCGTTTTGAAAAACCTCCCTCTGTTTTCCATAATGGCCACACCAACGTACATTCCTGCCAACACAGCATGAGGGGCTCCCTTTCTCTGCATCCTGGCCTGTACTTGTTACCTCTTGTCTTTTTGATAGTAGCCATCCTGACAGGTGCAAGGTGGTAGCTCATTGTGGTTTTGATTTGCATTTCCCTGATGATGAGTGATGTCGAGCACCTTTTCACGGACCTGTTGGCTCTCTGCATGTCTTCTTTGGGAAAATGTCAAACCAGTTCCTCTGCCCATTTTTTCATCGGATTGTCTGGGGATTTGGGGCTATTCAGTTGTGTGAGTCCTTTGTACGTTTTAGATATTAACCCTTTGTCAGGTGTATGACTTACTGAGAGTTCCTCGTGCTCCGTGGGTTTGCCTTTCATTTTGCTGGTGGTTTCCTTTTTGCTGTAGAAACCTTTTAGTTTGAGGTCGTCCCACCTGTTTATTCTTGTTTCTGTTGCCTTGGCTTTTTGGTGTCAAATCCAAAAAAAAAAAAAAAAAAAAAAATCATTGCCAAGACCAATGTCAAGGGGCTTACCCCCTTATGTTTTCTTCTAAGCAGTGTATTCTTTATAAGACAAGTATTGCCAGGCTCCTGGACGTGAATTTTCCTGTGCTCTCAGAATGAAATCAGGCCTACTTTGGGCAGCCACCCAAGGATTCCTCTGCCCCTTCTTAGGCACCACCTGATGGCCCCTTGCAGGCTGTGTCCTAGGAAGGCAGGGGCTGAGTTTAGCTGGGCTCCTACTGGACTCCTGCTGTTCTATGCACTGGGCTGAGGTTTTCTATCATGAAATCAAATCATGATAGGGTTCTTTCAAATCACAGAAAAATTAAAGTAAGGGAGAGAGTATTTTCAGTTACAAGGTTTCCTACCTACTGCCTTTCGTCCACACCATCATCAAGTATATAATGGCGTCTGATTTAGCCCCAAATTAAGTTTGATCCGTTGATATTTCATGCTGTTCTCTGCAAGGCCACTTGAAAACACTGGGGAGGTGCTGGCCTGGAGTATGAGAGCTGGAAACTGCCCTCAGGGGCTGCAGGCTCCGTCCTGATTCTGGCCTTCCTGTGCCCACAGCCCCGTGACATCTGTGCTCCCTTCACCCCTCACCCCTGTGCTGAAGGCATGCTGCCCTTCTCCCATGGGACCGGCCGAGGTTCAGCTTCTCTTAAGAGGCTCGCTCACAGCTTCTCCTTGCCTGGCATATCTCCTATCTCCCACTCAGTCATAGCCCCTTTGGGAGGTCTTCCCTGTCCCGCTGCTGCTCACCCCAGGCTGGGTGCAGCCCCCATCACGGGCTCTTAGAGCACCATAGAGCTCGGCGCTAATCACGGCCGCATTTTAATATTCGTTTATGGCATCGTTTGACTCGTGTGTGTGTGTGTGTGTGTGTGTGTGTGTGTGTGTGTGTGAGAGAGAGAGAGAGAGAGAGAGAGAATGTGTGTCTGTGTGCATGTGTGTGTGATTCCTTACCACAATCTCCATTGTGCCCACCACAGTGCTTGACGCATAGAAAGCACTCGATAAATATCTGTTGCTTGAAGGATTGTGTAGTGCTGGGTATTTCTACAATCCATGTCATAGTGACTTCATTTTATAAACGGAGAAACTGAGGCCCAGAGATGGGACTCGCGTTGGCCATCGTCCTGCAGCTGGACGGGGGCGGGGCTGGGGTTTGAAGCCCGGCCTCTGACTCAGTCTGGCACCCTATGCCCTGTTACAGGCTGCCAGCTTCCCTCGAGGTCTGGCGGGTTAAACAGAAATAAAAAGTTCAGAGGAAATTTACCGCAAGGCAGAGTGTTTACCAGCGATGACTTCACCTCAGGCCAGTAAGAGACATTGCAGAATAGAACCGAAAATACCTTTGCCATGAATGAGCTGGACTGCTGGGCTCTGGTTGACTCACAAGAGGTTTTCACTCTATAAGGACTTTCTTGGGGTCCCCTGGGCGTGCCTTCTGCCCTGCATCCAGGTCTGGGAGAGGGTAGGTGGGGTGAGAGCAGGTTGCACGGCTCAGAGCCCACAGGCCCGGCTTGGCTACCTGTGTATCCAGGGGCCCGGCCCTCCCTCTTCTGTCTGGAACCTGTCTCTCCTGCCTGGTGTATAAACGGGCTGGAGGTCATAGCACCCACTCAGATCACAGCGGGCCTGGCTGCTGGCTGCTCCTTGGGGCGTCTGGACCCTGCAGAACCCTGCCAGGGGGCCCAGGGCTCCTGGGTGCTCAACCCTGCTCCATTCACCACTAGCCCATCTATCTGTCTGTCCTTTCTTTTGGTCAGTCCTCTACCCCTCTATGTCTTTTGTCCTTGAAGTCACTTAAAGGGCCTGGCCGGTGCTGTCTGCAGGAATGTGGAAATTCATGCCAAGAGCTATTTCCCAAAGCTCCCCCATCCCTGCGCCCATGGAGCTGTGTTCTCGGCAGAAGGAGGGTAAGGGTTCTCTTACTGCTCCATTCACGTCTTGGTCCCTGCGAACAGCACAGTCTGCCCCTGCCGGGCCACCTCCTCCCAGGGCACCCACACTGACCCGATCTTCCCTCCTCTTTTTGCAAACAACCTCTTGCCCCTGAGAGCTGCTCAAGCAAATCCATGCCTATGAACCTGGCCAACCTATCAGACAGTCCCCGGCTGTGTTCTCATCCAGGCAGAGAGAACTGTGGAGACCCCCAGCCACTTCCATGAACCCCTCACAGCCTGGGAGGTTGGATTATCAGCCACCCATTTCAGACATGGAGAAGCTGAGGCTCAGAGAGGTAGAAATCTGCCAAGATCTCACAGCTGGAGGGACAGAGGTGGCCCGGGAATGGTCCCACTCTCCTGTGTCCACTGACGGGGCATAAGGCATTCCCTCGGACCCCAGCCTGCTGCAGAGGTTCACATCTGGGATCAGGTGGAGCAGAACCTGCAGTAAGAAAGTTAGGAAGGCACCAAGGCCGTTTCTGGAATTCTTGGCACCTGCCAGCTGATAAAAATCACTGAGGGGGTGATGTCACACATTGGTGACCCATTGATCGGCATGTGTTCCTGCTTGTTCTGTTCGGTCGGTATTGGATAATGATTAAGCCAAAGGCTGAGGGTTAGGAAAGGGAAGGAAGTGCGGATTATGACCCAGGGCCGCAGACTCTCTCGGGTGGGAGATTGGACAGGCGGGAGCCTGAGCGGTGAGTCAGCAAACCCTGACAGGCCATGTGCACTGGGCCGGGAGCAGCCTGTGGCTTTGACATCAGGCAGACAGAGCTGAATGCCATCCCATGTCTGCTGTCTCCTAGCTGTGGACCTTGGGAAGGTCCGCTCCTATCCCTGAGCCTTATATTCTCACCTGTAAAATGAGAATGTAAAACCCCCTACTTTATAAGGAGGTCAGGCAGATAACGAGAGATGAACCCAGCAAGGGGTTTTGCAGGTAGCGGATGCTCCATAAATGTAGGCTTTCTACCTCCTCCTGCCGCCTGGAGCATCAGTATTCATCAGCTCCAGAGAGAGACAAAGCCCAGATCTGAAGCCCACCTGTCTCCTTTCCTGGATGTTCAACCTGGGGAAAGTTATTCCCCTCCCAGAACCCCAGCTTTGTCTGTAGTAAGAGGGATGATGACACAGCCCCCGAGGAAGGTTGGTGGAAGGTTCAAATACGATAGGGCTTGATGATACCTAATGTTCATCCGCCTCTTGGCTGAGTGCCAGGAGTCTGCATTTTTTTTTTTTTTAAAGATTATTTATTTATTTATTTGAGAGAGAGAGAGAGAGCACAAGCAGGGAGGAAGAGCAGAGGGAGAAGCAGACTCCTCCCTGAGTGGTGAGCCTGACACGGGGCTCGATCCCAGGACTCTGGGATCATGACCTGAGCCGAAGGCAGATGCTTAACCGACTGAGCCATCCACGTGCCCCCAGGAGTCTGCATTTTTAACAAGCTCTTGGTGATACTGATGCTGCTGATCTGAGTAGTGAGGCTATGGATGAAGGTCAGAGGGGGGGAGGGGGGGAATGGGTGGAACAGGGGCGCCTGCTTAACAGTGGGCTGTTGCCTTCAGCATGCCCCCTGAGTGAGACAGAGCTAAAGATTACCTGGCAATTAAGTAATCTACTTAATTATTTGTTCACTCGACAAACATGTCAGTGCTGGGGGTTGGGGGATCAGTTCCTGCCCCTGGGAGCCCAGGCTGCCGTGGCTTCCAGGACAGGGCCCTGGGCCAGCCTAGGGGTCATGCCGCCGCCTGCAGGCGAGGGCCCTCGAGCTGGTGTCCAGGATGGGGAGGAATCAGCCAAGGCAAGTGTCCGGGCAGGCGTGCTGTGGGGACCGAGTCACACAGACACGCACTAAAGACAGAGTCTGCCTTCACCGTCATCATTTTACAGCCTCCCACGGAGGGGAGCACCCTGGCTTGGGGGGCAGGGAGAGCCCTGGACGTCTGTGTGACCTCAGCGAGGGACGGCCCCTCTCTGGGCCTCAGCTTCCTCTTCTGTAAGGTGGAGGCGACGCGTCCTATCCTGAGCGCTTTGGGCAGCGGGAAGGTACGAAGAGCAAGTGTGGCACCCGGCTCCCAGCAGCTGGCCGGCCGCCGTGGAGTCCCGGTCCTGGCATCACAGACAGCCAGTGTCAGGCGTCGGGGTCCTGGTGTCCCAGTGGTCTTCCCCGCCCGGCAGGGGAGCCTCTGCCCCACGGCGCTCCACACGCCTCCCCCTTTCCCCCAGGCAGGCTTCCGGGCGAGGGGAGGGCATGCCAGGGTCCCAGGGAGGCTGGTTTTGTCAGAGCCTCAGACCTTAACCCCCTGCACTGTCCGACAAGAAACCAGAGACCTGGCTGAGCTAAGAAGGCTGTTACCATAGTAAACAGACTCCTCCTGGGATGAAGAGAGGACTAGAACAGCCTGTTTGTCTTCCCCTGGCATGACACCCAGTAGGCTTGGCTGCTGGGACCCGGGACCCCGGCCCACCTGACTTCACAGCGGCCCCTGCCTTTTGCCTGACAAGTCTAAAGCAATGAGCAGAGGTGGGTTAGTAAAGAGAAACAGAATAGAAAACAGGAGGCTAGGCCCACTCTCTACTCTGCCCCTAGCTTGCTGTGTGACCTCGGGCAAGTCGCTTTGCCTCTCTGGGTCTCAGTTTTTCCATCTACAAAATGGAGAGCTGGACCGCACCTTCTAGCTCTAACACTCGATGATCCTACAGTTCAAATGCTCATCACCCTGCATGCTGTTACAGAGGAAATATTGAGGACAGGAAAGATTGGTTGGTGCCAGGAAAAGAGTGAGGAGGGAGGAGCCCAGCTATTCTGCACCTTCTTAAGCACCAACCAACATTTGGAAAAATCACAACGACATCTTACAAAAAGAGCAGCTGGTTGATGTCTGCAAAGCAGGCTGGGCATGGTCTCCTGATGCCCTTTGTTTATTCGTTCCTCTGTGTACCTGTTCATTCCTGTGTTCCTTCCCTCCTCCCTCTGCTTGTTCATTCTTTTACTGAGCAGTTTGCCTCGTGGTCCCTAGCATGGATTCTGAAGCTGATTTGCTTGAGTTCAAACCCTGGCTCTGCCAATGACAAGTTATTTGTCCGCAGCAAGTTGCTTGACTTCTCTGTGCCCCCTTTCTCCATCTGTGGAATGGAGACCACATACCTGCCTTGGGGGTGGGTTTCGTGTCCAGTGTGTTAACGTGTATGAAGTTCTTAAACAGTGCCTGGCAGTTACAAGGTGCAATATTCATGTTTGCTGCTATCGTTCGTTTTTTCTGTCATCATTTACTAAGAGATAAGAATGTGGCAGGCCCTGGGCTGGGCAGCGACCCGGGATTGGGATCTGAAGGGCAATCCCCAAACTTGAGGAGGTCACACATGCATAAATAGGCAATTACAGTCATGTGGTCAGTGTTGTGCAGGTAAGCTCAGGGTGCCATGGGAACAAAGAGGAGGGGCACCCAGCCTGGGTGGGGGTGTGCGTCCAGGAAGGATTCCCGGCAGAGGTGTCACTTGATCTGGGTGTGGAGGCACAAGGACATGTGTATCTGCCAGGAGGTGAAGGGGGTGGGGTGCCTAGAAACTCTGGCGGGGGGAACAGCTTGTGAATCGGCTTGGAGGGGGGGACTCCTCCCTCCAAGGGAGGAGGGGGAACGTGGATGTCCAGGGAACACACGGGGTTTGGTCTGGCTCGCGGGGTTGGGGTGGGGTAGGTGGCAGATGGATCTGGAGGGGAAGCAGAGCCTTCACTCTGCTGAGTATTCCAGGACTGCTAAAGAGCTAATATTTTATCAGTTAGGCCAGTATCCCCAACTTCTAGGATCATGCTTGAAATAAAGGAAAAAAATCTCCACGAAACGGACATTTATTTATTAAAAAAATTATGCACGTGTGCTACCATGCAAATACATCATGTACGACACACACACAGAGAAACATTTAATTGGATTGTTTTGCTTTTATTCTCTCTTGAATTGCATGATATTTTGGATATTAATCCCTTATCAGACGTAGGGTTTGCAACTATTTTCTCCCATTCAGTAGGTTGCCTTTTCATTTTGTTGATGGTTTCCTTTGCTGTGCAAAGGCTTTTTAGTTTGATGTGGTCCCACTCGTTTATTTTTGCTTTTGTTGCCTTTGCTTTTGGTGTCAAATTCCCCAAAATCATCACCCAGACCGATGTGAAGGAGCTCACTGCCTGTTTTTTCTTCTAGGAGTTTCATGGTTTCAGGTCTTATGTTCAAGTCTTTAATCCACTTTGAGTTCATTTTTGTGTGTGCTGTAAAATAGTGGTCCCGTTTCATTTTTCTGCACAGGGCTGTCCAGTTTTCCTAACAGGAAAATATAAAACACGAGATAAAGAGAATGCATATAAATAGAAATTCTGGTACCTTTTCTCCCTCGAACCAGTGGCTCTTGTCATGTATTTCCTGGAATGCATCCTTCCTCCACTTGGGAGCTTGGGGTGTATCAAAGGAGGGTAAGTGGAAGAGAGTGGATTTTTACCTTTAAAAGACATCATGACATTTATACATGCTGGTATCCCTGCAGTCATCGAAATGAAGAATAGTTGTATATTATTAACCTTGGAAGCAAAAAAAAAAAAAAAATTGCAGGGTGACAACTATCTCGATTTGCCCATGACTGAGTGCTTTCCCGTGATGCAGGATCTTCAGTGCAAAAACAGGCAGTGTTCTGGGTGCGCCTGGTCACCCTAGTAGTCTAGAACAATCCCATTTTGTAAAGAATACAAAAGAGTGTTTAGAAAAGCACTGGGAGGGTGTTCATCCAAAACATTAACAGTGGTTATCATTGCGTGATGGTATTTTACTTCTGTTTATTAAATGATTTATTTTGGGTTTGCTTGCCTGTATTAAATATTTTCTTGGGAGAAAGATGTATCATTGTGTGACTTTTAAAACATGGAAAACAAAGAAGCTGAGCCTCCCTTCATGTGCAGGGCATAGCATAGATGGGAAGCAGAATAAAGCAGAAGTCCTAGCGCAAGTCAGAAGGTGTGGGAGAACAAGGTGAGGGATGGGAAGGGGCCCTGGATTTGGCAGTGGAGGGGGGAGGGGGAAAAACAACGCGTTTGAGAGATCAGTGCTAGAGAAGGACTCAGTGTGTCCCAAGATCTCCAGTGGATACTGGGATAGAACCAGTATTTAATTAAAACTATGGTTTTTCCTAGACATTCATACTAGTGATAAAGTTTAGTTTATAAATTAGGCAGAGTAAGAGATTAGCAATACCAAAAATAAAATAGAACAACCCTAACAAGATACTGTAATGAAAGTTACGGGAATGTGGTCTGTCTCCTGGAAAATATCTGATCGTGCTGTACTCACCCTTCCTGGGATGACGAGAGATGAGAAAATGCCTGCGTGATGAGATAAAGCGAGGTGAGCGCTGCGGGCATGTGACATAGCTTTAGGCGACTGCTGACCTTCTGATAAAACATCAGAAGGAGGGTCACCTGCTTCTGGACCGCAACTGACCGCCGATAGCTGAAGCCTCAGAAAGCAAAACCGGGGGTATCCACAAGTTTCCCAGTGATGCTGTTAACTGAGATGGGTAATGCGGGAGAGGCGGCAGTTTTGAGAAGGAGGGCTAAAGAGGAGGGGCTGGGAACCTGCGGTCGGCTTGGTTTGGGACGCACGGGCCTGTGGGACACCCAGGAGGAAATGGAGGAGACGGATTGAGCACTAGAGCTTAGGCCACCAGCTATCTACAGCCCTGTTGCTCGGCTCAAGCCACCATGACCAGCACTGTCCCTTTGAAAAGTTATCCAGACGTTCAACAACATGCTCTACTGGCCTGGGCGTCCCTTCTGACTCATGGCCTAGTTTGAAAGGAGTTCAGTTTAAAGACACACAGCAGTAATCCATTGCTATCACTTGTAAGCAGCAGATGACTCATTTGCATTATATAGAAAGTTTCTCTTCTCTTTGAAAAAAAAAAAAAAAAAAAAAAGCTTGGGCACCCCCCCCCCCTTATCATTTTTTTCCCCTCCAGAATCAGTGTGGTGATTCCAATCCTTTGAAATGTATTGAGACTTGTTTTATGGGCCAGTGTCTGGTGTATCTTGGTGTGCCCTTGATAATGTCTACTCTGTGGTTGGGTGGCATGGTCTCTAAATGTCAATTAGGGAAGTCAGTCGAAAGGGTTGTTCAGGTTTTCTTTATCCTTGCTGACTTTCTGCCTACGTGTCCTCTCAATTATGGGAGTGTTAAAACTTCCAACTCTAGTTGTGGGTTTGTCTATTTCTCCTTCTTGGGCTGCCAGGTTTGCCTCATGTATTTAGAAGATGTGTTACTAGGGACATACATATCTGGGAGCTATATCCTCTTGACTGGTTGATCCATTTCTCATTAATACTTCTTAATCTCTGGTCATATCCCTTGTTCTGAAGTCTACTTTGTCTGATGTTAATATAGCCAGTTTTCTTACGATTAGTGTTTTCTGGCTATATATTTTCTCATCTTCTTACTTTTAACTTATCTTTCTATAGAAAGTGGATTTATCTTAGGCAGCATGTAATTGAGCCTTGCTTTTAAAATACAGTCTGACCATCTCTGTCTTTAAATTGGACTGTTTAGACAGTTTACATTTAATGTAATTATCAATAAGATGGGGTTTAAATCTACTTTCTTAGAGTGCTAAGCAAAATAATTCAGTCAGAGGAAGACAAATACCAAATGATTTCACACATATGTGGAATTTAAGAAACAAAACAAACAAGCAAAGGGGAAAAAAAAAAAGAGAGAGAGAGAAGCAAACCAAGAAACAGACTCTTAACTATAGAGAACAAACTGATGGTTGCCAGAGGGGAGGTGGGTGGGGGGATGGGAGAGATGGGGATTAAGGAGTGCACTTGTCCTGACGAGCACTGAGGAATGCACAGAATTGTTGAATCACTATATTGTTCACCTGAGACTAATATAACACTGTATATTAACTATACTAGAATTAAAATAAAAAACCTGATAACACATATGATAGAAAAGGATGCTCATCTAAATAAAATTAAATAAATTATTAAAAAAATCTACTATCTTGCTGCTTGCTATTTGTCCCATCTCTTCTTTGATTCCTTAATTTCCCTTTGCCTGGCTTCTTTTGGATTAATTATTTTTTTATTCCATTTTGTTTTCAGTCTTTGTTCTATTTTTTTAAAAGATTTTTATTTATTTATTTGAGAGAGAGAGAGAGAGCATGGGGGGGTGGAGGGGCAAGGGAGAGGGAGAAGCAAACTCCCTGCTGAGCAGGGAGCCTTACTCGGGGCTCGATCCCAGGACCCCGAGATCATGACCTGAGCTGAAGGCAGACGCTTAATCAACTGAGCCACCCAGGCGCTCTGTCTCTTTTTTCTATTTTTTTTAGTGGATGCTTAGGGTTAGTTAAATGCACCTTACTTTATCACATCATATTTACATAATATTATGCTACTTCCCATATTTATTAGGGTCTGATCCAGAAAACAGAACCATTGGGAATGATCTAGAATGTGGGATTTATTTTAGGAATTTGACCTTATATAATTATATGGAGCTGGCTAAACAATCTATAAAAGGCCCTTTTCTTTGTGTCTGGTGCTGGTGTACTGCAGACTGAAGGGAGGGAAATTGGGAAGGGGAGATGGATTTAATGTGGGGCAAGAGTGGGTGAGAGCAGGAACAAACCAGCAGCCACATATCATCTCTCATCTCCTCTAAGATGCCAACTTCAATGATGTGAATGACCTATAGGAGAAACTGGGGCTTTTCATCATTTAGCTAAACACACCTAGTCTAGGGATCAGAGAAACTTGAAGGACAATCTGGCAGGAGGTAGAGGAGTTGTCTTTCCAACTCCTGCTTCATGACGACAAGGTGACCCAGCAGTTAAGTGATAGAGTGTGTGAACTGCACTTACTCTTCCTGTACCAACATTTTGAGTGGGGGGAGAAAAAAACAAGTGGCAATTGCTTTATTCCACCTTCCAGATGTTGCACAAAATGTCTTCTGTGACCCACACTAACTTGGAACTATATAGGGAGAGGAATTCTGGGAAACAGAGTTCCCAGAACAGCTTAGCTGAGTTGACCCAAGACAAATCCACTACAATAGCTCACGTAAGAAACTTGTAGCAGCAGTGCATTTCCGTTCCTTATTCTGTCCTTTTTTGCTATTGTTGGCATACATTTTGCTATTTCATACATCGTAAACCCCAGCATACACTGTTAATATTTTTTTATCTTTTAAAGAAATTGACAAATCTACTTTGTGTAGATTCAAGTTTCCATCCAGTATAATTTTCCTTTCACCTGAAGAATTTCCTTTACTATTTCTTATAGTGAAGGTCTGCTGGTGACACATTCTCTCAGGTTATGTTTTTCTGAAAAAGATTTTATTTCTCCTTCATTGTTTAAAGAATATTGTGGCTGGAAACCTAGAATTTTAGATTGAGAACTTTTTCTGTCAGTGCTTAGAGAGGTTCCATTGTCTTTTGGCTTGCATAGTTTCTGATAGAAGCCTTCTTTTTAAAGATTTTATCTATTATCTATCTATCTATCTATCTATTATCTATCTAACTATCTATCTATCTATCTATCTATCTATCTATCTATCTATCTATCATCTATCTATCATCTATCTATCTAGAGCACAAGTGTGGAGAGAAGCAGAGGGAGAGGGAGAGAGAGAATCTCAAGCAGACTTCACACTCAGCATGGAGCCCAACGTGGGGCATGATCTCACGACCCTGAGATCATGACTTGAGCTGAAATCAAGAGTCGGACGCTTAACTGATTGAGTCACCTAGTTGCCCCAGGAGTCTTTTAATTCTTACCATGTTCCTCTGTGACTAACATGGTTGTTTCTCTCTTTGATTTTAAGATTTTCTTGTTATTACTGGATTTCAGTAATTTGATTACGATCTACCTTGGTGTAGGGTTTTTATGTTTATTCTATTTGGGATTTCCCTTTGAAGTTCTTGGATCTGTGGGTTTATAGTTTTCAGAAAATTTAGAAAATGTTCAGATATCTTTTTTCCCAACATATTTTCTGTTTCTCTCCAACCCCCCTCCTCTCCCTCTTCAGTTACTCATGATAGACTACTTGATGTCGTATCACAGATCACTAAGCTCTGTTCATTTTTTCTCAGTCTCTTCCCCTGTTGTGCTTTAGTTTAGATAGATAATATTGCTGTATCTCCTGGGTCAATGATCTTTTCTTCTGCAGTGCCTAATCTGCTGTTAGCTTCATCTAATGAATATTTTATTTTATTTTTATTTTTATTTTTTTTGGTGGGCAGCAAAGCAAAGTTTATTGAGCAATAGTAGAGTTTATTGAGTAAGAGTACAAAGCTCCCAAAGAGGGAGGGGACCTGAGAGGGTTGCCCGAATTTTTGTTTTAGATATTATATTTTTCATCTTTAGAAATTCCATTTGATTCTTTTTTATGTCTTCCATTTCTCTCCTCATTATGCTTATATTTTTCTTTAAATACTTCAACACAATTATAATAACTATTTTAACATCTCTGTGTGTTAATCTCATCATCTCTGTCACTTCTGGGTCCATTTCTATTGACTGATTTTTCTTCTGGCTATGGGTCCCATTTTCCTGATTCTTGGCATATCTAGTAATTTCTGACTGGATGCTGGGCATTATGGATGTTATGTAGTTGAGGATTTCAATTTTGTTGTCTTCTTTTAAAGAGTGCTGGGTTTTGTTGTAACAGGCAACTAGGTTACTTACAAATCAGCTTGCTCTCTTTGAAGCCTGTTTTTAAGCTTTGCTATAACTGGTCTGGACTAGCCCTCACTCTAGGGATAGCTCAGCTTACAGCTAAGGCATGACATATACCAAGTCTTCACCCAATGTTCTAGGTTTTCAGTGACTTCTCATCACTCTGGCTGGTTGCAACTCAAATGCCTCCTGTCCCGTGTGAGCTCTGGGAATTGTTTAGCTTGCAACTTTCTAGTTTTTCTTTGCCCAGTATCATGGAGTTTCACCCTACTACTTAGCAACAACTCCAGAAGGCCAGTTGCAGCTTCCTGGAGCTCTTTTTGGACACAGCTTTCTCCTTTCTAGAACTTTGGTGCACAGCTTCTAGCTGGGTGCCTGAACTCCGATCTCCAAATCCTCAAATCAGCAAGATTACTGTAGTCTGCTTGGGATCCCTCTCCTGGAACCCTGGTCTGGAATATGACTCCATGCAGAAAACCAGGACAAGCAAGGGTTCCCCTCTTTTGTTTCTCTTCTCTTAGGGATCACATCCTCCCATGCTTGTTTTTAATTGTTGGAAAACAGTTGTTTCCTATATCTTGATCAGTTTTCTAGTTGTTTGGGTGGGTAGGTAAGTTTAATCCTTGTTACTATATCACATCCAGAAGCAGAAGTCAGGAATTGATATAAAGAAAAGCTCTCTAGTGGCTCTTTAAATGCTACCCCTCTCTCATGAAGTTCTTAATTTCTGTCTCTTTTGTGTTTTATGCCATCATACTCTGCCTTGACTTATAATCACATACATATGTGACTCAATGGACTATATGGGCCATGTCTCTCTAAGAGTCTCTCTTAGTAGCTTCTCTGAATCTAGTACATGATAGGCCCTTGGGAAGTGAGGCTGATTTTCCTTGTGTGGCAGTGAACTGAAGTGACCCTGATGAGGTAATGGGTATCCCAAGCTGAAACTCAGGAGGACCGGCTCTCTCCCTTGTGTGATCAACAGTAGGCATACTCCCAGGTAAAATCATGAGGGTGCACAATTCTCCCTTATTAGGCAGGAGACCAAGCGATTGGTTACAACAATCCAAGCCTGTCCAGACTTGCCAAATACATCATCATGACATTAGAGCTCACAAAGCCTCAGATCTTGACATAATGGAAGGGCTTGACCACAGGTGCCCTGACAATGTCGCATGATCCCCCAGAGTGAGGCCAGACCATTCCCCAAGGGGCAGGTTCTGGAGTGTCCAGGAACTCAGACTGTTGCTGCTCTTGCCCACTTTCCCTGGAAATGGAGCAAGGATGGGGAGTGATGAGGTCTGGGCCCTTGCCCTAGCTAGGTGACCTTAATCAGCTGACTCTGTTTCCCCACCTCCAAAGGAAGCCTCAGACAGGTTGGTCTCTAATGCTTTTTCTTGCTCTAAAGAGCTGGTTCTTGCAACTGATGGCTTGATGGTCCTGGAAGTCTGTGATTCCCCAGCTGCTGAGTCTGAGCTTATAATTGATGGTACTGGGACACTGGCTTTTTGTGGCTCTGTGATTAGAACAATCGGTAGCTCTTGAATGCTCCATGATGTTGTGAACCCAACCTTCTATAGTTCTGATCCACAGTCAGTGACAAATCTATGACACTGTTGGGTGTCTCTGTGGCCCTGAAGCATACACCTCATTCCTCTCCATCAGCAGCAGTGGTGCTGGGGTGCCTGGGACCCAGCTTCCTATCTGCTCGAGAGCTCAAACCTGCTCCTCGTTCGTTGCTCCTAGGGTCAATTAATCCGAGTGATTCACTTGCAGGAGCCAGTGAGAAACAGAGGTACAGCAAGTGCCAGCCTCGTCACCTTCAGCCTGAAAGGGCTTAATTGTTTGCCTGCCTGAGAGAGCCGTTGTGCTCCGCCATCTAGTGAGGGCCTGGCTGGGCCAAGCCTGGCTGGGCTGGCGTGAGAGTGCAGGGCAACACTGAACTGTGCCCATGCTAGAGGGACGTTCTGCCCTCCCCGCCCATCATCCAGGGTGACACTGTGCACTCTGAAGAGGGATGAGCCAGGGCCCATTGCTGATTCTGCCCCCAGTTCCTGGGGCCACCTCCGGCTGGGCTGGTGCCTGTTTTGCCAGCCCTGGGTGGTGGCCCTGGTTTGCTTGATTTCTGGCCTGACCCCACCAGAGAGTCCTCTGGGCCTGGTTGTGCTGTCTGGGTCCTCTGGACACACCCCCTGGAATGGCTTGTTTCTATTTCATTTTCCTGTAAGTGAGGACTCAGATGCTTCTCCCTGATCTTTGGCCTGTGGATCTGGGACAAACTTCTGGCAATCCCATAATCCTGTCCCTGATGCTGTTTGCAGTCAGATCTTGATCCACAGGGACAGGTTGGAGGAGAAGCCCCCCACTCCATCACCTGTTCATGTGGGACAACTCACATCCCCTCTCTGAGCTGCAGGATTGTCAACCTATAAAATGGGAGCGTGGGATTTCCCTCCTGGTGGCTGTGGGGAGAAATTCATGAGAACCTGTGTGCAAGCGTGCTCTGGGCATGAAGGGTTGGGGATTACTATGCAGACAACAGGGTGGGTTCTCCAGGAACACATGTGAGCCTGTCTCCTATACCACACCACAGAGGGGGGTCCCCTGCCCCAGGGGGAATGTCTGGTGGGCACCTGGGTCTGCCTGTCCTGGCAGGAATTAAAGACTTGTTCCTTCTGAGAGGGGAGAATGTCATCAGGAGAAATTCATTCATTTATTCATTCATTCATTCAACATTCATTAGTTCATTTGTTCATTCATACATTGCCAGTCACTGTTTTTGCCGCTGGTTTTTGTCTTGGCAATTCTACCTCGAGAATGATTTCATTACACTCTGGACTTGGAGTGGCGCAGGGTGGGGAGGTGAGAGTGGCCACACTAGCCCAGCCTTCCTTGGGGGAAGCATTCCAGGCAGGGGTTAGGAGCGAGCATGTTGGAGTCAGACCCCTATGGGTCTCTGCCATTACTCTCCTCGCTGAGTGGCCTTGGGCATATTACTTAGCTTCTCAGAGTCTCTGGCAGCTCAGCTGTGAAATGGGGGAAAGTAATGGCGATCCCCCTGCCAGGGTTGCTGTGAGGCCTGAATGTAATCAGGTGTAGTCCTGAGGGACCAAAGATGGGCTCCATAAATGGGGTGGAGGTTAAGGTCATAGGAATCAGGTGACCAGTTTGAATTTCAGCTCTGCCACTTGCGGGCCGAGGGGCCTTGGGCAAGCCACTTGGCCTCTCCTGCCTCAGTTTTCTCTTCTGTCAAATGGGACTCATAAGGATATTGTGCAGTTAAAATTTTGTAAAAGGTAGATCATGTAGCACAAGGCCTGGCACGAGGAAGACCTCAATCATTTGTAGCCAGTAGCATTATTAAATATTCCTCATGATACCTGAGGACTTCATTCAAGAACTTCTCAGGGAAGCATGTGCCCCTGGATGGCTTTGGAGAAGGGCTCTGGCCACATGGCAAACAGGGATTTGTCTTGGAGCTTGGGATTTCTTTATATGGAACGAGTGTCCCACACCTGTCTCCCAGTTGGCCCCACTGGAATTTCTAGATTCCTAAGTTACCGGTGAAGGAGGCACCCCTCCTCATCCCTTGAGTTTCCAGGAAGGGTTTGGTCTCTGTTTTGGTGCCTTGTTGTGGGGTTTCCATGGGGAAACGGAGCTTGAAGATTGCATTGATCTCAGCTGCAACACCCCTGAGACCAAACCCAGCTCACCTTCCGGTGTGGGAGGGGGCTGAGGGAGGGCGCAGCCAGTGCTGAGCCTTGACTAAAACCTGTAACGGATCCGCACTGCTGGGCTCCAGATGAGCAAGAGGACTGCCGCATCCAGGGTCCTGCCCATCTGGGCGCTTAGCCTTCCTGGCTCTGACGCCAGCATTCTGTTCCCCGTCTTTTCCAGTCTGTTCCAGTTCCCGATGATTGGGCTGCCAAAGGGTCCAAGAGTGAATATGAGCCTGGTATCCAGGCTCCAAAAGTATGCATTCATTCACTTATTCATTCCAGATCTCACCGAGATTCTTGCACTGGCATTTGGGGGAACAGTGGTGGACTTGCCTTCAAGCAGCCCACAGTCCAGAAGACCTGGTCAAATTATAACCCAACTGAAACAGCAGTGTTATGACAACTCTTTTTTAAAAAATTTTTATTTATTTTAAGTAATCTCTACACCCGATGTAGGGCTCGAACCCACGACCCTGCGATCGATCAAGAGTCACATGCTCTTCTTACTGGGCCAGCTAGGCGCCCCATGACAACTCTTTAGTGTGTTTGGGCATAACCTCTTTAAGAACATGACGAAAATAAAGAAACTTCCCCTCCCTCCAGGAAATGTAATAAGCACACGCACATGAAATTTTGCCTACAATTTTAGGATGTTTGCGGATTCCCCAGACATCCACTCAAGAACCTCAGATCAAGAATTCCTCAATCATAGTGGGAAAATTGCTGAGAGAGCCAAGCCAGGAGGCTGTAGAAATGCAGAGTTAAGGAATGCTCCTTAGTCTAGGAATTCAGGAAAGACTGCCTGGAGAAGTCCTACTTACTCATTTAGCAAGCACTTCCTGAGCGCCTATGAAATGCCATCCATTGGTGATATGCCATCAAAGAAAAAGGCAAAGTCCCTCCTCTCCTGGAACTTATGGTCTAGTGGGGAAAGACAAAAAAATAAAGAAGCAAACAAATCAATGAACACAGGGATGTCTGGGGGTGAGGAGGAGCCCACTTTAGGGGAAGTGCCAGGCAGAGGGAACAGTTAATAGAAAGGTCCTGGGGTGGCTGTGAAAATATAGGGCTGGAAGAATGCGTGAAAGAAAGCTAGTGTGGCTGGAGCTTAGCGAGTGGTGGGGGATGGGCGAGGTTGCCGAGCAAGGGCCGTATCACACAGGCTTTGGGGTCCAGGGTAGGGATTAGGATTTTGCTGGGGAGCCCTGTTTCTCTTAAAGTTCAGAATTTTAAATTTGTATAAATGAAAGCAATGTGCACATTTCTTTTCACAGCTGCCTTTTTTTTTTCATCCGACAATGCTTGATAACTGTTGAATTAATTTATCTTCATCTGCTACTGAGGACTATATGGCACATATACTTATCCATTCTCATACTGATGGGCCTTTAGGCTGTATCCTGTTTTGTGATTGCAGCTGAATCCGAAATGGAAGATCAGTGGGTTGAAGGGTGTGCACATTTTCAACCTTACAGGAAGTTGCCAGATGGTTCTCTAAAGTTCATGTACTAATTTAGATTCCCACTAGCAGCGTCCGAAAGTTCCCATTTCTTTATGTCTTTGCCAACAGTTGATATTGTCAGCCTTTTAAGGTTTTGACAATGTTTTGGGTGTAAAATGGTAACTCGCTTTAATTTGCATTTCCAGGATTACTAGCGAGGTGAAACATGTAATTTCGTATTTATTGGCTCTTGGGAGTTTCTTCTCTTGAGAACTGTCTGTTCATATCCCTTGTCATTTTCCCACAAAGATGTCTCTTTCTAACTGATCGGTAGAAGTTGTTTATATATTCGAGTTACTAATCCATTGTCTTTTATAAATGTTGCAAAGCTCTTCTCCCACGCTGTTTACTGGAGGGTTTTAAGAAGAGGAGTGACATGCTCTGATTTACATTTTTAGAGATCACTCTAGCTACTGTGTGAAGAATAGATGGGGATGATGGGCATGAATGCAAGTGGATAAACCAGTTAGAGGTTCATTGCCGTGGTCCCAGGATGAGTGATGGTGGCCTTGACTAGGGTGGTAGAAGGGGAAATAGAGAAAGGTGGACAGTTCCAGAGTACATTTTGGAAGTAGAGTTGATAGAACCTGCTGATAGATTCGATGTGGGGCAAGAAGAAAAGATAGGAATCAGGATGACTCTTAGGTTTTTGGCCTGAGCAACTGGGTGGATGGTGGTGCCATTGACTGAGATGTAGAACGGCAGGTGGAGAAACAGGTTTAGGCTGAGAGAGGGGGGAATAAACTCTTCTGTTTTCAACATGTGAAGCTTGAGACAGCCTGTGAACATCCAAGAGGTAAAATCAAAAAGGCAGTTGGATCCGTGAGTTCAGGGGAAACAGCCAGGGCTCAGGATAGACATTTAGGAGTCATCAACACATGGATGGAATTTAAAGCCATGAGACTGGCTAAGATGGAAAAGACAAGAGGTTCCCAGGTGAGCCTCAGCACATGACAACGTTTAGAGGTTGAACAAAGGTGGAGAATCGATAAAGAATGCCCTAGAATGTAAACTCCCTGGAGCAGGGTTTTGTTCTGTTGACTGTCCAATGTCTAGCATAGGACTTAACAAGTAGTAGTCTCTTAGCAAATATTTGTTGAAGGAACACATGACAGAATAAATGAACGAATCAAGAGATTGAGAAGGAGTGGCCAATGAGATAGAAGGAGAACAGGTACCATAGAAGCCAAGAGAAAGAGAAAGGTTTCAAGAAGGCAAGAATGGTCAATTGCGTCAAATGTTGTCAAGAAGTTGCGTAAGAGTTGGACAGAGAACGGACCATTGGATTTGGCGACACAGACGTCACCAGTGACCTTGACAAGAATAGTTGAGGCTTGAAAGAGGTGGAGTTTGCCAGATCCTGTGAGGTAGGGGGCAGGGTGAGGGTGGGGAGTGAAATGATGTTCCGAGCAGTGGAAGAGCATGGGACAATGCCAGGGGACAAGTGGGGCTGGTTCCTGTCACTGCAAGTTGTTGCAGCTGAGGGGAGGGTAAGAGAGTGGCCAGGGGAGATGAGGCTGGGGCCCATGGTAAGACAGGCTGAGAGGCTGAGGGCAGCCCAGTGGTTTTGAACGTGATCACTTGGTCTGGAGTTAAGGGGGTAAGTGTCCACGTGTTATTCAAGATTCAGGAGACAGAATTCCAAATCTAGTTGACATCTTTCCTCATGCAACCGAAAAGTCCAGGGATAGATCCTGGCTTTAGGTGCAAGACTTGGACTGTCTTCACTCTTAGTTCTCCTTCTCTCTATGTTGGCTTCCTGTCAGGCAGGCCATTCTCTCAGACGCACAAAATCGAAGCTTCCATCCTGCTCCATTCACCTCAGGGGGAAAGCCGGTTCATTTCCACTCCTGCCATCAAATGAAGTCTCATTGGTTCTGCCTGGTGGTCATGTGTCATCCCTGACCCAATCACTGTGGGCAAAGGGAGGGTGCTCTTCTCTGATTGGCCAGGCCTGGGTCATATGAGGAGCCCTGGAGCTGGTGTGAAAATGGGTCTACCAGAGGTAATTTCCCATTGGAAAATCAAAGTGCTCACACAAGAGCAGGGTGTGTGGTGGCGGGTAATGCCGGACAAGTCAACCCACAGAATTTAATGATTACCGAGCCCTAGAAGGACATAGATTTGTAGAATATCAGGATATTAAAAAACGGGGAAGTGGGGCGGGGTGGGGGGAGATTCTTTAGGGAATTCCTACAGAGATTCCCTAATTCGGTGCTTTCCAACAAAAGTGGAACGTGAACCACAAATATAACTTTAAATCTTGTAGGACCCACATTAAAAACAAAAAGAAAAGAAAAGAGAAACAGGTGAAATTAATTTTAATAATACATTTTATTTAACCTACAAATCCTAAAGTATCATTGGAAGGTAATCAATATGAGAAGCATTAAAGAGATATTTTATATTCCTTTTTCCTATTAAGTCTTCAAAGTCTGTATTTTGTACTTACAGAACATCTTAGTCCAAAATCTAAATTTTCCCCAGAAATACTTGATCTGTGTTTAGAGTTTATCAAATTTACAATGGAAAAAAGTAGGTTCCAATACCCAAGTTGTTCCAAATGTACTTGAGAATTCTCCAATGACTTAAGACTTGTATATGTTTTAAAA
Source organism: Halichoerus grypus (assembly GCF_964656455.1). NCBI lineage: Eukaryota > Metazoa > Chordata > Mammalia > Carnivora > Phocidae > Halichoerus > Halichoerus grypus. Next base: position 173,892,992 of record NC_135716.1, read on the forward strand.
TTCATATTAATTAAAGATAAATACAATTTCAAATTCAATTCCTCAAGTCCCACTAGTCATATTTTAAGCAAGGGGTTACCATATTGAACAGCACACCCTGATACGATGTGTTTGTCAGACAGAGGGAAGCGACATCCAGGGAAGGGATTGGCCCTTCAACGGCACTGAGCTGAGCAGGCGCAGACCCCAGGTCTTCTGACTCTGTCAAGGGCTTTCCACTCCACCTCACACCCGCCCTGTCCTGAGCAGGTCAGTGAGCAGCGACCTAGGAAGCAGTACTAAGGAAGTGGGAGTCCAAATCTTATCGAGGCTCAAATTCTTGCTCAGGCTGTAAAAAGTGTTCCTTTATTTTATGTTATTCTTGTCTGTAACCATCCCTGCCACTGGATGATAAATGTGTTTGGAATGAGTGCATAAATGCATCAGCAAACAGTATGCATTTATTGAACACCTCCGTGTCCTAAGCACTGCACCCAGCCTTGGGACATGGAGATGAGGCTGGCCCAGCTCCTGCACGTAAGGGGCTCACCATCTGGCCGAGGGGCGACAGGGTGGTAAATGCATCATTTAGGGTGCACAGGATGGTGTGGGGCAAGTGCTTGTGGGAATGAGCAGATCGAGTGCCTCATGGATGGAAACCACCAGCAAACAGCCTCTGGGGCTGGTTGAGTCCTTGGGAAAATCCACAGGGAGCCCACACCTGGTGCTGCTGGGTGTTGAGCCTTGGCCTGTGGGTGTGGGGGTGTTTGGGTAACAGCCCAAAGGCTAGGAGGGGTTGTTTTGGTTGTTGATGTTTGGAACTGAGAGGGGCTATTGTTAGGTGAAGTCTCAGCTCGTTGATGTGTGGGGTTGGCTCGGGACCATGGGGTGGATATTGGCTGGGGTGTTGGCCATCAGTTAACATCGCTTTGTTGATGAGACCATCTCTTCATTGAGCACCCACAGCATCCTCCTCTCCACTCACCATTGTATGCTCTCTCTCTCTCTCTCTCTCACACACACACGTACACACACATATGATTGCTACCTAATTTAATTTGTGGAGCCCCATGAACTACAAAAATGCAGGATCCCTTCATCCAAAATTAAGAATTTCAAGATGGTGGCACAAAAGCAGAGTGTTAACAAGTGCAGGACCCTAAGTGGGGGGTCCTATGCGACTGCCCAGGTCCTGAGTCCCAATTCCCGAGTCTGGGAAGCCAACCCTCCACACACACAACACACAAGGTCCCTGCTGGTGGTGCTGGACTCGTGCCTGCCCTCGGAAAAGCGCAGCAAGTGGTGCCAAGTGCTGTAGAGATTTGTTATCTCTTGCAATCTTCCCACATCCGGATGTCAACGATGACTATCATGCCCACTTTACATATGAGGACATGGAGATGCTGAGGACGACCTGGCACCTGAACCCCAAACTTTGCTGAGTCTGAAGCTCAGACTTGTTCCTCTGCCTGCCCACCTCTCCTGCTGAGAAGAGTAAGCCTCCTTTCTTGGTGTCCTTTCTGATTTTTTTCTAATGTTCTTTTCCTCTGACATTTTAGATGGTGAATCTGATAGAAAAATGGAATCACAAGGTTCCTCTAGCCATGTGGGGTTGGTCACTCTTCCTGTCAGTGAGTCCCCACCATGAGGACCTGTGGCGTCCCCACACCCGGCCTAAATCACCAAGGATTCTCCGGGGGCGGATCTGAGTCACCTCCTGCACTTGTCTTCTTCTCTCCACCCCACGTGGACTCAAGAGCAGCCCATTTTCCTTTAACTCCCTTCTCAAGGTGTCACTCACCTGAGCAGCATAGGCTTTTATTGAGATTTGGGCTCACGGGGAGAATTGCATCACAGAACAGCAAACAATGGGAAAGTAACATTAGATGCTTCTCCTCTTAGTCATCTCCAGGCCCCCACTGCCTCCCCGGGCTGCTTCCTGACCAAGGCTTCGCTGGAACCTCCCATGTTCTGTACCTCCTTACTTCTCTCCTGTTCCTCCCTGCTACCCAGGCTGTCTCTCCCCCATCTTCCCAGGGATGTCCTGTTCATTCATTCATTCACGCACTTATTCATTCCTCACTGAGCATGTAGTATGTGTCAGGCACTGTGTTTGGTGCTAGAGATACAGGGAGGAAGTCTCTGCCTTCATGGGCTCCCAGGCTGGTGGGAAGATGGACCTGAAATGCCTGACACAGACACACAGCTTCGCTTCTGAGTTTTGGTTGTGACAGATGCTGTGAAGGCGAAGGATGGAAAAGTAGAACAAGATGGGGAAGACCCATCTTAGATTGTGTGACATTTAAGTCAAGACCTGAAAGATGGGCAGGGGCCAGCATGGGAAGAAAGTGACAGAAGGAGGTCCTTAACAGAGGGCACACACGGGCAAGGTCCCTGAGGCATGGAGGAGCTAGGGGGTGGTCTATGCAGAGTAGAAGGGAGCCAGGGTGCCCGGGCTGCAGTGAGCAAGGGGGACAGCAGAGGAGATGGGGTCAGGGAGCAGGTGGGATCCATTGGTGCAGGGCTCCATGGCCAGGAAAGGGGCTGGGATGTGATCCCCAGTCCAGCAGAAAGCTCCAGGAGGCTTTTGAGCGTGGGAGTCATGTCTGAATTACATGTCAAGAAAGACTTCTCTAGCCATTGGATGGAGAACAAGCTGGAGAATTGAGAGGACGAGTGGACGTGGGGGACAATGGCTGACAACTTCGGGGTTCATGCGCTGGATGAGGATGGCTGGGTGGGGAACGATGATGGAGGCAGAAGAGGTGGATAGATTGGACATTTCTTATGGAGGTAGAACTGGATCATGCTGGAATTGTGTGTGGTGATGGAAGATGATTTCCACATTTCTGGAACTTCTGCCCTCTCTACAGCCCCATGGGCCCTCCTTCCCTTGCCTTCAGACGTAGCAATGATGCACGACAACAACCAGCCAGGGCCCAGGGGACAAAACTGTGTTCCTGGGTATTTAAGGTGGGCACGAAAGGCTGGTGGACTCTTTGGACTGTGTTATAGACCCAGTCAAGCACCATGTGGAGAGGTTAAATGGGGTGACCTTTGATAACCCTCTTTTCTTCCTTATCATTGAAGGAATACACAACAAAGTAAAAAAATGGATGATGTCCGTGTTGTTGGCAAGGACTTGGAGAGAGGTAGCTTGAATACCATTAGTGGGAAAACCACCGGGCAAATCTTATTTTTGGAAAGTACTTTGGGGTTATATATTTACATTTAAAATATGCATGACCATAGACTCGGCTTCTTAGAATCTCCCCTAAGAAATGAGTATGTATGTACCTGCATGCTTGTAAGCATGGCCTGGGATCTTCACAGCACTGTGGTGTTTCCATTAGTCAGAAACTGTAAACCAACACCCTAAATAGTCACCAGTTGTGGATAGGTAGACAAACTGTGGTCCTTCCATACAGTGGACACCACGTAGCAGAATGACTGAGGGAGCTATCTTTACCAAAAGCTCTTCCAGGCCACACCGGGTAAGTGAAAAAGTAAGTTACTATCAGTACAGTTCCTACGTTAGGAGGCCAATTATGTAAAAAAAGAAAAAAAACCCTAAAGAATGCTGCCTCTTTCTAAATGTACATACATATCCATGCAAAATGTACAGAAAAAGGACTCAAAGGAATGACATTAAGCTGCTCACAGCGGTCACTGATGGGAGGGGATGGGCACTGGGGTGGGGGTTAAAGATGATGCTGGCCTTAGGCGTTTTCCTTGACTGCTTCCCCATGAGTCTCTTTTCGTGCATTACTGGTGTAATTAAAAAGTTCAAACAAAAACACATATTCATTGCAAACCCTCTGAAAATGCAGTTATGCAAAATGAAGGGGAGAAAAATACCTATAATAATACATCCCAAAGGTAACCATTATTAAGGTCTTTGTTTCCAAATCTTTCCTGTATTTTCCCATGCTTTAAAAATATGACTCTATTATTAAACACACTATTTTATGACCTGCTTTTTTTTTTACACTTCATATCTTTCCATGCCATTAAAATTCTCCCAAGCCAAGTTTTTTTTTTTTTTAATGCATTGTCTTATGCTGCTGGGTTTTACCATTTCATATTTAAATCCTCTATGGTTGACACATAACACATTTCTAATTTTTCTTTATTATATACAAACTTTTAAGCACCTCTTTATTTTTTTTTTTAAAGATTTTATTTATTTATTTGACAGAGAAGGAGAGAGAGAGCACACAAGCAGAGGGAGAGGGAGAGGGAGAAGCAGACTCCCCACCGAGCAGGGAGCCCGATGCGGGACTCGGTCCCAGGACCCTGGGATCATGACCTGAGCCAAAGGCAGACACTTAATGACTGAGCCACCCAGGCGCCCCTAAGCACCTCTTTATACAATTGTCCAGTTGTTTATTTAGGGGAATTTTATTAGGAAACTATATGGGTTAAGGTGATTTGGAAGCTCCTTTTTTTTTTTTAAGTAGGCTCCACACCCAGCATGGGGCTTGAACTCACGACCCTGAGATCAAGAGTCACATGCTCTACCAGCTAAGCCAGCCAGGTGCCCTGGCAAGCTCTTAGTGTGCAATGCCCAGTTGCCTTCCTTGAAAGGGAAAGCATTGCAGACTGAACAGGACAGTATGTTCCTGACAGTCCTCTTTGCCTCAAGGTTTTTCAAGACGAGCTTCTTGTTCAAAGCGAGAAAAGGTTCCCAGGAGAATCAGTGGAGTCTTCCTCACAGGAAACCTTCAGAGAGGGAGGACATGTAAGTCTGTCCAGATTGGTCTTCAGAGGCAGAGCTGGCAGGAGACCCCTGAAGTCCCTCCCAGAACTGATATGAGGTTTCAGTGACAAGAATACTATGGAAACGGTGTCAGGGTTAACCATGGGGGCAAAGGTCCCTGGGTGGATCTCCAAAGACTCTGCCTCAGAGGGAGGCCAGGAGTCAGGTTCCCTTGAGGCCCACAAAGACAGAGTCTCTCCAAGTGTAGCCACCACACACAGCGTGTATGCCTCCCCAGACAGGATTCTAGGCATTGTTAAGAGGTAAAGACCAGGCCATGTGAGAGAAGCGTTCTGCGCTGAGCCCAGGGGGTGACCAGTAAACTCTCCAGAGTTTGCCTGAGGACTGGAGTGGCTGTGGACTGTGCACTTGGCTGCCAGGACGGGCTTGGGGACAGCTTCTCCAAAAAATCCTCGACCCTCCATCCTTCATATGAGCTCCCCATCTACCCATCTTTGGTCCAGTGCATGCAACATATTGATAAAAGTAATCATTCACATGGTCATTTTGCTGTATATACAAATATCGAATCATTATGTTGTACACCTGAAACTGATATAATGGTATGTATCAATTACACCTCAGTAATAATAGTAGTAGTAGTAATAATAATAATAATAATAAAAACAACCTGAGGGGCATCTGGGTGGCTCAGTTGGTTAAGCGTCTGAATCCTCTTGATTTTGGCTCAAGTCATGATCTCAGGGTCATGAGATTGAGCCCCGTGTCTGACTGCACTGGGCATGGAGCCTGCTTGGGATTCACTCTCCCTCCGCCCCTCCCCCACTCACACTGTCTCTCTCTCTCTCTCTCTCTCTCTCTCAAAATAAAAAAAGCAACCCCAAACCATCCACATGATTCAAAGATGCATCCAGAACAGCCATCACCCCTGCAGCCCCCAACTGCTTCTCCTCTGCTGGTCCCTGCTCGGTTTTCTGCAAATACTAAGAGTATTCATTAGTGCCATGAAATCATAGTATCACTGTTGACCCCCACTTTGCAGTCACCCTGAACTGCAAAGATCTCTCAGATATATTCCTTTTTCCCTCTGTACCCGCTACGTCACCCCAGCCACGCACTCATCATCACCATAAGAACAAAGACTCACATAGAGCTGATCATGGGCAGGGCATTCTATTGAGCACTGTAGCATTCGTGATTTCACGTAATACTCACAAGACCCCGGAGAGGTAACAGCCTCATGGCAGGTCTCCCCCGTCGTTTTGAGTCTGCAGTCCACACCATCCTCACGTTTGCCAGAGTATGGGTGTCTAGGTGTGGTAGTTGCATTTCCTTTTTGAAATTAAGAACATTTCAGGGGCTCCTGGCTGGCTCAGACAGTGGAGCATGTGACTCTTGATCTCGGGGTTGTGGGTTCGAGACCCACATCGGATGTAGAGATGACTCAAAAATAAAATCTTAAAAACAAAAAAAGGAAATTAAGAATGTTTCATCCACATAAAACATGCCTTATATGTGAAATATTAATAATGATGATGTTGACAATGATAATATTAATAAATTCATACACCCACATCCATCTTGGGAGAGCTGACATTACAAGTTCCTGAAGCTTCCCCCATGTGTCTCCCTAGCTCTTCCTCTCCCTCCCATCTGGAGGCAATAACTACCCTGGATTTTGCATTTATCGTTCCTTTACCCTTTTCTTTACAGTTTTCTCACAGTGGGATGCAGTCTTGAACAATATATTGTGTAGCTTTGTGTGCCTTTGAAATTCAGAGAAATGGCGTTGGATGGCATCTTCTTACAGGGCTTGTGTGTGTTTGTTGCACGTTTGTTTGTGACATTCACCCACACTGTTGAGTGCAGCTGTGATGCGTTCGTTTTTGTTGCCGTAATGCACTGTCTTGTATGAATAAACCACAAATCATCAATCCATTCTCCTCTGTATGGACACAGTGTTGCTGTCGTCCGCATTGATTACATCTCCTGACGCACACATGGAGGGGTTTCCAGGTGAGGCACAAAGGAAGAGAAATGCTGGGTAGTAAGGTGTGTGCATCTGAACTTGACCTGACGATGCGAAGAGGCTTTCCAAAATGGCTGTATGAATCTATGCTCCCACGAGCAGTGCATAAGAGCTTGCATCCTTCCACAGTCCTGACAACACTTGGTGTTGTCAGACTTTAACATTGGTGCCAATTTGGTGGGTGTAAGTTGGCATATTATGGAGGTTTTAGGCTTGCATTTCTCTCATTCCTGATGAGGTTGGGAGTCTTTTTTCTAAAAATTTTTTATTGTTATGTTAATCACCATACATCACATCATTAGTTTTTGATGTAGTGTTCCATGATTCATTTTTGTGTATTACACCCAGTGCTCCATGCAGAACGTGCCCTCCTTAATGCCCATCACCAGGCTAACCCATCCTCCCACCCCCCTCCCCTCTAGAACCCTCAGTTTGTTTTTCAGAGTCCATCGTTTCTCATGGTTCGTCTCCCCCTCCAATTCCCCCCCTTCATTCTTCCCCCCCCGCTATCTTCTTCTTCTTCTTCTTTTTTTTTTTTTAAACATATATTGTATTATTTGTTTCAGAGGTACAGATCTGTGATTCAACAGTCTTGCACAATTCATAGCGCTCACCATAGCACATACCCTCCCCAATGTCCATCACCCAGTCACCCCATCCCTCCCATCCCCCACCACTCCAGCAACCCTCAGTTTGTTTCCTGAGATTAAGAATTCCTCATATCAGTGAGGTCATATGATACATGTCTTTCTCTGATTGACTTATTTCGCTCAGCATAACACCCTCCAGTTCCATCCACGTCGTTGCAAATGGCAAGATCTCATTCCTTTTGATAGCTGCATAATATTCCATTGTGTATATATACCACATCTTCTTTATCCATTCATCTGTCGATGGACATCTTGGCTCTTTCCACAGTTTGGCTATTGTGGACATTGCTGCTATAAACATCAGGGTGCACATACCCCTTTGGATCCCTACATTTGTATCTTTGGGGTAAATACCCAGTAGTGCAATTGCTGGGTTGTAGGGTAGCTCTATTTTCAACTTTTTGAGGAACCTCCATACTGTTTTCCAGAGTGGCTGCACCAGCTTGCATTGAGGTTGGGAGTCTTTTCATGCTTATTGGCAATATTGTTTCCTTGCCTGTGCAATGCTTGGTTATGTCCTTTAGTCCTTTTTCTAGCATGTTGTCTTTTTCTTATTGATTCTTTAGGAGCTCTTTATGTATAAGGGTCCTAATTTTTTGTAAATTACTTGCATTCCAAGCATCATTTCCAAATCTGTGGCTTGTCCTTTCACTTTCTAAGTGGTGACTTTTTGTGAACAGAAGTTCCTATTCTTAACATAGGAGAATGTATCCAGGTTTTTCCTTATGGTGTATGCTTTTTGTGTCTTTTTAAAGAAACTTTTCCCTCCCCTGAGGTCCTATATTTTCTTTCAAGAGTTTGCCTTGCACATTTAGGTCTTTTTGTCCACCCAAAATTGATTTTATATAAATAAGGATCCAATTTCAGTTATTTTCCAGGTGGATAAGCAACCATTCTGGCTTCATTTAGGGAATGCTTCCTTTTCTTCCTTAGTTTGCAAAACCACCTCTTTTCTAGATCACATTTCTATTTATGCTTGAGTCTGCTTGTAGAATCTCTAGTTGGATCCACTGGTCTATCCTGAGCCAAACCCACACCACTCCAATTACTAATGCTTTGAAACGAGTCTAAACAATCACTTTGTATTGTGCGTATTGATACCTGGTAAGCCAAACTGTACACCTTGTAATTCTTCAGGAATGTCTTGGCTCTTTTTGGCCTTTTGCTTTTCCTTATAAAGTATAGAAAGAGACTGTCACATGCCATGAGCACCTTGTTGGGATTTCATTTGGAACTGCACTGAGTGAAAATGGATTTGTGCAAAAATATATTTTATATAGTTAATATTTATTCATATTTACCTGCATGGTTCTCTCTTTTCTTCTCATTGTTCTGTCTTGCATTTTGGACCTTTCATCTGGGATCATTTTCCTTCTTCCTGAGATATATCTTCATTTTTTTAAAAGATTTTATTTATTATTTGAGAGAGAGAGAGAGAGAGCATGAGAAGGGGGAGGGTCAGAGGGAGAAGCAGAGTCCTGGCTGAGCAGGGAGCCCAATGCGGGACTCAGTCCTGGGACTCCAGGATCATGACCTGAGCCGAAGGTAGTCGCTTAACCAACTGAGCCACCCAGGTGCCCTGAGCTACATATTTAAAAGTGTCTTTGTGCGGCGCCTGGGTGGCTCAATCGGCTAAGCATCCAACTCTTAATTTCAGCTTTGGTCATGATCTCAGGGGTATGGGATTGAGCCCTGCATTGGGCTCCATGCTGGGTGTGGAGCCTGCTTGGGATTCTCTCTCCCTCTCCCTCTGCCCCACCCCTGCTGCTTGCTCACTCTCTCTAAAAAAAAATTAATTAATTTTAAAAAGTAAAAAATAAAAGTGCCTTTGTTGAAGCTTTATTGGTGGTCAACACACCCAATATTGGCTTGTTTGAAAATTTTGTCCTTGTTCTTGAAAGATAGTTTTGCTGGGTATATAATTCTAGTTGATAGTTATTTTCCCTTGGTCTCTGGCTATAGTTGTTACAGTTGAAAAGTCAGCTGTCCACAAACTCTTGTGTTTTTTTGGTTGGTAAATCTCTTTTTCTTGGACTGTATTTTCTCTTTGACCATGCTCTCCTGTAGGTTCATTATGTTCTATATGGATGTGGATTTGAACTTTTATCTGGAGTGAGATTCATTGTGCTTTTTGAATTCATGAGGATTCACATCTTTCATCAATTTTGAAAAATTCTTAGCTATTATCTTTTTGATTATTGCTTTTTCTCCCATTGTATTCATTTCCTGCAGCCACAAACTTGGTGGCTAAAAACAACAAAAATTCATTTTTTTCACAGGTCTAGGGGCCAAAACCCCTTAATAAGTATGTTTGGGCCGAAATCAAGGTGTTAGAAGGGCCATGTTTCCTTTGGAGGCTCAAGTGGCCATCTACTCCTTGTCTCTTCCAGCTCCTGGTGGCCACCAGTGGCCCTGGGCTGGCAGCCATTGTACTCCAGGCTTCAAGGGCAGCATCTTCAAACCTGTCTCTGCTTACCTTCATACTGACTTCTCTTCTGTGTGTTGTCAAATCTCCCCTGCCTCCCTCTTAGAAGGACACATGTGATTGCATTTAGGGACCCTGGATAATCCAGGATAATCTCTGCATCCTAGGACCCTTAACTTAGTTACATCTGCAAAGACCTTTTTTTTTTTTTTTTTTGCCATATATGGTTACATTCACAGGTTCCAGGCATCAGGTCATGGAAATCTTTTTTTGGGGGGGTGCTATTTTCAGTCTACCAATGACATGTGTGTTACACCCTCCCTCTGGCCCCCATGTCTTTAGCCTTTATTTCATAGTTTATCACATTGTCCCTCTGTGCTAAGTTCTAGGCAGTTTCCCCAGATATAGCTTCCATTTCCCTGGATGATCTTTTCAGCCCTGTGTAATCCACTATTTAATCCAGACATTAATGTTTACAATTTCACTCAATATATTTTTCTTTCCTAGAGGTTCTATTTGGCTCTTTTTCAAATTTCCATGGTCACTTTTATAATCTCTTTTTCCTTGCTCATTTTGATTGTCTTTTAAAAAAAATTTTTTTTTAAGATTTATTTATTTGAGAGAGTGAGAGAGCATGAGTTGGGGGAGGGGCAGAGGGAGAGAATCTTCAAGCAGACTCCCCGCTAAGCATGGAGCCTGACACAGGGCTCGATCCCATGACCCGTGAGATCATGACCTGAGCCAAAACCAAGAGTAGACCCAACTGAGCCACCCAGGCACCCCAGTTTGATTCTCCTTTTAATTGATTCAATTCTTTACATTGAATGTGGCTGCAGAAAAATTCACCACTCTTTTATGAAATTTTCCTGTGGAAATGATCAGAGAAATGGGCCAGTAGCTGGAGAGGAGTGTAGGGTCAAAGTAATAATCATGATGATGATGATGATGATGATGATGATGGTGATGGTGTTGAGGAGGGGTAGAAATTTATATGGGGATGAGAATGACCTAGCAGACAGGGGTCAGTTCATGGGGCAATGTCCTGTGTGGGGGAGAGCAGAAGGGGTCCAGGGCATGAGGGGAGATGGGGCTCAGATATAGCTGGAGAGCTCACTTATAGCAACCGAGGAATGCAGAGTACAGAGGCAAATAGGTTGGAATGAGGTGATGGATAGGTGTGGGCCATCTCTTCCGGTTGCTTTGCTTCCTCAGTAAATAGGAAGGAAGGTCATCAGCTGAGAAGGAGGATGGGGAGGAGGTGTCCAAGCTATGAGAGAGAGAAGGTGTAACATGATCATCTATGAGAGTGGGAATTCGAATGGAATGGATCGTCCAGCAGCACAAAACACCCTGGATGTTGGTAGGCTGAATTTAATGAGAGACTGATCAGCGTGGTTGTATTTTTCTAAAGCACAGATTTGACCATGTCCTTCCCTTGCTTAAAACACTCATTCACTCCGCTGCTCCACACTCCTTTGTGTGGCATTCAAGGTCATCCATGACCTCAGCTCCACTCAATCCCAGGCCTTCCTTTCACACCCCAGCAACTCAGAGCTACTTGAAATTCGCCAAACAGATCTCACACTTCTCTGCCCTGGCTCTTACTGTTCCCGCTGCCTGGAACGCCCTTCCCTGCCTCACCCACCCACAGCGAGCTCCCCTCCAAAGATGAGTCTGCCCAGGGAGTGGGCTTCACTTCCGCCTCTTGATCCTCGCCCCACGGTTCCCTGGACAGAATTTTCTCCTCCGTTACAGTGCCCACAAAACTTCACTGGCTAGCAATCATTTATGGTTCTGCCTTGTCCACCTCATCGAGGGCACAGACCGCATCCTGTCCTTTCTGTGTCCCTGGCATCCTGCACTGAGCAGGTGCTAAGACAGTATCCACTGAGAGGACAGACTGATGGCTTCTAGAGGAGAGCTGGGTCAGGCCAGCAGGGGTGTTACCCAGAGGGCCATTAGTGGGATCACTGGACTGTAGGGAAGCGACAAGAACATTAGCCAGGAAGCAGAGCCAAAGCCTGAGGTCAGGAGAAAGCAGGCCAGACTCCCGAGTGAAGGGCTGAGAGGGAAGCAGAAGGGGAGACTGAGGGAGTGAGCGGGGAGCAGGCAGGGTGGAGCCTCATGGTCCATGACACACATCTTCAAACTCCGAGCACCTGGCAGGGTGGCTGTGCTGGCACCTGGTCCTTGTGCTGGGGAGGGGCATGGGCTGCAGCGAAGCACCTTTCTCTCTGGGAATCGTAGCTTTCTAAAGGTAAGAAATATGTGGGGGGGTCCCCCAGCCCCTCATTTCCAAAGAACCAAATGCTCAATTCCCAGCAGCTCCAAACATGCCTTTGGGGAATGAGGTCAAATGGGCACCTGGACATAGCCTGGAGTATTTGCCAAGGGCAGAGCTTAGGGGTCAGGCGGCCTGTCACCCCCAAGCTGTAGCACTGTGGGCGACAGCTCTGCTTCTCAAAGCCACGGTTTCCATTTATAAAAGGGGGATGATGAAGAAGACACATCGCTAATTAAAAATAGGCAAAGGAGTTTGCAACAACATGGATGAACCTAGAGGGCATTATGCTGAGTGGAAGAAGTCAGACAGACAAATACCATATGATTTCACTTATATGTGGGATCAAAAAAAATAAAACAGATGGACAAACGGAAAAAGCCAGGAACAGTCCCATAAATACAGACAACAAACTGGTGGTTGCCAGAGGGGTAAGGGTGGGGGTGGGTGAAATGCGCAAAGGGGATTAAGAGGTACAAACTTCCAGTTATAAAATAAATAAATCATGGGGACGAAAAGTACAGTGCAGGGAATATAGTCAGTAATACTGTAGTGACTTTGCAGGGTGACAGATGGTAACTGCACTTACCGTGGGGAGCATTTTGGAATGTATATAAATGTTGAATCACAATGTTGTACGTCTGAAACTAGTATCATCTTGTATGTCAGCTCTACTTCGATTAATATAAATGGGCAAATGATTTGAATAGATATACATCCAAAGAAGATCATACACCTGGCCAATAAGCACGGGAAAGCTGCTCAACCAATCTGTAGTCATTAGGGAAATGCAAACCAAACCCACAATGGGATACCATTTCACATCCATTGGGCAAGAGTCCAGCATTGAAACCTTCATGCATTGCTGGTGGGTATGTCCCATGTGGTCAGTCTCTCTGGAAAAAATTTTCTCAAAATGGTAAACATGAAGTTAGCATAGGACCCAACAATCCCGCTCCTAGGTATCTACTTAAGAAAAATGAAAGTAAGGCACCTGGGTGGCTCAGTCGGTTAAGCGTCTGCCTTTGGCTCAGGTCATGAGCTCAGGGTCCAGGGATCGAGCCCCACGTCGGGCTCCCTGTTCAGCAGGGAGTCTGCCTCTCCCTCTGCCCCTCCCCTCCCCCTGCTTGTGCTCTCTCTCAAATAAATAAAATCTTTAAACAAAAGAAAAAGAAAATGAAAGCCTATATCTACCCAAAAACTTATACGTGAATGTTCACAGCAACATTATTCATAATAGGCAAAAAATGCAAATGATGCAAATGTCTGTCAGCTGGTGAATGGAAAAGCAAAATTTGGTATATCCATTCAGCAGAATATTATTTGACAATAAAAAAGAGAAATACTGAAGCATCCACAACATGGATGAACCTCAAGAACATCACGCTAGGTGAAAGAAACCAGATCCAAATGATCGCACAGTGTATGATTCCATTTATGTGAAATGTCCAAAGAGAAAAATTTATGGAGACAGAACATGGATTTGTGACTGCCTAGGGCTGGTGGGGGGTGTTGGTTGGGGGGATGGGGAGCGACTGTAAATGGACAACATTCCAACATTAGGTTGTGGTGACGGCGTCCCACTCTGTAAATATAATAAAATACATTGAGGTGTACACTTAAAATGGGCAAATTTTGTGGAGTGTAAATTATTCCTTGATAAGGCTATTTAAAAGGGGAGGGATCCTTGCTGTGATCAATGGAAAGTCAGAAAAAATTTAAAAAGAGAAAGAGAGAGAGAGAAAAGGGGAGGGAGATAATGATGTCCACCTTGCAAGGCTGCGGGGGGACTGAGTGAGAAATCTTGCAGAGGGCACCGAGTGCCTGGAAGGGAGTAGGCGCTCGCAGCTGGGGCAGTGGCTATCCCCAGAGGCCCTCACCCTCACCACGCCAGAGCACGCTGGCCCCACTGCAGGCTGCCGGCCCCTTCAGTTCTTTGCCTGGGGCTTTCTTCTGCCGCATCCACAGCAGGCATGATGTGCTGGGGAATGAACCCCTCTTCCCAACACACTTAATGACAGCCACGGGTTGGTGTATGAAGATCCTGCCTTGCTCAGTGCGGGGTCAACACTGGCTTCCAGAATTGCCCCATTCGTGCTGAGCTCTAGCTGCCCAGGGCTTAGCTGGTTGCCTTCCCCACTCCCCTGCCGGCATCTCCTGGGATGACCTTTCCAGGAAACTACGGGCTCAGGTAGTGAATCCTTATATGGGGTCTAAGGCAGCACTCCCAAGCACTAGCTATGACCACGGTCCTAATGGAGCTGACCCTCGTGACCCCAGCTGGCCCGTCCCCATCCTGCTCCCAAGGGCGCTGTCCATTCCCCCGGCTCTGCTCTGCTCTGAGGAGGGAGGTCCTGTCGGGGAAGGAGCTGAGGCCCAGGGAGGGATTCTCCAGATGAAGACAGAACTGGATGAATTGAAGATTTACTTGGTGCCTGGCACTGTGTGCAAAGTACCTCCCAGGTGTTATCCTCACAGCGGCTCTGTGCCTCCCTTGACTGAGATGGAAACTGAGGCTCAGAGAGGTAAAGTGACTTGCCCAAGGTCACACAGCCATTAGCTGTGACGTCCGAACTTGAAACCAGGGCCTGCCTTCTTTGTCACTGCACTACTCTGCCTTTCCCAGAGCCTTGTTTGGCAGGGACCCAGCTTTTTTCCGTTTAGACTTATGGGGAGTCTGGCTTTACTGGGGAGGTTTTGCTTCGCTCTGCATGCTGCTGCGTGGGGCCTGAGCCCAGCTGTAAGGACACCATCCAGGCGTGTCTTTGGTTGGGTTGTTTTTCTACAGATTTATGGTTTGGGGGAACCCCCTCTCAGTAGAGGACCTGGGCCTCCTTTGAGGTCCCACTGACTTGTGAACAGGGCAAGCCTCTCAATCTGTTTCCTGGCGCATAAACCGTGTTTACTGGGTACTGTCCTCGGATTTGGAAGGGCCACTGTGAGGGCAGCCTTTGGCCTGGCCCTGGAGCCTGGGGCCCCAGGTTTCAGGTCAGAGAGCCCCCCTCCCCATGAGAAAGCAGAGCTGTACTTGGGCAGGAGGAGTCCCAACCCCTCCCCGACCCCATCCCCAGGCCAGTTCACTTTGTTCAGCTGAGAGCAGGGGTTGGGGTGGAGGAGAGGAGGGACAGGTGGGGGGAGCCCGCTTTTACTGTGTACTTAGCCCAGACCTGCTGCCGCATTAAGCACTGAGAGCCAGTTCCCACACCCACAGACCCCCGACACTTGGAGGGCGGGGGACCAAGAAACTGCCAATTATAATGACAGTGCAGTCATGGTAGCATTTATTGAGCACTTACTGTATGTAGGAGCTTCACAGGCATTCTGTCATCCAGTCCTCACACTGACCCACTCCTGTTGTTGCTGCACAGCAAGGCTCAGTCACTTGTCCAATGGTAGAGCTAGGACTGAGAAGAGCCAGATTTGAACCCAGGCTGTCTGGCTCCAAGCCTCCCCCTCTATAGCCTCCCCAGAAGTGGGGGCATGGAGGCAGCCTAGGGGAGCCTGCACTGTTGGGGGTAGGAGTGGGAAACACAGCGGTCTTCATACTGATGCCTGATTGGGGCTTTGAAGGATGAATAGGAGTTGGATGCAGAATGGGTAGAGAGCGTGTCCCGTCAGAAGGAACAGCCTGTGCATAAGTAGATAGGCCTGAGCTAGCATGATGGGTTTGGGGAGTTGCAAGCTGTTCTGTATTGCTGGAGCATAAAGCATAAGCAGGGGAGAGGTGAGGTGAGGCTATAGACCAGGCTCTAGGCACGGAGGGCCTGCCCTGTCCTGCTAAATCGTTTGCTCTTTGTATAAGTCACAGTCCGCACCCTCCAGGGGCCTTACCTGAGCTCGGGGAAGTGAGCCATATCGTCAGGAAATGATGAATAATCCACGGCCTTGTAGGTGCAAGTGGGGGGAGGACAGAGGAGGGAGCTTGCCCTGGGTCTGGGAGGGATGGGCCATGGGGAAGACTTCCTAGAGGGGGCGCCGTCTTGCCGGGCGTTCATAATGGAGGAAGAGGCATATGGGCAAAGGCACAAAAGTACCAGGTGTGTTCTGGGGTTGTGGATAGGATGGCGGGGCAGAAGGTATGGAAAGAAAGATCAGCAAAGCATATGTTATGTTCAGCCCTGCCTACCTAAAGCCCTTTGCCGTCTGCCCTGGGTTCAAATCCCAGCTTGCTGCTTCCCAGCTGGGAGACCTCAGGCAAGTCACTAAACCTCTCTGGGCCTGCTTCCTTCTCATCTGTAAAATGGGTGGAAAGAAATGATCGTAACCTCCCAGAGTTCAGATGAGGGGTTCTTTCAGTCTGGTACCATCACGAGGATCTTTGCTGTGTCGGCCAATCACCTCCACCAGGGGCTGGCAAAATTTTTCTGTAGAGGGTCTCATAACAAATATTTTGGACTTTGCGAGCTCTTTGGTCTCTGTTGTAACTACTCAGCTCTGCCATCGTAGCGTGAAGGCAGCCAAACAAAATGAGAATGAATGAGGACCGATGTGTGCCAATGAAACTGTATGGACACTGAAATTTGAATCCCAGGTGTTTATCATGTATTCTTCTTTTGATTTCCCCCAGCCACTTAAAAATGTAAAAGTCATTCTCAGTTTGTGATCCATACAAAAACAAGCAGTGGGCCAGATTTGGCCCGCGGGCCCAGTTTGCCAACCCTGACCCAGACTATGCTTTCTTTAATACTTTCTTTAGATTCACCCTTTCCTTGCTTAAATTTATCTGAAAAGGAAGCTTTCCCTCACACCAACACCCCTTAACATAAATAGGAGGCGACTGTAAAAATAGCCTTAAAAAGCGAACGGGCATCATTAAATTCTCACTGGATCCAGCCCTGGGGGGCCTGTTCTGTCTTTGTTAGAGCTCAGGAGAGGTGTCAAGGACAAAAGAGGACAAGACTGAGACTTTCTCTGGTCAAATTCAGGACAAAAGTGGAAAAGGAATGAACAGGAGGGTACTTCATTATGGAAGCCAATGTTACTTACCTCGGCGTCTCGTATGGCCCAGCCCTGATGTGGTCTCCTAAGTGCCTGGTGGTGGTGCTGGGCACTGCTGGGCAGCATGGTCCTGAGTACTTATCAGGAGTCATTGACCTTCTGGGGAGAACAATGCTGCCTTGGACCAGCCCATCGGGTGCGAGTCAACACCTACTAACTGTTTTGAATCATCCAAGAAGACAAGATGATGTCCAGAGCAGGGGATTATTATTGTTAATAAAATAGGAATCACAGTAATGGTGGGTGATGAGATGTCAGTGTCCAAAGACCTCAGAGCATCTTTTTAAAAGCATCTCTAAAATAAGAATTAGGGCGCCTGGGTGGCTCAGTTGGTTAAGCGACTGCCTTCGGCTCAGGTCATGATCCCAGGGTCCTGGGATCGAGTCCCACATCGGGCTCCCTGCTCTGCGGGGAACCTGCTTCTCCCTCTCCCACTCCCCCTGCTTGTGTTCCCTCTCTCGCTATGTCTCTCTCTGTCAAATAAATAAATAAAATCTTTAAAAAAATAAAATAAAATAAAATAAGAATTAAAATTGCAACAAGGGTAAGTCAAGTTCAGAAGAGCAACTTAGGCCTGGTGAAAAAGCCAAGTGGGACAGCCTCGGGACCCCAGCGGCCCCTTCCAGGCAGAGACTACTTAGGGCTTCTGGAGGCTCAGGAGATGAGACAGCAGTCAGGTGGTTGGGAATTTTAAGGCCCCAGGTAAGCTGGTGGCTTCTGACATGTGGCCTTTTGTTGGAGGTTTCTGGGCCTCTGTGGCCTCATCTGGAAAACGGGGATAATAATACTTTGTGTGCAGGAGAAAAGGGTTAGAGCAGACAAGCTCTTGAGGTCCCATCCCAGTCCTGCTAGCTCTTCCCTGGTGTGCCCTGTCATCTCGGTGGTCGGGAGCTCTCCATCTGGGAGAACATACCTAACTCAGGGGCTGCCAGCTTGCAGCCCGGGGCCCGGATCTGGCCCTTAGCTGTGTTTTATTTGACTGGGATAGTTAAACGTCAAAAAACAGGGGCGCCTGGGTGGCTCAGTCGATTAAGCATCTGCCTTCAGCTCAGGTCGTGATCCCCGGGTCCTGGGATCGAGCCCCGCATCGGGCTCCCTGCTCAGCGGGAAGCCTGCCTCTCCCTCTCCCTCTGCTGCTCCCCCTGCTTGTGCTCTCTCTGTCAAATAAATAAATAAAATCTTAAAAAAAAAAAGTTAAAAAACAGCTTTTGGGACTTACCATGTGTTCTGAGGTGCTGACAGATAGACAGAAACATGCGATCCACTAGCTCAGTGATGCGTCACATGGCGAGCAGCTGGGTAACCACCAGCCGGGCCAAGAGAGAGTGCACGGCACGGAGGGCCCCCAGAAGCCCCTTGCGCCTCTTCCCGTCACTTTTTAAATTTTTCATGATGTGGTGTCTTTTTTCTGACACCATTTCTGACACTGAGCGGTGTGGGGTTTTTCCACAGGAATTCTGCAATTCTCTGATACAAGCTAAGCTTCCAACAATTCAGTTCAGTTCTGACATGAAAGTACTTGGGAGTTCTGGGTTTAGTTCTGCAAGACTGTCCCCGACTTCGGACACCAATCGCAAGTCCTGGGGGGCACCTGTACTTCTGACCAACTGGCTATAAATTGAGGGTTCCCATGACCCCTTCCTTAGGTGTGATAACTCACTAGAACAACTCACAGAACTAGGAAGATACTTCCCTTATGTGTACTGGGTTGTTCTAAAGGACGTAACTCAGGAGTAGCCAAATGCAAGAGATGTGTGGGGGACCTCTCACGTGCATAAAGGGGATAAAGGGAGGTGTATGTCCATCCACTGCGTCAGGGGGAAAAGTCAAAGGGACAGAGTGTGGGGTTCGAGAGAGAACGGGGACTTTGTAGAGTCCAAGGTGCAGTCCTAGCCGGACCATAAATCAGCTGTGTGACATTTACAAGTTGTATGAGCTTCCTGGGCCTCAGTGTCCTCGTCTGTAAAATGGGGAGCTGAGCACGTGCTCATGGCATCGGTATGAGGATTAAATGGTTTCCTGCACGAGTAAAGCAGAGCGATGTGCTTGACCCATAACAACTGCTCAGCAAGGTCAGCTATCATCATTACTATTTTCTGCCCAAGGTCAAGCTGCTGGATTGGGCTGGGTGAGGTGCTAAATGGCGGTCTTTCCTCCTAAATGAGGCTCTCCTCGGAGAGGTTCTGTCCTCCAAGGCCCCTCTGGCCCCCCAGCCTCTGTCTCCCATTGTTCCCTGTGACACCATCTCCTGCCCCTCTCCAAGAGGTTGGGATGGAAAGTGGTGGTTGCTAACCTTCCCAGGGGTGCTCTCATTTAAAAGGGTCCTTTAAAAGCCCCAACAGCAAGGATCGGAGTCTGATGACTTCAGAAGTCTTTGGAGTACAAAACAGCAACAATAATAATAACAGCTATTTATCTAAAGTGCCTACTACGTGGCAGGCATTGCTTTGAATCCCTATTATGTGTGTTCCCTTATTTAATTATCCTGACACAAGCATGAGGGTGGGACTTACATTATCACCCTCACTTTATAAATGAAGGAAGTCAGGCACAGAAGGGTTGAGTAACTTGCCCCATGTGGCCCAGTAAGTGGCAGGGAGGTGACGAAGCCCAGGCAGCCTGAGTCTAGAGCCCCTGACACCAGACATGCTTTCAAGATGCTTTACACACATAATTATCTCGGCTGCCTCTGCCTTGTAATACACTGGATTTCCCTTTCCTCACGCCAACCCTGTGAAGTAGGTATTACTGCCCCCAATTTCAAGATGAGAAAACAGAGGCCGCAGAGAAAATTGCCTTCTGTTGCCTCTGCTGCTGTGGAAATATTACTTATGAAGCAAGTCTGGACCCAAAAGCTGTTTTGTCCTGAACGTGCCCCGGGGCTGGCTGGTGGGGGTGTATGAGTAGGAGAGAAGGTGTTGGCTTTGGGGGCAGGGGTCCAGATCCAGTCTCTGCTGCTAGCTTCACGGCTCTGGGAAGATTCTGGAGCCTCGCTGAGCCTGGATCTCCTGTGAGGGCAATGAAAGGAGTTATGCCCATCTCGAGGGCCGCTGTGAGCCTGAAATGAAATAAGAGGCTCACAACAGAAGGCACGTAGCAGGTGCTCAATAAATTGTTCCATTGCCCCCAAAGCTATGTCTTTGGTTCCATGGTCTCTTAACACTTTGCCCCCTGCCTCTCTTGCCCCACTTACCAGATGCGAACTAGGATTCTAGTTATTTAGATACCTGGGGCTGGAATCTTCCTGAAGCCAAGGGCCACACCCACGCGTCTCTAGATCTCCTACTTGGCCCTGTGCCTTTTATTTCGCTGTATGCAATCAATTCCTTTCTCAGAGTGAAAATGGTTTTCCATTTTCTCCTTATAAGAGCAATACGGGCTCATTGCAAAATGGGGAAAGAATTTTACCGACCTTGTCGTCTCAATGTGAGGATTAGATGAGAGAATACTGATGAAGTGCTTACCATTGTCCCTGTGGCACAGAGCTTTGTGACGACCGTTCCATTATTCAGAAAATACACAATGGTATTTTTTTAAGAGGTAAGAACCATCGGCTGACCTTTGGGATGTCCTTACAGACTTTTTTTTTTCTGTGTATACACAGAGACAGCCCCACAGACAGAAAATAAACACTTTTTAAAGTCTGTTTTATAGTGTTTTATCATGTGCCTCTTCACTTCAGTGCTAAATGGGGGGCCCCTTCCTATGCCGATAAATACCAGTGTGTATTGGCCTCTGGATTGTTTGCGTATTTCTTCTTATGGATGCGCCGTGGGCTGGAAGGTGCAGGGCAGGTGCAGACGGGGGAAGGCTGGCTGAGGCCCTACAGTTACGAAACAGCCATCCGGGAAGTTACCAAGGCTGACATGGTGACTTTTGCAGAGAGTCATTTGGAGGTTGCGCTGAGGACAATTAGGGAGCTGGTCCTGTCATCGGGCCGGGATGAGCTCAGACACATTCCTTCTTTTGTGGTACTGGAAGGGGCAGTCCTCCGGGAAGAAGGCCTTTGTTTGACTCACCCCATTCTTGCAGTCACTTCCCAGGAGGTGTCCCCATTGCTGGGACATCTGTTTCAGCAGAAATAGGTCCACGAGGCCACCGAGGACCGGCCCTGCCTGACTGTGAGGGCTTTCCCTGACACGTGACGTAGCTGATTGCAGACCAGAAGTCAGAGGTGAGGTGAGTGCAGATTTACCCTGCTCCCCTGCTTATGGGGGCAAAGCAGCTGGTGGAGGAGGAGAACACAGGACGGACCCCAGGGGGCTAGGGACTTCCTTGCCCTGCCTTGTGGTTTCTGGAACTGCCAGGGGCCTCCCTGCAACAATCCACTCATCCTGGTCCCCCACGCGGCTGCAGGGCCCCACTCCCTAATGTGGGTGTGGGCAATGCAGTATCCACAAAGGACCCCACCTAAGGTTTCAGACCTATGATCTCCGGGCCCTGGAAAGGGGGCACGAATCTAGCTGCTCCTCTCCAAGTCTTGGTTCCCCATCTGTAAAAGGGGAATGGTGGTCCTTCCCCCAAATCGACGAGGCTGGAGTAGAATATGATGATGCACATGAAGCCATCGTACCAGGCCTTGCATGCAGACTCGGCTGCTGGGACTGAGCCGAGCAGGGGAGCATGAGGAATGAGTGAGAGGCCGCACGGGGAGCAGGGAGAAGGCTCTCGGTAGCTGTTGGTCCTTGACATCAGGGACCCATCTCTTTGAGCAGAGATGGATGAGTCGCTTTGTGCACTTGGGCACTTGATGAAGCTTTCTGGTAATGAGAAGACAGCCAGGAGAGGCGTCTCCTCTGAGACGCTGCAGGCTTTAGAATGACTTCGGAGAGCCACCCCCCAGCCGGGGACCCCAGCTCACATTCACCAAAAGACCAATAGGTGGCATTTCAGTTCGCTCTTGCCACAGCCTTAAGGTGCAGAGGTAGCCTTCCCATTTGATAGCTGGAGAAACTGAGGCTCAGAGAGGTCTGGTCTCACACACCGGTAAGGAGCCATCTCCTGGCGCATTGGGCTTGAAATTAATTAGGGCCCCTGAAAGAGAGGGGCCCTGCGTCCTCCAGGCCTGGGCTTCTGGCTGCCCTCAAACACAGTGAATGGCTGGGGACTGGGGTGACGGGGTCTGGCTTCTCCTTCCTGAAGGAGCAATGGGTCCCATACATACATGGTGTCCTCTCCTCCCTCAAGGAGCCCTCCCTCCAGGTGTTGAGGGTGACAGTGAACTGGTGGAAAGCCCACAGACAAATGAACCCGCATGGGGGAAGAACAGGAGCCCCCTAATCTGGTTTGGGGGGTGCAGAATGGCTTGCAGGGGCAGTGCTACCTTTCACATTCACCAGGAAGTTTAAAATGAAAAGGACCAACCGTAGTAAATATGAACTAGGATGTGGAGCAGTCAGAACTCTCAAGCACTGCCGACGGGGGTATAAATTGCATAGGCAGCTTGGAAGGCTGTTTGGCAGTATGGACGAATTCTAAACACGCACATGCCCTGTGGTACAGCGGTCCCATCCCCTGCCTCATCCCCCACGTTCACCAAAAGACATACATGAGAGCATTCATACAGCTTTACCCTGAAAGGCCCCCAGCTGCAAACCACCCAAATGTCCATCCGCAGTAGAAAGGATAAATAACTAGGGATGTGCTCATACCCCACACTATGCTACACAGCAAAGGGTCAGAACAACATGCTGCTATACAGAGCCATGCGGATGGATCTCATGCAGATGAGACTGAGCAAAAGAAGCCCAAAACGTGCTGTGTGATTCCACTTACATAAGGCTGGCAGGGAATCCATGGTGAGAAAAGTGAGAATTTGATTTCCCCGTGGGAACCTTCGGGTGTGTGGACAATGATCTGGGGGGCGAGTTCATTGGGGCGTGCACGTGAAGAAATGCATTGGGCTGGACATGTCATATTTGTGCACGTTATTGAACGTAAGGTAAACCTCCATGCAAAGTCAAAACGAGACAGCAAACGAAGAAGGAGAGGTGCCATCAAACTAAAATTGGAAGGGTAAGTAAGAACTGGCCAGTAGGAAAGGGGAACCGTGCTCCCGGAGGAACAACCGGCATATGCAAAGGCCCAGAGGCAGGAGTGCATGGTGTTGCTTTCCGCCTTGCTCTGGGCTCATTTGATGATGCCCCTGGACCTCCATTCTCTATGCCTTTTTCCACTCGTTGGAAGGTTTCCAGTGTGGAATAGGTTGGCAGAAATCCCTTCAGCAGCTCACCATTCTGGTCTACGTTGGCATGTTCCTCCTTTGAGTTGTTGAGGAGGGAGCTATAGCCAGAGAGGCATGGACAGGACTTGGAGTTCAAAGCTGGGTTCAAAGTGTAACTCTGCCGTGAATTGTGTGTTCTTGGGTAGCCCCTCCACCCCCCCCAAAGCCTCAGTTTCCCCATCTGTAAGAAGGGTCTTTAACACATGGAGTTTTGGTAATAGGATAAAGGAGATGCTCGACAGATGTCTGTCACATGGGAGTCAGTCAGTAAAGCCTGGAAGTGAGGGCCACCCAAAGTCATGGCTCCCCCTAGGGTGATCCATTGTGGTGCCGATTAGGCCTCTGCAACCCTTGCCTTGATTTCTTGTCACAAGGAGCTCGGATCACCACCTAGAATGGTGCCTGGCGGGGGTTCAGGGAATGTTGGCTTGCGATAGCTAGCGCTTATACGTGCCAGGCACTGCTTTAAATTCTTCACACATGTGGACTTGCTTAATCCCCATAGTAACCTTGAGAACTACTACCCTCCCATTTTACAGAGGGGGAAACCGAGGCATAGAGCAGTTGAGTGACTTGCCCACGGTCACAGGGTTAATCGATGGAGCCTGGCTCTGGATCCCCTCCTCATCACCCCACTGTCATACAGCCCAGGCTGGCCTTCATGAGACAGGCCTGGAGAAGGTGCTGGAAGCAACCGGGCTCCCCCAAGGCTGCTGACCAAGATCAGTGCTGTCTGGACAGCCAGTGGGACATTCTGGCGCCTGACGGTGGTGAAACCCACGCCCTTTTCGAGGAAGGCAAACCCACCCAGAATAATTGTCGAGACAACATGCAGCTTAAGCCGCTTATAAGCCCGGAGGTGCCCAGGAGGGATGAGGCCTCGCAACGTGCTGCTGCTATGGGCCCAGCCAGAGTCGCCCTTCTGCCAAGCCTTCTTCTTCTTCTTTTTTTTTTTTTTTTGGCTGTTGTTGTCATTATTGTTTTCTGGGAGGAGAGACAGGACATCTCAAGAATTTGCCTGTGCTGCTGAAAGAATTAATTTTCACCTGCAGCATCATACGGGGCTTGCAGCCACTCCCTTTCTTCTGTGCCATCATGTTTTACTGCACTGTTTTGTTTTATCAGGAAGAAACCTGATGGGAATGTTCTAGAAGCTGCAGCCTGGGGGGTCGGGTGGGGGATGCAGGGAGAGGGAGCAGTTTATTCTCCCTTGCAGCAGCACTGATCTGAGATGCCAGAGAGGGTCCCTGGGTGGGATGGTGAGAGACGCTTTTTCCCCCTACCTCTTTATATATTTGTGGGCTTTTTGTAGGCGCATAAGCAAAATGGAAAAAAAACTAATGGTGCTAATAGCTAATATTTATTGAGCATTGACTACATGCCCATTTTACATGTATGAACTCATTTAACCCTGACACTCACCCTGGGAGGGAAATATTCATACTTGGTCCTATTTCCAGTTGAGGAACTGAAGTGCAGAAAAGTAAGGTAACGAAGGATCCAAACTATTAAAATCTAAAAAGAGGTTGTCAATAACAAGGAATGATCATCCCGGAAGGCTACAACATGGCAAAAACATGATGCTCAGTGGAAGAAGCAAGACACAAAGACCACGTATTGTATGACTCCATTTATATGAAATGACCAGAAAAGACCAATCCATAGAAACAGAAAGTAGATTAGTGGTTGCGTGGGGTAGGAGGTGGAAAGAGGGAATAATAGTAAATGGGCACTAGGGATGTTACTGGGAGAGATGAAATATTCTAAAATGGATTTATAGTGATGGTTGCACAACTTGGTAAATTTCTGAAATCCATTGAAATGAGTGAATTATATAAGTTGGTCTGGCAAATGTTGGAAGGTTGGGGCAGGATGGGGTAGAGATGCGGATGAAAAAGCCAGCAATGACAAGAGAGTGTACCTGGGGCTGTCATGGGATAGGCGGGGTGCTAATGGAGCCTAAAGGAAGCACTCCACCCCAGACCTGGAGGGTTCTGGGAGGGCAGAGGTTTTATGCATGAGTTTGGCACCTGCAGGCTGAGGGGTAGTTACCAGGTGAAATGGCAGGGGAGTGGGGTGGGGAAAATGAAGTTGTTCGTCCATTCATTTATTAATTCTTTTAGCCATTCATTCAGCAACCGTGTGCCCCCAGCACTTTGCCAGAGCAGGCAGGATTGCCGTGACGAGAGGCAGAGGTTATAAAAAGGGACTCATGGGTAAAGTTATGCCCTTTTCACTGATGAGAAAACCCATCCTTGTTAAGCAGGTGGAAGGAGGCTGGCATCCCTCTTGGGGATATTCCTTTGTCTGTGTGAGTGATCCCCCCACCCGGTGAGGACCCACCTGCATTCCCTTTGGATGGTGGGTGGGGGAGGTGAGGGTGTCCAGGGCTGAGGGGATGGAAACACTGACCTCACTGAGCAGCTTGGGGTAGGACCGAACACTGGCCAGGGAGTAGGACCAAAATTCTAGCCCAAGCTTTACCACTAATTTTCTGGGTGACCTGGGGCTCGTCCCTACCCTTCTCTGGACGTTGATTCTCTTGTCTGTAAACTGGGAGCTCCAGGCTTGCTGCTCTCCGAGCTCCATCTGGCTGACATGGATGACCAGGACTTCTGGCCTCAGAAGTCTCCAGAGCTCCACGGGCTTGTCTTGGTGTGCCTGGAACTTTCTGGTTTTAGCATTGAAAACCCTGCATCAAGGGGAACCCTTGGTCCTGAGCAAATGAAGACAGTTGGTTACCTGATTAGAAGGACATTAGGTTAGCCTCCCCTCTCATCTTACCCACAAAGAGCAAGACATATGGCTTCTCATTTTGGCTCCTATGTGGCCACAGCACTATTTTCTAGCCATTTTGTTGGTACATATCATATTTCTACCACTCTGTTGGAAGTTCCTTTCAGCCTGGTTACCACTTCCCCCATTTCCTTTAGATCTTCTGGTCTCTGCTCAGCCACCTCCTCCAGGCCAGGTATCCCTTCTTGCACCCCTCTCCCCCCCCAACCCCTCGCCACAGGAGGATCTTTTTGGTTGTTTTCGTTAGCTCTCCCGGGACTCCTTAAACTCTTGCCTCCTATTAGCGCAGGGTCTGTGCTGAAGCAAGTGCTCAGCGGATGATCATGGAATGTCTGAATCTCTCCAATGTCCAGGACAGGGCTGGGTGCCCCTCCCCCCCGACACCCCAACTCTAGGGCAATGCTGCTGGGTAGGACATATCCTTCCTGGAACAGGACTGTAGGGCAGCCACTCCCCAGGTGTGGCTTCTTAACCCTTTCCGTCCCACAGGCCCCTTGGGTGACTGGTGAAGCCTGTGGACCTCTTTTCAGAATAATTAAAAAAAAACAGTGTTAGGATTACAATAAAAAAATTTTTTTACTAAAATATTTTTAAAAAATTTTGTGATATAGTAACATATGTGCTTCTTTACTAACACGTTAAATAATAAGATTTAGCGGTGAGTCTAATACGATCTTAATTTCAGAGTTGTGATAGCTTAAATGGAATTTTGAGATATCTACAGTAACCGTAGTTATTGATAGGAAAATATCTTTGATTTCTATTAGTGACAAAATTTCAGGGACTTCTACTGGTTGCCTGCACTCATGATCAAAGAAGATGCTAAATACCATTTAGAGATTAGTGAAAATAAAGATATAACTTTTGTCCATCTCAGTGTCATGAATTCTTGGGTGGGGGGGTCCGGAACTCCTGCTTTAAGGCCAAGGGGGTTTGATTCTTTAGGTTAGAGGACCAAAATCCCCAAGAGCTGAGAGAACAAAGAGTGAAGAACAGTGACCACACTGGGTTGGGCAAAGTGGAGGAAGGTTTTAAGACAGGTGAGTTTCGGTGCTGAGTGTTGTAAAGGTAACCCATTTTGGCAGGGAGCAAGGAGCTGTGGTTGAGGGAAGGAAACACGGGGAGGGTTTGCTCTTGAGACCAAATCAAAAGCATCAGATGAACACACCAACCACAGCCTCATCCCGGAGCAAACCCAAGTCTCCTTTGTGTCTCTTCTGTCACTGAGAACACCAAACAAACCATTGTCCCTGTAAGATTGTACCTGCCCTCAAGCTTACACAGGAGATAAAACACAAAAGTTAGTAAGACAAAATTAAATTGCAATTCAAAAAATGCAGCTGGAAGAATCTGGAACATGCCACATGTCTGATTAAGTATACACAGCGAAAGCCACAGGCATTCAAAGCTGTGGGTCACCTCCCCTCTGAGGTTTATGGAGAGGATCAAATGGGAAAATGCACAAGAGGCCGGCAGTGTAGGATTGCGGGTTAGAGCATGTGCTTTGGGATGGCTTGTTGCTCTTCTGGTCTCAGTGACCTGCTCTGTAAAATGGGGATAATAACTATGTATGGCACCTGACATATAGGAAGCGCTCAATAATGAGAGCTATTATTATCATTAAGAAAATAATGATAGATATTTGCGATTTGGTTCAAGAGACTCCAGGAGGCTGGAGAACTTGGTCTTTAGGGTGGTAGATCTGAAAAGATTGAATGAACGAACGAATGAATGATTGAATCCTCGGCTTGGCTCAGCCCCCGACTGGTTCCGCCCGCATGCTGCCCCCTAAGTGGTTGGATGAAATGTACCCCAGCTGTGGGGTCCCCTGCATCTCAGCGTGTGAGTGTGCAGTGGTGGGGAGGTGGTCTTTCAGGGCTGGGAGGGGCAGCAGCCCAGGCTGAGCTTTTGGGTGTCATATTCTGGGAGGGTCTTCATTCAGTCTCCCCCCCTCCCCCACCCGCCACTCGGCGCGGCGCCTCGGTGGGCCCGAAGACCGGCGGGCTCGGCAGTGCCCAAGCCGATCTCGGGACTACAAGCTCGCGCCTATAGGTGGGGGCAAGCGGTGGAGGAGCCTGCCCGGGTCCACCACGTGGGGAACGTGCCGGCGGAAACGCTGCCTTATCCCGGGAAGGTCGATCTAGGCCGCCCCAGGTTGGAGTGGGGGTGGGGTGCGGATGCATCTTCGGACGCCATGGCCCCCCAGCCCTTCCAGGACACGCCTTGGGAATTTAGGGCCGGGGGATCGGGGTGGGGATAGGAGAGAAGCGGAGCCTCCTTGTTAGAGGACGTGGGGGGAAGGGGCGCCCTAACGGGAAAACGTGCGCTGCTCAGGCTGCCGGCCCCTTTAAGGGGCCGGGCTGACTCTGCGGCGGTTCCAGCTAACCGCGGGCCTGGTGCAGCTCTGCGGTCCGCGTCCCTAGGCAAAGCATCCGAGCCGCGCCGGGCGGCAGGACCCGGCGCGGGAGAGGGCGTGGTCCAGCCGGGAGCTGGGCGGAGCCAGAGCTGCGGACAGCGGGTCTACCCAGCCCAGAGAGCGGCGGAGAGCGGGAGTGGGCGGAGCCACGGGCTGGTGGGCGGGGCCCGGCGCTGCGGGCCTCGGGGGCGGGGCCTCGGGCTCCGGGAGCGCCGCAGAGGGAGGTGGGATGGGCGGGGCGAGGGCGAGGGCGGGGCCTATGTCTGCAGTGGGCGGGGCCCGCCGCAGAGGGGCAGTGCCGGCCGAGAGTCCTCTGCGCGCCGCTGCCGCGGCGCCTCCACAGCGTCTCTGACAGCCGCGGCGCTGGGACCCACGGCCCGCGCCACCTCACGCAGCCTTCGCGGCCTCCACCGCGGCCCGAGTCCCGTCCCTCGCCTCGGCGCCCACATCCAGGGGGCGGTCCGGTCCGCCGTCTCTGCGGAGGTCGCATCTGGCGCGCATCTGGAACCGCCCGGCCGGCCGCGCTGGAGCCCGCGCCCGCCCTGGCCCGGCCGCGCCGGGAGCCCTGCCCGGAGCTGGAGCCGCACCTGGAGCCGCGGGCCCGGGGCCCTGAGCCGCGCAGCCGGCGCATGGTGAACTCGCTGCTGTTCGGGGAGATGGCCTTGGCCTTCGGCTGCCCGCCGGGCGGCGGCGGCGGGAGCTGCCCCGGCGGTGGCGGTGGCGGTGGCGGGGCCGGGCCGGGGCCGTCGCCGGTGACGGCGGCGCTGCGGGACGACCTGGGCTCCAACATCCACCTCCTGAAGGGGCTCAACGTGCGCTTCCGCTGCTTCCTGGCCAAGGTGCACGAGCTGGAGCGGCGCAACCGGCTGCTGGAGAAGCAGCTGGAGCAGCAGCAGAGCGAGCGCGAGCGGCGGCTGCGCTACAAGACCTTCTCCCGAGAGCAGGCCGTGCAGACCGGGCCCGAGCTGCTGCGGCCGCCAGCGCCCGGCGCGGGGCACGGCAGCGGCAGCGGCGCGACGGCGGGCGCCAACGCCAACACCGTGGCCCTGGGCGGCCTGCCCCCCGGCGGCGGCTCGCACCCGCAGCACTACGGCCGCCTGCCCGGGACCATCTGGAGCTACACGCAGGTGCGGCGCACGGGCGGCGGCGGCGTGGAGACTGTGCAGGGCCCGGGCGTGTCGTGGGTGCACCCCGACGGCGTGGGCGTGCAGATCGACACCATCACGCCTGAGATACGCGCGCTCTACAACGTGCTGGCCAAGGTGAAGCGCGAGCGCGACGAGTACAAGCGGAGGTGAGTGGGGACCTGCCCTTCCCCCCACCCAGCGGCTCCTGGGGAGGGGGCGTCCAGGTCCAGGAGGCCGTGGAATGCGTGCGTTCGGGAGGGGCTGGGGGCGGCCAGCTGGTCCTAGCAGGTGGGCTGGAAGCTGTGTTTGCACAGCGCCCTACACACGCTTGGAAAACTCACTTACTAGTTCCAAGAATGGGGGCGGGTGCTTACTACCATAGGGGACACGTCGGTGCTGTCATTGGTCGGGGCCGGTTGTTTTCTAGGTGACATAATGACCACTGGTGTTTTAATGTGATCTCATTTAATCCTCACACCAACGCAGAGTGTAAGGCATTTTTACCCCCATTTTGTAGATGAGAAAACTGAGGCACAGCGATGGAAGGGGCTTGCCAAAGGGGGCTTGACCGATAGTGGCGAAACCAGGATTCAAACTAGTGAATTGAACGACTTTTGGCTAGTTTGTCTCCCACTATAGGTATTTCCCCAAGGATGTAGGAGGTGGGCTCCCCTCCCTCCATGGGTGAAAAGAAGAAACTCTTAACCGACCCACTGGCTTTTTTTTTTTTTTGTCCCTTGAATGAAATGAGATCATGTGTTTGAAAATGGGTAAATCTGTCCCTACCCACTAGGGCCGGAGTCTGCCATCTTGCTCCAGCTCTGCAAGGTCCCGTTGGTGGGTCTGGATAACCAGACTACCATCAGACTGGCCACAGGCTTTCAAAAACCCCTCTTTTCACCCCTCTTTCCCCCACCCCCTACTGTCATGGCTTATTGAGTGCCAACAGACGCAGCCCTAAAGGCGCACAGGAGGAGAGAACCTTGGGCTGAAGACTGGATGTTGATTGGACCCAGACCACCATCTCTGGCTAGTGTGCAGGGCAGACTGCCTGCAGGACTGGCCTGAACATTCTTGCCAGGTCCCTATTCCCCAGCTGGGAAACTGCCGCTGCTTCCTGCCCGCATCCTGGCTGACAGGACTGATGGCTAGCTTCCAATAAGAGGAGAGGGGTCTCTCTGTAGCCTTGCAGGCCTGGGTGGGGGCAGGACCCTCTGCTGTCCCAGGCATGGGCAACTCTGCATTGGGAGCCTCGGCTCCAAACTCTAGGGCTTGGAGGGTGTTGTGAGAAGGCCCTTGAGTCCTGGTGCTCACATGAGCACAGAGGTCTGCTCAGGGAGCGGGGCATGGGTCTCCTCCATCACCTGCCAGGGAGATTGTTGGACCATCTGGAAACCTATTTGCTCATTAGACAGATAAGAATAATAAAATCTATCCCCAGTTGCAGAAGGGGAGAGTAGGTCGGTGGTGCTTTTTGGAAGGGATAGAGTAATCAGTTGATGTTATTAAAGATGATAGGCTCTGTCAGGCCAGCATGGAGCTGAGGTCCCGAGGGGAGAGTCTTGGGTCCCTCTCACGCAGGGTCTGGCTCTCTGTGGGGAGGTCTTACACCCCGCTGGGGACGAGCCACTCTCCTGGGCCCGTCTTCTCGTGAGGACTTGAGAATGGCCTGGTGCCCCGCCGTGGCCAGGGGGAGGCTACCTGTCTCTGTGGGCAGCTTCGCTGGGGTGGGGTAGGGGAGCAGGCACTTGCTCTCAATGGTGAAACACAGAGGGATGGGCCCTTCTGTCTCCCACTGTTGATTGTGTCGTCAGGCCTCAGGCTTCTGCTGTGTTTGTTTTATTGTGTGTTCTTTTTGGACCTGGCTACTCAGGAGATGGAAAAACCATGCCCAGTCTCAGAGGAAGAGAGGTTGGTGTTGAGCAACGCTCTGTTCAAGTTGCACCCCGGGTGTGGGGTGTGATGTCAGCTTCTGGCGCTGGCCTGGAATGAGACGGGCACTGCTGGGGCAGGTGGAGTGTGGGTGCCCCTCCTCCCATCCCCTGGGCTGTGTGAGCACCTTCTCTTCCTCCATTTTTTGGTGAACTGGGGAGGTGCATCTTTTCCGAAGTCAGTTCAGGGCTCAAGTTGGATTTTTCCAAAGCAAGTGTACTCCCTTCTTTGGGACTCAGTTTCCCTGTCTGTAAAGTGAGGGGTGAGTGGGCTAGCACTGTGCTCCTTGAAGCCCCAGGCTTCCTTGGAGATGGTCTTGGGGTTCTTTGACTATTATGTTAAGACTTAATTTTTAAATTATGTTACAGTGTTAATAGGGCTATAAAAATGTGCTCACTTTTAAGTTCTTAATGTCAACTCATTGTTAATTGTTAACTTGTTAGTAGTTGGCCTCAAGTTAAAGCCACCCTGCCTGCCTTCTCTATTTGTCTGAAGAGTACTCTGAGATTGCAGAGCAAACCGCTAAAAACCATTCCCATTTGTAGCCACTTATCTGTGTGAGTCAGGATTTTCGTGAAACCCTGCAGCCAAAACTGGAGATAGAATTAAACGCAATATGGTACTGTCATCCGTGGGTCCAGTTTTAAATGTTAATGAATCAAAATAGCCTCATCAACTTTACTGATGGAATTCAGAATAGGTCACTGTTCTGTATGTGAACTTACAGTATAAATGTATACCAGTAACATTCTGTTTTTACTTGTTTCTGTATTTGGGTTTCTTGTGAGAATTTGCTTTCAGGAGGAGGGCAGGCATCTCAACAACTTAAAAGAAAAAATTTAAAAACCGCTGGGCTAGATGATTTCAAAAGGTCTTCCCAGCTTTGACAAAATACAGTCTTGAGTTTGAGCTCCCAGCCCACTCCTGGTCCCTTGTCCATGAGAGAAGTTTCTCTAGATTTGCCTTTTCTGGACACTTCATATCAATGCAATTACACTTTTGTGTCTGGCTTCTTTCACTTAGATCATGTTTTGGAGGTTCATCCACGTTGTAGCGTGTTTCAATACTACATTCCTTTAGACTGGTGAATAATTTTCCGCTCTGCAGACAGGCCATAGTTTGTTTATTGGCCCACCTATGCAGTCAGGAGAATTTAAATGTGAAGAGTCACTCTTGTACCCCCTCACATCATCTCAGGTGCCATTAGTGGTATGGGAGCCGTGCTTTGGAAACAACACCAACCCAAACCAGAGCCGCTGGCCTGGGCCCTGGGCCCTGGGCCCTGGGCCCTGTTCACTACGGCTCTGGTTTTCCCTGGGGCCGACCAGCTCTGAGCTCTTTATCATGAGGGAAATGTGGTTGCCCAAACTGTACCGTCGACAAGGTTGTCAGGCGTTGATTTGGAAACCAAAACAAACATCTCTGTCCTGTCACCACCCAGTGCCACCAAAATGTCCTATTCTGAGTTTGCAAGCTGGGGGCTTTTCCCTGGAGATTCCTGCCGAGTCTGTCTGAACTTTAAACAAGTGGGGATTTCTCTGCATCGCTTCTCAGAGACCCAGACTCCAGGTCAGGCTCTGGTACTAGGTGCTGTGTGACCTCAGGCCAATTGCTGCCCTCTCTGAGCCTTAGGTCCTCCACCTTTACAGGAGGGGGTTCCTTTTGGTGATCCCTCCCAACTCGCCCTATAGTTTGGTCTGTGACTCAAAGGGGTCTGGGGCAGGGCTGTTCTTCCTGCTTCACGGACTGGCAGTCCTCCCCCCACTCCTGCCCCAGGCCCAGTATGGTTTGGAACTGTCTGGGTTTCCCTCCCTCCCCCTGCAGGTTGCCAAGTGTCTGCACCCCTGACTCAAGTCAGCATGAAGGGCTTGGTTTGTTTTTCCTTGGTGGTTGGGTGATCGGACCTTTGCTTGAGAGCCAGGAGGGACCACAGTGATCGTTTAGCCTGATGGTTCCCAGAGGGGCCCTTTGGAACCCTGGGATCCAGAGCTGGGTGCCTCGGGGCAATTCTAGGGACAGTGAGTGGTGGTGCTAAGCACTTGGGATTTGGCCCCCATCAACCATAGCAGCTCTGTTTCCCCGACTGCCAGACTGGTCTTCTGAGGAAGGTTCCATTGGAAAACAGGGTTCTACAGCTTAGAAAAAGAAAGAGAGAGAGAGAGAGAGAAATTGCTGATTTAGCTGAGTTACTTTCATTTTTGAGGTGGGGAAACTGAGGCCCAGAGGGAGCTGACCCACAAAGCCAAGTTGGGAAGACCTTGCCTGCTGTTGAAAGCTTTCCCCACTACTCTGAGGTGATGCTCCTATCATCTGCCCTCGGTTGGGGTTTGGTAGAGTTTGCTCCACCTTTTTGTGTGTCTGCCTTTAAGCATTTTTTAAAAAGCTACTTTCAGGGATGGGAGGGACTTTTGTCACAGCTATTTCTGATCACGAGCCGGAAGGGGCTGGGCTGGCGTCCTGAATGAAGAGCTCCAAAAAGGGCTGGTGGGTGAGCCAGCTGGAGTGTCCCCTGCCTTTCCCCATCATGCCCTGGGAGGCCCTTCAGCAGGTGCGTGCTGGCCCCTGAGTGCCCCAAAGCCAGAAGACTGCCCCGGAAAGCTGGTTGCAAGGCATTGTTTCCTGCCACTTCTGTTATTCCTGAAGCTGTCACCGATACAGATTCTTTATTTCTGATTTTCCTGGGAGGCAGCGTGGGATGGTGGGAGAAGGGTTCAAATCTCGGCTCTGCCACTCTCCGTGTGACTTTGGGCAATTGCTTAACCTCTCTGAGCCGCTGGAGCCACCACTTTCTGTAAAAGAAGGGGAAGAACTTTGCTCCCCTAGGAATCGGGGAGGAACGAATGAGGTCCTGTGATAAGGCACCTGGGGCTTGGTAGGCTCCGGGTAGGTCCCCTCTCTGGCTCCCCGCAATGTCTGTTCCCTTCATTTTATAGGGATTTCCCGGCACCGTGCTGGACTGCCCAGCACATCCATTTCAGGACACGTCGCAGCTCTCTCTGTCCCGTGGAAGGCGCCAGACATAGTGTTGGGGGTGGAGAGAAAAAGGGCTACTTCTTTGTCCAGCATCTAAGGAGGGTGTTCTTCCTACTCTTAGCAGTTGATTTGTGCCTCCGGAAATCTCTGGCCAACCCCCCCACCCCCCGCCCTTTCTTCCAGCCTCCGTTGAAAGAAACACACAAACCCCCTCCATCCAGCTCCTCAGTGCCCCAGAGTCTCTTGGCTGTGCTGGCATTCTCTTTGGGGACATATTTGGGAGGGATTTTCAGAGCCTCAAGCCAGAGGCAGGGGAATGAGGTCCCAGAAAAGAAAGGGAAGCAGGAAGCCGGGAGACAGCTGACGCTGAAGATTCCTTCCCTGAGGAATGTGAGGCGGGGCTTTTGCCTTGGCCACCGGATGCGAGGCCCCTGGGCCCCCCCAGCGCAGCACACAGACACACACACACACAGACACACACACACAGACACACACACACACACACACGTGCACACGCACACCCGGGCTCACACGCTCTCAGCCTCTCTCGGCCCGTGGCCCGCCTCCGCACACGTGTCGGTATTTGAAGGACATAGAAGGGGAGACCCAGAATGTGAACACGCTCTTTGCCGCAAGGAGATGCATTGACTTCTAGGGGAATCGATTTAAACTGTACCGTGTGTCAGGGACACCGCAGGCTGTGGACTTTGCTTGGGAGTCCTGGCTTTTGATCACATCGGGGAGGCGACGCCGGGCTGGTGTTCTGTTGATTTCCCGTGTCATGGATGCCTGAAGGCCTGGTGCAGGGAAGGAGGCGCTGCTGTCCCCTCTGCTCAGCATCAGGATGCGTTGGTTTTCCTTGACTTTCTTCCATCAGGTGTTCTGAGCGCCTACTGCCTTCGCCATCACAGCAGGCCACACCCTGATCCCCCGTGGCCTGGGAGGTCTGCTCCCCCACCGACTGTAAGCTTGTGGGGGCCGGCTCCCGGTCTGTGTACTGGCAGAGCCCAGCCCGGGCCTGGCCCGAGTCCATGCTGAGCAAGCATCTTGCAGTGAGGGAGGGCGCTGTGCCGGGCTGCTGCGTGCTGGTAGGCCCCCAGTGCGGCTGGGGGAATGTAAGGCCCACACGACACAGAGGGTCGACACAGGCCGTCCATCCAGGCGCTCACAGCTCCTGGAGGGAAGGGTCTGGATTTGGAGTCAGGAGACCCACCCTCCGGTCCCCCCACACATCAGTTTTAACAAATTTGAACAGCACGCATCACCTGGTGCCAGATGCTGGGCTGCCGGCCTAGGAGTTAAAAGCTGAGCCATGTTGGGTTAGTCACTTTGCCTCTCTGGGTCTCCGTTTCCTCATCTGTGTCCCAAAGTTGTGGACAGGGTAAATGGGCTCACGCAGCTATGGCACTTTATAAATGGGGAAGTTCTACAAGAGTTACATGGCAAGATTTCACAGGGCAGATGTGCGGGTGCCCTCAGGGGTGAGTGGGGCTGGCTTTGTGAAGTGGGCAGAAGTCAAGAACCAGGCTGGAAGCTAGAGGGAGGGTGGTCCATGCCTTTGCCAGCAGCATCTGGGTGTCATGTAGCCTCTGGGCATTGCTGGTTGTGTGGTGCTTAGAGGATTCTGGGCCAGATTGGCGGGGGGGACGCTGGTGAGGATTTCCTACCTCCAGTGGGCACGGGGCGTTCGGCTTCCTGGGCAGGATGTGGTTACTTACCCTAGTTCCTGGTACAAGAGACGGTAGTTGTCACCCAGCAGTAAACCTGGCGAATGCCTCTGGTCCCCTTGAGGGTCTATGGCCTGGCTGAGCCCCTGGCTGGTGGCACGGGGCAGCTAGAGCCCTGTGAGGCCATGGTCCTGGCTTGCCTGAGGTGTGACCTTCGCTTCTGGTTGCCCACCTGGGAATGGGGGTGGTGGGAAGATGGGCCTGCCCAGTGCCCTGTGAATCCTGTTCTCTCTGTAACTTTGTCGGAGTGGTCTGGAATCTGCACACCATATAATCTTTTGTACCTCGGTTTGTCACTCTATAAAATGGGGATACGTTTCCTCATGAGTTCTGCTTCCCAGGGTTGCTGTAAAAATCACCTGAAGTAATGGAGAAGGCATTTTGAAAAAGGTTTAGAAATAAATCATAGTGACTTAATAGCCACCATTGACTGAGCAACTACTATGTGCTGGGCTCTGTGATGACTTCTTTAAGTAAGTGAGATTTAATTATCAGACAACCCCAAGAGGTGGGAATCAATTATGCCCATCCTACAGATGAGAGGTTCTTTGTTTTCTCTTTAAAAGATTTTTTATTTATTTGAGAGAGAGAGAAAGAGAGGGGAGGAACAGAGGGAGAGGGACAAGCAGACTCCATGCTCAGTATAGAGCCTGATGTGGGGCTCGATCTCAGGACACTGAGATCATGA
This sequence comes from Halichoerus grypus, assembly GCF_964656455.1. Lineage (NCBI taxonomy): Eukaryota > Metazoa > Chordata > Mammalia > Carnivora > Phocidae > Halichoerus > Halichoerus grypus. The sequence continues at coordinate 173,929,956 of NC_135716.1, forward strand.
CCTGAGCCGAAACCAAAAATTGGAAGCTCAACCCACTGAGCCAAGGTGACAGGTTCTGAGAGGTGGAAGACCTCTGCCCCAGATCTTGCGGCAAGCGTGGTCTGGGTCTCTAGACCCCAGGTTCAGTGTTCTTCCTAGCGGGGACAGGCTGGCCAGGTTTCATGGCACCGGAGGGCTGCCGAAGGCGGGTCCAGGGTGAGGAGGCAGGCTGAGGCATGGGGTCTCCCCAGCGCCTGTCACAGTATTACCACCACAGGTGGCAGGACAGGAGGTGGCTGCTACACTGGGAAGACTTCCTGCTGTCACTTGACAGTAATGATTTCTTGAGAAACCAGTGAGTCCCTGGCAACGGCAGGCAGATGAGCCTCCCGGGCCACCATAGAGGGTGGTCCAGCCCCCCTGCTCTCTGGAGGTGATCCTAGTGGGGGACCGGACCCTGGGTTGGGGGGAGTTCCTGGTCAGCCACAGAGGGTGGCACACCGAGGCTGGTGGGCCTGACAGGGGGAGGAATGGGGGCGGGGCAGGGAGCATGGGTTATCACCTGGCTGGCACTTCCCACATGATCGGCTTCAAATCTTGTGCCAACTCTGCAGATGGAAACCCAGGCTCAGAGCAGAAAAGTAACTTGCTCCCAGTCACACAGCAAAGCCGGGGCTGGATGTGGGTCTCAGATTCTCAGTTAAGGCTCTTTTGATCATGCCTGGCACCTACGCGTGCCCAGGGCAGCGGCCAGGGATTTCTCAGGAGCTGATAACAAGCAGGAGAGAGCAACGGGCATCTGGTGCCTGGAGGGAAACTGCCCTTCACCCTGGGGTTGGGTCTCCTGAACTGGTGCTTTTGTTTGGGTCCGTGAACCTTGCCTGGGTGCAGGGAACTTGTTACAGTCATTCCATGCCTCTTGTTGGGGAAGCGGAGCCTGCTGGGTGTGGATGTCTGAGAAGCTGAGGTTCTCTTCTCCCGACAGTGGCTGGGCCTGGGCCGTGAGCCAGGTCCCGTGCTGGGCACTGGGGTAGAGCAGACATAGCCCCTGCCCTCAGGAGCGCAGAGTCTGGGGACACAGGCACATGTGACAAAGCCGTGTGGCAGGTACCTGCTCAGATAGTACCTGTGCACAGTAAGGGCACAATAAATATTAACTAGTTAATGAAACAAATATTTATATAGCATTTACTCTTTGTCAGGCTGCATTCCAAGCAGTTTAGGGACGTTTGATTCATGTGACTTCATAATAACCCTGTGCGTTAGATACTGTCATTAAGCCCATTTTAGAGAATGAAACGGAGCCACAGAGACATTGACAGAACTGAGCCCAGATGCCGCTAGCAGGTGGGAAGCGAAGGTTTCATCCAGAAAGTCAGGCTCCAGATTGAGCCTTTTATTGCTGTACCCAGGAAGGGGCATGCCCACTGCACGTAGCTTCTATGCTCTGAGCCTCAGTTTTCGCTTCTGTGAAATGGGGATAGTACCTCTGACCTCATTGAGCTGTTTGTGAGATGAAATGAAGCGATGTCTGTGGAAGCACTTTATAAACTGTCAAGTGTTTGCCCTTGGGGTCAAAATGATTAGAAGCCTGGGTCCTGCCTACGCACGAGGCTGTTTCCTCCCCCGGCTTCCCTTGCGGCCTGGGGCTCCTCGAAGCCCCAGGAGATATCCCGTCCTCCCCTTGCTTTTACATTCATGCGGCCCCTGGGTCCCGGGACAAGCTCTGCTGGGATGTTGGACAGAAACCTGCAAAACTCGACAGCTTGGAGCGGAGCGTTCGTGTGCAAGTTGGAAGCTGGGAAGGGAGGAAGTTGAAGAGTGTGTCTGCTGCTTCTCGCTGCGTGAACTTGAGAGCGTCATTTACTTCTCTGAGAAAGGGGGATGGTCCTGTGCGTGGGTGGCAGGGAGCGTGAACGGGATGGCAGTGCTCAGAGGTTAGCAGCTGCCATCGCGGTTATTAAGTGAGGCTGGGGGTTCTGGGGAGAGGAGCAGGGGTGGGAGTTGGGTCGAATGGCCTTTGGAACCTGGCTTGGACAGGAGCCCCCCCCCCGCCCACCAAGGCTGCACTGGGTGGGGGCTGTCTCGGAGCTCTCTCTGAGACGCTGGCTCAGCGCACTCCAGCCTGCATGCTCTGACTTCGGGATGTTCCCATTCACACAGCCCCCCGCTCATCTGCTGCTCGATGGAGAGACGCCCCCACAGTGGAGACACTGCCTTCTGCCCTCTTAACTGGCCATTTTTATTACTTGGGTTATTTAAGACGGTACTTGGCTCACTGCCGCCTGTTTGCCGTCTTGGGGGAGGGGAAGAGCCACTGGTCTAAGTGGACCTTGTGAAATTCCCCGGCAGACAGACTCCTCTCAGGGCAGGGTTGGTGCATCTTCCCAGGCCCCCTGTCCGCTCCTCCTCTTTGCCCCTGGCCTGCTGTGGTAATGGGCAGAAGGCCATGCTGGGTGGTGGGGGGAGACTGACTGGAATAGCTTTGGGGAAAGCTCGTTGCAAAGTCAGACCACAGGACCAGAGAGCCTTGGGGCTCTGGGTGGGACCCTGCAGTGCTCGAAACCCAGGAGTTGTGAAAGATGCCTGAGCCAGCTTAGGGCCAGTCAGGGAAGGCTTCCTGGAGGAGGTGTCACCTGCGTTGTGTTTCGGAGGTCTAGTAAGAGTGGAAGAGAAGGGAAGGGTGCTCCAGGTAGAGAGAACAGCTTGTGCAAAGGCCTGGAGGTGAGGTTGTCGTGCCAGCGTGCAGTCCAGAGCCTGCTACTCAGGCGGGACCTAGCCTGCCTGCCCATTCTCCTTCCCTTTCTCGTCCTCCCTCCCTCCTTCTGCCCTTCTTGGCGCTCTTTGTTCTGTTTTGCTGCCTCTCATCCTCTCTACTCTCCCCCCTTTCCCTTCTTTCTTGTTTTGGTCTTCACTTGCTATGGCTGGTTCTCACCTCCCTGTCCCCTGTGTGAGGCAGGGGAGGGCTGTGAGGGGGTTCCTGTTCCTGTCCCTCTGCCCTCCTGATGCCAGGCCTCTGTGGGGGGCTCTTTGTCTGCTGCTGGGGCTTTGTGAGTCTGTATGTGCACGCGTGTGTCTGGGAGCCTTGGTCTGCACCCTGCAGACTTGGAGCCCTTGGGGTCAGGACCCTGCCTTCGGCCACGCCAGACCCCTTTGTACTACCCCTTGTATGTCATTGTGGGGGGCAGGAGAGGCTTCCTGCTGAAAGGGATAGCTGTTGGGTCTTGGAGGTCAACACTGGTCGAGGGAGACCTCAGCCCCCAGCCCCCAGCCCCCATCAACGATGAGCCTAGGATTAGACACAGGGAGGGGCTTGGGGCCCGGGAGGCTAGGCTGCTTGCCTTACCTCCCGGGCCTGCCCGCCCTGCCTGTCCCTGCTCCCTCAGACCTGTGACTTCATCTTACCCCCCAGTGAGTGGCTCTCCGAGGTCAGCCGGTCCATCCCCCTGCTTCCAGGCACCATCATTCCCCTGTCGCGGCAGATGAGGAGATGTGCCTTTGTCTTTGAAAAAGACCTTCTGAGAGTTCGTCCCTCAGTGTTTTATATTTTTCTCTCCACCCCCATGCACATACCTATGACCATTTTCAGATGAGAAAACCGAGGCCCAGAGAAGGAGAGCAGCTCCCTTGAGGTCACAGAGTAGAGTTGGGTTTCCTTTGAAACCCTGAGCTAAGGGATCCTTCCCGGGTCTGACAGTCGTTTAAGGAGGGGTTTTGAAAACTCCCGGAGGCTGGGGCTCTTGGGGTGAAGAAGCCTCAGAGCCTGTGAGGTGGCATCCACAGAGACCGAGCCCTGCCCCTGAGCCAGTTTCCAGGTCCCGGTGCAGATGAGCCTCCCTCGGCCTGCGGAGGACACACCGGAGGGTGCCTCGGGCTTGTCTGCTTACAACAAAAGGCACTTCCCTGGCCTCAGCCTGGCGGTCTTAGGGTGCTGACTGACTGCCTGACAGTCCCTGTCTGCCACCGTGTGCTCTACTGTGTCATTTCTCTGTGCCTCAGTTTCCCCTTGTATAAACAGGATGACAAGATTCCCCCAGTGCTATCGAAAAGCCTTGCCCGGGCAGGGCCGTTCCCATCCCTCTTTTCTCTGGGGTGGGCCCTGGAGTGGGAAGGTCGGGGAATTTTGCCTTCAGTGCTGGAGTTGTGTGAACTGGAAAGCCGGGTCCCCCAGCCCCGTGGAGATCCCCGCTCTGGGGATGTGGCTGACAAATAGTCCTTTTTGCGTTTGTACAGGTTTATGGGGAGAGTCTTAATAGTTTGTGCTTGGCTCTACACTTGTCTTCAAAGAAAATACTGACATTTAAAACATCAGGGCTTTTCCAAGCTGGGAAAATTGAGGCCCTAGCTCAGCAGGCTACTGGTAAGTTCAGGGGACCCCCAATTCATAGGCTGTTCCTTTCTGTGCCTTAAGGCATAGTAAGTCCACCGGCTTTCACTTGGGTGGGAGCTCTGACTCTGAATTGAGACCACCCTGAGCCTCAGGTCTCTCATCTGTAAAATGGGGATGACACCTTGAACTCACAAGGTTGTAATGAAGGTTCAGCAAAATAGGGCATGCCAGGTCCTGAGTGGGGTGCTGACCCCCTAGCTGTTATGGTTCTGTCCCTTCTGTCCCAGGCCCCATAAATAAGAACTGCCTGCCCCCTCCCCCTTCTGGCTACAGACTGGCCTTTTGTGTTCAGGGCACTTCCTTTCCCCAGCAAAGCCGCCTGCCTGACCAGCAAGGAGGAGGTCACATCCCCTCTCCTCCCCAGCAGATTGTCAACGCAGGGTCACTGGTAGGGCAGGACCTAGCATTCAAGGCCATCCAGCACAGTGTGTTGCCTAGAGCCTTTGGCTCTCAGTGGCCTTGTTGGATGGGGGAGTGTGTCCCTGTTCCTGCTGCCTGGAGGAAGGGCCGTCTCAGTCCCAGACTCCTTGTATGGATGTGGAGGCAGCCTCAGGAGGTCACATCCCTGGCCTGAGGTCTCACCGTGAAGCAAGGGCAGAGCTGGGATTTTAATCTGAGTCTGGCAGATTCTTCCGGACTACTTCCCGCCACACTCACGGGCTCAGTCTTCCAGGCTGGGCAATGGGCCGCACATTCCCGGCCCCAGCCCCTGGGCTGAGATGGAGGAGCTGGTAGACAGGGATTCGAGTCCCCCCCCCCACCCCCCCACCGGCCTCTCAGCAGTGGGGGAGGGGGGCAGCTATTCTTCCTTCTGGAACTCTGTAATGCCACGGGAGGATGGTTTCTGGGTTCTGGTCCGGCCCACAGATTGCCTCTGTGGGGCCTTGCGGGGAAGCGCGTGCTCCCAGACCTTGGCAGAGAGGTGACGTCGAAGGCCATGTTAGCATTGTTTTTCCAGGGGTGACGTCAGGGCAGCTGGTTTAGAGTTTCATCCGAGACAAAGGCTGCTTTGTAGCTTCTGCCTGGTTTGAGCCCAGGCACATCACCCCCCAAGGTGGGAAAGGAGATGGAAGGGATTGCAGGGCCCAGGCAGAGAAGCGCTGGGAGGCGTGGTTCACCCTCGGCTCCTCCAAGAAGGAAGCCGGGATCTCATCATCCCAGAACGCTCAGCGCATGGTTTCCCAAGAGCATCTCTTATGCCCAGTGCGGTTCAAAACTTCATGGACGCGTTCTCTTGAAGGGTGGCTGTGGTCATGCCCATTGCACAGATGAGGACACAGAGTCTTGGCAGGTGGAGTGACCTGCTGTTTGTAACAGCTAGAAAGTGGGCAGAGCTGGTGTGGGAACGTGGGTCTCTCTGGCTTTAAAGATCACCACTGGGGTCCACTGCTGTTGCATGTCATTTCAAACCCAGCTTCGGGCGTGCACTTCAGAAAGCCACGATGGCCTGGGAGATGGCTGGAGCAGTTGAGTCTCATGGCTTTGGGGGTCCAGAGCTTCTGTCCTCAGGGCTCAGAGCTGGGCCACTGTGCTTGGAGCATGTGTTGCGAATTCAAGTATGCACGGGTAGGTATGTGCACATGTATGTTTAAAATAGAGAAGGGGATTGGTTGCTGGAGGATCTGTAGTTGTGGGAAAGCGATCCAAGGAGGTCTTGTGGGCAAGTGTAAGGAATCATCCCAGGGGACGCCTAGGACCTTCTGTTCTTCCTTTTTAGGAATTACCCCACTTGATCATCCATCCATCTACCCATCCATCCGTTTGCAGGCCCTGTGCTTGGGCCCCGACAATGATGCTGCATGGGCCAGAAAGGCAGACTCGTGTTCCTAGCCAGCTTGCCAAATGACTGTTAAATCAGCGCTGCAAGAGTCCTGACAGATGTTTTGTTTCTCCCCCAACACACACTTCAGAGACGGGCAGTGACTTGCCTAAGGTTGCACAGCAACTTGGTGGCAGAGCTAGGTCTCATGGCCAGGTCTGTGGCCCCCGGGCCCTGTGTTCTCGCCTCTGCCGTGCTGAGGCTCCACTCCTGGCTGGCAGTCCTCTCGCCCAGCCCTGCCTCCTCGCCTATTTTGATGTGGTCTTGGGGCTTTTCTGGATTTTTCTGCAGCCTCTGTCCTGAAAGACACCCAAAGATGCCTGCTGGATCAGTGTGCCAGTCCCGGGCTGGAGCTGAGCTTGGCCATGCTCTGCCCCAAGATGACAGCCCGTCTGGAACACCAGATTGGCTGGGCACCTGAGTGCAGAGACTCTGAGGCCCTGCTTTACTTCTTGTGGACACCAGCTTGCTCTCCCCAGGGGTCTCCAGAAGTCATCTGGTCCTCCCTCGCCTTGAGGTTGGGACCTTTGCAGCTCCTACTAGAGATCTTACTGCTTAGGGAGGGCATTCCAGAGTCTTCCCCTGGAAGTGCCTTGTAGCTTTTTCCATTGGAAAATGCTTCCTGGTCTCTAGCCATAATCCCATTTGCTGCATTCCCGTGTAGCCTTCCATGGAGTAGGGGAATGGTTGGGCATCAACCTCCTGGAGAAGACAGCACCACTCCCCTCTGAGCCCCTAAGCTTACCCTCTTCCCTCCTAAAGGCCCTCCTGACTCAATGCACACTTGTTAGGGCATGCTCTTGGTTTAAGAAGGATCTGGCTGGTCCCTTTGGGATCCCACCAATTCCTGGGAGGGTGGCACATGCCTTCTCCCGGAGTCATGGAACCCTCGGAGCTGGACGTGGCCCTGGAGCCCAGGGATCACTCTGGCTCCACCTTTCCTGATGGGGAAACTGAGGCCCAGAGAGGTTGAGCAACACGTCAAGGGCCATTGAGCCAGCCTGGTGGAGTTGGGTCTCCTCTTTCCCAGGGCAGTGCTGATTCTGGGGCTTGGGCCAGGGAGTGGGTTTTCCGGCCCGATAAAGCGGCTGGTGGCCTTCTGGCCTGGCAGTCCCTGCCCCATATGGGTGTCCTGGAAGCAAAGCGGCTGGCTCTGCGCAGCTCCCCTCAGCTCCCCTCAGCTCCCCGGCCAGGAATCAGTGCCCTCCCCTGCTTGCCCTTTGGGTTGGCACATTCCTGGCGGTCTGGGACTGCCGTCTGGGCCCAGTGGCGGCACCTCCTCCACTCCCCCCTGTCCCATGGCTCCCTCTCACCCCACTGCCTCCCTGACTCCCTTTTGGCCCCAGGGAGGCCACTCACCTCCAGGGGTGGAGGGCATGAAGCCCGAGTGTACCGCAGTGACCGAGTTACCAAGGGGATGCTAAGTCCTGCACCTGGGACAAGAAGGGGTTAAGCAGCTCTGCCTGCTGGGGCTGGACACCCAGCTGGTGTCCGGGCCCCTCAGGCCGACCAGGCCATCTGGCTTGACAGACGCCACACCATGCTCCATCTGTCCCCAGGCAAAGTCACCAGGAGGAAGCCTGCCTGCTGCCTTTGTTGGCTTACAGGGGTGGACGTGCACTCGGCTGTCTGTCCCTAGGAAGCCAGGCCTGCTGGGAAAGGGCTCACCTCTGGGCAGGCTGCCCCAGGGGTGGCTGGCCTACGGGTTTCCCAGAGGCAAGAGGAGGGAGAGCCGGAGCTCCTGGGGGGGCGGTCAGAGCTTCCTCGGGCAGTGAGGTCTGGAGAGGTGCTGGGACGGGCCCAGGGTCACACAGTGAGTCAGTGCAGGTGGAGGGACAGGACTCGCACCCAGGCCCTCTCGCTGCTCTACCCCATGGCTCCAGCTCCCAAGGTGATTCATCTAGTAAATACCAGTTGAGGGCCTACTATCTGCCAGGCACTTAAGAGAATCTGGATACCGGACAGTGCCCCCCTCCCAGGGTAGGGGCGGGGAGCCCAGAGGATGAACTGTCTGCAGGGAAGAATGGCACGTCCCAGCCAAGCCTCGGACGCTGGACCTCGAACCACCCCCCAGCAGCCGGAAGGGGGGCCCCCTCACTAAGATGACGCTTGGTGTTCACCATCTTGTGCCATTCCCGCAACCTGGGAGGTAGAACTGTGGCTGCCCGCATTTCCCGGACGAGGAAACCAAGGCTCAGAGAGGTAAAGCCACTTCTACTAGGTCACCAGCTTGGAAGTGGCCGAGTCTGTCTGTCTGATGTCCAAGTGTTTTGAGGTAAGGGGCAAGGGAGCTGTGTGAAAGGCCTCATCCCTTCCCATCCTGCTCCTTCTTGTCCCTCTGTCTTGGACCGTCTCCTTTTTCGGCTTCTTGCTCAGTCTGGGCCAGGGGTTGTGTGGCTGGGGGGGCGGGGGCAAGTCTCAGGGAGCAGAGAGGCTTTGAGCTGAGAAGAGAAGCCTGCTGGTTCCTTGGCAGGGCTGGGGATGGTGACCCTCTGCTTCCTCCTTGGCTGGGCACCTGGCAGGATCTGAGCAATGCTTGGGGGACCCCCTTTGGAGGATCTCTGGTCTCTAAAGGATTCCCTGGCCATCGGTTGGCTCTGGAGGCTAAGCCAGGGCTGTGGGAGCCTTACTTCAGGGGCCACATGGTCAGGGCCAAGCTGGGCCCAGCCCGGCAGGTTGGCATGGAAGCCTCAGCACTTTGCCCTTGCGGTTTGGAGGTGATGCAACTCAGGGTCCATTCTGACCCCTGGGAGACTGAGATACATTCTTTCTGACCTTCTCCCTCCTATTAATGAAGCCAGCTGGCACAGAGACAGGAGCCCAGGCTTTGGGATGGGAGAGACTATGTTCTAATCCAGCATTTGCCACTCCATAAGGGTCAGTAGGGGAGTCTGGCGTCGTGAGCTTGGGCGCTGGAGTCAGACTGCCTGGATTTGAGTCCTGGCTCTCTACCACTTTCGAACTTTGACCTTGCACAAGTCACTTCCCCTCCCTGGGCCTCAGTTTCGTCATCTGTAAAATGGGCAGAGTAATAAGCACCCACCTCCTAAGCCTGTCGTGAGGACTGAATGAGTTAATAGTGCCCATCACAAACTACCACTTCATGATGTGAGCTATTTTGATTATGTGACCTTGGACAAGTCACCTCCTCTCTGTGAGCCTCAGTTTCCCTATCAGCAGAAACTAGAGGCTCCAGTAAGGAGCTCCCCAGAGGCTTTACTGTCATAGCAGCTTCTCCGGGTGTCTGCTCCATTTCTTTCCCCTCTGTCCTTGGGGGAGCTGACCTCTCTGTCCTCTGAGAGGGGCTGCCCAGCCCCACGGATGGGCAAGAGGGACATTGTGTGTGTGTGTGTGCGCGTGTGTGTGTGCGCGTGTGCGCGTACGCGGTGTCCCAGTGCCCTCCTCACTGGCTGGGCCCGCATGACGACAGGAGGCTGGTATTAAGCAATGAGTCTGTCCCCTCGAGCTGCGTTTAGTCACTAATCCCTCGTGGCGCAGACGGTGGCAGACTAATCACCTGTCCGGCCAGTTGGGACAATTAGGATGCTGTACACACAGGCAGTGTCTGCCCCAGCCCAGCCTCAGTGGCACAAGCCCCACGTGTAATTGGCTTCCTGGGTCTGTGTCACTCTTCCCTCCTTCCTCCCTGGCGATTGCTTAGGAATGTCTTCCTCCCCTTACCGCAGCGTGGCAAGGAAGCATCCAGGCTCTGGGTTCCGGTCCCTGCTCTGCTGCTGTCTGGCTGTGTGACCTTGGACATGTCATTTAACCCTCTGAGCTTCAGACTTCCCATTGACGAATGGCCTGGACTTCAGAGCATCCCTTTCTGACATCCTGGGATCCCATGTTTGGAGATTTCTTTCTTTCTTTTTTTTTTTTTTTTTTGCACACATGGAATCTGCTGTGCTTGCTTGTCCTCATATAACCCAGGTGGGGGTCATTGTCCCCCATTTCACGGATGAGGAGACCAAGGCCTGGAGAGGGGACTTGCTCAAGGCTGCAGAGCCTTGGTATAAATCCAGGGTGGGGTGTGTGTGTGTGCCAACTCCTGTCCGGTGGGCTCTCCTTGGCTTCAACCCCTTACTTGTGCAGGCTGCAGATGTTAAGGATAACTTGGGACTCTGAGGCCGCGGGCCCAGGGCTGCTCGGGGTGCACAGCGCTCCCAGTGAGTGATGTGGCTTTGTGGGGGGGTTACACGGAGCTGCAGACCCACAGTGCTTTGCACTTACCTGGGGGGCGGCACAGTCACTTGGAATAAACAACTGGAGACCCAAAGTGCACATTAGGTTTCTAAAATAGCCTTGGGAGTTGCTGTTTTTCCTCCAAGCTGTAAACATAACTCTGGGTGGGGCCTCCCCAGCCTCCTGGGCTCAGACCCCCCCCTGCCCCAGGCCTCCTGCTTTTTGGCCTGGGTGCTCAGAACCCCTGCTGGCTTCTGGGCTTGAGCAACAGCTGGAACCCCAGCATCTGAGAGCTGCTAAGAGTGCCTGATGCTGGGGAGGGGAGTGGGGTGGAGCATCTTTGGGGGCTTGGCTGGGCCTGAGCAGAAAGGCAAAGTCCTGGGGGTAGAGAGCTGTGAGCTCACCGTCCTGTCGTTTGTCCTGCGGGAGGTAGACCCAGGTGACCAGGTGAGAGAAGAGCATTGGGGGAGGAGAGGTGGCAGGGACTGTGGAGGTTGGGAAACTGAGGCTGGTGGGGAGGGGCAGGCAGGGAGGTCATGCCCAAGGCCACACAGTGAATCAGTGCTGCACTGACTCCAGATTGGGTGTCCCAGGAAAGGCCCTGGAGGTGACACTCAATGCACCCTTTATCCAGGAAACATTTTTTGGTGCCTACTGTTCAGGGCCCTGGCTGGGCTCTGGAGTTGCAGTTGGGAGCCAGAGACTGGCCTGATCTTGCGAGAGTTAAATAGGGAGACCACCTGAGTAGCAAGTGACTGGGACTTTTGGAGTACAGAAGGAGGGCACTTGACCTTGACCAAAGAGTCAGGGAAGACTTCCTGGAGGAGGGGGTATATGAACTAGGTCCTGACGTTGGTATAGGATGAAGAGGAGAGAGAGAGACGACAAAGGAGGCATGTAGAACAGAGCCTTCTGGGCAGAGTGTATAACACATGCGAAAGCATTGCAGGTGTGAGGCAGCTTGGCACCCCGGGAGCTGGAGGTGCCGTGGGGATGCTGTTTTATCTTGTCCCAGGCTAGCATGAGGCTGCTTGCTCCAGGGCTCATCACACACTAGGTGGGAAAACCTCTACCCTTTGGGAAGAGAGGTGTCGGGCCCATTTCTCAGATGGACCTGATCTCCCAACACGTTGCTCCTTGGGGGCAGGGGGCAGAATGCCGCCCCAATGAGGGTGAGGAAGGGCAGTATTTATAGCAGGGTCTTCTCCCACCAGTCTTTTGATTAATGGGGAAACTGAGGCACAAACCAGTGTTGCTGCAGGAACTAGGATGGGGGACCCAGGACCCTGCTCTTCCTTGGTTCCCGGAGCAGCTGTCCAGGCTCCAGCAGTGGCCAAGCCCCGCAAGAATTCAGCCTTGTCACACACGGTGCTTTAGGGGGCACACATCCGCCCCCTTGACCCAGCACTCACTCCACCCAGATAACTGGACAGATACACAGATGTGTGTATACCACGAAGCTCTTTGAGGCGTTGTTTAGATTGTTAGGACTTGGAAATGACAGCACAGGACCCGTTAGATCAGCGGGGCCACAGCCACCTGCCGTGTGACCCGCCCAGAAGGATGCTTGCTGTATATTAAGTGTAAAAAGCACACTTAAGCGCCATGTCCTGTCTGATCCTGGATTCACTTGTAAAAGATAAGCTTTCCTAAGAAGGCACTGGGAAGGACGTGCAGCCAGTGTGAAGGTGATTCTCTCAGGGAGGTGGGACTGGGTGGGGTCTCTTGTTTTGTTTCACTTACATGTTCAATTTCTGGTGTAATCGTTGTGAAATACGCATGCAACCTAAACCAGAGGGAGAGCGAGCAGGTGTTTTTGTCTTTTTGAGGTTTAAATGGTTTTGATTTTTTGACTAACGGACACATATCATTCAAAATTGAAAAGAACCAGGAGAGGAAATTCTCATATACGCTACAACATGGGTAAACCCCGAGGACCTTACGCTAAGTCACAAAAGGACAAATACTGTATGGTTCCACTTCTGCGAGGTCCCTAGGAGTAGTCCATTTCATAGAGACAGAAAGTAGAAAGCTGGGCGCCAGAGGGCGTGGGGAGTTATTGTTTAATGGGTGCAGAGTTTCCGTTTTGCAAGGTGAAGACGGTGGGTGTACTGAATGCCAGTGGGTTGGACACTTAAAAATGGTTATGGTGGGAAATTTTATATTTGCATTTTACCATGACTTAGAAAAAGGATACAGCAGGGGACAGCGTGACCAGTCTCCCTCCCAGCCCTGTCCCCCAGCCACGTGGTTCCCTCTGTTTCCAGTGTGGTGGTAGGTTCCTGCTTTCCTCCCTCCTGCCCCTGGGTTCGACGGGGCAGGGGCGACTCCCCTCCGCTCGTGGGCAGAGCAAAGATGCCGCCTGGCCCCGACAGCAGGAGCAGCAGGCCCTTCTGTCCCCGCTTCCAGGGCACGAGGCAGCTGGTGCCCAGACCGTCCTGCCTGTGGGCTGAGGGATTGAGGACCTGAGGCTAAGGGAGCCAGAGGTGCCAGCTGGAGAGAGCTCTGGAATTGGCCTCCCTGTCCCGGTGGGAGGGGGATACTCTGAATCCACTTCTTTGCCCCCACCCCCCAGCCCTTGGCTCCCTGAGCGGGTACTTGGGAAATGTTTGTTGAAACTGTCATGGGGGGGAAGAAGATGGTATCGCAAGCCAACAGCCAGGCGGAGCTGGGCTGCAGTGGATGCTGTGAGGCTGTATGGCTCTGTGACCCCCAACATTCATTCCCTGGGGCGTCCTTGTGCTGGGTCTTCTGTCGGTGCTGGGATGCGGGCGGCGCTGGGTTGGACGCCAGAGTGATGGCAAGTCCTCCTGTGTCTTTGTCATTGATAACATCCGTGTATTACCAGACATTGATAGCAGGGGTTCGGTTGGGCATCCAGGTATCCTGTCTGGTGCCCTGGGGCCCTGGCCAGTTCACGTAGTGGACTGCCACCCCAAGGTGAGCCACCCCTTCTCAGTGGCGGGAAGACCCCATCCCATGACTAATCATAGCCTCCATCAGTTGAGCGTTTACTTAGGAGCTGGGCTCTGTACTAAGCGCTTAATGCATACAGACTCGATACACCAGCCCTGCGAGGTAGGGGCTTCCATTAGCACCCACCTTAGAGGTGGGGAACCTGGAGCGCAGGTTAGGTGCTTTGCCCAGAGGCGCGCATCTGCCCTTCCCAGCATCCCAGGCTCATGAAGGAAAGTGCCTGGGGGTCTGATGACAAACTGCAGCCTCCCCCCGACTATGGTTTCCATAGAGCAGCAGAGCCAGAGGAAACAGACCATTTTACAGATGAAGAGACTGAGACCCAGGGAGAGCTCAGAGCTAGCTCCTGGCAGCAGGACAGGGCAGGGAAGCAGAGCCTCCATTTATTCAGAGCCTGCGTATATCACCTCTTTCACAGACTAGAGCAGCCCTGAGGAGGGTCCTTCATGATCTCCATGTCACAGTGTCCAAGTAGGGAGGCTCAGGGCAGGAAATCATTTGCCCAGAAGCCTGTGGCCGGTCGTGTTGGGATTTGAGCCCATTTCCATCTGACTCCAAAGCCGGTGCCTCTTTTGCTGGTCACGTGCTGGTGGTCGGGGTGGGGGTGGGGGGGTTGGCGGGGCTGCCCGCAGATCAGACTTGGCCACTGGAGGCGGAATGCTAAGGCCTTTCTCCACCTGGGTTCTAGGGTCTCAGAAGTGAGTAAACGGGCAAAGCAGATACCCTGGCTAAGCAGCTCTTTTCCAAGTCAGTGATCGAGACCCCCATGAGTCCACATCTGTGCATCTGACCCTGGGGTGGTAATCTGGGGTGTGCTTGTGGGCATGATGGGGAGAGGGGTTTATGGAGCTGGTAAGACAGTTTTATCCCTGAGAGGCTGTTCAGCCTGGAAAGTCAGACGGACTGGGCTTGACCTGGAGCCAGGCACTGCATCTGGACCTCTATTTGCTCATCGGTGAAGTGGGCATGTGAACACTAGGCTCACAGAGCTAAGGTGGGAAAACAGTGACTAGACCAGCACGTAATAAGCATTTTCCAGTCAATGTAAGTCTTCCCCTTCTCCTAGGAGAGCGAGTGGGATGGGAGAGGCAGAGAAGTGACTGTTTACAGCTCCCTGGATGCCATGAGGAAGGCATGTGCCAGGACTGGAAACCCCTGATGGACATAGTGACTCACCCTGGGGAAGTCATGAAGGGCTCCCTGGAGGAGGTGATGAAGGCGTAGCAAGCCTGGAAGAGGTTGGAAATGGTGCCCCAGAAACCTCACGGTGGCCTACAATTTGGGGTGCAGATTCCTCCTTGCCATGAGACCCTTTGAGTCACTTTCCTTCTTGGAAGTGGTCTGGCTTGTGTGTGGGGGGTAGAGCCCCCTCAGGTGTGGTTTCTAGACAGTGGCACTGGAAGGAGGGTGCTGCCCAGCGCACAGCTCTGGATTATAGGCATGCAGAGCTGTCAGGTCTCTCTGTAGGTGTTTCCATACATGGCACCGAAGTGGGAGTGGTGCTAGGAATCTGGGCGAAGATGGACACTGGGTAACTAGAACAGGTGACTCATAGAAATGGCTGAAACCTCAGATTGGCCGTGGGACAGGTGATGGGGGCTTCTCTGAGCCCACGAGAATGCCTTGTGTCTGCTGGGGTGGTGTTGTGAGACTAGCTGGCTCTGGCGGGCGGGACCTCTCCTACCTTGGTCTCTCTTGCCATCAGGGGACCCTTGTCGGGACAGACAAAGGGCTGGCACATGCCCGTTCATTCTTGGGGAGCGTCTGGGGGCATGGAGGGCAGAGGCAGGACACCGGCTGGGTCTTGCTTGCTGGCAGTGGACTTGGTAGTACCAGCATCTGGCTCCTTTTCTTCTGCCACCCCTACCCCCAGGTGCCCCCGTCACCCAGCCAGCTGATGGTGGCATCTAGCTCATCATCACCACCAACCATCATCATTATCATGATTAATATGGCGGCATAGTGGCTCTGGAGTCAGCCAGTCCTGGGTTCAGGTGTGGCACCTGCACTGCGGTCCAGGACCACTCTGTCAGTCTCTGGACCTCTCTGCCCGTCTGTCATTGGGAGGTCAGGAGGATGAGGACGAGGACACCGAGTGTGTGTTCATGGGGTGCCAGGCACTGTTCTAGGTACCTGTCATACACGAGTCCACTGAAAGCCCCACGAGGTGGGCAGTCTTACCAAGGCTCAGGGAGGGTTGGTAGCTTGCTCTAGGATATATGGCTGGGGTTTGATCCCAGGACACTCCAGAGCCCCTGCCCTTCTCTTTACTACACACATTGGTTTGAACTCAAAGACTGATATCCCAGCTGGCTTGAGACTTTGTGGTTTATCAGATCGCTTTGTGGTCAGCGTGGTGTTTTTGCCCAGGGACCACGGAAATTGTTCTCTAGCCTGGCTGGTTGGGCTCTTAGAATTTATTCAGCTGGACATCATTGTGTTAAGAATGGGAAAGTGATGCTTGAGGAGGGAAGGAACTTGCCCAAGGTCACACAGCAAGTTAGGGACAGAGACAGGACCAGATTCAGGGCTTCCTGCACAATGCTCACCTGAGGACGTGTGGGCCTGGGGCATAAGGTCCAGTCAAGGGCTTGCCAGCCCCTCCCAGCTGTCTCAAGGCCTGGTGGCTCCCGTGGAAAGCCCCAGAGGCCAGCCAGCTGCCTTCACAGGGTGCCCCTGGCCACTGGAAACAGGGAGGGAGAGCATGGACAACTCCATGCAGCTCGCCTCCCACCTCGCCACTGATGGGAACGTCTGCACGGGGTCCGTTCCCCGGGATCAGGGGCTGTGACAGTCCATGGGCAGGGCAAACTCTCACCTCCGTGCTGGGAAAACTATGGGCAGCTGAATTGCAGGGCTTCCAGGTCCCCAGAGTCGGGGCGGGATGGAGAAGTAGCCCTGCTCCAGCGGTCCGGGCTGTGCCACCCTGGGTCTCCCTCCCCCAGGCAACAGGCAGGGTGACAACAGTTGTAAGAATGGCCATCGTCTATCAGGCGTGCCTGTGTTCCTTCTTTTGAGCTTACCGAGTCTGCCCGTGTACCACACAAGGTGGGACCGCCACCCCCATTTCACAGAGGAGGAAACTGAGGCTCCTAAGTAGTGGTAAGTGGGCCCCCAGGAATCACAGAGTAGCAGATGGCTTTCGCAGTTTGCCTGCCCTTCTTAGTGGAGTCCGTGGAGACTCCTCTTATCTTTGATTCTGGAAGGCCCGGGTCGCTCATGGCAAGCCTTGTCCGCTGGGCTCCCTGGACCAGGCTGCCCTTTCAGGTTGAAAGCAGGCCTGTGCTCGCATGCACCTGTGTGTGCGTGTGTGCGTGCGTGTGTGTGTGGGGCAGCATGGCGGGTAGGGGTGCACACGCGGAGTGGTGGCTGCTCACAGCCTGTGCGGCGGCCTTCCGCGGGCCATTACTGCCCGCCTGTAATGGAATCGGCCGCCCTGGTTAAGTGTGCACATTAATTTAATACCTCCTCCGTGGAGACAATCAGTTGGCATTTAATTTGTGTTTCCTTCTGAGCAGCGGAGTACAGCTGGGCAGCCAGGCTGCTGATGGGCACGTCTGCGCGGGGTCCCTTCCCTGGGATCAGGGGCTGAGCGCAGACGGGAGGAGGGCGGTGAGCCTCAGCAGGGCAGTGTCAGGAGGCACCTGTGAGGGCCGGGCTCGGGGGTGCGGGGGGCCTCTCTGCTCGCAGGCAGGGGCGCCCAGCCCTCCTTCTGCTAGAGGGAGAAGGTGCTCACGGTAAACCCCGTGTGAGGAGGAAGTCAGGATGGAGAGGGGAGTTTGAGCAGTTAGCTGCCTGGCAGGAGGGCTGTCTTCCCAGCCCCACCACCCCCACTGCCTTTTCCGCTCATCTGTGTTTCTTTTCTGCCACAAGTGGGAATTGTTTGTGATATGGGCCAAGGGGGTGCTGGGGCATGGGAAGTTGACTCAGTTGTGACATTGAAGCTCTCTAGGGGGGCTCAGCAGAAACTAAGAGAGTGGGCGGCTCTGGATCTTCATCTGTAACTGGGGCTCCTTTGACGCGCCCACTCTGATCTCCTGCCCGTGGACTTCGGTGAGACTGCATTTGAAGAAAAGGCCCCCTGGTCTGCGTATGGGCCGGGCCGCCTTGTCCCCCAGCTCAGATGTTAGTCTGGACCCTGGCTCTGCAGTGAGGCCAGGGGCAGGACACGGTCCATCCGCGTGGGAAGGGGAGCAGTGCCTTGTGCATCTGTGGGCGGGGTATACACAGAAGCCAGGGGGAGCCCAGGGGGGTGGGCAGGTTGGCCCTGGCATGCTCCTGGCCTTGGCGGCAGCCTGCACCCAGCTGTGCTACAGGGGGTGAGCTCCCCGTCCTTCTGGGTGGAAATTATTGTCTGCCACCTGCCCTCCACCGGAGGCCAGGCCCATGCTTGCCCCAGAACGAAGTTTTCCACTGCGGGCTCCGGCCTACCCTCACCTGAGCTCGCTTCCCATCACCTGAGTGAGTCAGCCAGGGTGTGCCAGCGACTTACCTTCCCTGGAAAGGTGTGGACCGTTCCTGGGCCACGCTCCCAGCTCTCTGAGGTCTGGGCTCTGGAGCCACGGCTCACACGGAGCTGCCAAGCATCTATTGTCTGCTCTGCGCCGGGGGCGGGACTGGGTGTCTTCGTCCATACTGCCCACCTTATGTCATCCTCACAACCACCCTCCAAAGGGGTGGAGTGCTTCTCATCTCAGAGATAAGGAAACTGAGGCCCAGGGAGGGTGATTGTTTTGCCCAAGGTCACACAGCTGGGAAGTGGCGCGGGCAGGATTCAAACCTAGTCCTTTGCTGCCTAGGCATCTTCAGGACTTTCTCCCCAGCAGCCCCATGGCTGTCCCTGAAGCCTTAATTGTTTTTCTGGGGCTGTACCCACTTTCCTCTGGAGCTGGAGCCCCAGACCTCATTTCTCTGACGGCACAGGAAGTGAAAACTCTGTGAGTCAGCCCCTCTGCCAGTGACTTCAGCCTGGCTTTCCGCCCCCCAGCAGGCCAGGCTTTGTCAGTCCCTTTCCTGAGGCTCTGTGTGTCATCGGGAGCTGATAGGGGTCGGGGGGAGGAGACCCTGGCTGGGGGGTGGGGGTTGGGGGTGGAGGGGAGGCTGGCAGTGAAGCTGCCTCCCCCCTCCCCCGCAGTGGCCTGCCAGACTTCTCGTCCATCCTGTGGTTGTGGCGGTGGTTCTTCTGGTATGCGGGGAGGCCACATCTGGCTGGGACTGTGCTGCCACCCCCTGTCCCGGCCCCTGGCCTCACATGTGTTCTCCTTCTGCTAAGGTAGTGGCCGAGGCCCCAGACCTCAGCTGCCGAGTCACTTTGTAGGGTCATTTCCTCTACCGGTCCTCTTTGTCCTGACGTCTCTGCCTCCCCTCTTCAGCCCCTAGGGCAGTGGGAAGTGGGGGAGGGAAGCTTTCTCCTTCTCCCTGCCCCCTTCCTGCCCTGGAGTGGACAGAGCTGAGCGGAAGGCTAGTGCTCGGAACTTGGCTCCTGGGAGCCCCTGGCCCGGGGTGGTGTAGGCGGAGAATGTTCCAGGCAGAAGGGGTGAGCAGGAGGGCTGAGGAGTGATTGTGGTTCGGATTCATTCATTCATTCATTCATTCAACAAATCCATACAACTGTTAGGCTCCTCACCAAGTGCAGGTGGGTTTTAGGTGCAGGAGTATGGCAGTGAGTGCAGGAATGGTAATTATAACCACTTCTCAGCCCTGCTGGAAGGGCCGGACCTCCGGCCTTAGACCCGACTCCTCTGAGGACTTGTATGAGGAGCCCTCCTCTGCGCCTCTTCTCCCACTAGAACAGGCCTCTCTCTCATGTTTCCTTCATGCCCCGTCAGGCCAGGGCACAGGGGGCCTAAGATTTATGAGATGGGTGCTGGAGGGCTTCTCCATGCTGCCCGCACACAAGTCCAAGTTCCCGATTTGTGGACTCCAAGTCTGAGCCCCTGCTCGCCCTCTAAACTGGTGCAGAGGCTCTCCAGGACGGCCCTTGCCCTTGCCCGCTACTCCGTCTGGCCGCCGAGCTGTGGGTCATGCTGGGCTGCACTCCGGGAGCTGTGGGGGTGCCATGCGTCAGCCCCTTCCTCACTGGGATCTTGATTTCCTGTTCAGTTCAAGGCTCCAGGCAGTGGGAAGGTTTGAGCACAGACCACTGGAGGGATTGGGGCGATGAGTCGCAGAGGGCAGGAGGCTGGGCTGGGGCCGGGAGATGCGCCCTGAGGTCCAGTCCAACCAGAGCTGAGGGCTGGTCGCATGACCTTCAGAGAGTGTGGGAACAGGATGGGTTCTTCTTAAGTGTCCCTGGTGTGTGCTGGGGCTGTGTAGGTGGAGAGACCCAGGCTCCGAAAGATGGAGGCAGGTGCTTGGGGAGGCTGAGCCTGGGTTCAGACTCACATTCCTCCGCCTCCCTCCTCGTGAGCTGTGGCCTGGGCTAAGGGAGTGGAGGGCACTCTGCCGTCCACTCCCTGTGGGACCCCGGGCCTCAGTTTCCCTATCTATACCCTCAGAGGTGTGGACTGGGTGAACTCTGGCCCCTTCCAGCCTTCAGTTTTGGAGATTCTCTGAGTAAAGGTGTGACGTAGACATGACCCCACCTTCCTAGCTGTGTGATCTTGGGTAATGGTCTTGGCCTTCAGCTTCTTCATCAGTAACATGGAGATAATAATTGTACCTGGAGGTGACCGTGAGGCTTGTTTAAGTGAGGTTGTGCACGTGATGCTCCTAGGAAGGGTGCCTGGCACATGGTGCACACTTGGTCCGTATTAACTGCTCTCTTAGTGTTCTTACCCTCCTCTTCCTCCATCATTGTCTGCCCTGCTGCTGCGTGGCCGTGGACAGAGAGCCCTCGGAGACTGCCATCCGAGGGCGTCTGCAGGGTGGGGAGGGAGAGGCTGCGGGGGGCGAGAGCAGGTCCCCGTGGTGTGGTGGGGGCACAGCTGGTGCTGGGGCGGGGCCTTGAGCACTTTCTGGAGGTGGAGAAAATGAAAGATGGAGTCCATCCCTGTCCCCCACATCGCAGCTGGCTCTTTGGGTGAGAGCCTTGCGGGATGAGGTCCCATGGCCAAGCGGCCCAGGAGGCGGGGATCCCGAGGCCCGGCTGCCTGGAACCAGAGCTCAAGGAGGGAACGCAAGTGACATCTGGGGAAGAGATGGCATTGGAGACAGCGAGAGAATGAATAGGATTCAGGAGGCTGAGGAGGAGCGGGGGAGGGCGACTGGGTTCCGTCCGAACCTCTGCGTCCTCATCTGCACGGTGGGGACAATCCTTGGGGGAAGGTTAAGTGGTGCTTTCTATTTTACGTGTATGTGAATGCCCGACATGGTGAACGCCCCCCAGAAGGTGACCAAGCAGTGTGCCTCTTCTCCCTTCTCGTATCCAGCACTTTAAGGAAGAAAAGTTGGAAGTTTCATGAGCCAGTAGGTCAGGGTGGGCAGGGGTGGCTCCAAGTGATTCAGGCCACCTCGGCCCTGGCTGGAGTTATCTCTGTGCTCTGGGCCTTCATCTCCCCACCTGTAAAATGGGGCGGGGGGGGTGGGGTTCTCTGTAGCGTCACGGCCTACAGTGTGCGCGCCTTTGCTCCGCGGGGGCCAGGTGGGAGAGCCGGCTCATGGGACACGCTGTCGACCAAGCCCTGGCCCCTAGTAGGTGTGTCTCCTTCTGAGTGGCTCCTCCCTGGCCTCCGTGCTGCCCATCTTTGCTTCTGTGGGCGCCTCTGCCCGAAACACCCATCCTTACTGAAACCTTATTCCTGCGGGCAGATCCAGGGCAGGGGAGGGGACTGTCCCTGGGACACAGGTGTTGCAATTGAAGCGGCCGCAACTTGGTTGACCAGTTTTCGGTTAAGCTGCCTGCTCCCTCCGGGGCTGGGCCGCAGCGAATGCGGGGACGTCTGGGGCCCCTTAAGAAGCCCATCACTGCTGTCCTTCCACCCCAGTCAGCCAGAGCAGCTGAAGGGCACAGCTTTTCTGCACCGTCAATGCTGGCGCGAGCAGAGCCAGCCCTTCTCACCGTGGTGTGGGCCGCGGATTGGGTCTGTCAGGCCGGCTGCCGCGGGCACGCGGGGTCTGTCCTAGGTCGTCCGGGAGCAGGCCTGCCGGCTGCCTACCCACCCCGGCTTTGGAAGTCACAAAGGCCCGTGCAATCATTGGTACGAAGCTCATCTGTTGGGATGCGGCTTAGAAACACCAGTGAGATGTGGGGCCGCTCCAAGTGCGGTGTGTGGTGGCGGGTGGGCGGGGGGTGCTCATTAGGAATGCAGTGTGTCCGCCCCACCCCAGACCTGCCCAACCCGGACAAGATCCCCAGGGGATTGCTGTGCCCATCACAGCTTGGGCCTTGCTGCTGCGTTAGGGCGCGGGCAGCGCTTGAGTCCCGTCCCGGCTTACTAGCTGTGCGACCTTAGACAAGTTACCTCACCTCTCTGAACTTCAGCTCTTGCACCCGCAGGATGGATTTGGGGAAGAATTCTCCACCCGAGCAGGTTAATAATACTTCACATGAAAGCCAGTAAGATGTGTGTGAGGCCCTGAGCTCGGAGCGTGGGACGCAGACTGAACTGGCCCGTCAGGGGTTCTTGCTCTTGCTACTGTCTGGAGATCCAAAGGCCTGGCTCGTGTTTTCGCTCCGGGCTGGACTCGGGGCAAGTCGCTTTCCTTCTCTGGGCCTCCTTTTCCCTGTCTGTACCATGGGTCTGTGGAGCCCTGCGGCACCTCATCAAAAGTTTGCTCGAAGGAAAAGTGAGAGGGGCCGGGTCTCATCTCGATGCTCCTGTCTGGGAAGTGGGTATGTGGGGATGAGAGGCCCCTGGGTGCCCACACCTCCGCCCCTCGCTGCCCCCTTCTCTGCGCTCCTGCTGTTGCTGAAGGCAGGCCACAACCCTTCCCTGCACCTGCTCAGCTCAGCGGCTTGGAGCTGAGTCCCCTGCCCCCCCCCCCCCCAGAGCAGCAGGGCCAGGAGAGATGATTCAACTCAGACCCATGTTCTGGGCCTTGGCCTCCCTCGACAGAAGCCCCAGAAGCCCCGTGCTGCCGGGCAGGTGGAGGGTGGCCTGTGAACTTCTCCCCACCTGGGATCCCTGTCTCCCAAGGTGCGGTGTCTCCCCACATACCTCAGGGATCCCTGTCTCCCACTGGACTCCTGGCCTTGCCCCTGACATACCGGGTGACCTCGGGCAAATTGCCTATACACTCTGGATCTCAGCTTCCTTATTTGTACAGTGGGGGTACTCCGTGAGATGGTCTCACCTGGGTTCGACCCTTAGGTTCTCTCACTGCCCCTCCTCAGCTTCCTCTGTATCCTTCATCCCTGGTAGGAGCCCCAGCCCCCCTGCCCCCCAGGTGCTGGACCCCGAAGCCTGTGGCAGATCTAGGCCTGGCTGCCAATGCCAGGGGGCTGGTAAAGACCAGAGGGAATGAGGGAGAAGGGGAGCGTGTGGGGGAGAGGAGGAATTTTCCTCTGTGTGTGCAAACAGTATCCGTCTTCTCTTGTTTCCAAAAGCCAGTGACGTAACGCACCCTTCATCCATTCCTCCCTTCTGGCCTATTTTTAGCTGGCCCCGACAGCATCCTAAAAGGCTTCCAGACTTGCCTGCTCTGAGGCCATGTAGGGAGACGGCCATAGGGTGAGGAGAGAGAGGAGCTCATCTGTCTGTCCCAGGATGCAGGGAGGGAAAGAACCTGCCCCAGGCTTCCTCTGGGGAAGGAAGGGAGCTGGGTGGGGAGCCCGGTGAGGGCGCTGATGTATCCTGGTTACCAGTGCTCAGTTTGGAGCCTCCAGCCTGGGTTTTGAGTCCTGCCTCCACCTGTCCTCACCCTGACCTTGGGCCCCTAACTGTCTGCCTGGCTTTCCTTTCTTCATCTGTAACACGGGCTAACAGTACAGCTGTGCTGGGGGGTTGTTAGGAGGATTGAATTATGTCACGTGGAACGGTGCCTGGTGTAAAGTAAGCACTCAGTTAAGGTGAGCTGGTATTGGAATGGTGATTAGGATTATTATTTTTTTAAGACTTATTTATTTGAGAGAGAGAGTGAGGCCGTGGGGGAGGGGGAAGGGGCAGAGGGAGAGAGAATCTCAAGCAGACTCCCTGCTGTGCACAGAGCCCTATGTGGGGCTCGATCTCATGACCCTGAGAGCATGACCTGAGCCAAAATCAAGACTCGGACACTTAACTGACTGAGCCACCCAGCCGCCCCCAGTGATTATGATTATTAACATCCCATTCCACCTCCAGTTAATGTTGGGGTTACAGCGTGAGCCCCTGTGTGCCTCCTGCCCTTTATTCTTTCCTGTGGGGCTTTAACCAACGTGTCCTCGAATGAGACAATACAGAGAAAGCCCTGGAATGGGGCCTGGCACATCATAAGCGCTGACTAAGTGAGAGCTATATTTATTGTTTTTGTTTTAATGTAATAAAACAGGCCTGAGTTTGGATTCCAGCCCCATCCACTAGCTAGCTGAGTGTCTTTGGGGAAGACACGTAACCTCTCTGAGCCTCAGTTTCCTTATCCGTGAGACAGGGATAACAGCTGTGTAGGAGATTTTTTTGCTGATGAGGGTTGCCCCTGGACAGAAAGACTCCCGCGGAGCATGATGATCAGCACAATAAAAGTTTCTTGCGGTGCTGGCGTCAGCCAGGTTCCTGAGTGCCAGCCTCCATACGGTGTGATGCACCAATGGCAGGAGCAGTGGTATTTGCACGGCACTTTACAGTTTGTGTGAAGGGGACGTGGTGGTCCCTCCTGCCTTTGTCTCCCCGGGGTGCAGTGCTCATGCTGGGAACATGGCACTTGTCACCCCCGCCTGATGTTATGGGTATGTGTCGACCTGGCTGTCCCCCTCCCCTACAGTGAGAGCTCCCGGAGGGCAGGCAGGGAGGGATTCACGGCTGCACCTTGCTTGCCCAGCCTGGGGACAGGCCCAGGGTGGGTGCTAGCTTGGGGTCTGAGGGCTGGACTGGCACGGGAGGCCACCGTCTGACCACCTGTCCTTCTTGGCTCTTGCAGGTGGGAGGAGGAACTGGCCAAGCGCATGAATCTGCAGACCATGGTGGACACGCTGCAGGAGGTGAGCAGCCCCGGAGGGCCCGGCCACGAGAGGCTTGCGGGAGCTGTGTGGCCCAGGGATGCAGTCTCCATGGGACAAAGTCGGAGGCCGTTCCCAGCTCAGCCCCGGCACTCCTGCTGCCTCAGTCCCTCCTTGAGGGAGCCAAAAGCCCTCTTCCTTGTCCTCTGCTTTGGACCTAGGAGGGGACCGGCACAGTGTTGCAGAAAAGCTTGGGGATGGGAGTAGGGAAGCCTGGGTCCAAGTCCCAGCGCTGACCCCAGCTTGCTGGGTGATGTTGGTCCAGTGACTCTTTCCGACCCTCTGCTCCCCACCTGAGTTCAGGACTGGATGGTCTCTTGAGCTGTCCTACCCCAAATTGCAGGAACTGACTTGGGGCTGAATGCCTTAGAGAGGGTGGGTGGCGTGTCACTGGGTGGGCTCCCGGTGAGAATATTCTTTTGCGGTTCTGGCTCGGTAGCTCTGGGTCTGGGCTCTGCTTCTCACCCACCTGCCGTGTACCCTGGATGGCAAACTTCACTTTCTCGGCCTCTGAATAATGACCCCATGAGAAGGCAAGGAAAAGTTCTTTCAAACATTTTTAAAAATTGCTTTCCGATATTTAAAGCACTGATCTTCTAAGAGATAGAAGAAAGTAATGTCAATACGTAGAAGGAAAAGGATGAATGCCTGTTCCTCCCCTTTGTTTTATAACAGAAGTCTTTTTATTTACAAACATGACATGTTCACGGTCAAATATTTGGAACATTCAGAAACAGAGAGAGAAGAAAATAAAACTCTCCTCCAGTTCTACCTGCCCTCCTCCCTGCACACTTGATAAATTACCGGGAGACCTTCTGTCTTTTCTGTGCAAACACACATGTACTCTACATGTGTACATGTGTTTGGTTACATGGACACACGTGGCGTTGCCATTTTTGAGGTGGGAGATGGTCAACTATTGGCAATTTCACATGGACCGAGCTCACATTTTGACCTATTAGAATCACTTGTTCCACCAACCTGGCTCTTTTTCTTCTTAATGTCTGCTGGGGATTTTTCCACATGATAGATATTCCTTGGAGAGGTGTTTTAAGCTGAGTGGTGCCCTGCAGTGAACTGGGCTTGGCGGGAAGCCGGGCAGGGGGGAGGTGCTCGGCACCCCTTTCCTGGCATGCAGGTGCCTGGCCTGTTGGACATCAGGTGTCCAGGGCTGTGGACTCCGGTGTCCAGCCCCTCGCACCCCTCTGGGTGCCTGGTCCCCTAAACCCGCCCCCAACTCTGTCCTGTGTAGGCGGCGCAGGAGGCTGAAGCTATCCAGGAGGAGATGAACGAGAAGATCGAGCGGCTCAAGGCCGAGCTGGTGGTGTTTAAGGGGCTCATGAGTGACGTAAGTGCCACTGGCTGCCGCCCCAAGCGTCATGACACCCCCCCCCCCAACACCCATCATGCAAAATGCTTCATTCACTCCGAGGCTCCAGAGCTCGGCTTCTAGTTAGAGTCCTGGCTGGCTGCGTTTGCCCCGTGAGGATGACGGATGCATCGGAGACCAGCCCCCCTCACCCCACTTCCGCTTCCCTTGGTCTGAGTAGAGATGCATTAATCTGCTGCTTAACCCATCCCGCCCTCCCCTGGGCTCCTCTGACGGTCTGTTTGTGTTTGCTCCGACTCGTCCCAGGTCGCCACATTGAGGGCGGGTGGTGGCCGTGGGCCTCGATGTCTGGGCACAGTGGAGGGCCCAGTGGCAGGTTGCAGGAAGGCCCCTGGGTCCTGTCTCTGTCAGCCGAGGAGGCTCCCCAGGCCAGCAGCCTGCAGCAGGGTTGCTTTGTAAAGTGAGGGAAGGCCAGCGTCTGCATCCTTTTGAAGACTGGAACCTCTCTGAGTGACTGTGGGTGCCGGGAGCTGTTGGCAACCAAAGCCTCCTTCCTGCTGGGGACCCAGGTTTCCTGCCCCCTTCAGGCAGCGGGCAGCATGTAGGGAGGGCCGCCAGAAAGGAGAAGGAGCCCGATGGCGGGTGACTCAGCCTGGTGTGGCTTCTGGTCCTGAGGGTTGTGGACCTGGGTGTGGCTGGCAGAAGCCTCCGGGGGAGGGGGCTGCTGGGGGAGCCCACCTGGCTTCCCCTCACTGGGGTCCTAGGGGACCCCCCTCGTCTTTGGTGAGACCCCGTGGCCATGGGAAGAAGCCTGGGGAGGGCGCGCCACCTTGGCAGGCCCCTCTGTGGGGGGGGACAGGTGGGGCACAAGGGGTGGGAGAGAAGGGAAGTCTTTCAAGAGTGGGAGGTGTCTTTCTTCTTTGCTCTGACAAAATAAACACTGGCACTGTGTCTGTTGAGAGGACGCCTTTCAGCCCTTAGGGAGGCCGGCAAACATGGCCTCACATTGTCCACTTGGCGCCAAAGCCTTTAGCTCCCACGACCTCTCCACCCCCTCCCCCAACCTGAGCAGCGCTGGCCCCACCCTCCCCCCCAGAAGCTCCAGGCCCCCACCTTGGACTCGGACTCGGGGTTGCGCACCCCTCTGCCCAGCAGGAGCCTGGGAGCGACGGCCCCACCCTGCCCCCCCATGCTCGCTCACGTAACCCCCCTGCTGTCCTCCCTGCAGCCCATGACAGACCTGGACACAAAGATCCAAGAAAAGGCCATGAAGGTGGACATGGACATCTGTCGCCGGATCGATATCACGGCCAAGCTGTGCGATGTCGCACAGCAACGGAACTCGGAAGACGTGTCCAAGATCTTCCAGGTGAATAGGGTCACCCTGCTCACCAGCCGCCACTCCCCCCCACCACTGCCCCGTCCCAGAGTGCCCGGCCTCTACCCTGCATGGCCAGGCCCTCTTCCCCTCCAGTCCCGCCCACTCCCCTTCCCCCAGAGCTAGCTTCGGCCCTCACTCTGGCCTCCCCAGGACGACATAGAGTCAGGGACTCGGCGACTCGTAGACTCTTCGGGCTGAATGCTTCATCCTGTGGCTGAGGAGGCCACTCGCCCAGCTGGGGGACGTGATGGGCTCAGGGAGGGACAGGCCCAGCTGGGACTGGCACTCAGGTCTCCTGACCCTCGGGGGCTTGGTCCACAGGCCTGCTGGGCACCGTCGCCAAGGTTGAGAGCCCTGGCCAGGCTGTGGGAGCACCCGGTGAGCTGGCTCAGCCCTGGTAGATGAGCCTCAGAATTCCCGAGAGGAGCTGGTGGCCTCTGTTTTTCGTTCCCACTGAAGAGTCTCTCAGGGCCCACCCCCAGCCCTCAAGGAACAAGTGTGTGTCCCGAGAGAAGGCGATGGGGCAGTTTGCACTGGTGGGCTGTCCTCCAGGGAGGGCACATGTCATTCTCCAAAGGCCGCTTCTTGAATTCTGGGTCATGGTTTGGCTTTTGCTTGAGCCCAGGGCAATACAGCGTGTTGTCGCTTTTAAGTGTGTGACTTTGGGTGTAGCAGGAGAGATCTGGGCTCGTCCGCCTCCGTGCCTTTTTGCTGCCCCTCTGCTGGGAAGCGGGGTGACCGTTCCAGGCTTTGTTCGGTTTGCTCGTGTCTTGTCTGCTTGGAGTGGAGGAAGCTTGGTGACCCTCGGGCTGCCTGCCCATTGCCTTTGCATGTGAGCAGGAGGGCTCTGAGGCATGGAGCCCTCTGGGCCTCTGTGAGGGGTTCTCTCTCTTTCTCTGGCTGGCTCTGAGACATCCCGGGGGACTCTGCACCCCGGTCTGGCCCGCTGCTCTCCCCAGATCCTGCAGGTGCTGCTCTGGTGAAGGGCCCAGCTGAGCCGGCCCACCCACTGCGGGAGGGAAGGGTCCGGGCCGTCTGTCCTCCCTCCTGCATGCGTCCCACCTCACGCTTCCTGCTAATGCCGCCTGCTTCTCAGAGGAGCTCCACATCTTTCCCAGCAGTGGCCGCCCCAGCCACGCTCCATCCATCCCACGGGGTGCCGACTCCCTTCCCGGCCCACCCTCCCTCCTGGCAGAGCGTCCCACTTACCTCCATCTCTTCCCTCCCGGGCCAGGTGGTCCCCAAAAAGAAAGAGCGTAAGGTGGCTTCGGACGATGACATCTCCGAGCAGGATGGGGAGGTGAACCGGTTCTCGGACGACGAGGTCGGCTCCATGAACATCACAGACGAGATGAAACGCATGTTCAACCAGCTGTGAGTATCTCCGCTGACCCGGCCCCCGGGGCTCCGTCCACTTGTCCAGGCTGCCGGGGGCAGGGCTGCAAAGCGGTGGCCTGCTCTGACAGCGCCTTGTCCGGCCGGCGTGGGCTTCCAAAAGAATCTGGATTTAGTCTCAGCGTTCATAATTTGGGGAGTTCCACATGTTCAGAAGAGGCTAAATGGTAGCGGTGGGTCCTATGGGCTTGAGCCTTACACTCCCACCGGTTTTCCCCGGAGTGGGATCGCTGGGCCGCTCGCCGCACCGGGGCCCACCATGCTGGCCGAGGGCGGGCTCCTGACAGCCACTGAGTGTCCTCCGTGGGCGGGCGGCTTTACAAATGAGGCTTCGGTGACTCCAGACAGTGAGCTGAGGAGGTTGGATTGCCACACCCCTTGGTACGCGAGGACGCGGAGACGCACAGACCGGAGGCCCTTGGCCACGACTGCTCCACTTGTGTGGGGCGGAGCTGGGGTTCAGAGCCAGGCCCGTCTGCCGCCTGAGTTCCGTCCCGGAGATGCTGGGGGTTAGCGGCGGAGTCCGGGGCTGGCTCTGGTCCATGGTGGGCTGGGGCCGGCCCGCAGCGGCTCACGAAAGCCGATCGTGCACGCGGCCACCCACTCCAGCTTCAGCCATGGCACAGAAGTAGCTGAATTCGCCCCAGTGGGACACTGGCAGATACTTGCCCTCGGGGCTACTCTCCCCTCTGCTGCCAAAAGCTGGTTTACTCGAACCTCATTGGGTGGAGTCGCCTGGGGCAGGGAGACACTGTGGCTTTGGTCTGTCCAGGGCCATATTCTCCATCCGAATCCGTCTTTGACTCTAGTCCACACGGGGCCCTGCGGTGGGGTGGGGGAGGGGAGAGGAGGGTGCCCCTGCGGGCATTAGGTGACTTGCCTGAGGGCCTGGAGTCGGAGGGTTGGGCTGCGACAGGGTCTCTGGGGCCCACATTTATTTCCTCCTGCCCCTCTGGTGGCTCTTGCCTGTTCTGTCTCTGGAGCCCCTTGCAGTTGGGCGCCCGAGCCCTGAGAACTCCGCTTTCCCCCAGGACTCTGGGTTTCCAACAGCAGGGCTACGTTTGAGTTCTTGGCTCTAAGGAGCCGTCACAAAACCCCACAGAACCCCTCCCCAGGGGCTCGTGTCTTTTAGGCAGTGGCCTCTGACATCGTACTTGGTTCAGAAGCCGGGGCACAGGTCTCCCCGGCTGCTTGCTGCAGAGCCCTGGGTCTGGCTTAGCATTACAGAGTCCAGAGGCCACTCAGCCCAGCCCTTTCACATTCAGATGGGGAAACTGAGATTCAGAGGACCGTGCCAGGAGTTGGAACAGAGCTGGGCCCCTGGCACGCGGTTGAGTCCTTTGTCCCCAGCTAGCTGTCTTTGCACTCAGAAGAGAGTCCCCCTCTGCCCTCTCTGCAACACCATCTCTGGCCTGGTCCCTTTGCCGCTGAGCCAGGTGACTCTTAGGGAGGCAGGAGTCAGACCCGGGCAGGGATGGTTTTGTGTGACACTTCCTTGTACTTGTCATTCCCTGGGAACAGAACTGAGGTGGTGCTGTGTTTTGGGGGCTTGCTGTTGGAGCGGGACAAGGAGACTCCTGGACTCCTGATTCCGTCTTCCGACATCCCCTCCAAATGTCGTATTCTCATCTTTTGGTGATGACGGGCTGTGGAAGGGACCCTTGACTGGATCCAGGTTTTCTGAACGTGGCGCTGGGCATTCCTGAGCCTGAGGCGGGATTGTCCACCCCACACACCCAAGCTGGGTTCATTTGGGTGAATTAAAGGGCTTCTCTGAAGAAATTGTCCCCGTTTGCAGAAAGCCCCCAAGGGATAGTTAGGCTGCCTGGGAATGGGGTGGGCTGAAAGGAACAGTTCCAAGAGCTGGGTCTGGGGACTCCCTGGCAGCACTACTATGGTACAAAGGAGGTCCGATGCTAAATCGGGTGCCTGGGGTCGACAGGTCTGAACTAGGCTCAGTATCCAACTAGATTTATTGGGTTGTAAAGTTGTCTGGTTAAAAAAGACCAAACAAAACAAAAATATATATATGTATTTTTTGTTGTTGTTTTATATATATATATATATATATTCTTTGATCATCCTCTCCACCCTTGCAGTTCTAGCCAAGGCCATGCTGACCCCACCCTGGGCAGGGCCCTGACCGCCCCCCCCCATATCTCCACCGGCTATGGGCTGGGCCGAGACCCAAGCCAGAGGCTACCCCCCGCCAGTTGCACTGAAGTCTTTGAATAATGTGCCCCATGTCAGGGCTGTTTTGTTTTGATCAAAATCTGTTGCTTGGGCTTCAGACCAAGGAGAAGGGGAGGAATTTGCTACTTTCCCTGCACCATGGCCAGCTCCTCAGCCCTGCCCTCCCGATCTCCCGACCCTTTTCTCTTGCCCATCTTCCTGTCCTTTCTGGCTCCCCATTCCTCAGCTGGGTTTCCTTCAGATCCCAGACGCTAGAAAGGAAGTGAAGTCAGCGGTCGAGTATGTGTTGCGGTGACGGTGGACCCCAGGGGCTAATCTGGAGCTAGTCCAGGCCAGCAGCGCCTTCCTATGCTGCTCTGCGCGCCCCCCCACAACTCTGGTCCTTGGGCTCATGGAGCCACCTATAGGCTCTGGCAGAAACTGCTTTTTGGTGGGGGACCTGGCTCCAGGGGGTGCTCTAGGCAGCTTTTAACCAGAAATTCTTCTTGGGCCCTGCCCGGTGGTCCCCCAGCCTGATCCGTCATGGGATGGTAGGGAGCAGTGCCCTGGAGGATCGGGGGTGTTGACAGAGAGCCCTGGGACCCACATTCTCCTCTGCGGCTCATTCGATCCATCAATTGACTTAAGCCCTGTCGATATCAGCCATCCCATCTGATCAAGTTCCCCTTCAGCTGGGGGAGCCAAGGCATCTCCAGAAACCCCTCAGTCCCAGGCAAGTCCCTATGGTCCGTTACCCTACTTCCAGTTCCAATGAATAGGGAAGCCCTGAATTTGCTCAGGCTTTGAATCCAAGCCCGATTTCAAGCATGTATTGGTTCAGAAGTCTACCTAATCCCTGCGCCCTTCAGTTTTCTCATCTGTATGCTTAGCGGCCAGTCCCGCACCCAGCACGTAATGGGTGCTTGGTGTATTTTACTGGGGGAGGAAAATGCCGTCAGAGACATCTGGTTTTTTGCCCCAGTTTCTGTGACAGGCTAGCAGTGTGACTTTGGACAAGTGAGTTATTCTTTCTGAGCTGCAGTTACCCCATCTGTAAAATGGGCATGATAGCAACCTTTCCGAGTTGTGGAGAAGACTATAGAAATCGCCTCTTGCAAAGTAGGGGCTCCAGAAATGAGCTATTACGTGAATGAAAACAGTCACCAGATTGGAGTTGGGAGGAAAATATCTTTAGTCTCCACTGATTAAAGAGTGGCATCTTTACAAAGAGACATTTTAAACGGTATAAGTAATATATCAATACTTTCTGCGTTTTTTTTTTTTTTTTTTTTAGATTTTATTTATTTGACAGAGAGAGATGCAGCAAGAGAGGGAACACAAGCAGGGGGAGTGGGAGAGGGAGAAGCAGGCTTCCTGCTGAGCAGGGAGCCCGATGGGGGGCTCGATCCCAGGACCCTGGGATCATTGCCCGAGCCGAAGGCAGACGCTTAACGACTGAGCCACCCAGGCGCCCCACTTTCTGCATTTTAAAAGAGCTGACCGCCCCCCCCCCCGGATAAGGCGTGTGTCCCCTTTGGCCGGCACCCTGTCTGTGTGGGACAGCTGCCTGGCAGGAGAGTACCCATCGGGGCGGTGCCCCTTCCCCCCCCCCCCAGCCCAGCCTCTGGAGCCAGGCTTTGGGTCAGCCCTATCCTCCGCTGTCATCCCACAGGCGGGAGACCTTTGATTTTGACGATGACTGTGACAGCCTGACGTGGGAAGAGAACGAAGACACACTGCTGCTCTGGGAGGACTTCACCAACTGCAACCCAACCATCGACCTGCAGGGCGAGGTGAGACCCCGGCCCGGCTGCCCTCCCCTGTCCCCGCTCATTCCGGCAACCCGCGCCACCCGGCTCATTGTCCCCTGTGCTCTGTGTCCCCAGCAAGAGGAAAACTTGGGCAACTTGATCCACGAGACAGAATCCTTCTTCAAGACGAGAGACAAGGAGTACCAGGAAACGATTGGCCAGATCGAGGTGAGGGCTTGGGCTCTGGAGCCCTCTGGTGAGGCTCCTGCGATGTGGGGTCTCGATTGTTAGTCAAGGGGGATGGGGTGCTGGAGGGGTGCAGCGGGCACAAGGTCGTGAGTTGGAGGCCTGCCTGGCACCAGGCGGGTCCTGTCCCTCCTAGGGCCTTGGTTTTCTCGGGTGTAAAATAGATCACATGGGGGTGGTGATCCCTGTCTGTCCCAGAGAGTTTTTTAAGTTACTCAATGGAGATAGTGACCCCAAACAATGAGAGAAGACATTTGAGTGACATCGAGTGACGCTAGGCACTCAGTAAGCCCCCCGGTACCCACATGCCCTCTGTACATGCCTAGAGGTAGCTAGGCGCCTCTAGCCTGTGCAGTGGGTACCATGTACCCCATTATGCAGAGAAGGAGATGAGATTGACAGAGACCCAAGTGGCTGGCCCAAGGCCTCCAGCTGGGAAGCAGCCTTCAAGCCTGCTGTCTGCACATGTGGCCATGTTTCAGTGAGAGTGACTGCTGGAGAAAGAGAAGGCCGGCTCCTTCCCTGGGGGCTGTGTCATTGGTAGAGGACAAGGGTCAGAAACATAACGGAGACCTGAGAACTTTCCTCCGCAAGTCCATAGAAAGCAGTGCGGGATGTTGAGCAGGGTGGAGTTGGTAGACCTGGCGAAGGCAGCCCCTAGGGTCGCTAAGCAGCCATTCCCCTTTCACTGGAAGCAGTTCTGGGGGCTGGGGGCTGGCATGCAGGGAGCGGAGGTCATGGTATCCTCGGGGTGGGGGGGGGCTCGGCACAGTGACCGCCGAGGACGTGTGGAGGAAGTGGCCGAGGGTTCTGGAATGAGAGTGACTTGGCCTCACGTCTCTCCCACCTGGGGCCTTTCAGCTGGAGCTGGCCACGGCCAAGAGCGACATGAACCGACACTTGCATGAGTACATGGAGATGTGCAGCATGAAGCGCGGGCTGGACGTCCAGATGGAGACCTGCCGCCGGCTCATCAAAGGCTCTGCAGACAGGTACCCAGTCCCGTCCTCCCTGCGGGTTCAGCGATTGCGTCCTTGCGGGGTATTTGTGGGGCTGCAACTTACAGCCTGGACCATCGCATCTGCCCAGCTCACCTGTGCACCTGTCCACCCCTCCCTCATGTACATCTAGTATTGGCCACCTGCTGTGTGCTGGGTGACTTACGTGTCTGATCTCACGTAGATCTCTCAGCAGCTACTTGTCACGTCCAAGGCCTGCTCTGTGCCAGGCCGCGGGGACAGTGATGCACAGAACAGTCAAGCCCCTGCCCTGTTGGGGCTCGTGCCCCACTTTCTGCCCAGTTGTTGGGCGGAGGAGGAATGCAGCTGCTGGTGGGGCTCCTAGGGTCCGTGGGAAGCAATTTCCCTTCCTTTCCCGTCCTCCGACCAAGGGCCACTGGGTCTGTCCCCAGGAGACTGACATGCCTCAGGCCCCTTGTATTTGCCGGGGAACGCCAAAACAAAGACAGAGCCCCTGCCTTCTAGGGACGCGCAGCCTTTTGGGGGGAGAAAGATATGCCAGTAATAAAATGAGATGATACATGAAAAATGCTGGGCATAAAGCACAAATATGTTCATTGTAATCGTTCCTCTTTTATGACTGTGGTTCAGGCTATAAAAGAGGGAGGGGCAGCTCCGTGGGAAGCTGCGTGGGGGGCCCTGGGCTTAGCATGTCGTCCCTTTAGCTCACTGTTGCCCCCGGAACCCATTGTCATCACGTCCACGTTCAGATGGAGGAGCAGGTTAAACAGCTTGCCCACGGCCCCCCGGCTCATCAGGGGGAGGGCCAGAATCTGAACCCAGCACTACTAGCCATTCTCCTGTATGGCCTCTCGTTGAGCTCTGAGTTAATTGGGGTTTACTGAGCACCTACCATGTGCGCAGACCTGCGTTAGGTGGTTGGAGAGTAGGACTGGAGCCTGATCCCTGGCTCCTGCCCCCGGGGAGCTCTCGGCACCCGAGCAATCAGAGGCGGCGCAGGGGGTCCCGAGAGGTCTTGAGGGCCACATTCAACTCGTGAGCTTAGAAGGTTCTAAGGAAAGCAGAGCGAGGGCGGGGTCTCAGGGCAGGATCATGGATGATTAGATTTTATACAAGGGGCCGCTCAGTCTTTCCCAGCCCTTGCATCCCTTCAGGAGTCCCCAGGCTGCCCTCTGCATGACCCCCGTTTTCTCACGCCTTCCAGGAATTCACCGTCCCCCAGCTCCGTGGCCAGCAGTGACTCAGGAAGTACGGACGAGATCCAGGATGAGTTTGAGCGGGAGGCGGATGTGGAACCCATGGTCAGCTGATGATGGAGGCCCCCTGTGCCTGCTGGTCTTGGTGATGGGGCCTCTGCCCCCACTCCCCGTGCGTCCAGGAAGGCTCCTCGGAGTGGGGCTCCAGTCCTCACCACACAGACTCCCTCTGCCCTCTCTTCTCTGGAGGCCCCGAGGGACCGCTGCTTCCTTCCTTCCACCCCACCACCAACCAGTGCCCCTTCTCCATCCACCCACCCAAGGAATGGTGCTGTCAATTTCTATTGTTCTCCACATTACAAATGCAGACTTCTGTCCGGACGATGCAGTGTTAACTGTGCCTTTTCCCTTAAGCTGAGCCACTTTGAGCTCCAAAGAATTCTTCCTAGCAGGTGTTTTTATACAAAACTCTAAGGTGAGGGCAGGGCCCCTGGCGTGGTATAATGTGGATTTCTATCCTCCCACCTGCTCCTCTGATTGGCCATGAGCTCTGCCCTCCCCTCCTCTGCCTGGCCAGTGCCAGTTGGCCTTGGGGTGGTCCACCTTCCCACCCGCCAGGAAGGAGCTGTTTGCCTTTGCAATCTTTCCAGGCCTGGGTGGGGGCCTCCCAAGTGTTTTTACTTACTGACAAGAGAGAAAAGATGGAAGGAGGGAGGGAAGACAAAATTTTATTTTCTTTCTGAATCGAGTGGCGAAGCGGAGGGACAAGGCACTGTGGGGGAAAGTGGAGTCTCACTGTGTTTAAACTACTATGCAAACAAAACAAAACAAAACAAAACAAAAAGCAGCTTGCCTTATATCATTGTGGAAGGTAGGCCCTCGCCCAGACTCCCGGTTTTCCCCTGGAGCTGGGAGGGAGGCCGATGCTAGGGCGATCTCTCTCGCAGCCTCTGAGGGTGAGCACTGACTCGGAGGGGGCGGTTCTGTCCAGGTCGGTAGTGAGGCCAGGGGCCTGCAAGGCCGTGGGCCCACCTGACTGCTTGCTTTCTTGGGACCTTTGTGGGGTGGGAGGGGTCTTTTATTGCCCTGATGACTTGATGTTTTTCTCTCCCTTCCCAGCCAGTGATAAGGGACTATAGATCTGTAATTTCTCTGTGAGAAAGCCTGAAGGGGGCCAGGCCTGGTATCCACCCCCTCCACGGTGGAGCTGGGTTCGTACCGCCTGCCACCATCTTGGTTGGTTCTCCACTGCCCCCAGTCGCCGCTGTTTGGCCACCGGCAGGCACTGGAAGGGGAGGGGGAGGGAGGCAGTGAGGGCTGCTGGCTAATCAGGAGGCAGGAGTGGAGCTGGCGTGAGAACCATCCTTTGTTCTGCTCACGGACATATGCAAGCCTGTTCCATACTTCACGCGATTGACCGACCAGTGGGGAGTTAATCTGAGCCAGTATCTCCCCAAGACTTGGGTGGGCCTGTGTTGAGGCCACCTGCCAGATCTCAGCTTGGAGCCAGCCGAGCAGGTTTTGCTTTTTTTTTAAAAAATTTCTTTTTGTACCCACTCCTGTGGGTGTGATTGCCGATTTTTGTTTTTTTCTTGGCCCAGGAGCTCTCCCGGGAGGTCCAAGGGGCAAAATGTGCCCGAGGCCCAGAACTTCCCACCTCCTGCTCTCCTGTGGAGGCAGAGGAGGGACTCTGGCTTTAAATAGGATTGCAGCCCCCTGTCTTTCTTCCTCAGGGTACCAGCGACCTGTAAGGGCCTTCTCTGTCTTCCGTTTCCCCACCTGTTTTGCAGTCTTAAAACAATTGTACATAATACTCATATGATATATATATATATATGTATATACACACACACACATATATATATATATGGAGAGAGAGAGTGTATGTTAGTGACTGTATGTAATTTTTATTTATCAGAACTTGGTGGCCTTTATTGTGAATTTCCCCCCCCTTTTTTTTTTTCTGTTGTGGTTGTCGCAGGAACCTGCTGGTTCCCTGTGGCAGTCTGGCCGAGAGGCTTCCATTCCCAGTCAAACAGTCTCTGGGTAGGTACGCGGAGGGACCATGGGTTCAGAGGAGAGACAGCCCCTTCCCCTCCTCCTCACTGACCCTTGTCCTAAAGGTTACAGGGTTCAAACATACCTGATTATTATTGTCATTAGTGTTATTGTTGTCTTAGTTTTAGTCTTATTGTAACCAAAGTTCATCAGAGCCAGTCAGGCTTGGACCTCAGCTGCTGGAAAGATTTTCCGTTTCCGGGAGGACACCCGCCCCCAACCCCGGCCTCCTGTGTCCAGGGCTGAGGGGGGTAAGGGAATGGCGTGGTTTGGGAGGCAGAGCAGAGGTCAGCCCTGGGTTGTTTCTCAAGGTGGTGGGGAGGGTGGCAGACCTATCTTTAGTGTTAAGACATAAGGCAGCAGTGTAAGTATTTGGGATTAAGGGGACCTCGGCAGTCAGCGTTCGGTGGTATTATGTATGCTTTCCCCCTCATGTACATAGGACGTTTGCCTCTGGGACTGGGGTGCTCGAAGTTTGTCCAGGGAGTATGGAAATGGCAGGAGCCCGAGATAGACGCTGGCCGAGCGGCTCCTTCCTGCTGCTTTTCCATAGCTGCTCTCCCCTGGGGAGCAAGGATTGGGGCAGGTGGATGGGGGTGGGGGGCGGCAAGGGTGTGGCAGACCGGTCTCCTGGGTCTGAGCCCGGCTGCCTCTCGCTCTCCCCGCCAAGTTCTTTTTTGAGTTTGTTGCCAGTGGGCCCTTGCTTGTGCCCCCGCCATGAGCCCACAGCTTGCCAAGAAAGACCCCAACGCTTGCTGGGGCAGCACCGGGTCCAGTTGGGATGAACTGGTCCGTCCTTTGTAAAGCTGTAAATACTAAAATTTCTATTTCTAAGCCCAGTGTCATATTGACATTGGTATTTTAAGGTTGTTCTCAGACGGGCTCTCCTGTGCTGCCCTCTCTCACTCTCCTATTTTTGGGGGTTTTATAAAAAGAGAGGATTGGGGAGGGGCAGGGAGAGTAGCTTCCTTTTGGCTCCCTGGTTGTGGAAGACACATGCGTACGCACGCACGCACATACACACACACACACTCCTCTGAGACTCCAAACAGGGAAGAAAAATCATTGGCAAGTGAACACACTTTGTTTTCTTGTAGCAATATATCTTGAGGTCTTTGAAGGGCGGACTTAGCTCTGACCTACAGAGAAGCAAACCACTTTGGCTTGGAATGGGGGAGAGGGTGTGGGGTAGGGGGTAATATAAGGTGTAACTTAAGCTAAATGTAATGTATTTATAAAGTAAGAGATTCTCATCTATTTTTATGAAAGGAAAGGGTTTTTAAATTTAGGGTAGGCAGTTATGGTAGCCCAGCGTTATCCTGTGAACAAGAAATGCATGTTGCTGCTGGACTGAATATAATCAGTGCCCCTCCACCTCCCTGGTCTCACCACCCGCTCACCTGTACCCGTGAGCGGCTTCAGCAGAGCCTAGGTCCCACTTCACCCCATTTCCCTGTTCCTTGACCCCCCAGCTCCTTGGTCCTTGAAAGTCTCTGGCGGGGGGCACTTGTGGAAGTGGGTGGGCAGTGGAGAATTCAGAATTGAGGTGGGTGGGGAGGAGGGGAAAGGGGGCACCAGGTAGGGGACAAGCTCGGCTTCTGAGGG
This sequence comes from Halichoerus grypus, assembly GCF_964656455.1. Taxonomy (NCBI): domain Eukaryota; kingdom Metazoa; phylum Chordata; class Mammalia; order Carnivora; family Phocidae; genus Halichoerus; species Halichoerus grypus. The sequence goes on from NC_135716.1 coordinate 173,968,487, forward strand.
TGGGCTCTGATCGGTGACTCACGCTCTGGTCTGCCAAGGTCCATTTCCAAGTCAGCTGTGTTTGGGAGAAGTTGAGAAGCGGCGGACGGTGGGTGGCCATGGGACTGTTGGTTCAGGGAGCACTTAGCTTCCTTGGGGCCTGGGCCCTGGTGGGTCCCAGGTGGTCAGGCAGTTGGAGCAGGAATGGAAGGGCCAGGAGATGCCCACCACCCAGCCCCAGCTGTGCCTACTCCAGGCCTCGGCCTGGGCTACAGTCCTTGATGTGCTCCTCCAGGGCCTGGGGCAGGAACCGGGGTGCTGGGACTTCCTCAGACCTGGGTTCACCATCTTGAGACACCGAGCTCTCGTTCTAGAAGGGCATTCTCCTGACGTGGGGAGTCCGGAGGCAGCTGGGTGGGTATGGGTAAGGGCAAATTCTCTCTGAAAGGGAATTTTCCTTGGCTGGAGGATTTCCAGGTTCAGGGTGGACTGTGTGTTGGTCTTGGGCAAATCCCTCACCATTCCCACTGCCGGGCCCTCAAAGAAATGAGGTAAGGCACCATCCCCAACCCCGGCAAGACCCCTTCGTGGACATTTTAGCATCTACCTGATTTTTAGCCCCATCCAGGGAGACTTTATATCCTGCAGTTCCATCCCACCCCACTGTTGCTGTTTGTCTGCCAGTTGGGTCTATTGTCAAGGGGGAAGGGGGGTTTATACTCACTGAAAGACTACTGATCCCACCGGAAACCAACCTGTTTACTGTACTGTTGTAAATATCATGCCCTTTATATCCTGTATATTGGCTTCTTTTAAATAAAGTGAAATGTCTTAGAATTAAGGGTGCTGCTTTTTTTTTTTTAATTGAGGATAAAGTGGTGATGGGGGAGGGGCAGGAGGACTGAGGGCCGCATAAACACCAAAACAAAGTCATTAGCCAGTTGGTGATAGAATAGGGAAATTTCACATCCCCTGTTATATGGGCACCTGACGACGAAATCTTCGGAAGGCGACAGAGCAGGATTTATTATCATATTCACTTTACAGAAGGGGAAGAGTGAGCCAGAGAGATCACAGGCTGAGTAACTGGCATCCCCTGGTTTGCAATTGAGGTCGTACTAATCATAAAGGCCCCCATTTGTTTAACCTCCTTTTATGGTGCCCTCGAGGGGCCACCTTCTGGGACTCTGGATTTGACACTGTCCAGTGTTCTAGTTTCTTCTCGTTAATGGCCAGATTCGGGGAGAACTGCCTCCTGTGAGCGGCCCCGCTCCCCACTAGGGTCTTCTCGAAGGATTCAGAGAGACAGCCGCCAATTCCAGTCTATTTTTTACCATCTTTAAGACCTGTACTTGATGGAACTTCCTTTTCTCCCCACTCTTTAAATTCCCCAAAGTGTCTTAAAGGGTGTGACTTGGAGAAAGAGGAGTAGCATGAAATAATGCGGGCGATACCCCCCTTCTATAGAAATGGAAACTGAGGCCCAGGGAAACGAGGTATTTTGCCAACGTCCTAAGGAGGAACCACGATCAGCATCTGCACTCTCACTCCTCAACACGTTCTCCGTTGCCCTTGGAGAAAGTATTAACGGGTAAATCTGAAGAGTGTTCTAAAAGCTTCAACTAATTTAGGAATGGAATGAATCCCGAAGAGCCCGCCATCAGGAAGGCTTCAGAATCCGATATTTTAAAAGATTTATTTATGGGGCGCCTGGGTGGCTCAGTCGTTAAGCGTCTGCCTTTGGCTCAGGTCATGATCCCGGGGTCCTGGGATCGAGCCCCCCATTGGGCTCCCTGCTCTGCAGGAAGCCTGCTTCTCCCTCTCCCACTCCCCCTGCTTGTGTTCCCTCTCTCGCTGTGTCTCTCTCTGTCAAATAAATAAATAAAATCTTAAAAAAAAAAAAAAGATTTATTTATTTGCGAGACCGAGAGCGAGCACCAGCAGGCGGGTGGGGTGGGGTTGGGTGGGGTTGGGTGGGGAGGGGAAGAGGGCAAGAGTCTCAAGCAGACTCCCGGCTGAGTGTGGACCCTGATCTGGGGGCTCCATTTCACCACCCTGAGATCATGACCTGAGCTGAGATCACGAGTAGGTTGCTTAACCCACTGAATCACCCAGGCCACCCCCAGAATCTGAATTTTAAATAAAGTGTTCAAGCAAACAACTTCTCCAAGAGAAAACCAAAATTTTAACAGGGCGGGGAGTGGGTGAGATGGAGCGCCAGACAACCGATTCTGAGTGTTACAGGATTTCTTTTCCTTCCGTGCCCCTGGTTCTAGGTCAGGCTGCTTGGAAGAATGAAGACGTAGACCAGACAGAGTGGTGGGCAGCAAAGCAAGGTTTATTGAGCCACAGTAAAGTTTATTGAATGATAGAGTACAAAGCTCCCAAAGAGGGAGAGGACCTGAGAGGGTTGCCGATTTGGCATTTAGATCTAGGGGTTTTATGGACTTCGTTGGTGGGCTATTTTAATCTGATCAACCCTCCATGTGCCTGTCATCCAATCAGTTTTTTTGTCATCTATTTGTCATAATGGGAAAGGATGGAGGGCTCCTTCCAAGGTGGTGTAAAATCCTTTTAAGGGTGGTTTCCTCTTAGGGTGGGGCCCCTTGACCCTACCTGCCTTTCTTCCAACTATCCTTCATCACGAGGTCAGGGGCTTTGAAGGGAAAGCTAATCGTGGACCGGCTGGGTTTTCTCTCTCACTGATTCTAGTCCGCCAGGAAGCCGGCCGATTTATCTAAGCGCCAGGCCCCAAGGTGCGGGGTGGCTGGGTGCCGACCAGGGGGAGGCTGGAGGCAGGGTCGGTAGGCTCATCCCAGGGGCTGCAGCCCCCCGGGTGGAGACACGGGGCTGGCTGCTGGGCTGGCCACCCGGCCAGGGGCCGACGGACTGATCAGGCCGGGATGCTCGCGACGCCTGGCGCACCGACCCACGGTCCTCCCGCGGCTCCTCCCGCGGCTCCTCCCACGTGTCCCATTCCGGCTCTCTCATTGGCTCTTTCCGCCCCTCGCCGGCCCGAGAAGGCTGCCCCAAGACCGCCCATCCGATTGGCCCACAATCTTCGGTGTGTCATTCTGATTGGTCGAGGAGGCTCACGCCCCCTCTCCCCGCCCCCCGGAGGGCGGCTGGGCATACCATAACAGGCGAGGGGGAAACGTGTAAATGTCAAAGCTTCTCTTTGGGCCTGCCTTGTCCTGTGTCGCATACTTGCCTCTGAAGTGCCCTCGAAATCAGAGTTATCGTATTAACAGGAGGAAATACGGGGTCATTTCGGGTGAGCCCGACGCGGAAGACGGCGTGTGACCCATTCCCCCCGCCCGCCGAGGTGGTGCGCTCCGGGCGGGGCTCCGCCGTCTGGTCGCGCCCCAGGCTCAAGGTCTGTGAACAACCCCGGGGGTCACCGTCTGCGAACAGTTCCGCCGCGAGCTGGGGATGCTGCTAGTGCGGCCAGCGCTCCGCGGTGCCCTGCTGGCCCGCCCCTGGAGGGAACCCGGGTGAGTGCGCCCCGGGCCCGCGGCGGGCGGGAGGGGGGTGCCCGGGGGCCTCTCCCTGCCAGATCCCCGCCGCGATCCCGAGGGTTCCCCCCGCCGGGGGTCCCTTCCTCTAGCTGTCTGCCCCTCACCCAGGCCGTCCTCCCGCTGCGACACCCCCCCCCCCGTCTCTTTCCTTCCGCGAGGGGGGATCGCTCGGAAAGTCACCTCCTTCGCGCTCGTCTTCCTCCTAATGGGAACCCACCGACAGAATGCATCTCGATTTTTCGCACAGCGCTTCTCAGCTCCCCACCCTGGGTCTCACGTTCAGGACTCGCCTCTGGGATTCCCTGAGTCTCCTGTCTCCTTTCTACCGGGACTCCTCTTTCCTCTTCTCCCTTTTCCAAATTAAGTACTGGGCAGAAAAGAGACCCTTCCTTTTGGTAGGTGGGAGAGTAATACTTAGGGAGTGCTTATAGTGTGCCAGACGCTGGGCTAGGCACTTGGTGCATGCCTCACTGTGATGGCTAAGGGAGAGACACTGCATGCGAAGTGCATTGAACAGTGCCTGGCACTTGGTGCCCAGTTATTATTAGTCAGATCATCGTTTATCGCTCTCATTTAAACTCTGCAGATTTTCCAAATTACAGGTGAAGAAACCAAGGTGTAGTTTCCGGGTGGATCTGCCCTGCAAACACCTGTGTGGTGGAGTTGGGTTCCTTCACCCTTGCCCACTCAGTGACACATGTTATTAGAAGTCCTCTGGGCTAGATGGCGGGGGTGGGGTGGGGGGGGTGCGGGTGTAGGTGGGACACAGATCCTGTCCCAGAGGGCTCAGTCTGATGGACGGGTGTTTCTGTAGGCCTTTCAGGGCAGGGCAGCCCCTGCCCCCAGTTTTGAGTTTTGTTTGCCTGACCACTAGGACTGTGACCAGCTCTGTCTCGCATGCTGAGCTATGCCTTTTCTAAGTTAATCAGTTTCCCAAGGGATGGTGGGGGTGGGGGGGGAGGGTGCCCTGGGCATGGGTCACTTTCAACACTGCTGGGTGTCCTTTGTGGGTGGGGGCTTGATAGGTAAGGGCAAGGAAGGACAGGAAGAACACATGGGGGAGAAGGACTTCTTTCCCAAACCAAGGTTGGGGGCCACACTTGCCACACCTTCAGCGCAGTCTCTTTTGCAAACTTCTCCCTGCACTCGGGACACCCCCCCCCCCCACCATGGGAGGAGGAAGCCCATAGATTCATGTATTTACTGAGCGCCTATTGTGTGCGATGTTGTGCTAAACCCTGGAAGAGAGGGTACCCAGGGGACTTCCCACGTGGATGGGGCCTTCCAGAGAGTTTTCAGTTTAATGTTGGGGGGGGAGGCCTTAGCCATAAAAACCTCTAATACCTGGTAGAAAGCAATCCATATTCTTAAAAAAAAAAACTTATGATAGCAATAACATCAAGCGATCAAGAACCGCGGACCTGGCACTGTGCTGATAAGCACTGTATTATTCCCATTTTTACAGATGGGAAACTTATCTGCCAGTTAAGGCCAATGGAGAGTGAACATAGCAGTCAGACTCCAGCTTCGTGCTCTTAATTACAGAGCCTCCGGAGTGGAGCTGAAGCGTTTTGCAACCCGATCTGAAGGCTCAGGTTACCTCTTTCGATGGAGCAGCTGGCCCAGGGCCCTAGACAGGGTTTCTCAACCTTGGCACTATGAACATTTTGAGCTGGGTAATCCTGCGTTGTGGGGGCTGCCCTGTGCCTTGGAGAATGTTTCACAGCTTTCCTGGCTTCTGCCCATGAGACGCCGTGAGCACCCCGCAGTTGGGACAAAATAAAAATGTCAGGCACCGCTGAATGTCCCCGGGGCCAGAATTGCTCAAAGCTGATAGCCCCTGCTCTAGAAAAACAGGTCTGATGTTTGGCCACTTTTTAATTTATTCAGCTAATATTTAGGATGCACCTGGGGCCATTTGTAGAGAAACAGTTTTAGAACATGTTTAATAGTATCTCTCAGTGTCCTGTTTGTAAAACTAGTGCTGAGGAAAACCACCTCTTTTGAGGACCTGGCGTGGGTAATGTTCATAGTGTTTCCCTTTTTGCGTGGAGTGCCAGGAATCTCAACCAATTTTTAAAAATCCCTTTTTTTCTCCCCAAATTTACTTTTATTTATTTATTTATTTATATAAAGGGGTGGGGGGAGGTGCAGAGGGAGAGGGAGAATCTTTTTTTTTTTTAAGATTTTATTTATTTATTTGCCAGAAATAGAGAGTCCATGCGTGCGAGAGTGAATGCACAAGCAGGGGGAGTGGCAGGCAGAGGGAGAAGCAGGCTTCCTGCTGAGCAAGGAGCCTGATGCGGGGCTCGATCCTGGGACCCTGGGGTCAAGACCTGAGCCGAGAAGGGCTTAACCGACTGAGCCACCCAGGCGTCCCAGGGAGAATCTTAAGCAGGCTCCACCTTACAACCCTGAGATCATGACCTGAGCTGAAATCAAGAGTTGGATACTTAAACCTGAGCCACCCAGGTGCCCCTAAAAATACTTTTGATTGTGCATTTTCTTTTTTTTTTAAAGATTTATTTATTTATTTGAGAGAGAGAGAGAGTGCACGCGTGCGAGCACACACAAGCAAGCACGTGCATGAGTAGGGGGAGGGGCAGAGGGAGAGAGAGAATCCCAAGCAGGCTCCATGCCCAACACGGGGCTCATCTCACAACCCTGAGATCATGACCTGAGCTGAGATCAAGAGTTGGACGCTTAAGGGACTGAGTCATGCAGGCCCAGGCACCCCCGTGCATTTTCTTTAATGCAATTTCTTTAATTGTAAAAAAGTATAGATAAAGCAAAAAAGAATCCAAAAATGGCCTGGAATCTCACCACACAGAGGTAACCACTGTCCTCACTTCAGTTAATTAAGTGGATTATTTTACTGAGCTCCTCAGCAGCCTGTGAGAGTTTTATAGGCGTTACTATTCCCATTTCACGGATTAAACAACTAAGGCCCTTGGAAATTAAGGAAGACGTGTCTAAGGCTTTAAGCCAATAAACACCGGGCCCCAGTTGACTGCCTCCTGTCTCCTTTGGCCCTGACTTCCAGCTTTTTTCTCTATTTCATTGACTTTATCAGGGCTGTCTTCAGTTACGTCTCTGCAAATTCTTGTTGGAAAGAGGCAAGATACATATTTATATTTATATATAAATTTAATAAGTAAAAGAACTAGCCCAGGCACATAGTAGGCTTATACTGAATGTGAATTTTTCTCTATTACTTGCTTTTGTACCAGACCCTGCTGGGTGCCAGGGGTCCCCCCACCATCACGGGGTGGGCAGGCTGGAATTGGCTACTGTCCTGTTCCCTGCAAGAATCCAGGGTCACTTTGGACTCCTCGCACCCCACCTGCCTGCTTAATTTTCAGCATTTCAGAACTCCCCAACGCTTGTCCCAGCCTGCCTGCCCCTGCAATGGGCTGGGCAGGGGGCTGGCACATCCCATTGCTCCCTGGACATACTCATGCAGTGCCTCTTTCCTGGAATAGTCTCCCCTGCCACCTTGGTGAACCCACACTCACCCAGCCCTTTGTGGCCTTGGCAAGGTGGCTCTCCTCTGGCCCTTTAGTGTCCTGTCTGTATAATGGGGAGAATCCCATCAGCCGCGTAGCGGAACGATTAGAGATGATGTGACAGGTACCCATTATGTAACTGAGTGACGGAATAACTAGACTCTACGGTGATCCTAATACTGGCTTCAGAGGTCGTTAGAACCCCCGCTTGGGCTGCAGGTGTCACTGGCGTACCCCGAGCGCCTGCTTCTGGTCCCCAGCCCCTGGCCCGGCGCATAGTAGGTGCCGCACGCTTGCTGTTGGAATGGCCCAGAGGACAGCCTGGGGTGGATTCTGGCTCCGCCTCTTAGCAGCTCTGTGGCCCTGGGCAGGGTATTCCACCTCCCTGTGCGGCCTGTGTTCCCACGTGGCAGGGACAGTAGTAGCCGCCTCATAGGATCGCCTTGGAGAGGAAATGCGTTCATACACAAAACCACTTTGAAGAGTATCTGCACCTGGACAGTGTTGCTTTTTTTTTTTTTTTTTAAATTTTACTCATTTACTTGACAGAGAGAGAGGGAGAGCACAAGCAGGGGGAGCGGCAGAGGGAGAGGGAGAAGCAGAGCTGAGCAGAGAGCCCGACTCAGGGCTTGATCCCAGGACCCTGAGGTCATGACCCGAGCCAAGGGCAGACGCTTGACCGACTGAACCACCCAGGCGCCCGGACGATGTTGCTTTAAGTATTATTTTGATCCCTTCCCCCAGCCATGGGCTGTCCCGAGCGATCGCCCTGGATCAGGAGTATTCAGACAAGAGGGTCCCAGCAGTTCAAGGATGGAGGCAGGTGTGGAGCTCGGATGCCCTTGGTACTTTCCCGTTATCCTCATTAGTGACGCCGAGGCAAAACCCTCGGTGTTGGGGTTGAGCCTGCTCACCCCAGGGGAGGGGGCAGACACCCGCCCATCTTGGCAGTTTCTTTTCTTTTTTTTTTTAAGACTTTATCCATTTATTTGAGAGAGAGAGAATGAGAGAGAGGGGGGAGGGTCAGAGGGAGAAACAGACTCCCTGCCGAGCAGGGAGCCCGATGCAGGACTCGATTCAGGGACTCCAGGATCATGATCTGAGCCGAAGGCAGTCGCTTAACCAACCGAGCCCCCCAGGCGCCCCATCTTTGCAGTTTCTTACCCCTCCCCCACCTTTCCTTTCCTGGCACGAGCTGTCAGTGCCCATGGACAGCAAGCCGCTGCCCACCTCCTTCATGAGCTGGGAAATGCTGGGAAGGAGGAGGCCCTAGCTGGGCCGAGAGGAGGACGAGCCTGTCCCCTCAGCCTTGTTGCTCAGGGGTCTCTGACAGGTGACAGGTGCTTCTGCCGTCGTGGGAGGCTCCTGAGTGAGGAAGCCCTGGGTTCGTGTGCTGCTCTGTGGGGAGTGGTGCCCCGGAGCCATGCGTGAGCACCGGGTCTCAGAAGTAGTTTTCTCATCTGTAATAATGATCATAATAGTAGTAATCCTGGCCCCTTCCTCATGCATTCGTAGCTGGATTCGGGAGATAATCACTTTGCGCAGTGCCAGGCATGTTGTAAGTGCTTAATAAATATTCCTTGATGTTTCGAGGGCAATAAAGTGGAAACAGCTCAGCCTGGGCCTGATGCCCCACCCTTCTGGACCTGCCCTGGCCCCCCCTGCACTTTCTCTCTGCTCACTGCTCACTGCCCCTTATCTCAGGGATAAGGAGGATTGGCCTTATCAGGTCCCAGATAACAGCTGGGAAAGTGTGGAAGCTCAGTGAAGCAAGGGTAGTTTCCTTTCTCCTCCTCTCCTTGGCCTTGGTCACCCCTGAGCCCAGGCACTAGGGGGCCTGGTGCTGCTTCCACAACACTTTGGGTGTTCATTGTTTTTCTCTCCTGCCCCCCCCCCTTTTTTTCTTGATGAGTCTGATAAAAGGCTTATCAGTATATTCTTTGTTTTAAAAGGTATTTCTCCAACGCTCCCGTGCGCCAGGCGGGTGTCCATGGGGAGTGGCGGGATGGGGGGCGAGGGTGGTGGCTGATGGCCTGGCTGGAGCCACGGACAGCCAGAGCACTGTTGCTGGTGCTGTGACCAGAGCGTGGGCTCTGAGATGACCCGATATGGCCCGTCCAGGCGCTGGAGGGTAGCGTCCCCAGCACAGAGGGCTCCAGAAAGACCCAGGTGGCTGGATGGCGGCAGACGAAGTGGGCAGTGTGGAGGGATGATGGGAAATGAGCCTGGAGGCCTCAGTAAGGATTCTGACTTTTTGTTGTAGAAGAGAGGAGAAGCCCCTGAGTAGGCAGGTTTCATTGCCCGTATCTGAGTTGTCTCTGTGCCCTTGAGATTGCTGCTGATGAGTGAGGAATGCAGTCCTGCCTGGAAGGGCCTCGCAGATCCTCACAGAGGCTCCAGGTTCTGTGAGTGATTCTTCTCTGCCTTCCCCAGAGCCAAGGGAAGGGTGCTCATGTTAATCCCGAATGGCCCATGAGCCAAAATAAAAGGCGGGGGCGGGGATTGGTTTTGTCAAGTGTCCTTGGATTATTTTTGGCTCCAGTTTTGACTGAGGCTGATCTTTAAATTCTGTTCCCCACATTTGGACTGATGGGCAGCTGGGCCGGGGCTTGGAGACTTTCCAGGCAGGGGGGAAGCCAGGGGGGAATGTGATCCTGTGGTCACAGTGGGCCTCTGCCCTGGGGAGGGTAGAGAGAGGCCTGCAGGATTTCTGCTTCTGACACCGCCTGGGAGGGAACAGGTTCAGGAGGGCTGGTAGCTACTGCATTTTAAGCGGGGTGGAATGTGGTGCTAAGTTTATTCCAGCAGTATCTGTTGAGTGTCCAGGCTAGCCCCTGATTGCTGTGACCTTGGGGGTGTCTGAGAACCATTTTGCCATTGAACACCTGGCCTGGTGCGGTAACATTCTGCATGTGTGTTTGCATACATACGTGTACATATATATACACATATATGAGACAATCTACGAAGACAATTTTCTTAGAAGTACAGAGCAGGAGGGGTGAGGAAGGGCAAGCACTTTTAACCTCACAGTGCCCCTGCAGGGCACACAGTACCGCCCCCATTTTTCAGGTGGGGAATCTGAGACCTGCCGAGTTTCTAATAACGGGCTGATGTCTCTCGGAGCGCGTGGGGCTTTCGGTCCCACAGATGTCTGCTTCTGGAGCTGGGCTTTCTGCACGCCCTTCGAGCCAGGGTCCAGGCTGGGGTTGGGGCACGCACCTCCAGGCTCCCAGCCCACACTCCTCCTCAGCGGCACCCTCCTGGCTATAGCTGATTGATTGGTGGTGGGGTGCTGCTGCTGGAACCTTCCAGAGGGCCCTGGGGGCACACGCCATCCCCGTTTTCCTGACGTGTGGAGGCTTGTGGCGGCTGGAGTTTTCCAGCCTCTCTGTTCCTCCCCCACTATAGGTGTGGGGGGGGTCAGTGTAGACTTGAATTTATGGGATGTACCTGTAGCTTTGTGTGACTGTCTCCTCGGCTCTTCAGAGTAACCCAAGGGAAGGGCTGGTGGGAGGCTGCCCTCGCCCGACATTTCTGCCCTTGGTTAGGGGAAGGGCGGGGCCTGAGGAATGTGACCTGCCTCCTAGCGTCGGGTGGGTGCTGCCTGGGGGGTGGGGTGGGGGAGGAGGGAGAAGGCCCAGCTCACTTAGAGCCGTTAGGCAAAATCTTGGGCAACCGGGCCCTGCCCTCCTCCCTCCTGGACTGCCCGGGCCCCTTTCAGCGCTTCCTATCACGCTTCCTGCTCTGGGCCTTTGTACTTGCTCTCCTCTGTGCCCGGAATGTTCTTTCCAGTCCTTCTGAGATCCCAGATGGCGCTCAGAGGACGCCTCCCCTGAGAGGCCCTCCCTGATCACCTAGGCTGGAGCAGCCCTACCCTTCCCCTAACTCGTTCTCACATCCCCTCTGTCCTCACCTGTTTCTTGCCCACGGTTCCCATTGGAGGTGAGCTGCTTGTGATGAAGTACAGTTGGAAGAAAGGCAGGTAGGGACAAGGCGCCCCACCCTTAAAAGGATTTTGCACCACCCTAGAGGGAGTCCTCCATCCTTTCCCACTGTGATAGGTAGATGACCAAAAACCGATTGGATGATAGGCTCAGGGAGGATTGATCACAGTAGAACAGCCCATGCACAAGCCCATAAAAACCCCTAGACTTAGAAACTGGTGGCAACCCTCTCAGTCCCCTCCCTCCTCGGGAGCTTTGTACTATCACTTTGCTATCACTCAATTAACTTTGCTTTGCTGCCTACCACGCTGGTCTACCTCTTCATTCTTCCAAGCGGCCTGACCCGGAACCGCGGGCACCGGAAGGAAAAGGAAATCCTGCAGCCCCCGTGCAGCTGAGGCCTTGCTGTCACGGTCACTGCTGTCTCCAGTGTTTAGAGCAGTGTCAGGCATAAAGGGTGCCCAGGAACCTCGTAGAATGAATGAAGGACCAGTCCTCATGGCCCCTGGTTTCGTGTCCTTCCTCCAGGCCTTTGGTCCGTGAGCCTCCAGACCCGTTCCCAGGGAGAAAGAATAAAAAGGCCCCCCCAACACTCACAGCCCAAGTGACACTGAGGCCTGGAGGACCCCCCCAGCTGGGGCCCCAGTTCAGGAATGAATGATCTCAAGTCTTGGCTCTTACCCACCTGTCCCCCCACCTCGCCATCCTCAGACATGTTAGGGTCGGTGGTCACCAGTGGTCACCAGTCAGTGAGGTCATAGGTTCAAGACCGAGCAAGGTCTCTGGGACAAGGAGTTCTTGAAACTCAGGACCCTGGAATCGGACCCTGAACCCCGAAAGCCCCCCTCCCCGTGGCTGCAAGCTGAGCTCAGGGCACTCCTCCAAGGTCCCGGCCCATATCCTGGATGTTCTTGCCCACCTGGAGCTCAGCTCTTGGTGCCAAGGGAATCCCAGCTGGGTCCCATTCTGATGAGACTGAGTTCTGGAACAGGCTGCCCTTTCAGCCCAGAGAAAGCAGTAACTCGGGGCCCTTTGGGATAAGGGCTGCATTGTGGGGAAGGAAAGGGAGAGTCACCCTCTCCATGTACAAAACGCTTAGAAGTGGTTTTGCATTGATTGAATTTAAACTTAAAATGGCCCTGTGGGTTTGTATGGTGGTTCTCACTTAGTAGATGTAGAAACTGGCCCAGCGGAGGCAGGTCACATGCCCGAGGATGCACAGTGTCAGGTCTGGGCCTGGAACTTGGATTTTGGACCCCAGGGCCAGTTCTTGCCTCCCAGTTCTATACTTGCTCTGGATTTCAGGATTCTGGGCCAACACAGAACCCCCCCCACACACACACCCCCTCCCCACCCTGGTGGAGATAGAGGGCCCGGATTTGGTTGCGGCCACCACTGACCTGTCTGCCTCTCTTCCCTGCCCTTGTACCCCAGGCTGTGGTGGAAGCACACGGCCTCCCTGAAGGTGGCCAATGAGCCGGTCTTAGCATTCACGCAGGGCAGCCCCGAGCGAGATGCGCTGCAGAAGGTAATGGGCCGGTGGGGGCACCCAGTGGGGGTAGGGCACGGAGCGAGGACAGCCTTCAGCAGCCCCCCCCTCCCCAGGATGCCTCTCCGTGCCTACAGCCATCACCCCCTGTTGCGCCTGCCCCCAACCTTGGAAGGACACCGGGTCTGGGACAGGCGTGTGTCTGGAGGACGGAGAGGCTGGGGGCAGCAGTGGGGCAAGCCGGGCCACTCTGGGGCTCCGTCCAGGTCGGGGGTTGTAAACCCACAGACGTTTTCTGCTTAAAAACATTGTCCTGTTAATTGCCAGTATTTTTAAAATTGTGAGATGTCATGTACATTTCAGATACAGTTTTCTGTCTACGATGGGAGGACCTGGCAACCCTGGCCTCCCCTTCCGGCAGGACAGGAAGTGACAGCGGACAGGGGCTGAGTCCTGCTGCCCCCTGAGCAGAGCAGATGCTCTCTGACCTCAGAGCCCCGCCCCTTCATATTTCTGTTCCCGCCTGGGCATCTGTGTTTGCAGGCCCCGCACCGGGGTTTTAGGGGGAGCAGAGAGGCGGGAGGAAGTACCCATCCACCCTGTTGTCCCCTCCGTAGGCCTTGAAGGACCTGAAGGGCCGGACGGAAGCCGTTCCATGTGTGGTGGGGGACGAAGAGGTGTGGACGTCAGACGTGCAGTATCAGGTGTCGGTGAGTCCAGTGTGTCGGCGGGGCTCGGTTTCTCCCCGAACCTGGGGTCCATCTCTCAGGCAACAGATCAGCTTGTCACACGGGTCTCTGCCTCCAAAGGGGTTTATAGTCTGTTCCCTGCTTTTGAATTCTGTGCGCCAATATAAAACTTCCAGAAGTAGTCTTGGGGGTATCATCATAAAAGATGCCGACTTCATGCCTGCCAGGAGGGAGTTAAAATAGGGACTGCCACAGCTTTGCCTTTTCTTTAGAAAATGGACCCATTGGCCACCTAGAGGGTAGGAAGAAAGGACAGAATGTCAGAATTAAAGATAATCCTTCCAAAGAGAGGACAGTCTCCAAAGCCCTGGCCTCTATTTTGGAACGGCTGCTCTAGTGGAAGATAAGCTCATCTGAGGTGAGCACCTAGGACGTGGCCGGGCCTCCTCCTAGAAGCCCTCCAGCTGGAGCCATGCTCCATCCGCAGATACATCTGAGAGGCCCTGTGCCATCTGCACAGGCTCCTCTTTCGGTCCTTGCCACTCCTCTTTGAGGGAGGAAGAGCGGGGAGTTCGCTGCCCATTTTACAGATCAAGGGACAGGCTCAGAGATATTAAATGGCCCGCCCAGGGTGGCACAGTTAGATCTGGACTAGGGATGATTAATCCTGGTTCTTCAGAACCACATCCCATTGATTTTGATTCAGTGGATTTTCTAGGAAGGATTTGGAAACAGCATATTAACTCATACAGTGCAGTAGGATCGTCTTGCTGTGGCCTCCTGGTCCCGGGATGAGAACCATGGAGCCCTACGTGCTGGAGACAGCCCAGACTTGCCTTCACGCCTCCCGGTGACCGCAGGGAAGCGAACACATCACTTACACTAGTCAGAGTGTTCTTGAAATAAATTCCAGCCGCATGATGGGAGAAGCACAGCCCTTCCCCATAGTGGCCCCAGAGAGAAACGTCTCCCGAGGGTGTCAGAAGGACGCAGTGATGTGATGAGTAGCGTCCACACAGGAGTCTCAGCTCATGCACAGAGGGCACCTTTTGTGCACTGTCACTGCGTGCAGGCCGAGGACATCCCCAAAGCCTGGGGATGCTGGAGGTCACCCTGCAGGTCCGTGTCTGCTGCTGGGGGAGCTTTTCCGTCTGGAGTTCAGGGTACGATCGGACACCGGCAGCTTTGTTTCCAAACCTAATGAGGGGGAGATTTCCCCTACACATTCAAATGTCTGGCTCGTCTGGGAGGTGGGATGATGTGGCTGCACCAGGCCGGCATGGCCACAAGGCACTGCGTGGCTGGAACACGTCTGTGGGCAGCTCGGGGGGGGGGGCAGTGGTCCCCACCACCTCTAGTGCATGATGCCAGCTCTGTGCACTCACGGCTCTTGCCTCTCTGGCCCCAGCTGGGCAGTGGCCGGCCTGCGTGTCCCTCAGGCACCCTGCCCGCGCGTTTCCCTCGGCCGGGCTTTTGCTAGACCCGGGACAGTGAGCCAGAGGCCGGTGGTCTGTGACGGTTAAGAGGTTGTCACCTGCTTCTGTGCCCCCCCCCCGCCCCCGTCAGTTCGAGGGTGGGAGGGACCTGCTTTTGTGAGAGTTGGGGATCTTGACCAGGACTCGTGGCTGAGTGGATGTTTGCAGCTGGCCCATCAGGGAGCCTGAGCCCCAGGCAGAGGACTCACCCCACCCCTTCTTGTCCCCGGCGTGGCCACGACACTTGTAGCCCAGAAAGGCTTAAAGCAAATACCCACCTCAGCTATGGAAAAAGAAAAGTGTGTGCGTGTGTGTGCGCACACACACACGTTTTGAGACCCCGTGCAGATGCATTTACGTGCAGCTTCTAGCTTTGTATCCAGCAACCAGTTGCAAAATGAAAGCCATGGTGTGTGAGCCAGGTGCTTTCCTCTGTGGTAGTGTCACCCAGAAACCTGTTTGAAGCTCGAAGAGACCCCAGCTCTTCTTTCTAGCAGGGCATGTGTAAGTCAGGATAATAAAACGCAGCCAGCCAGCCACGCCTCTCAGGCCCAGGCCCAGGGCAGACGGCGGGCTCTGCCCTCTTGGAGCTGCCCTGCTGGAGAGCAGGTGGTCCTGGGTCAACAAAGAAAGAAATGGGAGTTCCAGCGGGTGAGGGACAGGGGAAGGCACGGGCACTGTGCTGGGGACGCGGGGGCCACATCAGGCAGGGCGGTCGGAGGGCTCCATGGAGCGGTGACCTCTGAGTCAAAGCCCGAGGATGAGGGTGGGTGGGGGTTCGCTGCCAGGCAGAGGGCTGCTCGGTCCTCGGGCTGAGTCTCGAGCTGGGAAGAGGCTCAGTGAGCTGCACAGCAGAGAGGAAGCCAGCGGGGTGGAGGATTCAGGGCAGAGGGGTGGGCGGACGTGACTTCCTGAGGTTCTTACCACCTGTGCTTAGGGAACCTATTCCATGAGTTCTGGGGAGTCACTGGAGGGGGTTAAGGAGGGCCAGACTTTGCAGAAGAGCCCTGTTGCTCGTTACAAGAGAATGCTTTCTAATTTCAGGACAGCAGAGTGAAGAGGTGAGGGCTTGGCAGCACCTGTGAGTCCAGACTTAGACCCGTGGGGGTCCGGGACTCCTGGGTGGCTGGGGAGTTGGGCGGGAAGGTGGGGAGAGAGCCAGACGAGGAGCCGGGATGCAGGGGGCCGTGAAAGAGCCGGAACAAAGCCCGGGGAATGGCAGCCCCAGGTGGGGAAGCGCAGTGCACCTCTCTGGAGGGTCTGCCCACATCTGTGAGCTCCCCACCTGCCCCCATGGTGGTGGGTGGTGGGTGGTGGCCGCTTTCGAAACCGTGGGCCTCCACTCCTTGGCCCAGAAGTGGGCACCTGACCGCAGCTGGGCCGGTTGGATTTACGGCCCTAGAACTTAGAACTGGCAACAGACATCTCGCTTTGAGGGGCTGGAAGCTATGGGGAGGACACCTTCCACCTCTGAGACACACGACCACAGTGGGTCTCTTGAAAGGTGCGGGGCGCCGCCTCACAGAGGAGGAGAGAGGACGAGAGAAGCCTCAGTTTTTAGGCCGGGCTCCTTGAGTCTTCCTGAAGCCCAGCTGCAGGCCACCTGAGTCTCCATTACGGAGGCCCCTGTGTGTAAAAGGTTCCCCTTCTTGCCCGCTGGCTGACCTCCCTGTGCCTCAGTCTTCTCGTTTGTAAAATGGGAGTAGCAGTCGTGGTGCATAGGGTTGTTGTCGGGGTGAAGGGATTGATCCATGCCCAGTACTCGGTGCCTGCATGCAGGCCGCTGAGCAGACGTCAGCTGTGACAGAAACAGTCCTGTTTCCCTCAGAGCCTGCAGCTGGTTCATCCAAAAAAGCACGAGGGGCAGACCCGTCTGTGTTTCAAACCTCTGGAAGCCATTGACCGTGATGGCGGGAGGCTTTCTCCTGCAGGTGTAGGGTGGGTTTTCTGTGGTGTCCCTCACTCGCCAGATGGCCACACTGCCCAGCCCATAACTGAGTCCTGCCCACAGGCAAGGAAGGTCCTGAGGAGTTCACACAGCATCTTCCGTGATTCCTGCTGGATTTCTCCAGAAGGGGGTTTAGGGGCTAACAGTGGGCTAAGCCCCGTGATGACATTAGCCTAAGAAGCCACGTGCTCAGGGTCATTGAGCCAGGAACTGACCTACACTTTGGCTGGACTAGCAAACTCCTAGATCTGTAATTTGGGGGAGAGTAAAGGGTTGGCCCTTTTGCAGATGGGGGAAGCACATTCAGGCTCTGTCCAGATGGAACCCTGAGCAGGTGCATGCAGGGTAAGGGTGAGGACCCTCAACCCCCAGCTCCGAGGGTTCTGAGGATGCCCTGGGAAGGAGTTGCCCACAGGGGGTATCCTGGAGCCCCCACTACTGGATCAGCGACCAGAGGGCCTGACACCCGCAGTCCTGGGAGCACAGCCTACAATCACTCAGTTCACCCAGCCCCTCAGCGCTGTCCCAGCTGCCAGCTTGGGTTCTGGTCACCCTCTGGGCAGACACTTCGCATTCTCATGGCCCGCGGTGCCTCTCTGACTTGGCCACGTGGTAACTGGGGGAGCCCAGGCGTGGGAAGCAGTGGCCGGCACGTGGCTGCTGGCGTGGGGGAGCTGCGGTCCACGGGGGCTGAGTCGAAGGGCCTGGCCCCGGGGTGCCTCCTCAGTCCCTGAGCATCACAGGCCAGTCTCAGGTGTGGACAGGATACGGGTGACTCTGCTGGGGGTTGAAATGAGGGGGGAGAGGGCCACTTTCTCCTGAACCCTAGACCAGCACTGCCCAGTAGAACTTTCTGCAGTTATGCTGATCAGTATCCACACGCTGTCCCACTATGGCAGCCACGGGCCACGCGTGGTCGTCCAGCACATGGAATGTGCAGGTGCAGCCGAGGAACGGGGTTGACATGTCAGCGGGCACGGGTGGCTAGTGGCTGCCACGTTCCACAGGAAAGCCCCACACAGCCCATTGGCAGACTGCTAGGTGGCAAGAGTACTGACAAGTGTGCTGGAAAGAAGTGAAGTTTCTCCCTGCTTTATTAAAGCTCACGCTAGCATCTGGCGCTGCCGGGTTCTTTTTGCAAATGTTTGTGGAGGGTCTTCCCTTTCCCATGAGTCTGTGTGGGTCCCGAGCCGGGGGCTGGAGAAGCGGTTGGTCTGTCCCCCAGGCACTCGGGACAGCAGAAATCCTGAGTGGGTCTCAACTGCAGTGCATCGTTGGGGGCCTCGCGAGGGGACAGCGCCCAGGCCTGAGCCACAGCCACGTGCCACACGGGCTCTGGCAGCATGTTCCCCTGTGAGCCCACTTGGGCCTTCTCCGCGTGCTGTGAGGCAGGGGGTCCCCATTTCCCACAGGGGGGAACTTGGAAAGGGGAGCTTACTTCCCTCCAGCCCCCAGCTAGTAGGTGGCGGGGCTGGGATGTGAAGCCGTGTCTGACCACAAAGTCCACACTTTCCCTCAAAGACTGCGATCCATGCTTTTCTCCGGGACCGTGAACCTTCCAGAGCAGGAGTGGTCTTACTCACCGAACAGCAGGTGCTCTGTAACCCTTGGTCAGACAGATGGATGTGGGGATTGGAGGGGAGAGGGCGAGTGTGCTGAGGACTCTTGCCCGGAAGGCGAGCTCTGAACCTGGCCACGTCCCCACCTGTCCTGGCACCTCCCTGCTGGCAGTGACCTCGCTCTTCTCTCATCTTGCAGCCCTTCAACCATGGACACAAGGTGGCCAAGTTCTGCTATGCAGACAAGGTGAGGCCCTGGCGACTTCGGGTAGGGGCGCTGGCCCTCTGTTCCCCACTGGCTGCTGGCATGGAGGCGGATGTCAGTTGCTGCTTCCCTCCCTGGCCGTGGGGGGTGGAGTCTTTCACGAGGCTGGGCCCGCCAGGGCTTCATTTGAGCCAGATGAGAGCTGCGTGGGCCAAGGCTGACATCCCCCGACATGCCTATGGCCGCGAGGCAGCCAGGTTTCAAGGGGGAGTAGATTCTGCAAGGCTGAGTCAGGGACATTGGAAACACCATGGATAAGAAGGCAAACAGAGGATCGGCTTCATGGAGGGGCAGCGAAAGGGGTTGGGGTGCCCTGTGGCAGGGGGTCTAGGAGCTGGCTCATGGGGCAGCGAGAGCATGCTGGCGGCAGGTGAATGACTCAGGCTGTGGTTCTGGCCAGGCACTTGACCTTGAGGGCCGGCGGCTCTAGCGAGTGGGTTTGGGGGCCCCAGGAGGAAGGTGAGGCCCTGATGAGACCACAAGAGAAAGCAGAGCTGGTTTAACAGCTGAGGGACTTGGTGCCAAGTCCCTGGCATGCAGACCTACCTGGCAGGTCCCTCAGACAGGCTCGGGGCCTGGGTTGGGCCGGCAGGTGATGGGACACTGTATTTGCCACTGTGTGTGGGGGAGAGCACTGGAGCTAAGGGAGCCACGGGTCCCTGGATGGAGGGTGGCCTCCAGTTTCCCTTGCCCATTCCCCTGGGGCCCTTCCCGCTGTGGGAGACAGCCCTGAACCTTTTCCTCTTCATTAGGCCCTACTCAACAAAGCCATCGAGGCCGCGTTGGCCGCCAGGAAAGAGTGGGACCTGAAGCCTGTTGCAGACCGGGCCCAGATCTTCCTGAAGGCGGCGGACATGCTGAGTGGGCCACGCAGGGCAGAGGTCCTTGCCAAGACCATGGTGGGACAGGTGAGGTACCCGTGGGCACAGTGGGGTGGGAGTGGGGGGAGGGAGGCCGTCCCACTCCATCCAATATGGCAGCCATCAGCTGGGCTGCTTCTGGGTGCCAGGACGTGCTCTGTGTGCTGGAGACTTAGGCCCCGTGCCGTCCTCCAGGCTCAGTCAGACCTCCGCAGCCCTCAGGGTGGGCTCTCTGACACCTCCAGCCTGTCACTCCAGGCTTACAAACCACCAGGGTCTCTCTCTCACCGACAGTCATGTCCCAAGTCCTGTGCCCGGCACTCAGGGCCCTCTGTTTCCGGCCCGTGTCCAGCTCACCGGCTGCTCTGCCCATGAGGTCACCAGTCTGGATTTAGCAGGATCCCTGGACAGTGCAGGCGTCCCATCTCCCTGCCAGGCTTCTGCCCGGTGGCCCTGCCTGGAATGCTCATTCTCTCTTCTCTGTCCTGTGAACTCTTCCCTTCGAGCTCCAGCCCAGATATCACCTCCTCTGTGAGGCTTCCAGGATCTTCTCTGTCCAAGAGGATTCGTCCCACCCCATGCTCCTGTAGCATGCTGTTCGTTTGCCAGTTACAGCTCAGATCGTATTGGGTATAATGAGTTCCTGTGTGTTTGTCACCTCTCTACAAGCTTTATGGAGAAAATAATCGAGTTAGCTGTTGTCCGTCTTCCTGGGCCTTGCAGCACATCTCCCTGGAGTCAGAGAAGCTTTTTTGACTGAGTGCATGAGGAGTCAGGGAGTGGCACCAGCCCCCAAGTGGGGAAGGGAGCCCAGGGAGAAAGGGTTAATTTCGCTCTCCCTGGGGAGGGAGCCTTAGGCCCTCCGGTTGCCCGGCCAGGCCAGCTCCCCGTCCTGTAGTGAGGGCCCCCTCTGCTGCACGGAGGTGGTATGACACCTCCTTACTGGCCAAGGGTCTCCTGATTCTCAGCGGCCCCTGGGGTGGTTGTGGGCTCCGCAGCGTCCTGGGGGAGCCACACACACTCGACGGCCAGATTAAGGTGCCTTATTGGACTAAAGAGTCAGGAGCTTGTAGGAGGCGTGGTGGCCTCACAGAGCCGGGGCCAGAGCATCTTAGCTGCTGTGGCTCCAGGTCCCAAGCAGGGTGACCACCACCAGTGACCCTGTGTGCCAAGGAGGGGCTGCCCTGATCCGGAGAAGCCCCATTCTTGCAGCCCAGAGGCCCTCCCCGACCCTTAAGTCTGTCGGGAGGAACGGGTTTGCTGTTGTCAGGCCTCCTGCTTCTTGCTCCAAACACCCCTAGTGGGGGCACCTGCTCACCCGGGGGGACGGAGCCACCAGCACCGTGGGCACCATGTCACCATGGGCACACGGTCGGTGTTGGAAAAGTGCCGGCGGGAGGCGCATTTGTCGCCGCTGACCCTCTGGCTGTCGGCGCAGGGTAAGACGGTGATCCAGGCGGAGATTGACGCAGCGGCTGAGCTCATCGACTTCTTCCGGTTCAATGCCAAGTTTGCCGTGGAGCTAGAGGGGCAGCAGCCCCTCAGCGTGCCGCCGAGCACCAACAGCGTCGTGTACCGGGGACTGGAGGTACCCACTGGCAGCGGGGTGGCCAGGAGCCTGCAGGAGGAAGCCTCGAGCTTGGCCTCACCACCTCCCCCTCCCCCTTCCCCAGGGCTTCGTGGCGGCCATCTCCCCCTTTAACTTCACGGCGATCGGCGGCAACCTGGCGGGGGCGCCGGCCTTGATGGTAAGATGATGACCTTGATGATAAGAGGATGACCTTGGTGGTGAGATCGGGCGGGGGCGGGCGGGGCCTCTCATTCCTGCCTCCGCAGACGACAGCCGCCCCGAAGGCAGAAGCAGTGTGGGCACTCCCCCCCCCCCCCCCAGAAAGGCTTTGGGATCCGAGACTGGTTTGGATCCCAGCTCTGCCCCATGCTGGGGGATCCCCAGGCAAGCCGCCAAACTTCTGAGGCGGTTTCTTCCTCCTCCTCGAAGTGGAAATCTAGGAAAGCCCAGGGTACAGGGTTGTGGGGAGCAAGTGAAGCTGTGTGTGGGACACGTGCGTGGGACACGTCTGGCCTGGTGCGGGCTTTGTGTGCAGGGAATGTTGATGGTGATGGCAGATCACTTTCCAGCGCCTACTGTGCCCTGCCAGAGATCTGTCAGGTCTAGGAAACGACCACACAGTAAGGGTTCGGGCTTAGCTTCCAAGTCCCTGGCTCCTCTGCCCTTGTCAGGGAGAGGGTGGCTGCCGCCCTCATGAGCTCCCACCGAAGGGGGTGATGCAGCCCTGCCCTTAGAGGGCCTGGGTGGCTCGTGGGGCACCAGGAGGAAGGCTGGCAGGTGGTGGGGGCCTGGGCCCCACACGGGGCGGCTGGCTGATCTCAAGGATGCTCCTGCCCAGGGCTGTCGTTATGCATCTGTGCACAGATAGACACGCACATACCCAGGTGCCCATGTGTCCTCAGCCAGAACATGTGCAGAGACAGGCCCGTGAGCCCTTGCCGGCCACGCTCAGTGAGTGCTCAGCGACGTGGAAACATCCAGAACAGACCTGCCCGAGGGGCGCTGGCAGGACCAGTTGGTACAGGCTTCCAGAAGAAGGGGGCCGTGGCCAGAGTGTGGGAGCAGTGGGGGCAGGGTGTGGTCCCACTGGCGAGGGTTTTTAGAGCACAGTGCCAGACACCTGGAGTAGTGGGGACATCCCGGCCTCCTGGGGGGCCTGGTGGTTCCACGTGAGGGATGGCTGTGCTTCAGGATGAGGGAGGGGGGCAGTCGGGTGGTGACCCCTGGCCTTGTGAGTCATCACCGTGCCTCCTGGGCAGGGCAACGTGGTCCTGTGGAAGCCCAGCGACACGGCCATGCTGGCCAGCTATGCCGTCTACCGCATCCTCCGGGAGGCGGGCCTGCCCCCCAACATCATCCAGTTTGTGCCAGCCGATGGGCCCACATTTGGCGACACTGTCACCAGCTCGGAACACCTCTGCGGTATCAACTTCACAGGCAGCGTGCCGTAAGCCCCTGGGGTGGGGTGGGGTGGGGTGGGCCAGGCGGCATGGGGACATTCCCCAGGCGACCGCCTCATGACCTCTGTAGGAGCTGGAGGTCAGGCACTGACCATACCCACTGACTCACAGTGTGGCCGTGGGTGACCCACTTCACCTCTCTGAGCCTTCATTTCTTGACCTGCTCAACAGGAATATGGTCCCTGCCTCGCAGAGTAATTGTGAGGCTCCAGTGAGTTAACAAAGAGGAAGAACTTCACAGGCTGGAAGCAGCCTACAGATATTCGGTGATGTCGATGTTCATGCCACCTCTGTCACTGGGAAGGGCACAAGGGAGACTGGAATGAATTGGAGGAGAGTCAGGAAGGCTTCTTGCAAGAGGTGGTATCTAGGCAGAGGAGATAGCCAAGCAAAGAGGGGGTAGGGAGAGTGCTGTGGGAGAGGGAGCAACACGTGCAGGGCCTCGAGGCTAAAGCTCTGTGCTCGGGGAGCTGGGGGTGGTTCTGTGGGGCTGGAGTGTGAGGTGCCGGGACCGAGGTAAGCATGTGGGCAGGAAACGGTTCGAACGTGACTGCTTGTTTATTCAGTAATGAGCCGGTGTATGTGTCCAGTGAACGTGTGGACAAGTCCTGCTTCTTGGGGAGTTTAGTCCCGTGACTGTAAGACCCTATGAGCCCACAGAGGTGTCTAGACTTTATCCAGAAGGTGACTGGGAGCCACAGAAGGTTTTATACCCAGGGTGTGCATGAAGCAGCTTTATTTCAAACAGAGGCTGCAGATGGTCGCTCTCTAGTTGAACCTGGCAAGTGGCTCTACTTTGGCTCCTTGTACAGTTGGGACGGTTTCATGCAAGAATCTTTTTGAGATCTCAGGCTGCTTTTGAGAACCTGCCCCTCTGGGCCTGCGTGTCCACGGGGACCCCTGGCTAGAGGTGGGGACGGAGTGCTCTTCGATCCTTGGCAGCCGCACAGGCGCTGGGCCTCTGCGTACCTGGTCCTTCTTTCCTGGTCTGGCGCTGCGGGGGCCCCTGCATTCGCAGCCTCTGTCCCAGATGGCCACTCTGGCTGCTTTGTGGACAAGTCACCAGTGGCCAGAAGCAGGAGAGCGGTGAAGAGGCTGTCCACGTCCAGGAGGGGACAGCAGAGGCCTGAACCAGGGTCGACGGTGGGAGTGGATTCAAGTGAGCAGGTGGCAGGGAGGCGCGATCACGTGTCCGTGGGATTGGATCAGTGGATGGGGCGGGGGTCCGTGGGAAAGTCTAGGCTCTGGGCAGAGGGGCACCTGGAAGGCATGGGTGGACATGACAAGTCACCTGCTGGTCACTTTGTGAGGTGCCTCACGGTCATCTGAGTGGAAATGTCGGGGTCTGCACTAGGGGGTCCTTCCTGGTGTCCCTGGGGACACCTGCGGTGGCTTCCAGTCTCCCTCGCCCAGCCTCAGGCTCTCCTATCCCCCTTCCCAGGGTTTGCCGGGTGTGATGGAGGCATTAGAATTGCTGAGGAGGACCATTTTCCAGAAAGGCCCACTCTGCCAGCGCAGGCCCCACGGGTCCTTGCCTATTAGCGGGCGGAGCGGGCCTGGCCCCCATTTGCCATGCTCTGATGAGCAGCGGGCTTAAAGGTAGGAAAGTCATAAATTAGTATTAGCTACTGTGTCGCAGGCTCCCTGGTGATTAGCATTTTTATTGTTTTGTGGTGCTGAGGTTGGTCACACTCGGAGCTTGGGAAGGAGGTGGCGGCCTGCACTCCCTCTCCCAGGACCCTCCTTGGTTTGGCCGCCGGAGCCAGGGCGCTGGGCTGGGGGCGCCCCTCCCAGACATGGCCGTGTCTGTCCCCTACCAGGCACCTGCAGCATGTCTGGCACCGACCTAAGCACTTGACTCCCATTAGAGCGATCACAGAACAGCTCTGCCAGGTGGGAATGTTCTCTGCAGTTCCCAGATGAGGTGCACAATTTGAGGTTGAGTGATGAGTGCAAGGTCACATGGCCGTGAGTGTCGGAGTCGGGACCCCTGGCCTTGTGTGCATCATCTTGCCACCAAGCCTACCTTTGCTCCCTCCCCACGGGTCCTGAATGTAGCCTGTCTCCAGCTGCCCCCGCCTCCTCCATTCCCGCCCTCCAGCCCTCGCTCTGACCTCTGCCCCCACCTGCTGGGCTTTGGGGCCCCTTCCTCTAGTAGGGCCTCCTCCCCACCCCCCAGGACCCTCACTGTCCCAGGGGCCTGAGCCTCACTTCCTAATCCTTGCCCTGTCCTCTGCTTTCAGCACCTTCAAACACCTGTGGAAGCAGGTGGCCCAGAACCTGGACCGGTTCCGCACCTTCCCACGCCTGGCTGGAGGTAAGGGTCCCTCTCCCGGCGCCCTCCCTGTGGCCCCCGGGGACCCCTTCCTGACTGTCATGGAAGAGGAAGAGGCAGAGGTGATGCCCCCATAGAGGGGGGTAGCCCTGCAGGAGCTGAGCAGTGAGAGGCCTTAGGGGCGGAGTCTCAGCTCTGCTAGATCCTGGGGCTTGTGCCCTAGAATGTGCAGTTCGTTCATTCATTCATTCATTCATTCATTCTTCATTCAGCAAATAAAATATTAAACAGCTACGTAGGCACTTTCTGGGCACCAGGGATGCCTTGATGGCGAGAGACGCAGACCCAACCCTCAGGAACTTGTGTTCAGTAGAAGGAGGCAGACAGTGGGCACATGGATGATGTGCAGAATCCACAAGAGAAAGGAGGCATGCAGAGGCCCCGGGACCGGGCGCAGTGGGTGATCTAGGGTGGCCGGTCGAGTGGCTCTCTCCTCAAGGAAGGAGCCTTTGAGCTGAGACCTGGATGCAGGGAGGAAGCCAGTCAGCCTCGCAAAGACCTGGGAGGCAGAACCGTGCGGGCCCCGGCGCTGTGCGGTAGAGCTTTGCGCGGTGATGGAGATGCTCCGTGTCTGCGCTGTCCGGGCCGGTGGCCGGTGGTCGGTGGCCACGGGTGCCTGTTGAGCACTTGACAGGCAGCTGGTGTGACCGAGGAAGTGAATGGCTTGTTTTGCTTCGTTTAAATCAGTGTGAATGTAAATAGCCACGTGTGTCTGGCGGCGGCTATTTACCGAGATCGAGGCAGAGGGACCTGCAGGTGCGGAGGCCACGAGGTGGGAATGAGGCCAGTGTGGGTGGCGTAGGGGGCAGGGGCTGGCAGGACGGGGGCCCGAGAGCTCAGCAAGCCTGGAGCTTACTGAAATATTACTAAGTTTCCCACAAAGAAACACCTGCAAGGTCAAGGAGATTTGCTGTGTTGAAGCAAAACAGATTCCGTGTCTGCAGGACTTCCCAGAGCCTTTAATGCTTTTAAAGGCATGAGGTATCTTCAGGAGCAAGGACTGATGAGTGTTTCCCAAACTCTTTGGCTCATAGTACCCCATTTTTGCGGAGGCCCCCATGGACCAAGATTTTTTGGGAGAGGGCTGAGTGCATAAGAGAGAGGGCCGTCCAGGGTCACACAGCAACCGCAGAGCGGGGGCCGGTGGCTCAGCGTTCTTGCTCCTGTGGATGATGTGGGGCCCGCGGGGAGACCGGACCCACTCCTGAGCTGGTGGGCGCTCTGATTTGGGGTCAGGGAAGGTGTGCCCTCAGCCACTGTGGCATCTCTACCCCAGTCCACCCTTTACAAGGTGGGAGCAGCGAGCTGTCTCTGGGTTTCTGTTCTCTGCCCCCTTCCTGCTGTGCTCTGAGGGAGGGAGACCACCACTTCCCTACCACCTCCCAGCCTCCAGAATTAATCTCTCTGTGTTTTCTTTTCTTTTTTTAAGTTTTTATTTATTTAAGTAATTTCTATGCCCAACTGGGGCTCGAACTCAGAATCCAGAGATCAAGAGTCGCACGCTCTTCTGACTGAGCCAGCCATGCGCTGTTTTCTTATCTTTAAAAATGGGGATGATAACAGGGTTGCTTTGGGGCTTTCATGAGACAAAGCAGGAAGTGCTTTGAGTAGAGCTTGGCAGGTGGTTAGTGCTTTGTGACCGGGAGCTGCTGGTCACTCGTGTTTCACGGAGGGAGGAAACCAGGGCCCAGGGGCTGAGAAAATGAGGGGGGTGGTTCACTGCCATGAGTAGGAAGAGGGACCAGCCCTGGTAGCCAACACGGAGTGGAGCCCCTCCCTCTCCTCTCACCGGGTTGGGGGGTCAGGAAGGCGCCAAGAAAGCTATGCCTGCTTCTGGGAATGGATTGGCTCCTGGGAGCCTTGGGTTCTGGTCCTTCTGTCTTGATGGGAGCACCCCTGCCCCAGCCTCAGTTTCCCCAGCTGTGGGGTGGGAGATGGGCCTGGCTCGCCGGCTTCCGGGGTTGGGGCTGCGCACACCTGCGCATAGGTGCAGGTGGGGCGGTGGGTGGGCCGGGAAGCCGGCTCCCCTCACGCCCCCCTCCCCTGCAGAGTGTGGGGGGAAGAACTTCCACTTCGTGCACCGCTCGGCCGACGTGGACAGCGTGGTGAGCGGGACCCTGCGCTCGGCCTTCGAGTACGGCGGCCAGAAGTGCTCAGCCTGCTCCCGCCTGTACGTGCCGCGGTCGCTGTGGCCGCAGATCAAAGGGCGGCTGCTGCAGGAGCACGGCAGGATCAAAGTGGGCGACGTGAGTGGCGCGGCCTCCCCGCCGCGGCCCAGCGGGTGGCTGATGGGATTGGAGGCTCCTGGGCAGTGTGCGGGGCCGGGGCGGCGGGGGTGGGGGGGAGCTGTGCGGGGCGGGGCTCCCTTTGTCTCCGGCCTGCGGTGACTCCAGTTCTTCTGGTGCCTCCCTCACCTCCAGCCAGCAGAGGATTTTGGGACCTTCTTCTCCGCCGTGATTGATGCCAAGGTACGGGCAAGAAGCAGGCGTTCCTGGGGGGCCGGGCCCTGCCCCGGTGGGAGAGGGAGGAGGAGATGTGGGGGCCTTGACTGGGGCCGACGCGGCCCCACTGCTTCCGGCAAGGCAGCCCGATGGCCACACGGACGCCCCCACCCCGCGCTTTGAAACCAGCAGAATCATCTGTAACCAGACAACTTGCTTCCCGCGCATCCCACACCCAGGCTGGACAAGGCCCCACTAAGTGTAGGTCCACACGCGCACGCAGACAGGCCTGCAGGGCGGCAGCATGCTCCCAAACACGTGTGCGTGCGTGTGCCCACGAACACACTGATGGGGTGAGTAGGCAGGTGTGTGGGTCACCCGTGGAAGCAGACACGCCCACGTACACACCTCCGTGCCTTCTCCGCCATGAACGGATACACCTTGTGTGCACACGTGTTCATGTGTATGTTCGTATGTGTATAGATGGCCGTCTGCATTCACACATGTATGTGTAACAGACGTGCATATAAACATGTTACGCATGAAGGCTCGTGGCCGTGCACATGCCTGTGTGTACATTCGTGTGTGTTGTTTCTGTAAGTATAATTGTGGTTCTGCCACACACACACACACACACACACACTCACTCTCTTTCTCTCTGTCTCTCAAATGGGCGTGCGTGTCTGCCCTTGTTTCTGCCATGGCTTAGCCAGACCCTGGCTTTGCCCTCTCCCCATTCCCTGTTCCAGAATTTGAGCCCTTCAGGGACAAGTGTGTTGGGGGCACTGCTGCTGGGAATGGCGTCCCAGCCGGTCTGTGACACCCCCTCCTTCCCACCCATCCCAGTCGTTCGGTCGCATCAAGAAGTGGCTGGAGCACGCCCGCTCCTCACCCAGCCTCACCATCCTGGCCGGGGGCAAGTGTGACGACTCTGTGGGCTACTTCGTGGAGCCCTGCATCGTCGAGAGCGAGGACCCTCAGGAGCCTATCATGAAGGAGGTGAGTGGGGCGGGCAGCCTGGGACATAGACGTCAGTCTCTCCCCCGAGCACAGTGCACACGGGACCCTTGCGTGTGGCTTCCTTCTTGTGGTGCTACCCCATTTCACAGATGGGAGTGTGAGGTTCTAGAAAGGGATTGTCTCGTTCCCAGTGAGAGCAGAGCCAGGCCTTGGACTCAGGCCTCCTGACCCCAAATCCAGGGCTCTGTCCTTGACACTGCTGGGCCTGGCGGTGTCCTAGCCCTTCCACGGCCTGTGGCAACAGCTGGGCCCTTGACTGAGAGGAGAGGGTGTTAGCATTCCCATCTTACAGATGAGAAACTGAGGCTCCGAGGGGTCAAAGCTCTTGCCCAGGATGGCAGTGCAGGGGTGGCCAAGGGGACCGTGATATTGCCGGGCAGTTCCTGTGCCAGTTGCTGCCAGGAGTCTTGCTCTCGGGTGTGGGTTTGGCTGGCACCGAGGGCCAGAAAGGCTCCTGGGATCTTCTGCCAGGTTGGGATGGGGTCGGCGGGGCAGGAACCAGGTGTGGCTCTCTCCTGAGGGCGCCCGGCGGGCGGTGCCTGGCCTTCTCGCAGGTGCTGAGCTGCGGACTGAGGCGGGGGGACAGGCGAGAGGCAGAGGCCGGAGCAGGGGGACTGGGAGGCCTTGGGGCTCCGATCCAGGTGGGGTCTGACCCTGGGGCTTCTGTCTCAGGAGATCTTCGGCCCCGTGCTGACCGTCTATGTCTACCCGGATGACAAGTACAAGGAGACGCTGCGGCTGGTCGACAGCACCACCAGCTACGGCCTCACGGGGGCAGTGTTCGCCCAGGATAAGTGAGTGGCCGCTGCCCTTGCGCTCTTGGCCCGGTGTCCTGCCCCACCCTGTCCCGCAACCACCCCCTGGACGAGGATCCTAGTACTAATGCCGCCCCTGCCCCTCTTCAGCCCTGACTGGCAGGCAGGCATCCCAAGCACGGGGACACAGAGGCAGCGGAACTAGATCTCTAGGGGCAGGGCCGCAGCATACGAGCTTTTGACCAGCTCCCCTGGGTCCGATGGAACCCCGCTCAGCAAGGTCATTGCCTCATGCTGCAGAGCAGAAAAAGTGGGCTCAGGGGCCAGGGGCTCATTGCTCATCTTGCAGAGGCCACATTTGAGCCAGGACACCATGATGCTAAACCCTTTTCTTTTCCTTCCTCGGTGGACTAGCTGCTGCCCCGTCTGCCTCCAAGAGGGTGGAGATGAGATTGGAACTTGGGGGCAGGGTGGGGGTCTGGGGGTTCCCCCAGCTCCTGGGGGGCCAGGAATACTGGACAGGATGGGCCACTGAGTGCACGCAGCCTGACCCTCACCCTCCCGTTCCGCTCTTGTAGCAGCCCTGCGAGGGAGGCATGCTAGCCACTTCCCAGAGGAGGAGGGGCTCAGAGGCTCTCAGACCCCGCCCGAGGGGTCTAGCGCCCCTGTGGCCCGGACCCCGTCAGCCGGGCAGCCGGTGTGGGCTGGGCTGGGGGCAGGTGAGCCGGCTGCCCTCTTACCGCTGCCCTGCCGTGTAGGGATGTTGTCCAGGAGGCCACAAGGATGCTGAGGAACACGGCCGGCAACTTCTACGTCAACGACAAGTCCACTGGCTCCGTGGTGGGCCAGCAGCCCTTTGGGGGGGCCCGAGCCTCTGGTGAGTGGGTCCTCCTTTCCAGAGGGGAGGCAGGTTCTGTCAGGAGACTCTCAACCCCTCACGTCAAGGGTGTTAAGAGTAATAGCAAACACTGTGGGCCGGAGTTAAGGAAGGTAGAGTTCTTCTTCCCATTTTACAGAGGGGTAAACTGAGGCACAGGGAGCTGGAGTGACTTGCTCAAGGGCACATGGCTAGGAAGTAGTAGAGCTGGCATTTTGGTTCCAGCACCCATGCCATTTACCACCGTGCTCCGGGTCACCTCAGTGCAACTCCTCCTATTTACAAATGGGGAAGCAGGCTCAGAGTGGGGCAGTGACTCACCCTAGATCCCAGCTGCCTTGGTGCAAAGCCAGGGCCAGAACCCAGGGCTCCTGGCTCCCAGTGCAGTGCTGTCTCCACAGTGCTCCCAGACACCCCTTGGCAGGTGGGGCGCATGGACCCGGGGAGCGTGGGTCCTGCCTCACCTGACCTCTGCCTGAGCGCGCTCAGGAAACCCTGGCCTCGTGGACACACTCAGTTTTTGTTGAGCTGCTTATTGCCTGTGCTGGTGCCCCGGTTAGTCTGTCAGCTCTTCCCACCCCTTTCCCTTCTGCCTGGAGCTGCCCTATCTTTAGAGAAAAACAGAGCTGTCTTTTCCACAGGAACCAATGACAAGCCAGGGGGACCCCACTACATCCTGCGGTGGACGTCGCCCCAGGTCATCAAGGAGACCCACGAGCCTCTGGGGGATTGGCGCTACGCCTACATGCAGTGAGCCCCGCTCGGCGCCTCTGCTATCTGTCTGGACGGCTGACCTCAGTGCCCTGGTCCCACTCCAGCCCCTTTGACCTGCTCCCCGTGGGACGGCCCCGTCTCCAGGGCCGAGACTGCCCCCTTTCCCTGACTGGGCTACATCCTGGCCTGTCCCACCCCTCGGGGGCAGGTACGGGCTCTGATTTGAGACCATGCTGGGGAGGAACAGGGCTGCCACCCCTTTATTGCGGCTGTCCTAGAGATTTCTATCTGGCAGGTTCTCCGCCTGTCTTCTTCTGCGCTGTGGCCCAGTGGCTTAGGGACGTGGGGAATGGCAATAGAGTGCCTGGCTTAGGGACCTGGGGAATGGCAATAGAGTGCCTCCCAGGATCTCTTACAGGACAGGGAAGCAGCTCTGGGCCCCTTGGCGAACCTGAGCATCCACAGAGTCTCCTGGCCTTGGCCTTGGCTCCTCCAGGGCTCCAGGATGAGGTGTGACCTGGGGTGGCTACGGGGCACGGGGGCACCAGCTGGCCTGGCCTTCTTTGGTCTGGGCTGCCCACCTTCCTCACCAACGGTTGGCCCACGCCCACCTGGGCCAGCAGGTACCTGGGCCTGACCATATGCCTTAGACACCCGTGCGCCTTTCCCCAGGGCATCTGTGTTCTCCTGAGGCCCACGTGATTCCTGGCAGTCTTCGTGTGGTGGGCTTGGGGGGCCGGCAGAAGCTACCTGCCGAGGTGCAGGATTTGGTGGGCCTTCCCGTTTGGGCTATGGTTTTGGAAAACCCTGGGTGGGCCTTCGTGCCATCTATCTCAGCTTGCCATCAGCTCGCACCTCCCCGCCTGTGTTGGCCCAGGCTTTCCTGCAGGGGCTCGGCCCTCACAGGCTGTGGTAGAACAGGCCCGGGGAGACTGCTCCCACCTTCTCCCAGCCCCGAGAGCTGGCCTTGGGTTCCCGTCTGGCCTGGGCTGAGGATGGCCCGTAGAACCTTCCCTCCTTTGCACAGAGGTGGCTCTGTGTGGACTGGCCCCTAGGCGGCCCGTTCTTCGATGCAGCCAGCTGGTGGACACTCACAAACCCCTGCGAATTGGACTGCAGGGGACTGAGGATCGATAAGGGGTGACGTTGGAGGACAGTTTTTACGGGGCCCCAAGAGTCCTGGCCCTTTGTCAAGGACAACTGGCAGGGGTCCCTGTGGGGCTGGCCGCCAAGCACCATGGTTGCACACTGTGGCCCGCGACCCGGGGTCAGGCCGCTGGGGCAGAGCGTTAGTTCTGCCTGGAGAGGCCAGGGCAGTCGGCTGGGGAGAGGCGCTGGAGGTGGGCCTTGTTCTACTGGTGCGACACTGTGAGGTGGTGGTGTGATTCGCTCTGCTGCCGTCCTAATAAATACTTGTTACTTAATCAAATCGCTGGTCTTTCTGGTGGGGGTGGTGGGGGCTGGCCAGCTTCTTCAAACAAAGGCTGATGTGTGGGACATATGTTGCTCATACGTCCTTCACGTCAAGAGTGCACAGCCCGCAGTGTGATGGAAGGAAGGGTGGACGCTGATGTTGGGGAATATGGGCTGGAGGTATGGGAATTCGGGAGTCAGATGGGTTCAGATCCTGGCTCTCTGCCTTCAGAAAGTTGTGCAGCCTCCCTGATCTTCTCTCTCTTTATCTGTGAGATGGGGACTAATACACAAACACATGCACATGCACGCTGATTGTCGTGATGACTGAATGAGTTCATACAATTGTTTAGAACAATGCCAGGTACAGAATTAATGATTCAACCTTGTTAACCACGTATACATTGCAACAGCCACTGTTACTGTGTTGTGATGTGAAAGTTGATGTGAAAACTTAGCTGGGCTAACTTAGCTGGTGCCCAGGTATTTAGTTAAACATTCTGGATGTTTCTATGAAGGTGGTTTTTGGATGAGATTGACATTTAAATCAGTGGACTCCGAGTAAAACCCATTGTCCTCCATACTGTGGGTGGGCCTCATCCAATCAGTTGAAGGCCTCAATAGAACAAAGACTGACCTCCTTCAAGCAAAAAGGGATTCTGCCGATGGACAGCCTTTGGACTCAGCTGTGACTCTTCCCTGGGTCTTCAGCCCGCTGGCCTACTCTGCTGATTCTGCACTTAACCAAGCCTAGAAGATGGCGCAAGCAGTGTCCTTACAATAAATCTGTGTATGCTGTTGGTTCTGTTTCTCTGGAGGACTGTGTTTTCTCTCATAGTCACACGCTGCAGTGCTCCCATTTCACAGAAGAGGAAACGGGTGCAGGGGATGAAGGGGCTTGCCAAGGGTATGGTCTATCACTGGGACATAAAGCCACGCCTGTGGTTCCCAAACCCATTTGCTGTCCTCCCCCCCAGATGTCCATACACAGCACTGACCTGCCTTGGAAAGACCTCAACTGGCCAAATGACGGGGGTGGGGGCTGGCGAGCAACCCCGGCCAGTTAGTCTGAGCCCACAGTCTGTGGGTCGAAGTCCACGTGGGCCGGCCAACGTGGAGGGGAAACTGGCCTGGCCTGCCTCCAAAGGACGTAAAAAGGGCTCCTAGCCGCGTGACACCTCCCTGTCCCAGGGTTCATTCATCGGGGCTGTTGGTGGGCAGGATCCCAGAGCTGTGGGGAGCAGATGGAGACTCTGCCGTTTGGAGCGCCCCCAACTGGCTTCCCCAGGGGCTACCAGGGATTTGTGCCAGAGGGGACTTCTTCACTCGGGGACAAAGGGCCGCCCCCAGAGGGCCCCGGCTGGAGCTCCTGGGCGGGAAAGGTGGTGGCTGCATTTGTAGAGGGTGCGTGGGGCTGGTTAGTGTCTTTGAGCAAATGGCGTGGCTTGCTCAGGCTCACATTGACACAGCAGAATTGGCTTTATCTGGTCTCATCTAGCCGACATTGACCTTACTGTTACCTGCCTTCTGTGGAAGGACTAGTAGACGTCACGCGGCTGGTTCGTAGGGGAGCCGGGGTTTGAACCCGGGGCTGGGTGCCCACAGCCCATGCTCCTTGCCAGCCGCTCTGTCAGGTCCATGATTTCTAGCTGTTTCTTTTCCACTGCACCACCCCCACCTGGTGCCTTTGCCTCCTTTTAACTATAGGGCCGGGGGAAGAGGGGGAGGCGGGGAGGGGGCCCCAAGCCCTTCCTTCCCTTCCTCTGCTCTGGCGCCCTGACTTGTGGCTGGTGGCTCCTGAGGGCCCGGTGCCCGCCCCCTTTGCATGGCCGCCCCTGTCAGTGCACGTGTCCGCAGGGGCCTAGGAGCCTCCTCATTCCCCTGCAGTGGTCGGGGGCCCGGCCACCAGTCCGGGCTCGGAGCGTGAACCATTTGACTGGGGCCGGATGTCCCTGCCACCAGTGTCCCGTGGGCCACCAGTCGGGCGTGCGCTCCAGGGAAATGAGGGGCCACCTGTGCCGGCTCCTGGCCTCCAGGCTGACCCAGAGCCTCCGTGGGGGGTGGTTGGGGGAGGGGGATTCGAGGAAGACGCAGGGTGGAGACCCACCCTCTTCACAAGCTTGTGACTTCGTTTTCCTGAAGCCACGGCGGGCGCGGTCCCTGCGTGTGGTCTGTCAGGAGCCACATTCCGTGGCTGCAGCCGTGGGCCAGGCCTTGTGCCACGTCTTCAGAGCCTCAC
Organism: Halichoerus grypus; assembly: GCF_964656455.1. Lineage (NCBI taxonomy): Eukaryota > Metazoa > Chordata > Mammalia > Carnivora > Phocidae > Halichoerus > Halichoerus grypus. The sequence continues at coordinate 174,002,546 of NC_135716.1, forward strand.
CGCAGCCCCTGGAGGCCCCGCTGCTACTCCCTTCTTACAGATGGGGAGACTGAGGCATGGGGGCTGAAGTAACTCGTACACCAGCAGATGGTCCCCATCTCCGCCTGCCAGGCCTGGTGTCAGGCAGGCTTGGGCTCCAGGCCCGTCTTAACCACCACCCCCTTCCCTGAGCCTTGGCCCCCACTCCCACCCTCAGACTTGGCATTTCTTGGTGAGCTGAGGATCACATGACACGTACCCTGCAGACCGAGGTGCTCGGTGAATAAGAACCTGTTATGTTCCACCCTCCCCCACACCTTCATCCTGGATACCTGTGCCCAGGCGTCACCAAGCACCTGTCACTGGGCCAGTGGCTCCCACCAGTTATCTGGGGCCATACAGGAGGCGGTATTCTTTTTGCCCCATTTCCCAGATGAGGAAACAGGCCCAGGGAAGGAAGACCCGCTCAGTAAGGGGCAGGGACAGAACTTTTCCTGGGGACCATACCAGCAGGAACCCAGCAGCTTCTGGGTGGGAGCCACCCAGCGAGTGGGCGGCATGAGGCATGGCTGTCACTGTGGCTCCAAACACAAGCAGCCCGTCTTCACTCTCACTCAGGTTGTTGGCAGCCTCCCTGGATGGTGGAACGGGTGCCATACACCCCCAGGTGCCCGACGTACATTGGATTCTGCCCAAGGGCTCTGCCATATCCTCCCTCCAGGCCCCCTGTGGCCAGGCAGTCGCCCTCAGCCCCTGGAGCGCTTGGCACGGGGCGCCCAGGGCAGAGCGAGGGAGCTGAGGTGCCGTCGGGCACCTGCTCCTTGCCGTGCATCCAGCAGGCCTCAGGAGCAGAGCGGGGCTCAGAGAGGGACAGGCCTGGGGGAGCTCACACAGCCTGTAAGTGGCAGAGCCAGGATCGGAAACCAGGCTGGGCAGATCGGAGCCTCAGAAGGGCCGTACAGAGTCCTAGAGCCCAGCGTTTTATCAGGGTTAAAATCGAGAGCGCCAGGCCAGGAACAAAGCCCTCGACACTGTGGTGTATGACGTTTGCCATCATTCACCGAGCAGATTCCTGACGCATTCATCTCATTGACTCACCCTCTTCAAGGGTGCCTGTGGCCATTTTAGAGGCGAGGAAGCGGAGAGGAGTCAGGGCCTGCTGCCTGGCCCCCGGCCCCCGGGCTGGGCTGGACCCTTAGAGCCACAGGGAACAGGACCACCCCCTTCCCCGTCCCGGCCCTTTCCGCTCCTGGCAAGGGCTCACTGAGTCTTACTCCCTGGGCTGAACGTCCTCATTCCTTCCTCTGCTCCCTGCAGGACATGGTTTCTGCTTGCTCCACCCTGTGGCCTCCCCCAGGGCCCACACCATCCGCTCCACTTTGGACTTTGAAACTTCTCTCAGAGGAGTGACTGATGAGGCTGGGGTCCCTGAGAACTGGCTCTGAGGGCTCCCCAGGGACCCTCTCCTCCGGGGTGTCTCTGAACCAGGGGGCTGTTTGTCTGCCAGACCTTCCCGGGGGCGGAGGTCCTGCTGCCCCTGGGCCCCACCCCCCCACCCCCCCCACCCCCCCCACCCCCCTCCCGCAGCCGCCCTGGGGCCAGATTGGAGCTAGGTTTCCAGGTGCCCAATTTCGTTCTGGAGGAGGCGGCACAGGTAGGGAAGAAAGAGAAGGAAAATGCTGGGGTGGGTGGGAGGGGGGTTTGGGGGGTGCAGAGCAGGAAAGGGAACGATGTGCAAGTCGGTAGAGAGACTGGAGGGTCGGGTGGAGGAGAGGAGCTGACGCAGTCCCCAGTCCCTGGGTCAGGCCTCTCTTCGGGGCGCCCCCTGGGTTCCATCCCCCCTCCAACCACCACGGCAGGGGGAGGAGGAAGGTTCAGGGCAGCTCCTTCCAGCCCAAAGCAAATGTGGCCAGTTTCTTTCCGTGAGCACGGGGGGGAAGCAGATGCAAGGCAAATGGGCAGCTTTTCCTGACCCCCGTGTCCTTGTCCCCTCTCCCCGTGTACTTTGCATAAGCCTGTCATGGCTCTCTGCCACCTTGGCCGCCGATGGTCACACAGGTGTGAACATGGGGACTCGGGCCTGGACTGGGCCGTGAGGGTGACAGTTGTGCCGGGTCCCGGCCACCTTGGAGCACGTGCTGTGCGTGCAGCCCTGAACGAGAGTCACAGCGCCGCGGGTTCCCGGGTGCCTGTCCTCAGCGCGGCCAACGCCCCAGCCTCACCCACTTGCCCCTCTGTGTGCATCCGTGTCCGGGGCTTTCGTCAGACTCTCAAAGGGATCCTCGGCCCTGAAATGTTAAGAAGCACTGAGTCGGTTTTACAGGTAAGGAGACTGTAGCCCAGAGAATGGCAGTGACTTGCCCAAGTGTAGTTGGGGCAGAGCAGGCCCGGAAGCCAGGACTCCTGACTCTCTGTCCAGTGCTCCTTCTTCAAGAGATTTTGGTCTTCAGAGAGATCATCCCTGTCAAGGGGGCCCCTTATTCCTTTCTCATTGGAGCCCCTCAGGCACCACCATTCCCTGCAGCCCCTATTAGGGTCCCGGATTTCTCTAATCCACATATTCGCTGTGTGGCTTTGGATAAGTTACTGTCCCTCTCTGAACCTCATCCTCCTTATCTACCAAATGGAGACATAACAGTAGCACATTGGAAGGATGACGGAGATGGAGAGGACTCTACTCTGTCCCTGGCATATCGTGAGCCCGCAGAACACGTTAGCAATGGAAGTGACCGTGTGCATTGCCACCATCGTCCTCCCAGGCCGCGTGGCACAGACCCACCTCCTCCACGGAGGCCATATCCCTGTGTCCCGGCTGTGGCCTTTGGACCCCACCTGGACCTGCCACATGGGGGGCTCACCAGTGCCCACTGGGTGAATGGCTTTCCTGGCCATCCCTGTCTTCCACCCCCACCCCCGCACCCTGGGGTCGGGTCCACACCCAGGGGCTCCAGTTAATTTCGCTGCTTTCTTTCTCTACCATCTGCTTACCCCCCGGCTTGGCTGATTTTGCTGGGAGTCTCCAGGATGTCCCAGAGCCTCTTCGCAACCGGCATCTTGGTTCCCCCTCTTTAGAACTGCAGTGTGTGGTCATCATGCCCTGGAATGATTGGTCCTTCTCTAGCATGTTGGCCTCCAGGTGGCACCTGCAGAGGGGAGGGCCGTGCACCGCCCCCCATGGTGGGCATCATGGCGACAGCTGCTGTGGGAAGACCACGCCAACGTCAGACAGCTCGGGGGTTAAGAGCTGGGACAGCCTGGGTCTAAATCCTATTAGCTGTGTGACTCTTGGCAAGTTGCTTAACCTTTCAGACTCAGTTTCCTTGTTTTTTTTTTTTTTTAAGACTTTATTTATTTGAGAGAGAAAGAGAGCATGAGCAGGGGGAGGGGCAGAGGGAGAAGCAGACTCCCTGCTGAGCAGGGAGCCCGATGTGGGGCTCGATCCCAGAACCCTGGGATCATGACCTGAGCTGAAGGGGCAGATGCTTAACCGACTAAGGCACCCAGATGCCCCTCAGTTTCCTTGTTTTTAAAATGGGAGTAAAAATGGCTGCTTTGCAGAGTGAGAGAATTAAATAATATAACGCATACAAAGTGCTTGACACAATGCCTGGCCTATACCACACCCTAGAAATGTGCTCTTTTGTTACCCTCCCAACTGCCCAAGTGTCCGGCATGGCAGGTGACTGGTCTCCGAGGCTCCAGCAGGCCATCCTGGGGACAGCTTCCAGGGACCCCATTCCAAGGAGGCCAGTGTGGCTGTGGTTTGGGGCACGTGATGCCGGAGAGAGCAGGCTGCAAAGGCAGGGTCAGGGAGGACGGATGAGCTGGGGCCAGGCTGGGGAGGCCTCAGACCCCAAGGCCAGGAGCCTAGCCGTGACCCTGCAGGCAATGGGGAGTCCTAGGAGGTGGTAGAGCAAGGAGGGATAGAGCTGTGCTCTGAACTGACAGAGAGGTCTAGAAAGGAGGAGGGTCTGAACTTGGGTGTAGCAAGAGGGGGAGGGGTCTGGAGAGAACCCCGGGGCCAGAGGGTGAACTCACGTTGCTGAGGGGGGAGGATAAGGGCAATCTGAAGAGGGCCTCCCCTTGTACAGATGAGGAAACTGAGGCCCGTAGAATTGAGAGCCAAGCCCAGAACCCATCTCTCCAGACAACTGGGCACAGCTCTTCTTTTTGTGTTATGGGTTGGGTCTCCCCTCCCAAGTGCTGGTTGACATCGGTACAGAGAGGGGCAGCGACAGGCCCAAGATCACACAGCAAATCCTGCATGTTTCCACATCACCAGGAGGCTTTTTGTGTCGTTCTAAATGTCTGTGGGATGACTTCACCCCAGGAGGGGTCCAGGTGAGGGAGAGGTGCTCCCTCTGGAGCTGCTAAAAATATCCAGCACCTTTCAGGGGAGCTTCATGAAGCTTTGGGCTCTTTCCGCAGGGTCCAGCGTCCGTGGTGCGCCCCCATGGCAGTTCATTTCCTTACGGGAAGGGACAATGTTGCACTTCGGCCAGTTTACCTTTCTCTGGGGTCTGCTCTGCATGCCCTGGTTCCCACGTGCCATTTTATGTAATCCCCACCCCCATCCGGCGAGGCTGGAGTTATTGTCCCCATTTCAGGAGGGGAGAGAACGGAGGCTCAGAGAGGTTAGTACCTGCCTGTGATCACACAGCAAACCGCTGCTGTTCACTCCAGGTTGGCCAGAGTCACGTTGCCTCAAGCTGCCTCGAGTGCGGACAGAGTCCTGGGCGGGAGCCAGTCAACCACGTAAGGCTGGGCCGTGCCCCATGACCACTCGGAGCGGAGGGTCGTTGCAGCTCAGAGCCAGGGTGGTTCCTGTGCACTGGGGCCAGGGATGGTCTCCTGGAGGAGGCAAGGCTCCGACGAGCCCTTGAAGGAGGAGCCGGGCTTGGCTGGAGCGGGACAGGGTGAGACCGTAGGGTCTTGGGTCAACTTTTTGTGCCTTGAAGCCTCTTCTCGCCATAGCCCTGGACCCCAGGGGCCCTGATGGGAGCTGTCTGCTTTGGGCGCTCCACAGCAGGGGCCCCGAGGCTCTCACTAGGCCATGCATCACTAGGGCTGGCAAGGACTGACACGACATGACGTGGACTGGGTCTCTGATTCAGATGGGTGCCTGGTTTGCGGGAACCATCCCCTCTACATCCCACTCCTTGGGGGTAGTCGCCTTTGACTTTGGAAATTTTCAGCTTTCCTTTTTGACAGTACCCCTCCCCTTGGTGCTGGGTGCAAAGGGGGTGCCCCGAGGGGCTCACTCAGCAGAGCTGATTGATGGATTGTTGGGCTGACAGATGGCCGTTGCCTCCCCATCCCCTGACCCCCATTCTCTTTGCGGCTGCTTTCCTGTTTTTTTTCTCAAAAGAAATCACTTCATGATGTAATATATCATGGAGATTAAGAGCCAGGCCTTAAAATCTGACTGTGGGATTTGAATCCCAGCTTTGCTGGCTGTGCAACCAGGGGCGGGTTTCTTAACTTCTCTGTGCCTCAGTTTCTTCATCTGTGAAATGGGGCTGGTAATAGTCCTGGTCATCGTGAGCATTAAACGAGATGGTGAATGGCAAGCACGTAGCATGATGCCTGGTTCTTATTGACAACGGCTGCTACTTCTGGAACTCCTGCTATCAGATGCCGTATATGAATTACTATATGCCAGGCTCCACTTGATCAGGCTCTAAAGCTTGGGATCCATTTGGCAGCCTACTCTGTCTCCTGGGTGAGTATCTGTGTCCTGGACTCCCAAATGTTGGAAGCATTAGGGGCATGGAACCTGTTCTCAATCAAGTGGCAGAAGGCTAGGGAGTGTCCAAGTTAGCAGGACATGCTTTCTCTACTTTCACATGGGGTTCTCCCAGACCACCCAGGTCCCACCGTGCCCGAGGAAGGGATCATCTTGGTTCTAGCCTCCTCCTTTCCCCCAGAGTTCTCAAACCTCTCCACCTGTCCCAGGTGCTTTCCCCACCCCATGGGTCATGCACATGTAAATGTCTGTGCAAATCCCCTGGTGTCAAGCTGCCAGCTCTCTGATGAGGCAGGGCCACCTCCGGGGACCCCCACTTCCCAGCCATGGGACCCCGGGCCAGGGCGGTCTGCTCCATGTTCATCCTGCTGCAGGTCCTGGCTGCGCCGGCTGAGAACTCAGACTTCTACCTGGCTGGGGATTACCTCCTGGGTGGCCTCTTCACCCTCCATGCCAACGTGAAGGGCATCGTCCACCTCAACTTCCTGCAGGTGCCCCAGTGCAAGGAGTGAGTCTCCAGTGTGAGGCTGGAAGCGGCAATGGGGGTGGGGTGGGAAGCCTGTGCTGGTCCCGCGGTCCTCAGGGGACCAGGCCAGGACCCAGGGCTCAAAATGCTCCTCCTCATTCATTGCCAACCCCTCATCCTGGATTATCCCCACTGGCTCGGAGGGAGAACCCACATAGTTCATGTTACCAAGATCTTCGGCAATTGTGTTCTGAAACATGGAGACCTGGTTGTCCCAATGTCACATCTCTTAATAAAGAGTTATAGGATATTTGAGCCTGGAGGGGTTGCAGAGACTATCAAAACCAGCCCCACCCACTTTGGCAAGGGAGTCCATGCCAAGGCCCAGTCTAGAAACCAAGGGTTATGCCTTTGGAAGGCATAAATGTGGTATTTTTGCAGCAGGTTCTCAGACTAGAGGGGAAGGTTTGCATTTCCCTAGGGCTGTGGTTAGGTGGTGGTGGGGAGGTGCTTCCAGGACTGGAAGGGATTTCCTTTGCTCACCCTTCCCCTGTAAGCCCCATGGGGTGGCGGCAGCACTCGAGATTAGGTGGACCATCTTCATGCAAGCATGGGATTATGAATTAGTGACCTGGTACAGAGAGGGTGAAGGCATTCTGAGAGAGAGGGATAAAGGAAGGAGTGCGCAAAAGATGATAAAGGGCTGACTCTAAGAAATGCACCCTTTATGTGATGTTGGGGAAAGTTATAGGCTGTTTTGAGAATGGTGAGGGTGATGGTGCCCGTGATGGTACTGGGCTCATTGTTGAATGTTCTGATGCCTGTGATGATGGTGGGGAGTCCAGTGAAGTGATGGTGGTGAGGGTGGTGATATTGATAATGTTGATCCAGTAATACTGGTAATAATGCAAATGGCAAAGAGTATGTGATGGTGATGATGGTGGTGGTGGTGATGGTGGTGATGATGGTGGTGGTGGTGATGGTGGTGATGGTGGTGGTGGTGATGGTGGTGATGGTGGTGATGGTGGTGGTGGTGATGATGGTGGTGATGGTGGTGGTGGTGGTGATGGTGGTGGTGGTGATGGTGGTGATGGTGATGGTGGTGATGGTGGTGATGGTGGTGATGGTGGTGGTGGTGATGGTGGTGATGGTGGTGATGGTGGTGGTGGTGATGGTGGTGAGGATGGTGGTGAGGATGGTGGTGAGGATGGTGGTGATGGTGCTGGCAGTGGTGGTGAGGGTGGTGACGAAGATGATGATGGTGATGGCGGTGGTGGCAGTGGAGGTGAGGGTGGTGACGAAGATGATGATGGTAATGATGGTGACGAAGATGATGATGGTGGTGATGGTGGCGATGGTGATGAAGATGATGGTAATGATGGTGGTGAAGATGATGATGGTGATGAAGACGATGGTGTTGGCGGTGATGGTGGCATTGGTTGTGGTGGTCACAGACATGTAGTTTTAGTGATGGCAGAGGTGATGATATTGTTCATAGGAATAGAGGGTGTGGCGGTGTAACAGTGACGACAGAGATTGTAGTGGGTAATGGTGATCACACGGGTGGACATCGGTAGAGTGGTGGTAGAGATCATAGGGAAGGCGGTAGTGGTAACAATGGTAGTGATTGAGGGTAGCCACAGAGATCATAACGTCAGAGGTGGTCATAGGGATGATGGTGATTCTAGAGATGTGGTATGGTATGGGGACCGTGGTGTGATAAAAATGCCAGAATCTTCTGGAGCACGTCCTTGGACAACTCCTGGGTTTTCCTATGGGAGGCAGAGGGGACAAGTTGGCTCTCCCATCCCTTCCCCTTCTCACTCTGGACCTGCTTCCCACCCCACCCCACGTGGCCCCCCAGGTACGAAGTGAAGGTGCTGGGCTACAACCTCCTGCAGGCCATGCGCTTTGCAGTGGAGGAGATCAACAATCATAGCAGCCTGCTGCCCGGCGTGCTGCTGGGCTATGAGATGGTGGATGTCTGCTACATCTCCAACAATGTCCAGCCCGTGCTCTACTTCTTGGCTCAGGAGAACTATTCCCTGCCCATCCAGGAGGACTACAGCCACTATGTGCCCCGGGTAGTGGCTGTCATTGGCCCTGACAACTCCGAGTCCACCACAACTGTGGCCCACTTCCTCTCCCTCTTCCTCCTTCCACAGGTGAGGCCCCAGGCTCCTGGGAGAAGTAGCTGGGGAGGGCGCAGAGGAGTGGTTGTCCAGAGGGCTCACTTCCCCCCACTAGTCATGGGGGTAGGAGGAGGCAGGAAGCAGGGTAAGGATGTCAACCCCAGCTCTGGGAAGGCAGCCTGGCTGATGGGTTAAGAGCTCAGACTTTGGAGGCAGACAGACCTGGGCGTGCATCTTGGCTCTGAGTCTTGGCCATCGTGAGGCCTTGCGCAAATCTCTTAACCCTTCTGAGCCTCAACTTCCCCACCTGTAAAACAGGATGATAAGAGTTCCATCCCAGGACTGTCTGAAGGTTAAAGGATTTAACCTCTGTAGGAGTTTGTGGGGTACGGTATCTCTTCAATGATGCAATGGCCATTATGTAAAGCACTTTGCACAAAAACGAAGACTCAGAAAGTGCTCACTATTATCCCGTACGGTTGCCTAGCACAGGGTCTGCCACACAGTAGGTCCTCAAAAAGGGCCATTAGTATTAGTACTATTATTATAAGTGTCATCGTCATCATGAATGAAAATGCCTCGACCAGAATTGGCCTGAAATTTTCATGCATTAACGAGCAGCTAGCACAAGAAGATAGCCCACAGTCGGGAGTTACAAATACTATAATTTCTGCCGTCGTTTTTATTATGTAAAGCACCAAGGGTCTGACACATAGTGGGTGCTTAGTAAATGTTAGAATACTTATGTGAGGCATCCAGTCTGGGACTGAACTCATTCTTTCATTCACTTAACCAGTATTTATAGAGCTCCTCCGGTGCTAGGTGCTGTTGTAGGGCTGGGGATATAGGAGGGGACAAAACATAAGAGCCCACCTCCTAGGGGGAGAGACAGGCCATGTCAGGAGCCACGTGATAAGGCTGCTGGAAAGTGAGAAGTGCAGTGCAAGTAAAGCAAGTAAAGTAAGCAAGAAGTAAAAGGCAAGCAGGGTGAGGGAGGCTGGACAGGTCGGTGGACAGGTGGAACAGGTAGAGAGGGACTGCAGTTCCCAGCAGGGTGGTCAGGCGGGTCTCGCTGACAATTGGATGAAGACCCGAGGGAGGTGAAGGGGTGAGGGAGGCATGCAGGTGTGTAGAAGAGCCCCCCGGGACGAGGGGGCAGCGAACGCAGAGGCCAGCAGGTGCCTGGTGCATTCACAGAACCTGTGAGCAGAACTGGGACCCCGGGAGAGTAGGAGGAGATGAGGTCAGAGAGGTGAGGGCTGGGGTCAGTGATGGAGCCTCTTGGGGGCCACTAAGGACTCTGGCTGCCCCTGAGTGACTTTTGGAGCTGTTGGAGGGTTTTGAGCAGAGGAGTAAGTAAGGTGACTGACACGTGCGTGCTGGGTCCCCTGGCTGCCACGTTCAGCAGAGACCACAGGGGGAAGGATGGGGGGGATGCTGTGGGGACCCAGGCGGGGCGACGGTGGCCTGGGGAGGCCCTCGCTCACGCTGGCGGCGGTCCCCTCTGGCAGATGACCGACAGCACCATCAGTGATGAGCTGCGGGACAAGCAGTGCTTCCCCGCCCTGCTGCACACGGTGCCGGGCGCGGATCACCAGATCGAGGCCATGGTGCAGGTCATGCTCCACTTCTGCTGGAACTGGATCATCGTGCTGGTGAGCGGCGACGACTATGGACGCTACAACAGCCAACTGCTCAACGAGCGCCTGACCACCCGCGACATCTGCATCGCCTTCCAGGAGACGCTGCCCACGCCACAGCCCAGCCAGGAGGTGACCCAGTGGGAGCGCCAGCGCCTGGAGGCCATCGTGGACAAGCTACAGCAGAGCTCGGCGCGCATTGTGGTCCTGTTCTCGCCCGACCTGGTCCTGCACAACTTCTCCCACGAGATGCTCCGCCAGAAATTCACGGGCGCCGTGTGGATCGCCTCTGAGTCCTGGGCCATCGACCCGGTCCTGCACAACCTCACCGAGCTGCGCAACACGGGCACCTTCCTGGGCATCACCACCCAGAGCGTGCCCATCCCGGGCTTCAGCGAGTTCCGCGTATGCCCCGCCCAGGCCGGGCAACCTGCGCCCAACAGGACCAGCCTGGGGGCCACCTGCAACCAGGAGTGCGACACCTGCCAGGACACCACCGCGTCCTTCAACACCATCCTCACGCTCTCTGGTGAGCGCGTGGTCTACAGCGTGTACTCAGCTGTCTACGCCGTGGCCCATGCATTACCCAGCCTCCTGCGCTGCACCCAGACCACCTGCTCCAAGAGGGTGGTCTACCCCTGGCAGGTGAGGCCCCGCCCATGGAAAGTCAGGGCCCCACAGGGCAGGCATGGAGTGGTCGCCATGGAGACCGCTGGGTGCACCTGCTCTGCGCTAGCCTTCCCCTTGCTTACTGGCTTCGGGGCAAACTGGTGGAGAGGCCATGGGACCATACCCTGCCTCCAGACACATAGAACCAGACAGAAGTCCTTCATGGTGACAAAACTCCTTTTTGTATTAATGTAATCATTGCCATCCAAGATGGCTTGTCCTAGGAGGAGATTTGGGTGACATTCCCTGGAAAGAAGCCTGGCAGGCAGTGGGCGCCCCAGGTCCCCTGCCGTTTCTCTCTGGGCTGGAGGCCTTGGGGGCGGGCTTATGTATTCTGTCCGCTCTCTGAGGCCCTGCTTGGGGTTTATGCATCTTCTCTTGTCCCAGGTTTGTGTTGTCTGGATTCAGACTTGGAGTTTAAATCTATGTTTTTCTTTTTTTTTTTTTTTTTTTTTTTAATTTTTTTATTGTTATGTTAATCCCCGTACATTACATCATTAGTTTTAGATATAGTGTTCCATGATTCATTGTTTGTGCATAACACCCAGTGCTCCATGCAGAACGTGCCCTCCTCAATACCCATCACCAGGCTGACCCATCCTCCCAACCCCCTCCCCTCTAGAACCCTCAGTTTGTTTTTCAGAGTCCATCGTCTCTCATGGTTCTTCTCCCCCTCCGATTTCCCCCCCTTCATTCTTCCCCTCCTGCTACATTCTTCTTCTTTTTTTCTTTCTTAACATATATTGCATTATTTGTTTCAGAGGTACAGATCTGAGATTCAACAGTCCTGCACAATTCACAGCGCTTACCAGAACACATACCCTCCCCAGTGTCCATCACCCAGTCACCCCATCCCTCCCACCCCACCCCCCACTCCAGCAACCCTCAGTTTGTTTCCTGAGATTAAGAATTCCTCATATCAGTGAGGTCATATGATACATGTCTTTCTCTCTTTGACTTATTTCGCTCAGCATAATACCCTCCAGTTCCATCCACGTCGTTGCAAATGGCAAGATCTTATTCCTTTTGATGGCTGCATAATATTCCATTGTATATATATACCCCATCTTCTTTATCCATTCATCTGTTGATGGACATCTTGGCTCTTTCCACAGTTTGGCTATTGTGGACATTGCTGCTATAAACATCGGGGTGCACGTAGCCTTTCGGGTCCCTACTATTGTATCTTTGGGGTAAATACCCAGTAGTGCAATTGCTGGATCATATGGTAGCTCTATTTTCAACTTTTTGAGGAACCTCCATACTGTTTTCCAGAGTGGCTGCACCAGCTTGCATTCCCACAAACAGTGTAGGAGGGTTCCCCTTTCTCCGCATCCCCGCCAACATCTGTCATTTCCTGACTTGTTAATTTTAGCCATTCTGACTGGTGTGAGGTGGTATCTCATTGAGGTTTTGTAAATCTATGTTTTTCTGATTTGCACGCGCGCACACACACACACACACACACACACACCCCAAACCATGAAATCTTCACAGGGGTGTAAGATTTTCCTGAGGATCTGGAGGAGCGGAGGGATTTACATCAGAGATGTATACTTCATACCTTGTTATCCAGCATCTCTGAGCTCTCACAGTGACCAGCCAGCCAGGACCGCACGCTGGGTCATTTGCTCACCACTTGCTCTCCGCTGCGTCCTTCTCTCTGCCTCTGTCCACCCCCAACATCTCAGCTACAGCCCCTCTGTCCATCTGTTGGGAGGCAGAGCTTTGTACTCAGGCTGACCTGGGTTTGAATCCCAGCTTTGCCACCACTAGCTGTGAGACCTTGGGCAAGTTATTGAATATCTCTGAGCCTCGGATTTCTCATGTGTGAAATAGAAGGAATAACAGGCACCGTGCTGAGTTCTGGGGAGGACTGACCATGCTGTTTGTCTGGGACCTGGTGCAAAGAGAAGCTGAATGTCTTCTTCTTTGTCCGCATCCATTTCTGACACCAGTGTCTGGATTATGATAGTCCAGGCCTCCTCCCACTCAGGAGAGTTGCAGGGACAATCTTTCCTTCCCTCCTTCCTTCCTTCCTTCCTTCCTTCCTTCCTTCCTTCCTTTTAAAAAGATTTTATTTATTTATTTGTCGGAGAGAGAGAAAGAGAGAGAGAGGGAGAGAGAGCACAAGCAGGGCGGGCGGCAGGCAGAGGGAGAAGCAGGCTTCCCGCTGAGCAGGGAGCATGATGTGGGGCTCCATCCCAGGACCCTGGGATCATGACCTGAGCTGAAAGCAGGTGTTTAACAAACTGAGCCACCCAGGCGTCCCAGGGAGGATCCTTTCTGACCCCCTACCTTGGAACCCTGGAATCCCAGGTTGCTCAGCCTGGCCTGACCAGGTCAGTGTGGGGATATGACCTGGACACCAGGACCTGGCTCCCCGTGGGACTCCACCATCCTGACCCCCGTCCATAGGCCTACCACCTGGGAGGAGCTTCCCTCCTCTCAGCTCCCAAGACCATTGCCCTCAGTCTTAGCAACACGTGGAAATTCCAGAGAAGCTTCCAGAGCCAGGACCTCACTCCCTGGGCAGAGTGGGAAGAAGGCTAGGGCCCCAAATTCCTTGGCTATCTGTCTGTCGGTCCCAGAGGGGAGGTGAGCTCCAGGCTTCCGAGATATAGCCCAATAGACTCTCCCAATTATGGAGGGAAAATCTAGGAGCCAGATAGATGGAGTATCTACGCTGGAAGTTCTTTTGGGGGTCAGCCCAGAGAGGTTCAGTGACTTGCCCAAAGTCACACAGCAAACTAAGGAAAGAGCTCAGATTGGGATTCAGGCCACAGGATGCCCAGTCCAAAGCATGTTCCAGCTTGTACCAACTTCTGCGTACTCAGAGTGGTGGGGGACGGCATGGGGAGAGACTGGAGAGTGGCCTCTACCGGTGGGGAGGCAAGAAGCACCCAGAGGGCGGGGGCAGGTGCAGCTGACCCTTGCAGGTGAGAGCCCAGGTACTGGATCCCCGAGGGATGGCGGAGGTGACTTCCAGGGAGAAAGAATACCACCAACACCGCGGCGGGAGGTGAGTACTTACTTGTTTTCAGGGACTGTGCTAAGTTCCCCAAATAGGTAAACTCACTGATGGCTTCAGAGCCCCGGAGACAAGGTTTTTGTTGTCCTACTTTGCCGAAGAGGAAACTGGGGCTCGCAGAGATCAAGCGACAGGTCCGAGGCCCCATAGCAGGTGGCAGAGCTGGCGTCTAAGCCCAGAGGTATCTGACCCCAGAGCCGCGCTCTCAGCCACTGCCTCCCGGATGGCCACCTGCACAGTCCTACGGCCCCTTGGGCAGCTGTGGAAATCAAGGCTAGTAGGACGGGAGAATGTCCCCCAGGTCTGGCCCGGCCTCTGGTGCCAGCCTCCCTTCCTTTCCCTTTGGCCCCTCCAGCTACTTCAGAAATCTGGAAGGTCAACTTCACCCTCCTGGGCCACGAAATCTTTTTTGACAAGCAAGGGGACCTGCTCATGAGCCTGGAGGTCATCCAGTGGCGATGGGACCTGAGCCAGAACCCGTTCCAGAGCATCACCTCCTACTACCCCGCGCTGCGGCGGCGGAAGGCCACCCACAACGTCTCCTGGCACACCGCCAACAACACGGTCGGCTCCCGCACGGCTGCCGGGGGGCCGGGGCCTGGAGCCGGGCGGCCCGCTCGGGCTGGGGTGGCCCCGGGCGCTTCGGGCCCGAGATCCGTCATCGACAGCCGGTGGAGGCTCTATTTGTGGGGAGAGTGTCTGGGCCCTGTCCCTCCCAGTGACTAAGCACTGGGGACGTCTAGGGCTTTCTGGCTGCTCAGGACCCAGGGGCTCAGGAGCTGTGCCAAGTGAACGTTTGCTGGCCCCGTGGTTGCTAAGGACTTCAGTTCTCATGTCAACCAATGCTCACGCTTTTGCTACGTTTGCTGTCCCCTCCACCGTGCCTGCCACCTGTCATTCGAAAGCTCCTTTGTTTTACCCTCTTAGATAACAAGCTGTCGGGAGGGCGGTGGTCTGGGGACGGGCAGAGACCCAGGCTTGTGTGGAGGGGGAGGGGATAGAAAAGCTCGAGGAGACTTCATCGGCATCCTCCCCACCCCCACACACTATTCATCCTTGTTTCTGGGGGGCTTGGTGCTGCTAGTTCCTGTGCTTTGTGGGGATTTTCATGGAGTCAGTTGGGTGGGTGTCTTGATTAATTTGCGAGGGCCGCTCTCCCAGGGGACCACAGTCTGGGGGCTGAAACAACACAGATGTACTGTCTCCTGATTCTGGGGGCTGGCAGTCCAACTCAAGGTGTCAGCAGAGTTGGTTCCTTCTGAGGTCTGTGAGGGAGAATGTTCCAGGCCTCTCTCCCAGCTTCTGGTAGTTTGCTGGCCATTTCTGGCTTTCCTTGGCTGGGGTGGTCTCCCCTGACCTCTGCCATCGCCTCCATATGGCCTTCTCCTTGTGGGTGTGTCTGTCTCCAAATCTCCCCTTTTGTAAAGACTTTGGTCCTATTGGAGTAGGGCCCACCCCTCTCTGATAGGACCTCATCTTGACTACATCTGCAATGATCCTATTTCCAAATAAGGTCACATTTGTAGGTCCTGGGGGTCCAGACTTTAATCTATGAATTTTGAGGGCAGGCAATTCAACAAATAACAGTGTCTTTGCCTGGGTTTCTCCTAAAGCAGAGCCTGAGGCAAGGGTTTATGCGCAGATAGTTTATTCCAGGATCTGCTCCACGGGAATAGGAGTAGGTGATGGGGGAGAGCTCGTTAGGGACACAGTAGAAGGGAACGTTCTCAAGCTGCTGTGAGCTCAGTCTGACCAGGACCTTCTGAGGGGCCACTTTAGAGTTGTCCCCAAGGGAGGGAAAAGGATGGGATGGGTCCATGGGATCTGTACCACCCTCATCTGCTGTGGTCAAGGGTCGCCCCATGGGGCATTAACTCTCTTGTGCTTCCGGGTCACACATGTGTGAGTGCCCAGCAATTTCCCACCAGCATCTCACACCCCGGCCCCAGGGCAGAGAGCGAAAGAAACAGAGTGTCACTCAGGTGAGGTGCTGACAGGTAGCGCCCACAAGATGCAGTTGCTGTGGCTGTGGCAGGAATAAAAGGAGGGTGGAGAAGACATGAGGGAGGCCAAAGCGATGGGATGCTGTCCTTCCCCCGGCCTGTGGGGTGGAGTTTTGAGGGCAGAAGCCAGCCCAGTCCCTCCACCGGGAGCTGAGCGGACCCCCCACAGCCCCTGCTGCTGCAGGGGGTCCCAGGTGGAGCCCCTACTCCTCATGTCTCCCTCTGCCACCCATCCCGGAGTGTCCTTAACCCTCAGCCACTTGGCTGCTGGGGTGATCCAGACACTCGTCCCCAGGAGTCTGAGCCCGTGGTTGCCTTGTCCTTGCCGGCCTGTGGCTGTGGCAGGTGTCCAGCGAGCAGTGAGGACTGGGCCGCCGCGGCCAACCTCCCGGATTCCAGACCTAGTCCTTCGTACCCCCTTGAGTGCCAGCCACCTAGCTGCTTACACTAATCCAAATCGGTTACCTCCTCCTTCCTTGGCCGTCTTGTTCACTGGCATCAGGCCCCTGAAATGATCAAGGGGGGACCAGACAGCCTCTTTTGTCTGCTGGTGGAAGTAGTCCCTCTTTGGAGACCAGAACCTGTGTTCTAGCAGAGTCCAGGCTTGTGGGGATGAGACACCCCAGCTCCACCGTGAGCCCCCGAGAACCATGGTGACCGTGGCCAATCCTTCCGCCCCATGGTTGCTGGACCCCTGTATTCTAGCTGTTGGGGCCACAGTGCTATACATCAGCCTCCCATTCAGTGCTTATACCTCATCCTAAAGGGCAGGGTCCCCACCCTCAAGGTGTTTTCTGCAAGCTGGTACCTTACCTGAACCCTTAGTATGCCATACCATCATCTCGTTAGGCTGGGTACTTCCAGGAGACGTGGTGTATGTTGGAATCAGTGGATCCGGGGGTCACGTGCCCAATCACACCCCCTTGCCATACAAAGGGTCTCTTGCCTGAGGGGATGTTCTGGGGGGACCCATGATGGTGACTCATTGAGTCCGTCCAGCCTTGGAAGGTGGCATTGCACTGCGGATGGGGGAGGCGAGTTCTTACATGGATGCATCAGTGCTCCCTCCAGGGAAGAAGACACCCGAAGTGGTAGACGTGCTAGTGTCTACGTAGAGTGGAAGCAAATCCAGGGTTCAACATGGTCTCTGGGCTGGAAGGCTGGGTGCTCAGCCGTGGCCATAGCTCTGTCGACCACAGAGACAGGGGCCCACGCTGCTGCACTCACACCCACAGCCTCCATCCCTGACACCGTGGGCACTCTGCTCGTGGCCCATTGTGCGAGCCCCGGGGAGGAGGTGGGGGCGAGGGCAGAGGCCAGCTGACCTGTGCTGGAGGCTTCATCCTTTCCGTCTGGTTTTTTCTCACTCCCTGCGTACTTGGATTGGCATTCACACGAGACACAAAAGTCATCATCACTGGTTTGAGGAATATACTTGCTCCCCCTGGGCCTGTTTTGGCGTGATCCTGAACACATCATTTCGGTTGCATGGAGACTTGCCACTCTTCCTGCCTGGCCCCACGACTCCGTGTGTCTGAGGGTCACTTGAGGTCCTGAGGCCACGTGCTCTTTTTCCACGAAGGCCCGACAGGACACAAGAGCTGATTTGCAAACGGTGCGTCATACCTTGTGGAAGGCGTGTTGTAGCTGCATCGTGCAATTCTCATACTGGGGCTTGCCCATCTTGTCCTCTGCAGGTGACCTTGGCATCAGCACATCTGCCTGGCCATATAAGGAGAGCTTGCCCTGCAGCCAGGTCCTTCTTCAGAGTCTTTTTCTAGGCTTGTCATTCTGTACCTTGAAACCAGAAGCCATCTGAGTCGCCTGCTAAATGTGGGTTGGAGCAGTATTTCCAAGAGCAATTTATGCTGTCTCCCACCTCTGAAGGTTCATCAAGTGCCATACTTCTTTAATGGTAGGAGATGTAAGATGTAATGACTCGTCCTTTAGCATAGAGAGGATGTCCTGGCATTTCCCAGATCACGGGACCGCTAAAAGCATCACCGGTGTGGCAGGCCCCCTTTGAATCTTTGGAAGGTTTATCATATACCCTTATCCCTAAGGATTCACGTCCTAGTGGGGCATAAAGAGTACTCGCTACTTCCTACTCACCAGATCCAATGAGTACGATGCCATAGATACAGTGGACCAGCATGCCGTTCTGCAGAATTCCAGAGTGCTCTAGTTCCATATAGACCAAACCCTGATGGAGAGAAGCATAAGCTTAGCTCTGCCGTGAGAGTAAACGCTAGTGATTTGAGAGCTTTTTCTTTTTTCAGTAGGCATTTAGAGCTGTATATATCCCTCTAAGTACTGTGTTCACTGCATTCTATAAGCTTTGGTATATATTAATTAAAAAAAATTAAATTATGGTAAAAAAAAACCCCTATAACTTAACAGTTACCGCTTCTGCCATTTTTTCCCCAAAATTTTCTATTGTGGCAAGATATACATAAATAGTTTACCATCTTAACCATCTTAAAGTGCACGGTTCAGTGGTATTAGGTGCATTCACATTCCTGTGCTACCACCACCAGCCTCCCCCTCCAGAACTCTTCATCTTCAGAATGGAAGCTTTATGCCTGTTAAATGCTAACTCCCCATTCCCGCCTCTCCCCAGCCCTGGAAACCACTGTTCTACTTTCTGTTTCTGTGAATTTGACTAAGAACCGCCTATAAATGGAATCACACAGTATTTGTCTTTTTGTGACCTGCTTATTTTACTCAGCATCATGTCCTCAAGGTTCAACCATTTTGTAGCGTGTGTCAGAATTGCCTTCCTTTTCAAGACTGAATAATCCATTCAATCAATGGATTGTGATTATGAATAATCATAATCCAATAAAAAATATCACTTTCGCTTATCCATTCATCCATCAATGGGCACACTCGGGTTTCTTCTACCTTTCAGCTATTGTGAATAATGCCGCTACCAACATGGGTGTGCAAATATCTCGTTGAGACCCTGCTTTCAACTCTTTTGAGTATCCACCCAGAAGTGGAAACTGGATCATGTGTTAATATTCTTTTTAATTTTTTGAGGAACCGTGTTCCTTCACAGCGGCCGCACCATTTCACATACCCAGCCGTGGACAAGAGGTTCCAGTATCTCCATGTCTTCACCAACACCCCTTATGTTCTGTTTTTTTGTTTGTTTGTTTTTGTTTTTCATAGTAGCCATCCTAATGGGTGTGAGGTGGTCCCTCGCTGTGGTTTTGATTTGCATTTCTCTACTGATTAACAATTGAGCATCTTTTCAAGTGCTTATTTGTCATTTGTATCTCTTCTTTGGAGAAATCTCTATTCAAGTCCTTTGTCCATTTTTGAATTGAGTTTTTGTGTTCTAGGAGTTTTCTCTATATTCTGGATATTAATCCCTTGTCAGATATCTGATTTACAAATATTGTCTCCCATTCTGTGGTTTGTCTCTTGGAGTGTCACTTGATGGACAGAAGTTTTAAATTTTCATGAAGTCTTATCCAGGACATCATTGCCAGATCCAGCGTCATGAAACTTATGCCCTATGCTTTCTCCTAGCTGTTTTTATGGTTTTAAGTCTCCTATTGAAGTCATGGATCCATTTTGAGGTAATTGTATATGGTGTTAGGTCCAACTTTATTCTTTTGTATGTGGATATCCAGGTTTCCCAGCACCATTCATTGGAAAAATGATCTTTCCCCCACTGAATGGTCTTGGAACTTCTGTCAAAAATCATTTCACCCTATGTGTGAGGGTTTGTGTCAGGACTCTATTCTATCGGTCTGTATGTCTGTCTTTATGCCCGCACCACATTGCTTTGATTCCTGTAGCTTTGTAGTAAGTGTTGAAATCAGGAAATGTGAGTCCTCCGGTTTTGTTCTTTTTCAAGAGTACCTTGGGTATTCAGTGTCCCTTGAGATTCCATCTGAATTTTAGGATGGTTTTTTCTATTTTTGCAAAAAAAATAAAAGTCATTGGGATTTTGATAATCCCAATTTGATAATCCCTTTTGATAAGGATTGCATTAAATCTGCAGATTACTTTGGGCGGTATTGACATTTTCACCATGTTAAGTCTTCCAAGGCATAAACGTGGAATGTCTCTCCATTTACTTAGGTCTTAGTTTCTTTCAGAAGTGTTTTGACCCCTTCTTCTCTGTTCTGCTGCTGCCTGTTTAGCTAGAACCACCACCATTTCTCACCCGGGCTCTTGTGACAGTATCCTACTTGCTCTCTCACTTCTGCTCTTGTCCCTCACAGTTTAAACTCAACATGGAACCCAGGACAAACCTGTTAAAAGGAAGTCAGAGCCTGTCATTCCTCTGTGTGGAAGCCTCTCGTAGTTTCTCGTTTCACTCAGAGTAAAAGCCCAAGTATTTTGATGCCACCTCTTCGAACTGATCTGCTGCTGTCCTTTGTGTTCACTGTGCTCAAGCTATGTGGGGCTTGCTGCTCAGCGACCATGCCGCGTGCCCTCTGCCACGGGGCCTTTGCATATGCCGTTCCCTCGGCCTGTACAGATCTTTTCGTCACTTGGTCCCTCACAGCCTCTAGGTTTCTGCTTCAGTGTCAGCTGCTCAACAAGGCCACCCTTGCCCACCCCATTCAAATTTGCAATCAGCCCTTCCATCACTTTCCATCCCCACTGCATGGCTCTACTTTCCCTCATGGTATTTATCACCACCAGTCAAGTTACATATTTATATGTGTATTGTGCCTCTTCCCCATGAGAGTATTCATTCCTTAAGAACAGAGACTTAGCCTCCTTGCGTTCACTGCTGAATTCTCAGTGCCTGGCATTGGTATGAGCTCAATACCTTTTTGAATGAATGAATGAATGAATGAGTGAATAGCAGATTGAGAGTCCATGATTAAGAGTAGGATTAAGTTAGCTACTTAGGGAATAGTGAAGAGATGAGTTTGGAAGGTGGTGGTGGGGACCATACATGGCAAGGGGGTGGTAAGGTGTAGGTCTGGATAAGGCACGCATGTGTGTTGGTGTGCACATGTGTGTGGTCCCACAGGAGGCAGAGAAGACTGCTGACAGCCTGGAGAGGCTGGTGAGGGATCAGATGTTTCATTTTGGCTGATGGAGAGCCCCTGAGGTTCTTCCAGGAGGGAGCTTCAGGCAGGAGACAAGACATCTGGAGGTGTCATCTGATGGCCCATGAGCAGGAGGGACAACAGGGGTGGAGCAGGAAGGCAGGTGACCTGTCAGAGGCAAGAAGGGAGGGGCTCTGGGGTCAAGTGGTCCTACTGTGGCTCCCCTTGTCTGGCCCCTGGCCCTTCATATGTGTGCTTTTGTAACAACACCTCCTATTTGTGCATCAGAACGATTTTTGTACCACCTGGATCTAATCAGGCTGCCCACCATTCAGGGACCCTCGTTGTTTCCCACTGCCCCTTCATTCTTAGTGTGCCCCACACGAGCCTTCAGGATGTGGCTCTCCCACTCTCCACCCTTCTCCTGGGGCATGCTGACTCCCTTCTATTCCCTGCCCTTACTGTTCCCTCTGCTTGTAATTCATTCCTGTGCTCAATAAACCATCGGGGGGGGGGTCCTCTTTTCTCTAGAAATAGAGCAGTAAGAACAACAGACATGGCCACTGCCTACCTGCTCTTGTTCATCTGAAAACCCCTGCCCCTCCATAAAGGTTGTGTTAATTAGACTCTTATATGCACATGGCAGAAGGTGATGTAAGCACAGAGTGAAGTTGTTGCTTCCTATCATTGAAAACTCCAGGGGTAGACCATGTGGACTTCAGGCATGGATGGATCCAGGGTCTCTCTCCAGATCTCAGTTCCTTCCTTGGGAGTGTTCCCCCTCCATGGAGACAAGGTGGCTGATCGCAGCCCCAGAGTCACATCCTATCTCCCCAGCAACTTCAGGAAGTCTCTGTCTCAGCAGTTGGGTGCTGTTACCTGAAGAAGTTGGATTAGGTGTCAGGCAGGCCAAACTAAGAGGGTCCCTACAAAGGTCCAGTTCTAATGGCAGTTCCTGCTCCTTCCTTATCCCAGACAGGGGCCAGGCTTCCCTCCCCTGAGCATCCTGCTAGTTGGGCTCAGGGTCTCTTGTCCTCCTCCCTCCAGATCCCTGTGCCCATGTGTTCCAAGGACTGCCAGCCTGGGCAAAGGAAGAAGCCCATGGGCATCCATCCCTGCTGCTTCGAGTGTCTTGACTGCCTTCCGGGCACCTTCCTCAACCGAACTGCAGGTAGGACTTGCAGAGCCACTCCCCTGCCCCGCCCTGCCCTGCCCTGGGCTTTCAGGGCCCTTCATCTTTGGCAGGGTTTCTGGAGTCTCCCCCAGGGACAGTGTCTGATTCCAGTGTATATCCCTAGGAGCTGGTGTAGAGAAAAATCTTCAGTGCACACTATTAGGGAGGGTGGGAGAAGGAACAGCTCTCAACCAGGCAAGGCTGTCACTGATCCTCACCCCATACACATGTAGCTGGGGGCCCAGGGGGGTCAGACCAGAGAATGTCCACTGGATGGATGAATGAATGAATGAATGTCTCTGTCCATAGAAGAGATGTTTCTGGCAGGTGGGGACAGGATCTGATTTATCTCTCTGACCTCCCAGTGCCTAGTGTAGTTCAGAGCATATAATGTTTGCTCAGTGAATATTTATTGAATGACATCCTTGGTTAGACGAATCAATATCTCCCCCTATAGATTATAAACTCCAGGAAGGTGGGGACAATGTCCTCTCTCTGTCCATATTAGTGTTGAGCACGGTTCACAGTTGGGGCTCAAATTAGTTTATGACTTCCCTGATTAGTAAATTAAGTGGACATAGACCTCTACCAATCAGTAGATTGGTACTTACATAGTACTTACTATGTGCCCAGCAGAGCCCAGGGCACAGAGTAGGTGCTCAACAAAAGTTTGTTGAATGATTTCACAGGCTTTTCTTCTCCTGGTTGGTCAGTAGCCTGAAGGCAGGGGCTAGGTTTTATCCATGTCTGTGGTCTCCCACCTCAGATGCCCACCACCGTGGAGGATGCTCGAAAAAGCATTTGTTGAATGAATTCTTTGATTAAATGCTTGAATGTCTATCCCACCAGAGGGTAAGGTCTTGGAAGGAAGGGATTACCATTGTTAGGATCTGGGTCAAGGAAACCTCGGTTCAAATCTTGCCTCTGTAACTTACTGGTTTTGTGACTGCCTGGCTGAGCCTCAGACCTTTGTAGGGACCCTCTTAGTTTGGCCAGCCTGACACCTAATCTGACTTCTTCAGGTAACAGCACCCAACTTTTGACTTCCTGAGGTTACCTGGCAGATAGGATGTGACTCTGGGGCTGCGAGCAGCCAGCCTGAGCATGGGGTTGCAGTGAGGAGCTGATGGGCCGGTGGATACAAGGGACGCAGCGAGGGGCGGCTAGGACTGTAGGCGTTACCTTCAGCTCCGCGCCCCACCCCCGGGACCTGGCCCGGGGCAGGTGCAGAGGATGTGGGTGCCAGCAAGGCAGGTGTGGCTGACGGGAGCTGCCGTGGGCTCTTGCAGACGAATTCGACTGTCAGTCCTGCCCAAGTTAAGAGTGGTCCCATAGGAATGACACCTCCCGCTTCAAGCGGCGGCTGGCTTTCCTTGAATGGCACGAGGCATCCCCCATCATCGTGGCCATGCTGTCCGTCCTGGGCTTCCTCAGCACCCTGGCCATCATGGGGATCTTCTGGAGGCACCTGCACACGCCCGGTTTGCTCGGCCGGGGGCCCCGTGTGCTTCCTGGTGCTGACGCCCCTGCTGCTGGCATATGCCATGGTCCCCGTGTACATAGGGCAGCCCACGTTCTTCACGTGCTTCTGCCGCCAG
Organism: Halichoerus grypus; assembly: GCF_964656455.1. Classification (NCBI taxonomy): domain Eukaryota; kingdom Metazoa; phylum Chordata; class Mammalia; order Carnivora; family Phocidae; genus Halichoerus; species Halichoerus grypus. Next base: position 174,026,005 of record NC_135716.1, read on the forward strand.
ACCTTCTTCACCCTCTGCTTCCCCATCCGCTTCTCCTGCATCACCGTGCGCTCTTTCCAGATCGTCTGCATCTTCAAGATGGCCAGGCGCCTCCCACGCGCCTGCAGCTACTGGGTGCGCTACCATGGGCCCTATGTCTCCGTGGCGTCCTTCACCGTGCGCAAGGTGGTCATCGTGGTGGGCAATGTGCTGGCCATGAGCGCCAACCCTACCGCCCGCGCTGACCCCGATGACCCCAAGATCATGGTTCCGTCCTGCAACTACCGCAAGGCACTGCTGTTCCGCACCAGCCTGGACCTGCTCCTGTCCGTGGCGGGCTTCAGCTTCGCCTACATGGGCAAGGAGCTGCCCACCACCTACAACGAGGCCAAGTTCATCACTTTCTGCATGACCTTCTACTTCACCTCCTCCATCTCCCTCTGCACCTTCATGTCTGTCTACGAGGGGGTCCTGGTCACCATCATGGACCTCTTGGTCACTGTGCTCAACCTTCTGGGCATCAGCCTGGGCTACTTTGGTCCCAAATGCTACATGGTCCTCTTCTATCCGGAGCGCAGCACGCAGGTCTACTTCAGCAGCATGATTCAGGGCTACACCATGGGGAAGGACTAGCACCGTCCACCGGCTGCCCAGGGGGCTGGAAAGCTCCGCCCTGGGGGATGGAGACGGGGGCGGGGGGCTTGCTTATTCAGCCCCAGCTGGGCAAAGGGATGCTATCCCTGACTGTTATTGCCTCACCCTGCTCTGATTTGGTCTCCCCCCAGGTTTCTTTGCATCCTGGCCATGTTTACCCCCCTGGTGGCGGATGCCTAAAAATATTCACACTTTCCCTATAGCTGTTTGGCTTGCCAGGCCCTGCCACCCATTCTAGGAAAACCATCCAGGGTGACCTGTTGGTCTCCAAGGCAGAGATGGATTTAAGCAGCCGGCAGTCGCCATCTGGTGGCCACAGTTGTTTTGTCTGCAGGTTCGGGCTCCTTCCTTTCAGTCCTGTTCACTGGGTGAGGGGAGGCCGCGCTGGTGTGCGTGGATGTCTGCCCGGGGTCAGTCACTAGCTGCCCACGGGTCCGTGCCTCACCTCCCAGACTCCCCCAGAGCTTGCGACCCAGCGTCTCTGAGTAACGGCTGGGCATTGGGGCTGCTTCATAAATGCATGGGAATAAACCTCACTTGGGTGAAGTGAATGAGTTTCCTTCTTGTTTCCAGAGGTCCTCGGAGAAAGAAAATTTCAATCGGTGACCTCAGTTTCTCTCCCAGCACTGCCGCTTCTGAGCTGTGTACTTGGGGCCAATTATTTACTCTTTCTGAGCCTCCGCTTCCTTGTCTCTACAATAGGAACAATAGCTGCTTTGCTGGGACATTGAAGGATCAGAGAGAATGGGTGTGGGGTGCATACAGTGGGTACTCAATAAATGCCCACCATTGCAAATCCACATGTCCCTTGAACCATCAGGGTCAAAAGAAGGCTGTGTTTCCTTTTTACGCCCCAATGTCCATGGTATACATTCTAGTCGATGGGGTATTGCCTCTGTTGGAAACTAACTTGGCCCCCAGGAAATTCTGGGTGTTGTCTGGGGGTGCTTGGGCCTCACGTGTGTGGCCATCTCGGCACCGCGGAAGCTCAGAGAAGGGGCTGTTCTGGGTGAGGCTGTGCCTATGCCCATCACCCTCGATGGCAGGAGGGGCCCCCACCCTTCTGTCCGGGGGTCACACCTGGCCTCTCAGAGCTCCACGGAGAGCCAGAATTTCAGCGCTGAGGCCTCTGAACTGCTGCCCAGAGAGGCTGAGTGACCGGCTCCGGGGCAGCCAGTGGAAGGTGGGGGCAGGAGTATCAGAGGCTCAGGCTCCCTGAAGACCCAGTTACTGGGGTGACCTTGTGACTGTCTCAGAACCCCCCTGGGAACGGTTTCTAGATTGGCCCCACACCATCCCTGGCAGGAGCAACTTCCCGAAGCTCGTTTGCAGCAGGGAGGGAGGGCAGGACTATCTCCTTCTTGTCCTGGACTTACCCCTCTCACGCTTCAAGGAGGTGGGTGGTGGGATCTTGGTTTGAATCACCTGGAGTTTGGGAGAACTGCCTTCACGTTTGGGGGCTGCTTCTTCATCACGGCGGGGACAGTCCCTGTTTCTCTTGCCTGAGCTGACCCAGAGCAGGTGCTGCACGAATACTGACAGAGCAGCTAAGTCACTCTGCCCCCCCCCCCCCACCCCCGTCCGCTCCCTTGAGCCACAGCATCGTTAATTCTGTGCTTGTCTCGTGGCCTTTGGTGCCGGATCCTGAGCGGCATCGAGAAATAGAAAACAAACCCTTGTGCTCACCATCGACGAGAACAACAGCGAACATGAATTACTCTCCCTGTGGGCTTTGCTACATCATTCACTATTTCCTCACCAAACTCCATCAGTCCCATACTGTTAGGGTCCTTGTTTTACAGATGGGGAAAGAAGGGCCCTCCCAGAGGTCATGAGCCTTCCCCAGCCCCTCCCAGCCCGTCCCCGGAGCCACGACCCTCTGTGGAGTAGGACCCAGACATCCTGCCTGGGGAGCTGGTGTGGGGGGAACCGTGATCGCAGTGAGGGGGGAGACGCAGTGTCTCCAGCAGGTGCTGTGGTGTGCTGGGGGGCCTCAGATTTTAGGGAGACGGCTGGAGGATGTGGTGCCTGGGGAAGACCCTGGGGGAAGCTGGCATCTGGAAAGAGCAATGAAGGGCAGAGAAGTGCCTGGAAGGCAGGGAGTCTGAGTGTGGGGATAGCGGGTGGGGATAGCAGGGGCCAAGGTGGGGTGCCAGGAGGCCCGGGCAGCCTGAGTAGGAGCACGGGGCTGAGGGTGGCCGGTGTGAGAACCGGGCTTGGAAGGCTAGCTGGGGCTAGACGTGGGGGACCCCGACCGGGGGTCTGAGCTTGTCCTCCTGGTGCCCACCGCCAGCGTCCGTACGCATGCTGGCTTGTCCAGTCCTGGGTCCCCCGAAGGGCTATTCCTGGCTGTCCCTCGCCTCTGTCCTCTTCCCACAGTCCTGAGCCCTGGCCTGGCCCGACGGCGGGAGACCGTGGGGGAAGACCCCAAGGATGGACTGCTGTGTGTGCGCATCCCTCCTCCATCCTCTGCTCTTGGGTCCCAGGGGGAGACCTCACCCCAGCCCTGAGCTTCCAGCGAGCAGCTCTGCCGTCTGTTCCTGGATGTGTCTGTGCCCCGTCCCCCTCGCCCTCGGGACCAGATTGGCAGGCTCAGGGAGTTTTAAGCTCTTAATTCTCTTTTCTTGCATGTTTCTGATGCCTTGGCTTAAATTTTTTTTAAAAGATAATGACCTCCTTTTCCTGGTTCTGCCTCCCGGACCGCCATCAGAGAGAGAATCCTGGAATCCCACCGACCTCAGAGGCATCTACTCCACACCTCCCTCTACAGCTGCCCCGAGCTGAGAGCCTCATCCTTCTTGTTCCCCTCCAGTGACGGGAGACTCACGGAGGACGCCAGTGAAATTTTTCTTAGATTGAATCAAACCTGACTCTTTGGGATTTCTATTTACGGACCTTAGTTTCATCTTTTGGGGACCACAGATTCAATCTCATTCCTCTTTCTCATGATGGTCTTTTGTACGTAGTGGCAACAAGTATAATTGCCTCTCGAGGGGGGCTGACCCTCTGACAGGTGCCTCACACCTGCGAGCTGTAATCCCCACGACGCCCCTGCCCGATGGGTACCCGTGACCATCCGTGGCCACGTGCTGATGCCTGCCAGCATCCTCTTCTCTCCCACCCTACCTGGCAGCCCCTGTTCTCCCAGGAGAGATCTATGTTGTTCTGGGGAAGCTGACTCTGTCCTGGCTCCAGGGGGCGGAGCAGGTGACCCAGGCCGAGGGTTGGTCTAATCAGAGGGACTCTCAGGACGTTTCCTGGGACAGGGATTCTTTCTGTAGGAACTAGTAAGGCTGAGACTCGGCAACTCCTGTGGGACCACAGGGCAAGTCAGCCTTAGAGGGAAGCTGGACTTTGCAGAAGATAAAGTGGGAGGATGGAAAAACGGGGTCCTTGGAACCTTTTGAGCTGACGGATCCAGCTTGAAGGCAGCGCCCCCTCTGAAATCTTCTTGAGTCCGTTCATGTGCTTTACTGCTTACGGTAGTTGGAGTTGTGTGCTCTGCCCCTGGGAACCCAACACATCTTTATCCTGCTGAAGAGGAAACTGAAGCTCAGAGAGGCTGATTAATTTGCCCAGGGTCACCCAGCTTATAAGTCAGGGAGCTGGGATTTGGAGAATTGGGGGGTATGGTATTGTGTTTTCAGATCATCTCTTTTTGGTCTAAAGGTCATCAGTTGCTCTTCGGACCCGATTTTGAGCGCCGTCCTAGTCCTCTCCTTTGGGCACCCGCTGACCTGTAAACATCTCTCTTAGAGCATCTCTCGAGCCTCCCTCTCCTGGGCCCCTGACATCCTTCCCACACCAGTCCAGCTGAGTGATGTCCCCTTAGCCTTGTCCCGGTCACAAGCTTTCCCAGCTCGGACCCCTTCCGTGGTTCCCCAGTGCCTACATGACACCGCCCGGCCTCCTTCCTGTACCAGTCAGGTGCTTTGAAATCTGGCTCCCACTCGCCTCTCCAGCCTCACCTCCCAGTGGCTCCGGGGGGCTCCTGGCTCTTCCCCAAACACTTGCCTGGCTTCACACTTATGCTCAAGCTCTCCCTTCTCTCTTCTCCCTGCTGGCCTTAACCTTGATCCCTTAAGGCCCAGTTTAAATGCTTCCTCCCCAAGGAAGGCTTCCCTGCCTTGGGGCAGAGGAAATCCTTGGTACTCCCTGAGCTGCTTGAGTTCAACTCCTGCTGGTCCTGCTGACGTACCTTTCTGGTTTGGGACCACCTGAGTCAAGGGACAGGCTGTTCTTTGTGTGGCCTTTGTCTCAGCTGTCATGTCCCCACCGATGCACTTGCTGCTTGAGGCGCTGGGCGCTTGTTGGTTGGGCAGGGAAACGCCGGGGCCTTTTGCAGGGCACCGAGCTGGTGGGAGCTGGTGGGAGCTGGTGGGAGCTGGCTGTGGTCTGGGGCCTGGGGGCTTGGCCAGGCCAAGTGTGCTCTTCCCTGGTGGCTGGGCTGCAGGGAGAAGGGAGAGGGTGACAGGGAAGGCAGAAAGCTGGAGCTGGGCCTCCCAGGCAAGGACAGGTCTGTAGCGGACATGATAGCCCCTCCACCACTCAGACCAGAAACTTCAGTCTCGCCTGACTCCTCTCGCTCATCCTGCATCCTATCTGTCAGCAACACGGTTGGGTCTACCTTCAGAAGAGACCCCAGCCCTGGGGTAAGCCTCAGTTCCAGCAACAGCCTCCTAGCTGCTCTCCCTGCTTCTGCCCTGGTCCCCACAATGTTCAGGCTGTTCCTTGTACAACCTAGGTCACTTCCTATACCTCCTCTGCCCAGCGGGGCTCCCTATCTCTCTTAGATGAAGAGCTATGGTCCTTGTGCTGGCATCAGACCCACGGGGCTCCCCGCCACCTCTCCCACCTTGCTGTGGACACCCCTCCCTCTACACCTCTGCAGCCACGTTGGCGTCCTCACCATCCCCAGACGTGCCATGTGTATGCCCCAGGGCCTTTGCACTGGCTGCTCCTTCTTCATGAAATGTTCCTCCTCAGATTGTCACGTGGCTGGTTCCTTCATTTATTTTCTCCTCCTGCTTAGCCTTTTCCCTTAACGCTTACCACTAACACACTATACGTTTTACTTCCTTGGCTTATGTGTTGTTTTTCTCCCCCAGTAGACTGTAAGCTCCTTGAGGGCAGGGAGTTTCGTCTGTTTTGTTCACCGATGCATCCCGAGCACCTAGAAAAGTGCCTGGCACAGAGAAGTCTCTCTGCAAATGCTGGTTGAGTGAATGAGTCAATGAACGGGCCAGAACTATAACAGATCACGGGGACGGAAGCCAGGAGAACCAGGCGCAGGTCGGGAGGGGAGGGAGGTAATGGTCAGGGTGAGTGGTTCAGGTCCGCGAGCAAGGGAAGGCTGTTGGAAGGGGCATTCACTGGTGCATTCATTCTCTCTCACTCATTAATTCATTTACTCAACCAGTGGTTCGTGAGCACTGCTAGGGTCAGGCCCTCGCAGCACATGGAGGATACAGAGCACGGTCCCTGTGCCCAGGCAGCTCGTGTCCTAGCAGAGGACTCAGGACACCACAAAGAGGGAGATGAAGGGAGACAGGGGAAGGGGCAGAGGGATATAGAGGGAAAGAGAGACAGAGAGAGGGAGGGAGGGAGGAAGACAGATGGGGCAGAGAGAGAAGAGACAGAGGACAGAGGGAGTGACTTCCGGCTGCGTGACTCTGGGGTTCACGGACACCCCTCCCCGCCTCTATAGACTGGGGTGATGGCCACAGCGCCCACCGCCCAGGGGCGCACATGAGCTGCCCCACGAGAATGCTTACAGGATGCCTGGTACAGAGCAAGTGTCAGGTGTTAGCTACCATCATTGTCAGCAACTTGGACTTTGTCCTAAGAGAGACGCTTGAAGAGCTTTTGAAGGGAGGAGACAGGCAACGTGGGCCTGCGAGAGGAGGCGGGAGGCCCCCTGGGTGTCAGCTACCAGGTCCCGCTGAGCGAGGATGGTGGCCTGGACCCGTGGTGCCACGGAGTTGGGGCACCATCCTTGGTGACAGGTGGGCCCGGGAGGGATCCTGGGGCGGGTGGGAGCGGCTGGAGAAGTGGTCTGTGGGTGGGCTTGGGCCAGCCGAGGGACCCCTTCGTTCACACCTCCCCGTGGCTAGTGCTGACCTGCCCTGGGATGGAGGGAACCGGCGGCGGCAGCTTGTAGACGTTCTGGGAATTGGGGGCCGCGTGGGTGGATTCTCATCCCGGCAACAGCAGTGTCCTCCAACTCTGGGAATCGGAAGTGGGGCCGACCCTCCCTGGTCAGGTGTCCCACCCCAGGCCCCCCGAGGAGGCCCCCAGACCTGCTGCCATCCGGGGGTGTGTGCAGGGTGGGCGGGTGGAGGAGGGCTTCTGGAGGGGAGAGGGTCATGCAGGGTTTCCATACAATAACGTATAGGCTCATCTGCTTCCAGTTAGCAGCTCCGGGGGAGCCTAATTGGCAGATCAAACCATTCGATGTTCCATGTTAGATAAGTAGTCCGAGGAGCCCCAGCGGAGTCTGACACTTTCTGGACGGAGCCCAAGCCCTGCGTCCGACCACCTCGGGGCCTGGGGTGCTAATGCAAACCAGACCCTCTTGCACGGAAGCGGGAAGACATTAACAAGTGTCAAAGAGCTTTGAAGCACCGGGCAGATGCAGCTTTGCCTCTGCCCCCCGCACGGACGAGGGGGGCCCGGCGCTCCCTACACGAGCTCCGACGTTGAGGAGGAGGGAGGAGCTTTCGGGTGGGCGGCTTCCTGATGGTGGTGGCCATGGCTGGGACATCCAGGAGTCAAAGAGATGCTGGGTGTGTGTGTGGGGGGGACCTTGGTCCTTGCTCCCTGTGGGACCTGCTGGGGGTCACTCGACATGAAGGTGCAGGCTCTAGCTGTGGGACTTCGGGCCCCCCACCTCACCAGGCACATTTCCAAGGCCCAGGGAGGCGCTGAGGCACGGCTTTCCCATGTTGGTCGACACAGGTGTTTTAGGAAGAGAAAGAAGAACCACGACAGTGATGGTGGGTGCCATTTATGAGTGTTTCCTGTGAGCCAGGGCTGTGTCTAGCATCTCACACACATCATCCCGTTTAATCTTATAGCCACCCACTGGGGGGTTCTTATCCCCACCTTACGGATGAGAGAACTGAGGCTCGAGGGCGTCCTGGGTCCCTGTTTGGTGATGGATCCAGGTCTAAGTGAAAGGGACTGGGTGCTGCTGGAATACCAAGGAACATCAAGGCCAAGTCTCTTAGGTACAGTGCAAGACAGCTGTGAAGAGGTCCTCGTGGGGTCTGCCGAGACCTTCGTTGAGCCAGCATTGCAGCTGGGTCTCTCTCTGGGCTCAACCCCACTCCTTTCCCCAATAAACCTGCCCACTAATGTCCATCTCGGGCTCTGCTTCCCGGGAGAAGAACCCGCAAGGGCATCCATCAAGTGCATGAGGGAGTGTGCCATCAAGGGAAGAAAGGAGAGGGGCCACAGACGGGCAGCAGCAACCAGCTTCGGGAGGCTGGCTTCATGGCCAGATAATGGGATGTGTCGTGCTGTCACGAGGCTGTTTGTTGTGATGGTGCTGGCCATGGCTGTGACAGGAGTGGGAAGCCATGATGGTTCAAGGTTGGTATTCGCTCCCCTGGGGTAGGCTTACCTGCCTGCTGAACCCCAACTGAGGAGCCCCTCACTCTGAGCTCTTGCCTTATGAGCGGGCTCCTGGGGGGCTGCTCTCCTCTCTCCATTTGAAACACTGTCACCTGTGTTCTAGCTGTTCAGACTCTTAGTCCCTCCTCCTTGTGGTCATCCTAACCCCTGCACTGGAGAGGTCCTCTCTGCTGCTACTACTCTCTAGTTCCTGCACTAGGCTGTCCGATCCTCCCAGCTCCACTTCCCTCTGCACGAACCAGGCCACCTGGCCTTCCATGGCGGGGAGGGCCTGGGACTCAGCCCCCTCGTTCTCTCCAGCTAGATTTCTGGGTTCGGTGTCAGCTGCAGGGCGCTCCCTCAGCTCCATGGTGCAACCCAACTCAGGTCCACTCAGGATGGTGGAAAGGGTGACAAGGTGTGGATGGTGATGATGATGAAGATGACTATCATGATGGTGTTTATGCTGGGGGTGGCGGTGATGGTGGCAGTAATGACAGTGGTGGCAGTGTTTATGTTATGGTCGTGCTATTTTTTTTTTTAATTTTTTTTATTGTTATGTTAATCCCCTTGCATTACATCATTAGTTTTAGATATAGTGTTCCATGATTCATTGTTTGTGCATAACACCCAGTGCTCCATGCAGAACGTGCCCTCCTCAATACCCATCACCAGGCTAACCCATCCTCCCAACCCCCTCCCCTCTAGAACCCTCAGTTTGTTTTTCAGAGTCCATCGTCTCTCATGGTTCTTCTCCCCCTCTGATTTACCCCCTTCATTCTTCCCCTCCTGCTATATTCTTCTTCTTTTTTTCTTTCTTAACATATATTGCATTATTTGTTTCAGAGGTACAGATCTGAGATTCAACAGTCTTGCACAATTCACAGCGCTTACCAGAACACATACCCTCCCCAGTGTCCATCACCCAGTCACCCCATCCCTCCCACCCCACCCCCCACTCCAGCAACCCTCAGTTTGTTTCCTGAGATTAAGAATTCCTCATATCAGTGAGGTCATATGATACATGTCTTTCTCTGTTTGACTTATTTCGCTCAGCATAATACCCTCCAGTTCCATCCACGTCGTTGCAAATGGCAAGATCTTATTCCTTTTGATGGCTGCATAATATTCCATTGTATATATATATATATGGTCGTGCTATTGGTAGTAACAGTGGTGGTGATGGTGATGGGTTAGCTGTATTGGTGATGTCAGTGATTGTCCTGGTGATATTGGTGATGGTGGTGATGATTGTATTGGTGTTGGTGATGGTGATGGGCTGGTTGTGTTGGTGATGTTGTTGTTGGTGGTGATTGTATTGGTGTTGGTGATGGTGATGGTGATGGGTTGGTTGTGTTGGTGATGTTGCTGGTGGTGGTGATTGTATTGGTGTTGGTGGTGGTGATGGTGATGGGTTGGTTGTGTTGGTGATGTTGTTGGTGGCGGTGATTGTATTGGTGTTGGTGATGGGCTGGTTGTGTTGGTGATGTTGTTGTTGGTGGTGATTGTATTGGTGATGGTGGTGATGGTGATGGGCTGGTTGTGTTGGTGATGTTGCTGGTGGTGGTGATTGTATTGGGTTGGTGATGGTGATGGTGATGGGTTGGTTGTGTTGGTGATGTTGCTGGTGGTGGTGATTGTATTGGTGTTGGTGTTGGTGATGGTGATGGGCTGGTTGTGTTGGTGATGTTGCTGGTGGTGGTGATTGTATTGGTGTTGGTGATGGTGATGGTGATGGGTTGGTTGTGTTGGTGATGTTGCTGGTGGTGGTGATTGTATTTGTGTTGGTGGTGGTGATGGTGATGGGCTGGTTGTGTTGGTGATGTTGGTGGTGATTGTATTGGTGTTGGTGGTGGTGATGGTGATGGGCTGGTTGTGTTGGTGATGTTGGTGGTGGTGGTGGTTGTATTGGTGTTGGTGGTGATGGTGATGGGTTAGCTGTATTGGCAATGTCAGTGATTGTCCTGGTGATGTTGGTGATGGTGGCAGTGGTAGTGGTGGTGGTGGTGACGGTGAAGAGCGTGTTAATGCTGATCCTTTTCTTTCTGGCTGAATGCCTTCATTAAGCCTCTGATTTAGGGGCCAAAGGCCAAGGTCACTTCTTTTGTCTTTGCTTATACCAGCAGGGTGTAGACTTTGCTCTTTGTCAGATCTGGGTCATTAGAAGATCCATCCAGATTCTGGCTGGGGCGGAGCAGACAGTGGATGGAGTAGAGTGGGGATGAAGTCTGGTGGACAAAGCTGTTCCTTCCCAGCCACCACTTCAACCTCCTTCTGTGGAAAAGGGTGGGCAGGCCTGACCAAACCCCTGACCTCTGTCACCACAGTCCTCGGGGCAGGCCTTGGGCTTGCAGCACAAGAGAGAGAGAGCACTGGGTGGGGAGCCAGGAGACCGTGTCTTGGATCTGACTCCCTGAATGACTGGCAAATCCCTTTGCTGTTCTGTGCCTCAGTTTCCCCACTTAGGTAATGAGGGGATGGGGCAAGAGCTGAAGGTTTAAATGGCACAGGACTGCCTCTGGGGCAACAGTTACGCAGGGAGTCTGCACTGGGCTCCCTTGGTAACCCTGCTTGGGCTTGCCGTCAGCTTGCTTGGCTGGGCCTCTGCCCTGGTGCAGTTTGATCACCTGAGGACCACGTGAGACAAAGCGAGTGGTTTGGTGTAGCTGGTCCCTTTACAGCTGTGGGTGGGTCCACTCGTGCCTTCCCTTATGAGTGTGTGTGTGCGTGCATGTGCGTGCCTACCTTCAGAAGAGATCACAAATATGACCTCTTCCAGCCTGACCCACCCTCATCTCTCCCCCGGATTTCTGGGCAGCCCCTCACTGGTCTCCCAGCTTCTGTCTGTGCTCCCTCTATAGTCTGTTAAGCACAAAACAGCAAAGTGCCCTTTGAGACTTAAGTTAGGGCTTGCCACTTGCCCTGCTCAGAATGGTTCCCCATTCCATCAGAGTGGAAGCCAGAGTCCTGATGGGGGCTCACAAGGCTCTACCTGATCCCCCTGTTACCCTCTGTACTCATTCCCTTCTGCTCTACCCTCTGCTCGCTCTGCTCCAGCCACACGGGTCTCCTTGCTGTTTCTCGAGCACGTTAACCTCACATGGTTCCCCACCTCAGGGCCTTTGCACATGCTAGTTCCTCAGCCTGGAAGGCGTGTCCACCTGGCTGGTTCCTTCACCTCCTTTGGGTCCCTGCTCCAACAATCCCTCCTCAGTTACACCCCCCTGAGCCTCCTCCTATGTAGGGTCACACCTGCACCCCATACACACGCTCCCGATCCTGCCTCCATGCTGTGCTTGGCTCCATGACCTGTATCACCATCTGGCGGGGTGTGTCTTTCGTTGATTCATCTTGTTTGTCTGTCTCCCAGTAGAAGGTCGTCTTGTTGGTTTAATTCTCTGCTGTATCCTCAGCAGGTGCTTAATAAATACTTGTTAATGAACTTCTGTGTGTTTGCGTACCCGTGTCGCAGTGGGGTGCCGGTCCTGCTGAATGGATTCAAAGACGCAAGCGCTGTCCTGGCCTGTGTCTGGCACAGGGGGCCGGGGAGAGGGGGGCTTGGGCTCGGGGGGAGAGTCCCAGCTCTGAGTCCTGGTGCAGCCACTAGGGGTGCTGGACGGGCGGGAGACTACTGCAGCTCCCCACGGCTTGCTTTCCTGGTCCCTAAGTGGGATAGAAGGGTACACGTGCAGGGGCACGGCCCCACACCCCCAACAAACAGCTACCGTGATCTGACCACTGATGTTCGGAATCCCTCAGCCCCTGAGAGCCTGTGACATCGACCCCTTCATAGGAGGCCACCAGGGACAGGGATGTGGGTTGGCCTAGGGCTGGGCTTAGGAACCTGCTCGAGGCCGCCGAGTCTCCGGGTCCCTGCACCGTGAGGCTCATCAGAGCCCTCTGGTCTAGGAGGGAGGCCGGCCAGACCCTTCCAGGGCCTCACTCAGCCATGGCCACCAGGGATGCGGAAAGAGCCCCCCGCCCCCGGAATGGGTGATTCTGAGCCCCAGGGAAGGAAGGGGCCAGCCATGTAGAAGGCAAGAGCTCTGGGCTGGGAGTCAGAGGACCTGGACCAATTCCCAGCCAGCCATCGGCTCCTGTGACCTCGGGAACCACTCCACCCCCTGGACCTCAGGCTCCCCATCTGCAGAGCGGGGGACCAAGTTACCTCCTGCATTGGGCCAGGGTCCCGTGCCGTGGGACTGTGGCCAGGCCCTCCGCACATCCCTCATCCTTGCGCGGTTTCCTGCCGGGCCCCCCCACCTCTGCTCTTCCTTTCATGGGGATTAACTGTGTGTGCACCCATTTGGGTGAGGCCACTGTGGGCCTTCCCGGTGAGGGCAGAGCCCAGCGTGTCCCCCGCTGCCTCACCCCAGCCTGCCAGCGCCACCACGTGGCTCCCCCAAAGGAGTCTGAGAATTTGAGAAAGCATTCCCTTTGTGAAATTGCCATGCCCTTCTTCCCGGGACAACCAGTGATCTCATCACTCCCTGACTTGGGGCCTCAGTTTCTCCATTCATAAAAGGGGAGTGGTGCCCAGCTTGGGTACGAACCTTCCCAGAAGGTTCTGATGACGAGCCTTATTCTAGACCTTGGTACCAGGGTGTTCCCTCAAACCCAGCTTGTTCTCAGGATTGTGACCCTGGCGCAGGTCAGCTGAGGGCCAGGCAGAGGCCCTTTGAAGGACAGTTCCAGAAGCCGACAGCAGATGGTGCTGTTGACCCCAGTCCTGGGCAAGGGGAGGGCTTGCAGCGGCTGGTCTCTGGGGCTCCTGGCTCCAGGTGGACTGGTCTTCCGGCTTGGCAAGGCTTGGGGTCCCCTCTCCTCAGAGCCCGAGCCCAGACTCTGGGCACACCCTCTGTGGCCCATCACCTGCGCTGGGGAAAGGCCCTGGTGGGACACTGCTGAGCGGGGAGCATGCTGTGCAGACACGTCCAGACACGCGCCTTCAGGGACACATGGAGCGCACACGGCTGTTCACCACTATCTGCGTGGTGCCGAATGCCCCTCGGACTGTGTTCACAGATCACGCGTGCGCTTCCCCGAAACCGACGTGTGTGCGGGTCTGCCAGGCTGGGGGTGTGTGAGGGAGAGGAGGCCTCCAAGGAGGGCGGTGGTCATGTGCGTTCCTGTGGATAAGCACGCGTGTGCAGATGCTCACGTCTGTGGTCCGTGTGTGCGTGCACCTGCGAGAGGTGGGGCGGGCGGGCGTGGGCGCACAAGTGTGTCTGCGTGTGCACGCGTGTGAGTGGGTGTTGTGTGTGTGTGAGCACTCCAGCGCTGCGTCCCCCGGGCACAGCTCTGCAGCTGTGTGTGTGGACGTGTGCGTCCACGGCTGTCCATGCACGCACCTGTGTGCACGTGTGCTAGTGTGCGGATCACGAGCCCCAGGCTGGGCTGAGGGACGAGCAGCCCAGAAGGAATAACACGGCGTCTGAGCAATGGAGAGGGTGCGGACAGACAGGCTGGGAAGACAAATGAGCCTCTTGTTAGGAGAGTGGGGCTGAGGCAGGCGGACCCGGTGCCCCAAGACCCCGGCCCAGACCTGGGAGGGATGAAAGTGGTGGCAGAGGCGGCATCGTGCTTATGAGTTAAGGGGATGTGGCAGGCCCTGGACTCCTGCTCTCACCTGACAGCCTCCTAAACTCCGCCTCTTCCAGATGAGGAGACTGAGGGTCAGGGGGGCAGAGGTACTTCCCAGGAAGCAGATGGCGAGGAAGTGATGGAGCTGAGTCTTGAACAAAGGTCTGGCACTGAACTTTGTCACAAAATCACCTCCACCTCAAGCTGGCCCAGCCGGCAGTCTGTGGGGCTGCTGAGCATCCGGCCTGAGGCAGGGGTGGGTGAGAAGGGCAGGTGTCAGGGCACAGGGGGATGAGGGAGAGGAGCCCGTGGCACTTAGCGTGGAAAGGGGGCATGCGGGGCAGCAGAAGGATCCCAGCTCTGTGGCAAGACTGCCTCCGAGCCTCTGCCCTCCACCGTGGGGCAGCCTCCGGGAGCCTCAGTTTCCCTGTGTGCCGAGCCCTGACCTCACGCAGGAAATTGGTGGGGCACTGCCCATCCCCGTTCTTCAACAGACGTTTATTGAGCACCTGCTACGTGCCAGGCACGGTTCTAGATGCTGGAGCCACAGCAGGGAGCCGGACACAGGCGCTCCCCGCATGCCTGAGCCCACATGGCGGTACGCAGGAGAGACGATGAAGAGAAAAGAGAGAGCACGCACGAGACACGTGAGACCGAATGCTGGGACTGTGGCAGTGGCGGGGTCGGGGCGGGTGGCTCAGGGGGCGGCCAGGGGCTGAGGCCGGGGCAGAGGAAGCAGCAAGTACCCCGGGAGGGCTGGGGGGCAGGCGGCAGCCGCGGATGGGGCAGGGCCTCCCAGGTGCACCAAGCTCTGGGGATTTTAGCTGCAGGTCTCGGGGGAAGCCACGGGAAGGTCTAAGCAGGCAGAACTCTGACACCCAAGCCTAGGAGGAGAGCTCCCCAGAAGGGGGGGGCCCGCGAAAGCCGCCGGGCCTTGCGCGCAGGAGATGCGGCAGCTGTGCTGAGAGCTCCGGATCCTGGGCGAGCCTTCCCCCTGGTCTCTTCCTTCCGCGCGGGGCCGTGTGTCCTGGGACTTCCAGCTCTTTTCCGGAGCCAGTTTTCCTAGGCCTGGCGTGTTTCCTTGGCCGCTGTGGATCCAGAGGCTGAGGGCTGCAGGTGTAGACCCTCTACCCACATGGAGTTCCACCCTCGGCTCGTCTCTTGTTGGCAGGGCGGCTTTGGCCAAGTTACTGCCCCGCCAGCCTCAGTTTCCCTGTCTGTGCAGTGGGGACGGTGATGCCTCCCGGAGCATCAGTGTGAGGATTCGATGTGCTGGCTCCTGGAGAGAGCTCCTGATGGTGCCAGGCCCGGCATCGGGGCTCGGAAGCATTCGCTGTTGCTGTGGTGGTGATTCCTTCATCACCCAGATGGCCTGCGTGGGCCGCTCCTCTCTCCCAGCCGCAGCGTCTCCCCCTGCAGATCACACCCGCTTTGGGAAGGGATAGCCAGAAATTCAAATGGGACCTGGGCAAGTTCACAGCGCAGAGTAGGTGCTCAGAAAATGTGCTTTCAGGCTTCTGTCTCTGGGAGGCAGGCACCATGCCAGCTCAGCAGAGAGGTGGCTTCCGGGGGGCAGGGGTGCGGCCAGGCCCCTCGGGCTTTCCCTCCATCTGCCTCCCTCACCCCCCAGCGTGCCCCAGGGAGTTGGCGACTGGCAGTTTCTCCTCTTTCTTCCCTGCTCCTGATTTGCGTGTTGAAAATGTATCTGCAGACGCATGTTGCATCTCTGGCCCAGGCTCCTTCTCTCCCTGCCCGAGTCTCCGGGAGCTGAGCTATCTGCGTGCACAAGAGCTCAGGAAAGCACATCCTCCTGGCCCTTCCACGCCAGCACCATCTGGGATGCCCCGTTTCTATGAGGGGGTGTTGGGGTTTCTTTTCATTTCCCCATCTTTGCCTGCACCCGTGGGGCCGTGCACTCCCTCGCCGGCTGCTGGGGGATGCTCTCAGATCACGGGCCTGACATTTCGGTGTTTGTGTCCCTGTGCCAGGCGGGCACCAGCCTGTGCAATTGATTCTCCCTGCATAATCCGCCAAACACCATCCATAACGGTTCCTCCGCCCCATCAGCCCTTCTGGCTGCTTCCTCTGGGCCTCACCCTGGCTTGCCCAGCCCCTCTCTTCTTGGACCGGGCACTCTCTTTCCCAGTGCCAGAGATAACCGCCCCCTGTCCCCACCACCATCTGTCCTCCACTCTCCATGAGGCTGGTAGGACTTCCGCAATTTCCGGTAGCTCCCACCTTCCCCTGTGTCCACTTGCATCGTCACCTTACGCTCCCTTTGGTTCTTCGAAGAGGAGGTGCTTTCCCACCTCAGGGCCTTTGCACATCCTGTGTCCTCCACCGGAACTCCTGCCCGGTAGCCCCAACATACTCTCTTTTTTGCCTAAGCTCACTCCCACTTGCCATTCAGGTCTCAGCTTAACTGTTACTTCCTCCAGGAAGTTCCCTTGGATTTCCCAGACTAAGTTAGGTTATTCTATTCCACTCCCATTTTACAACCAGCTCCTCTCTTTGTTGCTCTGTCCCTCCTGGAATGATTGATTTGAAGTCTGTCCCCCGCATTCCATTTGGGTAGGCCCTGTTCCTCTTTTGTTTACTTCTGTGTCCCTTTGGCTCACCCAGTGGTGCTCAATAAATGCAGATTGAATTGAATGAATGCTTATTGAATGCCGTCATTCAAACAAAGGCCTGACCTTTTGGCCAGGAAAATTTCCTTCCCGGGCACCCTTTGTTCAAGGTGGCTACCTGGGGACAGGAAGGAGTGGCCGTGGTGGCAGGCAGGGCCGGGCTCCTGAGGCCAGCCGAGGCCAGCACCCAGGCTCACTCCTCTGTCTTGGGCTAGCATCTCTGAGCGGGCTCTGAAGAATAATGATGCAAAGTGATGATAGTTTTGCTGTGGTTTTGGGGTGATGGGGTAAAGCATTTCAGAAAATGGACTTGAGTCAGACAAGCCTGGGGTTCTCTCCTGACTCCATCACTTTAAGGATTCAAAAAACCCTTCAGGGAAGCAAGCTCAGTGTCCATCAGCAGACAAGTGGGTAAGGAAGATGTGCTATATATACATATACGATGGAATATGACGCAGCCATAAAAAGGGTGAGATCGTGCCATTCGTGACAATATGGACGGACCTAGCGGGCAGTGTGCTAAGTGAGGTAAGTCAGACTGAGAAAGACAAGTATGATTTTACTCCTATGTGGACTCTACAAAACAAAACAAATGAATAAACAAACAAAAAGCAAAAAAAAAGAAAGCAACCCTTCAGTGTCTCAGTTTCCTTATCTGTAAAATGGGTACAGCAGGTACGAGTACTCGCTCCGCAGGGCAGGGCCGGGTCGCTGGGAGGAGTAAACGAGAGGCTGTGTGGAAAGCTCCTGGCACAGTCCTTGGCCCGGGTGAGGTGTTGAGTAGACACGTCTGGAAGGAAGCTGTGGTGAGGGCCTCAGGGCTGTTGCTACGGCTCAGGATGACGATGGTAGCATTTGTGATGAAGGTGATGGAGGGGGCAGTGTTGGTGCTTTCCTGCTGCAGGTGGCTGGTGGTGGCGAAGCAGGGCCGGGGATGGCGGGGGTGGGAAGTATAATCTACCGATTCAATCTGTCAGTTAAACAACCAACATATGTTTTGTGCCAGCAAATGTTTGTGCAAAAAGGGATATAACTTTTCATCTTCAGGAATCATCGATAAAATAGCAATTTCACACATACACACACATGCACACACACACACGGTAGAAAACAAGGTGGCAGGTGACCGGATGTCAGGTGGATGTGTTGCGTCAGAGGGGACGCAGGGGTTGGAGGATCAGGGCGGCCCTCCAGGGGGAGGTGGTTCGGGGCTGGGCATTCCAGGACAGGTGTGAGCACAGATATGTGCTCGAAGGCCCAGGGAGGGTGAGAGGCAGGGAGCAGAGGTGCTGGAGAGGGAGGAAGAGAGAGAGCATCAGAGAGACTGGAGCCGTGGCCAGGTGTGAAGCGTGACAGTGCCCTGTGTCCCCATGAGGTACCCGGTGCCACATGAGGAATGCCGGCCTCCAATCTGGAGCCCTGGCTCTGGTCCTGGCTCGGCCACATGGCCCGGCCCCCTGGGTGACCCTGGGCACATGCTTTCCCTCGAAATAGGCCCTGGGCTCCCCGTGCCTCCAAGGCTCTCAGCTCCCATTGCACAGATGGGCACACTGAGTACATTTGGACCCTCGAGTGACAAAGCAGAGGGTGAGCTTTCAGAAGGCACCCTTGGGGGTGTCGGCCTGGCACGTGTCACGGCAGGGTTGGGTCAGTTTGTGAGGAATAATTGCTCCGGACTGTCTGAGCATCCTCCCCTTCGTTCTATCTGCATGTTTAAAATGTGTCTGTGATGTGTCTTGGATTGCCAGCCTCCTTCCCTGCTCTGCCCATGTCTCTGGGAGCCGAGCTGTCTGCATGCACAGGAGCCCAGAAAAGCACATCTGCCTGGCCCTCCACCCCAGCACCTCCCCTTCTGATGTTAGGGTCCAAGATGTGAGTCGCGACCAGAGAGGGCAGTGCCTTGCCCAGCGCCACACAGCGAGGCGAGGCAGAACAGCGGCTCCAGGAGCACAAGGGAGAGCCGGGGTGTGACTCCTGCCTTACCCAGGGCTCCTCACGCTGAATAAACTAAATGGGTGGAGAGCAGCTGAGGGCTAGAGAATTATAGACAAACAGAACTAACCCTTACCCAGCAGACACTTTAGGGGTAATTAAGCCTGTGGACTTCGGGGCCAGAAAGGCCTGGGTTTGAATCCCAGCTTTGAATCCCCTGTGCTAGCTGTGTGACCTCAGGCTATCCACTCAACCTCTCTGTGCTTTGGTTTCCTTGTCTCTACAATGGAGAAAATGCTACCTCAGGGTTCTCGGGAGGATTAAGTAGTTTTGCACCTCGCCCCGAGGACAGGGCTGCCCGTGGTATGGGTGGTTATTATTATGGACCCTGCACTTCCTATCTACGGACTTGCCTCTTGAATGTCCCCCTTGAGGGAGGGGTTGTCCCCATTTTGCAGGGGAGGAAACTGAGGCTCAGGGATTGTGCCCAGCCCTGGCTGGCCCCATGCCCACTAAGCTGCCGTGGCAGGGGGACACGCAGGAGGGGGTCTGGGGAACCGGTCGGGGTGGGGGGTCTGGGAGGGGAGTGGGAAGCCAAGAGCCTGACACAGGCCCTCAAGAATGCGATCCACTTCCTCCTGGGCCCCCAGGGGGCCTGGGAATCCTGGGGCGGGGATGCGGGAGACAGCTGTGCTGGGTGTGCTGGGGGGCAGGGTGGAAGGAGGCCCCGAGAACATGGACCCCCCTTCTCTGTTTCTCCTGAAAGGCGGGGGGAGGGGGGAGGCTGCCGGCTGATTAACCCTGGCAGGGCCAGAGCCAGGAGGTGGGAGAGGGAGGCTGGGGGTGAAACAGGCCTGTGGGGGGGGGCCCACCCCGGGAGCCCTTCCCAGGTGTGGCCAGCTGGCCCGCCCAGGGAGGCGCCGGGAGACTCGACTCCCGAGGTCTTTAACAGGGTCACAGCTGGAAGGGCCATCGGGGGTCAGCTAGCCCAGTCCCCTTGCTTTACAGAAGGGGAAACTGAGGCCTGGAGGGGGCAGTCACCGGCTCGTGCTCACACAGGAGTCAGTGGCCCAGCGGGAGTGGGCGGCCCGAGCTGCGCCCCGTCCGTCCCTCTGTCCTGTCTCACGGCAGGAGTTCCCCTGGGCAGTGGGTGCCCCCGCACGGGGCCCTGTGCCCACCCACAGCTGGGAGCTTCCCCCGAAGTACAGTCACAATGGCACCGCTAGTATGTTGCAGCTTTTGATTTTATGGTTTACAGTATTTTACAGCTTCCTGAGCCGTCTGTATCCTTTACGTCATCTGGTCCTCACCACACTGCGCGTGAGTAGATGTGCGGGCTCCCATTCCACAGACGTGGACACTGAGGCTCAGAGAGCTGAAGCGACTTACTTAGTCATGCCGAGAGCGGTGCTGCTGCTGAAGCTCTCCTTCCTAGAAGAGGCTCCAGGTTTCCCAGACAGCCCAAAGGCCCCGCCACGGCCCGGCCCTGATCTCATCTCCCATGGTTCTCCCCTCACTCTCGGCACTGTCTTGTTGCTCCAGACACAAAGCTCTTCCTTCCTCTTGCTCGCACCCACGGGCCTTGTTCCCCACCCCAGGGCCTTTGCACATGCTCTTCCTGCTCCTGCTTGGTGTGCTTTGCCCCACATCCACACACGGCTGTCTTCTTGTCTGTTCCACTGACTTTCGCTCACCACTCTGGCTAACGCTGGTCGGCAGCTGCATCACTGGGCTTGACTTTCTCCCTAGCACTTTCCAGCGTCCGAAATCATCTTGCTTATTTCTTTTGTTCCTGAGTTTGTGATCTGTCTCTCCCCGCTAAGGTGTAGATGTTCCGAGAGCGGGGACTTCATCTGTTCTGTTCACTGCTGTGACCCCACTTCCTAGGACAAAGCCAGCACAGAGTAGGTGCTCACTACGTAAGTGTTAACCGACTGACTCCATGACCAAGGTTGTTGTGAGCTCAAATGGAGTAGGTTTCTTCCTGATCTGCCCACCTGCTGTCTGACACTGACTCCCGGACTGGGACCCCCCTCGCTGTGTCACTGCCCCTGCCAGAGGGCGAAGGACACTCGGGGCCCAAACCCTAGCACACTGGAACTCAAGCTTCTTCATTTAATGTTTAAATCTCGGACTCCTTGTGATGTGCCAGGTGACCCTCTGGGCCCAGAAGTTTAAAAAAAAAAAAAAAGTGAACAAAAGTAAGATCCTGCCTCCCAGGGGCTGGAAATGTAGAGCCTGATAAGAGAGGTAGAAAAATGCAGGCAAGGTAGCATGATTGAGCACCTACGGTGTGGTAGGTGTTTTGCAGACATTCGTACATTGAATCCTCAGGGGATCAGGAGCTGTTTGGTGGAGGATGGGATAAATCTTCACCCAGTCCCAGCACGGCGGGGATCTTGGCCTCCAGGCTACAGATGGGGAAGGTAGGGTGTGCAGAGGAGAGTGACCCGCCCAAACATGCCCACCCAGCCGGTAAGTGGCAGAGCTGGATTCAAACCCAGGTCTGCCTGACTTTGAACTCTATGCCTATGAGTGGGAGGTCAAGTGTGCCTCATCTGGGGGAGGACATAACTGAACTGAGTCTAGAAGTAGGTTAAGGTTTGGCTCCAGGGAGGGTGACTTCCTGGCATGGGTCCAGTGAGGCAGGGAGACAGAGAGGCAGGGAGGAGGGCTGGTCATGGGATCAGAAAGTGGCTTGGTTTTTCTGGGGCATGCAGGGCAGTGTGAAGGAGGAGAGAGGGAGACGAGGAAGGAGGGTGGCCTGGGTCAGCCCCTCGTTGTTTGTTTTAACATCATGACGGCAGTGTGGGGCGACAAAGGGAAGTGTGGGGTTGAAGTCGAACTCCAGAAAATTTCTAGCCCGTGGATCCGGAAGACTATGTGCTGGGGTGGGGAGGGAGCCTCTCTGAGGGGCTTGGGGGGAGTGGGGAGGAAAAGAGGGTCCCACAAGAAAATGGTGTGAGTTGGAGGGCTTTGCATTTTGAGACTTGAGTTTACAGGGCCGGGAAGCAGTGGCCCGTCTGCTTTGAATGCAACGTGTCAGGGGCTCTGGGTTTTGGGGGTTGCTGGACCTGGGTTTGAATCCAGCTCCTTGGGTTTGAGCTCCAATTCTGTATTCTGGACTGTGACCTTCGTAAGCCAGACGTCCGGCTGAGTGTGGGTTCTTCATCAATCGGGTCACAGGAATTCCCATCATGAAGAGGACTGAAGTCTTAATGTCTGTGATGCACCCAGAACAGGGCCAGCACAGCATGAACACTCGGTAAAGATTCATTTCCATGTTCCCCCAAACCCTTCCCTACCCCAGGAGAAACCCCACCTTAAGGGTTTGCAAACTGAATTGCCCAAGGAGGCCAGGCTGATTCTGTAAGGGGACTGTGGGAAAGGATGCAGCCTTAACATTGTTTTCAAGAGGGGCTAGAAATATGGATTTTAATGTGAAATCTTCCACAGCTATGGTGTGAGAATCTCCCTCCTCTCCAAATAAAACGCCCGTGGGCCCCAAGCCTGCCAGTTTGCAAACCCTCTGTGGAGCCCCAGGCTGAAGAGATTTGGGAGGACCTTCTGGGGTTGGGGTGGGAGCGTGGGGGCAGGGAGTGGGGAGGGGGGGATGGGTCAGTCCAGGGTGTTTGAGGTAGTGAGTGTTAACCGACAGGTGAATGAAGGAGAAAAGCTTTGTTGACCTGGTCAAGCTCACAGGCAGCACAAGTCTCCGGAAACAGCGAGGCCGGGGCGTGGACAGCCAGGGATCTGGCCTTGGTTCAGGACAAGGCTGCTGTGTGACCCTGGGCCAGCCCCTCGCCCTCTCTGAGCCTCTATGATGGGAGGGAATGGGTTCTCTCAACAGTCCTGGCTTTCTGAGCGCCTGGGTGGCTCAGTCGTTAAGCGTCTGCCTTCGGCTCAGGTCATGATCCCAGGGTCCTGGAATCGAGCCCCATATCGGGCTCCCTGCTCAGCAGGAAGCCTGCTTCTCCCTCTCCCACTCCCCCTGCTTGTGTTCCCTCTCTCACCGTGTCTCTCTCTGTCAAATAAATAAATAAAATCTTAAAAAAAAAAAAACACACCCAAAAAACACCAGTCCTGGCTTTGGGGGTGGGGTCTGGAGCAGAAGGTGGGGGAGAACTCTGATCCTGGGAATAGCATGAGGTCTAATCTGCTGTTGACATTCCTCTGGGCCTCAGGGCTTGGGTTTCTCCTGGCCCGTGGGATCTCCAGCCCCTTGTGCCAGGCGGGCGCTGGGTTGAGGCACTTGCCACATGTCACTCTGGGGTGGATTAGGGTCCCCGGGGCCAGGGGATTGGGTGTGCTGAGAAGCGGGGAGATTGGGGCAGGGCTGAGGGCCAGCTGCCAGCTGGGGGCTCTTCTCCCTTCAGAGTCCGTTTGTGGGATCATCCTGGGCCCTGGAAATCACCATCGCTCATATGCTAACTGAGCACCTACCATGTGCCAAGGATAGACAGGAAATCAACAGTCTGCACTCTCCTACCACTGTTACCCCAGTTAACAGAGGGGGAAACTGAGGCTTGGAGAAGGGACACGTGGCTGTTAGATGATGGTGGGATTTGAATCTGGGTAGCCAGGCGCTCAAGCCGGCACATTAAGGGCCCATGCAGTCACATGACCAACACTGGGGGCAGAACCTGAGAGTGATGGACGCCCAAGGGGCATAGCCTGGGCTCTGGTCAGTGGGGGTCTGGGCGGGGCTCCCATGGGAGCTGGCACCCACCACGGCCCTGGGGAGCTTCAGAGAGCAGTGGTGGGCCCTGAGGGGTCTTTGGTGGGGTTTGGTTTGTGTCTAAAGAGCTCTTTCCCGGCTTGGTTCTTCGGAGGCTGACCTGACCAGGGCTCTCTGCTGAGCTGGGCCAGCTCCCAGGGTGTCCCCAGGCTGGATTCTGCATATCGATGGCTGACTGGGGGCAAAAAGAGGGACCGCACTGGTCTGTGGAGACTGTTTCTCCTTGAGCTGCACCTCCAGCAAAGGCCCTGGGGCTACCGACCCTCGCTGACCCTCTTTATGAGGCCGGGAGGGGTGATGATGAAAGTGGTAAGTCTCCAGTGGAGGCTCGCAGGAGGACAGGAATGCTGCTGCCTGAGCCTCAGTTTCCCCACATCACACCATCACAGATGGGAGTCAGATGAACTGTCATGTGGAAAACACCTAAGGAAGGCTAGCACACCCGCTTCATTCATTCACACAGAATGCCAGGCCCTCTTCCAGGATCTGAGATCATAACTCAGATTAATTACCTGCTTCCTCAATGCCAGGCCCCGTGTTGAGAGCTCTATGCTCATGACCTCTTTTGTTCCACACCGGACCTCCACACGGTAGACACCGTTCTCAGGCCTACTGTGCAGATGAGGCATGGAAGGGTCGGTCCTACGTGGCAGAGCTGGGGTTCAAGCCCAGGTCAGCCTGGAGGGAGAGCCCAAGCCCCAGGCAGCACTTAACCCTTGACCTGGTCCTCAGTCCTGGACACCATGGGTGGGAACGAAATTCTAGACTCATTCTTTCATGGGCCTGCTGGATTGAAAGCTCCATGGGGCCAGGGACTGTGTCTTGTTCTGTTCACTTCTGCGGCACCTAGTAGGTAGTTGGGAAATGAATGAATGAACGGACAAGCAGCTGCCCAGGCCAAGGCTCCCAGGGGTACTGGAGGGGAGCCCGAGGGCAATTCTCAGGGCAGGTGCCAGGCCCAGGAACCCTCTGGTTTGTGGTAATCTGTCTGGCCTTTCCACTACCCAGCCTCCTCTGGGGCTCACAGGGTCCGTGGAGATGGGCCCGTGGTGGGTTCCAGAAGGCCTCGGATAGAATGTCAGTGGCTGAGCCCTTGAAAATCTGATCTTGCTCCAGCCCACCTCCCCAAGTTTCTCCCCAGACCATCAATCAGCAGTGAGACACGATCGTATTTTATAGCCAGGCCAGGGGTGGGGGGTGGCATGAAACCCAAGCCCCCATTCCTCCTGCCTGCTTAGGAGGATCAAGGCAGACCCAGCAGAGCCTTAACTCTTTGTGACCCTGTTCCTACCAGCTGTGGGCCCAGCTCATCTGTCCCACAAGCCTCTGCCAAACTGAGCCCCTCAGGGGTGATGGAAGAACTTATGGCGGGGAGGATAGATGTTCTGGGGTCTTGACTGCTCACAGGGACCTTCAGGAAGGCCTGTGGATCAGAGTAGGGTTCTGGCCCAACACTTGGGAAATGTAGGCTCTGCCTCAAGGTCTACCTATTGTGGCTGTGTGACCTCAAGGCGGGTTGCATCCCCTCTCTGGGCTCGACTCCTCTCTTACCTTCCTAAGGGTCATCCTATTGCCTTCAACATGGGTGAAATGTGATTCTTGGCCTTGGCTCCCTTTGTCTTTATCACTGGGTCCTCCGCACTGGAAATAGTTTACCCATAATAAGAGACTCTTACCTCTCCTAGGAATTGGTACTTTCATTTTACAGACAGGGAAACTGAGGCCCAGACAGGTGTTTCCATGACCCCGGTCACTCAGCAAATGGCTGTAGAATCAGGCTGGAGCTCTAGTTCTCTGCTGCCGACCCTAGGAATGACCTCTCCTCCCCTCTCCCTTCCTCCTCTCTGTCCTGGGGCCTGGATTGCTGTTGGCACCGAGGAGAACAGACTTGGGTTCAATGGGAAGCTGCCACGTGTCGTCGGGACAGCCATGGCTGGCGGGAGAAACTCTGGTGGGCGAAGGGGTTTGTTGACACCACACAGCAGGACTGACACCCCCAGCTTTGGGGTGAGCCAGTCCTTGGGCGGAAACTGGGCCAGGTCACCTTAGAGCCCAATGTTGTCGTCTCCAGAACAAGAAGGATGATACCGATCTGCCTCATGGTCTCAGTGGAGCCTGTTGTCATCACCAGCACTGCGCCGGCAGGGGCTGAGCGCCCCGTTGTTGAGCGGCATTCAAGCAGACCTGTGGTTGTCAGGCCAGAGAAGCATCTTGGGGGGAGGGGTGAGCCAGGCGACCCTGAAAGGCCCTCTCAGGGGTGCTGGGGGTGGGGGGAGTGTGGCAAGGGAGGTGCTTTTCTGGTCTCCAGTTACTAGCTCCTGGAATGACAGAGGTCATTTTGAGGAGGGGGCAGCTCCAGGAGCGGTTTCCTCAGGTGGCCGAGGCCCTGGGGACCCGGGTGTCACAGCAGCAACTGGATGTGCCGGGCTGATGGATGGCTGTTAGAAAATCAGTTTTCTGAAGCCCAGTCAGTGCGGTGGGCTGGCGGGCCTTGGGGAGGCTGGGGCCGGCACGGGGAGGGGCTCTGTGCCCGGCAGGTGGAGCGCAGCCCCCACGCCTCCGCAGTTCCAGAGCCCCATCACCTCCCCCTGCCCCCTTCCCCAGGCTGTGCCTCCAGCTTGGAGACGCCTCCCCTGGCCCCTCCTTGGGCTCCTGGGCAGGACGAGCGCCCAAGCCCTGGGCAGGTGTTGAGCCATCTGGCGCCTTGTCCCAACTCGGCGGCTAACTGGCTGTGTGAGCTCTCTGGGCCTCAGTTTCCCTATCTGTAAGTAGAGGACGGTGGGCTACATTTCCCTCATTTCCCAGGCTGGCCCCTCCTGATGCTTCGGGTCTCAGTTTAAGCATGAGAGAGACGACCCTCCCCTCCAACCACCGCATCGCCTGAGGTCCCCTGATTCCCTCTTCGTGGCCAGCTGCCTGCTTTTCTGGCACTCTGTGCCCTGATCCCCCGCGACTCTATCTGTGCCGGTCCCTCCCACTGGAAGGTCAGCTCCAGGGGGGCAGGGGCTGTGTGTAAGGAGACACTGTCCTATCTCCAGGGCCTACCCAGTGGCTGGCACATAGTAGGTCCTCAAATAAATGGTGGCCGAACGACTGAATCAGTGGCAGGCCCTCTGCTTGGGGCTAGGGGGGCTCAAGAAAGCCATAATCAGCCTCTGTCCCCGAAAAGCTACGGTCTGACACAGGTGGGGGAGTGGTCCCAGAGCCCTTGACTTCTGAGCAGTGAGCACAAGTCCAGGAATGGGGGAAGGAGGGAGGTGGCCTGGGGCACAGGGGGCGATCAGGGGCGAGGGGATGCGGGGAACTGGAGGAGGAGGGCAGGAGGTGATCTCTGCCTCTGGCCCAGGGTTTGGCAGGAGCCTGGACATTCTGTCCTGGAAGCGGGACCTGGGGTGATGTCCGTCCTGCTGTGTCAGAGGCTCCAACCTTCATTCAGAGCCCTTAGCATTTGCTTGAGGCCCTGGGATGAGGCTCAGCATATATAGCTCCAGATGCTCGGGTTGAAATCCCAGCTCCGGCTGTCTTGCTGGGTGACCCTAGGGCAAGCTGTTAATCCTTTCACAGCCCATCTGTGGTCCTGCGGCGGGGGGGGCGGGGGGAGGTGTGAGCCACTGCAGATCCCTAGGTAAACACTCAGCAGGCCTGTGTCTGGCACCTAGTCAGCACACTTCAGTCCTGTCTCCATGATCAAAAGAACATTCATACCCATGTCTCAGCAGGGAAGAGTGAGTCCCAGAGAGAGGTCCTGCATTTATTTAATATTGAATCGAGTGCCCCACTACATTGCACACAGGGGTGGGGGGTGTCAGGGCAGAAGCCCACTCTGTCCCATTTCTCTGCTCTTGACTAGGCTGTTCAGGAACTCCAGGGGAACCCCGCCTCTGCTTGCGATAACCCTGGGCTGGTAGGAAGGAGAACTGGAAGGGCCTGGTCTTAAAGTTCTATGGCCCATCCATCCTTTGGCAGAGCGAGGAAGGGGAGAGCTGCGGCCCGGCCCCAGCTCCACGGGCCGGTGGGGGCAGAGGGCAGGTCGCTGACGAAGCCTGAGCAGGAAGCTACCTCCGGAGCTGGCTGGTGTCTCCTGGCCAAGCCCGCGACAGACAGCTGGAGTTGGGGACAGTGCTACGGAAAGTCTTCCCTCCTTCTCTCTCTTTCTTCTTTTCTTTCTAAAAAAAAAAAAAATCTCCAACAAACAACCAATCTCCCATGACTTGGAAAAATGGCCTGAATCCCGTGTCTGGCTCCGGAACGTTTTATGGCCCTTTCCAGCCGAGGATGTGAAGCCTCCTGTGACATGAGCCCTCTGTTCCTAGGCCCTGGCCGGGGACGGCCCATCCATCTTCCCCAGCTGGCGGCCGCGTGTGGGAAAGGCCCCTGCTGGGGCGGTGGGGGGGCAGCACCTGTTGCTCTCACTCTTCCTAAGCTGGTCGTTCCAGTCCCTCGCAGAGGCGGTGATGGGGGGAACGCATGGGGCGGGGGGAACCCCTGGCATGGGTGCAGACTCTGAGCACCACTGAGGCTGCCCAGCGTGATGGGGCTGCATTAAGAGTGAGGGTCTGTCCCAGGCCCCGGCTTTCTGGCTGCTGCGCTCTGCTGCTTTCCTCCCAGGAGAGGTGGCAGGGCCCGCAGAGGGTCCCCAGAGAGGAACGGAGCCAGCCCGGGTCTGGTAGGGGAGGCAGCAAGTCAGGGGACAGTCGCAGTGCCATGTGGAGCCCAGGCAGTGAGGGGGCGAGCAAGCCAGGCTGAAGGAGCAGCGTCCCAAAGCACAGCGGGGCGGGGCATGTCTGGGGGACTTTGTGTAGGGTGTGGGGCTGGGAGGGGAGCATCTCGCAGGGGACGGAGACGGCGATCACAGAGACAAGGCCATGCACTCAGACTAGTCTTGCAGCCGATGGGAGTCACCGCGGGTCCTGCAGCAGACCAGCATTCCACAAAGAACCTCTCTGCTGTCGGGGTGGAGGAGGGCTTGAGGCTGGCCAGTGGGCCAGAGCCTTAGGCAGCGTAGATGAAGCCAGAAAAGCATCCTGACTTGAAGGCAGGGAGGGTAGTGGACTGAGAACCATCTCCAGGGTCAGACACACCTGGGCTCGCGCCCAGCCCTGATCCTCCTGG
Organism: Halichoerus grypus; assembly: GCF_964656455.1. Taxonomy (NCBI): domain Eukaryota; kingdom Metazoa; phylum Chordata; class Mammalia; order Carnivora; family Phocidae; genus Halichoerus; species Halichoerus grypus. The sequence goes on from NC_135716.1 coordinate 174,054,244, forward strand.
CAGTGTCCTCCTAGCAAGCCGCCTCCACTCTGGCCTCAGTTTCCCCACCGTGGTAACGAGGGAGTTGGACAGGCAAAGTGTGGAAGGCCTTAGAGCAACCCAGGCTACTCCCCAGCTGTGCTGTTCATCAGCGATGGGGACAAGCATCTTACGCCTCTGAGCCTGTTTGCCTGTTTGTAAAATGCCAACTTCCAAGGGTGTGGGGAGCCCTGATTCACCACATGTAAGGTGACCCACACTAGCTGGCATTCACTGGGTGATCAATGATCGAAGATTTCCTCTGCTTAAGCCCCTCCCAGGTTGTAAGGTCTCCCTTTTTGTGATTGCTCTCACTGGGGGCTTGCAGGGAAACCCGGGGGGGGGGGCAGTGCAGGAGGGATGGTGCCTGAGGGATCCCTGGGTGGGGTGGTGTGGGAGGGCCGGGGTTCTGCAGGGGCCACTCAGGTTTCAGAGGTCCTGGGACCTGCAGAGCTCCTAGGAATTTTCCCAGGCTGGGGTGGCAGGCAGCTGGAAGCCATCCGTCCCAGGGAAGGAGAGAGGATCAGGGGTCTTGCCAAGGTCTTTCGCTGGGAACGAGAACTTGGGAGGGGGGCAGGATTCCCCCATTCAGTCTGGAAAGATGAAACCTTTCTGCCCAGGCAGCTGCTCGCGGGGATGCCAAGAACCCAACAGGCCTGGCCCCCTGGGCTCCCTTGGGGCCGTGTCAGGCTTAGGGGGGCCTCTTAGAGCCCCAACATCCCTGGAAGCTGGGAGGGCAGGCTTGGAATCTGCCACCTTCTGTGCCCGAACAGCCCCTGGCATAGACCCATCCAGGGTGGCGGCCTGAGGGCGTTGCCCCAGGGTGCTGAGGTTCCTCCTGGTTACCTGGGGTGGCACAGCCTGGGAGACAGGGAGGCGGGGGCCCTGAGGCTCCGTGAGAGCCTCACTTTGGAGCCGGCCAAAGTGGGGAGCCCAAGTTCAAGTTCATCTCAGGGTCAGTATTATCTGCTCTGCAAGGTTGTGAAGATCGGAGATGCTCCATGGGAAGCACCAGCACGTAGTAGGTGCTTTAGCTGCTACTTATGTTACTGGAGGGGATATAGATAGTGATCAGGAGCATAGGCCCACACTGACTGCCTGGGTTCAAATCCCACCTCTGCCATTTCCTGCTCATTATTTAATGAGCATTCCTGAGCCTCGATTTCTGGATGCGCCACACTTAGGACGCTGCCCGGCAATGCACGGAGCCCTCCATAAGCACTAGGGGTTATTATTACGATTGTTGCTACCAACAGCATATGAATACTTTGGGTCCCGATCTGTGGAATGAGAACATTCATTTTTTTCTTGCCAACCCTAATAACAGTAACAGCTGCTCCCCACACCATGCCTTCTGAGCACTGGGTGCCCTGCCGGATGACTTGCTCTATCTTGGGAGTCTGCCCACCACTCTGGAATATAATGATTTACTGTCCAATTTTGACAGGTGAGGAAGGAAAGACCCTGAGATACATAGAGACTCACCTAAGGTCTGGCAGCCAGTAAGTGCTGGGGAGAAGAGATTTCCGGCCAACCTCACAGAGCGCCAAGAGCAGGCTCGGGGGCCATTTCCGGGTCCAGAAGATGGACAAGGATACAGTGGGGAGAGCACTGGGCTGGGAGTCAGGAGCTGGCACTCTTGTTCTAACACACCGTGCATAACCTTTCTGAGCCTCTGTCTTCTCTGGGTTAAAGTAGAGGTGTTATTATAGGTCTGCGTGGAGTTGGGATGAGCCTCCACTGAAGTCATGTGTGCGGAGCGCCTGGCCCGGTGTCTCACACAAAGCTGGGGCGCCGTTGGTGGTGGAGTGTCGGTAGGGGGTTTGTGCTGTTGATGTTAATGGTATTGTTGGGTTTTCTATTAGCGTAGAAGTTGGTGGTGGTGGGCTGACGTAGTAGGGAGTTGCTGTAGTTGGGATAATTTTTGCTACTGTTGTTGGTGATGGTGATAGGGCGTTGGAGATGGTGTTACTGGTGTCGGTAGTGATAATACTCTTGTTATTGGTGTTGGAGTGGGTGGTGGTGATGCTGGTGGCGTTGATGGGGATGGTGTTGGTGTTAACACTCTGACTGATGGTGTTGTTGTTAGGGATGGTATTGTTGGTTTCGGCGGTGGGGAAGTAACTGGTGCGGGTGTTGAGATTGTTCTTTGGGTCGTTACCAGGCGTCGTGATGTTAATGTTGGTGTCATTGGTGCTAATATTACTTCTGGTGGTGTTGGTGTGGTTTGTGGTGATGCCAACATTATTACTGGTGGTGTTAGTGGTGTTGGTGCTAACACTATTATTAGTGGTATTGGTGTTAATGGTGGTGTTCACATTGTTGCTGGTGATGTTGGTGTTGATGGTGGTGCTAACAAGATTACTGGTATTGCTGCTGGTGTTGGTATTAACGTTGTTACTGGTGGTGTTGGTATTGATGTTAATGATGGTGTTAACATGATTACTGGTATTAGTGTTGGTCTTAATATTGTTACTGGTGGTGTTGGTGTTGATGTTGATGATGGTGTTAACATGATTACTGGTATTAGTGTTGGTCTTAATATTGTTACTGGTGGTGTTGGTGTTGATGTTGATGATGGTGATGTTAACATTGTTACCGGTGTTGGTGGTGTTGATGGTGGTGGTGGTAGGGATAACGTGAGTACGAATGTTATTGTTGGCTTGGTACTGACACTATTACTGGTTTTGGTGATGTTGGTCTGGGTGATGGAAGGGCTGACACAATGACTGCTGGTGGTGATGTTGGTGGTGACATCGCTAACATGAGTACTGGTGTTGGTCCTAACATTGTCACTGGTGGTGGTGGTGGTAGTGACATCGCTAACATGATCACTGATGAAGGAGCGCCCCATAGTTGAAGGAGCAATCTTGACTTGGAGGCACCCACTCTCACTTCTCCTCCTACCCCTTCCTGAGACTGTTGGTGGAGGTCTTGGGCTGGAGGGCTGGTGGTCTGCCTTCCTGGGAGGGTGGGGTGTGGTGGGGGCTTGGCCAAAGCCTTGCCTGTGGGTGTTAGCGTGGGCAGTGTGCTGCTTAGGGATGTCCTAAAATCCTCACAGAGCCTAGAATATCAGTGCTGGAAGGGCACCGAGAGGTTGTCCAGCCTGGTGGTTCCCAAACTGGGTTCCTCAGAGCCCTGGGTTCCCCTGTGGCATCTCTGGGAAGGAGAGGGGCACCAGCCTCGGGCACAGCAGCACCTCTTTTGTCTGCTTTATCCATGTGGGTTCTGGGTGGGAACTTTTCAAAAATGGAGACCTTTTCCTATCTTTACCATCAATGGCTGCTGGTTGTTTTAAAGATAAAGATCAAAATCCCTACTGCTGCCTGCAAGCCCTGTGCCAGCCCCCGAAAGCCTTTGATCCTCACCACATAGCAGCTGTCCCTGGCTCACAGTGTCCTCGAAGGAGTCATGCTCTGTCCCACCCACACTGCTCCCTCCTTTGGGCCACCATGCCAGACCCTGCTCATCCGGGGAAGCCCACCCCGGTTCCCCAGGGAGGCCCTGCCTCCTGTCATTCCCAACCACGGCACCTGGACCTTCCCCTCGGGTCTGTTCCCTACCTGGTGCCACTTTTCTTACTGAAATCCTTTGATGTCTGTCTTCCCCACAGACCCTCAGCTCCCAGGGGGTGCTTGGTGAACACCGTGAGGTAACACCAGCCCGTCAGCCCTCTTGGGATGTGGACAGAGGAGTGAGGCCCTGAGAGGGACATGGCCTGTTACACAGCATGTCAATGACAGAGGTGGCCTGTGTCCTCGGTCCCATGCCCTTCCCCCACCCCACCTCCCTGTGACCTCTCCCATCTTCCCTGGGCATATCTCCCTATTCCCTGCCTTAATCCCTGCACTTCCCGAACACTCCCCAAAACATCTGCAAGCTGGGATGGCCATGGGAAGCTGGCAGTGGTCTCGTCTCCCCCTTGGGGGCAGGAAGTGCCCCCCCCCAAGCTCCAGCTCTGGCCACTTGGCCTGCACCCCTCTCATCTAAGCCCCAGCCTGGGAAAGGCTCCCCTGGCCCCAGTGTCACATTCCTGACCCAGCCTTGCCAAGGGGCTAAGCTGGTGAAGGCTGGGTTAGGGGGTGGGTGGGTGGGGTGCTGGCATCCAGACTCATGGTTGGATTGGGGGGTGGGGGTACTTACGGGAACCAGCTTCCTGCCCCAGCTGCCCTCTCATCTCAGTCATGACGGAGGTCCCAGATGCAAGAGGTGGGGAGGGTGGAGAGGGTTTGGCCGGGAGGCGGCTGGCGGCCAGGGTAAGATGAATAATGACACCAGGAGGCCAGACCACTGCTGGGAAACACCCTTCAAAATCGATTCTTAGTGTGGCAAACCGACGGGTGAAGTGGGGTCTTTCGGGCTCTTTGGAGCTTGCGGGCTGCGGTGCGTTCCCCTCGGTCCTGTGGGGCTGCCATTCCCAGGGAGGCTCCATTCCTCCCCCCGCCCCCGCCCCGGGGGCCGCCCAGTTCCCAACGCACCGCGCCCGTCTGCATGGACACGGCTGCAGCCAGCCAGCCAGCCAGAGACAACAACACAATAGCAATCGTGGTGTTGTTTGCTTAGCTTTTCTACCGTGCTGTGTTCCAGGAGGGACGTGAGCCTGTTGGTGACATTTGGGTTCCATTTTGCGAATGATGGCGTGTTCTCACATAGTGGGTACACAGTAAGTGTTGGTAGGATATACTCCATCTGCCTTTATAACAGCCCTGAGAAGCGCCAAGTATTACTGGTTCTCATTTTGTAGCTGGGGAAACTGAGCTCTTGCCCAAGGGCTCCTAGATGGTGTGGAGCAGACCTGGGGCTCTCACTGCAGAGCCCACTGTCTGCAAGGGGGACGTGGGGTCTCATCATGTCAGCAGCCAGGATAGAGTGTCTTTGAGACAGAAATTGTAGACTTGTGTCACGGGCTCCAGAACAAACAGGCAACCCACCAAGGAACACTTTCTAGTGTTTGCTTATTTTTTCTTCTGATTATTACAGTAAGACATGCTTATTAGAGAAAATATAGAGACATACAAAGAGGAAAATAAACACCACCACCCAATGGTGCACACGGCTAAAGGGAAGGCAGTGGGGAGCCGTGGAGAGGCAGATATTCTGGGTTCATATCTTTGTTCTGCCCCTGGGATAGGCATGCAAATTCTCCATGACTCACTTTCCTCTTCTGTAAGATGGCGATAATAATTCCCTTCAACATCATGGGAAGACTGTGGGGATAAGATGATGATTAAAAAGTGCTTTCCATAGGACATGTGGTCAGAACTCCAAGTTTTTCCTAGGGTGTCACCATAGAAGGGGAGCTCCCCTTTCCCCACAACCATCATTCCATCACGAAGATCATGCCGCATGTACTTTTGAATCCTGCTTTAAAAAAAACTTCTTGGAGCACCTGGCTGACTCAGTTGGTAGAGCATGCGACTCTAGATTGAGGGATCGTGAGTTCGAGCCCCACAGTGGGTGTAGAGATCACTTAAAAAAATTAAAAGATCAAAATCAAAATCAATTTGTCTTGAAATAATTATAGATCCATAGGAAATTGCAAAGATAGGACAGAGAGGTTCTGTGTACCCTTTGCCCAATACCCCACAATGGTTATATCTTATAACTGTATAACTATGGTGGAATAGCAAAGCCGGGAAACTGAGACGGGCGCACTGCGCTGTATGGTTCTCGGCCACTTTACTGCGTGTGTAGGTTTGTGTAACCACCACGGTAATCAAGGTATGGAAACAAGGATCTCCCTTGTGCTATACCCACCTCTCTTTCCCCCATCAGCCCTAACACCCTGGCAAACACTCATCTGTTCTCCATCTCTATAATTCTGGGTTATTTAGAAAATGTTATATAAATGGAATCATACAGTATGTGACCTTTTGAACTTGGCTTTTTTTTTTTTAAACTCAGTATAATTCTCTAGAGATTCACCCATGTTGTTGCGTATATCAATACTTCATTCCTTTCTATCCCTGAGGAGCACGGATGTACCCCCCTCTTTGTTTAACCATTCACCTACAGAAGGGCGTTTCAGTTGTTTTAAACCTTTGGCTATTTCGAATAAAGCTGCTATGAACATTCATGCACAGGTTTTTGTGTGGGCATCAATTTTCATGTCTCTGGGATACATGCCCAGGACGGTAATTGCTGGGTTGTATGGTTAAGTGTATATTTAGTTTTTAAAGAGACAGCCAAACTATTTTCTGGAGTGGCTGTACCACTTTACATTCCCAGCAACCGTGTACGAGAGATCCAGTTTCTCCTCATCTTCACCAGCATTTGGTATTATCCCTATTGTTTATTTTAGCGGTTCTAATAGGCATATAGTGATAGCTCGTCGTGGTCTTTGTTTGCATTTCCCCAAGGACTGGTGATGTTGAACATCTTTTCGTGTGCATATTTGCCATCCCAAATCCCGATATTTTAACCAACGTTAGCCTTTGCTGCTTGTGTTGTTGCAAACTCTCCAAAGCATCATTTGTCGTGACTGCATAACCCTTCATCAGATTTAATTCCGCCATTCTCCTATTTTCCCTGTTATAAATAATGCTGTGATGAGCATCACTGTGCATAAATCATGGTCCACATACCGCATCACTCCCCTAGAACAGATTTCTCGAAGGAGAATTCCTGGATCAAAGAGTGTGGACTGTTTTCGAGGCTTTGCTACACATCACCAAATGGTCCTATGGGAGGACAATTTCCCCATAACCTCTTTTGCAACAACTGTTTTAGAGCACAGAACATTCTCAAAAGGAGGTCATACCCTGGGGCCAGGCTTTTGGAGGTTAAATCCTGGCTCTGCCACCCACTTGCTGTGTGACCTTGGGTAAGTTACTTAACTTCTCTGAGCCCCACTTGCCTCCTATGTACAATGGGGGTAATTAAAGAACCTTCATGAGTGAGCTGCTGGCCCTGGGACAGAAGATGGAAGCAACACTCCAGGTTGTTGACCCCACCTAGCTTCTGGCTCCTGTACCCGTTCCCCATGTCACCCCCAGCCTTTCCGCCAGAGCTCAGACAGTCACGCCGCTGAGACCTCCCAAATTTCCTTCTTCACTGGCCTCTCTGGGGGTTGCGTTCTTGGCCATTAGCCAGATTTCACAGCTGAACTCTGAGTGACTAATGGAAGCTGATGGCTGAAAGGCCTCTCTATTAATTGGGACCTAATCAGAGAGGGCTGCAGCCACAGCTGGACTGTGGGAAGGGTGCAGCCCGCAGCCGGTCCCCTGGTATCCCTCCTGCTACCACCACAGAAGAGGAGGTCTGAGTCCCAGGCAGTTGGGTCTTCACAGACCTTCCTTTATTCATTCCACAAAGATATATGGGTCAACCACAAGCCAGGTGCCAATGACATGGTGCAGCAGACAGCCACGTCCTGCCTTCACGGGGCTGAGAGTCTAGAAGCAGAGTCAGATGGTAACTGGTAGACAAGGCATTGTCAGCTGGTGACAAGTGCACTTGGATAATAAAGCAGAGAAGGCGGTGGAAACTTCTGGGGAGGGGCTGGGACTATGCTTGAGGAAAGGTGACTTGAGGACTTGAGCTGAGAATTTAAGGATGAGAAAGAGGGAGCCAAGCAAAGAGCTGAGGGAAGAGCATTCTAGGCAGAGGGAAGGGCAAATGCAAAGGCAGAACTTGGAGATGGAGTCAGAAATCCTGGGTTCAAAGCCAGACTGTGCACGACTTGCTGAGTGGCTTTGGGTAAGGCTGTCGCTATCCTGATGGGGTTGGACTTGCTCATCTTCCAAGCCTTAGCTTTTGTGTAAGTGAAAGCTATGAGGGCCACAAAGTGGGGTGGCGGGAGGAGAAGCTGGGTGCTGGGCAGCTTGGGCCAAGGTGCGGGAAGTCCAGCCGGAAGCCTGCTGGGCTTTGGCTGCGGGCAGGCCTGATGTCTGAGCTTCACACCTCCTGGCTAATTGAATTAGCTCTTAGCACTTTAGCAGCCAAGGCCCCCAGCTCTAGGTTTCTCACATTCAGCCAACCCTGGCAGTAATTTAGGAAAGGGTATTTCATTTCTCCCAGGCCGATGGAGAAGGTCAATGAGTGGGTGGGGCCCCTCGGGGGGTAGACCAGATGTTTCTGGGAATGGTTGGCCCTCAGATGGGAGATAAGGACAAGCAGGTGCAAACCTGAGGTGAAAATCAGTGCTTCCCTCCTGTCCTCACCCCAGGAACTCCCAGAATGATGGGGAGAGACAGCCTCTGTTTTGGGGAACTCCCTGTCTGACGGGAGAGACATAGCAGACAGAGACGAGGGAGGTAAGGCATTTACCCTGGGACAGTTCTCAGTCTGATTTTAAATCAACAAACATAAAAACACATACCAAGAGATTTATGGAAGAAATCAGACCTGGTTGCTGAGGACTCCAAGGGAGCACTGGAGATGCTTTAGTTATCCACGAATGCGGCAGGTGCTCCTTTGGGCCGGGTTGCTCATCCACCTGGGATCTGAGCAGTGGAAAGAGGCAGTGGGGCATGACGGCTTAAGAGAGCGGGCTCGGAGCCAGACTGCCTGGTTTGTACCTGGCTCCAGTACCCACACTGTGCGACCTTGAACATGATATTTGACCTTTTGTGTTTTTGCTTCTTTCGTCTGGAAAATGGGAGGTGATGGGGCTTAACTTAATCCATACCTGTAAAGAACAGTGCTTAGAACAGTGCCTGCCTGGCATGTAGAAAGTGCTGGACAAATAGCTCTTAGTTGGAGTCTTTATACTCTCCCCATTTTTCAGCTGTGCAGACAGGCTCAGGGAGGGGCGGTGGCTGCCTGGGACTTGAACCCAGACCCCCTGACTCTGTGTTGGGTCTTCTTTCCAATTCCCCATTATGGCCACATTAACAACGTCCCAGCACCCTCACAAATGTCCAGGAAGACACAGGTGCCCCATTCTGCAGATGAGGAGACTGAGGCCCCGAGAACTTTGCCTGAACGCAGGACAGTGCCTTACTCGCTGCGTGTCCCTAGACCTTGGCACACAGCACGTGATCAGACACCACTTTGTGAACTGAAGGTAGAAAGAGGAAGGAACAGACAGGGGTTGTGGCTGAGACTCAGGGCAATTTAATGTTCCCCTGGGCTGGAGCCCAGACTCCTGGGACTCCACCCCTGATCATGTGCCCCCTAGGCCAGCTTCTCCCTCCCTTTTTCTCTCTCTCTATTCCAGATCCAGATGTTAGAAGTAGGGTCCTGCCCCAGGCCCCTTTTCTGAGCAGGGGGCGATTTGTGTGAAGGCCGTGGGGAGGTGGGGGCGGAGACTGGGCCTGGACGCCGAGGCCTTATGTCCAGGGCCGTGGGGAACTTCACACCTGGCTGGGGAAGATGACAAACATGGCAGAACAGTGTCTGTGACATCCTGTGAATTAATCTGAGCGTCCTGGGCCTCGGGCAGTACACGCTGTGGCAGCAGGGGGACCCTGTCTGCAGCCTTGATTAAATCAGAATGTTCTGCTGCTCCGTACCTGTTAGTACAGCCAGGGGGGGCAGCTCAAGTGGGGAAGATGTGGCTGACACGTGAGGAGAAAGGGGCGCCAGGGTTGGGGTGCAGGGCCAGCCCAGAGAGGGCAGGAGCGGAGGGGTCTCTTTGGTCTTGGGCTCCCCATCCGGACAGTGGTGCTGCTCACCCCAGCCTCCTCCCCTGGTGAGGCAAGCTGCTCCTGGGGCTCCCGCCTGGGCGCTGGCTGAGCAGGTTCACTTGGTCTCTGCGGACCCCAGAACTAGGCATCATTGCATGGGTGCAAAGGGCACCTCCTGAACTGGGTATTGTAAGCCGAGTAGGAGTTATCTTGGGTAACTATGAGTTAACTTGGGTAACTTGGGTAACTACCATGGCTGCTAACTCACACCTCTGTGACATTTTTTTTTTAAGATTTTATTTATCTGAGAGAGAAAGAGAGTGAGCACGAGCAGGGGGAGCGGCAGGCAGAGGGAGAGGGAGAAGCAGACTCCCCACTGAGCAGGGAGCCCGATGCGGGGCTCGATCCCAGGACCCCGGGATCATGACCTGAGCCGAAGGCAGACGCTTCCCCGACTGAGCCAGCCAGGTGCCCTCCATGCCTTTTTACATATTGTTCTCTCCACCTTCTTCTTCCCCTACTGCAGCACCTGGTAAACTCCGACCCATTGTGGAAATACACGAGACCCGCCAAATGAGAGAAGCAAAGGCTTTTCATTCCGCACCTACCGCAGCAGCGGCATCAGCCACCATCCCGTGTGTTCTGGCAGAGACTCAGAGGCAGGCTGAGAAGCGGGACAGCTTTACAGTGGGGAGAAAGGGAAGGCTTCAGGGGTGCCCTGATGGGAGGCTGCCGGCATGGGGACGTGCAGGTGGGCTAACTGGAGGCAGGGCACCCTCTGTGATTGGTTAGGGGCACATACGTGGCTTTCTCTGATTGGTCCTAAGTTGGAAGTGGGGACAACAATCAGGGAAAGGTGTTGGTTACTAATCAAGTCCCAGCCATCTGATGCTAACTGTCGGAAAGTCATTGTTTAGCTTCCGGGTCCGTCCCTAGAGACGGCAACCTGGCTTCCAGCACGTCTGACTTGTAGCAGGCTGACTGGCTGGCTGGTCTGTAGGTACGGGGTTGATTTCCTGGGCAGGTTGTCGCCAGCTGTGGGTCAACATTCTAACTTTTACATGAGGTCGGGCAATTGTCCATTGCTGTGGTCAGCCTCTCAATGTCCTTCAAGAACGAGAGCCAGGGCCACCTCCTCCAGGAAGTCTTCCTAGATTCCACCAAGATCAGCACAGCGTCCTTCCGTGCTCCCCTATTCCTCCACTCTTACGGAGGTGTTGTGGCTCTTAGTTCAGACTCTTAAGGGTTTAAATCCCGTTTTCCCCACTCATTGGCAGCGGATCTTCTGAGCAAAGTGATTTCATCTCTCAGCTTCCTCGTCTGTAAAATGGAAGGTAATAATAGTACTATCATGAAGAGGAACTGACACAGAGTGCTTAGAACCCTGCTATTAGTATTATTAGCATTATTATTACCACCACCCCAGTAAGGCACCAGGGGGTGGGGTGGGGATCACTTGTTTACAAATCTCTCGCCCCTTCAGACTGTCACTTCCAGGTCCCACCCCTCCTCTTCAGCCACCCCTGGCTCCCAGGGCAGCCCAGGCACTACACAGACAATCCTCACCTGCCGACCTCATCCCTACAGAACTGGGGGCAAAAGCAGTTGCTTATTCAGCTCTGTTCTTACTGCATCGCTCAGAGTCTACACAAGAATGGGAGCCCAGGGGACGTTTCCTGAATGGATGAATGCATGAGTGAGTGAATGAATGCCCAGTGCCGTGCTAGAACAACTTCTGCCCTCCTTCTCCCCCGCCGCCCACAGGCCTAAGCAAGCCTCCTCTTCCCTGGCTCTGAAAGCTGGTGTATTTGTGTTGGGGGGTGGCTGGGACCCAGGCCCGTGGGGCGGGGGGAGGTTTATTCTGGAAGGGGGTTGAGGATGTGGGAGGAGGATGAGGTTGGGGTGCTCCATCCAAGGGCAGCCTTCTGACAACTGGAGCTCTCCAGGGTTGGGCTCCCTCCAGAAGGAATGAGTTCCCTGTCACTGGGGGTGTGTAACCAGCATCAGAGCTGCTGTGGTACCTTTGTTTTATTCACGCCCTTATTTTTATATGCACTCGTTCATCTACTGAGCGCCTCTACACGCTGGGTACTGAGATGGGCTTTAAGGATGGAGGGTGAGCAACACCGGGCGGAAAACTTCGTCACATCAGTGGTTCCCAAAGAGCAGGGTACGGAGAACCCCTCTTACTCCTCCTTGGCCAGAAGCATCCGCAGCCTCCTGGCTTTGGGGGCCAACTATTATAGAAGTTATTGCTTGGTTTCACGAGGCATTTTTGACGGAGCCCTCCATCTCTCCCTCTCTCCCCATCCCTCTCACAAATGCCAGAAGAAAAGAGAAGAGCCACTCTCTCGGAAAAACATACCCTTAACTGCAAAGAAAACCACTTCTCACTAGAAGCTACCGCGTGTTTGGATAAGTAGCTGTCACTTCAAGGTGCCAAGGAGCTCGTGAGCTGAGCCCCAGCTTGTAGGTGGGCAAATTCTGACTTTAAAGTTAAAATTTTAATTGAAGTGTGACATAAATACAGAAGGGAGCACAAATCGCAAGCATACAGCTGGAAAACTTTCCACCGGGTAAACACCCCTGTGTAGCTGGTACCCTGGTCAAGAAACAGAACATGGGGGGCGCCTGGGTGGCTCAGTCGATTAAACGTCTGCCTTTGGCTCAGGTTATCGTCTCAGGGTCCTGGCATTGAGCCTTGCGTGGGGCTCCCTGCTCAGTGGGGAGTCTGTTTCTCCCTCTGCCCCTCCCCACTGTTCGTGCTTTCTCTCTCTGTCTCTCTCAGATAAATAAAATCTTAAAAAAAAAAAAAAAAAAGAAAGAAAAAGAAACAGAACATGGCCAGCCGGCTCCCAGGGACACCCCTCACCCCATGGCCCCTTCCTCCAAAGTTAACCACCTTCCTATCAGCAGAGTCCCCCAGCACTTGGTGGGGGACAGGATTGTGTGTAGTTGTACCTTGTTCTTTCATTCTCATGGCCATGTGGCATTCTATCATTGCAAGAATGTTCAGTTCGAGGCTACTGTGAAGAGCACAGTCGTGGGCGTGCCAGTAAATGGCTTTTGGTGAACATCGGCACTCTTGGTGGACGCATGAGTAGGAGTGGAATTACTGGATTCTGGGGGAGGTGTATGCTCAGCTTTATAGATGTGGCCAGTTTTCCAAAGGGGTTACACCAGTTCACACCCCTAACAGCAGAGTATGAGGGTCTCAGTGGGTCTACATCCTCGAGAACCATAGTGTCTCCTCCCACGCTCATTCCAGAATGTAGTTCTGCTTTAGATTTCCCCAGTGAGGAATGAAATCAAGCACCTTTTCCTGTTTATTGGCCATTTGGGTATTTTCTTTTGTGAAATGTCTGTTCAAGTCTCTTGATCATTTTGCTATGACTTTCTCTATTTCTCATTTATTTATGAGAAAAAAGACTTTGTCATGTTCTGGATATGAGTCCTTTGTCAACTCTAGGCAAATGTCTCCTCCCTCTCTGAGGGCTGCGTTTTCACCTTCTCAGTGGTTTGTGACTTGAAGAGATTTTAGCCTACCTCAAGGTCACAAAGATACTCTCCTGTTTTCTTGTAAAAATTTTATTATTTTACCTTCCACGTGTAGAGCTGCTGCAGTCCATCTGGAATTGACTGTGTATGGTGTGAGGAAGGGCTTAAGATTCATTTTTTTCCCATGTGGATTTCCAGTTGTCCCAGTACCATTTATTCTAGTTGGGGAGGATGGTGTGTGTGTGGGGGGATGTGTTTGCAGAGACATGGGAGCTGCGGGAGCAGGAAGAGCAGGGTGGGGGGAGCATCTCCTTTTCCCCCATGAGCAGAGCTGTCACCTTGGTCTGTCTGTGGCATGATTGCTGCCTCTAAACCCTGGGACGTAGGGTTTGTCTTCAAACTAGTCCTTGTCAGAACCCCATGCAAGGGGCTGTTCTCAAGGAGAAGCTGCCACTGTCCCTCCCATGCTGGAGAAGCCCGGTTGCCCAAGACTCTGAAGCTCTGGGTGAATGAATTGGTACTGTGAATGCACCTTTCTGGACAAACTGTGGCTTTTACTACTTGTTCACTCACTTCATCTCCTTCCTTCTTTCCTCCCTCCCTCCTTCCTTCCTTCTTTCCTCCCTCCCCCCTCCTTCCCTCCCTCCCTCCCTCTCTCCTTCTTTCCTTCCCTCCCTCCCTCCCTCCCTCCCTCCTTCCCTCCCTCCTTCCTTCCTTCCATGGACACACTATGTAAAATCCCAATCCCCCACCCCTGGTTTCCTTCTTCACTTTATCCCTAGCACTGAGAGCCATCTGATACTATATATCTCTTTCATACATATACATTTTATTTATTTTTTTCCAAGGCTTAATTCATAGACAGTAAAATGTACAGACCTTACATGTAGAGTTTGATGAGTTTTGACAAATGGATACACCCATGTTACCATCGCCCCAGTTAAGACATGCATTTCCATCACCCCCAGAAAGCCCCCTCGTGCTCTTCCGGCGAACCCCCCCTCCAAAGGCAGCCACTGTCCTGAGTCCTATCACCATAGGGCTAGTTTTGCCTATTCTTGGGCTTCGTATGAATGGAATCCTACAGTAATTCTATATATCTCACTCATTTATCTTGATTATCTGTCTCCTCGACTAGAATCTAAGCACTGTAGGCACAGATTTTTGTTTGTCTTGCTCATTGCTGAATTCCTAGCTTCTAGAATAGTGCCTGGCACATAGCTGGCAGCAGATTTGATGAATAAAACTACAGTGTTGCCCTTTTCCTCACGTCTCTGTAATAGGGGTCAGGATGGAGGCAGTGGGATGGCCCCAAAGCTACACTGCATCCCTGCGTCCCCCGCCTATCTGCTCTCCAAATGAGGATGCACTGCCTTTGCTTTATCTTTTGTACAATGGGGGTGTGAGGGGTTCCTACCTCAGAGGGTAGGATCAAAGGAGTTAATATACATAAAACACTTTAGTAAGCTTTGATTAAATGCTAACGATTGTAATTACGTGATTAATCAACTGCTAATATGTCCTTAGAGTTCATCCAAATCAGTCATTCATTTATTTGTTCTACCAATATTTATTGAGGATCTATGTGGTGACACACACTGGTGTTATAACAGAGAATGAGATGAAGTCCCTTCTTCACAGGGGCTGGCATTTTGGTGAAAGACTGTACTAGTTGGGGTCCAGGCTAAGCTAGTAGAATAAGCAAACCAAACCAAGGGGCGCCTGGGTGGCTCAGTTGGTTAAGCATCCGACTCTTGCTTTTGGCTCAGGTCATGATCTTGGGGTCGTGAGATTGAGCCCCACATCCGGCTTCACGCATAGCATGGAGTCTTCTTGAGATTCTCTCTCTCTCCCTCTGCCCCTCCCCTGCTCTCTCTCTCTCAAAAAAAAAAAAAAAAAAAAGAATAAGTAAACCCAACAATACAGTGTCTTAAACAAATTAAAAGTTGTTTGTTTGTTTGTTTATTTACCTTGAGTAACATTCCAGAAGTAGGTGGGTCAGCTCTCCTAGGCAACTCTGCCATCCTCAATGTGTGGCTTCTACTTCTGGGTTCAATATGGTTGCCACACCTCCTGCCATCTCATCTGCAACCCAGCAAGCAAGAAGTGGGAAAATGTAAGAGAAGTATCTGTCCTTTCCCTTTAAGGCATGGCCCCAAAGGGTCCAATATCACTTTTACTTAGATCTCACTGACCAGAACTTAACTTACGTGACCACACCTAGCCACAAGAAGGTCTGGGAAATAGAATCTCTAGCTGAAGTTTGTTTTTTGTTTTTGTTTTGTTTTGAGAGAGCGAGAGCGAGGGGGAGAGCAGTGGGGAGGGGCAGAGGGAGGGAGAGAGAAATCTCAAGCAGACTCTGTGAGCTTGGAGCCCAATGCAGGGCTCGATCTCACGATCCTGAGATCATGACCTGAGCCGAAGGCAAGAGTCAGACGCTTAAGTGACTGAGCCACCCAGGCGCCCCTCTAGCTGAAGTTTTTTAAGAGCTTGGGAACTAGTGGTTTGGGGCCCTGACTCCAAATCCCCCAGGTGACCCAGGCCCCTTGTGGGGAGCTTGGGGCATCTCAGAGGTAGGACTGCCAGATTTAGCAAATGAAAATACGGGACCTCCTGTCAGTTAGAATTAAGGGGAAACAACAATATTTGGGACACGTTTATACTAAAAAGTTATTTATGGTGTATTTGAAATATTATATTTTATCCGTCATTCCCATTCAAAACTTCCTTGGGTGGGGCCTAAGTTAGTCTTCCCACTGCCTCCTCCCGCTGGGTCCAAAGCCACACGGGACAGACAGCCAGTCCACAAGATGTCACGGGAGCCCAGGGAGCGCTCAGTGCTACAGAGGGAGGCAGGGGACGGGACGCTTGCTCCCTGGGGGCACGGCCATTGGGACAAGCAGCTGCATTTGGCCATGAAGGTACATTAAGCAGAGGCTCACGGTTTGCCACGTGGGGCGGCTGGTCCTAGGGCAGCCTAGAGCTGCCCATCCCCGGGGTCTGGTCACAGCGGGCTGAGGCCTGCCTCAGAAGGCTTCTTGGAGGAGCTGAGCCTTGGACTTGGAGTTTCCCTCTGGTGCCAGGGCAAGGCCCAAGTCTGGGAATCCCCCTAGCCCCAGGTCAAATCCCAGGTCTGCTCCTTCCTAGCTGTGTGACCCTGGGCAAATCCTTTCACCTCTCCAAACCTGGGTTTTCTTATCTGTAAAATGGGGATCCAGACAGAACCCACTTCACAGCGTGGTGAAGACTGGCGGACACATGCTCACGCGACGCTCCTGGCGCACATTTATCTTGCAAAATCAGCTCTGGACTAATGTCTCTTGCTGAGTTGTTTTTACTGTTTTTATCGAGGCTTTGAAGGGAACAAAGGATGGGGGATTGGTATGCAGGAGGCAGCGGGGCTCACGAGAGGAAGGGGGCTCACAAAGATGTGAGAGGGGCTGGTCATTGCCTTGGCCACCCAAGGGGGCTGGCACCTCAGGGTTGCGCTTGGCTGGGGACAGATCAGGGCCAGCAAGCCCCTGAAGGCCAGCAGCACTGTCCCTTCTCGTGTCCCCACGCCTGTGCCCCTCGGTACCCCTCTCACCCAGTCCCGTGTGCCTCTGCTGCATCCCAGCCCACCATGGCCACGGCCACGGCCACGGCCACACTGTGGAATTTCCAATTTTCAGCTAATGTGCGGGTCGTGACAGAGGCTCAGAGGCCCTGGTTGGACATAATGGCAGAAGAATTGTAAATGTTGCCCTGAGTGAATGGCAATGAGGAAGGGCAGGGAGGGGACATTTTCCATCGGCCGCGTGGCAGAGCCCGGGAATACATTTTCTCTCGGAGTGTGTCGCATTAGATTTCCAGAGGTGCTCGGGCTCCAGGTACATGTCATTAGTAACAGTTTGGGCGATAATGAATCCTTTTATTTCTTTTCCTCACAGCTCATGAATACATAACAAGGCCCCGCTCAGGCGCATCTGGCCTGGGCCCCGAGCCTCCTGCCACCTAATCTCGTCCCGCTCCAATATCCAGGCGACCCAGCTGGGGCCTGCCTTAAAGGAGCCGCATGCCCTTTCCTGCCTGGGGACTCGGGCCGGCTGAGGGGCCGAGCCCTGGGCTGGCCGTGGCCGCTGGCCGAGGGTCGGGCACCACGGAGACCCAGGACGCGAAGGGGTCCCCAGGTCCTGACTCAGTCATCAGCACCCCAAAGTGCATCCAGCAGGCAGTCAGCCATGCTGCTTGGTGAACAGAGGCTGCCTGGCTGGGGGAGGGCCGTGCGAAGGCTTTCTAAGGCTACCTCGTCGCAGCTGGCCAGTCCCTCTACCAGGTGGGATGGGGAGTTTGCGACCCCCTCCTATAGTGAGGCCTGGAAGTGTGGGGGCTTCACCTGGGACTCCAAAAGGCAGACCGAGGCAGAGCCCAGCTCGTCCCCAGCTGGCCATCGCCTAGGGAGGGTTCCAGGGAAGGGCGTGTTATCAAGTGGTTCCCGGCGTTACAAAATGTTTGCTACCGAGAATTCTGTTTCTCCATCCGTCGTGAATCTGCACAGCTCTGTTACTTTACTGAGCAAATGCTTCGGGGAAGAAAGGAAGCGTGAGTTTTTTATAATCGCTTTCCCAGATGTCTACACCCTTTGGACCCACTCTATTTTTCTTCATGGTCCTGTCAGGTCCTCACAGCCTCAATCGTATCTCCCGTTACGTTACCGTTGTTTACTGTCCCACTGGGACGGGAGCTCCGCGAGCGCAGGGCCATTGTTCTCGGCTGGATTGCCAATGCCAAGGATGATGCAGGTGGTCAGCAAACACGTGCAGAAGGACGAGGCAGTTTCCGCCATGGTCACGGTCACGATGCCCGAGAGGCCTGGCCGCTGGACTCCGCTGGCCCTAGGAGGACAGACCAGTGGCAGGCCCGGTAGAAGCCCCCGGCCTCCAATCAGGGTGCGGCATCGCGTCTGGGCTTGCTCTCGAGGACTCTTGGGCTGTGTCCAGGCCTGGGGGCCTCCTGGACGTGGCAGGGTGGGTGGAGGAGGGAGGGGGCAGGCCAGCGTGGCTTCCTGGCGGGAAGAGTGGGGCTGAGATGACAGCCTCTCTGCTGATGGCCTGGGTCTCGGCTCTCCTGTGGTTCTGCCTCGGCCAGGGGCGCCTACCCGCCAGAGCCCCAGAGTCCTGGTATTTGAAGGCCGCTCTGATGCTGGGACCAAGCCCGGGACATCCCTACTGAGTGCCTGCCGTCTGCCGCGCAACACTGTGAGCACGTTAAAACGCTAAAAAACTCAATTCCTCTGAGTGGCGGGTATTATCGTGAGTCCCATTTAGCCACAGAGACACAGAGAACTCAGGCAACTTGCCCAGGGACGCACAGCATTGAACGGCAGAGGTAGGATTTGAACCCAAACCGTCGGGCTTCAGCGTGCAGGCTTGAGATGGCCAGAGACTGTCCTGCTTTTCTGACGTGGCTTCATAAGAAGCAGTATTATGAGTACCGTCTCCCCACAGCCAGCCAGCCTGTCTTTCTGGATCCGCTGAACACAGAAACTCTACAGTTTCGCTCCTAAAGCCGAGTGGTGTTGGTGTGAAGTCTTGAATGGACCAGGGGCCTGGGCAGCAGCGTCTGGAGGTTAGCCGTGGGGGCCCAACAGTCAGGTAGACCTGGATTCTGGATCCGCTTGGATCGGCTACTTACGGCTGTATGATTTTGAGCAAGCCACTCTGCCTCAGTTTCCTTGTCTGTAAAATGGGGGTGATACGGTACCACACCAGAGGGATGCGGGAGAGAGCCATGTGCCAACTCATGGGAAGCTTGTAAAGCAGTGCCCACGAAGCTCAGTAATTGTTAGGTTATTTTACAAAAAAGCATGAGGGGGGGAGGGGTGGGACTCAGGTTAGAGCTCCAGCACGGCCTCATCATGGCGCTCACCTGTCATCACCTCTTTTCTTTTTTTTAAGATTTATTTATATATTTTAGGGGGAAAGGGGTAGAGGGAGAGAGAGAGAGAGAATCTCAAGCAGACTCTGCGCTGAGCGTGAAGCCTGATGCGGAGCTCGATCCCACGACCCTGAGATTACTACCTGAGCTGAAACCAAGAGTCGGACTCTCAACCGACTGAGCCACCCAGGCCGCACCCTGTCCTCACCTCCCCCATCCTCATGGTCACTCCCCAACTCCACTGTCATTGTATTCCCACCGCAGGCCCCAACACGCACTGACCTGGGACCAGAGGCGGGTGCCTGGAATAGCTGCAGCCCCATCTGGCCGAGGGCAATGGCATGCACCTGCCTCGGATGCGCTGACGCCGCGCCATGCCGCCAGGAATGCGGAACCTGCTCAGGACGCGGGTCTGGCTGGGATCACCCACGGTGTCACACGCTCAGTCCCCAGACTCTAACCTGATGATTACTGAATACCTACTATGTGCCAAGTCCTGGGGCTAAGTACTTTGCATTTATAACCTCACGTAATGCTCGCAAAATTCCTGTGGGGAAGGCATCATTAGTCCTATTGTATAGATGAGGAAACTGGGGCTCAGGGAAGTTAAGAAATTTGCCCAAGGTCACACAGCGGGTGTTAGGAAGAGCCTGGACTCAAACCTGGGTCCGTCTGACCCCAAAGCCCATGATCTTAGCCACTGTCTTTCCTCCACCCACCCATCTCTGCCTCTTGTCTCTGAAATTCCACTGCAGCTAGGAAGCCTTCCTAGATTGGAGGACAAAGGAGGAATAAATGTCCCTTGTCTCCTTGCCATCATCTGTATCCAGTCATTCGTGGCCCGAGGCTTGTCTTATGTAGACTTTGTGCAAATCTTGCACCAGGGCCAACCCCTCTCAGGGGCGTAGCTCAGAGCTGAGTGTCTGGAGGGCAGGTGGGAGTGGAGGGTCAGTGCCTCCGTGTCCAGGCCCCTTGGGGTGACAGTGCCCTTGGCCTCGACCTCTCCACACCTGACTTCGCCATTTGCACTGTGTACTTGTCGGGAGAAAGCATCGTCTGGGGAATGTACACCCTTAGGGGAGAAAAAGGCCTCAATCCCAGCCCCAGTTTGTGCACTTATTAGCTCTGTGACTTTCGGGCAAACAGCCCCTCTGTGACTCAGTTTCCTCATTTATAAAAAAGGGCACCGTGATGCTGCTTCCCGTGCTTTGAGATTGGTGGTCACTCTGGGATTTCTTCTCTTGGTCCAGCCCTCCCCCAGTGCAGTGACGCCTCCCACGGTGAGGACCCCCACCCAGGCCCTGCACAACCCCACCGGCCTCACTGTTGACTTTGGCACTCGGCCCTCACCTGGCCTGCCGTGACCGGCCTGGAATTTCAAGCTGAATTTGATTTGACCTGTTCCGCGGGGCTGGCCCCTAAACCAAACCATATTCCCGCCGAGCCCTCAGTGCCCAGTGTTCCCCTGAGAGGAGGGGACGGAGCCTGGCTGGGCCACCGCCTGGGGCCACCTTCGCCAACCCCTGCCCGGCGCTGCCTCCTGAACTAATTCCATAATCCTGCCTCCCGCCGGGCCCCAGCGGCTCAGGAAGGGTTCTCTGGCCTGCTCTGATCCCACCTTCCTGCTCAGCCTGGACCTGCAGCCCCTCGGCCCCTCACCCGCCCATACCAGGGCTCTTCTGAGGTTCTGAAACTCATTTAGGTCCCGTGCTCTGCTGCCTTGGCTTCCCCGCCGCCCTGGACCCCCAGCTAGGCTCTGTAACAGGATCCACATGTTCCCTCCCCTGTCCCCAGGGGCCCTAGAACAATCTGTGACAGTTGGGGAGCCAGAGGGGGCAGGCAGAGCTGCAGGCACTGCTGGGGTAGAGAATGAAAATGGGGTGTGAGGGCCGGTGGAGGGAACACGGAACGTGCCCTGGGGCGGGCATCTCTGTCCAGGCAGCCACACCCTCCCCCAGGAAGCATCCTCATCTCCCCAGTTGAGGGCTGGAGTTCCCGTGTTTGCTGGCTTCGGGACCCTGGGTGGGTTGTGGGCCTCCCGGAGCTCATCTTCCTCCCCGACTGAACCAGCTCTGACCTCCCAGCGTCGCTCCAAGACCATGGAGGTGAAGGGCTACTTTGGCACGGGAGCCTGGCACATAGTAGGAATTCACCAAACAGTCTTGGATGAGTCACCCTTTCCCTTGGGTCTCAGTTTCCTCATCTATAAAATGGGCATAGTAGTGCCTACCTTTCAGGGCTTCAGGGAGAACGGGCACATAGTAGGAGTTCATCTTCTGGCAGGTGCTTCTCTCTTGCCTTCCAGCGTCACTGGCCAGCACCTAGGCGGCCAAAGGAGGGGCGGTGCACCTCCAGGAGACAGCTTCTGAAGGTCTGGACTGGCTCGGGGAGTCCCTCAGCCGATGGGGAACTCGGCACAGAGACCAGGTGTACCTGGCCTAAAGAGGCCAGTCCCTTCTCCTGCCTGGCGCCGGCTCCCCCATCTGAAACGTAAGATCTCTTCCAACCCCAGAACACAATGGGTGCTCAGTACAGACCTGCTAAACAATACTCAGAATGCCCCCCACCCTCTTCTTCTTCCTCCTTCTTCCCCTTGCCCCTCCCAGAAAGCAAGGGCCCCTTGGCTTGACCCCCTCCACCCTGCCAGCTCTCACGGGCACCCGTTTCAGTGCTGACACTCAGCAGAGGCGGGACTGAGGACCGGGTGATGGGCAGGAAGGCTGGCCCTGGGGAGCCAAATGGCCTCCCGGGCCCCTTGCAGAAGAAGCTGGGGGGACAGAGTGGGAGCTTATGAGCTTTGGTGTGGTGGGGACCTCAAAAACTCATTCGGCCTCTCTCTGCATCTTAAATTCCTTCCTGGAAATAGGATAAGAGTAGCTACCAAGTGCTGAAGCTTCCCAGGGGGCAGGTCCTGTGTTCGACTCCTCCCAAGCCAGTTCTCCTCCTCCCACAGCAGCATCCAGGAGTCTCTGAGTGGTTCCCAGACGGCAGCTTGTTAGAGATGAAAATTATCCCGCTCCATCTCGCTGAATCTGAAACTCTGGAGCTGGGGTCCCTGGTCTGTGTGGCAAGCCCTCTCGGTGACACGTGCTGGGAACTCAAGCATGAGAAGCACAGACCTCCACCATCCTCATCCTCACCATCTTCACCCCAGGACCTCTGAGACCGGCCCTGAGCGAGTCCTTCCCCTCCCCCACGGACCACAGGGGACTCCCCGCACTTCCCAGTGTCTCCAGTGCTAAGGGCTATGCCCTTCCCTGGTCTGGAAGCAGCAGCTTGTCACCAAACACCTGTGAGGTCCCTGCCAGCAGATGTCTGCCCGCCCCCTAGGGCATCCCCAGTCCACACGTACCCCGGTCTCTGTGATGGGCCAGGTGCCAGCCCACCTCCTTTGTGAGTGGAGGAGTGCCCCACAGCTGTCAACAGGACACTCTCCACGCCACCCTCTACTTTGTGAGGCAGCGAAATGAAGTGATTTAAAGCATTGATAGCCTGGGCTTGAATCCTTCGTCTTCCGCTTACCAGCTGTGTGTCCTCAGATATGTTTCTTAACCTCTCTGTGTCTGTTTCTTCTCATCCTTAAAGCAGAGATACTAAGACCCATTTCTAGGATGGTTGCGGAATTAAAGATGATAATGCGGGTAAGGCTGAGAACGCCTGTCACGTAGCATGCACCATAGACATGTTAGAAATGATGGCTCTCTGGGCCCTGTCCACCCACACCCTCAGCCTTCCCTGCTCCTCCTGTCCTTCATGTACCCCGCGCACCAGCCAGTCTGGGCTGCTGGGAATCCCTGAACTGGCCAGTTTTTTTTTCATGCCTCCATCCCTTTGTACATGCTGTGACCTCTAACTCTGACCTCTTCACCTGGAAAACACCTGCTTGCTCACCCCTCCCCTCTGCCTTGCTCCCTGTCTCCAATCACAACCCGATGGGCTTTGCTGCCTGCCCCCTCCACCACATACACATGCACATCCTCGGATGCCCCCTCCTCCAGGACTTCAGCCTCTGGGTGCTTAAATGCTTAGCTGGATGCCTGCCTCCTGTCCTAGGTTGTAAGTTCCCTGAAAGCAGGGTCTGACTCTTATTTCCATATCCTGGGTCTGATTTTTGGTGGGTGTTTAATAAATGTTCATGGAGTCCAACTTAGGAGTGGATTTTTTAAAAAAATGAATTAAAGTTACAGGGGCTTACAAAGGTCTTCAAGATACAGTGAGTAAAACATCAAACTGGCAGGAAAAATACATATGATGTTGTCCCATCTCTTCACTTTCTGCAAACCGCATTTCTGCGTACATGCTGAATGCATGGAAAGGACTCTGGAAGTGTAAATGGCAAAGTGATAACAGGCATGGTGTTGGGCAGGGAGACTAATTTCAGTGGTGGATGAAGGGGGCTCCATCACCTTGTATGAATTCTTACAGAGAGAATGAATCGAGGTGTGAGCTATGTGTTAAAAACAAATAAAATAGTTCTCCTCCTGTAAAAAGTTTGATGTGGAACCCTTCCCTCACTGCTCCAGACTCCAACAGAATATGCCCTTTCCACCACAGGGCCTTTGCACCGACTGTTCTTCCTGTCCGGAAAGCACTTCCCCAGCTTCTCTGAGGTCAGGAACTGTGGCCCTGTTGTGGTTCCCTGCTGCACCCCAGTGCCCAACACAGCTCGGGGACGTAGTAAGAGCTCATGTAATATTTGTCAAATGAATAAACTCCTATTTAACAGCCTTTTTCTTGTTCTTTTTTTGTCCAGTGTTCTTGAGCTTCTCCCTCTCTCTCCCTCTCTTTCTCTAGCTTCCCTAGTCTAAATCTTAACCATCAAATACATCCCTGCCCGTGGAGCCCTGGGACTCTCGCTAACTCAGTCTCCCTTAGAGATTGTCTGATGGTGCAAACAAGCTTCTCAGGCAACGGCAGAGAAGAAACATAAGTCAAATCCCGTGAAACTAAAAGCTACTCAGGAGAGATGGCTCAGAGCTTGTTCTAATGAGCATGTGGCTGGTGATGACTGCCCATTTGCGAGTGCTTTCAAGACCAACGTGCTCTTTGTTTTCCTTACATTTCAAAAAATTCCAAGTTTTATTTATTTAGTATCATGCATTCATGTGATTCAGAATCCTAAGGACAAAGCATCTGTCTCTGTCCCCTTCTCCGGAGGTAACCAATGTAGCCAGCTTCTCATATAGCTTCCAGAGATTTCTCACACATGTACAAGCAAGCATACTACGTATATTTTTTCCTCTTTAATACACAGACGCTGGTATACCACACACATAGTTCGGCACTTTTATTATTACTATTTTTCACCTCGCTGGATCTCGTGGAGCTCTTTCCATTCTTAGTGACTACAGAGCATCCACATATTGCTTTCCTGCGGCAGGGAAAGGACCCGTGCCTTCTTAGGAGCAGTGGTCCAGTTGCTATTTACAGGCTCCTGCCTGGTGAGCTGTGCTTGGTGGTGGTGAAGGTCAGAGAGACTGGGGCTTGGATCCCAGTTCTGTAGCAGCTCCTGGATGAGCCACTTAATCAGAAGAACCTCAGGGCACATGTCTCCAAAGGGCGACCGTCCCACTCACCCCCGCCTCGTGAGCTGTTGCCAGGATTAAACAACGTGATGCACGTTGGGGTCTTCGCTCTTACATATAAGGTGTCTGATAAATGGTGGCTGTCATGACAGGAGTTATTAATGATAAAAATAGGTGTTATTGCCCAGTCCCTATTGCTCAGCCAGATGAGGATTGCTGGAGGTGGTGATGCTAGTGTCTTGTTGAAATGACCCTCTGCTTAGAAGGAGCCTTACCGATGGTTCATAAATGATGGCCTTGGCATATTTGCACAGGAAGGGCCCTGGGAGGGGGACATCCACCCCATCAGGGTGTGGGGATGGGGGAGGCGGGGGTCACCAGATGAGCCCACGAGTTCTCCCCGTGCAGCGTGGTGAGAGCTTTCCTCTGCAGTGTTTCGTTTGTTCTTAGTCACTGGACACACTCAGGCTTGAAGCTTTGGGGAGTTTATTAAATTACTTGCCTCCATTTTCCTCTCTCTGGCCTGGGGCAATGAACCAGTCTGCATGATGCCATTCTCGGTGGCAGGCCCGGGAGCTTTCACCCTGCCCCTTCCAGTCTAACTTCTAGGCACGCTAACGTGTTGGAGACCATATCACAAAGTCAGTTTTCTGTCCTAAGTTATTTGGATCATCATTGGATTATCAGATTTTCTCTTTGTTCTTGAAGATGTTGTAAATGACCATTAAAATGTCTGCAAAGCAGCTCATTGAGTGGAGATACCGTATTTATC
This sequence comes from Halichoerus grypus, assembly GCF_964656455.1. Lineage (NCBI taxonomy): Eukaryota > Metazoa > Chordata > Mammalia > Carnivora > Phocidae > Halichoerus > Halichoerus grypus. The sequence goes on from NC_135716.1 coordinate 174,079,542, forward strand.
CTTAACCATCCCTCTATGCTTGGACCTTTGGGTTCTTCTCATTTTATTTCATTCTCCTGGCCTCCCCGTGGAGAGAGCTTTGCCCCCATCAGAGGTTTTTCTCCCTGAGGCTGGGATTCCCAGGAGCGGAGCACCTTGGCCAACAACTATGATGTTGTTTATCCCCCATTCCCCACCCCATCACCTCCGCTCAGCTTTGTTTTATTTTTTTTTTAAAGATGTATTTACTTATTATAGAGAGAGAGTTGGGGAGAGGGGCAGAAGGAGAGAGAGAGATAATCTTAAGCAGACTCCCCGCTGAGTGTGGAGTCTGACACGGGGCTCGATCCCAGGACCCTGAGATCACATCCTGAGAAGAAATCAAGAGTTGGATGCTTAACCAACTGAGCCACCCAGGCACCCCTCAGCTTTGTTTTAATACGTGGCTTTGCAAATCCTGCCTTTCTAACAGGATTCTGACACCAATTTCACATTTGTTTTCCCTTTTGTTTCACATTTTGTTTTACCCAAGGCCATCAGAACCTGGCACAAGTGACTTCCCGAGGCACCCAGGATGGCCCTGGGAGGCTGGGTACCACCCTGCTGTTGAAGCAGCATGGTGGGGGATAGACCCCCCTTGCCATGTGCAGCTGACCTGTGTTCCAGCCACCACCCTGTCCCCTTCACTTTGTAGCTCTGTGATCTTCTAGAATATCTTAGCCACTCTGAGCATCTGTGATCTTTAAAAATAGGGCTAACCCTCCACTCATCTGAATGTTGGCTGGTGGTTTCCGAAGGCTGGTGCAGTTCTAAGTGGACTGTTGATTCACTCATTCGTTTACAATAAACAATTAATTAATGCAGTGTCCGGCTCTGAGTTCGATTCCTCATTCTCCACGGGTCCTTCTCTACTCACTGGTTCAACAGAGCAGTGAGCTGGGCTCAGACAGTCACGGGCTAGAGTCCTGCCTCTCTCCGTAATTAGCGGTGCGACTTGGGCATGTCAGTGAATCTCTCTGATGCTCTGTGTTCTCTTCTGGAGATTAGGAACAATAATAGAGCCAGTAAACATACAGTGTATATAGAATACTTTTAAGCACCCAGCAAATGTTAGCTATAATAATAATTAGATGCTATTATGTTACATAAGATCTCAAACAACTTCTAAGGGGGGTCATTTTGCCCCAGGACCAGGATGACCAAATGCCTTAACTATGTTCAAGTTGCATGGGTGTGGAGGTAGGGGGCGGGCTGATCCGCATGCCCCCAGGAAGGTTCCCCAGGGCTCGTTCAAGGGGCTAGTTTGCGCTCCCAGGGGCAGGGAGGCCACCGGGGGCTGAGTGCCTTCCTGCCCGTGACTCAGAACCAGACACTGGGAACAGGTGAACCAAGATTCAAGGACCTCGCTGGAGACTAGACAGACTGAACGTCTAGGCAGTGCCCGAGCATTAGAATAATGTCATAATCAAGGGTGACGATGTTATAATGTTAGGATGTTAAAATGATTCAATGTTAGAATGTGTGGCTATTACAATAATAGAATGTTATACTAGAAGAACTTTGGCTTTGGAAGGGCAATTAAAGAGGATGTGGTCTTTCGCTGAAACTGCCGGCATGCAAAGCTGCAGGAAAAAAATGTAATATGACCTTCCTAGGGGTTGGTGGGGGGCGGGGGGTTTGACAGAATTGTGAGAGGGAAGATTCAGAACTGAGCTGGTACCATTTTTATATTTGTGTTTTATAATTACAAATATATAAAATATATTATAAATATATAAATAGAAATCATTATATATCATTATTTTACATGTGAATTATGTAATTGCAGTTTTTATATTCTAGCATGCACTTGGGAACAGATTGCAAATTTAGAATGCGATTTTGAGTGAGATGAAAAAAGTTTGACCATTTAAATGAACGTTGGTTTGGGGTGGGCTGTTTGGGGTTATTTGCCCACCCTGCGTGCCCCTGGGCATGGACACTCACAGTCCCTTTCCCCTTCCTTGGGAGGCTCATGGAAATGTGTGTAGACGGCTGATTTCACGTCAGCCCCTTCATTCTATAGGTGAAGATGCGGAGGCCCAGAGACAGCAAATGGTCTGGCCAAGCCCTGTGGGGGCTTTGCAGAGCCCTGAGTGGAATCTGACTCCTGATTATGCGTTCCCCACCCCCTCCCGCACCCCTGCTGCCTCAGCAGCTCCCCGAGTCTTGGTCTGACCAGAGTGGCATGGGGGAGCTTGGTAACCCTCCTTCCTGTACTTGGCATCCGTGAATTCTGGTTTGGAGGAAGGCTAATTGTATACATGTCAAACTCAACCCATTAGCTGCTGACTTGCCTTCGGTTCCAAGGTTATAGCTTATGTATACCTTTGCACTGAGAAAATAAATAATTGGGAAAAGGTGGTCATCTGGTCTGCCTTGAGCACTTGAGTTTTGCAGTTTTTGAGAGCCAAGAAGCTTGGGTTCAAATCCCAGCTCTGCCACTTCCTAGCTGGGGGATCTTGGGCAAATGACATAACCTCTCTGTGACTCAGTTTTTCCATTTGTTAAATGGGGTTAATAGTGATCTCATAATAGTGTCATGAACATTAAATGAGATAAAGAGCCTCAGCATGATGCCTGTAACAAGTAAGTGCTTAATAAACATTATGTTTACAATAATATTCTGTCATAGCAAGACTTCCTGCTTCTACTCCACTCCCAACACTGTCCCCGGATACTCACACATGTATGTTCCGATACCCTGGGGTGTGTTCCGGGCATAGAAACATGGCTCACCCCCAATTACCAACAATTTTCTAAGTGATACACATTATGGAGCTCAGGTTTTCTTGATGAACTAGGAAGATTTTTTTTTAAATATCTCAAAATCCCTTAGCAAGCTGGAGCCACAGCGCGAGAGCGGGCGTTCACGGCTGCTGAAGGCCTGCCATGTGCTGTCAGAGTTAATTCTCACAGCCTCCACGCACAAGTATCATTACCTCCATCTTACAGATGAGAAAACTGGGCAGAGACCAAACTGGCCAAGGTCGGAGAGCAAAAAAGAGGTAGAGACGAGACTTTGTAACCCCAAATGGTTGATCCTAAAACCCATTCTCTTTCCACCAAGATACCCCGTTTTGCTTTCTGAGCCAGAGAATGACCCAGTCTTCATCTGGCCCTGGGGTCAGGAAGGGGGTGGGAGGGTGGAGTGTAGGGATGTGGTCCAAGTTCACAAAGTCCCATGAAGTACCTTCCAAACAAACAGCTGGAAGACACGGCCCTGGGCCCAGAATTGCTTTGGTAATTTCCTGCATTGGTCTTTGATACCTGGTTACTTCCTCTGTAGGATGTTGAGTTTGTCCTCGTCAGCGAGGTCCTCCACACAGGGCAGTTGCAAGATGGGACCGCGTCAAAGCAGGTGCGAGTGCTCCAAACCAAAAGCAAATGTGCAAAGTATAAAGCAAAGGGCTCTACGCTCTGCTTCTTATCATAGATGTTTCTCCTGAGGCTCCGTTTACATCTCAGAGAGAAAGTGGGAGGGCAATACTGCTGAGCCGGGGAGAGGGGCCAGACTCTCAACTAACCCAGGCTGGGCTGGGGAAGAGCTGGTATTCCCCTGGAGGAGGGAAAGGCCCCATGCAGCTGGACTGAGAGCGAGAAGTGGAACCACACAATGGAGTGGAACCGAGTCCCAAGGGTGGCGGGGGAGGGGAGGGCACTGGGAGTGGGGAAGCCCACCCAGCAGGCCATGGCCAGGGCAGGAGGCTCAGAACCAAGACCAAGAACCAAAGGGGTGGTTGAGGTCTGCTTTTCGGTGGCCTGGATGCAGATCTAATGGCTCAAGAGGTCCACCCAAAGCTCAGACCACAGGGATGGGTCATTCACGATGATAGGCTTACAGACACAGGGAAGAGACGGATTAGCCTAGGAATGACCTTCATGAAAGTCACCCAGCTTGGGCAGGGGACAGAGACCCCCTACCCTGGGAGTTGAGACCCACTGGCCGCCTCCCCTGTCCACTCCTGCTGAACCCCAAAATTCCCTGTCTAGCCCATGGGGCTGGAGCGAACCCCAGGCAGCGGCTGCTCATCCTTCCGTCTCCAGCCATAAAAAGACAACAGAATGGAAAAATAATTAAAAAATAACAGTGGAGGTGGGGGGCACGTTGGTAGGGGAGAGAGCTGGGGGCTGGGGAAGCGATTTCCAGAGAAGAGACGGGTGGAGGGTTGGAGTGGCTGGCGTTGAGATAACCAACAGATGCGATTCTTCAGATAAGCGTAGCAATTTAGATAAATCTCAGGCTTTGGAGCTGGTCGCCTGCGTCTGCCTTTTTTCAATTTTATCTCTGAGCCAAGGGAGGGGGAGGGGGAGGGCAGGGAACTCCGAGGGGTGAGGAGATGGGAGGAGGGGAGGGCAGGGAGGGGGGCCAACTTCATCTTCGGGGACTTTGGCTTTTCTTTTTAATGTGTTTTTCCCAGAAGGTGGGAAATGCCAACACACACTCGGAGACCTAGAAGGCGGCCTCTGTTTTTTAAAAAGCGGCGGACAAAAATCAAAATATTTGAAAATGTATTTCATGGTAATTATGTCATATTTCATGGGCTGGTGCCACTACTGAAAGAGAGGCTGAATGCCTTAATTTGTATAGAAATTGTAATCATTTGTTCATTTCAAGGTGAAAATTGCATTTTTTAATTTAAATTGTATCCTGCATGATAGTCTATTATCTAGTAAAATTGTCTCCATGTCTGAATGCCTTATATGCAGCTGCAATGCTTGTTACAAATCCACTTATATTCATAAAAGCAGGTGGACATCTCAGGAAATGGAAGCCGTTGTGTGTGCGTGCGCGTGTGGATGCGTGTGGATGCGTGTGGATGCGTGTGGACACGGTGGCCCCTCTTGCCTGGCTCTCACTCCCGCCTTCTCGTCCTCCTTCCACCCCGCACCTCTGACTCTCATGTCAGCATTTCCAGATCTACTTAACAAATGAGAGTTAGTTGGAATAAATGAGGAATAAATGCACAGTGCGGAAGAGCAAGCCTCGGTCCGAGTCCAGGGGGCCGGGCAGGGTTGGGTCTCCCCCTTGTTGTGTGCCCTTCCCTGGGCAGCTTGCCGCCTTGACGATCCCCACTCTGGGCCTGACTGCCCGACTCTGAATCCTGGTTCTGCCCCTGGCTAGCTGCGCTCTGGGACTTAGTTTCTTCACCTTTAAAATGGGGTAACAACAAAATCTACTTCTGGTCATTGTCAGCAAGCCATGGCGGGGGTGGGGGGACAAATCTGCCTGCCACCTGTCTATGATCTGCCAGCTGAGAGTGGCTTTTAGATTTTTTAGTGGGGGAAAAATAAATCAAAAGAAATGATAGGAAATAACCTCAAATTCAAATTCAGGTGTTTATAAATAAAGTTTTATTGGAACACAGACATGCTCATGTGTTTACACATGGCCGCCCTCCCGCCACATCAGAGCTGAGTAGTTGTGACAGAGACCGTAGCCCACAAAGCAGAAACTACGTCTTTATAGACAAAGTGTGCCCATTCCTAAAATAACATAAGTAAAGTGCTTAGCCCAGCGTCTGGCGTGTCTAGGCATCCATCCTCATTAGCAGTTACGACAGGCTGGGGACTTAAGGAAGTTTGAGTGTCCAGAAGAAAATCAACTAACCAGTATTTCTGTGGCAACAGTTACCATCTACCCAGCTTACATATGTGGTATGTACTGGTCAAAGATACAGAGTTTCTCTCTGGGGCAAAAACTGGAAATGGGGACCTTGTTTTCCCCCGAGGAATTTCATACAGGGTTTTCTTAAAAATTCTATGACTTTTTTTAATCCCTGGGATGTCAGAAGGGGTTCTGGACCAAGAGTTAGATACTCTATCCATCCACTTCTCTGGGGCTTAGTTTCCCACCTGTAAAATGGGTCCCTTCCAAGGGGCGTCTGGGTGGCTCAGTCGGTTAAGCATCTGACTCTTGATTTCGGCTCAGGTCATGATCTCACGGTCATGGGATCAAGACTCCACAGCGTGGAGGCTGCTTGAGATTCTCCTTCTCCCTCTCTCCCACCCCCTGCTTGCATGCACTCTCTCTCTCAAAATAAATAAATAAAATCTTAAAAAAAAAATGAGTCCCTTCTAGCGAAAGGTCCAGCTGCAAGTGCCTTATGACATGTGCAAAGGGTCAGCATGTTCCTGGCATATGGCAGCTGTCCAGATGGTCTTTTTCTTCCTCTCCTTTCACTGGGGTAGGTTCGGTGGTCCCTGCAGGACCTTGTTCAGGAGCACCAACTACCCATCTTTTAGTCCATCCATCCATCCATCCATCCATCCATCCATCTATCCATCCCTCCCTCCGACAATTTCCAAGCATCTCCTATGTCCCAGGCACTGTCTTGGAGGAGGCTCTGTTGTGGTGTCTCTCAATTCCAGGCTACCTTGGGCAAAGGAGATAGAAAATCTGCACTCAAACACAAGCTGGGTGTCCTTTGGTGAGTGACTTCATCTCTGAGCCTCATTTCCCCAACCCCAAAAACCATTGCCCTCTCCCTCACAGGGCTACGGGGGAGTGCTAGAGATGGTGTGTGTCAAATGCCTCGGAAACTCTACAGAGCCACGCAATTGTTATCTAAGGATTTACCTTCCCCAGGAGTCAGGTCGGGGATGACTTGCCCAAGGCCACACCGGGGAGAAAGGAACGCAGTTAAGTTTAAGGCCAATGCTTGGTGTTACAGATTGGATGCCTATGTCCCCCCACACCCCAGTTCCTGTGTTGAAGCCCTAACCCCACTGTGATGGTATTTGGAGATGCGGTTTTTGGGAGGTAATTGGGGTTAGATAAGGGTGGGTCCCCCACGATGAGATTAGCGCCCTTATAAGAAGTGGAAAGATGCTGGAGTCCTCTCTCTCCATGCGCACCCACCAAGGAAAGGCCACGCGAGTACACAGCTGGACACAGTCTGCAAACCAGGCAGAGAGTTTGCACCGGAACCCAACCACACTGGTACCCCGATCTCACACTTCCAGCCTCCAGGACTGTGAGAAAATAATCATTTATTGGGTTTAAGGTAATTTTGTATAGAGTCCAAGCAGACTGAGACACCCAGGTTCTTAGCCCCCCCACCCCACTTCCTCCCTGGAGGAATTTTATGAAGGGAAGAGAATGCTAGCTTTGTTGTGTAGCCTGGAGGAAACTGGGGTTTGAGGGAGTCAGGGGTGGGGCTCTGGGGCCTCAGTTTCCCCATTGGTTGTCAACACCAGCTGTGTGACAGAACCAACAGGGGAGCTAAAATAACAATAACAATAACAATAACAATAACAATAATAATAAACATGCCTGAGCGCCATTCCCAGAGGGTCTCCTGTATGGGTTTGGGAGGGGCCTGGACGCCAGGGCGTTTAGTGCCCCTCCCCTGCCCCTCTGCGATTCCACATAGAAGATTTGTTGGGTGGAGGCCCACCCCCAAGCAGCAGTCCCCTGAGCATGAGACCATCCCAGCCCTTCCCGTGAGCCCAGGGGAAGCGGAGGGGCGCCGAGGGGAGCAGTTCACATGGCAAGTCCGCCCATGACCCAGCCCCAGCCAGAATTCCTGGAGGGCTCCCAATGCTCCCTGCCAACTCCGGGGAGTTTGGGAACATGGGAATAATTCAACTGGGTTGGATCCTGGGGCTGGGAAACTGGAACCTGGGGCCCCGAGCTTGCGCCTCCTCCCCAGGAGCACCTGCTCTGTTCAAGAGCAGTCTACGTGGGTGGGGCACTCTCCTGGCCATCTTCCAAGCACAGTTCCGCATTCACAGGGGCATTTATCATTTCCTGTGGGCCTACTACGTTCTAGATGCCTTGCTGACCACCTGCCACAATGAGGACCTCACCAGTCGTTCTCCCGTCCTGGCTTCTGGTGCCATTCTTCCTGCTGTCCTCTTGCTTCCTCTGCCTCTTTGCACCTTCCTTCACTGGATTCCTCTCCCTTCGACCTCAGACGGCTGGAGTGCCTGCAGCCCGGTCCTTGGCTCGCTTTTCTTCTCCTGTCTCTACCTCACTCACTCCCTAAGGGGCCTCAGCCAAACTTAAATACCAACCGAATTTCCCGAGTCAGCCACTGCGCCCCCTCTCTGCCACCTACTTTTTAAGCCAAGGCCCTGGCCAGTTGCCTCCCACTCCTCCTTTCTTACCCCCTTCCACATCCCAGGTCATGAGCAGGACCGGCCGGTTCCTCTTCCAAAACAGGTCCTGAATCTGTCCTCTCCTCTCCACCACCGCCTCTTTTTTTTTAAAGATTTTATTCATCTATTTGACAGAAAGAGAATGAGCAGCAGAGAGACAGGGAGAAGCAGATTCCCCGCTGAGCAGGGAGCCCGACATGGGACTTGATCCCAGGACCCTGGGATCATAACCTGAGCTGAAAGCTGACGCTTCACCGACTGAGCCACCCAGGCACCCAGACAACCTTTTCTTGACATAAATCAGATCATGTCATTCAAGATGCCCCCGTGGCTGTCATTCACTCTGGAAATAAAATCCAGCCTCTGCCAGGGTCTACAAGGCACCTGCCCATTTGGCCCTTCCCATCTCCCACCCCAGATGAATGACTGACTGACTGCCTGAATGAGCAGATGAATGAATGAATATCCTGGGAAGGGCTTGGGCTGGGAACTGAGAGGCAGGGTCACAAGCCCTGGTTACTCTGAAACTTAGGACAATTCCCTTTGCTCTCAATATTTGTTGCAATAAAATCTCCTGTGAAGTAAGGTCTGTTACACCCAATATGTAGATGGAAAAGAGGAGTCTTGGAGGGGTTCCGTCCCAAGCCAAGGTCACCCACTGGTAACTAAGAGGGGTAGGATTTGAACATAGGCCCATGTGGTTCCAAAGCCCACACACCTTCTACTGTGCTTCTGCTCTGACTGTGCCTCCCACCCGAGACCCCTCTCCTTGTCTCCAGGTTGGGGCCAGAGGCACATCTAGCTGCTGCTTGACGCCCCCCCCCACACACACACCTGACTCTGACTGGGAGCGGGAGCCCTTACTCTGCAGAATCCTCCAACCCCCAGGACCTGGCCACTCCCAGACCAGCTGCACGAGCTTGGAGAGGACACTTTGTAAACCACAGTGTACCGGACGGCCACATCCAGCTGTCTTCCTGAAAGACCAGCTCAACTGCTACTCTGGTAAGGATGGAAAAATTCCATTAACTTAGTGGGTCTGGACACAGTGTAGGACGGCCGAAACCTCTGTCTCCCAGCCTCTGGGCAATGGAGCTAACCCCTCCTGATTCCCCTCCAATCCAGAGTTTCTCAGCCTCGGCACTATTGACATTTAGGGTCAGATAACTTTGTTGGGGGCGGGGCTGTGCATTGTAGGGGGTTTAGCAGCGTCCCTGGTCTCTACTCACTAGATGCCAGGAGCAATCCACTCACTCAGGTGTGACAACCAAAATGACCTCCAGACTGCCAAATGTCCTGGGGCACCAGTGAGAAGCGCGGCTCTCATCTTGGGTGTGGCTTGGTCCTTATCTGCCCTAGCTTACAGGATAGTAACCGTTCTCCTAGATCGTACCATGCTACGCTACAGGCTTATAAGGTTAGTGACTCATGTTGAGCACCTGCTAAGTGCCAGGTGTTAAACATCTAACACAGATGAACTCACTCACTCCTTACGGCAGCCCTCTGGGGTAAGTATGATTATTATCCCGTTTTACAGATGAAGAGACACAGGCCCGGGGACATTGGGTGAGTTGCCGACAGGGCTCTGTTCCTGTAGATGGTGTGTGCCCACAGCCACATTCTCACTCAATCCTGGCACCTTTGCAAGTCATGGCATTATGTTGCCCAAATTCCAGAGGAGGAACCTGCAGTTCGTGCAGTTTCCACGAGCTCACCTAGTGCCCCCCAGTCATGGCAATTGGCAGAGTCAGAGTCTGAACCCCAGCCCTTATGATAAAGCCCATTATCTTCCCACCACTCCCGGCTGCCTTTTAGACTCATGAATATGCTTCCAACTTGACAGGTGATTGGAGATCGTTCACTTATTCAACAGATATTTATTGATGTCTACTCTACACCAGATCCTGTGGTTAAGAATGTAAGCTCTTCTGGGATGCCTGAGTGGCTCAGTTGGTTAAGCGTCTGCCTCCGGCTCAGGTCATGACTCCAGGGTCCTGGGATCGAGTACCGCATCGGGCTCCTTGCTTGGTGGGGAGCTTGCTTCTCCCTCTCCCTCTGCCTGCCGTTCCCCCTGCTTGTGCTCTCTCTCTCGGACAAATAAATAAAATCTAAAAAAAAAAAAAGAATGTGGGCTCTTCCTTATCTTTTAGACACAGGTGCTGACGTATCTAAGGATGAAATGATGGGGACCTGGAATTTGCTCCAAAGTAGCCCAGGATGTGGAGGGGAGGTGGGAGAGGGTACAGATGAGATGAGCTTGGTAGGGAGTTGATAATTACTAAAGCCAACAGATGGCTACATCTTGTGATCTACTCTCATGAAAGTTTCCACCGTATAAGGCATCTAGCAGTGTGGACACTGATTCCTTGTTTGGGTTCAAATCCCAGCTTCACTACCTAGGGTGTAATCTTGAGTAATTCTCTTTGCCCCTCTAGACCTCGGTTTTCTCATATGTGAAGTGAGGGGATAGTGATTTGTAGCTTGCAGGGTCTTTATGGGGATTAAATGAGGAAACACAGAGAGGGCAGGCCCATTCTTGTACAGTGTGGGGACCTGGTCAGTAGTGGGACTCCTGGGGGGCGGGTCATAGCAGATCCTCATTCACTGTCTATAGGGGGAAGTGGGGAACTAGTCTCATCGCAGAGCTGATCCTAGTAGTCTCCTTGTCCTCCTCCAGCCGTGGTCACCAGGGAGGCTCTGAGCCCTGTGATGGCCCAGGAGGGAATGTAATCCCGAATTACCCACAGAGCGAGGAGGAGACAAAGCTCCTAATCCCCATGAAGAACCCTGACTCTGTGCAAGTCCGTCCCCTTGGCCCCAGCATGACGAGGCCTCCTCTGGAATTCCTGGTGGCCGAAGTGCCACCTTCCCACCCATCCAGTCCTCTGCCTCTTCCTCTGTGCTCCCTCGGGGCTGGCCTCTTTCCCTCAACAGCTCTCTGGGCCACTTGAATTATTCCCATGTTCCCAGACTCTCCAGAGTTTGCATGAAGCACTTGGATTCCTCCAGGAATTCTGGCTCGGGATGGGGCACGGGTGAGCGTGCCATGTGAACTGCTCCCCTCGGAGCCCATCTGCCTCCCCTGGGGATCGACTCATGCTCACAGGGCTGCTGCTTGGGGAATGGGCCTCCAGCCAACAGGTATTCCATGAATTGCCTTACATTTCCCAGAAGGTCTTGTGCTAACAAGTTGGAGCCATGTGACCAATTCTATACGAGAAAATAACGGTGTAACTTCTGAGTTGAGGCAGCTAAGAGCCAGCATGCCCTGGCCACCCTTCTCTTCCCTGACTACGGAGACCTGGGAGGCCACGCACTCCAAATGGTACAGAAACACGGAGGAGAAAACAAACCCTTCCAGTGTTGGCCCACTGAGATTTGGGGTTTATGTGTCTTGCCCGCAGTGCCAAGCCTCGCCTGGCTAATATAATAGGGCCTTTAAAGGGGTCAGCTCCACCTCCCGAGGGTCTGGAGGCTAAAGATGAGCTACGTGGGCAAGGACATATCTCCCCAATAAAATCTCTGCACACTAAGGCTCAGATGAGCTTTCCTGGTTGGCGATAGTCTGTGTGTATTGTTACATCCTGTTGCTGCAAGGACTTATCACTGGCTTTGACTCCACAGGGCAAGAAGCTCTGTGTTTGAAGATACAAAAGTAGGGACCCGAAAGGGTACGTGCACCCCGATGTTTATAGCAGCAATGTCCACAATAGCCAAACTGTGGAAAGAGCCAAGATGTCCATCAACAGATGAATGGATAAAGAAGATGTGGTATATATATACAATGGAATATTATGCAGCCATCAAAAGGAATGAGATCTTGCCATTTGCAATGACGTGGATGGAACTGGAGGGTATTATGCCGAGCGAAATAAGTCAAACAGAGAAAGACATGTATCATATGACCTCACTGATATGAGGAATTCTTAATCTCAGGAAACAAACTGAGGGTTGCTGGAGTGGGGGGTGGGGTGGGAGGGATGGGGTGACTGGGTGATGGACACTGGGGAGGGTATGTGTTCTGGTAAGCGCTGTGAGTTGTGCAAGACTGTTGAATCTCAGATCTGTACCTCTGAAACAAATAATGCAATATATGTTAAGAAAGAAAAAAAGAAGAAGAAGAATGTAGCAGGAGGGGAAGAATGAAGGGGGGGAAATCGGAGGGGGAGAAGAACCATGAGAGACGATGGACTCTGAAAAACAAACTGAGGGTTCTAGAGGGGAGGGGGGTGGGAGGATGGGTTAGCCTGGTGATGGGTATTGAGGAGGGCACGTTCTGCATGGAGCACTGGGTGTTATGCACAAACAATGAATCATGGAACACTATATCTAAAACTAATGATGTAATGTATGGGGATTAACATAACAATAAAAAAATTAAAAAAAAAAAGAAGCTCTGTGTTTGGAGGCCCCCCGTGTTTGGAGGCACCCCCTGGATTCCAGCATGCATATCTTCCCCAGCCTGATTTGTCTCTGCATCCCTGTGCTGTCGTAAACCGTAACCACGAGTGTAACAACTTTCAATGAGCCCTCTGAGTCCTTCTAGCAGATTATCAAACCTGAGGGTGGTCTTGGGAACCCCCAAACTCCAAAAGAAATGAGTGTCAGAAGTAAGGGTGGTCTGGGGGCACTGTCTTTGCCTTCTTCTGTCATGGAAGAATTATACCCCGATGTGGTACCAGGTGAACAGACCCGTGTACCCCGGAGGTGTGAGTCATGGGCCAACCTGTTTTCTGGAGACACAATCATAGATGAGGAAAGTGGGGATAGAGGTCACCCTCAAGAGCACGGTGTTGTCCAGCAGGGCTTGATGCCCCCCATCCCACTCCCAAATGTTTAGGCCATCCCGTAAGGGGGCTGGCGCGAATGTTCAGCCAGTACCGTTTATGGGAGTGGAGGCAGAGGTGAAATCGAATGGACTGTTACCTAGTACACAGCAGTGATGCTCAAATATAGTCCCATGGAGGAAGTTCAGCGTCACCTGAACATGCGAAGAAATGGAAGAAAGTCTACAGCACAAAGATATTTATGTAATTCTTCACACACACAAGGGTATTTTTCAGGAATCTAAGGATGTACATTCAACATGGAAGACACTAATGGATGAAGAAAATGATCAACAAAATAAGACCATGACAATTACATTTGATTAGAGCTTACAGAGCTACGGGAGGGCACCATAGATTATAAAATTACTAGCAGAACTGGGGCCCAATTGTCTCGTCTCTTTTGGGAAGTCTTCGCCTTGGGCTGCCCCCTTTTCTGGCTTCTACCTCAAGCGAGTGCACCAGCTAGCATCGATTTTGATATAGTTCCTTTTGCTTTTTGTGCCTCATGTCTCCCACCTGCCTTCAGCACCCCATGAACCCAGAAGTATGGGTAGATCTTGATGCCTCCTCCCAGCTAGTCAAGGGGTCTCAGTCCCGATTGCAGCTTAAAAGCACTTGGGACTCTTAAAAATTACCTGCACCCCCACCCCTGCTCCAAAATGCTGACTCATTTGTCTGGGGTGGGGTCAGGCATTGGCCCTTTAAATGGCCCCAGGTTGAACCCATGGATGGGAACCAATGGGCTGGATGCTCCTCATTCCGGCTTCCCTCCGTCAGAGCCTGTTCTCTGGCCATTGCCATCATCCATGTGTCTCTCCCCAGCTTGGCTCTTTCTAAAACACCTTGAACAGGACCTGGCATAGACTGGCCTCTCAGGGGAATGTTTCTTTGAGATGAACTGTGTTACAACTGTTCAAACAGATGAGTCACACACGTCTTATTCGGTTCAGCCTGGTGCTGCAATCATATATAATTTTTTTTTCGGTTGCTCCCAGGTTCAGCAACTAATTCCCACCTGGATCTTAGATCTCTTACTTACAGAGGAAAAAATAGTCATCTTTTTTATTTTTCAAGTTTTGAACAGCTGGGATCCACCCACTTGCCTGTGAGCCTACTGCTTTATGTGGAGTCCATGGGTTTGAAGCAGTAAGTGGGTAAGGGCAGGCTCTGGGGTCATTTGGGCCTGGGCTTGATGATTCCCAGGCATGAGATCCAGAGCAGGATACCAACTGCTTATCATAAAATGGGCTCACTTGAGAACGGAGAGAGATTGTATATGCGGAATGTTTAGTGCGCTATCTAGCACATATAAAATATATCATGAATAAAAACGTATTCTTACCAGCTTCTTTTGGTGATATTAAACACCTCCAAGCATTAAGACTGCCTGCAGAACCAGGGGCCCAAGAGGGCACAGAAACTTGGGGCCAGTAGGCAGAGAGTTTATGGAGAACTCCAGGACCAGTGGTCATACGGAGCCCATTTACCTGCACGTGGGACAGAGCTAACCTTGTCTTTCTGGCCGGAGGATCATGAAAAAAACTTCCTGTGAGCCAGAGAGTGTGAGAAATCTCTGAGGTTTTTAAAAATTGATTTTTTAACCTCTGCCCAGCCCTGAGACCAACCCCAATGGTGGAGCAGCATTGAGGTGATGGCAGTGGTTGCAAGTGGGCCTCTAAAAGCCAGAGAGAAAACCCTTCTGTCTGGATGGAGGAACCAGGCAAAGGGCCCCCATGTTGTGAGGAGTGTGGAAGGAGTCCCAGAGTTTAAAAAATATATATATATATATTTCTCTCCTGTATCTTCTCCCTGAAGGCAGGTTCAGTCACATGCAACTGTGACAGTGTGGGAAGCTAAACACTAACAGAACCCCATCTTTCCAGCTAGAAGGACCAGAAAAGGGGGCCCCTGGGAGCCAGGGGATATAGGGAAAATCTCCAAGAGGAAAGAGATGGAGAAGAGGAATCCTTAATTCTGTGTATGAATTGACACAAATACTTGCCTCACCCTCAAGCTGTGAGTGCACAGAACACACATTAAAATGCAAAACAAAACACAGCAAAGGCTTTGAGGACTGAAAGATGCTATAAACCACTACCCTAGTCCCAGAGTGGCACATGAGTGGGATAGACCCAAACAGCATAGCAAAGGCTTTGCATACTGGGCTCAAGT
This sequence comes from Halichoerus grypus, assembly GCF_964656455.1. Lineage (NCBI taxonomy): Eukaryota > Metazoa > Chordata > Mammalia > Carnivora > Phocidae > Halichoerus > Halichoerus grypus. The sequence goes on from NC_135716.1 coordinate 174,094,664, forward strand.
TGAAACTGCTCTTCCTGAAAGGCAAGACAGATCTTAAGATCTGAACTTAAATGGGTTGATTGTCTGCTAAATTAAAAGAGCAACAAAACAAACAAAAACCCCATTCTCCAAAGGATTTTAACAGGATCCAGAGTCTCACAACATAATGCTTCAAAAGTCCAAAATCACTTGATGTATCAAGAACCAGCAAACTCAACCAATTCTCAAGGGAAAGGACAATCAATAGATGCTAACCTTGAAAGGACCCAGAAATTGGACTTATTAAAGATTTTAATATGGCTTTTATAACTGCACTCCATGAGGTAAGGTGAACATTCTCGAAATGAGTGGAAATACAGCAATTCATAGCAATGAAATAGACACTACAAAAAAGAACTAAATAAAAATTTTGTAACCAAAACATACAGTATCAGAAAAATAATAAAAATCACTAGGTGCATTTAATAGCAGGATGGAGATAACAGAAAGTAGTCACTGAATTTGAGAAATGATTTAATCTGAAGAACAGAGAAAAAAAGATTGAAAAAAATGGACAGAGCTTTGGAGACTTGTGGGATAATAATGAAAGACCTAGTATTTCTATCATCAAAATCCCTGAATAAGGGCAGTAAGAGATAGTTAGAGGAAAAATATTAAATAAAAAAAGTGATGGCTAAAGTTTTCCCAAACGTAAGTGAAAAAACATAAATTTACAGATTCAAGAGGTCAGTGAGTCCCAAAGAGGGTAAGCTCAAAGAAAACCATGCCTAAACACAATCTAACCAAACTTCTGCAAATAAAAGATAAAGAAAATGCTTTAAAGCATTCAGAGAAAAACTACACTTACACAAAAGGGAGCAACAGTTTAAGTACCTGTGGGTGTTTCATCAGCAACCACAGAGGCCAGAAGACATTGGAACATCTTTTCTGAAAGAAAGTAAACTTTTGACCCTGAATTCTATACCTAGCAAAAAAAATCCTTTGGAAGTGAAGATGGAAATATATATATTCTTGGATGAGGGAAAGCTAAGAGAATTCTTAACCAGCAGATATTCTCTAAAAGAAAGAGTAGGGGCGCCTGGGTGGCTCAGTCAGTTGAGTGGCTGCCTTCGGCTCAGGTCATGATCCTGGGGTCCTGGATCGAGCCCCACGTCGGGCTCCCTGCTCAGTGGGGAGCCTGCTTCTCTCTCTCTCTCTCACTCTGCCTGCCTCTTTGCCTACTTGTGCTCTCTATCAAAAAAATAAATAAAATCTTAAAAAAAAAAATAAATAAATAAAAGAGTAAAGGAAGTTCTGGCTGAAGGGAACTGATACCAGAGGGTAACTTGGAAGTTCAGGAATAGAGAAAAGGCAACAGAAATGGGAGATATCTGGAGAAATATAATAGACTATTTTTCTCCTCTTCTTTAAAATATATGATTGTTCAAGGGAAAAGTATAATATTGTTTGGGAGTGTTCAGTGTATGTGCATGTAATACATGTGTCAGCTATACCATCAAGGGTTGTAAACTTCTATATTTTATTTGAAATTGTAAAATATTAACTCTAATTAGACTGCAAATGGTAGGTATATAATAATCGCTAGACCAATCACTAAAAAATATTAAAATATGTGCCAAAAAGCCAACAGATAAATTAAATGGAAAACTAAAATATACTTAAAGAATCCAAAGCAAGGCAGGAAGAAAGAAAAGAGAAATTTAAAAAGGAGATTACAAAGAAATAAGATGGTAGACCTAAATCCAATTACAGCAATCATACATTAAATGTAAAAGGCCTAATTATAGACCTTAAGGACAGAGATTGTCAGACTTTAACAATGCTGTCTATAAGAAACCTGTTTCAGTATCTGTATAATTATACTCTAAAAATTCTCCAGGATGTTTACTGTCCAGCTTTTTTCCATTCAATATTTATCAAAAGCTCAGTTGGGAAAAAAAGTCATGTTAAGTGTGATATTTTGTTTATGAGCTTACCCTCCCTCTTTAGGAAATCCAAATGATCCTTGGATCAAGTGAAGTCATCAGAGAACCCAGTGTCCAGATCATATCTTGTTCTTATCTCTCCCCACCTGCCACCAGGGCTACTTTTACTGAATTACCATCAACCTGTATTGAAGACCTTTATAAGAAACAATTCCTCAAGAACAAATCAAAACCACAACGAGATACCACCTCACACCAGTCAGAATGGCTAAAAATAACAAGTCAGGAAACAACAAATGTTAGTGAGGTTGTGCAGAAAGGGGAACTCTCTTACACTGCTGGTGGGAATGCAAGCTGGTACAACCACTCTGGAAAACAGTATGGAGGTTCTTCAAAAAGTTAAAAATAGAGCTACCTCATGACCCAGCAATTGTACTACTAGGTATTTACCCAAAACATACAAACATAGTGATCTGAAGGGCACCTGCACCCCAATGTTTATAGCAGCAATGTCCACAATAGCCAAACTATGGAAAGAGCCCAGATGTCCATCAAAAGATGAATGGATAAAGAAGATATGGTATATATATCCAATGGAATATTACTTAGCCATCAAAAAATGAAAGCTTGCCATTTGCAATGATGTTGATGGAACTAGAGGGTATTATGCTAAGTGAAATAAGTCAAAGAAAGACAATTATCATATGATTTCACTCATATGGGGAATTTAAGAAACAAAACAGAGGAGCATAGGAGAAAGGAGGGGAAAAATAAAATAAGATGAAATCAGAGAGGGAGACAAACCATAAGAGACTCTTCATCATAGGAAACACACTGAGAGTTGCTGGAGGGGAGGTGGGTGGGGGGATGCGGTAACTGGGGGATGGGCCTTAAAGAGAGCACGTGATGTAATGAGCACTGAGTGTTATATACAACTGATGAAATCACTGAACTCTATCTCTGAGACTAATAATACACTATATGTTAATTAATTGAATTTAAATAAAATGAAATTTTAAAAAAGAAAAAGAAAGGAAACAATCCCTCACAGCACATCTTTTACATTTCGGGAGTTTATTCTTGAGTTCTTATTTTTGACATCACACTGTCCTATTTAGGAAGACACCAGGGAGAACTATCCTTTAGCAAGTTTCTTATTTTCTCATTGACATCAATACTTGCGTAACTCATGGGTTTTCCTATTTTCCATTGGCTGCTAGGAAACTCCAGGCATCTCTCTATAATGTTAATAAACATTCCTACAATAAAAGATCCAAGGGTCACATAAGTTTGTGAAACACAGGGCTAAAGAAAGTGAAATTGGCTTTTTTATTCTTGATCTCATATAATCTTCACAATTGCCTTGGAGGTTGGTACCATCGTTATGCCATTTTTATAGATGATGAGAAAACTGAGTCCTCAGAGAGACTACTTGCCCAGGGTTAACTAGTAGTGGCGTTAGGATTAGAACATGCTGTTTGATTTCAATCTGCTCTCTTAAAACCATAGGCAAATCATGTATATAAAATACCTAGCAAAAGCAAATGTTTATCCATATGACATAGGCAGCTAAAGAGTTGGCCTTAAGGGCTAGCTTCACAAAAGTAGGGAGTTCTATAGGGTCAGGTGGATGTGGCCCAGACCAAAGAATCAAGGAATCCAGCCACACATACCCCAACATTTACCTAAGCCCTTCTGCCTGGGAATGCTCCAGTTCATGTCAATTTTACCCAAAACTGTTCTTGATAATCCACAAACTTCATCCTGGTACCTGCTCCTCACCCTGACTTCTCCCAGTTCTTATTTTCCTTCCTTGGAGGTCTGCTTTCCATGGACCAATTTGACAGGACTGGGAAAGGGGGCTCCATGGGTTCCAAATGTATGATGGAGGTAACTGCTTATGGTCAGCTGTGTACCAATGGACATGGAGAAGGTAGAACCAGACAGAGGGATTTTTGTGTGTGTGTGTTAAATTTCCCAAGTAATGGGTCCTAATTCTTAACTCCTCTATAATAGATATCCAAACTCTTTCCATGCCTCAAGGTAGGTGGAATGGACTTCCTGGTCCCTTGATCTTAGGCTTGACCATGAGATTTGCCTTGGCCAATGGGAGGTTAGTGGATCTGACAAGAGAAGAAACTTGAAATGGGGCTTAAAATGGACCTTCACAATGCCCTTTGAACTCTGGTGATATGTACTCATGGCCCAGTGGCAACCTTCTTCATGGGCCCCTAAGAACAAATATCATCAGACCTAGAGCCTAAAGTCTTCTTATTATTAGTTTTCTACATTAGTTTTCTATTGCTGCATAACCAATGACCGCAAACTTAAGAGGCTTAACACAACCCCCCTCCCCGCTTTATTATCTCACAGTTTCTGTAGGTCAGAAGTCTGGGCACAGTGCAACTTGGTCCTCTGCTCAGGATCTCACCAGTCTGGAATCAAAGTGTCACCAGGGGCTGTGATCTCATCAGAAGGCTCAACTGTGGGAGAATCTTATTTCCAAACCAATTCAGGGTGTTGGTAGAATTCAGTTCCTTGGGTAAGACTGAAGTCCCCACTTTCTTGCTGACTGTTGCAGTTCCTAAAGTGTTCCCTAATATCTTAGCAATGGTCCTGTTGTGTTATAGCAGCTTACTTCTTAAAGACTGCAGGAGATCTCACTCCAGTCTGCTGTGATGGAATCTTGTGTAATGTAATGTAATCACGAGAGTGACTACACCATCATCTTTGCCAGATAGTGTAACCATGTCAAGGTAGTGACCATCCCATCATGTTCACAGATCCCACCCACTCTCAAGAACACATATACCAGGGAACAAGAATCTTGGTGGACATCCTACAGGTGGTCTGCCTACCATACCACCCAAGCCTAGATTAGCCAAAGCATTGTTGACCCACAAAACTGTGGAAGTGAGAATTAATGTTTGTTGTAAGCCATTATGCTTATTATGAAGCATTACTGTGGTAATGGCTGACTGATACACTTCAAGAAGTATTGTCCTCCTGGTTTACACAGTGTCCTATCTGCACTTTGGGGAGGCAATCTGTTATGATGGACAGGACACTGGGACAAGTCATGGGTTTGAATCTCTACTCTTCCACCTCCTAGGTGGGGACCTGGGCCCAATTGCCTCACTTCTCTGGGGCCATTTTCTCATCTGTATAGTAGGGTCCACAATGCTTACCACAGAGGTTTAGTGGCTGAGGATCACCTGGTACACAGTAGGCACCACAAATGTTAACATCTTTTCTCTCTAAAGCTCATATTTCTAGCCAACATGACCTTGTCTTCCAAGAATGAGTGTGGTAAAAATTCTGGGAGGGGTCACTGCCATGCTGATACCTGTGGGTTATCTTGCTGGTGTCTCCTCATCAGATGACAGGGGTGACCTGTAGGGCTCTCTAACCCTGAGTCAGATCGTGGAAGACAGCCCTACTTGGTTTCTATGGGGTACAGACCATTGGCATCCACCCTCAGACAAGACCCCTGCTCCATGTCTCCAGCACTTCAATATTAGGATGTGACATGGAAGCCTTCTTTTGGAGAGTTCAGGCCCTACCGGTAACTAGCTGTGTGAGCTTGTGCAACTTTCTGACGCTTGGCTGCTTTCCCCATACATTAATGGTGAATTATGCTCCCCCCCCAAACATCGTTGTCATGCCGATGATAGGACAAAAAGTGCATGCATGGGCACACCGCAGGAGCTTTGTAGTCAGTGTTTTCTTTCCCTCAGAGAAGAGACCATCTTTGTGGTTCTTTTAGTGCCACTCTCTGCCCCACCCTACCTCCAGGGTCCACCCTGGCAGGGTGCTCAGAGCAAGTCCTTACAGAAATATTTGTTTTCACATCATTAGACTCACTTGAATCTCAGGAAAACCCCCTGCATAGGTGGGCATGGTGGTCCCAAGTGCTGTTCCTGATAGTCCCACCTCTCATCTCCCAGGCACAGGATGGATTACACTTCTTTTCCCCCTTTCAAGGTCAGTGTGGCCACGTGGCTTGCTTTGGCCAATGGAGGGTGAGCAGAAGTGTACACCAGCCACTTCAAGTGGACGCTTTAAGAGCCAGTGCACAATTTACCACATCTCTCTTTCATTCTGGTACCAGCAGCCAGTAATGCTCAAGGCAACGCCCATCCTCCATCAGGCTGACTATGATGAGTAGCGGTCACAAATATGAATGAGAAAAAAATTAAGCCTTTCGTGTTTTAAGCCACAGAGATTTGAAGTTGTTGGTTACTGCATTCTAGCCTGATACACTGGGACAGATATTATTCCCATTTGAAGGATCAGGGGAAGTGGCTTGTCTACAGTCACACAGAGGGTACCTGGGACCAAGGACAAGGCTTTACATGAGGGAGCATTTTGATTCTTTCCAGGGGAGAGAGAGCGCAGAGGTGACTGGAGCCCTGAACATACTCTCCCTGGTGCCTCTGGGAAGTGAGTCCCCCTCCCTGCCACAGGTATTTACATCACCAGGGCCAGGAGATTGATTCTCTGCTCAGAGCAAGCCAGTGGCAGCCTGGGGAGTGGGGGGGGGGTTCTGGAAGCTGTGCTCTCAGGGGGACTGGGTGTTCTAGACTCAACTCCCCAACAGATGGATGCCTCATCTCTCTGTCTTGTGTGTCCCTCCCCACTCAGGGCTCATATATCTCCTGTCTCAAGAATTTCTTTCCTTCACTAGTAAATTTTACTCCAGGAAAGATTGTGAAACTCATTCATATAAGATGTGCATGAGCAATGAGACCAGGAACAGAGGCTACTATGTTACACAGCATTACTGTGGCAATAGCTGACGGATACACTTGTCCATCCAATAGCCGTTCTTTCCTTTTCCTTTAGACACAGAAAACTGGTTTTATTCTGGGCAGTAGTATGCCTGGGCAGAAGATTACATTTCTCAGCTTTCCTTGGTCTGTTGGATGGGATTCTCAGAAAAGGTCCCTAAGAGGAGGGGCAGAGAGCTCCAAGGGAAAGTTTGTGTCTGGGAGCAATTTGGCATCACTCAGCACCCAGTACTGAGTATTGCTTTCCCAGCACTGGTAGTGGACAGCTCTGAGCCACTGGGGCACTCTCTGGGCCACCTTCCAGACCAGCTTTCGGCTCAGTTTATTATCAGGGTAACCTGAAAGATGCTTAGGGATTATCTAACCTGCTTTTTAAAAATATATAGAGGGGCGCCTGGGTGGCTCAGTTGGTTAAGCGACTGCCTTCAGTTCAGGTCATGATCCCAGAGTCCTGGGATCAAGCCCCACATAGGGCTCCTTGCTCAGCAGGGGGGCCTGCTTCTCCCTCTCCCTCTACTTGCTACTCCACCTGCTTGTGCTCTCGCTCTCTGTCAATAAATAGATAAAAAATCTTAAAAAAAAAATAAAAATAAAAATATATAGAAATAGGGTCTGAGACAGGGAGAAAATTTTCTCAGGACCCACATCGATCACATGCAGAGCTAAGAGCAGAACTTGATCAGTTCTTGACTCTCTCCCATATCTTCCTGACTTACTGAATAACTACACAGTTGGGGGTGGGGGGTAGGAGGGTGGGGGAATGTGGCTGGGAGCCCTGATTCTGACATAAGTCTGTCTGGGTTCCTAGAGAGCTGGTACAAAACTCTGTAGGGATACTGCAGGGATACTAAGTGGGGGAGGGAAGACCCAACCTCCCTCAGTCCTGCCCTGGAGCACTTGGCTGGGTTAGATGGACTCAGGTCCATAAAAATATCTTACTAATACTTCATGTACAATTTCTCCCAGCAACTCTCCCACCTTGCCCTTCTTATTCAGATCATCCAAGTAAACCAGTATACTGGAATGACATGGGTATCCTGGTTTAGAGCGAGGGGAACATATGTGGAGTAGATGTTGCTGTTCTTTGCCCAGATCCCTTTTACTGGGCCAGTGTACCTGTCCCCTAATGGATGTGATGTTGCTGCTACGGGTGCATTGCCGCATCTTTCTCTGGAGAACTGCCCTCAGCCCACAGGAGCCACTTTGACCAGAGTTGCTTGGGCACATTAGCCTTTACCTACCTACCTACATCCCCAGGGACAGCCAGCAGCCAATGAATGACTGACACTTTGGAACAAAAGACCAGTCCTCCAGGCTCAAGGTGAGACTAACTCTGTGCTACTTATGCTCCAGAGTTCCCTGCACTATCAGGTTGAAACTAGATTCCAGTTAAAGCCCCCTCTTTGCTTAGCTCCTTCCCCTGTCCTTTGTCATTGCCTTCACTCCCTTATGCATTTCTCTTGAGGGTTCCCCCTCCATAAATCTGCCTGCCCATGAGTCCCCATAACAGGTTCTGCTTCTTAAGGGAACATGGAAGCTTCTCCTCCTCCTCCTTCTTCTTCTCCTTCTCCTTTTTTTAAAACATGAACACTTCTGAGTGCTCTCCTACCTTCTAAATTCAATGTACTGGGAGAGGGCCAGAGAGGGCTCTAAGCTTAGCAGCAAGAAGTCTGGCCTAGTGAACAGAACTGAAATTTCATCAGAGATGCTTAAGCAACAGCATTCATTGATCAAATATTGATTAGGCATCCACTACATGTCTAACAGCTGCTTGGCACTGGAGGACCCGGTGGTCCTACCCTGACCCTCTAAATTAGGTCAAAGGGCTTCTCAACCACCCCTTGGTTCCTTTTAGGGCAGCTGCCTAATGACAGTCAATTGAGTACATGGAACCTTGGAAATGCTTTAATTTCTTTTAATGTATAACAGTTACGCCTGAGTTACAGAGGAAGCGCTTACAAGCAGGTAGTTAAAGCAAATGCCAGTTTCTCTTTCTAGTCTACTACTCCATATAGCTGAATAAATTATGGTGCGATTATATTTAAACACACACCCTTGCGCCCACAGGCCCACGCACACACCCCACTCATACTCTCATGCACACACACTCACTTCCACATGGAGGAATATGGCTGTGAGTCAAACACGGAAGCAACCAAGTTGCAATTATTAGGCAGAAGGAATGATCTAGAGTGCTATGTAGGTATTTCCCAGGTGGGGGATTGGCCATGTTAGAGTTGACAGAAAAAGCATTCAATACACAGTTGTCTGAGCATTTCAAGATGGTGGCCAGAGTACTCCCCATTTGGTCTTGGGTAGGTGTCTTTGCAGGACAGGGCTGTCAACTTCAAAAAGCGTCCAGTAGTGAAGGGCACATTGGGAGCTCAGCGAGAACATCAACCTGAGAGAGGCCCCAGAGAATGTCTTTTTTGGGCAATCATGGAATTTCACCAACTTCCAGGATCCAAATCTCAGAATGCTTCGCCAGCTCCAACTAAAACAACGTTGGATCTCGGTGGAGTCTGGGCAAAGTCTTGGACCTGTTCTGCTCTCAAGCCATAGTCAGATTGGAAATCTGACCTTCTCATTTTTCTTCTGGGCAAACCTCCCTCTTCATCCTTCTTTCCTTCTCTCTTATTCCTCTATCTCTCTTCTTCATGTTCTTCTGGCAAAAGAATGGCAAAGGTAAATCAAGTAAAAAATAAGAGTATAAAGCATAGCTTGGTTCTTACACATCACTTTTTTTTTCATAGCAAGAGAGAAATACCAAATGAGAAAACAAAGCAATAAAAATGAAAGAACCCAGCAGAGCCTGGAATGTATACTTTGAAACACACAATATGCAGATATATCCCTACAGATGGTCCCTGGCACTAGCACGACACACACTGTGGGGGTTTTCTTTCTTTTTGTAGTGTATATATATATATATTTATATAAAAGTCAACTTCCTATAAACGAACAGCACATCACCACATTTCCAACTAATGTACAATGAGTTCAGAAGAGGGACCCCCCCCCCCCATAGGTAGGACCAACAGCTACTTGTGATAAGTTGGAGGAAACATCTCTTATTTTGCTACAGATTCTATTTACAGGAATGGATAGGGATTGTTTCTGGGCTGGCCTGGCCACTGGGATTCAGGCCTTCTTTCTCGGGCTGCGGTCAACCCTCAAGAGTTTGAAGGCTTGTACATCTTGTCCCATGTTATCTCTCTGGTAAAGGTGTGAGCTGCCAGCACGAGACTGAGTTTTATGAACTGAGTTGGCTAGACACGTTAATACACAAAGTTTTAGGGAAAACCTGCCAGGGTCAGGGTCTCTTTCTGAGGGGGGTGGGGCTCCAGGGGGGGAATAAATCCCATTTACTACCAAGATGGTGGCTTGGGAGAACTCCAGAGAAGTTGGACATAATGAGAAGTCACTTGGTTTATTCCCATTTCATCACAGGGGGCAGATATTTGGGATTGGTCCTAGCATAGGAATGTCACCTCCTTGGGGTGAGGCTGGGCAGTTTTGATGTCATCTGCCTGAAAGCCCTGCTCGTGTGTATATAACGGGCCTCAGATGATTTCTGAGCCAGGCCTCCAGGGGGGAGGATTGACCATTCAAGGAATGTCAGTGAAGACCGTGGTTGATCTTAAGAGCTGCTTCCTGGCTGGGATGGTTACAAACACAGGAACTGGGTCATCAAGAGACGACACAGTCTTCCTTTCCGTCCAGAGCTTGAAGAACCAAAAGTCTCCTGCAGTAGATGCTCCAGCTGAAAGCTTGGCTGAACTCCATGGGCTACACATGTCCAGGTATCTGCTGCTACCAGAGAGTCTATTTGTCCCCATGTATGAATAGGTTTCTCTAAACAAGAGATACGAGCCACCCTGGCCACAGTCCAGGGCAGGCTTGATATTACCACGTCTGAAGATGAGAAACAGGTGAGCATTTGTCACAGAGGTGGTGTCCATGCAGGAAAGTGTCCTAGCATCTTGCCAGTCCTGTTCTCCAGTAGGGAGGAACTCAGGTTGACTCATAAGGCAGCAGCCCTTCCTTCCAGGAATGTCTTGTTGGCTGAGAGCAAGCGGCACGGGTTGAGCAAAGAGGTGGCCTCACGTACCCAGGTGGGGACAAGCAATCTGGCCCAGTCTCTGCAGATTCAGTGCTGTGTCTCCCGTCACAAGTGCCTTTAACCTAGTAGCACTTGATAAAGGTGATCCAAGTGTAGATTATAATCATCGTGATGGTGAAGATGAATATAATTTTGATAAGTAGGTGAAGGTGGTGAAAAGTCCCAAGGGAGGCATAGTCAGGGGTTTGAACCATTCCCCAAAGGTCTCGACTTTTAAAGAGAAGGGATATGAGGAAGCCATGGGTGTGGCCAAGGAAGGCGCCTTTCCCCTATTCTCGGAACCCTTTGGCATCCCCCACCTGTCCAGGAGCGGTGGCCTGAAGACTGGTCACATATGCCCCCGCCTAGCTGTGCTGGATGAGCAGACAGGGCCCTCTCAGCCTAGAGTGGATCCACACTGAAAGGTGCCACTGTCAGTGGGACAGGGACACGCCCCCTCTCCTCCCAAATGTTAAGGGGAATCTATGGGTAAGCAGTCCTTGCTGGTCCAAGAAACCTCCTCCAGAGCTCCAGGGGAAGCTCTCTGCACTCCAGAAGCTTAAAGGGCAGATGGAGGTCCCCTTCCCAGAGGGTCAGGTCTCCGAGGGAGACTCTGTGAGAAATCACAGCTCTATGGGTTGTGGACTCGAAGGCAAGCGCTGAAGCCTTTTGGTGACAAAGGTCTGCTGCCCATAAGCAGAGGGACCCCAGCTATGAAGCCCCCTTCTGAGCCGGCCCTATGCCTCTTTACACAAGACTTGCTCCCCTCCCCCTCCCATCCGATTCAGAGAATGAGAAAACTGAAGGGCCCGTGGGCTCCCCAGGCCCCACACGGGGTGCGCAAGGTTGGAATCTGGGCTTCAGTCTAGGAGCCTGCTGCCTCTGGGTGCCTGGGTTGGGTCCTTGTACCCCTGGCGGCCCACTGCTGGTGAGCCCTGCCCCCTGGTAGGCCTCCTCCTGCCCTTTCTGGTACCCCTGCCTGGGCTAGATTCCTCTCCTACACCCAGCAGAGGTGTGTGGGGGAGGGTCCTGGAGTCCTCAGAATTCCTGGGTGATTCTCCTGGGAAAACCCCAGGGCTAGGGTCCCCTCTCTGCTGATGTCCCAGCATCCAGAGGAGGAATGGGCTGTGGTTCTGGCCCTGAGCCAGAGATCCACCTGGGAGGGCTGGCTCCCAGCACTTCCAGCTGAGAGTGACCCTGGGAGGTCTACCCTCACCTCTGGCCAGGGTACTCACTGGAGTCAGGTCCAAAGGGCTCCCGTACCTCATCCCAGACACCATCCTCCTTTGGGTGCCCAAGGTGCTCTATTCAGGGTGAGCTTCCATTTCTGTGCCTGGGATAGCACAGAGGCCAGGACAGGATTTGACTGGGGGGAGGACTGCAGGCTGACCCGAAACCCTCCTGGGGAGAGAGTGGAGGGGAAGACTCCAAGGGGGTCACTCTGGGTTCCTAAACATAGGTGAATGGTAGACTGGCTGCACATCTCCAGGGTTGGCTATGAGAAGGGAATGGGCTCCTTCCCTGGCCTCCTGGGACCCTAGGGCGATGAAAGGACTGAAGCCGGGAGGCTCAGGGATCAGTAAGGGTTGGGCTGGGACTTGGTCTGGGGCAAGTCGCCCCAGGGGCCCTAGTAGGCCTGGCCAGTTTCCACAGGCAGGAGTCCCAGCACAGCAGAATGCTCCCCGAGCTTCATACGACGCTGTGTGGAGAGGCTCACGTTTTTGGCCAGGTAATCAACAGCAGCTGGAGGGAAAAAAAAAAGAGAAACTCCTAGAAATTGACGTTCTTTTTACCTATTCTTTCATCTGCCCCACATCCATCCATCCACCCATCCATCTTTCCATCCATCCAACCATACATTTATTCATTCATTGATTCATCCATTCACCCTTCTGTCCACCTGTCCACTTGTTCTTCCATCCATCCAAGCATCCATCCAAGCATCCATCCATCCATCCATCCATCCATCTATCCATCCATCCATTCATCCATCCATCTCTTCATGAAGCTCTTTCTCTTACTTCCTCTCTAACCATTGAGCAAATAGTTACTTAACACTTATTATTTGCCCAGCTCTCTCGTAGGTTCTGTAAGAAGATACAGAGGATATCCACATTGCTGAATGAAGAATTAGTTCCAACACGCCTGTATGTATGTCTGCTATGGGGAATGTCCAGTACATCCCACAGAGCCCAGGTAGTAATGAGGGCAAGGTTCTTCTGCCTTCTCTGGACCCTGAGCCAGCTCATGGATGAGGCAAAGCAACATCCCTTACTCAAAAGCAAAGCAGCTTTTGCTGTTGAGCGGAGGGGTCCATGCAGAAGGAGGAGCCAGGACCCTGATATGCAGGGAGCTGAGACCTTTAGTCTTGAAGTTCTGGCCAATCCAGAGGAGGGAGATGAGAGTCTGAGGGTGTGTACTTGTGTGTATTCCTGAACAGTGGAAACAAAAATCTCTGTGTAGTAATGGGCACTAGATCAATGTTCACACATGTGCATGTGGATAGATGCGGGTGAGCTGTGTGTACCTGTGTGAGTAGAACGTGGGGATGCCTGTGCACGCACAGGTAAGTGCGTACAGGTGAGTTGCACCTAAGCCAGGTACCCGTGTGTGTGTGTGTGTGTGTGTGTACAAGTGTGACTGCTAGGTCTGCGTGTGCATGTGTTCTGTCTTGATTGTATGAACCGTGCCTGCCTGAGGCTACAGCAGAAATCAGCCCTGCCCAAGTGATTTGGCTGGCATGTGACCAAGGCCTCTTGAGGTAGAGATGCCTCCTCCCAAGCTGGAATCCGTGGCTGTGGCCAATGCAACCCCTGGGACCTCTCGGATCCAGAGGTGAGAAGAAATGTAATGAGCGCTACCTTGGAATCACGAGGCCGGGCCCAATACTCTCCCTGTCACCTGCCCACCGAGGGACCCTGTGGGTAGAGCCAGGAGGTGTGGGCACAGCCAGTGGGCAAGGCCCAGAGGGGTGAGATGGTCAGTACCAGTAATTGGGGCCATATTCCCTAGGGGTTCAAATCCTGCACCCGCCAACTTTTACTGTGTGATTTGGGGCACACCAGCTCACCTATACAAGCCTCAGTTTCCTTGTCTGTAGAGTGGGGATGATGATAGCACCTACGGCAAAGAATTGTGGGGATGAGGTGAGAAAATGCAGATGAAGAGGTTAGTCAGCACTGCGCCTGGTACCCGGTGAGCTCAATGGCCTTGGGCTCTCATGCGACTGGGATTCAGTGAGCAGATGTGACCTTTGATGGAGGCAGGAAGGAAAGGAACAGCAAATGGAGCAACTCAAGAGTCCCACCTATCTCCTGTTCATGTGGCTTTGGGCAAATCACGTTGCTTCTCCGGACCCATTTCCTTGTCTGTAAAATGGGTAGAACAAATCCCAGCCTCCTCGAGGGCTCTTATGAGGATCAAATGAGATGATGCGCTTTAAGATGCTGGGCATAGAGGGCTCAGCGATTGCACCTAGATTCGCAAAGGATATGCAAATGTCCTGGGGCTTTGGGAGTGCCTGGCTGGGCCCCGTGTTCCTCAGCTTCCCAGGCTCTAGGGCCAGAGCTGAGCCCCTGAGTGCTGCCCCTGAGGTCACCCAGCCTCCAGACTCCCAGCTGGTAGCACAGAGGTGGTGGTGGCCAGCCTTGCCCTGCCTTGGGGCTGCCCCTTGCTCCGGGTGGAAGCGTGAGAAGCTCTGATCTCTGGCCTCAGGGGGAGCCTGCAACTCAGGCATCTCATCTCTGCTACTTGGAGCAGATCTTATCTGAATCCCGGGCGACCTCGACCTCACCTCGCGGACGCTGATCTGCAGAGTAGCAGCAGAAAGAGAGGGGGATCCTGGTCTAAGCCCTTCCGTGACTATCTCAGGTCCGTGACCCCATTTTACAGATGATGCAGCTGAGGCCCTGCCCTAAGACACTGTGTAACTTGAAAGGTCACATGGCTCTCAGGTTGTGGAGCCAGGATTCAAGGCCAGGCGGTCTGATGCCAACTCCTAACCACCCCCATGCGCTTCACCCACAGCCTCCTACAGAATAACCCCTGGTGTGTGCACAGCACTTTAGAGGCTAGGAAGCACTCTACACCCCAAATCCTGCATTGGCCCCATTTTTCTCCTCCAGGAAATGTAAGTGACTTGTCCAAGGGCACATGGCCAAGCCAGGTGACTTTCCTGACTCACTGAAGGCTCTGCCTACTCCCCCTGATTCTACCTCACGCCCGACTCTGTGCCCGCCTCTGCAATGCTCCCTGGGGGTGGAGTGGAAAGGTCTGGCTCCGAAGAGCAATCAGAACGACAAAGCCTGATCCCCTGCCTGTTGTGTGCTCACCGTGGGCTGGGTGGACACAATCTCATTTCACGTCTCACCAGTCCCAACAATCTCAACAATGGTACAGCTGCTCCCATTTTACAAAGGTGGAAACTGAGGCACAGCAAGATTGCTGACCCACAGTCAGGCACGGCATGTGAGCTAGAGGAACCCGAATTTGTCCTGCTTGTGCCTGTGGTCACTCCGTGTCATCCTTTTTAGCCTCTCCCGGCTGCCAGCCCAGGCTCAGCGCACAGTAGGACCCATGCCCTGTCAAGGTGGGCAAGGAGACACCAAGAAGCCCAACTTTACTGATGAGCAGCCAACTTCAAGGGCACCCTTCGTGCCGCAGAGCCTGCCTCTCCCTGGGATCGAGCCAGGGGCCGGCGAGGGCAGGGCTGTGACATTTCTCATTACGGCCTCTGTCAATGGCCCTCCCTGTCCCTCTGTCTCTCCGTGTCCCCTCTCCTCTGCCTTGTGCCCGCGCCTGGGCTCTAAATGTCTCAAATTAGATTAATCGGGAGTTGGCAGGAGATGCCAACCAGTAAACAAATCTCAGCCGTCAGCGCCTCGTCAGCCCGCGGCCCCAGAGGAGGACCCTTCTAGACACAAATTCTTATTAGACTTGTCAGATCTATTAAAATTCTTTTCACACTTCTGCGTTCTATCAGCCCCATCATTAGTACGGCCCTGGCCTCTGGGAACACCAGGGCCATATTAATCTGCCGTGTGCCCCGTCCCTGCCCCCTGCCCCCACCCCCTTCAGGGACAGGAGAGATAGACAGATGGACAGATGATGGCCGGGAGCAGAAGAGAAGGTGTGGAGGTGTCCCTGGGAAGACAAGGGGCCCGGGAAGAGGAGTGGACTCTCCTGCTGAGGAGTCTGGCCACGGGCACACTCCACGCCCGCCCGCAAGGGAGCCTCTCCGAGGGCGGTAGGCGTGGCTCTGTTCACGTGGATGCGGGCTCTCGGGCAAATAGCCTTTCTGGGATCCACTTCCTCGTCTGTCCGGGAGGAATAACCACGTACACCACACAGGGCAGCCGTGACTGCCAGACCCACAGTAGATGCTCAATAAACCTCGAAGCCATGTGTAGCAGACACACATTAGTGAACCCTCAGAAATAAATCGGTGTGTGTGCAGCTCCCCATGCGTAGGTGCCTGTGAAGTCATGGACGTGAATCCACACAAAGGTGGGCCCAGGTGTGTATCATTACTGAGTGTCCTACACGAGTTTGTGGTCTGGCCAAAAGAGAACCAGGTTGGAAGTTAAGGGACCTAGGGTCCACCATTCACCTATGTGAGCTCGGGAAAGTCCCTAGAGCCTTAGCTCTTGCAGCTATAAGCTGAGGACAAATAAAATCTACTTTGGGTGGGGTTTTGAGGATGGCATGAAATGAGGAACATGCAATTTGCTGTGTGCCTGGGCTAGACTCATGCACGGGACAGATGGGAGCAGGTGATGGGTGGACCTAGGCACGCACAGGGGCTGTCTGGGATGTGCACTCTTGCACATGGACTGGGAGCCCGGTCATAGTGTCCCATGAACATGGGGCAGGTGGTCAGCGGCATCATGATGTGTCCCTGTCCCTGACTGTCCCGGAATGTCAAAGGTGAGGAAGACGGCACAATGGAAAAACTCTGGGCGTCTAATCCCTGGACTCCCATTTCCCAGATGGCAAAACTGAGTCTCAGAGGCAGGGTGACCTGGCAGCAGAATCAGTGGTAGTGGGGCCAACTCTCCCTTGGGCCCCTCCCAGCCGAAGCCTGGAGCCTTTGTGGGGGCGGGGTGGGGTCTGCCCCGGGGATTCCCTCTGGATCGGGCTGGAGAATATGGCTCAGGAGGTGCTCTGAGCCACCCCTGGAGGAGCCAGGGGGGCAGGGCTGGAGCTAGAGGGGGAGAGTGGGGGAAACGGAAAGGAGGGAGGGAGGGGGAGGGGAAATGGCTCTGACCAGCTTCTCCCCTAGCAAAGGAGGAACAAACACTCCTTTCTCGCCTCCTGGGCCCTTTCCCTTTTGATCCCCCCTCCCTTGCAGCCCCCATGCTGACTTTGGGGTTAATTTTATTTCCGACTCGGGCAGGCACCCCTGGAGCAGGGCGCGGGGCTCCGGGTGTGACTAACGCCCGCCCCAGGCCGGGGCTGCTGCCTCCGCGCAGCTGCTCTCAACTCTTTATCAAGAGCATGTGTGTCCCGCTCGCTCTGCCCGGGAACGGGGGCTGGGGCCGCGGACTGCGCTGGGCCCCTCTGGAAACACTCGCGTGCACATGGGCGAACCCCGCTCGCAGCCCTACCTGCACACACGTGCTCTGCCCCCTCACACACTCGCTCCTCCCGCGCGCAACTCCACGCAGTTACGCACACAGGCAACCCAGGTGTCCACGGCCCGACGCACAGCTAAACACAGGTGCGCGCAGCCTCGCCTCTGTGCGCACCGCAGTGCCCGCGCCCCGATTTACGCACCGCACGCGTAGCGTGCATGCCCGTCACGTGTCCCCCGGAACATCTATGCCCCCGCAGACACACAAGCATCTGTGCGCGCTGTGCATGTACACACGCACACACAGAGCCACGCATGTCCGCACACTCTTACACACATCTGCACACGCGCATACGTTTGTTACACGTGTCCGCAGAGTGACATCTGCCCAGCACACACGTCACACACGCAGGCACTCACGGAGACACCCGGCCACATGGACACACCTGAATGTACACTGAAGCCCACGTGTGTGTGTGTGACAGACATATACTCACGGGACCAAACGTGAGCACTTGTGTGCTCACATACAGACTCACGTGCGTATCACGTGGACGCAATAGGCTCATTTAAACTCCGCTATGTGAATAGCCAGGTGTACACATGCGTGTGCCACACACGTTCACACATACAAACACACACCTACACACAAGGATGCGTGCGCAAACACGTGTGCTGAATGACACAATACACACAGACACGCGAATCATACGTATCCGTGACACACGTATTCTCACACACACACACACACGTGCGCACACACACATGCCAAACACACACATCCATGGGGCGGGGGCCGTGAACACAGCTCGGAGGTGGAGGCTGGCACAGCTGGCCCTCATTTAGCTGTGGAGGCCAAGGCCGAGCAAGGAGGAGCGGCTGGTGTGGGGGCAGGAAGCAGAGGTCAGTGAGGCTGGGCCGGGGAGGGGGGGGCGGCGGAGGGGGTAGAGGACACCCTCGGGCTGGGACCTCAGCCTCGCCCCGCACGCCCTTCTGATTAGTTTGACACCAGCAGGTGAGGCCTTTGCCAGGAGGGGGGCAGGAGGGGAGCCCGGTGACCTCGGCTCTCGGTGCCTCATGGCCTGCCCTGACGCTGCCCCATCTGGCAGCCGGAGGCTGTGGCCGGGCCTGCCTTTTGCAGGCTCTGGTCCGAGGGTCAGCTTCCCCCCTCCACGCACCCCCCCCTTGCATCTAAGCAAGGTGCCAGGGGGCTGGGGACTGGGGAGGGTCCAAGAGACCAGCTCAAAGTTTGGGGCAAACAGGGCTGAGGACGGTTGGGGCTGGGGTACAGGACAGAGATGAAAATCCAGCTGTCGTCCACATCCAGGGGGCAGAAAGCGGCAGGGTCTCTAGCACCACACCGTCCAACATGGCGGCCGCCAGCCACACGTGGCCACCGAGCCCCTGAAACGTGGCCACACCACCAAGAAACCGGATTTTACATTTTAATTTAATTTTATCTAATTTAAATGTGAACACTGAAATTCGATTTAGCTTAGTGGTTGGGAAACTTTACAGTATATTTGGAACAACTTGGGTGTGTAAATCCACTTCTCAGTTGTAATTTTATGAAATTTAAATACAGATCGAGTAGTTCCAATGAAAACTTAGTGTCTGAATTAAAATGGGCTGGATTTCAAAGACACCGCATGAAAAAAGAAATGCAAAATAGCTCGCTCATAACTCTGTATGGATGACATGTCAAATGATCATCATTTCAGATATACTGGGTCAAACAAAATATGTTAGCGAAAATCATTCCACTTGTTTCTTCTTGCATTTTAAGCTGTGGCTACTAGGACATTTTAAATGCCATTCTTGGCTCCTGGTACCGTTCTCTGGGACAGCGCCGCTCCAAGGCCACAGGAGGGGGAGGGCAGGGGCCGGGCTCAGTACCAGCTTAGGACAACAGTCCATTCTTCCCGGGCCTCGATTTTCTCATCTGTGAAATGGGCACCCCCACCCCAACACCGCCTCGCAGCGCTCTACAAATAAACAGACGGTCCTCGGAGCGGGGCAGGGAGGGGGAGGATGGCGCCTGGGGCGCCAGGCACTCACTCTGGTTGTACTGGCCATACTGGTAGCCAGCCACGGGGTCCACGCTGTAGCCGGTGGTGCTGTAGGTGGGTGGGCAGTAGGACTGGGAGCTGGGCAGGCTGTCTCCCGGCTTGATGGAGTCGGCCCGCTGGCTGCAGCTGGCCGAGATGGAGGTGGCCGAGTCCAGCCCGCCGTGCAGTGGGGAGATGGAGAAGTCGGCCTGAGGCTGCGGCGGCACAGCGCTGGGGTTGCTCAGGATGCTCATCACCTGTGGGGGAGAGACGGTCGGTGCGGCCCGAGCAGCGGGCATGGGGGGCTCGGAGGACGGTGTGTCGGGGGTCGATGCCAGGCTGGCCCCGAACAGGCCTTGGCTGGGGTTGCTCCCTTGAAATCCCTGCACAGCCCCAAGAGCCTCAGTTTACCTGGTTTGCTTGCCCTTATGGGTAAGACGGTTAGTGGTTTCTCCTGGTTAGGTCCTGACCCATGGAAGCACCCCTCGCCGAGAGCTCCAGGGGGCAGGGCAGGGCCTCATTCCCATCTTGGATATCCCCAGGCCTGGTTCTAAGGGACATCTGGTGCCTGTCTGATGAATGAATGAATGCATGAACGAACGAACTAGCTGATGATGTCTCTCCCATCAGACAGGGGCTCCTCCAGGACAGGAAGCCGAGCCTCCCCTGTCAGACTTGGATGCCCCCATCTTCCAACACAGAGTTAGAACAGGACTCTGGATCTAGTCTGGCTTCACCCCTGGTCCTGTGGTAAGCCTGCTCTGCTCTTGACTTTGAGATCCTGCTCCTACAATGCCAACATCCACGGCCAACGTTTTCAAAGAGCCTTGCGGGTACCCTTCCTTGACTCTGGTAGCTCTCAGATGTCTGTGATCATCAAGCCTTCCCTGCTGGGCCGGGACAGCAAACAGGAACTCACCACCAGTGCTGGCGAGCCCAGACTGGCAGGGTGAGGCTCATCTCTAGATACTCAGCTTAAAGAACCTGGTTTGGTTCACTGATGTGTTCACTTATTCATTCAACAAACATGCATTGATGGTGACTGCAGCCCCAGGCCTCAGGCAGGGCCCTGGGTCTTCAGAGGAGGAAGAACCATGGTTCCTGCCCTCGGCAGGGGGGATGTCTGCATAAAGAGGGGGAGGCAACTGGGAGCAGACCATCAAGATATGAAGTGGTGAGGGGCATGACAGAGGCCGCTCAGGGGGCTGTGGGAAGGGAACTCAGCCAGTCTGGTGGTCCAGGCAGGCTTCTGGAGGAGGTGACACCTGCTGTCCAGCTCTCCAGGACAGAGCGTGGGGAAAGGTGGTGCAGGCAGCAGGTGTCTCTCCATGTGGGAGCATGGGTGTCCCGGCCAGTCCCGGGAGACGATGGAGAGGCAGGCCCTTGTGCAGCTGACCTGCAAGGCCCAGGACCCTGGTGACCTCCTGGTGATGCCACACCCCCTGCGGGAGGGAGGCTTCGGTGCCAGGTGGGAAGCCGAGCTGCTAACCTGCCCAGCAGCAAGCTAAAGAAGCAGGCTATGGTCCGTGCTGGGCACACGGCTGTGTTCTCTGATTTCCCCACTTGCCTCTCGGGAGAAGGCAGGCTAGGGGCATTGCTAGAAGCAATCTTGCTGCCGACTGGATACCTTCTGGAAACTTCTACCTTCTCCTCTGTGACTTGTCCCTACCATAGGCACTGAGGCAGGGCGGGGGTGCAGAGCATGGATGTGGAATCCTCAGGCCAGGGACAGCCCCTGGGCTTCTCCACTTACAGCCTCAGATGTCCTTTAGCACCTGTGACTGCCTGCAGTCTTGAGGAAAAGACATGACGACTGTCCCTAACTCAGAGGGTGGCTGGGGGGATGAGGTGGGGTCTGCGTGCAGAGGGCTTTATGCCTGGCCAGCGCTCCCAGAAACAGGGCCCCAGCTCCCCGAGGCCTCCTCTTCCCTTTCTCCTTCCTTTCCTTCCTCTTGGCATGAACTCCCATGGCTCGCCCAATCCAGAGCCCTGAGAGGTGGGTGAGGCTGAGCCGTGATGCCGCTTCCTCAGACGAAGGAACAGAGGCCTTCAAAAGGCTGTGTCTTCTCCAGACCTCACTGCAAATCTGTGGGGAGCAGCTCAGGGTCCAGAGGCCTGAGCCCACTCGCCTGATAGGGTCAGGACTGGCTCTCAAGGATGCGTTTGGGCATCTGAGCCCTTCAGAGGTCCTCAGTCCAGGGGCCAGCCTGTACCCTGGGCAGCCGCTGGCTGGGGGTGATTGAGGCTGGGGCCCCCCGTGGCTGGGGCATGAGCACAGCCTCTCCCTGACCCTCCCCTGGATGCTCCCAGCACAATCCCCTCACCCTGGGGTCACCCTCCTGGGTCCCTGTACTCCCCCTCCCCCCAGAGCCAGAGTCAAGGGCACTGGGCCTGGGGGGCTGGTCTTTGCCTCCACCGCAGCTGGTGGGGCTCAGGTGGGACTTGACAGTGTATCAGCCCTGTCCACAAGGCAAAGACCCGACGGGATGGGTGTGTGAGAAGGGGAGAGTCTGGGCAGGTGTCCGGCTACCCTGGGCAGTGGCCTGACCCGTGGAATCTCCTACGTGGGAGGGTCCATGTCGGGGTACAGGGGTGGTAGCAGGAGGGGCCCCATGAAGGGGGTATTGCGGAGGATGGCTGACACCGCTGGGCTGTGTCTGTTGCTTTCCGACTGGAGATGGGTTCTCCGGGGCCTAGGAAATTCGGTGTATGTTTGGGTGGGACCTTAGGGGGAACTAAGGAATCTAGCACTTGCCAGGGGGTTAGGAGACCTGATTCTCTTCCATGTTGCCTGTCAGGTGCCCAATCTAGACTCCACTTTCCATCTAAATTAAGAAAATCACCGGGGCGCCTGGGTGGCTCAGTCGTGAAGCGTCTGCCTTCGGCTCGGGTCATGATCCCGGGGTCCTGGGATCCAGCCCCGCATTGGGCTCCCTGCTCAGCGAGAAGCCTGCTTCTCCCTCTCCCACTCCCCCTGCTTGTGTTCCCTCTCTCGCTTTGTCTCTGTCAAATAAATAAATAAAATCTTTAAAAAAAAAAAAAAAGAAAATCACCAACCCCCCCCCCCCCATATAAACATTAACCCTGTTCTCCCCTCGAAGGAGGCCTGGACTCCAAGAATAGACTCAGAGGCTCAGGGAAAACACACAGGCCCCATTTCCCTTCCTTCAGGAGGATAACTGTGGGCACAGGGAGACTCTCGGGCGGGTCTGTCAGTTCTGCTGAGACCCCAGTTTAATCCTTCCCTCCTGCACACCGCCAAGATGCCAAGCTCACAAGAGACAATGGAATGGGAGGGGAGTGAAGGGGGAGGGGTTCGGGAGAGGAGGAGCATGTTTTGGGATGGGCTGGGAGCTATGCACAGACAGTACTCATCCTGCAGGACAGAGACCCACAGAGAACTACCACAAATCTGACCACAGCACTCAAGAATTATCAGTGGCGGGGCACTTGGTGGCTCAGTTGGTTAAGCGTCTGCCTTTGGCTCAGGTCATGATCCCAGGGTCCTTCTTCTCTCTCTCCCTGTTGCTCCCCCAGCTTGTGCTCTCTCCTCTCTGGCTCTCACTCTCGCTCTCAAATAAATAAATAAAATCTTAAAAAAAAAAAAAAAAAGAATTATCAGTGGCTCCTCACTACCTCCCAGATAAACAGGACAAAATCTTCTAGTGATCAGACCACTACCTACCTGTGTCAACCCCTCCCCTTCTTCCTGCCTTACACTTTGTGTCCCAGCTAGACCGCATGATATGGTGTTTCCCGAAGACATCTGTCATTCATTCATTTATTCATTCAACAAACATTTCATAGAGTGCTGCCATGTGCCAGGCTGCAGAGAGGGCTGGCCCATGAGCTCTTTGAGGGCAGGACAGGACTGTGGCTCACCTACCCTTGCTGCCCCAGCACCGAAATTGTGCCTGCTACATACTATGAGCCCAGAAAAACCCGGCTGAATTCATGGATATCACTTAACAAATCTTAAGTGAGCACCTATTATGTGCCAGACACAGCTGGGCATGGAGGATGCAGCAGTGAGCACCAGCCCTCCATGCCCTCCTGGAGCCAGCTTCTCATGAAGGAGGCTGACAATAAACCAACAAATACATAATATAGTTTCTGATACCGGGAAGTGTTTATAGAGGATAAACAAAAGGGACAAGTGCAGTAGTCAGGCAAGAGCTCCCCAAGAGGTGATATCCAGCAAGACCCAAAAGAGCCAGCTACGGGAGGATGTAGCAGAAGAGCTTTGCGGGCAGAGGAGTCAGCAAGTGCAAAGGTCCTGGGGTGGGAACACACCCAGCAAGTTTAAGAAATAACAAGTTCAATGTGGAGAGTGAAAATCCTGAGAGCTGCAGGGCCTCCTAGAGTTTGTCAGAAGGGGCTTGTGTGGTGCCCAGTGGCTCGGGAGGTCTCAGAATCAGCTCAGGCCTGGGGAGATTTTCCTGTAATGGGATTTGTTCAATGGGATTTGCCCTGGAACATCAAATCAAATCCACATCTGGGATAGGTGTGAATGGGGATGTGAGGAGGCTGCTTACTCTCTCCCGGAGTCCCTGGTGGCCTGTGGATCAAAAGGGCTGCCATTTCATCCAACCCCCTGTCTCCAAGCAAATGGGACAGGACCCAACTGAAGAGACATGGGAGCGTTGACTCCTTGAGCAAACAGGCTATTATTACCCCTATTATGCAGACGGGGAAACTGAGGCTCAGAGAAGAGGAAAGGCACACCCGAGATCACAGAGCCTGGAAGAGGCAGGGTTGGGATTTGAACCCGCGTCTCCCTGACCGGGAGCTCGGCTGCTTCCCACCAGGCTGTGCCAGAGACGGTGGGGAGAGAGGCCCTTGACAACTCTGCGGTGGGGAGTGCTGTGGACCTAAGTGGCCCTCTGCGGCAGCCGGTTGGCCCCTGGACCCCTGGGAGCCCCTCTTCGCCCGCAGAAGCAGGAAGCTTTGCCCAGGGTTAGGGGCCCAGCTAAAGTCTGGGGCCTGCAAACTTTTGAACTTGAGGAAGTCCCAGTCTGATGCGGTAATCCACCCCCCTCAAGAATGCTAAGGCCTCTCCCCCGGTGGGTTTTACTTTTTTCCCGGTATTCGCTTTCGCTAATGTATTACTTCTTGGTACGTTACCGTTACTAACTCAAAATCAATACCGACCTCCACATCTGTAAGGTTTTATCTGAAGGCAAATCTCCGGGCTGTCCGTCAGGCTGAGTGACAGCCATCCCTTCCTCGGCCCCCACCCGCCGCGGCCCCCGCCCGCCCCCAGCCCCTTCCTCTCCCTCTGCTCTAAATCAGTCCCAGCCTCCACCAGACTAAATCAATAAGGGGCGGCCTCATCCCCCTTCCGCCGCTGGGGAGAGGCTCGCAGGTTTGGGGGGGTGGGGGCTGTGGGAGCCCCGTGCCAGCCCTCCTTCCACATCCTCCGCTCGCCACCCCCTCCCCAGGACGCGGTGGCGAGCTCCCCTCCTTTAAAAGAAGGGGATGGGAAAAATGTAATTAATTCCCTCCGCTCCTGAGCTGGCCCCAGGGCCTGGGACCGAGGAGGCTGAGCGGTGGGATCTGCACCCTCTGTGATAACCGAGCGCGCTTCGGGAGTGAGGCTGCAATTAGAAGGGGATCGCCATCACTGGGGCTCCGTGGCACGGCGCGGGGTGGGCGGCTGGGGGCCGCAGGGGAACACAGAGGAGACAAGGCGGGGCAGGGATCACGCCTGGAGAGGTCAGGACAGTGGGACCTGGAGATGGGACCAGGGCTGGAAGGAGGCCAAGGGCCACCTGGACCCGTGGGCAGGTCAGGGAGCCCCACCTCTGCACGACCAGAGGGGACCCCGAGGCCCCAGAGGGACTCAGCCGTGCTGTGCTCCCAGGGGCTTCCCTGTGGCGCCACGGGCCAGAGTATCAGCACTAGCATCCGGGCTCCACCTCGGGTGAGCTGTGACCCTCCGCAATTTCTTTAACCTTCTGTGCCTCAGCTTTCTCATCTGTAAAACGGGCATGGCAAGAATTGTAGCTACCTGTAGGGGCATTGTAAGAAATAACTGAGTAAATGCACCTTGCACGCTTAAGGCAGTGCCGGGCATGCGGTCTGTTCTCAGCACAGGCTCGCTCTCCCCCTCCGCTCTCACCTGGATGAGAAGGCACCGGGCCCGAGCTCGAAATCATCGCTGGAAGGTGGACTCCAGGAACTCCTCCCGGTCCTGACTGTGTCTTTCTCATCTCTTCTTCCCCAGGGGCCTGGCGCGCAGTGGGAACTTTCTGAGTGGAGAGGCCCTGCCCCCACACAGAAGGGCACGGGGCCCTGATGGCCAACCTGCGAAGTCTCCAGGAGAAACTGAGGCCCAAATGGGGCGGCAACTTCCACTCCAGGAGAGTCACCACAAACTAATGGCACACCGTCCCGGGCTTACTGCCACTCCCTCGGGCCCTCCGCCTGGGGGTGGGCTCTGAAAGGACCGGCTGGTGTGACTCACTGAGCACCTTCATCTCCGCCTCCAGCCCTGGGTCCCCGGCTCACTAGCTCGTTCTCCTGACTTCCACAAGAGCTGAGGGAGGGGGGCAGGTTTGGGGGCAGCCTAGCTCACCATGGGAGGGCCTGGGGTCCCTCCTTATGTGCAGATGGAGTTCATGGGGGCAGGCTGAGGGCTGGGAGGAGGGACACGACTGCACCATTGGGCTCTGTCTGCTCCGTTACCGCCTCCCCACCTTGGCTGCCCACTGGAATCAACCGGGGAAGTCTTTTAAAATGACGATGCCAAGGGGACGCCTGGGTGGCTCAGTCGGTTAAGCATCTGCCTTCAGCTCAGGTCATGATCCCAGGGTCCTGGGATCGAGCCCCGCATCGAGCTCCCTGCTCAGCGGGGAGCCTGCTTCTCCCTCTCCCTCTGCCCCTCTTCCAGCTCATGCTCTCTTTCTCTCTCAAATAAATAAATAAAATATTTAAAAAAATAAATCAAATGCAGATGTCAGGATCTCACACCCTGTAGATGCTGATTAGTTGGTCTGAGGGTCTGGGCATCAGGAACGTTTCCAGCCTGCTGCCCCAGGTGATTCTAATGTGCAGCCAAGTTTGTGAAACACTGCTTTCAAATCATTGTTATTTTCGCTACACACGCATAATAATGACTGCAAGTCCTCACCCACACGGATGAAGACATGGGCGCACACACAAAACACACTGACACACCGGTTGCACATGGCATTAAGCAGACACGCCAACACGAACACACAAAGAATGATACATACGAAAACGTGCACGTATGCACACAGCTAGGCCACAGCCCATCACATGCCTCACAGACCCACGCTCGGGCAAACACGCACACACGTTCACACACACCGCAACCTCACAACTCCACAATCGTCAGCTCACTGATGCAAGCCGACAAGCCTCTGTTCACCCTGCTCCAGTCCCCAACGGACACGCAGACACACATCACACAAACACACCTCCAGCCCGTCCCACCGCCTGTCCCCAGCTCCACATTGGGATTAGTGCAAGCGAGAAATCACCCACCCAGGCAGCCAAGCACCCGCCCCGCTCCCCCCTCTCCTGCTCCCGGCTTGCTAAGAGGATCGGGCCCCCTCCCCTCTTCCTGCCCCCTGTGGACAGCAGTAATGGGCTTCGGGTGCTGACTTTGAGCTTCCAAACAAGATTTCCTGCAGGTCTCCCCGTCCCCGCCCCCCTTCGCCTTCCATCTCTCTGCTTATGGCCCTCACCCTCCCTCCACCGTCCACATCTCAACCAGGAGAGCTGGTGCCCCGCCTGGCCAGCAAGCTCCCCTGCCCCCCTCCACGCACCCCCAGACCCCAGCCCCTCTCCTGCGTCACCACCAGCCTTCCGTGAATGCTTTTCTAAGCCTGGCTACTGCCATTCTCTTGCCCAGCACAGCACCCTACAGTTTCCAAAGCATTTCCCTTCAAGCCTCAAACCTTTCCAGATGAGGGACAGGCTTAGGGGCTCACCCAGAGTCACCTAGGGAATGAGTGGTATCAATGGGGCAAGAGCCCTCGACCTCTGACTCCTAGTCCAATACTCTTGTCCTGCACCTGACTGTGGTCTTCGTTTACCATAGACAGCTCTCGGTCATTCTTAAGTCTGTGCGTGTGTGCATGCGTGCGTGTGCGTGTGTGTGTGTGTGCGTGCATGTGTGCGTGTACATGCATGCGTGTGCGTGCGTGCATGTGTGTGTGCGTGTGCGTGCACGTGCGTGTGTGCATGTGTGCGCTTGTGTGTGCACGTGTGTGCACGTGTGTGCGTGCGTGTGCATGTGTGTGCGTGCATGTGTGCATGTGCGTGCGTGCGTGTGCGTGTGTGTATGGTGGGGTGCACGTGGGAGTATCACATGTGGGAATATTGCTCCCCAGCCCCAAACTCCTTCGGGTTAACTCTCCTTCCATGTACGAGTCCAACATAGCTGACCCAAAAAGACTCAGGGGACAGGCTCTGTCTGATTGCGGAGGGAGGCAGGGAGGGGAATCTCTGCAGAGAAAGGCTTCAGCCTAGGCTCTGGTAAGAACTCCCGGAGTGTGGAGGAAGATGCAGGAAGGCTCAGCTGGAAAACAGTGGGAAGTCTTGGGCTTGGGCCTCACCCAGAGGATGCTATCACCCTTACTGTGGCCCTACCCATTGACCCTGATCCTGACCCTGACCCAGGAGGTCTATCCTATTCCCAGTGCCTGGCACGGAGCAGGTGTCCAACTGATATTGGTTGAGTGAGTGAATGAATGAATGAATGAATGAATTTATCTGTCATCCCCGGCGCAGGGCCTGGCATAGAGTTGCATAAATGAAAAGAAAAAATGGAGGGGTCTTGTGGCACACTCACATGGTCCCTCAACTCCATGGATTTCAGAGCCTCCTCCCCACCCTGGGGGTCCTTGAGGCTTAGCTAAAGACTAGAAGTGGGGGGGGGATTGACAGAATGACTTCCACTCGTTGTCTAAGAAGTTAAAGACTTTCTTTCTCTCTCTCTCTCTCTCTCTCTCTCTAACACACACACACACACACACACACACACACATATTTCCAATGTTTGCTCTATGAGATATTAATCTCCAAAATCTGGAAACATCTAGAAATATCTGGAAGCACTGGAGGGGGGCTGGCTTTGGCGTCCCCTTCCCCTCCCTGGGTGGTGCCTGGGTTAGGTGTCCCCGCCAGGATGAGTCCAAGGACTCCTGGCTCCTGGCAGGGGCTGGAGCTAGTGGGGTACGGTGGGATTTGGGGACCATCTCTGATGGTACGATAATGGTGGAGGGGGATTAGAGCGACCGCTCTGAGCGGCGGCGGCGGCGGGGCTGCAGAAGGAAGGGGCCGATCGCCGGGAAAGATATGACTATTTAAAGATAATGATTGCATAAATTTAATTAGCACACTTTCACGCGGCAAATGGCCGTTTTGTAATTAATGTATCTGGCCTTACTAAGCATGAAAGATTCCATCTCCTCCCCCTCCCCTCCCTCTCCCCCTCCTCCGCGGCCCTAATGAAAGACAGAGAGCAAGTGACAGAAACAGTTTGTCAGTGGCTCCAGGTGTCAGGGGCCTAATTGGCTGAGCTGAGGGGAGGGGGGGGTGGGAGGGCTGAGAGGGGGGCCGCGGCGGGGGGGCCTCCTGGACTCCGGGCCCAGGTTGGGAAAGGAGGAGGAGGGGGAGGCCCAGGCTCTCGCCCCCCTGGCGTGGGGGGTGCTCCCCCCTGGTAATTGCTGGAGACGAGGACGCAGATTGGCCGTGGCAGGGAGGCCTCGTTAGTACCTGGGCAAACAAGCTGGCACATATCACAATGCGTTAAGGACTCCCAGCCATGATAGCTCAGGGCCCGCTCCCCCTCTCCCAGGAGCCAAGTCCCTTGAGCAGAATGAACGAATGCCCTCCCCTCCCCGCCGCCCCCGGGTATTGAGAGGCTCAGAAGGAAAACTGATCGTCAGCTTCCATTATTAAGCACCTACTGTGTGCCAAACACCTATTATGGGCAGGCAGCACTGCGATTCACCCCTTACACCTGCAGTCAGGAGGATGGGTGTTTTCATCTTCCTGAAATTGGAATGCATTTTACCACGCGGAACGTCTTGCTGGGGCTGTCCTAGCAGCCAGGTAGCATCCGTGTCAGGCAGCAGTGACGACGGGGCTGGGTGTGAAGCTCTTCTTGACACCTTCTGAGAAGATCAAGGATGGGCCAGCATCAGACTGTCTTAGGTTCAAGGAAATATGGGTATTGGCTGTTCCATGTTACAGGTCAGGAAACAGGCTCTGGGAAGTCCCGGGCTACACAATGAATAAGTGATGGGGCTGGGATCTGAGCTCAGAAGGTATAATTCTGAAGATGATTCTCTCTCTAGCATCTACCTAAGGGACCCACTGCAGGGCCGGCTCAGCACCCTTCCTACCCCCACGGTGCCATCCCCTGCAGGCTGGCTAAGATGCTTGGCGGACTCCATAGGAAAGCCTCTTTGTCGGGTGCCTACAGCTATCAATCGCAGTGAGTCAGAGCTATCAACCTCCAGAGTCAGAGCTGCCTGGTTTTCCTGGAGGATGACCAGGGAACAGAACTGAGAGGGTTCCCGCTGCCATGCCCCTTCCCCTTGCGCCGTGGCTGTCTCGGGGCTGTGTGCACACCCTCCTCTCTGACAATGACCCTCCACTGTCTTCACCAGCCGCCCTCTGCCAACCTCAGCTGCCAGCCCCTGCCCAGTTTTCTCCGAGGAAGGCGGGGCAGGGAGGCCTGCAGCCAGCCTCGGCTGGGTGGAGCAGGGCCCAGCCAGCCCTCTTCTGGACCAAATTCAATTTCAAAGCTTAATGAGTTTGCAGAGGAGCCCGGTGAGCTCGCTGACGCTCCTCCTTGCCGGCTGGGTGGTTCCCGGCCGGGCCACCGAGCACGCAGCGGCCCGAGCAGGGAGAGCCCTGGGCTCCATCGAGAGTGGCGGGGGCACTGAGCGAGTGAAAAATGTCAGAGCAAATTGCTCTTGACAGCGTTAATATCTGCACCTCATAGCAATAATTACATGTAAATAAATAGCAAAATCACACTCAGCTGGAGGCAGCTTGGGGAGGACAGACGCTGCTAAGGACCAGCTGGGGACCCGAATGCTCTGCTTCAGCCTTTTCTTTCCTTCTTAGAGTCTCTGCTCCCCCCTCACCCGCAACCAGAATCTTGCTGCAGGAAGTCTTGCTGCAGCACCTGCAACTCAGGTTCCTGGCCACTCGGATTGAAAATGGGAGGGAAAAAGAAAATATTTGGATTCCGCCCCCCCCCCCCCCACCGTTCTCATCCAGCTGTGGGAGAACTGCTGGAACATGCATCCTCCCAGCCTCTTCCTATCCTCTCTCCCTAAGCATATTATTCCACCTGGGGGTCTTTTAGAGAGACTCGCCTCTGAAATCCACATCTCTGTCCCGACCCCTATGCCCCCATCCGGGCACCCTGCAGGCCGCCTCCTGGCCTTGACCTCCACACAGCTGCCCTGATCCAGGTCCTGCTTCTGCACTCTCTGCTTCTGTGATCTATCAGGCTCTCAGTCACGCAGACCCCACACGGCCCCATCATCTTCACCTCTCCGGCCAAGCCTGACACCCATGCCGCTGAGCAACATCACGCGCCATGCAAAGTCACCAGCTGAACGTGGTGCGACTTCCTGGTGAGTCAACCTGACACGATGCTATTTTATTACCTTATTAGGACCAACAACTATGGCGGCACAATGGCAAAGAATCCATAAGGTGCATGCATGTCTGTGTCACAGGTCTGTGTCCCCACGGCCCCAAGAGTACACACTCAACCAACAGCAGGGGTACTTTGGAGAGAAGCTGAGAGGCCCCGGGGTGCAACCGGAGTCGCCTCTTGCTATCATATTGGTTTGCTTCTGGGCTTCTGTCTGCAAAAACAAGGACCATGTCTTACCCATGTCTGGATTCACAGTACTTAGCAAAAGGCCTCCGGAAGTGTTTGAGGGACCAGGAAACGAAAAAAAATGGAAGTGGAAGGGCCAGGAGGACAGGGGAGGAAGGAAGGGAAAGGTGTAGGGAGGTGGGAGGTAGGGAGGAGTATCAGGCACCTGATACTCTTCAGATGAGCCCAGGTGTACTGCAGTGGCTGGATTTAATCCAAGGTTCCATCCCCACCCCCCTCCCAGAGGGACCCAGGGGCCTGTCCTCCAGGGACCCAGCCTCCCTCCCACTTCCTGTCTGCCTCATAGAGAGTTCCCAGTCTGGGCTCCGTGCCCCAGGAGGAGGAGTGCGGAGGGCCCTCCAGCTACTTCGCTGCCCGGCCTGCCTCGCCTGCACAGGGCAGGGAACGCAGGCTCCATTCTTCGCAAAACAAATATCTTCTCCAGAGCAGCCCCCACGTCCCACGCCGTCTTATTTAGTTCACCGACTAATCCACTTATCGAGGATAAAGCGCCCGTGAATCCCCATTTGATAAAGGCAGTCACAAAATTAGCAAAAATGTGCCCACGGCTCCGACGCACCAAACAAACAAGAGGCTGGGGACGGCTGCGGAGAGATGTTGTCTCCCGTTGGTCCCCGGGCCCGGGAGAGATGCGGGAAGAGATAGTAGCTCTCTCACGGGTACTGCAGGCTGGGAAGGCGATGCCACGGGTTATTCGGGAAGGGGGCTGGGCGAGGTGGGGAAAGGAGCTGGAATGGAGTCCCGGCTCCATCCCGTGCCAGCCCGGGGCCCCAGCTCCCCTTACAGCCCAACTCCGTGACCCTGTGCCCAGCACACCTCCAAATATAACCGCTCGGCATCCTGGCTAGTAGTTCTTCATGGCTTTTGCTGCAAGCCTTGCCTGTGTTAACTCCTTTGCTCCTCACTACAACCCTGGGAAATCGGTACCCTGGGCACCCATGTTTTATAGATCAGGAAACCGAGGCACAGAGAGGTCAAGTCACTTGGTCAAGGTCACACAGCTGGTAGCCACTGCCCCCAGCTGGAGAATTATTATCGAAAACTCTCCCATTCACCCCTGGCCAATTCAAACTCAGCCTCCATCTCCATCCATGGTCCCCAACCATGACGGCAGTCCCCCAATTACCTGGCCGTACCCCTGTGATTCATGATGCCGTCCCTGCCACGGCACAGAGCCTTCAAGTTGCTGGAGGCTGTATGCCCGCTCCCCCACAATCTGATGATGCCAAGTTCACCTCCCTGTACCTCTGTCAGAGCCAACGTTATTCTGTGCCCCACGTGCACCATCAGGGACTCTGGCGTCAGGGCTGTGGGGGCCCTCTCGCGGAGCCCAGAGGTCCCCCGGCTTTGCCCCAAGGGGCTCCAGGCCCTTTGCTGACACCATCTCTTCCTAACCACAGCAGCAGGGTTATCAATGCCATCACACAGATGGGAAGACGGAGACTTCAATAAAAACTCGGCCGGAGTCAACCTGCCCATCTGAGGGTGGCTTTGAGGAGGGGTCTTTCTCTGCTCTTGGTGGCTGGAGAAGGTCCAGGAAGAGGGAGGAACCAGGACAGGATTCTGGAAGGCTCAGTCCCTGTGCTGCCCACACAGCCACCAGCTTGGCTTGGGGAGGAGGGGCTGGTCTCAGACCTAGGGGATGGGGACATTAATCACAGGGAGCATCTGTGGGGGGAGGGGCACCTGGAACTAAAGGGAAACACTCGTTAGAAGGGCAGGACTTCTCACCCCAAGCTCCCAGGGCTCTGAGACCAACCACCCCCCCCCCAGAAGGCCAGGGCTGGGAGCAGGGCATCTGGGGTTCAGGCCCGGGCAGCCCCCTTTGTTTGGGAAAAGGCCCTGCCACAGACACCTGGCCTGTAGGTGGGAGGAGGGAGCACAGAGCAGCAAGACTTGGAATGAAGGCACCTTTCTGTTGCTGCCTTCCTGCCGGAGGGAGCCAAGGGCACACAGCTGGGAGGTGGTGGGGCTGGGGTCCGTGCTGCAGAGCACCCTGTGTCTCCCTCAAGCCCTCTCTCCGTGCACCCCCTCCAGCTTTGGGGGCCCCCTCCTGTCTCAGCTCCCTGTCCCCACCGCACTTCTGTAAGTTCGTGTCCCTCCAGCTGTGTCCCTGAGTCCCCATCATGCCTTGCTCGCTGGCCTCCCTTGTTTGCTCTGTCTTCCTGCCCCTGTCCCTGCCCCTGCCTGCGTACCCCTCTCCGCATTTCTCTGTCTCTCCTTCTTTCCTTCTCTCTCCTCCCGTTTCTGTCTCTCACAGTCTCTGGGTGTCTCTCTCTTCCTGTTTCTATCCCTCCATGTGTTTCTCCTCCAGACTCTCTTTATCTCCCCCTACCTCTCTCCCTCTCTCCCTGTGCCTCAGCTGCTCCCTTACTCTGGTGTTCTCTACACCAGCATCTTAGACCGTTTCTATGGGTCTGTCAGTCTGTCTGGGCACCTCCCTGCCTCTCTACCCCTCACTCCTGCATACCTCCAGCAGGAGGCACCTCCCCAATCAACACTGGAGCTTCTTGCACCAAACCTGAGCCCACCACGCCCGGGGTGCCAGGCTCACACCCTGGTCCAACTGGCTGTCGCCATTGCATAGGACTGCCGGGCCAGGGGAACCCTCAGCCTACCTCCCCTGCTCCCCTGCTTCTCCTCTGGGCCTTCCCTCCCAGGCCCCTCCTGTTCTCCTCCCTCTGCTGTCCAGGGTGGTCCACTGAGTCACTGCAGGGAGCTCATGGGGATTGTGAGAGCTGGGCGGTTGGGGAGGGCACTTGAGCTAGTGCTTCTCAAACTTTCCTACACACGTGAATCTCCTGGGACCTTGAAGTCCAGACCAGACCCAGAGCAGCCAGGGTCTAGTCCAGCCTCTGCCTGTGCTGGCAGCCCAGGCCGGAGGAGAGTTTCATCTCTGCCATCCGGCAGACCTGGGTTTTGGATGCCGACATGATCCCTTGCTGCTTATCTTGAGCTTTGCCTCTCTGAGTCTGCAAAACCGGCCTGACGATTCCAGACCCTCAGCACGCAGCGAAGATCAAATCACGGAACAGGGCAAAAGTGCCTCGCTGACCCCCAGGTTCTAAACAAATCGATGATGTCATTGCCATTATTATGGACAATAACGGTGCTGAAAGAGCCACCCCGCTCCCGCCCCTTCGGGGGCCAAAGCAGGGCGGGACCGCAGTTGGGACAGCTGCTTTCTCCCTAGAGAGGGAGCATGGAATCAGCTGGGGTTGAGGTCAGCACCCAGGGGGCCTGGGGAGTTAGGGGAGTAGGGTAGTGGGGGCATTATCTGTGGTGGGGAAGGGAAGGCAGGCCCTGTGGGAGGCTCAGGGACTTCTGCCCTGGGCATCACGTCTCAATTTCAGCCTGGATGTGCCCCCTTTGTATAAGATGCTTGACAGGGGCCCTCGTAGGACCTTCATCCTCCGACCCCAAAGGTCAGACCCACTGTCTGGAGAGAGGGATGCATGCTGAGCCCTCATACTCTCTGCTGGTCCCCAAGAGACCAGCAGGATGGAGGGACAGGAGCTGGCCAGGGGTGTGTCTTCCTCACACATCCCACCCGGCTCTGCTCCATGCTTGAGATTCCCCAGGGCTCTGCGTCAAAGTGGGGATTGCCCATGGCACTCGGAGCAGAAGCACAGCTGGAGGTAAAGGCTGTCCCTCCCCCCATGGCACACCCACTCGTGCCCTCGGAGAAGCCTTGTTAATCCCTGAGTCCTTCTAGGCAGTGAAAGGCGTGCAGGGCCATTGTGGATATCTTTCTTAGTAAGAGGAAGCACTGGGTTAACTATTTCTAGGATGCCTTCGGCCTTGGACATTGCTGGAGAAGGGATCTCCGTTCAGTTCAAACAGACCCTACTCTGAGGTCACTTCCTAAAGAAAGGGGAGGTCAAGGTGCTCCTGGGAGGCTGACAAGGTGAAAGCTTGCTAATCCAGTTCTTTGATAATCCAGGCTGCCTCAGTTGGTGTCTTCTTTAAAATATGGATTCTCCTGGTTCCCATGCAGACCTACGGCATCAGCCAATCAGGGTGGAGTCTGGGATTTAGATTTTTAACAGGCATTCCAGATCATTCTGATGCACAGGCTTGGGAACCACAGTCTCTATGAATCCCCGACACCAGATTCTGCTGCTGCTCCCCCGCCCCCTAATCAGGTTGCTCAGTGCTTTACAAGGCCACCCCTTCCATGCCGGCTTGGATGCGGACGCTCTGAGCTGAATTCTACCCCTGCCCTGTGACCTCCACCCCCTGCCACCAATGGGAATGCGCTGGCTCTCTCTGCCCCCAGAAGACAGCTCTGTGGAGGTTTCTGGTAGAATGGTGGAGGTTCCCTTTTGGCTTACTTTACAAAATCTGACCTCCCGAACCTCCAAGTCAGACCGCAGCTTGCCAAGGGAGGTGGTTGGAAGCACAGCTGGACCCCTCCAGGTGGTCCGCGTCCAGCCCAGCCAGGCCAGCCCTGAGGAAGGGGTTTCCCTTGTAAGGGGACTCGGGGGGGGGGGTCACAGATATCCCTCTACCCTCATCCCTCTCCTTGTCTGGGGCATCCCCTTTTCTCTGGAGGCTTTTGGCTCCTGGTTTGCTTGCTTGTCTCTTGCAGAACCAACTGGAAGGGAGGTCCTCGAACGGAGGGGCCATGGAGTTGGGCAAAGAATGAATGCTCAGGGTGTCCAGCCATGCCCACAGCTGTTCATTGGATCCCTACTGTGTGCTAGGTTTTGTGGTGGAGACATGGGCCACCAGCATAACCTGGTCCTGGCTTTAGGGGGAGAGAGCAGTATCCAGAAAGTTAGAATTCAGAGCCAAAACTGCTACCCTGGGAGGGGGTGTGGCCACCCAGACTGGAGGGTCGGAAAGGCTTCTCGCAAGAAGTGGCCTCTGGGCTGAGACCAGAGAAATGAATGGGGCTTGGCTAAGTGAAGAGAGGGAGGGCGAGCATGTTCTAGGCGAGGGAAGGCCAAGTGCATCGGTGCAAGGGGGCGGAATGAATGCCTGGGGAGTGGGGGAGGAGCCCTGGCCCCGCCGAGGAAGCGAGCTCTTGCCTGCGTGTCTCCGGAGCGCCAGCCCCGGCCGCCGGCTCGCCCACCGTCGCCGCCCGGCCCCTGGGCCACCGCGCGCCTGGACGGACGGCCGGGCCGGGCGGGCGGCGCGCGTTCCGGGGGCGGCCGGGCTCGTGCTGCTCCCCGGTCCCGGGCCCGGGCAGCAGGAATTAAGCAGGCCGCCGAGCCCAAGCGCGTCCTTATCTCGGGGAGACAGTTGTTGGGAATCACTTTGACTGAGTGGTTTTGTCTCCCCGCATTTTCCACTGTCAGGCGGCCTCAGGCCATGGATCAAAGGCGCGGCGGCGGCGGCGGCGGAGCGAGGGGAGGGGAGGGGTGGGCGCGCGGATCCGGCCGATCCCGCGCCCCTCTATCCCCCCCTGCCCGGACCCAGCCCCGCCTCCCCCGGCCTGGAGCCGCGCCCAGCCCCCGCCCGGAGCCTCACCCCCAACCCAACCCCCTCCCTCCCCTCCGCCAGGGTCGTGAGCGGGCAGATTGGGAAAGGAGAAATGGGGGGTGGGAGGGGCGGGGGCTGGAGACATAGGGAAATGAGAGAAGGAGTGGAGAAGAATAAGAGATTAGGAGAAAGAGAATGGGGAGCAGGACTGGATTTGCGGAGAGATGGGAGGAGGAAGGAAAGGGGTCTGAGAGCAGCCTGGGTGCAAGTGGGGTGAGGGACAAGGGGTGGGGAGAACTGGGGTGCTGGAGGGAGGAGTGGGGGAAGCAGAGAAATGGGAAGCAGAGGGAAGTGCCCAGAAGAAACCCCAGGTTCATTTCCCATCAGGTGGGACCAAGAGAAAGTTCTGGGCTGAACAATGGGACATGGAGGCAAGACTGGCTGGAGAAGGAAAGTGGGGGGCATGTCTGGCTGGGCTAGGGGTGCCAGGGAGTCTGTCCTCCCTCTAAAGAAAGTGCTGGCCTTCCTCACTCACAGGGAAACAGGTGCTGAGTAGAAGTGACTGGCCAAGGCCATGCAGGAGTGGGGGTGGCACTCAGGCCTGACCTTCCAAAGGTCACCAGCGGTGCCTGGGGGACACTGGTGGAGATCTCAGATGCTCCCAGGAGCCCCAGGGGAGGAACATCCTCTGCCCGTTTCCTCCCCATCAGCCATTATCCTGCAGCCTAACTCCTAGGGGTGGCTCAGAACACCTGTCCCCACTCCCAAAGGTGTTGGAGAAAAGTTCACAGCTGGGGAGAGGGCCAGGAGAGAGGAGGGGCTGTGGGCAGGGTCCGCAGAGAGGGGAGCCCTGGGGCTGAGGTTGGGGCAGGGCAGATGCCTAGACAAAGAAGCAGGAAGGAGCAGGGGAACTCCAGGGCACCAGGGGAACATTAATTCTGCAACAGGAGGTCTGGGGCCTGGCCCTGCCCCAACTCATTGTGTGGCCTTGGAGCCCCCATCTGCAAATAGCTACCCCGAAGCGTGCCAGATGCCAACACGCTTTGCATATCACAACGTGCTCGTTCCTCAGACTACTCTATGAGATGGGAACTGCTGCTAGCTCTGCTTGATGGTGGCGGAAACTGAGGCAGAGCAGAACCTCTTTGCAATCATGTAGGTAGGAAGTGACAGTGCTAGAGATTGGGACCAGGCGCAGGGACCCTAGAGCCCACGTCTTGACACCCCTGCTCTTTGCCTCTTGGGGCTCTGGGAATAGCGGAGATCAAAATCTCACCAGCAAGTGGGAAACAGACCATTCTCATGACATGTGCCAGGTGAGAGCATGGTCTCTGGGGCCAGGCAGGCTGGGTTCAAGTCCAGGGCCTGCCACTTGTTAGTGGTTTATCTCAGGCAAATGATTTAAACTGCTTGGTTCCTCTGTCCCCCCATTTGTGAAGCCCTCCCCTTCCAAAGGAGATGGTGCAAAGATTAAATGAGCTGATCCATGTGAGGGGCTTAGCACAGCGTCTGGCCTGTGGTAAGTGCTCCGGAAAAGAGAGCAGTTCTTTTTATATAATATTTGTCTAGTAATACAAGCACTTTTAATACACCGATAAAATGTGATAAATGCACAGGCAAATCACAACTAACCCACCATGAGGGGGTGAACGAAGGTGTCCCGGAAGGTGGCCAAGTCTTAAGGAATAAGCGGGAGTGGTTTCGAGATGACAGGGTGGTGGAGGAGGAGTCCCAGCAGAGAGACACAGCAGAGAGACACAGAAGGAGTCCCAGTGGGCACAACATCCTAGGGGCAGGGGAGAGCGTGACCCCTTGGGGACCCTCCCAGTCCCCTTGCCTGTCCTAGCTGGGGTACTGCCCGGCCTCCCAGGTCCAGTTGCTGGCCATCCTGGCGGCCTCCCTCCTGCTGGGGACCCCAGGGACTGGACTTGAGCCGCTCAGCGCGTCTGCCCGCTGTATTAATTGCTAATCTCCCTCATTTTCTTCCTCTCTATCTGCCGGGACTGTCTCATTCCAAGCCCCCGTGCTAATCAGAAAGAAGGGCAAACCCGCTATCTGCATTCTTTCCCACCGAACCAGGCAGCTCTAGGAGGCTAAAGCCCCGGCCTGCTGGGAAGCCCGGAAGGCCGAGGCTGGGTCCCCACGAGGGTGAGGAGGAGATGCGGGACACAGAGGAGAGCCAGCCCCTGCCCACGGATCTAGAGGCTGTGGCTCATGTGCTCGTACAAAGAACCCACAGAAATCACAGACTCTGAGCAAGAAGTTTCCTTACTAGCAACTGGCCCATCTTTTTCATTGCACAGATGGGGAAACTGAGGCCCAGAGGGGCGGCATCTACCAAAGTCACACAGTGAGTGAGAAGCAGAGCCAGCAGGGAGCTCAGATCTCCTGAAGTTCCAATTGGAAATTGGCTAAGCCAGACCTCCAGTCCCAGAAAGGAAATGGCCCTCTGCTTGAGGATGGACATCGCTCATTCAGTTTCTAATTGGGGCAGGGAGAAGCAGAGAGGAGAAAACTGTCACTTAGTAAGCTCTTACTATATGCCCCGCATGGTACTAGGTGTTTCCCATGAACACGGTCTTGTTATTGCTCATAATCTTGCAAGGTGAGTAGTATCGGCCTCATCTTACAGCTGAGGAAACTGAGGCTCAGAGAGCTCGTGTAACTTGCCTGTGGTCGCACAGCAAGTAAGTAGAGAAGCTGGTATCTGAACCCCGGGCTGTATGATCATTCCACTTGCTCATGATGCATCTGCACTAGACACTGGTTTAGTACTTGCCCTATGATTTGCTGCTGTCTTGCTCGCACCAGCCTCCTACCCCTTCCCTAAATATTGTCTCCCCTGAAATATACTTGGTTAGAGAGAGACGGCCATGTCCATTTCTTTTTTGAGCCTCCCTATAGGCTGCGTTTATAACAGGAGCTAGGGAAATGAACTTGAAGGGAATTGTAGGTAATGACATTCAAGTACAAACTGAACGATCAGCTGCCTCAGAAACCTTTTGGGAATAGAGCATGGCTGCATGTGATCAGGTTGCAGAGGCCCAGGGGCTCACCACCGGTGGCTGGAGGCCTACTACGTGCCGGCCACTGGGTTCTGTGCCATGCCAGAATGAATCATCAGCCACTGGGTACTGCTGCCTCGCCTGTGGTCCCACTGAAGAGTGTGGTCCCTGCCATCCAGGCTCCCCTTCCCCACTTGCTCACGCCAGGCCTTATTCTGCCTGTGGGAAGCTCGCACCCATAGCTTCTCGAGGTGCGAAGTCCAAATTGCTGCACATGTTTGGGTGGTGGGCAAAAAAGAGGCCCAGAGCAGCTCTGACTGAGGGCAGCCCTCGACCCACATCTCTTGTCCAGACTCAGAGATATGGACTTAAGATGCTATCTTTCCAGAATCCCACCTGGTCCTCTAAGGAAGGAGAAAGGGCCAGGGTGACCCTCCTACTTCTCCCTCGACGATAAAAAGACTCTAAAGTCGCGCAGAAGCAATAAACCCGGCCCCCCAGTTCCTGGCAGTTCCTGCACATAGATACAACCTGCCTCCCTCAATCGCAGTCTGGAAAGTTCCTGATCCCAGGCTCGCCTCCCCCGCTCCTATCCCCTCCACCCAGGAAAAAGGAGTGAGAAAGGCAGAGAAATAAACAGGGGTCTGTTTTCACAGGAGATGAGGCTCTGTCCGGGCCTCTCCCTGTGGGCTGGAACTGAGCCTCTGATTGACGTGAGCAGGTGGTTTTGTTTGGCGAGGAGCTGCCAGGAGGGAAATAACTCAGCTTTTCCCACTGAGGTGGGTTAACTGTGGACAAAGGCAAAGCTGGATGTGAGAGCAGGATCTTGGCAGGGTCTGTCCCTCTAGGGGCTGGCAGGGCTCGAGGATGCGCAGGGCCCCATGGCCGGTTCTCTGAGCCTTGTGGCTCATCCCTGTCCCAGGACTGGCCTGGCAGGAGTTAAGGGGAATGGGCCCTTGGGGTGTGGGGTCACCTGATGAGCTGAGTGGACACGACCCACCGCCCCCACCTGGCACCCCCATCAGGGCTCTGACGTGGCTTGTGGCAGAGGGGTGTCTTGAAGCTGGGCTAGCACTGGGTATGGTTGGGGGGGCAGATGCTGCCAAATGGCATCTGGCTTCGGGGCCAAGAAACTCTGGCCATAGACTGTCGCCCTTCCCACCAGCTGACCCCTGACCCCCTCACCATTGGTCACGGTGAGAAATGGGTACATGGGTTGGACGGGGTGACTCAGCTCTTCCCTAATCCTGGGGAAAGCCACTGAGGGTCAGAGCCATGTCCGTCCAACCTGAGCCAGTCACTCCCTCCATCCTTGCTCATCCTTTCCAGGGACCCGAGGCGGGAGAGCAGAGATAGCCTTTCCCCGTGTTTTCTGCAGAAAAGGGCGCTTTCCGCACCCAGCATCCTCTCTTCCCAGGACTGGGGTCAGGGGGACATACTGCACTGTCCTGGACTAGAAACCCACTCAGGCATTTTCCAACCAACGGAAGGGAGGGTAGGAGGGAGAGGAGGGAAGGGAAGGGGGAAAGAGATGGAAGGGAGTAAGGCAGAGTTGGAGGCCAAGGCACAGACGTGGGGAGGGTGGTGGGGGGATGGAGAATGGATTCGAATTTATTAAGCACCTACTATGTACCAGGCACTTTACTCAAACTCTCCCTTCATCCTCATGGCACCACCTGAGAGTTAGAGATTATCACTCCCGTTCTCAGATGAGAAAAATGGAGCCCAGAGAGGTTAAGCAAGCCACTCCAAAGCCACACAGCAACTCACTAAATGGCAGGACCAGAACTCCACCCCAGAGCTGCTTGTTGGCAATGGGCCTTGCAGTTTCTCTTGCCACCCCCCTTCCTCCTACTCAGGGGACTTGCGGGAGAGACCCTCAGGGAGGGGGCAAGCCTGGAAGAGATCCTGAGAAGGCACAGGGAAGGAAGCTGGAGGCAGAAGAGGCGCCCAGAAGGGAGAAGGAAGGGCTGGGCGGGGCGCAGAGGAGCGCTCACTCGGCTGGGGGCTGGGGTTAAAGCCCCGTGTTCCTACAACCCACTAAGCCGGAGAAATGAATCCTGATCCCTCCAAAACCCAACCTTGGAAAATGTGCGAGAGAAGGGTCTCCTTTCAGGGGAGCAGGAAATCCTCCACACCTCCTCCCGATGCCCTGGTAATGCCAGGATGTCCCCAATCTGCTTTGAGGAATGGAGAGATTAAGAATAATAAAAAAATTGCAATAAAATACGTGTGAAGGAGGGGGTAATTGTGGACAAACGCAGCATTCAAATTCATTTTTCAGCTCTTTTACACACCATTTCAATCTTATTTTCTGCTTGTTAATGAGATCTTGTTGCCTGGGCTAGGCAAAACCTTCCAATATCGGGACGTAATTGCACATAATTTTCTCTCCTACCAGTGATTTGCATCAGTTTTTTAAAAATTCTGGGCTATTTAACACCCCACCATCCCCCTCCCCGTCTTCCTGCCTACAAATCTCCCACTCCCTCCTCCTTCCCCGTCCCTGGTCCAGCAAGACTCATTTTAAATGCTTATTATAAACGCAGTGTCGCCAATGAAGAGAAAAAAACACAAGGAGGAAGTGAGAGGAGAAAGAAGCACGGGGAGTTTCCAGGGCCCACTGCATGAGGGGCACAGCTCGGTTCCCTGGAGCCAGCGGAAGTATCCTGCTGAGGGTCACCGCAAGGCGCGGTGCATGGGTCAGGTAGAGCTGTGTCAGAGTCCCGGCTCTGCCACTCAGCTGCTCTGTGGCCTTCAGGAAGTTGCTGAACCTCTCTGAGCCCGTTTCCCCAGGCGGAGGGTTTCTGCAGAGCTTGAATGACTTCATAGAGCCAAAGCGCTTACGTGGGATCTGGCACTCTGCAGGTATTCAGCTGATGGAGCATCTCCCCTGGCTGGACTGGCTCCCCTGGGGCCCTCGAAGGAGGCCAGGAGGGAGATCTGCTATGGTGAGCCATTCAGAAGATCCCTTTTATAAAGAAATTAAAATAAAGCCTTGAGCTTTATTCCTGCCCGTTTTAGGAGGAAGGGAAAACTTAGCATTTGTTGATTCGGACTCTGAACCTGACTATGCCCCGTGGGTGCAAACCTCAGCTTCACCAGATGGGGTGCAGGACGAACCTCGGGGGGTGGGGGGGGCAGATACAACAGAACAGCAAGCGCAGTGGGCTCTGGAGGCAGACCGGTCCAGTCCCAGCCCTGCCACTTTCCAGATCCTACCACAGAGCCTGGCACACGGTAGGTACATAGATGGATGGATGGATGACCCTGGACAAGTCGGTTTCCTCATTTGTAATTTGGAGGTCACAAGATACGGCCAAGACTCTGAGTGAAAGTGGCTATAACATTTGGCTCCGTCGGAGCCGGCCCGCCAGGAACGTCTACTCCGCTTTAGCTGTTGCTGTAATTATTCCGGGCAAAAGAGGGAAAGGAGAAAAGAATATCAAGGAGCCCAGAAGGACAAAAAGCCTTGTACGCTGATCGCGGCCATGTGATGAACCACACACTTAGAGTACGTTTCATTAGTTCAGCGTGGGGGAGATGGTAAATATGTAAATCCCTTTTACAGGTTCCTTCCCGTTAAGCTCCAGAGAGAAGCCAAGGACATGACGAATGTGGGGCCTTATGAAGGAGCAAAATGAGCTGTGGTGGCAAGAAAGAAACGTCCCCTTTCTGAGAAGCAGTGGCAGGGGCCCTTGGCTGGGGGTCTGGGGCTCTGGGGCCAGTCCCAGCCCTGCCGCTAACCCGACTAGGATTTGGAGCAATTTTCTCCCCCTGTCTGGGCCTCAGTTTCCAATTCCAACTCTGATAGAATCTGCATCTAAAAAGACTGGGGGAGAAGGAAGCTCAAGCCAAGGGAGGGTCCTCCCACCCCGGGGACACACCCACAAGGACCCCAAAGAAGCCCCCAGCACAGGGCACCCTGCCCGTAGCCTTCAGCCAAAGGACAGAACTGCACTCCTGCTTCTTTCCTCGGGACTCTGGATGGTGAGCAGCCGTGAATGACTTTCCGAGCCTGTGTCCCCTCAAACTGGGAGCTCTCCAGGACAGCACTGGCTTCTACCGTCGCCCTAGGGCATCTAAGGACAGAGTTTTTTCCACTTCTGACTGTGAGCTCCTGAGGACGGGAGCAGAGTCCTTCCTCTCTCAGACCAGGAGCCCCTCAAGGCAGGAGCCGTGTCTCCCCCATCAGACTGGGGAATTCCCAAGGGCAGGTATCCTAAGGGACCTCTACATAGGTGTCCCCTTTGTATCCCTGCCCACTCCCCCTACCGGCGTAGCCTGCCATAGCAAGCATCAGATTGCTCGCTGTCGTTCCCGTTCACGCCACAGAAGGTTCCTCTTGCCCTAAGTTGTCCTGAGTTGTTTTCTAAGAGTTGTTTCCAAGGACCTCAGCCTAGGGGGTCTGCGAATCCTAGTTCCCGATGTCTTACGGGCAGTACACTGAGCCTTGAACAACACGGGCTTGAACTGCGTGGGGGCAC
Source organism: Halichoerus grypus (assembly GCF_964656455.1). NCBI lineage: Eukaryota > Metazoa > Chordata > Mammalia > Carnivora > Phocidae > Halichoerus > Halichoerus grypus. Next base: position 174,138,897 of record NC_135716.1, read on the forward strand.
TGAATACGCTCTGCCCTGGACCCCAGCTCTCACATACGGGAGAGTTTTGGGGTGCCAACTCTGTGGCAGGTGCTGTCCTAGGTGCTGTATTTCAATAAATACAGCACAGCACTGCAAATGTATTTTCTCTTCCTTATGCCTTTCTTAGTAACATCTCTAGCTCACTTTCTTGTAAGAACACAGTATAAAAGGAATAGAACCTACAAAATAGGTATTGATGCACTTTACATTCTCAGTAAGGCTTCAGGGCAAGAGCAGGTTATTAGTAAAGTTTTGGGGGAGTCAAAACTTATACGTGGATTTTCAACGGTGTGGGGGGTGGGCATCCCTAATCCCCATGTTGTTCAAGGGTCAGCTGTGTTGGTTTTCTTTGTGCCTCTTCAGAAGGACCCCAGGCACAAAGCTGGGGACGTCCGTGTGCTGAGCGCTGAGTCCCTGATCTTGTAAAGCTGGGCTTGGCAGGTGGTTGAGGGGCGGGGCTACGAGGGAACCAAGCCTCATTGGTGTCTGAACCTCTCAGAAGGCTTTTCTGCCCATGTGACTCAACTCTGCCCAGTGGCCCCTGACCTGAGGCCCTGGCCTCAGTCTCCTCATCCAAGACATGGGTTGAATGAGCTTTCCCCTCCACCGAGCTGAAGGGGGAGAGGATTTCTTCTTGCTGCCAATCTCCAAAAAAGAGGGTAAGCGTGCACATTTCTGAGGCAGGAGGGCAGTTACCATTCTAGGCTCCAGAGAGGAAGGCTGAATCCTGGCTTTGCCGCCCAAGTAGTGAGGGTATAGGAAACGTTCAGAACAGGGTCCGAGTCACAGGGGCTTGAAAGTTTAGCTGTCCTTGTCAAAGCAGTATCAGACACATAGCATGAACTTGCTGTTAATTATTATGTACTGTCTGTCTGTCCTGTTAGACCGCTGGCTCCCTTAGGGCAGGGGTCTCCATCCCTTACGTTAACTGATTTATCCCCAGGGCCTATAGAACAGTGCCTGGACATAGCAGGCCCTCCGTAACTATTTGTTCTGTGAGAGCCAGGGTCCAGGGCAGAGCTGAATAAATGGCTTTTCCATGGGATTCTGCTGGGCAGTCTCTCCGTGGAATCTCTGAGGCTTGACAGCCCCCACTTCCCAGGCTGGGTCTGAGACAAGGACCTGGGTCTGGCCCTGGGAGGGGGCAGCACTGCAGGTGGCACCAAACCGGCCAGTGTGATGAGCAGGTGCTCAGCAGAGCCCCGATGTCATCCCCAAACAGAATCCCCTTGGGCTTTTGTAAGAACAAGGGCCAAGGCTATCTGGGTGGCAGTGGTGGGGACCTGCAGTCCGGGGGGAGGGGAAGCCCCATCCCAGGCGGAGCCCACCCCATCCCTCTTGCCCATGCGAGCTCCAGACAACCTCCCTGCTGTTGGGGGGACAGGACCCAGGGAAGGGGATCCGTCCTGGTGGAGAACGCCACCCCCCACCCCTCCTGAGACTGCGGAGATGTGCCCAAGATGGGCAGTTGGCCTGCTCAGAGGGAGGAGGGGGCGTCCCAGGACTCACAAATACCAGAAACTTTTGTACAGACCCAGAAACACCCGCTCGCTGCCCCCTTCCTCCGGAAGTGATCCAAGCTGAAGCCCGGGAGTTCAAACGGACAGAAGCGCACACAGCTTGCCCTCCTGCCCTCCCTGCGCGCAGCCCCCTCTCCCTGCCGGCAGCTGTTCACCTCCTGGTCCTCTCTGCCCCTGTCAGACCCTCCATCTGTCTTCACACCTTCGGTGGGAACCTCTGGGCAAGTCTCCGGAGTTGGCCCAATCCATCATGTCCTCATAGCCTCTCCGCCTGAAGTGCGGGGAGGAAGCCTCCCAAGCAAGGGTCTCTGGGAGGAGAGGTGAGGATCCAGCTCAGGCAGGGAGAAGTTTGGGCTACTGGCTGCTTACAGTAATGGCTGTTTTGTTTTGTTTTGTATTTTCTCTCTCCTCCTTCCCCGAGGCTTGTTTCTGGGCCCACACAGTGCATGGGACATCCTCACCCTTTATCCCATTGCCGAGCCACGCTCCAGACGCCAGGGTCCCCTTACTGGCTTGTCTCTCCTCTGCCCTGTGACAAAACTGTCGTGTTGGGGAGAAACCTCAGGCCACGCTGAGATAGTGGGCTACGAGGAACAGTAGTCAGCGAGCCAGGTGCCCTAGACTCCTGGCTCTGGCCCGGCCGATGTGTCCCCAGCCCCCATCCGTAAAGTGAGAAGGCTGGCCCATATAATCTTAACGTCTCTCTTCAGATTTCCAAGTGATGCTCCTCTAACCTGTTTCGTACTGTGAGGCCAGGCCTGGACCACATCCTCAGGTGTAGAGACCTCGGGTCTCTGCTGCCACGGTCACCCAGCCAGCTCTGGGATCCTGTCCTGTCTGTCTCTTGACTCTCTGGAAGGTTAGCTCAGCCAGTTTGTCCTCAGTACCAAAGCCAAGGCCTTGAACCCCAAAGAGGCCAACTAGGTTCCAGCGGGTAAGCATTCTGGTCTGGAGGCTACATCACCCCCACCCCATAACGTGGGCCCCAACAGGACTTGGTGCATCACCATTAAGAGCTCTGCATGGAGCTGCTCAAGTTCCCCAGAGCTCAGCTCTGCCCTGGACCTGGGCTAAGTGCTTTATGCGCGTCAGCTCATACCTTCCTCAACAACCCTATGAGATAGATGCTAGTGTCATCCCCATTTCATGGGTGGGAAAAATCAAGGCAGAGAGAGGGGAAGGGATCTTACCCATAAATAGACGATGACACAAAAATGTACTCAGCTGTCAACCACACTCACTAACAGGCAAACAGGGATGAACCCAAACCACACAGAAAATGAACATTCTTGCGAAGGTCTTAGACCAGGGGTTAGCAATTGTTTTTCTGTAAGGGCCAGATGGCAAATATTATTTGCCTTGTGGGCCATGTGGTCTGTTTTGAAATTTCTCAGCTCTGGTGTTGTAGCCCTGAAGCATCCATAAATACGTAAATAAATGGGCATGGCTATGTGCCAATAAAGCTTTATTGACAAAAACAGGAAGCGAGATGGATATGGCTGACCTCCCCTTTGGCCCCCTTTTTTCTTCAAGTAACAGGTTTCTCATACTAATTGTATCGTCCTGGTGATGGTGGGGGCGGGGGAGGGCGGTTGGCAGGAGGACTAATGTATTTTGGCCTCTATTTTGTGCCATGCTCAGTGCTAAGGCTTTGGCCAGTTAGAACACCCTTCTTAGGAGATCAGCAACACCTGGTTTCATCACTCTTTAGTTCAATGGGGGATAAACTGAGGCTCAGAGATGCTAACTTCCCAAATCCCCTGAGCACTGGAGCTGGGATTCAACCCCCTGCAAGCCTCCACCTTTCCTCCCGAACCACAGCTGTTCAGAAAAGCTTGCGCCATGTGTGTTCCCACAGACATGAGAGAGGCCGCTCAGAAGGTGGGAGGCAGGGTGAAGCCAGCCTTGGATTTAATTCTTTCCTCCATGGATATTTGAGAGCCTGCTGTAGCCACAGAAAGGAACCCTCAAGGTGACCAGTATCACCACGTCCTGCTCCCCAGACCCACCAGTCACCGCCATCAGCCTCAGCACTGTCTTTCTGACTTGATCTAGGGTGGCCCCACACCTTCTAACAGCAGGGACAGGGAACGAGGGACTTTGCCAGCAACCAATCGCGCGTGAGTGAATGAGCTCCAAGACCCAGTGGGAGCAGAGTTCCCAGTCTAGAACCTCAGCCGTGTTTCTCGCTACAAATCGGATGTGGTCCTGCCTCTCACTCATAGGTCTCTCCTGGGGAAAGGCAAGAGATGGAGCACAGGATGGAATCCAGGAAGGACTCCTGGTTCTAGAACAAAGCCCGAACCATAGTCAGCACCTCACAGGAAATGGTACAAGGCTTCCCCCCACACGCTGTCTGAAGATGCCCGACTTTTATGGGCCGAACAGCCATGAGGTGGGTGGGGGCGTTTCATAAGCTCTGGGGGGGCTTTCGGGCCCAGAGCACATCTATAATGTGGTCTCTGTGTGCTTCTGGTGGACAGAACCCTTTCTCCATATCTGCCTGCTGGGTCACCCAGACCTGCAGCCTGAAGAGCATAAACCCAGGGCGGAGGATCCCAGAATACCGACCGGTGAAAGTGGAAGGAGCATCCCCACTGGCCACTGTAACTCTCTCAAGATACCCAAGAGCCTGTGGTTTCCTGGACACTGGTCCAGTGAGGCCACCTACCTGGGGAGACAGGCCGTTGCTGACGGGGTTCATGTGGTTGGAGGACGCCGCCGGGTTCATGAAGCTGTCCGAGTAGCTGGAGAAGCTGTGGCGGGCTCCGTAGGCAGAGCTGGTGTCGGCGGCTGCGGCGGCCGCGGCCAGCCCCCCCTGGTGCATGGTGGACGGTGGGAGAGGCTGGGGCCGGTGCACGGTGCTGCCCCCATCTGTGGAGAGACCCACGAGAGGGCCTGAGCAAGTGGTCCCAGCCCAGATGGTGGACGTCCCAGAGCAGGGAAAGAAGCATCTGCTTGGAAAACAAGCCAGGACCCTCCTCCTCCCAGTCTCCATCCAGCGGAAGGAGGGACGGACCACTTACTCTCACTACTCAGGATGGGACAAGCTGGCTTCTGGGCAGGGCACTAGGGACTAGCCAAGTCTTGACTGACAGCTAAACAACGTTCCACATAACCTCAAAGGAATTGTGAACCAGCCATGTGGCTTAGTGTTTGGCACACAGTAGGTGCTTGATAAATGTCATCTGGACTCAAAGTCAGACCTTGCTGGGGACTCTGTTAATCTACCCAGGCCTGTCCCGATGACATTTTGTGGGCACCAACCACTTGCCAGGTGCCTTTACAAGTACTGGCTAAGGGGATGAGGCAGGAATACGATTCCCACGTTATAGATGAAGAAACCGAGCCTTGGAAGGGTCGGGGCACTCGTGCAAAGTGACAAGGCTAGTGAGTGGTGGGGCCAGGGTTTGAGCTGCCATTTATGCTCCTGGCTGCAGGGTTGTTGTTCTGTTTGCCAGGGCTCCTCCATGCAGCCTTGCAGAGAATGGGATGGTCCTCAATTTTTCATCAAGAATCATAGGGAGGGTCTCCTGCCTCTCTCCTCGCCTTCCAGAACTCCAGCCTGCCAGCCCTTGAAGAGGGAGCCACGGGGACTTCATGAGTCAGATGTCAAGTAGTGGGATTGCTAATGTGTGCTGGGTGGGGGAGAGTGTGGGAGGAGGGCAGAATGGAGGGAAGGTCCAGGGAGGGAGGCTTGCCTTGAATGTCACTTCGGCATTTTAATAATACTGCGGGAGATGCACATGACTTTACAGTTTGAGAAGCTCTGTTCTAAAGGTGTGTAGGGAGGCTACGTTGTGCATCCTCACCTGGATGCTCTGTGGTCTGTTGGCAGAACCAAGAAGTTCAATGGCAAAACCTTTTTTTTGTCTTAATCATCTATCCATATGCAAATAGACAAATGGTCACTTAAAAAAATAGCTCTGGGGGGCGCCTGGGTGGCTCAGATGGTTGAGCGTCTGCCTTCGGCTCAGGTCATGATCCCAGCGTCCTGGGATCGAGCCCCGTATCGGGCTCCCTGCTCGGCGGGGAGCCTGCTTCTCCTTCTCCCTCTGCCTCTCTCCCTGCTCATGCTCTCTTTCTCTCTCTCTCTGTATCTCTGTGTCTCAAATGAATAAATAAAATCTTTAAAAAAAAAAAAATAGCTCTGGGGCACCTGGGTGGCTCAGTTGGCTGAGAGTCTGACTTGGGCTCAGGTCATGATCTCAGGGTCCTGGGATCGAGCCCTGCATCGAGCCCTGCTTTGAGCCCCGCATAGGGCTCTGCGTTCATCGGGGAGTCTGCTTCTTCCCCTGACCCTCCCCCTGCTCTCGCTCTTTCTCTCTCTCATATAAATAAATAAAATCTTTAAAAAATAGCCCTTATGATTCCTTCTTGGTTAAGGAAGGGAGGAATGTGGGGGGTGGGGTGAAAGGGTGTGGTTGAGGTACCCGGATAAGCTTGCGCACTCACCTTGGGAGATGGTGGTGGTGGGGTAGGTGGAGTCCGGCAGCTGGTAGGGGGGCAGTGTGGGCATGCCGGTGGGCGGGAAGCCCCCTGGCAGAAGGTGGTTGAACGCTGCAAGCTGGTTGGCTCCTGCCTGCTTACGCCAACGGGCGCGGCGGTTACTGAACCAGACCTGGGGGTGGAGAGCGGAGAGTGGAGAGCCCTCAGCCCGGCTCCAGGTGGAGAGCGGTGACACAGCTAGAACCGGTCCCCGAGCCATCACCCTCTGTCCAGCCAGGATCCTCCTCCGTGGGAGGAGATCCGCACCTTCCTGCAGCTCGGGGCAGCGAGCAGAGCACTTCTGTGGGCATGATCCCATCCTGCCCTCACCACCACCCAGTGAGGGGATTATCACTGTTATCCCCATTTTACAGATGAGCAAACGGAGATGCAGAGACAGTGGGTGACTTGCTCACGTGACAGGGTGAGCTGGAGGCACAGATAGGTCTGGGTGACTCTGGGTGCAGTGTTCTTTCCATTACAGCTGCTCCCGCCCCGATGGATGGACATGTGGGTGACCATCCTTGTTCTAACACACGGTCCCCCCCAGGAAGCCCCATGTCGGGAACCTGCCTGAATGAGACCCACCTGCCAGAGGCAGATGTGAGAACCAGTCCTTTGTTCGGAGCCAGAGGCTTGGCTTTGCTAAACTTTGCTTACCCAGCATGGGCCCCCTTGATCAGGAGAACCCACCTCACACACACATGCACGTTTATTAAGCATCCATGGAAAAATAACAACGCATTTGAGTCTTCCTCTGATGCAAGCCCTGTGCTAGTGCTTCACGTCTGTCCATATGGAGACCCATGAGACATGTCCTCCTATTCTCATTTCACAGAAGGGGAAACTGAGGCTCACACAGGTCAAACAATTTGCCCAAGGCCACCCAGCTAGCTGTAACGAAGCTGAGGTTCAAACTTAAATCAGTCTGACTTTCTAGAACTCACCTGTCTGGATTTGCAATGAGTTCTGGGCCCGAAAAGGAGAATGAGTGTGGGACACAGGGGCTACTTCAGGGGGGCTCCTTTTCCAGCTCTGGGCTTTGCACATGCAGTTCCCCCTAACCCAGACCCTCTTCCCGCAGCCGACTCCTCGACCAGCAGGCTCAGCTGCAATGCCTCCTCCTCTCTGATTCCCTCATCACTGGATCTAAGGCAAGTTCAGGCAGGTCCTGCCTCCTCACCAGAGGCCTCCAGCTTCCTCGTGGGCTCCCCCGCCCCCTGCCCATGCGGTGGGATGGGTGACCGCTCCTGGCACAGGATCACTTAAGACCCCCCCAACCTGTAGACCAAGTCTGCAGACATGGGGGAGGGCAGTCTCAGCTGGATGGAGGGAAGGGGGGGTGTTTATGTGTCCCTGGTGTCTTCTTTTGTTTTCTGGATCCTTCTGGAGGAGAGAAGCTATGTTTAGCTTTCCGAGCCAGATGAACAGAATAGCTGCCCCTGACGTGTTTAGGACGTACGGAGAAAGGGGATGAGGCAGTCAGATCAGGAGTGAAAATGGGCTCTGAATCAAAATTAAGGTCCCAGCTTCTCTCCACTCCCCAGGGCACTGAGGGTCTCCCCAAGGGCGTCCTGGTGGGATGGATGCCACCCGTCGGACCGAGGGGCTTTTGAACTGGCGAGGAGCGGGCAGTGTCTCCTCTATCCCTGCCTCTGGGAGAGGGTGGGGGGCTCATGTTTGTTTCCATTCCGTGTTTCCCGAAGGGTGGGCCTCCTAGCACCCCACGCTGGAGGGACATCCCAGTGGGCAGCGACACAGACCTTAAAGAGCCCGGAACCGCTTTACTTATCCTCCAGGCCTTCTGGGCGTGTGGAAGACAAGGTCTGGGCTTGGTGCTGATGAGGCCTTAGTCCCTTTTTAACACACAGAGGGGAGCCCCTGCATGTGCTGTTCTCCTGCTGGACCTCCATCATGTTGTTTGGTCTTCCCTGGTGTGTGTTTTCAAAGCCCTTCCTTACGTGACAGTGATGGACGCTTTCATTTTAAAATATATTGATTTTATTTTAGAAGTGAATAACAATATGGGTAATCTGCATACGTGGCAGCAATCTCGAAGCTGGTTAGAGAATGACTTAGGTGTGGGACCCGCTGCTCCCGTGTGGCACGCTGTCGCTGTCCCTTAGCTGGGAGTCACCCTTTCCTCGAATAAAGAACACTAAAGAAAGTTGGAAACGTTCTTCCCCATCCATCCTTCTCCGTCTTTTCCTTCTCGGACTTCCCTCCTTCTCATCTCAAACCTTTGCTGGGACTCTGCTCCGTGCCAAGCGAGATGCTAAGGATAAAGAGCTGAACGGGACAGTCCTAGCCTTCCTTCAAGCTGCCCTCCACCTGGGCACATGACAGACAAGGCAAAGAATGCCTGTTTCCCAGGGCGGTAAGCTCAGGGGACATACACGTGCTGGGAGGAGGTCTGAGGACAGGCTTCCACCTTTACCTCTCAGAATCTGGGAGGACTTCCCAGAGGAGATGACATGCCCTTTGCTATCAATTCTCTCACCTCTTCTTCCTCTATTGTTCTGTTTTCCCAGGGATGTCTCCATCCTAACAGGTACCTCCCTCCTCACAAAGTGTAATGGGATGATTAAGAGCAGGGACTCTGGAGCCCGACAGCCTGGGCTTGGAATCCTGCCTCTAACTCCTACTAAGATGGGCAAATTCCCTTATCCCTCTGTGTCTTTGTTTCTTTGTGCCTAATAATGGCAGCCCCCTCCGGTGGTTCTGAACCTTGAATGAGTTCGCACGGGAAAAGTGCTTAGAACAACATCTGCAACTATCATCCTGCTGGAAAGCCTCTGATGGCTCAGCTGAAAGAGCAAGCTGCCCATTCACAGGTGGGGAATGGAGGCTCCAGCAGGGACAGGGGTACCCCGAGCACCCACCCAGAAGCCCTGATCGAGGCTGCATTCTTCGAGAGCAGAGGCTGAGTTTTAGTATCCATTTTTGATCCTTCCCTCAACACCTTGCACTGGGGGCAGGACGCTGCAGGAAGCAGCTGTTTACTGAGCTGAATAGTCCATCTGGCCCCTCTCTCAATGGAGCACAGAAGAAAAGAACGGGACAGGCAGACTTGGGTTCAAGTCCCAGCACTGCTGCTTAGTAACTGTGTCTTCAGGAAATTTGTGCCCTTAGCTAAAGCTCAGGTTTCTCACCTGGAAAGGGAGAGACTAACCATACCTACCTCCTAGGATTACGGGGAGGGTGATAAAGGTAATGTACGTAGAACACAGCACATCATGCCTGGCACATGAGAAGTGCACCATAAAAATCATCTACCGTTACGGGAAGATTCAGATCCGCTTACCTCCAAGGAAGATGCACAGTTGGTCCCTAGCTATTTAAAAATGAAGATTCTTCCAGAGGAAGTTATTGGTCCCCAGGCATGTGTCCTCCTGCCTGACCCCCTTTCCCACACTTCCTGGTGGCCTGCTGCCAGCTGAGACGGGGGTGTCTCCCCCAGACATCAGGGATGCCAGGTAACACCTGGAGGCTTCAAAAGCCGGGCTGGAGCAGAGCCCGAGGGAGGGAACGCACTTGAGTTACTAGAACCCCGCCTGACACGTGTTCCTGTTTCCTCGTTTCCTGGGATATCAGCTCCATGACAGCAGAGATTTCTGTCTGCTGAGTCCCCAGGGCCCAGAACAGCGTCCCGCACAGAGTAGGTGCTCAATAAGTGAGTGCCGGATGAATGCACCAGGAGGTTCCAGGGTGGCCGGAATTGGAACCACCAAGAACAGGTGCAGTTTAATAAGAATGTACCCCCCTTATGGCGCTACCTAACCTTGAGTGTGTGTGTTTTTTTCACATGTAAGCATGGAACCCTTAGAACACGGAGGGGGTTGCTGTTACTGCCATCTCTGCTTTGCAAATGTGGAAACTAAGGCCGGAGGTGTACGTGCTGGAGCTGGACCTCGCACCTCGGCATTTGGCTCTGAGCCCGCTCCCATCATCTCCCTGGGGCCACTGAGAGGACATGTCTCAGGACTGCAAAATCCCAGAACCACAGACTCTTAGAAACAGAGACCCGAGACCCCAGCACCATAGAATTGGAGCAGTGCTCAGGAGGCTTTGAGCTCCCTACTCTACTATCCACAGCAGGAACGCTTTCACCAGGGCTTCTGATGGACTGGACTTTGTAGTTTGGCTTGAATGCTTCCAGTAATGGGGATCTCATCACCTCACAATGCAGCTCTGATTGTCAATAAGTAAGGATCCTAGAACTTTAAGAGGCTTAGTGATCACTTAGTTCCTTTCCTTTATATATAGATGGGAGACTAAGTCTCAGGAAGGGAAACTGATCTGTTGAAGGTGATCCAGCTGATCAGAGCCAGAGACCAATAGAAACCCAGGCCTGTGGCTCCCAGTCCCCACCCTCTGGGGCCTCTTAGCTCTATCTTTCAAATCTCTTCTCCAGGTCAAATGTTCTATCATTCTTGTCTTGATTTTTGGGGGGTCAGCCTTTGTTCATTCTTTTCGAACTCAACATATACGGACCCCTCCCCTGCTAAGTTCTCAGGCTAGAGTTGGGGAGACTCACTGCCCTGGGGGAGCCCAAAGGATGACAGAGGAGTCAGCATGTGCAAGAGGTCTGCCTGGGCCCCCTCGCTACGGGTTTGCCTAGGCTCTGGCTGCTCCCCCTGTTCCCAGCCCCCCTCCCTCCTTGGACCTTGAGTGACACCTGTTTCTGGGTCCCCTGGGCCAATAAAAGCATTGCCCTGACAGCCAGGAAATTTTACAAGGAGCGGTCAGGCTTCAAGGTGGTGGGAAGCAGCCGTGGCCGCCAGACGTGGGAATGAGAAAGCACCCAGGAATGTGCCCAGGAGAACAGCTGCAGGAGGATCAGAGCAGGGGGAGGGAGGCCTGGAGGCGAGGGCAGGCTCGGGTATCAGCCTGGAGAGGAGGGGAGGGGATGAGATGAGCTGCTTGCTGCCGCCTGCCCCTTCCCCTGGGGGTCTCCCTCCAAGGCAGCCACGGACCCCCTACTCCAGGAGTGGGGGTGGGGAGGGTGGAGGGAGGTACGCTGGCTCCTGGAGCGCTTACATGCCAGCTTGCTTCTAGAACTTTCCCTATTGCTGTCACATCCCAGGCTCTGAGTCAACTTATTCCTGAGTTCCGGGCCCAGCTCAGCCCCAGCTGAGCTCTGTGCCCCTGGGCATGTCGCTTCTCTGAGCCTGTTTCTGTCCCTGCGGCCTGCCCGGAGGTGACCTGCCTGACAAGGGGGTCTGAGGTTCCACCAGGTCATGTGTGAGAAGGCCCGAGCGCTCCGGCGGGAACAAAGTGGGTGTCCAGCAAAGGCTGGTTCCCCTCAGCTGGGAGTCCCCAGTGAGCAGTTTGGGGGGGAGGCCCTCCTACCGACCCACCTCCCTCACTTGTGGAGAAGACAGGCCTGGAAGGGGTTCCCACAGGAGATGCGCAGCACGACCCTCTGCCTTCCTTCTCCACCTGGGGAGAGAGGGCTGTTCCCTCCACCGCTGCTGGCCAGGGGGGCAGGTGAGGGGCCGGCCAAGCCCAGGCTCTGCTCCTTCTCCACACTCCCTGCCCCCAGCCCCCCACTGATGAAGAACCGCACACTCGAGGGCGTGGAGGGAGTGTTCGAGGTCTGCCCACCCTCCCTCTGATGCTTCTAACCCACCAGGAACACGCCTGCGCCCTGTGCTTGCATGCTGCCTGTAACGGGAAACTCTTTACCTGTCTTAAGAAGCTAGGCCTTTCAGGAATTTTCCTCCTCATCACTTCCTCCCCTCATCAGAGATTTGGAGCCGTTTTATGCATCCCGAGCCCTCTCTCCTGGCTCATCCCTGGAGGGATGAGCACAATCCAGGAGGCCTCACTGCACATCCTGGCTGCCCCAGGGCTGTCCACCCCTTGCTCAGTCAGTCAAGCACCACTTGCTGCCCACTTACTCTGCATCAAGTGCCAGTGGCATTCCTGGTCTACACAGTCCCTGGACCACCCGCTGCAGACCCCTCTGGGGGCCCACTAAACCCTGGGACGCTGGCCACCTCCATCTTCTCCATTCCTGCCTCTTCAATATGCCCGCAGGGCAAACACCCAAGGCGCCGCCTCACCTGGACCCGCGCCTCAGTCAGCTTGGTCCTCTGCGCCAGCTCCTCGCGGGTGTAGATGTCCGGGTAGTGAGTCCTCTCAAAGGCCTTCTCCAACTCCTCTAGCTGCTCAGCCGTGAATGTGGTCCGACTACGGCGCTGCTTGCGCTTCAGAGGGAGGTCGGGTTCTGACTCCACGTCCGAGCCCTCGTCCAGCCGGTTCCCTACAGCCGGGCGAGAGGGAAGGAGAGGGTGGGGGCCCAGGGAGACGGTGGGCTGCTTTGTGCCCACCTTCCCACCCACTGCTGCATTGACATACAGACCCCTCCTGAGCACAAGGAGCATGTTTCCCACAGCACTGCTCACCAGAGCGGAGGGTGTGAGGCGACCTCCATGCCCAGCCTTAGGGGGTTGGTTCAATACTTTAGGGCATGACTGGTTTTGTTTTTCAATCCCTTATTGTTGGGCATTTAGGTTAGGTCCACTGACACGGAATGATGTCCCTGACATAGGACTCAGAGTAGTTTCATGATGAAATACATTTGCTAAAATTTTCTAGAACTCTATTCTCCAAAATGAGAGAGTTTTGCCATGTAGGAACTGTATCTCCATACACCTAACTGTAAGAAAAAGGCGAGGTATAAACCAGTGTGCAAAGATCGATCCCACTTTTGGAAAAAGCATGCATGACACATTATGGAACACTATACTCAAAAGATTAACAAACATTAGCCTTCAGGGTGACAGAGCTATTGTTTTTTTTTCTTTACACTTGTTTATAGTTAGTATTTTTTAAATGACCATTTAAACAGCAATGCTATTGAATTTGGGGAAAATATTGCAAAAACTAAAGAAAGGAGGAAGGCCAGAAGAAAGGGAGGGAGGGAGACAGAGAGCACACGTGTGTGCTTAGGGCTGGCAGCCAGGAAGCTGAGACTCCAGACTTTGCTCCACCCCTAAATGCCCAGAACTGTGACCCTAGGAAGGCTACCTTCCTTCCTTGAGCCTCAGTTTCCCTGCTTGTAACATGAAGGGTTTGGACTTGTGACTTCTACACACAGGCCCTTCCTAGGATGTTTCAGGATCTCTGAGTAACCTTCGAGGCTGGAAGAGGAGACCTTACCTGATGACCTTGGCTGTGGCCATGGCCCCTACCTGATAGTCCCCACTAATCCCCACCCTGGAGTCTAGGAGTGGATGAAGGCCATTGCTTCCTGTGCAAAGAGAGCCCAGGAGTCTGGAGCCAGCTTACTTCTCAGCCCTGGATGGAGTTATCAGGCTAAGTCCAGGCCAGGGAGGTTGCAGGAAGGGCTTGATCAAGCTCCTTGGCATCAGAACTGAAGACGCCCTGGGGACTGAACTGGCTTCTCAACCCCACTGATCCTGTGCCTCTTTCCCATCTTGGTCCAGCAGAGGGAATGCTAGCAAGGAATGGCCAAGTCAGGGCTCTGGAGCTGCACCCTCTGCGGCCCCTGGGGGGCTGTGGGGAGCACGGAGGAGAGCCAGGAGAAGAGGAGACCAAGGAAGGGAGAAGGAAAGACGAAGCAGGCTGTCAGAGATTATCTTCCTCCCATTCTTGCCTCCTCTCTCTTTCCTCTTTGCCTTCAATTTCTCTCCCCTTCCCCTCCCATCTCCATCTTCGGAATTCCTGGGAGCACTTCTGTGTTCTGTCATTCATTCGTTCACCAGAGCATCAGTAGAGCACCTCCTAGGTGCTGCCCCTCCCCCCCTCCTTGGGCTGGGTACACTGTGCTCACAGCTTTCAGTCTGAGTCAAGGTGGAAGAGCCTCAGTGATCATGTGATCACACTACAGATGGGAGAAACTGAGTCACAAAGTCTCTCAGGAAGTGTCCACACCGGCACCCCATCCCCACCCCGTTCTCGTTCAACTGTTTTAAATGTCTGCTATACAAATAAGTCTAGGCCTCTTCCACAAGGGACAACCTCCTCCTGCCTCCCCCAAACACCTAATACAGCCTTTTAGATTGTTAGGTGATGGGACAGGCATTCCAGGTCATGGGAAAAGCATGTGCCAAGGCCTGGCATGGCAAAGGGCACGATGTGCAACATTGTCATGGGGCTGGATCCACAGCTCAGACGTCATGCCGTCTTGAGTAATGCCCCTCTGTCCCAGGTCCCCTTCCCTCCACCCTGCTATCTTGGCCACTGGGCGGTCATCCCTGCTTTGTCTTGGCCACTGCCAGGCTGTTCCTGATTATGACGCCACATGACAAGGGAGCCCTCCCTTCATCACTGCCTACACCGTCCCTAAAGGCAGAGACCTGGGGTCCCATCCAACCCCTCATCTCCCCTTTCCCGGCTGCCTGGCTTCCCATCATTGAGAGGAGACCACGCTGACACAGCTGGCCTCCTGGGGCACCTTCCCCAACACATCTGGGGCTCAGAGCCAAAGACAGCTAGTCCCAAGGATTCGATCCTGAAACTCACTGCATAACCCAGAGGGGCACAGGGAGGGGGTCACGTGGGCAGACTGGACATGGAGCACGTTCACTGAACAGAGGATTTGGGGTGGGCCATGAGGGAGCAGCCTCCTGGCCAGCAGCAGCTCCTGGCCCCTGCCCCCACACAGCCGTGAGATGGAAGGCTCCCAAAGAGGGGAGGGACAGGGCTGGTGCAGGTGTGGGGAGAGCCCCCAAGACAGAGGGATATGGGGAGTCCAATACGGAGCAAGGATACAACAGCCCCACCTCCCAACCTTATGGGGGAGAAACAGCCTCCGTCTTAGGAAGCTCCCAATCCGATGGAGGAGGTATCACCCCTACTCTGGGCATTTCCCAGTGCGATGGAGGAAACACGGCTTCCATATGAACTGGGGCCAGGACAGACATAGAACACAAGACAGCTGCAGGACTTCAGAGAGCCTCAGAGTGCCCTGAGAATAGAATGGGTGAGGGACGGGAAGGTGACGGGAGCTGTATGGTTTGTCGAAGCTTAAGAGTGGACAGGAATGAGGTCTGCTCAGGGCCAAGTCCAGCCCAGGCTAGGCTGATGGAAGTGGATAGAAAATCCCCGGGGTGCATCCTTTCCAGCTTCTACCTCAGCCTCTGCCCCTCCTTCCAAGCCTGCCGGTGCTCACAGCCGTTGACTCTGGAAGCTTCAGTGATGCCAGTGAGACCCCACCATGTGTGCGGACGAGCCCGTCACTCCACCAGCTTCCCTGGCCAGCTCTTGGCATCCTTAAGTGACCGAACCAGACTGTCTCACACCTCCCTGCCTTTAACCGTGAGCTTCCTCTGCTTGGAATGCCTCACCCCCTTCCACTGGGCTCCCTCCTGCTCATCCCAGTTCGTGGGGGGCCTCCCCCAGCAAGGCTTCCTGAGCGCGTCCACGCCGGTCTCTGTGCCCCTTCATGGGCTCTCAAAGCTCATCAGGGGACCCCGAACTACCTGTTTCTGGGTCTCTCGGTCCCATCAGACTGGGAGATCCCCGAATGGAGCAGAGACTGTGCCTGGCACACAGCAGGCACTCAATAAAGGCTTCCTAGATGAATAGGGCTTGGCGGAACAATTACAAAGTGCCTTTTGAACTCGGACACACAGCAATAGTCATCACCCAATGCATGTGCACCTCACCCTACAGTTTACAAGCTCTGTCCCTGTTCCACCACAGTCTCTCCCAAAAACCCTGGAGGACAGAGCAGACGTATTAGCCCCATTTTACAGATGATTAGTGGGGTCCTGGGGCAGCGAGGCTGGGAAGAAAACCCAGGACTCAGGACTCACAGCCCAGCGAGAGTCACCTTCGCCACAGAGTATTGCCAGGTGATGGAGAATTCCGTTTCTGAGCTGGGGGGAGGGCATGTGGGGGAGGGGGGCCCAGGTGGCTTGTTCTCCATCCCCACCCCCAAACTTTCCCTGCTCTCCCTCTGGCCAGAGGAAGACTCTTGAAATGAAGTGTCTCAAAAGGCAGGATCCCTGGCCTCCTAGATCTGAGGAAGCCAGCCGTGGCCTTGAGGTTTGGGGTCCTTCTCTCAGTGCACCCCTGCACACCCACCCAGCGACGCCCTCCCCCCCCCCCCCCGCCGCTCCTGCGCTCCCCCTCCCTGCTGCCTCCTAACCAGGTCTTTATTACAGTTTAACATAGGCCCGGCTCGAGCTGCGGCAGAGAAACGAATCACATAATAGTTGATATGCGTTTTAATCAAGTAATTCGGGCAGAGCCGAGAGCTGGCGAGTGTGGGCCTGGCGTCCCTGAATACCAAACAGGCCTGGGCGCAGGTCTCGGAAAATGGAAAAGTCATTTACAGCTCAGCTGGGGGCCCGGCGAGCTGGGGACAGGGCGGGAGCCCCTCCTGGCCCCTCCGCAGAATTGCTCAGCTGTAACCCTGCGGGAGCCCGGCCCCATACAAGCGCTGGGACCCGGGATCCTGGGCTCGGGCGGACAGAGAGGCAGGGCTCGGACCCCACGTGAAAGCTCCCTGGAAGCCAGCCCCTTCTGTCCACCACCTCTGCCCACACTTCTCTTGGGTGCCCATCTCAGCACTGCCACCCCAGTGTCCAGATCGAAGGCCTGGCGCTCAGCCCTAATACCCTCTTCCTCTCTCTTCGTGCCTCCCATGCAGCCAGCCCAGCGCCAAAGCCGGGGGACTCCGAATCCCCGTCGGCTCTGAACACCCCCACCCACAGCTGCTGCACCCCCGGCCCTGCCTCAGTATGCCCTCTCCTCTCTCCCTGGACTCCAGCAACCCTCTCCTGCTCCGGCAACCACAGGCCTTTGCATAGGCTGTGCCCTCTGCCTGGAGCACGCTCCTGGTGCCCTCCTCGGGCTGCAGTTAGCCGCTGTCCAGGCCAAAGTAGAGCGGGCATCCGGGAGCACAGGCTCCAGAGGCAGCCTGCCTGGATGTGAAACATGGATGATATTAGGGAGCCCCCTCTGCCCACCTTCCTTGCTTTGCCTTTTTCCACACATATCACAATCAGATGGGCTAACTCTTCTATTTTATTGCCCACCCCCACCATCGTCCTGGCCATCACTAGAGCTCCATGAAGGTGGGTGGTTTCGTCTTTTTTGTTCACTGGTATATCTCCAGTGTTCGGCAGAGAGTGGATGACCAAGTATCTGTTGAATGAATAAGTAAATAAAAGTGCCCGGGACAACGTGAGCTTCCTTTGATCCTCGATCTTTTTGATCAGCTTGGGATCACTCCTTCAGGAAGCCTTCCGAGGTTGCCACACCCCCCAATCTGGCTCAGAGGCGCCCACCTCTGTGCTCTCATTGTTGGGGCTCAGCAAAACTGTCCATACTTGGTTCACTTCAGTCCTGCTTTCTAGGAGGCCTCCTGGGGGTCGAGAGGCCACAGCGAGGTGGGGGTTTCTGTCAGACTCTACGCCAGCACCTGAGTCAATGGGCCCAACTCCCAACTCTCCCAACAAAACTTTTCTTTCTCCAGAAAGTCCCTATCCATCCCCACCAGGCTGCCTTTTTTAAACTTGAAACTGCAGGTATATAATTTGCATGACAAAATGTGGAGCCCCTGTGGGGTGTTCTCAGATCCTGACTTCTCAGCTAAGAGCCTAGTACTGTTCTCAGGCACTAGAGGGCACTCTTTATACATTCCTGCCAGGAAGGGGGGGGGGCCTCTCTAGGAAGAAGGAAGTAGTACTGTTTGAAATGGTACTGTGTGGTTGCACAGCCAGAATTCAGAGCCACACTGTCTCACGATGGAACCAGAGCTGTCTCTGCACGGAATCGTGAACCAAGCACAAGTCACATGAGGGAGAGAAGAGAGGGTTTGTAGAGGACTGGAATTGTTTGGGTGCAGATATTCAAAACTAAGGTTTCCCTGCTAAAGCAAGAGGTTGAAACTAAAGAGGTCAAGAGGGTCCTTCCAACTTGGTCTCTTTAACCTGTTGGCATCATTCACAGCAAATGTGGAGTTCTGGAAGGGGGGACAGCAGCTGTGCATTAGGGGAGGGGAGAGGGCAGGACATGTTAAGCAGGGGACTTGGGGGCAGGAGAAGGAGGAGCTATAGGAGCTCACTATCCGCTTTAACACTCTTCCTGTGACCTTAAGACAATCTTGCAAATAATCACCAGTTTTTCTTTACTTCTTCTTTGGGCTATTTCAGCCATTTACTCACCGACCTCATGTGAGGACAGGAAGAGCCATGCTTGGTGTTGGGCGGACAGCAGAACTCGGTATGTCAGCGCCTAAAGGAAGCCTGCCAACGGCTCCCACCTTATGGAATGTGGCTCAGGCAGCCAGGGGCAGATGCTGGTGGGCGGCGGGGAGAGAAGACGTGGGGTCAAGATGGACCCGGGCTTGAATTCTGGATCCACCCCCGACAAGCTATAGATGTTGGGCAGCGCTGTTTAACATTTGAGCCTCATCTTCTTCATTTTCATTTCTAAAATGGAACAGTGCCGGGATCTAGCCCCGCCCCCGGCCCCCCGAGCAGCTGTGCCTCCAGACCCAGAGTCTCCTCTCATTCAGAGAGCCTGGCAGGGGGAGCTGGTCCTCCAGGCTCATGCCCTGAGCTGCCGTGTGACCCTGAGCATGTCACTTGCCCTCCTGGTTTCCCCGTTTCCCCACCCATCCCTGGGAATAAGAACCCCGTGTGCCCACTCCCCGCGGCGCCATGTGCCTGCTTCTCAAGAAACACCGAGCGGTGCCTCTGACACAGGGATCGCAGGCTGCTCCCCACACTGACTCGGGAGTTACTCCCCACCTCTGGGTCACAGATTCTTCACCTGTAAAATGAGGAAAGTAATAATAGAGTCGTCATGCACGAAGATTAAATGAATTACTACAAGACCAGGGTTTATAACAGTGCTGGGTATACAGTAAGTGCTCAATATACGCGAGCTATTATTATTATTACTGCTGGGTTTTTTTAAAAGATTTTATTTTTAAGTAGTCCCTGTCCCCGATGTGGGGCTCGAACTCACAACCTCGAGATCAAGAGTCGCATGCTCTACCGACTGAGCCGGCCAGGCGAGAACTTAATCTCCCTCTGCATGCCCCCAGAGGCAAGCACGTTTGCGGGGCACAAAACACAAAGGAATGAGAGCACGTGTGAATGAATGATTGAATGAATGGCGACCCCTTTGTCAGCCCTCCCTTGTTCTCCTATGGCGAGCGCTTGGCACAAACCCCAGCAGGCCCACAGACCGCCCCTGTCCTCTTCCCCCAGGAGAGGCCACCCCAGACGCAGAAGGTGCCCACTGAGGACAGGTGCCCAGGGAAGCCACGCCGCTGGGGCATAAGAGCAGGCACGAAGGGCCCAAGAGGGAGCCTGGCCTTCAGGAAGCGGGGCCTGCGGAGGCCTGGCTCGAGGCCTCAAGGTCAGCGAAGGGGAAACAGCAGCTGGGGCCCCAGAGGCCAGATGAAGCTGCCCCGCATGGTGGTGAGGAAAAGGCAGGCCGGCCACCCGTCGGCGCCCCACAAAGCCACTGTGAAAGGGCCATATGCCTGAGAAGTCAAGCCCGTCCGCCAACCCAGCTCTGCCTGCCACCCCTCGCCCCTGCTCACTGCTGGAACTCCAGGAGGCAGAGGGGGTCAGCCGGTTGCCAAGTCATTGAAGGAGGCAGAGATGGAAAAGGGCTCAGCACTCCTGGCCCCTGCCTCCCTTCGTCCATTGAAGCCACTGCCTCCAGACTTGGCCCTGAGGACGGGCTTCCACCTGGGGCTCGCTGGACCCTCAGACCCTGAAGACGGGGCTCTGAGGTCGCACAAAGCCTCCTACGGCAGGACTGGGCATGAAGGCCTCAGGAGAATAAACCTAGCAGCGGCTGATGTGTTCTGGCCACACCGTGTGCCTTTACTACAGCGAATCACAGCGTCCTGCAGAAGCCCTAAGAGGGACGGGTATGATCAGCCCCGTTTTATAGGCTCAAAGGGGTAAATGAATTCCACGGCAGAGTGACGGTTAAAGCCGGGCAGCTGGCCCTGGAGGCCCACTGGAGCCGGGCATCCAAGGGCCTTGCACGGGCCCAGGAGTGCCTTGCCCCGTGGGCTCCTTCCAGGCCTTCGCTGCAGCCTGGGCTGACGCTCTAACCTACCTCCTAGTTCCCCCTCCTGCACAGCCGCACCTGGAGACCTGGAGTCCACCTAGCCCACGAAGCTCTCCCTGAATCCCCGAGGCATCGGCCGGCCGCCCGTGCCACCCTCCCGGCACTGGGCATCGACTCCTGCTGGAGACTGATGATGAACGTTTAATTCATCTGTTCTGTTTACCAAATACACCCGATCATCCGGCTTGGAAGAGCATTAGCTGAACTTCCGGCGCGTGAGGACGGGGTCTCCCCGCCATCGAACTGAGGACACTCAGGCGTAGAGAGAGGTCATGCCTTCCCAATAAGACTGGGAGTATCTTGAGGGTGGAAACTCTGATTTCTCTATTATAACTGGGTGTTACTCCGCGCTGGGTAACAGCGCTGTGGTTCCTATCATTCTAGAATGTTCTTAATGACAGTCGTTGGTAGGAACGGCAGCCATCGGTTTCACAAAGAAATCACGCCCCTTGTCATTGCAGACACAGTAAGAAGTGACTCAAGCTTCCCCAGAGCCATAGATTCTCTCCCAGGACTCTGTGCTGTGTCATTTCTATCCATCAACTTCCGACTACTCCTACCTCCACCTTTCTTTCAATAGGCCTCCCAGAAAACTCCAACACCCAGCCAATGTCACATTGCATGTCAAGGAATACAGAGGAGTATGTGCCTAATAGGTATTTATTAGGCACCTACTGGGTGCCCCATAGCCTCACACTAAGAAAAGCTCCAGCAATGAATGTCCACCACAGTGGAACCCAGCGGGTATCTCAGAATCCTGCCTTTAGAGAGAGAACCACTTCCTTAAAGGTGGGCAGGGGTGCAGGCCGAGCCTAGAACACACGGGTGAAGGTTGAGCGGGATCACTGGAAAAGCAAGCCAGGCCTCCCCCCCACCCCCCACCCCTCCCGCCACAGGGCATTAATGGAGGCCAGCCTCCCTCCTTAGAAACTAAAAGCTTCACCTGGGAAGGCCACCTCATAGAACAGACTTCCTCTCTGTAGATGAACACCAAAGCCACCAACCGGAGTTACTTCCCCACCTATTGCTGCCTCCAGGAATTCCAGAGTAAAATGCAAATATTCACCGCAGAAGCGCCCTCCACCCTGGCTACCGGCACACAGCGCCCCCCAGATCAGGCAATGGTCACCTTGCCCAGAGGCGGGTCCCCAGGGAGTCTGTGGTGCTGGTTGGAAAGACTAGGGGCTCTGGATTGGAGCCCTGAATTTTGTTCCTGACTTTGCCTCCAACTTGCTGTGTGACCTTTGGCAAGTCTGAACCCCTCTCTGAGCACCATTTCTCCTACCCCTAAAAACCAGAGGTCCTCCTGGATTTTCAGGAACAATCCTGAGAAGGGGGCCTGGGCTATATCTGATTTACTCACTACTTCACACTCCCAGAGTTCAGTACTGCTCCTGGCACAGAATAGAGCTTTCAATAAATGCCTATTGCTGGATAAATAATGATCAATCGATGGGGGTAGGGAGGAGCTCCAGAAGGGACTGGGATTCTACGTTGGTGCAGTGTGGGACAGCCTGAGATTATTTGATTCTTGTGGGGACAGGGAAGGACAGACTTCATGACCCTCCTATTCTGCTTCTCAGTCATCCCCAGGCCCTTCTTCTCTTAGGGGAAGGGGGTAGGGAAGAAGGCTTATCTCTCCCCTCCCCTCTCCATCCCTCTCCTCCCCTCCCTGCCCCTCCCCGGGCCAGTCCTGGGCCCCTTGTGTCTCAGGCTGGGCTGGTCCGGAGGCCTTTCATGGTGCATTCTCTGCCGCCCTTCCCCGCCCTCTCTCCCCAGCAACCCCACCCTGTCATGCTCCCATCAATCTGCCTCAACCCGGCCTCTCCAGCTGGCCTGGCTGGGCTGTTCCCAGGCAGAGCAGGTCCACAGTGGAAGGTGGTGGAAAAATGTGGACAAATTTCTGATTTGCAACACTCTGGGAAAGAGTTTATTGCCATTGTTTGAGGACGAATGTATAAATAAAGCAAGGCGAAGATTGCAGGGGGAGGCCGATGAAAGGCAGAAAACGAGAAATTTTATGGCCATAAGGAGCGTACTCTAATGGTGATTTTTGAGGCACTGGACCATGGTAGTTACTTAGCCAAATGATCGCTGTGAAGCTGGGCAAGGCGGCTTATTTCTTAATTACTGTTACGTATTATGTCAGGCGGATGCCCCAACCCTGGAAAACTTGGTCCTGAAGCAGACACCGGCTCGGAGTCAGGTCCCGGTGCCGGGGTGCTGGCGGGCCGGTGGGAGGGCCATCACCTGCACCCACCGAGAGCAGGGGGCCCCCGGGGCCTGCCGCCCTCTCTCCCTGCCCAGGCTCCTGCCCCCAGGATGGGAATCCACCCACTCCACGCATAGGTGTTGAGCACGTGCAGGCTCCGAGTCAGCCACGGCTGGTGCAGGACAGAATGAAACAGACACCACGTCTGGCTTCCAAAGATACTCGCGGAAAGCAGCTAGGGGCTCATCTGGGACTCCTCACTGTGTGTCTCTGTGCAAGATAACTCAGGACAGGACAGAAGGTGGGAGGAGGCGGGCTGAGTGGCCAGAAGAGGGCTGGTGGGGGGAGGACGGGGTGGCTGTCTCGTGCTGAGTCCCCTGCCTCTGTTTCTTCACCTGTAAAAAGAAAGGGGGCAGGACTAAATCATCCCCCTTTGAGTTGTGATTCCAAGATGCTGTGATTCTCTTGCTCTCACGGTTGGCGAGGTTGGTTTTTCAAAGGTGACCAACACTTGCCCTGTGGAACACTTTGCTCTTCTCTTACTGGTTCACCGCTGACAAGTAACGTAGCAACAGAAGGAAGAAGGGGGCTACGGTTGACTGAGGGCGTCCAGTGTGCCAGGAGCTCAGCGTGCGTTGTGTCCTCTCACGGAATTCCTCCCGGTCATCTTGGTGCTCCTTGGGAAACACTCAGAAAGGTGTGGAGCCTTTCTCAGACGCTAAGTGGTAAAGCCTCCTTTCACCCAAGCCAGGTGAGTCCCCAAAGTCACCAAATACATTTCAAGTAAATCAAGCCCCCTCCCTCGCACCTTCTGGACCAGCATCAGGCCATCAGAAGACCCTGGAGGGCTTGCTGAAACACAGAGTGCTGGGGCCCCGGGGGGGGAGCTTCTGATTAGGTAGATGGAGCCAAGAAGGAGCATCTCCACCAAGTTTGCAGGTGGTGCTGATGCTGTGGTGGGGGCCACACTTTGGAACCACTGTTCTACAGAAATTCAGAGAGAAACAGCAAGAGCAAACACAAAAACCATGCTGCTCTGTGGAAAGGCAGAAGCATACAACTCTTCTTACCTCTTAT
This sequence comes from Halichoerus grypus, assembly GCF_964656455.1. NCBI lineage: Eukaryota > Metazoa > Chordata > Mammalia > Carnivora > Phocidae > Halichoerus > Halichoerus grypus. The sequence continues at coordinate 174,162,294 of NC_135716.1, forward strand.
CAGAATGGAGGGACTAAAACAGAGTGCCAAGCCCTCAGCCCCAGCCCCCCACGGACCCCAAACCTGACAGGTTCTTCACACTGGGATTGGCAGGAAGAAGACTCAGCCCAAGGTGGGCCCAGCCAGGGGGCAAGCTTGGCAGGTGAACTTTCTTCTCTGTGGTCCCTGCTCCTGCCTCTTGCCATGGTGTCTAGGGCATCAGTATCTTTTTTTTTTTTTTTTTTTTAAGATTTTTATTTATTTATTTATTTATTTGAGACGAGAGAGAGAGAACACGAGCAGAGGTAGGGGCAGAGGGAGAGGAGGAGGGAGAAGCAGACTCCCTGCTGAGCAGGAAGCCTGATGCGGGGCTCGATCCCAGGACCCCGAGATCATGATCTGAGCTGAAGGCAGACGCTTAACCGACTGAGCCACCTAGGCGTCCCTGGGTCATCAGATTCTTGACAGACCACAGCCCAGGATGCCTGGAGTCCTCACCAGGACCCAGCCTGTCCCACCCACCCCCAGCCTCTGGACCTACCTCTTTCCACCCATTCTCTCCACCCTGGCTCCCTACCTAGTCCTCTTTCCCTTCCCCCACCAGCCTTCCCTCCGCATTCACCAGTCAGATTCTGTCACTGGTATTAACAAAGGGAAAGAGTTATCACAGTATCAGGAGACTGACCTTTACAAGGCTGATGTCAAGGACCACACCTGACACCTGCTTCCCCCGTGACCCATCTTCCCGTCTCCTAGCTTGAATTATTTGGAGGGGCAATGTTTCTGCTGCAGAAGGATGATGATTTTTTTTAAATCTGTTTTGTTCACCGCTTTATTCCCAATTCCCAGAAGAGGGCTCGGCCCATGGGAAGAGCTCAACACACGCTTGTCCTGTGACTGAATGAATGAATGAGCGAGAGGGTGAATGAATGCGTGGCCTCTTCCTGTGTGCCCAGATCCATGCAATAACTTGGAACATTTCCACAGACGCCTGTGACAGTTTGTTCTTCAAGCCAATGTGACTATTGGTGAGTGGCTTAGGATCATCCTGCACAACTGTCTCATTAGAGATGGATTTATGTAACACCAGACACCTGGCCCCACGCTGAGAGCCCCAGCCAGCCAGCTGAACCCTTCCAAGAGGTCCGGAGGATTGACACTCTATAAACCAACACACAGGTACTCCACTGAATTCACCCTTCTGCATCCAGATGTTTGGTCCACTCAGAGGTGGCCCAAATGCAAATGTGGTGTCTTAATGAAGGCAGGATGATCCCTCAGCCACCCCAGACTGCGAGCTGCAAGCGTCTCCCTGCAAAGAGTCCGACGGCTTTGGAAGTGGGTTGCTGGAGGGAGCCAGTTTTTAAGGGAGTTAAAATCCAATTTGATCCTGCTGCTTACGCCTTTTCTAGTTTGATGTGTTTTTGATAAAAAAAATTTTTTTTTTGATCAATAAAAATAAAATCTGTTACTCGCACCCTGGGGCAATTATTGCTCCGGGCCCAGTTTGCTGAATCTTGATAGAATAAATAATGCTGTTTTTCCAAAATGTGGCCAGCCATAGGTTAGTTACCTTAAACCAGCAGGGAGGGGATGGAATCTGAAAATGTACTAGTTCTCAGAGGGCAAATTCAGGCGTCTAGGAGGTGAGGGATGGGGCTTTCCAGTTCTGAAAGGCAAGTGGTCCTCCCCACAGAGATAAAACAGCGATGCTCTTACCTGGAGCCAGGTACCGTGCCCGGCGTACATAACTGGCATCGCCCCACAACACTGGCGGGCACTGATATCCCAGCAGCTCCAAGGAGAAGACTCCGAGAAGGGCAACGCTTTACCCAAGGTCACGCTGCTGCATGTGGCCATGTCAGGACTGGGGCTCTGGTCCATCAGGACTCTGAGCCCACGTGCAGACCCCCTGCCTTGGAAGGTGGAGAACATTCCCATGCCAATGCTTCTTTTCCCACCCTCCCTGGCACCCTTCCCTTCTCCCCGAGTGCCATACTGAGCTGGCTCCAAATAGCCCTGATCAGGGCAGCTGGAAAGGCCAGCACCCTCTGGCCTGGGGCTGCATATGGTCGGAGGGGATGTGGCATTTGAGAAACGGATGGATATCATGGGAAGGTCTTGTGCCTTGAGGAATCAATGTGGAAGGACACACATCTACCATTAGGCATGGTCCTACTGTGCGCATGCATGTGCGTGCATGTGCTTATAATCAGGGACAATTTGTTTTCTATTACAGATTTCTGAAAAACGACAACAAAATACAATCTTTTAGTAAAAGAGTCTTATGTATCTTGCAAGAGGTCAAGGGAGGGGGACGGCTTGGTGGCCTCACAGCCTATGCCAGACGTGTGGTACCTGGTTAGGGGACCCAGTGACTAGATTCAGAGGGTCAGTGGTGAGAGAGGGGAGATCCTGAGTCAGGGGAATTCTCGAGAGTGCCTGGGGATGAGGAAGGGGTTCGTGTTGGGGGTGTGGAGGCTGGTAACCCCAGTGGCTGAAGGACAGAAATAAGCCAACACTGAGTGCCCAGTGAGTGTCGAGCGCATCCAAAGACATAAAGCAGAGCCGAGATGCAGGATTCGAATCCAAGCCAGCTGAGCTTCCCACGATGCGGGGAGGGGAAATGCCTCCCCAAAGCCCAGTGTTTACCCTCCCAGCCCCCTCGCACGCAGCCACGGGGGCCCCCCAGCCCAACCTCTAGCTCCTATTGCTCTCAGGCTCGGCCGCCTGCCTGCTAATTAGATTCCCCTGGAAATAAGAGTGCATTGTACAGTCCCGCTAAAGGCAAACTGATTTCACAATTTCTTTTCTTTCCTCCTCTTAATAACTCGCAATGTCTCAAGGAGGTTTTACTTACAGCCTGCACACTGGAAAATTATTCTGTCTCTCATGCACTCATTTTTCTCTTAAGGAAAATTGAAAACTGGATTTCTCCTCCATCACCGGCCCCCTCTCTTTGCCTATCTTGTGCCCAGACTATTCTAGTCCCTGGCCCCTCTCTACCTTGCAAGCAAGGCCCCCCGCCCTCCTGCCCCACAGCCTGGAAAGCCTGGCAGCCCCAACTGATCTTGGGAACAGTGAGGCGTCTTTCAAAAGTTTAGAGAGGGGGCCGGAGGGAGGCATGCGGTGTGGGGCGACGTAGTCCGCTTCGCTGCGGGATGCATTTGCCTCCAGAGAACTGGACCGGCTCCAGCACTTTTGAGGTAGGAGCTGGATGAGTGAGGGGCCTTTATTAGTCCCATCGGGTTCCCGTTAAGTGTCAGGGAGTAAATTATAAACAAATGGGTCCCATTTCCATTTCTGAAGGCATCTCCCGCCCTGCCTTCGCCCTCCACATTTAAGGGTACATCCCTTTAAATGGTGCCTGATAGGACGAGGAGCCAGGTGGATGGTGGCACGCAGGTGTGGGCTGTGGTCCGCACAGCCCGCAGCCCCTGCCAGCCGGCTGGCACCCACTTCCCGGGCCCCAGGGCCAGACCAGCGAGTAACGTGTGATGGATGGACAGATGGACAGAGAGACGGACACCCCGGGGGGACTGCGGATCTGGGCTCTAAGTTAGCAGGTTTCATGAATTAGGATTTGAAAGCCCCCCCCCAAGGGGGGAGCAAGAGGATGGAGGAAGGTGCTTGCTGGAGAACGAGGCCTGGGCCAGGGCTGGGCAGCCGGGGCAGCCGGAATGGCCACTGCCGTGAGCTGGAGCCAGGGAGGGATGCGGCAGGTCCCTGGGCCTGGCACTCAGGACGTGTGGGACAGAATGGGACCCTGAGCAGGGCAACCAAGAGCTACCCACTCCACCGCCACCCTCCGCCCACTTCCCCGCTTCTACTGCCCCTGCTCCCACTGTGAGAGTTGGAAGTGGGAGAAAGATCCAGCCACACCCATGCAAACAACTGATCTTACGGCAACTGGGACCACGCGCCAGGCACCAAGGCCCGGGCGCTTATGACCGCATTGAATCCTGACATCAGCATCGCCACTTCAGGGACAAGGGCTCTGGAATGCAGAGAGGCCATCACCAGTGGTCGCCCCAGCTCCCAGGCAGCGCTTCCTACGTGCCGGGCACCGTGAAGGGCTATGCGTGCGTTAGCGGATTTAAATGTTGCAACAACGTCACACTGTTATTCCATTTCCAGATAAGGAAACCAAGGCTCAGAGAGGCAGAGCGTGGGGTCGATCTCAGGTCTGGTGCAGACACTGGCCTCCCTGTTTAGGATGGCTTCTCCCCATGGACTGGGTCTCTAACGTTTGAGACCTCCTTTTTGTGTCAGAGGAGTCCAGACGTTCAAGCTAGAAGCAACCCAAGAGATAATTCAGCCCCATCTCATTGTCTTACAGATGAGAACACGGAGCCCAGAGAGGGCATGTGACTTGCCAGAGGCCACACAGCAGGTCAGCTGAAGAGCTCATACTGCTGTCAGGGGTCAGGCCCCCTCCCTAATCACAGAGACCCACAGACACACTCAGGGTCTGGCCCACAGCAGGCCTCCCCAGATAGGTACGCCCTGACTGTGCCAGTAACTCCATGTTAGCTACGTCCTGGGGCTACTGAGTCAGGACAGGCTCTGGAGCTCTAAAGATGCTCTGGATTCCTGCTGGCCTCCCCTGTCAGGCTGGAAGCAATACCAGGGGGCTGCCACCCCCAGTCTGAGGATGCTCCAGACCTGGGAGGAGGACAAAGGAGAAGGCAGAGTAAGGCCAAGTGCTAGGAAATGAGTCATGTCGGGCCAGGCTTAGGATCCAGAAACCTCATTCCTTTGTTCCTGCTGCGGAACGGCAGGCTGCCAGCAGGAGGGGGCTCTGGAGACCAAGCACTGCGGGTCCGAATCCTGGGTGACCTCGAGCTGGTCACTTAGCCTCTCTGAGTCCTAGCATCTAGGAGGAAGTTGGGTGCTCAGGCAAAGCGTCTGAGGAAGGGGAGGCAAAAGAGAGACTCCTGTCTTTTGGCCCCTGATCCCTCCCAAGGGCCCCAAAGAAAACCAACACAATCGCTTGCCCTCTCCTCGTGGGCCCTGACATGTTGCAGGAAGAAACTTGAGGAAGACGGGCCTGGCCTGGGAAGGGGCTCCACTAAGGCTGAGTCACTGTTGGCCAAAGGTTACCTAAGATGTGTCCAGACAAGAACCAGCCAGGGTCCTCTTGCAGGGCCTCCAGACACACCGGCCTGCCCAAAACCAGGACAAAGGCAACCCTCCTTCTGGGGAAAAGCATGCCAATCCAGGAATCCAGGTCCAGAGGAAAGCTTATGTAAATGTATGCAAAACCCCTGGCTCTGAGCAGCTCCGTGAATGGAAACCATTATTACTTTAACAAGCATTTAATGAGCACCTACTAGGTACCAGGTGCTTTCTCACACACGGTCGGTTGTCCTTCTATCTGCCCTACTGCTCTGTGAGAGGGTGCTGGCGGCCACCACCCCCCCCCCCCGTGTTTGCAGGTGAGGCTGTGGGAGCCGGGAGGGTGCGGCCCAGACATCCCTGTAGCTGTGGCTCCCCCAGCCCTGACTCTGAACAAAGGCTTCTCAACCTGGGCTGCTCACTGGAATCCCGGAAGAATGGTCTGGGGTGCAGCTTGGGCATTGGGAGGCTGAGAGCCACCTCTCTGGGCCCCTGGATTTTGCTCTGGATTTGCCCATCTCCTATTCAGCTCCCGAGGCAGCAAGGCTCAGAAAGAGTATGGGAGGAAGAATCATGGAGATGTCGGACGGAGGGGAGAACTGGGACCTGGGGAGGGGGCATGTGCCCCATTGGCCTTGGCTGGGGGTAGAGAAAAGACTGGACCCTCCCCAAACCCTGGTGCTTCTTGGGCCAGCTCAGGGGCAGGGGTCCCAGACAAAGCTGACAGGTGGGGCAGCCGCTCCTGGGACTGGGCTGGGTGGGAGGTGGGGGGGTGTCCTTGACACCATTCCACTGCTTCTACCACATTCTCGGAGCAAATTCCACTCCCCTCCCCCACTAATCTCCCTCCTCACCCCAAGGGCCTTGTGACTTGTAGAGACTATAGGTGTGCATTTCCTTAAATCTGAACTCAAACCCCTCCGACGGCAGCCTCCAGAATCCACCTGCCGGAGTTGGTCTGTCTTGTGCTCCCTTGTTGTGTGAGGATCTGGCTTCTTGGGAAAAGGTCTTCCTTTACGGGGTTGTTGCAAAGTCAGGGCTGCATGCAGACCGAAGCATCCTTCCTCGCCCTGCGGCTCTCTGAAGGATGTAGGTGAAGCCCAGCCACAGAACAAACTTCTCCCCGCCCCTTCCCTCTCTGCAGGACTTCACACTTGACCAAGAACCTCAGAGTGTTATTATTCTCCCCCGTTTTACAGATGGGGAACAGGCATCTAAAGCAGCCTGCCCAGCAGCACGTGCGTCTAGCTGTGGTAGGGTCAGGCCTCGAAGCTGGCTCCTCAGCTCAGCCGCCGAGCCAGGAGCAAGCAGCTGAGGGCCTGCCATCTTTTGATCTGCAGCAGGAGGGAACGGAGTCAGACGGGAGGAAGAACTGCTCGCTCTCAGTAGTCTAAGCCCTACAACCAGCTGCTTTGGGAGAAGCTAAAGAATGTCCCAGGGGCCTTTCCTGATGACCCCAAAGGACCCCTGCCCCCTTCAGCTTACCACTGGAGTCAAGCTCCCAGATGCCCCACCCCCCAACCAAACAGTCTGAATTTTCCCCCAGGTGAGTTGGGAGGAGAAATTCAATCCTGTTTCCTTTCCTCCAAACGTGCCAAAAGCTTGTTTGCTCTGAGAGGCCCTTGAGGCCTTGGCTCCCCTGGTTTCAAATAATTGACTTTCAAAGCCTGTCTTCAGGTGGAACGCTGCCACAGAGCACCTGGGTGAAGGGCTGAACCCCCCCCCCAGGACTTTTCCAGGGAATGAATGGGGAGGTGCCTGGGCTCCACGATTGGCCTGATACCTTCCACAGTCACCTCTGGACCCACCGACCCCTCCCACCACCCCGAAGCCTGTCCCACAGTCACTGGCTGGCATGGGGGGCTGAGATGGGGGAGGCAGGCCCCCTTGTGCTCCCACGGCTCTTACTGCGCAGCTATTAGAGAGAATGTGGTACGTGCAGGTGTGTTCACCTGTGCCGCTGCCCCCCCCCCCACCCAGCCCATGAGTTCCCCACAGGCCTCAGGGTCTCCCTTAGACCACAACTGGGCCACTGTGCATGGAGGGGGGTGGGGAGAGCCTTGAGGTTTCAGGTGGGTGCAGAGCAAGGCGTTTTCCCCTCCGCACTAAATTATTTTGAAATGGGATGAATTTCATTGGCACAGTCTCACTCCTTGGCCCTCCGAGTTGGCCCGAGACAATGAAGGACGCATGCCACAGTGTTGTCAAGGCCACTGCCGTGGAGAGCCGTGTCACCGTCAACCCCTCTCCGTCTGCCCTGACTGCAAAAACAATAAGCCGCGCACATTTATCGAGCACTTACGGTAAGCAGGCCGCCCGCTAAGCTGTGTGCGTGCGTATATCATCTGACAGGCACAGCCACTCTATACGGAGCCCCGCGTTGCACCTGAGGAAGCTGAGGCCCAGAGAGATGCGGTCGTTTCCCCAAGGACACACAGCGGAGTCAGGATGGGCGTTTGGGTCTAGCTGACTCTGGAACCTGGGAGCTTCGCTACCATCCTATACTGCCATGTTTAGAATCACTAGGGCCAGAGGGTGGCGTCCCTGGCTGGGCCTCATCAAATGTTCCCTGGGAAAGGTCATGCATTAGCCTGTTTCCCCGCAGGATCTGGGGTTCCCCTGTCATGTGTCCAGGGGGACAGCATGTGTCAGGGGAAGAGGTCCCAGAATCGGGAGCTCCTGGCTCCCCCTCCTCTGGGCCTCACCTTCCTCATCTGTAAAACGGGCGCATCGAACTAGATGGTCCAAAGCTCTCCCCTCCTCCAGGTTTGACACTCCATCGTTTACTGTGTGACTCTGAACTATTGGTGTCAGTCACCCTTTGGGCCTCAACTTCCCCATGTGTAAAACAGGGGTGACAGGCTACTTCACAGAGGGTTGTGAGGGTCGCGGTCTTGGGGGCCTCCGCCTCGCCCCCCCCCCCCCCGGGGAGCAGCTCCTCTCTTCAGCCCGCAGCACCACACCCCCCCACCCCTAGGCTTTGTCTTCCTTTTCCCAGGTCACCAGCTCCCCATTTGTTATGCCTCCTGGCCTCCTCCAGGTTCGGAAGACTCTCAACCGTGGGGAAGGAAAAACCCAGATGTGGCTACGGGCCGTGTGGGGGCCGCAAGAGAGGTCACCGCTGCCTCAGAGGAATAAGATCATCTTTCCAGCAAGATGGGATGTATGCAGGCCCTGCTGCTAATTAGCGGTGTGACCTTGGGCAAGTCACTTAACCTTTCTGGGGCCTCTGCCCCTCCATCTGTGAGCGTGTGAGGGTCAGACTGGATGCTTCCAGAGCTGACATGGGAGGAGGCTCTGATGTAGGAGATGCTTTTTTTCTGCTCCAAATCCTAATCTTTGTACAGTGATCTGTGAGCTGCGAGTTTCAAGATCCCAGATCAGGAAAGAAAACTAGAGCCCAGGCACCCCACATTCTTAATGCCAGTGGGTGAGGTGTGGGCTTACTAAGCCTCCCTCTCAGACTAAGGGTCTCTCTCCGGGGGCAGAAAGGGGAGGCGGTGGTGGAAGGGGCCCGTCCTGGACGGGCTGGTAGCAGCCGACCTTCACTTCTAGTTCATGTTAAAGCCACCTAATGGCTCCTGGCCTGTCAGGAGAACATCAATGCTGCTAAGTTTTCGCCTCAGAGCGAGGTTGCTGTTCTAACCTAGAGTCTGTCCACCGAACGCAGCGGTTGTATTTTCGGGTGGAGCCAACCCCTCCACACACTGCAGAATATTCCAGAGGACTTAGAAAACTCACATTCAAATGCCAGCTGCAGCCCCTTGCACCAGCCTCCAGAAAATGACGTCCCCGACGTGCTGTTCACTACTGAAGTCCTGACCAGTGCGTGTTGCAGAGCCCATTTTGCCAAGGTAAGCATATGTGGTGCATGCACACATTTCCCTGAGGAGAAATATCTAGCCGATCAGATTCCCAGATTATTCACAATATTTAATTCTGGGCTCGGGGGGCTGGGGGGGGGGATGACAAACCTTTTACTTTCTATACCCTTCTAGCATGTGACTTTCTTTTTCCCACCACAAGCGTGTCATTCTCGTATAATAAAGAACCAATACAATGTTTTCGAATGTTGGAAACCAGCTTCCTTTTTTCCCTCATTCCAAGCAGAAGCCTGACCTGAAGCTGCAGCCTCTCTCACGGGTTAAGCGCATAAATGACGGCACAAATGAATGAAGGAAGGAGCGAACTGCAGAAGGAACAAAGACGCAAACGCCAGGCCTTCTTCACAAAGGTTACCTAGTGTTATCACACCACTGAGCAGCCCTTAGCGCATCCGGCAAGGACGCGGGGCAGGGGTCACCATCCTCAGGCCCCTCTCGAAGACAAGATCACCGAAGCTCAGAGAGGAGGCGAGGCGTGACTTGGCCTGGGCCCCGGTCACAGGCTTCAGAAGTGCTCGCTGCGGGCTTTGGGAAGCCAGAGCCCCCACCCCTTCCCCCCACCGCCCAATTCGGGGTCCTCCCCAGCCTGACAGAAGCTCATGGAAGAGAAGCTGCTTCCCTGGCCCCTGAGTGCCCGCCCTGTCCCTGGCAAAGCGCCAAGCCCCTTGGGCCAGCCCCGGAGCAGACCTCTGAGGACCAGGCTGTGCTCCACCAGGGACCAAAAAATAAATAAGGCTGTTCTCTGGGCTCCAGGAGGCTGGCTTCCACCCCCTCCTTGGAAACGTTCTTTGATTTTAAAACAGGCTGGAGTGTAAAACCAATAAAGCTTCCTGGGCCCATAAACAAACAGGCAGCCGCTTAACCTCCCTCCTCCCGGTGCCCTCCGCCCACCCCCTGCCACTCGAAGGCGCGGGCAGAGGGCAGGGCTGAGCGCCATTGTCCCGGGTAATTAATTGCGGTAATAAGGAGCTGCACAAAGCTTCAAAGGCCAGGCCCGGCCACGGGAGCTGGAGCCCGGGTTCCTGTGTGGCAGCCAGAAGCCAGCCTGGGCTCCGGGCCTGCCTCTCGCACCAGCACCCAAGCTCTGAAGACCTACTGTGCGCCGACACAGCACCAGGCACTCGGCTCCCACACTGTGAGTTGGGTACCATTCACCCCGTTTTCCAGATGAGAAGACTGAGGCTCAGAATGGTTGTATCTTGCAAGAAGTGACAGAGCAGGAAAGAGCTAAGTTGACAGTACCCAGGCCCACATGGGCTTCCAGAAGATCTGGAAGGAGAGCGGAGACAGACCGTTTCCCTTCTTCGGCCTCTGCTTCCCCATCAGGGAGATGGGGGGCCTCGAGGAGGGGAAGCCGCAGGCTAATGCAGGAGACATGGACACACCATGGCAGGTTTGGGGTGGGCAAGGGTGGTGGGTGGGAACAGAGATCAGAAAGTTTCTGGAAAGATGCACAGGAAATGTGAGTTTGAAGAAAGAAAGAAAAATGCATTTCCATCTCATGAGCCCCAAAGCCCGAATCTCCTACAGTGCCTGGGCCCCACCCCAAGCACCTCTAACACTGAAAATGGGGGGTATGTTTTCCTGTCTCCCCAGCAAACAAGGGGGCCCCGAGGGCAGGGACGTTTCCGTGCTGCCATCCACCTCAGCCCTGAGCCTGGCATTTACTGGGTTCCCAAACAGGACAGACTGATCCCCTGACAATAGGGTCAACTCCTGAAATCCTCCCTCGACCCCTAGTCTGTGCCCCCAGCTGATCCCGTTGTTCTTGTCATCTTTCCCCTCCGGCACTGCTGAGCCCCCAAGACGCCCCAGGCTCGTGGGAGTGGCTGTCGCCCACGTATCTCACCAAATCCTTACAAAACCCTACTGGGGACAGCGGTTCTGGTTCCATTTTACAGGTGGGAAAACAGGGTCAGAGAGGGGAAAGCTATTCTTAGCCGAGGGGACGGCTACCACTTCTCCCCCAACCCCTTCCATCTCCCGACGGCCCTCCTACCGGTACCCACCCCCTCCTCGGCCATGTGCTCACAGGCCCCACCTCTGGGCCCCTTCTGGTTTTTCGCTCAGGATTCCTGAGCCCAAGGAGCCCCGCTTGTTTATAGCCCTGCCTGCCCGGTTGCCTTGGCCCCAGCTCAGGTCAGCTCTCTGGGGCTAGCAGGGGCTTTTGAACGTGCTAAATACGGGTTACAGGGGTCAGGGGTCATAGCCCTTCCTTGGGGGAAGTTCGACTTGAATCATCCATGAAATAGCAACTCTTATCTGCGGGGAGGGAGGAGAGGCAGATTTCTTACATAAGGATGATACTTAAACAACCTCCCTGCCCCACCATGCCTCACTCACCTGTGCCCCACTCACCCCTGCCCCACCGTGCCCCACTCAACCCCCATCCCCCTGCCCTCCTTTAGTCTCTCCGGATAGATTCCGCATCTGGATTTCCCGTTTCCTTCCCTCTAATTCTGTCCTCAAGCCAGAAAAAAAATCAGGGGTCTGGGGGATGAGCAGAGTAGAAACGAAGGGAGGAATTTAGCATCTGCTGCAGGCCCACTTTGTTGTGAGCAGATCTGGATTTGGATGGTATCACTTTTGTGTCCCAGGCCCAGGGATGACTCTGCTGAAACCAGCGAACTCCCTCCACCCTTCCCCACTGACAGGCTCCCCCAGACTCCAGCCACGGGGGACCCCCCACACCCAGACACCCAGCACAAAGTGCAGATGCCCAAAAGCCTTCTCCAAGGGAATGCCCCCAAGCACTGGGCACCCCCATGCTTTTCAAAGTCCTTCTGCAGGCCCTCTCCCTGTCCACCCGGCCTTTTCACAGAGCTGGCACAAGGCTGAGATGCCCCCACTGGATGGTGACAGATCTGAGCCTCACAGGCCACAGGACCTGTCCCAGCATGCCAGAGAACAGAATGACCAACCACCCAGTGTGCTCAGGACTGAGGATTTCCTGGGACATGGGACTCTCAGTGCTGAAACCAGGCAGTCCCAGGCAGGCTGGGACAGCGAGTAGCCCCACGGGGGAGGCAAGACCAGGGGCCAAGGCCAGGCTCCTACCTCTGGGGCAAGAGTGGTTTTCCTTCTACCTGCTACTTGCCTGAACCCCCATCCCATCTCTTCATCCCTTTCCCCAGGGAAAAACCCACGGGGAGGATGGCTGCAAACACCCTCCCTGGCTCTGTTAAGAGGCCAGCTGTTCAGAAGGTGAAGGTAAATGATGCCATGATCGTTAGGGACACTCCCTTTTTAGGCCCCCTGGGAACCCAAATTAAGACAGGTGTGGGGTGGGGGGAGAAGGAGAAGAAGCAGGGGAAGGGGAGGTGAGGGAAGGGCTAGGCCTTGACCCCCACAGAGGCCTGGTTGTCCCTCTCCTCTCCGATGCTCATGGGTCTCAGGAAAGTTCTAGATTTAGGGAGCGCTTATTGGGCACCTACTCTGCTTACCACGTTGTGCTGGTACTGGGTAGAAAGCCCTCAAAGAACATTCTAATGTGGCACAGGGATAGAAGCAGAGAGCTAACCTCACCAGGACAGTGAATCCGCAGTGCACACACGTGCATACACACACACACACACGTGCACATGTACACACACATTCACACGTGCATGCACTTGCACATGGGTGCACGCACACTCCCCATCCCAGTTAGAGGGCACCAGGCCTTATTGGAGCCGTAGAGTCTCCTCCTCCAGCCGTGATGGGCAGGAAACGATTCTCCCAGGGACACTTCATGTCCCAGCATCCCATCAGATCACTCTCAGCCTCGCCTGCCTGGCGAGCTGGGGTCCAGGCCTCTCCCGGACAACCTCCCTCTCAGAGCACGTGGATCCTCCCTGAGCCCACCGAGCTCCAGCCAGCCGACCCACAAGCCACCATTATAACTGGGGCTAACATAGGCTTTTGGCCTCAACCCTTTCTGAACGCAGCCGCTGAAAAATGGCGGGGGGGGGGCGGGAGGCTCCAGAGTCGGCGGGCCCACAGTTACCCCCCAACTCAACAAGTCCTGGGAAAGGCCCGCCCGTCCCGCCTCACTGCTCTATCCTAACTTGCAGGAAGTAACACGCACCTTGCTGTAAATGCACACATAAGGTCCTCCTCCAGCCCCAGGCCACAGGGAGTGTTCCGTTAGGGTGCTTCTTACTACGGGGACAGACACGGCAAGAGCCAGAGGCTTGAGAACCCCATTCTCTGCTCTTCTCCAGAAACACCCACCCTGGGGTCCCTCAAAGACACAGCAGGCTGCTCTTGCAACATATGGCTGGAGGGCCGCTGGCTGGGCGAGGGGGCGGGCAGGGCTGGGGAGGAGGGGCAGGTGGGGGCAGGGGAGAGGCGAGGAAGGGTGTATTTAGGAAAAAAGAAAAACCCACACAAAACCGACAGAATTCCAGCCGATTATTCCTCCCGCTGCAGATGTACATTAATGCAGGGGGAGTGGGGGACGGAGCTTCGGGCCGGGAAAAGAGAAACAGCTCGAAGTTCCTTTTAACAAGCCCTTGTCTGGCTTGATCTTGTCACTCTAAAGAGGGCCATTGAGAGGTATTCATGCGTCGGCCCTGGGGGGACAAAAGGGCCCAGTATATATACTGACTGCTCAGTTGCCTGTGGGCCTGGGGGCTTTTGTCTAACCTTCCCTTAATAAACTTTTGGGAAGAGTTCATCAATCCACTTCAATAGCTGATGTTCTCATTTTCAGAGAGAGAAGAAAAGTAGCAGAAGGCCGGCGTGGTTTTTTTTTTTTTTTTTTTTTTTTTTTAAGGAGGCATTCTCAATAAAAAGGTGAATGGGGGAGAGAAAGGGAGAAAGCCTGTAGACACCCCACTTTAAAGGCAAAAAGAACACATCGCAATGACAGCCACAAATCCTAAATGGGAGCCCAGACAAAACCGCTATTCATCGGGGCCCTGGAGCCGGCCTCGGGCCTCGGGTCTCTGGGCCCGCCGGAGCCCGGTCCCCTTGGCCGAGGTGGGGAAGGCTCAGTTCGCAGCTGTAGGGAGCCGAGAGAGAAGGAATTTCTTCGAAGCAAAGTGTGTATTAGAACCAGCAGCAGGCAGGAGCCCGCCCTCCAACTTCTTTCTTACATCTGCGGTCACCTGGTTGCCTTCCCATTGGGCAGTTTTTAAAAACCGGAGGTGTTTTTCTTCATTGAGGGCAGGGTGGGCGCAGTTTTTCCTTCTGCTTCTAAGGCCACGGGGACCTGTGCTCTCAGGTGGGGTGGGGCTGGCATCCCTGGCCTCTCCTGGAAGCGGATATCCGCCCCCCAGCTTTGCTTTGGGTTGTAGGAAAGTGCCCCCCGTGGTCCTCACCAAAGGAGCGAGCTCTAGACATGCGCCCCGCGTTCCGCGCTGCATGGTAAGGTATGGGAAAGCGGGTGGAATGGGGGGGTAAGGGACAAAGAAGGAAGGGTATCGCTCACATTCCTACAGTGCCAGACACCACGCTGGCTCCCGCTCCGTCTGTGCTAAGTCCCTTCTCAGCACAAGCCCATGTTCTGACACACATTCTGCTCATCTTCCTTGGGGAAACTGAGCCTCAGAGAAATGAACCCCGATCCAGGGTCCCGAAGCAGGAAGCGGAGGTCTAGACTTGAATCTTATCAACTCCAAATTTCCAAGTTCCCAACTAAGCTGTCTCTTACATCTGAAACTATTATTTTTTAAAAAATCTTTTTTATTTATTTATTTGAGAGAGAGAGAAAGAGAGAGAGAGAGAGAGAGAGAGAGAACTCGAGCAGGGGGAGGGGCAGAGGAAGAAGCAGACTCCCCGCTGAGCAGGGAGCCGAATGGGGGGCTCTATCCCAGGACCCTGGCATCATGACCTGAGCCAGAGGCAGCCGCTTAATGGACTGAGCCACCCAGGCGCCCCCATCTGAAGCTATTAGTAATAATAATAGCTAAAAATATTACTACTACCACCAACAGTAATCACTACCAGTGGCCATGTTCTTAGAATGTGCCAGGCATTGTTATGAGCGCTTTCCCAGCAGCCCAATGAGGCAGGTCCTATCAAAATTCCCATATTACAGATGGGGAGACTGAGGCATAGAGGATACGGGACTGGCCCACGTCAGACAGGCAGGAAGGCAAAGGCAGATTCCAACTGGAGTCTGACTCTGGAACCGTGCCTCAACCCCCACACTGTTCCACCTTCGATGAAAGGCACATGCACGAGGAAGGAATCGGGACTTCTGCCCCAGCCAAGCCTCAGAGGTGGGTCTCCCAGGGCCTGGTTCAGCTTTGCAGTGCATGCTCCCAGACACACACACACACACACACACACACACACACACACACACACACCCTCTGCAAGTCTCCCCAGTGGCTCTAGTTCAATGTTTTACAGGCCTAATGAGTGTTGACAAGTTTAATGAGTTTGTTTTAAAGAGGGGAGGGGGAACCTGGTCAATTTGAGATTTCCGAGTCAAATGAATTAGTGGAGACCGCCAGACTTCAGCTGACAGGTCTGGAAACCCTCCCGCCGACAGCAGCCTTGGGCCACGGACCCTGGCTCCCCTCAATGGGAGCCGGGCCCCACGCCAGACACCGGGAGGGCTCCAGGGGCCTCTGAGCGGCCCTCGGGTGCCTGGGTCCCAGCCGAAGCCCATCTCCTCATCCTGCAGCCCCCTTCCCTGCCAGTCCACCCCTGATGGGCCCCCCTTCTGCTGGACTCTCCTCCCCCACTGGGTCCCCAATGAGAAATTTGATTCAAACCCAGTTTGGCACTTGTTTGCATATTGATTGCGTGGTAATTAAGTGGCTTCATCTGCGGAGGGGACGCGCCACCTGCATTTCTAAGCTTCCCAGGCCTGGGCTGGGACGGGCCGCAGCCCTTGTTTCTGACCGTGGAAACTGGAATCCAGGGAGACCAGCTTCTGGCCGCTGGAAGGGAGTATGTTGCCTTTGTCTAAAATAGTATTTATTTTTTGCAGAGAGATGAACTGGGAAGGAGCTTGCAGAAAACTGACCGGCTCCCGATGAAATAACAGAGTCAAAATGAAATCATAAACATTATGCCAAAAATAAAGGGATACATATGCGCTGTGGCCTAGGAGCGGATGTTACCGTGGCATGATAGGCATGTTCAAACCAAGATTAGCTCTCCCCTTGACTGACCCCTCCTAAGCCACCCAGGGGCTGACATGAGTCCTGGACCCAAAGCAGAAAGGACAGGCCTGGTTCTAATGCCTTCCGCCTCTTTCTCTAGTCCTGATCTTGGGAACTCTGAGCCCCAGTTGCCTGATCTGTAAAATGGGATTAGCAAGACCTGTGATATTCGCAGGACTGTGGGGCTTACTGGGGGGGATGTGCCCCTCACATGGTACGTCCTCCACAGTCCCGAGGTTGCTTCCCAGAGCTGCATCCCCGCTGCAGGTGAGGATGATCTCTTCATCTCTAATTCTTGCAGCCTTGCCAGGAGCCCACCCAATGTTGTTTGGTTTTTCCTCCTCTGCTAGCCTGGGTAGCCCGTGAAGTTCTCAGGTGCTATCTGTCTCCCTTGCCACTCACCAGGAGGAAGTGGGTGAGCGGAGATTCAGGAAGGAAAATGGTGTTGCATCCCTGTGCCTGGGTTTTATTTATTTTGTTGCGTTTTGTGGTCCGCGTTCAGAACAGAGTTGGAGGTGACGCATCTCGGGCTGGGTCATAGGGTCTGGGTGGGATTCCAGCCGCTGCCCTCCCTGCTTCTCTCTCTCTCATGTGCTTCTTTATTGGCTATTTCTCCCTGGGAGGGGGCGCCCCCTCCTTTAAGCTTCCCCTAACCTCTGGTCCAGTGCAGAGGCACTTTGTGAGAAGCGTTCTTTCCAGCGAGAATTTCTTTACAGACTCTGTTTTCCTTTTCCAGCTGGGAGCACAGAGCTGGGGTGGGGCGGAGGGGGGGGGTCACTCCGAGTCAAGTGGGCAGACCCTGTGAACCGCCTCTCCGGACGGGGCTGTTGCGGCTCTCTGGCTACTTCTTCACTTCCTAGATCTCACCATTGTTCAGGGCTGTAGCCAGCTGCAGTGTTAATCTTTGACGTATTTGCAATCCCAAGAAAGAAAGGCCTGCGTGCAACAGGGCTGGGCTGGGGGCCCAGGGAAGAGGCAGAGGAGGGGGACATGCATGTGACCGAACGTACATACATCCCCCAGGCTCTCCCTGGCATTTAAACCTTTTGTTGTCACTTAAACCTTTCCTGGGGAGCCGGGGAAAGAGGCTGGACTCGGAAGGCAGCCCGCCCTGGTTTCCCTTCCTGGCTCAGCCACTTACTGGCCAGCGACTTCTGGCGGACCACTTGACTTGACTTCCCTAAGCCTCAGTATCTTATCTACAGAATAGGGCAGATGCATTTAGAGCAGAGGCAAACGCACTGCCCAGCACCCTTGAGGAACTGATGCAGCCCCATGAGTACACACACTCCTTATTCTCCAGTGACAGCCCCGGGGCCATCCACCCCATTGCACCAAAGGATGCACACCCCTATCTACACAACCACACACCCCTGAACACGTTCACACCCAGCTGTCACACTTCATGTCACAAGAACCTACCCACACACACCAACAGACGAAGACAGACCCCCTCCCCCCACCCGCCCCAGTCTACCCAATCTAACCAGGACCCGCTCTCTCCCTTCCTGACTTCCAAAATACGGTCCATCAGCAGCCATGCATACACAGGACAGTTGCAACAACAAAATGCACACAAGAAGGAACACTTCCTCAACAGAGTCCCAGCGTCTACCTTCCAACACACTCCCAAGGCCAACTGGGATTTCTCCGTTCATAATCCCAAACGCAAGTCACGCATGTGGGGAGGGCACTCCTGCAAGAAGACGCGTCAGCAAGCCTCCCTGCTGCATCTTCGGTTAATGACAAGCCCTTTGCTCCAGAGATAGGGAAGCCACTTCCCAGGAACACAGGACTCTGTGGATCAGAGGAGGGAGGGCATCCTAAAGTCAGGTCCCTGCCAAAGAGCTGGTGTGTCACGGCCGGAAGAGTTTGCAGCACCCGCTGCAAGGTCTGGTTCTGCTGCTTGGATGTGTGGCTCTAGGGGCCTGAGCAAACCTCTCTGAATTCTGCTCTCATCTGCAAAGTTGGGATACTAGATCCCTGTGGGGCAGGGCTGGGGGGTGGTGGTCAGGTGACAGGAAGTGAATAGAGTACCTGGCAAGCCTCCTGACCTGTAGCGGGAGGTGGGCACGTTGAGAATTCAGGCTTCCAATGAGACGTACCTGCCCGTCTGTGCCCAGAGGGCCTAGGCACCTCCTCGTGCCTCGGTTTCTGTATCTACAAATGGGTATCTTAATAAATCCCTCCTTTAAGGTACCCTTGGGAGGATTTCATGGATTCACGAAAGTGCTTAACCCAATGCTTGGCACACCGTCAGCTGCCACGGGGCTATGCTCCTGAGTAATAGATGTTCAATAAACGGCTGCCGCTTTCCTACTACCCTGGTCTCAGATCAAATATCACCTCCTCAGGGAGGGCTCTGTGATAACCCATCATTTCCCCAGGCGACCACTTTCCATTGTGACTCTGTGTTCGATTCTCCCAATCCTTGTCCACCTTCTGAATGTATTCCCCGATTTGTGAACCTGCTCGTGCTCATTGCCTCCCCACCCCCAGGGCGTCAGCTCCGGGAGGCCAGGGCCTTGTGCATTTCGAGGCTGCACTTCCAGCCCCTAGAACTATGTGCCTGGCACGTAGTAGGTGCTCCATACATTGTTGCTGTGGGAATAAAATGGTAGTTCTAGTTCCACCTTCCCAGGGCAATAGAGAGGGGGGAGGGGAAGAAAGATGGTGGAAGCTGCAGGTGGAGGGGGCCGCCCTTCTCCTCCCATGCCCTGTCTTCCCTGCACACACGTCGCCCCCCCCTCCTTGGGAATGTGATTCCCAGCTGTTGGCCCAGCCTTTCCACTGTGGGCCTGGAATTCTCTTGCTGCCTCCCGCCAAGAGCCAAGAGGCCGGTGAGCCTTGATGGGTTTACCTGGGTGTTAATCCCCCAACAATCCCCCCCTGGCCTGACCAGACCGTCAGCCTCTATTCTTGTTCTGGGTCTAATTAAGTGCCTGAAATGCCACTTCCCCTTTGGAGGTGAGGCAGGTAAAGCCTAGCCTGCTGCTTTGAAGCAGGGGAAGCCCGGAAGCCCAGGCAGGTGCACAAGGGGAAGGAGGAGGGGAGAGGCGCTGAGGGGCTGTGGGAGGAGCGGGGAGGAGTGGAGGGGGTGGGGGGAGTGAAAGCTTCTGCTGCCCCTCCTTAGAGAGGAAAAACAGCTGCAAATCTCCTACCTCGAGGTGCTTAACCTTTTGGGGACCCTGAGCCCTAGAGGCCCAGGGAAACTAAGGATCCCGGGGGAAATGCACGTGTACCTACACATACCTACAACTGGGGTTCAATTCTAGGGTCTCATGCTCATCCCCGAAGCCACTAGAGTCCCCAGCATAAGTTGCTACGATGCCAGTTTATTTTAAGTATCCATGTTTATATCTAGATGCAGAGCTGGATGCATAGAGCAGATACAGATCTGGATCCATGAATCCAGACAGCGATACCCCCAAACTCAACAAGATCATCTCTGCGGAAGGAGAAAGACTTTCCATTTTTATTTTGTCGGCTTTTTAAATAATTTGAAATATTACAAGTATATATGACCTCGGTCATAAATCTTTATGGAAAAATATGCATATGTATCTTAGAGCCCCTGATAAAACCATCTGCATTTGATTTGGGAAATTTTTACCTTAGAAGCCTGTACGGGTCCTCTGTTCCATACCCGCTGCTTTCAGAGCTTTCACCTCATTTTGATCACGCACTCCCTAGGTGCCAGCCCCCTTCTCTGTGTCTCAACTCCTGTGTTCCTTCTGTGGTTTGTATCCCCATGGGATGGGTGGAAACACCAAGGCTCAGAGAGGTGAGCAGCGGGCCTGGGGGACCCGCAGTGGGGAGGCTCCGCCGGGTCCTGCTGATTATGAGTCCAGTGCGATTTGTATCGCCCACTGCTCCCTTCGGATGTAAGGGCTGCGCCCAGAGCTGAGATGAAAGGGAGTGTCTGGGAGGCCGTGCCCGTGGCGTGGGCAGAAGTCCGGCACAGCAGGACAGGCAGGGGTCTTGCCCTGACAGCCCCCTTGTTCCTGGCATGGTGCCCTTGCTGGTCAGACCCTCAGTAGGGGCAGGCGACAGTAATAAAAGTGAGGGACCCAGGGACTTTGGAAGAATGGTCCATTCACGGTGCCTGGTTGAGCAGTCTGGAGACCGGGTCCCCGCTCTGACTCTGTTCCCGATTTGCTGTGCAACAAGGAACAAGTTTCTTCCCCTCTCTGGCCCTCAGTTTCTCCACCCGTAAAATGGTGTGTTGCAGTGGACCAGTGACTCTTAACTGGGGTGGCCATCAGATGGACCAGGGCAGCTCACCCCAAAAAACACTCCTCTCCCATGTCCCAAATCAAGCAAGTGCCCATGTCTGTGTGCACGCTTTGCAAAAGCACCAGGATGACTCTGGGACACACCATTTGCCGTCCTTGCTCGCGGATCTTTCCATCTCCTATACTCTGCATTGAATCCTCCTTCCCGGACCATGCCAGGATGATACCACCGGTACCCCCCAGTGAAGCACAGAGAGTGTAACGGCCCTCCCTGGTCACACAGCAAGCTGAGCAAGGACTCAACACGTAGACCCCAGCGTCTGGAGACCAGCCATGTCTGTTCTCCCGAAGAGACCTCCTAGCCAGGAGAGAAAGTTCCCTAATGCAGGGAAGAGAAGAGGAAGGGAATCATTTGTCACCAGATAAGCAATATCAGCTTATCTCTGAAGACCAATAACCACAGCCCTGGGGCTCTGATTCCAGGCATAAACAGAGCTTCTCTGGCCCTCCCCCTCCTCCAGGGCAGCCTCCTTTGGAGGTAGTCCCTGCTCCTCCTGGACAAAGCCCCTCCTCGCCTCACCAGAGTTCCCTCTGTCCATGGGGAACACGCTAGGTTTTGACTTCCTCCCGGAGCTCCAGTGCAAACATGCCCAGAGGGTCAGAGCTCCAAGGGTCCCGCCTGCTACATCTCCCCAGAAGCTCCAGCTCAGAAAGCCAAGGCTCCGTGGAACTCACTTTGAAAACCACTAGACCGATTGTGCCTTGCAGACGAAAAGCCCCAATACTGCCGCAGGTCCTTTTCCTCTGGGCTTTATTTTTCCTTGCTCTTCCCTGGAAGAGGACTCTTCCCAGGAAGGTGGCCAAGTCTGTGACTTCTGTCAAGTCTCAAGATCCCAGCAGGTGCTCATGGGCGCTGGGAGTGTGGGTGGTAGTGGGGGGTGCAGGCTGGAGCCACAGGATCTAGGGTTCCTGAAGAATGGGGGCAGGTGTTGGTGGCTGCAACTGTCCCAATGGGACAGGAAGAGCAGCCGGACTTGTGCCCTCCAGGCCTCTGAGGGTAAAGGTCTCGGGGTCCTACAGACACTATTAGGAGAAAACCCTCCTCTCCCTACTTCCTTGAGCAAATCTCTCTGAGCCTCAGTTTCCCCCTCTGTGAAATGGAACTAAAAAAAAAAAAAAGGAGGCATCACATTAAGCACACAGGGTGACAGGCGGCGGGGATGGACAAAGCCCAGACTTCCCATGCCCTCACCCCGTACCTCCTGAGCTCCTGGGAGCAAGACTTCAACTGCCAGCGAACCAGAGTCACCTTTCTGTCCTCTGGGCTCACTCATGCCACACTCTCTGGACCTCAGCTTTTCCGTCTGTAAAATGGCCAGATGAGCTCTAAGGCCTGTTCAACTTTGCCTCACCCTTTGGGATCTTGGCCTGGAGTCCTCTAATTCCGGGGTCAGGCTAGCTGTTCTAGGAGCCAGCCACAGGCTCAGCACCTCAAGGTATCTGGTAAGGGGAGTCTTGGAACAGTGCCTCCTCCCTCTCAGGCGGGGGTGATCTCTCCTCACCATCTCTCCACCCATCCTCTGCTCTCCACCTCCTCTGTACCTTTTTCCTACTCCCCTTGCAGGACTAAGCTCCTAGCTGGCCTCCCCACACTCTCCAGTCCCTTCTCTGCTCAATCCATCACTCTCCTGCTAAAGTTTCTTCCTTGGCTCCCCACCGCACTTGGAACAAGTCTTAACTTCTTAACTCAGCCTGGAGATGCCCACCACTTGGGCTCTAGGGGTATGACCTCCCAGGGCAGCAGCCTGCAGGAAGCCAGGCTTAAGAGACAGTTGTGGGATGAAGGGATGAAGAGCCAAGATGACTTCAAAGCACTTCCAAGTCTTTCCAGCCAGTGCCTAGACCTAACCCTTATTTCAAGGGAACGGCGAGTAGCTATCCTTGGAACAGCTATCCCTGGGGAGTGGATATGATGGGAGGACTGTGTCCCATACCCTCCCCAGCCTCCTCTACACCTGGAGGTTTCTGCCATCTCCTTCAATCACCAAATAGGGCTCACTCTGACTGTCCCCACCCTGTTCACCAAAGCTGGGAGCGGACAGAACTCATTGAGGAGGAATGACTCCACATATCTAACAGTGTCCGTTGGGTCCCAAGAACTGGCTCTGTTTGTTTCTGCCTTTTCCCCTGGCCTTCTGTTGAATGAGGAGCTGCCCGCAGGGCCCACTTACTTCTTTTAGATCAGGAGGGACACCATTCATTTGCGCCTGGCTCAGCACCTGCCCCCACCCCACCCCAGCCCAAATGTGGTGATTACTTATAGATTTACAGCCCTTATTATTTCTCAAGTCACAGGGGAGTGGCCTTGGAGAAGAGGAGATAGAAGGGATTGGGGAATACTATTTACCCAGCCTCCTAATTTGCCCTACGGTTTATGTAATTCTACCACCGACTTTTCCCCAGGAACTTTGCAGGTATCATGGGTGGGTCGGTTTTGTGGGAGCACTGAGGCTCCAGGGGCACCTCATTCAAAGTCGCCCAGATATTTCAGGCTGGGGAGGGGGCTCCTCTTTCTCCTTCATCTCCCTCCTCCCCAGCAGCCCTAACTCAAGCACCATTCAGAGAGCATCTCAGAGGAGTGGCCTCTGCCCACCAGATGTCCTCATCACAGACCCGCAGGTGGCCACACTGGACCCAGCTCCCCAGGTTCACAGAGGAGGAAGGGAGCCTCTGAGAGCCAGAGCCTCGTGCCCAAGCCACCGCCACGCTGCTCAGCGACAGATACACCAGTCTTACCGGCCGTGACTTTCTCCTTCCTCCCGCTCCCCCCCCCCCCCCCCCCCCCCCGAAAGCCACCGAATCCCTCTCCGGCGGGCCCAGCTCCTTGGCCCAGCTCCTCCGCCCCGCACCCCGCTCCTCCGCGGGCCGCCAGCCCGGGACAGCTGACCCAGCAGAAGCCCAGGGACGAAGCCCTCTCCGCCGCCAGCTTCCCTCGCCCGCAGCTTGGGTTTTGTTGTGGGGTTTTGTGCGTCCTGTTTTGTTCAGGTCTCCCCGCCCCTTCCCGCGCGGGGCCGGCCCCTCCCCCCTGCCCGGCGCCCCCGTCCCCCTCCCCCGGGGCTCCCAGCGTGCCCGCTCTTGACTTCATCCACTAAGTCAATAGCCCGGGCGCGGGCGGCCCGCTCCCCCCGCTCCCCCCGCCCCGCGCCGCCCCCGGTTTTCTTCTTGGGATAATGGGGGCTCTTTGTGGCCTAATCAGCCTCCTGAGGGGCCAGGAGGCCGGGAGCGCTTCCCCCGCGGCCGTCGGTGAAAATGAAAGCGGGATTAGGCCGGGGCCTCGGCCCACACCATAGTAAAGCGCCACCAGGCATTCGCCCCTTCAAAGCCCCTTTCGGGGTTTGGTTACTTTATTTCTAAAGTTGTTTGTATTTCTAAAGTGGCCATTGAGGCGCGAGCGGGGACTGCGGGGGGGGGGGGGCGGTGCGGCCGGGGGAGGAGAAACTCCTGGAGCCTCCCTCTCCCCCTCCTGGGACCCGCTGACCAGTTTCCAAGGAGCCTTCCCCGCCCTTACTTCCTCCGGCCTCAGGACGTGGGGAGGGGCTGTTATCCCCACTAATCAGACGGGGAAACTGAGGCTCGGGGCCCTGGAAGTCACTGAGGCGGGCTCGGCGGCAGAAGATGAGTTCCCAGCATTCAAACCTACCCCGCAGCCAAAAGGGGGAAAGATGTTTTTGTTTGTTTGCTTGTTTGTTTGTTTTTAGCAAGGGGGGCGGAGACGCTTTTACAGCGCTAATCGCCCCTGGCGCAAAGCTCTGAGCGCACCAGCTACACTTCGTCCTGTCACCTGTATAGGCCATCGAAGGGAAAGTCCCTACCTGAGCACAGTTCGACTCCCGACAGAGGAAAGTTGTCCATCCCTCATTTATTAAAGAAAGTTCCAGAGCCTCTTTAATTAGGGTTCACTCCCAGCACCTCCAATCAATCCCAGAAATGCCAGCGCCATAATTCAGAATCTTACCCCATCACTAAAGATGGGAGAGGGCGGGAATTTGCTGGCAGCTGGAGGGACCATAATAGAGGAAGGGGTATAGACTGGGGCGGAGGGGACAAAAAGCGGTAGAAGAAAGCAGAGGGGCATCTCCTAGCTGCGCCCTTTCTCACACACACATACATCGGAATTTCTTTCTTTCTGTAGGACTTTTGATTCCCCAAAGAGTGCGAATCTGAGCTCGAGAAGTCCAGGTAAGGAGAAAAAATTGCAAGGATGAGGAGCAAGGGGGTGGAGGGGGTGGACAGGGGGTGGAGGGGTTCATGCAAAGTCGGGCTGGAAAGTTCCAGGTTCCTCCATTCTGCCTCTGCACCAACAGTGGGAGTTGGTTCTGTGGTTACAAGAGAGTGCAGGAGAAAGAAGCTCTCCTGCAGCCTTCCACTGGGGATGACAGAGTCCTAGAAGGCTCCTTGGAACTCCCCCTGACTCCTACCAACCCCAAAGTTGCTGCTCTGCGGGCGAACTCTGAATCTGATTTTTGTGCAGCCCAGATAAATCCGGTGCGGACTATAGGACAGGTACGTTTCCAGGGAACCGAAGGGCTTGATCCCAGACACACAATCTCCACGCAGAAGTATACACAATACACCACCCAAACACAGGACACCCCACAAAACTTCCCCAAATGTTGCCTTCTTTCCACCTTCCCCAGTCGCCCAGAGACCCACAAGTGTAATTCGAACCGGGAGTGGACCCTCTCCACCTGTTACCCCACGGAGGCTGGCAACGGAAAGGCAGCTACGCCCTCAAATGGGGCTCCTCTGGGTCTGGGTCCCATGGAAAAGACCCCAGAAAAGTTCAGGGTGGAGTTTTCCAAGCTACTTCTTGGGCTAACGCCCCACCCCTTTTTCTGTCCGGTCCTAGGGTCTGTTTGATCTTGTTGCGGCGGCAGACAAAGAGCACAGTAAAGGGGAGAGGCTCCGGAGCCCAGCGGCCGGCCTCTCCTTACCTACTCCTCTCAGCTCGAACCCAGGGCGCTCCCAGGCCCTGTCGGATGCCTGTGACTCCTGAAGCCAGGTTGGGGGCTGCCTGCCATATCCGGCTCTGGCCCCAGACACATCCTGTTGTTGCACGCACACGCAGACCCGTGAGCGCGCGCGCGCACACACACACACAGAGGCAACACTCACAAACACCAAAACATACAGGCAGCCTGGCAAGGGGGCAGGCACACACAGAGACCCAGGTAAACACGCCCAGAGACACATGCACTGAGGCAGGTCTGTTCATCGTAGGCTTGTTTATTTTCTGTCTCAACCACCTGGCTCAAAACTCTCTGAAGGCCGGGACCTTCCTGATGTCTCAGGTACTCCTGGGCACTTAACGCAATGTCTGGTACATAGTAGGTGCTCAACAAAATTTCACAGACTGAAGAAATTAACCCTTTGAAACAAATTGCAATTTCTTTTTCTTTCTTTCTGCCTTTTTTTTTTTTTTTTTTGTGGGACAGACAAAAGGGGAACACAGCATTTGTGCTCATTTCATCCTCAGAAAGGACGCTTCCAACAAATGAATGGGGGGGGGTGGGCTCTGCTGCCTCTGTTTTGGAAAGGGGAGGAAGCAGCAAGGGCCAGATGGAGGGCAGGCTTTCAGCCTCAAACTCTACCCTCCTCCCTCCCCCCAATTCCATCTCCTCATCCTGAGCTCCTGGGCTCCTGCTCCGGGGATGAGCTGCTCCCCCGAGAATATTGGAGTCACCAGGAAACTTGCAGATTCGAGGTTCCTAAGGGGGTGTGGCCTCTAGAGGCCCAGAGGCCCCTTTATACTGTAGGCAAAATTCTGAATGTATGGACTTGTATGATTGGCCAGTTTTTTTTTTTTTCATTTTATCCAATTCTCCAAGGGGTCTGGGCTCCCCCAAAAGGACAAGAAGCTTTGACTCAGTCCAGTTCTCTGGCTTTCATGGGAGAAAACTGAGACCCAGAGAAATTGAGCAAGTTGTCCAAGATGACATTGCTCATGAGCTGGGGGCAGGATAGACACTTCTCGGGCCCACCACGTGCACTCTGCCCCTGCCAACTCCTCCTGCCTAGCGCAGCTGGCTTCAGAGGGAGACAGGGCATGCCTCAGGAGGAGGGAATGAGGCACGCAGCCGCTGGGAACCCGTGGGTATGAACTGGGCCCAGAGCAGCACGAAGCCATCAGCTCTTCAAGGTTGCAACCTCGCCTTTACTCACCCTCCATTCTGCAGCGTGGGAAGCCAGGGAGTGCGGCAGCGGGCCTGCGCGCCACCCCTTCCCAAAGCTGGGGCTAAAACCCGGAAGGCAGCGAGCCTCCCTCTCCGGCAGTGAGACCCCGACAGGCCTGTTTATTTAGCAGCGCTCTGAATAAGGGTTCCCCGCCCGCCCCCCTCCTTGTTCCTAGTCCCGACTGGGCCCGGCTCTCGGGGCCGGCCCCTTCCCAGCACTCCGGCTCGGAGCGCGGAGCTCAAGCCCCCACCTCGGGGTCGGCCTCCCTCCCGCTCCGCCGGCCCCACTCGCTCGCCTCTAATTAAGCGGCAGGATCGCAGCGAGCCGCCGGGCCGCGCTGTAATATGATGAACTGCCTTTGTGCCGGTGTCACCGAAAGCGCTTCTGATAAGGGGAAGCCGCCGAGGATCAAAAGGACGACAGCCGCTAGCCCGCCTCCCGCCGCCGCCCGGCTTTGCGCGCTCGCCCTCTCCGCCCGCGCTCTCCCGCGGGCTGGCTCCAGGTCCCGCGGTTTCTCCTGATCTGCCTGTCCCAGGCCAGCCTCTCGGTGACTCTGCGTCCTTTTGTCTTTCTCCCTGCTGCTCTGCGCCCCTCTCGGTCCCTCTGCATTTCTCAACGTCCTGGAACGCTCCAGGCAGGTTCTCTTAGGGCCGCGCTCCGACTTTCTCACTCTTTAATTTTCCAGCGCACAGCGCACAGCGTTCTCCCTCTCTCCCCCCTGTTGCTGTTCTCCTCCTTTCTGACTCTCTCTCGTGCCACCTCTGTGGCTCTGTGTCTCCCTGGTCTCTGCCATCCCTCTCTTGCTCTCGCCCTGGGCTCAGGCCCAGCGCCCAGCCAGGACCCCGGCGACCAAATCTTGGACCATTAGCTGACCCGCAGTCTCAGGGAAACCAGAGGGATCCTTCCTCAGCAAGCTTGCAGTGCTCTGCGGTCCTCGAAACCCACCCTCACTCAGCTGCCCACCAGAGGGCCAAGCACGAGCGCCCCAGGTGCCCTGGAATGCCCCTGGGGCCTCCTCCTCGAAGCCTGACTTGGGGTGCACACTCCTCCCCTCATCCCTCCTGAAGCTGCAGTGCGGGGAAGCCTTTCTTCTCCCCCGGGGCTGAAGTTCCAAGTGCAGCCAACCCCCCCTTTGGCGTCCCCTTCCCTACACCCCTTCCTTTGGCCCCCACCTCCCCTTTGCCCTCGACCCTTTCTCTTCCTCCTCCAGGCCCCTCCCCTTCGCAGGCTCCTGGTCCCCTCTGTGCTCTCTTTCTGGACCCCTTCCCTGCCTGGCCTCTGCCTACCCTGCTTCACCGCTCCCTTCCCCCCACCCCCACCCCACTCTGTTTGAAGTTTTTGGAGAGATCTATCTACTAATGGCGAAGTTTCCCCCTTAGGTCACCGTTCTGCCTTGATTCGATTTGGGAAGGCAAGTTCCCTCCCTCCCCCTGCCCGACCCCAGCCGGGGCCAATCGCTCCAGAGCAGGTCAGAAAGCGCTGACCCCACTTCCACCTTTTCCTCTTTCAGCCAGAGTTGGGGGGAGGGGGAAAAAGAAGGAAGGCATAGGACAGCAAAAACTGAGGGGGGCAACCCAACCTTCCAATCCCCTCTTATCCCCATCCCCAACTGGGTTTCCTAATTACCTCATTAGTCTGGGGTGGGAGAGGGGGAAGAGCTATTTTTCTGGAATTCCTGGAATGTGCCCCCCCATCTTAGTCATGGCCTTCAAGGCCCCAAAACCCCAGAAGCATCTCCCCTTTGGGGTTTCTCCGCTGTGCTCCTAACAGTAGGAAGGCTTCCCCTCACCAGGCACTTCTGGGTCTCTTCTGTGGGTGTGAGTTCTGTCTGGCTTTAGGCGAGCTCTCGGGCCAGAGCCAGGGGGCCTTATACATTTCAGGTTTCTGTAGGTGCCCATTAGGAACCAAGCCCTCATCAACTTTGCCCATGATGGCAAACGGGAACTCCAAAGAGGCAACCTGGAAGGAAATCTCATTTGCCCTCTCTCCCTATATAAAAATAGATGTGTTTTTATATAATATTATTTATATAAAATGTAGTGTGTGACAACTCTCATTTTCAGAAAGACATTCTTTAAAAAAAAAAAAAAAGCCCAAATAATCACCGTACTGCTTTAAGTCTACTGTTATATGTGCTTTTAAATCCTTCCATGTAAATTCCACTGAAAAATTTGGAAAGCTGTGAAAGGGGAGGGGGCGGCGGGGGTGGGGGGAGGTTAATCCGGGTTTAACGCCGAGATGCCGTCTTAGGACCAGGGTTAGCCTGATTGCCTTATCTCTTCCCAACATTTGAGACGCCCATATTTCACCCAGCCAAATAGCTCCAAGAGCAGCGCAGATGGCTGCCGTGGTCGCGCCTCAGGAAAATGTGTTATTAATATCTAAATAACTTCCCAATACTGTCTGGTAAATCTCCCCTCCACCATTCCAAATGATGAATTCGTTTGAAGTCTTCCCCCAGCCTCATCTTTTCAATGTCCCTCTCTCTCTCTCTCTCTCCTCTCTTCTTAGCCAGGCTTATTTCAAACTGGTAAATATCTAATTCCTTTCACCGCTGTGCCGAGCACACGAGTCTTTTAGGTACAAACGCCTCCAAACAGCCGGTGTGTGGCGGTGCGTGCCCGGAGGTGAACATAAAACCCGCACGCCTTCGCGGCGGGAGACCTCACCCCGTTTAGAAACGCGTTCGGGAGACTGGGGCTGCGCGGGAACCTCAATCTGGGAGCCCAGCCCTTCCTCTGCAGGCCCTGGGGACCCTCTCCCGGTTCCCCGTGGAGTCCCAAAGGCACCCCCCCAACACGCATCTCTTCCGCGGCTCCTGCCCCCCCCCCGCCACCGCCCCCCCCCAGCCCTCCAAAGGCTTCCCTCGATCTCTGGGGCGGATAATTACCCTCCGCTCGCCTGTTCTCCCTTGTTTCAAGTTTGTTTGCTAAATGTCTTCTATTAGATTATGTTCGTTCATTCCCCCTCCAACCTTATCTCCTTCTGTCTCTACTCTCCTTGCCCGTCACACTCGATTTAGGCACGAGTTTATCTGGCAAACAGTTTGCCGACTTTGTTTATTTACCGCGGGTTCCAGGGCTGCGAGCGAGTGAGCGAGCGAGCGCCAGTGTTTGCCTTTGTAATACTTATCTCATTGTTGTTCTTCGTTAGTCTCAGCTCCCTCCTTCCCCTCTCTCTTCTTCGGTTGGGGGGATGGAGGGAAGAAAGGGGGAGTCTTGTCGGCCCAGTGTGGGCTCGCCCCCTCTCCGCTCACCCCATCCCCCCACTGCCCGGGCGCGGCGGAGCCCTCGTCCCCCCTCCCTCTCTCCCTCTGGTCTCACTGAATATCCACCACTGAGCGCAGCCTAAAGCCGGGGAATTGCCTGACACCCTCCCATCTTCCTCCGAGCCCCCATTATGCGAAGCTGATCCCACTCTGAACAGCCTCAAATCCCGCCTGGACTCTGTTTGATTAGATTGCCAACCCGGGGTAATCCTTTGATTTGGTGGAGTGTCAATTACCTTTCTCTAAACACACATTTACAGAGGAGGGAACTTGTTGGTTTAAATCAATGCAGATTGTTTCTTGATAAATGGACTATCTCCGTCCCCTCCCTCACTCCCTCTTCCCAGGCCCCTCTCCCTCTACGCCTCCTCCCCTTCCCTCTGCCGATCTCGCCTATCCGGTAAACAATGCCCCTTCCAGGTGTGAAGCCGGGGGAAAAAAAAAAAACGGTGTGGGCTGAGGGGAGCTGTGCCCCCCTTCCCCTATTCATGCGCTCCCCCGGAGCCTAATTAAATTTGGCAGGTCCTTGTACACACAATCAAAACAGCTTCCTCCAGTGTAGCAAACGACCAAAAACCGCATTAGCAGCTCGCGGCCCTGCCAAATTAAATTGTTTCCCACCTCCTTTTACAAGTGTCTAAAACCGACACTTCGGGCTCTCCCCTCCTTTCCGAGCCTTCTCGGTCATCTCCCACTCCACACCTGTAAGTTTGCTGCTTTAAAAATAAATTAAGGAAAAATGCACAGAAACACAGATCTGCCTCACACACACCACCTTCGGCCCCCACCCCAGATGGTCTTTCATACCCGGGAAGTCAGCAAATTCTTGGATGGACTTTGACAATGGCACTTCTCCCCATAGAGGAAATGCACGCTCTTCTTCTTTTAAATCTTGTGACACCCCCCCCTTATTTCATATTAATTGTGACCTCTCTGGGCGTTGTACCCTAGAGACCCAGGTGGAGCCCCATGTCTGATCTGGTCAGTTTCAGCCTAAGTTTGTACATTGTCAGATGCATGAGGCTTTGGTGTTCTTATTGTTTATTGCTGTTGTTATTGCCTTTTTAAAATTATTATTATTTCTTCACACTGACTCCCTTAGCTCCCGCAGAGAAATGGTTTGACTTTTTGCAAACCCCTATCAAATTTCCCACCAGAGTCTCCCTGGGCTCAAGCTAGGAAAATCTTTTTCTTTCCCATTCCTCCTCAAATCCTTTCCCGGTTGGGTCTCTGGTCTGTCTCCCCTGATTCTCCGAGAAGGGGTGAGGAGAAGAGAGTCCAAGTGGATGAGGGCAAGGAACTGTCCATTTCCCTCTCCAGGTGAGCAGAGCATGGCTGGAGCCCCTATCCGCTGTGGTCTGAAATTCTCACAACCAACAATCCTAATAACTCAGTCTTAACAAGGATAAGAGAAAAAAAAAATATGAACAGCCTCATGAATATCAGCCCAAGGGGAGCAGGAGTGAGCTGTTCAGAGATGAAAGTGCACAGAAATAAAAGCTCAATTTAATCTGCTTTAAAACCCTTCAACTTAACGTTTGTGCTTCAAACTCTGAGAGTGAGGACTGATTGCGGATAAATAGTTTCTTACCATGCCTGGGAGCTATAACACCCTTCTGCAACACAGTTTCCTATTCAGCAGCCCCAGTTTTCATTACCAGCTCTAATAAGTCTTAACATTATTAAATGCCAAGCGGACGATAGGGAAAAACGGACTCAGGGAGGGATCTCTCTTTAGCGCTTAAAGAGGAGAGCTCTTAAACCCCTTCTTGGAAGGCTCCCCGCCATGAGAGGGGCAACCCCCCGGAGAAAGCATTTGTCAAGAGCAAGAAACCAAAACAAAGTTTGTGGGTGTGCACCCCTCCCCCTGCTCTGCCCTTTGAGGCATCTCTGCCTCTCCCCACCTGGTCGACTTGGGTGGAGGTTAGGAGGTCTTTTCACTTTTAACTTGGCCATGAAACTGATGGCTGGGGCCTGGGAGAGAGAGGAGAGGTTCCAGCTGGGTGGTTCACTGGGATGCCTGCCTACTGACCCAGGTACTCAGGGGGCCGATATGTTTTGTCCCCGGAGGGACAGACAACCCTCCCTCATCCCCACTGTCATTCTGCCCATTCCCACCCACGTACAGTCACCCTGCACATCCACGCAGAACCCCACTTGCACAGAATACGACCCACGGCACAATGATCCAAAGGCCCACGGACAAACAGCCACCCAGAGAGTCACATGCGCTTATGCAGCCATTCCAGCTCACGGTCCCAGCGCCCGATGTGCCCACTGTCACTCAAAACCTGCCAGGCTCTCTGGATACCAGACCCACGGAGTCCATTTCGTTTCTGCAGCTCCTCTCCAGACTCAGCTCCTGTGCTCTCTGCCTCCCCATCTGGAACCGCCAGGCTCCTCCTAAACCCTTGGAGATTTGGAGCTTCCTGGTTCTGCTGCAGGGAAATCCTCTCTCCAGCGAAGCTGCCCGTGAGCCAGTTTTGTAAGCCCTGACCCGCGCCAGAAGCACCCGAACTCCCTGGAGCCAAAGGGATCCCCAAAGCACAGGCTTTCTATCCCTTTCCTCTCCTTTCCTTCTTTCTCAGAAAAGACTTATTTTGCTTCCTCACAGACTGAGCTGGACAAACCCCCGCCACACACACACACACACACACACACACACACACACACACTAAAGTGTCTCCAAATAAAACCAAACCTCCTTCTGCCTCTCCCCGGTACTTCTCAGAAACGGTGTCTGCTGTGTGGTATTTCTCTAGGAAAGATCATTTCAAGTTCAATGTGCCCCACCCCACAAAAAAGAAGTCCAACCAAGTCCCTTTCCGATACAAACTGAAGTCAGGAGTGGGTCCCCCCGCAGGGGTCCCAGGGCTCTGGGCTGCCTCCGCCAAGCCTGGGGCTCTTCAGCAGCACAGGGGCACTTCCCACTGCAGACCCGAGGCTTCGAGGCCGGCCCGGCACAGTGGGGTGCCAGGCACAGCTCGCTCGCTTTCATCCCTCGCCCTTTTGTCCCTGGCGGGACAGGGCTCCACTTGGGGCCCTGAATGTCAGTAGCCCGCCCCTTCCCCAGCCCTAGGCTGCTCTCTCAAAGGGGCTGCCCCTGCCCCTCCTCCCACCTTCCCCCTCAACCAGGCCTGTGGGGGCTGGGCCTTCCTGGGTGTTGTGTTTGGAAGCGGGCTTTGTCTGTGAAGTTCATCTTCAAGGTTGGGAGAGACTACTGACAACTGGAGAGAGAGACCTGGGCGAGGAGTTCACGGGAGGCAAGGAGAGGGGTACCCTGAGACACCTCTGGAAAGAAATTCAAGCCAAATGTGCTCTTTACAAGTTTCCAGGTTTGGGGAACTCCCCGACTTTTTCCAAAGCGAGCGCTTTGCAGGTTTGCGTGACCACTGTCTTTCCTGTCTGCTGCTGCCTCCCGGCATGCCCGTTTGTGAGCTCGCTTCTTTTCCCCAGCCAGTCTTTGTGACTCTGGGCCTTCTACTTCTGTTTCTCACCCTCCCTCCCCCACTTAAGGCACGCTTACCAAGTCTCAAAGAGAACTTCAAGGGGAGGGGATAATGAGGAAGACTTTCCCTTCTCCCGAAACTTCCCCTGCCAATAAATACAAGCACACTCCCCTTCCCCGGGTGTGCAGGCGCTTGAAAGATAAACGCCTTCCCTAGCAGACCGGAGAAAAAGCGGGGCGCAAGGCTCAGACTCCAGCCGGTGGGGCAGCGGCGCTGCAAGGGGGGAGAGGGTGGGTGCAGTCGGAAGCTTTCTCCCCGCCTGAGATCCTCCGATCCTGGGCGCTGGGGAACTTGGTCTCAACGACTGGCCCCGCCAGAGGCAAGTGCCTGACTGGTGCACCCATCTGCACCCACCCGCCACGCTCTCGGTTCGGGCCCTGGCAACGCGGAGCTGAGGGTTAGGCGGCGGGCCTCGCTAATTTTTATTGATTGCAGCGGTCAGTCAACTGTCAGGCAGGGTTTCAAGGGACCGTTTAGAGAGCGTGTGCGGGTCTGGTTAACAAATTCATTTAGGGAGCCGCAGGCCGGCTCCTCCTTCCTCGCCCCCCGCCCCCTTGTCCAAGCGTCCTATAAATAATAGATCCACACCGGGACTGGGACTAGCCGCCAAAACGCGGGCCCCGCAGGGCGCACGCCCCGGAGTGCCCGGCCAGGCCCTGCGCGCGGGGCTCGTGCGCTCAGCGGCGCGCAGTGCACCAACCTGCAGCCGGCTCCCCGGGGACGCCAAGGCCGTCTGCGCCCGGGCTCCGCGCTCTGCCCTAGTCCGGGGCGCACTGAGGGGGCGCCCTCCGCAAACCCCGAGGGACTCCCGGCTCCGCCCGGGGCTGCGAGTCCGCGCGCTAAAGTGCTGTCGCTAGCCTTGGGCGGCGGAAGCCAACCACTGGCCCGCACCCTCGCGCGCGGGGATGCGGGGTTCGCCCCCCCTCGGAGGTTCCCTACCTTTGTCGCCCAGGATGCCGTCGATGCTGTGCTTGGCTTTCTTCTCGCCGTCGTCCTCCTTCTTGTCCGCTTCATCCTCCTCCTCTTTCTTCCCGAACTTGATTCTGAGCACGCGGCTAATCGAACTCACTAAACCTCAGAAATTCAAAGGCAAAAGAGCAAGTATAAGTTGTTGGGGCATTGGAGCCGGGCGACCTGGGCCCCCAGGAGAAAGCGACGCAGTCCGTCCCTGCAACACACTGCAAGGGGATTCACACCCACTGACAACCCCCCTCCCCATTTAAGCGTTTACATCCAAGTACAGTCACTGGCTAGGGAAGCTGACTCCCCTGGGACACTCTCACGGTGGCATTCCTATACTCCTCCTTGCACACACTTGTGCCTGACACGGTCACATCGCCTAGATGCATTCACACCCACACCCACTTCCCCAGGACCTTGCCAGAGGCCCTCCAGCCGCTGTGGCTGCCACCTCTACACCCAGGTGTGTGTCCCCTCGCTGCATGCCTGGATGCCCCCCACACACATGTGCACACGCGCACATCCACCCCAGGCCGCTTTCTGTCTCACGGGCAGCGTGGTGGAGGCCTCCTTGGGAGCCACTGCTGGCTGGTGGCACTGACAGAACAGAAAGAGTGACTTGGGGAAAGGGGTCCAGGGAGCCCATGGAGATCAACCCTCCTAGGACGGACCCATCTCTCTAGGCCACTTCTCTGAGAAAGAAAGCCTCAAGGGAGCTCCTGTTATCACCCAGCCTTACAGGATAACTTTTTGCCCCTTCTGTGCCTCCTTCTGTCCCTCCTTCCTTCCCTCCTTCCTCTTCTCTTTCTTCTTTCTCCTCTCTCTCTCTTTCCTAATTTTCTCTCTTTTCTTTGTTCCTTCTGTCCGTCCATCTTCCTTTCGGTTTTGATCCCCTCCTTTGCCCTAACTCTTCATTCCTGCTCCCTTTCC
Source organism: Halichoerus grypus (assembly GCF_964656455.1). NCBI lineage: Eukaryota > Metazoa > Chordata > Mammalia > Carnivora > Phocidae > Halichoerus > Halichoerus grypus. The sequence continues at coordinate 174,197,511 of NC_135716.1, forward strand.
TCACAACTCTCCTTGGAGCTCCCCATCTTTCATCACCTTCCGTCCTGTCCTGTCCCGCCTTCAGCCCCGTTCAGCCGGCACCCGGCCAGACTGTGCTTGGCCGGCTCAGCTGCCTTCTCACCTGAGGGCACAGTGCTGCGGTCACAGTGTCCGTCCTTCAGCAGCCTGTCTCGGATCTCCCAGCTGAACATGCCTGGGTTTTCCCTCTTGTACTCCTCGATCTTTTTCTCCACATCCGGAGTCGCCACCTGCTTCAGAGGTAGAGGTGGGAGAGCAGGAGTGGAAAGATGGGGTTGGGGGGAGGGAGACACTTTTAATATCAAACTCCCAAGAGCCCCAGGCCAGGCTGGTGGCTCTGGTTCCCATGTCCCTCCCCTTTCCCCCCTTTGGAGATTGGCTTTACCCTTTCACAAAACCTGTGCCTGGCTCCAAGGAAGGCAGCCAGGTGCATAGGGTAGTCATGGGTAATAAGATAGAACCTAATTAGGACTCTTGGGATCCCCCCCGCCCACCGCCCCGCTCACTATTTCAGGCAAGACTGAGGGGGGAGATTTCCCTTAGTCTGGGATGATGCTGGGGGTCGGGGCAGATGTAGGGGCAGCCCAGGGATGACTCGTTGGCCTCAAAGTCCTGGGCAACCTGGAACCTCAGTTATCTTATCCCCTAGAAATCCAAATAATGAGGGACATCTGGGGGTGAGGACACCCTCTTCCTGTACTTTCCATAGGAAGCATTTGGACACCCCAGTGGTGTTGGATGACACAAGGTAGTGAGAGGGGCCACAACCAGGATCCCTCAACCATGGGAAGGCAGGCTGCCAGCTCTGCAGCAAAGACACTCACTCTGGGCTTGCTGCCGCCGATGGCCCCAGGCCGGATGGACCCGGTCTCCTGGTAGCGGCAGAGAATCTTGGAGACGCAGCCGTGGGACACACGCAGCTGACGGGAGATGACACAAGGCCGGATGCCATGGTGGGCCATCTCCACGATCTTGTGGCGGATGTGATTAGGCAGGGGTCGCCCGTTGATGAAGACCCCACCAAGCTGATTGACCCGGCCTTGGCCAAGTGGTGTGGACACTGGAGAAGGGACGGGAGACCAGGAAGGAGAGAGGCACAGGGTGAGGATGGGGAGGAGACAGCGAGCACACCCCTTGACTCCAGTTTTGTTGGAGCCCCAAGAGCCCTGACAGAGGGACTGTGAGTTCCCCACATTTGGAGGTGCGGCAGTTCAGAGGTCAGGAAAAAACTGTCAGAAAGCTGAGAGAGGGTCCTGGAAGGATGGAGAGAAAAGTCACAGCTGCCTGCTACAGTCCCCCAGATGCCGTGTGCCCCCATTCCTGCCACACTATGGGGAATGAGGACACACTGGAGAGGGATCTGATGCTTCTGAGAATGGGGAGGGAGAGGGCAGAGCCAAGAGGCTGATGGAGTCTCGTCTCCGGAGTCTGTGGGACCAGGGGCTCGGTCCCCCAGGATGCAGTTTGGGCCGCAGGTCTGCCTGCCTCTTCGGGAGACCAATTGCAGGCGAGATGTGGCCCCTCTCTCTGCTCAGTTCCATGCCCTAAGTGGTCAAGACTGATCCATTTTGGGGGGAGCCAGAAGAGGCTGGTTAATTACCAGTATTTACAGCCCTGGCCTGGGCAGCAGATCTGTCCTACTTATAATTGAACAGCCGAGGGACTGGTGACACGAAGCTGTTGGTCGCTGCCTCTGGGGTCACCTGGCTGTCCCTTGAGGGACTGTCCTTGCTTCCAACCCCTCTCAAAGTTCTAATTTCGTTTTGGGGCGATTTGGGGGAAACGCTCCGCTGTCAGCGAGCTCCCATATCAAATACCTATTTGGCTTCAGAAATCCAAGATCTGTCCCTGCAGGCTCTGTGAGGGTGGTACACAGAGGGGCCAGAGTCTCTGTGTGGGTGACTTTGGGAACCAGGGAGACAGACACCCCTGCTGTATTGCTGCGGAGGGGAGAGCTCCTCGGAGGCCTTAATGCAAAGTCTACACAATTTCCTCACAGAAGGTTGGGGGACACCCGGTGCACTAATCCGGCCTCCATCCCCCCCAATTTGGGGACCAGGCGGCTGCAGAGATCTGGCAGATTAGAACGATTTCACAGACGCGGGAGTGGAGGGAGCTGCCAGTATAATTGGAAGGGAGGAGGCGAGAAGGGGCTCGGCTGCCGAGCGGTTCCTGCCGCCTCCTCCCTCGCGCTCCCGGTCCCCCCACCTCTCTTTGTAAAAGTAGGTGTCTGAAGCCACCCTCGGATTTAATCAGAAATCGTGCGTCGCCAAGTCAGAGTCACTCAGTCTCCGTGGCGGGATATGCCATTAAGCGCTCGAGAGCTCTCGAGCGCCCAACTTTATATTCAAGAGCCTCTTTAGCGACCGGCGCTCGGCTCTCCTCAGTATTCTCCGTCATGTTGGGCAAATATTGTTCTAATCCGCCGCGCGTCCTCGGCCGCCTGTTTTACTTGCATTCGCTACAGGAGAGTGCTACGGCAAATCCCCGGGCTTGCGCGCTCTCCCGCCTGCGTGGTTGCTCGCGCGCACTTGATCACGAAGCCACTCTCTTCGCCTCTGTCTAATTCAGGGACCCGCGCCATCCCGCTGCCAGAGGGACCCCTCCCTCCCCAGATCGCAGGCTGCCCGCCCGTGCATCCCCTCCCCGCCTCCTTTCCCCTTCCTCACGCACAAGGGGCTCAGACAATTACAAGAAGAGTAATTAAAAAATGAAAGTGGCACCTATCTCTCACCACTTCTGTATGACACCCTGGGCTACCCACCCCCAGAAACCCAGTGATCCCTCGGTTGACAGGTCGAAGGCCTTCCATTAGTTTAAAAAGAAAACAAAACAAAAACGCAGGAAAGGGTCTTGGCAGCGCGCTCCCATCCTTTCCTCCAGCCGGGAACCCGTCCCCTGTCGGTCCTCTCTGCTCACCCCGGTGCTGGGTATTGACCGAGGACACATTAGAGAATTCACGTTTTCCCCCTGTCTGGACACGGCGGGGCCCGCTCACGGTCCTGAGGGTCTCTCCCAGGAGAGTTGCAGAGTTCCGAAGCCCAAGTGAAAAGTTTTGGGGGGAAAATCGTTACTATTTATTATTTCAAATTACTTTGTTTCCAAACCAAAAGGCAGGAGTTTCTGTCTGGAGCTTCGGAAGAAGCGGATAGCCTTCCTAGTTGAGACATATAAACTATCCCATATCGCTGGTATTTCGAAATAAAAGGGATTGGAGGACCATACGAGGAGTGAAAAAAGGAACAGTTCGAAACGAGAGTAGAAAGCGCTGTAGCCGGCGAACGCAGAGAGCTGAGAAAGTATCCGAGGGGAAAGTATCTGAAAATAGTGGAAACGAACTGAAATTCGCTAGGACTTGAAATTTACTAGGGGCCGAAAGCGGCCGGGAGTTCGCCCTGCGGGGGAAGGCCAGAGCCCGCGACCTGTGAAGCCGCGGCCGCCGGTCACTGAAAGCCGCGCAAAAACGGACAGGCGTCGGCCCCTGGAAACTTCCGGGGGTCCAGCGCCCGGACTCGGTCCCCAGAAGAGAAGGGGCCCCTCCTCCTCCCCTCCCGCTGCCGCTGGCGCCGCCACCCCCTTGGGGATCGCTGCCTCTCCCAGGACCTCGGGTTCCCGGCGGAGGAGCGGAGGCGCGGCGAGCCCAGGCGCTCTTACCTTCCAGAGGAAACCCCGTGCGGGGATAGTTCTGCCCGGGAGCCGGCCGCATCATCCTCGGTACGGTGCCGGGAAGGGCCGCCATTCTTGCGCACGCCGGGGACGAATCCAGAGTCGGCAAAAATCGCCTCCCGTCCGCTCCCTTTACCCCTGCTGCGATCTCTTTCTTTCCTTCTTCTTCCACTTCTCTTTTTTTAACCTCTTCCCCCTCCTCCCCTCTACACACGCTCCCTACCCCCACCCCCCCACCCCCGGCTGCAGTCGAACGCGTCCAGAAGCTGGGGAGGGGGGCGAGGTGGGGGCGGAGGTTGGGGGGAGGGAAGGTGGTGACAAGGAAGTTCAAACAAACAAACACAGCAACCCCAAGTCCGCCTCTGCCCGCTCCGCTCGGCCAGAAGTTGTGCGGGCGGATGCGCCGGGCGGAACCGGGAGGCGAGGCCGGGCTGCCGAGCGGGGCTGGGGGTGGCGTCCGACTGGCAGCCGCGCGCTCTCGCGCTCCGGGCCAAAGTTTCTGCGCCGAGAGGCTGCCGAGTGGATTCTCTTTCGTATTTATTTATATATTTATTCTCGCGCTCGCTCGCTCGCTCGCTCCCTCCCCGCACTCCTCTCCACGCCTTTCTCCAGACCACACTCCCGACTCCCTCTCGCACCGGCTTTCACACCCCGCCCCCCACCAGGCTTGCGGAGGGAAGGCGGTGGCTCTTGAGTTTCGGGGCTTGAGGGGAGGCGACAGGGGGTGACGGGGTTGGGAAGAGAAGAGGGCAAGCAAGGGGGAGAGTGATCCGCTGGGTAAGTTGTGCAAAAGTGCTCAACGGGAGTACGGGGGGGGGGGGGGAGGCAGCGAACGAGATCTGATAGGTTCGGACTTTTCTTTTATTCATGAGGAGGGAAGGGGGCCAGGGCGGAAGGGAGCCGAGGACCAATAACGAAAAGAAATCGCCAACGAATATATTTTTTTCTCTTTTCTAATCCCCGGGTCGACCTCGTTTTTGGGGGAGAATTTGAACCGCCCGTTAACACAGAGGGAGCAAGGCGCGGGGGCTGGGGGAGGGCGCAGAAGGGGAGGGGGCAACTTTGTGCAAGTGTCTTCTTTTGACGAATGGGCCAGATCGGCCGAGTGCCCGGCCCCCTGGTCGCCTGCCGCCCCTCTCGGCGTCCCGGCTGCTTGGGAATGTCTGCCTCCGGTTGGTGGCTCCTCTGGATTCTCGCCTTTTCTCTGGCCTCCCAGGGTCAGAGTCGGCTGACTGCACATCTCCTTCATCTCACTCACACACTCTGAAATTTCCGCCAGTAGGGCACATGGGGGACTGGCCTAGGGTGACTTCAAGGAAAGGGTTTATGACTTTCTCTGTGAAATAATGTCTCAGCCCCGGTGTCCAGTTCTTGCCCAGCTTCCTGCAGCTCTGAAAAGCCCAGAGTGCTTAGAAAACTGAGTGTGCCAAATGTTAGGAACTATCTCTTCTCCCCTCCTCTTCCCCTTCCCCTCACCCATCTCCAGCCGGGTTTAAACTCCTCTTCCTCTTCAGGCCCCCTGGCCACAACCCAGAACCCCTTTCCAGCAGGCAGTCCACTGCCCTGAGGCTGACAGCAAGTGGGTGCCCAGGATCTGGGAGGGAGGCGGGTCAGGACTTGGTTCCACCTTCAGCCCATCAATTCTGAGCTCCTCCGCTCAGAATTTAGAGGGGGGAGGTGTCCCAATTAAAGGGTCAAGAGGGGGGGTGGTGATCAGAGGTCCTGCAATTCTGCGCTCTCCCCTGCCCGAGTGACCAGACGCCCCTGCCCCAGGACACGAGTCCCGGGGGCGAAACGCCCTCCCAGCGGGGCAGGACGCCAGGACAGCAGGCCTTTTGTCTCCCCCGGGAAAGAGTGTCTCCGGCCCAGCACTGGAGGCAAAATACAATAAAATAAACCCAGCCCTCCATCTCGGCCCCCACCCCGCAGCCCGCCCCCTGCCCGCCCTCTCCCGGTCCTGGGGTCAGCCTTGTCTTGGCCTGGGGGGCTCTCCTCGGGCTGGCCTTAGTGTGCCCCCCTGCCCTCCCCTTTTCCTCACCTGTGACCTTTGCCCCTCTCAGCATGTGACAGACACCCTCCTCTCCCTCTCTCCCAGCAAAGGGGCTCATCAGGCTCTTGGCGGGGAGGCGCTCTGGGAATGGGGGCTTACGGAAAAGCAGTTAAACCCACACCCTCTGGTGGCTCCAGAATTGAGGGGGGTCCAAGTCGCTTTGGAATTGGAAAGGGGGACACCAGGGTCCCTTGCCCAGGTCAGGGTGCCAGGCTGCCTGAGTTATAGGGGCCCTACAAGGTTTTCTGGGCCCCTTTCTTCATTGGAGGTGTACCCCACCATACCCACAACCCCTGAGAGAGGGACAGGGAGATGCAGTTTGAAGCCACAGTGTGTGTATCTGGGGAAAATGAATTAGATTTGGGGCCCTTTACTTCTTGTCTTGCTGGAGGGTCTGGCCTGCCTTGACTTCCAGAGGTGGCTATGTATTATATATATATGTATGTATATTACAGATAAACACAGATAGGCACACAATACACACACACACACACACATATACATGTATATATTACAAAATGTTGTACACTCACTCACTCATTCATTCATCAGTATTTTCCGTCCTGGCTTGGAGGGATTTAAGGCACAGATTCTCTGTATTTGTGAGTGGACCCCGGAGCGTCTTTGCCTGTGTCTGGGTGAAGGTGGGTTTGTGTGTAGGTCTCCTGTAGGCCGTCTGAGTAGCTCTGTGTTTCTAAGGGAGGGTCTGTGTCTGTGTTTATGTTTTGGGGTCGCTTCCATGCTGCCTTGGCTAGCTCTCAGCGCAGTCAGGAAGGTGTAAATGTTTGTTTCGGTCAGTTCCCGGGGCCAGGAAAGACCTCTGGGCCGCGCCAGCGTGGACCCTGGAGCCTTCAGTCCCTCCTCACTGACTGGGGAGAGCTCAGCCCCACCCCTCGGTTCAGGGCCCCCCAGTTGGCTGAGGCTGGGGACATTGAGCCCCAGGCGTCTCTCACGGGGCTCCACTTAACCTGTCTGTCGCCTGGTTCCCACCGTGCCCTGCAGAGGGTCCAGCAGAGGGTCCAGTTGCCAGGGAGGCCCCGAGCAGGCTCCCCTAAACTCTCTGCTGGAGGCACCAACCCTGAGTTTTTGCAGCTTGGGGATTCCGTGGGCTCCCGCGGGGCAGACGGAGGGGGAGGAAGGGGGGTGTCTGTCGGAATGAGCGTGGCCGTTCTCGCCTGTTGGAGACCAATTTCACAAATGATTTTTGCAACAATTAAGAAGTGTGGCGGGGTGAAATGGCGATTTCACATCCAGTGGGGGAAAGGGGGGTTCACCTGGGAACTGGGGTGGCTGCAGCTGGGGGTGGGGAAAAAATCTTTCCCTCTCCTCTCAGCTCCTCATGGCTAACCCCCTTGCCCAAATTCACTCCCCACACAGACATTCATCAACTCCTAAGACCTCCAGCTGCTACTGTAAGCGCTGAGGGGCTCAGGTCTGCATTGTGTGTGTTAGGCTGGACTTGGCCTGGAAAGTTTCCCTTCAGCCCCTCACCCTAATCTCTGTCTCTCTCCCTGCTTCTTCCTCCCTCCCTCTTCTCTCTCCGTCTTGGTCTGTGTGTCTCTCTGTCTCTGTGTCTTATGCGCATGCACGCGCACACACACACACACACACTTTTCTGTCTCGTGGGCCCCTCCATCTCTTTTTTGTCCCCACCCCCTTTGACTCCTTGCCTTTCTGACTTCTCCTCAGTGTTTTCCTCTCTCAATCTGTTCATCATAGCCACCACCTCCTACCTCATGGTGTCCTGAAGTATGTAGGGACTTCCATCGCATGCACCAGGCTATACCTCAGACCTGTTTCCTGGGAAAGCCCTTTCTTTGGTCCAGATGGGGTTGGGCAAAGACTTTCCAGAAGGGTCCCTCCCCTGCTTTGCATCTACTTGGGGCTATCTCTAAAGGAACATCTCCAGGCCCAGCCCACCTGATTCTAGCATCCCCTCCCTCTAGAAAGTACTCTTGTATTCCCTCTCTCTGGCTTGGGTAACTGATCCCTACCTCTACCTCTCCCTGTCCCCTCTGAGTTCCTTGTCTGTCCCCCACCTCCTGCCTGCCACACTTCCTTTTAAGGGCAACAACAATGTTCCTAGGAATTCCTCCTCCCAAGTTCCCCAAATGAGCCTTCCCAATGGGAAAGAGAGACCTACGCCCAAGGATCAGGAGCAAGAAGCCAGGTTGACATCAGCTGGGGAAGCTGGCCTTTCTCTGGATGCTCCCGCCCCAGACTGTGAATTGATGGGTCCAATGGGTAAGAGACTGAGGGCCACAACTGGGGCTTCCTTGTCCCTGCCCCCAGTGGCCAGTGGCCTGTTCCCCCAAGCCAAGGGAGAGGACACTCTTTTTATTTTAGATCCCTGTGCAATGAGCACTTTCTGAAAGCGATTACCCAATGAATCTCCTTTTAAAGTGTGATAAATCCACCTTGAAAACCAGGGGTTTTGATTTCGGCGGGCCTTTTGCATTTTCAGAGGCTCTGGCCAAAGACGTCAACAAATGGAATTATTCAATCTTCAAATGTTTGATAATGAGAGAGGAGGGGGTGGGCGTGGGGTAGGGAGAGAAATGGAATATCCATGAACAAAAGACCTTCTGGAGGCTCCCTCGGTTCCGGAAGCTGGAATTCCTCAGTGCCGCCTATGAAGGGGCACCCTTGAAAAAGAATACCTTTCCCCCACTCCCGCAATCTTCTATTATGATTTCTCTTGTAAGAAGTCCCACTCTTGGAAGAGCGACCTTGAAATATCTGTCCAAACCAGAATAGGAATGGGAGGGAAACTGGGACATTTTCTGGCTTGACATTTTCCTTTGCCCCAGAAAAATAGAACAGTACCAAAATAGTACATGTTGGAGTCCAGTTCCCAAGGTAAATAACAACAATAATAGTAATAGGCTTCTCCCAGGCCCACCTCTTCATAGGATCTGGGTGAGCCTCTTTCTGCCCTTCTTCCTGGCCTTCCTCCACCCTCCTCCCCTCCCCTCTCCTCCTCTTCTCTTTGCCTCATCTTCCTCCTCTTCTTCCTCCTCCTCCTCCTGCTCCTCTGGGCTCCTGCTAACTGCTTTCCACTGGCTTCCAGAAATGCAATCAAGGTTATCTCTACAGTGTGTTCCCGAATATCTCTAGAAACCTTCCCCTCTGCCCGGCAGTCCCTGTCTTCTCTTCACTCCTGGTGTGGGAATGAGTTTCTTCCATTCCGGTAGCCCAAAGGGGATGGATTGGGGGCAGAGGTGACCGAGCCCGTGAGGGTGCACGTAGCCATATGGGAGGCTGAGAGCGTGTGTGTACCTGTGTCAGAGTGTAGGAGAGCATGTGAGTGTGCCTGTACATGGACGTGTGCGTGTTCGCAGGTGTGCACCCAGGAGTGCGCGTGCGTACCTGCAGGTAGAAGGAGGTGGGGGTGCGTGAGCAAGCGGAATCTCCGTTTCCTGGAACCTTTGGGGAGCCTGAGGAGGGAAGACTCCTCCCAAGCTCCCAGCTGCCTGAACAAAAGACCAAGTGTCCGATGGATGGCGCTGGGCTACCTTCTCTGGCCCCTTTAGATCGCCACGCCAAGTTCAGTTTGCGCCGAGTCCAGCGTTAATGGGCTGTAGACTGCGCTCTTGCACAATTACCTTATCACAGCCGAGCATCTATGGAATCGGCAAAGCATTTTCATTGAACAAATCAAAGGGGGGTATTGGCGCCCAGCTCTGGCTGGCCTGGAGCTCTGGCTGTACACAAGTTCCCAGGAAGCTTTCCCTCCAGGCCCCCAGGCTTTTGGGGGGTGGGGTGGGATGGGAATGAGGACAAAAGGATCAAGGGCTGCTTGGTCCCCACCTCAAATCGCTAAGGGGAGGCTGATGGAATTGGGCTCCTTTGGTCCCCAGGGCTCCTCCTTCCTGGTCTCCTTGGGAAGCCCCCTCCTCTACCATGGCCTCAGTAGGGAGGGGTCTTTCCTCTCCTGGGTACAGGAGCCCTTATAGCCCAAGTTCCATAGGAGATGCTCTGTGAATCTTCATTGGCTGAATGAATGAATGAACGAATGAATGATTCTAGCACCAGCAGGATATCTGGATTTGGGAAAAGGCGGGGGAGACCTAGGCTTGAATCTTGTGCGGCTGGTGATCGGCAGTGATATCGAGCCTTCTGTGTGCTAAGATCTCCTGGAGCCTTGGAGCATCAGGAGGGTGACAAGCCGTACCTGCATGGTGAAAGGTGCTCCGATGGAACTAAAACATGGCTGATCTGCAGCATCGGAAGTGGCAGTGATGAGAGCTGGGTGAGCCTCGGTCCGCAGTCTGTACTCAGTGCACGCTGGCTTCCTCGCTTCCCGATTCCTCTGCAGTCAGCCACTGGGACCCTTCTGTATTCATCTCCACAAGCATTCTAGGGCTGAGCTCAGCATCTAGAAGAACACAGAGGGTGCTCGATAAAGAGCTAAGTTGAATGATCATATTACTTTTTGCTCTTGGGCACCAGTATTAATAACTAGCATTTTTGAATGCCTACCCTGTGCCAGGCATTGAATGGGAAGACTGTTTAATCTCAAAGCCCCCGTGTGTGGTGGCTATCAGCATCTCTGTTTTATAGAGGGGGAAACTGAGACTCGGGGATGTCCAAGGTCAAACTAAGATTGGTCCAAGGTCAAAGAGTATCAGGTAGTAGGGAAGGGATTTTAACGTAGGCTTCCTTGACTCCAAAGTCTGCTCTCTTTCTTGCTCCTATGTGGTCTCTTGCTGCCTCAGTTTCCCCTTTTATAAACCAGATGATCCCCAGCACTGAGCACAGAGACTGGCACATGGCAGGTGCTCAGAGGTGCTACTGAATGAATGAATGAATGAATGAGGCTGAAACATTCTAATGACCGTAGCATTGGATGTCTTGCCTCCGGAGTCCATGGGGGTGGGGATGGGGGATGCAGGACCAGAGAATGCTGGCTCCATGAGGGAGCTTTTGAGATGACCTTGTCCAAGGACTTTTCTGCTTCAGGAGCCCACTTCCCTCCTGCAGGCTCTGGGGAGGCCAGAGGGGCTTTTGCCTGGCTAAAAAGTGCCTACCCTGAGGGAAGAGGTGGCCAGTCTGGGGGTACCCAGGAGCCCCTGGCTGGTGCCAGGTCTTCATTGAAATGTATAGGCAGAAGGGAGGGTGTGCTGCATATTTGTCTAGGTGAATTAAAAGCACAATCCCCATTTCCCAGAGGGAGCAGTTGGTTCATATTTATACATTTAGTCTTACAGGTGTAAAATAGGTTTCCTTTATGCTTATATAATAATTTTTCATTTGAATTTCAAGGCTTTATTCCCTTCTTTGGATTCAAGTCTTCCACCTGAACCTGATTCTCTCCATAACCATTAATTCCTTCATCATAAAAATGAATTCCATCTAATTCTCTATAGTGGCAGTTAGAGCAGATCAAAAAGTGCCTTTGCAAAGGGGCTTCCCCCCCCCCCCCTGCTTCTGCCATTGTAGTTTTCAGCTGGCCTGTTCTCCCCACCCCCTCCCAGTGCCGAGTTTCAGAAACCAGGGCTGGGAGCAGAAAAACTTATTTCTCTCACTCAGGAGGGTGTGTGTGTGCGTGTGCATGGGTGTGCAGTAGAAAATGCTCCCCAGTTTCAGAAAGACAGCGACAATAACAATGGTAGTGGTCATGCGGTACTTAGGAGCCAGATGCTTGCTAGGCACTTTGCATACAGTCTCTGATTGAGTGCTCGTACACATCCGTGAGGTAGATACAGGTAACTTCATAAGGTAGACGAGAAGCCAAAAGTCCATAAATGTGAAATAAATTGCCTGAGGTCACACAGCTAGGAGCCGGTAGGGCTTAAGATTTTTTTTTTTTAAAACACCTTATTAAATATTTCACCCAGACATTATAATAGGCTGGGTCTTTCCAGACACAGTTGACGCCTTGACGCACCTGTCTCCTCCCGCATCCCCTTTCTTTTCGTCCAGAAGAAATCACAGTCACGAATTTGGCACATTTCATTTCCATACATGTTGTCGTAGGTTGAATCACGCCTCCGAAAGATACTGCGTCCTAATTCCTGGAGTATCAGGAATTACAGTGTAATTACCTTACCTTACAGTGTAAAAGGGTCTTTGCAGATGGGACCAAATTAAGGACCCTGAGATGGAGAGATGATCCTGGATTATCTGGATGGCCCGAAATGCCATGACGCGTGTCATTATAAGAAAGGAGAGAAGGGGAGATTTGACACAGAGGAGGAGAAGGTGCTGTGGTTGAAGAGGCAGAGATTGGAGGGATGTGGCCATAAGCCCAAGAATGTGGCAGCCAGCAGAAGCCAGAAGAAGGAACGGAATGTCCACAGAAACCTCTGGCAAGAGCATGTCCTGGGACACCTTGGTTTTGGCCAAGTGTTAGAGTGACTTGGGACTTCTGGCCTCCGGGACCAAGAGAGAATAAGTTTCAGTCATTTTACTTCACCAAGTTTGAAGTTGTTTGTTATAGCAGCCCTAGGAAATTAATACACACGCTTTTGTGAGTTTACTCCATATTTATATGAAATCCTGTACTTTTTACAGTTTACATAATGGTATGCCATGAATACCATTCTGAAGCTTCACACAGTGTTTTTGAGATTTATCCTTATCGACACCAGTAATGTTGGTTTATTTATTTTTTTTAAAAGATTTTATTTATTTATTTGAAAGAGAGAGAGAGAGTGAGCATGAGCAGGGGAGGGGCAGAGGGAGAGGGACAAGCAGTCTCCCCGCTGAGCAGGGAGCCCGACGCGGGGCTCCATCCTAGGACCCCAAGATCATGATCTGAGCTGAAGTCAGATGCTTAACCCACTTAGCCACCCAGGCGCCCCCGTAATGTTGGTTTAAAGGCAGAAAAAAAAAGAATCTAATTTTCTGGGCAGATACAATTGGGTCCTGCCTGGCCTCATTTTGCCCTGCGGAGCGCTCTGTTACACTTGCCCTCCCTGCACTCCCAGGTCCAGGGACTCTGTGAACTTGGATTTGCCATGTGTCAGGACTCACTGGAACAAGGGAAAGATGTGGGGACCTGGTTCCAGGTGGACTCAGGATTCTGTGTTGTTGAATGAAACAGCGTGTTAGTGAATCTGGGGGTAAGGGGCTGGTGATAAGTGTCCCTGGTTTTGTATGATTGGTTTAAGTTGATACACGTTGATGAGAAAATACAAGTTGATACAAAGTAAGCTTTGTTGGACACTTTTACAGTCTATGGAGTTGTCATGTCCATTTTAAAAGATTTTTATTTATTTATTTGTCAGAGAGAGAGAGAGAGCACAAGCAGGGGGAGCAGCAGAGGGAGAGAGAGAAGCAGGCTCCTCACTGAGCAGGGAGCCCGATGCGGGGCTCGATCCCAGGACCCTGGGATCATGACCTGAGCCGAAGGCAGATGCTTAACGACTGAGCCACCCAGGCGTCCCTGTCATGTCCATTTTAAAAACTTGATTCTCGCTTCCATATTGTGTGGTACAGGGACAAGTACGTCACAATGAAAGAAAATGGGATTAGGGTGGTGAAGTGGTTTTCCTGGTGTCCTAGAGGGAGCCGGTGGCACAGCAGGGGTTAACCCAGGTGGGTCCACTGAGTGGGGCTCTGTAACAGAGAGCAGGCGTTGAAACCTGATGAGCTCCATTTTGATCTTGGTTTCTGTCCTCACAGCTGGGTTTCCTCGGGCAAGTGACTTCACCTCTCCGAACTTCCATTTCCTCATTTAGGAAATGGGCACAGCAACACTCAGCTTGTGGAGGATTGCTGGAGAGATGATGTGTGCACAGTGCTGGCACTTAGCAGGGCTCAGAAAGGGGCAGTTTTTAGGGTTTGTCCTCAGTTGAGTATTATTTTTCCCCTTGAGGTCCTGGGCTATAACTTACATTCTACCAGAAATTATCAAGGAAATTTAGAAAAGCAAGCAGCCAAACCAGTTGGCTGGCATCAACTGTTATCACCAGGGGGCTTGATTTATTCCTTTTTGGGGGTCATTGGGGCGTGATGACCTGTGACCTGGGCTGCCAGCAGGGGTAGGAGCCCAGCAGATTTGGGGTCATCTAGGACTTCTGGACAGACCTGATAGACCACTTTCCAGTTGGGTTTTTCATTATGTAGGGGGCAGTAAATCAAAGGGACTGCCCCAGGCTACAAACTTAAAAGGGCCCCAGGCTGATGGAACCGGGCTAGGAGGATATGATGGGGGGAGAGTGAGGGCGCCTCTGGCTGGTTAACAAGTGGATCTGAGGGGAATAAAGTATCACACAAGGGGAAAAACCCACCAAAAATAAAATTAAGAAGTAAATGACAGACCAGAGAACATGCTTTCAATACTTCAATGTCTTTGCTATATAAAGAGCTCTTGCAAATCAATAAGGATGATGCACCATCTTTAGGCAAAAAGACATAGACAGGCAATTGATTAAGGACATATGTCTTTAATACACGAGGGCTAGGAGGATATGAAAAATTGTCCATCTTACCAGATACCTAAGCAAAGCAAATGAAGACAATGAGGTGCCATGTTCACCCATTAAAGTGGCAGTTGTGAGGGGAAAAGCAATGCTATCCAGGGTTGCTGAGAGTTCTGGAAGCTGGGACTCTCATATGCTATTTGTGGTGGAGTAAATTGGTACCAGCTTTCTGAAGGGCAACTTGCAAAGTATGTTTTAGAAGCTCTAGAAATATTTAGAACCATCCTTGGGATATCACTTTGTACTTCTAGGAACTTATCATGCACATGTGCAAAGATGTAAGTGTGTTGTTCATCACAATTTTTTTTAATAATAAGGAAAACTGGGGGAAAAATCTCAAACAATATAACATTGGCGAATATATCATGAAACATGCATATAAGGGAATCTTCTGGAGCCATCATAAGGACACATGTTAAGAGGTGACACTTGTGTAATGTTTCTTTTACCATCTTAGCTCATTTAATCCTCACGACTGTTTGAGATCTGTACTAATATTATCACTCCTATTGTATTGGCTAAGAAAGTGAGCCACTTTCAAGAGGTCAAGTAGCTTGTCCTTGGTCCCCTACCTGGTAAGTGGCACATACAGTGTGAACTCAGGCAGTCTGGCTGTAGGGTCTGTTTTTTTTTTTTTTTAATTATTATTTTTTAAAGATTTTATTTATTTATTTGACAGAGAAAGACACAGCTAGAGAGGGAACACAAGCAGGGGGAGTGGGACAGGGAGAAGCAGGCTCCTCACTGAGCAGGGAGCCCAGCAAGGGGCTTGATCCCAGGACCCTGGGATCATGCCCTGAGCTGAAGGCAGACGCTTAACCGACTGAGCCACCCAGGCACCCCAGCATGATCTTACTTTTTTAAAAAAAAATACATGTATGTAGAGCAATAACCCCAGAAGAATGCATAGCCAAATGCTGAGTGCTACTACGGGGTAAGATTCTGGGTGATACTGATTCTCTTCTTTTTGCCTCCAGGCATTTTCTAAATTTTCTGTAACGAGGATTACACCTTTAAATAATGAAGGCATCCACATGGAAGCGATACAATGAAAAGAAACAGACTTTGGGGCCACGTTCATGCCTCAGCACCTAATTACCTCCCCAAACCTAATATCACGGCAAAGAAATGAGTCTCATGGGTCACTCTTGACGTTCCCCTAGACGCTGACCATCTCTTGCTTCCTTTCCGCTCGGGGAGTGGGCAGGCACCCGTGTGATTGCCTCCACCCCGCAACAAAGGGAGCATCCGGAAGCACGCGTCCGTCTGGCATGGTGATGTGCCAGCCCCCGGGGCCAGGCACGGGTGCACAGCCGCAAACAATCCTCCGTCCCTGGTGTGTGGCAGAGCTCAGGGGCGGGTCACCTCTGCCCGACTCTGAGTCTTGTACCTGACCACCACATCATTCTGCCCCCAGGTGAATTAATTTTTTTTTTTTCACCCTTTTGTCCGGGTGAAAAATAGCTTCGATGGCCCAGAGCGTTGATTCTCAGTGTGGTCCCTGGACCAGCAGCATGGGCATCACGGGGAGGCTGGTTAGAAAGGTGACTTCTCAGACCCCACATCAGACGTGCTGTATCTGGGGTGGCGGGGGGTGGGGTGGGGGGTGGGCAGCAATCTGTGCTTTCACAAGGCTTCCAGATGATTCTGAGGCATGCTAAAGTGTGAGTCACTAAATCAGAAGGATCATCGTGAAGGTTTAGAGCATTCGAGGGTGTGAGAGCCATTTCTCATTTTCTCAGCTGCCCCCAAAGTGACTGGCTCTGCTAAACTCGTTTTTGAAATCCTGGAGACAGGCTCTGGAAAATGAGTTCGTCTTCTCCATTCTCCACTCCCCTCCCTTCCTCTCCCTCAGAACGCTGCTGACAGCTGATTAATGGGGAACGACTCTCCAAAGATTTCTTTACATATATTAGGTTCGGAAAGGCTTTGAAAACTTTTTGTGGCAATTGTGTCTGCAAAGTCTCCCTCCATTGGCTCTCCTCGGGGATGGAGAAGTGGTATTTGTCTCCTTTGAATTTAGACAATGACTTCTATTCTTGTACCTCTCTGGGCAGTGCTGGACCGGGAGCCAGGGGGCCTGGGTACTCACGTGGGCTGTATGACCTTGGGCATGTCACTTCCCCTCTGGGTCTCAGTGTGCTTCTCTCTTTGATTATGGGGTCAGATGGTCCCTATGCTTGCATCCATGATTTGAAACCTGGAAATTTTCTTCTGTCCCGAATGTCTAGAGCTGGGCATTATCGAGAAGGTTCATGGAAGTGTGTCTCACATATTGATTAATTTTAGGGAAGAAACCCATGGAGTTGTAAAGAGTGTGCATACATGTGTGCACGTGTATGCATCCGTGCCCAAAACACTGATGTGGGCTGAAGTCCACAGGAAGGAAAGTGCGTATGGATGCAGATAAAAAGAGCAGATCTCAGTTTTCTTTATTCCCTGAAAGATGTGTTCACAGAAAAATGTTGACTGATACTGGGTTGCTGTGATTTGCAAAATATGGGCCATTCAAATGTGCTCATTGTCAAGTCAAACATATTATCAAGTATTCATGGACACTGATGGCTTTACATTAAAGCTGGGAATCTGCATTAAAGCAGCGCTTCCCTGGAATGAGCTGGGGGTCCTTTAAAAAATCCTTTAGAAGCAAATTCTTTATTTTTCCTTCAGGTGAAAAGTAAATCCTAGAGGGTGGGGTTGGGAGAGGGTAGTGAGGAATACTCCTGAACCATGCCTCCCATTTTGTGTGCCAAACTTCGGACACCCCAAAACCTGGGGTGGGAGTGCAGGGGTGTGGGGTCCTGAGCCAGTTGCCCCTGGCTGCGAGTGGTTGGTCTCATCTATCCCTATTATGATCCATTTCTGTGGGTGCTATGATTGTATAAAAGGTTGGGAAGTAAGCACCTCCATTTTCTCAGCGGGTCACATCTAGGGTCTGGCTGGAAAAGAACATCTTACCTTGTCTCTGGCAGCTGGGTAATGTCCGCTGACCTACAGCTGGCTTATAATGCCCACCAGTCCACAGCGGGCTAACGCTCCCACAGTCTTCGCCTCATCCTGGGAGTCTCCATGTGCCAGCTCTAGGCCCGGGGCATCGCCGCGCAGCTGTAAGTGGGAGCCGGGGATCAAGATTTCCAGCAGCCCTATTGGCTGAGGCTGCTCTGCGCAAACAGTCCGTTTGGAATCCATTACCCCTGGTCCTATATAGATAACAGTTGTAATTCCCAAGCCATAGAGCCAAAAATCTTAATCTTCAACCCCGCAGGCGCTCTTAGGTTTAGATCCCCTGATTTACCAGTTCTGTGATATTGGGTGAGTCAGTTTGCATCTTGGTGTCTTCATCTCTTCATCTGTTTAATGGGGATATTAACAAAGCTTACCTCTCAGGGACTGTTGACAGATGCAAGGACATAATGTATGAACAGCACTTAGCACAGTGGCTGACAATCAGTGGTCGCACAATGAAGTATTATTATTTAGATTCTTCACAAATGTTTACTGAACCAGATGTGGTGTCCGTCCTCAAGCTGCTGTGTAGCCCGAGGGGCAGTGTGGACACAAGAATGAGAAACCTGTGGGGCGCCTGGTGGCTCAGTCGGTGAAGCGCCTGCCTTCGGCTCATATCAGATCACGATCTCAGGGTCCTGGATCCGGTCCCACATCCAACCCTGCATCAGGCTCCCTGCCCAGCGGGCAGTCTGCTTCTCCCTCTCCCTCTCCCTCTGCCCCTCTCCCGCTGACCCTCCGCCTGCTTGTGCTCTCTCTCTCTCTCTCAAATAAATAAATAAAATCTTTATATATATATATATTTAAAAAATATTTTATTTACTTATTTGACAGAGAGAGACACAGCGAGAGAGGCAACACAAGCAGGGGGAGTGGGAGAGGGAGAAGCAGGCTTCCTGCTGAGCAGGGAGCCTGATGTGGGGCTCGATCCCAGGACCCTGGGATCATGACCTGAGCCGAAGGCAGACACTTAACAGACTGAGCCACCTAGGCGCCCCTTAATATTTAATTCTTTTTTTTTTTTTTTAAGATTTTATTTATTTATTTGACAGAGAGGGACACAGCGAGAGAGGGAACACAAGCAGGGGGAGTGGGAGAGGGAGAAGCAGGCTTCCCGCGGAGCAGGGAGCCCGATGCGGGGCTCGATCCCAGGACCCTGGGATCACGACCTGAGCCGAAGGCAGACGCTTAATGACTGAGCCACCCAGGCACCCAATAAATAAAATCTTTAAAAAAGTGAGAAACCATTCAAAAGAGCTTGGGTCCTGCAGCCAGGAATTTGGGTTCGAGTCCTGACTCTCCAATTTCCAGCTACATGTCTTTGGGCCGCTGTTTCCTCATTGGTAGAGTTGACACTGATTCGGAGGGTCGTCCAGATAGGCGAATAATCAGACCTGAGTGGCCTGAACACAGGGTTAAAGTCGGACTTGCTCATTTGAACCTCACGGGAACAAGCATCTCTTTTTCCTGGTGAGGGATTCCCATGACTTGCCCAAGGACATACAACCAGTTAAGCAGAGTGGTGGGGGTGGATGGAAGACTCAGGGAGAACCGTCTGCACTTAGATCTCAGAGGACAGGGCGCCTGGGTGGCTCAGTCGTTAAGCGTCTGCCTTCGGCTCAGGTCATGGTCCCAGGGTCCTGGGGTCGAGTCCCACATCGGGCTCCCTGCTCCGCGGAGAGCCTACTTCTCCCTCTCCCGCTCGCCCTGCTTGTGTTCCCTCTCTTGCTGTGTCTCTCTCTGTCAAATAAATAAATAAAATCTTAAAAAAAAAAAAACGATCTAAGAGGACATTTCCGACCTTCTCGGAGAAAGAAGTCTATCACGGGAGGAATGGGGGATGGAGAAAAACATTCCTGGGGGGAAGCTGTGTGTACCCCCCAAAGCCCCATTACCTCTCTTGGGCTGGGTTTCTCTATCGCTCTGTGCCGAGGCTGCATCTTCGGGAGGTGGCCAGGAGCAGCCTGCAGCCCAGCAGCTTCGTTGCCTGTGATCTGAATTTCCCCCACTGGAGCTGCAGGGACAGCCAGAGAGCAAAGACGGGTGTAGACCATTTGCAAGCTGGAAGCCATTTCAAAGGGAAAGCTGGTCCTTGATATTCCCTGCAAACATTTGAAAAAAAAAAAAGTTTTTGGATTATAAAAGCAACACTCGTTCTTTGCAAAGTATAAGAACAAAATCAAGACTGCCCATCACAAGATATTCCTTGCATTTTCAAGTATTTGCTGCCAATATTTTCCCTGGACCTACATTTGCAATAATCCCATGGGTTCAAGGGCTGTTTTACTCAAATTTGTGTGAAAATGTATCTTCGCGTCCTTAGTTTTTTGTTTGTTTGCTTGCTTGCAGACAGCATATGTAATAGCTATGGAACGTGCCATTGTATGGACAGAGTGCAGTTTCCTTAGGATTCTCAATTGCTTCCCCCTTTCCCAGGATAAATAATGCTGGGGAGAGCCCCAGCACACTTGTGGAAGAAAAGCCTCCCCTGTCGGCCCCAGGGAGGAGTGAAGCCCAGTAGGCTCCCTGAGCCCTTTTCCCATGGCTTGGAGTGGGACCAAAACTCACTTGGGCTCCAAATGCCTGAGGCCAGACCCTTCAAAGAAAGGACTTTCCCCCTTCTATTAATTGGGCAATTTGGAAACCCAGGCTTGAGTAAAAATATTATTTTTCCCCAGTCATTCTCAAATTGCTTATTCACCAAGTTAAGGCAGCCAGTCAAAGCAAGGGAAAAGAAAACAAAACCCCAAACTTCGAACCAGCTGTGCCCTGTTGTGTAGACAAAATAACCCTTTGACAGACCGATCGGATCACCTTTTTGACCTGTTGATTCTCCACAATGTTAGCAAGACTCAGCTGTTCCAGTGGTCTGGGTTTTGTTTATTTCTTCTTTTTGTTTTGTTTTGTTTTTGGTTGGTTTGTTGTGCAAACAATATTCCAATATTAGAGATGAAATGAAAAGAAGAAAAAGATGGTCACACACTCCTAGCCCAGAGGAGTCAGACTGGTTCTGCTCATCCTCCCTCCTTCCCTCCCTCCCTTCCTTCCTTCCTTCTTTCCTCTCTTCCTTCTTTCCTTCCTTCCCTCCCCCTTTTCTTATTTTCTTTTATTAATCTTTATACATTTTTAAAAATTATGGTAAAAGTCACATACATGAAATACACCATGTTTTACCATCCCACACTGTACAACATAGTGGCATTTGATACCTTTCTAATGTTGTGCACCCGGCACCACTATCCATTTTCAGCACATTCTTGCCCATCCAGAAGGAGAGGGCCACCCATCAGCAACCACTCCCCATTCCTCCCCTTGACCCCAGCCCTAAGCAACTACTAATTTACCTCCTGTCTCTTTAGATCTGCCTATTCTGAGTATTTAGGTCCTATAAATGGAGTCCTACAATATGTGTCCTTTGGTGTCTGGCTTCTTTCACTCAGCATGACGTTTTCTTGGTTCATCCATGTTGTAGTGTGACTCAGGACTTCGCTCCTTTCTATGGCTGAATAACATTCCACTGTTGGGTTGTACCACTTTCGCTGTTTTGAGTTGAGTGTTCCATCAGGCAGCCTGGCGCAGCGGAGGGCAGGGGGCACTGGGGTGATGAGGCTGGCTGACAATGGGCAGTCAGCACCGAATGTGCCAGCCATCTGGGGAACGTAGCCTGTGTAGACCACAGAATTAATCAAATTGGCTTCTGGATGAGGATACTAAGTGGGTCATCCACATTGGTTGGGAATGTTAGGTGTCTCCTCTTTAAAAAGGAAATAGTGTTGTTTTTGAAAGAGTTGCCATGGGGATTAATTGGTTAATGTATTAAGAGTTATTACTCTTCCCTATCGAAGCACATTGATAGGATTCCTTCAGTCGCTGACATTTCATTTAATTCACATGAAAGCCCCAGTTTCATTTACTCACAGAGACACTTGGCTGAGGCTGCTTCCTCTCCTACTCGCCTTTTATGGCTGTCCAGAGGACGGTATAACTTTTGAGAGAAACTGCAAGCCATAAAAATCTTTAAAAATCCCTTTAAAAAACCCCAACAGGGATTAGGTTTGGTTTGGTTTATTTGCCCACTTCCTATAACAATAAAACATGATTAAAATGAGACAAAAATTCTATAGGCTTATTTCGGGAAGGTTAAAAGAAGATATAATTAAAAATGGGAGTGGGGCTAAGAGTTGAATCAGAAACCTTGGCCGAGAGAAGCTGTGACAGTTGAATATAAAATTTTCTCCGAGCTTCCTAGTGGCCAGGGCAAAAAGGGAAAGCAAGTGGGTTTGATCAATCTGATGCAGGGTCTCTCAGCCTAGGTACCATTGACACGTTGGGCTGGGTAATTCTTTGTTGTGGAGTGCAGTCCCTTGCACTATAGCCTGCCCCGAAGCACCTGCCCTCCACCCAGCTATGACAATGATGTCTCCAGGGATGCCTGGGTAGCTCAGTCAGTTAAGCGTCCACCTGTTGATTTCAGCTCAGGTCATGATCTCAGGGTCGTGAGATCAAGCCCCACATCGAGCTCCGTGCTCAGCACAGAGTCTGCTTGAGATTCTCTCTCTCCCTCTCCCTCTGTGTTCCTCCCCCCCCTTTCTTTCTCTGAGTAATAATAATAATAAATGTCTATGGGCAATGCCAAATGTCCTCTGGGGGTGAAAATTGTCCCATGGTTGAGAACTGATGACCTAATAAAAGGACACAAACCTTGACGTGGGGTCTTCCGATCAAGAACTGGACAATGTGACCACCAGGGTTTTCAGGATCAGGTCTTGAAACCCAAAGATAAAATTTCACCTGTGATGTGCTCAGCTCAAGAAGACATCGGCTCTAGCCCCAGTGACTGCCATCATTGGTGTTCATCTTCTCTGGGTGACACAGTCTGTTCACCCCAATCATGATCATTTCCTTTGGTTGTACACACTTGCCTGATGCTGGGTTGAGCCCCTCACATGCACCTCATGGAACCCCTAGATCGTATCTTTGCATATCATTATCACCTGCATTTTACAGGTGTGGAGACTGAGCCGTAGGAAGCCGAGTAGCATGCCAATGATTCCGCTAAATGGCAGAAAGGGGCATTTGACCCAGGGTAGCCTGGTCCCTGTACCTTTCACTGCTAGAGCAGTGGATCTGCAATGGGGGATAATTTTGTCCCCCAGAGAATCCTAGGCACTACCTGGAAATATTTGTGGTGGTTACAGCAGCTGGGGTGGGGGTGGGGAGCTACTGCGCCCACTCTACAGGATGGCCCCAGCCCACAATTATCGGTGCCCCCTGTCAGCGCTGAGCCTGAGAAGCCCTGCCCTGGGGCCTGGGAGGTGTGTGGGGTGGGCAGGGGGTCTGTTGGAGGAGAGACACCCGGAGGCTTAGGGGTTCTGGCAGAAGAGGAAAGACGGTGAGTGCCCTCATAGGGTCTGTGGCAGGTGGTGCTTCTACTAACTGGGCTTGGTGGCCCCGTCCACCTCCTGGAATAAAGACCCAGACCTGGATTTTCCCCGTCTCAGCCGGCGTCCGCACAGGCCCGGCAGAGAACTGCCACAGCATGGGGGCTCCTCCGGAAGTCTTTAAGATTCCAGACACATTTCTTTCTTTCTTTTTAGTTGATGAGGAAAAGTTGGAAGATGAATGTATAATCCGAGGCCTGTGGAACTGTCCGAGGTGGTGGCCTAGGGTCACCCTGGGGGAGCCAGGCAGGATGGTGTCCGGGCACTGCCCCTCCCTGCCCCATGGCGAGGCTTCCTGGGCCTCCGAGGGGGGGGGCATGGCATTCGCCGCTCCTTCTCCGGCCCCACACTGCACCCTGAGGATAACAGTACTGGCCACGCTGTTGCTGGGAGGACTCTGAGAGATTGTGTACGTGGCAGCTGGTGCATTAGCGCCCGTCATTGTTATCATTGTGATGATCGGAATCAGGAATATCCCTAGAGATGACCTGATCCGACCCCTGGGCTGACAGATGGGGAAAGTGAGGCCCAGAGAGGCAGCCATCCGAGTGGCGTCCCCAGCACACGCGGGCGGGTGCCGGGCCCTCTCCTGTCCCAGGGCTCGCTCTGGGGCCCATCCCGGATGGCGCAGGAATTTCCACTGGAGATCGGAGCTGGGATGGGGAAATGTCTTCTCCAGCCTTCCCCTCCCTGAACCAATTTGTAATTAATGGCTTGTGGCCGGTTTCTCCCCGCCTCCGAGGCAGACCTGTAAAACCTGTATGGGAAGCCAGCGGAGGGCCGGGCAGCTAGCTGGGCGGCCAGCCTCTCTGTTCAGGCCCCTTTGTCCCTCTGCTCCTGCAGGAGGGGGTTGGATGGGCCGCCTCCCCATCCCGGCCTCCCCACCTCTGGGCCCTTTCCTGCCGGCTGGTAATCCTCTTGTCTGGGCTGTAATTTGTGCCTGGTGCTGAGCCCATCATGAGCTGGGGTGCCCTTCCCCCGGGGCGCTGGGGTTCCCAGTAGCTGAAGAATCCGGGAGGTGCTCGGTGGGGGCGCCGGAGGGGGTGGTGTGGGCAGCGGCCAGAGGAATGAGGACGGCAGTGGGTGCCAGGCCCAGCCAGGTCGCCTCCCCCCGCCCCTGAGGCCCCGTGGGTGATGCCACCAAAGCCAGAGTTCTGGGACTTGGGGCGTCTCTTGCTGCTGACTTTGGCAAAAAAGAAATCCTCCTACTTAATACACTCTCCTTCCAGATTGGGGGGGGGTTTGAAGTCGGCTGTGGAGAGGGAAGACAATCTCGTTACTAATGCACCATAAAGTACAATAAATATTCTGCTGACGGACTCCAAACCCAGGAAACAATTCCAAAACCCCAAAATAATAATAATAATAATAAAAAAAAAGGAACCCACACCTTCCTGAAGCCTCTTTCTCCTTTGGTAAAATTTTATTGAGATGAGAAGTGAAGTCACGCTCCCTCCCTGTCCCCCCTCCACCCAGCCCCTCTCTTTTGGGTCAATATCTTCCTCCTGCGTTGCAGCTCCTCTCCGATGTGACAACTTTGCAAGCAGCGCAGCCCGCGAGTGGGGTGGGACTCGGTGCCCTGGTCCCGAGCCCTCCTGCTGGAGTGGGGTCTCCTCGGAGCCCCCCTCCAGAGAAAAACCTTCCAGCCCCTTCTTTTTCTACACCCCACAAGCACGCCTGGCTTCAAAACCACCTCCATTTTTTCATTAAATCCGAGAGTCATAGGGAGGGAATGACCTGGCTACTTCAATTAATTTTTTTCCCCCCTGTTCAAATCGTAAGGTTCAATTTCCTTTGGAGGAGGGAGTATCTTGCAGGGGGAGGAGGTTGAAAACGAAGGGCTGCATTTGAATGTTTGGTCTTGATAGGAGATAGGGACCAGCATGGAAAATCATCTTTATCACCCCAATATGGAAGGTAAAGCACGTGGCCTGGGCTGGCATACCAAACGGCCTGCGAGCCCTTATCATAATCCCAGGAGTTGTCCCCCCCACTCTGTCACCTCTGCTATTCCAGGCAAGTGTCAGCCATCTTCCCTGCTGTAGGGAGCTAGATAGCACCGAGCTGGGCCGGCGCAGCGGGCATAATAAGAAGTGGAAATTGCTCCCAAGGAAAGTTTCCGAGGAATTAACTTCGGATGGGTGGGGGAGGCCTTGCAGGGGTGGGGGAGCAGAAGGAGGAAGATGAGGAGCCCGGCAAAGACAAGGAGATTGCTGGTGGCATCCGAGGAGGGAGGGGGCTGCCTTGGATTTATCCAGAAGGGATATGCTGCTGTGCATGGGAAAGACAGGTGGGCCCCCAGCACCCATGGAGCGGCAGGGGGCTTTGGGACCCCAGAGACCCCCAGCCGCCTGAGAGAGGGGATCTGAGTTCTCTCTGTGTGGCTGCCAACCGTGCCAGACGGGCTGGGCTGCGTGTCGGTCCCAGAAATCACGAGGCTTTGGGTCGGACGGAGCTTTGGCCTGATACCTTTGCTGATTCTCCGGTGAGCGGCCTCCATGGCCTCCACCCCACCCGGGCCTCTCTCAGGCCGCCTGTAAGTGCAAGCCTCCCACCCCTGTGCGGAGGGCTCCTGGGACTACAAGACACTGCCTTCCAGCCTGTATTTATAAATATCGGTGCCCGGCACCCTTCCAAGCACTGGGTACCCAGCCCGGCATAGGAGGGCCAGACGAGTCTGCAAAGTCAAGGCGAGCAGGATAAGCACCTTCTTGGACACAGACGCATGAAAAGACCAGCGAGGCAAGCGAGAGGCGCTGTAAAGAATATGAAATCAGGTGGCACCTTAGGCGGTGGAGTGGCTGCATTTTAGCCCCATTCCTCTTGCCCTGTGGCACGAGATGGAAACCCCGCATTTCCCAGGAGGTGAATTAGATATAAGGGATAGCACTCAGCACCGAGCCTGGTGTGTAGTAAATGCTCAATAAAGCTTTTTTCAGGCTCTATTACCTGCTGGGGTGGCGGTGGAGGTGGGGGGTGAGCAGAAAGCTGGCAGATGTCCCTGTTGGGGACATGGAGAAGGTCGGGGTGGTTCCTCCAAGCTTCTATTGAGCACGTAGGAGGGACGAGTGGAACTGGGCCCCCTGGATTTGAAGCCTGGCTCGATGCTTCCTGGCCGTGGGAACTTGGGCAAGGACCTGCCCCCTGGCCTCAGTTTCCCCATCTGTAGACTGGGGATGATTACAGTAGTTTCGTTATGGAGCTCCGGTGAGGATTGGATGTGCTATATGGAAGCTGCCCCACCCCAGTGTGTTAGGTGAGAGCTACTCTTATCAAAGGGCCTGATTCCCATTCGACTCTGTGCCCCTGGAAGGGGCGGCCAGGCTCAGTGGAGCCTGGGCTGGGAGCTAGATCCCTGGCTTTCTCCCTGGGTGGATACCCCATGCAAGGCTCATGTGTCCCTCGATGCAGAGCTGAAGGGCCACACGGGGGCTGAGGGGCAGGCACGGCGCTTGACGGATGTGTTGATTCGCAGGGACCTTCGGGACACCAATGAGGCAAGATACCCAGGGAGGGTGTGTGAACTTCCTAAGGCCACACAGCAAGCTGGAAGGACTTGGGCCCCAGCCAGTGGCACCTGCCTGGCCCAGCCTGGTCCTCGCAGGGGTGTGTGGAAGGGGTAGCAGGGAGAGGACAGCTCTTCAGTTATGGCTTCGGGGGAGCCTGAGTGATCATCCCGGAGTAATTGGGTGCTAATACTATTATGCCTCCCATTTCATACTTCTCACGTCCCCAGGGCTTTCTCCGAGGATCTCAAAGCCCTTTACATGACAATGCCACCATTAACTCATAAATCCTTCCCAGCCTGCTGGGAGGAGAGGTGGGTGGTATGATGGAGATGCTGAGGAATTAACCTCAATTATTTCCTCTGATTCAGACTTCACAGAGTTGTCAGGTTGGCTCTGGGGTTTGTCAGGCCCCAGTCAGTCCTTGCGGGGTGGAGGCCAAGAGGCCGGAAGGGGGCTGGTGGGGTCTGCTGAGCAGAGCTCTGTTCTCTCCAGCTGAGCTGCCTGTCCAGCATTTCACTTCGTGATATTCGGGACAACCCCGTGGGTTCAGGAGCATTATTCCCACTTGAGAGCAGGAGAGACTCAGAGAGGCGCGATGCCTCAGGGAAGGTCACACAGCGAGCAAGGAACAAGCCTGGAACTGGACCCCCAGCTGCTGCTCGATCATCAGCACAGGGTGGTCTCAGAGGGCGGGGGTTGAGGGCCTGGGCCTACGGTAGGATGGGGCACCTGTCTCCTACCAAAGTGCTTTGTGACTCAGGGCGGTGGCTCTCTGTCTCTGAGCAGGATCCCATGAGCTGATGCTTCAGGGTCAAGGATCAAGATCTTAGATTTTGTGGGGGCTCCTGGGTGGCTCAGTCGTTAAGCGTCTGCCTTCGGCTCAGGTCATGATCCCAGGGTCCTGGGATCGAGCCCCGCATCGGGCTCCCTGCTCGGCGGGGGGCCTGCTTCTCCCTCTCCCTCTGTCCCTGCTTGTGTTCCCTCTCTCACTGTGTCTCTGTCAAATAAATAAATAAAATCTTTAAAAAAAAAAAAGATCTTAGATTTTGTGATTGCTTCCAGATTTGAAGGGGTTGCCTTGCCCCCCACTGTTAGGGAACCAGGGGCCCCTGAGGGAACGGGTAAGAGGAGGAGGGTGGCAAACTCATTTGTGCATTCATTCATTCTTACCTAGAATCGTTTTTGGTGTGTCCACTCAGTAGGGTGGAAGCTAACAGGACAGGCTCTGGAAGCAGGCTGCCTGGGTTCAAAATCCATTTCTTCTGTGTCTTGGGCAACTTCCTTCATCTGTCCAAGCCTCAAGTGTCCTCATCTGTAAGAGGGGCCGCTAACAGCGCTCACCGTATAGTGTTGCCCCTTCATCTGGCCCAGCTCCTCCGCGCCAGGCCCTGCCGGCCAGCCTGGGATATACAGCGGTGAATGAAGCAGACGGGATGGGCAGAGCCCGTGTGACCTGGCGGGGCAGGCAGATAACACACAGCAGGTAAATCTAGGGCCACCGAGCGATGAGCGCGCTCATGGGGGTGTGAGGTGGTTGTGGGGATTAGACCAGATAATCCACACAGACGGCTTCACGTGGGGCTCGGAGCAGGACGCTGTTTACTTGGCATCAGAGGGGACTCTGGTGTGCCGGGCACTGTGCTGGGGGCTGGGGACATGTGGCACGCACAGCTGGGCACGCACAGTGCTTGGTCAGCGTGGCCGGCAGAGCCCACCTGCCCACCAGCAGGTGAGGCAGAAGCAGCATCTCCTGGGGGCAGGGTGGGTCTGCCTTCCCACCCCCTGCCCTGGAAGGAAGGACGCAGAGCCTCTACCAGAGCCCAGAGCCTGGGCCCCTGGAGGCGCACAGTGCTGGGGGTGGGACGATGTTTCTGTAGCGGCAGTCTCTTGGGCCAGGGCTGCAGGGAAAGAGGACCTGGCTCCCATTTCACAGATGTGGAAACTGAGGCCCAGGGGAGTGATTCAGGAACTGACGGATTCTGACGCCACTTGGCTGTCCCAGCACAGAGCCCGAAAGGGCAGGGACTTGGGAGGAGCCTTTTGCCTCCCTCCTTGGATAACCCCAGAGAGTTGGGGGCTGCACCGCTTCATGGAAAATAATTATTTCCCACGTGTTTGTTCAGTGTTTGCTCATTGCAGGGCCCAGGATTGTGGGTGAGTGTGGCTCGTGCTGGGAAGGGAGAGACACAAAGTCTGGGTTCGTGTCACTCCCACCCATTGTAGCCCTAAGGGCTGCGGGGGAGTGGGGAGTGGGGCGTGTCCCACACAGGGCAGCCAGGTTTAGCAAATAAGAAGGCAGAACGGCCAGTCAAGTTTGAATTTCAGATTGACAATCATATATATATATATATATATATATTTTTTTAGCATGAATGTGTCCTAAACATTGCCCTGTATTTTATCTGGCCAGCCTAGCTGTGGAAGCTCCCCTGAGTCTTGGTTTCCTTGTCTGTCCAAGAAATCTCTTCGTAACAGAGATTAGGAAGGAGACGGTCCCTGAAATCTCCTGGACCTAAAAACAGGGGGATGAGCCAGGGATGCCTTGGGGTGCACGTGACCATTATCTTCCTTGTGTCCCCTCTGAGGTTTTTCTCTTCGGGTTCAGGCCTTGCACTGTGGGTGGGGAGGGGGCGAGCCGGGCTGCGGAGCTGGGTGGACTCGCATCCATCTGATTCCTACTCTGCTGCTCCTGAGCTGAGTCACCTTGGGTCCATCCCCGGTTTTGTCTCTGCATAATGGGCCCAATCACAAAGCCTGACCCATGGGGTTGCTCAGATGCCATCGTGGGTGGGAGACATGCTTGTATTTTAACCAGAGTTGCTGGCTCCGAACGAGGTGAGGTGTAAGCTAAGTCTGAAGGGGCAGGGCATGCTGGACTCCCAGTCCAGTGCTCTCTTGCTTGGGATTTCCTCCAAAGAGGGGTGCAAGCTGTTATGGAGTCTTCGCGCTGGAAAACTCTTTTGGGGCTCACCAATCCAGTGTCCTCTTTTGCCTGGAAAACGAGGCCCAGAGATGCCATGTGGCTACCCCATGGCCACACAGTGAGTTCCTAGCTGACAGGGGTCAAAAGCCAGGTGTCCTGAATCCCAGTCCTACAGGCATTTCCCCTCTACAATGTTATGGCTTGAAATCGAATTTAAGCATATCTTTCTGGAGGCAAAAGTTCATTCTGTGCAAGGCACTACATTATGGTGGGGAAATGGCGAAGGGTCTCAGGGGTGAGAAACAGGATGCAGGCAGCAACAAATGCAAACAGAGCAAGTGTGGGCATGTGTGACCCTGGCACCCTTGTCCTTGAGGTTCCCCACTTCCGACAAGGAGACCCCGAGAATAGCATTTATGATTGGCTCAGGTGTCCTGTCCTAAAGTCCCTGGATCGGCCCCAAGGTTTGCTGTGTCTTTCCCAAGCTGGGCCTTGCTTGGAGGGGATCTTCTCCTCCTTGGGACTCAGGACCATTAAGGCCATCAGTCTCATCTTCTAGAGAAAGACATTTGCATATGCTAGCACCTAGGATCCAGGACATAGAGGAGAGAGGCAGTCGGGGCTGTGTTCAGTGATGTATCTCTCAGCTGTCTCTCTGTCTACTTCTCTGTCTCCTGGTCCTTCTCTCTGATTCCTGGTCTTCATCTCTCTGGTTGTCTTTTGTATCTCTGACTTTTTCTCTCTCCCTCTCTTCCCTCTGGCTTCTCACCCTTCTCCCCTTCCCATCCCTCCCTCTTCCTCCTCTCCTCCCCTCCTTCCCTTTCGCTGCTGAGTCTCTTTATCCCCGAACCACGTTTCCTGCAGGAAGATGCTAGAAAGCCCTGGCTCCAAACCAGTGTGATCCTAATCTTCCCAGCAGACTGCCTGGAATGTAATTCATGAGCAGGGCTCTCCTGGCTTCTCCATCCTGCAACCTGGGCATGACATGCAGCCAGGGAAGGAGCTGGGGGGAACAGGAGTGGGACTGGCTTCCCTGGGCCACCTCACATTCTGCTCTGTCTGCCCATCAACTTCAGTTCCAGGTCCCTGGAACGCAGTTGTCCCTGAAACAGCAAAAGACTGCTTCCCTCTGTGGGCTGTGCAAAGCTCGGGGGCAGGATGGACCCCGTGGAGGCTGTGGGATTGGGCCAAGACGTTCATGCATGCGTTGATTCACTCACACATGCATTCATTCACTTGTGTACCTTCTACGTGTCCCGCCCCCCTGCTGGGAGGTGAGGATACCATTTGCAACACAAAGAGGCCAGTTCCTGTTCTTGGAGCTAACAGTCTGGTGAGGGACAGAGATAGTAATCTAATAGTTACTTAAGTTCTTCTTTTACGGGTGCCTGGCTGACTCAGTTGGTGGAGCATGTGACTTGATCTCGGGGTTGTGAGTTCGAGCCCCACATCGAGTGTAGAGATTCCTTAAAAATAAATATATGAAGTCTAAAAAAAAAAAAGATCTTTTAGATCTAAAGATCTGGGCTAAAGGAGAGGTACCTGGTGTCTTATAATACGGGGGCTCGACTTGGTCTGTGGGGGGCACACATATGGGGATCCACTCCCTCTTTTTTTGAGTGATAACAAATAATAATACCATTCACTGAGTGTTTATGACAGGCAGTTACAATCCCTTCTCTGCCATGACTTTTGATCTGATTTTTATTTGACGTGGGTTGACTTTAGATACCCCTCTACCAGCTGATATGATGGGGTTCTGGTGGCCCCCAAGAGTCCCCAAGGATGTACGCTACTGTCAGCTCTCAAGGCCGTATGTGTACTCGGAGTATGCTCCTCATCCTCTCGGACCCTTGCACCAGCACAGGCAAAGGCAATCCCCCATCCCCCCGCCCCCCCGCTGCTCTCCCCATCACTGTTCCAGGTTCAGGGAGGAGTGGCAAGATCAGAGGGGAGGTCCTGGGCTCTGCCACTGAAGGATTTGGGGCCAGCCTCGGTGCCCTCTTTGGGTCCCCGTTCCCACCTGTAAAATGGGCTACTAGGTTCCAGTGGGGCGATCCCACACAATTTGCTGTGAGAGTCCTACGAGGCAATTGCTATGAAAGGCGTTTATTGTTTCAGAAGCCCCGGGAGCAATCACCGTGCTGACTGCGGTCATCCCCAACAGGGAAGAGCCCCAAGAGCCCAGTCGCAGACGAGGACAGAGAGGTCCCCCTCCCCACGCCGCGCTGCCTTCTCAGCGGAGCGATGCTGCCACCTAGCGGTCATCTCGCTCCCCTCTCTGCGCGAAGCAGAGCTGAGCCAGAACGTGGCTTCCAAAGTCACCTGCAAAGCTCCCCGTGGCCAGGGTTTCTGTATCTGGTCACTGGAGGGCAAATATTGCAGTGGGGAAAGAAGGAAGTGAAGATATAAGGTCCCTGCCCTTAGGTAGAGCAACTGGTCCTCAGGCCCCTTGTTTCCTGCCATTGGATTTGGCCTGGCTGAGCAGAGGCCTGAGGCTCGCGGGGCATCCTCTGGGCCTCAGCGGCTGAATCCCTGTCACCGTCAAAGGCAAGAAACACATTCGTGTGAGACTGACCCTGTTTCTACTTCCTGTCTTCCTACAGCCTATTCTTTACGTCGCTTCAGAGTGATCCTTTTAAAAGTAAGTCGGATTAGGTCACTCCTCTGCTCAAAATCCTACAGTGGCTTTCACCCCACTTAGAGTAAAGCCAAAACCAGTGTCAAGGCCCCCAGTGACCCGCCTCTCAGACCTCGCTGCCCCTTGCACATTCCACTCCAGCCACACTGACGGGCCCCCTTGCCATTCATTACACAGTCATGCTTCTCCTGCCCCAGGGCCTTTGCACTTGCTGTTCCCTCTGCATGGCATGCTCTTGCCCACATGGCCTGCCCCTCATGTTATTCAGCTCTCTGCTTAAATATCACTTGCTCAGAGAAGTCTGCCCTAACTAAACTAGTAGCCTCCATGACTTTTCTTTCCCTTTTCCTACCTTACTTTCTCCCCAGGACTCAGAATATATTATAAACTTGTATGTGTATGTGGGACAGTGGGAGAAGACATAACTTCTACCTTCGGAAGTTTTCTGGTCTGAAGGG
Organism: Halichoerus grypus; assembly: GCF_964656455.1. Classification (NCBI taxonomy): domain Eukaryota; kingdom Metazoa; phylum Chordata; class Mammalia; order Carnivora; family Phocidae; genus Halichoerus; species Halichoerus grypus. The sequence goes on from NC_135716.1 coordinate 174,229,652, forward strand.
GGAGACATCACTCAGGTCCTCTAAGAATTCCCGGTCTGAGGGGGGAGACAGAGCTCCTGCCCTAGGGGATCTCCTACTCAGACAGGTGCCCCTGGGGGTACCTTGTTGGAGGTGGGAGCTGTAACCCCTGTACGAGGCACCTGGAGTGTAGCTCACAGGGAGGGGCGGCTGCTGGGATGACTCGACAGAATGTTGCTGTGAGCTTGTCAGCATGAGACAGCAATTTTCACATTCTCCCTACTGGATATCATACGAGAGGTGATTTAAAGGTCTCCACAAACTAGAATTCAGAAAACACAGACTCAAAAATAATGTACAATGGCTGTCCACAGCAGCTATGATTGGTATAAAAGCCACATGGGGAGAAGGGTCACAGAAACTATGCGAGAGGGTATCGATGGCAAGATTGTTCAACCACTGGAGGTCTCGGGAAACATACTTCCTGTCGGCAAGGGGCACACCCGGAACGTGGTAACATCTCTATCTCTCAGATCCCACAAGAGCAGAAGGAGTTGCGTATAAATAGCCAGACCAGGAGCACCTGACTCTTACCCAGTCTGTAGTCTAAAGGGACCGGGACAACAGAAATGTTAAGGTATCGTAAGACAGGAGAGCCTGCCTACGAGATCTAACTGAGGGAAGACAGTGGGACGCAGGAGTTTACATGGAGCTGAGCAGTCCTTCAAGTATCACGGTGCCCCAGGGGCAATTCTGACTGTCACAGAGCTCAGCGAGTGCTGTGGGTCCCACGGAGTCCATCTCTAGGAAACTCACAGTGAAGATGAGCTCCAGCCACTCACGCATGGCTGGCAGGGGACTGGGGTGTCCTGACTGCTGTTAAGTTTGGAACGGAGGTTAACACGAGAGTGGGGGATGGAGGGACAGAGAGAGGTATCTTGACAAGGTCAATGACAGTCATTTTGATGATGTTGGAGCCAATGCATCAGGCGCGCCTGGTTGGCTCAGAGTCGGTGACTCTGGATCTTGGGGTCATGAGTTCGAGCCCCATGTTGGGTGTAGAGTTCACTTAAAAAAAGAGACAAAGCAAAACTGATGCATCCAAGAAGAAGTGTCAGGACGGGACAGAGAAGAGTGTGTTTTGCTGAGTGCCTCATCTGTCGTGGCTGGGGACCAAAGAACGCCATTCAAAGTTGACAAATCAAAACAGAAGTCTAACACCATGGAACAGAATACAGGAAATCACCGAGAAAGGAAACGTTAGTGCCTCAAAGTGGGATGGTGGGGGAAGAGACAAGAAGAAACACGTTCATCTTCTCATTTCCTAAGACACGGTGAACCAAAAATATACAAAGTTATAGACAAACGAAAGTGCAAAGCTCCTTGTAGAGTGGAAGAATCGCATATAAAAGCAAAGAGAACAAGCTGCGTTACCAGAGATTTTAAAAAACTCCCTAAGGACAGAAGAGAATGTTAGACATGTCAATACGTGTACGTGGGTTTCTTCGCCTGGGTGAAGAAACGTGATCGGATTGGATTCCGCAGCCAAATACGGCTCCATGCCCCATGGACGAGGCAAACCTGAGCCGGAGTAATTCAGGAAGGAAGAGTAGTTGAAAGTAAAAGCTGAGCAGAGGTAACCTAGGCAAATGCAGATAAACGTCTTGCTATATATCATAGTCGACAATGTGGAGTTCAGTCCAGAAAAGTATTTAATGAGACAAAGAAAGGCACTTTGGAATAAACGAGTGTGTGAGCCCCGGTGGAGGGGGCAGGAGGGACGGACAGCGAGGCCCTGGGTAACATGGTGGGTGTGTCTATGATGGGGAAGTTACACGAAATGCACGGAGAAACACACCTCGATTCTCTTTCCTTATTAGGGTAAATAAAAGCTACAGAGAATCTTTGCAGCACCATGAATCACTCATCCATTGCCTGATGGTGAAGACAGTGTCACGTACTGGTGCCCCTCTTCTGGTGGCAATTCCTGTATTGTTGAGGGTAAGACATCCAACTCATAACAGAAAGACCCCCACGTAAACTGGCTTGGAGAACAGAAGTCTACCTGCCTCCCCTGTAGGTGCTGTGAGGTGAGCTGCTTCGTGACCTAATCTAATTACAAGGGAGGCTGGGGGAAGTCATCTTGCCATGTGCCCAGGAGGAAGGGAAGAACGGATTGGAGCAGACAGCTGGTGGAGAGGACGTGAGTACCAGCGCTTTAGGAACTATTTGGTGGTATCTGCCAAAACTCATATACATATACCCCATGACCCAGCCGTGCTACTCCCAGGAGGGCCCAGCGGAAATGAGCTCACATTTGCACCGAAAGACGGGGGGCTAGAATGTTCATAGCAGCACGATCCCCGCTGGCCCTAACCTGGAAATAACCCAGATAGCCATCAGAAGCAGGACGCTTGTGCACATTGTAACATAGCCATGCGGTGACAAACTATATGGTAATGAACATGAACCAAGTAATAGCGTGAATGGATCCCACCAGCACAGTGTGGAAGGAAGCTAGATACCAAAGAGTAGGTACAGTGTGATTTAAATTACAATATCTGAAGCTTGGAAATGCTCCTGACAGCCGAAGTGGGGAAAGTGGCTCCTTTGGGGAGGGTGGGTGTGGAGGAGGGGGCAGGAGGGGGGCTCCTGGGGCCCTGGCCATTTTCTACTTCTCAATCTGGGTGGCAATTTCACGGGGCTGTTCGCTTCTAGAAAAGTCATCGAGCTGTACCCTTAACGATTTATGACTTTTCTGGATATATGTTTTATTTCAATAAGTGTTTTAATGAACAAAATTACAGAAGGACAAAAAGATTTGTACAAGTGGAAAGAAAGGGGAATCAACCCCATGAAATTTTAATTCTCTCTCAGCTCATTGATAAACGTACTTTGATCCTGGGAAAATTATCAATAGTTTTTGCTGAACTGGGTATGTTTATCCTAATGGTCCTATGAAACATTAATCAATAAGCACAGCGAGGAAAACTCTAGAAAAAAGAGAGTACGTATGGAAAGGACTAACCATAGTATGAAGCGTCAATCATCAAAACAATGTGGTTTTCACTCATGAATTCTCAAATGGACCAATGAAATAAAATGGAAAAACCAGAAAGAGACCTAAATTCAGATGGGCATTTAGTGTTTGATAGAGTCACCAGCCCGAACCGGTGAAGACAAGCTGAATTATACAACAAACGGTGTGGGACAACTGGAGAGCCACCTAGAAAAAAAAATCTGGCTTCCTATTTTAAACTAAAACAAATTACACAGGAATCTGAAAATGAAGTCATAAATGTTTTAGAAACAAACATGGATGGATTCCTTTATGACTTCCAAGTGCGGAGACTTTCTAATTATAACTCAAAAATCTAGAAGCTATTAAAAAGACTGATTCATTTACTTACATAAAAATAAGGTTAAAAAGGGGCACCTGGGTTGTGGCTCAGTCAGTTCAGTGTCGGACTCTTGATTTTGGCTCAGGTCATGAGCTCAGGGTCATGAGATCGAGCCCTGCATCGAGCTCACGTGCTGGGAGTGAAGTCTGCTTAAAATTCTCTCTCTCTTCTTCTCCTTCTGTCACCTCCACCTCTGCAGATTTACCTGCACACACATGACATGGTTGTTCACCACTGCATTGTTTACAACAGCAAATGGTTGGAAACAGTACAGTCATGCCCAGCAATAAAAGACTGATTCGTTAAACTATGGTCCATCCATACAATGGAATGCCACTGTCAAGTGAAAAAAAATTAAGAGGAAAGACAGTGTTTTCAATATTTTACATTTTGTGCCAAAAGGCGGACGGCCAAGAATCTATGTTCTTATTGGTGTGGGTATTCAGAAGAAATGTTGTAGAGATACATGAGAAACTGTGAACAGGGGTCCCCTGCAGGGGAGGGGTGCTGAGAATGGGCGGATGGGGGACAGGGTGCAGGGAGAACTTTATACTATATGCATTTTTATGTCTTTTGGTTTTTGAAGCATGTGAATGTATTAGTGATTCAAAAATTAAAATGAAATGAAATTTACAATAAAACTGCCCAAGGACCCACATGATGCTTCATACACTCGTCTCTGTTCTCAAACGCACCCTCTCTGATACGTTTAAAAATCCAAATCTTTTTTTTTTTTTAAAGATTTTTTTATTATTTATTTAACAGAGAGAGAGACAGCGAGAGAGGGAACACAAACAGGGGGAGTGGGAGAGGGAGAAGCAGGCTTCCCGCCGAGCAGGGAGCCCGATGCGCGGCTCGATCCCAGGACCCTGGGATCATGACCTGAGCCGAAGGCAGACGCTTAACGACTGAGCCACCCAGGCGCCCCAAAAATCCAAATCTTGAGAGTGGTTTCTGTCTGGCTCAGTTACCGTCTTCCCACAAATTGGAAACCTGCATTGATTCCCAGGATCCTTGTTGGATTAACCAGGGATCTGGCTGTGGTCAGTTCTGGCCACTGCTTCTGCTCTCCCTCTATTCCTCCCTCCACCTGCTCAGGCCTCCCCCCATCTCCTTCCCCTGCCTGGATCCCCAGAACATGCCCTTTATTTTAGTGTCTGTGGGATGTGGACTTTTCATACCTGCACCTGTCTGGGCAATGGGGCTGCCCACTGGAGGATGCTTACACACACACTTGGGCTGGGGATACTGGGAAAAAGACGCCCTCTGGTTCACACAGGGTATGAACAAGGACGCCTATAACTGCTGACCCACTGCTGGCCCCCATTGGGGATCACGTGGGTTGCCGGCTTTAGGGAGAAGGCCTCACTTCAAAAGGCAGAGAGCAAAGATGGAAAGAAACCAGTTTCTTGGTCATACCCCTGAGTTGCCGCTGGATCAAACCTGGCCTGACCAGACCTAATACCAGGCTACACAGTTATGGGAGCCAATGGATTCCCTTTGTGGTTTGAAATCAGATTGAACTGAGTTTCCCGAAAGCATCCTCAGAAAGCATCTGACATTATTACTCCCATTTACAGCCAGAGAATGCGAGACAGAACAACCCAAGCCTGTTGGTCATCTGAGTGGGCCTGGACCAGGTGTGTGTCCAGCGCTGGGCCATGGGCTGTTTTAGCAACGATGACCATAGTTCTGGCCTGGCCGGGCAGGGATGCCCTGTAGGCTGCACTTCCCCCTGGCCTGAGTCTGGAAACAGCTGTGATGCAGTGGATTTCTACCAAAAGGGGTTGCACTGATTAACCTGTAAGCCCCCCGAGGAAATCCCAGGCTTTGAGGTGGAGGTTGGGGTTACGTGGGGCCTGGTGAATCCCTGAGAGTCTGTAGGTGCCCCCTCCTTAGACCTCTCTAGTTCAGGGGCATCTCTCTGTAGCTTGGGGCTGCTCGACACAGGGCTGTTTTTTTATTTTTTAAAAGATTTTATTTATTTATTTGACAGAGAGAGAGAGAGAGAGCACAGCAGGGGGAGCGGCAGGCAGAGGGAGAAACAGGCTTCCCTCTGAGCAGAGAGCCTGATGGGGGCTCGATCCCAGGACCGCAGGATCATAACCTGAGCCGAAGGCAGACGCTTAGTGACTGAGCCACCTGGGCGTCTCCCGGACTGTTTTTTTAAACAGCTTTATTGGGATATGACTGATACACAGTAAACTGCACATATTTAAAGTGTACCATTTGATAAATTCTGACGTACGTGGACATTGTTGAAATCATTACCAAAATCACACTCATCACCCCTAAAATTTCCCTGTGCCCATTTGTCGCCCCGTGTCCTCCAGCCGTCACCTGGCAACTGCTGATCTGTTTCCGTCGCTAGAGATGAGCTTGCATTTTCTACATTATCTATAAATGGGACGGTACGGTACGTGCTCATTTAGTCTCGCTTCCCTGTGTAGTATAACTGTTTGGAAATTCATCCACGTTCTCATGTCTATGAATGGTTGTTCCTTGTTGCTGCTGATGACCCTCTGTTGCCATCTGGTGGGTACGCCACAATCCCTCTCTTCCATTCACCTGGTGATGGGCATGTGGGTTGTTTCCAGTTTGGGGCTAGTTAAATAAAGCTTCAACGTGCATGCCTGCCCGTGTGTGTGTGTGTGTGTGTGTATGTGTGTGTGGACATTGGCTTCCATTTCTCTTGGGTAAATACCCAAGGCTGGATCGTGTAGTAGGTATAAATTTAACTTCAAAGAAACTGCCAAATCTTTACAAAGTGGCTGTTCATTGCGCTCCCGGCAGCAGGACACGAGGGTGCTGGGTCCTCCACCTCCTCCCCAGCACTGGGTCCGCTCAGCCTTTTTGAACTGTGCTCATTCGAACAGGCATCCAGGGACATCTCTCGGTGGTTTTCCCTGGTGTTTCTCTGATGACAAAAGGAGGTTGAGCCCCTTTCCCTGTGCTTGTTTGCCATCGGACTATCTTCTTTGGTGAAGTGTCTTGTTTTCATCTTCTGCCTGTGTTGAAAATTTAATTCTGTGCTATTTTTGACCTCGGACAGATGGCTGTGGCAGGACTGAGACTTCCCCAGCAATGTGGCCCCTTCTCTCCCTGCTGGCCACGAGCCTTCCACATTGCTCTTGCCCGCCCACCCCACCTCTACCCGCTCCGTAGATCCATCAGGACAGAGAGGGTCGATCTCCACGCTCCTGATCATCTTTCCCAGCCTTGCATTCCAGGATGCTCCAACCTCGGCTCACGTTCTGGCTCTACCTCTCAGACACCAGGTAGCTATGTGACACTGAACAAGTTGCTGCCCCTCTCTGAGCTTTAGGTGCTGCTTGGAACACAGACAGATTACGTTGGGTCACTCCTTGGAAACTTCCTGGCTTTGCCACTTACCAGCTGTGACCTTGGGCAAGTTACTTAACCTCTGTGCATTCGTTTTCCATCTCAATGTGGGGGTGATGATATGGTAGCGCCTGTCTCACGGGGTTGCCATGACGGCCGTGGGAAATGATGCACGTGGAGCCTTTAGAACAGAGCCAGCACATAGTAAGTGCTCAGTAAAACTCAGCTCTTCTTCAGCAGGCTAAGATTGAGCCCCAACAGCCCAGCTGTTCAGCTCATTCCAAACCTGAGCTTTTGTGCAGGGTATTCCTTCTCAAGAAGCTCCCCTTACGCTTTTGGCCAATCCCTTGCTCAAAATACAGGGCAATGTTCACCTCCCCCATGGAGCCAGCCATGATTAACCCCAAACTCTTGTCCAAACCTGAGCTCACGTGGCCCAGACTCCATTTCCTGGGCCTTTGTTTGGCTTTGTCTATCTGTAGCTTTGTTTTAGTGCGATTTCCATCTTGGTGTCCAGCCTCCTTCGAGGCTGAGGCTCGCAAATGCAGAAGCTTGGTTTCTTGCATCTAACTGGGGCTCCCTGAAGGTAGAGGCTCAGTCCTTCCCATCCGCCTGGGGGCTCTCACTGGAAAGGGGCCATGCTGGCATACTTGGCCTGGGCCAGTTCCCAGTGTTGGCCAGAGGGTTTGTATAGTCCTTTCCTGATGGCATGTCTTAGAGCCTTGCTGCATCAACATCCTGGGGCCCCAGAGGAGACCCCGACCGGAATTGCACTCATGTCTTGGCTCTGCCCTCGGCCAGAGCAGCTCAGCCCAGCTGCCTCAGGGCTCCCAAAGGGGCCCGGGCTGAGCCTGGGAGCGAAGGCAGCTTTGACAGAAGGCCGTGGAGATGGCAACTAAGTGCTTTCCAATGCCAGGAACAAACCCTGTATTGGGGGCCAGAAGAATGGGACCTCTTAGGAAGAGCAAATGCTTTCCCCAGGGTCTCTAAATGGGTCAATACGTCTCTGGGAGGCAGGTCTGGAGGGAAGCTGCTTGGGTGGCCTGGGAAGCAGCGATGAGCTTCTCCAAGACCCCAGGGCCCCTGTTCGGCTCATCATGGACCTGGTGGAGTGGGAGCAGGCAGTGTTCTGGACCACTGCCTCTTTGGAGAGAGAAGCATCATGGCCACGGACAGCAGGGCATGGACTAACGTGGGCAGCACTGGATTAGGGGCCAGATGTGGGTTGGCATTCCAGGGACAAGCTGGGACTCCTTGGGAAATTCAGGCTGAGAACATTATTATGGGAAAGGACCTCAGAGAAAGTTCTATGATGTTCTGTTACTTACCAACTGTGTGACTTTGGACAAGTCACTAAACCTTTCTGAGCTTGTTTCCTCATCTATGAGATGGGAATAACACTAGCGGTGACTTTAAAGAGTCGATGTGGGGAATAATACATGTTAGGTAGTATTATTGTACACACCTCTTATTTTACAGATGAGGAGACTGAGGCTCAGAGAGGGGCAGTAACCTGCTCACATTTGCTCAGCAAGTCAAGCGTTGCTCGTAGGTCTCCTGACTGGAGTTCCACAGGAGTAAGGGTTGGGAGACTGTTGAGGGGTAGACTGATGTAGCAAGAGTGCACAGCCTCCGGGTCCAGGGGCAAATCCTGGCTTTGCCAAGCTGTGTGACTTTGGGAAAGTAACTTGACATCTATGAAATTATTTCTCTGATTTGGAAATGAGGGGGAGGGGCGGTCCTGAGAACCAAACTGCAGAGTTCAGGGATGAAAAGGAAAGAGACCAAATGCCCTGACAGTGCTGGGGATGTGGGTGGAAGAGAGGCTGGAGCTGGAGGCAAGGAAGGTAAAAGAAGGAGTCCCCGCAGACAGAAATCCCACCCTGCCCATGAGCAGCGAAGCAAGTTCCAAGGTGTGGTCTAAGGACTCATGGGAGAGGCTCAGGGATCTTGCAAACACTGGTCATTCTGCCCAGGACACTCTTTCCTTCCCTCTTCCCCTAGTTGACTTTTGCTCTTCCTTTAGATCTCAGCTCGATCACCACCTCCTCCAGGAAGCCCTCTCTTACTTCCCCTACCAGGCCAAATCCTCTTATTGTGGGCTTTCTAGTATTTCTAGTGTGTTCTACTTCCTTCCAGTAAACCAGTTTTATAGTTTAATAACATTGTTGTCATAATTTTTTAAACTATTTTTGCGATTTTTCGATTAATGTTTGGCTCTGCCACTTGGCTGTGAGTCCGGTGAGGACCTCAGTGTCTGACTTCCCTGACTTATCAGAGCCAAACCACCCTCATTGACTGACCCGCCGAAGGAAGGGACAAGCTCTTGAGTGGGCGGTGCTGCCCAAAATGCTAGTGGGGGTGCAATTTTACAAGGCACATGAATAAAAGTTTTGAAACTGTGTATTTAGTATTTATTTTAAAGTGTATTATAGGGGGCCCCTGGGTGGCTCAGTCAGTGGAGCGTCTAACTCAGATCATGCTCTCGGGGTCCTGGGCTCCCTGCTCAGCATGGAGTCTGCTTGTCTCCCTCTCTCTCTCTCTGCCCTTCCTCTCAGCTCACTCTCTCTTTCTCTCTCTCAAATAAATAAATAAATCTTAAAAAAAACAAGATAAAGTATGAAAAAACACAATGGCACATCAGACCTGGGATTTCACAGGAATTATTGTCTAGGATGAAGCTAAGTAAAACAGTGAGTTGATGTAAGGAACAATGTATGGAGTCAATCATTATTGAGCTTGGGTAGCAAACAGTTTGTAGCAAAAACTGAAGGTGGCGTGGAAGGGTCTGAGTCTGGGTTTCAAAACCCAGCCCATGTCCTATCCTGCTTGTGTGGCCAGCGACAGAGCTGCGAAAGGACACGAGGTGGCGCCAAGACCCCACCTGTCTCAGGTGTGGGCTGAATCTTGTCTTCTTTGGCCCTGGATGTCTGTGCCCCTGAGGAAGTCACTCCAGGGCAGGGGGCTCCACTGTCCCCCTGGGGTGACCTGGAGTGGGAGCAGAGCCTTATCAGACCCTGGGGGTGGGGGTGGGGACTGCCCTGGCTGCCTCATCTCCAGCATTGCAGGCATCCCCCTATTGCCCCTCCGCAGGGGCCTGGACGGAGAGTCCCGTGCTGGGGAGTGAGTGGGAGCCTTGGGAGGATGAGCAGCCCAGACCGGCAAGAAGGGAAGCCTTCAGTGTAATGTAACGGGCTGTGGTTGGAAATGCGGGAGGTTGAAGTCTGGCTCTGCCCCTTACCAGCTGTGTGACCTTGGGCCAGTTACTTAACCTCTCTGTGCTTTGCTTTCCTCACCTGTAAGTCAGGGAAAAGAATACAGCGTACCTCCCATAAAATCACTGGGCAGATTAAATGAACTGATAGGGGCTTGGCACCATGCCTGGTAGAGAAAGTGTTCAGCCATGTCTGGGTGCACGGGGAGTGCTTGCCGAATGAATGCGTGGAGGGGTGCTGCTGAAGGCAAGGCGGGCAGTGTGGTGCTGGTTGGGTTCCGATCCCAACCTCGTCCGTCCCTAGAACAAGTGTGGGGGGGTCATGCCAGGGTGGGGTCACGTCTGGGTGGCCTGCGTTGGTGCACACACATTGTGCCACGTTTCTCCTTTTCCATCCGTGCAGCCGGGGCCGGGGACTGTGTGTGGCTCTGAGGATAAAGGTAGGGACACTGACTTGGGTATGTGGGGTGAGGTCCTTCAGTGCTCTGACCTTTAGTTTGTCATCCGTCAGCGTCACACGGGGGCTGTGATATTAACCTTATGGGGATGCCGTGATGCTCCCAGGTCACCCAGCCACCTGGTGGGTATGGCCAGGGGTAGCTTTCCTTCCCTGGTCCTCCCCGGCCAGGGCCTTCCTTGGGCAGTGAGGCAGGGATGGGAAGTGGGGCAGGGGGGGCGACAAAGAGGGAAGAGGCACAGGAGTCCAGTACTGCCGCAGCTCAGGCATACCCCCCGCAGCCTGTTGCCTCTTCCCCCAGGAAAGCCCATTCATTCTCAGCTAAAGGAGGCAGGGATGTGTGGCCGTGACCACAGCGTTTTTATGAGTTTATAAACTGCTGAAGACAGGGCTACTCTGAGCTCTGGGCCATTAATGGGCCATCAATTCATGCTCCAGCTCGTTTTATGGGGTGCTGGGCTGCCAGGTGTCGGCCCCCTTAACTACCCTCTGCCCGAGGCCCCGTGCTCATCTCTCGTGGCGTCTGGATACCAGCACCACCACTCACTGCGAGGTGACATGGGACTGCCATGTCCCTGAGTGAGTGGGGAGAGAGAGACTTCAGTTTTCAGTCTCAGTTGAGTTAACTCTGAAATGGGAATAATCGTGCCCCCCTTCAGAGGGGCAGGGAATAAAGCACTACCCCATCTGCTGGGGAGTCGGGTCAGTGCCCTACCTTCCAAACTTCTGCAGGTTCTGACTGCCTCTCCCCACCTCCGCGGGGACCACCCTGTCTCTGCCACCATCGTCTTGCTGCCCTGCATTGCTGGGCAGCCTCCTCACACTGCTCTCCCTGCTTCCACCCTCCAAGCCTACTCCCCACGCAGAAGGACCAGAAGGACCTTTTTAATATGTGAGTCACATCCTGGTGCAGCTCCACTCAGTACCCTGCAGTGGCCCCAGCATGGAGCCAAAGCCCTTACAAGGCCCTGTCTCCTGCTACTTCTTCCCTGTCCCAGACACTGGCTTTTTTGCTATTCTGGAACGTGGCATCTTCTTCCTGCCTCAGGACTTTTGCACAGGTCACACCTTCTCCATATACCTGCTTTGCTCATTCCCTCACCTCCTCTAAGTCTTTGCTAAAAGTCACCTTTCCAGAAGGCCCACCCTGACCACTTTATTAAAAATGGAAATTCTCCTAACAATATCCATCCTCTTTCCCTATTTGGTTTTCCTTTTTCTATAGTGCTTACCACCTACGGTCTAATGTACTTATTTATTACTATTATTATCTTATCATTATTTGTTATATTATTATTATTTTAATTTTCTTCTTTGAAAATCAGCTCCACAAGGCCAGGGATCTTTGTTTTTGTCATCGCTCTCTCCCAAGTGCTTTGCAAAGCGCTCAGCACATAGTAGGCGCTCGAGAAGCACTTGCTGAATGCACACATGGCAAGTCCCTAGCGCTGTGCCTGAGACACAGTGGTAACAGTTGTCATTTTGAGTCCCGGGAGATGAAATGATTTTGAGTAAAGCTGTGGAGCCCGATTCTCTGAAGTCGTGTGCTCATGATGACAGGTGCCTGTGCAGGGGGCCATCAGGCAAAGGTGACAGTGACGATCAAAAGCCACTTCCCAGTGATCAAAAGACAGGTCCATTTCCCACTGATCCCTGGATGACAGGCCATCCTTTCTCTGCAGCCTGGAAGCAGCTCAGAGTTGGGAACAGAGGGGGAAGCAAAGTCCAGAGAGTTTGGGAGGCTCTTGTGTGGCTGAGGGCATCAGACCCAGCCTCTCAGCTGTGGACCTAGAGGGCAGACCGTCTGAGTTCACCGAGCCCTGAGACCAGCCCCACTGTTCAGTCCACACCAGACTCAGCCTTGGATGCTGGTGTCCAGGGGTACAGGGAGGTGTCTTAGAAGGGGTGCATACACTTGGGGATTTAGCTGTTATACGGGGCACAGAAAGCCTAGGTGACTTGCCCGTAGTCACGTGCTTGGGAATTAGAGGGGTCTGCTTTGTTCCAGGTTTGTCTGATTCTTAAGGCTGTTCTCACCTACTTTTTTGTTTAAGTGTGGGAATCAGCCCAGTACATGGACCCTGGGGCGTTCTTGAAATATGTGTGAAGGACCAATAATTGGAGAATGTGGGCTGGTCACATGTGGCTTCACTTTCGTCCAGGGCCTGTCAGGGAGACAGGTGGGGCCAGGGGGCCAGAGGCACCTTTCTGAGACCCGTGGGCTCTGGTTAGCTGAGATGTGGGAAAGGAAGCCCAGGAGTGAAAAGCCTGGCTGCTCCGCGGGAAGCCTGCTTCTCCCTCTGCCTCTCCCTCTGCCTCTGCCTCTGTCTCTCTCTCTCTCTCTCTCAAATAAATAAATAAATAAATAAATCTTAAAAAAAAAAAAACCCAATCTACGGCAGCTGGGACTCCTGGGTCTCCTGTCCCCCACGCTGACTGGCTTCCCCTCTCCCTGCCAGGACCTCTTTCTGTCTGGAGGGAGTGGGATAAAGGGAGAAGGCCAAGCCTCTATCTCTCCCTGTCATGCTCTCACTGCCCTCTCACATCTTCCCCCTCCTTGGCCCCCCATTTCCCTATATTCTGTCTGTTCCCTTGGCCGGGGACCGGCCCACCGCCATGCCAGGGACCTGAGCTGGAGACCCAAGCCAGTGACCATCAGGGGGCAGCAGAGCCAAAGGCCTGGGTGCGGCTGGGTCTCCCAGCCATTCTTGCAGAGCTTGATGCTGTTCCCCCCTGTAATGGGGTGTCCTCGGTGTCCCCAAGGGTGGCTCAAGAGAGTGCTAGTCCTGCTTCTGTGTGACCTTGGGTGCGTCGCCCCTCCCCAGGCCTCCCAGAGCTCAGTTTCCCCATTGTGCTGGGAGATGGTAGGTTCATTAGTTTCTGACCTGTATTAGTCTCAGAGGCTGCTGAGAGAAGGCAAGGTGGTGACCCCCACTTCTAGGGCCGTGTGGAACTTCCAGACATGCTCTGTCTTGCCCCCAGGAGCCCTGCCCCTGCAGAGCTGAAGCCTTCCCCAGCCAGTGTCATAACCTGGCCTGCCCCTACCTCCTCCGGGGGTCTCCCCCACCCCACCCCCAGCGGCCTCCTGAGGGACCAGCGTGCAGCAGAGCTTCCAACAGCCACATCTCAGAGTTCCCCCAGAGGCCCCGGGACAGTGTGGAAGCCAGCCCCAGTGATACTGGATCGTCATTTGCATGCACGGTTCATCCTGCACTATCCCTTCTCAGGCGACATCTCCTGGGCCTGAGGGCCGGCCTGGCCCAGGAGAAGAACAGCATGCTGCTTGCAGTTCCCAAGCCCAGGTTCAAATGCTCTTCCTCTGAGCTCCGATTGCCTTGTCGGCAAATGGAAAGACCCTCTGCCTCCTTCACTGAGGGACTCTCTCATTCGGCAAATGTTTATTCAGCGTCTACCCGAAGGCAGGTGCGGGTCTAGGCCCTTGGTCGGCCCGGGGCCCTGCCTGTCACAGAACTTACATGCTGGGGGGAGGCAGGCAATGAACAAGTCATCCGATGTCTCAGTAAGGTGACCTCAGATGTCAGGGTGTGCTCTCAGCCTCTCAGCAGAGATGCCCAGCAATGGGGCACTCCTGCCCCCATTGGACACATGAAGAAACTGAGGCCCGGGGGGAGGGGAGAAATGACCTGTCCCAATCAGGCAGCTGGAGAATGGAGGTGCTGGGATTTAGCTCTGGCCTGGCCTTATCCCAAAGGTGGAGAGTTTGCCCTTGACACTGTGGGGACCCTGGTGACTGCAGGAGGCCAGGGAGTGACAGTGCTGAGGTGGCCTGAGGACGCCCAGGAGCAACTCCGTCTCAGGGTATCAGATCGGGCGGTGGGCCAGACATTATCTGCAGCCAGTTCTCCCCGAATCCCAGTGATGGGGCTGCCGGGAGATCCCACCTATTTTATGGATAATGGAACTATGACCCCAGGGCCTGCGGGGGTCTCAGGGCCAGCCAGTGACAGCAGTGCCCTCACGTGGGCAACCTGGGGCGCCTTCCCTCCCTGACCTCCCCTGCACCTCTGCAAGAGCTCCTCCCCACTCAGGACTCTCCCACCGCAGTCCAGCTGCCTGCTTCTCTGGCTGTAACTCAGGACCAGGACATTGAGAAGCAACTCGGGACCCTTCAAGTCACTCTCAGCAAGCAGGAGCCACCTGCTAGAACCCTTGTCTTTCAAGGTTCAGAGAGAAATAAAAATAGATGGGAGACTGGGAGCGTCATCATCCCCTTCCTCTGTCATTCCCACGGCTGGCTTCGCTGGGCTCCTAATCTGTCATGCTGTCACCAGGATGTGGTGGCAGATGTGGGCCGTTTGGGGCGCCTGTCCCTGGCCCCGAGAAGCTTGTGGAAGTGATCGGGGCCAGCTCTCACCTTGACCAGAAGGGGGCTGGGGCGTCCAGGCGGGGGTCTTACCTGCGGGGTCTAGAAAGCACACAGCCCCAGCCTTGGAAGCTTCCGTCAACAACTTCACACCTGCTCATCAACAGCCATTCGGAGGCACGTATCCATAAAATAGGTGGGGTCTCCTGGCAGCCCCATCACTGGGATTCGGGGAGAACTGGCTGCAGATAATGTCTGGCCCACCGCCCGATCTGATACCCTGAGACGGAGTTGCTCCTGGGCGTCCTCAGGCCACCTCAGCACTGTCACTCCCTGGCCTCCTGCAGTCACCAGGGTCCCCACAGTGTCAAGGGCAAACTCTCCACCTTTGGGATAAGGCCAGGCCAGAGCTAAATCCCAGCACCTCCATTCTCCAGCTGCCTGATTGGGACAGGTCATTTCTCCCCTCCCCCCGGGCCTCAGTTTCTTCATGTGTCCAATGGGGGCAGGAGTGCCCCATTGCTGGGCATCTCTGCTGAGAGGCCGAGAGCACACCCTGACATCTGAGGTCACCTTACTGAGACATCGGATGACTTGTTCATTGCCTGCCTCCCCCAGCCAGGGCTCGTCCTCATGCGCTCACTCACACGTTTGTTCACTCCTTATCAGAGGGATAACAGGGCCAGCATTCCGCGCTCACGTGCTTTACCGAGATCACAGGGTTGTTGGGAACGTCAAATAGGTGACTTAATGCACCGAAGTCACTCGCCACAGTGTCCAGCCGCTTCGGGAAGATTTGTTACAAACGTGCTCATCCTCATCCCTCCCACACAGCCACTGCGACGGATGAAGCTCTATGTGTTGGTTGGCAGGTGTTTTTGCAACAAATGCATGGCTGCTTCCTGCGCACGTAAATTTTAAAATTCTGGTAGACATCTCATTGAGGGATAATGTACCTACAGGAAGGTGCACGGGCCCTAGGTGTGCAGCTTGAGGACTTTTCCTGAAGGGGACTCACCGAAATAACCAGCCTGGGCTTGAGCGACAGAGTGCGCCCCGCCCCGCCCCGCCTTGCCCCCTCCCAGGATGCGCGTGTATTTTTGATACATCTCTCTTTCTGACTCTCACCTGGGTCTCCTGGCACCGTGCTGTTCGGATGCACCTGCCACGGGCTGCACCCCACTCGCTCTCCTTCTTTGATTCCTGAATGGATCGGGCCGGTTCCGACACCCAGCCCTCTGCCCTCGCTGTTTCTCGGCCTTTCCGTGTCTCACTCTTTTCCTTGGACAACCTCCTGTCCCCCGTCTCTCTGATCCCCACCTGCTTCTCATATCACGCTGCTGTGTCTTCCCTTAATAGCGCCGTCGCTGTCCTAGTATGAAATCACCTTGATTAGCAACCTCCCTCCCTCTTTACTGTCTGTCCCCTCCACCTGGATGTTTGCGGGAGGTGGGGTCTGTGACTTCCTCGTCACGACTGCATCCCCAGCGCTCTGGGCAGGGCCTGGCACACTGTCAGGGCTCAGTAAATATTTGCTAAGTGAACGAATTGTGTGCAGTAAGCTACCGTCACGGCAGGCCCTGGCTTGTGCTGGCCCAGGCTGGCACTAACTTAACTCTCTGTGTGTCTCTGCCTTCATCCGCCTTGCCAGCTCCCCGAGGCCCGAGCCAGGCCAGTTCTCAGCTCCTGCTAGATCCATCCCCGGATCAGCGGACCTGCCTTACAGGTGTTTGGTTAACCTTGTTTCGAACCAGACACGCCGGAGAGAAATACATTTTAAAACCACGTGCGATTTAAAGAGAATTTAATCTGCATGTCTGGGATTCATTAACACGTAGATCATCAAATTAGGGTTTGCTCACAGCTGTTTGACATTCGAAGGGCCTTCTGAGTATCTTTAATAAGTGCCTTTAAATATTATTTTTTCTCATAATTTCAGGGCTGGGTTTTGAGCATGCTGCTCTCTGAATGGGAATGTGACCCAGGAGGCGGGGGATGTCAAGACCCGCTCCCGTGAGCATGTTGCTAGCTGCGGGGACGTTGGCACGGGGCCTTCAACGTTCCCCTGCTCTTTTCTGCTCCCTGGCCAGAGCCATGTGTCAAAGCAGCCCTCTCTCTGTGGTGGACCCACTTGTGTGGCTTTCTTCTCTTGGGGATTGTGCTTGTGATGTCCACCCCTCACTATGCTCCAGGGGTCGGCAGGGAACTCAGGCTGACCATTGAAAGCATAGCCTTCCTTGGCTGCAGGGATGGACCGCAGTGTGGCTCCATGGCCCAATGCCCCAGTCCGAGGCTATGAGATGGGAGGGGACTGGGCTGTGCAGAGAGACCCCTCTCTTCTCTGCTGGTCCTTGAGACCCAGAGCTGAAGGCCTGGAGCATGGGGCCACCACGTGGGGCCAGAGAATGACCCAAACATTGGAAAGCAAAGCTGAGAGGTGAAGAAGCCTGGACTAAATTAGCCCTGTCATGGGTTGTAATGCGCCCCCCCCCCCCCCCCGCCCCTATTCATATGTTGAAGTCCTAAGCCCCAGAACCTCAGAATGTGACCTTATTTGGAGGCGGGGTTGTTGCAGATATAATTAGTTGAGGTCATACTAGAGTAGGGTGGATCCTTAATCCATCCAATGTGACTGGGGTCCTTATAAAAAAGGGATGTTAGGGGGCACCTGGCTGTCTCAGTTGGTAGATCGTGGGACTCTTGATCTCGGGGTTGTGAGTTCGAGCCCCACATTGGGTGTCTAGATTACTTAAAAATAAAAAAAAAAAAAAACCTTTTCTTTTTTTTTTTCAAAGGGATGTTGGGAGATGGGAACACACAGAGTGAAGACACAGGTTGAAGAAGTCCATCTATAAGCCAAGCAGTGAGGTCCAGACCAGATTCTCCCTCATGGCCTCAGAAGGACCAACCCCCCAAGCATCTTTATCTTGGACTCTGGGCCCCCAGAACTGTCAGACAATACATTCCTGTTGTTTCAGCCCCCAGGAGGTAGTACTTTGTTAGAGCACCCGGAGCAAACGAATGCAAGCCCCCCTTTGAGCGGATTAGTTATGAGAACCAATATATCCTTCTTCTTTCTTCTTTTTTTCCTTAAGCCAGTCTCAGTTCAGTCTATCATTATATATGAGGGTAAAAGACTTCACTTCGACACTGCTGTTCTGCTTAGAATCTGCTTACGGACCGTGCTTCAGGTATCCGTTACTGTATAAATACACAACACGCTGAGTGGCATAAAACAAAACAATCACTTATTTTGCTCGTAAGATGCTATTTAGGCAGGACGTGCCGGGGGGACCTGGGCTGGCTTGTCTGTGCTCAGCAGGGCTTCAGCAGGTGGCTCAGCTGGGGATGGAGAACCTGCTTTCAGGATGACTCACCTGGCCGGCAGGCTCTGGGATCCTCTCACCGGGGCTCCCTCCTTTCTGGGATCCAGGCGGCTGGGACCCAAGAGCAAGTGTCCCAAGACAGCACGGTGAGTGCGCGGCGTTGCTGTGATCTACCCAGAAGTCATTCAGCATTACTTACAGCGTACCCTGTTCACCGAGGCGGTCATAAAGGTCCACTTGGGTTCCAGGGGAAGGGACACAGACCCCACTGCTCCACGGGAGGAGAGTCAACATCGCCTGGCGGGAAGAGCGTGAGGAACGGGAGAGATTTTTGTGTCCGTCTCCGGAAAACGCCATCTGCCGCAGGTCACAGCCTCTGTGATCCCATTTCCATGAAAGTCAAGAAAAGGCAAAACGAATTGCTAGTGACAGAAGTCAGAGTAGTGTTACCTTTTGGGGGAGGTAGTGCTGACTGGGAAGGGAAACTTCTGGGTGCTGGAAATGGCCGGGGCCTGGATATGAGGGCACCTTTTATGGGCGCAGGTGCTCACTCAGGTTCCACATCTGTATGCACTTTATACTTCGGCTGAGAACATTTTTAAAGGATGTGACACGGGATCTGACTTCGTTAACCCAGAGGGGAGAGTCCTCGGCCGGCTCCCATCATCCAGGCAGCTCGGCTGGCACATGAGGCCCATCCAGCGCCCACTGTCTTTTCTGGTTCTTTCTCTCCTCACCCCAACTGTGACTGCTGCAGATGCATGAGTGTCTCCAGCTGTGGGGAAGACGGTAGGAGAGTGTTCCAGAAGGAAGGAGGAGCACGTGCAAAGGCCCAGAGTGAGGAAAAGGTTGGGGGGGATTATTGTGGGGGGCAGAAGTGAGGGGAGATGAGGCAGGGGTGACGGGCAGGGCTCACGCAAAGGCTCCAAGCAAGGGTGGAACCCCACTAGGTTTCCCTTTCTGGAAGTGCAGAATCCCAGAGCGGCCGCTTCTGGCTCCCACTTCTGGGACTGGCCTGGGCCAAGTCCCTGTTCCCTCATCTGTGAAATGAATCTCAAGAGTCCTGGCCTCCCAGGCTTGCTGAAGAGTCCAGGACACAATGCCCACAAAACCTGTGGCCCCAGGCACCTGGCCGGCCATGGGGGCTGCTCAGCGCAGCTTCCCTCTCGGCCCCCCTAGAGCCCTGAGCTCTGGCAAGCAGGCTTTCCAGCTCTCAGTGAGTCTCCAGCCCCTTCTGGACCACAGTCCCTCCCCCAACCCCCCAACTGGGCCAGACTTCTGGAGCCTGTTGGGTAGGAGATGGATGGAACTATTAATCTGCACGGTCTAAAGGTTAATTCAATGGGCAGCCGTGGCTGAAGACAGTGCCCTCTACCTGGCTCTAGCTCACAGATCAGGAAGGCAGTGGGGGGTGAGGTCATCAGCCGGAGGGTCCTCGTCCCCGTAAACTGCTGAGCAGCCATCCCTTAGGTGTGCTCTGTGGCCCCCTTCCCGTCCCCAGCCTGGTCTCCTGCAATTTCATTCCTGTCCTATCTGTGTCACCGGCTCACTGCATGGTCTTGGGCAGGTTTCTCCCTTCCTTAAACCTCTATTTTCCCATCTGTGTATTGGAACCATGGGGCCAAGTGATCCCTAGGAGCCCTTCCGGCTCAGACTTTCCCGGGCTTTATCTCTACCAGGTTCAGCTGCCTCCCACCCCAGCGCCTTGCTCTGCTCTGTCTCTGGGTTTTTGCATTGGCTGGACTCCCTGCCAGGGACCACCTCCCTTATCAACCCACATCCGGCCTTTCCTACAAGCGTTTGCAGGAAAGTAGGAGAGCTATTGCCCCAGTTCACCCTCAATTCGTCCAGGCTGACCCTCCATCCCGTGGCTCCCTAGTGACTGTGGTCTTAGTCGACAGAAATCCATCAGCTCTAGAAGTATCTAGAAGTATCTTGTCTTTTTTCTCATCTCCCACCAGAACTGGGGTATTTCCAAAGGCAGAGCTGTGTCTCTACCATCAGACTGATGGGTGCCCTAGGGCAGGGGCTGAGTTTCTCCCTTTGACTAGGTTCCTGTCCGAGATCCCCTAGACCGCAGGGGCCAGACCGAATCCAGTCTGCAGAAAGTTCTGCCTCAGCCAGTCATTTTTTCCGTTTAATTGTTGAATTAGTTGTCAACACTTAAAAATCAGGTGATTTCACATTAAAAAAAAAAAAATCTAGAATTTCATCTGTAAAAAACATGGTAAGAGCTGGTTGCACCAGGCTGCACTTTCTTCGGCAGCGATTGGTGGGGGCTGTGGGCACTGCCCTGTGGGCGGGGAAGACACTGTCCAGTTCAGCCTGACCCCCCCACCCCCCGGCCCCACTCGCTTCTGTTACCCGCCCTGTCCTGGAGGTGTTTGCGGTCCTGCCTTTGGGCCCCAAGGTTGGGGTGCGGGTTGCTGTGGCTGTCAGCTCCACGACGGTGGGAGAGCAGTTTCAGAGAGAGATGGAGGACTGAAGGCTCCTCTCCCTGTCTCTGCCTCATTAAGATCCAAACAGGCCAGATCAATGCTTTTTAAAATCAGATACATACTGACTGTTTCTTGCATCAGGAACAGTGTGTACCGACATAGAACGATTCTCTAATCAAAAGCTTGCCTTTAGGAAAATTGCATGGAGAAGGGGTGGGGGGGCACCTTCATTCAGTAATTATTTACAGGCGGCCTACCGTGACAGCCATTGAGCCGGGTGCTGTGGGCACAGCAGTGGAAAAACCTACTTGTCATCTTATGCAGCTCATAGCCAAGCCGACTCTCTCACTTTCTCTGAGGAGGCAGAAAAGGCCCAGAGAGGGCGAACAGCATACCCGAGTTCACACAGCAGAGGTGGAAAGAAAAACCATAGAGCTTTGTCCCTCTGCCAGCCACGTGGGTCACGCCCAGGCCCCCCGATTAAGCCCCAAGCACACTGGCCTCCTCGCTCTCCTCTTTGTCTCCTCTCCAAGTTCTGTTGCTCCGTCCTTGCTTTCAACTGATGGCCAGAAGTTGGGGCTCATCCAAGTGGGGTTGGGGTCTGCTTGGAGCAGAGAACTGGCCGTTCTCCGGCTGTGTTCCACGATGCTAGAGAAGGCCTACCTCCTGAGGATGATTCCAATACCGATTACAGAGTCCAGCAGCATCCCACACCCAATCACCCCAACTGGAACATTCTACAGCAAGGGGGCAGCTCAGGTAGCTGATGGCTCCTTTATAACGACAGGCTTGGAGTAGAACCCTGGGCTGTCAGTCCCAACCTGCCCTCTCTGCATTACCGGCTGACTGCCGTTCTAGCTGTCTCTGTGGCTAAGCCAGGCTTGGTTTTTCACTGTAGCCACAGACCCTTGTTTTGAAAAGGAAGGGCTAAAATGCCATTCTCTGCCTGGCTGTTCTGCAGATAAGCAAGAAGCAGCCAGCTCTCCTGCACCCTTCAGTCCAGAGCCTGGTCCCTAGAAGAATCAGCCACTAGGGCTGGGTTTGAGCCTCTGGACACTTTGCAAATAACCAGCAGTGAAGCTCAACCAACCCTCCCCAAAGTCTTTGAATTCAGACTCCTGGGTATATTGAAACCAGCCAACCAGGTTTCGGCCAACAGCTGCTGGGTTTGAAGCAGGCTGATTGTAATTGGCTCGGAAACAGTGGCTTGCCTAAATTAGGTGATGTTATGACAGCTACTGTTTACTGAGCGTTTATTATGTGCCAGGCGCACTTTTGTGCATTGCGACCTTGCAGGGTGGGCATCAATATCCCCATTTTACTAGGGATGAAACAGAAGCCCAGAGAGGTCAGCTCACCAGTCCAAGGTCACACAGCTGGCCTAATGGAGAGCCCATTCTCTTGGATGGCCGCCTGCCCACCCTGCCCCTGTTCTCCCCCCAGGAGGGGGGCAGGGCACCAGAAGGAGGCTGCGCACACCGGGTTTACCTGTCGCCCTCCCACACCTGCTTCCTTCCCTGTGTCTCCACACAGTCTGAAACACCCCCAGCACGGTGAGGGCCGGTAAGCTATGCTTGGCTCAGGACAGGCAGGTCAGAAGGACAGCAAGACTGTCTCTGATCAAGGCTTTGATGTGCTTCAACAGAGGTAGGTGAGCTTCTTTCCCTTCACGGTTTTGATCCAAAGCCCCAAGGCGTAGCCCTGGAGGAGATGTCCCAGTTTAGAAGGTCCTTTAGCCAAGGAAGGAAAGGATTAAAACTTAATGATAATTACCCCAATAACGGATGCGGACGGAGCACCTGCCACGTGTCAGGGGTCTTACGCACACTGTCGGTGTGGCACGGAGGGGGTGCCCGTAGCCTCTGAATCTAGAGTGCCTGGGTTCAAATCCTGACTTCGCTACTTGCCAGCCATGTGCCTTGGGCAAATCCCTTTGCCTCCTAGGGACTCGGTCTCCTCCTCTGGGAAGTGGGCAGAATAATGGCCCTAGTTCACAGCACTCTTGAAGAAAGAAGGGAGACACTGTAGAAAGCTCGTGACACAGAGCCCGGCATGGAGCAGCACTCCGAAAGTGGCAGGTGTCATTTTCATAGGGTTTTAGAAATCTCCTGAGAGCCCTGAGGGGCAGGCATTATTCCTTTCATTTTCCTGATGAGGAAACAGATTATGAGCGGTTTGGTAGCTTGTCTAAAGTCACACAGCCAGAAAGTCACAGGCCTGGAGTCTCAGTCTGGGTTTTTTCCTCAACACCAGCAACGAAGGTAAGAATCCCCACAGCTGAGTTCTGTGCTGGGCAGAGTTGCACGCTCTCCTCCCGGGGCCGGATCCACGCAGAGGCGGGTTTCTTTGGCTGGCAGGTTTTCTTTTGTTTTTTAGTTGGTTTTTAACACCGAGGCTAAACGTACAGAAGACAAGCCGAGAAGCCCAGAGAAGGAGTGGACCTGCCCCAGAACCGTGGCGGCACCGGGAGCCAGAGGTGTCCAGTGCCAAACGCATCCTCTGTCCTGCAGAAAGGCTCCCGTCGGCCCTTCCCCCGGGGGAGTTTGCTGGAGCAGGTGGGTGAGGAGGGAACCCATGATGGATTCGCTCGGGGATGAGCGCTGGTCACTGCTCTGTTGATTGATGCCTGAGGGCGGTCATTGCGCAGCCAGACTCAGCTCGGCGCCAGGGCTGGGACATCTGTCAGCTGGTACCACGTCACTCTGTGAACTGGGAGGCATGGGGAAGGGGTGAGGACCAGGAAAGGTGGTGCCTCCCCCATGCGAGAGTCTGTTTCTGCAGGCGAAGTCCTCTGGAGACCCAGGGGGGCCGCATAGATGCCCCAGGGTTGTCTGTCTGTCTGTCTTGTTTGTCTACCCAAACCTAGGCCTGTCTTGTCCACTGCTTCTCACAGCTGTGCTGCACCCTTTCCCCCCGGTGTAGGGTGGGGTGGGGGTGCTGGGCTCAGGGCCTGCCTCTTCTCCTCTGGGAGGGGCCCTGCACTGACCTTACAACCCTAGGTTCCGAGCCCCTGGTTCTGGGTGAGGTCTGGCTGAGCAAACAGAGTGTTTTCGCCTCTCTGGCCCTGTCCCAGGTGCGCTCTGGGAGTCAACCAACAGGCCATGCGCACTTGGCTGGTGGCATCTGCCATTGACCTTCAGACTTCCCGCAACTCTTCAGGTCAGTGGATTACTAGATCATTGGGTCTCGGGGTCTCGGGGACCAGCCTCCTGCCTGGGGAGAGAGCCCTGGGGATGAGTCTCCTCTACTCTCTGGGCCTCAGTGTGCTCGTCCGTAAAACGGTATATTGCAGTCAGGCAATCAGAAAAGGCCCTCAATTTTTTTTTAAGTCTTGAGTTTTCTCTTAAAAAGTCATGCACAATTTGCCGTGCACTCTGTCATCAATCCATGTTTGTGTCAGTATAATAACGTGCTGGAGAACTTATCAGTTAAATGACCTAGCATCTTTTCCCCAAATCATCAAGCAAAATGGAAGCTCCGGGAAGAAGTGTCATTTTTTATCCTCTGGCTCTGTCAGAGGAGGCAGCGGTCACTAGTTACGAGAGGACTCGGGGACCACACGGCCTGCCACTCCACAGCTGGGTCTCCCTGGGCAAGGTATTTCTCTGCTCTGAGCCTCAGTTTCCTCGGCCGTGAAATGGGAGAATAGCAGTAACCTCCCTCAGGGGGCTGCGGTGTGGATGAAATGGGTTCAGATTTTCAAGGCGCTAACACAGTGCCCGGCATAGAGTCGGCCTTCAGCAGCTGCTCCCCAGCGTCGTCCAAGCACACAGCTGTGCACCCTCGCCTTGAGAATCTGGAGAGCAAACGGTTTCCAAGTCCTCTCTCCTCAAGGACGAAACCCCCAGCGCCCCCACCCCCCCAATCCCGGCTTTGATGTCTGAGAAGTTCTTCCTGAGACCTGCCTTCAGCTACTTTGGCATGCGTTCTGTTCCTTGAAAATGCCAAACGCACATCATTGGCGCTGTGCTCTCTGCCTGCAAGGTCTCAGGTTGGCCCCTCTGTGGCCAGGCTCCCCTCAACTATTCTCGGACGGGGCTGTCACTGGTCACCTGGTCACGATTGCCCCACGCCCCTCTGTCACTCCGACACCCTCCTGCTTTATTTTCTTCAGAGCATTGCCCCCGCCCCCCCCCCCCCCCCCCCCGCCTCCGGGTCAGAGTTTGGTCAGAGTTCTGTGCTGGGCAGAGTTGCACACTCTCCTCCCAGGGCCGGATCCATGCAGAGGAGGGTTTTTATGTCTGTAATTATTTGTATTTGGCCAGTCTTCCCCGACAGACCCTCAGCTCCCCGAGGGCAGGGGGTCCGATGTTCTGGTCGCTGCAGTGCCCCTGTCCCCAGAACGGTGCCTGGCTCAGACGACCTTAATAGGTCGCTGATAAATGAGGAGGTGGAAGATTGCACAGTGTGACTCAAGCCGGGAAAACGCAGAGAGTGAAGACTGGGAGGAAAGGTACGGAAGGTCACAGGATTCGCCCCCTTGCTTTGTTTTCTAGTTTCCGGACTTGGGAAGGCGTGTGTCTTAATTTTGTAATTAGAAAGAAGCCCATATCTGATGCAGAGACAGCTCGGCTGCTGGTCTGACCAACCTCACTCTGGGTTTGGCTGAGGCTTGTTTTACTTCTGCTCCCACGCTTCTCCTTAAAATTTAAAAACAAACCCTGATCACCCCCTTAGGAGAAACTTCCATGGAAATCAGCAACCAGCTGCTACCTTCCACTTTTGCTTCCCTTCTTGGACCCGATTTCTGAAAGAAGATCTATCATTTTGGTGGTTCCTTTTGGGAGGTTCTCCCCACTCTGGAAGTCTCCTGAGATACCCTCAGGAAGGAAGGCAGAGGCAAAGAGGTGGGTGGTGGTGTGCCTCCACCGTCAGACTAGGAGCACTTCAGGGCAGGGCTGTGCCTCCTCCATCAGACCGGGGGCTCCCCAGTACAGGAACTGTGTCTCCTCCTTCAGCTTCTAGATGTCTCTTGCTCTAGAAGCACCTCCTTCCTTCTTTCCCTCCCCTTCTTTCTTCTCCTTTTCTCTGTCCTCCTTTTGGGAGCCCTTCCCTGCTGTCCTGAGTGAAGGTCAGCCCTGGGCACGTGGGGGTCCAGCTGTCTGCTTGGCACGAGCCTCTGCAGCCTGTCTGCTCAGGAAGGCCAGGCAGTGGGCCCTGGCTGTCCTTGTCCACGTGTCCCCTGCCCTCCACCCTGCCCAGCCCTTCTAGCCACAGGTGGAATCACATTCACCCTGGATGAACTCAGCCCCAGTAGCTATGACCCCTTGGGGCTCCCTGCCCTGGCCTCCCATTCTACCTGCTGGGGCTCATGATTACAACCCTGGTGCTGCCTGATTCCTGTTGGGTGCAGCCATTGTTTCAACTGCCCTGTCCCCAGCCAGCCGGGAAATACCTCCCGGGCAGGGGTCCCCAGTCAACCCTCAGAGCCTCTGTGCAAGGTAAAGAGAGACTTTTGTGTCATTCTAAGGAGGCGCCTCACAGCTCAGCTTGGAAACACGGCTGTCCTTCAAAGAAGACCCCTCTGAGGGCTCAGGGTTCTTTCAAGAGAAGCTCCCATGTGCAGAGCATTTCTGGAAGCTGTTGTCAGAAGCAGACCACATTCAGGCCTTAGTAATCGGGACAATGGTGATCATGGCGCTCGCCATGATGAGAGCAGCCACGGCCAGTGCTAATGGAGTGATTTCTGGGGGCCAGGCACTGTGCTTGGCAATCGGGTCACACCGCTGGATTGTCCAGAATGGTTTCCCACTGATCTCCGAGTAAAAGACTCAGCATCGTGGTTCTACATGTTCTCCCCATCCTTCTTCCCCCACCTCAGGGCCTTTGCATATGCTCTTCCTGCTGCCCAGACTGCACTTCTCCAAGATACCCCCATGGTTCACTCCTTCACCTCCATCAGGACTCTGCTCAGTGGTCACCTTTGCACGGAAGACTTTTCTTTTTTTTAAAGACTTTATTTATTTATTTGACAGAGAGAGACACAGCAAGAGAGGGAACACAAGCAGGGGGAGTGGGAGAGGGAGAAGCAGGATTCCCGCTGAGAAGGGAGCCCGATGTGGGGCTTGATCCCAGGACCCTGGGATCATGACCTGAGCCGAAGGCAGACGCTTAACGACTGAGCCACCCAGGCGCCCCAGGGAAGACTTTTCTGACCAAACTCTATAAAATTGCGGCTTGGCCTCTCCCCTGGCCCCCAATCTCTAGTGATTGCCCCTGTTTTCATTCATCATTTTCACATGACATCCTCTACATTGTGCTTATTTATTTTGTTTTGTTTGTCTCTTCCTGCTAGAACATGAGCTCCACGAGAGTTTAGCTGGCTTTGTTCTCAGCTTTAACCCAGGGCTACATGTGGGTCTACTGCACAATCAAGGCTCAATAAATATTTGTTGAATGAGTGAGCGCCCTTACATGGTCGGCATGATTAACCCCGTCTTACAGATGAGGAAACTAGATGACCAGCCCATGATCAAACATCCAGGGTCTATTTAGCACCTCCCGTGTATTAGACTCTGGGGCACAGAGATGAGCCCCTGCCTTAGAGAAGTTTCCTGGCCGGTGGGAGAGACAGATCAGTAGACATGTATAATCCAGTGGGCTGTGTGCAGGGCTGCAGGCATGCATAGTGCCCTGTGGGAACACACAACCCAGCCTGGGGCATCAGTGAGCGCTTCTTGGAAGAGGTGACGCCTGAGCTGAGTCTTTAGTGATGACTAGGAGTTTGTCAAGTTGGGGGAGGTAGGGGCTGAAGACTGAGGTGCTGTCCAAGCTACACGAAGCAACAGGATGTGCAAAGCCATCCAGATATGAGAATGTGGGGCTTTTGTTTGCCTTTTTGCCTGAGAATTTATCCATCTGGCCAGGGTGGGAAGGAGAAGGCAGGAAGTGGGGGTTGGGGAGAGCGAGATCAATGAGGCTGGGGGATCAGGAGTGACAGGGTGGGGAGCAGGTAGATCACCCAGTATCCCGAGGGCCATGCTAAGGAACTTGGGCCCCATCCCCTGGGCTTGAGAAGCCTGTGGTAAGGGAGGGGGCCTGTCAGGCCTGGGGTCTAGGCTGGTGACTGTGGAGAGGTCAAATGAGACTGGGACAGGTGGGAGGCAGGTGAGCCAGGAGATGGGACAAACTTCAAAACTAGGAAGGAGGAGGCTGGCGGGCACCCTGGGTGCCTGGGCTGGCCAGGGGCACATTCTCCACAGCTGCAGCTCATTCTGACCCAAGGCAGCTTTTCCCAAATTGCCAGTCCTCCTGGGCCATGAGATTTTAGCTCCAAATGACTCTTGGATGGCTCTGAAAATCGGCGTCATTCTTCTTGGAGGATGGGGATATGGAACCGCAAAGGAACGGGGTGCCAACTCCTAGGGCCCCTCCCAAAATACAGGCTAGGGTGACCCAGGCTCTGCCAACATCCCTAGGATGCATGATGTGGCATGGGGGTAGAGACCCTGGACACTGGTCCCCTACAGGCCTGGGTCCACATTTCTAGGTCCGTCTCTGAACCCCTGCTTCCTGGGTATAAAGTACACACGCTGTTTCATTGGGGTAGCGTGAGGACTGAATGAGGAGATGCGTAAAGCACTTGGCACATGTCTGGCACGTAGTAAGTGATGAAAAAAGGATCATTTTTACTTTCACTCTTAGTTGCCATCATTACCTTAATTGGCATTATTTGCGGAAGGAGATTTACTTTAAATTTTTTTTTATTATTATGGAGAATTTTGCACACTCGTGAAAATGCACAGGCTGTCCAAGGAGACTCCATGGACCCAGCCACCAGCCCCAGCAACCACCAACCCCTCACCAGTCCTGCTCTACCCACGCCCCCATCCACCCCGTCCTTTATTCATTTAAAGCAAATTCAAGCATCCCATTATTCATTCGTAAATGTTTCACCACCATCACTGTTAGTAATGCACAAGGGGTTGCTCATAAAGTAACGACTCTGTCCAGGAAGGGCTCGTGGGACTGGCTTCTTCTGGTTCAGGCTCATGCAGAGAACCTCCGACACTGGGATAAACGCTGCACCTGACACCCCGGAGCCCCGCGCTGGGAGGTGGGGAGTGCAGGAGCGGAGAATAGATGCCAACAACCCTGACCACCCCATGAGTAAGTCCTGCCACCTCCTTATAGATAAAGAGACACTTATGTTCAGGAACTGGGCTGCGAGGAGATGGTAAGTTTTAGAGAAGCTGTACATGTTTGTTAAGAAAAACAAAACTCCAGGGGCACCAGGGTGGTACGATTGGTTGAGCATCTGACTCTTGGTTTCAGCTCAGGTCATGGTCTCGGGGTCGTGGCTCCACTCTCAGTGTGGAGTCTGCTTGGGATTCTCTCCCTTCCTCTCCCTCTGCCCCTCCCGCTCGTGTGCGCGCTCTCTCTCTAAAGTAAATAAATAGATCTTAAAAAAAAAGAAAAAGAAAAAGAAAAACAAAACCCCAACAAAACCACAAGTCCCAGGGAGCGTGGGGCAGTAGGGAAGGCGTGGGACATGAGGTCAGAGGGCACGTGCTGGGTTCCAGTTCCAGCCCAGCGCCCACTGGTCCTGTGGCTTGGAGCAGGTACCGCCCCCTCTTGGGCCTCAGTTTCCTTCTCTGTCAAGCGCCCGGTCCTGGGAAGGGCCAACGGACTCCGTCCACTGAGTGGTGCTGGGAGAATCGCTTGGTATTCAGAGCCGGGCTGCTCGTTGTGACTTTAGGCAGAACAGCTGACCTGGCAAATTAAGTTGTAGCTGAATGAAAAGGGAGATGTGTCTTATTCGGCCAATTACATGATAGATGGTTTGGGACGTGGTTTGTGTAATTAAATCTATAACCAATTGTGGATCTATCACTGCTAATGCTGTCACTGTCGTTGGAGCCCGGTATCAAAGTCGGGGAGGAGGCAGGTCACTCGGCTATTGTCTGCCCTGGGTGCCCTGCGCAGCCTGGCGCAGCCCCTGGGGCGAGTCTGGGCCTGCTCCATCCTAGCTGAGTCCCCGAGGGCAAGTCACTGCACCTCTCTGGGCCTCGGTTTCCCCAGATAATTCCTGTCCAGCTTCTTCACATGGCTGTGTAGGTTACCCCAGGGCATCCCATAGAGAGCTCTGAGGGTTGATCTAACTCAATTGTTCACTCAACAAGGATTTATTGGGTGCCCATGGTGAGCTTGGTGCTGGGCACAGTGCTGGGTGTTGGGTCCCATGTTGAGAAGACAGATGGCGCTCTTGACCTCATGGAGTTCTTGGCCCAGGGATGAAGGCAGGCATTACCTGGATTAGTTCCAGGGGCAGGAGGCCTTGGACAGGCCCATTTAACTTAGTCTGGGGCTGTGAAGCATCCCCACTCCCACCCCCCACCAAGGATAAGTGGCAGTGAGCCAGTGAGAGGAGCTGGGGGCAATGGTGGGGGAGTAGCATGTGCAAAGGCCCTGAGGCAAGAGAAAGCCTGGCTAAAGGGAGTTCCTTGTACAGAAGCAAGTGGGAGAGTGACTCAGGATGAGCCTGGGAGAAAGATGCCGACCCTATGAGCGGGGCCTCAGAAACCACGTTATGGGGTTCAGGGAGCCACGGACCTGGGAAGGAGCAGGAGTAGATTTTGTTTCCATAACACTCCTCTGACTGCTCTATGGAGAATGGGTTGGGGTGAGGGCAGGAGGGGAAGCTGCGAGGCAGTTGGGGTGGAGGAGTCTTTGTAGTGCCTGAGCGACTGATGATGGTGGCTTGAGTGGATGGGTGGTTCCAGAACCCTTTTGAGGCAGAGGTGGCAGGGCCAGCTGGGGGCTTGGGCAGGGCATGCAAAGGACACGGGGGCATCGAGCACAACTCCCAGGTCTCTGGACAGAGCGCTGGGTGGCAGAAGTCATCCTCAAGGCAGAGAAGCTGAGGGTGGGGGAGGAGAAGACTCTGTGCCAGTCTGGATCTCCATGGCATCCAAGCCAGCGAGGAAGGTGGCAGGCACAGAGTGTGTGGTTCAGAAGAGGCAGGAGGCAGGGACAGAAGCCTGGAGTCATCAGTAAGCAGGTGGCATAAAGCCATGCCTGTGGGTGAAATCACCTAAGGAGAAAATGTAGCTCGGAAGACATTCCTGACCCAGTCCTGAAAGCAGAGGACTCTCCAGTCACGGAAGCCCAGGGAAGAGTGTCTCAGGGGAAGGGAGCCCTGGACTACACTGGGGATGATGGACACGCAAGGGCGCCTACTGGATTTGGCAATGTGGGGGCCACTCGGACATGGCAGGAGCTGCTTGTTGGGATGGTGGAGTTGGAAGACAAAAGCTGATTACAGGAGGGTCGAGGGAAGGGCCACAGGGGTCCTGGGCAGGTGTTTTGTGGACAAAGAGAAAGGAGAATGTTTCTGAATGCAAACAGGAGAGATCTGGGAAAGACAGACACTTGAGATGTGGAAGAGACATGGGGTGCCGCATAGAGGGGGTCCCTGGGGAAACCCAGGGTCCAGGTGAGAGACTGGCCCGCAGTGCATGCGCACCCATGTGTGTGTGTGTGTGTGTGTGTGTGTGTCTGTGTCGGTGTGGGGGGCGCTTTCTCTTCTGCAGGAGGGCCTGGAGCAGGGGAAATGCCTCCGGCCAGAGGAGGGCTGTTGGAGAGAAGGTGTGGAGCTTGGATCCGACGCTTCTATTTCTCTGGCGTAAGGGGCAAGGCAGGGAGAGCGAGCCGAACAGAAGATGGAGAACAGAAGATATGAAAGGTCCTTGGGGAGGAGGAGGCGCTCTGTAGATGAAATAAGGTGTGAGTTTTTAGGGTAGTGGATTTCCCGGGGTGTGCCCCTGCCGTGTTGACCTTCTCATCCCACAAAGACCACCCTACCTGTGCCTGGAGCTGCCGTGCCTTGGCTTTCAGATTTTTCCTTGCATTTAAACTTCTTTAAATACAACCTGACGTGGGGCCTCGACATATGTGCTGACAAAAGTAGCGCTGTTCTGATGGTGGAAGCTGCCTGCCAGACTTGGCCCCCCTCCTTGCGGTGACCCTGCAGCACCCCCGGGAGGTCTGGGGCTCCTTTGGACCTGGTGAGAAGCCCACTGGTGTAGGAGTCAACTGTGTGCTGGGGCAGAGCTCTGGGCCTTGATTTCCTTGTCTGTGAAATGGGAATCATATTATGAGAGTGAAGATAGAAGCCTGGACCACATGATGTGTGTGTGTGCATGTGTGTGTGTGTGTGTGTGTGTGTGTGTGTGAACCCCACTCAAACTTCCACCATTTGATGAAGTTCCACAGCACTTTGTTCTGGTTCTCTGCTTGGTGGTCACTCATTTGCTATCTTAGGTTGTCAGAATCGGGATTTAATCCCAGTCTGAGTCTAAAGCCTGTACCAGGTAGATGAGGCCAGGTTTTCATGTCTCATCCCAGCACAGCGGCCCATGGAGCTGGTGCCTGAGCAGTCTGTTGGGACAGATGGATGGGAAAGGGCACCAAGGGTGGATTTGCGCAGATGGACAACAGCCCCACATTTGCTGCATGCAGGAATGGAGACAGGGTGGGTAGACCAGTTGCCCGGCGTTGTCTGTCCACTACCCTCCCTCCACGGAGCATTGTGCAAGAACAGGGCTATGGTGAGAGTCCATCGACTGAATTAGCCATGAGAAGAATGCAACTGCCTCTCTCCACGCAGGCTTGCCCCGAGATGGCTGCCTCTTGGCGACCATGCTGTGATGGAGACATGCAGCATGGGCTTTGGAACCCAACAGACTTTGGTTCTCAGCTTGACTGCTTACAAGCTGTGTGAGCTTCTATGGACCTCAGTGCCCATCTGTAAAAGGGCAAGAATCACAGTACTGATGCTGGCAGTCTGGGTCCGAGGACCCAGAGGGGGTCCCGCAGGAATAGTCAAGAGCGTCCCTGGCTGCACGGAGGATAGAAATCAAATGCGAGCCAGCAGGTGGTGAGAGCAGAGTTTATTGAAGGTGCACAGAGGGAGCAGGTACAAAGTGTCTAGGAGACTCAGAAAGGGAAGGAGAAAGCTTCATCTTTGCTCAAGGTCTGGGGGTGTTTATTGAAGACGGTGGTCTTCAAAGGCATCCAGGGATCAGTTAGAACAAAAATGAGGGCCCAGGTATTATTCCTTGGAGCCCAGGGGCCTTGGCGTTGAGATGTCTAGTCTCAGACAATGTTCACGTGATGGCTTTGTCTGGTCATTCTCACTGGTCCTTCCTTAGGTGTTACCTGTTCTAGAGAAATCACTAACTCCTTTTCCCTTGCAAAGAGGACATACACTGTTTGCATTCTGAGGCATGTGTCCAGTGGGGGTGCAGGTCCTAGCAAGCTGAGAAGCAGGAAAAGGAGCAAAAAGCAGGTTTGTATGGAGCCCTTCAGTTTCCCTGTCTCATCACGTCAGGTGATTCAGATGCACGATGGGAAAACAAAAGTTGCCTCTTATGCCCCTGAAGCCAGCTGTGGCCACTTCTGTTTCCTCTAGGGAAGGAGGGGGCAGAGTTCATGTCTGGGGGAGAATAAATCTCTGCACTGAGGCCTTCCTCTTAGGCCAAGAGCCAAGCCAAGAATTCCAAGTCCAAGGAGAAACAACAATTTCAGAGTTTCTCCTGGGGCTCTGGGCTGCTAAGGGTGAAAACTGGTGGTGGTGGTGGTATTGTTGGGTGGGGGAGGGCGGGTGTTTAGCAGAGCACTTGAGTGATATTTTGGGTATATGAAGGCAGGCTTGAGGGAATTCTGGGAAAGCCTGGGAAGAGACTTGAGCAGGTGGCTTCTGGGGGTTGGAGGCCAGTGAATAAGAGCAGGGAGGAGGGGGAGAGGCAGAGAAGCTGGTGGGAGGGTTGTTGGTGAGAACTGGCACTCTAGAAGGATTTCACAACAGAGGTGCCTTATTTTCCATTTTAGGGCCATGCAATGGTCCTCTATTGCCACTCCCCAAAACTTTCAGCCAATACCCACGTGTGTCTTGTCCCAGGAGAGCTGAGGAGGAACCAAGGCAAAGGAGCCACCATGTCCCGCATTTGGGCTGGCACGAGGCAGGGAGGAGGGAAGGACCACGTGAGAGGACACTTGGGCGAGATGGAGACTTTCCCAGCTTGGGGACTCAGAGGGAGAGGAAGCGCCTGCCTGGACCTGAAACCACTTGATTTGAATACGAAAGGACAGGCAAATCCATAAAGCTGGAAGACTTGGCAACATCATTCATTCATTCCCGGACATTCATTGCACACCTAGTACATACCTCACGCTCTGCCAGGTGCACCAGAGTACAAGGTGAGCAAAACAGAGGTGGCAGGTATCCAGGCAGGTAACCAGGACGACACATGCAAAGCTCAGCACAGTGTCTTTTTCAGAGGATGGGAGTCCGTCCTGGGAGGAGTGGTGGCCGTGGGGTCGTATGAATTCCACGGACAAATGTGATGACAGATCAGGCACTTGGGGGTCCCGGGCTCCATGCTAGTTGCATCTGTGTTCCTCCAGCCGGGGTATTGGCTGTGATGCAATTAACACTGAGAGCTGGGTTGGAGCTGTCACTTTTCCAGCTGGCTGGCCTCATCCCATTTACGAGGACAGCATGACTCTGGACTTTGCACATTTCCCTTCCAATAAAAACACCTGGAAAGTGTATGACACTTTTCTTCTCACCACGCACATGACTTGACAGATTTTAAGATCAGCTTTCACCATCTACCCCCCTGGGAGCTGAGGATGGAGCTGGCTACTGCATTCAGGAAAAATACATCAGGACACAGAGAAAACCAGCAGAAGTGTGCTTGGGGTTACCAAGTAAGGCTGTTCTTGAATTCCTCCTCTGGGGAGTCGAGCCTCTTTGCTGGTCCCCCAGGGGGGAAACCCTGGGTTCAAACCCCAGCTCTACCTCTTACCAGTGTGTGGTCTCTGCCAAGACACATTGCCTCTCTGAGCCATGACGCCCTTGCCTGTCTGCTGGGTCCAATGTGGTGCTTCATTTGCAGGGCACGAGGATCCATGGGTGGTGCTCAGGAAGCAGCACCCTGCCTAGCACCAAGTTCGGTTAGGAGTGGCCTGGGCTGCAAGCTCATCAGTGCCATACGGAAACACTCCCAGCTCCTCCTTCTGGGCACGTGTAGGACCACGTGTCCAACCCATTGGGGTTGGGTGGAGTCGTGGACTGCATCTAGCTAGTGAGTCGGGAAATGACCTAGGTATCATGACTGTCCCAGTGAGAGTCTCCCAGGCCTTTTCACCCTTTGCTATGACAGCCCAGGCAGCCTGGGTTTTGGAAGAGAAGGAGGACAAAGGGCAGACCCCCCAGAGGACCCACTACAAACAAGTTAAATAGGTAAGAAATGAGAAATGGGTGTTGTGGTCTGAATCTCCTGACATTTGGGGATTGTTTGTTAATGCAGGAAACATAGCTTTTCCTGCCTGTTGCAGAAAATTGCTTCCTCGCTCTGGACCTCAGTTTCCTTATCTGGAAGATGAGAGGTTGGGCTACATGGTTGATCTCCTCCAGAGTCCCTCTATCCTAAAGAGAATGAAGGGGGGTGTTGTCCTCACCCACCCACGGGCCCCTGCTTCATTCTGGAACCTCCATGCCCTCCCAGCCAATGGGTTCTGTCCTTTCTGTAGTGGGGCAGTGCTCAGAGGATGGGGTAGGGGTGGTTCCACAGCCATTTCAAGCTCAGCAGGCCCAGAACAGAATTCCTCCTCCCACTGGCCCCTGCCTCTGGCTTCCCTCGCTCAGTGGGGCCCCAGGACCCATCCAGGTGCCCAGAAGAGACCCACTGGCTCTCATCCTGGGCTCTTCTATTTCCCCACCCCAAATCCTTTCCCTTCTACCCCTAATATCTCTCATGTCCATCCTTCCTCTCTCCCTGCCTCCTGCAGCAGCTGCATCCTAACTGTTCTCTCCACCAGTCATGCCAACCCCCTCCCATCCACACGGACCCCCGCTGCCTCTGCGGGGAAGTCTTCCTGAAAGGCAGCTTGGACTCATCACTCCCTTCTGCCCTCAAAACTCACCAAGCAACTTGTAGTTCTCCAAACACTCCCCATCAGCTAGTCCCTTTCCCCGAATCCCATGGCTGGGATAAAATCCCATGGGATTTATCCCATGCCTACTGGGGAAATTCTTACTCCCTCTTCAAAACACAGCTCAAATGCCACTTCCTATGGACAGCCTCCTCTGATGTCCCCGGGCTCTCTGAGTGCTATGTTCATGTCTCTGTTATAACAGTGGATCAGTACTGCTGGCCTGTGAACTAGTGGACGCAGGGACTTTGTCATTCTGGTTTTCTCTAGGGATTCCTGGCCCAGGGCCTGGCACTTGGGGCTTAGCCAACGATTCTCTCACTCACCCACTGGCCCACGCACCCCACAGTGTTTGAGGCCCTGGGAATGCAGCCGTAAATATGATGCCTGCTTCCTATTGGCAAAAGGAGGGGTCCACAATAAAGAACAAAACAAATACACAAGATGATTTTAGGTAGAAAGCAAGCGCCATTAAACCTGGAGGTACAGAAAGGGAGCTGCTTGAAATCGAATGTCAGGAAAGCTTTCTTTAAAGACGTAGCGTTTGAGTGTGGACCTGAGTGATGAGGGGAGCCCTTCATGTGGGCACATGGAGAGAAAAGTGGTCCAGCCAGTGGGAACAGTATTGCAAGGGCCCTGAGGAGAGTAGACCTCAGTGCTTACTGGATGGATGGATGGATGGATGGATGGGTGCATGGTACCCACTCTCTCTTCTCCCTCTTGGTGTCTGGATGCTGAATTGCTTAGGCGGCCAAAGCCAGTCGTCCCCACCTTCCAAGATGATAGCCTTCTCTCAGAACCTGCTACTGCCTGTTTATAGGCAGGAGAAGTCAGGAGCTGCCGCTGTCTTCTGGAAGCCCCTCCATAGTCAGTGCAGGGTGCGTGTGACACAGGCTGCCGGTCCCCCAAGAAGACACATTTTGTCTAGCTGGCCTGCATCTCCTTGAGCCAAGACTCTGTGGATGCTACAGGCATCTGCTTCATAGCAAACATTTCTGTTTGTTAATCCTTTGCGAATTTCTCATTTAGACCCATCTGCAGCTGGAGGGGATGCACTTGACCAGACCAAATACTGGGGAGACACAAGCATCTTCCCTGCTCACGTCATCCCCCATCACAGTTTTCCGTCTTTGGAGCTCTTCGAAGGAGCTAGCACCATTAATTTGATATTTCAACCTTCCTGGCGAATCCCTACCACATCCATACACACGTATATTTTTCATCTCCTGAAATGGCTCTAAGAGGGAGTGCCAATTAGCGAGTCAGAGGGCAGGCGTGGGACCCGCCGCCAGTCACCTGCAGAACAGCAGTGGCCTGCTCTTGCCACCTCCACCCGGGGAGGCCACGCTGCTGTGCATGTTGGCCAAGGTTGTGACCGAATGTCCACCCCCAGGCCTTCCTCCCCTGCTCTTCGGCCAGCAATTAACCTGGAACCGGTGACTTTCCCAGGGAAAGGGGAGAGACAATTGGCATGCTGCTATCGGACTGATGGTTTCTATAGTGAGAGATCATGGCTGTTTGAGGGGGGTCAGGTATGAATGCTGGAATCTCATGGCCACTGGGCCACGCTCTGTGCTGGGAGTCAGGCGATGGCAGAGGCCCTGGAACCAGACAGAGCTCCGTGGTGTGGCTCTGAGCATGGCATTTACCTGCTGGGTGCCTCAGTCTCCTCACCTGGAAGAGGGGTCAACAGGGCTAGTGCCCTCCTCCTGATTTGTGGTCACCAGGGAGAATTGCAATGCCACCTGTCAAGTTCCTGGTGTGTAGAAGATGCTCAATGAACCTGACATTATCTTATTGAATTCACACAGCCGCCCACCCCCAGTGCCAGGATAAAGTAAGGGGAGACGGAGGCTTGCAGATGTGAAGTGACTGGCAAGGCACAGGACCTATTGTACCCCACCCATTTGACCTCTGACTTTGGGGGCTAGGAGCTGCAGAGGAGCTGAGGGAAGTGAGTGCTGGTTCCACGGATGGATGGAGCGAGGCTGCCCCGGGTATCCCGGATGGAGCATCTCCGTGCGCTGGGTGGATCTGCCCCACCTCAGTCCCCTTGGTCCCCCACTGACCCTCTGCAGAGGTAGTGCTATGGCTGAGGCCCCTCAGGAAGGATGATGGGGTGGGGGTGGGACATCCTCTCTGTTCTGGGCCCAGCAGGTGTCTGAGCTGGCTTGAGCGGAGTCCTGGTAAACATTCATAGAATGAATGTCGACACAGGCCTCCTGCATGGGGACACCTGTGAACGCTTCCTGGCAAAACTCTGGAATACATAGCTTCTCTCCAAGGTGGGGCTTTTCTAGTAGAGTGCTGGTAAAATGTTTAACAACCAGTTCTGAGGAAAGAACAAAAGACAAACTGATTTGTAGCATTTGCTGATTTCCATTGTGTTAACATCTATCAAGGCTGGCCTCCAGCTACTACAGAACTGGGAGAGATGTACATCATCAACTCTTGGGAGCAGGTGTGGGCCATCTCCAGTGCACCCCTACACTTCTCCCTCGCCCTCTGGTGCTCAGAGCCGGCACCCCACCCTACCCTCCCTTCCCCGTCTCCTGAGTGAGTCCAGGCCCACACTCATGGCTCATAGAAGCCAGTGTTTGCGCCCTATCTCCCAGAGTGTCTGGTCTTGGGGCACTGCCATGATGACCTCCGGGGCTGGCTGTAGCTGGAGATGTGGGAGCTGGATTGTTCCAGAGATGATACCTTTTTTTTTTTTTTTTTAAGGTTACAGACCTGCTTCGAGAATCTAAAAATGATTGAACATTTAACCAGGGAAGTCCACCCGTGCACAAGCGTGTAAAGGGATTCTTGGATGCCGAAAGCAACCAAAGGACACTCTCAGGGTCTTGGGGGCTGGGCGGGGAGGGCATGAGGGATGAGTCTCACGTGAGATCGGGGTGGCTAGTTAGGGTCTCTGTACAGCATTTTCGTTTTCAAAGCTCTCTCCCCGCCTTCTCTGGACGTTTACAGCTCAGCCAGTCCTCGGGAGCGGGGCTAGCCTGACTGCCTGATCGTCATCATTCCCGGACTAGGAATAGGAGGTCTGGAAGGGGTGGGTGGGGGGATACCACTCAAGAGCCTTGTGTTAATAGCACCACCACTGCTGTCTTCAGAGCACCTCCTATACGCCAGGTGGTTCTATTGTTCTTCTCTGATTCTCATGACTGTTATTCCACAATTGTTTATTGAGAGCTGACTACATGCCAGGCACTGTTCTAGGCAACTGAACAAAAGAAGGAAACCAGCCCCCATGGGACTTACATCCAAAGGAAACAGAAACACATAATTTGCTCAATTCATCTGTTGGAGAAATTTCAGATGCTTTGCATAGAAACGCAAGGCCTTCCCTTAGCATGGGGCTCCGGGCTCTAACACGGCTGCCGCTGGGTGTTTGAGGCCTGGGACACCTGCATTCTGAAGTCTGTTATGTGGCAGGTGTTTTAATAAATATTTCTCACCTTTCCGACTCTGCAAACCCAACGCATTAGTTTCCCGTGGCTGAGTCACCACAATTTGGTGGCATAAGCCACAGCAACGGATCTCTCACAGTTTTGGAGCCTGAAGTGCGAAATCAGTACCCTTAGGCCCAGATTCGGGTGTTAGCAGGGTTGTGCTGCCTCCGGAGGCTCCAGGGGAGAATCTTCCAGCTCCGGGGCCTGCAGGCACTCCTTGGCTGTGGCCACATGGCTCCAGTCCCAAGGCCAGCACCTCCAAATCTGCTCTATCCTCGCACCACCTTCCCTCTGTGTGTCATACCTCCCTCCGGCTCGCTCTTACCGGGACACGTGTGATGGCATTGAGGTTCCACCTGGCTCACCCAGGATCACCTGCCCCATCTCAAGAACCTCCACTTTATCACATTGGCAAAGAGCCTTTTCTGTTTGGCCACATAAGGTGGCATTCGCAGCTTCGGGGGTTGGGATGTGGAGATCTTTTAGGGGGTGTGTTTCTCAGCCTACCATAGCCAGGAACCAGAATCCCCCTTTTCTAGAGGAAGGTAACTCACCTGTTGAGTGTCCCACAGCGGGGACGTGGCACATCGGGTTCAAACCCTGGTCTTCATGTTCTCCTCCCCCCCCCCCCCCACCACGGAGCAGGTGCACAGTCTGCCGATGAGGGACCCGAAGCTCCGTGAGCTGGCGTGACTTGTCCAGGTCATGGGCTACCGCGGGCTGTCCATGCCCCGAGCCCTTCCCAAGGGGGCCAGATTTAGGGTCTGTCTGATCCACGCTCAGCCAAGCCCATGGACTCTGAGCTGGTACCGGGCTCCGCTTGCCATCAGCAAACACGTGGACAGAAGCAGGGGCGGGGGGTGGTGTTGCGACAACTGCCTTCTGCCTTCTGATTTTAGCTTTCAAACCGAGTCAGCCTGGAGGCTAATTTTCTGCAGCTTCTAGTCGTTCAGCTCCATTTATTGTGCCTGATGCTGTGAAAGCTTTCGCTATTGATTCTGGGCTAGATTAACACCCCCCCCCGCCCCCCGCTCCCCCCAGCCCCAGCCCCGGCTCTCCAGCAGTTTCTGGTCCAGCAATTAGGTGTTGGCGGGGACAATGTGGGGTGGTCGCGGCTGCCTTTCATTTGCCTTCGTGGTAAATACAACTCACTCTCCGCTCCCAGAGCGCCCGCCGCACTTGGGGAAAGGAGAACACCGCCTAAATGACTCCTCTCTCCTGCTTGATGCTCTGCCACTGAGCTGATCAATACAGTCTATCACCCCGCGGGGCTCCCCCGAGACCACCCAGGCTCGCTAATTGGCTCCGGGAGCTGGCTGGCTGGTGGAGTGTGAGCCAGTGTGTGAATATGGGTGTCCCTGTGTGTGAGTGTGCCTGTGTGCGTGTATGTGTGTCTGTGTGTGTCTGTGTGTCTGTGTACTCACGGAGGTGTGTGTTTGTGTCTGTGTGTTCCTGCGTGTGTGTGAGTTTGCATGTGTGAGTGTGCATGTATGTGTGTCTTTCCCTCTGTGTGTGTGTGTGAGTGTGCATGTGCGAGTGTGTCTGGCGAGGGTTTGGAGGGTCCCTGGCTTCTCCACTCTACCCCCACCCCCCAGGCCCCTAGGGGTGGGAGGGCCCCCTTCAGCATGGATCGGACTGGGAGGGGCTCTAGTTTTGGAAAAGGCCTCAAGGTACAGGGATGGCGATTTGTGACTCCTTCAGATTTAGCTTGTCACCAAGTGAAGGGACAAGTAGAGGTATTTTAAGATCGTGGTTAAGCATATGGAGGTGAAGTCAGACCGATTTTCTGATCCTGGCTCTTTTGCTGACTTGCTGTGTGGCCTTGGGCAAGTCACTTAGCCTCTGGAAGCCTTAATCCTCATCTGTGGGACGAGTCTAGCGCCGCTCCGGCCCCCCTCCCTCCCCCCCACCCCCGCCCTAGAAGGCCGGCGCCAGGGTTCAATGAAATAGCCCGTGTAATTGACACCTCAGTGAGTGGCAGCCATGCTCACAGTCCTTGGGGGAGCGGTGGTGGGAGTGAATGTGGGGGGCGTCTTGACGTCAGGCAGACCTGAGCCTGGATCCTGGACCGGCCACTTGTGACCTCCAGTGAGTCACTCTCCATGCTCCGGGTTCCTCGTCTCTGGAACGGGGAGCAATATCTGTCATAGTCGGATGAATGGTGTCTCCCCAAAATTCGGTTCCACCTGGGACCTCAGAATGTGACTTTATTTGGAAACATGTTTGTAGCTGTGGTGGCATTAAGATGAAGTCGTCTGGGATTAGGGTGGGCCCTGGATCCCAGGACTGGGGGCTTGATAAGAGTACCCGGTGAGGACACAGACATAAGACACACGCAGGGAAGGCGGCCACGAGAGATGGGGGACAGATGGGGGTGATGCAGGTACAAGCAGAGGAATGCCAGGGACCGCCGGCCACCTCCAGGAGCGAAGGAGGGGCTGCCAGTTCCCAGGAGGAGCCCCAGCTCTGTCCCAGGCCCACAGGAGCTGCTCCTCGCCCCCTGAGACGGTGAGGAGGCTTCTTCCTCTTTTCCTCCTGCTGCCGGGGGCCGTGCGGTTGGCCTTGCCATGGCAGGGGTGGGGAAGCAGTAGGAGTCAGCAGGAGTGTCTAGAACACAGGCTGAGAAGCGTGACCTCTGCCGGCTGCGCACTGGGGGGTCCAGAGAGGTCTTGCCTCCCAAGTGACATGATCCTGAAATGGTCAGCAGTTTGGCGTGGATCAGCCTGGTGGCCGTGCGGCAGGTGGATCAGAGGGTGTATTTTTGTGCTCGGGCTGTCCTAACAGACACAAACGTATTGTCTCCCAGTCTGGAAGCCGGAGTCCACGGTGTCAGCCAATTGGTTTCTCTGAGGCCTCTCTCCCTGGCGTGTGGACGGCCGCCTTCTCCCCGTGTCCTCACGTGGTCGTCCTTCCGTGCCTGTCTGTGTCCTAATCTCCTCTCCATATAAAGACACCGGTTGTGTTGGATTAGCGCCGACCCTAATGGCCTCGTTGGAACTTAATCACCTCTTTAAAGTCCCCATCTCCAAATCCAGTCACATTCTGAGGTACCAGGGCTTAGCACTGCAACATACAAATTTGGGGGGGATGCAATCCAGCCCATAACAGAGGGGATGAGGCCAGAGGCTGGGAGACTCTAAGGAGGCTGAGAGAAAATCCCATTTGAGAGGTGATGAGGTCTGAGTTCAGGTCATAATGGGGGGGAGGAAAAGGGGGAGAAGGCAAGTCAAAGGAGCTCCTTTCTCACATCCTGAGTGCCGCCCGAACCCCGTTTTGTGGGACTCCGAGAAAAGCCATCCCAGTAGCAATGGCCTCCATGTACCGAGCACTCACAATGAACCAGGCGCTGTGCTAGGAGCCTGACCTGACCAGAGGATGTGGAGGCACAGAGAGGGTAAGCCACCTGCCCAAGGTCACACAGCTAGGGAAGCGGCAGAGAGAGCTTCACACCCAGGCCTGGATCTGACCGTCCGTCTTACGCGCACTGTCCTCAGGAGGAGAGCGAGTTTTAGCGCCGAGTGGGCTGGCGATTATGGTTGTTGTTGTTGTTGAATGTTTGTTGCCCACGACGGCCTGTGGGCAGCACAGAGCCCGGCCCACAGTAAGTGCCAAAGGAGTGTGTGTTGAGTGAGCAAAGAAAGATAAGGAATTGTATCCTTGCTTTGAAGAGGAGCAGAGCAGAGAAGGCCGGCGGTTTGACGGTGGCCGCACGCGTGGTGCCCAGGGCCTGGTGTGGACCTCCCCCCGGCGCCCCCGCTTGGGTCCAGTGCTCTGCTGGGCTCTCTGTGGCAGGGAATGGAGAGGAGGTGACTTAGCCAGGGTTCCAGTGCAGAGTGCGACTCTCCAGGGTCGCCCGGTTGGGGAGGTGGTGGCGTGGACCTCAAGCCAGGTGCATCAGTCCCCTCAGGAGGCCACCTTAACCTTAGCCGCTCATCATACTTCCTTCCAGAGGAGGTCTCCCTGCCAGCTTGGGGCTCCTGCCAGGCCTCCAGGACTGAGGCCCCTCCCATGGGCACATCCCCCAGTGTGACCATTGTCAGCACACCCCTTGGGAGCTCAGGGACAGGACTGGCAGGTGCCCCAGAACACTACGGGGGGGCTCGAAGGCGCACAGGCTCTTGGATTTTCCTTCCCCGGGCGGGCGTGCCTGGTGCAGAGCCTCGTTGCCCCGTCTCGGGCTCCTGGCCTGGGCCGCTCTAGCCTGATGATGCTGACGACGAAGGTGATGGAGGAGGGGGCGGGGGAGGGGTGTTCAGCCCCGAGTCCGGCACATGTGGGTCGGTTAGTATTACAGCTGTTGTTACTCTCTTCCGCAGCCTCATGGTGTGGGAGCCTGGCGTGGTGCCTAGCACGTAGTAGCTGCTCATGAAATATTGAGCACCTACGAAATGAGAAGGCAGAAGACTGCACCCTCGTTTTAAAGAGGAGGAAAGTGAGATGTTGAAAGACAGGGAGCCTTGACCGGGGCTGTGCGGCACCACAGCAGGGACGGGGGGCCGTCAGGGGAGGAAACTGGAGACTCTGGAAACAGGAAGAGGGAAATCATGTCAGGAGGAGGACCGGCCCCTCCGTGGGGGTCTCCCGGCCCCTCTCCGTGGCTGAGCCGGGTCCCTGGGCTGGCCGCTCTTGGAACAGGGTGAAGACACAGGTGCTAACGTGCTCCGGGGTCCCCGGATGGGCGAAGCTTCCGAGAGTGCCAGCCTCATGCCCACTCGGTGGCTGGGCGCCAGGCTGCGAGTCCTCCTGGGGCCCTGCTCGGTGTCAGCCTGGCTCTGCCGCACTTATTAGGGGTGACTTGATGACAGTAGCGCCCCATGCTCAGAGCAAGATAATGAGGCCTCTCAGGGGCTGTTCAAGAAAACAGAACACAGAGCAAAAAATAATTCCA
This sequence comes from Halichoerus grypus, assembly GCF_964656455.1. Taxonomy (NCBI): domain Eukaryota; kingdom Metazoa; phylum Chordata; class Mammalia; order Carnivora; family Phocidae; genus Halichoerus; species Halichoerus grypus. The sequence goes on from NC_135716.1 coordinate 174,273,392, forward strand.
GGAATATTAGGCCAATATATCAAAGTGTGGCAGGAGCCCAGGGGGCAGAGAGGGGCCAGTGTGGGGCACTCTCCCCCGAGGGAAGCGGAGGCTCTGGGGTTGGTGCAGCGGAGCTCGATGTGGCAAGGAGCTGCCCCCACGAGGGCTGTTGTGACCAGAGGGGCAGCAACCAGGGGCTTTCTGGGTCCAGAGACCTCCGCTGACCCTGGGGACCGATGGCAGGAAGGGCAGGGATGGGGTGCTGAACCAGCCTGCATTCAGCACCACTGCACTCATAGCTGCTAAAGAAGATAGTGAAGAGCAACTGAGCCTCAGCCTTCCCGTTGGCTCCCAGATGCAGCTGGTGGGAACTCACGATCCTGCTGGGCATGAGAGGACCCTACCCAGGAGGTGGAGGGAAGAAGTGGCCACCCCATCTTACCTCTGCCCTCCCTAGGACCCTCCCTCTCAGCTCACCTCTGCCTTGTCCTCTCCCCCATTACAAGATTTGAGGTCATCGGTCATCCCGGTGCACCTGGAGGTGGGGTTCCCAGGACAATTCCAAAGCTGGGCTAAAGGCTCTGGCTCTGCAGGGACTGTCTCCCCTCCCCCTATCTCCCCAGAACACACCCCCTGGCCATCCCCCCACCCCTTGCAGCCCCCACTGCTCCAGATTAGAATTCTTCATTTTAGTGTTGGTTCAGTGTTAGACCCTGGGCTTCTGGAGTCATGTAATGGTCTCTAGCATCCTGCGTGGGGCCTGGCCCAACCAGGGGCCCCCTCGAAGTCTGACTAAATGTCAGGTCTGCCTGCCTAACAATGAATGAGTGAGAGAGGGAAAGAATGAATGAGGGAGGAAGCGAAGGTCCTTTCTAGCTCCATAGTCTGGAAGAGCAGAAAGTTCCATACATACACTGTTCATTGATACTTTCTTCCTCTTGTTGCCAATGCCAGGGCCTTGGGGACTTTCTGCTCTCAGCCTCTTGGAGTGCAGTCCTGGGGTCTGTGACAGGCACCCTCAAGGCCAGAGTGGCCTTCAGGGATCCTGCGTGAGGGGCAGGGGTCCTGGGCTCTGGCAGGAGCCTCCGTCCAGCCCCTGAAATGCAGCCCATTCCCAGAATCCGGGGGTGAAAGGTCATCCTGCTCACTTGCCTGTTCTACAGATGGAGACACGGAGAGCCACTGGGGGGCCAGAGGCTCCGGCTCTGCACCCCCCCGTGCTCCCTCCCTGGTCCGGGCGGCCCTGCCCCTGTGGACGGTCAGACTCACCCTCCATGGACGGGAGCCTGTCTTGCTGCTGGTCTCAGTCCTCTCTGAGGACCCTCCAAACTGCTGGGCCTGGTCACTGTTCCCCTCCCACATCTGTCCACCTCTGTCCCCCCATGATGTGACCCCTCTCCGTACCCCAGCAGACCTCTGCAGCTTGTTGGGTCCCCAGCATCGAGTCCTTTTTCAGGGAGCCTGGGGCTCAGATTCACCCTTGTGTCCATCCTTCCTCCTTCAATGAGTATTTATTGTCAACTAGTATGTGCTGGACACTGCAGGTACAGAGATCAGCTCCCAGGCTGGTGAGGAGGGTACTGGTGCCGACAAATCCCAACACACGGAGGTGATGAGGAGGGTGGGCAGCGGTCGGGGCCGCCCGAGGCCGGCAGAGTGCGCTGGGCTCCAAGCAGGGCCCCACAGCCCCCCTTCTCTGCTGCCGCGGGCTCCCCCTGGAGCCGGGCCAGGGCTCTTTCTGCTGAGTGACTGTCATGCGTTCAGTCCGTGTATCCTCACTGCTTCCCGCGCTGAAACGGCCTTCTGTGGGTAATCACAGTAAAGTGAGCATTTATTGAGCACTTACTGTGAGCGGGCAGGAAATGCTTTGCACTCTGTCTCCAGTAATGCTCGTGGCTGTGCAGGATGCACAGATTATCACCCTGCAAAGGAGAAAGCTGAGGCTCGTGGAGGAAATACTGCCCCCCACCCCCACCCCAAGGTTGTTCGCCTCCTCAGTGGCTGAGCTGGAATAAGAGGCAGGTGTGAGGGGCAGTCTCTGCCAAGCTGCTTCCCACGGACTCTGCCCGCCCAGACGAGCCCACCTCCTCCAGCCACCCCAAACCGAAGAGACAGGTCAGAATGTGCCGAGTCTGCTGTCGTTCCTCGGACACTCTGTCCAGTTGTGGCATGCTTGTTCCACTGGTGAGCACCGGCCCCTCTGTGTGTGCCAGGCATGTCCCAGGGGAGACTCACCTGACTAGGGGTACTGCCTCTGCCCTCAGGTGGGCTCAGGTAGGATTCTTCCGGGATGAGCTGGGGGTTCCCAGCTGTTCTTTTCCATTTATGAGCAGTTCTTGATCACTGCAGGTGGTATGACTTAGGTACTTCTAATTGACATCATTACCAACTTTGTTCAGTACCTAGCCTGTGGTCGACATCCTTTTCCCTGAAGCAGCAGCCGTTGAAAGAAAGGTTTTTGAAATCAAAATGTAATTACTTATTGAATCACGTAGGATTGCGTTCAGATGCAAGAGACAGAAAACCCAACAAATGGGGATTTATTTTTCACAACGAATGTGGAGTCCAGAATTAAGCAGTTCAGGTGCAGCTGAAGGAAGTTGTCAAGAGTGCAGCCTTGTTCTGTCTTTCTGCTCTGCCGTCCACGTGACTTTCATCTTCTCGGTTGCAATATGGCTGCTGCACCACCAGACATTGCGTCCACATCCCAGGCAGGCAGGGCGAAGCAGGATGGGCAGTGCCTATATCAGCAAAGGATAAACATTCCTATAAATCCCCAGCTGACTTCTATTTGCATCTCAAGGGCCATAATTATGTCTCATGTCCACTCTGGGCTGCAAAGAGGCTGGAGAATTAACTTGTCCCGAAGAAAATTAGTGCTCTGGGGGGAAGAGGGAAGAAAAGAATGGATATTGGATGGACAGCTCAAACTGTCCTCCTTCACTTAAACAGCAGAATTAAAAAGTGCTACTATTAGCCTAGCATCTGGCATCAGAGTCCCCTTACGGGAAGAATACAATATTTGTGTTTGGAAAATACTTTGACGATCTTCTGAGGGTGGAAGATAAGACTCAGAGAGCATGAGGTGTCTGGAAATGGCAGATAGCTACACTAGCAGCTGATGATTTGGGAATGTGGAAGCGTGGGAAAGTCGAGAAGAGAAGAAGACAGGAAGAGAGAGAGGTGGAGGCAACTCACCAGGAGATCAAAACTGTGGAAGAAAGCTGTTGACCACAGGTTTTTTTTTAAGAACAGAATTTCTGGCATCTAAATATAAGCCATTTGAGATCCTGTGATAGGCAAACCTCGATACTTCCTGTAGTCCTTCGGGGAAGTCTGTTACATCACCAAAGCCTTGTCAGTTATCTGGAGGGCATCGAGGCAGGAGCCGGCTTTCAGATCTGGGAAGGGAACAGTGTGGGAGGAAAGATGGGGGCCAGGAGGAAGGATTCGCCAGGCAAGAAGCTGGTCTCCAAAGGGACCTGGAATTCACACAAATCCTGGCGAGGTCACGGACCTCCTGGGAACATGGAACAGGGGTGTATCGGTTACTGACTGCTGCATAACACGCCATCTCCAAACCAGGTGACTCCAAACAACAAAAATCATTTATTTTGCAGCTTTTCTATCCACCTTGGAGGTGACATTATTGCAGGGTGACAGGTTGGGGCTGAGCATGGGTTGGCTTTCTGGATTCTCTCAAGGCAGGTGTTTGTAATCTCTCTCTCTCTTTGCAGGATTATGAAGTCACACTGAATTTCTGGAACATCAGAGCCTCCAATACCCAAACATGAGAACAGAAACAAGTTCTGGAGCCAAATACAAATGCATTTTTAATTATCTGCACCACTGCTCCCTCCATTAGTGTGGAAATTGAAGAGTCGAGTGTACAATATTTACAATAATAATCACAGGTGCGACGCTTTTTTTTACTTTGAAAACAACTCCCCGTTTATTCCTGCGTTTGGGAGGGCTTGGACTGATCCGGGTAGCCTCTTCATTCTTTGGACAGATAAGTGGGAATTCATGGCAGAAAGCTTGCTGGAGGTGGGGTAGGGAAGAGGCGGAGACAGGCTTTGAAGATGGGTCACCTGAGTGTCCTCCTCATGAAGGGGAGGAGCAGGGTCTCAGGCACTGGGTGGGGACAGCACTAGACTTGCGCCCGGCAGACCCAGCCACTTTCTAGCTGGCAAAGCTTGAGCAAAGCACTTGGCCTTGCTGAGCCTCAGGTACCCCGACAGTGAAATGGGAACAGGACCATGTCTCTTGCGGGGCTGCTATGATGTTCCACGTGACAGTACCCAGTGTGCGCTTGGTGTGTGGAGGGGCTAGAATACTGCTCTCCCGCCTTCACTTCTCCTAGCAGCCCAGACCGGCAAGGTGATGTCCACTCCGGCTTTGTCCCCTGCATGGCCTCAGGACCGTCCCTCTTCACAACCCTTCTGTGGGAGCAGCAGGAAGGGAAGGAGGGGACAAGAGGCAGGGGCCTGGGGCTTCCTGAAGTGAGACATTAGCAAGCAGGCTGCATGGCTCAGGAGCACCGTGGTGATGGAACCAGGGGCTTTCTGGTAACTCTTTCTGTTCCTTGCTTAATTGCTCCAGAGGCTGTTTTGGGGAGGCTCAAGCTCTGAGCAGGGCCCCCTCATGGAGCTGGGAATGAGGGGATGTGCCCCGATCTGCTGTGGCCTCAGAGCAAGATGTGTAGGCCGGCCAGGCTGGGGACGTGCTCCGTGTGCCTGAGAGGGGCTGTTCCTCTCTTGCCAGCTCGGGCGCTCTCATTGCTCCCAAATGACCTCAGCCGCATTGCACTTTGCATTTTTGGGGTGGGGGTTAATTTTCTCTCCCAAGACAAGTTTGAGGGCGGGGATGGGCTAGCTGTGTGGCCTTGGGCAAATTACTTGACTTCTCTGAGCTTCAGTTTCATTGCCTATGAACCTCGTATTAGGTTCCTGCAGCTGCTGTAACAAATGACCACAGGCTCCATGGCTTGGTAAAAGCATACCTTTATTCTCTCACAGTTTGGGGGCCAGAATTCCAAAATCAGTGCCTCCTCCGGAGGCTCAAGGGAAGAATCTTCCAGTTCTGGGGCCCACCAGCACTCCTTGGCTTGTGGCCACATGGCTCCAGTCCCAAGGCCAGCACCTCCAAGTCTCTGCTCCATCTTCACACCACCTTCCCTCTGTGTGTCAGACCTCCCTCCAGCTCGCTCTTAGGAGGACACATGTCATGGCATTTAGGGCCCTCCTGGATAATCCAGGATAATCTCCCCCATCTCAAAGTCCTTAACTTAATCACATCTGCAAAGATCCTTTTCCAAATAATGTAACACTCACAGGTTCCAGGGCTTAAGGTCTGATATCCTTGGGAGACTCTGTTCAGCCATGATAAGCCTATAAACCATCATTCCACTATATTGAACAGTCTCAGGGGTTCAAGTGCAGACTCCAAGGCCAGCCTGCTGGGCTTCCATCCTCTCAACTGGGATACAGGCCTCCAAGGGGAAGGAGGAGGGGTAGGCAAGCCTGAGCAAGATTTGACTAGTGGGGGGAGGTCAGGGAAGGCTCCCTAGAGGTGGTGATTGCTGGACATCAGGAGGATGAGCAAGAGTTGACCCGGCAGAGTGGTGGGGTGAGTGTCCTAGGCAGAGGAGACAGCCTGGCCAGGTAGAGGGATGGAGAGGTGGCCCATAAGGGTAGAGAAGAGCCGGGTAGGGTGTGATTCAAGAGGCAGCTGGGGAGGAGGGAGGTAGGCAGGGGCAAATTTCATTCTCTGCCCTAGGGAATGAAGTCTCCATCTTCAGAGTCAGGGGAAGCCAATGGGACTGACATGATCTAGTGTATTTTGTGTCTTGATGCAATTATTCTGGCTACAGAATGAAGGGCATGCTGGAGGAATCAGCCATGAGGAGCTGGGATGGGAAGTTCTGGGAGTGGTACACAAGAGGAGGTGGCCCACAAAGGAAAGGAGGCGAAGATGGAGTACAGAGAAATGAGGGCTTCAAGAGCTTCTAAGGAGGTAAAATGGACAGTACATGGTGGTGGACTTGCCTGGGCATGAGGCTGGGGGAGAGGGATGAGGGTAACTTGCTAGGTTCCTGCTTGAGCAGCGGGAGGGTGCTATCAATCCTTGAGGCAGGAAACACAGCGAGAGGACTGGATGGGGGATGGAAGAGAGTGCTGGGAGTGCCATCTTGAAAACACTTAGTTTGAAGTATCTTTGAGACAGCCAAGTACCTAAGAACTTCTGAAAGAGTCTAGGCTCCAAGGAGATGTTGTGGCTGGAGATGCAAACCTCACAGAGGGAGAATCGGACAAGCTAGATGTAGAGTGTTTTGCACAATGCTCGTCACCTAGGAGGGCTTCAAAAGAGAGTAGCCCCCTCCTTCTTAAGAGGAAGAACTTCCAGGAACCCAGAGAAAGTTTTATCACTGGCCAGGGGGTGGCCCACCTGGGCCTTGGGGACCATCGTCTATCCATGCTCAGAGACAAGCAGGACTGCTGTTGGGGGTGGGGAACTATGAGGACCACTGGTGAGGGTGGAGACTCAACTAAGCTGGGTCAGGTGTAGACCCCATTGGAGCTCAAGGGGAAAGAGATGCCCAAGGGCTGGGTTTGCAGGGCTCAGGAGGATGAGCATTCACCCATCCCTTCTACCTGTCCTGCCCACTCAGGAAGGCTGGCCTGGGACAGGGCCAACCTAAATCAGGCTTTTCAGCAGCATCAGGACCTGATTTTTGGATTGTCATTATCCAGCTGAGGATATGGGGATTATGCTGGGGCCAGATCAGGTTGAGTTTGGGCTTCCCTCGCATCCCCTAAGACGTTGGCCTAATCCAAAGCATGCTTGATGAATACCTCTCAGGACCACTCAGAAACACTATGTTACTTTTGTTTTGCTGCTTCTCCTCCTCCACCTTCTCTTCTTCCTCTTCTTCCCCCTCCTCCTCCTCCCCCTCCTCCTCCCCCTCATTTTTCCTCTTTCTTTGAGCAACTATTTGGTTTTTCCTTCATGAGCCTGGAAATCTAGTGGATGAATACATTTGTCCTTCTTGCTTTGGCCACTAGGCAGCTCAATTCTAGGAAGCAACCCAGCTCAAGCAGACTATATAGGACATGACATTTTATAACTTAATAAAACTCTTTTTTAAATTATATGTCCTACTCCCACTTTTCCTTTGTCCTGACTCCACATCTATTTATTGTGTCTGGTTATATGTATTTTGAAAACAGCCTCAAGCCATTTTTCCCCCTCTTTTTGTGGAATGAGATGGTATATATAAACAAATCAACAAAATCAACAGAACAGACATTTGTGGATTGATTTTAAAATAGAATGTTTCTGTATTGCATGGCATCAAAAAGGAGTTTGCTGTTTAGAAAGTTTTGTGGTTAGTCCTCCTGCAAGGGAAACAGTTGTGCCTTAATTTATCTACTGAGTGGGTCTGGATTTTGGTCCAGTGCTGAGCAAACCAGCCAAATGTGGTTTGAGGACATACATTAAAAGATTCCATAAAGCACATACGTAAGTTGGACAAATGCGTTATGGTTACCAGACCAGGTAGAGCTCAGAGCTATGAGTGAAGAATGGGCAGGAATCCTGCCTGGTGGGTTGGATGGTTTCCACTCTCCTAATTTGCTGGGAAAAGTTTTATAGAAGCTGGGGCTAGGGTTAAGGCTGGGATTGGCATCAGGGCAGAGTCTTTGGGGATTGGGTCTGGGGACCTAGCTGTCAGCCAGGATTTGGAGACAGCTGATCATGGTTTCACCCTGGCTGCATGATTGAGCTGCTGCTGCCCTGTCCAAGAGTTGTCTCCAAGCAAGTGCTCTCTCTGCTGATCTTGCCCATCTCACCATGATGGACTGTCCCTGCATGGGCCCTGCTACAGGGACCTGGGCCTTTGCACATGCTGCCTATAGCAGGGAGCACTCTGCAGCATGGTGCAGAGGTGGATAGCCCAGAAGCCAGAACCAGAGCCTGACTCTGTCATCTACTATCTTCTATGATCAAGGGCAAGTTCTTTAGCTTCTTTGTGCCTCAGTTTCCTCTCTGAAAGATGGGGTTGGCAGGTGTACCTGCCTGGTTGGGTTGTTTTTGAGTCCTGGTGAGTGACCTTCAGTACTATTTAGAAAAGTGCCTGCCACTGTGTTTGCTGTTCTCATTATTATCCCTCCCACTACCTGGCTGGTCTCTGTCCTTCCGCAGGTGCTCAGCGTCTCCCTGAAGCCTTCCCTGATCACCTCCCCAAGGCTGGGTAAGAGACCTCCCTTTGGGCTTCTGCAGCCAGTCTTACAAACATCTCTCTTTGTTGGCTGTTTCTGTGTCCTCCCATAGACCTTCAGCCCTTTGGGGGTCAGGGTTGGGTCTCTGTGTGTGTCGTGTGTACAGCCCAGAGTTTGACGTCACAAGGTGCTAGGAAGGGATGGAGGACCTCACAGCATGGTCTGGGGATGCAGGACACCAACAACAATAAAGGAGCAATACTGCCAAGAGCCAAGGGTACCATGGGACCACTCAGGCTCACGCCATTGCACTCATAGCAACCTGGAGGTGCAGAATGGAGTGTCCCTCCTCTGAGGGGGTGGGGGGGCAGGGGTATGCCAATGTCTCCAGCTGCTCCCCTTGGTGGAAATACTTCCAAATCCAATTTCATCTGGATATCCTCCAGGTGAGCAAGTGGCCTCTGCCATATGGAGACCGTGGGCGGGCAGGAAAGATGTTTTGAATCCAGTCTAGAGAGGCGGTGAGAGGTGGTGAGACCTTGGGCTCCAGAGCCAAGGGCTAGGGTTCAAGTGTGTAACCCCCACGTGCCTCAGTTTCTTCAACTGAAGAATGGAGTTCATAGTAGTACCTCTCTGTTGGGATTTCCATGAGTTAATATTTGTAAAGCTCTGGCATAGTGCCAGATGCATGGTAATCATTCAATAAATGATAGCTATTGTTATCGTTCTATATATTTTTAAAGATTTATTTATTTGTTTTAGAGAGAGAGAGACAGAGTGGAGGGGCAGAGGGAGAGAGGCAGAATCTCAAGCAGACTCCCTGCTGAGCACGGAGCCCAACACGGGCCTCGATCCCAGGGCCCCGAGACCATTACCTGAGCTGAAACCGAGAGTCAGAAGCTTAACTGACTGAGCCACCCAGGTGCCCCATCATTCTATATTTTTTCATGGTGGTCTCTGGGAGGAATCAGAGTTCTGAATGACGAGGACTCCTCTGGCCCTTTCTCCCCAGCAGGGAGATCCAAGCCATTTGCTGCAATGTTATGTGGAAAAGCAGCTGATGAGCATATAGGCACATCAGCCTCCCCATCCTCAGCACCATCTTCATGCTGTCTTCACGCCATTATCATCTGTTCTCACCCACTGAATGACAGTGTGTCCTGTGCCTATTGTGTGTTATCTTATTAAGTCTTCATGACCACTCCGCAATGACAAAAGTGAAGGGCAGAGAGGCAAGGTGACTTGCCCAGGGTCACACAGCTTGAAAATGGTGGCATTCAAAGACCATTTGGTCTGGCTCCAAAGCCCACACTGTTTCCACCAGGCCATGCTGGTTCATCGCCTGCTATGGCGTGTGATCCACAGCAGGCACTTGGAGAAGAATAGATGCGTGTTGAACGAATGGATTTACTGTGTTAGACACAGACAATAGAAAGGGGGAGAGGATGTGGCTCAGTGTCTCACAGTCCAGCAGGTTTGAATGTATTGGCCATTCAGATGCTCCCAGAGTCTGGAGACTGCACACTGTCACGGTTGCTCGCCTCAAAGCTATCACTGCCTTCTTTCTTTGATAGCGGCACTTCCCTGCTTGTCTAGTTCTCGCTAGTGAGATGGAAAGGGAAAGCTGAAAGCTTCTGGGGGAGGGAGCTTCCTCTTTGACAAGAGAAGAACAAGCCAGGGGAAAGCTCTGCTTCCCACCTGCCCCCATGCGCTGCCTCTAACATGGTCATGGGGGGGCGGGGATGGGCTGGTGCCTGAGCTGTGTCTGCCACCGTGTGATCCCTAGGGCAAGGTCAAAGAATTGCAGAGGCTCCCTGTGCCCTGATCATCAGTAAAGCCCTGACCCGATCCCATAACATCTCACCTCCTGACTTTGGGGGAAATGTGAGAGCTCATGAGAAATACAACTCTGTGGGTTTTGGCCACTCTTAGTCGGGTATTCTGTTACTTGCAGCCAAAAGTATTCCCAACGGATATAGAAGCCAAATGGAAGTGGGACGAGCAGGGAATCTGCCACCAGAAGACCTGGCTGCATGTTCAATTCTGTCCTGTAGCCAGCATTTGGACCAGTTGCTTAAGTGATGTGCATGTCAGTTTTGTGATATGTAAAATCTGGCTTGCAGTTGAGGCTGCAGTGACACCAGTACCGGTGCCCCTTTGCTACACACAGAAGTGCCCTCTGGTTGTGCTCTGATGAGTACCTCCTCTGGACAGAGGGCCCCCCAAGTGTTTAAGGTGAGGCATGCAAAGGGGCTCTTAAAAAAGAGAGACTCATGAGCACAGAGGTGGGGCTGTCCCCCCCCGGACAGTTCTGGGGCAGGAGAATTGTTAGCCAGAGGGGCACAGGTGGCATGGCTACATTGGAGCTTCGAGGAATCAAGGGCTTGGGTGGGAAGACAGTCAAAAGTCAAGTTAGGAGAAATGTTAGGAGAGCAGAAATGAGAAAAAGGATTTGGAGGACAGTCAAGAGGTCAGAAGCAGAACAGGGTAAGGTCAGAAGACAGGAACAGGCAGTGGTTCTGAGTGTGGGCTCAGCACCAGCAGCCGCAGCATCACCGGGGAGTTGCTAGGAATGCAGGTTCTCCAGCCCCACCCCAGCCCTACCATCATGAACCCCAAAGGTGGGTCCTGCAATCTTTTTTAATAGGCCCTCCAGGTGATTCTGATGGCCGGCTGAAGTTTGAGACCAACTAGGTTGGTTCAAGACTTAGGCTGTGATCAATAGGTAGGTCCCCACATTAACCCTTGGCCAAGTACCTGGCCTCTGCTGGGGAAACAGCAGGGAGAGACTTAAGGAAGCCATAGCAGGATGTCTATGGAGGGTATTAGGTTTTTTATAGAATGGGAGCATAGGAAGCCCTGCCTTCTCTCTGCCGTGTAGGAAGTTGAGCCCAGGGTTTTGGGATAGAATACAAAGCAGTGAATGCTGATCCCCAGCTTTCCAAGAAAGAATAGGAGAAAAGAATGTGTGTGTGTGTGTGTGTGTGTGTGTGTGTGTGTGTGTGTGTGTAGGTAGCTGGAGAGACCTGCTGACATCTTGCCACAGCTTGAGGCAGCGCCTAATTAGGATCCATTTCTCTTTCTCCCCAGCTGCTGGCTCAGCTCAGTGGAAGTGACACACTGACAAGCAGCCAGCATCCGGACCGTGTCCCCCCTCTGCTTGAGGCATGGGCTCTACATGGGGCATCGATGCCGGCTGGGCAGGCTGCCCACTGATGGATGAAGCTGTAAGGAACATCCTGATTGGGGACCGGCTCCCTGCCCCCTGCCTGGCTCTGGAGTTCAGGAATGCCTGTGTCTCTGTTCTGGCAGGGGGAGCTCTCCTGGGAACTCATTTAGCAGCCATGTGCTTGGAAGAGAGCAAGCTCCTAAATCTAACTGTTCTGGATGCCAGTTCCCAAGTGGGGAGGTCCCATTGGAGGGATGAGGAAGCAGCTCCATTTAGGCTGCAAACGGCTCCAATTAGCTTCCTTCTCTTTGTCTTCATTTATATTGCATGAGGTATGGGAGGCAGAGAGGAGTATGGAGTGTGGGTAGAGGCACTTCTCTGGTTGCTGGGCCTCTGCTCCTTCCCCACCTCCCCTCTATCCTTATCCTTCCGTGAGGATTGTCTGTGTTCACTCCAGTCCTGGCTCCCCAACATCTTTCTCACCTCCCCCAGCTCTCCATCACCATGGCAACTGCATCAGTACCCACCCCAGTGACTGTTGTGATGCCTCCTGCATGGTCTCCTTGTGTCTCCTCTCCTGGGCTGACTTCTTCATTAGGCACATTAGGCACAGTGCCTAGAGCTCACAATACTTTTAAGGGGCCATGAAGATACTTAAATTTCTTTCAAAATTCAGAAGAAAAATATAAAATTTAGGTCAAAGAACATGTTTTCATATATAATACGAAATAGAATTTTTAATATTTTTTATGGAAGAAGGAGCTCATAAAGGTGAGTGTGCCTAAGGCCCATGAAGTCATAATGTGGCCCTGTCTCCTTCACCCAATCCATCTTTTACTTGATGTTAGGCTTTAAAAATCCAAGCCTGGCCATGTCCCTTTGCTGCTTATAGGGTGATGAACAGAATGACCCAAGGTGATTCTGGCCATAGATTGTGGGCTATTTGGACAGTAAATCAGAGGGAACTGAATATTTCACACTCAACTCTTCCCAGTGGGGGTCTGCATCCAAGCTAGGCTTCCCATGGGACTAGGGACTTTCTCCTCCTCCATAGAGGGACTGAAACACCCTCGGGCACTGAGGTGTGTCCAAGTCACTGGACAGTTGGCATTCCCAGGAAACTCCTACACACTGCTGCCTGCCTCCAATATCTGGTTACCAAGTGGTGAGTTGTATCCCTCACTGATAAGGTTGCTCTGAAATTGGCATTTCAAGAAAGAAGAGTGATAAGAGGAAGGGTCCCTCCATTGGAATGGCAGACCCACCTTAACCCACTCCAAGTGGTGTGGAATTTGTTCTAAACTTTGGTGCATGGCAGGCAGAGGCTGAAAGGCCCTGCCTTGCAGGACACTTTAACCCCGCCCGAGTCCCCAGTCGGAGACCCTCAGCCTGTCTCACCAGTGTCTCTATGATCTGGACCTGGTGTCTCCTGTTCCCCACCCCCCACACCCCCTTGCTCCTTGCTCATTTTGCTTATCATACCTGAATATGCAGGCTCCTTCCGGTTCCTGAACTCTTCTCCCTGCCTAGAATGTCCTTCCTCCACCTTTGTCTCTGACCCACACAGGGGAACTTGAATTCATTCATCAAAACTCCATTAAAGTGTTACCTCATCACGGAAGGCTTTCTGGAGTCTCATCATAACCCTTACTCCAAGATATATAAAAGAGAAGGAGTTCAGGAGAAATAGATTAATTTTAGCTTTTCATTATCCACCCCCTTCCCCACCTCGAGAAAGACAGGCCAGTATATTTGTTTATTATTAGAAAGGAAAGATAGGAGGGAGGGAGGGAAGAGACTCCCATCCACCTACCTCTCCAAATTCATGTCAGCATTTGTCCTATTTGATTCGCATGCTTTTGCAAAATAAGAACATTTAAACATGACTAATAAAGCTGAGTTCCTTTGTCCTCTCCTCGCCCCAATTTCCTTCCTTATTCCTCAGAGGCAAGCATGATCACAAATTTGTTTTAGTCCTTGCTGTTCATGTTTTACATTCTTACTCTGTGCATTTGTACTTACAAATGATACGTAGTGATTTTTGTCTGTTTAAGCATTTTGCATAAATGATACATTGTATTTAACGTCCTGAAGTTGGCTTGCTTCACACAGTACCATGTGTGAGAGCTCTATCTATGCCAATACAGGTCTAGTTCATTCATTTTAGTAGTCCATCATTGGTATATAACACACTTAAAAAATGCTTCCCTAGTGAATATCATTTGGTTGTTTCCTTTTGTTTGCAATTACAATCAATGCCATGCATGGGTTTTGCTAGATCTAAATACACCTAAGCAGTACAAATGCTGGGTCATGGAAGAGCTGCATGTTTAGCTTTCCTAGATACTACAAAACTGTTTCCTGGGGTGATTGCCTCCATCACAGTCCCAATAGCATGAGAGATCCTGCCTGGACAAGAATTGTGGGACTCGATTTTTCTCAGCCAATGTGATCTTTATGCAATAGAACTCAGATTTTTTTTGTTGTTGTTGTTTTAAATGTTATTTTCCAGATTAGTAATGAAGCTGCATTTCTAACAAATTTGTATCAGCCCTTTGAGTTTTCTTCTGTATTTCCTTCTTGTCTTTCCTTTGTATCTTCCTTTATTTCGTTTTTAAAATCAGGTTGTTTGCCTTTTTATTTTTGAGTTACAGGAGTGTTGTGTGTTCTGAATGTTATTTCCATACTGTTGTGACTACCTTCTCCAAATGTGTTGCTTGTTCTTTAACTTTGTTTTGCGATGGTTTTAGCATACAGAAATTTGAGTATCTGATGTAGTCAAATATAAATTTTTTTTCTATTGCAATTGGTATCTTCTGCTATTTGTTTAGGAAACATTTCCCTAACTGTATAATGAAGATATCCAACTGCATTTCCTTATAATAGTTTTAAAGTTTTGTTTTTGATCTCCTGGTATTTATGTTTATGTATGGAATGGGGCAGGAACCCAATAAAGAATACCCCCCATAGAGGTACCAATTTCCCAACACCATTATTGTTGAATAATCCTTTCCTCGCTGATGCCTACAGCCACCCCTGAAATATACCGAGTCTTCATAAATACATGGAACTACTTCTGAGCTCTCTGGTCTGTTCCACTGATAGATTTGTCTATCCTGCATCCCTCTCCCACTATTTTAAATTCACATGGCTTTACGGCTGGCCTTTATATCTAGTTGGGAAAGCTCCTTCTCCATGTTCTTTTATCTCGGCTCTTCTTTGTCCTCAGCCATTTCAGATTAATGTTAGACTCAGTTTGTCAAGCTCTGTGAAAAGCTCCATTGGGATTTGGATTGGAATTGCAATGAATTTATTGATTAACTTTGGGGAGAACTGATATCTGTATAATACTGAACCTTCCCATGCATGAACATGTTATATTTCTTCATTTTTTTCAGGTCTTTTCTTATGTCCTTCTGTAACTTTTTATAATTTTCTCCATAAAGGTCTCTCACATCTTTTGTTAGATTTATTCTCAAGTAACAGAGTTTTTTCTGCTTTTATGACTGAGAACTTTCTTTCAGTTACATTTTCTAATTGATCGTTATAAGAATGCTATGGGGTTTTGTATCCAGAAACTTCTGCTGACTATCCTCCTGGTTCTAACTCTTTGTAGATTATCTTGGATTTCCTATTTAAACAATCATACCACCCACGAATAATAATTCCTGTCTTCCTTCCTATTCCTTATCTGATTTTTTTCTTGCTTTATATTGCTAGCTAGGATCTCTAATACATTGCTGCTTAAACAGGTATAGCAAGCATACTTATTTTATTTTTCACTTTAGTTATAATATCTTTATAGTTTTGCCATTACATATGATGTTTACTGTAGGGTAAATGTCATAGACCATAGGTAGATCCATTTTATCAAGTTAAGAAATTTTCCTATTTCTAGCTTACTATTTTTAAGTAACAGTTTTATTGTGATAAAATTCATATACTTAAAATCCACCATTTTATTTATATTTTAAAATAGCTTCTTTTAAAAAAAGTTTATTTATTTACTTTTTAGTAATCTCTGTGCCCAGCATGGGGCTCGAACCCACCAACCTGAGATTAAGAGTCACATGCTCCTCTGACTGAGCCAGCCAGGCGCCCCTAAAATCCACCATTTTATAGAGTACAATTCAGTGTTTTTTAAATACACCCACAGAGTTGTATAACCATCACCACTATCTAATCTTAGAACATTTTCATTACTCCCAAAAGAAATTCCATACATCCCCTCTCTCCAACCCCTGGCAACCACTAATTTATTTTCTGACTTTATGGAGTTGTCGCTTCTGTACTTCCTATAAATGGAATCATACGAGAAGCATGGTCTTTTGTGCCTGCCTTCTTTCATTTACTGTAATGTTTTTAAATTTTGTCCATGCTGTGGCATGTGTCAATAGTTCATTCCTTCATTCCTTATTTCTGAGTCACATTGCATCAGATGGATATATTACTTTTGGTTTATCCATTCACCTGTTGATGGACATTGGGCTGTTGCCCCTTTTTGGCTGTTGTGAATAGTGTTGCCACGAACATTTGTGTGCAAGCGTTTGTGTAAACATGTATTTTCTCTATTAACTTTCTGAGGAACTGCTGAACCATTTTCCATAATGACCACACCATTTTGCACTCCTACCCACAGTGCATGAGGGCTCCAGTGTCTCCACATCCTTGCCAATACTTGTTACTTTCTTAAAAAAAAAAAAATTACAGCACACTTAGTGGGTGGGAGGTGGTATCTCATTGTGGTTTTGATTTGCATTTCCCTGATGACCAGTGATGTTGGACATTTTTTTGTGTGCTTCTTGGCCACATCTATATCTGTTTGGGAGAACTATCTATTCAAATCTTTTTCCCATTAAAAAGAATTGGTAATTTGTCTTTTTATTTTTGAGTAGTAAGTGTTCTTTGTGTAGTTTGGATGTAAGTCCCTTGTTAGACATATGACTTGCAAATATTATCTCCTAGTCTGAGGATTATCTTTTCACTTTCTTGATGGTGTCATTTGATGCACAGAAGTTTTAATTTTGATAGGGTTCTTTTATCTATTTTTTTCTTGAGCTTTAGGCGTAGCATTGAAGAAACCATTGCCTAATCCAAGGTCATGAAGTTTGACACTTGTTTCCTCCCAAGAGTTGCATAGATTTAGCTTTTACATTGGGCCTTTGATTAATTTTGAGTTAGTTTTGTATATGGGGTGAGTCCAAATTCACTTTTTTTTTTTTGTATGTGGATGCCCAGTTATCCCAGCACTATTTGTTGAAAAGACTGTTATTTCCCATTGAATTGTCTTGGCATCCTCATCGAAAGTCAGTTGACTACACATGTTTATTTCTGGACTCTCAATTCTATTCTATTGCTTTATTTGTCTGCTCTTGTGCCAACACCACCCTGTCTTGATGACTGTAACTTTGTAGTAAGTGTTGAAATTGGCAAGTGACACAACTTTGTTATCAAGATTGCTTTGGCTATTTTTTAAAAGATTTTATTTCTAAGTAATCTCTACAGCCAATGTGGGGCTCAAACTCACAATCCCAAGATCAGGAGTCGCATGCTCCACCGACTGAACCAGCCAGATGCCCCTAGTATCCTTCTATTTTAGCCTGAAGCACTTTCTTTAGTATTTCTCTGGTGTGCTAGTGACAAATGCTCTCAGTTTTATTTTTTTTTTTTAAAGATTTTTTATTTATTTATTTGAGAGAGAGAGAATGAGAGAGAGCAAGCACATGAGAGGGGGGAGGGTCAGAGGGAGAAGCAGACTCCCTGCCGAGCAGGGAGCCCGATGCGGGACTCGATCCAGGGACTCCAGGATCATGACCTGAGCCAAAGGCAGTCGCTTAACCAACTGAGCCACTCAGGCGCCCGCTCTCAGTTTTAATTTATCTAGGATTTCTCTTTCATTTTTTTTTTTTTTTTTGAAAAATAGTTTTTCTGGATATAAAATTCTTGGTTGACAGTCTTCCTGTCAGCATTTTGGATATGTCATCCCACTGCTTTCTGGCCTCCATGGTTTCTGATGAGAAGTGAGCTGTTAATCTTGTTGAGTATCCCTGGTCTGTGAAGAGTCCCTTCTCTCTTGCTGCTTTCAAGATTTTTGGGCTTTGTCTTTTGATAGTTTGACCATGCTGTGTGTCTAGGTGTGGATATCTGAGTTTATCCTGCTTGCAGTTGCAAAGCTTCTTAGATGTGTAGATAACTGGGGTTTTAATTTTTTGAAATCAAATTTGGGAAGTTTTCTTTCTTTTTTTTTTTTTTAAGATTTTATTTATTTTTATTTGAGAGAGAGAGAATGAGAGAGAGCGAGTACATGAGAGGGGGGAGGGTCAGAGGGAGAAGCAGACTCCCTGCCGAGCAGGGAGCCCAATGCGGGACTCGATCCAGGGATTCCAGGATCATGACCTGAGCCGAAGGCAGTCACCCAACCAACTGAGCCACCCAGGCATCCAAATTTGGGAAGTTTTCTACCATTATTTTTGTAAATATTCTTCCTGTTCCTTTCTTTCTCCTTTCTTTTTGGACTCCCATTATTCATATGTTGGTGTGCTTAATGGTATCTCATAGGTCTCTGATACTCTGCTTATTTATCTTCATCCTTTTTCCTTTCTGTTCCACAAACACGATATATTCAATTAACTGATCTTCAAGTTTGCAGATTCTTTCTTCTGTCACTGCAGATCTATGACTAAACCCTCAATTAAATTCTTCCTTTCAGTTATAATTCTCAACTCCAGAATTTCTATTTAGTTCTGTTTTATAATTTCTATCTCTTTTTTGATATTTTGTGTTTCATGAAACAATCTCACACTAATTTTTTAGACATGATTTTATTATTTGAACATATTTATAAGAGCTGATTTAAAGGCTTTATTTATTATTATTATTTTTAGTAAGTCTAACATTTAGATATCTTCAGGAAAGTCTTCTATTGATTTTTTTTTTTTTCCCTGTGTATGGGCCATACTTCTCTATCTCTTTGTGTGTTTTGAAGTTGTTTATTGAATACTGGACATTTTTAATAATAAAATGTGGCAAAAAAAAAAAAAAATGTGGCAACTCTGGCACTCAGACTCTCCCTCCTCCCCAGTCTATTGTTGCTGTCCCCCCACCCCCGCCCTCAATATTTGTTTAGCAACTTTTCTGGGATAATGATGTAAAATGTTCCCTGTCATATGTAGCCACTGAAGTCTGCTTGCTCCACCTCATGCTTTTTTTTTTTTTTTTAATTTATTGGATAGATATTTTCTTAAATGCCTTGAACCAATGAAGCATCTACCTTTTGTCAAGGGACTCAGTGTGTGCATTCAAAGCTCTGACAGTTTCCAGCTCTACTTTAGCCTTCATTTTCTTCTTGTTTAGGGTCTCAAGGTCAACCCAAGGTGAGATATTAGGATCTTCTCTGGCCTTTTTTTGGGCGTGTGCACAGCATGCCCATGTGTGTGGTTTTCTAGATTCCCAGGAATATATTGTAGGTTTTCAAAACCCCTTGTGAGCATCACATTCCTCAGATTTTCCTTCTAAGATTTTTGGCCACGCTCTTATTTGCTCCAATTGGTGTCACCACCTCAGGCAGCTGTGATGTTGAATAATTGCCACTAATTTGTTTTTGCCTTTGTGTGTGTGTGTGTGTGTGTGTGTGTGTGTGTGTTTTGACAAATGCTCTGGCTTAGAGCTTTTTCCATTGAGCAGGCTCTGAGTTAGATCAAATAACGACAAACCTTGCACATAGGGCTTTTCCAAGGAGCTGCCAAAAGTCAAATAGTGACACTTCTCTGGGGATGAAGCTGTTTGGAGCTCAAAACCCAATCTGTCCCCTTTAGTGACTGTTTTTCATAGCTTCTATGGTTCTGTCGCTGTTGGTTTTCAAGGATATGGAGCTAGGAAGAAAAGAATGAGAATAGAGAAAGTTAAAATAGCACAGACCTCACTGATCTTCCCAAGATTCAGCTTTATTTTCTGGACAAATGCTCTTTGGATTGTTGTTAGCCATTGGTTACTTTACAATTCTGAAAAAGTTGATCAAGATGAATTTTGCCAGTGTTCTCATTGCTTTTATGGAGAGGTAGATCCTCAGAGGTCAGAACTATGGCTTTCTAAAAAATCATGAATGAAATATAAAATTTTTAAGGTTATTGCCTGCATCTCTTAGAATAAGAAAAATGATAATTCTTCTTAAACAGTTACTGTGATAGATCACTTGATGGATTTTTGATGTTGAAGTGCCCAGCTGAGTTCCTAGGATGAGTTACTTAACTTCTCTGTATTTTAATTTCCTCATTTTCAAAATTGAGAATATCAGCGCATACTCTCATTGATTCTAAGTATTAGAAAGGAATTTAGAACAGTGTCTGGCATGTAGTGAACCTTCAATGAAGGTCAGCTTTTATTATTGTTTCTACATTCCAGGGATAAAGCCTATTTAGTCATGGTATATTGCTATTTTAAATATACTGCTAGGTTACATTTGCCAATGTTTTATTTAGAATTTTTTGTATCCATGATCATAAATGTGAGATTGATTTAAAATTTCTACCTTTTACCATCCTTGTCCAGTTTTGGTGTCAGGGTTATTCTGGCCTCAGAAAACCAAGTTGGGTGCATTATATTCCTAATACCCCATTATGGGGAAGTTAGTACAGAAGAGGGGATGAATGGACCTTAGAGGAGGTGGGAGTGGCCCATGGGGAGAAGGCTTGGAAAACTTTCTCAAGGCTGGGAATGGCACAGAGGTCATTGTGGAATCCCACGAAGTGAGTAGCAGAACCCTAAGCTCTTGCAGTCACCCCAGCAAAATGGAAGACATGTAGAGAATGACTGCATGGATGGAGCATCAACCTTATCTGCTTCATCAAAGCCAAGTTTGGCTTGGAAACAATGCAGCCACCTGACTTCAAAGGACACTATGGGGTTGGACAGGAGTATGTGTATGCAGTTGGTTGCTTTCCCTAATGTTCTGGGCTGTTAAGACCCTGGGACCTTGACTCAATCCTTGGGGACAAATAGGGGAGTCCACATTGTATTTCCTGCTTGCCAAGCAAGGTAGAGACTTGAAAAAGTTTGTCTGACTTATAAAGACACAAGAACTGTAGCATGTCATACAACCCATGACATGGAGTCAACTTTATTCCCACAGCCTCTGCTCTATGCCTTCCCCAGCTTCTTTGTGTTCCTCTTTAGACTGTGAACTCTGTGAGAGCTGGAGCCTGGCTTTATTCATCTCCATGCCTGCAGCTCTTAGCATGGGGCCTGGCACTGAACAGGTTCTCTCTTGGCCCTTGGTGGAACTGAATGAAGATGGAGATAAAAGTTCCCTCAATGAGTTGAAAGTGTATTTCTGAGTGAGGCTTTCAGGAAAAAAATTATTTAGATCTGAAGAAATTGGCTATGCAGTGGATGCTATAAATGTGCTTGTTCAACATCTATTCTGACCTCTTTCTAGTGTGCCTTCCTGTACTATGGAGGTTGGAAAAATAAAAATTAATTTCCCAGCCTCTTTTGCAGCCAGTGTTTCAGTTATGCTCTAGGTTCCATTAGTCAAAAATCCCCTGCATAAGATTTGGAACTGAGCTGATAATGAAAACAGGTAGGGGGCACAAGGCATCCCTGTTTTGCTGGCATGGGTCATGAAGAGACAGTGTACCTAAGCAGCTTCCTAAATTGTTGGTTTCTTTGGCAAAGGGAGAGGGTCTTTCTGATCACAGCAAAGACAGAAGGATTCTGGACACTGGAGATTTTCCCTCTGAGCTCAGCTCAAAGCCTGTTTCTCTTGTGCTTCCAATGGCCCATAAGCCTCTTAATACTTGATGGTAGATCCCCTTCTGCCTAACTCCTGCCTACTATATGTAACTGAATCCTAACAGGTTGTAGACTAAGATTTTCAGGAAAATGGAAATCCATGGTTGATCATCTGTCCTGGTTGTATTTGAAGGCAGTGAGGATCCAGTTGGCAGAGAAGGTAGGATCTAGTGTGAATGCTCTATTAAAGACAAGTCTTGGCAGGCCAATCATCTTCTGTGATAATCTACTAATGCAAGAACGAAAATATAAGCACTGTGGGGTTTGTTGATATTTCTAACTGTACCTTAGAGTTTAAAGAAAGAAAACAATGAGCTCAGGGTTTTGCATGTCCTCATGTCTTCAGGTCTAGTAAGAGGACCAGGGAACTTCTATGGCTTCCTTGTTATTTCTCCTCTCTGTTGACTACAGGTCTAACAGCTGAAAATCAGTTACATTTCTTAAAACTATAGGTTGCTGAACTATAATATAGATTGAATTCATAGCCTCAATAGGTCTCTTAAGTGAGAGCTTGGGCATGCATTAGAAGAATGGGACTCTGAGTCTTGGAACTGAGATTTTTGGTGGTTTTTAATGACTAAAGTACCATGAATCCTGAAATTCGCCAAGCGTCCCCTGTCAGCAAATCCTGCCTTGTTTGGAAATCCTGTAATGACCTCTACCTTATAATAAGAAGCCATGTTTCCTTCTGAGCACTTCCACCACACCACTGCCTCTAGAGCTGTGACTAAAGTCAGATCCAAGCATCTCATGCATCTGAAGAATGGTAATTTTTTGCTAATTCACATTAGCAGAAAGTGAGAGATGGGTGTGCACAGAATCTGAAGGCATTAAACCACAGAGGGAAAAATGTAATTTTAAATAACATTTCTGATTTAATCCTGGATAGATGCATCAGGGTGAACTTACCAGAGAATCTGGATTCAGTGTGTTAGCTTGGGAAACTGGAAGTTCTTACTGTTTGCTTGTATGGTCAATGTTCTTTGAAGATGGCCACCATGACTACCATTCCTCGAATTCACACTCCTGTATAATCTCATCCTATACTGGATTGGGGTCAGCCCAGTGACTCACTTTAGCCAGTAGAATGGAGCAGAAGTGAAGGCCAGGAAGCTTCCATTTTTGTATTCTTGTGAGCCCCAAGCGGCCTTGTAAGACATCCAACTAACCTGCTGGAGAAAGAAGTCATGCTGAAGATCATGAGACACCACACATGTGCATGAAGAGGCCAGCTTGGATGTTACAACCCACCCTGTTGGGCTTTTTGGTTATCTACTGTCTCTGCCCAATCCTGAGACTTCTTTCCCAAGAGCTACAATTTGGAGGTCTGGACTTGGTTTCATGGAGGGATGAGGTCTGTCCTTATACAAGATGTACCATTGCTCCGACCCTGCAGAGAAAAGCTGTGGATGGGCTGGATTCTGAAGGTTGGACAGAGGGATTCAGAACTCCATGTGCCTATCACCTGTCTATGTAGCCCATACCCACACAAAGCCCAGGAAAGCAGGAGAGCAGTTTCTTCTAGCCTCGAAGGAGCCTGTGCTCTGAGTGTTAGTTTAGATTACCCACCGTGGTGCGGGGGAGCTTTGGAGACAAAGGCATGACGGACACATGCTCCTCAAGTGCCTGATGGGGATTGTCAAATCATCAGCATGGACAGCAGAGGCAGGAAGCTGAAGCTTCCTTTCTCATCACATCTGTTCTGAGATGGTGCAGAGTATAGAAGTGATGTGGGCTTGGGGATGGAAAGAGATAGGGGTTTGGTTCTAGTTTTGCCCCTCTCTAGCCAGGGAAGTTTGTGGTTGACTCCCCAGTGTCCATTCTTCCACCACATCCTCAAGTGATTTTTTAAGTTGAAGGATGAACCCCTTTAACCCTCAAGATAGCTGGGTGTGGGATGGGGTAGTCAGAACCCCCTGGGAGAGCTACCCCCAGAGAGGATCACTGGTGCACAGATATTCAATTTTTGTGTGGGGAAGAACCTACTTATAGCATTCGTGATAATTGCTGTCCCTTCACTACTCACTTGATTAGGGATGGATGTACACTTCAATCTTGGCCAAGGAGGAGTGAGAGGAAATCTTCTAGGGAAGGGAGGGAGCTTCCAGGGAAAGTCTTCGGTCTTCTAGAAAGGGCACCCAGACAGAGATAGCCCTTTCCTTCCTCTGAATGTTATGTTATGTCTGTGTGTGATGCCTTGGATAAATCACTTGATTTCTACCATCCCTCCCTGTGATGAGAAGAGACATGACACATGTAAATCGCCTGTGCATAGCATTCCCTCAATAATTAGCTATCATTGTTTCTATTACTCTAATGAGGTAGTACTATGTAAACCCAAGTTCACTATAATTTATGCTTGAAAAGGATAGAACTTGGCTTCTAATCTCAGAGACAGCTGTCATGAATTTCTCCCCTCCCCGCACACACAAGCTTTCTCTTGCATCAAGAGGTGGAGCTTATTTCCTTTCTCTTTGAAGGCGGGCTGGCCCTGTGACTGCTTTGATCAGTAGAATGTGGTAGATGTGATGTTCTGGGACTTCTGAGCCCAGGTCTTAAGAAAACTGGCAGCTTTTCTTTCCTTTGGTAATGCTTGCCCATGAGGTCCTTGTTTTCAGAAGCCAGCTACCCAGCTGTGACAAGCCCAAGCCACAGAGGGGAGCACCAAGACTCTCCAGCTGCGACCTCAGCCAATAGGCATCATCATCTGACAGTATGGAGTGAGCCATCTTGGGTGTTTCTTCTTAGTCTACCCCCCCGCCCCCATTATTGCAGCCTAGTTAACTCTGCCTGGAGTAGAACTACCTATGTCCGCTCAGCTTCCAGGATTGTGAGATAACATAAAATGGTTGTTATTTTGAGCCACTCAATTTTGGGGTGGCTTGTTATGCAGCAAGAGATAACAAAAACAATTTCTTTAAATGTATTTTGGAATTCTGGCTTTTCCCTGCGTTCATATCTGTTCCCACTACCCCGCCCCCCCCTTGGTGGGCTGACGTCATTGGCCACGGAGGCGCACTCCATCACAGGTCTCTGTCTCTTAAGCTCCTTTATTGATAAAGCCCGTGTGCTGGGGCCTCAATCAATGTGCTAAGCTTCTCTCCGTACTCCCTGAAATGCTTGCAAGGCAGTATGCGTGCCACAGGAAGACTATCAGATTGGTAGTTTCAAGGCTTATGTTCAAGAACTGGCTATTTTACTTACTGAATGTAAGACCTCAGGCAAGGTTCTTAATCTTTGGAGTCTCATTTTTTTTTTTCCATCTGCAAACTGAGGACAATAATAGTAACTTCCTCACCAAGCAACGGAATGGTCCAAGCAAGATAATACATGTGAAAGTACTTTGAAAAGGTGTTCTTTACACGTGGTAATTATCGTTACTATGCCTCACTGTACAATGAACTCCAGTGCATGGTAGGATCACCCAACAGCTCTTCTTTGTGTTACGTCTGGGAAACAAGATCACGGAGGGGGATGTCAGTAGCGTTACTGTCATCTTCCTCATCACCGCCATCATCCCCTTCATCATCATCAGCAGCAGCAGCATGTCATTGTTAATGTCACAGTGTTAATCCTCACTTACAGCTTTTTGAGTATCTATCGAGCTACATCCCTGCCATAGACTCTCACAACGATCCTTCAGGATGTGTGTGTTATTAACCTTCTTTTACAGGAAATCAAGGCTAGCCCAGGTTAATCTCCTTGCTCAAGACCATACCGAAGTAAACTCGGCTCACCGGAAAGTGAAAAACCAGAGAAAAGGTATGTTTGTTGTCGTGTACACGTTTCTCCTTTCCCCATCAACCTCAGAGAACTAATGACTCTTCTTAAGTGGCTCTGGGGGTATTTGGGATGTCAACAGCATTATTAAGCTGCACTCCGAATGCCATGATGCAAATGGCACTGTTTTGGGGAAAAACACCCTCCAGCATTGGAATAGGGGCAATGAAGCCTGAGTCTGAAGCTGTCAACATCCTGAGAGTTCACGGGCTGGAGCTAAGGGAACCAGAGCGTCCCTGCTTATTTGCCATGTGCAGCCATCTCTCGGAAACTGGGCAGGCACTAATTAGATAGCCACTTGCAAAGATGCTGTCACTAACTGGAAGCCACCCAAATGGCTCTCTTTGTTCCAGAAGCTTCGGAAGAGGACGCCCCCCCCAACTCTCCTCTCACCCCACCCTCACTTGCCAAACCTCAAGGACCACAAATACAGTTAATTATGTCAGCTTGGCTTGGTGTTTTCCAGATAACATCTTTCATTAACGTTGACCTTCCGGCTGACTGGTTGCTGTACCTTTGGGGGTTGTGGGTGATGTGTTGGTTACCCTGGTGACATAGGAAAGAGGTGGAGGGGGGAGGTGGAAGGTGGGGACAATATCTCAAGCAGGCCCCTAAACTATGTCTCTTCTTCCCTCCATGTCTCCTAGGCTTCCACAAGATAGCACTAAGCCCCCTGGGGATGCCAGGGAAGAATCTGATATCAGGTTATTAGTTGTCTCAGCCTTGGTATCTTAAAGACAACTCATGGTCTCCAGAGATAAGTTTTGGAGGGCAGTCTCTACATTTTATTTATTATCCCTGTACCTCACCCCCTACCAGACAGACAGACAGATAGACACACACACACACACTGCCCACCCAGCCCTAGAGATGGAGGCTATTAGGCAGTGTATATGGAAGTGAATTTGTACCATTTATGCACGAGTGGTGTGGACCAAAGGCAGGGGCATGATGGCTGATCTCTTTGGGAACAAACTGTTTGCAAATTCCTCAATGCAACCCTCAAGCCGAGCTCTAAGTCCAGGAGCCATGCTAACTGGAACTGGCTACCAGGATTTTGAGAGGGGTCTTCCTTACCAAATTCTTAAAGTGGGGCTATGAGATAAAAGCTCTACACAACATATACAGAAACAAGCGTGACATCATTTTCTAGACTTTCTGATTCTACTTCTGAGCAGATAAGCCTTTGCCCTTTGCCAGGCACCCATACCTCGGTCACCAGTGGTTCTCATACCAACCCCAAATCGGCCAGTTGCACAGCTGACCGAAGAAATGGCAGAGAGGCTTATGTGTGTACCAGCCCCTTGATCATGTAGGACATGTCTTGGTCAATGGGAGAGAGAATAATGATCACTCTTCACTCTTCCACCTCTAACTTCCAAAAATCTTTTTTATTTTTGGTCCAACCAAGGCTACAAGGAGAAACCAACTGCAAACATTCTGCCTTTCTTTTTTTGCCAGGAATTGTGAAACCACCAGTACCTAACATCATTTACCTTGCTAATCAGACTTTCGGGGGAGGAGGGACTTACCACAAACCCAGACTAGCCCATGGTGAGGGGCAGTTGTTGTCTGAAATACTCATCTCAACAGGGAGCCATAAAATAAATCTTCATTCACATAGATAATGTGTTAATGTTGAGAAAAAGATTTGGAATTAGGATCGAGACTCCCCCAAACCAGTAAAGTGTGGGATCCAGTGCTGACCCTGGTGAAATACACAGGCCAGAATGCAGGCTGTTTCCTGCAGACAAGAGAAAAAACATTCCTTTTTTATTTCTAGCCCAGAAAATTTGGCCAGTCTGCCGGCTGGCTGCACTACACAGAAGTCAGTTCAGATATAGATTTTCCCCTCTCCTTGTTTGCATGAGTTGCTTGCAGGAAACAGCCAGCCCACCAGTCAGCCTGATGAGTTTCCCTTCCCTTATTCAATCAGAGAAAGTGTTCCATATTGCAGAGTCCATGTAGGAACTAATTCATGTGCGAGGTGCCCAAGAGAAACTTGAATTTGTTTGTCTTTTTATATAAACCGTGCTGAGAGGCTGAAGACAGAGGTCCCGCTGAGGTCTTATCTGATGACAGGAGCTTGGACACATCAGCAATAAAACCCCACAGCCTTGTGACCAGTGTGGGCTGACCGTTCTCCTTTCTACAACAGCTAATATTCAGTAAGTGGTTTTTATGTGCCAGACACTGGGCTGGGTGCTTCACACCCACTGTCGCATTTCATCTTACAACAACCTTGTGAGGGGGCTAAAGTCATCTTCATTTATGTTCAAGGCAAATCTTCAAGGCTGAGAGAGAGAAGGAGAGAGAGAGAGAGAGAACTCACCTGAAGTCACAAAGCTGGTGAGTACGGGAGTCAAGATTTAAATCCAGGTTTTTTCTGACTTCTCCTGTATTGAACTGATTATTTTAGGAGTTAAGGGTTAAGTGTCTGAAGGATCAAGGCTCATATTACCCTTATCTGGCTGAGACTTAACTTCTGATCTATCTTGTGGTAGGATTTGAGGGTCAAGGATCCAGGCAGCCTGGCTCAACTCAAGGCAACGGCAGGGGGCAAGCCCCACAAGGTCAGGTCAGTGGATCCAGAATGCCTTAGCTGTGAATGCACTCGGTCCCTCTTGCAGCAGCATCCTTGTTGTTAAATCTGATCTCCCCTCCATAATCCCCTTATTTTAATGACACGGGAGTAGGCATTGTTACTTTCATTTGGGACAGCTCTATAAAGGGGAATTCCTCTGAATGAGGAAGAAGCCATGTAAGCAGACACTGCTCAAACAGGACTGGTGGTAGGTGAGAGGGCATAGGGAGATTTGGTGTGGCTGGAGCCAAAGGCATGCCAGATCTCCAAAGGTGTTCCCTGAAGGCCATTCAGAAGCTTGAACCATACCCGGAGAATAGCTACAGTTACTGGTGACATGATCGGATTGGCATACGTGAAAGATTGCCAAATGAGAACTGTCATTTCTGATTGCCTAGAAACCAGGCTTTCCCCGAATCCTATTATTCTAACAGATCAGATAGAGACATGGGCATGTCCTGGGCAGGCTAATAGTTCTGTGACCCTTTAAAGGCGATTATTTCTGTAACTGTCCAATCTTTCTTTCAAAGAGAATTTGAACTCTGGAGGCAGGCAGAGGAAGATTCCTGATGGTGGCACTCAGTCTTTGTTCCGAGCAATGTGCTCGGGGCCTCAAAATGGCACATCCCATTCAACAAAGTAAGACTCAGCAGTGAGCAGAACTCACCCCCTTGAAGTTGGTTAGTGGCCAGCTCATTTGCCAGTATCTGTTTCTTGGGTCCTCATTTGCCAACCTAAGTAGCTTACTGTGGTGGTTTTAAAACATGCTTGTATTCTGCATCTGGCCATAACAAAGAAGCAGGGACCAGAGTCCCTAACCCTTCTCACCTGAAACAGCTAGAAAATGCAACAAAATTCATGCAGCCATGTTTTTTCAGGTACTGGAAACAGCACAGATCGCCTCGAGAGAAAGGAAATCAGGGAGGTGAGTCTTAAGGTATCTGAAACGAAAAATAACACTAGATGGGATTAAAAGCAGATTAGATTACGGAAGAAAACAAAGCAATTGAAACTATTTATAACAAAGTACACAGAGAAAAAGACTTAAGAGGAAAGAATCAAGAACTAATGACCTATATAGGACAAGTGACCTAACATATGAGACCCAGGAGGAGGGGAAGAGGGTGCAAAAAACTTAAAGAAATATAGCCAAAGGCTTTCAAATTTGATGAGAACTAGAAACCCACTGATCCAAGAAGCTCAATGAACTTTTCCAAAAAGAATACACATTCCCCTGATGACTAATGATGCCGAGAATCATTTCATGTGCTTGTGGTTCATTTGCCTATCTTCTTTGGAGACATGTCTGTCCAAGTCCATTTTTAATTGGGTTGTCTTTTTCTTATTGAGTTATAAGAGTTATTTACATATTCTGGATCCTAGACCCTAATCAGATATATGATTTGGTCCCATTCTGCAGATTGTCTTTTCACTGTCCTGAGAGTGTCTGTGTCAGGGTTCTCCAGAGAAACACAAGCAATAAAAAAGAGACATATTTTAAGAAATTGGTTCACACAGATGTGGGGGCTGGCAAGTCTGACATTCATAGGGTGGGCTGCAAGCTGGGAGCTCAGAGAGAATTGATGAGGTATTCTTGGGGCAGAATTTCTTCTTTCCCAGAAACTTCAGGTTTTGCTCTTACGGCTTTCAACTGATTGGATGAGGCTCACCTACACTGTGGAAGGTAATGTCCTTTACTTACAGTCAACTAACTATAGATGTTAAGTACATCTACAAAATACCTTTACAACAACATCTAGGCCAGTGTTTGCTGAAATAACTGGATACCATAGCCTAGCCATATTGACACATAAAGTTAACCATTATAGTGTCACTTAACACAAAAAGTGTCAAGTTTTGATGAAGTCTAATTTATCATTTTTTCCCTTTGAGTGCTTGTGTTTTAGGTATCACATATAGGGAACCATTGTTTACTCCAAGGTCACAAAGATTCACACCTATGTTTTCTTAGGAGATTTTAATAGTTTTAGCTCTTAAATTTAAGTCTTTGATCCATTTTGAGTCAGATTTTGCATATGGTGTGAGGCAGGGCTCCAATGTGTTCTTTTGCATATGATGTTGTCACCTTTGTAAGCCACTCAGTTTAATTTTCTCCATCATCTTCCTATTCCAGTAAGTTCAGGCCCCTTAAAGAGTTTGCCCCTTAACCCAGTTCCAGATCCCAAACTGGGAGAAAATTTAGAACTCTTGATTTCATTTCCCCAAGTCACTTTCTGTTTGGTGGTCCTGCTTAGGCCTTGAAAAACAATGGGAAGGGCCGGAACAAGGTAACTTTGGTGTTTTAGAGAGAGCACTCATCAACTGGTCACCACAAAGTACCTGGATTTGTTTGGACTCACAGCCTGGAGGAGACGCTGTAGAGATTCATACACTATGTCCGGTGGGCCAAATAAATATGGGCCTCTACCTACTTTCGTAGATAAAGATTTGTAGGAACACAACTGCATCAGTTCACCTACCTACTGTCCATGCCCGCCTGAGAGCTACAAGAACAGAGGTAAGTAGTTGTGATTGAAACCATATGGCCTCCAAAGCCTAACATGTTTATGATCTGCCCCTTTAGAGAAAACTCTGTTAACCGTGGACACACAGTCCTAGTGTGTGCAGAATGGAAGTCTCTTCAGAATAAGAGGAAATGGACATGTAGCAGAGGCTGTTGGCACCTAATCCAGATCCCCTTTTGTGATGAGGTTGCCCACCCCCAGGTCCCGTGCTGCTTCTGTGAATGGATCCAGCTGCACCCTTCTCTTCTCTTGTGTGGCTCTTTTGTCTTTCTTCCCTCCTGCATCCCTTACCCTCTCGCTAATTTCCCCTGAGACACCCCCTCAATAACTCACATACATATGCATTCTCCTCGCAGGCACTACTTCTAAAGAATCCAACTTAGGGCAGAATGCATTGTCAGAATTAGAATTCCAGTTCGAAGCTTCCTTCTTTCCTATCGGCCTTCTTGAATGATGTAGTCCAAAAGCCAACAGGTTGGCACAGACAAGGTAGATGTCTGCAAGGGGGAGAGGGGTTCATGGTCTGGCAGCTGGTGGGAGGTGTTGGAGCCTGAGCAGAGAAGAAGGTGTTTGCCTGGGGGAGGGGGTTGTGGGGGCTTGACCTGGGGTAACAGTGCCCTGGCAGGATGACGGGAGTGACTACATGCATGAGCACCAGTGGTAGTGGGAGATTGTTGTGGACAGGGGAATTGACCCAGTAATTAAATATATTGAGGGTAATGAGAGGTTTCTCATTGTCTGAGGGGTTATAAATATGGAAAGGGAGAAAAGCTAGAATAGACTCTCTGGTATTGGATTAGAACTGGAGGTATCAGTGTAACTCGTGTTTTCAACACATAGAGATAGATAGATAAATATAGAATTAGATGTATGTGGTCACTGAGGGCCTGGCAGCTCCAACACCCCAAAAGCAATGAGCACCCAGATCTTGGTTTCAAAATGCCTTTCTCCGCTAAAAGGAATAAGGACTCCTTGGAGAAATGTCTGGTTTCAAAGCTGGGGCTGAGAAAGTGCAAGATGAGCTAGAGCATCTTTTTGTGCTAGAAAAGTAAGGACGTGCTCCAAATATGAGGAGAAAGTGTCAAAAAGGACACAGAAGCCAGCTTGAAAGGGTCACCACTGGCCAGATCTGGGGCAGTTTGAGTATCAAAATAAATGATGGCAGTAGCAGATGAAAATGCATTGACTAAAATAGGAATCCCTGAGTCTGTACTGATAAAAATAAATGAATGAATAAATTACTGAGGAGAAGAGAAGGGCCTTACAGGAGAAAGCCAATTAATAAATGGAGAACAGATGATGGAATATTAGAACGTCCATCGTAATAACGAATTCTGCCAAAAAGTATCAGTGCTGGTATTTGTGGAGTGAAGACAGAGGAGAGGAACGTTTTCCATCTGGGATCACGTTTCACTCCACGGGCGAGAGAGAGAGGCTCAGCTGGAGGACTCTCTGGACTGGATCTTCTCAGCTCAGTAAAACTCTGGGCCACATCTGTGGTGATTCCTTGGCCTTGAAGAGGGTCGGAATATGTCACCCCCAAACATGCCACTTTGAGTAAGGATTATTTTGAGCTGAAGGCAATTGAGAACCCACAAACGCAGGAAGAGTTTTCTGCCCTCCCCTTATCTGCCTGAAAGCAGGACAGAAATTTCCCTATGAGGAAGGTGGCCTCTGCCCTCCACCCCTCTCACCTCAAGTACCAGGGAGAGAAGAGCAACTCTTATCATCGAACACTGGGAATGGACACTGAGATCAATTTGCATAAACAGACCTTATTAAGGTAGCCCTTATCTTCTGTTAGCTCCTCCGGTGTATGTCCGAATCACTTACCCACTATTTATTGCCCTTTGAAGCCCAAGCCCGTTTTCCTTTGTTAAAAGGATATATAAGCCTCTAAGTCTAAGTGCTTCTTTGATTTTCTGTTCTGTTCTGTGAACTCTCAGCACGTATCTATTAGTAAAATTCTGTTCTTTTTCTCCAGCTAATATGCCTTTTGTTAGTTTAATTTGCGGGGTCCCGACACACCCCGAAGAAGATGGGGGAAAACTTCTTCCTCCTGAACGGAATTGAAGTAAGCAAAGAAATGTATTTATTTATTTATTTAAAGATTTTATTTATTTATTTGACAGAGAGAGACACAGCGAGAGAGGGAACACAAGCAGGGGGAGTGGGAGAGGGAGAAGCAGGCTCCCCGCTGAGCAGGGAGTCCGATGCGGGGCTCGATCCCAGGACCCCGGGATCATGACCTGAGCCGAAGGCAGACGCTTAACGACTGAGCCACCCAGCTGTCCCAGCAAAGAAATTTATTTATTTATTTATTTATTTTTAAAAGATTTTATTTATTCACTTCTCAGAGAGGGAGAGAGAGAGAGAGCACAAGCAGGGGGAGAGGCAGAGGGAGAGGGAGAAGCAGGCTCCCCGCTGAGCAAGGATCCTTATGCAGGACTCCATCCCAGGACCCTGGGATCATGACCTGAGCCGAAGGCAGACGCTTAACCAACTGAGCCACCCAGGTGTCCCAAGAAATTTATTTTTAAGAAGAGTTTAAAACCACACAACTAACACCCAGTTCATTTGCTCGAAGGAGAGAAGGGTAGCTTCAGGTTGCCCAGCTGGTTGGTAGTAGAGCCCAGGAGAAGGCTGGTTGCTGTTCTTTATAACAGTGGCTGCTAACTCAGCATCGGTGGGCTGCCTGGTAGCCCCCATCAGCAGCTGAGCCCAGAATCTGCCTCCTCATTTGACCAAATGTGGGGGAAGGCCAGAGTGGATTTAGCCACCATTTATGGGCATGAACGCATTCATTAACTCCTCACAACAGCTCTATGAGATAGGTATTACCCCCACTTTATAGATGCCGGCATTAAGGCCTAGTGAGAATTACTGAGAATTACTTAGAAATCTGAATCTAGGGAATTGCTTTCAGGGAATTGTGACATTATTCCTTTCAGAACATGTGGTGATACTAACTAACCGTTGGCAAAGTGTTGCCAAGTACCAGTCCTACCGGATTCTTCTTCAAGGCAGAAATAAGGCTTATCTGCAATTAGCTCATTCATTGTGTGCAAATGGTACTAATTGCTTGAAAATAGTGTGTTCTCTTAAGTAGGTTAAACAGTCCCTTCTGGAATCTTGTTTATACTATTAATTTGGGCAACAAACTCTTCCTTAATGGAGCAAGGCAACTGCCGCCTGGCTAGGCTGGGAGAAGGGTTACAAATCTTCGCTTATTTGAGTTGGGATATGGGTTGTCCACCAACCTCACTCATGCAGGCCTGTTGAAGGGAGGGTCAGCCAAATCCAGCAGCCTCCTGATTATTAAATATTTGATGGGAAGTGAAAATGCCTTCCTTTCTACTACCAGAGAACCTCGAACGTTCTGCCAACAAAATCTTGCCAACTGAAGGTCCTGCTGGGCTTTACTTTAAGGAACAGATAAGACTCCATTTTAATTAGCACACTAATTGTTCCCATGCAAATGAAAGTGGGGAAAGAACTTGCCAACAGTTTATTTCCTTAAGTGGGTTACCAAGGTGCCCCCCGGCAGCCGGCTTGAGGGTGCTCCATTGCACAGCCAATGGTTGTGTTCACTGAATAGCACAAATCCAGCTCAATGCACATTTTCTGAGCATGGCCCATGTGCTGAGCTCCGTGCTAAAGTTGGGAGGCAGGGAGGTGAAATGAAGCAGGCTCAGACCCTGTCTTTCGGAACTCCACAATTGAGGTCAATGGTGAGGTTGCTAAACTGTTTTGGTTAGGATTCCTGGTTGTAAGCAACAGAAATCAATTCAGGGTTAAGTGGAGAGAAAGGGAATTGTGTATTGGAGGGGTCAAGGGATGGAGGTAGGCTGAGCGGGGGGCCAAAGAGGGCTGGACAGAGGGATAATCTGGTGGGTTGATTGCCACAGCAAGGACTCATCTCTAGCTGACCTTGTGTCCTTGTGTTGCTCAGGCCTGTTGCCTCTGTCAGGGTAGAAAGACCTCTCAGTCTTAGTACCTGGGAGTATGCAAATTAAACGGACAAAAACCAGATTAACAAAAGAGAAAAAACCTAAAATTTATTCATGTGTAATACAGGAGCTTCCAGAAAAAGTCGTTCGCTAAGTGGCTGAAGTTTTGGAAAGAGAAGGGAGAGAAGAGGCTTCCATGGGAAAAAAACAAATGGGTTTCTAAGGGAACAAACAGGAGATAAGGAAATTTGTGATAATGTTTGTTTATGCAGGTGTGAGTGGTCTTTTCCATCTTTTTCATGGCCATAAAGCTCCCCCAGAGGATGGAATTTATGATAGTTTCACTCCCAGAAGTTTCTGCTTTTAGTGAGATAAAGAAAGCTCCAAGAAGGCTTTTTATGCATCTGTTAATCTCAGATGTCTTCAATTTTAAAATAATTTTCATGTTAACTCCGAGTGTCCAAGTGGGTACCCACACCTCTCACCTGAATAACCACAATACCCTCCTAGCTAGTATCCCTGATTCCTCTCCGGCTTCCCACCAGTATGTTGCCCCCACAGCAGCCAGAAGGACGTCTTTAAAACTGAAATCAGATAATGCCACCCTTGCACTTAAACACCTCTGCAGACCCGCGGCCCAGATCTCAGTTCTGAATACTGTTCTCTAATAAAAGGAGCTAGGGCTCCTTAGAGAAATGGTGTGTTCTAGGACCAGGCAGGGAATGTATAGATGAGCCTGGAGAGCCTTGCAGTGCCAGAAAATAATGAAGTGCTCAAGAAACAAAATGATGGCGCTATGTCTCAAAAGGACACAGGAGTCAACTGAAGGAGGTCCTAGTGGCTAAAGCTGGAATAATTTAGGCAACAAAAGAAACAATATAGTTTTGGACTATAACCCGAACTACAACGTCCATATCGATGAGTCTATACTGACATCGACAGATAATTTTTTGGATAATTATTCAGATAGATGGGGCAGAAGAGACAAATCTCCTGTACAGAGGAATTCCAAATAATTTCTGAAGATACTCCCCCATCAAGAGCAGAGCAGAGCTTCCTGTCCCTTAAGGGTGGGCAGCACATGGAGACTCCTTCTAAAGGACAGAACATGGGAGGAGGGAAAAGAGGGTCATGTTACCGCAGAGTGTGACAAATGCTGCCCCAGCCAGGGGATCAAGGTCAAAGCCAACAGTTGATAAGTCATGTACCCTTGTTAGGATGTGATGAGAGGTGCAATGTTCTTCCATGGTCTTTCTCCCAGAATCCCAGTTGAGTAACTCATAACCCACGAGAAAAAACATTAGCCAAAACCAAACTAAAGGACAGTCTACACAATACCTGACCAGGACTCCTCAAAACTGTCAAGATCATCAAAAACAAGGAAAGTCTGGGAAACCATCACCACCAAGAGGAGCCTCGGGAGATAGGACCTCTAAAAGGAATGTGGTATCTTGGATGGAATCCAAGGATAGAAATGGAATCCATGGACAGAAAGGTAAAGGACATTGGGTAAAAATTTAGGAAATCTGAATAAAGTATAGACTTTAGTTAATGATCATGTGTCTGTGGTGGTTCCTTAGTTGTGACAAATGTATCACATTTACATAAGATGTTAACAACCAGAGACACTGGGTGTGTGGTCTCTGGGGACTCTCTATCATGTTGCAACTCTTCTGTGCATCTAAAACTCTCCTGAAAGAAAAGATTTATTAGCAAAAGAAACAAAACAGAATCCTCTGAGGGCTTCTTACTGGGCTGAGGATAAAATCCAAATTCCTTATCCTTGTGGACCATTGACATTTTCCTGCATGACCTGGCTGGTCCCCACCTCCCACCACCTTTCTGGTCTTTCTGATCCTCTCTTGGGCAAGGACACAGGGGTCTTCCTCCTGCATCCCCTTCTCCCAGAATGCTCCTCCTCTGGTGAGTGCTTGCTCTCTCTCTCTCCCTCCCCTTCTTCCCTCTCTGTTCCTCCCCAATCTCTCTCTCTCTCTCTGCCTCCCACCCTCCCTCTCCCCTCCTCTTTCTCTCTCTCCTCCCTCCCTCCTATCCTCCGGTCAAATCCTTCTCATCTTTCATATCACAGCTTAAATGCCACCTCCCCCAAGAAGCCACCTTGAGAACTATGACACATGTCCCCCATCTCTCTCTATATCATACTACATTTGTTTCCTGCACTGAGCTTATGCCAATCTGCTGTTATTTTATGTAGCTGCTCACCTGTGTACTCCTGGCTTCCCCAGGAGAACGTGCCCAACCCACTCATAGTCATAACCTAGTGCCTCGCAGGGAGCAGGAGTTTAATAAACACCTGATGAGTGAAGGCAGAACCCACGGTTGTCCGGCTGTGCTGACTTGCTGGTCTTGTCACTCTGTGCCCTGACCTCCCTGCATCCTGGAAGGGAGACCTTCCTTTACCCGCCTCCACCCCTGGTCTTCCAACCTTCCGTACTCCTTGTCCTCGTCCCCTGTGTACCTGCAGCTTCAGGCCGCTTAAACACAGCCCTGTCCCAGGTGTGCATACCCCACAGAGATCATTACTATGCAATTAATGTGACTCTGTTGCGCATACTATAAGTGCCCATAATTGCATAATTAGGACCCATAATGTAATACAATCATTAACATGTTTTATACCTTGGCCTTTTCCAAACTATATTTTTGTTAAAGCCCCAAAAGTAATTTAGCGTGAGGATGGAGGAAGTTTATAGAGAACAAAGAAAACTTTCTCCCCTTTGTCTTTTCCCATGGTAATGAGGAGGGAATGCCTGGCATCTTTGAGAAAGAAGCCATTGATCTTTAGCCCCAAAGGATCCCGCTGAGCCCGGTTCTGTGCTGTTTGCTGCATTTTCCAGAATGAATGAAAACCAGTGTGTCTTTGTGCTTAAGGCACATTCCCAATTATCTGTGCTGATGGAGCGGAGAACTTCCTCATCCTTGTAAGGGATATTTTCCAAAGTTAAAGGCAACTTTTACTTCTCGGGGGCTGAGGGCGAGGGGAGAGGGGAATGGGGAGTTAGTGTTTAGTGGGTACAGAGCTTCAGTTGGGAGGATGAGCAGGTTCGGGAGATGGATGGTGGTGATGGTTGCATAACAAAGCGAATGTACTTACTGCCTCTGAACTGAACACTTAAAAACGGTTAAAATGGTAAATTTTATGTTGTGTATATTTACCACAATAAAAAGAAACCCAGTGATCTATCTTACTGGAAAGTAGTCACAATATTCTGATAGGAGAAAAGGGGGATTATGAAGCAAGAACAGAGTAAGATGTCATTTTCTTTTAAATTTTAAAATTATGGATAATAAATAAGAGGTGGAAATAAAAAAGTCAAAGCAATAATTGATTATTTCTGAGTGGGAGTGATTTCTACTGTCTTCTTTGGGCTTCTCTGTATTTGTCCAGTTGGATATTCTACAATAAATGTTTGTGTATCCTTTGCAGTCAGGTAAAGCTGGACACAGAGCATCGTGAATGTATTTAATGCCACTGAGTCATATACTTTAAAGTGGCTATGATGGTTAATTTCGTGTTATGTATATTTTAACACATAAAAAATGTGTTTAAAAAGGCAAAGACAACTTGTACTAAAGACAGTACCTACCTGGGATTTCTTGGGGTTGATCTTGCCCTAATTTGCCATCAGCCCCCGGCCCTGCCCCCACGGCTTGGTGCAGGGGAGAGACACCAGGCTTGGGAGGTGAAATTGAGTAGTTAAGAGATACGAGGCATGGGGTTAAATGTTTTTAGGTACAATCCAAGATTTTGGCTCCTTCAGATCAAATGAGAAGCATTCTGTAACAGGAAGCTTTTTTTTTTTTTTTGAGAGTTCACTCAGAATTTATTATGATTCAAATTGAGGCCAGGTTAAATCTAACCCTCATATTTTCTACAAAGCAAAGATTGTTGACTGTGATAGCATAAACATGATTGCAGGAAAAACAATCACAAATCTTCAGAGGATAAAGTGTTTTCAGGAACACAAAGATACCACATCGCTTTGACACTCACTACAAATAAAGATGCATTATACGTGTGTGATGTTTTTAACATTTCTAAAGTGTATTTGTGGTTTTTATTTATTGTGCTATCAGGCAAATCATGTGGAAGTTGCTCTTCTATTAAGATGGGAGATGCCAGAGCCCATTTGTATGCTGCCTGGAACTACCCAGCCGATAGGGGCAGGTGGTCAGTGCCAGAGCCGGGCGGTCTCTGCTGTGAAGTCCTAAAGAAGGTGAGAGCGGATGGGTTTTAGGGGAAAGGAGGGCATGCCTCCTCTACAGTCTCTAGACAGAAGGAGGAGCAGGTGGGAAGATAGGCAGGGAGGATTGAAGTGACTTTGTTAAAGCGACAACCTGAGGCTGTTAACCACCGAGGGTCGAGGGAGCTGGGGTATTTATACACCAATTCCTACCAGTTAGGCTCCTCCAGGGGGCACTAGCATGGGCACTGGAAGGCTCCTGGGCAGCATGCAGGTGCTGACAATTGCAGCAGAGCAGGTGTGCTCAGCACTGTAAGGACTGAAGGATTCTCTGTGCCCCAATATTGCGTGCCAATGTGAGGGGGGTGTTTGAGGAGAGGGCAGAAGGCATAAAACAGTCTCCCTTGGAGACAGGAGAGCAATCCAGCTGGGCAGTCCCAAACACCCCATTGCAGTACTTGATGGTGCATTTTGAATAGGGACATAGCTCCGCTGCACCTGCCTCTGAGCCATGCTGTGTGGCTGCCCTGTGCCCGCATGCATGACAGAGGCAGACAAGACCTCCTTGCTGCCCCCGGAGAACTCACGGGGGCCAGCAGACCTATTGGCCGAGGAGTGAGATGTGGGGGGCTTATGTGTGCAGTGTGGGGTGTCCTGATGGACGAGTGGGCCATGTCGGTGGTGGGAAGCTGATACCACACTTTCAAGACCTTGAAGGATGACTACTGACATCACAGCTGTGAGATCTCTCTGAGCCTCGTTTATTTCATCTGTGAAATGGGACGATGGTAGATTTGAACTCTCTGTATAAACTTCTCAGTGAATGCAAGTGTTGGATAATGCGATGAGCAGGGCCATGGCTTTTGGCAGGTGGTCTCAGGATTTTGGATTGCCAACCCTCACCCCCAGGGGCCAAACTCATGCCAGGATGCTCGAGGGCACCTTCAAAATCACCAGCAGGGGGTCCAAGCAGCCTGGAAGCAGGCAGCCTCACGGAGAGGTCCTTGCCACTCTTATCCTTTCTTTGGTAAAGTGTCACTGAGCTTCTGCCCTTGTTCACGCACCTGTACGAACAAGACCCAGTGAGCAGGGTAGACAAGGCCTCTGACCCCAGTGTTCTGGTGGAGGGTGCTGCAGGGGGGCAGGAAGCAAAGGTCTCCCTGTTTTCATAGCTGATTCATCTCCCGACAACTCTGGAACAACCCAGGGTTTCATGGGCTCTATCACTCATTGGCTATGCAACCGTGGGCAGGTTACCAAACCCCTCTGTGCCTCAGCTTTCTCATCTGTGAAACGGTAAAGTATCAAACACACAGGGTTGTTTTTAGAATTAAAGAATTCCTGGCAGTCAGGTGCTTAGAGCAGGTCCTGGCCCTCAGTAGGTATTAGTGGTTATTTTTCAAGGAGCTGATCTGATTGTTCAGAGCCATCCCCCTACTGACCTTGCCTGGGTCCTGGTGGAGACCCAGCCCTTCTGGGAATGACAGACGGCTGAGTACCAAGCTCCATGACCAGGCCCCCGGGAGGAACCCCAGTGCTCTGTTTTTGGCTAGAACAGAGTGTGGCTGAATGATGAGCGTGGGATTTGGAGTAAGGCAGACCTGGGGTGGCATCCCAGCCTCTCCACCTTGTAGCTACGTGATCCTACATGATCACTTTCTTGAATCCTAGTTTCCTCAAGCATAACGTGGTGATCGTGATGCAGCATGGGACTGTTGTGTCAGCCACTTCCTGCTGAGTTGCAAACCCCAAATGTAGTGGCTTAAAAGCATAACCCTCTACTTTGCTCATGAGTCAGTGGATGGGCACTTTGGGCTGGGGTTCAGGCAGGGGGCCTGCTGGTCTTACCTGGGCTCGTTCAGGCACTTGAGGCCAGCCATTGACTGTGGGAACTGGTAATAGGGCCATGTGTCTCATCCTCCAGCAGGCTAACCTGGGCTTGCTCACGTGGTGATGGTCACAGGGTTTCTAAGAGCCACAAGACAGTAAATCCAATGCCCAAGCTATTTGGAGAAAGTCCCACGGCCAGATCCAAGGGGTGGAGGAATTGATGGAAGGGGAGAATTTGACCAGTTTTACCACCTATTGGGTTGTTTTGAGGGTAAAACAAGATCATACGAGTATAACGCCTATTAGCATTGTGAATGCTCAATAAATGTATTGACAGAGATTAGGTTTCTCTCTTCTGCCTTTTTTGACAAATAAACTCTACACCCAACATGGGGCTTGAACTCACTCCCCCAAGACCAAGAGTCGCATGCTCTTCCAACTGAGCCAGCCAGGCGCCCCCTCTCCCTTCCAGTTTTTTAGTGATTTTTAATTTTTGTGAAATGTCTTGTCTTTGTTTCCTCCCCTATGTCATGAGCATAATCAACTTTTAGGCAGTGATGTCCCCGTAAGGGTTTGACGAGGGAGGGAAGGATGGTGCAGGGACGCTGGGGCTGTTAACATCCTATTACCCGTGTGAGAGCCGTCTCCGCCGCCTCTCGGCACACCAAGAGGCAAGCCAGACTTGATCGCGCTTTCATTTTTGTTCATATTTTGACCCACATCCCACTTTTCGAAAGAGCTCTGTAGACACTGCCCTGGAGCAGTCCTTTCTTTTGGCTGCTGGAGCCTCCCGCCTAATCTCCCCTTTCCCGAGGGCACCTCCTCCCTTGTGTTCTGTCCCCTTCCTCTGCCCGAGCCTCACCCCTCATGTCTGTCTGCCTCGGAGGCTCCTGCCGGCTGGAGCCACAGCTTTAGGGGATCACAGGGCAGCCCTGGGGCTACAAGGCTCTTCCAGGCAAGGATGACAAAGGCGGGAAGGGAGGGGCACCTGTCACGGCTCTAAATATCTGCAGGCCACACACAGTGCACAGTGCTCCAGTAGCTCCCAGCGACCCTCACCCCCATCTCATAAAAGAAAGGAGCCTGCTCCCCCTTGCACCTTCTCAAGGTTTCCAGGGATCTCTGAGCAGCTCCTAAAGCTCCTCCGCGCTTCTTAAACTTTCTGATCCTCAACGTCTGCATCTGTAAAATGGGTTTGCCACCTCCAGCCTCAAGATGATGTAACGAGCAAATGTGTGTAAAGCGCCGGGCCGAGGGATGCTCCAAAGTAGGTCTCCTAAGCACCATCGGCTTCTGCAAGGGCCAGCTGGGAGGAGGGTCTGCTGGTACTCCCACTCCCCTTTCTCAGCATTCCCAGATCCAGGGGAAGGTTGTCTAACGTTTAAGCTGCAGGAACCCTGTCTGATTCGGCAAGATTTGGGGGCTCGGGGGAGGAGTGGGGTGACGCTCACCTTATTCGTATTTTACACCGTTTGGGTTTTGAGACTCTGAGCCTCTACTCTCCCCTTCCACAGCAGGTGACTTACTGATTGGAGCCTCCACAGGTTCAGAGCGTTAAGCCTTTAAGAATATTTTCTTTGAGGGGCGCCTGGGTGGCTCAGTTGGTTAAGCATCCGACTCTTGATTTCAGCTCAGGTCTGATCTCACGGTCGTGAGATCAAACCCCATGTGGGGCTCCATGCTCGGCGTGGAGTCTGCTTGAGACTCTCTCTCCCTCTCCCTCTGCCCCCCCCCCCCGCTCTAACATAAATAAATAAATCTTAAGGAAAAGAAGGAGGACTGTTTTCGTTGAGTGCAAAGTTCAAGGATAGAGCATATGTGATCAGTGTGAGTGGGAAAGGGGTTGGGAGCGGCCCAGGGGATGGCTGATGCCAAGTCCTTGGCCCCAGGGCTTCATGATAGGGGAATGGAAGTGTAGAGAGTGGGCAGGCCAGGTTTAAGGGTGTTTTGAAGGGAACTGAAGAGTCTTTGAACTTTGGCATGAAGGTGAGTTTCCTTGAACATTGTGAGCCTGTTTTGTCCCCTGTAAAATGGGGTTGTTGTCAGGATCAGTGAAGTGATGTGTAGAAAGCATCTAGTCCAGTGCTTGGTCTACACAGAGCAGGGGCTCTATACACATGGCCTGTCCCTTACATCCCGGCTCCAGCAAAGCCACAGGGCACCTGGGACAGCCCCGGTGGGCAGCCTTGCTTTCCTGTGCCCCGTGCCCTGTGCCCCGCACTGAGTGGGGCCGGGCCCCAGTCCTAGGCAGGTGCTGTGGCTTCGAGGCTTGCTTCGGCAACCGTGTATTCCAGACAAGCCCTAGACGGGGCTTCTCTTGTAAATATTGATGGAGGCCCCAGACAGAGAGGAACAGGAAAACAAAAGACGGTTTATTTATGAAGGAAAAAGAAACCAACAGGGGTAAAAACAAATCTACAGGCCCGACAGGACGGGGGACTGTTTAAATAAACCGTGGTACAGCCACCTGGTGGAACACTTTGCACCTACTGAAATGATGTTTGCCAAGGGTTTGTAGCAACACGGAAAATGCGTATTCTAAAAAGCTAAGTGAAAAAAGGAAGCAGCTGAATTGTGCATTCAGCATAATCACACGTTGACAAAAATCAAGCCAAAGAAAAGGATGCACAGGCTGGAGGGACGTGCACTGCAGAGAGGGTTGTCTTTGGGTGGTGAAAAGGGGGAGATTTTTTTGTACTTTTGTATTTTCCAATTTTCTTTCCTACAAAGCTGCGGTTGGCCTCACGTGGAAAGCTACCCAAGCTGAAGAGTTGTTTTTTAGTTTTGTTTTAAAGAAGAAATTCTTCACGGGGAAGCAGGACAGATGACCCAGGGAGAGGCCAAGGGACACACAGGCCTCCGTGAGGCTGAGGGCTCGAGGTGGCCGGCAAGGCTATCCCACAGGGTCAAGTGGAAATCCTAGACTCTGACCCCTGTGGAGGATCACGGGCAGGCTGACACCCAGACACACACTCAGGCACGGGGGCGGTGTGCGATCTGGACTCTCCCCTTAAATGCGTGCGCTCTGCTTCTCTCCGGGGGATGTAGCTTACCGTCGTGCGAGGAGCCTCTTTCCTAAACGCTCCCTTACGTGAATGGCTAGAGCATGAGAGCTGGGTTCCCGTCCTCTTCACTCCGAGGCGGAGCTCCTTGCAGGCAGCCCTGCCCTCTCCGGCCGGGGTGACCAAGCCCCCGCTGATGGCAGGGCCAGGCTTCCCGTGCCCTGAGCCAGCCCTGGTCCATGCATTTCCCGGATTTCCATCCAGGGCTCTGCTCACTGTCTCTTTATCAGGGAGGCTGATCACACGATAATACTTCTTTGCCTCCTCTGCCTTCCTGTACGTATGCAGCATGGGTCCCATTCATT
This sequence comes from Halichoerus grypus, assembly GCF_964656455.1. Classification (NCBI taxonomy): domain Eukaryota; kingdom Metazoa; phylum Chordata; class Mammalia; order Carnivora; family Phocidae; genus Halichoerus; species Halichoerus grypus. Next base: position 174,316,786 of record NC_135716.1, read on the forward strand.
TGTTTATGCATTTGTTGATAGAAATTGCCCGTTTTCCTCCAGCAGAACGTGCGCTCTGTCAGGGCAGGGACCTGCTGCATTCCCAGCACCCGGAACAGTGCCCAGCCTGCACGTTCTGTGAATGAATCCAGGTGGTCTTTGCAGGCTCCCTGAACTGCCTTGCTCTACCATGATGGTCCTGACCACTCACTTCCCTAGCTAGCTCTGGAGACCCAGGCCAGTGATGAGAAACACGCCAGCTCTCATCTATCAGTGGTGACTGCCTAGGGCCCGGTGTTCTGGGTTCTGAGGCTCAATGGGAAAAGATAAGGCGATCGATGAGTGATGTCTGCACAGGACCCCAGGGATGTAGATGAGATGGGCCCCATACTACCCTCTCAGCCCTCCCTTCATCATGACAAGGTCACCCACCGTCAGTGGGTCAGGAACAAACTCTGCGGTTTCCCTGGTCCTGACCATGGGACCATGCCCCAGGCAACGGGGCTCTGACAAGTTTTCTGGAGTGATCTCTAGGTCACCCTGGGCTTGGAGCCCTCCCTCAAGGCCTCCCTGCTTGGTTGTGGTCTAGTCCATTGCCTGGCTATTTGCTGGAGGCTTACCCTTGGGGGACCTGGTATTTGCTGGAGCCTTGGTCTGGCTCCATCTGCCCCCAGCTCCCAGATGGGGTTCACCTTCCAAGCAACCCCCAGCCTGGCATCATGATGCCCATGCCGCCTCTCAGTCATGTTGCTGAGTTACCCCCACTTCCCCACCAAGGGTCCCTTGGAGGCTCATGTCTGAGTGTTGGCTCTGAGCTTGAGCATGGCCTTGGCAGGGGATGGGGGGGGGGTCACTAGGCTCCAACTTAGGAATCAACTAGGCAGCCTCACCTTCCAGGCCCTAGAATGGGGATGGTGGCTTTGAGGGGCCCAATGGAAGTTCTCATCTCCATGCCAACCTCCCTGTTATTTCTTGTTCTAATTGTGCATTTTCCAGGAAGACCCTGGCTCAGCCCCAGCAGCTGCAGTGAACACGAGCTCCTGTCCAGACCCCCAGTGGAATTTGGGAAGAACTTTCTCCAGGTGTTCTCATTTCTCTGGCAGAGAAGACCATGAAATGTCCTTCCCATTTTCAAGGTAGGAACGCTGAAATCCAAAGCATCCTTAGCTCCCCACTTGTCAGGCCTGCCCTGGTGCACCCGCATCTCTACTTCTTTCCTCCAGGCTGCCTGTCACTTTAGAAGTGCTCCCAGCTGCCCTGGCTTCCGGCTGACACCGGGAACATCGCTGCCCTCCTATCTGTGTATGCGTCCTCCTCAGCGAGAGAACAGGGCTGTGGCAATAGATGGGACCGGTCTCTCTTCCTCCCCGCCAGGAAGAATGGGCAACGTCCTGAGGTTGGAGGGTCTCTGCCCTTTCCGAATTTACCAACTCTGATGTGAGAGCCGGTCCCAGTGTCCTGTGTGATTTTCCAGTTCCTCAGCTCCGTCACGAACCTGCCCCTCCCTCCTCTCCTGTCTGACCGGGCAGACCAGGTGACCACAGGGCACAGGGAGGAGAAATTATGCCAACGTCTCTCAGCAGCCCGGGAGGGGTGCCTGGCAGTGTCTGCCCCTGCTCCCCGAGGTGAGGGCTGTGTTGTTCGGACGGCTGCTGTATTCTGCAGGCTCCGAGCTCTGGGGAGGGAGTCAGTGGTCAGTTAGCAATGGGCCCACGCGGGGGAGCCCAGGAGGACGGGCGCCGACAGATCGCACCTACTCCTCTCTCTCCTGAGACCTCAGATGTGGGATCACTGGGGCTCTTCTTCGTGGACCACTACAGGGTATATGTTTTCAAATGGCTGCTAACTGGAGGCTTCTCCTCCTAGTATACTAGAATTCTAGGTAATGAGAACAAGTGAGGTGGGTCAATTTGCTCTGCAGGCAAGAGTCCCATGGGCAGCACCAACTGTCGCTGATCTACTTCTCCAACCATCTCTCCTCTGGCCGGGCCCCTGGGGGCTCCCCAGGGCTCTTGGCACAGCCGGAACCACGTCCTTGTGTGTCCCCGGTGCTTCTGGGAACCCTGGAGGTAAGGGCTCGTGGCCAGTGTTTAGGACGGGGCCCTGGTGGCCTATAGAGAGCTGGCCCACCTCCAGCGGGGTTGGCTTGAGGGGTTATTGGGGGTCAACTGGCACCGGGACCTATGGTTGGGATGAGGCTGCACCCCTGAACTTTGGCGGGACCCTGACGTCCCTTCCGCCAAGAGTTCGGATTTGAAGCAAGGCGGCACCCATCGTTGCACACGTGTGTGGCCGCCCTCAGCCTCGGAGCACCGGTCCCTGGTTCTATCTCTGCATCCCACTGACAGCAAAGACGCATCCGAGGGCCCCGGCCAGCGGGGGAGGTAGGGTTAGAATTCACCTCTCGCTGGCCAAATGCCTGAGCAGCCTGCTCTCCTAGAAATGGCTCACGGAGTGGCGGGCAGGGGGTGCCTTTTGCTTCCCGGTTTTGCAGGAGAAGTCCGGCAGAGTGGGTAGCTAGACCCTGGTCTGAGGCACATCGGGGACGGGCAGGGTCAGGACGGTGGGCAGGAGGGTGCCCCGCGGGGAGGGGAAGCTCCGCAGCTCCTTGGGCACAAACCTGGGCGAGATGTGGTCGGCCAGGAAGCAGAGCGTGCGCCGGCGCCCCACGCAGTAGATGAGGTCCCCCAGCACGGCGCACTGGAAGGCGTCGGGGTAAGGCGTCCGCTGCGTGGCACACTCGTACCAGAGGCGGGCGCTGGAGCTGCAGCGGCACACGCTGATGCCCAGGCTGCGATTGAGGTCAAACCGGTAGAGAAAGCCGTTGACCGCCACCATCTCGGCCGTGCGGTCCTTGCCGCCCCCCGTGGGCCCGGCCTGCCAGCGCTGCTCCCGGACGGAGAATCGGAGAAGCAGGTAGCGCAGGGTGCCGCCCGTAACGAAGATCTCACCGGCGCATGCCGTGGCCGTGTGTGCCAGCGCGAACGTGTCGCTGGGGAGCGGTGGGACGAAGGTCCAGCGGTCCAGGCGGGGGTCATAGCATTCCACCGTGTTCAGACACTCGCCCCCAATGGCGTACAGGTGGCCGTCCAGGGCCACCAGCCGGCAGTGCGGCCGGGGCTGGTTCAGCGGGCACACCTCGCTCCAGATCCCCGTCAGCGGGTTGTAGCAGAAGACGCGGTTGGAGGGCTGGCGCCCAGACCCCTGGCAGCCGGACACCACGAAGAGGTAGTTGAAGAGACTGCAGAGGGCACAGCCTCGGGACACAGCCTCAGGGGGCAGACGGACCAGCGGGTGCCAGGCGTCCCGCTCCTCATCATAGCAACAGAGGCGGCCGGAGCCCTCCTGGGGGCACACGTCGGCCACCACCAGGTGCTCGCGGCCCCGCAGCCGGCGCCGGAGGATCAGCTCCCGCTCGGTCCCGCTCAGGCACCCGTAGACGTCTGGGCTGCGCAGCACCTGAAGGTAGTTGTCACTCATCACCTTGTAGGCTGCCTCCTGCAGGGCCTCCAGCTTCTGCCTCTTGGCCAAGCTCAGTACCTGGTAGCAGTTGCCCAGATCCAGGTGGACGCCCGGGGCGGAGCCAGGGGCCGGCGGGAGGTGGACGAAATTGGTCCCTGCCACCAGCTGCACGTGGGGCTCCCCGCTGCTTCCGGCTGAGCTGGCCCCGAGAGGAGCCCCGGGGAGGGGGCGGCCAGGCAGGGCACTCCCGTCTGGGCAGGACGGAGTGGGGGCCCCAAAGCCATCGAGCTGCAGCTGGAGCTCTGGGTTCTCCAGGATCTGGAGGAGGCTGTCCTTCCTGCTGAAGCCTTGCGTGGAGGGCGACGGCACAGGCTGGGGGCAGGTGGGTGTCTCGGTTCCACCTTCCTGGTCAGCGGCTTGGCCTCCTGAAGCTGCCCCTGCTCCCGGGGGGCCTGATGGTGGCACGGGGGCTGGACACTCAGCCAGGGCAGCTGTTCTGGGGGCCAGCCTGCCCTTGGAGGTGGCCCGGGAGGTGGATTCCACATAGTAATCGTACACCTTGCCCTTCAGCCTGGGCCCGGCCCCCTCCCGCTTGTCCTGTAGGAAATTCTCCTCCACACGAACCCGGGCCACCGACGAGTAGGTATAAGAGGTGCTGGAGGCTCCCTCCTGCTGAGGCAGGGTCAGGCCCATGTCCATGGTGGCCTGGAGGGCCCCGGCCTCTTCCCTGTGGACCCCCGTCACGCGGGTGAAGACCCAGCTCTTGCTCACGTCGCTCTTGCCTTCCACGTGGGCCATCCAGTTGGTGGGGGCGACCTCCTGCTCCCGGGACCCTGGTTGCCCCGGGGGGCCACCGTCCAGCCACGGGGCAGGCTCGCTGCCCTCACTGCGGCCGGCTGCTGTGGCGAGACCAGCGCGGGAGCTCTGGGACTCGCTGCCCAAATGGGGGTGGTGGGGCCGCTTGGGCGTAGGGCCAGCAGCTGTCCCGGCTTCCCGGCCACCGCAGCCAGGAGGCGCCGGTTCAGAGTCCGGGTGCCGCCCACCCCCTTCCTCACCAGCGCCCTTCTCCGTGGGCTCCCGAGCTTCTTGGGCTTCTGAGTCTTCGGGAGAGCGTCCTGTTGCCAGGACTTGGGAGTCGCCCTGATTCTCCCAGCCACAGCCCGGCGCCTCTCTGGTCCCCTTGCTTCCCCTCCGGCGTCTCAGCGCCCAGTGCGGCGCCCCGGGAGCAGCCCCCTGGACTGCAGGCTGCCCGGAGCCCTCGGCTTCCTCATTGGCCTCGGCCTTGGCGTTCCTGCCCCTCCGTGGGGCCTGGCCAGGCCTCGACTTGTAAAGCCTGTAGGCCACGGTCACCAGGAGCAGGGCAGCAGCGGACAGCACCACCTTGCCTGTCAGCTGCATGTCCAAATGCCAGTCCTGGGCCTCCACTCCTCCTCTTCCGGGGAGCATGCTTCCCAAATCCTCCCCGGGGCTGAAGAATGTCAAGAATCCGATTAATGATTGTCCAATAGGGGCCGGTTCCTGGTTCCTGCGGAGCGGAGCTGGAGGGGGTTCTGGGCTGGCTCTGGCCAGCCAGGGGCCGGTCAGCTGGGGGAGTCGGAGCCAAGGTGACCTTGAGCTGGCAGATGGTGGCCACTGGGGCTCAGGGCCAGCAGATCTCGGCGCTGGCCTCCCTGGATCCTTCGATACTTTTCCTGGGGGTGAGGGTGGGGGTTGTGCCCCAGGGCTGAGCTTGTGATCAGCCACCTGAACCAGCAGCTGCTGGAGGATGTACACAAAGAGGGAGGAAGCTCTTGACCACACAGTCACCTGATGCCAGGAAACGCACGGGGTTGGTTATTATATGTGTGTGTGTTTTATTTTCTCGTTTGCAAATCCAGCGGGCTAGGAGTGTGGGTGTGGTGAACTGTGAGACAGGTGGAGCTGTGGCAGGTGTGGCTTGAGGGCCTCCCTGTCTGTTTCCTTCCCGATGGGGTCTGCTGGTCCGGGCGGGGAGGTCTGCAATTAGCAGCAGGGACGGCTGAGCCCCGGACTGCAGCCAAGCCACCTGACTTGGCTTTGAATGCCTCTGCCCTCCCTCTGGCCCTCCTGAGGGCAGATGGGGAAAGCACCGGGCGTTAGTGCCCAGATCAGGGAGGGACGTGGGGCACATCCTTGCCCTCGAAAACAGACAACGTCCTCTGGTGAGAGGCCAAGGGAGATTCACCTGCCCCCATCTCACCAGTGCTGTGGTTTCCAGATCCAGACTGACTACCTGGCTCTGCCCCTTGCCAGCTGTGTGACCTTAGGCAAGTGACTTCCCCTCTCTGTGCCTGAGTTCCTTCATCTGTAAATGGGGGTAACAGCACACGCACCTCATAAGGTTGTGGTTGGTGTGCGTACAGCCCACAGTGCTGAGCTCCACCTTGTGAAAGCTCACGAAATATCAGCCATTCTTCTTCGTCTTCTCTTCCTCCTCCTCCTCGGAGTCATTATCATTCATATGAATCGTCACCAGCTGGACCTGAAGCACAGATTCAATTCTGCCCCTCCCCAGACCAAGGTCCTCCCAGGGCACCCAGAGGCCAGGGCAGGGCTGCCTTTGGGGCCAGCAGGTAAAGTGGCTAACGTGCCCAGCAGGCGGGCCCTGCACTGCCTGATCCCCCTGTGTCGGAGACTCTGATCCCCTGGCCCGAATGGGGCCGAGCACAGCGGGGACAACTACCAGCATGTTCTGTGCCTTTCCAGGGGTAGAACGGAGGGGGGCACTCTGGATGAATCTCATCTGATGCCCACCATCCCATTCGGGAGAGATGCAATCGTCACCTCCCATTTTATGGCAGCTCCAAACTCATGTCAGTTGGCTTGTAACTGGGGACTTGTATCCCTGTTTCCAGAGTCCAGAGTTTTGCAGACCTGACTTCCCCCACCAGGTATGGTTCCCCGGGACACAGCCCTCCGCAGCCTGTTCCGGGGCGACTGGCAGCAGGTTCCCTCCTTTTCTTTCCCTCATGGTCAAGATAGTGATTCTGAAGATAATGGGCACCGGAGCCCTGGGGTGCTTGTCAGAAATGCATGTTTCCAAGCTCTGCTCCTCAGACTTTCTTTTTTTAAAATTTTTTTCTCTATATTTTTTTATTATGTTATGTTAATCACCATACATTACATCATTAGTTTTTGATGTAGTGTTCCATGATTCATTGTTTGCATATAACACCCAGTGCTCCATGCAGAACGCGTACTCTCTTTAATACCCAACACCAGGCTAACCCATCCTCCCACCCTCCTCCCCTCTAGAACCCTCAGTTTGTTTTTCAGAGTCCATCGTCTCTCATGGTTCGTCTCCCCCTCCGATTCCCCCCCTTCATTCTTCCCCTCTCTGCTCCTCAGACTTTCTGATTCAGTAACTTTGGGGTATCTCCCAGGAAATCCCCAGGTTTGACAATCACCTTGGAGACTTCCGTGTGTCTAGGAATTAAAAAGTAAGTGAGCTTTGCTATTTGTCTGCTGAGAATTCCTTTTCACGCTGAGGAGGTGGGTGAGCACCTTGTTTCATCAGGACGAGGAGCAGGAAATGGGGAGTGAGGTCCTGGGTACTTTGCGTAAGTGAAATCATTTCATCTTCCTGGTAATCTGGGGAGGTAGGTGCTGTTATCACCCTCATTCTACAGGTGAGGACACAGGCTCAGAGGGATCCGCCAATGTCACATAGATCGTGAATGGCAGAGTCTTGATGTATGACCAGGTCTCTCTGGCTGCATGGATCATTCCTCTTCCTCTGGGAAGGGGAGGACGAGGTATAAAGGGATAAAGGGTAATAGAAGTGATTTGTCCAATGGTGAATCCAGGCCTTTGGGGGTCCCCTGCTGGCCAAGTTACCATTTCAGTGGTAGGGGCAGCTTTGGGACTCCCACACCCTTGGAAAGGGGAAGACTTATGGCATGCCCCTTTGGTGACAATGCTGTGACCTGGCATTGTCCTCTCAGATGCCACCGAGTGAGCAGGGTGTCAGCCCCTTGGGCATGCTGCTTCCCACCCAGTAAAGACTCTACTGCACCAGGAACCACTTTCTCTGTGGCTCCAGCGTAAACCCTTTGAGTCAGACAATCACTCTTTCCCTTTGGAAACTTGCTCCCGGGCACTGGGTGTGGCCAAACCAGTCCCCTGGGGTGGCAGGGGCATGGTGGGGGGCGTCTGGGAGCAGAAAACACACAGTCCCAGCCCTGAGAGAACCTATATCCTGATCCATAAGATGGCGCATGCACCCGAGATATGATCAAGCCACAAGGGATCACGGAGGAAAAATTAATGAGGTGACTTGTCAACCGGTACTTATTGACAAAGTACCACGGGCCAGTGGACGGCCAGGGAGACTAGAGCGAGGGGCATCAGAAGAGAGGTCAAAAGAGTATTCCAGAAAGAGGTGTTTAGCAACGAGTGTTGATAAAGGAAGGAGGGGGGTGTAGGCGGATTAACTGAACAAATATTCACCAGATGCTCACCATGTACCACGCCCCTTGCTGGGACAGCGACATATGTTACAGAGACACACATGGCCCTGGCACCTTGGCAGACTGCCACCTCGGGAAGACGCTGCTGAGCAGGAGGTTGGTGGGGAGTGATGATGCTCGTTGGCGAGGGTTTCCGTGGGAGAGCGCACGGGGGTAGCGCAGAGCGTGGATGTGGCCGGAACAGGGAAGGCCAAGAGGAGAGAAATCGCAGGTCTGAGGACATGGAAGCCTGACAGGCGTGACGGTGTCTGGACATCTCCAGATTGGGGCTTGGGGCAGGTGCAGGCAATGTATGTGGGAGTGTGTGTGAGTTAGATGGCACTGATTTGACTCCTGGTGTGGCATTTCCTGCGACCCTCCCTTGTGGGAGGGCCGGAGTAACACCTGCCGAACAGCTGAGCCCAGAGGAGCCCCCATTCAATGAGGCTTCCCGCTGTGCACCCTCTATTCTGTGAGACACCTGTCATAGAAAAGAGAGTTGTTACAGTTCCCAAGAGGGTCCCCCACGCCACACCATGCAGGGCCTCATGGGGAGGCACTGGGGTCAGGAAAGAGGCAGATGGAGCCAGAGGACAGAATGGGAGTGTGATTGTGGTTTTTCATGGGAAGGAGTGGGCAAGGCAAGGTGAATAGATTTAGGATCAGCTAGTTTGAATAATTTCAGGGGGCCCCAGCACTGTCTTTCTTTGTCTCCTACCTGGCCCTGGAGTCATTGGGACAGGGGAGTATTGGCCCTGGTGTAGGAGAGCCTCAGGAGAGTCGGATAAAGCAGTGGTGTGGCTCCGCTTTGGATGGGTTCATTTGCATATGAAAGGGGGCGCTCCTGGGCGAGTCATTTGCTGCCTCTAGGAACTAGCTAATCCTGGGAGTTCGCTGTAGCCGGTCCACCATACAGAAAATCAGAGGATATAGCTACTAGACAGAAGCCCGGAAGACAAAAGAACAAGGACTTTGGGGCCTAAGAGGAGGCAAGCACCCCTGCAGGGCGGTTGGGAGTGAGCTTGCGGCTCTCTCCTGAGGTCTGATCCCATCCTGCCGGTGAACGCCACACTCCCACTAGCAGGCTTCAAGCTCCAGAAATTACAGCTCCCCACCCCCGCCCCCTTCCCAGTCTGTTTGGAGAAAGTGAAATGAACAAATGAAGACAGGAGCGAAATTAAAAGATAATTGGAAGTCTGTATCGGGCTTCGGTGAGGGTGCGTGCGCGCCGCCAATCTGGCCTCTTGGTGCCAGCAGGACCAATTGAGAAGTCTGGGGTTGGCTCAGGGGGTGGATAAAACAGTCGGAGCTGAATGCGTGCCATGCAAATAAACAGGCCTATCTTCCAGTGATTGGCTTCGAATTCGGTGGTGCCGGTCCCTCCTCTGGTCTGCTCAGCACCAGGGGTCTGCATTTCCTAAGGTGGGCGCCGACTCCAGGTGAGGCCCGGAGTTGGGGGCCCGAGGCCGGGAGGAGGTGGATGCAGGTAACTCGGTGTCTGTGCAGAGAGGGAGACAGGGAGGACTATGGCTTCTTACACACACACACACACACACACACACGCACGTGCACCCCATGTGCACACGCGCACACACAGGAGGGAGAGGGCAGAGCTTCTGAGTCCGAAGTGTCAGTGATTAAAGGACCTGGTCTGACTGATGCAGAGGCCAAGGCCTAGGGAGGGAAAGTCTGTGTAGCTGGGACTAGAACACAAGGCATCTAACTGGGCCCCCGGGGGTGGGGGGAGGAGGAGGTCAAGGACAGATTCCTACTCATCCAGAGGGCGCACAGTAAGTATTTGGTGGTGAAGTGGTGGTTCTTTACACTTACCCAGGGGCTTTCCTCGACAACCTCTCCTTGACACATGATGGGTTTCGTTATGCTCAGCACCCCCAGGCTGCACCCCCGGCTGGCGTGTACCGCCCCATCTGCATGGGTCATTGAATGCTGAAAAATTTCCATTCTGGCTGGGGAAGAGCCACTCTCCCAACCCCACCAGCTTGGCTGCCACTCCCCCAGGACCCCCTCTGTCCGATCTGCCATTTGTGGACTGGAAGCTTAGTATCACAAGGGTCCTCCAACCGTGCGCCCCTCTGCTAGGGCAGTGCCCCGTCTCACCAGGCAGTAAAATATAGACTATTCCCCTGGGCTCTGCTGCCCCCCGGACCCCTGTTCAGCTCCGTCCAGGGATGCTGGCACCATAGTTAAGGGACTGAGGCTACCACCTTGGTCAGGAAGCTGAAACAGCGAGGTGAGGCCCAACCAGGACCCTGGTGGACCCACCTTGGTGATCGTCACCTACTGAGCCTCAGGTGCCGGCTCACCCCTCCCATCCAGCCTTCTAGTCACGTGACCTCCACAAAACCCTGTCCTGGTCGTTATAGGCACAGCCTGTGACCGCCCTTCTGATTCTCCTGCCCTGCGTGGTCCGCACTGTCATCCTTATTTTATAGGTGAGGGCACCGGAACTTCCAAGTGAAGAGGTGATCTTGCCCCAGGTCCCACAGCTGGTGAGTAGTGCGCAGGTGGGGCTCAGGTCCATCTGCTCTTTGACCTTGGCCCTGCACCCATCCAGCCTACCGTGTGGTCTGCTGCCAAAGTTGACCTCCACAGAAACCCAAGGGAGGCTACCATTGCTTTCCAAGGAGACAGGTCACTGAAGTTCCCTTCTGTTGTGGGACAAGCAGAGGCCAGGGCTGGGTGCTGTCAGGGTTTTGGAGAGGACAAGGCGTGCTGTAGTCACCAGGAAAGGGAGTTTCAAAGAGACGGGAATGCCAAGGGCATGAAGAAATGTCCTACTTACAATTCCACTGCATAGACCATTAGGAAGTGGAATAATGGCCTTTGATACGTGCCTGTGAATTTGATGCGGAAATTGAACGTGAAACGATTCCTGGGTGCCGTTGGAGATGGCAGAGTGCGTCCTGATTTTTGCTCCCGGGGTGGGATGAGTGGAGGCGGAGGGAACATCCTGTGTAGCACAGGATGCGTGTGAAGGGATGGAGCTTTCACAGAGGGCCCGGGGCCAGTTCTCAGAGCCAATATTTCTGGGGTGCCCACTCTGTGTCAGGCCCTGGGCTCTGCTGAGGCTGTAGGCACCATCTCCTTCCACCTTGGCACCCCCCTGCAGCAGGGGTAAAACCCATTCTAGAGATGAGGACACCAAGGCCCAGTTTCTTGCCCGGGGCTAAGTCTGTTTGACCCCAAAGCCATTTTCCAGAAACCCTTGTTAGCATGCAGGACCTCAGGCCCCTCACCAGCCTAAATCCTTCTGCTAACCAGATCCCTATGGGAAGCACCATAAATACTTGGATCAGTACCCCCACCCACCCATAGTCCCCACTATATGACCTCGAATAGCCTCAAGACAATGTGGCTTCTTCCACCCGGGGTCAGAGAGAGGTCCCACCTTTGTCACTGTCCCTGTGACATCTGAGCTCTTATAATAACCTTAATAGACATCACCATGGGTTCTGACTGTCAAAATCTCTGTGCCTCTGCTTCCTTCTCTCTCCAATGGGTGTGACGCCATCCATCCATGGGATTATTGTCAGAAAACACGTTAGGATGCCTGGGAGGACACCTGCTGCAGGTGCATAGCAGGGATTGCTAAGTGTTTATAGAATATATTGACGGATCAGAAGAGAACCCATCATGGTCGAGGGCTGGAGGTGTGCCTTGCTCTGAAGTGCTTCAGAGGTAGGGTCTCATCTAAGCGAATTTCTGCAACCTTCCCGAGCCGGCGGGGTTATCCCCATTTTACAAGGAAGGAGCCCAGAAGGGTTAAGTTATTTGCCCCAAGACACACAGCTAGGAAGTGAGGCACCTGAGTTTCCAACCAGGCAACTTTATGTCTAAGGGCCTTGCTTCTGGCCAGGCTGTCTTGCTCTCCTGTCAGTGCGCCCTCCTCCTGCTGCGGGATTCCTGACAGTCGCCAGCCCGGTGTGCCCTACCGGGGCAGCGAGCTCTCTGGGTCCGGCCGTCCGCGGAGCCCCATCCTAGCAGCTCGTGGCTCCCCTCTGCCTTCTCCACGTGCAGGCTCCAGGATGTCCTGTGGCTCCCCACGGCATCCCCTACCAAATCTAAATGCCTCGGCCTGTTCTCCAAGGTCCCTTTGACAGCCCAACCTCATTCGTCACTGTTCCCAAACACCCGTTCTGCTCCAGCCAAGCTCATCCATTTACTGTCCCCTCATCCCTGCTGTCGCACGGGCCATTTCTCCCACTCATGGCATGCTTGCCCACATCTCTGCCGCTCGGCTCACTTTCGCAAAAACCCCAGATCAAAACTGGGCCTTCTCCACAGGGACTCAAGCCAGGGTAACAGTTCTTCACTCTCTCTGGGTCTCAGGTCCCTCTGAGGCTCCCCTGGAAGTTACAGATCCTTGTTCATACTGTCTCACCTACAAATTCTGGAAGTCCCCTGGCTCCGGTTAGGCTATTCCCAAGTCAGGGGAAGGCGCATACTGAGCTTTTGGGAGTATGTGTCAGATTGGTTCTGGGGGTAAGAAATAACACCAACTCAAGGTGGTGTGTTTTGAAATAAATGTGTGCTTTGGGTTACTCGGTGCAAAAAAAAAAAAAAAAAAAAAAAGATTCCTGGGCAGATAAGTGTAGAAATCACTGCTTTGTGACCTCTGAGCTCAATTGCTTCATTTGTAAAATGGGGCCAATAAAACCTGCTACTATATAAATTGTCATGGTGATCAGGTGAATTATAGTGCATTAAGGCCCACTTTTCTCTGGGCCCCCACATCCCGTGCTCTTCTCAAGAGACCATCAAGAAGGAGAGAAGCAGAGATCCTCTCCCACCCAGGCCCAGTGGAGAGTGGGGCTGGAGGAACTAGGAGCCTGAGCCAGCAGGGAGGAGCTGGGGGGGCCGTACGGCTCTCCTGGGAGAGGAGCTGCCGCAGCCCTGAGTCCCCAGCTGACTCTCCCAGAGACGAGAGAGCTGGTGCTGGCCCCTGAGAGGTAGGACGGGTTTGTGTTCCACAGCCCTGAGCCTCTAAATGGAGCTAACTCAGTGCAGCCAGGGGCCTCGCTGGCCCGTTAGAGCTGCTGGGGCTGAGTGCAAATCAGTGCTCTGCAGAAAGACAGCCGCCCAGGTGCAGAAGGTGGAGAGAGTGGCCCCAGCCAAGCTGCAGAGAGCCAGAGGGAACTGGGGGGGGGCGGGGAATGGGGGGGCAGGGAGGGGCAATGCTGCAGGGAGAGCAGCTGGGGAAGCCGGGCCAGGGGCTGGAGGCCCTGTACCAATCATCCATCCATAGGATGCTAGGGGCCAGACCCGGGCCTGGTTCTGGGGAGGGAGAAACAAATGGAGAACAAACAGCTTCACTGAGCACCTACTATGTGCCAACCACCGGGAGAAGAACTCCATATTCTTCATGATTTAATCTTCATACAACACTGTGGCCGGGACAAGGCTATGTGGGTTCCACCAAATCCGGGTTCATTTCCTCTTCCTGGGCATCTGGAAGTGAAAACAACATTTCCCAGACACCCCCTGCAGTGGCGGGGCGGGGGGGGCATTTGATGGAGCATGGCCAAGGAAGGGCAAGCTGAGATGACCTAAGTGGCTGCTGGGTTGAGTCAGGGAAGAACCGGTGTGTGGCTTCCCCTCCTTGCTACACTTGCAGTGGTGACCTCAGAGGCCCCGTGTCCCAGCCCGCCCCTCCTCCAGCCCAGGTAAGACTGGGACATCGAACTGGTATTCGGCTGAGCCGCTGAGGTTTGCTGGTTACAGAAGTCAGTATCACTTTCCTGGGCCAACATAAAGTCCACTGGTAGAGGGATTGTCCCCACTTTGCAGATAGGGAAACGGAAGTCCAAAGAGGCCCAAACCTCCCCAGCTAGTAGGCTCAGCCTCACCCCTCCAAAAATCCTCCCCTCTGCCCTTTTAGGCCCACCCCGGCCCTCCAGAAGCTCACAGTCGAGTGGGGGAGGATCATATCAGAGCAAATCATGGGATGCTATGGAAACAAGGAAGAAAGAGCCCAGGCTTTGGGGGAGCAGGCCTTCCCAGAGCTGAGTCTTAAGGGATTTGACAAGTAAACAAGGTAGGGAAAAAAAAAAAACAAAAAAACAAAAAAAAACAAGGTAGGGAAAGGACAGTTGACGCAGAGGGCCCATGGGTTGCAAAGGCCCTGAGGCTGGGGGCCATAATCAAGAGCTCTAGGCACAGGGATGGTTCTAAGTGCTTGAAAGTATATGGGGGGGGGGGATTTGAAGTGTCCAGCTTAGTGTCCAACTGGGTGGCAATGACATGGGGACCAAATGAGTTCTGGGCCTTACAGCCAGAAAGATTGAGATAGGAACCAAGGCAGGACTTCCCTTGATGGGAACGTTCCAGATAATGCAAGGTGTGGGGCTCGCCCCATCAGCAGTCACCAAGAACAGCAGAAAGGAGAGGGGCTAGTTTCAATTTGGAGAAAGGGGAGCCTACATTGTGTTTCCTTGTCCACGTCCCCCAGGTGTGCCCCCATTATCACCACTTCCCAGGAGCATGGTGCTTTTCCGTTCTGCCTTCTAATTTCCCAGGTGCTGTGATTCAAAGACTGCGTCCCAGCCCCGTGCTCTGGGCTCCGTGATGCTGGGTGGTGGGGTCGCTTGCCCAATGGTTTTGCTTCACCTTCCTCTAGTCGGCGACAGGTGAACAGGTGAACGCTGCTTATTTTATTCTGCCTCTTCGGAGGGGTTGTGTTTTCATTTCCATTGCTGCCCGAGAGCCCAGTGTTGGGGGGCTGGGGGGCAGACGAAGCACAAACCTCTCAGGGAAGAGCCTCCAAGTCCACGGTTTCTAGGCAGCGGGCTCCCTTTGCCAGTAACCGGAGCTTCCCAGAGTCGAGAGGGACCTCGGAGGCCCGCAGTCCAACCCTCTTGTGCTACACAGAGACCGCACAGAGGGAGATGATGCCACAAATCCACGCAGAGGGGACCCATGTGCCAGTGCTGTGGCTTTTGGCACTGGGGTGAGCTCAGGGACCCCGCCCCTTGCAACTGTCCTCCCCGCCCCGTGTGTTGGCAGGCTGCTGCCCCCATTCCACAGCAAACCCGTGAGCGAGGAGCCCCGAGTGCTGTTTCACAAAAGAGAAACTGAGGCCCCAAAGGGAGGTGACCCTGCCCAGATCCCTCCACTCAAAGGTGGCAGAGCTGGGATTGTCGTCTCCCGAGCCCCGCAGCCGCCCAGGAGGGGATGCCAAGATGGCTCAGGAAACTCCAGCAATCCTTATCTCCAAGCTGTACTGGCAGAGATGGGAGAGACCCCTTCCCGGCTGGCCAGGTGCCTGGCTGGGAAGGTACCCTGAGCCTGAGACAAAGACAGGGACCCTGTCCAACCCCCGGCAAGGCTCAGGACCCAACAACTGCAGTGAGGTCCCGTGTGACTCCCTCTCCACGAGAAGGTACGCATCTGGAGGGCAAGCTGCGCATGCGGGGAGGGTCTGGCTTGTGCTTGGTCTTCCATAAACATTTGTCGAATACAAATGAATAAATGAGAACAGATGAGTTACCATGTTGACAAGAGCAAACAAATACAGCCCAGATTGAGCCTTTCATTGGTTTAAATACTGAGAGGCGATGAGCTGGTATCTTCAGGGCCAAGAACCATCAGGGGAGGCTGGAAGGGGCTGCATCTGGAAGGAGGGGATGTGGCTTCCCCAAGCGATTGCTGAAGAAAGGCATTCTGGGAGGCAGAAGAGCTTGTGCAAAGGCTTGGAGGTAGGAACGAGCAGAGCAGCCGGGCTGGGATGAAAGTACATGATCGTGGCCAGAGCAGGGGGTTATGTCGGGGTGACATGGGTGCCACAGGGGAGTGGGGCTGGCTGCCATCTGTTCTTCTCTTTGAGTTATTCTCAGGGCTATAGGGACAAGTCAATTGTGTTGAGTTGATGTCGGCTAAGGCTTGGAAATAAAACAAAAGAAAAGAAAAAACCGTTCCTGGGAGAGCTGAGTGGAAGGCTTTGGTCAATCATTTCCTTCAAAAGTCAGGTTGCTCTGGGTGGGAGTCCTGGCGTCATCATGAAATCTTTGTGTGTTCTTGGGCAGGTGGCTCTTGTTCTCTGGTCTCAGTTTCCCCATCTGTAACATGGGTGGGGAGTTGGAAAATTTCCCCGTGATCAAGATCCTGAAAGTTTGTTCCCCCAGGGCAGAGGTAGCAAGTGGAGAATCTCACTGTGCGCTGGGGGCCACGGGGGTCGCCGGTTGGGGCCCCAACTTCTATTTCCTCTCTGGCTTGGCTTCTGTCCCTGCGCCATTCCCCTGGGAGCTGTGCTAGTCCTTTGCCAGCCCAACACTACCTCCTGGCCTTCAGGATCCAGCTTAAGCATTGGCTCCTTTGTGTATCACAACTAACCATCACTAATGGTTACAGTGAAAGTTGTAATATTTATTTTGCTTTCACCAAGTGCCATGCACGGATCCCAAAGAGCAACAATCCCGAGAGGTAGGTACTATGACCATTCCTAGGTGGTGAAACTGAGGCTCAGAGGGGACAAATGACGTGGAGTGGAAACCAGAGGTAACGGGTGGGGGGCACTGCCACTCTGCAGTGTGAGGCCTGAACCCCAGGCTCGGCCCAGTGCCTCCAGCCTGGGCAACCAACCTCTGCGGAGGTCAAGTCAGGGCAGGAGGGCGGCCTTCTAGAACTGGTTTTTCTTGCTCTGGGTCTGGGCTGGAAGCAGCCACTGTGCCAAGTCTGGACGCTGAGGACCTGGCAACTACTCTTTCAGGATCTTCTGGTCACACGATCTTCTTTTGCCCCTGTGGGCTGGGTGAGGGCCAAGGGAGGCCCCTCGGGCTGCAGCCTGACATCTGGGATCAACTGCAGAGAGTACGTGTGAGCAAGGTGGCCTCAGGGCAAAGAGCACGGGACTGGGGTCAGGCTGGAGTGCTGGCTCTCTCGGTGATCTGCTGAGTGGCTTTAGGTCAGGCCCTGTTCCAGCCTCAGTTTCCCCATCTGTGAAATGAGGACATTGGGTGGATCCTAACCAGCTCAGATAGCAAGATCCGTCAACCCAGCAGTGGTCAAGGTTGACATTGCAAGGTTGACATTGCATGTGATGACAGAGAGAGGCGTGTGTTTGTGTGTATACGTGTGTGTGTGCATACGGGGTGGGGGTGGAGCTGGGCTCCTTCTCAGATCAGAGGGATTGGCATGTGGAAGAAAGAGGGGTTGGGGAAGAGCCCCTGATGGACAGTCAGGAGACCAGGTACTCATCCTGGCTATAGCACTGACTTGCTGTGTGTCCCTGAGAACACGGCAGTCCCTCTCTGGGCACATGGATCTCCATCAAATAAGAGCCTCTGGCCCATAATCTTTAGTGTTCCTGTGGCTCTGAGTTGTTTGGATACTAAAAGAGTGTGGGGGGGTGATTGGAGAAGTGAGCACAGTCCTGGAGTCACCCCAGACGTGAGCCCTGGCTCTGCTTCTTGCTGGTCATGTGACCCTGGGCATTCCTTCTCCAGTCCCCAGGGTTTGCTGATCCATCTGGCACAGTGGGCACAGTGCTGAGAGCCCATGGCACTCTTAGGGGCCCACGCAATGTTTTAATTTCTTTTTAAAATCAGAAATAAAAGAAGAATGTAATCCACCCTGGTTATGTTCATGTATATAAATGTGCTTTTAAAGCCTTTTTTATGAAAGGAGGCAGAAGTGCCCCAGGCCCCCGAAAGTCATAGGTGGCCTGGCTCTCCAGGGTCGCATCCTTGGGAAGAGGTGTGGTATCCCTGACTGCCCAGGGTTGTTGGGAGGAAGACATGAGATAATTGTGTGAAGCTGCCTGCCCCCCAGGGAGTGGCTGGATCTGGGTGAGAGGTGTGCCAGCAGAGTAATGGCCCCCCAAAGATATCCACATCCGAATCCCTGGAACGTATGACCATCATTTATGCGGCAAAGGGGTATTAAGTCTGCAGATGGAATAAAAATTGTGGATCAGGTCACCTTAACGTAGACGCATTACCCAGGGTTATCTGGGTGGGCCCTAGGCGATCCCAAGTGTCCTTACAAATGGACCCGGGAGGCCGGAGGGTCAGGGTCAGAATGATGAGCTGAGAGAAAGACCCGGCTGGCCACCGTGGGCTCTGCAGATGGAGGAAGGGGCCGTCAGCCAGGGAATGTGGGCAGCCCCTCCAATCTAGAGAAATAGGAGGAAGCAGATTCTCCCTGGTGCCTGCAGACACCTCGACTTTAGCCCAGTGAGACCCGTGTCAGATGCTGACCTCCAGGACGGTAGGATCTCATACATTCATGTTGTTAAAGCCACTTTGTCTTCCGTGATTTGGGACAGCAGCAATAGGACATGAACGCAGGAGTGTGGGAGGACTGGGGCCCTAGCGGAGGCCCCTGCCTCTCTGTGAGCAGTTCCCACTTCACAAAGGCACCCCGACCCAGCATGGCACCCCTTCTGGGGAGGAGCCGCCTCCGGGCCTGGCATGGAAGGTGGAAGGGAGTCGTATGGGGTCTGAGGGTCAAGGGAGGTACCAGGCTAAGTTGCTCATGTTTTGTTTCTCCTGGTTTTCCCGTGTCCCTTTGTGTCCAGGCTCATTTTCTCCAGGGAAGCCGAGACTCGGCGATGCCAACTCCCGTCTCCATATGCCCTGGTCCCCGCATGCCCCAGCCCCACCCCACTCAGCAGAAAAGTTGATTCTCCTGTCGCTGCGCAGAGTCTGGAAACTGGGCTCATGTCTCACCACCTGAGCCTGTAAATAAACCCAGCATGGTGAGCTTTGTGGGACCTGGCACCCCCAGGGGGACAGAACGTGACCTGCCGCCTAGTCTTCCCCAAGAGCCTTTCTCCTGCCCTCTTGGCTGCTCCAAATCTCTGCCCAAGAGTGGGCTCTCCCCCTGCATGCTCTGGGATTTGCTGGTTGCCACCAACAAAGGCAGACTTTGGTGCCCAGAAATGTCAGGGAAGCGTGTTCTTCCTCAGCTCCTGGGGTGCCGTGCTCCTGACAGGCTGTCGTGTGCTCTGGAACAGAGGATGGCGAGCGCGGGCAGCTCCGTGGAGAGGGAAGGAGGGGCCACAGCAGCACCTCCCATCTGCACCATTCGGGGTGGCAACATCCACACTCACCAGCGGGTGCTTAAGGCTGAGCAATTTCTCTTTTATTCTTGGACAAGCAACTTGACCTCTCTGTCCTCTATTTCCCCCTCTGTAAAATGGGACTAACAGCACCCACCTGGTGAGAGCTCTCTGTGAAGCATGCCCGCTATAGAGGAGGACTGGTGGTGGGGCGGGGGGATGGCTAGTCAGCCTGAGTTACTGTTCATCTTTTCCCCTCTGACACATCACACGTTCACTGGGAATCCCTGGTGAGAGGCTCCCAGGTTGGGGTTAGAAGTGAATAAGGCAGACTCTGCCCTCAGGAGGCTCACAGTTTAGCAGGAAGAAAAAGTCACAATGGGCACAACCAGTGGTATGAACGTGCCTGCAGGGGAGAGAGCCCAACACCTGCCCTGGAGGGAAGGGTGAAGGAGGGCTTGTCTACCCAAGGCCTTGAAGGCTGTGCAGAAATTTCCAGCAGACGACGAAAGAGGAAAGACGTCCTGGGAAGAAGGAACGGAATGAACAAGGTATGGAGGCAGGAACACATGTGGGTATTTGGGGGCAGTAGTTGTGCACATGTAAGCGGAAGCATCAGGTAGGGTGGCTGGCGAACGCTCTGGAAATTGGTCAGTTTCAATTCAGTGAGCACAGTGATGACTTCCGGGGCTGGGCACTTGGCTGAGCACTGGGGATATGAGGATGAAAAGACACAGTCTCTGAGACTGGGGCTCATGTACATAGCAGAGGCTGGCAGACATTCACCCAGTGGTTCATGAATATGTACTAAGGACTAAGGGCTGGGCACCAGGGATGCGGCATGAGTGAAATGCACCTCGGCCCAGCCCGCATGGAGCTCTCAGTCCAGGGGAAACAGATCTTCATCAGATATTTATACATCCAAAGGACGTGCCCTAGAGGTGGGACCCATGACATCATGGGAAGGCAGGAGAGAGGAGGGAGGCCACTGGTGCGGTGGTTTAGTGTTCAGTCTCTGTGACCTGAGGGCCTGGGTTCAAATCCTTATCCTCCCACTTCAGATGTCTTATTCCTAGACACAGAGTTTCTGACTTAGAGGGATGTGCAAAGGCCCTGAGACAGGAATATAACTTAGGCAGACAGGAAAGCCAGAGTGGCTGGAGGGTGAAAAGAAAGAAGTGGGCTTAAAGCTGAGGATGGAAGGTAAAACAAACTTTAAGTAGGTCATAATAAGCTTTAAAGCAGAACAACAGATAAAGGAGAGGAGACATGGAAACAAACTGGGAATTATTTTGTCTAGTTTGCTTGGAAGTAGAGGGAGGTTTTGTCAGGATCAACCTCAGAAAGAGGTCGTCAGTATAACAATAATATGGTCTAGCGCTTACTATATGTGCTGGACACCAATCCAAGCACTTAATTCTCTCAAGAATCCCTTGTTTTGGGGACTCTATGGTCAGCAGTCTGTGGAAGAAATTGAGGCTTATGGAATTAAGCTTCTGGCCCAAACGGTACACAGCTAGTAAGTGGTCAAGCTAGGGTTCGAACTCAGGCAGTGTGGTTCTAGGGCCCTCACTGTTAGCTACCCAGCAGAGAGCCCACCAGGCTAAGGTGGCAGTCTGGGAAAGATCCTTGGCACCCCCAGCTGTGTTTTTTGTACATCTCCAGTGGCAAGGCGCCATGAAAGGAGCCTTAGGAAGGGCCCCAGTGATCCCCCAAGCCCCATCTGAGGGATCTCGGGAACACTGCAGCCCCTGCAGAGGGCTCAGAGAGACGCTCCTGCGGTGCAGAAGCAGTTCTGGATGTCCATGAGCCACTAAGAGACGAGTCCAACGTACGTACCTCTGAAGGTGATGGAGTGGTAGCTATTTTAACATGCTGAACCCCCTGCTGGGCTTATAGTGTAAGATGAAGAAGCAGCAGAGGAAAGGGGCCAGAGGTTGGTGAGTGTGTGCTTGTGTGCATGTGTGTGTACGCATGTGAAGGCGCGTGTGCATGTGAAGGCGCGTCTGTGTGCACGCATGTGCGTGTGCGTGTGTGTCCATGTGCGCGTGTGCATGAGTGCGCGCATATGTGTGTGGAGGCAGAGGCTGGAGGGACACCAGAAAACCGGACCCAGCATAGACAGCAGCACGATTACATCCACACCTGCCTTGGGGACAAGATCCCACTGAGCTTGGCTTAGTAAGTCAGAGGTGGGACCATAAGTCTGCCCCAAATCCTGCATCCGCCACTTACAGGGTGTGCTACTTTGGGTCCCACTTCAGCCTCCTAGCTTGGTCTTGTCATCTACAACACAGCGGAGGGAGGGGGGGGAGCGCCCCGTAGGTTGGTTCTGATGACCTGGTGGGAGGGCCTGGCACATCATACGGGGCTTGGACTGTGCTCTACCAAATGCCTATCAGAGAATAAATGCTCAGTTGGAGAAAAATAGGAGTCGCCCTTGATACTTCTTGCTTCTGCATATTCCACATCCTGCTCATCTCAGCAAGTCCTATTCATTCTCCCCCTGAAATACATCCCATGCTGATTGCGTCTCACCTTCCACCCCCGTGCAAGCTCTCGCCTGAGTGGTCCTTGTAAAATGACATCATGCAGACTATGCTAGCCCTAGACTCATAGGATTCCTGCTCCTGGAGCGTAGTCCATGCTTCTCACCATGATCTCCATTATCTGGCCTGACCACTTCTCCAGACTCCTATTTCTACCAAGCCACTCCTTGCTTCCTCCATTCTAGCCACTGTTGCCTTCTTGGTTTCCCTCCAATGCCCAAACTTGTTCCTGACTCTTGTAACGACTGTTGACTCTGCTGTGGAATGCCCTTCCCCCAGAATCTTGCATGGCTCCCTCCTTCACTTCACTTGTGTTTTTGCTCCACTGCCTCCTCCTCAGAGAAGTCTTCCCTGACAATCCATGACAGAGATGGTTTGATCTCCTCCAATATCTTCTGTCCCCTTACCTCGAGGCGATAGAATGCCTTTAGCTGGACACCTGGCTGGGCACCACAATAAAGATTCTATTTCCTGGTTCCCCTTCCCAGTCCCAGGTAGGGGTAGCCATGTGACTGAGTGCTGGCCGATGGAATGGAAGGGCAGGGTGTGTGAGCAACTTTCAGGCATTTCAGGAGGGTATGTGCCCCTTCTCCTCGCTTCCTCCTCTGGCAGCATGCAGTGTGGACGAGCCACCGTGGATGGTTTGGAGGAGGGCTCTGCTCTAGGGAAGGCATAGACACCATGTAGGAGTCGGGGTGCCTGGTTGACCTTGAGGAGTGGAGCCATTGAACGGCCCTGGTGATGAGTGAGAGACAAGAAACTGTCACTCTGTTTAAGTCACGGTTATGTTGGACCATGGATGATGCATTCAGACAAACCTGTATTCTAACTAATAACCACTTTGCCTGAGAAGGCGCCAGTTCAGTCCTGGCCACACTTTGTTCCCTTACCTTGCCCCTCACCTGTCATTTCTCACTCCCTGACTTTATTTTATTTTATTTTTAAAGATTTTATTTATTTATTTGAGAGAGAGAGAGAGCACAAGAGGGAGGAGTGGGAGAGGGAGAAGCAGACTCCCTGCTGAGCAGGTAGCCCGATGCAGGACTCGATCCCGGGACTCCAGGATCATGACCTGAGCCGAAGGCAGTCGCTTAACCAACTGAGCCACCCAGGCGCCCTTCACTCCCTGACTTTATATTATACATTTATTTTGTGAATTCATTTACTGCTGGTTTCCCTCTCTGGGATGTGAGCTCCATGTGGGCAGGGACTTGCCTGTTTGCCTTGTCCCCTGCCCTACACCCAGCTTCAGCACTGTGCTCAGCACAGAGCTGGGATCAATAAATACTTCTGAGCGAATAGAAGATGAGCCCTTACTTTGTGTCGATGTTTTGTTTGCATCATCGCAGCTGTGTGCATCACGGCCCTTCAAGAGTGTTATTACTGTTCTGCCACAGAAGAGATCGAAACAGAGGGAATGAAGGCACTTGTCTGAAATCCCAGATCCTGAAAGTGGCAGAGCCAAGATTAAACTCGGATCTGTTTTCCCACAAAATAAACTCCTCTCTTCTTCTCCCCAAAGCAGTTATTAGAATGTGGCTTTAATAGAAAACAAACAAACAAAAAACCAGACACTCGCAACTCAGCAACAAGAAAACAACCCAATTAAAAATGGGCAAAAGGTTTTAATAGATATTTCACCAAAGAAGATGTACACATGCCCAATAAGCACGAGAAAAGATGTTCAGCATCATCAGTCATTAAAGAAAGGGAAATTAAAACCACAACAAAATACCACTTCACACTCAGGAGATTGGCTGTAATAAGAAACCAAAACAAACAAACAAACAAAAACGGGTAATATCAAGTGCTGGCGAGGCTGAGGAGAACCTGGAATCTCATTCACTGCTGGCGGGAATATACAACGGTGCAGCCACTTTGGAAAATAGCTTCTCGTTTTCTAAAAAAGTGAAGTGTAACTTTACCATTTGACCTAAAAATTCCAATCTTAGGAATCTCCCCATGAGAAATAAAAAATTAAGCTCAAAGACTTGCATGTGAACGTTGACAGCAGCATCCTTACTCATAATTGCCCCAAGTTGGAAACAACCTGAACGCCCATCAAATGGTGGTGAATGGATAAGCAAAATGTGGTCTACACATCCAACGACACCCTATCTGTCCATGAGAAGGACCAAAGGGCTGGCACACGCTACAATTTGGAGGGACCTCAAAACACTGTGTGAGATAGTGAAGGAAGATGGATACAAAGAACTATATGTCTTAGGATTCCATTTGTATGACATGTCCCAAAAAGGCAAACTGGTAGAGACAGATTAGTGTAGAGGGAACAAGGAGCAACCAGTAATGGGCACATGGTTTCTTTTTAGAATGACAGAAGTATTCTAAAATTAGATTTGGTGATTGTTGAACAAACCTATAAAGTGTACCAAAAAAAAAAAAAAAATCATTGAATTCTGTACTTAAAATAGGTGAATTTCACGATATGTCAATTATACTTCAATAAAGTTGTTTAAAAAATAGATCTGTTTTTAGCCCATAGTCTTCAAAGGGGAATCACTAAGAAATTCTTAGGCAAGAGCCTCCAGGCCTCTCAGGGAGGTGGCAGAGAGGAATGCTGAAGAGCCCAATCTTAGGGCCACGGCCCCTGGCTTGAGTCCCCATTCTGCCACTTGCTGAGCATGTCATTTAAGCTTGCCCAGCCTTGGTGTTCTCATCTGTAAAATGGGGGCAATGACACCTACCTCCTAAGGCACTCTGGGGAATTAAAAGGGGTAATAAAAGGTCTAGCAGGTGCCTAGCACAGAGATACGCTGTCATATACTCTGATTCCTGCTAGCGGAGCCACGGCTAAGCCTGGGGAGATGCTAGGTCTGGAGGGGAGGGAATGGGATTAACCTACCTTATCAAACATCTCTTGACACCTGCCTGGTGCCAGATCTGACCTCGGGTACTGGAAGGTGAAGGTGAACAAGACTTAGTCCCTGCCCTCCAGGAGCTCAGGGTCTACGGAGGTGACAGTCCTTTGCAAGGCACTTATACTACTGAGGATGTAGAATAGAATTGAGGAAGGGGCTCCAGCTCAGCAGTGAGCTTAGGGAAGGCTTCTAGATGGGCAAGAGCTCATGCAGGCCCGGTTCAGTCCACGTTACCTCCCGGAGAATGTGATGAAAGCAGGAAGGGCATCTCAAACCCTCGGTTCAGAAGGGATCGTTCAAGGTCATCTTGGCCAGTTGCCCTGCTTGCTGGGGCCTGGACTTCAAGGCTCTGGCGAAGGAAGCTGCTGCTCCTTGACCTTGCTTTGAAGGTGGAGCTGTTGACAGCAACACCCTGTGACTCGCCCAGAGGGCTGCGATGCAGTTTCAGGCACCAAAGGGCCTTGGGGGAAGTGCTCATGACGCAGGGACTGGATCCATGCTGGTGGGAAGTAAACACGGGTGAGAGAAACTCCGCCCATCAGCCCCGGGCAAGAGACCTCCGCAGCCACAGCCAGTATCCTGATCTGGGTGGCGGACAGCCCCCACCCCAGAAATACCCACAGGATGGAGAGAAGGAAAAGCATTAGCACCCATGGAGCCCCGGCTCTAGGCATCTCCTTTGTGCCAAAGATTTTGCTCGGTGGCTTATGTAGGTCTGTGGGGAGGTGGGAATTCTCATCTCTATTTGATGCATGTGCATCCCAGAGCTCCAAGAAGTTCAATGACTAGCCCAAGATCACACAGCTAGAAAGATGCCTGGAAGGGGTCAAGTTCAGCTCCGCCTTTCATGTGGTGCTTGCGCCTTCCCATCCCATGCCTTGCTTGTCCAACGCCATCCAGCATCTAACTGCCGCATCTTGGACACACTGGTGTAACTGGCACCTATGGAAATGCCACATTCACATTTTTAAGAAGATATTTTATTTTTTTGAAAGTAATCTCTACACCCAACGTGGGGCTCGAACCCACAACCCCAAGATCAAGAGTCGCATGCTCCACCGACTGAGCCGGCCAGGCGACCCCCACATTCACATTTTGAAAGAAAGGGATACTTTGCTCATTATAATTTGTTATATCCTAAAATATGAAATTAAATACCAGAAAAAGTGAAATAGCAACACATAATAAACCCGAAATGAAACATAATGTAAAGAAAAGGATAATGACTCACCTGAAGACCCGTAGCACACTTTTCCTGGGGGCCACAGAACCCCTGGGTTTTCCGAGTTGATACCATCTTGCATATAGCGTGTTGTGCCCTGATTTTTTCTTCTCGAAATTGTATCATAAACATTTCCTTTGCTACTTCAACTTCCCTGGAAACATTTGGCAGCACAATCTTCATCAATCTGAATGAGTTTACTTAACCGATCTCCTGTTCTCGGATATTTAAACTCGTTCCCGTTTTTTTTCTTTCAAATATCCCCCAGCAGGTAAGGTGGCTGCAGGGGCTCCCTCCGGGTTCCTGATGCCACACACCAACACAGCTGCCTCCTACCAAACGGCCACCAGACAGGGAGGGGAAAAGGAAGGAGATGAAGCCACGTACGTGCTAGGAGCTTGCCCGGCATTTTCCTGTTGGGTCCTCTCAACGATCTTGGGAGGTAGACTCTTCTCCCCATTTTATAGTGCGGGAAATCAAGGCTCAGCATGTTGAGGGACAGGACGGCAGTCTTAGAGCTGAGCAGAGCTGGAATTCAAAGATGGGCCTGACTCTCTAGCGCTGTCCCTGGCTTCTCTGTCCTGAGTGTGGCCAGAGGACCACAACTCTATCGGATGAGATGACTGTTGCCTTCTCTCAGATGGTCACTAAAAACACTGCTGCTCTGTGGGGACATTTGCCTGGAAACCTCCGCTGGGAAGAGCAGTGGTTCCAGCCTGTATGGGGAGACTCAGATTCCCAAGGGAAAAACACCCTCATGAATGTGTGTTCCTATTCTAATGCCCACCCTGTTCACACTCTCCCAGACACTGTTGCCCTTCTGGGGTTAACCTTGAACTTACTCTAATTCATAGATCCTTTAGCAGGGCAATTAACTTGCAAATTTTTACCCCCTGCCTTTTGTTAATAGCTAATAGCTTGGGGAACCCGCCCGTGGGGGGGTGTGTCCCAGGACACAGGCTGAGAACCAGGAAGGGCATTACAAAAGATTTTGGAGCTTCCAAAAATAGCTCTTGAAAATCCCCACACTGAAGTTCCTGCATCTGGATCTGAAGAGAGACCCTTAGCAGATCTGGTTTTCAACTCACCTTCCTGGACATACAGAAGACTACAATTCCCAGCCTTCTTTGCAGTCAGTCAGGGTCATGTGACTAGTTCTAGCCAATTGAATGTAAGTAGATGTGCCATTGCATGCCAGCACATTTAAAAGCAGGTGTCACTTCTCCACACTGTCTCTTAGCTTACGATGGAGACTCTGTAAGCCACGTGTTGGGACAGCAACATCACCAAGTGGTGGCACCTCCAGCCTGGGTTCCTGAGCAGAGAGCTCCAGAATCAAAGGCTTTGAACCCTAGACTCAGTGCTGAACCTTTGCTTAGAGATCATTCCTAGGGATGGGAAATAGGGTTTGCAATAGGTTTTATGTGTCAACTTGGCGAGGCTACAGCGCCCAGTCGTTTGGCCAAACACCAGTCTAGATGTTGCTGTGAGGGTATTTTATAGGTGTGATTAACATCTCCAATCAGTTATCTTTAAGTAAAAGAGATTACTTTCAATAATGGGGTAATTGCATCATCCAATCAGTTAAAGGCTCTACGAGGGAAAAATTGGACAAGTATTCTGCTTCATGATTGTAACATTCAAACCCTGCCTGGGTCTTCAGCCTGCTGACCTGCCCTACAAATTTTACATGTGCAAGCCTCCGCAATTGCATGAGCCAATTCCTAAAAATAAATCTCTCTATAAATCTGTGTCTGTATCTTTATCTGTACCTATATCTTGTTTGTTCTGTTTCTCTGGGGAAACTTGACCGATATGGAGCTCATCTCTCAAGCTAATCTGATTATTTAGTGGCTGCCTTGAAGGCTCTGTTGAGAGGGAGTCGGAGACCACATCTAGGCTCGATGAATAAGAATAAAGTGACTACACTTTCCATTAAAGCAGAGAACGGCTCTGTCTTGTAAATTATCATATCTCCAGTCAGTGCCCAGGACACCACCTAGGACATAGGGGGTGTCCTGTGATGATAAATACATTTGTTGAATGAATGAATTAGCAATGTCTGCCATGGACACAGCCGTGGAGAAACATACCAGCGCTGATGCATTTCACCAGAGAGGGAATTGAGGCCCCAAGAGGACTCTGCTCAAGGTCACGCAGCCAATTAACAGGTGGCATATCCAAGTGTTAAACACCCATCTTCTGACTTTTCTTGTTGCAAACCCTCCATTATCCTGTCTGAGTAGGGATTTGAGAGAACAGAGACTTATCAGGACAAGGGAATCATCTGCCAGAAAAAAGAGACTCTGTTCCTTGTTTGCTCCTACAGAGACAGAATTTGCTCCTCATGCCTCTGTGCACTGAACCCTTCACTCTCCAGGAGGCTTCCCTGCCTGGCTGCGTTCTACAGGTCAGCCTTGCGCCCTGGTCTGCTGCAGGGTCCCCCCCAGGAGGACACTGCTGAGTGGCGGTGAGGGGCTCCCCACTGAAGGTCACGATGCCCACGTCCCTCACACACCTCTGGCTTTGCCCAGGCCTGGGGGAGGGTCAGGGAGGTCCAACTGGCCCCCGGGGAGGGTTGTCTCAGTGGGCCTTTCTGGGTTGTAGTAATGGGATGAGGGCAGGGGACTGTCAGGGGGCCCTACTTTGGAGCCTGGCATGCAGTAGGGCTCCAATGGAAGTTTGTGAAATGACTGAAGGAATGTCCAAGGCAGATGGAGATGGAAATCATGGGCAGGCAGAGATACCCCAGGCCTGTCTAGAGTCGGTACAGTTCCTCCTTCCTGTCAGGGTCACTGTGTTCACTCCGCTCTGCATCACCCAGCTGCCCTAAGCAGCTGGGTGCCCTCATTTCCAAAGGACAGGGTTGGCTTCCTTGCCAGTGGATGGCTCCTTGTCCCTCTCTCTGTGTCCCTCTGTCCCCAACCACACTATGGGCCCGTGGGGATGGCAGAATTCCATCATAGGCTGGGGCCCCAGCTGGGTTTGAGTCCTGGCTCTGGAAGATACAGGGCTTCTCAATAAGGCTTCACGTCTGCATTTGTAGAAAGAGAGTGGGAATAATAATACTTGCTTTAGAAGTTTGGTTAAGGATTGGGCAAGTTAATAGATGTGAAGCTCTGCAAACAGAGGCTGATATGTAGTGAGAGCTCAACTAACAGTAACTACCATTATGGCGGTGGGGCGGGACTGTCACCCATATTTCAGAGGACATTAAGGCTCAGAGAGGTTAAGTGACGTACTTCAGGTGAACCAGCTAGTAACAGATAAAAATGTGCTTTCAAATCCGTTCCTTCTTCAAGTCAGAAGGAGTGACTATTCCCCGTGGCCAGAGAAAAGAATGGATGGTGGAGTGAGTGGGAATCCCCACTCATCCTGGAAGTGTGAGGAATTCTGCCCTCAGCCAGGCTTCTAAGGAGTTCTTCCAGGTATACGAGAAGTGATTTTGACTTTTTCCTGGGAAACGCTGGTCCGGCACATGTGTGTATGTGTGCGTGTGCGTGCAGGGGCAACCATGTGTGATAGTGGTGGCAGGAAGGAGCTGTTCTTTGTTTCTCTAGAGACAGGGCTGCTCAGCCAGAGGGGATCCAGTGGGAGACAGCAGGGCAGGGGCCCAGCTGACCTGAGGACCATTGCACGCCTTTTCAGCGTCTGCATCTGGGTTGCTGTGCCCCCTGGGTCCCAGGATCCCAACAGGGCCTGGCTCTTTGTGTTGGCCAATTTCAAACCTGAAGCTGTTCAAACTGTTAGGTGCACCCTGGGGTCACGACCCCAGTGTGTGCCCAGGGCAAGAGAAACTCATTTCAAAATTAGCTCAAGTAAAAGAGGATTAAAAAGTGAAATCTGTGGTAGGGGAAAAAACTAAATTCATCAAAGACACTTGGAAGCCAAATAAAAATGACTTTTGGATCCTCTGCTAGTTTTGGATTATCTTTACTTGGATTCCCATCTGCTTACATGGATTATTTGTATCTGTGTGAAGGGTGTGTGTGGTTCTTCAGAGGACTGGGGAGGGTGGGGCTGTGACACCAGGCTTGGCTTCCCTGCCCGGGCAGGGCCCAATGGGGGGGGTGGGAGGGTTTGGGCAGCAGGAGGGAAATCAGGGTCCTTTGATGAAGCTCCAGGTGTAGCAGCAGAGAGGGCTGATTGGAAGGGAGAGGCATCTGTTGTGAAAGGCAGGCTGGGGAGAAGAGAAAGTCTAATCAGTCCGTGAATGCTAAATTCCGGGCTGGTGCTCACCAGGGGGCAGGCAGGGGAGGGACAGGAACTTCTCCAAACAGAAGGCAATCCTTGTCACCACTGTGGTGAATCTACTGGTGGCCCAGTGACTCAGGGGGTACAGAGAGTTGTTGCTTGCTCTGGTGTTCCTACATTCGCTTTCTCTCGAGTGTCTACTCATTTGTGACAATGTGGCAGGCAATGTGTTAGGCACTAACGATGCAAGAGTAAGCAAGAGAGATAGGGTTGTCTCTGCTCTCAGGCATAATAGAGGAAATAGTTACTTCAGTGTTAAGAGTGATCGGTTCTTACCCTAATACAATGCACGGGGTATGGAGCAGAGCAAGTACCTCTGACCTGGGAGAGAGAGTCAGACAGGGCTTGCTGGAGGAAATAGTGTTCAAAATCAGACCTAAGGTGGCTCAGTCAGTTAAGCGTCCGACTCTTGATTTTGGCTCGGGTCATGAACTCAGGGTCGTGAGTTGGAGTGCTGAGTTGGACTCCATGCTGGGCATGGAGACTGCTTGAGATTCTCTCTCTCCCTCTGCCTGCCTCTCCCTGCCCCCCCACCCCCTGCTCATGTGCACGCCTGCTCTCTCTCTAAAACAACAACAACAACAACAAACACAAAAACCCCCTCAGACCTAAAGGATGATATGGATAACAATGATCATAACAGCAAAATTTCCATGAGTACTTACTATGTGCCAAACAGCATTCTAAGTACTCTACATACATTTTCTCATTTAGTTTCCAAAATGATTCTATTGTTACCTTTGCTTCTCATCCAAGACAACTGAAGCAGAGGGAGGTAATTTGCAGGGTTGTGAACTGAGCAGTGAAGGATGCTGAAGGAGGGGTGAAGGTTGGGGAGAGAGGTGGGAGAAGCTGGGACATGGTGCTTCAAGCAGAGGGAATGGCTTGTGCAAAGCCCTGGAGGTGGGAGGGAGCAGCACTGGAACAGAGAGTGCAAGGAGGAATTCAATGAGCAGAGAGGCTGGGGCAGATCCCTATGGTTCCCACCTTGAAGGGATGGCAGTCTGGGAGAGGCGGGGGGAAGAGTCCCAGAGATGAATTTTACTTAGGGAAGACAGCAGTCTAGGAACATGGAGGTGGGGACATCCCCAGGCAGGGGCTAACTGTGAATGCCCCTGGAACCTGGGGACCTAGCCCAGACCTCCAGGGAAGGGGAGGACTTAGAGCAACCAAGAAGATGAGGGAGAACCCCACTCTCCCAAGCAGGGGCATGCTGGGGGATGGCAGAGTCAGGGCTCCCAGTATTGTTGTATTGTTAGAAATGTCCTGCCATTTCACTGTCCCTAAGAAAGGAAAACACTGGGCACACCCTTGTTCCGGAATCTAAGCAGCCTGGGAAAGCTTACAGCCTGGTCACTAGGAGCCCCTGAGGTCTGGGGTCCAAGCTGGGTTTCCCCGTACATGAGTTCTATGATCTTGGGCACATAACCTAACCTCTCTGGGCAGATGCTGTAACATCTGCGACGTGGGGATGATAATGCTGTGGTAGATCTTGTTGGCTGCCTTCCCAAAATCTGCTCCCCATTCCTCCTTCTTGAGGACACTTCCTAAGGACACTCCTGTTTTGTTCAAGCATTCACCCTTTCCTGATGATGCCTTTCCTGATGATCACCCTATCCCCAGGACTAAGCATACTTGGCCCTATTAGAGCCATCAGATGTAGTCATGGTTTCCAGTAATTGGTTTGGAGACTAGGCTTAAGCTGATTAGCACAGAGCATTCCAATGGGTGATCCTGGCAGACTGGAGGAAACATCTCATTTGGGTGGGGGGTAGAGATTCTCTATTTCTCTCTCTCCTACTGGGTGGGAACAGGGAATCCTCTTGCTCCCAGTGCTATGGGCAGCCATTGCATGCCAATGAGAGAAGGCAGTCTAAGAATAAGTCCCACACTTGGAGAAGGGCTGGGTTGAGGTAACTACAGAGAAATTGAACCAGAGCCCTGATTATGCTATACCTGGAACCCACCCAAACCCTGGGCCCCATTGTGTGAAATGGAAAAGTCATCATTGTTTAAGCCAGGCTGAGTCTGTTTTCTGTTATTGCAGCCAAAAAAACCTACATTTTTTCCAGGTTGTTCATCTGTGTTTTCATTTATTCAGTCAGCAAGTATTTGTTGAGCATCTATTAAGAACTGGACGATGCACCAGGCACTGGGGAGGCAGAGTTCAATGAGGAGCGAGACTCACTCTCTAGTTGGGAAAGGCAGATGGGAAATGAATAAGGAAACAGGAAACTGTGAGGTCCACAAAACAGGGGGACATATGAAAGACTGAGAGGGGCACTGAGGCAGGGAGACCACCACCATCTGAGACAATGACCAGAGCAGGGTCTCAGAGGAAGCAGCTTTCACACTGAAAGTTGAACAAGAAGGAGCCGGCAGGAATCCAATCATGGAAAATCTTGCAGGCCCTGCTGAGGGGTTTGGATTCATTCTGGGGACATGGGAAGGCCCTGGAACCTTCTGCACAGAGGAATGGCGTGCCCTGAGTTGCATTTGTTAGGAGGTAGCTCCGGCTGCTGAGGGGATCCAGTAGAGGCAGGGAGGCCAGTCAGGAGGTTCCTGCAGGAACGGATGGCACCGCAGACGAGACAAAGGTGGGCAAAAACATCAGGATGTATTTGGAGGCAAAAGCACAGCATTTCCTGGTGGATTGAACGTGGGAGGTAGGAAAACAGATGAACTGAGTCCTCAGGGTGGGGGACGCGGCAGAGGGAGCGGTCTGCTGAGAAGGCACGAAGAGGCCATATCTGTGCAACGAGGCAGGAATGACTACGTGCTGCATGCTTTCAGTCCGGCAGAGAATTCTGGCCATGCCTCTCTAGGTTTCTTTAAGCAACACCTCTGAGGTGGGCTCTGCGGGGGCCAGACAAATTCCTTGGGCTTTTGTGATGTGGAAGGAGAAGAAGGACAGAGGAAGTTCAGGGGTAGGGACTTGGAGACATGGGGGGAGAAGCCACACCAGGAGTCCTTCGGGGGGTGAGGATGGTGAAGGAGTTCAGAGTTGCTGCCGTGGTCCACAGGTCCTGCTGATGGAGAAATACAAAGAACTTGAATTCTTTTGAAATTACTTTCTGGTTGCTGGGCTGGGTTCCTTTGGTCGTGGCCTTGCTGTGAGACTGGACCACAGAGGCTGCGATTTTATTAGGGTTACATACGTAAGCCAGGTCCAAAGGGTGACTCATATCCCTCCCAAACTCAAAATGGGGGAAAACACGGAACAAACCCCCCTGGAGCCCACACCTGCCGACCCTTGGTGGAGTTCTGGGCTGACCACTCTACAGGGAGTCCATCCAGTTCTGCAACATCCTGACTTCCCCTCTGACACACGTGCGTGCTCACACACACACACACACACACACACACAGAGACACAGACACCAAAGCCTTTGGGGTGCCTGGGTGGCTTAGTCGGTTAAGTGTCCCACTCTTTTTATTTTTTTTTTTAAAGATTTTATTTATTTGAGAGAGAGAGCATGAGCAGGGGGAGGGGCAGAGTGAGAAGGAGAAGCAGGCTCCCTGCTGAACAGGGAGCCCGATGTGGGGCTCAATCCCAGGACCCTGGGATCATGACCTGAGCCGAAGGCAGACACTTAACTGACTGAGCCACCAAGGCGCCCCAAGTGTCCCACTCTTGATTTCGGCTCAGGTTGTGATCTTGGGGTTGTGAGATCAAGCCCCACGTCGGGCTCTGTGCTCTGTGCGGAGTCTGCTTGAGATTCTCTCTTCCTCTCCCCCTCCCCCTGCTCACACACGCACGTGTGCATGCTCTCTCCCTCTAAAATAAATAAAATAAAATCTTAGAAAAAAACAAAAAAAACCCAAACCTTAGCTTTGCATGTATATTAAGAGGTTGTTACCAGGACACTGTCTCCTTCCCTGCAGGGTAAGATGAGGAGCCCAGACCGAGGTTGGGGGCCGGGCTGGGAGAGGTGGGCAGCCGGGGTGTGTGTGATGGGCAGGGCGGGGACTAGGGTGAGGAGAGTAAGGCGTCCAGGCTCTAAAGTGTCAGCAGGCGCCCATTCTCCGGGGCCCGACCCTGGGGTGAGTGTCTCCCTGAGGTTTGCGTCCTGGATGCCTTGCGTGCCCCGCCCTGGTCCCCGGGCTGCCGCTGGGAGAGGGGAGGCACAGTGAAACAGGCCCGCACTCTGGCTACTGGTTTCTCCCCACCCGACCTGGGGGAAGACACATGCCTCTCAGAACTTTGGTTTTTCCATCTGCAGAATGGGGGTGCTGAGGCCTACCTCTTAGGGTCCTTGTAATAGTTTCTAACCAATGGGGGGCCAGACATCAGTGAAGAAAAACGTGAGGTTGGAATTATTTTCCTATTTTATGGTTGGGGAAACTGAGGCAGAGAGCCGTTAATTGACTGGCCCAGGTGTGCACGGCCTGGGGGTGGCATGGCTGGGCCTTGAACGCACACTCTTAGCAACTATGGCATGAGACTCTTCTCACTGAGGCAGAGATAAGGAGATAAGGTTCTTTTAGGCAGGAGGGGGCTTTGGAGGTGGTCAGGGATGGGGCCCCCAGGGAGAGATCCGGGATATTGTAAGTACCCATCTGAGTGGGCCAGCCCTTCCCGAAGGCAGGCTGGAGCATTTTGTTTTAAATGTTAGGATTTATTGCTATCCAGGGATGGTGAGGCCAACAGATCAGGGGGTGACTGCCCCTGGAGGACACGGTCACGGCTCCCCAGAGGAAGGAGCGTGGCCTGCGGGGCCACGGGAGGAAGCACCAGGGTCAGTCGGGGGGCAGATGGGCAAGGGGAAAGAATGGCCCAGAAGCTTTATCGTGGTCAGGAAGGAATGGTTGAGGCAGGCCGAGCAGGCTAAGCAGGTTTAAGATTGGCTACTGGGAATAATTTCAGCAGACTCGGGAGTGTAAGGAATGCCCCTGCCTGCCTGGTACCTGGCCCAGGGTGACTGGGGCAGGGGGTGACATGCGAGAGCCCCAGGGAGGAGGCAGCTGGGGGTCCGGCTCTGGGTTGGTGGGTGTGCATATGAAAGCCACACTTGAAGAAGGGGGAATTGTTTGCTCTGTTTAGGGGTCAGCTAGCCCTGGGAGGACCAGCCTCCCCTTGCCAGCAAGGCCCCCGGGATGTCAAAGCATCAAGAAAAGAAGAAAACTAGAGGAAGTAGTAAAATATTGTTGATGCACATTTCTGAGCGGGGAAGCGCTTGCTCTCGGGGGCAGTTTGAGAAGGAAAGAAGGAAAATGCGCTCCAGAAACACCTATCAAACGAGGCACGTCGCCCTTCCCGAGCATTAATCAGGCGGAGTGTGTGGGGAAGGAGGCAGTCAGCACGGGCACAGGCAGCCAGGGAAACAGAGGCAAAAGGCGGCCCCGAGGCTGCTCATCCCACCAGGTCATAGCTTTGCCAGCCACTCACAGCGAGACCCCGGCTATCAGCTTCCCAAACCTCCCATTCAGGTCAGCTTGGGGGTCGTGGTTCTGGAGTCTGGACCTGACTGCCCGGCTTCATTCCTCACATCAACCACTCATTAGCTTGGTGACCTTGAGCGAGTTGCTCAACCTCTCTGTGCCTCAGTTTCCTCATCTGTAAGACAGGGATAATGACAGCATCAGTCTTACAGGTGGTTGTAATGATCGCGTAAGTTAACGCGCACAAGGCAGCTTGTGTGCATGTGGGATATAAAGCCCAAGGGGACACAGACCTATGTTGGTGACTGTCGTTATCAGCAATACAGTTGGCTATCGCTGAATTGAATATCCACAGTGACACCACGGACTGGGGGGCGAGTGAGACTCCAATGTGGTAACTCATTCAGCCGGGCACAGAATAAGCATTCGGGCCACGGTCACTAATCTTACTGTTATCATGCCAACACTTGACAATTACTCTGGCCGTAGCCGTCATTCCAGTAGCTTCTCTCCCTCGGGCACCCGAAGACTCTAAAGAGGAAGCTGAGAGCAAAGCGGCAGATGCAGGAAAGGCTCTGTGGATGATGCCCTTGCCTTTCCCACCAGCTGGAACCCCGGAGGCGATGACTCTCAGCCCCCCAAGAGCACAGTCAGAAAGCACGGGCCACTCAGTGGTCTCTTCCTGCTCCTCCTGTCCTTAAGTCATGTAGAACCTTCCAGGGCCTCGGATTCTCATCAGTAAATGAGGATTAGAATGCCCAGCCGGCCAGGGAACGGTGGGGCTTTAGGAGAGACAGAGGAGAGGACACAGAGCCCAGAGCCTGGGACAGAAGAGCCTCAACGAATGTTCTTTTGAAAAAAACGAAAAGAAAAAAGAAAAAAAAACAAGTAGAAGCGCTCTGTAAACAAGGGTTCTCTGCCAACAGAGGGGAGGATTGCTATGAAGCAAGGGGAGGGCTGACGTGCAGTCCCTGCTGGGAGGTGTGGAAGCCACCAGTCCCGGACGTTTGGCTCTTGTTCGGCTCTTGGGCTGCAGCTGGGCTGGGTTGTTGGGATGTCGGGGCTCAGGAGGAGGTACAGTGGGGCAGCGGGGTGCACACCATCTTTCCAAAGATGGAAGGCCTCTGCCAGGCAGCCACGGGGGCTCTGGGGGGGGGACATGGGGGAGCGGGCAGGTCGGAGGCGGGAGGACTTCAGCTTTGGACTATGAACCAGACGGGCCTCTGGGAGCACCCAGGTGGAGAAAGCCACGGCCTTCCTGGAACTCTGGGGCTTCTTCAGCCCGCCCGGTGGTTCTGGGAATCTCTTGATAGAAATCAGAACTCCTGCAAGGATCAGAAGGGCTGAGGGCTTTCCACAACAGGGCAGGACAAAAATGCCCCAAGTGGGAGGTGTTCTGCTCACAGCAGAGAACCCCACACTGTCAGCCGGGGCCCCTGAGTTCCTCTGGAAGGAGGGAGAATTCTTTCTTGGGGGGAAGTAAGGTGCAGAGGGGCTGGAGGGCTTTCATGGGGGAATAGATTTGAGGGGAAATGGGTCACAGCCAGAGTGGGCTGAGTGAGTGGGAGGGAGAGGAGAAAGGTTGCTCATAAGCTTGGGGACTAAATTTTGGGGCGATCTTGAATCTACCTTGAGAGACTCCAGTAAACAATGTAATTACTTTTCATTATCTCTGGCTGCTGATGTGAGTTTTGGCAATTCTACGTGGCTGGGCTCGGAGATTAGGCCTCGGAGGTAACAGGAATAACAACAGGGCCGTAGTAATTACAACCACTCCCATTTACTGAGGGTTTTTAAGCACATGGCCTCTGGGACCAGACTGCCTCGGGCTTAGTCCCAGTGATGCCTCAGTTTCTCAAGTAGGAACGGAGTGAAAATACTACCGTTCTGATCGTCTACCGCTGTGTAGCCATCACCCCACGACTCTGGCACTGAATACCCATCATTTCGTTGTGCTTACAGGTTCTTTAGGTCAGGAATTTGGATAGAACAGAGAGGGGATGGCTTGCCTTTGAGATCGTGGCTGGAAAGACGTGAACAGCTGGAGGCTGACCCCTCTGGGGGTGCTCCCATTTGGCTTCTCTTGCAGAATGGCGGCCTCGGGGTAGCTACCCTTCATACCTGGAGACAGAGCTCCAGGAGCCGGTGTTCCCACCCACAAGGCAGAAGCTGCATTTCTTTGGCTGACAGAGCTTTGAAAGTCACACGGTGTCACTTTCTATTAGTTGAAGTAGATACAAGCCCCCCAGATTCAAGGGGGTCAGGGAACACAGACCAGGTCTCTTGGTGTCAAAAAATTGGCAGTCAAGTTTTATAACAGCCACAGGTACTTACCCCATGGAGTTGTTGTGGGATTAAATTAATTACTACATGGAACACACTCAGAGCAGTCCCTGGCATCTAATAAGAGCTCAGGAAAAGCCGGCTGTTATGATGATCGTCAGCGCTGTCCTTGTTAGATTAGGAGTTTACACAGAGGAGGAAATGGGCTCAAGGTCAAGTGCGGGGTGGAGACTGTGCAACTTCCTTTAGCCTGAAGGCCTTCATGCCCAGTGATTCCCTTCGGAGCGCTTGCAATTCTGTATGCACCCTTGGTATCTTTCACCCCCTTCCGCCCCGAGGCAAAAATGCTCTGGGAACCACTCCTGGCTATTGCACCCAATTCCAGGAGGGCCCTCAGATCTGCAGCATCATTGCTCCTCATTTCACATCATTAAAACCCAGCCATTATCAGGATCTCCTCAAGCAGGTGGATGGTGCTCCAGTTCCAGCAAGTGAGCCTTTCTCTTAGCGAGCTATTCTTGGAGGAGGGACTTCAGTCATTTGTCTTGGGCCTCCCTGGCCCAGGGATGGGGTGCTGGGACCCTGGCCTGAGCCCCGCTGCTGGGGTCTGGGCAGCACTGCTCCCCAGCTGGGGCCCCCAGGTTCCAGACAGTGGCCAGCAGCTGTACTGAGTGTCCCTCCTACTCAGGTGTGCGGGAGCCTGGACTTCGTACCTGAGTCTCAGCTCTCTAGCCTCTGAGCTGGGTGAGCCTGGACAGGTTCTTAGTCCCTCTAAACCTCAGTTTCCCCAGCTGTGAAAGGGAAAGAACATTGATTTCAGCCTGGGGTGATTTGCTAAAAATGAAGATTTCCTGGTTCCCACCTTATACCAACAGAATCGGCCTCCTCTTGTCCTGGCAGTGAGGCCGAGGGTGGGTAAGGAAGCTGGTCAGGGAGGGGGGGGCGAGTTATCACCCCCTCTTAGCCTCCGTCTCATCTGTGTGCTGGGCTGTGTGCATAACCCCCACCATGGGGTTGTTGTAAAAACTGTAAAAACATACGAAAGTTCATAGCTCAGTGCCAGGCACACAGTAAATGCTCCATACATGTGAGCTGGATCTATTATTGTCCTCAGGAGGCACTGGGTGGGTTCCAGGAAGGAAGGGAACTTTCCGGGGGATGGAGACATGGGGGCCGAAGGAGCAGGAATCTGGGCTCTAGGATCTAGACAAAAGGCATAAAGAGGCTGGAGAGTCCCTGGAAACCTGGAGGACAGGAGCCCACCAGAGGAGAGGACCCTCTTTTCCTATAAATCTAGCTTCAGTTCATTTGGAAACTTGAGCGTTGGCTGCCGGTTAGCTACGTGGCCGGGGTAGGTCCCCTCTTCCCTCAGGACCTCACGTCCTTTGGGCAGCCCGATGGCTGACCTCAAAGTGGGTCGATCATCTTAAATCTCCAGCAAGACTGACTCCTCCTCAGCATCCCCACCCTCCTCCCTGCCCTTCACACAGAGCAGAGTGGTGAGGGTCACAGAGTGTGATGGCCTTGGCGTGAACCCCAGCTCTGCCACTTTTTAAGCTGTGCACCTCTCTGAGCCTCGGTCTTGGTGGTGGTCAGGCGGGGATAATCATTCCTGGCCTCCCAGCTCCTTGGGCAGTTGTGGGCCCATCGGACAATGGGTGCAGGCTTGCTTAGCAAACTGGCAAACCCCGCACGATGAGGCTCAGTAGCAGGGAGCCGCTGAGCACATGGACAAGGTGAGGGGGTTCATAGCAGAGGCCACTCAGCAAGGTGATAATGAGCAGAAGCATTACCTCCTCCTCCCCAAGCTGCTCATCCCGCTCCATGGTCCTGGTGGACATCACCCGAAGAAGCCCGGATGGCAGGGTTAGCCCCGGCTCCTAGGCCAGCTCTCCTGGCTCTTTCCCAGGATCGTTACACACAACCCCCTTAATGATCCTCCTTAACCTGGCAGGTGGGGTCCCGGAGAGGTGTGAGTGATCCTCAAGAGCCTGACGCAGAGGGAAGGAAGGAGGACACAGAAAGCTCCGGACTCTCAGAGCAGGGACCAGGGAACAGAGGGGACACAGCCACCTAAAGAGCCCCATACAACCTCAGAGTAGCTCTCACGGCGCCCAGCACCCTCATTCCGGTAAGGCTCCCATATCACAATCCCATGTGAACGTTGTAGAGGTGTGTGGACCAGCTCACCTCAGCTGGCCTGGGACTTCCCTGGTTTAATGGAAGGTCATGTGGCCCAGGCGAACCAGACAGCTGGTCACCCTAACATCAGCGCACACTGGGTTAAAGCACAGCTCAGAAGCCGGACTCCCTGGCTTTGGGTCCCAGGTCTGCTGCTTGCTAACCATGTGATTGGGACAAGTTACTTAACTTCTGCTGTGTTTCAGTGTCCTTATCTGTAGGATGAGGTAATGCCCTCCACCGTGTGGGGACCCTGTGTGCTGGCTAGACCACACACGGAGGACACTTAGCACGGGGTCTGGCGTCCAGCACCTGCCAGGAAACGTCAGCCACTGTTCTCTTTCAAGCCCTCCTGTGCCCAGGGGAGATAATGTGGATATGGACTCACTCCCCTTGCCCAGCACCCGCGGGTGCAGGCCCGGCTAGTGGGGCCCAGAGACGAGGTTGCCCTGGTCCCGCCCTCAGCAGGGAACTGAGCCTTGTAAGTGAATCATAGCCACGGCTAGAGATCAATACACTTCAGCTCAGGGTATAAAAACAAAGGCTTGATCTTTGAATCATTCACTTAGAACAGGTGAACTTTATGGCATGTAAATTACGCCTCAGTAAAGCTCTGAAAATAAAACCAAACCAAAACCAATAAACAAAGGCTTGGTGGCCTTTTAGAACAGGAGGCCCTGGTTATGACCGGGGAGGTAGTGATCATGGAAGGCTCCCAGGAAGAGGTGACATTTGAACTGGCCCTCCAGGAATGGAGAGAATCTGGACACTGGAGATGATGAGGGGCAGGGACACTAGGCCAGTGTGAAAGCCCGGGTTTCTCTCCGTATGCTGCAACTTTCAAGCTGTGTGATCTTGGGCAAATGGCTTTACATCTCTGAGCCTCTACATCTCTCATCTGTAAAATAGAAAAGGTCTTGGGCAGCACCCAGGACAGCCCCACAGAGCATCTGACCCAAAGGTGACCATTGTTCAGGAACAGGACAGTCAGAGGGGCCCATGTGGGAGGTTTTTTGTTCAGGCAACAAGTTTTCATGCTGTGTGCCTGAGCCGTGCTAGCCCACAGAACCTACATCGTAATGGGCATCCACCAAAGAGGACCAAACGGAGAAGGGCAAACATTTCAGATTGGCTGGAGCCCAGGGGTAGATGGGGGGCATAGAGGGAATAATGTGGAGGAGCAGCTGGGGTTCAGTGGAGGGTCTTAAAAGCCTTGCTACATAGCTTTGATTTCTCTCTGCTGGCTCGGGGGAAGCAGCAAAAGATTTGGAGTAGATGGAGATTTGTCATCAGCTTGAGGTGGACTCCCTCTCTCCCTGCCTTCCCTCCTTCCTTCCAAAAATGTTCCTGTGTCAGCCCCGGGGTTACCAGACATAGTCTATCTTCATGATGCTCACTCCTAATGGGGGAGGCAGACGTTAATCAAATAATCCCTCAAAGAAATGTGAACTTTGTGAAATTGCAACTCTGATTAGCAGTAAGAGGAGAGGGGTCTGGTGCTGGGAGAACTTATAAGAGAAAGGGGTCAGGGGAAACTTCGGGCAGACATGGCTATGGGGCAAGATCTGAAGGATGGACACAGAGCAAAGAAGGCTGGGAAAGGACTCCAGGCAGCAGGAAAGCGTGGACAAAGGCTCTGTGGCAGGACGGTCGTGGGAACACCAGAGTCTGGAGGGCAGGTCCATCACAGGAGATAGGGCTATAGGAGCTGGAGGTTTCGGGCTCTTGGAGGCCACTTTTGGGGTTTTGCTTTATCTTGAGAGTACCAGGAAATCTTGGAGGGTTTAAGTGGGAAGATGACCACACGTGTGTTTGTGAAGATCATGAATAGAGTGAGGAGAACAGAGTGGAGGGGTCCAGAGTGGAAGCTTTGGGATCGCTCAAAGGCAGAACCAAGACAAGGACTTGGGGGCAGGGAATTTATCTGGGAGTGATTCCTGGGAACAGGAGTGACCAACCAGGGAGAACAGGACAGCAATTGTTGGGATGCTGCTCTAGGTAACAGGGGTCCATCCTCCTGAGAAGGGAACCCCAGGCCTCCCAGAATTGCCCATCCACCCCGTAGGGGTGCTGACATTCCTACACTTCTGTTCTGCGTATGAACACAGACACCCCAACATGAGAGGTGCCCAGGACCCACCAGCAAGATGATTTTGGTGCACAGGGTATCAGAGTACGGTGCCTCAGATCATGCAGGCACCCTCCACTCCACCTGGTGAAATCGGAGGATGGGAGGCAGGAGGCCGGATGTGTCTGTTACCTGTGAGGAGGCTGCTGATATCATCCAGGTGAGGGAGGAAGGTCTACGGGCTTCTGGGGTGGGGTGGGGGTGGGGGTGGCTGCGGGTCATGGAGGAAAGTGACCAATTTCCAAATGCTCAGGAGTTAAGTCAACAGGCCGTGGTGATGGATCTGGGTGAGGATGCTGCTCTTCATCAACAGAATCCGGGGAGGACCAGGTCTGAGCATAGGGAGGATAGGCGGGTGGTTGGGAGGTCTTGTTGAATTGGAGGTGCCTTTGCGATATTCCCGAGAAGGTGTTGAGAAACCGGCTGAATATATGGATGGGGAGCTCTGGGGAGAGGTCCTGGCCAGAGCCATAAATGTGTGAGTCATCGGAGTCTGGGTGGCAATTGAAGCCATGGGTGAGCATGAGATCACCTGGAGAGAAACGGGCGGAAGGAGCCTCCTAGGAGAGTCAGGCCGTGCTCCCTCGCCACCCCCACCTCACGTCCCCCTGCAGCCCCGCCTCCCCCTCCCCTTCTTATCCCCTGCCTTCCCCGCCTCCCGCCTGCCCCCCAACTCCCGCCAGCAACCCTGCCCTCCCTGCCCCCACGCCCACCTGCAGCCCGCCCCCCACCCCACGCCCACCTGCAGCCCCTCCCCCGCCCACCCCCACCGCCCCCCAGGAGGGAGGGACATTTCAGCACTTGTGATTCTAATTGAATTTAATTTTCTCCTCCAAGTTGAGCTAAAACCTTTTCAAAGTCCCCTGAAATTAGGGAACATCGATAACACCACTCCTTGGGGTTTTAATCTGTGTCCTCCGTGAGAACGGTGATTAATTTTTTACAAGCTAATCATATGTCTTAGGCAGGCTGTCAGCAGAGGACCCGTCATCTCTCATCAATAATGAAGCGATCCCAGTTCCCTTTTCTCCTGCAGCCTCCTGCATAATTCACCAGGAGGGCTTCAAACAAAGAAGCTCAGGGGCCGGGTCCTCTTCTTCATCGGTGTCCTTCGTAATTAGGCACAGGTGCTGGGAGGGCTGGGCGGGGGAGGGGGCTGAGGGGAGGGCAGGGGATGTAACGGCTGATTGATAGGCCCCCCATCTGGCTCCCCTTTTAACCCCTGCTCTCACCGCCTCCATTCCGACCTTTCTGCCTGGCTAGTCCCCTCCTGGGACTACCTCATCCCTACTCCTCTCACCCGTCCCTGCCCCTCACCATCCCCTCCTTTCTTCTTCTCTGTGACACTACTGCACATCCAGGCTTTGTCCTTTGGCCTCCTAGCCAAAGTCCCATGAGAGGCTCTGGGCCCCATATGACAGATGAGTA
Organism: Halichoerus grypus; assembly: GCF_964656455.1. Lineage (NCBI taxonomy): Eukaryota > Metazoa > Chordata > Mammalia > Carnivora > Phocidae > Halichoerus > Halichoerus grypus. The sequence continues at coordinate 174,360,015 of NC_135716.1, forward strand.
AACTGAGCCCAAAGAGAAGCAACTTGCTTAAGGTCCCAGAGCAAATCAGGGGCAGTCAGAGCTAGACCTACAGTCTGGGATCTCCCGGACCTGTGCTCTGTCTCCCCAAACCTTAGGCCAAATAAATGGGCAGTCCACCCCCATCCCTCCCCCAATACCGTGTCTATACTTGGATGCTAAAGAGGAACCACCCCCACCCAGCTCAGGCCTCTCCTGGGGGATGGACTGCCCAGTGTGCACAGCTGGCCCTGACTTCTGTCACTCTCATGGTCCATCCCTGAGGCCCAAGGTCAGAAGCAAACAGTGGCTGGAGACAGAAACAGAAACACTGGTACTCTTTCCTGGTACTCTCTCAAGAAACAGAAATCACTTGCCCTTTCTCCTCTTTGGCGCCAATGACCAGGACTGCGTGCACTGGCCGATTGGACAGATTCCAGAAACAAGGGGGAGGCCTGCTGCCTGAAAATCCCCCATGGGAACATGATGTCTTGCGTCTAATCCCTGAGCAAATGCCCTGAGGGTCAGTAGCTAAGATGTTATCCAGAAAGAGAAGGGTCTTCCTGGACCCCCCACTTAGCAGGCGGGCTCTTTCTGTGCCATCATATGCTAGGAAAGACCCCTTCCTTGGGATGGATTCCTCTCTTGGCATGGTTCAGGAGCTGAGCAGATTCCAAGGGCTCCGTTCTCTACAAGTGAACCTCAAATCTGGGCCTCTGACCTGACCCAACTCAACATGTCAAAAACTTTGCCCATCACTTTCCCAGCTCCCTACCCTCTGTCCTGCTCTCCTGTTTTTGGGTCATCACTAGGGTGACCAGATATTCTGGTTTACTCAAGACGAGAGAGTTTCCAGGGACATAGGACTTTGTTTTAAAACCGGGAAAGTCTAGAGCAAAGCAGAATGAATTGGTCACCCTAGTGTCCCCTTTTTTCCTAGGCACGCGGACTGGAAATGTGAGCATCAGAGAGAAACAGTGCTGGGGGTGGGATGGGCAGCATGGTCCCTGTGTTTGCCACCGGGCTCCACCTCTCCTGGCCTGGTGACCTTGGGTATGGTCCCTAAGGCCTCTGAGCCACAGTCGACTCACCTGAAACATGAGTAATAGTCATAAAACCCAACAAGATGGCTTGGAGGAAGGAGTGAGATTGCATATGACACCAGCTCAACACGGCACCTGGCATGCGGCAGGTGCTCAGCGAACCATCATTCCCTCGACAGTGGCCCCTCATGCCCTCTTCTTCTCCTGCCCATCACCGTCTGGCGCCAAATCCTGCCAAACCCATCAGAGCTTCCACTGCCTGCAAAATACAATCCCCATATTCCTAGTTTGGCACTCAAGGTCTTCACAGCCTGGGCAGCTGACCTTTGCACTCTCCTGCCCCCTTCTCCTGTGGGTGCCATCCAGAGTCAGCCTCAAAGGACAACTGCGTGTTTCCTGCTTCTGTCTCACACTCTCCAACTATTTCCTCTCCTGACTCCCTCCCTGCCCACCCCTCAAGGCCCATTACTAGGGCTGCCTCTTCCAAGAGGCTGTCCTAGATTTTATCACCAGGGGGGCAAATCTGAGTCCCCTTGAGCCCATCCCCCCCCCCCCATGCACCAATTGTGGAGTCTACCTCTCAGGGTACATGGCACTTTCTGAGTGTAGAGGAACTAATAATAACTATTGCTAGTATTTATTAAGTTCTTTCTATGCACCGGACACGGTTCCCAGTTCTTTGACTTATGTTAACTCCATTAATCCCCGGATCCAAGCCCTTATGAGGTGGGCGTGATTATTATACCCTGTTGAGATGCAGAAGCAGAAGCCCAGAGAGGTCAAGTCCCTTGCTGAAGGTGACACAGGAGCTGAGTGGCAGAGTCCAGAGAAGTGCTTAGGAGTGTGGATCTGGAGTCAGATAAACTTGAGTTCAACATGCAACTCTGGTACCTTCTCCATGAATGACCTCTGCAGGCTCTTCACTCCCTTGACTCTCAGTTTCCACCCTTAGAAATGAGGATCCTAAAAAAAAAAAAGAAAAAGAAAAAAAAAAAGAAATGAGGATCCTCAGACCTACTTCCCAGGGCCTTGGGTGGATGAAATGCTTTATTCTCTGCCTGGCACATAGTAAGTGTCCAGTAAAACGGACCCTATTGCTATTAGCTTGGCTTGCGTGGTAGGTTCTCACTTGCTTTCAGCTCAGGGACTATTTCCGGGTGCTGTGTTCAGAGGACCCAAGCGGTGCCACTCTACACGGAGTCTGGCCTTCCTCAGGCTGGGGACTGAGTCCTGGCTCCAGGACTCCCCAGATGTGTGTGACCTTAACCAGGTCGTGCTGCCTCCTCTGGCCAGAGGTTAACATCTGCACACCCACCTAGGCCAGAAGGGGCCACGAGGAGGAAGGAAGGCAGGGCGGGGACTTGCCATCCATCACCCTGGGCCCTCTCCCCTATCCTCCCCTGGCCTGGGTGCCCGCAGCACCCCGGGTTGGGGGGATTAAATGCTCCCCCACAGGTGGCCCTAGCAGGAGCTATGGACATGGTGACTTTAATGCATTCAGATCTTTGGTTCCGGGCGAGGACGCTGCATTTGCATTTAAATGGAGGTTTGGAAGTCTGTAAATCTCCATTTCCCTACCGTGGAGGCCTAATGGTTGTTTAATCATGTTTAGATGAACCCCCAGAGCACTGGGGGTTGGTGCATCTTAAATCCTTAAGCGCAGAGACAAAGATCAAATGAGGGGTGTTCAGGAAGCGAGATCTTCACCGCCGCAGGTGGGCCTAGCGGGCCAGCGCGGCCTGGGGAGGCAGACAGCGGGTGCTCTCCTCGGGCCTGGGCAGGCCCTGACCCCGCCCCTTCCAGGAAGGCCTCTGGGATTGCGCACATGTAGCTGTCCCCCCAAATTCCTGCAGCCTGCCCTTTACGCTGCCAAGAGGAGAAACCATGGCTGAGATGTGGCTGCCAAGAGAGACCTGGATCAGAAGCCTGACCTGCCTCGGATAAAGGGTGGCCGTGGGCAGGTCGCTCAACTGTTCTGGGCGTCCCCATTTCTATCTAGAACCTGAGGGGAGTGTACTTCCACATCACGTAGGCAAAGTGCCTGGCACACTGTAGGGGCTTTTCAAACGGTAGGCAGTATCACTCCACATTGCCCTTCACCTTGAGAAGGATTGGCCTTCGGGGGACTGCTTGATGGCTGGGATTCTCCAGCCCTCAGGTGAGTTGCTGGGGGAGCTTGTCTGCTCTGCTCCCCGCACCCCAGCCCACTCTGATTCAGCCCCAGTCTTGAGTGAGAGTTAATAACATGCATGTGGCCACTCCAGCATTCTCTGGGTGCCTGTCTTTGCCAGGGGCACCCGCTGCAGTGACTTGTCCCACTGTGCGCACAGGAATTCAGGAGGCACCGTGGGAGGGCCTGTGCTCTTGGTGATCAAAATATTGCCTGATGCTCCTGTGGCCCCTGGCATGTATAAAGCCCTGTACCATTCACACGACACAGCCACATCCACCTTCTAGTGAGAGCCTTACAAGAACCCCACTCTACTCGTATCATTATCCCTTCTTTGTGGATGAAGACCTGGGCTCAGAGAGGGAGAGCCAGTTTCTCAAGGCCACACAGCTGGGGAGTGGCGCTCAAACCTAATGGATTTCACCTGCCTCCAGGGCGGCTTCCTGGGTCCTGTGCCGCCTCACCCAGGGGCTCCTCTAGGAGGGAGTTTTCTCCTTCAAAATCCATTTCTTTCTGGGGTGACTTGGGACTTCCTAGTGTTCTCTTTGTACCTATTTCTGCAGCTCCTATACCTGGTGTATTTGGGAGGGGTGAGGGAGGGCTCAGCCCGGGGGCTCCAGGGCTCCCACCCCCAGTTCAAGCAGACAGCTCTGCTTCTGTCTGTTCTAAATTTGGGGATTTGGCACCAGTGTCTTTTTTTCCCCCCCCCCTTCCTTCCTTCCTTCCTTCCTTCTTTCCTTCCTCCTTCCTTCCCTCTGTTCCTACCTTCTTTCCTTCCTTGACTTTGTTTTTTTTTTAGAGCAGTTTTAGGTTCACAGCAAAATCGAGGAGAAGGTACACAGATTCCCTATACGCTCCCTGCCTGGACGCATGCCCAGGCTCCTCCACGGGAGAGGCACATTTTGTCATAATTGATGACCCCGCACTGACAGATCATCATCACCCGACGTCCACAGCTTACGTGAGGGATCACTCGATGTTCGTTCTGTGAGTTTCGGCCAATGTAAAATGACACATACCCACCTACAGAACGGTTTTACGGCCCTAATAGTCTGCACCCTGCCTATTCACCCACCCTCCCCAGCCCCTGGCAACCACTGATCTTTGTACTGTCTCCACAGTTTGCCTTTTCTAGAATGTCGTAGAGTCAGAATCATACAACTCTTCAGACGGGCTTCTTGCACATAGTCATACGCATTTCAGTTTCCTCCACGACTTCTGATGGCTTGAGAGCTCATTTCTTCTTAGCGCTGAATAATATTCCAGCGTCTGGATGGGCCACAGGTTGTTTACCCATTCACCTGCTGAAGGGCATCTTGGTTGCTTCCAGTTCTGGCAATTAAAAAGCTGCTATAAACATCCACGTGCAGGTTCGTGTGTGGAAACAGGTTTTCAGCTCCTTTGGGTAAATGCCAAGGGGTGTGACTGCTGAATCCTGTGGTTAAGACTATGTTTAGTTTCGTGAGAAACCGCCAAACCGCCTTCCAGCGCGGCAGTGCCCTCGCACATTATCACCAGCGATGGACGGATGAGACTTCTTGCTGCTCCCCAGTCTCGTCAGCATCTGGTGCTCTGGATTTTGGCCATTCTACTGGGTACGTAGTGGTATCTCATTGTTTGGCTTTTCTTTATTTTTTAATTAATTTATATTTTAAAGATTTATTTATTAATTTGAGAGAGAGAGTGGGGTGGAGGGGCAGAGAGAGAAGGAGAGACAAAATCTCAAGGAGACTCCCCGTGGAGTGCGGAGTTCGACTTGGGGCTCGATCTCAGGACCCCGAGATCATGACCTGAGCTGAAATCAAGAGTCAAACGCTCAACCACCTGAGCCACCCAGGTGCCCCTGGCTTTTCTTTAAATCCAAGTTTTGGGGTCTGTGTGGTTCCCAAAGTCCCTTCTGCTCAGGAATTATGTGGTCAGAGTCTCCAGGCAGGGCGGGGTCCTGGTAGCCAGGGACCGACTCACCTCTCTCCCACCCTCGGCAGCCCCTCAGGCCCCGTGGGGGACTGCAAGTGTTTGCTGAGTTGGATAGACTTGATCCTGTTATTTCAGAAATGACTCAGTCCCCATGAAGGGCAGAACCCACTCAGAGGAGCTGGAACCTGGAGGATTTTTCCTGAACAAGAAAGAAAGGCTCTTCTGTCCCCTCTTCCCCATGTAAGGCCTTGGACCCCAGGGTTTGGCAGACTGGGGTTTGAATCCTGGCTCCACCACCCACTAATTGCGAGATCACAGGCAAGTTTCTGCTACTCCATGCCTCAGTTTCCCTATCTGCAAAATGGGAACACTGATAGTATGAAGATTCGGTGAGGTGACTCCCACAGAACACTTAGCACAGAGCCCAGCGCCTGTCCCTGTAAGTACTTGGTCAGTGACACCTGTGAGTATTATGATTTGCCATCGTCCCGTCCAAGGCCCCTGGGGGGGGGGCGGGGAGCAGTGTGCGAGGTGGACTTTCCCTGCTGCTGCCCTCACTCTGGCACTCACAGAAATGTCTCCTGAAGGGCTTGTCACTGGAAAGCTGATCCCAGGGTTGCTCATAGGTCCCAGGAGGCTTCTGGGGTCAGACGAGTTTAGGGACACGGGGCTGAGCGTGGCTAAGCCGTTTCCTTTACTACAGAGTTTCTCGGACACCTGCGCATCTTCCAGAAGAGACGTGAGTGTGTAGTGCTTCCCAAACTTCCTGGCCATGGGACCTGCCTGTTCTGGGACATCTCATCAACCCAGATGGGCCTTGGAGGAGAAGGGCACTGGGGGGGGGGGGGAGCCGGCCTTGCTCCGGCAAGAAAGGCCCTTTGTGGTGTGACCTCCACCGCCCTTCCCACTCTAGTCTCCCCATCCTCCCCCCCACAGACCTCTGACCACTGCAGGCTGCTTGGCTGACTGAGGACATCCTAGTGATGCCCCTGAGGACCTTCTACACACTGCAGTGTCAACCTTGTTCCTGCCTGTCCAGTGACATCCGACTCAGCGCAAATGTGGCCTCTTCTGCAAAGCCTGTCTTAACCTCTGCAGGCAGAATTAGGTGTTGCCTGGGCTCCCACCCTACCCTGTTCACCTTTTCAAGCCCTTATCACTACAAGATTTTACGTGTTTGTCTTCCTCATGAGGTCATGGGCTTCTCAAGGGCAAGGACCATCGCTCATTCCTAGCCCAGCAGGTAGGCCTGGGGGCCTGGCACAGAATAAGTACCCAACAAACAGGAGTTGTTGCTTGGACCTGTGCAGTAGTATTCAGGGACATTGTCTAGCTTAGTAGTTAAAGGTATAAATATTCAGTCAGACCTAGGTTTGAATCCCAGCCTTACCCTTTATTAATTCTACGCACATGGAATAGTGATGTAACTTCTCTTAGTCCGGTTCCCTCATCTGTGAAATAGGGGGAGCCTCTACCCACTACTAGGGTTGCTATGATCTGTACATGTACACGAAGCAGCTGACCCAGAGCAAGGGCTCAGGAAATGGGGGTTTGTTGACTACATAGGCCCTTGGTCTCCTGTGTCTTCAGCAAATTTAACATATGCTTCCATTTTCTCATCTGAAAACCGCAGATGGTGGTGTTATCATAGGGTCCTCATGCCGATTTAATCGTTCATTCGTGTAGAGCACTTAGTCCTGCGCCCGGTGCAGAGGAAGCTGTCAGTAAATGGGATAGACTGTTACTCTCGTTGTTGTTGTTGTTAGAGATCCAGGTGAGAGCTTGGACACCCAGCTTCCCCCCACCCCAGTGGTACAGAGCGCCCTGCCCTTGCCTCTGCCTCCCCCCGGGGGGCTGGGGGGCTGGTATCCCCATGTCTCCAGCACCTTCTTTCTACGCCCTGCCTCCTCCCTCCCCCCAGGTCAGAGTCCACTGCTCCCCCTCCCTGTTCCCCGCCATCGGTTCTGCTCGGCAGCCCTGACACAGTTGATTGGAAATTTGTTTTATTTCTGTGCCTGCCCCCTCCCTCTCTCCCCACTGAGAAAGCAATTAAACTTGTGTTTCCCAGAGTGGGCGGCCGTAATCTGTCGTTTGCCCATGTTATCCTGCTGCCCCACTTCCAGCCTGCTTTGCTTAGGCCAGGACCGGAGATTTGCATAATCAGTAAAAATGGAACTCAGGAAAGGGGGAGGAGGTGTTGGTTTCAGGCCAGCAAATTGTGAGCACAGCTCAGGGGACCCTGATGGACCTGGGAGGGCTGGTGGGAGGGGTGGGGGGTCTCCTCTAACTTGGAGGTCCCTTTGCTGGGTCTTGTCTTCCTTTCCCTATTGGGCAGGTCAGGTCTCCATCTTTGACCCAACTTGGTCCATCCCCAAGGGCCAGGCCAAGGCTCAGAGGGGTTGGAGTTGTCTGCTGATCATCCCCCTCTCTGCATACGGCTTTCAATGGCTCCCCAGTGCCACAGTACCATGTTCCCACCTCATCCTGTCCTCTCCCCCTCAGTCCCTCCAAGGGGCCAGCATAGCAGAATTGAGCACATGCTTGGGATCCCAACTCCTGGCTACACCACGGTCCCCAGCTGACCTTGAGACAAGGACTTGGGTATGGGTTGTTTATCTGAGAGGGGATTTCAGGAAGCTCAGGGAGGCAGGAGGGAGAGTGAGCCAGGGAAGAGAGAAAAGTCTACAAAAGACACTTTAGGCAGTGGGCTAAGGGCAACTGGGCTCAGACCCTCTGGGGACTCTGAGAGCCTGCATAGAACACACCTTAGAACTGGCCCACTGAAGGCTGAGGAGGCTGGCGTAGTTATCCACTGGGGTCGATCGCTAGTTAATACCACCCTGCATGACTCTGGCCTCCCTGTGTCCATGACCTGGCAGAGGCCTTGTCCACCTTGACGCTTTGGCGTGATAGGCGCTCGCCCATTAGGGCTGGTCCTCTGGGGATGCTGCCACCCCCATACAAGCAGTCGGGGCTGTCCTGACTGAGAGGCCATAGGAAGGAGCCTGGGGTACCCCCCACCCACAGCCGCACCCACCTGCCAGACATCCGGGGCCATCCCGGATGACCATGACTGCATGGGTGACCCCAGACGAGACAGGCAGGAGAGCCTTCCAGCTGAGCCCAGCCCAACGGCAGGATCATCACCATGACTATGTGAAGCCGCCCAGTTATTACTCAGCAATAGAGAATCGATACACCCTCCAGCTCCCATCCAGCAAGGGGCTGTATTCCCACCACCTAGAACAGCACCAAGAAGTCCCATAAATATTTGCTGGATGAATGAATGGAGGAAGTGTGAGCAGAGTAGAACTTAACCAGGTGCAGAGGGGACACAGGAGATTTCCAGGCAGGAAGAGCAGCACCTGCCCAGGCCGGAGGGGCTGGAGTCCAGGCGGCGCATGGGGTAGGAGGTGAGATGGGGAAGACCAGGCAGGACGTTGGAGACCCCAGATTTGCTTTAGGGGAGGTCTTGAGGGCTGCTGGCCTGGAGGAGCCGAGGCGGGAAGCAGGAGACTGGGAGGAGGTCCTGGCTCTGTCCAGGCGGAGGTGCTTGGACATACCAGTAGCCGGATCCCAGAGCTACTCAGGAGGGGCATCGGCAGACCTGGATCAAAGTAGTAGGAGCTCCACAAAGGTTTGCTTGGGAGCTGCTGGCCCCCTCTTTGTCCCTGCCTGCCCTTCTTCCAGATTCATCTTCCATAGCATCTCACTGGGAAGGTTTTACCAACACCCACCCCGGGTGCTGGTCACTCTGGGTCCCCAGCGTGCTTTGTTTCCACGTCAGCTATGCTGCATCACACGACATGGTCAGCTCGTGGGAGTGGTACAGCACACATTTCCTTCCTTTGCTCTCTCTGCTTCTCCTGTTCTCCTTTCCTGCCCTCCCTCCTTCCTCCTTCCTCCTTCCCTTCTCTCTCTCTCCCTCCCTCCTTCCTTCCTTCCCTCCCTCCCTCCTTCCTTCCTTCCTTCCCTCCTTCCTTCCTTCCTTCATTCCCTCCTTCCTTCCTTCATTCCCCCTTCCTTCCTTCCTTCTTCCTTCCTTCCCTCCTTCCTTCCTTCCTTCATTCCCCCCTTCCTTCCTTCATTCCCCCTTCCTTCCTTCCCTCCTTCCTTCCTTCATTCCCCCTTCCTTCCTTCATTCCCCCTTCCTTCCTTCATTCCCCCTTCCTTCCTTCCTTCTTCCTTCCTTCCTTCTTCCTTCCTTCCTTCATTCCCCCTTCCTTCCTTCCTTCTTCCTTCCTTCATTCCCCCTTCCTTCATTCCCCCTTCCTTCCTCCTTCCTTCCTCCTTCCTTCCTTCCTTCTTCCTTCCTTCTTCCTTCCTTCCTTCTTCCTTCCTTCCTTCCTTCCTTCTTCCTTCCTTCCTTCCTTCCCTCCCTCCTTCCTTCCTTCCTTCCTTCCTTCCCTCCCTCCTTCCTTCCTTCCTTCCTTCCTTCCTTCCTTCCTTCCTTCCCTCCTTCCTTCCTTCCTTCATTCCCCCTTCCTTCCTTCTTCCTTCCTTCCTGCCCCACCTCCTTCTTTCCTCCACATTCACTGAACCCCACTGCACCCAGCTCCCCGTCAATATTAACCCCCACCCCCATAGCAAAGAGGTGGTGTGCGAAAGGGGAGAGAAAAGAGTATTTGGGTCCAGAGGAGCCTGAGTTTGGACCCAGCCCCGCCACTTCCTAGCTGTGGCTTCCTGTCGACCTGAGCCTCAGTTTCCCCCCTGTAGGATGGTATGCGCACCTTACAGGACCGGCGGAAGGAGAGGCCATAGCGTATGTAGCACCTGGTAGATCTTCAGCTAGAGAAGCCTGCTTTGGTCCTCGCCTAGAGGCAGATTCAGTGGGATGGGGAGGAAGCGGCCTTCCACCTCTTTCCCCTTGGAACACGTGCAGCCGGCTCTCCTGAGGTGGTGGAGCGTCCCCTTTTTAAATGAGGAGCTGGGCTGAGCCGGCTGTCCTCCTGGCCTGGCTTCTGTCCCATTTTCCCTCTTTCGCTTGTGAAGCCAGTTGCTTTTTTCTTTTTTAATTAAATTGGAAAACTTCTACAGGAATCTTTGAAATGTTCAAATCGGTGGCTTTTTAAAATAAAAGGGAAGATAAAGGAACCTGTCCCAGTCCTTGGGTCACACAGGAATTGCACAGCCCCAAACATTGTTTGAAACGACAACCGTTGCTGCCATCCAGGGACCAGCTTTGTTGTAGAGAGAATCGTAGGGTTTGTTATAAGGGGTTTGCCCCCCACCCTGCCCCGAGCCCTCTCCGGAGAGCACTTCCAAGGAGCTGTGCATTTTATATCCATTAGAGTTTCACTTGTCAGATCAGGGATGTAATAAAAGCAGCCTCGGATGCTTCACAGAGAGTCTTATGTGAGGACGATTGGATGAAGTTAAAAGTGTTCTACAAATGTGAGGTATTATTAGTGGTGGCTGGGATGCCCCGAGAGGGGCAGTGATTTTCCCAAGGTCACAGAGCAAGTTGGCGGAGAAACCGGAGGAAGCAGCAGAGCCTCCTCTTCATCCTGAGGGTCAGATCCTTGTGTCCTTTTGCTCACATGGTATCCTAGGGGTCAACACAAGTCCTGGCACACAGCGATGCCCCCTGAAGCTTGTTCAGTGGGCCAATGAATGAATGAATGAATGAATGAAGGTCTCACAGTCCCGGGGCTTGAGGGATCACTGACCCATCCCTCCAGGGCCCTCCAATCCCATAACGAGCATCCTGGACTGGACTTCATTGTCTGCTTCTTCCTCTGGCCTCCCACACCACAGAGCCGCCCCCGTCCCCTCCCTGGGGACCACCCGTGGGAGACTGTGATTTAATCCCACTCCTTCAGCGCCCCCTCCGTCCATGCCCTTTGCCATGTGACCTTGCAGCTTGTCCCATTACAAGGCGGAGGTTATCGCTTACCTTCTGGCTTGAGCTGGGTGCAACAATAGCTTGTTTTGGTGGATAGAATGAGGCAGAACGGACAGTGAGCCTTACTCTGAGTTTAGGGCTTAGGTTCTGTTTGCCCCCTTGGTCCTCTGCCAAAGTTTCAAGAGAAACATGGTCGAGTTAGCCTGCTGGCCCCAGGAGGAGGATAAGAGGAACGCGGAGCAGGCCATCCCTTTGATTGAAAAGCTTGATCAGTGCTTTTCGTTGTATATCATTGAGGCTGGGTGGTTGTTTGTTACATGGCATAATCGAGTCCGTAGTTAACTGATACTAAATCCTCCAAGTCTTCTCCAGCCTGAATCAGTATTTACCTCTTCTGGGAAGCCTTCCCTGACCTCCCCAACTGCTTACCTTCATTAATGCGTTAGTTCATTCATTCACTAAATGCCCACCGCCTCTCAAGCCCAATGCTGGAAGGTTGGCATAATAAAGAGATAGAATGCAATGCCCTGAGGATCTCCAGACTAGCGGGGGAGATGCATACCAACAGATGTCACTGTTATTACTCTGATTATTAATGTTCTTAATATATCAGCCACCATTTGTTGAACATTTCCTGTACAAAACACGTCGTATACATTACTTCCTGTAATCTTCACAATAATTCCAAAGATATTTTATACTCATTCTACAGCTGAAGGTCCCAAAGCTCAGAGATGTTGACTTACTTGCCCAAACAATAAGTCAGGAGAGGAGCAGGGATTCCAGCCAGAGTCAGCTTGGCTCCCGAGTGCGTTTTGCTTCCATGATGAATGTGGTACAGCTGTGCCCGGGGGTGGTGGCCGTGGCAGGGAGGGTGCCAGTCCAGAAAGGTGTGTGGGAGGTAGCCAGGAAGTGAAGGGAAGACCCTGAGGTGGGGGATCCTGCAGATGCAAAGGCCTGGGGGTGTGCGATCAAGTGATCCAGGCCTGGGGGCTGAGGGGTGTGAGGTGTGAGGTGGGGGCAGGAAGAACTGCCTGCATCCATCACCTGAGGACCTTGAGATAGGTGGGTTCCTGGGCCCCTCCCCAGGATAGCTTGGGGCAGAGACCGGGAACCTACAGTTCTGGGGGGCTCCCTAGGTGAACCTCCCGCTCCTTCCAATTAAAAAGCCTTCCTGCCCTCCCTGTGTCAGCCCTGCAGGTGCACCCTGCCCCTTCCTCTGACCTCTCATGACTCCTTGTCTTCATCCCCCAGCTTGACATGAATGTGTCCCATCAGTGTCTCATCTGTAACCAGAGTGTGGGTCCTCAAGGGCAGGCCTGGGAGAATTGTGCTCATTTCAACCCCAAAGTATCTGCACCTAGCCAGATTTGTCAGTTGATCGCAGTAGTCACGGAGTTTGAAAACATTTGGAAGACAGGAGCTAAGGCTTATGGGGAGACAGGTAATCATTTACCTGTGTTATGGCATTGGCCTCTGGGTGGGCCCCGCAGACAAGGGTCATCCTGGGCTCTCTTTGCAAAGGGCAGGGCAGAGGCAGGGTATCACGGACTTGTTGCCACTGTCACCTCTATTCGCTGAGCTCCTTTGCAGGCGCTGATTCAGTTTACCTCTTGGCACGATCACCTTTGCCTTCTAGGCTTCTGTTGGACAGCCATCCTGCAGGTTCTCTGTCCTCCCTGACTTGATTTTCAGGCCACGCCCAGGACACCTGAAGCTCAGTTCCCTCTCTCAGATCAGAGGCAGTGGAGACCTCACCCATCACCCGAATTCCACGGCAACCTCCCCAAACTCTATATCCGCCTTCTGGGCTCTACCTTTCTCCAGAGAAAGTGTTCCTGTGTGAGAATGCGGTCTCACCGGGGGTGGGGACGCTTGCCTGCTTTGCTCACTGCTCATCCCCAGAATCCACAACGGTGCCGGGCACGTGGCAGGTGCTCAGTGAGTACTTGTTGAATTAATCATGCATCAATGTGGCTCTGAAGAGTTACAAATAAAAAAGGCATTGGTGCTGGTGCCCACTGGCCTAAGATGCACTCAGAGGACAGCTGTAGCTGGTGAAGGTAGAGGACTGGGAGGAGTTTGGGCCGACGTAGAGGACAGCCCGCCATCCGGTGCAGACGCGAATGCTGACAGCGACCTGTCTGTCTCAGGACAGTTGTGTATTTCTTCCGGCTGTCATCAGCACCTTGAGAAGGATGTTCATTTTGCCAGAGATGACCTTTGATGGCCCCCGCCCCTCCGGCCCGGGGCAGGCAGGGCGGGCTTCCTGCTGCTGCATCTGAGAGGCTTCTCTCATCCTTGGGTTTCCTTGGCAGCCAATTAGACCCTCTTCCTCCCACCCCTGCTCTCCTCTGCGCCTCTTCATCTGACAGCCTCCAGGGTGCGATTAGGGAAGGAAATCCTCCCGCTAGCCCTGATGATGGGCGGCCAGGACCCCGAGGCAGCCTCATTAAAGTGGCTTTGGGTCCAGGCTCTGGGCTCCCATTCAGAAGAGCAACAAAGTGGAAAATGGTGCCGGGGTGTCACAAAGACACCTCCACAAAGTTTTCTGGTCCCTTCCAGATGGCCACGGGGGAGTTTTCAGAGGAGGCAGCTCCCCCCCTCGGCCACCCTTTCTCTGATGAAATGTCCACCATAGAAAAAATTAAGGGTGTTTCTCAAAACAAAGTGGGCAGACCCCTGTCCCAGAATCGCCCAGAATGCGTGCAAACCTGCAGGTTCCTGAGCCTCCTCCCAGACCCACTGGATCAGAATTCATGGGGCAGGTGACCCAGAATCTCTGTTGCAATGCTTCCTTGGGTTGGGGGGTCCCAAGACCACCTCCGGCTGGATGATTCATGAGGAGGACCCGCAGGACTCAGCATACAGTCGTACGCGTGGTTTTTGACTGACAGTGGAAGGATATAGAGCAAAATTGGCAAAGGGAGCAGGTACGCAGGGGAAGTCCGGGGAAAACCAAAGGCAAGCTTGCAAGAGCCCTCCCCTGGCGAGTCACTCACGCCGTGCTGAATTCCTCCAGCAACAAGTGATGAGTACACACGCGAGGTGGTGTTGTCTACCAGGGAAGCTCATCAGAGACTCAGCTCATCAGAGACCGGTTTTTACTGGGGCTGGTCATGCAATCACCTTCTGTCTGGCTCGTCCCCAAATTCCAGACTTCCAGAAGAAAAGCAGGGGTTCAGCACAAAACACACTGTTTGCCCAAACAGTTCAGACACAGCAAGCTGCTCTTACCAGCTAGGGAGGTGGGTGCCCTCCCAAAACCCACGTTCCCAGATGCCCCCCAAGGGCCGACCCAGCCAGGACTGCACTCTCAGCGGGCTATGCAAACACCTGTCTGTACCACCACTTCCTCCCAAGGGATTCTTACACACACCCAAGTCTGAGACTCACTGGTCTGGTGGATAAACCTGGGTCCATCAACTCCATCTCAGGTTACTGTGTGACTCATGATAAGTTACTTGATCACCTTGAACCTGATGTCCTGATTTGCACCAGAGAGGATATATTTCCTCCTAGGAGCTTAAATCCAAATCTCAGATAACTTCTTCCTCAACTAAGCAGAGAGGAAGAGACCCCTCTTTAAAGGGGTCCTGCCATGTCTAGGCTGCTGGGGCAGAATTTGACCCTGGAGGGATGGAGTGAAGGAAAAGGAGAGAAGCAGCAGGGAGGGGCAGTTCCTCAGACATATGAGGATTCAGATCCCCAATTACCCCTCTAGTGCCCTCCCTTGGGGGACCCTGCACCCAGAGACCAGGCTCCCCTCTGCACAGCTTGGGTACTTGGGTGGGGGTGATGGGGCCACCCTTGAGGGCTGGGGCCAGAGTCACAGATGGAGAGCTGGCCAGGGGTCAGGATTTTGGGATACCAGCAGGGACACTGCTCAGGCATCGATGGGACCTGAGACCTTAGACAAAACACATTACTTTGTTGAAGCCCAGTTGCCTCTTTTTAAAAATGGGGCTCTTTCCTACGATCTAAAGAAAGATTGTAATGATTAAAAAGGATGATGACAACTTTTTGAAAAAACGATAAAGCATTGTTTTGAAAGAGCTTTATAAATGTTACAAGCAAGTTACAAAATTATGTGTCCCTGCTGGTTCGTCCTGCCACACTTGGTAGACAGTGTGGACATTATGTCTTTACCACCATGGAACCCCTGGAAATCATCTAGCAGGTTTCCACCCGCCTGACCTCCGCCCTGAGCAGAGGAAAGAATACTTTGTTGACATTTAGGGCTCACCCTGTCACTAATTTTTCTGCTGACTTGGCATGTCTTGCTCCCTTTCTGGGCCTCAGTTTTCCCCATCTGCAAAATGGGAACAGTAATACTCCTGCCTATCACCTTATCGCCACCATAGGTTCTTTCCTTTTTTATCTTGTTCCAGAACTGCCCAAGACACATTTGTGATCAAAGACTTGGACCAGCATCTCTCTGAAGAACATTCCAAAGGAGAGTGGAAAACATTGTTTTGGAAGGGCCCTTCTTGGAGCCTTGTGGGATACATTACCGTCATAAGGGCTCTTACAAGTCCTGCAGGAAGGAAATTGTCTCAAGCTTGTAAGTTCATGGACTTCCTTTGGGCAGAACACCTGTCAGCACCCTAAAGAATAGTCTAGGGCTTTCTCTTGGTGGCTTGGGCGAGGAGGACTCGAATCCCAGTTATGTCCACCACACACAGCCTTCCCAGGTGGGTGGCATGCCATCTTTGTCCCTGGCCTCAGTCCTCTTTGGGAGGTGACCTTGAGGCTGGACCCACAGTCTCAGCTCCAGCCTCTCCAACTCTTCTCTTGTTCCCAGATGCCTCAAAGTGCTGCCGGAGCCAAAATTCCAAGATATGATGAGCCTGGTTCATTTTCAGGCCATGGCAACGAGCAGGAGTCTTCCCTAGTGGGTCGCTTGGATAAATGAGTTAATTTTGTCCAAGCTCCAAGTGTCTTGAGAACTTTGGTGCTGAGGGTGTACATATGTGTTGGAGCGGGGAGGTGTGGGCACAGCTTGGAATGTGCTCTGGGGTCTGCGGGGACCCAAGAAAGGGGAGCTGCCTACTCAGTATTGTAATTAATGGTGCTAATAGTGGTACAGGGGTCAATTCCAGCCAGGGAGCTTGACAGGTGGGGCAACGTTCCTCGGAAAAGCCCATATCAGCAGCTTTGCCAGTGGGAGCTGGGAGAGGGGCCGATTGGAGGCCTCGGTGCCTCATCCTGAGGCTGGGCAAGGCGGTCCAGGGCAGCAGAGGTGGGAGAGGTGTCCTTCTGAGGGACCTAAGCACGGGCACAGATGAGAGCAGGGCTTCTGAGGCAGATCGCATCGGGTTCGAACCTTGGTTGAGCCCTGAATGAGCTGTGTGTTATTGGCCAGGCCCCTTGGCCTCTCTGAGCCTCAGTTTCTTCATCTGCAAATGGACACAATAATCTCTCACTCTCTGAGTAATGAGTAGGATGACTTGGGCAAAGTGCCCAGAAGTATCTGGCATATAACAGGTCCTCCGTGAATGCCACTTCTCTCCTTGCCCTTTGGGTGATTGCAGAGACTGGCAGAGGCTTTTTTTTTTTTTTTTTACTGTTCATTGAAGTATAACATTCACACAGAAAAGTGCATAAATCTTTTTTGTTTGTTTTTTAATTTAAAATTTATTTCAACTCTTCTGGGACTGGAGATATAAAATCTTAAAATAAGTCTAAAATGTCTCGCCTTTATTGTTTTTTTGTTAAATAACACTAAAAATTATTTTGAAATAATTTAAGACTTGCAAGAAGTTGCAAAAATAGTGCAGAGTTACCATGGACCCTTTTTCCAGCTTTTCCCAATGACACCTTCCTTACATAACCACAGAACGCTGTCAAAACCAGAAAGTCAACATTGGTACAATATGATTAATGAACACAAAAAGTGTGTATGTCTTACGTGTAGAGCTCAGTGGGTTTTCATAGCCCTGAAACCAGCATCCAGGTTAAGAACAAGAGCACGAATGACCAGCACCCCGGAAGGGTCCCCTGTGCATCCTCCAGTGCCCCCTCCTCCGGGGTCACCGCAGTGGGTCCTGACTTGCTATAGCGTAGATTCGCTTTGCAGGTGTCTGAGCTTTGTGGGCACGGGTTCCTCTGTGTCCCTCTCCCGCTCCCCTTCGTGTCTGGGCGCTCCGCTCCCACTGTGGTGTGTGTGCGGAGCTGCCTCTGGGCAGGCCGAGTTTTAGAAAGGGGACACCCTTGCGTGACCATGGGGCAGAGCCCGCCCCCCTGTCCTCAGTGAGGTCCTTTGCAGCCCTGCTCCACGGGAGCCAGAGGAGTTGGCCATACGGCCTCTCAGTCCAAGGGGTGTCGTTATGGGCTGAGTTGTGTTCCCCACCCCCAGAATTCATGTTAAAGTCCCAACTCCCAGTGCCTCAGAAGGTGACTGGATTTCGAGTCATTAAAGAGGCAATTAAGTACAATGAGGTCATTAGGATGGGCCCTAATGCAGTGTGACTGGTGTCCTCACAAGAAGAGATTAGGGCCTAGACGCACACAAAGACAGCTGTGTGAACACCCAGGGGGAAGGTGGCTGCCTCCTAGTCAAGGAGAGAGGCCTGCACCCCTGCTGAGCCCTCGAACTTCCCACCTGCAGACTGGGAGGAAAGAACCGGGTCGTTGGGCCACCGGGTCTGTGGTGCTGTGTTGACAGCCCGAGCACGCGTCCACTCCCTGGCTGTCTTCTCCCCGTGTGTTACCGTCGAGATGCTGGGCTGGTGGCCACAGATGACAGGGACACGGGACCTCCCCGCCGTCCCAGGCCTGGTGCTTACGGGGCCCGGTGGAGGTGGCAGCATCCCTTTTATCCAAAGTCCCGGCTCGGCAACAGGGTCGGGAGGAGTGACAGCTGCTCTAATGTCCCTCGACCCCTCCCAGGCTCCGGGCCGCCCTGCTCAGGCCTCTGGAGGCTCCCCTGACGCTGGTGTCCCATTCTCTCCCTCTGGCTCGCCCGGCCCACCATGCTCCTTCCTCTGCTTTCTCCTGACACCCGCTCCTGCCCCGTGCCCCGACCCCTCAGCTCACCTCACTCTCTTGAGCAAAAGCAGCCCGAGGGGCCGGGCTCTCTAGGACACCGGGAGAAACGAGAACCCACCGGGCTTGGGGCGGGGAGGCTGCCCAGCTGTTGAAGGAAGACGCATAAGGGGACACAGGCGTGACCCATGCAGGGTGGCGGTGGGAGTGTGCAGAGTGCAGAAGGGTACAACCCTCCCCTTCTCCCCCCCCCCCCCCCGTTGCCTGCAGGCTGGCAGAAGGTGGGGAGGGGGGAGCCTCGACACTGGGTGGGGTTGAAGCCAAAGGCCTCAGAGAGGAGGTGACGGATGTATACGGTGGGTCCCAGGTCCCTGCCGAGTTTGTGTGTGTGTTTTGTGGGATGTGGAGTGGGTGGTAGGGGAGCCGGGCCAGAGGCTGGGGGCAAGCCCAGGGGAGATGTATGGCCCGGGGCTGGGGGGTGGGGCTACATCAGCCAAAGGAAAGCCTTTGGTGCAGATGTTCGTTAGAAATCAGACTGGTGGTGATTGACAGCGGGGCTGCAAGTGTAGCAAGTGTGTGTCCCTCCCCTACATCTGATCAGGATAGAATGCTCTTTGTCTTTCTCACAGATGGGCGTCCCATGGTACATCAGTCAGCTACTGCTGTGTATCAAACCACCCCGAACCTCCGTGGCATTTAGCAAGAAGCAAGTGCTCCTTACTCATGGTCCACGGGGCTTCAGCTGATCCGGGCTGGCCGTGGCTCCCAGCTGAGGGCTCGGCCCAGGTCTGCTCCAGGTGTCTCTCACTCTCTCCGGACTCGGCTCCCCGAGGCTCGTTCTCATGATGATGGCAGATGTGCCAGTGAGCGAGCTTAAAGGGCAAGCATAGGCGAAGCCCCTGCTCACGGTGTGTTCGCGGGCATCCCATTGGCCAGAGCGAGTCACGTGGCCACGTCCCGCACCAACGGGGCACAGGAAGGGGAGTCCACATCATCTTGGAGGTGGTGGGGAGGGAGAGAATCTTTGCTGCACAGTAATCTGATCTGCTACATTCTATAAGCTTTTGCACAAGAGAAGGAATGTTTTCCCCTTAAAAACTCAAAAACCGCTGGTTGGGATGATGGCATTCAGCAAATCTTTCTGGAAAATCATGCTAGGGTCCTTAGCTTGCACCTGGAGTGCAGCCGCCTTCCCAGCAGTCCCCCGGGCCCCAGGCTCACTACTCTCTCACTGCCTCCCCCTGCTGGCAGAGGAGGGCACTGGCCAGGCCTGACCCAGACAATGGACCTCATTCATTCCCATCACAAGTTGTCAGGACAGAGAGAGACTTTTCAAGAAGCCATCCGGGTTCAAGTGCTGCTTCTGCCCCTCAGCGGCTATGTGGCCTTGAGAATGTTCCTTGGCCTCTTCAAGCCTCAGGTTCACTGTGTATAAAATGGGCATAACATTAGAACTTTTCTCTTGACGTTCTTGTGCGGATGAAGTTTGAACAAGAAGGTAAAGCCCGCAGTCGCCTGGTAAGAGCCCAGGAAGCGTCCACTAGGTGTGAGGGCACAGGAGTCATGCCCTCACATCGAGACCCACCATGCCCTTAAGGGCAAGTCCTGTGATGCTAACATTCAGCCGCCAAGCTGACGGGCTCCCGGGGGCTGCCCAAACCACACCCTGTCCTCCTCTTAGCCCAGAGCACTGACCCCAGGGCACCCTGACTGCCTTGCCATGGGTTCTGGCCACGCGTCCCTGGATAGGGCCTTGAATATCATGTCCACTTTCAAAGCTGCCCCTCTCTGCGGGCCTGGACCATCTGGTCCCACCTTAGGATCAGAAGAGCTGCCCAGAGGCTGCCTGGCACGCACCTGGGCTCCGTGGGCAACGTGGCCTGCATGCCGAAGTGGGCGGCAAACCCATGTGCCCAGCCTGGCGCGGCTCAGATGGGCTGGTGCACTGCAGTATAACGGCCTTCGACTTAATATATGCTAATTAGATTTTAATGGCATTCAGATTTCCAACAGTGGTGCAGTATTCGCCGTGGTAAGTTATAATCATATCTAATTGGTAATTCTAACATAACAAATTTCTTGGATAAATTATTCTTAGTTAATAGTCCCCTGGGAACAACCTCAACACGCACGCACACACACACACACACACACGCACATGCACACGCACGCACACATATGCATATATTTAAGGGGAAATTGAGAAAAAAGAACAATGTGGGAGCAGGCTCACAGTGAGGCAAAGTTGTTGTCTAAAACCTGGACTCCTTCAGGACCTCAGCCAGAGCCTCCAATAAAAGCCTTTGGGGTTGTTAGAACCCCAAACAATCAGAGCATCCCGAGGCTGGGTGTGGTGCCGCGTTCCAAAGTCAAGGCTATTGTCTTCGAGGGTAGGTACCCCTTCTGGTAGACATCCCCACCCCTAGGTGGTAGTGGCAAGAGGGGCCACTGGGCTCAGGCCTCAGCCCCTACTGGGGGCATGGACCCTCTATCTCTGGGGAGGCCTGTCCTGGCTGCAGAAGCTCCTCCCCCAGCCCCCCACCAGCAAGATTGGTCCGCCCTGGAATTCCTTCCTGGTACAGATTCCAAGATAGCAAAAGGAGCGAAAGGGGGACCCAGTGGCTGGGTTAATATTTTCTTTACTAGGCAGAAATAGCTCAGTTGAGTGTAATTCCAGAAAAAAAGGATGGGGGGCGGCGGTGAGGCTCCCTTCTTCACTTTGCTGCTAACCTGCAGGAACCCTGGGGGAGCTGGGCAGGGCCTCAGTTTTCCCAGCTGTAATATGGGTTGAAACTCAACATGCCTTTGTGCTTTAGCTGGAAGGAAGAAGCCTTTTCTCTGGTGTTGGGGTGAGCCGTGGACCTTATGTAGCACACAAAGGGTCTGCCCTGGGCATCCACAGGGAATGTTCTCTCCTGTTTCTTTCCGGCGGCTCCGGGCCACAAGAGAGTGTGGCACTCACCCCCTGTTGGCAGCGGTTTACGGCTTGTGCCACAGAGGGTGGTGGTGCGGTCACCCGTGTGTCACCCCACCGAGTGGAAGCAGAAAACGGGGAAAGAGAGTCACTGCTTACCCATAGCTGTGTGATGCTAGGAAGTCCCTTCTTCCCTGAACGTTCACTTCTCATTCTACTTATTAAATGGGTCCAGTAGTACTTACACAGTTGTTGTGTGGACTGATTGAAACAACCTTGTAAAGGATGTGAGTTGGCAAATGTGTTTCTCTCCCCATTCTTTTCCTTCTCCATTCCCCTTCCCTTATGCTGGGATGATCTGAAGGCACAGCATGACCTTGGGGAAGGGGAAGGAGCCCCACGAGATCTCTTTTATCTAGCACTAAAACCTGGAGACTAATGTTAGCATCTGGTGCCAAGTGAGTAATGACAGGTAATATTTACTGAACACATACTATGCACCAGACAGCTTTCTAAGTACTTTATAAACACTCTTACATTCAGCCCTAAGAAGAGGGTACGGTTATTATCCTCATTATATAGACAGATAGGACACTAAAGCACAGAGAGGGTGTGTGAATAGCCTAAGGTCACACAGCTAGTTGAAAGCCAAGCCAGAATTTGAACCCAGAAGAGTGTGGCTGAAGAGCTAACCTCCATCACCACCACACGGTACTGCCCTTGTGCCAACCACAAGTTGAGATCATTAGACTAGGAGAATGATCTGCCTTGGTGGAGCTTTCATGGAGAAGGGAGGGAAAGACCTGAGTCCTTGCTCTACACCTGGCACAATGCTTCTCACCTGCGGAGGCAAAATTACCCAGTGCGTTCAGCCTTGGCACAGATCTAGCTCCTGGACTTCTTTGCTGTGTGAACCTGAGCAAGTAGCATAACCTCTCTGAGCCTCTGGTTCCTTATTTGTAGAATGGAGATAACGCTTCCTCTGTTGTGAAGTTCAAAGGCGATGATGCGCGCACAGTGCTCTCAGCATGGTGCCTGGCACATAGAGAACATCTGAACCGTGGTAAATTCTTAAATATGGGAATGTCGATATTTACGTAGATTCTTGCATATGGAAATGTTGATATTTAACTTATCACACACATCCTGTAAGTTAAGTGTGATTATTCCCATTTCATAGTTGGAAAAACTGAGTTCAGAGAGGCTGAGCAACCTGCCCAAGACCTCACAGTGGGAATGTGGCACAGCTGCAGTTGGAACCCTCGAAGATTTCTACCCCAAAGTCTTTCCAAACCGTGGTCCTCGCTGTGGAGGGGGTGAGCTAGAGAGCCTGGGGGGTGGGGGAGTCACCTGCAGTTTACAAGCCTCGGGCTTCCTTGCGTAGCATCTGTTCCTCCCTGCAGGGGACTTCTCTGGCTGCAGGGGTGAGCTCAGCTCCCGCGATCGGTGCATAACCATTCCAGCTTCCTTGCCTCTTAGCGGGGCCAGTCTGAGGCTTCAGATGTGTGCGTGCAGAATCTAAAGAGTCCCCTTGGAATAAAGCCCCAGTTGCCCAGCTGGTAACTCACCCATGAACCACCCTGGATGGGCTTTCCTTTCTTCCCTATCCCGCCTGCCTGACTCTCACTGTGCTTCCTGGATCCCCTCCCAAATAAACTACTTGCACTCAATCCTCGTCTCAGGGTCTGCTTTTGGGGAAACCCAAATTAAGACCCCCGGCCACTTGAAGCATGGGTTACCCATGGCTTAGTGCAATGGCAAGATTATGAGCTCTTTATCCAGCCAGATGTAGGCTCAGATCCCCGAGCTGTGCCTGTGGGCTGTGTGTGACCTTAAGCAAACGACTCACCCTCTGAGCCTCTACTTGCTCATCTGTAGTATAGGGAACATCTGTCCATAGAACCAGTGTGATGGAGCCCCCGGCAAATGGTCGGGGCTTAATCCATGTTTGTTGTTTTCAAGGCAGATGATCCCAGATGGGCACTTCTCTTGAGCCCCAGATCTGCTGGACATCGCCATGAGCACGGTCCTCCTGCAAGCTCAGCTTGTCCAGCGTCAAACTTGTCACCGTCCTCCTGTGTTCTCATTCCTGGACTTTTATTCCTGGACTCTGAGTGTGCAAGCCGAGGACCTCTGGCTCATTACCACTGCTCCCTCGCTCTCACTAACCACCATTCCTGGAGGTCTGGGGGCTCCCCCTGAGCCTGCCCCTCCTCCAGCCCCACCATCCGGCCCTGCCCCTGGGATCAGATGGGGGATCAGACCTGGGTGCTGCTGTGCACTGTATGTTTGTGTCTGGGCAGGTCAAGTAGCCCCTCTGAGCTTTGTCTCCGAATTTGGAACGTGGGGGCAGCCTTGTTTTAAGGTCTAAAGCATCCAGCCCAATGTGCAGTAAATAATCAAGGCTTGGCACATCCCTCCTCTCTACCCAGCGTCGCTGACCTTCACGGGATCTCTCCCCCAAACTGCTTATGTAACCACCTAACTGGCCTCCCTATGCCAAGAGCAGCCTTCTCAAACTTGACTCGGCCCACAGGCATCTAGGATCTTGTTAAAATATAGATTCTGGTTCAGCAGGTCTGGGGTGGGGCCTGAGGTTCTGCGTTTCCATCAAGTTCCCAGGGGATGCTGATGCTGCTGGTCCGGGGACCACACTGAGTAGTGAGGACCTAGAACTCTCCCCCACCAGTACTCTCCTCTCTGCTTCTGAGCATCGTCCATGATTCTGATGCTCTCACCGCTGGCTCGAAAGCTGTGGCTGGCTTCCCATTGCACTGTGTGGATAACAAGAGCTAACGCTCATGGCACACTTCGGGCGTGCTAGGCCCCGCTCTAAGTCAGAGCTTTCCAATCTTCATCCATTGAGCTCTCTGAGATGAACGCCGTGAACACCCATTTTACAGAAGAGGAAATGGAGACACAGAGAGGTTAAGCCAAGTAGCCACGTCACACAGATCATGACAGGGCCAGACTTCGGACCCAGGTCTGCGCGCCTGACTGCTCTGTGGGCCCCCCTTACGGAGTCCCATCCCCTCAGGCTGTGATTTAAGGGACTTTCCCTGTGGTCAGAGAAGGAAGTTCCCCGTAGGAGGTGGAGTTCAAGGCGGTGGGTCGGGGACACCAGTTTAGGAAAGGACTCCTCCAAAATGCTTTCTCTCTGGGGCCCCGGGAACTCCGGGGCCAGTGGATGCCAGGCGGGAGGGAGCGCCGGCCTGGGTGGGAGGCGAGGGGAGGGGGGGAAGGACAGGGGTTACAGTCCAGGCGGCAGGGGGGACCCCCGCCCCGAGGTCGATGCAGCCCACAGCTCGGGCTCCGCTGTGTGCACTGACATTTAGGCCTGTCGCTGACAACTGAGCCCATTTGACAAAAACGCATGTATTTTGCACATCTAGTTCCTTCCACCCATCACTCAGGGCTGTCGTTCCCGAGGAGGCCAAGGACATAACTGCTGACACAACAGCTTAAGTGCTTTTTGGAAAACTCACTCCCCGCTCTGGTCCGTGGCTCCACCTCCCTGGCCGGGCTCCTGGGCCGGGCTCTCTTGCTCCATCTCGGTCCCTGTCTCTGTCTCTTGTTCTCCTGACTGTCTCTCTGTCTCCCCTCTTTGTCTCCGTGGCCAGACTGGCTTCTCGTTCCCCCTCTCCTTTTCTCTCCTTGTCGCTCATCCCCTCCCCTCCCATGCCCTCAGTCTGTCTCTCTCTCTGTGTCTGTCTCTCTGTCTCTCCCTGCCTCGGCTCATTCCCATTCACGCCCTGCCTCTTCAGCTTTCCCCTCATCTCATTCAGTCCAGGTGTTGGTCTCTTTCTGTTTTGCAGGTGGCCAGCCGGACTGGAGGATTCTCTTCCGGAGTCTTCCCCAAGGGACCCCCATCTCAGTCCTCTCCATCCCTCACTTCCAAGTCCCTCTGAGGAGCCTCCGGTCTCCCCAGGATCTCTGATCCCAGGGTGAGCCTGACCCACAGCGCCCCAAGCAGCTTTCCTGGGTCACGGCCCCTTTCCCCACCCCCACCCCATCCCCCACCCACCGCACCCCCGCTTTCCTTCTCACCAGCAGTCAGGGCTCCTGGGTGAGTCTTCCCCACACTGGCCGCCCACCCACGCTGCCCTGGGAAAGCAGAGGTGTGCATCCAGGTTTGAGGGTCTGCCTGGGGCTGTCAGCTCCCCTGCAGGGGCAGAGCCCCGGGGCCCTTGATTTTGTTTTCCCAGCTCTGTGTACATGGGTACATTCCATAAAACCTACAGCTTTTCTGAGGTCGGGATAGCGACTCTGAAAACCCCGAGAGGTGTGGCACCAGAGCCCCGAGTCGGGCCCACGGTTCACTGCTCCGCGTCTCCCCTTGGAGAAGGGGGCTGTGCCCCGGGCAGAGATGCGGGGGGCAGAGGCGGGTCTCCAGAGCTGCTCCTGCTTGGGCCACAGCCCAGCCCAGGTAGAAGCAGGAAGAGGGGGTGTCTCCAGTCAACAGAAGAGCCATGTGACTTCCCCTCAGCGGTGCTGTGGGGCTCAGCACCCCATGGCTGGGGAGCAGTTAGTGACAAGGGACCACCGCAGAGCTGGCACAGACCCTCCTTCCCGGAAGGGGCGGCACTGGGGTGAATGTCATGTGCCTCCCCCACTTCCTGTGACCTGAGTGATGGGGGGCGGACCCCAGCGGTTCACAGCTCGAGAACCCAGGCCAGAGAAGGGTGTTCCCACTCGGAGCCACCACACGAGACAGCAAATGGCGGCTTCCTAGTGACAAGCGCAGCTCTGAGAGCCCCAGCAGGAGGAGGTGGACTGATGCCCTGGCCCATAGGCTGGGAGTCGGGGATGGGAGTGGCCCCCTTTAGGCCCAGCAGGGGTCTCTGCACCTGCCTGGTCATTCGGGCACAGGATCAGTGGGCATCGTGGGCACAGGGTCGGGGAGGCAGCCGACCAGCCTGAGGGTCCTCTGCAAAGCCAGAGCACCACGGCGGTGCAGGGGGTGTGGGGAGGGGGGACCACCTGCGGATGGTGCACAGGGATCAGAACTCACTTGTGGCTGGGAAGAGCAGTGGGCAGAGATGGAGCTTCCAGGGGGGTCAGGAACTCTGTGGTCAGGCCCTGACCAGCAGCCTTTTATAAGACAGATGTGCGTCCTTAGGAGACACAAAGCAAACTTGCAGCCTTCTGCTTCCCAAAGACCTGCCCCATTTGATGCCTGAGAGACAGCTCAGGAGCCCGGAGGGACCTGGGGCCAAACTGTGAAGTTTGCAGAATTGACTTCAATGCCTTCTTCTTATCCTTCGAGGCCTGGCTGCAATGTCACCACCTCCTAGAAGCCTCCCCTGACCTTCCTCAATGAGAACAATCTCTCACTCCTTCTCTGACCCCACCGTGCTCTCTCATATATTTATTCCAACACTTATTACATGGGACTTCAGCCCTTTTCCCCTCAGTCTGTCATTCCAGATGGACTGGGAGCTCTTCGATGGCACGATCTCTATCTCCCTGCCTGGCATCTGCCCAGGCCAGGGGGATGCTGGGAGTCTGTCAAATGAGTGATGAAGCGAGCAGAAAAAGAAATGAAGAATCCGTCTGCCCTCTGAGGCTGGGCTCTGCCCTACACATCCCTCCTTCCCTCCTTCCAATCCCAGGTTGAACAAACCACTATTTCCAGTCTGCTCAGGGCACCAAGTCCTCAAACTTAGAGCCCAGAGCAGGCGGCCACCCCATCCCCTGTGGCACTCAGCTGGCTTTCTTTGGGTGTGTCCCCTGCCACTTTATGCAGTTCATCCACTTGCTGCTGAGGTATTAATGCACTTCAGGGGTCAGTGGAGCCCAATGACCGCACCGTTAATAGGGCAAAGCAATTCCAATTTCATGCCTACATGGGTTTCCCTCTTTTAAGGCAAAGAGAGGGAACAAATCTTTCTTTTTTATTCCTTCCAGAAAACAGGCAAAGGCATTGGGTGACAGAGGCTTAAGTAAATTACTGGCAGGCAGCAGAGGGGGACAGGTGGCTCATGTGAGACAGAACAGAGCTTTGGGGAAGAAGGAAGTAGGATGAGGAGGTGGGTGGCACTGTGTGGTTGTTGCCTGCTGATCTGGCCTGGATGTTTATAGTGATGAACATCTGAGAGCCCCCAACACTTGAAAATCATCTGCTTCGGCATTGCTATCCACCTGCAACATGCAGGCATGCAAATATTTATTGAATGAATGGATCACATAGGGGGCCACAATGGCCCTAAGCCTGCCTCCTCCCCTATGTCCACACATTATGCAATGTGACTTTGCAGCTCTTCTCATCAAGAAGTCCAATCTAGGGGCACCTGCGTGGCTCAGTAGGTTAAGTGAAAGCTCTCGATTTCAGCTCAGGTCGTGATCTCAGGGTCATGGGATCGAGCCCTGAGTCAGGCTCTGAGCTTGGCATGGAGTCTGCTTGAGCTTCTCTCCCTCTACCCCTCCCCCTGCGTGTGCACTCTCTCTTTCTAAATAACTAACTAAATAAAATCAAGTCCACTCATTTTCTCTACCCCTTAAAGCGGGGCTGGCCTTATGACTTGCACTGGTGAACAAAATCCAGTAGAAGGGACAGGAGTGCAGGTTCCCCTGGACCACAAGAGGCCTGTGTGCTTCAGCTCTCTCTCTCGCTCCTCTGCTTCCCATGGGCTGGCCTGCTGGAGGATGACGGATGATATGGGGGCAGAGCTGAGTCATCCCAGGGAAAGTGACCCTAGCCCAGGCAGCCCCCAGCTGACTGCAGATGCAAAAGGGAGCCCAACCTCAATCAGCTCAGCCTGGCTCAGATCAGCAGCATAACGAAAATAATAAACAGCTGTCGCTGTTGATGGTTGGAGATGTTTGTTACGCAGCAGCATTGTGGCAGTTGATAACTGCCACAAGGGCCACATGACAGTGTTCCTAATTAACCTGCAGCATTCACCACGCTCCTTGGCCCATGGCACCTGCTTCATAAATATTGGTTGAATGAAGTAATGTACTTTGGGAAGCACTGATATAACTACTTGTCTTTCCCCACAGTACATAGTAAATTGTCCTACCTCTAAGCTTTTGCTCATTCCATTCCCTCTGTCTAGAATATTCTCCTCCATTCCCTGCCTGGCCAACCTCTCTTTTTGCTTCTGGCATCTGTTCATCTGACATCTGTTCTCTTTGGTTTCCTCTGACCCACCTCTCCTACCCCAGCAGAATGAATTTCTCCCAACTCAGTGCTCCAGAGCCCTGGGGAGGTGCCGAACGCTCATCACACTGACTTACCTTGGCTAGTTGGGTAAATGTTTTCCCCCCACTGGACCATGAGCTCCTTCAGGATAATAGCACATCTTGCTCATGTCTGCAGCCAGGACGCTTAGCAAAGGGCCTGGCCCATAGCAGGCCTTTGAGAGGTGCTGATCCATTCATTCATTCATTCACTCACTCATTCACTCACTCGCTCACTCACTCAATAGTTGTTCAGCACCTGCCACATGCCAACGAGATCAGTGGAACAGCTTCATCCTGAGCATGAACATAGTCATAAATGTGTGTTGTTACATGCCACTGAGGTTTGGGTTGGTTTGTTTTGCCGCGCTATTGTGGTAACTGCTGACTATTACACTTGGCCCTGAGGAGTCTCAGATTTCCTGAGAGAGTCCGGCCACTTCCCATATCTGGTAGCTAGGATTGGGGTGAGGCAATGAGGTGCAGCTCCGCTCCCCTTCCTGGGAGGAGCACGTCTTCCATCTCTGCCATCACCCCCTCCCCAGCGCCCATCCCGACACTGGGCACCAGGGGGTACCAGCTGCTGCTATAGAATAAATGAAGAATTCAGAGCCCCAGATGAAGGTGGGGAAAATTGTTTTGTTTTAATTAAACTGACTGAAGAAGCCAGGACACAGACAGAAAGAGACTAAGAACAGACTGGAAATAGTTTAGAAAAGAAATGAAAACCGATCGCAGAGATGTCAGTGCTGGGTGGAGTGGCGGGAGCAGGGGCCGAGGCTTCACGTCAGCTCCAGGACCACTGTCAGGGCGAGCACCAAGGTGAGCCGGACGCCAGGAGGGCCAGAAGCAGAACCTGTGCCGGGCGGCAGGGTCAGGGTCAGGGTTGGGGCTGCTGACCCTGATGGGTGCGGCAGGGTGCGGATCCCCGAGTGGCAGAGCTTCAAAGGGCCCCCCTGCCCAGACCAAAGTCTGCATTCAGCAACAGGATGTGCTGGGTTCAAATCCCAGCTCTGCCACCTGTCCCACCAAACTTGGTGTGACCCTTTCCGTGTCCCAAGGCTGCTGGGCTGAGCCTGGTGGCCATGGGATCATCCAGTGGGGACCAGGTGTGGGGGCCTCCATTGTGAAATGTGTGAGGAGGGGAGGGCTGGTGGGCTGGGGAGCAGTGTCTGGGTGCTGTGGGGGTGGTGCTCAGGTTGGGTGGCAGCTCAGGGAGGACAGTATCAGTGTCTCCAGCCAAGGCACCTGACTATTCTCCCCGATGCTCTATGGAGTGGTCAAGAGCCCAGGGGGGCACAACTCTAAGGTCAATGCTGGACACATCCTCTTGGGGCCAGGGCACTAAGTTCTCTGAGCCAAGAGGGCTAGAGTCATTGTAGATAGTGGTGGTGGGGCAGGGGAGGGGGCACACTAGGTCTCTGGAAATCCCCACTGGCTGGTTTGGGGTGCTGAGTCCCCCATTTATTGCCTCAGCACCCACTCCTCACCACCTTTGACCCAGACTGCTGAACTAGAGGACATTCGCCTGCCTGAGGCTCGAGGGACAGGCAAGGGCATACAAAGGGGCCGCTGGGGGGACCAGGACGTCCTGGAGCCTTGCAAATCACTTGATTTTAAGCAAGCAGCTCTGAGAGTGAGGACTTACCATTGGAGTCCTCTGTTCCTCTTGCAATATTTGGGTTTTCTGTTGGGAAGAATAGAAAGAGAACTGGATGGGGGCGGCATTCAGAACTCAGGAAAGGAGCTCCCCTGTACCCAGCACCTGCCATGTGGTATCACTACAGCTGAAAGCCTCTGTGGGGGGGAGGGGGTAGTGTCAACCCCATTTTACAGATGCAGAAACTGAGGGAGGTTAAGTGCTTGCCCATGGTTGCCCAGCTAGGAAGTGCTGGCTCTGGGATTTGACCCCAGAGCTCTCTGGTTTTCAGCACTGAAGTCCAGTATTTCATGTAAGGCTTCCTCTCAGGGCAAATGTAGGGGACCCGGGCCCTTGATGCTCCCTCCTCCCTGGGATAGCTCCTGCCAGGGCCGCGCCTGGTCGTCCTCCCGGTCCCCAGTCGGGGCGGCGTACCAAATACGATGAGCCGGGTGTGTGTGTCGGTGGAGCCCAGGGGGTTCTGGGCCGTGCAGCGGTACATGGAGCCATTGAGCTCGGCGGGGACCCGCTCCAACACCAGCTCCTTCCCATCAAACTCGGTGCTGCCATCCAGGAGGCGGCTTCCGACCCGTGTCCATGTGAACATGGGCTCTGGGAAGACTTCATTCTGTGTGGGTCAGGGCAGGGGGGCTCGGGTCACAGGAGGAACAGGAAGGGGCCAGAGGCCTCTGGAAACACAAGGCCATCCGATGGGTTGGGAATGGCTGCCCGGAACCCCAGGACGAGAAGGACTCTAGGACTTGACAGGACGTCAAGGTCCATGAGCTATGTCTGCTGTGAGTTCTGGATGGGTCAGCAAACATACGTGCAAGTCTTGCCACTCCTCGTCAAAGCCAATTCTGCCCCACAGACCAGGACACCGAGGCCCGCGGGCTGAGCTGGAGGTCAAGCATGTGCTGCCTGGGATGACGTGCCCACCGGTGCCCCTCCCACCTCCCATCACCCTTCCAGATGCTCAGGAAGAGGCCGACCTGAAATCCATGGACCAGAATCCTCACTGTGTCCCCGACCCGGGCTCTGCTGGGCGTCATCATGATTTTGGGTCCTTTGGGGGCAACTGTAAGGAGAGGAAAGCCAGGTCAGAGAGTATTGTATGCAGGGATCACCCCCACCCGGCCTTGCCTCCTCCCTAGCCTCTCCTTCCAGCTCGGCTCTCCCGGCAGAAATCAGAGAGCCAGCAGATGTGCGTGGTCTCCCAGGCCCTGCCAAGTTCGTTCTCTGAGAACGAAACTAAAGGACTATTAATTAAACCACGAGCCACGCGTCTGAAGTGCCACATGGGGCTGCGGGCAGCATGGGTGGGAAGAGGGGGAGCGCGGGGAAGCCTTCGGCGGCCGCCTCCGCCAGCCGGGGGAGGCGGGGTGGGAAAAGGAGCCCTGACCCAGGCCGCCCAGGGCAGATTCTGGCCTAGTGCATGTGCCCTTGGGCCTGTCACTTGCCCTGCTCTCCGCAGGTACACAATGGCAACAATGTGAGCAGCTCCTGCCCACCCCGCTATGCTGGCTGTTAGGGAGGCGGCGGGCTGGAGGGCTAACATTTACCGAGAGCCTACTGTGCGCCAGGCCTTGTGCTTCACCTCGTGTCACTTCCCAACCTTCTGGATTGTCCCTGTAAGGAAGCCAAGGCCTGGCAAGGTGTGGGGCGGGGGTCAAGAAGCTTCCTCCCCTTCTTTATTAACCCTCAAGGCTGTGGAGCCGGTTTGCAGGTGGGAGCCCTGCATAGGGGAGGGTGGCCCTGGGTTATTGTGTCCGCTCTTTGTGTCCCGCTGGGATGGCACTATCCTGCTGCAGCCAGCAGAGGGTGCCCAAGGGCACCCCGCTGGAGAAGTGTGACCCCCTTTCCTGTCCAGGTCAGATTGCTCACTGCCCTGTGTGCCAGAGACCCCACCTGATCCTTCAGGCCGAGGCCTGGGCCTAGTGACTGAGGGGAGAGGGAGTCTAACATGCACGAGGCCCCATTTTAGCCCTAATCACCCACCCTGGTGCTTATGAAGCTGGGTACCACGAAACCCATTCTGCGGCCATAAACCCGGCCCTCAGGAGGGTCGTGGCTTGCCAAAGGTGTGGCCTCGCCACAGGCAAGGAGGTGGCAGGAGCAGGGCTTGGTGGCACACAGGTCTTCAGAGGGAGGCCCGGAGGCTGGGGGCGCTGGGGAAGAAGGGGAGGGCAGAAGGCTATCTTCCACTTGGGCAGCCAGACTCCCTCCCTGGCTTTCTGAGCTGCCTGTTCCCAAGGACTCCTATGTGGCGCCGACCCGAAAGACAGTGGGGGACAGGAGGGGGTCTGCTCCGCCCTCACTCTGAGCTCCATCCTGGCAGCTGTTGATCTACCAGCGCCTTTGCAGCAGATGGGCCTCCGTACGCCCCCTCACTGCCTATCAAATGTTGCTTCCACAAGCCAGGCCCACTGCTGTCACCCTCCCCACTCCCACCCCCACCCTGAGAGCCACCAGAAGCTCCTGGCAGCTGAATCCTGCCCCCTTCCTTGCCTGCTCCTAAAACACAGCACTGAGAGTGACCAAAAGGAATGTTCTCAGCCCCTGGACTTTTCCTGCTCTCCACCCCTGGATACACAGAAAGAGCGGGGGTCCAGAGACCCAGGGTTGGGGCCTGGGCTTCTGCTCTCTGATGACCTGACTTGGATGTGTCAGTTCAAATTGTTGGGCCTCAGTCTCCTTACCTATAAGTGGGGAGAATAGGCTACTATACTATTTGAGGAGTTGCTCTGAAAATAATAATGGGGGACAGATAGGAGGCTATAATATGAAATGTAAAGTAGTGTGCATCTGCCCAGGGGAGTGCAAAAGATCCTGATTATATAAGTTGCCCTCCTTACCTCTCCTGAGCATTCTGCTGCAAGAACAGCCTTGTGAAATCTCATGGAAAAGTCCCTCTAGGCTTTTCCAGGAATTCTGGGTGTTTACTAAAACATCCATCCATCCATTCATCCACCTGCCCACTCATCCATCCATCCACTTACCTATCCATCCATCCATTCACCCACCCACTGACTCATCCATCCATCCATCCATCCATCCATTCACCCATCCATCCATCCACCCACCCATCCACTCATCCATCCATCCACTTACCCATCCATCCACCCATTCACCCACCCACTGATCCATCCAATCCATCCATCCATTCATCCACCCACCCAATCATCCATCCATCCACCCACTCATCCATCCATCCATCCATCCACCCACCCACTCATCCATCCATCCATCCATACATACATACAACCACTCATCCATCCATCCATCCATCCATCCACCCACCCACTCATCCATCCATCCATCCATCCATACATGCATCCACTCATCCATCCATCCATCCATCCATCCACCCACCCACTCATCCATCCATCCATTCATCCATCCACTCACCACCCACTCATCCATCCATCATCCAGCCACTCATCCATCCATCCACTCATCCATCCATCCATCCATCCATCCACTCACGCATCCATCCATTCATCCATCCACCCACCCACTCATCCATCCATCCATCCACCCACTCATCCATCCATCCATCCATCCATCATCCATCCATCCATCCACTCATCCATCCATCCATCCACCCACCCACTCATCCATCCATCCACTTACCCATCCATCCATCCATTCACCCACCCACCCACTCATCCATCCATCCATCCACCCACCCACTCACCCAACCATCCATCATCCATCTATTCACCCATTCACTTATCCATCCAACCATCAATCTACCCACTCATCCATACACCCATCCATCCATTCATTATCCATCTATCCATCTACCCACCCACCTACCCAACCACCCATCCATCCATTCATTATCCCTCTATCCATCCACACACCCTCTCATCCATTCATCATTTCACCATATCACTCATTCACTCACCCATCTAACCATTTTCCTTCCATCCATCCATCTATCCATCCATCCATCACAAACCTACCCATAGACCAACCATTCCACTCACCCACCGATTCATTCATCTGCTCTATACATGTAGTTCTTTATTGTACACCTAATCTGTGTCAATTACTATGCAGGGCAATGTAGGGGATACAATGATGAATAATAACAATAGCTTATATTTACTGAGTACTTACTCTGTCTGTCACTGTGCTAAGCACTTTATACATATTTGCCTTATTTAATCTTCACAACAACCCAGAAAAGTACGAATTAATTATTAAACAGGTGCTTACTAAGTAACATGTTAGGGATTGTTCTGAGCCTTGCACCATGTGAACAAGGCAGGTAGAGAACCTGCCCACACGGACTTTAAATTCCAGTGGGGGAATCCAGGGAATAAAGAAACACATAATACACCTGTAGGTTGAGATAAATGTAATACCAGAAAATAAAGCAAGGCAAGGAGTTGATGGGGTCAGGAGGAAGAGGCTGTTTGAGATAGGGTGTTCAAGGAAAGACCTGAGCAAGAGGGCTTGATTATTCTAGGCAGAAAAGAAAGCCAGTGCAAAGTCACAGAGGTGGGCCCGAGCTGGGCATATTCACAGAAGAGTGAAGAGGACCCCGTGGCTGGAAGAGATGGAGCAGAGAGGAGCGATGGGTGAACACCGCTGAGATTTGGTTTTAAATATAATGGCAGTCTTACAGGGAAATGCACTCTTTTTAAGAACACAATGTGACGAATCTTGATGTGAACACCTATGTAACCACCATCCCAAACTCTAGAACATTCCCATCCCACCAGAAGGTTCCTTTATGCCTCCTTCCATCCTCCATAGGCAAATACTGTTCTGACTTCTAGCACCAGAGATTTTATGTTCTAGAAGTTTATTTCATAAATGGAATCATGCCATATGTACTCTGCTGTCTGGCTTGTTTCGCTCGGGATAATGTGTTTGAGCTCTGTCCCCATTGTTACATGTAACAGGAGTTCAATTGTATTGATGAGAAGTAGTTCCTGGTACAAATATACCACAAATTTGTTCACCCATCTTCCTAATTATGGACATTTGGTTTACTTCTAGTTTTTATGGTTGCTGTCGTGATGAATAAAGCGGCTACGAACATTCACGTCCAAATCTTTGTGGACATACGTTTCCATTTCTCTTGGGTAAACACTTGGGAGTGAAACTACTGGGTCATAAAGTAGGGGTGTTTTTATCTTGGTAAGCAACTGCTAAGAGTCCACCGTAGTGGTACTGTTTTATATTCCCAGCAGCAACGCGTGAGGGTTCTGACTATTCTGCATCCTTGTCGGCGTTTGGTATCACCAGTTTTTCCAATGCTAGCCATTCTAGTCGCTATGAAATGGCATATCTCGCTGAGGCTTTAGTCTTCATTTTCCTGGTGACTAATGATATTATGCACCTTTAAAATGCTTATTGGTCCTCTCTATGTGTTCTTTTTTTTAAATTGAGCTGTCTTGTCATTACTGATCTGTAGTAGTTCTTTATATATTCTGGATACAAGTCCTTTGTCATATATCTGTCTTGAGAGTATTTTCTCTCAGTCTGCAGTTTGCCTCTTCATGTTCCTAAAGGTGCCTTTTTATGAGCAGAGGCTCTGAATTTTGATTCAGGCTAATTTACCCATTTTCAGTTTGTCATTTGGTGCCTTTTGTGACCTTTTAAAGAAATCCTGGCCTACCTCAATGTCACAAAGCTATATTCCCATGTTTTGCTTTAAAAGCGTTATGTTGTTGGGTTTCACATTTACGCCTGTGATCTCAAATTAACTCTTATGCGTATGCGAGGTAGGGGACTGGAGTCATTTTGTCCTTAAGTATCTCTAGTTGTTCAGAGCTGTCTGTTAAAAAGACTTCTCTTTCCCCATCCAACAGCCCAGGGGCCTTCATCAAAAACCAATGGACTCTCTCTATGTGGGTCTATCTCTGGACTCTATTCTGTTCTATCAATCTATTTGTCTGCCATTGGAGCGTCTGGGGTGGGTGTGTATCTGTGTCATGATCTGATTTATACTTTAAGTAGATCAATCAGGACAAAGAACAGAAAAGGACAAGAGTGGGAGCAGAAAGACCAGGCTGGGGGGCTACCGTAAGAATCCAGATTGGGACTGACGGCGCTTGGGTTGGGTGGTCGGAGAGGAAACCGTGAGAAGTGGCAGATGTGGGACAGGTTCTGAGGTGGGGCTGCCAGGGCTTAACGTTGGCTTGGAGGTGGGGTATGAAAAAAGAGCGGGAGAAGTGGGTGACTCCAAGGGTTCTGGCTCCATCGATAGGAAGAATGTAGTTGCCACCATCCATCCATCCGTGGGACCTCCTTCCATCCTCCATAGGCAAACACTGTTTGGCTCTTAGAGGGATGAGCTTGCACTGGGCATAGTCTCCTTGTGGGGAGTGGCACATCCCGGCAGAGGGAATAGCACGGATCAGAGAGAGGCATGCTCTGGTCTTTGTTGGCCTGATAGAGTCCAGAAATAGACCCACATAGAGAGAGTCCACATGGTTGGATTCTGTGCCCCGAGGTTGTCACCCCGCCCCTCCCACAGTCTCCCTGCCAAGGCCAGAGTGCAGGGGCCCCTCCACTCCCTCGGGACCCTCTGGTTCATAGCTCTCTCCACAGGTTACACCTACCGGCTCTGAGTGGCCTCACCACAGGCCCAGCAGGTGGGCAGTAGATTACAGTGGTGAAGAATGTGAGCCTGGGTCAGACCTGGCCGGGTGACCTAAGGGGAGGTACTCCAAGGCTGGCTCCCCTCACTTATGACATGGGAATGAGGACAGCATCTCTCACTGCCCCGGAGGCTCACTGCACAGGCGCAAGGAAAACTTGTGAGGAAATCATCTTGCATAGAGCCTGGCTCCTGGCATTCATGAGGTCCCAATTATTCGCTCCATTCAACAGGTCAGAAAACTGATATTCAGGGACCTGAGGCCTGAGGTCACACCAACAGACACCAGCCAAGGGTGGATGAGAAGCCAGCCCTAGGGGCTCTACTCATCCACCCAATTTGGCCCCTGCACCTTGGTGGCCCTGCTGTGTCCCCCACTCCCCACTTCCCTGGGGTGCATACACATGCCCGTGCATGCCCATTGCCTGTCAGTAGGCCTTGCCCTTGCTCTGATGATGGAAGGTGAGATGCCCGCCAACATGGCTCCTGTCAAGGGAACAGTCTGGGATCAAGGACAGGGCAGGTGAGTGCTTTAATCTGGTTTAGGGTGCAGGTGGGAAGGGGGTGGGGCAGGCCCGCGGCAGCACCCCCTCGTCACCGTCACTGAGATGTGAGATGTGAACTGGAAGCTCACCCCTCTAGCTGCTCTGAAGTCCTTGTCTGGTCTTTCTCGCTCTCAGTGGGGGTGGGGCAGGGCACCATCCAGGGAAGCCACCGCTTAGGCAAGAGGGGCAGGGGATGGCTTTCCTGGGGAAAAGCAGCCCAATGAAGGTTGAGGCTTCTCTGCCTCCCAGTCCGGAGCAGATTGTATCTTGAGGACGGGGCGGTTCAAATTCGAGAAAGAACAGTGGGAAGCACAGAGGGTCCAGAGAGGGCGGTGGGGGCGGGCTCTGTGTTGACAAGGTCCCAGCACAGAGCACCAGGCCTGGTTGTGGGGGCTGCTTGTGAAGTGTCTATGGAATGACAGGTGAACAGTGCTCAGGGGCAGTGGCCATGACAGTGGATTCATGAGGAGGCACAGTGAGAGGCTAAGAGCAAGACTCCAGGGCCATGCTGTCCACCTCTGAACCCTTGTCTGCTTACCTTGAGCAATTACTGGTTCAGCAAACTTTTCTGACTCTCCATATTCTTGATCCTGACTGACCAAATTCCCCCAAACTCTTGTGTTCCTGACCCTGTCCAGCAAACTCCCCTGACTTCCCCTTAACCCCACATGTTCCCCGATCCAGCTCAGCAAACCTTCTAAAGAACCTCAGCTCTGGGGGCGCCTGGGTGGCTCCGTCGGTTAAGCGTCTGCCTTCAGCTCAGGTCATGATCCCGGGGTCCTGGGATCCAGCCCCATGATGGGCTCCCTGCTCAGCGGGAAGCCTGCTTCTCCCTCTCCCTCTGTGATCTCTCTCACTCATGTTCTCGCAAATAAATAAATAAAAAATCTTAAGAACCCCAGCTCTGATCTCAGTGCCTGATGCCCGTTTGCTCCATCTCCTTCCCACGTCCGTGGTGGCCAGCAAGCCAAGGACCCCACGCCCAGGATCCCTGCCACCCAGCTCCGCAGGGGGGCCTGCAGCACGGCACCCACCAAGTCTTACCCAGCGTGACCTCTGTCTGCATGGGCATCGACAGCGCGGGGTGCTTGACCTCACAGCTGAAGAGGGCTTCATTGTCGATCTGCGGGTTGAGCGCCCAGGTGAGCAGGGCACGCACCTCCACGGTGCCGTCACTGCCCGGGACGTGGCTGTGGCGCAGGAAGTAGATGGGCTCGTTGCTGTGGACCCAGCGTGGGAACTCGCGGCTCACCACCGTCTCTGGGATGTTCTCGGTGGTGGGCTGGAAGAGGATGCTGGGGTCCGGGGTCAGGCTACGGGCAGGGCGTTCTGTGTAGGGTCGCCCACCCCGGTTCTCGGCGTCCAGCAGGGACAGCGACCTCTGCATCTTGGTGTCATCCAGGTCACGGTGCAGGAGGCTGCGGAAGGGCCTGCTGTCCTGGAGGGGGTCAGAGCTTGCAGCCGGAGGCTCGGACAGGGGCACTGCTTCGATGGGTTCCCCATCGCGTTTAAAATAAACCTGAAATTGCAAGGAGGATGTGGGAGAGATTTTGTGGGAATGACCTGGCCCTCCACATGGCATCTCAGAGGAACCAGCCACAAAATGCCACGTCTTCCAGGGCCTCCTCCTCCTTCCGGGGGGACTCCCCCTCCTTCCTTTCCCTCCAGCACCCCCAGCATGAAGGCAGCTCAGGTCCACGGGGACACCCAGCCACTGGCAGCAGAGGCTGAGCCTGTCTCCGTCTTTACCAGCAGGTGAGCCTCTCTGAGCCCATTTCCTTGCTTGTAAAGGGGAGTAAGAGCACCTACTCCTGGGTCGGGGCTGTTGGATGCTTAAGTGACACAGTGTCCTGAAACAGGGGCCCGCAGCAGCCCACCTGGGATGGCCTGTGGAAGAGGGAGGAGGTGGGCGGGCACCAGAGAGTAAGTGAGCCTTCGGAAGAAGAATGAAGAGGAAAGGATCTCTGCGTGGGAGCGTTTTGGAGGTTTGCGGACCGGAAGGAAGTAAACAGGTGCGTGTGTGGGAGGGAGCGAGGTGCAGGGATGAGGCGAAAACATGGGTTTGCTCGCTTTCTCTGCTAATGGGGAATTCAAGTTCTGAGAGGCGGTATTTAATTTAATTTGCTGTCTTTTTATTTTGGTACATGCACCCAGAGGCTTGTGGGGATTGGGTGTATTTTTAAGAAATCAGATAAATAAATCGATGGGAGACAGGGAGAGAGGAGGGCAGGAAGCAGCTTTCTGAGGATGCTGGTGCAGGTGAGGGGAGGGAGGAGGATGCTGAGGAGGAGGGAGGGGAGCTGGGGGAGGGGGAGGGAGGGGGGCTGTGGGCAAGGCGGAGGGAGAGGTGGGGGTGGGAGAGGAGGAAGGGGGTTGAAATGTGGGACAGGGAGAATCTGTCAGAGTTTATAGCTCCAACGAAGAATCTCATATGCACATAACAACCTGCTTTGGAATTTTCTTTCTTTCTTTCTTTCTTTGAAAAGTGCTTCAAAAGCAGGTTTGTAATTTATACCAAAGAATTCTTTTAAGTTCTGACGTCCCAGGCAAATGT
Organism: Halichoerus grypus; assembly: GCF_964656455.1. Lineage (NCBI taxonomy): Eukaryota > Metazoa > Chordata > Mammalia > Carnivora > Phocidae > Halichoerus > Halichoerus grypus. The sequence goes on from NC_135716.1 coordinate 174,399,427, forward strand.
AAGATGCCTGGAATGTGGGGAATGAAGGATCTTGTGTGTGTGTGTGTGTGTGTGTGTGTGTGTGTGTAGAGAGAGATGTCATTTACATCTATATCTATATTCAACCACATAGATATATGAAATTGAGTATTTTATTGCCATATCTTAAATGGCAGGAGCAGGGAGAGGCAGGGGGTGGGGAGTCTTCCCATAGTCCCAGGGCTGTAAGGAGTCTTTCTTTGTGCCCTCTGGAAAAGAAATTGTTCTTTGGAAAAAAAGACCAGCTTGTCTGATTATAGGGAGGCCAGACCTCTTTTGGGTTCCAAAGGGGGAAACTCGGGGGCCATATCCTGCTCTCACCAATCGCTGGGTTTGAAATTGCCTTTTTATCTGTCTCCTTGGAACTACAAGGTGGAGGGAGGTGGGCCTCACCACAGGCTTGTCTCTGCACCCCTGCCTACTGCCCCACCCGTGCCTGGGTCCACCTGCCTGTTTCTGTGTATTGGGTCTCTCTGCACCTGTTTACTGCCCTGCCCTGAGATGCTGGGTCTATCTGGGCCTATGTTCTGGGGTGAAATTGGCCTGGGTCCCCAGGTTACCCCACTGCATCCTGCCTGTGAGACAGATCGGGGTCTAGAATGTCTCATCTCCCCACCTTGAACTCTCACCCTACCCATCCTCCACTCCAGCCCCAGTCCCTCACTAATCCTAGTGATGTATGAAACTCACAGGTGCAAGAGTTTTATCAATTCTCTTGGAGGAGGCCTGAGAGCATGTAGCCCATGGGTTCCCAATATGGATTCAGGGAACCCTAAGGGTTCCACACAGGTGCTTCAGGGGTCAATAAGGGCAACTTGCCCTTTCTTCACTTTTAAATGTTTTATACATGAGGCTTCATGTGTTTCATTGAGACCAAACAGGTCCTGTTGCTTCTAAAAAAGCTCAAAATTTGGGGGGCACCTGGGTGGCTCAGTCCATTGAGCATCAGACTCTTGGTTTCGGCTCAGGTCAAGATCTCAGAGTCTTGAGATCAAGATCTGTGTAGGGCTTTGAGCTTAGCAGGGACTCTGCTTGGGATTCTCTCCCCCCTCTCCCTTTGCCCTGCCCGACCCCCCCAACCCGGGCACTCTCTCTCGCTCTCTCGCTCTCAAATAAATAAATTTCTTTAAAGCTGAAAATTTTAATATTGTCCACTCCCTAAACCTCCTTGCAGAACCTGAGGAGCAGAGGAGAATCTTTCCGCTCAAGGTCATTCAGTGCGTGTGGCAGGGCAGGGGCTAGAACCCAGTTCTCCAGCTTAGTGTTCCCACCCCTCAAAGTGGCCATGACGATAACTCGTGCGCTGGGCTGACAGACCTCGAAGCAGTTAGGTTGAGTCTAATACGGAGTTGGCCCATTCTTTCTCTTCTCTTCCTTCTGTCCTTCCCCCTGCCTCCCTCCACAGTGGACTTGGAGCTGGAGGCCATGAACTTGAGGCCCATGTCTGTCAAGAACACTGGGTGACTCTGGACATGCCCTTTCCCCTCTCCGGGTCTCATTAGTCTCCATTCTGCTCAATAACTGGGGCAGGAGTGTGCTCGATGCCGAGCTCCCCTAAAGACCCACTGTGCAGTTCTGGGACTCCAGGGCCCAGAAGAAATGGGGCTGTCTGTGCTGGGATCTTGGGAGCAAGGCAGACACATGGACACCTGGGGGGGGGGCGGTCAGATGAGTGGACAGGGTCAGACCAGGGCGGATGGTGCAGAGCTAACTTATGGAGACCACACCCTCTCTCCTTTATTCTGCAAAGTGGGTGCTGTGGTGCCACCTCCAGCTGGACCAGCCGCCGAGAAGGGTGGTCCGGCAGGGGCTGAGGAGGAACTGGGCGCTCCAGGGGTACTCACCATGGGCGCTGGTTTCCCGCCGGACACGATGCAGACCAGCGTGAAGTTCTGGGCTTGGTAGCGGCTGAAGGGGGCTGGCATGTCCGCGGCCAGCACTTCGATGGAGGTTGGGGGAGCTACCCAAGAGGGAAGCACAGCAAGACAGAGGTTTAATGAAAGATTTGGGAAGAGTTCACTGACGACCTAAGCCTGAGGAAGTGACGCTGTGACCTGAGGAAGCAAAGAGCAGCTGGAGGACAAGTGCGGCAGGTGGAGGGAACCGCACGTGCAAAGGTCTGCCGCACGTTGGCCCAGGGCAGGGGATGGTGGGAGGCAGGCCGGGGCAGCGGGCGGCTGGGGGGGTGCGCAAGGAGCTGGGGATGGGATGATGTGGTGCCCAAGGGGGGCCGGGTGATATGCAAGGTGTGGAACAGAGCAGCTGATGGTCGGTTAGCACTTGCAGTGCTATGCTGGGGCCAAGTCCTACCAGCTCATGAGACCCAAATGCGCCCTTTTTAGGACTGTTGTCAAGCAGTTGATGGGCGGCTGGTAGCCTGAAATCGGCCACAGCAGGCGTCTTTACACCACGGAAATTGGCCGCCACTACAAATCAGGGCTTTCTGTGTGTTTCTTTCTTCTGCCCCAGCTCCCAGGGCGGGGGTTTCCCAGCACACCACTGGTTATGAGTTTTCTCCTTTGTTCTGAGAGGAGTGGGGAGCCATTGAAGGATTTTAGGCAAGAGCAGCGACACAATCTGAGTTGCATTTTGGAGACTGAAAACACAGAGGGTGACTCAGGATAGACAGGCTGGCCATTTAGAGCAGGATGAGGACAGTAGAGAGAGTAGATGACTTTGAGAGACATTTAGGGCCAAGAGCTGCTTCTTTCCTTTCTTTCTGGAAGTTGGCTTATTTGGGCTGGTCCCGCCTCCCACCGGCTCACTCTGCTCTGCTCACCCACCACCCCTGGCTGATGCAACAAAGCCAGAGCTCCTGGGCACCGGGAGGTGTTGGAAAGGACACAGACAGAGCCATCGGGAACTCCTGGGTCCAAAGCCCAGCCACGTCACCACACCTATATGTCCTTGGGCAAGTTACCAAAACCGTGAGCCTCAGTTCCCCAATTTGCTAAATGGGAGTCAAACTGGGCAGACGTATGTGAAGGATGGGCCAGGTACTAGATGTGAAAGGACTCAGCGCAGGGTAGGCATCTGCTCTTCTCACGGTTCCCACTATAATGTCCCCAGCCACCTTGTGTTCAGCCAGGACAGGAGCTAGAATCTGAGAACTTCACTTGGGAAAGACTGTCCGTTTTGGCTTATCCAGCCTTGGATCAAGTGCAGCGGGGGAAGCAGGGAGAATGGATTGCCATGGGTCTTTCCTTCCTGCAGGGGGTTTTCACTCTAGTTAAGTTTAATTAAGTTCGACAAACATTTCCTGACACCTACTCGGGGCCGGGCATGGCGCCCAGGCACCCGCAGTAGGCACCCAGCAATGAAACACAGTGACGAGAAGCCCACGGGCTGGGGTTGGAGGGAGGGATGGTGACAGCCGCTGGCAACTCTATTTTGAGGTCCTAGTGAAACGAAGCCAGGTATGAGCCATTCATTCATTCAGGCAACAGCCCGTGCTGTGCTATTGGCAAGGGAAGCGGAACGAACGGGAAACAATGAGAGAACAATAGATGCAGAATTGTAATTAAGTGTAAGATTGTAGGAAACAGATGGTAAGTGGGGTAGGAATTCGGAGAGGGGAAACATACACCGGAACACGTCCATTACCCAGAAGTCCCAGAGTCTGCAATCTAACTTTTCTCCAACTCCAGCAAAACACCTGGGGCCCCACCGCAAGAGCCGACGATTGGCCAACATTTAGGAGCCAGGAGCTGTTCTAAGGTCTTAGCGTGGGTGAATTCATTTCATCCTCCCCATCAGCCTAAGAGGTGGGTTTATTTATTCCCTTTTTACAGATGGCAAAGTTAAGAGGTGCAGGAAATCGCCAGGGGTTCACAGAGTCAGGATTTGAACCCGAGCGCCCCGACTCTGACATGAAGCTGTGCCACCTCGGTCTTTGGAAAGAAGAAAGGAGCTCGTATTTACCTTTAGCCTTAAGTGTGCACATCTGAGCCGCAGGAACACGCATTTACTGGCACAGCTCAGCCTTCATGGATGCCTTGTAATGCAGATCCCTCGGGAGCTCTCCGGTGGGTGGCTCTACTTACCTCGGCTACCGCAGTGACGAAGGGACCGTGCCAATTTGAGCTGTAGCATAAAACTCTGGTACCACTCGTGGTGTACGTGCAGATGTAAGTATACCCTGCAAGAATCCTACAGGCTCAGAAATGGCAGGGCCACCTTCAATGTCACTCATTCTTTCTCACTTTCATCGAGACCCTTAGAACCTTCCTTATAGGACGGCTTTGAGGAGCAGATGACAGGATGCTTACAAGATGCCTGGCAGTGCAGTGTGATTTGCATCACCATGATCCGGGAGGTGGTACAGGGCAGGGGTTAAAACTGTGGGCTGTACATCAGACTTCCCAGAGTTCAAGGACCAGCTGTACCACTTACGGGCTGTGTGACCTCGGGCGAGTGGTTTGACCTCTCTGAACCTCAAGTTCCTTATCCGCAAAATGGAATTACACGGTACTTGTGATGATTGGATGAAAGGTGTTTTGAAAATGCACCCAATACATGTCAGTTGCACTTATTAGCAGGGTTATTTACTAACATTCTTTCCTGAGGCTCCTTGCTACTGGCCCAGAGAATAAAAGGTCTCTGCGTTTGGGGCACCCACAGTTTAGTGAGAAGACCAGAAGATGCCCTGGATTGACACCTTCCAACATAATAGTCAACTCACCCCATGTGGCTGTTGAGCACTTGAAATGTGGCTTTTTTGAGATCCTCTGTGTAAGGCTAAATACGCACTGAATTTTGAAGACCATTTTAAAAAGAATGTTAAATATATCACTAATATTTTATATTGATATATAAATTTCAATATAAATTTTATATGGTGAAACTATGTTTGGGCTCTACTGGATGTAATAAATATATTATTAAATTTAATTCACCTTTATATACTTTCTCAATGTGGTGATTAGGAAACTCACAATTACAAATGTGGCTTGCATGATGTTTCTACTGGATAACACTGGTCTAGACCTTCCATTTTACAGGCAAGTAAACTGAGGCCAGAGAGAGGGAGAGATTTGCCTACAGTCACACTGTAAGTCAGTGGCAGAGCCTAGACTGGCACTCAGGACTTCCAAATCCTGGCCAGGGTTCTTTGCAGAGCACGAACGCCCCCTTTTCCCCCCAATGCACACACACACACACACACACACACACACATCTGTGCGTGCACACATCCCCGTTCTGGAGATCTGCACCCACGTCACGCAAGCTGCCCACGCAGACCCTGATTGGGAGATGTGTTCCGGTCCCTCGTTATATTTCTGAGCAGGTGTTAGCAATATGTACAGTTAATCAAGCTCATAAGAAAATAACAGATTTCAGTTGTATGGACGATGACACAGCAGAGCTGCTAATATCAGCGTGGACAGCCCCGGCTTCCCACACTCTCCCCATCAACATATTCCTCAGTCTCTGTGTCTCAGGGAAATGTCACTCTGCATCTCGCCTCCTGTCTCCTGTCTCCTGGTGGAGGGTTCTGGGTGCAGGCAGTCAGGGAGCTGTCTACACCTGGGAGCCCCTGGCTGTTTATGGATTCTTCCATGCACACATCACATCATCCTTTCCCCCTCCTCCTCCCCTTCCTGTCTCTGGACTAAGTACAGCACTCCTTCCCCCTGCTGCATCCTCATCCCCGCCTCCCTCTCCACCTCCACCCCCTTCCCCACTTGTGCCCCTTCTCATCCTCATCCCGGTCCTCACTCTGTCTCCCCAATCCCATCTCCATGCTCATCTCCACGCCCATCCCTCTTACAATCTCTGACCAAGGTCAAAGCAAGCACCCCCCCCCCATGTGCCCCATGCCTGGGATAGATCCCGTGGCCCCGGGAACAGTGTCCAGTCAAAGGCAGATGGCCAGCTGCAGGCACGGGTATAAATTCCATGCAACTTCCTGGACAAGAACAATCCCGAGTTCCACGCTGGGCTCCAGAACTGGCAGTATAAAGCCGGCCACCGGGCCATGATCCCTGTGGCATATAATGGCAAAGAATCAACACAGACCCCTGGCTGGTCGGTCTCCCCCTCCCCCACTCTTCTGCGACATGTCCAGTGCACCCACCAAAAGCGTCTCATTGCGTGGACTCTGAAGATGTATCTTCCGAGGTCTCTGTGCTGGTGCAGTGCTCTCCTGGGGGGCGGTGGCGGGGGGAGTGCCCACTTGCACCATTTACCTGTAATGACCCTCCTCAGGGGAGGAGACACGGAGCAGGCATATTTGGATTGGGGAGGGGATACATGGCAGCAGTCCTGGTGGTGAGAATCTAGACTTGAGCAGAGCTTCAGAATTGACAAGCCGCTTCCAGACACACGGCCAGCCCTGGGCAGGGGGAAGCCCCTCGGCTCTACACATCCATGGTCAAACAAAGACCACACACCATAAAACACCCCTGAATCCCCGGACCCCAAGTCAAGCCAGCCAACTTCCCGGTTTCGTTTGACTTTGTCTTAAGCAGAGAGGATTGCGCCTGGAAGTTTCCTGGACCGATTTTTGTCTAGCGTCAGGAAAGGTAACGCAGCTCCCCGGCTGCCTCAGCCAACCTCTGCTGCCCCATTCCTCGGCCAGCCCGGGAGGGAGGGCCTGCGGTTGTTTTATTCTTGACAGTTAACATCGACACAGGGAGGTAATGGTCGGGTGATCAGTTTTATGAAATTAACTCTGAAATATTGCCTGTCTTTTATCTTGAAAGCAGAACTTTGTTTTGGTCATCGTAACTCACTTTGAAGATAATGTGATGGTTCTTGGCTCTGTAAATCATCCTGTGGCCTTTGAAATTTGGGAACACAAACCTGTCCTTCCACAGACCCCAGCAGGCCTGTGTCGAACTGCATCTACTGGAGTTAAAGTCTCTCCCCACCCGTGAGGTCCTCCCCGGCCCCCGGCTCAGAGTCACACCAAGGGTCCGGCGCTCTGTACCAACATCCCATGGGACCATGGGCAAGTCCACTGACCCACCAGGCGCCAGTCCTCCCATCTGTAAAATGGGTTCAATAAAACATACCCTGCTAACGTTTCCGCTTCCAGGATTGAGAGGAGAAGCAAAAGAGAAAATGGACACAAAGTGTCCATAAGGACAACAAAGTGCTGTACAAACAGAAAGGATTATGCATATGACCCCTTCGACTGCCCACACCCCTCCCTGGGCTGAGGGAGCTCCTTTCCCTTCCAGGAGTGGCCCGTGTCTAGAGGAGGGGATCGCCTCTCCTATTTCTGGGTCCCACGGTGTGATGGTGAGGAGCACACTCCTGCTCTGGGTGTCATTTATCATGGGGTGGTAATCAATTAGATTTGGGGAGGGGTGGGGGAAGAAAAAGACAAGTTCAAAATTATATTATTTGCAAAAATCCATTCTTTCCTCTCAGCATGCCTGCTCTATTGACTGCCGTCCTTTCAATCAGCAACCATCATTATACCGCATTTCCAAAAAAAAAGAAAAAAGAAAAAAGAAAGCCACCTTCAACATAGAAGTGTCTGTGCATGAATATAAATGCCCCTCCACATTCTCTATTTTAATTTCTTCCCTTTTTTGGGGGGTCCCCCATTTCAGTTTCTTTCTATCCTCGCTACCGGTATCTCCCACTTCCATAGGATGCCGCTCAAAGGAGCACCTCCTCCAGGCAGCCACCCTGCTCCAGCCACACTGAGCTGCCCAAGGTTCCTTCCGCACCTCGCTCGCCTCCCCTGTGCCCTGCACAAATCAGTCCTTCTGCTGGTTAACTCCGCCTCTTCCTTTAGGGCTGGCCTCAGGTGCTGCCTCCTCCAGGCAGTCTTCCAGGACTTCACCAGACTGGGTTAGGGCTTATCCTCTGGATGGCTGGAGCATTCTGCTCTTGTCATTCACACTGGTGCTTGTCATTCTGTCCTGGGTCCACGTGTGTTTCTCCACGAGACTGTGCTCCCTGAAGTCTGGAGCTTTGTTTTTCTTCCACCTAACCTCAGAGCTAGCGCAGGCCTGCCACACAGGAGTTCAAGTTCAAATCCTGTTTCCTTCCTTCCTTCGTCAGGCACATAGCCCGTTTGTGGAAGGAATCCCATGAGACCTTACAATGCTATGGACCCTGCCTTGCCTTGACCAAGGCCATTACCCCATCACCATGCTCCAAACACACTGAGAATTTGGGGGGGTGGTCCATGAACACCCTAAGCTCCTTCAAACCCCAGGGCCTCTGCATTTGCTGCTGACTTCCGCTTAGTTTTTTGCATGGTGGGTCTTGCTCATCTGTCAAGTATCAGCTCAAATGTCACCTCCCCATCTAAGCTGGGTCCCCCATTTATTCTCTGTCATAGCACTCTGCCATTTCTTCACAAAGCACATCATAATGTTCAATTATTTCATATATCAGTTTGCATCTGGTCTTTTTCTCTGACACCCCCGCTAGAATGTGAGCACCAGGGAGGCAGAGGAGCTTCCTGTCTATGGTCACATCCCAAGCGCCGGACACACAGGATTTGCTTAAAAAATATTTGTCACATGAATGAGTGAAAGAGTGGGGAGAGGGACCCAATCTATGGGGTGTGCCCTCCCATCCCTGCCCCATTTGGAAAGGGCTGAAATCTCTGGCCCCTCCCAAGACCCTCCCTCCTAGCAGAAGCCCGAGGAGAAGGAGGCAGACCCCACCCGTGGGAGGGGGACTCCAGCAAGAAAAAGAGAGGGGAAAAAGCACAACTCTTTGGTTTATGGGAAAATTAAATATTGAACTGAGTAGTAACAACAGCCAAGGGAAAAACAACCTGACAAAAAGCCCCCAAATGGAGCCACCATCAGTGACAAGAGAGATAAATGCAGCATCTGGGCTCATATGGGCTGCAACGGGCCCGCTATGTGGCAGCCGCCGAGCTGAGCCCACCGCCCCCTCCAACTTGACAGGGCTGCCCAGGGGCTGAGGCAATGGTGAGGGACCTGGGTCTAGGTCATCAGCAGTGTGGGCGGCCACTGCCTGGGACCCTCCCTGCCCGGGGATGGGGGGGCCCTTCTGAGTGGACAGGGGTCACGGGGGAATCTCCGGCGGCTGCAGGCATAATCCACCCGCCCGTTTCCCCTCGGCGGGAGCTCGCTGCCAACACCCGTTCACCTGCCTCGCCCCTCCCCTGGCTGGTATTGCGCTTTGGCAGTGGTAGAAGGCGAAGTTAACAACCCCAGCTGGGGGCTCTGGCTGACTGCTCTGGGGGAGTGGTGGGGGGGCGCAGCATGTGAAGCGGAGAATCGGTGAGGCTGGGCAGAGCGCGCTCCAACTCCGGTTACTGCTGATAGAGAAATAAAATCCCACACACACACTCACACACACACACACACACACACACACACACTCAAAGGGGTGGTGGTGGGGAGGCCAGGCCACAGGTTTTAGTGTTGGATCTGGATTTGTATTCTGGTGCAAAATAGTAGACTATACCTTTAACGTGGTGGCTCTCCAAGTGTGTTCCCTGGGCCAGCAGCATCGGCCTTACCTGGAGCTTGTTGAACTTCCCAAGCCCGCTTCTAGACCTGCTGAATCAGAACCCGGGGGAGAGAGGGGGGATGTGCAGGGGGAGGGTCCAGCCATCTGAAGCCTTCAGGGAGATTCTAATGCAAGCTCAGTGTGAGAACCACTCTTTTTGAGTTTTGTGAGCCTCCGTCTGTTCACCCCGAAGTTAGGGGTAATAAGATCCACTCGGTGGTGGTGTTCTGGGCACCAAGGACTTGGTCCACAGTAGGTGCTCAGTGAACGGTGGAAATAATTACTGGCTGGGAGAACAAGACCCAGGGGAATGAGTGAGCCTCAATCGGCTGCTCCTGGCCCAGTACACAGGCCAAGGGTAGAACTCTCTGGAGACTCCAGCTCTCTGCAATGAGTCAAAGGACCTCAAATCCCCAAAGGCCCCCCGCCTTCACAAGCAGATCAACTTTGGGTTCATGCCTTGATTGGCTGCTTCTCAGTGCCCCCAGTTTTCTGATTGGCCTCCTAGGCCGCCAGTCCCATGTGGGCCCTCCTCATGCCTGGGGGTGCCTGGCTGGAGGCAGTCTGCCCAGCCGCCTCTCTGCAGCCGCTCAGCCCCTCCACGCCATTGTCGTTTATGTGGTAATAGAGCCAATGTGTTCAGGCCCATGATAGGTGCCATTTCTGCAGAGAAGAAATCTATGGGGTGTGACATGAATCTGTTTTAAATAGCAGCAAGGCTGGCTATTTGGAGGATGTTTTCAATGTATCCCAGAGGTATATATTACACACATGGGTGATTTCACCAGGTGCCATATTTGCAGCTTTATGAAAGATGCCTGCAGAAGCCTGCGGAAGCCTGGGGAGGGAGGCCCTAGTAAGTGGGGAAGCACATTCAAGATCTGGCCAGGGCCAGTGGCACCCAGCTCAGGTTCTTCCGGCTCAAGTTCAAGTTCAGCCTGCTTTATACTTTTCTCCCCCCACCCCACACCCACCGGAGAGCAGTGGGCTGGAGCTTGGAGACCTCCCTTTTTCCCTCAGCAAAACCTCTGTCCATTCCAGCAGAACTGAACTGAACCCCAAGCACTGGGGCCTTTGTGTTCTGGGGCTCAGAAGAGGGCTCACCCTTGACCTTGCCCGCCCAGGGCCTGGGGCACCTGGCCCTGAAGTACCACCCTCCTGTCCACAGTCAGTGCAACCCTTAGGCTGCTGCTAGCTTCCTGGTCTCATCCACAGAGCGAGGATGACACCGGTGTCATCGGTCTATGCGGGGCGCTTGTGGGGACTGAAGAACATGACAGGTGCCACCCCAGCCAAGCTCCCAGCAGAACCCCAGCTCCTGCACCCTGCCCATTCACACCACCCCCCCCCAGCTCAGAGCCCTCTTTTCCAGCAGGAGATTTCTCGGGGGCCTCTGCAGCCGAGTCTCCCTGCTCTCTTAGCATCTCAGGATTGATTTCCTGAGTCAGAGGGCAGGGAAATCATTCTTGCCACTTGCTTCTCATAAAGCAAATTCTGGAGGGGAGACAAGGCGGGAAGGGAGGGGAGGAGCTGTGGAGAAGGGGCATTTGGTGGGATGGGGACTGTGCATGTTTTCTCTCTGACATTTTATGATGAAAATTTTCAAACCTAGGAAGAAGTTCAAATAACTGTCCAAGGACCATTCCCGAACCCACCGCCCGGGTTCTAGGATGAACATTTAATTGCACTTGTTTCGTAGCGCATCTATGAGATGGTGTCTTTTTAAAGAACTGGGAGAGGCAGAGTCAAGCTTCATTCCCAACAGGACCAACTCTTGGCCGGGGTGGAGGGGCTTGATTTGGGGGAGGTGGTCTCAGAGATCTGGCACACATGGCCTCTCCCGCTGGCCTTGCTGGGGCCCCATCTCTGACCCGTCTAACCTCATCCCTCACCAAGTTCATCCCACCTCGGTTCTTTCATCTGTAAAATGGGGATTGCAAGAGTACTTAGTCACAGGCGTTAGTACCTAGTCACAGTACCGATGAGTCACAGGGCCATTGTGAGGATGAGCTGAGCTCACGTTTGTGAAGTGCCTTGCAGGACGCCTGGTGCGGGTGAGCCCATATTCCCACTGGCCATCCTATTTGTAAACAGCAACCTCCATCCCTGGCCTGGAACAGCGGCTGACCTTTGCTGGCACTTCTCTCTCTGGCCACTGGCCTGGGAGCTCCTCGTGTCAGGGATGCGGGTTCGTCCTGCTGCAGTTCTCAGCCAGTGTGTGCTGAGTTGATGTTTGCAGGGGTGACTGGGGGGGCGGATTTGCACCCGGAGTTGAGGGCCCACCGGGTCCCCAGGCACATAGTGGGTGGGGGTGAGGGTGGGGAGGGCACTTGCCCGTCATCTGTGCTCATGGTGGTCACTCTGGGGCATGGTCCATGCTAAATGCTTTAATGCATTAAAGCCCCCACAGAACCCAGGAAGGAGGGGTAATTATTCCCATTTTATGGAGGCAGAAACTGAGTTGTTCAAAGACAGTGATCCACTGCTGTTCGGCTGGCAAGGACCAAGGCTAGCTCTTGAACTGTGTCTGGCTTAAGTGCCCAGCCCAGGCTCACGACCCTGCACCGCCTGGCCCTGCGTCTCACGTGCTGTGGGCTTTCTCTCAAAGCATCGGTTTCCTCTGCAATGCAGTGACAGGGCTGGACCCCGTCACTGCTCACATCCGTGGCTCTGAGTGAGGCAGGTCTGGAGGGAAGCTACAGAGGAGGGTTCAAGGTGACCAGCTGTGAGGCAGTGGGACTGGTCAGCAGAGAAGGGCCAGCCCCACCCCCTTCATGGGGATCCTCAGGAGTCGGGGGCTGTCCTCTGACGGGCCTGGGTTGTGTCTGCTCCCAGCCTATGAGGCTTAGCCATGTATCACCTCCTCTATGAAGCTCTCCTGATGCCTCCTCCTGGAGGAGACCCTCCCCCTGGGAACTCCCACATCCCTCAGCCTGCACCCTAGCCCTCCCCCCGCCCCCCAACATATTTTCCTCCTGCTGGATTCTGGAAACCTGTGCTCTTCTCTGGCTCCCTCATCCTTCAGGGACTCCTGCGGAGCAGACACCGGGTCTCATATCCTTCCATTGTCCCCAGAGCCTAGAGGTCAGGCTCCGGATGCAGAGACGGGGCTGAGAATCTCCATGTGTCACTCACTAGCCACAGGATCGCGGAGCAGTGGCTTCATCTCTCTGAGCCTCAGGCTCCTCGTCTATAAAATGGGGAGAACTGCAAGCACTCCCTCAGCAGCACGTGTGGGCATCAAACAGGAGAAGGCACCTAGGACAATGCCTGGCACGTAATAAGCCCTCGGTCAGTGCTAGCTTTTGCCGTGAAGATGATCGTGATTATTAGGATTATTTGTTTTTAAGATTATCGCTCCCAGGGAGTGAGTGAGGTAATCCTGCCTCCTCAGCGACAGATGGGGAAACTGAGTCCAGGGGTGCCCTGCCAGCTGGCAGCAGAGACAGGACGGCTGACTCCCAGGCCAACCCACCCTGGTGTGCGGAGTTGGTCTCAGTTTCCCCTTCCATACAGGAGGTGGTGGGATCCCTTCGATCTCCCCAGAAGAGGCTGCGGGTGCCAGACACTGCTCCAGGGGCCGGCTCGCTGTTGCCCTGCCCTCCTTCCCAGCCTGGATACAGCTCTGTGAACACTTGTACCCTCAGACTCATGCCTGCTCCTTAAATCACTGGGCCTGAGGCACTGCAGTTTGAACAGCCACATATCACTTGTAATTAAGGGGCCTGTCCCAGGGAGAGGAAGTTTGCCTTCTGCCAGAGACACTAAATCCAGCTCCCGGTGGTGGAGGGGATAAAGCATTGCACTGACCTAACACTTGTCAAGGTTTAATGATGCACCTGCAGGCCGGCTCCGGTGAGGCCCGGGAGGCTGGAGCCGAGAGGGGCAGGTAGTAGGTGCAGAGAGGCAACCGTGGGACAAGAATGGAGCCCCCTGGTCTGTGGGACACCGCAGGTCACGGGAGCAGGTGACAGCCTCAGGGGCGGGGGGGCGGGGGAAGGTGGCAGCCTCAAGAGGGCACAGCGGGCCATTCTGGGAGAGGCTATACGGAGGCTCTTTAGCCAGGCGGTCTGGGTTTGAATACAAGCTCTGCAACTCGCTTGCTGGGTGACCTTGGGCAAGCTACTTAACCTCTCTGGGCCAGGTTTCTCATCATCAGAATGGGAATGATACAGGTACCTACCTCCTAGAGTAGTGAGGATTAAATGAATTAATATATTTAATATATTGGAGCCAGGTTCGGCACCCTGAACCTGCAAAATTCACCTTTACTCTAGCACATACCCTGGCTGTCCCACACGAAGAGGAATCTCTCAGTCGTCCCCCCAAAGCAAGCACCCGCACAGCGGGGACTTACAATGTTGGTTGAAGCGCGAGCAATGAGTGGGCGGATGGTCTGCTTCCCTCACAGAAGGCCTGGTGACACTAGCTCGGTGGCCCTACGGACAAGATGCACACACCAGTACACGCTGCTCGACGAAGCTGCCTGCCCCTTCCAGCCTCCCTTACCGGTCAGAGAGGTCACGTAGCTTTCCAAATCACACCCGACGTGCCCTTCGGAGGCTTGTCTGCACCCTGGCTGAGGGCCTCAGCTCGCCACAGAGGAAGACATCAGAGAACGTTTGGGTTCATACTCTAGGCTTCCCTTCATGAGCAGACTCAGCTTTCTCTTCTGTAAAATGGGAATACTGATCTTGCTGACTTCCCAAATGGCTGAGCTGACGGGGCAGCCCAAATATTCCATGCTGTCCCTGTTGAGAGGAGTGCTGGCCTCTGGCCTAGGCCCATATGGCCACCATATTGCCCCCCACTCAGAGAGGAGCGATGTCCCCCCTTCTTCCTGGCAGCCTCATGTAGAGGGAAAACTGGGGGCTCTTCCTTCCAGCAGACCTGAGCTCAGATCCCAGCCCACTCACTGTCGTGGAATGTTTGGAAGGTTCTCCACCCTCTGAGCAGTGCGTAGTGCCCACTGTCACTAAGGCAGCATGGGGCTAGCCTGCGGTGGGGAGACTAGAGGTGGGACTGGGTAATGGAATGTGCTGGGCCTGTTGCTGAGTGCACAGTGGGCGGCCGTCAAGGGCATGCCTCCTTTGCAGGGCTGTGTTCAGACAGGGAGGGATAGAGGATTCTAGAAGCTTGTTCAGGAGGCGGTCAGCAGGCTCGGGCCTTTGGGGCTGAAGCTGGGAAGTGACTGTCCTTGGTCAATGACCCAGTTAGCTCCAAAGTGCTCCTCCGAGCCCCAAACCCATCTGTCTGGCCCCTGTCTGAACTGGCTCTTAGCCGGTGACCTGAGCTAGCGGCAGGTCTGTGGGCGGGCAGAGTGAGCATCCTTTCTCCGGGTCCCTGGCCAGGTGGAGGCTCTCCAGGCACTTAAGTGTGCTGTCTCTGAACACGCTCTGATGTCCATCCTGGACAGGCCTGGCCACCCCAGCCCCAGTCCTCCAGCCTCCAAGCCCTGCCAGCTTTCTCAGGCCCCTGCTGCCCATCACGCTGTCCCCTCAGAAGCTCCGAGCAGGGAGGAGGCCTCTCTACCCCAAAGCCCATCTCCTGCAGTCACCGTCTGCTGAGCGAGACCACAGGTGTCACCGATGCCTTCTCAGGGACCATCTCTGTCCAGGGCCGGGTCCCGCCACGTCCTCCCCATCTGTTCCCATCTTTCCGAATGGTCCCCACGTCCTGTGGCTTCTGTCTGGAAATGTCTCGCACGTCCAGCCTCTACGGCCCAAGCCCTGGGCTGGCTGGGGCCGTCTCTCCCCCTCCGCTGCCTGCCCTGCCCTCGGAAGGCCGCCAGCCATCTCAATACACCATCCTCAACAGCCCCGTGGGCCAGGGACCTTCATGCCCCCGTTTCCAGATGACGTAACTGACGTTGGGGAGGAAAAGTCACAGCGAGACTGTGGAGGGGGTGACGCTGCTCTTTCCTGGTGTCCTCGGCCAAGGGCGGTGTGGGACGCCACAGTCCTCACTGCCAGGCTTGGAGAGCGCCCCCCGGCTGGGGTCACTTCCTGCGGCTCTGACCCCAGTCCCCCGCCCCGCTGACACTTCCAGGGTGGAGGTCAGGACAAGGTGAAAGTAAGCACTCACAGTAAGCTCCAGACACAGGACTTGGCATTTCCTGTCCCAACGTGGTGGTGGGGGGATTTGCTACTGTAACCCCCATTTGGCAGACAGGGAAACTGAGGCTCAGGAGATGAAACAAGCCACCTACCAGTGTAGGGCAGTGGCTCTGCTGAGGGCTCGGAGCCAGCCTGCCTGGGTTCAAATCCAGTTCTCCCCTTGCTAGGCTTGGGCCCTTGGGCACATTTGTTAGGCTCTCTGCTTCCACGCTTGGACAATGGGGAAGGGAATCGTGGGCCCTCCTTAGAGGGCTGTTAGGACAATGAGTGAGCAGGTGCGGAGCAGAACTGTGCCTGGCGTGTAGTAAATGCTCAATAAACATTTGCTGCTTTTATTATTGGGAGTTCCAGAACTGGGCTTAAAATCTACGGCTGAATCTAAGGCCCATCCCCTTAACCATTCCCCAGCTCTCTAAGGAAGTAAATGCTGTTTCTAGTCAACCTACTTGAATAGAGGAATAATTCTTCATTGGGGACCACCCAGCCCTCTCCTGGCTCTGGTTTGGAGGATCCTGAGCACTCACTGTCACTCACCAGAGCCGGTGGGAAGGGGGATGGGGAAGGGAGGGGGCTTGGAGGTGAGCCTGCCGGACATTTGCTTGGGAGACAAGAGTGCCCAGGCCTAGTCCTCAGGACCCTGGGGGTGTCTGGGGTGGGAGGTGGAGGTTTGGGTTTGCACCCTCTCCCTCTCAGCACCCCAAACTCCTCTGCGGCTCTGGCTTGGATCCCAACCCACCCCCTATCTCCTCCCCCTCCTCCTCTTCCTGATAGCAGCCTCGCTCCCCGCTCCCCAGAGCCTGTGGCCACTGCAGTCGCCTGGGGCCAGTTCCTGTAATTAGTGTAAGCTCAGCAGGTGGCTCCTCCACTCAGGCTCCAAGATAAGGAATGAGCCGATCATTTCCCACCCAGCAGGCATCATGGGCTATGGAGAGGGCCTCGTGGCAGCTCTGAGTCTCGCCTCCCAGCTACCCTGCTTGGGGTGCCCCAGGGACTCTGAGATCAGCGGCCTCCCTCTACGGACCTAAGCTGTCCCCTGGACTGCCACATACCCGGGGCATGTGCTGGATCTGCCTATGAGGCGCACATCTCCCCATGGCTGTCCTGCGCGCAGGCAGGCTTCTCAAAAGAGGCTCGGCAAATTGCCACCTGCTTTCTTGCCAGTGTCCTTTAGAGGCAGAGTTGTGTTTCTTCTTGTTGCTCAGGCCTATGGCAGCAACTCCAGGTCTTTGAGGAGTGCAGCTCTGCCCTCAGGCCTCGCATCCCCCATCCCCTTGGAGCCATAGACATTTCTCCTTCCCAGGTCACGAGAGGTCCTTGACTTAATTCCAATTATTGGTCCTGGGAACGTGCTCCTTTTTCTAGAGAGGAGCACCAGGCTGGGTGTCCAGAGGATAGGGTTCAGGAATCTGGTCTTAGAAAGCAGAGCTCCAGATCTCTAGAAATCCTAGGTTCTGGCCTGGCCTCATGGAAGTGAGCTCAGCTCTGTCACACGCTGTAGTCTCCTTTTCCCTGGGAGCACTGACCAGCCCGGGGTGAGCTTCTCTTCATGGGAAAGCTCGAGGAATGGGCCCCAGGAGGACTTCCCGGGGACTCGCTGCCCCGTCACATGGCAGGGGAGTGACAGAGCCAGGCTGGAGATGCCCAGATGGCTTTAAAAAGCATCTGGAATACATACGTGAGGAAAGACATATAGGTCAATGGAACAGAATACAGTCCAGAAATAAACCCTCACACTTACAGTCAATTGATTCTCGGCAAGGATGTCAACACAATTCAGTGGGGGAAAGAAGATTCTGTTCAAAAATGGCACAGAGACAACTGGACATCCACCTGTAATTGATGGAGGCAGAGGCTTCCTCCACAGCACGTACAAAAATTAACCTGAAGTGGATCATAGTTTTCTGTCTCCTCCAGCCATCCAAGATGCTGAAAGAAGGCGAAGGGGAAGAAGGTGGTTCTGGCCCCTGCCGTTGTGAAGGAGCAGGAGGCCAAGAAGGTGGTCCATCCCCTGCTTGAGAAAAGGCCCAAGAATTCTGGCATCAGACAGGACATCCAGCCCCCAAGGGACCTCACCCACCTTGTCAAATGACCACACTACATCGGGCTGCAGCGGCAAAGGGCTATTCTCTATAAATGTCTCAAAGTGCCTCCTACAATTAACCAGTTCCCCCAGGCCTTGGACCGCCAAATAGCTACTCAGCTGCTGGCCCACAAATATAAACCAGAGACAAAGCCAGACAAGAAGCAGAGATTGTTGGCCCCGGGCTGAGGAGAAAGCTGCCGGCAAAGGGGAGGTCCCCACTAAGAAGCCACCTGTCCTTCGAGCTGGGGTTAATACTGTCACCACCTTGGTGGAAAACAGGAAGGCTCAGCTGATAGTGATTGCACATGCTGTGATTCCACCGAGCTGGTTGTCTTCCTGCCCGCCCAGTGTCGTAAGATGGGGGTTCCCTACGGTATCATCAAGGGGAAGGCCGGGCTGGGGGTTCTGGTCCACAGGAAGACCTGCACCATTGTCGCCTTCACATAGGTTAACTGAAAAGGCAAAGGAGCACTGGCTAAGCTGGTGGAAGCCATCAGGACTGATTACAATGACAGATAGGATGAGATCCGCCGTCCCTGGGGAGGCAATGCCCGGTCCAAAGTCGGTGGCTCTCATTGCCAAGTTGGAAAAGGCAGAGGTGAAAGAACTGGCCACCAAACTGGGCTGAGTGGACGCTGTTGAATTTTCTGTACATAAAAGTAATAAAAAGTTCTCTTCCGGCCAGGGTCAGAAAGAAAGAAAGAAAGAAAGAAAGAAAGAAAGAAAGAAAGAAAGAAAGAAATCATAAAGCTAAATGTAAGAGTTTTAAACTATTAAAACTCTTAGAAGAAAAACAGGAGTAAATTGTGACCTTGGGTTAGGCAGAGCCTCCTCAGCTAGGACACTAAAAGCACAAGCAACCGAGAATAAATAGATGGAGTGAACTTCGTCCAAAGGAAACCCTTTCATCCTTCAAAGGACATCAGTAAGAAAGGAAAAGATAATTCACAAAAGGGGAAAAATATGCAAATGTTACATCTGATAAGGCCCTTGTATCTGAAATAAAGAAAGCGCACAGCTTAATGATGAAAAGACAAATAACCTAGTTGAAATGCGCCCACGATCTGAAGGTATTTCTGCAGAGAAGGTATCCAAATGGCTACAAAGCACATGAAAAGATGATCAACATCATTAGTCATTAGAGAAACACAAATCAAAACCGCAATGAGAACCACTTCACGTCCACCAGGACGGCTGTAATCAACAAGACAGGTAGTGGGAGCTGGTGATGATCTGGAGAGATGTGGACCCCCACGGCGCTGGAGCAAAAGTAAAATGGCACAGCTGCCTGGAAGTCAAAAGGTTAAACACAGAGTTACGATTTGGTCCAGCAATTCCACTCCCGGGTATGCACCCAAGAGAACTGAAACCATACGGTCACACAAAAACCTGTCTGTGAACATTCACGGGAGCACTATTCATAACAGCTGAAAAGTGGAGATGTCCTTCAACTGGTGACTGTATAAAAGAAATGTCATGTATCATACGATGGAATATCATTCAGCCATAAAAAAGAATGAGGGATTGATGTGTGCAAGAGTGACAAAGACCACGTATTGCATGATCCCATTTATATGAAATGTCCGGGCCAATCCATAGAGATAGAAAGTAGATTGGTAAGGGTTGCCTGGGCTTTTGACTCTGATTTTGGCTCTGGTCATGATCTCAGGGTTGTGGGATGGAGCCCTGCATTGGGCTCTGCAGCACTCAGTGTGGAGCCTGCTTGAGATTCTCTCTCTCTCTTTCCCCGTCTGCCCCTCCCCACCACTCATGTGCCCTCTCTCTCTAATAAAAAAAAAAAAAAGGAAATTATATTGGTGATTACCTTAGCCTGGGGCAAGGGGTATGGGATGGGGAGTCATTGTTAATGGGTATAGATTTTAAAAAATCTTCTAAAATTGGTTGCACAACTAAAAGTGTTTGCACAACTCTGTGAATATGCTAAAAACCATTAAATTGTATGCTTTAAATGAGTGAATTATACGTTATATGAATTATAGCTCAATAAAACAGTTAAAAAAAAAGAAAAAAAGCACCAGATGCACTTAATAAAAATTCAGTAAAACATACTGAAAAAAATAAAAAGTGTGCTATGCAAAGTTCATTAACAACTATTCTCTACAGGGGGACCTGTGTCACCGGGCCCCAGGTTTTGAAAGCATTTGGTGTGGTTTGGTGCCCTTATGGCCTTGGGTTCCAAAATTCTACCTTTAGTTGGCCACCCTCACTTGAAAGCCTTCAGAAGAGACATAGGGATCCCCAAATAGAACATTTTATTAGTGCTTGTTAGTATGTTATGACTTCTAGAAGAGCAGAATGGGTACGTGGGTAGGATGTCTTTGCTCTACCACTGGCTGGCTGGGTGTCTTAGGCAAGAAATGTACCTATCAGTTTCCTCATCTGGCAAAGAAATGGCCGTACCCATCTCACAGAGCTTTTGACATTATGGGATAAGTTAGTTTATGAAGACCTTAGCCCAGTGCATGGCATATTGGTAAATGCTCAGTGAAGGGTGCCGCATGTGCTTGGGAGTCAGATGTCAATCCTCCTCTGATGCTATTTCTTGGCTCAGCTACGGTTGTGGGTTCAAAATGTGTCTCAGAGAAAGACGTGTTGAAGTCCTAACCCCCAGCACCTGTGAATGTGATCTTATTTGGAAAAAAGGTCTTCGTACATGTGACCAAGTTCAGATGAGGTCGTACTGGATGAGGGTGTGCTTTCGTCCAATGCCTGGTGTCCTTAGAAGAGGGAGATGTGGACACAGAGACCCAGACCCACAGAGGGAGGCCGCCCCGTGAGGACAGAGGCAGAGGCTGGAGGGATGTATCTACAAGCCAAGGAAGGCCAAGGACCACCGGCCACCACCAGGAGCTGGAAGGGGCAAGGAAGGATCCTTCCCTAGAGCTTTCAGAGGGAGCGTGGCCCTGCCGACACCTCGATTTCAGACTTCTGGCCTCCAGAACTATGAGGGAATATATTTCTGTGACTTTCAGCCTCCCAGAGTGATCCTTTGTTACTGGCATCCTGGAGCACCCGGCGCCGGGGTCAGCCTGGGCTTCCGCATCTGTACCGTGAGCTAGACATCTCCCTCGATGGCACCTAAGCTCCACGAGGCGAAGACTTTCCTCGTTCTGCACTGCATCCTCCGCACCCGGAACTGTGCTTGGCCCCGGGCAGACGCTGAGTCAGGCAGTGTGGGATCAGGTGCATGAAGACCTCAAGTCCACGCACTCAGGCCTCACCTTCTCGGAGGGGCCTTGCTGAGCACCCTGTTTAAAATACCCGCCTTGCCCCAGTCTGTGCTTGCTTCTGCTTCGCTCGACCACCCTCCGACATCCACGGGCACCCGCGGTCTCCTTGTTCAGGTCTGCCTCCCTTCCTGCACGGTCCGGTCCAGGAGGGCGAGGAATTTTGTCTGGCTCATTACTGAAGCTGAATTCCAGTACCTACAACAGCGCCTGAAATATACTAGATGCTCAATAAATGTCTGTTGCATAAATGAACAAATGAAGGCTGGATGAATGAATGAATGAGATTCAGAATGCCTGCGTGTGGACATCCAAGTGACCTTCTAATCCATTTTAACAAAAAACCATTCTGATGTTGTTTTTACTAGGAAAAAAGTTCGGTACTGGACTGTCCATGTCATAAGCGGACACTGACCTGGATTTGGACTCAGGTCTGCTGGAACCCAAGGCAGGTGCTCCTTTCAGAGGGTTTGAATAGTGAGGGGCCTGGGGTCGAAGTGGATGAGCAGCCCCATGGGGCCTGGGGCACAGGAACCGTCTGAATTTTTG
This sequence comes from Halichoerus grypus, assembly GCF_964656455.1. Taxonomy (NCBI): domain Eukaryota; kingdom Metazoa; phylum Chordata; class Mammalia; order Carnivora; family Phocidae; genus Halichoerus; species Halichoerus grypus. The sequence continues at coordinate 174,420,894 of NC_135716.1, forward strand.
AGTGCCAAGTGTTCCTGGTTGGGGCTCGGTCTCACGGAGGTCCCCGCTGTCTCAGCTCTGCACAGGTCCCCCTTACCCCCATGCTCGCTTGACCTTTGCAGTACTAATAGCTTTTGTGTCAAAGGTGGAGACGTGTCCCTTGGGAGCTCAGAGATACTGTCAGGTGCACAAGCTCTGGGCTTGGGCAGACCTGGGGGGCCCCCCAGCTCTCACGTGGGGGAGCCCCTTAAACCCTTAAACCCCCTTCCCTCATCTGTGAAATAGGATGACGGGGCCTATATCTCGGGGGACACTCGTGAAGGTCGTATGATCAACAGTGCTCCGGACGCTCAGTGCACAGGGCCGGCCACACAGCCTGTGCTTGATGGAAAGTGGCCTTGATTATTCACTGTGGGTTGAAAGGGCCCCCTCGGTGGCAGGCCTGTACGGCGAAGATGGCAGAGACACCTTGCCTCTTGGTCTTCCGGCCGAACCAGGAGAGCAGCGTCTTTCGGCGTTGGCAGGGGTGGGGGTGTCTGGGCTCACATTTAATTGATTGTAACATCTCACCCTTAACATGCTCCCCGCATAACCTGCACCCCCAAGAAGAGCCTCTGCAATCCTTCCGTGACTGTGTATAATGCGTTCCTGGGGCCCAGCACGTAACTTTCAAATTGGCTTACAATTTATCTGCAGCTCGGATAAAAACATTTTAATGACTGTGTGCGGCACAAACCCTCGGTGTCACCCACGGGGCTCCCAAATGTCTTTTCCCACCACATAGCGGGGATGTTATAGGCGTGAAATTACAGCCGCTCTCACATTTTGATCTGCACCCTGAGGCCCGTGGAAACAGCACGGTAGAATGTGCTGGATGCAGATGCCGTGGTGGCAGACGGGAGGCCAGCCTCTCCCGCACAATTGCTCTGTGCTTGGGATGCGTGCGGGGCCGTGGGACGGGCCCTGCTCCTCGTCTCTCTTCCCCCCACCGTCCTAGGAAGCTTCCCTTGACCCCCAAATCGAGGAGAGGGCTATCTTGCCCCACTGTTGGTGGCCATGGTCCTTAGGGTCCGTTGTCGCTCAAAGGAGACCCCAGCTTTCAATGGCCTCCACTTGCTTGGAGGGAGGGTGTTGGTGAGTGCACGTGCGTGCGTGAGTGCGTGTGTATGACGAGGGTCTATGTGTATGACGAGGGTCTATACCATGTCACCGGCCAAGGCAAGGAGCTGACTGTAGTGCTTGACACCTGCCCTGAAATATATTTAAAGGGGTGGGTCAGGGAGGGGAAGGCAGAGTCACCCAATTTTCAAGTCTTTCTAATTGAGCCCGATGTGTAACCGACATGATCCGTATTTGTCGTGAGAGATACCATTTACTGAGCACTCGGAAGGTGCCAGGCGCTGGGCTCAGGGCACTCTGTCCTGGAGATCATCTCACTGAATGGCCCCACCTTACCTGAGCCACTTCCTTCTCCGAGCCTGGGTCTGGGTGACAGGTGCAGTGCGGTCTCAGCCTATGGAACCTCTTGGCCGCCTCATCTGGGCTAGGAGCTTTGCAAACATCATTCATTCATTCATTCATTCATTCATTTAAAGATTTATTTATTTATTATTTTAGAGAGAGAGAGTGCAAGGGGGTGGGGCAGGGGGGGGGAATCTCCAGCAGACTCACTGCTGAGCACAGAGCTGGATTCGAGGCTCCCACAACCCTGAGATCATGACCTGAGCCAAAGCTCTGAGTCGGACACCTAACCAACTGAGCCACCCAGGAGTCCTGCAAACTTTATTTAAATAAAAAAAAAAAAAACCTTACAACTACTCTAGGGGGTAGCCACCCTTGTCCCTATTTTATAGATGGGAAACTGAGGCCCAGAGAGGCTAATGAACACAATGATGGATCTGGGATTCAGCCTAAAACCTGCGTGTCCTAATGCTGTATAACAAGGATTATAACATCTCCTGGCTCACAGGGCTGTCGCCAGGATTCCACAACATAATGCACACGAAGCCCGAAGCTCATGCACTATAGGCACAGGCTAGGGACGGACAGCGGCTGTGTTGTTGGCTCAGCTGCAGCCTTAGTGAGCATGGGGGGACCTGCCCCATCAGGAGACAGCTGGGCCAGGGCCACCAATAGCAAGCACAATGACCTCTATGCAGTGGGTCCGTCAGAGGGTTGACCAAGGTGAGTGCTATTTCAGTAAGAATCCTGCCCACGGACACCCTGAATTTCCAGAGGTCAGAGTCTGGGGCCACTGGGGGGTCTGCCCCTCCCGGGTCTCCCCAACAGCCTCAGCCTCCTGCTCAGTAACTGGGATCTCATCAGCTGTCTGCCCCATCCCACATGGCTGTTACCTTCTGTCGGGGGGAGCCCAGAGGTTCACAGTTCCTTGCTGCCCAGACAGCGAGACCGGAGGAGAAAAGTCTCCGCCAGCCGTGGCACGGGCGGAGAGAAAAGCCAGACCTGCCAGGAGCACACTGCCTTGCTCAGCCAGGACCATCAGGCCAGCCGAGCAGTTCTGGTCTGTCCCACCAGATCTCTCTGCACCTTAGGTTCCTTGCTTAGCAGGTGGGATAATGGACTTAACAGATGTCAGAGCTAGGAGGGCTTAGGAGCATCTGGTTACACGTCCTCCTGGTGTATGGAGGAGAAGACAGGCCATGGAGGGAGAGCAACATGCTCAGGGAGCTTTGGTGAATTAAGGAGAAGTGCGGGCCTCCTGGAGGAGGGGGCTTTTGAGGACCCTGTCCTTGCTCACATAGAGAGAAGCCTCAGCTGGAGTGTCTCTACTGTTTCCAGGGGTGCAACAGCCGGTGTGAGAGAGGCAAGATGCCTGGCTTCCGGCCCCAACACTGGACTGCCATCACAGGACGGTTTTGTGATCCTGGCTGTGTGACCTTAGGTAGGCTGCTTGCTTTCTCTGTCCCTCCATATCTGTGTCTGCAGAATGGGACCAATAGTACTAGTGTCTACCCTCGGGTGGGTTGTGAGGACTGAATGACATAACATGGAAAGCACAGCCAGAAGCCTCTAAGGGACCCTCCTTGGGTCCTCCCCCTAAACTAGCTGCCACCCCACCTGCAGCCACTCTATCCTGTTACCTGCCTGATTTTCTGCCCAGGATTTGGCACTGTCCACAGTTCTCTCTTAGGCATCTGTGTGGGTTTTATGCTTGGCTCATGCACAGGATACAACTCCCCAAGGACCTTGTCCTATTGAAGGAGTGTGTCCATTACCTAGCGCATAGTAGGTGCTCAAGAAATATCTGATGGATGGATGATTACGTACATGTCCCTCATCAGACTGGGAGCCCCTCAATGGTGCACACTGAGTTTTGTTCTTCACCAGATTCCAAGGGCTGACTAGCCCAGGGCCGGGCACCTACAAGCCTCCTTCAGTGAAGGGACGACTGCAAGAGGGAGGTTTTCCTGGCACACTCACCTCCCCGCCGCGGCCCATCCCCCAGGAAGCCACGAAGCCAGAACACACCATGTGCTGCCGCTGCGGGAATCAATGTCCCTCTGGAGGTCTGGCCTTTGGAGGTTTTCAATTTCCCTAGAAGCGGAGGCTTTCCACAGGGCCTTTATGCTTTCATTGATTGCCTGACTATGACAAACTTTGTTTCCCTGGTAAATATCATTTGATAAGAAAATCAGAGAACGCTGGAGCCCGGAGTCGGGGCCAAGTCCCTAGAATTCTGGCAGCAGAATTGGAGAACGTGCCCGAGGAGAACGTCAGCACCGACAGAGGCTGCTGAGATCGCTGGGAGCAAGGCCTTTGTTTGACAAATGGAGAAACCGAGGCTGGGGCGGGGACACAGCCAGCCAGAGACAGGCACTAGCATAACTATCCCCATCTTGCAGATGGAGAAACGGAGGCACAGATACAGGGTCAGACCCCAGGACGCTCTGACACCGAGTCCAGTGCACGTTCTTACCGATCACCTGATGCTTCCATGTCCCAGGAAAGGCCGGGGGAGATTCAGGGTCAGAATCACTCTCTGCAGCCCATATGCATCACCTCCCGCAGGGAGGCTCCCAGATTATCCTGCCCCCAGGGGGGGACCTGCCCCACGGGCACTTCTATGAACGTGGCTCTTGGCTTCAGCCTTGAAAGGTGCTCCCACAGCTGCCTCCATACTGCCCAGCTCCTCCCTCCCTGTGTCCTCACTGGGTCACAGGGCCCAGAGCTGGGGGTCCTGCATCCCACCCCTGCCTTACAGAAGTGGACACTGAGGTCTGCTGCTCCCCTGGGAAGCCCTCATTCTGCTGTCAGCTCCTCATTTGTCCCAGTCAAGGTGTCAGAGCCCCTCCAAAGTGCCCAGGCCATGAGGATCCAGGGACAAGGCCTGGCCCTGCCTTGTCCTGGGAGGAGGAGGGCTTCCTGGGAGGAGAAGGGCTTCCTGGGAGGAAACCCTTGGGTGGTAAGGCCACAACTGTCCTACTTCAGCAGGGCCAGTCTCCTCGCTCCTTGAAGGCAAGAGTGGGAAAGAAGAGGGTTCACGGCCTCCCAGCAGACGTTTTGGCAGGTGGTTCCCAAGACAGCCCCTCTGTGCATGGCGCACACGCATGCACGCAGCTCCTCGCTGGGACCCTGGGGCCAGGGGCCTTGCACTCACCCATGACGTTGAGGAAGATGTTGCCCGATGCCAGGACCACCTTCTCTCTTGTGGCGCGGTCGTAGATGCCCACGTGGCATTCGTAGGGACCATTGTCTGAGATGCGGACCTCGGGCAGCCTGGGGGGAAGCAGAGGGGCAGGATGAAGGCCCATCATAGGGCCCTGGAAAGCGCAGTCCCTCATCACCCCGAAAACAACCTCCAAGCCCCACTGTTCAGCCTTTGTTCAACAGACGATTCTGGATCGACTACGTGCTCCTGTGCTATGCTGGGAGGGGGAGGGGCAGCAACATTTATGGAGCACCGACTGTATGCCAGGCCCTGTGTGCGGCGCTTCAGGAGGTGAGGGTGTGGGGGCTGTGTGTCCAACCAGAGTTATATCTGTGCTCCTTTCAGTTTCCGTGCGCTGCGGGTGGTAAACGGTGCCCGCACTTAGAGGACCCCGGGTATGACCGGGGTAAGAGGCATCTGACGTGTGGCACAGGCTCAAAGCTGTGCCCTAGCGCGTCACCTCATTCTGCCCTCCACATAGGATCACTATTCCCACCTCGTAAACATGGAAACTGAGGCTCTAGAGGAGGCACAGATGTCCCCCCGCCCACCACCACCAATATGGCTAATAAGAGCCAGGATGGGAATTTAAATTCATCTTTAGGCAACTGCTTTGCTGTCCCTTTGGGTCCAGCCTTGGGGGATTGAGAAGAAACAGTAAACTTCTCACCTCCAAGGAGCCCCTGTCCCAGTGGATCAACACCTCCCATCCTTAAGGGTGAGCCTTTCCGAGCACAAAGCAGGGAGCAGCTGGCTCTGCCTGGGGTCCTCAGGAAGGAGCTGTGGCCTGGAGGGATGGGGGCTAGGCCACTGCTCCATCAGGGAAATCTCTAGGTCCTCTGGCAAGTTCCAACCTTCCCTGTGCTTAATCATGTTGCCAAAGGGGAGCCTCTTCTGGCCACAACTTAAAGGCAGTGGGGTCTCTGTGTTTGGGTCTCTGGTTGTAACACCACAGCACAAAACAGGAAGAAGCTCACGGTCATAGTCACGGTCATGAAGCCCTGTCCACCACACAGACCCTTTAGTCCGATCAGAGAGCGCGGTAGGGGAAGGAGAGGGCAGTGGTGAAGGGCACAGGCTCTGGGTGTGGGTCAAGCCCTGCGCCCCTGAGGAGGGAGGTTCCTTAGATCTAGCTCTCTGTTGCCACCTCCTCATGGACATGTTGGCTCTCTACTCACCTAAGCCACCCACTCCCATCAGCTTCTGCTGTGCTCTCCAACCTCAGATTCACTCTCTCCTCTCATGTCCACTGCCCCCTTCTTTGTCTCCCAGCTCTGTTCCCTCCTGACTCGGTGCCCTCCACCTCCCTCCTGACTCGGTGCCCCCCACCTCCCTCCTGACTCAGTGTCCCCCACCTCCCTCCTGACTCAGTGCTCCCCACACCTGGGCTCTCAGCTTGCGTTCTACCGCTGCTGGCTCAGAACAGAGCCAACACACATTAGCATAAACAAACACCTTCATTTACATAGAATACGCAGAGGTTGACATCTGGTCTACCGACTGTCATAAAAGGACTGGGAGAACGGGAGATTTTCATCAGGGAAACTTTGTGGGGAAGAGGCTGCTTTCCTCCCTTCCCCACCCTCAGGGGAGCACCCTGTCAGCGGGAACAGCAGGGGACTGGCTCCCCTTGGGAGCTATTCTGTTTGCTTGTAACTCAGCTAGGCTGGAAAAACAGCCCCTCTACCGGACACTGTTGCTGAGTGACAGTCGCCTAGAGTGACATATTTAGGTGACACTCGTAGGTATCGGTTATACAGTAAGTGAGTTGTGCAGGTGACATGTGCGCAGGCGACATACCCCTACAGAAACAGGCTCAGGAGACACGTGTAGCTGGCAGCCACCCAGGGGATGTAATGAGGTAATGGTGACAGGGTTGGCACCCAGGTGGAAACGCGCAGGTAACTGCCATGTGGGTGATAAATGCAGAGGTGTTTAGGTGACAGCAACACAGGTGACATGTTTAGGCCATTGCTACACTGATGACATGCTCAGGGGACAGTAACATAAGCAGTATGTTTGGGCGACTCCTGTCGGTGACACAGTGCAGGTGATAGAAGGTGGCTCAGGGGACACTTGGATTGGTGACTTGTGAAGAAGACAGCTTCCCCGCTTAGGACTCTACAGACTCAGGTGTTCCTTCACTGGGCTCCCTAGCTCCACCAATGGTCCCAGACCCTCTCGTGGGCACCATGCTCCATCTCCCCGACCACACTCAGTGGCCAAGTCCTGGGTGCTCCACCTCCCAAATACATCCTGCCCTATATCCACTTCCCTCCTCCCCCCCCACCCCCCCGCCCACCTTTTCTCACTTGGAATGTGGGCAGAATGTTAACTGGGTTTCCTGTCCCTGCTAATCTCCCTCTGGATCCATCCTGCAGATAGAACCCAGATCTTTTCAAATGCAAACAGAATTGACGGCACTTCCCTACTAAAGCCCTGTAGAGACTTCTCTCTGCTCTCAAAGATTAAGACCGGAGTCCTTATCTTGGCCAACCTGGTTGCTTCCTGCCACATCTCCAGCGCCTCTTAGCCTTGCCCTCCTCCAGCTACAACGGTGTTCTTTCCATTCCTCTCATTGCCAAATGCCTTCTTAAAAGATAAACTTAATTTTGGAATCATTTTAGATTTACAGAAAAGTTGCACAGAGAATAGAGCATTCCCATACATCCCTCACCCAACTTCCCTCATGAACATCTTACACGACCGTGGTACAGTTGTCAGACGAAGAAGCCAATGTTGATACATCACTATTAACTCAAGTCCAGACTTTTTCTGGATTTCCCCAGTTTTTCCACTAATGTCCCTTTTCTGTTCCAGAATCCCATCCAGGACACCTCAGAGGTGACACAGGTTGCATTTAGCCCAGTGCCTTGATTCAGCACTTTTGCTTGCAATATTCTGTTCCAGGGAATGTTGTGTTTTCTTCCCCTGGCTGCATCCTTCAAGTTACAAAAGATTGGTCACTTTCTCAGGACCAGGTGAGTGTGGTGGTTGGATGGCATTAATGGCCCTGCTTAATAGCCTCCCTGCATCCATGCCTCTGGCAATTGCCTTACAGTTCCTCCCATCTAAGGGTGGAATCTCTTTCCCATTCTTGGCCTTGTGACTTGTTTTGACCAATAGGATGTGTAAGAGTGATGGTGTGCAAATTCCAAGCCGAAGTCTCAAAAGAACTCTCTCTCTCTCTCTCTGTACCCCCCTGCCACTCTCTCCCCCCTCTCACTCCCGCTTCCTCCCTGAGAACAAACCTCTGATATGGACAAGAGCACACAGACATGGAGAGAGGCCCCAGCTGGCCCAGCCATGCCAGTCAAGGTCAAACGCAAGAGTGAGCCTAGCCAACCCCTAGACTCATGAGCAATAATTCATGGACATTGCTTTAGGCCATCCAGGTTTGGGATGGCTCATTATGCAGCAATAGCGAACTGATACAGCAGTACTTGGCTAAACTGTTGCTTGATGACTTATGTCCGTGACTCTCGAACACCCTCCTCCCCTGCCACACACCGTAAGCTCGGGGAAGGCGGGTCTGCCCCTGTCTGGTTTACTGGCATGTCCCACGACCATGCATGGTGCTTGCCATCATGGTAGGTACTCATCAACATTCAGTACATGGGCAGCAACCTTCCAGGAGGCCGTGGAGTGAGCACGGAGAATGCTGTCTCCCTCTGTGCCGGAAAGCAGGTGCAGAGTCTCATTCTTACCTGCAGACCCAACAGTTTCCAGGGCACAGCTTTGCTTTGGACCAAACACCTCATCTGACCTTGTGCGCTCAGTGCTAGCCTTCTAAAGTAGATCAAGTGGCCCCAAGATCTCTCCCTAGATCTGAGTGGCATTGAACTGCATGCTGGATAAAAGGCCTTGCACAGATAGCCGGGCCCTGAGGGGGCTGGGGCAAGAAGACCAACTCTCATCAGCAATAGGCTCCGATTAATAAACTATTAATAACTGCAAAGGTTTCTGGCAAAATCAGTGTAGTGCAGTTTAGTGGTTGGAGCTTACCCACACTGACAGAGGCTCTGAAGGGCATGTAATTGTGTTTTTGAAAAACTGGACACAGAGATAGTGGGGGGCGCCTCTGGCTGTCCCCACGGCCCCCGTGGCTCAGGTTAGGCCGTGCAAGGGCTGGTCACTGGGGTTTCTGCCAGGCTCAGGGCCAGCACAAGTGTGTAGGCCTACTCTGCGCCATGCCCCATGCTGAGTCTTGGGGGTGAGGGGCCGATACAGAGATGCCAAGGACTTGGTGCCTGCCCCCGTGCCTTTGCCCAGGCATCAGCTCCTGGGATCTTCCTTCACCAACTGGCAGGTGAGTTTGAGCGCTCTGGTACCGGAATTCGCCTCCACTGCTCTAGAGCGTATTTCTATTCTGAGCCCCACCACTATCTAGGTAATGAGAGCCATCTGCTTCCTCCCTGCTGAGAGAAACAGGATAGCCTTTTATTTTCCTAAATTCCCTTCCTCCAGCTTCTGGTGGGCCCCCTTAATTCCGCTGACTGCAGTCCCCCGAGCGAGTTGTGTTCACATTCTCCACACCTGACCCGACTTCATAGCCTCCGCTCACCTCTCCTTTCGTGGCTTTGTCTCTCCATTGGGAAGAGTCCTAGATTCGCACAGAATGGAGGTGGTGGACTTGGGAATAGGGGGCAGGACAGGGAGGACACAGAATGCATCTTTGAGTTTCCCTTGCTGTATCGTTAGGGAATCAGGTGATCCAGTGAGTGACATGTGCAGATATCAGAAGCCTAAATGAATGAACAAGACAAGTGCACTCAGAACAGAGCCTGGTGTGGGGTAGGCGCTTGTCAGAATCTTCCCCCTACACGATTACACAATTACATTTTTAAACAAACTATTAAGTGCCGAGGAGACACCAGGCACTGTCTGAAGTGTCAAGTATGTAGCCAAGAAGACAGGGCAACACTTTTCAATAGCAACACTGTAACACTACAAAACATCCTTTCTATCCAGTCTGCCTATATGTCTCCCCACTTCTTGGAAGAAGTCGGCTGGACATCAGTTAAGTTGTCCTAGGATCAAGGTCATCATGACGAACATCAGTCTCATCCTGCCAGGTCTTAGGGCTAGCGCAATGTGTTAGGTCTGATGGCACCTCTATTACATATGGGTCTCCTGGGATCCTCGTCTCTTAAAAAAATTTTTTTGTTGTTTATAACTTTATTGAGGTATGATTGACAAACAATGAACTGTGCACAAAGTTTACACATTTGATGGCTTTTGACATATGGAGACACCATTGAAACCCATTGCCACAATCAAGCTAATGAACATATCTGTCACCCCCCCCCGCCCCAAGTTTCCTGGTGTCCATTTGTAATCCCCCGGCCCCCCAACCCCAGGCAACCACTGATCTGCTTTCTGTTCCTGTAGATCACGTTTCCTAGGGTTTCAGGTAAAGTGATTTCCTCTATGAGAAAAGTATGCATCGCATTTGTGTAGATGCTTCTGACCCTCTTTCCTTCTAATCTCTCAGGAGAGCGGAGGTTGCAGGATAGGTGACAGACACCTGCTCTTTCCCTTCTCTCCCCTCTGCCCATTCTGTTCTGCCCGCAACCTCTCCACCTGTATTTCTTCTTGCCACCTCTCCCTGCTGGAGGCCCCTCTAGGTTATCCCCTCCCTACCCTGCTGCCAGAGTGATCTTATCACAGTGCGATCTGGAGGGTCTTTTTCCAACTTTGAACCTTCCCTGGGCTTCCATCCACTGGAGGATCAAGCCCAAACTCAGTGAGACTGAGACCATCTCTGATCTGGACCCAGAAAGGAAGGAGGAAGGGATGGAGGGAAGAAAGAGGCGTGTGGCTTCACATCTTTTGCCAAAATTCAACAATTAAATAAGAAGACTTGTCAGGACCAAACTTTTATAATCTACCCTATTTAAAAAGCATTTTGTAATTCAGATGTCTTCATTTATATACACAGTGTCTCATTCTGGGCTAGTGGAGAAGATTCAGGTAGCAACTGGTCCTTTGAGGCTTTGCTTTAATGAAGAGAGGAGAGATCCTTTTCATTTGTGTAACCATTGTTTGCATGGAAATGGAGCTTGTGGGGGGCTGGGAAATAGTTCCTTCTTGCAAGTAGGTTAAACACACCCCCTGCAATCTTTTTAGCCTAGTGCCTGCCTCAGCTCTGCTCCCTGTCATCCCTGCTGGAAAGATCTCAAGTGGGAAGTAATGAAGTTTTACTGTTCGTGCATCTGCCATGCCTCCCGGATTGGCTGCACAGCCCCCGAGGCCCAGACCTTTTCTCTCCCTCCCTTAAATACCTGCTTACTCTCCAAGTCCACGGTCGTGCTCCTGCAATGCTGGGGGTAACTATTGCAGAATGCCCGCTCCATCTCTGCGGAGCCTTGAGGCAGGGCTAATAAAAATGGCCATAAACTCTCTGGCTGCCATGGGTGCTATTGGGATGTCTGCTAATAAGACCCTTGGAGAAGGTCTGCCGCTCTCTGGGAAAGGCGGGGCAGGAATTGACCCCGCCCCTCCCCTCACACCTGAGCCATTTGCAGAGCCTGGCTGGGAGCCCGTGGGCAGCTCAGGTCTGTTTGTTTGGCCCAGTGGCCCAGGTGTGCACTTGCTCAGCCGGCTCCAGCTGCTCCCCCTTCCCAGCTGCCCTCACTGCTTCTGACGTTCCCCTCACAGCCCTGGTGGCATGAACCCCGCAGGACTAGGAAACGGACTGGCTACCGGAGATAGCATTTGTGGCAACTGGCAGATGTGGGAAAGCAGCCCGGGACAGGTGAGAAAGGGCCTTGTCTTGGGATGGGATCCTCTACCGGAGACTCTGGGAGGGTGCAGGGGTACAGACCTCAAACTTCAATGTACTCAATCCTCCAGGGTCTGGTTGAAATGCAGATTCTAGTAGGTCTGCTCGGGGCCTGAGAACTTCTAATAAGCTCCCAGGTGATGCTGTTGCTACTGACCAGCAAACCCCAAGTCTCGGGTTCTCAGTCCTTCTCCCTCCCCTGTGGGTCCATCCATCTGTTTGACCCTGCCCTCTCCCCCCAGACACACTGGGTGGTCCCCTCCCCTTGGCTTCACCAAACCCCAAATATCAGATGTGGAGCTTGGAAGGCCTTGACACATGTGTGTTTCTCGTGAGTACTGTTGAGTAGAAATTATTGGAGGAGAGGTTTTGCCACTCCACATGGCTCTTTAAACCAGCAGGGACTGCCAGAAAGCTGGCCACACACGGAGCATGGCCTCCATCCCTCTCATTCTGCTCTGACTCGGTGCTGAATCTCTCTCTGCCCTCCTGAGCCAGACCCTGCACCTGCTCCCTGTCTTCCAGCTTCTGAAAGGGATGATGCATTCTCAATCTTTCCTGGTCCCCTGGGGGTGAGACTAAGCTCAAGCTCACCCCGGAAAGTGGAACCCAGACCCTAGACTGAGATCAAGGGCAAGTGGAGTCTTGTTCTACTTGGTGGGAACTTGGCTAATGTGATAAGCCCTGAGCCACCCATCCTGAATACATTCCTAGGGAAGCTGCCTGGGGAGAGAGAAGTTTCAACCCCAAAGGGATGGGGATGGAACATTCTGAAACCCAGAAATAATTCCCTCGCCTCCTTTTGGTTAATTCCTGGAGTTTCTCTTCCAGCGAGCCTTTGACAGGAGCAGACTGGGGAGATGTTGCCCCTGGGCAGGTGTGGAGCTGCGGGGACTGCATACACAGAGACGCTGGTGGAGGAAGGAGACTCTCCCTTAAGCTAAGGGACTCGTCCTGTGAACATGGATGCACGTAGAGGAGGCTGGGAGCTTTGCTCCTTTAATATCAGATTTCCCAATCCAGCCTGGTCGCTTAACCAGGGTGACCAGCTAGTCCTGGTTTGTCCAAGACTTTGCCTGTTTTAGCACTGACATTCCCTTGCTCTAGAAACCCTTCAGCTCCAGGCAAATCAGGCTGCTGGTCACCTTCTATTTGACAAATGAGAAAACTAAAGAGAGAGGAGAGATCTGCCCTAGGCCAGACAGCAGTCAGCGGCAGATCAAGGATAGAGAGGCCAGGCTACCTGTGCTGGCTGGTCCAGAGAGGGACCTGGGCAACAGGCCACAGACGGCCCCCTGCATGGTGGCTTGAGGATTGTAATAACATTACAGACCCCTCACTCAGGGCCCATAGGGGCGGCTCCTGAACTGTGGTTGCTTTGAGCCAGAAGCCTCAGTGAGTTGGGAGCTCCACGAGCCCGAACTACCTGGTGCTCTTTTCACAACACAAAGCTGGAGAGTTTGGGTCCAACTTCTCCTGCCCCCAACCAAGCAGGAGAAGGACGCGTCAGAATTGCTCCTTGGAGCCAGAAGCCCACAGCCACCCTCCATCCCCTTACAGCCACTCCCCCCCACACACACTGGGGAGCCGGTCGAGGGTCTGGCAAGCCTAAATGTGGTGGGCTCCCCTGAGAACATTTGAGCGGCACCACTTAGGAGTGAACAGGCTGTCTCGAACTGGGGGCCTCAGGGACCAGGTGGGGGGAGAGAGGGAGCTCTGGGCAGGGGGTCTGGGGCTGCCAGAAAAGCCCGTTAGCTAAGGGCCTAGCCCCTCCCTTGGCACCAAGAATTTCATTACCTTCTTCCTTGTGTGTTTTCCCTTTCTTTCCAGAAACTGCCTGAACTCTTTTTTTTTTTTCCCAGAGCCTTTGAAAAGCCATTAGCGATTTTCATCCCCCTTTCAATCTGAAAATGGTTTCCATCATAAAACCTCTCAGTGGGTGCAAAACATCTGTGGCTTCCAATCAAATGCAGGGCTGCTAGGGAGGGATAATGGGGAGGGGTGGCAAAGGAGTGAGAGAAGTTCCAGAACATTCCACTCCCCTCCTGCCCTGCCCCCGGCTTCCCTCCACAGTCTGGGGAGTCTGGACCCACCTCAGGCCCTGCCTGGCCCCAGACTTTGTGGGTTGGCAATTTTGGCTGTGAACATTTAAGGCGGTATAAGTGAGACCCAAGTGGCTCTGGGTCTCTGGCCAGCCCCTCATTCTAGCAACAGCGGATGGGGAGGACCCAGATGAGGCCCCATTCTGCCCCTGTATTGCCTTTCCAAGGGAAGGGGCTTATCTCCCACTGGCCCACCCCTGAGCTACAGCCTCCTACATTCTAGAATTTCATTCCCTTCCTCTTAGACGGCAAGGTGCTGGGCGCTCATGCCAGTCCAGCTCAGGCCTCTAGGTCTGTGTGACCTCAGACAGGTCACTACCCTCTTCTGCATCTGGGTTGTAGGGAGCCTTTGTTCTGAGGCTCAAAGGGGGTGACCGTGGAAGGCCCCTCATTCCTGCCCAGAGGAGTGTTCCAGAGATGGCAGCTGTGATTTCCCAGTGGACACACTGGAAGTGACCTGTTTCCGAGGTGGGAAAAGGCCTCTCAGGAATCAGATTTTATCTTCCAGTGATGCATTCTCAAACAAAAGTCCACAGAGCCTAACCTGGGATCCCTAGACCACCCATACCTGGGGAGTTAGTAACTGGGACCCTGGATGCTGACAGATCTGGGCTCACTGGCCCCTGCCGCTCTGGCCTCCTTGACACCCGGTTGGTGGAAGGTGGGGGGGGCCGCTGCACCATCCATCCTGGCCTTTCTCACCCTGTTCGGCTGCTACCGGGAGCTTCAGCCAGAAGCCCACTATCATCCTCCCTCCCGCTCTGTCCACCCCATTTTCCTGACTCTCTGGTCAGCTGCCTGCTCCTCCCCAGCCCTCCCCTTCTGACCCTCCCCTCCACTCTCCCTCCCCTTCCTCGCCTGGCCTCTCCTCCCCAACCTCTTGCTGCTGCCATGGAAACCACTTCTTCCTCCAAGTCCTGATTGATCCGTTTCTCGTGGTCAGCATGCTCAGCGCAGGGTCTGCCTGAGGAGGCAGGCAGAGGTGGGAGGGCCAAAAGGTTCTCGATGTTCCTTCCACCTGTCTTCCCCCCACGCCCTCCCAGGGCCAGCAGGCATAGGGCATGGGACAGGTGCCGCCTGGAAAGACACTGGACGGTGGGGAACGAGAAACCAGGCAGTGGGCCAAAGGGACCTCAGACAAAGGAAGTGGGGTGGCGAGCAGCTAGAAGTGAGGCAGAAGGCTGGGGGCACATGGTTGTACCCGCTGCCTCCTTTTTATCCCTGTGAATGCTTCACTTTTTAGCAGAAATCTCTGCCTCTGTCTTTGCCACTCTACTTGATGGTGGTGAGAGTCAGCATCAGGAGGACCCCGAGCGTCTTGGAATCAAGTCGGCCCTCAGCAGGAGCGGGAAGGCGTGGAAGGTGGCCATTCCAGGGCTCTGTGCATTGTCTGGCACCAGTGATCGCTCTGGTCTTGTTCGATGAGCACAGCTGCACCCCAGGGACTGAGGGATTCTAGGGAACCACGCATGCCTCGTCCATCTCTGCACATCAGTGGTTCATTGAGCACCTACTGTGTGTAAGACCCAGTGCTGGCCACTTTGAACCCTGATCTCTTTCAACCCTCACAGAAGCCCTCCGAAATAAGATAATAATAGTAATAGTAATAATAGAGTTTCCTGTGTGCCCGGTACTCCCGGTTTTATCATGCTGAAGTTGAGTGATGTGGGACAAGTTAGTCAGTATCTGTGCCTCAGTTTCCCCATCTGTAAAGCTCAATCCTCACAACAACCCCGTGAGGTAGGTATTAGTAGCATCATCCCAATTTCACAGATAAGGAAACTGAGGCATGGGGATGTTGTTTAGCACTCGCTGATGCTCACTCAGCCGGAAGATGTCAGCTGGGGCTCGCACTCTCACAGTGGGGCCCCAGAGTCGATGCCCTGAAGCCCCAAGCTCATTGTCTTTTGAGGTGGGAGTGAGTGACACAGGCTTCTGCAAGGTCACCAGCCAGGGGCAGGGCAGAAGCAAACTCCTGCAGCCTGGAAAGAGAGGTGAGGGAGGAGCAGGATGAGTGGGTGCTCCGAAGAAAACAAGGCAGCCGACTACGGCTTAGAGCAATGGGTTTGGCTCCGGGCCTCCTGCTGGTGAGGCAGCTCACGGCCTGGCTGTGCCTTCTGGGGACCGAGAGCAGACCCCTTCGTCTGCAGGGACCCCATTTTTCCTGGAAGCAGACTCCAACAAGAACCCATCACATGGGTCCCTCTACTATGGGACCGGAGTGGCCCAGAACCCAATCTCTTCAACCACAGTTTGACAAAAGGATCAGAAAAGAGGCTCAGAGGCATGGTTCTTGACCCCGAGACAAGCAGGCGGCCCACCAAAGCACTGTAATTCAGAGAGGCTTTGTCGGCCAGGGCCTGAGCCAGCCGGGCCCTCTGGTGTGGCTGTCAATCAGGCCAGCCTCCTGCAGGGAGCCAACTGGGGGAGATGTCCTCAGAGTCCGAGAGGGACACGGCAGCCAGCCGACGTTCTATCATTTAGGACCTGCAAAATGACAAACCTCTTAGCAGATTAGGAAACTGAGGCCCAGACAGGCCAAGCAATTTGTTGAAGGTCACACAGCGGATGCCAGGAAGAGCTGGGGCCGGAGTGCAGATCTGTCAGGCTCCGAGAGTCCAGCAAGAGGACAAAACATGAGAGAGTGGCCCGCAGTTCCCTCTTTCCTCTGGGATGGCCCCAGGGTTGCTCAGAGCAGGACCAATTACCCTGGTTGAGTAAAGCAAACCTTAACTTTCCCTGCAAACCTGCAGCTGGGCCTGGGGCCTCGAGGGAGGGATGATCCCAACCAGGTCAGCTAATGGGTGACCCGGGGCCGAACCCGATTCCTGCTGTTTCATCAAAGCTGAGCTAAAAACAGCCTTGCTTTGGCAGTGGAAAATTGAAACTCCCAGCTTCCTCTTAAGGCTCTTAAACAGGTCAGCCCACCAAAAAACCCAATCCTTCAATCTGGGTTCTCTTAAAAAGTAGGGCAGGCCAATTATGTTTTACTGTCCTGAGCCATGTGGGGCTGAGTGTGCGGAAGGTCAGGCCAGGGTGCCTGGGGCTGCCGGCAGATGGGAGACAGAGGAGCCAGTCAGCCTCTCCCATCAGCCTCTTTGTCAAAACAAAATTAAAACGCCCAGACTCTTGCTGGCACCGAGATCCCATCCAAGGTAATAGGTATTTATCTTAGCGGGTTCGTTTTGGGCTCGATGCCACAGGGATGTGGAAACTGGTAGGTATCTTGTTCCCTGCTCTGTCTCTCACCCCAGAGCCGTGCCTCGCACAGAGAAGACATTCTAGAACTATCTGTTCATTCAGACCTTCATTCAGTGTATGTTTACAGAGTACCTACTATGTGTCAGGGCCTGTCTGAGGTGCCAGGGTACGGCTGTGAACAATACAGACAAAAATCAGTCTTCATGACGCTGATGTTCTAGATGAGGGAGGCCAGAGACAAAGCAAGCTTAAAAAAAAATAGCATGTCGGTGGTTATAGATGTATGAAATAAAGACAGGACAGGAATAGAGCATGCTGGGAGTGGAAGTAGGGGTTTAAATTTTAAATGTTAAATTGCAGGGTGGTCAGGGGGAGGGGACACTTGAGCAGAGCCTGAAGGAGGGGAGTGAGCGAACCATGTGGACATCTGGGGGAAGAATGGAAGTGGCTGACAACCGCTGAACTGACATTAAGCACCACAAATTTTGCTGGGCATGTTTACGTCCATCATTTCCTTGTGAATTCCTTGGACCGACTTTATGAGATGAACAACGGTATGTAAATTACCAATGAAGTAACAGAAGCTCAGAGACAAAGTCAAAGACAAAGTCTCCTCTTCACAGGCTTACCTTCTGTGTAAGGAAGTTAAACAATTTGACAGCTACTCTCTTTCCATAGTAATGGAACCCCTGATAGCCCCACACACGGCTGCCTGAAATAAAGACTACATTTCCCAGCCACCCCCAGAGCAGGTGTGGTCATGTGACTATATTCTGACCAATGGGATGGGAATAGAGGTATTATGTACAACTTCCTGAAGGATCCTCAAGGGAGGGGGGGTGTGTCCTTCTCCTTCCCCTTCCTGGTCCTCCTGGCTGGAATGTAGTCCCTAGAGCTGGAGCTGGAGCAGCCTTCTTGGACTCTGAGGTGCCCTTGAGAATGGAGGCCATGCACAGTGGAGCTTCAGGAGTGAAGGAGCCTGAATCCCTGACACCCTGGAACAGCCCACATGCTCTGGACAGGCTACATGGGCTCTCAGAAAAAAAAAGAAACTTTTATCTAGTTGAAGACACACTTACTTTGGGTTTTTGTTACATGTAGCCCAAACGAATACTAACTGATACAGTTGCAGACAATAGAAAGCTGGTGGGCCATGGGGAATGGAGAAATGATTCCCTCCCGTAAATCCAGCCACCACTGATGGCAGTAGATTGCTGTAATTTGGGAATAACCGGTAAAAAGGCCACATCATCCGCTTTTTAAAGAAAAGCTAAAAATAAAGATATGGATTGCAATCTCCTAATTTTCAGAAGTTTGCCATTGATTTAATTAAAAATTTTTAATTAAAAAAAAACCCTTCACGGTTGGTCACACAGAACTCGTTTACTGGCTGGCTTTGGCCTGTGTGCCCCTAGTTTGTGAGCGAGACCCCCATGGGAGGAAGGACTTACAGGAGAAACATAAGGAGCAAGTGAGTAGCAGAGCTGAGACCGTCAGGGGCTCGGCTGAGCCTGCCAAGGAGGAGTTGCGGTGGCGGCCACCTGTCTGACAACTCTCCCCAAGCCTTGTTGCATTTGAGCTCCTGGAGTGGGCACCTTGGATTCCCACCAAGGCCAAACAGACATCATGCTCAGCCAAACACACACACACACACACACACACACACACACACACACACACCCCTTCTCAGAGGACACAGGCCCACAGAAGTGAGCAGACTGGTGCATTTTAATGGACACGTCCCTCTCAACCAAAGGCTCCACCATCTGTTCCTTGTGCTAATGGCCAACGTAAGGAGGAGATGTGTTCTTGGTGGTGGTGTTGGAAAAGTGAGAATGAGGAACGGAGCAACTGTTCACCCACCTGTGAGCTTGGGGGGGGGGCAGGGGCTCTCCCTCACGCCCATCGCAATATCATTTAATGGTGGCCCCCAATCCTGGTCTGGGAAGAGCCATCTAGAGTCAACACGCCTGCCCCTAGCTCTGGGAAAGGCCTTTAGTTTCAGGTGACCTGTCCCTGTGCATTCTCCAGACCCACTGTCAGCGTCTTTGTGAACAGTATGGACGCCAAATAGAGCCGTGCTCAGAGCACAGACTGGAACCTTGCTCTGAACCCCAATGCCTCCCCTGACCAACTGTGTGACCTTGAGCAAGTTACATCACCACTCTGTGCCTCTGTTTTCCCACCTTAAAATTCGGGACAATAATAGTACCTTTCCTGTGGGCTTTAGGCTTTTGGAGGGACTAAATGAGAGAGTGCACGGACAGAGAGCAGAGTCTGCCCCGAAGCTGCCTTTCCATTTTCATTCCCATCGTTAGCACTGGTGTTCATGCTGCCTGTCCCTCACTTGGCTCTCCTCTGCTGCTCCTTGAGAGGCCTGGGCAGGGGTGCAGCCGCATGCCCAGAGACTAGGTGGGAGAAGGAGATCCTGGAATACAGAGCCGCCAGGGTGGACACAGAGAGAATGTGGGTGGGTGCTGCTCTTGACGACACTCAAGACCAAACACCAAAGTGAAAGGAATCACTTTCTCCAGTGAGTTTGGGATGTCCGAGGCTTTGTCCTGGCCTTGAGGTCTCTTGAATCTGGTGGTTCTGATTCTCAGAGCTAAGGAGTGGCTTCCTGGCCAAAAGCACAGGTGATGGCATCTGAGAGAGGTCCTCTGAGGTCAAATCTCAGCTCTGCCACTTGGAAGCACTGTGACCTGGGGCAGGTTGCTTACCTTCTCTAGGCTTCTGCCTCCTGAGCTGTAAAAGTGACTGATAGAATGCCTGCTCCCCAGGACCGTTGTGAGGGGTGTGATAATAGGAAATGAGAGGATGGAATGTTCTTTCCCTGTTCACAGACCCTGGAGAAGAGGGGTGGGTGCTGGTCCTGGAAAAAGTTGGCATGAATAATACCACCACCGACTGAGAAAGCACTGCTTCTAAGCACCCCACTTATTCCATCTCTTAACTGTCACCAAGACCCAGAGTGGAACCGGAGGCTCGGTGAGGTTCTGTGACCGGCCCGACATCACACGGAAAGGCAGCAGTACAGAGAGACGTCATCAGTCCTGCAAAGTGGAACAAAGGGTGGGCCCTGTCCTTGAACATTATCTCCATGAGCCAACCTGTCCACCTGTGTCCCTAGCACCTAGAATTTGCTAGGCACATATCGGTGGTCAGTACGTTTGCTGAATACAGAACACACAGCACTTAGAGTGTGCCAGACATTGTTCTAAATAAACACTTAAACCTATTGACCCACTGAATCGCCTAATCGCCCTGTGGTTGTTATTATGCAGTTACTAGATACATATATTATCTCATCTCCATTTTAGAGCTGGGGGGAGCGAGGCACAGAGAGGTTAAGCAACATGCCAAAAGTCGCACTGAAACTCACTCTCTGGCTCTGGCAGTGCCCATGCCCCATGCTGAGGAGGAGGGGATGATGACAGCCCTGCTCTGACAGGGCCCAGGGTCTCCAGGGCATCCTACCCCCCACGGCTCTATATCATTGTCTGGCAGAGCCCAAGCCCAGTGACTGGCACAGGCTGAGGACCTCCACTGGCCCCTGATATATCTCTGTCTTGGCCTCACTCTGGGTCTTGGTTTTCCATCAGGGGCCCTGACTTCCAGAAAGTGAGCCTGAGAGGCAAGCAGGAATCTCTGCACTCTGGAGTTTGGCAAGACTTTGTGCTTCCAACTTCACGAACACTGAAAGACTTTTCTGTTTCAGATACCATGCTGGGAGTTTCTATATAGGATCTTATTAAATCTTCAGTGCATCTATCCATCCCTTCACCTATCCATCCATCCATCCATTCATCCATCTACTACTCCACTCAACCATCCATCCATCCATCCATCCATCCAACTATCCATCACTCATCCATCCATCCACCTATCCATCCATCCATCCAACCATCATTTATCCATCTAACAAGTCTACATTAACTGTCTTCCATGTACCACTCAATGTCCTTGATGGAAGCATCACCACTCCCATTGTACACATGAGGAGAGGACTCAGTGAAGTTACATATATGCCTTGGTGCTGGGCCTATCCAAGTTAATCTCTGGCAAGAACAATATTATCCAACCCTGGATTCAAGTGTGGCCAGGCTTGCTGGCTGGAGCCAGAGTTTCCCTCTTTTCTTGGTTCCAGGTGGTTCGGGGTGGGCCAGCTTGTGTCGGCCTATGGACAGCTCTCAGCTGACAATGGCTTCATCTCCTTGGGCTGAGTGGGAATAGCCTGGGGGGGTGTAGATGGACCAGAGCAAATGCTCCCCACTGCTGCGATTCCTCTCACACGGTGCTTCGAGCACCCTCCCCTGCCGTCACTCCAGCTACAGATCTCTGGATGCCCCGCCTGGCCTTTGCCTCTGCTGTGCCCCCCAACTGGAAGGCCTTCCTCCTGTTTCTTTGGCCATCTCCCACCGAACGTGGTCTCTGATAAACCATCCAAGCCCTGCACCGTCCCGTACCTCTGTCAGCCAGGCCAGGTAGATGCTTGTGGACCCTTGGGGTCCCCACCAGGCTATGAGTGCCTCCTACAGCTCAAGAAATATGTCTTATTGCAGCTGGAATTCCTAGTGCTCTCTGGGGCCTGAGGCATCTTTGGCATCTGTGCAATTGCTGAGAGATAGGATGGTAGAGGGATGACCTCAGACCACCCCTGCGGGTCCTGGCTTTGCTGCAAGTCATTCTCTGTGTGGCCTCAGGCAAGGCACTTGACTTCTCTGATTCCCGTTTCCTCATCTGCAAAGTGGGGCTCATGAAGGGTGGCCCCCACAGGCTTATTATGAGGCTTCAACAAGTTCATGTATGCAGAAGCCGGAGCAGAGGGCCCAGCCCACAGCATCGGTCATACTCACTCAGTAAGTGTTGGCCCCGTGACTACTATTAATTAGCCGTGAATCATCTTTATATGTGAAGGATGACCTGCTAGCCTCCAGGGAATGAGTCAGATCTCTAGAGCTGGAATGTGGCAAGAGAGCAGCCGGGCTGGGCTGGAGGAGGAAGAGGACGAGGAGGAGGGGGAGGGTCGAGGCAAACTAGGCAATGTCTTTGTTAAAAAAAAAAAAAATCAGGCTATCTTCAGGAGAAGGCAGATGCATGAGAATAGGTTTATCAAGGTGGTTTTCAGTTCCACTGTAATTTAAAATAAATAAGTCAATTTAATGTTTATAGAGTGAGTTATGCCTTATTAGGGACATGGTGAACTGAGGAAAGTTGGCCAAGGCGAAATTTGAGAAATTGGCCCCGGCCGTGGGAGTACTTACGACCACGCGTTAGTGTGTAGTCCTGCCTGATGATATTTTCATTCTGGCTAATTTATTAGTTTATCAGCTTTATGGTGACTGTAGAAAGTTATACCACAACACGGGTCTAATTTGATCAGAGCCAAATTTTCATGTCTTCCCGAGATGGCTGTAATAAGGCAAGAGACCCCTGCTTCAGAGCCGCTTCCAAGTTTTCCAGAAAGACTCAGGGCAGACTTCCAGGACTCTGGGTACTAGGGCTGTGAATCAGGAAGCAACAGAGGACAGCAGTCCAGACAGAGCGCAGACTGTCCAGTGTTAAATGTTGGCACCTCTGCTTTCTAGTCATGTGACCTCAAGTGCTGGGCAGGTGTAGGTCTCAGTGTTCCCACCTGTGAAATGGAAGCAATAATGATTCCTCCCCCCAGTGGTAATCGAGAGCCCTGCGTAAGCGGGGCCTGGTGGGGTTGGTCACCACCGTCTCCCTAGGGCCCAGCGCCATGCCTGGCTCATCACAGGCATTCAGTAAAGGTTGCTGGGTGAACGTGGCAGAGGCTGACACCCATGCAAGGTGCTTAGCCCATAATCGTCACCCCGCGTCTACTCCCTGTGCCTTGTGCCAGTTCTAAGAGCTTTATGAACTCATCTAAGCCTCGGGAGCGTTCTACAAGGTAGGTACTGTTACTATCATCAGTTCCAATTTAGAGAGAGGGAAACTGAGGCCCCACCTAGGGTCCCACAGCCGTGTGGCAGAGCTGGGATTCAGACACCAGGAGCCTAGCGCTGGGTGACCCTATCATGTCATCTCCTGTCTTAAGGGGTTCCTTACGCTTCGGCTTGATTATTCCCAGCAAAGATCCAGTTCCATGAGACCCTGAGGGGGTCAAACTTGAACCCTTTCATTTGGAGCCCAAACCCCGCATGAGCCAGCCCCCTCTTCCCTCTCCCACCACAATGCCTTCCGCTTCCTCTCCCCACCAGCCTCCTCCTCCCCAGACCCCCAGTTCTCTATCCAGGCAGTCTCCGTGCCCACCCCACACAGTACCCAGTGGGTCTGCTCAGTTCAACAAATGCCTTTGAGGGGCTCAGTCTGCCAGGCCAGCCCAGGACGGTGGGGGCACAGGGATGGAGAGCAGGGCTTCTTGCTCTCCAGGAGCCCGTGCCAAGTTCCTGAGCACCTACTGTTCGCCAGACGCTAAAGAGGGAACCGGAGGTACAGAAAGGACCATGCGGATGGTCCCTGCATCTTACCGATGGTCAAAGGGACTTCACATATGTGGTTGAGGATCCCGAGGTGGGGAGACTCTCCTGGACTATGAAATCACAAGAGTCCCTAGCAGAGAGGGGCAGGAGGAGCAGGCTCGGGAAAGAAGAGGTGGTAACAGAGGTACACGTTGGCGAAAGGTCACTGCTGTAAGGGGGCCACAAGCCCATGCACGTGGGCGCTTCCAGAAGCTTCAAGAGGCAAAGACACGGGTTCTTCCCTGGAGCTTCCGGAGTTGGTTGCTTCTGCGCTAGAACCTGACGGAGTGAGATCCCATTTCCTCTCCCAGTGGCTACCCTCCCCGGGCAAGCAGGTACTCTCACCCCATTCTACAGATCCAGTTACTCATTTCTTTAACAAGGATTTATCGATTGCCCTGGCAACCTTCCAGGTGCTGGGGATGGAGCGGGTGAGCAAGAGAGGAGAGGAACCTTGATTTCTAGAGGGCAAGGGAGACCATAAACAAGCAAACTTATAAGCATGTAACATATAACACCAGGAAGTTACATAGATATATTCTATGGGGAAATAAAGGTAGAGTAAACATAACGATGGGGATGCTGCTTTAGACAAGGTGGTCGGGGAAGGCCTCTCTGCAGAGGTGACATCCGAGCAGAGACTCGGATGGACGGGAGGAAGAAGCCATGTGGACATCTGGAACATTTCAGGCAAAGAAATGGATTGCAGATAGGTGAAGCACTTGCTCACCTGGGTTTGAACACCAGGGAGGGCCTGTTGAATTAGGCCCAGGCAGAGGTCTCAGGGCAGATGCTCAGGGGCAGAAATGTGTGAGTTTGTTCTGGAAGTATCAGTGGGGTGGGGGGTTAGACAGGTAGGGGTGACGGGTGTCACTTCTGTAAAGTCAGGGGGCAGAGAAGCATGGTGGGTGCTTTAAGAAATGGAGGCACCCTTGTGGCTGCACCAAAGGTAGGAACACACAGGATGTGGAGCATCTAGAACTTTTATCCCTTGCTGGTGGGGCTCTGAAAGGGGAAAAGCACTTGGGCGACAGGCAGTGTTGTAGGCTGAATTGCGTCCCTCCAAAAGATATGTTGACATCTTAACTCCTGGTACCTGTGAATGAGACATTATTTGGATAATAGGATATTTTGTAGATGTAACCAAGGTAAGATGAGGTCATACTGGATTAGGGTGAGCCCTATCCGATGTCTGGTGTCCCTCATAAGAGGGAAATTGGGTCACCAAGGCACAAAGCCAGAGGGAGGCCGCCATGTGAGGACAGAGGCAGAGAATGGAGTGATGCGCCCATAAGCCAAGGACTGCCGGCCACCACCAGATGCTGGGAAGAGGCAAGGTATATTTCCCTAGAGTTTCAGAGGGAGCAGAACCATTGCTGACACCTTTGTTTCATACTTTAAGCCTCCAGAACTATGAAAGAACACATTTCTGTTAAGCCTGTGGTCTTTTGTTATGGTGGCCCTAGCAAATTAATACAGACGGCTTCCACTAAAGTTGAACATCTGCCTCCCCCCACGCTCCTCCATCTCCTCTCCTAGGGATGCATCCGAGAGAAATGAATGCTCACGTTCAAAGCAACTTTACTTGTCATTGCTTAAAACTGGAAGCAACAACCCCGGCGTCCCTGCACTGGAGAACGGATAAATAGCCTGTAATTGATCCCCACAACGGAGTAGTTCACAGAGATGAAAAAGGATTATCCACTGACACATACAACCATGTGGACAAATCTCCCAGATGTCATGCTGAGTGAAAGAAGCCAGACACACAATGTGCAAATCTATCTACATGCAAAACAAGCCCGGGAGAAACTAGTCTGAGTTGATTCCAAAGTTAAAATCATGTTTCCCTCTTGGTGGAAAGACACTCTGTGGGATGCTGGGAATGTCTTACATCCCAATCTGTGCAGGGGGCGGGCACAGGGGTAAATGAGTGTGGTTCCCTGAGCTGAGCCCTCTGCATTAAGCACTTCCCTCTGTGTAAATCTTCGTGTAAAAGGGAAATACATAGATGGGGACGCCCCAGGGCAGAGCCTCAAAAGATTGACAGAGGCATCTGGAGTTGGTTTTGTTGGCCTCCCGGAGGCTGGGGATGGAGGGTTGCTGAGCAGAGGGTGAGGTGCAGGCGGCCATGGGCAGGACTGGAGACACTTAGTGGCATCCAAAGAGGATTTATGATGAGTCCAGGGCCCCCCTTGGCCCATCATCAGCCAGAGCAGCTCGCAGGGCCTCCATGTGCCCCTCCCCACCCTGGATCTCAGGCTGGCATTGCAGCCTGGGCAGGCGGGGGAGAAACAGAGCAGGGAGAGCTAATGGAGCAGAGACACAGCCCAGGCGTGCTCTCTTCCCTGCCTGCTTCTCCTTATCAGCTCTCCACTGGGCCCTGCTCTGTGCTCATCAGCTCCGGCCCTCCCAGGACGCCCTGGTGTGCACTGTCAGAACTCAGCGCCCGCATGCAGGCTGCTCTGGGGCCCAGACCTCATCACCCGCCCCCTCCGTGGGCATGTTGCGGAGACAAAACAGCCTTCGCTGCTGGCTAGAGGCAGGGGATGGAACGGCCCCCAGGGTAGGACTGGGCTGTCATGGGAAGTGTGACGTGGGGGCTCAGGGAGACCAAGTGATTGGCCCCACAGTCCCATGGCCCGCAGCTCCGAAGGGGTAGCTCTGTGCTCCCCACTCTGGTCTGCTTAACCCCAGAGCCTGGCCCCTTCCTCCAGACTCTCCAGATGTTTCACTCATGCAACACACAAACAGGTGAATGGACTCACAGGCCAGTGGTAGAAGCGGTGGTGTGGTCTAGTGGAGGACAGGTACCCTGGCTGTTCGCTGCCTGGGTTCAAATCCTGGCTCTGCCCCTTGGCGTGTACTTAGTACTTAACCTGGGGAAAAACACTTAAGCTCTTGGCCCCTCTGTTTTCCTATCTGTGAAATGGGACAAGTAGTGACATTTTCTCCATGGCTGTGAGTTTTTACCAGTGAAGAACTTGTGCTTGGCTCATAGGAAGCCCCAGACAAGTGCTAATATAATTTTTATATAATATAATTCGTGCCGTGGCTACAAAGATGAAAGCAGCAAAAGTCACATTTCTGCTTGGGAGCCCTTTGAGGACACCAGACCCACCAACAGAGCTTTCGTGGACATCTCCTCCTCTTTCTCAGTGACTCATGATGGGGAGAAGCTGGGGTGGGGGCAGGTTTCAGTGAGGGGGGCATGGCAGCTCAGGGTCATAGCAGAGAGAGGGGCCCTGAGGCAGAGCCCAGACAGAACCTAGCCACTGCTCCTCCAATGTGGCAGTGTGAATGCGAGGAATCGTTGCTACCAGGCACCGAGTGGGATCCTGAGCCCCTCAGCCTGAGCTCCAGCCATTCCCCACTGCCCTGACCCAGCCTGTTGCCTGCTGAAAATTCTGGGTGTGCCTTGCCGGTCTTGGGTACGGATTCAGGCTCTGCTGGGTCCATAGCTCTCAGAGAGTCATCTGGGCCATCTCTCTGCCTTCCCACAACACTCATGTCAAGCCAGAAAAGGGGGCTCCTGCCTCTTGTCTGAATCTCCAGAAGAAGGCCCCTGGGGAAGGTGAGAAGTGGGTCCTGGGACTGTGGGTGAGGCACGAAGTGGTCAAGTAGAGGAGGCAATCAGGGCCAGCACCTCCCAGACAGAGAGCAAGCACCAAAATGAGGCTCCTGGTATTGGGTCTCTGACCTCTCAGGGAAGAGCTTACAAAGCAGGTTACTTTCCCACCCCCTGCTGCCCCAGACCCAGGTGGCCCTCATACAGCGGCTCTGCAACCCTGGCATTCCGTGCCTGGGCACGGAAAGACCCCACCTGCATGCCTTGGGCCTACTGCCCATGCCTGAGCTCCACACCCTGCATTGTCATGGTATCTGTACTTGCCTGCCTGGGCCTCAGTCTCCTCAGCTGAAAAATGGGGCGTGGGGCATGGTCTGCCTCATGAGGTGTGGTGAAGCTCGAATGAGATCATCGTGGAAAATATTCAAACCCACGAATGTGCTCCACAACAGAAGCTCTTCCTCTGGGGGAGGGGTCTGGCTTTTTCTGCCATCATGTCCCCCTGCTCTGCTTAAGCTGAGAAATGTTGGTTGAATGAACAGATATATACAATGTTCAGCGACTCCTTTCCCCACTTGCTCCTGGAATATTCCAGGCCAGACCAGGTACAGGAGCTGTACTCAGGAGGGGCACCTGGGGGTGGAGGCGGGCAGCGGTCCCCCAAAAAGGCAGAAGGAGAAGCTGGATCCTTCACTTATTCTTTGGTTTGCTCAACATTTCCTCCATACTGAGCTCAGCAAGGCCTGGTGCGGACACAGTCCCTCCCTCCAGGAGCGATGCTCTGGTGGTCAGACCACGGAAGGTGATGGGAAAGGCTCCTGAGGTCACGGGAGCACAGTGTCCCTGCTGAAGCAAGTGGAGAAGCTCTCCCAGGAGCAATGGCCTTCCCCCTCCATCAGTATTAGAATAGTTGTCCTTGTTATTTTGCATGATGGGGTCAACTTGTCTCATACAGAATACGCACAGCACATCCGTACATTGTAAAGAGATTATAAACAAGCACCTGTGACCCACTCATCTCTTACTTATCACCACCATGGGCTGGACTCTGAGTTAGGCACTTTGAAGATCAGAGGTCCTACAACCGTCGCCTCACCCCCCAGCCCATGGGGCTGGAATCATTACTGGAGCTGAGGCTCCAAGTCCTGCCCAATATCACCATGAATAGCATCTGGTAGAGCATCTGGTAGCTGCCCATCTGCCTGCACCACGGCCAAGGGTGATGGGGGTCCCATGTCTCCATACTGCAAGCCTGCTGGAGCATTTATAGAGTAGTGGCCGAGAGCCCAGTGTCCTGCCTCTCACCTCTCTCCTGGCCGGCCATTCACCGACCACTCACCAGCTGTGTGACCTTGGGCAAGTCACTTCACCTCTCTAAGCTTCATCCTTTCACCTACCAACAAGGATAGTAATAGCACCCCCACATTGAGGATTTGCAAGTCGATGGGTGTGAAGTGCTTACAGTAGTAAGAGCTTGAAAAACACTGGCCTTAGCTTTGCTGTTAGTCCTCAGATCTTAGGGCCCTGGCTGTATCATCACTCTCGTGGGGGAAGCAAAGGTCCAGGGAAGTTAAATTAAAGTGCTCGAAAGACCCTGGCAGGGTTGGCGAGTGGGGGGGAGAGTTATAGTCCCATGGTCCCCACAAAATACTCAACATGCCCAGGAACATTAACTTAGCACGGGAAGGGAAAAAGAACGATACAACCAAACAAATGCCCTGTCAAGGAAGGAAATATGTAATCAATTAACTGAGTCTCCCCAAGCCTCTCCAAATAATAATTAGGAATGTCAGCCCGGCTCACTAGGAAATTGCCTTTGCAAGGGCTTGCCCCTCCCCTGAGAATCCAAACTCGAGAACATAGAACCCATTGGGTGCCGAGTTGGGGTCCTGACACGTCTCAGAACTCCGGGCTTCTGTCTCCCGGGCCCCGGCCCTGGCTGTTCACAGAGCCCCATCACCCTGGGGACTGGGTCCACCACCTGTTCCCGTTGATAGTACAGCGGGGAAGAGGCAGATAGGGATAGAGCTGGGAGGGATGCCCATCGCCGAGTGCTCCCTCCCATTCGTGCACTGGAAAAAGGACACTGAGGCTCAGGGAGACTAAGTCACTGGCCAAATCACACTGTAGCTTCTCTGTAGACTCAGAACTAGGCCCCTGGGCCCTTGTTTCAATGCCAGGCTGTTGTCTAATAACCTGACTCTCTGACCAGGAGTTCACGTATCTGTATAAGAAGTATTTATTGGCTGCTGACTACGGAGCTGCCTGGTACCGACTGGACACTGCAGGAACAGAGGAGAGCTAGAGGGACCAAGCCCTCACCCTCAGGTTTGCATTAAGGAGGCAAAAGGGAAAACACATATTCAGATGCATAACTGAGGGAGTCACACCAGGTAGTAGTCAATGCCATGAAAAGCAAGTAGCAAACAAATAGGAACAAAAGGATAAGGGACTGGGGTCGGGGGGACCCCTTCAGATGGGGGATCAGGGAGGCATCTCTGCCGAGGATCTGAGACTGGGGATGGGAAGAGTGTACTTGGCAGAGGAGAAGCATGAGGAAATGTCCTGAGGCAGGAACGAGCTTGGCCACAAGGCTGAGGTGCCCAGAGGATGGCCAGGGAGCAAGAGGGCTGGGTGATGAGGCTGGCCAGGTGGTTGGGATCATCTGCGATCTTGTAGCCCTGAAGGTACCAGAAGCCGGGATTCTCTCCCAAGTGAGCTGGGAAGCCTTTGCAGGGCTTCAAGTAGCAGGCGCCATGATCTGAAAGCTCCCTCTGGCTGCTGGGTGTTGAAGGCACCTGGGCAGCGAAGGACCCAGATGCACAGAGAAAGGACTCAAGCTGTTGGGAGCTGGAAAGAAGCAGCTAGCCCTTGACTGGACACCAGGGAACCTGGACCCTGACTCCTCCATTGCTCCTGGACAGTGTGACCTTAAGTAAATCACTCAACTTCTCTGGTTGTCTCTCTGCTTTTTCCTAAAATGAGAAAGACTTCCCTGCCCCACAGCCTCACATGATGCTGCTTCATCACTCAGCTGTGGTCGGTGTTACTTGCAAATGGAAGTGACAGGTGCTTATTTTGTTCAAAAGTCTGATGGCCCCCACTATCTTCTCATTTATTCTCTCCGTGGGAAGTGTCAAGTGACTCCTTTTCTCTGACTGAGGCTTAGCTCTGCAACCACCCAGTGATCCAGCTGGGCACTGTTCCTCCGTTCACTCATTCTTTCCCTCCCCCACTCCCTCATTCATTCCATCCTCCATTCATTCGGTCACGCCCCCATCACTGAGCGCTTGCGCATGCTCATCAGTGCGCTCACATCTCCTTTCCTGACTTTTTCAGGACGCTTAGGCTCACCAGACCTCCCATTCACCATCAATCCCACCCAATCCTCACCTCCTGAAACAAAATTACCTTCCGAGGCAAAGAAGATTCTCCCAGAACCTGGGAACTTTATTAGGCTGCAATAATATATTAAAGATGAGGACTGAATCACCCGGAGCAAATTCTAATGTGAAGAAAGACCACGGCGACAAATACTTTGTTCTGAGCCGTTTACTAAATTAAGTCTTTCCCGGACATTTTTAGCCTTCAGTTTTTTTTAATACTAGCAATAAAGTAGTTGCATAATTAGTAATAAAGCTGACAGCCCAGTTACTGATTTTTTACTTAGAAGGAAAAGGATGTGTGTGTGTGTGTGTGTGTGTGTGTGTGTGTGTGTGTGTAGATAATTTCAAACAGCTCTGGTTTTCTGACCGCAGATACATAAATGATTTGCCATCTCAGCAGCTCTGTCCCACGGGCTGGGGTTGGGGGAAGCCGCACTGAGCTCTGTGGGGTGGAAATGCTTCTCCAGGAGTCAGAAGATGAGTTTGGTTCCACAGCTGACTTGCTGTGTGACTTTAGGGAAGTCACCCACAGTCTCTGGGCCTTGGTTTTCTCATCTGGAGAAAGGGGGAGTTGGCCTGGGTGATGTCTGAAGGATACTGGCAGACCTGTCCTGAGTCTGGGAGGCGACAGTGACTTTAAATGGCTCCTACACTTGTGTCTGTTGACCGAAACCAGCCCCTCGCCCCGTGTGTCCATCGACCCACTTGCTGTCTTAGCTCAGGTGTCTCATGGACCCGTCTCACCTGGCCCAGCCAGAACTCGGGAATTCGGCACCTGTCCCCAGCCCTAGCCGGTCCTCGCCGGTCTCTCCGTCTCAGGAAGGAGCCCCTCCACCTAAGTGCTCTGGCCACGGCCCTGGAGGCCACTGTCAACTCCTCTCCCTCTGATGGCCTCCACCTCCAGCCCAGCAGGGAGTCCTGCTGGCTCCGCTTACAGACCCTTCTCCCATCCCAGCCCCTCCAGCCTGGCCAGCACACCCCATCACCTCCTCAGCTGCCTGGTGACAGGTGCTTCCTGCCTCCGCCCCCACGTCCTCCCCAATAGCTGAGGCCGATCTTCTCACAGCCCCCAAAATAGAAACAGGATCAACCTCAATGATTCCTCATCACTTCTAGGATACAGTTCAAACTCTAATGACCCCACAATGTTCTACAGCAGTGGTTCTCAAACTTGCCTGCCTATGGGAACCACCTTGGGGAACTTTGCAAAACTGATGCCTGTGTTCCCACCCTCTTGCCCACGAGGTTCTGACGTAACCATCGGGGCTCGGCCTGGGTGTCAGGAGCGTGCGAAGCTCCCCTAGGTGTTGGTAATGGGGCCTGTGGACCACGGCACCGGCGTCACCTGGGGGATGATCGGAAACACAGGATCGCAGGGTTCCCTGCCCCCACCCACTGAATTTGCACACAAGCAACGCCTGTGTGCGGTCAAGTTCAAGAGGCCTGCTCCCTGAGATCTGGCCTCTGCTGACTTCCCACCGCCCCTCCCCAAACTCCTTGCAGGGTCTCATCGGTTCCCAGCCCCTCCGCTTCTCTCTGCTCTTCATTGACACATCAAGCTGGCTCCCAGCTCAGGCCCTTGCTTTCCTCCCCTGCCAGGATGCTCATTCCCTGGCCTCTGCGTGGTGGCTTCTTCTCTCCTCCATACCCCAGAGAGGCCCCTCCCCCGACCTCTCCCTGTGTTGTAAACATAGCCGGGAGACCCTACCTCTACCTCTGTTTCCTGATGTCCGCAGTTAACAAAGAAACACTTTTCAAATGGCAGGTGAGTCATGAGGGCCAGCCCTAGCTGAAGTGGTTGAAATGCATCAAAGTGCACGGCCTCAGGGCTACCTCTCCCCCACGTCCCAGGGCGTGGTCCCACGTAAGTTTGCAGTTCCTTGCGGTTGATAGTGGGTGAAGACACTGTCTTCGGAAGGCCCTTGGTCAAATGCAACTTGTTCCCCAGAGGAGGGGAGGGTTACCCCAGAAGCCCCCCATTCCATCAGCAAGGGGCTCAGCTCCATTCACTGGAGAAACCCCCAGGGGTGGAAATTTCTGTATGAGGGGGAAGCCCCCCCAGCTCTTGGGCTTTTCCCCTCTCTGGGCTGAGCTTAATCCCCATAAATAGGGTCTGAGATCTGCACTCTATAGGTTTGTCCTTAGGGTTTAAGCAAATGATGGATGGGAAAGAATTCTGCTGACCGTTTGAAAAAGTAATTCCACATTTGGATAACCTGTCAGATCATTAATTTAACTAATCTCTACTGACATTCTGTGCTGGGCACTGACGCCCTAGAGATGCAGAAAGGAAGGTTCCCCATGCTTAAGGGACAAGACCCATCCTTGGTGATTGGTGGGGTGGGGGGGCCACAGGCCTGGGACCCCCCCCCAGTTGCAATACCCCAGTGCATCACCAGAGGGCAGCAGACAGCTTTGCAAGGGGAAGACCTTTGAGAGAAGGGCCTGTTCTGGGAGCCCCAGTGGCCTCCTCATGGGTGTATAGGGGGGGACAGAGAATGGGGGTGGTCGAGGGGGAGGAGGCTGCTCAGTGGGAGCTGCCAACTCAACAGAGCACATCTCTGTCCCCTGCATCAAAGCTGTCCTCTACCCCAAGACCCAACCATGGAGAAGTGCTCCTGACCCCTTAACCCCGGCCGGTGTGGCCAGTGTGGCATGAGGACCCACTCCAAGCTCCCGAGG
Organism: Halichoerus grypus; assembly: GCF_964656455.1. Lineage (NCBI taxonomy): Eukaryota > Metazoa > Chordata > Mammalia > Carnivora > Phocidae > Halichoerus > Halichoerus grypus. The sequence continues at coordinate 174,453,750 of NC_135716.1, forward strand.
CCTCTCGGCCTTGGAATCCAGAGTCCCTGCTGCCTGGGAGATTCTGGGACCATCACGGGACTCCATCCCAAGAGATGTAAGTGTGTGCAGGGGGAGGGGAAGTGAGGCATCGTGTGTGTGTGTGTGTGTGTGTGTGTGTGTGTGTTTGCGTGCACAGAGCGGGAAGACAAACCCCCACACGGGAAGTGCGAGACCGGAAGGGGAAAGAAAGAAGAGAAGAAGGTCATGCTAAGAGGGAGACCACGGAAGCAGAAGGAAAGACTGAAATCAGGGAACAGAAGAGAAGAACATAGACCTTCACAGGCGGGAAGTGAGGGCCCCGGGGAGGCGCCAGCTCAGGACAGGTCTGTGGCGAGTGGGCCCTGCTGGTCTGGGCCACTCGGGGCCTGGGTGGGGGCAGTGGCCGCATCCGTGTCAGTGGACAATAGCCACTGGCTCAGGAAGAGCAGAAGTGTGATGCACGGTGTTCTCCCGGGGCCCCGCCAGCCAGCGAAGTGACTGCCGGAGGCCGGCGGCTGGGGTGGGGGGGCAGGTAGGGGTGCGGGGGGCAGGGGGTGCATCCCACTCAGGGCAGTGGAAACACATCAGGTTAAACGGATCTCTCAGCCAGTCAAGGGGATTGATGCTGCCAGCTGAGGAGCTGGGGTGGCTCCCAGAGTCCCAGTTCTGGAGCTGGGCTTGGGCACCGCTTGGTCTCCTTGGCCAGGGCATCCAGGGGCCGGGAACCGCCGGGCAGTAGCTAGTTTTAACATGAAGCACACACCCAGAGGCCCCAAGCATCTCGGGCTACAGATCCACTGTGTGTGTGTGTCTGTGTGTGCGTGCGCACGCATCCGTTGTGTGTGTGTTGGGATGGACACACAAGGTTGCATGCCCTTATTAAGTTACCTGAGTCTCTAGTGCCTGGCCCTGGGCCTGGAATGGATGGGCATTCAGTGACTGTTGAACAAACCCGCTACAATGGCCCAGGGATCCAATCTGGCTTGGCGTGTGAGCCCAGGCTTCACCACGGGCACACTGTGTGACCGTCGACCAGTGACCGCACCTCTCTGTTCTTCTGTGTCCTCATCTATACAAAAGGATTCCATGAATGTGAGATGTGTACTCCATGGGATGGTTGTGAGGGTGAAACCAGATGATGGTCAGAAAAATTTCTGCTGACTGTCTGAAATGGTAATTCCACATTCGGATAACCTGTCAGTCGACTGATTCCACAAACCCTTACTGAGGCCCTGGGCTTCCATGCTAGGCCTTGGGCAAGGCACTAAGGACCTAGAGGGGAAGGAGGGAGGGTACCTGCCCTGAGAGACGGGCCCAGGGCCTGACACAGGCGGGTCCAGTAACTCCTCCTTCTCTGGCTGGTGCTCTGGGGGCCAGCGGCCTGGGGTTGGGTCCAGTGGGACTCTGGCTCAGAGAGCCACTCTGCCTTTGGGGAAAACGCCAAGGAGCTGGAGGAAGAGGCCCTTGCTCCTGGGCCCTCTTGTTCCCTAGTCAAGGCCTCATTTTCTGAGAGGCTCAGCACAGGGCCACGTGCACACCAGTTGTTCTCTTTCTACCAGTAACTGTGCCAGGGGGCATAAGGGGGTGACCCAGCCTCGGGAACTGGTCAGTGCCTGTGGGGTCACTCTGCCCTGGGAGGTCCCTGGCTGGTCAACTCTTTCGTCATCTTCAACCCAAATGAATCTGGCCACGGGGGCCTTAGGACAATTCTGCTCAGGCAACTTGCAGCCCAGGCTCTGAGAGCCGAGCTCCCGGGCTGCCAATTCCTCTAGTGGCCGGGAGGAGAACTGCAGCCCTCGCTCCAAAGTCGTCCCTGTTTGGAGACACGGACAGGCTCCCACTCGGGGTGTTCAATTCAGATGTGATGAAGAGGCATAATCTGTTCTGAATAAACTGCAGAAAAGGGCTCAAGGTTGTCATTACAATGTCACTCTGGCTCTTTCGCATTCCCGGAGGCTTACAGGGTGCGAGAGAGGAGGGGGTTTCGAGTGGGTCAAGAACTGGGCGTAACCTAGCACAGGTCTGAGCATACACAGTTACTCGCCGTGTGTTTGCCGAGCGGTCAGATGAGGGAACACATGAACGGCTATGTCTGTGCATGCAGCACGTGCTGTGTCTATTTCAGAGGGAAAGGATGCACGGTTCATGATAACATTGCAGAAGGACAAGGAAGCTATGCAATTCAGACTCAAACCAGCCAGGGTCAGAGGGCACTTTTCTTTGTACCAAGACCCAAGAAGAAGTTTGCCCTGCACCTTCATAGATGAGTCTGCAGGAGGGCCAGCTAACTTCTCAGAGAGAAGCAAGCCTCTTTGGACCAAACAGTGAATGCCTCTATTTAAAAACCAGCACAAGGGCGCCTGGGCGGCTCAGTCGGTGAAGCGTCCAACTCTTGATTTGGGCTCAGGTCATGACCTCAGGGTCCTGGGATCGAGCCCCGAGTCAGACTCCGCGCTCAGCAGGGAGTCTGCTTGAGATTCTCTCCCTCTGCCCCCCACCCTGCTCTCTCTCTATCTCTAAAATAAATAAATCTTAAAAAAATAAAAATAAATAAAAACAGCACAGTGTTCCATCAAACAGATTCCAGGGAGCTTCTACTTTGCAGGTTCCGTCTGCCTGCTTGGAGGGGTCCTGTCACCCCTTCCAGCACCTCCCTACCTCCACGCCTTTGCCCACGCAGTGCCCTCCACCTAGAGCATCTGCTCCCCAAGCCTCCTTGTCTGAAACCTACTTATGCTTCTAGGGCCACTTCAAAAGCCACCTTCTCTATGATTTCCCGGGTCTCTCCAGCTGATTCATCACTGCATTATATCAGAGTCTTTCCTAGGACAGCTATCACTTTATTCCTCGAACTGTTAGCTATTTATCTCCATGTTTTATCTCCCCTTTCTCTCCCTTCATTCCACAAATATTTATTGTTCTTCTGTAAATGCCGAGTAGGGTCTGGGGTTACTGAGATGAAAGAGCTAGAGCGGACCCTGGGAGGAGCTTCTGGGCACACGTGGGGGTGGAGGAAGGAGGCGGGCTTTAAGGTCCGAGGAGGAGGAGGCTGGGGCTGCATCCTGACCACCTCTGGGGGCTGTGCCCCCGCTCCGTGCTTTGGATGCAGCAAATGTTCAATACGTGCTGTAGAGCGAAGATGTGAGTGGGTGCATCTCGAAGTAATAAAGGAAACGGCATTTCCATGTTCTCTTTCCTCCAGGCTCTTCCTTCATTCACTTGATTTCTCCCCCATCTCCCTCCCTTGACAAATAAGAATTAGGGAGGTGTAACTGTGTACTCCTGCTCTCCACGAAGCCCCCAGGCTCTTCCCCACCCACCCAGCTGTTCTCCACCTCCTGTCGCGGCTTCTGGGGACAGCGCACGTGTTCACGGGGCATGGCAATCAGACCCTGGAGAGAGAGCTGGCTCCCCTTCGCCTCCTGGCCCCTGCCAGCCCCACACCGTGGTCGCTCCTTCTCCCAGCTTACTCAGGCTTGGAAACTAAGTCCCGGGGGCCTAGAAAGAGACCTCTCTCCCCCTCCCCAGATGAGTCTGGGGAGGGCTTCGTCTTCCTTCCCTGGTGCCCCCCCAACCCACCCTCCACATGGCAACCAGAGTGAACTTTACAAGACATATCACATCAGACCATGACCTTCAGCAGCTTCCGGGACACAGAGAATAAATGCCAACTTGCTCCCTAAACTCTGGCCACACTGGCCCTCTGGGAGCCCTTAGATCATGTCAAGCTTTCTCACCTCAGGACCTTTGCACTTGCTGTGCCCTCTACCTGGAATGCCCTCCCTACCCCAACTGTGCCAGTGACTCCTTTTTATCCTCTAGATTGCTGCTGAGATGTCACCTCCCATAAGAGAACTTGTAGCCGCCCCCCGCCACCCTCCCGCCGCATACTCTGTTATTGTCATTCTCTGTCATGTTACCTTATTCCTTCACACACTCATCACCAACTGTCAATATTTTTCCTTATTCTTTTAAACATATTTTTATAGTCTGTCTCTCCTCACCCCCCTACACTGCAAACCTCACAAGAGCAGGTCTGATTGCGTCTTGCTCTCCATTTTATCCCCAGCATTGTCCCTGACATGTAGCAATTGCTCAATTCCTTTGTGATGAATGAAGGATGAAAACGTTGAAGGCGCGCAGAGTGGGGGGAAGGAGGGACAAACTGCTCCCTCCTACGTTTATCTAGCAGCAGGGAGAGCCCATGGGAGAACACCATAGCTTTCACCACTAACTCATCCACCCTGCAAGCATCTACATATTGTCCTCAATGTTGTGTGGGTGGGGTGGGGGCGGGGGTGCTGGGCTGGGGCTGGGGCTGGGGACACAGTGGTGAAGATATCAGACCCAGTCCCTGTCCCTGGGCTTTGAGTCTAGTGGGAGAGGCAGACTTTGAACACCTAGTGTCAGGGCATGGAGGGTATGGAGGGGAGGTACCCTGGGGTATCTGACCCAGTCTGGGCAGTCACGACTGGCTTCCTGGAAGAGGTGGCGTGCAAGCTGAACCTGAATGGATGAGTAGGGCCTTGGCAAAGGGAGGTGGGCAAGGTGTGGGAGGGGCAGGAACACACTCAACCCCTTGACTCTAGATTTCCCTCGCTGCCAAATTAGGGCCAGTGAAGCCTGCTTGGTGCTCCTCAGGACATCCAGAACACATGGAATGGGACAAGGGACTGCAGAGGACTTTGGGACATGGATGGGTGCATTCTGCAGGGATTAATGAGTTTTGCCCACACAATCTTCCCCTCTGTGGGGGATTTATCCATCTGCTCCACTTGTTCTTAGCCTGGTGGAACAGGTGCACAGGGATGTGGTGGGGCCGGTGCTTGGGGCTGAGGTGGGGCCAGTGCTTGGGGCTGAGGTAGGGCAGGTGCACGGGGGTTGAGGTGGGACAGGTGCTCAGGGCTGAGGTGGGACAGGTGCACAGGGGCTGAGGTGGGGAAGATGCACGGGGGCTGAGGTGGGACAGGTGCACGGGGGCTGAGGTGGGGCAGGTGCATGGGGCTGAGGTGGGACAGGTGCTTGGGGCTGAGGTGGGACAGGTGCTTGGGGCTGAGGTAGGGCAGGTGCACAGGGGCTGAGGTGGGGAAGGTGCATGGCGCTGAGGTGGGACAGGTGCACAAGGGCTGAGGTGGGACAGGTGCTCGGGGCTGAGGTGGGACAGGTGCATGGGGCTGAGGTGAGGCAGGTGCATGGCGCTGAGGTGGGGCAGGTGCTCAGGGCTGAGGTGGGACAGGTGCTCGGGGCTGAGGTGGGGCAGGTGTATGGGGCTGAGGTGGGGCCGGTGCATGGGCTGAGGTGGGGCCAGTGCATGGGGCTGAGGTGGGGCCGGTACATGGGGCTGAGGTGAGGCAGGTGCATGGCGCTGAGCTGGGGCAGGTGCATGGCGCTGAGGTGGGGCAGGTGCTCGGGGCTGAGGTGGGACAGGTGCATGGGGCTGAGGTGAGGCAGGTGCATGGCGCTGAGGTGGGGCAGGTGCTCGGGGCTGAGGTGGGACAGGTGCTCGGGGCTGAGGTGGGGCAGGTGTATGGGGCTGAGGTGGGGCCGGTGCATGGGCTGAGGTGGGGCCGGTGCATGGGGCTGAGGTGGGACAGGTGCTCGGGGCTGAGGTGGGGCAGGTGCATGGGGCTGAGGTGGGGCCGGTGCATGGGCTGAGGTGGGGCCGGTACATGGGGCTGAGGTGGGACAGGTGCATGGGGCTGAGGCACAGTCGTGGAGGTGTGGAGGATGGCGATGTGCAGGAAGCCAGCAGGTGGAACTGTCACCCTTATCATGCCTCCCCACTCAGGGGGTCCTCAAAGAAGCAGACCTTATGACAAGGATTCAGGAGCCAGTGGCTAATTTGCAAAGGTGTCCCAGGGAGCCGGGAAAGGAGTGGAGAATAGTGGGGAGGGAAGAAGCCAATACGGTGCATCACAGAGGTTATTCTGGGGGAGCCGCTCAGCCTTGTTCATGCTGGAGAGTTCGAGGGGACAGTGAACATCCATCTGATTAGTCTCACCCAAGGGGCAGGGGGGCCGGGAGATCCACCCAACACCTCCCATCGGCCAAGGCTGCTCTGGGGATGCCCTGACACATCCGCCTCACTCCATGAGCAAGCTGAGTGGGGCTCTGGCAGCCTGAGAAGCCTGCGGAGGGGTCAGGGTGCTGAAGGTGGGTGTGGACCTCTGCCACATCGTCCTCATCCCTACCATGATGGCTCCTTCCCATCCCTCAGTCCTCGGCCAACCATTCGGACGGCACCCCAGCACAGTGGTCCTTCCCTGGCGCTTCACCCTGCTTGCCTCCATTATACAATCGCCATTCGAATTCACACCTTTGTGGACTGTGTACTGATAAATTTACTTATGTCTTGCTTTCCTTGTTTACTGTCTTCCCCCCGTAAGAGTTTAATGCCAGGTCTTTCTTGTTCCCCACTGATCCCCCAAGACACCTTCCACCATGCCAGGCTTCTAGTCACTGCTCAATTAAATATCCTCTGAAGGAATACATTACTGTCAATTCCAAGCTGGGAGTTCTGGATTCTGAGGTTCATTCTATAGACATTTGATAGATGGGGCCTCTGGGGCACTGGGAGGGGCAATGACTTGCCCAAGGTCATGAACTGGGATGTCACACTTGCACCCCTGCCCAGGAGGTAGAAGTCCCGTCACCCCACCCGACGCCCATCCCTCCGGGAACCCCACCAGTGGGAGGAGACGCTTTGGAAGTCCCTGGGGCTCCTTTCAGCTGCCTGAGAATTGCTCCCTGCCAATTCTTGGTGATCTCAGCCTCCTTCTCCCCCTACTTTCCCCAGCTGAAGAGGAAGTGGCTCAGACAGCTGTGGAGCTGGGACTCTCTCTAGTTGAGATGCATTAATTTGTAAATATCTTCATTTATATGTAAATGCGGAGTCCCGCACCCCACCGCCAGCCCTAATGGGGCCCTGAAGCCTGGAGACACAGCCTCCTTTAGCTAGCAGCTCTCCGCGATCCGCTTAGACTCCTTCCTTCCCTTCTGCTGTGGCCTCCTCAAGGCTCCTTTGCCCTGGTGCGCTCTGCCTGGGAGACCACCGCTGGAGCGGAGGCTGGGGAAGGAAAGGGCACTGGCCACAAGTCAGCACTGCTGTGTGACCTTGGGCGAGTCCCCTCCCTGCCTGGGCCTCGGTTTCCTTGGTTGCAAGATGAGCAGGGCAGCATGGTGTAGGCTCAGGACGAGGCGGCGTGGGCTCTGATTCAGTCTGTCATTCCAGCCACCAACCCCGGGGCAAGTCCCTTGACCTTGCTGCACTTTAACCCTAGCTATAAACCAGGGCTACAGAAAGCAGTAACATCTGCGCGTGCATTTACAGGGTTTTTTCATGAGGATTAGAAGAGCCAGAGGACACATAAGGGGTCTTTATGCGATCTGGAAAAAGGTGAGCGTGTTTTATGGTGGAAGAAGGAGGGGTTTTTCTGGGCAAGAACAGCAAACATGCACCGCTCAGCGACCGTGGCAGCACTTTAATGTGAATTAACTGGGGGACCCTCGCAAGGCTGCAGGGAGCTGCTCACTATTGTCATCCCTTCTAGAGATGGGGGCAACTCAGGCACAGAGTTAGGGGGTGGAGGGGTCAGGATTGGAACTCAGGCCCCGGGACAGAAATCTCACTTAAATCCCACAGCGATGGTGTGAAGCCGATCCGATTTAAGTCTGCTTTGCAGGTGAAGAAACTGACACCGAGAGAGGTTGAGGCCCTCGTCCAAGGTCACTCAGTAGGAAGTGGCTGAGCTGGTTCTGAACCAGGTCTTCTGGGACGGGTACTGGGGCTGGGCTCTGGGTGCCCCAGTGAGCACGAGAGGGTGGGGGACAGGGCTGGTCTGGTGGTCTTGGGCTTTCTTCCTGGCTTAGGACTCCAGTGGGGTGCTGGAAATGAGGGGATAGGCTGGGGGAGGGTGCTTCTCAGAGACCAGGGTAACCATGTGGGGGTGGGGTGGAGGCTGCGGGTTTCTGGGAAGCAGCGGGGTGATCTGAGTGCTCACTTCTGCAGAACCATCTGTGGCTCCCAGGACGGTTATTTTCTTCTCCAAAATGAGGTTTTCATCTTGGTTGTAACTGGCTGGTCTTAGGTGTGCTTTAATATTTTAAGGAGCGCCAAATCCTTTTTGGAAGCAGGTACAGGGGAAATCATCGACATGAATAAAGGCATCTTTGTAGTCATTTGCACGCCTCTTCCGCATCCCTCGCGCCCACATGCTCACCAGATTCCCCCAACAAGGGCTGGTTCTCAGCTGCTGGCAAAAGCCCAGAGAGGAGGGGGACCCAGAAAGGTCCTCCAGGGGAGCACACCCACCTTCCTTCTCACAAAGTGTGCAGGGAAGGGTCACCTGCCAGATTCCTTATGCAGGGCTGGGTGAGCCCTGGGCAACCTTCCCGTCCCGTTTTCTAATTTTATCCAGGGGGAAACTGAGGCCCAAAGGGCAGAGGAGCATACCCAGGGTCACCTCATCAGTGTGTAAATTTCACTGTGTACCTACTATGTGCCAGGCCTGCAGGCCGCTGCTTTCTGCCTAGACACCAGGCAAAGCATTTGGCTGTGTCGTGTGGGAAAACGCACATACGTGTGTCTGTGTGTGAGACTGTGCACGTTCAGTGCCCGTGTGAAGCTACTTGTCATGAACGCAGTGAGGCTCCCCCCCATCTCATGGAGGGATGGGCACTAGAGGACCAGCAGCCATCTGGCTTTGGGGGAGAGTTGCTCTGCTAGGGCGAGGGGCCATTTAAATTAGGTGTCCCACAGGAGGGCATGCTTGAGCTGGGCTCTGAAGACTGATGAGGAGCTCACCATGTCACCAGAGGGAGAGTGGCACTCTGGCAAATGAGTGGTAGGGGTAAAATAGGATCAGGGCCTTTTAGAGAGTACACGGGGCGGGTGCGGTGCCTGGCACCCACACGGAGAACATGGCAAGAATGGGATCAGCTACCTTAGAGTCTTCTAGAAAAGGGGTAGGGGTAAACATGTTAAGTATCACCATCCCCAAGGACTCTTTCCTCCCGTCCTGCTGCCTCTTCTGACCCGGGGTCCAATTGTTTAGGGTCCATTTGCCTTGCTGGGCAGGGGCCTGTGGGGAACAGGAGAGCGTGTTCCCCGGGGCTTCTGAGCCAGGCAGAACGGGCTCACGTCCCAGCTCTGTCCCTGCTGGCTGCAGGACGTGGGGCACATTGCTCACCCTCTCTGGACCTCAGTGTCCTCTCCTGGAAACTGAGTTTGGACAACCCACCTGGCAGGACTGTTCGAGGAGCTGGCTGGGGGGACCAATGTGGCCGGTCTGCTGCATGGGGCGAGTTGTGACTTGAACCCTCCTTGCTCTTCCTTCCGGGGGGAGGCCCCTCGAGGCTCTGGGTTCCCCTCTGCATCACAGCCCCCAGCCCTGCCTTCTGAGCCCCTGGAGGGTGACCCTGAGAACCCCCCAGAGCATCACAGGACAGACGATGGGAAAGGGCCGGAGAAGTGGCCCCCGGCGCCCGGCCCCTCACCTCACGGTGGACTGGTACACCAGGTCCTCTCTCTTGCGGTAGTTCTCCATGTGCGAGTAGTTGGTGGAGAACATGGCGTCAAAGGTAAAGATCTTCTGCTTGATGGTGCCGCCATCCGTCACCTGCAACAGAGCACAGACGGCTACAGGGGAGCGCTCGGCCAGCCCCGCCCCTTTGCTCCAGACAGCGCGCGCGGGGTTGGGGGACACTGGGAGACGTAGAGGCCAGGACGCCCAACACCCCGGTGCCCTGGGAGAGGCCTCCAGGGGACATGTCACCGCCATCACTAGAACCCTCCCAGGTCATCCCCACTCTACTGATGTGTAAACTGAGGCTCTGGAGGGAAGGGACTTCCTGAGGTCCTATGCCAGGAAGGGGCAGAGCTGGCTTTTCTCCCCGGCAATTATTTCTGGTCAATTCTGTCAGGGGTAGGCCCAGAATGGCGGGGGAGCCCAGGCAGGCAATCCCCATCTGATGATAAGGTCATCATAGGGGGCTTCCTGGAGGAAGCGAGGTCTAAGTTGCCTTCTGAAGGAAGAGCAGGAGGCGGCCTGGCACAGGTGGGCGTGCTCTGTAGGCAGAGGAGACAGCAAGAGCAAAGGCCCTGTGGTGGGAAAGAGCAGGTATGCTATGCTCGGGGAAAGAAGATTGTGTTCAGAGCGCCCGGGGCAGAAAGGAAATGGTAAGAAACCAAAAGCGCCAGATCCTGGAAGGCCTGGAAGTCAGGGGAGCTCAACTGTCCCTGAAGGCAATGTGGTGGAGGTCACCTTGAACTCTATTTAGGGAGAGGCCTGTCTGGAGGCAGGGGGCCCTTGAGGAGACTGGGGAGCACCCAATCTACTGACCTGGGGATGGAGCCCCCTGGACAGCATGCGGGCTCACCCTCTTCCAGGCTGCCCTTGGGACAAGCCTGCAGGGAGGTCATGAGGTCCCCACCTCCCCCTTGGAGCACAGAGGCCCGGAGAAGTGGGGGGACCTCAGGAGGTGACAATAAAGCCTGCGCTGGAAGACAAAGGCTGCCCCAGCGCCCAGCTGTTCACGGCTGATTAAAAAGTCGGACCCAAGTGTCCCGCGCTGCTGGCTCACTGCCCGCTGCCGCCTCCCCATGCCCGCGCTGCCTCCAGCTAATGAAAGTGTTACTCCACAAAGCAGCAAGGTATGTGTTGTCACTGTTTCAATTATTTATCTGTTTACTCGGCTGCAGTTTTCCCTACAGTTTTCCGCCTGCGTCAGCAACTCTATTATAGACCGGGAGTTTGCAGCCTCTCGCGGCTCAGCTGGGCTCCGCGCTAACAGCCTGCGGCCAGGGAGGCCTCATGCCTGGGCCTGGAGAAGTGGAATTAACTCCCTGCAGCTCTGCGTGGTGGAGGCAGGGGGGCCGGCTGGGAGGGCGGTGGCCAGGGCCGGCTTTCTCCAAGGGGCTGGGCGTGGGGGGGACGCTGAAAGCTGCTCAGATCTGTAGCCTTCCCGAGAGGACCGGCCTGGGTGCAGCTGGGTTCCTCTGGGCACCTCTGGGCCCAAGCTGGCTTGGACCACATCTGTCTGGCCTACATGGCATTGTGGCTGGTTTAGGGGACACAGGTTCAATGCAATTCAAGCTAGCATTTATTGAGCTCCAGCTGTGTGCCAGGCACGGGCCCACATCGGTATGTGTCAACTCCCCCCAACCCCCACCATGGTCTGCAAGCTCATAAGGAGTAAAGAGGCCCCTAACAGTCCCGGGGGCCCCAGGGGGCCCCACAGGCAGGGTTGGAATGGCGATAAGCTCCAGGACCCTGTTGTGGGGGGATCAGCAGTAGGACTCCCCGCTGCACGGTTTCTCCTTACCCCTCCCTAAGCTCACGTCCCTCTGACTCCTCTGGGCTTATCTTCAGCTCATCCTCTTCACTTGTTTTCCCCTGTGGGGCTGTGTGCTCTCAGTTCGCCTCTTCTGCAGCTCGGGTCCCCCCGGGTTCCCAGAGAGGGGACCCCGAGACTGGGGGATGAGGGAGGAAGAGCAGCAGAGCACCTTCAATCCAGGGCCCTCAGCAGGAGGGATGATTTTGCCTGCTCCCCAGGGGCCATTTGGGAAGGAGTGGAGCCATTTTTGGTGTCAAAGCCTGGCGGGACGGTGGTTTGGTGTGGGCATCTGGCGGCAGAGAGCAGGGATGCTGTCACCATCCCTCGATGCACAGGATGACCCCAAAGAATTATCTGGCCCCAGACGAGAAATGTGCCATCGCTTTGTGCAGACCCACAAGTGCCCCTGGGAAGTGAGTGCAACGCACAGCAGCTTGCCCATTTTACAGATGAAGAAACCGTGCGTGGCTTAAAGAGGAAAGGAGATTCAGCCGAGGGCACACGCAGGGGGCTCCTGGCACGGCTCCGGCTCCGGCTCCGGTGGCGGGGGCCCCCAGGGACTGAGGACTGGAGCAGATGCTCTTAGTGCCCCCTCCGCCCCCAGGCAGCCGGCTCCTTAGCAGGAGGACACCCGGAGCCCTGCAGAGTCTTGAGCAATGTTCTCCCCAAGTCGTAGAAGTCGTAAAAGTGGAAGGCGTCCTGCCCATGTGACTTGCAGCCTTGCCTCCTTCAGGTACGGCTTTTTTATCTCCTCCTAAAATGCGGCAGCCCTTATCGTCCCAATCTCAAATTTCACTCCGTTTTTTTTATTATACAAAGGAGAAAAAAAAATCTGTCAGTAAAACTGTCTCCTCAAATTTATTCACCGGGACCGAGGATTTTATTACTAGGAAAATACACCTGCACCCCACACGTCCACACATACCCACACACCCCAGATAAAGCACTGAAGAATGATCTGAGTCGTAAATCACTGTTTCGGGCCCAGGGACAGGGGAGTTTCAAGGACGCACCTAGTTTTTCTTTGGTTTTATTTACATCTTTTTTCCTGGGGCCACGTCTAGGGCCTCTCTGTTAGCTTAGGCATAAATCACTCCTTCCCGTCAAAGTGGCTCCAGGCAGCCCTGTCACTCAGCTGTGATAGCCCAGCAGCTGGCTCCCTGCCCTCTGGGAGGGCTCCGGAAAGGCATCGCCTTGGAATTCACCCTCAGGTCCCAGGCCAGCGGGCGAGTGGCTATTTGCAAGGAGGTTATTCTCTAGTTCTTGGCGGTGGTGGTCCCTGAGATGAGCTATCACAGGCTGTAGGGCCACGGGCATGGTGAGCCACAACTTCTCTTTCATTCCGGAAACACTGCCCCAGACCTAAGACCTGCAAGCACCGGTCCAGGCCCCAGAGGAAGGACCAGATTTCCGATGCGGTTGCAGCCCATCACGAGCGAGCTTACTCGTACGCAGCCTGGTGGGGATGCACGGCCCACAGGTAACCAGGGAAAGCCCCGCTGTAGCAGCATATAGTTGCCAAGGGTTATCTGACGCCCACGGAGGAGCCAAGGATTCTTTTGGGGGGAGGGGTGATCACAGAAGGCTTCCAGGTGGAGGTGGACCTCTTTGAGAGTCCTTAGTCCCAGGTGGGTGCTCCCCGCCTCTGGGAGACTCTGGAGCAAGCAGGAAGGCTGATTTTCTCCACCCCCTGGACAGTTCTTGATTCTGTTACTAAGTAACTTTGTGCACTTCATTTCTCCAAGCCTCTGCTTCCTCATCTGTAAAATGGGATACTGCGACCCACCTGTTCCTCTCGCCAGGATTAAATGAGATGAGGTTTGTAACAGCACCTGATGCGTGGTAAGCGCTCAGTACAGACAGCTATTTCTTTCTTTTTAACGATTTTATTAATTTATTTGTCAAAGAGAGAGTGAGCACAAGGTGGGGGAGCGGCAGGCAGAGGGAGAAGCAGGCTCCCTGCTGAGCAAGGAACCCGATGCAGGGCTGGATCCCAGTACCCTGGGATCATGACCCGAGCCGAAGGCAGACACTCAACTGACTCAGCCACCCAGGTGCCCCCAGACAGCTATTTCTATGCATAATAACAATTTTCTTTTTTTTTTTTCTAAAGATTTTATTTATTTATTTGATAGAGAGAAACACAGCAAGAGAGGGAACACAAGCAGGGGGAATGGGAGAGGGAGAAGCAGGCTTCCCGCGGAGCAGGGAGTCTGATGCAGGGCTTGATCCCAGGACTCTGGGATCATGACCTGAGCCAAAGGCAGACTCTTAATGACTGAGCCACCCAGGCGCCCCATAATAACAATTTTCTTAGCTATCCCTTCTTCTGGGTCCCTTGCCACCCTCCAGGGCTGGGGCTGGAGGGCAGAATAGCTCTTACTGTAAAGTCAGATGGTGCAGAATGTCCGTAAATGGAAGAAGGGGGCCTGCCTGGCAAGCGAGGACTGGAGAGCTGGTTGGGGGAGTGGTAGTAGAGAACCAGGGCCTAGCGCCTGGCTAGCAGTCAGTAGAACATCCCAGGGAGGGAGCTGAAGGATGCTCTGAGCAAGTACCTGGAAGCAGGCTGGTCCCAGGGGCTCCGAGATGCTCCCCCGGTGCCACAGTGGCATGGGACCACGCGGTCACGGCGGGCAGAAGATGGCAAGGCTGCTGGGAGGACAGATAAGGTGCTGTCCTGGAAAGCCAAGGCCCAAGAATGTGTGGGTTCTCCCTCCCCAGAGGGAGAGGAGTTTGTGCATTCATTCATTCATGCAACAGATTTTTAGAATCCATAAATAGGTCCTAGAATGTGAGCTACTCCTCGAACATAACCTCTATGAGGGCAAGGTCTTTATCAGTCCTGTTCATTGCTCTGTCCCCACACCTGTGTCTTGCAGATGAAGAAACTGAGGCCAAGAGAGAGGCAGGTGAACTGCCCGGGTCACGAGGGCAGGAAGTGGGGGAGCTGAGCCCTCAGCACGACTTAGTTGAAAAGAGATGAGTGGGAGATCCATTGTGAGGTCAAGGATGTGGGGGCGCCTGGCGGGGTGGCAGGTGCAGAAGCTCCGGGGCTCACACAGCCCTACACAGTCAGGTGCCTGCTATGCCACTTCTGGCTTAAAGCCGTGTGACCTTGGAGAGGTCTCTGTGCCTCCACCTCCTCATCTGCAAAACGGGAGCCCTCGCAGCTCCCTGTAAGGCACGCAGGGCGGCACGCACGGCGCCCCCAGAGGCTCGCTTGGCGGCCGGTGGCAGCGACAGGGGTGGAAATCGCCAGCATTCCTGCGCTGCTTGCCACGGACCACGCACTGTTTGCAAACATGAACTCAGGTAATTATAAGAAAGCATTCAATGCGTATTAGCTGCTGTTATTTGTTTTTACTTGGGTCAGACCCCGGCAAAGGCAGCAGGGGCACAGTAGGGGCTCGAGAATCCGTGGCTCTCCCCCACCCCGACAGCGTCTCAGCCATGACTGCCCAGGATGATCAGATGTGCGGCCTGGAAGGAATGGAGGAAGCAGAGACCCGGGTTCTGTATCCCACCGGCTGGCCTCTGCACTGCTCCCCTCTCTGGACCTCAGTTTCCCTAAGTGCTGGATGCGAAGATTTAGGGCAGGGTGACCTCTGAGGACCATTTCTACTTTGAATGCCCACATGCTCTGATTCTAGAACAGCCAGCCCTGGAGACCACAGCTACTCCTGCTCTGGCCTTGCTCACCAGGGCTCAGCAGCCGCCCACAGACCCCGAGGCGGTGGACCCTGTCCCAGGGCCCTGGCTGCCCACCCCCCACCCCGACCCAGCAAATCTGGCCTCAGTCAGGCTGGGCTGATTTTCCAGCGAAGCCCCCAAAGCGTGGCGAACAGACTTAGTCCAGCCAGCCGCACGGCATGGTCGGCCGGGGTTTTTCATTTGAAAACCAAATGCCTCCAACTGCACCTTCTTACCGTCATCTCTGGGTGCTGTCATCCGAAGAGAGAGAGACAGAGAGAGAGAGAGAGAAAAGAAAGAAAGAAAGGGGGGATAAAATCACCTCCTCCACCCCCAACCTCCTTCTCTTTGTGTTCCACAAAACCAATTACAGGTTGGAAATAGCTGTAATAAACTTGATATCCCACTTATGGGCCAATCCTGCCGCGGCTGGAAAGGGGAGTGAAAACCGCTGGTGTATTTTGCTGGAGCTGTTTAAATTGCCTGCCTACATTATCCCGGCTCCTCTGCAGCCGGGAAGGAATTTGCTCTCCTGGAAATGGAGCAGCTGAGGTCTCTGTGGCTGGGCAGCGAGGCGGGGGTGGTGGTGCCAGGAGGGTTTTTAATGAACTGATTAGACGTGGGAGCAGGGACGGTGTCTGGGCTCTTGGAGTTGGGCGGCCCGGGTTCGAATCCCAGCCCGGGAAGCTGATAGGCAGTGCCCCCGCTGTAAGTCGGGCAAGAACCATGCAGCCCTGCAGGGTTGTTGTTGGGGGGGGGGGAGGAGGGAGGGAGAAAGGAAGGGACATTTCACTGGACAAAGCAAATGGTCAGCACTGGCTGGAGTGCTGTGCCCAGCATGAGTCTCAGGTCTTCGCTCTGCGGGGGGGGGGGGGGGGGGGGGGGGAGGGCACTGTCACTGCCTGGCCTGAGCCCGTTTCCTCGTCTGTAAAATGAAGGATGTTGACTGAACCTGGCCCCGGAGTTGTTAGAAATACTCAGAGGAAGGATACATGTGAAAGCATCTCATGGAACGTGAATTTACTGCTCCGTTCCCAGTACTGTGGTAGGTGATGAGCATTCTAGAAACTTCTGCCGCGAAACCATCACCTAGAAGCCTCACTCAACAACCCACGCAAAGAGGGCAGCAGATCAACTGGCATTCCTAACGGGCTTACTTAGATCAAGTCAACCCCGGCGTGGGGCTCAGGCCATGGAGCATGTGAGCACCCCTTTATTGACTGAGCTCTTTCCTGAGCTGTGCTTGATTCGGGAGCAGAGCCGTGAACACAGCACGTGCGACACTGAAGAAACGTGACCACCTCAGTTACATGTCTGCAGTGGGGGGTCTTCTGACTCTTCCAGCAGAACCTGAGCTCAGGAGGCTCGGACTTCATCTCGTTCGGTGTGTACCCCAACTCCCAGAGCACCGTCTACTGCATAGGGGACTCTCGGTCAATATTTTTATAGAAACAAACAGTGTTTTTCTAGGCACAAAACCTGGGGCCAGGGAAGGGCTGCCACTCGCCCAGGCTGCCCAGCTGGTAAGTGGAGCAGCGGAGATTCGAACCTGCGTCTGATTCCAAGGTCTAGATCGGAAGTGATCCAGACGGCAGAGTCGGATGGAGTGTTGGGTAGGGGGCATGGAAGGGAGGGGGCATCTAGGCAGAAGCACAGGGCAAGAGGCCACCTGCTCAGGGAGGAGGGAGAAAACGATGGTGGGAGGAAGAGGGGCCAGGAGGCAGCCTCCCCATGGCCTGCGGTGTAGGGCAGGGGCGCAGGGCTCCTGGCTTCTTTGTTGCCATGGTGACCGGGGGCCACTCTTCCCCCAGACCCCCACCCACCTGCTGTCCACCTGCAGTCTGCTCTTGCAGCCCCCGGGCCTGAGAGCTGGGCCAGAGGAGACACCCCAGAGAGGGGAGGGCAGGCTCCCCTGGGGCCTGGGGGAGGAGGATGCCGGATTCCCAAGGACAGAAGGGAGGGACATTCCGGAGGCCAGGGCCACCTACTATCTCTGGATGGCCAGATTTCACCCCTGCTCTGTCTCTCTGTGAGTCCTGGCTTCTGGCGGGGCCGCGCTCGGGGTAATTGGCTTCCCCCGCGTGTGTGGCAGATCCGGTTTTGACAGAGACAGCTGGTGTCATGAATTGCTCTGTCTCATCTGGTTACTGCATGATGGCAGACAGCGGCTCAGGGATGGGGAGTGGGGCGGCCTGGGGGCTGGGGGGGCGGGTGAGTATGACAGGCAGGAGAGCAGCTGCTGGCTTTGTGGGCCCCACACATGTGGGCAGGTGCATATGCAAGTTTGAGGATGTGTGTGTGTGTGTGTGTGTGCGTGCAACTAGTGTGAGCACAGGGCCGCGGGGGCCCCCGGAGCCCCTGGAGGCCAGCTCACGAAGGTGAGCACCGGTGTGAATGAGAAAGCCTGTGGTCTGGAGGTGTGGGTGTATACGTGTGTCAGCAGGGGTGAGAATACAAATCTGTGTGTTTCTGGGCTGCTTATAAGGATGGGTGTGTGTGCGTGTGTGTGTGTGTGTGTGTGTGTGAAGCAAAGTAATGGTGAGAATGTTTGCTGTAGTTCTACATGTTTGGAGAAGAACATGAGGGCTTGTGTGTCCGTTTGTGGGTTCATGGTGTGTGTGCACTTGTGTGTGTATGAATGATGCCTACCTCCACAGCATAAGCCCAGTTTACACACCCTGCTCCCTGCCCTGGCCTGGGGGATGGAGGATGTCAGCGAGGGTGCGTGCGTGCGGTGGGTATGTTTCTGAGAAATGCCAGGCCAGGAAACACCATCACGCCAACCCGGGCCCCGTGCAGTCTCCCAGCCCCACATGTCAGGTGCAAAGCCACAGGTCAGAGCCCAAACACCTGAGCCCTCCCAACCCCGCCAGACACAGGCTGCTCTGAGATCTCCCTCCCCAGCTTCTGTGCATCCCCAAACCCACATTGTGGGGCTAGCAGCCAAGAAGCAGGAGAGACAGGGAGGACCGAGGTACCTGCAAGATGCTCAAAGTTCTGTGCACAGCAGAATCACCCGGCCGGGTGGGAGGAGGGTTTGAAAATGTCGATTTCTTTGAAAGCCCACCCCAGAGGTTCAAATTCCGTGAGTCCTGGGTGGCGTCTGGATTCTGCATTTTTTAACAAGCCCTATTGGGTCAGTTGGATACAGGGGTTGGGGACCACAGGAGGGACACTCTGCCCTAACCCCCGGGACCCTCCCCCAGCTAGGGCCGCTTTGCAGCTTTCCCAGGTGACTGTCAACCGCCAGACCCTTGGTGCCCTGGGAGCAGAAGGGACCCTCGACTGATCCATCTAGACCCTTACTTTACAGAAGGCTAAACTGAGGTCCGACGAGGAGAGGGACACACCCAGGGTCACATAGGAAGCAGGTGGCAGGGCCAGGGCACCAAGTCCTTGGCTTTGAAGAACCTCCTGTTTGCACCTCATGCCTTTGATGCTTGGAATCCTGACCCCGGAGAGCAAGGGCCCCCACTGAGGGCTGGCCAGCTGTGGCACCGGGGACGTTCTTGTCAGGGGGTTATACCCTGCTCCCCGCTCCCTCCTGACAATGAGCCGCAGCATCAGAGGTGGGCTCCGGGGTCATGCGGATGGCTTCTTTCCCAGTACAGCTAATGCCCTCCTCTGCCGCGTTCTGGAGGTGGTGCGGGGACGGAGGACGGAAGAGGGGCTTTGCCCCATTTCTCTCTCTCTGAAGGCCACTCCTCCCTCCCTGCCCTCAGCCTTCAGCTCCTCATCTGTTCATTCACCTGTTTGCTCATTCAGCCCCTCCTCGGGGTCAGGCCTGTGGACAGAGGGTGGCATTGGACACAGGCCTGGCTCTTAAGGAGCTCAGAGGAAGGGCTAGCAGGGGCACCAGAGAAAGACCAGCCACCCGCGCTCACCCCCCCACGGCTGCCTGGTGAGCAGTGAGCTGTGCCTCGGAGGATGGGGAGGGTCTGCAGGGCAGATGAGACAAGCAGGACATTCGAGCCATGGAGACAGCCGCGCAAAGGCCCCTCAGAAGGCGAGGTGCAGGTGAAGAGTGAGTGAGAGCGCAGCGTGGGTTCCGTGGGATGCGGTGGTGGCGCAGGGACTTGGTGCCCAGCGGGGAGGGAGGATGGGGAGGTGAGTCGTGCTTCACACACATGGAGTCTGGGTTTGGTGCCAGCAGTCAAGCCCCCAGCTCCAAATCTCAGCCAGGTCCTTTCTCATCTTCCTGCCTCAGTTTTCTTTTTTATAAAATGGGGATAAACCGTAGGGCCACCTCATCGGTGGCTGGAGGATGAACTGCATTTTCCCACGTAAAGTACTTGAAAAGTGGCTAGCATACAGCCAATGCTATAATTACGCCTCGGCTTATTGGTTGTAAGATGCTTAGCACGGTGGATATTACATAGTAGATATTACTATTGCTGTGATTTTCTGGGCGGGAGATAGGGAGCCACCAAAGGCTTCCAGCAGGGGAGGGACAGTTCCCATCAGGGTCGGAAAGGGACAGTTCCCATCAGGGTCAGAAAGTGTCGCCCTGTTGCAGGGTGGATAACAGATCGAGGGGCAAGCCCTTGGGAAGAGGCCATTAGCACAAAGAGAAGAGACCATTTCCCCGTCCTCTTTGCTGGCTTCCAACTCGACTTTCGGGTCTCACGAGCCAGAGGCGCAGGTGTGTGTTGGGGTGCGGGCACAGCTGAGTCCTGTGTGCTCCCCATGTCTGTGTATCTGTGTGGGAGGCTCTGGCCCCAATCCACTGCCGGTGACACCCCCCCGTGAGGTCCCTCAGCGGCTACGCTCAGCACTTGGTGCCTGTGCCCTCCTGGGGCTGCCCGTCAGCGAGCACACCTGTGGGCCGGTCGTGGGGGACAGGTGCCGGCGTGTGCTCCTCTGGCTGACCGTTGCAGTCAGGAGGGCTGCCAGTCCCCAGGGAGCGCCCTCCACGCTCCACACGTGCTGCCGCCAATCCGGCCCGTGTCAGCGCGATCAGCGGCCGGCGGAGCCGTGGAAGAGGCCGCCTGCCCACCTGCTAAACAAGGGGCGGAGCGCGCCAGCGAACATTGCTAGGCTGGCATATCCCGCCCGCTGTAATCAGCGCATGGACTTGCGGGCAGTCCGGCCCGGTGGAGCCTGTCTGTCCGTCTGCAGCCGCCCCGTCAGCCCCGGCAGCCTGCTAGAGAGAGAGAAAGAGCACTGCGCTGGGAGCCAGGAGGTCTTTAGCAAAGACACACTGTGTCCCTACTATGCATTCGGGGCTGTTTTAGGTGCAGGGGATAAAGCCAGGAATAGCACAGAGTCCCTCTTCTGCTGGAATCCACAGACAATAAATCAAAGTAAGGGAGATCGAAGACACGTATCTGATTGGGACACGTGTCATGCAGACAATTAAAGGAGAGTGATGGATGGAAGGGTGGGGGCCACGGCACATTAGGTGGCCCGGGAGGCCCGTTTCAGGAGGCCACATTTAAGCTGACGTTCCAATGAGGCGGGGTCAGGCTTGTTTGGGAAGAGTCAGGTTGCTTCCCATCAGCTCCTAGGAAGTCCTCTCTGTTCAAAGCTTCTGGCTTCTCATTTAATCCCTGAGACACTCCTCTGGGCAGACGGGGGTACAGAGGTCAGGGAGGTGAACAGCCTTGCCAGCATGCCCACAGTCCAGATCCAGCTTGGCAAATACAATCCTCTTTCTACTGCTTCTTTACAACTGACATTCACCTTCCCCAAAACCAGTCTTAGTGTTTGTGACAGACTGAGTGACCTTCCACAAGTCACTGGTGCCCTACTCCCTGGCTTGGTCCTATAGCTTCATGTTTTATTCCCCCCAAAATTGGATTGTGAACATTTTCAAACATATAGGAAATCATAAAGAAGTTTAAAACCAACACCCATGCACCTGCTACCTAGCTTCTACGATGGCCACCTGGCCATGCTCGCTATATCATAGACCTCCCCTTCTCCTCATCCCTCCCCGTCCTTTGAGGCAAAGTTGCAGACATCAGTATCCTCTGCCCCTAAATGCTTCAGCACACCTATCACCAATTAGAGTTCAATATTTATTTGCCATTCTCTTTTTTGAGGTTTTGAATTTGTGTTCAACGAAATGCACGAATCTCAAAGACAAACACATACATCTGTGTAACCCAAACCCCTCACACGATGTAGAATATCACCATCATTCCAGAAAGTTCCTTCTTCCCCTCCCAGTCAATCGTTGCCCCGAGAGGCAACCACTATTCCAATTTTTCTCACACCATCTTTTCCTGCTCTAGAGTTTCATAGAAGTGGGATGGTACAGCGTGTAGTTTTTAGCGAAAGCTCTGGGCTCCCAGCGTGTTTCTGAGATCCACTGATGTTACTGTGTGTACTCACAGTCCAGTCCTTTTTATCACCAAGAGTCTTCCACTGGAAGAGACACCACTGTGTGTGTACTCTTGCTCATAGACACCTGCACGGTTTCCAGTTTGGCTCTACCATGCACGCCGCGGCTAAGAGCATCCCTGTGCACGGTTTGTTAATGGACACATGCGTTTATTCCATCTGCTACTGCTTGGTTGGCCAAAGGGTCAGTTCAATTCAACAAGCGTTTCCTGAGAACCTACTATGTGTCAGGCCCTGCGCTAGACACCGACGTGAGTGACCCCAGCCTGGGTGGGGGTCTTGAGCTCTGAAAGCTCCAAGCAGGCACAGCATGTCAGAGTGCATGGGGCCCAGTGCTCTGTGCCTGTCACCGGGTGCTAGCATCTCAACAGCTCTGCGGGGTGCTCAATGCGACCCCAGTTTTCAGAGGAGGCAACCGAGGCCAGAGTGACAAAGCGACCTGTCCGAAACCCATCCAGACTCAGGGTGACACCAATCCATGCTCTTTCCTTTGTCCTGCCTGAGGCAGCCCCAGGAGGCCCAGGAGGTCTGTTCAAGGTCACACAGGAAGTGCGGTGGCAAGAACATAGGGCTCCTTCCCAACACCATGCTGGCTCCATCTTTGGGATCCATCTAAGGTGTCCGTATGCGCTGGACCAGCATTCCCTTCCAGAAACAAGCCTGGGAGAGCTGAGTTGAATCAAAGCCTTGACTCTTTGGGTGTATCTGTGTCCAGTGCATGAGCCCATCGGAGTAAACTTGTCCCCTCTGCCAGTTCTTCCGGGAGCACAAGGTTAAGCGTCCCAGGAGCCAGGCAGATGCCAGAGTGTGAGCCTCTGGCAGACAGTGGAAGTGGGGAGCCAGTGTTGGGATGGGGGGGCTATGCAGGCCCGAAGTCATTTATTTATTTATTTGAGAGAGAGCGAGCACGAGTGGCGGGAGGGGCAGAGGGAGAAGCAGACTCCCCGCTGAGTGGGGAGCCCTATTCGGGACTCGATCCCAGAACCCTGAGATCATGGCCTGAGCCAAAGTCAGACACTTAACCGACTGAGCCACCCAGGCACCCCAAAAACCATTTAATTAAAAAACATACCCCCCCCGTATGTATCTAACTGACTCAATCTATAGGGCAAATTTGGCCCCTGACAATGGTTTTGTGAGCCCAACTCTAAGCAAATGAAGAAGGTGATGATAATCAGAGGAGAGGGGTTAAAAATGGAGCCACATCCTTGGATACCCCCATCTTGAGAGACAGGGCTCTGGGCTCCCTCCCTTTGGAACCAGCATGCTCTTCGTCAAATGGAATATGCCAAAATGGTGAAAGTCCACGTCGATGCCTTAGGAGGCTGGCAGGCTGTCTCTGACTCTGGTCCTGCAGAGAGCATGCGGACGGGGAGGGGATCTTGCGGGGCCCAGCCTTCCAGCCGTGCCCCACACACCGCACAGGGGTGAAGCCGTCTTGACCTTCCAGCCCAGACCATTACCAACTGAATAGTACCCCGTGACCCCAGCTGACGCCATTGGAAGCATGAGAACGGCCCAGCCGAGCCCTGCTTGAATTCCTGGCCCATGGAACCGTGCAATATAATAAACTAGTTGTTGCTTTTAAAGCCACTGTGATTTGGGATGGTTTGTATGCAGTGATACCCAGAGCTGCTTGTTCGGCCTCCCGTCGAGGGGGAGCTCGGGGTCAGCACCCACCTGCACAGGAAATGCCTGCGTAGGCTCCATCTGGGCGTGAAAGCCTCTATTTGACCAGAGCCACGGTGGATGGGGGAGGGAGGAGGTTGTATCAGGCAGGGTCCGGCAGGAAAAAGATGGTCCATGCACAAAGATTACAGGGCGGACTGCAAGAGCAGGATTATTTACAAAGATGCAGGCAGGGCTAAGGGATCCCAGCAAGGCCTGGGTGGTCCCTGGGTGGGGGCTGGCGGGAGGTATTGCTTCTCTAAGGAGCAGAGGGAAAGGGACCAAGGAGTGGGGGTTTCACCGGCACCAAGAGAACAGCAGCTGAAGCAGAATGCCCTCCAACAGGAGCTTAGGTGCACGGAGAGGACCTGGGAGGGAAGAGCCGAGCAACGAGTACCCTGCCCACCCATCTCCCGCGGGTGCCTCCCGTTGGCCAAATGCAACTGGAAGCTGGTGGGCAAGGAAGCCCAGTGATGCCGCTGGTTCAGGTCTGCCTCCGAGCACAAAGAAGGATGGAGAAAGATGAGGTGAGTCAGGGAAGATGCCCACATAAGGACAGATGGCATGGATGTCAGTCTAGGGACCCAGGGGGCTGAGCGTGAGTGGCCACCTAACGTGGGGGTTTCCGTGAGATGCTGTGCCTCGTCTGGCTGTCCCACAGCAGGGTAGAGAGGGGTCCCTTCCCCCACTGCTCCCCTCCTCTGACAGTTCCTGACGAGCACGCAGAAAGCAGCCCGTCAGAGAGATTCCCATAAACTGTCATGTTTCTTCCCACGGCTGCCTCGCGTCTGATCACCAAGGTGCACCTGGCAGGGAGACAGAGCTGGGCCTGTCTCTGCCTTTTCATCACAGCCAGGCCCCATGAGAGGGAGAGGCAAGGGAGCTGACAAAGGTAGCCTGGTCCTCCACCCCGTTGGCTTGGGGCTTAGAAACTCTGAGCCCGGACCTAGAGCCCTGGGTTGAGATTTTTCCCAGAACTGCTCCCAGGACCGTTTTCTGCTTTTCCATGGGAGCAGCTGCTAACCCCAGGGGCCAGCTCCACAGCACACCGTCCGTCCTGTCTTAGAGGGCCTTGTGCTCCGTGGAATGCTCTGCTGTTGCCTTCCTGAAATTTGTAATCAGTTTTGAGGGAAGGACTCCCCATCTTTTTGCACCAGGCCATGCACATTAGGTAGCCAATCTTATTTCCAAGCAAGTGAGAGGTTTCTGGGCTTCCCTTGGCCCGATTCCTTTATCTAGACCAGGACTCTGCAAATCTTCTGTGCTTGTAAGTATTCCAGAATTTTCAGACTATGCAGTCTCTGTCACACCTGATCAGCTCTGCAGTCCCGACACTAAAGAAACCATAGGCAATCGATAAACAGATGAAGGGACAGGGCTACCTTCCAACAAAACTTTATTTGTAAAAACAGATGATGGGCTGGGTTGGCTGTAGGCCCGTAGGGAGCCAACACCTCCTTGGTCTAGATTGTAAGCCCCTCGTCTCCTTGACCGCCTGTCTGATTCTGGCTCATTCTTTATGACTCAGCTCAAAAGCTTTCCCTAACATCTTCAGGGAGAGCTCAGCAAGCCCTCCCGCCCCCACCCCCACCAGTCCCTGTACATATTTATTTCCTGAGCCTGAGCTAAGCAGTGAGCTCTGTGCTAAGCAAAGGGGCTATATATGGTGAGCCAGGAAGCATGGTTGCAGCCTTCAAGGGGTTTTGTGGTAAATAGCTGGGGAGTCCTAAGGTATACACTGCACAAGGGCAGGGCTGACCCATTTGTTCAAAACTGTATATCCCCAGTCTTAGCATCATCATGTGGTTGCAACATGAGTGAACCGATACCCAAATGCATGGCCATATGCTCACAATTCTTTCCTTCAAGTTGGACCGCTGGAGCCCCTGAATCATCGCTGAGAGGGACCTCGTAGATATTTTCACCAGAGAGGTTGAGCAACTTGCCCCAAGACACACAGCGGCAAACCAGTGACAGAGGAGGGATTCAGACTCTCGGGCCAGGCCCATTTTCACCACACCCGGGAGCTGGACTTAGGCACTGGTGTCCTAATAGAACCAGGAAAGCCACACGGACAGCTGCTTTCTCAGGTCCCAAGGAGGGGTGTGCAAATGGTCCCTCTCCCCATCGGGTCAGCAGGAGGCCTGGATTATTTCCTCTGAGGGAAAGAAAATCGTAATCTGGTGTTGGGTCTTATTACAAGGAAACTGTCCAATAAAAATCACCCAGTATATTAAAAAAAAAATCTTTACCTGGTGTTGAATGAACATTTGGTGTTATTACATCCAAAAAAAAAAAAAAAATCCCATTTGCTTTTCATTATAGATCGGGTTATGTTTTGTTTACTTGTCCCCAGAGAGCAAGGATTTCACTAGCTGGGTGATTAAAAAAAGAAAAAAAAGGAAGTGGGCTTTGGAGTCAGACAGCCTTGGGTCCAAATCCCAGCTTGACCACAGACTCACTGAGAGACTTAGATCATTAACTTCTGTGAGCCTGGTCTTCCTGCCTACAAAATGGGGATATTGCTCCCTGTCTCCCAGGGTGGAGGCAAGGATGAGATGGGGATGTGGTCAATAGTTACTACTCTGTGCCAAGCACCTTTATAGGAGACATGGCCCCTGGGCTCAGGGAGCATACATTGTACCCAGAGACCAATCATGCACACGGACATTAGAAAATCCAAAGAGTGAGATGATTTGGAGTGATGCTCATGGCTATGAAGCAAACAAACCAGAGTGTCAGGGGCTAGAAGGTGACCCAGGGATTCTGTAAAGGCCAGAGGAAGCTTCTCCCAAAAACCTGAATGGTAAGAGAGAGCCAGCTTCGGAGAGGCCAGGAAGAGAACACCATGCCGGGGTCAGAGCAACTGCAAAGGTCCTGAGACGGATCAAGCTTGTTGTGTGAGGGAAGAGAAAGGCAACTGGCGGGTGGAAGTGGAGTGAGCAAGGGGGAGAGTGGTGGACCCGCAGTTCAGAGCTACCTGAAGCCAGATCACAGAAGATCTTACAAGTTGGTGTGAGGAGGTTGAATTGTATTCTTGTTGCAATAGAAAGATGTGGGAGGACCTTAAGCAGGGAAGTAATCTGACCTGATTTATACATTTAAAAGATCCCTCTGGCTGCTGCTGGTGGAAAAGGGATTGTAGGGCCCGGGGGGTGGAGGGGGGAGGGGAGGGGCAGGGGCAGCAGACCTGGCCGGAGATCCTCAGTCATGGAGCAGATAGCTTCTCATCTGAGCATGAAGTGGACGGAAGCTAGACCTCTGATCTGTGCCTTTGGTGGTTTTGTTGTTTCTTCCTGCATATCCCGGTCATCTGAGGAGTTCTGTTTTTTGTTTTGTTTTAAGATTTTATTTATTTATTTGAGAGAGAGAAAGAGAGAGGGGGAGCATGAGCAGGAGGGAGGGGCAGAGGGAGAGGGAGAAGGAGACTCCCCGCTGAGCAGAGAGCCTGATGCGGGGCTCGATCCCAGGCCCCTGAGATCATGACCTGAGCCGAAGGCAGACGCCTAACGACTGAGCCACCCGGGCGCCCCTGAGGAGCTTTAATGTACATCTAAAGGCCAAATGGAGAAGGTCCAGGAGGATCTTCAGACCTCAGGCCGCTTGGGGTGAGAATGCCCCTATTGCCCAGTTGGCAAGACTCAGAGGCCCTGGAAGCCCCCCTCCCCCACTCCAGGCAGCCAGGCTGCCGGCAAGAGATCCAATTTCTTCCAAATCACTCATTCCAATGCTGGAAAATGCAAGAAGCAGCTGGCGCGGTCCTGTGAGCAACGGGCCACACAGCATTGAGATGTCAGAATGACACGACAGTAGTAACGACAAGGGCAAGGATGCGCTGCATCTGCGAGCTTACCCAGTGCCAGGCACTGTGCGAGGGGCCTTTATCACATGCTCCCCAGATCCTCCAGTTACCTTGAAGTAGAGCTCTTATTATTCCCACTTTACAGACGGGGAAACCGAGGCCTTGAGAGGTGAAGTGACTGGCCCAAGGTCACGCAGTCAGGATGTGGCAGAACCGGGCTTGGAGTCCAGGTGGGAAGGGCAGCCGCACAGCGCGACCTGTCACTCAGGCCCTGGTAGTGCCTTCCCAGCTGCCTCCATTCACGGCCTCACCTGCCAGCCTCTCGGGAGGCCCTCCTCTTCCATCGCAGTGACTCACTGAGCAAGGGCCTGCCTGATTCTGTGTCACTCATGGAGCAGAAAGAGCATGAATGGGTTGAAGTTATCAAGTGACAGAGGCCGTCAATGTCAAGTCAGCACTTTTTAACTGTCAGAGACACTCAGAGATGGAATGGTGTGTGTGCAGTGGGTGGTGAGCTCCCCATCATCAGAGGCATGTAAACGGCAGTTAGAGGATATTGGTAGAGAGCCCCCGGAAGTCCACCCTCTGTCCCTATCTCTCTGAAGTGGGTGGAGAAGTGGTGTCTCCGTGCTCGGCTGCCCGGCTAGCACCCCTCCTCACCACATTTTAGCTTCTCTGGGGCCTGCTGTCAGAAGTCGACTCCATCCCTGCTTTTCGCCATGCCTCGCCGGCCCACTAAGTGAGGCCTGAAAATTGCTTGCACGGTCAGGTAAATATTACAGCAGTCAAAGGTGCGGCTTTGGTGGGGAGAATGATGTGTAATTTGCAGAAATGTTACCAGTGCATCAAATTACACATGCAGCCCAAGAGTGGGGACAGTGATTGACAGCTTCAATAGCACTAGTTTGGGTAGTTGGGTTTTTTTTTTTTTTCCTTTTAAAATCGCTCATGGACACTGATATGAAGGAGACCAGAGCTCACCCCCTCTGATGGTGGAGTGTGACCAGAGGGCAGGAAGCCCATTTCCACCTCGCCTGGCCTATTCCCAGGGCAGCTGACATTGTACTCTCCTTGGTCATGACCATAAATCTGGTCTCTGGTTAGCGGTGGGCCCCAAGCAGCCTCCAGGGGGCCTGGTTCAGGCCCTTTCCGTGGGGAAGGGGGCTGCCTCCGTAAAGCACCTAGTAGGTGTCACCTCTGTGCTGGTGGGCCTCTGACTGAGTTATGACACAAAGGCACTTCTAGCATCCGAGCTGCCCTGCAGAGGAATGAAGCAGGTGCCAGGTGTCGGTAGAATCTTGGGGGATGTGAGTCATCCAGGTACCCACCCCCAATCCTCTTCCCATTCTTCCTAGAATATCTGGAGCTGGGGAAGAAAAAAATTTGAGAGACCTAGCCGAACGAGTAGACTTTCTCAGGATTGTTTTCTCTCTTGATTAAACTGAGGTCTTCAAAGGAGCCACTTCCTAGAGCATTGGGTGGGTGAGGGGGGCAGACGGGGTTTGGAATCTCTTGACTTTGGTTCCCTACAGGGCTGGTAATTCAGACACCAGGAAGGCTTGGAGCACAAAGAGGTGGGAAATGAAGCTGCCATCACCAGCAGGAGAAAAGATGCAGCCTGGCTCAGCCTCGGAGCCAGAGTCCTTGAGGAGGGAGACGCATGAAGTGGGGGCGGGTGCTGCAAGCAGGCTCCCTCCAGAAGGTGAGTGGTGGAAGGTGAGTGGTGGGAGTTCGCAGAGCCAGAAGTATGCTTTTGAAATGCTGGGAAGCCTCTTGGTGTATGCCTGGGGGAGACCAAGCTCCAGAGAGGGGAGGGGATGAGCCTAAGGTCACATGGCAAACACCAGTTGCTAACTCCGTGGCTGTCCTTGTCTTCTTGGAAGCCTTCTACTCTTTCTCAACGGTCCTGTGGCCCTGCAGGGAGGTGAGGGCCTGGGATCGCCAGCAGAGAGCAAGGAAGACCTCTCCTTGCTGCTAGGTGATGGGGGAGACACATCTTTGACTGGGGAGACTCAGCACCTGCCCTCAGGGGGCTGCTGGTCCGATGGCACATAGGTACTCCCCAGTCCTGGGGCACTGTCAGACTGATGGTGGAAATACAGCTCTGACTCTAATGGAACTCCCAGTCTGATGGGGGAGACAGAGCTCTGTGTGGAAAGGTGCAGACTCGGGACTTGGGGAAGCTTCCAGGTTGAGAGGGGACCTTTTGTCCAGGGCCACCCCTCGATAGAGGGGAGCCCACAGTGAACTCTGTCCATGAGCTTGCTGATACACTTCCTCTGGGAAGTCCTCACCAAGACTTGCATCCCACCCCTCGACCCATGATCCAGGTGGTCTGGATCCTCCTTTCTCCACTAGAAAGGGACCGACAGTGACCCCAAAGCCTGGGCAAATGCCCAAGCAGTCCCTCGGGGTGCCCCCACTTGCGCCATGTGTTCCCCAGGCCTGTCATCAGCATAATGCAGCCTCCCCCAGCTGCAAATGATATCAGAGCCCGTCAGAGGCTACAGTCATCCCCATTCCATCAGAACCCCCCCTTTCAGGGTGCCCAGGCCCCACAGGCACCTGAAACTACTACTCCTCTCACACTCTGACAGGTTTATTTACAGCCCACTTGCTCCTGGACCAGGAAGTTCAATGGAGGAGCTGGGGACATCAAGAACAATCGACCAGCTCAGGAAGGAGATGGTCCTGAATTGGCACAGGTGAAGGATTCAGGGCACAGAAGGCCCTGGAGCGAATGCAGCACAAGGCGAACCTGCATGCATTTCAACTTGTAGAATCTGCCGTTGAGCGGGCTGAGGGGGCCCCTGCCTTGCATGGCACAGGTGTGACAAATGACGCTCTTCCACCCGGACAAACCAGTGGGACAGTTGTCCAGCTGCTTCCCTTGCCCCCTACACATGGGTCCCCCTCGGGCCGAGGCTAGCTGCAGGCTTGACGTGCCCTGGACTTCCATCTGTTTCTTTTTTTTTTTTAATTTAATCTGATTTTATTTTTAAAAGATTTTATTTATTTATTTGAGAGAGAGCGAGAGCGAGAGAGAGAGAGAGAGCACAAGCGGGGTGAGTGGCAGAGGGAGAGGGAGAAGCAGACTCCCCACTGAGCAGGGAGCCCGATGTGGGGCTCAATCCCAGGACTCCAGGATCATGACCTGAGCAGAAGGCAGATGCTTAACTGACTGAGCCACCCAGGTGCCCCCCATCTGCTTCTAGCTCTGGGAAGGACTCACTGGTTTTTTTGTTTTGGAAGTTGGTGACAAGTAGTTTCCCCCAATCCCAAGCCTTATGAGCAGCCACCCTAAGCAGGGCTGGAAGAGAAACAAATCACAGCTGGGGCCTCAGGGCCTCCCAGCTGAGTGCACGCCATGTTCTTCTGGAAGCTTGGGGCCCCTCTCTGCTTCAGCCTCACTCCCCAGGGACGCAGGGGTCCCTAATACCTGCCCCCCCCCCACAGCCCCAAAGTACGTGCACCCACTGGGCACCTCCTACAAACCCCAAAGAAGGAAACCTCAAAGCTGATTGTTCAGGCGACAGGGAGGGAAGCTTTGGAAGTCTTGAGGGCATTTTCTAGAAAGAAGCCTGAGATGTGGGCCCAGAGACCTGAGTCCCAGGGCTGGCTCACTGTTGATGGGCTGGAAGACTAAGGCTGTTCACCTTGACCTCTTCATGTTCTGTTTCCTCAGCTGTGAAATGATTAGCCCAGGCAGAATTAAACAAAGGGCCAGAACAATGTTGCTCTGTGGGGTGGGAAAGGAATTCCTTCCTCCACCATGGACAGCTCCCATTTGGCGTCATCAGCAGGTGGGGGGAGGTGGACAGGCAAGAAGCCATTTCTGTGCTCAGGACACACTGATCAATCACCCACCCTGTGCCAGGCATAGTTCTGGGCGCTGGGGACAGAGCAGAGAATAAAAGAGGCAAAGATCCCTGCCCTGGGGAGTTCGTGTTCCAGAGCAGGGTCATAGAGTTTTCCGTAAAGAGCCAGGTAGAAAGAGTTTTAAGTTCTACAGGCCACGTAGTCTCTGTCACAATGACTCAACTTCTGCTGTCGATCAGTGTAGACAATACATAAGTGCATGAACATGGCTGTATTCAAATAAAGTTTTATTTACAAAAATTAGTTGTGGGCCGGGTTTGGCCTACAAGCTGTATGCAGTTCCGTCTATTCTGGAGGCTGTTCTTGGGGACCCAAAGAATTAGCTCTTCTATCTCTACTGATGGAGCCAGGCACAGCCCAAAGAATAGAGCCTCTGCCACCTAAGAGCTCGTGTCTTGGGAAATGAGCAGGTTCCAACTTGTAGGACCTGTTCTCCCTCCTCTCCTCTCCCCCCTCTCCTATCTCCACCAAGTTTCACAAGGGGGCTTGGGGCCTCCTTCTCCAAACCCCTCCACATTCTCCCTTTGTGCTCAGTGATATCCTTCCCCACAGTGGCTATTGGGGAGAGAGGGAGGGAGAGGGAATGCAGAAGACCCTCTGAGAGTGGGTCCTGAGCAAGAGGCCAGGGGAGGGTACGTAGGAAGCTCATAAAAGGCCAAGGTGCTGGGAAATTAGCTCCTCCATCCTCTTCCCTTGCACTCCTTGACTCCACTTTCTAACCCTTGTCCAGCGGGGAACTTCTTCTGCCTCTCTGAGGCCAAGCCTCACCTCCTACAGGGTGCCTACCCAGATTGACTGTCTTGAATCAGGTCTTTCCTGTATCTCTCCAAATCAGCTGGCCCTCCATGCACAGTGACATTTGTTTTCTGATTATATGAGTGTCCCAGCTCACCCATTAGCTCACTCATTCCCATTAGTGAGGGCAATGTCTAGGCCAGCCAAGAGTCAGTCAACGCCCAGAGCCTGTGAGCAAGCACAGCCAAGAAAACAGAGCTGCCTAGCTCATCACTGCAGATATGTGAGCAAAACATGCTTATTGTTGTAACCACTGAGACTTTGTGGTCGTTTGTTACACAGCATTGCCATGACAATAGGT
Organism: Halichoerus grypus; assembly: GCF_964656455.1. Classification (NCBI taxonomy): domain Eukaryota; kingdom Metazoa; phylum Chordata; class Mammalia; order Carnivora; family Phocidae; genus Halichoerus; species Halichoerus grypus. The sequence continues at coordinate 174,485,564 of NC_135716.1, forward strand.
AGCTGACACATTTATGGTTACAAATTTGGGCTCTGGAGTCCAATTGCCCAGGATCAGCTCTTGGCTCCACCAAATACTAGCTGTGTGACCTGGAGCAAGTTACCTAGCCTCTCTGGGCCTCAGTCTGGTCATCTATCAAGTAAAGGTACTAATAGAACTCATCTCATAAAGTGTTGAGAGGATTAAGTGGGATAGTTCTTGTAAAGTGCTTAGAACATTGCCTGATCCATAGCAAGTGGTCAAGAAATACTCAGTATTGCTGTTCCAGAGCTGGACCAGAACCTGCAAGGATACATTTCCGGGTCATTCCCACCTCCGCACAGTCTGATAGAAAGGGACTCCCACCCCCACCGCTCCTGGCTCCACCAGCCTTGCACTGAGTTACCGAAGACCCTTTCCTCCGTGGCCGCCTCAAGCTCTTAATCTCCGTGGCTCAGGAGAAAAACCTGCTGGAGAAAGTGCCCGCGGAAGAAGATCCAGAACCTTGGACAGAGGCGATTGGCTGGGCTTCCACTTGCTCCTCCATCTGGGAGCTTAAGGAAGGAGGGGGCTTGCCTGGGAAACGCGCCCGTGTGTTGTGAGATCCCCGGCTGCGTGGACCTAGTGCCAAAAATCTGCGCAAAGAGCAGAGAATTCAGCCATCAGCGCAGCGTGGGGGAAGGCAGGCGTGTGGATGTCCGGCAGGGCGGAGGCCTTCCCTTCCAGCTGCCTGGTGGGCATGGACGTCGGCCTAGAAATGGTGATGAGGCAGCCTGGAGAAATGGGGACTCAGGACCGCGAGGAAGGGGCTGAGCCCGGGCGCAGGGCTGCTGCGTGCGCGCGCATGCCTGTGCGGTGTGGCAAGGCGGGGAGCCTAGGTGGGTGGGGCTAAGCTGGGTTTCCGTGCACGTGTCAGTGACAGGACAGCTGTCTGAACCACGACTCGCCAAGAGTGCAAGCTTGCAGGAGGCACACAGAGGACACACAGGGGTGGGACTCTGTGCCTGACCGCAACACCCGCTCCACAATCCCCATCCGGGACATTGGAGCCAGATGTATTTGGAACTCAGGCCTCATTCTGCAGGAAGGTGATGTGGTTCTTGTTCAGTCTATTACATCACTCCCGGGGCGGGCACGGGGCTGAGGACTCACTCCGTAATCACCCACATCAATAGTTCTGCAGTGAAACGTCTGGATGGAAACACTAAATGAGACAAACACCATAAATAACCTCCCATCGGCTCAGGTTGGGATTTGCCACCAAATTGGTTCAAGTCAGGTCCAGTCTGGCCACCAAATGGATCACCAAAAAAAAAAAAAAAAACCAAACCCCCCAAAATCTTTCAATTTTCAGGTCTTTTTTGATTTCCGGGTTGCAGGTAAGGGATTGCATTGCAGGCTGGTGAAAACAAAGTAAGAATGAAGGGCTTATTCTCAGTGACAGTTCCAGTGGCTCCATGTGTGGGGTCGTCCACCACGAGGTCGGCCCTGCTCATGGGCTGGCTGGAATGCTCATCACAGCCCTAAAATGTGCACGCGGACTTTTCTACTTGGTGGAGAAGGGGAAAGGTAAGGTTGCCAAGGTTGTGGGGGTACCTAAGTCACCACAACCGGTAAGAAGAGGCAGGAGCATAAAAGAAGCAAGTTGCACTCAGAGGATCATCTAGGATGACGGGCATAGGAAGAGAGAGGTTTAGTATGAACTAAATTGTTCATCAGCTGAATTTGCACCTGCCGGTCTGTTTCTGTTTATATATAGAATATATACTGAATAAGAGAAAGATGAGGCCTTAAACACATCGGACCCTTTCCCCAGGGGCTTCATATCATGATGTCCTCCTGGAAAGAGATACCAGCATACCGATCCCTCTTCTGGACTCACTCTGTCCATACCTTCTCTCCTCATTTCACAGCTAGAGAAACTGAGGCTCAGTGCACAGCATCCTATCTGAGGGCACATGTTGTCTTAGTGTGACAAAAATCATGGCATTCGAGTGTCCCGCCTACAACATTATTAATAATGGCATTGTGCATTAGTTGGGCACTTACATGCCTGGCCTGGTTCTGGGCACCTTATATGTATTATCTCATTTAATATAAGTGGTGGGGGTTGGACTGGAAGCAAGCTTGCTAAAAGTGGTTTATAAATGCTTGGCTTCTTGGTGGTGGGCTTGAATAGGACCCCTGTAAAGGGAGATGAATCAGAGATTAGATCCCAGGAGACAAGGGGAGAAGGGGGAAGAGGACCGCCCCCCTATTCAGAGGAAGGGAAGGCAGCGCAGGCTGCTGGCAACATAAGATATATGAACAAGGAAAACAATCACTTTATTTAAATGAATTGAAGAATATTTGGCTTCACTCTGTAAGAGCAAGCAGTTAAGGGGTTTTATTTTACTTTTGGCCCTAATAATATTACAATCTCCAGGCTGGCTATTATCTGTCACTTTCCAGAGAAGATTGAAAAGAAAATAGTTTTATCCCAGGCAATTGTAAACCGTTCCGTTTGATGAGTTGTTGTTTCCACTTAGAAATTACATGCACCAGTGTCGGGTGACCCAGCCTGGCTGGGGGGCTTTTTTTTAACTGGTTATGGAGGAGAGGGAGGGAGAGAACCTTCTCCCATCTTTTCAACAAGAGTTCTCAAAATGCAGTGTGGGTGTGAGAGTCTCAGGGATGGGCAGGCAGGGAAAGACAAAGCAAGCGCCTGGCGGGACCTGGGGATCCACATTTTTTCCCTGGGGCTCCAGGTGCTGCGACTCTGGGTCCTACCTCAGCCTGCCTGGCTGGGGCAGTGTATGGCTCTGAAAGATGCCCAGAGGATGAAGATTCGGAAGCTGTCAGGCAGGAAAGGGGCACAGCGATAACCTGATGCATTCACATCAGGGGTAGAAACCAGAGCTCCACAGTCCCATAGCAAAAAGGGGCAGAATTGGGCCCAAACTCCAATGCTCAGAGCCATTCTGGTTCCATGACACACCTAGTAGGGAAGTGGGGGTACTGGAAGAGCCCCAAATTCTTCCTTCTCTTTCCTCACTCATCTGGGCAGGGGAGTCACAAGTGAGGACAGAACCAAGTTGGGAAAGCACAATCTATCCTGGGCATTTAGGGCCGTTCCTAAGACTGGCTCTGAGCAGCATCCCGAAGGGGATGTCGGTATTAGGTTCTTGGCTCTGCACTGCTTACCCCCATCCCCACCCCCGACCCACACATCTGGCCCATGTCTTGCAGGTGCTGACCCGTCACCATGCAGCTGTCCAGAATCCTCCCTCTTATGTCTTCGAGTTGCTGAGGGCAGGGAGGGGGTGGGAGGGCTGAGGGCTGGCCTGGGATGGGAGGGGAGGTGGCTGATTTGTCCCATTGCCACATCATTCACTGTGTGGTCGCAGCTGCTAACCACCGCTCAAGATGTAGACCCGCCTCAGGAGCCCCGCTGGAAAGCACGCCAGGCCACAAGGCTGGATTTCTGCTGAAGATTTCCTGAGATGGAATGGACTTGGTTCTTAGCAAAAAAGAAGATCCTCCCTCAATACATGATTTAGGTGCCCAGATAGGACTTGCACTGGTGTCTGGCTTCCAGCCCTCTCTAGGATCCGAAGCTCGCGCACACCCACTCAGCAGCAGTGTTGCTACTGATTCCACAAACACGTCTTGTGCACCTACTATGTGCCAGACACACACACCAGATTGGCCCCACTAAATCCCTATCCTGACCCTGACATTGCAATTACCAGCCCCATTTTCTGGATGAGGACACGGAAGAGGTTACAGACTTGACTTGAGTGCTGCAGGTCATAGGTGACAGAGCTAAGATTCAGACCCAGGCCCTCTGACTTTGTAGCAGATGCCTGTGTACCCATTCCACGCCCACGTCTATATGTCCATTTGCTGCCACCCCTGCCACCCTCTGCCCCAGCCTGGGTCTTTGGCTCCCGGAGTTGCAGAATGTTCATACTCCGGAAGCTGTCTTCAGTAATAGCAGGCAGGGAGTGGGCGGACAAATACCCAGAGTCCCCAGCCTTGGTGGGGCAGGGTCACTCTGCATGTGGTCTTCACCACTATTCGACGTGTGGCCTCTGCAGCTCAGAGGTGCTTAGACACATGAACGCTTGGCCTCTGTCTTGGACTGAGGGAACCAGAATCTCTGGAGGCGGGGTTCCAGAATCTTCATTTAAAAACCTTGTCAGGTGATAGGGTAACTGGGTGATGGGCATTGGGGAGGGCATGTGATGTGATGAGCACTGGGTGTTATATGCAACTGATGAATCATTGAATACCACGTCTGAGACTAATGACGTACTACTATGTGTTGGCTGATTGAATTTAAATAAAAACAAACAAACAAACAAAAAACCTCACCAGGTGATTCTGACGCACACTAAGGTTTCAGCAGGTCCTCCCCTATAGCATCTCCCGAAGCCCCTGCGGGGTGTTGAGCCTCAGTTCCCACCTGCTCAATAGCACCCTATTCACCGACTGGCCTTCCTGCCCTGTGCCATGACCCCACTTCCAAAAGAACCCCCTGGGATCACCTCCAGAATAAATGACTTGTCCTCAAATCTTTGTGTTGGGGAACGGTTCAGGGGAAACCCACCTAAGACCTGATACCCAGCTCTTTCTATGGGATCTTTGAGGCGAAGGTGAGGAGAGATGTTCTGGGTGCTGATATAGAGGATGAGTTCCGAGAGTACCAGGTCCTTCCAGTCCAGCCCCGAATACCCTGACCAACATTCTTCTCTTGCTCCCCCTCCTTCCCGTCTGACATTACAGGGCACTTCTTCTGAGCCAGCTTCACGTGTATCATCGCATTTAACTGTGCCATTAAGTCCCTGGAGGAGGTGCGGTGATTAGGCACCTAATATGCAGGGCTGAGGCCAAGTGAGCTTAGCTGGCCCAGGGTCCCCCAGCTGACCCCGCATTGGAACCAGCATGAGGGAGCAATGATTCACCATGCAGTTGCCTCTGGCTGCTTCTGGCCTGAAGGCAAAAAGATCATCCCAATCTTATTGCCTGGATTCCATCTCCTGATTGCTCACTCATCCTCAACACATTCCCTCACACCGGTGACCTCAGTGAGCATCGCGTGGACGAAGCCCACAAGAGCCAAGACCAGCACATGTATGCAAGCTTCAAGCATGAGGCAGAGCCCCTGCCAGCGTCTCTCGGCCTCTTGGTTCTTGACTGGCCAAGGACAGGCCACCCAGCCCTTCCCCTTGACACAGACAGGGAGTCATTTGGGAAAGGACATTGGACTTTTTCTTCTCCTGGGACCACCTCCGCATCATTCCTTCCTGCCCCTTTCCTGACTCTTCCTTCACCCCCTTCTGCATTCTTCCAGGCAAGAGAGGAAAGGGAGCTAACCTTTAACATTCCAAATGCCAAGTACCATACCAGAAGCTTCTCTTAAACCCACCCCACGTGGATAAGCTGGCGGCTATTGTATCCATTTGAGAAGAGAGGAAGCTGAGGCTCAGAGACAAAAGGATCTGAGCAAGGCCACACATCTAGCATGTGACAGAGCTGGAGTCTGGACCCAGGTTTGTCTGTCAGCAGAGTCATTGCCCGGAGCGCCATCTTGTCCTACTGCGCACCCACTCACGTTCCTTCCCACGGCCACCCTCTGCTTGAGGGCTGGAGCCGTCCTTTCCTACACGGGCTGGGCCTTGCTCCTCATCCCTTCCTACCTCACCACCAAGCTCTCCCATCCATTGGCTCCTGGTCCCCAGTCCACAAACATGGGTGCAGCTTCCCCGTCCTAGACACACACACACACCCTTGAACCCTCACACTTCTGTCCTTCCTGTTCTTTAATGTGAAATGTCAAGAAGGCAGTCCCTATCCAGAGGCATGGGGGAGGCTAGAAGTATCTGGGAAGATGAAGATGAAATGAAGGCAGCTCATGGGTGGACTTCCATCAGGAGTTTCATGGGCACTGAGTCCACTGGTCTTTTCCAGACCTCCTCTTTGTCCCCTAAAGTTAACACAGATAATTTCATTTATGAAAAGCCCCTCTTCTGTTCCATGGTCTTGGGGGCTCCTGGAAGAGGGTGAAACACTAGCTTGTATTGAGCACCTAGTGTATGCCATGAAATTTGGCAGACACTTTCTTTCTAATCCTGACCATTGTAAGGTGGGTATGGATCTCCCCATTTCACAGATGAAGAAACTGACGCTCAGAGTGGTCCTCTTCAGCATCACAGAGATGCCCAAAAGGAAGAATCAAGAATGCAAACTCAGGGCCCCTAGATGGCTCAGTCGGTTAAGCATCCGCCTCTTGATTTCAGCTCAGGTCATGATCTCAGGGTTGTGGGATTGAGCCCAGCATCGGGCTCCACACTGAGTGTGGAGCCTACTTAAGATTCTCTCTCTCCCTCTGCCCCTCCCTCCCATGCTCTCTCTCTCTCTCTCTCAAGAAACAAACAAAACAAAAAACAAAAAACAAAAAAACCCAAACAACAACAAAAAAGTCAAGCTAGCCTGGCCCCAAAGCGCCTGGTCTTTGTAATAAGCCAAATTTTCTCTCATAAACTGGCCTCAGCAGTGCGTCCCAGTCTCAAGGGGATCTGGCAGATGCCCAACTCTAGGACGATCTTTTCCATTTTGCTGTTTTATTTATTCATCCAAAGACTCTGCAGCCAGGCCCATTTCCTTTCTTTCAACATTTATTAGTGTTTTACCTGCTTTCAAAAGGGCCTCACCAGAGGCTGAGGGGAGAAGGAGGGAGAAAGGGGCTGCGCCTGGCTCCTTGCCTGGCTCTGTCCACTGTGAAACTCAGATGAGCACTCAGACTTGCATGCCCCATGGCATTTGGTTGTAGAAAGCTTCTCCGGAAACCAGATTCAGCAGAGGGGGAGAGACGAGGAGTATTGAGACCTTACCAGATGCCAAGCACTGCACCAGAAACTTGATGTCAGTGTGCACCCAATCCTCACAAGATCACATGGAAGGAAGTATCTCTCCATTTTAAATACGGGAAAACTGAGTGTCAGTGAGGTGGAGCAAACTGCCTGAGCTCGCACAGTGGCAGTTCTGAGCTCTTCCTGCATAACGCTCTCCTTAAACATTCTTACACCAGAGTCGTCATTTCACACATGGGGAAACTGAGCCCCAGACGCGCCCAAGCTCAGACAGTGACAAAGATCAAGGTCAGGTTTCCCAGCTCCCAGTCCTGTGGTCCTTCTACCATCCTTTCTGGCTTTGCCCAAGGTACCACCTGCCAAGGCCAGGGTTATTGGAACCCCAAAGACAACAGGGTCCACCTGACCCTTAAGGGTCATTGAGTCCCTTCTCCTGCCTCTGGAATATTCTGCTTCTTAATCAGCCTTGAAAGAGAAGAGGAGCAATGAATGTGGTGGATAGAAATCCTTTTAATTCCCAAACTTCCCCTAGAAAGGATTTTGCAGAGCAAAGCCCAGTGCAAGGAAGGGAGCCCCTGCCCCCTCCATCCCTACCACCTTTGCTTGTGTGTCTTTGGTGTGTGTGTGACCTTAGGGCGCTGGTGGGCTTGAGGCATGTCAACGAGTGTGGCTGTTCTGGGGGATGGGAAAGGACCCGCTGAGCTGCTGCCTCCCTACACAAAAGGTTCCTGGGTTTTGCAGGAGAGCCTGACATGCTGATTTACAAGTTGTACAAATAGAGCTCAGCAGTCCTGCAGCCTCCACTCCATGAAGAGCATCATTTACTTATAAGAGAGTGGGTGACTGCTGCCTTGCCCATGGGCTCCTCAGAAAACGCTCAAGGGAAGGGCTCATGGAAGGGGAAGAGAGGGTTACTGTATCCTCTGTCCTGGTACCGGGCAAGAGAAGGATACCACTGAGATAAGAGGTGCCTTCTTCTTGGCTCTTCTTCCATCCCCTTTTCTTTAGAAGTCTGTGGTCTGTGCTAAATCCCCAGGGCTGTAATTTGTGGACGGACACACAGTAGGTCCTCAATAAAAGGCTCGCTGGCCTGTAGGCTGGGTGCCTCTGCCACCCAGCAGGTCGTGGGTGTTTGTTGATTGGAACTGAGCTCAGTGAGCTGGGCATCATGACAACTGGGGTCTGTTTCTCTATTTCCGGCTCCATTCACACCTCCATCCACACCTGTCTGAGCTTTGGGAATCTAGACTGTCACTTGGGAGATATGCCTGTCCTGGGTGCCTATAGTGTCTCACGGGGGGGGGGGGGGGAAATTAGATGTGCTTTCTGTAGATAAAGTGTAATGTGCTGTCATTACCAGGGATTTTCATATGCATTATCTCCTCTAACACTGTTAGGAAGTCCTTCCTAAGGTCTAACTTCCATCCTGTCTGCAGTTTAGTTAGGATCTATGTATTCCAGGAAATGTAAGCTAGTGCACCCAAAACTGGGCTGGCACAACTGGTCAAAAGGAATGTGGAGATAAAAATAAAGTGTGTCTTCTTTAAAAAAAATAACTTCCTCCACTTTCCGAGGCTGTTCAGAGTAAAGTGTATAATTTGCTTGACTGCCCCGGCCCATCGGCTTATCACTGAGGGCCTAGCAACTCCCAGAGGGGAGGATTATGCAAATAGAAATCAGCTTTCAAGAAAGTGGGCTAATCCAATATTACAAAGAGGGCTGAGTCTGAAAGGAAAAGGGGAAGCAACTGAGATGGGTGAGTTAAAGAGATAGCGAGCAGGTTCCTGGCACAATGATGAGCAAAGAAGCTGAATGGAGAGGGGGTCCTTGCCGGCCCTTGAGCCAGGGTTTCAGGAAAGGGGACCCGGTCTCTATTTCCCTGATACTCAGAGAGGGAGGGTGGGGGATTAGACTGGTGGACAGAGAAACTCCTTCTTAAATTATTTGTTGCTGGGACAGCCCCTTCTCAGAATCTGGCCAAATGCCAACAGGTAGGTGTGGCATCAGGAGGCTTGAAGCTTTCCCATTGAGCTTTCCACATAAAAGCAGACTCAAATTCACCAGGTGGAGCAGACCGCGAATTTAGAAGGTCAGACCAAGGCCTTTCCCTCCCCGGTGGGAAATATCCAGAAGCCCAGGGCCACCTCCAAGATAATGTCTGAGCAAGGCTGCCCCTCAACGAAACATGGGACCCGACAGCACCGTGGACAGCTCCCTTGGTGACCTAGAAGCCTGACTTAGGGATCAGCCCTTAAGCTTTCTTTTGGGAAACTGGAAGCCTTTTGTACCGTAAGCGCTTGTGGCTCCAGCAGTGGAGGCAGACAATGAAACAGGCAATTCAGATTTGCTTTGATAAGTGTTATGATTTAAAGGAAGCAGAGAAGATCGTGGAAATACAGAGCATCCAACCCAGATTTGGGAGTGGAGGAAAGACTGCCCAACTGAAGGATGAGTCAGACTAACCCTGGTAAGAGAGGAGGGTGAATATGTTCCAGGGAGGCCCAGAGGTAAAGGAGGGCATGGCTTATTTGGAGAGCTGAAAGAAGCTCCTTAGGGCTGGATGCCAGGTGGGAGGGGGCTGGTAGAAGATGAAGTGGGGAGGTGGGCAAGGGCAGGATTCTGTAGGGCTCTCTATGGCATGGAACAGAGCTGGATTCCATTCTGAGGCCAACAGCAGGCTGCTTCAGGGCTTTATGCAATGAAATGATACGATTAGATTTACATCTTGAAATTTCCCTCTAGCTGCATGGACTGGGGCCAGGCAAGCCCATACCACTGGGCAGGTCAGGAGGTGACAATCATTCTGACCAGGGTGATGGGGGAACAGACTTGCAGGTGGGGCCTCAGGATGGAAGCTAGTGGACACAAATGAGAGAGATTTAAGAAATGGAATTGGCAGGGCTTAGTGGGTGTGGGGAGTGAGGGGGAGGGTGCTTAAGGACAAGTATCAGGGTGTGTGAGCACAAATAAGAAGTGGGAGGCAGAAAAGGGAAACAGGGTAGAATCAAGAGGGAAGTACAGAGAGAGAGGGAGTGACTTAGAAGAGAGATGGACACAGTCACAGAAATGAGGGTGAGGAGCACAGGGAAAGGGGAAGACCATGAGAAAGTATGGGGCATGATAGCATAATCAGGATTGGGGATTCAAGTCTTTATTCTGTCACCCGTGTGTCCTGTCAGGGTGTCTGCCCATAATCATAGGGCTTGCAGCAGGTCTACACAGAACTGTGGGCAATATTGGGCTTGACAATACTCTGCTTGGATATGTGAGAAAACCCCCATAAGCCCAGCAGGGGCACCAAGCTGGGTGGGCACTGAGCAGTTGGCCAGAGGACTAAGAGTGGGGTTTGGCTCTTGATTTCTCAGCCCCCTCCTCCAAGCCTCAGTTTTTTACTTGTAATATGAGTGGGGGCATACTTCAACCACTTTTCTACAGCAGAAAGGGCTAGAGACTGAAAGGTCAGTCTGGACAGATCCAGGCCTGTCATTTGTCCTGGGGTCAGTATATTTCACTTAGTGGATTCAGAGTATCTATCATTTGACAAAGCCTAAAGGGAGATGGCCTGTGAACTAACTTCTCCATTTTCTAGAAAGTCCTAGTCTACAGAGCCAAGGGCCCAGTGTAAGGAAGACAAGGTTACTGGCTCAAAATATGTGCTGGATAGATGGGTGAGTGGGTGGATGGTTGGGTGGGTGGGTGGATGGGTGGGTGGGTAGGTGGTTGGATGAATGGATGAATAGATGGATGGGTGGATGGATGATGAATGGATGGATGGATGGATGGATAGATGGATGAATAGATGGATGGATGGATGGATGGATTGATGGGTGGATGAATAGATGGATGGATGGATGGATGATGAATAGATGGATGGATGGATGGATGATGAATAGATGGATGGATGGATGGATGGATGATGAATAGATGGATGCATGGATGGATGGATGATGAATAGATGGATAGATGGATGGATGTATGGATGGATGGATGGATGATGAATAGATGGATGGATGGATGAATGGGTGGATGGATGGATGGATGAGGTGAATGGATTGTCAAACACCTGAATGATCACCACAGTCTTATGGGCTCTAGGCATAGATTAATCTCTCTGGAAGATTCCAAAAGTGGGACAGAGCCACTGGCCTTAGGCAGCCTATGTCCAACAGTAGTGTAGGCAATAATCTAAACAGTCTATTTGGTGGTCGATGAGAAATTTCAAGACCATCAGTCAACTGATACAAACTCCTTTGGGAGTAACAGTTTCCAAAGGCACCTGTTAGAACGGCAGGTGAAAAGTCAGCTGGTAAGAGGAGCTGGGGCCTATGCCAGGTCAGTTTAGGTGGTAGATCTAGATTTGGTGAATGGGTGGATGGAGAGATAAATGAGTGGACAGAGGCCCTTGGGAGGCTCAGGAAGAGGGACATGGGGACCTGTGGGCTTCAGATAAACACAAACTCTACCAGCTTCATGAATCCCATTCTCGTGACCCCGCCACACCTCTCCTCCCATTTCTCAGCCCAGGGGTTAAAAGCAGAAACATGGGTCATCTGCCTGGGTTCTAGTCCGGGTTCCGGTACTTACCAGAAGCATAAACTGGGCTGAAGTATCTAAGCCTCAGTTTCTATATTGACAAAATGGTGACAATAAAAGAACCTATGTCACAAAGTTGTCGGAGAGATTAGAGATCATTTATAAAGTGCTCAGCACAGTTCCTGGGACATAGAAAGTGCCCCCAAATGTTATCAGCCCATTAACCCTGCCTTTCCCACTGAAGGGCTTCTCTCCACTGTGCCCTAATCACACCCACCTTCCAAGGCCCAGCTTAAAGCCTGCCCCTTTCAGGACATCCTCCTTGACCAATCTCACTCCACTGTCTCATTTCTCTCCACTGTTCTGAGAGCTCCTGGAGGTAGGGACAAAGTCAAGGAGTCCTTTGGCTTCCCCGTGGAGCCTTTGAGGGAAGGCTCCTGGTAACTGTAGACGACTGTCCTGTCCAAGGGAGCTGAGATGCTTGCCCCAGAGCCTTCAGTGTCTGCACCTCCCCCATGCCTCCTCTTCAAAGATAAAATGCTAGTAATAAAGTCATGTTGAACTGGCCTGTACCTTTAATTGGTGCTTTGGCAAAGGACAGATTCCCTGCTAAGCATTAAAAGGCTTTAAAATTCTCTTTATTGAACTACCTCTGAGAGCCCATGCTGGATCCCAGGGACTGGCAGGATCCAGCCTGGAAGTTGGCTGGTCAGGACCATGGAGAGACGAAGGGGCCCTTGCACCTGCTAAGAGGCTCCTATACTCTCTAAATTTGATCCAATGCAAACGATAGGAGCCTATCTAAGGACATCCGGGTGCCAGAAAATACTGCAGCCCTTTAGACAACTAGGGAAAGTTTGGGTTTGCTGTGGCGCCTCTGATCTCAGACATGGTGGGAAGGATGCTCAGTTGCATCTTACCGCAAGGCTCAATGGACCCCATATAGTGGATAAAGATGCCAGGAAAGTCTGTCTACTTCTCGGGGAAAGGGGAAGCATTCATCGTGGCAGAGTGGGCTCCTAAACCTGTCCTGATCCTGGAGGAGCTTTGGCAAAATGACTCTGCACAGGGTCGTGGGTGTGAGGGTTAAGGACAGAAGGAGGCTTCACCGTTGTTCCCAGTAATTATACCCACCTGTCTCCTAGGTGCCAAGCTCTGAGCATAGGCCTTTTCACCTACACTATCTTATCAGTCCTAGTGACAACCCCATGATGCCAGTGTCATTAGCTCCCTTTTCTAATAAGGATAAGTAGCCAACTGAAGATGTCATGGTGAGGAGGTGGCAGAGGGCAGATTAGAACCCGTGGTCTTTCTCCCACCCCATATATTGTTTCTCAGGAGCACGGGGACAGGGAGGAGAGCAGCAACAGGCCAGGGTGAGCAAGCCCCAGCCCCACCCCTTCTACCTCCTGCACTCAGGTCTCACTTCCCCAGCTCTGGGACTTGCTGAGGAAGGAGAAATCCAGACATCACTTGATTGCATAGAGAGACACGAGGGGGTGTGCAGACCTGCACCCTGGCTCTGGGCCCTGGCCTCTGCTTAGCTAGTGACCTCCTCCACAGCTGGGGCAAGTCCACAGCTTCCTCTGGGCATCTCTTTCCACCTGAGAAACACAGCAGGTGGACTTGGACAACTCTAAGAGCCATGCCAAGGCTAAGGTTCCAGGGTCTTACAATCATGTCTTTTTTTTTTTTTAAGGTTTATTTATTTGAAAGAGAGTGAGCACGCATGAGCACGTGCACATATAGGGGGAGGGGCAGAGGGAGAGAATCTCAAGCAGACTGCTCACTGAGCAGGGAGCCTGACATGGGGTTTGATCCCACGACCCATGAGCTCATGACCTGAGCCAAAACCAAGAGTCAGAGGCTTAACCAACAGAGTCACCCAGGCACCCCACAGGATCATGTCTTTTAAAGCATTGGTCAGAGAGTACCTCAACCTATTAACCTCTGGGGTCAGAGAAAAGGACACTTAGGGGAATTTGAGTCCATCCTGAGAAGGAACATTTCAATGTTTTCATTGTAAGGGGTTATAATAAGAGTGATCGTCTAGTGGGGGCCTACCGGTTCAGCATAGTAGCCGGTATTATATCAATGGTACACCGTCCACTTCTCTGCATCCCCATCACCACCACCCACATCCAGGCCACCACCTTTCCTCCTCTGGGAGGCTGTGAGAGCCTCCTAACCCTTCTCTCTCCTGGCTCCTGTCCTCAGCAGAGAGAGTGCAGGACGATCACCAACTCTCAGAGTGCTGTCCTCTTCCTGCACAGCCAGGAAAGCTACATTTCCCAGCCCCCCCCCCCACCCCGCCATGCAGCTGCAGCCACGTGACTGGGTGCTGGCCAAAGGAATACGAGCAGAAATGACCTAAGCCACTTCCAGACTGGCCCCCAAGAGCAATCACATGACTCTCTTGCTTCTGTGCCCCCTTTCGGTGGTAACGTGCATGATGAGAGGGTAGAACCGCAATATGAAATGAGCCTGGATCCCTGAGTCACCTCATGGAGGAAAGCCGCCCTGGAGAGGCACAACCCACATCCAACTTTCTGTGAACAAGAAACCTTTGCTGCATCAAGCTACAGAGCCCGGGAGGTGATTTGGCTAATGCAGCACGACCAAGGCTGTCCTGACCCATACACTCTCCTATAGTCCAGTTTCTGCACAACAGCCAGCGAATTCTTTTCAAAACATAAATTTGGATCCTTTTCAAAGCATGTTGCTCCCCACTCTACACTCAGGTCCACATTCTACTATGAAGAAAATCTACAAAGTCCTGGAAGCAACCTGAGTGTCCATCTATAAACAAATAAAGAAAAGAAATGTGGTATGTGTGTGTGTATACACACACACACACACACACACACACAGTGGAATATTACTCAGCCATAGAAAAGAGTGAGATCTTGCCGTTTGTGACAACACGGATGGACCTAGGAGGTATAATGCTAAGTGAGACGAGTCAGACTGAGAAAGACAAATACTGCATGATTTCACTTATGTGTGGAATCTAAAAAAATAAAACAAATGGGTAAAGAAAACAAAACAGAAACAGACTCAAAACAGAGAACAAACAGGTGGTTATCAGAAGAGAAGGGTGTGGGGGGGTTGGGTGAAAGAGGTGAAGGGGATTAAGAGGTACAAACTTCCAGTTATAAAATAAATCTCTAGAGATGAAAAGTGCAGCATAGGGAATAGAGTCAATAATGCTGTAATCACTTTGTGAGGTGACAGAGGTAACTACACTCACATGGTGAGCATCATGTAATGTATATAAATGTCGAATCACTATGTTATATACCTGAAACTAACATAACTGTACATCGACTATACTTCAATGAAAAACTCTTTTTTAAATCTACAAAGCCTTACGTGAGGTATCACTGCCTCCTCTCTGACTTATGTTCTCTCTTCCCTTCGCCTTCGTATTCCAGGCTCATGTCTGATCTCCGGATGGAGCACCCATGCTCCTCCCCTCTGTAGGTGTCCTCTCTGCGTCTCCTAGATCTTTGCATGGCTCCTTGTCCTTCAAGCTTCAGTGTCACTCCCTAAAAGACACCTTTTCAGACTAGCAAATCTAAGAAGCCCCAGTTACTTTCTTTCACATCATCCTAAATTACCTATACCACAGTTTTCACTGTCTGATATTTTCTTGCTAATTGATTAATTAATGGTCTGTCTCCCCACCCCAGTCCTACTGGAGCAGGGATATCGTTTCTCTTATTCACCATTATATTCCAGTACCAAGCAGAGTTCCTGGCACATGGTAGACATTCTGTGTTTGTGGACTGGGAACATTAACTTTTACAGCTCTGTGAGGTGGGAGTTACTATCCCCAAGTAGCACAGAAGGAAACTGAGGCCCAGAGAGGTTGAAACCAGTATATGGCAGAGCTCAGATTTCAACCCGGCTCTAACTCTGTGGACATCCTCTTTTTACTCCATAATTTTTGATTCTTTCAAAGGTATTTTAACTACACAGAGTTTATGACCCAACACGAAGAGGGGCATCTACTCTGTCTTTAGTAATTTCCCTTAATTAAATCCTTGCCCTCATGAGTTCTTGGTCTGATGGGAGAGACATGGTCCTTTTCTCCTGAAGGCACACACAGTTTGAAGCTGAAGCCAGAATCCCAGCACCTGAGGGAATCACAAGAGCATTTACAAAGCAACATGTAGGGGCTTGCCAATGGACAGAGCACCTGCCGATTTATAGGGCCTCTCCAAGGTCTCCCCCGTACAGAATGAACTAGAGAGAGAGAAAGAGAGAGAACAGGAGAAGGAGAGACGGAGGGAATCAGAAAGACAGAGAGACAGAGTGACAGAGAGAGAGACAGAGACAGAGAGGCAGAGAGAGACAGAGACAGAGAGGCAGAGAGTGACAGAGACAGAGAGAGATGGAGATAGAGACAGAGACAGAGACAAAGAGAGATGGAAACAGAGAGAGGCAGAGACAGAGAGACAGAGAGAGAGAGAGTGACAGAGAGACAGAGACAGAGAGAGACAGAAATGGAGATAGAGACAGAGACAGAGACATAGAGAGATGGAAACAGAGAGAGACAGAGACAGAGAGAGAGAGAGAGAGACCGAGACACAGACAGAGACAGAGAGTGCCATGAGCCCTGGGCTGCCCACACCTTTCCCCCAGCGAGGGCAGACAGACTGTCGTGGAGGAGCCTGCAGGGCTTCATGTGCGGCCGAGGCCTCCCTGGCCCAGCGGTGAGTGTGCGGACACAGCGAAGGCGGTCGGAAGCCAAGGCCTGGGCTGCAGGTTCTGAGCATCATGGGCCCTTGTACCAGCAGGCTTCTGGCGCGTCACCAGCTGCCCCCACCCCTCCTCTGGGCGCAATGGTGGGGAAGGCGAGGCAAAATCTAGGATGAGGACAGACGGTGGCAGGGTTTAGTTTTTAAGGCTGGAACTTCTTTTGCCACGTGGCTCCTGGCCCGTTCCCTGGTGTCAGCAAGACAGATTCAGGGGTACAGGGCGGGGAGACAGGGGCCTGGGTTTTGGAGCGGCCATCCAGCTGTGTCGGCCAAGCCCTCTGAGCTGGGAGAGGCTGACCCTGACACCCACATGCGGCTGGCCCTGCCTGGACCCCCTTTCTATCCCCCCATTGTCTCCACCTGGTGAATTGGTGGAGGTGCCCACGCCACCAGCTCACCTCAGCTGTCACCTCCTCTCTGAGACCTCTTCACGTCCCCCCACACAGCCGCTTTCTTCCCCGGCTGGGCATCCAGCAAGCCCGGGGCCATTAATCTACCCCCTGCACTCCCCACCACCTCCCCCGCCCCCCAGCCAATGCCCCAACTCAGGGTGACATCACTGCTCCCCCGGATTGCTGCAGCAGCCTCTGACCGACCTGGGGCCCTCACCTGCCCTGGGCTCCCCAGCCTCCCCCGGTCCTTGCTCGCTGACCGCATAGCGGCCAGCAACCAAACAGGACTGTGCACCTCCTCTGCGTCCAAGCGGGTGCCCTTTTGCCCTTAGGGTTCAGTTCAAGCATCTTAAGTCAATGAACATGTGGTCTAGGCCCCACCACCCCCTCCAGCTGCGTTCTGCTCTTGGCCTTTCCCAGGCTGGCTCCAACCAGATGGCCCACTTTAATTTTCAGGGTGCTGCACTCCCTCATCGTCAGAGGCCTGCACAAGCTCTTGCAGAAGTTTTCTTCATTCTTCAAACCCTAGCTTCTATTTCCCTTCCTCCGGGAAGCCAACCCTGACCACTCAAGTCTGGCTTGGGGGGTCAAGCTATGTACCTATCATTTGACAAGCGATTCCAGTCCACGCCCTCTGTATCTCCCAACAGGGTGGAAGGTCCTTGGGAGCAGAGAGAACCTGTCTGCCTTGTCCGGGGTTGTATTTTCTTAGCATCTAGCATAGGGCCTGGTACCCTGCAGGTGCCCAGAAATATTGGCTAAGTAAGTGAGTGACTTGGGGATGTTGGATAGTGAATGATTTTTACCCAGAGCGCCTTGCATGGGGAAACTCACCATGTGGCATCGTTGGACCTTGTCTTATCAACACCTGTGTCCTAGGCAAAAGCTAACATCCTAAATGAATCCTCAAGGCCCCAAGGAGGAGGCTGTCTGTCTGCTTTGGGAGCATTTTCTCAGGCCTCTACCCTCTGACCTTCTAGAAAGCCACAACAGCAAGCTGCCCTGTTCTTTTTTTTTTTTTTTTTTAAAGATTTTATTTATTTATTTGACAGAGAGAGACACAGTGAGAGAGGGAACACAAGCAGGGGGAGTGGGAGAAGGAGAAGGAGGCTTCCCGCTGAGCAGGGAGCCCGATGTGGGGCTCGATCCCAGGACCCTGGGATCATGACCTGAGCCGAAGGCAGACGCTTAACGACTGAGCCACCCAGGCGCCCCAAGCTGCCCTGTTCTAATGGAGATTCCCAGCATCGCTTTTCTATCAAGGCAATCTATAAATCACACTGCAGAACTCCACCAGCACTGCAGAAATCAGCCGCTGACCGTCTGCCAAACCCCCCACGTCGTGCAAAGTTGTGAGCTGTAGAGAAGGGTTTAGTCCAGCAGCTTGCAATGAGTTGCAGTGTCTCCTTCAAAGTCAAGGTAGCCAGCATGCGCGGGGCCCCCGGTGTGTGCACAGCCTCACGTGGGGAGCACTGAAGGGACCGAGGGAGAGGGGAAGCGCCGGCTCAGCTTGCCGGAACCCAGTCATCCCAGCAAGCTGGCTGCCTCCCTTTTGGGCGGGTGTTACGTGGGCATCTCTCTCCCGGGCTGGGGAGCAATCCTCCATGCGGCGCGGATGCTTCTACTCCTGGGCTTTTCCATTTGAGTGTTTACTTCTCCTGGCTCCTGACTCCATCTGTCTGGGCAGGCGGAGTGTGGGGAGGACCTAACATCTGAAGTACTTAGGAGTGCAGACGCCGAAGCCAAACCGCCAGGGGCCGAATCCCACTTCCATCACTTACCAGCTGCATGGTCTTGAGCAAGTTTTTGCTCCTGAGCCATAGTCCTCTCTTCTACAAAGCGGGACAAGGACAGCGCCTAGCCCCAGTGTTGCTATGGGGATTAAATGAGCCAATATGTGCGAGGTGCTTAACGTCTGGCCTATAGTCAGTGGCCTATAGTAAATATTACCTTCTTTTATTACTGCTATTGATACTATTTGCCAGACTTTCCAGCAAACACTTGCCGGCACCATATCATTTTATCCCCCACAATGCCCCATGGGGTCTATTCCTTCCCTCATTTTCCAGGAGGGGCCAGTGACCTGCCACCAGCCACGCAGGCTGCTTCCCTGCTGACTGATCGTGGGCTGGAGCTCGGGGGCAGTGCAGGGAACTCCCTCCCTCCCCCCTGTCATCTCCTGGTGCCTACCTCTGCCAAGTACTCTGGATGCTCGCCCTCAGGAGACGTTGCCCTCGTTCGCTGCCACCACCCAAGATGACAAAGACAAGCGGTGGGGCCCGGGTGGGGTTTGGATGAGGAGGAAGAGGACACGCCTGCTGCCCCAAGCTGGGGCACAGGCTGGAGCACCAGTCTGGTCTCCGGAAGCCTGACACAGCCAGCTCTATCCTGGGGTCATCAAGGCCAGCAGCCCCTGTGAAGTGGAAGATTCACACCCACTGAATATCTCAAGGGAACAAGAAAAAGACTAGCGTGGGGCTCCAGAGTCAGAAGGACTTGGATTCGAATCACAGCCTTGCAATTCTTGGGGACTCATGTCACAAATCTGAGCCTCAGTTTCCCTATCTCTACAATGGAGCTGCTCTCAGCTCCTGCTTCGGGTGGTACATGGACAGCTCTCAGCTTCGTGCCTGGCATGGCGTGAATAATCAAGAAGCAGCTTCCAAACCCAGCCTCAGCAGTTGACGGATTTGCTAGAATCTTCTGAGAGCCCGGGATTGGGGGGCTGCCCCCAAGGGCTGCCTGGGACCCCTGGAGGCTCTCAAGTCTGCGGCTTGTGTGGGCAGGACAGCTCTTTGGTGCCACATGCAACACAGGCCGCCACAAACCCACACAGGGGTTTGGTGTGAATTAATAAAAGTGTCGGAAGCATGGGGCTCGCTGATTAGAGCACACGCCAAGTCGGCGCCATGGCCTTCTCAGGTGGGCAGTGGGTAGGGCCCAAGTCCAGGGCTTCCACAGCAATGCCTGGGGGGATGAGACTGCAGAGGGGGAGTCTGGAGGCCGGGGCCAGGGCGCCCACAAGGATGATGAAGTTGTCCATGGAGGCGAATCGAGAATACAAGGTACACACCCCTAAGGGTGTGAGGGAAGGGGGCCGTCTGTGCAAGATGAGATGGGCTAATTAGCTAAAAAGCAAGAGCAAGATGACAGCCAGCAGGACGTGTGAGTCCTGGGGCAGCAAGAGGTGAGCTGGGCAGGCAGAGCAGCCTGCTGGGGACCGAGATGCTAACGGTCTCTCAGGGACACTCATTCGGGGAGCAGCAGAGCATCATCCACAGGCTTGGCGGGGGTTGGGTGGTGAGCCTGGGGCGAAGGCCCGCAGCAGCTCCAACTCACGCCCCTCACAGCTGAGATGCTGCTTGAAGGGAAAAAGCAGAACAGCGACATTTGCACCTTTTTATTCCAAGCAAGTCCCAGATGCAAGGGGAAGAAGAGGGACAGTGAGCTGGTCTGTTCAAGGTCAGGTTTTAGTGTAAGGGCATCTATCTTCACTTTCTCTTCGAGAAATGACCAGAGCATTTCAGAGGTTTGAAACTGCCCCTTGAGGTCAAGGTTTATTACTCCTCCCCCTCTAAAGGACAGAGTCATCAGTCAGGAGGCAGCCTGGCCTGAGGGTTAATGGGGTTTGAATCCTGATCAGAACTGAAGGGGCTTTGGGACCTGGAGGGATTCAGTCCCTTCCTCGGGTCTCTGTTCTTAACATGTCAGCGGAGAAGGTACCTCACTGACCACCTCTTCCTGCCAAAAAGTGACAAGAGGTACCGAGTCATGGAGGAGACAGAGACTAGCTCAGTGCCTGGCACAGGGTAGAGGTATGCAACACATAGCTGTTCACGGATAAATGCAATATATCTGAAAAATACACGAAAGAAAGAAATAAAAATGTCAGGTGGGGAGATTGAATGCTCGGACAATACAAGGAAAGCCACCACACGCTTATTAAAGAGAATAAATGAATTCATCTAATTTGTAGGATGCAAGATAAAGCCACAAAAAAATCAATTGCATTGCATTCTTACATCCCAGAAACCCACAGAAAATCCAATGAGAAAGATTCCATTTGTAATAATAAAAAATAAATACTTGAGAGTTCTTTTAATTTGGGACACAAGATATTTGTTTAAAGAAATTATAAAAACCCAATGGAGGCTCAATATTAGGAAAACCAACAACATAATTCATTACATTAGTAAATTAAAGGAGAAAAACCATATGATTACTTCAATAGATTCTTAAGAAGCATTTAATTAATTTTTCTTTATAAAAACTCTAGGTAAAATTGGAATAGAAGTGAACTTCCTTTATACAACACAAATAGTATTTATCAGAAACCAGCAGCAAATACCATAGGCAGTGTTAAATGCAATCCGATGAAAAACAGAAATAAGACAACAAAACATTTTACAAGCATTCTGGAGGTTTTAGACACTAGAATAAGTCAACAAATTATAATACGTTCAATAAGTAATAACACCAATATTTCTGCAGTGCTAGACGCTATCCTAAGTTTATTTGGGGAGGTGAGAAAACTAGGCGCAGAGAGATTCAGTAACTTGCCCAAAGTCACACAGCTTCTCCGTGGCAAAGCTAGAGTTTGAATCCAAGTGATCTGGTCCCAGGATATGTGCTTTTATACGTTATGAGCTAGTATCTCTCGTGTGTTAGAAAAGTTACCGCTATTTGCAGATGATATAATTGCATGGCTTAAAAAAAAAATCCAAAAGATTCAAGTTTTTTAAAAGCCTATTAGAACTGACAGGTCAGTAAGATGTCTGCATAAAAGAAAAACACGCCAAGGTCACCAGTTTCCTTTATTAAACCAGGACAGAACCTCTAGAGCAGCGCCCAGCGCCCAGCACCCCGATTGGGACATGGTGGGTTCCTGATAACTATTTGCTGAAAGATGAGTCGACCGGGAGTAAGCCATTGTTTGGAAAGGGCAAACTAGGTCGGTGATGCAGCTGGATTTCTCTGAGGGATCCACGGAAGGACTTCCCTCCAGCCTCCAGCTGGTTCCCCTCCAGCACGGGCTCTCAGATGCAGAGGAGGTCTCCCCAGGGTCCTTGCAACACCCCCTTCAAACCAGCCATCCCTCCCTGTCCCATCTCAGCCCGACAGCTGGGTGGGATCACGGCACGTTATCCCTGCTGGAAAAGGAGAGGGAGGTGAAGTTCAAGTCAGCACTCTCTTAATCCAGCAGGCTGGGGACCCTCCCTTTCTCTGACCAATGCGCAGTGTTCTAGGGCTGTTAGGAATGCATGGGGCGCTGTCCTCGAATCTGTCCCATAGCCTGTGTTCACAGAGAACCAGAGGGCCATCATGAAAGCTAACATAGGAAAAGTACTGCCCGCACGCCAAATTGGCAATGGTGTGATTTATCCCCCAAGCCAGGATAATTTTGAGACTGGAAGAGAGACACTCTTAACAATTACCCTCAGATAACAAGCACCGTCTGGACGGTTCCAGGCAAACTGGGCTGCATGGCTACTCTCACCACCCTTCCGTTGTACAAACACTGGTATGGAGGCTGAGAGGTGACAGAGGGAGAGGCGCAGCCTGGGACTGACCTCAGATCTCTCTGCCTCCAGCATCCCCGTGCTCAGTGGCTTCTTCACCTCCGGTCCACATACTCCTAGGGGCACAAGCTGCTTTTCTTTGAGACACTACCAGACACAAGCTCTCACATATCAGGAATTGAGTCAGGTCAGCTTGGACTCTTAGAAGCGGTGGACTTTTGGGGGTGCTTACAGAACACTCACAAGGCTGGGGTGGTGGAAGGCCAAAGAGGGGAGGAGGTCAGAAGGGGCAGGGCCAGAGCCATGCCTTGGGAGTTTTATTCTAAAGCTACAGAATGACTTGACCTGGTTCTGTCTCCAAAAGGGCACTCTGGCTGCTGTGTGGACATTGGATTGGGGGGTGGGGGCGGGGTGGAATCAGACTGGAAGCAGGCAATAGTGATAGAGGCTCGGCGAGAGAGGGGTGGCCAGGACATGGGAAGAAGCAAGTGGATTCAGGGTGTGTTTTTGAAGAGCAAAATGGAGGGGCTATAGGATGGGGTGGGGGAAGGGAAAAGGAAGGAAGGAGAAAGCAGAGAGCCCTAGGTGGTTGGCCTATGTAACCGGGTGGATGAGGATACCATTTACTGAGATGGGGAAGAATGGAGAGGAACGGCTTTGGAGGAGAAATCCAGAATTTTCCTTTGGCCATGTCAAGTCTGAGATGCTTTTCAGATATCTTTGGGGGGTGTCTAGAGAGTTGGAAAATTGGCTATTGTTGCTTTCTTGCTTAAAATTCTTCACATGCCCCCTGTGGCTACAATCCAAGCTTCACTAGATGGGACCCCAGCTGTGGCACGTCCTGCTTGAGTCCCTGACTGCCATCAGCCTCCTCCCCCTGCCCCAGCCTCCCCATCCTTCACCAGCGCCTGACGCAATGCCAGCAGGCCAGTCCTCGGGGCCTTTGCAACTGCTCTTCCTCTCTTCGCCATACCTTCTGTCCCCTCCTCCTTCCAGAACAGCTCCAGCCCAGGGCGGGGGCATCTCGTGTGTGCCTCTGTGCCATCCTGTCTCTCCCAGCAGAGGGTGGGCCAGGGACGGCACCCACACAGGGGTCCGAGGGGAGTCAGTTCCTTACAAGAAGGAATGGCCTGGAAACAGTCAGTCCGAGCCCACGGATTCAGACAGGCTCCACGTCTCTCTGTCCCCCAGCGGAATTTGATATTCATAGAGTAAACAGGGTCAAAGGGGAATGTTTCGGCCACTTCAGGAAATAAGCAGCTTTCCAACGCCCTCAATTACTTTGGAAACACCTGCTCACATATAATTAATGTGCCAATTAAAGTGATTATTATCACCATTAAAGCAGGTCCCCCAAGAACCACTACTTGACAACACTTGTTTACACTCATTTGCATTCCTCCACCACTTGCAAAATAATAATAATGATAATAATAATAATAATAATAATTTCATTTCTCGAAGAAGAGTCTCCAATTCAGACTTCCCGCTACTCCAGGCTGCCTGTCTCCCTCACGAACAGGGTTTCTGAGGGCTAAGCGCCACGATTCGAAGAAGACCCTCCCGTGGACGGGACCACCAAACTCTCTCCCACATTCACCAAAGGAACCTGGGCAGCCGCCCTGCGTGAGCGGAGAGCCCGGGGGATGGGCGCAGGTCCTGTCCCCTCCACCTGTCTGCTCCGCGTGCTGCTGCATCATCTCTGCAGGGGGACGCTGTTCTCCTTGGGGTCCTCCTTCCAGGGTGACGGTCCCTGCGTGGCTCTGCAGACAGGCCCCGGGTGTGTCATGAGGAGGACAGCCCCAAGCAGCCAGACCCCGGCTGCTCCCACCCACTCCGCTCACCTGGCCGGCCCTCTCCCCAAGCGGGAGGCTCGGAGCCTCCCCAAGGGGGATCCAGACAACCCCGTCAGCTCTGTGGACCAGCCCGGGCGCTATAGGGGAAGTCAGACGGGCTGGTGGACAAACCCGCTCCACCCTACTGTCCTCGAGGCTGGGGGCCAGTTACCTAACCTCTCGGATCCTCGGTGTCCTCAGCTCTAAAGTGGACAACAGTACTGGCATCCAGTGATTTCTGCGAGAATTCAGTGAGGTGACCGAGAGAGGCCTGACACACCTTGCCCCGTGCCAGAGCGATGGCATTAATGGTGATGATTATGGGGAAGAGACAGGCTCCCCAGGCCATGGGGGCTCAGCCCCTCTGAGGGCTCAAGACTGGGGTTGCCTGTCACTGGGGGGGAAATCCCTCCCGCCCCCCAGGATGGCATTTATGGCCTTCGGTGGCGCCTCCCCAAAAGCGTCGCTCTGGAATCAGGCGGCTGGGTTCAAAGTGTGACCGGCCACTCTCCTGGAGCACAACGGCTCCTCAGGATCCCAGGCTTCGAAATGGGAACGATGGTGTTCGGGGAGCAGGGCCCATTCTCCCTCCCCCGCAGGCCGCCTTCTTCCGCCCCCAAGGCTCTGGGAGTTTCATTCCGGAGTCTCACTCCGGGGGCACGGGGAGACCAGCCTGGAGAGGAGGCAGGGGCCACAGCTTCCGGCGACAGCAGTGATCCTGGTTTCCATCGTGAGAATGATGCGGATGCTGCCCTGATGTGTTGCAGGCAGGGTGACATGGCCAGAGGGGGGCTGGACATGACCTTTGGCTGCGGAGTGGTCTTCTGGATCTGGTCTTCCCCTCTTCCCAGCTCCCAGGCATCTGCTGCTTCAGCCGCTTGGAAGGCTCATGTAAGGGTGGGGCACCTACACGCGTGTGACTCTCAGGACATCCGCAATCCACCCCTCTCGTGGGAATCTAGAACTTTCCGGGAACCTGGTGTCCCACACTTGATGTGTGGCCTCTCCAAGCTGGGTGGATGCTCCGTTCCCTGCCTTGTCACGATGTCATTGCTGGGAAGCTGGCCTTGATACAGCATAAAAGTCCACAGCTGGAATGGACAGTGTCATCCTGCCCTGTGCTCACCTGGGCCAGGAAGCCAGAAATCCTTTCTTTTGCATTTTTGACCCATGGCTATTGTAACATTTGCTTAGAGACTTCTAAGGCTGGGGGATCTCTTCAGTCCCCAAGACACCCCATCCCCTGTTGACAAGCTCTAATTGTGAGAATATTTGTTATCTCATCAGCTAAAAGGTTTTACTTTTGTGTCCCTCAGAACCACATAAGCCATTCATTCATTCAATCACTCACTCACTCACTCACGAATTCATTCATTCTCCAGGTATATGCTGGGCCACAGAGACAAACAGGATACCTGGTCCTTACCAACAAGGGTTACATTCCGGGAGAAAGACATTCCACGATTATAATTAATCGCCCCCTTGTGAGCTCTCAGCTAGCAAACACCGAGCCTTTTTTGGGGCAGTTACCACAATTTCAAAGCACTTCTTTGATAATCTTTCACGTAATACCCATTTCCCTGCTTAACTGCAAGCGCTGTACAAACAAGGCCGGGTTGTTATGTTGTTCTTACTCAGTGCTCTATTCCCAGGGCTTGGCACATAGTGGGTGCTCGAGAAACACCTGTCTCAGAAATGAACATGTGAGTCCAGGATGTCGGGTCAGGAGGCAGAATTCCGAGTATTTTGAGAGTGTTCTGAGAATCTAACTCAGCGTGGTGGTTGAATGGGGGAAGAAGCTGGAGGGGGAAAATGGATGGGGGAAGGGGAGGTCTCTGGGAATGACCTTGTAGCTGACCTTGGCGAGCAAGTGGGAGTTTGCCAGCTGGAGCAGATAGAGGATGATGCGGTGCGTGCATCAGCACGTTCCAGAAACTGCAAATAAGCCATAAGATAGGAGTGGTGGGTCCATTTGGGAACATGGTAGGAAGCATTACTACAGAAATTAGCTAACGGAGCTTGAATCACGAAGGACCCAGTACATGCTTGAATCACGAAGGACCTTGAACACGGTCCTTAAGGTGATGGAAGCTCTTGTGAAGGGTGGGGTGAGAGGTAGGAGTGCAGTCACGGTATTATCAGTGATCAGCTCCGTGGTTTGGAAAAGCGCCGGGAACGGGGAGACTGAATGCCCGTGGGCGTCTGAGTCCCCTGGTAAGAAGGCACAGTCACCCTTCCCACAGCATGACACACCCAACCAGGAGAAGGTTGGACCAGGAGGAGAAGGAAGGACTTGGAGGGGAGGAGGATCTTGGGCTGGTGTTTCTCAGAAACATCCCTCATTTCAGCCACCTTACTTTATATCCCAGGCGTGCTGGAGCACAAGTTCACCTTTAATCCTCTGCGACAAGTTAAGTCAGCCCCTTGTCACTTAAACCCAGCAGGGCTAAGTCAGGCCAAGGCTGCTGGAAACCACACTCTGGGCTCAATATAGCTCCCAGAGTCCACTGGCTCAGAGCCTCTCCACCTCTGATGAAGAGTGCCCAAGCCTCACCTTGGGAGCGCAAAGTGCCAGCCTCCTCCCCAGCTTAGCGTCCTCTGGGGGAAGGAGGGAGGCTGGTTGCAAGGTGGGAAAGAGACAGCACATTCTATACAGACCATCCCTCTTCACCCTTTTATTTTACTGATGAAGATCCTGAGGCTCAGAGAGGGAAACTGATTTGCTCTAGGTCACACAGCAGGATGTCTGGCCCCAGACCCCTGCTGTTTTCTCTTCTGTGCACTTGGCAAGTGAGGACAAACTCCCCGGACCGAGCTAAGTCATCAAAATGTTCACCTTGGATCTGCCAGCCTACATGTCTTTCATGATCATCCAATGCGAGAGTTTATTTCTGGGGGTGTCCAAATGTGGCCCAATAGAACATCTTGTTATTTGGGTGTCCCTCTCAACAGTTTGGGAACCAAGAGCTCTTCTCAGTCCTGTGTGGAAGCCTCCGGGCAGAGAAACGGTCTCATTGCCAATATCACAAACTTGGTCTTAATCCTCCAAAGAAGATGGACTTCTCTGGTCAAAAAAACCCCCACCTTGTGCCAGGGAGAACTGTAACGTGTTGCCAAAGCAAGCCTTTCCTTTCCCCCCCCCTTCTTTTCTCCTTCTTCCATCCAAGGGTGTCTGTTCACACATCCAGACTGACTGTCCTGTGGTGTCCGGGCTGAGCCCAACCGCCCGACGTTCTTCCCACGTAAAGTTAACTACAGCACCCTCTTCCCACCAGGTCCCCAGAGAGCTCATGGACCACAGGTTTTTGACGTAGCCTTGCGGCCCCTCGGTCTCTTAGATCCATCCTGAGTGTGGCCCCTCAGGGGCCAAGGGTGGAGACCCTGCACGTTTCATACTCTCGAGCACCTGGGGACACCTTCTGTTGTTCTTGAGCTTTTCAGGGGGACGTCACAGAACCCTCTGAGAATATTCAGGCCCTTTTCTCTCTCCCCAGAACCACGTACAACATTTTGGGCATACTTCCTGGGGTTTCAAGGAGAGACGCTGGAAGCTTATCCAACTACTCTGTAGGGATCCAAAGACCCCATGTAAGGACCATAGCCCGGGGTCTGCCAGCATGATGGCACATACTGGAGAAGCAGAGAAATAAAACTCAGCGACAGACACAAAAACGAGATGAATAACTAAGATACCAGGAGATAAGTCTCTAATGCAAGTATGTACAAAGTGCTAAGGAACTTCGCAGGAGGATCTCTTAATTCCATCTTGGTGAACAAGGTCAGAGGCCTCCCAGAGGTTTGGCCAGGGGCAAAGAGAGGATTTAGTAAGCTAAGCGAAGCCTCTGTCCCCTGCTCTGTGGGTGAAGGAAGCAGCTTGTCTGCAGGGCATCTCCTCTGTTTCACACAAATCCCTGTAAGATGTTTGGGGGAAGGTGATCAAGCCCGTTGGCCAGATGAGGAAACAGATCTTTACAATGTAATGAAGCCTGGCTGGTTTGGAATCTCCCTCTGGGGGCACTGGGTCCACCTGGCTCTTTCCGTCTCCAGCCCTGAGTACCCTGCTTAGCATGGAGCAGAGCCTCGGGGAGGTTGTGTGCATGGCTTTTGTCCAAAGGCCACTGAGTTAATTGGATGGTAGAGCTGGGATCTCTCCTCCAAATACCACATGCACTGCTGAGTTACTCTGGGATCCCCCAAACTCTCTCAGCAACCACTGTCCCATCCTCCAGGAGGAGAGCACGGCTGCCACCAGGTCTGGGCTGCAAGGCTGGGCAAGTTTGGAATAGATAATGTAGCTGGTAGCTTATGAAAGACATACAAACGGAGAGGGACTGAACAGAAGCAACTGAGTCTTTATGTTACAGCAAAGGTTTGTCCGGAAGATCGAGGCCATGTCACCAGTAGCCTCCCTGCCTCCTTCAGCCTCCTCCAGGCAGGCTTCTGCCCCACTAACTCCAACGAGGCTGCTCTTGTCCAGGTCCCCAGTGGGCTCCATGTGGCAAATTCACGGTCACTTCTCTGGTCTTGTCCTAAGTCATCTTGTCACAGCATTGGACAGAGCTGGCTCTTCTCCCTTGGGATCTGAGACACCCATGCACCTCGCTTCCGTCACATCCTGCCGGCTGCACCTTCCCAGCCTCTTCCCTGGTCTACTTTTCTATCTCTAACACTTGAGCACCCCAGGGGCCAGCACTGGGTGCTCTTCTTCCGCCCCCTCCCCCTGTCCTCTCGCCCAGGCCCACCATCCATATCTGAGGCCCCCAAGTATGAATCTCCAGTCCTGACCGCAGTCCAGAACCCCTGACTTGTAGCCTAAGCAGCTGCTCTGACAGCTCCACCCCACGTCTTAGAGGCAAGGCACCTGGAACTTAACACAGGTAACGGGGAATCCCTGCGAGCCCCCTCCTCCTCTCCTGTCCTCCCGGTCTCAGGAAATAGCACCATCCCCCACATCTAGCTGCTGGAGCCTGAAAGCCAGAAGTCACCCTGAATCCTCCTTTCCTGCCTCCCGCCAACACATTAGCAAGCCTGTTAGATGCCACCTGCAGGTCCCAGCAGAACTTCCTTCCTTCTCACCGTCTCCACGGCCACCATCCCAGTTCTCGCCCAAGCCACTGTCACCCCTTGCCTGTTATTGCTGGAACAACCTCCATGTGGACCCTCTGACTCCAGTCTTGCCTCCCCTACACTCCACCCTCTACCCACAAGTGACCTTTTAATAAAGTGAACCAGATCCCGTTACTTTCCTGCTCCAAACCCTCCAAAGCTGCCCTTGGAACAACTCCAGAACCGGTGCCCCGGAGCACAAGGCCTGGCATGAAGGGTCCTGCCTGTCTGTCTCACCTCATCTCTTAACTCCCCACAACCGGCTGCATTCCAGCCCTGCAGGTGCACTCTCTTTTTGTTCTTTGAACATGCGAAGCTGGTTCCCAGAACAGCTCCTTTGCATGTGCTTCTCTCTCTGCCTGGAATGTTCCATCTCCTTCCCCTGGCAAGATGGATTCCTTGTTGCCTTTGAGGTCTCAGCTTAAATGAGTCTTTTCCTGACCACTCAGTCCCTTTCGATCCCACCAAACTATTTTAATTCTATGCACCGCCCTTACTTTGGTCTGGTATTTTTTCTGTTTGTTTATCTTTTTATCCCTTCCCCCAAGCTCAACTACGGGAGTTCAGGATCTTGGTGTCCCGTTCCCTGATGCACCCCCGGTGCCTAGACCCATCCTGCTCAGTTAACTACATGCTGGATTAATTAATGTCGGCCGGATGAATGGAGCAGCTAGCTCCTATCAGAGTTTCCCATGCACCAGAACATGGTCCCTGGCTGGGCCAAGTGCATTACAATCATCCGGGGAACTGGTTAAAAGTAAAATGCCCTGAGGCCCCAAACCTCAGCCATCGGCATATTTTTACAGGTCCTTCTGAAAATTCTACAGAGCGACTAAGGTGGACAACTCCAAACCGCCCTTAAAGACCAGGGATTGGGGCCGTAATAACTGCAATTCACACTCTGACCTCTAGGGGGAGCGCCCGGGTTTCTCCACCACTCCACCCCCAGAAGGAGGAGCCCTGTGATTAGGGTCTGGGATAGATTCAACCTGTTCCTGAAGGTGGAAGAAAAAAGTGCAATGGAACTAGCCTGGGAAATGTGTTCTTACTTCCTCTTTATGTGTTATTAGTTATTCTATGATTACCTGTCCTTTGGCAGGCCCTCTCCCTGGCACACTGTCTTTCCTCTTATGTAACTGGGATGGTGAGATGCGGCCTGGGGCATTCTTCATCAGAGAGAGCATGCCCCTTTGGGAGGCTAGGGGCAAGGGAGAGAGGCCTGGACAAAGCAGCTCGGACCAGCTTGGCTCTGGTTCTGTGAAGAATGTGTCTTGTCTTTCCTACTCCCTTCCTCCTCCAGATTTAGGAGCAGTCAGATCAGGATGTGGGTCCAGGGGAGGAACATGGAGCAGTCAGGTTGGGTCCAAGCCAGAGGGGCCAGAGGGGTGGTCCGGCTCACTTCTCCAGGACTTAGGCCTGGTCTCTACTCATCGCCAAGAGTGTACCTGCCTTCTCGCCCTTGATGATATCATTGGACCGTAATGTCCCCTTATGATCACCACTTTCTATTTTGGTTTCAGACAACAAAACATTGTCAAGGACTTACACTAAAAGAGAGCCAATGCCAGTAAAACCATTTTGAAAGAACTCTTTGCTTCAGGGAGAGAAGAGCTAAAATCCACTGAAATGGCTTAGCTATGTGATAACATTTCCAAGAATTGAAATCCACTGAGTTTTTGAAATCCAGTATAACCACATAGACACAAAGAATATACCATTTTAAATGGTTGTCTCTCCCCTTCTGCCTTGGGAATGTAGGTGGGAGGATGGAATTCAAGGAATCCGACAATCCTTGGTGATCTTCGGAAAACACCTTCCACTCTCAGTTTATAATTTCCTTTTCTCGATCCCTTAAGCTACCAAGAGACATGCTAGGACAACGGCCACCATTTTGAATAGGTGCCACAATGAATCAAGCCTTGGGCTTGTTTGGCTGCAGACGTTATCTCTTGAAGCCTACAACGTAGGTGTTTTCATGCTTGATTCCACATGAGGTTTCTAGAATGCAGAAAGTTTAGGTCACTGCCCAGACACATACCCTGAACTCATATGCAAGTATCCTGACGCCTCAGCCCTCTGTCTTCCTATCTTACCCTTCCCAGCCTCGTGGGCCAGAGCAGACACAGCCCTATCACACAGGTATCGAGCAGAGCCCCCCGCGGGAGCTTGCCCTGGCCAGGTAGCATCACGGAGAAGACACTCATACTGCAAAACAAACACCCAGGCACACGCTCCCCACAAGGTGAAAGAAGCGAGATACTGGGGTTCTGAAAGCGGGGCATTATCACTGCTGATCAATCTCCTCTTCTATCTCCCTCCGTGGCTCTCTTTTCTGTGGCCTTGTAACCTGGGCCCAGCGCAGCTCTGGGGGACAAATTGTGAAGGAAAGAGACAAAACAAAGGAAAGATGATAAAAACTGCTATGAAAGGTTAAACTCCCATGATTCTCTGTGGCTGTTTAATGGATTTCTATGATATAAACAGACCTTTGGCTTTGCCTGCTGGGCAGGTGACCTCCAACTAAATGAGTTTAGACAGTATTCCCTAATAAGAAATGTTCCTTTTTCCCCCATACGCCACCAAGCCCCCTGAGCATACAAAGACCCTCTGTCCCCTGCAGACAGTTACTATTGGCTGTACACACACCCCCACCTGAAACACAAGTGGGCCACGTGGCATGGTCTGCTTTTGTATCTATTGTTCTATCACTTGGTCACTTAACAAACATTTACTGAGGTGACTCTGCGCTAGGCATTGTGGATACAGTGGGGAAAAGGTCTGGCCTTGGCCCTTGAGGATGTTCACCGTCCTGTTGACAGACAGGTGTTTTGACACAGAGAGGTATGAGCTGGATTATAGACCCGAAAAGAGGAATCATGGAGGAGGGAGTGTCTAGAACTCTGCGGAAGTCAGGGAAGGCGACATGAGCTGAGACACGGTCTCTTTGGATGGCCTCAGTTTCCTCATCTGGAGAGTAGGCGTAACAATAGACCCGAACTCACAATGCCAACGTGAAAATGAAAAGTAGTCATGTGTCCTGTGCCTGGCACATGGTAAAGGCTAAATAACGTTAGCCCCTCAGATTCGTATTTGCAGCATTACTGAATGAGTCCCCAGTTATAGATGCGAATGAATAGAAATCATTAAGTAAAGGATATTATTAATCATTTGTTTTCTAGAACCAAGTCTTGGCTTTAATGCTAGGGTAGTTTGCTTTTTAGGTGACTGTCCCCTACTGGCCAAGTATGGAATTGCACCCCTGCTCCATTAGCTTCTGCATATTTCTAGGGAAAAAGCATGAGTCTGGAAAACTCAAATCTGGGAGAGGAAGCCATACAATGGTGGAGGGAGCACGGAGAGATGGGGAGGAGGGCTGTGAGGCATCCTGAGGGTGAACAGGGCTTTGATAGACAACTGGGATACCCAGGACCTCAGGCGCCTGACAACCCTCTCGACATTTGTTTTCAAAGAGGTCTTCTGAGAATGACGGTCACTCTGCCTATGCCCTCCCATGCCCCTCCCCCCAATCTAATGATGGCAGGTTACATAACAAATACAATTCATTTTTCAGAACTTCATGTTAGAGTAAGTTTGCCTGGAAAACTGGCTCCATGAGCAGTCCACTGTTATTCCCTTGCCAGGAAAGCACAGTATATTCCAGAGGCCTCAGAAAAAATTGCAAGTATCTATAACGGACTGTCCAATAGAACCTTCTGTGATGATGGAAATGTTCCATACCTACCCTGTCCAACATGGTAGCCACCAACTGCATGTGGCTAGTGAGCTCTTGAAATATGGCTAGCCTGACTGAGGACATGAATTTTTAATTTAATCTGATTTGATTTAATTCGATTTAAATTTAAACAGCCAATGTGACTAGTAGTGGCTGTCATACTGGACAGCACAGACCCAGGGGCTCTGATCGCATCCGCTTTGAGTCTGTTCTATAGTTTTGGCACTTTCTTCTACAAACTGGGGAGTCTGTGGGGCAAAGTGCCCAAGGTTCAGGCCCTGGCCACCTCCTCCCATCCCCTGCCCCCGCCCCACCCCTAAGGCATCCACACGGCAAGACCTTCCCAAATGTTCAGCCAGAGGTCTTGTTAACGCCAAGGGAGTGGTCCCTTTTGCTTCAATTTCATCAGCTCTGCCAATCTACCCAAAGAATCCAATCCATTCATTACATTTCTGAAAGCTCAGGATGATTCCATTGCTAAGACAATGTCTTTAGGACCAGAGGGGAGGCTGCTGGGCTTTACACGTCTTGGGCCATTTTGTGCCCAGTGGGCTGAGCGGGAGTGGTGGCCTCCCCACAATGCCTTGCTTTTCCCTTCTAAAGACATTGGAGACACAGCCCTGGCTGGGCCTGTGTAATCTATTCATTTCCTTCCAAGCCGGGCTCTGTAAGCTCATTCACAGAGGATGGGCAAAGGAAGCTGGGGAAGCAAACAGACGTACAGAAAACAAACAGCGCTGGGCAGCTCCCTGTTTGGGGAGGGGCAGCTGTGGGGGGAATGGAGGTGGGAGAATGGAGATGTAGGGGCTTGTCTGGTGGGGGGGTTCTGACTGGAGGAGAGTGGGGCTCGCCTTGCTGCATCTCCTACATTCTCTAGAAGCCCTGCCTCCCCCTCTCCCGCAAGGAGTCTTGGCTCCTGCAGCCCCCATCTTGGTAAGCTCTTATCTCTCTCCATTCAGCTGGCTCCTTGGGAAAAGAGGCGATGGGTGAGGGAAGGCCAGAGTGGCAGCAGACAGAGAGAGAACTGGCAGCATCGAGACACTTCCCTGGAGTCCCCCCCAACCCCCCTCCCGGCCTCTGCCCCCATCCGCACCATCACAGACAGGGTATGCGAGGTTCCCCTGGTCCCAAGGAGACTTCCAAGTCAGCTGAGCCTGCTCCCTCAATCCAGATACAGAAGCACAAGGGCCCAAACATTTGGCTCCAGTGGGTGATTTGCATGTGATTTGCATACATCTGCATACCCCCTCCCCACTCCAGAGGCTCGAAGTCAAAGGATGTGAAATGAAGTAAAATAAATTAATTAGTGCAGCCTACCATAGCCCAATACACAGGGCCTGACACCGTAAGAGATGCAACTGATTTTTAAGGCAATCAACATGATGGCAGGCTAGGGTGGAGAGAGATGGGGGGGTTGGTGATGGGGGATTCTCAGCACTGGGGGTAGAGAAAGGGAGGGAAAGTCCATATCTGGATTGAAAACTGGGCGTCTTCGTCCTGCCCCAGCCTTCTCCCCCATCTTCAGGGGACACAGGGTGGAGCCACGTGGAAGCCTGGTTCTGGCTTCCTACACCTGGGCTTGGCGCTGGCCTTGCCCCACCCCCTCCAACACAGAAATTCCATTTCAAACCAGAGTGGAGATAGTTGCTTCAAGGGCTAGCAAGGCAATGAGGTGTCCACTGGTAGTTCCCTGGCTGCAAGCTTCGCCCCCCTAAACTGTTCCCATTGGGTCTTTGTATTTCTCTCTGCCAGCTGGGCGGGTCTTTTGCCTCCCCTCATTCCAATCCCATCTAAGGATGGTGGAGGGAGAGACAGTCCCATCGTTAGCAGTGAGCTGCAGTTAATTTAGCACCGTCCTTCTGCCAGGTGCTAATGAGATGCTCGCAGTGGGTGTCAGCCACGCAGCTCCCATATCATGTAAATACGCCTCTTAGTGATTCAGTTCATGGCACTGTTTAGCGTATGACTTGACTTTCTCTAAGCCTGTTGATCTATCCGGGATGGCAAATCTCCTCTAACGCTGGGGCCCTGTGGGGTGCTGAATGTCAGGTTCACACCTGTGGGGCCCAGGCTGCCCGGAGAGCTGGGGGGGAAGGGGGTGGCTAAAAGCAATTTTAAGCGGGAGGGGCTACAGTGCTAAGATGGAGAACAATGATTTTGTGTAAAAGGAGCTCAAATCACAGCCAACAAACCAGCAGGTGATAAATCAAAGACCAAGAAGGCAAGAAGGACCAGCAAGGACAGGAGGGTCCAACCAAGGCTGGGGCGAGAGCAAGAAGGAGATTGAGGAGCGCAGTTCTGGGTCAGGGCATTGAATGGTGAGTGTGCCCCAGGGGGATTCTCTAACGCAGGGTTTCCAAGCCCCACCCTGTGCCTGCTGGGGTAGTGTGAAGGAACAAAGGAACCAGTTCTAGAAGCCTGAACTTCAAACTGCCCATGCCACCCCTTTCCCCCTCTCCGCACTCTGCACCCCCCACCTGCGACCTCCATCCGCTCCATCCAGAGCAGTTCCACCCGACTGTGTCATCTGCGGGTTTCATCTGAAGAAAGGGCAATGCAGCAGACAGAGGTTAGAGAAGTGTTAGATCAGGGGTTGGCAAACCATGGCCACTGGACCACAGCAGCCTATAGCCTTTTTCTG
The DNA here is from genome assembly GCF_964656455.1 of Halichoerus grypus. NCBI lineage: Eukaryota > Metazoa > Chordata > Mammalia > Carnivora > Phocidae > Halichoerus > Halichoerus grypus. The sequence continues at coordinate 174,520,919 of NC_135716.1, forward strand.
TACAGCCCACGAACCAAGAATGGTTTTTTACTTCTTTGAATGGTTGAAAATATAAAAAAGGAGAGTATTTTGTGACATATAAAAATGATATGAAATTCAAGTCCCAATGTCCATGAATAAAGATTTATTGGAATTGGAATAGCCATGGCCTCCCGTTGACACACTGTCTGTGGCTGTTTTCACACTGTAACGGCAGAGCTGAGGCGTTGTGACAGAGACCATACGGTCCCCAGAGACGAAAACATTTACTATCTGGACCTCACCAAAACGTGTGGCCAAACGCTGTTTTAGATCATGGGAAGGGGAGTTCTCTGCCCAACCTGTTTCCAAGATGGCGGCACCTTGCTCTGTGCGAACCTTAGCATGGCATTGCAAGAACGTCGATTCCGACTGGACCTTCTCCTGAGCCCTGCCAGCCCCGACTCCCTTGTGGCCAAGGGACACCAGGCTGGGCTACCTGGCCCAGACACATGAAGGCTCTTATCAGTGGCTGAAAAGGCCAACACTTGTGTCCCATACCCAGAGCTGGTCCTCCTGTTGCCAACAGCTGGGCCCTGGACAGGTGTGCATCTGTGTGTCTCTAAGATCACCCCTCCTCAGACCCAGCTCAGGGTGCCAGGCACCAGGATAGTCCTACATGTACTTGAGTTAGAAGGCGGACTATGTCTGTAATTTGTTTCAAGAAGGCAGGACGCTGTCCTGGTCTTCTCTGTGCTCTGTCAAGAACATCACCCAAAGCCTCACGCCTGAAATTCCAGCCTTCGATGTTCCTTATTTGTTACACAGCAACCAGGGCCCACAGGGTTCTCACACTGGGTACTGCCGGGGTTTCCTGAGCACAAGGGCATGTTAGGGACACCAAGGAGACCAAAATAAGAGAAAGCCTGAGGACGGAGGAGAAGCCTGAGCAAAGCATTCTTGGAGAAGGGTTTGGGCAGAGGGCACAGGACAACACAGAGCTGGGACCAAGGACATAGCCAAGCCTGCAAGGGTCTCCAGAGGGGTTCTGGGCACTCTGCCTTCACCCCTGGCTGTGGCGCAGAGGGCAGAGCTGCGGTGACTTACCCGGTACCACACGATCTCGCGCATGCGACCATCCGTCTTGAAGTTACACTTCAAGGTCACGGCATCACCAGCCACCACGGGTGGGAGAGGCTCAATGTTCACAGTCAGGTAGCCTGTGGGAAAAAGGAGAAGGGAGGTGAGGGCATGGGAGGAGCAGAAGGGCTGGGCTGCCTGGGGCAGGGTGGGGAGAGAGTTAGCACAACTGTAGGGGGCACTGTTCACTCCAGAGACTGTGTGATCAGTGCCCACAGCGCAGCTCCTCACTCATTCTTCCTTCTCATTGACATCTCCGCCCTGAGAACCTCCCTGGCTCCTGCAGATCCCTCTAGTCCTGAAACATTTCTTCTTGGCATCAATTTCTCCTTCAAAGTACCTGTTGGCAGCTGGAGGAAATGCCTCAGGCCATTTCTACAAGACGTCCCAGAGAAACGGTCCTGTGGTCAAACACTATACCTCCTTCGCCCCTTTTACAGGGTCTTGATATGCATTAGCCAGTTAAGCCCCACTGGAAATGAGCATGCTGAAACTCATCTAACCCAGCATTTCTCTTAGCCACCCCTGAAGCCCCGTCAGCATCTGGTGCTGCCAGGGTGCCAAGGAACCCACATCAGGAAACGGTGTCCTAGGTGGTCAGACCCCTCCACTCCCAGCCTCATAACCAAATTACTGCTGAGGAAGGGGGAAGAGCTCCCCGAGGAGCTCTCTAAACCTCCCATCTCACACATCGCGCCACCCAAGGGGAGAGGTGGTTCCCCTTGAGGCCACAGTGGTGGAGGGGTGACAATGAGCTGACCGTCTTGGAAGGAGTCCATGCCGCTGCAAGCCCCAGATGCTGCGTCTCGCTCACCAGCTGCCCCTGGTAGCCACAGCCTGGGGAACACTCCTGTCCCCACACCCAAGTCCAGCTTGGTGAGGCCTCTGACCCTCTCCGCTGCCTCCCACCGCCCCATCCCGGAGGGCCAGGACCCACTCTAGCTCGGTAAGGGACCTCATTCTTGGGCTGATCGTCTAGGCCTATCTGATTGGCTTCCCGCTGCTGATGGCCAGCCATTGATCTAATGGATCAATCCAGTCCGATTGTCTTAATGAGAAAACTAGCCAGGATGGGTTCAGGGATTTCAATTGTGCAGGCAACCTGAGCGGATCAAGCCCAGGGGCCTGACCCCTGCCTGGAGCTTAATGGTTACAGTACTCCTTGGGGGGTGTGGTGGGGGCACCAAGAATCGACCTCTGCAGGATCAATTTGGAAGCTGGAGTCAGAATCGACTTGTGTGGTACCACGCTTCAGGTCCCAGCAGGCCAGGGTGAGGGGTAAGGCAGGGGGCTCACCTCCAGGGAGCCTCAACCTTAGGCTGGAGTTCAGGCTGCCGGGGAGCCCCACAGAGCCTGCGTGGTCCTTGAGAGCAGTGACTGGAACCAGCTGGAAGGACCAATTCTGTCCCCTCCTTTTGTCAGTCATTCAGTCCCCAAGTTGGCTCCCACTTGCTCTGAGCAAGGCCATGGTCCAGGATGCAGAAAGTTCTCAGCATTGCCCTGTCCTCTAGGCATGCACAGTTTGGGGACAGATTCACGATCTGGTCACCCTCGGTGGGCGGGTGAAGGTGGGGGGCTGTGGAAGCGAGGGAAACCTTTCCAACCTGGACCATCAAGGAAGTCCCCAAGCACAGCCACATCCCAAACCATGACAAAGGAGGAGGCTGCCCTCAGGGGGATGAAGCCCAATGAGCGAGAGGACTCCGGGCAAGTCAATCCTAAGCAGGAAATAGTAATAACAGGTCACATTTCCATGGCACCTACTGTGAGGCAGGTACTGGGCTAAGAGCTTAATACACACTCACTCATTTACCTGTCCCAACAATCCTAGGACAGTATTATTCCCACTTTCATGGGGAAACAGAGAGGCAGAGTAATTACCAAGATCACACAGCTGTAAGTGACAGAGCTGGGACTGAAGCCCAACCTTCTGGTCCATTCTGACCACCATGCTCTATACAGCCTCTCTCATGATGGGAGAGGGAGGGAAGGGTTGGCAGACACTTCACATCCAGCCCTGGGGAGGAGGGGGGCTGTTGCTGGAGGACTGTGACAGAAGTACAGGATCTGATCCTGTCCACTGCCATTCCCAGCCCTGGGTGGACCCCCTGGCTCACCTGTCCAGTGGGGCTGCCCTCCCTGAGGGTCTCAACTTTGAAGCTGCAAGCCAGATGGCTGAGGAGCTCAAGATCAGAGAGGGGCCCCCTCCCGCCCGAAGGAGGTGGGAAGGACACATTCTTGGTTGGGTAAATCTAGTAGCCAGCCCACAGTGAGTAAAGATGGTGCACGCGCGTGTGAGGCGGGCCACAGCGGGATGGAGGTGCCAGCTTGCAGGATCGCCATTTGTTGGCAAACCACGGGGGAATTACGGGTGTGAAGCCAGTGGGGACCGGGGGGACAGCTGAAGCTCTGGTAACTGGTGGTTGTGTTAGGAGCACCACAAGGTGAGGCAGATGGCCCAGGGCAACAGGACTCAGGGGCGTGCAGGGTGAGGGCAGTGAAGAGCTCCCTCCACAGCAGCGGGTGAGGGGGCGGGCAGGGGCACATGGGACCCCCAAAGAGGAGATTTAGAAGGTGGGCGTATAAGTGCAGTGGTTCTGATGCCTTAAAACTGCATTTCCCGGAGCGTGTAGACAGGAGGGAGCTTCTAATAGACGTTTCAGGCAATGAGATTATTACCAACACGGTGTTGAACAAAATTAAGCATGCTCCCCCCCCAAGACTTCTCTCCTTCCAGCTTCCTGTCTTGCCTTCCTTCATGAAAAAATATTTATTGGGAATCTATGCAGTACCAAGCACTGCTCCAGGCACGAGAGATAAAACCATGAGAACAGGCAAGTCCTGCTCTCAAGGAGCTGTCGTTCCAGAAGAGGGGACAACAGTCAAAAAAGTGAACAAGGGGAAATACGGCAGGTGGGAACAAATGTCATGAAGAACGTAAAACGGGGTAAAGCATCAGGGAGCAGCAGGGCAGGGACAGCTCTGGAATGGGTGGCCCACCAGGCCTCTCTGAGAGGGCCAACCTAAAGGTAAGTGTGAGCCACGCAGGTATCTAGGGGGAAAGCATTCCGGATGCCGAACACCGCATGGGCAAAGGCCCTGAAGCTGGAGTGTGCTCAGGGTGCTCCCTCAATTTGGGCCAGGGTGGGACATTTTTCATAACACTGTACACTCTGGATCCCGTCTTTGACTCAGCATCTTGTAGGAGTGGAACCAGGGCAGGTGTGAAGGGGGGGGCGTGTGCAAAGCTGAGGGAGGCACTCACCCCGCCACAGGCCCCTGAGTCCCGCCTGCCTCCCCTCCTCCCGGCCTTGCTCAGTCCTTTGGAACACACAGCAGCAAGAGGAACAGGTCTCTAACCCGAGGCGGAAGGGACTATGTCTCCCCCTCCCGAGGTCCCCCCTGCTCGGAAGGTGGAGGCCAGGGGTGACAGCTCCCAGCCTAGCCGTCCTGGGAGAGGGAGGGAGGGGCTCGGGCCACCGCGCGGGGACTAAAACCTTCTCCCTGGGTGCGTGCGCCACGTTCTAGCTCCCGTTCAGTCACCAGCACTCGCGACAACCTGTACGATGCCGCGCTTGCTGCATGCGTCAGGCTGGAGTGTAGTTGTCTGCTTGCACATCTGCCTCTCCTTCTGGAATGCGAGCTCCATTAATATCAGCAGAGTATGAAAATGAGACTCGACAAGCGCTGCTTTTGGAGCTTTCTTACGTGTAGGCGCTGTGGATCCCGCCACCCCGTGGACGCTGCTCTGTCGCAGAGAAGGAATGGCGGTTCAGGGCCAGGACGAGCCTCAGGTGATGTGTGATGAGTGGGCGCAGCAGCCTCAGGTCTGGAGGGAGGATCACTAGCTGGGGGAGGGGGGAGGCGGGGGGAGAGGCAGGCGACAAGGCAATTTTCTGATAGATGTACCAGGTGAGGATTGCGTCAGCGCCAATCAACACCTGGATCACAGGTGAGAAATCACCTTCCCAGATGCAGACACATGCACAGGAGAAGGGACGGCGAGGGTTCGTGGACAAGGAGGTTTTTGCAAGAGAAAAACATAAGGGAAATTCTCCTTTAGGCCTGACTAAACTTCTCCAGCTCCTTTTCCACTGAACCCCATCACCTTCTGAATGCCTTGCATTGGTTCTTTCTCTGGAGACTCCTCCCTTGCTTCTCCCATCCGCATGCCTCCAACAAATTTGAAGCCAGATATCTGGTTCAAGCTTCTTGCTCTACCACTCGGCAGTGACCTGGGCAAGTTAGGTGGCTGCCACAGGACTCAGTTTCCTCATGTGTAATGTGGACATGGGAATAATCACAGGGTGGTGAAGCATGTTCTGGGGTATTGCTTACCACGAGCCCTGCCCACATAGGGAGGCGCTCCTGAGCAAGGTGAGCGGGACTGTGCTCCCTGCCTTCTCAGAAATCCAATCCTTCCCACTCACTTCCCACTGTCCAGCTGAGGAAAGATGGTCCCGGACAGGGCCCAGGGGTGGGAGGGGGAAGAGTGGAGTCTGACATCTGGAAATTGGTCAAGGAGTAGGAGATTCAGAGATGACCAGGGATCAGAGCCGGGAGACCCACATGGCATCCTTCCCCCAAGGCAGAGGACAGAAAATCAGAGAAGAGATTTGAGCAGGACCCAGGACCCATCCCTCCACCGTCCCCCCCCCCCCACTTCCCACTACTGCCCGGGTATGGGCTGGTGGGAAGGGACAGCTGAGCAGGCAGGGGTCAGGGGAGACGGGCTCATCCACCAGCCAGAGGCAGTGAGCATAGTCAAAAGGGCCAAAGAGATGTGAGTTATGGTCTCAACTGTGCTGCCAACCAGCTCTGGGACTTCAGGCAGGCTGTCCCTCTCTTTGGGCCTCAGTTTCCTTGACTCTAAAATGAGGAGTGAACTGGATTTTTAGGGCCCTCCAGCTCCAATCAATCCCATGTCAGATGTCAACTGAGCCCGAATCTTGCCCCCTTCCTTCCTGGTACGACTCAATACCATTTCTCCGAGAAGTGAATCCATCAATTAATCAGCCACCAGCTAAAGACGGAGCTCTGTCTTTCTCTGCATTAAATTTGCCACCAATCAACCTTTTGCATGAAAGCCTCCAAGCACAGTATCAAAAAGTAGGATCAGGAATGGAGCCGGATTCATCTTAACTAAGCAGTTCATTATCCCGAATGGGGCCATCACTCTCCCCCTCTATCTCTGACAGCATTTACACCACTCCTGTTAAGATACATTTAGCAAAATTGCAGGCAATATTTAGGAACCAGGCGCCCTCCCCAGTGAGGTGATGACAAATAGTTCCTCTGTCTGGAAACTCGCCTTGTCATATCCCAGCATCCCTTCTCTCCCTCTCCCCTTGCCCAGCTCAGAGGAGATGCTTCCAGAGGGCCAGCTCATGTCTGGCCCCATGGGCCAGTGAGGGTTGTCATGGGAGGAGTCCAGGCCTGCCTTGATGTAGTGAAAAGAGACAGAAATTATGTTAGGGTGACCAGATGTCCAGTCTGTCCAGACCGACGGGTTTCCTGGGACAGGGGTTTTCAGCAGCAAACCAGAACATCCCTGGCAAACCAAAACGTCCCTGGCAAACCAAAACAAGGTGGTCACCCTAGTTGTAATCCCATCATGGCCCATGGATGGCCCTGGCACATTGCTTAAACCTCTCTACCTGGTTCAACAATGAGGGTGACCATATCTCCCTTGACCAACTCAAGGACTAGGTAGAGTCAATGCTGACCTCTTCCCTGGTGCTTGACTCCACGTGGGCTCAGCAGACATTGGTGGTTAAGGAAGTAACTTGTGGACTGGGGTCCAGCTTGGACTTCCTACAACTATTCATGCCCTTCCAGCATCCTCTGCCAGCAGCCAGGGTGCTTTCTCTAGAATGCACACCCCTGGCCTTCTTAGGGGCCTTCAGAGCTTCCAATTGCTCCATGGGGAACATCTTGAATTCTCTCAGGGAGATCTGGTGCGTGCCCAGCTCAAGCTCCCTGTCCAGGCCCTGCTCTTCCTCATAAGCAGCCCCCTCTCTCACTGCTGGGTCCTAGCACAGGTGGTCCCCTCCGTCCTGAGCCCTCATTCTTGGCTTGGGAAACTGCTGTTCACCTGCAAGGATTAATGGAAATCTCACTTCCTCAGGAAGACTTTTCCTGACTCCAGGCTGCCACGGTCCCCAACATACCCCTTCCTCCCTCCCACTTAGGACACAGAAAAGGGCTTGTAATGATGTATTCGGTGAACATTCACCACTAACGAGGCCATGAACTGGTGGTACCGATGTGCCCGGAGCAGTGCCTAAATCAGAGTCTCTATTGGATGAAGGCACAGATTAATTGTGCCCATGCCCTAGACTGTCCCATAGTTAGAGTGGGTGGTGTTCCCAGGAGGATCCTCATGCAAGCACCTCTTCCCTGTGGCCTTGTGTGACGTGGCCCCGGCCAGGGTTCTCCACAGACTCAGGTGCCTTCTGCACCTGCCTCTCTGACCATGTCTGCCTGAACTGGCATTGGTGCCACCTTAGAGGACCCAGGGGTCTCTACTGGGGGTCAGGCAGGAGAACTCCATCCAAAGGAGGAAATCAGCACCGAGTGGAGAGCGGCCACCCCGTCAGGTGTGGAAGGATGTAAGACACACCAACTGAGTCAGCAGATAGACAGACAGGAGGTAGAGCGAAGACCACGGGCAGCACGAGCCATGAATAGAGGCAGCAGACTCCACGGGTGATAGCACTTGCTGAACCACCATAGAGCAGGGCCCCCGAGCAGCAAACACTGGGTGTACACCTGAGCAGGGTGACTGGGCAATAGTAGGGAACTACTGCTGCATTCTGAACAGTGTCCTGCTTCTCCTGGGAACACTGTGCTGAGCTGGTGTCCTGTCTCCTTTGATTCTCCTAGTTACCTTGCTGCCAACAGTAGTAACTGGGTACCTCGTAGCAGATGGGTTAGGGACCCCAAACGTAGGCCACCACATTACTGCCTGATGCACCCTTGGATGTCTGCAGCTACCTCAAATGAACAGGTCCAAAATGGAAGCAATGTTTCCCCCTTGGCTCAGCGAACACCTCCAAGGCCTGCCATCTCTATAAAATATACCCAGAATCCAACTCCCTTACCCTCCACTGCTACCTCTCTGGGCCCAGCCACCATCATTTATCACTGGTCTACTGCAATGTCTCCCAACTAGTGTCCCTACTCCCACCTTTGCCCCACCTGCCTCTCTGATTTCATCTCCCCTCACTCTCTTCCTCATTCCCTCCACCCACGCACAATGAACCCTGCCCATCCCTGAATATTCCAAGCATATCCCCACCTCAGGGCCTTTGCACTTCCTGGTCCCACTTCCCAGAACAGTCTTTCCCTCCATACCCACATGGCTCAGTCTCTCAGTTCTGCTGCTCAACTGCCACCTCTTTGGAGAAGCCTTTTCTAACTATCTTCATAAAGTAGTATTCCCTGTCATTCTCTTGTTCTTTACCCTGCTTTATTCTCTTTTAAACATTTATTACTGCCTGGTACATATTTATTTGCTTATTGTCTATTGATATTTCCCTCCCCCTCCCCCATACCCAACCAGGTTGGAAGCTCCATGGGAGCAAAGACTTCGTGTGTGCACGTATGTGTATATTTCAAACTGTTTCCCCTGGTGCACAGACTGGACAATTTCTATTGATCTATTTCAAGTTCACGGACTTCCCTCCATCATCTTTGTCCTGCTACTGAGTCCATCTGGCGAGTTTTTTAAAAATTTCAGTTATTGTATTTTTTGGTTCTGCAGTTTCTATTCGGTTCTCCTTTATACCTCCTATTTCTTTGCCGAGCCTTTCTATTTTAATATTTGTTTCAAGACTATTTGTGATTGCCTGTCCAAGCATTTTTATAATAGCTACTTTAAAGTCCTTGTCAGATAATTCCAACACAGGTGTCACCTCATCACTGGAACCTGCTGATTGTCTCCCTGTGTGAATTGAGATTTTCACGATTCTTTCTATGTCAAGTGATTTTAGTTTGTGTCTTGGACATTTTAAGTATTACCTTATGTGAATCTCATTTGTAGACTTGTTTATACTCATTCTTTTAGGGGCACTTCAAATTCTAGTGTTCAAACCGCCTGCTAGTATTTGTTTCTGATTTTCCAAATAGGTGTCCGTACATTCTGTCCAGGTCTCACGGTCATATGAGTGGGAGATAAAGGAAGGCTAGTCTTCATCACTTCACACTAGAAGTCCTTGACTTTTGTGTTTTTTAACCACTACTTTATCCCTAAAAACTAGAACAGTTCCTGGCATTTTAATAGGAATTCCATTATTATGTGTTGAAGGAACCAAAAACTTTGCCAAATACATGTGATCAGTGCTTGGTGATTTTCAAAGGATATCTGTAATTATTAGCTCACCAATCACCATGGCAACCCTGTGGGACAGTGTCCCCGTTTTACAGGTGAGGAGAAGGAGGCTCTGGGATACAGAATGACTTCCTCATGATCACACAGAAGCAGGCTCAGCAGGCCGGCCCTTTGGTTTTTTTGTTTTTTGGGTTTTTTTTTTAAAGATTTTATTCATTATTTATCAGACACACAGAGAGAGAGAGCACAAGCAGGGGGAGTGGCAGGCAGAGGAAGAGGGAGAAGCAGGCTCCTCTCTGAGCAGGGAGCCTGATGCAGGGCTCGATCCCAGGACCCTGGGATCACGACCCAAGCCAAAGGCAGACGCTTAACCAACTGAGCCACCCGGGTGCCCCCAGGCTGGCCCTTTGATTCTGAATCCAGTACTCCTTGGCCATCCCTCCCACAGGATCCCCCTGCCCATTGCTCTCAAATGTTAAGCAAGCTGAAAACAGGGGTGAGTCAGAGGGTCGGGTGCCCAGAAGTACATGGGAAACCTTGCTCCAGGCAGGCAGGGTCAGACGCCAGGCTAGATCAGCAGGACACAACACTTCCATGAGGGAGAGCAGGATGACTGGTAGCTGAGGCCATTTTCAAGTTCAAAGCCAGCAGAGGAGGCTAGGAAGGCCAGGAAGACGTGTCTGAGAACGTTTCCAGGGCTGTGAGAGACCCCGAGGCTGGATGGATGAATTTGTTTTATCACATCCCTGACATACAACCCCCTGATCCCAGCTCTGGACAATTACCTTGGTCCCAAAGTGCCTGTTTGTGTCACTCAAGCCATCACTTTTTGATGTAAAGTAGCTAGAGAAGAATCAAAGGCAACGCACATGCAAAGGTTGTGTCTGCCATCAGACTAGGAGCTCCCTGCAGGCGGGCAGGGACAGTGTCTCACCTCCTTCTGTGGCTGGGAGTGCAGAAGTGATGCAGGGACTCACGGACCCCACTCCCTTGGGAGAATCAGCCTGGACTCACCAGGAAGTGACCTGGGGCAGACAGATAGTCAGGTGGTGGCAGCAGTTCTATCAGCTGGATTTAAGACCCTGCTGGGGTAGGCCATGGGAGTCGGGGTCACATAAATTCCCGATGACACCCTCCCCTTTCTGTGGGGCTGGGATTGATCTCCATGTGCTAACAGGAACTCCATGCACCACCACTCATGAAGAAAAGGAGGTCACCCCATCTCATCAAGATAAATACCATAGCGTGGCACTGATGACAGCCTCCCTGGGCTCCCTGTGCCGCGTAATTACTATCGTAATAAATATTATTACAACAAAACAATTACTGCAACCAGATCTTTCAGGCAGGTACAGAGGGTTCTGTGAAATACACTTTCCATGCTGGGCTAACAGGTGCTCCCAGCCAAAAACCAGGTTGAGAGGTGGGGCAGAGGGTGGAGGGGGCCTTTTAAGAAAAGAAAGCCTCTGAGTGAAGAGGAGAATTTAACAGCTCACCTGTCTCTAGGATGGATCAATTCTTCCTCTCAAATAGCTCTCAAAACTGTGTCTGCCCCACACCAATCCTGCCTTGGTTTGGGCCCCTAAAATTCCTCCCCAGGACCCTGATCAGTGAGCTTGCTGATGTCCACCCTCCAGCCTGGGTGCTCTAACACACCACCACCTGGGGTCTCAGTGATGTCTCTAAAATGCTAATATGATGACACCACCTCTCTGGCTAATGCCATTCAATTTCCCCACCCCATTGCCTTCCAATTCAGGATCAAGTTCAGACTCTGTCATGGCCAACTGGGCCCCTAATGATCTTGCCTCTCTCAGCCTCCCCAACTCAATCAGTCTCCCACCATGTCTGTGCCGCCGTGCAACCCACCCACTACCCCTTCTACACCCCCCTCAGGCTCTTCTTTGTGCCTGTGCTCTTTGCTCTTCCCAGATTGCCCTTCTCTGAGTTCACGTAGAGAAATTTGTACACGTCCTTCCAGGTTCAATGCAACAGTCACCCCTCCCTGGATTTATCTGAGTCTGATACTACCTCTTCTGAGCTCACAGACCCTTGTAAACATCTCAATCATAGCCGTCCACACAGATTATAATGTAACACATGATTCTTTGTGTATGTCTCTGCCAGGATACTGGGAGCTTCTTAAGGTCAGGGACCTGATGTGCATCTCCAGTTCCCTCTATGATGTTCGGCACATGGTGGGTGCTCAGCCCGTGTGCTGTACAGATGAGATGGTGAATGAGCCATCCCACAAACACTGCATGTGACGGTGCTCAGTGAGCCGTGTAGCCCTGGACAAATGAGGATTATGTTATAGCCTAGTGTACTGATGTCACGCCTGGATCCACATCCTTCTTCGTCTCCTCACTGCCACTGGGATGAAGTCCAAACCCTTTCCCCTCACACTCATGGCCTGCCTCCTCCTCAGCTCATCTCTTGTCCCTCTGCCTTTTGTATGCTGGGCCTCAGCCATCCTGAATTACTTAGCACTCCCCAAACAGGCTAGACTTCGTGTGGCTACTGGGTCTGTGCACCTGCCATGCTTCTGCCTAGAGCACCTGCCATCACTTTACCCTCACTGTTTTGATATGCCCTTCAGGGCTTAGCTTAGACATCACTTATAGTAGAGGCCTCCCCTGACACCCACCCCTACTTCATCTAGCCCATGCCCAGCACCCCTAAGCTGGGGTTAAGAGCCCCCCTCAGAGCATCTACCATAGCCCTAACACACTGCATGGTGACACCCTTTATGGCTAATCTGTCTCCTACTACCATGGACTGTGAGTTCTTGGAGAGCCAAAAGCATGTCTTAGTAACCATATTATTAGGGCTTAGCATGCTGTTGACCACACTGTTGGCATTAAAGGCATATTGAATGAATGAATGAATGAATGAACAAATGAATGAATCCATGGCTGAACTAATAAATTCTACAGGTAACTTCAGCTGGCCTAGCCTTGGCCATAACATCCAGTTCTGTTGGGGCTGGAAGGGTTTTTGTTTTTTGTGGGTTTTTTTTTTTTTTTTTGACTTATTGAGCTATGGATTTTAACCCTAAATTTAGGCCATGAAAGACCATTTAGAAGGGGAGTCCCCACTCTCAGACTCCTGGTTCTCACCTCCCCCAGCTCAGCTCGGAGCCACAGAAGCCTCAAACATTTTGCAGGCTTTGCAGGGAGATTGCCTACTACTGGGCGTCCATCCATGGCCCCAACCTCCCGGCTCTTGTGAAATATTCTCATTCTGTGATCTCCAGCCAGCTAATCAAATTCCCCTCTGTCAGAGGCAATCGATGCTCAAAAGCCTTGCAGTATTAATGTATTATTCATGACATATGTATTATTTATCATTAGTTTGTTTATTTATTATTAATTTGTGTTTCATTATTGATAATGATGTGGTTATACTATTAATAAGAAGGCTGGGGAAGGCTGTTCTGTCCCCCTTTGCAGACACCTGATACTCCTCCAATTCCCTAGAGAGCCAAGTCGGGGGGTTCATTTTTCTTCCCATTTTGTGGATGGGAGATACTGAGGACGGAGAAAGGCAGGATTTGGTTGGTCAGTCCCTTGCCTCTGAGATGTACGCCAGGGAAGGTGACAGGACTGGAAAAAAGCTTCATGAGGCAGCATGTCCCGGGTTGACAAAGGATGCTGACAGCAGGATGCTGATGCTGGATCAGCCGAGCAGGTCTCCATCTGGAACCTCATGCTCTGCTCGTCCCAGGCTCCTCCACCGAGTCCACCCCAGGGTTGGAAACTGTCTTTGCTCTGTCTTGTACATGGTGCCTGCTCTCCGTGTGTGCATGATCCCCAAGCCCTATCCCTCTTCCCTAGGGTACCTGGGCGACATTTCCCAGCCTCCCTTGTGGTATGGTGGGGCCATGCAACTAAACCCTGGCAGTGGAGTGCGGCTTCCAGGCCTGGGCCCTGGGAACAGCCCGCGCCACCCTCCACCCGCTCTCTCTGTGCCAGCTGCCAGGATGGAGGCGGCACTGAGGACCTGGAAGGGGGCGGAGTCATAAGGGGGAAAGAGCCTGGGCCCTCGAATGACGGCAGGGAGTGACATCCTCCCGCGGTCCCCGACGGACAATGATATGAGTGAGGAATCAAATCTTACTGTGTAAAGCCACTGAGATTTTGTTGCAGCAATACGTTCTACTAATATAGCGCACTTAGTAGGTACTCAGCAGGTTCTCGGTGAAAACAAAGTGAACAGGCAGATAAAGAAAAAAGCAACAAAATCAATTGATGGTTCTGGCTACACTGTCGTGGAGTTTGGCTCCCAAACCACGCTTCCAGAGAACCACAGAGAAGTGGACTTCTTCATCTCGAATCAAAACCCTTCTGTTATCCAGATGGGTAAACTGAGGCCCAGAGAAGGGAAGGGCCATGGCCAAGGTCACAGAGACAATCGACAAGCAATTTAAGACCAGGATCCCAGTCTCCTGAGCATAGTCCTGTGACCCCTCTGCCACACCATCTTCTACTCTCTAGCTGTTCTTCATCTGACAGCCTGCCATCCCCCCCCTGGAACTTTCTCTGTGTCCTTGGGCATGGGCGAGGGGAGTCACCGTTGCTTTATCCCTGGTCAGTCCAGCATCCAAAGAACAGCTGGGCCCGCTGGGAGGCAGGATGCTGAGAGACATGTGATACAGGATGCCCAGGAAATGCCAAGCCATGGCTGCCTTGTTGTGTCCCCTCCGGGGGTCAGGGCCCACCTGGTCAGGGCTGGCTGCACAGTTGCCAACGTGGAAGCCACAGGCAGTGGGAGGAAGAAAAGGAAACGGCTCCAGGCCTTGAAGCTGAAGACCCAGCTTGTCCTGCCATGGATACAGAGGGCAAGTCCCCATCCGTCTCCAGGCCTCAGTTGTCTCCTCTGACAAAGGGGCTCATAGAACTTATTGCTCCGGGCAATGGTGATGCCAGAGACCAGAGGCAAAAGTGACCTGAAAAGCACCATTGGAGAAGTTGGCGCCCTTCGTATGGGGATATTGTCAGGGAGCACTGGTGTTGAGAGGTTATGGCCTTGGGCTTGGGAACCAGGCAGACGTGGAGACAAGTCTGACATTATCACAGCCAGCTCCGCAGCCCTGAGTAAGCTGCTTCTCTGCTCTGGGTCTCAGTTTCCACCTCTGCCAAATGGGGATACTCATCCTTCCTTCGTAGGGCTGGGAGGGGCGGAGACAAGGCAGATACAGGGAGACGGCCCCCTGCAAGGAGACTAGCACAGTGCCGGGCAGCTGGGACCAGAGCGGGCGCCACTGGCCTGGCCATCACTCCCCTGCCTCAGCCGCCCCACTTCCCCACGCCCTCTACCCTCTTCCACCAAGCAAGACTGCTCTGAGGACTTTGCTAGAAAGCTTTGGGGGCAGACGGCCCATTTTTTGTTGGCTGTTTGAGATGAGCCTCAGGAGCACACACTAGCTGATGCCGTCTTGTTTCCTCTATGGGGATTTTTGAAGCAAAGCACACAGAGGGCTTGGCGGTCTTGCGTCCTCCGACATCACTCAGGATCACGAGGATAGACTCGTGAGCCACAGGGAGGCTTCTCCGACTTAGAATAAAAGTTAAAATATGTATGATAAGTTATTAAGGATTATTTTAAAAGAAAAATAGTTATTACTCAAGGAACACAGTCTAGGCTGGGTTATAAACTGGTCTTAATCAGTAAAACGAGGCAACTTAATGAAAAAATTACAATTTAAAATAGGCTTGCATTAAATAATAATGCCTCATAAACACAGAAGTCCTTTAACATATAAGAATTAATTGCTGGGCTCAGAAGCTAGAGGCACAATAAAGGAATCCTTAATTTTTTGATCTTTTATTTTTCTCTCCCAAAAAGGCACCCTGCATTAGACCAGATTCCCTCACTTTGGCACCAAAGAATCTGGGACATTTGCAAAGGGAATCCGCTCAGTAACGACTGTTTCCTTCAACCTAGGATTTTAAGGCATGCTCTGAATGAGGTGTGGCTTTGCTCCCTGGATCTAAGCCAGCATTAAAGAAACTCATGCGACAAGAGTTTCCCACTGATCATTTGGGGAACGGGCTCAACTGGCAGAATGGAAGCCCCTAAGTTAAGACTCTTCAGCAGGGTGAAAGCCTTCCTGGTCCATGAGATTTCAAATCTTCATTCCAGAAACCACTAGAAATAGTCCCATAAAGCAGAGTGGACTCAACCAGGGGCAATTTCTCCTCCCCCTCCCCGGGGCACATCTGGCGATGTCTGGAGATGTTTTCGGCTGTCACAGCTGGTGGGGGGGGGGGTTTCTGCTGGCATCCACTGTGTAGCAGCCAGGGATGCTGCCAAACATCCTACAACGAACAGGATGATCCCCTACAACCAAGAGTCGTCTGGCCCCAAATGTCAATAGTGAGGAAAGCAAACTTCTGGAAGGTATGAATATGCACTCGCAAGTTTGCAGGCACGGGAGACCGAGAGAGTCTCCAAACACCCAGCCATCTGCAGCTGGGAATGTAGATCGCTGGAAAGTTCTCCCTTAACAGGACCCCGGCACCAGCTGTGCCTAAGGCCTGACTTTCACCCAAGCTTCTTTCCCACCGACATGGATCCACTCACTCCATCAGAGCATCTTTCCTGCCCTCTAGAACCTATATTGATTTTCTGATACAAGAATCCTAGGAGAAAGTTCTTTACGGTCACCCTTGGCAAAATGCATTTATCCTGCAAAGCAAAGGAGTCCTAGCTCACAAAGGAGAGGGTCTTCAGGGCTCCTTCCTCCCAGGAGACAACCCAGCGCCTCCCTCCTTGCTAATCTCGCTCTGCCTGCTTGGCAGGAGAAGCAATCTGGTCTTCATATTAATACTTTATTAAACGCACACGTCTTGCAAGATAAACATCAGCCTATTACAGCTGTTCAGTTATAGAGTGCCTTCTTGTCACCCGAAGGCTTTCCGGGCCTGATTCGTTCACCATCTAACTTCTTCTGCTGCAGGCCAAGACACAGACTGTAGGCATCTCATTGAGTGGCGGGGTTAGGTGGTGGGCAAGTGGGCTGGCACGGGGTGAGCAGGAGACACTTCATTCCCACCCTCCAGGGCTCGGGGCTTCCTGGGGAAGATAGAGAGGCCTCTGGGGAAGAGCTGCGTGGACCTCGTGTGGGGCCAGTTTGTCACCAGGGATACAAATGCAGGAACAGGGCAGAGCACACTCCAATGATAGTTCTAGTTCAACTCACACAAGAGTGGTAAGCCTGCCGTATGCCAGCCAGCCAGCTTTCCTGGTAGGAACGGGCTTGAGTCAGACCCTGAGAACACGTTGGCATCTTGCTCTGCTGCTTCCTAACTCCGTGCTCTGGGAATACGAGGCTTCAGCTTTTTATCCATCCAGTTAGGAACCCGGATGCCTACCTCCCCGGGCTGGAGAGAAGAGATGTACAGCGCTAATGTATCACTCAATACGTGGTTGATGCTACCACTGTGGACACCGTTTTCTTTCTTTTTATAGGGAGAATTTATGGTAAAATGCACAAATCTCAAGTGAACAGCTCAATGAATTTTTATATATCACACACTCATGGAACTACGACCTAGATCAAAATACAGAACATTCCTAGCAGCCCTGGAAGGTTCCCTCGAGCTCCTCGCCAGGCCCCACCCCACCCCAAGGATAACCGCTATTCTGGCTTCTCCATCATAGATTAGCTTTGCTTCTTGGCCCTCGTATAAACAGAATCATGCAAGATGTGCCCTTTTGTGTCCAGCTACTTCGTCTCAGCACGGTGTTTGTGACACTCTGATTACGTTGCATTTATCAGTACTTTGTGCTTTAAAAAAAAAAAAAAATGTTCCCTGGGTAATACTCTGTTGTATGAGATACCACAATTCATTTATCTATTCTACCATTGAGGGATGTTTTAGGTGGTTTCAAGTTTGGGCGTATTATATATAAAGCCTATTGTGTTATTAAAATATCAATCTTAGCCCCAAGGGACAACTGGCCAGCCCCCTTTCTTCCCAAGAGAGCTGATCTCTGTCCTTAGCCAGCTCTGGGCAGGGAGGCCCCTGGTAGGTAATGAAAAAGATGAAGGTTGCCTTCAGCATCCCATGCGGCCCTCTGGGATCCTTGCCCTTCCTTCCAGGGGCACACAGGATATGCCATAAGAATGTTGGCCACTTACTTGTCTTTGAGGTGAATGCTCTCCCCCCATCTCTCTCTCCTAGGGGCCCATCAAAGCCCATCTCTGACACCTCTCAAAATAAATGGCACAACATTTGAAACTGCTTTGCTTTTTGCAAGCAGACAAGTCCTTCTGTGTCTGATCTTCCCATAAGCCTGTGGGGAAGCCAATATCCCCATTTTTCAGGGAGGAAAACTGAAGCACATTGACTCATCCACTTGTTCACTAAGTGGACAAATACTTATGAAACCACCTGTCAGCTGCACGGCCCAGGCATCTGAAAAGAGCCATGAATCAATTTAGTGGGAGATATGTAAACACAGAGCCACACCTCCTGGCAGATTCTGCCTGCTTTTGCATGCTTTAGCACCGAATGCCCTTGCATTCTACCAAATCCACCACTTGCTTTCTGCACCATTAGTCCCAGCTACCCGGTGAGATGAAATTTTCTGTTGTTGCTTTTTTCCGCCCCCTTAATCCTTCCATAATGCACAACAAGTCTTAGGAATGCAGAAGTGCTTAATAAATGCTCTGCAAGAGTGTAATGGAGACTGGAATTGTTGACCTGACTTTTTAATTCTGGATTCTCAAGTTCTACACTAGAGACACTCGCTAGAGACACACATACCCAAGTAGCTTTCCTGCAAGTAGACATCGCACAGGTGGAGGTCAAAGAATGTCAAGGTCCAAGAAGGACTTGGCATGCCCTTGCTGGCCAAAGAAGGAATGTGGACAGGCTGTCGGAGCAGAGAGCAGTCCTCGTGGACTGCCAGCAAGCAGACACAAACCTCAGTCCCACACCCACGAGGGACTGAATTCCGCAGTGACCCAAATGAGATTGGAAGTGGATTCTCCCCGAGAATCTCCAGATGTGGGCCCAGAAGGCCAACACCTTGGTTTTGACCTTGTGAGACCCAGAGCAGAGAAGTGAGCCTAGCCCCTGGGGACTGCTGACCCACGGAAGTGTGAGACAAAAGATGGGTGTTGTTTTAAGCTGCTGATAGAACATGTTTATTTGAAGCCAGGGAGCCTTCCGAAGGATCAACCAGATCACACCACCCCCCTGCTCCCAGCTCACTGGACAGTGAGAGCCAAGGCCTTCTTGTTGTCCGGATGGCCCCGGCTCTCTCTCCCTTGCTTCTTACCACACCCTCTCGCTCACTCCATTCCAGCCACACTGGCCTCTTTGCTTTTCCATAAATACCCCAAGCTCATGCCTACTTCAGGACCTTTGCACCTGCTGTTTCTTCGTCCTGGAACACTGTCACATCCCAGCTGTGCGCAAGCCTTGTCTACTCGTTTCCTTTTGATCCCTGCTCACTGTCATGCCCCACCCCAAAGGCCTTCCTTGACCACCCAGTCTAAAATTCTCTAATATTCCCACTTAACTTCTCTCTTATCCCTGAAATTGCTTTACTTTGCATAACACTGTGTCTCTGTCTGACACACTGTTTCAATTTATGTGTATTTATTACCAAGGATAGATACCCTCCTACCCCACAGACTAGAATGTCAGCCCCACGAGGGGATGGGCTTCGTCTGCTTGCTCGCTGCAGCGTCTCCAGCACCGGGAACGGTATCCGGGAATCGTCAGCATTTTACAGTATTTACGGTAAGCTAGGCACTACATTAGGTACCAGCCACTTCTTTAATGAAAACAAGTCAACGCGACCATTCTTCAACATTAAAACAGATCATCTTACAGAACGAGCTCCAGGAAGAAAAATCCCGTAGGTATAGGGTTCCGTACCGTTCTCACGAACCCCTGACTCTGATGTTGGATGACATGTGGGTTTGCATCCTGCGTATAGGTCACCTTGAGGCAGCCAGTGGTCCTGGGGTTCACATGGGGGCTCTACGGTGTCAGCAGAGCTTGGAATCAAAAGGCTCGAGAGACACCCCCCCCCGCCCCCGCCGGCTACAAGATCGGCCTCCTATCTTATTTCCAAAGCCGATACTTGTGATTGCTTCCCTTCACCGTGGGCTGCTTGAGTCATGCTCCTGTGAGCTTCACTTGCTCAGAGCTCCCTTCTCCATCCTTCTCCCTGTCAGCAAGATAAAAAGGAGTCAGGGAAAGACCTGGATGACAAACGTCCCCCGTACAGATGGGATGGTTTTTCCACGGAGAAGGTAACTTCCCACTGGGTTCTGGAAAAAGAGACACAGCTTGCTCTTATTAATATTTTTATCTTTAATGACTTCTCCTGTTGGTGACTTCAAGAACATTTGTTTATTGTAGAAAATAAATAATAGCAGTAAAAGTACAGAAAAAAAAAAAAAAACCCCACCTCATCCTGTAAACCACCACCCAGGGAAAGGCATTGCTGGAATCTAATGTCTTTGGATTGGGGGCGTCAGGGTGGCTCAGTCGGTTAAGTGCCCGACTCCTCTCTCTCCCTTTCCCTCTGCCCCCTGCCCCGCTCACACCCGCTCGCTCTCTCTGTCTCTAAAAAAAAAAAAAAAAAATGTAGTGGGACTCTTTTATACTGGTATCACTGGACATGTAAATGCAAATCGTCTCCTGCCCAATTGTGAAGGGTTAAGTGTATGTGTCAACTTGGATGGGTCATGGGGTGCCCAGATTAAACATGATTTCTGGGCGCCTCTGTAAGGGTGCTTCTGGATGAGATTAGCATTTGAATCAGGGGCCTCAGTAAAGTAGTTTATCCTCCTCAGTGTTGGGGGGGGCACATCCAATCCAGGGAGGCCAGTGAACAGAACAAAAGGCAGAGGAAGGAGGAATTTGCTTCTTTATCTCCTGCCTCACTGCCAGGGCTGGGACATCTCCTCTCATCTTTTCCTGCCCTTGACCATGGGCTCCCCTAGTTCTCAGGCCTCTGGTCTCAGATGGAAATACCCCACGGGCTTTCCTGGGTCCCCAGCTTGCAGACGGCAGGTCGTGGGACTTCTCAGCCCCTGTTCCCCTGGAGAACCCCGACTCACACAGATTTCTAGACCCCAGAGTGGGTCTAGAGGAAGAGGATTTTGAGGATGAGTTTTCTGAATGGTTCTGGGGCTTCTGGAACTGGCTCTCTAATCTGATTAGATGGAGAGATGCTAAGGACTCTATTTCTGTCTTGGGCAGTTGGGGCTGCTCTCACAGAATACCATAGATTAAGTGGCTTATAAACCACAGAAATTTGCCTCTCACAGTTCTGGAGGCTGGGAATTCTAAGATCAAAGGTGCTGACACATTCAGTGTCTGGTGAGGGCCACATCCTGCTGCCTCGATGGGCTCTTCTCTCTGGGTCCTTGCTGATCGAGGGAGCTCTCCGGGGTCCCTTTCACAAGGACACCCATCTCGTTCATGAGCACGCCACCCTCGTGACCTAACCCAGAGCCCCCACCTCCTGATGGCATCACTTTGGGGTGGGGTGTGTCAGATCTCAACATATGAATTTGGGGCCGACCCAAATATTCAGTCCCTAACATCAATACTGTAATAATCTAAAACTTCTCCAGACTCGCGCAGAGAGAGGAAGATTTTGTAAAATCTCTCAGATCCTGTCTCTCCAACCTCTTGGAGTCTGTTTTAAACAAAATTGAAAAGAGGGTTTTGAACACCCACCCTGTAAGGAGAACATTCGCGCCCATGAAGGAGTTTTTCTTCCAAGTCTCACACTCCCCAGCTCAGCAGGGAGGCAGGATGCCGCCCTGAGGGGTCAACTTGTCCATCCCCCTGCCTCCAGGCTGCAACCAGGCCATGAACTGGGGCTCTTTTACAATCTCCCTCTAGTTTCTGTTCCTGCCCCACCCTGCGTCTTTGTTTTCAGGACTGAGAGAAACCAATTCTCAGGCTCCAAAGGTGACCAGACTCGGACGGCTTTGTCTGCATGTCTGCAAATCTGAGTGACTCTTCTACAGGACTCAGCCTTCCCTGGACCTCCTCCTCTTCCCCTCCCCTCTGTCCCTGAGCCTGGGCTCAGAGATGTCATACCAAGCAACTGTCACTCAAGAGGGAAATCGGTGGCCACACAAAACTAACACAGGGAGGCCACCCTCAACTAAGGGGTCTTGTGTGTCGCCCGTTGCTTGGAGGTGACCTGTGTCCTGGTTCACGTTAGATGCTTTCGGGTGCCCCCTTGAGCAGGAGACCATGGTGGTCAAGTGCACGCTCTCTGGAGCTCAACTACCAGGGTTCAAATCTCAGCTCTGCCTTGGGCAAGTGAGTTGCCACTCTGAGCCTCGGTTTCTTCATCTGTAAGATGGAGCTCATAGTGGTACCTACTTCATAAGGTCAGAGGAGTTCATGAATTCATATCCTCAGAGCAGTGCCTGGGACCTGGGAAGCCCTCCACACCACAGAGCCTTTAGAATTATGCTAAACACTGCCAGATAAACACCTTATACCTGGTGTATGGACTCTCCACAACCACCCACAAGACAAGGCCTGGTGACAACTTACAGATCCAGGACACAAGCCTTGGAGAAGCGCTCACCAAACCGTGTCCCCCCCCCCCCGGCCCCGGCCAGGTCAAATCCTGACCGTCACCTGTTTTGGTAGGGCCCACCAGTTAAGAATGATTTTTATATTTTTAAATGATTACATTTTAAATGGTTGTGTAAGTCCCCACCTGATAGCTTCTATTTTATCTCTTGGCCTGCAAAGCTATTTGGCTCTTTCAGAAAGTTTGCCCACCCCAGGCTTAGGAAGGGTTAAAGGATGGAGGTGGGATTCTAAGCCCCAAACGTGTCCCCTTTCACACAGACTCTGCAGCGCTAGTTCTAGTGAATGAATGCCTTTCAGCACACATGAAGCGGATTCAAACAGCACTCACTCAGGTATTCATTCCACAGCTATTTATCAAGGGACCACAGACAGAGCCAGCCATGTCCCTGCGCTCCTGGGGCTTACATTGCTCGATACCTGGAGCCTCCCCCACTGAGCCTTGCCACACCCACGCTCTGCAAGAAGGAGCCAGGGGGTCTCTGGTGAAACTTAGACTGACCAGAAAACTCTGCTTGTCGTTGATATCTTATGTCCTCCAGGTAAAGCCAACCCATCCCTACCTAAAAGCTCAGGGATTTAAAATTCTACCATCACACTCTGGCCCAATGCATCCTGTTCTTCCTAAAAGCCCTAGAGTCCTGGATAGCATCAGGAGTGGTGTCTCTCATGCACAGTCCAACCCTGCGTGGGTCCAGTGGGCCAGGCCCAAGGTGCCTCTCCCTGGGGTGACCGGGGCTTAGGGGACACCTGCCCTGAACCCTCCCTGGGCGCCATTGCGGATATTTGTCCCTTCCCTTGACTTAGCAGTCTGAAGGTTTGGATGGTGCCAATCAGAAATGGGTATATGGTTTAGGCACAGAAGAAGGGCCACCAAAATGTAATGAAAGTGGTTATCCAATCATCAAATGAATGATAAAGGCAACACGGATGGATTTCAACTCCT
Source organism: Halichoerus grypus (assembly GCF_964656455.1). NCBI lineage: Eukaryota > Metazoa > Chordata > Mammalia > Carnivora > Phocidae > Halichoerus > Halichoerus grypus. The sequence continues at coordinate 174,543,888 of NC_135716.1, forward strand.
AGTGTCTGCCTTGGGCCGACTTCCTGCACCAGCCCCCACCAGCCCAAAGGGTGTGAGATAGCATCACTCAATCTACTTTGAATACATGGAGAGCTATAATAGGCTTATGAAAATATGGGTGTTTACAGCCTTGTTCTCATCGTGGGAAAATTGACATTAGGAAAGTGCACGATAGAAATCTTACACACTTCCCAGAATATAAATAGAGTTAAAAGCAAAGCAGTGGGTCGGGAGGTTGCAGGGCACGGGGCAGAGGAGCTGGGCAGGCCTGGAGCGGAGTGTTCCAATCGCCCGGTGCTCTCCGGGACCAAACTGGCCACTCCTGTGGCGGAAAGAGGGAGGGGAGGTCAGGGGGAGGGAGGACTGAGGTCATGGATTTAATATCTGGCTCATTTGTAGGTGGGTTTAATCAAGATTGGAGGACAGAAATAAATGATTGCACTTACATGCAGGGCACTGAAATGGATGCCCGGGCCTTTGGAGCCTCTCACCCATTGGCTTCTGGAAAGTTCCACCAGGGAAGCTGAGGTTTGAATGTAAAAGTTAAAATTTGGGGAATGGGGTGGGGGAGGGTGGCCTGTGAAGAAGGGCGATCCTCATGGCCTGATCAGGGGCAAAAGGGGCCAGGCCGCAGGTACATGTGCCCTCTTGTTACTTCCTGAGAAGGGAGAACAGCCAGGTCCCAGCCTCCGGATATCCTGGACCAAGTCTGATGTTCATTATCAATGTGCACCAGGAGCCAGGACCAGAAGGCTGAGGCAATGGGGCTTAAAGCCCCACTGGGAAATTTCTGGTCGACAGGCTTCTCTAGCTCTTTAAATGTCCAGTGATAATTGTGTCCCTAGGTAGGAAAGCCTTCCCTTCAGCAAAAACCTTAAAATGTTTTCACTGCTGGGTTAGCCCTCTGAGCCACAGTTCTGATGCCACCATTTTTCTTGCTCCATAACCTTCACTGGCTCCCCAGTACCTGCAGGCTCAAATCTGCACTCCTCAGCCTGGCCCTTCCAGGTGTCAGTCCAGCTGCCCCTTGGCCTCTCCTCCAAGGAGCTCCATCCACCTTCCAGTAAACACTCAGTCCCTGACCTGGCCTCCTGGGGCTGCCCATCCCACCCAGGACAGCTCAAGTGCATTCCTGTTCTCTCTGCCCAGAATGCCCTTCTCATTCTCCTGTATCCTTCCGGGCTCAGTTAATTGGTCCCTTGAGAACTTTCCTAATTTCACTTCCCCTTCATGTAGAAGGAACACTGTATCTTTGCTTCCGTAAATGCTCGTCTCTCTGGCAGGGCCCCCGCCTCGTGTAAAGACTATTATCTGTTTACACACCCATGCCTGTGGAGAGCAGGAGGAAGCAGCAGAGGAGGGGACGGGGGCCCTATAGCAGCATGCCCTTCACGGGGCCCTGGTAAGGTAGATGAGATAAGACACGTGACACTGGGAGCAGGGTGAGCTTGGTGACAGAGGCTGCTTCCAAGGGCACTAATGATCCCTACTATTGGAGTGAGGAAGGTCTGGCCAAAGAATGGCCTTGTGGGGTGAAACGTGTCCCCCGAAAGATATGCGAAATCCTTACCCTTGACACCTGTGAGCGTGACCTTTCTTGGAAACAGGGTCCTTTGCAAATGCAATCAAGTTAAGATGAGGATGGATCCTAATCTGGTGTCTGGCGTCCTTACAAGAAGAGGAAGATGTGGACACAGAGATGCAGACCCACAGAGGGAGGCAGAACTGGAGGGATGCACCTACGAGCCAAGGAGGGCCGGCAACGCCGGGAGCTGGAAGAGACAAGGCAGGACTCTTGCTTAGAGCTCTCAGGGGGAGTGCGGCGCTGCCAACACCTTGATTTTGGACTTCTAGCCTCCAGAGCTGGGACAGAATAAATGTGTGCTGTCTAGACCAGCTCTAGAAAACTAGTACAGGAAGGAAGGGTGACAGTCCACCTACTGAGCCCCGGAGGCTGATGGTGTTTTTCTTATTTGCTGAGCTGACCGAGAGCCAGAGAAGGGAAGAGACTCGTGCACAATCACATGTGTAGGAAGAGGCTGAGGCAGGAATCGAACCCAGAACCCCTGCAAGCTTTCCCCCCACCCCACGATCAACCGAGTCTCCGGGGTCCCGAGCCCTGAGTGGGCCTTTGTCAGGAGTGCCCCCGACCCCTCCTACTGTTATCCCTCCACAGGCTGTGCAAGGGCCCAGGGGCCCAACCCCAAGGGAGCAGCTTCCCGAGCATGAGCCCAGGAGGCGGGAGCATCTTATCTGACAAAGCAGGATGGGGAGCCCAACTCCCGATAAAACTGTGCCCATTTGTTAACATGTGTTCCGAGCCCAGATTACCTGCACGGAGCAGACAATGCAGACGATTATGAGCGCCATGGCTGTGACTGCTGGAGATGAGAGATAGTGAACGGGGGGCCCGGGGAGGGGGCTGCGGCCTGCTCCCTCTGGCTCCGTCACCACAACCACGGGCGAGGTGGCACAAGGCACAGTCCCCCATCATGCAAGGGCAGCACTGCCAAACAAGAGACGCACGGAGTCACCGGGTCTGGGATGTTGAGGACGTTAGAGCCCGAGGGTGCCCGAGGCGACCGTTGCTCTGGGAGATGCTTGGGGGGGGGGCTGTGCCTGAGCTGTGCTCAGCAGCCCGGAGGGATCCGGGAGGGGCCTGGGCACCAGGGAATCTGTAGCAATCATTACTGTGACAGGGACACTCTGGTCGGGCACCTCATCTGTCTTATTTCATCTTCAGTGTGTGAGATCAACTCTAACATTATCCCCATTTCACAGGTGGTCAAACAGAGGTCAAGTTATCTAAACACATCCCTCGCTTGTCAGTCTCAGGGGCAGCCCTTGAACTTGGGAGCACCTCACAGATGGGACGCAGAGTCCCCAAACCACTCTTTAACTGGAATAGCTCCCCTTTTATCTGTTCGACATATTGGGGGTACTTCCCAAAGGTATGCATAAAAATGTGTGCTTCTGGAGGACATGGGTCTGGGTCACGTACCTCGTGAACAGTCACGGAGGGCACGGAGCAACTGCCCCGGGGTCTGGGTCTCCTCCCTCCCTCCCTGCAGCCTTCGCCCCGAGAAAGCTGCTGCAGGGCCCCCTCTCCTCGAAGCCTGGACTGTCCATCTTCTATTGGGTACTGACCCGTGTGCTTCCCTGCCCTGGGCGCTGCCACCTGGCACCCGCCACTCTCCCTCTGCTCGGCCCTTGGGTGCCCCACCTGGATTGTGCTCCTAAGCTCTCCGCGATGCTCCTCTCTGAGTGTCCTCTTGGCTCCCCTGCACAGGCCACCAGCTGGCATCGGGCCCCACCCCTGGGGCATCGCAGCCTCAGTTCAGGACCCACCAGGAAGGGGGATCAGTAAGATGGAAGGGGAAGAAGGGACTGACAGAGAGCCCCACCCGGCCCCTGTCATCTGTCCCCTGGAGCCTGTCACTGTGGCGTGCACCTGCTTTTGGTGAGCATCTGTGTGTGTCGGGGGGACCACAGGGACCTTCCCACTGTCAGTTTATGCTAGTTCTTTGCAAAACGCAAAGCCTTTTACCTCCCTGATCTCCTTCACAACACCCCAGGAGTTAAGTGGGGCCAGGAGGGAGGTGACAGGCCTGGGGTCACCCAGCTATGAAGTGATGCCTGGGCCTGGGTTCCTCCTGGTGCCAAGTCTGTGGCCCTTTCTTCAATACCCTGCTCTCCCTCTAGATCCTGCACATTTTATACTGCTGGCCTAACTCCCTAATTTTAGAGTTTTTCCCAGCCAGGGAGGGCCGTTGATGTTGCTCCAGCATGAAGAAAGCGCCTTGTCCAGCATCAGGAACTCATCTGGAGACTGTCTATGTTTTTAAAGGCCTGGCTGTGTGGTTTCTCCATGTTTTATAGCTAGGAAAATACAAAAGGAGAGACAAATGACGAGTGTCCTCCCCCTAGTAGCCTGAGGGCCTGGCTTACGCTCTCTTGGGTCTTGCTCTGGCAGCTGCTTCCCTCCCTGCACAGGTGGGGGTCACCCTCCGACCCACCCCCACCCCCACACATTCCAGGAGGAAGAGCAGGAGGGACCCTGCCCCAGGGGCGCTGGAGCTGAGCATCCAAGACTGGGGCATGTGCTACACCCTGGATCCTGTTCTGGGCATTCTCCCTGAGCCCTGACCTCCACACGCTCTCACTCTGGTACACAGACCCCCCTAGTCAACCTGTATTGTGGCCATGCAGAAAATGGGACATTCTAGTCAATGTTATTGAGAAACTTCATCTGAAATTGTCAAAGGACTGCAAAACATCTACATTTAAAAACTGAAATTTCATTAGAAACCAGCTTTGTGCAAAAAGCCCAAATAATGTCCATTAGGGATTAGGAGCCTACTAAGTGCCAAGTATTTTAAGTACTTTGACCTTTTAAATCTTCATTCCCTTTTGTGGATGAAGAAACCGAGGCTTGGGGAAGTGAGTAGGTCTGCCCAGGCAGGACAGCTAAGAAGCAATCACCATGACAATATCCACACCTACTGAGGACCCATGCACCTGTCAGGCATTGCTCTAAGCCCTTTGCTTTCACCACAGCCCCCTTATGAGGTAGTCTTGGTTATTTCCCCACTTGCTAGATGAGGAAACAGGCTCAGAGTAGGTAAGCCACAAACCCAAGGTCACACAGCTTGCTTGAGTGGCAGAACCAGGATTCGAACCCAAGCAGGCTGCCCATTCTGGATCCTGGATTCAAGTACCGCTCCAGTGTGCTCCGAAGCCCACCCTCTTCCCCTACACCCAATGGCATCTCCGGAAATTCTGCAGCCTGGGATTCCAAGTGTCAGCTGACATCAGGCAACCCTACTTATTAGAACATCTGGCTGGCTGCATGGCAGAGCTGAAGACAGCATTTGTGGGGACTATGTCTGCAGGGGGATTCCCAAGCTCCAGAAAGGTTAAGTAACTCGTCCAAGGTCATACAGCTTCCTGCGGGCGGATGGAGACCTGGAATCCCAAGCCAGCCTTTCTCTTGGGCTCTCATATCTTCTGCATCCAAGGGACCCCTCCTGAGCTCAGAGCCCCCCAGGCTTGCCGTCTGGGGCCACATCACCTCTTTCCTCTAGGCTTCGCTGCCCTCCAGGCGCTGACAAGGCCAGGTTCCCTGCCCATGACCTTGGGAAGGAACGGGAGTGGTTTTAGCAATCTAAACACACTCCTTCCTTGCATCAAGACGCTGGGCACTGAGTGATTTGTATGCTCTGAGCACGTCACCTCCTTTCAGGAGACAGAGAGGCTGCCTGAAAAGTCATTTTTCAGCATTTGACACAAAGTCTCTTTCGCTTTCTCACGAAGCCAGATAACCATCAGCAGCCAGGCCGATTAGAAAAAATATATACTAGGTACCGGGAAGCCAGGGAAAGAGAGGAAGCCAGCCCGTCAGTCTTCCTTCACTCATTTGATGGGACGTGGCACGCCTTTCCCACTTGGCTCCGTGGCTCGGGGCAGAAGGTTACCTTCCGGACAGATCAGCGTCCTGGGAAAACAGCATCTTCCAGGGGAGGCGGTACAGGCCTGGGCTTGGGAATCACGAGAACAAGTGTTCCAGTCCCGGCTCTGCCGCTTCCTAGGGGTGTGACCTTGGGCAAGTCACTTCCCCGCTCAGTGCCTTAGTTTCTCTATCCGACAAATGGGTATAATCATGGGGCTGTTATGTGGCTCAATGAGCTAATGCATAGAGCACTTGCACCAGAGTCTGGGAATAGTGAGCCATCAATAAATGTCAGCTCTGATTGGGATTGTTAAGGGGGCCACCTTTAAGGCCCGTGGGGCCCCCTGCTAAGCTTTGGCTGTGAAGACAGGCCCCAGGCTCTCTTCCTGACATCTAAGTGTATTAGCTGTTGAGCTCTGGGCCATCCATACACCTGGATTCTGTAGACACAGCTGTGGGCCTTGCGGGCAAGGGAGAGGACCTGACCTCACCAGGAATGGCAGGCGGGCGTGGGGGGGGGGGCTCCACAGTGAAGAAATGGCAAACAGAGACCATTTCTCTGTCTGCCTCTTGCACACCATTACCCCCACCCCCACAGCAGAAAGGACCCCCCCACACACAATCAGCAAGGACCCAGGAGGTGTCCAAGATATGGCCCTTCCTCCCTGCAGGGAGGTCAAATCAAGTCCCACAAGTCGATATAGAATTTGGTTCAATGAGGATTTAGTAAATACCCAAATCTCTCCCCTTGCTTCCCCCTACCACCACCAAATCTGTTCACCCCACGGCATCTTTCTTTGGGATCATAGGATAGCCTCCTTCCTGCCTCCCCGCCTCCCTGCCTCCAGCCTCGCTCCACCCTGCTACCAGTAAGAGCTTTCTGCCATGTTCAGTCCCCACTTAAACCCCTTGATAGCCTCCGCCACTTCACTGTCTGTCTCAAGGGGAGGGTACCCTAGGAGAAAACCCCAACCTCCTCATCTGAGCTTCCCCAGCACCACTTCTCCTTCCCACCTTCTCTCTGGATACACCTGCCTGCCTCAGCGAGTATCTGCAGTTCTGGAAGGCTCTGAGCTCTCACTGCGGCTGGCAAGAGCTTTGCACCTGCTGCTCACCTCCCCCCACCCACCCAGCGACCTTCCCTCTCCTTTCCCATCACTGCACCACCTCCCCTGTCACCCTGCCTCTGGACTGGGCTTCCCACTGGCTCCCATGGTCTCCTGCGCTTCCCCCGTGGACGGCGTCCGTCTTTGTGTCTGTCACCCCACCAGACGGTCTCTCACTCCAGGCTATGTTTTCAGTTTCCAGCCCGTAACTGTGCACAGAAGCTAAGTGAGGAATGAACGAATTCACGATGCACCTGCCATGTGCCACTCCCCGGGTTCGGCGCCAGGAACTCAGAGGAATCAAGCACAGCGCCTTGCCTGGAGGTCAAGACTAAGCACCAAGGTGAATGTGACTTAGTGACAGAGAACATAAGGTGCGAAGAGAAGAGTCGGTTCCAGAGAGACACAGGGTGGGGGCAGCTCAGAGAAAGAGCTCACACATCCTAACAGGACGAGCGTGTCTGGGAGGCTTCCCAGGGAAGGTCCCTGGTAGACCTCAAGGTCTACCCTCGAGGGATCCAGAAGGTGGACAAGGAAGGAAAAGGAGGGGCCCCTGAGAGCCTGTTCCAATCTTCATTCCAGCTCCCCCTGCAGCTCACATCCCGCCCTGGCTCACTCGCGTCTATCTGCGGAGCTGCGCACTCCTCTGGCTTCCTCGCGCCCAGCTGCCGGCAGGCGTGCCAGGCCCTCCACGGGACGCAGCCTGGTGGTGTGCACAAGAGTGAGCCCTCGTGGAGGACGCTCTTGGGTTCGAATCCAGCTCTGCTACTTTGTCCCCGTGTGACCTTGAGTAGGATATTTCACCTTCTGGAGGTTCTGTGAAACCAGAGTGATGTTACCACTCCCCCTTCAAGAGAGTGGGCATACTGGGCCGAACAGTGTCCCCCAACATTTCTGTCCACCTGGCACATCAGAATGTGGTCTTATTTGGAAGGAAGGTCTTTGCAGATGTAATTTGTTACCATGAGCATCCTTATAAGACAAAGAGAGACAGGGACAGACACACAGGGAGAATGCCATGTGACAATGACAGAGGGTTGCATGGAGTGACGTGTCTACAAGCCAAGGGATGCCAAGAATCACTGATAGCCACCGGAGCTATGGAAGCGAGGAAGGATCCTTCCCTGGAGCCTCTGGAGGGAGCACGGCCCTGCTGACACCTGGATTTCAGATTTCTCACCTTCATGGCTGGGAGAGAATGAATTTCTGTTGTTTTTAGCTACCCGGGTTGTGGTAACTTGTTAGGGCAGCCCCGGAAGATGAATAAGGTGGGCATAAGAGCCAAGAGATGGAGTTCGTGGGACGCAGTGAGCAAGCACGGGATTTCACAGAGTCAGCGCCCCAAACACGTTAGCTCTCACGGCAGCCGTGTCTCCTTCCTCTCCCTCCCCTGGAAGCAGAGGCCTCCTGGTCTGCAGAAGGGGATTCCTACAGATCCCCCTGCTGAACTGCCCACCGTGGCAAGGCTCATACTTGGCTTCTTCCTAATTCTTCCCAGCGTCTTAAAATCGCTCATGGTCTGGGGCCTCGGAAAACAAGCCGCAGGATCGTTTCTTCATAAAATCATAATCTCTGGGTCAAAAAGTATCTCAGAGGCTGACTCATCCAGTTCTTTTCTGATTCATGAGCGTCCTCTAAACCACGGCACCATCCCCATATGCTCACAAATACCCTCTCTGCGTGTGCTTGTATGCACTCGTGTGTGCACGCACGCACACACACACGCTCGGGAAAACTCGTTTTTCTTCAGCTCATCCCATGGTAGGTTAACTGATTCTCGTGTATTACATGAGCACAATGGACGAACATCCCATCAGATCACGTCCCCCCCCAAAATCCCCCATGGTTCCCATCTCCCTTCGAGCAGATTCCAGACTCTGAACCTGGCTCACAAGCCCCTGCACACCCACCACACCCCACCGTGTCCCTGAACACGGAGGCCCACCCTCCCTCCCTGGGCCCCAGGGCAGCCACAGGACCATGCTCCTGGGTGCTAAGGATGCTGGTGGCAAGCATAACTGCATCAGGCATGGCTCTAGGCACTTCACAGATGCATAACCTCACTGACGGGCCCCATCAGCTCTACGAGGCAGCTCTTGTTCCCATCTCGTGGGTGGGAAAACTGAGGCACCAAGAGAGGCTAACTAACGTGCCCTGGCAGAACCAGGATGTGGCTCCAGATGCCTGGCCCAGGGCTGGGCTCACCCTGCGTGCTTATCAGGGGCAGGGAAGCACTGCAGGAGCCCCGGGCAGGTGAAACCATCCCCATTTCACAGATGCAGGACCCTGAGCTTCGGGACTCTCAGCTGGTGAATGACAGAGCCAACGGGCCAGCCCAGGCTTGCTGGCTCCAAAGCGAGTACTTGGACGGTGCAGCTCATCTGCTGCCTGAAGCCTGGTGAGGGACAGGCAGATGCGCCCTATGGAGAAAGGGAAGCCCGCGTGGCCCAGGCTGCAAGGGAGGAAGGGAAGGTGCCACGTGCCCGGGGTCACCCAGGGTCAGCTCGTGCCATGCAGGCCTTCTGCCCTGGCCCTACCCATTCCCCCCCGTTCCATCTCCAAGACCCCGAGAGGGAGCTGGAACCCCCTACTGCCCTAAGACCAGATGCCCAGGTTGTAAACAGATCTGAGCATTAGAACACAGGAGGCGGGGACCGGATGGAGCCCCCAACAGATGCCAGGTTCAAAAGAGAATCATAGGGAAACAGTGACACACGGGGAACTCAGCACAAAAGCATCCAAATGATAGGAGAAAAACAGAGCCAGATGGGCTGGGCCTCCCCAACCAGCAAGGCTGTCACAGGCCAGCCTGGCTCAGGCCGCCTGTTCGGGTGCCACCGGCCTGCCCCACTGCCCCCTGCCCAGCCAGCCTTCGTGGAGACCATCCCCTTTGCCTGGAATGTCCTCTACTTATTGAATTCCCTCTTTGCCCCCAGAGTCTTTGGCAAACCCTACTATAATCTGCTCCCACTCCCGGAATCCTGCTCTGGTTCCCGGGACTTCCGTCATCCCTCGCTGTGCGTAATCCATGTACAAGTTTATCCTTTGGTCCCACTGTTCCAATGGGCCCAAAACTCCGATTTTCAGGGCAGCTCTTTCACACCCACTGCCTCAAGGGGCCCTGAGCATAACCTGGCGAGAGGTGTTCTTATTCCCATTGGACACATGGTGCTCAGAGAGGGCAAATGACTGGCCCAAGGTCACACAGCTGGAGGCAGAACGGGAAGTCTGAGACTTCCCTTGAAGTCCAGCGCTCTGCCAGCCAAGAGAAGTGGCTGGCACACGGCAGGTGCCCAACAAGGAAGGGGTGAATGAAGGGGGTCACTGAGGTTGGTACAGTCCTCCTCTTACCACCCTCCCCAGTTTTCTCCTTCTGGGTTCCTGGAGTTTCTTGGGGTCACCCCACAGTCTGAAAGCCTGTGGCAGGGAAGAGAAGGAAGGGGGAGTCCCTCAGGGTGTATACCCATCCGTCGCGGCGTCAGACCCCCGTGGGCTGGCCCCAAGGTCCTCCCCCAACTCCCCAGTGGACTTGACTGCTGCCTGCCCCGGACAACCCTAGCTTTCCCCTCACCCCATGATAAGGCCCAGCTGAGAGCACCCTTGCCCCAGAGAGATGGCGCGATACCAGCCATGTTTTACAAGCTCACAAATCCGCGATAAGAGCGGGCCGGTCGGCTGGCTCCAGCAAGATAAGGAGGTGCCCACCTCTCCCTCCCTTGGCTCGCTGAGCACCCATGTGGGGAAGAAAGATGCAGCCGGAGCTAACGCGTGAGGAGAGCCTGCTCTGGCCCCCACGCACCCCCCTCCACTGCCCAGGACAGATGGACGTTACAGCAGCCCCCCCAGGACAGGTGGACTGGCCCCCAGTCTGCAGATGAAAGGAGGTGCAGCCGTTTGCTCCTCCTGGAGATGAGCCGTCAGGGATTTGGGCAAGGTTACCACTCACTCATTGTGCGCCGGGAGCCGGGCTGAACATCGCACACACCAGCACTCGCTTGCCTCCCACAAACCTGCCCCATTTTACAGATAAGAAACCATGGTGCCGGGAGGCACACGAGGGTCTGGGCTCTGGGAAACAGACCTTGAGGCTGACAGCTGTGTGCAGGGGAACTGGGGGTGTTCTGGGATGGTCCCTATGGGAGCCCAGGAAGTGTGGGAGGGAAGACAGGCAGAGGGGAGTGGGCTTTGGTCCTCAGCCAGGCCCCTGGCAGCTCTGGAGCTGAGATGACTCTGAACTGAGACAAGACGACAGGGTTCTTGTGTCCTGTCAAGCAGCCGCTGGGTGGGGGATGAGCCCAGCTGGACCCCATGTCTCTCAGGCTCTGACCCTGGGGTTCTCTGTCCTGATCCTCACCAGGGTGATCCAGGGGCACCACCAGCCTGTCTCTGACTCTTGCAGGGACTCCCACCCCTCACCCCTACAGCAAAGAGAGCCTGTGAGGGCCACATGTCCCCAGCACCACAGGTCAAGGATGGTGTCAGCTTGGCCAATCAAAGGGCAGGGGTGACGGAAAAAGTCCCGAGGGGCAGATGACCCAGGTTCCCATCCCAGCTCTGACACATTCTAGCATGTGCCCTTGAGCAAGTGACTTCGCTCTTCTGTGCCTCAGGTCCCACCTGCCACTGGGAACCCAAATGACATCACCTACCTCTGGAGGTGGAGGACTGGAGGATTGGAGGACCCAAACTTCGTGAAGCATTCGGTGCCTAGCACATAGAAATCTCCCGTACAAGCGCCATCACCACCACCATTGTCACCCCGCTGAGGATGCCGCCAGCGTGGTGGGGAGGGTCTCCACGCCCAGTCTGTCCCCAGCCCCGCCCCTCACACTGACAACCTCCAAGAAAGCCCAAGTTCTAAAATGTCACTGTTACTAATTTACCTTCTCCACTTTCTCTTCCTCTCCATACATTTATATTTTACTTTGTGAGGATGTGGTAAAGGTCCCCACTCCCAGCTAGCGACTCAGCCTTCCCTGCAGTGATCTAATCAAAGGCCATATTTTACCGGCATGCACTAACCCAAAGGCCATATTTCATGGGGGTGATCTAATCAGCAAACCGTATTTCCAAGGTGGAGATCTAAACTCCTGGTTATATTTCATGGCTTGAGATCTAATCATGGGGCAATATTTCACAGTGGGGATCTAATCCCAGGGCTATATTTGATGGTTGGGAGATCAGAGCTGTTCATCGTGACTTTTTACCCTTCTTCATTTAAAAAAATTTTTTTATTCTGTATGTTTCAGGAAAAGTGAAGGTATTAGGCAAGCCCCAACTTTGCCAATGGTTAGGTCACTGGCTAATAAAAAGGAGGGTTTTTGCCAAATGGTGATTCGTCCAGCCCTCTCTGATGTCACAAAAATCTCTTGGGACATAAGTGGGTTGGCAGGGTTCCTCTCAAATCTAGGAAGGCCCTCCCGAATCAGTGTCCAAGCAGGACTACCATTCCTTCATTCACTCATTCATTCATTCATTCACTCATTCATTCAACAAATGTTCTGAGTGCCCACTGAGTGCTTGGAATCACTGATCCTGAGGGAGCAAGATATATACCACCTCTATACATACCACCTATTTGTGAACGCCCAAAATTCCTATGTTGAAACTCTAACCCCCAGTGTGATAGCATTTGGAGGTAGGGCCTCTGGGAGATAATTAGGTTTACATGAGGTCATGAGGTGGGCCTCCATATTGGGATTAGCTCCCTCTGCCTCCCCTGTCCCTGTCCCACGAGGACACCATGAGAAGGGGGCCCAAGGCAAGCCAGAAAGAAGGATCTCACCAGGAACTAAATCTGTTGGCACCACGGCCTTGGACTTGGAGCCTCCAAGTCCATATGAGAAATATATATCTGTGGCACTTTGTTAGAGAGGCCCGAGCTGGCTGGGACACCTCCCCTGCCATCAGATGTCACTCTACTAGGAGAGGCAGGTACTCAGCACACAGTCACAAGGGGGATGATGGCTGCATCAGGATAAGTGCCCTGAAGAGAGGGAGAGAGGCTGTGAGCGTGTGGACCCCAGACCCAGCCAGGGAGGCCAGCCTCAGCACGTGCCCTGGAAAGGGCGACCGGAAGGAGGCGCAGGAGCCTTCCAGCTCTAGCAGATGACATGAGGTGGGGTTAGGGAGACCAGGAGAGGAAAGGAGGGGATTCTAGGAGGTAAGAAAGGCACATGCAAAGGCTCTGAGGTCACACAGAACCTGTTCAATCAGAGGGACAAGAAGAAAGCTTGTTGATGGACCCAGGCTGCCGGGGGAATGACCCAATCCTGACATTTCTCGGCTCCGGCACCTGGGGCCAGAGATACTCAACTGGATTGGGCTTCAGTTTCCTGACTGGAAAAATGGGATAATAACAGTACCTACTCCAGAGGATTCTGAACTCTTTTCTATAAACAAAGGGAAGCCTCCAGCAGATTTGGGGAAGGATCAGATTCACATTTTTCAAAGACCCTGTTGGAGAATGGAATCCAGGAGGCAGAAAGGAAGCAGGGGGTCCAGCTGGGATGCTACTGAGGACATTCAGGGGAGAGATGCTGGGCGCTGTGGCCAAAGAAGGGGATAAGGGGGGCAGCCCCGAGTGACATTCTGGAGGGCTCTTTACAGGCCATTGGAAGTGTATGGAGAGTGAGCTCCAGGTACCTGGCTTTGAGACAGATGGTATCCATCTCACTCTTCTGTTGTCCCAGGGGAGGCAGGAAGGGTACAGAGAGAGAGACTGAGATCCTAGAACCCATCTCCTCATCACCCGGCAACTCCCTGCTGAGAGCTTCATAACCGCTCCCTTGTGCCCTGCCCCAACAGCTCTGCCTTCCCCAAGCCGATTTCGAGCAAATCAGTCTCTCAGGTAGAAACCGAAAGCTACGAGATGTTCCAACACAATATGCATTTGGGGATGGGGAATAAAGGCTTCTGGGGAGCCTAGAAATTCTCATTAAATATCGCAGTTCATCACTCACCTCATTGCCAGTACATTTTCACTGTCAGCACTGTAATAATCTTTCCAAATGCATAATGCTTTGCCATTTTGCAAACACTTTATTTCACCTGAATCTCACCTGGGAGATAGGTGGCAGCATGCTTATTTTATAGATGGAGAAACTGAGGCTCAGAGAAGGGAAACGACCCACCAGGCTATGGGGAGACACAGCAGAATGGCCACAACTGTAACAGTGGCAAACGCGTCCTGAGCCCTGGTACCGTGGAAGCACTTCTAGATGTTTCATTTATTCACCCTGACAGCAACTCTATGAGACAGGTCTTACTATAATCCCCATTTTCAGAGGGGGGAATCGAGGCACAGAGAGGCAGAGGGGCTTGCCCAAGGTCACAGAGCAAAGTGGTAGAGCTGGGATCCTGACCCAGGAAGTGTCACCCCGAGATCTATCTTTAGTCATCAGGTTATACGTCCTCACAACTAGGCAGGAGGAATTCGGCTTGATCTGCCCAGTGTCCGAGTCACGACACTTCAGCTACCCATGGGCTACGCAGCCCATGAATTAAGCGCCTGAGAAAGGCCATTAGGAATCACAAATCCCTGTGGATCTCGCTGCCTGGAGAAACTCAGGCCAGACACATACTACGTTTTGGTGTCTCTCCTCGATCACTAACTTTTATATTTGGAAACCATGCAGAAGCTCAGTCAGAGGAGTATTTCCTACAAGGTCATAGACATAAGCAGCCAGCTTCCAAACCCGCATCCCAGAGAAAGACAGGAGGGTGGATGCACTGTGTCCCTGGTATGCTGCTGGTCCCCAATCCTGGGTGCAGCGCCCAGATGGGTCTGTTGGTCTCAGCCACTGTCCAGTCTGTGGGGACACCTTGCTCCCTTTCTGCAAGGGTGACCAGGGAGTCGGGGCCTCCCCAGGAGTTGGAGCTGTCCAAAGGGATGGGTTCTCATCATTTTAGAACTCAAGTGGAGGATTAGACATGTTGCATATAAGACAGGACGCACGTTGGTGGCCGACTGCCACCAAGGGCTGGGGGAGGGGGCATGTGGGTATCCACCCGCCCACCCCCACGGCAGAGAATGCACAGGGCCAGATGGTCCTTCCACCGGGGGCAGGACCCCAACAAAACCTGGAGCTGGCTTGTGGTCCAGGCTAAGGCTCCTGAGGCCTCAATCTTCTTATCTCAGGGCAGCCTCCTTACAGAACCAGGAACCTGACAGCCTGACAGCCCATCACCAGATTGCAGCCTGTGTACGGTGGGGGCCCAGAGATGTGTCTCATTTGAATCTTGTTTAAGGAAAATGATTAAAGTTTCAGAGGGATTAATTTACAAGGAAAGATTAAAGGAACTAAATCTGTGTAGCTTGGCTTAACCATGACTGAGACTGGGGACTTCGGGAAAGTTTCCAAATATTTGAAGAGAGTGGAGACCCTGGAGAGGGGCAGAGGAGAGGAAGGAAATGAGGGGAAGGGGCACCAGAAACTGGGAAAAGATGAAACTGGGAAAATCTCTCGTCATCTTTGAAACAATGGCTGGCGTAAGTGTTTGCTGCGTGTGAAGCCCAAGGCTGGGAAGCTTGATGGACATTGCATAATTTAATGGGCGGTGTCTGCTATCTGCTTTTCAGATGGGGAAACTGAGGCATGGCCCGAAGTCAGGATAAGTGCCCTGAAGTATCAGACGAGTATCAGAACGTGAACCCAAGCTGACCCTATTACCCTGAGTTACCTTGGAATCACCCGGACCATTATTTGGCAAATCACTTCTCCCGTTCTCTGTGGGCAGAACATACTTCCCTCATTAATCTAGGGCACGGTCACGTGACTTGTTTTGACCCAGGGGGTGTTGGATGCCAGCAAAACCTCTTGCATTTCCACCTTCCCTGTTGAGGAGCTGGGACCCCGGAATGAACCCATGAGGGGCAGGTCAACTGCAACCTGGAGCCTCGCCCAGCTGGACCTGCAGCTTCAACAGAACCATCCAGTGGAGCCAGCCCAGATGAGCTGCCCCGTCTCCCCCTCTCCAGCCATAGATCCTTGGTTATTGGGATAAATGATTGCTTTAAGCCACCAAGTTTGGGGTTGGTTATCGCAGTTATGGATCTCATGATATTAGAATGCTGCCCAAGGCCTCCCATGACCAGGACTAATGCCAGTTTTCCCGGCTCATCTCTGACCTCCTGCCTGCTTGTACCCTAGGCACAAGATTCTCATCGTTCCCAAAACATTCTTTTGACTGCTATATATCTTGCTCGCTCGCCTTCATTTTTCCCCAGCTATACTGAGGCATAATTTACACAAAATAAAATTCGCCAATTCACAGAGATGTTCTGTTCTCATGGAGTTTATGATTTAATGGGGAAAAAGAGAAACCCAAATCTCACTGACGGTTGGCACCTCAAAGTTCACGGAATAAAGCTCCTTTATTTTGTAATCAATGGGGACACTGAGTCTCAGACGGGGGGACACAGGAGACCTGGGTGGCTTGACGCCTAGCTCAGCGCTCCCTGCTGCCCCCACAGCATCCATCAGGCTGCTGGGGAGGAAGCCTCTTCAGGCAGCCAGCAGGGTCCCACTCAGGGTACCAGATAAGATCGTGCCTCAGCCCAGGAATTAACCAGCCACCTCTCTCAGGGGCTTCTGAGCTGCTTTTAGAATAGCACGCAGAGTTCAGGTCATCCTGTTAGAAAAAGGATATTACCTGGGAGACCACAGGCCAACTGGGGAGGGGGCAGGGCGGCTTCCCGCAATGCCCTGCGCCCAGGGTGCAGCGGGTAAAGAGGGGTGACGTCGCATCTGCTGGATAAGATCACGAGCGCTCATGTGATTCATCAGAACCAGAGATGAGGACATGGAGGCCAGGAGCATGGGTCAAGTAGATGGACACAGCGGTGAAATCCACAGGAGATGGCGCCAGATGCAAAGGCCTCCAGCCCCATTCGGCACACTAGCCGCAGTCCCTCCTATTTGTACTGAGGACCCCTCTCAGGCAGTCACTGAAGGGGGACAGCTTGGTGGGGGGGGAGAGGAAGGAATTCAGGAATGGGTGGCATGTTTCACTCACGCATGCATGCATTCATTCATTCAACAGTGATGACCAAGACAGACACACAGAGTCTTCTTTCTCATGAGACTCATGAATGACCTAATCACAGGTCCGGCAGCTGCTTGGAGGGAGCATACAGGTGTCCTGTGACAGCCTGCAGCAGGTGGACGGGACCCAGGCCACCAGCGCAGGGAAAGCAGGAACGAGTCGCCCTCAAGAGACACTTTCAGGTAAAAAGGAAGCATGGCTTGCCAGATGCTCAGGGCTCTGTCCCCCTAAAAAAGGTTTTAAAGGACAGCAAATGAGGGTGCCTGGGCATAGGGCAGACCAGGAGGCAGGGCGAGAAATGAGGAAGGCACATTCCCTTCCCCCGTGAGAGAGGAGCAAGGAGCCCATGGCCCGTGCAGGAGTCACAGGTGAGAAGCGAAGCTCAGAGACCAGAGATCTGCACAGGTTCCCTGGGGCAGGTGCTTCAGGGCATCTCCAACTTCCAAAAGAGAGCCAGGAAGGCTCCAAAGCAGAGAGGAACTGAAATGCTAACCTTGGAGTAGGAGGGGAAACCAAAGAAGTTGGGGCAGCCGATGCACAGTGAGTTACTTGTGACCATCATTATTATTACTTTTGCTATTAATTGTAATTTATTACTATCCCTTAATATAATGTGACCTGGGCCTGAAAGATACAGCCTGGGCCCCCCACTCCTCGCAACCCTCAGGTGGTTCTGCCTTCCCAGAGGAACCCCACCCACAGGCCGTCTCTTCCTCACTGGTCCTGCTGGGGGCCAAGCTGCAGCCCCACTCTGGCCACGACCAGCAGGCACAGTGCCCAGGGCCCACGAAAACATCCTCGTTTTGATTTCTTTTACAACGGGGGAGGGGGGGAGAATACAATAACAACGAATATATAATCATGAACCGAGACTGGAATATATTTGCCTTTATACCAATGTGGCCATAAAATACACATCTTAAAATTTTTTTTTTAAGATTTATTTTATTTATTAGAGAGAGAGTACAAGGGTGGGAGGGGCAGAGGGAGAAGGAGAGAGAGAACCTCAAGCAGACTCCCCGCAGAGCGCAGAGCCTGATGGATGAGGGACTCGATCTCACAACCCTGAGATCATAACCTGAGCCGAAACTAAGAGTTGGACGCTTAACCAACTGAGCCACCAGGGCCTCCTAAAACGTTTTATACGAAGAATGTGCCCATGGCTGCAACACTGGAGGCCTGTGAAAGTCACCGTGTGGCTCCTCTCTGCAGGGTGGGGGGTGGACATCTGCTCCATTTGGCCGCCCCCAGGCCACCCCTCTGCCCCTCCCGGACCTGGGCCCAGGAAGGCTGGAGCCCAAACGAGCTACCTGTTGAGCTTCCACGAGCCTCTGCCACCTGCCCAGCCAACCCAATAGATGGAGCCCGCCACCCGGCGACAGGAAGCAGAGACCGATGGCCTGCTGCCCCCATTCTCGCGCTCCCATGCTTCGCTTCTCCGAGCCACGGGCAGTGGTGTCTCTGGGAGAGCCGCTGCCTCCATTTCTTGGTGAGCCTCCCTTCCTTCCCCTTAAATCTAGGGAAGCGGTGATTTAATATTAATATTTATTCATGTACTCAATTCTTTCCCTGTTAAATAATTTCTCAGCTGTCGGAGGCTTCTGAAGGCTAATTTAAAACAGGTGTCACGGTTATGTAACTTATGCCCTCAGATTCTCAGAGAGAAGGGGTGGGGGGCCTGCGTCCTTGCACCCACCACCCACACAGCTCTGCCTGCCCTGAGGGCTCTCAGCACCATGGACAGAGAGGTGCTTCGTGAGGCCAAGCCCCCGGGTGGGAGTTGCGGGGGCGCCCACCACACTTGCTGGTGGGAGAAGCTGATGCCAGGGTTGAACTCTACAAGGGAGGAAGCAGGGTTGGGGAGAAAGAGAGACGAAAAGGGCTTTTGGGGCCGTGCCGAACAATCTACGCACATAGAATAACAATAATAGGCTAATAGCTTGTATATCCTTGTATGGAATTTACTATGCACCTGGCACCGCTCCACGCATGTCACATGTATTAACTTGTTTAATGCTTACATGACCCCAGTGGGTTCCGAGGTATTACCCCATTTCACAGGGGAGGAAATCGAGGCAGCAACTGAGGGGTTAGATAACTCACCCGACATCACCAGTGAGTTACTTGTGACCAGTAAGAGGTGGATCAGGGATTTGAACCCAGGAAGACAGACGTAGGGCTCAAACATGAGTCTCTCTCTGGGCGGTCAAGAGGCCTCACTAAGGTCCCACTTCCTTGCTGCAAAAGTGTAGAGTGTCACTAGGAGGGTTGAAGGTCTGAGCGAGGCCTCAGCAGGCCTCCGGGAAACGGCTGGACACACAGTAGGTGTTCCGGAGACGCCCTCAAGCTCTCTGTTTCCAGCCAGCGTCCCCCTCCCTTCCCACTGCCTTCCTCTTTCCCAGACAACCTCACACTTCAAGGTCACATCTGTTATAGCTGACTGAAACCTAAGCGATCTCTTTGAACCTGGCCAATGAGAGCTTGCCATACAAAGGAGGCTTGTCCCATGGTGGCTCCGGTCACATCTCGCCAGGCTGCAATTCCTGGCCTGTGACTCTCTGGGAGGCTTCTCAACAAGAATCCCTTCCATTCAGCTAAACTCACCGACCTCAGGACCCCTCTATCCACACACACACACACACCCAGCAGGTTCAAATTCAGACTTTCATTGTCTTCTCCACCCATCAAGAAGCTTGATTTGCTGTACCATATCTTCTGAAGACAACGGGCATATTGAAGATGGCTTTCCAAAGTCCATGTGCCACCTTCCCCAGTCCCATCTCTAAGACACAGGCTTCCTCCCTTGCACAGGGTCATTGCTCTAAGCAGAGAGATTTGCCAGCCAGAGTGAGGGGAGGGGAGAAAGACATCGAAATCATTCCTCGGGTATTATGTAAACCCATGCAAATTAACAGAAGGCAGACCACACCGATGAGTGTGTTTGTAAACGAGAGGAGGGGACAGGGCAAGGCAGTAATCAGCTGGGGAAAAACATTTCATCCCGGGAAGCTTGCAAGTTTTATGCACGTGTGAGGTGAGCACAGACAGATTCATGCATATGTACCAATATGTGCACACACACACATACACACACACATGCACACGGTTCTTACCAGGCATTTCTGGGTACGTGCTCAGAGCTCTGTTGGACTTTTCTGGGTAGAGGCAAAACCTCAAGCCCTGGACCTCCAGGCCTGGGGCCTGGGCTCTTCAGAGAGCACCCACTGATTGGATTACTCCAGGCTCTTGATCCTCCAGCTATCAGAGCCCACGCAATCCTTAAGTTTATGGAAGGGTCCGTTCCCAAAGTTCACTTACAAGTCAGGTTCTTGGATCAAGCAATGTATCTTCCCAGAGAAACAGTGTCAGTAGACGCAATAAACAAGGTCATGGTGAAAAGCACAGACTTTGAGAATGGCACACTTCAGCAAATAATTGAACCACTCTGCTTCCTCATCTATAAAAGGGGGGGGGGATAAAAATATCTAGCAACCTCAAATGGGTTGAAAAAAGCAGGACATAATGCATGTCAAGGGCTCAGCATCCAACAAGTACTTTATAAACCATGGGTGTGGCCACTGGAATCACTGCTAATGCTGTAGCTCACTGCTCTCATTACTGATGGCTCTCAGAGTCCCAGGCTGGCCCCCCAAATCCCTCTCAATGCCGAGGGTAGCTGATGAAGGTGTTCTATTTGTACTCGTGGTCACCAGTGATTGAAAACAGTGTCCTAGGGGAATTATGTGTGGACTCTTGACAGCTGACCCAGGACGAAGGAGGCAAGCCCTCCAGAACCTTGTGGGGGGGGGGGGGCTGGGGGGAGGGAGATGAGGGGATGGGTAGAAACTCCCAAACACTAGTTCTGTGTAAACCCACCATATGGACGGAGAGCAGGATTTCTCCTTGGGAAATTCATCCTCGCAGAACATCCGCTAGGCGCCAGGAGGTGCCCTGCTCACATCGTATCCTTCAATCCTGATGGCATATCTGGGAGGTGAGCATCATTACCCCATTTTTCAGATGGGACTACTAAGGCTCAGAGAAGTGGAGTCAGTTAGCTTCAAGGTCACCCGTTAGAGCCTGGGGGAGGCCAGGCTAGAATTCAGGTCTGTTTAGCTCCAGAGTCCATGCTCTATGCTAACATTGCCATGATGCTTACAGGCATCTAAAAAATGGAGTCCCATCTGTCTGGGTGCTCACAACTCAGGAATTTGTAAGCTGAGGATGCCCCCCAGCACCCCTCCTGCAGTCATCTGACCAGATGAAGAATTCTGTCTTTTCCAAAGTAGCTTCCCCATAGACACTGCCTTGAAAATCCTCCTTGCGCCCTCCCCCCACCCCCACCCAACACAGCTCCTGGCCTGGGGAGCAGAAGCCTGCTTCCTAGCCAGACCCCTTGCTGTGTGTCCATCATTTAGGCCTTTGATCTTTCTGATCCTCATTCTGCAGGTTCCTTGGACCAGGTCAATCACCAGATCCTTCCTCCTCCACAAGGTGGGGGGCACACACCTCGGGGGGTGAGCCCACACCCAGGGGTTGCTCAGGGCCTGATAGAGAGCCAGCATCCTATAAATTCACTGGTCTGGTGGGCATGACAAGGCACCAGGAGCAGGGAGTGGGTACTGGCCTCCACCAGGGGCTCCAGCACCTCTCTTCTGAGAGGGCTGGGAGAATTAATATTAGCACAATCATTTTAATCAGGGCATGATTAACAGGCACATGCATAATTCACCCGGCTCTCCCCTCTGCCTTGCTCTTTGCTTTCAGAGGTGGAGAGAACATGGTACTGGCTCATTCGAGCTCCCTCCACCTCATCTGCCACTCCTTTGTGCTGGGGAAGGCGACCCCCCTGTGAGTGGGCCACCTTGGGAAGGAGGATTTAGAGCAGTCTCTGTTCCAGGGACCCCACATAAGGGATGGAAAAGAGACACCTCTTCCCCAGGTTCTCTCCAAGACACTTCCAGCCAAGGGAGGGATATGGAGAGGTTCCGGGCTGACCCTCCTGCATTAACCTTGGACTTCTACCCCCCACCCTCACCCCTCCTATCTCTCTAGGGGCTGCTTTTTTACTCCATGGTCAACTTCCCCTGATCCTTTAAGACTCTTTCTCTTTGCCCTCCGTACCATCTACTGGGACTAACTTTACATATTTGCTTCCCATTGGGTGAAATGGGTGGCCTGTTATTTGTCCTAAAATCACCTTCTTTGACCTTAGATTTTACCCAATGCCAGAGTTAGAAGGGTGTATTTACATTAAGCAATCCAATCCCTCCAGACTGTAATGGGGAAACGGAGCCCAGAAAGGCTGCAGAGAACATGGGTGGCAGAGCCAGGGACAGAATTCTGACTTTTGGACTCCCAAGATGGAGCGACTTACCCATCTCCAGATGAGGGTCACTCAGACATGTGAGTGTGTGTTTCAGGGGTGGGTTAAGTGCTAGGCGGTGGAGACCTGGCTTGACCACTGGCTGTGTGACTTTGGACAGGCTGCTCATCCTCTCTGGGCCTTGTCATCCGCAAAATGACAGTCATAGGATGGGTCCCACCTCGGGGGACTTATCCTCGGGTAAGTCAGAAATGACAGATGTTGGCAAGGATGCGGAGAAAGGGGAACCCTCTTACACTGCTGGTGGGAATGCAAGCTGGTGCCGCCACTCTGGAAAACAGTATGGAGGTTTCTCAAGAAGTTGAAAATAGAGCTACCCAATGACCCAGCAATTGCACTACTGGGTATTTACCCAAAAGATACAAGCGTAGTGATCCAAAGGGGCACCTGCACCCCGATGTTTATAGCAGCAATGTCCACAATAGCCAAACTATGGGAAGAGCCCAGATGTCCATCAAAAGATGAATGGATAAAGAAGATGTGGTGTATATATACACAACAGAATACTACTCAGCTATCAAAAAATGAAATCTTACCATTTGCAACAATGTGGATGGAACTAGAGGGTATTATGCTGAGCGAAATAAGTTGGTCAGTGAAAGCCAATTATCATATGATCTCACTCATATGTGGAATTCAAGAAACAAAACAGAGAAGCATAGGGGAAGGGAGGGAAAAATAAAACAAGACGAAATCAGAGAGGGAGACAAACCCCAAGAGACTCTTCATCATAGGAAACACACTGAGGGTTGCTGCAGGGGAGGTGGGGGGGGAGATGGGGTAACTGGGGGATGGGCATTAAGGAGGGCACGTGAGGGAATGAGCACTGAGCGTTCTACGCAACTGATGAATCGCTGACCTCTACCTCTGAAACTAATAATACACTCTATGTTAATTCATTGAATTTAAAAAAAAATCTTTTTAAAAAAAAGCATGCAGAAAGCATCTAGCCCCAAGCCTAACAGACCAGAAGGGCTCACTAAACGGCACCATTTGGCTCAGGGTGGGTCCGAGGGGCAGAGACCGAGACAAGGATTCGAGTGCCTGTCGTTTATTTGGGACACTATTCCTGGGGCAACACCATCGGGGCCTGGAGGAAAGTGTGTTATCAGGCAGTTCCTGCTGTGGGTGACCAGGGCTCAGTCCCCTGGCAAACACAGGGTGCTAGTGTCGAGCATAAAGCCTCAGAGTCCCCATGCCCCATGGGAGAAGGTGGTGGGGTACCAGGTGGAGACGACGGGCTCTGCCAGGCAGAGAAGCCCTGCGGCAAAGAAAGGCAGGAGCCAGCGACTGAAGTGGGCGGCGTGCTCTGAAGTGGGGGGGGGGATGCGGGGTACCCACAGCATCTCTTCCGCCTCTAAACAGCTTCTGTACAACCGGGGACGGGAGGAGGGACTCCTGGGTCGTCTTATCAACTCTTCCCCTCGTGCCTTCAGACCCAGGCGCTTCCCTCCCTTCAAAGCTCCCATTCTGTCTGTGGCAGGAAGGATGGTAATGAAGCATGAAGGTTTGGGACCAGATAAAAGAAGAACTGCCCATCTGTGAAGATGCTTAAACACTGGCTAGGAGGATTTGGGGAACGTGTGGAATGCCTTCCCTGCAGCGCCTCAGGGGCTCTCTGGTGACACGGGTCGGGAGGGAGGGCAGAGGGGGAACCGGGCAGTGCTGCTGAGATTTGGGGCAGCAGGGGCAGGGGTAGAAAGCAGCACAGACCCCACAGCCCCAACAGCCCTGGGCGTTTCTGCCTGCCACATGCATCCCCTGCAGGCACTCAGCTCAGAGGGACACACGAAGCCACAGAGCAAATGGGCCTGAGTTTCCTGGAGCATCCACATGGGTGAGGCATTATTCTTATAGTCAGGTAAACCGAGAGCTGGTATATCCTTATCACAGAATACTACTCAGCAATAAAGAGTAACAAACGACTGATACTTGCCACCATCTGAGTAAATCTCAGCGTTATGCTGAGTGAAAAGAAGCCAGACCCGCAAAACACAAACTGTATGGTTCTATTTATAGACAATTCTAGAACAGTGACCGGAAGCTGATCATGGTTGCCTGGACCCAGGGTGGGGACAGAGGGCATGAAGGGACTTTTGGAGGCTAATGGATTTTTTTCCTGTATCTTGATTGTGGCGGTGTTTGCACGAATGCACACATTTGTCAAAAGTCCTGTAACTGGACAATTAAAACTAGGGATTTTTGTAGGTAAATTATACCTCAGCTGAAGCTGATTTTAAAAATAAGAAAAATTAATAAACCCAATGTGTCTCAGAGTGGGCTGACTTGGGCATCAAGGCAAACACAACACACACAATACACATATACAACACACCACACACACACTCCCCGGAGACACTTGACTAATACAGAAGGCCCACACCTTGGAATTCAGACAGATTTATGTTCAAATCCCAGCTCCATCCCCTCACAAACTGTGTGAGGGGTAAGTCATGTCACCTCTATGTGCCTAAATGTTCTTGTGTGTACAGTACCGCTATGGACTGAATTGTGTTCCCCCAAAACTAATATAAAGGAAGCTCTGATCCCCAATGTGACGTATTTGGACATGGGGCTGTTAGTGGTAATTAAAAAATTGAGGTTAAGTGAGGCCATAGGGTTGGGTCCTAATCCAATAGGACAGGTGGCCTTATGAGATCATGGGGTGATCTCTCCCCCCATGAGCCTGCAGAGGCAAGGGCGTGTGGGTGCAGAGAAACGTGGCCATCTACAAGCCGGGAAGAGAGCTTCTCCAGAAACTGGAGACCATGAGCAAAACCAATGTCTATGGTGTTTTTTTACAGAAGCCCAAGCTAACTAAGGCAAAGGGAGATGCCAATTCTGTTGTATTATTGTGAGGATAACATGAGATTATACGTACATAAGTGCCTTCTTCCAGGACACTCATGTGCTTAACAAACTTTAAATATTTAATACAGGGTGTAAGGTGGATGCTTCCAGCTCTGGTAACAGGAAACCGCAACTTGACTTGGCTGAAACAATGTTGCAAATGTACAATCTCACATAAGAGGTCCTGAGTGAGGGGGCTCCTAGGGCTGACTAGTTCAGTGGTCCAGGCCCTCATCGAGGTCCCAGGTCTCATTACCTTTCTTCCCTGCCCCTCTCAGCCCGTTAGCCTAACTCCCCTCATGGTTACAGGATGGCTGCAACCATTCCAGCCATCAACTGCTATCCTAGAAAGAAGAGGGACCATTTCTTCCCATGTGCCCCCTTTTGTTAGTTGATTTGACATAAGCTTTTCCTGGAAGCCCCCTTGCAGATTTCCTCTCATTGGCCAGAACCCTGTCAGGTGCCTGTGACTTCACCCATCTCTGGCAGAGGGAAGGGGACAGCTGAGATTGGCTTAGCCTGAGACCAATCACGACTCGGCTCTTGGGGCTGGAGGTGGTGCCACCTCGGTGAAGTCCATGTCCACATGGAGAAAGGTGAATTCCTGAACAATACTAAAGTCTTGTTAAAAAAGAGTAAAGAGTGAGAATGGTGGTTTGGCAGGTGATCAAGAGAACTGGTGGCAAGAAACAATATGAATGGCTTTTGTTTATTGAGTGCCTGGGATGAGCACTGTGCATCAGCTCACCCTTGCAGGTGATGTGAGTTCCCTGAGTTTACGGCAGAGGAAAGGGAGGCCTCGGAGAGGAAGAGTCAGTGGAACAGGCCACATGGCTAGCGTGTGGCAGAACCCAGAACTTTCCATCTCTGAGGACTGGGCTCTTAACAGCTCTGCTAGCCACTTCCTTGGCACGGCTATTACTTTCCGGTTAGTATTTTTACCCTCGCCGGCATTTCATGGACCATCAGGTGCTTCCTGGTCCAGAGCAGAGAGGAGAGCGATTTCCCCTCCATGCTGCTGGGAGAGCCCCAGCTTCTCCACTCTGTCTGTCTCCACAGCCCTCTGATGGGAGGGAGGCCAGGAGTCTTCGTGAGGAGAATCATTTCTAAGTGAAGTGACAGGTGTGCCCATTCTGGGCTGGTCTTTGCACCATGGACACATTCTCATGGAGCCTGGGGAGATTCTGGAAAAGAAGGGGTCTTGAAATCCCACGACCCGCACATGCTTCACATAGACAGAATTTTCTCCGGAGCCTTCAGAGTCCACTCTGCGCCCAGCCTCACCTCCCAGGCACTTCTGCGTGCAGCCTCTCCCATTGCCCTGCACATCTGCTCATTCCTGTATGTGCTCAAGCTGTGCCTCTCACCTGGAATGCCCTCCTCCCTGCATCCACCCCAACCTGACCCCCTTAAGTCCACCTCCTCCAGGAAGCCCTTCCTTATGATGCCACCTACTCTAACCTCTCCCCTCTCTGAATGCAAGGGCACTTTGTAGATAATGCCGGTGGGTCCCAAATCTGCAGCCTGATAGATCATGGAAGGGGGAAGGGTAAAGTAAAATTTCCCCAGCCTGCATAATGGCCAGGATTAGAAAGCATGATTGTGTGTGATTAAAAGCATGAACTCTGGAATCGGGCAGCCGGGGTTCAAATTGTTCTGACAATTGCTGCTGTGCAACCTTGGGCAAATCACTTGACCTCTCTGTGCTTCAACACCCCTCCTTTCCCCCCATAAAATGGAGACACTAATAGTTTATACCCATAGGATGGTTGTGATGATTATATGAGGTTTAAAAAAAAAAAAAAGTAAAGCACCTAGAATAAAATCAAGCAACTAGAAGATATTCGATACCTAATAGGTATTTTGACTGATTGAATCAGACTCTCTAAACCCTGAACCCTGTGTCGTTCTGTCTTGTCCCAAATGGGTCTTTGGTGGCCAGCTAGCACGGATTCAAAGGTGGCCATTAGAGAGTCGCCAGTCTGTCTTATTCTTAGAATCCCTACCCAGAAATGGTCATTGGCTCCCTTTTGCCCCTAAGACCCCATTCCTCAGCGGGACATCTGGTCCCCAACCTCCCTCTCCAACCTCGGCCCCCCTTGCCTTCTGCTTGCATCCGTTCAGGCTGGAATAGGGTTCCCCAGATGCGGCATGTAGGTTCAGCTACGCCTTTGCCCATCCCGGGCCATCCAACTGTGTCTTACCTGTGACGGCATCCGCACTGCCACTCCCCGGTGATTGGGGGCGGGGGGAGCTGCTGAGTGCCGGGCTCGCGACGGAGCCTGGGTTCGAGCACGGAGCCCTGCGCCCCCAAGGCCAGGCCCCTAGCCATTAGCTGTGATGCCTTATTGTCACGGCTCTTGAACCTCTCCTGGTGCCACCCCCACTCATAAAGACCCTGCTCCACTCCTGGCTCAGAGCCCACACACTCCCAGCCACTGGGCAGACGGCTTGTAGCGATAAGCAACGAGCACCCGCACAGTGCACCCCAAATTCTTTAGCACCAGGAAGCCCATTTGCAGCCTTCTCCTCCCTCCCCAGCACGCTGGGGTTGGCAAAGCTGGCTCTCCCCTCCAGACGAGCAGCAACATATACTCCCTGGCAACAAGCTCATCTTCCCTGTTTGTCAATCAGATGTAACTAGCTCTGTGAGAACTCCCTACCCTGGGCTGGGGGCCGTCGTGCGGGGGCAGAGGTGTTCCAGCCATAAGCAAAGACACCCGCTAACGTGGCCACCTGTGCCACCGTCCTCAGGATGGTGGCAACAGCAGAGGAGGCCGATGATTTCCCTGAGGTCTTCCCGCGAAAATGGAATGAACTCCTGAACCCGTGGGACGCCTCTGTGAATGGGGAAGAGCAGGAGACATCAGCATAACCAGGAGACTCCGGCATCTCAGACGGTGTAGGAGAGAGGGCTGGAGGGGGACTACAGGAAAGCAAGAAGGAGGAAATGTCGTTGGGGCTTTGTCTTCAGCTGCTCTCAGGCAGAGATGGAAGTCCCTAAGCATGGGGACCCGACTTCAGCTCTTTGCTCTTCCTCCACCCAGCACCTAACTCGGGGCCAGGCGCCCCCAGGGCTTGGCATGCCTGCGGACATGCCTTCGTGTGGGCCCTGCCCGCAGGGCCCCGAGCCCTCTGCAGAGGGAGGTCAGAGAGAATGGCTGAGTAAACAGCAACTCTCCCACGGCCAGCATCGCTCATTAAATATTAACACTGTCCATTTGCTTGTTTGTGAGTGCACCTGCTGGGTGAGCAGTTCCCTCGGCTGCAAACCCATTGATAAGCCCTGAGCTCTCCCTTCCCGCCTCCCGTCCTGCCTTTATAACCCCCACGGAGCCCCTGAGCTGTCCACCAGTAGTACCCGCCCCCACCCCAGCTCCAGCCCAAGAGCCCCGTATTTCTTACAGACCACCTTCCAGGCAAGGCACGGAGGCGGGGTTCAAACCCCATTTTGCCACTGACGAGCTGGGTGACCTTGAACACGTTACTGGACACCTCTCCTACTGGGTAAAGGCGAGACTCTGCTGGGATAACACGTGTACAGTGTACCAGGTTAATTCCAATAGAGGCACTGCCTTTTCTCTTCCATCCCCTGTCCCTTACGCAACATGAAGGGTAATTGAGGACTAGGAGGGGGAGACAGAGGAACGGGGTCTCCTGGTGCCTCCAGCTGGGGTGGCATCATGGAGATCCAGTGGTCCAGTTCTGGATCTGTCTGTCCTCAGTGTCATGGCCGTGACTCGGGGCACAGGGAAGAGCTCAGTGCCGCTAAGAAGCCCAGACGCCGAGTTGAGTGATGCTTTGATATCATAGCGATTCTTATTTATGCAACAATGTGTGTGTTCAGCGTGCTGCTAAGTCCTTAAGCTGCCCAGTACCAGCCATAAAAGCCTCCATATATCACCCTGAATTCCTTTCCTGGGTAGTTTAAAAGAATGAGAGGTGACTTAATGGCAGTGTTTAAGGGTTATTATATATAAGTTAACGGCCAGATGCTCTTCCACGGCGGGCAGAGGGACATGGAGGGACATGGCAGGAGCAGCGGAGACCCTCCTTGGAGTTCAGAGGGTGTCTTGCCTCTTCGCCCTGCCCCCAACCCAAAGGCAGCAGGGTGGACCCTCTGGACTCCTGAGGTCTCCACCAGCCCTGGGAGACTTTCTGGTCCACAGTGTTGAGCTGGGGGGTCTCCTCCCAAGAATGTGATCTTTTAAAAGGAGAGCTGATGCTCCTATAATACATGCGATGAATGTGTTTGGCCCACCTGGCGCAGGGAGAACAAGGGACATGTGGGAGAAGACCCAGCCCAGGGATCCGCAGCCAAACAGAATAATTTGGAGTGGCACCCGGACCCCAGGGATGGTAAGAGTTCCCTGCCCACCCAGCCCCCTCCCACCACAGGGAATGGAGAAAGTGGGGCCCTTGCTCTCCTCTGCATCAGCAGGGGTGGGGGGCAAAGGTGAGACCCAGCATGCTCTCCCCCCATCAGGTCATGAGGGTGAAGGTACAAAGTGAACTTCCAGGTAGACAGGAAGGGGCCCTTTTCTCCTAAGAAGGGAGCTGTAGAGGGCACACCATAACCCCACACGGGCTTAGCCAAATCCACCCTCTGTGGGAAAGGAGAGGATTTGGCATGGCAGATGGTTATGGTTTGGGAGCACTAAACCCTGACATGAGGATTCCTGTCCCCTCAATCACCCCCTGTCTGAGACCCTTTCTCCAACTAGCACCAGGATGCATGGAGAGAACCCAGGCACCCTGGTTCTAAGCCCGGCTGCCCTACCTGTTCCCCAATTTGACTTTCAGCAATGGTTTCACCTTTGTGTCAATTTCCTCCTAGGCACAGCAGGACCGATAACACCCACTCTGCAGGTTGGAAGCAAGCATTAGATGAGACGAAGCGCTAGGCACGGAGGTTCCTTCCTTCCCATTGTCTCATTGAGCTGCCTCTACCCACTGTGGTCCCTTGGACCAATCCCCACCATCCTGCTGATGACTTTGGTCATCCCTTACTCCTGCTACAACACACCCTTCTCAGGTCCTCAGGGGTCGGTGCCAGGCTGTGCTCTCCCTCATGCAAGCTCAGCCGCAGCTGGGACGCCCAGCCCACACGCTGAGCACTAATGCACCACTTGGACATTTGCTTGCTCATGGGGCCGCTCACTCAGCAAGCAAATGCCATCAAACACTCATGTGGTCAGCTTGCTTCAGGAGAAGAGGATTCTGTTACCCCTACAGACTCCCTCACTCCCAACCACTTCCCTTCTTTCTGAAGTGGAAAGAGACCCCATCCCATGAAGGTGGTCTCCATTTTCCTACTCCTGTGCATAGGGGGCACTCCCCCTCGCACCTCCCTCCCACCAGCAGCAACCCTCTTCCACCCCAGAGACTCAGATCTGAGCCAGCATACCCCTGCCTGCCTCCCTTCCCCAGTCCAGCTTTGGAGAACAGTGGGAGCCCGGCCCATGTGTTCCAGCTGCCCCTCTAGACCAGGAGCCCCTGAGAGTGGACACACGGACACCCCCTGCCCCCATGCCTTGCACATCCTGGATGCTTGGTAAACACGAGCTGTTCTCCATAAAGAAAATCACAACAGCTACAGCATATTGAGCCTCTGCTGTGGGCCAGACACGGAGCTCCATGTTTTATAGACATCATCTAATTTTATCCTCAGAGCAGGCCTGCCAGCGAGCTGTTAACAGTGTCATTTCTAAGAAGTGAGATCCTGAGACTCAGAAAGAGTGACTCGCCCAAGGTCATCCTGCAGCCTATAAAGCACCAGGACTTCAGGCCAGGTCAAAGTGACCCCCAAGTCTGCCACACCCTTCCCCCTGGACCAAACTCGCTCAGAGGACAAAGTAGGGGAATGAGGCAAAGAGAACACTCATTTTTCTGGATCAGTCCTGAGTTCAGATACTCAAATTCAGGCATTTGAGGAGGCTTTACAATACAGTAAGAGAAAATACACAAGGTTAAAAAAATAAATAAAAGGCAAACTGAGAAAAAATATGGAGGACTCTGTGATGGGCTGAATTGTGTTCCTCCTAAAATTCATATTTGGGAAGACCTTACCTCCAGTGTCCCAGACTGTGGCCATATTTGGAGATGGGGCCTTTAAGGAGATGATTAAGTTCCAGTAGGGCCATTAGGGTGGGCCCTAGTCCAATCTGACTGGTGTCCTTATAAAAAAAGGAAATTGGGAAACACAGGAAACACCGGGGATGTGTGTGCACAGAGGAAAGACCCTGTGAAGACCCAGTGAGAAGGCGGCCATCTGCAAGCCAAGGAGAAAGATCTCAGGAGGAAACAAAACTGCCGACACCTTGATCTTGGACTTCTGGCTCCAGAACCATGAGAAAACAGATTTCTGTTGTTGAGGCCACCTCATCTGTGGTATTTTGTCATGGCAGCCCGAGCAAACCAATACGGTCTCCTATGACAAATAGTATCCTTAATATATTAAGAGTTCCTAGAAATCAATAAGAAAAAGACCAACAAACCAATATTAAAAATGGGTAAAAAATATGACAGGTATTCACAAGAAAAAGAAATACTGATGGCTCATAAACCTATGAAGAGGTGCTTAACCTCATTTATGACCAATTCAAACTGCACCAGGATACCATCTCTCACTTATCAGATGGACCAGATTTTAAAGATCTGCTAACACCACTTTTGGTAAGACTGTGAGAGAACAGAGAGGGACTCCCCACGTGGCTGGCAGGAATGTAAAGTGTGCAAGCTTGTAGATGGGGATTTGGCAGTATCCAACTGAAAGAATGAAGAAAAGGAAAGGAAGAAAGGAAGGGACATCACTGGGTTTTCATGTCAGTGGACTCCGCACTTTTCCCCTTGTTTGCTTTTTTTCAATAAAGCGATTCACCAAATCAATAACTAAACTGGATTTGATATAACTAACAGCTATCACTATATTTCCGTCTCCATATAAATGAATTTTCAGGACTCCGAAAGCTTCCTCTGTTAGGTCCTGAGCCCTGATTTGGGGTTCGGAAGTTATGATCTCCCCACTTAACCCCAGGAAGCGCCCCCCGGCTGTCCTCAGGTGATGAAGTGAAATAAGACTTTGGTGAACGTTTGGGTTCCTTCCCTTCTCTGCAGCCCCCACAGGGACAGTGGGTGGGGAGGGCGTGGGCCCCCACCCATCAAAGCTGGCTGCACCAGTGGGGTTGCAGGGAAGCTGGCAACGTGCAGCCTTCAACACAAACCCAAGCAGACACAAATTACAGGCTTGTCTCCCAAGCCTTGCCTCCTGCTGGGTAAACTGAGGCCAACGTGCCCGACCTGGGCAGGTTTGTCTAGAGCCACGGTTCCCATGAAAGGATCTCCTCCCCACAGTGCCAAGGAAATGAAGGTTTAGTTAGAGACCCAGCTACCCTCCCACACTGCACCTGCACCGGCTCTTCCCCCTGCCCTCATCCTCATTCATTCCCTTTGAAACTCCTCCCTCCAGACTCCCCCTCCCCCGGCCACCGCCAACCCCAGGTCCATCAACACCAGCAACACACTAATAACCACTACTTTCAGAGCATTTACCACCTGCCTGGCACTCTTCTTTTCTTTTCTCCTTTATGTATCTATTTTTTTGCAACAACCCTACAAGATAAGTAGTATAATGATCCTCATTTTAGTTTAGGAAACAACCTTGGAAGAAGTGAAAGCAGTCTTGTCCAAGGTCAGCAGAACCAAGCTTGGAGCTCAGGCCTTCCAGCCCCAGACTGTGGCAGCACCCGGTCCCCCGGCTGTGATGCCCCCAGGCCCCGTGGAGACAGACCTCTTCAGGTCCAGAGTCACCCCAGAGTGACCAGGGATCTCATTTAACTGCCCCGTCTCCACTTCCTGCATGACCCCTTTCCACTGGCCTTTCAGTTACTACCCTGACCGGCCTCTCCTCCAGTCTGACACCATCTGGGGTCTTCCCAAGCCCCCACCTTCCCTGTCTTGGCTACCCCAAGTCTGAAGCTTCCTCTGTCTGGGATGTAGCCCTCCTGCCTCAGGATCTCATTTTGTGTCATCGTTCTTTCCATCGGCCTGATCTGTAGGGTGAACACCGGTTAAGTTTCATATCCTTAGATTGCTAAAGCTTCTATAATACGGGGAAGGGAATGAACGTTTACTGAGTACCTACAATATGTCGGCACTGATGCTATGCCCTATTATATATGAATAAATCCTATAAGATGGGTATGATGACTCTTTTCTGCAGCTGAGAAAATTGAGGTTCAGAGAGGTTAAGTGACATACCCAAGGTCACACAGCACTCAGAAGGGAAGCTGGGACTGAAACCCAGGCCGGCTTCACCTGTTTGGTCCTGAAGTGTCTGTGCCTTTGGTCCTATCACTTTGCTTCTGGCAGTGAATGCTTGATCAATATTTGGCCCCTTTTCACAAGGACAGAGCCTGTTGCCACCACTACATGAGATGGCTGCAGTGTGAGTGGGAAGCACATCTGTCTGGCATCTGCTTTCCTTTTTTTTTTTTTTTTTTTAATGCCCGTTTCATGGCTTTTCTATCCTTTAAAAACCCTGGCAGGCCTCTCAGCCAGGGGATTCCTGAGGGCTCGGCCTCGTCTGTTGTCTTGTCACTGGCGGGGCATGTGGAACAAGTGTTTGCAACATGAGCAGCTACTTTGGCCTCTGCCTGATAAGCCCCAGGAACGTGGGCTCTGAGGAAGGCAAATCAGGTTCTTGGTGGCTTGGGTACACTTCTGGCAATCAAGCAGGTGTCCACAGGCCCAGCGGAGAGAGCAGGGGGCTCGAGTCGGCGGGCCTCAGCAGGCAGCCCAGCTCCAAGATCTCAGACGCAATGCCTGTTTCCCCATCTGTGGCATGGGGCTGATGACAGAGCCTGCTGCATACAGAAGGTGGGCAGTAAATGCTGGCCGTCCCTCCCTCTTGGGGCTGGGGAGGGCCCCAGGGACTGTGGGTGCAGAACCAGAGCCCAAGACTTTGTGCCCACGATCCCTTCCTGGGGTCCACCTGGGTGCAGGGAGTGCAGGAGCTCATGGCCACCTCCCCGCCGGCCAGCCCGGTCAGCTGCCAGGAACGGCCACCTGAGCCCGGCCAACCTCACCCGGCGCTTTACAGTTTAGAAGACTGTGCACTGACCCCTTTTGCCATCTTTGCAATGATTCTGAGCCAGAGCTTATGCAGGGACGGTGATGCGGGATACCGCGAGGAAGCTGGAGTTCACGATGGGAAAGCAGCTTGCTTAGTTCCCTGGAAGTGGGTTACAACCAATGGTCAGGAGCGCACTCTTTCCTTGTAGTTCCTTATTTAAACCTCCCCAGACCCTGCGAGGATGGGGCCATAGGATTCCTATCTCACCAATAAAGAGATTATGCCTGGGGAGGGGGGACAGGCAAGGTCACGGGCTAGCACTCGGCAGAGCCAGGTAGGTGTTAAGTTGAACACCTTGCTTCTCCCCAGGAAGCTGCACCCAGGAGAGCAAGCCTGGACTCCTGGGAACTAAGCATTTTTTTTCTCTCTCTCTCTCCCTCTCTCCCTCTCTCTGTTGTGCGAGATCTAAGAATAACACCTATCAGTTGTTGATCACATACTATGTGCTGAGTATTTGAAATACTTCATGCTATTTATTCTTTCAACACACCCTGTAAAGTAGGGTTAGCCCATTTTACAGATCAGTCTATTGAGCCTCAGAAAGACTACAAAGCTGGTTAAGTTTCACAGCTAGGTTCAAACTCCAGTGTGTTCTTCCAAGGAGACTGCTCCTTATCTTACATGGAACCTAGGCTCTAACTTTTCTACTTGTTGATAACACATCTCAAGCCAATTCAGTGGAATTTCCGGTGAGAAGAGCTTTCTTTTCCCCCTTAGCCCTGCCCTTCTCAAATCTCACTCACATTCGGCCCATCCCAGTGGACCCATAAGTGCTTCCGAACTTATATTCTGGACACCTGGAATCATGTCAGGATTCAGCTGTTCAAAGGGGAGGGAAGTGAGAGAGGAGGCAGAGGGAACCCACAAAGATGCCACATCACAGTATTTCATCAGCTCCCTGTTTAGAGTCCTCCATGGCTCCCTAGTGCCTGCCTTCTCCAGATCCCAAAGGGTACCCTGCCTTGGAGCACCTTCAGCAGACAGATCCAGCCTCAACCTGGACCCACTTGCTGATCATTCTTTCATTGGACAAATTTGTCTTGGACAAACAGAGGGTCCCAGGGCCATGCCGGACACCAGGCTACTGGGTGAGCAAACAGAGCAGCCCGTACCCCATGGAGCTCACACCTGGATGGGGGTGGGGGTGGCGCATGTTAAATGTTCAGTGATGGCACCATGTGAGAGATGCTATGATGCGGGTGGCAGGGGGCAGACAGAGAGGCCATCAAACCCAAGAGTTCTACAAGAAACCCAGGGCAGAGACCCTCAACCAGTTCCCAGCACCCCCCTCACTTGGGTAGCACCCACGTCCCAATGCACCCAAACACCTCACATTTCCCTCTCCTCCAGATGCCCCCCTGGGCTGCCCCCTCCATATCTCTTGATCTATGTATGTATCCTCAGGATCTCCATTTTTCTGAGAAATCTCTTCTAACTACACAAGCCTGCAGATTTCCCACCGCCCCTCATCCCTACTCTTCAGCACTTTGCCGAGGCTCAGAGAGGGGAGGTGACTTGCCCACGGTCACCCCGTAAGTAAGTGCACAGTGGGATCTGAGCTCAAGCCCCAGGGCCCCCAAAAGGCAGAGAGAGAGAGAGTGAGAGAGAGATCCCAAGCTTCCATGAGAACTCCAAAGGCAAAGACAGAGGGATGGCCAGCATGACCCCTGAGCAAGGTCAGGCAGGAAGGCTCCCAGAGGTGCCATCTGGCCGAGCCGCCCTGGAATGGGTCGGGCAGACCCCTGGGCCCGGGTGGGTAGGCAGCACCGGCTCAGACATCCCATCAGAAGGACATTAACAAGCCGTCCATCCAATTAGGAGCCAGTAATTAAAATTCATCTTCCTTCCTACTGACAGTATGAAACCACAAACACTTCATTATATGCCTCTTACCTCGCTGATCTGCATAAACGGGAAGAAACACTTACCAGTGGCAACACTAATTAATGCCTGGGGTGCTCTGTGGCTTTAGTGGCCTATTGGCAGCCTCTGCTTGGGCCGGGGCCGAGTCACGAGCAGGACAGGGGCGGGGTCAGGGGTGCCACAGGCAGGGGGTCCTCGGGTTGGTGTGGGGTGGGTGAGAGGTCACGGGCAGGGACACCGAGGGACTTCTGACTTCCCTCTGCCATCAGGGAGCTCTCAGTCGGATGGAGGAGGCGCCAAGCTGGCCCTGAGGAAGATCCCAGTCTGATGAGGAAAGAAGGACCCATGCTAGGATCTTATTAGTTTGGCGGGGAAGACAAGGTCCTACCTTTGGAGAGTCCCAGGCTGATGGGGGCTACACAGCCTCTGCCCCCAGGAAGCTCACCGTTTAGTGGTAGAGACAGAGTCCTCGCTCTGGGCAGATGCCTACTCTCGGGAGTTTGCCTAGGGGGCCCGGAGTTTGATAGGGGAAAGAGCCCTACCCTGGAAGATCCATCCATCCAAGAGGCAATCTGATAAAGTGGAAAAATCTGTGTTTGGAGGCAGGCAAACCCAGTATGAGACCCCGGCAAAGTTACTTAACCTCTCTTAATTGCAATTTCCTCATCTGCAAAATAGGCATTTAGCATCCCATTAGTGACTGCGGCCGGGAGGAAGCAGGCCCGCCTCCGATGCAGTCATGGAAGGTGAGTGTGCACCAGGCCTGGCCGGGAGGCAGGAAGCCCGGCACACACACCGCGGGGCACACACACCGCGGGGAAGAGACCATGGAGGCGGATGGATCTCCTGCCTGGGGAGCGCCCAGCTCGGGGGCCACACCCGAAGGACATCGAGACCCAGGACTTGCCTGAGCTACCATGCAGGGGGGTCACCACGGCCGGGCTCCTGCTCAGCCCACACCAGGAGACGGACAGGGAGGCAGCGTTGGAGCTCCCAAGACCAGGCTGGCACCCTCCTCGCCCCAGAAGGTCCTCGAGGGGCAGAGAAGGTCAGAAGGCTGAGGAGTTCTGGTCTGGGAAAGCACAGCGGGTAGCAGGGAAGTCTTTTTGAATATGAATGTCATTTCCAGGGCCCCTGACTCCAAGGCCTCAGCCCCACCGGCCCCCTCCTAGCCTCACACCCGCTGCTCCTCACATCGTGGTTGCCTCCTGGCCAAGCGCTGCTTCCCGGGCTACGGAGACTCAGAGAGGAAAACCACACTGGTAGGGGAGGCTACAATCTCATGGGGGTGTGCTTCAAACTCTCTTTATGAGCCCTAGTTTTTCCACTTTTACGTTATATTAGGGAGAAAGACCCAGAATACAGCAGACTTCCCTCAGCATCTTCATTATAGGGGATCCTGGGGGTGGGGGGGAGGTGGGCTGGTGGACTTGCTCTTTCTTGCCTTTCCCCCAAGGAGTAGCACCTGGGCTTGGAGCCAAGTGGGCCTGGACTTAAACCCCAGCTCTGCCTCCCATTGGCTATGCATCCTAAAGCAAGTTACTCACACTCTCTGAATTTGTTTCCTTAACTGCAGAGGGGAGAGGATGAGCTGCCTATAAAAGGAGCACGAAGGGGGAGAATGTGTGACCAGCGATTAGCCAGCAATGAGTGTCCAGCCCACCCCGGGGTTCCTCCCTCCCTGGCTGCCGCCTCTCAAAGGTCGATGAGAAAGAAATGACCTTTTTTCCCCACCCAGGCTGAATGGTCCCTGGGGGTGTAGGAGGCCAGGCAGAGCCTCCTCCTCCTGACCGGGCGACGGCGCGGCAGCTGGCCTGCCGTGTCTGAGAGGGGCCCCGCCATCAGCCCCGGCCCACTTACCCGGATTAGTTCCCAGCTGGGTGACTATTTACACAGGCTGCCAGGCCGGTGGTACATCATAATTATATATTATATGTATTAATACTTCACCTTTTGCCAGCACTGCGTCTGGGCCCGTCAAAACATGAACCAACATTAATCAATTAAGCTTCCAGCCTCCCTGACCGACTGCAGTTATTACCCTCCCCTTTCTCCCCAAGGGGGCTGGGAACAGGGCTCCCCCAAGGTTCCAGCCTGGCACTGGCTGGCCCTCCTCCACCTGCCCCTGCCCCCCGTGGGGCAGGCTCATCAGCCCCCAGGCTGGTCGGGCTCTCTTGATCTCAGGGGTGCCACAATGTCCCTAGACCCTGGTTTTTGGCGGGGAGCTAAGTCCCTCCGTTAGGTGCCCCAGCTCTTTGGAAACCTCCAGACCCCACAAGCCCTGTGCCCTCCCCCTTTGGGGGCTCGGCAGCATTGCCCTTGAAGTGCGTGGGCAAGCAGGCCTGGGTCGGGCCCCCTTTGTCTCTCTGTGCTACAGCTACTTCGGGATGAGTCCTTAAGGCATACCCAGCTCACTGTACACAGATGGCAGATTCTTATTCCCATGGCAACCCTAGAGAGCAGATCGGGATTGTTATTTCCATTTTGCAGACCAAGGGGCAGAGGCCTTGAGAGGCTAATGGCCCGTCCAAGGTCACAGGGCCCCAACGTAGCAGAGTGAGGACTGAAACTCGGGTCACTCCTGGAGCAACTCCCAGGTACTCTCTGTGCCGCTTCCTGTGCTGGGCGCTGGGGTAAAGGGTCAGCTCTGTCCTTCAGGGGGTCACAGTGGGGGGGAGGGTGGCGAGCACAGGTGACAAAGGTAAGGAATGAAATCCAGGCACATGCAAAGTGCCATGGGACCAGGGAGCAGCGGGAAGGGGAGCAGGGCAGCAGAGCAGTTGCCTCTGGACTAGAACTTGGAGGACATAAGGAGGGGTTAGGGTGGGGCGCGTTCCACACAGGAACAACATGAGCTA
This sequence comes from Halichoerus grypus, assembly GCF_964656455.1. Lineage (NCBI taxonomy): Eukaryota > Metazoa > Chordata > Mammalia > Carnivora > Phocidae > Halichoerus > Halichoerus grypus. Next base: position 174,582,580 of record NC_135716.1, read on the forward strand.
AGCTATTTAGGCCCAAAGAAAATGGGGTTGCCTTGCGTAGCCCAAGTTCATCATCCTCTTCCCTCCCCTGCCCTCTCTTCTCTCCCTCCTCTCCTGTTCCATCTTTCCTCTCTCCTTTTCTTTCCCTTCCTTAGAGGAGGGACTCCTGGAGACCCCTGAGGCTGGTTAGAATCTGCAAAGGTCCTGGAGGGCTGCCTGGAGGAGGAGTGGGTCTAGCAGTCCTGATCTCTTGGCTCCGTCAGCCTCAGCTGGACCTGCAGGGAGCATGAGTGGAGACACCCAGGTGCCCAGCCCCTGCCACACCAGCCCCTTATGGCTGGCCCTCCCTGGAGACAGACTCCGTCTCTCAGCTCTGACTTAGGCGTCCCTAGAAGGGAAGCATTCTCAGCACCAGCTGCATCACGCGGCCAGAAATGCATGTGCCGGACCCAGCACAGAGTCAGGGAGGTGACAAGGCTGACCCCCGCCTCCCCGGTCCGGGCATTAAGGTCAGAGGAGAGAAGCCTGTGTGGCTGTTAGCTCCTCTCCTATTCTTTCCTCCACCACCGAGCAGAATCTGAGGAAGCAGACGGCGTGCGGCTTTGAATGGAAAGGTTTTCATATGGGAGGGAGGCTTGAGCAGAGGTGTAAAGTGGAAGTGGGAGCTGACCAGCTTGAAGGGGCAATGGTGTGCTCAGAGAAAGGGAGAGCAACACGAGATCTGATGCTACCAGAGTCCCCTGGAAGGAGAGCCCAGGCAGGGAGGCAAATGCAGACGGTCTCAGGCAGGAGATACGAATGGGAGAACCAGTCTGGGTGGAGGCATTAGGGAGTGGTGGGGACTGGGGTGAAATGGGGAATGTGTGCTCTGCCTCAAGGTATGAAAATTAATTAACACACACAGACAGAGGTCAGGGACAGTGCGTGGAAATCTCTGGACCTAGGAACTGACGTTGCACCTAGAGTTAATTCACCACACCGCCATGGCAGGCCCTTCCCTGCCTCCACGTCCCCATCTGCTAAATGAACATGCAGGCCTGATGCTATGTGGAGGCTGCCGACCCATCAGCAGTCGATGAAATGGGATAAAGCCCTGGCTCTCTGGGTAAATGGGGGCAGGTTCTGTAGGCACCGTGTGGGGTGGTGGGAACAAGAACTCGAGCCCTGGCTGCTTCATCTCCCTGACCCTCAGCCGGCCGCCTCATCTGCGAAAAGAGGACCAGATACAAGGCAATGAGGATTAAAGAAGGCAGTGCCCGTTTGGTACCTGACTCAGAAGAAACACTCCTCCATCCCTCCCTCCCCGTGGACCCCATGTGTGACCTGCTGCCATTTTCTTGGTAACCATACCCTGCTCTTTCCTCCCTGAAATGAGCCTGGTCACCAGGGCTTGGCTGAGCGAGGACAGTGTGTCCAGCCCCAGGCTGGGGACTGGGCCATGGAGGCTGGCACTGCACGGAGCCCACCCCAACCCTCCGGCCAGGCCTCCTCTGCGTGCCGTCTGGGTAGGCCTTCCAAGGCCCGGTATGGCTACCTGCGGACAGCCACGGGACGGCCAGCTCGAGAGAACAAAACCATTTATAACGGCGACCCGGTCTCTGCCCAAGCCGAAGCAGCACCCGGGGGTGGTCCCCACGTCTCTCCCGGCCTCTCCAACTGCCGGCCGCCTCTCCAAGCCAGCGGGGAACAAGACGAACAAACGTCCACATGCCCTTCTCCCTCTGGTGCAACAGAACCCTGCTGCTGCCCCTGCTGGGGGGCTCCGGGGCCCTCGGGGGCTCTCACACAGGACCCCAGGCCCAGGGCTATCACCCTGCCGGGAGCCGTCAGGGCATGCCCGCCCTGCACTGCAACCCCGTAGCTCTGCAGCAGGGGCTGTGCTGGGTTCTTGCATTGAAGGCTCTCTGTAGTCTCCCCTTGGCCCTGTAAGACAGCTCTTCAGACCCCTAGTCTGCAGACCCTGGGGTTCAGAGAGGCGGAGGGTGTGGTACAGGTGCACACAGCCCCTACCTGGCCGAGTCACACGGGAGCAGACCAGGCCACAGCAAGGGCTCCTGCCCCAGGGCCTTGGGAGCTGTCCTTGGTGGGCTTTGCAGGGGGGCGAGGGGCTCAGGAGCAGAACAGGACCTTCATGTCCCCTATATGGCCAGAGGCCAAAATACATGGTGATGGAAGCCACGTCTGAAACCCGCGTAAGAGGAAGAGCGGTGGGGACCAGCGACACTGTCTGCTGGGCCCCTGCCTACCTGCCGGGCTCATTCCAGCCAGACGGCGCTCAGACATCCCCTCCACCCTACAAGGGTACAGAGGCTTGGCCTCGCTCACCAAAGGTGGAAATTAAGGTTCAGAGAGGCCAAGCAACTCACTCGGGCTCCCACAGCATCTGAAAGGCTACACTGGACTGTGAGCTCGAGACCTTTTAGAACCGAGTCTGTGGTGTCTGCTTTCTACATCCCCTCTGCTCAAACCTCACCTCCGCAGTGGAGCTGCTCCGACCCCACCTGGAGCCCCTGAATTTTACTCCCCCCCAATGCAAAGTCTGTTTGCCCCACCAGAGTTCAGCTCTGGGTGGGCAGGCACATCGTGGGCTAAGACATGGCTGGTCCTCAAACAGAATCTGTGGGATGACTGAGTAAATCCATTCATTCATTCATTCATTCATTCAACAAGCATGTCACGAGTACCTATCATATGCCAGGGCCAGGGCACCGAGAAGATGGTAGTGTACAGAGAAGAATCCCTGGCCCCACGAACCCTAAGTCCTAGTGGGGAAGACAGGTAACAGAACAGTGAACAGGTACGTAAGTGGTAAACGTCACATAGAGATAAGAATGATAAAGCAGATCGCGGGGACGGACAGAGATGAGGAGGGTGACCACACATCCTGGGGTGGCTGGGCCAATCGTGGGTTAGACCTGTGTCTGTGGATAACCATTAGTGATCCTTTTCACCTTAAAATTATCCCATTTCCATGACAAATTCTATGGCCACCCTTGTGATAGGAAACACTTTCAGGCTATCTTTGATTAGGTTGTGGGGCAGAAACTATTGGTTTCACCAATATCCAGACAGAAGTATTTCTCCACTGCCCTGAAGTTAAGGAGAGCATGTGACTCAGTTATGGTCACTGGAAGGAGGTCCTGTGTCACCTGTCACATCCAGGCCTGGCCCCAGACATCCCGTGAAACGCTCTGCCATGGTGTGAGTTACTGGTCAGCAAATATTCACTCCTCTCCCTGCTGACTTGGGGCTTGGCCATGTGACCTGCTTTGGCTGCTGGGATGTGGGGGTAAGTAATGCTTGCAGCTCTGGACCTGGCCCCCTGAAAGACAAGTTGAGACCCTTTCTGTATTCTTTCTCCTTGCTCTGCAGAAGGCTGAATACAAAGCATCTGGTGGGGGGCCCCAGGAGGCCTGGGGGAGTGACAGAGACACACAATGGAAGAGCCTGGGACCCCCGAACCACTGTGGAGAGGTGAGTCACCCAGGGGAGCCTCTGAGCAAATGTAGGCATACATACTCTTCGACTTTGCCTGAGCAAGAAATACACTTTTATTGAGTTAGGTCACGGAGAATTTGGAATTGTTTATTACAGCAGCTTGCATTAATTAACCTGACAATTACAAGCAGTCAGTGAAGGCCTCTTGGAGGACAGAACATGTGAACAGAGATCTCCGGGAAGGGAGAGAATTGCACAGCACAGGCAAAGGCCCCAGGGACCCAGAAGTCCCAGTGACGCATGGCGCTGAGTCTCATCCTTCCCCACCTGGCCCTATTGCTCGGGTCATATACCCTGCCCGAACCTCTGTCTTCTCTGGTGTAAACTGGGACAAACACTGCCCCAGCTTTGTCCCCTGAAGGCGCGATGTGGGGAGGCTGATGTGGTTGTAGATGCCAGGGGCCTTTGAGGGCAGGCCTCTCCTGCCTCGGCCGGCAGACTCTCCATTTCGAACGGTCCAGAATGCACTGGCATCGTGACCCCACTTGGTGAGACCATGTCGAGGTGTTGGGGCCTGGATGGGATAACTAGATCACCTGGCAGACACTGCTCTGAATTCAGGGATTTCAGCCCCTGCCCCCAGAAGTGCTAAGAAATCAATTTAGACCCCTCTGGAATCCAGGGAGGAGGGAAGGCCCAAATGTTTGTGAATGGCCTGGTCCCCAACTAGGTACTTATGCATCTGTCCCCCCACCCAGCCCCACAAGCAACTCTTCAAGGAGGCCAGCATTCCTATCCCTGGCCACACTTCCTCTAGTACCTGGAGCTAAAACAGCATCCTGGGACAGGTGTCTCCAGGGCTGGGCACAAGGACTGGTGCACAGCCGAAACCCAGCTTTAAGCCACCTTAAGTATCTTGAGATTCCCCTCATACTCAGGGCCAGGTGTTATATATGCACTACGTCTGATCTTCCCCACCTCCTCCAAGGTAGTTATTATCCCCATTTTCCAGATGAAGAAACTGAGCCTCAGAGAGACCCATGTTCAGATCGAGTGGCAGCAGGGGGTTCTACCCCAGATCAATCTGGTTCCAGAGCCTACATTCCTGCTACTGAGTAAATGAACACGTGAATTGTTATGGGCACTGCAGTCCCCATTTTACAGATGAGGAACGGAAGGGGGGAATGACTTACCCAAGGTCACATAGCTAGAAGGTTACAGAGCCAGGATGGAGATATGGGTAAATGAAGCCAGGGTGCTCCTTGGCAGAACCCTCAGAAAGACACCCATGATTTCCATGACCTGCCCACATCATCACGGCAGGTTGGGGGGGAGGGGTGGGTGGCCTCCACCGAGAGCCCATGGTTATTTAGCTGAGTGATGCTGGGGAGGCAGGTCCATCTCTGGGCACCCAGCCAGGATGGGGGAGTCAGGATATATCACCCCTTATTATTAGCAACATTAGCTCCATGATTCGCAAGCATTCACGGTATTGACACTAATGATTAGCACAGCAATGAGTCTGAGCCTCTGGACCATGCCGGAATGTCCGCCCCCTCCCTCTCTGCGTGTCATCCTAGCCTTGCAAGGCCTGCTCAAGTCTGTCCCTCGCCCTGAGGCTTTAGGGACTCTCCCAGCCCCGGTGGCCTCCCCTGAACACCACACGCTCCCTGCTGTGACCACACACCTCCCCCACAGGCTTGCTGGTCCTGTCTCTCAGCACGGACCAGCAGGGGCTATGACCAGCAGGGTCTGGGACGTAGGCCGGCCACGTGGATGCACGCACCTGCACGTTTCACACACCTGGCCTGGCTGTTGGTTAAGGGAGGCGAGCTGCAGGGGTCCTTCCAAGAACACAGAGCCCCGAGCCCTCTCCATGTGCTCAGCCTGTCATGGGTCCTGGGACGGTGATCATGTCTGGCTGGTGCTGTCAGAGGTCACGGACACTTAGTTCAAGTATTGGGTTTATGCTCTGGCTTTTTTCAATGGGTATAAAACATTCACTTGTTTGCACGGGGGCAGACAGGCGACTTTGTACTTGACTAGAAACAATCTCACTCACTCAAACATAAAACATTCATTCTCTAAATTATACAGCCTTGTTTTTTCCACTTTTTATTTTATTTCCCCATTTCTTCGAAGCAATGTAATAAGCTATAATAGGAGACCTCTCGCTCACTGTGGCCTGCACTCCTTCCCACGATAAACCCTCTACCGTGTGCCTTCTCCATGCCAGCCCGACCTTGCGCCAAGCACCAGGGGTGCAGAGGGGAACAGAAAGGACCTGGCCCCTTGCCCTGGTGCAGCTTACACTCTGGTGTGTGGTCAGAGTCTGGATTATAGAGCTAGAAGACCTGGGTTCAAATTCCACGTTGACCACCAACCAGCTGTGTGGCCTTGGGCAAATTACTTAACCTCTCTGGGCTTCAGTGTCCTCATCTGTAAAATGGATATAATAATAGTACCTCTCTCACAGAGTTGTGAATTTAAATGAGTCACGTGTATAAATTCCCGGAACAGTCTCGGTATGCAGGAGGGAGAAAATTTTCAAGAAGGATAAATTCTAGAGGAGCATCAGATGATGAACAAGTTGACACATGACCAAGCAAAATATGAATGATAGTAAAAAGTGCCCTAAAGGATGGCTCAGATGTGTTCACAGAGGGAGAAAATGGGAGAGAGAGAGAGCATTTTGATGGGGTTGGCCAGGGAGGGCAACTCCTAGGCCTTTGTACTTAAATTGCAGAAAGCAAAGGCGGCAGCTCTGGGAAGATCCTGCTAAGAGTGATCCTAGCAGCAGAAAGTCCCAAGCTCAAAGCCCTGCAGGCTGGACAGCTCCTTCCCGGCAGAGAAGAGAGTGGGAGGCCAGAGTGACCGGAACAGCGTCATCATGCCGGAGAGCAAGACAAGGTGAGGTAAGAGAGGGCGGCCACCGCTGGAGGAGGCAGGGTAAGGAGTGGGATTTGGCTTCAAGTACAATGGCGAACCTTGGAGGGTTTTAAGCCTGGAAGCAATCGGATCTGATTTACATTTTAATAACATCTCTCTGGACACCGAGAGGAGCTGAGCGCAGGAGGGTGAGGGGGGGCAGCCACGGAGACCAGCTGGGAGGCCGTGGCAGGCAGGCACAGGCTCGCGGTGGCTGGACCAGGGGTGCCAGGGACAGTGCAGAAAAGCAGCCAGACTTGGGATGTGTTGGGGGTAGAGCCGCCAGAACTTGTCCTTAGGCTGGACTCGGAAAATGAGAGGAAGAGAGGGTGACTCCTTTTTTTGTTGCTGTTGTTTGGGGCACCTGTTAGGAGACACACATTTTATTTCTGACCCTGCCATTAATTCACTGTGTGACCTTGAGTATGCCACCTAACCTCTCTGAGCCTTGCTTTCCTCATTTATAAATTAGGGATAATGTTATTTGGCCCCTTACGGGGTTTGCTGTGAGGATCAATCAAGATAAGACACAGAGATTTAAAAGCTCTGAACAGAGAAGGGGGAAGGGGGTTTGTGGGTGGCTGGCAGGGATGCTGGGCCAGATTCTGGTCCCGCCTGGGACCCTTGGTGACTCTGACCTTGGCCAAAAACCAGTTCCAGCTCCCTTGCCCATCAAATGAGGTTGAACAGAATGGCCCTCTTGCTTAGAGGATCCACCCCCACCTGGCCCCAAAGCAGGACTTCTACCCGGCCGGTGTGGGGGTGGCTGGGCTGGCGGGTGAAGCAGCCTGGTCCTTCCTTGTCACAACGCTCCCCTGCCTTGGAGCCAAGCTCCCCGGAGGGCCCAGGAGACGGGACTCAGCCAAGGTCGCTGGCTGAGTCAATCAGAGGTGCAAAGTAGGTCTGAGCTGCCCCACCTCCGGGGCCTCTTGTCTGAAAAAGAGGGAGGGGCAGTCCTCAAACTGACGGAAGCCTGCTAGGCCCAGGGCTTCTGAACCAGGCGATCGGAGATGTCTGTGGCCGAGGGATCTGTCCTCCTTTACAGTTTACCAAGAATCGGGAAAGGATGGAGGGCGGGGAGGACCTGCCATTTATCATACATGCCCCCCTCCGCCCGGTATCTCACAGGAAGGCACTCACTCATTCAATATTCTTTGTTTTCTCTCTTAGATGGGTGTCTAAACGGGATCAGAGAAGGTGAGTAATGGCCCGCAGTCCCACAGCAAAGCCAGGTTCGGTGCCAAGTCCATGCTTTGTCCACTGCCCTAGCAGAAGCCACACGTACCTCCACTCAAAGACTAAGCTGGGCTTCTGTCCCTCTCTTGCCCCGGTGGGCTGGGGCCAGAGATAGAACACAGCCCGCAGATATTTACTGAAGGGACGAATAAAGGAGTGGCTGGAGTCCTTCCCAGTTCTGGGCTCCATCCCCGGACAGAGCCTTGAACTCGGCAAGGGAGCCCAAGGGCAGCCCGGTGCTTGGATTTATCTAACCTCCGTCCTCAGGCTAGCGAGTGCCCCTGCGCATTATGAACCTGCTCCATTCCTGCCCGAGAAGCCGACATGAGGGATGTCATTTCATTAGGTCCTCCCCACCCCTCTGTTTGGACTCCAAAACATCTACATAAATTACAGCCCCAATATTTATTGCTTCTGTGCTGTGCTGGCAAGAGTGTGTGTGCACACCGTGTCCTGGTGGAGGGAAGGTCACCCCTAGGACTGTCTCCCTGCCTCCATCCCTGTCCCAGGGCCCGGGGCTGGCTGGGGCAGCGGGGAACGGGCGGCCTCCAGGGGCCCGGGAGGGGCAGGGGCACTCAGGCGCCGGGGAGAGAGGGAGGCCGGTTTTATGGCAGAGTTTTCACATGGTTGGTTTTGCCATTAACTTTGAATGCCTTTGTGGGTCTATAAAGTTCCCCACAGTGGTTTATAGGGAGTATGAATCGAGGAAATTGGTGGCAAAAACAGGCTAATGGGTGGCTTTCAGACACTCACACAAGGGTCAAGGAACAAAGGCTAAGAGGTGCCATCTAGCCACAAAAACCATTCCAGTGATAACTTAAAAGAAAAATTCACATAAATTCCTTTCTGTTTTGCCCCCCAAATTCTGCGTCTCCATGTACAGAAATGGTCGGCAGGATAATCACCGCAGAGTTAACAGCGGTCATCTCTGAGTACTGGGATTTTCTTTCTTGTGCCTTTCTAAATGCTCCAAATTATTTCCAGCTTTCGGGTATTACATTTGCAATTGAAAAAAGAAAAAGGTGATTTTTAAAAGTCAGATAATCCAAAACAGCAGGAAGGAATGTTTTCTGAGGCACCCATGATTCATCCACGGTAATAGCCCATCACTGGGGCTCCTATTCGAGCATCTCATTTTGTTCTCAACATGATTCTCCAGCTTGAAAGGGGGAAACCGAGGCACAGAGAGTTGAAATGTCTTGCTTAAGGTCATGCAGAAAAAGGGCCCCAATAGGAGCGGTACCATTCCCCTCCCAACATGGCCTTCGCCCCTCTCCGTCCAGGTTCCCTGCTGGCCCAGAGTGGTGGTGGGGGGGGGTGTGCGGGTTATAGCAGGCAATCCTCAGATGGGGTGAGGGGCGTACACTTCAGAAGGTGCCGGGCATTCTTTTTGGGTGGTCTGAGGCGCTGTGTTTAGTGGAGTCTTCTCTGGTCAGACTCGTGACTCTGGTCACCTAGAACTACCCGGTGGTGTCTTCAGGGGTATGGCAGACTGGACCTAGATGCTTCCAGAAGATTCCAGAGCCAGGCTAGGCTAGGTCAGGATTGAACAGAAGCAGAGACTGGATGTGGAGGGAAAGGTGGGTCACATGCCCTCAGGGATGGGGAGTGGCGTCAAATCAGCTGCGAGAGTCACAGACAGCTTGGGCAGGGAGGAAATGGGGAGCAGCCCCACGTCTGGCTAGGGCCTGGCTAGAGGGGGTATAGGAGGTGTGAGGGCCCTGGACTCCCTTGCACAGAGCACAGGAGGTGAGGCTTGTGAAGGACCTGAGGGCCTGGGTCCTCCCCACTCAATTCAGACTTCCTGAGAGGCTGCCCTGTCCCAGGGAAGGGATGTGGTACAGGCCCTGGGGTGGGGGACAGAGACCTCCTCAAATCCAGCCCTTCTTCCTCTGCATGTGTCTTCCCAGCAACAGCAATGTGAAAACATCATGGGCCAGAAACAGAATGGACATTCGCGTTGTTTTTAGATTGAAATGTGATAAGGTGCAGAAGCGCTGACTCTACCTTCAGGGGGGTCCCACTCTGATGTGGGGAGACAGAGCCCCTGCCATCATAAGCCTTAGTCTGATGGAGGAGACACAGTCCTCCCTGGGGAGATCCCAAGTCTGATGGGGGAGACACAGCCCCTCCCTGGAGAGGTCCCATATCTGATGGGGGAGACACAGGCCTCCCTAGGGAGGTCCCAAGTCTGATGGGGGAGACATGCCCCTCTACCATTTGAGAACTCCCAATCTAACAGAGAAGACCCTCCCCCAGAAAAGAGATCTTGAATAGAGACACAGAAATGAAGGCACAGGCCCGCTGGGTTATCTCCATTAGCTGAGTTCCTGAGGGACTCAAAATCCAGAAAGAGGGAAAGGCACAGAGAGCATCCAGGAAGAAGACCTCCCTGAGAAGGTGATTTCTCTGGCCCCCGAAAGTCCAACCAGGTCTGCTAGGCTCTCGGGTTATGGCAGCTCCAAGACCGGCTCCCTGCCCCCCAGGAATTCATGGTGTAGAAGAGGACGGTGCTGGACACTGACAAGAAAAGCAGGGATTGAACACCCATGTAAGGGGTACAGGCGAGGTTAGTGGTTTGGACTTGATGCCTGGGCACTGGGGAGCCGTGGAAAGTTTTAAGCAGGGAGGAGAGTGATCCGATTTGTGATTTGAATAGATCAGCTAGGTTGCCTGGAGGAAGAGGGAGCGGCGGGGGGCGGGGGGAGGCAGGAGACCAGGGCTGAGACTGTTTGGTCATCCAGGCAGGAGATGAGGGACCCCGCCTGAGGGCCTGGTGGTGGAGGATCCTGGACAACAGTACTGAAGCTTTGCGCCCTGAGCCCCGCCTGACAGAGGGGTGATGAGGTTCAACGACTCTGCGTCTGAGCAGCTGCCTGGCTAGGCTCAAGGACACAGGCCCAGGGTCCTCTGAGGATGCCCACTGGTCTGCGAGAGCCCTCGCGGCTACTCACAGCTAGACGACGGGCATCTGCCCTGGCTAGGCACCTGCGGGGCCAAGGTCAGCTTCATGAGTCCTGTGCCTGGGAGGAGAAAGCCCAGGGCAGGCCCTGGGATATTCTGGGGTCCCCTGGATTGGGACAGCCAGAGAAACATTAGATCACAGCCTCCGGTTCCCCCATCAAAACACTCAAGTCCTGATTGGATCCTCCAGCTGCCAAGGCCACGGGGCCACCCCTGCCTGCTGAGTCCTCCATCTGGTTGGGCATTTGTCCCACTGGCTAGTGAAGCCTGCAAAGCAGGCCGTGCAGGGGTCAGGCCGAGGCCTGAACTGACCCATCTGGGAGAACAGCTAATAAGCCCCCCAATTTGCATATATGCAAACAAGGCTCCACAGCCGACAGAGCAATTAGCATACCCTACTGCCTGGCCAGGCCGCCGGCTCTGGCTGTAGTGCCTGGGATCTTACCAGTCGGGCTCAGAGCCTCGCTTCTCCTCAGCCCGGGCGTGGGTGGGTGGCTGATGAAGTCCTAGATTGGGCCTGATGCTCCCTTCCAGAGGGCAAAGGGGCCTGTGCAGGGCTTTCTGAGGGGGGACAGGGAGGGCCTAAAGTTCTGGGAAGATCTCTTGGCCTTGCCCTCTTATCTTTTATTTTGGGCATAGGGAGGGTCATCAGGTCATCCGATGAGCATGGGACATGTGACCACCCCAGCCGTGACAATATGGCCAAGGGTTTTTGAGCTCAGAGAAGCCTGAGTTCTAATCCTTACACTACCACTTGCTGCTGTGTGACTCTGGGTAAGGGAACTGATGTCTCTGGGCCTCAGCATTCTCCTTTGTGAAATGGAGACACTGCCTCCCACCAGGCTATTGTGAGGGCTCAATGAGTCCTTGTAGGTGAAGTGCGAGGTGTGGAGCAGCTGCTCATTGAAGGGCATCCCCTTGCCACCGGCCGCTGGGACAGAATGAGAAGCATACGCTCACTTCTCTTCTGCGTCTCCTCTCGCTCTGTTGAGGTTTGTTTTTTGTTTTTGTTTTTTTTTAAATCTCGACAGTGTTTTAAATTGTGTAAAGCATATTTCCATCCAATAACTTAGGACACTGCTGGTGAAGTTGGCTGGGGATGTGTCCCCATTTTACAGATAAAGAAACTGAGGCCCAGAGAAGTGAAGCCACTTGCTTAAAGTCCTCTAGCAGGTTGGCAGTAGATCAGGGCACTCGGTCTCCAGGCCCCTCGCTCTCGAGCTCCTTCTGGCCACAGCAGCTGGTGGAGAGCCGAAGCATCCCACACATCTGTGCACCAGCCTCCCTCCCTCCTCTCTCTTACCCCCGAGGCAGTCATTCTGCCCCAGGGTCCCTGTTCCAGGCTCTCTTTTGGCTGAGGCTGTCATTCCGCTGACTGCCAGCTGAGAACCTGATGACAGCCAATCCAGCTCAGAGAGTGGGAAGTTCCTCCTGGTGTCTAACTGCAATTTCTCTTGCTTTAAAACCAAATTGTATCCTTTTTTTCTTAATCATTGGCAGATGGGGAAAACTTTGGCTCAGCATCCTCCTCATTAAATAACTATTGTTATCATCATAATAAATAGAACGGAAACAAAGCAGGCCTCAAAGCTTTCAGCTCCCTCTCTCCCTCTCTCTCTCTGTCTCTATCTCTGTCTGTCTCTCTTCCTGGCCTCCTCACCAGAGGAGACCCTGACCTTAAGGTCCTTTAACCCTTCCTCCCCAAAGCCAATTCTCGTAACCTTGGGTGCTCATCTTTCTTCGAGCTCCCACTGCCCCAGAATCCTGTCCCACAGGGTGCCCCCAGGAGGGGGTGAGGAGGGAGGAAGTGGGGGAAAGGAGCTGAGGGTCCCCAGTCCTTCCCGTGTGGGCTGTAAGCCATCATCACTCCACGCCTGCTGAGTGCCTTGTGTGTGCAGGCACGTGTCCAGGGCGAGAAGCAGAGGGACGTGCAAGACACACACACACACACACACACACACATGCTCCCTCCTTCCCCAGAGGGCAAAGACACGTGGTCTCCAACCTCAAGGAATGGACAGGGAGAGGATGATAATCTTGGGTGTTAATGCCAGGAAAGATGGAAGCCTGTGGGTGCACGGAATAGGGATCCCCTCACCAGCCAAGGGCAAAGGGTGGTCAAGGAAGGCTTCCTGGAAGAGGTGATTTCTGAACTGAATCCTGAAGGACATCTTGGCATGAGCCAGGGGAAGAGGACGGGAAAAGCAGGGCAGGCAGAGGGAATAGCAGGAGCAAAGGCCCAGAGACTGTGCAGCGTGTGATGTGTTTGATGAACCGGGGTACTAATTACAGGAGTGTTTGCCCGACGGCACGTGCACACACAGGCTCTGTTCTGTGCTTTACGAAGACTCACGAAATCCCCACAGTTGCCCCAAAGGTAGGTACAACAATGGCTTGGCTTGGGGTGCCCTAAATGAAGACTCAGAAAACAACTCAGGGGCAAGTGGCTTCTTTGGGAGGTGACCCAGGAGACATGAGTGCGAGAAGACAGCCAACAGTGGTGTGTTATCACGCCAGCCCCCAGCCGCTGTGGGTAGCTGGAGGTCCGTCCCACTGGGGATCTCTGGGACCTGGCATAGAAGGTGCGCCTGGGGCATCCAACCCAGAGCAAGGACGCAGGGCATCCGTCCTCCCACTTCCTGTCCATCCTGTCCTGAGGGCTGCTTCCGGGGACACCAGCTCTCTGCACATCTGGCCTGCCCTGTGCCCAGGCGGGGGTGCTGCTCCCAGGCAGAGGGTCCCAGGCTCTCCGGGAGGGGCCGTGGCTGGGCTCTGACAGTGTCTGCTGCCATATGAGCCCCACCTCACAGAGGAGGAAACTGAGGCCCAGAGCATGCCAGTGACTAGGGCCAGGTCACGAGCCAGCACACCGTGGGGTCAAACCCAGAGCCTATGATCCTAGCCACAGAGCCACAGTGCCCAACAGTGGTCTACTCCCGAAAGGGCAGGGGAGTATGTGAATGATGAAGACAGACAAGAAGGAAGCCAAGAAGCAGAGAAGGCCAAGATTTGCTAGAAGGAGAGAGGGTGAGGTACATCACCTAGGGAGCCCCGAGATGTACCAGGCCCTCAGGAAGGCGCTGGGGAATCCCAATGACCTCAATCAGTGAGGTCCAGGCAGGGCCTTCCCAGAGGCCGAGGTTAGGAGGCTGAATCAGGTTCCCTTCCCTTTGGTTCAACGACCACATTTTCCCAGCCGCGACTAGAATCTCCTGTTAGATGTGGCTTTCCCAGTGGGAAGGGAAGAACGTATTTATTCATGCAAAAAGTCTTACAAAGGTTTAAACATTTGCATGCATTTGATTATGTATGTCACAAACTGTCTGTATTGAAAAGGATAAAAAAAAATACTTGCAACTGGGACCATCCTGGAGAATCTGGAAAATACAGTCTCCATGCCCTGGAGAGGTGTCGAGGACAACGGCTATGGATGTGGGTTTTGTAGTCCTTGCCAGAACCGAGCACACCGCGGGTGCTTATCAAGGGCTTGATGATGGAGTGTCTGGGTCTGAATACTACTGTCCCACAGATTCTGTGCCTCAGTTTCCTGACCTGCAGAAGGTCAGTCAAGTCCACAGAAAGGGGATTTAGGTGCCATAATTCAGGGAAAGCCTTTAGGGGGAGCCTGGCTCAGAGTAGGTGCTCAGTTCACGGCGGCAGCAGCAAGAACATAATCATGGGGGGGGGAGCAGATGCGGGGCTGGCGTCCTGAGCGCCCCCACTGCAGAGGAGACCCCACCGTGGGCGTGCTGGGCCCACATGGGTAGACCAGGGCAGCGATGCCCCCAAAGAGATGTTCATTCTGTGAAGGAGGGGGACTGGTGGATAAATGCCCCAGCTGCCTCGTCCCGGGGAGGGCGATCCTGAGGTACGTCCCGCACAGCCTCCTGGGCGGTCCGGCTACACCTTGTACCGTTTTCCTTCCTTCTCCTGCCTCACTCCTTTCCTCCCTGCTGGCATTTCCTGGGGTCACTCCCAAATAAACCACCTGCACCCAAATGCTTGTCTCAGGCTCCGATGGGAATGCCCGAAGCAAATCCTACAGCCCCCAGCACTGAACACCCGAGATGTACATACCGCCCTTGTTCCCGCTCACTTCTCAGGCCGCCCGGGGATTGTGAGTGAGATAAACAGCAGGACAAAGAAGAGGAACAGAAGAAAGAGAGGCCACATGTCCCGCGAGGGATTATTCGATTTCCGTGGTGAGATAAGGGTCTTAAAGCTCGCTGATTCTGTAGCCCGCGTGTGGGACTCAGGCAAAGGCTCTACAGCTCTGCTAATCCCCGATCGGCCGTGCCTGTCACTTAGGGCCCCATTCCCTTCAGCCTTGACCCCGGGGCAGAAGAACACTTCCCTGAGATGGATCCAAGCTCATCAGCTTTGCTGCAAGACACGGAACACCCTCCACGCTGGGGACCTGGGGGGCCCGGGGCAGGGGGCAGAGAGGGGTGGCCCGCGGCTCCTAGCCCCAGGTCGGCGTCACCCAAGGCTGGGCCCTGCCACTTTTCCTGCTACCCACCCTGCTCGGAGCTCCTTCCCAACCCGAAAATGTGAGGACAAGAAGGCCTCAGCGCGAGGTGGAAAAGCCAGGAGCCGGACTGCCGGAGATGGAGACGGAATCCCAGCTCCGTCACTCACTAGCTGTGTGGCTTCCAGTCAGTTCTTTCCCCTCTCTGTGCCTCGGCTCCCTCATTTATAAAATGGGGAACATAACAGAGTCTAACTCGTGGAGTTTTTAATACAGGTTAAACACATGAATATTTATAAAGTGCTTAGAAGAATGCCCAGCACACAGTAAGCACTATATAAATATTTGTGAAATAAACACCTATATTGCTTACCTCAAAGGGTTGCGGTGGAATCACGGGATGATAAGTATGTGAAAATCCCTGGTACGTGGTAGAAATCCCTGCAAATATATCATGGTTATGAATTCTCTTTCTCCGTTTTCCCAGAGGGGCTCCGGTCCATGGGCTTTGTAGTACAGTACACAGAGCGGGGACTCTGAAGGGCCCAGGAGCCAGTGGGCAATACGGTGCTGCCCTTCCCCCGCTGTGGGACCTGGAGGGCGCGGCTTCACACCCCCTGCCCCCTCCCCAGCCTCAGGTCCTGCCTCAGGGGTAATGATGGCGCCCATCTCTCAGGGTGAGGTGAGCATTAGGGAAAGGCAGGTAAGGGAGGCAGCTGGCCCAAGCTCTGCCCCCAAGGAGCCCAGACAGTGTGAACCTCCTTCCCCAGATCCCCAAAGGAAGTCACTTGGCTTCCTTGGGGCTCGGGTCCTCACCTGTGAAGGGAGCCCGACACGCCCGTTCCCTGGCTGGTGAGGGGGAGGGTGGGCTGGTGCATGTGAGAGTTAGAGCCCAGGCCCCGGAAATAGCATATGCTCAGTGACAGCCCCATTTTCTTCCAGAAAAATCTGTTGATCAATCTGAATCGCAGAGAATCCCCTAATCTCCCAGGCATGGCCGTGGAACTCTATGTAGGATTTCTCTGCCTTGCTGTGATTGACTGAGACCCTGTCGGAGTGCGTCCGTCTAGCTGAACGGGCTGGTGGGGAGAGCGCCAGCCCAGAGCTCAGTCTTGCTGAACATGGTCCTGGGGAAGGACTGAATTTGGGTGCCTGGAATTTTCAGGACCTGTGGGTCAATCCTGCAGGTGTGGGCTAGACAGGCCTTTGGGGTCAGGGGCCAGTGAGGAGCACGGGCCAGCATCCATGTCCATCCTCCACGGCTGAGAGAAGCCCAGAGATGTTTGTCCAAAGGCTCTGGTTCCCATGTGCCTGGCCTGCTTTGGCCTAATGTATTTGCCTAAACGCTTATGTCCCAGATAAGAGGCCTGGGAGATGAGCAGATAGCACCTGTGAGTAATTAACCCTCCCCCTGGGAGATGAGCCGGCATCCAGGCCAGACCTACAGAAGAACCAGACCAGGAGGGAGGCGGGCGGTGACAGGATTTCTCTCCTGGAAGCTTCTAAGGCCCTGTCTACAAGGGACCAGAACATCCCTCCCAAGTCAAAGGGAATTTGAGATGACCGCCCCGCACTTCCACCTTGCAGGTGGGAAAATGAGGCCCAGAGAGGGTAAGACACTGAGCTAGGGCAACACAGCCAGAGTGGAAACAAATCTAAACTGTCAGCACAAAAGGCAACTCCCCAGATAATGTGTAGTGGAAATGCTACAGGTGGGGAGTTAGGGGAGCCACAAATGGAGGAGATTCTCTTTCCATTCATCCATTCATTTGTTCACTCATTCACTCATTCATTCGTTCCTTATTCAATTGAGAGCAAGCGGTGGGGGCGCTCTCCTAGGTGCTAAAACACTACATTCTCTCCTGCTAGGTTTGTAGGTCCTTGAAGGTAGGGACCACACCTGTCCTGCTCACTGCTGCCTCCCCGAAGCCCAGAATGTAATAAGAGCTCGATAAAGATCTCCCAGATACAGGATTTGTCGCGCTTAATACTCACTTGCAAAGAATACATTTCTTATTCTCATTTTACAGTTAGGAAGTGAAGCCCTGAGAGGTAAAGTGACGGGTCCATGGGGTCCTTATGAATTCCTTCAGTCAAGAGCAAAATACTGGCTGTGCACCTACGATGTGTCAGCGATGAGCAAGCAGACAAGACCCTCTGGGGGCTTCCAGCCCAGTGAAGGAGTGGGCTGTGGTCAAACAGCCAATACGTGGAGTGTGATTACAGAACCGGGAGGGGGGCATGGGAGGAGGGCCGTTACTTTGTATTCTGAGCTGTGTGGATCCAAAGTCAGGTGGAAGAGGGAAGGCCTGAAGGTGAGAAGGTGGCATTTGTCTGACACAGAAATTGGGGGCTCAGAGAGGTGAGGTGACTTGCCCAGGGCCACACAGCGGGTGTGCAGTGAAGCTGGGGTTCGAGCCCAGTCGCTCTGCAAACCCACTCTCTTTCCACCATATCAGGGGATCGGGAAAGGGCTGAGACAGGGGTTGGAGCAGAAAGGGTATGCTGGTCGGCAGAAGCCAGGTGGGGCTGGACGCCGTGGCTCCCTGCGATCTGGCCGACGCAGGGCAGAGGCCTGGCTTCACCCCCAGCCTCAGTGAATGAACGTCTTGAAGGCAAATCCAGCTCTCTCCTCCCCCTCCTCCTCCTCCTTTATGGAGACACTAATTTTAGCCAGCTACAAAGTCAGCCTGAGCTTTTAAAAATGGACTGATTTATGCTTTTCCTTAATTGCTCCAAAAAAGCGCTTTGCATCTAGTGGGAGAGAGAATGAATATAACTCTATTTAGGTTAAAAATTTAGAGCCAAATTCTCACTGGCCTGGCAAGAAGAGAGGAATGCACTTAAGCCCGTCTCAGTGGACTCCCCACTGCCCTTCCTCTGCCTGCTCAGAGCCTCTCTGTCTGCCTCCCAGGCCCAGACTCCGCCAGAGAAGAGAACAGTGAAGAGAACGCCAGGGGCCTCCCTGGCCACTCAGGAGAGGGCAGGACACTTTTTAACGACGCTCTGGGCAAATTTGCTAAATTTCCTTTCCTGTGGCTCCAAGAGGCAGCCTGGGGCCCAGAATCCACTGATGGGGGAAAATTCTGTAGTCATTTCCCAATTTGGGGAGTTAGCACACACCCAGGTCTTCTTGGCCATCCCTCTGCCTGCCCACTGGGGTTGCCAAGGCTCGGCCCATGTTCAAATACTGACCTTTCCAGAGGATTTCTAGGAATTCCATTCAACTGAAAACCATTTGTCACCTACCATGCTAAGAAATGGGAATCTAGCAGTTGACAAGGCAGGAATGTCCAGAGGACTAACCAAAAACATTTGGGTTCCCGAATCACAGGTCAGTGTGGTTTGATTCACTAATTATCATTTCATCCACCCATGTATCCACCCACCCACCCATCCACTCCCCCATCCATCCACCCACCTTTTATCCATCCATCCATCCATCCATCCATCCATCCATCCATCCATCCTCATCTATCCATCCATCCACCCACCCATCCATCCATCATCTATCCATCCATCCACCCACCCATCCATCCATCATCTATCCATCCATCCACCCACCCATCCATCTTTCATCCAACCATCAATCCAAATATTTAATAAAAGCATATTCTGTGCTCACAGAATTCCGTGTTACAGAAATTAATAAGACAGGGTAAGTAAGACAAACAGGAATTCCATCCTTATTGATTTCATGGAATGAGTGAGGCAGGTAAGAAAACAGGACATTAACTGAAGCAGAGACAGCAGCTGGCTACCCAAAACACACACACACACACACACACACACCCCTTGGCCCTGCTGAATAACATGGAGCTGATTCAAGGATGCAAATGCCACTTCTCCATAGACCACATTTCCCAGATGCTCCTCTACTTTCTCTTTCCTCTCCCATTGGCTCGAAAGGAGGGCTAAGAAGTCCCAAGAGATGGAAAGAGCTACAAGATGGAAGGAGCCTGGGTCTCTGAGCTCCACACAGAAGAAAGGCACCTGCGTAGAAAGACACCTGCAATGTAAGCTAAAACTAAACTTCTATGGAGCTTGCGCCAGTGAAATGTGGGCGGCTTGTTTGTTACATCAGCAAGTGCTACCCAAACATAATAACATTTTACAAAGCGCCTTTCTGTAAGTGAATGAAGGGATAAAATCATGTCATTTGATTCTTACAACCACATGTGGTAGGTAATTGTTGCCCCCGTTTATGGATGAAAAAACCGAGGTTCAGAGAGGTGAAGTCACTTGGCCAGTCACACACTGATAGGTGGTGGGCCAGGACTTGAACCTAACTCCCGCATCCACGTGTTTGATATGACAATATGCTCCTCGTTGGGGATACAGACAGGGAACCACAGCATGGAACAGGAAGGGCTAAGGTCTTTGTCTGCCTCTGGATGAAGAAGCTGTGGCCGGGCGTCTATCCTTGGAACACCAGGATGGTTTCTGTTACCAAGATACATGGAGAAAAAAAAATTTTAAAAATCCACCCCTGGTGTCTCCCCTCCCCAAGCAGGAACAAGAGGTCCCCAGGCTGGGCCCCCTTCCTCTGGCAGTTGCTATCTTTCTGGAGGGGCTTTTCTTAACCCATGAGAGGAGCCCCCTTCCCTCCTCCCAGGACAAGAGGAAGCAAAGATACGGACACACCGGATTTTGGCCCCGGGGGGCAGCCAGCTCCTTTAAAGGCCTGGCCCAGGCCCTGGCAGCCCAGGCCCTGGCAGCCCAGGCAGACCTCCAAGACATCTCCATTGGCCAGACCAAAGCTGCCAGAGACAAGGGGCGCTCTGGGTCCCCTGTCCAGGCGGTCAGAGCCATATCTGGGGCTGGCTCTGCCATCAGAGCAGGCGGACAAGGGGCAGCCAGACATGGACAGGCCCTGGGGGCAGGTGGGGAGCTAGAAGCCCCACCGCACGCCCACAGAAGGACTGCTGCTCTCCACCGAAGGCTTGGAGCCAAGTCCCTCCTCAGGTAACATCCCTCCACACCCGGGCCTTGGTTTTCTGGCCATCAGACAAGAAGACGGTGCTCCTGTGAAATGAAGCTTTTGAGAACAGACCGACCTGAGTTAGAATCTAGACTCCGACACTCACGAGCTGGGTAACCTTGGGCAAGTAACTAACCCTCTCTGAGCCCCTCCGTTCACTAACTGTAAAATGGGGCTAACAGTGCTTGCATCGCAGGGACTCTTAAAGGGATTACATCACATAGTAGGCAACTGATCATTTAAGGAGAGAAAAATACAGTCTGAGAATGTTCTAGCTGGCAGGGCCCTCCGACATCGTGTGGGGAAAACGAGGCCCAGAGATACTAGTTGTTGTTTGTCCTGGGTGGAACAGAAAGGCAGGTGCTAGGAGTTATCCTGACTGCTCTGGTTTTTTCCACCTTCTCCTCTGCATCCCAGGCTCCCTCCCACAGGCACTTCCTGTCCCGGTGTGCAGAGTGGAACCGAGCCTGGGAGAGGAGGAGAAAGAAGGTGTCCCGAATCTAAGCCCCTCATCACGTTTAGAGGCTGGACCTCATGGGTTTTCCCTCTGCTTTTGCTGGGGGTGGTCTGGTCCTCCGGCGGAAAGGACACAGGCTCTGGCTGCCCAGAGATGAAGTGAGACCCCAGCGCGGCCATGCCTGAGCAGACGTCTTCACCTGTACGTGTTTCCCTCGGGGCATGGGGGCAGAGCGCCCACCCTGATGGCTGTCACCGGGAGGACTGAAGGCCATGCATGGGGGCTGCTCACCAGACGGCACCTCTGATCACCGTCCCACTCTGTCCTTTCCTGCACCTCACACGCACCCAGGAGTGCTGCTCCAGCTCGAGGCCTCAGAGCCTTGTCCACCGTGTGGATGTTGCTGAGCCGAGCGCCGTAGTCAGAGTCCCATCCACGCCCAGCAGTTGAACCAATGCCCAACCAGGAGCCCCCCGTTCGTGGGGAGGGGCGGGAAGGGCGCAGGGCTGCGGCAGAGCCCCTCGGGAAGAAGGCAGGCGTGCCCCTCGGGAAGAAGGCAGGCGTCCCCCTCTGCTGACTCAGAACTGTCTTCCCACCTCCCGCCCCCTGCCTTTTCCCAGCAGGGTCACAGTTCCCCATCCTGGTGCCTCCCCCACCAAAGGTCCAAGTCCCCGTCACTTCACTCCCTACTTCCGACCCAGCCTTGCAAGTGAGGAATTCTCCCGCCTTGCTAATAAGATTAAAACATACCTCCCTCTTACAGTATCGATTCATAGCACTGATTTACTATTGCTTCTCGACTGCTCCAAAACAGATGCGCGGGCCGCCACCTTAATCTCTATCCATCTCCTCACTGCCAGGGAATAACTGCTAATTAATACCTTTTTGCCTCCTGACACCTGCCAGCTTTGAGGGCCATCAATACTCAGGGCTCCCTGCCCTCCCAGCCCACTCGACCCCACTGGCTTGGACTCCAGCCCCAGCCCGGAGGCGCCCTGGGGCCCCAAGGGAGCAGGAGGGGAGTGGGCTTCCAGCTCCTCGTCCTCCACGAGACTGGCAGATGCACACAGCCAGCGAGCGCGAGGAGGAGGCCAACTCAGGAGGGACAGACCCAGACAGCAGCTCCTCGAACCGGCTGTGAGATTTTCCTGTGCTCTCAGGCTCCTCACCAGCAAAATGGAAAGAGCCACAGATCCACCTCCTACATGGGCGAAAATTCAATGAGAACAGGTCAGGGAGGTGCCTAACGCAGTCCCCTGCTTCCTGCTTCATTGGGCCTCGGCCCCGGGCAGAAGGGGTGCAGTCATGGGCCAGCTGAGCTTACAGCGCTGCTGTCAGGGTGCACAGGTGGCTGATGCCTGGCACCGGGGAGCAGGGTCCAGAGAAGGCCCCGTCGGGGGGAGTCAAACACAAACTTGTAGGACCTGGCCAGGAGATACAACTTATCCTGCTTCTCTTCTTCCTTTTCAGCTCCAAAGGCACCTCCTCCAAGAAGCCGTCCTTGACCACCCAGTCTAGAGAAGCCACTCTGCCCCCAAGCCCTGCACTATGCCACCACCCTGGGGCCTTCTCCTCACCCGCAGTTAGGTTATTTGTCTGTCTGTTCATTTCTACCTCACCCACCAGGATGTCAGCCCCATGAGCCCAAGGCTCTGACTGTCTTGCGCTCTGCCATGTCCTCAGGTATACAGTAGGAGATCAATAAGTGCTTAATAAATGAATAGCACATTCTCCATTAGTTGAGTGCCTGACTCTTCGTTGCACATTCTCCATTAGTATTAGCTAATAATAATAATAAGCAAGATGATCACTTCCCACTTGCCCTGAATGAAGAGCTGATTAAATGCCTTCTCACCTGCAGTGGGGGATCCCATTGAAAACCACTGCCACTGTGTATGAAATGTCTATTAGGTGTCAGATGTTCCCCAACAACGTAGATATCGTCACTCCCATTTTACAGATGAGAGACTGAGCCTCCCAGCAGTCAAAGGCTCCAAGCCTTGCCCCAGATAACACATCTAGCAGGTGACTCGGCTGCCATTCAGATCCAGGCAGGCCATGCTCTAACACTCCACCTGCCCCCCCTTTGGCACAGCGCCTCCCACCAGGAGAGACGGGGGTGCTCTTCTCTACTGGAAATACATGGACACCAGGGCTTTCCTCTCAAGCACCCAGATCAAAACTGGCAGCCTGCTGAGAGCAAGCCATTTCCAGTCATCACCGGTGGACAGGACATGACCAGCCTGGGGAGGGATGTCAGCCTGATCTTGGATTTGCACAGGGCACATGGGGAGGGTCCGGAATGCAGGCCCAGGTGCATCGAACGTGCCTCATGACTTTGGACTTGCCCCTCCACCTCGCTGCACCAGTCCCCTCCAGGGGTAGCAGCAGGACCAGATTGGGTTAGGGATGTGTGAACACACAGGATTATGGTTCTAAGTCCCCCAATCTGTCCTCACCTGCAGGATTCCCCTTTATCTCCTGGACACCTGACCAACTGGCTGGGGCCCTGCTCTGTGAGGGAAGGGGGTGGGGATGGGCCGGCAGCTGTCTGCCTTCTTTGGCAGCAAGGGGTGGGGGCAGGGAGGGAGAGGAAGCCCCAGGACTGGGCCTGGCAGATGTACCAGCGGAAGCCAGCACGGACACTTTTAATAAAACATAACGAAGCATGGGATCATAAAATATTTCATCTCATTCCAGGCTCCGACGAGGGTGGGGCAGACTGGTTGGGCTGGCAAAGGAGAAAGGTTCACAGGGGTGCGCTCTGAGCCTGGGCTGGGGGACGGGCAGGCACCAGCTGGGGACAGTAGCCCCAGGCCTCCTGTCCAGGGTCAGGGTGGCCTTGCCCCAGGCCTCCCTTCCAAGCTTGGACAGGCACAAGGCAGAGGCTTTTCTCCCAGGGACGGTCCCCTCCTGCGGGTGACTTGGGGCCAGTCACTTGCACA
This sequence comes from Halichoerus grypus, assembly GCF_964656455.1. Classification (NCBI taxonomy): domain Eukaryota; kingdom Metazoa; phylum Chordata; class Mammalia; order Carnivora; family Phocidae; genus Halichoerus; species Halichoerus grypus. The sequence continues at coordinate 174,605,976 of NC_135716.1, forward strand.
TTTGGCCTCAGTTTCCCCACGTGTAGAGTGAAAGGAGGGCTGCACCTAAACAGGAAAGCTCCAGAACCTCCTCCAGCCCCGAAGGTCCCCTCCATCCTCCAAAACACACATTTTCACATTGCCCCCTTCAAAGGAAAGCGTAAGCAGAAGGAGAACCCAGTCTGCAAAACTGGCAAAGCAGGGCTCCTGGCTTGATCTGGGGAAAAGGGCCCCCTCGACTCTCACTTGGACCCACATTCTGGCCTCCCAAAGTGGTGCCAGGGGTACCTCCGTGGGACACTGGGGTTCCAAGGAACCCAGTTTGAAAACCATGACTCTGCCAACTCCTAGCTAACACCTCCCTGCCTCCAAGGCCCAGCTCCTCTCCTGGAACCAGAGCGTGGCCCCTGCGGATCGTGGGCCTCCCCTAGTCACTGCCACTCATCCGCTGGCTCTCCGTGCCAGTATTTACCACAGTCAGTGATTAGGCTTCTCGGGTGTTTGCAGCCCCAGGGCCTGCACAGGGCCAGGACGTAGGAGATGTTCGGTCATCGGGCCGCCCCGACCCTGCACCTCTGCACGTGGTCATCACCATGTCCAGGCCTCGCCCTTCCTCCCCATCACTCCCCGCCTTTCCGTGAAAGTTCCTACTCACGCACGTGCTAGTCGTGCACTGCAGAAGCTAAGCACCAGGAGGTCGGGCTTCGGTTCTACCTTTCTCTATCCTCCCCTCCACCTCCAGTGCCTTGCACCCTGCCCAGAACAGAGTAAGGACCCAGGTTGTCAGACGGATGGATGGACGCTCCAAAGGAAGGAAGGAATGAGTTCTCCCTTCCTGTCCCAAACGGGTTCAGCTCTGCCAGGCCTAACCGGCTCACTCGAATTTCACGATGTCTCTGGTATGAATTCCAACAAGGCTATCAGCTCCTGGAGGGCAATTGTAACCTCTCTCCAGATCCCACAGCATCTGTGCGGGCTTTCATTAGTTCCAGAAACACGTGCTGAAGCCTGCTCTGCCCCAGGACCTGTGCTGGATGCAGGGGGCATGAAGATGAGTCACAAAGGGCCCCCGTGCCCCGTAGTGCTGTGAACACAGTAGGTGCACAGAAAATATTTGTGGAATGAATGAATCAAGCGATGTCCAAGATGATACCTGAGTAATGAACAGGCCTCAGTCCAAAGAAGGAGGTGGGTTTCAGCAGAGGTGGGGAAAGCATGTGCAAAGGCCCCAGGGCAGCTAGGACCACTGTGTCTTCAGTGCTGAGGAGGATGGCAGGAGGATAGAGCTCTCTGTCCAGCTTTATGTCTCCTCAGCGGCTCCCTGCAGGTGGCATCCATCCTCCTCTTCCCCAAACACTGCACAATAGGCTTCTCTGAGGCCGTGCTTTCTGGGAGATGAGGGGTGGGGGGCCAGCTGCAGACCCTCCCACTGCCACACACACACACACACACACACACACACACACACACACACTTCCCTAGTCACCTCCAGGCCCACTGAACACTTGTGTGCTCAGACCCACACACTGAACTAAATATAACCATCACATATGCTTCTTCTGTCTCCTTTCCGAGGGAAATAACATTGTTTAAGTAAAGCCCTTAAAATTTTAAAGAGCTGGGATGTGTGCTCTCTGCGGGAAGCTTTTAGCAGCATGCTTGAAAGAAATAATAATAATAACGAGGCCAGAAACAACAGAGCAGAACCGGGCTGCCACCCCATGCCTGCCAACGTTGGGAGGGGCCAGGCCTGTGGCCTTCCACCGTGGTGCAGCCGTGCGGCCCAGGCCCAGCTCCGGCTGCCGCTGGAGTCCCTGACCCCTGAGGTCCCTGAGCCCCTGAGAGCTGTGTAGGATCAAGATGGGAGGTCTCCAGAGTCTCGGAATCACAAAAGGAAGGGATCTCCGGCAGAGAGCATAGAAAGCAGTTAAAATGTGAGACATTCTGGATTCAAAACAGCACAGCCACTTAGTAGCTGTGTGACCCTGAGCCAGTGGCTTAACCTCTCTGTGTTTCAGTTCCTTCTACGGTAAAATGGAGATCCTAGCGGCGCACACCTCCCAGAAGGTTATTAGGAAGATGGTGCAGGGAGTAGTTAGCAGAAGCAGGAGGTTCCACAGCGCCTGCGCACACAAAGCAAGTGTTCATTACATGGTTCCTATTATTACCACTTTGCAGGTGACGTCCAGAAGACCCAGGCAGAGAGCTTGGACCTGGCCACACATCTCTGTTGACCTCAAGCCCAGGAGTCTTTCCCTGGATCCACATAGCTTAGAGAGGCCGCTTTGTAACCAGGTGCTGTCCCAGGGGGCTGAGCCCAGGTTAACGGGAAGGGGCATCTTTTAAAGAGTCAACCTGGATTGAAATGCCTCTCTCCTTCCAGCCCTGAAGTCCTGTCCCCATAGCTTTGTCCCCTGTCTGTATGCAGCAAAGGGCCCCATGAGGTCTTTTCAGTGGGAAAGGAGGACTTCTTGCTTCCCAGGGTGAGGCCAGCAGGCTCCCTGGGGCCTCTGTGAGTGCCAGTAGGCCTGTGGGTCCAGACCTGGAAAATCTACCTAGTTGCAAGGCTAACCCACCTCTGGCAAATGCACTTGATCTGTCCTCCTGTGTCACCTCCAGCCTCACTTTTTTCCTGCAACACATACCCTTCACCACTGTCTCCCAGACTCTCCCAGATGATCCAGGCCCTTTCCAGCCTATGAGTCTTTGTTCCTACTGTTACATCCTCCTAAAAATCTCTCCATCTCCTTCTTAGCCTGGCAAACTCCTATGCATCCTTCAAGACCCAGTCATGTGTCACCCCTTCCAGTGATATGTAACTTTCCCCCAAACCTCAGGCAGATTAGTTATTCCCTGATCTGCATTCCTGCAAGGACTGGGTAGCTAATTCAATTTTAGAATTTCCAATATTATACCCCAGTTTATTTGTCTGCCTGCCTACCTGCCCCAGGAGACTGTGAACTCCTTAAAGACAGGCACTGGGTCTTACTTATCCCTGCCGTGTCAGCCCTAGCATAGGACCCCACCCAGAGCAATGACCGATGAATGGAACTGAGTTGAGGCCATGTGTACACACCAAGGAAATGAGTAGCCATTGGACCCACCTCGCTGACATTGCCGTTCCTTAGCAAGCTCCACGGGAGGCAGGATGCTGCCCAATTCCCGAAGGTGGGAATTCCAGGGTAATTCAAACATATCTTAAAGGAGACATTTTGGACGTAGATGAGATTCTCCTTCCCAATCCTATTATCCATCATAGAATCTTAGAACTGGAATCGTCCAGACTCACCCCTTTGTGTATGGACCTAAGAGTCGAGGGGTGGGGGGGTAAGCCAGTCATGCAGCAGTTAATGGAGGAGTTGAAATCAGATCCTGGGGCTCGCAAGTCTGAGGCTGGTGCCCCTTCTACCAAACTGGTGTTTTCCATCATGGCTCGTGATGACGTTAGGTGGTAGGAGGAAGCTTTTTTTTTTTTAAGATTTTATTTATTTATTTGACAGAGAGAGAGACAGCGAGAGAGGGAACACAGCAGGGGGAGTGGGAGAGGGAGAAGCAGGCTTCCCGCCGAGGAGGGAGCCCGATGTGGGGCTCGATCCCAGGACCCTGGGATCATGACCTGAGCCGAAGGCAGTCGCTTAATGACTGAGCCACCCAGGTGCCCCGGGAGGAAACTTTTTAAAAAAAATTCAAATAGTTACATATTATCTTACTATGAATTAAGAAAAAAAAATATACTCAGTATAACACACGTATACATGATGTCTTTACATAAGACAAGTCAACAAAGAGGAAATTAATTCAAATTTGATTTTAAGAAAATGATGATGTGAATAATAGTGGGGATGGGACGTAGCTACGTAGGACAAATGTCGTGAAGGGGTAGCCGAAATTTGGCAAGCTCCGCAGGGAGCAGCTCGGAACGGGCTGACCAGAAGACACCAGCACCCAGGGAGATAAGACTCGTGGGTGACAAAGCTACCTCTGAGACCCAAGATCTTACCCCAGAAGCCAGAGGTGGAACCCTGGTGCTAAGATGGAGACCTCACAGCCAGCACAGAGGGAAACCCAGCCTGCAGGACCCAGCCCCTATTCAGCTGGACAACGAGTCCTCATCAAAGCCAATTTGGACAGTCAGGTAGATGGGAAGGCAGCGGAACAAAAGAATGTCACTTCAGCTAACTTGGAAACTGAGACCTGACGGGGCCATTGGTGAAGTTCTTCCCAATGGATGTTCATCCCCAGGGAGCAACCGGTCCTCCTCGGGAGGGTGGTGCGGCCACTGAGCCAGCGGGCGGGGCTGAGACCCACCTGCACCAGGGCCGGGCACGTTGCAGGGCTGGCGGAGGATGGCGGTGTTGCCAGATGGCATGTTGGTGAGGGGCAGGGCACTCTGTCTTGCCTGGAGCACATTAGAGAATGAGCCAGAGAAGAAATTGCCACTGGTATTTGTCACAGCAATTTCAGCAAAGCACCGAATGTGTAAGCATCTCATGAATTTCAACTGGCAGAAGTGGTCCCCATCAAAGTCATTTTGAACAGTCAAGGTAGATGGGAAAAAAAGCCACACAAAGGAAAATCGAGGGGCATAAGGAAAGTCACCTCAGCCAAACGAGAAGCTGTGAGCTGAGGAGGCTGTTGGGGGAAGTTTTCCCAAGAAAGAGTTACGGTCTTGGAAACCGGCTACTCCCTGACTGCCAGTTAACCCGCCCCCCTCCCCCCAGCCAAGAAGATGCCACTAAAAATGGCCGTGGCATTCTCAGCTTTTGGGTGAAGGATAAAAAGCTGGCGGTCCAAAGGACTAACTTACTTGCCGGTCCTCCCCTTCTCCCCCACCTGCGAGGGTGGAAGCAGCCTCCAGGGAGAGAGGCTAGCAGTTGGAGAGCACCTGCCTTTCCACTTGGAAGGAGGCTAGCTTGGAGCCCACTCCTGACTGATGTGGACCAGGCTGCACGTGGTAGGAGCCAGTGGGCATGGCAGGAAAGATGACCTAAATGGATCTAAGGAGAAAGAACCTCTCCGTGGGAAATTGGGTGGAAAATAGACTGGAGGATGACGAATCCGTGTGCCCTGGGGTGGGGTAATCAATCAGCGAGATGGACCAGGGGACAGGGAGGTGGAGGGACACCGAGCAGTCTAGAGCGCAGATGACACATTGCAAAGGTCAACATGATCAGTGAGTGGAGAGTGCAGGCGGGTCCTCTTTGCAAACTGCCATGTGATCCCAAAGTTACCTGCTGCTTCAAGTTCATGTGTTCCTCAAAAGCCGGTTCCACCTTCCTGAGGACCCATGCTCATATGCTACTTTTCCCTCCAGAAAATCTAGCATCAGCACAAGGGTACAAGGGTAGGATTGGGCACAAGGGTAGGCATCGTGTTACTGCTATTGCCATGAATGTAAATAGCAACCCATTACTAGCACCACATGTGGTCCCTTCCCTCCTTACAGCAACTCTGTTGGGTAGGTAGCAGCACCATCCCCATTTTACAGATGGGGAAACTGAGGCTTAGCGAGACGGTGCTAGATCTCTGCTGTTTGCACACCTCACCCTCCTCCCACTCTGTACCCGGGAGACCCCCCTGTATGGGCTTCCCCCTGGGGTTTGGTCAATGGGCAGCACCAGAAAAACACTCAAAGACAAAAGGAGGGTAAAAAAGTTGGGGTATTTCTCCCTCCAGCTCCCCGTCAGCTCCCTGAGGCTCTCTCTGCATGGCCCTCTCCAGTCTCTGGGTGGGAGCAGCCGCCCACTGCTCCGAGCCCAGGGTGGCACCATCCCCTGCTGCCTACCCTAACCCCCATGCAAACCGTCCCCTTAATAAGCCCCCCTCTGAGACTCCCCCGTTGAGCCCGGTGGCTCTTGCTGGCACCTGAATGCTACGGAGGGAAAGAAACCCGTCCCAAAGCCATCGAGCTTACACACCGGGGTGCCGAAACTTGAACCCTACTCTATTTGCCTCCAAAGCCTGCGTCGTTCCATCTGAACTGGGGTTTCTCCACGGCAGGCATTCGCGCCCGCCACCTTCACAGATTGGCCCTATCCGTGTGCCACCTGCTCTGTGGCGTACTTAGCATTTTTCTTTAACTTGGCTCATTTTTTACTTAAATAAGCCATTTTAAAAAGAGAGAGAGAATTTAAATCACTGCCCCAAATGGCAAACCAGCCTCCTTTGCCTTAAACAGAGGGTAACTAAAAGAATTACAATGAAAACAAAACACCGTTTACTACAACTCTCACTCCCTTGGGCTCACTGGTTGACCCACACCCGTTTTTGTTGGAAAGGCAGATTAGCAGGCGACAGACGGCATTAAAGACATGAGATCATCAGCCTGAGGCTTTCTCCTTGGCACCACTGGAAGGACAGGATGAGAAAGAAACAGGGAAAGACCCTCCCTCCCCATTCCTTGTTACCTATGGTCAGTCCTTGGCCCCTCCCGGAGGGGAACATTGCCCACCCCGGACCCACCCTGTCCAGGAGAACTTTCTCTAACGATGAAAATGTCCTGCTTACGTCTGTGCTGTCCAAATCAGGAGACGCATGTGGCTCTTGAGCATTTGACATGTGGCTGGGGTGGACTGCAGAACTGAATTTTGTTTAATTCCGTTAAATAAAAGCTGAGACACTTTGTGTAGTTGTAATGTACATGTCAATCCTAGGCCACGGCCACAGCCACGGCCACGGCCACATAGTGAATAGCACAGCCCTAGACTGTAAGTCCCAGGAGGGCAAGAACTTGCCTATTCATTCTGCTCTGGATTTCTAGAACAGCACAGTGCTTCACCCCCAGGGAGCATTCAATTAACACTGGCTACACCGGTGATGGAATCAGTGAAAGAATGAATGAATGAATGAACGAATGAACTCCGCTGCTTCATGCAACAAGAACTTGCTCTCTCTGCAACTCAGACTGTCCTGGGAACCACTGACTCTTCCCCATTAGGCAACTGGCATCCTTTCCCGGGATGGGGGGGCTTGCCTTTCTCCTCCCACCGGGCTCCTCAGGCGGGCAACTGGGCTTCAGGAATTCGCTTTCCACAGCCTCTCCTCCTCCGAGCTGGGCCCCAGCCCACTCCTCTGCTGCCCCAGCGAACAAAGAAATCTTTGTGATGGGATTGCTTTGGTGGCTCCCCGCCCCCCACCCCACTCCCTCTGCCCCTGCCCGCGACATTAGGTGCTGGGTGACGATGCACATTTTGTCACCTGCGTCTGCAGAACCAGGCACCTGGCCTTGGGCTATTTGTACAGCCCGAACGCCCTCTTGACAACAAGCTGCATGCCCGGGCAGTGAGCACCAGCTCTAGATGAGGATGCCATTCACCCCTGGGTCCCGCCAGCCAGTCTGCCCCCTGCCAGTGCCCCCAAGCCCCCACGCGGTCCCTCCCCACCAGCCCAGCACGATGCCAGGGCAGCCCGTGATGGACGCCTTCCTCTGGGGCAGCACTAGGGAGAGGGGAGGAAGAAATGGCGCTGGGGACATAATGGAGTCGCCAACGACTAGTGACAAACAACTCCATCGGAGGGGCAGGAGTGCCTCTGCAGAAAGAGAAACAAAAGGGCAAAGGGAACAGCTTGGCAAAGGAACAAAAAAACCCAATGGCTCAGCTGCTTCTCTCCCTGGCGACCCCCAAGCTGCTCCTGTGATTTATGAGGCTGGGGGGTCGCTCCCACTGGAGCGCCGCCAAGATTCCCACCCAAGTCTGGGGGACCCTGAGGCCTCCCCACAGAAGGCTCTGAGGGCGGTGGGCCCACCTGACCGAGCCCTGGGATGGCCCCCAGAACGTGGAGGGAGAAGGCCTGTCCCCACATCACGCACAGTGTGTACAGTGACAGAGAGTCCTTCCTCTCTGGCCTCAGTTTCCCCAGCTTAAAATGGGAGGAAGGAGATAGTGCAAATAATTTCTCGGCTCCCTTTTGGCTCTGATGCTCTGTAATTCCAAGCCTGTGGACTCATGTGGGGCTCCACGTGGGGACACCTACAACGTACCCCCTTGGCTGGGCACCGAGGCTCACCAACACTTCTTCCCCTTTGCACTCGGGGATATGGCGGGGAGGCAGACATCGTCATAAGAGTAGTAGCCATTTCTCACACGCCTCCTGTGTGCTGGGCACCGAGCACGTGGTCCCCACACCGTCTGTGATTTACCCTGCCCAGCGGCCCCCACCCCACCAGGCCACCATGCCGAGCTTCGTGCTCTGCTGGAGAAGTCAAGGTTGAGAGCAGTGAAGAGTTCCCTGAGTTCACATGCTGGATGAGTGGTGGAGAGGGCGTCTGAACCCTGGTCAGACCCCGGGGCCCATGCTTCCTGGAGATCTAGAAGCTTCTCCCCAGGAAAAGCTACTCCCATCACACTCGGTTCAGGCCCAAGGTACATGCTCCAGCTGGAACAGCCCCATTCTGGGCCGTGTGATCCTGGCAGGGCCTGGTTTTCTTCCTTGCCAGGTCTGGACACTCCGGGTAAGATGAACCGCCCCTGTTGACAGCATTTCTTCCTTTAGGCCGTTGTCTCTTTGGGCGCCCCAGAATAACCATTTATAACCCAACGGAGGTTCCAAACAGGTTCCAGCTTCAGGTGGCCCAGAAAAACCAACTCATCTTCCTAGAACACTGCTCTGGGAATGTCACTCTTCTCTCTTCAACTGCTCCCCACAGTCCCCAGTCGAATCCAGACCCCTGGCCCTGGGCACACAGGCCTCCGCCAACAACACCAGCCTCATCCCCAGCCTCTCAACAGGCACCGTATGCTCAAGTGAGGTCAGCCTCCTTACTGCCTCCCAACCCCTCACGCACCTAGACAGCACACTGACTCCCTCCTCCAGGCCCTTGTGCAAACTGTTCCCTTGCCTGGGACGCCCTCCTTGCCCATCAAGATGCTCTCAATCCCTCAGAACATTCCTGGGCCACTCCTTTAGCCCCCAAAGATTTATCCATGGTATCCCTGTATTGGCCATTTATTATACACGATCGTTTCTTGTTCTCAAATGAGTCCGTGCCGTGTGGGGTTGCCAACAACCCGAAATTCCTTGAGGGAGGTCTCTGCCAGCCCAGCAGGAGGCTAGGGCAACTGCTCAATTCATGGAAGTGACTGGATCCCCCGACTTGGCTCCCCAGTCAGCCTCCAGGGGAGGGAGAAGAAAAGTGTGAGCCCAGGCGGCCTATCAGAGAGACTCCACCCCGAGGGTCAGGAGGAAGGGAGGGGCCGTGAGTGCGGGCAGGTTACCGGCCAGGTGCTCCCAGGTAGAATTTCATTTGTCTCACGACACTCTCCACTTTCAAAAGACGAAGGAAGCGTGACTGAGAAAGGGAGCGACCAACTCTAGTATACTCCGCTAGGACGGGGCCGTGCTGGGACTTGAACCCAGTTCAGATGGAAAGCCGAGTCCATTAACCCCGGCTAACTGTCCAGAGAGACAATGATTGAGGAAGGATGAGCCTGCCCAGTGTTGTGCTGGCAAAAGTTAACAACCAGCCCTGGGCTGGGGGGAGCTCTGATCTGGAGTGTTGGCCGATTTCCATGGTGTAAATCCCCCACCGCGGTTGGTTTCAAACCACCCAACGGGATCCACTCAGAGTTGGAAAGCGACGTGCCAATCAATGCCTGGGTGGGAATCCAGCCCCTGCCCATTACGAGCCGTGGGACCTTAGGCAAATCACACAGTCTCTCCAAGCCTCGTTCCTCATCTGTCCAATGGAGAGAACATGACCTCCCAAAGCTTCTGGGTTGATTTAATGGAACAAGGTTGGCACAGTCCTGGACACAGGCATGGAAGGTGCTCCAAGCATGTTTCCTTCCTTCCTTCCTTCCTTCCTTGGTTCCTTCTGTCCATTCTTCCCCAAACCCCCACTCATCCCCAGTCAAGGACAGCCCCCCTCCACAAGGAGAAGCCAGAGGGAACAGGAAGCCCTTTGGTCTTCTTACCACATTCGCCTGCTGGCTCATCCCCCAGATGCCAGCCGGGATGCCAGTGTGAGTGATGGTGAGCCGTGCTGGACAATGGGCACATTCTCACACCAGAAAGTGTCTCCAGAGCTGACTGGTCAGGGCCGGGAAACAGGCCCGGGCCTAGTGTCTGGACTGAAACTCAAGCTCTATGGGGGAGGGGGGGTCATCCATTCATTCATCAAACACATCCTGAGGATCTGCCCAGAGCCAGGCCTTGTGCCAAGGCTGGGGTGCAGGGATGCCCACCCTTGAGAGCTCTCAGTTCAGCAGGGAGACCAACCCTTGAGCATCTCCAGCCCCAGAGGAGGGGTCTTCTAACAGAGTATTACCCTGTTGTGCTGCTACCAACACTCTTAGGGGACACCTGAGTCAGTGGGAGGGGGGAGGAGTTATGGAGGGCGGAGAAGTGGGGACAGAAACTGGAGGGAGGTTTATGTGGTCAGGGGCTGTGCTGGCTAAGGGCGGAGGTCTCTTCTCTGAGCCAAGAAAGGGTGGAAGTTGGGGAGGGGGCGGACAAGGTGAAGTTTAAGGCCAGAAACCTCTCAGCAGGCCAAGATTGTGGAGCAGAGAGACAGTGGGCTCTGGTCTCGCCGCTGTGTGACCCGGACACAGCAGCATCCTCACCAATGGACTGGGGATGTGACACCCTTCTGGACAGCAGTGGAAGAGGGAGGAAGGAGCTCACGTCAGCAAAGTGGCTACAACAGCATGCAGCTCACAGAGCATGCTTTTTGGTCAGTTTACCGGCCTGTAAGCTCCTGGGAGTTGGCCTGTCCCATTCCAGACCCCTGTGGGCTGGTGGGGGAGGGATGAAAGGCTGGGCACACAGCCACCAAACCCAGATTCCACTCTAGCCACGTCCCACCCCCGTCTCTTCACCTCCCCATGCCTCAGTTTCCCTGCTCGATGGGCAAGAGAGTAGCTGCCTCTGTGTCTTATGTGAGGGCTTGATGACATGCCAGGTGTAGAAGCCCTTGGTCAGCTCTCGGGGACTACCAACCAGTAGGGACGAGGTCTGGAGCCAGCGTCTGCATCATTTTGATTATCTGAGAGAACAAGAGTGTAGTTCCAGGAGCAGAACTTTGCCAACGGAAAGTTCACCTGTGAATCTAGCCCAAATTCCACGTGCTGTAAACCTTTCCATACGTGTTTCTATAGAAAGTCTCTTCTAAACCAGGACACCCATGTCTGAAAGCCAAAGATGGTTTATGACCTAAACAACCAAGCTTGACTGAGCACCCTCCATGCTTTTTATGGGGAAGATTCACCAGCGAGCAGACCCGGCCAGGGCCCTGCCTTCATGAGGCTTCCCAGGGCAGGGGATAGGAGGTTCACGGCAAGACTGGTTCCATCCCCTCATCTCACCGGGAGAAACAACTTGCATCTACACTCGGTTGTTGGGGAGGAGCACTGCCAATGCCTTAGACCTCCCAGGGAGGTCAGGGGGCAGGTGGTGGGATCAATCAGCCCCAGCTCGCGGACCAGGAGCTGTCCCAGACATTACCGGCAACTCTGAGGCTCATCGTGCCTCGGGAGGGTATCAATGGGGTCCTTGTTTTGCAAACAGCAGAAGCCAACTCTGGACAGCTCAAGCCCCAAAAAAGTAACTAGTGGAACATGGAAGTTTCTGGAACACAAGGACAAGCGGAAGCCCCAGGCGCTGGGAGGACCCACGCAGTTTGAAGTGCAGCAACTCTGGCATAACCACCGTTAATATTGGTCATCAGCAGAGCGAGCAGGACTGAGCGAAGCGTTTTGCATGTAACGACTTGCTCCAGCCTATGAACACCCTGGGGAGTAGGGTACGTCCCATCATTATTAGCCTCAGGAAAACAGAGAAGTGCAGTTTCTTGGGGGCCCCCACTGGCAAGGGGTCCTTTCAGGGGTTCTCAGTCTTCCTCTGCTCTGGATCCAGATCCCAGGGAGAGTGTCCGATGGGCTCCTCTTGAGGTGGCTTACCTAACTGTGCCACCTACCAAGAAGGCAGGCAGTAAGGAGGCGGGTGGGCCTAATATCCAACATAAATCTAGTACGTGGTCGGTGGATGCAGGAATGGCTGGTCGATCAGATTCCTTGCCTGGGGGCCGCAATGTCCTTTCCAGCTCCTTTGGGCTACTACTTTGTGCACCTCCAGCTCCGTGCATGTTGGATTTATTTGCTCTATCCATGAAATCCTGGTTAGGAGGTCTCGGTGATCATGGGCCCCCCCTCTGCTACTGGACCCCACTGAAAGTATAAAGGTGGGTTCTGGGACCTCATCCCCCTGTTCCTTCCCAGGACCTTCATCCTGAAGGCAGACAGCCCTTAGGAAGTGATGCTGTGTGTTTTGCCACCGCTGACATTTGTCATTTAAAACAGAAGGCTTCACATCCTCTAGCAAGTGGTGGAGACTGTTGTATTCCTCCTTCCAGTGATGAAAAAATAGTTTCTCCTCTCCTCTGGGAGCAGCAGTGTCTCTGGATTGCTTCAGACCTGAGTTTGAAACTCCTAGTTGTTGCGCTTAAAAAGAAATCCTGAGCCTCATTCATTATTTAAGAAAGAAAAGAAAAGAAGGAAAAGAGAGAGAGAGAGAGATCCCAGGCCTCTTGTCTTCATCTGCAAAACATGGCTAATGACACTGCCTCACAGATTACTGAGAGCATTTAACGCATAAAGAACATGTAATAGGTGTGCGATAAATAGTAGCTATCCGTAATTGACTCTTGTTTCTCCCAGTTCTCAACCAGACTCTGGGGAGACTGGTCTTGAGTTGAGCAGGTCCCACCACGCACAGTCCCACCTCCAGCTCTTTGCTCAGGCCGGTTTCCCTCCTGGCACATTTTCCTCCTTTGCCCTCAGCTTATTAATGTCCTCTCTTTACTTCAAGGTCTAGCTAAAGTCCTCCCTCCCCTGTGAAGCATCCCCTTGATCCCCCAAGGAATCACTCTTCCCCAAGAACTTCCTGTAGGGGATGTCAATCACTTGGCATCTAGCAAGTGTCAACACATTTCCACCTGGACTGTCATTTGTCTTCTCACGAACGCGCCCAACCTCTCACCCCACTGGGATGAGGATAGAAGTCTCTCTCTTCTCTGACGTGCCCCACCCACATCAGATGCCCATTCATTGTCTTGACAATGAGGAGGGCTTTCAGAGACAACCCCTTCTCGCACCTGGGCAGAAGCACGCACTGGATAATTCTATCTCTGTGAGGGTTTGGAAGGAGTAAAACATCCAGACAAGGAATTGCACACTCTAAGCGGTCCGTGGGGCTGGAGCCAAGGAAGTGCCTGAGTGCCATCGCCACGGGGAGACACCAGGGCACAGAGGGCAAGAGTCAGCCCTCGTCTGCATCTCTGCTCACCACTTACTGATCGGGTGGCCTTGGACAAGTCACTTAACCTCTGTGAGCCTCAGTTCCCTCACCAGCAAAAGAGGGCTAGCTTTACCTTTCAGTGTGGTTGTCAGGATTAAATGAGACAAGAACGACGAAGCAGTGAGAGTTCAATTAGGGTTGGAGATACAGCCCCTTCCTCCCGCTAAGTGAAGAATCAATTTTCCACTAAGCGGTAAACACCGTAAAGGCAGGAACTCCCCCACCATGTTCAAGGTCATGTTCCCAGGGCTTAGCACTGTGCTTGGTCTGGAGATGTTGCAGAGGTGGGTAGGGTGGGAAGCCAGGTTAGACACCTACAGGGATCCCAGGACACCCAGTTAACAGAACTAACCAGTTTCTTCTTTGTTCGGCTCTTTATTTGGCTTCCGCCTTCCAAGTTAGGACTGCTATAATCCAGAAACCTGAGGAAGTCACTTCAACTGCCTCAGTTGTGCGTGAGACAGATGTTCTGGAAAGCTGGGGTAGCCAGGCCAATCTAAGGCATCACTGGTAGCCTGCCTGCCCCTGCCCTAGGGATTCTCTGAGCCCCATAGAGGGAACACTGGAAGGAAAGAGAGCGCTTGGGGCTGGGCCAGGCAGGGAGCTGGAAGGAGCCAGTACTCCTGTCACTAACCAATCGTAAAACTCTGAGCCTCAGTTTCCTAGTCTGTGAAAAGAGGAGCTTAAGCCCATCTTGCAGCTGCATGAGGCCTGGGAAGCGGCCAGCACGTGCATGACACACTGCAGCTGATCCACACAATCGGGGCTATTGAGAAACCAGAATCCCTGCCAGATATTAGGAAAGAAGCAATCTCAGACTGTTTCAGGAGACTTGTGTGTAAGGATCGTTCGTAGTGGAGTCTCATCACCCGCAGGAACCCAGGCAGCTCTCCTTTTGTGCCTGCCATCTTGCCCAAGGCATTAGGATTTTGGGGGAGGGTGATCATCAGTTCCTACTCTAAAAGGGTCCTCCTGCTAAAAAGTAGTTTCGGAACCACTGAATAAGTGATCGCGGAGGTCGCTTCCAGCTCGAACATTCTCTGCACTTAAAAAGCAAAAACTAGTTCAACCTCTCAGGAAAAACTCGAGTTTGCGGCTGGGGTGGGAAAGGGGTGGGGTTTAGGGCTGGGGGTGTGGCCAGGCTGGGGGCAGGGCGGCTGGGGGAGCAGGGGCGGAGCAACTGGCTCTGGGCTCGGCCCATCGCTGCGCGGCGCGGCGCCGGGAGAGGTGGGGGGTGGGGATGGAGGGGCGGTGAGAAGGAACCCAGCGGAGCTCGAACCCCCGCCCCGCGCCCTGGGCGTGGGGTGGGGGTGGGGAGGAAGGATAAATACTTAAAAGTCGGCACAGCAGCTCGGGAGCGCACAGCCCCCGCAGTCTCAGTGCTGCGGCAGCCTCGGCCCGGCGGAGCCAGCCCTCCCTCCCACCCACCTGCTGACACGCGGCTGCGGAGAGGGAACTGCCAGGGCCACTGGCTGGGGCCTTTGGCTCGCCCTAACCGGGCTTGCCCCCCCACTACTCTTCGCCGAGAATTTCCCGTGGCCAAAGGAGGCAGGGCCAAGAACCACTCTCTCCCCTACCTCTACCCTCCCCCCCACCCCCAAGCCGGTGCCCTCTCTTCCGGGCCACTGCACAGGCTCAACTGCAGGAAGGACTTGCTTCCCAGAAGTGCCCAGGCAGGGGAATCTGGGGCCCGAAGACTTGAAAACGCCTCAGGGCGCTCCTGGGTGATCTGGCAAAAGAGAGAAATGTGGGTTTCTCCACTGCAGAGTCAGATACTGGGGAGGGTGAGTTAGGGGCAGAAACTTATGGCCCAGCCAATCCTGTGTGCAGCGGAGTCCTTTCTCCCAATGCACAGACCCACCTCTCCAAAGTTGAGCCCCTTTGTCTGCGACCCTTAGGGGCACAACAGGCGAGGGCATGAGAGCCATGCCTCTACTTAGTAGTGATCGCCATCGCCCCCCTCCCCCCTCCCGCCAACTGGCAGGCATGTTTCGGAATGCCTGCCCTGGATTCTACCCTCTCCTCCCTCCCAGGCAGCTCCTGGCAGGTGGCCCGGCTAAGCCAACTGCCAGGTGCACAGCTCTTGGTCATATCCTGGAAGGGCGCCCTCCTCCGGCAAGCCGGCCTCTGGCATCTCCTGCTGACCCTTTTCGTACTCCCGCCCCCTCGTGAGCACAGACTTGGAAGGGGGAAGGAGGGACCCCACCCTCAAGCACTCTCTCTTCCTCTGCGGAGAAGAGGGCCCCCCGGTGGCTCAGAACCCCTGCCTCCGCCCCAGGCTCGGAAAGTTTCCCCTCCGTGATCCGGGTCGGCGCTCTTTCTTCACCCTGGGCAGAGGAGCTCAAGGCCACGCCGGCTCCCCCGGCCCAAACACGCTCACCCCAGGCGCCGGAGCCCGAGCTCCCCGCCCCCGCCGCCTGCAGGGGCGGGCAGGAGGGGCGGAGGCGCCGGGACGCCGGGTCAGCTCTCCGCAGCCCTGCAGCCCAAAGAACGCCGCTTGCGGGCTCCGGGGAGAGCTCTCAGGGTGGGGTCCTGACCGAGCCGGGTTTCCCAGCGTAGCTTTAACCGTCAGTCGCCAACCCCACCGCGTCTGTTCTGCACGTTCTGGGGGTGGGGGGAGGGTGCTCCCCTCCTGCCCCCAACTCCCAATCCTTTCTCCCTGCAGTGTCCAGGTGAGGGCTCCAGGGCCTTTCAACAAAGCCCGGTGCCCAGCCCTGGAACCCGGACCCCTCTCCCAGATAATCTTTCCCTCTAGAGGCATCCGACGGAGGGAGCCCTCACCCCAAAGTTGGGGGAGATTCTGATCCACTTTGGAAAGTCTCTTGCTCCAAGGGACGAAGTATGGGGCTGACATTTCTTCTGGGTTACACAACCCCTCCCCCGCCCTCTGCCAGCAAGACCACCATTTAGGCTCAAATTCTGCAGCGTCTCCCATCTGCAGACCCGGCACTCTCCAAGGACCCCCGGGCGGGGTTATTTCAGGGAGGCACCCCTTCCTGGCAGGCACTCTCAGAGCCTGGTGAGGCATCTCCCGGTAGGGCAAGGCAAACGCCAGGACAGAGTTGACCCCCTACCTTCATCACTCAGTTGGGCTAGGGGCTGAGATCGTACTGGCCACAATGTCTACTTTTTGGCACCCTCGTCACGGCGGAGCCAGGCTGTGACTCCAGAGGGGCTGGTTCTAGGCACCCAGGGTTGGCACTAGACTCAGCGGGGAATCGCGGACAAGGACCCTCTGGTCTCCGCGCCCTTGGCTCTATGCTGGTCCCGCCTGGGTCCCGCTGGGCTCGTAGCCCAGGTGTGGGCTCACTGCCCGAAAGGTGCCTGGGTCGCCAGGATAAGCTCCGGCACCATTTAAGGCCCACCAGGCGGCGGCGCCGGTCGCGAGGCACCGAGGCGGCGGGGAGCCCTGGACCCTGGAGCTGCGGAGCCACCGATCGCTTGCTCTGGGGACCCTGCTCAGCTTCCACCTCCTGCCAGCTGGTTCAGCCTGGCTGGGACCAAGTCCATGCGGGACACACACACGGCTGCTCACACCTCCTCTGTCCCCAGACACATCCATACCTCCCTCTACACTAAAACCACACGCTCCATCGCACGCACACACACTCCCGGCCCACGAAGCAACACAACCCCCACACCCCAGATCCACACACACTCCTGCCCAAGTGTCACATTCCCCCCTCCTATGCACACACACTCCCCCCACACAGCAATAGTCATCCGCTGCCACACACCCCTAAAGAGACCCGCACACTTGGGACCCGCGAGAAACGCCACACCTCACATACTCCCCACCCTTCAACACGCTCACACATACAATGACACAAGCTCTCACACTTCACACCTCACCGAGAAGCGGGCACCCGCTCACGCCCCCAAACACTCTGGCTCACTCTTTCTCACACGCACACCTTCTCCGTGGAACTGACAGACACTCAAACACCCCATCTGCACACTCACATCTCTAAATACACTTCCGCACCCTCTGCGCACACAGCTCCTTCCCGGACACCCTCAACCCGTAGACGCAACAAAGCCACACGCTCGTACACACACGCACACACGCATACACACACACACACACGCACAGACCCGCGAGCGCTCTCTCCGGAGGAGACCTCCTCCCTCCGTCGCCGAGCCGAGCGACTGCGCGGACCCCCACGCCAGGACCCGTGCTCGCACCCCGAGCCTCTCCGGGACGCCCCGGGCCCGCGCCCTCCCCCCGGCGGCCCGCCCCCCGCGCGCGTCCCCCACCCGGGCTCCGGCCGGGCGCCCGCGCACTCACCGCGCGCCAGGTCCAGGATCGCGGCGAGCAGCAGGCAGACGCAGCCGCGGACGCTCGGGGCGGCTCGCATGGTGCCCGGGAGCTGGCGGCGGTGGCGGGGCGGAGGCGGTGGCGGAGGCGGCGGGTCCCCTCGCCATGGGCTCAGGCGCGCTCCTGCCTCCGGCCGCCGGCCGAGACGGTGGCGGGCAGCGCCGGGCGCCGTGGGGGCGCCCCCATGCCGCCCGCGGCCGGGCCGCCGGGGCGCCGGGCTCGACTCGGCTCGGGCTCCGCGGGGCGCTGCGACCCTGCGCTCCGGCCGTGCTCCGGGCGCGCCGCGGCTCCCGGCTCCCCGGCTGCGCGCGGCGCCCACCGCGGCCCGGAGTCGGATCGGCGGCAGCGCCGGAGTTTGGAGCCGAACCGCGCTCTCTGTGCCTCGCGCTCGCCTCTCCCGGCCGCGCGAGCGCCCCCCTCCCCGCGCTCTCCCTCCGCCCCTCCCCCTCTCCCCGCCCCCCGCCCTCCCGCCCTCCCCTCGCCGCGCTCTCCGCTGTATAATACAGACTTTTCTTTAATCCTTTCTGGGCTGTTCGGCTCTCGTCCGCTAAGCCGATTTATTGCAGGGAGAAGGAGAGCTCACCCCCTCCCGGCCCCCCTCCCCCTCCTCCCTGCCTCCCACCCCTTCTCCTTACCCCAGGTTCCCCTCCTCACAACTCTCCCTGTCCTTAGCTTCACCACCCACCCCCAGCTGACCGAGCACCCCTGTCCCCCAGAAGCCAGCTCCGTCTGATCCCCCTCCACCTAATCCCTTCCCTGGGGTCACACCCCCCACCCCCAGCCTGTTGGAGGGAGGCAGCCTCCCTTGTGAGCAAGCGATGCCTTCCGTGGAGCGGAGCAGGCAGGGTGTGGCCCCCAGAACTGGCCTTGCACCTCTTAATGCTCTTAGTGGGAAGGATTAGGGGCATCAGTCTTCTGAAACTTCCCAAATTATGGATGGCTTCCCCCAGGTACCGACAAAAATGTTACGTTTTGTCCTTTCTTCCAAGAACAGCCACATTCTTGAATCCAGCCAGGAATGGTTAAGGAACTGGTTGTTTCCTCCTGGCAGAGACCACATTTTCACCTTTTTGGCAGGCCTGACACTTTTTCCCCAGGCCTGAGGAGTGAGGTTTGGGACTTGTATCTCATTATACACACACACACACACACCACACACACACACACACACACACACACACCATTGCGCCTCAGGCCTGGCTGTGAGCCTTGAGGTCCCGTGGGAGGGGAGAGGTACTCCAGCCCTTGGGGTGGGCTGGGGGTGGGAGGAGGTTAGATGGGGTTCAGAGCATGGAACTTCACACCTGGCAGGGAATCCCCCACCTCCCCCCTGCCGGCAAGCTGATGCCCAGAAAGACCATCACAGCCAGGGGCAGCACTGGGCTCAGAATCCAGGCCTCTGGGCTCTTGACCCAGTGTTCTTTCTAGGACATTCTATTGAGAAATCCCAGCTTCCTTCTCTGTGGAGAATTTCCAGCAATGTCAGATTGCTGCCTAAGGGCTTTTGCCCTGTTTACCTGGATGGGCAATGGGTATGTAGCCAGTTGCCTCTCCAGCAGCCCTTTCAGGGGGTGCAGGGAGTGAGATAGGTGGTTGCTAAGCTGTCTCTTGGCCAGTCTTGTGCAGAGATACCCCATGGCAGGGAGCTGCTCCCTCCATCTGCCCTCTGGAAGCCTCACAACAGGGCTTCCCAAGGCAGCCTTGCTGCAGCTCACGCCCACCGGCCCAGGGGAAGGAGCGATTTGCATTTATGAAGATCTGAAAGCATATGTTCACCTGACAGGCTTTAGAATGATCCTCTCAGTAAAATAATAATAATGATCGTAATAAACCCTTATAAATAGGTGTTTGATTACAGTTTGTCCCTACGTGGGTATTTTTTTTTTTTTTTTTGAATCAGACTAATTGGCTGCCAGGCTGATTGGGCCGGATGTGGCTCCAGTGTTAAAGTCTTAGGCCCCTTCTTCCTTTGGCTCCTGTTCTTTGCTCCACTTTGCCCCCACCCACCCAGGTCTCTCCTTCTCCAAGTTGCTGACGGTTAGCTTGAGGTCACCTCTCCCCCACACCCTCCCTTTGGGCTGACCCAGCCACGTCATGGGGCACAGTCCCTGACTACTTTCTCCCTACCCCTCCACCTCCCCACCTCTGGCCAAGAAAAGGGCCAGCAGAACTCAATCCATCACAGGTGCTAAGCCCTCCATGGAAGAGCCTTCCCGGCTGGGGAGCAGTGGTGAGCTGGGAGGACCCTCACGTTGGCATGCTGGTCTGAGTTCTGCCGGCAAATATCAGGCATCACTGTGTGGGCATTCCTACTCTGCTGGCCCAGCTGCCAATCAGAGAGCTGCCAGGCAGGTGGATAGGCAATGCCAG
This sequence comes from Halichoerus grypus, assembly GCF_964656455.1. Classification (NCBI taxonomy): domain Eukaryota; kingdom Metazoa; phylum Chordata; class Mammalia; order Carnivora; family Phocidae; genus Halichoerus; species Halichoerus grypus. The sequence goes on from NC_135716.1 coordinate 174,625,936, forward strand.
GTGAATGCCTGCATGGGCGAGGCTTCCTGTCTGCACTACTGCAGCCCAGCCATTAGAGAGGAAGTCCAGGCATGGATGGGATGTCAGCCCCTCCGCCCCCCCCGCCCCCGCCCCCGCCCCCGTCATGCCTCCTCCCAGCCTTGGTCAGTACCAGCTGGGAGAGAAATCCTCAGGGAGCAGCAGGAAGGGGCTCTAAAGTCGCTAGCAAGGAGGAAGGGAGCCCGATAGCCAAGGGAGGGTTGCCTCCTAGGGCCAAGGTTTGGGCCAGGACAGGGTGGGGGAGATCTCCATGAACCCTCCTTCAGCACCAGACTTCCAAATCATCCCCACTCTCTTGTAACATCACCCTGTATTATAATTGTAAGTCTTCCTGGCCAGTGCCTGGCACATAGCAGGCCCAGAATAAATATTTGTTGGATGGAGGGATGGATGGATGGATGGAGACAGGTGACTTTGTCCTATCCACTCCATTCCTCAGCTCTTTGGGCACGAGGCTGGCACCTAGCCTAGCAGGCATCCTGTGGCAGTGAATCTTTTCAAAGAACCAACAGCCCCCTGGATGGTGTGTTCAGAGAGAGGGCATCCTGCCCAGGTGCACAGTTGGTTTTCCCAAAGGCGCAGGGTGGCAAAGTGTGTGTTTATTACCCTATGGTAATTGTTCGTCATAATACCGCTACCTCTGCACACCATCTCCTGGGGAAGCCCACTCCTCCAGCTCCTGTTTCATAAGCACAGCTTCAGTGCCTTTCCTTTTGCCTCAGAGAAAGGCATATCCGAAGCACTGGGAGGCACAGTAGGCAGAGGGCACAGGGGACTTAGCCAAAGGAGAGGTCACCCGGGGCAGCCACAGGCTTTTAACTTGCTTACTGTCCCTCTGTTCCTAACTCCCAGTGGATTGGCTACCAGGGGGGGCCTCCACTTTGCAGTCCCAGCACTCAGACCCATGGGTCCCGGCGGGACATGCCTCCTCCCTGGGCGTGGGGCGGAGGAGGAGCCCCGGACCTCCTGGCAGCCAGAGTTGTGGCTGTCTGCCCCCACCTCCCTCGGTCCATGGTTACTGAGCTAGGCTCTCCCAACAGAGGGCACCACAGCACAAAGCAAATTCCTCTTCTCCGGACCCTAGGGAACACCCCCAGAGGTCAAAGACACCCCTCTGTGACCTCTGGCATGTTTATTTCCAGGAGAGGGGAGGAATATGGCATATCATTACCTCCCTCAGCCTGACTTCCAAGGGGATGGGCTCTGCTGGTTTGGGGGACACCCTATGGCTTTTGATACAAATAGTGAGAGTGGTAAGTATTTATGTGAGGGTCTCTCTTACTCAGGCACCGTTACAGTAACCAATGAGTATAAAACTCTGCACAGTAACATACGAGGTGGCTACTGTCCTTATTTGTATTCTACAGATGAGGAACCTGAGGTACAGGCGGGCTAAGGAACTTGTCCCCTACAACACACTCATTCTAGAGCCAGATTGGAACCCAGGGAGAGGCCAGAGCTCTGAAAAGCCTTTCTGGGCCAAGCTGCATACATGCGCGCAGGACAGGCACCCGGGACAGGTGCATGAGACAGGCGCAGGGGACAGGCGCATGGGACCTGTGCAGGTGCACATGCGCATCCCCCCCCCCCTCCGCCCCTCCAGCCAGGACTTGGTTGGGAAATGAGATAAAAAAACAAAACTCGCCCAAGCCTGGCGTGTTCCACCTCCCTCATCCCTTGTAAGAGCCCTCTGTGGCGGCTTTATTTATGCCCAATGTACAGATAAGTAAACTGAGTCTCAGAAGTGAAAAGAATGACTCGAAGTGGCCAAGGTAGAGGGATGCTGGATTCTGGGGCCAGGGATCTAGTGGGGGCTTTCCCCAGGCTCCACCCCAAGATCCACACATTCTCTCTCTCTTCCCCTGCCCACCCCTTGCCTCTCCCCACCACACACTCATGCAGTCCTCCGGCTCCTTCCTACCTTGCCCTCTGCCACTCCGTGCTGGGAATTAAACATCCATCAGGCTGCATCTCAGACAGAACCGAGTTTTTTATTGTTTGTTTAAATTAAACACGACTGAAAGTGACGCCTTGACACTGGTGACCCAAATCGATACGGAGTTGGCCGCTTGGAATTAAGTCCACCGCTGCGTCCTTAATGGACCTCAGCCCCACCTGAACTCTCAAGCTCCTCCTCCAGCAGGCCTTCCCATGGAGGACCCCAGTGCGTTTCCGTGGGGAATCTGATGCTATGGGCTGCTGAATGCGCTGCAGCAACGCAAGCCCAGAGACAGGAGCCCGGCCAGGTGAAGGAGCAAGGACAGGAAATGCAGCCCCAGGGACCCGCTCAGGCAGAGAGAAGCAGGCCAACACTGGGTCCCCCAACCGTTTGTTCTGCAAGTTTGCAATAAACATTTCTTGAAATGCTGCATATTAGGTCCCCCCGCCCCAACTTCTTGGAGATTTACAATTCACATGAGCATATTAAAGGCTATGAGAAATCCTGCAGAGCTTTTCAGTTTTATTTCCTTGAAACCCAAACTGTTCGGCCTCAGAATTCTCTTTGCATAAATACCTATTAACATCTCATAAGCAAGAGTTGTGGAAATCATGGGATGGATGGGAGATGCTGCTCTGGCCCTGGACAAGCCTCCTGGATTACCCTAGTAATAGTAGTAGCAGCGATCATAATCATAATCACAATCATAATCATGATCATACGAAGAACAACAACCACTGCCAACTGATGGCATTCATTGAGGGCTTACTAAGTGCCAGGCTTTGTTCGAAGTGTTTTGCCTGAACTAATTTACTGAACCTTGTCCATAACCCTAGGAGCAGGTTCTGTTTTGAACCCCAATAGAATAAGACAAAGAAACAGAGGCACAGAAGTGAAGCTCCTTGTCTAAGGTTGCATTGCTTTTACGTATTTCTGGGACTATAACCAACATGAGGATGAGAACCACAGCTGATTCATCTCTGCATTACACTCAAGAAGGTGTTGGATAGATAGATGGAAAGGAGGAAGAATGGATGAATGGAAAGATGGATGGGTGAGAGAATGGATGGTTGGATGGATGGATGGATGGATGGATGGATGGATGGATGGAAGAATTATTGAGTAGATAAATGGATGGGTGAATGGGTGGGTGGATGGGTAGATGGTGGATGGATGGATGGATGATGGTGGGTGGGTGTGTAGACAGATGAATTAGAGAAAGGACTGATGGGTGGATGAGCACATGGATGGAGGAGTGGATAGATGAATCAAGATTAGAAAGAATCAGCAAGATTTGACTTTTTCCTGTGTCATTGAATTTGCTAAGTATGAGAGACCCAGACTAACAGATATTAGTAATAGTTAGAAGGTGCCAACAGAGGTAGTCAGGCACAGTGGCTAGAAGCATGGGCTCTAAAGTTGGCCTGCCTAGACCCAAATCTCAGCTTTAACATTCAAGAAGATGACTGTTGAATGGATATGAGGAAGGAAAAAGGAGGGGAGAAAGAGGGATGGATGGAGGGAGGGAAGGAAGGAAGGAAAGAAGGGAGAAAGGGGGATGCAGGGAGGGAATGATGGAGGGAAGGAGGAAAGGAAGGATGGAGGGATGGAGGGAAGGAAGAAGGGAGGAAGGGACAGAAGGAAGGAGGGAGGGAAGGAGGAAAGAGAGGAGGAATTGCTGTAAGAACTCGAACACATTATTTAACCTCCCTGTGCCTTGATTTCTGCCTCTATAAAATGGGGATGGGGATGACAATGCTTTAAATGGTGTAAGCATTCAATAAATATTAGCTATAACAATGATCACCCACAGAGGCAGCCGCACAATGCTATAATTACCCCCACGCCTCGGTTCCTTCTTTTCATCCTTAGCTTCCTGCACTCTGCATCAGAGAAGGATGGATGAAGACTCCAGGGTCAAGATCTCAAGGGACTCAGCCTACCGTTGCAATGACCATGAACCAAAGGAAAAGGTCAGTGAGAGCTGGATGCACAATTCACTTCTCTTCTATGACATTCTACAGCATCAGTCAGTATATTCCTGCCTTTGGACTCTTGACTCCTCGCTGTCAAGTTGGACACGGGATCTTCTGAGGTCACCCTTAAAGCAGCCCCTTTGCTCTTTTCCTGCCAAACTGCAATACCACCCGTAGACAACAGGTGGCGCCATCTAATATGGGATTTGTTCTATTTTTACAACCTTTAAGTTGGAGGGCCTATATTTTGTAAAACGACTCAGCTTCCCATTTCACCAATTTGCTAAGCTTTAATGTAATCACAGTGAGGCACACTGTCAGAGAACACACTCACTTAAACTCTCTAGTTAGTCATAACTGTGTGATGGGTCCATAGTACTACAGATGAGGAAATTGAGACCCAAAGTAAGATTGTCAGCTCCCTGCATTCTCCCTGTTGGAGATGCGTGTGGTCTGTACTACACAGTGAAGTAGTGTCTCTCCAGGTGATTCACTTGTGTGTCTTGTCTTCCCAGATCATAACATAAGCATTTCACTTTGCCCCTTGGCACCTCCAATGCTACCCTGCTCAGGCCTAGGTCACATGGTTCTCAAGGGGCCGGGAAGCAAAGAAGGAAGGTCCAGTTAGCCAGACTAGTCCTTCAGCTGGGAGTACAAAGGTATTTTAACGAAAGTGCTCTGGTGAATTACAAAGCCATCTGATAAAAACTGATGACTTTCCTCTTCTCCTCATCAGCCTGCTTTCTGTCTTGAGTTTCTAGGTCCCTAAACCTTTGAGAAAATCCCGATTTGGTGTATAGTATAGAAAGCCAATTTCATTTCTCTGGGTTTCAGAGTCCGCATTTGTAAGCCGGGCTCACTCCCCCAGGTTCCTGACAGAGGATGTCTTACCTGGACACAAACCCACCTCCACCTTCCTTCTTCACCTCTCCCTTCCTGTGCCTTTGATGGATCAGAGACCGGGCACTGAGCTAGGACATGGGAGACTGGCTTTCTGGAGGAGGTGACCCCTGAAGCTTTGGAGGATAGCTAAGAGTTAGAGAAAAACGTTTGAAGCAGAGCCACGTGCGCATAGCTGTCCAGACACCCAGTGGAGCTTGCCTCCCACGGAGCAGCAGGTGATCTAAGAAAGCTGGGACCAGGGGCGTGTGGGGAAGAGGAGCTCTGAGGTTAGGCAGGGTCTTTGCAGATCACAGAAGCCCATGCAGGCCAAGGGATAGCAAAGGAACAATGAAACCTGCTCTAAAAACCTGCATTGAACAAAATGACCTGATTACATCTGCCCATTTTGAGATTCTGTGACTCTTGACAGTTGATCTCTCTACATTGACCAATCCCTTCCCAGCCCCCAGAGGGTACTTTCTCATCATCTCATCTACATCTCTGCAGAGATGCCCTTCTCCTTCCTCCCTGCCTCTCCCCTCAAGTCCTGACCAAGGAAACAATCCCACGAAACCCCCAGCCCACTCGCTGGTCACCTGACTCGGTCTCCCCTCCCTGCCTTCCTGTGCTGCCTGTCTTCTGCCCGTGCCCAGCCTCCTGTCCTCCCCTTTCCATTTACCCTGGCAATAGGGTGACCCTACAAAGAGGCAGCTGGTAAATCCGGCTGGAGTATTTCCCTAGAATTGGAGAACACTGGAAAGCACAAATGGAAAGCCCCCTCAACCCTCAAAGCTATCTGTCCCTTAAAAAAGAACGTTAATGGCTAACAGACCATGGGAAACACATGAAGATACAGATACGCAAGGACACAATCTGTGCCCTTGAGGAGCTCCAGTGGGCAGGGGCTGGTTTGCGGCTAAGACACCTGAAAGCCAAAGTCAGGGCCGCCCACCCTGTATCTGCTCACCAGGCCTCTTTGCCATTAGAGTCGTGCACCCATCGGTCGGCTCCTCTTCCCCAGCTTCTTCCTTCCCAGATGGCTACCTGTCCCCTGTCTCCTGCTGTGCCCCCAGGCCTCACCCCATGCAGGCTCCACTAAAAGAAAGACAGCTGAATCTCCTCAGAATGGACCTCCGCATCGTTGCCCGAACTTTATCCTGCATGTAAAGCATGACCCCCATCTCTCCACTCCCCAGCTCACTGGGCACACCAAGGGCTACTGGCTGGTTGGGACAGCCCCCTTAAAATCCTTCACTGGCTCCCCATGGCCTGCAGAGTAAAGCCAACACCCCTGGAAGAGCTTACAGGGTCTTTGTCTCCACTCTGCGCCCGACTCTGCAATTCTTAGTGCTCATTACACTCTTAACTCTAGGCCTTTATACATGCTATTCCCTCTGCCGAAAACACCCTTCCCCCCTTTCCTCCTCCCCACCCCCATCTCCCCCATCCCCCTTACCCTGTCCCCCTGTACCCACACACACCCTGTAGGCGGGCTAACTCCCACTCATGCCCCAAGGCTCAGCTCTAGCGGCCACTAGCTCCGAGAGTCTGTGTTAGGTGACTTCTCTGTGCTCCGCCCAGAGAATTCAGAGTATGGTGGCAAGAGGTGTGAAGTACAAGGGGAGGGAGGGAAGCAAGGTGGGAGGGGGCCAGAAGTCTAACTCTAGAGCAAGGCTCAGCATCAGTAATCACAACAGAGTCAAGGTACCCTTGGAAGGTCAGGACGGCCACAAAAGATGGTCCAGAACAACACCTTTCTTTCTTTTTTTTAAGTCCGGTTTTTTGCTTGTCTCTTTTCTTTTCCTTTGTTCATTCATTTTGTTTCTTTTTTTAAAAATTTTTTATTGTTATGTTAATCACCAGAACAATACCTTTCTTAACTAGGACTACCTTGAGTGGCCTGCCAGCAAAGATGCTCGTCCTCACTCCAAGGTATTTAGATCACTGAGGGCTCCTGACATCTTCCTTGAAAAGAAAAACATGGTACCTGGTAAACATTGGGTTTAGGAGAACAGAAGGCTGGAGGCTGGTTCTCAGGGAGCGAGGTTCGAGGGTGCATGTGAAGGGGTTTGTGCTGAGGGACCCACATTCCCCTTGAGGTGGTACCGTCTCCTCTGGCAGGACCAGCTCCGTTCCAGGGGGGCTTGAGGGTGTCCCGGGAGCCTGGGGACCAGTTGTCTTCCCCGTTCCTGCTTCCAAGTCCAAAGCTTACTTACCAAGATAACTAAATTCCACCTGTCTCCAGCTGCCCCTTTGCAATGTCAGGAGGGACAGGAACCTCCCCCCACCGAGAGCTGCTCCTCACGGCTGTTCGATAAGCCCCATATTTCACACCCTTAGTGGCTGCATTTCAGCGGTGGGTGAAGTGGTTTTATTTTTATCACGCAAGCAGGCATATAAATATGTACGAGGAGCTCAGAAGCACTTTACGGCCTCTGTGGAAGGCAGGGCTCAATGTGAGTGTGAGGGAGCATGGCAATTAGTTCAACCCGGGCACGGGCCCTGCCAGGTCTCAAAGGCCATGCCCCCACCCCTCCCTCACCCCCCAGCACCACTGGCTCCACTCTCCCTGGAGAGGCGGCTGCTCTCATCAGCTCCTAGAACAGGGTGGTGCCTTGGCAAACTTTCCAGAACAACAAAAAGAAGAAGAAGAAGAAAAAAAGGCAGGCTCTGGGTTTCCACCTTAACTCTGCCACTTCCCGGCTGCGCGACCTTGGACGAGGCCTTTCCGTCCTCTGGGGCTCAGCGCCTACATCTATAGAATGGGGTTAATATGCCTCCGCTGTCAGCCTCCCAGGTCTTTATAAAAGAACAAATATGATGAAGAATTGGAAATGGCCTCTGAGAACTGTAATATACAACCGTAAGAGGCTTATCATTATTCCTCCCCAGCCGTTCATTTGCAGCAGATGAGTGGAAGTACAAGACGGGCGTCGGGTAATGCAGACAGTGCAGGCCGGGGGGCTCCAGGCAGCCTTGCCCATCGTGGAGAGGAGGAAGGAGGGGACACTGCCTGACCTCCTGCTCCAGGCCTGGCGACGTTACACATATTATTGAGTTTGAATTGGACAGCAACGCTGTGGTGGGTGGGGCCGTCGCTACTCCCACTCGCTGACGAGGAGGCTGGAGTCAGAGAGGTTAAGGAACATGTGCACCATGTCAGGAGGCCAGCGAGGGAGCCGGGAAGCTGGGCATGAACGCAGGTCAGTGTGGCCACAGGGCATTGCGGTCTCTGGGTCAACCACCTGCCACTAGAGATGGGCCAGGGGGCGTGGCAACCTGTGGTGTGGCCCTCAGAACAGCCTCGCCACGGGGACCCTGGGCGAAGAGCAAGCGTGTAGTCCGGAAGAGTGCCCGTGAGGCTGGGACCTCCCAGCCACTGTGAGGCCGTGAAACCGGGTCTGGATTTGATCACCAGAGAGAGGATGGCTTTCATCGGCCAGGCCCCCAGAGTCAGAGAGAAAAACCGAAGGCTTTGGTGGGGATGTGCCCCAGGGTAAGAAGAAGGCTTTTAGAGAAGTTACAGCTCTCTGATGGCCAAGGTCCGGGTTGGGAGAGGGGGAGGGTGGTCAAAGGATGCTGAGCTCTGGCCTTTCGTCTCTGGAACTCACATCCCAGCATGGAAGATCCAGAGGGGAAGCAGGCTGCTCCCTTCTCAGGGGCTAGGTCATCCCTAAGGCCGACCAGAGGGCCAGGGGTCCAGGGCTGGGCACGTGTTGTCTTCCTCTCCCCAGAGGGCTCACTGAGCCCTGGCCCCCTGGGTAGGGAGGCTTAGCAGCTGATGAGGAAACCTTCCCTGACTGTATTTTGTTTTTGTTTTTAAAGATTTATTTATTTGTTTGAGAGAGAGAGAGAACGTGCGAGCATGGGGAGGTGCAGAGGGAGAGGGAGACTCTCAAGCAGACTCACCCCTGAGCAGTGAGCCCGATGTGGGGCTTGATTCCAGGACCCTGAGATCATGACCTGAGCCAAAATCAAGAGTCAGACGCTCAACTGACTGAGCCACCCAGGCGCCCCCTGCCGACTGTATTTTGAAGGTCCAGCGGAGGCGAAGCCCACGAGTGCAAGTACCAAGTTTAAGGGTACAGAGGCCAGGTTGGGTTTGATAAGGAGGTTGCCCAGGGCCACAGACATCAGTGTACCAGTAGGGAGAGCCCCAGGCACCACAGGGAAGGCAGAGGCCCTCCTCCGAGGCAGGGGGTGGTCTGCGGGACGAGGGGAGCCATGGCAGTGAGAAGGATACCGGGGAACGGCCAGGCATGGCTTACTGATAAGAAAAGCCATGCTGATTTGTAAATGAAGAATTAAGTGAGACTGTCAGAGGGCGGCCCTTGTGGAATCCAGCAAGACTCTGAGTCCGGAGAAGCGGCTTGGCCGTTGCTGGATCAGAAACCTGTTCTTTCCAGTTTGATTTTTCTCGCTTTATTTCCTTTCTAATTTATTTCTGTTTTCAGGAAAGCTGGAGGCAGCAAGCTTAGTCAGCAGCGCTAAGGAGAGCCAGGGGGAAAGGAGGTGCGTCCACTCTCAGGCTACCGAGAAAGAAGAGAAGGTCAGCCAGTCTGGTGGGAGTAGGGATGAAAGCTGGAGGACTTTCCGGAGGAGGTGGGGCTCAGAGGCCAAGGGCAGATCCTGCAGGGACATTCCTACCTGCCCAGGTGTCCTCTCCTAGGAGGGATTCTCTGCTCCCCTCTAGCTCTCTTTAAAAAAAAATTTTTTTTAATTGTGGTAAAGTACACATAACATAAAATTGGCCACCCATTTGTTAAGTAATGTTAAGTACATTCACATTCTTGTGCAACCGATGTCCAGAAATTTTTCATCTTGTAAAACTGAAACTCTGTACCCCTTAAACAATTCCCTCTCCTCCCTCCCTGCAGCCCCTGGGGTCCCACATTCCACTACAGATTCGACTGCGCTAAGTACTTCGTGTAAGTGGAATCATACGGCATTTGTCTTTTGGTGACCCTCTTAATGCCTTAGCATTGCCCAGACGGGGTGCTGCCTGTGGGAAAGGGCCCAGAGGGGACATCCTGGTCTCTTCCTTCGCTGCCCTCCAGTTCATCCATGTTGTGGATGTGTCACAATTTCCTTGCCTTTTTAAGGCCGAATAATGTCCGATTATGTGGATCAACCCCCTTTCGTTCATGCATTCATCTGTTGGAGGGTCCTGGGTTTTTTTCCACCTTCTGGCTATTGTGGGTATCTTGCTACGACCTAGAGTAGCTCTTCAAGACTTTGTTTTCAGTTCTTTGGGATATATGCCCAGAAGTGGAATTGCTGGATCATTCTCTGGCTCCTCTTTAAGGAAGGTGGCCCCGTGGGATGGTCCACCAGGCACCCCCAGCAACCTCTGAAGGTGGGGAGCCTGGTCAGAGAGGCTGGAATGCATGCAGGAGACTGGGAGGCAGGGAGCGCCCGACACCCTGACTAGCTATAGGGGATCATGGCCAACTTCATAGCCTCTGCCTGTGTGGGTCCTAAGTCTCACAGTGCCCAGAGAACTTGGAGCTACAGGGAAGAGGGACACCTAGGGACCCAAGTGTCCCTGGCAACTGCTAACAACATCTTGGAAGCTAGAGACTCTCCTGGGCTCACTAGTATGCACATAACATAGCAGGCAGATGTTTGTTGACCAAATGAATGGCAGAAGTTCCAAAATTCTAGAAAGCAAGTTCCACAGTGGGGTGAAATGTGGTTCTCACACTGGCTTGATGGAAGCTCAGTGAATGAGTGAATGAACAAGCATACAATTGCATCGGGTTGCTTTACTCTATAAAGGTGGAGTATCAAGAGAGGAAGAAAGGTCAAGAATTTTCCACAAACTGTCCGTGGACCCTACTTTGTGCACGCAAGTCTCAGAATGAGGGAATGGAGAGGGAGAAGGTGTATGGTCCTGCCCAGATGTGGCTCCTAGACTGTTGGGGACGGAGGAAGACAAGTCCAACCCCAAGGGCACCACGGGAAGAGCTGAGTGTGAGGGAGCGTCCACATTACCAGCAAACCTGGAAAGTGTCCCCCACATCCATCCTGCACCTACTCTGGGGCAGGCACTTTCCGATACTGTATTTCCTTCAGCAACTCCTATAGCCAGGACTGTTCCCCCTGAACGGGTTCAGATATGTGGGCTGACTTGCCCAAGGTCACACACAGGCAAGAGGCAGAACAGGGACACGGATCCAGGTCTGATCCCCAACCCCAACATCTTCCCTCTGCGCCAACAGAGGTGACCAGGACGCCTTCCTGGGGGAGGTGGCTTGAGCCCAGATGAGTACACACATCTGCCTCCAAAGATAAGAAAGGATTTCCAGGTGGAGGGAACATCCCAGCCCACGCCCAGAGACAGGAAAGGGCAGGGGGTGCTCCTTTGGACCGAGCCTGGAGCATGTGTGTGGGAACGTTAGGAAATGGTTGGCTGGGCCCAGCCTTGACCCTGAGGCCAAGTGTCCCCGGACACTGGTGGGCACCTGGGGTGACCGACATTGATGGTTGTGTGCTCAGAGTTCAGCTTTACCTCACTTCATCCTGTGGCTGTGTGCGGGGTGGATTGCAGGCAGGACGGAGGTTGAGATGGTGTTGCAATCCTCCGGGTAGAGGAATTCATTTATCCCAGAGCATGCTGGGACCAGGGGATAAAGCCGTGTTGAATCAGGTATCCTCTCAGCCCTCTCAGAGCTGATGTCAAGGGGCAAACAGACAATGAACAAGCTGGCAACTAAAATGGTAATAGGTTGTAATCTGTACCAGGACATAAAGAAACAAGAGGCTGTGAATGGTGATAATGGGAGCATAGTGCAGTCAGGGAAGGCTTCCTTGAAGAGGTGGCAATTAAGCTGGATAAGAAGGATCCCAAGGAGCCAGCACTGCAGAAAGGGGAGGGTACAACTGGAGGAAAGCCTTGAGGGAGGAAGAGCTCCGTATGTTCCAGGAACGAGCAGACAGTGCCCCCGGCGCATTCTAGGAAATGAGCTTTGGGAGGTACGGGGCTGGGGACAGTGGGCATTGGGATTTTATTTCAGAGTGACAGAGGTGGGGGGGGCAGGCTCTGAGCAGAATGGTGGGGTCTGATTTGCGTTTTCAAAAGGCCTTTCTGGCTGCTATGTGAAAAGTGGGAAGGAGGGGGCCACGGCCAGGGCTGCAGAGAGACAAGGTGGCCAGGCCAGGGTGGGGCCGCAGACGTGGCCGGGGGCTCTCCTTCCAGCGGGGAGGGCCCGAGCGAGAGGTGTCACTTGGAGACACACTCTCTGTTTCAAAAGCAGGTGACAGCTGGGAGAGAGCTTGACCCTGGCAGCAAATCCAATTTTCGCACATCTCCTTCTGGATGGAACTTGTCTCCCCCCAGAGTGGGAGGTCAGAGCAAGATGCTGTCATGCAACCAGAGGCCCTTCTGCATGGGGGGGGCTCTCCTGTGGGGGGTCTTCTGGGCTCTGGGCCACAGAATCCTGCCTGGGGGGACAGAGGGACCCCCCCTTCTGAGACAGGGGACGAAGGTTGCGCCAGGCATTTTTCTGGGTGCTGGGGATGCGGCAGCGAAGGAAGAGACCAGGATGTCCCCTCTGGGCCCTTTCCCACAGGCAGCACCCCGTCTGGGTGTGACCCCCGAGCGGTGACTGCCTCCTGGGGTCCACACCAGCGCCATCTCCCCTTGAGCACGGATGGGGCCTGGTGACCGGCTTCTAGCGAACCCAACAGGCAACAGTGATGGGAAGTCACTTCTGAGATTAGGCTCCAAAAGGCAGTGACTTCTGACTGTTGGCCCTCTCTCTGGCCCCTGCCTTGCTCGCTGTGATGAAGCCAGCCGCCATGCTGGGAGCCGCCCTATGGAGAGGCCCCTGCGGTGAGGAGCTCAGGGAGGCCCACAGCACGATGGCAGCTCCTCAGGGACTCCAGGAGGACCCAAACCCTCCAGCTGTTGCAGGAGTGACCTCGGGAGAGGCCCCAGGCTCTGCCTGACCAGACCTCCGCCAATTGCAACCTGGGAGACACGCCGAGCCAGAGGACCTGCTAAGCCACACCTGACCCCCCATTCTTCTGAGACAGTACATGTTGCTGTTTCTGGGGTAATTTGTGATGCAGCAACTGATAACTGAGGCACTAGTTAACACTTATTAAACCCTTAATGTGGGCTTTACGTGCATGCACCTTATGGTGTAGGTGCTACTATTATCCCCATTTTATAGATATGGAAACTGAAGCTCAGAGAGGCTAAGTAACTTACCCAAGGCCACACAGATAAGAAGCATCAGAAAAAGGATTCAACAGGCCCCTGGGCAGCTCAGTCGGTTGAGCATCCGACTCTTGATTTCGGCTCAGGGTCCTGGGATCGAGCCCTACATTGGGCTCCACACTGAGCATGGAGCCTGCTTAAGATTCTCTCTCTCTCCCTCTCCCCTGCCCCTCCCTGCTGTCACTCATGTGCTGAAAGGAAGGAAAGAAGGAAGGAAGGAAGGAAGGAAGGAAGGAAGAAGAAAGAAAGAAAGAAAGGAAGGAAGGAAGGAAGAAAGAAAGAAAGAAAAGAGAAAGAAAGAAAGAAAAAGAAAGAAAGAAAGAAAGAAAGAAAGAAAGAAAGAAAGAAAGAAAGAAAGAAAGAAAGAAAGAAAGAAAGAGAAGAAGGATTCCAACAGAAGCAGCTGGCTCCAGAGTCTTGCTGTCAAACCCCATACGGACAAGAGAGGCCCAATCCCTTCCCTAGACAGCACCTGGTTGAGGGAGGAGGCACACTCCTCACCTTGCGGGCACTGCCATCTAGCTGGAAAGATGGTTCTCCGACTCGCTCTGCACTCACCTTTAAGTCAACCAATGCACCCCCTGCCCTACAGGCAGAAGGACCTTCCGGAACCGTCTTACCCCATCCTACCTCCGGCTGCACTTTCTAGTCTTTCCTTGCGTTTACTCCTTGAAGCCAGATCTTCTGCATTGTTTCCTGATATGGCCTCAAATGTACTCCTTGGATCTCTTCTGGGTCCTGCAAGTCCCGGGCACCCAGGGCGTGCCAGGCCTCTGGTATACACTACACACATCGTCCTACTTGGTCATTACACAGCCCGCCTGCAGGTGAAGAAGCCGAGGCCCAGAGATGGAGCTTCCAGGACAGGTGGCTGGTAGCCAAGGCCTGTCTGACCTGCTGCTCTGTGCTGCTTTCTGGGCCTCAGGCCACTGGGATGTCACAACCCCCAAACTGCAGGCCTCTTTCCGTCCCTCGTGGGGCCGTGTGACCAGCATGCCCTCCAGAGTGAGCCATGCCTGGGAGACTCACGGGGCTCTCTCTGATCTCCCCGCTTGGCCCCTCAAGCACAGCCTGAGATGCCAGCATCTCGAGGTCGCCTCATCCATCTTTGTTGAATAGAGAGAAAACTTGAGGGGCACCTGGGTGGCTCAGTCGTTAAGCGTCTGCCTTCGGCTCAGGTCATGATCCCAGGATCCTGGGATCGAGCTCCGCATCAGGCTCCCTGCTCCGCGGGAAGCCTGCTTCTCCCTCTCCCACTCCCCCTGCTTGTGTTCCCTCTCTCGCTGTGTCTCTCTCTGTCAAAAAATAAATAAAATCTTAAAAAAAAAAAAAAAAAGAAGAAGAGGAAAACTCGCTCACCAGAGAGGCAGAGAGAGCATGTTCCCTGTCTGCTCAGAGTAACTTTGCCTACCCAGCAGGGCCCCTCTCTCTTTGGAGGAGTTAAGCCTTCTGCAATATGGCAGTCTGTGGTACTGTCACAGGGAGCCTAGTGCCACTTCCAGGGGGTTGGGAGGGGGAGGCAGGGTGCCCAGCCCCTCTTTAGAATTTGAATCTTGAGCAGAAGAACAAAATGCCCAGACAAGCGGCTGCTGCACCGAGCCCCTCTTCTGCTCTGGCTTCCTGGTCTCCCAGCTGGGCTTGGCAGGCCCCCTTGCTCACCGTGAAATGGTCACCTCGGGCCCTCAGGATCTCCCCCCCACCCCCGCGGCTGGCCTCTGCTTTCCCACCGGGGCACTGGATCTGCACACCAGACGCTCTCACAACCTGGCCAGGGTGGGGTGGGGATGGTGTGGGGACACCCCCACCTGGGGCACTGAGCTCAAGGTGGGGACATCCTCTCTGCCCTGGCCTGAATTCCGGGAGAGGCCGGGAGCCCAGCGTTTCCCCCACCTCTTGGGAGACTCGCCACCCACGCCTCCCAGTCCCCTGGAGACTCCAACTTTCTCCTTTTCTCCCGATACCTCCCTGACCTTCTCCCCACCCACCACCACCAAGGAAGTCTGTACTAATTACCTAAGTAATAACATGGCAAGACTATGATTCCTCATTAGCTCGGGAGAGGTTCCCTGCTACATGACTGATATGCATCTACAAGAAAATTAACTGGAGTGCAAGGACTTCCTAATCAAGATTAATGAGGGGCTCAAAGCGATGAACATGGGGCCCAGAGCCCTCCGCAGGTCTCCAGGGATCAAGCGAGGGGTCTGTACCATGCCAGAGTGCTGGAGAGTGGCAGTGGGGAGGTAGAAGGTCATAGGCTCGTCTCAGAGTTCAAGGCTGTGCTCCATCCCCCTGAAGCAAGATGGTCCACTAAGTGAATCAGGACATACAGCCCACTGTGTGCCAGGAGACAGGACGCTCAAAGTCCTTGCTCTTGAGAAGTTCACAGTCTAAGTTAGTAGATGATTACAGCGCAGGGTGATAAGTGAGTGGATGCAGGGAACAGCCAGCACTTATTGAGCACTTACTATGTGTCTGGCATCATCCTAAGTGCTTCGCATGTATTCACGTCTTTAATCTTTACAACACAACTATTATTGGCCCCAATTTACAGATGGGAAAACTGAGGTGCAAAGAAGTTAAGCTAATTAATTGGCCAGGGTCCCAGAGCTCAGGAGATGGAGTGAGGACGTGAACTGGCGCAGCACAACTCTGGAGCCCAAGCTTCTAAGCACCATCCTACAGCAGGTCAATGGGCACAAGATGGAGGGGGTTGGGATGAGGGATTTGAGATGTGCTGGGAACCCAAGAAGTGGCCACTTGCTGGCCGGGCAATGGGCAAAGTTTCGGAGAGGAAGAGCCTTTGAGCTGGGTCTTGACAGATAAATGGAATCTCCCCCAGTGGAGTTTATTGATTGAGTCAATGACTTACTCATTCATTCATCCCACCAATAAGTGCCAGGGCCCATAGGGAGCCCTGCAAACATAGCAGTGAACAAAACCAGACATGAAATGCCCATGGAGAGGCTGACATTGACCAGCAATCACACGACCAATTAGTCTACTCCAGGGCCAGGACTGGGGTCGTCCTGCACTTCTGACAGTGAGGGTCTCCATAAATTGGGCCCCCTCCTCCAGATGCCCCACTAATTCCAGCCCTGGCCTACCTTTGCCCTGCCATTTGGGGCAACAGAGGGGTGAAGCCCCATTCATGAAACCAGACCACATGGCATAGTTTAACCCACCACTAAACATTTGCATTTGTCAGGTAGCCCTGGGACATCCCCCTGCATATGGCTCTCTACACTCCAAGTTCCTGACTCCTTCCTGTGCTTGGCCAAGGCAAGATGGGAGGCAAGACCTTGAGAAATGTACCATCTTGTCCTTCCACATTCCACAAAGCATCGAACTTTTCCTTAACTCCCCACAGCTAGAAAGTGACATTCTTATGGAATGGAGATAGTTCTCCATTAACCTTCTTAAAGAGGGTTTGGCTTTTTGTTTTCTTTTCTCTTCTGGAAGGTGATAATATCCACCGAGCTCAAGAGAATAGATTAAATACCATGCTTCGCTCCGGTGGTCCCGTCAGGCTCCAGTACCCCCGACACTTGGAGTTAGAGGACTGGGGGCCAAGAGGTCTTAGAGCACAAGAAAGACTCGAATTTCATGTGCCTTAGACACTGCCTTTTCACCGAAGTCTTTTCCAAAGTATTAAGATGCAGCTAGGGGGCACTTGGCTAAAGCAACCCCATTAATGGTAACAGGGCCACATCTGCTGTCAGTGTCCCCCTTATCATACTCCTGGTGCATCAACCCCATCTTCTTCTAAGTTACCACTCCTACTTTTCAATACTTTTTTTTTTTAAGATTTTATTTATTTATTTGTGAGAGAGAGAGAGAGAGAGGAGAGGGGCAGAGGTGGAGGGAGAGGGACAAATGGACTCTGTGCTGAGCATGGACCCTGACGCAGGGCTTGATCCCACAACCCTGAGATCATCACTGGAGCCAAAACCAAATGTCGGCCACTAAACCAACTGAGCCACCAAGGTGCCCCATTGTTGTTGTTGTTGTTGTTTTTAAATTTATTTATTTATTTGAGAGAGAGAGAGAGAGTGAGTGAATGAGCAGGAGGGGCAGATGGAGAGAGAGAGAGAGAAATCTCAAGCAGACTCCCCGCTGAGAGCAGAGCAGGAAACAGGGCTCAATCTCACCACTCTGAGATCATGACCTGAGCCAAAACCAAAAGTCAGATGCTTAGGCAACTGCACCACCCAGGCGCCCCTCAATCCCTTTTTAATGGAACACCTTATAAAAGTCCAAGAGGGGAACTGTGGTCTCAGTTGCCCTAGGAAGGCACAGAGAATGGTGGAGAGGGGAGGTAGGCCGCTTCAAAGTAGTTCCCAGTAACCCCCATCTCCTGCCTTCACACCCCCCATGTAACTTCCTCCCCTTGAGTGTGGGCAGGGCCTGGTGACTGGCTTCCAATGAACTGAATAGTCAGCAGTGATGGGATGTCACTTCTGAGATTAGGCTCTGAAAGACTATGACTTCTGACTTGCTGGCACTCTCTCTGGCCCTTCCCTTGCTCACTCTGATGAAGCCAGCTGACATATTGTGAGCTGCCCTATGGAGAGGCCTACATGGCAAGGAATTGGGTGGGGGGAGGCTGGGATAACAGCTCATGAGAAACTGAGGCTCCTGGTTCAAAAGCCTGGAGAAACTGAATCATGCCAATGACCACTGGCACAAGCTCAGACACAGATCCATCCCCAGTTGAGCCTTAGGATGACACCACAGCCCCAGTTGACATCCTCAGCCAGAGGATCCATCTAAGGTGCCCTGGATTCCTGATCCACAGAACCTGTGATCTAAAGTGTGCTATTCTAAGCCTGTACAATTGGGGATAATTTGTTACATAGCAGTAGATAATTAATACAGGAAATGAACTGGAAAAGAAGCAATACACGTAACAGAAGATAGTCTATAGGAGCACAGACCTTAAAGAACCATAGCCACACTCTATATAAATGAGCACATTTATAGGTAAGATAATAAATTTCTATAGCTGATTTGTGGCTGAGCTGGGACTGGACAGATAAATGGTACTTGGGTCTTCTGTCTTCCTGTCCAGAACTTTTTCTGCTAGCATATGAATTGTTGAAGGTTGCCATTCAATTTCTTTGAGATTTTAAATATGGATTTGGAAAATGTGTGCATCTCTCACCAAGGATGCGTTTAATACATTTAAATATGTTCTGTTTGTATCAGAACCTGTATTATGTTGGACAGTCCTGGGCTGTAGGCCAGGTGTGGTGGCTCTGAGATACTTCTGTACCACGGGGATTTTCGTGGTGCTGTCTGTAGCTCCCTAGGGGCTCATTGGGGTTACTTGGTGGCCATGAACAAACTCATAATGCAGGTCTTTTCTTCCCTTTTTCCAGGCAAACGGCTCAGGATTCTGTGAGCTTTTGTTTTGACATCACACTAAGATCTACTTATTACTAACCAACTCAGTGAGTTATTAAAGGTGACCATCAACTCAGAGCTGAGAGTTGTCTTTCTTTTAAGAGATCTGGGTGCCTCACATACTTGACAGCATTGCACAGCTCCTACTGTGCACGTGCTCATGCAGAGTGTGTCAATCCCCCATTTCCAGGGAAGGATGCCCTGTTATCAGCGAATCAGCAGGGTGGGCTTGAGAGAACTGTGGTTTTCAATGGCTGCTCTCCCTGCTTTGTAATTAGCGATGCCTTCTAGTTTAACATCACCATTTATCAATTTAGTTTGTTAGAGGTGGTTCGGTTCATTTTACAGTGTTCAGTTAAGCCTACTGGATTTCGAGATGTGCATGTGTTATAGTTAAAAACAAACCATCCACACATCCCAGGCCAAAGCAAATGATGCTTTACCATTATCACCAACTTCAATTTTTTTTTCAGCTGCAAAGTGGGCACCCAGAGGAGCCTTTTGTCCCAGTGGAGTCATCTGTGTAGAGAAGAGTGGGGGAGGGTCTGTTACAGACTCGTCATCCCGCCACATCCACCTGTGCCCTCACCTGTGCCTCCAGATGTCATCCAGATGTGTCCTTTCCATGCAAAGACCCAGCAGGATTTGACCCTACCCATCCTTCTAGCTTCGTCTCCCACCTATTCCCTGAACCCCCTTGTTACGGGCTAAATTGTATTCCTCCCAGCACCAAATTCATATGTTGAGATCCTAACTACCCAGTGCCTCAGGATGTGACTGTACTTGAAGATAGGGTCTTGAAAGAGGTAATAAAGTGAAAATGAGATCTTTGGTGTGGGCTCTAATCCAATACAACCGGTGTCCATATAAGAAGAGGAGATTTGGACACACACCTGCACAGATGGGAGACCATGCGAAGACATGGAGCGAACACAGTCATTTTATAAGCCAAGGAGAGAGGCTTTGGAAGAAGCCAACCCTGCCTACACTCTGACCTCAGACTTCCAACCTCCAGAATAATGTGAAAATAAATTTCTGTCATTTAAGCCACTCAGGCTGTGGGACTTTGGTAGGGCAGCCCAAGCAGACTAGCTCACCCCTATTTATGGTTCCTGCTCACAGGATACTGCCCAGCAGCAGGGGAGCATAGTAGGGCCACTCTAGCAGAGGGGTCCAGAGCATGGCTTTGCATCCGGGATTCTCCCGTTTGAGCCCCGGCTCTGCCATGTATCAGCTTATTCAAGTCACTTGACCTTGAGCAGCTTACTTAGCCTCACCGTGCCTCTATATCCCATCTGTGAAGTGAGGGCAATGATAATGTCTGCCTCATAGAGCTGTTGCGTAGGTTAAATTAATAAGCAGTAGGTAGCATTAGCTTCATTATTCATTTGACAAATGTCTATTGAGCACCTACTATTGCCAGGCATTGGGCTGAGTGCCAGAGTATTATGGTGAACAACATAGATTATGGGTCATACTTTTGTTTCCTTTTTCTCTTTTCTTCCCTCTATAAGAACACCTTACTTATCTTTCTCTGCCATCACTCTTTCTAACCTATTTGTCTTGTAAGACCATCTCAGGGGTCATGCCCTCTGGGCCGGTCCCTCCCCTGGCTCCCATCAGCTTCCAGATCTACCTCTGATTCAGCCTTACCATCTTGACCTGCCAAAAATGTCTGTGTCCCGCTAGTCCATGGCAAGGACTATGTTGTACCATCTCAGGGCCCCCAGGCCCTGGCCCTGTGTTGGGACATGACAGGGTTCAGTACATCGGTCTTATGCTGACCTGGAAGAATTTGTTTCCAGTCGCTGCCACGTCCTCCCCAGCTCCTTCTGGTCTGTTCTGTCAGTTGGTCCTCAGCATCACTATTCAGAGTCTTTGCCAAGACTGTGGACACAACTATATTCTGGAGCTTGAGCTGGGGGGTTCTAATCCTCAGTTCAATCCAATCCACATCATTTGAGTGGACATTGACATTCAGAGGCTGCTTTTCCATCTAAGAGTCAGGGAAGAACAGAGGTAATTCAGGTGGGACAGGACTGTAAAGACAGAGTAGGATTTCTGAAGCCATCCCTCTCTGCCTGTGAAGAAGCCCTTCAAAGCATCCTTACCAGGTAGTCAGCCAGCCTCTGCCCACTGACTGCCCACAGCTTGGGACCCCCATGATCGTCCACCCTATTATTAATGTCCCCAAACATCCACCTCTCCTTCCCAGTCCTGTTCTCCAAAGATGGAATCGGGATTCCAGGAGGCCGTGTCAGGGACCCTGGCTTGAACTTAATTCTCCACGCCTATTAGTGGATGTCACTTATGCAATGTCCATCCACAGGCATCATCTGTGAAGTGAGCCATATTATCCTCATTTTTACAGATGGGAAAACTCAGGCCCAAAGGGACCCAGAATGGGGAAACTACTTGCCAAAATCACACCCCTGATATGTGATAGGCTACATGCGTGACAGGGTTTGAACTCCTGTCTGCCTGATTCCCAAGTATGGGCTCTGGGTCTCCCATGCCACCTCCCATTGTTGTCCCTCATCCTCCAGAGATGGATGAGGGAGGTTGATTTCATGTGTGGCGGGGGGCCAGAGAGGTACCCATCTTCTAAGCCATGCACTGACAGCAGAGCTAGAAATGAGGCACCTGGTCCTGCAGTGGCTCCCCCAATTTCCGGTGCCTGCACGATGGGCCCTTCCTCCTGCTGGCCTCAAACACCCAGAACATGACCCTGTCGTCTCCCTGCTCCCAGTCCCTGGAAGTGATAGGTGGCTGAGTAGCCAGCAGAATTTATAAAGCCACCCTCAGTGTTCCTGGCAAGCTCTGTTGGGGGAAGACCCTGCAGTCACCTCATCTGGGGCCTGCTGAGACAAGGTCGTCATTGCTAACCCTCTGCTGGTGCCCTGCAGGGAGACATTCTAGAGCTTCTGGGAAAAGTAGCGCCACAGAAAATGACAGTAAGTCTGGGGACACTTGGAGGTCCCTGAGCTGGTTCGTGGGGACAGATCATCAGCAGAGAGGATATCCACAGGGAACAGGGGAAGGAGACTATAAGGGGGGATATGATCCAGAACTCTAATCCAGACTCAGCTACTGGCTGTGTGTCATGGTGAGCAGGGCACGTAAGCCTCACTGAGACTCAGTTTCCCCCTCTGTACCAGGAAGGTCATCCTGCCTACCCCTCAGGGTCATTGTCTAGACTAAATAAAATTTCTCGTGCAAACTGCTGAACCGCATTCCTGGCACGGACACCGCGCTCACTACGGCATGGCCTCCGTCATGGTGGGAATGTACATTCAAAATACTCCCCTTCCCACTGTAATTAGAATTGCCCACATTCGTGCAGCCGCTTTGCAGAGCCTGTCTCTGGCCATTGTTTCACTCCCTTTGTCTGAGCCCTGCCAGGCCTGCCAAGCTTGGTTAGGGATGCGGGTGAGAACAGTGGGCCATAATAGGGGGTCCTGGGGCTGTGTCAGAGAGACGTCCATTAGCATGACTGGTTTCAGTCCATGGAGGGGGCTGGCAGGTGGGTCTGGGAAGCAGTGGGGAGATGGAGGGCCAGGAAAGTAGGTCGGTATGTAAGCCTCAGGGGCCGACCCAGCGCCACCTGACACTGGAGTTGATAACCACAGTGCTCTGCAGGCCACATCACCTCTGTGGGCCTGTCCCTGGGATCCTCCCACTGTCTCCCCCTCCCCCCCCGCCGCCAAGCACCACATCCCCACCCGAATCACTTCCCCCTCTCCATCAGCTGCACACACAGCCCCTGACAGCCTCTCGTGTCCCCCTTTAAAGTTCAAGGCTCAAGTTCAGCCTGGCGGCAGGAGACTCTGACCTTTCAGAGGGCGCGGCGGGAACGAGGCCAACTCTGAACAGGGCCTGAGTCAGGGGAGGCCAAGGTGGGATGGGAGTGAGGGACCTGGTGCCTTTGTCTGGGCCCGGGCTGCCCAGTGCCATGCTGACTGTGGCTATTAAAATGTCGACTGCTCCCCATCCACCTGCCGCCTCCCCCCAGCCCCTGGAGAAGGCAAGGGATTCACCGTTTTGTCTTTCCCGGGCCTATCGATGCCTCCTTTGGGGAGCCCGTTCGATGATGGCTCCAGAAAGCTGCATGGAGCAGAGAGGCCAGAATTAAAACGGCCACACAGAGGGACCCCCGCAGACCCCCAATTTCCAGAGGCTTACAGATCAGAAGGCAAAAAAACGCTGCGTCTGTTCTTTTGCAAACGTCGATGGTTTTATTCATCATCCTCCACCCCCTCCCCTCACTCCTGCCCTTCTCCTCCTCTTTATTCCTGCTCAGTGCGACTCTGCAAAGAGCTTCTCTCATCTATTCTGCGCTGAAGCCTGGGGACGAGAAGGCTGACAGGTGTCTCGTTACCAGGCGCCCAGTGTGGGGATGATGCAAGGAGGACGCTGACCCGTTGTTCTCCGGCTCTGCCAGCAAAGGAACAAGAGGGGAGCGGCCCGTGGCCAGAAAGTGTGTGGTCACGCTCTGAGCGGAGTCCCCGAATGCGTGCCCGCGGGGGCCGGCAGACCTGGTTGGGACACCTGCTCTGTGAAGTCACTTGGGGCACACTGCTCAACTTCCCAGGCCACCCAACCCCCCTTCCCTCCCTTGCTGACTCCCAGGGTTGACACGGGGACCAAGTGCCGTGGTGGGTGTCATTCCCAGGGTGCTTATTCACTTCCGTCCCTCTGGCTCAGGGTGACCCCGGCCCCCGTGCCATGCACGCACCTTCCCCCCTTCCTCATCTCCCTTCCTTCCGAGCCCAATCCTCAGCCCTGGACGCCCACTGCCTCTGCTTCCCCTCTCTGCTGGTAGAGGGGATGGGACACACAGCATGGCTGAGGTTGTGGGCGCCCCTTCCCCCCAAGTTACTTCTCCCCTTCTCTGCATCTCCTTTTCCTTGACTGGAGAGCCAGGTGGTCATGGAGCCTTGGAGGAGGTTGTGGAAAGACTTGAAGGAGCTCATAGCTGCACAAGGCTTAGAAGAGGGCCCGGGACATTGTGGGTACTGCAAAATGTTTGCTACTGCTTCATTCCGTGTGTGTGCGTGCATGCGTGTGTGTGTGTGTGTGTGTGTGTGTGTGTGAGAACAATATGAATCCAGAAATAGACCCTTGAGAGTGGAAGAGGTATCTCTGAAAGAGGGAGGCAGGAGTGCTATCTGCATGCCCCCTGCTGACCCCCCTCCTGTCTTTTCACAAGTAGTCCTATATGTACCCCGGCCCCCCAGGCCCGCCCTCCCCTTTCTGAGTTACTTGCTGACCCACAGCCTTCCCCTTCCTGAACCCCACCCTGGCCAGCAGATTTTGGGCGCTGTTACCTCCCCTCTCCTTGCTGGCTTCTCTCTCCTTTCTGACCACAACCCTCCTAGGACTACTTCACTCATCTTTTCCTACTTGACACACACAGAGTACCCTCCCCGTACTCCCATCCCCAATCCTACTGCTCTGCAGAGCTCCTGGGACAAGACTTCTGCAGGTCTGTGGGAAACATTTCTCAGAGGGGTCTTTCCCCCTCCACGCCATGGATGGGAAAGTCACATGTGTGCTCATATGCACGGTTTTCTTAACACATGTGCATACGTTTGTCTCCTCACGCGACCACGTCCCTGTGTGCCCATTTCAGGTTTGCACATTTGCATGCATGTGACATGCATATGTGTGTGAGAGCATGCATGTACCTAAGGATGTGCTCCTGTGGGCATGGGCATCGTTTGTCCGCGTGGGTGAGGCTGCACGCACGCCAGTCTCGCGTGTTTGGGAGAGCCGGCGTGCAAGCATGGGAAAGACTCCCCCTGCATGGTGCATGCTTCTGCGTGAGCGTGGATGTGCCCCCCGCTGCTCCTGCTTCTCCAGCATGTGAGCAACGAGACAGTCCCCTTGTTACCGTGTAGTCTTATTAAACACACGGCATGTTAATAGCACCAACGAAGTCGGTTATGAAAAGCTCTTTATTAAAAATAATAAGAAATGGCCCTCTTGTTCCACAACTTCTGAGCCGCGTCTGGCTGCGCAGGCTGGCCGGTTATTAAAGTGGGATCAAGCATCTTTAATATGCCTTCTGCGGCGACTGTTTGGTGGATGCGCCTCATTACCAGTCGGCTGGCCCCAGCTGCCTCAGTCTCCCCAGCTCGCTCCCTCAGACAGGAGACAAGGGAGTGGGAGAAGGCTTATGGGACACACGCCTGGGGGAGGCAGAGGCTCTGTCCTGCTGGCCTGACCTCTGAGGATTGCTTGCTGGGTGGTGACATGGTCTCCCATCCCTGCCTGCCCCCTGGACCCAGGGGCAGGGGTTGGGGTAGGGGACATCCATTCTAGCAGGTGTACCTGCGTCCTTGAATGGTGGTGCCCTCTGGGAGCATCTCCTACTTCCTCTGTGGGTCCGAAGGGGCCACACCCTTTCCGTCCCTCACTGCCTTCTTGACCCAGGACAGGGGAGCCCTCATGGCAACACTGAGCTGAGCTGGGAGAGTGAGGATGAGGATGGGTGCCCGCACCAGCGCTTCTCAACTCGGCTGTGCATGCGAATCCCCTGAGATCTTGTTAAAGTGCAAGATGCTGACCTGAGAGGCCCAGGGTGGGCTTGATTCTGCATTTCTAACAAGGTCCTGGGGGATGCTGTTGCTGTTGGTCCATGGACCATACTCTGAGGAGTAGGTGGCCCCATGTGCCTCTTGGGGAAGGACAAGAGTGTCACCTTGACAGCCAAAAACTTGAAGCTCACCAAGGGTGGGGCTTGGCACCCCCCTCAAACTGGGAGGTCCCCAAAAGCAGGGGCTGCATCTGCTTGTTCCCCATTGACTCCTTATGGTGCCCACGCCAAGGCTCTGCTCACAGGGCTGCCTGAGCTTAGAGGGCAGGAAGGTACACTAACTTACCGAGCACCTACTCTGTGCCACACACTTTCATAGGATTTTCACTATTAACAGTTGGCTAAGCAACTATTATCCCCATTTTAGAGATGAAGAAACTGAGGCTCTGGGGACCCCCCAGCTACCAGGTGTCAGACCTAGCTTCTGACCCCCCCTTCTGTAGCTCTCCCAACACCTGCTTTTGCATCAAAGCAGAGCAAGGAGCTCCTCGCAGTGTCTCCCCACCTCTCTCTCCCCCAGCGGTGCTCCCAGGGCACCGAAGACCTCAATTCAGGGAGCCGGGGGCCTGCCTCTTTACGTCCTGGAGCATCCTCTCCCTGGTGGACCCCCAAACCTTTTATCAACATTAGTTGATAAACATGTCCCCCCCCCACTCTCTGAGACACTAGGGGCCCGCGACATGGAAGTTTTGTTTTCAGACAGATTTCAAGGTATGGAGTGCCCAAGGAAGTGCCTTGTTGAAAGTCTGGTCAGGCAGTTGGCAGGGGGAAGGAGCCCTTTCCAGCATCCGCTTCGCTCCAGGTGCCCGTGGTGTGAAGATAGTGAAGGCAGGAGGAGCAATGATAATAGTCAAGTAGTCAAAGCTCACGTTTGCTGAGTCCTCGCTGATGTTGGACACTTCGTATGCATTGTCTCTTTTCTCAATAGAATTCTAACATATAACTATTTGATTCCCTTCTTCAGATGAAGGAGCCGAGGGTCAGAGAAGTTAGGTAATCTGCTTGAGGACACACAGCCGGAACGACCCTGAGCTGGGCTTTGTACCCAGGCAGTCCGGCTTCAGGCCCCATGTATTGTGCCATGCTCCGTGGATATACCTGAGGCTAGAAGGAGTGTGTGGAGAACCCCTGCCCATATTGAGAACCCCAGAGTCACAGAATGGTGGGGCTGGAGAGCGGTCACAGGGTAGCGGGTATCACCTTCCCATTTTACAGATGGGTAGACCGTGTCCCCGGGGAAGGGGCACTTGACCAAGCTCCCACGGCAAGTTGATGGGACAGGAGGGACTCCTACCCAGATGTCCTCTCATCCATTGCAGCTTTGGGATCTTCTCAGAGAGCAGTCACCCTGAGGAAGGCTGCTGTCTTCACCTGGGAAAATCAGACAACAGCATGTCCTGTGCTTACTTAGCACAGAGCCTGGTGCGTCTGCATTCACTGGCCGCGAGTCATCGCGCCATTGTGATTCATACTGTTTCTCCGCTGTCCGGGTTTTGGGGTGGCAATCCACGCCAGGTCCAAGGCCATGTCCCCGATCTCCCAAAGGAGCTGGGCAAGGTGGCCAGTGTACTGCCAAAGTGTGAGAAGCCAGCTTTAAAACGGAGAGCTGTGTGCTTCACAGGACACGCTCGCCAGCCCCTCTTGTCCATTAGCGGTGACAGTGGTGATCGTATCAGAATTTGCAATGCATACACCTTTCAACCCATCCATGCCATAGCTAGGAATTTGCCCCCAGACTCATTCTTGTATTTGTGTTCAAGACACACACAGGCATGCCCAGAAATATTTATGCAGCATTATTTGTAATAGCAAAAGAGTGGAAACAACCAGAACGCCATAGGTCGGGAACTGGTTGGTAAAGCATAGTTCATTTGTCCAAGAAAATGCCACCTGGTTCAGGGTGGCAGAGTGACCAAGAGCATAGCTCCAGAGCCTGATTCTCTGGGTTTCAATCCTGCTCTGTCGTTTTCCAGCTGTGTGAACCTGGGCAAGTCACATAACCTCTCTGGGCCTGGTTTTACTGTATAAAATGGGGGTTATAGTAAGACCTATTTTAGAATGTTTGGGGAAATTAGATGAGTGGGCACAGGTGAATCTCTTGGAATAGCGTCTGACCTAGAATAAGGGCTGAGACATGGACCGTCTTCCTAGGACTGTGGACTGTTGAAAAGAACATTGTAGCTAGATGTGCTGATTTAGAAAGATCTCCAAGGTATATTATTAAGGGAGAAAAGCAAGACCCAGATGGTAGGAAAAGATCCTTTCTGTGTAAATTTTAAAAAATAGATAGAAATCGTGCTTTTCTATAACATCTAAGTATGCTAACCGCTTGTGCATATTACTTGTGTTTTTAGAAGTGTTCAAAAAATGGATGTCCATGTTATGGGGAATGAAGCGTCTTTTGTTTTCTTCTTTATATTTTTGTGCATGAACAAATCTAACAGATGGACAGTGTACACCTTTTTATTTTTAATTGTGGTAAAAAAAAAACACACACACGTAACATGAGGTTTACCATCTTCGTCATTTCTAAGTGTCCAGTTGGGTAGTCTTAAGTACGTTTGCGTTGTTGTGCAGCAAATCCCCAGGACTCTTTCATCTTACAAAGCTGAAACTCTGCACCCGTTAAACACTGACTCCTCATTTCTCCCTTCCCCAGCCCCTGGCCTCTGCCACTCCATTTTCTGTCCCTAGAAATTGGACTATCTAAGTGCCTTGGAGAAGTGAAATCACACAGCATTTGTCTTTTGGTGACTGGCTTATTTCATTCAGCATAATCTCCTTGGGGTCTTCGTGGTAGCAGGTGTCAGAATTCCTTTCCTTTGTAGGGCCAAATAGCATTCCATTGTAGGGATACACCGCATTTCGTTTATCCATTCATCAGTCCATGGACAGAGTGCTCTCACCTTTTGGCTACTGGGAATCAGTCTGCTGTGAACACAGTGTGCACTCTCTTCGAGATGCTGCTTCCAATTCCTTGGGATCTATCACCAGGAGTGGAATTGCTGGGTCATCCGGAGTGATGACTGTTTTGAAAGCCTGCTTTCTAGCTTGTCTGAAGCTGATGGAGCAACCCTCTTCCCTGGAGGGAAACAGCCGTGGGCTCCAGCCCTGGAGAGGGAAATGATTTTCCCTGGGGGCCTTCGAAGAACAGACAGCTCTTACCGCATCCCCGCAGAATGGAAGGGCTGTCCAAGAAATTTTAAAACATGCAGGAACATTTGAAAGACACTCCTCTTTGTTGTTGTTGTTGTTTTTAATGTGTTTGGGGGCTCACGTGGGGCTAGATTTTCAAATGTTTGGGCTGTCTCGTGCTTTGGTGGATTCTACACTATGATGGTGGTTTCAAGGTAGAGGCAGTTCTTTTCCCACGGCGATGCCAGAGAGGGCAGGGTCTTCCAGACCACGTTCAGACAGGTGCAAAAAATCACCCGATGTAAAACTGGCTTGTTCACTTTCTCTCTCTTTCAAAGAAGGGAAGGAAAAAGAATGTTGAATTAAGTGTTGAGTTCTCAAAAGCCTTCTCTTCCATTGTCCCCTTGGGCTGTGCCTGAATGCTGGCCGGGCAGAGGTGGCAACCAAGAGTCGACCCAGTTGGGCCAGAAACAGAGGTTACCGGTCACTGTTCACCCTGCAGGCAAGAGAAGGGTTTATGGCACAAGCCCGACAGGCAAAGCCAGTGAAGAGCGACAGAAATCCAGGAGAAGCCTTCGCTGGGGAGCCTGGGAGGCTCTTTCCCGGGAACACGGAGGGCCTCCTGCCAGGGCAGGCGGGCTCTGGGTGCGGGGGATGCCGGCGGGCACTGGGGTTTGGGGAGCAGAGAGATGACTCAGTCCCCGTCCCCCAGGGCCATTTAAGGGGGAGCCTGTCACTCTGGCAGAAGCCCTAGGGGGGTCTCCGAGATGCTGCTCAGGCTCAGGCAGCGGGTTGTGGGGAAGGGAGGAGAGGCAGGGTAGAGATGCGTTGAAAGCCTCAGCTGGCTCCTGGGTTTAGCAGAGAAGCTAAAAGCCAAAGCCAGCTTGTTGCTAGCGGGCGGCTCTCTGTGTCTGTTCTCAACAGTAGAGCCCGCGGCAACGTCGTGGCGGCAGCTGACCAGAGAGAGGATGATGATGGGGACGGGGCAACGGTGAGGATGGTGAGGACCATCGCAGCAGCTTCTGCCTATGGTCCACTTTGTGCCGAGCGGCGGTGTGCTTGTGGTGGGGCCTGGAAGGCAGACAGGACCAGATATGTGCACGGTGCTGTGACAGGGGACAGCCAGGATGCGCTGTGGGGGCCCAGAGCCAGGGACCTGACCTGGGAATCGGGCTCCCGTGAGCTTTGGGGAGCAGCAGGAGGGAGTCAGGAGAAGACCGACGGGGGTGGAGAGAGCGGATCGGGCAGAAGGATTGCATTGTAAGAGCCGGGGGGTTGGGGGGGGATGGGGAGCCACTGAGGTTTTAAGCAGCAAAGGGATGTGAGCCCACAGTTCCATTTATGTTTTTAGAGGATCGCCCTGCTGCTGCTGTGTGGAGAATAGCTTGAAGGCGGGCAGAAGGAAGCAGGGAGGCTAATGAGGAGGCAGGTGTAACTGCCCTCGATAGAGCTGACAGTGACCTGCACTCAGTGGGCGGCCGTGGAGGTGGAGAAAAGGGGATGGATTTGATATTTAGGAGACAGACTGACAGAGCTCGGTGATGGATTGCATACAAGGAGTGGGGGAGGGAGGCGTCAAGGATGACAATAGTGAACACTGATTGAGCACATAGGGTGTGCTGAGTGCTGTTCTAAGCATTCTATGTGTATCATCTCATTGATGCCTAATGACACCCCTAGGATGCAGGGAGACAGTTGTCCCATCTTATAGGTTAGGAAACAGGCTCAGAGAGGTTAAGTACTTGCTAATGGTCACACAGCCCGGAGTGGTGATACCAAGCTGTAAACCCAAGAGACCGGCTGCACAGCCCAGGGACCTGGACCCGTAATCAGTGGTACCTTCCTTTTCTGGCTTTTGGAGGGATGGAGATTCTATTTATTAAGATAGAAAACCCAAGAAGGGGAAGTAGTCCAGGACAAAGATAGTTCCCTTTGGGGTGTGTTGGTTTTGAGGTATTTTAGAAGAGTCAAATGTTCAGGTATGGAGAAAGGAGTCTAGAAAAAGTACTTACTTGCCTTTGACTGGTAAACCCAGGAAGGCATCTTGGAAGAGGAGGTGATACCAAAGCCCCTGGCTATGAACTGTGACAACAAAGGAGGATGGTAGAAAGACAGAGAGGATTCCATTGAACATGGCCTCCAGGGCAGAAATTCTTAAACAGGGGTGGAAATCAGAACCACCTGGGAATGGAGGAAAACTTACAACCAATAGAGTCCTGAGCTCTAAGTCAGAGGTTGGGTGGAGCCCAGCCTTCCGTATCCTTTAAAGCTCCTCTATGCCCTGAAGCCCCCCACCCCCCAAGACCCCTCCTCCATGGCCAGCCTCCTGCAAAACCAATCTCTCCCCTCACCTAGCCTACCCCTCTCCTACTGGTGTTGGATGTGGGATCCAGCTCAAGTCTAAAAATCCTCCTGGAGTCCGTCCTAATGTGCACCCAGAGGCCTGTCCCCAGATAAACAAACAACTGATCCTCCCCTGCAGAAGGACGGGATTTGGCACTGTGAGCCTGGAGAGTGTGCAGCAGGCCTTGAAAGTAACTGAAGGCTTTGATGGCATCATGGTGACACTTGTCTCCCGAAGGTGTCATGCACTTGAAAAGCAACGTATCTCTCCCACTCTCTGAAGGGAAATTTGTTCCACAATGTGTCTGGGTATGCAGACCTAGTCAAGAGAGAGATGAGGCAGGGGCTTGAGAGCTTGAACTCTGGGGATCAGGTGGATCCGAATTTAAATTCCCACTCTATCACCACTACTTGTGTGGGCTCAGGCAGTTCGTGACTCGATTTCCCCATCTGTTAAATGGGTGCAATAACAGAACGTCATTAGCATGAGAAGATTGAGGTACATATTCTATGTGAGATACTGAGCCTGGTGCCTGGTTCAGGGAAGAGCTTAATAGTAATATTAATAATAATCATCATCATTTTTATTTACGGTGTGGGAGATAAAGGCACACCTAGAATCTAGAATCGGAATGTCCTGGCTGCTATTTTAATTTTTTAAATTTTTTACCCTTTGATTGAAGCCTGGCTGACACACCATGTTACCCTAGTTTCAAGTGCACGACACAGTGATTTGACGAGTCTGTACGTTGCACCGTGCTCACCACGAGCGTAGCTACCGTCTGTCACCATACGGCACTATTACAATATCGTTGACTATATTCCCTATTCTGTACCTTTCATCCCAGACATGCTCATTCCATAACTGGAAGCCTGTATCTCTCGCTCCTCTTCCCCCATTTTGCCCAACCCCCCAGCTGCCTCCCCTCTGGCGACCATCAGCTTGTTCTCTGAATTTACGGGGCTGTTTCTGTTTTTGATTGTTTTATTGCTTTTTAGATTCCATATATAAATGAAATCATACCGTATTTGTCTTTCTCTGACTTATTTCACTCAGCATAACACCCTCTAGCTCCACCCATGTTGTCACAAATGACAAGATCTCATTCTTCTTTGTGGCTGAGTAATATTCCATTGTATATAGATATTAGATACTATAGATAGTAATATTCCATTGTATATTCCACCGCATCTTCGTTATCCACTCGTCTATGGATGGACCCTTGGGCTGCTTCCATATCTTGGCTATTGTAACTAATGCTGCAATAAACATAGGGTGCATGTATCTTTTCCAGTTAGTGATTTCGTTTTTCGGGGGGTAAATACCCAGTAGTGGAATTGCTGGATCTCATGGTAATTTATCTTCAATTTTTTGAGGAAAATCCATACTGCTTTCCATAGTGGGCCGCACCAGCTTACATTCCCACCAATAGTGCATGAGGGTGGAATGTTCTGGTTTTCGATTCTGGCTATACCTGTAATATAGGTTTAGGTTTTCTGAAACAGGAGCCTGCAGCTATGGTCTGGTCTCCACCTAACACTGAGCCTATTTCTGTCCCCTGAACTTGGCCCTGTCTCAGAGTCCTTTGCTGAATTCTTCCCTGTGTCTGGCATGTACACCCCATCCCCCACCCTTTAGAGAATTAAGCAGAGGTCAAACCACGCAGGGCCTCCTGGGTCAGAGCAAAGACCTCAGGGTTTCTCCCGGTTTCCACAGGAAGCTGTATCAGTCAGCTGTTGCCATATAATGCTGCATAACAAACCACCCAGTGGCTTGAAGTAGCGATCACCTGCCCTCAATCACACGTCTGCAGGTTGGCTGGGGGCAGCCTAGCGCAGCTTGGGCTTGGCTGGCCTTGGCACCAACCGTGGGTGGGACTCAGCTTTGCTCCACACGATACGTCCTGCTCCGGGCACAGGCTTCCTGAGGCGATGGCTGAGCAGAACAGGTGATGTCTCTTCAGGTCTCGTCTCGGAACTGGTACGCTGTCACTTCCACTCTCGTTCTGCTGGCCACAGCAATCTCGGCAAAGGGGAAATGTACTCTGTCTCTAAAGGAAGGGACTAGAAAGGCCTGTGGCTAAGGGCATACACGAAGAATTAGGAACTATGATGTAATCCACCAGAGAAACCACGGGAGTCTTTGCAGTTCTTGGGCAGTGGTTCTCAGCTGGGGGCAATGTTGCCCCCCACCCCCAACAGGACATTTGGCAATATCTGGAGATAATTTTAGCTCTTATGACTGGGGATGGGTGCTACTGGAATCTAGTGGGGAGAGCCCAGGGATGCGACCAAACATCCTGTAATGCACAGAAAATCCCCCACAGCAAAAAATCATCCCGTCCAAAATGTCAATGAGAAACCCTGCAGTAGAGAGACTTTATATGTGAGCATCAGGGTCATGGTTCTGGCTACTGTGCTGAGAGTGGTTTGTAAGGGGTAGGGGAGAGAGGAGGCAGGCATCATTCCTCCCCCTCCCCTGCCTCCATCATCTTCTGAGATTATCATCACACTTCTTTTGGATTGGCCCTATCCCTGCCAGTCACACTCTGGGGATTCCAGGTTAGAGGTGAGCTAGATCACCCCTCAATACAAACACAAGATAAAAACTAACAGGACAAGATCCCCCCTCCCCGAGCTTCCCCCCACCCCGAGCTCCCCTGGGTACAAGCACCAATGACAAAAAATTCAAATGTCTTGGTGTGGGGTTTGTGGGGGAGCATGGAGATGTTTATCCTCAACACTGGCCTAAACAGGGAGACGGGGAAGAAAAGCTGGTCGGGCAGACCATTTGAGGTAGAACAAGCCGGTTTGGTGGGCTGGAGGTAGGTCTTTGGGGAAGGGGACAGAGGCTTATGGGGAAGAGCCATGCCCAATGTCAAGTCCAGAGGGCCAGAGCCGTAACCGAGATATGCAGCTGAGATGTGTAGCCAAGAGAAGCCGGCTCAAAGCAGGAACCAGTCTGGAGCACGTGGGAGAGGGCAGAGGTCATTGCCGTGGCCAGCTCTGGGGGCCGCTGGAGCAGGTGGCCCTGGGAGGAGGGGAAGAGGAGCAGGCTCTGGCGAGCTCCCAAGGTGCTCTGCTTTGGAGAATAAGACTTCACATCTTCCTGGTGAAGTCCCTAAAGCCTGAGATTAGGATGGGGCCCAGGAGCCAAGGCAGCAGCCTTGACTCTCCAGCTGGAAAGTTGTTCCTTCTCCCAGGGACCCAAGGGCACAATCATTTCTTCCCAGTCGTTCAGCCAGAGTACGTAGGTGAAACACAGGCACTCAAGGGGCCATGCTGGCAGGCAGCACAATGACCATGAACGTCATCAGATCCCAGCCCATTGTCTGTGTGTGACCTTGATCTTGGACACGCTACATAACCTCCTTGGGCCCCAATCTCCTGAGCCGAACAATGGTGAGTCGTGGCAAATAGAAAAGTTAATGTCATGGGGCTCCAGGGAGGAGTGAAGGGGCCTGGCATCTGGAGAGGCCCCCACCAATGGCGGGTTCTCTACTCAAGACCTTGTCTTTTCTGGTTCTCCCTCTTTCACTTTCCTTGTTCTAGTTTCCACTCCTCCCACCTCCTTTTCTCTCTCTTCGCCAAGCTTTCTGTGGGCCTCATAGACATTGCTTGTGCAAACCAATGTGCAAACCAGCGCTTCCCAAACCTACTGCTTAAAACTGCAAATGCCCCACCCCAGACCAGTGAGCAGAAATCTCTGGGCACTGGTCCCGCTCCCAGGATGACTCTGCCATGGCTAATCCAGGTGCCAGAATTTGGGAGCCACCAGTGGAGACTCTGGACTCGTACATGCTGGCGCCTTCATCTCAGTCTCCCCTGAGCAGGTCCCAGCACCCATCCCACGTGCCCTCCCCAGTCACCACCCACCCCTGCCCCACACAGTCCTTCCTGCTGCAGACAAGGAGCCTCCAGGAGAACCAGCAGCTCCAATGAAGGAAAAGGACACTGCCGGCCACTGCTTCCCACCAGCCTGAGTCATTCTGCTGAGGATGGCTCGGCTGTCTGATCAGGGAGTAGGAGGAGCCTCCCTTCACAGAGTAGATCCTGAGATTGGGCCCCTGCATCCATCTAAAGGACAAGATGATTCATGAGAAAATAGCCTCCTCATTTTAACAGTCCCCCACTCTTTCTCTCGAGGGGCCTGGAGCTCATGGACATCATGGTCAGAGGCCTTACCATGCTCCACCCTTAGCTAGTCTCACCTTCCATGCTTGGCCAGGTGACCTGCACCACCCAAGAGACCCTGGGAAGCATCCAGTTGGCACCAGCATCATTAACACCCCTGTCTTCACCAATGAACTAGTTCTCTTGTTTCTCTTGTAATAAATTACTGCAAATCCGGGGGCTTAAACAACACACATGTATTCTCTTCCAGTTCTGGAGGTGAGAAGTTTGAAATGAGTCCTGTGGGGCTCAAATCAAGGGGCTGGCAGGGCTGGTTCCTTCTAGAATCTTCAGAGGAGAATCTGTTTCCTTACCTGTTCTAGTTTCTAGAGGCTGCATGTAGTCCTCGGCGTGTAGCCCCTTCCTCCATCTTCAGTGTCGGTGGAGTAGTACCTTCTCTCTGGCTCTGCTCCCGTTGTCACATGGCCTTCTACTCTGACCGCCCCTCCCCTTATAGGGACCCTTGTGATTACGGCCCACCTGGATCATCCAGGATCACCTCCCCATCTGAAGACCCTCGGCAAGGTCCTTTTCTCCATGTAAGTGACACCCCCAGGTTATGGGGATTAGAACAAGGACATCTTCAGGGCCATGGTTCAGCCTCCCACAACAGGTGTGATTTGCAGCCCCCGCGCTGAGTATGTCTATGCACATTACCTCGCTGTTTTCTCCAGCGACCCTGTGAGACAGGTGAGGCTATCCGCCCCCCCCGCCACTCCTGCTTCACACATGAGGAAATGGGTACTCACAGAGGTTGGGTCACAACATCAAGGAAGTGGCGAAGCTGGGATTCGAACCCAGCTCTTTGTGATAACAAGACACTGTTCTGAAACGTAATGGCACTGCCTGTCCATAGCGTGCTTCTCCACCCATGCAAGGCTGCAGACTTTCTGAATGTGGCATGTCATGTCATGTCCCCATCCACCACCCTGCTTCCCTTCCAGACCTGCCAGGAACGGAGCCAAACTTTGACCCACGACGAGAACAGACATCACCAAAGGAGATCCGACAAACTTCTCGTCCACGTCCCGCTCTTTGTGGAGCCCACCCGGCCCTGTAAGGCACACGCCTGCTCAGGTGGAGGAAAGACGGGCCCTCCGCTCTCCCTATGTTCCTCCAAGGGACAGGGAGAAGAGGAACCAGCAGGAGAGAAGAGACCGGGGCTCTGGTGCACGCCAGCCTCTCACAGCCGATATGGAGAGGCGACCTCCATCGGCTTTGCCTTATCTCGGGGGCTGCAGTCACCCTCGCTCTCCCCTGCAGCTAGGGCTCACGAGCTATTTCCATCTCTGGATCAGATACAGGACCATGATTTATTGATTGTAATAAACATTGCTTAACACACACTTTAGCCACATGGCTCGCTCACCTTTTAAAGAAATCCCAGCCCTGGGAGCCGATGGAGCCCCTCCGTAACACAGAGTGCCGGGTCAGGAGGAAGCTGGGTGCTGGGGGGGAGCCACTTGGGTGAATGGATGGGCTCATTTGCAGCCAGAGAAGTAAGGCTCCCTTGCCCCCCACCCCCACCCCACCCAAGCATCCTTATTGACCTGTCAGTTATTCCTTAAGGGGCTCTTGCTGCATGGCCAGAGGCTGCTGAGCTCATTACAAACCCCAGTGTTCTCTTCAGCACCTCTCTGGCATCTCATGGGCAATTTTGGGTTTTCTTTTGTGTGTGTGTGTTGATGGGGGGAAGCCACTGTCTGTCTTATATCCTTTCCTGCTCTGGGGAAATGCAACGGCCTCTGTGATGAAGCATCAGCTTCTTTTTGCACTAGAAGGTACCTCCAAGTAGGTCAGACCACTATACTCCCAGTGGCAGGCTTTGAGGGGTACCAGCTGGAGGGACTGGTACTGGGGGTGTGTCCCAGGAAAGAGCACCGATGACAGGGTGGGAAGCAGGACGCGCATTGCAGGGCACGGTGCCTCTGTCCCCGCTCAGCTCCCAGCCTGGTACGGTTCACATAGTCGATGCCCGGTACATAACAGGTGGCGCCGGTGCTGGCGGCCAAGGTCACAGAGGGCACGGGAGGGTGACGGGTGAGATCCCTGAGAGCTGACACTTGGTTTTGTTCGCTGCACCCAGCACATAAAGGGCTCCGTGAGTATTTGCTGAATGAACACCTGAGTGAGGGAACGCGTGTGGTTACGTCGACGGTGCAGGCGGCGTGGAGACCTCCATGAGCGTTACGTGCCAAGACTGGGGATGGGGTGACAGTGGCTGGGACCGTGTCATTGAGCCGTGGTGCAGCGTGATGGTGGTATTAGGTCAAGGCGGTGTTGGGTTGGCTCACTCAGCTTGCCAGCGATGGAGATGTGCTCGGGGCTCCTCGGGGCGTGGGGAACCACCCCAGCTGCTGCTCGTGGCCTCGTGGAGAACAGAGCTTCACTCAGGCATGGCTGCCTGGAAAACAGTGCCTGATGCCGGCTCTCGGGGCTTCTGTTAGCTCCTGGCCTCAGGCCCCAGGTGCTGGGCCATGTCTGCTCTGCTCCACTCCCTGACGATCTGTGCCCCCTCCCACCCCACATCTGCAGTAAGCAGGGGTACTCAGAGCTGAGTGGTTCACTAAGGAGGACTTGTGCACTCGGTTTCATCACCACGCAGAAGGAGAGGACAGTGTGTGCTCCCCACCCAAGTGCTTGCTCTGGATTCTGACAGATCTGGCCAAATCCTGATGTTGGGCAAGTTGCTTCACCTTCGTGACTCTGTTTCCACATCTGTGAAATGGGCATGATGATAGCACCAGCCTCAGAGGACGGCAGTGAGGCTCAGTGAGGTCATGTGCTGGATGCGCAGGACAGGGTCAATATGAGTTTGTTAGTATTCCCAGGTTGGGCAGACTCACACCGGCCTATGGGTGGCCTTAGGTTCAGGCCTTGATCCTGGGTCCGGTCTGCCATGACCCCATGTGGGACCAAGTGTAGCAAAGCCCAATGCCCCGTGTGAGTGCACCCCCTCTCATAGGTGTGGGGCAGGCACTCTGCTGGCGGCCGAGCTGTGTGAGGGAGGGGTCTGGTCCTGGGGGCCAGGCGGGCTGCAGACCAGGAGACCTAGGACAGATGCAAGGGGAAACTGCAGCTTTAAAGCCCCACACTAGACTAGTAATGACGGGGAAGAAAGAGAATGATAGAAAACGAAGTTAAATAATAATAGCGTCTGGTGTTTATTGAACCTGACTCTGCCAGGCCCAAGCTGAGTCCTTTAGTGGTATGAACTCACTGAATTCTCATGTGAATGCAGTGGGGTAATCGTTATTATTATTCCTATCTGCAACTGGAGAAAACCGGGGTGGTGGGGTGAGCAAGGGCTCTCACCAGGACAACAGTGGAAGTTGGGGAAGGTGGCTTGCACAAGACTCATGGGAGCGCCTTCAAGCCCAGCTGCCATGGTCCCCATTCTGTCCCACCCATCCCCAGGCCGGGCAGCTTCTCCCAGAGGCCCGGCTGGAGGGCAGAGAGCTCCCGGCCTTCCAGACCCCAGCCCCTCTGGCCTCAGAAACTGTGCTGCAAATGGAGACATTCATAACCACTTGGCGCGGTCAAGACAAAGTGGGATCACATCTGTGAGCACACGGGCATATGCTAGATGCTCAGGGAGGGGCTCGTGCGCTCTGCTGGGGGCATCCTGGAAGATTTCCTGCCCACCCTTCTTGGAGTATGCACAGAAAAAGCATGGCCCAGAGAGGGAAGTGGTTCCCTGAGGCCGTGGAGCAGGTCGGCCTGGCCCGGGTCTTCTGAACATCCTGCCCCAGCCCGACACTTTGTTCCTAATTCCATGCAATTCAACACACTGATTTTCCCCTGCGACATCCAGAACTGTCTCAGTCGTTTTGAGGGAGGTAAAGAGGAAGCACAGCCACGTTGCTGCTCTTGACATGTGAGGCTGGGCACACACGAAGATGCTAAGAGACAGCACCAGGCAGGCTGGACACAAGTGTGAAGCTGAGCGGACCTGCGTGTGCCTGTGGTCAGGAAGTCCCGGCGGAAGGGAGGGGTCTTGTGAAGGTGGCCATGGAGAGGTCCGGAGAGGTCCAGAGAGGTCCTCAGCTGGACTCTCTGCTTGCTGTTGTTAGCCAAGGAGGGGCTGAGCTGCAGGTGCCCTGGGTGCATCTCAGTGGAACCTGGGAAGGAGGATGAGAGAGGAGAGTCACGAGGGGCTGAGCAGGTGCTGCTGCAGGCCCAAGACCTCAGTCTGGGCCCCCAAGGACGGGCCTCAGTAGAGAGTCAGGGAGGACGCAGGGTTCAGTAAGGGCCAGAGTTGACCTGAGAACCTCCCTGGGCTGTAAAGGATGAATAGAGCTGGATAGAGCAGGAATGCAAGGTGATGGGAAGAGCTAGAGCAAAGTGAGAGGCCAAAGAAGCCGAGCTCTTGAGTGAGAAGCCCTGAGATACGATCATGTCTGGGGGCAGAATGGGCTCAGTGCTCGCTGTCCATGGTGCAGAAGAACAACAGTGCAAAAAAGTGATGGGGACCGCTGCTCACGGAGCTCTTCTAGTTAGGGTAGCACTCTCTGTGAAGAAAGACCACCATGCAAATCAATAAATAATAGAAGCTCCATGAAGAGGATGAAGAGGGCGGTGGACCAAGCTGCAGCCGGCCAGTGAGGAACAGGTCATCTCATTCCATCACCTCATGCCTCCACGGGCAAGTTCTGTGATCACCACCCCTACACCACAGATGAGGAAGCAAGGCTCAGAAAGTTCGAGTAACCCTACCTGCTCTTAGGTTGGGTTTCCCCAGACGGAGACCCTGGGACAAGGATTTGAGTGCATAGAATTTATTTTGAAGGGGGTCCTGGACACACCTTGTGGGAGCATGAGGGAGGGAGACAGGGAAAGGAAGAGAAGAAAGCCAACCAGACATTATGGAGCTGGCTTCTGCTGTGGGCAACCGGAGCTCCAGTCCGCTGGGGCACGGTGAGTGAGAGTGTAGAACAAACCTGTGAGTTATTCTGACCGAGGAGCAAGGGAGGTGGGGTATTTACACACCCTCTCTTTGGTCTGTGGTTGAGGGCTGCTCCCACCTCCAGCCTGCCCCTCTGGCAGGTGAGTGGTTTCTGGCACCCAGAGAAAACCCTCCCACATGCTGGCTGGGGGACCCCGTGAGGTCGGCATGTGCCAGAACAGTGAGCACCAGAGAGGGATTGAAAGGGCACCGACAGCTTCAGCCATCCCAACCAAACCACACTTGCAGGCACGGCGAGAAGCTACCAAGAGAGGGTCACTCATGGAGGAAAGAAGATCAGCAAAGACAACAGGGTTGAGGACCTCAGGGGCCAAGCCAGGGCATTTTAACTTCATTTTATATGCCCCTAGGAGCCACATGGAGGGATAGAAGGGAAAAAAACCAGAATGAAACAATAAGCACCTGCTATGAAAAAAGTTTACATTCATTGAATCGATTAAAGTTTGCAACAGCTCTGCAAGAAAAAGACCTCTTTTGTAGCTGAACAAACTGAGGCCCATTATGGATTTCCTCCAGAGTCATGTGGGTCCCCATTGTAGAGCCAGGATTCAAACTCTGGACTTGCTGAGCTCCTGCATTCTCTGCCACACTCACCCCAAGTTAAGGAAACTGAGTCCTCGGAAGGCCTGGGAGCAAAGCCAGTGCCTGGCTGACTTAGCGCCCGCATTCCTTCGCAGTGTGAATGTCAACTACCTAAATAGCTTCGGTTATTTGGCTAAATTAATCCTCTGAAGAGCTGCATAAATATAACTAGGAAGGCACACACACACACACACACACACAGATGCATATATATTTAACACGGGTGCATCACTGCGTGCCGATAAACAGCCTGATGACAAGCAAAGGGAAGATATAAATACAAAAAATTATAACCAGGGGCTGCATGCAGGGTGGTGAGAACATGGGAGCACATGAGGGCTCAGAGAAGGGCCCGGGCAGGAGAGAAAAGGCAAAGCTGCCCTGGGCACATCCATGCTCTGAGATCTGAACTGGTGAGCTGGCCCCCGCCGTGAATTTGGGCAAGCCACACTACCTCTCCAAGCCTCAGTTTCTTCATCCATTAAATGGAAATAACAATAGAATGATGAAAACTACAAGGTTTGCAAAGATGAAAGGAAATGCATAAAGTACTGGGCATTTGTAGAGTAAACTGGTGAGTGAATGCCAACAGTGTGGTCCCACTGAGGTTGCTTGAAGGTTGGAATTGGAAGGATGAGGCCCCAAGGCTTAGAACTTCCCAGGCATCTCTTCACTACCCCCGCATCAGGAGCAAAGGGGACCAATGAGCACGCTCCCTGAGAGAAAGAGCCCTCCCCCAAATGGGAATTCATAGCAGCTAGTTACCAACTCTGCTCTCTGCTGGTCTTGGACTAACCAACTTATATACATCGTCCCATTTAATCGTTTCAACCACTGCATGAAGACTTCGCTATATTTACTCTCATTTTCAAGATGAGCCTTTCTAAGTCCTCAGGAGGTGATGTGACTTGCCCAAGGCCACCCGGCTAGCGTTATAGGTTAGGACTGTGTCTCTCAAAAATGCACACTTTGAAGTTCTAACTCCTAGTACCTGGGAACGTGTCCTTATTTGGAAATAGGGTCATTGCAGATACAATTAGGATGAGTTCAGACTGGAGTAGGGTGGGTCCCTACTCCATTATGACTGGTGTTCTTATAAAAAGGGGGAATTCGGACCCAGGCACGGACACAAGGAGAACACCTGTGAAGATGAAGGCAGGGATTGGGGTGATGCGTCTACAAGGTAAGGAATGCCAAATGTTGCCAGCAAACCCCAGAAGGTAGGAGAGAGGCTTGGAACAGATTCTCCGTCCAGTCCCTCCGAAGGGACCAGCACCTTGACCTTGGACGTCTAGCCTCCAAGACTATAAGACAGTGAATGTCTGTTGTTGAAGCCCCAGTTGGTGGTGCTTTGTCATGGCAGCTCATACAGCTGGTAAATGCAGAGCGAGGACTTGAACCCAGGCCTCTCTGATTTCAGAGCCCGCCACTCTCTGCACTGACATGCCTTCACCCAGACCCAGCTTGCCCGGCCAGGGGGGGTTGGGGAGAGGGTTTGCTGAGCCAATGTTTGGAGGAAGCAGGGCATAGGAGGAAGAGGGCTGCTACCAGAAAGAGCTCTCTAAACACCAGTCTGGACCCTGGCCAGGCTTCCTTGTGAGGGACCCAAGTAGATCCAGGTGGGATCTGGAAGGAAGGGGAGCAGCAGGGCCTCTGCCAACTGAAAAAGCCATTAAGCCCTCTGAGTCCAATTCCCCTTAAAATCTCTCAGTAGGGGGGTCAGCTCCAAGAGGAAGGGCGCACGGCACCCACACCATCGCCCTGCCCTGGCAGCTGCCTGAGCTGGGCTGGGTGGATTGGGTGCAGGAGCCCAGACGGACCAGGAGCTGAGCTGCCCGCAGGTTGCCATGGTAACCGTGATCCTCCTGTGCGAGCCAGAGGAAGCTGAGGTCTCGGGGGGGATGCGGCGAGGACCAGGGTGCTTGAGAAGGGTGCTGGGATGGGGAAGGCCAGTGCCAGCCGAGTCCAGTGTGTGCCAGACACCACGCCAGCTGCTTCCCTTCACTCCTCTTGCGTGAAGCCCCACAACGGCCCTTTGACTGGCATATGTTTATCTCTCTTGTACAGATTTGGAAACTGAGACCAAGAGAAGGGGAGAGCTTTGA
Source organism: Halichoerus grypus (assembly GCF_964656455.1). Lineage (NCBI taxonomy): Eukaryota > Metazoa > Chordata > Mammalia > Carnivora > Phocidae > Halichoerus > Halichoerus grypus. The sequence goes on from NC_135716.1 coordinate 174,668,304, forward strand.
GTCAGGCCACACACCTGGTGAGAGAAAGAGCCAGAACTGGAACTTGCATTCTCTGTCTCCAGGGTCCCTGCTTTTCCTTTCTGCTCTACCAGGCTGCCTTCAGGAGTCAGCCAGGGTTTACTTTGAGGGCCAGGAAAGGGGCCCCAGAGCTTCCAGCCTGGCTTTGGGGTGATTGGGACTTGGGAGTCATCCTACCCCTCTTACGCATTCTGGAGCAAAACCCTGGACCACCTCCAGCAGCCAAATTCATCAGACAGATGCGGAGAAAGATATGGTTGAAACAAAACACCCGACATTTTGCACAGGCCAGGCTGGGGCTACACTGCATGCCAGGGTAAACCAGGGGTTACTGGGGGTGGGCATCGCTGGAGTCAGACCCATCCTGGCCCACTCTACTTTCTGCAGACTGTGGTCACCAAAGGCAGCAAATGAGGGGGCTGGACGCTGGGGTCTAGCCCCAGCTCTGGGGCCAGGTCTCTGACAAACGTCATATATGATGGGTACTGCCCCGTGGATGAGGGAAGTGAGGCACGTTAACTAGTCAGGGCTGCAATGACGCAGCCCCATTGTACAAAGAAGGGAGATGTGAATTCTGTGAACTCCTTCCAGCTCCGATGTTCTGCGTGCAACAGCCGAGCAGCCGAAGCAGACCAGAAGGACTAGCCTAGCTCCTGTGGCTTCCAAAAGCCAAACTAGGAGCTACAGATAGAACTGACAGCATTGCCCACTTGGGTTTTCATGGAAGGAAAACTATGCGCAAGTCGGACTTCTCAGCAGTGAGCCAGCTCTTCAGTTAGTGAATTCCCTGACTTTGGAGGCATCTAAGCGAGGCTGGAAGAAGGGTGTTCCGCTAATCATTTCTAGCTCTGTGTCCAAGCAGCAGGGAGCCTTGTCATTCTCTGATGTGTATTTTCTTCCCAAATATGAGCAGACCTGGATACAGAGGCAGGGAGGAGTGAACAGAGTAGGGGAGGTCCGGCAGCGCTCATTTGTAGCCCCTACCCTAACCCCTTGCGCCTCCCAGAGCCAATCAGAGGCAACAAGGTGGCCTGTGGCTCCCCCCACAGAAGCCCCTGACCGTGTCATGTTGACCTGCAGTTCAAGGGTCTCTGGGCCACGCTCTCCTCACCTGTACAATGGGCTTTTGACCAGCACCTGCTTCATACGGTTACCATAACGATACTTACAGAGAGCTTTCGGTAAATATCCCACACAAGCGTGATCTCTTTATTCCTGGACAAAATAGAATCACCAGGACAACCACCAAAATCCAGAGCCCGTCCGGCTGGCTCGGAGGCCGATATACCACCTCCAGGTCCAAATGCTCTCGGCCTCAAAGAGCGGAACAAATCCCACGGGGGTGTTGATTGAAACCATTACTGATTCATGGAGACAACACGCCGGCCGGGAATGGAGTCAGCCGCCGCCACCTATTTCCATAAGGTAATAATAATGTGCGCCTTTGCTTTATGAAGTAGAATTTGTTATGGCCGATGAGCCATAAAAATTGCTGGGTGGGAAAAAAAAAGAAAGGGGGGAAAAACTATAAATAAATTTGTAATTTTAACAGGGATTACCATGTAATTGAGAGGGGAAGACCGCTAATGGCAGAGGCAAGGGCCAGCTCAGCCCCCACAGTCTTGGCTCCGTGGCAAAGCTGAGATGCTGAAGCAGAATCGTTCCTGAGAGACTCTGGAAGGAAAAGTTAACTGGCACAAAACCCAGAGAGCAGACCCAAGGAGAAGTGGCAGAGAATTCATTTGGTAACTCTTTATTGAGTGCTTACTACATGTGCCTGGAATGAGAGGGAGGACACAAGAGGGAGGAACTGCCCGTGTTGGCCATCAACAGACACCATGATGGATGTAAACAAGAGAATGATGGGTGGGGCCAGTTTTCTGCCCGAGGAAGCTCACTCTGGCTGTAATGTGGGGAATGGACTGGAAGGGGTAAGAGTGGGGACTGGGGGATACGTTAGGAGGGCACTGCTATGCCAAGTCTGAATGAGTGGTGGCCTGAATTAATATATAATATAGGGAGACAGGGAGAAGAGAGATCATCCAGAAATATTAAGAAGTGGAAGATAGAGGGGCTGGTAATGAATGGATGTGATAATATAGAAGAAATCCAGAATGATGGCTAGGGTTCTGGCTTTGTGTGATGGTACCCCCACTAAGATGGTGGGATGTTGAGCTCAATCCTTGCCAGATTACCTTTGAGAGACCTACAAGACATCCCAATGGAGACACCCAGTGGATGGCTAGTCAAGAGAGTGATCTGAGCTGGAACGAGGATTGGAACGTTGCCAAGGGAAAAATGATCCTTGAAGCTGGGGAGAGGGGTTGGTTGGGTGAGAGAGCCTGGGAAGAGTGAAAGGAAGAAGAGAGGAGTTCCAAGACCAAAGTGCAGGGAATATTGATGTTGAAGGAGTGGGCAGAGGAAAGGGGCCGATGGAAGAGGTTGAGGAGGGCCAGGGAGATAGTATAAAGATAAAGAGGGTGTGGTGATGGTAGAGCTAAGGCTTGCTCAGCCTGCCCCCCTTATGACCAGAGGTGAGTGTCTGCAGAACACTTGGCCGCACCATGGTTGCTGTCAGTGGACAGTTCTGGAGCTATTCTTCTCGGTTGGAAAAGTAATTGGCTTCTTGAAAATTGGACCCCCAAACCCTAGCCCCATTGGCATGATGAAACGTTTGAGAGTTTGAATCAAGGCTCTTCCACTTAGTGCCTCAAGACTGTGGATGGGTAGGTTGACATTTTTGAGCCTCCGTTTTCTATTCTGTAAAATGGGAGGATAAAACACTACCCTTCAAGATAGTTGCCTGGTGTATTATTGTAGAGGCCCAGCAAATTCCAGCCTGGTTACCTCCAACACACTGAGCTACCTGGCCTAGGACAATGCGATCTTAAAGAAGCCCAAAGATAAATCATCTTTAAAATGGGCAGAGTGTGGAAGGTGCCATAGAGAGGGTGGGATGCTTGGATGCAGCTCTGAGTAGTCATGGAGGCTCCCTAGAAGAGGTGAGTTTCTAGTAGTTTCCAGGAGTGATGGGGAGTGGCTCAAAGTGCTAAGAGGAGGTGAGTGTTCCCAGGTGAGCCTGAGGTCCCCGAGAGGCAGACGAGTAGAGAGGAGGGTGCTCCGGCTGGACCAGGAATTCAATTGTAGGAGAATGTGCTGGTGAGCTAAAAGGAAAGGGTACACCCAGGTGGCCCCGAGGCAGCGGTGGACAGTGTCCACCCCACGCCATCTCAAGTCCATGCAGCAGTGAGATAGAGGATTCCTGCCTCCAGGGAACTCACTCTGGTAGAAGGCTACATTTTTCATTCCTTGTTTACACTTTGGAGTTATAAAATTTCATGTCCCCCCCGCAAAGCCCCTGGTGCCTATAAACAAACATCCCGATGTACAAAGATAAATGGAAATCATAAGTCCCCAAGCTTCAGGATCTGAACGAAGAAGAAGAGGAAAGGCAGGGGCTGGGAGGAGGCGGACTTCGATGAAATCGAGACCATGCCAGCCCCGTTCTCTGGTCATGATCAATATGTTCTCCAAAGTGCCTTTTAAATTACTGTCGGAGGCAATGTGCCATATTTATGTATATACATGCTTAGAGGTGACACGGGGGAGAAATGCAATTTCTATTATGAAATCATAATGTGCATTTATCTTCAGGAATAACACATCGAAATGTTGGAGTGAGAAAAGTTGAAAAGCAATCTGTCTATAAATAAAGACCGCAGACATCCTGACATTTTACGACGTGGGGATTTCAGCGAGAACTTTCTCCTTTGGTCACATCGCCCAAGGCATCATGTTCAAACTCCAATTTCCTGGAAGACAGCATTTGGAAGTCCAGAAGCTTCCTTGCTGGTGTCCAAAGCAAAGGAAGTAGACTTTACTTCTCCGACAGAGATGAGGATGGGGTTGGGCCAGGGCCAGGGGACACGCGCCAATTCACAATAAATTTAGTTCTTCCTCTGGCAGGAGGATCGGGGGAAGGGCAGATGCTCGGAATAAGGAGCATGTAGATTTCTGAAGCCATGTACTGTCGTACATGTGTTCTCCCCTCTCTCAAGGAATAGCCAAGTGGTGTGCAAATCCAGGCAAATTCAGAGGAAATCGGGTCTCTCAGGGACACCCACCCCTTGATATCTCATGTCACGCTGGCCCCATGATCTCTAGATCGCACCCTTGGCCAGTGGCTACAGACTCTAGAGGTCACCGTGGTCTTGACCCTCTAGATTCATGCCCAGGCAGCATCTTCAGCAAGGGCAACAGGCACATTTAAATGTTGAGGAGAAGAACACTGGTGAGGGTGGGGGTGCCTGGGGACAGGGGTGGGATTCTGTCACCCATGTCTCTGACCCCGAACGTGGCAAGACAGGAATGCAGCTCACGTTGATTTCCCTGTCACCCATTCATTCATTTCTTCATTTGTCTAATTCCTTGCTCATTGGCTTTGCCACCTTCCAAGTGCTGCACGATGCTGGGGATGCAAGATGAGTATGACACCCTCCCTGCCCGCAGGGACCTCACAGTACTCCAGACAGATGTGTAATTGGCAATTACCAGGAAGAGAGAGCTGTTAAAGGTGCTATGCAGGCCGGAAGGGGAGGGCGCACATCTAATTCAGCCTAGGGAATCCAACAAGGCTTCCCGAGGAACCATCTGGAAGGATGAGCAGAAAACAGCCAAGTGGGAAAAGAGAAGAGATTCCAGGCAGAGAGGATGGCGGGTTGGAAGGTCCCGAAATGCAAATGGGTTCTGGCTAAACGCAAGGCATTCTTAGGGCTGGAGAAATTACTCAATATTTACTCTGTCGGGGGTGGGCTGGGAGTTGTACCAACCTCTTAACCAACCAACAACATAGGCGCGTGCCCACTAACATGCCTGCGTGTCGTGCATGCAGCACTCTCGTTTACATAGTGTCAGGATTTGAACCCAGGTCTGTCCTACCCCAGTGGTCACGGTGACCCCATCAAAGTGGGCCCCAGTCTGTGCCAAGCTTGAGAGGGGACACAGAAGCCCGAGAGAATCAATAACGGGTCTTGTATGAGGCAGTCTAGCTTCTTAGAAAGGACATAGGTTTCAGAGTCAGACCCAGGTTCAAAACCAGCATGCCACCCATTAGCTGGGTGAGCCTGGGCAGATCTGAAAGTCTGCATTTTCCCCTCCTGTGCAATGAGGCTTGTGAAGCGGTCCTGTCCCCGAGGGCTGCTGTGGGGGTGAGCGAGGTAATGTTAACCACCAAGCAGGTGTCTGGCAGAGAAGGGGCTCTGGGTAACTTACTGATGATCAGTAGTATGATTATTATTATTACTACTAATAGTTGCAGCCCCTGAGGAGGGAGGGGCAGTAACAGGACTAGAGGCCCGGCCCCTCTCTGGGCTTCCATCTGCCAAGTCTGGGGTCGCTGGCCTCGGAGCCCTGGCCCTGTTGTCCCTGTGCCCGCACTCCCTTACCCCCATGCGGAGCCCCAACCACCCCTCCCAGGAGTCCGGCTGCCAGCAATGCCTCCTGGGGCTCCAGCACGCTCCTCTCCCTCACCGATCCCCTGGTCTCTCTGAAGTGGAGCCCTGCTGGAGCCAATTATCTCTGGGCCCCCACTGTCAGGGTGGACCCTCTGAGGAGGAGGCAGGGCCCTGGACAAGCTCCGGCACCTTAACCCTTTCCAGGCAGGCCAGGCTTGGCAGTCCCTGGCCTCCTTGGCAAATCTTATTGGGACTGCTGTCTTCATCACACCCCAGGCCCTGTTAGTATTGGTACCCATTTTACAGATGGGGAAATGAAGTCCCAGCAAGGGGGAGGGGCAACTCAAGGCAGCCAGAACACTGCTATGGAGTCAGACTGATGCCCTGCCCCTGAAGCGCTCCGTGGGCTGGGGAGAGGGGCTGCACCAGTCAGGGCCTGTCATCTGGGACGGGAAGGGAATGGTGGTGGCTACCTCGTTGGATCTGGTGAGGATTGCCCGAGGCCATTCACGGGCGGCGCATAGTAACTACTCAATAAACAGTAGCCGGTCTTTACTGTTACCTGTATCGTTACTACTGTTTCTGTTCTTGCAAGAGATCCGCCACCTGCCTGAGGGGACTCCGGTTTCTAGCACCTGGAAGTCATTTGGCTCCCCAGGGTGGGAAAGAAGCACTTAAGATTGGAAGTGAGGCTGGGGGCAGAAGGGAGCCTGGGGCAGCACGACCACCAGGAGTCATGGTGGCAGCAAACATCCACGCCTGTTCGTGGTGCTCTGGGCTTGCAAGTGAGTGGTTCGCATTTGGGAACTCAGGTGGTCCTCCCAACAGCCCTGTGAGTAGGTACTATTACCCGGTTTCACAGGTGGTGAGACCAAGGCTTCTGGAAGCTTCCTCTCCTGCAACCCCCTCCCCCACAGCATTCTCAAGTAGAATTGATGGGAACAGGTTTGGGCTTCCTTGCATTTGTTTTGTGTCTGTGCAGGAGCGGAGGGTGGCAGAGGTGAAGCGAGGGGCAGGAGATACCTTCTCTGCCTGAGAGATTCCTTGTGTCAGGGAGCTCATTCCCGGAGGTTCAGTCACTCAAAACACGCTCTTCCTAAATTCCTGGCGCTGGGTGGGAGATGAAGGAGCAGGACATCTGTCCCTTCCTCCTGTCCTCGGGGAGATGGAGGAGGATGAGCCTGGTGGGCTTCTTACAGAGCTCACTTCCTGCAGGGTGTGGGGAGGGCTGTGGGGGACAAGGGCACTTCCCATTCACTGAAGGACTGTGGGCTGGGATCAAAGTGAGCCTTTCACAAGGGATGAGGCTGGGACAGGCCTCAGGACAGAGTCTGGCTCCTGGGCGGGGCCACCAGAGGGTCCAAGGAGAGGCCAGTGCATGTCGTCTTGAGTGGGGAAATGCAGAGTCGGCTCTGATAGCCAGGAGGACAATAGTCTCCAGAACGTGGAAGGAGAGAGCAAAGGAGATTGTCAGCACCACAGAAAGATGGAGAGGTTGGAACCTGGCAGACAAAAGCCAGTGAAGGGGCAGAAAGGGAAGGAGAGAGGCGCAGGGAAGAGATAAGCCTGCGAATAGAAAGGCTTGGGAGGTGGGGGAGGAAGGCGTGAGTTGTCAGGACTGGGAAGCTTGGAGCTGAGGAGAACTGCTTTGTCTGTGTGTGGGGTGGGTGCTGATGAGGGGAAAGGCAGTTTGTGCCAGTACGGAGTTGTCCTCACCCCCAAATGTGATCCTGGTCCCTTGGCCTGGGGGCTTCAGTTCACCGGGATTCTAAGCACCCCACCCTGGATCCCATAGCTCCTACTGTCGGAGCCCTGAGCATGCACCGGATCCTTACACCTGTACATCTCCCATCTCATTCCACCCCCAGGTGAGGTAAGAACAATCATCCTCAGTGAATAGATGACAATCAGAGACTCGAGGATGTGCAGGCACCCACCTAGGATGCCACAGCTGCATCTACTCCCCAGCCTCGGATTCCTTGTTGGGAAGGGGCAGTCAGGCCCCCTATCTCTCCTGGGGACTTGGCTCATAAGAGTAGCAATGTAGGGTTCAAGAGGGGGCAGCAGGCCTGAGTTCTGATAGCGAAGTCCTACTCTCCTTGACCTCAGTTTCTTCATCTGTACAATGGGGATCCTAACCCTGGAAACCTTGAGACATTGGCAGCTCCAGTGAGAGGGTGGGCATGAGTGGGCTTCTTCTAGAAGCTACCTCAGTGCTACCATCATCACCATCAGAAACATTACCGTTCTTCAACACCTGCTTTCCCCACCCCCCCCACCCCTACCCACTCTGCCTTCTTGGACCGTTGGTCCATGAGCCTCCCCGAGCTTGGTGCCTTTGGGTGGAGCCTGAGCTCATGGGAGCTCAGCCTCCTCTTCCTTATGTCCTAGAGGTTCTTACTGTTTTTACTGCACAGATTTTTTTCTTTTCTTCCTCTTTTTTTATTTTATTTTTTTTATGGGGATTACTTTATGACCAGGGATTTGGTTTTTGCAGCAGCAGACTTGGAGCCAGCCGGGCCTTACATTTATGAGGGCTTTCAGGAAGGTTTACGAGGCTGTAGCCCAGACCCTTCCTTCCGGCTCCTGCCAGTGCAGGGCAGTGCGATGCGGGGGCAGATGGAGCTGGAAAAGCTGTTTGTGGGTTTCTTCCTCCTCTTCCTTGGGTCCTAAGCTCTTCCCCAGGGCAGAGAACCCTCGTGACTTGCCTGTGAAAAGGAAACCAAGAAGAATGGGGGTCTCCAACAAATGTGGTCTCATGTGTTTCCCTCCTCCCTCTGGGACTCAGTTTCTTCATCTGTAAAGTGGGGGTGTTGGGAATATCTACCTCACAAGCGCTCAGAGCTGAATCCAGCAGACAGAATATGAATACTCTTCCCTTCTCCCTGGGAAAGGTGAGCAAGCAATCAGCCTCACTTTGCACTTACAACTTTGTATGATTCCATAACTATCACAACTGGCATTTCCTGAATATTCAGCCCAGAGCCAGGTATTGTGCTAATCCCTCAACATCTTACATTGTACTTACCTGCATAATAACTTTGTGAGGTGGGTATGATCATCGCCCCCATTTACAGATGAGGAAACTGAGGCTCAGAGAGATTCTGTCACCTACCGCAGGTCACCCAGCTAATAAGAGGTGAGACACGGATCAGCACATGGAAAGTCCAACCCCAGAAACCACATCCTAGGATTTGCGCCCCAATCTAGGAACTGTGACAAGAGACAGGAAGAAGAGTCAGGGCACCCAGTCTGGGGGGGGGGTTCATCCCTGTTTATAGCAGGAACTTCCTGGTCCCTAGAAGGATACTCACCCCCAGGACTTCTTTCCAGGAAACAGAGGGCACTGGTGCCCAAGGCTCTGGCTACTTAGACCTGCGGCTGGATCTCATTGGATGACTACTTGAGGAAGGGTGCCCTGAGCCACGGGGGACACTTATGCCATTTTGACCAAAGACAATGCACCAGCAATGGGCTTACTCAAAGGCAAGCCCACTTCTGTTTAGACAATAGGATGGACTTCCAAGTAAACCGAGCAGCAGAAGGAACCCAAAACAAAGATGCTTCTAAGTGTCCTCCTCTGGGAATTTTCTAAGGACAGGGCTGGTTTTCAGGGGTGCCCAGGTGGACACAGGGGCTGGAGGAGATGCTTGCAGAACCCTTTCTGCCTGAGCCAAGAAGAGACCCTCCCCACCACTGCCGAACAGCTGTGAGACAGCGGTGTCCCGGGCTCCAGGACCTCCTCCTCCCCACCTGCCCTGTGACCCCTCATTTCCCTCCTCGCCTCCTGGGCTCTGGAACAGCTACTTAATGGGCGGTGATGCAGCGCTGATGGCATGCGCGCGGTCTTGTCTGCCAGCAGGACGGCTTCGGGAGCAGGATGTAGCAATGCGGCTTGTGTATCCTGCTAAGAGATATTTAATAAATATGCAAATTGCTGCCTCTACCTCCTCAGGCAGGTAAGGAGTGGGGAGAGGCTGGAGTTAAGTATTAAATCTCTGCACAGTGTGGAATGCTCGGCACAGAGGCAGGGACTGGAGCTGAACTTCCTGGGAAGACTTCCATCTGGCATCTTAGAGCCCTGCTTGGAGGATGTAAGAGAGCAGGAGAGGCAGGGGGACTTCAGGACTTGCAGGAAAAAGGAGTACAAAAAGCTATTTTACTTAAGAAGGTTGAGCATGATATCAGGAGATGGAAAGACAATTTATTCATCTAAGCAACCTTACCAGCCGTCCACCCTCCCACTCCATGTGGATCTATCTAGCTGTTCACCACCTACCCATATACACTTAACTCACCCTGCAAACCATCAATCCACCAATCCAACCTTCATCCATCCATTCATTCATCCTTTCACTGACATGATCACTCTCCCACATCCAAACACCCAACCATCCACGTTCATCTGTATGTCTACTAACTCATCCATAAATCCACCATCCATCTATCCACTCACATAAGTATTAAAAAACCACCATACAACCATATGCCTATCAATATATATCTACCTTCTTTCTTTTCCATCAACTGTCTATTCATTCATCCATCCATCCATCCGTCTGTCCGTCCATCCATCCATCCTCCATCCATCTCATCTATCCATCCATCCATCCATCTTCTATTTCTTACATGCAAGACCCTGTTCTTGGCACTGAGAATGCAGGGACAATTGGACAAGTTCTTACCCCTTGAGGAGTCCTTGGCATGTTCATGGACATCAAGTAGGTAAGGAAGAATGTGGTCAGGGACACAATGCCTCCTTTTACACTTGGTTTAGGGGACGGTTCATTTACAATCATCCTTCTGGGAAAATCAAGAAACACTTCCACGGAATGATATGGATTGGTTACTCACCATTCCCAGCCCAAAATTAGCTCAGTTTATAGCACATATATTTATTGAACACTGGAAATAGAGAGATGAGCCAGTCACGATCTCTGCCCTCAAGATGTTCCTGGACTAGTGGGAGAGAGAGATATACAAAGAATAAATTACGTGTAATAATAGAGGACCGCAAGGCCCTGGGACAGCAAAGTGGAGAGTATGACTATCCTAGGGTACCTGGGATGAGTATGAGTTCAGTGGGGAAGTTTCCAATTTAGCCTTGACCCATGTGGAATATACATACCTCACTTGGCATCTGGTCATGGCTCACAGGTGTCTGTCTTTACATTAAAGGATCCAGGCCTGGCTGCATCTTGGGCTAAGTAGGAGCTGCCGACCTGTAAGGGAGAGGCTGTCTGTCCATCTTGAGTACTACCTACTATACCCTTGCTTTATTCATTAATTTTGCAAATCCATGAGATCCCACCGAAGGGTTTGGAAAGAGGACTGATTTTAGAGTCTGGCAGACTTCCATTCTACTTCAGGATCTGCTCTTCACTAAGGATAAGATCTGGGAGTCTCTGTTTCCTCCTCTTCTAAATGAGGGGAGTGATGCCTCCCTTGAGAGGGGTGGGGCTGTGTGTTGAAATAGCCCTGTGTGAGGAAAACACTCTGGAAGCACTGTCTGGCAGAGTGGGCTCTCAGGCAGTGCTGTTGGGTGGCTGGGTTCTGGGGGCAGGGCCTGGGTCTGTGTGCTTATCTGTAGACAGTCTACACTATCCTCCTCTTCCCTCTAACTGCCTCCACTTGAAACAGCAGCCCCCTCCTGATAGAGTCTCAAGGGGCCCCCTTCATTCACTATTGGATTCACCTATTTGCATGCCAATGCCAGGACAGACAGTCATCTTTGCCCAGTGACCAGTAGAACATCCCCTTCCGAACCCCCCACCGAATGCATAAGGCACTGCAATTTCCTGCAAGTGCCCTCCCTCCCCGAAGCACTCCTCTTTCCTCCCTCCTCCCTGGCAAGCTGAAATGGAATTATATATTTTTTTGCCACCGTCTGCTATAGACGGTGTCTCCGAGAGAACCATGGGTAATCTCAGATGCAAATGTCCTATGCAAATCCAGCTGCCTGTTAAAATTAGGAGGAAGCCCAAGGCAGACACGGTTGCGGGCTGTAACTGGAATCTCCACAGAGCCTTGATGGAAACATGCAAGGGTCGCCGGCAGCTTTCAAGATGGAGCTCCCAGCTCCATCCCGGGTCCTGAGGCTCTGGTGCTCTGAATTTGGGTTTTGGTAAAGCAAGTGTGCACCACTTACCTGGAAGACATGGCGCCATTTTCAGACTTTTATCCCCACCCAGTGGTTCTCCACCAGGGATGATTTTGTTCCCCCCAGGGGACATCTGGCAATGTCTGGAGACATTGTGGTTGTCACCACTCAGCCGGTGCTACTGGTAGCTGGCAGGAGAGGCCAGATGCTGGCAGACATCCTACAGTGCACAGGACGGCCCCACAGCAAAATGGCCCCGGTGCTGAGGCTGAGAAATCTTGTCTCAATCTATTCTAGCCCCATGGGGACCACAGATGGCAGGGGAGGAAGAAGGTCGTTGGCCGGTCAGTTGTTACCTTTACCTTGAAGCCATAGTAAGGAAGGCTCCCCACGCTCCTCAGCTCATGCCTGTTACCACCATGTTCTTTCACAGCCTCACTCCTGTTTTCGATCTTCTCCCTTATCCCCTGATCCTGTTCCCGAGCCCCCCTCTAATCTATGTCCTGAGATACGGATGCTTCCTGGAAAATATACGATGCTGTTTATTGTGTGAATGTGTTTTAATTTACATAAATTGTAGTGGCTACAGATCTCATTCTGCTGCTTAATTTTTTCACGTAACTCTGTGTTTTTAAGGTCTACCTGTGTTGCTGTGTGTAAATCTTGTTCGATGCCTCCAACTAACGCCGAGGCTTCCAGAGGGACAACTGGTCTCCTAAAGGTGTTCACCCAGACAGCCCTGCTGGGACCCGGGGGTATCCCTGGGTCTCCTAGGAGCGGGATGGTAGAGTCATGGTATGTGGTACTTCATTTCCCTAAATATTGCCAGGTTTCTTCCAGAACATGGTGCTCCCCGCGTTGTTGGCAATACACGGCGTTATCCAATTTTCTAATTTTTTCCACTCTGATTAGTATAAAGTATTCTGATAGTGTTGTTTTAATTGGGGGAAGGAAATGGAAAAATTGAAGAATAAGTGACATACATATCCTCTTAATTTCTGGTGTACATCATAGTGATTCAGTATTTTTATACATTACAAAATGATTGCCACAATAAGTGTAGTTATCACCTGTCACCATAGAAAAGTTATTACGGTATTATCGACTATACACCCTATGCTGCACATGACATCCCTATGACTTATTTATAGCTGGAAGTTGTACCTCTTAATCCCTTTCACCCATTTCATCCATTCCCCCCCCAGCCCATCCCCCCTCTGGTAACTAAAGTTTTGTTTCCTGTGTCTGTGACACTGTTTTACTTTGTTTGTTTTTTTAGATTCCACATATAAGTGAAATCATACTGTATTTGTCTTTCTGTCTGACTTACTTGATCTAGCATAATACCTTCTAGTTCCATCCATGTTGTTGCAAATGGTAAGATCTCAATCTTTTTTACAGCTGAGTAATATTCCATTATAGATTTATATATATATATATATATATATATATCTCACATCTTCTTTATCCCTTCATCTATTAATGGACACTTCATTTGCTTTCCTATCTTGAATACTGTAAACAATGATACAATGAACAGAGCGGTGCATAAATCTCTTCAAATTGGTGTTTTCATTTTCTTCAGATAAATAACTAGAAGTGGGATTGCTGAATTGTATGGTAGTTCTATTTTTTATTTTTGGAGGAACCTCCATACTGTTTTCCACTGATGTGCATTCCCACTAACAGTTCATGAGGGTTCCCTTTTTCTCCACATCCTTGCCAACACTTACTATTTTTTGTCTTTTTGATACTAGCCAGTCAAGCAGGTGTGAGGTGGGATCTCATCGTGGTTTTGATTTGCATTTTCTTGATGATGAGTGATGTTGAGCATCTTTTCATGTTGGCCCATCTGTATGTCTTCTTTGGAAAAATGTCTACCCAAGACCTCTGCCCATGTTTTTAATCTAGTTGTTTGGTTTTTGATATTAAGTTGTGCGATTTCTTTATATATTTTGTATGTTAATCCATTATCAGATGTATGCTTTGTAAATATCTCCTCACATTCAGTAGGTTGCCTTTTCATTTTGTTGATGGTTTCCTGGAAAGTAGAATCTTAAACAGTATTTACTAGGATCCAGGAATAAGTTACCTTGACAGTGAGCTGGTCGTGGGGACCTATTTTCCACCTGTGTACACCCGAGTCAGTTGAAGTCCAGAGCGCTGTAGGTGTGCAAAATCTGTAAGTCACTGGTTCCTCAAAGAGCAAATATTTCCGGCGGCGGGGCGGGGGGGGGGGGTCTTCTCCGAGCCAGCATCGGTGCTAAGCATTCGGGATAGAGTGGTCAGCAGCACAGACATGTGCCCTCCCTTATGGGGCTGCGGAAGAGTGGGGAGAGAGTGAACCATCAAAGAAACGATTGATTAAATACCACTGTGATTACTGCTACCAAGACATGCAGGACACTGTGTGACATCCCTAAGGAAGGGACATTTAGGCAGGGACCTGAGGGATGACGGGAATGACCCAGGCAATGGGAGAGCCAGTTCTCAGGCTTCTCGGAGCCTCGGCCTCCCATCTACCGATGAGATGGCATGCATGGGCCCAACACAGAGCATGCATTTAACATCTGTGGCATGAACGTCGTGGCCGGGTTGTGTTAGGCGCCAAGAGGAGGACGTGGAAAGCAGGAGTTCTCCCCCTGACAGGTGATGGGCACACAAACGAGGTTCTATTGCTGGAAGCTGTGTGCAAAGTGAGGACACTTGGGGTGTCAGGGTGGGAGCCTCGGGGATGGATGGGAAGGCAGGAGCTGACTTGGAAGTGAGATGGGCTCAGAGGGACCAGGGATGGCCAGAGAACTGAGAATGGATCTAGGGAGACCAAGCCTCCCGGAAGGCCTCACCGGAGGCAGCCACAATGGGCCTGGAGAGCAGAGTGGCCACCTCTCTGGCTGAGAAGCCTCCTCCCAACAGAAGTTTGGGGGCTGGATTATAAAAGCTGGCTTTGGTGGATGGGGGTTGACACTGAGGAGGACATCTCTTGGACCGGGGTTTTTATGTTTATGTGGGTCCCTCTTCCCCCCACGTCACCTGGCCCTTCCCAGAGACAAACGCTGGGTCTCCCCAACAGCCTGGGAGCTCCCTGCAGGCAGTTTTTCTCCTCTTTTGGACTTGCAGACCGTTGTTCCAACAGGGCATCATGTCCCCAGTGCTCTGGCCGAGAGTCTACACTTGGGGTGCGGTCCCCAAGCCAGCAGCTTTGTAGGAAGGGGCTGATGGAGGCCAAGTTCGGCACCACCTCCACCCCCCTTCACACACGTACCTATATCCCGCAAGTACCTGTGAACACCTCACCAGTTCCCCATCTTGATCCTTTCTGTGGGTGCAGAGATGCCCTCCGAGGCCTTGGGGTACACAGAACATTCTTTTTCCCTCCCTGTTTTGAGAGGGAACCCCCCAGTCACTCAGCCTCTGAGGGATCAAATCCCTTTCAGAGAGCCTCCGTGGGGGCCACCTCCCTCTGGGACCTGTGTACTTCGCCTGTACCCCCAACTCCCAGGGGGGCCCCGCTTCCCATCAGCTGGGCCCCCACCTCTTTCCCTCAGGCTTGCCTCCTCTCCCCTGTGGGGGTCCATCCCTGCAGCCGGTGCTGTCTTCCCAGCTCTGGTCTGCACTATCAGCATGCTTATCAATCCGGAGCCCGAGGCCATCAGACTTCAAAGACTATATAAAATGTGTTTAGTGGTTGTGTGTTTCTTTTTAATATCAGCAAACTGTATTTTCAGGGAGAAAGGGCCAGAGCCACAGAGAGAAATAAAGAAAAAAAAACACCCAGGAGAAAGATCGTGGCCGAAAGGCCGTGGAGGGAGGGGGAGACTTCCTTCCCAAGAGTGGCTGGGCCGGCTTTGAAGCCAACCTGGGTGCATCGGGTGGGCCAAGGGTTTCGGGCTTTGGGGACCCCTCTCTATTCCCAGGATGGATGGGGGAGGGAAAAATGGAAACTTCCAGCCTGTGCACGTGAAACCAAAGTCCCTCTCCAGCCTCCTGCGGGCCCAGTGGTTAAGATCACAGCTCTGGAAGCAAACAGCAACCGGCGGGGCTGGTGAATTCGGACTTCTAAGCTTTGGCTCCCTCAGCTGTAAACTGGGGCTGACAAAGGTGCCCGGCCTCAGATGGTTCGCAAAAGTCGGCGGGCTGAGGGCTGGAAAGGATTTCATGAGCGAGAGGCCATTTTTGGAGAATGCCAGCTGAGCCTTCTTGGCATCATGGTGATTCGCCAGGGCAGAGAGGACAGCCCGGCCAGAGAGGACAGCCCGGCCAGAGGCACCAGGCCCTGGAACGTCTTCAGGACGGGTGGGCGGTAAGGGGGCTCGGAGGCAGGGTCCCATGTCTTTGCTTCAGCCCAGTGCTGACTCAGTGTGGCTTCAAATGGCTGCCATCCCTACAAGAGAGAACCAGCCGTCGGAGGGGGCCGCCTAGCCGTCTGGCTGCTGGTTGCGCACTGGGGTAGGGGACTGGAAGTGCACTGGGGTAGGGGACTGGAAGTGCACTGGGGTAGGGGACTGGAAGTGCAAGGAGGGGAGGGGAGGAGAGGGGAAGGTGGGTTGTCCCGGGAGACACTTCCTGTGCCCCATCTCAGTGCCTCTTCACCACCCTGACAGCTAGGACCATGGCTCCCATTTTTCTAGGTGACGCGACACTCAGGGATGGTCCCTAGCCTGCAAGGAAGCTCCAGCCATCCCTGCTCTGCTGGCTTTCCTAAAATTCCCCTTCTCTGCCTTCTGCAAGCCCCACCCCTCCTTCGAGTGCTTTTCAGCCTCATGTTGTCCAAACCTCCAAAGGCAGCCTGGGGGTGTCCAGCTAGGCAATGTGGGGAGGCTGGTGGGAGGGAAATGCTCCCCAAACAGCCTGCAAGTGACTCACGCCTGCTGAAACCCCGGCACCCAGGCTGTGAGTTATGGTCCATTACCCACTGCAGAGGCTCAATCTCCGATAAGGCTCTTTATGAGCTCTTCCATGACTAGGGAAAAGGTAATTGTATTTTCAGTGCCCTGAAAAGGTAAAGGAAAAGGTTTGCTGGCCTTCCGTCTGTTTGGATGTGAGGCTGGTTTCTGAGCAGGACACTGCTGGAGGCATAGAACAGCAGGGGGCTGGGACCAGCTGATACAGAACCATAACCGCTTCTGGGGGAGGCGGTTAATGAGAAATGTAAACTGGAACGGGGACCATAGTCCTCGTGCCCTGTCCCAGCTGCCTGCAGGGCTTGAAGCGGCCGGGCCGGACCTGGACAGAGGGTGACTGCACCAGGCAGCCTCGAGACCTCCTGTCTGAACGGGGCAGGGAGGCGACAAAGGCTTTTGGATCAGACACCAGGTTAAAGGGTTTCTACCTTATCCCATAGGTGATGAAAAACCGCTGAAGGCCTTTGAGCCCTTAAACAGCATTGGAAAAAAAAAAAAAGAAAGAATTTAGGGACTAATCTAGAATGGTCAGGTAGGGTTGCCAGACTTAACAAATAAAACACAGGAGGAATAGGTATTTGTTTGTTTGTTTGTTTGTTTTTAAGTATATGTATGACCCGTGTAATATTTGACCATACAATATTTAGGACATACTTATACTATAAGATTTTTTTTTAATCTGAAATTCAAATTGAACCGGATATCCTGTTGTTTATCTGGCAGTCCAAACTGGAAGGGAAAAGGAAGAAAAGAAGAGGATTAGGAAATTCAGACTTGTTTTCTGGTATGTTGCTCAGTGCTTTGACTTATTTAATTTTATTTTCTGGTATCTCATATTAAATATGATTTTGTCCCTCGAGTTACAGTTAAAACTACAAAACACAGTCAACACACACACATACGAGCCATGGATTCTGAAATGCATTCATTCAACAGATTGGTATTAAATGTATGCTGAATGCTTTGGTAGGCACTAGAAATGATCCAGAAGTGACTTCAGGAAAATATCTAGAAATGTGCGCTCGTCTCTATCTGTCTTTCTCCAGTCTAGCTTCATCTGTCTCTCTGTTTATCTTTGTAAAATATACACACATTTATAATGTGTGTGTGCATTCCTGTGTATGTATACAAATATATGTATGCGTCACATAGAGCCTTAGGGACGGGTGAGATAAAATATATTTCAACAAATAACAGTAAATAAGGATGAGGTGCCCAGTTCCAAATGACTGGGCACTGCTCCTAAACCAGCCGGAGGAACCAGCACCTATCAATTACTGGCCGGTTGTCACATCTCTGGCTTCGGTTAATTTTCAGAGAGCCTGTGAACCAGACAGACTCAGGGTTATGTGACTGGCGAAAGTTACACAGTTAAGAGCTGGGAAAACCTGCCTACAAGCCCTGTGTCTGGTACAAATGCATGGTGACAAACCAGTGGATTAGGACAATCTGACTCCCAAGGTCATTGCCTTTCTGCTCTGTTACATAATCCCAGGTGGCTGTCTATCTTTCTTCTTGAAGTCCTCCTTCAGATAACCCCATCCTCATGCTTTATCAAGGTGAGGCTTGAATCTGTAAAAACAACTTTGGCTTCTCCTCAGAGGACATGGGCTGACACCGCCCCACCCTGTGGGGTTGTAGCTTTGTGGACCCCATCGAGTATCTGAGGTAGGATTTGGAGGTGCAGCCGTGAGCAGAGGCCGGATCTGCAATGCAAAGCTGGATGCTTCTGGGCCCAGAGCAAGCGAAATAAATCCAGGAGAGTGGATCATCCAGGTGAGAGCTTCCGGCCTCCCAGTTCTTGGGAGAGATGAGAGAGATGATCCATCTGGAGAGTTGAGTGGAGGACATCCCTGAACAGCCAATTAAACCACTTTTAATGGTCTCGAAGAATATATGTTCAAGTTCCAAACCAATCTCAAGACTTAGTGAAGCAGAGATAACTGGGGCTTTGGCCGTGCAAGATAAACTAGCAGAATCTGAAATCCTGTTTTACATTAAGGCAAGTGAAAATCAACATGAATCCAGGTCCTTCTCTCGTTGCGGTTTGATGCGTGGTTACCCACAAGGAAATGCTCTGGCATCTAGGAGACAGTCTGGCACAGAGAAGATACTGAATGAATGAATGAATGAATGACTTGCCCTGAGGCTCCAATCATTATAGTCAGAAGGGTAGAGCATAAGCTGATCAGAAGATCCAATAAGGAAAGTGGATATTTGGGATTAAAAAGGGAAATGTGAGCAGTACACCGACCTACTCATTGGTTTGTAAAATGCATTATCAAGCAATTAATTTCATAAACGCTTATTTAACTTATGTCAACTGGGATTAGGTTACAAGGAAAGGCTTTTTTGTAGACAGCCAGACCCACTGATGTGCTGCTGTCCAGTCTGGGAACTGTTGGCTCTGGAATCAGACACCTGCCCCCAGTCCAAACATCTCTGACCCACAGGACAAGTTACAGACCCAGGAAGGTGTCTCTGCTGCTCTAGAAGCAGCCCAGGGTGGGACTCATCTTCCCCTAAGGGAACTGGGGGCCACACCCCTTAGGAGGAGCTTGCGACCAGGCACAGCTCCTTGTTGCATCTGCAAAGGGGCTTCCTAACCCTGCCTGCACCTTCTTCCTTTTTCTACGGCTCTAATGATGCCCCTTCATCCCTCTGCGTATTCTGTGTGGTTTGTGGCTGTGACCAGGTGCTGAAGTCAGGCCATCTCAGGTGAACTTCTGACTCCACCACCTCCTCGCTGTGTGGCCTTGGGCAGGCTGTCAAACATCTCTGAGCATCTGCTTTCTCATCTGCAAAATGGGCATGCATGCCAATAGTAACCACCTCGAGAGCTAATGGAAGGGTTAGATGGGACGGGGCACAGAAGATAGTGCTCCCCACCTTGGTTGTACCTCAGTCACCTGGGGAGCTTTAAAAAAAATGCAACAGTGTCCAGTCTGTACCCTAAATGAAGTAAAACAGAATATCTGGGGAAACAGGACTCAGGCATCAACGTCTTTGCAATCTCCCCAAGTAGTTCCGTACGTAGCTGAGGCGGCACACCGCCAATGTCCACCGGAACCCAGCAAGGATCCAATAAACATGAGCCCCCTGCTATCGGTCAGCACCCGTCCACGGGCATCCCTACTCTGCCCCAGATCCTAGGCTAGGCCCTCGGCCTGCAGCTTTAGTGGTGAAATAGAGAGACGTGGATCCTGCCCTCCTATAATATACAGCCCCAATCAGATGGTGTCTAATATAAGCCAGCCCTGCCCTGTAGACCCACAAATGCTCCTACTCTTTCCCTAGTGAGGAGTAGCCCCCAGATCACATTTGCTCACACTCCAGCAAAACAAATTCAGTGCTCCCAAGGCACCAGGTCGTCTCCCAGAGCTGATACCTCAGCGTTTCCCGAGTCCTTAGAATGTCACCAAGAATTTTGGAAAGCCCACTGGGAATTCCCAGACCCGATGACCACCTTGGTTGTGAATGAACGTGACTACGTCTCAGAAGGTTATGGTATGAAGAAATGCACCAATTAGCAACTGAGGCAAAGACGGGTAATTTGAAGTTACATCAAGCTTCATAGCCTGAGCTAAGCATCACCTGGAACCAGTGTCAGGTTTGGGGTGAAGTGGGTAGGGGTGCTTTGCAGCTTGGTTTTCACCCTAGCACCCTGCTTTCTAGTTCTGTTTCCACAGGTACATTACCTGATATTGATGAGCTTCTTGTTGTCACGGAAGGACAGTCGTGCAGGTCTGAGTGACTTTGAGGATTGAATGACACAAAGACACCAGTGCAGCGCTTGGCATCTAATGGGGTTTCCGTGAACCTTCCATCTTGTCCAACCCATGCCTGCCCCCCTTTCCTGCCGCCCGTGCGAGCCCATACTGCAATTTCAGATTGCCTTGTGGGGCTGGTTTGGTGCCCAGGGAGATGCTATTTGGAGGTGCCTTTGATTTATTCAGTAAAGAGGGTCCAGCAGGGCTTCTCCTTGGCAGCGTTTTGTGGGTGGACGAGAGCGCCCCTGCCTCTCTCTCAGGACGCTCCCTAATTCAGAGTCACCATGAATTCACCCTGGGCTTACCCAAGTTGTGCTGCGTTCTGTGGGGCCTGGGCTCCCACTGGGGAGTGGTCTGGTGCCTTCGTTAGGGACACAGGCCCTGGAGTCAGACAGACCTTGGCTTTTCCAACAGCAGCGATGAACCCTGAGGCAAATCTCTACACCACTCTGGGCTGCCTTTCCCACATTTTCAAATGTTCAAAATCCCCTGGAGAGTTTTGGAAAAGTTTATGCTACTCTCCAGCCACGACAGCCTTCTTTCTTTTCTTCCAACACATCAAACAACTTCTCACCTCAGGGCCTTTGCACTTGCTGTTCCTTCTGCCTAGAGGTCTCTTTCCTGGGCTCCTTTTCATATTTTAAATTTCAGCTTAAATATCACCTCCTCTGATAGGCCTTCCCTGACCACCTGGCGAGTAGAGTTCCCCTCTATCCCCTCAGCCTGTTGTTCATCTTCTTCCCAGCCCTTACGGCCATCTGAACTGACTTTCTTCATTGATTTTTTTATTAGCTTAATGCCCATGCCCCAGTGGAGACTTCTCGAAGGCAGAAACTATCTTTCTGAGCTCATCATTGTACCCCACGGTACCTGGTAGGCACTCAGTAAATATTTCTTCAAAGGAATAAATGAGTGGGCGATTATGACTATAGTAATAATATTTATTGAGCCCTTAGGACATGCTAGACACTGTTCCAGACACTTCACAGAGGAGATAGGACACGGGAAGGTTTGACAGCACGCCTAGGGTCACACACGCAGCCGGTCACCCAAGGCAGAGCCAAGATTTCAACATAAGCTATTCAGCTCCAGAGCCAGAAGGCTGGGTGAGCGAATGAATGCCTGAGCAGGTAAAGCACTTAGCACAAGGCCCAGCACACAGTAGGTGCTCAATGTATGGTGGCCAGGATCAGGATTTCAATATCGCACTCTCTCCTCCTACGGGTAGAACGATTTGGCTTCTCCCCGAGGGTTCCAGGGCCCCACGCCCTTCCACCCCCATCATTCTGTCTGCGATGTCCATGTTTCTGTGCTCAAACTACAAAATATACATGTATATTCAAAGATGCGGTTCTACATCTTAAGCAGCCAGAGAGCTGAATATTTAAAGGAGACGCATGAATTACTGACTCAACTCTGCAGTGGGTTCTTTCCTTCGGTCCCTCTCCGACTCACCATTGTCCTTCGGCTCCAGCTTCTCCTCCTCCCCGGGGTCCCAGTACCCGCTCCCATGCCTTCCCTCCAGGGAGGCCGCACGCTTGACCTGGGGCATCCAGGCAAAGAGCAAGGGTCCACCCACGGGACTGCAACTGTGCAGCCTGGGCTTTGCCCACCCGGAACAGAAGGGCCCGGCGGGGTTGCCTCTTCTGTCTCTCTGGGGCTGGCCCACATGCTCTGGCGGATGTTGCTAGTTTCAGTTAATTTCCACTCCAGAAACTTTAATGATCACCTACTGTATGCAAAATCACCATCACCATCATCATCACCAGAAGTGATCATTTATTGAGAACTATCCGTTCTTTGTGTACGTGAATTAATTACATCCCAGACCTTCCACTTGATTGACAGCTCAAGGCCCCCTCAGTTATTTATCCTTTCTGGGCTTCACTTTTCTCGTTTGTAAATCAGGTAGGATGCTAGTCCTCCTTTATAAGAGATGTATATATAGTCTGTCCTTCCCCCCGCTGGATGATAAGCTCCTCTGCAAGGCTAAAGATTTCTCTCTTTTATTCATAGATATATCCCAAGTACCTAGAACAGTGCCTGGCCCATAGTGAGTGCTCATTAAGCATTTCTGGAAGGAAGGAAGGAAGGAAGGAAGGAAGGAAGGAAGGAAGGAAGGAAGGAAGGAAGGGAAGGGAAGGGAAGGGAAGGGAAGGGAAGGGAAGGGAAGGGAAGGGAAGGGAAAGGAAAGGAAAGGAAAGGAAAGGAAAGGAAAGGAAAGGAAAGGAAAGGAAGAAGGGAGGGAGGGGAGGGAAGGAAAGAGGGAGGGAGGGAGGAAAGAAGGAAGGAAGGAAGGAAGGAAGGAAGGAAGGAATGTAGGCTGGAAAAAAGGCCAAACTGTGCAGTAACCTCTAAAATTATGTTCACTACCATGACTATTATCATTTTAATAAAGCCCCCCCCAGCACCATGCCTATAGGTAGGTGATGTCATTAAATCCACTTTGCCAAGGAAGAAACTGAGGCCCAGTGAGAGTCTTGGAAAGTCCCTGTCTTCAAACAGCTTATGATCAAGAAGATAAAGAACAAGACTCTGTTCTCTGTTGGAGGAGCCCCCTGAGGGAGGGGGCAGTCATAGGAACCAGCTTTCCTCAGTGTCACTGGGGTGTCAGACCCATTATTGGGGGGTGCAGTTTAGCCCCAACCTGGCTCAGCCATCTGGGTTCAAGTATTCCCCCATGTTACAGATGCACACACTGAGGCCGAAAGGCTCTCAGGGATTCCCTGCAGAAGGGATGTGGTCTAAACCCCTTCACCTCCCAGGCTTTGCATGCCTGAGGCCCCTCCTGCTCACCCACTCACTCGCCTCACTTCACGTCCCCAGAGCCTTTGGCACCCCCACCCCCCATATCCCTCACTCTCTACCTTCCAACCGCACGGAAGATGTTGCTCTCTCCCCAGAGCCCGCTACAATGCCTGGAGCATAGTGGACTAAGTTGTGGTTGGATGAAGGGGATCTTGCCCTAGGGTTCCCACCTGTGACATCATGCAAGAATTCAGGACTCGGTAGGCCTGGAAGTTTCAGTTTCCAGAGAAGACGTCATGGCTGAGGAAGACTGGAGGCAGGCCCTGGGAAGTGTGTCCCACATGGCCAGGCTGGGATTGTGTGGAAGAGCATCACAAGTGAACAGAATGAGCAGAGGTTAGGAGGTAAGACAGGGCAGGGTTGCTTTAGGGAACAAGGGTAGCTCAGTGTGGCTGGAGTGTTGGGGCTTTCTGGAGACACACGTCATAGGCCAGTCATCTGGACTGGACAGGCATGTCAGGATGAGAAGGGAGAAGGCTCTAAAAGCCACGTGGGAAAATGGGTTGAATCCGAGCTGTGCTCTGGGAGTGTCGCTCTGGCCAGGGAGTGACGGGGATGAGGGAGCAGTTGGACATCCTCACGCAACGCTCTCCAGGTGGGGATGTGCTGACCAGGGACATCAGGTAAACGTCGGGAGAAGATGTCACACGAGAGGAAGAGGGGGAGGGTGGCTTTGGCGGCCGGCTGCTGGTAGGGGGCGAAGGCGGGAGAGAGACCTCATGCTGCCTTCTGGAGCCGGGTGCCCTGGGTCCCCGTAGCCAGGGTTACAGAAGGGACAATCATCAGGAAATCACAGAGGTCACCTCCAGCTTGGCCTCCCCACTGGCTGCTGTCAGGTGATGGTTCATTACAAATAAAAAAGGGAGGAATGCGACACCAGCCATGAGGACCCTGACGCGGGAAAGAATTCCAAATAAATGGGTCCTTTGATCATTGGACCAATTTCCGCAAAGGCTTGTTAGCTCCAAGAAGATCAAATGGGGAATATAATGAGCAATTTTCAGGTAGTAGGTACAGCATACAAGGTGACAACCCAATTTAGTCAGATTCTTAATCAAGTCGGAATCCCTGACTTGACGCTATTTGCGGAGTCTATTACTCCATTATGCTGAGTGCTTTGCTGTCTACGGTCTCCAGATTTCCAGTCGCTAGAGGTATTTATCTCCATGCGATTTAATTAAAGTCTAGTGTTTAATGACACAATGTGCGCTAATTATTTCTTGTTGGTTGTTGAGGGTGCTTTTTTTTTCTCCCCCCCCCCGCCTTTGCAACAAAGCAAAAATCTCATTATTTCACTTGGCAAAGGTTAAGTGGAGGGTGGGGGCTGGGCTGGGCTGGGCTGGGCTGGACCTGATGACAGATCAGATGTTAAGGCTTCCGAGAAAAGCAGGGAGATAGATTGTCCCTTGGGTCCCTGATGCAGGGCTCTGTGTCCACATCATTCAGGGGATGAGCCCTGTCTCTGCAGCCCCACTTCAGGCGAAGGACTTAGCACCGTGTTAGGCTCCCAAAGAGCACGCATTAAATGTTGGTCTAGGTTGTTGTCACCCTTTTTGTTTTCCTGAACACTGTCACCAGCTGGTCTACACTCCAAGGAGGATGGGGCCCCTCCTCTGTTACACCAAAGCGTAACAATTCACAGACAAATCCCTCGCTCTGTTGCTGGAATCTTTGGTGATTTTATTCTGAGTCCTTGTCGATGCGGGACATGCACATCCTAGGGGAAATCCTAGGCTGGAGAGCAGTTTAGTCCCGTCCTGGAGCACGGAGCCAGAGACAAGTGACCTGTCTTTGAGGAGGTAGTCAGTTCTCAGTGTCCAGGGGATGGAGAGAGCCTGGACTCTCAGACCACAATTCAGCCCTGCCACCTTGGGAGAGTCATTCACTCTTGCTGAGCTTCAGTTTCCTTATCTGTACAAAGGGACCTATGAAATCCAATGAGAATTAGCAAAGAGAAAACATGAAAGCACCAAGCATCTGCCCAGCACGTATGCCTGGTTCAGTGAAGAGCAACCGGGATTATGATGGTCATCTTTGTTCACAGAAGCACTTGGCAAAGGGCAGAACCTAGAGGTTTGTGTCTGGGAGTTGGGGGACACTCTAGAGGTGATGACAAGAGTGCCCATGGAGGGAAGAAGCACCCTCACCTGTGTCCGGGGGTAATGGTGGCCAGATTCACTCTACACCGATGATAAGTGGAGAGCCCTGTGGTGTATTAGACCCCAGCCCGATGGGCCACTGGGTGAGTAGAGTTCAGGTCCTAGAGAAGGAACAAAGACACCTCCAAGGAGGATGGCCCCTCCAGGCATCAGTGAGTCTGCTGCAGGGGAGCACTGAGGCTTGAAGCCTCTGCAGGTGACCAGATGGTTCCAGGCCTGCTGGGCAGCAAGATCTCCAGAGCAGCAGTCCCTGGAGTCCCCTGTGGACACCACCAAGCAGATGCAGTGGGAAGCTCTCCTCAGATGGCCCAGAACAAGATACAGCTTTCAGGAAGTAGACAAGGCAGAGGCAGGACCCGGGGAGGGTGTGAGTCTGGGAGCCCAGCACCCCCGGGACATGCTGGTTGGGCAATGTAGAACAGAGGTCAAGAGCACCGGCTTTGGAATCAAACTGGTCTGGAGATCTACTCCTTCCATGTCCTCACGCAGGTCACTCCACCAACCTGAGTCCCTTTTCCACATCCGTGAAATGGGACAGGAGTAGGACCTGACCTCATCAGGCTATATGGGGGATCGAATGGCATAATACCTACCTGGTGCATATGAAGTGCCCAATATATTGTCAGTTATTTTCTTTGCTAGGAATCAGGGCACTCTGGATACTAAGACCTCCTCTCTGGCAGCCCTGAACTGGGGCACAAAGAGAAGGCTTCTGTCGACCACCTGTAGATTTTGAAATGCCACAGGGACTCAACATCTATTTCCCTCCATTCTCTTGATGAGGCCAAATGTCTTCCCATCATAAAGGGAGATCCCTTCTGAGATGCTTCCTTCCACTTGTGATGGATGGTGTGTGGCCCTGCAGGGGGCCCTGGAGTCACCCTACCTGCTGTCCCTTTTGAGGAAAGATACCATGAGAGTTTTTCCTCTCTTGTCTGAGCATGGAGACCCTACTAGCCCCAGTCATTTCCGGTGGGATCAGGGTCAGTGCCCAAACCTGCAACAGCCCATGTCCTCTGTGGAGCCTCAGGGGGACCTTGCTCAGGAATGATGCCTCATTCGCAGTGGAAACAAACAGGACAATCAGGTTCTCTCTTCTAGGGGTCTAGAAGCTGGAGGTCCCAGAGAAGGTGGGTCATCCTACATATTTTTGGACTACTGCAGATCATTTGTTTCTGTTTTCACGAGCCCAGAAAATTCTAGAACCCAGCATGATGGCCCAGCCATGCCAGCTCACTGCCCTTTCCGTCCTTGCAGCAACCAACCCCTACCCCCACATCACCAAAGTCAACATGGACACGAGTCATCCCTGAAGCCTTACAAAGCCAAACTGACACAGCCCTGCAGAGGGCCAGGCTCTTGACCTCCAAGGGGCTCCCGCCTTGGGGGAGACAGCCGTCCACGCGGACCGAGACAGTGTCGTGTGAAAAGTGCTAAAACAAAAGCCGGCAGGGACTGAGATGGGGGGGCTCCCTGGTGGTCAGAGGAGGGGATGTTGGAACTGGATGTGGGTCCATGCAAGGAAGAGGGGCATCCGGGGACAGGAGCCCTGCAAAAGCATAGCGCACTGGTAGAGAGTGGTGAGCATCAGGGATTGCATGGAAGGTGTGTGAGGGATGAAGCCCAGAGCCTGGAGATTGAGAGGGGGAATGGCAGGCAAAGAACGCAGAGCAAGAGCCAAGAGTGTCTTATATCATCCTGGCCGAGGAGCAAGGACCGCGGCCCACACAGAGAGACACGCTGGCGTGTGGTGCCCTCTCATGAGCTCACATAATGCCTATATCCTAGAAACGTAATGAAGGCCCAGCTGGGCCTTGGGAAACCTTCTGGGGTGGAGGGTGACCACAGGTGGCTGTCCCCGCTGACCCCTTCCCTCCCCAGTGCTGAGGCCTCAGTCTCGAGTCAACTGTGAGGAAAAAGCACACGGATGGGGGCCAATTCACCACATGCCCCAAAGCTGCCAGGAGTGGGGTTCATCTTTCCTGCTCCTGCTGGGAGACCTGGAAAATCACCAAGCAACTGCTAAAGAAAGTAAGGAAAAACGGCAAGGCCTTTGGATCCAAGGGGCTCTGGGACTCAAAAGCAGCAGCTTGAAAGGTTTTATGGGAGTTTCTTCAAGGAAACAGATATCTCCACTGACACTTGCCAAGGCATTTTCTCCGGTAACAAGCTTCTTTATTCAGCCAAACAAAGAAACCATTGCACACAGAGGAGTGAGGAGCACTGTCAGAGGCTGTTCTGGGGAGAAATGAAAGAGGCTTTTGCAGAAGCTAAAGCACATAAAAGCTGAAGGTCAAGACAGAGGCCCCCCTTCCGGCTCTTTGGGGTGCGCAGGACATTCAAGATGGCTGCCCCAGCAACCAGGGCACTGTCAGGACTGCCCTTCCGGCCTCACCCCCGAGCCCCATCTTCCCAGCCTGGGAGGGGAGGCAAAGAAACAATCCTAACCCCCTCTCTGGAGCCCTCGTGGGGTCAGCCAACCCAAAAGCTGGTCCTGAGACCCCAGTGACCTGTGGCCCATTTAAACATGTGCTTAAAAGGCTCCTCCTACCACTCGCCCAAGCTGGTGACAAACTCTCAAATCAGAGAGAACCGAGTATAAATGTTGGCCCCTCCTCTTACTAATTCTGTGAACTTGGGCAAGTCCCTTAACCTCTCTGAGCCTCAGATCCTCCCCGCAGAATGGAGAGGATCATGGTGTCTATGACAAATCGATGGGGTGGGGGTTCTCCAGAGTAATGTATATACAGTTCTTAGCACCGTGCCTGGCAAGTGACAAATGCTCAATAAATAGTAGCTGTGATTCACAGAACGGTGGCAGTGATGACAACCATGGTGGTGTTGGTTGGCTTTTGCACCCTGTCAGATGCAGAGCCTCAGGGGCACATGGCAGCAACGTTTAATTGGTTCATTAATTAGTTGGCTGGTGCGGGCTGGACTCAGCGGGGGGCTGCCGAGCTCCACGTGGCTCTCGTCCTCTTTCAGGGCCACGGCGATGGCAGAGGCCAAAGAAAGAGCACAAGGCGCACTGCACGAATGCATTTTGTGTCTCGTCTGCTCATCTTCCATTGGCTGAAGCAAGACACGATGCTGAGCCCCAGCTCAAGGGACAGTGGAGGATGCCTGGGCCACAACGGGAGGGCATTGCCAAGACGCATGCCCAAGAGTGTGGCTGTATAATCCTGGTACTGGACAGGGATCGAGGAGGAGACCCAGAACCCCAGGCTGCCACGGCGAGCAACTCAGGTGCACTTACTTTGACTTTTCACCCACTCATGTGAGCACGGAATTAGAACTGTGATCAGTGGAACCAGTTTCTTATCTTCTTTGTCACAGTGATTTATCCTAATAAATTGTGCATTTTCTAAAACCTAGTCAAGTGGGGTTTCTTGTCTCTACAAATGACTCCTGAATTGTCGGGGGCAAGGGCGCACCTTGTGAATGTGAATGCATTTTGTATGCATACGTCGAGACCACGTAACCAGCCCAAGAAGGCCACTTGGAACTAAGCCACATAAAGAGCAGCTAGAAGAGCAATGGGCATTCACAAAAATGACCAATAGGTGTATGCATTGGGTCCCCTCACTCTGGAAAGCAGCTAGGAATCATCGAACAAAATTGAAGATACTCACATGCTATGATTTGAGCAACTCTTAGGTATATGACCAAGGTACATGACTCAGAATATTTGTAGCAGCACTGAGTGTCACAGCCAAAACCCAGACACATCCCAAATGTGCAGCAATAGTAGAATGGATAATTGGGATGTAGTCACACAGTACAGCATTATACAACAAGGATGAGAAATGAAGTCTACTACAAGCAACAATGTTGACGTCTTTAGGAGATGGCCAAGTTCCAGTGCCTGGCCAGAAAGGGTTTATATGGGACTCACTTTTCTGTATGTAACATTTTACAATAAAAGTACATCTTCTTAAGGACAGCTGAGGAAGCAGGGGTATTTAGTTCTGAGAAGAGAAAACACTCGGTGAGTGTTAAAACCTGTCTCACAGTGTTTGAACGACTGAGTTGTGGCCGGGATAACTCCATCTTTCCACATAATCCCAAAGGAGGAAAAAAAAAAAAATCAGGATCGGAAAGGGACAGGTTTTGGCTCAAGATAAGGAAGAATTTCCAATAATCAGAAACATTCGAAGATGGAATATACTTTTGGGGGGGGAGATAAATGCCTTTTTATTTAATTAAAGGACTCGAAGGTGCACTGATGGGAACCTTGGCAAAGATCTTGGAGGATGAGTCAATGTCAGAGAGGCCTGGGCCAGGGAAGACTGAGGCTGACCAACTCCAAGAGGCAAGGCCAGCGTGGATGAGTGAGGCTTTCGTAGCCGGCCAGGCCTGAGTTGGATCCACCATAAGTAGCTAGGTGACCTTGGGAAGGTTACCTGACCTCTCTGAACTTCTGTTTCCCGCCTTGAAAGCAATGCTACATATAAATTATCCAGCACAGTGCTTGGCATTTATAAGCCCTTGATAAATGATGGTCATTATTATTAATAAAAAAGTTTCTCCCAAATTTGAGATTCTGAGATTCTCTGCCTCCCTAAGTGCATGTGTTGTATTAGACTTTTGTTTTGTTTTGTTTTTGCAATAAAGCAGCATAACACCCCCAAATTGCAGGGCTTATAAAAACAAGCATTTATGTTGTGCTCATGGGTCTGTGGGCCAGTTACAACTCAGCAGGGCTGGGGCCAGGCTTTCAGGCTCCAGCTGCGGGTTGGGGTCAGCTCCGCTCCCTGTATCTCTCATCCCAAGAGCAGCCGACCTGGGGCACGTCCAGTTCGAGATGAAAGGCAGAAGGTTTGCAAAGGACACTTAGAAACACACAATACCTGTTAGGCCTCAGCTCAGAAGTGCCTCACCAGCACTTCCTCCCATATTCCACGGGCCCAAGCGGGTCACAGGGCCACGCCCAAGGTCAATGCTGCAGGGATATCTGCAATGCCACTCTGCAGTAAAGTCACACGGTGAAGGGAATGCAGGCCAGTGAAGAATTAGGAACAATACTCTGAGTGCATGCATGCAGAATATTCGAGAGTTACTCAGTTCAGTGTAGGAGGATATATTTTTTAAAAAATCTTCTTCAAGAACCATGAGGCTATAAAATATAAGGTTCAAAAGCCTCAGCCTAACAGTGAACAGTGAAAATGTAAATTTCGCATTTTATTGGCTTATATAATAAAAACATTGTATAGCTGATTAGTTTTAATGCTCCATGATATGTCAGTGAGGAGGTAAATTCAGAACTCTGGGGTCTTTCTTCCTAATTCTGGGTCTCATCTGTTGGCCAAAAGACCCCTGAGACTCACCTATTCCTGGCTGAAAATTGCTTTTGCCTTTTTTTTTTTTTCTGCATTCTCCTGCTCCTTGGCAAGTTGAGATCTCTGTTTAAGGGCCTGTTTTGTCTCTTGGTCAAGCAGAGGTGCTTGGAGAGGAGGCTACCAGAGTCTGGGCTTAGGTAGGGGCAGAATAAGGTGTTGTTCTCCTTCAAAGAATTTTCACCGGGCTCAACCAGGCCCCTGGCCCAGCAGGCACCCCCCCCACCCCCCTCTCTCTGTTAGCATTTCCTCCATGCCTGGCAGCTCCCGCCTACAGGATGGTGGCTGGTCTGTGTCTCTTGCCATTGCTCCTCATCTGTGAATCACTTCCAGATGCGCCTGGGAGTAGAGCAGATTGGGTGTGCTCACTGGGAGCTGGGTCTCTGGGGATAACAACAACAATAACAAAAATCCCGGCAAGTGGGTGTAGCAAAGAAGAGAGAAGAGAGAGCCTTACAGCCTTGCCTGGATCAAAGGCTGCCCCACAGGAGGGATGCGGGAAGCCTGGAATAGGACCACGGAGTGGATCGATTAGTGCATGGGCCACTAACTTTCCAGGGGAGCTAGACACGGTCCCTTTGCCTCTCTGGATCTTGTCTCCATATAGGGCTGGATTTGAGGACCCCTAAATTTCCTCTTGGAGGAGTCCATAGAGCGTGCTCAAGAGGGAAGACTCCAGGGCCCCGCGTCCAGAGCAGACACCCCTGCTGGGTGACCTCGAGAAAGTTCATTCCATGCTCCGGGCCTCAGATGCCTCAGCAGAAAAGTCATCAGACCCTCTCCCCAGGTTGTCTCCAGGAGGAAAGAAGTTAACACGTCTGGAGCATTTAGAACAGTCCCTGGCCAAGAAGAAACCCTCCATCAGTGTTACCTCCTGTTATTATTATTCTGGTTTAAGATGTTAAACCACTTTGCTCCTTTTTTAAATGTGATTTATGCTTTTAGGCTCTGAGAGCTATTAGGCTGACTACGTGAGGGTGTAATATATGGGACGGGGGAAGCAGTAAAAGCACAATCTATGCAGAGATGTGGAGCGACATGGCAACTGGAACAGATCCAGCAAAGAGCCGCGGACAAGATTAAAGGTCTGAGGAAAGACACCTCCCGGCAAGGAAGCCGGAGAGTGGATTATTTACTACGATGGAGGTGGAGAGGTTATGGAGAAGAATTCCCAGGCACCAGCTCTCCCCCTACAGTGAGAAACTTTGCGGGTGAGACACCAGCTGAGCTTCCGGATGATTAAATAGGAGGCAGAGAGCTGATCGAATTTTCGCCCAACTGGCAGAAGGGTGCGCATCATTATCTAGCTGCTAAGATTTACACCCAGGTGTGAGCTTCTGTCTCGCAGAATCTACTTTACCCCTCTGCCTCCCTAAATGAGACAGGAAGGTGATGTTCAGGTTCCCAGAGACTTCGGGGGGCAATGGAGCTAGAAACGGCAGGGAGGTTCCAGGGAAGTTTAAAAGGGCACAATTTGTCTTGTATGGCCTTGAACACACGAGCCTCAGTTTCCCCTGTCATGGTCAGGGGATGGGATGAGAACTGACCCTTATTGAGCACCCGGACAACATGCCAGGCTCTGACCCCAAAGCCACAGTGCTCTGACACCTCCTGACCTCATAAGTAATTGAAAAGGCAAAATTCAGTTGGCCGATCGCCTTCTGTTTCCATGATACTGGATATCCCGCCAGATTTTTATTCCCTGAACTGAATAGGCACTTGTAACTCCTGGGCGACGGTCCGGCCAGCAGCACAAAGCCATGTGAGGACCAGACCTGTCCCCAAACCATCCGGTTGTTCCAGGTCGAGGCACCCATCTCCCGATCTGGGAGGTTTGGGGACAAGAAGGTCGTCTTTACGTGGCTGTGGTTCGGGGACAGCGGCACAACTCTGTGGTCTGGGGCTCGTGTTGTGAGACTGTGGTCCCAGGCAGAGCCCTGTGTTGGTGAGGGGGCGGGTGGTGCTGCACTATCAGGGACTCTCGGCCTCAGGGGCTCATGTCCACAAAGTTTCCTCTCTTCCTCCCGCTGTGTGTCCACGCAATGGAGGCTCTACGCTGCCCCAGGCTGAGGGTTCCGCGTCGACACGCCCCTCCACCCGCTGCAGCAGAGGGAAGGCGAACCTGGGGGGGGGGGGTCTTGCACCAGCTCTCAAGAGCTCCAGCCCAGAGGTGGCACCCCTCACTTCCCCTGACAGCTCAATGGCTCCAGCAAGCACAAGGGGGCCAGGAAATGCACCCCGGCTTGTGCCCCTAAGGTGAGAAGGGGCGCATTTGATGAGCAGCAACAGTGACCACCACACCCCCTTTCTGAGCCCCATGCCTCGCACCCCAGCCCCACCCGCTCCACTGTCCGCCGGGGCTCCCTCCCCTCTCCCCACCTGGAACAGCATCCTTGGTGTGTGTGAGAGAGACAGACAGAGACAGAGATACACAGAGACAGAGAGAATGCAATCCTCAGCTCTTTCCTCAAGAAACAAATGACTCCTTGACATTTGCGACCCATTACCAAGGTAATTCGGTCTCTGTAGTCTTTCTCATTACACGTGAGCCAGCATTATTATTATTGTTTATCATTTATATGACATAGCAAGTATGTGCTGTTCTCATTCCTGTTTAAGATCAGCACTCCTCGGCTCTGGGGGCCGCTACTCCCTTCCTCTCCCTTCCTGTCCTCAGGCTCCCCTCCCTGCTGCCCCCACCCTGCGGTCCTTCCTCCACCCAGGTCTCCCTGCCTGCCCTCTACGCCCTCATGGGCAGAGTGGCTCCTGGGCAGCCTCTTCTCCCGGTGACTGGCGGGTAGCAGCCCAGACAGGAAAGGGGGACACGCAGCTCACACGTTAGCTCTGCTGTTTGCACCGCACTGTGTCAGGTTCTGGACCTGGGCAAATATCCCCCACGAAGCAGGTAAAGTGGAAATGGTCATGCACGCGGCACAGGTGGGGAAACTGAGGCTCGAGGAGGAGAATGGCTTGCACAACATCCCACAGCACATAAATCACACTGGGCGGGAGAGAAATTCCAGAAATGGAGAGGCCCTTCCACAGGCATAACAGGTCAGTCTAGGATGTTGGAGGTAAGTGGGGCTCCTGGAAGGAGCTCTGGGCTTGGAGACAGAGCCCTGGGTTTGGGGACACATGCAGCCTGTCTCATCCATCCCCCAAGCCCCCAGCAGCTCTGGAAACCCGAGAGGTACTTTACCTTCCCAAGCCTACTTTCCAGGGCTGGGAGATGGGGTCCCTGTTCCCACTCTCCCTGCTAGTGTAGGTGAGGAAGCAGCTCTGCTGTGTGCACCTCAAAGGAAGGGGGTTTGGAAGGGCACTAGCTCAACATACATTAGTATCCGTGGGGTCAAGTGTTCCTAAAAAGCCAGCAATTCTGTTTGTGGAAGACCATGAGCCAGTGGATCGTGACCTCATCATAAGGCTGCCCTTGGGATTCACAGAATGACATCGTTTACAACTTCATTCATCGCCCAACAGTCATCGAACACCACTCTGTCTGGACTGCTTTTTTTTGTTTTTTGCTTTAAGAAAGAAATAGAGTGGGGGGGGCGGGGGGAAGGGCAGAG
This sequence comes from Halichoerus grypus, assembly GCF_964656455.1. Taxonomy (NCBI): domain Eukaryota; kingdom Metazoa; phylum Chordata; class Mammalia; order Carnivora; family Phocidae; genus Halichoerus; species Halichoerus grypus. The sequence continues at coordinate 174,702,421 of NC_135716.1, forward strand.
GGAAAGGAAGAGAGAGAATCTGAAGCAGGCTCCACGCTCACCACGGAGCCTGACACAGGGCTCGATCTCATGACCCTGAGACCACGACCTGAGCTGAAATCAAGAGTCGGACGCTTAACCGACTGAGCCCCCCAGGCGCCCCTGTGCTGGACTGCTTTAAGCAGTCCCAGGGCTGCCCTCCTGGAGCTCATGTCCTAGTCAGGGGAGAAGGGCAATGCACAAGAAGACAAATAAACATACCAAGTTCAAATAGAGATGCGGGTCATGAAAACCAACAGGCTGGCGCGATGGAGTGTGGCCGCCGGTCCTCCTGACCTTTATTAATCACAGGTTCATCACCAGGCGCTCTGACCAGCCCCACCCTTCCCAGCCAGGCCTTCTGGATTGCTGGCCACAGGAAGGTGCTCCAGACACACCTCCAGCTGGAGAGCGCCCATCCCTCCAACCTTGAATCCCACCCCTCCCTTTGTACTCCTCTTCCGGATTTGGGAGCTGCCTAAAATCCTTAGGGCAACCATGATGAGCAGGCATTGTCTCCACCTTATAGACGAGGAAGCCAAGACCCAGACAGGTGGGATGTATCTCTGGATTTGGACCCATGTCCCTGCCCCCATCTGAAGCCCACATGTCCTTTGTCCTTCTCTTCCTTCTGCTTTGGTTATTTGTGGGTGCCTCCTGCCTCACTCTCATTTGGTGGGATCCTGGGTCTGATTTTCTCTGTGGCATAGAGTAGGTGCTCAGTAAATGAGTGAGTGAGTGGCCGTGCCCCATGGATCCCGGCAGACAGTGAGCCCACGTAACCGTGTGTGGAGGGAAAGGAGGGAGAAAGACTCCCCTTCAAGGAGCCTGAGGTGGATCCCAACAATACAGCAACAGGTAACAACCCAGACTGCTTTTCCCTAAATTCCTCTAGGGAGCCCATTCTCCAAGGCATCACGGAGGATGGCTTTCTCGGGCACTGTCCCTGTGGTAGCCCTCTTCCTGCCTGCCTGGAGCCTGGAGCTCCCTCCCCAGGGTCTGGACTGTCTCTCACCATCAGTTATCACAGTTTGGAGCTTGTTAAAGGCACAGAAAAGTCATGCTAATGAGGAGGTCGGCTGACAGGCAGCCCAGAACACAAGTGAGCACTGGGCAGAGAGTCCTAGGCGAAGTCCTCACCCACCTCTGTGCACCCCGCTTTGGCCTCGGTTTCTCCAGCTGATGCTGGGTTATGTGATTAGGTTCAGGTGAGGCCCATGATGGGATTAGTGTCCTCACAGAGGAGTAGAGGAAGGGAGACCAGAGCACTTTCTCTCCACCCTGTGAGGACACAGAGAGAAGGTGACGATCTTCAAGCCAGGGAGATGGCTTTCACCAGGAACCGAATCAGTGGCACCTTGATCATAGACATCCAGCCTCCAGAACTGGGAGAAGCACCTGTCTGTTGTTTAAGCCCCCAGTCTATGGTAATCTGTTCGAGCAGCCCAGGCTGACCAAGACAATCAGACAGGAGATGGGCAGAGGCAAATTCTACCCTATGACCCTTGATCTTGACTCACCGACCACCAAGCTGGTCTCTCTCCCAATGGGCAAGGCGACCTCTTCATCCACAGATGGCACCGTCTTCTCGGTGGATGATCCTGCCAGGGAGGAGCCCCCTTCTCGACCCTCCCAAACAGCCAGGCCATGGCCGTGTCTCTAGAGGACCACCCTGACCTCTCTGGGGCACTGGAAAGTCTCCCCTGCCAGGGCGCCAGCTGCATACGCAGAGCCACACAACGGTCTGGAAGCGTGTTTTCCCAAGGAAAGCTCTGTTCCTGCTCCAAAGGGAGCTTACCAGTGCTGCCTGAGATGCGGACAAGGGATGTTCGCTGCTGTCTGCACTTCGAGTCTGGAGGGTGGGCTGTTCGAGAAAGATCCGGACATCCTCCAGCTTCCTTGCACCACCAGCTCTGTCTCCACAGTCATCCCAGGCCCAGCGTGTCCCTGACAACACTGTCCCCATGTCATCCCACTCCCAGCGTCTCCATCACCACAGTCCCCACAGTCGTCCCAGTACCAGGGTGTCCATGACAACACTGTCCCCATGTCATCCCACTCCCAGCGTCTCCATCACCACAGTCCCCACAGTCATCCCAGTACCAGGGTGTCCATGACAACACTGTCCCCATGTCATCCCACTCCCAGCGTCTCCATCACCACAGTCCCCACAGCCGTCCCAGTACCAGGGTGTCCATGACAACACTGTTCCCATGTCATCCCACTCCCAGTGTCTCCATCGCCCCTGTCCCCATGGCCACCACACTCCCAGCATCCCAGGTCCACCACCTTTATCCTGGCACCACAATCACCACGCTCCCCCCAAGTCTATGTCACCACTAGCACCTTGTGCATCTCCTGGGCAGCCACATGACTTACGTGCACAACGTCCATAGCCACTGGGACAGCTCACCCCCCCTTTTCACCACTGTTTACCCCCAGATTTAGCAATCCATGCCAACCACATGCAGAACCTTCCAGCTGGATTCCCTTGTCTTCTCTGTGATGCCTCTGGGCTTGGGGAACCCTGGGTGGCACCTGTGTTGATCCTCTGTCATCTCGGGACACGTTGGCCTGCCTGTGGCGCTCAGAGGAACGGGGGAAGTCGGATATGACCTGGTGCCTTCTGCTCCACCCAGGATGCCATCCCAAGACACTTGACCTTCAGGACCCCCTCTGCAAATGGGGGAGGGGGTTCCAGGGCCTGTCAGCTCCATGGCCAGTGTCGGTCCCCCATCACCTCTCCAAAGTCTGTTTTCCGTGTCCCTCCCCGGCCCCCGCCCGACTACCGCACTCTCCGGGGCAGGTGTCTGTGCACTTTTCATCTGCTTTCCCAGCATGAGGCTCGGCGCCAGGAACCTGGCTGCCATCAGGGGATGCCTATTGACCTGGGCTGTTGAACAGGAGAGAACATTTGCTCATCAGACCCCCGCAGGTCCGGCTGGGCATCAGTGCTCCCTTCCAGGAGAAACATCTTGCCGGGTGGCCGCACGGCTAAGTGAGGCCGGCGCGGGGGCCGCTCCGCCGTGCGGGGCAGCGGGAGGGCCTCGTGGCAGCTCGGAAATGAGGTCGCCCCCAGCCCGCCTGCCGCCGCCTGCACCTCGCATGAACTCCTTGTTCAATAAGATGTTGTTGTTTTCAAATGTGTTTTCCAGGGAATTGGTGTGGGTTTGGTTTTTTGTTGTTGTTTTTTTTTCTTTCTCGTTCTTTTCCTCCTCATTCTGCCTGGCAGAGGGCACGGCTGCAGCAGAACAGCAGGTGGGGGCCGGGATCAGGGTTTGTGGGCAGGCCCACCCCCGCGCTGCCGGCTTCCTGGGCTCGCCCGCTCTGCCGATTATATGCCTATAGCTATGAGCACCACCATCCTCCCCTGCCCTGCCACCGAAGCCACCCAGAGCACGGCCGGGACTCTCCTCGGGGGCCGGGGCCCAGCAAGTAGCATGAACTCTGTTTTCTTCCCTGCCCCCTCCCCTCACCTGTGTCAAAGCCGTTCCCTACCCCGGAGGCCTCAGCCCACCAGGAAGCCCACCACGACTATCTCTTCCATTCTACCACCTGCCAGGACAGCCTGAGACTACCTTCTAAGCCTCCTGGGAGCAGATTCCTGCAACCAGTACTTCCTGAGCACCTGCTGAGTGTCTGACTCGGGACACACGCCCCGGAGTAAAGGAGACAGACGTGGTCACTGTCCCCAAGGAGTTTCCGTCTAGTTGGAGAGGAGGTGAGGAAGCACACAAATCAAGAAATAATTGTGAGAGGTGCTAACAGTTATGACAGAGACAAAGGGATGTGAGGACAGAGGCCAGGAGGGAGGGAGGGAACAGGGATATGTCTGGGGAATGTCTCTAAGGCAGTGACATTTTTTTTAAGAGAGGGAGGGCTGGGGGGAGGAGGGGCAGAGGGAGAGGGAGAGAGAATCTCAAGCAGACTCCCCTCTGAGCGTGGAGCCCGACACGGGTCCTGATCCCACTACCCCAAGATCACGACCTGAGCCAAAAACAAGAGTCAAATGCTTAGCCGACTGAGCCACCCAGGTGCCCCAAGGCAGTAACATTTGATCCAAACCCGAGGGATGAAGAGAAGCTCATCATGGACACACGGGCTGGGGGATCACTGGGGGCAGTAGCCTGAGGCCGGTGGAGAGCGAGCAGCAGGAGGGCCTGGGATGCGGCGCGGGGGTGGCCGGGTCAGCGGGTGCTCAGTACGGGCTGCGCAGTGGGGAGACTCAAGAGCACTTTAGGCAGAGATCTAACCAGCACCCCGTTATCCCCCCCACCCAGTGCTCAGCAGGCACTCAGGGAATATCTGCCCGATAAATGAGGCTGAGGCTTGGCTGGCTATTTGTACCTTTCCACTTACTCCATGTCAGCTTTTCTAGTCAATGAGAATGTGAATTTGGATGCTAGGCAGGGGCGGGGCCTGTCTATTCCTCAGGCCTCTGAGATCCGGTCCCTCTGAGCACGAGGAGCTGGGGTTGGTGGCTATGCTATGGGGCCTTCAGCCGGTCTCTCTCTCTCCCACCCCACCCCCTCCCCCCGTTGCTCCATCCCCGAAAATTGGTGATGGTCCTATCTCCTTCTCCTGTTCCTGCAGCCCGACGACTCACCGAATGTCAATGCGGATGCTCCTGCGAAGTCGGGCAGGAACAGAACTTCTCTGCAGAGACGGTGGTTACGGACGCGATTGCGTCTGATACCTGACTGAAACAAGAGACGCGGCCCGTACAGGGCTTCGGAAACACACATGCCTGCCTTCAAATCCCATTCCACTTATGAGCTCTGTGACTCGTGTCCAGTCACTCAACCTCTCTGAGCGGACACAAGGGGTGTTCTGAGAATCTTAGCAGGGCATCTTGCTCTTGGCCGATGTTCCCTCGATGGCATCGGTCCTTCTAATTACCGCTGTGGCCGTGCAACTTTGAGACAATCCTGCAAGAAAGATATTGTTGTCTCCACTTTACAGATGGGGACATCGAGGCCAAAGGATGAAACCACCTGCCCCAGGTAGCTCAGAGACAGAAACGGGATCTCCGGGCCCGGATTTCTGACTTGGGGGTCACACCCTTCCCAGGAGGCCCCGGCTCCCACCACAGTGGGAAGGCGATTCTCTCCCGGGAATGCAGCTTCCCAAATGCCACTTACTCCAGGGAGATCTTTAAGGGAATGCTCTCCGCCTGCACTCCCAGAGGGCTAGCTTTTCTTTGATTGCTTCCCAGCCGAGCTCCAGACACAAGAGAAGAAGCAGGCCGGGCCCAGGCGGGAGCTGGAGAAGCAGTCTGCTGACAATAACAACACATTTTTACCGAATTACCAACTCCCAGCATCTCCCATTAATGAGCGATTCTTGCGAAGCAGACATGCTAACAAGATGCTTCTGAACTCCCGTCCACATTTTCCACCGCCAATGGGGGGAGGCATGAAAGCTAATGTGGGGGGAGCCGCGTGCTTAATTACTGAGTGGGGGAGGAGGGCAGCCCGAGAAAGGCTTCTTCATCCTTTGCGGATCTTTAATGAACCTTTTAACACGCTTAAAAAAATAAATGAAGAGAAAATTTTTTAAAAGCTCTTTTTAAAGATTTTGGCAGGTTTGATTAGTGGTTTTGAAAGCCCTAAACAGCCACTTAATTGGTGAGCCCCCTTGACAGCTGGTGAATAGAAGGTAGGAATGCAGTGGGCTACACTGGCCTTTTTTCTTCCGAGTGCCTTTTCCAAGATGGCTTGTTGGCCCCCGACTCGCTGACCTCCCATCTGCTGCCCACGGTGCCCTGCAGATGCAGCCGTGCCAAGCAAGCAGATGGACACAGGGAACTTTCAGGTTATAAAAGTTCCTGCAGTACCCAGGAAGGCAGTATCCAGAAGGGCAGTCAGAGGGGGTACAATGGGATGGGTTTGGGCATAGCTGGAAACACAAGGAGAACTTATGTGCATGATGCTATTTTCTCTGGGGTGGCCCGCCTGCCTTGCTTTCAACTCAGACCCGTGTCGCTGGGAGTAACTCATGGTGTTGCCATAAGGTCACAGGCTTGGGGGCCAGGCTATTCTGGGTTTGAATCCTGAATCTGCCCCTTTTCAGTCGTGTGACTTTTGTAAACGAGGATCTTGTCTGAGCCTCAGTTTCGACTTCTATAAATTGGGGACAATTATACTTATTTCGTGGGATTGTTAGAAGTAAATAGTTAAATGTGCACAAAGACTTGGCACATAGGAAGTGCTCCAAAAGGGTTAATTTCCTTCATCCTCAGCTTCTACTTGAGTACTAGAAGCCATATAAGAAGTCAACCATATAAGTAAGGGATGAGAAATCTATAGTTACAACATGTGAAAAACACAAGGGTTTAGGAAACAGTAAGTATATTGTGAATCACCAATAAGATATAGGGACTCAAACAATAATGGGATATTGGCCATATTAATAGAGATAGAGTATGTAGAATGTAGGAGGTGATAATCCTATCACACTATACTCCAATACTCGCACACCTAGAGAAGTGCCACTGTACTTTGAACAAGATAATGGCCAAGGGAATTAGGTCTAGAGAGAGCTTGGGGAGAGGGACTCCAAATCATATCACATGGAAGGTAATTGAAGAAACTAGTCCTGTGTAGCCTGGGGAGAGACTGGATGGAGTGTAGGTAATAGATACTTGGTAATCTCAAATGTCTGACATGCAGTCCCTTGAAAATAGTAAAGCTTTTCTGAGTGGGCCTAACCAGAGGGTAGAAATCCCCCAAAACTGAATTCTGGTTAAATATCCATATGTGAGTAGAATTTTTTTTTTTTTCAAAAAGTCAGAGCCAACCAATTGTGAAATTTATTCATTTATGCAACAGTATGTGCTGGGCACTGCCCTCGGCCCTGAGATTAAAGAAATGAACAAAACAAAGCCCTCACCCAGAAGGAGCTCACTTTCTAGTAGACATGGGCTGTTGGAGGCGTAAGTCCCTGGGTGTGCAGACTGGACCACCTCTTGGAGAGGCTGCAGTGGGAAGGAGCATCTGGTGAAGGTTGGATGCAGTGACTTGGACATCTGTGATTTCCTGAATTTCAGTCAACCATGGCCAAGATCTGGCCCTAGAGGCTACCATCTTGCTATGGAAGTCTTTCCCTGGTCTGGGGTTAGGACTGAAACACAGGCCAGCTCTGGATTTGGAGGCCCTGAGGGTGGTGGTAGCAGGGTTGAGGGCAGAATAATCCCATCTGAAGTGTAAATATACACAAATAGGCATCTAGGTTTCATCTGTCCTGGCAACAGCGACCTGACTTCCCTGGGGGTTCTTAACCCTCCTACCCATCTCAGTCCAGGTGGCTTGAGTGGGGTTGTCACCCTTTTTTGCTCCAGGGATGGGCATGTGATCTAGGCCTGTACAAACAGAGCACATCCTTCTCCTGGCCATAATGATTGATTCAGGGATGGCATGTGACCCAAGCTGGGCCAGTGGGAGCCGACAAAAGTCAATGCTGGACTTTAGTGAGGGTTAGTGAAAAAGAGAAATACCCTTTCCCACTATGAGGGTAGGATGGAAGCCTGGGGCCCTGGCAGCCATCTTGGCACCATGAGGGGAATGCCTGAGAACACAGTCAACACAAAGGAAAGCAGGCCAGATGATGGCAAGAGAAAGATCAATATTTTTATATTGGGACTTACCATATGTTGTATAAATAAAAATACTTATATTTTTATGTTATCCTGATAATATTTTTAGAGCTACCTGGATCCAACCAGAACTGAAGCTCTCCTCTAAACTTCTGTGTTCTGTGGCCTAAAACATCATTTGTTGTGGTTGTTGTTTGAGCCCATTTGAATTAATTTTTTTTCTGTCACTTGCCCCCAAAAGAGTTCTCTCTGATGCAGGGGGCTTTCTTAAGTATAATAGGGATATTCCCTCCCCTGGCCAAGCTCAGATGGCCTGATGGGAGGGAACCATTCTAAAAGGAGCAAGAGGGGATCAGTTAGCATCTCAGGAAGCTCCCCAAAAGGGATTAGCGTGGAACTCTTGAATACATCCCTGTTCCTGAAGAAATGTGAAGCTGGGCAGGGGGGATACTTTACTCATGCTGGCACGATTCTAGAAGCAGGGGCCAGATTGAAGTGTATCCACGAGGTGTGTTATCACCTTTATTCATGGTTATTTTAGAAGGTAAAAAGATGCACCCTGCCCCCACCTCAGGCCATCCTCCTGGGCCCCGTGAGTCAGGTTGCTGAAGCCCCTTGGGAAGGAATGTTGCTGTTCCACCGATCATCATCATCATCATTATTGCATTAAAAAAAAAAAACACACTTTCGGAGATTATTAAAATCTCCAGCAAGGACAAGCAGACCCATAGACTGGGCGCCTGATGGTTCCCTTGTGTAAGCCTCTGACAGGGCACTTGAGTTGAATAATAATGCTAATCTGTATCTAACGAGCTCCTCTCTTCAGCTAGCAGGTCAGGAAGGGGTTGGTGCCAGGAGGGCTTGTGGAGGCATGCAGAGCTGGTTCCCAGGCAGGGTGGCCCAGCCCCTGCCTGCCCCCAAGCACTTCAGATGCACAGGCTCAGGTCCTGTGTTGGCTGGGTGAGGGAGTGAGAAAACCAGGGATCCCCAGCCCAGACGGACCGCGTCTTGCCATGCCCCCACCTCCAGGAGCTAACTGCACTGATTCTTCTGTTAGTGGGGGGCTAGCCTCTAAGGGCATGGGGGGCGGATCCCAGCCCCCACAACCATCCTATGAGCTCCTGGGCTCCCCTGGGCCAAAAATGTCAGCCTCTGGGGCATGGGCAGACCCAAGTGGAGCCCTGAGGCGATTCAAGGGTGCGGGTCCTTGGAAGAGAAGGGAGGGTAAGGCAGTGGGGATTCGTCTCGTGGACCTGTGGACTGCCCAGGAGCTGGGAGGATCTCCAGGTGACTTTCAGGCCGAGCCAAGCAGGCCTGGATATCAGGGGGCAGAAGTGGAGGTGAGAAGGGTGAGCAAGAAGCAGGGTGGCAGCCCCCTCCCCCCCGGGCACTCTGCCTCCATGTGTTGTACATGTCCGGACTCCATCGAAGATGCCATTCAAAGGAAAGAGTCCCTGGCTAAGAAACAAGGTTTGCAAACCCCCAGCATAGCCCACAGTCCCCCGCTGCAGACGTTGAACTGAGATCCAGAGAAAAGAACAACACTTTCTGAGCTGGTGTTACGTTGAGTCTCCAACAGGACAAAGGAGCAGGCATCTAAGCTTGAATCCTTGCCAGGGCTGAGGTCGGGAGAAAGGTCTTGGGGGTGGTGTGGAAATGGGACCCTGTGAGACCTCCAGGGAGCCGGCAGCAGCTGGGGGCAGGAAAGCTGAGCCCTGAGGACCCCCGAGTGGTCTGAACAGAGGCAGGAAGATCAGGGTGCATTTCCATGGGTTCTGGACAATGCGAGTCCCAGCCAGAGGGTCCCAGAGGCAGAACCCCACATCCCTGGGGTTGCAGGGAGCAGGTGGACTCTGGAGATTGTCTGGGAATCTCAGCTGGGAAACTCTTGTAGAAACAGATACCCTGACCAGGGACAGAGGGGCGTCCCAGGGCAATGAGTGGGGTCTGCAATATTGCTCATGCCCCTAAAGACTGCCAGAGCCATGCTTTCCCAATCTTGCCATCTCTCCCGGGCAGATCCAATGTATCCTGGCTCTGTGCTCCCTGCATGGCTGCCGTCCACCCTTCAGACAGCTGCCTGCACATCTGGGACAGCTGCAGAGGGCCAAGTTGGCACCTCTGATGCGCCAGGGACTGGACAGAGTCAGTTCACCCTCCCCAGCAGCCTGGATGCTGAAGAAGCCCAAGAGGACTTAGGGGTATGATGACCTCCCATGTCCATAGGAAGCTGGTGGCAGAGCTGGGTGGGTGGAGCTGTGCTGGTTCCTGTCTGAGGGTTCACACCCTTTCCCAGGGTGCCCCCTCAGCACTGCCCAGGAGGATGCCTGAGATGAGTCTCCCAGAGGTGCCCCTCAGAGTCTGGGAGAGCACCCTGGAAGGTTCTAGCTGCCATGTGTGCCAGGCTTCCCAGACTGGCCTTTCCCAAAGATGTTCCACTGGACATTCACGGGGCTTCACAAACGTGGAGGGGGGACTGCTACTCTGTAAGCTTGGAAAACTTTGAATTTATTCAAAGTAAACAAATTTATTTTTCTTTCAGGACATCTTGCGTCCTTCACTACAATAATGTACCCTGTAAATCTCTAAGAAACGGATCGAGTGTGCAGAACTTCCCTTCCTCACTGGATCATTCTTCTCCGTGAAGCTAGACTCAGCTACGCTGTAGTAACAAAAATCTCCACGATGCTCCCAGCTTGTGACCACAGGAGTTTAGGTCTCACCCACACTGGGTGTCCGCTGCAGGCTGATGAGGGTGTTTGCTCACGGCAATCACTCACAGCCTCTTCTCAACAGAAGAGGCTGAGAATTCCCGAGGGTCTGCTCCAGCAATTAAATGTCCCAGCGTGGAAGTGACACATGCCCTTTCACTTGCATCTCATTGGTGGACAAGTCCTGTGGCTCACTCAAGGACAAGGGGGCCAGCAGGTGCATCGTTGTCACATGCCCAGGGAGCTCCACATCCAGGGGCTCTTTGGTCTGCAGACCATGTGCCAGCACTCCACGAGCCCCGTGGCTCTGCAGAGCCCAATTTGGGAAGGCACCTCCAGGTTGCCCTGTGCCCAGGCTGGACCAGAGGCAGTCATCCACTTGGATTTCTGGAGTTCTTTCCTCCCCCTTTCCACTGATGCCCCAAGAGTAGTGGTTGCCCATGTCCTCCCTTCTTCCGTTCTCTCCTTGGTGTCCTTTGTCCTTGTCACTTCCCGTTAGACACAGGCTAAGCCCTCTTCATGAGCCCCCTTCTGCGAAGGAGATCTCCCCACAGGCGTCCCATGATTGCCTGCCAGCAAAGAAGCCTGTGATGACCAGGAATGCACAATGGATCTGAACTTCTCCCTCACCCACAGCACACAGTCCCCACACACTCCCGCCCGAGGGGTCAACTTAGCCCACCTGAGTCAGGGTGGAGTGACAGAGAACCAGAGGCAGAAGCTGGTGGCCACGGAGCAGGCAGTCCAGCTCGGCTTATGCCTGGTGGGACCCAAGGGGACCAGGCTGTTGAAGGGCATTGGTGCCCCGGGGTTAGGATCATGGGTGCTGGGTCAAAGGAGGGTCTGGCCTCGAGCAGAAGGTGGAACCTCTCTGATCCCCAGTTTCCTATGTGGAGACATTACCAGGGTTAAGTCGGGCAGCACTGGATGAAGGAGACATGACTGGATCATACTGAATGTTGCTGGGGATGAGTGGTCGCTGTTGTCATCAGTGAGATAAGAGGAAGAGGAGACAGGTATAGGTGGGAGCCCCAGCTCTGCTCCTACCATTGACCCTTCACCTCTCTTGGCCATGGCTTGACCCTGTATGAACTGGGAAATTCCCATATCTTTAACAGGGTCTACAGAGCCCCTGCCAGATCCACGGCTACACTTGCCTCTCACTTCCTGCTCACCTCCCCATTCCAGTCATACTGGATAGTTTCCTTTCAAGAGCTCCTGTTTTGTTTTTTTTTTTATTTTTTTTATTGTTATGTTAATCCCCATACATTACATCATTAGTTTTAGATATAGTGTTCCATGATTCATTGTTTGTGCATAACACCCAGTGCTCCATGCAGAACGTGCCCTCCTCAATACCCATCACCAGGCTAACCCATCCTCCCACCCCCCCTCCCCTCTAGAACCCTCAGTTTGTTTTTCAGAGTCCATCGTCTCTCATGGTTCTTCCCCTCCGATTTCCCCCCCTTCATTCTTCCCCTCCTGCTACATTCTTCTTCTTTTTTTCTTTCTTAACATATATTGCATTATTTGTTTCAGAGGTACAGATCTGAGATTCAACAGTCTTGCACAATTCACAGCGCTTACCAGAGCACATACCCTCCCCAGTGTCCATCACCCAGTTACCCCATCCTCCCACCCCACCCCCCACTCCAGCAACCCTCAGTTTGTTTCCTGAGATTAAGAATTCCTCATATCAGTGAAGAGCTCCTGTTTTGTATCAGTCAGCTACGACCACACCAGTGCTGCATAACAAACCACCCCAAAGCTCATTGGTGTACAATAGTAAGCATTTACTCTCAAGTCCATGGGTCTGCGGGTTGGCGAGGGTCTAGCTGACTCAGGCTGGGCTCAGCTGAATAGCTCGGCTTCAGGCTGTGCCTTGTCTGGATTTGGCTTCAGGCTGCAGGTTGGGCTCATTTCTGCATCCCAAGTTTTCCTCCTGGAGTTCAGGGAAGCTATTCTCATGGTGGGTCCCCAGGACATGATAAACCAAACCAAACCAGGCCCCTGCTTATATCACATCTGGCCAAAGCAGTCACATGGCCGAGTTCAATGTCAATGGGGCAGGAAAGTGCATACCACCTACATGAAGGGGGAAGGGAAGTGAGCGTTGGTTGGACAATCATCCAAACTATCACAGACATGCTGTGCTTTCCCTCCACCCCTGATCTCAGGGCCTTTGCACATGCTGTTCACGTCACCTGGAACACTCCAGTGTACCACTCAGATCTCAGCTTGGAAGTCACCTTCATGAGAGAAGCTGCCTCTGACTGCACAGTGTGGATTCACTCCATCATTATTGCCCACAGCACCCTGGGGGCCTTCTCTCCCACCACTCATCTTTGGTCTCCCTGGATACCATCTATGGACACATGGCACATCTTCCCAGCCCTTCTCGGTGCCCTCTGCATCTTCTGGTCTGGAAGTCTAAAATCCTCATCTCCCAGATCCCTTTGTGGCTCAGATTGAGGATTATAAGTGAAGTTTCTAGCAGTAATGTGCGCTTGCATGACGTCTGGAAGGCAAACATGAGGTGAACGGCCTCTCTCTGTGGCTTCTGACCCTCTCTGCTGGTTAGGAGAGTCGTGACGTTCCTGCAGCGGGTTCCCAGGCTAATTTGCCAGCCTCCTGGGGGTCATGCAAGAGTGGTGGTTGTGACAGCTTCCTGAGCTGACCCCCTAATCATCGGACCACGGCATGTCCGGTATCCTTTCCCACCTGCTGTCGTGTGGGGGTATCGTCGGTGCTGGTGGCTCTGAACCCAGATGGCGTGGCCTCCAGGGTAGCTCTGGGGGTCCCAGCCCCCCTCACGGTCCAGGCCCACATTGTTCTGAGTCATTCCCAGAGGCCCAGCCAAGGCCCTGCTCCCTCAGATCTTCTAATGGTTTTAGAAACACGTAATCCCCTGTATTAAATTCCTTCCTCCATAAAATACAGTACTGCACCCTGACAGATCAAATGTTTTAATTGCTCGGTCAAGTACAATTTTCCTGACCGCAAACTGCATGCCCGCAAGAGCCCGGTGAGCTGTGCTCGCAATGACAGCATCCATCATGGTGCCTGGCATGCAGCAGGGGCGCAAGGAATATCGCCTTGAACAACTGAATGCACGAATTCACTCACTGTCTCCTGCAAATTCGGACCATGGTAATCAAACACTATGCGGACATTAAAATGGTGACCCAAGGAGGGGTCCCAGGCCGCCCAGAGTCTGCCCTTATCCAAGTGCCTGAAAGAAAGACATCACCAACTTTGCCTCCAATGTGATAGCCCATTAGGGTACAATCAGCTTGTGCCTCTTTCAGCAGCTAGGAACACAGACTGTGCACGTGCCTGGAAAGCAAGAGGGTGTAAAGATCAGGGACTGGGTGGTCATATCAGGAGGACTTCGGTTCAAGTCCTTGCTCCGCCACTTCCAAGCTGTTTGGCTTTGAGCAAGTGAAGTAACCTGAGACTCTGTTTTCTCACCTGGAAAATGGGGGGAAATGATATGTATCTTACAGGGAAGTGAGGACTTTGTATATAGTCCGTGCTAAATAATTGGTTGCTTTTCTTCACAGAGCCTGGGGCTTGACCCAAGGCAATTACTCGCCTAGGATTTCCCATTTCCACTTGTCAGAGGCCTTGGGGTCCTTCGGGGGCCCCCCCATGACCCTTTCCGGGGACCAGCAGTCAAATATCCTTTGGCAGGAATGTCTTTGCGGGCCCTTCGGACATGCCTGCACGTTAGCAGATAAAGGGTGCTCTTTGCCTTCCAGGTGGCAGCGTGACTGTTGAAACACATGTGATCTTGTGACAGGGACAAGATGCGTTACCAAGTGAGGATTCCCCACCACCCTCACCTCCTCCCAGTGAAAATGTTGTCTTTGTTGGCTCAGCTCCCGGACTCCCCACCCCGTCCATGGACGGCCAGCCCCATGCGTGGGGCCCAGTGCAGCACATTGGATAAGGACAGGAAGAACAAAGGGGGAAAATCTGGCCAGACTGGCCATCTTCACTGCTCTACATAATAAAGAGTTGGGGGCGGGAGGGGGAAAAAGGAGAAAGAGTCTCAGTGCTGGGGTTGAGAGAGAGAGAGATAAGGGATAGATCCAAATTATGGAAAATGGACCCCCCTAACCCCCGCCTTTCCAGGTCCAGACGCTTCCTCCATGAACCTATACAGAAGCGGAAATCTCCAGCTTTTGAGATCTCTTGGGTTTCACAACACATAGATCACAGAGGACAAGGGGCATATTGACTCATCGTGACCCAGGAGGCCAAGAGGAAGGACAGAAAGACTTGGGTCTTTTGATGAAGTGAGGGGCACAGGAAACATTTAGAATGAGGCCTCACAGGAGAACGGGCAGGTGAAGAACGGGTGCCCTTGGGTGCTGGAGAGAAGCTTCAATACCTGGAACCTGCCTTTCCATTCAGGGCATCCTCGGCAGAAGTGGTCAAGTCCCTGATACTCCCTTAGGCCCTCCTGGCAGCCCCTCCTGACCTGTGGGATGTGCTGGGCCCTGTCCCTGGACTTGGCAGAGGAGAGGGCACATAGGGATGGGAAGACAGAACGGGGCTGGAGCCTGGTTCAGGTCCCAGTTCTGCACTTCGAGCTGTAAGGGCTGGGCACATGCTCTTACCTCCCAAAGCTCAGTGCCTGCCACTGTGAAATGGGCATAGCCATCCTCACCTCCCAGGGTTGCTCCGTGTGGGAATGGGAGGATGTTTGAAAGGGCTTGGAACGAGGGCTGGAATGTGGGAAGCACTCAGTCCATGATGGTTACTATTTCAGCGCCACTGGGGCTGCCCATCCTGTCCCGTCCTGTGTCCCCCTGGGGCCATGCCCAGGCGAGAACCCTGCCACTCCGCAGACAACCTCATGCCCCCCTCCCTCCGGACCCCCAAGCCCTTCTCCCAGCATTCGCTGTTTCCATGACACCCTTGGTTTGGGGAGCTAATTTTAATGAAGAAGATTGATTAATACCAAATTAGTACCTTTCTTTTGTGTCCCTTTTGCCTTAGAAATGGAAACAAAAGACATTCTTGAGTTTAAGTCAAACATTTACCAAATTAATTCTCTGCAAGAAAATGTTTGGGATTTCAAGGGTTGGTGGCTTGTGTGTTTTTTTTTTCCCCCTCTCCTTAACTATACTACATCACAAAGTAATTGCCTGATTAAGAGACGCGCAGTTTGGAGAGTGACACATTTTTTAAAATTAGAACGCGCCTGCCAACGGACACAGTTATGCAACTGGTTTTCTCTTTTCCAAACAACTTGATTCTCAAGGAGAATGATGGAGGAGACAAGGGCAAGCAAGAAAACCCAAATGCAGCAAGCAGGCAAGGACTGAAAGGTCGAGCCTATCTTTGGCGACCAGGTTCTGTCCCCTTCCCCTCCCTTGATACCCTTTTGGGGTCTGCCTCCACCCCACCTTCATTTATGCAAACTTGCTCTCAGAAAGGCCTGCAATGGGAATTTCTGCTAAGACATTAATTCAAATAACGCTGACCCAGCTCCTAGGGGGAACCATGCCCCAGGTTGGGCACCGAGCATAAAGAGCTCTCGAGAATTTGGACCCAGCTGTCCAGGCCAGCAAAGGAGACACAACCATAAACAAATAATGGCACTGTGATGATACATGGTGCTGGGAAGGTCAGGGCGAAAGTGAACCTTACCTCCTGCCACTATCCCCATAAAGATGCTCCAGCCACACTGGCTTTCTCTGCACCCCTGCCTCTCCAAACTTGGTCCTCAAACTCCCTTCCTTCCTCTTAGAATGCTCTTCCCCTTGGACCTTTGCATAGCTGACTCCACTGCACCAGACATCCCCTCCTCCCAGAGGCTTCTCTGATCACCCAAGAGGACGTGGCAGCCCTTCCCCAGGCCAGTCACTCTCCCACTTCCCTCCTACGGTGTTCGCGGCATGGCTGCACCTGACGCTTTTCTTCCGTATTATTTCCAGGTTCGTTGTCTGTAGTCTCAAGCACTGGGCTTCTCTGTCTCTTTCTCTGTCTCTCCATTGCCTGGACCTGCGCCTGGCAGGATATTGAGATCCAACAAATGTTTGCTGGTGAATGAATACATGGATGTATGGATGGATGGATGGATGCAACTTCTTACCTACGGCCCCCAAAAGGGGTCTCGTTATTTCTCAGGGATCGTATCTTTAAGCGGCTCCTGACCCAGGCTTCCTGAGGGGGTGAGGAGAGGCAGGGGAGGAAGAGAGGGTCACACTGGTTATCAGGATTTACCAATTCTAATCCTGCCCCTGGCCATAGTGAAGTGAGTGGGCCTCACTTTCCCATCTGAAATATGCAAGATTTGGGTTAGATGATCGGGGGGATCCTCCTAACTATACAGGTAGGAGTCTATAAATAAATCCGGAGAAGCCAGTCACAAAAGACCATGTATTGTATGACTGCCTTTGTATGAAATGTCTAGAGCAGGCAAGTGGACAGAGACAGAAAGCAGATTAATGGTTGCCAGGGCTGGGGAGACGGAGGGGTGGGGCAAGGGTGAGAGCTGAACAGTACAGAGTTTCTTCTTGCAGAGATGAAATGTTCTAAAGTTTACGATGGTGATAGTTTCACAACTTTGTTACTCTACTAAAACCCACTGAGTTGTTAAAAAATTAAAACAAAAAGTAAATCTGATTTAAGGTCCCATGGAACCGGGAATGGGTGATTAGGGTGGTGGTCCTGAAAACTCTACCCTGTAGTGTAGGCACCTGCTTCATACACACGAGCCAGTGGGCTCTTTGGAGACAAGAAGGGGTCAGGGTCAAGGGTGGGCTTTCTGGACTCTCTGTGCCCAGAACACTGGGCAGAGGACTGTGTTTTCCAGACTAATGTTTTCCTGACCCCTGACTTCCTTGACAACGGCCCCCATCTCCCTGGAGATTCATTTCCAAGACTCATTGGCAATCCCCCTGGGTGGGGAATCTGTCTCCTGTCTCGGCCAGGTGCCACCCCGCTTCTCACCAGGTGTGCAAGGCCTACATCCACATGCTAAACCCACCGGTGTGCTCTGCCTTGAGCCCTCACACACACTGGGTCCTACAACCACAGGAGGGAAACCCTCATTTGACAGATAAGGAAAGTGGGGTGTGGCAAAGGTGTGTGATTTGGCCCGGTTGGCTCAGTGAGGAGGTAGCAGGGCCAGGTTTGGAACCCAGCAGCCTGAGCCCCGAGTCTGTCCTCAACCCTGACACCTGCTGCTTCTCAGCTGGAGAGGCCGCTTGCCTGACCTCGGGGTTTGAGTGCGGTGGTGGGGGGGAGTGCTTTTTGATTCTTGCTCGGTCCTCACGCCAGGGGACAACAGAGGAGCAGACACCCGGGTCCTGCCACGGAGCTGCTCTCTGGTCCGGGCTGCATGGGGACCACAGTCACTGCCACGGTGAAGGATGGCCCTTACCTGTGCTGGAACTGAGCCAGGAGCTGAGAACCGGCATCAGCCCAGGTGAGCCTCACAGCCACGGAAGCTTGCGGAGTATGAGGTCTTCCCCTCGGGATCAGGCCCAGGCCAGTCCCACTCCAAGAGCCGCCCTCCTCCCTCCGACTCTCTCAGCACCATCTGCTCGCTCTCTAGCTGTAGGCACTTAGCACATCACTTCTCTCTCCAACATTGTTTTGTCGGCTACAACGCAAAGATAATGATACCTCCCTGGCAGGGTTGTTCTGAAGATTGAATGGGAATAGAATGACATGTACATATCACATGGGATACCATATTTCATAGGATACTATGTGAGGTCATACGAAGTCATATGTGGTATGTAATATAACATAACAGAAGTGCTATATCATATAATAAATTCTAATTATAATTCGATTTAATACAACATAATAAATATAAATATATTTGATAACAATATGATATAATATATATAACTCCTTCCACTAGAATATAATAAAAAGAGATAGAATATATGACTCCCTTCTAGGATGTAAACTTCACGACACCGGAGCAATCTCCAGCACCACTAAAATAGAGTTTAGCAAATAGTAGGAACTCAAATGAGATTTATTGAATGAACAGGAGGAGAACTCTATGGACAGGAGTTGGCATACAGTAGGTGCTAACTCATGGCAGCTATTACCATTGTTAAAAGTAAATCTGGGGGCACTTGGCTGGTTCAGTTGGTAGAGCATGCAACTCTTGATCTTGGGGTCCTGGATTCAAGCCCCACATTGGGCGTAGATTACTTACAAAAAAAGCCTGCCTCCCCACCCCAACCGTAAGACCAACCCCTACGGCCTACCTGGGAAGGGCTGGGTCCAGGTAACACGGCTCTTGACATTGGCACAGTTCTGACACAGACCTAACTGTTCGCCCTGGTGACAGACATCTGTCAGCTCCTTCCTCTGTATTCCCCACCCCCATTCTCCTGTTCTCCAAGGAAGCCCACACAGCAGATCTGTGCAACGGGGGGCATGCGATCTGTAGTTATTGTGTTAATATAAAACAGAGTAATATGGTGCACAGCCCTGCCTCCATCCCCAGCAGACCTGGCTTAACCATCTGGCTAGAAAGCTGCTCAGCACTGATGGGCCTCCCACCTGCAGGCAGGAACCCCAGACCCCACAGGTCCTAAGCCTCTGTGGAGACACGCAGGTGAGTGCAGCCCCCACCCCCACCCCCACGCTCTGCCTGGGCTGCAGGAGGATTCCGACAACTAAGGATATGAATTCCTAGAAGCCCAAGCAGATGCTCCAGTCCCTGGAGCCCCACAAATCTGTCTGTCCAGAGCTGAGGAAGTCACCGCATCTTGGGAGTTTGGGGCCCAGCTGGCTGGTGAGTAGACAGAGTGTGCGAACTTCGAACCTCGGGGACAAGAACCAGGAGCCTGGGAGGAAGGGACGAGCGCACTGGGGGAAGGAGCAGGTGAGGAGGAGGATCTGGCTCACAGGAAAACTCGATTTTGTGCAAATCTGGGTCTGAAATGAAATGAGCCTTTGGGGATGGAATTTAATATTGTCTCGGAGTCTTTGTCTTCATTTAGGGCGATGGGATTGCATTTCTCGTGGCTTCTCCCTTTGTCCCGAGTACATTTATTTTGGATTTATTCACTTATGAGTCTGGCAACAAGAAGTTGAAATGAGTAAATGTACTTTTTTTTCTCAAGCTACATTAATTTCACTGTGAGATATATTCTCTGCCCACTGCTCTTTTTACGGTTCCTGGAGAACTGCTGCGGCCCACCTGGGGGCTGCAACAAGACTGGTGAGGCCGGATAGGTCGGGCGGGCATTCCCAGCAAGGCTGGGGCCTGGGAATTTTCAGCTGAGCAGGGTCTGCAGCCCTAGGCCAGCATTTTCCCTGTGGGGGTGTGGTGGGGTGAAGCGTGAAGTCTCCCCTCGACAGGCATGTCACTGAACCCCGTGCCTACCAGGTGTTCTGGGTTGAAATGTGTCCCCCAGAAAGGTATGTTGATGTCCTAACCCCCAGTCCCTGTGAGTAGGATCTTCATTGGAAGTTGTGTCTTTGCAAATGTGATCAAATTAAGACGAGGTCGTTAGGGTGGGCCTAATCCAGCATGACTGGTGTCCTTACAAGAAGAGGGACGGGGGCGCCTGGGTGGCTCAGTCGTTAAGCATCTGCCTTCGGCTCAGGTCATGATCCCAGGGTCCTGGGATCAAGCCCCACATCGGGCTCTCTGCTCGGCGGGAAGCCTGCTTCTCCCTCTCCCACTCCCCCTGCTTGTGTTCCCTCTCGCTGTCTCTCTGTCAAATAAATAAATAAAATATTTAAAAAAAAAAAAAAAAGAAGAAGAGGGACGTTGGACATGGGGCACACAGGGAGAGCGCCATGTGGCGACAGAGCAGAAGCTAGGGTGGGGTGTCTGTGAGCCCAATGCCAAGGACAGACAGCCACTGTGAATAGGAAGAGGCAGGGAGGGATTCCACGCAGGGCCTCGGAGAGAACAGGACAGCCCCGGACGCTTTGATTTCGGACTTGTAGCCTCTAGAACGGGGAGGGAATATGATGCCTAGGCGGCGAGAGAGTGCTTGTAAATGTATAAACCAGAGTGTGCGAGTGAAAAATCTGAGCCATCAGAGAAGCCTGGGGTCATGCACAAACGAGACAGTGGGGACGTCCGTGAGCGAGGGAGTGGCCAATGGGGGGCGGTGAGTGGGTGGGTGAGTAGGGGCTTAGGTGGGTGGAGCGGGGTGGCTTTTTCCCCCTCCGATGTGGACCCTTGCCCAAATTGGCCAACAGTAACCTCCTGTCACCACAGAAGTTGGGTGCTGGGGACAGGAACGGGGTGCTGGATGTACGGCCCAGCTGGTCAGGTAATGACGTTCCCCTTCAGTCAGACTTAGCCATAGGGGAGGGGTCAGGCCTCACAAGGACTACTAGTCCCACTGTTCCCGGAGCTTACAGAAGTAAACACCACCCTTCCAGGCAACAAAAAGCAGAAATAAATGCAACATCGTCTGGTGCTCTTTTCTGTCATTCCTCCTGGAGGCGGGGCTCCCGGGCCCCTCTGTGCTCAGGTGGCCTCACCCAGATGCTTCTAGAATAGCACAGCGGATGGAGCACGCAGTTTTCAGGCCGGGCACACACCGGCTTCAGCCAAACTCCCGGCCCGACAGAGCTTTTTTCCTACTGAATTGACCAGTAACTTCACTGAATTGATCAAATCGACAAGGGACTTCTGGGTTCTGTGGCTGCAAATCCCCCGTGGCATTTTGTCTACAGTAACACCCTGTATTTACTATCCGACCCCAACCCAGAGGCTCAGCTCTCCTCCTCCCAAATCCGGCCCGAAGCCCCCCTGCTGCCGCGGAGCCAGGAGGGCTGCAGGGGATCTGCCCCTGTCTCGTCCCACCTCTGCATGCCGGCCCCGCCCCCTGGAGGCCCTTCTGGTCTTCCACAGACCCGAGTCCCGCACATCTACCCGCATCCATTCCCCTGCACCTGCAGCGCTCCTGCCCTCAAGCAAAGTGAGAACAGCAATGACGGTGATAGAACATACACTGCACGTGTACTCGAGGCTCATCACTACACCTAAGTTATCACATGCAATCCTCTGCAAACCCATGAGGTAGAAGCCCGTTTACAGATGACGAAACTGAGGCACAGACACTGAGCAATGCACCTGATGTCATAGAGCTAGCGAGGGGTTGAGCCAGGATTTGAGCACAGCAATGATGCAGGTCCTGAGTTCCCTGAAGAGTCGCCTGAAGCATTGCCCTCTCTGGGGATCCCCTTCGTGATCTGCCCCCGCACTCCAGGGCGGGTGGGGCACCCCGCTCCATCCCCTGGGCCCCCCGGAGCACCGTGGGTGTGTCTCTGTGAAGCACCTCACACCGAGGACATTAACTGCATCTGTGGCAGTAAATTGCTAACTGGCCGTGAATTGCTCGGGGACAAGGACTACGTCTGATTCATCGCTGGACACCAACATGTCTGACATGATGTTGGGGCTCCCATTTCATGGCGGTGGCGAATCCCCTCATCGTCCCTGGCCCCGGAGGGGCGGGGTACATAACAACCAGAGAGGCCCTGAAGCTGGGGTCACAGCCTGTCCTTGTCCGAGCTCTTTGGACTGCCTGCAGCAGAAAAGCCAGCCCACCCAGCTGAAGAAACCCAGAGGATGACAGGCTCGGACAGCTGAACGGCGCAGTGCGGCTGGATTCGAGGCTCGGCATGGCCTCTGGGCTCTGCTTGCCCCTCTTGTGTTTTCTACAGACAGGCAGATTCTTCTCACGAAGGCTCCAGGTTCACCTCCTCCGGGATTCAAGTCCATAGAAAAGAACAGTTTCTATCAGAGTCCCAGGCTTGCCTCTCACTAGACCCCAGGGGTCATGTGCCTGGAGCAGAATCAGCGTCAGCGAGCGGGGAGATGAAGTGCATGGCCAGGCTCACTGTCTAGCCTGAGGACTCCCTGGCAGAGGGCGCGCGGGCAGCTTTGCTGGCGGAGAACCTGAGTCCTCATCTCAAACCGGGCTGTCCCTTTGTGCCTTGAATCTTGTGACTCATCTCAGAGTGGAGCTCTGGGTTATGAATCAAAGGCCACAGCCCTCCAGGTACAGGAGAGAGGCCAGCTGGGCTCTGGTAAAGTCACCTTTGGGTTTTGATCTGCCCTCACCTGTTTGCAGCCCACAGTGTAAGAGGAACCTGAGGAGAGAAACCATCGACCAGAGGGTGACATTTTCTTCCTATCTTTGCCCCATTGAGGCTTCTTGTTCTGGGGGGACAAGGGGAAGCAGGCCTGGAGCAGCAGGGAGGCCAGCCTTCATGTCTCACTCTCTCCTGCCACTTCCAGGAAGCCTTCCCTGAGAACTGCGTGCAGAAGCATAAACAGCCGTATTGAAGGCACTTACAAGATGGTTCAGGCCCTACAGAGCAGTGTAATGTAGTGATTAGGGGCACGGACTTCAGAGCTGGGTTCAAATCCCAGCTCTGCTACTTCCTAGCTTACTTAACCTCTCTGGACCGTTTCCTTCTCTGTAAGATGAGAACCAAACAGTATCAACCTCACACGGCTGTGGTGAGGATTAAATCGGCTAAAACACATAGCATGCCTAGAACACATTGGGCATGTCTTCGGCTCTGTTAATAAAAGTAAAATGTTGAGACCAAGCTGTAAGAGCTTTCCTCTTCTGCGCCCTCATCACCAGACCTTGGGTATTTTTGCAATTCGGATTTATGTTTTAGGGAAGATGGTGGCAAACCCAAGTGTCTGAGAACAAAGGGAAAGCGGGGCTGTAAAGGGCTGTGGTCACATGCCAGGATCTGGAAATACTTCCCCAGGCCAAGAGGGGACATGGCCATCATGCGCACGTTATATTTGAGGGACTTCAGTTTGAAGGTGTGATGTCCGGTCTCTGAGTCCCCAGCAGGCACAGCTTAACCTAAGGAATAATGCTGAGTGGACAGTGGATTTGTTTGTCACATGCAGGAGAGTTTCAGACATTGCAGCTTGGTGATAATGGAACGGACTACTTTTGCAGGTGGTGGAGGCTTGGTCAAACGAGGTATGCATGCAAGGCCGGGGGTGGGGGGGCATCTGACCAGAGCACTTAAGAGCTGGGGTGCAAATGGGTTTCATTTCATGTGTCAATCCGATCAACCGGTGGTGGGCGCCTTGCATACTAGATTAAAAGAAGATTGGACATGGAGGTGAAGTCCAGCTCAGCAGGAAAGAGTTCCATCATTGATTAGTGATGTCTGCAATGGACACAGGAAGGGTAAGTGGTGGTGTGTGCTTTTTAGATTTCTGATCCTGTGGCTGAAGTGGCTTTGGGTGGAAGTTTGGGCTTTATAAGCTATGTGGTCATGGAAAGCCTCTGGTTTTGTGATTGCATTTTACTGCACCCCTTACAGAGCAAGTCAAGTTAGAACAAATATTTTTGGTAGACAGATGAGGCAAATGAAGCTCAGAGAGGTTACTTTTGCTCTAGAGTCATGGCGCCAAGCCAGCCACACCAAATGAGAGTCTCCTGCCTGGCCAAGCCCAGACCCTAGATGCATACCCAACCTGGGAACTTCCAGCAGCAAGTCCAGGCTTTGGAGTCGGGCAGCCCTGGGCTCCTATGCTGGTATTGCCACGTATGTGCTATAGTGCCCTGGGCGAGTCACCGTGCCTCTCCGAGCCCTGTCCTCCACCAAGAACCGGGTGACAGTGTGAGCAAAATCAGGCCTGCCTTCAAAGTTTCTCGGGGCTTCAGGTCAGGATGGGATGGCAGGGATCAGGTTTACCCTCCTGCCCCAAACCACAGCACAAACCAGACAGAATATACTAAACAATGGTTCCTAAAGACACAGGGCGCCAGCCAGTGAAAGAGTTTGATCCCCAAGAAACAAGAGGCACGAGTGTCAGGCCCTGCAGCTGCCCCGGCTCGCTGTCACTCAAGATATTCCAGACTCCGGGCCGGGCCAAGATTTCCTAGATACAACATCAATAACATGATCTGTTAAAGAACAAATTGAAAAATTGGACTTCATCAAAATGGCAAACTCGTGCTCTTTGAGAGGTACCATTACGGGGATGAAAAGGCAAGACAAAGGCTGAGGGAAAAAAAAATATCCACAAACCGTACATCTGCTAAAAGACATATCTGGAATATATAAAGAATTCTCAAAACTCAACGGGAAGAAAATAAACAACCCAATTAAAAAGGGGCAAAGGATTTGAGCAGACATTTCACCAAAGAAGATGTAGGGATGGCAAACGAGCACACAGAAAGATGCTCAACCTTATTAGACACAGGGCGTGCCAATTAAGGCCACAGAGAGACCAACGGACTTGTTAGCACGGCTGAGGATGAGACCGGCCGTACTGAGCACCGCGAGGATGCGGGGCAACAGGAAATCGCACACACAGCCGGTGGGAACGAGAATTGGTACACACACTTCAGAAGGCTTTGGTGGTTTCTTAAATTAAACATGCACCCACCATATGGTCCAGCCATTCCAAGGGCAAAGAAAGCACGCGTCCCATACAAGGGTGTAAACACACCTGTGCACAGCAGCTTTGTTCGTTAACTGTCAAAAACCAGAAAAGATCCGAAGTCCATCAACAGGTGAGTGGGTCAACGAATGGCAGAAGAGCCACAAGACGGACTCGAGCCATCAGTAAAAGGAACAAACTGCTGATACATGATACAACACGGCCGGATTGTGAAACAATCCCACCGAGCAAGCGAAGTCACACAAGAAATAGCCGGTACTGTACGATTCCATTTACATAAAATATATGCTGGAAAACGCAAACTAATCCATAGTGGCAGAAAGCAGACCAGTGATTGCCTGGAAATGGCAGCGAGAGCGAGGAGGGGGAAATTAATTACGAAGGGGCACAAGGAAACTTCTGGAGAGTGATGTATATATTCGTTATCTTGATTGTGGTGACGGCTTTACAGATGTACACATACATCAAAATACATCCAGTGTATCACTTTAAAGATACGCAGTTTCTTGTGTGTAAATTATGATTCAATAAAACAATTACAAAAAGAGGGGAAAATGAATTTTATCGAGGTTATTAAATGATGTAATACCCAGTGGCTCCCATTCATCTCTGTGGCGTTTGATGGGACTTTCTCTACAAAGGTTGGGGGGGGGAGTCTCACGCCTGTGCCCCCAACTGGCTCCATGCACCCCTTCAAACACTGACCAGAGCCAGACAAGCCCCTTCCCATCATCATTCCTCGCCCATCCCGGCAGCATGCTGGCACACAGTTCCTTAGCTGAGCGCTGGTGAGGGAGCAGGTGGCTGGGGGAGGGGAAGAGGCGCTCACTGGAGCTGCAGTGATGGAAAGGCCAGGCTCAGCCTGGGCCAGACTCTGGTGGCAAAGTCCCCTGGACAAGGCCACCTGCTCTCCCTCTCCAGAGGTGGCTGCTGATCCTGGGGCTTTCTCTGCCCAGTATCCCATCATTCCCCTGAAAAGCCTGTTGATGACTCATGTCACCCAGGTAGGATGCCCACTGGCCACCAACTGCAGCTAGTCCAGGGGACCTCTCCAGGTACTTCTCAGAGTGGGGGCATCTCTGAGCCCAGGACGGATGGGTGGGGTTGAGGGAGCAAGTTTAAGGGTGAGAGCAAGAGCTTTAAAGCCAGAGAGCAAATCCCAACCCTGGTGCTGATTCTTCCCGGAGAATTACACAACCTCTCTGAGCCTTAGTGCCCTGGCGGTAAAATGCACTCCTTGGAGAGTCACAGTGAAGATAAAATGTAAATAATATCTGTGGAAGGGCAGGATGGGTCCACGTTCAAGAAGAGGTAATAGATCAAAAGATATCCACACCAAATCCCCAAACCCTGTGATGTCACCTTACTTGGAAAAAGGGTCTTACAGATGAGACTACATTAAGGGGTCTCAAAATAAGGAGAGAACCCAGAGGACCCAGGTGGGCCCTAAATCCAATGACAGGTATCCTTCAAAGAAAAGCAGAGGGAGACTGAGACCAAGAGAAGTTGGCGTGAGGCCGGAAGCAGGGGCTGGAGCGCGGACAGCCCTGGAGCTGGAGTAGGCAAGGATCAGGATCTCCCCCGGAGCCTCTGGAAGGAGCGTGCTCTCGCCCAGGTCTTGATCTTGGACTTCTGGCCTGCAGGACTGTGAGGAAATGAATGTCTGTGGTTTTTGGCCGCCCAGTTTGTGGTAACTCGCTACAGCAGCCGTGGGAAAGTAACATAGGTGCTTTGGGACAAAACAAATCTGAGTTTCGTTCGTTGCCGGGCTATGAGTGCCAGGCTCCCCTCATAACCCAGCCAAGTTTTCCCTCGCTCAGCACCACTGACGTGTTACACCAGGTCATTCTCTGCGGCTGTATTGAGGGTAAGGTGAAACAGTGCGTTTAAATAACCCGATGCAAGCTTGTCCCACGGTATGCCATCAACAAACGGCTGTTTTTTTAAAGTTATTAATCATTTATGCATGTGTACTATTTTTAGCATAATCCTAATTAGCATTACAAACACTTAACACAAAGCCTGGCATAGATTAGGGTCCAAATAAGATAGAAACGGTGGTGATAAAATAGAGTGATATATGGAAAGTTCTTAGCACGGTGCCTGGCCCACAGAAGATGATCAACCAGTATGAGCTTCTTTCCTTCTCCTCCAAAGCCACGGAGGGAATTAGCAGAAATTTTGGACTAGAGCCCAAGTCTCCTGTCTTCTAGTCTAGAATCATCTGTTTTGCTGTGTCATTCACAGAGGTTCCACCCACCCACCCTCTGTACTAGCCAGGCTCTGAGAGGGATCATGTTGCATAACAAATAACACAGACCCTCAGTGACTTACAATCATAGCATATTTATCCTCATGCTCCTGGGGCTCAGCTGGGCTGTGGTTTGGCTGGTCTAGGCTGAACCCGGGGGGCTACTCCATTCTGCCTGCTGGTTGGGCTCAGATCTGACTCCTGAGTGGTCATTCTGGAGCCTAACCTGAGGGGGCAGTGGCCACCCTGGGCATCTTCTGCTCATCTTCTGCTTCTGTTCTGTCACAAGAACACAAGACATTGAGCCTCTGCTCAGGTCATGTCTGCCAACTTGGCATTGGTCAAAGTAAGCCACGTGGTCAAGCTCCACATTGGTAGATGGAAATGCTCGACCACAGTGGGAAGAAAGGGGAGAGAATGTCTGCTGAACAGTATTCCAAAGTGTCCTACCCTCTTCCTGGAAGGACCCACATTAAAACACCTGGGGCTTGGACAAAGGAAACAATTAGGCTGGAGAGAGGGACCAGCCAGTGCAGGCGTGGACAGGGCTATGGATCCCACAGGAGAGCAGAGAGGCTGGGGCTGGCGGGGGGGGGGGGGGGGGGGGCGGTGGCACAAGCAATGGGGAGGGGAAGGTGGATGAAAGTGCAAGTTTTGGAAGTAGCCCTGGGAACGCCAGCACCTTGGCTCCTCAACACACTGGCTGTCACTTTCCTCTGGCCTCCTATTTCTGCAGCTTTCCCTCCATCTTCCAGCCTGGGACCACAGAGGCTCACTCCACCTGCAACTCTTATCAATATCTAATTAAATCTAATTGGGCAACAGGAAAGGAGAGAGGCAGAAAATGCAGCTAAAATAATAAATAGGGTCTACCTGCAATTGATCAACCCCTGACCACAAGCTGGGCAGGGCTCCTGAGCCAGGAGCTAAAACCCCAGGAAATTATTCCTTTGCTGGAATTAACCCATGTGGGTCTCAGGAATCATTGAGGTAGACTCTATGGCATCACCATGTGGTGTGATACAAGGGCCAAAGACCCCTTTGTCCCCAAACACCATCACATCTCCACCCCACACTAGCCACAACCAACAGAGCAGTCGCTTGGGCTCAGTGTTGCCCTCTGTAGGTAGGCTACGGGATTGCAACACCTCATAACCCCTCGGTCCCCCTCTTTGAAGTAAAAAGAGCCCTTGATAGTTTGCAGTTTTTCGGTATCTACAGTCTCAGATTCCCCAGTAAAATCTAACAGATATACATCACATACATACTATGCATCAGATACCTTGAGGGGCACTGAGGTGCCACCGTGAACAAGAAAGACACAGATCTTGTCTACGCACTCAGATCTGACGGTTTAGTGCGGATGCGGACGGTAAAATGGGCAACGCGTTCTGTGGCCAATGCTACGCCAGGACCCACAGGCTGCCTTGGGGACACAAAGATGGGCCACTGGTCATCAGAGTGAGCTTCCAGGAGGAGGTGACCTTCAGTAGAGACAGCAGTATTGACTGGGTGTCGGCTGGATGAAGAGATTAGGGGAAGGGACAGAGAGGGGGAGTCAGGAGCTATTCCAGGAAGAAGAGGTGGTTGTGCTTGCAGTCACTGGGACCTCACAGGTCAGGTGCCCAGCCCAGGGCCTGGTGCACACGGTGGGAACCCAGAAAGCGTTATCTCTCTGTGAGGGTATAGATTATATCAATTATCAATTATCTGAATTCTTAACTGCTCTTTGAGTCATACGGGGCAGGAACTGGTTCCCTCATTCATCCACGTGAGGAAGCCAGAGCTCAGAGGAGGCAGAACTTGCCTATGGTCAGGGAGTGGGCTCGTGGGGGGTCTGGCCTCCCCCAGGGTGGCTACATCCAGTGGAGCCCAGGGGATTGATCACAGGGGTCAGGGGATTTGGGTCATAATCTTGGCTCTTCTAGGGAAAAACCCCTCTCGTTGGCAGGCTGCTTCCCAACCCCTGCCCTTGGTGTTCCCAACTGGAATACGGGTGGGCTCTGAGTGGAAGCAACAGAGTCCCTTCTAACCCCGGCACCCTGGGATGGCTAAGATTCACTGCAAATGAGGACGATTTCCAGGCCGCTGTGAAGAAGTGAGCCTAATCCCTGTTCTCTCCCATCCATATGGCTGCATAATGGACATTTCCTCTGCTTCCCCCCACTCCTTTGATCCCAAAGAGAGAGGCAGGTCAAGGTCTCTGGAAGGCAGAAGTGGGCCATCATGGCCAGGTTTTCAGCCTGTCATACTGGATTCAGTAACATACCCTCAAAGAACCACGTGGCCCATCTCAGCACTGTCCAATATTATCGGGTGGCTTAACACAATCCCTCAACCTCCTTAAGCCTCAGTTTCCCCATCTGTGTATGAGAAAGTCGCTGCCACTTCTCTTCTTCCCAAGACTCTTTTGAGGATTGGCACGTGAATGAGATGCTTCCCTAACCAACCCCGAGACCAGCCGTCAAGGTCTTCCCCTTCCCTTCTGCCACCATAGGCCTGAGTTCTGTCCCTTGACTCCTCAGGGAGAGGCCTCGCCCGTAGTTTCATGGACAGAAAACTCCGGCCAGAGCCCTCAGCCTCAGGAGGTTGGCCTTCAGGGGCAGTGAAGAGCAGAGTCTCACTCAAAGTCTCGGCTAGGAAATGGAGACAAGAGCCACCTTTGGTTTGCAGAGACCCTGGCAGATTGCATTGGCCATCTCTCTGCTGTTCCCCATGACTAGGGCCTCACGTTGTGTCCCCAAGTCACCACAATGCTTGACACATCTGGTTGAAAAAATTCCACCTGTCTTCCAGATGTGCTGCCCATCGGTCACTGGACATCTGGCTCTCTGAGCACTCCTGGCAGCATGGAGGGATAAAGCAGCTTAGTCTCCCCGGTACTTTCTCCTCCAGATGTGTAGCAATGTGGACAGAGCATGATTTTGGAGAGCCAGGAACGCCTCCTATTGAAGTTAACAAAGAAATATGCAAGGCCTAGAGAGTGGGAAACAGAAGCTGTCAGCTGCCTCGCTCTGAGAAGCTGGGCCTTGCTTTCCTCTCTGCCCCTCCTTCTAGCCTGTCTCCGGGTCTCCGGGTCTCTGCTCTCACTTCTGCACCTGCCAACTCCCCCATGCTGCGCGTGGTCAAGAAATGTCAGTGGGGAAACAAGAGAAGAAAAACAAAAGCTGTGGTCAAGAAATGTCAGTGGGGAAACAAGAGAAGAAAAACAAAAGCTGTGGCCAAGAAATATCAGTGGGGAAACAAGAGAAGAAAAAGAAGCTGATAGCTTTTGATGTCTGCTAACACAGATTCACATGTTACACTTACTTTCTTGTTCCTGGATGGAGGAATTGGTTGAATCATTTTTACCAGAGCTTTGCCCTTTGTAGTTAGTTAAGGGTCAGTTGCTGTGCGGAGCTCTTCACACGCTTTATCTCATTTAATTTTCAGGGCTGCACTACAAAGTTAGTTCCATTAGACACACCATTTACAAGGGAGGAAATTGAGGCACAGAAAGGTGAAGTGATCTGCCCGAGGTCACACAGCTATGGAGGCCCGGAAATAGGCTGCCAAGCCAAGATTGACTTCAGGGTCCTTGCTCTGCTGCCTCACAGCATACGGTTCCCACCAAATGGGTCGCAGCAGAGAGGGATGGCTACCTATCAAAACAAATGGTGTCACAGATCCCCCAAAACATGTCCGGTCATGGCTCTATCTTAACAAGCACCCCAGGTAGTTAGAAAAGGATCGGGATTAAGGTAAGCAGGTGAGGCAGGATTGTGCAGGATTGGATCTTATCTTTAAAATTTTGATAATTTGTTCATCATAGAATTTTTTTGCATTAAATTTGTTATTTTAAAAGATTGCACTCAGATAGAATTTACCTTACACTGAGATTTTTGGCACCCCCTTCAATTTTGCCCTGGAGGGGACAGCCCTCACTCAAGCCCTGGCTCTGAGTTACAGAGCCCCGACTTTGCATCCACACTGGGTCAGGAGTGGGTAATATGAGCATGAATACCCAGCCCCCGTCTTTAGGAGCTCATGAGGTCTTGGGGAGATGAGATTTACGTGAGCTCAATGCCTGGGGGGGAGGGGTAAATAAGTAAATGTGGTTTGTGGGAAGCAGCACCGGGTAGCTTTAAGGGCAGGGCGTCATCAGTGCTGGGTCTGAGTCCCGCCCCTTTAGCCTACTAGCTGAGGAAGCTCGGGCAAGTTACTAAACTTCCATGGGCCTCAGTTTCCTCACCCTTAGAATGAGACAAATGTATGTATGTAGCTCACAGCGGGGACGTGTGTCGGTCCACACAAAGCAGTTAAAGAACGCTGACCTAAAGGACACCCTCAGTGCGTGTTGGCTGCTATTACTGACACTGTTATAACGATTCTGTGAGAAGTGTGAGCACCTGGCGAATCTGGAGGCAGGAGAGCTGGAGAGGGCTGGAGTCACCTGCCGGTGATGCACGGGGGAGGCAGGACTTCAGGTAGAGCTCAACCAAGAGTTTGGATTGGAACAGGTGGGAGGGAGTGGTGTACTGCAGCCTCCCTGGGAAATCTGATAATTTTCTAAATTAGTTGATTTATTTTTAATTGTGGAAAAATAAACATAACATGAAATTTATCATTGTAACCATTTTTAAGAGTGCAGTTCTGTGGCACGAAGTACATTCACACTGGTGTGTTAGTATCACCACCGTCCATCTCCAGAACTCTTTTCATCTTGCGACACTGAAAGCATACACCCATTAAACACAAAAAGATGGAAGGACAGATGGAAGGCTGGAGGATGGACAGATGGATGGATGGATAGATGGATAAGCACAGGGATGGATAGATGGACAAAAAGAGGGATGAATGGATGGATGGATGGATGGATGGATGGATGGACGGAGGGATGGATGAATGGATGGATGGATGGACAGAGGGATGGACGATGGATGGGTGGACAGAGGGATGGATGGATGGATGGATGGATGGATGGAAGGATGGATGGATGGATGGATAGAGGGATGGATGATGGATGGGTGGATGGAAAAACAGAGGGATGGACAGATGGATGGATGGATGGATGGATGGACAAACAGAGGGATGGATGGATGGACAGAGGGATGGATGGATGGATGGCTGAGTGGACAGTTGGGTGGATAGAAGGATGAATGTCAGTGCCAGCATGCAGGTTCACGGATTGAAGGAGAGATGGAAAGAGAGGATGCAGTCCAACCCTGAAGGATCTCACAGCCTAGGTAAGGAGCTGGGAGGACAAGCACTCCCTAGACCCAGGGTCCACACTGGACATAGACACAATCCCACCAGGGGGACATGACAATGCCAGCTGAAGACACACAGACCCTGCCAGCATTCCCAGCAGCATTGTAACCAGGTGGTGAGGGCCATTGAGGAATGATTCTTTCTTGGGTAGAGGAAAGAGGAGCTGGGCACTCCAGACCGAGGCCACAGCCTGTGCAGAGGCCAGAGGCAGGAAAGCATAGGACAGACAGGCCATGCTTCTTGGAAAAGGTAATGCTGGGCCTCTGGGATAGGGAGGTCCTGGGTTCAAATCCAGACATTGCTAGTTATTAACCAGGTGGCACCAAGTGCCTTTACCTCTCTCAGCCTCGGTTTCCAGAACTGTGAAATGAGGGTTATGATGGCATCGATCTCGGGCCTGGTTGTGAGGATCGAGTAAGAACACAAAGCATGAAGCTCAGAGTAAGTCCTCACGAAAGTACCATCTCTTCTTAACCCCCTGCCCACCCTTGGGCCCCCTCCTCCAGGGGTGTGTGAGCAGGCTGAGACCAGTCTGTGATGGACCCCGTGGCACCACACAGGACCAAACCCCAAGGCAGCTGGGCAGGTGACTCCCTCCTGGCCCCCACTCCGAGTGCCAATTGGCTGAGGGTCCCCCTTCGAACCCCTTCATTATTCTCCAACATGCACCTGCCTTCACTTTATTCATGAAGATTTGCATCGATTTTGCCATAAACCGTTATGAATTCAGCTTGTGGAAAAAATAACATTGATCCCCTGCCTCGTAATTTGTCTCTGGGCTGCAGGGCCCGCTAATGGTTTTCCCAGAGATTTATGATGGGGAGCAGGGGACATAGCTCTAGTCACCCACTCCATGCCACCACCTTCGCTCTCAGGGTTTTCTTTGGTAACTTGATCCCTTTCGTTGAAAATGATCAGGTTTAGTGATGGTAGATCAGGGGACCTGCTGGCTGTCACCTGCTCACTGCAGGGGAAGGAAGGAGCGAGGAGGACAGAGGAAGGGAGGGAAGATGGAGGTGGGGCAAAGAGGAGACCTGGAGAGCAAAGGAAGGAAGGAAAATAACATCCCCTGAACGGCCTCCACACACCAAGTGCTCTGAACTTCCTTTTCCTTCTGTGAACTTCATAATAATAAAAATGGTATCATTGGCTCCATTTACAATGAGGAAACTGAGCTTGGAGAGGTTGAAAACAGGTAGACAATCACACAAGATACAGGGGATCACGCCAGTATTGCAGCCCAGATGTGGCCAAGATGCTGCTTCCTCCCCTGGGTACATGGTGGATCACACTGCCCAGCATCCCCCCCAACGTGGTTGTGCCACTGACAGCTTCCAGCCAACAGGATTGGGCAGAGGGGATGTCTGTCACTTCCGGGCCTGGCCCTTAGGAACATCCTCCACCCCTCTCTTCCCCTCCTTGGAGACCTTGAGCAGTGTAGCTGGGAGATGGAGAAAGGCTCCCTACCCGGGTGCCACCAGACTGTCATATGAGTAAGAAATCAACAACTGCACAAAGCCACTAAGATGTTAGCAATTCACATTAATCACCCCACCACCCTAACTGCCACTGGATTGAGCACCTGCTATGTGCCAGGTGCCTCTGTAAACATTTTGTATGACTCCCTCATCTAAGCCTTATAGTAACTCCATAAGGCAAGCATTACTGTTACAGATTAGGAGACAGGGGATCCACAGAAGCAAATTACCTGCTCCAGGTCCCACAGGTAGTAAGTGGCATGATCAGGATTCAAACTCGGGCAGTGTGATACTCACACCTGGGTTCTCTTTTCCTTGTTTTCAAGAACCTCTCCCATTCCCCCGGAAGGAGGCAGAGTAAGTGGGAGTTTGGAAAGGGACAGGTGCCACCAGCTCCATTCATGATGCACTACTTTCACAAACTTCATTTATTTTCCTTACACTTGGTCCTGAAGTGATGCACAAAGTGGTCCTGTAGTGAATCCAGTGATAGGAGTGAATGCTCCCTGATTCATCCACGGTGGAGCTGTGTGGTCTTCGGCTGGGCACTGCCCCTCTCTTGTTTTCCATTTCCCCACATGTGAAAAGAGCATCCGGGCTTGGCCAGAGCTGTCTGGGTACCTGGGAATCCCTGAGCCAGAAGCAGCTCTTGCCTAGGGCGACCAATTCATCCCAGAGAAATTTAGCAATAGAATGAATTATGTAGACTCTCCTTCCGTTTCCTTCGTCAATTCCAAGTACCAGTAACCACAACCCAGATCTCTTCCAGGTGTGTTTCTGTCTGAAAACCCTTGTCTTTAACTTCCCAGGATCTCCCAACCCACAGGAGGCTTCCTGGGGGCCACCTGGGGCAGGAGGCTTGGATGGGAAGACAAACTTCCGATCTGACTCTGCTGCCACGGTCCATCCTTGATGGCTTGAGTCGCTCGGAAAAAGGTTAGGGCTTCGGTCTTCTCCTCTCCCACCAAGACTTCCTCTTCTAATTCCTTTGTGGCTAGCCTGAGATCGTCTCTCTCTCACAGGACTCTGCTGAACATGAAGAAATAAGCCAAGGCACGCTACATTCTGAGAGTGTGAAGACCCGCTAGAGTCACAAACACTACTGGGGGGTGATCTGCTTTGGAGGGATTGCAGGCAACATCTGATGCCTGCCATATGGCGCCGAGGGCCGCCATCTTGCCACCCGGGACTCCGGCGTCTTCACCACCCGCCTCCCGACCACAGGCCAAAATCTTCGCGGCTTTCAGTCTGTTACAGCAGCGCCCCACTCTGGAGCCAAAGTGCATTGTAGTCAAGACACAGCCTCTCCTGCCGCACCAAAAGCCAAAAGGAGAGTGCCCTAAACAAGACGGAAGTTCCTGTCTTGGGTGACAGTCGATCCCCGGCTGATAAGGAAGCTTCACGCTGTCAAGATCAAAGCCTCCTTCATCTTTATTGCTCTGCTGCTGTCCACATGTGGCCCAGCTTTGTCACCAGCAGGCTGGGGCCAGAACGGAGTGGAGGACAGTTCTTGTTCTTTTAAGGGCATGACTTGGAAGATGGTCCCATAACTTCCTCTTAAGTCTTATTGGTCAGAACATAATCATGTGACCACACCTAGCAACACAGGAGTATGGGAAATGTAGTCTTTAGCTGGTGACCACGTGCCCAGCTCAAGCTGGCCAGTTCTATTACAAAAAGAAAAAGAGAGTAGTAAATATTGGAGACAGTCATCTGCAACAAAGTCAGCACTCCACAGATAGGAGAATGGAAGCTCAGAAAAGGTAAATAAGTTGCCCAAGATTAAACAGCTAGCAAAAGGGATAGAACCAGACCTCCAAGCCTGCAGACTGAGTCCAGAGCCCATGCACATAGCTACAGCACGCGTCTGCCTCATCAGCATAGGCAAATGTTCCTAACATAGTGTTCACATGTAATAGGAATTCAGTAAAGGTTATTTTCCTTTGGCTCTGGCCTTAGATAGCCAGGTCCTAAAAATGGGGGTTGGGGGGGCTGCCAATACCACCACCTAGGCAGGTAGGTTTCAAAAAGGAAGTGCAGAAAATAATACTTTCTGGAACATCGTGAGAGGGTTTAGCCAAGTGATATCCTAGATCTTTGGTATCTTGGGAAAATAGCATATAGCTGTATTTCTCAAAGTGTGTTGTGCAAAACACCATTTGACTTAACGAGAGCCCAGGGGTCAGCATTGACCTTGACGTGCACCAAAGTTTGACAACCATGGGTGTGGAGTTTACGTGGCACATGGTTACTTGTGTGCAATTACAAGCGGCAGCCACACAGGACAAGTACAGCCGCCGGCTTGTGAGCCAAATCAATCTGGGTTCAAACTCAGGCTCTACCACTTGCCAGCCTTGTGAGTCTGAACAGATTGCTGCAGCATTAGTATCCTCAGCTTCCTCATCTGTGAAATGGGTGTGAAAAAAAAGAAAAGAAAATGCCTGCCTCACAGGATGGTCCCTTCCTTTGGTAAATATATGTTGAGCACGCACTACATCCTGAGTACTGCCCTAGGCATTAAGCAGAACAGGTCAGACTCTGCTCTCATGAGCTCATGGGGAGACAGAGAATAGACCAGAAAAATAAGTGAAGTGTAGAGTTTGCTAGACAGTGGTAAGCATTATGGAGAAAAGTGAAGCAGGAAGAGGCAATAGGAGCTTGGTAGGATGTAATCATAGGTCAGATGTCCAAGGAAGGCTCCACAGAGGCGACATTTAAGGGGATTGTGCCATTAATTGACAACAGAAGCATCAGGGGAAGGATCAACAAGGTTCCGAGGCAGGAACAGGCCTGGTGTGTGTGAGTAACAGCAAGGGAGCTGATGTGGCTGGAGCAGAGAGAGCAAAGGGGTAAGAGCAGGATGGGTGGCAATGAGGAGCCAGATGATAAAGGGTATCCAGAAGCTGTGGGGCTTTAGCCTTATAGTTGATGGAACGGAAGCCCTTGGAAGGTTCTGTGCAGAGAAGTGGCATGACTGAGCTTATATGTGAACAGAATCCTTCTGACTGATATGCAGAGAATGTCCCCTTGCAAAGAGGCAAGCAGGGAAGCGGGGAAGCAGGAAGCTCCAACATTGGTCCCCACCCTGTGCTAGCACATGGGGCTATTTATGCCCAGCCCAAAGCCTTACAGAGACAGGAAAGCATGCAGCTTTCCTGCTTAGGAAGTGGTCCGCCCAGTCCCCTGGAAGCCTGCAAGGGTTTCACTGAAGCCCGGGCCTCTCTGTCTCTGACCTGCTCCCCACGGGCACCTGGACTGGCACGTATGGATAGGGAAGGGCGGTGGTGTTTCCTTCATCGAGACCTCTCACATGGATGCACCGCCCCAGTGGAATTCTTCCACCAACACGGCACGGGGAATTAGCTGGAATGCCTCTTGCGGTCACTCGGATTTGCTGCAGACCCAACCCCAGGAGGGGCGATAGAGTTCAAATGGTCTATTGCAGCCTCTGCACGGGTCCCAAGTGTGTCTCGGCCTTGGCCTCTTATAGCCCCCGCAACATGCCGGGAGGGGAGGAGGAGGGTTGAGGGGAGGAGAGGGTTACTGACTGTGTACCTGCCTAAGCACCTGTGTGGTGCTCTCTGAGTGTGTGCATGCTAATTAGTATACCTGAGTGTGAGAGGGAGTGGTGGGAGGTGGGCCTTCCTCTTCTGCTTCCCGGTTCACCTATGTGGGTGCCCGGCTCCACCTAGGTGTCTATTTCGTTCCTTCTGTGTCTTCTGTGCGGATGCATACATGAGTGCGTAGCTGCATGTGGGGCCGTGCATGCCTGCGTGTCTGGGTCTGCACCTATGCTTGGGGACCTATGTATGGGTCCATGTTTGTGTGCTCATGGAGCTAAGGCAAGCCTTTGTGTGTTTGTACATGTGCGTGTTTCTGTGTACGTTCATGACTCTTAGGAATGCAAGAATGCATGGATGTGTCCAGGGCTTAGGCTTTCCCTCCTGGAGTGCAGGAACCCTGACTGTCTCATTGGTGGCTCCAAGGGCCCTTTGTTCCCTAGGAAGGCATGAGGCTGGGTGGATGGCTGAGGCAGGTGAATCCTTTGAGCAATTTGACTTTTTTCCTACTTGGGGAGCATCTGTGGGGACTGAGGTCAGCGCTGGTCCAGGGTGGCATCTCTGTACTGAGGAGGGGAGAGAGAGCAGTGCAAGAGGAGCAAGACTGGGGACGCGGGTGAGGAGAGAAGGAAGAGAGGGCCAGAAGGAAGAGGAACAGGTGACCAAGTGAATCACATCAGTTCTGAGTGACACATCCCCAAAGCGACTGGTTGAAAGGTTGAAAAATTCTACCAAATTAGGTGACAGGTGTTGCATATAACGTACGTTCAATCATTCATTCATTTTCAACCAGAATCCATTAATGTCTCTATGTCTGGCACCTCCCCCAACCCAGACCTGAATTTTCAGTTCTGCTTCCCTGTCCTGTTGATGACATGCCCTCAGAATGCCAGTACTCCCACCCAGGGACAAGCTGGCTAGTTCTGCTTCCAGCTCCTTCTTACAACCCAGTGTAAGACAAGCCGCCTGGTTTTTAATGTCATGGGTTCAAGCCTCTTAGCGGACGTTGGGTGGCAAGCCTGGTTGATATTCTCCCAGGTTTCCTGAGCACTGCCTGGGGAGCAGGGCTTGTGGCCACTTCCAGCTTAGGGGCCTCTTCTCCCTGACCTTTCGTCTCCCACCCTGCCCTCCTTCAGCTGCACTGGCCCAGGTGTGGGGTGGCCTGTTTTCCTGATTTCCTCCAAACCCACGAGACAAGTGAGTCAGTAGATGTGACTCCCTTTGTGCATGGTAGTGCAAACTTAAAAGAGAACTTTCCAGACCCCTCCCATTGACCATGACCCCCTTCTCTGTAGTCATGTACTCCACAGGCCAGGCTGCCCACTCTGTCTTTCTCTTTCCTCCCCTTGAACTGGACAGTTTCCGAGCTACCTCCCAGCCTTGACATTGGATGGGGCTCAGCTAGAGGCGATCCTTCACTCTGAGGCTCTGGAAGAGTGCCGTCCAGAGACTTCATAAGAAGGACTTGTGGCTTTGCCATCCCATTCTTATATATTGACGTATTCCCTTTTATCCTCAAACCCCACTCCCTCTCTTTCCTCCCACAGGCAACCCTTCTGGCATGTTTTATGTGTATCCTTCTGTTTGTTTATCTTTTTGTGAAATGCATATTGTTGTTTTGTATGCATGCATTTTCAACGTACTTAGATGGCATTTCCATCCCAGCACTGGGCTTTGCAATTGATCCATATCTCTGTGGGTGCATCTGGCGTGTTGCTTCTAACTGCTCTCAGCTTCATGGTGGCCATACTCTCCCTCTGTCTATCCAGTTGCCTGTGCAAACTAACATTTTGAACATCTGTCATTTGCCAGACACTGACCAATAAAGGCTCAGACTTGAATTATCAGACTTCATCCGCACAGCAACCAGCTCCGTTATTATCCCCATTTTATGGAAGAGGAAACTGAGGCAGAGGTAAAAAAAAAAAAAAAAAAAAAAAAACAACTTTCCCAGGATAAGTGAGCCAGGAAGTGCCAGAACAAAGATGTGACTCTAGATGTGTCTGATTCCAGGGTCCTTTTCTTTAATCTCTGTAAAACAACCGCCTCTGGGCCACTTCCAAATCCAACATTCTAGAAGTAGTTGTGCTTAGGACAAAGAATCACAGTGATAATGAAAGTTATTACCTATTTCACGCCTACTACGTGCCAGGGTCTTTATATCATGCAGAACTGCCATGTACAGCTGCACAGGTAGCACACTGTACAACTTCAGGGAACACCGTCTACATGCAGTGGGGTGACCACAATCCTATAACATTGAAAATATTATTCCCTTTTTATAGCCAAGAAAGTGAGTCTCAGAGAGGTTATGTGACTTTCCAAAGCCAATGAATGGCAGAGTGCGGCTCCAAACCTGTTTAACTGCAGAGACTGATTCCCTGGAGCCTTTAGACTCCTCCCCAGCCTACTTCTGCCATGCCACACAGTCACCTGCAGCCAACCTCTCAAGCCAAGTGTGCCTCCAGTTTTCCCGAGGACTGCTGCCCAAGGAGAGATACAGATAGACAAGGTGTATCTGCAGGGGGTGGGCACTGGGCATGGTGTGCCTTCCACATAGACACAGTGGTGCCAGGCATGCATTCTCACGCTCACCCGTCCTCTCCATGCTTATCAGCCTGAGCCAGGGTGTCACGCTCCCCGAGCCCCGCTGCATCATGGGCGAGGTCCCCATCCACCCACCAGCTGGCTGCCAAACTCATCATAGTAGAAGGCCACAAAGAGGGGCACTAATTCAAAGTAAGAAGCCCTTGAGAGAGCTCTAGGTTTTGTTCACAGCATTAAGACAGCTTCAGAGAAAAGCCTTTATTGCAGACAGAAGAATATTATTTCAGAGCTATTCCCCTGGCCCATTACAGCAAAATAATAGAGCTTTAGTTTCTATATATTTGTCATGCTTAGCGCACATGTATTTCAAGTATATTTGACAGCATATAAAATTGAGGTGAAATATTGCAAAATTGGCCAATTCTTGTACATTTTAAATGTATTTCCTTTATTTGTTACATTTATTTTACATATCTACACAATCCATCTCTGGAACTAGAAAAACAATAAGTGATGAATCGATACTGAGATTTTCCATGGCGAAGAGACTCTCGTTGGATGTGAAATTTCCATTTTGCCAGGCACCTCCTGGTTTTGACTACAGAGAGAAATGGCCGAGCTCCTTCATCTTCCTGGGCGGTTGCATCTCTCAGGGGCCAGGAGCCGCGGTTGTAACAGAGGCAATGTCTCAAAACCCTTCTCATCTTGGCTGGGGCTGGGTACGGCTTTGTCTAATGATACCAGAAAGTTTCATTGGTCTGAGCAGGAGGTCTAATTAAGTGGCTAATCTAAAAGTCCTAAAGTTGGGGTACTTGTTCTGGGATGTT
Organism: Halichoerus grypus; assembly: GCF_964656455.1. NCBI lineage: Eukaryota > Metazoa > Chordata > Mammalia > Carnivora > Phocidae > Halichoerus > Halichoerus grypus. Next base: position 174,743,061 of record NC_135716.1, read on the forward strand.
AGGGGTCTCCCTGAAATTAGATGCCCAATTTTGAGCACTTAGGAATCTTTCTGTGGCTGCAAGAGAAATGTAAACATCTCTCTGGGCTCTGTCCTGCTGGGGGAAGAGGGTCTCTCTCTTGTCTGGTCCTTCCTTGCATCCAATCACCTTGGCAGGGGGAGCTGGGTGTTGACCAGAGCCCAGATGTATAACCACAGCTATGCATCAGCTTACCTGGATCTTTCTGATTGGACCAGTTACTCTCAGGGGAAAGCCCTCTGGAGTGTTGACATGGATGAACTCACCCCACTGGCTGCTCATCAACCCTTCCCACAGATGATCACAAAGCAAGAGAGCTCAGGACACTTGTCCACACACATCTCATCAGGGGCTGCAGGGGCAGGATGAATGGCCATTCCCTGGGGCTGAGGTCACAAAGCAGCAGGTCTGGAGCTTAGCCCCATGGGTCCCACAGGCACACGTCCCATCACCATGGTGTTCTCCCATGAAGACTCTCACCGCTCAGCATCTTAGATGTAGGCCCATGAAGGACAGGGCTCTGATCCTTGTACTCTGGCTTGGGATGACCCTTCATCCTTTCAGTGTTGGAAGGCAGCTCTTTGGGCATGCAGAGAGCCAGTCACATCTTTTCCCTCAGTGTTAAGCCTGTATGCAGTTTCCTCTTAGGCTTGGGGTGAAATTTACCTGTGTCTGGCTCCTTCCTTCATGCTTAGCTGCACCCAACACCCAGAATGGTCCATTGACTGCTTACTTATGTGCCTTTCCCCCCCCAGGCCTTGCTTTATTCATCTCTGTGCTATCTACACCTGTCCTGGCACATAGAAGGTCTTAAGAAGATGGATGGATGGATGCATGGATGGACGGAAGGATGGACGGATGGATGGATGGACACATGGCTAAGATGAATTCCTTTAAGCAGGTTCCTGCAGGTTTCAACACATGGAAACTGGGTCTGTGAGAAAGTCTCTTTTGTGTCACCCTGCCCAGCAAGGTGCCATCTATAAAAGCCTCATTAATACTCAAACAATGGAGAGACCAAATTAGCCATGTCCCTCTCTCCATTAAGGATGAACGCCCCTTGGGAGCACAAGGGGGGGCTAATGCATCTCTCCCCATGGCTCTGCGGCAACCGCCAACCCTCAGAGAGCCCATTAGGGAAGGCAAAGAGCTATTGATCCCTGATGAAAGGTGCCTGGAATCCTGGGCAGGCACTTCCTGGGCACAGCAGAGGAGGGACAGAGGTAAGACCCTTCTCCTCACTGTTGCCAGGTAGAATCCAGCTGGGTTCTGGAGGCCTGACTGGAGGTGGGTCCTCAGGTTAGCTGAGCTGGAAGGATCATTCCATGCAACCTCCTCCTTTTACAGATGACAAGGCAGGTCCAGACAGAGTGGGTGACTTACCCAAAGCTACACTATCATAAATAAATTACAAAAATGGCCCTACTTCACCCATCCTTATATCCATGCCTTTTGCAACATGACCGTGCCGCTCTGCCCACTATAAGGCAGAATGTATTTCTCTCCCTCTTGGAGCTGGGCTTGGCCATGTGACTTGTTTGACCAAAAGTGCCAAAAATGCTTCCATGCCAGTTTTGAACCTGTCTCCAGAGTCTTACAAACTTTTGGTCTCTCCCTTGTTTCTCTACCCTTTGTAAGAACACTCCTGGGCTTGCCGGCTGGAGGAATGAGCAGAGCCCAGTCAGCTCCATTGTCTCAGCCAGGCCCCAGATGTGAGAGAGAGCCCAGCCAAGACCATCAGAGCTTCCTAGCTGAACTGCAGCTGGCCAGACAGATGAGTGTGCCCTCATCTCATGAGTGTGCCCAGATTCACTCATCCAGTACAACCACCCAGCTGACTCAGACTCACGTCTAACAATAGTCTGCCACTGAGGTTTTGTGGTTGTTTGTTATGCAGCATAGAAATAACTGATACATCTTCACACATTCCCTCCTTGTTATTCTCACTGGCATGCCAAGGCACCCACGTACCCTAAATTGTGACAATTGCAGCTACCATGAAACTGACCTCCCCTCATCCAGCCTTCTCTCCTTCCCTTATCCCTCCTCCAACAGAGAGGCCTCAATTGGTGGCTCATGGCCTCCAGATTTTTCTTCTTTCCTTTCTTTTTCCTTTCTTTGTGCTTTCTCTTTTCTTATTGCTCTCACCATGTGTTAAAAAAAAAAAAAGAGTTTGAGCCACCATTTACACATTGAAGGCCCTTACATAGAAAAATCAGAAGACTTTCTTTTGAAAAATGAGAAGATCCATGCCCTGCCTTCTTGCATGGCACCGACTATCTGGGCCTGAGAAGGAGCTGCCCCGTGAGCCTGGGACCTGTGCAGTCCCCACCCTGTGACAACAGTCCTCCCCACTCCTATTTCCCCAACGCCAAGCCTGAGCACTAGTCAACGTCTATCTTATGCTCTCGGTTTCCTTATTTTAGAGAAATTCCTCTGTACATGTCTCTGTCAAAAGTTGGCAAGGGAAATCTAGACCTTGAGGGGCTCATGATTCAAGGAAAATAAAGAAACTATGTTTCTTTGTGGAAGTGATGGATATTTCCATGTATTTAAAATGCAAACAACAGCCGGCTTCTCTCATTAATACCGGCCCCTGGAGGCATCTGGATCTTCCACTCTAGCTCTAGACCAAATGCTTCAGACTGCGGTCTTACTTACATCTCCAGTCTTCTCTCCCATGCCCCCACCGCCCATGCACCCTGACCCCCAGGACCCATGACTACGGGCTCTGCTCCTGCCCTTTTGCCTGACCGCACAGCGCCCCGCACACTCAGTGGGTGATGTGCTCTTCAGATTTACATCTTCCTTCACATTTACCCTTGCCCAGAAACCTTGTCACCACACCCCGGGCAGGACTGTACTTGCTCCCTCTTGCACCCCACACTTTCCAGCCTTGTGGTGATGCCCCCACTTGCACAGCCACCCCACTGCTCCAGCACAGCTCTGCTCTCCCTCCAAGGCAGGGCTAAGGGTTGGGGGACAGGCAGTGCTGGCCCTGCTGATACACCCTCTCTTCCATTGCCAGCCCTGCTGCAGACTTATTACCAAAAGTAGCTTTGGACTGAAATTGAATGGCTGTGATTTGCATCATTTTGCATCTCATTTACATATCACCTTTTTTTTTTTTTTTTTTTTTTTTTTTTGGGTCCAAAAATACTGACATTTGTTCATGATTTGCTCCTGACACTCCAGGGTTTCCAACATTGCTCTCTGTGCCCCTGCCCTCTCACCTTCTGCCCACCTCTGCTAGGGCTGACCACACCTGGAAAAATACCTGAAATCCCAGGTTGGCTTCCAGGCTTGATGTTGGCTGAGCTATTACAGGCTGTGCCCAATGCCCAGCACAGGTCTGAGCACACCAGGAGCTTAGCAAGAGCCTGAATGGGTGAGTGCATGCATGAATGAATGAACGAGTGATGGAACTAGTAAGACAGAGATTGAGTGGGTGGATAGTGAAGGCATGGTGGAAGAAGAGAAACCAGGGAGACTTGAAGGAAAGAGGTCCCAGGCAAGTAAGAGCTACAAAAGTACTCAGAGTGAGAAAGGTCTGGGTCTGAACCCTGGATACATCAAACTGATGTGTGGCCCTGGGCAAGTCTCTTCCTTACTGTGTGCCTCAGTTTGTCAGATGAAACCATGGGCCCCACTATATCCCAGAGCCCAGCACAGTGCCTGACTCAGAAAAGACGCTCAGAAATATCTGTTGGATGAATGAATGCATGAATGCACGAGTGCATGAATGCACAAGTGAATGAATGACTACCCCGTAGGGTTGTTGGAAAGACTAAATGAGACACTCTGAGTGGTCCGATACTGACTAGTTACTATGAGTTCAGTCCACCCATCCCACCTCCTGTCCTCACTGGGACATATCCACCCATATATGATCATCGAGACATACGTGTTCCCAGCTCTGCACTAAATGAAACTGGGAACGTCACTGGGTATCATTCAACAGTTTGCCCAGGGACCAGCTTTTTGCCCTGAACCAGATGCTGGGAAGCCAGAGATGAAATTTGGAGTCCAGTCCCTGAGGTCTTTATAGTCAGGTTGGGACAAGGAGGCTACCCCTTGCATGAAATAATTAGAAGGGCAAGGGGGATGGAAGCCCATAAGTTGTAACACTAGGGAGCCTGGACTCCATGAGCTGGGGAGGTTTCATGGAGGGGCTGGGGAGAGATAAGAGCCAGCTGGAGCAGTGGGAGATGGAGGCCAGGACACCCAAGGACATTCCTTCTCTGAGCCTCCTCTTGCTGCCTGGCACCCCATCAGTATCCCTGCCCAGTCCTTCTGTCTCAGAGATTCATGACATATTCTGTGATGCAGTTTTCTGACTAAGGGGCCTGGAAAGGGTGGGTTATAATCTTGGCTCTGCCCCTGACCAGCTGTGGTCACAACCAAGCCATTGTCCTTCTCTGAGCACCTGCCTCCTCACTTGTAAAATGAGGAGATTGGGGTCCGTATGAGGTTTTCAAACATTGTTTAAGCAGCAGAACACATTCTTTGAATTTAATATCACAGAGCAGACCAACATAAGACAGATGGAAGTGGAAGAGCTAGGAGTGATATAAGGGTGACAGGGATAGAACTCTGGTGTCCCTCCCCCACCCTCACCAGTCTGAGAATCACTGGGCTGACAGCTTCAGTGGCCCTCAGCTCTGAGGCCACAGGGCACTGAGGAAAGCATGTGGGTCTTAGAGACAGATGGACCTCTGGGGCTGGGTTTAAACCCAACCCCACCAATGTATTTGTTACCTCTTATTGCCCCCAAACCCAGGACTTACACAGAGAAATATTTACTGTACTCATGCACTTGTAGGTCTGCTGTGTGTTGGCTGACCCAGGCCAATTGCCACCAGGGTGACTCAGGTCTGCCTTTGGGCTCTCCTGGGACCTGAAGGTGAGATTGGGCATATTTGGTAATTTTCACCAACATGCAAAACAAATTTTATGGCCAAACCTAAGTCAAGTCCTTTCACAGTGAGGCCGTGGCAAGGATGGGGTAAAGAGTTGTGGCCAACAAGTCAATCTACCGCCCTTCTAACTAGCTGACCTTAGGCAGGTGAATTAAACTCTGTGAGCCTCAGTATCCTCATCCAGAAAATGGGACTAATAATACCCACCTGCCAGGGTTGTCATGAGACATGTTCAAAAATGATATGCCCTGCTCCCTAACAGCTTTTCCCTGACAAGATCTTGCCCAGATAACCCTCAACTCAGACATAAGGTTTGGGAAGCTGTTATGAACACAAAGCTACTATCCCATGGCAACGTGTGATGGGGAAGCCTGGGGCGTGTGCGTATGTGTGTGTGTGTATGTGTGTGTGTGTACCCGTGCATGTGTGAGCACAGATGTGGGAAGCGTATCTCTGAAAGGCAGATACTGCAAACCCTGCTTTATGATGCCACTTGGAGGCTGAAGTCCCTTTCAGGGCCCAGCTCCCAGATTCTGCCCGCTGCAAAAATCATCATGTTATAATTACAAGTTAATTAAAGCAGAAGAGATCAAAGCCACTTTAGACAGATTAATGATACAGTGAGTGCCAGAAATTTCACCGTTTTATGTATTAACCACATTGTCGTTTTCATTCCACTTTTTTTCCCTTCTTTTGTGTCAGCTGAAAAGCCTTTCATATCTTTTCTCTGCCCCCCTCAATGCACGAGGAATTTGAAGTCCTAACAGCTGTGAGGAGCTGTCTGTGGAGAAGGGGCACATTCAAAGGGTATCAGAAAAATCAACGAGCCTTTTAGCTTCTGAGTAGAATGAAGCTGCCACCCGCCTAACCCTCCTCTACCTTAAAAAAAAAAAAAAAAAGACCTAAAAAAACATCAGTCATTAAAATCAGGCCAAAGCAAAGGGAGGAACTGGAAGCTGGACTCCCCAGCTCCTGCCTCTCCAGGGAGGCTCTGGGAGGAGAGGGATTTTTGCATGTCAGGTTCACCACTGTCTCAGTCCGGCCGGCTGTTACCACAAAGTGCCATAGGCTGGCTGGCTTGTAAACAACAGAAATTTATTTCTGACGGTTCTGGAGACTAGAAATCCACAATCAAGGTGCCAGCAATGGTTGGATTCTGGTGAGAATCCTCTTCTGGGTTGCAGACTGGTGACTTCTTATTGTGTCCTCACATGGCGGAGAGCACAGAGGAAGCAAGCTCTCTTGGCTCTTAGAGGGGCTCTAATCCCATTCGTGGGGGCTCCACCCTCATAACCTCATCTCATCCTAATTACCTCCCATAGGCCCCACCTCCTAATACCAACTCATTGCATATGTAGGACTTCAACATATGCATTTGGGGGGACACACACATATAGTCTGTAACTACCACCTGGGTGAGCATGACAACCAAGTCATCAAAGTTTAGCCTAAGGGTCAAGTGTGATTCAGATAACCCCACAGAAAAATAAATAAATAGCCCATGCATGTGCTCATTCACTCACTGGGTATTTATCACATGTCCCCCATGTTCCAGGCATCGGGTTAGGGCTGGGGGTACAAGGGTGAGCAAGTTAGATGTTGTATCTGCCCTCGTGGTGCTTATAGTCTAACTGGTGAGAACACATAATTTACAATTATGGTGTTAAGTAATATGCAGTGGAACCACCATACCCCCTCAAATCTCAGTGGCTTAAATGAAAAGTTTATTTCTCTTCTGCACACAGATCAATCTGTGGGTGAAAGAGATCTCCTCAGCAACCCAGGCAGATGGAAGCATCTTCATGTTCAACTTACGGCTCTCAAATTCATACCCAACTGACAGGCAGAGGGAGGCAGAAAGTATGGAAGACCACACAGGGCATTTTTTTCAAAGACTTTATTTATTTTAGAAACAGAGGGAGTGGGAGAGGAGCAGAGGGAGAGGAACAAGCAGGCTCCGTGCTGAGCGCAGAGCCCAACACGGGGCTCGATCTCACGATCCTGAGATTGTGACCTGAACCAAAATCAAGAGTCGATGCTTAACTGACTGAGCCATCCAGGTGCCCCCACACAGGACTTTTTTGTAGCCCTTCCTTATCTTTTGATATGATGGTGTGGTGTTCATCACTTTCACCCCTAATCTGCTGGTCAGAGCTCAATCACCTGACCTACCAAGTTGCAAAGGGAGCGGGGAAATACAGTATGGCTGGGTGACCACTTCCTAACAACTGCGCCACCATATGCAAGGGATGTGGAGTCTGGGTTGAGGAGTTCACCTCCCTGCCAATACGAATAGTCACAATTACACTCTATGAATGCATAATAGGAGGACCTCAAGGGTCTGTAGGTGCACACTGTTTCTGCCACCTGTGGTAGCTGACTTCCCCTGGCTAAATACTCTACACATCCAGGTAGAAGCTGCAAAGCTTTTTATGACCTGGCATTGAAAGGCCCAGAATGTCACTTCCACAGCATTCTACTGGTGAAGCAAGTGAAGAAGGCTAGCCCAGATTCAGATTCTTCTACTTCTTAGTGTTCTGGGATTCTTTCTCAGGTAATAGCCAGACTTCCGGAAGATGAATCTGGCTGCAGTGTACCGGGTAGGTTAGAAGACAGCAGGGGGACACATAGGAGATTGTCTTATCACTGTGCTTTTTCTGCATTTTAAAACTTCCCACTCACCTCATCCCCCACCCTCCTCCATCATCAGAGGAATGGGGGCAGGAGGAGTTGGCACCCTTGGTTTGCTTGGTCACCCTGAGCTGTTCACCACTCTAGAGTATTTCTAGGCCTGTCCATACAAGCTGAGTCTGATGGAGCCTTTCACACTTGGAAACACTTTTATGATGGGAGGATCCACAGGATCCACACAGGGGTGTGAACACATCTGTGGAATACAATTCTCTTCCTCTTCGGTGAGAACGGCGGCGAGAGCGAGTCAGCACCATGGTCAGCTCCTACCCCCTTTATTACTGGGGGCTTAGCCAATTGGGAATCCCTGCAGCTATCAGCTGAATGGTAGGGAAGAAGTCCTTCCTAGGGAGCTCTTGGTCTGAGAAGAAAACTCAGATCCTGTTCTGGTGCGGAGAGTGGGGTGTAAGAGAAGAGAGCACACAAAGAGTCTCCAGTCTGGTGCAGTAAGTGGGAGACACACTTGCAAACATCATGACACATGAGAGTAAAGGCAGGCGTGGAGAGAGGGGTAGAAAGGGGACTAACATTTACTTAACGCTATGCTGGGCACCAAATAGATAAATTCCTCACTGTAGAAGATCGATATTATTATGCCTGTTTTATAGGTAAGAATACAGAGGATTAGAAGAGCAAAGCAGCTCCCCTGAAACTTACAGCTTGTTACAGGGAAAGAACCAAGGCTTAAACCCAGGTCCATCTGAGTCCAGGCTCCATGCTGTTTTTAGCCAATCCATAAGATCCTGGGAGGCCAGGCACCATCCTGGAGTGTGACACTCAGCAGGGGCTCAGTAGATGCCAAATTACTGAGAGAATGAATAAAAGCATGGTGAGTGGATTGGGTGAGCGTGCAAATAGCCTGGGAGGGATGCATGTCATGCTGCATTCAGGTGCTGGCCTACAGAGAAACATCAGGTGGCCCTGAGTCCCCTGTCCCCCTGAGGGAGTAGACCATCTCACCCAGGTCATAGAGTGAGTTGAGCTGAGGGGCTCACCCAGTGGCATATGGCCTTAGTTGAGCCTCCTGTCTGGCCCACACAGTCTCTGTCTGGCTTGAGGGAATGGAGAGTCCCCTCCTCACCTGCAGGCTCAGGTAGGCATGTCAGAGGTAGCACATTCTCTCCCATCCGTAGTTCGTTTGCTCAGCAACAGTATCATGAACGTATCAGTGGTTTCTCTGACGGGCCTGGACATGCCCTGACCCGTGATGGCAAATTTGAGCCTGGGATCATGTTCTGACTTAGTCTGGCATTAAGAAAAAGACACAAAGGCTCCCTGAAGAAGGAAGCTAGATGGAATGGGGGAAGGGGCTCTTCAGTTATACCTGAGGAAGATTTTCCCAACAACAGGAATTGTCCAGCTCCAGGGTGCGTAGGAAAACCTCACGGGAGAGCAGATGCCTGTGGAGAGGGCAGAGAAGTTTTAGGGGCCCATTGTGATGCAAACCTGTGGGAAAATAGAGGGATTACCAGGAGCCACTCATCAAATCCTCAAATGTCAGAGCTGGAAAGGTCTTTAGAGAGCACATTTCTTAGACAGACCTCCCCCTTTACAGATGGGGTTTCTGAGGCCCAGGAAGGGTTGGGAGAGATGAAGTTGACACACCAAGGAGGGGCTGGCTAGGCATTAGAACTCACTTGTCTTGCCCCTGTCCCAGGCCAAACACCAGACAAGAGCCCTTCTCCATGCCTTCTTGCTCTGATCTTTCCCCGTCAGCTGTAGGATTTTCCCACAGACTAGCACGATTTTCCTATACCCTATTTCATGAAACCACTTCAAATCCAGTCTGCTGCTGGCCCTGGAGCCCTCCAGTGAAGACACAGTAAAGAGGATTTTTATGAAAGGTATTCAGTGGCACACAGAACTGATAAGACCATAAGACTACTTGAGGACAAGGGGCTCTAGCTCCCTTGAAGCTGTATTTTCCTATATTTTCAAGACACTGGACTCTAGAGCCCAATGATCTGGATTCAAGGCCTGACTGCTATTTTCTGGCAGAAGGACTGTGGGCAAATTATTCTCTGTGACTTCATTCCCCGTGTGTGAAATGAGGAAAATGTTATTAACTGCTCCCTAAGAGGTGAGGTAAAATAAGTTAGTGCTTATAAAGCATTGGGAAGAGTGCCTGGCATATAGTAAACGCTCAATAAATGTCAGCTAGTGTTACCAGCATGGTGGGGGGTGGACGTGGGGTCAGGAGAAGCTGGATCTGCAGAGACCTGAGTCTGGCTAGGAATAGAAAGCTCTCTGCAGGCACATTGGTCTGCGACTCTAGAATTTAGACTCTAGGTCTAGCTTAGTCAAGTAAGATTCACTGTATGGCCTTGGGCAAGTAACCTCAAGTAGGTAAGCCAAGCCTCAGCTTACCCATCTGGAAAATGAAGCAATGGTACCAAGACACCCCAACTTGATCTCCCAGCTCTAAGACTCTGGGAGTCAGTGGCTGTGATTCCTGGTACCCTGAAGGGAATTTAGCTCAACAGGCCTGCTTTACCTTCCTCACCTGAACACAGAGGCATTTAGAAGCTCCAACCTTACATCTATTCTACTGTCCTCCATCTCATTCTGAAGGATTCTCTAATGGATCCCAGAACCAGGACAGCCAGGCTGGGTCATCAGAGCTGACCCAGCTGTCAAGGCAGAGAGCCTGCCTGAGGGTCCCTGGGCTGGCCACTACCTGACCATCACCCTCCCCTTGGGTGCCGCCATCCATACCCAGGTACCAGTCACCCTGGCCCCCAAGCCTGGAGATGGTGGGCAGCCTATCAGAGAGGCAGAACAGATGCTTCCCTAAGTGATGGACGGGGTAGCCATGCACCAGCTGCTCCCTTCATCTGAGCTGGAGTGGATCTGACAGTCTGGGAGGCAAGGAGGAGAGCTGCTCCCCTTCCCAGCTGGCCCAGCATGAGATCAAGGGACAGGACTGTCAGCATGAGTTTGGGAAGTGCCACTAGACTGCCTCTGACAAGGACTTTGGGGACCTACTTGGAGGGGGTGGTTCAGAACAGCTTTTCCTTCCTCCTTCCTTCCGTGCTTGCTTAGGCAGAGCCCACCTGCACATATGGGTGGCCCAGAAGGCCCAGGCTGGGCGTGAAGCAGGCCAGGCATATACCGCCCCCTGCCCCTTCCTCAGCTGGATGGCTTGGGGCAAGTCATGCCCTTCTTGGAGCTTTACTCTCTTCATCTATAAAATGGGGGTCCACTTTAGCAGGTTTGGGGAAAGTCCAAAAGATAACACATAGCAGCTAATACTTACATGCTCTCACAATATGCCAAGCCCAGTTCTGGTCACTATACATATATGCTTTATTTATTTCCCACAACAGCTCTTTGAAGTAGACACAGAGAGGTTAAGTGACTTGCTCAAGGGAACACAGCTAGTCAGAGCAGAGCCAGCATGCAAACCTAAGTGAGCTGGCTCCAGACTTGACTCTTAGCCGCTCCTCTGGGGTGAGAGTTTCTAGCACAGGCTTTGGTGAAGCTTGACCAATATTAACTCTCTTCTACTGTCCCCTCACTGACGCCAGATAGGGCTTTTCAGGGAGGGAGGCTACGGTCAGCTCTGCTGCAGGAGAACAAAAGAGAGGAGGTGTTCTGGAAAGCTGTCTCTCCGACTGAGTTTCAATGGTACCGAAGAAATATCAGCAGCAACCCAAAGGCTTCTCGAGCTGCCCAGGACTGCCCTGCCTGGGTCTTCCTCAGGGTCCTGAACCAGAGTTTAAAGCTCCATAACTTGAGGGGAAATATTTCTTCAAGCCCCTGAGAATATAGAAGCTTTGCATGCTGACCACATCACCAGCAGCATCCATTTCAAACACCCCCAAGAGCTCAGACCCTCATAAACCCCATCACCAGCCAGGATGTCACCCGGACCTCTGCTCTGGACCCTGGCATCCTAGGGAGGGCTAATCCCCTCAAAGTTTACTTCAGTCCAGGCAGAGGAACAGGAGGTCTGGCCACCAACTGACTTGGGATGCTCAGAAGATGCTGCCTTATCATCCCCAGAGCAGCCCTGCCTTCTAGAAGGAATGGCAGGATGAGGCAGGGATGCCTGCAATTCATTAGGTTAAAACGAAAACCCAGGACCATGATGAGCATGACATCAAGGATCATTTTATTTTAACTCTCCTCATGTGCCAACGTGAGGGAGGGGACAAATGTATCTGTGGAGAGGGCTCAGGGACCACAGCAGCCCAAAGCCCTGGCCTGGTGGCTAGACCCTGTCTCTGGGGACTCAGGTGAGATCGGTACAAGTAAACATTGAGGGCATCTTAATGGGGGAAGGAGCGGAGAAGGATGTCAGGAACAGGCTCTGGGAGACTCAAGGAAGGGAGGAAGTGGGGGCTCGTAGCCAGTGGCCACAGGTGACATATTTGCTCCCCAAGAGACATGCCGTGAGCTCCTCTAAGGGAAAAAGCAAACTCCCGCTGCCCCTTGGGCCCCAGGGCCTGGGAAAGTCCAACTGTGGCGATCTGACCCTGGGCTGTGGTGGGGGGGCTGGTGACGACCACCCTGGCCCAGCTCTGGACTTGGTTACCTACTAGCCCCGTAACTTGGTCTGCAGGATGATGATGATAGCTGATATTTATTGGTACCTGTGCCCAGCACTTGAGGTGTATTCATCCATTTACCTGACTCAACCTGCATGGGCATGGATGCTACTATTACTCCCATTTTAACATAAGGAAACTGAGGCGCAGAGGGACCAAGCGACCTGTCCAAAGTCTCAGCACTAGGAAGTGGCGGAACCGAGGTACAGACTGAGGACTGCGCAGCTCAGGAGCCTCTGTCCTTCACCGTCCCCTCCCCCACCACACGAGTCCGGAGCCACGGGCCGCGGACGGCGTGCCACCTGTGCGGGCACACAGCGCCCGGTTCACCACTCTGCCATCTTGAAATTAATAATGTCTGAACACGGAGCCTGACATTTTCTTGTTGCACTGGGTTCTGCAAATTAGATACTGATTTGGCTTCATGACGTCAAGATGATTTTGCGGGGTAATTGTGGGATTCGGGGACAGGGATGCGGCCCCTGGCCCCGGAGCCCGGCCGGCATAGCTGTGAAGCAAGGGAACAGGGAGTCTCCACAAGCGCACCCCGGTCGAGGCCGGCAGTCCGGCCGAGGAGCCAACGCCTGAGACGTGCACCCCGCCCCCCGCTTGCATGGCTGAGCAGACGCATGCGCGGGCGAGCATGTGCCAGCAGCCCTCACGCCACACGGCTGGGTGTCAGGTGGGTGCCTGTGAGCACTCATCCCACTCCCGGCCGCGGGCACCTCTCAGAGATGCTGCCACCGCCTCTCACCACGGCCTCAGGCTCTGGCGCAGAAGATGACACTGCTCCGGGTCACCCGGCCAGGGAGCGGAGGGCTGAGGCTCACACCCAAGACTCCCACCTGTAGCCAGGCCCTCTGTGGCCACACGCCCACCACCGGGCGCCCCTTTGTCCTGACATCTGCCCGGAAAGGCAGCCGGGCTGATATGACACTGCCGTCCCCAGAATATCCCCCGAGGCCCTGGCCCTCAGGCTCCGAGTCGGCACTGGGCTGACTGTCTCACCAGGAGTGTGTGACAGCCGAGGGAGGAGGAGGGCTGGGTGCGGAGGACACCAGCCGCCACTTAGCTACCTACTTATCTGCCTGCCTGGCAACCTGCCTGTCTGCCTTTCCTTCTGTCTGGTATTTATTTATCTGTCAATCTATGTCTCTGTCTTTTCATCTATCACCTGTCTGTGTGTGTGTCGGAGCTGCCCACGGCCTTCGCTCACCCGCCCGCTTCCCCAGGAATCCAAACCTGTTGGCAGCCTCTGCAGCCTCAGTCTCTCTCCTTCCTCCCGCAGCCCCGAAAACCCCACCCGGGCCCCGGAACGCACAGCTGCCCCTTTCACGGCGCCTCCGAGAATCCTCCAATCTCGTAGCAAAATTATGATCACCAACAGCCTTGGTGATCTGGCATCCACCCCGCGCAGGCCCTGCGCTCCTTCATTCACTCAACAAACGTCTTCTGAGCACCTGTCACATGCCAAGCGCCGCGATTAGGTCCTGATATGAGGATGTAGACCAGGCAGCCAAGGTTTCTGAGGAAAGGAGTTTCCACTCTGGGCCAAACATAGAAGACATCCCTCTTTTACAGCTGAGAGCCCCGACTCCGAGAGGTTACGTCACTGCCCCAGGTCGCGCACGGCCAGTGAGAAGCATAGCTGCATCACGCCCTGGCCGGCTGCCTCCCCAGCTGGTCTGCCTTCTCCCCAGGTTGTGGCTAATGGGCAAGCTTTGCTTGGAGAGACCCCGCAGAGCCGGGGAGGGTGAGAGGGAGGCAGGACGGGGTGGGGCAGACCCAGATCTGCCCCCAGGGCCACATACCCCATCAGCTACTCATCTCTCCACTCAGCCTATGATTCTGTAGCACCATGCTGCCCAGGCGCGGTGGTGGGCACACGGGTGCCCCGACAGCATGCTCGGGAAGGAGGGATGTGTGGCCCCAGCACCTCTCCAGAGGTGAGCCACAGGCCGGGAGTGGGGGATGGCCTCAGTGTGGCCGGGGGACGGGGGGCAAAGTCGTCCATTGCGCTGCACCCCTGTCCCAGCAGCTCAGAGACAGCGAGAAATCTTTCCCGAAACATGCTCTGACAAAGAGCCGATTCGGTCTAGAGCAGAGGTCCGCAGACTTCCTGTAAAGAGCCGGCTGTAAACATTTTCGGTTTTGCAATCACGCAGCGTCTATTGCAAAGACCCAACCGGACCAGCAGCAGGAAAGCGGCCAAACGATCTGTACGCGAGCGGGGTGGCCATCCGTGTTCCAGGGGTCCTTCTTCTTTGAAAGCAGCCCCTCAGGCTGTGGTTTGCAGACCCCTGGTCTAGAGTCTACCCCAGGTAGCAGCAACAATAATAACAATGAGAGCTGACATTTATTGAGCACTGACTGTGTACCAGGTCAGGTGTCATAATCACCTGAGGAAGTTGGAACTATCATTCGCTCAAATTTACAGCGGAGGAAACTGAGGCACAGAGGTGCTAAGTAAGTCACTGGTCCAAGTGACTTACTGGTCAGTAAGTGGCAGAGCTGGTCAGAAAGTTCTACTTTATATCCATCCATCCAGTTGCTCAGAAGCTTGGCGTCATCTCTTGCTCCCACACCCCACATCTAACCCATCAGCAGGTTCTGTTGGCTCCACTTTTAAAATATCTTCCCGATTCTTTGGGGCGCCTAGGTGGCCCAGTCGGTTAAGCATCTGCCTTCGGCTCAGGTCATGATCTTGGGGTCCTGGGATCGAGCCCTGCGTTGGGCTCCCTGCTCAGCCGGGAACCTGCTTCTCTCTCTCCCTCTGCCCCCCCCCCCACCACCACTGCTTGTGCTCTCTCTCTCCTTTCAAATAAATACATAAAATCTTAAAAACTAAATAAATAAAAATAAAATATCTTCCCAACTCTGAAGTCTACCACCATCCCCTTCCAGCAATTCGGGTCTGAGCCCCTATCACCTCTCACCTACCTACTTACAGCAACAGCCCCTCCCAACCCACCCCCTGCAGTCCGTTCTCCATGCAGCAGCCTGAGACACCCTTTACAAACCTAAGTTACCACACTGGATGTTTAGTTATCATGTTGCTCTTCTGCTTGACTGACACCCTGCAGTGAGAATAAAAGCCTGGTCCTCACTCACCACAGCTCAAGTGGCGGCAAGATCTGTCCCCTCCCCTCCTGTCTCCTCTCCCACATCTCCCCCACTCCCCTCTGCTCAGCCACTGTCGCCTTCTCCATTCCTGGAACACATCAGCATTCCCCTTCCCCAGGGGCTTTGCACTGGCTGTTTCCACTGCCTGGCAGGTTCCTCCCCAGACATCCACAGGGGGCCTCCCTTACCTCCTTCGAGTCTCTGCTCGAATCCCACCTTCCCAGTGAGGCCCTCCCTCACCTCCCCCTGTAATTCTGTGACTCACCCTCTTGCCCCTCACTCCTGTCCCCCTTACCTTGCTCTGCTTTTCCCTCTCCCATATCACAGATTACCTTGACCACACTACAGAATTTAGTTATTTGTTGTTCTTATTAAATTCTGCACTAGAATATGACTCCACAGGGCAAGGTATTTGCTGTACCTCCGATGCACCCCAGCCGCCCCGGCAGTGCCAGCCCATGGAGGACACTCAATGATATTTGTGGAATGGCTACGTGAATCCAGCCCAAGCCCTCCTCGTCCAGAGCCTGCTGTTTCCTTGGGCTCTGCGTGGAGAGAAAGAGCTGAGGGGCCACATGTCAAGGAAATGACACTTTTGCTCGATGCCCTAGAGAACCCATTGAACTTCAGATGCCAGCTCCTGAGCAGGGTTTCCACACTAGCTTTGCCTGGATGAGCCTAGAAAAAGACAACATTGCTTGTGTGTTTTTATTTGAGCACACGAACCAGGCTAGTCCTCAAGGAATAGGTCCTTTGCCTCCATGGGACCCCTTGCCCTGCTCTTAGAACAGACAAACCAGGAAGAAAGACTCCCCACTCCCTTTGCACAAAATGAAGCTGAAGAACTCCAAGCAGCATCTGGTGACCAGCAACAGGGACTCTCTCTGCGGACACTGATTGGGACAATGAGGTGGGCAGTTGATGCAGCTTGCTTAGAGCCAAGCTCCTGGTCCTACCTGGCTACTAGAACCAGAGGGTATGGCAGGAAAACCTGTGTGACTCCTGAACAGGCATTTTTGTCCAAGGCTGGTGCAGATCCCAGCCTCAGCATGTTTGGAATGGCAAGCTCATTTAACTACTTAATTCCCGCCCCCCTGGGTGTAGCTCTGGCTAGCCCCTTCTGGCCAGAGTCCTGTTAATGACCCATTGGGTTTCCTTGGACAAATTGCCTCACCTTTCTGGGCTCTGATTTCCTTAACTCTAAAGTGCTCTTTAGGACCCCATCTACCAAGGACAGTCTATGGTTCTGGGGTTCTATATCCACTCCATCACCAATAACCTGGTATGAATATTAACTCCAGTAGGGAAGGAGGGGGGGAGGAGATTCCCCACAGTACGCTTTGGCTACAGAAGCTGAAAACTCAGTCTGAAATCCATCTCCATCCTTTGCCAGTGACACAACTTTGTCACCCAGCCCCCAGCATCAGTTTCTGTATCTGTAAAATGGGGATAGTGGTTCACCCTAAGGTTGTCAGAATCAGGTGAAATGATGTGAGTTAAGGGCAGACTGGAGGTGGGTAGCTATTATTATTATTATATAGAGAGAGGGATGCCCCAAAGATGAGTGTGACTCTGAGGGTGACCTTGGATTTCAATCTGGAGGAAAAAATGCGATTGCACTTGCCCTTGCAGCTCTAAGAAGACATACACCCCACTTCCAGGGACATATAGTATTTTTGTTTGGAAGCTGAAAGAGGCCACACGGTAAAGTAAGGCACACTGTCTGCCATGCTTTGCACTGCGTTGACTTGGTTCTGCTGGAATGATATTTCCCGGTATCCCTTTCTCTGTAGTTCTCGGAATGAACCTAAGGATATTGGATCAGAGTGGAAAAAATAGGGTTGGATCAGGCCAAATTCATGGATGTGGGTGTAGTAAGCAGAGATTCTGGATTCAGTGCGTGAGCCCAAGCAGCTGGGACTGGCCCTAACTGTTTGGTTGATTGACTAAAACCCCAGATGCAAAGGTGGCCCACACTAAATGCAGTGCTAAGGCCAGCATTTCCCTGGTAGATTGTAGAGGGGAGTATCCAAAGGCTTGGGGATACTGGGATGTTGAAATGGATTTATCACACAAGACCTGTTCATCCGCCCCCGGCAGGTGCAGGCTGCCACGTGAGCTGCTCTGCCAGTTGGTCGGTGTGACCCAGAAGCTCTGGTGTTGCTGGAAGGTTCTGTGGCAGACAGGGATATTGTACCAGACTTCAGCAGGCCCCATAGGCAAATAATAGCACAGGCCCTTAAGACTTAGAGAAAAGCCGTGCTACTCTCTGGAGATAATTATTCTCTTTCTGAGAAGTGGCTTCTGGATTGCTATTGGGCCTTACCAGGCACTGAAAGCTTGATCGCAGGCCCCAAGTTAACATGCCTTCTGAGCTGCTCATCAGTGAACTGAGTGTTGTCTGAGCAACCAGACCATAAAATTGAGCATTCGCAGTGACAATTTCACCATTGAAAGGAAGTGGCACATATATCAGCTCAAGCAGCTCAAGAAGACTCAAGTAAGTCACCTGAGCAAATACGTCAAATGCCCCTCTCTCCTGCTCATGCTACGTTACTTCCTCTCTCTCAACCCCACCTATGGCCTTGTGTGGAATTAGCTGACAAGTTGACTAAAGAAGAAAAAAGAAAAGTTGATTTACAGGAGGTTCTGCACCATATGCTGGCGCTACCCAGAAGGGGAAGCTGCAGCACCCCAGTCCTACCCTTGGAGCCAGTGGTCAGGGAAATCCTATTGGTGGCAGGACTTTGTTTACTTAGCCTAGGAGGAGAGATGGCCATAGGTATGAATCTACACTGATGTATGGGCTAATGGGCTGGCTGAATCTTGGAAGAAACATAACTGGAAAATTGTCGAAATGAGGTGTTGGGGAGAAGTGTATGGCTAGAACTTGCTGAATGGGCAGACTGGGTGAACAGATATGTGTTTGTGTAAATGCAAATCAGAGAGTCACTTCAGTGGAGAGGGACTCTAATAAGTAGATAGGCAAAGTGATCCATTTTGTGAATTTCAGCCAAACTCTTTCCCAAGACCTCCCCATCTTTACCCGTGGGCTTATGAACAAAATGGCCATGGAGGAAGGGATGGAGGTCATGCAAGGATACAGCAAATTGGACTTCTGCTCATCAAGGCGGATCTAGCTATAATCATGCTAAGTACCCATGCACCAACCACAGAGGCTGGCACTGAACCCCCAATATGGCACTATGCTTTGTTCTCATTCACTGATCCAGACCCTTACCTACTCACAGTGTTTTTGCCAAAGCCATCCCAGTGGACCTACAGAATGTTCTATTCATCATAGCATACCACACAGCTTTGCATCTAACCAAGTAAATCATTTACGGCAGTAAAGTATGGCAGTGGGCCCATGTTCAGCTCACTCACTAGTCTTACCATGATCGTCATCACCCTGAAGCAGCTAGTCTGACATAATGGTGGAATGGCCTTTTGAAGGCTTGGTTATGGTACCAGCCTTATGGCCACATCTTGCAGGGCTAGGGCAATATCCTCCAGAAAGCAATCTATGCTCTAAATTCAGCAACCAATACACAGTGCTATTTATCTCATGGCCAAGATTCCCAGGCCCAAGAATTGAGGTAGAAATGGGTATGGCTCCTCTCACTATTATCTTATATAATTCACTAGCAAAACTTTTGCTTTCTGTCCCCATGACTTTAGGTCTGTTGTTCTAGACATCTTAGTTCCCAAAGGAGGAATGCTTCTGCCATGAGTCATAACAATGATCCCATGAAATTGTAGTTGAGATTGCTATCTGACTACTTCGGGCTGTCCATGCCAATGAATTGATGGGCTTAGAAATGGGTCTCCATACTGCCTAGAGTGATTGATTCTGAATATCAGGGGAAATTGGGTTGCTGCTGTCCAATGAGGATAAACAGGAAGATGCCCTGAATTCAAGAGATCCCCTGAGGTACCTCTAAGTATTCCCATGTCCTGTGATACAAGCAATTAAAAAACACAACTACCCTTAAAAATTAAAAAAAAAAAAAGTTGAATCACTATATTGGACACCTGAAACTAATATAACACTCTATGTTAACTATACTGGAATTAAAAACAAACAAACAAACAAATACAACCACCCATAATATGTAGGATAGCTAATGGTCCAGACCCTTAACGAATGAAAGTTGAGTCACCCCATTAGGCAAGGAACCATGATAGGCCAAGGTTACCACTGAGGGCGAGTGGAATATGAAATGAGTAGTGGAAGAAGGAAATTATAAATACCAGTTACAGTCACATACATGACCAGTTGAAGAAAGGAGGAAGATAACAGATTGGAGTATTTCTTCCTTATTCTGTATGACAGTATTTGTGTAGATGTTAATTAATTCTCCCCCCTCACCTGCCCTGATTCCCCTACCATCTAGCATAGATCTAGATTTGTTAACAGTTGCTAACTTATCATTCAGTATTTAAATGATAGACTGTCCATAAAAGACTGTGACCCACCTAGAAAAGGTATGAACATCACCCAAAGATAAAGGAACTTTGGATCTTCTTTGGGGAAGAAGGTTAGTGCGTTTTGCACCACGGATAGCTCTACTACATTAGAAAGAAGCATGATTTTGCTCTGATGTTTTATTTTTTCTACTGAAGTATAATTGACCTACAACGTGATATTCATTTCACATTGGGTACATAGGGTACAACATAGTGATTCAACAATTCTGTACAATCACAGCGCTCATCACTATAAGTATGGTCACTGCACAAAGTTATTATAATACTGCTGACCATAATCCCTATGCTGTACTTTTCACGCCCACTCTGGTCTTAATTTGGAAGTTCAGTATGGTTAAAAGAGGTGTGTACATGTGCCAGGCTGACATGGGTGACCAATGATGATTTTATACCGGGTCAGTTGAACGAAGCTGGAACTACATTTCCCAGAATCCCTTTCCCTTTCTGGCTCTGAGTTTGGTTAGCAGTAGAACATTCGCTTGACTGGCTGAGGGGTCAGAAGGCAGAAGAGAAGTGAGACAGCAGCCAGGCTTGCCTGTGGGCCAGTGCAGGATCCGCACATGGCTCACCTCGTAGGGGTGGGGCAGCCGCTGGGCCCACAGCATCCCAGCTCCCCCCTCCAGCATCTCCATGTCCCAGGCAGGGTGCCGTGCAACTTCGGGGTGAAGCATGCCAGCCTCTTTGCAGGTCAGGATCTTGGAGCTGGCGAAACCTGCACGAGTTCCAGTTCATCGCAATGACAGACGTCATTGTTTGCCCTACTGCATCTCTCTCTCTTTTTCCAAACTGCCTGCCCGGCTGTCTTCAGGATAAGCACTGGATGCAGATGGGCAACAACCCTACGCAGACTGTTAAACCAGTCCCCACCACTGCATGAGGTCAAATCCCTATAACAAATCCCTCACTCTTTAGCAGTCCTACTGGTTCTGCTTCTTTGTCCTACTCCTAACTGAGACCATGTCCCAGGTGAGGTTCCCTGCAGGTAGAGCCTGAGACTGTAACTCCCATGGAGTGATTTCCAGAAGGAGAGCCTGCAGGAGAAATCTGAGAGTGGGTGAAGTAGGATGGGGGTAGGGTAAGAAGCTAAATAAAGAGGTGAGGTCAGCTGGAGTCTAGCTTCTATCCCCTGGGGAGTTCTGGAGCGTGAAAGACACTCCAGAATTGTCCCACCTTGAGGGAAGCGTGTCAGCTCCATTATCCATCATTATCCACCAGCTATTTCCTAAGGGAACCACTGGGGGAGGGGCAATCTTCCAGGCATTTCCTGGCAAAATGGCTCCTGGAGGCCAAGGGCAATTCTCCAGGGAAGAGGGCAGCTGTACCCTCTTAGATGTCAGCCCTCACAGCAGCTGGGATGGGTGGGTTGGCCTGGTAAAGATGATCTGGTAAACAGCATCCACTGCATATTCTTCATTATAGAGGACCTGGATTCAAATCCTGACTCCACTACTTAGTGGCTCAGTGATCTCGGGCAAGTTTCTCCAATTTCCTAAGCCTCCCTAAGTAACATGGGGGTAATAATAGAGCATAACATATGTAAAGGTGCTTAGCACAGTGCTGGGCACATCACAAACATTTAATGAATGTTACTATTATTGAAATTAATAATAATAATAATAGCTTAAAGAGGGCTCCTGGATGGCTCAGATGGTTAAGCATCTGCCTTCGGCTCAGGTCACGATCTCCAGGTCCTGGGATCGAGGCTCCCTGCTCAGAGGGGAGTCTGCTTCTCCCTCTGCCTCTCCCCATTGCTCATGTGCGTTCTCTCTCTCAAATGAATAAATAAAATCTCTTTAAAAAAATAATAGCTTAAAGAGTAGGAGTCATAAGTCTGGACTCTGGTCCTGGATCTGCAACCTACTGTTCTCTGTTCCTTTACTGTAAAACGGAAATAACCGGGTACTAGTACCTGTGTCCCCTACCCTGCAGGGTCTTTGGGGCAGACATGCCCCTTCCAAAGATGTCCACATCTTAATTCCTGGAACCGGTGAATATGTTACCCTACATGGTAAAAGGGACTTTACAGATCTTGAGATGGGAAGATTCTCCTGGTTTGTCCAGGTGGACCCAATGTAATCACAAGGAGGACAGAAGAAGCAGGGTCAGTACTAGGAGATGTGAGAATGAAAGCAAGAGGCCGGGCTGATGGAGGCAGGGGTCATGAGCCAAGAGAAGCAGGGGCCTCTAGAAGCTGAAAAAGGCAAAGAAATGTGTTCTCACTCAGAGTGTCCAGAAGGAACCAGCCCTGCTCACACCTTGACTCTGGCTGATTTCAGACCTCTGATCTCCAGGACTGTAGGAGAGTTAATGAACGTTGTTTTCAGCCACTGTGTTTGTGGACATTTATTCCAGCAGCCATAGGAAACTAAAACGGGATCCCATGAGACAGCGTGTCAGTTCAAAACCACAGGACCTGTTCATCACTGCAGCCATGACCCTACGCTTGGGTCATGAGAACTAAAAACACAGGCTGACAGGATCATAGGAGATTTTATTGGCATGTGCAGAACCATGGGAGGAGGCAATGCCCAAGCCGAGCCTGAATCAGAGAGACTTTCACAAAGATTGTGTAAGCTCCAAAATTACAGAAACCTTTCAAGTCCCTTCCCACCATTTCTATCTCCTCCTCAACATGCCACTGAAACCACCCACACCCATATGACAGACTCGGGGAGCTGGAAGAAGAGGACACATCCACCTCTCTGCTGGGACATCTTCCCTCATTGCTTAATATTTCAAATAACCCAAATCAGATTACTCCATGACCTCCATGCATCAAACCACGGTTTGATTATGCCATTATAGATTATGCCAAAAGTGACAGAAGAGATAGGTCTTCTCCACTCAAGACCCTTTCCTCTAGAAAGCTAGGACCAGGCACTTCCCTTGGAAGCATGTTCGGTTAGCAGAGGAAATAAACCTTTATTAGCTATCTAACAGCAAGGACAAAGAAAAGCCACTATATGGGTGTCTGGTCCATCAAAGCATCCCCCGCCCCAAGCCCGCAGGATGTTGCTTATGCTTAGCAAGGAGTTCAGAAAGTCTGAATGTTACCTGTTTGCTCAAATGTCACTGCTAATTTGAAATTAATGTTAGGCCTCTTTATGATTAAGGACAATATAATTCAACAAGGATGCTACACCTACACTGGTGTGGTGTTTATGTTTAGTCTATATATTGGTCAGATTTCCACTATACCAATGCTGCATAACAAACATTTCCAAATTTTCAATGACTCATAATGCCAAACATGTGTTTCATACTCGTAGGCCTATAGGTCATCTACAGTTCAGTTGATTTTGACTGGATTAAGTTGGGCCAGGCCAACTCCAGGCTAATTTAAGTAGAAACCAGGTCGGGGGGAACCTGGGTGGTTCAGTCAGTAAGCGTCTGCCTTCAGCTCAGGTCATGATCCCAGGGTCCTGGGATTGAGCCCCGCGTCGGGCTCCCTGCTCAGCGGGAAACCTGCTTCTCCCTCTCCCACTCCCCCTGCTTGTATTCCCTCTCTTGCTGTGTCTCTCTCTGTCAAATAAATAAATAAAATCTTTTTTAAAAAAGTAGAAACCAGGTCTCTTCCATGTGTATTTATTCTAGGACCTCTGGTCTCAAACTTCCTCATGGAGAACAGAAGCTCAACAGTGCTGGCAGGAGCTTGCCACAGCTCCAAAGATCTTGTCTTAGGATGAGCACACAATTATTTCCACCCACATTCTATTGACCAAAGCAAGTCACATGGCTAAGTCTAAAGTCGATGGGAAAGTATATTCTTCCCACAGGGAAGCCATGGGAAAGGCCAGAAGTAAAGGAGAACTGAGGGAATACAATACAATATAACACAATCCAGAAAGAATCTCTGATATATTCACACTATCACCCAAATGCATCCTCCCAGACCAAAACTGTTCTAGAAACAAATGCTTGCTGGCATCCTCCTCTCCCAACTTTATGGGGTCCCTGCCACATTTCTACAAGAAAGAGGTTGCTACATGGAGATATCATCTCTAGAGAGAAGAGACTCCAAAGAGCATCCTCAGTGAGAGAGTCCTTAAACATTACCTCGTACTAACAATTCCTTGTACAGATGGGAAAACTGGGACCTGGACAGGTGCCAGGTCTTGTCCAATGTCACAGAGACGTTCAGCTCAGGGGCTCTAGAGTCAGCTTGCCCAGGTTCTATTTCTGGTACCACCATTTTTTAAGGTGTAATCTTGGGTAAATTACCATAATCTCTCTGCACCGACTTTCTCATTTATAAACGGGGAAAATAATAGCTCCTACCTCATAAAGTTATTATGAGGACTGAATATTGAAACACTTGGAACAGCAAATGATAGGTACCCAATAATCAGTGGCCACTATCATTATAATAATTCTGTAAATAGTTATTATTACAATAATTCACTCCCATGCCATGAAGGATACAGATAGAAATAAGCAAATTCACCACCTGAAACGTTCTTCAGTAGAGGAAATCACAAGAGGCAGAGGGTGGGTCTAATTTTGCCCAGAATGGGAAGAAAAAAGACTAGGAAGACTTCCCCAAGGAGCTGTAATCTGAACCTAGTCCCAAATACTGTGCAGAAAGTTTTTCAGATGGATAAGAGGGCAAAAGAGATTCCTGCAAGGGGGAAAAAAGCTTGTGCAAAGGCCCTGAGGTATGAAATGACAGCTCAAAGCGTGTT
Organism: Halichoerus grypus; assembly: GCF_964656455.1. NCBI lineage: Eukaryota > Metazoa > Chordata > Mammalia > Carnivora > Phocidae > Halichoerus > Halichoerus grypus. The sequence goes on from NC_135716.1 coordinate 174,767,535, forward strand.
TGGAAAACACGAGCAAGTCCAACTAACTGGAAGACCTGTTAGGTAGTGACAAGAGGAGGGCAGGGGTCAGATGCTGGAAGCTCAGAATGCCAGGTAAGAATTCCTCCTATTGGCCTGTGATCTCAAACTTTCCCTCATAAGAAGCACTAGAGGCAGGTGGAAGGAAATACTGCCTGTAGGGGTCCAGACAAATGCATTTCTTTATATATTTGAAGTCTCCACTTTTACCTTAATTCCTATAAATTTGTGTCTTGTTTAATATTATATCCACGTTTAGTCACTCACTTAACAAACACTTATTAAGTGCCTACTGGGTGGCACTTTGAATACAAGTAAATAAAACCAATGTTCTTGCCCTTGTAGGTCTTTCATTCTAGTCAGGGAGGGGAAAATGGTGGTGGAGAGAGAAAGGCAATAAATAATAATGAGGATAGATAGATCAATTAGATTGATCAATAGATAGATAATTGTTTCAGTGTGTTAAACGATGATAAATGTTTTGGAAAATAGGAAAATTAGAGCAGGATATGGTAGGCAGTCATTAAATTATGAAGTAATGAATGAATTAAGATGAATGGAAGGAAGGAAGGAAAAGAAAGAAAGAAAGAAAGAAAGAAAGAAAGAAAGAAAGAAAGAAAGAAAGAAAGATGGATGGAAAGAACGAAGGAAGGGAGGAAGGAAGGAAAGAAAGATGGATGGATGGATGGATGGATGGAAGGAAAGAACAAAGGAAGGAAGGAAAGATGGAAGGATGGAAGGAAGGAAAGAGGGAAGGAAGGAAGGCAAGATGGAAGGAAAGATGGAAAGAAGGAAGGAAGGAAAGTTGGAAGGATGGAAGGAAGGAAAGAAGGAAGGAAGGAAAGATAGAAAGATGGAAGGAAGGAAAGAAAGAAGGGCGGGAAGGAGGGAAGGAAGGAGGAAGAAGAAGGCTGGCTAAGTGGTGGGGAACCAGAGAAAATTTGAAGCAAGGTAATGACAATACTCACATGTGTCAGCCCCCTGCCTCCTGAAGCTTCCACTCCCAGAACCGGAGGTGCTGTTCTGCACACTTGGGGTCAGGGGAAGGTGAGGCCTGCCAGAGCAGGTTCCCCAGATCTTACCCGTCCCCAAGCAGGTCATCAGCTTGTTACCCACACTTCAAGTACGGCTGAATTTCCAAATGTGCGGTTGATATAAATACCCTCTGGGCGCACAGCAGTTAATGAATAACTTGGTTAAATTGCAGCAGAGAGAGGACGCTCCAAAACTGGAGGTGGTGATGGAAAGCTGGGGAACGTGGCCCTTATTAACGACCAAAATCCAATCTCTGAAAAGAGGGGAATGATACTCTGGGAAATGAGTTTATGATAATCATTCCTTCTGCTGGCAGAACACCCCGATGGCTTCTCCCACACATACAGCCGCCTCTAGCCCAGCGCTCCGGGAGAGGAGGCAGGAGCCCCGGTTTCCCCACTCCCACACAGGGGGAGTCACCTTACCTCTCTGGGCCTCAGTTCCCTCATTGTGAAAATGGGGAGGCAATCCCTGAGTCTTCCTCGTAGGGCTGAGTAAATTAATGGGTGGGAAAACTTTGGAATCTGTAAAAAGAAAGAAAGAAAGGAAGGGAGGGAGGGAGGGAGGGAGGAAGGAAGGAAGGAAGAGAGAAAGAGAAAGAGAAAGAGAGAAAGAAAAGAAAGAAAGGAAGAAAGAAAGAAGGAAGGAAAGAAAGAAAGAAAGAGAAAGAAAGAAAGAAAGAGAAAGGAAGGAAGGAAGAAAAGAAAAAGAAAGAAAAGAAAGAAAGAAAGATGGGTAATGGGTCTATTAATTAAAAAGAAAACTAAGTATTTCCCACTTTATAAAGCACGCAGTGCGGGAGTTAAGAATGGAATCACACAGAGCTCAGTGCAAACCCTGATACTGCTTCTTTCAAACCACGAGTTGGGACAAATTGTTTTCTCTCTCTCTGAGCCTCTGTTTTCTCTTCCGGTAAATGGGGTTGTCACAGTGACCCTCATGGGATTACTTGGAGCATTAAAAGAGATCCCACACTTTTTGCCCAGTGCCTAATAAGTGCTTCAGGGACATGGGTCTAATGACCACTGTTGTCGCTGCTCTGTGGCCCAGCCTCCTGCCCCAAATCAGATGGAGGCTGCCCCATCTTTGGATCCCGAGCGGTGGGTGCAGGTGGGAAGGGCTCCGTGCAGCACAAAAGCCTACAATATCACCTGCAGCCCCGGGGGTCTCTTCTAGACCATTTCTGGGCGAGACAAGAGCAGACGGAAGGCAGGAACAGTGGGAAGAGAGGTGGCCTTGATCTTGCAGGTGATGTAACCACCTCCCCTCCAACTCGGGGACGGAGATGCTGCTGGAGCTTCCCGAACAGGCTCATCTGCCCAGGTGTCTGGACACCAGATGAAGCGCCCAGCCTCAGAGAGGACACTTTTCCCTGGGCAGACGCCAGTCACATCCCTGATGTTCAAGCACAGGCCCCGGCTGCTTCCGGCAGGCCCTACAGCCCCAACGATGGGCTCCAGGCCTGCTGCCCAGGGACCCAGGGCATTTTGTGGCCCAGTGACACAGCTGGTTTGTGAAATGGGCATTGGCGCCACAGCCCTGCGTCTGGGCTGTTTTCTCCTGGACCAATGTCCGAGAACCGGCCAGGTCCAGAGGGAGGCCCCCTTCTCTGGGTCAGACCTTTGCTGTCGTTATTGTTTTTCGTTTTTTTTTTTTTTATTGTTTTTCTTTTACTGTTTTTCTTTTTAAATGCAATGAGATGCAAGTTTCAGGACACTGAGAGAGACCAAAAGGGTTTTATTCTCCTTGGATTCCCTCCACCACACTGCGGGGTTGCTCGATTACATACGGGGCTCCTACCCTCTGCCTGTCCTTATAGGAATCCCGTGAATAACAGTAAGAACGGCTTACACTTGCGCTGAGTCCGCCAGGTGCTGGGCACTGTTCCAAGTGCTTTACCTGCACCAACTCACTTAATCCTCATCAGAGGCTGGTGGGTTCTGGGCCCTAGAGCCAGTGGGGCTCCCATCAGTCAAAGAGGGGCTCCCCTCAGGCCTGCAGCCGAGCAGCGGGGATAGATTCAAGTGCATGTTCTGGGGGGGTGGGGGGGCTGGTCTGACCTTGTACATTGCCCTCCTCGGGGGAGAAGTGATGGGCCCCGGAATGACCTGAAATCCCAGCTCCTTTAATACCCTGCAAAGTCCCTGTGACAAATTTCACCATGTTCTTCCGTGAATTCTATTTTTTTTAAACCCCCAAGGTGATTCTAAACAAGAAGAAACTTTGACTAGGGAAGTTGCCAGCCTTTTGGGCTCCGGTTTCCCACTGCAGAGACACCATCTGTCGGACGACCTGTTGCTTTTGCACGACTTGGTTCAAAGTGGGGTCTCGAGTCGGAAGCTATAAATCTCTTCTGCTCCTCAAGAGAAGGAAAAAAACCATTGCCTGTTGGTGTCAGGAGGTCTCAGGCCCGGAAAACCGTTTCTGAGGTCTCCTGCAAGCGGTGCCCGCCCCCTTGAGGGCTTTCAGCTGAGGGCTCTGGGAGCTGGGCTTGGAGGGCAGCTGTGGGGCTGGGGGCAAGGAGCACGAAGCGGCAGGACCAGCACCTCACACCAGCGCTACCCTGCTCTGCAGGCTGGAACGCCAGGCTGGGCATTGGGGGGGCCGCTCCCTCTGTGTGACCTTAGGCCAGGCTGAGTCTCTTCTGAGTCTCAGCTTTCCCTTTTGAAAAATGGCAATAATGTTGGATTGATCCTGCCCCCTGCCCTGCCCAGCTCCTGGGCTGTTACAGGATCATGAGAGAGGGATGTTGCAGAAATGACTAGAAGACCTAACCATCCCATTCACATGTAGATGATGACAATTAATGGTGGGGGTGACAGCAGCCTGGCACTTGGAGCCCTTAACCAGAAGCTGGAGGGTGGGTTGGATCAGCACGCTATGTGACCCTAGATAACGCACCAAACCTCTCTGGGCTCTGATGTTCGCTCCCATCAAATGTAGATAGATAAGGGGCGTAGGAGGACTCTGAACACCTGTTTGCCAGGACTGTCCTCTAGTCAATATTGATTTGACAAGAGCTTTTCTGACGATTGCCAGAGGGAGACTTTCGCCCTGAAGGGTAAACTCCGGGTCAGCAGAAACAGGTGAATCCAAATCCTCACTGTCCTCACCCTCATAACAACGACAAAATAAAAGCCCTGATTTTTAAAGAGAGCAAGAGGCTAAGTACTGATTGATTTGTTGGCACCTACTAAGTGCCCAACACATAAAACCTGAAGATTATAATAATGACAAGAGTGGCAGCCGAAATACGTAAGTAGAAGGTATAAATTACTTATGTGCTGAGCACGGTACCGAGTGCTTCATATGCATTATCTCACCAAATCTTGCTGCAAAATAATGGGATTCAATTAGTATTTTTACTATTATTTTCATTCTATAGATAAATAAATTGATGCTCAACAATATACCATCATTTGGCCAAGGTCACATCTTGGTGAGCAGTGGATGGAAGCCAAGTCTGCCTTGGGGAATAAACCCTTGGATACTAACACTGCCAGGCACAGGATTTGTCCATAAGACAAGGGCAGACGTGGGGTGGGTGGAGGTAGCCTCCACCACTCAGCGTTCCAGGACAGGGAGCAGAGACAGCCTCTGGAAGCTGAACACCCAGACCGAGCCAGGCAGAGGGAGCCTCCTGGCTCCTCTCCTCCTCCATCAGCCCAGGCAGGCTGGGTGGTGGGGGAAGGAAGAGAGTCAGGGGCAGGGTAGACAGAGCATCCCAGAGCCAGGGAGGGGGCAGGGGTCTCCACCCTGCCAAGAGGCACGTGGCCACAGGGGTCACTCAGGCTCTCACCCCAACCATTCCAGCTTTGGATAGCTCAGCCAAGTTCACCGATCATTCGCTCAATGATAATTAGCGGCTTGGGGAAGGGGTATAGATCTAAGACTAAAGACAAGTCTGTCCATTCACAGTATGTCCAGACCCCATCTCTAGCAAAACCCAAATTGAAAAAAAAATTTTTTTAAATGACAGCCCATCTCAAAGGTGTGAAGAGGTGAGGTTGATCTTAGCAACAATAGTCCAGTTGTCCAGCTGTCCGGTGTGGCTGGTGCTAACCCACCACCATCAATGTTGCCCCTGCAAAGGAGTCACCACGGAAGGCTCGAGGTGCCAGGCCTTCCACTGTGGCCAGGTCTGCTTTGGGAGTTGCTTTCCCAGCTATTTATGAATCCCACAAGGAAATTCTCTCACTATGTGTTAGCTGACCTTACATTTGCCAAGCTGGTCCCCTAGTTCACATGATCTATTATTAGGAGGATGGGGATCGGGGGACGTGAGATCCTGCTGCAGCAGGAAGGATTCGGGTTAGACCGCAAGATGCACTTCCAGTCACAATGGCTGGGGCAGGGCTAACCCCTGAGCAAGGCTGTGCCATCCCATCCTGAGAAGCTCCTCTCTTGTCTCTTGGCCCCTCTGGCGCTTGCATCCATACCTCCCCACACTGCTCTGGATGTATTACCCCCCGGGAAGGATTCATCATCAGATCCCAGAGCCCGAAGCCACCGCTTAGTTTAATGCATGTTGGGTCTGCCCCTCCGCGCTGAGAGCAGGCAACTCCAGCTCCGTCTCTCTCTGTTCCTGGCGCCCGGCAGGCGTCCCACGGTGCTTCCGGTTTGCCGGGGACTTTCAAGGTGGCAGTGGCCCAGCCGTCACTAGTGGGGGGCAGTGGATGGAGGGGAGGGCCACACACCAAGAACTCGGCATAGCAATCCCACTTAATCCTCCTGATGCCCCCTGCCCTCCCTATTGAGCTGAACTAGCTCTGGTTTAAGGAGGACCAAACTGGGGCACCAGCAACCTCCTCCGCCCTTCCCCATCTCAGACATGAACACAGCCGGCCAAGACGGTGACTCTTCGTTCCAGAGTCACTTTTGATGGAAACTCAGAAACTCAGATTCATCCTCCAAGAACAGGCTTCACTGTTTGCCTGCAGTCTCTCTGAAGGCAGGGGCTGGGCTGGACTAAAAATAAGACTACGAATAAGAACAATAGCTGACGCTTACCAAGCACGGCTCTGCATGCTTCAGGCACGCCGATTCCGTCCATCCCGCAGGGGACTGAGGCACGGGGGTTAATAACCACTTGCTCGAGCCGACTCAGCCAGGAAAGCCGGCGGGGAGGGGATGCACATAGTCTTAGGCCAGACCACAGGCCCTGTGCCCTGTGCCATCCCGCCCGCCCCCTAGCTCTCTGGGGAACATGCTTTACACAGAGGGGTACCCATAGCCTTCCCTTCCACAGAGGCCCAGAGAAGCCAAGTCACCAGCCTGACTTCACACAGCAAGGCTTGTTGACCACAGGTCCCTAGCCCCACCTACCTTGGCAGTAGGAGGGAAATAGGTAAGATGCATCCATGCCAGGCCCTGGGCTTGGCACTTCCTCCACCCAGATCTCATTGGATGCTGACCGTCTTATGAGGCCATAGGATCCCTGTGATATGGATGACACAGCAGAGAGGTTAGGACACCTGCTCCCAACAACGCAGGGGCCTGGCTCTCTACACCCACGCCGTGGCCGCCGGGCCCTTGCCATTAGGGAGGGTCTCCCTGTCCCCGGGAGGGATAAACGGGCCATCGGTCCCTTCTCCCCTCCTTTCCTCTTGGCTTCTTAGTGCTAATTGATGGACGGGAAGCAGAGTCTGAGATGATGAAGGCCAGGTATTAAGAGAAGGCGGGAGAAAGGAAGAGGGGGGCGGGGCTGTAAGTACTAATTGTTCCAACAGGAGGTTGCTTTCCATTTCCTTGCAGAAGGGAAGGCTATGTTTAATTAACTCTGCTTGTGTGCTGGGGACAGGACCTGATTGAAAATGAGCTCCGGGGCCTCTGTTCCAAGGCGGAGGGCCCAGCAGCCTCACAAACGGACCAGCTCCATCAACATCTGGGCACCAAGTCCTCCGAGGCAGAGAGGCCCACTGGCTCTGCGCTGTTGGTTCTCAGCACCCCCTCCCCGAAGCTGCCTCCCCGCTCTGTACCAGCCTGCAGGCTTCGCACGAGTGAGCGCCTCTCCCAGTCTCTGCCTCTGCCCTTTCTTTTCTTCCCTGGGCTGGCGCAGACGCTTCCGCTCGCCTGTCTTAGGTTGGCATTATTTGGTGGCAAGAAACTGAAGCCCACTCTAGCTTTGCTTAAGAGGACTGGATTATCAGGCTGGGAGGGGGCCCCCATGAACCCCAGAAGCTGGAAGAACAGCTGGGCCTCTAGAACTCAGAAACGGGAACAAATCCGTCCAAACCAGGTTCATTCCCGCTCTCCCCACCCCTCCCCCGCCCCCCAAACCCGACTGCAGTTTCTTAGCCCCGCCTCTTTCAGGACCTGCCCGGTCCCCCTTCCTTCCGCGGCATGCGCTTCTCTAGGACCTCCCATGCTTCACAAGCTGTGGCTCCCGTTCTCCTGTTCCGTTTGTTTAAATTCTTGAAAGCAAGAGTCTGATTGGCCCAGCTCCTTGGTCAGGTGCTCATTCTGGTCCAATCAGCCAGGGTCAGAGGAGGTGGGTCACATGACTGCCCCTTCCGGTTCAGGATGAGGTTGGCTCTCTGGAGGGCGTGGGGATCTCAGGGTTCAAGGGCCACCTTCAGGCTCTCCTCTTAGGAGGTGCTCCCCTGCCTGACTCCCCCTCTGGGGTTGGTAACCCTTCCTCTGGGCTTCCGTTGACCTTTTTACCACCCACCAGCTGCGTGACCCTCGGCAAGTTACTAACCCTCTCTGTGCCTCAGCTTGCTCACCTGTAAAATGAAGGCGATACCAGCACTCCCCTCCTGGGTTGTTTTGAGAATTTAAGACAAAGAGGCAAAGCCCTTAGCAGAGCCCCCCAGGCACATGAGAAGCGCCTAGATATATGAGCTTGAATTTGGTTGTGACCATTGTTTCATCTTTTAGAGTGTTTCTCACATCATTGGGAATAATTTCCTCCTGTCTGTCTCACCTGCCATCCTGGGCTGCTCCCTGGAGACACCCACGAGTCTAGCTATTTGCACCTGGCATAAGGCAATTGCTCAGGAGATGCCTGATGGCCAGATACGGACAATCACTTCCATTTACTGAGCATCTACTATGGGCTCAGGCAGGAGCACCCCTTGGGACCTGGGTCCTTGACACATGTTTGCTGAACAAATCCAGTAGCATGTGCTTTATAAACCCTCGCGTGTAATCCCTGCCACAGCTTTGGGAAGTAAGAACTTTCTCGTCTCCACTTTACAGAGGGAGGGTTCACCATCCTTAGTGAGTCTGGAGGGGCCCAGGGTTACCGGCCATTAAGGGGTGAGGAAGGACTGGGACCCAAGGTTGTGAGCGCTGCCCACTGAGATCCTCGCTGGGCCGGCCTCACAGTGACGCTGCAAACCGTTTAATAGGGCCTAAAGGCACCGAATCAAGTGGGATGGAAGGCAGGTGGGCAAAAGTCCTCCACCCAGCCAAGACAGTCCCGGAAGAGATCGTTGATGGGGGGACTCAGTCCAGGGAGATGGCAGAATCACTCGGCCCTGAAAAACAGAAGCAGTTCAGGAGCCAGGTCCATGTGCAAGTGTGCCTATGGGCACGTGCACCTGGGTGGCCTCTATGGGTGAATGTGCGTCCATGCACCTGTGTGTCTGAGAGTGGACCCATGCATGTCCTCTCTGTGGCCCTCTGATGGTTCCAGGGGATGCCGTGTGCTTTCTTTTGTTGTCTGATTCTTCAAGACATTCAAATCTGGAAACCTCTTTCTCCCTTAGCCCCAAACTAGGATTCAGGGTTCTGGTCCCAGCACTGTCACAGCCTTGCTGTGTGACCATGGGCAATTCCCTTCCCCTCTCTGAGTCTCTATATAGTGGTGGAGTTGGGTGACATTATCTGTAAAAACCCCTGCAGCTCAGAGCAGTGGGGAGACCCAGGGGGGTGGGGACCGGGTGCCTCACCTCACCCCTCCACGCAGAAAAGGCCTGGCCGGGGACCTCGGTGGCAGGGGAGGGGGGAGGAGGGACTGGAGCCTGTGTTATTTTTAGTTCCTGAAGAGGAGCCTCTTGCCAGTCTCTAGGCCCTCTGACCCCAAGCTCGCTCATCTGAAGGGTGTGCCAACTGCTTAATCAGGCTGCTCTCAGCACAGCTGATTAATAGAGGTTCCTGCTTTTAAAAAAAGAAAGAAAGAAAGAAAATGCGTCTGTAAATCAGCTGTTTATTTAACTTTCCCTGGCATTTAATGATTGCGAGGCTTGGGAGAGGGAGAGAGATGGAAAATTAATTTGAGTCTTGCCAGAAAAGCCAGTCAGGGAAATAATGAACTTCCTGGTCTTACGGAGAGCAGAGATGGGGGGGGGAGCCAGAGTCCCCGGGCCTCCACATCCTGGCCTCAGGCTGGGCTGTGCTGAGTGACACGCCGAGTGCCTGCCCTCTCGGAGCCTGCCAGCCTGGCAGGCTTTCAGCACCTTTCGAGATGCAAAGTCTCATCAAAAAAATGTGCCCCCAATCTTGTTACTGGATGGAAGCACAGGCCCGGCACGGTACAAGAAATTGCGGACAACAATTGTTATGAGTTCCTGGGCTCGCGTGCTCAAATATTCAGCAGAATCCCAACCCACCCCCCCACCCCCCAACACACACAAGACGGCGGCATCAAGTCTGGAGAGCAGGTGGCATGAGAGATGTATGACGTCAGAGTGGCAGAGCTGGCTGGGCTTCAAAGTTCATCTAGCTAGGGCTCCTTATCTTACACTCACGGAAACTGAGACCCAGAGGGAGGCGGTAGCGTGTCCAAGACTACGAAGTGAGTATGGGACGGACTGGAGCTCAAACCCACATCTCTCCTTTCCCCACCTCCTATCTCCCATTAGAGCATGTGCCTACAATAACTCTGCTATGGACTGAATGCTTGTGTCCCTCCCCAGTTCAGATGTTGCAGCCCTAATCCTTCATGGGATGGTATTTGGAGCTGGGACCTTTGGACATAATTGGGTTTGGCTGAAGTCATGGAGGTGGAGCCCCCATGATGGGATCGGTGCCCTTATACGGGGATGAGGGGACCGGAGCTTTCGCTGCTCTCTGCCATGTGAGGACACGCAAGGAGACAGTCATCTGCAAGCCAGGAAGAGGGCTCTCGCCAGAATGCAACCATCTGGCACCCCAATCCAGGACTCCCAGCCTCCAGAACTGGGAGAAATAAAGGTCTGTTGTGTAAGCCACCGGGTCTATGGTATTCCGTTAGAGCGCCCAAACCTGACTAAGACAGACCCCCTTGGTTGTAAGTAACATGAGCTATGGAGGTGATTATGCAAGGATCCCATGGCTGATTCTCATTGGACCACCTTGGATCACATGCCATTCTGGAGCCAATCCCGTAGTCCGGAGAGGGGACTATACTGATTGGCCAGATGCGGGTCAGGTGACCCAACCTTCCCTGACACCCACATCCGCCTCAGCCACGTGGCGCCCCGGCCACTTCTGCCTGCACCTGGCACTCTCCCACCTCTGGGTCTTTGTGCACGTTGTCCTCTCGTCCAGGGTATCTGACATTCTACAGGGCCCAGTGCAGATACCACCTCCTACAGGAAGCCTCCTGTGATCCTCCTGGCCCCAATGTCATCTCTTCTCTCTCCTCTGACTCCTGTTGTCCTCATCAGCCCCTCCTTGATGGCACGAGCAGCTTCAGTGTGTTACAGTTAGCCAGGCTCATGCCTGTCTCACTCCTAGACTCTTTGAGAGAAAGGACTTTGTCTTATTTATCTCTATTTCCCCAGCCCTCAGCCCTGGCTCATAGTAAGGTAAGTAAGGTTGAATGAATGAATGAATGAATGAGAATTCATACAGATGATTCAGAAATCAGAAACAACAATCTCCAGGCAGGTATCCACACTCCTCTTTGATAATACAAACCCTTGTTTGGCACCTGGCCATGTCAGGAAGTCCTTCTTGGTATCTGATTTAAATACTTCCTGCTTTTTTCGGGGGAAGGGGCTCTATAGAGACAGTCACCACTCTTCCCAAGAAGATCTTTTGTGCTTTGTTCTGACTGCTTCCCTCCCCAAGCCAAATCCTTTACTGCGGGATTCAGCACACACGGGCTGTGGAATGTGGGAGGTGGGAGCCAGCCCAGCAGCAGCCCCACTGGGTTGGTGTGTTCCCAGGAGAGGCCTGGAGGCTGGTACCCAAGAAATGCTGCCGTCTTTCCCCTGGATCCTTCTGGCAAGCCCCGCTCTGTGCCTCTCCCCTCCCTTTAAGCAGTCTGTCAGCAGCTGATGGACAGGAAGCTGTCATCCTCTTCTCCCACCCAACATCATCACCACGTCCCCCACCCGGCCCCCTCCTGGCTCCAGGAAGCTGGGAAGCTATTCCTAACGAGTTGGCACTCAGCCTGGCTTTCCCCACTCGAGGGAAAGCAGCTCTGGGCATGCTGTGCCAGGATGCTGATGAGGGAAAAGAGCTTTCTCCCCACATAGAAGGCAGCAGGGAGGGCCTGGGCCTCAGTTTACCCTCATCTGGACCCCAGTGGTGAGCTGTCCCTCAGTGTCCCAGCCTCCTCCAGGATCGGAAGGTCCCAAGACCTCTGTGTCCCTGAGCTCTTCCCAGTAAACCACGGAATATGGGAATTGGAGAAGGGCTTAAGGATCACCTTGTAGACAGAAAAACAAGGCTGGGGTGTAGCAAGATGAGGGGTAGAATCCTCAGGGCAGAGCAGAGATTTGCTCTCAGTGCAGAGGGACCATCTAAAGTGGACTCAGAGACCCTGTCAGTGCAAGCACCCAGGACCCCTCTCTGTGCAAATTGTCAGCTCCCCAGTGATATTGTGAGCTCCAAAAAGCACACACTGTGTGTCTCTCTCAGCGCCATAATCTTTTTTTTTTTTTAAAGGTTTTATTTATTTATTTGACAGAGAGAAAGAGCACAAGCAGAGGGAACAGGAGAGGAAGAAGCAGGCCAGTGCGGGGCTCGATCCCAGGACCCTGGGATCATGACCTGAGCCGAAGGCAGACACTCAATGGACTGAGCCACCCAGGTCAGCGCCATAATCTTAACGCCTGGCGTTGTACCCCACCTGCAGTAGGTGCTCAGTTAACAGTTGCCGAATGAAGTATTACAGGACGAGCTTCGTTTATTAAGCTATAGCCAGTGTGGCTTTAATCTCAGGTAAATACTTGATCTCCTTTACTCTTTTTGAACCATTGAGACTAACTGGAATCCTGCACAGCCTTTGGCACCCTCGAGACCCAGAGCACTTGTGTTAGGAAACAATGAATCTGAGCAAATTATCTCATACCCACTGCGTATCTGTTCACGGATCCATTCATTCATCCCACAAGTGTTTACTGGACACCTACTATGTGCCAGGCACTGTTCTAGGGGCCGGGGGGGGGGTACAGCAGCCAACAAGACTTGTGAAAATTGCCACCCCTGCAACTTGGCCCTCACCCTAAGCAGATAAAGAAACACACGAGGTGGTGGAAGGGAGAGGTCAGTGGGGGGTGGGGGGTGTTATTTTCCCTAGGGTCGTCAGGGAAGCCTTCCCAGCTGAGGTCACACATAAAGAGTTGGGAAGGAGGTGAGGTATCTGGGAAGACCTTTCAGAAAGAAGAAGCCCAAGGGCTAAAAGCTGGAGGCAGGAGCACGCCCAGTATGTTCCAGGAAGAGCAGGAAGGTCCGTGGAGTGAAAGTGGATGAGCCGGAGGGAAAGTAGCAGGGATGAGGTCAGACGGTGGTGCAGGGACCCGCCAGATCCCCCAAAGGCCGGAGGTGCCACAGGAAGCACTTGGGTGTTCTCCTGAGTATGGCACAATCAGGTGAGCACCTACTGTGTGCCACTCAGGGATCGGGCCGCCATAGCCCCGTCATTTTGTGACTGTGGTGGTTGCCCTCTGTTGAGGTCCCCGGGGCCAAATGTACCGGGAAGTTATGGGAGAGAACGTATGTACCTATTGCTCAGGCTTAAGCTCCCAATCTGGCCCAATCCCCATGTTCATCTTTAGCTCAAAAACACAGGGGCCTTAAGGACAGAAATGGTTGGGGTGTCACCAACACACATCAAGCCCCCGTCCCGTGCCAGCACATCACCACACCTGTGCGGCAGAGCCGTGCGAAGCATTGCTAGCCGTGGTTCCCAGATGGTCCGGAGTACTTCTTCATCGGGAATGGCTTCCCAGCTTCCTGGAGCCAGGAGGGGGCCGGGTGGGGGACGTGGTGGCGATGCTGGATGTGGGAAGAGGATGACAGCTTCCCATCCATCAGCAGCTGACAGACTGCTGAAAGGGAGGGGAGAGGTGTAGAGCTGGGCTTGCCAGGAGGATCCAGGGGAGAGGCGTGGCACTTCCCCGGCGCCAGCCTCCGGGCCTCTCCTGGGAACATGCTCATTTGGCGGGGCTGGTGCCGGGCTGGCTCCCTGCTCCTCCGGGAGAAGACATTCTAGCAGCTGAGTTGCAGAGAAGTGAGGGACTTGGCATGGGGAGGGAGGAGATCAGAGCATACCCCAAAGGTTGCTGGTGGTCCGACTTCGAACCCAGGTCCATCTGGAGCCAAAGCCAGGGATGCTTCCTAAAGCAACTGGCATGCTCCCGCTGCCCTCCCCAATTCCCTCCCCACCAGCGAGCTGAAAGAAGGGCCCCTGCTCTCCCAGTTGGTGTTGGGCAGCCTTCTCTCACCCATAGGAGAATTATTTTGAACTCAGGAAATGCAAACCCCTTTCAGTGTTCATCAAAATGAAAGCACTCTTCCTCCCAGAAGGAGAGGACCAAACCTGTCAGCCGCCCGCCCTCCCCCGCCCGCCCGGGTCCTGGCATTCAGAGATAGGGACTCGCGGAAGGCACGACTCTAGGGCGTTGGGACTCCAGGCGCTTTGGCAGCAGGATGAACGACTGAGATATTCCGGGCAGGGGCCCCTCCCAGCAGCCATCGTTCACACCATACGGGCTGCTGCCTACTCATTTGTACAAAAGGCTGGGCTTGTGCATATGTGGGTTCCTGCAAACAGCTTTTAAAAAGCATTAATCCTAGGGAAAGTCTATTCGTGGGCTCCTAATGCTGGAGGATCCTTGGAGAGCGTGCTAGTCCAATGCTTCCATTTTCAAATGGGGAAACTGAGGTCCAGGGAGAGGAAGTGCCTTGTCCAAGGTCACAGGACTGTGGTTCAGGGGCAGAGGAGACCTGATTGGCTGCCTCCTGCCCGAGGCTCCTTCCCACAGCATCACAGGGTCTAACTCATTTCTGATGTCTTGAGGCTTCTTAGCTGCGTGACCTTCAGTAAATGCTTTAATGTCTCTGACCACTGACTTCCTCATGACAATAGTACCTGCGTCACTGGCTGTAGGTTAGCTAGGTGCTTGGCACAGAGTAAGTGCTCGATAATAATTGTGAAGTGATCCACTCCCTCATGTCGCAGGGCCGCTTTCCACTTCCTCATCTCCTGTGACTCAAAGAGCATCACCTCCAGGTCCCAGCAAACACCAGCCCCTCCAGGAGAGAACTGGGGCTGCAAGACAACCCCAGGCTGCAGGAACTCCTTCCCGTCCACCCCACTGCCTTGGTTCCCCGTGCCGCTCTACTGTGCGTGTGGTAGCTCAGAGCACCAATCACCTGCAGCAGGAGACTACCGGGGAGGGGAAGGGCAGGAGGCGACCAGGCCAGTTGCTCCCCAAGCCCTGCAGTGCAGACCTGGGCATGAGGACGGTGTCTGTGAAATGCCACAGAACCAGGCAGTAACAGGGGGTCAAACAGAAAAGCAGGGCAAACCTCCAACTCCAAGGCATAGGGACAGCCCCAGCCGCCATGATGGAAGCCAGAGGGCTGGGGCTTGGAGAGGTGGGTAGGGAGGGATGGTGGGGAGAGCAGAGATGGTCAGGACTCAAGGACTCCACTCACTGCAGCGGTCTTAAGAGATCCTCAGAGGTGTCCTTGAGGGCCTGCCATTTGGGAAGCCTTGCCCCGAGGGGGGACACAGGATAGAGGGTGCCATCTGCTGGCCCCTGGGATCCACGGCCTCTGTGCCCAGAGACCCACCAAGACCCAAAGCCTGCTAGAGCCTGGCAAGGAACCCCTTGCCCTACCGATAAGAAAGGAGTGTCCCAGCACAGGGAGAACAACCCTGCTCTGACTATCCCCACCCTTAAGTACATGTGGCTGTTGAAGGCAGACTCGGGAGGCAGATTTTCCTCTTGTTGGCTCCTTCAGCCCTTTGCCCTGTGAGGGTCAAGACAGATACCCCAGAATCCCTGGACTATGTGCATTGGGGGACATTAAGTTACCAGGAGGCCTGGCAGACAACAGTGGACAGAGTTCATGCTGTTTGTTGTTCTGTAGAGGAAATATGCATGTGACGGGCAGGTAGGACTGTCCCTGCGTCTGGGTCCTCTTCTCCAATGCCCTGTCCACTGGTTACTGTCTGTGTCCCAGCCATCGTCCCAAGGGCTTGACATGTTGTAATGATTCATTTAATGCTGACAGCTGCTGTACCAGATAGGTACCATTATTAAACCCACCTTGTTACAGATTAGGAAACTGAGGCACAGCAAGGTGTCATACTTTTTCCAAGGTCATGCAGCTGGTAAGTGGTGGAGCCGAGACACACACTCAGGCAAGCTGAATCCAGAGTGCACACACTTAATCCCACCACGCTTTTCCCATCCCCTTGTAATCACATAACGCAACTGAAGGACAAATGTAAATGATTTTGCATTATCTGCTGCTTTGCATGATTGGTGACATGGCTCCGTTCCATAAGTACAAGAATCCAGGAGCTGACTGATATAGGGGCTTATGTCCTTCCTCTAGAGAAGGGGTCACTGGGGTCAGGGTGAAGTCAAGAGAGGGGCAAGGGCAGAAAATGCCTGGGTACTTCAAAGCCACGTCCGGTGGCCAGGTTGGGTCTGAAGGAGCTGGGGGGAGTCAGGACCTTGAGGACAAAAGATGCAGCAAACAGCAAGTGGGCCCGGGAAGACCAGAGTCAGGAGAAGCAGAACTGGGTCCCAGCATGGATAGGTCAGGACTAGATGAGATGAGACATTACATTGTAGGAACTTCTGTAGTTATCTCTGTAATGTGCCTCCTGGACGGTCCTCAGGAAGGAATGAGGGCTTGGTGTCCCAGCTGCTGGGAAGGCTCTCTGCTGACAAAGCTTGACTGTCAGCCCCCTTCAGGGATGGCCTCAGCTGACGAGTCACCTCTCCCAAGTCTCAGCTCCCTTTCAGGGCAGCCCGCCCCCACTGACTGGTTGGCACACCGATATAAAGGTCCAGCACACCCCCAACTCGGGCAGACTCTGAAGAGCCATCCCAGCTCTGTGGCCAAGGCCATGGGGACTGCGTCCTGCCTCAGATTCTCCCTCTGGCCAGTCCTGCTTCCTTCCTCTCCTTCCCACAGGCATTGTCCCCGTGAGTACCTCTCGGACCCATCCTGCACCCCATCCCACAGCTGGCTTCCCAGAGAACCCAACCTGCAACAACTTTAATGCTCCACTTGGCGGGGATGCCCACCCAGCCAGCCCCTGGCTGTGTGCACACTTGCACTTTAGATTAGCTATTTCTTAGGAAGCTGATTTTTCACCTGGGGAAAAGAGCACGGAGAAGATTTCTCAACAGCATTATTGCAAAGGCAGAACTCTCCCCTCCTGGACCCACGTCATCCATCTGGACCACTGCTTGGGACGAAACTAGAATTACAGTCAGTCATTGTACAACACACACAACTGCAGTGGGCAACTCACCCTCACCTGCTCCTCCCTGAGCTGCCGCTGCACCCATCCTACACGTCACCATCCGGACGTCCAGTCGCCCAGCTGGGCGATTTCAGATCCGGCTTTCAAGCGTGCAGGGTCCAAGTTCACCTATGGCACCAGGAGAGCGGGGGAGCGGAGAGGCCAAGACCGGGACAGGGAAAGACAACAAAGAGAAAAGCCAGGAGGAGAGCCAAGAGAGAAGTGCAGACGGTGGCGGGGAGGGCCGCCAGCACCAGCTCCAGGAGCCGCTCCGCCTTCAGAGAGGAAGGACACGCGGGCAGCTTTCTTTCCCGAAGCCAGAGCTGGATGAGGAATTTCAAAGTTCTCTCTGCGGCCCTGGCCTGGGCTCGCCACTGACAAACAGAGAACAAATGAGAGCATTTAACCAGTAATTAAGCAATAATGGCCTGCTCGGAGGTCCCCACCAGGAAGGACACAGCCAGAGAGAGGACCTAGAGGTTCCGTGGAGGAACAGGGGAGGGAGGATCCATTTGTCAGAGTATTACAGGGAGAGAGAGACTCATTAACCCCACACTAGCCTCTGGACTTCCTTTCCCAGCGGGGATGGAGGGAGGGAAGCCTTGACAACTCCGTGCTCTCGTATAGAAGGAGCCCAGCCTCCCAACTTGGCCTCCTTCTTGGAGCTGACTCAAGGCACGAGACACCCCACTCACTATTCACGTGCCAGAGCATCCCTCGGCCCCTAGCCCATTATAGGGGGCAGAGGGGGATTGAGGGGAGGTCGCACTCCAAATGGCCCTTTACATCCCAGCACAGACTGCAACTCAGCTCAGTACATGGGTATCAACATTCTTAACGGCAATAACATTAATAACAACAGTAATAGTAGCAACTTCCATTCATTAACTGCATACGATGCGCCACGCGTTCTGCCGTGCTGTTCGTGTGAAAACCCTGCAGACAGGTTCTATTACTATCCCGTGGTGCAAGTGAGGACACGGGTACACGTGGGGCTCAGAGAAGTTGAGTTAACTGTGTCCAAGGTCACCCAGGGCCTAAGAGGTAGTAGCAGGACACAGACTCGCACGGGACTCCACAGTCCGGCTCAGGCTCCGTACCACCCAGCGCCAGCTGCAGAGCTGCTCACAAAAATCCTTGGCGTGGAGACTCCCAGAAGGGGAAGATTGTGTCTAGCTGAAGGAATCAAGGAAAACTTCCTGGAAGGGGTGGGCTTCCAATGGGACGTCGAAGGATGAGTTGAATTCTTCGGCAGAGGTGTGGACGATTTGAACAGGGGAGACCAGTGTGCTGCTTCCCATCAGGGCTGGCCCTGGAGGTTCTTTGATATGTTACCTGGAGTCACAAAGGGAAAAAAAAAAAAAGAATCCGATCGTCAACTACATCTGGAAAACGTTAGCTCATCCTGGGATTTCTCAAGGCGTTGTCAATGTCGGGGTTCCCTGAGGCTTTTGGCCAAGGAACGTTTTTCTGGGGGGCCAGCTGACAGGGCTTGGGGTGACCAGAACACGTGCCCTCCCCATTCCTCTGTGTCCCGGGGACGCCAGGCTGAGAGCCGCGCAGGCCCACGCGGGTGCTGCTGAGGGTGTGTGCTTGTGGGGGCGGGGGCCCTGGCAATGGTGGGTCTGGAGAAAGGGCGGCAGGAGTGAGTCACAGGATGGCGTGACTGCATCCTGGAAGGAGGGACCTCAAGAGGCAAGAAAGGCCTAGGGTCAAGGTCAGGAGGAGGTCAGGGCAAGGGTCTGCAGAAGGTCAGAGCAGAGGTCTGTTTGGATGCTCCTCGGCTTGGGAGAGGGCAGACAGGGCAGATCCGGAGAGCCTGGAGGACGGCCCTCGCCCCTCCTGCAGGGGTGCAGTGTGACGGGAGCAGACAGCCTTCCTGGGAGCCAGCCGGGACGAGTCTGGAAGAGAAAGGGTGCAAGATAAGAAATACCTCCCTTAAAAAAGAGAGAGGGTGGCCAGGATTTGGAGTCCCAGCTCTGCCACTGAGTAGCCATGTGACGTTGGGCAAATTCCTTAACCTCTCTGAGCCTCTGCTTCCCCATCTATAAAATAGAGGTCATGTTGTCATCTGTCTCATAGGGTCGGTAGGCAGATTAAATTAGATAAATGAGATAATCTTTGGAAACCACTCAGCCTGATTTCTCCCGATGTTGCCGGCACAAGCCATGAGTTGCTGCGCCTGACTTGGTCACCTGTGCAGGAATCCTTCTGGCAAATCAGATGGTGGCTCTTTATGAGGGACATGCCAGCCACCCAGTCTAGGGTCGGGGACACGGCAGGGCATGGTGCTTGATTTGCACTCGGTGGGGCAGGAAGGGCAGGAAGGGGTAGGCCAGACACAGTGGGCCATGCAGGATCTGTGACAAATGTGACCACTGGCCAGGACCATCACTAATTCCTCTCTGGGCCTTGCACACCCCAGTCCTCAGAGCTTGTACTCATTCCAGCGCACTCACTATGTGTCTTTGTAACTCATTCGTTAATCCCACGGGACAGCCAGGCAGGCACGTACTGTGTAGAGGCCCTTTTTTCCAAAGAGAAGCGCAAGGTACAGAGAGGTTCCCTGAGCTACCTGGGGTCTCACGGCTGGTGTGCCTCACGGAGACTCGTATGCAGTGAGAGCTCAATAAAAGCCATGTCTTCTGGGAATCCGAGGGGTCAGAGAACCATCACATGGATGTGGCAGAAAGCATTTGGATTTGGGTTGGAGGATCAGAGCTGGACACCAAGGGGGAGGGACAGAGCTGCCCACGGGACAGGACCCAGAGCAACCCGTGTAACCATGAAAACCAAGGCCGCATGTATTCAGCGCTTGCCGTGAACTAACGGGTGGTCCTCCCAACAGCTTTGTGAGGTAAGCATCTTGTCAGCCCATTTTACAGATGAGGAAGCTGAGGCAGAGAGTGGGTATGTCACTTGCTCAAGGTCAGGCTGGCTCCAGAGCCACCTCTTTCCTACTCGTTGGGCTTGTAGTCATGACCTTCAGCTCACCTACTGTGGTGAAATTCTTCCTGGACCTTTCATTGCTTAAATTTGGGCCTGGTGGGGACACGGGGGTAGGGATAAAGGGGACTGCGACCCCAAAAGCTTAGAGGAGCACTATTGAGGCCCTCAGGGGACCATGGCAGGGGTAGGTGGGAGGAGCAAGATGGGGTCAGTGATCAATGGGTCACGTAAGGAGTTCCTGTTTTAGGACTCGTCCCAGGAAACTGTTCTGCCATCAGCTGGCCTTGGCTGGCTGGACCCAAGGTCTCTGCCATGTGCCCGCATGGCCCAGCTATGTTGTTTGAGCTCACTGGAGTAGAAAGACCATGTCTAAAGATTCTAGAATTCTGAGCACTAATCCCGAGCTGCTGCCCTCTAACTGTGTGACCCGGGGGAAGTCCACTCACTCCTCTGGTTACTCTGCTTGTCCACCTCGAAAACATGTTGGCATGATTACAAAGGACCCCCACCTTCCGCTGTAGTAACTTGTTAGCTCCTTCATGAAAGGAATCGTGATTTATCTTTGTGTGAATGCCTTAGCAGGGTGCCCAGAACATAATAGGACCCCAAACCTGTTGGAATAAGGGAGGCAGGCAATGGGGGAGGGAAAGAAGAAAGACAAGGGGAAAAAGTGAAGAGGGAAGAAGGGAAGGAGGAAGGGAGAGAAAGGAAGGAAGGCAGGAAGTCTCAAGACCGGAAAATTTTATTTCTCTTTGTGCCCGCCACCCACCCAGACCTACCACTGGGCCTTGCACCTAGTAGGCCAAATGCTAATTACTAGCTGGATCTGAGCAAAGGGTTAATCGACCTAAAACATCAGCATATGGAATCCCACAGGAAACGTCAGCAGAAGGCCTCCTGATAATGCTATTCTGGCCTTCTCAAGCACTGAGTAATAGAGTTGTTGTTTTAAATACAGCCTATCCTGGCGCTCCCATAATTCAAAGTCATGTACATTTGTGTGTTTGTCTGCTACACAAATAATCACATTAGGACCTGCAGGGGGGAAAAAAAAGCTCCATGCTCTGTTCAGAAGAAAAGGCAGGAGAATTAGGATGAATGCTGACAATGTTTTCAGCTGGTCAGTGGCAGGCCTGCCAGGGTGGTTGACCAGAGAGACGGCCTTGGCGCTGTCCAGCATTGGCATGTGCAGGAGTCAGGAGGGCCCGGGAAAGGGCAGCAGGAGGCCGGGGCTGGCTCTCTCCAGACTCAGGCAGTGGCCGTAGGACCACAGCAAGGCTGGTCCCCTCTCTGGCCTCAGTTTCTCCATAGGAGGGATTAGAAAACGAGAAAAGCCAAGAGTGCTGTGCTTCTAAAGGTTGGTGCTGGGGTCAGACACACTTGACTTCAATCCCGGTTTTGATGCTTAGCAGCCTGTGACCTTGGGCAAGTGACTTGACCTCTCTGATCCTGAGTTTCTTTATGGAAAAATGAGAATTATTATAGTACTCTCCCATGGGGTTGTTGTGAGAATGAAGAGTGGGTAGAGCACTTCACACAGAATCTGACATTTAGTAAATACTTAAGAAATATTATACATACATATAATATGCAATGTGTCATTTGCAATATGTAACATTATAGTCTGGTATAGTATGTATTATATTATATATGTGTGTGCACCCACCTGTGGTGTAGGTAGGCTTCCCTAAAATTCCGATGAGCATGCCACCAGGAAGACGAACATCCCCGAACACCAGTAATAGCATAAAATCCACGTCATTAATTCATAGATGTTGATACAGATGACAGGTAAGTTGTAACTATTTATAAGTAACTGTTGAAAACTTAATCATTAGAGTGTTGTTTGTCAAAAACAAACAGAATTTTCATAAGGTGGAAGAGTAAACATGAGCTCTCTCTGCCCTCATTCAATGAATAAAGTATTTATAGGAATTTCCCTCATTTCTGGGTATTGGTTTAATTAATCAAAGAATGTGGAGCGTCTTTGAACATTCATTTACTTTGACAGAGATTTCAAAGCTTTAAGAAGTGTAAAAAGGGCTGAATTGTAGGTAAGAACTCGGGTAAACATGGGAGAATGGCTAATAAAATTTTAGAGGAGAGATTAACAGAGCGATGGGAAATAAGGATGCCCTTGTGCTGGGTTCCCCAAGGTGTGATATGTAGCCCTCTGGTGGGACAGCTTGAGTGTGATTTTGGTATGATTTCAGGTGGAAAGAGAAATGACATCAGTAGCACCGATAGCCTAAAATCACACAGGGAGAGAGAGCTAACTAACCCCTTTCCAGCTCTGTTTCAGTCCCTCTGATTACATTAAGGAAAAAGTCTCCCCTTGGTGCCACTCTGCAACACCTCTCCATTTTATTTTTAACAAATTTCCATTTTAACGAAGAGCCTCATATTCACAGCCTTTGCCAAAGCAGGAAGATCTAGCCAGAATTTAATTAACATGATTCCGCTTCATGGTATTTATTTATATTGATGGCATATGATTCTGAGTTTCTATTTACAGCACTGGTAGAAAGTTTTCTTCCTCACTAGATTTATTAGTGTTTAAAAATAGAATGGAAAAAAGGAAAAACCATGGTACCAGCAGTATGCCCGCGGGACCTGGATCACAAAGGTCGTTGGACGTGGTACCGGAGAATGAGAAGGTTGAGAAGGAGCTCAGGGAATGTCTGAACTTGGGAAACTGTCTACACCTCTGTGACCGCAAAGAAGAGGAAACACCGGATTGAGAAAGGAAGGCGGGAAGTGGGAAGGCCAAGACCGCTTCGGACTAATTAAATAGAAGCTGAATGCAAGTCACAAGCAAGCGGCAATGAATGTGGACCCATATCTCACAGGATGCCTGCCACCAAGGCGGGCGCGGCAGTGAACTTGAACATTGTGCAAATTCTCCTCCCCTGACACAGACATACTTTTATGGCCCCGGCTATTTAGCCTTGCCAGTGGCCATCAGAGGGATTGACTTGGCAACATCTGCTTCTCCCTCCTGGCCGACTCCATGCCTGTGTGTCCTTCCCTCATTCCCTCACCCCAGCCAGGTTCGGTGCAAAAGCAGAGGACTGCCAGGGGCTGCAGGCTGTTTCAGAGACTCCCGTGGGAACTGGCTTTGGCCGGGTGTGGCCCATTGGAAAATAAGAGGATGGAAGAAGGGAAAAGCCGGGGTATTCCTCCCCTCACTTGCCCATCCCCCAGGGCGCTCGCTAGCTCCCACTGGTCGGAGTGACCGCCCTTCCCGCTTCCCCAGGGACCCTGGACCCTGGGTCCAGTCTAACCGCCCTCCTCCCTCCAGCCAGGGACGGTGGCACCTTCCCCTCCTCTGTCAGCTCTCCCATCCCCTGCAGATACCAAGTCCTTGTATTAAGGCTCCCTCACTGCCCCTCCCGCCCCGTTTTAAATACTTAGAGCAGTTTCTGTTTTCCTGCGTGGGGCCTGCCTGACACACCTTCCCCAAACCTTTATTTGGTCAGAAACAACCTCGGGTTGCTCTATGAAGAGCCACCTAGTAGACTCATTAAATGTCGGATTTGAGAAGAACGAGAACAAGTGGGTTCTCTGTGTTTACAACAAAATGGGTCAGGAGTCAGCCCACTTTCCCTGGAAAGAGCCAGAGAGGAATGTTTTAGTCTTTGTAGGGCCGCATGAGTCTGGGTAGCGCCGTCTTCTTTATTTTTAATTAGGCCTTTTAAAATGTGAAAACTATTCTTAGCTTGTGAGGGGCACAGAAATAAGCTGTGGGCCAGATCTGGCCCGAGTGGTGGTATGCTGACCCCCGTGAGAGCGAGGGGTACGCACATCCCCCTCCCACTCTCGGGCCCACGGCCCCATCCCAGGACTGCCCCCTCCACCCACCAGGGCCACGGCCAGTCATGCAGCCTGGGTCTGGCCAATCCCCGTTCATTTTCCTGGCCCCGGGTCACTTCTGAACATAAAAGAAGTGCTTTGAGAAGGGCACCCCCAAAGGGAAAGAGCGTTTGAAACAAATTAACCCCCTTTAAACCAGGCACGGAGTGGTTTGTTTTAATCCTCACACTGGGGCTTAGAGGCGTGAGTGCCCGACTGAGACCAGCGGTAAGGGGCGGTGCCAGGTTTGGGAAGCAGGTGATTTTGGCTTCCAATCCGTTTATACACTATGCCAGCCTAAAATAAAGCACGGGGCTCAGGGGGGTAGAGGGACAACAAGCCTCCCTTGACACACGGTCAGGAGCCCCCCCAGGCTAAGAAGTGCATCGAAGCTCTCCATCCGTAATCATCACTCTATCTACAAAGCACTATGCTTCCCACGGCACTTCTATGCACAAAATTCCGTGCCATTCTTACAACAGTCTGGTGAGGTAGGCAGAGCAGGAATCATATCTCCCAATTTATGGATGAAAGTCCTAAGGTTCAGAGAGGTGAAGCACCTGGCCCAAGGTCACACAGCTAGGATCTGAACAAGACCACGGGCAAAGGCGAGAGAATGTGTGAGGTTGTAGACAGAGCCAGGAGCACCTGGGTCTCAAGCCCTTTGACCCATGTGGGAGCCTCTCCCCGCCGCCAAATCCTCCTGTCCTTCAGGCTCAGGTTCAGGGTCTCTTTCTCTCTTTCAGAAACACGTTCCTGACGGCAGCCCACAGTTCTCGCTCTCCTCTGAACTCCTCCAGCAATTACTGTCTGCACCGCTCATTCAGCAATTAATCACCTCCAGCCTTCTGACAGCCCTTCTGTTGCTGCCTCCACCTATTGTTCAAATTCACTGTTGTTCTTTAACTGTGGTTTCCCCAGGTGGATTGCAGACACCGTGGCAGCAGGGGCTGGGGTTCCTGCTTCTCTTCGCAGCCCGGCACACAGGAGGTGCTCAATTAATGCTTTCTCCACTCAGTTTAACTGAGTCCCCATCTCTCAATACTCATTAGCATGAGTCACTTGCCGGCAATGTGACCTGGACAGTTTACTCATCATTGTGGACCCGTTATGTCCTCACCTACAAAACACGGGTTCTTCGTACCTTTCCCATGGGGTCGTGCGAGGGTTAATGGGACTGAATTGGGTATACGCAGTCTTTGCTGTGCACAGCATTAGTGATTCCGGGGGGGTTGCCAATTGCAGAACCCCACCCCCACCCACCACGCCCTCAGGAGTGGGCAGGTGACACATGCCTGGCCAGGCACAGACCCCATTGCCCTGGAAACTCCGATCAGCCCTGGAAACTCCAACCAGCCCCAGAAATACTGATCGGTCCTGGAAATACTGATGAGCCCAAGGGTGAGCTTATGCTCCAGAGAAAAGCCAATCAGGGCCTTCCCTGGAATGGCTATACGCACTTGGGTGAGTGACAGTCTCTGTTCCATCCCAAGCCGGAGGGGTGGAAAGCTGGGGGCAGAAATATGGAAAAATCCCTGCTCCAGCACAGGGCAGGGAATGGAATTGAGCAGAGTGGAATGGAGAAAACAGAAAGTAGGATTTAGCCCTAGATCTGGCTATGCAGGGATCCATCCCAGGATTTATCAATTATGGAAGCCAATAAATATTTTGCCTGACCCAGTTTGCGTTGGATTTCGTCACTTGCAAATGAAGAGGTCTTCACTGATCCAGAGACTTGCACTGCACATAGAATCACCTGGAATAAAACCTGACTAATAGTAGATGCCCAGTAAATGGCACTCACTGATGTATCACCATGAGCAACAGCAAGAAAAGTAAATGCTTTTCCTTAGGACGCCGTGTGGCTTAGCGGCTCAAAGGGGGACTGGACTTAATTCTATGCCTTAGCAGCTCGGTGTCTCTGGGCAAGTTAGCTAACCTCTCACCTCTCAGAACGTCTGCTTCTTCATTTGTAAGGAGGCTCGGTCATGCCAGCCTTAGCGAGTTGTGGGGGCAAGCAAGCATATGTGCTGTTTGCCTTGCCTGGTGCAGGTATGTAGTAGGTGCTTAATAAATGCAAGGCAGCACTCCACTGCGGTTCCTGGGCAGGGTTCCCAGCAGAGGACAGCAGTGCATCTGCAGCCCAGACCCCACCTTCCCCGGGGAAAGCCGAGGCTCAGAGTGGGGAATTACCTGCCTCGGATCCCAAGCAGGGACCAGAGCCTGGGTCCACAACAGATCTGCAGGGTTTGATTCAGGGATCTGGCTACCCCCTTTTCAAAATCATGCTGCAGCCCATTTTCCTCAAAGAATCAATGGTTTTAGTGACTCCTTCTCCGGGCATGGATAGGAAAGACCCCTGAGCGGGTTCTTGTCCCCGTCTTGCCACAGCTCCACCACAAGTCACTCCTTCTCTGGGCCTCTCTTCCTCCTTCTATAAAATGGGGATAATCAGGATGTTTATGACACAGGGCTGTATGGGGACTGAGAGCTGTCATTCGGGCCCTGTTTTCTTCTTCGAGGAAAGGGAGGAGCAGGTGCTGAGCCACGAGGCCACGGAGCCGAGACACTTCTCAGAAACCCAGCCGGGCATTCCCAGCCCAGCGAAAGGTTGTTCTGGTCCAGTTTCCAGGCCGTGGAACACCTTCCAGGTCTGTGATCTCCCTGTCAGGCTCCAGAGGACAGGGTTGTTTCTCCAGCAAGACGCTGCCCGCAGGAAAAGGCACCACGGGCTCTCCCTTCACGGTGACGCTGCCTCGTGCCGCGATCCAGGCGCAGCTGGTGGCTCACTCTCTGTCTCTGTCTCTGTCTCTGTCTCTGTCTCTGTCTCTGTCTCCTGGAGCTCGCTGGCAGCACTCAAGGCCCCCTCTTGTGCAGGGAGGACGAGGAGACGAGCTGAGCGGCAGTGCGAGAGGATCCCACCTGCGTTTGGGAGCACAGCCCGGGTGTATCTCCATCCCTGACTCTGCCCGGGCTGCCGGAATCACACCGGTGGACGGGGAGGTGATATTTCTTGCACTGTTTGCAGGTGGGTGGTCAGCCCCCGCAGAGACTCTTCACTCGTGTATTCACTCCCTCACTCACTGATTCCATCATCTCTCAGTTACTCGTTTATGCACAGACTGCCTCCCTCCCTCCCGCTCGGTGTATAGCACACCTCTTGGACACCCAATCTGTTGCTCTTGGCCCCACCTCTTGCTCCAGCCACTGCTGTGGTGACAGTTCTGCATGGACTCGAGTCTGCGGAGCCCCTGGAAGTGCCTGGTTTCCCGCCGCAAGGTGTCCTCTCTCGGTGACACGGGATGCCCGCAGGGACCTGCCTGGCACACATGCATGTGCAACACACAAAGGCAGAAACGTTCATGCCCATGAGGCAACTGCTGGACAGTGGAAGTTGGAAGCCACCAGGTAAATGCCTCCTTCCTTTCTTCGCCTGAGCAGATGGTCTTGAGACACATCTCACACGCTTCTCAGAGGCCCCTTGGAATCAAGCAACCAGTGAACCAGAGCAGTGACAGATTCAATAATAAAACTTTTTGTTTTCCAAAGACTTCGTGGCTTAAAATAATAAACATTTAAGATCCGTTTCTGGAGCCAGAGATCTGAGAGTAGCTTGGCTGGGTGGTTTTGGCTTGGGGTCTCTCGAGATGTCATCTGGGGCTGCGGTCATCTGAAGGCTGGCCTGGGGCCGGAGAATCTGATTCCAAGATGGCGGACTCAGTGCCTGGCAAGTTCTCAAGTTCATGCCAGCTGTTGGCAAGAGGGCTCAGTTCCTCACCAAATGGACTTTCCCAGAGGACTGCTTGAGTGTCCTTGTGACGTAGCAGCTGGCTTCTCCCCCGAAGGTGACCCAAGAGAGCAAGATGGAAGCCTCAGCATCTCTTATGACCTAGCCTAGGAAGCCACACACTATCTTTTCTGTAATTATCTCTGGTTCAAAAGGTCAGCCCTAGTGAGCATTTGCTACATGTCAGCAACCGCCTTCACAGTGCCTACTTCACAGAGGTGTGAGGTGATTACATTTGTTCATATAGGTTGAACCCTTAGAATGGCATCTGGCATAGTATGTGCTCAATAAAATGTTAGTTATTATCCAAGGTTAGGTTTTCCAGAAGCAGAGCCTGGGATGGGATTTGCATGCAAGTGGTTTTTTCAAGGGAGAGTTCTCAAGAGAAACCTGTGAAGGGGGGAAGGACACAGGACAGGAAGGCAAGGAGCTAAGCAAATAGATGTGGTTCAGATGAAGTGCTAGATCCTGTGGAGAGTTCAAGAATGTAAACAGCATGGCA
This sequence comes from Halichoerus grypus, assembly GCF_964656455.1. Taxonomy (NCBI): domain Eukaryota; kingdom Metazoa; phylum Chordata; class Mammalia; order Carnivora; family Phocidae; genus Halichoerus; species Halichoerus grypus. The sequence goes on from NC_135716.1 coordinate 174,795,327, forward strand.
GAGTTTGTCCCACTTTAAGACAAGGGAGTTGGGTTTCCATAGCCCCTACACACACACACACACACACACACGGACACAGCCCAGGCAGTCACTGGCCAATGACCACCGGGGGCAGAAGCATAACCTCCCTGGTATCTCCAAGTTAGTGGCTCTAGTCACCCATGGCCTACCCTCTGGCAAGGTGCCTTCAGCAGTATTAGCCCTCAGCAACCAGGGGACGGGCACACATACCCAGGAAAAGGGATCCCAGAGCATCTAGGCAGACATCAACAGCCTCTCTGAAAACTATTACCAAACCCATAAAGAAGGCGGGTTTCTTTCTTTCTTTTTGGGCAAGTAATTTCTTTCTTGGGCAAAGTAAGTCTATTTCTGTTTCATTAGGTAAATTTCCTATATCAACTTCTGGGATGCTCTAGAAAACTGTTCTCTGAGGGTTGGGGGAGAATTTGAACCCAAGGAGAGACTTCAATGATCCTGAATAGTCCAGCCCAAGATACAAATGCATAAAATGAGTTAAGAGCATGAAACAGGACCTGGGGGAGTGCCAGGCACCATTCACGGAGCACAGCCCATGTGATTTTCCCACGTTGCCCCCAGTCACTCAGCTGGTGAATGGCAGGGCTAGAAGCTGAACCCAGAACTTTCTGTTTCCGAAGCCCGTGCTCATGACCTGGAGATTCTCCACCTGGGAAGGCAGACTTTGGGGGTGACCTGGAGGCCAAAGTGTTAGGGGGCCTACAGCTCCCTGGAGATGCCCAGGGGGTGTTTGTGGGTCTGTCCCTGTGTAGAGCTGGAAGGGGACAGCTGAGAGCTTCTGGGCCCCATCTGGAAGCATGGTGAGGCTCTCCCCTGGTAGAGGTTGGGGATATCCGGCACCCATTACAGCAAGCACTATTCACCGCCTCACTGCACACTGATTCCTCTACGTGGAGAGGCATGGTGGCCAGAGACAGGACGGAGAGGGAGGCAGGAAGAGGTGCCAGGCTCAGGCCACTGGCAGAAATGGGACAGGGCCCACAAAACCACTGAGAATCTGAACCCGTGTCTGGCATCTGGTGAGCATGGACGTGGAGGTCAGGGAGTCCTGGGAGGTATGAAATGAAGGGGAGGGAGGGAGGTTCCAACTGAAGTCCTGACAGCAGAGTTACCTGGTTGAAGGCAGGCTTCCAAATATACCAAAGCTGCCTGACTCTGGCCTCCACACCAGGCTCTGCTGTGCACCTGCTGGGACCAGCCTGGAGAGGAAACAGGGAGGTACTGGAAGCCCCCTCCCAGGGTGGGCTGTCTGCTGGCTGGAGTCAGGGGCTGGGATTAGTAATCCGATATTTATTGCGCACCCAGACTGTCCTCCGAGTGAGTCTAGGTGGGTGGGCAGGGCCATCACCCTTCCCCCCCCCCCAGAGTGGGCATGTGACCAGGTCGGGCCAATCCGCATATTGCCTCCCACCGGCCCCAGTGATTGGCTCAGGGATGGGCATATAAAGACAGGTGGCTGACCGAGGTTGAGGGACTTGTCCCAGGTGACCCAGTTAGCAATGCCCGTGGTAGAATTACAGTGACATCGGCCTCAGACACCGAAGCATATTTCTTTGTCTGCCTGTATGTTTTTTCTCCAGGTTATGATCTTCAGGATCTGGTCAGGGTCAGACAACTTCAGAGCCTTGGGAATTTCAGTTGGTCTACTTTGTGCAAACCTGACACCACCAGGGAGGTTTCACCTGGATGGAGTCGCTAATAGTTACTGGCCACGGGCGGACTTGAGCACTGAGAGAGGGAAGCTGAGTTAGCTGGGTTTAGCACCGAGTTACAGGGAGCGGTGGCTTAGTTCACTCTTCAAAGAGATACCCAGCATTTTTACTACGGTGACTCCACTCCCTGTAACCGGCTGAATGGTGGCCCTAAGGATAAGAATACCGGGTCTTAATCCCTGGGAACTGTAAATTGTGATCTTATTTGAAAAAGAGTATAATGATACCTGTAATGAAGACTGTTTTGTTTCATTAATTATGTTGTCAAATAAAGCGTGTCCCCCTGTACCTATCTTACACCCCCAGCCTCCAGAGCCCCAAGCTGACCCTATTCGCAGTCCTGCATGGCACCCTAGACTCCCAGAGCTATGCTCAACCTGACAAAGCCAGAGAACTCTCATTGTCGAAGAGCTAGGCAGAGGGGCAAGATATAGAATGTTCGAGCTGGAAGGGTCTTTGAAGAATTACTAACTGACCTTGCCACTCCCTCACAGAGTCCAGAGGGAGACTTGCCCAAGGTCACATAGTGTGTTAGTCAGGACTCTCTTATCTCTCTTATGACAGAAGCCGGCCCCACATCAACTTAAAACAGAAATGACTGGTTCGTATATGTGAGAGGCCCCGCAGTACACCTTCAGGCTTGGCTGGATCTAGGGGCTCAGGTGCGCCACCAGCTCTGGTCTCTCCAGCTCAGCACTGCCCTTCTCTGTGCTGCCCTTACTGCTGGACCAGATTCTGTCCACCTGGCAGCCTCCAGGCTCACATCCTCCTAGTTTAGCAGGCTCTTTGCTGATAACAGCAGGCCAAGTCCCCAGGTCATGTGTGCGCCCCAGAGCCAACCTCTGTGGCCAAAGAAGACAGAGTGTGCTGGTTGTGCGGGCCTGGGTCACATGCTGGCTCCAGGGACCAACTGGGTGAATTGGGCCCAGGCACTTCACAAAGCCTGAGAGTGGGGGAGGGGTGGCAGGCCCAGCGGGAAACCAGGATGCTGCCACCATAGAAAGGAGAAGTGGCCAGTGAACAGGGAAAGTAGCCAATGTCCAGTCCACACAGGGAATTCCGGACAGAGCAGGGCTAGAACCAGATGTCCTGGCTCTCAAACCCTAGACTAGGGGTTCTCAGTCTTGCCTGCATGCTGGGACCACCTAAAGTGCTTTCAAAAATAAAAGTACTAATGCCTAAGGCCTGCCCACAGAGATTCCGCTTCGTGAGTCTTGGCGCAGTCTGGGCATCAGGACTTTTAAAATTTCCCAGGTGATGCTAATATGCACCACACCTGAGAAGCATGGCCCTGTACATCCCTGCCACTCCTTACAGAGGGGAGGGGAGGGGAGGGAGGGGGAGGGAGGGGAGGACAGGAGCGCTAGGAAGCTCTTTTCCCCTTTGATTAATGTGCTCACTGCTCGCCCTCAAGTCCGGTCTGTGCCAGGACCTTCCCCTCTGTGTGTTTGAGACCCCTCCACCACGCTCTCGAAGGGACACCTGTGATGGCAATTAGAGCCCCCCAGGATCATCCAAATCACCCCATCTCAAGATCCTTATCTCTTTTTTAAATCATAATTTTTATTGAGATATAATTGACAACAACATTATATTAGTTTCAGGTGCACCACGTAATGATTCAACGTTCGTATACATTGTAAAATAATCACTATACGTAATACACGTAATAAAAAGTCACCACACTCAGTTACACATTTTCTCTGTCCTGATGAGCACTTTTAAGACCTAATCTCTTAGCAACTTTCAAATATTCAACAAGTATTGGTACCCATGGTCACCATGCTGTACGTCACATCCCTTAGGACTTACTTATTTTATAATTAGAAGTTTGTACCTTTTGACCACCTTTCCCCGTTTCACTCCCCTCCCCCCGTCAACTACCAATCTGTCCTCTGTTCCTACGGGTTGGGTTTTTTTTAAATTGTATTTTAGATTCCATATATAAGTGAAAGGAGGATTATTTGTTTTTCTCTTCACTTAGCATAATACTCTCAAGGTCCATCCATGGTGTTGCAAATGGCAGGATTTCCTTCTTTTTCATGGCCAAGTAGTATTCCTATGTGCGTGTGTGTATGTGTGTGTGTGTGTTACATTTTCTTTATCCATTCATCCATCAGTGGGCACTTAGGTTGCTTCCATGTCTTGGCTGTTGTAAATAACATTGCAATGAACATGGCAGGGGTTGGGGGTGCAGGTATCTTTTCAAATTAGTGTTTTCATTTCCTTTGGATAAATACCCAGAAGTGAAATTGCTGGATCTTATGGTAGTTCTTTTTTTTTTTTCTTAGAGTGGGGGTGGCGGGGCAGAGGGAGAGGGAGAGAGATAATCTTAAGCAGACTCCACACCCAGGCAGAGCCCAACTCGGGACTCGATCTCACGACCCTGAGATCATGACCTGAGCCAAAACCAAGAGTCGGATGCTTAACTGACTGAGCCCCCCAGGCGCCCCATGGTAGTTCTATTTTTAATTCAAGATCCTTAACTTAATCACATCTAAGGGCCTTTTTCCAAATAAGGTCACATTTCCTCAAGCCAGGATTCGGACCTGCTATTGCCGGGGGCCGCCATTTAGCCTGTTACAGGGAGTCGAGCCAACTGAGGTCTAGAACAATTGTAGACTCTGCCCTAGACCACAGTCAACAGGGTTCCCTCAGCCCAGCCTCCCTGGGGAGGAAGAGGCTGTAGAAGGAGAATAAGGAAAGAGATGCCCACGAGGGGAGGGAGGAGAGCACATGGGACAGAATGACCCTTGAGACATGTCCCAGCCAAGCAAACTTCAGGGAGACTGTGGGGCCCGCTAGTACCCTCGCCAACAGCCGGCACCAGGACCGAGCCCCGAGGCTCAAAGTTGGCTGCTGGCACATTGCCACCATAAGTTCTATTTATAACATGGCTCCTCCCAGGTGTTCCTGGAGCTGGTCTGGATTAACCCTCCAGAGCCCGGGGAGCAGAGTGGGGAGCAGAGAAAGAAGAGGAGCCCCTCAGCAGATGGAGCAACTGAGGCAAGGAAGCCTCTACGATGTCTTCAGTATGGAGAGATGCAGGAGGGTTGAGGTGACATGGGCAGGGGCTTTCTCTTGGCTCCAGCCCGGGTGTTCCACCAGCTAGCTGTGTGACCTTGGGCAAGTCACAGCACCCAGGACTCAGTTTCCCATCTGTAAAATGGAGCTCCTACCATCCCCCTGGAGGGCTGGTGTGAGCCTTCGAGGAGAGGCAGGTGTGCAGGTCCTGGCCCAGCGCTGGCGCTCGGGATGTGTGTGTGCGGACTCTGAAGGTTGTGGAGCTGAAGGGGGCGCTAAGGCCGACTGGGGTGGTGGGGTGGGCTGGGACAGAACACAGAGGTGGCCTTCGGGAAACTTGAAAGGGCAGCCACCTTTGGCTCCCTGGCCCAGAGACTCTCAGGGCACATTAGCGCATTCCCTTTCCGGGCTCGCCAGCAGAGACCTCCCAAGGGCACAGGGGACATAACAGGCAGCCGGGGGGACACCGCTGGCAGAACCAGTCTGCAGAGTGGACGGAGAGTAGGAGAGGGAGCCCCAAACCTGCCTGTACTCTATCGGGACAACTCCTTCTCTGGGAAGTGGTCTTTTATCTCCAGCTCCCACACACTGAGAGGGGTTCCCTTTATTTAACATCCCTGGTGGGCTGCAGGCACCCCGACAGTCTACACGCTGGCCCTTTGGAAACGTATGTTTACATATAAGGGTGGCCTGTGTCTCTCATCTGACTGGCTGGGGCCATGTCCTCTCCATCGGACTGGGGGGGTCCCAAAGAGTAGATCCTTCCCCATTCACTGATTTGTTCAACCGGCCCTTGCTGAAAATCTACTGGGCTCGGTGCTGGGCAGAAGCCAAGATGGACCTGAAATGCACCTCTGCTTTCCGGGTCTCCAGGTCAGCCACCCCAAAATACATCATCATCATCGCAATAACTCTTACGCAGCACCCACTTTATGGTAGGCCCTGTTTAAGCTCTTTACATATGAGGGGAGTGCTATTGACTTCCCAAATTATAAATCAGGAGACAAAGGCACAAAGGTTTAGGTGATTTGGATATCACCCGATGTGTGAGTGGGGGACCTAGCCTAGCTCCAGAGTTGGTGATCAAAGGAGTGAGCGCATGGCCTGGCCTGAAACTGCAAGTCTCAAGTGCAGGTACGGAGGCAAGGGGGAGAGGTGAGGCCCGAGGGGGCAGAGTCCACATCCCAGAGGAGCACTGTGTCTGCCATGGGAAGGACCTCAAGTTCCTGTCCTACAGGACCTGGGGTGAGGGAGGGGCAGGAGTTGGGCAGGGGCGTGGTCGGGTTTAGAGACCCTCTGACTGCACAGAGGAGGGGGCTGGGTCCCAGAGCGGCGGGGTGTTGTAGAGACAGGAGAAGAGGTTGTGGAGAAGGGATGGGTACGGGAGATGGCAGGGAGCAGGCAGGCAGCCTATTGGAGCAAAGCCCCTGTCCTTCTCCCTTGTCCCTTCTGGAAGAGAGGGTACCTACTCTGGGCATGGTGGGGGCCAGTCTTCCCAGTCCTACTCTTGAGCATTCAAAAGGATGTAGCGTTCACGGCCAGGTCGGTGCCCCGCCCCCCACCATCCACCTGCTCACCTCAATGCACAATTCATCTCCCTGACCTACATTCTCCACTCATGCTCCTCACAAAGGCAGGGCAGGCAGAGGGCTGCTCCCCGGGGCGTGGGGGCAGGGGATGGGCAATGTAGGGAAATGGATGTGGGGAGAGGAGAAAAGGTGGGAAGGAAGCGTGGAGGGGAGGAAGAAGGCAAGGAGAGAGAAGAGCCTCTGTTGAGGAGCAGCTGGGGCTGTAGGAATTCCTGGTGCAGGGGAACTGACCTGGCTCTGGGGCCTCAGGGCCAGCCCCACTCCACCACCGCCTCTGTGTGACTTTGAACAAGTCACCTGAAGAACACACCAGGGGGGCCTCAGTGTTGTCATCCGGAAAGTGGCCATCAGGCTGGACCAGGCTGATTCCAAGGCCACAGCCCTCCAGGACCAGGTGCCCTCACCTTCCTGCGAGACCTGGCTCTCGGGAGACCCGCCTCCCCGGTGCAGGGGGACCAAAGGCCGCCTCGCCGGTGGCCAGCAGGTGGGAACAGGCTGCAGGCAGCCCGGATGAATGATTGAGAGAAGGCGTTCAGTAAAGCAAATGGCTTCCAGCCTCGGGTGACCTTCCTCTTCCATGTGAAGGCGCCCACCCCTTCCCTGTATGCCAGGCGGGCTCCGAAAGGCCCACCCCTCCCAGGGAGCGGAGCCCCTCTGCCGCCGCCTGTTCCAGAAGAGCTCGAGGTGCCTTTTACACCCGTCTTCTGTGCGTCTCTGATTGCCCCACGGTCCTAGGAGCCGAGAGAGAAAGTTTCACCCCGGGGCCCTGCTTCCTTGAGTCTTAGCAGAAATTCCCCAGAGCTGGTGTGCAGTGGACTGAACTGTGTGCCCCCCTGTGACCAATTCATTTGCCAAAGCCCTACCCCCCAAGCTGGTATCTGTAGAGGCGGCCCCTGGGAGGTGAGCAGAGCTCATGGGTCATGAAGCTGGGTCCCCCATGATGGGATCAGTGCCCTTTGGAGAAGAGATGCCAGAGAGCTGGCTCTCGCTTCACAAAACTAAGCCACCAGAGGACGCAGAGAGAAGCCAGAGGGGACCCTCGCCGGGGACCCCATCAGTGGCACTCTGCTCTGACCAGTCTCCAGAGCTGCAAGGAACAAACGTCTGTGGTCTCAGCCCCCCAGTCGTGGTATTTTGTGACCAAATTGAACGTGCCCACAAACAGGCCCGGGTCTCCTCTCCAAGTCCCTCCATATCAAACCCCCTGCTGCTCCTGGACAGGCTGGGCCGAGGCGAGGCAGCCCCCCAGATGCCCTCACATGCTGTTCCCTGGCCCCTCTGCCCCAGTGATGACCTCGCACCTCAAGACGACCACCCGGCTACCACCTCCTCCCCAGGCTTCTCCTGACCTCCGCCCACTCAGCAGCCCTTGGCCCCCATGAGCCGGCATCCTCCCAGATGCATATAGGGGTGAGGGCCTGGTGTCACCAGTCCTCATTAGAACCCGGTAACCTCGGGGGCCTCAGGGGCCTCAGGGGCCAGGGACAGTGCCCATCTCACTGGGTTCTTGTGAGGATGACATTACCTAATATACAAAGTGCTGGCACATGCTTGGCTTTTTTATTATTAGTTATTATTGTTAATCTTTAAAGCCCCATGGTTCCTGATTACGGAGGTGAATCATTACCCCCATTATATGGCTGAGAGAGTGAGACTGGGGGAAGGGCAGGGGACAGGGGACAGGGGACTGTTGGCAGTCCCTCAGCCAGCCACCAGCAGAGCAGGGTCCGGTGCCAGCGTCCAGACTGTGTCCCCAGCTCCTCGTGCCCCCAACCATGGGAGGAGACCCCGAGGCCCGGACAGGAGCAGGACCTTGCCCGGCGTGGAACTGAGATCAGAGAGCAGCCCACGGAGGCCACGCAGGCGTGCGTTCGGGAGGTGACTTCATTCACCCCTGGGTCCCTCCCCCAAGAGCAGCCCTCACCCTGCGACAGGTGACTGAGTGGGAGGTGATAAACACATCCCCTGACTTCCGTGAACTCCCATCCAATTTGCTGTTCCCGGGCTTGTGCCAAGAGTGTTTGTGTTAATAAACCAAATGGACTCTCCAGAGTCCACCGAGAGTGACTGATGGTGGAGGCAGCCAGGCGCCAGCCCGAGGGGGGAGGAGGTGTGGGGCATAGACTTCCAGTCGAAACCTTCTGGGGTTTCCCAGCCCCAGGGACCCTCGGGGGTCATCTCTCCCAACACCCTCGATGCACAGGTGAGGAAGCTGAGGCAGGGGCGTTGGTGGGACTAAAATCCAGGATTACCAGGTCCTGGACTGGATGGGGTCAGAGCTGGGGTCTGGGGTAGGGGGTGGTGTTTTGATGAACCTGAGACCACAAGGCAGGGAAACAGAGCAGAAAGGAGGGTCACAGTGGGGAACGGACACTTGGGGCTCAAGCACTGATCAGGAGAGGGGGTTGGGTGGAGCGGTGGAGACCGACCACAAAGCGAACCCTAAAACAGAACTGTTAATCCCACTTCAGGGGGGATTTGACTCGTCCTCCAAAACGACCTTTCCCAGAGGAATCCCTGGAGGGACTGTCGATCCGAGGGGTCCCCTCTTACTGAGACCCTCCCCTCAGAGCCCCCTTCACTGAGCGCTTCATTCTTTTCTGGAATTTGTCCCTCACCTCCAGGACCAAGTGACAGGGCTCCAGTGACAGCCCAGGGGAAATCTTGGCCCACACCCCACAATTGTTAGCACCTCCCTAGGCCAGATCTGGAGCCACCCCACCCTTTCCACACCCACTTCACTGCCCAGCTCTGGGGCCTACACCTCCGGGCCTTGCCCAGGCTTCCCTCTGAGCACATCCGAGTTCACAGACTCTAGGTGATAAGCCTCAGGGGAGGATGGAGAATCAAGACATTCCCCCAGTCCCTCCTGCTTCTACCATCAGAGGGTCAAAGGGCAGGCAGTGACCCCCAGCTGCCCTGGCGAGGTGGCTGGAGGGGGCCCAGCGTGGATAATCCACGGGCCCCGGGTTACCTATGGAGAAGCAGGTGGTAACACTCAAGTGTGGCCCTATCTGGGTCCTTCCTGGGAAACCCTGTGGCCTCAGGGTCCCCTTCCAGCCGGGGAAGATGGGTTCCTGACCTTTCAGGTCACCACGACCCTCCGACTGACCCGGGCTCAGCCCCCACGGAACCCTGCCTGCTGCGGAGTGGGAGGGAGAGCAGTCGGGAAGGGCCTGCCCACCCCCGGCCTCCCCACCCCCTCTCCAGCTTCAGTCAGCCCCACTCAGCTTTCATCTCTTTCCCGTGGAGAGTTTCCATGTAAGATTTTGTTTGAACAAAGCTTCCCTCCACTACAAACACTTTATAAACCTGTGATCCAGCCCGCCACCCCGCTGGCAGCCAGCAGAGGTTTGCAGTCCAGCAGCCTTGGGCTACAGCCTATTTATAGCACTCACGAGCTGCGGGGGTCTGCTCCCCCGTCTGAGCCCCAGTTTCTCTGTCTGTAAAATGGAGAACTTTCCTTGCTCGAAGACTCTGAAACAAAGTAAGGAAGGTGCCTGGCGCACAGTAGGCTTCCAGAGACAGTCATGAAATTCTTTTCAGTTACAAAGGAGGAAGCTGAGGACGTGTTGGGGTATCTGGGGTATCGGCGTCTGTCTGCAAGGTCACACAAGGTCGGCGGTGCCACCCCTGTCCTAGGACCGGATGCCCGCAGCCAGGGCTCCCCGCTGCCCGGCTCGCCCCCAGCTGCTGCCTGCACGGCCCACACTTGCGCCGCCTCGGAGATGCTCAGGGGTCTTGACAAAGTGTGAGCGCTAACCGGGCCCGACAGGCCTTCTAGAACAGCGTCTGTATCGGGGAGGACAGGAGGCAGGATATGGCCAATAAGCCTGCACATTGTTCATAGAGCCCATCTCTGCTGTTACTGCTGCTATTTAGCATTTAGATAACACTCTATATTTCCACAGGGTTTGCTGCCTGGGCCTGCGGTAACCAGCCGGGGGGGCGAGGCGCCGGCTCCCAGCAAGGGGGAGAACTGGCTGGAAACAGCCCGTCTCCCCTGAGCCTCCCTCAAGCTCCTCCATTCATGCATGCATTCATTTAACACACAGGAGCAAAGCTTCTAGAACCTTCCATGTCCTGCACTGGGCACATGACAGACCCAACCCCTGCCCTCCAGGAGGGCACGGTCTAGAGAGGGAGACACCCAGCCTGGAAAACATGGCTTAGGACCCACTGTCTCTGGGAAGGTTCCAGTCCCCCACACCATTAAGACAGACACACACAAGTGTACACAGACCTGGGACCACGCCCTCAGCACTTTGGGGTAGTCAGAGGGCAAAGCCATCGCCAATTGTATTCAACTCTTACTTGAGGCTATTGACAGATAGCTCCTCTAGCAGAGCGAGCAGATTCTGTTGAGGCATCCAGACCCTCTCTGCACCCCCCCACCCCGAGGGGCCTCTGTGTGCTCCCCTCCCACCTGCTGATAAAGTGGTGGGTGCCCATGGAGTTTGTGGAAGGCAGGATCATCTGGCATCGCCAGACTTCTCCTGAGGAGCAGGCTACAGGTCTAGTCTCTGACCAAGGCTAAGGGTCAGCCAGGGTTAGGGTCAATCGAATGGGGGATGTCCATTAAAATAGAAGCTCCATGAGGGTCAAGACGTCATCTGTCTCGGTCACCACCGTAATCCCTAATGCACTGAACAAAGCAGACATTGAATGAATGAAGGAATGAAAGAATGAGCATAATCAAGGCTCCTTGTGTAGCTGGGGCCCTGGCTTAGGGAGAGCTTCGGTCCCAGAATAAGTCAGGCTGAGAAGTGTTGGAGGCTTTCTGTAGCAAAAGCACTGGGCCGGGGAACCAAACAGAAACCAAAGTGGACTTGGCGACTGAGCCACCATCCTGCTTTCCCCAGTTCCGGCTCCCACACCAGCTCCCAAACTCACTGACACCTCCAGCCGCTGAAGCCCCACTACGGGCCAATACCCATTCCTCTGGGTCTCTGGCCGTTCTAAGCCTTCCCCCACCCACCATCACCCCCCCTCATATACACAAGAGCCGGTACCATCAGGGGTCCCTGACTATCCCTTGTCCCAGCTGATCCAATTATGCTATGTGGTCAGTACTTCCCCATCATTGTAAGAACAAGGCCAGATTCCTTGTTGTCTCATTCGATGCCCTGCTTACCTCTCCAGCCCATGCCTTACCACCCCAGCCCCAGCCCAGGCTTCACGCTTCAGCAACAGTGAACACACTGCTATTTCATGCCTCCAAGCCACTGCATGGGTGGTTTCCCCTCCATGAAATCAATGCCTTTCACTTTCTTAAAAATATGGCAAACGACTGATTTTTTAAAACAAGCATTTTCTTGAAGAGTTGACCACTTCAGCCTCATGTTCCTCATAACTGCTCTTGTCACACAAAGTATGGCAATTACCAATTACATTTTTTTGTCTCCCGCCTTCCTTTTTAAATCTCCATAACACCAGCACCAAATCCCAGGCCTAGAACTACATCACCATCATCACCACTACCACCACTACCACCACCATCACTGCTACCACCACCACCATCTCCATCCTCACCACCACCACCACCATCATCTCCATCATCATGACCATCACCACCATCAGCACCATCACCACCATCACCATTACTACCATCATCTCCATCCTCACCACCACCATCACCACCAACACCACCATCATTACCACCACCAACACCATCACCACTACCAACACCATCACCACCATCACCTTCATCCTCACAACCATCATCACCCCCACTCCCACCATCACCACCATCACCTCTATCCTTACCACCATGACCACGAACACCATCACAACCATCATCTCCATCCTCACCACCACCACCACCAACACCATCACCACCATCACCACTACCAACACCATCACCACCATCATCATCTCCATCATCATGACCATCACCATCACCACCATCACCACTATCACCATCACCACCATCACCACCATCATCATCTCCATCATCACGACCACCACCACCATCACCATCACCACCACCCTCACCACCATCACCACCATCCTCACCAGCATCACCACCAGCATCACCACCACCATTCCTACCATCACTGTTGATACAGCTAACATTCATTAAGCACTTACTATGTGCCAGGCAGTGTGCTAAGATATTCACATGATTTTGTCTGCTAATCCTCATTACATCCCCAATGAAGAGGAGGGTGCTCCATCATCATCTCCATTGTATGAGTGAAGAGACTGAGGCTCAGAGAGATTCAGTAACTTGCTCAAAGACTCAAATTCAAGCTGTTTCCTCCTTATCCAGACCAGGGAAAGAGCCTGGTGCCTGAATAATCCAAAATTCCTCATAACACATTCATTCTGTTTGATGTTAGAATGTCTTGAGAGGTCAACCATTCAGACGGCCACTAATTTCTGTAGACTCAGTACAGCCTGGGGCACCACATTCCAGGATGTAAACCTTTGGGACAGGGCTCTGAGTTGCCATCTGCCCCCTCTCCCCACCCCCTCCTCTGTGCTCAGGGGCAGCACCAGGCTCGTTGGCCTGCAGAACCACTTATGAGGGGCCCACATCCATCTCTGCACAGCTGTGCCACCAGGCACTCAGTCCCGGAAGGGTCAGTTCCAGGCAGGAGCCAGCTCCTTGGGCAGCGTGATGGATGCTCGTGGGAAAAGAAAGTCTCCCAGTCAGCCAGCCAGCCAGCATGTTCTCCTTCTCTCCTTTGCTCTAGGCTGGAGAGAGATGAGCAGAGTGCTTTCCAGGTGATGTCATCCTCCCGCGCAGCATCCCAACATCCCCCGGCACCGACTTCTCCATATCCACAAGGCTGCTGAGGCCTCCTGCCTGCCCATGACCCTACCCACAGCCCAGCTCAAATGCCAGGAGTCTTCTTCATTCCAGGATTCTCCAAGCCTGGGCAACAGGAGAGGGGCTCTGCCAACAGCTCTCATGTTTCACAATAACATCAAAGCTCCCTTCACTCAGAAAGCACTCTACAGTCTAAGACTTACCACGAAGTACATTTTCTCAAGAATCTTGAGGGCGGGTGGGGTCGCCGTGCTCCACCCCCTTCCCAGAATCAGATTATATTACAGAAGCATCGGGGTAAAGTTTAGGTTCCCTGGCCCTTGCACAGTAGGGATGAGGCAGATAATAAAAGTCGAAGCCAATATTAACTAAGCTCCTGCTCTGACCCAGACACTGTTCCAAGTACTTCACAGGTACTAAATCATTTCATTCACACTCAGACCTAAGAACGAAGATCTCTTCTAGTCTCCATCTTACAGATGAGAAAACAGGCTGAGAGAAGCTAAGTCACTTGCTACAGGTCTCCCAGCTAGAAGGTGGCAGTTCCAGGATTACTTTTATATACCCGCTGGAGGAATGTCCTCCCCTGGGGTTCCCGTCTTCTGATTATCCCCCTTCCCCCAGCCCTTGGATCCCTGAGTCTGGGATGGCACTGAGCATGTGCAGATACAATCCACCCTCCTTGGCACCCTGCCTGCAGAGGGCACCCCCGGGGTGGGGGCGTTCTGTAAAGGAGTAGGACCAGAGTTGCCTGTTCTGTCCAGCTCTGCGATGCTCTGCTAGTGAGCTGAGCAGGAGGAAGGGGGCTGAAAATCAAGCCACATCCTCCACATGGCTTCCTCAGGCTCAGGATGACATCTGACCTCCTTCTGTCTGACTCAGGCATCTGTTTCTCAATTGGTTCCAAACTTGGACACAGAGTGAGGTGTTATTTGCTGTCTTCCTGTAAGCCCCAGTACTTATAAACACATAAATAAGCAAATAGATTGTGCACGCCCCTGTTGGAATTCATCACCTTCTAAATATATCCCCTTCTAAACATAAACATCGCCATTCTACATTCACCTCGCATTTCATCTAATAATAGAAATAATAGTAATCAGAAAAATCGCAGCTATGTGTGGTGTCTGCAGAACACCAGGTGCGGTGGCATTATTACTACACTTAATTTCAGAATTCTTACATGAGTAGACCCTATTTGGCCCCATTTTTGTAAATGAGGAATTTCAGCTCCAACAAGGTAAGTGGCTGTCCCAAGGGCACGCGGCTGGCACACGATGGATTAGAATCTGTACCCTGTTCAATGGTACCTCCCCTAAGTTTATGTCTACCCAGAACCTCAGGATGAGGTCTTATTTGTTAATAGGGTCGGTGCAGGTGTAATTAGTTAAGATAAGATCGTACTGGACTGGGGTGGGTCTCCTTGGTTCCTCCAAGGAGACAGAGACTTGCAGAGACAGAGAGACACAGAGGAGCACCGGGGGAGGAAGGCCATGTGACCACAGGGGCTGGGGTTGGCGTGAGGTACCTACGAGCCGGTGAAGGCCGAGGATTGCCGGCAACCCCCAGCATCTCAGACAAGGAGGACAGGAATCTTCCAGACAAGGAGGGATTTTCCTCTGGAGCCTTAACGGGGAGCCTGGCTCCACCATCACCTTGACTTTGGACTTCTAAACTCTGGAACCGTGAGAGAATAAATTTCTGTTGTTTTAAGCCATCCGGTTCATGGTACTTCATTACAGCGGCCCCAGGAACCTAATCTGGAGTCCTAGAGTCATTATTCTGATCCCTCTCCCAAGCAAACCCCTTCTCATAGTCAAGGTCACACAAGTGTTTACCGAGAGCCAGCAGGTGCCCGGGGACCGAGGACACAGAGAAGATACAGCTCACACACAGACAATGACAACAGAGTTGTCCCTTGTCCTCCTTGCTTTGACATCTGGGGGGGTACCGGAGGAGGTGGGGGCTGTGTGGATGAACCTTGCTTTTGAATGTTGGTGCCATCACTTCTGGTGTGTGCTCAACGGCAGGGCGTAGCCCACCTCTCTGAAACCTGGTTTCTTCATCTGTAAGATGGGGGGTACTTATACCCACCTGCCTCCTTCAAAGTAGGTAAAGGATACGGAAACACTTTGGAGACCATGCCTGGCTGCACGAAGGGCAGTGCTTTTGTTGGGATTGAGGGAGGGCAGGTGGATGCGTACCTGAGCCCACCCACGTGTAATTACACTTTTGAAATGCAAGATGAACTCCCAGTGGTTAGTAAATAGCACTTGGTCAATGTCATTTGCACCTGTCTGCGGGTGGAAATATTTCCTACTCAATTCCAAAGAGAAAGAAAGAGCCCGTGGTGATGGAAGACAACAGGCAGTGAGGCTCTGCACTGGATCTGTGTCTCCGGGCCCTGCTTCCTCAGGGAGCGCAGTCATCCTCAAAGGGCGTCTTGAATTGCAAACAGCCTGAGCCACAAAGGGAAGAGAAGGCCCGAGGGAAGAAGGCACATTTGGATCAGTCCCCAAGCCCGGCCGCTGCCAGCTGGCCAATTTCGGTTCCTCCTGCCTCAGCTGCCATCGTCAGCCATGCCAGGGACTGTGCAATAATCCCGAGATCTGTCAGAGCTCGTGCAGGATAGCTGCCAGTCAAGCAGAGGGAAAAAGAGACCCCGAAGATCAAACAAGACACCTTTGAAACCCGCTCTGTGTGGGGAAAGCCTTGCAGCGCAGGCACCAGAGTGAGAGCCTGCGGGCTGCCTCAAGGCGGGAGGGGGTAGAGAACAGGGGTGCTGCGGGTAGAGAACAGGGGGTGCAGCCTACAGAGAGGGCTTGGCAGCTCCTGGCACCACCAATCCAGGTCTCAGCAGAGCATCGCACTTCGGAGCCTCTGGACCATACTGGGCAGCCCAGGCTCCGGAGCTCGGAGAAGCTGGTGGAGGCCGCGCTGCCGGCTCTGCTTGGAACCTGGTCGGGGCCTCCCTCGGGGAAGTGTGACTTCATTCCTGAATCACAGTCCAGGGGAAAGATGGACATGGTTGGCTCGGCGCCGCAGGGGACTCATGAAAACTTCCCCCCAACCAGGCCTGGCCAAAATCCACTGGGGTGATTCAATCCGATTCAACCACTATTTATTAAATAAACAGACAGTTGAACATAGAGGCTAAGAGCAGGGACTCTGGAGCCAGGCAGACTGGGTTTGAGCTCTAGTTCTAACGCTTGGCCCATCACTTAGCCTCTCTGAGCTCAGTTTTCTCATCTGCAAAATAGGGATAACAAGAGCACTTACTTCATAGGATGAGCCCGAAATGAGCTAATACTTGTAAAGCACTTAGAATCATTTCAGGCATACCATAAGCGCCAAATCAGGGCTGCACCAAGGGACTGGTAAATGAAGTGGCATGGAGCAATGGGAGAAACAGACAGCCTGTACCTCCACGGGTTCCCCAAAAATCAGACAGCTGAGGCTGGAGAGAGGCAGCGCTTGGTGTCCGGTGGCATGGCTCAGCTCTCAAGGTGGGATCTGAACCCACAGAGCCCTAGTCCAGAGCCCCCGCCCCTAAACCCTGAGTAACAGAGAACCCTCTTCTGTTCGGATTGCCCCTCCCCCAACCCGGCCGCGGGGCCCACGGAAGACACAAACACTGAATGAATCACAGTGCCATGCATGTGAATTGTCATCCTTTCTCTTCCTCTTTATGTGACCTTGGGCGTGTGACACAGTCTGTCTTAAGTGTCACTTTCTTTGTGCGTAAAAATGTGTGTCCGAATATCCAATTCACAGGGATGCTGGTGAGAACCACATGGGAGCCCCGATGCAAACGCGCCCAGTGGGGTGTCCGACAGTTAGCCCATGTTAAATAAATGTCATCTTGATTTTGTTTCATGTCCTTGACTCTGCACTCAGTTCTGCCCAAGGACCCATGGGGAACACAAGAAAAGAGAAAATATATTCTTGTCCTGAAGGACTTTACACAAGATGGAAGAGGACGAAACTGTTCATTTAAAGGACAGACTACAATTAGGTGCCGAAGAAGAAATCACCTGGGAGTTCAGAGAGCTCTGCGTGGACCAGGGGCAGTCTGGAGGGCCTCTGGGAGGAGGTGTTTGAAAGAGCCATCCACCTCATTATCTGCCACACGAAGCGCCTCACGGACCGCGTCCCCATTAGGCGAGGCTAGACCAGCGACGCAGGCAAGGACATGAAAACACTGCCTCTCAGGGGGAGAGAGGGGCTCTGATGAATTCCTTCTGATCAAAGGGTCCGGGATGGCAGGAACCAACCAGTGTGCTGGCAGCGGGCGAGACCGAGCAAGTGATGTTCAAAACCGCACGCTTTGGGCCCAGACATTGATGTCCTTCCAGAAAGTGCCCTGCGTGGATGTGAGGAAGAACAAAAGGATGGAGGAGATAGAACATGCTCAGCTGGGAGAGTCAACCCAGAGCCCAAACAAGCCACTTCCACGATGTCCTAGCTGGGAGGAACTTGAGCATCGCCAAGTCACAGATGTCAAGGCTGGGCAGCTTTCCAGGCCATTCCATCCCAAGAACCCCTCCACAGCACCCCCATGTCCAGCACTCTTATAGACCTGGAAGGACACTGAAGCCCAGGTTAGTGGTGATGGGCAAATGTGCAGCACCCCATCCCCATCCCCAATGTCAGCCCATGTGCAATGGACTCCAGGGATGAACGTGCACTGGGCCGACCGGTTCAAGCCCTGCAACCCCCTGAACACAGTAATTCATTCTGGGATAACCTCACAAACTTAAGCAATGAGATACAAAGTCTGAGACTTTGTTCATACTCTTAGGAGGGCAGCACACAGTCTTTCATGCTTGAACCTGGGAAGAGGAGCTTTTGACTTGCTGGCAACCATATTGCCATCCCATGGAGCCAACAGAGAAGACAGAGAAGAGAGCTGGAGGAGGTCCTGGGGGCATCTGCAGTAGCTGCCATAACAAATAAACCCCAAATCTCAGCAGCTTGGGCCAATAAAAATTTATTTCTCATTCATATAACAGCCTGACCTGGGTCTTTCAGATGATCTGGGATCCAGGATCCTTCTACCTCGTGCCGCACCCTCCCCTAGTGCCTTGGAGTTCTCCGCACTCAGTCCTTGCGGGGAGATAGGGTGGTGGAAGCATATCTGTTTCTTAAGCCCCTTGGTCTAGAAGCCATGCATACCACTTCCACCCTCTTCCATTGGTGGTGACCGGCACATGGCCGTGCCTGAGTGCAAGGGAGGCTGGGAAATGTAGTTCATGCCTGGCCTGCTTCTCGGCCACAATTCTGCACTAAGAAAGAAGGAGCCTGAACCTTCAGTGACCAACGAGCCACCTCCATCTCCACAACACTGAGCACTCAACTCAAGCAGCTCCTGAAGCCTGATCTGCCCTTGATCTTTTTCACTTAAATAAACTATTAAATTTTCTATTTCTGCCTGAGCCAGTTTGGGCCGGGTTTTCTGCCATTAGCGCCCAGAGTCGTGACTGTTTGATAGAGTCCTGCAGCCCATTTGTGCAGATCAGCATAAAACCCAGTCTTCCTTTCCCCAGTTCGGTGCCTGTCCCATGATACCCCAAAACCTCCCCTCCCCAAAGCTCCATGGTCTAGTCCACATCCCATGGAATCAGTTAATAATACAGTAATGCCCAAGGAAGAAGGGGGCTGGTCCACCTGGAGAGCAGAGACCAGAGGCTGTCCCTCATGCTCTCCACTATGTTCCCACCTGGGAGAGGCACATAAGAGAAGAACCAATGGACTTTTTTTTTTTTTTTTTTTTAGTGAACTGTTTAGGTCACTGTTCAGTTAGCCCAAGAGAAATATTAGAGGTGATCAGCTTAAGGACAAAACTCCAGAAAGAACACCAGGAAGTTTCTCCCACTCTGTATATTATCAGCATCCAGGCCAGGGCTGAACATGATGGTACTAATATATGTCCACAAATTCTTTAACATCCCTCCCTTCTATAGACCCTGAGTGTGGGCTCTACCTAACATCATATTTCTAATGTGCAGAGTAAGGAGGAAATGACAGACCGTGACCTCCAAGGGGAGGTTATAAAAGGCATTGTGGTTTCCCTCTTTCTCCCCTTTGGATCACTTGCTCTGGGGGAAGCCAGGTGCCATGTGGGGAACAAACCCAAGCAGCCCTATGAAGAGACCCATGTGATGAGGTCCTGGGTCCTCCTGCCAATAGCCACATGAGTGAACCTTCTTAGAAGCAGACCCCCAATCCAAGCCAAGCCATCAGATGACTACAGCGCTGTCCAACATCTTGACTGCAACTTCATGACAGACTCTGAGCCAGGACCACCCAGCCACACTGTTCCTGAATTCCGGACCCACAGAAACCGAAATAATGAATGTCTATTGTTTCAAGTCACTAAGTTTCAGGGCCATTTGTTAGAGAGGAGCAGACGCCTAGTGCAGCAGAGTCAGGGGATAGTTGAAGGAAGGTTTCCTGCCTTGATGACACTTAGGAGCCCGCGGACACGTTGACTGAGCCTAGGTAACTGCCGTGAAGTAGGGACTTGCAGAAATGCGAGCCCACCTAACATAGTCACGCCCCTCATCAAAACAGAAGCCAACGAGTCAGTAAATCATCAGTAACGAGGTCAAACTAAAATACAATAGATGCGTTTGCTGTCATTAGACAAAGGGTAAGTTATATAAGCTGAACCATGTGAAATAGCCAATAGACAGCCATTTTTGATGTACCTAATGATGACTCCATGTGGCTGAACATGACCCTTCACTCTCTGAGCTTCAGTTTCCCTTTTTATGAAATAAGAGTAATGACCCTCATGGTGAGGACTAAGCTGGTAACCAAACTGGCCACCTCAGAGCACACAGGACAGCCCGTGAACGCTGCGTGACTTGCCAACACCACAGAAATAAAGCTGGTGGGACCTAGAGAACAAAAGCGAGTAGTTGCCATCCGTCAGAAACTTGAGATCTGCCCTTGGGTCTCCTAGAGTGAGAGAGAATGGAGACCTGAATGAAGATCCCCACCTCTGTCTTCCCACCTGTGTAATGGAGATGACACCCCCATGGTGTGCTTGCCCTGACCTTCGGGCCCATCTCTGGTCCTTGGGAGGAGGGAGCCAAAAAGGGCAGGAGGCTGTGTCCATGCAGCCTGCCCTCCATCCCAGCCAGAGGGAGGAAGCAAGGAGGGAGCAAGGGCCCTCATTGCTGAGGCAGGCCTCATCCCAGAGGCCAGATTTAGCTGGATTGTTCCAGCAAATGGCTCAATTCCCTCTGGTTTTTGTAGTACAAACAATCCCAGACAAGCCTTAGAGGGTGGGAAAAAAAGAGTAATTTGTGTGGCATAAAACGTGAAGCATTGAGCATGGCATTGCAAGGCATTTGCATTTCTAAACAAGAAACCCTGCCGCTGAGTGTGGCTGTCACTTAGTTATCTTGTTAACTCCTTCCCGGCCCAGGCAGGGGAAACAGCAGCCTCCCAGCATGCCCCCCTCCCCGAGAGCCCAGGATTTGGAAGGAGAGGCAGAGGGGCACCATGAAGACCAAAGTTCAAGTCCAGCATTGTCACTAAGTCTGGAGGTGTCCTTCTGTGGTCTCCTCTTTGGCCCTTAGTTACCCTTCATTTTTGTAAAACAAGGGTATTGGACCAGATGAACCCTAATGGCCTTTAGAAGTGACAGTCCATGCTTATAAAATCTGGGAGTCAGGAGACCTGGACTCGAATTGTGGTCCTGGCATTAATTGACCAAGTGACTTTGAGCTCAGTGCTGGAAGGGATTCCTGGTATGAACTGGTTCAGCCCCCAGCTCCTTTAAACACCTTCCCAGCATCCCTGAAAGACGACCGTCTAACTTCCGTGCCAATACCTCCAAAGGCGAGGCACTCACCTGCCCTAATGGAGAGCAGGACACCAATTCTGTTGCCAGAGAGCTCCGTAAGTTACAGAGTCAGTGCTTAGACTTGAGTTCAGGTCAACTTTCATGAAACCTCTGCCCCAAGGGAGTCCTAGGAAAGTCGAGTGGGCAACTGCACGTGTTTGCAACCAGGTAGCTCTCTGTTCCAACCCCAGCCAGGTGATCTGAAGGGACTTGATCCATCTGTGTCTTGGTTTCCTCTTCTATAAAATGGAGATGATAATTCAACCCACGTCTTTGGGTTGTTGGGAGGATTAATCAAGCTTGGCACTTAGCATGACGTTGGCCATGTTGCTCGATGAAGCTACCTAGAGCAGTGACAATCATATGTCAGTCACCCTTTTCACCAGGCTGGCACACAGAGCACAGGATGCTCACAAGTGTGAAGCACAGCTCCGACCTTCTGCTCAGCAAAGACTGCATGGAGCTACCGGTGATTCCCCAGGAGTCCACGTGATGTAACTTGGCCCCTTCTGTCCTCTCCCAAAAGCCCATCAGTGCACCGGACTGACTGCTGAACATGCCCATCCAGGGACAGCCTGACATCTACTCTAACTATTTGTTTAAAGACAAATCATTCACATACGTTGGTACATGTGGTAGACTGGACATGATTCACAATCCTTCATGCTCTCCCCCTATTAAAATTGCACATCCACACCCTTTCCCATGTGCTCCTGCAGAACCACCCAGCACACAGAGCAGAGCGCATTTCCTCCCCACGGACTTGGACGTGGCCGTGTGACCTGACTTAGCTGATGGGATGTGGACAGGAACAATATTGTGACGATTCTGGGATGAAGCCTCAATCACGTTGCATGTTTCTACTCACTTCCTGGCACTGAGCCAGGTGAGCCAACCTGGAAGCTGCTGCCCTTGCCCAAGCCCCAGTGAAAATACATGCAAGGCAGACCTGAGCCCAGTGTGCAGTCTGGAGCCCAGCCCACCTAACCTGCGGGTGGAACCAGAGCCAACAGACCAAGCCATCCTGGATCAGCAAGTTCTGTGAGCTTGAGCGGAAATGCTTGTATTTGTAACCCAGCTGAGTTAGCAGATGATTTGTTATACAGCCATATTGTGGCAACAACTGGTACCTTATTTTTTGCCAGCATCAGGTTACTTATGAGATCCCCAACTGAGTAAGACACCCGATGAGTCCAACTACCACCGGTGAAACCGAGGCTTCCAGTCCTTTAGAGCCGCTTACAGGAAGGTCCCAGTGTGATGGGAGAAGACAAAGTCCCCTTGAAAGTACCCAAGTCCACAAGCACACTTGAACTTAGATGACAGCCTGGCTTTCTGTCATCTCCCACTTCTGGTGCACCCCCACCCTGTCCCCGGACCTCAGCTTCCACACTTACATCATCAGAAAGATGAGAGAAGAACCTGAGGGAGTTGATGGGCACCTTGAAGGGTCAGCAGTAAAGGCCTTCTGCAAACCCAGGCCCTCACTACTCCCTGTGAGCATCCATGTCCATTGGATGGCAGTAGGGCTCCAGGATGGCCCCTGTGATCTCGCCTCCTGGGATTCACACCCTTGCGTGGTCCCCTCCCATACTGTGCCAGGGCTGGTCCATGTGACCAAAAGAATTTGGCACAATTGATGGCATGACACTTTCGAGAGTAGGTCATGAAAGACGTGAGCATCCCACCTAGATCCTGGCAGGCCTTCTTGTGGAAATTGACAAACAGATCTCGAAGTTTATATGGAAATGCCAAGCAAGTGGAAAAATGCAAAACAGCTCTGAAAAAGAAAGACAGAGATGACAGACTCACACCACCTGATTCCAAAACTTACCAGGAAGCCACAGTAAACGAGACAGTGTGGTCTCGGCACAAGGATCGACATACAGAGCAACAAAACAGAATTAAGCGTCCAGGAATTAATCCTTAAATTTATGGCCAACTGATTTTCAATGAAGGACGTAAGATGTCAATGGAGGGGGGAAAAAATGATCATTTCACCAATTGGTGCTAGGACAGTTGGATAGCCCCATGGGAAAAAAACCAGCTTGGGCTTTTGACTTACATCATACACAAAAATCAACTCCAAATGGATCATAGATCTAAACGTAAGAACTGAAACTATAAAACTTTCAGAAGAAATTATAGGAGAAAATCTTCATGACTTTGGGTTGGACAGAGAGTTCTCATGTATGACAGTAACAGCATGATCAATAAAAGAAACAAAATTGATAAGCTGGACTTTATTAAAGTTAAAAACTTTCACACTTTAGAAGACCCCACCGAGAGAATAAAAAGACAAACCACAGACTGGGAAGAGATATTTGCAAACCATGGATCTGATAATGGACTCGTAATCAGAATATATAAAGAACTTTTATAACTTTAAACAATAAGATAAAAAGCCCAATAGGCAAAAGATTGGAATAGACATTTCATCAAAGAAGATGTATGAATGGCTAACAAGCCAAAGAGAAGATGCTCAACACAATTAGTCATTAGGGAAATGCAAATGAAGACCACAATGAGAGAGCACTACACATCCACGAGAATGGCTTTCATCAAAAAGACAGATAACACCAAGCTTCCACAAGATGCAAAGCACCTGGAACCCTGACGCACCATTGGTGGGAATTTAAAATGGTAGAGCCACCCTGGAAAACAATTCGGCAGCTTCTTGTAACAGATAAACGTAAATTTATCATGACTCAGCAACACCACTCCTAGGAATCTACCCCAGAGAAAGGAAAACACATCCACACAAAGACACGAACGTCAGTGCTCATGGCTACACAATGATTCATCCCAGGCAAAAACTGGAAACCATCCAGATATCCATCAACTGATGAATGGATAAACAAAATGTGGTATATCCATACAGTAGAATGCTCCTAGGCAAATAAAAAGGAATGGACTCTTGATCTGTGCGACCACATGGATGAACCTCCACAACATTTTGCTAGGAGAGAGACTCCAACTGGAAAACGCTACACATTCTATGATTCCATTTGTAGGAAATGACTGGAAAAGGCAAATGTATAAAAGACAGAAAGCACGATGGTGGTTGCCTGGAGCTGAGAGTAGGAGCCGGGATGAACTGTGAATGGGCACAGGGTAACTTTTGGGGACGATGGAAATGTTCTAACCTGGATTGTAGTGATGATTGCAGAGTCCTGTAAATTTACTCAAACCGCCGGTGGCAGGGAGACAGTGGGGTTTCCATATTAGTGGCTGTCTTGATCATTTGCCGCCTGCTGCCACATCATGAGCCCTCAGAGGGGTCCGTGTCACAAGGAAAGCAGACCTTTCGGACCTGCATTGGAGTGTGGCTTTGTAGAAGCAGGTCCTCCAGCCCCAGGCCCAGACGACATCTCGACTGAAAGAAACCCCTTGAACGACCCTAAGCCAGAATCATCTTCAGCTGCATCTGGACTCCCCCGCCCTCAGAAACTGTGAAGTCATAAATGTTTGTTTCTTTAAGCTGCTAAATTTGGAGTCATCTGCTATGTAGGCATAGATAATGCACACCCATTATCTCCTGGTGACCCCCACAGCTGAGTTTTGGGTAGATATCTGCATGCCCATTATAGAGGTCCAGAGACTGAGGCTCGAGAGTCTGGTCCAAGAGTAGGCAGCGATCAGGAGGTGGGGGTGGCACTTAACCAGGCAGGCCCGACTGCAGAGCTGCACCTTACAACAGCTCACTTAGCATCCTGGACCAGGTACCACGGGAGACACCACGGAAGGAGGAAACGTCAGGTCCCTGCGCGGCAGGACCTCCCAGTCTGAGGGGGTAGGCAGGGCAGAAGACCCTCTGGACCGTGTTCAGTGGCGGCCCCCAGCCCGCGGCTCCTCATGGCCCACCGTTCAGCACCGCAGCTGCCAAATCCATTCTTCGCAACTCTGAAAAGAGCTCGGAGCACCCTGACTGGGGGTTCCTGCCTCCCCCTTGAAGCAGAGAGCAGCAAAATTGGACAGTAATGTGTTGTCGTTCAAATATTTCAGCTGGAACCAGGGTGAATTATGATGCCATCCCACTTTATTCAGTGCAGCATCTTTCATAAGAGCTGTGTCTCAGAAACACTTTGGAGAAGGAAATAATAAATAATTGTCCAAGGGGACAAAACAGGAGATGAAAAGCTCCAGGCTGGTGGGGAAGGGGAGAGAAAACTCAGTTTTAAGGAGCTGGTGTGTCCAGGGAGCTCGAGCTGGGCAGCTGGGCCTTGGCGAGCAGAACTTTGGGTTTCAGTGCTGGGTTCCAGATGCTTCTGGGAGAAGAGGCTACAGGACGCTGCACCTCCGCGCTGGATGGCGAGACCATGCATAGGAGACCACCAGGCAGGCGTCCCGGAGCTCCTTCCATCTGACGTGGGGCCCTGGATGGCAAGCTCTGCCTCTCCCACATCCACGCTCGCTCTACTCAGAGCCCTCACTCCCTCGGGGTCACTTAGAGTCAGGCCCAGGTCCTTCTCTGACCCAGAGCCTTATACAGCCTTACCCCCAGGGTTTCTCTTGCTCTCGACTGAGTGGACCCCACTCCAGCCCCACTGATCCTCTTGCTGTGCTTTCAATACGCCAAGCACATGCCTGCCTCAGGGCCTTTGCATTGACTATTCCCTCAGTCTAGACCACTCTTCCCCCAAACAGCCACACACAGCCAATTCCTCACTTCCTTCAAGTCTTTGTTAAAATAGTGCCTACTTGGTGAGGCCTACCCTGACCTCACTATTTAAAAGTGTTCTTCCTTTTCCGTTTCTCCTGATTGTCCTACTCTGCTCTGTGCTCCCCCACCCTGATGGCCCTCCCTCACCTTGTAGTGTATGTACAATTAAACTTGCCATTGTCCCCCTACTGCTAGATTCTAAGAAGCAAAGAGGCAGCACCTTTGTTCCCACCTGGCGCCTGACAGCCGAGGGGCTCAGCAAACATCTGCGGAGTGAGCACAGGCATGCTTGCACAGAGCCTCAAGCCCCCATGTACAGGTGCCCACTTACATACTCCTACCTGTGGACCCCCCTGCAGTCTTGCACACACACGTGCCCTCAGCGCAAAGCCACACTTCCCACCATTTGGGAGGAATGGTCTCTGACCTGGAAGACAGTGACCTGAGCCTGCGCTCTGGGCCCTGGCACACCCAGGTTTTAATCCTAGCTCTACCGCTTGCCATCAAGTCATCTTGGACGAAGCATGTCGCCTCATCTGCATAGAGGGCTAATCATGATTATTGCCACTCTGTTAGGTAGGAACTATTTATTACGTCCATTGTGCACACGGGGAAACTGAGGCATGGAGGGGGCCCAGTGAGGATGAAATAAGAGACTCAGTAACAAAATAACGACTACTGCTCGGGGTGTTTGCTGAGCCTAGAAACTGAAGCTGAGAGGAAGCATGGGACAGAAGTCTGTAGCAGAAACCTCAAAACACGGACAGTGTGGCTGAACGAGAATGAACTAGAATCATTTTTGCCCCAATCACCTTACAATGGAAAATGAATTCGCCTGAGCAAAGCAAAGCAAGAGCCAATGACAGTCCTCTGGACTAAAAATAACCCTCAACCATCAGTGCGGGAAGGTACTTAGAGATAGACAATCAACCCACATTCCCACTTTCCCAGCGAGGAAGTGGGGTTCAGAGAGGGGAGAGTCATTTTCTGACGATCGCCTAGCAGATAAAAGGGTACAATCTGGGATCTGAACCAGCTCTGTCTAACCCCAAAGCCCTCGTTCTTCTCATTGCTCAATTTCTTGTTCATTCATTCAAAAGCAGCCAGCTCTAGACCCACTCCCTGATCGGCCAGGTTCCCGGGGCGCCGGTGGGGAGCACTGCGGAGGCCGTGAGGATGCCCGATCCTGGGTCTGCACTGAAGGTGGCAGAGGCCACAGGGCCTGGGGTCCGAGGCAGAGGGGCTGCACGCCCACGTGTGCCTGCCCGACTCACAGCTGCAGCAGCGGGAGGAGGCTGAGACCAGGGGCGCCCGAGGAACATCTGGCTTGAGGCTTCTCAGAGACATGTTTTTTCTCACTCACTCAGAAGCAGTGATTTCTAGTTGGGGGGTGAAGAACATTTCTCAGCACAGTCTGAGTTTAAAATAATTAAATACATCATGTTCCTCAGGGCCCAATAGGTAGTGTAGGACTATGTCCTCGAGTGAGCTTTGCATGCCATGGGGAAGGGGGAATGAAGGAGTCTCTGTTCTTTTATTCGGGCTCCATTAAACTGAACCGTCACATGCCCCACACCAGGCAGGGTATGGGGACACCAGGCCAGGACCTGGGGGCCCAGGGATGAACAAGATGTGGCCTTGGCATTCAAAGAGCCCGCAGTCTGTTTAGAAATAGGATGCCCCCGTGTGTTGGTGTCTGAATCCAGGTAGCTGTAGGTCCCTCCAACTCCGTGCTTCTCAGCTGGGGTGATTTTATCCCCCAGAGGGCATTTGCAATATCTAGAGACATTTTTGGTTGTCATAACCCTGGCCGGGCTGACATCCAGTGAGGCTAAGGATGCTGCTAAACATCCTATGATGCATTGGATAAGCTACAATAAAGAATGATCCAACCCAAAATGTTGGTAGTGCCTACATTGAAAAACCCTGCTTTAAACAAAGAGTATTTAACCAGGAGTTCTGGGACCCTTAGAAGGCCTGTGGATATCCTTGCAGAAATTTAGGCACTTCCCTGAGATCATAAGCAAAATTTGGGACCTCTGTGGACATGGGAATTGTTCTAGCATGATCATCTGAAATCTCATCCAGACTGAGGATGGATGATGCTGAACTGTTTAACTGTTTTATGTTCAACACATAGCATGGGGCACAGCACACGGTAAGGGCTTGGTACGTACCGTTGAGAGGAATGGCAGGGCATCCTTAATAGACCCAGAAATAGTTCTCCTCTTCTCCACCCAAGTTCTGAACACATTGGGAAATAAGACAAAGGAGAAGGAGGCCAACATGTCACCTTTGGTATGGATAAAGGCTAATTTGGAGAACAGAACACAGCTCACTGTGAAAGCCAAATGGGCGTGCTCAGTGAACCCCAGAATTAGGCAGACCAACCCACCTTGTTACACAGCTTGGGGTGAGGGCAGGCCACCCACCTCCTAGCCCTCAGCACAGGTGCAAAGCCTACGTCCAGACTAACATCGTCCCACAGAAGTATAATACAAATCACAAAAGTAGATTTATCAGCTGCCATATTTAAAAAAGTAAAAAGAAACAGGTGAAAGTACTTGTAATAATATATTTTATTTAACCCGATTCCCCAACATATGATCATTTTAACATATTGTCAGTATAAAAAATTATTACTGAGGCATTTTACATCTTTTCTTTTCTACTATGTCATCAAGTTCCAAAGTGTATTTTTACAGCAATGACACATCTCAATTCAGACTAGCCACGTTTCAAATGCTAATAGCCACATGTGGGGAGGGGCTGACATATTGGACTGGGAAGGTCTTAGAGGATTAGGGAATTATGCTTGCTCCCTATGGACGAGCTCCAAGTGGGGGAGAAGAGGGGAAGACCAGGCTCCATGAGCCAACTCACCAATCAGATAAATCACTCCGCCTCTCCTGGGACCGAATGGGGAGAAGACAAGAATTACAATAACTGAGCTACCTTCACATGGAAGGAAATATTGGAAATGGAAATGCATTCCTCCTGGATGGGTGGATGGATGGATGGATGGATGGATGCTTGGATGGCTGGATGGATGGTTGGATGAATGGATGGGTGGATGGATGGATGGATGGATGGGTGGATGAATGGATGGGTGGATGGATGGATGGATGGGTGGATGGACGGATGGATGATTAAGGAACAGACGATGTGAAATCCAGGTAAGACATACCACACCAGGGCAGGGAGTCAACTTCTATTTTTTAAAAAGCTACAAATGTCAAACCCATGAAAGAAAATGCTGTGGTTTTGGAGGCAATATATCCTTGTTTTGAAAAACCAGAATCCCATCCACTCTCACCTCATCCAACCTCTGTGAGTAGAGGAAACAATAACATCTGAGTAGTAAATCTAAATAATATCAATAATAACAATAATATCTAAAGAACAGTCACCATACCTACTGTATGGCAGATAATTGAATACTTTGGTAAGAATATAAGCTATATGTAAAGGGGGACTTTTGTCTGTTTACTGCTCTATTTCTAGCACCTGGCATATAGTAGGTGCTCAATAAATATTTGTCAAATTAACAAACTGTTTGATTTATTCAAGAAGTTCAAAGAGGTTGAATACACTGCCTGAGGTCACACTAGCACCCAATGGTAAAATCTGAATTTGAACTCAGGTCTAGTGGAGGCCAAAGCTCATTTTACCACCTGCCCTTCTGAATGATACAGAAAATCACATTTTCCCACCTGTTCTTCATGAACATGACACCCGGTCAGCCCTGTACATTATTCACCCTGGAGAGCACCCCAGCAAAAGTTCAAAGCCAAGGTGGTTTTCTCTACTTCTCCAACTCAAACTTTTGCATGATGCTCTCCCCATGTCCCTGAAGCTGAGAGTGCTGGGGAATGCGAATTCATAGGAACTAAAGTAGGTGGAGCTGGCTCGCAATGGCCCAAGAGAGCAGACTGTTAAATTTTCAGAAATGTTGTGAGCCAGTTGTTAAACACAGCCATTACCAAAAAATTAAAGTATATAAACTTACCATTAAATAAATTACATGAAAAACAAAGATGATAAATACTCAAATTCATCACTTCATAATTTTTTTTTTTTTTTTTTTTAAGATTTTATTTATTTGAGAGAGAGAGAGAGCACATGAGAGGGGGGAGGGTCAGAGGGAGAAGCAGACTCCCTGCCGAGCAGGGAGCCCGATGCGGGACTCGATCCCGGGACTCCAGGATCATGACCTGGGCCGAAGGCAGTCGCCTAACCAACTGAGCCACCCAGGCGCCCGGTCACTTCATAATTATTTTATTTTATTGCTCTCTATGCTCTTAAGGTCGTTTGTGTCTATTGTATCTGTACAATTGAGATGCTCCTTCGATGGTGTCTGGCTGAGCATCTCTTTCCAACTCCACATTCAATGTCACCTAGACTGAAATCAGCAATGGCAGGAGCATTTACACCACAGAAACTGGCGAATGCTGCAAACCAGGTCCTGTTTTTATTAATGTCCCAGAGAGAGTGTTATTCTACATTTATTAGCATTGTATGGCTGGGTTACAAGCCAGGATGTGGTCACAAATCAAAGAGCACTGTTTTAAGATTCTCCACTACACCACTAAATAGCGACCAGAAAGCCATCTTCACTCAAAAAGGACATCTTACTTCAGAAAACAGCACCAGCTATAGACTTTCTGAGCCTCCTTGTGGGAGGTGGAAAATCCGGTACACATTCCCACTGGGGTCCAGTTCATCTCAGCAGGGAACATCCAGGACCCCAGGGTTCAGTTGAGGGCCTTTCTCACAGACACACAGCTCCAGTTGGAAATAGCAAAGCTCAGCCCTCTGGAGTCATTGCTATGCATGGCAAGCAAGTTCTCTTGTCTCTAATGAGCAGTTGGCATGATGCCCATGGTTTGGTCCTGGGCCCCTGCTGAGATGAAGTTGATTTAACCATATCCTTTGTCTCTGCTTTTAACACCTCTGGTGGGTATATCAATGGTTGGAGTGGGAACCATGCAAAGCAGAGAACAAAAGCAGAAGTCAGCCTCCGGAAGTATGTCTGCCCAGCCAGCCATCTTAGCTCTACACACTTGAGAGTCTAGGAGGTCTTTAATTAGTTTTGCATTTCCTCCCCAGGGGAGTCGAACATTTGTTGAGTATCCCCTGGGTGACAAATATGTTGCTGGGCACCTTCTAGATAATCTTATTTAATGTGTTAACTACTTTCCAGAGTAGGTATCATTCACCACTTTTACATATGAAGAAATTGGGACCTGGGGAGGTTGAGCCCCCTTCCCAAGGTCAAGCAGCCAGTGAATGGCTAAACCAGAAATTACAACAGACATCTCTCCGGCTGTGGATTCACATGTTCTCTACTAGGCTACACTTGCCTGAAATAGATACCTTAGACTAGACTTTGACAAGTGGGTACGGTTTCAACAATCGGGCCTGAGGAGGAGGACACTAGTGGCTGGTGGGGAGCGTAAACAAACTAATAGAAGCAGGAGATGATGGGGTTCATCCGAGCACACTGGATGGGCTAAAGGTTTACATAGAAGAGGAAGGAACTAATGCGGATGGAAGGATATGTGGACAAACTGAGAGGTGGTAAGAAGGAAGGGCAGATGGGTAGAAGAATGGATGAGTGGATAGATGTGAGGGTGAACATGAAGTATGGAGAGATGAGGGATGCAAGGGTGGACGGTGAACAGTGGATGGTGGACAGTGAATAGTGGATGGTGGTTGGGTGGACAGTGAACAGTGGATGATGGATAGTGGACAGTGAACCGTGGATGGGTGGATAGTGAACAGTGGACGGTGGATGGGTGAACAGTGAACAGTGGATGGGTAGACAGTGAACAGTGGATGGTGGACAGTGAATAGTGGATGGCGGATGGGTGGACAATGAACAGTGAAAGGTGGATGGTGGACAGTGAATAGAGGATGGTAGATAGGTGGACAGTGAACAGTGGATGGTGGATGGGTGGACAATGAACAGTGGATGGTGGACAGTGAATAGTGGATGAGTGGACAATGAACAATGGATGGTGGACAGTGAATAGTGGATGGTGGATGATGGACAGTGAACAGTGGATGGGTGGACAGTGAATAGAGGATGGTGGATAGGTGGACAGTGAACAGTGGGTGATGGATGGACAGTGAACAGTGGACGTGTGGACAGTGAACAGGTGGTAGGAGGATAAGACAAGGAATGGATGCACGGAGGGTAGAAGGAAGAGAAGGGAAGGAGGAGGGGAGACGAGGGGACAGACAGGAGGAGAAGGGAGGGAAGAAACATGGTAGCTAGGTGGGTAGGTGGGAGGGTGGTCAGTGAAGGGCGGGTGGGTGAATGCGTAGACCAGGAGACAGCTAAAATGCAGACAGGTGGAAGTGGATACAGGGGTGGGTGCTAACGTGAGCATGTGGCAGGGTTAGGGGTGGACCCGTGGATAGTGGAAGATTAAAATGTGGGAAGGTAGGTGATAGAAAAGTGGCCATGAGGGCACCTGGTGGCTCAGTCGGTTAAGCATCTGCCTTCGGCTCAGGTCATGATCTCGGGGTCCTGGGATTGAGCCCCACGTCTGGCTCCCTGCTCTGTGGGGGAGTTTGCTTGTCCCTGTCCTTCTGCCCTGCCCCCCCACTCATGCATGCTCTCTCTCTCTCTCTCTCTCTCTCTGTCTCAAATAAATAAATAAAATCTTAAAAAGAAAAGAAAAGAAACATGGCTATGGATGGGAGAGAGAATGGGAAAGCAGGCGACAGAGTGGGTAGGCGTGTGAGGGAGTGGACAGTGTTGGGTGGATGGATGGACGGTAAGACTGGACGGATGACAGGTGTGGGCATGCGGGGAGCATGATGGAGACAATGAGAGAAGAAGGAAGGGACAGAGGGAGAGAAGAAATGAGGGAGAGACAGGAGGGAAGGGCTCATCCCAGCCCATGAGCACCACAGACGTGACCCGTGGGGAAGGGGAGTCATCCTCACACCATGTCCAAGAACCGACCAGAACCCGGGCTGCCAGGGCAACACAAGTAACTGATAGCTCTGCTTCCTTCGGAGCTCAGCCCTGGGGCAGCCCCCGCGGAGGCCCTGGTCAGGAGCAAGGCTCCATACCTCTCCTTTCTCCACCCCTCCTCCTCCTCCTCCCACTTCCCGCCTCCCCGCCCCTCCTTCTGCTCTCCTTCCTCACCCTGCAGCCTTGTCTTGGCAAGAGGCTCGCTGGAGTCGAGCAGTGGGACCAGATGCTTTGACCTTCTCTGTTCTTGGACATAATTACTGTTATCCCACATAATCGCTTTGAAATAACTCTGTGTCATTATGCACCTTCGTGCTATTTCACCCATTTATCTGTGAGCAGCCCTGTGCTGGGGAGCAGGGATTTGGATAGAACAGCCTGCTGGGTTGTTTCTCTCCTCCTCCTCCTCCCGCGTACCGTGCTTGCCTTAACCCTTCCTTCCACGGCTCTCCTCAACATGCCGTTCAAACAATGGCACAGACGGTCCCTCCAGGCCAGCGTCCAGGCACCGCTGGAGACGAGAGGACGCAGTGGGTCCAGGCATGGACTATGGTACCATGGTGGCAAGGTCATGTGTTCTGAGAGGCCAGGAGTGGGTGGCGGGGTGGGGAGGAGAGTCTAAAGCCAAAAGCAAGAGCTGTGCAATCTAAAGGGAAAAGCCAAGCCAAGGTCAGGCTCAGGGGAGACCCAGGAGGCATGTCCAAGATGAGGACCCCCCAGGGGGCACTGACTCAGAGAGGGCTGGATGGTGGCTGACATTATGTAAGTGCCCCCAGTACCCCAATATGAGGGGGCAGGGCTGGGTGTGTGAGGGGCACCGCAAGGCATAGGGCCAAGGACAGTGGACTTGAACGAACCTGACCAGGAAGGGACACTTCCTTGGGGCCCAGAGAGCTGCAGCTTTGAGCCAGACAAGCCCCATCATACCTCTGGGTCTGGGGATGGGGTGAAGGTGAAGAGAAAGCCTGCCCAAGAAGAGGACTCCAGCTTCCTGGGTCTTAGCTCCGGCTCCTGCATGTTGTCAATGTTCCTGGGACAGTTCGACCCCAGCCTGCCCGTGAACTTTCCTCCCAGGACTGGCCTGCTTGTTACGCCGCCTTTGGAATTCTCCAGGCTTATATCTGAATCCTGGCCAGCTGTGTGACCTGGGGAAAGGGACTTAACCTCTCTGAGCCTCAGTTTCCTCACCTGTCCTGTAGGGATAACAGTTGCCCCTGCTCATAGGGTGGTTGGGAGGTTTCGGTGTGATCATGCGCAGAATCAGCACTGTACCCGAGGCATAGCAATTGCTCGAGAAATGAAAACTAGAGGGACGGTACCTTGGGCGCCTCCCCAGTTCCCAGCCCATCTCTGTCAAGCCTTCTCTCCTACCATGCTGGACTCTGGGTCTCTGACCCTCCAACTTCCCATTGGTTCCATTCAGCTCCACCTGTCCCGGGAACAACAACGCCTGTCACCTCCACCTTGGGGACCCAAGCCACACCTGGCGAGGGCTAGGGAGTTTAAACAGACAAGAGGGGATGGTAGGTCACTGAGGTCAAGGCCAGAGAAGCCAGTCAGGCAGTGTCCAGCCTTGCAGCCTGCCGCCCCAGCCACAAAGGAGCTCCCAGGAGCTTTGCCCCCAGGAGCCTCCCAGCCTCTGCGGCCTCTGCCGTCCCTGCTCATGGTCTCAGCACTACCTGCGGTGTGTGTGAACGCTCCCGTCTCTGCCGGCAGGGGCTGACTCCAGCTTCCTATGGTCGTCGCTGAACTTGGCCACGGCAGGTGAACATGAGTTACTGATGTGGCCTTTGTGGGCCGTATTCATGGCCAAGGAGCAAGGGGGCACTTGATTCTAGTGGCTTTTCCAGTATCATCCGGAGCCTCCAGTGGGCATCTTCCAGCTCCTTTCATTACCTCCATTGCACTTTTCCTTTACCACCTTTAAACACGTCCTCTTGCTTTGAATGCATCATCACTCCTGACGTACTTGGCTCAGCTGCGGGGAGGAAGTGCAAGGAGAGGCAGTGAGGCCCAGAAAGGCTAGGCGGTCCAGCAGCTGAGATCCTCCAGGGGAACTTGGAAGGGAGCCTGAGTCCTCCAAGTCTAGCCTCAGGGCTCTCCTCCTGCTGGAAGCCCTCCGTGATTTAAACTTGTCCAAATAGGGTGCCTGGGTGGCTCAGTTGGTTAAGCATCAGACTCTTGATTGCGGCTCAGGTCACGATCTCAGGGTCATGAGATCTAACCCCGAGTCAGCTCTGCACTCAGCGGGGAGTCCACTTGACCCTCTCCCTCCCCTTCTGCCCCTCTTTCTCCTCACTCTCTCTCTCAAATAAATAAATAAATAAAATCCTTTTAAAACATTGAGAAATAAAAAAATAAAATAAAATGAATCAAGTAGCTATTATAATTTGAGTGCTCACAGCCAAGCACGGCCCTTGGGGCTATATGAGTATTAACTCACTTAAATCGTATCCCTGTATGTAGTGAGCAAATAGGCTCAGAGAGGAAAGGTAACACCACCAAGGCCACAGGGCTTGTTGGTGGTTGGGCAGGGATTCCAGCCAAGTCCCTCTAACTCCCACGCAGCCACCCTCCCTCACGTGACTCCTCCACGTAGGCACTGCCTTCCATGTTATAAAGCTGGGTTTTCAGCAATTGAAAATGGGGTGAAGGCTTTCTCATAGTTTCCTATTGCCTTCTCCATACAACTGGGAGGTGTCTAAGGGCCAGGACTGTCACTTGCCCCACTAGACTGGGAACTCCTTGAGGGTAGAAGTCGTGCCTCCCCTATCAGACCAGTACTTCCTTGTGCCTCCCCCCCCAGACCAGGACATCCAGCTCTCCCTTCCCACCCAGCCCCCCCCACCATCGTGCCTTCCTCTGCCCTCCATCTAGCAGGCAGCTGGGGTTCCACTCTGCTTTCCCGGCAGGGGGCCCTGGCGCTGTCCCCTCCCTGGGTCCCCCTCCCATGGCTCCTTCCCTTCAAGGCCAAAAGCACACGCGTCATCTCAGTAATGAGAGCCGTGCACGTGCGCCCCGTCTCGCAGGCAGCTGGAGCAGAAGGGAATCTGGTCTCCCTCCCACAGCAGCACGGAGCCCACCCTGGACGGGGCCCTGAGCAGGGGGTAGGGCGCTTTGCCTGGCCCAGCTTCCCCCCTCGGAGAGCACAGGGACAGTCCTCCCTGCCCCACCAGGACTGCCTCAAAAGCCCTGCTTTGGAGTTCTACCATCCAGTCGAACTTACCGCCACTAATTCCCCTCTCTGCCTCAGCCCCCAAATCCCCGTCCCAGCCTCAGCCCTGCCCCTCCTGCTCTGCAAGTTTCCCCATCTGTGAAATGGGAATGACGACCCTCCCGCCCTTCCCTCACAGGCTGCTTCTGAGAATGGACCAGGCTGTGCTTTCGGAGGCTCCAGGACGGGGCGGGTGATGACAGCAGCGCATGGACACGGCTCCTGCCAGGCTGGGATCCCGGCCTCCCTGCACCCCAGGCAGGATGCTCCAGGATAGTATGGGGGGGGGTCCATGCCGCCACCGGTTTGCCTGGGTCCTCCTTGTGCTTTGGAGTCGGACACATTTGGATTCAAATCCTGCCTCTGTGCAGACATAAAATGTTTGTAACCCTTGACCCACAGTCCCACTTCTAGAATCCATCCTTAGACATAAAGCTGCCATTACCGACCAACGTCCATTCCAGGCTGGCTCTTTGAGGTAAGAGCAGAAACCTCAAAACGGCTAGGACGTGCATCAGGAGGGGGACTGGGTGACTAAGCCACTAGCTTCTGCAGAACAACAGACACAATAACTTGCAAGTGTCACATTGACCTGAGACGCGCAGAATATATCGCCCAGCAGGAGATAGGCTGTTAGGGAAAAAATACATTACAGGAAACAAAGTTATGGAGGGGCACGTGCAACAGCACCCCTCATTCTCCCAGCGCCCCTGTGTCCCTGCCCATAGGTTTGTGCACACTCATACGCACAGGAGGGGATCGGTTCCCTCAGGTGGGAGGCAACGTGAGGGACAGAGAACGAAAGAAGTTTGGGAAAGTCTAATCCTATTTTATGTACTTTACTACTGTTTACATTGTTTTGATGAGCCCTTATTAAAAAAATAATAAATAAAGCAACAGCGATTTTTAAAACTTCCCCTCTCGGTCACTGATCAACAATGCGACTTGGGCGTCTCAGGGCAATGAGCCTCAGTTTCTTCATCTGTAAAATGGAAATAACAAGGTGTGTCTCGTAGCTCCACTGTGTGCACGGAAGAGGTCGTGGCACACAGTTAAGTTCTCTTCCCTCACGTGGGAAGGGCGAGGGGAGGAGGTGTAAGGCTGCACCCCAACAGCCAGTGGCCCAGCTCTCAGGGGGCAACCACTTTGACTGACGTAGGGGAGTTTCCGCCTCCCCCCCCACCCCCAGTCACAGACTCAGCCCACGCTCCCTGCCTTCTCTAGCTTTTGTAAATGCTAAGCCAGCTTCCGTCCCATTGGTGCCAAATGACCCAGACCAAGGTCCATCCCTCTCTGAGCATCAGTGGCCCCACCTGGGAAAAGGCAGGTGTCTCCCGCCCGCCTCCTCGGTGTGTCCCGTGCACCCGGCTTCCCCCGGGAGGCTGGCTCGTCTGCAGCATCAGGACGGTGAGCAAGGGAGGGGGAGGGCTGAGCTCTTGAGTAAACATTGCTTCTCATGCAAAAGCTCAGAGCTCTGCCCCACACCACACTCACCTGAGATGTCTGGAACCGGTGAAGAATCCCGAAGCGCTCTGCAAACAGACCTCGAGCTGGCAGCTGCCCCTAGGGAATTGGGGTTAAATTCTGGGCTTGTGCTCGGAGGAGCAGAGCGATTTGCTGGATTCCTCCATGTCTTCTCCCTCGAGAGCCAGAGATGACACACAGTTCCCCAATTCCTGGAGATCAGATAGGAACATGGACACCTGGCGGGGGGCAGGCCAGACACTGTCCACCCCGGAGGAGACCCCTAGGGACAGACGCTGAGGACTGGGTGCCGAATGTGGCCTGTGGATTCCACAAAGCCCCTGGAACTTAGCACCCTGAGGAGCAGGAAGGGAGGGCTGTCCCCAATCAAACCGAGCTTAAACCTGAATGACTGAGTTTACCTGGAATTGTCTGAGATTACATTTTCTGCCCTCAGGCAGAAAGGGAGCTGGGGACAGAAATTCCCTTCCGTGAGAGAAAAATAAAGTTACAGTGTCTGGCACACCACACAACGTGGCTTGAAAATTCATACTCATCATACACACAGCCCCTAGATTTGAAAATAATGAAAAGAGTCACTGGAGTGAGAAGCAGCTCCAGACCCCCACCCACTCGGCCTCCCTCTCGCCCCCCAAGGAGGCTCTGGAAGCCCAGTTTGAAAACTTGCACACCAGACCAAAAGTGGGGTGGCCGCATGCAACCCATCCCTGCCCTCGGGAGTCCCCCTTTCCCAAATTTGAGTTGTCACCCCAGATCAGAGCAGATCGGGGGCCCCGGGGCCTGTCGTGGGAGCAGACCGGGGGAGCACACATCCCTCCAGAACCCAAGGGGTGCCCCCAGGACTGGCAGGGCAGCACTACCCACACCCCTCGCCCCCCAGAAGCTACCTGGATGCCCCTTGGGACCTCAAACTCGCATACCCCAAAATGACTGCCTCACTCTGCCCCCACACCTGCCCCACCTCCGGTTCTGGAACCACCTTCAACTCTGGGCCTGAGAGGGAAACAGGGACAGGAACCCGTGGGTGTCTCCTTGTCCTTCTCCTTCCGTCCAAGCGGGCACCAGGTGCTGCCAACTGCATTTCTCAGGCATCTCCCGAATCCAGCGCTCCTGCCACGTCTGCGTACGTACTTGCGTCCCTGACGTTGGCAAGCCTCCCAGCCTCCGGGGAGGCCGGAGTGGGTAGTAGGCATGGGATTGCCTGGGTTCAAAACCTAGCTTCACCGTGACTCTCAGTCATAGGCTACTGAGCAAGTTTTCCAACCGTCCTCAACCTTCTCATCTTTAAAATTACATGATGGAAAGCCTGGGTGGCTCAGTCAGTTAGGTGTCTGCCTTCGGCTCAGGTCACGGTCCCAGAGTCCCGGGATGGAGGCCCGCGTCGGGCTCCCTGCTCAGCGGGGAGTCTGCTTCTCCCTCTCCCTCTGCTGCTCCCCCTGTTTGTGCTCTCTCTCTCTCAAATAAATAAATTCTTTAAAAAATAAAAATAAAATTAGCATGAGAATAGCACCTACCTTACAGAGGATTAAATGAGTTAATAGTGCAAAGTACTTGGAATGGTCCCCGGAACATAATAAATGAGCAGTAACTATCAGCTAACATCATTCCCCACTCCATCCTCTCTGCTGCGGGGTGGTCTTCTTAACCTGCAAATCTGACTTCACCTCCCATTACAGGTCCCCCACTAGACCCTTCACAATTGGGGCTCTGCTAACCACTCTTATTATCATTTGCTATGTAACAAATGATCCCAAAACGTAGTGGCTTCAAACAACAAAGAACGCTGATCATCTCCCTTAGGGTCTGCGGGTGGCCATCCAGGGCAGCTCAGCGGGGGGGGCCGGCTCGGCTGTCCCACACAGTGCAGTCCGCGTGTCAGCTCGGGCTGCAGCCCAGCACAGGCTTGCCTGGGGCTGGTGAGTCCACTTCTAAGTGGCCATCATCAGGAGGCCTCCATTCTCCCCACGTGGACCTCTCCCTAGGACGCCTGGAAGGGGCAGCTGCCTTCCCCCAAAGCAGCTGATCCAAGAGCAAGGAAGGAGCCCTACTGCGTTTTAGGACCCAGCCCCGAGAGCGACATACCGTCACCTCTGCCATGTTCCATCAGTCACACAGACCGACCCCAGTTCAGCATGGGAGGGGATACACGAGGGCATGACCACTTTGGAGGCTGGCTCCCACACCCCTCCAAGCCACGTCTTTCCCCAGTCCACAACTTGGGCAACAGTCCTGGAACACGCTGGCACTGCCCAGGCAGCACCTCTGTGCCTTCGCATATGACGTTCCCTCTGCTTGTAATACCCTTCCCTCACATCTCCACCTAGCCAAGGCCTACTTATGTTTAAAGACTTAGAGAAGGAT
Source organism: Halichoerus grypus (assembly GCF_964656455.1). Classification (NCBI taxonomy): domain Eukaryota; kingdom Metazoa; phylum Chordata; class Mammalia; order Carnivora; family Phocidae; genus Halichoerus; species Halichoerus grypus. Next base: position 174,835,029 of record NC_135716.1, read on the forward strand.
TTAATTTCCAGAAACACTTTTCTGCCTTTACTAGGCCAGGTAAATTCTCTTTCCTTTGCTTAAGACTGTCACAACCGTTGATGGCCAATAGTGATGATGGTATTAACACGTATCGAGCACTTACTATGTTCCGAGCACTGGACTAAACGCTCTGTATGTCGTAACTCATGTCCTTCCAGGAGAGAGGTGCTATCTTACGGAGGAGGGAACCGAGGCTCAGAGAAAATAAGTAATTTGCCCAAGGTCACACAGCTGGTAAGAGGTAGCCTCCAAAGTCGAGCCCAGCTGTCTGACTCTTTTCCATTATGAATACAGTGCTATGTCTGTCTCCTTGACCGCGAGCTCCAGGCAGGATGCAATTTTGCCTGTTTGATCCCTGTGCTTCCAACGCCTAGCCCACATCAAAGAGAGGAGGGAAGGTTTAAGAAGAAGGAAGAATGGAAAGGAAGGCCAGAGGAGCAGGCCGGTCTCCGTCAGTCCGGGCCTGGGGGGTAGAGGTCCAGGCAGGATCCTGAGCAGTCGGCCTGGGTCCACCCAGGTCAGTTCCTTCTCCTCCTCGGCGGAACTCTGAGATTCCCAAGGCCCAACCTGTTCGTCGAGCCTCTCCCCCTGGCGGCGGAAGGAAGTGCACCCTGCCTCATCCCACCCAGTTCCTGCAGACTTTTGTAGTACCTGTTCTTAATTTTTATGTCTGCTTAGCCACTTGTCCTAGTAAAGGAGTAATTTAATTAACTCCAAGAAATGTAATTAATTTTAATTGTTCATGATAATTTATTGTTTAATACTCTATTAATAATTATAAAAAATCCTAATGCCCAGTTACTGTCCTATAGTAAGATAATTAAACACTGGTATGGGAGACACTTCATTTTCAAGTGCTGCCACATCACTTCAGTCTGCAGAGCAAAGCTTCCTTGATGCGACCAGCAGTGTGCTCACATGGAGTCTCCCAAAGGTGGTGACTTTAAATTTACTTTGGAGAAGGACGGGCTGGCCCAGAAGTTGGCAAAGAGCTTTACAGCAGGCGGAAGTGAAGGAGCTCTGCTGCACCAGAGGAAGGAGAAGTCCCTGGAGCGGTGCCCTGTGCCCTCCCCAAAGCCAGGGCAGGCCCATCCCCACCCGGCCACACGGCATCTTTGTGACCTTGGGCAGGCAGCTTAAGGAGGCGCCAGTTAACACACATTATGGAGCATTTACCATGTCCACCGCCCGCCTGCCATAATTCCTGATGGTGGGGCCATGTCGGTGATCAAGACAGACAAAATAATGCCCTAGTGGAGCTCAAATTCTATCTTTTTTTAGAAGATTTTATGTATTTATTTGTCAGAGAGAGAGCGCACAAACAGAGGGAGCAACAAGCAGATAAAGAAGCAGACTACCCGCCGAGCAGGGAGCCCAATGCGGGACTCGATCCCAGGACTCTGAGATCATGACCAGAGCTGAAGGCAGACACTTAACCGAATGAGCCACCCAGGCCTGCCTGGAGCTCAAATTCTAGAAGGGAGAGTTAGACCATAGATGAATGGATGCATGCATGGACAAAGGGACAAATAAAAGAATAAGTAAATTCAAAGTGCTGTGAAGAAAATAAAACAACATACAGTAAAACAAGACTTGGTGTGTGTGTGGGGGGGTGCTTTTTAGCAAGACTAGTCAGAAAAAGGTTTTCAAGGAGATGACATCTGCCCCAACATCTGCATTATGACAGGAAGTCAGTCTTTTTTTTTTTTAAGATTTTATTTATTTATTTGACAGAGAGAGAGGGCACAAGCAAGGGGAGCGGCAGAGGGAGGGGGAGAAGCAGACTCTCCGCTGAGCAGGGAGCCCAATGCGGGGATCGATCCCAGGACCCTGGGATCATGACCTGAGCCGAAGGCAGCCGCTTAACCAACCGAGCCACCCAGGCGCCCCAACAGGAAGTCAGTCTTATGAAGATCTGGGGGAAGAGGATCCCAGGCAGAAGGAAGCATGAGGCCAAGACCTGGGGTTGGGATAAGCCTAGAGTATCTGAGAGGCGTGAAGAAGGACAGAGTGGGCTGGCAGAAACAGGAGGAGAACAGTGAGTGATGAGGTAGGAGGGGCGAGGACTGGACCATGCAAGACCCTGTAGGGCAGGGGTCAGCAAACTGCAGCCTGGGAGCCAAGTTCAGTCTACCACCTGTTATTGTAAATAAAGCTTTATTGGAACACAGCCATGCCCATTCATTTGCGAATCATGGCCGCTTCTGTGCTATAAAGGCAGTGTTGAATAGTTGCGACAGAGACCATATGGCCCACAAAGCCGAAAATATTTACTATCTGGTCCTTTACAAAAAAGGTTGCCAACTCTTGTTGCAGAGCATTGGATTTTATTTTAACTGTAATGGGAGCCCCTGGAGGGTTTTAAGCAGGCGAATGTCATGATCTAATTTATATTTTTAAACTATCATTCTGGCAGCTGGGTGGAGAGAAGACCAGAGGGGTGGCAGGGAGGGAGTGCAGCGAGAAAAGGCTTTGCAGCCTGGGCTCAGGCTGATGGAGGATCACTGCTGTGCGGAAGCCAGGGTGGAGAAGGCGGGAGGCCACGTAGGAGGCCCTGCAGCCTCCCAGCACGAGCAGATGGGAGCTTGGACAAGCATCAAGGCTGCCAAGAAGGAGAGAAGTCTGAACTGAGAGGTCTTCAGAAGGCGCAATTGATGGGGCTTTTTGATGGACTGAGATGTCAGGAGTCCAGTCCCCCTACTATCACGCCTGTGGCCCCCATGTGGTGCTCCCCTTCCCTGGGCCTCAGTCTCCCCCTGTGGAAAATGAGGAGGTGGGACCTTCCAACTTGGCCCTCTTGGCTGGCTCAGTCTAGCCGGGAAGCCGAGTCTAAAGGAGTCACTTTATCCCTCAGCCCAGTGGTGCCTCCCATGGCCATGCACCTGTTACAGCCGGCAGAGGGGAGGAGGAGGAGCCTGGGTGGGCGGGGCTGGCTGCCCTGGGGGCTTGCTTGGGCAGCTGGGCCAGAGCTGACCTCAGAGGACCCTCCAGACTTGGCTAGGCAGAGGAGGAAGAGGAGAGGGGGCGCCCCAGACCAACCAGAAGACTGTAAGCCTCAGGCTAGGGCTTCAGTCCAGTTTCTTGCATCAAAGGAAGGAGGAAGTAGCAGAAATCCATCTGGACCTCTAAACTCCAAAAACATCTCAGGAGCGTTCATTCATTCATTCCAGAAACATCTGTTGAGAACCTAGAGAACCTAATGTGGATATAGCAGTTAATAAAACAGATAGCAATCCCCACCCTTGTGGAAACTTATATTGCACAAAAACCTAGCAAGCACCTATTATGTGCCAAGAGCTGGGTGCTAGTGAACGTGAGATACCCTCCACCACATGGAGCTTCCACACTCATGGGGAAACCATTGTGCTCAAACATAAGCACCCGCTTAATGCCTGAGAGGTAGAATATGGTGAGTCCAAGGAGACGTAGGGGCCCAGAGCAGGTGCCATATCACCCAGGGGCCATGTGGCTTGATGGTTAATTTCATGTGTCAACTTGGCAAGGCTATGGTGTCCAGCTGTTTGGCCAAACACCAGTCTAGGTGTTGCTGTGGAGGTCTTTCTTAGATGAGATGAAGATTTAAGTCAGTAAATGCCAAGTAAAGCAGATCACCCTCCATAATGTGGGTGGGCCTCATCTCATCAGTTGAAGGCCTGAAGAGCAATAACCGAGGTTTCTGGAAAAAGAAGCAATTCTGCCTCTAGAATGCAACATGAAAACTCACCTGAGTTTCCACCCTCCTGGCCTGTTCTGTGGATTTCAGACTCAAGAATACAATATCAAGTCTTACCCGTATATCTAATCTGCCCTATAAATTTCAGATTCTCCAGCCCACCTGTGTGTGTGTGTGTGTGTGTGTGTGTGTGTGTCCTATTGGTTCTGTTTCTCCAGAGAATCCTGATTAATACAGGGTCCATGGTCCATCTTCACCTGAGCTGACGAGCCCTTAGAAGACATCTGGGCCAACACTCTAGGATGCAGGTTGAGAAATTGAGGACCAGACCCAATAAGGGACTTTGTCAATCACCAGGACAGACAGAACTTGAACAAGGGCCTACCAATGTCATAAATGTCCCCACGCCTCCTCAGTCTGGAACATCTGGCATTTCATTTGAGAGTCCAGGGTGCCCTGGTAGAGGGAGATCTGAGAGCCTAGAACTTTCCATAAGGAGGCAGAATCTTACTTGCCCCAAGCCTGACTGTCCACCCAGGATGGCTGCCTCAGATCTGCAGGACGGTCACCCCTTATCCATGGGCATTTAGCACAAGTGCCAAGGCCCTGGCTGGGTGGAAATTGCACCATACTTTCCAGGCCTTTAGGGAGACCGTTTGGCATTGGACGCCACAGTGGGTTTAGAAGAGCCCCCAGGTAAGCTGGCATTCAGGCCTCGTGGTGCACCCCCCCCACCTCCCAGACAGATCACCCCCCACCCCCACAGCCGCGACCCAGCCTGCCCAGGGTGGTGGCTGAGGGGCAGGCCCTCAACTGGGGGCCAGAAAAGGGCTGAGGGAGGGATTCATTTAGGGGACAGTAGGGTGACCTGGGTCACTCCTCTAGGAGTTGGTCTGGCTGGAGCTGGGAGGAAGGAGGATACAAGGGGGCTGGCCCAAGGCAGCCAAGTGCCCTTCCATGTGCACACATACACATCCAGGTATGGGCGCAGGGGACACACAGGCAGAAAGGGACAAATATCTTTAGACACCCAGAGGGAGACACAGAGTCAGACACAACCCCAGAGAAGGACAGCTTAAACACACACACACACACACACACACACACACACACACGTGCCCCCCCCCCCCCCCCCGGCCCCCAACAGCAGCCAACTAGCTTCCCTGGAATTATCTTCCCACTCTCTATGCCAGGCTCTGGAAGAGAATGACGTATGTGGACCCTTGAAAGGGACAGGATGGGAAGCTCTCCAGAGCTTCTAGCCCCCATCCCTGCCCCCGAAACAAACCAAGACTCTGCCCTTTTCAAAGCAGGCAACAGGTTGGAAAGGTGGGACTGGGCCCACCCCCTGCAGTTAGACCCCTGCCTCTCCCCACCTGCAGCTGGAGTCCGGACCTGGGGCGGGAGCTGGGGGTCTAGGGTGCAGGGAAGGACCTGGCTGGAGGGAGAACTGATGGTCCCCATGGCCCCCTGGGTCCAGAGTCGCCTACTCCCCACCCTGCCCCAGAGGCCACATGGTGGGCGCAGGGCTGAGAGAATCAAGGGGACACCGGGCCTACCACCTGCTGAACCCCTACTATGTGCAGGGGGCTGGCTAGCCGTCTACAGTCTGTGACTCTCCTTAAAAATCCCCAGGGGAAGCCTTCTCCTCAGTGCACAGTCAAAGGAACCAAGCCAGGGATCTGAACATTTAAATAGCATGTCCCCAAGGGTGATGGAGCTTGAGCTGCGGCCATCCTTACTACTCCCTTTCTCTCCGTATTCAGTCAACCCATATTTAGTGAGCACCTCCTGTATACCTCATGAACAAGCCAGATGGCCCCCTGCCCTTTTGGGGGTTCCACAAAGCTTGGGGGTGCCACTGTCCCCTACAGACACTGGGGTGGTGGGGGGAGGCCTGAGCCACAAGGAGACCTGGGGAGACTGTCCCTTCTGGGGCAGGGGCAGTGGAACGCACAACCTTGAAACCCCGCCCCCCACTTGTGACCCTGTCTTTGGGGTCAGGCGCTGCCATCTTGGGGGAAGGCCAGGGGCGGACCCCAACCTGCCTTGGGAGACAATATGGGGGAGGCCATCTGCCCCTGCCTGCCCCCAGCAGGCGCTCCGGATACAAGGGCCCAGCATCTTCCTCATTTCCACATGGAAGCCAGTAAGCGGCTGCATCCCCACCCTAAGCACTTAAATATACAATTTACTTGAAGGAATTATACACTGCCGGCTGCTTTTAAAATCGAGCAAAGACCCCCCACAGAACTGTTTCCTTTCCTCAAGTGGCATCATCTTCTGCAGAGAATCTGCCCGGTTCTCTAATTGCACCATCTGTGCTGGGGAGGGCTGGGGCTCAGCTCAGAGTCTGTCCCCTCCAGTTCGGTCTTAAATTCCACATCCCCACCTGCCAGGCTCTTGCTGGGTGGCCCTCCCACTCCGACCCCACAGCTGCCAGGCCCTCCCTCCCATGGGCCGGACACCTCACCCCCTGACTCTTCTCACTTTCAGATGCACAGCATTAATCCCTCAGCCCCTGCCCTGAGGGATCCCCCTGTCCAGATAGGGGTCAGCAGTGTCTCTCCTAAATTTTGCCACTTGCAGAATCTTCTGGAAGCCCAGCTGGGCATGACCCAGGGACCTTCGGCTGCCCTGTAACAAGACCCCAGTAAGCCTTTGACTCCAGAGACCTAGCTTCTCTTTCCTCTCCCTGAATTACCTGTCTGGGCCTCGTGGACCAAAACAGACCTGGGTTCTGAGCCAAACTCTTCTCTTCCCGGCTGGGTGACATGGGGGAAGCCGCTGGACCTCTGTGAATTCCTATTTCTCCATGAGAAAAACAACACACCCTGTCTTCTTCTATTGTCCTGGCCACGTTTCTCAGTTTGGATTCCCCCCAAAGCAGACAAATATTTGGCTACAAGTCAATTAGGAAGGAGGTGATCCCAGGACATTACACGCACAGCAAGGGAGTCCCAAAGTGATAGAAGGAAGAGGGAACACCATAAAGGGGGGGCACTGAGCAGTTACCACTGTGGCCAAGCAGGGCCCAATCCCGCCAGGACCCTCTGTGGGGAGCACAGCTCAGAACCGCTCCCCCCACCCCCACCCCAAGGCACAGGTGAGGAAGCTGGGCTGGCCGAGGGTCACTCCGGGAGCATTGACTCCCCAGGCCTGGCCCAGGCGAGGATTGACCTCAGGGCTGCAGTGTGCCTGGGGAGTGTCCGTAGGCAACCCCCCCCAGGGGGGGCATCTATGCCTACAACCCACCCCACCTTCCTACAGGTGGTGGCTAGGCAGCGCCCCAGCACATAGTAGGTGCGCAGCTGCCCCATTCTCTACCAGCTAAATGGCCTCATTTAAAATCCCGATCCCATTAAGATTAGGACAAAGGAAAATGTGTGGTGTGAGAGTCCCAGGCCCCTGGGCCCCCGTCCTCCACAGGAGTGGGAGCCAAGCCAGCCGAGGGAAGCTGAGACCAGGGCCGGAGCCCCTGAGAGACCGGGTCTCCATCCCCTTCCCCAGTGTCTAGGCTGGCTTCCTCTGCTGCCCCTCCCACCTGCCCTGGGCACTGTCGGCACCACCTCCTCCCTGCAATCCCGTCCCCGATCAGGTCAGCCCCCCTGTAGTCCAGCCTCTCGTGACAGCTGGTTCTCCCCTGGGCGAAGCTCCACTTATCCCCGCGCCCCGCCAGCTCCCCGCCAGCTCCCCGCCAGCCCCGCTCACAGCGGGCTCTCCTCTCACTCCTGAGCCATCTCAGGGACCTGCATGGCCCCTGCCTGGGCAGGGAAGCAGTCAGCAGCTCCTTGTCACCTGCCCAGGTCACTCCCTGCTTCTTCCTGTTTCAGTATTCACACTTAGCTCCCGCACCCCTCGCGTTCTCTCTTAGGGTCTGAGCAGAGCGTCTGAGTCCGGCTCTGGACCCATCAGTGTGGGAGAGGACCCAGGGAAAGCTGGGCAGGCTGGCTCACGCCATTCTGACCAGCAAGTACCTTTGCCACCTGCATCACACAGATGGACAGAGCTCTGCAGTCCCCACTACCTCAGCCCCTTTCAGATGTCCTGGTGTCTTGATCAAACCCTACAGGCTAGACTGGGGACACCATCCACTGGGGAGGGAAAGCTCATGACAAGGTGACATATCCAAGGTCATCATGAGGCCTCAGCCATGCAGGGATTTGAGGACAAGATATTCAGGCAGAGGAAGAGGGAGCTGTATGTGCAAAGGTCCTGAGGTAGGAATGCTCGAGATATGTTTGAAGGGAACTAGATGTGAAGATGGAACTATTTTGGTCTCCATTTGGATGAGGCTCAAAGACAACAGATGCCAATCACACCTGCATTTCCAGCTGAGGTGTAAAGCCCACCCAAGCAGGATTTGCAAAAGACCCGGTGAGAACTGGCCTTGCCACCCTTAGCTGATTTCCCACCTTAGCTTAAAAGAGGTTGGAAAGGCCAAGAGGGGGCTGAAGATGAGGAGGCAAGTTTTGGGGTGGAGGACTGTTGGGAGTTCTGAGAGTCCCCCCTCTACCAAGAGAGAAGGGTGGAGTACTTGCTCTTCTCTCAAGCTCAGGGAGGGTGTTCTTCAGCAAGATCACTTGGAGAGGAGGCTCTGCCTCCCCTGGGTGCTTGGGTGGCTGGGGATGCACAGCAAGGATACAGGACTCACTCAGGAAACGTTAAGATGATAATGTGGGGGAAGGTAGTGGTGCTTGTCAGGGCCAAGTGTCTCCCAGGGACCGGATGTGGGCCACAGAGGGAGGAGCTGATAGGGAGGGTCCCCGAGGGGCAAGGAGATCTTCATGGGTATGGCACGCACAGAAGGCGGGTGGGAAATCCTGCAGGCCAGTCCAAGCAGCTGCAGGTGGGTAATATGGTAATATGAGGTCCTTAGGGTGGACCCAAATCCAGTTGGACTATTGTCCTTATAAAAAGAGGTGATCAGGACACACGGAGGGCAGAACTTACAGAGGAAATCCTGTACAGAGGTCACAGAGAGAAGGTGTAACCTGCAAACCGAGGAGAGACGCCTTCAACCTGCCGACACCTTGATTTTGGACTTGCAGTCTCCAGAAGTGAGAGAAAATAAACATGTGTTGTTCAAGCCCACCGCCCCACCCCCACCGAGCTATGATGTTTCATTATGGCAGCCCAAGCAGACTAAGATCCTCCAGCAAGTGGTGCCGAATCCAAGAAAGGAATACTCAGGGGCCGAGGGGGACTGGGCAAGGGGCGAACAGACCTAGCCCCCAAACAGCTTTGCCCAGTGCTGTGTCACTGGCTGAAGCGCAGAACCATAGAAGCTCCTCCCACTTCGAGGTCAGGGTACGCTCCTCTGCCAGGCATTCAAGGCCCCAGATCTGCTCCCATCACCCACCAACCCAATTGGGTCCCTTTGGCTCTTGACGGAACTGCCGGCCAGGCTTCTAACTCCTGGGCTCTCCTCTGCGCCTTTGCACGGGCTGTCCCCTCCACCTGGAATGCCCTCCCTTGTCTGACTCCTACACATTCTCTCAGGCTGGGCCCAACAGCACCTCCTCCAGGAAGCCTTCCTGGGCCCTCCCCTGGGCTTCCACAGGGCTCTGGGCTTCCCAAGTGTCGTGATCGGTCTCCCAGAGGGTTTCCGCTACTGGACCGTGAGATTCTAAAGAGCAGAGGCCGCCGGTGCCATGACCACCCGCTTCCCGAGGGTCCGACAGCACTTGGGCCTTGGGTAGATGGAAGGATACACAGAAGGAGGCAAGACTGGGGGCCTGGAACCACCCTCACCGAAATGCACACTCCCTGGAGCTGAGCATCGTTGACTGTCAAGAGCCTGCGGAAGCTTTGGAGGCCACCTGCTCCAACCTCTTCATCTGCATGTGGGGCCCGGACAGAGGAAGCAGCCGGCCCAAGGTCACAGGGGTCAGACGCCCCAACGGGGTCCCAGAACTCCGTCTCCCAGCCCGGCGCGCCCTGCACGGTGGCGCGGCTTCGCCAACCCCCTCTTGACAAGTGGAGTTTAATTATTTACAACGGTGCTTTATAGCTGCGGGTGAACCCACCGGAACATATTCTGTAAAAGTAATGAAGGCTCAGTAATGCGAGACCTCGCTACAGCTCCCGTCACTAAATCTTGGCCCTGGAGTCGACTAGACTACGTAGGTGCTTTTTTCCCCTCCTCTCTCTCTTTTGGAGAGTTATAGGGTTTGCAGATTAGGATTGGCTGTGGCACAAGGCGTATCCAAGACATTTTTTCTCATTTATGGGGGAGAGGAGCAGGCTTGATGGGACCAGAGTCTGAGCCCCTTAAGTGGGGATCAGGATGGGGAGTCAGCTATGGGCCCCCCACGGACACCCCCTGGGAGGTGTCACTTGTGGCAGGCGGATCGCTGCCAAGGAGCCCCCACTGTCCTCCAGCTCTGGGGGGCAGAGGAGACAGAGGAACTGAGCAGTGAGGGCGGGTCTGGGAGTCTCTGGGCCTCAATTTCCCCATCTGTGAATTAGAAAGAGACTTTGCCTCTTCTGTTTCCTTCTGCAACATTCCAATCTTTCTCCCTAGCAATATCAATGGTGAGACCACAGGTTTATTCCAAGAGGCACTTGTGCTGTGGGCGTCCCCTAGGCTCTCGCTGAGTGCCCCCAAGCCCCCTCAGGCAGGCATTAGACAGTGTCAAGTGACATCCAAGGTCACTGCGCTGGAAGGCAGCAGAGCCAGGATTTGAACCCAGGCCCTCTGGCTCCAGAGAGCACGCCTGTACGAGCTTTGCCCCGAATACCTACAGGGCCAGGCACTGTAATGGGTGCCTCACGTGCCATGGCCCATTAGGTCTTCCTGATTAAGATGAGGCATGCTGTCTCCCTCATTTATAAGGAGAACACCAAGGTTCCCAGTGAACCCTGACTCGGAACCTGGGTCTCCCACTTAACCACACACCCTAGGTCTCCACTCAGCGTGGCTGTTGCCCCAGGATTTTGAGCTAAGTTCCCTGGACTCCAGGAGCCACTGTTCGGCCTCCCCAAAATATCAAAGAAGCAAAGATGATGCCCCCAACTCATTGCATGGGAGGGCTGGGGGGCACAGACTGAGCTGGTAGGTGATGGTGTTTTGAGCCAGACTGAAGAGAGAGGGAGAGAGGTGGGGGGCATTTACACAGAGGTGTGCCTGAAACCTTCCAGCACTTGGGAGGAAGGTTGCGGAGCCTTACATAATAGAAATTGGGATGAAAAACTCAGATGGTGAAATTGAGGGTCTGGACAGTGAGCCCCTCATGGAAAGGGACCATTCATCTGTGACTCTCCAGCGGGTGAGACAAGAGTAGCAGAATCCAGGGTTGTCAAACAAGATGACCTGATGTGGACCTTGTTCAACAATAAGAGGCAACCTTGAGCCTATCTTCACTTCTCCGGGCTTCTTCTTTATCTCTACAATCAGGCCCATCACCCCACCACGGAAAACTCTATCAGGCAGCTACCTAAACACATAATCCTGCAGGTGAGAGGCTTTCAAAGCTCTTCGAGAGCCTGTTCAATAAATGTACTCCCAAGACCATGCCAATATTTAACGCCATGCCAGAAAATTCTGCAAGCAGCTCGTGTAAATACATCCTGCTGGATATTGGAGCCACACGCTTTTGCTTGGTCCTCAGGAGAGAATGAAGAGCTAGCAGACTATTCTCTGTGTTGATCATAGACCTACTCTCAAGGAAAGAAGATTAAATTGTTCAGTCATTCGACAAACACTTATTGAGCAGGTACTATGCGCTGGGGCCCTTGAAGACACTGGGCATACAGCAGTGCACAAAACTCAGAGTCCGGCCTTCGTGCAGCTTACGTTCTCGGGGAGACACAGACTTGTATTTTGAAAAATAAAGCAGGGAGAGGAAGGAGAGAGGGTGTGGGGGTCAGGGACGTCCTCCGTGGTAAGGTGGTGTCTGAGCAGAGCAGAACAAGCAGGAGAAGGAGGCGGCAGACATCTGGGGACAGTGCCCAGTCAGAGGCAGCAGCAAGGCCAAAGCCTGGGTGGGAGCACACCGGGGCTGGACGGAGGAGCACTGCGGAGGCCAGTGGGCAGGGAGAGGAGGAGTCCGAGTGTGGCAGGGCCTTGTGGGAACACAGTGGGGATTTTGGCTTTTACTCTGGGTGAGATGGGAACCAGAGGAGGGCTTTTCAGCGGAGTGCGATGTGACCACCACCTTCAGCAGGTCCCCAAAGCCAGCAGAAGCCTTGAGAATAAACCACATGCAGGCAAAGCGGGGGCAAAGCAGATGGGAGCTGCTGGCAGGAACCCAGGTGAGAGACGAGGGCCTGGGGGGGTCGCTGCGGAGTGGGTGAGGGGTGGCTGCTCCAGGACGATCTTGAGGTCAGAGACCACGGGAAGTTTATTTATTGCTACTCTGATTCATCGTCCAAGGTGAATCGGATTTTCAAAGTCTTGGCCAACCGGGTCAACAGTTTCCTTTACAGGTGTTCTTGGCTGACATTGACACTCTCTTTTGACACTAATCCCCAGAAGCTAGAAGGAAAGAGGCTTCCACATTAAAACTGTTATGCACCTGCAGGCAGGTGGGGGCAGGAGAGGAGCTAGCTTGGAGGAGAAGCCAGCCTGCTGTGCGGGTGGCCGAAGATGTGCTGTCCTGGGGGACCCAGGTCTTCCTGAGGGGTCCGTCTACCTCTGGCGAGACGCTGGTACACGGCGGCAAATCCGCAGCCTCTGGCATGGCCAATAACCTCATTAGTGCCGATGACCCCCCGTGAGCCTAAGTGCCAGGCACTGTGCTAAGCACTTTGCTTACAGTAGTTCACATAGCCCTCTCTACACCATGAGGTAGGTACTGTTGTTACCCCCACTTTACAGATGCAAGTTTGAGGCTCAGAGGCACTAAGTAATCAGCCTAAGGTCGCACAGCTAGAATGTGACAGAGCTGGGGCTAAAACTCTGGTCTCTGGAACCACCCCTTCAGCCTTCATACACAATTCCTCACTCACCACCCAGACCCTTTGATCCTCTCACGGCCCTTGGCCCTTGACTATCCCACCCTTCTCTTCCCAGGCTGGGCCAGACCTTAACACCCACGGGCTCCATCCACACACACCCCCTTCCCCCACGGCCGACTCCCTTCGGCAAAGGCTCTCCGGACCACCGTTTCCCACTTGCAGTGAGACCACCTCAACTCCAAATCCAGGCGGTTGGAAACGGGCAGTATTTTTAGAGAGATGAAAGCCAAGTCGGTTGCTTATTGCAAAGACAACAAACTAATACCTTAGCAAGGCCCGGGGGAACCCTCTTAATGAATATGTAATGACTAAGGTGTTAGATAAAATGACAAGACCAGAGGGGATCCCCCAACCCTGGCCAGCCTCCCGGTGGGCCAAGCACTTTGCTGAGTGCATACTCACAGAACCCTGCAGGAGACAGGGCCGGCCAGAACCATCTTACCCACAAGGGCACAGGCTCAGCCAGGCTGAGTAACCCGCCCAGAGGTGCACAGAGCAGGGGTGAAGTGGGGTCATGCAGAGGTTCACTGCCCACATGGCACTCTCCCAAGGACTGTTGGGGGGGTGGGGGAAGATGCTGAGTCTTCCCTCAGCAGGTTAAACATCACACCTGCAATTTTGCTCTATTTACTTCAATGAACCCATTCCTTCCTCCATAAATCACACAGCAGTCCTGCCCTTGTCAGAATCATCAAAGGCCCAATTAACCCTGAATACCGTGGCCCCTATTCTGCAAACCTCCCCCCAAACCACAGCTTTTCAGGCTGGGAATATTACAAAGCTGGTTGAAAAACAGCCCAGCAAGCAAGCACTTACTCTATAGCGACCCTGTGGGGGGAGGGGGGAGCCCACATGCATAAGAAAACCACCCACAGCAGCTAAATTCCAACTGCCAAGCCTTTATTAGTGGTGATAAAAGGCAGCAAAAACAGCACAGGGCTTTCGGCTCCCAGGTGGGGGCTGCAGTCCCAGGAATTAGTCATGTTTTGACTGGTAGAGTTATGGAATTTATAATGGAGGCCCTGGAGAAATTAAACACGGATTATGGCCAGCTTCCTCCCCCAGCTGAATGTCTCCTGTGGGAACAGTGCCTTGGGCTCCCTCACCCCCTCTAGGAGTCTGGTCTGCTGGCCCAGGGGGCTGGGTGAAGACGGTGACCCCCCCCCCTCAGCACAGGGTCACAGAGGAGGTGGGTCTCACCTGCTCCCCGCGTCACTTGGGTGGCGTCCACCCTTCATGGAATCCTGGGCCGTAGGAATCAGGTCTATCCAGGGCAGTGCTGAGCACCCAACCGGGGTTCGGTAAGGCTCATCGAAATGAATCTGCGTCTTCAACCTCCTCAGAGTTTGCCCTTGCTAGGTTAAGCATCGTTCTCTCCCTGGAGGGAGGCAATAGTCGAGGGTCAGCAGAAGTGGCCTGAATTTGGATGAGTCCAATGAACTCTGTCTTAATTAAAGAAAAGAGTTGGACCCACCTTTCACACTCTGATTTTAGGGCCTCTTTAAGAAGCCAAAGATGCCTGGGAGTGGTTGTATATCAAGATCCTAACATCTTAGTGGAAAAGTTCATCAAAAGGACAGGATGAAAAAGAATCTTAGCTAGCAGCATGCTACAGCTTCAGGGCGTGCTTTGTGATGCCAATGTGTGGTTGATGGCTCCTAATCCTGGCTTTTTGTTGCAGACCAGGGACCCAGGGAGAAACTTAACCCTTACTGAGCACCAATATGTGCCAGGCACTGTGCTAAGCCACTTTACAAACATTCCTCAATTTAACAGATCATAGAAAAGGGCTCAGCACAAGGTAGGTGCCTAATAGTCATTGAATGGATAAGTGACTTTAAGCCCCATATCAGCCCGGTGAGGTAGGGTGCTATAATCATCTCTTTACCAGAGAGGGGCAGTTCTTTGCCCCAGGCGACACAGCATGTGGAGGGAAACAGAGAGTCAAGCCCAGTCAGTGTCTGACTCCCAGACCAGAGCTCCCTCTGGTCAGCCAGCCAGGCTTCCTCCATGAGCCGGGATTGTTGGCTCTGGGATGGAGAATGAGGCGGAGGGAGTGAGAAGCCCGGGAGCTGTCCAGCATTTGCATTGCTGGAAGGAGAACGCTGGAGCCAAGCACTGGGACGGTGAGGCAGGGCACTCTCTTGCCCTCCATCCATCTCAGTCTCTCACCTGGGAGACCCCTCTCCCCGAGTCCTGCACCCCAGGCTGCCTCTCACTATGCAGGTCAAGGTGCTCTAAAACTAACGACTACCAGACAGCTGCCAGGTGATAGGACGGACGGTCTGCTGGTCCCTCAAACCCACTGCCACCCCAAGTACCACCCATACTAAATCCCCAGCCTAAAGCATCAGAGCGGAGCAGGGTCTGGACGGCACAGAACATTTAGCCTAGAGTCTAATGGAATGAGTGTTTTCTTGATTTATGCTATTGCTCTGGTCTGGTCCCTCTCGAGGCCATTCTCCAAGCTATACCCAGAGCTCCAATGCAAGTGACGTCATGACTCTGCTTACAATTCTGAAGTCTCCACTCCTGGGTGTGACACTCAATGTCCTTCAAGAGCTGGCCCTACCTACCTCCACCTGTCCCCACTACCTACTGCCCTCATTCTCCAGCCATTCTAAGTGCCCCATCTATCTAACCCCAGATACCAGGTTGTCAAAGACAGCTATGGGGCTGGTGGCAGGGACAAGCATTCCAAACAAAAGGAACAGCATGTGCTAAGTCCTGCTCCTCTGCAAGAGTCATCTCAGGAATCCCTTCCTACGGAAGACCCCTCTGGCTGACTGCCTCTCTCTGTAGCCAGCCACTCTGTGACAATGTGATTCTGCTCCATCACTCAGACAAGAAATTACCCTGCAAACACGTCCCCCCTGGAAAGTAAGCTAGCGCTTTACGATGTTTTATCCGTTTGGTATCACTAGCACTTACCTGCATGTGAGCAAGCAAAAATAAACAGAAGATCCAGGTTTTTGCCTGAGGACTTGGTTAATAGAGACTGGTGTGTATAGAAATAATAATAGTTATAATAATAATGTACGATAATAATAGCTAGCCCCTATGTGTCTGGCACCTGCGAAGTTATAGATGTTAACTCATCAAACCCCTATGACAATCATCAAAACCACCCTGAGGGAAGCCTCTCCACCAGGTCCATTTTACAGACGAGAGAACTGAGGCACAGGGGGTTAAGTATCCTCCCCAAAGGCAACAGAGCCAGAAAGCAGCCCAGCAGGGACGCCAACCCAGACAGTCTGGCTTCAGAGTCTGAGCCCTCGTCCATGTCACCATCTAAAGGAAAGGGACCCAGAGGCGAAAGAGGCCATGACAGTCTCTCCTAGAGCCAGGAGGATACCAGCGTTCACTCTGTCCTCCGCATCAGCAGAACCTAAAGCTCCTACCAGGGTGATCTCAGGGAACGTGGGTGTCCAAACCCCACCCAAACCCAAACCCAAGGGGGTCAAGCCCCAGCCTTGGTAGCAGAATCTGGCAGGACTGTACCCTCACAGCCAGGAACAGCCCACCTCGGGGCCCTTTCCTTTGTCCCCTCCACCAGCGTCCCCTCCCTAGCTGCCAAGACCCTGCCTCCCACCCCCCTGCACCTGGCTGCCCCTGGCAGGCAGCCCCAGACCCCTTGTGGAGGGGAAGCTCCTCCCAGCTCTTAGCAGCTGCCAGGCCATGCCGGAGCCGGCAGGCATCTTCCGGGCACCACTCACCGCCCCGCCAGGCCTGGCATGCCAGGAGCTCCATGTTAAGTTGATGGCCCTGCACAGCCCCACGGAGCTGCTATTTTTAATTTAATTGGAGAGTCGGAGGAGAAAGATGGTACCCAGCGAGAGAGTTTTAAAAGCTTTTGGGGTGGGGGAGGGGGGAGAGAAAGCGAAGAAAAGTTCGTAATTATACACCAGGCAGCCAGATTTGATGCTTGAACAGAAAGGTTAAATGTTACATTCAGAATAAAATGAGAAAAAGAGTCCTGATGACAGTTGCCCAGAGCTAAATAAGGAAGAAAAAAAAAATACCCCTTGCCCATCTCTTCTCCAGCTTCCTCTTCTCCCTCATACTCATTTCTGAGTTTCCCCCCTTCTGCCTTTTAAAGTTCAGGAGCACACACAAATAAACCAGTTTGGAGCACAAAGATTACTACTTAGCATGTCAACACTTGATTGCCACCCAAAAGCAGCTTTCATTCACGCCTGAAAAAATCACACATTTTCATTTCTCAAGCCAACAGGTCTAATAGGGCCCAGAAGACTGGGATGGCAGTCTGGCACTGTGGAGAACCACATGGGCTTTAGTATGGATGGACCTAGGTTCAAATACCTCCTCTGCCAAGGGACAGATGCCCTAGGTCAGAAACAGAAGTCTGCTGGTTAAGACTTTCCTATTATAAAGAGATAGACTCAGATGGCACACTCCTTTCATCCTTCCTTTTCCAGCAGGGAATATAGATGTGATGCCTGGAGCTGCTGCAGTCATTTTGTGCTCACGAGGCAACACGCTAAAGGTGGAAAAACTGAAAAACAGAAAGGGTCCTTGATGATATAGACATACTGCTGTTCCTCAGGGCTGCCTACTTGTCACTGAGACAAAGAAATCCCCATATGTTTCAGCCACTTTTAGTCTAGTTTTCTAGAAATGCTGAATCTATTCCTAACTGTGACAATCCTTTATTAGCCTGACCTTGAGTGTGAACTTGAGCACGAGCTTCACATCACTCAGCTTTGGTTTTCCTGTGTGTAAATGGGGACAAATATCACAGTGTGTGTGTGAGGATTGAATGTGACTCCATTTGTAATGCACGATGACTGATGACTGCCATTGTTATTCATACTCCTGATTAAGAGGAAAGCAGTATCATATTATAAAATTTAAAGTCACCTCTCCTATCTCAATAACACTTTCTAGTTTTCAAAGAGACTTCTTGGGGCACCTGGGTGGCTCAGTTTGTTAAGTGTCTGCCTTCAGCTCAGGTCATGATCCCTGGGTCCTGGGATCAAGCCCCACATCAGGCTCCCTGCTCAGTAGGGAGCCTGTTTCTCCCTCTCCCTCTGCTGCTCCCCCTGCTTGTGCTTTCTCTCACTTTCTCTCCTGTTCTCTATCAAATAAATAAATAAAATCTTTTTTAAAAAGCCAAAAAACAAACAAAAAAGGGACTTCTCTTTCTTCATCTTAGCTCATCCTCAACACCAAATCTCTGAGGGAAGGGAGTATTATTCCCTATTTTATACCCAGCAGACTCAAGAGAGGTTAAGCAACTTGCCCAAGGTAGCTTAGCTAATGACAGGGCCAGGCCGTAACTCAAATCTGACTCCGAGTCCCTGGGGCCCAGGCCAAGCTGGCTCTGAGCTGTTCTACTACAGGTCCCACTTCTCCTGGGGACCACTGATGTCTCAAGTTTAGGGATAACGCTGGGGCTGAGACAGTATGGTTCATGTGGCAAAGACAACATGAGCTGGACTCTGGCCTTCAAACTCCCCCTCCTGTCCCTGAAACGTCAGGGTTCCTTGGGCTCCAATCTTCTGCCCACTGCACTTATTACTCCATTAACATTAGGGAACTAAGAGCCCTGTTCAGAAGCAGCCATATAACACTGTGGTTGAGGACCCAGACTGGATTTGAACCTCACTTTTGCCACTTAATATAAAAAAAATTTGTTAAATAAATAGTTCTGTGTATTAGTCAGGGTAAGCAAAACAGCTGCTGTAACAAACAACCCTCAAATCTCAGTGGCTGAATGTGGCAGATTTTTCCTCATGTCCCAGTGCAGTGCAATGGGGTTGGGTGGGGCTTGGGAGGGGGGGTATTATGCTCCAGCCAGTCATTCAGCCTCCTTCCATCTGCAGCTTTGCCCTTCCCCCATTAGGATCCCCCACACCCTGCAGGCTGATAGGGTTATTTTAAGGGTCAGGCATTCTCTGAACTGGCCAGAACCTATGGCATGGTCAGGTGACCCTACCTATGGTGGGGTGGTGGTGTCCTGGGAAGTGTAACTTCACAGTGTGACAAGGAAGGAGGGGGTGGTGACCCCTCACCCATGGTCCCCAGCAGTCCCATCTCAAGCTACCCCATCAAAAGTAGGCGGCCCCAATCCCCCAGATCATGTGACCTTTTTGCATTTGATTCATTATTTCATTCTTTGTCGCCTCAAATAGTTTTCCTTATTTACTGCCTATGTCCCCACAGTGGACTGCAAACTCCTTGAAACCAGAAACCTCTAGTATCTTTCACCCATAGTCCCTCCAATACTTACCAAATAAATGTTACACTAGTAGAAACTCAAACTTTACCAGAATATTGGGACAGCTGGGATTAAGAGAGAGATTGTGGCAGAGGAAGAACGGGGGGCTCCATCCGGCTCAGTGGGTCCCCAGAGGCTGCCCTGGACCCATCCTGGTCCTCATGTACTCACACTCCCTATACTCCACCCCGCCACCGCCGTCCACAACAGAAGCTAACACCAGTTCCAAAGAAGTTGTTTATTTGCAGATATAAAACAAGACCCTGGCCACAGGAGGGAGGGCCCTCGGGCTCACCTGTAGGAAATCCTCCCTGGCCAGAGAGAATGAGTAGAACTAGAAAAACTTCATCTCTCCCATCCCACCCCCCATCTCCTAGTCAAAAATAACTGAGACCCAGCAGAAGGCCCCACCTCTCTTGCCCTGGTTAAAACCTACTGAACTGAGAACAGGACAGCCCAAGGAAGATGCCAGCAAAAGGTAAGTGGCTATTTGGAGATGTTAACTGACTACTCCTCTCCAAATGACAGACCACCCCCTGGAGACACTGTCCCCAGAAGGCTTCCCTGTCCTCCTCTGGGCTGGATCCCACTCTTGAAACGAGATAAAACCCTAGAACCTAAAAAACACCCTCATAACTTCGGAATTTCAAAGCCAGCTAACTCCACCCCTGCCCCGACCCTGTCACTGGAAATTAATCCCCCTGAGCCCCTGGGACGGGTCACAGCCTCTGACTCTCTTCATACTCCTCTTTGGTCATCCACTCGGACTTATAAGAAGACAGATGGGCCACAACGGACGCCCCCAGCCAGACGCTAAAGTTTCTGTTAGAACCCACCCACATGGTGGCCTTGGTGGAGCAGAAATGATCTGCAATCAACTCCTTGTACAGGCGCTTGGTGAAGCCGGGGTAGAGGGTGTTGCCCCCACAGGCCATCACGTGGGAGGTGAGCAGCGGGTGCACAGCGGCCTCGCAGGCCAAGATGGCATCCACCACGGCCTGGGAGATGCTGGGCCCCTGCAGGTCGAACATCTGGGGGCTGAAGAACATCTCGGGGGCCAGCCGCTGCAAGGGGGTCAGCTCCACCGGGGTGCCATCGGGGAGCTGATAGGTGTTGTTCTCATCCGAGCCGCTCGGCAGGCTCTGGCGGAAGTCCAGCGCCTCTGCCAGATTCTGGGGCACGTAGCACTTGCTCATCTGGGTGGTGGCCACCGTCTCCAGCTGAAACAGGTTGTGGCGGTTGCAATCCTCCTTAAAGAGGCTCTTGAAGAGATAGGCCGACAGATCCTGGCCCGCGAACTCCAGCGTCTTGCCGCTGGGCCGCAACGGGCGGCCCAGGTAGAAGGGCTGCACGCGGGTCAGGCCGTAGCCGGAATCGACCACCACGCCGGTCAGGAGGCCGGAGGCGTACAGGGACATCTCCAGCTGGTCGGCTAGCAGTATGGACGGCACATCCTGTAACTCAAACATAATCTGCAAGAAGGGAGAAGAGCCACTAGGGTATTTCCCCCGCACAAAAGGCCCCGATCCATTTCTGGTTTCTGTTTTCCCCCGGACTGAGCTACGTGCTAAGCTCCCGGAACTGAAGCAGGTGCAGACCTGTGTCCCCTGGGGGGGGGGGGGCCTGCCCCGAGGAGGTGGGGCCCACGGCCCCTGGAGCTCATGCTGTGGGAACAAGGGAGGCGCTAGAGGATTAGGAGTCGGATTTGCTCCAGGGTGGGGGGGGGCAGTTTGAGGACCCCCACTGTTCAGAAGACTGTTTTTGGTGGAGGGGTGGGAGGAACTGTCAGCTGCTACATGGAATGGTGCTGAGATGCTTGGCTGTGTGAGCCCAGGACCAACGGGGGCTACGGCCAAGGGGCAGATCAGCTGCCTGACCCATTTCTTTAGAAAAGAGAAGAAGAAATTAGACAAGAAACACATATATCATATCCACCACTGCCTCCAAAAAAGGAGGGGGAGGAAGGAAGGAAAGAAGGAAGAAAGAAGGGAGGGAGGGAGGGAGATACATACTCTCACCTCCTGGTAAGTGAAGTCTTTTTTCCTCCACACATCAAGACAAAACTGGAATTCTGACATTTAGGTTTTGGCAAAGTCCCTAGGCTGATTTTCTCCCCCACCCACCACCACACTCCCTCTCCACCCAGATCTTTACAGATCTGGCACCCCAACTGCCTCCCTAATTCCCCAGCTCTGACTGCATCCCCAGGTTTCTGACCCTATAGACAGAGAAAGGTGGCACTAGTCTGCCATCTGCCGTGGCCTTTGGCCAGGTAGCCTCCTCTTCAGGCCCCAGAAGGACCATCTTCCCACTGAGGCAGGGGGGAGCTCCCCCACACCCACACTCAGAATACTGTCCCACCACCACCCACTTCCCAAATAGAAGCCAAGGTCCTCTTTTTCAAATAGGAAATTAAATATGAATCCCACTTAAAACTCTCCAGGATCTTCCGATTTATTTAGAGCAGAGCTTGGCAAGCATTTTCTATAAAAGCTAGACAGTTGGGGTTGCCAAATTTAGCAAATAAAAATACAGGCTGCCCAATTAAATTCGACTTTCAGACAAACAACAAATAATGTTTTCATATACGTATGTCCCATGCAATACTTGGGACATGCTTATACTAAAGTATTATTTGTTGCTTATCTGAAATCCAGCTCTAACTAGGCACCACGGATTTTATCTAGCAAACCTACAGTGAGTAAGTTTTTTAGCCTTTACACAGTATGGATACGGTCTCTGCCACAAGTATCACAGCTCTGCTGATATGGTATGAAAGTAGCCAAAGACAATATGTAAATGGGTGGACATGGCTATGTTCCAATAAAACTTTATTTATAAAAACAGATGGTGGGCCAATTTGGCCCACCGGTTGTAGTTGGCTGAACCTTGATTTAGAGTAAAATCTAAGCACTCCCCACAGCCTCTGGGGCCTGAAAGACCCAACCCCTGCGAAGTCAAGGTGGAATATGATCTTGGAACATTTATGGGATCCACAAACAAAGTATCCAGTGTCTCCCCTTCTCCACAGAGCATTTCAACTGCTGTGTCTCCATCTGTTGGAGGAAACTCCATGAACCCCATCTTACCTACAACAAGTGCCAGGCACACACTGGGTACTCAGGAAACATTTATGGGGCAAATTAGTTAGAAAGCAGAGTTCCTGATACTCAGTCATGTCTGAACACAAAATGCCAGGTTATTTCCCACTTGCCTTACCTCCAGGGTCTTCCGTCGGTCCGCAGGCTCCTTCAGAGGGGACTCTGTGACCATCACAGGGAAGTCCTCATGCTCCCGTCTATGTCTCTCCAGGACAAATGACCAGATGTGCTCCACACCCTCCCAGTTGAGGATACGGCCACGCTGGATGGGGTAGCTAAAGGTATCAGGATGGCAAACGTCAATGCCTAGACTCACGCGCCTTTGGGCATAGCTGGGGCCAGGATTCTCCCTGCACGGGACGTAGTTTACGATGCTCGGAAAGACCATCTGCGGCTCATTCCACCCAGACAAGCCAGCCTTCAGAAAGCCAGACCCGTGGTCGATGATAATGGTTCTCGCAGCCATGGTGAAGGCAGAGGTGGGAGAGGTCTTCTGGACTCGACTGTGGAGGGAAAGGATGGGGGATTATTCCAGGCCACCCCTGCTGCCCACTCTCCACCCCAGAGTCAAGCTTCAGGCTCCCCTAAAGTGTGTCCATCTCCCCTTCCAAGCCTTTGCACAAGCTGTACCTGCAATGTTCCTCCTGTCTCAAACTCCTAATCATCCTACAAGGCCCTGCCTGCGAAGTCCTGCCAAGCCCTCCTTCCCACCCACCTCTCCCCTTGTACTTCGCACACTCGTCTGTTATACCAGGGGCACACTTCCACTCCACAGGAGCAGAGGTTGGGCCCTGCTACTCTTGGCAGCCTTCACAAGAAGCTTTCACCCAGGAAGTGATGGTGCCTGATGGTGGCTGGCTGCCTGATTCGAGGACTCAGGGTCATGAGCCTTGGGGCCCACCGCACTCGCAGTAACAGCATAGGGGCAATAGCAGCATGAACAGTGGTAACCATGGTGACAATGACAGTGATGACAAGGACAACCTGCAGAGCTACCATTTCTGGGGTGCATGCCCTCGGTCTAGCTCTAGGAGGAACACCTTGCATGGGAGGCTGAACTATGTAAAACTGCCATTCGTGCCAGTCAAAAATGATCAAATGCACTTTCATATGGCTTGAGCAGGTGATATTTCTGCCGTACCACAACCCGTAAGGCAGGCACCACTGTGACCCCCATTTTACAGGTGGGGACACTGAGGCACGGAGGGCTTGGAGTTACTTTCCCAGGGCCACGCAACTGACCGGCAGGGCTGACAATTATACCCAAAGCAGATTCCAAAGGCCACACTCTGAGCATCAGGCTAAGCCCGAGAAGCGGGTTTTGAGTAGGAGCTAGGCGACTAAGTTACTGCATAACTGACCACGATGTCCGACCACGATCATGGTGAGTTTCAACGCCTGTAAAGTGGGGAGAGTAAGAACCACCATGCCGGAAAGGCAGGTGTGGTCACTACCTGATTTCCAGACTTACTGCAAACCTACAGTAGCCAAGACAATGTGGCATTGGTGAAATATTCGTCATAGAGACACGGAGGATGGAATGACAAGTCCAGACACAGATCCTCACAAAGTCTGACAAGGTGCAAAAACCAGGAAAGGAAGGGCCAACGGTCTTTACAGTAAATGATAGGGAACAACTGGATATCCACATGCAAAAAAAAAAAAAAAAAAAATGAACCTCAATCCATACCTCACACCTTATTAAAAAAAACTCAAAATGGATGATAGATCTAAACTTAAAACCTAAAACTAGAATACAACTTTTAAAAGAAACAGAGGAGAACATCACTGTGACCTCAGATACAGTAAAATTTCCTTAGCGAGAACATCATTTGCCTGGTCTGTAAAAGAACGAAATGATAGGCCGGACTTCGTCAAAATTTAAGAAATTTGTACTTTTTTAAAAAAAGATTTTATTTATTTATTTGCAAGAGAGAGTGCACAAGCAGTGGGGGGAGGCAGAGGGAGAGGGAGAAGCAGACTCCCCACTGAGCAGGGAGCCCCACTACAGGATTCAGTCTCAGGACCCTGGGATCATGACCTGAGCCGAAGGCAGACAGTTAACCGACTGAGCCACCCAGGCACCCCAGAAACTTGCACTTTGAAAGACACTGTGAAGGGAAAAAAAGACAAGCCACAGACTGGGCAAAAGTATTTGAAACCATATATCTGATAAACAACTTGCATCCCAAAACTATAATGAACAAACTCATAAAACCCAACATAAGAAAAACAAGCCAATAGTTCAAGTGGGCAAAAGACTCAAACACACCACAAAAAAGATATACGGATGGCAAGTAAACATATGAAAAGAGGCTGAACTCATGAGTCATTAGAAAAATGACCATTAAAACCACAATGAGACAGCACCACCCAGCTAGGAGAACGCCCAAGGTCAGAGGCTGACCGGACCAGGCGAGGGGCGAGGACGTAGGGGGCCTGGAGCCCTCAAACGCTGCCAGTGGGAATGCAAAATAAAACACTTTGGAAAACAGTTTGGCAACTTCTTATATAAAGGTAAATATACACCCACCGTACCTAGGATTCCCACTCTTAGGTATTCCCCCAAGGGAAATGAAAACTTACATTCACCCCAAAACCCTCATGCACATGTTTATAGTCGCTTTATTCATAATCATCAAAACCGAGCAACCACCTAATGATCCTTCAGCTGGAGAATGGATAAACAAATCTCCCTTCAGTGGAGTAATACTCAACAACAAACAGATATGAACAAGTGGTACGTGTAATAACGAATAAATCTCAAGTGCACTGGGGGAAGGAACCCAGACTCAAAAGGCAACAACTGTATGATTCGATTCCCATGACAATTCTGGAAAAGGCAAACGTATAAGGACAGAAAAGAGGGGGCTCCTGGGTCGCTCAGTCGGTTAAGTGTCTACCTTGGGCTCAGGTCATGATCATGGGGTCCTGGGATCAAGCCTCGCGTTGGGCTCCCTGCTCAGCGGGGGAGCCTGCTTCTCCTTCTCCCTCTGCTGCTCCCCCTGCTTTTGCTCACTCTCTCTCTCTCCCAAATAAATAAATAAAATCTTAAAAAAAAAGAAAACAAATCTGGGGGTGCCAGTGGCCAGGAGTGGAGAGCGGGGGTGGCCACGAGGGGTTATGGCAAGATTGGGGGTGATGACAGAACCATGCTAGATCTGGGTGGTGAGGGTGAGTCTACAACCATATACGTTTGTCAACTCTTGCAACTATACACTACAAAGAGTGATTTTTACTCTAAGTAAAAAATGTTAAGGGAAAAAACCTGTGGGTGTGGGGACACATGAAGGTTGATGCAATCACCTTGCAGAATGCGACCTGTCACCCAGACGGCAGCCTCGGTGCCCAGAATGCACATGGGTGTTTCCCGTAAGAGCAACATCCAGGAACGCAGTGCGGCCCGAAGGTGAAATCTGGGGCTGTCACCCCACCGGCTCCATGCTCTGCCTCCGTTCTGGGCAGCAGCTGAGCCCGCACATCATTGTGGGGGATGACAGCCGCTTGCCGGCCCTGGCCAGAGGCTCCCCACCACCACCAACCTTGGGGCAGTGATGAGGCTCCACCACCTTGAAATAGCTCTGACATCAGACGGGGGAGAGCAAAAAGGAAGAGAGATGGGGCCGAGGTGTTGGCCTCCTCCCTGGCCTGCTCATCCTGAATCACCCAGTGATGGAGAACCGGGTACCTGGATGACATCCACCGACCTCCCTGCATCACAAGAGCGGGCTCACTGGTAGATGCTTCCCTGGCCCTGGCCTTCCGAATCGGAGGACAGGCTGCTGGGATGACTTCCACTGTGGTTGTGCAACAAGATGCTCACTGGGGGGGTGGGGGGGAGGGCAGGCTGGTGGCCTGAGTGACCTGCCTGGGAACAGAAGGCACGGAGGCAGTGCGCCATTCCTCTCTTGGGCCATGACGTAGGAAGAAAGTCTGGGGGACGCCACGGAGCCCAGTTTCAAGGACAGAGATAAAATCTACATATTCAAAAGCATTTTTACTGAGTCACCAATACTACAAATTTCCACGGAGCACCCACAATGTACCAAGAACCATTCTAGCCCGACTCAGTGGAGCGGTTCCTGCCCTCCCAGACTCAACATCCTACTGAGAAAGATTGTCAGTAAGCACCAGATCAAATACATCATGCCAGGGGGAGGGGAGTGGGACTGAGTACAATGAAGAAAAATAAAATCTGGTAAGAGGGCCAGGGAGAATAAGGAGCACAGAGTTGTGGTGTTGTTCTAGATGGGGCAGTCAGGGGAGGCCTCTCTATCAGGTGACCTGTGAGCAGAGAACAAGAGTGAGAGCATGCGATTACCTGGAAAAGTGTCCAAGCCAAAGGAACAGTAGGTGCAAAGGCCCTGAGGAAGAAATTGGTGCGTGTGTTCTAGGAACAGCCAGGAGGACCATATAGTGAGAGGTGTGTAGTGGGCGAGGGGAAGGGTGCCAAAGATCTTGGGCGGGCCTCGCAGGCCTTCATATTGTTTAGAGACATGGGAAACCACTGGGGGCGTGGGGGTTGAACAGAGGAATGATGATCTAGCTTGAGTCGTACACACACCACTTGAGCTGATATGAAGAATGGAGCACAGAGGTCAAGGTAGAAGCAGGGGATGGAAAGGACATGACAGATGACAGTGGCCTGCATTATGGTGACAGCAGGAAAGAGGGTGGGAAGTGATCAGACTCTGGATGTACTTAGGGAAGACTGTTGTTAGAGTGGAGCATGAGACAAGGAGAAGAATGAAGGAAAACACCAAGATCTGGGGCCTGAAAAGCTGGAAGAATGAAGTACCCACTCACTGAGAAGGAGAAGACCGTAGAAGGAGCAGGTTTGTGGCAGGGAGGAAATTGGGATTTTTTATGTTGGACGTGATAACAGTTTGCGATGCCTATTAGGTACGCATGACGATGCCCGGAGGCAGAGTCTGCAGATGTCTGAGCTGGAGATATAATTGGAACTTACTGAGTGGATGAAATTGCAAGTTTTGGGCATGGATGAACTCATGAAGAGACTCGGGATAGATCAAAAGCAGTGCCTGCAGGTAATTTAAGGTCTAGGGGCTGGGCGTTGAGAAGGAACCAGTAAAGACGATGAGAAGGAGTGGCTAAGGGGTAGGAGGGCATGTCAAAGGCCAAGCAGAGAAAATATGTCAAGAAGAGAGAAATTAGATGAAGACTGAGAAATATCCATGGAATTTAGCAACACAGAAGTCACCAATAGCCTTGGCAAAAGAGTTTCATCAGTGTCACCAATGGAGAAAAGCCTGAGAGGTAGGAGACAGAGATCTACAAAACTGGCCCCCTGCTCTGCAAAAACATCAGCAGTGCACGTAACAAAAGAAATGTTAAGGGTTCGAAATTGAAGGACAGGGTCACTAAACACAATGTACATTTTCCAATTGTGGATCAGAGAAATAAAATTACATAAAGAACATTATCACGGCCTCCTGGTGCTAGCCAGGACAGAGTACTGCAGCCCTGCCTCCCACTGAATATAACTAACAACGTCAAACAAAATGCAAAAAGCAAAAGGAAAAGCAAAACAGGCAGATTAAAGAGAAGAATCAAAACTTAGAGAAGCAACCCAAGGAGGGGTGAAGTTCTCGTCTGTTCTATTTCCCCTTTTCTCTTGCAGTGTCGGCCTGCAATGGGTTCCCAGCCAAGCTTCAGGAGGGTGTAACTGACCTCTAAGACCAAGGGAAGACCTGTCTTTCTGGCCATAACATCAGGAAAGGGGGCCCTTGTAAGTCAACGAGGATGGAAAGAAGAGAGCAGAGAAAGGACTCCTCTTGTTCAGTGTAAGAACCGGCTCAAGGCCCAGATGCACCTGTGCGTGCGAGGGAGGGACCCAAGCAGCAGCGCGAAGCCACTATGAGTGGAACTGACATTGGAACCACCACTCATGGAAGAAGACCAAGTACAGCCTGAGCCCAGCTGGGCCGCTGCACGCTAAAACAGAACCAAGAAAACAAGTGTTCTCCAGAAGAGCCTCCAAGCAGAATATTCAGGATATCCAGTGTAGAAACCAAAATTACCCAACACACAGAGAATCAGAGAAACCTAATTAATCCTTCAGGGAAAAGATAAATGCCAACGCTGAGATGACCCAGATGCTGGAATTACTGAAGACGTCTGAACAGCGGTTATAACGGACATACATGTAGACGTGCTGTAAGTGAAGGGAAGGACAGGTGTTCTCAGTGAGAAGTAGATTCTATAAAAAGAATCAAGAGGTATGCATAATATCTGAATTTTTTAAAAATCTTTTCCATAGTAGAAGGGAGGTGGCAGAGCAATGAATAAGATAAATTATGATATCAACAGAAATTACCCAATCTGAAAAACAGGAAGGATCTAGAGGGGAGGGGGGTGGGAGGATGGGTTAGCCTGGTGATGGTATTGAGGAGGGCACGTTCTGCATGGAGCACTGGGTGTTATGCACAAACAATGAATCATGGAACACTATATCTAAAACTAATGATGTAATGTATGGGGATTAACATAACAATAAAAAAATTAAAAAAAAAAAAGTTCTCAAACTCAACACCCAAGAAAACAAATAATCCAGTTAATTTTTTTTTTTTTTACTTAAAGTCTCTATTGTCTAATATAAGCATAGAAACTCTTTATTTATTTACTTATTTGTTTAGGTTTTCATTAGTATGGAATATCCTATTCAATCATTTCAGTTTCAGTCTATGCAAGCAGTTATGTCTGATGTGAGTGTCTTACAGTTAATGTAGATTTGGTTCTTGTTTTTATTTTGACCATTTAACAACTGTCTTTTGATTGGAAAATTTATTACATTTTCATGTAAAGAAATTAATGTTATGCAAAGACCTACTATTGCCAGTATATTAATTGTTTCTTGGCTGTTTGATAATTCATTTGTTCTTTTATTTCTCTTTTACTGAATTCCTTTGTGATTTGATGCTTTCCTATAGTTGTATGCTCTGACACACTTCTCTTTATCTTTTGTATATCTAGTATAGGATTTTCCTTTATGATTACCATAAGCTTCATCTAAAATGTCTTAGAGTTCTAACAGTCTATTTTAAGCTGGTAACAACTTAACCTCATCATATGCAAAAGCTGTGTATATTTATTCCCCCTCAAACATTTCATGTTTTAATATTACTATTTACATATTTCATATTTTGTATTCCTTAATAAATTATTAAAGTTAGAGTTAAAAAAAAAAACAGGAAGGAAATAATATAACAAAAAGAGCCTCAGAGGCCCATGGGACAATATAAAAACGTCTGATATTCATGTCATTGAAGTCCCACAAGAAGAGAAGAAAGATCAGCACAGTATAAAGTATTTGAAGCAATAATGGTTAAAAATTTCCCAAATTCTGTGAAAGACATAAATCACCAATTCAGGGAGCTTGGCACACCACACCCCAAAGAGAATAAATTTAAAAAATAAAACACACAAACACACGTGTAGACACAGTGTAGTCAACTACCAAATACTGAAGTTTTCTCTTGCTTAATCTTGAAAGCCTCCAGAGAAAAATGAAAGCATTATAAATACGGAGGGTGGGGGACAACAACTAGGCTGACTGCAGACTTCTCATTGGACACAAATGTCAACCCAGAATTCCATACCCACCAAGAGTATCCCTCAGGAATGAAGACAAAATAAGACATTCTTAGGTGAAGGAAAACCAAGAAAATTCATCCCCAGCAGCACTGCTTTCAGAAATACTAATGATAAAAAAAAGAAAAAGAAAAAGAAAAATAAATAAGAAAGAAAAAAGAAATGCTAATGAAATTTCCTCAGGTTGAAGGACAACGATACCAGAATCTGGAACTGCAGGAGTGAAGGAGGAATACCAGATTTAGTAAATATCTGGGCAGTAATAAAAGGATCCTTTTTCCTCTTAAAAATGGATATGGCCATTGAAAGCAAAAAGTTATAACAACGTGTGGTGGTGTTTCCAGGGTATGTGGACGTAATGCTTGTAAGTCCTATGAGAAAGGAGGTGGGGGAAATAAGCTATGTGGTTGCAAGTTTTACACGTATGTGAAGTGTAAACATTAACTCTAATTAGACTGTTAAAGGCTAGGTATACAAAAAAAAATTTTTTTAATTAAAAAAAAAAAAAGCCTGGGTATATGCATGGCAATCCCAAGAGCAAGCAATAATAATAATAATAATAATAATAATAATAATAATAATAACAATACAAAGAGGAACCCAAAAATACACTAGATAAAGTAAAACAGAATACTAAAAAACATTCAAATAATCTAAAACATGGCAAGAAAGAAGGAACAGGGAAACAAAAGAACAGAGCAGGGAAGGAGAGACACAAATAGTAGCCCTATATCCAACCATATCGACATTTACACTAAAATAATATGTCCCAAGCCACACCAATTGAAAGACAGAGATTGTCCGTTGGAATAACAACAACAAAAAGACCTAACTGCAGACTGTCTATAAGAAATTCACTTTAAATACAATGATAAAGATTAGTTAAAAAGTAAAAGAACAGTAGATCTTGCCATTTGCAACGACGTGGATGGAACTGGAGGGTATTATACTGAGCGAAATAAGTCAAACAGAGAAAGACATGTATCATATGACCTCACTGATATGAGGAATTCTTAATCTCAGGAAACAAACTGAGGGCTGCTGGAGTGGTGGGGGGTGGGAGGGATGGGGTGACTGGGTGATAGACACTGGGGAGGGTATGTGCTCTGGTAAGCGCTGTGAATTGTGCAAGACTGTTGAATCTCAGATCTGTAACAAATAATGCAATATATGTTAAGAAAAAAAAAAAAAGAAGAAGATAGCAGGAGGGGAAGAATGAAGGGGGGAAATCGGAGGGGGAGACGAACCATGAGAGACGATGGACTCTGAAAAACAAACTGAGGGTTCTAGAGGGGAGGGGGGTGGGAGGATGGGTTAGCCTGGTGATGGGTATTAAAGAGGGCACGTTCTGCATGGAGCACTGGGTGTTATGCACAAACAATGAATCATGGAACACTACATCAAAAACTAATGATGTAATGTATGGTGATTAACATAACAATAAATTTTTTTTTTAAAGTAAAAGAATAGAAAAAACTAAACCACGTAAGAATGAATCAAATGAAAGCAGGAGTAGCTACCTTAATATCAGACAAAGTTGGCTTCCTAACAAAGAATATCACCAGGAACAAAGACAGGTGTTGTATAATGGTAAATGGTCGGTTCACCAAAATGACATAATAATCCTAAATATATATGCAACGAATAGGTATTCAAAACTCTTTAAGCAAAGACTAAAAGATGCATAAAAAGAAATAGAAAAATCCACCATTCGACCTGTAGGCCACAACTCCTTTTCCAGTAATTGAGAGTCGAAGTAGACAAGCCAAGCTGGCTGGCTGTTCATGAATTCTGTATCTTTGCTAATTTTCCAACTGACATTTATAAAGCATTCCATTAAACAAGAGCAGAATGCACATTCTTTTTCCAAAGCACATGGGACACTCACCAAGATAAGCCACCTTAGGAGCCACAAAACAAACCTTAACAAATGTAGAATTGAAATCATATAAAGCAGGTTCTCTCATCATAAAGGAATTAGGCTAGAAGTCAAAAATAGAATGATATCAGGAAAATCCCCAAACCTTTGGAAATTAAATAGTGCGAGTCTAGATAACCCATGGGTCAAAGAAAAAAAAAATTAGAAAATATTTTGAAATGAATGGAAATAAAAATACAACCTATCAGAATGGGTGGGGTGCAGCTAAAGCAGTGCTCAGAGGGAATTTATAGCATTAAATGTTCATATGAGAAAAGGAGAAAGGTTTCAAGCCAATAATCTAACCACCCACTTCAGGAAACCAGAAAAGGAAGCACGCGTTAAACCCAAATCAAGCAGAGGGTGGAAATGATAAAAGTTGAAAACAGGAAACTAATAGAGAAAACTCAATAAAACCAAAAGTCGGTCCTTTGAAAAGATAGATAAATTAATACACCACCAGTCAGACCAAGAGAAAAAAAAAAAAAGAGGAAAGACACAAAGGGTTGATATCAGGAATGAGGTGACGTTACTTCCAACTCAATAGCATGAAAAGAGAATATTATGAATGGCTTTCTGCCTATCAGTTTGACAACGTAGGTGAAATGAACAAAGTCCTTCAAAGACAGAAGCTACCACGGTTCACTCAAAAAGAAACATATAAGCCAAATAGCCCTCAAACTTTTCAAGAAAGAAATGACTTTTTAGTTTAAAAACCTTCCAACAAAGAAAATGACAGTGCCAAATGGCTTCACTAGTAAATTTTATCAAACACTGAAGGAAGAAACAAAGCTCATTGTGTACAATCTCTTCCAGAAAGCAGAAGAGGAGGGAATGCATCCCAACTCATTTTGTGAGGGCAGCATTATTACCCTGATACCCAAATCAAAAATATTGCAAAAAAACCCTACAAACCAAAATCCCTCATGAACATAGACACAAAAAAATTCTCAATGAAATATTAGCAAACCCAGCAATATATAAAAAAGTTAATACACATCAGTTGGAGTTGGGGTACCTGGGTGGCACAGTTGGTTAAGCGTCCAACTCGGTTTTGGCTCAGGTCATGATCTCAGGGTCCTGGGATGGAGCCCGGTGTTGGGCTCTGTGCTCAACAGGGAGTCTGCTTGACATTCTCTCTCTCCCTCTGCCCCTCCCCCTGCTTGTGCACCCTACCTTTAAAAATAAATAAATAAATCCTTTTTTTTAAAAAAAGATAATACACATCAACTGAATGGGGTGTATCTCAGAGATCTAAGGCTGGTTCAATATTTTAATGCCAATATACTTCGACCTATCAACAGACCAAGAAGAAAAACCACATGATTATCTCAATGGAAAAAACCACTGCATAAAGTTCAATGTGCATTCATAATAAAACATTTCAACAGCTAGGACTAGAAGTGAATTTCCTTAACCTGATAAGGGGCATCTAGAAAAAACCTACAGATAATGGTGAAAGACTGGAACTTCCTTCCTGGGTCAGGAACAGTACGGACGTCCCCTCTCACCACTCCTATTCAACAATGAACCAGAAGTCCTACCCAGTACAATACATCAAGAACAAGAAAGAAAAGGCATACAAATTGCAAAGGAAGAAATAAAACTGCCCCTATTTACAGAAGGCATAATTACCTATGTAGAAAACCCCAAAGAACTTACAAAAAAAAAAAAAAAAGATCCTACAACTAATAAATGAGCTTGGCCAAGTCACATCATTCAAGTTCCATATTTTAAGAATCAGTTTTATTTTACATACCAGCAACAAACAGCTAGAAGTCAAAATTTTAAAAACAGTGCCATTCATAATAGCATCAAAAACCGTAAAAGACTTTGGCATAAATCTATGAAAATGTGTCATAAAATATGCTGAAAACTACAAACATTGATGGAAGAAACCAAAGAAAATCTAAGTAAATAGAGATGCTGTGTTCATGGGTGAGAAGATGTGATATCATTAAGATGTCAATTCTCCCCAAACTGATTTATTGATTCAATCCCAATCAAAATCCCTGCAGAATTTTTTTTTTTTTTTTAGGTATCAACAATCTGACTCTCAAATTTATACAGTAAGACAAAGGAATGAGAATGGCCAAACAATTTTGAAAAAGAACAAAGTTGGAAGACTTACATTATCTGATTTCAAGACCTGCTGTAAATCCAGTCATCAAGAGACTATGATATCGGTGTACGGATGTCCACACAGATGACTGGGAAAGAACAGAGTGCAGGAACAGACTCTGACAAGTATGGCCAAGGATTCTCACAAAGGTGCCAGGTAGGACACTGCAGTGATGAAAGGTAGTCTTTCCAACGAACAGTGCTGGAAACAAACTGAAGTTCTCTGTGGAAAACAAAATAACCTCGCCCCATTCCTCACCTCTTGCACAAAAAATTACTAAAAATAGATCATGCAAACTGTAATTATAAAACTCCAAACTGGGGGCACCTGGGTGGCTCAGTTGGTTCAGCGTCTGACTCTTGATCTCAGCTCAGGTCTTAATCTCAGGGACATGAGATTGAGCCCTGTGTTGGGCTATATGCTGGGCGTGGAACCTACTTAAAAAAACAAAACAACAAACAAACAAACAAAACTGTAAAACCTATAGGAGAAACCATAAGAGAAAATTTTGCGACCTTATCTAAGAACATCTAGGTGTTCTTAGATACAATACCACAGTCCATAAAAGGAAAGATTTTAAAAGAGTTTTATCAAGACTTAAAAAAATTCTCTTTAAAAGACACTACGATGGGAATGAAAAACATTAGCCACAGGACCGGTAGAAAATATCTGTAAATCACATCTCTGATGTCAGACTTATATCCAGAATATATAAAGGACTATCAAAACTCAATAATACAGACGCCTGGGTGGCTCAGTCGGTTAAGCGGCTGCCTTCAGCCCAGGTCATGATCCCAGGGTCCTGGGATCGAGTCCCACATTGGGCTCCTTGCTCAGCAGGGAATCTGCTCCCTCTCTCTACCTCTGCTTGTGCTCTCTCTGTCAAATAAATAAAATCTTTAAAAAAAAAAAAACTCAATAATAAAAAAATGAGCATGTTAAAAATGGCAAAAATTTGGACGCTTCATCACAGAAGTTACACAGATGACACGCACACAAGAAGATGCTAAACATCATTAGTCATTAGGGAAATGCCAAATGAAACCACAATGACACACCACTACATACATATTAGAAAGGCTAAATTTTTTTTAAAAGAACAATACCAGTCGCTGGCAAGGATGCGAAAGAGCTAAAACTCTCATACACTGCTGATCGGAGCATAAAAAGGCTCCATCAGGAAAACAGCTTGGAAGTTTCTTATAAACATCCACCTACCAGTCAACCCAGCAACCTGATTCTTAAGAGAAATCAAAATTTATGTTCACACGAAAGACTCTGCACCAATGTCAATTACCCGCACCTGGAAACAGCCTAAATGTTCTCCAACTGGGGAATGGATAAACGGGGGTATGTCCATCCAACGGTGTCCCGCTCAGCAGTAGAAAGGAACAAACTATGGATACGTACAACAGAATGGGTGACTTTCAAAATCAGCGTGTGAAATGAAAGAAGCCAGACCCACAGGCTGTATGTTTGCATTTCTAGGACATTCTGGAAAAAGGCAAAAACGGTCAACACAGAGAAGGGACAGGTGGTTGCCGAGGGCTGGAGGTGGTAGGAAGGGTTGACTACGTAGGGGCATGGAGGAATTTGGGGGGATGACAGAACTGGATTATATCTTGGTTACATACAGAATCACATTGAAAAGGGTGAATCTTATTTGCAGGCAAATCTTTTAAGTGAATTTTTGAAAAGAATATTTGGGAAGCTATTGGTGATATTTGAACATGGGTTGTGTCTTCAATGTCAGATTTCCTGCATTTGATCACTATATTGTGGTTTTGAAGGAGAATAGCCTTGATTTTTAAGAGATGCGTAAAGAGGTATTTAAGGTAAAATGTCATGCAATTCACTTCCAAGTAGATCAGGAACTAACCCAGCACATGTAAATAGAAGAAACCTCAAAGCAAATGTGGTCAGAAGATACTGACTACTGCATAGAGGTGAAGGGCTTCTGAGAGTACATTGAACTGTTCTTGCACCTTCTCTAAGTATGAACAGTTCTTAAAATTAAAAGCTTTCAGGAAAAGAAAGGATGGGAGGACAGAAATCGGAGACAGTGAGTATAGACGATTTTGATGAGTTCTGCTATGAAAGGAAGCAGAGAAATTCAACAATAGATGTGGAGAGATATGAGGCCCCAGGGGGCTTGGGTTTCTTTTCTTTTCTTTTTTTTTTTTAATAGATGAGAAATAATATGTTGGTTTTGAGCTGATGAGAATAATCCAGTGGAGAAAAAAGTTGAACGGCATCAGAACAATTAACCACAGTTAGTTCTAGACTCCGTACTATAAGAAACTTTTGTCTGCTTTTCCAACATCATACTCTACCCTCTCCGTCGGTGCACGGGCCTCCAGCCCCACTGACCTTTTCCTGTTCCTTCCTTCCCCAGACCACAGCCTACTCCGTCCTCCCTGGGACCCTGGCATTCCCTATGCCCTCTGTCTGGAACACCTGTTCCAGCTTTTCTGGAAACCGCTGCTTCTCGCCATGACCGTCTGGGTTCAAGGGCTGCCCATCAGAGAAGGTCTCCCTGTCCACGCACTCTGCTCCCAGCCAGAATCACAGCAGCGAACTTTACTAGTTCTATAGCACTTATCCCAATACCAGATGATGCTGTGTGTCTTCTGGGGTGTTGTCTGTCTTCCAAGTGCCACCAGAATCAAGCCTTGACTCCAGAAAGCTTCTAGCACCAGCCGACTCCCATGTGGGAGCTCATTCCTCCACGGATGACCACGACCCAGAAACCTGCTTGTGCTTACGCTCTGCACACATATTAGCTCATCTAACTGCACAGGAAGCCAATGACAAGGGCAGAGGACCATCTCTGGCGTACGGATGCAGGGATTAGAGTTTACACAGGTGAGGGCATTGGCTCCAAGACACCCAGTCTACAGGGCGACCTGGATTCCTATCCATGCCCGCGGCTTCCAGAGCCCAGGGTAACCACTGCCATGGCTAACCAAGGGGCTCAGGTTAACTAGTTCTCTAATCCTTCGTCTGCAAATGAGAACAACTACCTTTCATGGATGCTGAAAGGACAAGCAAGATCGCTTACAGGAAGTGCTGTGTAACCATACCGCCTTAGGTCCTGTTAGTTGGTGGAGCCTCTTACTGCTAATTGTCTACACGGAATCTTTGCTCCCCGAGGGTCTGTATGGTGTTTGTGTACACGGGCACTCTGGGGTGTGTCCACCAAGGCTCCCTCTAGGGCCCCTAGAAAATGCTTTGTGTTTGGTTGGAGACATTTTTAAGGAACTCGGCGCCTTTCCCTACATTCTTGCTGGACCCTAAGGAACGCTTGTGACATGGGGATCCTCACTCCATGTTTGGATAGCAGCACTCGACCGCTGCGTACTTGACCGCTGCTCACCCTGAGCGTACGTCCCACGACCCCCACGCCATTGGAGCACTTTGCTCCCCATCTCACGAGTACGGCCACCCTGTCAGCCAGACACCATCATTGGCTTCAGGTGTTTATGTAAGGAAACTGAGGCACGGGGAGGAAACTTACCGAGTCCACACAGCCATTGAGCGCTGAACTAGGATATGAACCCAGAGTCTCTGGCTCTGAGTTCATGCCTCTAACCCAACAGCTACATTGTTCTCAGCCTCTCCATGCTGTGGTCGGCACAGCACAAAGACACCCGTGTCCTGATCCCCAAACGTGTGAACACCCGTGAAAGGTTAGGTTATGTGGCCAAGGGGAATTAAGGTTACAGGTAGAATTCAGGCTACTAATCATCTGATCTTGGGATAGGGAACATATCCTGGATTATTCAGATGAGCCCAAGGGAATCACAAGCGTCCTTGAAATGTGGAGGAGAGAGGAAAAAGGTCAGAGTCAGAGAAAGATCTAAAGAGGCAGCAACACTGCTGGCTCTGGGGATGGAGGATGGGGCCGTGAGCCCAGGAATGCAGGTGGCCTCTAGAAGCTGGGAAAGGCAAGGAGATGGAGCCTTCCTTGGGGCCTCCAAGAGGAACGCAGCCCTGCCAACACCTTGATTTGAGACTCACTTTGTGCTTCAGACCTCCAGAAACGTAAGGGAATAAATCTGCCTTGTTTTAAGCACTAAGTTTGTGGTCATTTGTCATAGCAGCCCTAGGGAACCCATACAGATGCAAAAGCAGCTCACATTTCTTTCCTGTTCATGGCTGACCAGGCCACAGGGGATCCATGGTAGGGTCCAAAGGCAAAGCCCCCATCCCAAACACCCTCCCCTTGCCTCCTGTAGGGAAATCCCACCTGCTGGGCTACCAGCTGAAACCAGACATTTCATTATGAGGTCAGACATGGCTCTCAGCTTCCCTGCACATCAGGAACCAAGCTGGGGGACAAAAGCCAGGGGCCCTGCAACAGGCCTCATTAGGTCCAGAGTCCTCTCCTGGGGGCAGGGAGCTGGGCAGGTCTCACCTCCAGAGGCAGATGGGCTGAGCCTCATCATAGGAAGTCCAAGGGCAGGGTAGAATTGATCCTTCTAAAGAGCGACTAGGTTCAGGGAGTGCCTTCACTGAGGAAAGGGGAGGGAAGGTAGAAGGGAGAGAGACAGAGACAGAGGGAGACATTAAATTTGCATGAGGGGAAGACAGGGTTTTAATTACTCCTTTTCCTAACTCCATCTTACCTTGAGGTATTTTAACATTACTCTCCCTGGCAGAGAGGATTGATTGATTGTCTCTTGGCATTCAGAACCCTGATTAATGTAAAACTAACCAGTCATTCTGAACTCTGGGGAATTAATCACTTAAATGTGGGAATTACTCAATAAACCATTCAAACATGCAATAAACCAAGCCATTAAAAATTAATCGCTTGACATAGTGGCCATGTAAACAGGGCTAATAAGATCCTGGCAGCCTAGAAAGAGTGAGAAGGAAAGGGGGAGGGGGGAAGGAAATGCCTTTAACCAGCTGCCCCCCCAAGGACCAGAGGGAACACACCAAATGTCCAGGCCACATGTCACAGATCATCGGGGCAGGTGACATCTGGTCCCTGGGTCCCCCTCCCACCTGGCCCTAGTACAAGGCCGGCAAGAAAGAGAGGAGTGCTCACTGGGTTGGTAAGAGGTGTCAGGGTTAATGCTACAACCTTTGACAAATATTTGTTTTTTAAGATTTATCTTTATTTTTTTATTCATTTGAGAGGGAGAGAGTGAGAGTGCACAAGCAGGGGGAGCAGCAGAGGGAGAGGGAGAAGCAGGCTCCCAACTGAGCAGGGAGCCCAATGAGGGGCTCGATCCCAGGACCCTGAGATCATGACCTGAGCTGAAGGCAGACACTTAACCAACTGAGCCACCCAGGCGCCCCCTTTGACAAATATTTATTGAGCACCTTCTGTTTGCCAGGCACTGTGCTGGGCTCTGCAGATAGAGCCGTGAACAGGAAGACCATGAAGCTGTCATGGGGTATGCATATGTGTTAGAGGGAGGCAGGAAAGACTTGTTTTATAAAATATTGGCTATAAAGAGAAATAAAACAGAGGACAAGGGTAGGTAAGGGTAGTAGGTATATGGGAAGAAATTCCTATTATAAACAGGCTGATCAGAAAAGGCCTCACTGAGGAGGTGTGACTTGATCAAGATGTGAAGAGGAGAGGGAACCAAGCATACAGGTATGTGGGGAAGAGGGAGGTAAAGGCCACGAGGTGGGAGTGTATAGAGCCTGTCTGGGTGGGAGTGACCCAGCCATGTGAGCTGTTTTTTTAGTGGGGAGCACGGGGTGCAGAGCATCGAGGGCCTTGTTGTGAAATCCTAAAGGAAGATGTTGCCACTAAGGCTTCTGAGCAGGATGAGGGGGGCTCGTCCCTCCCACCTATTAGAAGACCAACACTGGCGGCTGGACTCAGGATGGGTGGGGGCACAGGCAGAAGCAGGGAGGCCAGTTGAGAGGTGGCCACATCATTAGGGTAACCACTGTGGCCCCCCAGTTGTATACGGGTCAACCCCATCTGGTCAACAACACCCACATCTGGCTTTGGACCCGCTCTTTACTTTACCCTCAACTCAGGGCTGGGTCCCAAACCCCTCACCACAGTGACTGGTTCAGGTAGGGACATGGGACCCGATATAATGATCATCTTCAATGATGAAGAGAGGTTAATTCAGGGCTTCTAGAAAAGAATTTTTTTTCTCTTATCAGAGAGGGCCACCTCCAAGAGCCATTTTCTCCTGTTCAGCATGGGATCTGAAATTCCCACGGTCCTTACTGTGACACAGCTACCCCCGCGGTTAAAGTGGGCCCAGAAAAATGGGGCCAGGCAGCAACATCATGAACTTCTGGATCAAACTGCTCCTGAAGCCAGAGTCCCTCTGGGGTTTTCAGTTCTTGGAGCCAATCAATGTCCTTGTTTTCTTTGAGCCAGTTTGGGTAGCTTAGATTCCTGACTGACACAGAATTCTTATACTGTGTGTATCATTTCACCTAGGCCTGACACATACCCTATGAGGTAAGTATTACACCCAATTTTCCAATTTATAGGTAAGAAAAATGGAGGTCCAGAAACATTGCCCAATGGCATACTGCTAGAATCTGGCAAAGCTGGAATTTGAACACAAGTCTTGTTGGCTTTAAAATCCTTGCTTTGGGCTTATATTCTATCTCTAAAATCACAGGGACCTTCAACTGGGCTCAATGACTTAATTCAGGAACAATGATGCGGCATATACTGTCCCCTGCTCACACCCTTAGCAGACATCATCGCCAACAGGCATCACTCACCATCTGAAGAACGCTTTCCTGCAGGGCCTTGATGTGGTGTAGACCCTCTCCACCCGCTTCCAGCCACCGGGAGGCCCCACATGACATAGTAACTGAACACAGTCCTGACAAGTTCGAGAACTAACCCTGGCTGCTGAGCCACGGCTCCCAAGCCCACACAAGCCACCCTCTCCCAGGCCCCATCCTGCAGGGGCTAAAGGAGGAGACTGACGTCAATGCCGAAAGCAGGAAAAGCTACCAGGAGCTTGCGGTGGCTGGGCCCCTTGGGGAAACCCCAACCTGGAGGACAAGACCAGAGCACCACTCACAGGGGAGGCTAGGGGACCACACTTGTGTCCCATGTTGCCCTGAGCAGGTCACAAATTTGAAAACCAACAGAAGCTTCCAGAAAAATAGAAAATGCCAAATTTGGTAAAAGAAGAAATAAAAAGAAGTTGAGCAGACCAAACCATTAAATAAATTGAAATGGTAATCCAAGATACCCCCCCAAAGGGCCATAACCACCAGATGAGCAGAGAGGTGAGCACAGAGGTGAACACAGAGGTGAGCTCTACCAAATGGATCACCCCTCTTTTACAGAATAGAGGGGAAAAAAAGAAAGCACCAATTTTATTTTATGAACTTAGTATAATCTGAATTCCACAACTGAGTAAGGATACTATAAACAAGGGAAATCATAAGCGCATTCCACTGATCAACGTAAGTAATAAAACTCCAACATAAAGTACCAGCTAACCAGGCTAAGAGTCAAGTTAATGAAACCCAGAGGCAGCATGGGTCAGATCAGGTCAGACAGCCCGGGTTCAAATGTCAACCTGTCCACTCCTCGCTAGCTGCATAACTTCCTTGAACCCTGCCCTGGACCCTGGACTCCACCCCCAAGGAGTATGTGCGCACACACGTATGTGCACACATGCACACGTACGCATACACACGCACACACACACAGACACACACACATCCTCAGTCACTCGGCCATACAACCCAACATCCACTCTCATGACTAACACCATGCAGGCCCCAAAAAAGAAGCTGCTGCAGAAGTTCCTGCTCAACATCACAAAACAAGAGCCCACCTGAGTGCAAAGGTTGGGGGCTCAGAAGGACCCAGCTTTGAGCTGTAGGAGGCAGACTTTGGGCAGCAGAAGTACTTTGCTAAGAGGAAAGGCAGATTAACCACTGTCTCAAACCTTCCTCCCAGGCCCCATACAATAGACTCCTACAGAATGAAGGAACACGTCCTCGCTTCCTGCAGGCTCCCGTTTGTGGGAGTAGAGGCTCTCTTGAATCAGCCAGACTAGGACAGCATTCCCAGCCGCCTCACGGGGCAGCTCAGGAACATCTGAAACTTTGAACAATCCACATGCTCTTAACGTTTGTATGTGCCTGGATCTAGCAGTAATTATTTATCCTGCCAACTAGATGGACAGTGAATGCCAGAATTCTGTTTTCAAAGGGGAGGCATGTTCGAGCTTCAAATAACTTTGAATTTAAAAATTTTATTGATGTATACTTTGTCTCATAATGTTTGCAGCTGATTTTGAATTTTAAATGAAAAACTTCTGAAAGTTTAAGAAATTTTTTTCAATTTTTTATATTTAATTTATAGTTCATAAAAGTTTAATTTTGTATACTTTGTACATAATTACGTTTTATTTTTTTCATCTTTTATCTCACTGCTTTCAATAGAACCCAAATTATGGGAAAGCCTTGATTACAACAAAATTTAGTTATTTTACCGAATTGGAGGCAAGGAAAGTCAGTTTTGTGGAATAAATATGTAATTTATGAATTATGGATGACTTCATTACTCATCCAAGTATTTCTGGCTTATTAATAGAACACTGAAATGTGTGGTAATAATTAAATTCGGTGATCTTGGTATCTTGTAGATTTGATCTTTATCAAGGTAGATTTCTGAGACAGGAAGATAGACTGTATTTTATTTAACAGTTTGTTAACTTGTTTTATAACTTTATTTTTAAGTTGAAATGAAATTTAAGGTATATATGAGTGGGGATTTTTGCTTGTTTTAGAACAGTTTTTTTTTAATTTTTTATTGAAATAGTTAACATACAGTGTTGTGTTAGTTTCGGGACACAATACAGTGATTCAACAGTTCTACACGTTATTCACTGCTCATCATGACAAGTGTATTTTTAATTTCCCTTCACCTGTTTAACTCATCCCCCAACCCACCTCCCCTCTGGTAACCACCAGTTTGTTCTCTATAGTTAAGAATTTTTTTTTGTTTCGCTCTTTTTTCTTTGTTCATTTGTTTTGTTTCTTAAATTCCACGTTATGAGTGAAATCATATGGTATTTGTCTTTCTCTGACTAATTTCACTTAGCATTATACCCTCTAGATCCATCCATGTTGCTGCAAGTGGCAAGATTTCATTCTTTCTTTATGGTTTAGTAATATTCCAGTGTATATATATATTTAGAATTGATATATGACTATTCATTTATACTCCTTTCCTGGCCCTACAAATGCTAGAGTTGGGCCTGACTAGCTGTGTGACTTTGGGCAAGTTAATTACCCTCTCTGTGCCTTCCTTTGTCTCATCTAAGAAAGGGATAAAAAACACTGCCTCACTCACAGAGCTGTTGCAAGGATTGAGTTAATACCTATAAAATACCTATAATACGGTCTGGCACATAGAACTTTATAATCACCTTTAGACCGAGTAGTGTTTAGCACAGAAGTGTAAGAATTATAACAATAGACAAACACCTTTGATCAAATTTAACTTCTATTTTTAAAAACTCAACAAGGAATTGAAGAGAATTTCCTTAACTAGATCAATGCTACATCATAAAACCTACAGCAAATCTGTCTTTAGATGAAAATCATTCCTATATACTCGCAATAACCAATGAAAGACACCACTCATGTTATCAATTCAAAGATATATCTTATATTAGAATTGACCCAAATGCCCAGGACTTGCATGAGGAAAAGTTTTAAGTTATCAAATGACCAAAAAAGGGGGAAAAAAAAGGAAATCTAAATGTCATGTGAACATCATTAAGATGTTAACTCCCCAAATCAATCCAGAAACTTAATGCAACTTCAATAAAAATTACAGCCAGGTTTTTAAAGAATTTGATCAAGCAATTCTAGAAGAATCTGGAAGAAGAGAATTGCTCAATCTCGAAAAAGAAGAAAAAGCCTCTGGCCTCCGAGGAATGAAGAATTGTCCCAGAGGCAGGGTAATAAAAACAGCTATAATGCTCATATAAAAAGAGCTGAACAGCAGAACAGCAGAGAGATCTCAGAGATAGGAACCTCCTTTGTGTGCCAAGGTGAAGCCTGATAAAGGTGGTCCCAAACTGGAGGGGAAAGGAGAAAATGTGGGTGGTGGGGGGGCAGGGGGAGGGACTGATTTATAGTACAGACGAAAGTAAAGTTACCTGCTTGCCAGACAGAGAACACAGGACAGGATCCAGATGGATCAAAGTAAAACTATAAAGCTAAGGGGAGAAATCGTGGGAGAATCTTTCTGGCCTTGGCATCAGGAAGGGCTTTTAAAACACACACACATACACACAATTTCTAAGGCCAAAGACAAAAAAAACAGGAGAGAGAGATGTAACAACATAAAAGTGATCGATTTCCGTTCCGTGAAAGCACAGACGCATTTAACAGACACACATCACAATGCGAGAAGAATCTGGCAATGTCGAACAGTGACAAGCAAGGAACTCTTACAAACCAACAAGACAAAAAAAAAAAAAAAAAAAAAAGACCAACAAATGGGGAGAATAGGTAAAGCGTCAGACTAGCCAGCTCAGGGACGGGTATCCAATTAGCCAGCAAGATGCAGAGGTGTTCTACCACACCTCAGTCAGCAACACAGAAGGACAGCAAGGAGGCGTTCTGTATGCACCAGATTAGCGAAACTATAAATCATCAACAGATGCAGGGGAGGATATGGTGGGTTGGTGTGGGGGGTAGGAAGCTCTCGGCCCCACTGGCAGAACTGAGCCCAGCAGGACCACTTGTGCAACCTGGTGACTGGGCATTCCCACTCCTTGGTCTGCACCCCCAGAGAAACACCTCCCTCCAGGCCTGTGATGGGGCTTTACAAGGACGTTCCCTGCAACCTTGTTTGTGGAGCGGGACCTGGGGAGACCACCAACATGGGTGGTATCAAGGAGAGATGGAGCCCTGGACGCATCCACGGAGAGCTGGCTTGTCCCTGGACATTCCAGCC
Source organism: Halichoerus grypus (assembly GCF_964656455.1). Lineage (NCBI taxonomy): Eukaryota > Metazoa > Chordata > Mammalia > Carnivora > Phocidae > Halichoerus > Halichoerus grypus. The sequence continues at coordinate 174,879,616 of NC_135716.1, forward strand.
ACAGACAGAACTTTGAAACAGTGTTGAGTGAACAAAGAAAAGGAGCTCATCAGTAGCACGATGCCAGGGACCTAAGTTAACACGGAAGCCTACATATTGTATATGGATGCACACGTATCTCAGGACAGACAACAAGCAGGTGCATCCCCGTGGGGAGGGTCGAGCAGCAAGGCTAGGAATGAAAGATGTGCAAACAGTGAAACCAGAGATGGGCCTTGACCAGACAAATGGTAGAATGACGTGAACCTGCTTTACCTGGGGGACAAAAATAGAACATTAAAAAAAAAAAAAAAAGCTAACCTAGTTTTGGCACGTGAAAAGAGAAGAATGAATGCAAGGCAATCATGTGAGATTCAATCGTCCTGGTAGAAATTAGGGCACAACTCAGACTAACAAATCTTGAAACCAGAGCTCCAAGAAAACTCTATGGGCCTTTCAAATCTCAATCCCTCCTTCCTCCCCGCCCCGTCCCCCCCCTTTCTCTCTCCCCCTCTTTTGCTGGTTTAATGTCCTTCCCTGTGCTCGGCACCTGCCAGGTAAGCTGTTAGGCTTCCTCTGAGAGCCGGTGCCCCCACCAAGAGGCCATCCAGTCCTGCCTCCCAGCATCAGAGGGTCCCCTGCCCTTGTAGACCCCACCTGGGCTGCCTATCCTAACTGCATGTTCAGTGCCTGGCTCCCCCACCTGACAGTGAGCTCCGCAGGCACCATGCCTTCCCCGCAGGTGGCACCAGGGTGGAAGGAGGTGAGGCCATGGGCTCCATCCTGCAGAACTAGCACGGGCGTCTGTGTAGCTCAGGACGAGATGGCAGGCAGAGCCGGGCTGATTAAGGCAGCTTAGTTCCAGTGCACATTTCACAGAATTACAAACTGATACGACCTCTGCCTTCTAGGCAGAACCGGCCTAATTAGCTAATTCTTTGAGATCTGGAGAGAACCCAAGTGTCCCTAGAGCAAAGTCGTGGTGGGAGATGAGCTGGACTGTGGATCCACTCCAGGATTTGGCTACACGAAAAGCCTTTTTGGAGAGAGGAGAACTCCTCCCCCGCACCCCCACTTCTGTCCCCTCCCCAATCAGATCTGATAGCTTTCTGGTCTCTTAATTATTCCAGATCTCACCCATCTCGTCTCCTGTGGAGCCAGGTCCTCGGCTTCTTGCCCCCACCCCCACTTCACACCCCCTTTCTGCTGGTAATAATGGTTATTGTTTGCCGCAGGACACAGCTCAGGAAAAGCAGGGCTTGGGCACATTATCAGCACTACCTAAAGTCCCTCAGTGGCCCAGAAGGTGGCCACGTCCATCCTGCCCATACAGGTGCAGAAATAGGCTCTAAGGTGCTAGGGACTTGCCCTCGGCCCCCAGCAAGGCAGGAGAGATGCCGGTCTTCGACGTAGTCTGGTGGAAGTTTACTCTCTTTCTGCTGAACCAAGGGCTTCTTAGTGACAGGTGCTCCCAAACTGGGCTGTAAGCCTGGGTGGCGGGAATGTGGGGCCCCTAGTAATGGCTACTGCTCTGGGGCACCAGGGAAGGCCCCCCACTAGCTGCAATCTGACAGCTCATGCAGAGGGCTGCCTGGGCATGAGCCGAAGTGGATGTTCCCACCCACCTCGGGGCTGGTCTGTTCCTGTGGGAGTGCCGGAGATGGGCCAACTCTCATTGTGGAAATCCCCAGCTTGGAAGTTAACAAGCAAACTCCAGGAGCATAATACTCCCAAAAAGCTGCCAACCTAAACCTCCCTACTCAGTAGGCTAAATCCAGAGCATCTTATCAGCTGCTGAAGAAGGGTCCACCTGGAAGAATTTAGAAGACAAGGTTGAGAAGCATACCATCGGTATCTGAAGCCAAGTGCATCTGGGCTTTGAATCCTGGACCAATCACATGGTAGCTGTGTGAGCCTGGAGGCTGGAAAGTTCCAGCATCCCTTGTGCCAGGATCTGTACACACACACACACACACACACATAGTCATCCCCACCCCTCCATCAAGTTAAAGCCCACCTAAACCACTTCCTGTACCTCCTCTTCTCCCTCACCCTCCGAGGAACCAAACCATCCCCAGCAGAGGCGGTCTGGGCATGCTCAGTAGCCACGGCAGCTGGGGGACCCCAGGATGTGCTGCCCCACGGCTGACTCTGCCCTGGGGAGACACCCCTTGGGAGCAGCCTGCTCAGCAGCCTCCGCTGAGCACAGCCAGCTGCCTCTGGGCTCCTGTACTTACTAGCTCGGCTTTTAAAGGCCCCAGAGGGGCTCCTGGGGGGTCTGCCCTGGCAGGAAGTGGGCATTGGGGGAATGAGAGGCTGCACCATGCTGTACCCCATGCCAGTTCACTTGGTGCTCAAACAGTCTTAGAAATGCCCAGGCTCGTCTGAAGGCGGGAAAGAGCCACACACACACACCCCAATCCGCCTTGTGCAAGCAGGGAAGGCAATCACGGCCATGTTCAGGAACCAAAGGGCAGGTACCGCCCTTTCAAGCTCATTGGGTTCACATCCCATGTCTACACATATCTAACCTCTCGTGCTCAACACGGGACCTTGGCCCTACTTTTTAGTTTCCACTTTCCAGCCTCGCTGAAAGGAGCCAAAGGGAATCCGTTCCCCCAGCGTTCTGGTGTGTGTTGCAACATCCTCTCCCAAAGAGTGCTCTTTTTTTTTTTTTTTAATTGCTCCTAAATCTTTCCCAGTGTAGCTAAAGCTTCCCTCTTCCTCCCAAGTAATGGAGGGAATGGAAAAATAAAAATAGAAGGAAATTTACATTTGCAGAACACCTGTTATATTTTACTACATTCTTACTTAATCCCCATAAGAACCCTGGAAGGTGGTTTGAGTGTTTATAGTGAGGGAAATGGGCTCAGCGAAAGCCAGGTTTGCAGGGATGAACCCTCCCTAGAAGCGAGGTGTGGCCCTAAAACTGGTCAGCGCGGAGAAAGGTGGGGCATTCTATATGCAGCTTCTAGGAAGTGTCCTTCATGGGAGAAAGCGTGCCCTTCTTCGTCCTTCCTCCCTTCTGCTGGCTGAAATGCAGTCATGCTGGCGAGCTCCAGGAACTGGCTGGGAGTAAGAGGGACTTGGGGAATGGAAGCTATACATAGCAGAAATGGAGAGGAAGCACTGTGGGCCCCATGCCGGGCCAGGATGGATCCCACCTCTACACTATTTCAATGTGGGAGTGAATTAACTTCTCTCTTGCTTAGGCCTCTTAGATGGCTTTTCTGCCTCAACCTTAAGCTGATACAGGGACTTATGAGGTAATCCTCCCTTTGCAGACCTTATCAGCACATTGTCCTACTGCCTCAGCATTTAAAGGGCTAAAGGGAATTTCTAGTATTGCTCACCCACCCCCTCCACAAGAGCGGTTTGGTTTTTAAGTACACTTTTCTCTGAGGGGGAAGGACTAGGTGTTATCTGGAAGAGCAATTCTCTAGGATCTCTACATTGCCCTCAACTTCCCCTATGATGGCAACATCAGTCTATGACAACCAGGAAAATGTTATATAACTTCATACAGTAGGAAGTAAGACACAGTGGACATAAAAAAAAAATTACAGGAAAGAGAAAAGTAGAAAAATAAGACAAGACCAGGAAGGGCTACATACTTGCACCAATCTGACTGAGCTTCCTAGCGGCCAAAGCAAAGAGGGGAACACAACTCGTGGTGACTGTTGGTTGTTTCATATCTATTTTCCAGGCTTTCAGGCCTGAAAGCCCCTTTTCCTGCAGGACCTAGAGAGGCCAGTGCAGTCAGTGCACAATGCCAGCAACAGTCCTGGTGGTAAATGTAATAATGGATCTTAGGGTATAATGTATCTAATCCTCCCAACAACCCTGGGTATTGTTCATGGTCATCCATGTTTTACAGATGAGGAAACTAAGGCAAAAGAAAGCTAAGGAACTCTGCCCAAAGTCACACAGCTAGGAAAGGGCAGAGCTGAGATCCCAGTCCAGAGAGCTGGACTCCATAATCCAGGCTCCCATGCAAGGGCTGTAAGGTTAGCCAGACCTGGGTTCTTTTTCCTTTTCTTTTTTTAAGATTTATTTATTTGAGAAAGAGAGAGTGCATGGGGGGGAGGAACAGAGGGAAAGGGAGAGAGAGAAACTCAAGCAGACTCCACGCTGAGCCTGGAGCCCCATGCAGGGCTCCATCTCATGACCCTGAGATCATCACCTGAGCTGGAACCAAGACTGAGCCACCCTGGTGCCCCAGCCAGACCTGGATTCAAATCTTATCCACTTTCCACTGCTGAGCAGCCCTGGACAAATGACTACACCTCTCTGAGCTTCTCTTTCCTTACCTGTAATGGGAATAATCCCATAAGCCAAACGAGATAGTTGCAAGAAGACAAGAGAAATTTGCACATAACTGATGTAGATGAGACTTTTCTGGGTGCCCAGGTATGTAATCCCAGGCTGAAGCCAAATGAGAGATGAGGAGGGCCAAGTACTCTCAGATTCCCTAACCCCCACTTGTCCCCAGCCAGGACTGACCAGGAGGCAGCAGAACCAGTCCTAAACACCGACTCTGCCCACACATATTAAGCACAGAAGGTCAGCCTCACGGAGAGCAGAGTGTCGGCCGTGGATGGATGATGTAGGCAAAGAGATGGAGTTTTATCAAGAAGCAGGAGCCTGGAGGGGCCATCAGAGCAGCAGGACCCCCAGAATGCACAGAACCAACCCAAACCAGAGTAGACTCCCCCCCACCCTCTGCTACCTGCCCAGCCTGCTAAAGAGTGAGTTCCCTTCCTTCTGCCCCTTCTGAGAAAGAACATGGGGAAGCTGGGGGGCGGGAGCTGAATAGAGAGCTTTGGATAGGACATGAGAGCTGGGGTCCTAATACAGATTGGACGATGTTGTAATAAATGGAAGGGGCCAGAAAATACTGAAAACTGCCTGAAGGCATTAAGGTCCAAGAAAGGAGAATTCGAAGAAATCCTGTTAAGGGCAACAGGTGGAAAAATCAAAACCGTTTCCCATTTTTACCCACATAGCATTAACACTCCATGGACAGACCCTTTGCACAGGGCCCGTGCATAGGGCAGGTGGTCACGTGCATCAGCAGCTCCATGTACACAAGGGTGAGAGCCCCAGTTGGCTACTGCAAACTGCCCCCACCCCACAACTAGGGACCCCATAGGGTCAGCCCCTGTCCAGGGAAGCTGCCGGATTTGAACATTCCTACAGCAGAAGACACAGAACCCTCTCATGGCACCTGTCTCTTGGGTCCATCTCCTCCCCCACCCCGCTGACCTCTGACTCTCCTTGACCTTTAGTCTGCCACCGACCTAGGTGACAAGTGATGGCAGGACGGTGTCCTCTGTCCTCACCTCTCTCCTGGTACCTCCCACCTTCACTGCTGCTGGGGAAGGTCTTGGCAAAGCCCCACCCAAAATCAAGCCAGGGGAGGCCACCGCTATGACCAGGAGGGCTCAGGAGAGAGCCCCATGAACTCTGGGACGAGACAGGAGCAGCTGAAGGTGGGGGCAGGACGAACAGGGGAAGGAGGGGATGCGTAAGAAGGGGCTTCCTGTCACCCACCTGAGGCCCAAAGAGGACAGAGAATAAATGCTGGACACAGACCCCTGGTCTCCGCATGGGTTTATATTTGATTATGAGAAAGACCGGGCTCTTTCCTGTGCCCGATGCCTCAGAAAACCCTTCCAGATAGCAGAAGACAAAGCCACGTGGTCACACAACACTCACGGAGTTACTGGTACACCCAGCCTGTTCCCACATGTTTGATCACACCGGCACAGACCTGTGAAACCTGCCTCTGAGCCTCAGTTCCCCCTTTGTCAAGGAGGGTTGAAAACCCATCCTCCGGGAAGATGAGAGGTCGCGTGATGGGGATAAGGTGAGTAAGGTACTGGGCGGAGACATCTGCCTACAGTAGGAGCCCAATAAATGATTGGGTGGGCCTTTCTTGCACTCAGACTGAGGCAGTGGCCCTCGCTTGGCTGAGTGGCCCCGTCTCTGATGCAAAGAGGAGGGGGTGCTGAGGCGCTGAGGGGGCCCGGTGGGCTGCAGGCCCAGCACTGGAGGTGCAGGATCCAAACCAAGGAAGCTGGAGTCACGCACTCACAGATGGCAGGGAGGAGGGTGCCGCGAGCACGCATCTCGGCTCCAGTTAGGAGGAATCAGGGATCGGGGGGAGCTCTTATTTTTCCCCCTCTCTCTTCCTCGTGTGATGTGTTTCTGACACTAATCAGGAATCCATCCCCCTGGGAGCCAACAATAATGATTAATGGTGTTAAATATAGCCAGAGACCGCCGGGGCAAAATTAGGCGCCATGCATAAAACATCACTCGCCTCGTCAGGCAAGCAAATCAGCCGGGCGGTGGACCAGCACCCACCGTCGGGCGGCCCGACACAGCCACCTCCCTGCCGCTGCCCACGGGGGTGTCTGCTGGGGAGCCCGGCGCACAGTGTGTGCCCACACGTGCCCCCTATGGACAAAGCCACCACCAGGCCCCAGAGTTAACCCCGAATAAAGGAACTGGTATTGAGGTGCTGGAAAGAAAATGTGCTCAGGACCCAGATGGACCTCAGCTCTTCCACCCCTAGCTGAGTGGTCTCAGGTAAGTCACTTCCCACCCCTAAGCCTCAGTTTACTTTTCATAGCCAATAAGGGGGTATCAAGGTATGGGGAGACCAGACATTTATGTAGTAGGCACTCAGAAGTTCTTAGCTCTCTTCCTCCTATTCCCCTACCCAAATAGCTCTGTAACTCAACCTCTCTGAATCCAAGTTTCTCGCCTACAACGTGATGTCTCCTGTCATGGGGCTTGGAAAACACCTAAAATGTGCTAACACACACATTGATTATGCTGTGATAAGGTAGGAGCACCAACTCTGTGCCGAGCACTGTCCTAGATGCTGGGAAGAGCCCCAAGACGGAGCCGTCCGGTTCCCTGCCCTCAGGGAGCTTACGGTCCAAGGGGGAAACAGGCAGTAAATTAAACAGATGCAGTAACTACAAATTATAAAATATTTTCTAAAGGAAATAAAAGGGGCTAAAATAAAAGGGAAGTGTGATTAGAAGGGGCTGCTCCATGGAGGGGACATAGGAGAAAGAGCCGGCACTTCTAGAAGTGCGGGAGAGGTTACTCCCACCTGGGCAACCACTCCTCCTGGTCCGCCCCACCCACAGGAGTGTCCCTCCCTCCCGTGACACGGGTTCCCCCCACTCTTGGGGTGGCGGGGGGGGCTGAAGTAGCTCGTCCCCTAGGATCCACAATCTCCAAACTTCTCATGTGCACATGTCCCAATATGTGTTTATCATTGTAAACGCACGCTGCCTTCCTCGTTTTATGTACATCATTAAACACACACCTCCAGGGAAGGAGGTGAGGATGTAAATAGGAATGAAGCTCTAATTCTGTCTCCTGTGCTCTGTGGCTCTTTTCACACCTTCCTGGGGATCCACGTAGCCCACTCTGGTGACCACGGGTCAAGAGTAGCCCACAGCCCAGAGAAAGTCGGCTGGCAGACACAGGCCCTCCCCTCCCACCTCAGAGGCACCGGGAAGGAGTGGAGTCTCCACGCTCTCCTCCACCACATCCGCTGCCGGGGCGCACCAGCTCTGGGTCCCTTCCGCAGCATGGTGGCACCTGCCACCTGCACCCTGCCCCCTGCACCCACACCTCTTCCCGTGGCCTCGGTGGTGACTCCTCAGTAGGACAACCCTGCGGCTACCACTCCTGCTGGTCCTTCCTCCAGGAATTGCCCCTCGCCGCCCCCTTCCTCACCTTGCTAATTCAGCCATCAGCCCCCAACATCAGCTCAGGCAGCCCCACGGCTCACAGGCGGTACATGGATGAGGATGCCCACGGCAGGCAGCAACCTTCCTGGGGGCTTGGACCCTCCCAGGCCCCACCTGTCTGTGCTGAGGGCATTTAGCCTTGACACCCGTGTCTCCTGTCTCCGGACTGGGAGGCTCTGAGCTGAGGCAGCAGCCCCCTGACCGTGGCCACCTATGCTCTGTCATGCTGGTTGTAATTATCTAGGTGACACTGAGCTCCTTGAGGGTGGGTCCATTTCTTACGTATCCCACGTCTCGAGTGTCTGGCCCAGGGCCGGGCACAGATCATACACGTGGCAAATGTCAGTTAGACTGAATTGTTGCAAAAGTAAAGCAAACAAGTGTGGGTGAGAAAGGTTTCTGGACCAACTCTGGAGATGCAGAAACCACAGAAGGAAAAAATGGGTGTTTCTTTTTTTTTTTTTTTTAAGATTTTATTTATTTATTTGACAGAGAGAGAGAGCACAAGCAGGGGGAGAGGAAGAGAGAGAAGCAGACTCCCCAATGAGCAGGGAGCCTGATGCGGGACTTGATCCCAGGACACTGGGATCATGACCTGAGCCGAAGGCAGACGCTTAACCAACTGAGCCACTCAAGTGCCCAAAGATGGGTGTTTCTAATCACATAACAATCCAAAACCTTGCACGCAAAATATACCATGAACAAAGGAGGATCTCAGGCAAGAGGACCACGCTGCAGAGGCCAGAAGAGGGTTAATATCTACATGATACAGAATGCCGACAGGTCTACAAGAAGGGGACAAATGACCTTATGGACAAATGAGCAAAGGATTCGCAGAGGTAATTCACAGGCAAGAGTGTCCAAAGAGCCAAACAGCTAAAAACCTGTTCAGACCCACTCCTAGTCGGGGAAACACAAATTAAAAGTAACGATGAGATTTCACTTTATACCTCTCCACTTGGTCAAAACCTTGATGGCAGGATATAGGGAAAGGACAAGTCTCAAATTTCTGGGGTAAATGTGAAGTGTTAAGCCCCTCCAGGGAAATCAAGCTGGCAAGAGCTATTAAAATTAAAAGCACACAAACCTTCTGACCCACGGCAGGATTCGACTCCTGGAATTAGGCCCCAGAGAAGTAAAATCTAAAGATGCACCTAAGGATGGATGTGTGCATGGAAGTCTATCATCATGCTGCTTCTTATGGTAACAAACGGACAATGAATAACATTCAGCCGGGAACGGCCAGTCAACGACTATACATCCACACTCTGGGATACTATACGGTCATTAAAAAGAATGGGCTAGAACTACAGCTCTCCGTGTGGCAAGGTTTCCACGGGGCATGGGTGAATGAGAGGTGACCCAGGAATGTGAAAACATTGGTATATGTCTGTACGTGATTCTAAGCATGTGGGAAAATATGAAAAGATCTATACTAGACGGTCTCGGTGGGGGGCGGAAGAGGTCATTGAAGGAGGGTTAGGGGATGAACAGACTGAAGGAAAATTATGCTGAAGTGTATAACATAAGAGTCATGCATTTATATAAAACTGTAAAAAGGCATTGACATGGGGGCGCTTGAGGGGCTCAGTCAGTTGAGCATCCGACTCTTGGTTTCAGCTCAGGTCATGATCTCAGGGTCGTGAGATCGAACCCCGCATCAGACTCTGAGCTCAGCGTGGGGGGGAGGGGTCTGCTTAAGATTCTCTCTCTTCCCTTTGCCTTTCCCCGCACCCCATTCATGCTCTAATAAATAAATGAAATAAAAATAATAAGAAAATGAAAATAAAAAAGGCACTGACATTTGTATACAGAGGAAGCGCACATACACGCTCCCCTCCCTCCTTTATCGCCCTTGACCTCATGCTCACTTCCATCCCCAGCTTCCTCCGCTCTTCCTCTCACTTCACGTAATTCAGGCAAGAAAAACAAACACATTCCAAATAAGAAGCTAAACACCTTATTTTTTTGGCACCCTTAACTCTCCAGAACACAGCCCACCACTACAAAGCAAAACAGATCTGATAGCCAAAATGGATTATATATTCTTCACTCCAAGCAAAGTGCTTTGAGCTAATTATTCTTATTTTACACAATTTAAATAAGCTTATTAAGCTCATTGTGGCAGACGTGCCTCAAGGTGACCTTGAGGATCTACATCGTTGTATAATCCCCCCCATCCCTGCGTGTTGGTGGGGCCTGTGGCTTGCTTCCAACCGACAGAACATTGCAAAGGTGATCGGACACCCAACGATTGTGTTTCCTTCTGGAAGACTCTGCCCTCGCAGGCTGAAGACAGAGCCTCCGCTGCTGGCCTTGAAGAAGTAATCTGCCGTGCGGAGGTCTGTGGGCAGCCGCTAGGAGCTGATGGTGGCCCACAGGGCCCAAGTGCCGTCCCGGCCCCCAGCCAGAAGAGCGCGTACGTCCTCAGTCAGACAACCACAAGGAAACGAACTCTGCCAACCACCTGAGTGAGTGTGGAGGAGATGCTTCCCTGATCAAGCTTCCCATTGAGCACACAGCCCAGATGATACTTGGACCACAGCCTCATCAGACCCAGAGCAGAGGGCACAGCTCGGCCGTGCGGGGGGTCCCTGGCCCGCAAAAATGGTGAGATAGTCCATGTGTGCTGCTTCGGCCTCCAAGTCTGTTGTAGTGTGTAATATGCAGCAAGAGAAAATGAATACACTCATCAAATTAAGAAATAAAAGGTCGAGTTGAGAAGAACATACCAAGAACTGTAAGACGTGACCACTAGGATAAAGAATAGCAGATACAAACCAGCTAAGAAGTGTCTGGGGCCGAGGACCCTGCAGGCACCCCGTCCTAGCAGGGGACAGATATCTGAGACCCCGAGGGACCAGGAAGGAGGTGAGGACTGGGACATTCGAACTCCCAACTGCCCTCAAGACAACCTAGCGGATGGGTGCTTTCATGGAACGGAAGGGGCCAGTCCAAATCCTCTCATCCTCAATCAGTGAAACCTTCCCAGGGAGACTGCTCCACCCCATGTTTGCTGCACACACGGGCTCTCGGGGCCAGCGCTGCCATGGGCAGACCCTCCAAGCGAGGGATCACTTCCCCTTCACAGAGGAGAGAACAGGTTCAGGGGTCACACAGCCAGCAGGTCGCGAACACCCAGCTGTGTCTCCTCTCACTCCATAGCCCACACTCTTTTAACACACTATTGCAGCTTCCCTGGGCCTCAGTCTTCCCCATCCACAAAATGGGGAGAAGCATCTCCCAGGGAGTAAGTGAGTTAATGTATGCAGAACATTCAGAAGAGTGCCCTGCAGGATGGGGGATGTGCTGACTCTCCCATTGTTCTATATTGTTCTACACTGCTGTCAAAAAACTGCAGACCGAGAGGCACCTGGGTGGTGGAGTTGGTTGAGCATCTGATTCTTGATTTCAGCTCAGGTCATGACCTCAGGGTCATGAGATCAAGCCCCACATTGGGCTCCACACTCAGCAGGGAGTTTGTCTGAGATTCTCTCTCTCCCTCTGCCCCTTCTTCCTCTCTCTCTCTCTCTAATAAATAAAAAAACCTTTTAAAAAATGCAGACAAAAAGGACAAAAGTTCAGTTTCTGAACAGTAACAACTCCTGGGGAAATGGGCGTTTACAACTCGTCCTTCCAAACATATGGCACTTTTTCTTCATCCACGGGGGTCAAGATAACCAACTTTCTACGGTTCCTATGAGGCCTGTAAGTAAGGCGCCATCTTCCCATATCAGAGACAACAGGGCCTGACACGGTTGAACATTTGGCCCATCCGCACAGTTAGAGGCAGGCAGGCTGACTGGAAGACAGACCCCCGTTTAGACCTAGAGGGGGACCCAGGCCCACCTCAGAAACCCCAAGCTCCAGCCAATGGGCCAGGAAATCTCCTTGGACCAGCCCAGGCCAAGAGCTTTGTCATTGCAAAATTCCAGGCCAGCGGGGCCCGAGAGACGCATCCCCCAGAAAACAGAGTTACTCTTAGAATGGAGGTGAACCCTTGCTGCCGAAGAGCCCAGGAGATGACAGACATCTCCAGCGGATGGCCGTGCGGTCCTGGGTCCCCTCAAGCTCACGAGAGAGCGAGAGCTCATCTCTAGAACATGCCCAAGGGCCAGGGGGTACCGGGGCTGCAGAGAACCAATGGGCAGACAAACAGGACTCCTTTTCCTCAATTCCAAGCCGACTGAGTCCAGGACACAGCATGAAGTCATGAAGGTTTTAAATAATGCACGCCACCTTCACAAAGAGCCCCCACGCCTAACCGGACACCGGGATCCAGCCAGGACCCCAGAGAGCATGAAAGCAGGTGCCTCACCCTCTGCTCCAGGCGCCCCCATGCCCCAAACATGGACCCAGTGCCAAAGACTGGCATCAGTAAAGCGCCTACAACACACCTCCCCCTAGAGAAGCAGATAATATAGCAGGAGTGGCAAGGATGTTCACAACACAATTGTTTATAAAGAAGGAAAAGAAACAGGGCCATTCGTCCAAAGAACAGAAGATTGGTTAAGTTACGGAGCTTCCAGATAACAGAATTCCGGGCAGCTAGTATCGATGCTTCATGAGCGTTCCTTCACATGCAAAGGTATTAAACATTTTAGGTTACAATGCAAGCTTCACTGTTATATGTATAATCATCCCTTTCGTGTCAAATGAAATACGGAGGAGAAGGTGCAGAAGGTCGTAGATCAAGGCGGTCACCGTGGCTATCTGGGTAAGATTAAAGGGATTTTTCTCCTTTTGCTTATCTGCATTTCCTCATTTTCCCTACCACGAACAGATATTGCTTTGTACAGTTTAACAACAACAACAAAAAGACGAAATCAGTACTTTAGCTTCTAAAACCAGGGCACGGTTTCACCCGCATTATCTCTTGTAATCCTCAAACCAGAAACAGATGCAGCAGCTCCAGCCCCGCCTAAGTGCCACATCCAACCTGAACCGTGGATGCCATCCACGGCGCCATCCACGGCCGTTTCAGGCTCTTTCCTCCCATCTGTTCTGAAACTCTTCTCCTGTGGTGGTGGTGCCAACCGGGGTCTCTGGGGGCCCAGGGGCGTGTTCGGGGGCACAGAAGGCACCTGGCCCTGGAGTTGTACACCAAAGGTGTGTGTGTTCATTATGTACATTTTTCTGGGGAAGAATCTGGAAAACTTTATATTCTTAAAGATGGCTGTGACTCCTGAGAGGTACGACCCACTGTCCCGGGCCCTCCAGAACAGCCCTCTGCTCACCTCCTCTTTGTTCCAGCTAGCTCCTTCACTGATTCCCGTTTTCCAGATCCTCCTCCTCCTTCTACCTGGGCTTCCTGCGACCCGTCCTCTGTCCTAACAGTCCCACCTGCCAGAGATGTGCCCTGCAAGACTGCTGTCCCTTATCTTGGAGTCTCTGACAAATCAAAGCAAGCTATGTGTCTTTGAAGGGGGGGGAAATGTACATGGTGAGTTTTCTTATGGATCTGGGTGGTTTGCACCCTCCTGAAGCCCACCCATCAGTGGCCCCTGTAATAGGTTGAATAGTGTCCTCTAAAAACTTATGTCCGCCCAGAACCTCAGAATATGACCCGATTTGGAAATAGGGTCTTTGTAGATGTCATTAGTTAAGGATCTCAAGATGAAATCATCCTGGATTTCGCTTAGGGCCTAAATCTAATGACTTCTGAGTTCCTGATGTCCTAAGAGGAGAAGACGCAGAGCCTCACAGGAAGGAGGACAGAGGTAGACAGAGGAGGGACGTGGCCACAAGCCAAGGAGCATCAGGAGGTGGCCAGGAACGATCCCCCCAGAGAGCCTGTGGCGGGAGCACAGTCCTGCCCACACCTTGATTTCAGTACCGTGATACGTATTTCAGACTTCTGGGCTGTAGAGCTATTAGAGGATACACTTCTGTTGTTGGAAGCCACCACATTTGTGGTCATTGGCTACAGCACCCCTGGGAAACGGGACACAGCCCCCAATCCCAGAGAGACTGGAGGTGCCAGGTTAGAAGCTCTTTGGTACGCGCAATGGTCCTCAGGTCTGCTGTGCTCCCCGGACGTCCTCCACCCTTCATCCTCAGGGCGCCTCCACCCCAGCTCTCCTCCATCACTCCAGATTCAAGACTGGTTCCATCAAGCCAGGCTCGACAACCAGCCCTCTCCGCCATATCTCACACCCTCCCCTCACCTCCCACATCCTATTAATAAAACAAAGTAAAAATTAAATTACTTCTAACACACCCCCGGTCTGCTTTCAAGAGGGTTGGATGGTTTGAAATTCTAATTTGCTTTCCAAGGTCTTAAAATAATTTCACAAGAGCCCCGGTGAAGCCCCCCCCACCCCCGCCTGCATCACACAGCAGGATCAGACAGCAGGAGTTCAGGCTACGGCGTCAGAATGAGAAGGAAGGAAGGACAGTGCCCGGACAACGGGAGAAGGGGCCACTGCCGGCCCCCGTGCAGACTGTGGCTGCCATCTCAAGGGAGACCACAGCCCGCTCTGGACCTCTGTTCTGCTGTCCACAATATTCCGTGGGAGGCATTCTGAGGTCTGGCCAGACTAATGCCACTTCTTGGCCACAGCCAGTCTCGAAACCAGAGATTCTAATCCTTTTTGATTCATGGACTGTGACAGAGTCCCTGGTGCTCACCCAGATTCAGGCCCCCTCCCCGGCACATGGACGACTCACTTCCCGGCCTCAGGTGGGGCCGTGAGACCAGTTCTGGCCTGTGAAGGTGAGCAGGTGAAGGTGAGTGGAAGAGATCACTTCCAGGGAAAGGAGTCTAAAAGGCATGGGGCTGGGGCGCCTGGGTGGCTCAGTCGGTTAAGCATCCAACTCTTGGTTTCAGCTCAGGTCATGATCTTAGGGTCATGAGATCGAGTCCCACATCGGGCTCTGCGCTCAGCAGGGAGTCGGCTTGAGATTCTTTCTCTCCCTCTGCTTTTCCCCACCCCTCTCAAATAAATAAATAAAATCTTTAAAAAAATTAAAAAAAAAAAACACATGGGGCCATCTCCCTGGGCCGCCCCTCTAGCGGTGACCATGGATGCCCCATGGAGAGATGGGGGAGCCACAGATCCACCCTGGAGCTCGGAGTTACAGTGTGGAACGGAGCCATCCTGGAGAGTCCCTCAACTCATCTCAGACGCTGCATGGGCAAGAGCTAGACTTGCCTGTTTTAAGCCACAGATATTTCAAGACATATTCATTAATGCAGCACAGCCCGGCCTAGCCTGACTAACACAAGTACGATTTCCTTTTAAGGATCTGATGATGAGGAATCAGGGCAGAAACTAAAATGGACGTTCCAGAATTCACAACCTGACAGCAGTCAAACCCAGACAGCATGGCAAAGAATTTAATGGACAAGGCAGGTGCGATGCAAGCAGGAGGGGTGGTCTTGGATTACCTCTAACTTCAGCCATGTGCAGGGCACAGGGCAGAGGTCAAAGATAGCTTTCCACAGAGATCCACCCAGGCTGACGTTGAACGAGGAGAGAGGGACAGAGGAAGGAAAGGGATCCACGAGAGGGGTCAGCAGGTGCAAATGTCCCGAGGGGAAATCCAACAGGAAGCTGTGAACCATTCAATGTGGCTGGAATCTCAGGGCGTGTTGGGGCTGGAGCAGCAGGGAAGGGAGCACCAGGGATGGGGAGTGACTGGAGGCTCTTCTGTGAGGCTATCCCACCTCCAAGCAAAACCAGCCCTGGGGAGAGGTGGGCCTACGGACGGGGCCAGAAACATGCCCAGCTTCTCCTGACCCTGAAGAGGCTGGTGTCAACAGTCCCTCTATCATCACTTCTACGGCGGGCCACGCACCACCTCACACACGAGCAGGAGCACGCAGTCAGTGTCTGGGAGGGGGGCCCCAGGATGCCCCACCGCTGCTAGCCTTCAACCCTCAGATACTCCCGGCCTGAGGCTCATCAGACACAGGGTGGTGCCCAGGACAGCCCATTTCCACAGTTAGAGCAGAAAGGCCCTCAGATCTCTGGTCACCCCCCTTCCTTGTACCGAAAAGATGGGCAGAGAGTGGGGAAGCAACTTGCCTAAAGGCACACAGCAAATCCACGGCACAGCTTTGGGACCAGAATGCAGACCAGGCCCCAAGCATGCATGCTTTCTTTTACTCTTCTGCTTCATAAGATCCCAGGGCCCTTGAGATTTCCGTTTCACCAGAAACTGGCCCTCCCCTGAATCAGCAGTCTCACCCAGCAATAAACCTTCAGCCAACCAGGTGTCACTTCTACTTTTCATGCAGGAAGGAAGGGAAAGGACCCAGGGTCTCAGTGGGGACAGCTGTGCTTGGTGTTTTTCATGGGTTCTGGTGAGCCCCCAGGCCTGTGTCCCTCCCCCCAGCCCCCCCAGGAGCCTGAAAGACATCCTAGCGTACAGACCAAAAATGCTGCAGCCTTGCAGCCCCTCTGCCCAATGAGACTCCATCGAAGAAAGAACAAGCCCTTCGCAGCACAGCTAGAAGAATCTCAAGGCTCGGTGCCTTGATAAACCCTCCCTGCTCATCCCCAACCTCCCAGAGCTGCCTCAGCCAACCTTGGCATAAGGGGCACACCCTGAGTTGTTGTTGGTGAGGCACATGCCCTTGGATAAGCACATGTCTCAAGACAGAGCAATTCCTAACTCTTCCCCAAACCAGCTGGGACCAACTTGTCTCCCACTCAGCCCTCCAGGCCACCACCGGGCACCATACCCACTCTGCCAACTTCCAGAGCACACGGCATCTGGTGAGCAAGGAAAAGGTAAGAGGCCAGTTTCCCTGGCCTCAGATGGAAGGTTCTAGCACATACACCACCCCTCTGCTCCCTCACCGTCATGGCAGACATCACTAATCCATCATCAGATTCTTTCCCACCAAGTCCAAGTGCAGCCTGGGATCTCTCTGCAGCCGGTTAGCAGTGGTCATCTATCAGAGCCGGCCAAGGATCTCAGACACGGGGCTGCCTTCCACCTCTGGGCACGCATTTATCTGGTGGCATGCGTGAAAGAATCAGGACACACCGAGGAGCGGGAATGACGCATGCCGAGGGCCCTGGGGTAAAGGATTTCAGGAGGCACTCTACCGAGCAAGGGATTCTGGGCACGCAGAAGTCACTGGTGGAGAAGGTGGGGTTATGCTAGAAACAACCGGTCAGCACTCTGGAGAGGCTAAGAGGTTCCTCAAGAACCAGGACATGGTATCTTAGATTTCCTGAAGATTCTGACCCAGCGGAACATGCACATGATTTGCATTTTTTAGGAGCTGGACTTCTTCTGCCGTGCTGAGTTCCTGGCTTGGGAACAGAAAGCAAAGAAAAGGGACAAATAGGTCCCTCTGGAAGCAAAAGCATAAAAAGTGAGGCCACCCTAGGGATCGGTGCTAGAGCCAGTCTTATTTAAAACCCTTACAAGTGAGCTGAGTGGAAGAGTGTGCGTGAAATTGCCAAGCCTGCAGATGGTACTGGCTGCCAGGGAGGGAATATGAGGCCGTCAGGGACACGTGGCAGGGAGAAGGGGAGAGAGGAGCGTGGAAGGGAAGCCAAGTCTGCTCCGGAGAGTCGGGTCCAGGAGAACGCAGCTGCCCAAGCCCCCAGGGGACTGCAGGGGCCCCCTTCCCACCTCCGGGAGCACACAAGTCCTGGCTGCCTCCTCCAGGCACCGAGCAATCGGACTCATCAACCCAGAGGATCCCTGCGCTCTTCTAGGTCGGAGGCAGTGCCTCTTAGAGAGGACAGCTCTCACCAGAAGCCAGTGGAAGGGGCAGGATGGAGGTCCCCTCCCGCCCCCATCCTGGTGCTGCCCTCACCACGAGCTTCTGTCCACAGCTCTAAAGCTTGCTATGGCTCCCTGTGGCCCTCAGGGGCAGGTCTCAAATCTTGGTTGAGGAGAAGAGGCTAAGGGATGCCAATCCTGTCCTGTCATTTACAGGCTGTGTGACCGGGCCAGTGACCCCACCTCTGTGCCTGGGCATCTCCATAGTGCAGACAATGGGACCTGCTCCCAGAGCTGCAGATGAGAGATGGCATGTGACCAGCACTATTGTGTTATCAGTCTCCCAAAGACCTTCAGTGTGTTTTCTGCTAAACCTCCTCTCTGGCATGCCCCCCTCAGCCCTCAGAGGTTAACGGCAGTCATCCAGAACCTTCTGCAGTCTCTCGGGCATGCTGCACTTACATCTACGTGCCCTTCTGCTTGCAGTGCCCTGCCCTCCACCCCACCTTAGACTCCCATGTAACTGCTCCTCTTTCAGTCCTCTCATTGAGTGACACCTCCTCGAGGAAGCCCTCCCTGACTCTCCCAGGAAGACCAGGCACTTCCCTATACCGCCCTGGAAATCTGCTCTCCTAGCTCTCAGACCTTCCCTCTGCACACCATGCTGGGCTCATGAGCCCTGGTCTGTCCACCCCACCAGACTGAGAGCACTTGGGGCAGGTGAGTGTTGGGAGGGAAAGAAAAAGAGAGAGGAAGTGAGAAGCCTCAAGGAGTTCCAAAAGAGAAGTTCTCAAACATAAAGAGGGACATGGAATTGAGGCAAGCCAGAACAGAGATGTACCTTTGGTGTTGAATCAGGATGAGGACCGAACTGGCCCATCAGATTTAGCTCTCGCTGGTGTGAGAGATCCTGGCAGGAAACAGCACATACCCCGGGTCCGGGCCTGCAAAGATTTCCTTTTGGGTGTCACCTCTGGGTCCACCTGAGCTTTTAATGCTGATGGCACAGCCCTGGCTGACTGGACCTCCTGGCCTCTGGCACCTGTCTGTTGAGTTCCCTCTAGAACTTTCTGCCTTCCCAGTGCAGGGCTTATAATGAACTCGGTCACTCCCTTCCTCAGAGTCAACCCTCTTTCCTCCACTGCCAGGCAGAGCTAAGTCACGCTTCAGAAGCCAATCCATAGGGTGGGCAGGGCCAAAACCCCCATTCCTGCCCCATTTACCTGACCCCTTGGATCCCAGACTTCCTGCCCGATGTCAGTCCCAGGTCTCTAGTTTCCTGGGGGTTCTTCACCAACCCCTGCCCTATCTGGCCTCAGTGTGCCCCCCTATATTTTGAGATTCAGACTTATTTCTGCTCTCATCTGACAAGTCCTCTCTGAGGAGCCAGCAGGGAAGCCCTCCCAGACTTTTGTGGGGGAGCATTTCCCAGGAACCTCTAGGCCTCTTGCCTCAGCCCCAGGCTTCAGGGCCAGGCCCCCTGCATATGAACAGGTAAATGAAGAGGGCTCAGGCCATGTCAGAGGGGGAGGCAGAGCCCCACCTGGTGGATGCATCCCAGTAGGTGAGAGGAGACGCCTGCCGCCAGATATGGGATACTGGCACCAAAACTCCAAAGAAGGTGCTCCTCAGCCTCCTTCCAGCAGCCTCCATCCGGCCTACAGTCTGGTGCCCTCAGCTGAGGTCAGAGCAGGGTGGCCCTGCCCTCACCCTCTATCCCTCTTGCTCACTGTACTCCTGGATCTCTAGCTCCCTTCTGTTCCTCAAACACTCCAGGCATGGACCTACCTCAGGGCCTTTGCACTTGCTGTTCCTGCTGCTGGAACACCCTTCCCCCAGACAGCTGCACGGCTTGCTCCTTTACCACTTTACAGTCTCTACTCAGATGGCACTTTTTCCGTGGGCCTTCCTCGATTTTTCCGTGGGCCTTTCCAGGAAAGCAGATTCTTAGACCCACCTGGGTCTGACCACAGAAAGACCCCTGGGCTCCCAGAGCGCCAGAGCATTTGGGACTTACTGCCCAAACAACAGAAAACTCGGCCCCTGGGGAGTTAAAATTGCAAACCTCCCTAAATATTCTCCAGTATCCCTTTCCCCATTCCCTGCTTTATTTTTCCCCACTACACATAGCACCATCTATCTACCGTAAGCTCCATGCAGGCAGGGGTGTTGGTCTGATATTTATTGAGCACCTACTGTGTGCTAGGCACTGAGGACACAGCAGTGGACAAGGCAGCCCACACCCCCAGCCTCGGCTCTGCCGTCTGAGCCAGCGATCCGCCAAGATGCCCAGCGTGACTGAAAGCATGCTCTTCGGACTGCCCTTGTCTGTGAGAGGGAGTGAAGCAACGCCTCTCCGGTCACGGTGAGAACAAGAAGTCCATGACAATGACACATAAACACAATCCCACCGCTCTCTCTAAATGACCCTGCGGAGGCAGCAACATGTCCCCCACTTTATAAAGCAGAAAACAGAAACTCAGACACCCTGTCCACCTCACAATAACCAGCATCTGTTCGGCACAGGCCAGGAGCTGTCCTACACACTTTGCAGGGATCGCCTCCCTTAATCTCTCACTAACCCTATGAGAGAGATCCTCTTATTATCCGCATTTTACAGACAGGGAAGCTCGAGCACAGAGAGGTCAAGCCTGGTGCCAAAGTCACACAGCCGACAGGAGAGCAGAAATCTGAGCCCTTGTGGTCCCATTTCTTCTCCACCAGGTAAGACTGCCCCCCACATTATGTAAGGTAGGGCAGAGCAGGGCACTCCAGAAACGCTCATTCCAGATGGGAAACTCCTGGACTCTAAAGCACAATAAATGCCTACGTGGAGGCGGAGCCTGGTCACCACCGCACCCCGATTTGGCCATTTCTGACACAGCCTGCATTGAACCCTTGCTCTGAGCGAAGAAAACGCTTCCTGGGCCTTCTCACTTCACTGACATGGCTCAGATCCTCTCATTTCACTCAGGAGGGCCCAGAGAGGTGAGGCAGCTTACCAAAGCTCACACAGCAAGGCGTGGTGAGCGGTGAACACCTGACTCCCAGCCCAGCACTCTGCTGGTGGCCAGGAACTGCCTGAACAAAGAAATTCTCCGCTTCTCCTAAACACATAAAACAAGTCCCTAATCCTTGTTATTAAATAATATTCCAGCAAAGCAAGCGAGCTCCCTGCCTCCCCAAGGGACTTTGGGGATTACGTCTACAGTGTCCGACGCAGCAAGGACAATAACCAATTGACTCTTATTAAAACTCCAATAATGTTGGTGTGATTGCGGCTTTGATAAGAGTCCTGCTGTGAGCGGGGGTCAACCACATTAGGAAAATGTAATTAGACTAATAAATTCCAGGCAATCCTTTTTCTTCTCTCTCTCTCTCTCTCTATTTCCTCCAAGGAGGAGCCACTCACAAGACCTCATTACTCACAGGGAGGCCCCACCATGGACTCTACCTGCAAAGGAAAGCAGATTCTTAGACCCACCTGGGTCTGACCACAGAAAGACCCCTGGGCTCCCAGAGCGCCAGAGCATTTGGGACTTACTGCCCAAACAACAGAAAGCTCAGGGAGCTGCAGATGCATGGGTGGGATGGGGGTTTCCTATAGAACCCAAGGTGGTGCCTTGAGATTCCAAAAGACCATCTTCGGGGGGTCAGCGAGGGGACAGACTTGAGAGAAGGAGCCGCTTCACCCAAGTCCCAGAGGCTGTCCTAGCCCCAAACTGCAGGGTACAAGCCCGTCTTCCAAGGGGAAGTGAACCTTACAAGGAAGTCCCCCCTGTTTAGAAAAGACCCCGCCACTCCTCCTAACTCCTGACCTTCCAACGTAGAGTCAATTCTGCTGTCACACTTGTTTTGAAAGTGCAAACATGCTCTGCTGCGATCCATAGATTAGGGAACAATGTGAGTATTGCACAAATGTCGCATGGCTTACGCATCATTTCTTCCACAACAAACAACGGGCGAACAGAAAACCACACCAGCTGAGCTGCGCAGCCGAACAAAACACACACACCTCACCGGACAACGGCCCCGCCCACCTGCACCTGCCGCTACAACGTTCCACTCCATTTCCCATGACTTTTCCTCCTGCCGCTTCACCAGCAACCTGACGCCCCCTCTCTATCCCCCCCAAGCCTATTTTATATTTTTTTCTCTCCGCCCACCAGGCTTTTGCTCTCTTTACTCTCCTCTCCCTCTTGTACACACGACGGCAGGTGTGGGAACTGGGCGGGCAGCCGGCAGGGAGAGTAGGCATAACTCCCACGTGCAAACTTCAGGTCTTTTTCAAGATGAAGCGCGACATCTATTTAGTAGGTGTGTATTTCTTAACCTTAAACACGGATAGAACTCGGCCACCTTTCATTAGATTCCTACTCTTTACTGTGTGTCACTGATAAAGTGCCTGAGTCTTGTGCCCAACTCCATTTTCCCCTAAACCCTGTGGGATTGTACCGTGCAATTTTGCATTACACAGTGATTCGGAGGCACACATCTGTCTGTCAGGTTACAGCAGAAGGGGCTTTTCGCACGCACAAACCACGCTATGAGACAAGGGTGGTGGAGGATCACGTGCCCATTGCACAGAAGCGGACGTAAAGTCCAGGGTGAGTCCAGACTCACCAATCTCCTAAGTAGCTCATGCTGGGCCCCTGGTCTCGGATTTTTATGTTTTTTGCACATCTATTCTGTGTCTGATACTATGCTGTGCACTTTATAGTCAAGCTCGAGGCAAGAAGACAGAGTGAGAACAAACTTCAGAGTTAGAGTTCCTGAGTTCAAATCCCAGCTCTACAGTTTAGCTTTGTGACCTCAAGCAAGTTATGCAACCTCTCTGCGCCTCGTTTTCTTGTCTGTGAAATGGGAATAGTTCATAGAGAGGTTGTAAGGATTACAAAATTTAAAAATGCAAGAGGACATTTACTGTTTTACACTGTGACCTGAAACAAGGTCTGGGGCAGAGGAACCACCCTAAAAATGTTGGCTACTCTCATTATCAGGGCTTACCCTACAGACTGAAGATTCCAGTGTTAGCTGAAAGGTGACAGGGGACGGGGGTGTTGGGTTGGGGGTGAGGCTCTTGCAGTTAGACCCAGCTGCAAATCTTGACTCGCCAACTTCCTCCTTTGTGGCCCCAGACAGGTGACCTGGGCTCTCAGCCTCAGTCTGCTCATCCATAAAGTGGGGTAACAGTTGCATGCCCCTCGCAGGGTGGCCGTGAGGATTCATGGGATTCCCTGTGCCAGTCATTCGTGCAGAGGGCCCAGCACACGAAGCCCGGACAAGGCAGGAGGTATGACCCCGGGCTGCCTCTGCCTGTGGGCGTGGGTCTGCCTCATCTGAACACACCCGTTCTCCCAGTTAGTTTCCCCAGAAATGTCCCTCCCCCAGGCCCTAGAGCGCAGTAGCCCCACAGGTGCAGGAAGAGAATCTACTCTGGCTTCCTGGGCCTTCGGAAGGTCATCCTCAGGACCACTGACTCCTTGCCCAGGTGGATGTCTCTGTATCTCGTTGGAGAAGGTCCCTGACCCTTGGGTAGCCCAGATTCTGCCGCCTAACATCCATCCCTCCCCGAAGATGCTGGCACCATGGGTTTGGGGGAAGGCTTCCCTACAGCAAACTGCTGGTGGACAGGCCATGTCCCAGAGGACAGAATCCTCCCTGACCCTCCCAGGCCATACCCTAGCCCTGGGACAGGAGGCCGGGACTATGGTGGACATGAATGAACACTGCTTGAAAACCTACTGTCCGCCAGGTACCACACTAGGCATTTTATATACAGTAACAACTACTCTGTCAGGGAGATCCTCTACCTCCACTTTACAGATGGGGAAACTGAGGCTCAGAGTGGTTAAATAACCTTTCTACCCTGGAGCACAAAGGTAGGAAGCAGCAGAGCTGGGATGGGACAAGATCCAGGACCAAAGTCCATGTATTTCAACCAAGCATGCCTGCCCGCCTAGCCAGAGGGTCTATCCAGGTGTCCTGCTCATCTTCTATCCCCCAGCTCACCCACCGGTTCAATGGGGGCAATGCTGGCCCCATGCACATCACTGGATTATTCAACAAGCAAGGAAGAGGGCAAGGGGCTTTGAGTATTAGGAAAAGGGACCGTGGGAAAATAGGATGCCCCCCCCACACACATACACACACCGTGTCCCCAGTGACCAGAGCCGCAGGAACCCACTCAGACCCCAGCAGCGTCTGTTCATCCAGCGAGCCAGCCTCCCCCAACAGTGAGTCAGGGGCATCTGGCCTCTGCCTGAGCACTTTCAGTGACAGGAGCTCACGATGCCCAAGGCAGTCTGTTCCAACGAGCTGCTAGAGGCCTCAGAGCCAAAAATCCACCTCCCCGTCAATTCTGCCCACAAATACTGGAGGATACCCCCGCTGGGATAACATCCTCTCTTCCTGAGCGTGATTATTATGCACGCTCTCTCCCCGGTCCAAATCATCTCTTTCTGGGCCAAATATTTTACTGCCTCCAACCCACCCTCCCGGGATGAAAAGAATAATGGCTGAAGATAGAGGCAGGATCAGTGACTAACACCTAACTAACACATAATCGGCGTTATCCTACATCAGGAGTCAGCAAACCATGGCCCGTGGGCCAAATCCAGCTCACTGCTGGCTTTTATATGGCCTCCGAGCCAAGAGTGGCTTTGGCACTTTCAAAGGGTTGAGAAAAAAAAAATCAGAAAAAGAAGGCTCTTGGGTGACACATGAAAAGTATATGAAATTCAAATTCTATTATCTATAAATAAAGTTTTATTGGCACACGGCCATGTCCATCATTTACATATTGTCTGTGGCTGCTTTCAAGTCCCTACAGCAGACTTGATGAGTCTGGCAAACGAGATGGCCCACAAAGCCTAAAATGTTTCCTAGCTGGTCCTTTACAGAAAAAGTGTGCCCCAAAAGTTTGCTGACTTATATTCTATATGTTTTACATGTACCATTTCAATCTTACAATAGCCTACGAGGATGTTAGTACTATAGTCTTCATTTTATAGACAAGGATGCAAAAGCTCAGAGATGTTATGTAAACTGCCCATGTCCCACAGCCTCACGTGGTAGAGCCAGGATTTGAACTCAGGCAGCTGGACTCCAGTGTCTGTGGCTTACCCCCTCCCCTGGTCTTCCTGGTGGCTGCCTGGGGCTGAGAGCACACACCCCAGCCCCAGGGCAGCCATCCCTCTCCCCCGTCTATGGGCCCTCTTGGCTTCACTGTGCATGGTGTGAATGACCAGAGAAACTGCTTGGCCCTTGGCCCATTAGCCACTATGACCCCCGTACCCTCTTCTAACCCTGTTGGCTCTTTTAGGGTCTTTCCCAAGCCCAACCTAAAAAGGACCAGTGAACCCTCTGCTCTCTGGATACTACAGAACTGATCCACAAGCACCCTCCAAACTGGGAACAGTAGCAAATGTGATATAAAATCAATAGCTCTAGCCAGAGGTCTCTAAAAATTCACAAGAGCCAATAAATCTTGCTCTTAGGCTGCCCACTGGCTTCCAATAAACCTGTCCTGCCCATAATCTTGCAAAGGTAGAAAGGAGAAGTCCCTGGGTCTGCGGTCCGGGTTAGAGAAATCTCAAGGCCACCCGCCCTGCTTTTCTCTCTCCAAATCTACAAGGGGAGAAGGTGGCATGCTCTGTTGCCATGGAAACTAGGCTAGGCTGTGTCTGCACTAGGAAGGATTAAAGACAGACATAAGAGGCAGAAGTAGTCCAGGGGGACAGGGACAGGCTTGGGGATTCCTAATCTGTGATTAAAGTTTCTCAAAGAGGTTTCTACCCCATCATTATTTCTGAGCTCAGATGCACATTATAAACCTCAGGCTCATCAATAAATACAAATCAATAGATCTAGAAGGCAAATATTTGATTTTTATTTATATGCATATGAAACGTAGCTGTATCTCATCCAGCTGGAAGAAACCCAAATGATCCGTTTCCATTGCCAGCTGGTGATCCACCGGCCGATTTCAGCCCAGGAAGTTGCTTTCATTGGCCTGCATAATTTTTCTTCCAAAAATTTCTAAATGAATCGCTAACATTTAAATTTTGAAATAAAATTTAAGAGCGCAACTCAGGTTTCTGGCTTTCCTTAAGATAATTCAAAGGTCTGGCAATAGCAGCCCTATATAGTGACAACAGGTTAGCCCTAAGCAGGAATTGCCCCTACAGGCAGGGCAGGTGCCCGCAGGGCCCCTGCACCCCCAGCATCCTCTTCCCTTGCCCATTTCACACCTTTGTCTTTCCTGGCAGGCGGAGGGCCCCTGCAGGCATTTGCATTCATGATACCCCACCTTGAGTCCCACCACTCCCATTTTACTAGAAGAAACACTGAGGCCTATGGAGAAGAAACATCTTGCCTAAAAATGCAACAGTGAATTCATGACAGGGCTGGCCTCTCATTGGCCAGGGTAGGACTCAGCTCAGACCTGTCTGGAAGGAACGTCTAGAGGTGGGGTTACTATCTGTCAGCTACAAACGTGTCTAAGGTGAAAATTGGATTTTTCTGCTGACTCCACTTCTGCTAGCTTTGTTCTAGCACTCTGTAGGGGGGGAGGGGGGAGAGACTCCTCGGACCCACTGCAACCCCGCTGCACTGGCCACACCTGCCTGTCCACAGACATGCTCCACGGTGCCTAAGAATACGGAGGAAGAAAAATAAGTGGGCAGAAGCCCAGAGCAGCTCAGCAGGCTGCCCGGCTTCACAGCTGATGATTCTGTAACCCGGACGAGGCGAGAACGTTAGCCAGGCCTGGGATCAAACCCCCTCTTGGCTACTTGCTGGCTGTGTGACCTTGACCAAGTCACCTGACCTCTCTGAGCTCCTGTCTCCTTCTCTGTGTAGCAGGGGTAAGCAGCAGTACTACCGAGTCGGGTCGCTGTGCAGGGTAAATCAGACCACAACAAAGCCCTTAATGGAGTGCAGGTACCCAGTAGGCGCTCTGCCAAAGCATTCCTCCCACCCCGCTTCCGCCCCAGCCAGATGCAGCCACCCTCCTAAATCTGAACTCCTCAGACAGCGGTTCAATTACTTGTTCAGCCGGAGCTCCAGCAGCACTCCCCACTCCCTCCCAGTGACTCACCAGCGGCTCTCCACCTCAACGAAAGCCAGCAGGCTCGACCCTGCCTCCGTGACCTTGCCAAGCCTCATTCGGAGCACCCCTCCCCTCCGTCTCAAGACCGGGTCCCTCAAGGCCCAGCCAGACCCAGCGTGGCTACAACCTCCCCCAGACCCAGAAACCTCTGTCTACTCCGAACTCTGCTCCACCAAGCACTCGGAGGAATCTGACCCTACTCTCTAACACTCTGTGTGGCATAGGCTTGGCCCTTGGCATCTCAAAGGCCAGGACAGCTCACGCATCTTGGAGATCCTTGCTGGGGACAGAGGGCATTTGTAGCAGCCAAGCACCTGTCCCTTCTTCTTTGGACACCAGCACGCCCGAATGCCTTTCCAGGACCGACCTCCCCTCCTAAATGCATTCTTGGCAGGACACCGCCGAACCAGGACCCGTCACATGGCCCAAACCCCATCCATGAGATGCCTTCTCTCCCAGGACCTGGAATTCCCAGTCCTGCAGAATCATTCCAAGCCAGCTGGGGACACCCACCCCATGGGATCTCGGAAGGCTCTTGGTTTCTGGTCTTTCCCAACCAGTCCTTCTGCCAAGCCTCCGACTCTGCAAGCTGCCTCCTGATCACCTCCTTTCCTGATGTTGGCCAGAGCCTACTCCCATGGTTTGCCCAAAAAAGAGCCCTATCTGAACCTCTAAACCTCACATCACATAGACACATGCACACTCAGCTCCCAGAACCGAGCCCACAGACACCCAGTCTTGTTAGAGGGACTTGGGCACAGCCAGACACACCACGACCCTCACGCTTTTCGGAAAAGGCCAAGCTGCCAACCACTTAAGTAAGACGGTTTAACACCTCCCGGTGTCAGCCCACGGAATCCAAGGGACCTGAGAAGCCATGCAGGGGGTGGTGGCTCTTGTTTGAAGAGATAAATAAAGGTAACAACAAGATGGAACTGAGCAGATAACATATGAAGCAGGTATTTCTGCAGATGCCAAAAATAGATATTGAGCACCTAAGCAGGATAAACACAGCATGCACAGATCTTCATTCAATATCCAAAGAGCAAAGGGCTTCCGAAGCACCCAGAGGCTAATGAACAAGGCAGCCCAGCGGGCTCCGCAGACTAGCGCCCAGGGGCCGTGGCACAGAAGCAGCCAAACTCACCCTCAGCACAAGTGCAGGGAAGGTCCTAGCTGCCAGGGAAGGGCACAGAGAAGTCAGCCAGACAAGAAAGGGTCAAGAGGAGAGATTTCTAAGAGACTCCTTAGAACCACCCTGGTCTAAGCAGCCGGTATCAACTCTGCCCTGGACCCCCAGCTTCCACGCTGTCCCTCTACCTCTACCTCACCTCCCATAGCCTGCCTTCAGTGGCGGGAGCCAGATCATGTCATTCCCTCTGTCATTCCCTCTGGGGGAAGAGAGGCTCAAATGCACCCCCCACCAGCATCTCTGCACTCAGCCTTCTGACCTTACCTCCTACCACCCTCCTCATAGGTCCTCAAGCATGCCACAGGGCCTTTGCACACACGGTTCGCTGTGCCTGGAATCTCTTCCCCACATTGTTCTTATGCTTCCCTCCAGTCTCTGCTTAGCCCACCCCTGACCACACTGGCTAGTCTCCCCCTCCCATCACTCCACATTCCCTTTCTATTCTTTTTCCTCCGTAGCTCTCCCACTCTGAAACTGTGTTGTTTGTCTGCTTGTGATTTGTCTCCCTCACCTGGAATGGAAACTCCGTGTGGGTGGGAAATTTGTTCTGCTCAGGACTGAACCCGTAACACCTAGAACAATGCTTGGCAATAACAGAGACCCATAAATAAGGCTGAATGAGTGAATGAATAAGGAATGAACAAATGGACTAATGAGCTCCCTGAACAAGAAACACTACACATCCCGGAATGCCGACTTTCTGCCATTTGCATGGCGCGATGGTTAGAAGCTTGGTGCTGGAGACTGCCTGGGCTCCAATTCGGGCACTATCACCTCCCAGCTCCCTGCCCTCCGGTCGGCACTCCCTCTCTGGGCTTCAGGTCCCTCGTCGGTAAATTGGGGACCATCAGCGTGGCGGGCTGCCAGGAGGTAAAAAGCATTCCTACTTACAAGGCAAGGAGGACAGCGCCTGCTGAAACCTCCGAGCCCAAGGTCATGATTTTTGCTTTCATTATCACTCTTCTGTAACAAACTTGAACCAGGTGGTAGAATCGTCAGGGGGTCTTCTTTAACGGGGCATCTGCACAGAAGGGATGGGGATGGCGAGAGAACACACACCATGGGCACGGGAGACGCGGGTTCCAGTCCGGCCTGCCGCTCCCACACAGCACAATGTCCCGGCTCGTGCAACTTCTCTACCCGACCAGGTGATGGCCATGCACCGCCCCTGGGTCACGGGGCTGCCGCGAGGCTCCAGACTGGACCAGGAATGTGAACACAACCCCAGGGAGACAGGGAATCAACGCATCCCACTCATGGATCATTACTGGCTCTGCACCAAGCCAGAGTTCAAAGGTGACACCTCCGACCCACGCCATGAAGCCCCAGCTCCCTTTGGAGATGTCAGCGCTGCCTCCGAACCCTCAATTACAAGGGCAGGGAGTGTTCCCGCTACTCACATTTCGGTCACAATATCATCCAAGAGCTGAGGGTTGTGCCGGGGAAATATAGTAATTACTCCGCAGGAGGGCTGGCTGCGTGAACTCCAGCTGATCTCAAGCTTGGGGTGAGCTTTATCTCCCTGGGAGCTGGGGGGACCTCTGCCTCACCTCAGGGCCCCAGGGAACGACACCAATATCACTTCATGAACTCACAGCTTCTGTCAAGCCAGACGGGCAGGCGAGCCTCGCGGCTGAGAACACGGGCATCAGGTCGGGGCAGCTGTGCCCACCTTGTCCACCAAGAGCCAGACCTTACCTCGCCGGGCATTGGGGACAGGACATTCACACATGCTGTGAAGGAAGCAGGGATGATGGCGTGTGTATACCTAGTCCCAGGCTCAGGGCAGACCCTCCAAAGAGGTGAAACCTGAGCTGGTGTGGGGAACCAGCCATGGAGAGGGACTGGTTCATAGCGTTCAAGCAGAGGTTGTGGTTTGAAAGCAAGGAGGGGCTGTCTTGCCTTATGAGGCTCACTCCTGCAAAAGTGAGAGCCCCCCCCATGCCAGCCCCCGTCCTAGTCACTGGGAGATCCCCAGCTCCGGGGACCAGGACTGACCAGGATGGGAGGAAGCCACCTGCCACATCCCCCTCAGAGCCCCGGGCTCACTGCTCTTTGCCTGCTGCTTTTCACATGGTGGGGGAAGCATCCGGCACCTCCAGTTGGCCCCCTCCCCCCACCGACTCTGGATCCCAACAGCACGCCCCTCCCACCTGCCCTCTGGCTGGAGCCCCCCAGTTGTTGCACAGCTGTCCACTGAGAGTTAGGAGTCCCCAATTCCTGAATCTGGGTCTCAGCCACGATCCCCTGGGGGAGCTTGTGACAAAGTACAGGGAGACCCAGATCCAACCCCGGGTGATGGATTCTTTGATCTGAACAAGGCCAGGATTTCATTCTGATGCTTGGGAACCATAGGCAAAACCCTCCTCCATCCATTACACTCAACCATGAGCTCACCAGGGACTGAAAGAACCTCCCCAAGCCCTGTATCCCCAGGGCCTGGCACACAGTAGGTGCTCAGGGGAAGGTACGTGCTTAGCAGAGTGGGTGGAGAAATATTTAACTAGATCAAAGCCCCCCCCCCGCCCCCAAGGTCACCAATGGTCCACTGTGCTCCCATCAAGCAAGACACAGGGGTGACCTGCTCTGAACCTGGCCACCCGGGCTAAGTGGAAGAAAGGGGAGGGACCAGAGATCTGGGCACAGAAATGCCTGCTTCTGAGCCTCCGTTCCTCATTCTGAGAATGGGAACACTGACTGCCTCTCCTATAAGGAGCAGAGAATTCAAGGCTCAGGGGATTGTGATCCTGATAGGTGAAGGCCCCTCAGAGGCCTCCCAGCCCAGCCCTTCCCACCTGAGAACGGTCCTCTCTATCCACCTGAACAATGGGCATCGGCCCCCTGCTTGAATACTCCCAGCAATGGGATGCTCACCACCTTACTAGAAAACCCATCGCACCATGAAGCAGGCTGGCCCACTGCTGGAAGGTTCTCGCTTGGGAAGCCAGTCCTGTCCGCTGACCCCACAGAATAAGGCTGATCCTTGTGTCATCTGACCAAAGGGATGTCACAGAAATAATATCATGTCAGGTTGTTGTAAGGACTAAATAAAATAAGGCACACACAGGTGCTGTGCCCAGAGCTGGCAAACGTCAAGGGCTCGAGGCATTTTGCTGCATCAACCAGAAACCACAGGAGTGGAAGGCAAGAAGTAGGCAGGTCCTAGGGCCTTGGAAGCTGCGAGAAAGACAGAGGGTTTGTCCTCAGAACAGACATGGAGGGCCTCCCTCCACTTCCCTCATGGGGCGGGGGGCGGTGGCCAGACCAATCACAAATAAACGACCACGCCCTAGAACAGACCAGAACGCAGCAGCCCCGGAGCCCATGCTCACACTGACGCCACAGAGAAAGCCTCCGGGAGGCGGCTCTTCCCAGGTGCTTCCTGCCACTGCCCGGGGCCCAAAGCCCAGCACCATTCCGGGCTGTGGGCAGGGACAGAGTGCAAGCAAAGAGGCCACTGTCCTCTGCAGGAGGCTCCCTGGAAAGTCGGGAAGGGAGAAGCAGCTGCCGGGCCTCACACCACACCAGCTTCTGCATGAACTTCCCCAGGGAGCCAGGGCTCAAAGTTGGGAGGAATGAGGGCCTCGAGACAAGGAGCCAGGGCTCAAAGTTGGGAGGAATGAGGGCCTCGAGACAAGGAGAATTCTTTTACAGAAATATGCAGCTATTAAAAGGCAGGCTCTTGGGCTACGCTGGGGCTGCATATGAAGTGGGGCTGGTGGACAGCCAGCAGCATGTGGGTGAGACAAGGAGGGGAGGCTGGACCAGACATCAGGCTGCAGGGGGGGGGTCCGCCGGGGGCCCTCAGGAGGCTGAGCCACTGGAAAGACAGAGGGACCTTCAGAAAGGAGGACTGCAGGGTCATACCCAAGGCCTGCCCCACAGCTGCCCACCAAGGGGAAGGACCAGCCAGGGGCTTGCGCACACATTGAGGGGCCCCTACTCAGCTGCACCCATGTGGCTTTGTTTCCATCTTCTGCTGTCTGGGTCTGGGACACATCATCTAAAACCATGATGACCAAGATAGGAAACATAGAGGACTCATTGTCTCATTTAACCCTGGTGGCCACCCTGAGGTTACCCTCCCCACTTAGCAACGGGGAAACTGAGTCTCAGACTGAGGCACAGAGCTCCATCTCAAAGTTCCCCAAGGGCAGACACCCACCTCTCCACATACTACACCCTGTCAGCTCCAAGGCTCTCAGCCTCTCATTCTTGGCAGGGTTGGGGGGTGGGATGAACATTAAGGATCATTTTGCTCCAAGCCTTCTCATGCCCAAGGCATGCTCACGAACCCAGAAGTCCTAGGAACCCTCCCATGGAAAAGGCCTCTAGCTAGTGAAGAAGTGGGAAGAGAAAAACATAACCAGCCCCTTATGATACATCTCCAGGCAAAGGAGGGATTCACAGCACCTTCCTCCTTCTGGGAAGAAAGTCACCAGACTCTCCTCTCTGGCTGGAAGAAAGGGGCCCTGGGAGCCACAGAGAGGGCCCAGGGTCTTTCATCCAGGGTTCAGCAATGGGAAAGGGAGGGCAGAGTGGGGCACCAGGGGGAGCTCCGAGCTCCCTGGGGCTCCCCATGCCTGGGCCAGGAGGAGGCCGGGCGCATAGGATCCAAGCCTCCCTGAGTTTGGGGTGGGAGAACCATGGGACAAGGACATACAAATATGAGGGAACCAGGGCTGTCATCTGCTCAGTGGGCCCTTCTGAAGACCCCAGCATCCCAGCACCCCCTCCCTGCCCCCACATAACACCTATTGCTCCCACTGAAGATTCATCAGAGTGCTGAGCATTGTCTGAGATCATTTTATGCCCGGGTTTGCTTGCTGATCATCTGTCTCCCCTGCCCAACCAGAGGCACCACGAGGGCCGGCTTCTGGCTGTGCCGGCATCTCCTGCCCCTGACACAGCGTCTGGCATGAGAGGGCATGGTTCAATAAGTAAGTGCTGACTTCGGTA
Source organism: Halichoerus grypus (assembly GCF_964656455.1). Taxonomy (NCBI): domain Eukaryota; kingdom Metazoa; phylum Chordata; class Mammalia; order Carnivora; family Phocidae; genus Halichoerus; species Halichoerus grypus. The sequence continues at coordinate 174,912,323 of NC_135716.1, forward strand.
TAATACAGCCTGAAACCAGCTGGACCCTCTCTCCACCCAGCTCAAACCCTTAAACCTGGCTCATGGCAGGTAAAATCAGGGCAGCTGACAGCTTTGTTGCCATCCTGACGTCCAAGGAGGTAGGAGCTGGGGGAAGGTTTGGGGGAACAGAGGAGCAAGGAGAACCACTGACCAGGAGCCATGCCCAGGACCACCACAGGAGTGCCCCGACGGAGACCCCACCGCCCACTGCAGACATCATGATACCCAGGCAGGAATGAAACCACCAAAAATCCCGCTGTTGTCCCAGAGCCCAAAGGCACCTTTCCCAGGTACCCAGGCCAAAGGACTCAGCTCCTCATGCCAACCCAGCCCCCCAGCTCGGCCGGCCCCTGCCCTCCACCCCCCTCAGCCCCAGGCCTGTGGCTCCAGAGTCAGAATCCAGGGACCTCCAGGCCCAGTGCAAACCACTGCTGAGCGGTCACACTCGAACCACCTGGCAGAGAGAAAGGGACCGGGGGAGAGTTACCTGCCCCACGCAGAGCCATCCCTGGAAGGACTGAATTCTGATGGCTCTTGGCCACACATACAGGCTTTTCTATAGCTGACTCTGAGGCATGAAAGTGTGACCAGCTGTGGGGGCCTAGGCATGAGCCTGTGGTTTTAAAGGGCCCGAGGGGTGGGGGGGCTGGTTTGTGCTTGACAGGCAGGTGGGCAAGGGAGGCAAGGAGGAACAGAATGGCCGTGAGAAGACCCCTGACCCAGCAGGCAGGAGACTGTGTGCCTTCAGACACTCGGGCTGCAGAGCCCCTCACTGGAAGGTTGGACCCTGTGAAACGCTATCTCCGGGGAGGGGCAGTTCACCTCCACCCTTCGTCCTGAGGACTCAGTTATATTTGAGTCCCTTCCAGCAAGACCCACCTTACTGGCCCTCTGCAGCCACCAGAGCCCCAGTTACCCCCAAAGTACAGTCCTGTGTTAAGCATCAGAAATAAGATGAAGAGGGGCGCCTGGGTGGCTCAATTGGTTAAGCATCTGCCGTCGGCTCAGGTCATGATCCCGGGGTCCCAGGACTGAGCTCTCTGCTCAGCAGGGATTCTGCTTCCCCCTCCTCTCTACTCCTCCCCCCTGTTCATGCATGTTCTCTCTCTCTCTCCAAATAAAATCTTTTTTTTTTTTTAAAGAAAGAAGATGAAAAAGGGGGTAGACTTCTAAGACTCTGTTTCCCCCAAGAAAGCAGGAGCACCTGGGATCGAGGTGACCTCAGATGAGCCCCCTCAACACCCCCAAACCCTCCTGCCCACAATGTCACCTCCATCCCCAGATGCTGAAGGGGTTAAAACAAGCCAAGCACTAGAGGAAAGCCATATATTAGTGGCAGAATGATGGTGGGCCCCCATTTCCAAAAATCTTCCCGCCCAGTGTTTTTTGGGATGGACACCTAGTAATTAATTGTCCCATTTTAAAGATGAAGTGATAGAGGCTCAGCCCTTACATGAACTGGTCCCACGGAGTCTGTGACAGCAAGAACCTGGCCCAGAGAGACTGCAGCTCTGTGCCAGAGCCTGGCTCAGTCCCCAGGGGAAGAAGGGCAGGAAGCAGGGAAAGCAGAGACACGCATCCATTAAGCACCTGCAGTATGCCAGACAGTGTTCAAGGCCCTTTGCATCCAGGATCTTTCTAAATGCCACAATGACCCCCAAGGTTCAAATACAGTGCCCCTCTTCTTCCTCACTCTGCAGAGAAGGACCCACCCCCCAGCAACCCAACCCCCTCCAGCCCAGACCATGATGGGGATCCGGCTCACTCTGATAAGGACATCAGCAACCTTATTTAAAAGTCACTACTCCACATAATTAGAGGCACTTACCCCCTCAGATCCATCCTTCTCCTCCGATCACTTTTATAGCCAGTAATAACTCTCAAAAATTCCTCAACAGATGGAAATTTTATTTGACTGATCATGGCTGTTTGACTAGCTGGGGTGCGGCAGCTCAGGGCTCAGTCTGGCAGGGTGCCCACTGAGGTAGCTGTCAGGGGGCTGGGCAAAGAGCCCAGAACCCAAGGCCATCTTGAGGGTCCACTCCTCAGAGGGAAGGCCCAGCAGGGCATGGGAAAGTGCCAGGCCCTGGGCAGCACTGGACAGCTGGGGCCCTAGCGTGTCTGGGTCTAGAGGTGCCTTGGGACAGGGCACCAAGTCACTTCCCCACCCCTCTAGGTTCTTGGTCTCTCGATCCACAATGGTTAGTGCCAGGAAGAATGTGGTACATCCTAGCTTAAGCACCTAATAATAAGAGCATGCTGGCTGCCACCCACTATGCACCTGCTCCATGCTAGCCCCGTGCCCAATGCCCACAGGCATTATCCCATTCAGTCCTGCCCACAATCCTACAGATGGATGCATGAGAACATTCCCATTTCACAGATTCGCATCTAGATGATGGAGCAAAGTCACAGGCCTGGAGTCACTAGGCTGAGCTGCCACCTCCATCTGGGGAGTTAAGAGTTGGTGCCCATCCCCCCACTCACACAGGACCAAGAGATACTTCTAGAACCCACACTGAATTTCATCACTGCTATTAAAAAAAAAAAAAAAAAACAGGCCCACAAAACCCCCAGTAAGCCGTCAGCACCCTCTAGACAAGATGAAAGCCCCTTAGGCTGGCCTTCACAAAAGACCCCATCCGAAGTATCTATCCAAGAGATAATAAACGTGTTACACAGAAAGGCCAGCCCAGTGGAGAATATGCAGAGCAAATTATTCCTAACAGCCCCAAACTGGAAATACGAACGTGAAAATGGATGAACAAACGATGATTTATAACGCGCAATGTGAATCACTCTGCAACCAATCAGGAGGGAGAATCCACACAGTAATTTGAATGGGAAAAGTTCCATATTAGGAATGATTAACTATAATAGAAGACTGGATTCACAAGAGACTGGCTAGAAGGAATTAAAGAGAACTCTAGAGAATAGTACGAAGAAAGAATCCCTCTGTGGCTGACACTGCTCCTCCGCCTCACCCTGGGCTGGAGAGAACCCCCAAGGAAGCATCCTCCTGCCCCAGGCTCAGAGGTGTCCCCCCAAGGCTGAGCTAGAACCCCTCAGGGAGTACACGTACATACACACACACACACACACACACACACACACACACCACACACATACCACACCACACCACACACACGCACACACCACATCACACACACACACCACACACACACCCCAAGGCTTAGCTAGAACCCCCCAGGAAGTACACACACACACACACACACACACACACACACACACACACACACACACACACACCCGAGGGCCGCCCTCCAGACTTTGTTGAACCAGACATGCCTGTGGCCCACCAAGCAAACGCTTAGCTTGGTGCCACACCGGTGGAACTTGCTAGAAATCCACCCGGGGAACTTGCTAGAAATCCACGCGGGGAACTTACCAGAAATCTGCCCTGAGGGATACCGCAAAAGCCGCCTGTGGTGAGACACCGCACGTCAGAACTGCCTCCTCCTGCGGGGGGAGCTGCGGGGGCCGGGGAGCCTCGGATCAGGAAGCAGGGCCGTGCGCGCCGCATGGGCTCCCCAGCGCCCTCTACTGACCCGGCTGAGCGGCCGGCACGGAACTTAAAGGGCCCAGCTCCATTTGGCCCCAGCAGGCAGGAAGGACGGGGCTGGGGCGGCCAAGGCGATCGGGGATAAGCCGCACACCCCAGCCCTCTGACTCCTCAGCTTCCATAGGAGCCCTCCTCACGCAACCGAACTCCTGCAAACACGACTCCGTGTTTCTACCCAAGAAGACACAGCTATCTCTTATCCTTTCCATAAAACGAAACTAACAGCCCCGCAAGTCACCGCGGACCGTATTTATTACTCCTCAAACTCGGTCACAGTTCCACAGGATATTCTGTCACCTACAGACAAAATTATTTCACTTCCCAAAACTTGCATGTAAAATAAAAATGGAGGGGCGTTTGGGTGGCTCAGTCAGTTAAGCGTCTGCCTTCGGCTCAGGTCATGATCCCAGGGTCCTGGGGTCGAGCCCCGCATCGGGCTCCCTGCTCAGCAGAGAGTCTGCTTCTCCCTCTCTCCCCTGCTCATGCTCTATCTCTCGCTCTTGCTCTCTCTCTCAAATAAATAAAATCTTTAAAATAAATAAATAAATAAACGGAAAGGGTAGAGAATGATTCATGGCTAAGTACGTTTAGGTCTTGTAATTACTCATTCAGGAACTGGGGGAGATGACCTGGGGGTAGGTCCATGGGCCAAGGGGACCCCCGTGCATCAGGCTCCACTTTCTATCGCCTGACCACCATAAGCTCCCACTTTGACTTCGGGGCCAGAGTGGCATTGTGGGTCCCCAGGAATCAGTGTTGATCCCTGACCCGCCTGCCTATTTCCTTTTCCGCAGTCCATGTCACTCTGATAAATGGCCCAGGACCCTCTCGGGAGGTCTGGAGGGATATTTACAGTAAGTACTTGCAGCAATGATAAGACTTCCTCCTCAAGGGGAAGGGCTTTCTAGGATTGTGAATTGACAGGTATGGAAACTGGAGGAGAGGCAGAGACTCTCTGTCATGGCAATGCACGTCAGGTTTTGGCTACCAGACTCAGAGCTTTTTATGTCATATATATCAAGTAGTACTCTCGTAGGCTGCAATTTATTTCATTCCCAGGGACACTGTGATCCACCAGCCCCCAGCAAAGATCCCTATGGCCCAAGGCGTTCTGATTGCCCATACAGCCCTGCTGCTTGGCGGTGGATATGCCCACCTTGTCCTCACCGGTGATGTGCTGCCCCTTGGTCTCTGCTACTCCAGGACGCTCAGGGAGCCGGTCTCAGCGGAGGCAGCCTCTAAAGTCACACCCAGCCTACAGAACCATGGAGCATTTCAAGGATGCTCCCCTCAGTCATGTATCTCTCGATGCCTCTGTCCTCTGCTGCTTCTTATGAAACATAGTTGGCAGGGGGGTGGCGCAGATCACGCGTAATATATCCAGCCCAGCGTTCCTGTCTCCCCACGCCTTTGGACTCCCTCTTCCACATCATGATGCCGCTTCATTAACCTTAGGCTACTATTAGGCCCAGATGTCAATCAACCAAGTAAGCTGTTAGGGCCACCATCAACAGCACATGCTAACAACCAAATCCAGAATCTCCAGGAAGTGTATCCATGACAATGAATTCTGCCCAACCTAGTGTGATATCCTGCCCTCTTTGGTCTAAAATCCTTAAGATCTGGGTGCCTGGGTGGCTCAGTCAGTTAAGCATCTGCCTTCGTCTCAGGTCATGATCCCAGGTCCTGAGATCAAGTCCTGCATCAGGCTCCCTGCTCAGCGGGGAGTCTGCTTCTCCCTCTCCCTCTGCCGCTCCCCCCCAACTCACGCATGTGCACACATGAGCTCTTGCGCTCTCTCTCAAATAAATAAGTAAAACCTTTTTTAAAAAAAGATAAAATCCCCAAAATCTACTCCTACACGTGGTCCCCAGAATTCTGCTGATATGTATTAGCAAACCTTGCAATTTTGGGGGTTCTTCCTCTCATGTCCTAGTGAGTCACTGCTGAGATTTCACCCTTAGTAGAGGCTAGTGACAAACTAGGGGTAGTTTTGGTAAGTCTCCAGGAGAATGAGCATCCCCTCTCAAGATATCTGCCCCCACTGAGGTAATCACAGGGTTTTTAAAACAGAGGAGAAATAGCCTCCTCAGACATGGGCAGGAAGGCCACCACCAGCAATAAGGGGCGCTTGGAGCCACGTGGGGTTTAAGATCACCAATTTCATTGGGGGCCAACAGATGTCCCCCTTCCATGTTTCAGGGCCCCTTTCTTTCCCAATCAATGCCCTAATTTTCACCAGAGAAATCTGTCAAGATGGTGAATTCCATTGTGGTTGTAATTTGGCAACCAACACAATTAAATTTTATGTTTGATTTCCAGCAAATACCAGCCCTGCTGCTGTTAAAAAAAAAAAAAAAAAAAAAAAAAAAAAGCTCCTGTAAAGGCTGTCATGACAGCTTTCTGGTCCTCGGACCGTGACTTGAGCTGAGCCAATGGACCTACGCTTGTCATCTCCTCTCTGTAAGTTCTAGAGCCCTCAAAAGAATCCATCACACCCCCTACCATCCTTAGAGTCATCACCACTGCCATTAATGGTCGGGGCAGCATCACTCTGGCTCCCAAGGGACGTGTCTTGGTGGCACTTCATCTCAATCAACCCCGGGGGAAGCTTGGTTAATCGCAGGGCCACCGCATGCTTTGGGTGACCAGCACCCCGTCTCCTATCAGCAAGGAGCTCAGCACCACGTTCCAGCCCACGAGAAAACCAGTCTGCAAATCTCATCTCTGCAGACCCATCTCCTGCTATCACTACGACACCAAGTCTGTATTGGTTTGGGTCTAATCAAGAAAAAGAAACCACACAGTAATTCCAACAGGGAAAGTTCCACAGGAAGAATTATTAACTTCTAATAGGGGATTGAATGAATGTGGCATTGGCTAATAAAGAATAAAGAGAACTATAATTAATGTAAGAATAGCAGCTGAAAGAGCAGCCACAACCCACAGAGCTGAGACAGAGCCCCTAAGGAAGACATCCCACCCAGGGCTAAGATAGAGCCCCTAAGAATGCCACCCCCCCCAGAACAGCCCCCTTGAGGGGCTTTGGTAAGACCCTCAAGGATGAGTCCCCCCCCACACACACACACAGAGATGAAACAAATTCCCCAAGAAAGAGTCCCCTAAGGCTGAGGTAGAGCCCCCAGGAAAGAGCACCCCCATTCAGGGGCGGAGATAGACCCCCAAAGTCGAGCCGCCCAGGAAGAAATGCCCCCCCCACATCAGGCTGAGGTAGAGCCTGCAAGGAAGAGCCCCCACTCTGAGCTGATATTGAGCATAAAGCCCCCCAGAAAGAAACCCCCACCAGGCTGAAATACCCCCGCAAAGAGGAGCTTCCCCCAGAGCTGAGGAAGAGCCCCCACCCCCACCCAGGACTGATATAGAACCTCAAAGAAGAGAACCCTAGGGCTGATTTGGAGCCCCCCAAAAGAGACCCCCACCATGAGGCTGAGAGAGCCTCCTCCCAAGGAGAAACTCCCACCTGGGGCTGAGATAAGGCCCCCCAATGAAGAGTCCCCCCCAAGGCTGAAAAAAACTCCCCAAGAAAAGCCTCTGAGCTGAGGAAGCGGCCCCCAAAGCACACCCCCTCCCCCACAGGGCCGCCCTCCAGACTTTGTTGAACCAGACATGCCTGTGGCCCACCACATGGCAAACGCTTGGCTTGGTGCCACACCAGTGGAACTTGCTAGAAATCCACCCTGGGGGACTTACCAGAAATCTGCCCTGGGGGATACTGCAAAAGCCGCCTCTGGTGAGACACCTCACGTGGAAACTGCCTCCAAAGTGGTGCTGGGGGAGCTGCGGACCCCTGTGCAAGGCCAGAGCCAGGCGCTGGACAGGCTACACGAGCTGCAGGAGCCTGGGGGCCTCGGATCAGGAAGCAGGGCCCTGCGAGCCGCATGGGCTCCCCAGCGCCCTCTACGGACCCGGCTGAGCCGGCCCGTCAGAAATTTAAAGGGCCCAGCTCCATTTCCACCCAGCAGGCAGGAAGGATGGGTCTGGAGCGGCCAAGGCAATCGGGGATAAGCAGCACCAAGTGGAATATTACTCAGCAATGAAAAAGAAGGGCCTACTGATACATGGATTAAAATTATAGATAATTAGGTTGAGTGAAAGAAGCCAGACTCAAAACCAGCACATTCTGTAAGTTCCCACTCACATGGAGTTCAAAAACAGGCAAACCGGTTTACAATGACAGAAATTTAAAAACAGGGTGGTGAGGGAGGCGTTTTCCTAGAAAGAGGCACAACCTTCTGGGGGGTAAGGGACACATTCTCCGTTATGAGTGGGACAGTGGTAACACTGGTGTAGACATTTGTGAAAACCCTTCACACTGAACATTTAAGATCTGTGCATCTCCCGGCAGATCAATTAGAACTCAGTTCTTAAAAATTAGCCCCAAGAGGCGCCTGGGTGGCTCAGTCGTTAAGCGTCTGCCTTCGGCTCAGGTCATGATCCCAGGGTCCTGGGATCGAGGCCCCCATCAGGCTCCCTGCTCTGCGGGAAGCCTGCTTCTCCCTCTCCCACTCCCCCTGCTTGTGTTCCCTCTCTCGCTATGTCTCTCTCTGTCAAATAAATAAATAAAATCTTAAAAAATAAATTAGCCCGCAAAGGTTTGGTTTCAAATCCAGTCTCTGTGTACTACCTCCACACAGTAGGTAAACAAATACGTTTGAGTAAATAAATACAGGAGTGAATCACACATGCGCTCTTTGCTTTCCTCACATCAAACAACTTGACAGTATCCCCAAATCACCAAGCTGCAGTGGCTCCCCCCCAATCTGCAATCTCACTTCTGGTGGCTTCGGTGACCCACAGTCAGGCCCAGTCCAGAAGCAGGTGCCCTTCCTTCTGACGTACGGTCAGAAGGCTAGTAGTAGCCTAAGGCTCCATCACGGTGCCCCTGTCACGCACCTCGCCTCCTCTCATCACACGGGTGTTTTCTCACCTCATGTCACCAAAGAGGAAGGATGACTACAGTATAATCAAGTATTCTGAGAGAAAGAGAAAGACCGCGTTCACATAACTTTTAGTACAGTATATTGCTATAATTGTTCTATTTATTATTAGTTGTTGTGAACCTCTTATTGTGCCTCATTTATAAACTTTATCGTAGGTATGTATGAGATAGTTTGGTACTATCCACTGGGGGCCTGGGAACGGATCGCCCCTGGGTCAGGGGAGACTACAGTACTGGCCTGCTTTTCCGGGTTCCCGTCACTCCCTGCTCTGAGCAAAGGAGCAGCTTCTATTATACTGATGTGAGCTTCAGAGAGGCAAAAAATACTCCCAGAGTGACCAGCATGTCTCGAGTGTTCTGTGCCTGACCGTGTTTTCGATACTCTCACGTTCAAAACAAGCTATGCAGTAGTTCCTTCTATCATCCCCATTCTACAGATGAGGAAACTGAGATACAGCTCGTCTCAGTGTCTGCACTCTTAACCACTTTGTCTCTGGAGTCAGACTGTCCTGGGTTCAAATCTCCCAACTCTGCCACTTGCTGACCCTGGGTCTCTGGCAAGACAGCGCATCACCCTGAGCCTTGCTCTACCCATCTCTGAAACGGGGAGAACCACATTTTCCCCTTATTGTCAGGAGGTGCAAGTGAGTTGACCCACAGAGAACGTTTAGCCCAGCGTCCATCCCAGAGCAAGTGCTCACCGTGAGTAAACAACAGATGTCATCAATTCTAAAAAGCAAAACATGTTTCCACATGTTAATGTCTCTGAAACCAGAATATACCAATGACATCTCCCCATCTCCTTGGACCGTGCCAGTCATGACACAGATATCAGCGCCCGTGTGAGAGCAAACCCGGTCAAAACTGTTGGTACTCTTGTCACTCCCACGTTTTAGGAAGTATCAAATAGCTTTCAGTAAGAATGAAATAAAAAATATAATGAGCTGAGAAAGCGTCGTGCCGTACTTTAGTTGGCAGGTGCTTTTCTGTCTTAGCGACACGCGAAATTAACGGTGTGTCTTACAGTTGATGGGTTCTTGGATTTGATGAAATGCACCACAGTATTATCATCGCTGTCTGTCTTCCCTGCTGCGGACAATTGGATTATTGTACCCTATTCTTCCTGCCTCCCCGTCAGACAGCCAGCCTTGCCTTTGTCATGTGACCGCAGTGCCTCCCACCAGCGTGGGGCTCGGCCTCTTGAGCAGCGGGATAGCGCACCAGTTCCAAAATGCAGCCTTAGGGGACATTGCATGTTTCTGCCCAGCCATGGAAGCGGGCCCTGAGTAGCCGCTGGTGCGAGAAGCGCAAGAGACAAGCGTAGCCCGACCTGCAGCCTGCAGCCGAGCCCCCCAGCCGCCCCAGCCAGGTGAGCAAGAGGAGTAATTGCCTGTGAGCCACTGAGATTTGGGGGTGCTATTTGCTATGCAGCACTAACATAGTAGCAATAGCTAATTCATCCGCGAAACTACATGTGCTTTGAGGACAAGACCCGTAGCTCATTTATCTCTGTATCTCTATATCCAGACTGATCCCTGGACACAGTGGGTGTGGAGGGCACTCAGACAGATGCTCAGAGATGGAAAGAGCAGGCCTGGGAGCCGGACAGACCTGGATTCAAATCTTGGCTCTGCCACTTCCTAGGCCTCAGTCTTTTTACCTGTGAAATGGGGCTCTGAAATCACAGGAGCAAGGGGAGGGGCGGCGATGGGGGTCAGGCTTCGCTCAGTGCCTTGCACTACCAGGCACTCAGGACACGCACTGCTCCCCCTACCTGAGTAGGCACTTGTGAGTGAATATGTGACCGAGACCCCCCGTAACCCATTTCTGCACTCCAGAACCTGCCAGAAAATTCTCTTCCAGATGTTCCTGGCACATGGCAGGCGGAACCTGGTAGGATAGAAGGTCTGGCAGGAGCCAGGAGAGGCAGTTGCCAAGCTGCTCCAGTGGTTCGCCCCCCACCAGAGGCCCCCTTTTACCCATTCTATTTCCAACCTGCTTGGCAGCCGGGTGCCCGGCTGGTGCCAGGCTCAAACTTGGCGGATTTTGTGCTCCCCCAGATTTTCTGCCCCAGTTATTCCCTGTGGTAAAGGCAAGGGTGGGGAATACGAGGGGTGAAGGCCTGCCCATTTGGCCCATGCAGGGGAACAGGGTGGGCCGGCTCTCCTGGCAGACGATCTGCCAGCCAAAGGGGCCCACACGCACAGGACCCCTCTAGACCAGCGTGTCCCAGGTCACCCGCCATAGGCCCCGCCCTGGGACAGAGTGATCAGCAAGGAGCGCCGGATTCCTGCCCTGTCACAGCCTGCTGGTGACCCGAGGCAGGTCCCTTAAACGCTCTGCATCTCCATTTCTCTTGTCTCTACAATGAGTGTATCTGGAAAGTCTCCACGGTTCAGGTCAGAGCCTCCCTGGAGCTGGTGGGGGGCCCATGGAGAGCCCCCCAGGAGCATGTAGTAGCACCTACAGTCCAGGCCCTCGGAGCAGATGACCCCGAAGGAGCTGTGTGGTGGGCACGGAGAACCCCTGCTTCCTGGCATATGGGGGCTGGGGCTCGGGGGGGCTTCTCTCCCAGCCAGACCCTCTCTGATACCTTTCCACCGAAGAAGCCCCACAGGGCCATGGCCAGGGAAACAGACCGCAGTGGACTTTCCCCCTGACCTTCTCTTTCTGTGGCCTCAGAGATGCCCCTGTTCCTGGCCTCCTCCAGCCCTGCTCATTAACTAGCCCTTTGTTGCCATGGTTTTTCTGAGCCTTCCTCAGACAGCGAGCCCAGAAACAAGCAGCAAATCAGAGAATCAGCCAGTCTTGGGCTGAAGGGGCTACAGAGGTGACCTACACACACATACATACCCCCTATACACACATGCACGTGCACATACACACACGTGCACACAAACGCACATGCACACGTGTGCGCACGCACACACCCATGTGTGCACCCCTATGTGCATGCACGCAGGTATTGCACACCCCCACACATGCACGGCGTGTGCATATTCACAGACACATACACGCATACACGTGTACATGTGCATGCACATGCGTGCACACGCACAGACACACGCGCACTCACACACACGCTGATCCTGCGCCTCAGCCCCACACCACCCCCTGCATGCCGTGGCTGCTCCCTCTCCCAGAAGCCCAGCGACCGTCACCACCACCATCACATTTCCTGCCCCTCCCCCCCCGCCCCTGCTGTTTCCTTTCTGGCAAAGCCTTCAGTGCCCACCAAGGTCAGTAAGGCTCAGGGGGCACAAATGGCTACGACTGGGCCGCTGGGAACCACAGGATCATCAACCCTGTCACACCCTTGCTACGTGACCCCGGGAGTTGTCATCGATATCGTTATTTAGATGTTTTGTCACATTTCATGCGGCCTTCAGCCCGCGTCATGTACTATGTGTTCTGCTGACCTGAATTCATCCTCACAGCAAACCGACAAGAGAGATCCTGTCATCCCTATATGTTATTTATCCACTAGTGGGTGCCAAATTACCCCAAAACTTAGCAGCTTGAAACAACAAAGGCTTGTCATCTCATGCAGTGTCAGACGCTCAGGACCCCTGGAGCGGCTTAGCCAGACGGCTCTGGGTCTCCCAGGAGGGCGCGGCAGGACGGTGGGCAGGGCTGCTGTGCCATCATAAGGCCCGACTGCAGCTGGAGCATCTGCTTCCAAGCTCGTCCACACGGCTGCTGGGAGGCCTCCGTTCCTCACCACCCGGGCCTCTCCGTGGGCTGCCTGAGTGGTCTCAGCATGGCAACTGGCTTCCCCCAGAGCTGGTCATCAAAGAGAGGGAGAGAGAGGAAGAGAGAGAGAGGACCCAAGACAGGAACTGCAGCATGCTTTATAACCTCCTAGCCTCGCGAGTGGACGCCATGCCTTCTGCCATATTCTGTTGGTCACACAGTCCGAGCCCGGTACAGGTGAGGGGAGACTAACGAAGTGCGTAAACAACAGGAGGTGGGGATCATTGGTGGCCATCGTGGAAACTGGCTCTCAAGCCCATTATACAAATAAGAAACTGAGATTCAGATGAAGTGATTTCCCCGAGGTCACACAACCAGCGAGTGAGGGAGTGGGTATTTGGAGGCAGGACTGTCCAACTCCAACATCTACACCCTTCACTCTGCAGCTTCTCCTCCCTCTGGCGTTAACGGTTCCCCAAAGTTTAGAGGTGTTAGAAGTCAGACTAGATGATCTTTAAGGGCTCGTCCATTTGGAAAGTTCAAGGCTTCATTAGCAAAGTACAGAGCGGAACCGGCATCTGTCTCCTGATTTCCAACCACCAGGCTCTCGTCTATGTCAAAGTAGCAGCCCTCAGCCCCAGTCTTAAACCACCTCTGGGTCTCGGTTGCCTCTTCTGGAAAATGGGAGGAAGGGGGTCGCACAGACAAGCCCTAACGATGGTGCCAAGCAAGATGCAGGTGAGGACACGGATGATAACAAAGACGGTGGTGGGGCCACGGATAAAGACAAGGAGGATGAAATGATGACAGTGGTCGTGGGAGTGATGATGACTGCTGATGCATATCTGGAGCACTTCCTATGGAGCTAAGAGCTTACATTTCCCTGGTCCAGCAGCATGGGCACCACGTGCATGCTAGCTAGAACTTCAGAGTCTGTCCCCCGCCCCTGGCCCAGGGGATGGGCATGCACAGTTGAGTCGGAGAAGAGTGGAAACTTCTCAGAACCAAGAGCTAGCACGACCATCCAGAAGGGGAAGCCCTATCCTTGGCCCCACTTTGCATGTGAGAAAATGGGGAAATAGGATGTTTTCCAGCCAACAGGAACAGAGCCAGAATAAAGGTCTTGGTCCTCACCCAGACCCTTCCCACTCCTGCCCCTTGGGCTGGAGATTCTGTCTGCCCCTAGGTGAGGTGAGGTTACAGCCTGAAAGCCTGGTCCCATCGCCTCCTCCATCAAGCCTGGTCCATCCCTCCTCCATCAGTCGGCCTCCTGCTGCTCACAGCCCCCCAGCCTCGCAGGGCTGTCAGCGGGTATATCAGAGGCGAGGAAGCCTGCCTGGTGAACATTGACCTTGTTCCAAATTACTCCAGAGGAAGGACACTCAGAATCAAGAGAGAGCATTCGGCACAACAGCACACAAACAGTTCAGAAAGAGGGGGAAAAATTAAGTCTTTGAAATAACATTAATCATGATAATGCTTTTGCTGGTTCCCTCCCTTGGTGTTTGCGGATGTTCTTCCGCGAGGTAAGTTTAACCCTGGAGGATCCGGGCTCTCCCGGAGTCCCCAGTGTCACATTCTCTCCCTCCCTCGGCCAAGAAGCTCTCCTGGGGCCACCGCTGCACACCTCCTACCAGCCTTCCTGGGTCCCGGTGTCCCTCCAAGGCAGGGTCAAAACTCAGGGGCTACACAGAGAAAATCACTGGAGTAAGCAGCTGTCATTGGGACTTGGGTGCCCAGCTCATCCTGGTTCGCCTCATTTTACAACTGAAAATCTGGTGTCCCCCCCGCACCCCCTTTCACATGCTGAAGCCCTAACCCCCATGTGACTGTACTGGAGACAGGGCTTTAAGGAGGTAATTAAGGTTAAATGAGGTCATACATATGGGGCCCTAATCCTGTAGGATGGGTGTGCTTGTGAGAAGGGGCCGAGATGGCAGGAATGAGCGTGCACACAGGATAGGCCGCATGACAACATCGGGAGACGGAGCTTAGGAGAAATCAACCCTGAAGGCACCTTGACCTTGGACTTCCAGCCTCCAGAACTGAGAGAAAACAAGGGGTGTTTTGTTACGGCGGCCTGAGCGCACTAATATACACGGAGAAAAATATAATCGTAGCAAAAGCCGATTACGCAGCCCTCGTGGTGCTCCCGGCACGATTCTAAATCTCGACACGTGTTAGCTTCTTTCCTCTTCGAAAAGACCCCATGAGGTAGGTACTGTTACCATCCCCATTTTATAGGTAAGGAAACTGAAGTACAGAGTTTCAGGAAATTTACCCCCAAAGGCTCGCAGCTAGAAAAACTCAGCGCTGGGATTTGAACCCCCTTAGGCTCAGTGCAAAACTCGACTCTTCCCTGCTAGGCTGGGGAAATTGAAAAATTGCCCCATTTTCAAATGCTGGCTGCTAATTAAGGAAAAAATAATATTTATGGGCATGAACAAAAGTGTCTATAACTCTCAGCTGCCGGCTTGTAATTGCTGCTCGCGGAGAATTTCAGCAAGTCGGAATTAAAATTTCGTCCACCGCCACTGCACACAACCACCTCTGCTCTCCAGTGTGAGCGTGGATCTTACAACGGCGGGGTCAAGAGACGCGGTCAAAAAGTGGGCAGAAGATACGAAAAGACACTTCTCTGAAGAAGACATACAAATGGCTAACAGACACATGAAAAAATGTTCATCATCATTAGCCATCAGGGAAATTCAAATCAAAACCACACTGAGATACCACCTTACACCAGTTAGAATGGCAAAAATGGACAGGGAAAGAAACAACAAATGTTGGAGATGTTGTGGAGAAAGGGGAACCCTCTTACACTGTTGGTGGGAATGCAAGTTGGTACAGCCACTTTGGTAAACAGTGTGGAGGTGCCTCAAAAATTTAAAAATAGAGCTACCCTATGACCCAGCAATTGCACTACTGGGTATTTACCCCAAAGACACAGATGTAGTGAAAAGAAGGGCCATATGCACCCCAATGTTCATAGCAGCAATGTCCGCAATAGCCAAACTGTGGAAAGAGATGAGATGCCCTTCAACAGATGAATGGATAAAGAAGATGTGGTCCATATATACAATGGAATATTAGTCTGCCATCAGAAAGGATGAATACCCAACTTTTACATCAACATGGATGGGACTGGAGGAGATTATGCTAAGTGAAATAAGTCAAGCAGAGAAAGTCAATTATCATATGGTTTCACTTATTTGTGGAACGTAAGGAATAGCGTGGAGGACATTAGGAGAAGGAAGGGAAAATGGGGGGGGGAATTGGAGGGAGAGATGAACCATGAGAGACTATGGACTCTGAGAAACAAACAGGGTTTTAGAGGGGAGGGGGGAGGGGGGATGGGTTAGCCCGGTGATGGGTATTAAGGAGGGCACGTACTGCATGGAGCACTGGGTTATACAAAAACAATGGATCGTGGATCACCACATCAAAAACTAATGATGTATTGTATGGTGACTAACATAACATAATAAAATTAAAAAAAAAAAAGAGACGCGGCAAAGCAGAGACCCCCGGAGCCACGCGGGGATTTGGGGACTGTGGCATCCTCACCCTCAGTTCATAGCTGGCACCGCTGTGCTCAGAGAGGTTAAATGGATCACTGAGGTCACACAGCAAGCTAGTGACCAGGCCAGAGAGGCCTGCTCACTGGTCACCCATCAAACTGAGGACCAAGGGGCCTCCTAAGCAGTCTCTCTTTGTTGTTTTTCTCTATGTCTCTGAATATGGCTTTCTATCCATTTGTCTGTCTGCCCGTCTATCCGTCCATCCATCCATCCATTTCCCTCAACCAGCCAGTCAGCTCTGGTGCAAGGCCTGCCGGGGCGGGGGGCCTCCTGGAAATCCCCTGTTTTTGAGTTCCCAACTGCCACAGTTAACCCCTTCCTGGCTGTCCTCCTTGGACAAGGCACCTCGCATCTCCAAGCCTTAGTTTCTCCACCTATAACACTGAGGGCATAACAACACCTACTTCCCAGCTTCGTGAGCAAGAGGTGAAGTGGGCACGTGGCAGGTGCATGAGGGGCTGGCGCCCACGCCCGATCCACACTCCCGGCCCTGTGCTCTCCGAGGGATGGGACGGGCAGGTGGGAAGCCTTGCTGCGGGGGAGGGGAGGGGAAGGGAGGGGCTGCGCTGGGTCATAGAGAAAGGAGTGTGGGGCAAGGCTGCAGGGAGCTGACCAGAGATTCGGCACCACAGGACACAGAGGGACAAGGGTCGGCTGCAAGGACAGCCAACCCGTCCCAGAGGTGGGGATGCCAAGGGGTGGGGGGAAGCGTCCAGATTCACTGTCCTTTCTGGGACTGCACACACTCTGGGAGGGCCGCTGGCCCAGCTTCCAGAACCAGGCGGGGCTGCTCTGGTTTCCCCATCACCAGCTTCCGTGGAAAATCAGGCGCGATAGCTGAACTTGTGCTCCGTTGTTGTCATTGGTTTTTAATTACACCTCCTCTTTTTTTTACTTTTTTTAACTTGAGGACCAAATCGGATCCAGCCGACCAGAAATTAATCTGTGGCGTAACTCGGTGATACAGAAAACCTGGCCATCCACTCTCAGGCTACCGGGGAAAGAGAGGCAAGAAGAGGCCAGAGGGGAGGCGGGGGCTTGAGGTCACTGCTCAGCGTTTCTGCCTTACACTCTCCGCAAAGAAAGCCCTTCCTTGGGCACCTTCGATACCTTCTTTCTTCTCTTCTTGCCACTGCTTATGAGCATCTCCTGGGCGCCGGGCCCTGGTGGGCAGTGGAGAGACAGCCAAGAACAAGCCAGTCAGCTCTCTTGTCCAGGGAGTTTGCCGTCTGACTTACTCATTGAGAATCTTAAGATTCCGGAGGAAAAAAAATAAAAATAAAAAAAGAACTGTTCATAGTCGGAGTTTTCTCCAGACCTATCAGCCCAAAATTTAGTGCAAGATTCTGCCAGTGTCCCAAATTACATTTTATCAAAGGACTAAAAGACGAGACCCACAGCTTTCTCTGGGGCAGGCACTTTACGAGGATCATCTCATGTGATCTTTAGGGTGTTAATATTATACCCATTTTACAGATGAGAAAACTGAGGTTCAAAGAGACAAAAGTTGCCTATGGTGAGGAAGTGACAAGGCTGTGACTTGAACCCAGACCTGAATGATCCCCAAACCTGTTCTTGTCACCACCAGGCTGCTCTGCCTCTCACAGAGAACTGTGGCATCCCGGACCCTTCCCCGCACCCGGATCAGACCTGAGTGTGATCCCGGGATGCCAGGGACTGGGAATGAGTGAGTGAGGGCCAGGGTGTGTGTTGGTAGCCACGGGGATCCGTGGGCACGAGTCCAGCCTTGGTGGGGGCAGTGGCCCCCTGACTGCAAAGTGGGGGTGACAGCTTGTCCGGTGGCACTTTTGTTCTCACCTTTCTTCTCCATCCTGTCACTGTAGGGAAAGGACATTTTCTCCTCCGTGGAACTAAGGCTGAAGAAAGCCAGTGTTTGGGGATCTAGGCTCCAGTTTCAGAGCACAGATGGCATTAGGCTCCACAAGGGGAGTCGGGTTCCCTGTCCCCCCAGCCCCAGGGGGCACAGGAGCCTTGGGGGACCATGGCAGCCCTTTTTCAAAACCGGACTTCTTTCTCCCTCCTTGTACTCTCTTTTTTTTTTTCCATTTTTAAATGTATTTTTGCTTAAGGTGTAGGGTGGGGGAGGATAAGGGGCTCTTTCTCCTATATTCAAAGGTTTTTCTGGAAAGGACATTCCTGCTTCTCCAGAAGTGGGCAGATCAACCCATGTCCCAGTGTCCCCATCTGGGAGAATCCCTTGGAGCAGCCAAAGAAGCTGAATCCTGTATGGCCCACCATCAGGGGTGTGTAAGGTCCCCACTGCACCACTGGGCTCAGCAAGTTCTCCCAAGCGACTTCAGGCCTCCCACTGGCCAGATGGAGCTGGCCTGGCTCCCTTCCCCGATCCCCTCCACCCACCAGCCCTTCCCCCCCTCAGCCTGGCATCGCCAAAAATACCCCGCTGTTCCCAGGAGGAAACATTCCCAGAAAGAAAAAGTCCACATGGTCCATTTCCTATCTCTCTGGGCTCATCTGCCAGTGGCCATCTCCAGTTTTCTTGTCAACACGAGTCAATGTGGGACTCAAAATATAACAAACTCGGTAAATATGGTCTGCACAAGATGACCTTTAAAAAGAATACAACGTTAAGTATAAAAATATATACAGACACCAAACTGTGAACAGTGGTTTTTTTGAGAAGGAAGAGGGTTACCAATGACCTTCACCCTCTAATATATTATATATAAGTTTTCACTAGAAGTAAACATTACTTTCCGGATCAGGAAAATGAGAATAGAGCTGTTTTAAAAACAGACAAGAACCATTAACCCCTCTGTTTGACAACTGAGTGGTCTAGAGAGGAGTCAGTAAACTATGGCAGGGGGGCCAAATCCGGCCCACCACCTGTTTTTATAAATAAAGTTTTATTGGAACACAATGACACCCATTCATTTATGTATTGTCTGTGGCCGCTTTAGCCCTACAACCTTACAGTTGAGTAGTTGTGACAGAAATTGTATGGCCTACAGAAAAAAAGATATTTACCATTTTACCCCTTCCCAAAAAAATTTGCCCTGGTCCAGAAAAACATAACTGAAGGAGAAGTTAATGTCCAGTGCAGGCAGGAGTCTCTAACACGTTTACAGGCTGGTAATTTGGACATCACAGAAAACTGGGTCTTCCAGGATTCAGAGGCCATTCAGTCCATCCTCTGCTTCTTTTCCCCATAGATGAGAGTCTCCTCTGCTCTGACCAATCACCTAGGGAGAGCAATACCACAATCACTCTCTGTCAAGGTAAGTCCTTCCTTAAGTCTAACCTAAATCTTACAGCCCTTAATCCTCCTGCCTCACAGCTCAGACCCTTGGCTCCACTGTGGGCACTTGGTTGGGTCTCCCATTGTTATTGGCTGAGACTTGGATCTTGCTCAATGCCCCATCACGCCAGCAAGACCCGAAGGATCAGGAGGGAAGATGGATAGCCAGCCTCGCCCCTTCCCTTCCTGGGCTCCAGGCCCCAGGGATGTGCACATGCAGGGGCTGACCAGTGGGGTCCACCGCACCAGCATTAAGAGGGAGCTGATGGCTTTGGAAGCAGTTGTTAGCACTTCTGGAAGAACGATTACTTTCATGCTGTATAAACATCCATCCAGACCCGTTCCACGAGGGTAAATGAAAGCACAAGAGCATCTGGGCTGATTTATCTAAGCCAGAGGAAGCTAGAGAAATTCATTTCCCCCTCTAAACGATCTGCTCCGGGTCCTAAATATTCAATAATTTCCTAGCTGGGAAATGGATTTCTTCTCCATCCGCATGGCAGGCGCTTTGCATTCTTACGCACGACATCGTCAAGGTATTAAGGGGCACGCTTTAGAGTAGGGTCTGGGCCGCAGCCCCTAACCTTTTCCCAGCTCAGGGAGACTTGGTAGCTCATCAAGACCACAGACGCCCTTTCCCAACCCCACTCTGCCCTCCCTCCGGGCAGCTGGGTCAGGGCAGCCCCACCCAGTCCCGGAGCCAGGCCTGCAGTTCTTGTCCCTGCCCAGCCCACCTGGCCCACCACCTAATCAGCTCAAGAAGAGGTCTGGCCACCCAGACCTGGAATCCTGTGAGAGCTCAGAGCCCTTTAACTGTCCATTTGCTTATCTGTCTTTCCCACTGGGGGGCTGGGGGGCGGTACTTGGAGGGCAAGGCCGATCTCAGGTTCATTCCTATGCCCCCTTGCATCTGTGCCAGACTGGGTGGTCGGTAGTTAGTGAATGAATGAATGGATAGGCGAATGAATGAATGACAAAAGAACAGAAAGGTAGATGGATGGCACTTTAAACATTATTCACTTGAGTCCTTAGGGGAAGGACTGTGGTTTATTTATCTGCCCATCTCAGCGCCTGAAACATCATAAGCAGCCAATAAATGTTCATTGAATTAATGTATCAGATAATGAGCCAGAAACACTGCCCTAAGCAGACTGGAGGGTGGGCTTCCTGACTCAACCAAGATCGGACAGTACCTGCTCAATGGGGACTCTGACCCTTGAGTAGCCCGCCCCCCATCCCGCCTTTTGGGTCTGAGCAGAAGGGTAAAGTCAGGATGCCCGCCGTCTGCTCT
This sequence comes from Halichoerus grypus, assembly GCF_964656455.1. Classification (NCBI taxonomy): domain Eukaryota; kingdom Metazoa; phylum Chordata; class Mammalia; order Carnivora; family Phocidae; genus Halichoerus; species Halichoerus grypus. Next base: position 174,932,729 of record NC_135716.1, read on the forward strand.
GCATGCCCTGGCCAGGGAGGGGATTCTGCATCCACTGGCAGAAGGAGGGAAACAGGTCAAGATGCCCAGGGTCCTAGAGTTTGAGGCTTAGAATATGTTCATTGAGGAAAGGGATGGAGCCAGAGAGGAAAGGTCCAATCAGGCCAGATGCTTCCCAACGTCCTAAGGGGGTCAGGGGTCTAACTGTGCCTGGAGGGATGGAGACAGGCAAATGAAGAAGAAATGCAAAGAGAACAGCAGAAAGAAGGGGTCAAGAATAAGAGGCTGAAACAGAGGGTAGAGAAAAAAGGAAAACAAAACCAAGAAGGAACAGAAGGGGACAGACATGAGACAGAAGGAACTCCCAGACCCACCACCAAGGGACAGGCCCCAGGGAAGACCTGCTGCCATTTTTGCTGGATGCAGAGGGATGCACTGGATGGCCCTAAGGCTCCTACAGTCTAGAAGCCGAACCAAGCTCTGCCAAGAGGAGTTGGAACCCAGGAAACAGTTTGACACCCCCCCACAGCCCTGCTTGGCCAGGTTTTGGAGAATCTACCCAGCGGGTGTGCTGGGAGCCTCCCCCACTGCCCCTGTGCCCAGCCCTGACCCCACTGCCTGGCCCAGTCTTTAAGTCCCATCACTTTGCCAGTCATGAGTGTGAACAGAGATGCTCAGGTGCCAAGGCACTTTTGGACCACACTTTGCAGCATCGGTGCTATGAACTGGGACATGAGCTTCCTGAAGGCAGGGATCTGGGTCTGTTTCATCCACAGCTGTATGCTCCGGGGTCTAAACAGTGCTCCTAGTAGTCGCCCAATACATGTTGATTGAATATGGGTGGAGAAATGAACAGACTACCTAGCTATGCCAGATCCAGGAGAAGTCATCCCAGTAGCTCCAAGAGGAAGGTTGGGCGCTGCCTAGGCCCCGAGTCTGGGCAGGCCCCTCAGTGGAAGCCAAGCCCAAAGATCTCCCCCAAAGCCCCAGGGTGTATCTTTGTCTCCCCTATCTCAGAACATTTAGCAGAATGCAGCTTCTGTTTACTTACTCTGTCCCAAGCTTGGCTGAGGCCAGTGGTTCTCAGCTCTTGACCACACACTAGAATCACCTAGAGAACTTTTTAAATCACCTGACCCATCCCAGATCAATTAAATCAATTTCTCAGAGCGGGGACCCTGGACCTTGCAGTTTAAAATCTCCGTAGGTGGGCGCCTGGGTGGCTCAGTTGGTTAAGCGACTGCCTTCGGCTCGGGTCATGATCCTGGAGTCCCGGGATCGAGTCCCACATCGGGCTCCCTGCTCAGCGGGGAGCCTGCTTCTCCCTCTGACCCTCTCCCCTCTCATGCTGTTTCTCTCTCGCTCGCTCTCTAATAAATAAATTAAAAAAAAAAAAAAAAACTTTAATAAAATCTCCGTAGGTGATTCTAAGATGCAGCCAGAGTCAAGGACCTAGCATCTAAATTCTGGAACAGTGGTGTTCCTAGTTCCCTGGACCAATAACATCGGTGTCACCTGGCAACTTGTTAGAAAGGTAAATTCTGGGGCCTTGAGACCTGCTGAGTCTGAAACTCTGGAGGTGGGCCCAGCTGTGTGCTTTAGGAAGCATTTGGGGTGATTGTGATCCAGCCTGGGGAGAGGGTCATGCTCTAGAAGTATTTCTCCAAAACCCCTCCAGGGAGGAGATCACTCACAGGGACGCCAGCAGGCCTGGAATGAGCTCCCAGGAAAGCCACGTTGCTGAGAGCCTGGGCGGGAGAAAGGACTGTTCCTGGGGCATCAACAACACAGTGAATTAATACGCTGGGAAGATAGGCTTTCTGGAACGGGAGTCTCAGCTGTTCCTGAAGAGCGGTATTCTTGGATGACTAACACGGCCATAGTCACAGTCCCCAGAGATCGGGGTTCCAGTGATCCTTAAATATCAGTATTCCCAGAGCATGAACCTTCTGGGGTATCAGTAATCTAGGATGCACAGGAGACCAGCCAGATTGGAACATCCATCTCCTGGGATGGGATTCCAGTCCCCTCTTCAGTATCAGGTCTGGCGGGGCATCATTTATTTCCAGGCTATTTCTCTCTATTTCCTGTGGAAATCCTTTCCATATTTCCCATCCCATTTGCCAAATGGAGCCTGTTCCACAGGCCTTTCCTGGAGCCCAGGAGACTTGGGGAGAGGGCAAGGGGAGTCCTGCAGGCTCCAAAAACTCTCCCTCCTTTGTCCCCCGGCGTTGCTGACGGGCTCCGGACGCAGCAGAGGAGGAGTGGGTGGTCGCCTGGTAAAGCTTCAGGTCTCCCCCCAGGTCAGCCCACCTGTTTCATGATGATCCAATCAGAACGTTGGCTTCCTGAGGGGGTGTCCATCCCAGTTCTGGGTGGGGACGGGGAGGGCGAGGGGGAAGGCACTGGAAGCCCAGCCCTCCACAGAAAGGCACAGCCTCGAACCGGTGAGGCCCACTGGAAGAGGCCAAGGGCAGGGGGCGGGGGCGGGGGGGCAAGGAGCAGGAAGCCTGCAGCTGGGCAGGGCGGGGGGGTGGCTACACACCTGCCAGCTGGGGTGGACCCGGAGCTCTCAGCAGGAGGGAGGGCCACCTGGTATCATCTCTTGGGTTCCTGTCCTGGAAGGCTGAAACTTCCGGTTCTAGTTCTATCCCCAATGCTGTGCATGCGATTCTGGAAACGCTGCTCTCCTCTGGGCTTCAGTGACCACAAAGAACAGAATGAGCCTGGATTGTTTCTTCCAGTCTAATCCATTCCATCAGACCCAGCCGACTGCCCTCATTCAACAAAAGGAATATGACCATCTTAAAGATGGAACAGCAGAGACCCCAAGAGGTGAAGGGACTTGTCCAAGGTCATGGGATGAGTCAGAGACAAAGGGGAGAGCCAGAGCCCTGAGGCCCGGCCCTCCAGAGAGACAGCACCCTACAAGGCGCTAGGGCTCGGAGTTCTCTCCTGACATCTGTGTGACCAGGACAGATGACTCCCCGTCTTGATCCTTAGTTTCCCAGTGACCTCTTGAAGGATTCTCACTTGAAGAACAAATAAAATAATAACCACAAACACTTAACATGGCGCCGATTTTGGCCCGGGGCCTGTTAGAGACCCTGACACAGACTGATTCATGTCCTCTCCATCAACTCAGGACGTCCGTACTCCTGCCAGAGGCCGCGGTTCACAGAGGAGGACAGGGACTCAACAAAGGCAAATCCCTTGTCCACAGGCAACCCGAAAACTGCCTGCAACCCTGATAAAGAAGGCTTCTCTCGCCCCAGGCTAGGGGCACTGTGGCCCCAGAGTTGGCTGGAGAGAGATAAGGTTATTAATTTGTCAGGGGGCCCTATTCAGTGGTGCTTATCCTTAATTGCAATTAAGAGGGCAGGAGGCGGCGAGAAGCAGAGCAGGGATGGAGACAGCCACGGCACCCGAGGTGGCCCCGATGAAGGGCTCTGGAGGGCTGTCCCCTGACCCATCGTGGGCATGGGGAGGGTGGGGTTTCACCCAAGCGGGGTAGTGTCCCCACTATGCCTATGGACCCACTGTCAGAGAAATGGGGTTCCAGTCCCAGCGCTGCCCCTTGGGTGAGCTTCTGCATCAGCCTAAGCTTCCATGCCTTCACCCAAAAGGGGATCATAATGACCCATCTCAAATGGTCATCGAGAGATTAGATGAGTTAATCCACTGGAAGCACCAAGCACCACGCTGCCCTGTGCCCAGGGTCAGTGCGTGAGAGCCTGAGGAATTTCCAAGTCAAGAACAAAATGAAAGGTGCTGTATTTTTAAATAACCACCTCTACAAAATGCCCAGTTGATGGCTCTGAAGGGAGGCCAGTGGCTTTAAGACAGGAATCGATCTGGCCCTTGGCCAGGCCAAGAAAAGACTATCAAACCTTGGGCACATTAGAAGCAGGATTGATGGGGAGGGAGCTCAGGGGTGTGAGGAACAGAGGCCAGAGGGACCAGGCCTTGACCCTGGCTTGGCCCCCAAGGGCTCTTCCCTGCAGGGGGTTCGGGAGAGGACTCTATAGGACCGTCAGACCTGAACCATGACTCCTGGGCCTTTTCCCAAAGAAGCAGCTGGGATGATAGGGCCACACACACACACACACACACACACCCCTCCACCCTCACACCCTTGAACAGCCATGCCCATGTCCCACGGACAGCTGCCGGCAGAGGGGTGGCAGCTCCCCAACTCAGTGGAGCTAACACTAATGTTTACAGAGCACCTGCTGTGGGCCAGGCCCTGGAGCCGCCGAGGTGAACGGACCCCCCAAGGGGCCCACAGTCCAGTCTGGGAGACGCAGAATAGGGCATCACTGCCCAGGGGATGAGGGCTCTGAGAGAAGCCAGCCCAAGGGCTGCAGGAGCCCAGGGGAGGGGCCCAGGCCCAGGCTAAGGGCTGAGGAGGGGGCGACCCTTATGCTGAGCCCTGAGGTAGGTCTTAGGCAGGGAGGGTGGGAGACGTGCGGTCAGCGGAGCAGCATGAGAAAGAGCGGGGCGGGAAGGAGCAGGGTGCGTATGCAGCGACCAGCAGCTGCCCTGCGGGGGCAAGGGGGGAGTCCCCCCACCCCTTGTCATGTCCTCCTATGAGCCATGAGGAAGCACTAAAGACACTTTAAGTCAGTTCTAGACTTTGTCTGGAATGGGTCACAGAGGGGAGAGCAGGCCAGGTGGGCTCCAGGTAGCACTGTTCACCCCCACATGCTCTGGGGGCCCTGGGGCCTAGCCCTCGGGAAGCCACACGCCCTCTGCTGGGAACGCACAGGGCAGAACACCGCTCTGGGCCCCCAGTACCGTCCCCACAGCTGACTCTTGTCCGCAGGACTTGTGTGTATGGAAGGGACACTCGGCATAACCCAACTCCGTCCCAGGGCAGCTGGGCGGCCCAGAGGCTCTCTTCACCTCGTGACTTTTCTCTCTCATCAGGTAATCCCCCTCCTTCCTTTGGCCTTGGCTACAGAAAAGAGGAAGAAGGGGAGTGAAGGAAACAGACTTCCACAAAATGGAAATCCTCTCTACCGAATTGGCCACGTGACCTTGGGCACGTCACGTCCCCCATCTGGGCCTCTGTTTCCCCGCTGTGAAGTGCTGTGGTTGGTACAGCTTGCTTCCCAGAGTCGGTCCAGGGCTAGCGTTCTGAGGAGTACAAAGAGCCAGCTCCCTGGCTCCTGGCTTCCTGGGCTGTGTGACCTCAGGCAAGTCCCCAAACCCTCTGGGCTTCTCATGCTTCTGCAGAAGGAGGGCAGTAACTCCCACCAGGCTGCAAATGGGCGGCGTGCAAGGAGACGGTGTATGCAAAGCACCCCTCCAGTCCTGGGCACACAGAGGTCCCCCCCAGGACCTGCCGTGGGTCCTGCCCTGGTCAGCCAGGGAAGGTGTGGGGGGGAGCGGGGCTGCAGCGAAGGAGGGGGAGGAGGGAAGGCACACAGGCGCCCGCTGTTTGTTCAGCCATTCTGGGTTTGGAATGAATCTCCTTTTATCCCTGTGAGTGAAGTCTCCACTCGTCCAAAGTGAGTGTCTACAGTGGCCCAGGCCCCCATTTATCACGCGGCGTTTGATGGAATATTCCTCCTCGAGGAATTGCACTACCAGACACTACTCACGCTCGGCCAGCGTCTTTGAAACTGAACAGCAGTTTCTTTAAAGGGACAGGAGAGGCGCGCTGCATCCCAATATGCGGCTTTGAACACGTCGACATTAATAGAGGTCACCGTTCCAGGGGACGTGGGGCCTTTCCCAAGAATAAATCAACAGCTGGTGCTATCGGCCAAGCAACCGTTCTGTTTTGCTCACGTTTCCTTTTTGATCGTCTGCTGCCGCCGGGGGTTACGGGGTGGGGGAGGCAGGCACGTCTGTACCCACTTTGCTGGGCCTTGCAGGGAGACTCCTGTCTGAAGGAGGCCTAGAGAGGTCATCCGTCATCCTGTCCCTTCCACCACTGCCAGGTAGGGTCTCGGAGTTTCAATGCAGGATACCAGCAAGCTTTACAGAGGGTTTCCTGGGAGTCAGGCATCAGGCTCAGGGCTCAGGGTGCACCCTCTCATTTCATCCTTACGGCTGTCTGGGGAAACTGAGGCCCAGAGACCTTGGGGTCCTTGCCCAAAGTCCGACAGCTGGTAAGGGACTTACCCCAATCCAGTGTCTGACCTTCACCATGCACCAGACTGCTGGTCAGAAGGGCTTTGGGGTCAAAAATGCAATTAACTGGGATTTCCTGACCCGTAGACCTACTGGGTGTGGTTCCCCCCTGGTCTCATTTCAGAGAGGAGAGGCAGAAGGCTGGTGCCCACCTGAGCACCGATAGTCTGCCCTGATCTAGCCTCCTGGAGAAAGGCTGCAATAGTATGAAGCCCGGAGGAAGCTTGGCTCGACAAGTACACCCTGGACTTTGCAACTAGATAGTCCTGGTTCGAATCCTTGCTCTGCCATGTCCTAGTTATGTGGCCTTGGGCAAGTGACTTGACCTCTCTGGGCCTCGGTTTGAAAACATGGTCCCTCCAGCAAGGCATCTACACAGTCATGGGAAGGGGGCAGGTGTCTGTGTGTGACGGTCACCCCTCCCCTGCCCCAGGCACCCCCCCCCGACTTTTTTCCCAACACTTCACTGTCTGTAAGAATGCCGGTGCAGAGTGGTTTGCCCCTGTGCTGGTCCTGCCCCATTTAAAACCCTTAACAAATGCTCCGATGGATGATGTTTTATGTTTCTGTAGTTTCTGATTGCTTTATCAATAGTGCTGCTTATGTGAGTTCCATGATTTATCTGCTTCTGCCTCCCACCTCCCTGTGTGGCCCTGGGCGAGTCATTCATCCTCCCGGGTCACAGAACACTGCAGCTGGTGGGAGGTGGTGAGGGACCTCAGAAATCATCAATCCAGGCCTTTCACTGCATCTGTAAGAATCACAGCAACAACCCAAACCACCCCCAAGCCCGTGGTAGACCAGTACACTGGCGGCCCCCAGTGATCATGGCTCCTGGTGTTCCTGCCTCATATTCCTGTCCCTCCTGCCCCAACTCTGGGTCAGGCCATGTGACTCGCTTTGGCCAATGGGACGTGAGCAAGCACGAGCAAGAAGAAACTCCATAGGTGCTTGCTCTTTGGGGCTTTTTATCTTGGAACACCCCCTCTCAGAAGGCTACTTTGAGACACCCAGGCTAAAAGGAAGCCTGGACTACGAAGAAAAACCTAGAAGCCCCAGCAAGGAACCCCAGCTGAGCTTCCAGCCCCCAGCCAGCAGCCAGTCCAGCCCACCGCCGGCTGCAGCTGCATGAGTGACCGGGACAGCAACAGTCACCAGCTCATCTCGGTTTGCCTGGGACCTTCCTAGTTTCAGCCCAGAGAAGTCCCACTCCCAGGAACATGTCCCCTGTTGCGGTCACCCTGCCAGAAACAGATGGAGCAGAAAAACCCACCCATCAGCTCACGGGGTCAAGGGAAATAGTAAACAATTATTTTAACCTCTAAGTTGGGCATGTTTTGTGAAGTAGCAACAAATAACCAAAGCAGGTCCCTCGTATGTGCCAAGCACTGATGTAAGTTCAGCCTCTGATACAAGCTCTAATCTTCACAACAGTCCTTTTGAGATGGGTTTTTTTTTTTTTAAGTTTATTTATCCTCGCAATCTCTCCACCCAGCATGTGGCTTGAACTCAAGACCCTGAGATCAGGAGTAACACACTCTTCAGATTGAGCCAGCCAGGCGCCCCTTGAGATGGTTTTATTACTCGACACGGAAAGAGCCTGAGGCTCAGACAGGTCAAGTGAGGTTTCAAGTTCAGGGGTTAAGAAAGTGGGGGAGTGAAGAATCCTGTGACAAACAACACTATGAAGAATTTTTAAAAAGAAAAGAAAGGAAGGGAAGGGAAGGGAGGGGAAGGGAAGAGAAGAGAAAGAAGAACAGAAGAGAAGAGAAGAGAGAGAAGAGAAGAGAAAGAAGAGAAGAGAAGAGAAAAAAGAAAAAGAAAGGAAAGAAGAAAAGAAAAAAAAGAGGAATGGAAAGGAGAAAAGAGAAGAGAAAAAAGGAAAGGAAAGGAAAGGAAAGAGGAATGGAAAGGAGAGGAGAGAAGAGAAGAGAGAAAAGGAAAGAAAGGAAAGGGAAGGAGAGCCCTGGGTGTTTTTGCTGCCATCTAGCAAATAAGGATGCACAGTTCAGAAAGATGTAACTTCCCCAAAGCCCCACAGCAAGAGAGTCTACGGGGTACCTCTGACATTCTAAGTTTAATCACACAAACACCTGCATCAGGGATATCTAGTGTCACCTTAATGTTGTGTAACAAACCATTCCCAAACTCAGTGGCTTAAAACAAGCATTTATTTAGCTCATGAGCCTGTGGGTCAGTCGAGTGGCTCTGGGCTGGGCTGGGCTCCTGTGTCCGGGGTCGGCTGGCCGTTGGCTGAGCAAGCCAGCCCAGTCCCCTCTCTGCGTGTCTCCCATCCTCCAGCAGGCTAGCCGGGGGGATGTTCTCATGACAAAGCCAGAAATGCAGGAGCAACATGCAAGATCTAGACTCGGAACCAGTGCAGTGTCGGTCCCCTTGGGCCAAAGCAGATCACAAAGCCAGACCAGGGACAGGTGAGGGAGTTACAGACTCTGCCTTTCGGGACAGCTGCAAGGTCTCATTGCAGAGGACGGAGGTACGAGAAAGACTGAAAAAAATCGCAGTTGTTCATGATTTATCACAACAGAGTCTTTACCATGTTTCAGGCAATGTGCTGAATATTTTATACTTGTTATTTATTTCTTGAACCATTTCTTTAATTTAATTAGGCACTATTTTCAGCCCCCAGGATCCAGTTAGGGAAGCTAAGTCATATGACAATGAAGCGACTAGCCCAAGGTCACACAGCAAGTAAGGGGCAGAGCCAGAATTCAAGGCCAGATCTGCTTTGCTCCTAAGTCCATGCCCTTAACCACTGAGCCACGCCAGCGCCTGATTCCTGCAGCCGGCTCCAGCCTTGATGTTCCAGAGGACAAGAGGCTGGGATCCCTGAAGCCTCTCCTCGGAGTCAGAGCCAGTTTCTTCCCCAGCCAGAAGTTTCTGCTGATGCGGCAGGAAGTCCTGCTCACAGAGATGAGAGCCCCTTTGCCAGGCGAGTTAGCTCTGCTGACAAAGGACCAGCTTCCTTTAGAGTCAGTCCTCCAGGAGGGGAACAGGTGTGAGACACGGGAGGTGGAGGGATGCAGACAGGGGTGGGGCTGGGGAGCCCACGGGATTCACCTGCATGGGGGGTGGCGGGCAGCCTGGGGTTCAGAAGACAGAGACTGCCTAAGCTACTAAAGCACTAGGGATGATCCAGGCCGGCAGCTTATGTTAGAGGTGGGGAAACTGAGGCCCACAGGGGTGCAGAGACTTAAGAACACACAGCCGGATGGGGGCTGACTGGACACTGGGTACTCTCCCCACCTGCTGGTGACCCAGCTCATCCTGGAGTCGCTGGGGGCCTCCTTACAGGCTCCCACGGAGAAGGGGGCCCGGTAACGGCTGGGGTCTGCCACGGCCTCACGTCTCCAGGGAAAGTTAAGTCTTGGGGCATTTGGGGCCCGCTGAGCTATTTCTGTGTCTTTTCTTCAAGGAGATTCAGCCGAACACGGTGCTGATCAGCAAACACCATTTATTACCTCTGCTGCTTCTGGAGCTCCATTCTCCGAGACAGATAATGCCCCTTATCTCAGCCTGGAGAGCAGGGCGCGGGGAGGCCCGGAAAGACGATCCCTGCCTTAGCGATAAGGATTTACCAGCTCCGGCCTCCGCAGCCTTGAGCAAACACAGCGCCAGGGGCGCGCGCGTGGTATTTGCATAGGGGACCGTACAAAGTGCGGCTGGGGGAGGCTCGGGGGGGCCCCCGGCAGCGTAGGGGACGCAGAGGACACACACCATGGACGCCCCGCAGTCCAGGCCTCGCCTCTGCCTCTGACTCTGCGAGTGACCTTGAGCGAGGCAGGTGACTTCCCTGGGCGTCCTTCACCCCATCTGCTCCAGAAGGGTGTGGTTGAGATTAGGGGTTTTCAAAGTGTATTCCTTGGGATCCCAAAGTTCCCTGGAGGGGCTTCAGGGGCATCCCTGAAGGGGAAGAAGAGAAAGTGGAGTCCTAGCCCTGACCCCCAGCTGCCCCCCGGAACAATTCCTCTTATCTGCTTGATGTGCTGGAGTCCATGTATGATGTCATTTCAACAGAGAGTCTCACTACTTCCAAGGAATTAGGCTGGATGAGCCATGAATCCCCTTCTAGGAGACTAAGAGGGTGAGGGTGGGGGGACAGGGAGCCCGGACTGAGGGCTGCATGATGGCAAGGGGGTCCAGACTAAGAGAGGATGTGACCCCACCTGGCAGAACTCCTCACATCCATCCACCTCGCCTCCTTCCAACCCAGGGCCTCCCCCCTGGCTTCCTCCCTTGAAAAATCCATTACCTGCCTCCCACTGGGAGGTCTGGCCCAGCCACAGGGAATATGGGGAGGGGGAATATCAGGAGGCTGAGCTGCAGGGGCAGGGAGTGGAAGCCAGCCGATGGATGGGGGCAGCAGGAACAAGGTCCAGCTGCCAACCCGGTCCCCACTCTTCCCAGCTGTGTGATCTGGGACAGGCATGTGCCTTCACCTCTCGGAGCCTGTTACCTCCCCTATAAAATGGGGGGGGCCGGTGGAGGGTACCGTGCCTCCCTGTAGAATTGTGAGGGCCAAAAAAGATGTTAAAGTACTCAGCTCAGAACCTGGAACAGAACAGGTGCACATGAAGAGAGACACAAACTAATAGAAGCTCGGCCATGATCTCTGACTCCAGACCATTGGCAGAGCAGGGTACCCCTCGGTACCCCAGGGAATGTCAAGGTGGGGCAGAGACGGCAGTACCAAACACTTCTTCGGTGTCTCTGCAAATCCTCCAGGCCCCCCCAACCCCCCTTTCCAGCCACTTCTGCTTCCAGCAGCTTCCTGCAGAGCCCACGTCCCAGCACTGAGGACGCTGACCCCTCACTCCGTGCCCCTTATATAAAGCTGCAACAGGACTCACAGGCATAGTCAGAAGCTGGGGGGAGCTAACACTCCGGGGAATAGAGTCCAGCAAGGTAAGTGCTCAATACATATTAGGTGTTCTTTTGGGGGGCGTATCAGAGGGAAAGAGAGAGAATCTTGAGCAGGCTCCACGCCCAGCTCAGAGCCCAATGCGGGGCTCAATCTCACGACCCTGAGATCATGACCTGAGCTGAAATCAAGAGTCAGGTGCTTAACTAACCGAGCCCCCCAGGCACCACCCCCTCATGTTAGCTGTTCTTATTTGGAGTTCCAACCAGGGTTCCCCCCAGAGTCCTCCTTCATGCACCAGCACCTGCCCAAACCCCACATCCAGTCCAGGCAACAGTGCTAATTGTCTGGGCTTCTGACATAAGGCAAAGATGTGGAAATAAGCAGGGGGGTATCAAAGCAAGAATTCCTACCGGAGACTAGCTAATGCATCTCGGAGCTAAGCACAGGGGTATCAGGGAGGACAGGAAGACACTAAGATTCTGCTGGAGCCTCCACAAAATATGGGGGTCTAAGACAGAGAGGGTGCATGCTGCCACTCTCAGGGAGGCAGAGACTCCGAGTTCCTTACATCGACACAGAACGAGAGCAGAAGAAATGTCTGCCTGCAGGGTCCAGGCAGAAAGCCTGAGCTTACTGTCTGCCAAGTTCCCTCATATCAAAGGGAGAACATTCCCTGCCCATAAAGGCCACCAGCCAGGAGAGCCCATAGGATCAGGAATGGGGTCAGAGGGGCGCCTGGCTGGCTCAGTCAGTGGAGCATGTGATTCTTGATCTCAGGGTTGTGGGTTCGAGCCCCAGGCTGGGTGTAGAGATGACTTAAAAATAAAATCTTTTAAAAAAAAGAAAAAAAGGAATGGGGGTGGGGAGGGGACAGGCAGTGACTATATGGATCATGAACTAACAACCACACAAGACCAAGAACATCCCAAGGAAGGAAAAAGGTGGCAGGGAGAGGGACATGGGGAGCCTGAGCCAACAGAGATTAGGCTTCTGCCCCTGGTCGGAAAGGAAACTTGAAATTGAAATTTAAGCTCAGTTTTAGAACAATAAAGAAGGTTGTATTTTTTGCACACTGCCATTGGTGGACAAGATAGCTACCAACAAAGACAAATAGGTGTAAAAATCTGAGATTACTGTGTTGCCAAGTCTCCCTGCCGCAAGAAACCACTTCATACATCATTATTGAAGAGGCCCGTCTCCCTTCGTGCAAGGATGGGTCCTTGGAAGTGCAATTGCTGGGAGTCAAAAGGTACTAACTGCTCAAGCCTCTGAGCATGGTATAGAAGCACTCTCTTCCAGAAAGCTCGGACCAGTTGTTACTCCACCAGCTGGGGATAAACAGCCTGCTTCACTCCTCACTCTGCATCTTCAAGGAACGTCATCTTGTCTGTCTTTGCCGATTTGATGGGCCAGAGACTAGAGTCTCTCTGTCTCCATCTGCATTCTCTGATTACTAGAGTGAGGATCCCCCCCGCAGGCACTTTGGGAAAGCCAGAGAGTTCGGGTTACATGACCCTTGTTAAGCATGTGCATGTGCACAGGATTTTTGACATAAGACTCCCTGGGAAAACTCGCTCCCCTGTCAGAGAGCACCATCCTGTCGCTGGGCAGCTCTGATCCTCAGTTTCCGAATCCATGAAGTGGGGAGAATGACATCTGTCCTGTAGGAAGGAAGTAGTGGGTATTTATTTGTAGTCTGCTTCCTTGGCTTTCTCTTTCTTCTTCCCTCTCCAGCCCATTGGCCTAATTTCCTGGCAATGTGGTTTGGTCACGGGAGGGTTTGACTGGCTTAGACCGATCGATGTCTTCCATCTCCCTGGGCACAGTGATTGGTGCAGCTGTGAGCACATGATCCAAGGGCCCACAGGCCCAATTCTGAGACTTGAATTGAGCTGTTGGGTGACATAGCCTCTTGTTTACTCACAGATGTGAAGGAGGAAGTTGCTGGCGGCCATCCTAGAGACTGAGGGACAGGTTTGAGGTGAATGATGAGACACCAAGGATGTGGAGGCAAGAAAGAGGTAAAGGGAAAATGCATTGGTCCTATGCCTACCAATCAGTGTGTAGAGGCTGGATCAAACCTTGCCTGAAGCAAGCCCTGTCTCTTTTTTAGTTATGTAAACCAGTGAATTCCCTTTATTATTTAAGCTCACTTGCAATGCAAATTACAGCACTGAAGATGTGCATTACTATAGGGACAGTGCCTGGTTTGGCACATAGAGGGCATCCAGGGGACCACCGCCTCGTGCACAGAAGCTGGTATACAAAGGCATAGAACAGACCCATGGGGTTTCGATCACAGCTCCACCTCCTCTGAGCTCTGCTGTGTGACCCAAGCAGCTTCACCTCCCTGAGGTTGATAACACCTGCCTTCTCAGGCTGTCGTGAGAATTAAAATAAAATCCATGAAAACACTCTATAGTCCCCAGCCCATAGTAAACACTCAACAAACTATTATTATTTATTAACAGTATTATTGTAACAGCAATGTTTATTACTACCTGTCTCCCAGGCTTGACAGTGAGCTCTTTGGGGATAGGGCCAAGTTCGTGTTGGCCTGTGTGTCTATTGCAGCAACCTGGATCATCACTTGCTTGTTGGTTGCTCGTTGCATTTTTGCCTCCTTGGACCTAGAGGCAAGTTCCTTGCAAGCAGAGACTGGGACCCACCTCTGTGCTCCACAGCAGTGGATAGGTAAGCCATGTGTCCCAAATCCTTGCTGATGCCTCAGCGAATCATAAGACCGGCCGAGTCTAAGAATTACAACACCTACGAGGAAGTCACGGCCATTCTCCCCTTTGGACGGATGACAAACTGGGGCCCGCCATGCTGATGCGGAGGTCGAAGGCTCCAGAGCCACAGCGGCAGTGGTAGAACCAGCATTTGACCTTGGCGCTGTAGGACCCCAGGGCCCATAAGTTGGCCTTCCTGTTGGTGAGAGGCACTGATGAGCCGGTGCCACACCCGATGGGTAAGGTGGCAAAGGCAGGCCCAGAGCCGACCGGACTATGGTTTAGAGGCAAATACTGACACAGCTTTCATCAATACTGTTGGTGGTGGTTTATATATATACTATTAGATGGTTGCTGCAGCTTGAGAAAAAGTGGTAAAGCTGGGGGAACGCAAATGGCCAGGAGTATGAGGGGGGAGGGGGCTCAGGCAGACGAGAGTCGGGGAGTGAGCGGTCAAGGGCTCCTGGTCGGGGGCTCTGGGTCTCTGGCTCCTGGGAGGCTGGGCAGGAGAGTGAGGCCCTTGTGCCTGGGACCTTACTGTCACCCTGACTCTTGCACACACTGTGAACCACGGGGCGGGGTGGGGGGTGGGGGGGCCTGTCCCTCACAGGCCCTGCCATGGGCGCCTACACCAAGTCTGCCAGTGTTGGGTTCCCACATTTGTCTCCAAGGCCCAAGACGGGAGATCCTGCTTCCTCGGTAAGGCTGCAGCAGGCCTGAGAGGCCGCGGATATCTGCTGAACAGATGAGGACACTGAAGTTCAGAGAGGACCACAGCCTGTCCTGGCCACCCAACTGACAGGAGGCAGTGTAGATGTTAGAACCCACTCTGTCCCCACCGCTGGTCCCTCCTGGGTGACCCCAGACTCTGACTTCCCACTACAAAGAGGAGACCACGGGCACCACCCCACAGGGCCTGAGTGTCAAGGGCAGGAGGGCCCGGAGCTTCCCTGGACGTAGAGACATGTGGAGGGGAGGTAAGGCCAGACAGTGTCCTTCTCAGAGGCTGACAGAGGTCATTTACAAGCACTGGGGACACAGGAGACCATCTCTGCAGACACCCAACACCTCTAAAAGCAGTTTGACCTTATGCTCCTTCCTGTACCCCACCACGTGGATGCACCCCAGTGCCCTCTGCCCTCCCAGCACCACACCCAGAGGCCGGCTCAGCTCCCAGCCAGCCGTGCCACCCTGGGGCACCACCTCCACCCCTCGGAACCCCTTCTGGAGCTGCAGAGACAAAGCAACACCCACGGGACTGTTTTGAGGATAGCTCCTAGCAACCCCCCAAAAAAAGCAGCCAAAGGCTCCGGTCCCCTCCACACACCAAGCCTGTGAGTCCCTCCCCATCCTCAAGGCAAGGCTCTAGGGACATCCTCGCTGCCCCTTTGCCTCTCGTCCTCCCACCCTCCACCTTCCCAGAACCCAGAACCAGGAATGTCTGTGTCCTGGAGGGTCATTTTCCAAGCATTGCTCCCCACTGTCCCCCACACCCCGGTGGGCCTAGAGCAGGACCTGGCATGTTCTCAGATCTCTGTGAATAATTGTTGAATGACTGACTGGCCAACAGGGAAAACCGGGGTCCAGGGAGTTGCTACCTGGAACCCTGACCCCCAGGAAGATTTCCCTGACCCTCCACCCAGGCTGAGTTAAAGGCTCCTCCTAGGAGCTTCCTTGAAGCCCAGAAAAGTCCAGGAAAAGGTGTAGGCTCTGGGGTCCAAACCTTGGCTCTACACTGACTAGCTGTTTGTCTTTGGGCAAGTGACATGACCTCTCTGCGCGACCACATCGTCCCCTGTAAAATGAGGGTGACAGTGCCAGCCATGGAGAAGGTCTGCAAGGTGTCACGAGCCGGGCACCGCATGCAACCTAGCACCAGGGACGTTCCAAGTGGTTTTTATTGGCAACCACAAGTGTCTCGCGGTGTTGTCTCGGTGACCTGCCCTGTCTTTCGCCACCTGCCCTGACCTCCCCAACACCTGCAGGGAAGCCAGTCAGGAGTTTTCCCAGAAGCCCTGCAGGGACCTCTTACTGCCTCTGTGAGCCGGCCGGACTGCGGCCGCCCCCTCCCCACCCAGGGTCTGCACCTGCCGCTCTTCCGCAGGGACGGGGAGGGGGCGCTGTCTGCGGGTCCACAGCCCCAAGGCTGGTCCTCGGCCAGCAAACAGACAGGTCGCCCGTCAGGACCAACTCTCAGGTGTAACTTATACTCCAGAGCCCCTGTGGCATCAGGCGGAGGCCACTGTCTGCGGGGCTTCACCTGAAATCGCACGCCGGCCTGGATGCCCCACCCCCACCGCGGCCCTCCCTCCCCCTGCCCTGCACCGCAGTCTTCAGCAGCTACCCAAGACGGCGGCAGATGCCATGCTTCCCTCTGTCCCCACACGCAGCACGGGCCGCTTGGTCGATGTGGGAAACTGCCATCAAGAAAAAGATTTAGTGAGTCAGCCAGGGGATGACTTCTGGAGGGAGCAGCCGAGACTGAGAGTGCCAGGTCTCCCCCGGACCCCCTCCCAGCCCCCTCCCTTGCCCACGCTGAGAGCCATTTGCAGCCATAAGTGTTCAGTGTAGCATATGGTCTTTAGTGCACGGGCCTTGAGCTGTGTAAACAAGGTTGTAAAATTTAAAGGTCAATCAGGCTGGGACCCCAGGGGCAGCCACCCTGCCATCAGAGCTGGGGGCGGGGTTTGCACGGGACAGGTAGGAGGAGGTTCATGACAGCCTCGAGTCTGGGATGGAAAGAAGGGGTGATGTGGCCCCAGTGGATGGTTGCTTCTGTTTTGCTTGTAATCATTGGCTCTGAAATGATAGGATGGATGCAGGCCCACATCTGGACCCTACCACGGTCAAGGGGGTTGGATATTTTGTCTCTTTCAAAGAAAATACATCCTGGGGCGCCCAGGTGGCTCAGTCGGTGAAGCATCCGACTCTCCTTTTCGGCTCAGGTCACGATCTCAGGGTCGTGCGATCGAGCCCCGCATTGCGTGCCGTGCTCAGTGCAGAGTCTGCTGGAGATTCTTTCTCCCTCTGCCCCTCCCCCTGCTCTCTCTCTCTCTCTCTCTCTCTCCCTAAAATAAATAAATAAATCTTTTGTAAAAAATAGAAAATATATCCTCCTCTGTGCAGGTGAACAAGGAGCCCAACATGGGATCCAAGGTGCTAGGGATTCAGCCAACAAGATGAGAGACTTGCCCTCCTGGAGCTTACATTCTAGAGGGAGAAAAAACAAGCGAACAAGTCCTGACAATTTTAGATACTGATCAGTGCTATAAAAATCAATGACGGGAGGAGGGGTTCCCCGGGGGGGCTCAGTCAGTTAAGCGTGCGACTCTTGGTTTCAGCTCAGGACGTGGTCTCAGGGTCCTGGGATCGAGCTCCGCGTCCGTCTCTATGCTCAGCACAGAACCTGCTTGAGATTTCTCTCTCTCTCTCTCTCTCCCTCTAAAATAAAAAAATTAATAAATCTTTTAGAAAATTCGGTGGGAAGGAAGCCTACATTCGCTCGGGGGAGCCCAATGTGCTGACACAAGGCTGGGGGCTCCATCAGCAGGCCGCCCTAGGCTTCTCCCCACCGCCTCCCTTCACTGCAGAGCCGGCAGGTGTTCCCAGAGCAGAGGCCTCCTGGCCAGCCTCACCCGTGGGGATTTCTCACCCAGCTTCCTGACTCTGTACAGCGTTGGTTAAGGGTGCGGGCTCTGGAGTCACAGCCCTGGCTTTAAATCCCAGCTCGGCCACTCACCAGCTGGGTGCCCCTGCCCCTCGTCTCCAGAGCCGTAGAATGGGAATAAGGGCAGTACCTAGCTGGGGGAGTCACCGGTAGGAGTCAGTGAGGCGGGCGGAGCATGTGCGGAGTCAGCCCGCAGGAAGGGCTGGCCATCATGGTTGTGTTTGTCATGACGGGGATGCCCGCTACAAGAATCTGGCTGAGACAGGAAGAGAAGCAGCCCACCAGCTGGAGGCAGAGAGATGGGGTGGTGAGGATGGGGGGTGAGCCGGGGAGGAGGGGCCTCGAGGGCTCAAGGATCAGGCCACGGATGTACAGGGAACCGAGTGGGGCTGCACAACTTCTTGAAGACATGCCGCAGAGGGGCTCTGAATGGCATGCAGGATGCTCTGGGATGCTCAAGGACGCGCAAGTTCCCCCAATTTGTCAGATGAGGGAGACAGCAGAGGAGGGAGAAGGGTCAGATAAGCCTGGGCTGATCCTGGCCTTGGCCACTTAGGGGCAGCGTCACAAAACGGGGTGCTCCCAGAGCACCATCTGTTAACGTAGACATAACCCTGGAACCCACCTCCCTGCGAGGTCTGTGAGGACCGAATGAGATCTTGCATGAAGTCAGCACTGGCTTCATGGAAGTTAGTAAAATTACAGTGAAGAGTCTGATTTTAAGATTCAGTGAACCCAAGGCTCAAGATTTTAAGATTCTAGTTTACGAGATTAAGACCACTGGTACTAGAATGTCAGTTCTGGGAGGACAGGGATTTGGTCTGTTTTGTTCATGGTTGTATCCCCACAACCTGGCAGCCAGGGGTTGGCATATAGGTGAGCGGTGTGTGTGTGTGTGTGTGTGTGATTGTGCATGTGTGTGTCGGATGAAGGAGTAAATGAAGGAATGACTGAATGGGCAGGCTGGCCACTCTGTCCCCTTACCCAAGCCAGAAGGGAGGATGCCGTCCCTGACTCTCTGCCCCGTGCATCCCACCTCCTGCCGAGCAGCTCTCCGGTCCGCACCCTCCTCCCCTGCAGCAGCCCCTCGCTCCCCTGGAGCCCCGACAGCCTCCTCACCGGCTCACCCTCCCCTCCCATCTCAAAAAGCTCATTTACAGAAAGAAAAGTTCATTAACCAAATCCGGGGCATTCGGCCGCAGGGCTGACCCATTATGAGGCACAAAAGAAAGTCTGACCTTAGTCACTTACACAATTAACGGCGAGGACCTCGGCCACTGCAGTCCCCGGCACACCCTCCTTCCCAAGGAGAGCACGGCGGCAGGGGCATGGCCGGAATGCCCGGTGGGCGTCACCCACGGCCCTGGACTGTGGCGGAGCAGGAACCCCACAGCGGTCAGGGGCCGCTCCGGCACCTCCTCCCCTCCTCACCCAGGACGCCGTGAACCTGCGTCCAGCCGCTCCCGCCTCATTAAGCAGCCGGCACAGGGCCCTGGGAAACGTCTTCATTAGGTGGCCACACTGGCTTGTGTAAATTAATTTGATAAAGATAATGAAGTTCAGCAGAGCAGAGCTGACCATGTTTCTGGGAGAAGCTGCCCTGAGGCCTGAGCTCTAGGAACCAGGATCTGGGGAGGGGTGAAGGGGTTTGCAGGCGGCGCTGCAGGGGCTCGCTGTCCCCCCCAACCCCCGCCCGCCCCTCCCCACTGCATCTCAGCCTTGTGGAGGCTGAAGGACCCCGGGGGGCAGGGGGGTACCTTGTCCGAAAGGTCTCTGGAAACAAGCTGGTTTCAATCCTGGCTTTGCCATGTGCTATAGGTCACCTGACCTCTGAGTGCCTCAGCTTTCTCAGCTGTAAAATGGGCATGACGATCCTGCCTCCTAGCACCAATTAAATGAAGTACTACACGTAAAGCATTTCTCACAAGCCTGGAGTTCATAGAGGGTCCTCAGGAAATAATAGCAGTTACTTATATTACCAAAATAAAATAATGGAAGCTTCCCCTCACTGACCTTGTGTGTCCATTTGGAAAATGGTTCTTTTAGATAAATGATTAGCTCTTGATTTTCATGAGGCCTCTCTCATGCTGGGCTTTCTGTTCCCTCTGGGGTTCAAAGGGTTGAAGAATTTGGTCAAGTTTACGCAGCTGCTAAGTGGTGCAAGATTTGAACCCAAAGCAAAGGAAGGGCATCTGTGCAGACATGTGAACCTGCAGACAAACGGGCTGGCCCCGTGTCTGAACACACCCGATGCCTCTGTGTTCCCTCTGAGCCAGCTTTGCTTACCAATCCAGGCAGCTACACAGGAGACAAACAACACTGAGCACACACTGGCGGTAGGTGGTGTTAGATCGGGGATCGGGAGAGCCCAAGGCTCAGGCACAGCTCTGCAGCAACTGTCTGTGGCCCCTTGGCCAAGCCACACCCCTCTCGGAGGCTCTTCCCCGTCTCTAAAGGGCAAGGAAGGTTTCCGACTCCTGACACCTTTTCAGCCCCATTCATTCCAAGGATCCTCCTCTGAGCCACCTGCTCTTTGGTTTGAGGATGCCTGAAATTTCTCCCCACGTGTTCTGCCTCCTGGCCCAGCGCCATCCCACGGGGGCTGAGAACCACCTGCATTCTGTCCCCGCAGAGAGTAGCAAGAAGGCCTAAGTGTAGACAGCAGGGTTCCCTGACTCTGCATGAGGCGGTATCGTGGGGATGCAGGATCCCGAACACAGAAGTTCTCCTCGGGATGCAAAAATCCCCAAGCTGGGGTATGTGATAACCGCTGATCAGCAAAGAAGAATAACAATGATAGTGTGAAGGACTTTTTTTTTCCTTGCTGTAAACGAGAGAGATGCATTGGGTGTCTAATTAGCAAAATATTAGGTAATTGGTGTAATCTGGGACTATTCCCTTTTTGACAACCTCTACTGGGCTGGCCCATTTCAAGCCTGAGCTGCCGGTAATATCAGCTGATAATTGTAATACTGAAAATGAAAAATCAAATCAGAGCCATCGGAGGCTCCCATTAAATTGATTTAGGACTGGAAAAATTAATGGAATTCCCTTGCCTCCCCCCTCCTCCCCGCCTGGTCTCTGCCTCGCTCTGCCACATGGAGAGAGGATCGGTGGGGCTCTGCCACTCGGCTTCTGGCCTGCCCTTACCCTGCAAGGAGCCCATCCCCCCAAAAGCCAGTGGGGAGAGTTCAGTAAGAGAAGAGAGGAATGCACCCAGCACCGCAGCCTCAGACAGAGCTGGTGCATTTTTCCTTTCCTCTCACAGGAGAACTGAACCTCTGGGACGAGGCCCAGAACAGTCGGTGCTATTTCTAAGTTTGATGAGGCAAGGAAATAGAGTCAGTGTGATGTGTGTCCCATCAGTTCAAGTGACAGAAATCAACTCAAACCAGCTTAAAGCAGAGAGAACATTTATTGACTCATGAACCCGGGAAGTCCAGAGGGAGAGCTTACCCAGAGACGCCAAGAACCCAAAGGTGTCACCACACCACCTCCTCTGTCCCTGCCTCCCCTCCTTCCCTCCCGCTGTGGCTAGGCGGGCTCCACACTGAGCTGACGATGGGGGCGGAGAATGGGACCACAGACAGATTCCAGGCTGACGTCCTCCCAGCTTAGCAACCCCAGAAGAAACAGAGCCCGTCTCCCCCCAGCATCAATCTATAAAGCCCAGAGAAGGGCCCCAATTGGTCTGTCTAGAGACATATGCTCTTCTCCGGTCCCATCACTATTGCCAGGGAGTGAGACATTATACGGACCAGGCCTGGGTCCCAACACACTCCTGTGACTGAAGGAACAAGGTATTATTATGACTGGCACCCCACCAGGTGAGCAAGTGAGGCGGCATCCCAAAAGTAGGCTTTTCTTACCAGAAGAGGCAGGGGCGTGTGGTTACATGAAATAAACCACCCCCAAATTTAGCATCTTAAAGCAACGTGCTTTGCTACGATCTCTCATGATTCTGTGGGGTGCCGGGAGCACGTGGTTCTGCTGTTGGACAAGACGTGGTCCAGATCTGTAGTTACCTGGAGACACGACCAGGTGGCGCATCCAAGATAGCTCAGTGGCAAGCGTGGCGCCCGTGGCCGGGATTTTCTCTCAGGCCCTGTCTGTCTCCACAGGTGTGTCCCCGTGGTCTCTCCATCAGGGTAGCTGGACTTCTCACGTGGCAACTCAGGGCTCCCAAGTGAAGACAAACCCGGACTCAAGAGGAAGCTAAACAAATTCCACTTCTCAATGGCGGAATTGACAAAGAATCTTCACCATCTTTAACCGCCCCCCCATCCCCAACCCCGTCGGAGGGTGGGACTAACAATGGCAGCAGGGGAGCCCCTAATGTCCATCCATCTGTGAGAACTCAGGAAGCTGAAGTTCCTTCCCTCCAAGGGAGATGCCCCACCACCCCCTCCTTGGGGGGCAGCCTGTGACTGGGCTGATGTACCTCTGTTGCCATGAAAACCAAGCCATTCTGGAGGCGCAGGTGCCCTCGGGCTCCCTCCTCAGGAGAAAGTCCAGTGAAACACCAGAAAGAGGAGAGAGCCTTTGTCTGGGAGAGAGAGAAGCTCTTAGAGCTGCCCAAGGCTGGGTTTCTCACTCTCCTTAACCAGGACAGGAAGGTTTTAGAAATAAACCAGCCTGTATTTGAGTCCAGGACCTCCAAAGACCAGTCATGGGGCCTTGAATGGGTCACCTCGGCTCTCCGCACCTGCGTTTCCTCATCTCTAAGAAGGGGTTGATAACAACCCACTTGTAAGGCTCTAAGGAGAAAATGGGCCAACCTGTGTGAGAGGTCTAGCCCAGCGCCTGGCATGTAGTGGCTACTGAATAACGAGGACGCGGTAGAAGGGTTTCTGTCACTCCCCACTGCATGCACCTGTTCAAGGGGCTGCTCTGCGCCTATGAGGATACTCTGCCCTGCAGGGTTATCACAGTTTCTTTAGCTGCTTTGTATCCAGTTGCCCAAAGCTCTCCTTCCCCCTCAGTCCCGAGCATCCCTGGAGAGAGCTAGCCCGAGTCCTTCCCTGGCCTGACCAGCTCCAGGAGACCGGTGGCCATCTGAGCTCCCTCGTCCCAGCCTGTGGGGTTCAGGCCAGCTTAGAGGAGTTGAAGAGCCGGACTCAACATACTTATTTCATTTTACACACATTGAGTTTGGGCTCCTTGAATCTCACATCCAGAGAAACATGCAAATGGATGCAAATGAGTCCCTGATTTATGCAAAACAGTATGCAAATGTATGTCCCCGAATTTGCCAAAGAAAAGGGCCTGGT
Organism: Halichoerus grypus; assembly: GCF_964656455.1. Classification (NCBI taxonomy): domain Eukaryota; kingdom Metazoa; phylum Chordata; class Mammalia; order Carnivora; family Phocidae; genus Halichoerus; species Halichoerus grypus. Next base: position 174,955,400 of record NC_135716.1, read on the forward strand.
CACCTAATTTAACAGAAACAACAGGGGAAGAAGATCGTGTCTGTCCATCGTGTCTGAGTTAGGCTCGGGCTGGAAAGAACTCAGGAGACCTTCTGGCATGGAGCTCAGGGGTCTCAGCCACCCTGGGCCACAGGCATCCCAACCCCTGGAACCAGGAGCCCCCAGGCCTGGGTTTGCCGACAGAGTCTAGCTTCACCGTGGTGCCACTGTGGAGTTGTGGTTTTGTTTTCCTTTTTAAAGCTGGGCCTTTTAATCACCCTTACCTTCCAAGGGGAGGTCAACAGCTTTCATATAACTTGGGACAGAGTGTTTGAAGATCTTAGTTCTCCGTCCTTCCACATCTACCTCTGCTCCGAGTCGAGAGACCAACAGCACCAGGCTGTGGAGGGTCACGGCCATGATGGAAGGGCTGGTATCACGCAGTCCACGAGTGCCACCCATGGCAAGGTGACGTCCTCCAGCTGCTCCCGAGGAAGGTGCTCCTTGTGGGCCTCGACTGAGACCACCCGGTTCCCCCGCAGCTGAGCCCCCCGAATCTCCCTTCCCCCCAGACGGGGCCCTGGGAGAGGATGCTCCCCTGCCGGCCCTGACCACCTAGAGCCACCTGCTCACTGCTGGTCAGGCCCAACATTGATGTCATCACTATCAAAAAGAGCTCACACTGGGGGCGTCTGGGGGGCTCGGTCGGTTAAGCATCCGACTCTTGATTTCAGCTCAGGTCATGATCTCAGGGTCGTGGGATCAAACCCCGCTTTGGGCTGTACACTGGGCATGGAGCCTGCTTCAGATTATTTCTCTCTCTTTCTCCCTCTGCCCTCCCCTCCACTCATGCTCTCTCACTCTGTCGCTAAGAAAAAAAAAAAAGAAGTGCTCACACTGAGTGAGCAGACCCTGGGCTGAGCACTTCACATACATCAGCTCCTTGACTCAGGCTAGCAGCCTGGAATGGAGGACTATTAGCGTTACAACCGGAGGAATGGAGGCCAGTGAGTGAGAGACTCCACATCTGTGAGACCCCCGAGGCCAGTTTTCTCTTCCCTACACATTGGACCTCCAAGAACCTCATCTTTTTTTTTTTAAAGATGTGTTTATTTATTTTGAGAGAGAGAGAGAGAAAGCACAAGCAGGTGGAGAGGCAGGGGGGAGAGAGAGAATCTCAAGCAGACTCCCCACTGAATGAGGAGCCTGACACGGGGCTCAATCCCCGGACCCCGAGATCATGACCTGAGCCGGAAACAAGAGTCAGACGTTTAACCAACTGAGCCACCCAGATGTCCTGTGGAACCTCATCTTTTCAAACCTTTGTTGCCCGTGAGGCTGGGGCTCAGCTCCAGGCAGGCAGGGACCGTGTCCACTCATTCACTGCCCAGGCCCCAGAGCCCCCCAAGGAAGCTGACACCCAGTGGCCCGCAGTAGACACTGGCTGAGGGACCGCTTGCTCAAACTAAAGCACGTTTTCTGCAAACGTCCATGGTCTGTTTTCTGGACCCACTAAATTGCTCACAATGGGATGTCTATTTATCAGTATGGTGTTGACTGCCCTTTGCCGGTATTTTCCAAAAGAGCTTGATGAGCCGTACTACGGTTTGTGCGCCCTAAGCCAACAGAACTGATAGAAGTTTCTGCACAAATTGCTGGGTTCTCCAAGCCTGCTAAAGGAGCTATGCATCTCTGAAGAAGGTACAAAGACTTCCCGGCATGCCTGGGCGTTTAACACTCTAAAGAGGAGCATCTCGGATCCGGACACCTGGCAGGGCTCCTGTGTGAGCTGATCATCAGCAAGTGGATGAGGGCTCACTATGGGCCAGGAGCTGCTCTGAGTATTTTACACGAATTAACTCCTTTCATCCTCAAAACAGCCCATGCACACAATGCTGTTAAGATCCCCATGTTCTAGAAGAGCAGACCAAGGCCAAGGGTTTGCAAACATTCTGTGGCTTGGATCGGCACTCGTGCACTTGTCCTTGAACAGCGTCCTCAGGGGACCGAGCGTGGGGCGGGGCTGGGAAACGGGCCCAATTTACCACCGAGGATGGGGGGCAGGTATTGCAGGGTTAAGTGTTTGGGCATTGAGGCTGTAGCCCTGGGGTCCTCTTCTATGCTGCATGGCCCTTGGCAAGTGACTTCCCCTCCCCGAGCCTCGGTTTCCTCATCTGTAAAGTGAAGGTAATAAAGAAGCCCTCTGGGTGTGGTTGTGATGATTCACTGGGATCGAGGGTACGGCACGGCTGCCACGGTGCCTGGACCCAAGAAAGGGATTAGCATGCTTGGACTAGCGTCAGGCAGGACTTGAGCTCCCAGAGGAGCTTGCAGGGACCTGTGGATCCCACACAAAACAGTGGCAGAGCCAAAACTCAAACCGAGTCTCCCGATTCAAGGCCCAGAGCGCTCTCCCCCACGCGCCCCGGCGCATCTGATGGGGCTGGCTTGCAGGTGTGCGGGGCACCTGTAAGCACCTGTTCCCTGCGGAGGGGGAGCCAGCTGTCTGCCTCCAGGAGAGAGCCTGTAATGGCCACGCTTCTCACCAGGAAAGGTTTGTGGTTTCTGTTGATAAGAAAAGATGACAAGAAATAGCTCGGGTAATTATATTAATTTTCCTCAATTTACACATTCTTGCTATTTGCCATTTCCCCAGGAATGTGTAAATGAGGAGTTTGAGTGGTTCAGCAGCGCTGTAATTAGGTCGGCATTGTTAAAAAAAAAAAAAAAATTTCTGTTGTATGTGTCATTATTAGGTCTCTTCATGGTGGAGGGTCCTGTCTCCCCTCTTGGACTGGGGGCTCGCCAAGGGCAAGGGATTTATCTCCCACTTCAGCTCGGGAGTCTCCACCTTCTGACTGGAGAACCCTCTGAGGACAGGAATGTGTCTCTCCCATCAGACGAGGGTCTCCTCCTGAGCAGACGCTATGTCTTTTCCATCAAACTGGCAGGTCCCTGAAAATAGGGCTGGGTCTCCCCCATCAGACTAGCAGCTTCCTTATCAGCCTAGGTAATAGGGGCTTTGAGTCCTCCATCAGGTTCAGGGACAGTCTTATCTCCCCAGTGACTCTAGCCTAGTGTCAAGCCAGCGAGGGTGTATGTAATGGGGTGATCTGTTTGCCATATAAACCTGAGGTTTATTTTCATCCCCTATAGATCTTGATGAGCAGATGTCTCCCTGGCCCCCACCCCATTGAACCAATGCCAGCTAACGTGCGTGCGTGCGTGTGTGTGTGTGTGTGTGCACGTGGTCTGAATGTTCATGCCTCCCACCCAAAGTTCATGTGTGGAACCCTAACCCCCACTGTGATGGTATTTGGAGGTGGGGCCTTTGGGGAGTGATGAGGCCATGAGGGCAGAGCCCCATGATGGGATCAGCACCCCTAGAAGAAAGAGAAGAGAGACCAGAGCTTCCTCTCTCCGTCAGGGGAGGACGCAGCAAGAAGGTAGACATCTGCAAGCCAGGAGGAGGGCCCTCCCCGGTCACCGAATCAGCCGGCACCTTGATCTTGGACTTGCCCACATGCAGAACTGGGAGAACCAAACTGTTGCAGCCCAGGCAGCCCCTGGTAGTTCGTTACAGCAGTCCTTGCTGGCTGAGACGGGAGAACAACCTAGAATAGACAACCAGCTTTGAGTTCCAAATGTCATATTTTTGTGTCCATAGCAAGACTATATCCCCCTTTAAGCCTGGCCTCACTGGAGAAGAAAACATTTTAAAGTTATAAAAGCCAGCCCCCCCCTTCCCTCCCCCTGGCCGTGCACGCAGTCCGGGGGCCGCAGGACTCTCTCTCTGCCCACCCGGGAGGCAGGCTGGAGCTCCAGGAGCTAGTGCTTCCACCCGAAGCCTCAGCTGGGGGCTCCCTGATGGCAGCTGGGGGACAGGGGGCCCAGCGTCCTCACCCCGCGGCCCGGCTGACTCTGAGGCTTGCTCTGTGTGGTCTCCAGAGCCACCACCGCCGGCCGCCCGCTCACAGCTCGCCCTGTTCTGGCTCCCTTCCCTCCCCGTCCCACACGCATCCCCTCCCACCGGTCCCTGGCCTCACCTCCCTAAATCCTCGTCTCCGGATCTGCTTCTAGGGGAACACAGGCCAAGCCACTTCCTTTCACGAAGCAAGAGTGAGCACAGAGATGCCCACGGGCCGCTGAGCCGCTTTCCCCGGCAAGAAATCCCAGTTTACGCAGCGAGTCAGAAACAGGAGACTTGAGGGGACAGGCCTGAGGTGGGACACGACCGGGGCTCCTGGGCAGGGAAACGGCACCCCCACCCCACACCCGAGGCCCTCACCAGTCCAGGAGAAAGTCAGGAAGCCCGAAGGGGACAGAGTACCGTGGGCAGGGCAAGGTGTCCCCTGCATGCCCAGCAGGGTGGGAGAGCAGGCCAGAGGAGGCGCTGGGCCTGCAGGTCCGAGATGTCCCAGCTGGTGAGAGCCCTGGGGCTGGGGTGCGGACGGGCGGCAGGAGGGGGCAGCGGCTGGGTTACCCACGGGTGGGGGCGAGCAACCTGCTCTCAGCCCAGAGTCCCATCAGCGGCTGCACAGAATCCCAGCTGGAAGGGGGGCCCGGTGCACCTGCCTCCTGACAACAGTCCCCCTCCCCCACTGTACCTGCTCATCAGGGGGGGAAGCAAGAGTGCTTTTCCCTCTCGGCCAAGGGCAGGGGATGAAGGCACACAGCCCACCTCGGCCTCAGACCCCACCCAGGCCCCTGCTGTTCCCAAGGTCAGTTCCGTCCACGGCACCGGACACGAAAGATGGCTCCCTCTTCCTTCGGACTCTCTCCACCCGGCTTCCAGGACGTCAAGCCCCCACCTCCTCCACTCCCTGGAGATCTGGTCCCGCTCACACCTGTCTCTCACCTGGACCTCTCCCTCGAGCTCCAAACTCACAGTCACTGTCCTGCCTGCATAAGACGATCAGTGGCAACTCAGTATAATGCGCCCCAAACCCAATTCCCAGTCCCCCCACCTCCTGCCCCAGGAAACGGCAGCTCTGTCCTTCTGGTTGCTTGGGGCCGGACACCTCAGGGTCATCTTTGACCTTCTCCCTCTCCCCCCCACCCATCCTCAAACCCTGTGGACCCTGGCGTCAGAATCCAGCACATCCGCCGTGGCCACCTTGGTCCCGCCAGCCGCAGCGTGCCCCAGGACATTGCAACAGCTTCCTCGGGGGTCTTCTGGCTCCCACACGTCTACCCTTGCCCCCTGCGGATTAGCCTCCACTTAGCAGCCAAAAGCGATTGTTGGGAAAAAAATGACAGATCGTGTCCCTCTTCTGCTCAAAACCCTCTTGATGACCTCCCATGTCACCGAGGAAAAGGCAGAGTCCCTCCGTGATCTGACCCCTCACTCATGACCAGCCCCCACTCCTGCCGCCCCAGCCACACTCCCGCCTCGGCACCTTGCCCATGCTGTTCCCTCTGTCCAGAACTTTCTATGGCCTGATGTCTGCTCCTCCTTCAGGTCTGGGCTCAGATGTCACCTCCTCAGTGTGGTCTCCCTAAACACCAGGCTTCACGTCACCAGCCCCCTCCCCGACCTTTCTCGCTCCCCTCCTCAGTGTTCTCTCTCCAGAGCACAGTCTCCCTGCACATAGCGGGCTTTCCATAAATGCCGAATGAATGACACTTAGTTCCCATGGCCTAGACTGTTGTTCTGTCCCCTCTGAGACAGAGAGGTTAAGGCGCTTGCCTGACATCACACAGCCAGTAAGTGGGGACAGCATACAGGGAACTCTGGTCTGTCTGTCTCCAAAGTTTTGCTTTTGGACGTGGGGTGGTCCGGGGGGGGAAGAGTCTGGCCCTGATGCTTCCTCGGTGCGTTACTTAATTCTGGAGCCTCAGGTCCCCCACCTGCAGAATGAGGGGAGCACAGCAGGGGAGCAGCTGTGAGGACGAATGAGCACCCCCAAAGTGTTACTCTGATCAATACCTAGAGCAGGGGCCTCCCTCCCGGGCCAGGCACGTCCTTCACGCGTCTTCACGTCTGCGGAGCCGTTTCCGACGTCCCCAGCCCGCCCTCGCTCTGTTGGCAGAGACTCGGCAGGGGGGCCGTTGACTGATATGATAATTCCACGATCGTAGTTAAGTCCGCCAGTTTCTCGGTGACGATCTCCAGGGTCCCCTTCAGCTGAACGATCTGTAGGTCTAGGATCTAAGAGACCCGCAGAGTTCCCAGACGCCCACTCCCACACACAAGGGGGGCTTCTTAACGAGACAGTCTGCCTCAAGTCGTTTGGAAGGAGGCAGGCTATGAGGAGGATTGCCACTTGTCCTCGGCAATTCACTGAGTGAGGCGTCATCGTCCCCGTTTTAGAGATGGGGAGACTGAGGCCTGGCGGTGAAGGGACACGCCAGAAGACACACGGCAGGTCTTCCATGGACGCAGACCTGCCAGATCCTAGCCCCCAGGCTCGCTGGTCGCCCCAAGTGGCCGCAACTTCCTGGTGACTGTTCTAGGAAAGGTCTCACCCAGCATTTGACTCAGGGGATCAAGGCACCCACTGCGAGCCCCGCCCAGACAGCGTTCGGTAATGAGCTTGAGCGAGTGTGCTTTTGTTCCTCTCCCGAGAGCAGTGCGCAGGACACTGGTGGGTCTCCCTTTGATACTAAAAGGGGAACGGAGGGTCAGAGAAGAAGGGCGCCTCTGGGATGGAATGTCCAGTGTCCTGAAGGGTCAGTGTCCAGGGTCATGGTTCCCCTGGACACAGCTCCCCGCTCCCCGCCCTGGGGACCCGCGCTAGACCACTTGCCTATGGGAATAAATCCACCTCCTCACAGCCCACCTTGGCTCAGGCTGTCCCCTCCTGGAGCCCTTGCCCTTTCTCTCAGCACCCTTGACGTCCCCCAAGCCCTCAGCCGGGGCCCTGACACCTGCACTCTGTTCTAACTGCACTTCCTGGGGGCGGAGGTGGCCGCTGCCTTGCTCGCCTCCGTGGCCCCAGCGGCTCACACGGTGTCTGAGGAGAACGGGGGCCCAAGGGGTTTGTGAAAGAGCTGAATGAACCAGGGCTCCTCCGGGGGGGGGGGGGCGAGACCCCACCAGGGGGTTAGGACCTGGCTGAGGTGGCCTCCCCCTCCATGGTGGCTCCCCCCTCCGCCAAGGGTTCCCAGAGCGTCCATGGAAGCCCATGGAGCTGCACAGCTGGGTCTCGCTGACAGGGATGCCTCCCACCCCCGCTGATCTCCGCTTTCCTCCCCCCCCCGCCCCCTGCCACCTGGTGCCGCCACCAGTGAGTGTGAAAGGGAGGCCCCACAGGTGGGCGGGTGGTGGGTGGACAGACACGGGGACAGATGCCAGCGAGGTGGTGGGTGGGAAGATGGAGAAACACTTCCCTTTTGGGTGGTGGGTATTGGCTTTGTTTTTTTCCCTGCAGGCGGCTCTAGAAATCTAAGGATGGAGACTGAGCCAGAGAAAGGATGCCAGGGCCCCAAGCAGCCCCACCCACAGCCTGGGCTCTGCTGCCACCATATGGAACTCACCCCCTCCTCCCTCAGCCCCCTCCCCGCCTCACCCTGTCACCCTTAGCAATAGCCCCCGACCCCCAACCTCCACAAGGTGAAGCCCTTCAGATTTCTTCCCTCCCAGGTGGGGAGGGACAGGTACCCAGGCCACCTGCCTCCATCCCAATCCAGAGCAGGGAGGGCAGCCTTCTCTTCAAAAACTATTCAGATGGGGTGCCTGGGTGGCTCAGCTGTTAAGCGTCTGCCTTTGGCTCATCATGATCCCAGGGTCCTGGGATCGAGCCCCGCATCGGGCTCCCTGCTCCGTGGGAAGCCTGCTTCTCCCTCTCCCACTCCCCCTGCTTGTGTTCCCTCTCTCACTGTGTCTCTGTCAAATAAATAAAATCTTAAAAAAAAAAATAACTATTCAGAAAAGAAGCTCCCAAGAGCCCCTTCTCAAGCAAAAGAGACTTTCTGGGATGACGGAAATAGTCAGATCTGTATTGTCCAGGACGGTCAGCACGCACTCCGTGGGGCTCTTCGAGACACACTAGAAATGTGACAATGGGACTCAGGAACTGAATTTGTGACTTTATTTCCTTTTAATTAATTCCAGAAGTAGAGAGCTACACGTGGCCAATGGCGAGGGCATCAGACAGCTCATTCTAGGGCTTGTGCTGTGTGGTGGGTCTCCCTGGTGCTCCAGCTTCCAGAACAGCCCTATCTCATGACAACTGTCTCTTCCCCATCACATCTCAAAAAACAAAACGTCAGTCCAAGTGCTCACGTTATTGTCTTTTATTCCAGCATCTCCCAAAGCTCCAATATGTACAGATTTCATTTATACACATAATATACACCATATATACGTATTTATAGACATTCCCACGCCAGCCCACACTCTCAGACTCTCACGCGCACACGGCCTTCCCGGGGAGGCGCGTGGCCGCCTCTGAGCCCTGCTCGGCCGCACGAGAGGCCCTGGGCTTGCCAGGCAGTTGTGAGGTTTTGTGTTTTTGTTTTGTTTTGTTTTTTTTGCTTTTAAAAAGAAGGCCATTTCCTCCAGAGGTATCCTCTCCCCAAACCCAGACTCCTCCCCCAAAACACTCTGAAATTTTTTTTTAAAAAAAGGAAGAAGTTCTCCTCTGCTCTGCTCCTCTCCTCTGCTCTGTCCTGAAGGGTCAGTGTCCAGGGTCATGGTTCCCCTGGACACAGCTCCCCGCTCCCCGCCCTGGGGACCCGCGCTAGACCACTTGCCTATGGGAATAAATCCACCTCCTCACAGCCCACCTTGGCTCAGGCTGTCCCCTCCTGGAGCCCTTGCCCTTTCTCTCAGCACCCTTGACGTCCCCCTGGGGACGAGCCAGGCCCATCCTCGCGGTCCCTGGAAGGCGAGTCTACCCGGTGCTCCCGGGGGGGCGGGGAACCCCGGCTGGCGGGAGCGGCCCCCAGCAGGCAGAGAGCCCGCCCGGGCGGGGGCTATAGCGTCAAGGGCACCTGCCAGATGAGGAGCGCGCTGTCCGTGTCCCCGCACGGGGCCGGCCGCCCGCTGCCCCCCGGGGCGCTGCCGAAGTGGCGGTAGCCCAGCCCCCCAGAGATGATGGCCACGGAGCAGATCTCCTTGCGGTGGGCGTCGCGGGCGCAGGGCCGGCTGCGCACCCAGACGTCGGGGTCGTCGGCCATCTCGTAGATGGAGCCGTCCTCCTCGCTGTGCTCCAGGGCCGAGCCGTCGGCGGGCGCCGGCTCCCGCACGGACAGCAGCGGGCCGGGCAGGTGCGCGGTGGAGCGCAGCCGGTATTGTAGGAGGATGCCCTTCTTGCGGGGCAGCTCTCGGCCCACGTGGCTCGCGGGCACGGGTGTGGGCTCGGGCGCCGGCCCGTCCACCTCGTCGCCCTCGGCCTGCGGCCCCTCGGCCTCCTCCTGGTCGCTGCGCAGGATGTCGGGGGCCAAGATGCTGGTAGCCACGGCCAGGAAGGCCACAGGCCCGCAGTGACCATTGAGCGAGACCATGCCTTTCCCTGCAAGAAAGGGGCAGGGAGAAGGGGCCCGGAGGCCCAGGGCTTTAGGGGAGGCACCCACACCTCTATCTTGGAGAACTTTCTGGGTGCTGGTTATTGTTTCGGGAACTGCAATCTATGTTGGAAGCTTCCAGAAGGCTTTGGGTCTGGGGGAGGGCTCTTCCACACTCTGGGGCCATTTTCTGTGGAGGAGTGGGACAGGGAACAGGAGTGACCTTATAAACCTGTTGGGGGGGACCCTTGGGGGACTGTCAGTGTGAAAGCACCTGCAGCCCCCGCCTGAGCCAGCCGCAGTCTTCCTGCCTCTGCTCGAGCCATTGGCCTTGCCCGGAGAGCCTTCCCCAGCCACCTGATGCTACACCCCGTCCCATAAGCCCAGTTCGGGCTCCTCCACAGCACATCCTTCTTGACTCCACCCACAGACTGCCCAGCACCCCGGTCTCTGGGCCCCGAGGTCCCGGAACACCTGCCATCACAGCACCTGCCCCCTCCCCCGACCTCAGCCGCCTCCGCCAGACCATCAGCACTGGGGGGCGCGGTCTCTGCCCGATGCATCCCTACAAACCAAGGACCAACACCACAGGGAACAAAATGACCTATGTGATAAAAACAGGAGACTTTGGGATTTAGGAACGGGGGGCTCCCGTTCCAGTTGGGCTCGTCCACCTTCAGGGCTTCCCCCCAACCCCACCCACCCCGGCCCCCCACTTGCTCATCACTCTTAGGGCAGAAGCAGAGAGGGGCCCAGGGCTCTGGGTCCTCCCTGACTCCGCCCTTGATCTCCTAGCCCTAGCACCCCCCATCAGGGCAGACCTCCCGCTACTCCATAGGAACACATTTGCATATGGACCCCAACCCCAGGAGCCCTCGGTTATGTCAGTCTTTGGAACCTGGACATTTTGAAGCTGCTGTGGGGAGGGGACAGGGGGGGCCCAGCCAATAGTCAGGGGCCTCCACCAATCCTGAAGCCACTTGACCAACACACACTATTGTGCCCATTGGCCAGATTAGGAAACTGAGACCCAGAAAGCAGCTGGGAGACCTTGGGGCGGGATGACGTAACTCCAGTGTGCCACAGTGCCACCTGTGATCTCAGGGGCATTGGAGATAACGCCCACGTCAGAAGAGAGCGTGAACCTCTGGGCACAGGCTCACCCTCCCCGGCCATCTGCAGCTGACTCCCAGGCCCCGCCAAGACCGGTTTCCGGAGCCTCACCTGTGATCTTGGGGATGCCTTCCAGCCGAGGCACAGGCAATAGGACAATGACACCCTGGTCGGTGCCCACCCAGAGCAGACCCTGGCAGATCAGGAGGCTGGTGACACACAGGTGCTTCTGGCCTGCGGAGAGAGAAGCCAGCATGAGCAGCACTCCCTCCTGCGGGGGCGGCAGGGGCTTCTGGGGGCTTCAAGGTGAGGAGGGGGCGTGCTCCGGCTCCTCCGGGGAGACAAGCGGGAAGCTGGACGGGGCTGTGGTGAGGACGTGGGGTTGGGAGTCTGACCTGGCTGGGGTCGGGCCCCTGCATCCCGAGCCTCAGTTTCCACCTGGGTACAGTGCGGCTGCGTGAGGACGGGAGGGGGTAACGCCACACAGCACAGTGCTGGCCCCTGGGGGCCCTCCGTGGGGGGTGCGGGTTTGAGGGTGAAGCAGATGCTGGTGCACGTGGAGGCACGGGGCGGGGGCCGGTGCAGATACAAGAAGCGGGGGGCGGGGGGCTGGCAGTCTGTTGCGGCCCCTCGGTTTCCGGCACAGGCTTGCCCACGTGGGTCCTTCCCCCGGGTGAAGGCCGAGTGCACCCAGCAGCCCCCCGGCCCGCCAGTGACGCGGACGACTCCGTGCCAGGAACGGGCATGCTGCTGATGTCAGTCCACATTAGTTCTTGTCCGGCTGTCCCCCTGCTGCTGTCTCTTCCTTTTAGCGAGACTGGCGGTGGCAGGGAGAGCGCTGGGGTCCCCCCGGCTCTTTACAGGGGGGATGCGCGGTGTGGGTTCCAGGGCCCGGTGCTGGCCTCAAACCCGGGCCCTGCCACGTCCCAGCTACACGACCCAGGCCAGGCCCTAAGCCTCTCTGTGCCATTTCCTCACCAGCCAAAGGGGATGATGATGCTCTTCCACAGCCTCGTCCCGAGGATTAAATGAGTCAAGGAATGAACGTAAATCCCTGAGCCCAGTGCCCGGCCCACGGCACACACAGAGAGCGCCATCGACCACCTACTGCTGTTAACAACCCCGGGCAACGGGAAGGGGCATGAGGCAGGGCCTGCGCGCAGACTCCTGCCTCTCTAAAGGGCCGGATCCTTCTGCCCCACTGCAGGGGCTCACACTTCCCTAAAAGGAAGTTCACGTGCATGCCACGGGGTGTGTGAAATGCTGCTTGGAGCCCTGGCTGTCGACCTGGGCGTGCATCCGCACCCCCGGCCGGGCCCGCACCCCCAGAGGTGAGCCCCCAAACTGCATTTCTGGCAAGCACGCCGGTGACACGGCTGCTGCTGGCCTGGGGACTGCGCTTAGAGAAACGCTGCTTTGGAGCGTCTAAAGCACACATACACCTGCTCTGGTCTGACGGAAGCCTCGCGGCGGCTGAGAGGGACACAAGACACCAGTATTGTGCCCGTTTTCAAGGGGAGGAAACTAAGGTCCAAAGAGGTCACCCAGCTGGTGGGCGCAGGCTGGGAGCCGGGCTCCGGTGTGCTGATTACCGTCTACACTGCAGCCACCTCTCTGCTCTTGAGCAAATGACTGCAGTTCCAAACAGGTAGGGGTGTGGGCTTCCTCCGAGCAGAGGGGGTCGCTCCCCAGGGTTACCATGCTGGGGTTCAGGCAGCACTGTCTGACAGCGTACTCTACCATCACCGACCCACTCGCCCGGCACCCCGGAACATCCCAGGCGCCCACTGGGCGCGGGACTCTGCGCTCAGTGCTGGAGGCACGGTGGGAGCCGCACACACAGTTCTGCTCTCGGGGAGCAAACCCTCTAGGACTTTCCATGATGATGGAAATTCTACCTATCACGTTGTTCGATTCTGCGCCATCAGCCACATGTGGTTGGTGAGCACGGAAAATGTGGCTGGTGGGATGGAGGCACCGAACGTTTTATTTTATTCGGTTTTCGTTGTTAATAGTGGCTACCGATTAGCGACGTTTGGAGAGGGGAAAGAGGAAGGGAAACAAAACGAGGAACATAAGTACCAGGCAGAGGATTCAAATGGGGGATGGGGCAAGGAGTGGGCAGGAGGATTTCCAAGTTTCCTGCCCCACTCTGCTTTCTGGAAGGATGGGGAAGGAGGTGTGGGGATGTGAGGTCTGGAGGACAAGGATAAGGCAGCCACGCCAAGTCCCAAGCTAAGGACTGGGACACAGCACATGCAAAGGCCCTGTGGCAAGGATGAGTGGGTGGCAGGAGCAGACTACAGCTAGCCCAGCTCGGGGATAGGGGCAAACTCAAGACAGCTGGAGAGCAGGTGGGCCAGGGTAAGGACCAGACTGTTCACTCTGAGCAAGGTGAGAAGCTACTGGAAGGTCTGAGTAGAGGAGCAGCTGACTTGGTCTGAAGGAGCGGTTTAGCCGCAGAGTGGTAGAGGACAGGAGGGAGGGAGCAAGCAGACCAGCCAGGCAGAGACGGTGGTGGCGAGACCCACGGTGGCCTGGAAGATGATGAGAAGCCCGGGCGTTCGAGATCCGCTTTGAAGCAGATGGACAGACCCATTGACAGACTCGAGTGGGTAGGGAGAGCGGACAGGAATGAAGGACACCTCCGGGCAGCTGGGTGCACGGCAGTGCCTCGGACTCAGATGGGGGAGCAGCCTGGGGTGGAAGGCCACACTGTCTCCTGGATGTGCAGCTCGAGGTGCACGTGCAACTGTCTGCAGGCAGAGGGACTGACGCACCTGGCCACAGGATACAAACTCAGAGTCCTCTTTGCGGTCCTGATTCAGTGTGGGGATGCAAACCCCGCAAGGAAAGCCAGTTCGTCTCTGGACAACAAGGGCGATTGCACAAATGGGTCTGGGTGTCTGTGGAGCTGGGACTCCCCCACGCCTGGGTCGGTTCAGAAGGTGTAGCCGCCAAGCCAGCAGGGCAGGCTCGGGGCCAAGCGAGGGTGCTCCCCGCCCTCCTGGAGTGGGCGCAGGCTGCCACTCCCCCTCCTCACCAGCTGGCTCCCGCTTGGCCCGGGTCAGGGTCTCTGTGGCCCCACCTCTCCCTTACTGCTTGCTTCCCAGATGGAAGCCTCGTGTGTGGGTGAGGGCAGCCGCTTACCTGCGCACTCCTACTCGATCCCCCGGCTCCCAGGCCAGCACCCTGGCTCACGAGAGTGTCTGCCGGTGCATGAGGGAATGAGTGCCAGGACAAGCGAACACAAGCAGAAAAGCGAAAAAGGACACGGGTGTTGACGTCACGTACTAGAGGTGCGAACTGACAAGCCGCTTTCTATCTCTCATCTCCCAGGGAGGATTATAAACCGACCTCGCTTTATTTTATGATTATTAGAATTATACTTGTGTGTGTAATACGGACTCACAGTGGGCCCAGCTCTGAGCCCAGCGAGTACGATCAACGAAAGGAGGCCGTTGGGACAACGTCTGTGATTATGAAAAGGACCTGGACTCATGGCTGAAGATCGACTCCATCAGAGCCATAAACCCACAAAAATAATTAAGCCAAAAGAGTGAACAAGGGCACATTTTTCATCCCGCTGCCTCACCTCCTTTTCCAGGGCCCCTGGGGCCATGAGCCCCGGGAGAGACCATCCCCCGATGCCCCCGCATCTTCCCGGCCCCACCGGACAACCGAGACCCAGCCGATGTGAGGGAGGCAGCAGGTGCCAGAATTGAGAAATGACTTCATCTGCAGACCTCATTCTGAAGCCCTTCCTCCTCCCCGTCTGCAAGACACCTCACAAACAGTCCGAAAGAAAAAAAAATTCTAATGGTGGATAAATATTTTATCACAGGGACTTAATGCAGCCGTGTTCAACTCACCCAAGCCATCTATCTGTAGATATACAACTTTAAAAGGCTCTGGCTCTCAGAGAACATTTTATTAATGACCTGTCTAGTTAAGAGGAGGGGGGAGTTTAGGTTCAAAAAAGCATTAATCCCAGTCGGGTACATGAGTGGAGGAAAGGGGTTGGGGGAAGGAAGCGTGATAAATTTTTAACATGCCCTTAAAAAAATCCACACTTAGAAGAGGAACAAATTTATTACTAATTATGCAATTATTTCATTTGGTGGTGTGGGGGAAGAAAAAATACTTAAAAGCCTTTTAAAAATATCTCTAATAAAGAACTGAAGAATCCTGCTCTGCTGACCTTCCGCCGGGGCACAATGTGACGTAGGCGGAAGCCCCCCCCCCCCCCCGGCCGCGACAGCTCTGGTCCCGCTCCCCTCAGGCTTCGGGGGTCCTGGCCGGGCAGGTGGGGCTGACCAGGAACTGCCAGGCTTGGAGACGGGGGCCCAGGGCAGTAACTTCTGGGGACCTTCGGGGAGGCCCTGCCCCCCAGAACCTCAGCCTCCGCCCCCACTGGGCCAGCCCTGGGGCTGGTGAGCGAGACGTGGCTTCTCTGCTGGACGTAGCAGGTGCAGCTGGAAGGACATGGGCGGGACAGTGGGGCTGAGCAGCGAGGCCCCCAGATGTGTGGCCCACGGAGCCGGTGCGGTAAGGGGCAGGGATGGCCACGAGGATGAGGCCCAACCTCCCCGGGAGGCGGGGACTGGGGGTCCCGGGGCCCCCCACTCGCTGCCTGTCACGGGGCTGGAGGGCGCAGAGCCAGCCCAACTCCAGCTCTGGTCTATCCTGCTCCCACTCGGATCTCGGCCCCTCCCTGTATAGATGGGGAAACTGAGGCCTGGGACTGGGGATGCTGTACAGTGAGCCTGTGAGAGGGTGCGATTCGGGTCCTGGCTCTGGCCTCCCCGGCAGCGCGACCTCCGGTCATGTCCCCTCCGGGGTCTCCGTTGACCTGGCTCTGACATATTCATAAGGACAGGGCCTGCCCTTCCTCCCTTAAAGGGGAACGGCCAAGGACAAGCAAGCCGGTGGGCGAGCAGATGCATTTTAAGGTGACATAAAGCCGCAGCTGGGCGGAGGGGCTGCAATGTCACCTGCAGAGGGCTCTGCCTCTGACCTCTGACTGCATAACAAGGGGCTCCCTTCTCCCCCTCCCCTGCCCCACAGAGGAGGCCAAGGAGATTTAAAAGGCCTACTTTTTTAGTTGTTCTGCTAGCCTGAAATAATTTAGCTTTCAGTGTAAGTGTGGAAATATTTCTGTGATATAAAGAAATTTTTATCATATTTAAAATGGATTTACCTTGTATAATGGCTAAATACTGAGAAATACAATGAAACTGAAGGAAGAGGGAGGGAGGGGAAGGGAGGGAAGGAAGGAGGGAGGGAGGAAGAAGGGAGGAAGGAAGGAAGGAGGAAGGAAGAAGGGAGGGAGGAAGGAGGGAAGGAAGGGAGGGAGGGAGGGAGGGAGGGAGGGAGGAAGGAAGGAAGGAAGGAGGAAGGAAGGAAGAAGGGAGGAAGGAAGGAAGGAGGAAGGAAGAAGGGAGGGAGGAAGGAGGGAGGAAGGAGGGAAGGAAGGGAGGGAGGGAGGGAGGAAGGAAGGAAGAAGGGAGGGAGGAAGGAGGGAGGAAGGAGGGAAGGAAGGGAGGGAGGGAGGGAGGGAGGAAGGAAGGAAGGAAGAAGGGAGGGAGGAAGGAGGGAAGGAAGGGAGGGAGGGAGGGAGGGAGGAAGGAAGGAAGGAAGAAGGGAGGGAGGAAGGAGGGAGGAAGGAGGGAAGGAAGGGAGGGAGGGAGGGAGGGAGGAAGGAAGGAAGGAAGAAGGGAGGGAGGAAGGAGGGAGGAAGGAGGAAAGGAAGGGAGGGAGGGAGGGAGGAAGGAAGGAAGGAAGGAAGGAAGGAAGGAGGAAGGAAGGAAGAAGGGAGGAAGGAAGGAAGGAGGGAGGGAGGAAGGAGGGAAGGAAGGGAGGGAGGGAGGGAGGAAGGAAGGAAGGAGGAAGGAAGAAGGGAGGGAGGAAGGAGGGAAGGAGGAAGGAAGAAGGGAGGGAGGAAGGAGGGAAGGAAGGGAGGGAGGGAGGAAGGGAGGGAGGAAGGAGGGAGGAAGGAGGGAAGGGAGGGAGGGAGGAAGGAAGGAGGAAGGAAGGAAGAAGGGAGGAAGGAAGGAAGGAGGAAGGAAGAAGGGAGGGAGGAAGGAGGGAAGGAAGGGAGGGAGGAAGGAAGAAGGGAGGGAGGGAGGGAGGAAGAAAAGAGAAGGACGAGAGCCATAACCCAGGCCCGCACAGCACATCCCAGAAAGCTCATTTATTCTCCTCACTCACGTCCCACGCTCCAAGCCTGGGCAAGGCACCTTCCCATGCCTAGAGGCATTTCTCTGAGCCAGGAACCACCTCTGCTCCCACAGAGGGACCACAGGCCCTAGGAGGCAGCGAGAGCTGCCCGAGCCCCACGGTGGCCGAGCCAGGACTCGGGCCACCTCTGAAACCATCTCTCCCCTGTTCCCCATAGTGGGACTCTCAGGGGACTCCCGGCCCTGCCTCAGGCCCAATGCAGGACCAGAGACAAGCCACGTTTTCCTGCTGAGCAAACCTCAGCTTCCGCACGTGTACGATGGGGACAAACCCCACTCCGTGGGTTACCGTGGAGTGAGGCCCTGTATCTAAAAGCCCTCGGAACCCAGCTCAGTGCAGGGCTGGGGCAGGGTGCGTGGCAGGCGGCTGTTACACACTGTCCCTGCCACCGCTGATCTTGGGCTTAGTGACCACCACCCCCTATCACCACCAGTCCAGACCCGGTGACCGCTACTGTGACTGGCAGGAAGAAGCAGGGGCCAGGGTGATCTCTGGGTCCCCTAGCTGGGGTTAGGGACCAGGCCTCTGGGGTAAGACAGAGGCCCCCACAGCCCCTTAGGTTCTGGCTAATGTGCCTGCCCTTGGCCCGGCCTCATAGGACAGGGAGATCAGTCCCCCAGCTCAGCACGTGGCCACTCTGGCCTCCACATGGCCCATCTGCTGAGTCCTTGTAACGATTAGCTCCCCACCTGCCAGGCCGGCCCCGTGTCCCTGGCCCCAGGGCCCCTCGGCTCTCCCAGCTGCTGAACCCGGCCCAGCTTGGACAGGATGGAGCCTGCGCATCCTCGCAGACAGTCTGTTTGTCAGGTGGAAGCTGGGCCAAGCTCTAAAGCCAGCTGGGGGTGGGAACGGGCCCTGAGAAGGCGTCTGCCCTGGCTCCTGCCAGCAGAGCCTGCGGGGTGTGGGCAGCATCTCGGGCGGCAGGTGGGAAGGGGGTTGCCACGGAGGCCTCGGGCAGATGCGGGGAGAAGCAGAGTGTTAGGGGAGCTCCAACCTTCCTCCTCTCTGCTGAGTATCACCAACAGCTCAGCGGGAGGAAGCAGGGCCCCAAGGGGATGATGTCCTAGCCCTTCACTCTCCCCCTGCCTCCAAACCCCAACCAGCAAACCAAGACAGTTGCCTTTCTTAGAAAAACCTCTAAAGAAAGAGACCTCTGGTCAGCCTTCTCTCTTTCCCCTCGCCTCACATTCTGTACGTGGCGTGAGGCAGAATCGGGATTCTGGTCACCCTGAGCAGTGGCAGGTGCGGATGGGCCTGGGTTCCCACCCAGTATGACTGTTTAGCAGCTGCCCGACTTGGGAGAGTCTGTTGAGCCTGGAGCCTCACTTCCCGCGAGAAGTGAGAGGGAAGAGTGATGACAGCAAGAGAGGTTTGGGAATGACAGCCCTGAGTTCGAATCCCGGCCCTGCTGCCTCCGCTCTTGGAGGCCAGTTTTCAAAGCCGGCCAAACACTGCTACGAGGGCTAACAACGTGGGCTGGCCCGGACGCACCTCTGCCCGGCCGTGGAAGGTGCTCCACGAAGGTCAGCTCCTCCCCTGCACAGGCCCAGGACGGCAGGGCACGATGCCCAGCAGCAGACTCACCCGGCAGGAGGAAGGTGGTCCTGGTGGCAATGTTGATCTCCTGCAGGTGCTCCAGCGTCTCGGTGTGGAAGAGGCGGATGGAGGAGCCGGAGGAGAAGGCCATCCAGACGCCGCTGCCGGCCTTCACCATGTGCGTCACGCTCACGGTCTCGTCCTGGTGCGCCTCGAAGCTTTGCTGTGGCACAGACAGCAGGGTGTCGGTGCTGGGCTGGGCCCTCCGGCTGAGCCTCAGGGGGCCAAGCTAATCTAGCCTCGGCCTGAACCAGACTCAGGGCCAGAAGCGAACCTCAGGAGCCCGGCAGTGGTGTGCCGATGATAAATGTTTAACAACGGGTAGGGAATGCCGGTTTGTCATGTCGGCCGATCCCCGTGGTATAAAAACTTCTAATGTGGCCATCACAAGCTTCCCACATGACACAAGGAGCTAGGAAAATGGTAACGCACACAGTCAGCTCTCAGGAGTTGACACAAGGGAAAGTCAGGGCCAAAGTCAATGCAAGAGGAGGTGGCAGCCTATGTATGTTATCGAGAGTTACAAATGCAACACAACAACGATCAGGGAAGGGAGGTGGGTAGTGTGAGTCAAATCCTAACCTTTTACAGCAGGGATGCAAAACATAATGTTCAAAATTTGATAAACCAAGAAACAGTAGGGAGTTGGGTTCAAGATGGTGGATCCTGAACTCACCTCCTCCCACAGACACGACAATCTACAACTACTCATGGAATAATTCCCCCTGAAAGGGACCTGAACGAACAGAGCCTCCACAACAAATGATAAAAGGACACCATTGAGACAGAGATGAGAGGCAGAGACACAGACTCCCCAGGGAGAAAGCCCCGCCATGGCACATCACAATCGGGAAGGATAACAAAGGTACAGAACTCCCCTGAGGAATGAGGAATTCGAGCTCCACCTCAGGCCTCCCAACCCTTAGATCTTGCCCAGGAGAGATGAGCCCCCAAAACACCAGGTTTTGAAAATCAATGGGGATTACATTCAGGAAAACTAGAAAACTGAAGGGAACAGAAAACTCACTCTTAAGGGGCTTGCACACACTCACTCAACCTGGAAACCAGTCAAAAACACCAATGTGAAAAAAAGCATACATCTCTGATAAAGAAGATCCATTTACTAACAACCTTAAAGGGTCTGTCAGAATGGCAGAAAACATCAGGGGCTCTCCCCATGGACTGAGGTTGGAGCCACTGGTAGGACAATCTCAGTCTACCTTCCTAACACTGGTACTGGTGGGCACCATTTTGGATTCTCCCTGTAACCTGATAGTGCCAGTGAGTGTATTCCACTGAGAGTCTTGTCCACCAATGTACCCCAGCAGCCGTGGACATGCCCCCAGCCAGGCCAGGAGCCAGTGCGCCACAGCCACAGCCCCACCACAACAGGAGGGCACACACAGCCCACAAGGGGGACACCCCTTGAGCATATGGCTCTGGTGACCAAAGAGACTGCACTTCTGGGCCCCACAGGTCATCCCCTATATAAAGCCACTCATTTAAGACTGGGAGAGGTTGGTGACTCACCTAACACATAGAAACAAACACAGAGTAGGGCAAAATGAAGAGACAGAGGAATATGTTCCAAATTAAAAAACAAGACAAAACCTTAAAAAAAGAATTAAATGAAACAGAGATAAGCAAACTACCTGATAAAGAGTTCAAAGTGATGGTCATAAAGATGCTCCCCAAATTTGGGAGAAGAATGGATGAACACAGTATGAACATCAACAAAGAG
The DNA here is from genome assembly GCF_964656455.1 of Halichoerus grypus. Classification (NCBI taxonomy): domain Eukaryota; kingdom Metazoa; phylum Chordata; class Mammalia; order Carnivora; family Phocidae; genus Halichoerus; species Halichoerus grypus. The sequence goes on from NC_135716.1 coordinate 174,975,519, forward strand.
ATAGAAAATATAGGAAAATACCAAACGGAAGTTATAACTGAACTGAAAAATACACTAAAGGGGTCCAATGGCAGACTGGATGAAGTAGAACAAATCAGTGGGCTGGAAAATAAAGCAATGAAAAACACCCACACAGTGCAGCAAAATGAAAAAAGAATTAAGAAAAGTGAAGACATCTGAAGAGACTTTTGGAACAACATCGAGTGAAATGACATTTGTGTTATAGGGATCCCAGAAGGAGAAGAGAGAGAGAAAGGGCCAGAAAAGAAATAATGACTGAAAACATCCCTAATCTGGGGAAGGAATCAGACATCTGGGTCCACAACACCCAGAGTTCTAAGCAAGATGAACCCAAAGAAATCCACACCAAGACATGTTGTAATTAAGATGGTAAAAGTTAAGGATAAAGAGAGAATCCAAAAAGGAGCAAGAGAAAAACTTGTTATGTACAAGGGAAACCCCACAAAGCTATCAGCAGATTTCTCAGCAGAAACTTTCCAGGCCAAAAAGGAGCAGCATGACACATTTAAAGTGCTGAGAGGAAAAATCTTCCAACCAAGGTTATCATTCAGAACTGAAGGAGAGATTAAGAGCTTTCCAGATAAGCAAAAGCTAAAGGAGTTCATCACCACCAAACCAGCCCTACCAGAAATGTGAAAGGGCCTCCTTTAAGCTTAAAAGAAATGGCACTAATTACTAGTACAAAAACATACGAAAGTAAAAATCTCACTGGAAAAAGTAAATGTATAGCAAAGATAGTGAATCAATCCTTACAAAGCAACTGTAAAGATGAAAAGACATAACTGGTAAAATTAACTAAAATCACAATAATTAGTTAAGGGATGCACAAAATTAAAAAATGCACAACGTGTCATCAAAAATATAAAACATCAGGGGTGAGAAGTAAAAAGGTAAAGCTTTAGAACGTATTTAAAATTACATTGCTATCAACTTAAAACAGACCGCTATTGTCATAGGAGATTTTACGTGAACCTCAAGGTAACCACAAGGAAATACACAAAAGAAAATGAGAAAGGGATCTAAACCTAACAGGAGAAAGCCATCAAACCACAAGGGAAGAGAGCAAGAGAAGAAAGGAACAGAGAGCAACTACAAAAACAGCAGAACGCAATTAACAAAATGGCAACAAGTATACCCTCATCGACAATTACTTTACATGTAAATGGACTAAATGCTCCAATCAAAAGCCACAGAGTGGCTACATGGATAAACAGCAAGACCCATCTATACACTGCCTACGAAAAACTAATGTCGAAGTAAGGACACCCACAGGCTGAAAGCGAAGGGAAAGAAAAAGATATTCCATGCAAATGGAAATGAAAAGAAAGCTGGTGTGGCGATACTTACACAAAATAGACTTGCAGACAAAGACTGTAATAGAAGGCAAACAGGAGCACTACACAATGATAAAGAGATTAATCCAGAAGATATAACTTTTACTAATACATGTGCATCCAACAGGGAGCACGAAAATATATAAAACATATCTTAACACACCTAAAGGGAGAAACTGACAGCAATGCAATACTAGTAGAAGACTTTAATACCCCACTTTCATCAATGGATAGATCATCCAGACAACAACAAAGCATAAGGAAACATCGGCCTTAAATGACACATTAGACCAGATGGACTCAACAGATATTTATAGAACATTCCACCCAAAAGCGGCAGAAAACACATTCTTCTCAAGGACACATGGAACATTCTCCAGGATAGATCACATGCTGGGCACAAAAGAAGTCTCTACAAATTTGAGAAAACCGACATTTTATCAAGCATCTTTTCCAACCACAATGGTATGAAACCACAAATTAATTACAAGAAGAAAATGAGAAAAACCACCAAAATAGGAAGATTAAAAAACATGCTATGGAAAAACCAATGGGTCGAAAAAGAAATCAAAGAAGAAATACAAAACAATACCTAGAGATAAATGAAAACAAAAATACAACACATCGAAATCTGGGTGGGGGGGGCAGTAGAGGTGGTTCTAAGAGGGAAGTCTGTAGCGATGCAGGCTGATCTCAAGAAACAGGAAAAATCTCAAACAAACAATATAACTTTACACCTAAAGGAACTAGGGGGAGAAAAAGAAACAAACAAACCTCAAAATTAGTAGATGGAAGAAAATATTAGATTGGAACAGAAATAAGTGAAATGGGGACTAAAAAGACAATATACAAGATCAATGAGACTAAGAGCCGGTTCTTTGAAAAAGTAAACCAAATTGACAAAGCCTTAGCCAGACTAACCAAGAGAAAAAGAGAGAGGACTCAAATAAATAAAATCAGAAATGAGAGGGGAGATGTGGGGCTCATACCACAGAAACACGAAGGATCATCAGGGTCTTCTATGAACAACGATATGCCAACACCCTGAACAACCCGGAAAAAAAAACAGGTTTCCTATCCTAGAAAAAAAAAATGGATAAATTCCTAGAAACATATAAATTTCCAAGATTGAATACTGAAGAAAGAGAAATTCTGAACAGAATGATTACTAGAGCAAGGAGATTTTAACAGCAATCAGAAACCTCCCAACAAACAAAAGGCCAGAACAAGGCGGCTTCACTGGTGAATTCTACCAACACTCAAAGAAGATTTAATACCTGCCTTTCTCAAACTCTTCCCAAAAATTGAAGGGAGTAGAAGTTTTCAAACATATTTTATAAAGCCAGCGTCACCCCTGACACCCAAACCAGCCCTGATACCAATTACAGGCCAGTAACATAGATGCAAAAATCCTCAACAAAATATCGGCAAACTGAACCCAACAATATATTGACCATGACCAAGTGGGATTTACTCCAGGAATACAAGGATGTTCGACATCTGCCAATCAATGTGATAAAGCACATTAACAAAATGAAAGACAAAAATCATATGATCATTTCAATAGATGCAGAAAAAGCATTTGACAAAATTCAATATCCATTTGTGATGTTGAAAAACTCTCAAAACAAAGTGGGTATAGAGGGAATGTACCTCAACATAATAAAGGCTGTATGTATGACAATCCTACAGTGAATATCATCCTCAACAGTAAAAAGCTAAAAGCTTTTCCTGTAAGAACAGGAACAAGACAAGGACGCCCACTCTCGCCACTTTTATTCAACATAGTATTGGAAGTCCTAGTCACAACAATTAGGCAACAAAAGAAATAAAAGACATCCAAATCAGAAAGGAAGAAGTAAAACTGTCGCTATTTGCAGAGGATATGATACTATATAGAGAAAACCTTAAAGAATACACCAGAAAACCACTACACCTAATAAATGAATTCAGTAAAGTTGCAAGATACAAAATCAATATACAGACATTTGTGGCATTTCTGTGCACTAATAACGATTCATCAGAGAGAGAAAACAAGAAAATGAACCCATTTACAATTGTATCAAAAAGAATAAAACACCTAGGAATAAATTTAACCAAGGAAGTGAAAGACTTGTACACTGAAAACTATAAGACATTGATTAAAGAAATTGAAGAAGGCATGAATAGATGGAAAGACAGTTCATGCTCATGGAACTAATTGGAAGAATATTTTTAAAATGTCCATCTTGGGCGCCTGGGTGGCTCAGTCGGTTAAGCGTCTGCCTTCGGCTCAGGTCATGATCCCAGGGTCCTGGGATCGAGCCCCGGTCAGGCTCCCTCCTCAGCATGGAGCCTGCTTCGTCCTCTCCTCCCCACTCGTGCTCTCGCTCACTATCTCTCTCACTATCTCTGTCTCTCTCTCTCTCTCAAAATAAATAAATAAATAAAAATCTTAAAAAAAAAAAATGTCCCTCCTACCCAAAGCAGTCTACAGATTTAATGCAATCCCTATCAAAGTTCCAACGCACATTTCACAGGACTACAACAAATAATTCTAAAATTTGTACAGAACCACAAAAGATCGCAAATAGTTAAAGCAATCTTGAAACAGAAACAAAGCTGGAGGTATCATGCTCCCTGATTTCAAACTAGACTATAAAACTATAGTAATCAAGACAGTACAGTATTGGTACAAAAAGAAACACACAGGTCAACAGAACAGAACTGAGAGCCCAGAAAGAAACCTGCACACATATGGACGATGAATCTATGCCAAAGGAGCCAAGAACACACAATGGAGAAAGGACCATCTCTTCAATCAATGGTGCTGGGAAAACTAGACAGCCGTAAGCAAAAGAAAGAAACTGGACCCCTATTTTACACCAGACACAAAAATGAACTCAAAATGGATTAAAGACTTGAATGTAAGACCTGAAACCATCAAATTCCCAGAAGAAAACAGAGCTGGTAAGCTCCCTGGCATGGGTCTTAGTGACATCTTTGTGGATCTGACTCCAAAGGAAAGGGAAACAAAAGTAAAAATAAACAAGGGGGACTAACTAACAAGCTTCTGCACAGCAAAGGAACCCATCATCAAAACAAAAAGGCAACCTGCTAAACAGAAGAGGGGGTTAGTATCCAAAATACATAAAGAACTCATACAACTCAACAATAACAACAACAAAAACCCCAAACAACACAATTTAAAAATGGGCAGAGGATCTGAATAGACGTGTCTCCAAAGACCTCCAGATGGCCAACAGACACATGAGAAGATGCTCAACATCGCCAGTTATCAGGGAAATGCAAATCAAAACCACAGTAAGCTATCACCTCACACCTATTAGAATGGCTAAAATCAAAAACACAAGAAGTAACCAGTGTTGGCGAGGATGTAGAGACAAGAGAACCCTCGTGCACCCTTGGTGGGAATCACACAGGTACAGCCACTGTGGAAACTGGTATGGAGGTTCCTCAAAAAATTAAGAACAGAACTACCCTGTGACCCAGCCATTCCACTTCAGGGTATTTTTTCAAAGAATACAACAGCGCTAATTCAAACAGATACATGCACCCCTATGCTCACTAAAGTAGCGTTTACGATAGCCAAGATACGGTAACAACCTAAGTTGTCCATCGGTAGATGGATGGATAAAGAAGATGTGGTGTATTGATAGCATGGAATGTTACTCAGCCATAAAAAGAATGACACACACCATCTGTGACATGGATGGACCTAGAAGGAATTTTGCTAAGTGAAATAAGTCAGAGAAAGACAAATACTGCAGTATTTCACTCTTATGTAGAATCTAAAAAACAAAACAAAATAAGCAAACAAACAAAATAAAACAAAAACAAACTCACAGATGCAGAGAACAGACTAATGCTTACCAGAGGGGAAGCAGGTTTGGGGGCACGGGTGGAAGGGGTGAGGGGTCAGCTGTATGGTGACGGATGGTAACCAGACTTGGTAACGTATACAGATGTCAAATTGTAAAGCTGTACACTGCAAACTTACAGAATAAAAACAATTACGGGATGTCAGGCACTTATTATGTGGAAGGCCTCTCACTTTGACTTTGGGCTTGAATTTTTAAAAAAAGGAAAAAGAGGGCGCCTGGGTGGCTCAGTTGGTTAAGCAACTGCCTTCGGCTCAGGTCATGATCCTGGAGTCCCGGGATCGAGTCCCACATCGGGCTCCCTGCTCAGCAGGGAGTCTGCTTCTCCCTCTGACCCTCCTCCCTCTCACTCCCTCTCATGCTCTCTGTCTCTCATTCTCTCTCTTGCAAATAAATAAAATCTTAAAAAAAAAAAAAAAAAAAATTTAAAAAAAAAAGGAAAAAGAAAGAGCAGAGCAGACAGATGGGAGTCAGAGGAGAATTCCTGGAGATTAGGAACAAACAGGTGCATTCTGTACCAGGGAGCAGGGCTGGGGTGGGGGAGTGTGAAGGCCCTGCAGGAATGAGCACCGCGTGTGTGAGAAACAGAAAGGTGTCAGAGTGGGGCCCGTGGTTAGACGGAGGGGGAGAGCGCCCCAGGATGCTGCCGTCCACGTCCACGGGGAAGGCTGACGGCAGTTAAGTGCCCGAGGGGCTAGGCTGGGAAGTGACACGATCAGGTTTGCCTCTGAAGGACGTTCGCTTCGACAGCCACGTGGCAGGGGCTGGAGGTGTGGGCCTCGCACGGGCTCAGGGAGTGAGGAGTGGCCCCAACTCCTCCCGGCTCAGATCACCAAGAAGCTTCCCAGTGAGATAAGGAAGCCGGCTGTTTGGGGCGGGGGTGTCCATGGGGAGCCAAGCCCGTGAGAGCAAGACTGTGACCCACACAATTGCTCTTCCGAGCCAGTCCCTGGTGCCTGAGCTCTGCATGTGGCCCAGGCTGATGGGGACAGGAAGCTCAGGGCCCCGGGTTAGGGGAGGGGAGAGGCCAAGCAACATCCTCCCCTCCCCTCGGGCCAGGCTGCTCTCAGGAGGCAGGGTTCTGTGGCACAGCTCGTCCCTGAACGGGGGGACCCTGAGAGCAGAAGCCCCAGCTCCCTCTCAGCCAGGAAGTTCACCCAGGGCAGAGGCATGTTGTCTCCATCAAAGTCCCGGGCGGCGAGGAGGGGGGTCTCATATGAGGTGTGGCACACTCCTGCTCCCTCAGACTGGGGGCTCACACAAGGGGCTGGCGGGGGGTCTCTGCTCCTCTTTCCTCAGCAACCCCCCCCCCCAATGAAGGCCCAGGTCCTAGAGGCTCAGCCAGTGAGCCTCTGGGATTTAGAGGGAGGCCAAGCCCCTCACAGCCTCCGCAAGCTGGGCCCAGCCCACACAGTGCAAGGGGAGAGGAGCAACTTCATCCCTGTGGCCCTTCATCCCCAAGTCTGCTGCCCACAGCCCCGGAGCGCTGGCTTTCAGTTCTCCTTAGTCCTTCCCAGGAACCCTGGGCGGCCGGGGTGCTCATCTTCCCGAACCAGCCTGTGCTCAAGACAATGTTCCTGAAGGCCCAGCCCCAGGTGGAGACCAGATCCAAACAGGACGCCTCCCGACAGGCCCTGCGGGAGAGGCCAGCAGAGGAGCCAGACGAGCCACGGAGGCTGGACCCCACTTCCCACGGGGCCCGCCGTCAACGAGCCGACCGATAAACGGAGGGGGCACAGGGTGGAGGGGGGCACCCGACAGGCTTTGTCTGCAGACCTCCCTTCCCCCAACACGGCACGCACACACTTGCACACACACACACACGCACGCCGACAGGAAGGCGTGTGCGTGCTCGCCCGGCTCCCGTGGAAGGGTTGGAAGCCTCCAAGACAGCCAGAGCGTGTGGGAACCAGGAGGCCTAGGGCCGTGGAAAGCCGCGCCTGAGTCAGAATCCAACTAAAAGAGAAGTCAGCAGTGGAAATCAGGCTCATTTCTCCAGAGGCATAACAAGTGTGCCCCCGGGCCTGAAGGCCTTTACACAGGCCTGTGCGAACCTGCCAAGCCCCGTGGTACACGGTGGGGGAAAGGGCAGGAGGCATGAGCAACGGGTGTGGCGGCTTCAGCCCCTCCCTCCTCCGTGATCTCCCAGCTCTCCGGGCCCCCTCCCCAGGCCAGGAGCCCGCTCACGGAGCCAGGTCCTGGGAGTCCCGGCTGGGCCTCCCGGGGACACAGGACAGGGCAGGTGGCATGCCAGCAGCATGGGCCCCGGTACTCCTGGGGGGGTGGGGCAGGCAGCAGCGAGGCCCAGTCCTTGCTGCCCACTGGGCTCAGTGCTAGCTTCCCATTTCTCCCCTCTGGACCCCTCCTCTAGCCCCTGGCCGGTCTTGGAGCCCAGCAGTGTGGGTCACCTTCCCTCTCAGAGGCCTCTATCCTCTTTGTCTCTGAAGAAGGCCCCCTGCCCAGCAGCCACCAGCACAGTCCTGTCCCTCCTCTGAGCTCCGGGAGGCCCGGCACCTCCTGCCTACTCGGCCCCCACAGTCCAGGCAGGGCGACTTGCCGGCTGCTCATCCTGCCCCGGGAACTGCGTTAGGATGATATTCTAGACCGTGGTCTGCAAACAGTGACCCTCAGACTACAGAGGCCTGCCCCCTGTTTGGGTGGGTCCCCTTTTATTGGAACATGGCCACACCCACACAGAAAAGAACCCATTCCGGCAGCGTGGGAATTCAGCCCGCTGACCACACACCCCGGGGCCTTAAGGACAGAAAGATCTGCAAAGTCCTGGACTTGACATAGTAGACTTGGTGTGGGTGCTGGGACGGGCCCAGCGATTCGGACACCACGTGGTGTGGCTGAAGTTCACAGAGATTATTCTCGGGGGCCAGGGTTTTCACAGCGAGAAGAGTCGAAGACAGAGTGAGAGAAGGTGAGGGTGAAGGTCCGCAGTCTCAGATCTGGATCAGAGCTGTCTGTGCGAACCTAAGTTCTTTTTCCTGGCCCTGTGCACTGAAAGGGTCTGGAAGCAATGACATCCAGCAGCAGGGAGCACCCCAGACTCCATGCCCACGAAAGGGAACCAGCCTGGATACCCCAGAGAAATGGCCCATGAGGGGCAGAACTTCTCCCGATGCAGAAGAGCAGGGAAGCACCCCATGAATAATGGGGAAGTAAGTGACCAAGGGACCCAGGAGCCAACACGAAGGGGCTCCTATTGGCCAAATTTGAGACAATTTGAGTATCAAGAGGAGCGATGGTCCTGGATTATAGCACACTGGATTTTAAAAGAGTCTATAAATGTGTAGAGGTGGTAGAGGAAGGGGGGTTGAGTCAGGATAAGGAGAACTCCTCTCGAAATAATGAAAGTTTGGGGCAAAAGTTTGCCGAGGAACAGGATATGCACACGTTCTGAAGGAATTCCCTGCAGGGGACCCAGGAATTACAAAGGGAAACCAGTCCCTTTAGGATGGGGACCCCTGAAGGACCTGCCTGAACCCATCGGGGATGGGACCAGCCTGCATTTCCCCCCTCCTCCTGCCATGCCATGAGAAGCCCACAGCTCCCCCACGCAGAATCTGGCCGCACACTCAAAGCCCATCCGAGAAAACACCAGCCAATTCCTGGTTGTGAAATTTTTATGAGACCGTGGCTTGGATTTCTCAAAAAAAAAAGTCAGTATCACGGAGACAAAAAATAAAATAAAGGCAGAAGTATTGTTCTAGATTAAAAAGAGACTAAAGAGGCATGAAAACCAAATGCAATGTTCAATCCCAGCTGGATCCTGCATGGGGTCAGGAGAGAAGCTATACAAGATATTTGGGGGACGACTGGGGAAAAGGCACCTACAGACACGATTCCACGTTGAATTCCCGGGTAGGATGATGCTGTGGAAGTTATGTGGGATAGCCATGCCACCCCTCCCTATTTAGGGGTGAAGAGTAATAATGTCTGCAACTGACTTTTAAGTGGCGTAGCCAACAAAGGGAGTGTATGTATAATATGGGGGATTACGGCAGAACGCTAACAGTTGGTTAACTAGGTAAAGAGTATTTGTGTGTTTATCGTACTATTCTTTCAACTTTACTGTAGTTTGAAATTTCTCTAAATAAAAAGTTGGGGGGGAGACAAAGTTATTTAAAAAAAAAAAAAGCCGGCAGCCGAGGGAAGGGCCTGGGTCTGACCCCTAGCTCCCGGCTCACCTCTGGCCAGGTCACTGTCTCTCCCCTCTCACCTGTCAATGGGGCCAGGAGGAGAACCTGCCCTCTGGAGTCCCGGGAGGCTCCGCGGGCGGGGCTGGCCACCGCGAGTGCTCCGTGCGTGCCACCTGCAGCGAGGAGCTGGTCGGGGAGCTAGGAAGAGAGCAGGGGTGCTGCACCGGCCCCCTACGGCCTGTCCCCCCCGCCCGGCTGCACGCACGTGCACCATACGGTTCAGGTCAGACTGTGCTGACGCAGCTCAACCTCCATCGTACAATATTTATGTGCCTCCAGGTGACGCTTCTGTGCTCGGTTTCTATAAATTCCCAGGGTGAGCAGCTCACCACTCAAAGTCACCGGAGCTGAGAGGATGCCAAGGAGCCGGGAAGGAGCGCTGGGACGTTCGGGGCTGGCTGGGGGCTGCCAAAGGGATGGCAGAAGGCTGGCATGGCTCCGACCTGCTGGGCACCTACTGTGTGCCAGGCCCTCCCCACGCCACAGTATTTCCTCCTCGCAGAGACCTTTATGAGAGAAGAGGGGCCGACCCTAGAAAGGGGAATGTGAGCCCAGGTGGTCCCATGGGGCAGGGGCAGAGCTGGGCATGGGGCTGACCCCTGGACTCCAAGCTCGGGATGCTCCCCCAGGCATCTCCTGCCGGGCACCCCAACAGAGCGTGGGCATGCAGGGGCTCTCCGTCCCGCTCCTTGCTCGGTCACCAGGGCGGGCTGCCTGGTCCAGAGATCGCCCATGGAGCACGTGCCAGCCCCTCAGCCAGCCCTGCCTCCATGTCACGCCCCAGCCACCTGGAATGAGGGCACCACCGCCATCCTCATCAAACAGGCAGGCTTCAAGAGACATCCACGGTGCGGGCTCACTCCACCAGCCAGGGGACAGGCTGGGGGTGGAGACGCAGAGGTCCCGCTCCGAGCGGCTGCTCTGGGCAGGTGGGCAGGTGCAGTCTGCGGTTTAAAGGCAATCGGCACAACTCCCTTCCCTTTCTTTATCTATCTTACTCTTATCAACATTTCACAGCTGAGGAAACAAATAGAGAGGCTGAATGACCCTCACAAAGTCACAGTGCAGGAAATGGGGGGGAACGCCAGGATGCCAGCTCAGGGTGACCAGCCGCCCCGGTTTGCAGGGGGAGGCACAGCGGTAGCACCAGAAGCCGGACACCCAGTCCTGGGCAAGCTGGGACGGATGGTCACCCTGGTGGGACTCCAGAGCCCATACCCGGTCTCTGAGCCACACACAAAGACACCTTTGTGTGGGCTCCGTCCAATGCCTCCACACACTGCCTTTGGAGTCCGACCTGGTCACAACCAAGGGATCACGTGCCAGAAGCAGAGGGGTCCTTCCGGGGCATTTTGCCGGGCGGGGTGGAGGGGCTTTAGATGTGACTCCATCTCTCACCAGCAAGTCAGTCAGCACCTCTGGGGCTCAGCTGACTCATCTCTGAAGTGTGGGTTACAAGAGTCCTGACCTGGTGCTGGACTCTTCCAGCTCAGGGCCACCACGGGAACAGAAAAGGGACAGACAGATGGATGGCCCTGCCCACTCCAAGACTGACAGCCTGCTCTAAACTTTTAACAACCCGTTTTGGAATTATCTGTGAAATATTTGGCACCTCTGGTACATTTTTCTAGAAGGATGGTCAGCCGTTTTTGCCAATATCTCTAAAGAGTCTGCAAACCACCCTCGGCCTCCCAAAAGTTAAATATCCCTACGCCACACCTGCTTGTCACTGAGCACATATGACCTCTCCCCACTGTTCTGGACTCCCCTTGGCCACAGCAGCAGAGGTGAGCACGCTCGGCCAAGGAGGCTGTGCCGCCCTCCTGCCGAGGGTGTGAGAGGCGCCAGGAAGGGTCACGTCTCAGTTCCAGGCACGGATCTGCACCCAAGACAGCTGGGCAGGGGGCAGGGGCACCACGGGGACAGGGGAATGATTCCAGGCTTGACCCAGATCCCCAGAGCCCAACTGGATGCTGTCAATGGGATTCAAGCTACAGTCAAGGACTAAACAATGTGAATGTAATTGACCAATTTCCGCCTCTCACCTGCACACATACACAGGTGCACACACACCTGTTCACACACACAAGCGGTCCTCACCCCCATGTGTCTGCTCACACTGCTCAGGAGCCTCTTCCCACACACCCATTCTCACTGAACCTGCTCCAGGAGGCCTGGTTCCCGTTTGGCCACACTGTCACTCCTCTCCTGGGCTCCCGGGCTCGGTGGAAGGCATGTCTGCCCCACAGCAGAGCACGGGCACAAGGATAAGGCCCCTGCATCCAGGGCACCTACTCTGGGTCAGGACTTGTGCTGGCCACTGTCTCACCCCACTGCCTTCTCTCCCCAGGTATCCGGGGGAGCCGACGCCTGGCCCTTTGCCTCTGGCCATCGAGCCAGACATGGTGGACCCCGGGCCTCGGGACCAGGCACTAGAGAAGAAGGAGCTGGAGATCCTGGCTCCACCATCGGATGTCCCACGTGATCCTGACCAAGTCCTGTCCCTGTAAAACAGCTGTGACACGGTGTGCTTCACATGCATCCAGCTGCTTAGCCCTGGGGTGGGTTCTGTAATTATCCCCGTTTTACAGGTGGGGAAGTGGAGGCACGTGGCGGGGAGCCAGGGGCTGAAGCCAGCCAGCCCAGCTCCCAAGCCCACGCTGACCACCATGTGAGCCCACTCAGTCATGGCAGCAGGACTGCCTCCTTAGAGCTTCCGGCCCAGCAGACCCTCCCCCAGTCTAGCTGCCAGGCGTGAGATGACCATCCTGTAACGGTCTGAGTGCGCCAGGCGCTGGCCTGAGCCCCTCCCTGTGTGATCTCACTCGATCTATGATGACACCTGGAGTCTGGTCCTGGCCTCAGACTCCCAGTCTCCACTGTAGGAAGGCCCAGCCCAGGGCCCGGCCTTCAGGGGTCCATTCGTGGCTCTGTGTGTCTTTGCCAGCTTCTAGGGGGCTAGGAAGCTGCTCCTTTGGTGTCTGTCCTCCCTCCCCCCTGCGGCGGGGCTCAGAGGGGAGAGTGACCGCAGAGGAGTGGGGGGACATGGATGGGAGGACAGACTGACAGCCAGAGACGCTGGGGGGCAGGGGCTCAGAGGCGGAGGACTGCCACCTGCCACTGTCGTCTGCCCCCTCCCTCACCTCCAGTCCCCCATCTGTTCTCTCCATAATATCCTCTTCCATCTGCCTTCCCCCCACCACCTCACTTGGCTTCTCCACGGCTTCACAGAACCTGCTCCCTGAGCCGACAGCTTCAAACCACTTGTTTTTACACCATGAAATCCTTTACCAACCTAAATCTTCCAGGACAGGGGGAGACCAAATATGGGATACAGGAAAGCTCTGAGCTCTTCCCGGTGAGGAGAGAGGGGGCCTGGAGCCCTCTCCCTCAGCCATCCCCAGCCCCACAGGACATCCCTGGAGATACCTCCTCACAACCCCCAGAGCCCTGGAGCAGAGCTGGCCCTGAGTCATGCCTGGCCCCTCGATACCCTCCCCAGGAGGGGGCCCCACAGGAGCCCCAAACCCACCCCCAGCCCCTGTCCTTCACAAGCTTCCTGAAAGGAAGTTCTTCTGAAAGTCTAACCTCAATTCTTCCTGCTGCTGGAAAATGCTCACTGTCTGAGCCTCCTGGGAAGTCTCCACAACCTTTAGAAAATCAATGTCTCAAGTTTCAACTGCCAACTTTTCATTTTAAAAAAACAATAGGATGACAACAGCAATGACACATACACTTAAGAAAATTAAGACAAAACTGTGAACAGAGATGACTCCCTGCAGTGGCATGAGCCCTTCCCCGCATGCTCAGGTGGCCCACACACTGGGGCTCGGGCACCCCCAGGACTGGGTGAATCTTTCCGCCCTCACGCCAATTTGCATACCATTACCCAGGAAGCCCTGGGCCTAGATTTCGCTTTTGCAAATTCCCACCCGTTTCGTGTCATAAATAAGATAGGAGACAGAAAACTAATACAGCCCAGTGATGCATTATTCATGCCACATCACACTGTTATGATAGATTTACAACAGCTAATACATGCAAACTAAGTTTGGGCACTAAACGTGAAAATTAAGGGGGGGGAAGGTGGCCCCACGTGGGGGTGGGCAGGGGGACATCTGGGGGCTGTTGGTGTTCAGGAATCCAGAGAAGTTTCTTTTCGGGCACGCCTGAGGACCAAGAGCATCAGTGCCCATATCAGAGGCCAGTGGCCAGGCGCTGAGGGCGTGGCGACCACAGGATGTATGGGAGCCCGAGCCAGGTGGGATTATCGACAGCACGCGCTCTGAGAAGCGCCCTTCATGTGCTCAGCACTGAACTCTGAAGCAGGTTAACAGCACACCCCTGTCCAAATCTCCCCTCCTTGTCCACCACAGCCAGAGCCCATCGCCCTAAAGGAAACACCCATCACAGCCCTGCACTGAGAACCTGCTACACATCAGCCTGGTCTCAGCACCAGGCATGCAATGGGAGCCAAGCAGGCGTGGTCCTGCCCTACACAGCCTCGGTCTCGTTAATCCGGTAATTGTCCCCAAAACGTCAACATGCAGCTTTGGCCAGTGCTGTGAAGGAGCACGGTGCTGTGGCGGCCGGTCCCAGGGGGTGACGCGGTGCGTGTGGAGGAGGGGAGGTGGTCCAGACAGACTTCTCCGCCGGTGGGAGAGCTGGGGTCTCATGAGAGAGAGGCTGCCCCAATTAACCCTCACAACAGCCCTGCAGGACAGGAGCCAGGCCCCGGGCCCAAACACCGATACAACCTGCCCTGTGTTCCGGCACTTCCCAGGTGACCTGTCCCCAGTAAGTTTATTCTTTAATTAAGATGCAACAACCATCCCACAGCCGGCTTCCCCTCCAGCGATCGGTTAAAATGAACTCCATATGACTGGATTAGACTCTGAAGGTGCCGATCCAGATAATGAACACAAGGATGCGGTGTTGACACGGGCCCTGGTGAGCTACATTATGCTTTAACAGGTCTCGCGGCGGCTCCGCTGGGATCAAGGAGCCGAACAAGCAGTCGGTGGGCCAGCGTCACACCTAGAGACACACTGTGGGGGCTGGCTCCGCAGGGGGCAGCCTCAGCAAGGTCAGGGTGGCCACCGGGGGCCAAGTGGACCTAAATGGACACAGCTGGTGGGGGGCAGGGGTGCAGTGAGAGGCCTGTCCCCAGGGAGCCCTCCAAACCGTATCTGTGCTCGGCGGGGCTGACTCTGACCCAGCTCATGGTGCGTTCTCTGCTCAGAGCATCTTCCCTGCCTCCTCTCTTCCTGCACTCATCACAGCCACGCACCTGCCCAGTCCAGCTCAGGGGTCCTGACCTCCAGGAACCTCACCAGCTCCTGTCCCTCCTCCAGCTGGATCTGGCACCCCTCGTGCCTCCCCTGGGTTCCCACTGGGCTTGCCCCCTCGCAGTCTCCTCACCCTGGGCTGACACTCAGCACCCCGGGTCTGCTCCCCACACTGGCCTCTGGGCCCCCAAGGAGCTGAGACCAGGTCTTACTCACGTCCATCCCTCCAGCACCCCACACAGAGGGCCTGGGAATCAGGACACCCATCTGTCCATACACCGTGACTACTGACTCAGAGCACCGCTGTGTAAGCCGGACACCGGGGAAAGGAAAATGAACAGGCAGCAATCCTTGGCCCGGAAGACATGCTGGTGAAAAAAGCACGTGCGTAAACAAATCAGAGTTCCCAGCAATTACATTTAACAGGACAGAAACTGTGGGGGACAAATGCAGCCCAAAGGACACAGCCTTCTGCCTACCCAAGCAGCTGACACAGAGATCAAGAGCAGACTGAGGAGTCAGACGCCCATGTTCAGATCCCAGCTCGGCCTCCTTCTAGCTGTGTGACCTGGGGCAAGTCACTTAACCTCTCTGTCCCTCTGTTTCCTCATCCATAAAGTGGGAATAATAATAATGCTCATCTCATAGGGTGATCTGAGGATTAAACATGTTAATTCCTGCAAAGTACTTAAACCCATACCCGATCCATATACGTTGGTTAGTATCACTTTCCTGGGGGTGGTAAAAATCAGGGAAAGCTCCTTGGAGTTAACACAATCCCTAGATTAACTCCTTATGTCTCCACATTTGGGCCAGAGCCCCAGCAGGCACACTCCCGGGCCCCCTGGCTCGGAGCACTGAGCAGTTAGTTCTAAGCACCCCAAATCCCCACCGAGGGTTTTCTCCAGCCTGGGGGAGAATGTGCCACGTCGCTGCTAATAAGCAGTGCCCTTCCTCTGAAGTAAAGCGTTCTGCAGAGAAGTGTGCTGAGCCCTGGGACGGCAGCCCTGCTCCCCCTGGCCCAGCCGGCCACAAGCCGGGCCCCACAGACGGCGTCATTAGGCAGCAGCCAGTCCGGGCTGTTTCCAGAGCCCCGGCGCTGAGGTGGGCAGGCTTCCTCTCTATCCCAAGCAGCGGCCGAGTGCAGCTTCATTAAATATGCATGGTGATCACCTCGTTATTGTGCCGAAGGGCTGTGTGTACTGAAGGTGAGCTGCCCGCACCAGGCAGCACACAAACTTTTCAATTTCCCTGCCTGCAGACGGGTCGCATGCTCCCTCTGACCCACCACCCCTTCCTCTGTCCTGCCTCCCCGCACCCAACGCCCTCCTGATGCCCTCCGCGGTGTGCAATGCAGGTAAAAGGCCATATTGATCCCCTTCTTCAGAGCAGCTGGTCCAGAACTAATCTTAAATCATTGCAGCCTCGAGCTGCAGCCTGGTGGCTGCTCAGCCCCAGGGACGGTGGGGCCAGAGCTGAGCTTCAGGGCCCGGCAGGACTGCACTGCAGCTGGCAAGAGGTAAAATCGGGTGAAAGAGAGCCAGGGCCCGGCCCCATCCCTGTCCTGCCCTTCGTCCATTTGTCTCACGATCCCCTTCCTGCCGGCAAAGCCAGGATGGCAGACCCGCGACACGGACGCACACCCCATACCCACCAGCAACACCAACTCAAAGGGAGCTTGAATCTCCAAAAAAGCCCTATATGTGGTAATAAGGACTTAACTGAGGCAAATAATCACAATGATAACCAATGTTCGTCGAGCACTTGCTATTTGCCGGGCCCTGTGTGAAACAGCCCTTCCACACTAAGTATTCTCATTCAACCCTCTACAGAGTCCTATCAGCATCGCATTCTCCAGGTGATGCCACTGAGGCCCAGGAGGGCTGGGCGCCTTGTCCAAGGGTGCACAGCTTGGCAGGACAGAGCCAGGGCCATCTAAAGCAGCCAGCCAGCCAACCACACACCTCCAAGGGAGTGGGGTGCCCAGGGAACCCAAGGGGGGCATGGCCAGGACAGAGATGGGGGCCACTGCCCTGGGTGATGCCTCTCAATCCACCCCTCCAGCAAGTCTCAGGGCCCTGGGCGGGGGACAGGGGGGCCCAGCTTTCACCAGGGCTCAGGCCCTGTGGCCCACACCTCCTCCCCAACAACCATCAGCCGCTGACTCCCACGTGATTTCTGGATCCTCTGAACCTTTCTTTAGAAGAGTCTTCTTTAGAGACACCTCTTAGTTCACAGCCTGCCTCCCAGTGTCCCCAGCTGCCTCCTCCCTCTCCCTCCATTGCCCCTGTTGGCAGGGCTAAGAGCGTCCTTTGGCCAACAGGGCACTTGGAGGGCTTGCTCCTTTCCATCTCATCCTGTCTCTGCTCTTGGCTTCTTCATGTCTCTGGGCTCACTTGTCCCACACAGTTCTCCTGGTCCTATTCTTGAGGTTGTGTCTCTCCATCAGATTGGAAAGCCCCCAAGGGCAGGGGTCTGTCTCCCCCATTTGACTGGAGGCCTCCGAAGGGCAGGTGGTATCTCGCCATCAGATTGGAGGCCCTCCAAGGGCAGGCCTGGGTCTCTCCCATCAGACTGGAAGCCCCCCAAAGGCATTGCTGGGTCTCCCCCATCAGATTGGAGGCCCTCGAGGGCAGGCTGTGTCTCCCTCTTCGGATTAGAGTCCCCCCAAGGGCAGGCTGGGTCTCACTCATCAGACTGGAGGCCCCCAAGGGCAGGCTGTGTCTCCCTCTTCAGACTGGAAGCCCCCAAGGGCAGGGCTGTGTCTCCCCCATCAGTCTGGAGGCTGCCATGTGCAGGACTGGGACCCCTCCCCGCTTCCCCAGCTGCCCTCAACTGGGCCCCAGTGCTCAGCTGCTTGCTGAGCACCCCTCACACGGCTCTCCTCCACACGAGTTGGAGCCTGCACAGGGTGCTAGCAGGAGAAAGCCAACAGGGCACCCAGGCCTGGCGTAAGGACAACGCAGGGACACTGGGGGAGGGGCTGCAGGGGGGAGGCCAAGGAGTCAGATGGGCCCCGTCCTTCCTCCTACCAAGTGGCTTGAGTTTCAGGGACCCCAAAGGCCCTGGGGGAACCAGCTCTCCCTGCTCTCCTTCTTCTCAGAAGGTGGAGGAGGTGAGAGGCCCTTGGGGCAGGTGGGGGTGGTAGCAGGCAAGCCCCCCAAAGCAAACCAGGGGCTGGGAAGGGGGTCTGTGGCTACAGCTGCTCAGGGCTCCCCTCCCCACTCTGGCTTCCCCCCAGGAGAAAGAAGACCAGAGGGGGAGGCAGTAGCCTCCTTCCTGTTGAGGCCCCCCCGGCCCCTCCCCAGATCCCCCACCTGGCCGGGCCCAGCGGGGCCAGTGAGGTCACTGGTCCTCAACAGGATGTTCCCAGCCCTCGGCCTGGGACTGGGGCCCAGGAGTCACCTTCAACCCCCAACACCCTTCTCCTCTAAAGGATGATGAGAACTCAAAGCCTAAACCCTCCGGTTCTGCCCAGAGCACTGCCCCCCACCCCCGGCTGGCGGGCTGGGGTGTAATCCCTCCTCCTCCCTTCCCAGCACCAGGAGGGGCCTCTAATCAAATGTGCTCAGCACTGGCACTGACCAGGACTGTGGCTCCCAAGCATTATCTTAGTGAGCGAGAGGACCCCCCCGGGAAGGGACACTGAGCCCCCTTTCACCAGTGGGAAACTAGGGTTCACAGATGGGGCCCTAACGAGGCACCAGCAGGTGAGCAGCACTGGGACGCAGAGCAGGGCGCACGCAGCTCCAGAGACTGCCCCTCAGGTTCCAACAAAAACAGAAAGTGAGCACCATGACCCTGAGACTCAAGCCAGGGTCCCAGGGCACGCCCACAGCTCCCTGGGCCTCAGTTTCCCCACCTGATCCAGCCCTCAACACCTGTGATCTTACAATGGCAGGACTCCCTTAGTGTGCTTGCCTGGCTATTATGTAGCCAATTTACAGCCCATTTATAGAGATGAGCCAGTGGGCAAATGGCAATCGCCTCCCTACAGAAGCTCACCTGGGGCACCTGTCTGTTCCAACCCTGAGCCTATACCCACACCTCTACTCTGGGCCTGATTACCAAGGCCCCACTCCAAGCTGACAATCCAAACAAATCAAACGATGGCAAACATCACCGAAATACCACTGGGGAGCCATGCCTGAGTCCATGCCTGTGGCCCGGGGACCAGGCCCTCATCCCGGTGGCCAGGGCGCAGGAGGTGCTCAGCCCACAACATGGCAAGGGGGACGCTGCAGCCTCCACCTCCAGTTTAAGGAGCCCAGGGGCGCCCAGGCGGCTCAGTCGGTTAAGCGTCCGACTCTTGATTTCGGCTCAGGTCATGATCTCAGGGTTGTGAGATCCGGCCCCGCGTCGGTCTCCATGTTCAGTGGCGAGTCTGCTTGAAGATTTCCCTCTCTCCCTCTGCCTGCTCTCATTCCCTCTCCCTCCCTCTTTCTCAAATAAATAAATAAATCTTTAAAAAAATAAATTAAATAGAGCCCAGCCTCCAGGACAGCTGCGTCCACCGGCCTCCCCTCAGCACAGCCGGGTCCTGGGTACGGTGTGAGGCAGGGCTCCCAATTCCTGCTCCACAGGCAGCAAGAGACACAGCCCAGGGGCCAGATCACGGCTCAGCCCCGTGGTCGGGACCCTTCCCCTCCAGGCAGCCCCGGGGGTGCATGCTGGGGCAAAGGGCAGGGCCCAGCAGTGATTGGCGGCCCACTGTGCTTCTCAACAAACTCTCACGGATCCCTGAGACACAGCTGGGGCTGAGCACGGTGCCAGGCAGACATGAGAAGGGTCCACAAGGATGCACCCAGCAGATGGCCCAGAAGCCGGCAGCCTTGAGCCACAAGGGAGGGCCAGTACCTGAGTCTGCAAGCTAGTGGCATCCACCACGGTGACCCGAGGCCCACAGCTGGCCCACAAGGTGTCCTCCAGGCTCAGCAGGGTGCGGATGGGTCCTGGCCCCACAGTCAGGCACACGGGAGGGCTCTCCAGGTCCCAGGGGACACCTCCTGCTGGGAGAGGAAAGCAGCAGGTCAGGAGGGAGGCAGGGAGGGAATGGCACATAGGTCAGGGGCCCAGGGCTCCTCAAGCCTTGGGAACTGTCGGGAACCCTCAGCAGTGGGCCCAGCCGGGCCCCACAACACACCCCCGCCCCTCTCTCTGGCCCTTCTCCCTCCTCCAAAGGGGCGGGGCCGTTCCTATCTGCCTCCATTATGCTCCACCCCCTCTGGGGGCTGTACCCCCCAATTCACTCTCCTTCCCTCCTCTATCCCCCTATCTCTTTCCCGTGTGGGTTCCCCCCCACACACACACACTTAGTAAGCACCAACCCCGGGCCAGGCCGGGTGCTGGGTACTGGGAGGACAGGAATGAGTCTGATACAGACCCTGACCTCCAAGAAAACCCAGCTGGCCGGAGAGAACAGGGGGTTGTCAGCAGCCCCCACACAAGGTGCCAAGCAGAGATGAGCAGGTGAGCACAGGGGGCCTCGAGGAGTGCTGAGACAGATGGGAAACTCTGCCCAGGGGCAATCCAGAGAGGCTTCCCAGGAGACGTGGCATCCACACGGCCCTGCCGAGGCAGCTCAACATGGTGGGAAGTGCCCTGAGCTGGCCCCCGTTCTGCTAGAAACTCAATCAGGACTTTGAGCACATCTCTCCCCCTTCTCAAGGTCTCAGTCTCCCTATCTGTAAAATGGGGAAACCACCCAGACTGTCTCTGAGGATTGTGACTAGATGTTTCTGGCAGACTCTCGCCAGCTCCGAGATCTCGCCGCCTCCGGGGCACTCTGTCACCTTTACCAAGATCTCTGATGACCTTCTTCTTCCAGAGACACTGCCACCTCCAGGGGCAGAAGAGGAAGTCTGAGAGGCGATTGGCGCCCAGTCTACCACCCCTGAAGACAGAACACACCAAGGGACCTGGCCTGGCTCTGAACAAAATTCTCCCCTGCCCACCCTGGGATGCTCAGCCCACCCAAGAATGTGCCCAGAATGTTCCCTGGCACGTGAGCAGCGCCATGAAGACTGGCGTTTCTCTGAGGTCACACCCAATGTCACACAGAACCTCAGTGGCCGCCCTGTCCTGCCCGCATGCCAGGTGAGAAGGGGGGTTGAGAGGGAACGGGGGGCATACTCCGGAGACAGGCAGCAGTGGCTGGGGCCTGGGAGGGGGACAGTGCCCAGCAACCCTCACATGCTCCCCACCAGGCCCCTGGAAGGAGTCCGAAGGAACCCCACTCACAGACCCCCCCCATGAGCCAGCCGTTGTGGGGGCACAGCGGGGAGCAGCAGGCCCCCGAGCTGGAGTGTGGCAGAAGCCGCCGCTTGGGGTGTATGGGGAGGAGCCCTCGGAGGACAGATCAGATCCCCTACCACCCCCCTGCCCC
The DNA here is from genome assembly GCF_964656455.1 of Halichoerus grypus. Taxonomy (NCBI): domain Eukaryota; kingdom Metazoa; phylum Chordata; class Mammalia; order Carnivora; family Phocidae; genus Halichoerus; species Halichoerus grypus. Next base: position 174,996,636 of record NC_135716.1, read on the forward strand.
TGGGCTTTCCCTCTTCCTCTACCCTCCCCACCTGTGAAACAGGTTCTCCCCTCGCCCTTCCGTCCTACTTAACATGCCCAGGCGCCCAGCTTGGCTAGGAGCCAGGGAGTCGGGTGAACATGAACACGGGCCAGAATCCTGGCCGCAGCCCCCAAACGTCTGCCAGGCCTCGGACCAGCGGCGGCGCCTCTCGGAGCCTCATCTGTCCAATGGCACGAGTGTGCCCGCATGCGGCCAGGGCCACGGGCCGGGGGACACGTCGGGGCGCTGAGCATGGGGCCGGCACGCGGCCAGGGCGGCTGATGGCTGTCGCTAGCGCCGCTGAGCCCCGGCATGCCAGGCACGCTTTTCGTGAATTCCGTCCTTAACTCCCGGCAAGTCTACGTGGAGGACCCTATTCTTATCCCTGTTGTACGCGGAGAAAACAGACGCAGAGTTTAAATAACCAGCCCAGGTGACGGGGCCAGAAAGTATCCGGGGCCCATTAGCTCCTGTTTGGTGTCATTCGCCACAACGCAGCGTCTGCGGGAGCAGGCGTTGACTCCACCTGACTGATGTGACAACAGAGACCCGGAGAGCGAAGCTGCACAAAGCCACCCAAGGGGCGGCCCGCCAAGCAGGATTTGAACCGTGCTGACCGGCCCCAGCCTCCTTCCCCAACCCCTGCTGTCCTCTCAGCTTCCTGGAGTTTCCAAAGGGCTCTGGGACCAGGATGGTGAGTGACCACAAGGCGTCCAGGCCTCCACTGGGGACCCTGACCCCCACCAGGACTCCAGAACCACAAAACGCAAGGCCTCGGGCGCCCCCCCGTGGCCATAGGTGAGTAGTGCGGATGTGTGGCCGGAGCTGGAGCCACTCTGGCTGGAGAGGGGGGTTGCTGTGACCTCTCCCAGCGAGGAAGCAGCTGCGGATGCTGGGACCACATCCGAAAACAAGGAGGTGAGGGCTCTGCCCCGTGGGCATAGCAGTTTTGACCACCAGAGCCCTTGTACTATCTACCTTGTATTTTTCCGTCACAGAGCATGGTCACGGCTGCCGGGGGTAGGGGCTAGGGTCTGACACCCCTGAGGGTCACATGCACGCTGACCTCTCCTCCCCCTGCTGGTGTCTCCAGATATCCCCCAAGAAATCTTGACTCCAGGACAGAATGATAAACTGGTAAAATTTAATAATAGCAATATTTTTATATCAAAAAGAACAAGGGACAAGTGTCCCAGATTAGAGGACAAAGCTCCAACAGGCTTCCCCTTGGTGGGGCTCAGCTTCCCCAGCTGCACCGCGAGGGGCCAGAACTCAAGGTTCCTCCCAGTCCTCACGAGCCACAACCCTAGGATTTTAAAGGCAATCACCCTGAGCTCTGGGTAGGGCTGACCCACGCCCCGCCTTGCCCTGCAGTGGCTCTGGATAAGCAAGCCCATGTCCGGGCACACACGCGCACACTCACACGCACACACCCGCCCCGTGTGACAGCCCATCCGTCTGGGCCCAGCACCGGCTCTCACGCCAGACAAAGGGAGATGAAGACCCCGTCTCACTCAGCAAACGCACCTTGAGGAGGCGGGAGCTCCTCCTCCCCGAGCTGGTGGCCCTCGGGGATGCACACCGCTGGAGCCAGGAGGCAGCACACAGAGTGGAAGTCCTCGAGGCTGAGACAGGCCCAAGGGCAGCCCAAGCCCGTCGTAACGATAGGAATGACAGTGACGCTGAGTCCCTCTCGTTCCCGGGCTCCATCGGGGCACCTGTGTGCCTCATCACATCTGGCCCTCACAACCACCCTGGGAGGTGGGGCTGTCCTCACACCCACTTCACAGGTGAGGAAACAGGTGAGGAGAGCTGGAGCAACAGGCCCGATGGCTCACAGCTGGGACTCCATCCTGGGCAGCCTGGCTCCTCAGTCCATCCCTTATGCATTCCATCATCTGCCTCCTCGAGGGGGTGACCCTGGCCCTCATCCCCAGCATCTAACCAGGGACGTTCCCCTGCCCCCACCCGGGGCCTGGTCATGCTCCCATGCCTGCTGAGAGATGGGGCGGCGGAGGGCCCCAGGAGGGGACAGGTAGCCGCCTGGCTCATCTCTGGGTCCTGGCTTCCTGCTCAGTGCTCCCACTTCATGGGCACTGAATATGCAGTGTTCAGTTGTTGAGTTAGTGAAAGGATGAACAAATGAATGAAGGAATGCAGGTAAGCAGAGGCTCCCGGGGGCAGCAGGCTGACTGCCATGGCCACACGGCTCTTGGCCTTGGACTCCAAGACCCCTCCAGCTCTGATGTGACGGGACTCCGTGTGGCCTGGTGGCCTTGAAGTCCTGTCACCTCTCAGCTGCTGACTCCACAGCAGTTCCCCGGGACTTGGGCAAGTTCCCAGGTTGGCTCTGCACATCTGAATATTTCTGGTCCTTCCCTTCTGCCGCGAGTCAAAGCAGGAATGCCATTTTTACTGGATCTTGGTCTCAGCCAAACTCAGGCAGGACAGTAAACCTATGACTACAAACACTGACTAATCCTTCATCCAATACTGGCTCTGAGCCCAGGTAAGGGTCTGTGCCCAAATTTCCCTTTTTATAAAGACATCCATTGCACTGAATTAGGGGCCCACCCTACTCTATTGTGATCTCATCTTACTAATTACATCCGCAACAACCCTACTTCCAAATAAGGTCACATTCTGAGGTATCAGGGATGAGGACTTGAACCTGTGAATTTTGAGGGGACATCACTCGACCCATAATAGGGGCTTTGGGGTCTAACCTGGTACTTTGTCAGAACCAGAAGGGCCCCTGGGGACCCCTGGACTCCACACCCTCATTTTCCAGGTGGGAAGGGACTTCCCAAAGTTCCATGAGTGAGCCGGGACCCAAACCCAAGTGTTCTCAAGTGAAATATTCACAATTCCCAGACTCTCCAGGCCACCAGGAGCACCAGAGGGGGTTCCCCCAGCACAGGGCTGGGAAGGGTGGCCCAGGAGCTCTGAGGCTGGCATGGGGCGTAGGTAGGGGAGTGGTTTCTGAGGCCTTAGTGAGTCTGGAGTGGGCCACGCAGCTAGGTCATGTGCCAGGAAGATGGTCCCAGACCCAGCCACATGGAGTCCCCCCCAGCCCCACACTGTGCGGCAGGTCCTGAGAGGCCCCCCTTCCTGCCCAGGCCACCACCGGAGGACACCACAGAAGGAGGAAGGGGGACCAGGCGAGGCAAGGCATCTCCCAGAGGCCTCCCGGGCCAAAGCCAAACTGAAGCCCCAGAGGGTGGGCTCTGGAGAGAAAGAGTGACCCCAGACTCACTTGCCCCGCTAGCTGTGACAACCTTCCGGCCAGCCTCCCTGCCTCCTCTCCTGGCCACCAGCCAGAGGGCATAGTAACCAGCCACTTCCAACACTTCCCTCTACTTCCCATCAAAGGAGATAAATCCAAGGCCCACACCATCTAGCCGTGCGCTCCCAGAGTTTACCTCCTGCCACGGCCCCCTCTGGCTGCACAATGGCCTCCTCTCTGGGTTCCCCACCAGACCAACCCCTCTCCCGCCTCCAGGCCTCGCACATGCTATGAGGGAAGGATCTGTTCCATGTTACAGACTTATCTCCCAGTTTGGGGCTTCCTTGGCTTGTGGCAGCAGACCCCAGTCCTCACGTGGCTGTCTCCCTGTGTCCTATTGGACTAGGGGCCCACCCTACTCCAGGATGACTCATCTTAACTAATTAAATCTGCAATAACCCTCCTTCCAAATAAGGCCGCATTCTGAGGTATTGGGGATGAGGACTTGAACCTGTGAATTTTGCGAGAACACCATTCCCCCAACTGTTCACTTGCCTGGCGCCTCTTCTGCTTCAGGTCTCAGCTTTAGGATCCTGTGCCTTTGAGAGACCTTTGCCGACCAGCCCACCCCATGCCCAGGGGGTCAGGCTCTCTCGTGCCTCCCTGTACCCCCTTAGAACCCTCAGCATGATGTATAATCATAAGCTCCCTGCTTGTCCACTTGACTCTGTCTCCCACTATAGACTATAAACTGAGGGCAGGATCACATCTCTATGGCACGCACATGGTAGGTGCTCAGTAAATACTTGGTAGACAAACGTTTGCAAGGCAGGAAAGCTGGTAGAGCTCCTCAACCTTCTCTTCCTGGCCAGATGACCTCCAGCTCTGCCCAGAGAAGCCAAATCCCCTTACGTCTGGAGAGGGTCCTAGCCCTGGAAAGAGGACACTTGGGTTCGGGTCTCGGCTCACTCATGGGACTTTGGGAAGTCTCTTCCCACCTGGGAAATGAGGGTGTGGAGTCCAGGGGTCCCCAGTGGCCCTTCCGGTTCTGACAAAGTATCAGGCTCCAATCCTGGGCTGAAAGCCAATGATTAGACGCCAAACCCCCTATTATGGGTTGAGTGATGACCCTGCAAAATTCACAGGTTCAAGTCCTCGACCCCAATACCTCAGAATGCAGCCTTATTTGGAAGGAGGGTTATTGTAGATTTAATTAGTTAAGATGAGTCATCCTGGAGTAGGGTGGGGCCCTAGTCCAATAGGACACAGGGAGATGGCCATGTGAGGACTGGGGTCTGCTGCCATAAGCCAAGCAAGCCCAAAAACTGGGAGACAAGTCTGGAACATGGAACAGATCCTTCCCTCATGGCCCCCTGCCAACACCTTGATCTTGGACTTCTGGCCTCCAGAATGTGAGACAACACATTTATGTTATCTAAACTCAGTTGGTGGAGGTGCTTGGGGGGCTCAGTCAGTTGAGCATCTGCCTTCGGCTCAGAGGTCGTGATCCCAGGATCCTGGGATCGACACCCACGTCGGGCTCCCTGCTCAGTGGAGAGTCGGCTTCTCCCTCTACCTGCTGCTCCCCCCGCTTGTGCTCACTCTCTCTTCCTCAGACAAATAAATAAATAAAATCTTAAAAAAACTCAGTTGGTGGCATTTTGTTATGGTGGCCCCAGCCATCTGATACACCCCCTCACCCCCTCACACCCCGGTGCCCAAATTGATAAGTCAGGAACCAAGGGGCAAAGGGCGCAGGGCAGCCCAGAGTAGGGACCAGGGGGCCAGAACGGGGCAAGGCAGGGCTCACGGAATTCAGTGGGAGCCAGAGGGTAGGGGGGTCCCTTTGAAACCCATGTCTAAACCTCCAAAAATCGGAGCCCATATTTACATTTACACGCATGCAATGTCTGTCAGTAAGAGGGATTTTTTTCCCTCCCTCTTCCCCCTTTAATTAAAAACTATAAATGCCTTATCAAAAGCCAATTAAAAATACCAACACAGTGCCAAGTGGCAAAAAAATAGCTCAGTACAAATATCCGTTTATAACCCTGCAACAGGCAGTGATGACGCAGCAATTAGAGGCTCTTGGGAGGGAGGGAGGGAGGGAGAAGGGAGGGGGAGGGAGGGGAAGAGAGGGAGGGAGGGAGAAGGGAGGGGGAGGGAGGGGAGGAGAGGGAGGGGGATGGGAAGGGAGGGGGAGGGAGGGGGGATGGAGGGGAGAAGGGGAAGGAGAGGGAGAGAGAAGGGAGGGGGAGGGAGGGGAGGAGAGGGAGGGGAGGGGGGAGGGGAAGGGAGGAGGGGGAGGGGAGGGGAGGAGGGGGAGGGGGATGGGAAGGGAGAAGGAGGGAGGGGGGATGGAGGGGAGAAGGGGGAGGAGAGGGAGGGGCCTGCGGGATGCCAGCCTCAGACTCCTCAGCCCTCTCTGGGTGCACTGGGGGCGGCTGCCCTCCCCCCAGCACACATCTTGGAACTGGGAGCTGAGTAAGCCACAAGGGGACCGGGACCACGGCCCTCTGTGTGGCTGTGCACAGGCCGTGTCCCCTCCCGGGGGCTCAGCTTCAGCAATTCCCGCGGGTTGTGGTGAGAACTCAGAAAACGTGCACCCATTAAGCACCTGAATGTTCCTGGCGCGCAGCAGCTCCGACCCCACCAGCCTTGCCCTCCAGACATCACACTCTGCACCATCCGTGGCTCGTGGCTCCATAACATCCCAGGTTCAAATGCTTAATGCCATTAAGCACTCACTCTGCCAGGCCCCAGGCTTTGCCTTTGCTAGGTGGTTTAACCCACGGGGACCCATGAGCCCTGGGATGACCCAGGCGCAAAGCAACCACTCACCAGTGGACACAGCCATCGAAAGGGCAGTGAAGTGACCCTGGACCCCAGAGTCCTCGTGACCCCAGAGTCCCTACTCTTGTAGAGTCTCCTGCCAATGGGGTGAGCTGCCTGCATAGCAGTGAGCACCCCATTCTGCGGGGACCCCAGTGGGGATCAGGGATCTCCAACTACCCCAGATTCCCTGATTAGTCTGAGCTGCCTCCTTGGCCTGCCTCCCAGCACCGCTCCGGTACGGGATGAGCTCCCAGGCAGTGCCCAGGGCCGCCGCCCCCCACCCCCAGCATCCTCACCACTGGTCCGGGGGTAGGCGGCGAGGGTCCCGTCCTGCAGACCGGCAAGCAGGTGGAAGGCGCTGTGGCTCACGCAGAGCACAGGCTGTGGGCCGGGGCTCCTGCAGGCGGCCAGGCACTGGGTACCCGTGTCCACACTGCCGTAAACCAGGATGCTGTGGGGGAGACCCGAGTGACTCACAGAGCCCCCACCCCCACTGCCCAAGGGCCCTCCTCAGGAGAGGCCTCCCTCCCCTGTCAAGAGGCCTTTGTTCCGCCCTTCCGGAGCCTGGACTTGCCCAGGATCTTTTGAGGATGGCGCCCTCCCCCACACCCCTGCCCCAGGGAGAACTGGAGGGGGCAGGTAAAGGTGCTAAGAAGACTGTCTTCAGCACCACACAGACCCAAGTGGGAACCCAGACATGTCGCCGTCCCGCTGACTGACCCCAGGCTGCTACCCCTCAGTTTCCCCCCAAAATGGGGCAATGATGCCGGCCTCACGGCCACAAAAAGAAATGAAGCACCAACGCGCGCCTCCTCCCCAGGCCCCTCACCTGCCATCCTGGAGCCCAAGGCAGATGGTCGGATGCACTGCAGCCGAGGGGTTAGTGGTCACATGGCTCTCGTCTCCACTCTCCCCCTCCTCTGGCTCGGGAATGTACTCCATGCAGAGCACAGGGGCCGCCAACGGGAAGGACTTGACCGTGCGGGGTGAGGGCCGGTTCAAGGAGAAGATCTCAACCTGGCCCCCTGCACCTTCCTGCCCGCCCCCGACCTGCAGCAGAGACCCAGAGAGGCCATCAGGCACAACCACGAGGGTGGGGACAGAGCTCGGCGCCTGCCTTCCCGGTGACCTGTCCCAAACTTCTACTCATACTGAGGTTGGGCATCAGGAGGAGCACCCCCTTTCCTGCCCCCACACATCCCGCTGTCCCTGAAGGTCACTCTTCCCCAGCTGCCATGGCAACAAGTTAGATTCAGGGCCCAAAGGAACGCAGGTAAGGAGCTAAGGTAGACCAGATACCCAGTCAGCTCTCTATCTCCCCAACTTTAGAGTAAATTTCAACCAACAATAGTGAACATACATCTGTCCCTTTACAATGTCCTTCTCCGTCTTTTTTACCGTTCTACCTCTATGTTTAGCCAATGGTAAGCACTTAATATATACTTGCTGAATAGATGAACAGATGGATAAATGGATGGATGGAAGGAAGGGATAGAAGAATGGGTAGATAGATGAACAGATGGATGGATGATTATATGGATGAGTGGACAGATGGATGGGTGGATGAATGATTATATGGATAAGTGAATGGATGGATGGATGGATGGATGGATGATTATATGGATAAGTGAATGGATAAATGGATCAATCATGGATGGACATACCACACGCTAGATACTGGGGAAACAGTGAGGAACAAATCACCCTCGGAAAGGATATTTGGGATGGACTCTGAAGGGTGAGCCAGAGTTTTCCTGCCTGCATGCCTGGAGACAGGAATAAGCCGGAGCTGGAAGGTGGCCAGAGGGGGGTGAGGTGGGACCTCAGGAAGTCTCTGGGAGAACATAGTCCGTACCATAAAGAACAGAAGGGTGCCTCTCTGAATGGAGAGAGGCTCTGCCAGCAATCCCAGGAGAAAAAAGGCAGGCACGAGAGCTGGGCAATAACCAGCCCTGCTTCCTGACCCTCTGGGTAAAGACCCTGCGACTCAGCTACTCTGCACAGCTTCACTCATTTCCTTCATGGCACATGACCATTTGCAAGAGTCATGCTCGCTTCTTTGTCCCTGGTTTTCTGTTGTCCCTGGTGAAGCTGCGTCTGCCAACTCTAAGCACAAAGCCCGGCACGGAGGTTCCCAGGAAGACCTTCCTGGGTGAAGGTGCACATAATGGGGGCCAGCAGGCAGGCAGCACCCCCTTCCCGGGGCCGTCCTCCATGCTTCTGTCCTGAGGCCAGAATCCCTGGCTGAGCTCGGGAGTGACTTACCCAGAGGTAGCCCTGTGGGAGGGACGTGCTGACCGCTGAGAAGCCCAGCAGGGGACAGCTGACAGGACTGTGGACCAGGGCCCCAAGCTGTGGAGACACAGAAGGCACACATGGGACTGAGCATCAAGGCGTCGGAGATGCTAACGTTCGGCAACAGGACCTCTGTCTGCACGACCACAGATTTCTTGGCCCCACGCAGGTCCCCAGTGAGAATCCCTGGGGACGGGCAAGCGACAGGGTTCACAGGATCTCCAGGCAATACCAATGCACTCACATTTAACCAGCGCTCTCCTAGAACCTTCTGGCTAGGAGGCGCCTGAATGATACCCTGGGCCAGCCACCGATTTTTCAAACTAAGCAACATCTGGATAAGATTTGACGAAAACCACTAACACCCACCCCGCCTTATTTTACAGATGGGGAAACGAGGCCCACAGTGGACACATGATTGCCCTAGGCCACAGGAAGATGACGAGGCCCGGCCCGCCCCAGCCTCCCTCCTAGGTCTCCCTGCATTCCTCCAGAGAAGCACAGTGGAGGAAGGAAGGGGTGCTGGACATCTGGTTCCACCCTCCTCAACAACAGAACCATTCTGCAGACAAGCCCTCCAGCACCAGAGGGCTGGCGGGCTTGTGCAGGCTGCCTGCGGGGGCCAGGGGCTCCGTCTGTGACCGGCTGTCGTCAAGAGCTACTGGCTGCTTGCTCCTCCTGCGTCTGCTGCCCCAAACCCCAGGCCAGATGGCTCTCTGGGGCCTGTTCTCTGAGCTAGACCCCACCAGTCTGTCTCAGGCCAGGACAGCAGTGCGAGGAGGTGGCCTGGCCCTGTCACGGACCCTGCCGGAACCCCTGGCCAGCAGGAAGGGGAAGGAGGCCGAGAGGGGACAGCTGGAGGTGCCCCAGGGAGGAATGCAGCCACCCCTGGACTTTGCTGGGCAGGTGCTGCCCTCTGCTGGCGCTGCGGCCCTGGCTGGCCCCAGCCGTGCAGATGTTCTAACAAAGTGTCCAATGGCTGAAGGTGAAGAAGCCCAGAGAGGTCACCTCATCCAGTCCCCTCATTGAGGAGCTGGCAAATTTGAAGTTCAGGGCGTGGGGAGGGGAGGCGGAGGACACGACTGGCTCAAGGTCACACAGCAAGTTGGCAGCAGAGTCAGGGCTGGAATTCCGCGTTCAACTCCCAGTCCAGCGCCCTTCCCACTCTAGTTAAATTCTACCCAGAGGCCAGGCTGCCCCATTGCAGGCCTCCGCGTTCCCGGCTCCCACTTCTGCGAGGCTGGGAGCACAGGTCCAGGCGCCCAGAGCAGGAGGCTCCCCTCGCCCTGACCCCCGCACCCCCGAGCACCCTCAGGCCCCCGCTCCTAGTCATTTTGCTTCATGGTGGGCCACATGCAGCTGAGGCTGCCCAGCCCCTCCTGCCAGGGACCCGACGTTTCCATGGCAACTCCAGGGGGCCCGGATGTCAGCTGCGCCCACAGAGCCCAGGGCCAAAGTGATGGCAAAAACTGAAATGGCTCCTTGGACCCAGGAGTCCCATCTGTGCCAGGAAGCCGACTCTCCCAAATCAAGGTGCCCTGGGCAGTGAAGAGGAGAGCGGCTCGGGGCTGGAGGACGGAGACAGGCTGTGGGTGCAGCCAGCCCGGGCTCCAGTCCCAGCTCAGCTGCTACCAGCCAGTGACCCCACAAGCCAGTTCCTCATGGTCGTGGAGACCCTGAAGCCTCGCCAGGATGGTCGCGGGGACTAGAGAGGCAGACATAACGCACTTGGCACGGGGCTGGGCACTTCTGTGGGACGTGCTGCTGGCCCTCTATGTGCGCCACCTTGTCTTGTCGGCAGCGCCATGCCAGGAGGGGTGGGCTGGGGCAGAGCTAGGAGGAAGGGGACCCCACAAATAGCAAGCAGCTCTGGCTAAGGAGAGCCAGGACAGAGGCACTCAGCCAGCATGCTGAGGCCTAAGCGAGCCTGGAGCAGACCCTCTGCAGGTCTGGGCTGCAGCCCCCGGCCCCCCGAGGCGCTACATCGTAGAGCACCTTGGCCCCCTTTCCCAAGCCCGTGTCCCCAGGCAGGCCCCCAGGCTGGACCGCGGCTCACGGCGGGGGGACACTTTTGCACTGAGCCGTCCCCTTGCCCTCCTGCCACCCCTCCAGGGACAGCCTCCAGCGTGGATGGGTGCCACAGGGGTGCTGCTGGGGTGACAGTCAGCTTGGAAATCCTTCGGAACAGACACTCGCGTCTTTCTGGGGGCCAACATGCCCTCCAATCTTTGTTTCCATCTCGAACACCGCGTGCGCGCCACACATCAGGCTAGCCAGGGTCTGGCGTGAATCACACCGTGTGCTAAAGCAGATTCCCAGTGTCACACGGCTGGCATGTGCAGAGCTGGAGCTCCAGGCCAGGGATGGGTGCGCCCCGATGCTGTCCTCTTGAGGAAGGCCTCGGTGTGGCCCAGCCTGGGCGCCGGCCACCCATCAGCACAGAGAAGAGAAACGCTCCTTCCTACGGCCCCCACATCCCTGCTCCTTTGAGGGAGAGCACCCCCGCACACCCTCCTCCGGCTAATAGTACAATAGCACTGACCTCGTCTACACTGGGGGCTGGGGCCAGCGAGCCTTTCCTGGAGGGCACACTTAGTCACGGGCTCCCATTAGGCCAGCCGCAGAGCCCGAGTCTGGGGCCCCTGGGACAGGGCCTGGGGAGAGGCCATGGGCCAGGAGGCAGGCCCACACAGCGGCGGACACGCTCACATCTGTTCCCAGGGTGGTTGGACAAGACCTGGGCACTCCGAGGCCCGCAGTCATCTGGGCTGCCCGCACAGCTGATGGGGCACATCTGCCCGGGCTGGGGTGGGCGGCAGGTGCAAGAGGAGTGGAAGTGGTGTCTTGGGACCCAGCAAATGGGAACATGCAGGCTCTAGTAGGTCCCTCAGGAGCTCCACAGGCTCGTTGTCCCAGAAGGCCACTCACATAGGGGGCTCCTCGGGAGATGGCAGGCAAGGGACCTGGAGGTTGCTGAGGATGCTTCTGGCTGCTACGTCCCCAGGCCTTGAGAATTCCATATGAGGAGCTTCTCAGATGTGTGCCCCCAGGTATGGGGTGGAAGACAGCTCCCCAGTCGGGTGGGTTTCTTTCAGGGACGCCCTGGAGGCAGCGGCTTGTCTGTGACCTCACCACCCAGGAGTGATCTGTCAGGCCATGGTCTGAGTCCCATATTCTCGAAAGGACTAAGGCCATCGGGGGGAGACGGAAGTCACCCCGGGGTCAGCCTTCTCCACAGGATGTCCTAGGGCCAGGCGAGCCACAGCCAGGGTGGACCCTGAAAAATTCCAGCTCCACAGACTCCCTGGGAACCCCCTACCCCATGCTGGGAAGGAGCGCACAGGACTCAGCAGGCCTCCCCATTAATAAATGAGGTCTGAAGGCCTACAAAGGCCGGCTTCCCTGAGCCCTACAGAAATGAACAGCATCTGGCCTCCCCTGCCAGAACGACTCAAGAAGACCCTCCTTCCCCAGTGAGTGTGGGCAAGCCCCGCCTCTGAGGGTCTGAGGGCAGTGGGGAGGACCAGAGTTACCGGTGGTGAAGTGCCTAGAACAGAGCCTCCTGAAAGCACTCGCCACCACACTGTTGTTGCTGCCACCCTGGTCGCTGGCCACCGAGCCATGCTGGGAACCTGACCGCACCCCCTAAATCAGGCTGTGGCACGGGGAACATTCCACCACCCCCGACACCACGTCCGGGTGCACAAGCTCAAGAGCTGGGTATGTCCTTCCTGCCCCCTCAGCGCCTGTCTGAACTCTCATCAATGTGGCCAGCCCTACCCCGGCATGCTCCCCGAACGCCTTCCCATGTCCCCTGCCCCTGTCCGCTCCTCTAGGCTCTAGGAATGGGATGAGAAGAAGGAGAGTGGGGCCAAAACACCCCAACATCCAAAGGAATATTATAACACAAATTTGGCAATAAAAATTAATGCAAAAAAAATCCACGATGAACAATCAGTAAGATTTTAAATAAACACAGAAACGAACCCTGCATTGCACAGCCCTGCCCCACCCTAATCCCAGCCTGTTACCCCCCAAAAAGCAGCCAAACCAAGCCCACAACTTGCTGATTTGATGTTGTAAGTATTGCATTAAAATTTCACTCATCGTGATGCTTAGGATTAGGTGAGTGCCCAGCTCGCCTCACCCCAGCCTGGCCCTGCTTCCACCCACACCAAGTCCTGCCACCGCTCAGCGGGACCCCTGCACCGAGCACTGTGTTGGTCTCTCAGTCCCCAGTCTTGCTCTCTCTGGGGCCACAGTTCACTCGCTCACACCTCAGCCGGAAGGACCAGATGATCTTTCTAAAATGTACATCAGAGGGTGCTGGTCCCCTGCATGGAGCCATCCTTGGGGTATCATTGCTCTGAGAATGAAACCCAATGGCGACTAGCCCAGCAAGCTGGCGTGGACCGGTGCACCCACATCAGACCTGATCCCCAGCCTCTCCTCCTAGCTCACCGAGCTGCAGCTTCCCAGACTGCTCCTGACTCTGTGTTGTGCCGTCTGTTTGGGATATTCCTCCCCTGGGCCCGCAAGGGGTCAGAACCTTCTTGCCACTCAGGTCCACCACCTCCTCTGAGAGGCCTTCTCGGCTCCCTAACCATGGAGCCCCATCCCTGTATCCATCCCAGCTAATATAACACACAATCACTCTTCTGCGTTCCCTTTTGTTTGCCGGGGTATTGCTGTCTCTCTCCAGACTGAAAGCTGCAGGAGTGTGGGGACCTTGTACGTTTGGTCACCGCCATACACCCAGTGTCCCACACAGGGCCTGGCAACATTGTAGGTGCTCAAAAATTATACGCAGAACAGACAAATGAACAAACTCATGGCTGAACTGACATCTCAAGGGTATGCACTTTTCACTGTTTGGAGCCCCAATCTACAGCCCAGTCAGCTTGTCTCTTAGGGCTTATGTATCTAGGTCCCAAGCCTGTGCCTCCCCCTCCCCAGAGCTCACATGAGCTCCTCTCTTAGGGAGGAGGATAGGCAGTAAGGACCCCAGAGGGAGCAGTGAGCGCGGGCGGGACATCAGGGACAGGTGACAGCGGAGGGAGTGTGCTAGTGGTGGAATCGGGCGAAGCAAGGTGCCAATTCCTGGACCCATCACTACTGGCTGTGTTTTTAGAAAATCATGTCACCTGTCTGAGCCTTAGTTTCTAACCTGGGAAACAGATCTAGAAACATCTATTTGTGGGGTTCTTACAAATATCAAAACAAGAGAGTGGTGGCAAAGCCCTGGGGGAATGTAGTAGGTGCTTGACAGACGAAGGCATGATGGCCACGGGGCCAGAGCCTGCTCCTGCCTGGCAGCATCAGACAGGGGCCAACCCACAGTCTGGCGGAGCTACTCAGGCATATTCTGGCCTCTCTTATGAGCTGGAGTCATGCCATCAGCTGACGAGATCACTGCTACTTGTTAGCTCTAAGTCACGGAATTTTCCGCTCACTTGACCCACAAAAGGCATCTGTCCCCGTGTTTTTGGTGGGGAAGCTGACTCCTAGAGCACCAAAACGTCTTGACCAACTCCATCAGTAAGAGGTGGAGAAGCTGGGACTGTACCCTGGCCCTCTCCCGCTGTGGGCACAACCTGGAAACCCTGGTTCTCCCACGAGCCACCTTCGTGGTGGGCTCAGCAAGATCCATTCCACTCACCTGCAGGCTGAGGCCCCGGGAAGAGAAGGCAGGGATGCAGCAGGCCAGGATGGGGCACCAGAATGGGGCTTTGCTCTTCTTGTCCTCATCCGGACACAGCCAGCCCGGCTGGTTCTCCTCCCCTACAGCAAGAGGAAGGAGGCGGGTGAAGCTGGTCAGAATCCGAGGACCAAGCGGGCAGTGAGCAGCCCTGCCGAGCCCAGGGGGCCACCCCCAGACCGATGCCTGTCCAGCCAAGATGAAAACCGGCCTTGCTCCATGGTCATGGCCATGCGTCCAAGGCAGCGAGTCGGGAAACCTAAGAGTTGAGTCCTGGCTCACCCACCCTCTCACTGAGCAGCCTTCTGCAAATTCCCCCAACTCTAAGCTCGATTTCTTCACCCATGAGACAGGGGCATAAAAACGCCTTTGTCTTGAGGTTGTTATGAGGATCCAGTGAAACAGTAGATGAGAAAGAGTTTCAAAAATGTTGTGATGCTGAGCACAGTCCAGGCCCTGCTGCCTTAACCTAGAGGTCTAGAGGTGCTTCTGGGGTGGCGGGGGCGGGGAATGGCCAAAAACAAGCCAGAAGACAAAGTGACACAAACATGCTGCTCTTCACCTGGCTCTGATGATGATGGTATGGTCAAGAGGATGACTCTCTCCTGCTTCCTTTGAGACCCACTGAGACCCAGGTGGTCATCTGCCTCCACGTTCCCAGTCTAGCTGGACACTGAGGCCCCAGGGGCCTGTGAGAAGTGCAGGTTCTCAGACCCTGGACTCACATCTGGACATTGCTGTGTTCAAGAGCATCTGCTAAACCACACTCTGCAATGTCTCCTTCACATGGGTCAGGGCTCCCTCACATGCCACCACCTCCAAGAAGTCCTCCCTGACCACCCTGGCTATGATGGCCCCCTCTCTCAGAAACCAGTCTAAAGACCCCATCTTATTTCCCGCATAGCCTTCACCACAATCTAGAATCACTTTGTCTATCTCCTGTTCACCATCTCTCTGCATACGTCTCTAGAACGTAAGCTCAGGGCAGCAGGACCTGACCTGTCTTGTTTGCTGAGGTCTCCCTGGCACCAAGCCCACTGCCTGCACATGGTGAGTGCTCAGGAAGCACGGGTTGAAAAGATGAATGACATGAGGG
Source organism: Halichoerus grypus (assembly GCF_964656455.1). NCBI lineage: Eukaryota > Metazoa > Chordata > Mammalia > Carnivora > Phocidae > Halichoerus > Halichoerus grypus. The sequence continues at coordinate 175,011,807 of NC_135716.1, forward strand.
TGTGAGTGAGCGGGTAAACTACCATCCGTCCCAGAGGATTCTCCCTGTTCAAGAGCCCATCCTTCTCTGCGCTCCATATGGGGCCCACCTTCTAGGAACCCCGACAGCCAGGGCAGGGCATGGTGAAGACACCCACTGTGTGTCCACGCACAGGCACATGTCAGGTCCTACAGGTGTCCCGGGTTCTCGTTTTCACAGTAACCAAGCTCAGTGAGAATCACGATTTTCCCTTTATGGAATGAGACCGACACTCGAGGATGATGTAATTGACTAGGTCATGTGCATGGCTGGTGGCAGAGTCCAGATGAGGACCTGGGTCTGCCGGACTCCAATGCTGTCTCCTGGCAACCAGCCCCCCCCGCCGACTGAGGGGCATGACTGACTCTGGACAACCAGGAGGTAGCTCTGCCCCGGAGAGGGAGAGCCAGAGGATGGCATGGGGCTCCCTGGGCAAGAGGGGTCACTCAATGCAATGACATCAACCTCAAGGGCAGCTGGAGCTTCAGGGATGGGAGGAGACGTCTTCCACAGAAGAGGCATGATGACAGCCTTCCCACCCCTCACGTGGCTACTCAGTGGCCAGGAGGAAGCAGGGACTCGGGCCCAAGCTGGCCCAGCCGAGCAAGGGTCAGCTCCATCCGAGGGGGCTCACCAGTCACAAGGGGCCTCCAGACCGGTTTCCCATGCTAACCACTGCCCCCCACGACAGCCAGAGCCATCCCGCTACACTTCCACTGGACGTCGCCATTCCCACGTCCTTCGAGTCCCATCCACGTGGAATCAAATCCAGACTTTTCCAGGACAGTGAAGATGATCCTTCCCTCCCAGCCTCATCCCTCGGTCCCAGGCTCCACTGCACTAGGCTTTCCTCAGCCACTTACACGAACGAGCCCAGGACGTTCCCTCTGCCTGGAGTGCTGTCCTCCCCACCTCCGGGGCTGGCTCCTCTCCTCCCCCAGGCTTAGGTTATTTGTCCACCTCCTGGGAGCGGCCTCAACTGACCACCACCCACCCGCGCCCCTCCATCGCTTTCTGTCTCAGCCCCTGTTGGTCTGTCATGACCCTGAACACAGTTTCTGGCTCCTTTATTGGCTTGGCTCTTTTTCCTGTGTGTGTGCACGAGTGTGCCTGTGCGTGCGTGTGTGAGTGTGCGTGTGCATGTTGGTCTGTGTGCGTGTGTGCCCACAGGCTCCCCAACCTCGCCTGTGTTCTGTATGAGGAATGTCAATCAAACCTCAATAACGTGGCCTTTAACAATGCCACTGCCACCAGAGGAGGCGGCCTCCCGGTGCCGGTGGTGGCACGAGGAGCTGGGACGAGGTGGCACGGGAGGATGCTCTCTGAGAAGTGAAAGACATCTGCAAAACGGCAGGCACTATGACGTGAACCACCTGCTTCGGCAGAAGCTCCGGCCCGCGCGCCCAGGGCACCCACCCCACCAGCAGTCCAGCAGCTGCACAGTGAGCTCACCCCCCAGCGTCGGGCCCTCCACCCCACCGGGTCCTGGAGGCAGCATCCCAGGAAAGGACAGCTCACCAAGGAGGCGAGGCCGTCGCGGAAAGGGCAGCTACAGCACAGGACAAGCACCATCATAACGGAATGCGCACGTGCACCACACCTCACAGTTTACAAAGCTCTGTCCCCCGTGAGGCCTCATTTCATCCTCAGGGCCACCAGGAGGGGTGGGTGTTGGCATCCCTCTCCTACCCAGAGAACCGGAGGCGAGGGGGACATCCAAGGCTGGGCCCAGGAGGCGGAGAACACACCGATCGCGGGCTGACAGCCCAGACAGCCCACCCTGCAGGGCAGCACCCTTCCCCGGGCAGGTGCGGACATCACGACGCTGCGCTGCCTCTTGGACAAGCCCTTGGACGGTGAATACGGATGGGTGGGACTTGAGTCTGCCCTGCTCTCAAGGAGACCACCGAGAGCCCAACAGACGGCTCAAACGCAACTGCCCCCGTGGGGCGCCACCTCCTTCCTGGAGCTCGGCCCGTGAACATAAAGCCCCCCCATCACCACGCCGCCCGAGCTCCTCTCCTCTCCTTCCCCCCACACCCACAGCCCATCAAGTCCTGGCAATTTATTACGATATATATTTTTTAATGATCTGACCTTCTCCTTCCAGATGGTGCCTTCCCTGCCTGCGATCGGGGAACGTTAAAGGAAAATGGAGTTGTAGCTCCCCATCTGCCACTGCCATTGTTCCTGTCACAAAACCAGGGCGGCTGAGACCAAATTAGAAGGCTGTTGCAGTTGAAAATTGAAAGCCCGCTTGGGATAAGTGACATTAAGAACTGGCACCGTCGGCAGAGCCGAGATTTCCAATTGACATTAAGTGGGGGCTTATTTAGCGCCCAGCTCTGTTTGCCAGCACCCACTGAACACAGGAGCACCCCGTGGGGTGGCGGGGGAGGCTCCGGGGCTGGAGGCCACGGCCCCTTCTGCTCCCCCCACCTCCGCGCCCCCAGAGCCACCCTGCCCGCGGCAGGAGGCTGACTGTGGCAGCTGGGCCCCAGCTGATCCCAACTCAGCCTCTGGCTCCCTCACTGTGTGACACAGAGCCAGAAACCGAACCTCTCTGAGTCTGCTGCCTCCTCCGGAAAATGGGGGAAATTATTCCAACCATTCAAGGGTCACTGTGAGCGCTGGAGGGAAAAAAGATTCAACGCCTAGTATATGCCAGGCCCTCAAGAAATAGATCACTGTCCTGGAGGTGAGGAGTCTGCCTAACCGCAGGCTTGAGGGCGGCCACCCCACCTGCACCAGGCTGAGCCGCTGGCCCTGCCCTGCCCCTCGATCCCAACCTGCCTCCCGAAGTCCTCCCACGCTCAGTCCCAGTGCTGTGCTTTTCCTGCCACCGCTATGGGCGACACTCCGGGGTGGCAGCCCAGACCGCCCTTCTCTACGTTCCAAATCCGAGGCTGCCCTCAAAGGCCCTCTTACACCTCCAGCGCCACGGAGATGCCGCTGGCCACGGCCAAAGACGTGGGGGCTGGCGGGACATGGGCACCCTCCTTTTCCAAACACCGGCTCGCAGAGAGAGAGAGAGACACCGGTGCCCAGGGAGGCCAAGCAAATGGCCAGGGTCACCCAGCTGGGGTAACACTGCTCCCAAGGGCAGACCCACTGCTGCAGCCTGAGGGCCTGGGCAGGTCTCAGCGCCCATGTCTGCACTGGTTGAGAGTCAGTGGAAAGGACAGCTGGGGCGTGCTCAGGGCCACACTCAGGATCCGTCACTGGATCGTCGTCAGGGGAAGCAAGGGGGACACTGTGAGGAATGAGGGCTGGACAACTAGCCGTCCGAGCTAGCAAGGGAGGGCCCCCCGGGTCGCACCCTGTGAGGATGTGTCCCTGTGAGCTTGGGACCAGCCCGCAGCCTGCCTGGCCCAGGTCCTTGGGAAGGTGGGAATAAGGAGGGGTGCAGTGGGAGAGGCTCCAGGGACCCAGGGGCTGTAAGAGCCACGAACGCAGCACTTGAAGAGCTTCAGGTGAAGGGACACAGGCAGGGAGCACTGGAAGCCCACAATCATGCCTCTTCCTTCTCTGGGGCCTTCCATCTGCAACCCTTCCCTGGAGCCTTTATGAATAGGAGACTAATTGGCAGAGGGGTGGGAGGGTGGCCCGGCCCGTCCCTGTTCTGCACTGAATCGTGTGCGACCTTAGACCAGTCACGTACCCATCAGTGAGAGCAGGCACCCCCTTGTCCTAGGAGCTTCTCCCACAGGCCAGGCACTGGCCATCCCAGGAGCCTACCACACTGTCTCCCCACATGTTAACAAGAGCCCTGTGATGGGGGCACTGGCATTATCCCCACTTTCCGATAGAGAAAGGCATCTAAAGGTTAAATCATTTGCCGGAGATCACAGAGCTGGGAAGGGACAGAGCCGGAAACTGACCCCAGGCAGCCCGGATCCATTTTATTAGGCCCTAAGATCCCAAAATGTAAGAGGGGAGAGGACCACTGGAGCTCTAGTCCGACTCACCTCCCAGAGGCCTTTCCCCAGACCACATGGCACAGTAGGGGCCCCGCTGGGATGTGAAGCAGGTCCCCAGATTCCCCAGGGCACCCTGCCCTTTCCTCCCTAGGGGCAGAACTGACCCCCCCATTCCGGATCCCAGGCACCCCCCAGTCCAGCTCTCTCTTTCTTCAATGTTTAGTGGATTATGATCTCCGTACGTGGTAGTCAGCAAAACAGAAATACAAAAAAAAAAAAAAAAGAAAGAAAGGAATCACATCCTTTGTGAATAAATGTTTTTAACATATTCTATTACTAACAGGCTCGTATTATTCCCCACCCCACCCGACCAAGCACTGCAGATTAAAAAAAAAAAAAAAAAAAACCTGGCAAAATAAAAGGAACAAATTACTCAAGCCCCAGGGGAACCCAGGCATTCAAATAAGATTTCCAATGACTCTCCTTCCATTAAAAACTTTTGCTGCGGGGCGCCTGGGTGGCTCAGTCAGTTAAGCATCTGCCTTCGGCTCAGGTCATGATCCCAGGGTACTGGGATCGAGCCCCGCATCGGGCTCCCTGCTCTGCGGGAAGCCTGCTTCTCCCTCTCCCACTCCCCCTGCTTGTGTTCCCTCTCTCGCTGTGTCTCTCGCTGTCAAATAAATAAATAAATAAATCTTAAAAAAAAAACTTTCACTTCAGCGAAGTCACTGGAGACAAATCAGCTGAGCGCGTCCCCGGCAGCCGAGAGAGGAGAGGCTCACACCCATCGGCCCCTCTCCCTCCAGCGCCACGCCCCACTCGGCAGAGCAGCTGGGCCTCCAACCAGAGACTGACGGGCCTTTTAGAGCAGGTGTACAATCGGCTCAGGCGTGCCCAAGACTGGACTGCTCCGCAGGCCAGCCCAGAGCCATGTCAGCCTTCCCTGGGGCTAGAATTCCCGCGGTTGGCTGCCAAGGCTGGGGCCATCTCCGCTTAAAATCCTCTCTCCTCCCTCTGCAGCTCTCCTGGTCGCCTGGAAACATCCAGCAGAGGCTTGTGCCACGTCAGCACCAGATCAAGGCCTCTGACCCTGGCTTCCCCAAAGCTACCACCTCCTCCCCATTTCCTCCCACCTCCCCATGCCCTCTCGGCACAGTGGACAGAGCCATCCACTCAAGTGGAAACCAGATCAGGATGCTGCCCAGCTCTCACTGCTACAAGGAGTTGCCCATCATGCTCAGAATGAGTTCCATACATCTCGCCCTGGCTTTCTGGAAAAGCTGCCCAACCTTCCCCCTGCCTACTTCTCTCCCCACGATTCATCAGCTCTGGCCACCGCAGGACCTTTGCACTTGCTCTTCCGAAGCCTAGACTGCTTTGCCCAGATCTCTGTTAGCTTCAGATGTCACTTCCCAGAGGCCCTCCCTGACGGCAGTCCTGACCCCCAGGCTCGGTGACAGTCACGTCACCCATCTCTGTCCCCTAAATGGCACCACCTCTCCCTGTTGATTGGTTCTTCATGTAATGTCTATCTGCCCCCCATAAATCATAGCTTCGAGAGCAGGGATCTTTCGGTTTTTGTCATTGCCCTTTTCCCCATGCCCAAAATCACAGTAACTCGTTCCATAATTATTTTTTTAATTGATGAAAGCCAGTGTCAAAGGTCCTGACTTCTTTCCAGAAATGTCTCAAAACCTATAAGATCACACTAAAAACAACAATAATGAAACAAACGAAAAATGTCCCTGCTATGGGCCAGAAGCAGCAAATGGGACTTCTAGTACATCACAGAAAATGGTAGCTCTGATGGGCAAGTACAAATAAAATCATTACAACTTAACGAACGTGGTTTGCAGACAGAAACTCTCCCAATGTGGGGAAGCAGAGGGACAGCGGGTCCAGAGTGCGCTCTGGGGCTGACTGCCCAGGGTCTGAGCACCAGCTCTGCCCCTTCCTGCTGTGTGAGCTCAGGCAAGTCACTGCACCTCTCTGGGCCTCGGAGCCCTCCATTGTAAAAGGGGGTTCACAACAGAACCTACCTCTCAGAATTATCATCAGTGTGAAAAGAAAAAGACGTGTGTAAAATGCTCAGAAAAACGTCTGCCACGTAGGTCGCGCTCTGTAAACATTGTCTTATTTATCTATATGATCATTATGGGGTGCATGAGACAAAAAAAGAGGCCCTGGTTGAGAATCCGTTTACTCTAACCTGCATTGTTTTGTTTTTTTTCTTTTGGTAACAGCTTGATTGAGAAAGAATTCGGTTACCGTAAAACCCGCCCTTTTAAAGTATTCCCGTCAAGGTTTCTAGCATATTCGGCACTACCTACGTTTAGAACATTTCCATCCCACTGAAAGAAAGCCCCTCAGCAGCCACGCCCTCACCACCCTCCCCCAGGGCCCTGACAACCACTCATTGACATCGTCAACTGCCATCACTTTACAGACGGGGAAACTGAGGCTCAGACAAGGGCAGTGACTTGTCCAGGGTTACGAGGCAGAGCCTCAGGACTCAGAACCCTGGCTCCCGTGTTCCTCCACGGCACCGCCTACCTCCAACTCAGAAGCCCCCCTGCCCCACGCATCCACACATGCACACCCCAAGCCTCCCTGCTCCGCACCCCTGTCCCCTGAGGTACTCTCCCCAGGGCTTTACTCACGGAGTCCGATCTTGGCCAAGTGCAACCGGTTGACCCAGGAGATCTTGCTCAGGGGGTTGGGAGTGATGAAGACCACCATGAAGCTGATGGGGCGGCCGGACCTGCGGCGAGAGGGCGAGGAGCGTGAGCGCCCAGAACAAGCTCCTGGCTCTTCCCTCAACCACGGGCACTGGCCATGGTGCCAGCTCAGCTCAGAGCATCAAAGCGGGGCCAGAAAGCCTGGTGGCCCCCCCAAAGCCCCCATCCCCTGGGGGAAGAGTCCCTCCACCCACCGTGACCCCAGAATGGAGGTCCCTCCCTAAAGCCACCAGGCCACGCTCCCCAGCCCAGCCCCCGGCCCCTGGGCTTGGTGCCTAGCGACTCGAGAGGCCAGGGCTCCCCGGTCAGCTTTCCACGGGCCTCGCCAGACACACGTACACATCCGACCGGGCGCGTCTGCGGGGAGGAACGGGCTCCCGCGGGCCTGCTCCCAGCACCTGGCACAGTACAGCTGCTCAGCAAAGGCTTGCAGAATGGACACATGAGTGAATGGGCTTGTGACAGGCTTGGGCAGCTAGAGGTCACTGTTGTCACACTATTGTCCTCTCACCTTGGAGCAGCGGGGCCCCTCAGGGTCCTCTGGGGTCTGTTTTCCACCGGGCGGGGGGGAGGGGGGCCATCCCAGGGGGCGGGCAGGGCCAGTGTCACTAACTCTCCCAAGGGAGAAAGGGGTGCAGGGGCGGGAAGGGGCTGTGTGAGGCCCCCTCAGCAGGGGAATGGCACATTGGCGGGTTGGGATTCCAGCTCAGAGCCCTGCCTCTCTGCCTCTGAGACTCCAGCCTGGAGCCTTGTGTCTTGGGCTCCTGGGCTCAGGGCCCTGCCTCAAACACCAGTGCTCCGATCTTCCCGGCCCTGAAGCCAGGGTGCCTGTAACACTCTGCCCCCCACCGTCCCCCCATCCTTGAGGTCAAACCTGGGCAGTGAGCCACCGCACTGCACCAGCCTAGGCCTCAGGTCAGAGCCCAGAACCTACTCCGTGGCGGGGGGGGGGGGGGGGGGGGCACTATCCAACAACCCCTGGAGCCTCACCGCCCTCATGTGTAAACTGGGGCTCAGACAGCTAGCCTTCCCTATCTCTGCTAGACCTGTCATCAATTCCACAAACATCAGCTGAGGGTCTACAATGGAGCACAAGTGCCAGGGTGGGCATTTGGGGGTAGGGGCCATGCTGGGGGGAGGCTGGGTCCATGAGGAGACCCAAGGCCTGGTCCCAGGGCTCTGCACCGTCTGGAGTGAGGGAAAAGGTCACAGCACAAATGGAACCAACCAACAGCAGAGCATCTCCTAACAGAGGATAGGCTTAAGCCAAGTATGAACCAGTCACTCACTCATTCATTCATTCATTCAATGGCTAATGAGCTGTGCTGGGCAGGGCCCGCAGTGTGTATACACCCACGCCCATGACCACACTGATGAATGGGTCCGCTCCCGGTGCCCTCTCTCCACGTCCCCCCACCACCCATCAGCGGTGGCCACTCCCCATCTCACTTGTCAGGTTTTCCAGGAAGCAGGAGCCTGAGACGACACTTGTTGGCCGAGTGGATCTCCTCCTCCTTTACCCGCATTAGCCTCTGCAGGGCCAGGCACCAGTCTTGAGCCACGGTCATGTTTAGGTTCTAGGGTTGAGGAGGCCAGTGAGATCACCACCCGGCCTGCTGGCTCCCCCAGAGCCACACAGGATCCTCGAGCATCCGGGGGGGCCCTGGGAGGAGAGGAGCTGGGGAGGTCCAGGAGCTCAGCAGGGACCCCTGGCTCAGCCACAGCAGGCGGCCGGCTCCCTGGGCCGCAGGCCCCCAGCAGGCTTCCCAGCCCTCGTTCAGACCCCAGCTGGTACCCCTCCTGTGAGAGGGACAACCTCCCAGCCAGCATCCTCTCCAGCTTTGGGGTGAGGTCCAGGAAGGGGCTGCGAGACTGACTGGTCAGTGTGCAGAGAACAAAACAATCACCACACAGCCAGACCCCACTTAACCCAAATCAGAGCTTCACCCCCGAACCAGAGGCCGCATACCAGACATCTAGGGAGCAGTGGGGAGTTCTAGCTCTCCTCCTGCCTGTGGGACTCAGGAGCCAGGAGCACGCCTGGGGCCTGGGCTAAGACAGGAGCCCTCTCCCACTCCGCCTGCTGATCTGCGCATTGCCCGAGGGAGGAGCCCAGAGCCCAACAAAGTGGGGCCAGGGCTGGGTACCTGGTAGGTGCCGTGCAGCGTGCTGATGAGGAAGGTTATCTGCTCGACCACAGCCAGATCTTTCTGCAGGTCCTGCAGCTCCTGGAAGAGGCGCGGGGGGCCGAAATACACCTTATCTGGGCAGAGAAGAAACCCAACTCAACTTCAGGGGTGGAGGAGGGGCTAACGAGGACCCAAGCATCCATTTACTGCATAAAAGAAGACCTGTCGCCCTGGAGATACGGCACTACAGACACAGAAGGAGACATTACCAGGCTCTTGCCCTGGTGGAGTTACTAGTCGGGGTGGGGGGGGAGGAGGCCCAGATCTAGTCACAGGTAGTCCAGCATCTGGGGTCCAGGCCACTCTCAAAGGGTCACAGGAGGCCAGAAGACTAAGAACCAACTGTGCCTGCAAGAAGTGAGGAACCTTCACAGGGCCAGGCGTGTGGTGGGCTTGCTGCCATAAAGGAGAACAGCATATGCAAAGCACTGTGGCTTGAGGAAGCCCACGAACAGCAAGGTGTTCACAGATGTACTGAGGACCTACTGCGTGCCAGGTTCTATTCCAGGTGTTGGAGAGATAGCTGTAAACAAGACAGAAAGGATCCCTGTTCTTACAGAGCTTATGACCTGGATGGGGGAGACAGGGGCATCAGTCAATTAAGAACCACAACAGATGAAAGGCACTAGGGAGAAAGATACCAGGGCAAGGGCACAGTGAGGGTGCCCGGATCTCTGGGGATGATACAAATGTAGCACTGGGGGCATGGGAGACGAGCAGCAAGAGACAGAGCAGGAAGGAGCAGCAGGCCAGGAGGGAAAGTCCTTGAATGCCGTGCTAGGGAATTTGGGCTGTATTCTCTAGGCCAAGGTCTCTCGAGCTGGGGTCTTATGGAACCCTGGGGGAGGGCTTATTTGGGGTTTTCATTTAGAAGAGTATCTGGAGAACAGATGTACATCCTGAGTCACCTGGATAGAATGACTTTCAGGCCATGTTTTGCTGCATGGTGTCAGGGCTTCCATGGGCTCTGGTAATGAGCACGAGTACCTCAACTGTCACCAGGTAATGAGCAGGGAGCAAGGGGAGACCTGGCAGAGAAGTGATGCACTCACACCAAAAGAGCAAAGACAGACTCTGCAGTGAGCCCAGTGGGTAAGCTGGTGGGCAACGCGGGTCACCACAGGGCACCCTAAGGAAGGGGTACAGAGATCTCAAAAGAACCTGCCCCAGAAGAGGCCCACAGCCACATCGTGAGCAACTGGGTTCCAGCAAAACAACATCATCCATCACATTAAATGAATGCTGTTAATTTGAATTTTATTGTTTTGTAGCTTCTTTTTTATCCCACTTGTGATTTTGTTTTGGTTTTACGGTTGTTCAAGGGATATAAGCATCACGAGTTTTTCATACCTAGTCTTATATTTGCACATATTCAAATAACAACGTGATAAAAAATCATTCAAGGCCAACTAGGGTTCAACAAGAATGCTTTCTTTTCCCCTTGAAGGGAGTCAGGCCACGTAGTACTCTCGTTTGAGAAACGTGGCAGTGAAGGAGGGGCCCCAAGGTGGTTGGGAGCAATAAGGTGGAGTCAAGCTAGGGCTGAAGGCGCCTCTGGGGAAGACAAATGGGGCCCTTCGCTGGGGGCTTCTGGAAACCGTGAAATAGCCCTTCCTGCTCACAGACCCAGGGGAAGGGGCCCAGTACTTGGGAGTAGGTGCAGCCGGCCAGCCCCGCCCTCCGAGGGCAACAGGGCATGGTGCCACCACCCTCCCAGTTGCCAGAATTGCCCAAGACCCAGGGAGGTACCCTCCCAGGTCAGGCCCTGGACAGAGCCAGGCCGGTGGGCAGGTGGACATGGAAGCCAGAGCCTGTGGAAGGGACCTTCCGCCCAGCTCCTTCCTGCCAGCCCTGCAGCTCAGCACCCTCCCTTCATTCAACAAACAGCTGTTAACATCCCCTGTAAACCAGGCCCTGAAGGAGGGCTGCTGCCGAACCCTCCCAGGGAAGGTGACCATAGAACTGGGCCTTGAGAGCCCAGGATGGGTGGGGGGGTGGCCTGGCCCAGTCCAAAGGAATCAGGAAAGGCTTCTCTGCAGAGGTGTCATCTGAGCTGAGATGAGTAAGTAGGACAGCAAAAGAGTCTGCAGAAGGGTGGAGGCTGGGAGAAGGCCCTGGGGCAGGAGGAGGCTCTGCCCCTCAGGAACTGAGAGGCCGGTGTGGCCAGCCTGGGGAGGGCGGGGCGGGTGGGCGCCCCCCGCAGTGGTGCGTGGGGGCCAACGAAGACCTGGGACTTTACCCTGAGAGCAAGGAGAAGCCACGGGTGGGTTCGGGGTGGAGGGTGACACACACACAGACCTGATCTGCATTTGGATGGAGGATGGACAGGAAGGGGGCAAAGGCACAGGGAAGGCCCGCAGCCAGGAAGCTCCTGCACCAGACCGGGTCTGACGGTGGCGGCCCCCGCGGAGATGGACGGAGGTGCACCGCTGAGAGGCTGCCCGGCGCCACTCCCTCCGCATTCTCATTCCTCTCGTGCCCAAAAAGTCGGAGCCTCACAGCCCTGAGCCTGGTCCCTGAGGGTCGAGGAGCCTACCGGAGTATCACCTGGGCCCCTGACTGCACAGAGAGGGAAACTGAAGCCCAGAGAGGAGGGCCATCCACTGAGGTCCCGTAGGAGGCAGGCGATGGTCAAGCAGGGACTGAAGTCCCGCTTTGGAACTCAAAGGCATTGTGCATGCACGCTCGTGTAGGCACACAGGTGCACAAGGGTGTAGGGGTGGGAGGGGCAGGGACAGTGTCCCGTGCACGAGATGGAGGTGTGACTCTGGAATGTGCACGAGCAGCTGGGGGTCTGGGTGTGCGTCTGTGTGTAGTGTGGGGCTGCAAACCAGCCAGAGCCTCTTGGCCAGGTGGCCCATCGGGCTGGGGTTCCCAGACAAGGACTACAGGCCTGGGCAGGTGCCCCTCCGGCAGCAGCGGGGCGGGTACTCACTCTGGGCTTGGCCCACGGCGGAAGCCTTCTTGGCGCCAGCATGCTGGATGAGCACGTTGTCCTTGTCGTAGGAGCCGCTCTCCTGGCCCACCTCTACCACCTGCACCTGGGGCAGCGCCGTGTTCCACTTCACCACGTACTTGGGCCCGAGGGGCACCAGGCTGCTGATCTCCAGCTGGCCCCTGCCAGGACAGATAGGAGGAAGCCCTGGAGAGCCCGCAGCAGCCCAGGCCCAGGGCAAGCCCGGAGCACACTCCTCAGCACACCAGCTCAGCCAGGCCCCTTGCAACACAAGCACCAGACCTCGGGCCAAAACCAAGTTAGGCAGAGCAGAGAACCATCAATGAGGCAGAAGCCCTGGGGTGCCCAGGCCCCAGCCCAGATCCAGAATCACATGCCCCGAGGCCCCGAGCCCCCAAACCCCTACCTGTGGTTGGCAGGCCTGAGGAAAAAGACAAAACAGAAAGGAAGGTCATTCCTGTTATTGAGTGATTTCTAGGGGGCTGAGACCAATGGGGGCCAGCCACAGGGCTGGGCCAGGTGTAGGCATCAGGGACCATAGGAGGGCCTTCTCCCCAAGCAGGCCGCTGGCCTCCAATCACCTGCGATTCCCACAGCGGCCCTGCTAGGAAGCTTGTATTATTCCAGACGAGGACACCAACAATCAGACAGGTCACATGACTTGCGCCGAATCACCTAAGCTGATCCCCCAACCCCCTCCCCCCAAAGTGGGCCACTAGCATCCCCATCACAGCTCACACCAGGCTAGGCCCTGAGCAGCAGGGGGCAGAGCAGGTGTTCATCAGATATGGTGCCTTAAAAATCACAGTGCTGGTATCAGGGAGGGAGGGAGGGAACGAGATAGCCTTAAGCACCACCACACTGATCTGGGACACAAACTTCCTTGTCCCAGTCCCCTATCAGTGCCAGGTCTCCTCCAGACCTGTGAACTGACATAAAGTAAGGGCCCAATAAGTCTTTGATGGGTGGGTGGATGAATAGATGGATGGATGGATGGGTGGATGGATGGATAGATGGATGGATGGATGGGTGGATGGATGGATGGATGGATGGGTGGATGGATGGATGGGTGGGTGGGTGGGTGGGTGGGTGAGTGGATGGATGGACGGATGGACGGGTGGGTGGATGGATGGATGGATGGATGAATGGGTGGATGGGTGGATGGGTGGGTGGATGGATGGATAGATGGATGGATGGATGGGTGGATGGATGGATAGATGGATGGATGGATGGATGGATGAATGGGTGGGTGGATGGATGGATGGATGGATGGATGGATGGGTGGGTGGGTGGGTGGATGGATGGATGGATGGATGGGTGGGTGGGTGGGTGGATGGGTGGAGGGTGAGAGAGCCTGGGAGTCCCCGGACGGCCCTGCATGCTCCTGTTCCAGGGTGCATGAGCCACAGCGATGGAGACTATCCCCAAATCCACTCCATGGCCGTGCCTGCACCAGCCGACTCTGGGTGTGGAGCCCACATCAGGCCCACAGGCGTCCCCCACTGTACAGGTGCTCCAGCTGAGGGGTACAGGGGATGTCCCTTTGGATCTCAGTTATCGTCACCATATTGGTGCTTCTGTGATGATTTTTAAAGTGCTGTCAAATATTGAGAGCAGAGTCTGCTCCACTCAAGTAGCTAAGAGTCCCAGCTGGACAGGTCACAGCTGTTCATCTGGGCACCATCCCTCGGCCACAGGGCCCAGCAGGGGATGCAAGTGAGCAAATGGGGCCAGGTGGGGACCATGAAGCCCAGCAGAGCACAAGCCCTAGTAAGGAGGCCATGTGACCCAGCTCCGGGCCCGTATGGCCCTGGGCAATGTGGGCCCAGAATGTTGGCCCTTCAGATTTTCAAGAGAAGTCAAAAATGTCTCAATCTTTGCACGAACTCCCTGTGTGAGGCAAATAAAAGATTTCTGGAGGCCTGATACAACCTGTGGGGCACAATCGCCCTCACCCCATCCAAGCTCCGATTCTTTCCGGTACAACCTAGAAGCCCAGCTCCAGGCATTTCTACCACCTCAGTCTCAGAACCAGGAGACCAGGCTCTGTGGGGGAGACGGTGCTCGGGGCAAAATCTCTGGAATCTCAGAGTGGTTGAAACCCAGGAAGCTGTTCAGTTACCAACAGCAGAGTTCTAGAACAGACCACTCTGCAGGAAGGACAGCTGCTGGCCCAAAGGCCAGGGGTGGGCCTGGATGATCCTTCCAGATGCTCCCCATCTGGGGACTAGGGTACTAGGGAGAGAGCAGGCCAAGAGGGATGGGAGAGGAAGCCGGAATGTCTGAAACCCAAGCCGAGGCCACACTAGACCTCATCACGGAGAGGCCAGTCTAGAAACCTGGGCACAACAGGACGGGGAGGGGGCGTCCCTACAGCGGGCTACGACCCAGGCCCACTTACTTGAAATTGATGTTGGCGCAGACCAGCATGTCATTGAGCAGGAAGACCCTGCGCTCCTTGGACTTGATCAGCTGCCCGCGGTCACCGTACACGGTCTCTGTCAGTGTCTCACACAGGAGCAGCTGCCGCTGACCCGAGGTCAAGAGCTGCGAGAAGGAGACAGAGCAGAGTCCACACCAGCACACAGGCTGCCACGCGACCATCACTGCGCCCAGGAGCCAGAACCCCTCTCTGCGCGCAGCAGGGACCGGGGCTGGGAGAGGCGGAGGAAGAGGTGGGGCCAGGCCCTCCATCCCTGGCGTGGCGAGAGGCACTTGGGAGGAGGCCACAGGACGGCACACTGGGTTCTCTGCTGCCCCCCTTGTCCCGCAGCCCACACCCCTTCTCAGGTGCGCCAGCCCCCGCCACCCCTCCCCGTGGCAGTCGCCGCCAGCGACGCAAGCTAGAGTCGTAGACGCGTGCTCCCACCCTGGCTGCCTGCTCACCAGCTACAGAACCCTCCAGCAGGTCACTTCACCTGCCCACACCCCAGCTATCAAGGGGGGGCGAGGATCCACCGCTCAGATCACCATGGTAACGCGTGACCGGGTCTGGCGACATCATTTTCAGAGCCCGGTGCAAAATGAACATGCGGCCCTCGTTCAAATGGTATTAAGGATTTCAGGACAGTAACAGCAGAACAGGAACCCAAGTGCGGGGCCCTCCTGAGCACCGGCCCTGTGCGACACAGGCCAAGAAGCTGGCCCTGCACGTGTGCACACAGGCCAAGAAGCTGGCCCTGCACGTGGGTACTCCCATTGACTGGGGACGCTGCTGTCCCCACGGGCCGTGCTGTCTGTGATGGTCTTCGCCATGAAGAGGTGTGGCCTCACTTGGGGAGACCTCGGGCCTGGAAGAGGCCCCAGCCCTGCACCCTGAACTGAACAGCCCCAGCCAGCCTGCCGCATGAGGGGGCTGCACAGATCTGCTGGTCAATGATGTTCAGGCCTCAGGCATCCAAGCAGGTGTTTGCCAATCTCAGGCTGGACCCTGAGAAGCCCCTGCCAGCACCGGGACCACCATCCTACTCAGGGACCTACCGGGAAAACAGCTTTTTACTGAGAGGGACTTTTTTTTTTCTTTTTTTGCAGAGGGGAGGATAATGTTCAGCAAAATTCATTCCCAAAACCCATGACTCCGATGACAAGAGTCATCCTCCCCTCCCTCCTCACCCCTGCTGGGAAAGGGCAGATCACCCCAAGCCTCCCCCCCCGGAGAGACGGCCCTGTCACTCTCCCTAGAACCATGTGTCCCGGATCACCCAAAAGCCTGAAATGGTACCAATGCCCACTGCCTGCCAGGCACTGCCCTTGGCACTAAGTACCCTACTTCCCATTTAACCAGCTCCGCAGCCCGCGGC
This sequence comes from Halichoerus grypus, assembly GCF_964656455.1. Classification (NCBI taxonomy): domain Eukaryota; kingdom Metazoa; phylum Chordata; class Mammalia; order Carnivora; family Phocidae; genus Halichoerus; species Halichoerus grypus. The sequence continues at coordinate 175,027,428 of NC_135716.1, forward strand.
CACCCTCATTCCCAGAGGAGGAAGCCAAGATCAGAGGTAAAGCGGCTTGCCAAGCGGCAGCGGCGCAGGACGCGGCCAGGCGCACACGCTGTCCCCAGCACCGGGCGGCCAGCTGCGTGTGACAGGGGTCACAGAGGCCCCACTGCTCCTGACACAAAAATGACTCAGGGTCCCTGAGGGGGCCTCTCGTCACTGCTAAGGCCGGGCTCCCCTACGCCACCAGCTCCATCAACAAGCTGACGCCAGCGCATGGAAACGAGACTGGAGCCCTGAAGACAGCGGGCCCCACTGAAGACCGCCCAAGTGTGCCGTGACCTAAACCTTGGAAGTCCCCTGGGCCGCTGTCAATCATGCCCCGGCCCCGTAGGCAGATAAAAGGGGAAAAAAACGGATATTGCACAAACACTCCCCTGGAGGGTCCTGAGCAGGCACATTTTGAAATAGCCGGCAGGGTTCTGTTTGGGGCACACCCAGTTTCAATTCTGCTTTTCCCTGGGTGACAGACGGCAAGAGGAAAATCACCGGACTGGTCTCAGAAATGGCCGAGATTGCTCAAGGGGGGCCCTGGCCAGGGGTAGGCACAGTGTGCGGCCACGTCGCGGCCACAACCACGTCCCACACGTCTCACAAACGCCCCCCACCTGACAGGGGGAGAAACTGAGGCTCGGAGCTTTCGGTTCCTTGCCCAACACCAAACAGGTCTTCCTGGCCTCCAGCCAGTGACCACGGCTCCTTACTGCCCGGGTCCCTGTGGGGGACGGCGCAGAAGAGAACAGTGGGTCTGCCCGGAGCAGGTGCTACGGAGGACTCCCTCCTGCCCAGCCAGCTCTTCCACTGGCACCGGCTGCGGTACAGGTGTGCGGGCTGAAGCCAGAGACCCTGCTGGTTACAGAGAAGGGGCCAACGGAGGGGACCGAAGAAGACACTTCCCAAGTGCACAGACCATCAGACACCAGCGCAGGTGCCAGGCTGGCCTGAAGTCTGTCTTTCTAGAGACACTCCGAAATAGAGGGCTGGCCTGGGGCTGGTTAGGGAGTCCTGCCTGGAGGCAGGGAGGGACTGGGGACTGAGGGGGCGTGGGCAGCTACTCCTCAGGTGGCCAAGTTTTAGGTCATGGCACACTTGGGCGGTCTTCAGTGGGGCCCGCTGTCTTCAGGGCTCCAGGCTCGTTTCCATGGCCTGCAGGGAGGCGGGCCAGCGTGCCAGTTCTTCCAGCCCTTCGAGAAGACCTACCAGTCTGGATTCTATGGGCAGCTTTCCATTTTTAACTGATGGCAACCGATTCCATCTTCTTAAAAATACCGTGTGGGCCTAAAAGCACGTGTACAGCCTGAATTTGACCTGAGGAGCGAGAGTCTTAAGATGTGGGACTCCTGGGGGCGCCTGGGTGGCTCAGTTGGTTAAGCGACTGCCTTCGGCTCAGGTCATGATCCTGGAGTCCCTGGATCGAGTCCCGCATCGGGCTCCCTGCTCGGCAGGGAGTCTGCTTCTCCCTCTGACCCTCCTCCCTCTCATGCTCTCTGTCTCATTCTCTCTCTCTCAAATAAATAAATAAAATCTTTAAAAAAAAAAAAAAAAAAAAAAGATGTGGGACTCCTGGGGGCGCCTGGGTGGCTCAGTCGGTTGAGCGTCTGCCTTCGGCTCAGGTCATGACCCCGGGGGCCTGGGATCGAGTCCCGCATCTGGCTCCCCGCTCAGTGGGGAGCCTGCTTCTCCCTCTCCCTCTGCTGCTCCCCCTGCTTGTGCTCTCTCTTTCTCTCTGACAAATAAATAAATAAAATCTTTAAAAAAAATAAAAAAGGTGTAGGACCCCTGAAGCTTAGAACTGCACGGAACCCTGCAGGCTCTCCTGTCCAGGCTTCGCAGGCCTGTGGCAAAGATCAAAGATGGCAGCGTAGATTAGTATTATATACTGTAAAGTGCAGGCCACCTGGAAAGGGCTGGTGTCCTCTGGGCAAAGCTTCCTGTACTATTAGAAAGTTCCACCCCATGTGGCTAAAATCTCACTGGCCTTACTTCTGCTTTTGAAACCCACAGAGCCAGGGCGCTCCCAGTTTTTCCCTGAAAGATTGAACACCTCCCTGTGATGACCCTACACAATGTCTCTGCCCCAAAGAACAGCTAGTGTCCCTGCCTCTGTGCCCTAAGACAGGGTTGCCTCACCCGAGCCATCCCCACCAACCTCCGCCCTCCTGCGGGTGAAAGCAGGGGGCGCCCAGGGTGCAGGGCCCCCCGGGTCTGGGAGCGGCTTCCAGCACCTCATGTCATGTGCACCAACAGGTGACTCGAGGTGATGACGCTTTTGGGTACCAGCTTTGTATTTTGAAAACAAGGTTCTCTACGGACTCGTTTGAAAGTTTTCCAAGATTTTTTTTTTTACTAGAATGTTCCTGAGTTGCAACCCCAAAACATGGCATGAATTTTCTCTCTTTCTCCTTTACAAATAACACTAGTAATGATGACAACCACCTTATATTAAGGACTCCTCTGTTTGCCTCGCAGCAGCCTTGGGCTCAGGCACCGCTGAGTTCTCTGCATTTCAGAGGGAGCGAGTGAGGTTCAGAGAGGTTGGGTGATTCCCCTGAGGCCACACAGTGAGCACCATTGGCAAAATCTGGATTCAAACTCAGATTCTGACCCCAGAGCTTCCTTGTATAAGCATGATGCTAGACTGTCATTTCTGGTGTCTTTCCTGGCAATGACACTGATGGACAAAATCAGTTTTTATCCTAAAATAACATGGATAGTAATGAATGCGGGGGTGCAGTGTAGACTCTAATCCTCAAGGTAAGGTCTGTGTGCTCAGAATCAAGGATTCCCCTCCCTCAGAGAACACTGCCACCTAGTGGGCGGCCGAGGGGAGGCGGCAAGGCGACAGGTGTTAAAGGCCACAGGGCAGGTAAAGGCTCGCAGGTGGGGGGGACCTGGCACTCACCTTGTTGAGGCTGCTACGGTCGCTGACGCTCTTGGTCAGCTGCTGGATCTCGGCCACCTGGTCGGCCAGCCGCTTCTGCTCATTGAGCTTCTCGGCCAGTGTCTCGAGCTCCGTGAGGGCGAGCTGCAGGGACAGCCTGTCCGGGTGGCCCCTGGGGGTGTTCTTCAGCATATCCTGCCAGGACCCCGAGAGAGCCAGGGCTGAGAACCCCACCCCAGCAGACCCTCCCTCCCCTGGCCTGGGATCAAAGCCTCACCCTCCCACCTCCTGCAGAGACAGGGGCTGAAGGTACCCCACTTTTGGCCAAGACAGATGGTACCTGACATACAGCAAGGCCTCAAGAAATAGCTAATGAATGAAAATATAAAATAAATATGTGGATCAATCTCTAATTCACTGATCAGCAGTTTGCTGAGATGAAAGCCCCCTCCTGCGGCCGGCAGCTCTGAGGACAGAGAGGAAAGTGCCGCAGGGGTCCCCGGCCTAGCAGCTGCCCTGCCAAGCTCAGCGGGGGGGGGGGGGGGGGGGGGGGGGGGGGGCGGGCGGGGGCTTACCCTAAGGGCCCTCGGCAATCAGGGGAGGTGTCCCAAGCTCTTGGGGGGAGCCCTGTGAGGGGACGAACACTCCCTCTAGGAGCCCGAAGTGGTCAAAGTCAGCTCATTTCCTGAGCCTCGCCCTGCTGCCAGGACCCCCGAGGGCCTGGGAGTCCACACGCCCTCGTTCCCTTCCTGCAACCTGGGCTCCTGCCACCACCAGTCACCCAGCCCTCCACGCCGGGGAGGTGCACAAGAAGCTGTCCGACACGATCAGGTCCACTCCAGGAGTAGAGAAAGAGGGCACTGCGGGGTCAAGGTCCTGCTCATCGTCCAAAGCAGACGGATGGGTTGTGGATGACGGACAAGAAGCCCCCACCCCAGGGGGCTCGCCAGCCCGGGCCACACCCTGCAGGTCCGCAGCCGTCAGCACCCCACATGGTACCTGAAGCAGGAGGATGAACTGTGGGAACCTCTGGATGGGCTTCACCATCAGCCCGTAGAGCGTGACGCGGTCTGGGCTACACACCTGCCGCCGCTGTTGGAGAGCAGGTGGAATCATTCACCAAGCCCCCACCCCTCCACCCCTGTCTGCAGGGGTGCCGAGTGCCCCAGAGGGCAGACGCCACCAGTCCTGGGCTCTCCTCCCCCCGCCCCCCGGCTGGGGCCCAGTACCCTGCTCAGCCTCGGGCCTGAGAGGAGAGCCCCAGATGTCCCTGGTTCCGCAGCCAGGACTCTGGTGCCACGGGGGGCTGTGGGCAGACTAGAGCAGTCGGGCTAAGGCCTCCGGACTAACAGCATAACTGGGGGACTGAGCAGTTTCCTCAGGAGACCAGAGGAGAAGCCTTGGCAACCACGCCCTCCACGTGAACTAAGGCAGCCAGGCCTGGGCCAGGCTGAGGGGCAGGCACGGGGGTCCTGCTGTCCTCTTTCATCCGTCTCCAGTGCTCCATCCACACGCCTGTCACCTTGATTCCGGCCCTCACACCCTGCCCCCCAGCCTGCTGCCTCAGCTTCCTCCCTGGCCTCCACTTCCATCTGCCCAGGCCCAAAACTCCTCAGTGGCTCCCACTGCCTGAAATATGAGGGCCCAGCCACCTGGGCCTTGAGATCCAGGACCATCCAAACTGAACTTAGCCGCCTCTGGGCCTTGTCCCCTAGAACTCCCAGATAGGCCCCCAGTGCTCCCAGGATCCAAGCAGACTTGCCCATCCCCACCCTCCTGCCTCTAACCTTTGCCCCACCACCCCTGTATCTGGAACACCCTGTCCTCTGTCTCCACCTGTTACAACAGATGACACTCCACTGACAAAGCCCCCTGACCTTCTTGGAGTGGGGCAGGGGCTTCCTTGGCTGGGGCTCCGGCTCCTCCCCCACCTAGCCCACCCACACCCTCCGCTAGGCAGCACATTTCCTGAGGGCAAGGTCTGCGTCTGACTCACCTGACTGCACAGCCCAGGAACTCAGGGGAAGCTGCCCACGGCTACCTGATACCTTGGTCCTTTTACCTCTATTCTCCCACGTGGTCCCCAAGATAGCCCTCTGAGGAACTTTCCTCACCCTTTCCCAAATGAGGAAAAGGGATCAGCCCGGTGACAACCTGAGCCATACCTGAAGACCCACCCAAGCCCAGCCCGACAGAGGAACACAGTCACCCACCACAGACCCACCCATTGTCACCCCACCCGTCCGAGAGAGGTCGCCGGCCTCCCCTTCCACCTGGCCGAGCTCCAGCTTACAGACCCTCTAACTCATTATCACCCTCCTCCTGGGGGGCAAGAGGGGCTGATTTTCTTCCCATGGCACTGGCGATGTCCCAAAGGAAAGAGGGGAGGTATCCAGGCCACAGCGATGATGGGACCCCCAAAGCTGGGCCCCAGTGCCCTCTTCCTCCTGAGAAACCCACTGAGAGGGGCCCTGGACTCCTGCTGGCCCACCTTGAGGAACTCGAGGAAGGCGGGCTTGGTGAGACAGGCCTTCTTGATGATGGACATGGCGTTGGTGAAGTTGTTCACATAGTCGCTGTACACGTCTAGCACCATGGACTTGGAGAACTGGAACGGACACGGGGGCAGGGAGGGAGGGTCACTGTGACATGGGGGGGAGGGTGGCTAGCACCCCCACCCTCGGTACTGGCTACCCGGACGGACGGTCACAACCAGCCTTGAGGTCAGGAAACCTGTCACCCCACTGAGGGGAGGAAACCAGGCTCCGAGAGCTGGAGAGATGCCCGCGGTCCCAGGGAGGAAGAGGTGGTGCCAAGAGACCAGGGACCCTCCTGCCCCCCCACCAAGCTGAGCAGCCCTGGAAGGTGAAGGGAGGAGAAGGGGCAGGGGTGGGGGCAGGCCTGATGCCCCCCTCTCCGTGCCCTTCCTCACCACCCCCAGGAAATAGAATGCCCTGGCCCTCCAGCCACGAGGACGGCACTCCTGCCCCCAGGCCCTGTCCACATGGCCCAGGGCATCAGATCTGTTGAGTGCTGGGATTTTCAAAACGATATATTTTTTTTCTTTTAGGAGAACCCAATTACCTATAACAGATCAAAATGGAGTTCCACCGACTTGACCCCCCACCCCCCCATGAATCGCTCTGGGGCTCACAGACTTCAGTTTGAAAAACCAAGAGCCCCCCTCAGCTGGGGACTCGAGCCCAGAGAGCCCTGGAGCTGCCCGAGGTGACAAAACTGAGCTGGGACTGGCCAGGTCGCCTGGAGTGCGATCCAGTGCGCCCGCCCGACGCCCCACGGCGTCCTCTGGGGGCCAAGGCCACGGTCTGTGCGAGCAGCGCGGACGGTGGGCACCCCAGGAGCACTCGGCAGGAAGCCACAGACCAGCCGGTGACCGCCCACGGTGTCCGGCCTCCTGAAGGTGCTGCCACCAGGCAAGGCCAGGACAGCGCGCGGGCTTCACCAGCACCACAGCCACGGACACCTCCAAGGACCTACTAGAAGGTGTCGCGCCCACCCCAGCTGGGGCCAGGCAGACCCGGGCCCTGCGACCCCCGGACCCTGCCGGCTTGGACAGGTGACCAGGGGACGGCAGGAAGCCGGCCAGGATGGCATCCAGGTGAGGGCTGCAGTTTGTACCTGGGAGTTTGGGGATACGTACCGAAGCCACGAAGAGGTCCCCGATCTTCTCGGTCGCATCCCACTCAGCCACGCGGGAGGACAGGGCTATCTGGAACATGGAGTGGCAGTGCAGGATCTCCTTCACGCGGAAGAACACCGCCTGGCACTTGCGGGCACTCAGCACCTTGGGCTCCATCTCCATCAGGGGGTTGCGGTAATCCTGCAGGGCCGGGGCAGTAAGCACCCCAAAGCCAGGCCACAGCCCACTTGCCCTTCGGGCAACATGGACAAGGCCCAGAAGAACTCAGCAGACCATGGGTAGACCTTCCCTCACTCCTCCTCCTTCTGGAAGGATCTCCATGAATGTAACACGCCTGGCCCCTCTTTGCCTACCCACAACCCACCCCCTTGACTTGGGTGTAAAGCGGGGTTGGGAGGAAGACGCTCTCAAGGAGCCCGATGGAGGCAAGGCCCCGAGGCCCCGGCTGGCCCCGTCCAGCTCTGCCAATGACTGAGCCAGCTCCCGGACTGGAGAAGTGGCCTAGCTCCCTTGGCCCCCAGAACCAGAGCCACACTCCGACCCACTGATCAGGAACACAGTGATATTTCCATCTCTCCCTGCCTGACGCCTGGGCTCCCCTTCTGTGGATCCGAACTCAGGAGGGGAAGAGAAGGGTGTCACGAACACCCCACGACCCCAACACCTGCCTTCCCTGGTGGCCTCTCCCGAAGCCACAGCATCCCAGGGGATGCAGCACATCCGGAGTGCCGACCACTGACCAGGTTGACACGTTAGTTGACATGGCGACGCCTGGGCATCCTGACGGCCAGAGAGAGGGTGCATCCACTCCAGCCTCCGGGGGCCCCAGGAGGATGGGGGACACGACCCTGCCCCAAGGCTCCCAGAGAGACGAGGAAGGCACGGTGCCCTCCACCCTACGGGGCACACCTCACTTCACAAACCCTCAACTTTGCTTCCAAAATGCAGTCCCCCTGTGAACATCAAGGCGTCAGGAATTCCTGCTGCCCCCATAAAAGTGCTGGCCTATGGCCCTTCCCCTTAAAACTGTCCCCAGCCCCCCAACACTCCTCCTAAAGTGTCCCTCTGGGGTCCTCCCTGCTGTCTCCCCAGAGGCCCCTGGAGTCGCACCTGGAGTACCCGCTTCAAAGACTCCACGTAGCTGCCTTCGCTCTGCACGATGGAGCCCAGGATGTGCCTCCGGAGCACCTGCTCGGGCCAGAAAGCGCAGTCAGTGCCCGCACCTGCCGCCGCACGGGCTGAGCCCCGGGCGTGTGCAGAGTCCGGCGTGGCGGGAAGAGGAGTCTCGACATCAGAGCCCGCCCCGGGGAGCACTGGGGCCTTCAGGCGCACATTTCCCTGCAGAGCCCAGACTGCAGGTGGGGGTGTGGGCGCTGGGGCTCGAGCACCCCGCCACGCCTCTGCTCACATACATCCAGGCAAAGGGAATCACCACCTCTCCTTCACGGGGGTCAGGCAGCCCCCCCATCCCTGGACAACTCGAGTAGAAAATTCTTAGATGGAACAGAGATCTCCGCTCCCGCTCCTTGTAGATCCCACCCCCCGCCAATCCCTCTCCCACAGGCAGGCTGCAGGGTGCCCTCCCACCCCCCGAGGGGGCTCCACTGCAGGCCAAACATCCCGTCCCTCCCTGCCCCGTCCCACTGGCCCATTCTCTCCTCAGCCCAAGTCCACACACCCTCAGGCGCAGCCTGACCAGCTCCAGTCCAGCAGCCCTCGCCTGGTGGGCAGCACAGAGGGGGCAGGGGCAACTCTGCTGCTCAGTGGGATCGCGTGGCATCTTTAAAACTACTGTCACCCAGCCACCACCCCACACATTCTGATGGAGTCGGTATGGGGCACTACCCGGGTACCGGGGTTTTTAGAGCATCCCAGGTGATTCCACTGTGCCCCAAAGCCCGGACAGAGCTCATGGAAGGTGTCATGGGAGAGGTGTCTGAGGCTGGAGCCTGTCCACCTTGGGCCGTGGCCAGGAGGGTGACCGACCCTGGCGGTGCCCGACAGTCGTCCTGAGCAGCGATCCAGGTCCCCACTGCCGCCATCTGCCCTGCTCCTCCAGGACACCTCTGTCCTGCCTCTGGCACACCCTTCTCAGCAATTCCCACTGTGCCCCAGGCCCAACCACGGCCCACACAGCCCCATGGCTGCGGGATGGGCCAGGCCACTGTCCTTCCGGCTGTTCCACAGGTGGATGCATCGTCAACGATCCCCAGGTGCCCAAGCTATTCCCAGAGCAGAGTTCCCGACCTCAGCACCCTGACACATGGGGCCAGGTGATTCTCAGTTGTGGGGCCTGTCCTGTGCGCTGTAAGACATTTAGCCACATCCCTGGCCCCTACCCACTAGGTTCCAGTACCACCTCCGGTAGTGACAGCCATAAACATCACCAGACAGGGCCAAATGCGCCGGGGGTAAAATCGCCTCGCTTGAGAGCCACTGGTCAGGACTAACTAACGTTGCCTGACCAGGAAACCAAGAGATTCCTGAGGAGAGAGGCCCGGCCAACGCCAGGAAGACGAGCCCTGGATTGTGAGCCCGAAGTCTGGGCTCGCACCTGGCTCCAACCAGGGTCACCATCTCAGTGCCCGGGGGTGAGGGTCAGACTCTCAGTGCCCGGGGGCCAGGGTCACCATCTCAGTGCCCGGGGGTGAGGTCAGACTCTCAGTGCCCAGGGGCCAGGGTCACCATCTCAGTGCCTGGGGGCGAGGTCAGACTCTCAGTGCCCGGGGGCCAGGGTCACCATCTCAGTGCCCGGGGGCCAGGGTCACCATCTCAGTGCCCAGGGGCAAAGTCAGACTCTCAGTGCCCGGGGGCCAGGGTCACCATCTCAGCGCCCGGGGGTGAGGGTCAGACTCTTAGTGCCTGGGGCAGGGCTGGCCAGGCAGCTAACAGACACGAAGGAAGCAGGCGGATGGACTCCCGAGACATGAAATGTGGCCACATGTCATCTCCCTGGTTTTCTAAAAAGGTCAAACATCAGGATTTTCCGCCATCCCTTCTTGGTGCTTGCTGCCCTGACATGACTTGCTCAGCGTCCCCACACCTGAGAAAAGTCAGGGGTCTCTCCCCCTGTTTCATGGCTGGGACAGCCAACCTGACAACATGTCCAGAGCAAGGCCACCCGGTCCTGGTCCGAAAGTGACACTGTGGGGGAAGGGAGGCATCGCCCCAAGGCCCCCAGAGCCTGGGAGAAGCCCGTGGATGGAGGGCGGGCTGGCCTCTCCGAATCTCCCAAGCTGGATTAGCTTAATGCTCCTCAACCCTTCTGTCACAGCAGCCCCTTCCTGCGAACCTCCGTGTGAAACGGTTAAGCAGGAGTGCGCTAGTCCCCCTGGGGTGGGAAGCAAGCACGCCAAATGCTTGGGGGCCCACCACCCCCGGGACAACGGCATGGCACCTGTGGGGTCCAGTCTGGAAATTTGTGCAGCCAGTGAGGAGACAAGAAGCTGGGGCTCCACCGGGAGCCCCCGCTCATCACTTCCCCTTCAAGACCCAGACTCGTGGGGCCCTTGACCACCCCTTCCCCTGAACACCCCCACCACCTGGCTCCCCCCACAGACCTGCTGAGGGCTCAGACCATCTGGCATGGGGCCCAGCTCCGGGGCCGGGGGCTTGATGTCCGTAACGCTGACCTCCAAGAGCCCCATGTCCTCCTCCTCCGAGTCACCTGGAAAGTCAGATGGGCCAGTGACACATGCAAAGTGAGGATAACATACCCTGCTCAGCCCCCAGGAGTTGGGAACCACCCTGGGCCAGGGTCCCGGGGCCACAGAGGGTCACTCACTGCTACGCTCTGCTAGATTCGTCTGGCCAGGAATAAAGGAGTGAGCAGGGGAGCACAAAGCAGCACACCTCGGGGCTCCAGCTCTCAGCAGGAACTCTGCCAGAAGTCACTGTCCCCACTCAGACCCGCCCGCTTCTGGCCCGGTGCAAGCCAGGCCACCCATGTCTCCATCACTAGGCACTAAAAATAGTTTTCTTCTGGATGCCCAAAAGGGGGAAGAAAGTAAGCCCCAAAAGAACGGGACTACTTAGCTATGTTTTCGTCTTTTCAACAACAAAAACAACAAAAAAATGCAGAAAGACCCAAAGGGAAAAAGTTCAACTGGGCCGTGCAGACACAAGTGGGGGCAGCTGTCGGACAGAGGGCAGGAGACAGACAGAGCCTCGGGCAGAGAGAAAGCGGGAGGTCAGGCAGAGTGCAGGGATCTGGCCTTGGATAGCTCTGCCCCCACAAGAGAGACACAGGCACAGGGAGACGGGCCCCGAGCTGCTCTGGTTCTGAAACCCAGTGGTGGCGGCCGTGGGCAGCAGGGCGCTGCAGGGAAGCTGGGAAGAAGGAGGTGGCAGTGACCCTTGAGCCAGGAGCCGAGGGAGCAGGGACACCCAGGCAGGCCCTTACCTGAACAGGAGACAGAAGACGAGGAGGAGGAGGGACAGCGGACCACAGTGTGGGGGTGGGGGTGGTGAAGGCCCTCCTGCCTGGCCCACATGGTACCCCGGGCATCACTCTGCACCCACCCCAGCCGCCAGCCCCGTGGCTTCCTCTTCCCCCACTCGCCACTGGGTAACATTCTTGGCCAGCGATCCGAGCCCTGCCGTGGCTATTAATAACGCCTCTGGTGGGAGGGTCACTTTAGGCAAGGCTCTGGGCTGGCGGGCGGGGTGGGGAGGGCTTAGGAAGAGCCTGCTGCCAGCCTGGCCAGTCTGGGGGTGGGGACGGTGACCAGGGACCGCTCCCAGCCAAGCAGCCTGTCCACCCTGTCCTTCCTCCAGGCCACTCCACCAAGTCTGGAAGGGCTCCCTGGCCTGTCCCCTCCGTCGGCAGGGGCCAGGGCTCCCCCAAAGGTCCCATGCTGCATCAAGTGCATGCAGTGGTGGCGTTGAACCCATTTCACAGATGAGCAACCGGCCCCTCTGAGAAGGGGAAGAACTGCACAAGGTCGTGTAGCCAGGAGGCCGTGGAGCCGGGATCTGAACCCACGCCGGCGAGACACCGTCCTAGCACCAAACACCTCCACTCAGTGACTGCCCACCGAGAATGACATCGGCCACACCGGAGCCAGGAGCTCTTTCCACGCACAGCCTCGGTCATTCTCACCATGGCCCCTGAGACAGATGCCACAGTAGCCCCATTGTACAGAAGAGAAAATGGAGGCACAGAGAAGGGAAAGCGCCTAACTTTTCAAGAGGGCACAGAGTCTCAAAGTTCTCCCTGGCTTGAATATCTGTGCTGGCTGGCCTGGCTCCAATCTCTCATGCCCACCCCTCTCTCCAGCCACATGGAGCCTCTGCCATCCTTTCTACGCCTGTGTGTCCCCAGGTGGGTCACTGAACCTCTCTGTGCCTGTTTGCTCATCTCCACATGGGAACAGGACAGCCCTGTGGACTGTCTGGTGTCTATAAGGATTAAGCAAGGAACTGTCAGGATCGTAAGAGAGCGCCCGGCACACGGTAAATACTCAATAAATGTTGACTATCGCGAAAATCGTTTCTTGAACGTCTCCTACTGCCCCGCTCCGGGGCCTTTGCACATGCTGGCTCCTCGGCCCAGAGCACCCGTTCCCTGCCCCACTCCCCACCGCCTCACTGACCTGGGTCTCATGCCCCTCCTGCTCCCAGCCCTTCGCTGACCATTCATCTGCATTGTGCTCCTCCATGCTCCTGCCCCCTCTCTCCACCACTGCTTGTCAGCCTCCGTGGTCACTTCCTGTTTATGTGAGCTGGGAACTCCCAGAGGAAATGCTGCTTCGTTCATCTTGGTGGCCCTGTACCCAGCATGGGGTACAGCACTTGGGGGGTGTTCAATAAATACTGGCTGGTGGACAGATGGGCGATGGACCAAGGAAAGAGCGGGAGCGTTCAAAGATGAGGCCAGGTGAGCTGAACAGCATAGGAGGCAGGAGGCCAAGACTGCCAGGACAGAGACCAAGGGCAGGGACGCTGAAGGGAGAGGCCCAACCTCCCCCAGAAAGAGGTGGGTTGTACCTGCCAGAGGGTGAGAAACTGGCTGGGACCAGCCAGGATATTTGGGGGTCAGTCCCCAACCCGTACCACCAGAGGATCCCAGACCCCAGGTGGCTTTGCCCACCCGTCCCTGCTGTCACTGAGCTGAGCCCAAGCCTCCTGCCAGCCAGGCCCACGGCACCTCACCGAGAACATCTTTCCTGTGCAGAAAGGACACTTTGCGCATGACGGCGATCCTCGTCTTCTCCAGCCCGTCCTTAGTCCCGCTCTTGGCAGCCTTCATGAGCTGGGTCATCTGAGCAAAGGCAGAGGGGCTCATCAGAGAAGCTGAGGGAGGCCCCAGGATGCCTGCCACCAAGGGCCACCAGCCCTACCCAGGCCTCCCAGCCGGAGCTGCACACATCAAGACCCCGGGGCCCATTCACTTCCAGGGAGGTGGCAGCAGAGACCAAGAGGGACAGCTAGGCAGTGGCGCCTGAGACATCCCGGGACAAGGTGAGAAGGGGCATTCGTTCCCTGGGGGATCACCCTGGAGGAACCCTCTTAATCGACAAGAAGGGGTCTTAACCCGATTGTCTCCCTTTGGGGAAAGACTCGAGGCCTGGACTGCCAGGCCTGGGTTCAGATCCCAGCCGTACCTCTTGGGACAAGTCACTTACTTAACCTCACTGAGCCTCAGTTTCCTTACTGAGATGTGCCAAGGTCTGTGAGGACTAACAGACGGAATCCAGGGAAGCATGCTGAACAGTAAAATGACCTGTACGTGTATCCGTGGTTACTTCAGGGGACGTGAGTGCACACCCCCATCCCATCTGCCAAACCCAAGTGAGGAACCCCTCCCTTGCCCCCCAAACAGCCAAATTTCTTACTGAGCCAAGGCCCGGGAAAGCGGGGGAAGGCTGAAGCGGCCACAGAGCAGAGCGCAGCTTCCCCTGTGCGGGGAGGGACCCGTGAACACCATGCAGCAAGCTAAGCAGAATGGCAGGCGTGCCCAGGAGGGGGAAGCCAGTGCCCTGAGCGCTGGAGGAGCCCAGGGCCTGCACACAGAGTGGCTGTCCCCTAAGTCATTCCTGCACCCCTCAGCCCTCAGGCCCCAGCCCCCAGCTCTCAGCCCCCAGCCCCGGCATCTTCCCCAACAGAACTTCCCCTGCAAGAACTTCCTACAATGATGCAAATACCCACTGGGGGTCCACCAGCTGCAAGTAACTCCTGGTACAACTAAGGACCCAAAGTCCTGATTATATTCCACTATAATTGATTTAAATTTAAATAGCCATGTGGCTGTCATAACAGCCAGTGCCGTTCTCAGAACACTCTCTCCTCCCTGAGGCTCTCTGCTGAAGGCAGGGAGCATGCCTCTGGGGGGCTCCGGTCTCTGCTCTCACTATCACCTTCCTCCAAACAAGCCCCTGGGGACCACTCCCCGCACTCCTTGGGCCTCTGGCTTGCAAAAAACCCACTGGGTGCTGGGCCTGGGGCACAGGGTGGTGGCTTTTCAGGAACAGTGCTGACTTTCTGGAAACAACCAGCAAGGGAAGGGGAAGTCCCCCGGGCCTCCCTGAATCTAAATGGCACAATTCTTCAGCAGTGATTCTTGGCCTCTTGGGATGGGTGTCGGTGGGGGGTCATAAACCCCCGTGATAATCTAAGGAGAAGGACAGATGACGACCCCAGAAACTGCACAAAGATGCTCATCCTCCTCTGGGGGGGGGTGGGTCACAACCTCCAGATTAGAAACCTCTGCTCTGAGCTCGGTTTCTTCCTGGCAGAAAGCCGAGGCAGGAAGCTGCCCTACAAACTCCCAAAGCGGTCTTCTCTTGGCATTTTCCTGGGCAAAAAAGAGCAACAAATGAACACCCCAGAAGATGTCCCTGAGTCAACCTGCCGCCTCCGCCCATCTTCACCATGCAGGGGCCAGGCCGGGGATCCGAGTCCAGGGTCCCAGCCAGGGCAAGAACCCCGGTGGAAGACTCTGCCCTTCACATGCTCCCCACTCCTCTTCGGGCCTTGGCCTTCTGAGAAGTGAAGCCCGCCCCCCTCGGGTCACAGGCCCCCCTGTGGCGCATCTATATAAGGGCCCTGCAAACTATAAAGTGTCTGTCCCCCTCCTCCTGGGAGGTCTCGGGTTCCAACGGAACGGGCAGTGGCCCAGGATGGAGACCACTCAGCTTGGGCATGCACAGACCCAGGTTTGAGTCCCAGCTCTGTCGCTGCGACTACCAGCCTGCTGATTCACTCACCGGCCTCACTGATGCCAAATGACAGCTGCCTCCCCGGGTGCCCTGGGGACAAAACAGTCAGGTGCACAGATAACAGGGGCCACCACCCACCGAGCGCAGCACGGAGCACCTTACAGATCTGAGCTCACTTAACCCTTCCTTCCATCCACCCTGGGGGCTGGTACTGTTAATGCCCCCATTTCACAGGTGAGGAAACCAAGGCTCAGAGAGGTCAAGAGGCCTGCCCAGGATCACACAGAGAGGAAGTGGTAGGACTGGGATTCAAAGCCAGGCCTGCAGGCCTTCAAAGTCCATAGCACATAGTAGGTGCTCGATTAAGGGAAGCCCCTGCTGTTGATGTCATCATGATCCAGAAGTCGGAGTCCCATCTGAGAAGAAGGTGCTGTGATTTCTCCTACAGATTTCCTTAGCCTGGATCTCTCTGAACAGCTCAGAGGGGCAGGAACATCCAGTGTCACTCAGTGATGCTCACATTTTTCAGAGTGTAACTGTCACCCACCGCCAGCGTTATCAAATTTGCAGATGCCTGGGCATTAGTCCAGACCTCCAGAATCAGCATCTCTGGGGATGAAGCTCAGCAGTCAGCGTGCCCCAAAGCACCCTGGTGATGCTGAAGGCCCTAGAGCGTGCAGACCCACCCAGGAATTCTGGCAGACCACTAAGGTTTCACTCAGAGAGAGGCAAGAACGTGGAAAGGAGCGTGCCCGTCCCGGCATGGATGTGAGATGCGGCCAGGCTCCCGTGCCGGGGCGGGCGCCAGGGGCTTGGGCCCCCCTCTGCAGGGCCCCAGCCAGGACATGGGGGGACAGACAGACAGTACCTTACAGTCGTACTTGTGCTTCAGCGCCTGCATGTCTCTCCCCCCAGCTCTTAAAGCCAAGATGTCTCTCTTAGTCCTGGCGCATCTCTCCTTTAGCCTAGTCAGGTCTGGAGAAAGCTGGAGCCCCCAAGCAGCCAGGCAGAAGGAGAGCAGGTGCGAGGAGCAGGTGGGATGGGAGGAGACAAACAGGACAACAGAGGAGAAAGGAGACCAGGTGAGGTGGGATGTGGGGCATGGGGAGGGCTCCCGCTGGGCATCAGCTCTGGCAGTGTCCCACCCCAACACACAGGCAGTGGGGACTGGGTCCTGGCTGCTGGGAGGACAGGAAGAGGGGACCAGCCAGGCCCCCCTCAGGGAAGGGGGACAGCGCTTGGAAGATAAGGACTGTGTCTCAGGCATCCCCTCATCCCAGGGGCCAGCATGGGGCTGGTAACATAGGAGGCTCTCAGCGAGTTTGTGAGATTGGATGGTGGGGGGGGGGGGGATGGATGGGCAGGATGGGTGGACAAATGCATAGGAAGATGGGTGAATGTATAAAGGGATGGTTGGACAGACAGATGGACAATAGAGGGATGGATGGGTGGATGGATGGATGGATGGATGGACAGATAAATGGATGCGTGAGCAAATGGATAAACTTAGCTGGATGACCGCAGAGCTGGGTAAATGGATGGGCAGGTGAACAGTAAGATGAATGACTAAAAAGCACAGCGGGACTGGTGGATGGATGGAAGCAATGCTGTGCTGGTAAATATTTAACACAGTGCTTCTCCAGGAGAAAGAGCCCTGCTTTATATTACCACAGTTTGAATACTCTTACCATGGCAAATTTCACACTACCAGTGTGACACCACTGAATGTGGAGTTGGGAAGAGAGTGTACAATTGGTTCCTAGATCTTGCGAGCTAGGAAGAGCCGGCTCTGGCACATCACTGGAGGAAGGAACGGGTTAATAGAGGGAGGGAACGCAGGCAACTGGATGGAAGGATGGGTAGCTGACTAGCTTACGTACTATCTGGGAAAATGGATTTATGGAGAGACAAACAGACATTCAAATGCATGAACTGTGTGAGCAATAGTGAATTTTGGTAAAGCATACAGAAAACCAAGACAGTACTAATTCCAGAGTAGACAAGTAGAGGGACCAAGAGCATGAACTCTGGAGGCAGGCAGGCCTACATTCAAATCACCACCCCCCGGCTCACTAGCTGGAAAAGTATCTTTACCTCTTTAAGGGACACCTTCCTCACTGGTAAAGTGGCCAGGACCATAACTACTACACAGAATTACTGAGATTAGATGGGCAATACATGCAGAGCCCAGGGCTTAGTAAGTGCTCAAAAAGTGGAAGCTGTTATTACACTACCTTACAAATTATAAGTGTTCAATATTTGTTGAATGGATGGATAGTTGGTCAGATAGATGGATGCATGGATGGATGGATGGATGGATACTTGGATGGATGGATAGATGGATGGATGGATGGATGGAAGGATGGATGGATGGATGGATACTTGGATGGATGGATGGATGGATGGATGGATGGATGGATGGATGGACAGATACTTGGATGGATGGATAGATGGGTGGATGGTTGGATGGATAGATGGATGGATGGATGGATGGTTGGATGGATGGATAGATGGATGGATGAATGGAAGCATGCATGCATGCAGAGAAGGATGATGTATTTTCTTTCAAATCAGATGTGATACTGAGTTGCAGCTCTACCACGTACTGGCTGTGTGACTCTAACCATATCATTTTGCCTCTCTAAGCTTCTGTCTTAGGTTCTCTGATCAATAAAATGACTTTTAATGCAAATAATACCAACCACTCTAGGATATTAGGAAAATCATATGAACTGCTTTGTAAACTGTACCACGCTAAGCAGATGCTCACTACTATTAATGCAAAGAAATAGCAGAACAGGGGTCCTTCTGAGAGTTACTCAGACTCCCCAAAACCATGAGAGTTTGGGGTTTATACTGAGTCCTGTTTCACTGTAAATTGACACAATAAAATCATAAAGGCTCTGGCTTTGTACTGCCCCTCGGCCTCTCTCAGGATTAGAAGAACCAGGATCAGAGGTCAACTACAGACTGGCCAGATCTGAGCACGGGAGTGAGCAAGGCTGAGGTCAGAGCTGGCGTTTCTGTCCAATGCCCTGGCCAACTGGATCATGGTAACCTCAATTATGAAGAGGTCACAGTGAGAAAAAGGAAAAGTCCAATGCAGCTCGTTCCACAACTGGAAAAAAAAAAAAAAAATCCCACTGACCATGGGTTGCAACCAGCAGGTACTTATTAACATAACAGGATCGGGCCCTTGCTTACATCTAGGTCAGGTGCTTCCGAGGAGGTCCCTCTGCAGACCCCTCAGTCACTTTCTTTGGCAAAAATCCACCTGCTGAGGGCTGACCTTCCAAGACCCCTGAAGGAGGGACTACACTACTTCTCTTGCAGAGAACTCGCCCCCCGTCAGACTCCAAGGATAGGGTCAAACACCACCAGATCTCTGCTGTCTGATGCCCCACAGCACACACAAGACACAGCCAAGCAACAGTGGCCCCAAACCATGCAGCCACTACAGTGCCAGGCATGGAAGCAAGTGGGCCCCAAGCAGCTCAGGAGGGAAGAGCACAGCGGACAAGGCTCAGTGGGGTGTCCAGGGCAGAGGTGGGTGCCAGAGGAAAGCCCCCCCATCTCCCTGGGAGCCTGTTGTTCAGGGAACAGGCAGGCCTTGGCCCATGGCCAGAGAAAACGTCCTCATGGTTAGAAATTCCAAGAACCCTGCCACATGGTTTCCTGCTGAGGAAGGGTCCGAAGCCCCTAGCTGGAGGGTCTGCAGGATAAGAGCTAACAGGCAGCCCCCAGAGACTCCTTCCCTGGGGCCCAGCCACAGTGAGGGCCAGCCCTGCATTTCTCTTCATGGCCCCTTGCATCCCCTGGGGTAAGAGCAAGCAGATGGCCAGCCCGACCCAAATCCTGAACCAGAGGCCCTGGGGGTGAGGCCCTGGTGTCTGCGATTTCCATCAGCTACCCTCGTGATCCTGATGCCTACGCCAGTCTGAGGACCAGCACTGGGGAGCCCAAATTCAGCATCTCCCTGCCTCCTGCCCTCTGAGAGCCGTCCATGGTTCCCTCCGGGTCCCCAGCAAGAAGGCAAGGGGCTGGCAAAGCCGCCGCGGGGGATAAGGAGGGACCGCCAGAGGCTGAGAACAAGGGCCAATCCGGGCCTCGAGCACCGCCTGCTTACAGTATCCCAAACCAAGCCGAGGGGCACGAGTCCGGCCCTCATCTTGGGAGGCTCCCCAGGGCCATGCTGGCTTCATAACCAGAGCCCTTTCTCCCCTAAGGCAGTAAACGCTACCCCTTCCCAGGACAGCAGAGGAACAGGACTATTCTTGAGCTTTCGCCTGGGCCATTACTCCAGCCTGGGACACCTTTCCCAGCCCCTCTGGCTTCTGCGCCAGAGACGCCCCCCTCTGACTCGCCCTATTAGATCCCACCCGTGCCAGGCATGTGGCCGTAGATACTTGGGCTCGTGTTTACAGAAAGGCATTTTGGGCTTCATTTTTGACAAACTGCTTCATATTTGATACCTCCTCCCAGACCGTAATGGTTGGCCAACTGGGTTGGGTCTTCCTGTTCCGGTGCACGCCTGCCCACACCCTCCGAAATTACTGGGCACACGGTGGGTGTGACAGACGCTTAACTTTATCCTAGCAAGACACCAAGGCCGCCTTCCGTGGCCCAGCCTATGGAGCCCCAGCCACGAGGCTGGGTTCAAGAGAGACGTGCTCAACTCCCAGGCTTCTCGGGAACTTGAGAAGCCCCGCCTGTGCTGAGGAAAGTCTAGCTGACGACTCTAAGTGTGGGAGCTGCTCTGGCCAGCATCCCCCCTCCAGAGGGGATCCCCAAACTCAGAAAGGGACAGGAGGCACTAGGCAAGACTCGGAGGTGCCCATAACCCCAGCCTTGTCCTGGGGCCCCTGCCTTCTCCCTGCACCACCTTTGGGTATCTGCCTGTCTGTGTCTTTTCAAAAGGAGGCTGATGGGACCCAGTCACCTCTGGTGGGGCAGGGCCTGCCTGTAAGAAGCTGTTCCCATTAAACCCCAAATCGCTAGAATCTGCTTTCTGGTGGCTTCTCTAGAACAAATGGGAGGAGCAGGCTGTCTCAGGAGGAAGCAGACAATCCATCCTCCTCTCAGCTTCCATGGCTCCCTCCATGAAACCAGCAGAATGAACCCTGTTCCAGGCAGAAACCAATGCATGAATGTCATTTTAAAAGACCTTGGAAAGAGGCCTTCTGGGCAATTGTGTCCAAACCATAGCAGCACCGCCCCCCTCCCGCTCACTTCCCCAGGGCAGAGGACTGTATGGTTCTAGGACTGGTCTCAGAATGCATCCTGGAGAGCAGGGAGACCTAGCTGACTTGATCTAAGTGCCAACTCTAATCAGTTGGCTGGGCTGCCTGAAGCCTATGCTGAGGATGACTCTGCAGCCGGTCCCTTGCCGGGTCCGCCATGGGAATGGGGTGGGGGAGCCCCTGGGCCAGGTATTAACCACGCCCATTCCAGGCTGACAGCTCTCCATGGTCAACCAGCAATGCTGGTGGATCATTTCCTATTTTCGGGATACCTGGGCCACCTCCTCTCTCACTGTACATTCCTGGGGGTCACTAACTGGATACGAATCTGAGGCCTGGCCCTCACCACCCTCCTTACCCAATCCCCCAGGGGGTTGCAGTGCCCTGGCTGGGGTGACAGATGCCCGCCCCCTTACCTTGGGCTGGAAGGACACTCGGTGCTTGGCAGGCTCTGCCTCTGGCTTGATCTCCTCCCCCGAGTCCTCACTGTAGCTCTCGAACTCACTGGAGCTCCAGCCTAGGTCCTCCGCCTCCCTGGGCCCTCCGTCCTGGTGCACATCCTCGTAGAGCAGGTTCCTCTCCACCCCTGAATGCCAAGGGACAGGGCAGTGAGTGGAGGTCCCCGTGCCAAGCCCACCAGACCCAATTTCTGATCCAGGCAGGCAGGTGGGGGATGGGAGGTGGTCGCGGTCAGGCCCTGGGGCTCCACCTCCGCTTCCTCGTCCATAAAACAGAGGGGATGACCACACAACATCCACCTGGTAAGTGAGGAGGACACGAGAAAATGTGGAAAGGCACAAGAAATGTGTCAGGCACACAAAAGGCTCCTTAATCCCTTCCCACTACTCCTCAGTATCCCTCTTCTGGGATCTGAGTGCTCATCCTGGGCCTTGGGGAATGTTTTAGTGGGAAACAAGACCCAGAACCACGTCCTGACTCTGGCCTTCAGCTCCAGCCCCAGCATCCTCAGGGGCAAAATAGAAATTGTCAGGAGCATTAAATGAGTGGGGGACCCCTCACCCCAAATCTGAGTTTCCCATGCCGGTTCAGGATGGTCCAGTAGGGGGCACGCCTGGCCCAGCGTCCAGGAGTGTTCCCTTGTCTTCCAAGGCCCCACCGGGGAAGTGAGGGACAAAGAGCTGAGAGTCCACTGGCCAGAAGGGACAGGACCCCCAAGGCCGGAGCACGCCCGTGGCCCCCGTTACATCTGGAGTGAGAGGCTGCTTCTCGGCAGGGGTGGAAAAGCCGCTGCCCAGGTAGGCCCAGCTCCACCCCAGAGACCTTGGGCTTCTCCCATCTCTCTGGGCTGCACTTCTTGGTCTGTCACCTGAAGAACTGAACTGCAGGCCCCACAAAAGTGAGGCCAGACCCCCAAAAGTGCACGAAGATGAACATGCTTTTGTCAAAACACAAGAAATATGGTACAAAGGGTTATAAAAAAATCTGCTCAGAACAGGGAGCTTTAGTTACTGGAGGGAGACCTCTGTGCAAGATGGTGATAATAATAAGCCAAAAGGTCAAGTAAATAAAATATGAACCGGAAGCTCTAGCAAAGAGCCTAGCACATGGCAGGCGCTCAGCAAAGAGCAGCTGGTCCTTGCTCATGGGGGCTCTGGGCGGGCCCGGGTGTCATCCCACTGACCCGGGGCCCCCACCTCCACCCCACACGAGAGCCAGGGAGTGGGGGCTCTGGGAGATTGTCACCCAAAGAACAAACAGACACACTGAGGCTTAGCTGGGGACTCGGGTCTCAGGATGAGGAGGGAGCATAAGGTTATTTTTAAGCAAAAGATAATAGTGATTAATGTCTCCAGGGACTGGAGCAGCTGGTGACCAGGCTGTGACCTTTACAAGGCTGGGCTGATTGTCTTATTACTACAGCGGAGGCCCCATGACCCATGAGCAAAGGGGCAGAGCCCAGTTCTTGGGGGTCCCTCTGAGCAGCCTCTCGAATGCCTACCTTGACATACCTCCAGGAGCCCCGGCCTCCCACCCACCTACACCTCCAGTGTGTGAGGTTTCCTGCTGGATTCTTTTTTTTTTTTTTTTTAGATTGATTGATTTATTTATTTAACAGAGAGAGAGAGAGAGAGAGAGAGAGAGAGAACACAAGCAGGCAGAGCAGCAGACAGAGTAGAGGGAGAAGCAGGCTCTCCGCCGAGCAGGGAGCCCAATGCGGGGCTCGATCCCAGAACTCTGGGATCACGACCTGAGCCGAAGGCAGAAGGCAGCCGCTTAACCGACTGAGCCACCCAGGCGCCCCATCCGGCTGGATTCTTAAGATCGGTCCGCAGGGAGAAAGGGGAACCCTCCTCCACTGTTGGTGGGAATGCAAGCTGGTGCAGCCACTCTGGAAAACAGTATGGAGGTTCCTCAAAAAGTTGAAAATAGAGCTACCATATGATCCAGCAATTGCACTACTGGGTATTTACCCCAAAGATACAAAAGTAGGGACCCGAAAGGCTACGTGCACCCCGATGTTTATAGCAGCAATGTCCACAATAGCCAAACTGTGGAAAGAGCCAAGATGTCCATCAACAGATGAATGGATAAAGAAGATGTGGTATATATATACAATGGAATATTATGCAGCCATCAAAAGGAATAAGATCTTGCCATTTGCAACGACGTGGATGGAACTGGAGGGTATTATGCTGAGCGAAATAAGTCAAACAGAGAAAGACATGTATCATATGACCTCACTGATATGAGGAATTCTTAATCTCAGGAAACAAACTGAGGGTTGCTGGAGTGGGGGGTGGGGTGGGAGGGATGGGGTGACTGGGTGATGGACACTGGGGAGGGTATGTGTTCTGGTAAGCGCTGTGAACTGTGCAAGACTGTTGAATCTCAGATCTGTACCTCTGAAACAAATAATGCAATATATGTTAAGAAAGAAAAAAAGTAGAAGAAGAATGTAGCAGGAGGGGAAGAATGAAGGGGGGGAAATCGGAGGGGGAGAAGAACCATGAGAGACGATGGACTCTGAAAAACAAACTGAGGGTTCTAGAGGGGAGGGGGTTGGGAGGATGGGTTAGCCTGGTGATGGGTATTGAGGAGGGCACGTTCTGCATGGAGCACTGGGTGTTATGCACAAACAATGAATCATGGAACACTATATCTAAAACTAATGATGTAATGTAGGGGGATTAACATAACAATAAAAAAATTAAAAAAAAAAAAAAAAAAAAAAAGATCGGTCCGCAGGGGGCAAGTAATCACCTCCTCATTAGAAAGACAAGAGAACAGGGGCCTGGAGAAGACACGTGGCTTGCCCAGGGTCAGACAGAGCAGGGAGAAAGGGCTGCAGACTCCTAGGCCAGGCTCCCTCCATTCACCACACTGCCTTCCACTGAGGCCTGCCAACCCCACCATCTCCCGGGCTCATTTAGAAATACTCTCTCCAGGGGCACCTGGGTAGCTCCGCTGGTTAAGCAACTGACTCTTGGCTTTGGCTCAGGTCATGATCTCAGAGTCCTGAGATCAAGCCCCACGTCGGGCTCTGCACTCAGGGCAAAGTCTGCTTGTCCCTCTCCCTCCCCCTCTGCCCACCCTGCCTTGCTTATACAAGCGCACTCTCTCTAAAATAAATAAATGAATGAATGAAGAAAGAAAGAAAGAAAAGAAATACTCTCTCCAGTGGAGAAAGTGCCACCAGATTCCTGAGCCTGGGCCAAATCCTCAGCCTTCAGGGGCCTCAGGCTTCACCAAGCTCTGTGCCCTAACCAATGGCAGACCTGGGACCTGAAGCCAGGGCTGTATGTGTGGCCTGCTCCTTGGCTCTTAACCTCTCTGAGAGCCCGCTGAGCCCCCATCTGTCCATGAAGGTCGGTGCTGGGTCCTGGCAGGTCTAACACCAACAGCACCCGTGTTTCCTGTGCAGTGTACCCACTGAGGGCCAGCCACAGCCTCATGGGACTCAACCCTCCCACAGCCCCGAGGGTCCTTGGTTTGAAGGCTCAGAGCTGACTGCCTGGCCACCTCCTTTTCACCACATTAGGGACAACTGCAGGATGGCATCTCAGTGTTCAGTGAAGACTGGGGCCAAGTGATGAGATGCTTGATTTGATTCGGGTGGGAAAAGAGCCCAACGGGGCGAAACAATGGGCTCCAAGCCACTCGGATCTCTGAGATCTGGGACCTTCCAACAAGACCCCACTGCCTCCCAGCGGTGTGCCCTTTCCCCTCCTCTGTCTGGATTCAAGTGAGCAACAAGCAGGGATGTTCCAAGCATCTCCGAGGCTTGCTAAAGGGATGGGCATATCGTCAGCCCACCTGTCCCTCTTCCTGGAATAGAGTCAGGAGTGTGGCTCTGAGGGCCCTGGGACCTTGTCATGTTGTCTGCATGTCTCTCCCATTGGACTATGCACAGTCCAAGGATGGTGATGGCCACCCCGTCAGACTAGAATCTCCTCAAAAACAGGCCGCGTGATCTGCAGCTGGTGGCTTAACCTCTCTGATGCCACCATCACCTGGAGCCATAAGCCCTGCCCTGCAGACCTCAAGGGGTTGACTGAACGGTGGGAGCAAATATGCGTCATCTGTCATAGGATGCCACGCAAAGCCTCCTGGGGTAGGGGAGAGAGCAGCGGACTTGGAGCCAGAATAACCAAGTTCAAATCCCAGCTCTGCCTCTAGTTTCCTTGTCCGTACAGTGGGGCCAGGATACCCCAGAGCGAAGTTTCTAAGTAGATTCTACTTACCCCACCCCACCCTGCTTCTCCCTACAGCCACAGTCTTCCTGCCTCCCGGGCCCAGAGCCGGGCGCAGGCTTTCCCCAATCCTCTCTGCGCCAGCGGTCAGGTTTAACAAGCTGTCCTTTTCCCCAGCAGCCCCGGGAAGCCCGGGCTGCCTCCCGGTTCTCCCCAGGCAGGAAATGGAGGCTTGGTGAGGTGAAATGACTGGCCCGGGCCCCCCGAGCCTGCGGGACCCCGCCCAGCCCCGGCCCGGCCTGGCCACGCCCCCAGCCGGCTCCAGCCGCTCCCGGGACGCCGGCGGTGGTTGGTGAAAGCCGGAGGGAGGGGCATGGCCGGGTGGGGCGGGGCAGCGAAATAGAAGGAGCAGACCCTCCCCGGGCCCCGCCCCCCCGCCCCCGCGGGACCCCCTGAAGGCCGCAGGGAAGCGCGGAGGAGGCGTACCGGGTTGATGGGCATCCAGGTTCTCGCACGGCACGTCGTCGTAAATCACATCTTCTTCCAGGGCGGGGAAAGTGAACCGGTCGACTGCGAGCGAGGGGAGAGGACAGGAGCGCTCAGGCGGCTGTGGCGCCCGGGCGGAGGCGGCTGCCGGGCTGACAGCAGGACTGCACCAGCTGGCCGCTCCCTCCCGCCGCCCCGCAGCCTGACTGCTCGGCCAGCAGCCCGCGCGGCCCGGCCCCTCGGGAGCCCCTGCCGGCGGCTCTCCCAGGACTCGGTTCCACTGCCTCTCCCCGCCCCCCAGCCCTGCGAGGCATCCTCCCAGTGAGGACGGCAGACCCCCCACCTGCCGCCCTGCCGCCCTGCCGCCCACAGGCCTGCCCATCTGGCTGACGCCGCAGCTGCTCTGGGCACCTGCGGGGAGCAGGAAGCAGACCCAGCACCTGTGCCCTGGGGCCCGGGAGCATCTTCAGCGGTCCAAACCCTCAGGACTACCCAAAAGGAGCTACCTCCCACCCAGAGGTGGACGGGGCAAAGCAGCCCTACTGATTACAGGGAAGGGGGGGGTGGGTTTGGAGAGTGGGGTTAAGGAGAGGGCCCCCAAAACGCAGCCAGCAGGGTCCTGACTGGTGAAAAATTCAGCAAATGAATACATCCCTCTGCCAACATTTTGCTGGGCGGGCAGTAAGCAGGGCAGGGCGCCCACTCTGGCCCCTCCTCCCCCGGTTAGCAGCTACCAGGATGTGCAAGTTAAAGAGGTCTCCCCTCAAAACCGTGTCCCCAAGCTCTGTCCTCTTTAGGGGTGTGCCCCCCAACACAGAGCTAGGGTTTGGAAAACCAGTCCCCACCCTGATGGGAGTCTGTCTTCACCCCATGTCTGAGAAGACATGGGACCAGATGGGCTCTGAAATCCCCACTGTGGTCCCAGGGCCCCAGAGCCCTGGCAAGCCTCACCCTCCACCCCGTCTTCCACCCCCATAGGGATCCTGCCTCCCACATGGCTCTGAGACCTGCTCACCTCTCTCCAGGTCCCTAGTTCTGGCCGTCAGCCTCACTCTCCTGGACAGCCTCCTCCCTGGGCTGCAGCCCATCCCGCCTTGTCTTACAGCTTTACCCCCACCCCACAGCGTCTCTGGCTCTCACAGTTCCCTGTTGCCTTCAGGAAAGCATGGCTGGGAGGCCCAGAAGGAGCTGGGGACACGGCAGCCTCACCTGGCCCCACTGACCCCTTGGGTGCTATCCTCCATCACACCACAGTTGCTGCTTCCCAGGGTGCCGGATGTCCCCTCTCCCCCCCGGGGGCTGGGGCTCAGGCTCCTGCCCAGGGGCCCCTGCATAGATGCTCTTTTCCTGACCCCTGCTCCCTCCTCTCTGCCTTCAGGACTCATGGGTTCCCCCCCACCCCACCCCCGGCACCTGGCCTTCTGCAAGGTAACTGCCTATGTGGCTGGTTCTGCTCCTAGAAGGACCTCACCTTGAGCACTAGGGCACTCCACTGCCAGCCCATCTGCCCTGCTGTAGGAGCTTCTGAGTATTTGAGGAACAGATAAACGGTCAAATACATGATCAACTCCTGGACCATGGCTCTCATCAGGCAACAAACGGGGGCAACTCCCAAGCATGGGCAGTGAGGATGACCCCGTGGCACATGCAAGCCCACAGCAGCCCTCTGGGCCTGAAGGAGGGGCTCTGAGGTTATCCCAGTGCCACCCTCCTGGGGTGGGGCTGGGGGGCACTTACTCCGGCGGGAGCTCTTCCGTTTCCAGCTGGAGCGCCGGACCCCGGAGAGAGCAGCATCCACCGCATCCCCGTTGCTCACCACTGGTGGCACCCTGTGGGCCAAAAAACAGTGTCAGTGAGCCAGCAGGGAAAGGGATGGTGCAGCTGAGCAGGGAGGGACAGGACAGCGGGCTCCGCGAAGCCTCTGGTAGCCCCGCACGAGGGGGGCAGGGCACATGAGGCGCAAGGGTGGGCGGAGGGCCAGGAGCCACTTGCCCCCAAACCCCTGAGTCAGGAGGGCTGGGGAGGCCATGGCTGGGCTGGCCTTGAACAAGCCCCTTCCCCTCTCAGTTTCTCCATCTTTAGAAAGCACCAGAAGACCACAGTGATGAGGATCAGGGGCCTTCCCCGCAAGGGCGCCCATCCTTCTTCCAGGTCAGACTCAGTGGGCTCTCCATCTCCCATTCTCCCACTTGCAAAATGGGGGCAAGGGTTGGAGGACCCCTGCCCCCTGTGAGAAACAAGGTCATGCAAAGCTTCACTAGACCAGACACGGGAGGCAGAGCTTCATGCCCCCGACACGTGAGGATGGGCTAGACCTACAGGCCGGCTTCCCAGGGGCAGAGACTCAAAGGGAAAACTAGCGAGGCGGCTCACACCAGCTCCACCAAGCGGTCAAGTGAATTATCTGCAGCGGCATCACACAGACATCCCGCACTCTGGCAGGATGGGCCGCTCTCCTCCACATCACTGTAACCCCACACCCACAACCCCAGTCTGAACATGGGAAGAGGGCCAGACAACCCCAGACAGTCTACAAACCCCTGCTGTTGCTCCCCAACACTCCCAAGATCATGCAAAGCCAGGGAAGACTGCAAAACTGTCACCGAACGGGCTAAACAAAAGATCCCAGAACAGAAAAGGGTGTAAGAAGAAAAGCTGGTGGAATCCGGAGAAAGCCTGGAGTTCAGGGGATGGTAGTGGGCCCAGCCTGCTTTCTCAGTTTTGAGAAACGTTCCGTGGTCACGTAAGATGTGAACCACGGGGAAAACTGGCTGTTGGGTATACGGAACTCCTGACAACTTTTCTGTCCATCTAAAGTTATTCCAGAATGAATGTTGATTTTTTTTTTAAGTCCAGCCTCAAAAAAATCAAAGGCCACACCTGCCAAGCCAGAGGGGAGACACTTGTAATGGTCCAAGACAGCAGCAACTGCTGCCAAGAATTCTCTGGAACGTCCCAGCACCCGAGCCCCGGGAGGAGGGGGAGAGGCATCACCAGGATGGTGCAGGAAGCAGGGAAGGAGGAGGAGGTGGGGAGCACCTCCCCTGAGCAGCCGAGACGACGTGGATCCTGCATCCTCCTCGCCCGCAGGCGCTGGGCCAGAGGAACCTGCCCGAGATCACACCGCCAGAGTGGGAGAGCCAGGCCAAGGAGCCAGCCTGCCTGGCCCCCGCGTGGCCTCCTCCGACCGCAGCGCAGGTGGTAGAGCACGGAGAGTGTCTGTGCCGGCCCCTGAGCCGCATGTGGCTACTGTGCACTTGGAATGTGACGTGTGGAAGTTCATTACTGGAACTCATGTGACTAAGGAACTTCATTTAATTTTCAAGAGCCACCTGTGGCTAGTGGCCACGCACATGAGTGCCCGTCTAGGGGCCCTACACCACTGGAGGAGCAAATCTCCACCCACTAGAGACAGGGCGGGGCTAGAGCGGGAGGGCGTGGGGGGCTGAAGGGAGCCGCCTGAGCTCACATCCCTAACAACAGCTTCCCTGGGCCCCCACCACCGCAAGCCCTGGACATCTTGAAGGTGCTGAATCCAGCCGCTGAGACAGAACCAAGCCATTCCAGCCCAAGTCGACATGAGCTCGGCAGTTGGGTTGGAAAGAGTCCCAACCACAGGCTCTCTTTGCTCTGATAGGTCACCCATGACGATCGGGGACCATTACAAAGCACCTGTTGCTTGCTGCCTGTTTTGCTTTGTATTTTCAGATTTCGAGTCACAGGAACGCATACGAGGCAGGTACTG
Source organism: Halichoerus grypus (assembly GCF_964656455.1). NCBI lineage: Eukaryota > Metazoa > Chordata > Mammalia > Carnivora > Phocidae > Halichoerus > Halichoerus grypus. The sequence continues at coordinate 175,056,285 of NC_135716.1, forward strand.
TTATCCTCATCCCACTGATGGAGGAACAAAGACTCAGTTCTACTTAGCCAGGGTCGCTCACTCAGTGCAGCAGAAGGAGATGGGACCTATGGCCCAGACTGTCTGCCTACAAAGTTTGTCTTCTTCCAGCCAGACCACTTGGAAGGAGGGAAGTGGCATTTAAATATTCAACTACATCATATATTTGCTGTGTCATAAGGCCACTGAACCTCGCTTGGCTATTCAGACATCCTTCTTTTTAAAGGGAAGGAGAGAAATAGCACTGGGAATAAACAAGTTCAAGTCTCTGTCCAAGAGAAATCCTAACAGCCAGCCCCAAGGCTGCGGTGCGGTTCAACCAGAGAACACCCGAGAAGGCCCTGGGTAAACTCTGAAGGTGACATCAAGAGGCAGTGAGTATTTTTGGGGGAGGTTAGGCAGCTTTAGAAGGGATCTGGAAATAATTTATGATGTACTAAAAGCCGGGAGTGGCTGAAATATGAGCCTCCAGGCTAAGCATCACCAAAACACAGTGAAGTTATTTGTTAATTTTATTTACGTAATTTAATTTTAAATAGCCACATGTGGCTAATGGCCACCGTAAGAGGACAGTGTAGATCTAAGCCACCTACACAATTAGAGAAGCTAGTCTGGGTCCTGGGCTGGGGAGTGGGAATCTTACAGCCGAGAGAAATCACCTTCATGCCTGCCCCCTCCGCCTCCATGGCTGAGGCAAACAGAGACTGGGAGCGCCAAGGGCGGGAAACGGCCAGTGCCAATGGGTGGACAGGTCTTCCCAGGCTCAGCTGGAGACCAGCACCCACCCATGCCCTTCCCCTGGCTGGTACCTACTCTGGACCCTGTGCCATGCTGAATGCTTGAGGAAGGCCCCGTGAGCACAAGTGCATGTATTATCGTGACCATTTTATAGACGAAAAAACAGAGGTCCAGAATAGGAAAGTGCCAGCAGGTCGCAGAGCTGCAATTTGCCTGCAAAGTCCTGCTCTGGACACCAGCTCCGCTGCCCCCACCCCCCCGCCCCCGGACTGCAGCAGGTGTCCTCCCGGCAGACAGACGAGAGGCTGGGGGGGCCTCCTCCTTGCCCCTTCCCACCGCCCAGCGAGGCCACCGCCCCACTCCACAGCCACCCAGAGGGCAGCCTCTCCCAGCTGCTGCCTGGCCACAATTCTCTCTGAGAGCAAACACTCCTTCGGGGGCCTCCCCAAAGCTTCCGGATAACCAAAGGGCCATAAAAAGCAGTAAGAGGCCATTTATCTCATGCTTATCTGAGCTTCCTGCACTTTCAGAGCCTCTCAGCTCATACCTGAGAAAAAGGCCCGCCACTAAGATGACACCAGTCTCATAAGGTGAGCCCACTCCCTCAGAATGCAGAGGCAAGGAGCCAAGTCCGCAGAGAAGAGCAGAGAACGGGGAGTTCGCTGAAAGCTAGTGGGCGGGAGACAGAAGCAAGTACGCCCCCTGGCCCCCCAACACCGGTGTCCACTGTCCACCAGACTGAGGTCAAGCACTCTAGAAGGCCACCGTGCAGCTCCAAGCGCCTTCTGTGCCCACCTCCTCGCTCTCCAGGGAAAAGCCAGGGACGAGAGGGGAGTGAGCGCCCTGTGACAGCAGGGACCGCTCCGTCCTGGCCGCCCTGTTCCGTTAGCCCCAGCAACCGGGCCCACACTCAGTGATGACCGATGCCCACCCTGGCCTGTGTGAGATGAAAGCTCCACTCCAGAGAATGGCAGTGTCCCCAGCCCTGCAGCTGCTGGTCCAGGCCCCAGTTTCTCAGTGAATCTCTCTGGATGGCAAATTCCACAGGGTCCCTTTCCCAGGGGCTACACGGTGGGGAAGACCCCCCAAACTCTAACGGCCTGAGGATTCCTGGCAGGCTGGGCTCGTGCCCCTGTGCACATGCACCCGTAAACCCTCATGCACACACGGGGCATCCCAGGGCCTTTTCCAGGACAAGGTATGAAAAACGCAAAGGAGGAAAGAATCCCATCTTTGAGGAAGAGAAAGGACCAGAATCAGGCCTGGACAGCGGGGCCTGCCCAGGACGGTCCTACCCAGAGCGTCACCCCTCCAGAAATCTACCACCACCCCCCATTGCCACTATCCCTACATCCAAGAGACACAAAAGAAAGACAAAAATATGAAACCCTGATTAACCCCACTGCCAGATGTCTTTTCAGCCCTGGCCACTTTCCAGTTTACGTAACACGTGAAGGCTGGAAGGGCCTTAAAGATCATCTGGTCAGATGGCTCGAAGCAGCTGCATCCGCTATCACCCGGGAAGCTCCCAGCAGGTACGGGCCAGGGCCCCTGCCCCGCAATTCTGAGCTGGTGGTCTGGGAGGCCAGGCACCAGTGTCTCTACACTCCCTGCTGCCGCCCCTGTGCGGCCAGGGTCGAGAGGGCCAGGCTCAGGGATTGAGGGGTGAAGGCTTCGCTCCTGAGGCAACAGACGGGGGACAACACCACAGTTCTGCCACTTGGCTCTGCATGCCAGGACAGCTGCTGTGGAGTGGGGCGAACAGCGGCTTCTGCTCCCTGCGGTGAGGATTAACGAGATAACTTACCTGTGAAATGGGGCAACAAGGCCTCCCTCCCAGGGCGCTGGTAAGGAGGAATTCAAGAAAGCACGGAAATACGTGGCAAGGGGTCTGGTGCTTGATATGTGCTCCTGGTATGTTCCTTCCCCTCCATCCCTGCTCCAGTTACAGGGTCCCAGACCGGACAGGGGTCACACGGCAGCGCCCCCAGCCTGCACACATGCGCCTCCTCACAGCCCTAGCCCGGCCGGCTGCCCCCTACAGAAGGGTGCCAGGACGCAGTCCGTCTGTCCTGTGCCACCCCCTACATGGTCACAAACCCACTTCCTGAGTGGGTAGTGAGGAGACGCCAGGGGAAGTCTGGGGAGGGCCCCCCGACTTGCTATCCACTGCACAGTCCTCACTGTGGGGCGAGCGTCAAGGCCCCCGGGGGACGCCCTCTGGACACACAGCTGCGGATGCCCACCCGGACCCCGCCTCCGGCCTTCTGCTCCAGGGTACGCACACCTCCCTGACACTGGAGGGCCCTGGGCTCGGCGGTCAGGTCAGATGGTGGCCGGCACCGCACCCCGCACTAATCAAGAGCCATGTGGGGTGATGAACAAGATACAGGCTCTCACTGGAAAATGCTCACGATCTGCAATGAGGGCAGAAAACGAGCCATGAAACAGCATGTGCGCTAAAACCACAGTTCTATTAAAAAAAGGATGTATACCTGCAGACCTGCTCAGCCCAGAAGCCGGGCAGGGATGCACGGTCGTGGGATTGAAGCTCGAGTTAGTCTGTCATCTTCTGTACTTTCTAATTTTTCTACAACATGTGTGCCTATTATAAGAAAGAAGAAGAGAAAGGACACACATCTCTGGAAACGTTAAGCAGAGTGCTGGCCAACGTGGGTCCTGCGCGCCCTGGGGTCACCCCAGACACACGAGCACCCTTTGGGGACAGCGACGGAGAGCAGCTCTCTGGCCGGGCATCCAATCCCTGGGTCTCATTTCCTCCCCCGATGGCTTCCGCAGCTGGTCCGTCTCCCACTTTACAGGGAGGAAGTGGAGGGTTAGGCAGATAAGGGGGTCCTGGGTCTCAGAGCTCAGATCAGAGCTCCACCAGATCTGTGTGGCAGACCTCAGCGGGTTAAACACCAGTTCTGGAAGCCGAGCCGGCTGGGTTCAGCCTCTCCTCAACTCTGTGGCGACAGGCGGCTGATGCCAGGTTCCCTCTGACCTGGTTCCACATCCGTAAAATGGGCATTATCATAGTGCCCGCCTCTGAGGGTGTCGTGAGGATGAACGAGATAAGGCAGGTAGAACTTGTAGAACGGGGCCGGGCCCACGAAAATGACACAGCCAGGCACAAAATGGCGGTGCCCCTCCCCCAAGGGCAGGGACCGTCTGCCTGGGTCACTGCGGGGCCTGGAGCATCAGAGGTACTCCAAAAGGTGTGTAGGATGGAATAACAGAGGACGGAGGTCAAAGGCAGGGGGTTCCCAGCCAGCCAGCGGACTACTGGCCAAGGGCGGCCCGGCACCATCCTGGGAGGGCCGGGAGGGTTGCAGGGGAGGCAAACAGAGCCCTGCCCTCTGGCTGTGAGCTCAGGCGCCACCAGCCCTGGGCCAGGGGCTGTGCCCCTCTGGGTCTGCACAGTGGGACCGATAATAATGCCCTCTTTCCAGCTGTGTTAGTCTCCTTCCTGCTGTTGTGACAAATCCCCAAAACACAGATGTACTATCTTACAGTTGTAGAGATCAGACGTCTAAAATGGGTTTCACTAGGGTAAAAGCAAGGTGTTAGCAGGGCTCTGCTCTTCTGGGGGCGCTGGAGAGAAGCCATTCCCTTCGCTTTTTTCAGCCTCTGGAAGCAGTCTGTATCCCTTGGCTTACGGCCCCTCCTCCATCTCCAAAGCCATCAATGTGGCATCTTTGGATCTCTCTCTGACGTGGGCCCTCCTGCCTGTCTCATAAGGACCCTCGTGATTCCACTGGGCCCACCTGGAGAATCCAGGAGAATCTCCCCATCTCAGATCCTTAACTTTAATCTGCCAAATCCCTTTTCCCCAGAAGATAACATGTTCCCAGGTGCTGGGGATTAGGACATGGCATTCTCCTGCCCACCGCAGCTGTGAGAACCACAGTGATGTGTGGGGAAAGGACCACATAAACTATAAAGTCCTGCACATGTAAACTATTAGTAGTGGGCCTTCTTTGTGCCAGGCCCTAGGGATGAGGGATGGATAAGGCCGCGTCCTATGGCTGCAGAGACCCAGGGCTGGACTTCACGAGATTCCAGACCGGGGCACTCAATGCAACAAATGGGCACATGGGTACCTTCCTCAGGAGAGACTGTGTGGCTTTCAGACTGGGTACTTTTGTGCTGGTCCTTTTATACTGCGATCCAAAGGCCATAGCTCAGATGTGGAAACCCCTCGTAGCCAGGGTTGGAGAGGAAAGAAAAACAAAAACAAAAAAAAAATACAGCGTTTCCAATTTCCGGACAAGCAAAGAGCCAGAGAGAGAGGCCTCTAATGTTGAAGGGCCTGGTCCCCATAATCCTCTTATGAGGGAATCCACTGGGGGGGAGCTGATCTCTGCCAGGCCTCGGGTCCCACATGGACCCCTCAGGACAGGACACAGGAGGCCGGAAATGCTCTGATTTGCAGAAACAGTGAGATTAAAGGCAAGCCTGGGATTACAAACAACTCCACACTGGGGCTCAGCAATCTGGAAAGCCCTGAGTAACAACCCAGTGACTGACTTTGCCAGGGAGAACTTCCCCCGAGGCTGTCTGTCTGTCCAGCTGTCCCCCCCAAGACCTCAGAAGCCACAGGCCCTCTAGCACCCTGTTTCTATTCTGTTCGAATGCTGCTTTCCTGAGCCGGGCCTGGCCCTCCCAGTACCTGACGTGTCCAGGGAGGATGGGGCTTCTCGGCACTTCCAGGAATCCAGCTGCCCAACTGCTTCCCCAGAGTCCAGGCCCAAGTAAGAGACTCTGACCAGTCCATCTTGTCTGGATACCCAGGATGGGGCAGGACAGGTACCTCCCGGAAGCCAATAAGAATCCCTGCGGCCCAGACAGGAGCCAGAAGCCTGACCCAGCAGGAAATACTAAGGCTGCAGGGGGCCCCATGGGGGTGGCAGCAAAACTGGGCAGGAAAAGCAAACAACTCCAGAGGGGGCCGGTGCCCTCAGAGGGAAGAGGTGCGGGCCTGAGTCCAGGGAAAACACAGGAAGCCAGCGACCCACACGCCCTTGTTCCAGCAACCACTGGTGCTCTGGGCAGCTTCTTCAGCTAGACGCCCCCAGGGAGAGCGCAGGGTGCTTGAGCGCATGCGCTTCCAAGTCCACCAGGCATGGCCAACCCCACAGGTTCCAGCCGACGGCTGTGGGGGCCCACGGGCCACGCTCCAGCCCCACAAATTCTCGGCTGAGCCACTTCAACTCCAGCCTCGGGTCCTCTTCGAAAAAGTGGGCAAGACCAATCACCCCATCTCCTAGGGCTGCGGTGCTGGGAGAGGAGATCACATGCGTGGAGCACTTAGCATTGGTGGGACAGGCCACCCGGCCACTCGGAGCCTGCCTCCCTCCGGCCTCCATCCCGGCCCCTGTCGGAGCCAGACTCAGAGCCCAGGTTCCGAGACCCCATTTCCACACTGTTCCTCCTTCTCCTCCTCTTCATGGAGACACTGAAAGTTGCCTCCTGTGCCCGTCATTCATGCAACACGATGCCTTCAGTACTCCCCCCGGGGGCAGTGTGCTAAGCCGTGAGGACCCAGCAGCAAACGTAAGACCCCACTCCCCCACCCTAAACACCCACGTCCCAGGCCTGTAAGAGGGGGTTGGGGGGGACACACCTTCACATCCTTCCCCCAGAGGGGAGGGGGCTGCTTTTACTCTGCTCCCATTTTATGGGAAGGGGCCTCGCCCAGAATCACATGCTGTGGCCACTCTGCTTGGCTCCCCAGGTGGGGTCTCCGGAACCAACTGTTTACAAACTACTCTCCTAATAACTAGGAGGCAAAGGTAAATCTCTTAGCAGGCAAAATGCTCACACCAGTAAACACACACACAGTCAGATCATCCATATGCAGCCGGCCACACCCCACCACCACCCCCACCATGAGCCAAAGTCTGAGGTTCTCAGTCCGGACCTGGAGTCCCCAGCACATCCCTGGAGGGCTGTGCTGTGGTCAAACACCCAGCCCCCAGGTGCAGAAGCCTGCAAGAAAGGAGACTGACTATCCCCATGTCACTGATCAGAAGTGAGGCTCGGGACAGGAAGCCACTTGCTCAAAGATGCACAGCTAATGCAGAGAAAGACTTGAAGCCAGCTCCATGTGGCTCGGAGCCCAAATTCCCAGGTGTCCCAGGACGCAGACTCCAGCCCTCACTTCCACACTACGCTCCTGCCTGGCGGCTCACCAGCAGGGATGTGGGATGAGGACTGGCCCTGCTTCCCTGCCTAGCTGGGGGTGAGTACCCTGAGGGGGGTGAGGTCACCCGGGGGCTGCAGCTCTGCCAGGATCTGGGCAGTTATTCTAACTCTGTCGTCAAGAGTCCCCAGAGGCCAGGTAGGCAGCCAGGCAAAGCCCAGGGCCATTTCCAAACCTCTGGGCAGGGGCCATGGAGGAAATGCAGGGAGATTTGGTGAAATGTCCTCCACTGGGTGGTTTGCTTTTTCAAAGCAGTGTTTGCTTAGTGACTACCTTTAGGAAAGTCTAAAAAAAAGGAAAGCAATTTTTTTCCCCTTTCTCTTGGATAACAAGGAGAAGGATGGTGATCTGAATGGATTCTTCTCCCCGAGGATTCCAGAGTGGTAAATCACCACCCAGGGAAGGCGCTGGAACTGAAGTAAACAGAGATCTGGAAGGGAGGGTGCAGCTGGGAGCACACAGAGAGCACTGGATGAGGAGTCCGAGGCTGCCAGCATCTCACAGTGTGGCCTTGGACAAGTCCTGCTCCCAATCTCCGCATCTGTGAAACTAAGGGCAGGCCGGGAGGCCCCTGAGGACCCCTGCCAGGATCCAATGTTGGCCCAGTTAGGGAACTCAAAAGTGACATTTATTCAAGCCAGATGTTGGCGAGACCCACCCAGCAACCCAGGCCCAGCCCGAGAGGTAGAGGCTCCGAGCACATAGTCTCCGTCCCTCCCGCCCCATCACTGGAAACACCCAGCCGGGACAGGACAGGGAGCATATCTGGCACATCCTTCAACCAGCATCTCCTAATCCACAGGATGCTCTAGACGGTATTACTTCCATCGTACAAACAGGGAAACTGGGGCTCAGAGAGGTTCCCAGGCAGCCCAAAGCCACCCAGCTAAGTGGGGATTTGAACCTCCAGAGCTCACTCCCTGGTGCTGCCAAGAGATGGTGTTCGAGGGGGCTGGGGCTGCCCCAGGGCGAGCCTGAGGACAGGTAAATGGGCAGTGGGTTCAAGGCAGAGGCTGGGCCCCTCTCCTGGAAACACTCTCTGAGCTACTTGACCAGCGGGCTGATGATAACAACATGGTATACGGCCCTAGCTCTCTGGGCCACCAGTCACCACCTCAGCACTGCACCAGCCCCAGCCAGACACCCAGTCTGGCCTCCAGGAATTACAGGGAGAAGCTGGGCAGGAACGGGCCGGGCTGCCGAGATCCTGACCCTGAGTGGGCAATGGGGTTCTCCAGGAGGGTGGCCTTGAGGCTTGTGGTGCGCTTGCTCACGGCCCACTCCCCTTCCCAGCCCCCTGCTTCTGCCAGTAGCTTCCTCCAGTAACCGCTCCTCCCCGAGCCTCCCCTCTCCCTGAGCTCTCTGCCTGGGCCCCTTCCCATCGGTGTCCCAGTTCCCTGAGCATTCTTCTCTGGGCCATTCTCCTGTGTCTGCATCCCCCACTAGACTGAATTTCTGGCTAGCTTCCTTCCTGGCCCACCCTGGAGGGCTCTAAACCCTGGGAGATGAGAACTCCCCTGCACAGGTGCATGGCCGCTGATTCATTTCAGGTCCCCAACCAGGGAGGAGAGGCCGATCCCTACCTCTGGCCCAGCAGAAACCCTCCCAGGGCCCACCCACTCCGGATGGCAAATACAGGGACTCCTGCCCTTGAATCCAGATCTGTCTTGGCTCCAGGGGCCCAGGGAGGGAAGCTGCATCTCTGAGCTCTCCAGCTGGGTGACACCCGCTTGAGAATCAGGCCCCCTGGCTCTGCACACCAAGAGACAAAGGAAGACCCCTCCCCCTGCCAGAGTGGCCAGGATTTAAAGCCAGGACCCCAGGGCCTAGATCCACCACTAAGGATTCCCCTAGAGGAGGACTCTCTAAGCACCCAGGTCCCCAAAGCCAGGCAGCAAGCAGCGGTGAGCAAACCCCAAGAGGCCTCTGCTTTTATGGCCCCCAAGCCCCAGATGTGCAGCTCACCCCCGAGCTGCTTGGGAAGCCACAGAGGGGAACGGCTGATGGATCCCCAGCCAAAGTCCGAGCGGTCCTGGGCACAGCACCACCCTCCCCCACACCTCCTGCCCAGTGTCTCCTCTTTCTCCAACCACCAAAGCAAAGGAACAAGGCTCACTTACTGTGTCTGGGGTGGGGAGGCTGCTGAGTCTGGGTCTGTGGGAAGAGAGCAGAGGAGAGCCTGTCAGGCCTGAGGCTGGTCCCTATGGACTCAGTCCATCCCCACCCCCTTTCCCAGCCTCCCTGGGGTGCCAGAGATGGGGCCTGGGCCAACCTGGGTGCCTGCTGGGTTCCTGCCTCCCTTCCCCCCGCCACTGCACTGTCATTAAGCTCCCCTACCTATCCTACTTATACCACCTCTACTCCCACGTCCCAAATCCGACCAGAACCAGCCGCCCTGCCTGCTCTGGGCCTGCCCCCCACCCCCAGCTCCTCAAGGAGCCCCTTGTCCCCAAGCCTGCAGGAAGTTCCTGCTAGGCCGGTCCCCAGTCTCTCCCAGATGACACAATACAAGAGCCCAGAAGCTGCCATTTAACACCGCCTTATCAGGGCACTCCCAACCCTAGGGCCACCAGGACCTCTGGGAGGTGGCTTCTCTGGCTGGTGTGACTCCCTGGGAGAGGCTGCTGGGGAAGAGGGGCTTCGGAGACACAAGCCCCGGGCAGCAACTGTGTCCAAAGCCCAACTCGGGGCTAACCACTTCCATGACCAATGTGTCAAAGTGCGCCAGATGCTGCAGGAATGCTTGGAATCTCCAGTTCCCAAGGGAAGCCATGGAATGCAACTTCTCAATGGTTTTTCCCTTCCTGCTTCTGGGGATGTGGAGGAGCTGGGAGGCATCCCTGGGAGCCTAGAGCTTCCACCAGGCTTCTCGGCTCTCTGTAGCCCCAGAGGCCCGGAAATGGGAGGACCCAAGGTTCCCAAAAACACCTTACCAGTGATGGGGGCGGAGTCCAAGTGGATCAGTGGGGCGTCATCGATGTCCTTCTCTGAAGCCACGCCTGGGACACCCAGGCCAGCGCTGGTGTCCTCGTCATCATCACTGTCGTCAAATTCAAAAGCCTCTCCAGGGTCGTCCTCCGCCTCGGGGGAGGGGCCGGGGCCTCCCAGAACCAGCTGATCTCCTGGAAGGGAGGAGGAGTTAACAGCAGCTGGGTCTGGGGCTTGGTCAAGGAAGATGGCTACAGCGGGGGAGCTTCTGCGGGCCTGAGAGAGGGCACGAGGGCAGTTCCCAGGGCCTCGAGTAGACCCCTGCCCGGGCCAGCTGGCCTCCCTGTGCTCAAGAGGTGACCCATGGTTGGTGAGGGCTGTAAGCAGGTGAGCAGTGGACAGAGAGGAGGGAGCAAAGCCTAAACGGTGAAGCTGCGCTTGAACATACATCTATCATGTTGTTTCCTATTTCCCCATTTTGTTAGCAAGGGGGCTTTTAACTGCATCTGGGCATGTGCGTGTGGGCACACACCTCCGTGTGTCGTTCCCTGTGCATGTGCCCGTGTGCCTTTCCCACACAAGCTTGTCCTGCACACGGCACAGCTGCATAAAGCACAGCTGCCTGGGTGTTTGGAGCCCGAAGGAAACCAGCTTACAGGGACCAGAGTGCAGACCTGCTGGGGCAGGCCGAGGAGCCTGCTCCCCCAGATCCCCTTCACGGACATGCCCTCCTGCCGTCCATCAAAGCCCAAGTGAAGCAGAGCCCCGCCCCCACCATGGCCCCCCTCTGTCTTAGCCCCCTATTTTCTACATCCATCCCTGTATAACCTGCAAAGATGTGTTTTGTGCTGGTTTGTCTTCCCCGGCCGATCTCAGATGCCTAAGAGTCCTTTCTACTGTCCCCTTTAAGGGGACGGGTCATGGCCTGGCCCGCGGTAGAAACTCAGCAACTTCTGTTAAGTAAGAAAAGGAATGGATTCTCTGCCCTAAAGAGTTTAACGGGCTCTCACCTCTACACCCACTTCACCAAGTTGAGGTCCCCCGTCTTCTTCCCTGGAGGACTTCCTTCCTCGAGCCTGGGGCTGGACAGAACCTCAGGGGTTCACTATGCCATTCCCCTACTTCGTGCCAACTCTCTCCAAAACAAAAGGACAATGTGGGCTGGTTTTAAAAGTCTGCAAAGCGGGGGCGCCTGGGTGGCTCAGTCAGTTAAGTGTCTGCCTCTGGCTCAGGTCATGATCCCGGGGTCCTGGGATTGAACCCTGCTCAACAGAGAGTCTGCTTGTCCCCCTGCCCCTCCTCCCGGCTCCTCCTGGCTCCTCCCCACTCCTCCCCGCTCATGTTCACTCACGCTCGTGCACTCTCTCTCTTTCTCTCGAATAAATAAATAAAATCTTTAAAAAAAAAGTTTGCAAAGCTGACCACCCCTCCAGTCCTGCTGTAGCTCACGCCACAGGATGGAGAGCATGCGCTTTGGTCCCATCTGGGCCCCCTACCCGCTGTGTGGTTCTGAGCAAGTCTCTCCACCTCTTGGAAGCTTGGTTTCTCCCTCCATAAACTGGAGAATAAAAACAGCACCCACCCCATAAGGCCGAGGTGAACGTGAACTGGGAAGTAGGTCAGGGTTTCTCGGCCCTGCCACTGTTGACTCTGGGGCCCCAGGGTCTTCATGGTGGGGGCCCTGCAGGATGTACGGAAGCATCCCTGGCCTCTACCCGTTAGAAGCGGGTACTGCCCTCCAGTTGTGACAACCACAAATGTCTCCAGACATTGCTCAATGTCCCCTGGGGGACAAAATCACCCCTACCTGGGAGCCGCCAGGGTAGGTGTAGCCCTTGGCCGAGTGCCCGGTGTGGGTATGCATTACACAAGAACACCTGTTGTAAGTGCGGCCCCTCCCAGCCGGAATCCTTCAAGACAGGACTGCCTAGCCCGTGTCTGTGGACTCAGCCCCAACAGGTGCTCAGAGGTGGAAGGATGAGTAGGCAGGCAGGAAGGCGGATGGAGTAGACAGACGGCTGGGTGGAACAGCAGAGGACGGATGGATGGGCATACCCAATTCTAGCACTCTCTTGGACTAGAAAAATCCAATCCCTCCCCCACAGGGACCTGGGATTTTACAGAGAACATTCCAGGTGCAAATGTAACAAATTCACAAAGCCCCTTCCTCAGCTGCTAGAGTGCAGCTGAAGCCCAGAGCTCAGCCTTCCCCCCTCCCCAGACAGGGTCCTCTGAGGTGGGGGTCCCCCTCTCCTCCTGGGAGCTTTGGGGACAGCTTAGGCCAACATCAGCAGGGGTGAACTCCTCCAGGCAGTGATGTGGCCGGTGGCAGAAGCTCCTTCCCCAGGTCAGAGACACACACCCGGGCTGAGAGCCTGAAATGAGCCCCACGCAGCTCCTGGTGTAAGCCTCACGACCACCCCCACTGGACATGACGAGACCACAGAGATTCAAGCAGCAAAATGATGCACCCGCAGTCCTACGGCTAGTAAGCGGGGAGCCGGTTCTGAACCCGTTTTGTCTTTGTTCCCATCCTACATTCTTCACTGAGCCCTGTTGCCTTCCGGAAGTTAGCTGAGCCCTTGGACACTCGGCCCCGAGATGATGAATTAATAAAAGAAATCCAGGGGTTGAGTTGGAAGCTGGATTAATGGTTTTCAAATGACAGTCCTCAACCCACTGGTGGGTCAAAAAATCAATTAGGGGATTCCGAGGTGGCATTTTGTTTCATTTATGAATTACTTGGGATATTTTTAAATATTTTATTATCATATTAATAAAGCCACATTTGGTATTACTTTTGATATGGTTTTGACAGTTCTGTTTCAGTTTGCATACACATATCCACACACATACAGGGGGTGTAGAATCTTCTACCGCTCTCCCCTCACTCACTCCACTGCAGGCACACTGGTCTCCCTGCTGCACCGTGAATGTGCCAGATGTGCTCTAGCCTCAGGACCTTTGCACTTTCCATCCTGGGGTCCAGAATGTTCTTCCCCAGGTGTCTTCTCCTGCTCTCACCTCCTTCAGGTCTTTACTCCAGGTCACCTCCAGATGAGGCTGCCATGACCAAAACTGCCCATAGAGACACCCTGGGACTCCCCGATGGCCTTGCCTGCTTTACTTTTCTCTATGGCCCTTGTCAGCAGTGATGTTCCATGCTTTCATTCATTTTACTGTGTCCTAACTAGAACGTAAGCTCGTGAGGGATTCTAGTCTGTTTTGCTCATTATATCCCCAGCATCTGCTACAGTGTCCAGCACACGGTAAGCACACAGTAAGTCTGCTGAACACACACACACACACACACACACACACACATTCCTGTTCTCATGCCTATGGGTTGTGGTTTTACTTTTTTTTTTTTTTTTAAAGATTTCATTCATCCATTTGACAGAAAGAGAGAGAGCACAAGCAGGGGGAGCGGCAGGCAGAGGGAGAAGCAGGCTCCCCACTGAGCAGGGAGCCTGATGCAGGACTTGATCCCAGGACCTTGAGATCATGACCTCAGCCAAAGGCAGATGCTTAACTGACTGAGCCACCCAGGCGCCCCTATGGGTTATGGTTTTAAAAGTTCAAAATAGGGGCGCCTGGGTGGCTCAGTCGTTAAGCGTCTGCCTTCGGCTCAGGTCATGGTCCCAGGGTTCTGGGATCGAGCCCCGCATCGGGCTCCCTGCTTGGCAGGAAGCCTGCTTCTCCCTCTCCCACTCCCCGTGCTTGTGTTCCCTCTCTCGCTGTGTCTCTCTCTGTCAAATAAATAAAATCTTTTAAAAAAATAAATAAATAAATAAAAGTTCAAAATACTGGGGAGCCTGGGTGGCTCAGTTGGTTAAGTATCCAACTCTTGGTTTCGGCTCAGGTCATGATCTCAGCAGGGAGTCTGCTTCTCTCTCTCTCCCCTGCCCCTCCCCCCGCACTCACTCTCACGTGCGCGCACTCTCTCTCTCTCAAATAAATAAATCTTTAAAAAAAATAAAGTAAAACAAAAGTTTAAAAATGCTGGAATGAATGACTACAAAGTCCCCGCCCACTATTTTGTGCCACCAGATATAGACCCACCCTGACCCTCAGTGCCCTTGGCCCCTCCCACTTGAATCCGCCAGAGTCCCAGCCGGGACACTGTGCGCCCGGCCAGTAGCACGTGGTGACTAGCGTGTCACAGTCAGACCACCAGGCTCCAACCCCAGCTCTCCTAGACGCTGACCAGATGAACACGGGGTCACTGTATCCCCCAGGCTGCAGCTTCCTGACCTACAACAAGGACAAGAACAGCGACCAGCTCTCAGGCTAGTGGGGAGGCCGGACACCGGACAGGAGGGCCGAATGAACCGACCTATGTAGAGTGCCTGGTGTGAGGCCTGTGCTCACTGCTGGTAATAGTCCAGCTCATTGTCAGGACCACAACATCATTACCATTATCTTTGTTATGCTTATGATTACTATGATTACTGCCTTGAGTCAGAGTGCAGCCCTGGGCCTGAAGGCAGACGCTTAAGGAGATGCACGGGCCTTCCCAGTCACAGGCCTGGCCCTCGGAGCAACTGGCCACGGGCTGTGTGCAGGGACGTCAGTGGATATGGTCACCGTCACTCCCACATCCAGGGGACTGTTCCCAGCAACCCCGGGGCCAGGAGGTTCAGAGAGGAGTAAGACACAGCCCCTCAGTGTCAAGGAGCTCACTGCAGGTGAGGCAGGCAAGAGAGATGAGGCTCGAACCCCAGGGCCTGAGCCGTGCCCAGTGACAGCCGGGGGCTCACGCTGCAGGGGCCACCCCTGCACAGAGCCTCGCAGGATGAGTAAAGGTCTGACAGGCTCACAGCGGGGCTGGTGTCCCAGGCTGCGGCCACAGCAGGAGTGGAGAACACGTAGCATGTGACCCAGGTGAGCTGAAGACACGAGCAAGGAGGCTGGCAGCTATGGGACCGTGAAGAGGTGTTTGGGGGAATTTGAATCTTACTTGGTAAGACAACAGGAAGCTCTCGCACAATCAGCAAATGGCAGAGAGCCTGTTTCAACCATATGACACTGGCCAGCAACATCAGATATAACTGGAACAGTAAGTCAAATGTTTGTTGAACAGGACCAAGTTGACGTAATCATAAAATCATTTTGTTCTTACTTTTTGGTGAATAGGAAAAAGGGTAACAAAATGCCCACGGCAGCAGGAGACAGAGCAGGGAGCATCCTGGGACCCAAGCCACAGTCACGCATCAGGAGATGCCCTTGTCCCCCACAGCCCTGTTCTCGTGCTCCTGAGACCCAGGCAACCAGACATGGCTCCTTATCAGAAGGCAAAATCAGGAGGCCCCTCCCTGGATAATTGAGAGCTGAACTGAGCCCTCACCACCTGTCTGGACACGTGGCCTGAGCAGAGCTGACCACACAGGGCTTTGATGTTCCAGGCTACACCCCAGCCCTGGGAGAGCCAAACCCAGCAAGCCCAGGAGGCAGGAGACCTGAGAAGCCACCGTGCACCGCGAACGAAGGTGGCTTCACTATGTGGGTCCCCCACCCTTCGGAGAAGAACACGAAGGCTCAAGGAAGAAGGGACCCCTCCTTGGTCTCTGCCCGGGGCTCAGAGCAGAGCACACGGGGCCGTCCTGCAACACCCATAGCAATAATAGCTCCCATTCATTGAGCGATTGATTACCACACGCCAGGCCTGCCCGTATATTTAAGCCTTGCAACAGCCCCCGAGAGGGTGGCACTACTGTCCCCCCGTGTTTATGGGTGATGAAGCTGAGCCGCAGAGACAGCAAGTTGCTCAACTAAGCGCACAGTGTTGGTGGAGGGCTGGGCTGGTGAAAAAGCCCTCACTCACGACCTCTCTGCTCTCTGCCTCCCCCAGAGGATGACCAAAACATAGGAAGCGGGGCCCACTGGGTAAAGGGTGTCCAGGTCCTCTGGGGCAGGGGAGCCCGGATTCCACCTACGGTGTCCGAGGCCCCACTGCCAGGGTTACTGCCAGAGAAACTAGCGGACAGCAAATTCCATTTCAGATTAACAACAAATAATGTTTCAGCATACGTGTGGGTCTTTCCTCATCTTCTTTTTTGTTCCCCGATAACTCTGGCGACCCTGCCTCCACTAGACGACCCGGCCTCAGCACACTGGCGGATGGAGGTGGACAGGCCAGGCCCTTCCCCTCAACCGTCGCCGCCCTCAGTTCATGAGCTTCACCCCCAAGCACACAACACTCCTGTCGTCACGTCTATGGGTTGTGGTCTTAAAAGTTTAAAATCTCCAGGGGCGCCCTGGTGGCTCAGTCGGTTAAGCGTCTGCCTTCAGCTCAGGTCATGATCTCGGGGTCCTGGGATCAAGCCCCGCATCAGGCTCCCTGCTCAGCGGGAAGTCTGCTTCTCTCTCTCCCTCTGCCTCTCCCCACCCCCCACCCCGGCTTGCGCTCTCTCTCTCTCTCGCCCACTCTCTCTCTCAAATAAATAAATAAAATAATAAAACAAATAAATAAATAAATAAAATCTTTAAAAAAAAGAAAAAAGGTTTAAAATCTCCAGGGGATCTTAGGTAAAGAATCACCCCTGGTCTGGAGCCTGCTCTGTGAGAAGGAGAGCTAAGCACCAGCAGAGCAGGATTCACACCCAGGGTCAGCCTGCTCCAAAGCTAGTGCCCTCCGCCAGCCCCGTGGCCCGTTCAGAGCAGGGACGAATAGGAAGCCTGGGGTACGGTACCTATGGCAGCCTGTGGAGGAGGGTTGGAGGAAGCCATCAGACAAGGTCCAGCTCAAACCAGCACTGTCCCAGCCGCTCACCTGCAAAAAAAAAAAAAAAGGCCAGAAATCTAATTAGATGCAGTTCAAGGGCAAAGTTTCAACAAGCAGAGAGGGGTCATTGGCTCAAGACCTGTGCTCTCCAGCCCACCAGCTCTCCCACTCCTTCCCCAGCAGTTCCCGGAGCACAGGAAGGAGCCAGAAAGGGCCCAGCCCCCACCCCACCATAAATCATTAACCCAGAAAACCAGCCACGGCAGTGCTGTAACTACATCTTCCCAGAAAACTCGTACCACCATAGACCTTCCTTTTGCTCAGTGCCCAGCGACCCTGGGCACCCTGGTGGGGCCCACTAGACAAGCCCCTTCCTCCCATCTGGCTTGCAGGGGAAATCCAGCCCCAGAGGTCAGGATCATGCTCCGGCCCCTGTGTTCCAGAGGCTGGATCATGCCTGAACTATCATGGACGTGGCCGGACACTTCCTCGTCCTGGCCCCCCAGTGACCACAGCTCCCTGGAGTCTGGCTCCTCACACCAGCCCCGCCTGCAGCCCCGCTGAAGGCCATTCACTCTCTGTCTCTCCCCGTCCTGCCCCACAGGGTTGGCCAACTGGCGAGGGACCACTGGCCTTAGCACATGGGTGTATGGGAAGTAAAGGGATACAGAGAGGCAGATGGCCAGAGGTAGGGGCAGAATCCCAAAAGCTTGGAGCTGGGAGCACAGTTTTCCCTGGCCTCAAAGTGGGGGCTGTACTGGGCCTCCCAGGGCCTGCGGCCAACCTTGCCAGAAGTCCAAGCGGTGAGGGAAAGGGCTCTCCCCACTCTGCCCTGGCACCTCTGATCCTGAGCTAGGAGCTGTCCTTCTAGACCTTTCTGTGGAGGGGAGAATCAGTCCTGGAGGGAAAGCACGAGCCGTCCAGTCCAATCAGCCCCTGCCACAAACTGGCTGATGCCAGTTCTCCTCTCCAATCCTAAAGCCTTTATTTTTCTTTTCTTTTTTTTTTTTTTTAAAGATTTTATTTATTTATTTGACAGAGAGAGACACAGCGAGAGAGGGAAGGAACACAAGCAGGGGGAGTGGGAGAGGGAGAAGCAGGCTTCCCGCTGAGCAGGGAGCCCGATGTGGGGCTCGATCCCAGGACCCTGGGATCATGACCTGAGCCGAAGGCAGTCGCTTAACCAACTGAGCCACCCAGGCGCCCAAGCCTTTATTTTTCTTAACTAGCTTCCTAAATAAACATAGAAAGCACATAAATGGCAATCAAGTAATAACAGCAAACATTCCCATAGTACCTACTATGTCTCAGATGCTATTCGCAGCACTTAACAAATATTAACAGCTATTAATCCAAACTATGAGAAAATGAGGCCCAGAGTGGTTAAGTAAGTTGCCCAAGATCACACATCTACTAAGGGGCAGAGCCAGGGTTTGAACCCAGGCCGTGGGCCCCCGAGGCTGCGCTCATTAAGTAACCATACTCCAGGGCCTGTCAAAACCCAGACGACATAAGGGTGCACAGTCCACCCCAATCCCCCGAAGTGACTGCCTTCACTAGGTCCTTGGGAGTCCTGAACGTTCCATGAGTGAGCCTGCTTATCCCTGTACCTGTGTACATGTCTTGTTTCACGCGGCGGGGGGGGGGGGGGGGGGGGGGAGTTTATCCCTGCACTTGCTGTGCTATACCTTCCTTTTTTTAAAGCTTAAGAACCTTGGTGATCATTTCACACCAGGACATAGACATCAGCCTCATTCTTCTGAACGGCCGCGCACTGTGGGGACTTTTTGGTTTTTTTTTTGGATATACCATAACTGATGTAATCTCTACCACTGGACACTGAGGGGTTCCCGGGGTTTGGGCGTTATGAACAACGCAGCGACTAACGTCCTCCATACACAGGGCCTTAAGCAAATGGATACAAGAGACTGCAGGGCACGTGCCTAGAAGTGGACCGGCAGGGTCAAAGAGGAGAATTGCAATTCTCATTTCGGTTGAACGCAAATTACTTTCCACTAAGTAGGTGGCTGTGCCTCATAGCCCCGCTCTCAAAACTGTCAAGACTAAAATTTTATCTTCAGCAGAGGGCTTCGGGAAACAAACTAAAATGGCTGCAAATTCCCTTGCGAGTCGAAAGATCCGACAACAGCCATACAACCCTCCTCATACAGGGTCCTTCTCCCTGGGGCTCATTTGGAACCACTTAGGAAGGAGCAGAGAGACTGAGGCCCATTTTACAGGAGGGAAAAGGGAGGCACCTAGCCCCAGCCCGTATGCAAACTGCTGCTCAGATACAATTTTTTTTTTAAGATTTTATTTATTTGACAGAGAGAGACACAGCGAGAGAGAGCACACAAGCGGGGGGGGGGAGGGAGAGGGAGAAGCAGGCTCCCCTCTGAGCAAGGAGCCCGATGCGGGGCCCAATCCCAGGACCCTGGGATCATGACCTGAGCGGAAGGCAGACGCCTAAGGACTGAGCCACCCAGGTGCCCCTACAATTTTTTGATGATACAGAAACCCAGGATCCTTTCCCTCCAGGCCAGAAAGCTGTCCTCCCCTTTTTCCTCACCCTTTAGGGTTGATTCCTGCCCCCTGATCCAAGCCCAGGGCTTTCCCCAGGAAGGAAGAGAGACACCAGCATTTATGCAGCCCAAAGCTTTATCTGCGCTATGGTATTTACAGATGAGGAAACCAAGGCACAGAGAAGGAGGGATCTGCCTGAGGTCACAGAGGCAAGGGAACAGATGCCAACACGAGGATTCAGTGGGGGCCTTGGCCGCAAACCCTCCTCTCCCTCCTCTAACCAACCACACTGCCTCTCTGGACTTCGGGGCTGGAATCTGGGGGTGTCTGCTACGGGCTACCCTGGGGCAGTGAGGTCCCCAGGCAAGGACACGGACCCGCAAGCCCCGTGCACACCCACAGCCCTGTGGCCCCCATCTGTACACACGTGCCCCTAGCCTCAGAAGGATGCAGGTGAGGGAGCAGGGGTCTCTCAGGACAACCATCACCACCACCACAGATCCTCATGGCACAACACTTAGGAAGAAGTTCAGGCTACCTGACAGCACCTGGGTCCCCCCACTCAGGAGCTATGACACCTTGGATGAGTTACTTAGCCCCCATCTCTGGGCCTCAGTCTACTCATCTGCAAAATGGGGACTAAAAAGTAGATACCTCGGGCACCTGGGTGGCTCAGTCAGTTCAACATCCAACTCTTGATTTTGATTTTCGCTCAGGTCATGATCTTAGGGTTGTGAGAAAGAACCTCACGTCGGGCTCTGCACTGGACATGGAATCTGCTTAGATTCTCTCTCTCCCTCTCTCTCTGCCCCACCTCTCCCTCTCTCTCTCTCCCTAAAATAAAATAAAATAAATAAAAAGTAGCACCTCACCAGGTTATTAAGACAATTAAGAGTAAATACATGTAAAGCTCTTGGAAGGGTCCCCGGGTCACACTGGTATATGGCTGTCATTCACACTCATAACACAGGCCATGGTGAGCACAGCTCCGCCCTGGGAGCTGGGCTTAGGTTGGAGTCTCATCTCCACTAGCAGGTGAACTGAGCCTCATGAGCGTACAAAGAGGGTCTCCCTACCTGCCCCAGGGGCTCCCAGCAGCATACCTGGGGCCAACCACACACCGCCAGGAGGCTCAATCAGCGCCAAGATGCCCACCCTTGAAGCTGTCAGCCCCAAAATGGGAGACAGCAATCGGGACCCTGTGCCTGGATTCCATACCCCAGGAGTGGAAGCGCCCCCGCGGGAGGTTCACAGGCGGACTTCACACTATGGGGAACTGGGGAAAGCACCTGGGGCAGCTGGATCCGCCTGCAGGCTGGGCTCTGTCTCTCCTCTCGGTGCGACCACAGGCCTGTCCTCAGCCTCTCACAGCCTTGGGCTTCCCCTCTGTAAAATGGGCATGACAGATCCCATGCAGACTATTTCCCAGGCTGCTACAAGCAAGGAGCCAGGTCATGGGAGTGAACGTGCTTAAGCAAACAGGTGGAGTCACTTGGCTATTTCCTATTTTTTTTTTTTTTTTAAGTCTTCCTTGAGCTACGTACGCATGGTCTGGGAGCTCTCAAGGTGGGAGCCTGAGTCCGAAAAAAGGTGTTGTGATGTCCCTGAAATGAGCCTCTCTCTCTGAAAAGGGCTCCAGAACCTTCCTGCCAGGACAGTCTCTGGCAAAAGAGGCCGTCCGGCTGGTGGCCAGCAGAGTACAGAAGCAGTTCGGATTATGCTTGAAGAGTGCACAGAGGAAAAGGCCCGGAAGGAAACCCACGCAGACAGCAATAGTGTTGGGCTCAGGTGAGCATTATAAGAAAACAACAAAAATAACCGTTCCCATTATTTTAAAAAGAACATTAAGGCAAAAACATCACAGCAGGTCAGAACCAGGAAGCCCTTATGCTGAACATGGCTCTGTTCTGGCTTTTCAGGTGTGGAAGACGAGCCTCGGAGGGAAGGGGCCACAACTCACCCTCTGCAGAGGCAGAGACCTCAGGGCAGCAGGTAAAGGGTGACATCTGTTGCTAGATCTGGGTTGCACTTGGGCAGCAGGGTCATAGAGGACTTTTTTCTCGCGGGGGCCAGCTCTTTGAAAACAACTGCCAAGACCGGACGGGCAGACAGACCCCCTGAACAGTGCTCTTTCCGGCTACACTGGGCAGAACAGCTAGTGGGAGGCTGTACTTTTCGGCCACATTCAGGCAGGGCGAGATACAGAGGAGCCAGGGAAGAAGCCCCAGCTCCCAGGCTGCAGGGTGGGCCCCAGCGGGGTAAGCTCAGTGACCCAGACCACCCAGCTTGCTCAGAGCAGCCAGCAATGAGCACTTCCCTCCACCCCCTGCAGCCCTGCTCACCAGAGCAGGTGTCTTCCCGGCTCTAATTTAATCCAAGAGCTTATCAGTTCCTCCTCCCTCTAGAGTTCAAGGTCCATCCAGCCCAGAGGCCCAGTCGGAAACCCTCCGCCAGCCTGCACCTGCCCCTCCTCCCTAGCTCACCCCACTCTGAGCCATCTCCCACCCCCTATAAACTGAGTGGCCCCAACCCTCTTTCCTGGATGGGACCTGCAGAAATACCCCTGGAGGGCTCCTGAAAGTCAGGCAGGCTGACAGGGAGGTCTGGCCTCTGGAGAGAGAGGCCCATGGGGGAGGGGCGGGGAGGGGAGGGTGGGCAAGGGTCCAGACAGGCAGAAATTCAGTCCCAGAAACTGGGGAAGCAGCAGGTGTTGGCCTATCCAAGTCAGGCAGCCTTGCTATAGGAAAGGTTGGAGACAAATAAGAAATAGGTTCTGGCCCAGGCACCCACCTCAAGCCTGGTCTCAGAGGCACCATGTGCGCCTCCTGGAAGCCAGGAGGAATGTGTGGGACAGGAGAGCAAGAGCCAGTGCTTGGGCTGGTCAGGACCAGGGCTCCTCCGAGCAACTGGGCCTCCCAGAGGTTTCTGTGGCTTTTGGCCTTTTGTCAGACAGACCCTTGGCTGACCGGCCTCCGACTCCCTGCTGCCACAGTGACCATTCCACAACACACACACCCTCAGACCCTTCCTTGTCACCTTCAGAATGAAGCCTAGGACCCAAGCAAGGCCCTCAATGACTCGCCCCTGCCCCTCTCCACTGCCCTCTCTCGGGGCTCAGCTGCTCCCAAGCCCTGCCTGACTGGAAACTCCACTCCAGCCCTCATGAAGGCCCTTCAGGCCCATGACCTTGCCAACTGTTTTATATTCCTGGGCCTTTTGCTCAGGCTGTTTATTCCTTCCGGGTAGAACTCCCGCTCACAACCAGCAAGCAAACTCCTACTTAACCTTCAAAACCCAGATCCAGTTTCTCCTCTCTAGACCCATTTCATGAAGTGGTTCCCAAAGCTGGCTGTGAAGCTTAAAAAAAAAAAAAAAAAAAAAATACATGTGTTCCAAGCCCACAACTCTGACAGCTCAGGGATGCAGCCAGGGAAAGTCTATTTTCAAAGGGCACAGTGATTCTGGGACACGTGCAGCCCCTATTATAACAGCACCCCCCCCCCAGGGGATTATGACTTCTTTCCATCCCCGTGCCTAGAGCACCAGCCCACACGCAGGACAACAGCCGCTGAACGGCACTGAGCTAAGCCCAGAGGCTGAGAACCTTCACCAGCCTGGGACCTACTCGCTGTGGAACCCATAAGGCCGGTGTGTCCTCAGGCCTGGGGCAGCTGTGGGTGTGGGCTTCCTGCCGGATGGAAAGAGGCACACGTCCAGAGCCCAGAGCCCGGGTGAGAGACGTGTGAGACGGCAGGAAGCTATCCCCCCTCGGGGCCTCCTGTCCTCAACTGTCCTGTGCAAGTGTAAATGAAATGACATCTGACCCCCACTGGTGGGGTCTCAATACAGGCTAGTTCCCTGCCCGGAGTTCCTGCTGCTCTTTGAGGACAGTCGTCCCATTCTGCAGACTGCCCCACTAAGTCCAGACCGATGGCCCACCAGACTGCCGGCCCTGTCCTTTGTGACCCTCACCACCCTTGAGGTCGTGAAATGATCGTCTTCAAAATGACAGCTGACATCTCCTGATGCCATTCCACGGCCTGGCACCAAGCATGCTGAACAGTTTCATCAAATCAAATGTTAATTTAATTCCTCTAATGGATGAGGCGGAGTCTGAGGGATGTTCCCGAGGCCACGCAGCTCCTGAGCGGGGAGTCCCTGGGCTGTGAGCTGGGAAAGCCAGGGTAGGACCGCCGGGGCTAGTTCTAAACAGGATCCCCAGTGCAGAGTATGCGCCGGTAACACGCCAGGTAACAAGTGGTGGGTGAGTGCATGGTGAGTGGGGGGAGCAACTTCCTTGCCCCTCCCCAGCCTCCAAACGCCAGAGGGACCAGGAGGCCAGCTCCCCACCCACTAGATGCCAGGCCACTTAATGGGCTTCCCTAGCAGGAAGGGGGAGGAGGGCGCTAAGAGGAGCATCCTCCAGGCTATGGGCAGGGGTGAGGCTTGGTCAAAGGCTGAAGCCTCAGACAATGGAGGCTCTGTCCGAGCCCAGAGGAGGCGTCCCCACCCCCTAACCTTCTTCCCCCATTGACTTCCTAGGCGTGCCCCTGGTCAATGATCCCCAGGCAGGACAGGTGGGGCGCAGCCCCCGGGAGGAGGCCTCTGGGCAGAAGCGCCCACCCACTTGGCACCCCTAGGTGGGGGGGATCTCTGGGGGCTGTTGCCTGGGAAACCAGAGCCGGCCTGGAGAAGCTGCCAGACCATGTATATAAACAGGGCTGCCCCCGACGGGTCCCTAGGTCCCTCCCTCCTCAGCATGAACTGCTCTGTCTGCATAACCCAGCCCAGGCAAGAGGCTCCAGGCTGAAGGGCCAGGGGCAAAGCCTCCTACTACTGGTTGAACTGTCCTGCCCTCACCCCTGGAGGGTCCTAGACCCTCAGCCACGTCCTGGGCGGTCCATGTGATGGAGCCCCACGGCCCACAGTCTGGAGGCCAGAAGGGGGCAGCACCGACTTTGTGCCACCTCTTTACCCTTCCGAGCCTCAGTTTCCCCAGAAGCCCCCCTCTCAGGCAACTTAGTGCCAGCGTGGCTCCGGCCCGCTCATTCTAGCAACAGGGCACTTCCATGCTGGAACCAAACCTGAGAGGTGGGCTTCCTTCCCTCCCTTTCAGACATGGGAAGCTGAGGCTCAGACTGGCAAAGGGTTTGCCTTGAGTCCCCAGAAGCACAAGGCAGGAGCAGGAAAGGAAGGTGTGTCTGACTCCATGCAACCGGGCAGAGCTGATGCAGGCGAAGGAAGGAATGTGCAGGCTGCAGGAAAAGCCCAGGCAGGGGCAGAGAGTCCAGAAGAGCCGGGCCTTCCAGGCAAGGGCACCTCCCCAGGAAGGCAGCTAAGCCTGCAGGTGAAAGCTGGGGTGGGGGGAGCAGGCAAGAGGCACATCCCAGCCACCCACCCCCAGCACGCAGGTGACGCCAAGGGCAGAGGCCGGGACTGCCAGGGTGGCTCCCAGCCACTCTGCAAGCTGACCTAAAGCCTCGAGGAGAGGGGGGCTGAGCCCTGACTGCTTCACTCCCAGACGCCCAGGTATCAGGTGGCTGCCCCAGGAGACCCAAAGTCCCTGAGTGGCCTTCAGGCTCAGTGAGACCAGGGGGACTTAAAACCCCGAGGGCATCCGCTTCTCTGGGATTCCCAGTCCCCCTCCCTCACCTCCAGGGGGTCAGACTCACCTTAGCAGCTTGCACGGTGAGGACACTTGCCCATCCTTGCCCCCACTCAATTTCACTGCGCGCCTACTGTCCGCAGAGCCCCAGCTCAGCCCGGGGACAAAGGACCCAAGGAGAGGCCCAAGTTCCTGTCCTCAGGCAGCAAGCGACAGGAGGTCTGTAGGCGTACCTGCCCAGCAGGGGTGGCCCGCAGCACACTCCAGGAGCACGAAGTACGGGTGGCCTCGCCTGCTTTGCTGACCGGGAGCCCAGTGGACTCTGGGCCTGTGTTTCTTTCCAGATCACAGCCCAGGGCAGGGTTTCTGGGGTCAAACCGTATTCCAATCCTGGCTCCACTACTTGCTAGAACATGCTTAGCTATGTCTGCACTAGGGGGAGGGAGGTATCTCGGGTTAGGAGGAGGGATGAATAAGGTAAGGAACACTGCCTGGCACGGGCGCGAACTCACCAGAAGGCACGGCTCATTCCCGCACAATAGGCAGCGGCAAGGAGACTCAGTACTGTGCTCTCCAGAGGTCACAGATGGAAGCTGACCTACCACCACGGCCCCCTCCACACCCGGCAGCCGTGGCTCTCTGCCCTCACCCTCCCACAGGGCTCCAGGGGCTGGAGCTGAGGGAGGCACCGCAGCTTCCACTGTACCCAGCAAGCATCCCGTCTCTGTGGGGGCTGCATGCTGCCCCCTCCGCAGGCCGCATGGACTGGCTTCCACAAGCAGAGAATTCGGGGTTCGGTCAGGGAGATGGCCTCACATCACTGGACTCCAGCATTGCCCCATACGGGCCATGTGCCTCCTACTTCCCACCCCAGGGGCTCAGAGACCCATGTCTCTTCAGCCCGCGGGCCTTCAGATGGGGAAACGCCGGCACCACCCCTCTTAGACGCGCGGACTCCACTTACGCAACAGGAAGGACCCTGGACTCAGCTGATGCCAGGAGGAACCTGGGGGCTGGCGGAGGGGGGAGGATGAGGAGGGGGGTGTCTTTCTGGGAGGAAGGTGAGGCGGCCAAGAGACGCCTCGGCTCCTCTCTCCCGATCATTCCTGGCCAACATAAAGATGGCGCATGACCACTCTTCTTAAGGATCAAATACCCAAAAACCTCACCAATCCCACGTGGGCTCAAGCCACCACCAGATTCCTCTGCTCCCCTTGTGTGAACATTGCCTGCACCCCCTGTCCAGGATCCCCCCATTCTCTGCTGAACTATCTAGGTCGGGGGGGGTATCCGCCCCCACTGCTCCAAGATGCCAAAGCCAGTGAACGTGTCTGGGCCCCATCTCTCCCTCCCTGCAACCCTCTGTCTGCTCCCCTACCTCTGGGAGGGCGCCCACCCCACCCCCTTTCCTCCCGCAGGACCAGGGGGCCACTCCTGGGCTCAGGACTCTGACCCGACTTGAAGATGCCTCCCAGGGTGCATCCTCGCCTGTTTCGCGGTTTTGGACACCCTCTCTGCAGTGACACCTCCGGCCTGACCTTCCCTTGAACTCCATCCAGGCTTCTCCCCACATGCCTCCTCGGCATGTCCGCTCCGTGGTCGGCCGGGCATCCCAAGTCAACGTCCACACCAACCCCTGGCCACTCCCCGACTCCTCCCAGCCTCCCAGCTCACCTGATGGCCGCGCCAGCCTGCCAGGGGCTGGGGCTCAAGCCTCCGCCTCACCTTGACTGCCCCTCTCTCTCACCCCCACGTCCCATCCCTCAACAAGCCTTGTTGGCTCTGCCTTTTAAACCCGTCCAGACTCTGACCCCTTCTTGCCACCTCCCCTGCTGCCACCCTGGGCCAAACCGTCATTCCTCTCATCTGGACGATTAAAATAGCCCCTGACTGGTCTCCCGTTTCCACTTTCACCCCCCACCCCACGTACTTTGTTCTCCACACAGCAGCCCAGTTATGCCTCTGCTCAAACCCTCCAGTGCTTTCCTCCCTCAGAGTGGAAGCCAGGGTCCTCACTTTGGCCTATAGGGCTCTACACGGTGTGGCCCCCCATGACCTCCAGACTGCAGATCCTACCTCTCCCCACACAGCTTACTCTACTCCAGTCACAACGACTATGGTGCAGCTCCTCAAACACCCACACACACCCCTACCTCAGGGCCTTTGCACTTGCTGTTCCTCTGCCTGGAAAGCTCTTCCCCCAGATATATGCATGGATGGCTCCGTCACCTGCTTCGGAGCTCTGCTCAAAGACAGACCTTCCCCATCCGTCCTCTTTGAAACAGTACACACACATCCCCATCACGCCGCTGCCCTGTCTTCCTAGCATTTAATGCCTCTGGACATCTGGACGTTTCTGTTGTTTCTTTCAGTTTCCTCCTGCTAGAATGTGCACTCGACAAAGGCAGGAGCCTGAGCATTTTGCTCACTGCTCTCTCCACAGCCCTGGGATGGTGCTGGTACACAGCACACCTCAACACACACCTGCCAAATGAGTGAAGGGATCCCTGGTCCCACGCCGGCCCCGGGCTCAGTCCCACCCCCACCACCAGGGGCGGGGAGAAGGTGGCCCAGGCCCATGGGGCCCCCACTCCTGGGGCTGTGCCTCTTCCTCTCGGAAATCAGCCTGTGGCCAGGACAGCTCTTCCCAGGAGAGCTTCACAAACAGATCCACTGCCAAGCTGGGCAAGAGGCGGTTCCCCAAAACCAGTGTGGGAAGAGGTCTGGGGCCAACGCCAGGGTGTGATCAGAGAGGGGTGGGGCAGAGCTGGAGGAAGGACTTGGACTATTTTTAAAAACTCACTCCCAAAAAGACCACGTTCTTATTCTGATGAGTCAGAAGCATGTGGCCCGGAGAGGGGACAGGACCCCGGGGCCCCAAGGGCCGCCCCCTCGGCCCCTCTGGTGGGCAGTGCACACACGGGCCTTCCCCGTGCAGGCAGGTGAGCGACCCGGGCGCGCACTCAGCTTTCCAAGGAAGGGCAGGCAGCTTCCAGCTGTGGCCGCAGAGGGCGAGGCCCAGCACTGCTGCGCAGGCCGGCAGGCCACAGGGAGCGGAGGAGGCCTCCCTTCCAAAGCCCACTAGGGTCCAGTCTGGCTCCAGTCCCTGTCTTCAGGCCCAAGCTCTGCCTGTCTCAGGGAGGGCGCCGTCTGTTTTGTCCCACAAGAGAGGTCTGGGCAGAAAAGAACCTTTGCAAACTCAGAGCTAAAAATACTCAGCCCACCCAACCAAGGCAGGGCGAGCTGGCCAGGCAGCGTCCAAGGCCCTCCTGAAACACAAGCCCTGCACGCGTCCCAGGGGACCCAGAGGCCTGCGCCACATGGTCCAGCATAGCTCTGGCTGAGCTCTCAAAGCAACCAACCCTTCAGTCCCAACCCTCCCCCGCCCTGTGGCAATGCGTCGCATTCCCCAAGCAAGATGCGCCTCTTGCAGCTGCTCTCTCTTCTCCCCACCTGCGAGGGGGCGAAGGAAATCCGTGTCTTCCTGCCAGCCCCACGAGGGGGCAGGCCATCCCACGAGGGGGTGGGATCAGCCCCATTTTACAGATGAGGAAACTGAGGCTTAAAGATGTAGAGCAATTTGTCCGAAGTCCAGAAGCTCCATGATTGGACCCAAGGTGTGTCCAGGTCTTTTTCCCCAGGGGCAGGCTGCTTCTCCCTCCGCAGGCCAGGGGTCCAGCCCACCCCCTTGTATTTAACGGCACAACTGGGAGAAGGCGCTGCCTGGGGCTGTGGGAAGGCAGCAGAGAGGCTGGACTGGGCGTTGGGGGGGGGGGGGCAGGGAGCCTGGCGGGTGGTGTCAACCACAAACGGCTTTGCCCTGAATCCCGCTGTCCTGGGGTGGAGTTGGACCCGGGACGCGGACCCAAACAGGGAGCTGATTCCAAGCATGGGTCCTCCTTCATTACCAACTTGAACAAGATCCAAACCGGGGCTCACCAACGCAGTAACGGGGCTCTTTGGAACAGGTAACTCCGATGCGGCCCCCAGTCTGGCCCTACAAAGAATTCCCAAACTCCCTCCTCACACTGCTCCTGACCCTTGGCACTGGAACCACGCGGGGCACCCTGAGTGGTGAGCCCACCCCTGCCTCCATCCTGCTCCCAGAGAGGGGCCATCTGCCCGGTGGGAAATGGGGGGCCCCGCGGTACTCAGGGCTGCCCCTGCTCTAAAGCAGTCTCTGGCCCTGTGGTGGCGGGTGGGGGTCCTCAGGTGCCTCCTTGTGCCACCATCGTGCCCCAGGTATCGTTTTGAGGAGCGTGACCTCTGGGATCAAATCTGGTTGGGTCCCGACTCTCCGCTTCCTCGCTGTGACAGTAAGATTGATTCCACTGCTCTGGTCCCTGGCCCCCTCTTCTGCAGGAGAACCACAAGAATCCCCTCCCCATAGGGGACTGTTATAAGGATTAAATGACATAATGGTGCCCACAAAGTGCCTCGCTGAGAGGCTGGAACACAGTAGATGCTCAAGAAATGTTTGTTGAGTGAATTAATGCACAACGACCTCCTTCAACCTGGACAGCAGACCTGGCCAACATGGGTGGTGCCCCAGGTAGAGCTGAGGTCAGTGAAAGCAAGGCTCGGGGCGGGGAGTGGGGGGCAGCTTCTCCTGCAGTGTCGACCGTGCGGCAACCCCCCTGAGGGCAAAGGTGCCCAGTGACGTGCTCCGGGACAGCCCGCAGCCTGCCTGACCCTGAGGCTGACACTCAGCTATAGAAGCTCCCCCCAAAGCCTCCCCCCACCTCCCGCTGCTTTTCAAGTGAAGACTCTAGGAACTGGGGTCAAAGTCAAAAGGGGAGGATCCCCAAACCAGACAGCAATGCGAAGTTCCCTTAGTTGGTGCGAAACACGGAAAAAAACGGAAGTCAGTGCGTGCTGCCAGGGAGACATTCCAACTCCCTGAATTCGTGCAATCACGCAGAGGCGGGGCCCCGGAACGGGCTGCAGAGAGACCCTTTATGCACAGCACCCAGGCCGGAGTTCAGCTCTGGGGAGAGTGCAACTATCAGGTGCCTCCATTCGCTCGCTCGATCTCAAATACATTCTGCTAAATTCAGGGACGAAAGTCCGCCTCCAGGCCATAAACTTAAAGTGACCCCCAGCACGCCCAGGGCTGTCCCTCGGCACGGTGTCAGGAGTATTCTCAAGTGACCTACAGAAAGAGAGCAGGCCTGAGAAAATGGGACCCAGGGCTCTGCTTCTTGCCTGCAGCTCGAACACCAAGCAGGTGCTCATTGCTGGCCAGAGGGGCAGGTGCCCGCAGGGATAGCTGGTCACTCCTCTCCAAGACTGAGCCTTTGCCAGGCTCATCCAAGGCCTGTCCGAGGGGCCCGGGTGTTGGTCAGAAGACAAGGACACCATCTCCTCCCAAATCAGGGTGCACACCAGGAAGTGACTGATGGAGGTCACACATCTACACGTGTACCATCTGTGTTAGAACCGAGTTCTCCGGGCCCCGCTCCTTGCTCTGGAAGTCTTGAAGATCAACAGCATTCAAGGGCACGGGGGTGGGGGGCCAGAAAAGCCAGCCTTCATCTCTCTGGATCCCTCTGCCATCCAAAAACACCCCTTAATCACTCCACAAATATTTACTGAGCATTCTGTGTGCCGGGCAGCATGGAAAGTTCTGGAGATTTGCTGATGGGCAAGACCGGCTTGGTTCCTGCCCTCCTGAAGGCCACAGTCCTGCAAGGAGGCATGTACCACACTACACAGATCCACACATCACTACAAACCAGGATACTATAAGGTGAGGAGGAACAGCAGGGCTCAACAGAAAATTCACTGGACAGCTGCCCATTCTGACTCTCCTCTCCCAAGGCCAACGTTGGTCCCGCGTACTCCAGGTGGTCATCTGATGACCTGCCCGACATCATAACCACACAGAGCCAGGCACCCCAAGACCTGGCGAGCACCGGGTCGCTTGTGCCAGGGGCCCTGCCTCCGGGTGGCCTGGGCCAGGGCACCCAGCTGCTCCGGCCACCAAGGGCCTTCCCACCTTTCAACGGATGCGTGTACTTTGTGCCAAACCAGATCATTTGTGCATCCAAGGAATACAGGATGTTGTGGGCTCTTTTTTCCTCTTTTGCTTTTTTTTGTGGGGGCGGCGGTATTAGATTTCAAAATTTCCATCCCACCTGGAATCAGGCGGTTCATCCGACTGATCCATCTAAGGCAGCCGTTCTCAACTGGGGGTGATTTTCTCCCCCTGGGGAGTTCTGGCCACAACTGGGACATTCTGGTTGTCGCAGCTCAGCAGGGGAGAGGGGATGCCACTGGCACTGGGTGGGTAGAGGCCAGGGCGCTGCTGGACCTCCTCCACGGCACAGGGCAGCCCACCAACACAGTGCCAAGGCGGAAGCTCCCGGTCTCAGGGCACCTGGTCAAGTCCTTTGAGGATCTAGGGCAGATACTGGCCTGTTAATGCGCCGTCATGAGTCACAGGGACACAAAGACCAGAGTTGTTGCCACCAGTTTCCATGGCAGATAAGACCAGGCTACAAGTCTAAAGAAATTGCTATGGTTACCGGTCTGTGGCTCTTGCCCCCAGGCTGTGGGGGCAGAGACCACAACCTGCTTCTCTGTGCATCTCCACCACCTGGCCCGGCCTCTGGAACGTAGAAGGTGGGGCCAGAGGGAGAGGCGGAGGGACAGGACAGACTGTGACCTCTCTGAGCACGGACCACACCGGATGCTTCTCCTGCCCTGGGCACCCAGCACCTTTGTCGGCACCGAGCAGCTGTCTTTCTGTTAATAAATCAACAACCAGCCTGTGTGCTCTCAGAGGCCAGGGGCTGTGCCCCACTCCCCGATGTGTCCCCAAGCCCAGTCTAGCGCATGGCCCAACCCTCAACAGAGGTTCTGTGGGGGAGGTCTGGGGGGCTTCAGGAACACCTGAGAGGGGCCTAAACGTAGATGGGGGGGCCTATCCATCAATTAATGCTCCTCAGTGAACAAAAGCATGGGACATATAGCAATGAGCGCGTCTGAGTGGGAGAGAGGGAGGGAAGAAGGTAGTAAGGGGACCCCCAGCAGGAGTCAAGGGATTACTCCTCTCTCCCCAGCGACCAGGCCCAGGCGTTCCTTCACCCACGAACAGCAATATCGAACGGGTGGAGTCCAGGGCCCAGGCACTGGGCACAGACAAAAGGCGACAGCTCCTTGGGTTATCCAATGCCACCAAGGAGTGCCAAGATCAGCATCTTAATACACCCCATTTACGAACCGCTGGCTAAGGGCCCACAGCTAGCCAAGCCCTTTACCCCTCTCATTACTTAATCTTTATAGCAACCCCCTGAGAGAGGCACTATGATCATCCTCATTTACAGATCGGGAAACAGAGGCACAGAGATGGTAAGAAAGTTGCCCAAGGTCACATGGGCAGTCGATGGGAGGGCTGGGCTCCGAACCCAGGCCAGCTGGTGATGGGGCTGTGCCTTGGAGCTCCTTCACTCCTCGGCCGCCAGCCAGCCGCCAGTCAGCTGGGTTCCCGGGCTGCCTGGCAAAACCCCCGGGATGAGCAGACAGGACCGCAGGGAGCCCCGGGAGCCCATGGGACAGGGCCCCTGTGGGGCAGCACCTCGGGAGGAGAACTGGGGGGCTAGCAGACTAAGTGCTCTGACCCAGGGCCCCCAGAGAGGGTTCCAGCTGCCCTGCCCCCCAAGAGAGCCCCAGCAAGCAGCCCCCTCTGTCCGGGTCCCAGCCCTGGGCTCCTGG
Organism: Halichoerus grypus; assembly: GCF_964656455.1. Classification (NCBI taxonomy): domain Eukaryota; kingdom Metazoa; phylum Chordata; class Mammalia; order Carnivora; family Phocidae; genus Halichoerus; species Halichoerus grypus. The sequence continues at coordinate 175,088,742 of NC_135716.1, forward strand.
AGCAGCCTGATGCAAATGCGTTAAGTCCACCGGGCATTCTTGTCTGAATCCACCTGGGGGCTGAGGGGAGCGACATGTTCCTATGAACATCTGAGTTCACCCAGATCAATCCGACTACCACCCTAGAGAAGGCACCCAGGCAGGGGCAGCCTAAGTTCCAGGCCCCACTGCGCCGACCAGGGTGGGCATGTGGCTGAGAGGACCATGACATCAGTCCAGTTCTGGAAGGACCCTGAGGGCTGGCAGCATCGAATCCCCTCCTAACCTGGCTCCTTGAAAGAGAGCCCACCGGTCCGAGCAGGAGCTCATGGCCGGGATTAGCCACAGGGCCCTGCAGCATTAACCCACTATTGTTTCTGCATCAAGCATTCTGTATTTTCCCACACTCCATCACTCTCAAGAGAGGGGTCTTTGAGAGGGTGAAATGCAACCTGTCAGCCAGCACAAGAATTCCTTCCTGAGGACCCTGACAAGTGGGTGACTCAGAGCACGGACTTTGAAATCTGGCAGCCCGGACTCCAAATCCTGACCCAACATGAGCGGCTGGAGCCGATGTGTGACTTGACCTCCCTACACCTCAGTTTATCCATCTGCAAACTGGATGTGATGTCACTGCTGAGACCCAGTTAAGTAATACACTCATTCATTCATTCAACCCACATTCATGAAGCACCTCCACGAGCCCAGAGCTGTTCCAGGTGTTTGGGATACATCAGCGGACAAATAGGGAGAAGGCCCCCTACCCTGACGGGGCTCACTGAGCCTAGCACTGTGCCTGGAACAGACTGGGTATTCCATATGCACCTGCCCCTGCCCTGAGCCTCCATCACCGTCCCCCATCACACTCTCACATTTGGGTCCTCCCTTGTCCCACATGACGAGGGTCTAAAACCTGCCCTCACTCTGTCTTCTGGAGTCGCTCAGAACAAGGCTCCTTCCTCCTACAGAGGACACCCTCCTGTGAGAACTGTCCCTCCCTCCCCACATCAATCACACCGCTGCTGGGATGGGTTCCAGTGTTCAGCTTACTAGTTCAACCAACACCTCTTGGGTGCCCACCATGTGCCAGGGATGGACTGCCCTAGGATATCACCCGGGGTTGCATTTCCTTCTTGCAGAGTTTGGGGCACACGTGGGAACAAGGCAGCCTCAGCTGACAACCAGGGACACTGGCTCATGTCGGCAATGTACACAGAAAATCAACACTGTCTCTAGAAATAGCCTCCCCGCTTTCCTGCTGGCGAGCATGAAATCAACCTGGCAGTAATTCACCCGAAATCCCAGCCTCTGCCCTCACTCACTACCACTTCTTAGTTCCCATTCAAACTCGGAGCGCTGCGTGGTGATTCACATGTCGTTTCGGGAGATTTCCGATGCTTCAAAGTACAGATCCAGGTCCCCACGTGAGTCCCCCACTCAATCTTGAGGCCGTGGCTGAGTCTGTTCACTGCTCTGCCTGAAATGTCTAGCACCATAGCCTGGCCTCTAACAGGCCTTAATAAGTGCTGGTTGGATTGAATTGAGTAAGAAAACGGAGGCTCAGAGAGGCAAAGTGACTTGCCCAAGGCCACACAGCCAGGCCTGTGCAGCTCTGATGCTTTCCCTCGGCCTCCCTTTCAACTTTCCCACATTTGGGTCCATGCAGCCTGGCAGCTATTAACAGAGCTCTGCTGGGACAGCCTCCCCAGGGCAAAGTCACAGGCCTTCCAGGCCCCAAGAAAGGACAGATAAGAGAGCCACATGGGACCTTATTAGGGAAAAGTAAAAGAAAATAAAACGAAAAGTCTCCTGGCAGAGGAAGGGCCAATCTAGTGAATCATGTGACACAGAATATTCTGTTCATAGCTGGCTCCAGGGCAGGCCAAAGAGGCCAGGGAGCCTGACAGCCCCAGGGACCTGCCCCAGGCAGCTAAGGATGCAGCATCAGGATCGGGTGGGCCTTGGGCTGGGCGTCAGCCTGGTCCTGCCACCAACTCCCACTGACATGGAGCCAGTCACCTCCTCTCCCAGGGTTCTGATTTTCCCGGGCTGTGGAAACAGCCATGGGCCACACTGGGGCTGCCTCCACCTACAGGGCTGGGCGGGGGTAAGAGGAGAAAGCCAACATCTCCTTCTCTCCCCCGCCAGTCTTAGCCCCCACGTTGCACCCCCGACACTGTGGAGCTGATGCTCCTTTCTGCCCCATCTGCCGCTGCCCGCAGAACCATCCCCATGCTATTCCTGGCTCCTGGCATCATGGGGGAGGCAGCCTCCGCTCATCCTGCAGGCCTGCTGGCCCCCGTCAGGCTCAGAGATTCTGTGTGAGGGCCTTACGGAGCACCTACTATGTGCTAGCGGCTTGAGAAATACCATCTCCCGTCATCCTCACAATGGCCCTATGAAGTAGGAGTTATAATTCCCATCTTTCAAAGGCAGCTGCCCAAGATCACACAGCTAGTAAGACACAGGATTCGAATCCAGATTCTGAAGTCCCAAATCTGTGTTCTCATTCTTGCTCATGTGACAGCTCCAGGGGGACAGAAACCGTGGCGGGGCCCTCGGTGTCCCCACAGGGCCTCATACACAGTCTTCAAGGGAAGGCTTGTTTGGTTGGCCAGGAGGAGACTCCCAAACCCCAGCCCAGGCCCCAGCCGAGCCTCACACGCTGCGAGCAGAGAGAGCTCCCTGTGTGCCCACAGTACCACTGCCCTCAGGTGTCCCAGGCTTGGTCCTGCCTGCCAGGGACCCCAAACCACCCGTCCCCACTTCGCAAAAAGGGAATCTGAGGCCCGGGTTCAGAGGAGCCAGAGGGCAACCCTCAGCACCTGTGATACGCCAGCATCCTGGCGTGGTCCTAACAGCGGGAAGGAGACCACTGGGGGGAGAAACCAGGGGTGGGGGGAAGCATGGGCTTTGCAGCCAGACCCTCCCTGTGCCCCACCTCATCTGCCTAGGACACTCCCATCTTCGTTTTGAGCCTTAACACAAACCGACTTTGGGGAAATGTTTCATGGAGCCCACTAAGAGAGCTGGCCACTTGCTCTTCTAAGCACATAACACTGGGTTGGAATCATTTGCTTTATTTTCTGACTTCCCCACAAGACTCCAACCCCAGGCCCATCCCATTAGCTGCGTAAAGCTGAGCAGGCCTCCTGCCTGCTCTGTGCCTCAGTTTCCTCCTCACTGTAAAACAGGGCAGCCCCTGACCACTGGACAGTAATGGCAATGAAAGACCATCACCTGGCTTAGAGCAGGTGCCCTTTCTTCCTCTGGAGGGTGCCCACTTGTCCTGGCCATCAACTGGGGTAGGAGACTCAGAACCTGGCAGTCCCCCAAGCAGCCAGCCCCACAGCTCTACGTTCAGACCTAGATTTGTACGGTTAATATTTACCTGCTTGAGACCCAAATCTCCCGGTGCCTCAGCATGACTGAGTCACTCAGCCCTGAGAATTCAAACGAAGCAGGAACATGAGGTGGGAGGGCACACTGCTGAGCCTCTGACAGGGATGAGAAAGCCCAAGCTCTCTGGGGCACCCAGCTCCAGCCTGGCTGTGGGAGGACAGTCCCTGCCCCCCAGCACCCCTGCAGACCAAGTGCTCTGCCCCACAGCACCCTACTCAGAAGACCCAGAGCCCCAGTCATAGGACGATCCCAGAAACCAAGGAAGCCACGTGAAGGGGAAGGCCAGGGCCAAGAGAGGTGGCCCAAGAGACATGAGACTGACCCTCCGAATCTGTGGGCTGTGGAGGTCGCTGTCCACACCACCCTCATCAAATGGAGATTCCGCTCTACCTGTTCAGACCCAGGTTTTCTGATTTCAGTAATAAGCCCAACACAGAGAACAGGCTATCAGACTCAGCGCTCTAGCCAGCAGCCCTGTGGGGCGTCAATCCCCATTTCACAGATGAGAAACCTGAGCTCAGAGCCTGAGTCAGCTTGCCAAGATCTCTGCAGTTAGTCAGAGGTGGAGGTGGGATTCCAACCAGGTCTTCGGGCTGCAAGAAGAATAAAGATCCAGCCACCCAGGCCGCCCAGCATGACTGCCCCCAGAGCCCCACATCTCAGCTCATGCTCATCGGAGGCTCCCTGCACACCAGGCACTGTTCTAAGTGCTGTACATGTAACAACTCTCCAAATCAGTCCAAGAACCGCAGGACGGAGAGGCTGTTCTATCCCCATTGGACAGGTTGGGCAACTGAGCTGAAACACAGGGACACACAGGACACCCAGAGAATAAGAGGCAGAAGTGGGGATCAGAACCAGAAGCCAAGGCTCTTAGCTGCATCTACTCATACTCCCACCCCCCCACATTACGCTGTCCCCTCACCACTCCCCCTAACAGAGGCAGAGCCCTGAGCTGCAGGAGAAACCTACTGTTGGAAAGCCGCCGTGGGCTCACCAAGCACAGCACAATGGCTCTGACCTTCACAAGGAAGCAGCTGAAGGCTGAGGAGGCCAAGGAAGGGTGAGAGCTGGGAAGGCCCCTCAGTCCCCCTCCCTATTCTCCCCCACCCAGCAGCGGGAGCCCACATGAGGGTGTCATTCCCCTGCCTGCATCCTGTCTGGAGCCCCACGGCCACAAGCTCCTCAGCACGGTGCACAAGGCCATCCTCACCTCCTCACAGCCCAACGACGAACGTTTGCTGACTACCTACTGCGGACCAGGCCTCACGGAGAAACAAACACAGAAAACAAGAGACAGCCTGAGCTCTAGGAGCAGAAGAGACTCCCCTGCCTGCCCCAGCCACCATGACCTGCCTTCCCAAGTGCAAGAGCCTTCCTTGTCCTGGAAGCTGTGCCCCACCTCATCTGCCTAGGACACTCCCATCTTCGTTTTGAGCCTTAACACAAACCGACTTTGGGGAAATGTTTCATGGAGCCCACTGAGAGAGCTGGCCACTTGCTCTTCTAAGCACATAACACTGGGTTGGAATCATTTGCTTTGTTTTCTGACTTCCCCACAAGACTGTGAGTTCCTTGAGGGCAGAAATAACGTCTTTCATTTTGGTCCCTCCAGTACCCAGCACAGTACTCAGCACATGGTAGAGATTCAAGAGATGATGAATGGATGGATCAATGGATGGATGGGTGGGTGGGTGGATCAGTGGGTTAATGGGTAGATGGGTAAATGGGCAAGTTAATGAGTGGATGGTGGATGATGGATGGATGGGTGGGTATGGATGGGTGGATGATGAATAAATGGGTGGGTGGATGGGACGTGGATGATGGATGAATGGGTGGGTGGATGGGTGGGTGGGTGGGTGGGTGAATGGATGGGTGGAAGGTAGATGAATGGGTGGGTGGATGGATGAATGGGTGGGTAGATGGACAGACATATGGATAGATGGGTAGGTGGATGGATGGGTGGGTGGATAATGGATGGATGACTGGGTGGGTGGATGAATGGATAATGGATGAATGGGTGGGTGGATGGATGGACGGATGGGTGGGGGCAGTAAATGGGTGGATGGGTAGATGGGTGGATGGATAAATAAATGAATGAATAAGTGGTGAACAAATGACAGGCGTCCATAAGTAGTGACCAGAGGCACTTCAATCTGGAAATTACTTAAGTTCAGCTACCTAGGAATCCCAGCTTTGCCCCAGGTATTTAGTCCAACCCAACCATTTTCTAGACATGTTTCCCCAACCTGGCCAAACATCCCCATGTAATCACTGTGTATCTCCTTCACCAGGTTGCAGAAGAGGTGACATAATGTCCAAGACTGCATCTAGCCTAACAATTATGTCCTCAACGCCCTCCCCTGGGCTGGGCCATGGCAAGCCTTGACACATGCTTGTTGAATGAATGACAAACAAATGCACCAAAGACCTAGGGAGTTTTTAAACATAGAGATTTCTGGGTCCCAGCTGAGATCTAACTGGTTCCAAGAATCTCTAAGGATGACTCAAGAATTCATATTTTGTTCAAAAGCATCCTGGCAATTCCAGTAACCAGCCAGGCTTGGGGAACACTAGCTTATGGGGAAGAGAGGTCACCAGCTACTGAAGGCTGTGACCACAGATGAGGGCATCTCCAAACAGGGCCAAACAGAGCCATCACCAACCCCAGTGGGCCCTTCTCCTAAGCATTGTTTGGTTCAAAGAGAGTCTAACAGCATTTTAGCATTTTTCAAAGTGTGGCCCTTAAACTACTGACTTGAGAATCACTTAAATGAGGCTTTTTAAAAATGTAGATTTGGGGGCTCCTGGGTGGTGCAGTCAGTTGAGCATCTGACTCTTGGTTTCGGCTCAGGTTGTGATCTCAGGGTCGTGAGATCGAGCCCCCATCAGACTCCCGTGCTCAGCATGGAGTCTGCCTGAGATTCTCTCTCTCCCTCTCCCTCTCCCTCTGCCCCTCCCCACCATGCTCAGGTGCACACGCTCTCTCTCTCTCTCTCAAATAAATAACTAAATCTTTATTTTTAAAAAAATGTAGATTTTAAGGTCCGACCCCAATCTATGAATTTAGAGTCTCTTGGGGTGTGGCCCAAGAATCTGAATTCTTAGCAGGCTGTCTGGACGAGCCTGCAGTACACAAATATATGAGAATCACTGGGTCGTGGGCTCCCCAGGGTGCTAAGATCACCTGATGCGCACCTCCATGCACACCTCACCTTCCGAGAAAGGCCATCTTCAGTGACACCGAGGTGTCACCTGGGAGCAGGTAGGGAGGACGCCAGGGAGGAGCAGAGCCCCCTATGCAGACCAGAGCAGCCTGGGGCCAGGTGAGCCAGGGTCCCTGGGAAGAGCCTTCAGCAGGGCACAGGCTGCCGGCCCAGGACATCTCAGCCTGTTGTGCTGCCCCAGGAAGACTTGGTAGCTCCAATCATGGAAGCCTCCTGCTGCCTCGACCACCAACAGTGATGAGGTAACTCATGCTGGGGAATGGAATGAGCATAAACAGTCTGGGGGGTAATGGTTCTGTGGACCCCAGGGAGACGGGGTGGGGGAAGAGTTGGTTGTCACAGATCAGTGGGGATGTCTCCCCAAAACTCCACTATCAGTCCATAGTGTCTGAGTTTAAAAGTTTAAAACAGTCCTGAGGAACCACCAACATCAGGGTTTCTCAATCTGCATATTCAAGGGAACACCTATGTCTGGAAATATGCTAATAGGGGCTCACAGAAAAAAAAAGTGTTCAGTGGTCCAAGACTATGGAAAAACGAGAGTAGAAATCTGCCCCCTGGAGATTAACAATACTCAACATATTAAAGGCACTGAGAAGTCCTGTAATTTCAGAATTTGCTTAAATCATGATACACAAGAAGCGAGTTGTCAGCAAAGAGGAGGAACGTACCCTGCCCAATGTCACTAGGCCAGGAGGTGGGAGCAGTGGGACTTGAGCAAGACAGCCTGCCCCCTGAATCCATGCCAGAGACCAATGTGCTTAGCATTCAGCAAGATGATTCCTTTCACTGATTACTATTGTTGTGTTTGTTCTGATGGGAGGGACAGTGGGTGGGCAGGACCTGGCGGGAAGTTATGCCCATGAGAGCAGCCAGGAGCTGAGGCTGATGATCCAGCTTCCCGAATCCTCTTCTGTTCCTGCGTCTGCTGCCATTGGCTGTGAGACCTGAGGCAAGTCACAGCCAGCCTCCAGATTAACCTGTTTCCATGCACAAAATTAGGAGCTTGGACTACATGATCCCAGAAGGCCCTTCCAGCTCTAAATGAGTCTCTGACTCCATCATCCTACCTCAGCTCCTATTTCCCTCCCCGCCAGCCACAACCTCTCCCTGGTCCCAAGTCCCTTTCTCTGTAAACAGCCGAGGCCGCTCTCCAGGCGAGCTGCCAGGCAGGGCTGCGCTCTGGCCAATGGTGGACGAAGCACTGTCTTTGCTCTCCTTGCCACTGTCCCTTCACTGGTCTCCACAGCCATTTTGCATTTCCAGAGGGGCCCCTCGTGGCCGTTTCTCAAGCATGGATGGACGGGGTGGATTTTTCCATCTAGAGCCCCAGAGAGATGGTTTTGCAGAGGGCTCCATGTGAGGGCATATGGAGGAGGAAGCATCCCGCACACGTACCCTCGGCACCGCCTCATACACGGGGAGCTCTGTCACCGGACCCTCGGGAAAGTTCGCCAGGCTCTCTGTGCCTCGCTCCCCACGGCCACAGCACAGCCAACGGTATCCGCCTCCCTGCTGGGCACACACTGGGGCTCAATCAATGCTTGCATCATAAGCTGCTTTTTGAGTTGTTTCTTCAATTCAATCTCCCTTGGTTCCCTGGGCAACAGACAGGAAGTAGGAAAAGTGGCAAATGTCTGACTCATGGATTCCTAGAAACCTGAAATCTTAGACTCATGGATTATCTGAATCAGTAGAGACTCCAGGTTCTCAACCTGCCCATCTTGCAGAAGAGGAAATCAAGGCTCAGGGCGAAGTCAGGGATGGGGTGAAATGTTGCCCAAGCTCTCCTGGCTGGTTCAAGGAAGAGATGGGTGCCTGGCTCCCGGCTGGGTGCTCTTCCTCAGGTCCTGGGGTAGTAAAAAGGGCAGGCCAAGGGGTCTGGGATGCTGGGGTTCGCACCCCAAGTCTGCCACAAGTAGCTGTGACATGGTGAATAAGGGGCTTCGGCCGCTGGAGCTCCAAGGCTTCATGATGAAACTTAAGGGGTCAGTGGGGCGGGCAGAATGCGGGAGCCCCCACAAGATTCTATCAGGTGATGTGCCAAGGAAGGGCTCGGCTGAACAGAGTCCGACAGGGATGGGAGGGGTTTCAAGGGAGGGCTCCAGAGTCTGGTGGATTGGGGTTCAGGTTCTGCCATTTACTAGTTGCGTGGTTTGGGGCAAATTACTTGCCCTCTCTCTTCCTCAGCTGCTTCATCTATAAAATGAAGAAAACAACTATGCACACCTCACGAGATTGCCACAAAGAACTGAAAGAGGAGTAATACGCGGCGCCTGGATACTCTGGGCCCTCAGCAAGCGCTGGTTATTCAATCCTTCGCAATCACATTTAATCCTCTCCCTGCCTCACAGCTGAGGTAACCAAGGCTCCGGGGAGGCCAGACACCTGCCCAGAGTGCTGGGGCTCAGAAGGGCCGGGCTCTGCTAACGGCGCCCCATCTCTCCTGGTGCCCCCGACGATGAGGCTTCTGCCCAGCAGCTGTCAAATACAGCCACCCTCCCTAGCAGGGAGACCGCCTCCCGCACTGACCACCCATGACCTGGCCCAGCCCCAGAGGGTTTTCCAATCACTCACTGCGGAAGAAGCCAGTCCCCAGCAAACTGCTTTAAAACAGCCCATGGGGCTCTGGCTCCAGAGGGCAACTCCCAGTTCCCAGCAACGGCCCAGTTCCTCCCTCCCAGAGGCACCACCCATTCTCTGAGACTGCAAAAAGGCAACATCTGCAGGCACAAGGGGATGTGCGGATGGTGACTTATCACTGGAGCCCCAGTGAGCCCCTCCCAGGGGCTACTCACCACCTGCTTCCACCCCGGAGACTCTGGTTGTTTCACTCAGGGGACTGGTCCCCCAGCCTGGATGCCCTGTTACGCTGTGGGACCTCAGGGAAGTTGCATAACCTCTCTGAGCCTCAGGAACATTTATAGGAAAGAGAAATGAGCAGTTTGGGAAGCACTAATGAAGCAGCAGGGTTGGGATGCCTGGCTGGCTCTCGATCTCGGGGTCATGAGTTTAGGCAAAAGCCAGTGGCCACTTTCTGTCTCATCCCGCGTGCAACTCTCGATCTTGGGGTCATGAGTTTAAGTCCCACATTGGGTATAGAGATTACTTAAAAATCAAATCTTAAAAAAGAAAGAGAAAGAAAAGAAAGAAAGAGAAAGAAGGAAGGAAGGAAGGAAGGAAGGAAGGAAGGAAGGAAGGAAGGAAGGAAGGAAGAAAGAAAGAAAGAAAGAAAGAAAGAAAAAAGAAAGAAAGAAAGAAAGAAAGAAAGAAACGGCAGGGTTCACAGACTGATCTAGGAATCGGAGAGCCTGTAACAGCCTCCAAAGGTCTCCCTGATGTCTCTTGTCCCTTCCAACCCAGTCTCCACCCAGAACAAAAAGTTCTGGTCATGTCCCTCCCTCGCCTGAAACACTTGACTGGCTCCCTATGATGCTCAAGATAAAGGGCAAACGCCTAGTGAGATACACAGAGCAACTCTGCGGCAGCTTCCAGAGCTCCCTCCCTGCAGGACAGGGCCCCACTAAACGCTCATCCCCCCAGCCTTTGTTCATGCCTGGAAGCCTTCTGCCCCGCTCCCCGAACTACCTCTTGGCTGCTTGGCTCAGACACTCCCCTGGGACAGCCCTCGGAGCCCCCACACCTGGGTTAGGCACTCTCCCCTTTGCATCGCTCACCTGTCTGCCTCCCCCACCACAAAGAGGGTAAGCATATTTGATTCGCCTAGCCCAGTGGTGCCCAGCTCCCAGGAGGTGCTCCATAAAGATGCGTCAGGAGGAGGGCAAGGACAGGCCGGTGAAAACGCTTAACTCACCCGCTGGCTTTGGAGGCCTCCTCTGCAAAATGGGAATGTTGCAGGACGGGCAGCTAGCGGCCTGGGTGTGTGGCCCCCCACCCTGCTTTTGTAGCTGGCGAGAGCCTGCTGGCTTGGTCTGCCACCTCTCAGGGCCTCTCCCCCCGGGGGGTGAGAGTAACTCCGCACGCCAGTCAGTGTGGGGACTCAGTGAGCTCCTCCTCCAGAGGGCTCAGTTCAGGGCCTGGCACATAAAGATGAATGCCTTGCCCGGGCCTCGGAGAAGAAAACTGGGAGGTGAGCGTGAGGCCAGGGGCCGCCGGACCCGGCCGGGCCGCTGCAGCTTCTGTTGCAGGGCCGAGTTCTTCCAGCACCACACTCCCAATGGGCTCCAGGGCCCCCTCCGCACCGACCCGGCACAGGCCCGGCCCCAGCAGCCCAGTGCCCCGAGGAATGTGAGTGCCACCAAGTCGGGAAATGAGGGCTCGGCCCCGCTGTGGCATCTCAGACAGACCACGGAGCTCTTGGCTCCCAGCTCCCCCGCTGGACAAGAGCCGCCACAGAGCGCCTGCCTCCCTCATTCTGGGGACCCAGCAACCTCAGCCTGCTCTCTCGGTGGCTGTGAATGACCACCCCCTGGAGTGGGCAGTCTTGGCAGGACTGGACCCCCACCTCCCACTTCCCCTGGTCAAGCTTTCATGGAGAAGCATGAGGCCATTGGACGAGACTGTCCCCAGACCCCCATCATGTATAATCCAAATCGACCCCATTGTCTCCCACTCCCCGAGCAGCGTGTTTGCTGCCGCCACCTGGCCACCCCCACCTCATGTCACCAGTCCCACCCTCTCCCGTGTGCCTACAGGGCCGGCTCCCCTAACTGCCCCATGTGTCTTGTCCCCTCTCATCCCCAGGAGCAGTCCTGGCCACCAGCACAAACCATTCTCCCAGGTCCACCCTTCTCTCCAACAAGACACCTTTCCCGACTGCCCCTCGCCTACCTAGCACCTCACACGCTATCCCCACGCATGGTCATCTTCCTTGTCTGCCCGGCCCTCGAGTGGCTGCCACTTGGGATTCGCGCCCCATCACTCCCCCAAAGCCACTCTTACAGAAGACCTGTGCTGCCTCCACGTGCCCAAAACCAGTGGCCACTTTCTGTCTCATCTCACGTGGACTCTCAGTAGCCGGCAGCCCTGCTGACCATGAGCTCCTTTCCAGAACGGTCCCCCATATCCGCTCCCCAGACACCCCACTCTCCCTTCTCCTTCCAGCTACCCTTCTCAGCTCCTCTCCCGGCTCCCCGCCATCCACATGACCAGACCTCTCCTCCACACCTTCCCTCTGGGTGCTCCCACCTGCCCCCACTATGTGCTAATGGCACCCCAGCCCATACGTCCAGTTCTCCTCCCTGCAGCCAGAGCACCCTGCCCAAATCAGAGCCCACAAGGCTCTGGTGGGTGGTGCTGGGTCAGTGAGATGGCACGCGGGCACCGCGGGCTACCTGTGGGCCAGGCTTCATCTTGCTGAGCTTTGTGACTGTCGCTCAGCCCATGGCACCTACTCAAGTGCTTCCACATAATAGGCACTCAGTAAATTATTTTTGAATAAGTTACCTGGGAAAACGTAAATTTCCTAATGGAGTTATTAACAGCTGGAATCTTGGATTTGTTATGTCCTTAATAAAGGTATTTATGTGAAATGAAGAACACAAACTTCCAACGGCTTCCTGTGGCATCTAGATTAACCATCCTACCTGCTTGCCTTCTTTTTTTTTTTTTAAGATTTTATTTATTTATTTGACAGAGAGAGATAGAGAGAGAGGGAACACAAGTAGAGGGAGTAGGAGAGGAAGAAGCAGGCTTCCCGCAGAGCAGGGAGCCCAATGCGGGGCTCGATCCTAGGACCCTGGGATCACGACCTGAGCCGAAGGCAGACGCTTAACTAACGACTGAGCCACCCAGGCGCCCCCCTGCTTGCCTTCTTAACACTGCCTTCGTCCCCTTGCCCGCTGCAGGCTCTGGGCTTTCTGCTGCTTAAACAGGCCAAGATCACTCTGGCCGCAGGGCCTTTGCATTTGCCGTACCCTTGCCTGGAATACTTTTCCCTCAGTTCTCTGTCATTCAGTCTCAGCTTAAATGTGTCTCTTCAGAGAGGCCCACCTGACCACCTCCAGCTAACAAATTCCGCACCACATTCCCCACGCATACCCCCTCCACCACCAACCCAAGCCCCCAGTTATTACCATCACAACACATCAGCTTGCTCCCTTCACAGGCCTAATCCCATGACAAGCAGTTCATTTCATTCATTTGTTTGATTGGTTTGGGACTTGTCTCCTTTCCATCACGAAAGCTTCACAAGGGCAAGGCTACTGCCTGGTCCCCATTGGAACGACAGCCAGTGCTGCTAAGCTCTTTACGGGGCCAGGCGCTGTCCCAAGCAGCCTGCCTGCCCTCTCGTTACGTCCTCCCACCCTGGGACACAGCTGCCTGGGTCACCCCCATCTTATAGATGAGGAAGTCGGAGCAAAGAGGGGCCAAGTGAGTTGTCCAAGGTCTGGTGCAGAAAGAGGCTCAGCAGGGGCTACGTCCCCATCTATGCCCGACACCCAACACAGGCCTGACCTTTTAAAACCCAGGGCTCGCCGAGCGAGCAAAGCACTCACGGGAGAAATGAACCACGCGCACCACAATGTTGAGAGAGATTGTCTTTGGGTGGCAGAAGAAAGGGCGAGCTTATTTTCTTCTCTGTTTTCCAAGTTCTCCGCACTGGTCATGCAATACATGCATAATTTCAAGTAAAATAAACCCGTACTTTAAAAGACATTCAAAGATTCTGGGTAATGTCTGGGTTCAGGAATATTTGTCTTCCATTTCCAGAGACTGTTATTCCTCTATTTAATTTAAACCATTGTTTTGCTAGGGAAATTGAATAAAAAGCCCGCATTTTTAAAGCTCCTTCCAAGTCAGCCCACTTCAAACAATGAAGAGAGGGAAGTATTGGGAGCTGATCCCCGCCTTGTGTGCTAGTGGCTGGAGTTCAGGGGCGCATACCAATCAGGCAGCCACTGGAAGGGGGAGTTCTGCGGGGAGGCCAGGCTCCCAAGGAGGAGTAGGAGGCCAAAAAGGCCGCCTCACCTAGGGTCCTACACACCGTCCCAGGGACGGGCCACCCCAACCACCTGCCCTGCCCCAGACTGGGGGGGTCTACCTTCAAAGAAGTGGGACATGGGGCTGGGTCCACCCATTGGATAGAAAGGTCCGTGGGAAGATAAATCCCCTGGCAGAGGGCTCAGCGCCAGGCTCTCAAAGAGAGGTGGAGACAACCCGTGCTTCCGGCCAAGTGGTCAGCTCCACTTCCCTGTTCCCCACAGCACGTGGGCACCGCTGCCTGCTGGGGACATCAAAGGCACGGCCAGACCAGGCCCCGGATGCGGGGTTGAGATCTGGGGCTCTGGGCGGAACAGAATGAGGTGAACTCATTCCGCTGCTTCCAGCCCTCCCAACTGCGTGGCCCTGTCCTCCACCTCATTGGGAGCAAAATGGAGAAGATGTTACAATCTACCTAGCAGCGTGGCTCAGGACCAAACAAGCTCCCGTGAGCCACAGGCCTGCCACTCCATAACTATGAGCTCTCTCCATAAATGCTAGCCTTTATTGTTAGCTCCTTCCGGACACCAGGCCCAGGGGGCCCATTTGGGCAGGTGGCTCTGTTCTTAGCCTTGACCCAAAGCCACAGGGTGATGAACCCAGCCTCGTGGGTTAAAAAACACACAGTAACTTCAAACAAAGAGTAGTAAAGTGTGTTGGGATTACAGACCTGCTGTGCATTCTCTCCCTGCCCTCCTCAAAGGGAAGAAGAAAGCAGCATAGAGGAGGAAATCCATTGCAGAGAGATCTCAGGGCCTACCTGGCTCCAATGCTGCCTCTTACAGACACTGTGTCCTTGGGAAAGTCAAGCAACCTCTCTAAGACTCAGTTTCTCCATCTGTAAGGTGGGATAAAAGTACCCACCTGCGGTATCAATATGGGAATTAAATGAACGGATGCGTGAAGAATGCCTGGCGCATACAGGCATAAACATGGGTTGCCTTTCAACAAACAAGCTCACAATTACCTGCCTATCTCAAGGGTTGAAGCAGCAGAGGCAACCAGAAATACTGGGTAACCTAAAGATCAGTTACTTTTATCTTTGGCTTTTCTGGTATTATTGAAGGTGGGGGGAGGGCAGCAGACTCACCTCCTCGATTCTCCTTTGTTTGGCCTGATATCAAAATGAAAATCTTTCCAAAGGCTCCACGAGCCACAGATACCAGGCTAGAGCAGCAGCAAGCTTCGGGGATAAGAAAAAGATACCGAGAAACTTTAAAGCTTTGCAGGGGCAGGGGTGATCCGCAGGGCACAATGCCCCTGGCGAGCCAGGCTTGGCAGGGTCTCTTTGCCGGTTCCCAGATGTCTCAGGGCCCCCTGACTTCAGGCTTCACCACTTCCCGTGCTCTGCCACAGCCCTGCAGACTTCAGGCTCACCTGACACCAGAGCCAGGCTGATCTCCCAACAGCTATGCCTCTGAGCCTTTGCACATGCTGTTCCTTCTATCCAGACCCTTCCCCTCTCCCCACCCCATTCTCCCGCTATTCGCGGCACACGCCTCCATGGCAGATAAGTGTACCCGTGTCCATCTCCCATCCAGAGCTCTCAGATCGTACGAGAGCTGCAGCTTGTCCATCCAACAGTCTGACTCTATGTCTCACGCTGTCCCTGAACCCATAGGGATGGGTCACGCCTGCTGTTGTCTAAGCCAGGCACAAACAGCTCTAGCCACCCGTGTCCTGGACATCACATCCTCACCAGCCCTGAGCTGTTTGACTTGTCCACGGTCTTCGGGCACCACCGCCACTTTGCCTCCCAAATGCCTGGGTCACCTTGAGTGTGGTTATTCAATCAATGGCAAAGCAGGCCCTCAATTAACTGGGTCTTATCCTCATCCCATCCCCCCTCTCTCTGGACGCACTCTAATGTAACAACTCGGTTTCTAGAGTGGGGAGCTCGTTTGAGGGCAATTTATGACCCCCTACAACCACAGGAGGCCCAGCCCAGCAGCTGCCCCTCCCACTTTGTACCCGTGAGGGCCTTAAACTAGCCCTAGGGAGGTGTCACACCAGAATGCAAGCCCCAGGGAAGGGCTGTGCCCAAGTTGCTCCCTGCTGGATCCCGTTGGTGTGCTGGTAAATATTTAACAATTGGCTCTCAGCCGGGGAAAATACCTCTGACTTGCAGTATACCAATTTCTGTGGTATAAATACTCTCCCTGTGGCCAGTTTCAAGCTACTAAGGTGACATCAGTAACCACAGAGCTGGGAAAGGATGTGCAAAAGCACATCCGTGTGCACGTTATATACATATATACACAAAGAGACGCACATATATATGCATACGCATACATATGTATATATATGCATGTAATATATACACATACAAAAGACACTACCACAAAAACAGGCAATGGTAAAATACAGTGAAATAACTAGAAAGTACTACATTTTGAGTATGTCACCTTGTCTTTAGCATAATTTATTTAATTATAAGCTTATATAGTAAAAATTTTTATAATGGCTGTTTAACGGCCAGCTCACAAAATTCCTACAATTGAGCAATCAGCTCTCGTGCTTCAGTACAAACGGGCTCCAGGATACCAGGGCTCAGGGCCCTGCACGGGCTCTGCAAGGATAGGTCACTCTGGGAAACAGGACCCCATAGGAAGGTGGCTTTGATGCCCTCCACCAAGGCAAAGAAACTGAGCTGGGGCCCGGAAGGCACAGTGGGATGGAAAGAGAACGCTGGCCCACTCTGCCCCCATTTATGACTCTGATTCTCGTTTCTGGACTTCAGACCCCTTGAGGATAAGGACAGTGGCTCGCTCACCGCTGTCAAGCCAGGTGACAAGAATACAAAGGCACTGAAGACAAGCTCGCAGAAGAAAGGAGGACTGGGCATTCAGGGAGACTGAGGCTTGAGTGCCCCACGAACTAACTGTGACCTCAGGCAGTCACTTAAGTGCTACGTTTCACCTCTTCATCTGTAAAATGGGTACGAACCCATTTTCCCTGCCTAATTATCAGGGCTGCCATAGAAACAGAGAGATAGTGGATATGAAAGAACAATATACCATTATCACATTTATATAGGATATATATTTCATAGGACATGTGTTTATATTATTCATGTATATACTCTCACCTACTTTATCTTTTCAAACTTGATCTAAGAAGATTATATTCTTTCTGCTACGTTCCTGTTTTAAGAGGTCACATTGGCAAAGGAGCTAGCCCAGCAGCTGGCACTTATCAAATATAAAATATGTTAATTAATTTAGAGTTTATCTAATATACAGTAGGCCTCCTCCCCCTTACACTAACCTGGTACCTCGGCCCCAAGGAGTTCACTAGCTTTCCCTCCTCCCTAGACTCCCCCAAAGAGAAAACCTGAAACAGCACAATTTAGGAGCCATTGGTCACCCATATCCACTCAATTGGCAACTATCTATTGAGTACCTACTATGTGTCAGGCACCATTCTAAGCTGGTGATCAAGGACAGACATGGTCCCTGCTCTCGAAGGCTTACCATCCTCTGGGGGGTATAAACAAGCCACCCCCACTGGAATGAGGGCTCTAAGAGCATCATGAATGAGAATTCTTTTTCCCTTTTTTCAGTAGGCTCCATGCCCAATGTGGGGCTTGAACTCAGGACCCAGAGATCAAAAGTCACATGCTTTACCGACTGAGCCAGCCAGGCACCCCGTGAACAAGAATTCTTGAGCCAACCTGGCTGACCAAAAAAGAGCCTCCTGAATGAGGAATGGAGAAGTGAAGGATGGGGCAAACTTAGTGGAGAGAGGGAAGAGCTGGGGGAAGGCTCTCTGGCAGAAAAGGAAGGGGCAAGGGACCTCGGGAACGTGAGCGTGATGGAACAGAGTGAGAGACCCAGACACAAAGTGGGGCCTCACAAGCCACAAGGAGGGTTCTGAGCTTCACCCTGAGACCCTGAGAAAGGAGGATAGCCCCTAACCCATGGTCACAGGGAGCTTGGACATCTCCAGACTGTGCCCTCCTTTGTAGTCTATGCCTGAGGCCAGGACACTGGGCGGGTGCTGTGCTGGGGCAGATGGACGGATGGACGCTGCAGCTGATGGCCATTCGAGCAGGGCCTGCAGGGAAGGGCTGAGCATTTTAATGAGCCTGTCCTCTCTCCCCAGCATCCGCAGGGGAACAGATGGGGCTCCAGGCAGGCAGGGCATGCCTTCCCCCAGCTGAATCCCTCAGGAAGGCCAAGGACTTTGAGGTTATATCTCAGCTCCAGAGCCAGTGGAAAGTACAGCCCACCCCCCACCTCCTCCCTGCTGTGGCCTGAGACAGGGTCCTCAGGCTATCGAAGCGAAAAGAAGATTCCTGACCCCTGCCCCAGGACCCCCACCCTGGGAGAGAGAGGAAGTACCAGCCCCACACTCTCCCACATCGGGCCTGGGGGCTCCCCCTCAGAGACCACCCCTGGAGGCCAGGAGGCTAGCCTTCATTCTCAGCAGGGCCCCCACCCCGGACACACTCCCCTGCCTCGAGGAGTGTCCAGGCCTGACCTCATTCTGCGGCCGTGGCCTTCCAGCTGACCGGGCCATCCTCTCCTCCCACACTTCCTACTTTGTGAGGCTGACCCTGTTCTACCTCTGGGCAGGGGTCCAGGGCGGGAGAGGCCAGCCCAGAACAGAGGTGACAGGAGCATCCCCTGACTTCGTGTAATCCCAGGGACCCCCAAGGTCAGCACAGGGAGATGGGGACCACACTGGCTGCAGGACCTGAAGGCCTGGTGAATGGCCTGGACAGTGAGGCACCTGGTCTCTCTCTCTTTCTCTCTCTCTCTCTCTCTCTCTCTCTCTCTCTCTCACACACACACACACACACACGCACACACACACTGATGCACAAAGAGCAGTCAGGAGTCATGCTGAAGGAAGGGGCACCCAAGGGACACAGAGACTGGGGGTGAGGGGAGCAGTGAGTACACACGTACACGCAAGAAGTACCCACACTCACACTCACACTCAAATGACACAAGGAGAGACACACTGAGAGAAGACCCAGGCTCGGGGGCCTCTCGCACACCCAGGGACATACCCACGCCACGCAGGCTCCGGGACGAAGGGACACAGAAGACGCCGCTCCTGGGGACACACACTCACACCAGGGCCACGGGGAAGGCCCGGGCTCCGGACTCGCACACCCCGAGGCACGGCGACACACACTCGCAGCCACACCCGGGACCCCGGCGCATGGGGGGGTGGGTAGCCCAGAGACCCCCGGCAGCCGGCACGGACGAGTCGAGGGGCCCCGCCGATGCGGGGCGGTGGGGACCCCGGCGCCTCGGCGACGCCCGCTCGGAGCCCCGCGGCCGCCTCGCGCACTGCGCCCCCCGCCCGGCCCCCGCGCCCCGCGGGCCGCACTCACCGGCTCCGGCCGCCCGGCTGCGCCTTTGTTGTCCGCGCCGCTCACAAAGCGCCGGCGGCCGCTCCGCGCGTCAGCTGTCCCGGCGGCCGCGGGCGCCCAGGGCCGGGCGGCCCCAGCCCCGCGCCCCAGCCGCCGCCGCCGCGCGCGCCGCCGGAGAGGTCGCGGCCCGGCCGGGAGTGCGCCCGCCGCCTCCGAGCGGCCTGGTCCCGCCGCCGCGCACGGCGCGACGCGGCGCCGCCCCCGCCCGCCCGGTCCCCGCTCGCCGCGGCTGAAGTCACCGCTTAACCCCTGGCGGCCGGGCCCGCGCCGGGAGCCCCGCCCGCCCGGCCGCTCGCGGCGCAGGTGGGGAAACCGAGGCCCGCGGGGGCGGGGCCGCGCCCCGCCCCCCGCCCCCCGCGTCCGCTCCCGCCCGAAGCTGCCCCGCGCCGTCCCGCTGCCCCGGGTCTCCCGCGGGAAGGTCCCGCGCACGCTCCGGCTGCTCGCTGCTCCTCCCTCACTTCCAGGAGTTTGCCAGGGCTTCCCGGAGAGGGTGAGAGATTCCCGGGGGGGTGGGGGGGTGGGGAAGGGCTGCGCGGGCCCCCCCCCCCAGCCCCTCGGTGGCCTGGCCCCCTGGGTTCGGGTGACCGCAGCCCCTTGGGGGACTGCGGGGGCTTTGAGATCACGCCCCTGAACTGACACCATCCCCGCCGAGTAGCCCCACCTTCCTGATGAGAACACTGAGGCTCAGAGCTGAGAGTAGCCAAGCCAGGAAGTGGTGGGTCGGAGATCCTAGCCCTCCCCTCCCTTCCAGACCCCGAAGCTGCCAAACCCTAGTTACTCCCTCCCGGAATCCCAAAGAGGGCCTCCGGATATGATGCAATTAATTATAGTTATCAGGTCATTAATTAAGATTATCCCTGTTGTTATTAAACAGTGCCCTGCAACCTCTCTCTTTGCAACGAAATTCACACTCAGGCTTATCAGCAATTACTCCCGGGTTGATAATAATGAGTTCTGCAGCCTCCAGAGGGCACAGGTGTATGTACACTGGAATCTTTGTCAGTCTGTGTTGGTTCATTCAGCAGAGCCAGCAAAAACATTTTTCTTCACTACTCCCTCTTTGCGAGACACCAGCCTTAGGGGCTAGGAATGAAACAAGGAACCAGACAGACCCCAGCCCTGCCCCCTTGGCTCTCATTGGCTAGGAGGAGACAGAACTAAAACAGGTCACTACAGTGAAGTGAGACAAACCACGCTCTCTGAAATCATCTTATTCGTTGATTCGTTTGCTTGTTTATTGTCCATCTCCACACAAGGATATAAAGCTCCATAGAGCCTGTCCTAAGAGTCGTTCATAAAGCATCTGAAGCCCCAGGCCTGGGGTAACACTAGGCCCACAGTAAGCAGCCGGTAAATATTGGTTGAGCACTTACTATGTTCCAGACATCATTCTAGGCAGGAGGGAGACATCAGTGAACAAAACGGGCATGCCCTCCGCCCATCTTCCACTCCCGGGGTGAATAAACAAGGCCCGTGAGAGCAGACAGGAAAGTTTCTGGAGTGCCAGGGTTAGGGGCTAAGGGCAGGCCAACCCAGAATGTGCCACTTAGGCATATTGGTTATTTTAAATAAAAGTTACTTAAAGGAGAGCCTGTTTAAGAAGGGTATTCAGACCCTCCTCCGTCCCCCTGAAAGTAGGAAATAAATCTCCCATGTGAAAGGTACCCACTCTGTACCAAGAGATAAAGAGACATCTCTCTCACCAGAGATGCAAAATGTAGAGGCGAGAAGGCTATAAAAACAACCCTTGTTGCTAATTTATTTTTTTCCAATTTATATATTTTTTTAGTAAATTATATTACCCCAGCCCAATTTCTGTTTAGAATTCCTTACTAATGGAAGCCCCCCAAATTAAGTTTTCTTTGTCCTGTCAATTCTTCACAGATTTTTGGAGGTTTTGGGTTTTTGGGTTGGGGGGTTTATTTTGTTTTTGCTTTTATTTTTGTTTTGTCTCTTTACCTAAAAAGTATAGAAAGTGCCTGCACTGGTCATTTCTTTAGGTCTCAATTTCATGATTGGGCCTCTGTGTGCACGTAATAAAACTTTAGTTTTGAGGTGCCTGGCTGGCTCAGTTGATAGGGCAGGTGACTCTTGATGTCAGGGTCATAAGTTCAAGCCCCATGTTGGGTATAGAGATTACTTAAAAAAAAAAAAAAAAAAAAAACCTTTGGGTTTTTTTCTCCTGTTAATCTGTCTCACATAAATTTAATTCTTAGTCCAGGTGTTAGACCTTGAAGAATAGGGGAAGAATTTTTCCTTCCCTCCACCAGTAAAACAGCTAGAACATCTTCAGATGTCCAGTGAGTGACATAACATTAAGCCTTTGGCCAGAATTTAGACACCTGGGTCCTGCTGGCACGACAGAGCCAGGTTCCTGAATCTGCATTCACAGACTTTCAGATCTGCTCCAACCTCTCTCCTTGCCTATCTTATTTCCTTCCTGGGCCTAAGCCCCTCCACCCCCCCTCCACCCAGTCCTCCAGTCTGGAATGCCGGCCCCCTCTTTGGTTGCACTAAGGTTTACCCTCCCTCCCAGAATCATCAGAAGGCCCAGAATCCCCAGGAAACCTCCCCACGTGGACTCTGTTCCCCAACCACCTCTCCTCTGAGCTCTACGGCACTTGGGACTTTGGTTAGTGGCTTTTGTTAGTGCTTCTATTGTTTTCTTAGCTCTGGACACATATACTAACTAGAACTGTCTTCAGCTTGATGGCCTGAGGGCAGGGGCCATACCCCAGGGCCCTATCATACCCCCGGACCCCAGCACAGGTGAGGGGCACACTCAGTGTCAGAGAATCATAAGAGACTCCAAGTGAACATCCTCAAAGCCTCATCAGATAGACCCCTCTGGACCCAGGTTTGCGACCCCCCAGCTCATAGAAAAAACGGAGCCTACAGAAGCGTGTGTTTCACCCACAGTGGTTTTTTTTTTTTTTTTTTTTTAGATTTTATTTATTTATTCATGAGAGACAGAGAGAGAGAGAGACAGAGAGAGGCAGAGGGAGAAGCAGGCTCCCAAGGATCAGGGAGCCCGATGTGGGACTTGATCCCAGGACCCTGGGATGATGACCTGAGCCGAAGGCAGACGCTTAACCATCTGAGCCACCCAGGTGCCCCCCCACAGTGGTTTTGTTGTTGTTCATCGGCCACCAACACTGAACAACTGGGAGATTTCCCATAAAAAGCCAGGTTGCCGGCTTCTCAACAAACCCGAAGATCCCTCTTCCCCCTGGGGACCACACTCCCTAAGCCCCCAGGAGTGGTGGCCCCTTACACAGAGCTGTGTTTCTCGGCTTGCCACCCTCCCTCCCCACCCTGGGCACCCCCTCCAACTTGAAGGCCCCTCCTCTGGGAAATCATGTTTTCATTTGGTTTTTCCTCTGCATTCTACTTTTAGGAGAAAGAATCATATCATGAAACCCATACTCGAGCATAAATGAGCCTGCAGCCCTCACCTTCCTACATTGCTGCTTTCTCCACCATCTCGAGTCCCAACACACACACTCCTTCTCTCTCGCCTTCCCAGCCACACGTTCGAAGCCCCACAGCACAACTCAATGTCCACAACTCAACGTCCACAGAAGCAAATTTGCCCATGCTGTTCCTACAGCCTGGAATGCCACGACTGCTCCTTCCCCCTCAGACACGGTGGCTAATGCTTCCTGAGGCTCTCAGCACCTTACACATTCTCAAGGTCAAGGATCTCTTCTCTAGGGCCCCCAGACTGGACTCCAAGCCTCCCACAGCATCCTCCGGTCCTTCAGGGCATCCATCCCACTGTGTGGTGTAGTATACAGTTGACCTTGGAAAAACACAGGTTTGAACTGGGCAGGTTTACTGATACATGGATTTTTTCAATAAAAATGTATTTTCTCTTCTTTATGATTTTCCCATACATAATTCTAAGAACACAGTATATAATCCATATAATGTACCAAATATGTTAATTGACTGTTCATGTCATGGGTAAGGCTTCTCTCTGGGCAACAATAGGCTGTTAGCAGTTACGTTTGGGGGGAGTCAAAAGTTGTATGCGGGAGGCGCCTTGGTGGCTCAGTCCCTTAAGCATCTGCCTTCGGCTCAGGTCATGATCCCAGGGGAGTCTGCTTCTCCCTCTCCCTCCCCTTGCTCATGTTCTCTCTCACTCCCTCTCTCTCAAATAAATAAAATCTTAAAAAAAAAAAAAAATTGTATATGGATTTTCCACTGTGCAGGGGGTCAGTGCCCCGAACCCATGTGGTATTCAAGGGTCCACTGCATTTGTGCACGTCTCCTCCTGGACCACAAGTCCTTGCGGGCTGAGACTCTGCTGTCTCAATCACGGTGCTTCCCCGCCACCTGGGACAGAGCCTGGTAGAGCACAGGCATGAGACAAATATTTGCTAAATAGATGAGTAAATGGTTTTCAATGGCCACAAAAGGAACAAAAAAGGATTACTGGGAACGTTTCCATGTCCCAGAACATTCAATTAACCAGAATTTCCCACTCGCTGAACATTTTGGTGGGTGCAGGGTTTATTGTGTAAGCATAACCATTAATGATACATCTGGATGGGACTGGGATTCTGTTCTGCCTTGTCTCCAGCGCGGACCTGGGGAAGAGGGAGGGAGGGAGGACAGGGGTGGTATTTTCCACTGGCCAGACAGGCTAAGTGACTTGCCCAGGGTTGCCTAGCAAGCTGATGACAAAGTCAGGATGGGAACCCAGGTTTCTTGCCTCTGTCTTCCAGCCCAGGCCCCCTTCCACCAGCCCAACCCCATAGTGGGTCAAAAAGGAAGTAGGGAGATGGGAAAGCAGACTTTCTAAGCCCAGATACCACACTCACCGAGGCAGTATGAATGGAGAACATGCAGAAAGCGGTCGGTCCTTATTACTCACTATACTATCAAACCAATCATGACCAGGCTATTATCTAAGAGAGGCTGGATCACATTTTGATTATGAAAAAAAAAACAAATACAAGGACACCTGGTTGGCTCAGTCAGTTAAGTGACTGCCTTCCACTCAGGTCATAAGCCCAGGCTCCTGGGATGGAGTCCCACATCAGGCCCCCTGCTCAGCAGAGAGCCTGCTTCTCCCTCTGCCTGCCGCTCCCCCTGTTTGTGCTCTCTCTGTCTCTCTCTCTCTCTGAGAGATAAATAAATAAAATCTTTAAACAAAAAAAGAAAAGAAAAAAGACAAATACAATCTACCTTACCAAGATGATACTCTCTTCCCATAATACTCCTGCCCCTGTTCAGTACGATCGGCATTTTGAAGGGGGCTAGGATGCACTGAGCAACCACCCCCACTTCAAGCCTTCCAGGTTCCTCCCCAACCCAAGACCTGCATTTGTGGGGAAGCAAGCTGAGGTCAAAGGCACAGCCATGGGCAGAGGGGGTTCTAGGGGCTCAGGTGAAGAAGGGAACTTGAGCTATTACTTCTCTGAGCTATCACTTCATGGGCCTGAGTGTCAGGGACAGGCCAGTCTGAGCAGCTCCTTGTCTTGGGGATGTGGTCTCAAAGTTCCCCCAAAACACCCACAGGAGCGGGATGGACAGTCATGTCCAGTGGGCTGGACGTGGACATGATACAGAGCTCTGCCACCCCAAGATCTCTGCAGCACCCTAAAAACAGTCCTCACCATTTTCCACTCTGTCCCACTGCCTATAAAGTAGGAACAATAATCCTATTGCCTCTTCTATCTTCACAGAAGTTTGAAGGATGGAGTCAATACCTCCTAGCAGAGATTTTTCAACTTCCTACTGACAACATTAGATAAATATGCTATTTGATACTGTATTATCAAAAATAGAACTCTTATTAATGAGAAGCAACCTAGTATAGCAGTAGTCAAGAGATTAAACTCTTGGGATTCTCCCTGTTGGAGAAGCAAATGACAGATACGGAAAGGGAGAAGAGTAGAATGGCCCCCTGTGGTGTTGGGCTGGAATGGGAAGTGTTGGTGTGAGCACCTAGCTCTGTCCACCACAAAGGCCTGGGAGAAGGGACACCCGATAGCGATGAGCACACTTAGCAGCCACATCATGGCTCCTAAATACCATTCTCGACTCAAGGGATCCAGAGCTCCTTGGAGTAATGGCTGATTCCAGAGGAAGGACAATTTGAGCCTGTAACCTAGGGCTGGGCCAGAACCTGATACATTGCTCAAGAAGTGATGGCAACATCACAAAATGACAAAGAAACCAGCTCACAGAGGCTCCCATGAGCCAA
Source organism: Halichoerus grypus (assembly GCF_964656455.1). Taxonomy (NCBI): domain Eukaryota; kingdom Metazoa; phylum Chordata; class Mammalia; order Carnivora; family Phocidae; genus Halichoerus; species Halichoerus grypus. The sequence continues at coordinate 175,113,892 of NC_135716.1, forward strand.
ACCGCAGGCAACTGGACCATCAGAAAAAATAATGATTGTGAGGGTTTATATTCCATTGAATACGATGGGAAACCAAGAGTCCATACTGATGTGACAAGTAATAAGCAAATGAGTACACTGAAGGCTAGGAATGGCTATTTACACTGTCTCCAAGCACTTCCCCACACAATACCTCGTAACCACTGAGGGGAAAAGAGCAGCTTCACAGACACTTGGTCACCCAAGTGGTCAAACTGGGGACATGACCAGCAGGAGGATATTTGGACACCGCAAGTGTCCTGACGGGATGCGTGGAGAAGGACACCACAGCACGGCGCCAGATTCCTGCCAAAGGTGCACAACTCACACAATCCTGAGACGTCACACGAACCCGAAATTGAGGGACGTCCCTCTAAGTGTCTTCCAAAATGCCCAGGTCACAAAAGTCAAGGAAAGACCAAGGAACTTTTCCAGATCAAAGGAAACCAGAGACCGGATAACTAAACGCCACGTGTGGTTCTGAAGTCGACCCTTTCAGCATAAAATAAAGGCCATTACTGGGAGAGCTGCTGAGACTCAGCAGGGGCTGAGGATGAGATGGCGGGAATGCATCGTGTGCATTTCCTGATTTTGATGGTTGGATCACGGTTGTGGCGGAGCCTGTCCTTGTCCGTAGGAAATACACGCTAAATATCCAAAGGAAAGGAACGAGTTAGCAGTTTCCTCTCAAATGCCTCGGAGGGAAATGCACTGTACCCGCGGCTCGGCTGTCAGTTTACCGTTGTTTCTAGGGTCAGATGGCTTGTGCTAATCTCCAGCACGTTGTGTCTTCTTAGAGTCTCAGTTTCCCCATCTGTACAGTAGGAGAAAGTAATAATACCTACCTCATGGTTGTGTAGAGAAATAAGATCATATTGGTGGGCTGTTCACAGAACTGGGGTCATATACGTATTTCAAAATTTTGAAGAGCTAGGTAATTTTTCTTTTTCTTTGTGCAATTCCCATTTCCGGGGTATAGAGTAAGGTGGCAAACTCCAGTGCCCAGGGGGCCAGACTGGGGACACCACAGGGAAAGGGGGCGACCCCTGAGGACCTGGAAAGCACATGCCCCCTGTTAAGAGGGCACTCACCCCATTTCTAATAGATGCTATGTGTCTATTCTCCATGTCCCCAGACTTTTCTCTTTTTTTCCCCCCAAGAGAAGCCAGATGTCCAGATTTCTATATCAAATCCCCTGATTTCTAATACTGACAACTATTTCAAAATTGTAAATGGGTCAATAATTTCTGACCCAGACGGGCTCCAAGTGCCAGCAGCGGCGGTTCTGAAAGCTTGTCCTGATCGCTCAGAAACACCCCCTGAAAACGCCCCTGTGGGCTGGCAGAAAACAAAAAGCGCCAAACCAGTGTTCGCAGTTCTTCTGCGGTCTGAGAGAGCCTCGAAGACGCTGGCGTAGACACGCCAGGATGCGCCTCCCTCCACCGCCACGGGCCAGGACGGCTGGCTCCTCCCCCGCTCAGCTGATTGGGCGAGACGGGGAACACCTGACTGAAACTGGCCAATCAGCTCGTTTCTCCCAGGAATTTGAAATTGGAGAGGTGAGAGACCGAGTCAGTCAAAGGATAGTGGACGCTGAGCCTGAAAGGTCGTGCAGGGCGGGAGCCAGCCTTCGCGCTGCAACGAACCACAGCCACATTCAAACCCAGGTTCCGGGGGGATCCGAAATGTCATAGGAAAGCCAAAAAAAATTCAGGAGTATAGAGTAAAAGATAGTGAGGCAGAGACCATATAGCCCTGGAAGGTGTTCACAATAAAAACAAGAGCAAACACTTACATAGCACTTTCTACAGCAGGCTCTGTATATTACCTTACACCTTACTCATTTTATCCTCACAGCAACCTTATAAAGTAGGTACTTTGGGGGGCACCTGGGTGGCTCAGTCGGTTGAGCATCCGACTCTTGATTTCTGCTCAGGTCATGATCTCAGGGTCATGAGATGAGCCCGGCGCCAGGCTCCCAGCTCAGCACGGAGTCTGCGGGAGATTCTCTCTCTCCCTCTCCCTCTGCCCCTCCCCCCCCCCGCTCATGCTCTATAAATAAATAAATAAATACGTAAATAAATAAATAAAATCTTCTTTAAAAGTAGGTACTTTTATCCCCATTTTAGAGATGAAGACACTGAGGCACAAAGCCTGGAATGTCCATCAGAGTGGTCCGTCTTGTTCTTACAGAGCCCCCTCACTTGCACTTGCCTGAGTGGATTTTTATTCCTTGAAAGCAGAGAAGCCTATGAGGGATTACTATTCAGACAGAGCCCACTGCCCATGGCTACTGTCTCGCTGCAGGGTGAAGGGGATTCTGGGGCCAATCAAGGCACAAGGTATCCCCAACATCCTGCTCTAGCCTTCTTGTACCTCCCAAAGCAGAAAAGGGGAGGGGGAGAAGGAGTCCCAGCCTGGGGGAAACTCGGCCAGGGGCATTAAAGGCAAGTGTGACAGCGTATAGATCCTCTGTTCATCAGCCCAGACCCCACAGGCCCTGTGCACCAGCCCAGTCTACACGAGGACACCAGCCTCACCCACTCCTCAGGGCATCTGCCACCTCCACCGAGGATAAACAGACAGAAGGCTTGGGACCATCTGCTGAGCCAAGGGGAGGTTGGATTTCTCTATTTGGGGCCTGGCCAAGGAGCCAGAAAGGACGAGGGGACAAGGTCTTAGCTTCCTGGCATCAGGTTACTGGCCCGATCCAAGGCTCAGGGTGCCAGGCGACACTCCCAGGCATGAAAGTTGCTAGTCAGCTGACAGCAAACAAGGCCCAAGGCCCTTTCTGGAAGGATGAAAAGGATGTGGCACTGGCTGCTGAGGAGGGGGAACAGGGAGGGAACCCCCAGGGGGACATAATGAGCCTCCAGCCTTGCCAAGCAGACCTGACCGGCTGGACAGAAGATCTCCAGGAGGGAAGGTCCTGGGCCTGGGGAAAGGGACACACTGCAGTGACACTCCGGGGGGGAGGGGTGGGCCTCAGCCCCCATCAACTACCCCGGCTGTAGCAGGAGAGCCTGGTCATGGCTGCAGCCTGGCACCAGCCCCAGAAACCTTCAGCGTCCCCCAGTTTCACCGCCCAGGGCTGGGAGGTTCCATAAGCTCCCTGGTCTCCCAGATGAAAGACGCTTTCTAAGAGTCATAAAACCGTCCCCACTCGGAACAATGGGCCCTTATCCCACTGTGTCCTTCACATAAACTCCCATTAGCAACGCACCAGAAGCTGCAAGCAAGAGTTTTATAGACTGGATTGTTGGACCAGCCCCAGCGTTCATTAACATCCACTCCCTCACCCTCCGAGAAGCCCGCACAAATCACTCCCATTACAGAGGCCCACTGTGTGCTCGGCCTCCAGGAAACCCCGCAAGGAAGGGGACTTTGTCATTTTATGAATAAAGAAAAAGACCCAGAGAGGTTAGGTGACATGCCCACAGTCACACAGTGAGAGAGTGGAGAAGCTGGGATTCAAAGCTAAAATCCGTGTTCCTTTCCCCCATACCGTGTGGCCTCCAGTTATGATCACTCAAGTCCTGCCCCCATGGAACCTAAGAGGTTAAGGCAAATGGTTTCCTGAGGTTTTCTCCTGGAAATAAGCATCTTCTGAGACCTACGCAATGTGTCAGCAGAGATACATTGCAGTGGGTCACTTTGGAAGGGAGCCCCAGCATATCAGGGAAGGACCAGAGCCCCTTCCCTTGGTGACGGTAGCCCCCCTTTACTGAACATGTACAACACACCAGGTCCTGTACTCTTCGTGCATGATCCCATTTACTCTTGCAAGAGCTCTATAGAATGGCTGCTTTTAAGATCGCTTTTTTGAGGGGCGCCTGGGTGGCTCAGTCGGTTAAGCATCTGCCTTCGGCTCAGGTCATGATCCTGGAGTCCCAGAATCAAGCCCCATGTTGAGCTCCCTGCTCAGCAGGGAGTCTGTTTCTCCCTCTCCCTTTGCCCTTCCCCGCTTGTGTTCTCTCTCTCTAGCTCACTCTCTCTCTCAAATAAATAAATAAAATCTTTTAAAAAAAAAAATCCCCTTTTTGACAGGTGGAACAGAGGCACAGGGAGGTAAATAGCTTACCTAAGGTCACATAGCAAGTAAGCAATGGATTCCAGGTCTATCTGACTCTATCTTACCACCCCTCCCCAAAACTTCAAATGTGGGATTCAGCAGATACTCAGTCTGCGCCAGCCCAATCCCACAGTCCTGGCTCACAACTCTGGATGTCACCCCAGATGCATGGATGATGACAAAAGCAGGTGCTTCTTACCGGGTACCTTCTAAGCCCTTCACCATTTCCCATCTACACAACAAACTTCAATGTCGATATTGCAATTCCTGTTTTGCAGATGGGGAAACTGAGGCTCAGAAAGGGGAAGTGTCATATCCATGGTCCCCCAGAGCTGGTAAGTGGGGGTGTCAGGCTATGAACCCACTTCTCTCTGGTTCCAGAACCACTGCTTCTTCCTGGTAAGCCAGCATGATAGTTAAATCAGATCATCCCAATGGAGTCTCGGTGTGCATTCAACAAATACTCCCAGATACTCCCCCAAATAAGTGTCTGAAATGTGCCTGTTACCATTCCAGGGGCTGGAAGCACAGCAGCGAGTAATGGCATGCCCCAGCCCCCATCAGCCCCAGGGGAACCACCAGGGACGCCCCCCCAACCACTTTTGACTCCTCCCCCTAGAGCCCCAGTGCAGGGGTGCATCCCCACCTCTGCTGCCTTCCTTCACTTCTGGGAGCTTCCAGACAGCCTACCCCAGCCCCTGCAAAGGCAATCTACAGCTCCTGGTGTCATGGCTTATTTTGCCCTGAGAAGCTTCACAACCAATTCCCAACTGGGCAAACCAGCCAGGCAGCTATGTTGGCTCAGGCTCCCCCAAGAAGCCCTCAGACCCACACAACCTGCCTCCAGATAGCACAGCCAGCATCCATGCCCCACCCTGAGAAGCTGGCGTGGGGCCTGCCCTTCATCACCTTCTGCCACTGCTAAGCAAAGCCAGCCTGCCCAGCTCAGGGGTATATATGGTGGCGTGGTTAGTGCCAGGCACTGGTTTAGGTGACCATCATCATCATCATCTTCATCATGACCGTGGTCATCATTATCATCATAGCTAATATTTATTGAGCACTTACTACATGCCAGACACTGGGCCAACACCTTACCCCTACTATCTCATCAAATCTTCACAATAATCCCATGGAATAGATCCTGCCATCATCCCATGCACCACATAAGAAAACTGATAAACAGAGGCAATAAGACTGGAGCACAAAGTACTGTTTTGCTTGTTAAACTGTCTGTCTCCCCTGCGATCCTACAATATACAGGATCATGTCTGTTTTGCACAGAGCTGTTATCTCCAAGATACAGTACCTGGAACAGAGTAGATGCTCAATAAACAATCTATAGGTAGATGGATGGATACATGGATGGAAAAGTGGATGGACAGACAAATGGATGGATAGATTGTTGGATGATGGGTGATGGTTGGATGGATGGACACATAAAAAGATGGATGGACACATGGATGAATGAATGATGGATGGATGGATCATTGGATGATGGATGGATGGATCATTGGAGGATGGATGGATGGATTATTGGATGATAGATGGATGGATGAATGCTGGATGGTTGGATCATTGGATGATCGAGGAGGGGACAGATGGATGGAGAGATGATGGATGGATGGATGGATGGATGATAGATGAATGAATGGATGGATGGATGATGGATGGTGGATGGATGGATGGATAGATGATGGATGGATGGATGGACACATGGATGGATGAATGATGGATGGATGGATGATGGATAGATGGATGAATACAATTGAAAAGCAAGAGAAAAAGGACTAGGGGACAATACCTCTCCCACTCAGTGAAGCAGGAGGAAGCTGGATGCAGTTTATCTGCTAACTGGAAAATCCCCTGGCCAGGATGCTGATTTTTAGGGAAAGGAAAAAAGAAGTGCCATGCGTGTGATGAGCTTTGAGATAGCTTAATAAAAGCAGCAGCGTTAGTCTGATCAAGCATGTTCTCCCTTCCCAGAAATCACCACTCTGCAGGGAATTTCATCTGCTCCATCCCCAAACCACAGGTCTCTGAATCAGGGGCAACCACAAAATGTGCCCAGTGTACTAAACTCCCTGAGCTATGGCTCCAGGACTGGGCCTAGGAAGAGAGCTGTGCCAGACCCTGGGGTCTGGTCAGAGTCAACCCCAATCTAGTCCCTAGGTGCTACCTCAGAATTCCGGAGCACCCGCCAGGACTCTTGAGCTTTAGGGGTCTTGTTCTGCAGTTAATTGAAGAGATCTCACGCTCACCCACAAATCCCCATACCCTGTGAATTCTGATCAGTGGCTAGAGCCAGCCAGCTGGATTCTAGGGAGAGATCCATGGAAAGCAGGCTGCTCTCCTCCCCACCCTGCCCTGGCCAGAGCCTAGGGTTTCCAGTTTCCTATGGGGAAAGCAAGACTCACAGATGAAGAACCCAGCAGTCTCAGGAGAGTGTCCACTGAGGCATGTGGCCCAGTTTTGTAGTTTCCAGAGAAATTTTAAGAAAGAGGAAAGAGAGGGGCACCTGGTGGCTCAGTCGTTAAGCACCTACCTTCGGCTCGGGTCATGATCCCAGGGTCCTGGGATCAAGCCCCGCATCGGGCTCCCTGCTTGGCGGGAAGCCTGCTTCTCCCTCTCCCACTGCCCCTGCTTGTGTTCCCTCTCTTGCTGTGTCTCTCTCTATCAAAAAATAAATAAAATCTTTTAAAAAAAGAAAGAAAGAAAGAGGAAGAGAAAAGACCATAAAGCACTGTATCATCAGCATAAAACACATGTGGACACATCTGTTTGTCTGCATGGAACATGGAATTAAGGTTCTGGACAGCTCAGTGAGGCGTCCCGCCATTCTGGAGCCTTACTTAGTTTGCTGGAAATCGGAGATTGGGATGGCACTGGGGTGAGAGACATGCCCCTCCTTTTGCTGAGCACTTACTGAGCACCAGGCCCAGTGCTCTGCCCGGGATAACAGCGAGCCTGCACAACACCTCAGTGCGTCCAGTATTATGATCTGCTCTTTCAGATGCATAAACTGAGACCACATGAATCACCCAGGTTCACACATCAGAAGGGACAAAGCTGGGATTTGAGCTCAGTCTGACCCCAAAGTCCATAGTTTTTCCCCCTAACAACAAGGTGGGAAGGACCTCGGGAAGGTTCTCCCTGCAGCTGCGCAAACACAGGCATGCCAGATTTATTCCAGAATTGACCAGACTGAATAGGAACGGGTTTTTAATGGTGGTCACTCCAGTCCTTGCCAGTCGGCCACGCATCAGAAGCACACTCGAGCCTGCCCACATTCCTACGCTCCCGGGCCTTGTGGCCACGTGGGAGGAAGGACAGCTGGCAAAGAACCCAGAGGGCACCTTGGGGCCTTCCATTTGAGCGATTCAGAGACTTTCAGAGCTGAAAGGGCCCTTAGGAATGATCCAAGCCAACCCTCTCCATCCATAGACGGGTAAATGAGGACAAAGGATGTGCTCAAGGTCACACAGGGCATGACGAAGGGAACGAGAGCAGAGGCAGCCTCCTGGCTGTAGCCCGAGGTCCCCTTCCCACCCTCTGCCTATCTATCATTGGAAGCCCTTCTATCAGATAGAATGAATGGTTGTCGGATTTAATTATGACAACGCTCTGAAGATCCAGGGAATCGGGTAAGATGGGGAGGGGGGAGGGCGGTGGAGGGCAGGGGTGCTACCTAGCCCCATTGCCTCCCTCCCTCTGTCGGGACACCAGAAGTCCCTGCCCAGTGGCTGAGCTGGGCTTGGCTGGTGGGAGGAGGGGTCAGGGTTACCTGCAGAGCAGGTCCCAGCATGGCCAGGAGACCTCCCTATTTTCCTGGTCCTCTTGGAACAAGAGCTGCCTCTGTCTCTGAGACAAGGAATGATGGGGGAGGAGGTTCTCTCTCATTCCGCTGAAGGGCAAAGTGGGAGGAGGCTTAAACAGGACAGCTAGGAACTCACTCCGTGGCAGCACCACCCCACCTGCCTTGGACCCACCTGCTAAGCTCCTAGGGATCTGCTCCCATGAGGATCCCCACCTTGAATTCACTTGGGAACCCCCATCCCCAGGGAGCTGTCTCTCATTAGGGTTGGGGGGGCGGTGCTCACTTTTGGCCACACACAGACCGGGTTCAAATCCCTGCTTCCCCACCTCCTAGTCCTGTGACCTTGAGCAGAGCTACTTTGCTTCCCGAGTCTCAGCTTCCTTGCTGCAGAGCTCAGCTCAAGTTCCTTCATCCCAAGCTAATTGTGGGGATTAAATGTCAAGGCTGCCAGGCACAGAGGGGACTGGAGATGCTGCTTGGGTAATTACTCTCTTCGTGCTAATTTTCTGCATGCATACTGCGTCAAGGTTTTACAGGCATTCCCAGCCATGACTATAACTCACAGCCCTCGGATAGATCACAGGGAAGAAATTATCAGCCCCTGCAGCCAGATGGAGTGACCCAGGCCCCAAGAGGGTGAGCAGCAGGTCCAAAGTCCCATAGCATGGAGAGGCAGAACAACCAGACCCCATGATTCTCAAGTTCCCATGCAGCCCAGCCCAGAGGCACAGAGTAGAAAGAGCTTAAAATCCAGAGGCAACCAAGCCGGGCCCCGGTCTTGGCTGCGCTGGGAACTTAGCTCGCGACTTTGGATGGTGACTTTGGGTGATGGGAGAGTTCACCGTTCTGAGTGATGATTTCCGTGCCTTTGGTCAGCTGTGTGACCCCGGGCCAGTGACTTCACCTCTCTGAGCCTCAGCTATCTCATCTGTGAAATGCTGGCTATCAGGAGGACAAAACAAGCTAGGGCGTGCAGGACACCTGGCACAGAGCTGGGCACTTGGTAAGCACCCGATAAATGGAAACATAGTCACAGTGGCATTACTAATAGTCAACATTGCTGTTATTATTATTATTATTATTATTATTATTATTAATTATTACTAGGAGGAGGAGAAGAGGACAGAATGGAATCAGCCTGGGAACCTCCCACCCACGTGACTGTCCTAGAGAGGATGTGCTGGACAGAGACATCAGGGACTCTTCTTGCCTTCTGGGTGGTAGGGATGTGAATGGGGCCAGATCAGTCACCCCCCTGAACACCCCAGAGTCCCACTAACAGAGACCCAGAGGAAGGACTGCCACCATCACTCCCAGAGGAACTCAGCCCTCAAAGGGACAGAAGAGAGGTGGTGGTCCCCAGCCGAGCCTCGGAAGACCCTGATTCATGGGCCAAACGCTGGGGAGGCAGCCTCGCCTTGGAAGCTTCTGTCCCAGATGTAGCAGGATCCTCCAGAGGAAAAGCCGGGAGGAGAGGCCAGCCTGGTGTTAGCACACTCTGTTAGGAGCCAGGAGGGAGGGCCTGACTCCTGCCATCTGTTAGCTGTGTGACCTCAGGCAGGTCACCTCACCTCTCTGAGCCTCTGTCCCTCAATTACAGGGATCATCATTCCTGCCCTGCCCAGCACCTCAGGCTGGTGTGAGACCCATCGGGACAATAGATGCAGACTTGCTTTGTAAACCATCGAGCACTTCAGGATGAGGCGCTGCCCCTGTTAATCACCAGAGGACCCTTCATAGACAGACAAAGCCAGGCATAGCATAGCAGAGGCCCCTCTGGAAGATGATAATAGAAAGAAGAACACGGACTCAGGACCAAGCCCCTCCTGCTCCCACTGCCGTGCCCACCCACACCTCCTGCCTCCCTTGCCCCGGTCGGGCCCAAGGCAAACCCCTGGCGGTGGTGTTTGGCGCGGAAATCTGGACCGGTTGCTTTTAACTCTTGCTCTTCACTCAACACAGACCACCCCAGAAGTCATTAAAATCGTTTGTGTTGGACTCTGCAACTGGGGGGCTGCATGAGGCAGAGAGTGACCTGCCACAGAGCTGAAGCAGGGGGAGGGAGATAAGCTTCAGCAGGGACATTTGTCACCCCAGGACCTGGGGAGGCCACCAGAGGGACACACAAGCATCTAAACACCCCGGCCAGACCCCCCCAGCCAAAAGCCTCATCATCTTATCGCAGCAGAAAGCGAGGCAGCTAAGGTTTCGGGCAGGCTCGAGAACCAGACTTGTCTAGCCTCAAATCTCAGCTCCCCTTTTCCAAGCTGTGGAATCTTGAGTAAGTTACTTAACCTCTCTGTGTCTGCTTCCTCTGCTATAAACAGGAATGATGATGATAATAATAATACTTACCTCACAGGGGCTTGGGAGGACCAAATGAGCTAACCCATGGGACTGTGCTTTGTTAGCACTAAGTAAGCACCCGACGAGCATTAGGTCATCATCGCTAGACACGGGCCGTGCAGATGAAAGAGGTTGCCTCCCAAAACAGCCAGCTTAGATAGCCAAGCTATGGCTCAACAGCCACCTGTCGGGGGACTCACAGCCAGGACCGCCAGGGTGACCTTTAAAATGCTGCCACCTGTGAGCCCATAAAGTCCCGCCTGTGAAATTGCGCCTGGCGCCTTCCTCCCTCCAACACGGCCAGGGAGGAGGAGGTGGGAGAGGGCTACAGGGGGGAGGGTGGGGGGGGCAGGAGGGGCAGAAACACAGCAGCAGGCACTGGGGGGCAAGGACAGACCCTGGGCAGGGAGGAGGGAGCCGGGTCCGGCTTCCAGTCCCTGCTCTGCCACCGAGTCACCGTGTGACCTTGAATTACTCCCTGTGCCCCAAGCCTCAGTTTCCCCAGCTTTGAAACGATGCCCTTGAACTAGGTGTCCTGTAAGGTCATAGTAGGCTGCAACCATCAAACCTGAGAATGGAGTCAGGGAAAGTTCCCGCAGCACTCACACCCCTACCAGGCTCCCTCTGCATTCCTCACCCCCACATTGCTCTGACCTGCCCCACAGGTGGCCACCAGGGTCAGGGCCGTGTCCACAGAGGCTCCCAGAGCCTGGCACAAGGCATCCCCGAGACCCATCACCAGCTGGGAGGAAGCAGGGTGTCCCTGGGCCTGGAGCCCAAGCGTGTCAACGAGAGCAGAAACCCCACACGCACCCTGTGACCTCCAAAGGATCCTCCAACTCAGTGAGGGACAGAGCTCTAGAAAAACCCCAGATCTGACCTGGATTCTGTGCAGTCCAATTCCAGCCCTCGGGGAAAGGAGTGCAGGTGGAAGGGTCGGGCCCCACCGGCAGGGAAGGGTCCTGTCTGTGGAAGCAGCTCGTAGGGCAGGCAGTTGCCCAGGGTCGGGTGCACTGGCTCCCTGCGCCAGGTATGCAGAGGGCCCAGGCTTGTGAGTCACTCACCTGCCAGACCTGCCAGGCGGGCAGGCAGCAGGACAGGAGGCGGCCCTAGCAGCCCACGAGGAAGGACTAGCCTGAGTCAGGCCCAGCAGGCTGGGCAGGGCTGTACCGGGCCAGGCCAGGCAATCTGTCATCCGCCTGGGAGGACCAGGAAGTTGCTAGGGTGGGGAAGGGAGGCGGAGGCTGAGCAAAGGTGGGGGCCTCTATGGGGGTGCCAGCAGAAGGGTGAACCACAGACAGCTGCCCCCTGGCCCAGGATGGGGCACAGGGCATGGGCACAAGGGAGGGTTCAAGGTTTATCCATGGGACAGCATTCTTTTAACCAGGGAAGGTGGAAAAGAATATGCTTTGAAGTCGGAAAGTTTCAGGTTTGAATCCCTGCCTTTTCCAGCCACGTGACCTCATCTCTCCGATCCTCGGTTTCCCTCTTGTTCCACTAGAGTAACAACAATCATTCCGTGATCGGATGGGTTCTCATGAGAATTAAATGAGCCCATAGGTAAAGGGCCCCGGAGCCCTGGCTCCTAGAGGATAGACAATTCGGGTGGCTCTGATTACAAGGACCCCTTTCCAGGAAGGCAGGACGGCACACTCAGGAGGCTGGACCTGTAGGGATTCTTACTGTCCGTGTTAATCGTCCCCAGATTTAGCCAAATATCTGCTGCGTTGATTAAGAGCATGAGTGCCTGGTCATCAGGAAAAGTCATGCACTCACAGACATTTATTCTGTGCTTACCGTGCACCCCTGAGAACCCAGGATGGGGTCTCAAAAGTAGATCAGCCCCTACCCTCAAAACATACCTAGACAGTTGATTGTTGGTGGACACTTGGATTTCACCTTAAACCTGGCCTGGGCCCTGCTCTCCATTCTTCCACAGGGCACTGGCAGTCAAGCCTCAGGGTCTTAGATCAGGGGTCAGCAACCTGGTAGACTGCAGGCCAAATCTGGCCCATCACCTGTTTTTGTAAATAAAGTTTTATTGAAACTCAAACACACCCATTTGCTTATTGTCCGCTTTGGAGAGACAATAGCAGAATTTAGTAGTGCCGGACTATAGGGGCTGCCAAGCCAAAAATATTTGCTGACCCCTGTCTTGGATGATGATGATGATGGTGGTGGTGGTAGTGATGGTGATAATCCTGGGTTTGGGCTCTCAGAGGTTTTATGCACTAAAAACTCTCCATGCATAACTTCATATAAGCCATTTTGCAAAGAGGGAAACAGGTTTCCGAGAGATAAGAAACTTGCCCAAGGTCACACTGAGCGCGCACTAGATGGCAATTTTAAGTTAAGGGCTGAGGGAAACCAAAGCCTCAGGTTCCACTAGTTACCCAAAGGAGCACGCAGGCTCGGGGCACCGGGGTTCAGTGTGCCCCGGTGGGACCGAAAGTTCTGTACCCCGGGAGAAAGTAAACACAGACCTGATTCACTGCATTCCCGCCGGGGGAGGCCACCGACCGAGAGTCAGCTGGGAAGTGGGACAGGAGGAGCACAGATGGATTAAATGAGATGGAAAGTCCCTAGAACAGCGTCGCTGACACTGGCAGGAAGCCCTCTTCATTGCTAGAGCTTCATCGGCTTTATCATTAGGGCTTGAAGGGTGAACAAAGGAAGGAGGGTGGAGAAGGGGCCCCCTCCACCTGCAGAAGTAGCATCGGGGAGAGCTCTTCCTTTAAGAGGGCCTGACCCAGAGTCGGGAAGGCTGGCTTCTGGTTCCGGGGGCCTTGCAAGGAGAAACGCTGTCCACCACGCTGCCTTTGCCTTTATTCCAGCACCTTCCCTCAGCCTGGGTCGGGGGGAGAGACTGCCACTCTGGGGAGGCTGCAGTCTCCTTCCCAGAGCCCCACCCCAGGGGGCCACTGCCTTTCGCACCTCGCCCACCCAGAAGGGAAGGCCTGGGCCTTCCACCCCCAGAGAAAGCTGAGCTCAAGGTCAGAGAAGGTCAGGAGGGGCCGGGGTTGCCCTTGGTGTTTTTCTTTGGAAACCCAGACCAGCCCCCACTCCCCCATCCTCTAAAGGGTATAAAGGCATCTGGAATTTCCCCTCCTGCTCCCTGGGGTCTTCTCTTCTCCAGCCCCTCCTTTTCTCACCCACCCCCAAGACCCAGGTGGCACAAGAGGTAAACACTAGCTGAAGAAGAAGCCACGAGTTCAGAAAAAACTCAATAAATCCGCCTCCAGTCCTTGTTCCCAAACGGTCGATCCCTCTAAGAGGTCAGGGCAGCCTGCTTTTCCCCCATTCAAATGATACACCTGGTGGCCTGAGCATTGCTCTCCTAGAGGAGGCTGCAGGGCAACCCCCCGCAAGCATTTCGGAAGCACCTGTTTGCCAACAGACTGTGCCCACCCAAGGCCATGTACTCATTTACTCGCTGAGCCAGTGCCCCAGAGCCTCCATGCACCGCGCTTTACCAGCGGGGTCTGCTCTGCCTCGACCGAGCAGGGTCTGACCACAGCAGCTTTCCACCAACGGAGGCTAAACTTCGATGTAGAAACAGTATGGACATGCCCACTGTCCTCCAGACCCTCTGCCCCACCCCGCTATAGGGAGAAATTGGGTCCTTCCCACCCCGCACCATTCCCCTCAGCCGGCGCCAAAAGATGCTCAGTAAAGATGTGCAGAGGGAATGACTCTCCCACGCTGCTCAGGACCAGCCTCTCTTCCCTCAGTGCTGCGGACACTGGACCCGATAGCTCTGGTGGTGGGGCCATCCTGCACCCTGCAGCATGCTTAGCATCCCCAGCCTCCACCCCCTAATACCAGTAGCACCCACCCTTCCCAGCTGCGTCAACCAAAAATGACTCCAAACATTGCTGCATGTCAATGGGGGGGCAAGCTGTCCCAACCCCCCGATGGAGAATCCCTGCTCTACGGTCATCGGCTTCATGAGACCACCTCGCCAACTTCCTAAAGAAAGCAAAATGGGTATCACCAGCCATTCTATCAGTAAGAAACTGAGATTTGGTGATATCAAGAGATGTGTCCCATGACATGCTGGTGGTGGCTCATACTCACAAAACAGAAGGTGGAAAGGTGCACGTCACTCTAACGAGGGGCCGGAAAGATCAGTGAGCATGCTGGGGCAGAGGCGGGGCTGGACCAGGACTTCCGGCTCCCAAGGTTCTGGAAGCAGCAGCTAACTAACACTCCCTTCTCCCACACCTCCAGCGAACTGGCCCCCAAAGCAAACAGGTCCCCACACCAGGTCAAAATGGCGGCCTACCCAGGGCCCAGGATGACTTGTAGGGCCCCCCAAACTTACGCCTCAAAAACAAGCCAGAAGACACGAAGCACGCATGTATGTTGAAATTAAAATAGATAGCCTCTTTCTGGGGGGAACGGGGTGGGAGGATGGGCAAACTGGGGGAAGGGGAGTGGGAGGTCCAGGCTTCCAGTTACGGAACGAATAAGTCACAGGAATAAAAGGCACATCATAGGGAATACAGTCAACTATTCTGTAACAGGGTTGCGTGGTGACAGATGGTCACGGCATAATGTACAGAGAAGCTGAATCACTATGTGTACACGTGAAACTCACGGAACATTGTGTGTCAACTACACGCAAATACAAAAAGATTTTTCATAAAAATTTTAAATAGCAAATAGCTATTTAATAAAAATTTTTGTTATCAAATTATAAAAATAACAAAATAGCATCTTTCTAAGACTTCTGGCTGAAACCTTCCAGATAGGTTCATCGGAGTGGAAATACTTCCATCTGAGGATGTCCTGGCTTAGCTTCTCTTTTTTTTTTTTTTAGATTTTATTTATTGGGGCGCCTGGGTGGCTCAGTCGGTTAAGCATCTGCCTTCAGCTCAGGTCATGATCCCAGGGTTCTGGGATCGAGCCCTGCATCGGGCTCCCTGCTCAGCGGGAAGCCTGCTTTCCCTCTCCCTCTGCCTGTCGCTCCATCTGCTTGTGCCCTCTCTCCCTCTCTGTCAAATAAATAAATAAAATCTTTAAAAAAAAGAGGGGCTGAGGGAGAGGGAGAAGCAGACTCCCCACCGAGCAGGGAGCCCGATGCGGGACTTGATCTCAGGACCCTGAGATCATGCCCTGAGCCGATGGCAGATGCTTAACCAACTGAGCCACCAAGGCGCCCCTGGCTTAGCTTCTTAATGAGGGAGAAGGTTCTCAATCCCAAACAACTACCATTTCCTTTCTGAGAAGCATCCCCCCACTCCCAAGGACGGAGCCCAGCAGTCGTATGGACAACCACGTGGCCCGGTGCCAACGTGCACACAACTCCCAGTCACTGTCTCAGCCTCAGAACTTTGGAACTGGGACCGGGCCGGTGGCTGGAACTGAACACTTGGAACCCCAGAGCTGCAGCGTGGCCACCTTCTGCCACGTGCCCGGAAAGGCCAAGAAATCTGCCCCAGATGTAAAGAGAGGAGCAGAGATAGAATAATACCATCGGCATTGCGTGCAGCAGCTGAAAGGCAGAAACGAGGCAAACGTCCTAGATGGAGGAGCACCACGTACGGTGGCGTTCAGCCTTAGAAAGGAACCACACTCTGATACACACTACAGCACGGATGAACTTTGAAAACATTCTGCTAGGTGGAGAGAGATGCGTGACATCCAGAGAGACAGAGTCGAATGGTGGTGCCCAGGGGCTCAGGGAGGGGGCATGAGGGGCCGCGTAATGGGCACACAGAGTTTATTTGGGGTGATGAACATGTTCTCGGAGATGGATGGGGTGATGGATGCACAATATTGTGAATGCACTGACTGCCAATGAACTGTACCCTTAAAGATGGTTACAACAGATTTTAGGCAATGTATATTTTACCACAATTAAAAAGAGAGAGAGGGCGCCTGGGTGGCTCAGATGGTTAAGCGTCTGCCTTCGGCTCAGGTCATGATCCCAGCGTCCTGGGATCAAGTCCCGCATCGGGCTCCCTGCTCCTTGGGAGCCTGCTTCTCCCTCTGCCTCTCTCTCTCTCTCATGAATAAATAAAAATCTTTAATAAAAAAAAAAAAAGAGAGAGAGAGAGAGAGAAGCCGCGGGAACAGAGAAAGGTGAGCTGGCAGGCAATGCCTGGGTCCCTAGCCCTTGCCCAGCTCCTGGGATGGCTCCTCAGGCCAAGGCAGCCCTCTGGGTTTCTGAAACACCCCTGAATCCTCGAAATAGATTCCCTTTTTGGCTAAAATGTTCTCAAACAGGGCTCTGTCCTTGCCAAGGAAATGGATCTCAACGGGATGTCTGGGGACAGTCATTTCTGGGAGGGCAGCACCCTCTGCCCAGAGTCAGCCTCCAATGAGGCTTGGGACCTCGATGCCCCAAGCTTCTCTTCCTGGCCCATCACAGAACCGTGCTCCACACACTGATTTGAAAACTGTTCCGAAGCCCTCCACGGTAGGAAACCTTTCCCCGCGCTCCCGGTGGCCTTGTCGGCATTACCAGTACCCGGCGCAAACCCCCACCCAACGTCAGCAGTCTAGGGTCCAGAAGATTCCTTGCTAATTCCAAACGCCCGACCCACCTTCAGAGGATGAAGCACTTCCACTGAGCACATTCAAAGCCAAGTTCGAGGAAGAGCCTCCCAACTGGTGACTACTTCGAGGGACAACGGGTCACACAGATAAGCACCCATGCCTCTAGAACAAAATCAGAGAAAGTACATTTGCGGGTCACACTTTGTTTTACAGCCTCTTTCCATTAGTTGGGGAGATGCAGACACCCCAAGTTCTGGGAAGAGTAGGATTTGACTTTATGCTCATCGACTGGCCCTGTATGATCATCCAGGAACTGGGTGAAGCGCTGTAATAGATCATCGTATTTCCTCTCCCAGGATCTGAGAAGCAGATCTTATCACGCCCATTTGAAAAGATGAGGAACTGGGGCTCAGAGAACTAAGTAACTTGCCCAAAGTCACACAGCTAGAGAGTGGGAGAGATGGAATTCGGATCTAGGTCCTTTCATTTCCAGAGTCCAGGCTCAAACCCACGGGGAGAATAGGACTGGGGCTGCCAGTAGCAGAAGGACTGGAGCAGGGAGTCCAGATCCTGGGTGCAGGGGTCCCGACCTCCTAAGCCACCGGCCTCCGGCCCTGAACGTGTGAACAGTCAAGGCCATGAGACATGTGGGCCATCAGGCGCTATGTGGAGACAGAGTGAGGGCCCCCATCCATACCCCATCACCTTCATTCAGCTTTGGCAAACTGGTGGAGGCCCTTTTCCAAGCAGGCCTACCAGTGTGTCCTGGAGACAGATACTATTAGCCCCCATCTGTTATGAGACAGGCCTCTGCCCTAGACCTTGGCATTAGCTCCTCCAGCCCCGGGTCTCAGGGAAGCCCCCCCCTTCCAGCTCAGACAGGAGGCCTCATCCCCAGAGGATTCTCTGCTACAGCTCGCCCTGGGCCCTCCAGCCCCCCGGCTTTGAGAACTCCCTGCCTGGGCTCCCCAACATGACAGACACTGTGGCATAAGCCCGTCCCACGGCTCGGACAAGGTCTGTAATTACAGCCAGCACAGATCAAACAAACCCAAGTTCAAATCCAGCTTCCTTAGCGAGCCATGTGACCTCGGGCAAGTCACTTGACCTCTTGACCTCTGTGTGTTCATGGGTAAAATGGAGATAATGATACTCAGCTATGAGGACTGTTGTAAGAAGTGAATGAGCTCATTCACACAAGGCACTCGTTTATATAGGCAGCCTTAGCAGGCCGTGGCGACCTATGGAGACTGACCCGTGGCCATTTATTTTCATTATACTATCCCAAAAAAAATGCAGATTCCATGGGCTTAGGCTGAAACTTACCTTTAATAAGCAAATGAATTTGTTTCCTCCAAAGCGTTTAAGCAATTTGTAATTATGTAATATGTCTGTGTGTTTACTTGGATTTTATCTGTGCCCTCAAGTGTGTCTAAACCCCACCAATGGAGGAACCTACCTGCCTGATTCACCAGTATCCTCAGGACCTAACCCGGCGCCCAGCGCACAGTAGGCTTTTAACTAACAGGTACCGAATGAATAAATGAATGTCAGAAATTTAAGAAAGCAAAAGCGAACACCAGTGGAAACCCCGTTTACATTAATCACGGCCAGGCTAATGGCAAGTGATTTTATCTGTCATTTAAACACACCCCCTGAAAACCTCTACCAGGCCAAGTCTATTCATTAAAAAATGCACAGCAGGGACACCTGGGCGGCTCAGTTGGTTAAGCAACTGCCTTCGGCTCAGGTCATGATCCTGGAGTCCCGGGATCGAGTCCCACATCGGGCTCCCTGCTCGGCAGGGAGTCTGCTTCTCCCTCTGACCCTCCCCCCCTCATGCTCTCTCTCTCATTCTCTCTCTCAAATAAATAAATAAAAATATTTTTTTTTAAAAAATGCACAGCAGAGATTAAACCATCCCCTTGGAGTTCAGGATTTCGGGGCCCCCATCTACACTGACTGTCCCGAGCTGAGGGAGAGAGAAGTTAAGGTCTAGGTTGGCACAGAGGTGGGGAAAACTTACCTTGAAGGATAGCGCTTCCAGGGGAAGAGAATTTGACAACCGCCACCTGTCTGTTCCACCCAATGGCTGTGCCACCGGGATCCACCCACAGATTCAGTAGAGCTGTATTAGTATTATGCCCATTTTGCAGATGAGAAAACTGAGGTTCTGAAGGATTTGAGAGGAATGCCTGTCATCACACAGAGAGAAAGAGGCAGAGCTGGGATTTGAAGATTCTGTTCTGTTCCGGCTTGGGCCCCACTGGGGCAAACGTCAGCCCATGAGAGGTCCATCCCAGGCTGGGGTCTCCACAGCAGCGAACAGGTGGCCCCCATGATTCAGGAAGCTGGTGGCACTGTGATTTGGGGCCATCTCTCCAGCTGCCAGTGCCCAGGAAAAAGGATCCAGCCCCTCTCTGCAACAAGAGACGAGCAGGGTATCAGGGCCCAGCCCAGAGAAACTGAGGCAGGCACTCAGGTACATAGGACAGTTAAGGCAAGGGAGACATGGAGGGTCATTCCTCCCAGTCCCTGGAAAACAGAGACTTGCCAACACACACGGGCCAGACCAGCACTGGCAGGTCCTGGGGGGGCTATAAACGGACTGCCACCGCATATAGCCTGTCTGATGGTGTCCATGGCGTCAGGCAGCCCTTGACCCACGAGCCTAAATGTGGTGCCCTGAAATCAGGCACCCTGGCCGCACCAAAGGCAAAGCTCCACGCAGTCCTAGAAAGTTTAAAGCCTGATTCACTGAAGAATAGTTCCTTCCAGAGGCCCCACTCCCCGAGGCCCCACCCTCCCCTCACCCCTGCCCTCTGAATCCCATGTGTCCTGATGGCTGGGGCAGGCTGGGCTTTCAAGAGGTAAAGTCGCTTCTTCAAAGACTTCCAATCAGGCCCCAGGATCACAGATCAAACCTGAGAGGAAAGAATGTTTTAAAAGGATTAAGTGATTTCTATTGCCAAGAAAGTTCTTTGGGTGGGGCCCCATGACACTCTACCAGCCCCCCCCAGACAAATGTCAGCCAGCCCGTGATGCCAAGTCAATGCTCCTGGGGACTGCCCGGGGCCAGTGTGTGGCAGGGGGGAGGCTGAGGGAAGGCTGAAGGAGACAGGAGGGTGAGTAAGGCTGGCCTGGTGGGGTCCCCACTGGGGAGTAGGGAAGGAAGTGAGGGGACAAGGCAGGAGTGATCACAGCTCCTGTGTGGCCAAGCAGTGAAGAGCAGAGAGGACAACAGGAAAGGCAGTGTGACCTCAGCTTCCTCCCTCCAAAACCAGATGGCAGTGCCCTCCCCACGTGGAGCGCGAGGAGCTTGGCACACAGCAGGTGTTCGTTCCTACGAGGGAAGTCCCGGCCGGCTCCCTGGATCTCAGTGCCTCCCGTGGACCCCAGGCCTGATGCCCACCAACAGTTACCACCCAGCATGGTGCCCACGCGGCAAACAGGGAGCCTCGGGCAGAGGCCTGAGTCGAGTGGGGCATTTTGTAAAACAAGGGGTATTTTCGGGAACCTCACTTCTCAAGAAATTCAGGTGCTCACTGGAGTTCTGGAAACTAGAGGATCCTGCGGTCCAGCCCCCTTCTCTTGTGTCTGGGAAGTCCCAAGTCCAGACCGGGGATTTGCCCAGCCTCACAATGTGTCCTGCGGCAAAGCCAATGCTGGGGCCCCTGGTGCTCCCCCAGGGGTTGCTGTAGGGCTTTCACCGCGGGGGCAGGGGGGTGGGCATAGAAGACCATCAACAGGCTGTTATGGAGACTGCGGGAGTGTGGACACAGCTGGAGTCCCCTCGAGGGCTCCCTGCTGGGCAGTGGAGGGTGACTGTGTCCAGAGAGGCTTACCAGTGTCCTTCTGCCTCGTCCCCTCCTAATCCAGGGACGCCAAGGGGTATCGGGCGCCCCCTGCTGGCCACCAGGAGCACGTCCTCCAGGATGAGGACAGGAAGCTCACGGACGGCAGACACCCAGAGTTGTGCCAAGAGGCGGTGATGGATGCTGGGGCTCCAGGCTAACCGGAGCCTCTGCCCAATCCCATTAGGGCTCCACACTCTCTGCCCCAGCTTTTCGTGGCCCTGGGGCTGGCCTTGATGCCAGCCCCCTGGAGCAGTTTGCAGCCACGTCCACAAATTCTCTCTTCTCGCGGAGGGACGGGGCCCAGGCCCGAATCTGGGCGGGCTCCTGGCTGGTTCTTGGCAGCAGAATGCCACAGAGGGATACTGCTGTGCCCGAACAGGCCACGTGACCTCCGTCTTGTCGGCTGGACGCTCACCTGCGGAGCTGCCGTGTGAGACACCCCCGACCCCGACGAGGTCACCAGGACGCGAGGAAGCCCAGGCCACGGGAAGCGGCCATGTGCAGGTGCTCTGGTCCACAGCCCCGCTGAGTCTGGCCGTGGCTGGCAGCGACTGCCAGACAGGGAAGGGAGGATGCTTCCGAGGGATTCCGGGGCCCGGCCGCGGAGTCACCCCCCGCTTTGCGTCTTCCAGCCCATCAGGCCCCAGACATGACAGAGCAGAGAGGAGCAGCCCCACTGTACCTTGTCCAATTCCAGAGTCTGTTAGCATCCCAAAGTAGACGTGTTGGGGCGGGTTGGTTAGGGAGCGAGAAGTGATTGCCCACACCACATTCCCCCTGAGCCCCCGGGTGTGAAAAGGACGCTGTTCTTAAAACCAGGTGGCCAGTCCTATGACCTGGAACTTGTCCCCACACCTCAGATTCCACACTTGTAGGGGCGCCTGGGTGGCTCAGTCGGTTAAGTGTCTGCCTTCGGCTCGGCCCAGGGTCCTGGGATCGAGCCCCGCATCGGGCTCCCTGCTCCTGGGGCACCTGTTTCTCCCTCTCCTCCCCACTTTCACTATCTCTCTCTGACAAATAAATAAATAAAATCTTAAACAAAAAAAAAAAGGTGGGCGCCTGGGTGGCTCAGTTGGTTAAGCATCTGCCTCCGGCTCAGGTCATGATCCTGGAGTCCTGGGATTGAGTCCGGCATCGGGCTCCTGGCTCAGCGGGGAGCCTGCTTCTCCCTCTGACCCTCTCCCCTCTCATGCTGTTTCTCTGTCTCTCTCTCTTTCTCTCAAATAAATAAATAAATAAAATCTTTAAAAAAAAAAAAGATTCCACACTTGTAGAGTTGGAGTAGGAAGTCCACTCTGCTCATCCCTCAGGTTTGGTGGTGGTGGTGGGGTGTATGCATGCGTGTGCACGAGTGCGTGTGTTGGGGCGAAGATCAGACAAGGTCAAGGATGCGAAAGCCCTTCCTAGCGCCAAGGTCACAAGTGAAGACCCAGGGCCCGGCTCCCTGGGCTCCAGTCCCAGTTCCTCACCAGCTGTGTGCCCTTGGACGGGACACTTAACTTCTCTGTGCATCTGTTCCCACCTGTGTAAAATGGGGATGACATCAGAGGGCTGTGGAGAGGTTTCTGTAAGAAAATGCTCAGGAAGCACCTAGTATATGCGGGTGTGTATACTCCCGCAAGAGCGCGGTCAGTTGCAGTGATTGTCCCGAATGGCTTTGCAAAGGGGAAGAGCCCGCGTCCAGTCCAGCGGGGGTAAGAACATCCCGAACCTCCTGGCTCACCTCAGACCACGCTGGAATCCCTCAGAGGAAAATTCTGTTATGAAACCGGAGGGGGCAGGGGATTAAAGGTGCAGGGACAGATGGCTTTTCTGATTGTAGCTGTCAGGAGTCCAGGCACGGCCTTGACAGGCAGGCCCTGTTTCTGGAAAGCCCGGTCCAGCTCTGGCTCCACCACCAACCTGGTGACACTAGGCGGGTCCTGGAGCTCTCAGCCACATCCCCTGCCAAATGGAGCTAAGCGTTCAGTGACACATAGTAGGGGCTCATTGAATGCCGTATTCCTTCCATTAGCAATGCTCTCATTATTGTTTCGGTTTTCCTGCTCTCTGGACTTGAGAAGCAGAATAGCTTCACCAGGTATTTCCAGTGCTCTCCTGGCATGAAGGTTGGCACTTCCTGGCGCCCCGGGCAGGTGGGGGCAGCAAGCTGTGAACGGAAATGCTGTGTATGTCACTTCCAAGCTAAAGCGTTCAGTTGCCAGAAGTCCCTGCCCAGTCTCTCGGGCACACCACTCAGGACGGGGGACGTCACCAGCCCAGGACTCCACCCGGCCGCGATGAGCAGAGCCCCCAACCCACCTGCCATCGACAAGTAGCAAGGGCAAGAAGCAGACCTTTGTGGTTTCAGTCATTAAGATTGGGGAGTGGAGGGGCGCCTGGGTGGCTCAGTTGGTGGGGTGTCTCTTGATTTCTGCTTGGGTTGTGATCTTGGGGGTCGTAGGATGGAGCCCCACATCAGGCTCAGTGCTGGACGTGAAGCCTGCTTGGGATCCTCTCTCTCTCCCTCTCCCTCTGCCCCCCTCCCCCACGCATGTGCACTCTCTCTCAAAGGTACTTGACGTCTGTTATGTATCTTCACACCTCACGTCAGTCCTCTGGGACATAGTCTGTTCTCATGCCCATTTCACAGATAAAGAAAGTGAGGCTCAGAGAGGAGAAGCATTTAACTATAAATGGCTGTATCAACAAACGATCGCTGCATAAAAAGCACACCCAGACTTAGTGACTTAAAAAGAAGCCTCTAGCAAGACTGTTGAATCTCAGATCTGTACCTCTGAAACAAATAATGCAATATATGTTAAGAAAGAAAAAAAGAAGAAGAAGAATGTAGCAGGAGGGGAAGAATGAAGGGGGGGAAATCGGAGGGGGAGAAGAACCATGAGAGATGATGGACTCTGAAAAACAAACTGAGGGTTCTAGAGGGGAGGGGGGTGGGAGGATGGGTTAGCCCGGTGATGGGTATTGAGGAGGGCACGTTCTGCATGGAGCACTGGGTGTTATGCACAAACAATGAACCATGGAACACTATATCTAAAACTAATGATGTAATGTATGGGGATTAACATAACAATAAAAAAATTAAAAAAAAAAAAAGAAGCCTCTATTATAGCTCATGGTCAGCTGTGTGGTTCCCCTGGCCGGGACTACACTAAGGTGATCTATCTCACCTGGACTGGGCTTGTTCAAGAGGCTGCCGTCTGCTGGTTTACGATGGGCTTGCCTGGGACCCCGTCCTCCACGTGGTGCTCATCGGCCAGCTCTCTAGCACAGACTCGGGCCACGTGACGCCTACAAAGGTCCGAGAGAGAACGTGCAAGTGGACAAGGCCTCCCGACACCCTGACTTAGAAGTCACATGTCCTGATCTGCAGCATGTTCTTCCAGTCAGAGCAAAACAGTGGAAAAACAGACCCCGCAAGAATGGGAGAAATGAAGCCTCACGGCTGTTTCTGTCACTTATACAGTGGTTGGGCCAGGATTTAAACACAGGCCTGTCCCTTCGCTATCACGGCCTCCAAATCTCTCATCCCAGGTCGAATCACCGACTCATTTGGTTTTGAACTTGATCCTCTTCCTTTTCCAGCTCAGGGCCTAAAACAGTATTCTAAGGTTGAGATGCCCCACTGAGAGGTTCAGAGAAACAACTTATTTACATCAATTTGCCCAGCCACCCACACACTTATTAGATTCCTAATGTGCCTATCTTCTGCCGAGCTCAGGGCCATCCTGGGAATTAAATTCACAGCACAAACAGCTGGGACACGCTCAAGACATTGCAGAAACAGAAAGCAAATTGGAGGAGGTGTTGGAGCCAAAGGCTTGGAGGGGGGCCCAGTTCCCAAGAGGCCAGTGATGGGCATAATCGGTCATTACCAGCTACTGCGCAGTCCTCACAGAACTGTCTTCACGGAAATCAGGAGTCAGACGCAGCAGCAGCTCAGAAGGACAGCCCCAGGGGGCCAGGGATCAGCAGGAGGGTTCTGCAATGCGCACGGCACCCCCTGGCGTTGTGCACTGAGCAGGATGTCAGGGCGGCGGGCAAGGTCAAGGGCGAGACCGCTCATATTCTCGTGCCCCTCTTCCAACCCAGAGGCAGCTTCTGAACCACCTGGCCTTGCAGAGTGGGATCTTGAACCAATCACTGCACCTCCTGGGGCCTCAGTGTTCTTACCTATAAATCGGGATGATGCTGCCATCTCTCCCGGTTGCTATGTGGAATGGCTGAAATCACAGAAGTAAAGGTCTAGTGATGCAAGCAGCCTCCCCTGCATCCCGAGGACAGTAGTTCTACCTCTCCACTCAGAGACAGGAGCTCGGGAAGCTCAGGGTCAGGTCCACAGCTAACGTCGAGGCGCTGGACCGGAGAATATACAATTGACTCCAAACAACATGGGTTTGAACCGCGCAGGTCCACTTACAAGTGGATTTTTTTTTTCAGGAAATACAGTCCAGTGCTAGAAATGTATTTGTTCTTCAGTCGGGGAGCAAGAATTCCTGTCCCCCTTCAAGAGTCCTTCCAGCTGGACGAAGAATCAAATTGACATGAGACAGATTAACAGGAGAAAATCAAATTTAATAGAGCACATACGGGGAATCCACACGGCCAGGGAAATTCCGAAAACAGGCAAAACGAGGTACCCGTGTCATTCTGAACTACGGAGAAGGGGGTGGGGGTGTGGGATTTCAGAGGAAAGGAATGCACTTCACAGCAGGTGTTTGGTAAGTAGATGTCTGTCCCGCCATACAGATGCATCACCGAGAGAAAATTGATCTCTGATAATTGCCCTTATTCTGGGAAAGAACCCCAAATTAGATTCTCCTGTGTAGTTAAGGGAGGGGCAAAAGTTTCTCTCGAGCCTGCAGGGTCTCAGGTGCCTTCAGTTCCAAATACCCTTCATGCCAAAGTGGCCCATCTTGGGGCAGCCTGCCCACGGCCCCTCCACTTCCTTAGGATTTCCTTAACTTTTTCTTTCCTCTGGCTTACTTTATCATAAGAACACAGTCTACAGTGCATACTACATACAAAATATGTTAGAATCGACCGTTTATATTCTCAGTAAGGCTTCTGGCTAACAGTAGGCGATTAGGAGTTAAGTGTAGGGGGGGAGTCAAAAGTTACACACAGATTTTCCACTGAGCAGGGAGTCAGCACCCCGTCCCCACGTTGTTCAAGGGTCAACCATAATCTTGTATTGTTTAGCTGAAGATAACACAGAAGCCCATTTGGTTTCTAACATCAAAAACAACAGCAAGAGTAAAACACACATGTATGTAATGTTTTCAATCCTCCCTGCATCACTGAGGTTCAGAGAGGTTCAGTCACTTGCCTGATGTCACACAGCGGGTCAGAAGTCAAGTCAGGATTCACAGCCAGACCATTGGGGGCTCAAAAACGTGGACTTTTCGCCTGCATCTAATGGATGGAGATGTTGCTCTACCAGCCTGCCCTGAGGGGGAAAGAAGAGACAAGTGGGATTTTTTTTTTGTCCCCATTATGTAGATGGAGAGAGAGCAGTAGTCCAGCCCCACCCCCATTCCCCAGTTTGGCTATAAGGCTGACCTGGCCGCAGGTCTCCCTGCTGCTTGCTGCCTTCCCTTCCCCTCACAAAGAGTAGGGCTTGCTCAGGGATCCAGGGCAGTCTTGGTTTCTGGGGGGTAGGCATGGGGGCATCCTGCGGGCACCCCACTCCCACTCCTGCAGTGAGCTACAGCCTGGCTCAGGGGAGCCAAGTTTCCAGATGCCACCTGGCACCCCAGCTCAGGCCAAAAGCCTCAACCGACCCTTCCCAGAAAAAGTTGGGACACAGATCCCAACCCCACCAGGAGCATTAGCTCTGGGGGAGCCCGGGGAGCTTAGGAAGGCAAGGTAGAGCTGCCTTTCCTCTGGACCCACAATCAGCTAGAATGAGACAGGTGAAAACCGGAGCTTGATCATCCACAATCAGCTAGAATGAGACAGGTGAAAACCGGAGCTTGATCATCATCATCACCAAGTAATAATAATAATAAAGGGAAATGATCACATAGCACGACCACATGCCCGGCACTGTTCCTGGTGTTCTCTCTCTATATTAAATCAATTTTCACAGCAGCCCTGTGAGGAAGTGGTTAAAATTATCCCCATGTCACAGATAAGGAAACTGAGGCACAGAGAGGCGAAATCACTGGTTCGTGGTCACCCAGCTATAGTCCGTGGTGGACGCGCTAATCCTGAGCCAGGCTGGGCTTTCACGTGATCGCTTTATTAAACGCAAACTCCTAAGAGGCATTATTATAGCCAATTTATAGAAGAGAAAATTGAGGGTCTGATGGGCAAATCACCAAGCCCAAGATCACAGAGTTAGGGATGTTTGGGCCCAAGTCCTGGGCTCTTAACCACAGGTGACCTGATTCTCAAAGAACAAGGGAAGCCTCACCTTTGTCCAGAGGCCTCCTGAGGGCAGGAGGGTCGCCTCTCTGCCCGCCCCAAAGGCTGAATCATGGAGCTGAGGCGCCCTCTGCTGGCCTCAATGAAAAGGACACCAAGAGGGCTGGGGAAGCTGAGCAGTGGGCTTAGACATCATCCCTTCCCGGATGGGCTCACAGTCCCTTCATAGGAAATGGACTGTTTGTGAGAGGGGTAAGCACAGGGCTCAGGAGAAATACCTGACCAAGCATGGGTGGTCCAGGAAGGCTTCCTGGAGGAGGTGCTCTGCACTGAGAGATGGGTAGCCTGATTCAGCAGGAGTTCAATTCACTGAAGCCAAAACAATTTAGGTTCAAGTGGCCAGAACAATGGGCAAGGGCCACCCTGAGAAGTCAAGAATGTCGTCCTTGCTGTCTCTTAAAGAACGAGAAGGCATTAGTGGGGCCAGAAGGGTGAGAAGAACCCCATGTGTAAAGATGCATGAGGACAAAAGAAGAAATCCGGATCAGGTTGGGAAGGGTGGAGGAAGGGGCTGACGGGCTTAGCAGGTAGAAACTGGAACCACGAGTTGGAGGAAGCCTCTGAAGTCAGCAAGGGTGGAGACAGAGAAGTAGGTGCTGGGCTGGGAGCTGGGATGGCTGCTCACCCCTGGCCATCGGGGAACTTGTTAGAAATGCAGATAATCGAACCCCAGGTGCTCTCACAACTTGAGCACCACAGCTCTGAGCCATCCCTGAGAGTCCTGCTCTGCTCCAGACTCCCACACATCAATTCTCTGCTAGTTCCCTCCGAAAGCCTGGCACCTGGCTGACTCAGTGGGTGCAGCATCTGACTCTTGATCTCAGGGTCATGAGTTCAAGCCCCACGTTGGGCATGGAACCTACTTAAAAGTGAATGAATGAGGGTGCCTGGGTGGCTCAGTGGGTTGAGCTTCTGCCTTCGGCTCAGGTCATGATCCCCAGGTCCTGGGATCGAGCCCCGCATCGGGCTCCCTGCTCAGCGGGGGGCCTGCTTCTCCCTCTGCCTGCAGCCTCCCCTGCTTGTGCGTGCTCGCTCTCTCTCTCTCTCTGTCAAATAAATAAATAAAATCTTTAAAAAAAAATGAATGAATGACCAGGTGAGCTCCAGAGAACATGGCCCGCCCACCTTCTGAGAACCATGTGGCCCTATTACGCGGACTTGCGGGTTCCGGATAACATGCCGATATTTGTTAGTGTCGCTGTGCTGGGCATTCACCCCCGTCACTTCACCAAGCACCAGCAGCAGCACACCTGCTTTCCAGGCCAGGAGACAGAGACTCACCAAGCTGGAGGAACTCGGCCCAGTGTCACAGCAAGCACTGAGTCCAGCAGCAGGTTCTAGAACCCCCACGACTTCCCACCACCGAGCCCTGAACGGGACCCACCACGTGATGGTGACCAGCTCGTCCCTCCCCTGCTCTTGGTTTCCTCGTCCTTACAATGATGGAGTGCCAAAAAGATCTTAAACCCACTTCCAGTTCTAAGAGTAGTGTGAGTCCTACTGCCCGGGACCTAACAATCGCTCCATCCTTCCCTCCACAACCATGCGGAGCGGGAGACAGGCTGACACGGTCGACAAGGAAATGCAGACTGTGCCGGCTAATGATAAGTGCTGGAGAGAAAGACACAGCAGACAAGGGGACAGGTGGGAGCAGCTATGTTGGGTGGGCTGCCTGGAGGAGGTTACATCTGAGCAGAGACCGAGGGAGATGAGGGATCTGAGGAGCTCAGGGGTATCTGGGAGCAGCACGTTCAGACGGGACAGCAAGCTCTGAGGCAGGAGTTTAGCCCTGCTTAAGGGACAGAAGGAGGCCGTGTGGCTGGGACAGAGTGAGCAGGGCTCAGGGGAAGAGGGAGGACAACAGGAGTACAGGGAAAAATGACAACAGACTGAAATCCTGGGAGTCTTGACTAGTTGCCTACCTACACCTTTCTGGCCTCTAAGTATGTTGCACTGAATTCATTAGCAGGTGTTTTGCCTGGATAATACCACTGGATGGATGGATGGATGGATGGATGGATGGATGGATGGATGGATGGAAGGAAAGGAGGGAGGAGGGAGGGCAGGGAGGGAGGGAGGGAGGGAGGAAGAAAGGAAGGAAGGAAGGAAGGAAAGAGAAAACTCTTTTCTATGGCCATTGTGCCACCTGCAAATCTGGGTGTGATACTCTCACCCCACCTCCAAGATTTGTTTGCAGGGCCCCTGGGGGGACACTGCCCAGCACTGTAAGTAAAGGACGTGCAATTCGGCACTTAAGCTCCTTTCTTTAAAAGCTACGGCGTGTGCGTTCATGTGCGTGTGCTCGCACGCCTGTGTGTTTCTTTAATGTTCCCCAGACATTTGTGAGAAAACATCCAACTTTCTAAGAACATTGGAGCCAGGCCAGCACAAAAGCAACAAGTTATCAAAGGACCTCTCTGGATTCTAACCCTCTGCTTCGTCTTCCTTCCAGAAATAGGCGCTTTCCTGGCTCTCAGTGCAGCCTGCACGGCATAACTACCTGACATTAATTTGCCCTCACGTCTGCACGAGGTGGGTGATCTTTACATTTGGTTTTGTCTTTCCAGAGTTAACATCATGAGGCTGTTAGACCTGCAGTCATGCTCAGCATCATGATTCAGAGTTCAAATGGAGAGTTTGCATTTGCTGGGGCGGGCCAACTGCGGGCCACACACACTGTCTTCTGGGCACCTCCCATCCCGGGTGCACAGGATCCTCACTACCCAAAGAGGTTAAGTGGCCAGCTTGAGGTCACACAGCCATCCTTCTGCAGGGCCAGGATTAGATTCCAGACTCACCCTTCTTTCCCCCTCCCTTGGTAGATTTGGATCTTTCTTTGTCTACCAAGATAGCATTTCCTTGTCATCACCTTTCACTGGATGGAGGGGGCCAGGTAACTCCCTTAGAATCCGCCCCCGCTGCAGGACAGTTTATAACAGTGAAAAAACGCTGTCTCCAAGGCCCCTCTAGATATGAAACACGTGGCCGTAAAGTAGGCTTCAGTGTAGGGATCAAAGTTACACATCTGGTTCCGGTCACTTCCCCTAGAGGGGCCCCTCGCCAGCACCCCCTTCCTGCTGCCACAGATGAAAACAATCCTGTCCAGTAACTCAGTGGTTCTCAGCTGGGGGGAGGCGATTCAGCTCCCAGGGAACATCTGGCAACATCTGGAGACGTTTTGGTCGTCCTAAGTGGGAGAGGGAGGTGCTACTGGCATCTAGCGGGTGGAGGCCAGGGGAGCTGCTCCCCAGCCTACAGGGCACGGGATGGCCCCCACAACGAAGGCTCGCCCAGCCCCCACTGTCAATAGGGCCCCAAAACCCTGCATTGTCCCAGGCACATGAGTTCAGCCTGATTGCACACCCAGGAAAGATGGTAATTTTCAGGAGCTAAGCGGGGAGGAAACATCCTTAGCAAAGAGAATGGTTTTGAATGAAGACAAGCGTATCTGGGTTTATCCACAAGAAGAGGCTCAAATCCCTCCCCTCACACCCACACCTTGGCCTTGGGGCTGGGGCAAACCAGCACACATGGCCTCCTTTACCTTCAGCTACAGCTCTGGCATGGCCAACACAAGAATGCGCGGCATGAGATCGGACAGGTCGGGGCCATCCACCTGTCACCTTCCAAATCCTCCTGGGTCACTTGCACGTCCCTGGTGTTGGGCTCCGCCTGGCACCATCAACAGAAATGGCAAAGCTCATTCGTCCAGCCCCCTGAGGGGGTTTCTCCTGTAAAAGAAAAAAATTATTTGCAACATTTGTCAAGGAGCAGCAAGGCAGACTTCATTCGGGGCGCTACTGCTGTGAATGGAACGGGGGGCTCTGCCGTGGGGGACAGAGACTGGGCTCAACTCTGACACAGCAAGGGAAGGTAGATAGGCATCGACAGGGCGCAGGGTGGGTGTGGACGGATGGAGAATTTCCAAGTGGAAACATGGGGGGGGGGGGCAGTGATTCTGGCTAAAGCTGTTGTGAAGAAAGAACACACAATTGTTTTCCTTTACACACAATACCCTGAACACTTCTGTGCTGTGGGCACCAGTTGTGTGGGCTTTTCCCCACACCAAGCCGGTCTGTGACGCTGGCTCTGTGTCCTGCCATGTAACTCGGTTCTGACGCAGTGGACCCGGATGGCATCGCCTCCCAGGGGTGAAGGGTTCTGCCCTACAAGACCGCCCCCACCTCAGAAGCCAACACCAGGCCAGGTTGTCACCTGTGCTCTGGACCGGACTGGCTGCAGATCGGAGGTGCCCACCGCCCCCTCCTTGGGTTGGGTTCGTCGACTAGAGGGCTCACAGGACTCACAGAACGTGACTTACTTGATCAGGAGTTCTTGTAACAGGATGCATCTCAGAAGAGCAGGTGGGAGGGATGCACAGGACAAGGTGTGTGGGAAGGGATCCCTCTCCCCGCGGGTCACCCTCCCAGCACCAAGCCCACCGACCCAGAAGCTCTCCAAACACCCTGAGCCTTGAACCCTGTCCTTTGGGGATTTTATGGAGGCTTCATTCCATGGGCAGGAATGCCAGTGATGACTGAACTCCATCTCCAGTCCTTCTCCCTGCCCTGAGGTTGTGGGGGCGGGGCTGAAAGTGCCAACTTTCCAATCTTGGTTGGCTCCCCGGGCAACCAGCCCCCTCTCAGGGGCTTTCCAAAAGTCACCTCATTAACATAAACTCAGGTGTGGCTGGAAGAGCCCATTTCACCTGTATGGCTCTGGAGCCACCTCAGGGACCAAGGACTAAAGTCAATTATCACAACAACAAAAAAGATGCCCCTATGGCTCTTACATAAGAAAATGCAAGGGTTTCAGGGTCTCTGAGCCTGAACCAGAGGAAAACCAAATACATTTCTTTTTTTTTATATATTTATTTATTTAAGTAATCTCTAAACCCAACATGGGGCTCGAATTCACAACCCCGAGATCAAGAGTCGCATGCTCTTCGAACCGAGCCAGCCAGGAGCCCCAACACTTCTTATTCTATGTCGCACTATCACACCCACCAAGAAGGGGTCCCAATGAAGGCAGGCCAGGGTGACCAGACATCACCTCGGTGGTGGTGGGGGATGAGGAGCCCCCATCAGAGGACATCGGGGGTTGGGGGGGCGATCAGATCTGGAGGATGGGGGCTCCTGGCTGAGCCAGCTCAGCGGGGTTCTTGCAGAGAATGTGGGACAGTACAGAGACCAACATGGGAGAGCCCAGAGGTCAGGGCCTCGTGGAGAAAAGAGTTCAGAGGAACCTGAGCAGAGTCTGGGCAAGGCGAGATTCTTTGTCACCGCCAGGGGCTGACCTCTGGGCGGTGGGACACAAAGTAGCAAAGACCCAGAGCCCAGAGTCTGGTGAGAGGGGCAGAAGACAAATGAAGGGCCGGGTGGTCCAGGCGTGGGAGACTGGGTTCCCGGAGGAGGCGGCACAGATGGGACTGGGGAGCAAAGAGCAGAAGTCCTGATGCCTTCACCGGCCATGTGGCTGGGGGCAGGCCACCCCAGCTCTCCGGTGACTCCGTGAGCTTGCCAAGGGGGTCAGATGACAAAGTGTTAGAGACCCGAGAGCCTCGTTCATCATAAAAGACACTCAGAAGCTGGATGCAGGAAAGGACGCTGATCTTGGCAACCAGGGAATCGAGGTCTTAGTCCTAATTTTGCCATCAGCTGGCTGTGCGAACTTGGAGCAGAAACCTCCCCTCTCTGGACCTCACCTTTTCTCCTGTGAGATGTGAGCCCTGAACGGGCGGAGCGGCGAGCAGCTGTCCGGTGCCACTCCCCGAGATGCTCTTCCCCGGGACAGCCTATGCGGTTTCGAGGCTCTAATAACACGTCTTCCCTGAGCGGCGGACCCCCAGAATTCCATCTCCAAGCCAGCCCTCTTCCCAACTCCAGATCAAAGCCAGCCGCCTGCTCCCCATCTCCACGTGGATGTCCAGTGGCATCTCATGTGCACATGTCCCAGACTGAGCTCCCAAGTGCTCCAGCCCCTCTTCTCATCTACTGCCCTGCCCCCACCACACCAACCTGCTTCAACCCCGTGGGTCTCCCCTGTCCTCTGATGACAGTGACTCCAAGCTACCAGTCGCTTAGGCTGAAAATTAGAGTCAGCTTTTTGTTTTTTCTCCTATACCCCTCAATCGATGAATCCAGGGGCCCTGCCCTCAAAATTTACCTGAACGCAACCATTTCTCACCACCCGCCCTATGCTCATTTCTCATTTGGATTGTCACACTGGAATCCTAACTGATCTCCCTGCTGCCTCCCTTGGCCCTTTCTCAACAGAGTTGAGCAAAGTGATCCATTTTTAAAAAGTAAGAAGAATCATGTCCCTCCTCTACTCAGTGCCCTCGGGGTTCCAGCTGAAGCCCTATATGACCTCCCCTACACCCCTTACCTGTCCCACCTCATTTCCTTACCTCTCTCCCTCCGTGCCGGCCACACCAGCCTCTCTGCCTGTGGATCCTTCATACAGTAGGCATTTACCTACCTCAGGACCTTTGCACCTGCTTTTCTCACTGCCCAGTGTTCCCTCCCCCGCTCCCCACCCAGGTATCCTCCTGTCGTCTCCCAGCTAGCTCCCTGGCCAGAATGCCTCCTTCCCAGCGAAACCTTTCCTGACCACCCCCTGTTAGCAACTGCAAACCTCCCAGCTGGTACACTGTCTCCTCTCCCCTGCTATGGCACCCTTCCCTAACAGATGTCACAATTCACCTCCTTGTCTGGTTTAATGTGTGTCTCCCTTCAACAGAATGGAAGCCCCAGAAGGGCAGGATCTGAGTCTGAATTGGTCCCTGCTATATCCCTAGTGCCAGGAACAAACAGTCCCTGGTTCAGTCAATGCTCAGTAAATATTTGTAGAAGGGAAACTTCCAAAAGGTGGCTCTTTGGAAGAATGGAATGCCAGGGCAGGTATCTGAAGGAAAGCAAGATCCAATTAATTCTGAGATAGTCACCTTCACCCTAAAGGAGAACCTTTGGGTTTTGCCCTCTCCTTTCCCCTCCCCTTTCCCCTCCCCCTATCGTTGCCTCCCAGCTTCCCCCCAAAAAAACAATTTACAAATGGGGTCACCCCCGCCCCCATTTGTAAAAAACATGCTAGATCGGTCTCCCCCATCTGGCCTTGGGCAAATAAACGGGCAAATAAACGTCAGGAATAAATCAGGCGAGCCACTCCCTCCTAGCCGGGACACCAATAAAGCAACGCCGATCATCCCCCTCACCCCCCACGCTCTGCTTCTCGGCTGTAAATCCCCCACTGCCCGTGGTGTATCGGGAGCTCAGCTGCTTCTCTCCCTCCTGGTGCAGCAGTCTCTCCCCAGCTGCAGTCGTCTTGAATAACCTACCTTGCTACTTTTAACAAGTGTCCGGCGCCATCCTTTTATCTTTAACAGCTCATGTCGTCATGGTTGGGATTTACAAAGACAGACACACACACCCTGGAGTAGCTGGACTCGGGTCCTTCTCGACCACATCTCCCCCATAGCTGGGAAGGTCCTCTGCTGGCTACTTCCATCTCTCAGAGCGGCCTGTCTCATGACCCAGGTCCCCACCCAGGGAAATGACCTGTCCCCTCACGGCTCTGCCCTCAGCTGGCTGACTCCATGAAGGCCAAGACGGGGTGTCCCTCTGCCCCCGCGGTGGGGTGGTGGGCCGGAGAAACGGTGCCCACCCCAGGACCAGGCACTGAGCTGTAGGGCTGAGCTGTAGGGCTGATTTAGGGCCAGGCATCCTGTGAGTTTCATTGTATGCAAATTACACCTCAATGAAAAGAGACTTAAAAATATTTGGGGGTGGGGAGGGGACAAAAGAAAGATTTCATTTTAAGAGGGATGTGTAGAGAGGCGCCTGGGTGGCTCAGTCGGTTAAGCAGCTGCCTTCGGCTCAAGTCATCATCCGAGGGTCCTGAGATCGAGTCCCGCACCGAGCTTCTTGCTCAATAGGGAGCCTGCTTCTCCCTCTGCCTCTGCCCCTCCCCACTGCTTGTGCGCGCTCTCTCTCTTAAAAAAAAGAGAGAGAGAGAGAGGGATGGGTAGAACAAAGGGTTAACTTCACAGCCAGCCTGAAGGAACGGGAAGGTAGAAAAAGCTCTTTCCAAAAAGAGCTGAAACTTCTCTTAATGAGAAAAAATGAGAAAATTCACATATGGGGGCCTGTGTTTTCACCAGTCCTGAACAGAGATTGTGGCCAAACTTGCAAATGCCTGTGAACTAAGCACATACAATCCCTCAGACTCTGCCAAAAGATAACGAGTCCCCCCAGAGGAGGGGAAGGGAGGGGCCAGGGCCAGTGCCATTCTCAGGAGAGGTGGCATGGTCTGCAGGGATCGAAGATGAATCATAAAGGCCTCCTGTCCCAGCCCCTGCCTGAGATCAGATGGGATCATTTCAAACCCCAGCCCCCAAGTCTGTGCGCAATGAAATTGCTAATGTCATCCGTGTACAGAGCAGCTGTGAATCAGCAAGCCGGTGAGAGGTCAGGAGTCAGGGGTCAGCGTGAGCTAAACGTTAATGACAGGTGGCGTGGAAGACCTGGGTTCAAGTCCTGACTCCCCCACGGACTGGCCAGGCTGCCAGTGAGAGAGAATGTTCCTCAGTTTTGTCATCTGTAGAATGGGGATGATCATGAAAGTCACCCCGAACTCATAGCGCTATAATGAGAATCATATAAAATTATATATACCTAGAGTGCATAAATCTTCGCCAGCACCTACTAAGTGCTCAATACACGCTAGCTATAATAATAGTTAATAATAATAATAGTAATAAACTGGCATTATCTGGGCTTTACCACATACCAACTGCAGGAGCTAAAGCTAATCCATTCACCTCTCTGAGCTTCCCACCAGGGAGGTAACAATGCCCATTCCCGAGAAGGAATAAAATAATGTGTGTTAAGTACTCAATTGTCCCTAGAAAAAGCACAAGAAATGGTAGCTCTCATTATGATGATTTCTCCAAGCTGGTCTTTGTATGCCAGCTTTCTCTCTGGCCAAAAAACACCCATGTTTAGCTTCTAGATTCCTTGGGGCAGGGACTAAATTGTTTGCCAAGGGCCCAGCCCCAGGCCTATGGTAATGCCCGGTTTAGCGGCTGCTCAGTGATCTGCTCCTAAAGGTCCCCAACTAAGCGGAATCCGCCAGAACCGTAACTGGTTCTGTTAAAAATAAATAAATAAAGGCCACCCGAGAAAAAACATTGCCTGGCTGAGTGACTAGCGGGGGAGGTCAGGGAAGGCTGGGCCACAGAGAAACACACCTGGGGGGGGTGTCCCCGATCACAACAGAGTCGGGGGGGTTCAGTGTGGAAAGGGATTCTGGAAAACCAGCACCCTGGAGAGGCACGCGGGAGGCTCTAGGTCTGAACTCTGACCTTCAGACAAACCCCGCTGTCCACTGGTCAGGAACATGGCTTCGGTTAAGTCTCATTAGCGCCTGGGTCCTGGCCGGCCGAGTGCCCGATGATCGTTTATCAGCCTCAGCTAGCTAGAGCCCCTGGCGGAGAAACAAACCCAGCAGTTGGCTTTGGAGACTCCCAGAAAGTTTTGCTATAAATGGGAAAAAAAATTTTTTTACAAAGTGATGCATCATTGGACGTTCTTTCCCCTCCTTTCCTGAATTTCTCTGCTTTTCCTTCAGTGACCCTCTGTGTTGTTTTCATGTTTTCACAAGACATTCAGGAAACAACCGCATGCCCGCTTCTAGAAGGTGCTTAGAGCAGGCCAACTCACGGAAAGGAGCAGGGTGGCCGCCAGAGGTGGGGGATCGGGAGGCTGTGTTCACGGGTTCTGAGTTTCCCTGCGGGCATCTGACAAAGTTCTGGAGGTGGACGGTGGCCGTGGCTGCCACTGAACTGTACAGCTAAAAATGGTTTGAGTGATGGGCACCTGGGTGGCTCCGTGGGATAAGCGTCTGACTCTCGATTTGGGCTCAGGTCATGATCTCAGGGTCATGGGATGGAGCCCCACCTTGGGCTCCATGCTCAGTGGGGTGTCTGCTTGGGATTCTCTCTTTCCCTCTGCCTTCTGCCTCTCCCCACGCTCACACTCTCTGTCTCTAAATAAATAAATTAATTTAATTAAATTAAAATGGTTTAAGTGGTATATTTTATGTTATGTATATTTCACCACAATTTAAAACTTTTAATGAAAAAAAAAAACCCATCAGCCGGCAAAGCGGAGTAATTGGTACCACGGTTCAAGCCCCCATCGTAAACAACCATAAAATTGGACAAAATACCCGAAGCCATGGTTTTCAGGCATTGAGCGACAGGCAGCACAAGCCTGTGGTCCCTGAGACCCCGGGGAGGGACGTGCACAGGGTGAGCCCTGCCCTTTGCCATCCCCCCGCACCTTCTCCCTGGGGACAGCTCCCCAAACACCAAAGGGCAGGAATAGTTTTGAGGCCGTGGACGCAAACTGTATATCAGAAGAACAGAGGTGCTGTGGACCCTGCTGGAAGCACGCACGCCACGACCCTACTCACCTCCTGGCTTTGGCAGATGCGTTTCAGATTCCTGACCCCAAACACCCCTCGTCCGACTACGCTCGGCACATCTTTATGGATCACGTGGCTGGAAGCCGGTCGAAGCCCAGAGGTCCTGGTCCTTTGGGGGCAGCAGAAATGGTTGGAAGTGGTGAGGCATCATGCCACAGAGGCACTCTCCCTGACCAAGCTTCTCAGCGCCTGTGCCTCAGTTTCCTGATCTGTAAATGGGGACAGCAAAAGTACCCACCTGTTAAACCTATAAGTTAAAATATGCAAAGCGTCAAAACCTGTATACGGCACATGCCGAGGGTCACAGAGCTCCCCTCCACGAGGGTCCACAGCGCCTCTGTTCTTCTGATGTACGGTTTGTGTCCAAACCTCAAAACTATTCCTGCCCTTTGCCTCAGTCATTCTACTAAGGGGAAATAGCCTGAGATTTTAAATAGTGAATAAAATATTCCTAAAGAGAAAAAGTTCCATGATTTGTTTAGTCCTTGCTTCAGAAACCGTTTTTAATACGTGCATGAAATGGTTTGGACTGGAGCCGTTCTCTGACGCAAGGTGTAGTAAGGATTCGTGGCCAGGTTGAAGGACGTCCACATTTCAGGTTGAGGTTCCTGTTTCAAGATGAACGCGAGGACAGAGAGATCTTCCAGGCTTCTCTGAGCAGAGCTGGTGGCTGGAAGAAGAGCCCTCAGCTGTCCACTCCTCCGGGGCACACCTTTCACAAGCTCAGCTCCCTCTTGCAGGGGTTTTGCCTGAAGCATCCTCCTTGGCCCCTGGCATGGCCAGGCTGGCAGCTGGGAAGCCCGGGCCACCCATGGAGGGTCATGCCAGGCAAAGCAGGTTTGAACTTGGTGCCTCTCCAAAGGCCCCTCCCTTTCACTCTCAAAGCCGCGGCCCACGCAACTCTCAGGGGCCAGGACCCAAAGTGTCCTGGGCTGAGCTGGGCAGGAGGAAGGCACAGCTCCAGGGAAACTGAATGGCTGCAGAGGATGTGGTAACCCCGGGAGCCGCCTTGTGGATGGTGGAGGGCTCTGCTGGGCACATTACACTGGAGAACTCTCCCCAGGAGGTTTCACGGGGTCCCCAGAAGCAGCTGTGACATCTGGGATCTGGGGTTGATCCAGCTCTGCTGCCTACCAGAGTGATTTCTGAGCATCTTGCTCACCTCTCTGCGCACCAATAAAATTGCAAGGGTAACAGTAACAAGACCTGCCCCTCGTATGAAGATTACATGACAGGTAATTCGTAAAGCATCTGGTATGGATTTGGAACTTTTGAACCCAGAGGTGGGAAAAGGATTCAATCTTACTCTGGAAGCAGTAGAGATTATTGACTCTGGAATCACCGGGAACTATGCTCGAATCCTGCATTACTAGCTGCTCAACCTTGGACTACTTACTTAACCTCTCTGGGCTTCAGTCTCCTCATCCGTAAACTGAGGTTGGTAACAACAGTGCCCGGTCAAAAGGGCTGTTGTGGGCGTTAAATGCACAAATACATGGAAAACACAAGGCCTGCTTCATCGCCACCACCACCATACACCAGAGAATGCTTTTGGAAAGATGTGACCTTGGAAAAGGCTTTGAAGGGTGAATAAGAGTTTGAAGGACTCAAAATAATCCTGAGCACAGGGCAGGCACCTAAGAAGTATTTGTGGTCGCAAAACAGAAAAGAGCAGGTTCTGCAGGACTTGGGGTGTTGGGGAAGGGGGGACAGCCCCACCTTCTAGAGACAGCCTGGTGTCCAGGAGAGAGATGAGCTTGTTTGTTGGGCAGCCTTTGGTTACAATCTATATGAGGTTCTCCAGAGAAACAGAACCAATAGGCTATATAAAGATATACAGAAAGATTTATTGTGCAGGGTTGGTTCACTTGATCATGGAGGCTGAGAAGCATGGTGATCTGCTGTCTGCAGGCTGGAAAAACCGGTATAATGTCCAAACCCAAAGGCCAAAAGCTAGGGGACCAACTGTGTAAGTCCCGGTCCAAAGGCCTGAGAACCAGGAGCACTGATCACCGAAGGTGGGAGAAGGCGGGTGTCCCAGCTCAAACAGGGAGAGAATTTGCCCCTCTTCTGCCTTTCATTAGATCCGTGCCCTTTAGGGTTTGGATGATGCCCAACCGCACTGGTGAGGGTCCCCTTCTTTACTCAGTTTACCTACTCAAATGTTAATCTTCCCCAGAACCGTGCTCACAGAAACAGCTAGAAATAATGTTTAACCAGCTATCTGGATATGCCTCAGGCCAGTCAAGTTGACACATAAAATGGACCATCACGGAGTCCTACTGGCTGAGAGAACTTTCTCGGCCTCGGTTTCTTGATAGCAAAGCAGGGTATGAACAACACTCTCATCGCCTGGCAGGTGTCTGTAGAAAGCCCCTGGCATGCGGTGGGTGCTTTGTAAATGTCAGTCACCGTGTAGGGCCTTTGGGAACGTGGCAATGTCTTCCCTCGCTGCCGTTGCTGCTCGCCTCCTCCTGGCCACACCATCCTCCCCTGCCCGGAGACACAAGGCCTGCCACCGGAGTCCTTATCGCTTTGTCGGGCTGCCCTCCCATCACCCCCAACACCTGCACTGAGCTCCGATTTCGCTCCTTCTAGAGCTGGGGACCGCAAACCTTCTCTGGAAAGGCCCAGACGGTAAATATTTCAGGCTCAGTGAGCCAAGAGGCACACTTCTAGGTACCATGCGGCTACTTACCTAACAAGGGATAAAACGAATTTTCATAAATTCTTCCATTTGTTGTCAAACCCTACATTTATAATCAAGGAGAATTTTTTTGTACCACAGGTCTACCAGAGAGCAGAATGAAGTTCCTCCAGGGAGGGCATAACATTTTTGCTTAACTGAGGTTCAAATGTAAAAACCATTCTTTTTTTTATTTATTTGAGAAAGAGACAGAGAGAGAACGAGCAGGGGGGAGGGGCAGAGGGAGAGGGAGAAGCAGGCTCCCCACTGAGAAGAGAGCCCGATGCAGAACTCCAGGATCCAGGACTCCAGGATCATGACCTGAGCCAAAGGCAGACACGTAACCGACTGAGCCACCCAGGCGCCCTTATATATATATTTTTTAAAGATTTTATTTATTTGTTTGACAGAGAGAGACACAGCAAGAGAGGGAACACAAGCAGGGGGAGTGGGAGAGGGAGAAGCAGGCTTCCCGCCGAGCAGGGAGCCCAATGCGGGGCTCGATCCCAGGACTCTGGGATCATGACCTGAACTGAAGGCAGACGCTTAACGACTAAGCCACCCAGGCGCCCCCGCAGGCGCCCTTATAAAAATCGTTATTAACTCACGGGCTGGATCTGGCCTCTCGGTGCCTCTTTCTTTTTCGGAAAGTCTTGGACCATTCATTGATCACACACTCCTTCTGTCGTTGGTTGTGATTTGCTAGATCTTGTTGCAAAACGAGAATTGCCGGGACCCTCTGCCTAAGCTCTGCTGCCCATTTGTGTGCTAACCTACAGAGCATTTACTGAGCAACTACTAGGTTCTGGAAGCTGTGCAGAGAGCTGGGGAGGCAGCAGTAAGCAAGCCAAACCTAACGCATCCCTCTAAGCTCTCAGCCCTGGTGGAGGGAGACAGAAAAGTGAACAGGCAAGTCACGACCTTTCTGAGCCTCAGGCTCCCCCTGCTATACTAGGGGCATAATTGTCTGTGACCCATGGCCTCACCAGGTGGTTGGGAGGCCCAAGACAGAAGACAAACATGCTTTGCTCACTTAAAGCCCCAGACTGATGAGAGAAGGAACCTTCCGCATGCTACTATTTTTAGCTGCTTTTTCTTGTTTAAAACAAAAGATTTTGACAAGCGACCTTCGGGTCTCATTGCAGTGGGTAGGGATGGCAGGGGGTGGAGAGAGACATCAGTTCATCAAGGAGTCTGGGCGGTTACTGAGGGGCGATTAATCCTGGTGCAGAGACGTGCTGGGGGTGGAGGATCAGGGGGTGCGTTCCTCACGCCCCGTAGCCTCTGCAGCTTCTCCTGCGACATCTGGGGGAATTCTGTCCCAGCATCAGAGCCCCGGGTGGGGAGAGGCAAGTATTTAAACTTACATTGTGAAGCCACCCCTCCAAGTCCTCAAGGCAGGTCTGCCCTTGTGCATTCTTCCCCCTTGATGTTCACCCCCTCATCCCCATCCATTGCCAACTCATAACTGCTCCTCACAAGGGGGCTGCCTGCCTCCCTGCAGGCCCATGCCCCCTGGCCAGGGATGCCATTTGTCCCACTAATGAGCCTCCAGGCAGAGGACCTCTTTCTGTGGTAAGAGGCCCCATCTGGGGAGGAGAGCCCAGATGGTGAAAGAGGGCCCTGGGGGGGCGGTGCTGGCCCCTGAGGCCGGAACCCGGGAGTCCCTTCTCTGGGGGGCTCTCAAGCTGGCTGCTGAGCTCCATGCATCCCCCCCCCCCCAGGGCTTAGAACTAATAAGATATTAGAGCCAGGAGAACATCTACATCTTCTCGTTCCACAGTTTTCAAACTATTTTAGCAGCGACATTTTTTTCTTCAAACAAAATCCTGCAGGGAACATGGATACATGAAGCCTTGTGGTGACCAAGTGGCCTGGTTACAAGTCCGTGTTTGAAAGAGGAAGGATGGCCTTTTGAACCAACGGCGCTGGAGTGATTGGCTATCCACAGGCCAAAGCATGAACTTGACTTAAACCTCCTATCTCACATAAAAATTAACTCCAAGTGGATCACAGACTTAAAAGTAAAACATAAAGCTATCAAACATTTAGAAGAAAATGGAGAAGAATGTCTTTGGACCCTAGGGCTAGGGTTGTTTTCTTTCCTCCCCCCCCTTCCCCTCCTCCTCCTCCTTCTTCTTCCCCTCCTGCTCCTCTTCCTCCTTCCTATTCTTACTCTTCCTCTTCTTCTTCCCCTCATCCCCCTTCTCTCCCCTCCTCCTCTTCTCCTTCTCCTCCCCAACCCCTCTTCCTCCTCCTCCTTCTTTTTCTTCATCTTCTTCCTCTTCTTCCCAGATCACTGGTTGATTACAAAAGGATATAACTCAGGGGGAAAAAAAAAAAGGATATAACTCAGAAACAGCCAGATGGAAGAGATGCACAAAGGAAGGGATGTGGGAAGGACGCGGGGCTTCCCCGGCCTCTCTCAGACCTCCCGTTCTCCGCATATCTCCACTTTTTCACCCACCTGGAAGCTCCAGGCTAGGGACATGATGCCAAAGCACGATCCACAAAAGAAGAAAATCAATAAACTGGACTTCATCAAAATTGGGAAATTTTGCTCTATGAAAAAATCCTGTTAGGAGGATGGAAAGATGAGCTACAAACTGGGAGAAAAGATTTTTAACCCACACACCTGACAAAGGACTCATATCTAAAATACATAAAGAACTCTCAAACATCAACAGTAAAAAAGAAAGAAAGGAAATGCAATTAGAAAATGGGCCAAAGACATGAGCCATTTCAGTGAAGAGGGCCTACAGATGCCAAACAGGTCCATGGAAAGATGTTCAACATCACCAGTCATAAGGGAAATGCAAATCAAGACCCCAGTGAGACATCACGACGTACCTGTTAGGACAGTTAATATGAAAAGGACAGTGGCCATTCCAGATGCTGGCGAGCATGTGGAGAAACTGGATGTCTCGTACACGGTTGGCAGAAACATAAAATGCTACAGCCACTCTCAAAAATAGTTTGGCAGTTTCTTTAACAAAACTAAACATATACTTACCCTTTGACCCAGCGATTACACACTTGGGCATTTATCCCAGAGAAACAAAAACTTACATCCACACAAAAACCGATCTACGAATATTCATAGCAACTTTACTTGTAATAGCCCAAACCTGGAAACAACCAAAATGTCCTCTAATTGGACGAAGGGTTAAGGGAGCTGTGATAGGTCATATGATAGGTCACGCCACGGAACACAATGCAAGAAGAAGAAGGAACAAACCACTGATAACCACAACAGTGTGCACAGATCACAAGGGATTGGGCTGAGTGAAAAAGTCAGCCTTAGAAGTGTACGATTCCATTTACAAAACGATTCTTGAAATGACAGAATTATAGAGATGGAGAACAGACTGGTGGTTGCCAAGAGTTAGGGATGGCAGGTGGGGGGTGGGGTGGGGGGTGACTATGAAGGACAGCCCCGGGGAGATCTTTACGCTGAGGGAGCAGCTGGGGGTCTTCATTGTGGTCACACGGCTCTGCACAAGTGACATAAAATGGCAGAGGATGATACGATACATCGTACCCATGTCAATTTCCCGATTTTGATATCGTACCATAGTTGTGTACATGTAACTATTGTGGGAAACCGGGTGAAAGTAGGGTACGTGGAAGAAGGGCTCTGTACTATGTATGCACTCACCTAGGAATCTATAATGATTTCAAAATTAAAGGATAAATAAATAAATAAATGTCCAGGCTCAGAAGTTATTCAGAATGGGGTTCAAATTCCAGCTCCACAGTTAGCTTGCTGTGTGGCCTTAGGCAAATTGCATCACCTCTCTGTGCTTCCTGTCCCCTTCTGTAACATGCACCCCCCCCTCAGGAGTTTGTAAGGGTTAATTGAGATAATGCACACATGCATAGAAAGTACCTTGGTAGGTGATTAAGGGCCCAACAGAGGTGTGTTATTATTATTTTAAAAATCTGATTGAAGTGGGTTGGGGGAGCTTAGGCACGGGCAGCTCCAAGGAAGCCTCATAGGAAGACGACTAATGAGGTTCCGCTCCTCTCTCTACGTTTGCTGCAGCTGAGGCTCTGGAAGCTGGAGGGACTGGGAGACTCAGACCCTGTGCTCCTGGCTCCTCACCCTGGGGCTTTCCCACTCTGCTCTTCTGCTGCCCCCTCCCCGCCCACTCGGTCATGGGCATTCACTCATGTGGGTCTATCCTGAGCACTCCTCGCATGAGGTCCACAGGATCCCCATGATAGGTGGACAGGCATCTTAGCTAATGAAAGTTCCTCTTTCTCGAGGGCTCCTTCTGGGCCAGGCTGTGGGTTCATGTCCTTGACTGCTCCTAAGTCCCACCAAGTAAGCACCATATCGCCCTGATTTTACTCGAGGTAACTAAAGGCCAGAGGAACGCAGGAAGTGGCCCAAGGTCCCGGCCTGAATACAATAGCAGTTGTGGTCTGACCGGAGGGTCTGTGGATCCAGAAGCTGCCCTCCTAAGATCTAGGATATTAGCAACCCTACTAACTACATGCTGGGCACTCTTCTAAGACCAGCCCACTTGGGCCACAGAATGAGGCTCTATGGTAGATTGTATTCTTAAAATTCCCACTTTCAGAGGAGGGAAATGAAGCCCAGAGAGGCTCTTTAACTCGTCCAAGATGACATGGCAAGCAACAGAGCTGGGATGCAAACCTGGGCAGGCCAGTTCCAGAGTCTGTGCTCCCCACCTCCCTCCCT
Source organism: Halichoerus grypus (assembly GCF_964656455.1). Taxonomy (NCBI): domain Eukaryota; kingdom Metazoa; phylum Chordata; class Mammalia; order Carnivora; family Phocidae; genus Halichoerus; species Halichoerus grypus. The sequence continues at coordinate 175,158,814 of NC_135716.1, forward strand.
CGCTGTCTCTCACTGGGGTCCACTCTTTTCTGCCTCCCCAGAAGGGCCCTGCCTGCATTCCTGGGGTCACCCGTGCTCACTGCTCTCCCATGAGTCATCCGGAATCCCCCTCCCTGTCTGACTGGGTGCCCAGATATCCCTAGCACCCTGTTTTGGACGCAGAGCCTTAGGTAATGGTGTGGGAGGAGAATGCTTCTGGGTCCAGCCAAATTCCTTCCTTCCCTCCAAGGCAGGGAAGGGAAACTAGCCCAAGACCCAGGCAATTTAATGAGGTTTGGTAATAAACACACTCTTTTGAAAAAACGTGTGCATAATAATAGTTATTCAAACCATCCAGAAGATAAAAAATAATGAGCGGTTTAGTTGTCCAGGAGGCTCCTGGCCACGTGGTAGGGGAGGGCCCTGCTTCTTTCGGCTCAGACTGGGAGACAGCTCACCTTCTCTGGCTTTCCGTTTTCTCATCCCTCAAAGGAGGGGACTGGATTCCAGCTAGAAAATGGTACTTTCCAGAGCAACCTAATAGACATAGAAATGACTATATTTCACACATGCACGCTAGACACGACACGCCAAGATCAGGTTTCCACCTGCAAGTCTCATCCTCCTCGGGTGCCAGCTTCCTGCTTCCTAAGCCCCATAATCAGGCCAGTGTTTGATGATGGGTTGCACGCCTGGTCACACATGCAAAGCCAAGAAGTCTTCCATGGATCAGGTCCAGACCTGAGTGATTCGGTGTGTACGTTTAAATAGGTTTGCTTTCTCCACCACTACCCGATCTTTCCAGATTGTCAGAGTCCGTGGTTCATCACAGACTGAAGAACACCAGAGGTGGGAGAGGAGTGGGAGAGCAGAGAATCCTGATCTCTCAAGACAAAGGTGTTTGTGAACCACTTGCCTCAAGATCTACGTAGCACCTGCTTGAGTATCTTGCTTGAAATCAACACCTATTTTAAAGTGAAATGAATATTTTTTAAAAGCAAACTCCATAGCATTCATTATTGAAAGCATGGATTTGATTGCTCATTATACACACATACACGTATTTCTAACTTGCACCGAAATAAATTTGTAGCAATTGGAATTTAAAGAAAAAAAATGTTCATCTGTGCACCAGCCAAAACCACCTCCAGGTGCATCACCTCAGTGCCTGCCCACAAGGCACGTCTATAGTGTGCATCCCCAGAGCACATCCATAGTGTGTATCCCCAGAGCACATCCATGAAGCATGCCAATGGTGCATGTCCGCAGTGCACATCCGTGGTACCCATCTATGGCGTGCATCCACAGAGCACATCCATGAGGCATGCCGATGGCGTGTGTCTACACTGCACACCTACAAGGCCTGTCTGTGTTGTGCATCCACAGAGCACGTTCAAGGACATGTCCAAGGGGCACATCCATGGAGCACAGACCCATCCCCTTCACACTGCAGTGAGGATGCCTGGGGTCAGGCTTCCAACCTAAGCCTAATGTCGTTGAGGCATATTCTAAGAAGGGGCCCAGGTCTCAGGGTGGAGGAGCAGTGATGTGTGGCAAAAAGAGTGTGGGTTTCCAAACCACAGAGTCCCAATCATCACCTTGGAACTTACCAGTTGAGCAACCTTGACCCTCAGAACCTCTCCAAGCCACTGTTTCTCCCTGTTCGTTACGAAATTAACTGCCGTCCCCCACAGAACACCGCTCACCGGGCTGGCACCTTCCTAGCACTTGGGTCTATAGTCATTCTCTTCCTCCTTCTCCGCTTTGCCCCAGGGAACAGAATGCATTCTCGCCTCGGGGTCTTTGCATACGCTGTTCCTACTGCCTGATCTGCTGAACGAAGAGAGGAAGCTGAGACTTGCAGACGCCAGGCCTCCGTGTTGTTTGGGTCCAGGGGCCTAATCTAAGGCCATGATGATAAGGTGGCTGACAGGCCTGGCCTTGAGAGGGTTCTGCACACAGCAGGGGCTCAGCCCATACCGCGGACTTGCCAGCCCACACGGTCCACACCCCAAATAGCACGGACCCGGAGTAGACGCGGGGCCCCGGCACTATCGGGCTCCAGGCCCGGCACCACGTTGCCCACAGCAGAGATTGTATTTTCAGACGGCCCCTCTTCTTGAGCCTCAAAGCCTGAAGAACCACATGAACTATCGCTGCCATCCACCTGCCGTTCCCAGCTGCGGAACTGAACCGAGACTCCAATGGGGATAGCGAGATAAGGCATAAAAAAGAAGGGGCCCTAGGAAGAGGGGGGATTTAAGAAAATGAAGGCGCGCACAGGGTGGGGGGCAGAGCAAAGAAAGGGCTAGGGGGTGATGGTGGAGTGAGTACAGGAATGGCTTGGGTGGAGCCCCTGAAGTCAGCAACAATTCATTTTCGTCTCTGAAAATAGGCAAAAGTTCTGTAAATGCTATATCGTTATTCCTTACGTGATTATATCTTATCGTCACACTGTTAAGTCTCATTGGAGCGCTAGTGAGCAATAAGACATCACGTCACTGTCCAGGCACTAACAGGTACTGAGTTAAGGTGTGCTAATTATTGCACAACAGGGAAACTGAGGCACGAACAGGTGCACTCGGCCAGGCTCCGTGGACACAGTGGAGGGGATGTCTTCCTTGCCGAGTCTCCCCAGAGAGGGTCGAGGAGGAGACGCAGAGGTGCGGCATTGACCTAAAGCCAAACACCCTGCACCCCCGCCCCGTTTCCAAGATGCTCTCTCTCTCTCTCTCTCTCTCTCTCTCTCTCTCTCTCGGGAACAGCGCTTCACAGCTGAAGGAACATTTCAATGTACCAGCCATGGGATCAGGCAGGCAGGAAGCGCTAGCACCTGAGAGTGGAGGACCCCACACCCTAGAGAGGGCAGTCGGAGTGGGGGGCTGAAGTGAACCCCACTGCACCCTTTCTGTGCGCCAGGGAGTGTGCTGCCTACTGAGCCACAGCCCTGCGTGGGACCCCGTCTCCTTCTGCCAGGGGGCCGTGTCCCCCTCTGTTGTACATTGGTGGGATCTGGGGTTCACAGAGGTTGCCCCGCCTGAGGCCCCTTGCTGGGTCTGTCCCACACACAAGAGGGAATGGGGTGGAAGTCAGCTGCTTAGGGTAAATCTTGGCTTCACCATGTCCCCATGTGAGACCTTGCCCAATTCACAGAACCTCTTTTTGCCTGAGTTTCTCTATCTGTAAAATGGGACTGTTGCCGGATGAATGGTGTCTCCCCTCCTCTCCCCATCAAATGCTGCAATCCTAACCCCAAGTACCTCAGAACGGATCTTTCGGGTCTTTCAGGAAGGAAGGAAGTTAGAATGGGATCACTAGGTTAGGCCGTAATCCAACGTGACTGGTGTCCTTGTGAGAGGAGATCAGGATGCTGACTTGTACAGAGGGAAGCCCAGGTGACACCAAAGTGAGCGGACAGCCATCCACAAGCCAAGCAAAGATATGACATAGCTAACCTAATGAAGAAACCAACCCTGCTGACACCTTGATGTTGGACTTCCAGCCTCTGGAATTGGAAGAAAATAAACGTCTGCTGTTTAGCAACCCCCCGAGCAGACTAAGGCAGGGACCGACAACAGTCTCCACGTTGTATGGATGTTCTAAAGATTAAATAGGTGTTTCTGCATGAAAAAGTGTTCAATATCGCTCGGCATCAGGGAAATCCAAATCAAAACCTCAATGAGATACCACCTCACACCAGTCAGAATGGCTAAAATTAACAAGTCAGGAAATGACAGATGTTGGCGGGGATGCGGAGAAAGGGGAACCCTCCTACACTGTTGGTGGGAATGCAAGCTGGTGCAGCCACTCTGGAAAACAGTATGGAGGTTCCTCAAAAAGTTGAAAATAGAGCTACCATATGATCCGGCAATTGCACTCCTGGGTATTTACCCCAAAGATACAAAAGTAGGGACCCGAAAGGGTACGTGCACCCCAATGTTTATAGCAGCAATGTCCACAATAGCCAAACTGTGGAAAGAGCCAAGATGTCCATCAACAGATGAATGGATAAAGAAGATGTGGTATATATATACAATGGAATATTATGCAGCCATCAAAAGGAATGAGATCTTGCCATTTGCAACGACGTGGATGGAACTGGAGGGTATTATGCTGAGCGAAATAAGTCAAACAGAGAAAGACATGTATCATATGACCTCACTGATATGAGGAATTCTTAATCTCAGGAAACAAACTGAGGGTTGCTGGAGTGGGGGGTGGGGTGGGAGGGATGGGGTGACTGGGTGATGGACACTGGGGAGGGTATGTGTTCTGGTAAGCGCTGTGAATTGTGCAAGACTGTTGAATCTCAGATCTGTACCTCTGAAACAAATAATGCAATATATGTTAAGAAAGAAAAAAAGAAGAAGAAGAATGTAGCAGGAGGGGAAGAATGAAGGGGGGGAAATCGGAGGGGGAGAAGAACCATGAGAGACGATGGACTCTGAAAAACAAACTGAGGGTTCTAGAGGGGAGGGGGGTGGGAGGATGGGTTAGCCTGGTGATGGGTATTGAGGAGGGCACGTTCTGCATGGAGCACTGGGTGTTATGCACAAACAATGAATCATGGAACACTACATCTAAAACTAATGATGTAATGCATGGGGATTAACATAACAATAAAAAAATTAAAAAAAAAATAAATAGGTGTTTCTGTGAGAGCATATGGCCCAGTGGCTGGCACATAGTACTTGCTGTGTGCTCAATAAGTGCCAAAGCGTCTTGGTTCAGTTTAAGAGCTCCTTTGCTTCATGTGGCTGACTCTGTTCCTTCAGTGAAGGTGAATATCAGGGAGTCCAGGGATTTGGTGCTATGGGGGCTCACGCTGGTTTGGTTTGTTCACGTTCCCAAGAGTGGTTACAGTTTTGCACAACATGAAGTGGCGTGAAATGCAGTGGTCCCCAGCCACCAGCACCACCTGACAGGCAAGACAGACTCCTCTCCTTGCCTTCTCACTAGCCACCCGGGCAAATGACCCATTCTGTCCCTGAGCCCAAAGCTGGGGTTTTTCTCGTCCATTCAGACTCTTTCTTGACCTCACCAGAAAGCTCCCTGGCTTCTTGGCTTCATTACACAGTTGATGCTGGACGAATATCTCCAAGACCTGCGACTCATTCGTCCCTCTAGCTTTTTCTCTGCCTTGAAACCATACATCCAGACTGCCCACTGCTGGGGGGAATGGTATCTCTGCAGAATGTGGCTTTCATTGGCAAGCATGGATGAGGGATACTCTTCAAAAAATGACTGGAGAGCTATTGATTAGAGACCGATTCTATAAAGTGTGGTTCTATCACAGTTCTAAACAACATGGAGGCAAGCACCCGCCTCGGGATGCAGGGACTGGTGATTACAAACTCATGTGCAGACATTCACGAAACCGATTTCGATCCTCTTTGTCCTGGGTCTGAAAAGCCAAACTCCCAAGGCATTTCACATTTCTCCTGGATTCCTATATTAAAGTAGGAACACTGGGACCAGTGGGGGGAAATTCGTGAAGGGGGTAGTCCCTGGTGTTCATCTTGGTCCTTGGTCTTCATCAGCCAGCATGTGAGGCTTTGTGTCCAGCATCCTGTGTCTTCTATCCCTAGAACGAGGCTGGGAATAACTCCCACGGGGCACAGACAGTGAGGCTTCCCTTGAGAAAAGGGGTATGAGTTTTCATACTTTAAGACACATAAGGGGTGCCTGGGTGGCTCAGTTGGTTAAGCATCTGCCTTCGGCTCAGGTCATGATCCCAGGGTCCTGGGATTGAGTCTCATGTCGGCCTTCCTGCTCAGGGGAGAGAGTCTGCTTCTCCCTCTCCTTCTGCTTCTCCCCACCCCCCTGCTCGTTCTCTCTCTCTCTCTCTCTCTCTCTCTCTCTCTCTCTCTCGTAAATAAATAAATAAATAAATAATCTGTATAAAAATAAGACACATAAAAATCACCTGTGGGATCTTGATAAAAATGCAGATTCAGACTCAATAGATCTGGGGCCCAGCCTGAGATTCTGTGTTTTTTTTTTTTGTTTTTTTTTTGTTTTTTTTTTTTTTAATTTTTTTATTGTTATGTTAATCCCCATACATTACATCATTAGTTTTAGATTTAGTGTTCCATGATTCATTGTTTGTGCATAACACCCAGTGCTCCATGCAGAACGTGCCCTCCTCAATACCCATCACCAGGCTAACCCATCCTCCCAACCCCCTCCCCTCTAGAACCCTCAGTTTGTTTTTCAGAGTCCATCATCTCTCATGGTTCTTGAGATTCTGTGTTTTTAACAAACACCCAAATGATGCAGCTGCTGCTGGTCCCGGGACAACACCAACGTGGTGAACGAGCTTACCTGACAGCCACTGTGTGGCCTTAGCTAGTCTCAGGGCCTCTCTGGGCTTCAATTCTTTTTTTTTTTTTTTTTTAAGATTTTATTTATTTATTTGAGAGAGAGAGAGCACATGAGAGGGGGGAGGGTCAGAGGGAGAAGCAGACTCCCTGCTGAGCGGGGAGCCTGATGCGGGACTCGATCCCAGGACTGCAGGATCATGACCTGAGCCGAAAGCAGTCACTTAACCAACTGAGCCACCCAGGCGCCCTGGGCTTCAATTCTTCATCTGTGTATTACATAGGTCAACAAACGTAAATTGACGGCGTAGTCCTTGTCAGGCTGCCCTGGTGCTTGCTGGAAAAACAAAGGTGAATAAACCACAAGCCAGAGAGGGCCCTAGAGCCTGGGTGGCTTAAAAGTCCAATGATAATATTTAAAGATCCTTTGGATTCTAAAACTTCATGGCTCACTGGCAGAAATAGAGTTAGAAGAATTTCCTCTCCCAGAAAACACCTTTCCAGACACTATGGCAAGGATCCCTTCCCCAGCAATTACTGTTCTCAGAATCAGGGAATATTCTTCCAGAAGTAACCCCAAAAGAAATCTAGTACAAACTCTATCTTGCCATTTAACAGGTGGGAAAACTCAAGAACAGAGGCAGAAAGTGTTGGGTCCAGAGCAAATTACCCGTTTTCTAGTTATGCTTTCAAAGGCAGTGCTGTCCAATAGAAATAAAATGTGAACCGCAAAATTTTAAGGAAGTAATTTAAAATTTTGTGGTAGCCACATTGGAAAGAGTAGAAAGAAACAGGTGATGTTAATTTTAATATTCCATTGACCTAATGCCAAAAATATGATCATTTCAACATGTGATCAGGATGATAAAATTATTAAGGAGATATTTCAAATTCTTTTTTATGGTACTAAGATTTTGAAATTCGGAGTCGGTATGCCTCTAGCATACCGTAATTTGCATGAAGCCACATTTCCAGTGCTCAGTATAGTCCATGGCTACCATGTTGGACGGTGAAGGTGGAGATCCAAGTTAGAGCATCCTACCCTAACCCCACTGTACAAACACAGACCATCGGGACCAATTTTCCATTGGTCATTAGCATTCTTCTCATGATCCGTGATCTTTTTTTTTAAAGATTTTATTTATTTGTTTGACAGAGAGACAGTGAGAGCAGGAACACAAGCAGGGGGAGTGGGAGAGGGAGAAGCAGGCTTCCCGCTGAGCAGGGAGCCCGATGCGGGGCTCGATCCCAGGACCCTGGGATCATGACCTGAGCCGAAGGCAGACGCTTAACGACTGAGCCACCCAGGCGCCCAAGTGATCTTTTTTTTTTTTTATAGACCCTGGAGTTGCAGCTTTCTGTGGCCAAGGTGAACAGCATTCCGCTTCTGGGACGGACCTTCAATGCCACCTAATCTCACTTGACATATGACTTCACCGAACACCAGAAGAGGCCAAACAGCCCATCGTGGGGCTCGGTGATGGCAGGCTGGCGGCTGGAACCCACATTTCCACAGTTCCTCGTGTGAAGTGCTTGTAACACAGGGCTAGCCGCCTAGAAGTGCCCGAGAAATCTCAGCCACCTTCTTCGTTTCTCCTCTTCCAGTTTTGCACCGAACCGGTCTGTCCCCAGAGACGCGCCGCTCGATGAAAGTGAGATACAACTCAGAGCGAGTTTCGGAGGAGGAAGTGTCATTTCCAGTCTGCCTGGTGGGTGCGCCTCCCGAGGTAACGTTCATTACATAAGCGGCAGTGGGACACACCTACCTGATCAGTGTCTCCAGCACACGCCTTTCAGCCAGGAAAGCCACACCGCCTCTCCCTAGGAGGATAGTGGTGTGGAACCCAGGCATGTACATGCAAAAATTACTTCTGCCATCTGACGAGTAGGGCCAGTTCTTGGGTGTTATCCCCAAAGTACTTTTCTCCTGCAGCACCACCTCAAGAAAAACCAGTTTCAGGAGCGCCACACCTAGGATCACATGATGCAATCTGATATTAGCGTCTCATTGCATCAGTGTTCCTGACGCATGTGTTTTCTGCACTGGCAAAAAGACTTATAATGGGGAAGGAGAAAAAAAAAAAAGGAAAAAGACTCACGGGCTGAAATCTAAAAGTACTATCAGTACTTCTCCTAATTGGCCACACAGGGTGTTTGGAGGATAAACACCCAACCAACCACGGAGACCTGGCAGGCATCAGCATGCCGTTTCCTGAAGGGGACTTGATGGCATATTTAGGCAAAATTCTTTTCTGGTTGGTTCTACTTAGGTTTTATATGAAAGCATCAAGGTTTAATCTCCTAAATCTTTTTTAATGCAGGTCTGTTAAGAAGAGGCTTTCAAAGGGTTTTTCTATTTTCTGTCTTGACGTATCTGAAAATCTCTGGAAAGTACCAGTTGATTTCTCATTTCTAAAGTTCTCTTACATAAGCGCTCTTGGCTCCCTGGACACACAGACTTGGGACTGATCAAATACCTTAGATTTGGGACCCCTGGTGTCTCTGTCTTCCTTTAGATATTTGTTGCCTCCTGAATCGTGCTTCTTGCTATAACGATTAAGGAATGAATTAATTGCAAAAAGCCTGGAACCCTACCCATCTTCCGGAAGCTGTCTAAAGAAGGAACTTCTGTGTGGCAGTCTAAGACAAAAGGGAGCAGGTAAAAATCTTTGGTAGGAAGCCATGTGCTATTCAGATCATAACGTTGGAGGGGAAACCAGTAAGTCATCCACCTCCCAGGATGAGTAAACAGATTTTCTAAGAAAAATCAATCCTTAATGTGGTTCACTAGGCACTACATGATCTAGCTCTTGCCTACTTACCCAGTTCTGGGCACATTGCTCTTCTCGCCCGGCCCCATGGGACACTTATCCTCAACATGGCATGTCTCTCAAGGTCCTGGGACTTTTGTATGTACTGTTCCTCCACGTGCCCTGGAATAGTCTTCTTTATCGCTCTTCATCTGGTGGGTCTTACCCATCCTGAAAGTCACTCAGTTTAACTTTCTAACGGAGGCCTTCCCTGCACCCAGAACAGGATGAGTGCCATTGCTGTAAAGGTCCCACACAGGTATTACTCCGCAATGCTTCCGTAGGACGGGAGAAAACTTTCCTCCTCAACCCTCTTAAGGGTCGCTGGCTGAGTCTGAAAATCATGCTGACGAAGACAGTTTAACAGGAGAAAAGCATATGACTTTATTTTAATGTAAGTTTTATGTGACATGGGAGCCCTCATAAGGAAATGAAGACCAAAAGGAACAGACCCGTACATTTTTCTGTTATGTTTGATGGAGAGTGGAGGGTGCTGGAGGACTAGCGTAGGTCAGAGGTAGGTGTAGGACACTGGGGACATGTAGCAAGGGTCGTTTACTAGGATTCTTCTCGGTGTTCATTTGTCTTCGGAGAGAAGGCTGTTCCTTTCCTCCTGGGATGAGGCGGGCACCTCTCATCTGAGGGTTTTATGACCTGTTTTTGGGAAGAAGGGTTGGGAGGGAAGGGGCTTAGGTGGTGTTGGGGGAGGTTGGGAGATGTGGGGGGATATCAGTGACCTTAAACCGGCTTCCGCAAGTTTTCTGGAAACTCCTTCAGCTTACAATATTCAATTCATCAAGGTGCAATGTTTTGGAGTAGCGTGTCCTGAACCCCATCACTTATCACGCTTGTGATTACTTACTTGCTTAATGATCTATGTCTCCCGTTAGACAGTGTTTCACTAGGACAGGAATCTCGTTCTCTAGCTTTGGATACCCAGCACCTAGCACTGTGTGTCTCGCAGGTACTGGGGGCTCAGTAAATATTTATGAAAAATTTCCATCAAAACTAGCTTCTAGGGCGCCTGGGTGGCTCAGTTGGTTAAGCCACTGCCTTCGGCTCAGGTCATGATCCCGGAGTCGTGGAATCGAGTCCCGCATCGGGCTTCCTGCTCGGCGGGGAGTCCGCTTCTCCCTCTCACCCTACCCCCTCTTGTGTTCTCTCTGTCTCAAAAAAAACAAAAACAAAAACACAACTAGCTTCTCGTGCATCCTAGGCCAGCGTATTAATTAGTAGCCAGTTCACTAATCGAGCAAATCTTTATGTAACTCTACCACGTAACAGCACCTTGCTATATTCTGGGGACACAGAGGCAAATAAAACGCAGCTTCCCTTAGCACAAGAGAAAATTTTATGCAAACTGTATTCATCTTTCATTCCAATCACTCAATTAGGGCACGTCCCTTGTTGGCGGATGCGTGAGCAAAGTAACTATTTTCCGGCGAGTGTCCTCAGGTGACCTGTCTAGACCTGCCCAGGGAAAAACAATCTAACATTCTCCTAAACCCCAAAGAAATCCCTGGCGCGGGACGCAATGCGCAGAGGGCCCGGGGCGCGCGGCGCAGCCTGCAGAACGCGGAGGACCAGGGCGCGTGGAGTCTGGCCGCGTGGCGCCCGGCGCAGGCTCCGGTGGGCCGGCCGTCCCGCGGGCTCCGGCGCGGGCGCGGGCGGGGGCGGGGCCGGGCCGCCGCGGGGTCCGCCGGCCGGCAGGGGGCGCGCGCTCCCCGGACCCCCAGCCGCCCGCTCCGTCGCGCGCTCGCTTGCCGCCCGGCAGCACATGTGTTTCTGTTTTGTGTTGTAGCATTTGTTCTGGAAGCTCGTATTTACATTTTAAGTGTATCTGGTGAGTGGGCTGGAGCCCTGGTCTGGGCCGGGGGGGGAAAAAAAAAGCCCTCCGGTTCATCTTTTAGTTGCTCCTCTTCCGTTTTCTCTCCGGTTTCTTATCACTCCAACCAGGTAGGGACTGAAAATCAAAATCGACAATGTTCAGTTTGCGGGATCTGGGAAAGTTTTTTTTTTCCCCCCCCTCCTTTTTTTTTTTTCTGAAGGAGAAAAGGTAAAAAAAAAAAAACCCTAAGGAAGGGGGGTTGGGGGATTGAATGAATAAAAAGGGGAAGGAAGGCGGATCCACGTGGTTTAATCGGAGACAGACAGAGATCCCATTGTTCAAAATCAATAAAAAAAAAAAAAAAAAGGCAGACAGGGCGAAAGCGCAGGGACGCTGGGGGAAAGTAGCGGCGGAGCGGGGCACTTCGCAGCCGGGATCGGAGGGACCGGCTGGGCCGCACGTTCGGGGAGGGGCCGGGAGAGTTGGGCACCATTAAAGTTTTTATTTTTCGTGTCTGTGCGAGCAGGTGTTTGGGGCTGGGGGCCGGCTTCATTCGCCCCCCTCTCGCCGGGGGCAGCCCACCCCGAGGGATTAGGCTAATTAGAGCCAGAGGTCGGAACCCCCAGGCTGGCGCGGAATTGGGGGCTCGGGCGGGGGAGGGGGGCGACCGAGAGAATTGCATTTAATTGAGGGGGCTCGGGGAGGGGGGCGCGGAGACAAAAGCAGCAGGTGGGGCGGCCAGGGAGGGGGTAGCTCTTTCAAAGGGGGATCTTTGAAGTATCCCGGAGCCTTCTCTAATTAGAAGCTAGGGGATCGCAGGCTCCTTTTTCTTTCCCTTTACTTTCTTGGGGACCAGGCTGCGATGGTGATGCCATGTAGGCAAACCTAACTTGAGGATGGCCCGGGGGGGTCTCCATTTTTTTTCTTTCCCTAAGCGGATTGCAGTCGGAGACCTGGGCTCCCGTGCGGGATTCCCCGGAGGAGGCGCGCCGGGGCCCGGGAGGGGCGCAATTTCCTCCCGGCTCGCCCCCTCTCCGCCCACCCCGCGGCCGCCACTTTGGGGAGGGCAGGGGAGGAAGTGGAGGCCGGTGGCTCGGCTGCGCTCCCCTCCCCCCGCGCAGTTTATAACCCGTCCATTGTGCGCCGCTGCCCCGTGTCTCCTCCAGCGCGACCATGCCCAGGAAGAAGGCGGCGGCGGCGGCCTGGGAGGAGCCGAGCTCGGGCAACGGCACGGCCCGCGCCGGGCCCAGGAAGCGCGGCGGCCCGGCCGGCAGGAAGCGCGAGCGGCCCGAGCGCTGCAGCAGCAGCAGCGGCGGCGGCAGCAGCGGCGATGAGGACGGCCTGGAGCTCGACGGGGCCCCCGGCGGGGGCAAGCGCGCAGCGCGGCCGGCGGCGGCCAAGGCGGGCGGCGCGGCCGTGATCATCACCGAGCCCGAGCACACCAAGGAGCGCGTCGTGAGTGCGGGGCCGGGGGGAATCGGGGGGCCGGGGCCGCGGCGCGTCACTGCGCTTCCTGGCCGGGGGCGGCGGGGCCGGCGCAGGCTGCGGGCTGAATCATCGCCGCCGCCGCCGCCGCACAACAAAAGGGCGCGGGCCGGGGGCGGGCACGGGCCGCGGCCTAGCCGACCCCGTCGCCCCCGCCGCCCCCGCCCGCGCGGCCGTTGGCCGTTGGGGCGCGCGCCCCGGGCCCCCGCCGGGGGAGGGGCGGCCGGAGCCCGCGCCCGCCCGCCCGCCCGCGCGAGGGGGTCATGGCCCCGCCCCCGGCGCCGCGCGAGCCGACTCCCTCCGCCTCCCCTCCCCCTCCCGCCCCGGGAAGGGAGACTTTTGCAAGTTGTCTCGGGCCGGAGGAGAGGACGCGCGCGCGCCGGGTGCGGGCCGCGGCGCCCGGTGCCCTCGCCGCCCCCGGCTCCCGTCCCCCTCCCCAAGGCCGCTGTTCCGCCGGGGCGCCGCCGGGAGAGGGGGCCGCCGGGGCGCTGCGGGGAGCGGCGGTTTGCGCCGGGGCTTTGAGGTTCCCGCCGCCTCGGCTCCGGCGCTTCGGGGGGGCGGGGCCTGGCGGCCGCCGCGCATGCCTCATACAGCCCTGCGCTGTCTCGCGCCGCCTGGGAGGCGGGGGTGGCCGGCGCCGGGGCGGGGTGCGAGGGCGCATGCTCCGGAGAGCCCTCCCCCTGAGGTCGGGAAGCCCCCGGGGCTGAAAGGTGTTGGGGCTTTGTTCAGCGTTTGAGGTTGGGGGCGCGGGTGCTCGGTGCGGGCTCCGTGTACAACCCCCTTCCCTCCCCGCGGGAAGAAGCATCTCCCGTCCCCTGAGTGGGCTTCAATTCTCTCGTTAGAGTTGGGCCTGCAGATCTTAATTGAGGTCATAACCAACTCTGGTGCCTGCAAAACCCTGCACAGAGCCAGAGATCTTAGCCTGGGGTCTGCGATCCTCAAAACCCACGGGCTTCTTGTGGGACGTGTATTCAGTAGAGGATCAGAGCATTGGCCAGATTTCAGATAGCCCCAGAAGAGTAAGAACTTCCACTTAGGGTGTAGGCACTCTGGAGAGGCCCTTTTCTGTCCCCAAAGGGTGTGTGAGGCTTCGCAGTACCAGAGTGCTTCCCTCAGAGGTGCTCAGTGTTTAAATGGTTAACAAGAATGCGTTTCATCATCTGCTTTACAGATGAGGAAACTGAGGCACAGAGTTTAAGGGCCTTGTCCCAGCATCCCATGGCAGTAAATTTCCACATGGGCTCAGGTGTATACTGATGGCGTCCTTAACCCCTGTGCAAAGTGTTCATGTGAAAATGCTTCGTAACTGCCCTCCCGTTGAAAGGGTCAGCACGTCAGATGGTGGAGGAGAGCCCGTGTCACTGAACTGTCTTAACCTTGGGTCTGGGACCAGGCTGTGCCAGGAACTGGCCGGAATGGAGAAACTGGAGCACAGGAACGGTTTTCGTTTGACAGATGTAATTCTCTGTGCGGGACTCTAGCTGTTTGCCCTTCCCGTCCCGGTGTGTTAGGAGGGAAACGGAACAGAAGGGCCAGCAGGGCTCTGTCTCTGCTGTGTTCTGTGTGCCGGAGCGCCTGTCAGCTGCAGGGTTCCAATCAGCCTATCAGAGCAGCGTGTTTTCTTGTCCCGAAGTGAAGGAAGTGATCCTTACCCCAATGCTGAGGTTCACCCAAGCATGTAGTCCCAGAGAGAGTGTGCAAAGGGGCACACGCTGGCTTGTCTGATGGGAATGGCACTTTCTTAGTCTTACTGAGAGATTCCTTTGCTCCCCAGGAGTAGACAGACCCAGCAATGCCTTGCAGTTTGCATTTGCTTTGTATTTACGACCGCGAACCTTGTACGTTCTGGATACACGTACACAAATCTATACATACCTTCTCCCACCCCCTTAAAAAACAAGCAGTAGTGCGGTTTCCTTTGGACTAGTAAGCGCGTCCAGGAGACTGAGCATCCAAATGCCTCGTGGAAGATGCACACCCTAAGTTTCCAGTTCTTGTTAGCATCTTTTGAGTTTGGTCCAGAGTCAAGGCCAGGCCCGTGCTGCCCCGCTGCTTTCCCACGGGCGTGGGTCCCCCCGCCTGGCCCCAGGTTCCCGGCTTCCAAGGGAAGCATCAGCTCGCTCCCGCGAAGCAGGCCTGCCCCGGGCCGCCAGCAGTCCCTAGCTTGTTTCCAGAGAGGCTTTTTGCGGGAGAATTTTGCAAGCCTCACTGTGGAGGGCCGCCTGAAGGCGGTGTGTGTGTGAGAGCAGTTGCCGGGAGCGGTCTGGAACTCCAAGCCGAAGTCGGGGCTTGTGAACCCAGATACTCGTGTGGTTGAGGGGCAAGGTTGCCTTGAGTAAAGAAGTGTATTTTTGTAAAACAGTCTTAGGATTTCAGTCTCAGGAAATGCTCTCTCCCGGGCTTACGTGTAGTGTTGTCAGATGAGCATTTTACAGTGGTCTAGGGTGGATGACGTGTGAGCCCCCTGACCCTGGAGGTAACGCAGGCCGCCTCGGCAGAGTTCTGGAAAACGGGAGTGTCGCCGGCTGTGTGGGTCTTTGTGGTTTCCTCAGTGTCGGGGTGCTAAGGTCTTGTGGACCCCAAGACGAGTCTGTCCCATCTGCAAGGGCCAAACAAATATGACCAAAAAGCAAGCTTGAAGTCTGTTCTAGTTGATAGCCCGTTAGGGAATTTGCCGTTGCTGGCATTTCTCTGAGCAGCCTTCCCTCTGCCGGGGGTAGCGGTTTCTTAAAAGGATATATGTTAAAAGGTGGACTCTCAGCTTCATAAACATGCTTTTTGCTCTTGGGCAATAATTCAAAAATCGCTTTGAACCAGAAATCCCATTTTGCTGATTGAAGAAGCTCAGTGCATTTTTCTGCGCTGGCCATTCATCTCGGACCAGCTTACGTGACCGGGGTGTCGGGAGGCAGCAGGTGGAGTGAAATTCACTCATCCTCTTGGGGAGACTGTTGGACTGGCTTCCCTGCCACATAGCCTTTAGTCACAAAGAGCACTCTCTCGGCCCATCCGGGAAGGCTGGATTAGACCGCGAAGGGTCCGAGCCTCCGTCCCTCAGCCCCGCAGCCATCCCTGGGGTTCCTCCAGGTGGAGCCCGCAAACATCGGGGTCTTTCCCACCTGTCAGGCCAGCTCAGGTCTGTGACCAAGAGGGACATGGGCTGTGATTTAAAGGGTGTTAGGAGTTCTGTTCCTTATTTGAAATTTTTCTTTCCTAGAAGGTAGAGGGAAGAATTACATTAGGGAGAAATCAAGTGGGTGGCCTGTGGCCAACGGCTGTGCAGATCATAGCATGAAGCCTAGTCTGTTAGTTTCATCTGATGGGTGAGGACCTAAGGCCCAGGACAGGAGAACCTGAGAAAGAGAACAGTCTCTCTGGAGGACTCCGACCATGGTGACTAGAGTAGACTGCACTGACGAAGGCTTGCCACAAGCCTTGGATCAGAAAGGTGGGAGTTGTGGAGAAGCCCAGTACCCACAGGCCCTTGCTCCCTGGCGCAGAGGAAGCCCGCTCCTGCCCGGGGCCATCGCAGAAGCTCTTGCAGTCTGAGGGAGCGGCCGCGCTGGTGGATGACCCTCCATGTCGTGGTTTCGTGGTCACGTCGCCCCCGGGGGTCGTCTGCTGCCCTCTCCACGCAGACCTGAGGAGCCGTGGGGGGCCGGCGGGCATCTGGGCAGAGACGCAGGGCTGCTCCTTCCTTGGGGAACTTGACGGGACCCACTGGCTGCTGTTCATCCCCTGTGGTAGACCTGCAGAATGTTCCAGCCAGGCCTGCCCGCTAAGCAAAGAAGGGGAGATAACTGAGGGAAACTCGGCTCCCGTTCAAGTAACCCGAGCCCGTGGGTGCTGTGGGCTGGGACTGTCCTCCGATGGAGGTCGTTCTCTCAATAATTTACGTGTGATGAGGTCCTTCTCCATCCCCAGCTATTGGGCTCCCCTTCGTGTGCTGCCTGCAGGACGGGGCCTGTTGTGTGGGGTGCCCATGGCCTCAGGTCTGGGTCACACAGCGTCCCCCTGAAGATGTGTTCCTCTTAAAAACGCACGCACCGTGTCGCCAAGCATCCCGCCAGGGCAGGCACTGCCTAGAGCTTAGAATGACCGGGGCCAGGGGCGCTTTTTTTCATCGAGCCTTCCAAGAACAGTTCTGTAAACAGAAGGAAACCATTCTTTTCGGTGACCTGGGGTGGTGAGGTAAAGGATGACGGCAAAGAGGGAAGTCCCCCTTCCCCGGCCCCCGCAGGGACCTGGGTGCATGGTTCAGAAGCGAGTCTCTGGCTGACGGTCAACTTTTAAAAGTGTGTTTGGACATTTCGTTAATGCAGCACACTGCTGAGTATTCTAAAGAGTGCCACCCCAGATTGGACAGTGGCCTTTTTGAGTGGCGCGTCCCTCGACCACCCAATAGCGTGTGGTCCTAGTGCCATTCTGTGTGGGGAGGCTGAGCGTCTGGACTCCGGAGTCCTGGGGCAGGGAACACGGCCTCTCCCTCCGAGGGCCCGGCCCCGGAGCCGCCCCGTCCCCACTCACCGCTGCTTCCCTGGCTCACGGTCCGGCAGCCGGGATCTCCCGTGTCACACGGTGCTCTGATGCTGTTCCCCCCCCCCCTCCGCCCCCCCCCCGGAAAGGCGCCGCGCACAGCAGGCAGCAGAGGGCCAGTCCAAAGTCACTGGTGATGCAGGGCTCTGCTGGCCCCAAGGTCGGCCGCTTTAGGACTCCCTGCGCCTCCATGCCTGGCTTCTTGCAGTTACCTCTGAGGCAGTTTGCAGGGTGGAGGGAAATGCCACGTATGTAGCTGATTTTTTTAGTGTTTTGCACAAGGTATTTTCAAGAGAAATAGACGGATAAAAATGAGCCTGGGCCTCTCAAACGAGCTGCCGTGGGCAGGTTTGGGATTATGCACACTGATGAGGTGGTGACCACCTCGGGCCTCCGTTCACGGTACGAGCCACGGGGGGAGGCACGAATAAAGAATAATGATTTTTCTTTTGTTTCTGGCTGTCGTGGGACAGACTGCCAAAGCTGGAAGCTGCATTGCAAGCTAATCCTTTTTTTCCTCTCTTTCCCTCTCTCTCTAGAAACTTGAAGGGTCTAAGTGCAAAGGGCAGCTTTTGATTTTTGGGGCAACCAACTGGGACTTGATTGGTCGAAAAGAAGTGCCTAAACAGCAAGGTATGAGACCCGGTTTCTAAAACTACGAAGCTACTGTTTGTCGAGTGTTTCCTGTGTGCTAGGTGTCCCGTGTGGTTCCTGCGAGCAGCCACCAGGTAGGTACTCTCTGCGTTGACAGAAGTGTTCAGAGAGGCCAAGCGACTTGCCTGAGGCCACACAGCCCCTCTAGTGACAGGGCAGGACTCAAACCCTGGTCTTGTGCCAGTCTCTCATTTCACAGTTCTGTGTTGTTGTTGTTTTTAAGATTTTATTTATTTATTAGAGAGAGAGCAGGAGAGAGAGGGAGAGAGAACCCGAAGCGGACTCCATGCCGAGCGCAGAGCTGGACGCGGGGCTCAGTCCCACAACCGTGAGATCACGACCTGAGCCAAAACCAAGAGTCAAACGCTTAACCGACTGAGCCACCCAGGCACCCCTCACAGTTATGTATTTTAAAAACCCAGTTCCATTTAGGATTAAACGGGAGAAGTACAAATAGTCACAGATAGCATGGACACCTTTTTCCCATCCTCCTCCTCACATCAGTTACTTTCATGAACATGAAGAGGCTGGTCCCGTGGGATGTCAGAATGTCCAAGACGTTTGTCACATGTCACACGTCCAGCTTGTTAGACATTGCAGAAGAGTCCATGAGTTTGCACGCTGCCAAATTGTTGCAGGAACTGGTCAGACGGAGCGAGCAGCAGTGTGGCGTGGAGGGAGCAGAGAAGCCCCAAGAAGTAGCTTTTGGTTCCCAGTGGCTTTTAGAAAATCGGTATCTTTCCTCAGGAGGATACTGGCCCATCCAAGAGAAGTGGAGCTGGCCTGTCGCCACATTTTATGGCTTCTTGATTTCATTTGGAAGGATTCCCAAAGTACTTTCCAACATCGCCCAGCGAACAAATATTTGCACACGGACACTCCCTGTGCCTCAAGCTGGGCAGAGGAGATCATCGTATTCCGTGAATGCAGCAGGACTTCCAGCAGCGCCTGGGGTCCGGCTGAGCTGGAGGGGGCCCGAGCCCTTTGCCTCCTGTCGTGGAAAGGACCACCTGCCCCGGGGCTGGTGTCCAGGAAGCCCCTCCCGGGGTGTGATGGCCACCATCTCCCTGCCGGCCCCGTGCGGGCGCCAAATCATGTCTCCGAGCTGCTCTTCCAATGAGTGGCCGGCGCACAATCACACACGCTCAGGCTGGAGCAGGGAAGTAAATGCCAGAGGAGAGCAAGCGGCAGAGTATGGGCCGTCTCCTGTGGACGTAGGGTGGGGTGCCGGGCTCCCCACACCCCGGTGAGGCCCGGAAGGAAGGAAAACTGCCTCTGGTTTAAAATCCACTTTCACGCCCTGGTTGAAGGCATTCTGGGCGCATTTTAAGACTGCCTTTTTGTCTTCTCCCATTCCGGCCTTTGCTATCCTCATGGATCTCCCTGCAAGTGAAGTTTTATATAATTAACAAACAGTCTTCCTAAGTATTTTAAAGTATCCTTTGGCCCTCCGTGACCTTGCCGGGGAGACTATAGGAAAAGGGGGAGGACTTGTTGTCCCGCTGGTGCGAGCTGAAGGGGAGGAGGAGTTCTCCTCCCACCCTGGCCCTTCCCAGTCTCCTCGCACCCTGGGGGGGGGGGGCGGCGGGCAGCCCCCCGGGTGCCCACTGCCACGAAACCCCTGGAATCGGCGTGATGCCCACTTCGTTGATAGCATGACACGGTGGCTTGCGCTCCATCCCCTGACCGCCAGGCTGGCCGAGGAGCTGCCACTGCCGCCGGGCACCGAGTTTGACTCGGATCACTCGGACAGGGCTCCTCGGGGGCCGGGACAAATCCTCCCCCTCGGGCTCTCGGCGTCTCGGGCATTGATCCTCCTGGAGCTGCCCTAGGGAAGAGGCTTCGGCACACCAGGGCGTCCGGCCCCCTGTGAGACAGGTCCACTTCAGGCTGGGTCTGCTACGGTACCAGGTCCCTCCACGGTGTCCCCGGGCGCTGTGCGTTTTTCCCAGAGATGACACGGGTCAGTCCTGCCACCGTCCTTTTCGCCTTCGTGATAAACAGACATTGGCAGAATCCCTGAAGGCCGTTATGTTTGGTGTGCTCTTTCCAGGGAATTGTTGGGTCGTCTTCCACCTTCCAGGAGAGCAGAGTGTCTCAGGGTGGAGCAGCTCTCGGGGGTGTTGCTGTGTGTGGGGGGGTGCTGACTGCAGCGGCCCCATAACTGAATGAGGGCGCGCCTGGCGCCCTCTGCTGGTGGGGCGCGGCAGGGCAGGACTGGCCTCGAAGAGTTCACCGATGCTTTTCCACTGGAGCCCGGTAACTGAGCAGCCTCATAACCAGCTCCGACATCCAGATTAACGTGACACGGTTGACGTGGCAGCTGCTAGCATTTCATAATGGTCCCCACGGGCCGAGAAATGTGGCTCGTGTCTCTGTCCTCGAGAGCCCCAAATTGAAAGTATTAAGCAAAACGTTGGCCATGCCCAGTCTACAAATGGGGAGGAGAGGGAGTTTTGAAGGAAGCAGCTGTGTTCTTCCCACCCACACGCCTTCCAGTGTTCCTGGGTGCTCCCTGGGTGCCAGGCATTGGCGAGGCCCTCGGGTTGCTAGGGCCTGGAAGGCACATGAGTTCAGTAGGCTTGAGTGCTGTGATTGGCCTCCCGGTGTGTGGGAGCCATGAGCTAAAAGAGGGATGTGGGCATGGAGGGCTTCCCAGAGGAGGGAGGGCTTGACATGAGGTTTGAAGAACAAGCAGGGGACACGGAAGGGCATTCTGTGGGAGGGAGTGCATGGCAAAGCATGGGGCCATGACCTGGCCACTACAGTGGGACCCCGGAGAAAGGAGGACACCGTGTGGCAGGGGAGGGGTGTCAACTGGGCCCCCCTGCACGGGGCCTGGTAGATGTGCAAGGGAGGTAGGTGGTTCTGGGGAGGATGGGGACACTCAGACTCCGCTCGGAAAGGAGCCTCTGGCTGTAGGGGTGAGGCCGAGGTGGGTGGAGGGCAGGCAGGGGAAGGTGAGAAGGGGTATGGGGAAGGAGATGCTGGGTCCACCACCAGCTTTCCTGGGTTGGGCTCGCAGCAGGAGGGAGAGCACCGTCCCTTTTTGGCCATTTGCATGTGGGCATGCTCAGCAGCCGATGCACGAGGGTCTGAGATCCCCGTGGGTTGGGGCCGGAGACAGAGGTGGGGCGACAGTGGTCGGTTTGTTTCAGTTGCTGCACACTTTCTCTCCTCAGTCAGCCTCCCGATGCGAGGCTGACACAGCACCCCGGGGGTTCTATGTCGTAGGAGAGTGGACCCTTTGTGGCTAGTGACGTTTCTTGGGGTGCATTTCGCTCCCCAGTCACTGTGGGTGTTTGATTTGCATTCTTCCCTTTGCAGCTGCCTACCGCAATCTCGGTCAGAATTTGTGGGGGCCCCATAGATATGGCTGCCTGTCGGGGGTCCGGGTGCGGACGGTGGTCTCGGGTTCGTGCGCTGCCCACAGCCTCCTCATCACCACGGAAGGGAAGCTGTGGAGCTGGGGTAAGTCTGGGGTCGGGCGGGACAGGGTGACTTGTGGGGCTGAGCCCTCCCGGGGGGCTGACTTTCTCCTCTGTCTGCCTGGAAGGGTGGCCTTTTTGCAGCCATATTTCTTCTCCCCAATTTCCAGTTGGTCTTGCCTGTTCCTTGCAAGTGCATCCCCTTCCTCCACCTTTCTGCCATTTGCTCATACACCGAACTCTTTGAATCTTCTTTTTTGGAGGAAAGATTTTTTTTATTGGAGAGCGCATGAGCGGGGGAGGGGCAGAGGGAGAGGGACAAGCACGGAGCCCTACATGGGGTTGATCCCAGAACCCTGGGACCATGGCCCGAGCTAAAGGCAGACGCTTAACCTTTTCCTGAATGTTCTGACTGAATCTGGATTTTTGTGATCTTGAGGTACCTAGAATTGAATTCCTCTTTTAGATACGCTGTCCTCTGGACAGACAGTCCCCCCCTTCTTGCTTCGTGGCACAGTGTTGACGTAAGACCTCTGTTCTTGCCACTTTAAATGCCACCGGCCACGTCATGGCATTGGCCACCGTGTCTCTGCGATCCTGTCCCTCCAGTTCCAGGGATCACACCCGTCTGCAGGTTCAGTTGCTAGGTTCCTATTTCTTCTTAGATTTCCTGACCGTTGAGTTTACTTTTTTCTGAGTGGAGTTGCTCTTCTGCTGCTGGACCCCTTCGCCTGGGTCGCTGGGAGGTGGCGTCCTTGCCCTTGGTCCCCTCCATGGGGCTCCCACGCACCGCTGCCTGTTTCCTCCTTCCAGATTTTTGATCCAGGTACTGACTAAGGCTCAGTTTAGCCCCACGCCCTCTGGTAGCTCCGGGACTCTTCCTCCAGCTGGGTATGTTGGCAGTTGTCCCCGCCCTTTGTTTCTGGTCCTTTGGCTAGCTTTTAGTCCATATGACTGCTTTTTTATTTCAGTCTGTTTGAACCGTTTTTTGCAACTTCATGAGCTGCTGTACCAAAGTCCAAATATATTAACATCTGTTGTCTTGCTGCACTCTGCTAATTTTGTAATGCTGTTGGAAAAAAAAAAAAAGCTAACAAGTGTGTCTGGCCCAAATTTAAACTTTATAGTCTCTTGATGACATGCTGACATTGCCACGGTTTTCCTTTTCCCCGATTGGCGCAGAGGTGTGTCCTTCCCCCAGAGCACACCCCTTCTGCCTAGCGTGCCAGCGCTGAACACAGCAGTCTGTCTGAGCTCCGAACTTGAAATATCTTCTTTCTGATCTCTTTACTGAATTGCACTTACATGGTGCTTCTAAAAATGTGCTCTGTGCTGGCCCTGTGGGCAGGGAGGTGCAGAAGGCCGTGCACCCAGCCTGGCCCCCAAGCAAAGACCTGTGTCCCTTCAAACAGACTTAGTGGCGGGGTGGGGGGGATACGTCCCGGTGGCACGGTTAGCTGCTTGAAACGGCCTGGGATGTCGTCTGGCGTCTGGAAGCTTCAGTGCTACAGCACGTCACTCTTGAGGGGTCCGTACCGGTCGGCCACTCGGGCCTCTTGAGGGGCTGAGAAACCATGCCTTTCCTGGTGAGCTTGGACAACTCCTGGTAGAAGCTGCCAGAGGGCTGGAATCCGAGCGAGCCTGTGTGGCTCCAGAGGCCGTGGTGGCCCCACTGGGAAAGGCTTGTGGCCCGCGCAGTCCTGTCCTCTGTCCCTGGCTGAGGGTCCTGTGCAGGGCGGTCCACAGGCGGTGGGCTTGGCACTGCTCTGTGGGCATCGTTTCCAAGGCAGGTAAAAAGAAATGATGATTAGAAATGAACCAAATGGTCCATGGAAGATGCCCAGGGCAAGTCTGTGGGGCAGGTGTCGAAAATGGTTCCCCTCTTAAAATCCACCTCGGAGGGAAGGGAGCGAGGGAATTGTGGGCTGGCTGGCAGGTAGAGTGAGAACTGGGAGTTTCCGTGAGCTCATGTGCCTGCACGGGACACCCAGGGCAAACCGAGCGCTTCTGTCTCTTGGTGGCAGAGCCACGGAAGGGGCTCCTGGCCAGGTCCCAGCCGCTGTCCCAGAAAAGCAGGTCAGAGAAGGTGAGGGAGGTGGCAGCGGCCTGCAGAGCCGTCTCTGGGGACGGCAGCGTGTATCCTACCCTGGTCACCCAGCCCCACTCGCGGGCCTCGAGAGATTGGCCATTGGCAGAAGAGCCGGGGCTTGCTTCTGCCTCGTCCTCGGCTGTCGCGTGTGGAGGGCGCCTTTGGGGGGACCCAGATGTGTCTGCCTTTCCCGGGACGCCGCTCCAGCCACCCTCTCTCCTTCCCACTGTATCTTGCTCTTGTTCTGCAGGTCGCAACGAGAAGGGGCAGCTGGGACACGGTGACACCAAGAGGGTAGAAGCCCCCAAACTCATTGAGGGTCTGAGCCACGAAGTGATCGTGTCTGCGGCATGTGGGCGGAACCACACCCTGGCATTGACGGGTAAGGAACGGCTGGTTTCTTCTGAATCGGGCAGGAGGCCACACGGTCCCCCCTGGGCTTTGGGTGGAGTTGCCTCTGTGGCTCTTGGTCAGGATCAGAAAGATGCCCAGAGAGCCCCGGTGGGTGCTTCTCGGGGCTGCTGACGGCCTCACCCACCTCCTGTTGGCATCGGAAGGCGGGCCAGGAGGCAGAGGCCGGAGGCCGTGCCTAGTGCCTCCCCGCACACTCGGCCTTGGCCGTGAAGGGCTTCTGCCCTGAGCTGCCTGCCCCACCTCTGCCGTACGGTCTCACTTGCGCTCTTCCTGGCAAAGGAGATGTTTTATTATTTTGGAGCCTTTGATCCCAAATCGAGTTCAGAACCCTCAGTGTTCTTTTCCCTTCTGTGATACTGTTCTTTCCTTCCAGAAACGGGCTCCGTGCTTGCATTTGGAGAAAACAAGATGGGGCAGCTTGGCCTCGGCAACCAGACAGACGCTGTCCCGAGCCCCGCGCAGGTGCCGCACGCTCCCCTCTCCTGGCTCCAGGGCCTCTGTCTCTCCTTGCTTTTGTGCTCAATTTTCCGGGCTGACACCAAGCACTGCTCCCTGTAGTTCAGTCGATGCCTTGTGGAAACGGTCTAGAGTCTTGGAGTGGAATTCACGTGCTGTAGTCTTGAAAGCACACTTCCTAGGTGCCCACGGTTGAAAAACCTCCAGAGAACAGTTCTCTCTGCTTGAAAGAATTTGCTATGGAGGCCTGTTTTAAGCCTGTTCTGTTCCAAAGAAAGTGAGAAATGTTGGATGGATGGGATTCGTCTTTCACTGCAAATACCTTCTGAGTTCTGACCTTGTGTGGCATCACCTGCCGGGGGCTTAGCACCCAGACAGGAGTTAGGCGGTCTTTTATTCCTGAGGAACGTGTGCTTCCATCAGAGAGGTGGCGATCACACCTAAGAGGGACTACTAACGGAAGGCAGCCACGTGCTAGTGAGCGTCTGATTAGTGGTTGAAGGATGAAGGCGGGGCCTCACATTTCCTGGTCTGTAAAAGAGACTGTGTGTGAGCTTACCTGGGGTTTGAAGGATTTTTGAAATGTCCCCGTTGCGTCTGCCATTTGCACAAAGGAGGAAGTGACAGTTTCTAGAGGAAGCCAGGAGCGACGGGCAGGGCCCAGGGCTCACACTTGTTGGGTGTGATAATAGCACGGTTTCCAAGTCCCATCTGACGTGTGTTCCCAGAGCCCATGCTGAGTTCCTCAGGGGGGCCTTGGCTGTCTTATTTCCCAACTTTGAACAAAAAGTTTTATCTCTTGTCCACACCTTCCGTGGGGACTAGTTAGGCTAGTGTCTCTGCAGAGGGTAAGGAGAACGGGAGAAAGTGTCTGTCTTCCAAGTTGATAGTGGCAGGGTGAGGTTTGGGGGTTATATGTGGGCTAGTCTCTGTTTCTTTACCCCTCCCACCCGGGCTGCTCGGCTGAGGTCTGTGCTGACCGGTCGCAGTGTCGGGCATTTTGGGGAATGCGGGGCTGGGCGCACCA
The DNA here is from genome assembly GCF_964656455.1 of Halichoerus grypus. NCBI lineage: Eukaryota > Metazoa > Chordata > Mammalia > Carnivora > Phocidae > Halichoerus > Halichoerus grypus. Next base: position 175,183,840 of record NC_135716.1, read on the forward strand.
CGTGCCCTGTCTTGGGATTCGACTCTGCTGGGAAGGTGGGGGTCACAAGGGTATTCCTTCATGTACACTCTAGGCTTTGGCCCTCACAATTCCTGGGTCCGTTCAGTTTCTTTTGCAATCTAATAATTGTTTCACACCAATCTGCAGAGAGGGGGGAGGCTTTTTATCAGTCTTTTAAAAAATGTCTGAGAGTCTACTGTCTTGTCTTTTCAGATAATGTACAACGGCCAGCCAATTACGAAAATGGCCTGTGGGGCTGAATTCAGTATGATAATGGACTGCAAAGGGAACCTCTATTCCTTTGGGTGCCCTGAATATGGTCAGCTGGGTATGGAAACATTTTTTAAAAGCTCTGTAATCTAACTGCGTATCTGGAACCAGAAGTCAGTGTGGGCCTGTACACACGTGTTGGAAATGTGGGTAATTGATCGCAGATAATAGCCTTGATCCATTAAGTGGATCTCCCGTTTACTGGGACAGCACGTCCTAAATCACAGGGTTGTGGAGCATTACAATGGCTTGGCCTTAATGAGTAAGTCGGGACTGGAGTCTGACAAAGGATTCTTTTTTTCTGGGAGGGGAATTCATTTATATGTAAAAGGATTTCAAAGTTGTAAGAAAAAAAAACCACTTTCATTCAGTTTCGTATTTAAGAATTTGCCTTTATTGGAAGCGAGAACACACAAGGTAAAGGTTGTTGTGCAAACCCTAGGCTGGGCGGCTACCCCTGGTGTCCACCTGAGCCCCCTTCCCTGTGACTGGGACCCCTCTCGTTTCCGTCCCTGAACAGAACACACTCCCTCCTCCAGAAACACATTCACGTCTGTCTCATTGAGTAGAAAGGGAAAGCTCAGAAAGCCGTTCCCTTAAGTGGAAAATGTCGTCTCGATCCTGATTTTACAAGGTCTCCATTTTCTTTTCCCATCTGACACCAAAGTGGTTTTTTTTTGTTGTTTTTTTTTGTTGTTTTTTTCCTTCTGGCGCCTTCCCACAGCCCAGCCCCTGGCGAGTGGGAGGTGAGGAGTGGGCGCCCTCTGCTGGCGTCTCAGCTGCATGCCACTCCGGATCCCGGCAGCCCCCGTATCTGGGTTGCCGGGTCCCCACGTCATTAAGAGCAGGCAGATGGAAGAGGGTATAAATAGAACAAGGAGCATCGCGCTGGCCTTAGACTCCAGGGAACAGTGACTTTGTGAAACTAAATATACCTCAAGTCAGAAGTGAATAAGAACGAACAGCCCCTTACGCACATGCAATGTTGGTTGCCAGGGAGTTGCCAGAGACTGTTGGAGAAACCGTTTCCATGGCCACAGGCCCTGGTGCCATCTCCAACCCCGGGCAAAACACCGGAAGTGTGTTTCCAGTGTCCTTCCGGAAGTGTGTGTGGTTCCCCTGCTGCGTCTCTGGCTGCCCCGGATTTGCGGACGAGCAGGTGGATTTTCCTGGAGGGAAAACTCCCTGACCTTGGTAGTGCTGACCGTGGCTGGTCCTTGAGCAGGGGCCGTGTGCCACACGCTCGGAGCGCCTCATACAGACGCTCAGGTGCCCGGTCGTTTGAGGTACCGGCTTTACGAGTATCTGCGGAATCGGTCCTACTTCTCAGCTGTCTTTGAAACCCACTTTGAATCTCTTTGTCCAAATCCAGAGAGATCCCTTTTAGAATTAGAACATATAAATGTAACCTCAGAGAAGTGTATCCCCAGCACACGCTCCCGCCCCCACCCTCTCTTGCTCTCATGACGCATTTTACTGGGTCAGGCAAGGCAGAGACGAGCATGTGCTATTAACTGTATTTTAATGCCCGTAATGATATGTTTAGGTTACCGGTAAGTCCTAAAAACTTAAGTCTAGGGATTGTGGGTTGAGCTTTTTCTGTGCATTCTTGGCCCATCCAGGGGCCAAGTGGGGCACAAACCATACTCAGTAGGCCATTCCTTTAAACCCGGGGTCTCTGGCTTCTGTGACCACGGCTCATAGTCAGAAATGTGGTTTGTGTTACGGTCTGATCCAAAAGTTAGAGGCACATACAAAGAATTTTTACAAAACAACATCCTCGTTATGGACAGTATCCTCGGATGTTTCCTATTCTGTCCCTTTCATTTCTTAAAAATAATTGGTTTCATCCCCCAAAATCGATTTCATGGTACTGGTCAGGTTGCGCCCCCAGATGGGAGGGCATTACATTGGTGGACAGAAGTGTCCCACGAGGCCCCGATGGGTCAGGCTGGGGCACGTGCTCGTGGCCGCCACTGACTCCTGGCTCTGGTCGCCCCAGGACACAACTCGGACGGGAAGTTCATCGCCAGGGCGCAGCGGATAGAGTATGACTGCGAGCTGGTCCCCCGGCGTGTGGCCATCTTCATCGAGAAGACGAAAGACGGGCAGATTTTGCCAGTCCCAAATGTGGTCGTACGAGATGTGGCCTGTGGCGCTAATCACACGGTAAGGCCTGAGGGTTTCTGGCTTTTCCTCTGCTTCCCGAGCATCACCTCCGCGGAGAAGGGTTGTGTGTATGCTCCGGTGTCCCAAAACTTGGCTCTGGCTGGGAACTGATCCCGGAGATCTGCAACATCCTGCCCTCCTCCCACGGCTTTGCGCCATTCAGTTGTCTCGGGTCATAGTGCTTTAATAGTGTCTCTAACTTCTGGAGATGCAGCTAAGGACAGACTTTGGGGGTCAGAATCCTACTGTAAGTGTCTTTCTGGCCTCGGCTTTTGTCTAACAGAGCACCACAGACCTCGTTTCTAGGTCCATAGATGATCCCCCATATCGAGGGTGTTGAATGGTTTTTAGCTGTGAAGGCTGTTCCCTTAAAGATCACTTGGAATAGGGGTGCCTGGGTGGCTCAGTCGTTAAGCGTCTGCCTTCAGCTCAGGTCATGATCCCAGGGTGCTGGGATTGAGCCCCGCATCGGGCTCCCTGCTCAGCGGGGAGTCTGCTTCTCCCCCTCCCCCTGCTTGTGCTCTCTCTGTCAAATGAATAAATAAAATCTTTTAAAAAAAAATCACTTTGGATAGATGGCAGTACTGTTTTTGTGTACGTGCTGTTTTGTTTTGTTTTGTTTTTATAAGATCTTATTGGTAAGTAATCTCCACACCCAACGTGGGGCTTGAACTCAGCCCCAAGATCAGGAGTCGCTTGCTCCACCGACTGAGCCAGCCAGGCGCCCCGGTATTTGTGTCTGTTTATCTTCGTTTCCTTTTTGCAGTTATTTTGCCCAAGAACGTCTGTGAGTCAAAATTGGCTCTCTTCTCTGTTGAAAGAGCACTGGGCTGGGAGTCCAGAGACCAAGCTGGTCTCCTGGTGTGTAGCTGGCTGACTGGCGAGTGACCTCAGGCATGGCTTCTTCCCTGCAGTGCTCCCTGTCTGGTGCTCAGTGACGTGGACTAGGAGATTTTGGTCCCCTGGAGTCTAAAATCTGTGGTTCTCTTCTGTCCAGTGCAGTCTGGGGAAGCAAAGGTGGATCTTGTGCGGGCCTCATGTCAGGTGGTTTTAAGAGGTTGTACGTTCATACCATTCAAATGCTGAATGTTGAAGACGCCGTGAAGGAAAAGTTTTTTGGGTTTTTTTGTTTTGTTTTTTAAATTTTTTTAATTTTAATTTTTTAAAATTTTCTTTATTTGAGAGAGAGCACAAGAGGGGGTAGGGTCAGAGGGAGAAGCAGACTCTGCTGAGCAGGGAGCCCGATGCAGGACTCGATCCCGGGACTCCAGGATCATGACCTGAGCCGAAAGCAGTCGCTTAACCAACTGAGCCACCCAGGCACCCTGATTTGTTTTGTTTTTAAGTAGGCTTCACACCCAATGTGGGGCTTGAACTCATAACCCTGAGATCCAGACCGGAGCTGAGATCAAGAGTCTGATGCATACCTGAGCTACGGGGGTGCCCTGAAGATCAATTTTTTTTTTTTTTTTTAAAGATTTTATTTATTTATTTGACAGAGACACAGCGAGAGAGGGAATACAAGCAGGGGGAGTGGGAGAGAGAGAGAAGCAGGCTTCCCGCGGAGCAGGGAGTCCGATGCGGGGCTCGATCCCAGGACCCTGGGATCATGACCTGAGCCGAAGGCAGACGCTTAACGACTGAGCCACCCAGGCGCCCCTGAAGATCAATTTTAAATTGTTTTCAGTCCCTGTGACCAGATGGAGGTCCCCTGTGAACGGGGTGGGGTGGGGCGTGTCTAAGAAAGAGTCCCAGGCAGGCCGGCCTTCCCTTGGTTCCTTCTGCAGTGCCGTCTACACTGTGATGGGGGAACCCGGTGCATTGACCTGCCCTCTGGAGACTCAGCTCATGCTTCTGAGGAGGAACCAGGGGGACTTGTGACTTTACGGAATAATGCAGGTCGGAAAGTAGTGTCCGCAGCAGAGGAAAGAGGAAATGCCCTGTGCCCTCCCCCGCCTTGGGGGCAGGTTCGGCTTATCTGCAGCATTTCTGCCTCTTACCATGTTCTCTGCAACAGAGCAATGTTCCTCTCGTCCCCTCCCGTTGGGGGGCCCGTCCCAACGCTGTGTGTTCTCTCCGCCCGCAGCTGGTTCTGGACTCTCAGAAGCGTGTCTTCTCCTGGGGCTTCGGTGGCTACGGCCGCCTGGGCCACGCCGAGCAGAAGGACGAGATGGTCCCTCGCCTGGTGAAGCTGTTCGACTTCCCTGGGCGCGGGGCATCCCAGATCTACGCCGGCTATACCTGCTCGTTTGCTGTCAGCGAAGTGGGTTAGTGACTTCCCCCCCTTTGGCCTCAGGAGCGGGGGGTGTGCAGAACCTCCCTGGCAGATGAGCACTCTGGTGGGTGGGGAGCCGCAGAGCCCTTCTGCGTTCCTAGACCGAAACCCTGGTGTTCTGTCAGACAGAATGTTTCTCTCTTGTCCGCAGCGTGTGGCGTCTTCCTTTCTTGTTGTTGTTGCTAAAGAGGAGAATTCAGTTCTTGGCATGTGTGGTCACGGTGGCAATGTGTCTTGTCTTTCCCCAGGTGGCCTGTTCTTCTGGGGGGCCACCAACACGTCCCGCGAGTCTACCATGTACCCGAAGGCCGTGCAGGACCTCTGTGGCTGGAGAATCCGGAGCCTGGCTTGTGGGTATGTGGCCGTGTTGCCTGGTGAGCAGGACGTCTGTCCCCTTCCTGGGCCTGATGGACACCCGGGGGAGGGGGCCTCTTCCCTTGAGAGGCTTCATTGTACCACCCCCACCCCCCACCACCACCCCGCTCCCTCATCAGGGCATCAGATGCACCAGAGTTCAGGAGGGGGAGGGACTGTTTGGGGCAAGAGGGCTTGGTAGGTCCTACATGACGGCTTGTAGTCCTGCCTTCACAGAAAGAATACCCTCTTGACGGTTTCTGTTCTTCAAAGGCTTGGTGGGCTCTGCTCATCTTGCAGGTTAAAATTTTAGCTGAACATCATGGTAGGATTTTACTCTGACACGCTGGGAAGAAGTTGTCCTTAAGCCAGTACTTTTCAGTTTGAGGACACCTGTTGAGCTCTCTAGCACTTCTTTGTGAGGAGTTTATGTTAAGTGCCAGGTGGCTTGGGGGGGGGGGACAGTGTCTTTCGGTAGGGGGGCTCCGGCTTTCATCTCTGCCAGAATGTCTAGCCCCATCTATGTTAGTTTTTGCTGCCCATGTTCCATCCCCTTTGGAATGAGCGCTCCATCCTGATTCGATGACCTCCTTTCCTGGTGGAACGGTCTGGGGCTGGGGGCCTGGTTCCTGGCGCTGTCTCGGGGCTCTGCTTCGGGGCCTGCGTGGGACACCGTTGAGGGTTTCGGAGAAGCCTGTTGGCCTGGTGTGTGTAGTGGCAAATGCGTGCCTCGCAGAGTTTTTAATGGGATGGCCTGGATCTTAATGCTAGTAGGTCACCCCCTGCTCTTGAGCCGGCAGCCTGCAGGAGCGCCCGTGGGGGCCGGGGCCGCTGGCCACGCTGGTGACAGCCCCTACCTGTTTGCAGGAAGAGCAGCATCATCGTGGCCGCCGACGAGAGCACCATCAGCTGGGGCCCATCGCCGACCTTCGGGGAGCTGGTAAGCGGGGGGGCCCGTGTGGCAGGGCGCAGGACCCAGGCCGGGCTCTCTGCGGCTGTGCCTCCTGAAGACGGGCGTCTGAAAGGCTGCGACGCTCCGCCGTCTTTGGGTCACATCGGCTCTCGGAGAGGATTCTGTGCCCATCACGTCATGGTGACAGTGCTTCACAGCCACATTGTAAACGAGAACAGGGCGGTTTCAGATCCCATTTCCCTGTGGTCTTGTAGCGCGGTTGAGGTGTGCCGGTGACGCGGAAGGGGGTGCTTTCTCTGCTCCCCTCCAGGAGGGTGCCCGTCAGCCGGAGCAGCGGGGCATCGGGCACCGTGTGGCCCCCGGGTTTTCACCTGCTCCTCCACAGAACGGTGCGCCACGGGGCCAGCCTCTCGGGTCACTTGGGGACATTATTCCCTCATTTTTCCTAAATAAGTCAAAGTCTGTGTTGCCTGCTTTTAATCTCCGTTGCCTGACTGATGAGAACCGATGGCCCTCAATTTCTCACCCGTACTTGGCCTTCCCCAACCAACTGTCTGATTCTTCAGTTCTGGTGCCTGATGAGTCTTTAACTTTTAATTTCCTCATCGAGAACAGCTTGGCTGCCGAGCTCGGCTGGCGGTCTGCCCGTTTAGTTGCGATTTGATCCTCAGCCTCTTTGTTATTTCCTGTGGGGAAGACGGTCTGTTTCCCTTCCCGCCTCGCTCGTGGGTGGGAGCTGAGGGGCGATGGAGAGGAGGGAAGGGGGGGCTTCTTGGTCCCTTGAGCCATCTCCGGGACTTGGTGGCCTTGTCTTCGGTGTTCTGTGCAGACTTCGGGGCTCCACGGGGGCCCTCTGGCAGCAGACACTCCAGCCTCTCAGAGGCAGCCCCGAAATCAGGAGACTGAGCCTGGCCCGGTTTTTATGGATTCTTCTCAGAGAGGGCCAGGTGTTTTTAGGGCCTATCAGAGAGGGATTCCAAATACCAAATTTAGAAACCAGAGGGGAACGAGGGGGACTTTGGGGCGGCATCTCGGGGCGAGGAGGAGACAGCAGGGCGTCTGGGAGGAAGCACTCACTGAACAGGAAGGTGTGAGGAGGCATCTGGCGGCAGATGGAGCTGGGAACGGAGGGCTCTGCCGGCCCCGGAAGCCCCCATCCCCACCCGGTCTGCGTGACTCCCTGGGAGCAGTCTTCGAGCAGAGCCCGTTGGCTCTGGCGTCCTGGGGTCTGGGGGGGATGGGGGCTGTTCAGTGTCCAGCCTGCAGGGGGAGTGTGGGGACAGCTGATGTTCTTCGTGATGATGGTGTCTCCCCAGTGACCACCCCCAAAAGGTGCCCGTCACCACACAGACCTGCACAGGTGACAGTTCAGCGTCAGGTTCTTCCTCGGGTTGAGAATCAGTCCCCTGTTGGCAGCACTTCTGCGGTAGGTGTTGCTCACGAGGCCGGCCGTGGTGTCCGGCGTGGCGGGGCTCTGTCACCATGCCAGCCGCCGCTGGCTCTGGCTCCCGGACACCGGGGTCCCCACAGATGTCGCCATGGTTCCCGTATCTGGACTGTACCGCAGCGACCCCAGCTCTGTGTCTCTGTTCGCTTCGCCAGGGCTATGGGGACCACAAGCCCAAGTCCTCCACCGCGGCTCAGGAGGTGAAGACGCTGGATGGCATTTTCACAGAGCAGGTGAGCGGGGGCCTCCGGGCCAGCGAGAAGCTAAAGGGGCTGGTAGCAGAGCGAAGAAAGGCTGTGCCAGACCACACCCGACTTGCCCTGCTCCTGGGCGCGTGAGCCTGTTTGAGGCTGGTCTCGTCTCCCTGAGCGGCTTTTCTGCCGCATCATGCGCTAGAGGTTTGGTGGGGAATGGGCATCGGTAGGAAGAGGCACGGGGGCAAGCTGGCCAGGCTCCGTAGCTGTTCTCACCCTGAATGATGCTGGCCGCAGTCCAGCCACGGCGGATTTGTTCTGGGGACAAGGGTACCACTCACATCTGCTTTGTACCTTCAGCCGAGACTATGCACTGTTAGGCCGGGGGGGCAGATGGCAGGGGTGAGGCTCCTGCTTCTCTGTCCAGCCAACCACCCTGCCCACCCCTGTCTGCCAACACACAGATGGGGCATGTGCCCCCACACAAGGCAGGATCGTGGTCCAGAGAGGCAGAGGGAACAGGGAGCAGGATCCCCACGTCCCTTCCGGTCTCTGCTGACAGCGTTGAACCCCTGCTTGGTGGCAGCCTGGAAGGCTTTGGTTGGCAGGGCGTCAGTAACGGGTCACATGGACACTAGTGCCATGGGGCAAAGGGCGTGGAGGTGGTCCCGTCCCCAGTGCCTGGTGGCCCGCTGTCCGCTCCACTGTCCAGGACGGGCCCTGGCCCATCCAGCGCTGATCTGTTCCCCCAGGTGGCCATGGGCTACGCGCACTCCCTGGTAATAGCTCGAGATGAAAGCGAGACCGAGAAAGAGAAGATCAAGAAACTGCCAGAGTACAACCCCCGGACCCTCTGATTCTCCCGGAGCCCCCGCAGCTCCACCCCTCCCGCGGCAGCTGTCAGTTCCACGTGCACTGGGACGGGACGTCAAACGAGGAATTTAAGAAAGCAGAAGTTGACCGAAGGTGCATTTTTGTTAGACTCCCTGAGGTTCCGTTTTATAAGTGATTCAACGTCAACTACCTTTTCTGTATGCTTTCCAAAGTGATTTTTTTTTCCTCTTAATGTTTAATTAAAATATTTGCTCATAGTTGACTTACCATTCCTACAAGAGGCAGAAACTTTGAGCAACCTAGGTGTTTTTTTTTTTTTTCCCTTCAAGTTGTTTTTCTTTTTTTCCTGCTCCTAAATACACTTCTCAGAACACCCCTTTCCAGTTGTAACTAGCATTGTGATCCGAGTGGGGGCTCCCTGGGAGAGGAGTCCCCGTTGATGCAGGAAGAAATGTCCCTTCCGGGAACCTGCAGCGGCTGGACAGAGACCGTCCTGGTGGTGGATCTCCATCCAAAATCACGCCCACCTGCTTCGGAAGCATCTGGGTCACTTTCTTTCCCGCTTGTTCCTGTAGACCAGCTGAGGCTGGCGTTCTCTTTCTCTCCTTGGCTGCTTGTAAGCCCCACCGCCTTTTGGCTGCAACATTAATAGAATCTGCCGTTTCCCCCCTGGTGGGGGCTCTGGGGTCTGTGTTTAGCCATTTTTATCTACTTTAGCTGTAAAAGAAGTCCAAATGAAAATCAGGTGATTGTGGACCCAGTGGGGACCTGGGGGGTGGGCAGACGTGGGGACAATGTGTCTGGTTCGGCTCTGAGGTTCCTCTGACGTGGCCGGCCCTCGCCATTAGAGATTGATCAGCCAGCAGTTTAAAAAAAAAAAAAAGTGCATTCTGGAGTCCTTGCAAGGATCAGCCCTTTACGTACCAGCCTTTATCACCTCTGTGCTTCTGTCCCTGCCCCCGCCGGATCCTGCTGGAACAGACCCTGGCTCTGAGATGCGGGGTCCTGTTCTACTATAACCCAGCTCTCTGGTCGCCTTGCTTGGCTGTGGTACCAAAGAGTTGGGATTCCTGAAGAAGTCCCCCTTCCCCGCGTGTCGGCGCAGACCTGTGACTGCCACCCCGCTTCCCGCCACGTGCCCTCTGCCCGAGCTCGTCACCGGCGTTGCGCTGCTCTGCGTGAGTTACGAGGTGCCTTTCCCGGACCCCTCCGCTCACTTGGACCCAGGAGAGGCGACAGCTCTGGCTGGGGCTCTTGGTTTCGAGAGGGTCTGGACTGGTTTGGGTGCTTTAAAATAGATTTTTTAGTTCCGTGGTGCTTCTGGGGGAGATGGGGATAGAACTTCAGTGTGACACTTGGGTGGATGGGAAAGTTGAATATGGGTCTTTTTTTTTATTCTTTGCTTTGCTGTTGTTACCACCTGTCATTGTCTCGATGTTAAAATGCCAAAAATGATCTAGTCGTCGTTGCTTTTTTCCCTGCCCGTCCCCCGTCACGCCTTACGGCAGCTTCGGCCTTTCCAGGGCATTTGACAGGATCTGTCCTGGCCGGTCCCAAGGCCTTGCGCGAGGAGAGCGGCCCGCGTCTTCCTAAGGTTTAGTCTGACTTCACGCTCATCTTTGCTGTCCTGTCAGTCCGTAGTCCAGGGGAGAAGCTTCTGCTAAACTAACCTAATTTGTCCAAATCACCCCCAAAGCCACCATCTCGGGCTCTCACTTCCGTGCGGGGCACCCACCCGTTTTCCCAGACACAAGTCTTTCTCCTGGAGTGGGGCTTCGGCGCATGTGCCCCTTGGACCCGCACAGCTGCCCCGGGGTCCCCTCTGCGGGAGCCACCCCGGGGCAGGCAGGGCTCCGATCTTCCAGGGGACTAGTCTGAAACCCGCCACCAGCCTACTTTAGGGCCCCTTGCCAGGGACTGGAGCAGCCTAGGCATGGAACTTCGAGTGAAGACAGCCCTCTTCTCTACCACAATCACTCCTTTTGGCTTAGAATTTTAAAATGAACTTCCTAACGGGGAAAAAAATCCTTCATGACAAGGAATTAGGGGGTGGTCCTGCACTCCAAGAGAAAGAGTAGCCCTGGCCCCGGCTGGGCTGGGCTGAGAGAGGACTTTGCGCCGACCCCCAGGGCATCTGACCCACCTTCTAGCTCTGGCAGGAGTCCCTGGAAGAGGGGGTTCGGGGTAAAGGGGAGAGCACCCAAGAGGAGGTGGTGATTTGGTCGAAGGTGCCTGGTTTAGTGCTGTAATTGTCTTATTTTTTTTTATATATATATTTCTTGGAGTAAACATTTTAAATAAACAACATCATTGTTTACTCTGTTTTGGCTTTTGTGCTTCTTTTTCAGCAGAACCAGCATCAGATGTTAAGAACGCGGAGCAACTCCGTTTTTCTCTGCTCCCGCAGGCACCCCCCACACCGAGGCTCCCCTGAGAAAGATGGGCTTCAGGGGAGCTCGGTTCAGTTTCTAGGCTTAAACCTGGGGTTGAAGGTGAGTGGAGCTCCCACCTCTCCCTGGAAACCTGTGACCCTCAGGGAGGTGTCCTCCTTCACTGGCCCAGCTCAGAAAGGGGGTTTGGGTTTGCCCCATTGGGGCTCTGAGGGCAAACGCTCAGGCACGGAAAAGCACTAGAACAGGGGTAGGTCCATGTGCCCAGAAACGTCTGTCCTCATTCCGCACCCTTCCCCCTGCCCCCCACTTCCAAGGGGAACCCGAGCCCTCCTGTCTGTCATCTGCCACGTAAGCCCCGGTCACAGAGGTGCTCCAGGCCAGGGCCAGCCGCCTGCCGCTGTACAGCCAACTGCCCACCAGGGGGCACCGAGGAGCCAGTCAGGTGCTCTGAAGCCCCAGACACTTTGCTGTGTCCGGGTTGACCCCCTTTGTTCCCAGGCTGCTGCTCCCGGCTGGGCTGAGCTCTTCCCCCGGGCCCCGGGCGCCTGCACTCAGAGCATCCAACAGCCGCCACTGTGGAGGCTCTCAGCTGCTGGCTGCACTCGGTCCTCAGACCAGCCTCCCCTCCCCTCCCTGTCTTTGCCCCGCTCCCCCATCCCAGTGGCATTGCCCATCAGCAGGAGGAGGGGCGGAGCCTCTGGGTGGTTAGACCTCAGAAGCACTTACCTAAAAAGGGTCTTCGTGCCATCCACCCAGGGGTTGGCGGACAGGTGGAAAGAGGCAGCTTTGGGTCCCAGGATGGGCATTTCTTCTCTCCAGGACACTTGAGGTTAACAAAGGTACCCCCCCCCCAGGCCTGCCCCCACTGTATCTTGTCCCTCTGACCCCAGAGATGCCAGCTACCCACAAGGGGCAATGCCTCTTCCTTCCCTGAGCCTGGAGGCTGTCACTGTGCTTAAGTGTGTAGACCCAGCCTGCCAGAGGGGCTTGAACTAGAGACAAATGGAAGTAATCTGAGTCCAGCCTTGTCCCTGCCCCCTTCCCTGCCCACGTGGGGCAGCCTGACCACAGGAATCCCAGGGACTCAACTTTCCATCCTTAGCTGTCATCCCCATCCTCAAAACAAGACAACTACCAAGATGCATTCAGAACACCTAGAACTTTAATGGATACTTAGTAACCACTTCTCTGCGAAGACCGTTTTCCAAGGGGGTTTGAGCTGGCAGCGTCGGCCACCCCCTCCGGATACTGAGGGACGAGGGTGGCCGGGGGGAGGAGGGGTGTATTGCTCTCCGGACAGACAGGGCATTGGGATGCTGTGGAATGGTGATTAAGGGGCCGTTCACGCTGGGGCGGGGCTAGGCCTGGGGCTCGGGCACCATCCTCCACCATTTGAAGGCAAAGGGTACCCGGCGGATGTTGGCACAGGCACAGAAGTCCCCGATTTCAGTCAGGTAGCAGTCGAAGTCATCGATGAAGTTGCACTTGAAGCCCAGGGGCTCTAACAACTGGCAGATCTTTTCTTCCAGGCAGCAGATGCCCTTGATCTGGGGCCCAAAAGGCTTGGGGATGCCCAGATTCTTGTCCATCACGATCATCTGCAGCTGTCAGAGACAGGATGGGCAAAGCTGAGGTAGGGGTCAGGGCCACGGAAGAAAGCCCGCTCGGTGGTCAGGCTGGACCACACGCAGCAAGCACAGGGCAGCTTTCTTGAGGCTGTGTCCCTGCAGACATGACCAGTTAACCTCCGCAAAATCCAGCTCACTTTTGCTGAACCTTCCCGTGGCCCTGACAGGTTTCAGCAAAACCGAAATCCCGGTCGGGCCACGGTCTGGCTCTGCAGATCTCCCTGCTTCCTTTCTCTACGGCGCTTCTCTTGTTCTGGACAGGAAGTTTCCTAATCTGGGTGCCTCTCCTGGGATGCCCTCCCCCCAAGCTCTGTCGGTTGACTTCGGTCCATTTCTCCTTTCTCAACTCCAGCCTCTCTTCCTCAAACACACTTCCCCCACTGCTACCCACCCCTGCTCCCAGGGCCACGTCGTGCCAGGGGGCCCCCTGGTCTTCTAGAATTAAAAGCTAACCACGTGTGAGTGATGAATGCAGGGCCTGTGTCCCTGGGATTCAGAAGAGGGCAAGCAGTGCCCCTGTCTGTGAGGTGGGCATGTAGCACCGCTCCCTCAGGGTTGGGGATGAGCCCAGGGCCTGGCCCATGGTCACTGCTTGGCCAGTCACCCAGCCTGGGACCTGCTGGTCTGCTCCCTGAAGCGGTGTTCCCTAACCGAGGGAGAGAAGAGCTTCCACACCTCCCTTCCTCAGGCACCGCTGTCCGCTGGGCCTGAGCCTCCAGTCCCGCAGCAGGGAGGTCAGGAGACCAGCCCGAGTTCGCAGAACATCCCCCCGCCCAGCCCAGCCCCTGCATGCCTCACCAGGTTCGGGAAGTAGGGCCTCGCGAACAATTTCGCCATCTGCTCGTTGGAGGGCACGTTAGTCAGCTGCCCCAAGCAGAAGAGCTGCGGGATGTCAATGATGTCCCTCTCCACCAGGCCCAGCTCCTTCTTCAGGATGTCACGGTTCAGGTTAATGCACTTCTGTGGGGCAGGAAGGGGCCGGGAGACCCAGGGTCATGGCCTGAATGGCCACGGTCTTCATCCCACACCGTGTGCGGGCAGCCTTTCATGGCAGGCCCGCCCTCCGACAGAGGGCACACAGTTCCCTTTGGGGGCTGCGGGGGGTGGTGGGCGTAGGGCTCGGAGGAAAGGCCGGGATCCCACAGCTGGTCGGTGTGGGGCAGCATGGGGGTGGGGGCGGTTGTTTGGCCCTCAGTCCTGGCCAGAGTGGGGGAGCTGGGCCAGGCCAGGCCAGGGCAAGAGGAAGTCCTCTATGGGCACCCTGCTTCCTTCCTTAGGCTAGGAGCCATAAGGTCCCAGGGGGCAAAGCGGTTTGTGCTGTGACCTTGGACAGGTCCTTGCTCTTTTCCAGACTTCTGTTCCCCGCTGGAAGTTGGATAAGCTCTTCTGGAAACTCCTAGCCAGTGGTTCACAACGAGGCTAGAGGTGCTGGGTGGCCCAGAACACAGCTCATGGGCCACTTCAGGAAGCATGGAGACGACCCTGGTCCAAGTCTCCAGAACTTGGAGCTTCTTAGGGGAATTGGGGGGGTGTCCTCTATTTCCTGGTCAGACACTAGGCAACTTGTGTGGCCCAGAGCATGTCTTTGTGGGTCAGACTTGGGAATCAAACCCAGTTCCCCCTACTCCTTGGCTTAGTTCACACCTGGGCGCTAAGCCTCCCTATCCTCCTATGCTTCAGGGGGTGATCAAGGATCATAGTATCTTTCATGATGCTTGGGCTAAGTAGTTGCTCAATAAGGACCTTGTCTAAATTGTCCATGCCTCCCCCGACTTTTTGGAGAAGGTCCCTCACCCCCTGGGCCCTACCTCTACATAGTTGTTCTGCTTCCTCATGTTTTCATCAGCCAGAAGTTGATTGATGGTGTTGGCCTCCCTCCCTGTAGACGGAAGGAGAGGGCGGGCAGGATGTAAGGCCAGGGAGCAGTTCCTCCTAGGGCCGGGCCGACTGGGTGTATTGTTACCCCGGTGACTCTGACAGGTGACCTGGCGTCTCCAGAGACCTACCTAGGTCACCTGTCACCCCTGGGGACTGACATCAAGGTCATTAGGGCTCAGGGAGGACTATTGCTGCCCCCAGCCTCTCTGGCCCTGGTAGGAGGGGAGACAGCCTGGAACAGGTTAGCAGGTGACTCCAGCCCCCACTCCCCTCTCCCCTGGGCATCTGTGCATCATGTGACCCAAACCACCCAGTCACCTCCTACCTGTGACCTTGACTAGGCTATTTAACTGCGTTCCTCAGTTGCTTTGTCTTTAGGACAGGGATGGCCTGCTCAGGCCCCAGCTGAGGTAACACAGTCTTCGGCGTGTGGGGTGTGATACTGAGCGGCTCGTGCTCAGTAAATGTCACCTTCTAGAAGTGTTTCTAGAACCCATGTGATTCCTGGGCCCCACCCCAAAGGTGGATTCACCAGGTCCAGTGTGGGGCTGAAATTGTGTGTTTCTGACAAGCCTCCGGGTGACCCTGAAGCCGCCCTTGGAGGAGCATGGGGTCTAGAGAGCTTCCCAGCACCCCCTCCCTGGGTTCCCACAGACTTTCAAACAGAATGACTGTGCCCCAGCCACATGATCTCTGCCTGTCCACGTAGGTTTTCCACAAGGTGCCCAGGGGACCCCTGAAGTCCAAAAGCCCAGACACTCGACTCCACGTCCCCCAAGTAGGTAGACATGAGTGTTGGTAGCACCTGGTTTTGCCTCCTCATCCCCCCACGGAGTCCCCTTCCCATACACTTGGCCGCCCCTCCGCCACCCCCAGAACTT
This sequence comes from Halichoerus grypus, assembly GCF_964656455.1. Classification (NCBI taxonomy): domain Eukaryota; kingdom Metazoa; phylum Chordata; class Mammalia; order Carnivora; family Phocidae; genus Halichoerus; species Halichoerus grypus. The sequence goes on from NC_135716.1 coordinate 175,199,076, forward strand.
CTGGCTGACTGGCCCGGGCGGCCCTAGCATCACCAGAATAGCCCCGAAACAGAAGGGGTTCTCATGTGCTACACGTTAGGCTTTCCTGCTTGCCTGGAACTCTGCGCAGCAGGAAGCACAAAGGGAGACCGGCCCTCTAGAGAGGGCATCTGGGAAAGGAGGAACTGGCTTCTGCTTCTGTTCCAGTGCCAGGGGCTTTGCTCACCGTTGGAAAGGAGCTGGTCCTCCCGGACCTCTGCAAACAGAGTCAGGTCTCCGTAGCCCTCCTTCTGTTTCTCCTCGAACACTCTGTAGCAGGAGCTGGGGCTGGCCAGGAGCAGCCGGAAGCCCTGGGAAACTGGGGTCAGATGCTAGCTTCCCCTCCAGAAGCTTCCAAGGGGCTTTACAAGGGGGGAGACCCTCCCTCTCCAGCCTGCACCCCTACCCCCACCGACCTTGTCACCCTCACTCTTGTCCTGCGTGGGGATGAAGCACATGAACTCATCCACGTGGCCGACCATCAGCCAGTCCGAGAAGAGCTCCACCGGGGCCTGGACTCGCTGGGCGTAGAGGAAGTCCCGGAGGGCCTTACCCATGTCTCGGCCCTCCTTGCTAAGGGTAAGACGGAATGAACAGCCCTTGAGCCAACATGATGCGGGTGGGCCACCACCTGTTCAGTGTCAGGCTCCCTTCAGCTAACTGGCTGCTCTAACCACTGAACTCAAGGGACCGGGGTCCATAAAGGATGGGGTGACTAAGAATCCCTCTGGCCCAACTCCGGACCAAGCCAAGGGATTCTAGCTAGACCAGCTCTGAACCCTGGGACACAAGTAGCTCTTGGATTTAGATTAACAGCCACCAAGAAGTCCACACACCTTGTAGAGATAAGCTCCTGCTGGTCCCTAGGCCAGCCAAATTTACCATCCTTCGCAATCTGAACCCAGGAATCACCACTCCAAAGGATGAACAGTTCGTCTGCTTTTTCTACCTGTAGTCTCCTACAACAATCAAAGACTCAAAAATCCTTTCTGGGCAGTTTAAAGAAAGGTCCAGGGCAGATAACCTGCTGAGTCGTGTGGGAGTCAGGTGGGACCCAGTGATTTACTAGGTCCCCTCAGTTTTAAGAGCTGGCCACCACCTGGCCTCTTGCCTCACCTGGGGTAAAAGCAGCTGCCAATGAGGATCCTGCCTAGGGGGTACTCTTTCCCTTCCACCTTGACAGGTGGAGACACCATCAGGTTCCCAATAGAGTCCATGCTGGCCACCCTGTGGTCCTTGGTGCCTTGGATCATGTAGCCAACCCCTGGGCTCTGGAAGGAGACCCAGTGGGGCAGGGCTGTTAGGAAGGATGGGCTTTAAGCCCCAGTCTTACCCCTGATCCAGACTCTCAGGTAGATTCCCACACCCCTGCCCCCAGAGCCACTCAGGCCCCCTCCCCCTTGGCACTCCGTCCCTTCTGGGCAGGCGCCATGCCTGACAGGTTGGACAGGGTTTAGATCAGCCAAACCAAGCCCCACACCAGGGAGTATTTCATGGGGAAGTCGTCCAGCGTGAGGACCCGAGGGGTGTCGAGGACCAAGGAAAGCGTCTTATGGGGAGCCTGGGTGTAACAGAAGGCCATCTCATCCTGGAGGGGACAGGAAAAGGAGTTGAGTCACCTTGCGCCATCGGCTGCTTTCCTGCCCGTGTCCAGCTTGCCAGTTACAATGCTCCCTGCACACAGGCCACCTCCGGGGGGGGCAACAGGACCCCCTTCTGCCCACTCCTGCTTGGCCCCTGAAACTCAGCTCAGGCATCCCCTTCTTTGGGGCTTTTCCAGACCTGTTCTCCCATGCGTCACGTTTAAAACCTGGGTCACCTAGCTTCTCTTCCTTCTCTTCCCTTCCGCACCCCGTCCGCAAACAAGCCTTGGACTTCTCTCTGGCACCATTCGGGTGAAGCCACTGTGCTCTTCCCCAAATTACCCACCCCCCTGCAGCCAGTGCGCTTTGATTCTTGCCCCTTCCTAAGGCCGGTTCTCTAGTTCTCAGCCAAAGGGGGCTTTTTAAAACCTAAATCAGAACATTTAACTCTCACTTCACACCTTTCAATGTTATCCCACCTCATTGTAAACTCGTTTCTATTCCTTACCTTGGCTTAAAAGATCCCTAATATTCGATCTGGCTCTTTCCTCCCTCTGGCTTTTCTGCTCTGATCTGGCCACACCAGCCCTTCTGTTCTTCAGATCCTCCAAGTAAACCCCCACATTAGGATCTTCACATCAGCTGTGCCTCTACCCAAAGAGCTCTAATGTCTAATGTCTAATGTAGCACATACCCCCCAATCTTTGTACGGCCAGCTCGGTTTCCTGAATTTGAAGCTTTTCCTGACCACCCAAACGGCCTCGTTTGGGCTAGAGACTCACTATGGCATCTTGCTTTCACAGCACGGAGAGCCCCTGTCCTTGCTGGAGCAGGAGCATGATCCGTCCCACTATCCTGTAGCTCTAGTACTTAGATGGTGGCCAGTGTATGGTCCTCACTCAGCTACTTGTGGAGAGGAGAGCACCAGACTTCAGGGCTCTGCCAGGTCCGGCTGGACGCTGGAGGGGGAGCCCTGCCCCAACAGCCAGGAGGCAAAGGTGCCAGACCTGTTCTGTGGTCTCGAACACACACAGTCCGGAACGGGAAGAAGTTGGACTCTAAGCTATCCCTTAGTGGCTAGGATTTGGGCGAGCCATTCCGTCTGAGCCTCTACTGAAGTTCTCGAAACAGACACCTCTAGTTAGTCTGAGCTTTGCTGGGCAGGTTGAATGGACACGTGGAGCTGGTCAGATGCACCACCTGCAGTCTCCCAGCCCCTCCCCCAACAGGTGGGTTTTCCCCAGGTGGGGGGGTTACCTGGAGCCACCTGCCCATGCGGTTGGGGTCCTCGTAGACAGATGCCACCTGGCTGTTACTCTTCTCGCTCAGCTCCATCACTGTGTTCACAAAACCCTGGACCTGCAGCTCTCTGCCATGGGAGAGAAGCCAACTCTGGGGAGCCCTTCAAGGCTCCCTCCGCCCTGGTCATGGCCTTACTCTTCCAGGGGCAGGGGGCACCTCCTCCTGGTGAGGAGAGATCATGCCCCCGGCCCCAAGGTAAGCAGAGCTGCTGTCCCCTTCTTGCACTACCTCCAAGATCTCCATCTGGCAGCCGGTTCCAACACCTCCAGCTCTGGCTCTAGCTGCCCCCTCGCTGGGACCTCTGGTCCTCAGCGGCTGTCATCCCCATCTTCCCCGTTCATGGCCTTTCTCCTCACTCGGCTTCAGTTCTCCCCTCGCCCCTGTGCTTGGGCTGACTCGCTTGGCAGAACCCCAACCCTGGTTAGCCCAGTTCCACATTTCTTCTTCCCTAGAACTCAAGTTACTGGAAATAGTTGGAGAAAAGCCCCTGGGGACAACTGGAACTGGTCCTTAGCACCAGACAGCCATCCTCCTATCAAGTCCCTCATCCCCATGCTCTGCTCTCCCTCCTGGAGCCGCAAATGAGCAGTCCCCCTACCTATCAACAGGACCTATGGACACGTCCTACCAGCTTGGTTCCTGGAGCTGCCTTTCCCCTCCTCTCAGATTCTTCCTGCTCTGCTAGATCATTCCATCAGCATCATTCTCAGCTTCCCACCTTAAAAAACAGCCTTCCCTTGGCCCCATACCCCCTTCTTGCTTCCTATTTCTTTGGAGTTTTGCAACATATTCCCTTCCCATTCATCTTTCCATGCTTCCAAAGCCACCATGCAGGATTTCTTACTGCACAGTGAGTGGCCTCCATCTTGCCAAACCCAATGGGCATCTCGTTCTCCTCTTGGGGTTTCACACAGCTGACGCCTCACCTGGCCTCCCTCTCCCCTAACCTCTGGGTCTCCACTCTCCTGGTTTTTAATCGAACCTCCTCTCCCTTCTTGGTTATGTTAAATCACCCCACAGCTCACTGCTCAGCTACCTTCCCTGTGTGCACTAGTCCTCAGATGAGCATGGCTAGGCCTGTGGCTTTGAACATCCTCCACCTGCCAGGGGCACCCAGACTCGTCTCGAGCTTCCCAACTGTCCATTGAGCCCCAGAAGTTTAGAGACCCAGTGGGTGCCCCCAGCTTTAAGTCACCAGGGCCAAAGCAATACTCTACCAAGTCAGCAACGGCACCACCATTCACCTTCCTGGGGACCCCAAACCCAGGGGACAGTCTTGTCTCCTTACAGCCCATGCATCAGCTCCCCTGGGTCGGGGGAGGGGGGGAGGTCTGCCTTCCGCACACCCCTGAATCTAACGTCTGTGCTCCCACCCCCTGGCCTGCGCCACTGCTATGTCAGGCTTGCACCATTGCAGTAGCTAAGCTGGGTCCTGCCTTCTGCTTGTGCCCCTGGTTTTCCAGGTGGCCGGAGTGCTTCTACAGATGGGACCCTCGATGGCTTCCCACAGGTTTTACCAGCCAGGGTCCTTTGTGCCCTTCTCCATAGGTATGTGGCCACCTGGCTTCCCTGCAGCTGAGAGTGGCCGTCTGCAGGCCATGAGCACATGAGAAGTGGTTCAGGAGACTTCTAGACCTCAGCAGGGACGCATGACCGCTCTGCCCGACTTTGACTCCTCCTCTTTCCTGGGGCGTGAACATGCCTGGGCCGAGCCTCCGTCACAAAGATGGAGATGCCACCCCAGGGAAAGGCATTAGCACAAGACAGAGGAGTCAGGGCCCCTCTGTGACCGAACAACGCAACCCTCCTACCTGTGGCCATCTAAGGGGGAGAACGTGGACTTCAAACCACTGCATCTGGGGTCTGTTACAGCCCCCGAGGCCCCGCTGCCTTGGTCCTGCCATCCTCCTCCTGCTCCTGCCGGCTCGTTCCTGGCTCTCTGGGCCTCCCTGCTGTCCCTGGCGCACGTGCCTATCCTTCACCCTGCTTTCCAGCACTGGCCACTACCTGGAGCCATGCTGTCGTCCACCTCCCCATGAGAGCAGGAGAGGGACGGTCCCATTCACTGCTCCGTCCCCAGCACTGTACAGGTTTAGACAGGACTCCAAGCAAGGACTATCTTGGGGATAGGACTAGACAGTTCAGGCAACAGAAGCTCACTCTGCATGGGGAGAAGTCTAGTGATCTCGACCCACCCCCTCCGGCCCTGCAGACGGACAGAATACCAGGAAGGACCTGGCGCAGGCAGCCCGAGGGTCTCTTACCTGCACAGGTAGACCTCTAGAGGCATCTGGGTGCTGGGAGTAAAAATGCAAGGGGCCACCCGGAACACTACCATGTCCTTGTACACCAGGGTCTCTGGAATTGACTGCAACATCACACAGGGTCCCATCAGCAAGCTGCTTCCACGTCCCCTTCCCCCCAGCCGCAGGCCTCCAGCTGTTCAGCCCTGCCCACCTCTGGGCCCTCCCCATCCTCTGCCAGCTGCTCTCCCACAGGTGGCACGAGACCCTAACCCTAGCTCTACCCGCAGCAAGCCTGGTCTCCCCCCACCCACCCGCCGCCGTCCCTGTGCCGCGTGACAGAGGCTTCCTCCCCACATGGCCCCTGGCCCCAGGGCTGCTGGTCTACCTGAGGGGACATACCGGGTCTTGCGATTCTTCCACCAGGGAGACAGAGTAGGAGATGAGGCCCGAGAAGTCGGCAGACGGGAACTCCATGGCTTCAACGTAGAAGGTTTCCTTCAGGTGGTTCTCAAGGGGGGCGAACGTATAGGTGTGCTGGCCAGGCCCCAGCAGCACCTCAAAGGTGCTTGAGCTGTCTCCTGAGGACAGAAGGGATGCGCCAGCTGCTGACGTGGCCCGGTGCCCGTCTCCACATCGGACAGTGGGGGTTCCGGCTCGTTCCTCCCGACAGAAGCCAGGTTCGGAGCTCCAGCAGAGCAGGACCCAAGCTGGCTTTTCTGTCCCTGCATTTCTGATGCTTAGGGCTTAGGGGACAATTAAGCATTTGTTCCCGAACAAGGGCCAGAGCTCACGAACGCTGTTCAAAGACCTATCCCATATCAAGGGCCGGGGCTCGGATGAAGATGCCGGCCTTCAAGGCTCTCGGTCCAGGGTGAAGGCCTGAGCAGGTGGTTCTACCCTTGGACCAGCTTTGGGGAAGAAATCCTCAAAAGCCTCAAAGGTGAGAAGCTGCAAAATTGGGCTTGGCAGCCTTATCTGAAAAACCAGACCCTGCTCGAGTAAGCACTAGGGAGGGGTCCGTGGGAATGGTCTGTCGGCCAGGGTAGGCCTCGGATCATTTCCTGAGAAGCTCAGGAAAGTTCCTATCGGCTGTTCAGAGCCTAGCACCTTCGGGTTTCGTGGGTTGTGAAATAGAAAACCATGCACAGGAAAGAAGTTGACCACACCCTGCGGTTGTCTCTAGTTAATTCAATCCCAGATCTGTTCGCTCTCCATTTGCAGAGATCGTCCCGACTCAAGGCCACCAAGCTTCCCCACCTGACCTTCCTGCCACTCTCCTTGTCCTTCCGACCCATTCCCGGTGTGGCCGCCCTGCCCTGATGGCAGCTACTCCTACTTAGAGCCTCTAGAAGGATGCCAGGTCTAGGAGATCCTGGCCTAGGTTTCCCTGGGCCACCAAGGCCACCAAGGCCCTGAACCATCTAGGCACCGCGTCCTCTGCAGAGCGCTCTGGTACCCAAGCAGCCAGAGGAACCACATGCTGAAAGACCCCACTTTAGGAGCAGACCAAACCTCACCACCACTCAGGAACACTATTGTCACACTGCCATCCTACTTAGCGCTTCCGCTTCTCGGGTCCTCCGCGGGGCATGTCCTCCTCCCTAGCTCCCTCCTCTGAGAGGCGCTTCCTCACCTCCGCCTGATCATGCCCCCTGCACAGATGTGCCGTGTTTGTCCATCTCCAGTCACTCCCCCTCCCTTCCAGCCCCCCAGTCACCACCTCCACACGGTTCCCTTTACGGCAGAGTCCTCCCACGTGCACGTCCACGGTCTGCCCACTTCGCTTCCAGCCCTGCATTCTTACCAAATTCATGAATGACCGGCATTTTGAAAACCCGAGACGTTATCACAGATTTGATTAGCCTAGCAACAGCATCTGCCACGGCCGATCATGGCCCTCACTTTCCTTTGTTTCTAGAACTTCCTCTGGCTTTCTATTTCTCTGGAAATCTCCCCTCAGACTCCTTTGCTATATCTTACAGAACAGTGTTCTCAAACTTTAGCCTGCTTCAGAATCACCTGGAGGGCTTGTGAAAACACAGTGCACTGTGTGTCCCTGCCCTTTAAAAATTTTTTTTAACTTATAAAAAATAAACTCTACCCTCAACGTGTGACTTGAACTCAACCCCACAGTCAAGAATCACATGCTCTACAGGCTAAACCAGCCAGGCACCTGCTTGCCCTGTATTCTTGACTTTAATTTTTAAGGGGCATCTGGGTGGCTCAACCTGTTAAGCGTCCAACTCTTGATCTCAGCTCATGATCTCCGGGTCATGTGCTCGGGCCTCACATTGGGCTCCACACTGGGCGTGGAGCCTACTTAAATTTTATTTTTATGTAATCTCTACATCCAACATGGGGCTCTAACTCAAGATCCTGAGATCAAGAGTCCTATGCTCTTCTGATGGAGCCAGCCAGGCACCCCTAAGTTTTTTGTTTCGTTTTTGAGTGCAAAACCCGACAGTTTGATATGGGTGATGAGCTACAACATCTTTAGCAAGGTACACAAGTCACTGCCTCCATTACTGGTACCCAACGGGCCGCACTGGGCTAGAGCATCCTCGTGGCTGAACCAGGCTTAGACCCATGGGTCTAAGGCTCACTCCCAGCCCACATGTGGAAGGACCACATACAACCAACCTGGGCTGCCTCTCGTGGCTGGTCCCACATCACTTCCAAGGTCAGCTGTGGTCTGCAGAAGAGACGGAGCAGAAGACTGAGCGAGGGCCCCTGAGCACAGGTGAGGGAAGCAGCCGAGGCATGCTCTCCAGTGCTGGAGACTGGGAGGTGGCCGATCTACAGCAGAGCCTTCCCTAGTCACCCAGCTGAAGCTGAACTTGGGTTTTAAGAGAAGGGAGCATGGCACATTTCTCCAGAAACAACGTTCAACCTCGATTTAAAGAATTTAGAGGCACAGAATACTAAGCCAGTTTACATGAAAAACTTGTTCATTCAAGGACATTTTGCTGGACACGTCTACCTCGGCTTTCTAAACCAGCAGCCCTTGCGCCTTTATCTATAGGACAGGAACGTGCACCTGCCTTCCAGGTTGGTAGGGCTACAGATGGGCGGGTGTGGTGTGGCGCCTGGGATGGACAAGCTCACACAGCTGCCACGCCGGCCCTTGGCTTCCGAGCTCTGGAAACTCAGTCTAGTGGGGCCTTGTAGAGGAGTGAAGACGGCCCCTTCTGGCAGGGGTAATTGGGAGAAGAGCTTAGCTCGTCTGTGTAAGGCCATGGCTTCAGCCAGTGCGCGTTTCTTCTCTCCCAGCCGTGAAAACCCTGCAGGACAGGCACTGCCGTCATCCCTGCTGGCGAAGTGGTTGGAAGTGCAGAGACTCACCCACACGTACAGGCTCAGTCTGTGGAGGTGGCAGCCAGCATGTCCCAGGGACACAAGCGTGGCCCCACCAGGCCCCCACCTGCAGCCCCAGGTCCCAGCAGGCCTCCGACAGGGTCCCTGCTGGGAACGACACGTGGCCACAGTGCCCCCGACGCGTTGGAAGAGTAGGCAAAGCTGGAGTTGGTGCAAGAAACTCACTTTGGGGCCGGTAGACTCTGGCCTTCTCTGCCTCTTCCTCCGAGGTGTGGAGAACCAGCCGGTATTTCTTTAAAGTGCAGCCGGGCCCTTGAACATTCAGGGTCATCTGAGACAGACTCTTTATTTCTGGGCAAAAGACAAGGTAAAGGTTCGGGGGCCTCCGAAGGCCAGCACTGAGGAGCAGTAGGGCCAGGGGTGGGGATCCTATATCGGGGCCCTGGGGACCCTCTGCCTCCTGTTCTGGCCCAGCCCTGCAACAGGTCTCTGCTGCCTGCTTCCCCACATGGCCACAGGCAACTTGCCGTCCCTGGGGTCTGCTAGGAGTTAGGACGGCACTCACCCCATACAGCTGGGGAGAATGCACAGCCCCTACAAACACTGAGAACAGGGCCTGGCACGGTCCGCCCAGAGGGGGTCCCCCTCCAGCCTTGGTGTGAACCAGGGCATCCCTTTATACTGCTAAGACCCAGAACCTTGGTCCCAACCACAAGTGAGGACCAGATCCAAGATTGCTCTTGCCTAAGACAGTCGGGGTTCCTGGCCCAGGTCACAAGAGGGCTTTTAGGAAGATGTTCGCAACTCCCTCATGTTTAGCCTTCTCAACTACTTTGTGAAGCCAGCTAGATCATCCCCATTTTACAGATGGCAAAACAAGACCAGGGAAGTTAACACATTCAAGTCCATAGCTAGGATATAAGTTTGTTACCTGACACCAGGACCCACACTGCTCCCACGGAGCCGTGTGGCCTCTTCCTAGTTACAAGCTTCAAGCCTCTGACAAGAGACTTTAGGCTCAGAGCGGGGACACCTCAGCCTGGAATCCATGTTCGCTGAGGGGTGTGACAGCAAAGGCCCAGGGAGAGGTAGACCCCGGGGAGAAAAGCGGCCACAGTCCCAGGACAGCGGCCAGTCCTCACCTTCTGGAAAGAACACCTTCGTGGTCTTGTCTACAATCTGGACCTTGTCAGCAGGGCTGCAGTTCACAAGCAGGATGGCACCCCAACCGCTGGGACCCCAGACCCAGTTTTTCTGCAAAGACGACAGGAATGTTGACTCAGGAAGAAGCCAGGGAAATCCTGCTTTCCAGATGCTACCCCGCATCAGGAGCAGAGCCGAAGCTTTCTCCAGGGTGACAGGGACCTCTTGGGGACCTCAAGCACTTAGAAGAAGCAGGCCACGTCAGGGCAGTGGGGGGGAGAGGCAGGGGAAAGCTGGCTGCCGGTCACAGCTCGCTGCCTGGTTTCAGTGCTGGGGCAGCAGGGACGGAGGCAAACGGGAGGAGACCCGTCCCACGCAGGGAGCCTGTTCTGGTTGACCGAACAAGCAGGCAAGGATGGGGACCTAGGGTCACCAGACATTTTAGTTTTTTTGAAAGAGCTAGACACGGACTTCATCAGTTCTGATTGTATCGGAGCTGTTGGACTTCAAAGACACCATGTAAGCCAGTCTTTGGGCCCACGCCCTTCCCCAGGCAGCCTCACCTTAGCCTGCTTGTCACTCGTCATCTCGACCTGCCCACTGCGGTAGATGTCCACGTCCAGGGAGACCACTGAAACAAGAGGGAAAGTTTCCGCCACCCAGACCTGCTGGACGGAGCCTCGAAGCGCCAGGTAACCCTAGCGGTGCCCAAAGCTGGGATCAGGGATGCCCAGCCTTTCAGGCATGCTGTCAGCTTAGAAGAAAGTTCCTCCAAGGCAGACTGCTTCTCTGAGCAAGCCTGGAGAGGACCAAGTATCCGCATGTCTCCCCCAACCCCCTGGGAGTTCACAAACAAAGTCCACTGGGGTCCGAATGCCATCTCTAAGCTCTAAGACTTAGGAAGGGCTCAATCCACAGCAATCCCAAGCCTCGTAGAGCTGAAGGATCCGGGCTCTGCCTGAGTATCCTCAGAGGCTCCTCTTACAGTCTTTACACTCCACCTTCCACTCCTCCCCACCACACACTGACTACCACGCGGCTCTGCCCTGGTTTCATTTTTGTTCATAGAGCTTGTCTCCTGATGTGCTCCGTCCCAACTGGAATGCCATGGCCAGAAGAACAGACCACAGTCACTGCGTGTACTTTGCACCTGGCACGGATGCTCAGGGACTGGATCCCTGCTACGAACCAGGTACAGTTCTAGGTCCTAGGGCTACGGCAGCGTGCTAGACAGGCCCGGTCTTCTTCAATCTTAGGGAGGAGAGTGTCAGAGCACACACACCACATGCAACAGTGGCGAGGGGTCAAGAAATAAGCAAAATGCATATTGTTTCTGATGGTAAAAGTGCCGTGGAAAACAAGGAAGAGGATGGGGGGTTTGTTTCAGTTTTAGACGATCAGAGGAGTGCTCTAAAGAATGGAAATATGAACAGAGGCCGGAAGGAGGCAGAAAAGGGATCAGTGTTAATATTTGGGGTAAAAGTAATTAGAACAGGAAGTGCAAGGTGGCAAGGTCAAGGGTCCAGAGGCCAGCGTGCCCAGAGCAGAATGAGCATGGAGAAGAGAAACAGGCCACGGGGCAGAGATAGACGAGCTCATGTAGGTTTTGTGGGTAAAAGGGATGTCAGCTTTAATCCAAGTATGCAGAAGCATTGGAAGGCTCTAATCCGAGGAGACGTTATCAGATATCCTTCTAAAGACATACTGCTCTGGGAGCCAGGTCAGGAGTGGACGGTGGAACAGTAAGGACAGAGCAGGGACACCTCCCCCCCCCTTCCCCCCGCCAGGGAACCTGTGCAGTGACCCAGGTAAGAGGATGGTGGCTCGGACCAGCTGAGAGCATCAACGTGGCTTGTGGCTGGATTCCAGCCAACTTTGAGGAAACAGCAACAAGACCTATGGATTGACATGGGTGGAGGGAGAGGGAAGAGGGACACCCAGCGTTTAGGCCTGACCAGCTAGAAGGGTGGACCACAGTCCACGACAATGGGCAGACTATCAGGAAGGTAGGCGCTGGAGGAAAAGAAAACCAATTCGGGTCCTCCTACTCTGCCACCATCTTCCCCGGAAGTAGAACCCGTTCCATTTGGGTTAAAGATTGAAATGTTGGTTAGACACCCAAGAAATCACACTGGGTTAGCAGATACCCAAGTTTGTGGGAGACGCCTGGCTGGAAGAGCTTGAAGCACTTCTACCAGGCTGGGTGGTGGGTGGGGGATGAAGGATCCAGCAAAGGGACCCAAGAAGGAACAGCCAGCTAGGTAGAAGGAAAACTGGGTGCAGGGTCCCTGAAAGGTTTCGGGTAAAATGGGTCCAGAAAGGGTGAGCAGTTGTATTAAACACTGCTGCCAGGTCAAGGCAGGGGAAGACCGAGGACCAGTGGGCTTAGGGACCTCCATAAGGGCAGTGCTCCTGGGGGGGTCTGACTTGAGACGGTACCAGAGAAAGGGAAGAGAAACGGAGGGTGTAGAGTTAGGGGAGTAGGGCTCGAAGACGATCCAGAAGCAGGTTTAAGAGAGCAGAGGTTGTTTCGTGTTCCTTAAGAGACTAGGCAGCATAACGTGCTCCTATTAAAGGAATAGAGGTTCCCGCTTGTTCTGGAATGATCCAGAAAAGGAGCTGGGGGGGAGGGGTAGTGGCTTCCTACATCAGTAAATTGCCGAAGGAAGTTTCTGAATGAGTGAGAGGGGAAAGGATCTAATGTGAGAAGGTTAACTTTGCACCAGACACCCCACCAGTTATAACAGGGGGCAGAATGCAGGCGGGGCTGAGGGTAGGTGGGCAGGACAACAGGAGCTCAGGGAAGTTCCCACGCCCACTCTCAGGGAACGAGGCCAGCAGTGAGTGAGGGCGGCAGAGAAGGGACCGTGAATGGGCATGTTGGGGGGAGTCCATCCAGGACCCAGGAGGTAGATTACAGGGAGAGCCCCTCGGCCCCTCTTGCTGCTCCAGCGCCCGCCCCCCCTCCCGGGGTACGAGCACACTCACCAATACCAGTGAGGCAGAGCACAGCCGTGGCCACGGGGATGTCCTCGTCAGGCAGATAGTACGAGACCAAAACCTGTAGAGATAGCGGCCGGCACCCGTGGGAGGGGAGGGCAGGGGGGCAAGAACAGGACCTTGGGCTAAGTACCCACGTCCGGCCATTGGACTTTGGCCTCACGTTACAGCTTCTGAGCTTCTGATGTCTGACTGTGAGCTGGGGCAGGGTCCTCCACGTGGCGGCCTGACTACAACCCTCCCAGGTGGGCTCTACCCTAAGGGCAGAGAGAGATCAAGGCACTTGCCCTACATTCAACCAGAAAGGGGTGGCACGAGCTTTAAGATCCAGGCTGTCTGGCTCAGAGGTCAAGATTTAGACTGGGCTACACATCCCCCCTACTCTTCCCCTGCATTCCTGGGACCCCACCTGTTGCCCCAGAGATGGGCCATGGGGAAGCAGGGGCTCCCAGTGGTTCAACTGCTCACTCAAAAGCAAGTAGGACAGCTGGGGTGGGGCCTGGAATCAGAACGCAGTCTTTCCTGGGTCGTGCACCAAATCTGCTTCCAGAGGGCCTCTATACATTAGACAAAGACCTGCCCTTCAGCCACTTGGCCTGGACCACAAAGCCTTCATCACAAACCAGAGAACTAGCCAGCAGCTGGGGCCATGTTCTCATGCATGTGACCCACCACCTCTTCCTAAATGGAAACTTCTGTCCCCCAAGGCCCAGTGTCTCCCTCAGCGGACCACTCCTGACCGTGCTGGACGCTGAGCTGCGGGCAGACCACGCTTCTCAGGTCTCTGGGCTCAGCCAGGATGCATCACAGCTGCGAATCTTCCCTGTGAGCTAGGCAGCGATTAAGTGTTCTACCTGCCTCCGAGGGAGGTGCCTGCCCTGGGCAGAGTGCAGCATGGGGTGTGTTCTACCCATCTGTCACCTGCCCATCACCGGCAGACTATTCCAGCAAGTTCTGCCGACCGAGTGCCCTAGTCCTGAACGGGCCTCCGTGTTCTCACCCCCACTTCACGTTGGAGTCGGCTGGAGAGCTGAGCCACAGAAGCCAGGGGCCCACCTGGGAGGCTGACTTAATTGGCAGGAGGTGTGGTCTGGGTGCTGAGTGTTACAGAGTCCCTGGTGGTTCCAATCGCCCCATATGAGCCATCAGCTGCGACCACAGAACCACCACCAACGCCAAACTCAGGAGCCGGCTTTCCAAGGAGGTCACCCTCCCCGCCACCACCGGTGCCCCATTAGGGGAGACAGCTTGCCCAGGGGAAAGAACACGGCCTTGGGCTCAAATCCTAGATCTCTCCCACTCTAGTCATGTCATTCAGGTTGAGTCTAGAGGTCATTCCGTGCCTCAGTTTCTTCGTATGTAAGATGGGGGTAAGGCCGACCTCTTGAACCAGAACTCCAGATACCCAGTACACAGCATATGCACTTACTACACATTAGCTCTTCAGTTTCCTTAAGATCTTCACACCCCCGAAGACCAGCCTTGGTCAAAAAGCCCATCTGAGTTTTGCTGCTAAGACCTTTGAGCCAGACTTGAAAAGCAGCTTGTTGGGAAGCTAGGCCGGAGTCGTGGTCAGGAGCACAGGGAGGAGACAGACGTGCTGGAGCTTGAATCCTGGCTCTGCTGATCACTCCCTCCCTCCCTGCCTGCTTCTTTGGGTCCTGGGGTCATGGAGCAGCCCCCTCACAGTTTCGGTGCAAGCACCGAACATCAGCCAAACACCTGCATGTTTCACAGACTCGGGGCCCAGGAAACACCATCTTTCGGGAGAGAGCCCCCTCCCGCAGCTAGGATTCCCCCTCATCCCCCACGCCCAGGCTTACCTTGTCACTGTCGATGGCGGAGCTGGGGGAGGTCATCTTCACCAGCACGTCTATGGGATGCGACAGAGGCCACCGGGTTGGGGCGGCCTCCTCCCCGCTCACTGCTGGGACCGTGTTGGGGACATCCACCAAGACCCCAGGAGAGCCACTGACCGTGAACGATTTGCACTTCTCCGGGGCACACCTGGTTGGCCCAACGAGGAGACAGACTTTAGGGCACAAGAGTGTCCCGTTCTCGGCCCACAGGGCAGCCGGCTTGGTGGGGGATGGGCCCTGACCGCGGCTCTCCTTAGGGTGTTGAGGCAGAGGCCGGCTGCTCAGGGCAGGTTTGTGGTCCTCACACAACTTCAGCCTCACTCCTACCTTCCCCCACTCCACGGACCCCGTGTCCTTCCCCTGCTAGCTCTAATCCAGAGCCTACCCTCCCGCCGAGGCTCCAGAAGTTACCAATGCTACATCTTATTTGTAAGCCCATGGAGGGAGGAGCCGTTTGTCTGAGCCAGAAAGGATCCCGTAGGGGGAGAGACAGGACCTGGGCCTCGGGATTTCCGTGCGGTGACCCTGGGGAAGACCCGGCCTCAGGAGCAAGTCAGCCCTCCTCCCCCCCACTAAGGCTCCATTTTACAGGAGCCCCCCTCCCTTAATCCTCATGGCCTCCTAGAGAGCAAGCCTCGCCCCCATTTCACTGGTAAGAGGACAGGATCGGCAAGGCACTTGTTCGTCTAGGGTTCCTTAGCCCACGCAGGGCAGAGGCAGGACTTAGGTCAGAATCCTGCAGGGTCAGGACCGGGGGCCCTTAGATGAGGGGATGGGGCAGGAGCCAAAGATGCAGAGAAGGGAGGTGACCCCCGGCCCCCACATAACCTAGGGGCAACCCCAGTACGGGAACCAGGCGCCAGCCTCCCTGCCCGGCCCCGCCCCCCAGCCAGCCCCGGCAGAGCCCCCAGCTCCTCACCCATTGAGATCCAAGCAGATTTCCGTGCCCAGCACACACAGGGCATGGACAGGGCTGTCCAGGGACAGGTGGATGATGCTCTGGAAAGACATAGCGCGGCCCTCCGAGCTGACTACCCTCAGACCCACGCAATGACCCTGACTCAGCACAGCAACCTCAAATAACGCCAGGGCTCACCTGCGCCCTCCCCTCTTATGGGCTCAGGGCCTCCCCAGCCCAGCCCCTTGTTAAGGAGGCTTCAGCAGCCGCCCAGGTGTGGCTGATTTTCTCCACTGAGACTTGCTGGGGTGGGGGTAAGGGGGTGGTGAGGAGGAGCAGGTGGGGTCCGAGCCCCGTGGTCACTAATCTATCAGGCAGCTGGTTCCCGCAGATCCAGGGCATCTGAGGCTGGCTGCTTAGGTCTCTGGCCTTCAGCTGGGAGCAAGAGGGGCTCTGGGGAGCTGGTGCCCAGGGCACTGGGCAACCTGGCCATGACACTGTAGGACGGACTCGGCTGGAAGGTGCTGTCAGGAGCACATATCCGCAGGGGGGTATGTGGGGTGGTGGTCAGGAGGGCAGCGCGCGGCAGCATTGCTGGGCACTGGGGCCTCAGTGCTTCCAGAAAATTGCTGAGGTGAGCCGGGCAAAGTGCTGGACCAGTGGTCCTCAATGTGTGGTGGTTGCAAAAAGGATCAGGAGGCTTGTTACCGTTATAGACTCCTGGGCCTGGCAGGTCTGGGGTGTGGTCCAGGAACCTGAGTCCCATCCTCAGGTGATTGGGGGGCACTCCTTGTCCAGAGTGGTGGCATCAGCTCCCCGAGGGGGCATGGCAAGTGTTGGTGGAATGAATGAACCGAGGAGCCCCTGCTGAGCCCAGTTCGCCAGCTGCTTCCCATCGTCCCTAAGCACTGGGCAAAGAAATGAGAACAGCTCCAGCCCAGGGGACTCACCAGCTAATTTTAAAGCAGTGTTCATGTTATGGTTTAAAGTGAGGGTTTATGGTTATTCTTGAACAGGTACCACGTTCACATGGTTCCAAGTTCAAAAGGGGCTTGCGACAGTGTCCCTCCTGCTCTCTCACCCACCCAGTTCCTTCTGGAGGCGCTCGGTGGTATCCGTTTCTTCTGTGTCTTTCCATATAAATGTAACACACGACCAAGCAAACATGTATGCATATCCTCCCCTCCTTCTTAGTTTTATGTAAGCGGCAGCATATGCTACGTAGTATCCATTTCTTGCTATTTGCATTTCCTAGTACAACTTGGAGAGAAGTTCGTCCTGGCAGCTTGTGAAAAGCATCCTTATCCTTTTTTGTGGCCGCACGGTCCTCCCAGCAGAGCGGCACCGTGATAGGTAGACACATTTGTTTTCAGTCTTTGGCCCTGACACACAACGTGGTGACGTGTAACCAGTGTGTAACAGCACAGGGTACATAAGTTGGGTCCTGAGTGAACTCGGCTCGGTCAGCCAGGCTTGTTAAATTCGGGACTAAAAGTAGAACTATCCTTCCTTGGAAGCGTTAAGCATGCAACATAACTGTCAGGGATGGCTTTACTTAGGGGGCTCTGGGACACAGCGGGTTGGCCAGGAAGACCCGAAAGCCCCTTCTGTTTGGGCTGAAAGGGGCAAATATTAAGCAGGCAGGAGGCGCTCAGCCCGTGTATGCTCCCACCCACACCGCCAGAGGTGGGCTGGAGGGAGGGGATGGTCGGACTGGGGAGGGGCTGCTGAGGGTTGGGCTCTGGCTTCTGGAGCCAAACCGTCTGGGACCTCTGTCCCCCTTGACCTCAGACAGCCCTGCCTTGTGCAGGGTTCTGAGCGCTGTGGGGGAGGAGCACTCTCAACCTGGAGACCCCTCTGGGCATGGAAGGGACTTGGAGGGATCTAGAGTGGGCCTTGCTCCTCTCCAGGGGGCTTCCTGTTCACCACTGAATCCCCAGCACCCACAAAAGAGTCCTGGACATAGTAGGTGCTCAATAAATTCTTGGGGTGCAAATGACTACATGACCCCCATACCCCTCAAAAAGATACCCCAGTGGGCTTCCATCGGGCTCTCCAACCAAACCAAGGGCTCTGTGACCATGAGGCAAGTTTTCCTAGACTCCCACAGCTCCCTGCATGCTTGCTCAGTGTAGACTGTCCCCTTCGGCTCCTCAGGAAATTTCCTTCATCACTCAGGTAACCAGGTCCCATGGTCAATTTAGGTCACGGTGGCGGATGCTATGGTACGCCACCTGACCCCTTTCAGGACACAGGCACTTATCCCCCAGCTGCTGCCGGCCCCCCTCCTGGAACTGTCCACACTGCCAGTTCCCACGGCTGTGTCCCTTCCTTGGGGGCAGTTTCCTCCAGTGTGGCGGGGCGGGGGGGGAAAGGGCAGGTTGCTTGTCTTAATTCAGGACAACTCCAAGGGCCTATCCCAGCAGCAGGGCATCCCATGGGTTACCCAAAACCTTTGTAGCCCCCACATCCCTGCACACTGTCTCCCGCTGCCCCCCCACCACACTCCCTCCCCAATGTGGTTCCCTATCCACTGCCTCCGGGTCCCCACCCACCACCTGCGGGCACCTCTCCCCCTCCAAATCTGTTTCTGGGAAGCAGACATGAAACAGTTACCAGACAATTTCAATTCAGAGGTTCAAAAGTCAAACTCCACACAAAAGAAAACCTCCAACTTGGTTTTATAAAACTGTATCTGCCCCCCCGACAAAAGAAATGTTAATGATGTGGCATGCTATCCCATTACCGTGTTCAAGTGTATCAGCTCAACACTGTGCACCTTAACCTTATACGGTGTTACGTGTCCATTATATCTCAGTCTTTACTGATGGATTGATTTAAGATTCATTTAAAGATTATTTATTTTATGGGACGCCTGGGTGGCTCAGTCCGTTAAGCGACTGCCTTTGGCTCAGGTCTGGGATCGAGCCCCGCATTGGGCTCCTTGCTCAGCGGGGACTCTGCTTCTCCCCCTGCTTCTGCTCTCTCTCTCAGACAAATAAATAAAATCTTTAAAAAAATTTAAAAAAAAAAAGATTATTTATTTTAAAGAGAGAGCAGGGGGAGGGGTAGAGGGAGAGAGAGTCCCAAGCAGACTCCGCGCTGAGCCTGACGCAGGGTCCGATCTCATGACCCCGAGACCACAACCTGAGCCGAAACTAAGAGTTGGCACTCAACTGACTGCGCCACCCAGGTGCCCCTATATCTCAGTTTTTAAAAAGTTAACTCTTGTCCCTTTCCCATTAAGGTTTAATGCAGGTGCAACGCTTCAAGCTGTGGAAAAGGGGTGCAGGGATTCTCTCTGCCTCTTCTGCCTGCCGCAGCTGGACATAATGGTTCTTAACTGTGGGAGGTAGACTAACGGCCCCCCAAAGATGTCAGGTCCCAATCCTGGAACCTGTGTCATCTCACACAGGAAGTCTTTGCACGGGTGACCATGACTCTTTGAGATGGGGAGATTATCCCGGCTTTTCTGAGCGGACCCTAGAAGCAGTGACGAATGTCTTTATAAGAGAAGCAGAGGGAGATTCGCCACACACAGAAAAGAAGGCAAGGTGACCACAGCGGGTCCTGGAGGCATGCCGGCGGCCACCAGGAGCTGGAAGAGATGAGGAAGGGACTCCTCCCAGAGCCACCGGAGGGGACACAGCCCTGCCCGCCCCTTGATTGCAGCCCCCCTGAAACTGATTTCGGACTTCTGGCATCCAGAACGGAGAGAATAAATTTTGGTTGTTTTAAGACACCCGGTTTGTGGGGCGCCTGGATGGCTCAGTCGGTGAAGCGTCTGCCCTCGAAGGATCGAGCCCCTCATCAGGCCCCCCACTCCGCGGGAAGCCTGCTTCTCCCTCTCCCACTCCCCCTGCTTGTGTTCCCTCTCTCGCTCTCCCTCTGTCAAATAAATAAATAAAATATTAAAAAAAAAAAAAGACACCCAGTTTGTGGTAACATGTTACATATGGCAGCCTCAGGCAAGTAACCTGTGACCGCTGGGGAGGGGAGGGGAGGCAGCAGGAAAGTTCTCGCTTCCCGGGCACTGTCCTAGGATGGCTCTGTGCTCTGCGGGGCTGGCAGGACTTAGAGCGGGTGCTTTCTCTCACTTGGGCTTCCCTGGTCCTTCGCAGAGGCTCCCGCCCCCCCTGAGTGACTGGAGGCTCCCCTGGGTCTGTCTTGATGCCAAGCCTGCTCCAGTCACCAGCTTGTCCCTCGGTCCTTCTGCAGCTCCCGCGATCTGGCAGAACCTTTGGCTTTTGTCTGCTGAGGCGGGTAGCTGCTCCAGGCTGCCCTATGGGTCAGGTCTGGGGACAACCTCACACCAACGCCCCACTGTGCACTGTCCCCTCTCTGGTCCACAAAAACCACTCGTGCATCCTTTGCCCCAGCAGTTTGGGAGGGGAAGCCTCTAACTCTCTTCGGAGGAGCACGGTTTGACCCAGGGTTTTTGGATCCTTTCTACTGTGGTGTGAGGGTAGGAGCTTTAGCTGTCCACCTTTTCCACCATCGTCTATTCTCCGTAACCACACGAAAACAGTATCTCTGGGTGTTTAGTGAGCATCGCAGACCCTATGGAGCCAAGATCTGGCCTTCGTTTTCAAAATCTGGAGGCATCAGGTTTTATTTTCGACAGAGGAACCTAAATCCCTGTGTCAGGGCCACGAAAGAAAGCGTACACGAAGGACACAGAGGGAGACTAGTGACTTCATTCCTCAACCGCCCCCCCCGCACCGCTCCTGCTGTGTACCACACCCCGCACCTGGGGACAGCGTCAAACAAGTCCCTTCACGGTCTTAGAACGGGAACGACAAATGCGAGGGACACAGAGAATTCGCCGGCGTGTGTATGGATCTCACACGGCAGTCAAATCCTCACGCTCACGCCCCCTCGGGTTCTAGCACTGGCCGTCTGCTGCCTTTTTCTCAGAGGACAGCACGAACAGGAATGCAATTCCTGGCCCCACCTTTGCCCTCGGAACTTCGTACACATCCCTTTGGGGTGTCCCGAGAAGTCTGAGGCTGACATGACTGTCCCTGGCGCTCTTCCTGCCGATGTGCTCGGCATCCAGTGTGCTTCCTATAATTTTCTTTATCAGGAAACACACAGCGGAGGTGTGTCTGTCACACATACACATGACAGCGAGTCATCAGACGGGCATCCGTATGCCTCGGGATGTTCAGCCGGCTGGCTGCTGGGGAGCTGACTTCAATGCAGCCTAGAGGAGGGATGTGCTGCATCCTCGGGGCTCAGCCTCCCCCCCACCCCCCGCTGCCCCACCAAAGGCTCCATGGGAGCGTAGAATCAGCTGGGCTCAGATCACAGAAGACTTCATAGACCAAGTATAGACCTGGGAGAAAAAGCCACACAGAGTAGCGCTGACCTTCAACTTCGAATTTGCAACATTCAGCCTGACCATGACAAGGAGTGAACGCACAAAGAGCAATGAGAGCTTGACCTCCCTTACAAAGAGATTATCAAACTTTATTGCAGCATCTCACAGCAGAAACAAGTTTGCAAGGCCAGGACTATCTTGGGATCTTCAGAGGGGGTGCCCAGGGCTCCAGGGCACGGCGGAGGGGAGCAAGACGCTGCCGGGAGGGTGGCCACACCCAGGGAGACGATCTGTCCCCCAGAGCTCTTGCTGTGCCACACTGCAGGGGACCAGAGCCTCTGGCCAGGAGCTTCCAAAGGGAAAGGACACGGGGTGGGGAGGGCGGGGGACAGGCTCAGGGCACCATGCGCCACCACTTGAAGGAGAAGGGCTGCCGGCGCACGTTGGTGCCACAGTGCACCTCCCCGTGCAGCATGTGGTACGGGGTGAAGTCGTCGATGAAGGTGCAGTGGAGGCCCAGTGGCTCCAGCAGGGACCGCACCTTCTCCTCCAGGCAGCATTGGCCATCGATGATGGGTCCGAAGGGCTTGGGGATGCCCAGGTACTTCCCCAGCACCAGCATGTTCACCTGCAAAGAAGCGGGGTCCCAGCCCAGGGCCAAAGGCATGCAGCCTGCCTCACTGCCCGTGGGTCCGCTTTTCCTTCTGACCTTCCAAAACAGCAGCCCCGCTTCACAGATGGGGAAACAGAGGCCCAGAAAGGTAAAGTGGGCTACTTCCGGCCACCCTGCTGGTCTGGGCCTCAGACCCAAGTCTGTCAGACTCCAGGGCCCATGTTCTCTCCTTCCCACCCGCCACCTTCTGGCAAACTCTCTATTACTCAAGGCTCAGCTCAGGTGGCACCCCCTCTGGAAAGCCGCCCATGAGTCCCCGGACTCTGGTAGTTAGTGCTCCTCCTCTCTGCTCCCCCCACAGCTGCCAGCCCAGGGCCTGGCCCATAGCCAGCACTTAGTAAATATCCCATGACTGGATGAATACATGATTACCTTCTTGGTAGCACTCTCCATGTATTATCATTTATGGAAATGACTGTTTTCTCTCTTATACTGGGAGGTGAAAGGAGGAGGATTCTGGCTCTAGGCCAACATGGGTTTGAATCGCAGCCCTGCTACTCAATAGCTGTGTGACCTTAGGCAAGTCACTTCACCTCTCTGAGCCTCATCAGCAAAATGAGCCCAAATGGGTTTCTGTTACTGTGACGATTAGACGTCATGCTCAGGAACAGGTGCAGGGTCAGTCTCCAGGGCTCAAGAGTCAGGGAAGGGCCTCTCATTCTCTGTTATGGTCCAGACACAGTCCCTGCTGAGTGTCTTGCTCCCTGAATTTCTCTGCCCGTTCCACGCTCACGCCCCCACCTCCCACTGCGGGCTCCTGGGGTGAGTAACAGCTCATGCTCAGGCTCCTTCCAGAGCCTCCAGCAGCCAAGGCACAGAGTGGAGCTGATGACTTCACTCGTGATGCCTCATCCCCTGGCCGCCGGCATCAGCCTTCTTTCCTGCCTAGGAAACCCGGCTGGGCTGACATGGAGAAACAAAACGCTTGGGGCCAAGGAATTTTAGTCAAGGTGCCCCCTCCTGCCTTGTTTTAACCACAGAACCTCTTCTTCTAAATAAAATCTTCTGCGGTACCTTGATGCCCAAAACAAAACAAACCCAAACCACTAGCTTTGAGGCACCGTCTTGGAACCCCAGTGACCTGGGGAAACCAGTCTGGCGTCCTCTGTGCCGGGGGCTCGGGCTCCTCCCTGAAGGTGACCTCCAGCCCCAGCAGGAGAGGGCGGCTGAGGGGCCCCAGCAGCACTGGCTGAGGTTTCTGCCTGGCCCTCGGGTATCCTTTGGAGCTACAGAGTCAGGGCACAGGGATGGTAAAAATACAATAGATGGCTTTGAGATGGTGCTTGGCGGGGAGGGGGGCGGTCACAGTTAAAAGTTCTCGACAAAGGCGGGCTCCCCCTCAAGTCCACCCTTCAGAGGAGAGAAGCCACCCAGCCTGGGCAGCGCTAGCCTCACGCCCTCGGAGAAGCCTTCCCGGACCACCCCGTCTGAAATGGTGCCCCACCTCGATCCCTTCCAAACGCGACCTGAGAGCCGGCGTGAGCTGCCTGTTCCGTCCGCCGCGCACCCGCAGCACCCCACACAGGGAAGCCCTCAGGGGGCAGTGCCACGTGGTGAGGGCATGGGCTCTGCAGCCAGACCCCCGGCTGCGAACCCCAGCTCGAAATCCCATTTTACCAGCTGTGTGCTCTTGCGCCAGAGACCTGACCTCTCTGTGCCTCATCTGCGAAGTGGGAGCGGGTGAGAGTCTCGGGTTCCCAGGGCGGTTGTGAGATGCCCAGAGCCGCCCTGTGAGCCACGCGGACCCCAAGCAGACAGCCAAGCCCTCCGGATCCGCGCCCAGGGTCCCTGACTTAAGGCCATTAGCAAAGGCGGGCCGACCCCAAAGACCACCTCCTCACCATGTTTGGAAAATAGGCTCTGGCCTTGAGGATCCCGCTGACCTCCTCCTGGAGCTTGAAGAGCTGGGGGATGTCAATGATGTCCCGCTCGGTCAGGCCCAGCTCCCGCTTCAGCACCTCCCGGTTCCAGTTGATGCATTTCTGGGGTGGGGAGGTGGGGGGCGGTGGGCATGGCCGGGCCAACTCGGGCAGGGGTAGGGGGGGCAATGAGAGGGTGGAGGGCCAGGGTGGGGCTGACAGGGCACAGCAGGGCCGCCGCGAGGAGGGGGTGGGGACCACGGTGGGGGAGGGCGGTCTGGGGCTGAGGCCTGGCCAAGGGAAGGACCAGGGACAGGGTCAGGAAGGCAGTGACGCACACCTCTTTTCCTTCCCTCCTTCCCTCGTTCTGCTTGCTCAGTCCCTCGACCTCTGGCTTCTGCCTGTGTGTCCCTGTCTTTCCAGCCACTTCTGTGTCTCTCTAGCCCTTGGCCTCTCTCCTGCCGGTCGCTCTGTCTCTGAGAGTTTCACCTGTCTTGCTGTGGCTCCAGCTTTCTCGACTTCCTTCCTTTCTTTTCCACGCATCACTCGCGTGTGTTCCCTCAGTGGTGACTGAAGTCTGTCTGTCTGTCCCACACACATTTACCCAAATCCCAAAGCCATTCGCCACCAAGCCGACACGCAGCCGGTGGGAGGCTCTGCCTTGAGCCTCCAAGGGAAGGGAAGGCGGTGGGGTGGGTGGTTCAGTCTGCCCCGCACCCCGGCTAGTACCTCCACGTATGAGTTATGTTCTCTCAGTTTCTTGTCTGACAGAATGTCCTTTATTTTCTGTTTTTTTTCTGTCATGGAGAAAAAAGAAAAAAGAATGCAGATGAATTCAGAGGTCGATTTCCCTCTTCCCAGTAGGCACAGTGGGGACTCAGTTTTCCCATCTAGAAAATGGGCGCAGTTATAATTTCTAGCTCACAGGTTCGTTGTGAGCATCTAGGAGGCAGACGCCTTTAATAAAATATTTCATCAGTGTAAGTTCTCCTTAAAAGTGTTTCTCTCACTCCCTTAAATTATCTCCAAAGGCAAACAGAGGTCTAACAGTTGCCTGATATTAGATAAAAATTCTCAGCCATGGAGACTTACCAACCTCTGACCCAGCCCATGTCTGCGGACTTTAAGCTTTCCTTCTGTGCTCCAGCCAGACGGCGAACTTTCTTTCATTCATCCATTCATTCATTCATTCATTCAGCATTTGAGCCAGACTGAACTTTCTTCAGGTCCTCAAACACATTTCGCTTTCTCCTGTCTCTGTGCCTTTGCATTCACTGTTCCCTCTGTCTGAGATATCACTCTTCCTCTCAACCCACTGCCCCATTGGGCGAACTCCTGCTCATTCCTCATGCTCCTGCTTGGTCTTTGCCTCCTCCAGGAAGCCTCCCTTGGACTCCTCCCAAATATTCCCAAAGCGCCTGTGCCATTGTTGTTTATTTGACTCACTTCCCCAGGACCGTGAGCCCCGACAGTGACAGCGGGGAGCTACCCTGCCCTGTTCACACAGCATCCCCAGCGCTCAGCACAATGCCTGGTGCACAGTAGGTGCTCAGAAGGTAGCTATTGCCTGAATACCCCCATCTGGTGACAGGAGACTACATGAAGGCAGAGAAAGGACCCTGGATGCAAGAACAAGGCAAAGCCAACTTACTCTTAATGCCTTCAAATAGCACAGCCTCCCCATGGCCCTCCTTCAGCTGCTCCTCAAACAATCTGTAGCAGGACCTGGGGCTGGCCAGGAGCAGCCTGAAGCCCTAGAGGCAGAAACACTGGGGTCAGAGGTCAGCTTTGCCCCTGGGGCTCCCAGAAATGTGGGCGTGGACCCAGGCTGGCCAATCTCCTTCGTGCCCCCTGCTGGGGTTGAGGGAAAGCTGGTCAGGCCTATAAGGCCGGGCCTCCCAAGCAGAGTGCTGAGCAATGCTTGGGAGCCCAGGGAGCAGGCGTGTGGCCTCCTTCAGGCAGCCCCCCCAGACTGCACCTTCTTGTGTGCTGGGACAAAGCTCAGGAACTCGTCCACGTGACCCACAAACAGCCAGTCGGAGTAGAGCTTCACTGGGGCCTGCACCTGTTGGGCACTGAGGAAGTCCTGCACGGCCTGGTGCATCTCCTGGCTCTCAGCACTGCCAACACAGGATAAAGGGAGCGTTACGGGGAGCGAGGGGCAACAGGAGGGCCTCTAGAGGAATGGAGGCTTGGCAAAGGGGTCGAGGTTCTCCTTCAGCTACAGAAGGGATTCGGAAGCCTGGATACCTTTATTCTATCCTCGAACATTGGAGGAATTTACGATTTGCCATTCTAGTTTTTTTGGGGGGAAACTGAGGCACCAAGTCAGTACAGTGAAAAAGACCAGAGCTTAGCCTCAGAAAGCACTGCCCATTGACTCAGCCCAGATGCTGGTGTTGTGGGTAAACATGGGGCTTGCCCATATTATCCAGAGATGTGGAGAGCCGATCCAACCTGAGTGGGTAATCCCTTGTCGGATTGTAGCCTTGGGACATTCCTTCACCTCTATGGGCTTCAGTTTTCTCTTTGCCCTGGTTTCCAAGGGTCTTCCTGATCTAGCCCTTTGCTCTCTCTCACTCAGTCTGTTCCAGCCACTCTGGCCTTCTTGAACACACCCAGTTCAGTCCTGCTGCAGGGCCTTTGCACATGCTCTTTCATCTGCCAGGAACCCTCTATCCCAGATCTCCCCACAGCCATGTCCTTATTGTCATCGGGCCTTAGCTCAAGAGCTGTCTTCTCAGCAAGGCCCTCCTTAGTCACCCTAACATTCCCATTCCTCCTCTGCCCCTCTCTTTTTTGTTTTCTTTGCTATTTGAAATTATCTTATTTGTTTACCTTTGTGTCCCCCCCACTAGGATAGCGGCAAGGCCTTGTCTGTCACGCTCATGGCTGCCTTCCTTCCCAGCACCTGCCTAGTGCCTGACACACAGTAGGTGCTCAGTAAATATTCACTGATGGAAAAGGGTGTAAGTGGCTGAGCTGGAATTTGAGCTTGGGTCTACCGGGCTCCTAAGCTGTATTCGTCACTCTGCACTTGATTCCTCTCCAAGTCCCTAAAGTTTATTGAGACCCTTGGGCTGGGAGCAAGTAGGGGAGGCTTCCATTGCAGCCTCTGCTTTTCCTTGGCATCCCTGGGTCTCCCATTTCCCCTCCTGTCCCTGCCCTCCTCACCTGGGGTACCTGCTGCTCCCAATGAGGATCCTGCCCAGAGGGTATTTCTTCCTCCCGACCGTGACCGGGGGGCTCACTTCCAGGTTTCCAAAGGAGTCGAAGGTAGTAACCTCTCCTGTTTCAGGTCCTCGAGTCACATAGCCAAAATCTGGACCCTGAGATGGGAGAGGCATGGGCCAAGTATTAGAGAACATGGCCCCTGCGTGGGGACAGGGTGGGGGCCAAGCCACAGGCAGGATTTGGTAGTGGTCCGAGCTGGTACAGAGCAGACACTGCTATGATCTGGGGGATGCCGAAGGAGCGCTGACTCAGGAGGTAAGAAAAGGGTCGAGCGCTTGCTGAGTGCGTCATGCGTGCCCACTGCTTTGTAAACCTTAACTCAGGTGTAACAACGAATCTATAAAGTATCATTTTTGTCCTCATTCTGCAGAGAAGAATGAAGGTCAGAGCCGTGGGTGGCTTCTTCGGCCCCACAGCCTGCTGGTGGAGGGATCTGAGCTGTCTCTCCAGCAAGCCCTCTAGGACCACACCGTGCTGCTTCCTGACTGGGCTGGAACTGGCTTCACCCAGTGGCTGTGACATCCCCACTTGGATCTTCGTGGGAAGAATGGGTGGGTGACACATCTCATCCCCTCTGTGCATTTCCTATGGCTGCTGGAACACATCCAGTAGGGGCTTAAAACAACACACATGTATTCTTTTTGGCTCTGGAGGTCAGAAGTCTGAAAGCAGTCTCACGGGGCTAACATCAGGGTGTGGGGGCGCTGGTTCCTTCAGGAGCCTCTGAGTCTGTTTCCTTGTTCTTTCAGCTCCTAGTGGCTGCGTGGCTGGTGGTCTCTTCTCTCGTCTTCAAGGTGCATCGCTATGTCCTGTGTTTCCACCATCACATGCCTTCTCCCACTCCGTCCTCCCTCTTCCAAGGAGCACCATGATGGTAGAGAGCCTGCCAGATAACTCAGGGGCACCTCCCCATCTCAGGGTCCCTGACTTAATCACATCTGCCAACTCCTTTTGCCATAAGAAAGCATCAGGTCCCAGGGATTAGCACAAGGCTGTGTTTGAGCACCACCATTTTGTCTACTGCACTAGCCCTAGCTTTCTACAAAAGGGAGGTCATTCCCAATCCCTCTTCTCCCTTCCTCTCTAACACCCATGCCAGCCTGACTCCCATGCCCACTGTGCCCTGGAAACTTCATGACCACACAGCTGAGCCCAAAGGGCCGTGCCCTCCAGCACTGGGGGAGTCTGCTGGTCACACCCATGTCCTCCGCACACTCTCTGTGCTTGGCCTTCCTGACACTGCAGGCTCTTGGGTCCTGCCCCTCAGTCTCCTGTGCATGGGATGGGGTGCCCCCAGCCTTGTCCCTACTCTTTTATTCTCTATAATTCTCTTCCTCCTGGTGCTGTCACCTAGTCTCGCCGAACACCGACCACGTGCCGACAACCCCACATATCTATCTCCTGTCTGCACTTCCCCACCAGCCCCAGACGGGCATCCACCGCTCGCTTGACTTCCCACTCGGATGTCCACCAAATAGCTCACACTTGCCCCAAATGGAACTGCTGACCCCTCTACCCTCATCCCCTGTCCCTCCCACAGTCCTCCCCAGCTCAGGGAATGGTGGCCACTGCTCACAAATGTCAAAGCCTGCTGTCACCTTTGGCTTCCCTCGCTCTCATAGAGGTCAGGGAATCCTGTTGGCTCGGCCCTCAAAGCATGTCCAGAATGTGGCCACTTCCTGCGCCCAACCCTGCTCCCCAGGTCTGCGCCCCCATCGCCTCTCACCAGTGACTGTGCCTGCCCCCACCTCCACACCGCCTGCCCCCGCCCCCCGTCGTCCATTCTCAACAAGGGGCCAGAGCTTCCCTTTTATAACACTCATCAGGTCATAATCCTCCTCTATTTAAGACCCTGTAACAATCCCCATTTTCCCAGAGTTTAAACAAATAGCCTTGCAGTGGCCCACAGGACCTGCCCCCCACTCAGTCCCCATCACCTCTCTGACAGTCTCTCCTTCCACCCTTCCTTCATTTCCCCCTCCCCCAAATCAATACAGCTTTTATTGCATCTTTCAAATATCACAAATAGGTCTGAAAAATCATCCGGCATCTTGCTGTTTCTGTAGCTGGACAACGTATGATCTTACTCATCAGCCTGCTGAGCCGTTCCTTTTTCAGAAACATAAATACCTCCCCAAATTTTCTGATATCCTTATTTTTAACTCTTGTGGCTTGCTGAATCAAAGCAGCTGAGTTTGATACAAGTTCAATGTCATTTCCTTCAAGAATTAACTCATCTTTCTGGGCTTGAGATACTGAACGAGCAACACCTGGCTTCACTTGAACCCTGCAGACACATTTTTCACCCAGGAAATTTTGGATTTCAACAAAAGAACCATTCTCCTGAATAACAAGGTTGATGGGGAAGTGAGTGTACCCAGAGCTCATCTTGTAACAGAAACCCCGGGGCCACGCCCTTGACCACATTCTGTACGAAACTCCAGATAATACAGATAGGGCGAATGGCAGCCAGTTCTGTTCTAGTGCCCATTTGTCCACTTAGAGCCTCTTCTTCCTCCCAAGGAGACTGACTTCTACATTGATGTGATTGAAGTCCCTCCGCAGGGCTCCCTAGGGCCCTTTGCAATAATAGCGCATCCCTTCAGAGTGATGACATTTTCTGGAACGTCGACAGTCTGATCGCTGAGAATGGTGTTCATTCTCAGTAGGTGCGGCACAGAGATCCCACCCTTCCTCTTGCTAGCTCTGCTCCACCCCTTCTGGGCTCCTCACTCTTCACTGAACATGCCAGTCTTGCTGCTGCCTCAGGGCCTTTGCACTGACTGTTTCTTCTGCCTAGAATACTCTTCACCCAGACATCCATACAGCCAACTCTTTCACCTCTTTGGAGTTTTTGCTCCAGTGTCTGCTTCTCAAAGAGGTCACCTCAAAAAGGTCAGGCCTACCCTGACCATCCTATTTAAATTTGCAATGTAATCCCCCCACCACTCTGGCACCTGGGAGCCCCTTGATTCTGTTTTTTTCTTGCTATAGCCCTGGATTCCACTCTCCAATATACAATATAATTTATTTATCCACTGTACTTATTGTTTATCGTCTGTCTTTCTGGGCTAGAATGTCACCTCTGTGGGGGCGGGATCCTTGGCATTGCTCACTGACACATTCCAAGTGCCTGGAGCAAGGCTGGGCACAGAGAACGGGCTCAAAGAATAGGGGATGAATGAATGAAAAATCCATATAAGTCATTGCCTTGGCCATTGCCACGAAAGCGGCTCAGTTCCACAGGCTGCAGGCTTGGACTTCTGAAGGCAAATGAAGGTGCCCCCTTTGCAGAAGTGGCCCCCCAGGAGTGGGAGGCGCAGGGGACGCTCCCACGTGCTACCCGATGCAGCTTCCGGCACAGACTTAGACACGTGTCACCCTGTTCGCTCTCCTCCAGTCTCTGTTCACCGAAGCCCCAGAGTGCGCAAATCCATTCTTGAAAACTGCTGATCTCCCACTTTACTAACCGGAGAGCAAACCTTGGCTCAGCTCTTGCACTCATTCGTATCGAGCTGGCTTTAATAGCATTATTTTGTTTTAATTCTGTTTACCTTCACGGTTGCCTTCTATTTATGGTAAGTACCGCTGGTTTTCCACTTAAAGGTGGTATAACGCTTACTGACATTGTCTTACTGGAAGAATACCCAGTGAGCGTCAAGCTGGGTGCTGAGCGACCTGAGCAGTGATGGGCACCACGGCCTCAGACCCTGCCCTGCTGGTGCTGATGGTCCAGCAGGGAAACAAAAGGGAAGTAAGAAATCAGTGATTTATAACAGAACACTCCCGAAAAAACCAATGAGGTGCTGTAGCCGAGAATGCCAGGGGCTGAGGCGGGGTGTCCTTCAGCATCAGGGATGGTCTCACTGAGGAGAGCACTGCAGCGGAGACGTGAAGGCTGGGACAGTCAGCCATGTGAAGCGGGAAGGGCATTGGAGGCAGAGGGAACAGCATATGCAAAGGCTATGAGGTGAGGAGCAGTTGGGCACATTTGAAGAACAGGAAGGAGGCCCGCGGGGTTGGAGCTGGGTGAGGGACAGGGAAAGTGGCCCATGATGATGAGTTTGGAAAAGCCGATGGGGACGTTGTCTGGTGACAAGTTTGACTTTTAGCCCAATTCTCTTCCTGAGTGATGTGAGTCAGAAAACCACAGCCGTGCTTGCCTATGAACACATCGCAGCCCCTCGCCCCAGGCTGGGTGTGGGAGAGGGGAGGACCCCTGTGCTGAGGCATCTGTCTGCCTGGCAGGACTCTGGAGATGTGGCTGGTGACGTCAGAGAATCTGGCCTCTGTCATGCTTGGAATGTGGAAAGGGGGACGGGCCACTGCACAGAGCAGGGCTGCAACCAGTGGGAGGGACCACGGTCCCAGCAGGCCAGCGGGGGTCCTGAAACAGGATTACCCTGATTCCGGGTGGAGAGACACTGTGGACCCTACAAAATCTCTGCGTTGGCACCACTCAGCTCAGGAGAGTGAGCGAGACTTGGACGAGTTGCTGAGTTGAACTCAGATTTCCTTTCAAAGCCTCCTGTGTGGGCAGGGCCGCCTCCCCTTCCCTGGGGCGCAGGGTGCTCCTCGGAAAGCCTTTCTTCAGAGCAAACCTTGCACCCCACACCCCACACTCTTTCCTCTGCACTTCCCCGGCGCCTGGACTCAGGGGCTCCCTGCACCCGGGGTGTGCGCCCGGCGGCATGCTGGGCACAGAGCTCGCCGGGCCAGACCCGCCTGGTTTCAGTGTCAGCTTCTCTCTTTTCATGTCACCTTGGAAAAGTGGCTGCCCCTCTCTGAGCCTCAGTTTCTTAATCTATAAAATGGGCCTAGTGATAGCATCTAGATTAAAGGTTGCTGGACAAATTAAATGAGTCAGTGCTTGTAAAGAATTTGGCATCGTGTCTGACACAGAATGCATGCTCGATAAATATAACTATTCCTAGGATTATAATTCTGTGCTGAGTTTACGCGAACCTGCCGGGCTAGTCCAGCATGATTCACCAACATGTCACCCCCACCCCCGCCCCCAAACACATGCAGAGTCACATCTAGGCAATGACCACTCTGATCCCCAAACCCACCCCATATCCCAGATGGACCCGCCACAAAGCCCCCCCACCCCCCACCAAAGACAGAGCCTCCAGCCGGATACTGGGGAAGGTTCCAGTCCCGGTCCCACCCACCCCTTGCAGCAAGAGCATCTTCAGTGGGACAAGGATGCTGCAGCCTGATCTGATGTCCTTGGTAGGGTTATTTTGAGGACAGGCTGAGCTCATGGCTGGAAAGAGCTCCGGGAAAGGGGGAGCCAGATCTCATCTCAGTAGTGACAGAAATACTGCAGCCCACCCGAGTGACTGCTGCCCCAGCAGGAAGCGCACCTACTACGGAGCCGGGGTGCTCAGCCGCGGGTGGTGAGGAAGGAGGCCTCGGGCGGGGGGTATCTCAGCAGTCGCAGGCCCCACCAGGACCTACCAGCATGCATTTGACGGGGAAATCCTTCAGGCCCCTGTTCCTCGGAGAGTCAAAGACCACAGGCAGGGTCTTGTGCGGGGCTTGGATGTAGCCGATCTCTATCTCGTCCTGTGCAGAGCGAGGGGAAGGAGGGCTGATGGGCTTGCTGTCCAGGTGACACCCAGCGCAGGGAGGGGGGCGTGGACCATTCACTCTCCCCCTGTGGTCAAGGGCAAATTCCTGTGCAGTGTTCGACCCCAGAGGAGGGACTCTGAGGAAGCAGAGCTTATTATTCTGTGTGTGCACAAACGGGCTCACCCCCACTCCTGGTGAGTGCTGGGGCTGGGTGCTGCGGTTGCTGGGGACTCGGTGAGTGAGCCTCAGGCCCTGTCCTCAGGGAGCTGGTCACATAGAACCCAGAGTGAGGAGGTGATGGGCCGGGAAGGAGAGGCTCCTGATGGTGTTGGGACTGGCAGAGAAGGGGGGGCAGGTCAGACCCCGCTTCGCCAAAGGGGCAGAAGTCAGGAGGGCTCAGAAATGCACCTGGTACCAATCCTGTCTGTACTCTGCTAGACAGATGTGATGTCGGATGCGACCCCTCTTAGGCTAAGCCCCCTGAAATGGCCACACTTGTAGGTCAGAAATGGGGCTTCCAGCAATTTTAGACTGTTCAGTCCAACTTTTTTTTTTTTTTTAAAGATTTTATTTATTTGACGCAGAGAGAGAGAGAGAGAGCACAAGCAGAGGGAGCAGCAGGCAGAGGGAGAGGGAGAAGCAGGCTCCCCAAGGAGCAGGGAGCCCGATGCGGGGCTCGATCCCAGGACCCTGGGATCATGACCTGAGCCGAAGGCAGTCGCTTAACCAACTGAGCCACCCAGGCGCCCCTGTTCACTCCAACTTAACACAGACAGGACTTCAAGAAAGGAAGAGAGGGTGTTCTCTGTGGATTTAGGGGAGGGATGGGAGATTTTTGAAGGGGAAGCTTTCGAGCTGGGATTGTACAAGCGGGACCTGGGTGTTGGCGATGGGACCGGGGAGGATAGCGGAGAGAAGGAACAGCATGAGCAGAGGCACAGAGGTGCTGGGAGCAGGGCGAATGGCATGGAAGGGCAAAGAGCCCGAGAAAGCAAGCAAGTGGTGAGGAGGCTCACGAGGTCCAGTCGGCAGCCACTGCCCCATGCCGGGTGCTGGGTGCTGAGCTGAGTGAGACTCGGTTTCTGCTCTCAGGGAGCTCATGGCATGATGAGGGAGCCTGGCGCAGAAACAGAACAGCAATACAGGGTGGACAGCTGGCTTGCAAAAGGTGCGGGGCAGCCAGGTTGGGGGTGGGGGCCCTGGAAGCAGGCTGAGGGGGAGGAGGTGGGAACCATGGAAAGTGCTGGATGGAGCAGGAGTGTGGCCTGCTGGTGTGGTGGCTGAGCCCAGGAGGGCTGGCTTGGAGGGAGGGCCACAGGAGGGATTGGTCGGGCGCCAACCCCTTGAGCTTTGTGTCATTTCTGGAGGTCACCTGAGAGTTTTCAGGCAGGGAGGTGGCTTTCATCTTGGTGACCATGGCAGGCAGGCAAGGGCTGGCCTTAAACGTCGCTTTAATCACTTGCCTGAGCCCCCACATACCCAGACCCTCAGAGGCTCCTCACTTCCTGCCCATCTGAGGAAGGGTGGCCAGCAGGCCTCTAGGCCCAGCCTCAGGAGCCTGGGGCCTCCAGTGTCCCCTGACCCTCAGGAAGATCCACCCGGTGTGTCTCACCCCCGCCCCACAGGGCCACATACCTGCATCCACCGGTCATCGTTGCTCTGCTCCTTGGAGGGGATGGTCAGCTTGCACTTGGCTTCCCTGGCCAGAGCTGTCACTGACTTCAGGAAGTCCGCGTTTTCAAGCACCCTAGAAAGAGCAGAAAAGAAGCCCCTTAGTGCTCTGGATTCAGTGGACAGTGGCCTTGGCCACGGACCCCTGCAGGGTCCCTAGGGGTGGAGCAAGAGCTGAGGCCTGGACGGAGTGGGGGAAGGGCAAGTGGCTGTTCAGGAGATGTTTGTGGCCTGGATGGAGATGCCCGGCTCATCCTGTCTCTCTGCTCTTAGCAAATATCTCACTGAACTCTTGCAACAACCCATGAGGGGACTAGCTGGTTGCCCTTCCATCCGGGAGAAGCCACAATGAAGAGGTCAACACTCAAGGTCATGCCATCTGGGGAGACAGCACCGGGATTTGAACCCAGGTCTTGCTGGCTTTCAGCCTCCGCCCTGACCTCCAGGCAACCACCAGGTCACCCCTCACCCCTTCTGCCTGGAAGCAACCACAAGAGAAGAGGGGAGGGTGTCCCTGAGACCCCAGCATACTCAACAGGTGCTCTCAGATGGCAAGGTGGATGCCAAGGCTCCCCAGAGAAGCTTGTTAAAAGGCAGATGGGCCCCTTCCCCAGACCCCAGACCCCCCAGTTCTGAGGTTGGCCAGAAACATGCATTTGAAGTGGTTTCTGGTGCGGAAGGTCCACAGGCCACCCACTGAGCCCTGGCAGGCTGGCTCGTGGACTGAGGGTTTTCATCTGCCACGTCTAGCAAACGCTATGGGCCTTCAGGAGAGAAAGGCGCCCTCTGCCTGCATATTAGGGCAGGAGAGTGAGGACAAAACAATAGCAACAGGAATTTCCCTGCCTTTTTATTCCAAACTGGCCAGAAGCCCTCGGCATGTTGCAGTAGGGGTCATTTTTCCCCATTTACACAGCAGATATTTCGGGGGGCGCCTTGTGGCCAGAACCCAGGGCCCTTCCTGGTGCATCTATGCCCCACCCCCTGGCACCCCAGGGCCCTCACCTGCACACGTACACCTCCTCTGGGGGCTGAGTGTTGGGGGTCATGATCCAGGGGGCCACACGGAAGACCACGCTGTCTTGGAAAAGCAGGGTGGCAGGGAGCTCCTGTGAGGCATGGGTGAGCCCAGGGCTGTCACGGCAGCCGCGGCCCGACACCTACCGCTTCCCGGCTGGGCTCTGCACCCCGACCCTCGAGCTGGGCCGAGGCCCAGTAGCTCGGGTCTCCCCTTGGGCTGCCATCTTGGCCTACCGGGTTGGACGGGTCCAGCAGGGAGATGGTGAGGGAAATGAGCCCCGGGAAGTTGACGTCTGGGAAAGCGAGGCCCTCCACGTAGAAGTCCACGCTGTGCTGGCCGCCCGGGAGCTCCAGAGGGTGACTGGGCTGCTGTGGCCCCAGGACCTGCCTGTACCTGGAGACCTGTTTGCCCCCTAGTGGAGAGAAGGGGGCTCAGGTCTTCGTCTCCCCAGTGCTGTGATACCTTCCCAAGGCCACCACTCTCAGGACGACATGTCAGAGCTAAATGAGCCCCCCGTAGGAGAAAGAAACTAAAGCGTCAGGTGGGACATCGCCCCCTGGCTGGGGGTCCAGGGATGGAGTGATGGGGGGGTGCCTGAGCCATTCCCAATCATATACATACAAGTCCAACACACATTATGGTTCATTCATTCATTCATTCATTCCTGAGCACCTGCTCTCAACTGACACCTGGGGAGACCAGGGAGGTAGTCACTGTCCCGGTCCCCACGGAGTACACAGCCTCCTGGGTGAGGGAGGAGGAGCAGAGACAGTCAAAATCACAATGGTAATGAGTGCTGTGATGGAGAGAACCCCAGAGGGCCAGGAAAGGCTTCCTGGAGGAGGTGATGCCTCAGCAGGGGCAAAGAGTTGGTTTGTCACTAAATCACTGTCAGTTCAGTCACTTTGATCTAGAACGGAAGTAAGTCAGATCAAGTCGTGCCTCTGCACAAAGCCCTCAGATGACTTCCCCCACGTCCATGCCGACCTCCCCTTTCTTCTCCACCCTCATCCACCACCTTAACGCTGGTATCCTGCACTCCAGCCACACTGGCCTCCCCGCCTGCCTTCCTCAAGCTCACAGACACGATTGTACCTCAGGGCCTTTGCACTTGAGGTTCCCTCCGCCCGGAATGCCATTCCCCTGGGTGTCTGCGTGGCTGTTCCCCACCGCCTTTTGCTCAAATGACACCTTATAGGGGCAGCTTTCCCCAACCCCTTCTCCTCACACCGCCAGACTCTACCCCTCATCCACACCCTCTTCCGTTTCATTCTTCTGCATAGCATTTAATGCCATCAGACACACTAGAGGTTTTACTTCATTATTTTATACATGGTCTCTCTCAACCCCCCAAGAGGAAAGTGACACGAGGGGCTTTGTTCTGTTCTTTGCTTGTGAGCTGCTGAGAAGTTAATGCTGTCTTTGATGAGCAGGGTGCTGGAGAACACACTATTACATAACACACACAGTCAGCTTGGATTCAACAACCTCTGTAAACAAGAGTCGTGTGTGTGTGTGTGTGTGTGTGTGTGTGTGTGGCAGAGAGGAAGAGACAAACACAGTCACAGCAGTCCTTGGGAGGGAGGCTATTTCCTCCTTGGTGCTCACCAGCACCAGACATCAGCTTCTTGTTTGTTGGCATTTCGTCTGTGTGCCCTTTCTAGAAGGGAGCGGCAGGGTGTCCATCTTGCTCACTGCTCTATCCCTGGTTCTTAGAACATGCTACAGAACTGGGGCTCAGGAATTATTTGCCGAAGGGGGATGCGAAGGGGCTGTGCTGGGGCGGGAAGGGGACCCCGAGGTGAGGGCCGAGGGCGACTCACGGCTGGCTCGAAACACCCTGACTTTGTCCATCTCCGATTTGGCCACGTGGAGGAGCAGCTGGTGCTTGGTGAAGTCGCTGGGGGTGTTGGTGTACAGGGTCACCAGGGACATGTCCTGCAGGTCTGGAACGAGAAGACTCTCTCCTCTCTCACCACTCCCCTCAGCCCCCCCCCCCCGCCCCCCGCCCAACCCTATCGCCTGGTTTTATTTTCGTCATGTTCTTGTCAGGATTTCAATAATGATTTTCATTTTGGAATTGAAGCTAATTACATTTTTGGCCCTCTCCCAAGAGAATGAGCTTAGGAGGCAAGCTCAGTGAAGCAGGGGCCACGACTGTCTTGTTTATTGCTCTGTCCCCAGCCCCTGGAGCCTAGAAGCATCTTGAAGCACCTAGAACAAGGACTGGTGCATGGCAGGTGGCTTGGTAACTATTTGTGGAATGACGAGTGGATGGGTTTCTCCCCTGGGCCTGAGTGGGAAGTGAACCAACCCAAGTAATGGCCAACAAAGGCGGGGGAGAGCGAAGCTGGACGGTGGTCCCCACTGGGCATTAGTCCCCGGGTGAAGGGAATTGGAGGTGGTGGGTTCGAGCCCTGGATCTGTGGGAGCCTGGGAGCTTTTTCAGCTCTCCGTGCCTCTTCTTCCTTGTCAGTAAACAGAGCTAAGAGTAGTGCCCAGGCAGAGGGACGAGTGAGGGCATATGTATGAAGTGCGGACTGCAGCAGACGGCATCCTGGGCGCGCCCACGAAGGGTACTGGCTATTTTGATCATTACTCTGGGCCGCGCACCGCACAGAGGCTGCCCCTTGGCATCAGGCGGAGGCAACTGCATGCAACTTCAAAATGCATCCATTTCTATGCTGTCCTAGCAACTCCCCGGGAAGGCCCGAGCTTCTGCCGTGGCTGGCCAGCCTCCCGCCCCCAGCGCCCTCTTCCATCCCAGCCACACCTCAGAGGGGTGCCATCAGAGACCCTGCGCCCACCACCATCCTTGTGCCCCCAAACCCGCCGCGGTGTCGGGATGCCTGGGTCCAAATCCTGAGCTCGTGACTTACTGGCTGTGTGACCTTAAGCAAATTGCTTAGCTTCCCCATGCCTCAGTTTCCCCATCTATAAAATGGGGCTGAGGACAGTACATACTTCCAAGCCTTGTACTGAAGGACCAAATGTGTTAATAATTCTGAAGTGGTCAGAACAGCGTCCAGCATGTGGCAGGCGCTCGGGGCTGCTCTGACAGGACTTTGGGGCAGTAGCCCGGCTTTCATTTTAAATTATTTCGGGTCCCAGGTTTAACCCAAGAGCAGAAATTTAGGTTGGGCTGTGGACCGGAGCATGGGGACCGGAGGAGGCATTGGGAGACTCAGCCCTGGTCCCAGCTCTTCTCTGGCTGCTGTGTGACCTTGGCTGAGTCACTTACCTTCTCGGGACCTTGTCCATTCTTCTTATGCAACAGATAAGCTAACAAGAACATGCTTCCAATAGGGCGCCTGGGTGGCTCAGTTGGTTAAGCGACTGCCTTCGGCTCAGGTCATGATCCTGGAGTCCCAGGATCGAGTCCCACATCGGGCTCCCTGCTCAGCAGGGAGTCTGCTTCTCCCTCTGACCCTCCTCCCTCTCATGCTCTCTGTCTCTCATTCTCTCTCTCGTAAATAAATAAAATCTTAAAAAAAAAAAAAATTAAAGAACATGCTTCCAATAACCGCCATCTCTGAGGGCTGTTACTAAGCTCAGGCTGCGTAGACAAAAGGGCTTTACAAAAAGACAAAGCTCTATTTTCATTAGCTCTCTGGGCAGCAGGGAGGCTGGGGGATGGGGGTCCTTACCTTTGCTGTCAAGCACTTCAGCATCCTTGCAGTCTACAGTGGAAGATTTGGGATTATCTTTGTCACAGTTCACCAGCAGGATGGCGCCTTGCCCGTGGGGGCCCCAGGTCCAGGTCCTCTGTGGACACCCAGCAGAGACGGGGCGTGTTCAGAAACCTGCGTATGTCCCTCCAACTCTTGGGGAAGCATATCCACCTTCCCCCAGCACCTCGATAGCCTTGTGTGGGTTTACACATCTCACTCCCACATCAGCGAATTCTTTAGTACCAGGAGGGGGTTGTTTGCCTGCTCCAAAAATCCTAAACAGGGGCGCCTGGGTGGCTCAGTCGTTTAAGCGTCTGCCTTTGGCTCAGGTCATGATCCCAGGGTCCTGGGATTGAGCCCCGCATCGGGCTCCCTGCTCTGCGGGAAGCCTGCTTCTCCCTCTCCCACTCCCCCTGCTTGTGTTCCCTCTCTCACTGTGTTCTCTCTCTCTGTCTGTCAAATAAATAAATAAAATCTTTAAAAACAAAAAACAAAAATCCTAAACACATTCACCAAAAATGCAATTCATCCACTTCAAAAAAGGACCCCATGACAGTAAAATTGATTTTAACAGGTTTAAAAAAACTGTCAGATTGGCAAACCGACTGAGCTAAATATTTATGTCAAGATTCTAATCTAAATTGTTACTCTTATGTGAACTCTTAATTACTCATCCGCCAAAGTGTGGGTACTATTCTTAGCAGCCAGTTGCTGTCTGTCCAAAGATTAAAGCAAATTAAGCAGCCCCTCCCAGTAGGGATCTAATAGCAATGACATCTTCTGTTTGCAGGACAGCGTTGGCGCCCAGGAATGACAGCGTTCTGGGTGGGACAGAAAGACGGATTCCACTCCCAGAGTTGTAATTCCTCCCTCCACTTTTGGCTGACCCACAGAGGGATCTTCATCTTTTGACAGGGCCTATCCTCCTAAAGTGCGCACCAGCATTAAACTGTGCAGGTGGCTTTGGGATTTCAGGAACACCCTGGGGTTTATCCGCAGACCCAGTTAAGACTACCTGCATGCCCCACCTCTACATACACCACTGTCTCTGAGCAACAGACTTTCCCTGCCCCCGCGTGGCTCCTTCCCTCTTCCGCCCCCTGCCAGTTTGCCCTTTCTCTGTTCTTCGCTTCCTGTGGGCAGCACCGTGGGAATCTCTCCCACCAGCCTGGAAACCCTGGGGTGGGGGGGATTTTTTTTTTTTTTTCTGCCAGAGTTAAGAACGGCCTGCAATTTTTTTCTCTGCTGTGCATTAACCAGATGACTCTGTAGTTTCTAATTTGCACAACACATTCTCTAAACTCACAACCAGTGAAAATCTAGTTTTGCAAAAGAGATGGGAAATCTACAAATCCAAACGGTAAGGGTGATTTTAGTTTTCTCCTTTGCCTTGTTCGTCCTGGAGGGACGGGCGGCCGTTCGTGCCATGACTACCAGGGGGCGCCAGAGGAGAACCCAGCAGAGGTAGAGAGCTCCTGGAGCGTCAAGAGGCTTGAGCGCACCTGGCCCTTCTTGGCTCCAGCGGGCTTCACTTTGCCGGTGCGGGCGATGTCCATGCTCAAGGAGATTTCTGCAATCCCACCGAGTAAGAGGAGAGGGTTGGTGAAGGTACAAGGTCAAGGCACTCAGTGTGGTCCCCAGGAGACTGTCTGCCCCATGGCTTCTCTCCCCCGCCTTCCGAGGAGACACAAATTCAAAGACACCCCCCCCCCGTGTCCCCAAAGAAGATGTTGGACTGCAACTCAGCCAGAGCTGGAGCCTCTGACTACACCCATTCTCCTTTGCAGGGGGTTGGGGGGCCTTGACATAGCTGTGATGCCAACCAGTCTCTATACGTCTGGCCTTCAGGGGTTCAGAAAGATTTCCTGGCCACCCCAATGGGATGCTTAAGCAAAACTTAAGCAAAACTCCTGCCAGGACACCTAGCCAGGCTCTAAAGGCCTCTGGCCCCAACTCCAGTGACCTTGGGGTGGGGGACACCGTGGTTACTCCTACCCCAGCTGGCTCTTCCTAATATGCATTATGGCTGCAGTGGGGACAAATCATGGCAGTGATTTGTCTACTCTACCCAGATGTCAAGGCTGAGAAAGCATATGTCTGTTTCTAAATCCTTCCCACCCTCATCAGAACACGTGATCACAGTCTTTCCAGTGACACAGATCCGTGTGCCCACATCATAGGTAGTGACCTTGTGAGCTCACAGTGGGAGACCGACCTGGATGACCTTTTAGACACACGTCGTGCCAGAGCAGCATGGAGTTTAGTGCTCTGGATTCCCGGCTCCTTCACTAACCAGCTGCATGAACTTAGGCAAATCTGTCTACTTCTTGTGCCTCAGTTTCCTTATCTGTAAAATGGGATATAACCGTACCAATTTCATGGGATTTGTTGTAAGGTTTAAATGTAAAGTCTTAGTGAAGTGTCTGGTATAGAATCAGTGCTATATTATTCCCATTATGTAAATTTGCACTAATGAAATACATGTGTATTAACGAATGAAATTCATTAATGAAATGGAACCTGAAGTTTCCACACGCTGTTCTGATATTTAATCCATTTAAATGGTAATGATAATCATATAATATTACTGTTCAATATGAGGTCAAGTTAGAAAATTACTTTATTTAAAGAAGAATGTTAAATAAATATGAGTCTAGACAGATCATTGATATGGCAAAACAGTGAAGATGGGATGTAAGTCATGGCATTTCGGGAACATCAGTCTATATATTATTGTATAAGACAGTGTCATCATCTACTTTTCTTTTAAATATAAATATTTGAAGTGTCAAAAAGGTTTAGAGACTCATATGTGGAAAATCCACGTACCACTTCGTATGTCGAGAAAATATTAAGATGTAATTGAACTCCCTGTAAATGCCCTCTGTCTCTCCCCAGTTGAATTACTTTATGGTTCACTGACTGGGGAGGGAATATTTATGAACCACCAGATGTATGACTAGCTAGAAATTGTCCTTTTCTCTGCTCAGTCTAAAGTGAGCTCCAGAGTGTAGTTTCTCCTGGAGAGAGACACCTTGCAAGGGTGTGTTGTGTGTGTGGAGAGGGGCAGTGGCATCCCAAGGTCCTGGTCATCACTTACCAACACCGGTGACATAGAGCAGGGCTTGCACGGGGTTGGTCTTGGGTCCATAATATGAAATCTGAACCTAAAGGACAGAGGAAACCACGAAGGTCTTCTCTTAGTCATTCAACAAATACTATCTGGACTGCTGCTCTGTGCCAGTTCAGGGTGAGATGCTGAGGAGACAAGGATGAACAAGAAGTGGGGCCAGCCTATAAAAGCACCCCAACTGGTGGGCATGGGGGAGGGAGCAAAGTACTCAAATGCCTATGATACTTAGACAAGGGTTCTGTGGGAGCCGAGAAATGGAAGGGCTGAGCCAGCCTGGGTGGTATCAGGGAGATACACTTTGAGGGAGGAGTAGGAGCTCCGCAGCTGGAGACGTGGTGGAGGGGGCATCAGAGGGAGGGCACTGGCTGTAAGCCACAGAAACTGGCTCTGGCAAGCAGAAGGGGTGGAGAGGACTTGAAGAACCAGACCTTGGAAAGGCTGGAGCCCGAGCCCTCTGAGGATCTGGGAAGTGGGAGCTTTGGATGGGAGCTGGTCTCTTCAGGGCAGGTCGAGGTCAAGAAACACCAACCCCCCACTGCCCAGGGTTCAAAATCCAGGAAGAGTGGATCTGACCGGCCCACCCTGGCCAGAGGAAGGCAGAGCATCAGGATGGACACTTTTAAGCAAAATGGAAGAGGGGAGTTCCCCAATGCAAAACCAAAGAGCTGCCACCAGAAGAAGAGACACTGCTGAGGGGATGGACTGAGGTGTCTGAGTCTGTCCTGTAGATAGTGGGGACCCAGGGAAATGTCACAGCCACCATCACCTCATATCTAGAACATGGCATCAGCCTCTAGGCGACTGCCTAGATCCAGTCTATTCAGGACACTGCAGCCAGTGGGGTCTTTCTATGACAAATGCAGACTTGTTATTCCCTGGATGACAGGTTTTTACTGGCTTCCTGTTGCCTTCAGAAAATGAGGTCCCTGATGCCAAACTCTAATACTGGTTCCCTCTCTCCTCCACTTCCTTCTTCACCTTCTCTCCTTGCCATACATATCTTCCTCAGTTTCCCCAACACATGCCTGACCACCTCCTCATCTGGACTGTGCACACAGGCCACATACCCCATGTAGAGTTCCCACTCCACTTTCCCTCTCTTAGGTGGGTCATTCCTACCATCCTTCAGCTTGCCACTTCTTCCAGGAAGTTTTCCCTGATTGTACCCTCACCAACCTACTTTGATGGCCAAGCTCTATGCTCCTATAGTAAGCAAGAAGTCTCTGTCCCAAGGGGAAGACTGAATGGCCTGTCCTACTGGAAACGAGTGCTCATTGGTTCAGATCTCTGTGGGGAACCCCAGAAGCTCCTGTTGAGCTTATCTACAGTTGGAGGGGATGTAATGGGTTGAGTGGTGGTCCCCAAAAATATATGTTCATATCTGAATGCCTGAAACCTGTGAATGTGACCTTATTTGAAAAAAAGGTCTTTGCAGATGTAGTTATGGGTCTTGAGATGAGATCATTATGGATTATCCAGGGAGGCCTTAAATCCAGTGACTTGTGTCCTTATAAGAGTGAGGCAGAGGGAGATTTGACAGCCTGAGGAGGGGCAACGAGACCACGGAGGCAGAGATTGGAGTGACACAGTCGCTAGTCTAGGAAGCTGAAGGAGGCAAAGAACTGGTTCTCCCCAGAGCCTCCAGAAGGAGTGCTGCTGATTTTGGACTTCTGTCCTCCTGAGAGAATACATTTCTGTTGATTTAAGCCAGTAGTTTCTGGTCATTTGTCCAGCAGCCACAGGGAAAGGGCATGGACCAGAGCTTCCCAGGGCTGCCTGGCTGTGGCCTCATAGCACTCGCCACCACTCATAATGGCTTACCTGTATTTTACCCATAGGTTGTAAGCCCCATGCAGGCTGCAACCTCACCTGTCTTGTTCCATTCTGTATCTCCAGTGCCT
This sequence comes from Halichoerus grypus, assembly GCF_964656455.1. Taxonomy (NCBI): domain Eukaryota; kingdom Metazoa; phylum Chordata; class Mammalia; order Carnivora; family Phocidae; genus Halichoerus; species Halichoerus grypus. The sequence goes on from NC_135716.1 coordinate 175,242,503, forward strand.
GGCACTGCCTGGCATGTAGGAGGTGAATACTAAACATTTGCTGAATGGATGAGTTTAGTAAAAACCCGGCTTTCCTAAACCTCTGGCATCTCTGTATTGTCTGTGAGGATACCTATGGCTGGAACAGTCTCTATAGTATCCAGAGAGAAGGAAACTCCGCTAGGGCTGGGGATCAGTGCAGGATGGACTGAGCAGCTGACCTGCTGCCATCTGCTGACCTCCTCCCACACATCCCACCCCATGGCTGCCACACTCACCTTCTGGTCACCTGTGCTACTGCTCACAGCTTTCATCCTCAGGCTCACCTCCAGGCTAGGGTCCAGGGACCACTTGGAGGAACCTGTGGGATTCTTCTTGACTGTAGGGCTATGGGCAACATCCACAACCACTCCTGGGGAGGCATTGATGCTGAAGGATGTGTAGCCCGTGGGGGCAGAGCTGTGGAAGAGACAGTGGGGAGGACAGAGTGCACCGTGAGGGAGGCCTGGCCCACCACTGCTCTCCCAGCATTCTTCCCTTTCCCCCAACAAGTGTAAACCCCACAGGGCAGCCAGTCGACCCTGACCATGGGAGTAAGTACTGAGAGGTTGTCGGGAGATAGTGAGAAACAAAAATTAAAATCTCCTGACCTGAAGGGTTTACACTTTGACTAGGAGAATTGCAGGGGGATGTGCACACAGAGGATTGTGCATATATAAACAATCACACAGACTTCTGCTTCTGGAATATAACATACCACTACTCCGAAGGACCTTCCTCTTACAAAACAACTAGATTGTGATTAAAATATACTTTTTAGAGAACTGCTAAGATCATGAGACGTAAGGGAGATCTCCAAGGACTCCCTTCTCTGTGTGTGCATGCACACACACATATACACCATGGAGGTTAAATTGAGGAACACCAAAAACAAAAAGGAGATATTAAAGGTATCCAGAAAGAAGAGTCAGATCACCTATGAAGGAATTACTATTAGATTGAAAGCAGGTTTCCCAATAGCAACAATGAAATCCAGAAGACAGTTGAATAACATCTTCAAAGTATTTTGAAAAAAATAACTGTTAACTTAGAATTGTGTACCCCACAAAATTGTATATTTTTAAAAAGATTTTATTTATTTGAGAGAGTGAGAGAGCACGAGTGATGGGAGTGGGTAGAGGGAGAAGGAGAAGCAGACTCCCTGCTAAGCAGGGAGCCCAACGCGGTGCTTGATCCCAGGACCCCAAGATCATGACCTGAGCCGAAGACAGATGCTTAACTGACTGAGCCACCTAGGTGCCCCAAGAAAAAATTGTACAAATAAAAATACCCAAAAGGTAAAAACAAGTCCAAATATATGTATAATCAAAATAAATGTCAATGTATCAATGCTACTAGTTAAAAGAGAATTTTGACTCAGATAAAGAAACAAAACTCATCTATATGATATTTATAAGAGGCACACCTAAAATATAAAGATCCAGGGGCTCCTGGGTGGCTCAGTTGGTTAAGCGACTGCCTTCAGCTCAGGTCGTGATCCTGGAGTCCCAGGATCGAGTCCCACATCAGGCTCCCTGCTCAGCAGGGGGTCTGCTTCTCCCTCTGACCCTCTTCCCTCTCGTGCTCTCTGTCTCTCATTCTCTCTCTCTAAAATAAATAAATAAAATCTTAAAAAAAATATATAAAGATCCAGAAAAGATGAAATTTACAGGAAAGGAAAAACATACACTAAACCAATACTGACCAAAAGAGGGCTGGGGTGGGTATATTAATATCAGACAAAATTAATTTTTAGATGAAAAACACACTATTAGCAATAGAGAGGATCACAACCTAATAATTTAAGGTTCAATTCACCCAGAAGATATTCTAAACTTGTAGGCACCTAATAACATAGCCCCAGTATATGTATAAGGCAAAACTGATAGAACTATAGGGAGAATTTGACAAACCTATCATCATAGTTGAAGACTTCAAGTCTTCTTTCTCAATAAACAATAGATTAAGCAGACAAAAAATTAGTGACACAATTAACAAGCTTGATTTGGTACACATATGTAGAATTCCTTGCTCCACAACTAGTGAATATACATTTTCCCAAGCAAAGTGCACATGGATCAGTAAAAAAACATTGATCACATAGTTAGTCTTCAAAGCAAGTCACAACAAATATTAAAGGATAGGTCACATACAGTGTAGGTAGCACAGTCTTTGATCAGAATGTAACTAAGTTAGGAGTCACTAACATAAAGTCCATTTTTAAGCCCCATACATTTGGAAATTTTAAAACCAGACTTCTAGATAACTTACAAGTCAACGGACAATTAATGGAAATTAAATAATAATACTTAAGACTGAGCAATAGTTAAAATACTACATTTCAAAACTTTTGGGGGAGTTAAAGATGTTGCTTTGTGCCTTAAATGCCTCGATCTTTAAAAAGAAGAGAAAAGCTAAAAAATAAGTATATAAGGAAAAACAGAAAAACCAAATAGAATGTAATCTCCCAAAATAAAAAAAATAAAGATGGTAGAAATCTGTGAAATATAAAACAAGTAAATCAACAAAGCCAAAACAGACTAATACAACTGGTAAACCTCTGGCAAGACTGATCAAGGGAACAAAAATAAAAAAATGAAAAAAAAAATCACTACAGGAAAAGCAGATTATTTTGTAGATAGTTGATAAAAGGTAACAAAAACCCCATAGCATGATTATCTGCAAACTGCCCCCCAAAATTTTAAACCTTAAATTTAAAAGAAATACTAAGAATTCAATAGGGTAGGTAGTAAGGTGGAAAGGCAAAAACCAGTTGCATTTCTGTACACCAGCAGTAAATAGTTAGAAAAATAATTTTTACAAGCAGATATAATTTACATTAGGAAAAAACACTGTAAAGTACCTAGGATAAATCTAACAAAAGATATGTAAGGATTTTATGGAGAAAACCAAATCTATTGAAAGCATTAGAGAAGACCCAAATTAATAGAAATACCACAAACATGGTGAGGAAGGCTTATTATCATTAATGTATGAATTCCCTCCAAATGAATTGATATATTCAATGGAATTCCAGAGCATATCATGGAACTTGACAAGTTGATTCCAAGATTGACATGGAAAACCAAGGGACTAAGACAGTTAAAGTACTCTTTAAGGAAAAGTTAAGGGACTTGCTCTACCAGGTATGAGTTACCAGGAAGCCATGGATGGTGCTATAATGGCTCAGGCAGGGACAAATGACAGATGTAACTTAAGAGAGATTCTCCTTGACCTGTGACAGAAGTGATCTTGTAGATAACCGGGCAAAGGGAAGATTATGTAACAAATGGTGCCAGGACAATTGCTTGCTCATATGGAAAATAGTTAGATTGGATAAATAATTAAATTGATCCCATCCTCATACCATATACAAAAACAAGCTCCAGGTGGATTTAAGACTTAAAAATGAAAGGCAAAAATTTGAATTTTTTTTTAAATAGATTTTACTTTTTAGAGAAATTTTAGGTTCACAGCAAAATTGAGAGGAAGGTACAAAGATTTCCCATACATCTCCTGCCCCCCACCCCCATGCACCGCCTCCCCCATTATCAGCATCAGCCACTGGAGTGGTACATTCATTAAAATTGATAGGCTTACATCAATACATCATAATCACCCAAACTCCACAGTTTACATTTCACTCTTGGTGTTGTACATTCTATGAATTTAAACAAATGTATGCATAACGACATGTATCCACCATTATGGTATCATACAGAGTAGTGTCATTGCCCTAAAAATTCTCTGTGCTTGTGATTGAGTTCCACTTTCAAAGCATTATGGTCTGAGAATATGCAGGGAATAATCTCAATCTTTTGGTATCGGTTGAGACCTGATTTGTGACCCAGTATGTGGTCTATTCTGGAGAAAGTTCCATGTGCGTTCGAGAAGAATGAGTATTCTGTTGTTTTAGGGTGGAATGTTCTGTATATATCTATGAGGTCCATCTGGTCCAGTGTGTCATTCAAAGCTCTTGTTTCTTTGTTGATTTTCTGCTTAGATGATCTGTCTATTGCTGAGAGTGGAGTGTTGAGGTCTCCTACTATTAGTGTATTATTATCAATATGTCTCTTTATTTTGGTTAACAGTTGGCATATGTAGTTGGCTGCTCCCATGTTGGGGGCATAGATATTTACAATTGTTAGATCCTCTTGTTGGATAGACCCTTTAAGAATGATATAGTGTCACTCTGTATCTCTACCTACAGTCTTTAGCTTAAAATCTAATTTGTCTGATATGAGAATTGCTATCCCAGCTTTCTTTTGAGGTCTGTTCACATGAAAAATAGTTCTCCATCCTTTCACTTTCAGTCTGGATGTATCTGTAGGTTCAAAATGAGTCTCTTGTAGACAGCATATGGATGGGTCCTGTCTTTTTATCCAATCTGCAACCCTGTGCCGTTTCATGGGAGCATTTAGGCCATTCACATTGAGAGTGATTATTGAAAGATAGGATTTTATTGTCATCATGTTGCCTGTGAAGTCCTTGTTTCTATAGATTGTCTCTGTAAATTTCTGATCTATATCACTCTTGGGGTCTTTCTCCTTTTATAGAACGCCCACCCCTTAATATTTCTTGCAGGACCAGCTTGGTGGTCACACATTCTTTCAGTTTCTGCTGGTCTTGGAAGCTCCTTGTCTCTCTATCCATTCTGAATGACAGCCTTGCTGGATAAAGTATCCTTCAAAATCCTAGAGGAGAACATAGGCAGTAACCTTTTTGACATTGGCCACAGCAACTTCTTTCAAAACACATCTCCAAAGCCAAGGGAAACAAAAGCGAAAATGAACTTTTGGGACTTCATCAAGATAAAAAGCTTGACACAGCAAAGGAAACAGTCAACAAAACAAAGAGACAACCCACAGAATGGGAGAAAATATTTGCAAATGACACTACAGATAAAGGGCTGGTATCCAAGATCTATAAAGAACTTCTCAAACTCAACACCCAAAAAACAAATAATCACATCAAAAAAATGGGCAGACGACATGAACAGACACTTCTCCAAAGAAGACATACAAATGGCTAACCGACACATTTAAAGATGTTCAACATCATTAGCCATCAGGGAAATTCAAATCAAAACCACATTGAGATACCACCTTACACCAGTTAGAATGGCAAAAATTGACAAGGCAAGAAACGACAAATGTTGGAGAGGTTGTGGAGAAAGGGGAACCCTCTTACACTGTTGGTGGGAATGCAAATTGGTACAGCCACTTTGGAAAACAGTGTGGAGATTCCTCAAAAATTTAAAAATAGAGCTACCCTATGACCCAGCAATTGCACTACTGGGTATTTGCCCCAAAGACACAGATGTAGTGAAAAGAAGGACCATATGCACCCCAATGTTCATAGCAGCAATGTCCGCAATAGCCAAACTGTGGAAAGAGCCGAGATGCCCTTCAACAGATGAATGGATAAAGAAGATGTGGTCCATATATGCAGTGGAATATTACTCAGCCATCAGAAAGGATGAATACCCAACATTTGCATCAACATGGATGGAACTGGAGGAGATTATGCTAAGTGAAATAAGTCAAACAGAGAAAGACAATTATCATATGGTTTCACTTATTTATGGGGAACATAAGGAATAGCATGGAGAATATTAGGAGAAGGAAGGGAAAAATGAAGGAGGGGGGAAATCAGAGGGGGAGATGAACCATGAGAGACTATAGACTCTGGGAATCAAACTGAGGGTTTTAGAGGGGAGGAGGGGTGAGGGGATGGGTATTAAGGAGGGCACGTATTGCATGGAGCACTGGGTGTTATACACAAACAATGAATCACGGAACACTACATCAAAAACAAATGATGTACTGTATGGTGACTAACATAACATAATAAAAAAAATTATAAAAAAAAAAAATCCTCTGTGCTCTGCCTATTTATCCCTCCTTCCCCCAACCTCTGGCAACCACTGATCTTTTACTGTTGCCGTAGTTTTGTCTTTTCCAGAATGTCATACAGTCAGGATCATATAGTATGTAGCCTTTTCAAATCAGCTTCTTTCTTAGTAATATGCATTTTGAGTTTCCTCCATGTCTTTTCATGGCTTGATAGCTCATTTCTTTTTAGCACTGAATAATATTCCATTGTCTGGATGGACCACAGTTTCTTTATCCATTCACGTACTGAAAGACTTCTTGGTTGCTTCCAAGTTTTGGCAATTATGAACAAAGATGCTATAAACATCGGTGGGCAAATTTTGTGTGGACATAAGTTTTCAACCTCTTTGGGTAAATACCAAGGAGTAGGAATGCTGAACCATATGGTAAGAGTATGTTTAGTTTTGTAGGAAACCACCAAACTGTCTTCCAAAGTGCCTGTACCATTTTTGCATTATCACCAGCGATGAAATGAGAGTTCCTGTTCTTCCACATCCTCTCCAGCATTTGGTGCTCTCAATGTTCTGGATTTTGGCCATTCTAATAGTTGTGAAGTGGCATCTCATGGTTGTTTTAATTTGCATTGCCGGATGACATATCATGTGGAGGCCTACCTGCCATCTGTGTATCTTCTTTGGTGAGGTGTCTGTTAAGATTTTTAGCCCATTTTTCAACTAGGTTGTTTGTTATTGTTGTTCTTTGTATGTTTTGGATAACAATCTTTTATCAGATATATCTTTTGTAAATATTTTCTCCTAGTCTGTGGTTTGTCTTTTTGTATTCACTTCACAGTCCTTTTTAGAGCAGAACTTTTAAATTTTAATAAAGTCCAACTTATCAATTCTTTCTTTTCTTTTCTGGATTATGCCTTTTTAAAAAATATTTTATTTGTATGACAGAGAGAGACACAGTGACAGCAGGAACACAAGCAGGGGGAGTGGGAGAGGGAGAAGCAGGCTTCCCGCAGAGCAGGGAGCCTGATGCAGGGCTCGATCCCAGGACCCTGAGATCATGACCTGAGCCAAAGGCAGATGCTTAATGACTGAGCCACCCAGGCACCCCTGGATTATGCCTTTCGTATTTTATCTAAAAAGTCATTGCCAAGGTCATCTAGGGTTTCTCCTATATTACCTTCTGAGAATTTTATAGTTTTCTATTTCATATTTAGGTCTATGACCTATTCTGAGTTAATTTTTGTGAAGGATGTAGGGCCTATGTCTAGATTCCCTTTTTGGATGTAGATGTCCAGTTGTTCCAGCACCATTTGTTGAAAAAACTACTTTTTTTTCCATAGTATTCCCTTTGCTTTTTGTCAAAGGTCAGTTGATTATATTTATGTGGATCCATTTCTGGGTTCTCTGTTCTGTTCCATTTATTTATTTCTCTATTCCTTTGCCAATACCACACTGTCTTGATTATAGCTTTATAATAAGTCTTTATAATATAGTTTCAGCTTTCCAACTTTATTCTTCTCCTTCAATACTGTGTTAGCTATTCTGAGTTTTTTACCTCTCCTTATAAACTTTAGAATCAGTTCGTCAATATCCACAAAATGGGATTGCATTGAATCTCTAGATCAAGCTGGGAAGAACTGACATCTTGACAATGTTGAATCTTCTTATCCATGAACATGGAATATCTCTCCAATTATTTACTTCTTTGTTTTCTTTCATCAGAGTCTTGTGGTTTCCTCATATAGATATTATACATATTTTATTAGATTTATACCTAAGTATAAATTTAATTTGGGGGAGTGCAAATGTAAATGGTACTGTGTTTTTAAATTTCAAACTCCACTTGTTTGTTGCTGGTATGTAGGAAAATGATGGACTTTTCTACATTAACACTGTATTCTATAGCCTTGACATAATTGCTTGTTAGTTTTAGAAGGGTTTGTTGTTGTTGTTGTTGTTAATTCATTTGGACTTTCTACATAGATGATCTTGTCACCTGCAAATGAAGACAGGTTTCTTTCTTTCTTTCCAATTGATATCTCTCTTATTTCCCTTTCTAGTCTCATTGCATTTGCTAGGAATTTTAGTATGATGTTGAAAAGCAGTGGTGAGTGAGGACATCTTTGCCTTTCTCCTGATTTTAGTGGCAAAGCTGCAAGTTTCTCACCATTAGGTCAATGCTAGCTGTAGGTTTTTTGTTGATAGACTTTATCAGGTTGAGGAAATTCCCCTCTAAGTTTACTGAGAGTTTTATCATAAATAGGTGTTTGCATCTTTTAAAAGAATATGACACAGGCATCTTTATGCCTTTATTTAAGCAAGACATAATACCAATAAACATTAAAGAAAAATTGTAAGTTCAACTAGATGAGAATAAATAACTTCTGTTCCTTAAACGACACTATAAAGTGAAAAGACTTAGCATAATCTACAGAGAAGATATTCACGACATAAAACCAAAAAGGCTTAGCACCTAGAATATATAAAGAACTTGAGTTAATCAATATGAAAAAGATAACTCAATAGAAAAAAATAGCCAAAGATATGAACAGACATTCAGAGAGCTTGCAACAGAAAAGGATAATAAACATGTGAAGAGGCACTCCATCTCACTCATAAGTAAGGAAATGAAAATATCCAGGCTATAGTGGAACAGGGGCATACACCGGCTGGATTGGTGAAAAATAACACTGTGGACAATACAATTCAAAGACAGCTCTAACACTGCTCATGGGAGTGTGAAGTTTACCACTCTGTAAAACAACTTGGTGTTCTCTTACGAGGTCAGACATCGGCCCGCCCCAAACCCAGCAATCCACCACAAGGCAGACACCCCAGAGTATCCCTGGCACGTGTCCGCCAGGAGACATGTCCGGGAACATTCAGAGCAGTCCTTTCTGCAACAGTGAGTGACCCACAAATCGTGGGGGGACTAGGGCTTTGTAGCAGATTCAAACCACAACGGAGGCTCCCTGGAGAGGCAGAGCTTGCTCCCCAAGGTCGCAAAGGCACGAGTGTTATGATTGTGTTTTCTATTTTTATTTTTGCCATAAAGTTCTTAATCTCTGTATCAAAAGCTACATGTATTCCTTACAGAGAATTAGGAAAACACTGGAAAAGTCAGTGATAGGCAGACTTCAAAGATGGCCCCCAACAATCCCCACCTCTGGTGCTCATGCCCTCGTGTAAATCCCTCCTCGGGAAGGTGGGAAGGGCCTTGTGACGGCCTTCTAGCCAATGGGAAATGGCTAAAGGAATGAGCTGTCCATTCTGTGATAAGGTTACAAAAGACGTCTTCTCTCTCTCTCTCTCTTTCTCTCCCTCTCTCTCTCTCCCTCCCTCTCTCTCTCTCTCTCTCTCCCCTCTCCTTAGCTTCCTCACCTTGATGGAGTAAGCTGCCGACAATGACATGGGTAAGCTTGGAAGCAGAGCCTGCCTCAGCCAAGCCTCAACATGACTATAGCTGCGCTGGCATCTTGACCACGGCCACTGAGACCCAAGGCAGAGGACCCAGCTAAGCCACACAGGAGTCCTGCCCCACAGAAACGGTAAGATAATAACCACTACTGTTTCAAGCCGCCGGGTTTGGGGGCAATTTGTCCCACAGTGATCGATAGCTAATATAGGACTAACAAGGAAGACAGGAGGAAAGAGGCAGATAGGGAGGAAGGAAGGAGGGAAGGAGGGAGGGAAGGAGGGAAGGAGGGAAGGAGGGAGGGAGTGAAGGAGGGAAGGAGGGGAGGGAGGGAAGGAGAAATGGAGGGGAGGGAGGGAAGGAAGGAAGGAAGGAAGGAAGGAAAGAAAAATTGCCTAGAAAAGAATGGAATCTTACCACTTAGGGACAATCATTGATGGACATTTTGATTATTTTTTTTCAGGAGACAAATTTTTTAAGTCATTTTTGAAGAACCAAGAAGTAGATGAAACCAACACTCTCCTAGTCTCTGTTCCCAATTTCCTTTCATGTGGTGCCGACACCCACCCCCACCCCACCCCCACCCCCAGCTCAGGCCCTCACGCCATCCACACAAAGTCAAGCTCAAGTTCTTAGCCTTCAGGAACGGCGAGCATTTATAGAGCATTCACACTGCTCCAGGCCCCGTATGCATTCTTTCCATACATCAGCTCATTCAGTTTTCACCACTAACGTGCCAGGTAGGTGCTGAGCTTCTCTCCATTTCACAGGTGAGGGAACTGAGGCAGAGGGCTGAAGACACCTCCCCAAGCTCAGCTTTAGGCATTGCACTTCTCTGCTCTGTCAGAGAAGGGTCGGTCGGGGTGGTGCCAGCGCGCTTCATACACCGGCCCCGCCCCTACATTCTCCCCACACTGCAGGCACACTGAGCCCCTCACGGCACCCCTACACCTGCCCCAGGTGTGCGTGGCCACACTGTGTGCCAGACCTTGAGCTGGGGGAACGGGTGGTGGGGGTGGGGGCAAGCTCTGAGGTCCCAGGGGCTCCTGGCTAGGAGGAGGGTGATTTCCTCAGCCGGAGGATCTGGGGTCCCATTGCGGGCTCCCCCAAGTCTTCCTTGACAAGGACACCAGTCCACATCTACCGAACTCCACTAATGGGTGTCCCTGCCTATCCCCACCCCTCGGTGTAGGCACTAGCTTTACCACGTGCTCCCAGCCTGGTCCGCCCACAACGGGGGCCAGGAGCAGGATGGCTGGGTTGTCATTCCCTAGGGGGACACCGACCTGGGCCTTGGTGCGCTGACTCTCTGGATTGGGGAGATAGCCAGGGTCAGTGTGGACAGAGTCCTTGAACTACCCCTCCCACTGCACCGCACAGCCCAGCGCAGGGGCCTATCTGTCTATACCAGCCAGCCAGGTATACCAACCACGGCTCGGGCCTCTGGCTCCAGCCCCCGGAGCAGCCTGTGCTCAGACACTCGCCTGCAGGCCAGCAGGGGTGCCCCACGGGAAGTCCCAGGCCAGCCCGGGGGACGGGAGACGGGGGGGTGCAGCAGGCCGTCTCCGAGGGCTGGAGAGTGGTGGACCAGCTTGGGCCACTCCGGACAGGCTACATGACTTGGGTCATGAGGGAAGCCTGGTCTCATGGAAATGAGGTTTCCTCGCTTCCTAGGTTGTTGTGAGGTTTGGGGGCCGCTCAGTAGTGACGGGGCACTCAGCCTGTGCCCGACAAGAGTTCCTGGCTGAGGGGCGCCGCACTGGAACCAGGGGCCTTTCTGCGGGTTACACACCGACCTGGACAGACCGAAATGTAGGAAACGCCCTTGTTTCTCCGCCAAAGTCTGTGCACAGCTGTTCAAGTTCATGCCCGCAAAGCCGAGGTGAGAAGCCAGGCCTCCCCAGCCGGCCAGGTGCCATGGCAGGAGGAGGGGACAAGAGAGGGACACGCTGTGTGTTTGGTACAGCAGGAAAATGAAGAAGGGGCCCAATCAACAATGGGAAGACTGAGACTGGGGACCAAGGTGGGGGCAGCCACAGCGCCTGGCCCGTGGCCTGTTCACTCGGCTCGCTCGGTCCCACATGGCTTCCTCACCAGGGGCGGGGAGAAGGGTGCAGACCGGCGGGTCTGCCACCTGCCAGGGCTTGATAACCACCCTCTCCGCCAGAGGGGGAAACTGAGGCTCAGAGCAGTGAGGCCCAGCTGGGAAGTGGCGCCACTGGGATTGGACCTGGAATGTGTGTTCTTTCCTTTGGCTGTTTTCCAGACCCTCTCAGGTCCCTAAACAAGGGACTTTCATAAACAGAAGGGGGTTTTCACTGTGAATGGGGGGAGCAGCCATGCGTGCTGTTATAAGACAATCCGGAGCTGATCTTCCTGTAATTTCTGCAGAGGCAGCACTGAGAGCTTGAGCCCCGGACGAGTGACCACATCCCTCCAACTCCTGAATTCAGCATTTCCTTCCCAACGGTCCCAGGCTGGATAGCACCTGGCGTCTGCAACTCTCACATTCAGTGGCTCACACAATCCTTACGGGAAGGGGGACTGCTCTGCGGACACTCAGCTGGCCATGTGTGGTTTAAGCCTCACCACACCCCAGCAGCGTGCATGTTAATGTTCCCATTTTACAGATGGGTAAACTGAGGCTCAGAGACTTGCCCATGCTCCCTGCTGTCACACTGAGTGGCCATCTGCTGAGAAGGAGACACTGGAGGAAGAGGACAAACCCCCTGACTGCAGCATCAGAACGCCCGCCGTCTTCCGTGGTTGGCAACTTCCGGACCCCCACACCCATTCCAGGCCTTCCGAGCCCTCTGGAAGCTGTGTGAGCTCCACCAACCGGGCAGCAGTGCCCAGCGAGGCCAGCGCCACAGCACTCAAGAGGCCATGGGTGCTAGGGAAGCAAGTGAGTTTGGGGTCAGACAGTCCTGGGTTTGAATTTCCTGGCTTTGTCACCTTGAATTTGCATGACCCTGAAACCTCAGTTTACTCATCTCTAAAATGGGCATGATGTTCATGAGAAATCACAGGAGGACCTGGCACACAGTAGCCGGGGTCGTGATACCTCCCTGACTCCAGCCACAAGCATCACAGAAAGCCCTCGACGGGTTTCAATATTCATCTCAAGTCAGTGGGATTCTGTCTGAATATAATCAATGTGCTTCCCATTACAGGAAAAGAACTTTCCAAATGCAGGATGAAAATCACAAGCAGCGTTTGTAAGGGCAGCTCTGGACGTGGTGCCCACCCCCCTGGGTCTGCTCCTGTCTCTATGGCCCTTTGTACCCCTGGGGGCTCTGAGCCCGGTGGCAGAGGGCATGGCTGGGGCAGGGGTGTGGAACACGCATGTGCTGGGAGGAGGTCAGGGGAGTAGCGCTGCGGAGGAGATGGTGCCAACCCCATCCGTGTTTCCGCAAGAGAATTCAGGCCACAGTCAGGCTGGTGGCTGCATGGGAGGTGGGATGACGGTGCGGGCCAGGGGGCCGTTAAGAGCAGGTAGGAAGCACGGGGGCGGGGTCCCAGAGCCAGGCTGCCTGCGTTTGAATCCTGGCTCCCTCACCTATGAGCCGTGATGGCTTCTGGGGCTTACTGGACCTCGCAGAGCCTCAGCTATCCCTTCTGTAAAATGGGAAGAAGAGCGCTGCCTGCCTCATAAGGCTGATGAATGAGTTATGTGTAGGCAGTGGGGTGGAAATGTCAGCCGTTGTCGTGGGAAGTGGGCGGCGCGTGGAATGTCTCACTGAAGGAGGAGCTCACTCTCAGAAGAGTCAGGTGGCTTCAGATGACATCGGCCTGTCTCTTTCCTTTATCCCTCGACCTCTCTGTCTCCTGCCTCCCTTCCACAGCTCCAGACGGCCCCCCACCCCAGACTTTTACTGCTACTCTACCATGGCCCAGGCTCCGACAGCCAGTGACACTTTGAAAGAAATGTCCCAGACACTCATGTGGGCACCATACTAGGACCACAGATGTCCAGCCTGGGAGGAAGGAAGCCGGGGGTCACTATTACTGATGACAACGACACTAACCATGCACACTTGCCGAGCGTCGCTAGACCATTTTGTGTAACAAGAGCCTAGTGCAGGCTCGGCACATAGTAGGTGTTCAGTTGGTATTTGTTGGGTGGATGGATGGACGGATGGATGAATAACCACCAGCAATATGTCCAGCTATGTGCTAAGTAATTACACACTTCCATGGTCTTTCACGTTTAATCCCTCCAACCACCCTATGGAGCGGGTATTACCCCATTTCACAGATGAGGGACCTGAGGCTCAGTTGGCCAAGGCCCCCCAGATGGCCAACAGCAGGGATAGGTTTCCCGCGTCAGCCTCTCCCACGCCAGAGCCTGTCCCATCACACGTGGGTTATTACGCACCCGTGGAGGGAGGCTTGGCTGAGAGGTGGGGAGGTAACAAACTGCATCAGCAACCAGGTGTGGGTCATGAAGTCCAGGGCCTAGCCTTCCTTCCAGGGCACACCTGCTGTGTGACCTCGGGCAAGTCACACACCCTCTCTGAGCTCCATTGCCTCAATGCTGAAAGGAGAGGGTCCTGTCTGCCCTGTGATAATTCATCTGTGGTGAGGCCCTGGGGAACCCTCGCCTTGAGTCCAGGCTCATCCCAGGACCGCTCAGGTCTAACCCCTCCAGCTTCTCCCCGGGCAACGGCTACAGAGGCTGCAGCCCGAAGCCAGAGCCAACCACACGTCCTGTGTCATCAGTGGGCCTGTCCCCCGCCCCCAGAATGTCCCTGCTCACCCATAGACATCCAGCGGAGTCTCGGTGCCCAGCACACACACGGCATAGATGGACTGCCCCGGGGTCACATGGATCACTGCGCCCTGGGCCATAGTCCCGCCAGCCCGTCCCTCCAGGTGCAGGAAGCCCCTTGGCTGGTTCCTTTATACGGCCCAGCAGAGCCATGAGTCAGCACCTGTGGTTTACAGGCCGCTTAGCCCCTCCCCACTCAGCTCCCGGGGCGGGTACTCTCTCCACTCTCCCAGCCCAGGAGCTGCCCCTCCGACCCTCGTGAGTGTCAATGCCAGAGTCACGGCAGGCTGGCTCTGTCAGTCTCCTGGGAAGGGCCAGGGGCTCAGGAAGCCTGGGGGTGCAGGTCTGGGTCCTCATGTCACAGCCCCCTGCACGCCTGGGGCCGTGAACACCTGGGTCCATCCAACATGGGTATCAGAGAGGAAGAGGCGAGAAATGCAGGGAGCTCGGGAGATTGTAGCTAGGAGGTCACCCCTGGGCTACACACTCGAGGACCAAGCTGGCTTGGGACAGGTCTCCCCAGGCTGGGCCACCCATGTGACAGCTCACCTTCTTGGGTCTCTTCTGTGTACCAGGTAGCTCTCTCTGCCCCCCACGTGGACTGACCCACTGAGGCAGGCTTGTGGGGTAAACGCTATCATTATTCCCCCACCTGGTCATCGCGGCAGCTGTCTGAGGTCACAGTCACTATGATTCCCATGTTACAGAAGAAACTGAGGCACAGAGAAGTCAAGTAATACTCACAAGGCTCCACAACGGGTAGAGTTGGCATCCGGGCCCCAGACCACCTTCTTGAGGCTCGGAGCCCATCTTCTGTGCCAGCAGATGATGTGGCCACCTGACGCTCCAGCACGTCCACACAGCAGGTCTTAACAAACCCACTTTCTCCAGCTGGTCACAGGATTAGGACTAGTTTGAGCTTCGGATGGAAGCTGGGGGAGGGGGCTGTCCACTGCCAGACTTGAGAAGGCCCTCACCACCAGATCCGGTCATCCTGGGCACGGGAGACTGAGGCACAGAGAGGGCTGTGGCATGGCCCGTCACACAGCAAGTCAGCCGCAGGGGCCGGGCTCTACCCCAAGCATAAGGTCTCCTGGGGTGATTTTCTATCTTTCCTTTTTCCCCCGTTTTTCTTCAGCATTTGGGGGTTTACATTGGCTATGAATAAGCCGCAGAGAGAACAAACCTAAAGTAGTTTTATTAAATCCACAAATATTTCTTAATTGCCTACTGTTTGCTAGGTCCTTTTCGGGGTGCTGGGGATGCAAAGTGAACAAAGACAAATATCCTGCCTTCACGGAGCTTTTGTTACTAGAAAGAGACAGCCAATAGGCAATAAATATAAGTGAATTACATAGTATGTTAACATTGTGGAAAAGTGAAACAATAGGGCATGGCAAGGGGTGGATTGCCATTTCAAATAGGGTGGTCCAAGGAGGGGACATCTGAGCAGACTAGAGGGAGGTGACAATGTGGACATTTGGGGGGAGAAGATGCAAAGGCCCGGAGGCAGGGACATGCCTGGGAAGGGGCTGGAAGGCAGTGGAGGAGGAGGAGGGAGGGAGGGCAGTGCTAGGAAGTGGGGGCGTGGGTCACAAAAGGCCTTGCAGGAGTTGTGAGGACTTTGGCATCTACCCCAAGTGACATGGGGAGACATGGGGACATTTTGAGCAGAGGAGGCCCACAGTCTGATCTGTCTGGTTGCTGCGGGAGAATCAACCGCGGGGAGACCAGTGAGGAGGTTGCTGCCCTCCGGCAGGTGGTAGGACATGGGGCACAGGGCACGGTGCTGGCCGTGGAGGAGGCGAGAAGCAGTTAGGTTCGGGACATACCCTGACAGTACAGCCAATAGGATTTGCAGGTGGGCCGGATGGGGGGCATCAGCAAAAGCGAGGAATCAAGGAGTTCTCCAAGGTCCAGGGAGGCCTGAGCCCCTGGAGGAACGGAGCTGGCACCAACTGAGAGGGAGGACTGGGGGGCGGGGAATGGCTGCAGGTGGTGTGGCTGTCAGGAGTTTGGTCCTGGCCATGCCGAGTGTGAGCTGTCTATTCGAGTCTGTGTGGGGACGCCCTGTAGGCTGTTGGTTGGACACATGATTCTGGGGTTCGAGAGGATCAGGCTGGGAATGATAAATCTGTGGGATGTCAACCTCTAGAGCTTCTCTGGGGAATGAGCGTGGACGGACAAAGGAGAAGCCCCGGGATCCTCTACCCGAGACCGAGAGGAGCCACCTGCAGGAAGGGACGCAAGAGAGGTGCGTTCCCGCTGTTTGCCATTTCACAGGGTGGCGCCTCATCAAACACCCACGCCTACACGCCCGCACGCAGGGAAAGCAGCTGTCCTTCGGAAGCAAAGCCTTTTTCCGGACTCACGGGCTCTGGCGTGGCAGGGCAGGGACGAAAGGCTCTGCGATTGGCAGGGGGGCCGAGGGCAGACAGACCCGCGGGGAGCATGGGCACCGCCCGCCCCAGCAGCTCCAGGTGCATCACTGCCCTGCTGCTCCCCGTCAGAGCTCGGCTGCATCACAAAACAGCCTAGGTTGGGGGCTTAAACAACAGAAATGTATTTTCTCACAGTTCTGGAGGCTGGGAGTCCTGGATCATGGTGCCAGCGCGGTGGCGTTCTGGGGGGGGACCCTCCTCCTGGCTTGCAGGTGGCTGTCTTCTTGCTGTGCTCTGGCATGACAGGGGGAGAGAGGAGAGAGAGACACGGACAGAGCTAGTTCTCTGGTGTCTCTTTAGGGAAGCCCACCCTCACAACGGATTACCTACCGTGACCCCCTCTCCAAAAACCACGTTGGGGGGTTAGGGCTTCAACTTAGGAATTTGGGGGGAGCCATGATTCAGTCCGCAGCACTGTTGGACGCAAAGGCTGTTTGCGGATTTCTGGTATATAAACCATGTTTCGATGCATAAATTGCCTCCGTGTCTGGGCACCTGGGTGAATCAGTCGGTTAGGCGTCCAACTCTTGGTTTCAGCTCAGGTCATGATCTCAGGGTCGTGGGATCGAGCCCCGCGTTGGGCTCCATGCTCAGCGCAGGGTCTGCTTGGGATTCTTCCTCCCTCTCCCTCTGTCCCTCCCCCTGCTCTCTCTCTCTCTCTCAAATAAATAAAATATTAAAAAAAACAACAAATTGTGTCCATGGCTGTGGCTATTTTGCAGGAACTTCATGGGTTGATCTTTGCTCCTCTTTATTCCCTTACAGGGCGTTTTGTTTTTTGTTTTTTGTTTTTTTTTAAATATTTTATTCATTTATTTGACAGAGAGACACAGTGAGAGAGGGAACACAAGCAGGGGGAGTGGGAGAGGGAGAAGCAGGCTTCCCACTGAGCAGGGAGCCTGATGCGGGGCTCGAACCCAGGACCCCGGGATCATGACCTGAGCCGAAGGCAGACGCCCAACGACTGAGCCACCCAGGCGCCCCAGGGCGGTTTGTTTTTTTCCTGAAATTTGTTACAGTTTATCATTATGTGTGTGTGTTTAAATGTCTGTCCCCGAATCAACCATGAGGGCAGGGCTTCTCTAGGTTTCAGTTGCACCTCCGGTGCCTAGAAAAGCTCCTGACTCCTAGTAGGTGCTCATTAAACACTGTGGCTGAAGACCAGAGTGTTGTTCTCTGGCACCCAGCCCAGCACTGGACCCAGGGCAGGGCCCCTGAGACAGCTCCCTACAAGGATCCCTCAGAACCCAGCCTGGTTATTACCTCATGGAAGGCATTGACCTTGGGAAGTTTGGGAAGCAAACTGTCTGGTACATGAGGGCAGCTGGCTCAAAGCCCAGGCCAGAAACGCCACAGAAAGGGGCCCCTCTCCCCGCAGAAAAGCAGAATCACTGGTGGGGCTGCTCAGTGGAGGAAGCAAGGCTGTGTTGGGGTTGCCCAATGCCCTCTGGCACCTGGGCCCCAGCAACTGGCCTGGATATATGCCCTTCCTCCAGGAGATTGTGATGACATCATTTTGGGAGTAAGCACTGGCATCAGGGCCTCTCCCTGAGCCCCCGGGACTGGGTGTAGGGTTGCACTGTGTTTGGAGTGGATGGCTGAGCCATTCCTTCAGCGCTGTTTGCTTATAGATAGAGTTCAAATCCATTTATGTAGCTCTTCACTCTACAAATACTTATCAAATGCCTCTTAAGAGTCTGGCACTCTCTTAGAGGCTAGGTTAGGCTTTATTTAAAATAGATTTACAAGGACCCAGGGTGATAACAGAGACCACGGTCTATTACGCATCCACTACGTGCCAAACTTGTCACCAGGTCCTTGGCTATATTATTTCCAGTTATCAAGATAACCCAGTGGGCAGGACTTATGATCTCGTTTCTAAAGAGGAGTGGAGCCCCGTGTTCAAGGTCACCTGGCTCCTGAACAGGTTTCAAACCCAGCTTTCCCTAATGTGCTCTGCTCTCTGGTGCAGTCCTTGCCCACGCCAGGCCGCTGACACTGATCCTTGCATAGACTTTAATGTCTGACTTACGCTCTCCCCACTTTCCAGATGAGGAGATCGAGTCTTGGAAGGCTTACATAACTTGCCCAAGGTTACACAGACCAGAAGTGGTGACACTTGGATCTAACTTTGTCCCTTGTCCCACTCTGCCTGCCACGCAGCTGCCTCCCGTTCAGGTCACTTGGCCGATGGGTTCTGAAACCCCTTCCAGCACAAAGAACCCCCAACTTCTCCATAACTTCAAGCAGAAAATTGGGAGTATGTCTAGATCATCCAGATTGGGAGAAACTGGCAAATCTTTCCCCCCACTAAGGTGTTTGTCTGAGTATACCATGCAGGTAGTGGTGGGGGTGGAGGGGTCCTCGCACCCTCTCTCTGCTCCCCCAGCTCTGTCTGGCCCAGCACCTCTCTGCTTTTCTTCACAGAACCCTTGTCGGCTCTGGAAAGATTCATGGGCATGCAGGGTAACATCATGACTGACAGATGCCAGGCCCCACCCTGCACCATTTTTACTGTGCCCATTCAGGTGGACCCCACAGCAGCCTGGTAAAGGAGGACACCCACTAGTCATCGATGGGTGAGCATTATGCCAGGGGGCAGAGACGGGAGGTGGGATGCAGGTCTGTCCGCATGGATAGGCTGCTAACTTCCACGATGCCATCTTTGAGGAAAGGAAGGGGACCCAGCCAGATGAAGGTCAGGGCATCTGCATTCCTTTTCTGGAGCTGGCTTCTACCCTGTCTTTGATCCCAGGTGCCCACATTCCTTCTCCAGCACCAGAATTTCTCTTGGGGACCATGAGAATGTCAGCACCCCAAAAGCAGGGACTTTCCTTTGTATTCATGTCTATGCCCCTAGTACTTGAAGTAGTGTCTGGTGCAGAGAAGGTGCACAAGAAATACTGTATATTTTTTTTATATATTTTTTTTTACTTTATCAACCTTTTTTTAAATTTTTTATTGTTATGTTAATCACCATATATTACATCATTGGTTTTTTGTTTGTTTGTTTGTTTTTTGCAAGACAACAAATTCTTTTATTTGCCATTGAAAAGCAACGCAGGTATCCAGAGATCGGGTGTACTCTCTAATCTGACCTCCTCGCCGGGGTGATGCCACAAAGGCTTCGTTGTTCAGTGGCTGTAGGCACAGCAGCTTCTCAAAGAAAAAGAGGGTTTCCTGCAAAGACTTACGTGAGGCTGACGGGGGAGAGGACAACTAGAATGGAAACAGTTCCAGGGCACTCAGCTTCCCTAACCAAGTTCAACGCTGACACACATTTCCCTGCGGTAGAAATACCCGAATGTTACAGAGCTAAGACTATCTGCCTTTAACCCCTTTTCAGTATCAACAAAATTTGGGGATTCTTTTCAGGAAAGCGTCTGTAACTTTTGTTTAAGGAACAGGATGGCGATGGCAGATATTTAAGGCCATTTATCCATCAGCTCTGTCTTCCCCTTGACTATCTTAATGCCTCCTACCTACCCAACTTAATGCCTACCTACCTACCTGTCTCTGATAGAGACAGACTATCTGACTTCAGGCTATTTCCAGGCCTCCCTTGAGAGGAAACACTGTGTACATAAGTTGATGGCACTGCTCTCCACACATTTTTCTCAGGAGTTCCACGGTCAAGGCATTGGTGACAGCTAGTCATCCACAGTGATGTTTCGGAAAAGGTACGCCATGGACTCCCCATTGTGGATTCTCCGAATTGCTTCAGAAAGAATCAGACTGATATCCACAGTCTTTATCTTGGGACACTGCAGCTTCTGCACCTCGTGAGGGACAGTGTTCGTCACCACCACCTCATCAATGGAGGACTCCTCGATCAGGTGGGGGGGGCCTCAGCAGACAGGATGCCGTGAGTGGCCATGACGTAGATCTTGTAAGCACCTCTCCCTTTGAGGATCTCCGCAGCAGCAACAAAACTTTCCACATCATCAATAATGTCATCCACTATGATTGCGATGCACCCGCCAACATCTCCGACTATGGTTATCGGTGGCTTCTCTTTGGCCATCATCAACGGCAACTCCAGACCCGGGTGGACAGTAGCATTTTTGACCATTGGGGGAGAATGGCGACCGTCATCCATGTCCAGCTCTGCACACTGGGCTTCTCCGTGGATCACAGCTAACCCCAGACGGAGTCTCTCAGTGTATGACTGGGCCCTTTTGGCAGCATCAGGAGACTCAGCCACAATGACTGCATTCCTGTAATTCGGAATTTCTTCCTGGATATACTGAAGCAGGAAAGGTGAGGCTCTAAGGTTGTCCATGGGAAAGCTGAAAAAGCCTTGCATTTCCTTTTGATGAAGATCCATATTGATAATGTGAGTTAAACCTGCTTTCGCCAGCATGGATGCCAGGAGCTTGCACACAATGGAACCCCTCTTCCTCATCTTGCTCTGCTTGCTGCAGGGGAAGTAAGGGATGACTCCGATAATGTTCCTGGCACAGGCAGTCTTCAGTGCGTAGGCCATGATCAGTAGCTGTATTCACATCTCTGGGTATTGTCTGTATAATGAAAATATCTTGGCCACGAACAGACTCTTTTATTTCAACTCTTGTTTCTCCATTGGTCTCTTGATAGACCACAGATTTCCCCAATTCAGCACCAAGACACTCGGTGATGCGCTTGGCCAGCTCGGTGCAGGCGGCCGTGGAGTTGGCCGAGAAGACTTGGTAGCCGGTGCGGGCGGTGTTCATGGCCGGGCGGGCGGCAGGGCACGGAGGGTCGAGGACGCGGAGAGCGGGGGCAGCAGCAGCAGCTTCTTGGGCATCGTCCAGCCTGTGCCCGGAGTGGCTCTGACTCAGGTGGTCGCGAGGCGCAGCGTCCGGCTGGGGAAGGTGCCGAGACCCCAAGCACGGGAGGAGAGAGGCCCGAGACCCTCACGGTCCTCATACTGGAGGCTGCCAAGGGCTGGGGCGGAACCCATGCTCGCCGCGACCGGCTTATCAGCCACCTCCTACATCATTGGTTTTTGATGTAGTGTTCCATGATTCATTGTTTGTGTAGAACACCCAGTGCTCCATGCAGAACGTGCCCTCTTGAATACCCATCACCAGGCCAACCCATCCTCCCACCCCCCTCCCCTCTAGAACCCTCAGTTTGTTTTTCAGAGCCCACCGTCTCTCATGGTCCCCCCTAAGGTCAGGAACGCGACAGGGATGTCCACTATCACCACTGCTATATATTTTTTAATCAAAAACTGTTTAAGATACATCCTTTGCTCCATCAACCATTTGTTGAAAAGACTTTCCTTCTATTGAATTGCCTTTGCAACTTCGTCAAAAAATTCGTTGGCCATGGGGCACCTGGGTGGCTCAGTCGGTTAAGTGTCTGTCTTCAGCTTGGGTCATGGTCCTGGGGTCCTGGGATTGAGCCCCGCATTGCTCCCTGCTCTGTGGGGAGCTTGCTTCTCCCTCTCCCTCTTGCCTGTTGTTCCCCCTGCTTGTGCCCTCTCTCTTCCTCTTTCTTTCTCTGTCAAATAAATAAATAAACATTTTTTAAAAAATCAGTTGGCAGTACTTGTGTGGGCTGGTTCTGGGTTCTCTCATCTATTCTATTGATCTATGTGTCTATCCCCAGCCAAGCGCAGACTTGATTACTGTAGTTGTATCTTGAAACTGGGTGGACTAATTGCTCCCACTTTATTCTTTCTCAAAAGCATTTTAGCTATGACAGTTTCTTTGTCTTTCCACATAATTTTAGAATAATCTTGCCTGTATCTGCAGAAAATCTCGCTGGGATTCTGTCAGTCACTGCATTAAAACCTGGATAGCAGTTTGCAGAGGATTGACACCTCACTATGCTGCATTTTCCAATCCATGAACACAGCGCCCCCCACATATTTAGAGCTTCCAGCATACATTCCAAGTCTTGTACATGTTTTGTTAGATTTCTACCTAAGTGTTTCATTTTAGTGGAGGAACTGTAGATGGTCTTGTATTTTTATTTATTTTTAACTTTTATTTATTTATTTTAGAGAGAGTGCACACATGTGGCGGGGAGGGGCAGAGGGAGAGAGAGAGAATCTTAAGCAGACTCCCCTCTGAGTACAGAGCCCAATGTGGGGCTCGATCTCACAACCCTGAGATCATGACCTGAGCCAAAACCAAGAGTTGGATGCTTAACCGGCTGAGCCACCCAGGTGCCCCTGGTCTTGTATTTTTAATTTCAGTAACCACATGTTCATATTAAAATACAAGTGATTTTTATGTATTGTCTTGTATTCTGTGACCTTGCTGAACTCATTTATTAGTTCTAGGAGGTCTTTTGGGTAGATTCCTTGGAATTTTCTACGTAGATAATTATGGCATCTGCAATTAGAGGCCGTTTCATTCCCTCCTTCCTGGTTTGTACGTCTTTTATTTCTTTCCTTGCTTTATCACACTGGCTAGAACGTCCAGTGCTAGGTTAGATAACAGTGGTAAGAATGGTCATCCTTGTCTTGGTCTCAATCTTGTGAGGAAATCATTCAGTCTTTCACAATTAAGTATGTTGTTAACTGTAGATTTTTTTTGTAGATGCTTTTTATCAGGTTGAGGAAGTGCTCCTCTAGCTCTGATTTGCAGAGAGTTTTAATCATGAATGCCTACTGGACTTTTTCAAATGCTCTTTTGGCTTCCATTGATACGAGGGTATGATTTTTCTTCTTTAGCCTATTACGTGGTGGATTACATTGTTGTTGTTTTTTTAAGATTTTATTTATTTATTTGACAGAGAGAGAGACAGCGAGAGAGGGAACACAAGCAGGGGGAGTGGGAGCGGGAGAAGCAGGCTTCCCGCTGAGCAGGGAGCCCAATGCGGGGCTCAATCCCAGGACCCTGGGATCATGACCTGAGCCGAAGGCAGACGCTTAACCGACTGAGCCAACCAGGCACCCCTACATTGGTTTTTGTCGAACAGAACACTGGGCATCTTGGCTACCTTATCTGCCAAGTGGGGGTAACAATAGAACCTACCTCCTGAGGTTGTGAGACTTTTGCAAAATCATGTCTATTTCATGGAATTACTGCGGTGCTCAAACATTGTATGCAATAGTGTTAGGTACCCTAATTATTGGTAGTTTCAGAAGAACTGTGTTTAGAATTGCTTCACCAATAATCAATGCTGGGGGAGGACGTCCACTGCGCAGAGGAGAGCAAGATCATCACAATGCCAGCCTCCGAGAATAGAAGTCCAAACACTTCTGCCCATGCATCTTGGGATCAGAATTACCAGGAAAAACACAACACAGTCAAGCACCCTTTTTTCACTTTATAGGTCTCAGACAACTTTCTGTCCTGTACGTACGTATCTGATTTTTTTCTTCTTTCGTTCATACGTTTAAATTGTAAAAGATGTATACAAAGCAAATCGTGCCTGATTTAATCCTTTTCCATGGGCAATGATTACAATGATCACCCCCATTTATTGATTTTGCCATTTCACAGATCACTTCCTTTTGTAGCCAGATTTTTTTTCACATAATACAAGAGATACTTGTCACATGACCATAAAATCCTTTTAGGTTTCCTACATGGCATCAAATGGAGGTACCACAACTTTCCTACCCATTCCCAAATGCTTTCACATTTTGACCAAGCACGAGTCTCATTTTTTGCTAGTATGAATCCTGAATGAGCGTTTGTCTTTGAGTAGGATTACTTCCTTGTTTATTTTCCTAGAGGTAGAATTCCTAATACTTGAAACTGCTTTCCAAAGGATTGTGTGATCAAATCGTATCCGTATAAGCAATTTATTGCTCACTTCGCTCACCTTCCCAACAATCTTTTCGGGGGATTTTGTTTCTGCTATCCTGATGGTGGTGTTTTGTGTTTATTTAGTTCCTAATGAGGCTGATAGAAGTACCAGATGTTTGCCATCTAGTTGCTGATGTTGTTGAGCAGTTCTGATCAGGAGAGACATTAGGGAAGGAATGAGCTGGGAGCCTGAGCCCTGCAGGTAACTTGTGTCCTCACGGATTCATTGCTTTGCTTTCTTCTGGTTAGACCATGATTGCATCTCTCCAGCAGGGACTTGGAGGTTGAACCTGGAGCTACATTAAAATAACATTGCCATATAAACTTGAACCTAGCACCGGTAGAAAGTAACACTGACACCTCACGTTCTTCTCAGGCTTGGGTGATATCTTCTCCAGAATTTGTATATTCACACCCAATCAGGAAGCCAAAAGCTGGGGCTGGGTGGCTCTGTTGCAGAGGTCTTGGCAGGGCCCGACTGCTTGGTGGCCGGCTCTTCTGGTGCTCTTCTTCCCGGTGCTCCGGACCTCTGAGGTGTCCCTCCTCACTAAGGAGGGTGGCGCAGGCGTCTTCAGCTGCCCCTCAAGGGCCCTGGGGCATGCCTCTCAGTCCGATCAAGTCCAGGGCCCAGGAGCCATAATGGAGGATGGTGAGGCATGGGGTTGTCACATGTCCTCGTCCTCATATTTTAGTGCTCTCGGCCTGTTTCTCGCTGCTCAGGGCCTCGGGAGGCTACAACATACTATTTGTGCACCATCTCTCTGTTCAATTTATTGAGCACTCACTGTGTGCCAGGCCCTCTTCCCAGGTCTTAAGGAATCCAGGCCTGGATTTTTCTGGGATGTTCTGATTTCCAGTATGCTATCCTAACATAGAGCTTCCTTAAGCACCTTAATGCAAAGAATGTTACAGTCCTGCTGTCTGCAGCCACCAACATAGATGAAAGTGGACCGAGCTCTGGGCAGACTCCAGGCTAAGCCACTGACATGCACCACCTCACGTGATCCTCGGGGCAACCCCACAAGGAAGGGAATTTGCAGGCAAGGAAATTGAGGCTCAAAGAACTTGAATGACTAGAGCAAGATCACACAACTGGTAGTAAGAAAAGTCAGGATTTGAATCCAGATCAAGGTGGTTGCAAAGCCTTAATCTAACAAGGCTTTACTGGCCAATTGTGGGAGGAATAAAAGCTCTCAGCCTCTCCGGTCTTCTGATTTCCATTTATTCAACAGACATCTGCTGAACACCCCTCTGCGCCAGGCGCTATGCTGAGTATCAGGGACACAGAAGGTAGAAGGGTCCTTGCCTCCAAGGAACGTGAGCCATGAAGAGATCTCTCTCTCTCTCTTTCTCAGAATATGTATATTCTGGGACAAGGATTTGAGTACAAGTCATTTACCTGGAAGGTGCAGGATACACTAGGATGGAATGGGAAAGTGAGACAAGGAAGGGGAGCCAGTGAAGGTGTGTTAGTGAGCTGCTTACCATGGTTACCACTTGAGGCTGATAGAGCTTAAGCCACTGGGGAGCGCTGGAAAGTGTGGAGCCCATGCCCCAAAGCTAGCCCACCCCAGCCAGCAGGGGGGCTGGGGCATTTACACACCTGTCCCCATCACTTACTGGCTGAGGGCTGCTCCTGGCGCATCAATACCCTGGCCTCTGGTCAGCAGGCTCTGGTGGGCAGAGAAGGCCTCAGGCATTCTGGTGCTAGTGCTGGTACCTGGAGGCCAGGTCTCCATGAATTGAAGAGGGACGGGATGGCGGGGGCAGGGGGGCGGGGCACTGACAGCATCTGCCACAGGGAGCCAGCTGGGGACACATCCTCCCCGAAAAATGCACATAGAACACGTTGCATATAGTTTGATGGGTTCGTGGACCCCTGGGGCCCACCTGGGGACCCTGATTTAAGACCTCTACCACCTGTGACTCGTCCTTCCTCTTTCCCCCATGCCCACCCACCTGCCCCCACCAGGAGATAGTCAAGGCTTTCCTGACACAGCTGCCCTCCACCCACATACACTCAGGGACTCTTCCAGAGGGGGGCGGCTCAGTGATGGCATTGTGGTCCAGTCACCAGGGTGCAGGCGCCCTCCACTTCTCTGACCTTCGGGACTTCAGAGCAGTTGGCTCCCTGGCAGCCACCCCTGGGGGCCCTCTTCAAGGGGTGGCAAATCCTCTGCTATCTGCCTGCTGGAGGCGAGGATCTGCTCTTCTTCCGGCCAGTGGGAGCTGCGCTGCTGAACTAGACCCACTCGTGCATGCGTTCTGTGATTGCCTTTCTATCTGCTGGCATGACTTCAAATTGTGTAACTTATCACACATACGGAGGAGTGCATACACACACGATCATTTTGAGGAATAATAAAGTGAACGCCGTGGAAAACGACTTAAGAAATAGAAAGTCTTCAGTATCTTTGAAGCTATTTGGGGACCCCTCCCTCACTACATCCCCCTCGCAGCCCTGAACTAACAATTAGACAAAATTTTCAGTCATCATTCCTTTGCTTTTCTTTATGGTTTTTACTGTGTTGGTTAGTTCTGTCTAGTTGGACCTGGGTTCAACGGAATCACACATCATTCCTTTGTGACTGGGCTTCCTTCACTCAAGGCCGTGTTTGTGAAATGCATCCACGTGGCCGTGTGAGCCCTAAATTGGCTCTTCTTCGTTGCTTTCCAATATTCCATCGTATGAATGTCTGACGGTGTAGTTAGCCTTCCCACTGGTGACGGGCATTGTTTGCAGTCTGGGGATAATCTAACTCCTGCTACCATGAATATTTATGTCTCTCAGGCACAGTGTAAGAGTTTCTGCAGGCATATTCCTCGGAGTTGAATTTCTGGCAGAGGGTGCGGCATTTTTAATTCGCTGGGTAGGAACCAACTGTTTTTCCAAGTGGTTGTGCCAATTTCATCCCCATCAGCAATTTGTGAGTGTTCCAATTGTTCTGCATCCTTGCTAACAGTTGCCCTTTACGTATTTATTTATTTTGGCCTATCTGGTGAGCATGTAATAGCCTATCATCGCGGTTTGCTTCTGAGTTTCCCCCACTACGAATGAAGCTGAATATCTTTCGCTCTTTATTGTAGATGTGTGTTTTCTGTTTTGTGAAGGGCTTATTCATCGTTTTATCTTTTTTTTTTCCCATGGGATTGTTTCTCTGTTTCTTATTTTTATTGAATGGTAGGACTTCTTTATATATTCTAGATAGTGGTCCACAAAGAGCAAAATGATAAAAGAAAGGAATGATTATATTAAAATGAAGAACTTCTACTTATGGAAAGACAGAGTAAGTGAATAAAAAAATAAACCACAAACTGGGAGAAAATAGATCTGTAATACATGTAAATGGTGACAGACCAGTACATGGGGTTTATAA
Organism: Halichoerus grypus; assembly: GCF_964656455.1. NCBI lineage: Eukaryota > Metazoa > Chordata > Mammalia > Carnivora > Phocidae > Halichoerus > Halichoerus grypus. The sequence continues at coordinate 175,270,124 of NC_135716.1, forward strand.
GCAACTCCTACCATGTGATAATAAAATGTCTGACCCTCTGATCTGGGTAGTTGGACTATTTGTCTATCTCTGCATGAATTCTATATCGTCTTCATGACTATAGCTTTATAATGAGTCTTAATACCTGGGAGAGCACATTCTCTCATCTTGTCATCTTAATGACTTACTTAGCTTAATGACTCACTTGGCTCTTTGCGCTTCTATATAAATTTTAGAATCAGCCTCTACGTTCTACACACACACACACACACACACACACACACACACACACACACACAACCTGCAATGGTTCTGATTGGGTTTGCATTAATTTATAGATCTCGGGGAGGAGTAACAACTTTTTTTTTAAGATTTTATTTATTTATTTGAGAGAGAGCGAGAGCGCACAAGCAGGGGGAGCGGCAGAGGGATAGAGAAGCAGGCTCCCCGCTGAGCAGGGAGACTGATACAGGACTCCATCCCAGAACACTGGGATCACCACCTGAGCCGAAGGCAGACGTCTAACCGACTGAGCCACCCAGATGCCCCAGAGTACCATATGGAGCTTTCCATCCATGAACATGGCATCTCTCTGCATTCATTTAGACCTTCTCCAATGTTTATAGTTTTGTCGTGTAGCATACCCCATAGAGGTTTTTGCACATCTTTGGTTAGATTTGGGGTTTTTTTAGTTTCACCACTTTATGTAAATGAGGCTGCTGCGAGGGTATCTTGTGATTTTCTTTCTAAATGTACATTTTTTGGCTGCAAATGCAGTAAATATTTCATATTTTATAAAAAAAAGATTTGGGGTTTTTTTTGGCTTTTGTTTTATTTTTTACTTTTTTAATTGCTATTATAACTGGGATATTTAACTTTTAAATTTTCTATTTACCTTTGGCATATAGAAATACAATTTATCTCTGTGCATTGGTTTTATAGCAATAGCCTTGCTGAACCATCTTATCAGTTCTTATGGCTTGTAGATTCTTTTGGATTTTCTGTGTATATAATCATTCCTTTCCAGTCCTTAAAACTTGCATTTCTTTCTCTTGTTTTACTCTACTGCATGAAATTTCAGTTCAAGTCTGAATAGAAGTATTGACAACAGTGCTCTTATCTTGCCCTGACCCTCTGATCCTGCGAGAGTAGTTTCAGCATCCCCTCATTAAGTGTAATTGTTGCTGTGGGTTTCCCGTAGACCAGTGGTTCTCGAAGTCCAGCAGCACTGGGGTTACCCAGAGAGCTCATTAAAATGCAGCCTGCTGCCCCCCTCCACACCCTGACCCCAGAGTTTCAGATTCAGCAGGTCTGGGAGGGGCCTGAGGGCTTTATTTTGGACAAAATGCTGCTCTGGGGACCACACCGTGAGAAGCGCGGTTGTGGCTATTTCTTTGTTGGGTTAAAGGAACTCCTTTTGATGCTTAGCTTAAGTTTTATTTTAAAGTCATACACGGAAATTTTATCAGCTGTTCTTTCCCAGTTTAGTGAGATCATTGTTTCTCTGTTTCTTATTTTTATTGAATGGTAGGACTTCTCTATATATTCTAGATAGTGGTCCACCCTGGTAAATTGTTTCTGATTTATTACTCTACTGAATTGATGTTCTAAGGTGAAACTCGGCATTCCTGGGATCCATTTCATTTGATCTGATGAATGTGTATCCTTTTTGAATTTCATTTGCTAAGGTTTTGCTTATAATTTTTGTATTTACGAATTCATGGCTTCATCGACAGGTGTCCTTTTTCCTGCTGTCCTTGTCAAGTACAGATTAAGTGCTAAAATGCAGGCGTTATTATTCTGCCCAGATCATTGTATTTACGTCATGCTGCATTGTCCGTCTGCTTTGCTTCACTACTAATTTGCGAGCTTCGAGAAGGTGGGGACCACACCTGCTCCTTCAGAACCTGCCACTGAGCTGGACACACAGCAGGGATGATCGTGCCCATATAAAACAGGGGCGAGGATTAAGTAGCCACTGTCAGGAGGATGAATAAGGCACGAATCCTGCAGGGGGTGGAGAATGGAAAGCAAAGAAATGAACATTGGCAGGGTGCTCACAGTCTGCCAGGCACGGCTCTGGTCCTCAGAAAATCCTGGAAGATAAGCATCGTTTGCATTTTATAGATGAGAAACGGAGGCTCAGACTTAGGAGATCTCTCATCAGGTCTGCTGCTGCAGGGGTTGAGGGCATTGACCACTCCATGTCCTCTTATAAAGACCCACGTGTTGGGGGGGATCCTTTGGCATGCTGCCTTCCTTCTGATAATGAGAAGGAGATGGCTGGTTCTGCTTCCCTTCTTGCATGGGCTGCTGGGAAGCTCAGATCCTAATTCTGAGCTTAACCATGCTCACGAGCTTGGTCCCCACCATCATATGTTTGTTCATCCTTTCCTGTGGCCTTTATTTCTTAAAATCTTCCAGCTTTGGTGTCTCTATTTTTCCTCTATTTTTTAATTATCAGTTTGCTGACTGTTTCCATATGATAAATGGTCTCAAATCCCTTGAGGAATAATTCCCGTCAAGAGAAAAAAAAAAAAAAAAAGAAGTAACTATCATGAATGAGCACCCTCTTGGGTAGTGTTACTCACATAAAAACTCATTTCTGAATCACGCCCCGCCCAGCCCTGCTCAGGTCCCTGCTTGCCGGAGCCCTGGGAAGTCCCTGGGGCGGCTATAATTTCAGCGATTGAGATGTTTCAGGTTAAGATAATTAATGTTGAGATGCAGTTTCTCAGGATGCTGAGACATGTAAAGACCCAAGGAGAGTTCAAAACCGAAACTACGGAGTGAACTTTAATGCTGGTCTTAAACTCTTCAAAGATAGCATTGGTTCAGAGAGTTGGCTTAACGGTGCTTTCTTTTCATCTGCTGGGTGATCACACACACACACACACACACACACACACACACACACACACACACACCTGTTGAGCACTCACACCAACACCACTCACCCTGGATTTTTCGAGTCTGCATTCCTTTCTAGGAGCTCCAAGGGTGACTCCTGCCCCCTGATATGCATCAGAAACCGTCTCAAATCCTTCCCACCAACATAACAAGAAAATGCTGAGAAGCAGGAGGCCCTGGTCCGGTGCCCAGGCGGGGGCGGCGCACTTGGAGGAACAGGGAGCCAGCCCCCCTCTGCCCCGGGCCTCATGAAAACTTGCCCCCTGCTTATTCAGCCTCAGGTCATCAGGGGGCGGCTACTGACACATCGTGGTGGGCAAACGGGAGACACCCCAGCCCACCTACCTCCCGGTGGGTAGAGGGTGCTCGGATCTGCCGTGTTCATCAAAGCTTTGCTGTAGCCAGACTTCTTAAGTGTCCAGCTGTAACCTTAAAAAAAAAATGCTTATTATTAGGAAAAGGTAGGTAAGAGACTCCTTAGGTGGCGGTGCAGAAAAATCAAGGCTTTAGAGCCAAACCACATCTGTCTTTTAAGTTATTCCAAGTTATGGCTCCCCATCACAGAGCTGCCATTTACTGAGGGCTCGGCACTTGGCTGAGCACTTTAGACAATCTCTTACACCGCTCAGGACACCAGCTGAGATAGGTACTAGGACTACCCCCATCCTACCCATGAGGAAAGTCAGGTTCAGAGAGGTTAAGTCACCTGCACGAGGTCACAGAGCTGCAGTGGCCACGCCAGGAAGCCCACCCTGGGATAATGAGAAGGAGATGGCTGGTTCTGCTTCCCTTCTTGCATGGGCTGCTGGGAAGCTCAGATCCTAATTCTGAGCTTAACCTGGCTCCCCAGCCCCTGCTCTTAACTATGCCACAACCATTGCCGCTCATGTCCTAGGTACATAGTACGTGCTCAATAAACACCTAACAGGTTCAAGGAAAGTGTCCATCCGCAGAGCTCCCAGGGGGCTGAGCGACGGGCCGGGAGAGGTTGACAAGGAAACCTCAGCCCCCATCCGGGGGGGCACACCAGTTACTGCAACAGAGAGGGAAGCAGGAAGGACAGAAAGACGCACTGCCCCACACACCTTCATCTGTCACCAGGTCCTCGGCGCGGGGCTTCTGTCTGCTTGCACTGAAGGAACCCTTGACTCACTAATCTCTGTCTGGGAAGCCACTTACTGTGCCCTCCATCCGCAGGCGAGGTCCGGAGCCGCGGCTCGGCTGGCCCCCGGGGGGATGGGAGGAAGGGCCTGCAAGCTCACTGCTGGGACCTGGGAGGTCTCTTCGCTGAGAGATTTTTCTCCCACACTGCTCTCTTTCTCCCCTGGCTCTGAGGAGCTAGCGGGCAGCAAGGAATTCCTTTTCCCTCGTCCATCATGTGGTCACGACTTGACAGGCAGCTGCCCCAGCAAGGACCGTGTTCCCAGAGTCCCTTGCACCCCCAGGCAGGTGCTGTGTTCCCACGGTGATGTGGGTCCCTGCTGTCGTTTCTCCTGCCTCTCTCTTCTCTTTTCTGCTCGCTCAAGGCCAATGTCCAGGGTGACCCTGGAAACCACAGGGGCCAGACGGCAGAGCCTCCATCAGCCTGGGTCCCTGAGTGTCTGTGTGGAGCAGATCTCCCCAGTCCACCCCAACACACACACACACACACACACACACCTGCACAACTTAGACTGTCGGCACGAGAAGAAATAAGCAGATGCTGTGCCTGAGCCCTTACACGTGTTAGAGCTGCTGGCCTCCCCGAACACATACTTGCCCCCAGACTGGTCCTTGCCCTTTCTTCTCCACGGCATCACCATTCCCCCAGTTAATGAGGCTACAAACCTTCTAGATTTATGTTCTAGAGGGACTCATGAGACATCTGCAGGGATGGTGATAGCACCATTGTTTGTGACAGCCAAGCATGGAAAGCGCCCAACACCCACTGACAGGAAAACATCAGTTCCATCCACAAAACGGAATCCTACACAGCCGTGGAAAGGAACGGATGCTGGGGACGTGCAGCCTGAGTGAATCTCGCCAATGCGGTGCTGGACGAAAAGGGCAAGTCACAGAATCATGTGGGGACTATGGTCGCGTGCTATAAACTCTAAAAACAGGCAGCGCTAACCAGGAGGCAGTCCCGAGGTGCTGCTGTATGTGGTACAATTACAAAGAGGGGGAAGTGATGATAAACCCAAGGTTCGGGTCAGTGAGAAGCCCTGGGTGCGGGAGAGGGGTGGGACCGATCACCCCACAGGACTGCAGAGGGGTTTGGACTGCTCTCTTTTTAGAAAAAAGTTCTGTGCTGACTACACGGGCTTTCATTTCATAACCAATGCTTTAAATCCTACAGAAACATTATAAAGACTCCGTTGTACCCATGGTCTACTGCGTAGTAGATCGTTAAGGAGACAAGCCTGGAAATCTGCAGTCACTCGTGACCTGCCTCTCTCCAGTCCCCCGGCCTTGCCCATCAGCAATCTCGATGCTTCTGGTTTCACACAAACGGTGAACCGAGCGCAGTCGGTTGGCTGACAGCGAGCAGCCTTCCGACCTGTGTCTTTGCTCCCCCACCGTGTTTCTTTTCTTTTTTTTTTTTAATAATTTATTTATTTATTTGACAGAGAGAGACAGAGAACACAGCGAGAGAGGGAACACAAGCAGGGGGAGTGGGAGAGGGAGAAGCAGGCTTCCCGCCGAGAAGGGAGCCCGATGTGGGGCTCGATCCCAGGACCCTGGGATCATGACCTGAGCCGAAGGCAGACGCTTAACGACTGAGCCACCCAGGCGCCCTCCCCCACAGTGTTTCTTACCCCAAAATCCCTTCCCCATCTAGAGCATTCTCAAAGAATGTAGACCAAATCACGTCACACCCAGCTGAGAGGGTTTCCCCCCCGCCTCAGAGCCATAGCCAAGCTCATCCCTGTGGCAGAGATGGGGCCCTCCCTTCTATCCCAGCACCCTCCATGGTAGCTCGCTCACTCCATGCCCACCTGGAGGCCTTGGGCCGGGTTCTAGAACACACACAGCCAGCTCCCACTCAGTGCCTTGGAGAAATCCCTCTGAGTCAGTTGGGATCGTTCCCATTCATTCTTGTTAAATGACAGTATAATCGTCCAAGGTGTGGACCACACCAGAACTCAAAGGCACCCTCTTGATAAATGTTCACGCTGTGTCCAGATGTTTTGCCGTGATGAACAGGAAATAGCTGGAATTTTAACCCAGAACCATGAGAACCATCAGAACCATCTGGGAAGCCTTACAACACCCAGATAGCTATAGGCCCAGGGATTTGGCTCAGGAGGCCTGGCCGGATGGGTGGGGGTGGCCAGACATCTGTATTTTTAATGACTCTCCCGGGAAATCTTGTGTGTGCTCTAAGAACCCCTGGCCCCACAAGAAAACTTGAACGTAGCAGCAACCGTCTGGTGGTTGGAGGTACCACCACCACCCGAGCGGTGTGGGATCCCAGGCCCCCCAAACTTGCTGATTCTAGGCGGGGGACAGGAGTGCCAGGCGGGAGGGGAGGGGCAGAGAGGCTTAGGGAGGCCATACAGCCTGGGTCACTGATGCTCTACCCTAGCTGCTCACCAGAATCACCGCGCAGCTCTGCGCAACATCCCAACATCCAGCAGACCCTCCCAGCGTGGAGACTTGGCCCCTAGCAGAATGCGGGAATGAGGGGCTCTCCACACAGCAGGGGCTGAGGAGAGCCTGGAGGGGGGCGTTATACAACAATAGGCAACATTCCCTGAGCACTTAGTACGTGCCAGGCACTTCTCACGGAAACCCCGTGTAAACTCTATGAGGTGGGCACAATTATTACGCCCACTTCACAGAGGAGAAAACAGACCCAGAGAGATTCAGAGCTGAGAAGTACCAGTTCAGCATCGGATCGTCTGTCTCCAAGGCATGTGGCCTTTCCACTGTACCGCGCTGCTTTGCCCGGGGGCTGGGGTGTGTGGACACTCTACCCCGTCCTGCCCGCCCCCAAGTCAAACCCTATAGAAGGGGAGAGGGGAAGGGGAAGGGGCAGTGTGTTCCAGGGTGGGCATGGTAGGGCTCTGGGAAAAGCGGCCTCCTCCTCACTCACCCCACTCCATACCCCTAGCCCGTCCTGGTCTTCTTTTCATCCCATTATGCCACAGATGCTCCCCTACCTCCGGGCTGCCTCCTGCGCCCTTGCCTGGAAGCCTGTCCCCTCGCTAGCCCATCCGTGAGATTCTTCAGTCTCAGCCCAAATATCCCTGCTGCTGGGCGGAGTCTGTCACCCGGCTAAAGCAGGCCCCACCCCTAGTCCCTGCTCCTCGTGCCCTGCTTCATGGCACTCGTCACAGTTTCTACTGATCTGGTCTCTTTACTTGCTACCTCCCTAGATATAAACTGAGGTTAGAGATTTTCCCCGGCAAACAGCAGATGCTCGTTGAATAGATTTGGAATGGATGAAGAATACACAAGGCTACACACAGCAAATGAAGAGAAATATTAATAAAGATGAATCTGTATAAAGAAAAAAAAAAAAAGAATACACAAGGGTGCTGGAAAAGCTTTCGCTGGGGTATAAATAGCTGGCCCAACCTAGCAGCCACCTCCAGCCTCCCTTAGGACACCCATCCTAACCTTCCTAGGGTCAAGGCTGACCTCTGTGTCAGAGAAACCGTAGTGTGTTGTGGGGGAGGGGGGCTTCCCCCACGAGAACCTAGCCCTCATCCTGGTCCTCCTGGGGGTCTAAGAGAGAACCAGGCCCTGGAAGGGAGCACCCAATGCAGCCCTGGGCCTCAGGTTTGATGAAGAAACCCCCAATGCTCTTAAGAGCCACCAGCCTGAACTCATGAGATCCCAGGTTTCAGCCTCATGTCACCAGGGGTCCGGGACTAAATACCAGTCCTGGAGAGAGGGTCCACCGATGGCATCTTTCTCCTGCTGACCCCCGGATACTCATCAAGGAGCCGAGCTGGATTTCAGAGGGCACATGTGTGCTCCAGCTCGTGGAGACCAGGAAGCCCAGTCGGGAAGCCTGGCTGGCCACGGTAGGCAGAATAATGCTCCCTCCGCCCTGCAAAGATGTCTGCATCCTAATCCCCAGAACCTGTGAATATGTTATCTCACGTGAACAAGGGGAATCAAGGTTGCAGGTGGAATTGAGGTTATGAACAGCTGACCCAGAGATGGCCAGTTAGCCTGGCTTATCCAGGTGGGCCCAATGTGATCACAAGGGTCCTTATAAGTGGAAGAGGCAGGCAGAGGAGTCAGAGAAATAGCTGGAGATGCCCCATTGCTGGCTCTGGAGATGGAGGAAGAGGAGGTTACTGGCCAAGAAATGCGGGTGGCCTCTAGAAGCTGGAAAGGCAAGAGGACAGATTCTCCCCTAAAGCCTTCAGAAGAAACACAGCTCTTCTGACACCTTGACATTAGCCTAGTGAGACCCATTTCAGACTTCAGATCTCCAGACTGTAAGATAAACTCGTGTTGTTTTAAGCCACTACAGTCCTGGTCATTCGGGACAGCAGTGGTGAGCAACAACTACACCAGCTCTATCCTTCCCTGTGTGGACAGGCGAGCACCATGGTAGTGGCCCAAATGAGAGCTTCTTTTGCCTCCTCTCTGCATGGGGGTCAGGTTCCTGGGGCTGTTCAGTGGTGCCACCCACACCAGCCTAAAGCACAGGAGGCAAACTGGAGAAGCGACAAGTTTCCAGGGCTTTCTGTTGGGACCAGCCAGAAGCCATCGGGCGGGGTGGTTGGAGAGAAAAGCCCGCTTGCAAACTCATCCCAGTTCTCTTGGTTTTCAGCACTTGGCTTCTAGAAAGTCATATGCCCCACTGCAAACCCTTTTAAAAAATAGGATTAAAAAAAAAAAAAAAGGATCTTCTCAGCATCATTATTTGGACCAGCTTCCCTTGGAGGTGGGCTTATTCTGATAAAATCTGGCCACGTAGGGGCATTGGGAGTCTGGTCCAGAGAATCTAAGTAAATCGTGGTGAAGAGCGGGCTTGGGGGAGAGGCTGTCGCACCTGCTTTAACCACCCAGAAGCAACCCAGTCCTGGGGCCAGCCTGAGTGTGTTTCTGTTTTGCACCTTGGTGGGGGGTTGGAAGGATTCCGAGCAGGGGGCGTGATTTCCTGAGGCTCCGCAGCAAGCCCATCTGGCCTTTTATGGGGTGCCCTTGGCCTCCCATGGGCAGGAAGGAGGATGCTGAGAAGGGTACACAGCGCCCCATGCTCCACACACTTTGGCTTCCCCCATTGCCACACTCATGATACAACCTTCCGGCCACAGCCCAGACCCTGGCCCTGCTGCACTCACTTGGCCCTGGTGGCCTGGCCCTTGACCCCCAGGCTTGCATGTATGTGGGTTGTATCACCGCAACAGTCCACGGCAGCCCTAACTCATCCTGTGGTCAACGCAACCTCACCATCTTACCAACATTTGGGCCTGTCTGCCCCCAATTCTTCACATGCTTCAGCTGCAAACCACTCCTCTGTTCTATCATGTTCTAATCCCAAAGCAGGGCCAAAATTAGACCCAAACCATTCGTGTTGCTGTAGATTTATTAGCCAGTGATAGAAACCCAGCTGGACCCATACAGAACACATATGTAACTGGCACACATCTGGAGGAAACCTCCCACCCCTCGCCCCCTCCCCTGGCACTCAGAGCAGTTCATTCCCAGAGCTGGCCCACTGTGAGCTGTCTCGGTGGATCTGCCCCTCTGGGCCCCCTCTCCTGAGGCATAGCAGGACATGGACATGTTGACCAGAGGGCAACAGAAAGTCTAGGACTGATTCTCCCCTCCTGCAGAGAGAGGTCTGGGGCCAAGGAAGCATCCTATGCATTACGAAGGACATCTTTCACCCTTGCACCCATAGGCTTCCCAAAATCCAAGAATTCCCCACATACTTTCATCTCTAGGAAATTCCTGGAGGTTTTTGGACAAAGCCAGATTTCTGAATGTCAGAGGACGGGGCATTTATAAGGCTAAGGGCCAACAGTCATTCCTTCAACACACATCTAGAAAGGACCAACTATGTGAAAGTTCATGCTGGGTAGGGTAGAGAGTTCAGCATCTGGTCAGAAGCTTGGCAGGTAGGCTGATGATCCAGCCTTGATCTACATGGACCACACCTCCTTCCCTCTGGGGGAAGCTATGTGTAGACTCTCTCCTGGGTAGAGGGATCTGACTTTAAGGCTGTTCCCCTGCAGAGTGAGAGGCAATCAGACCCAAGCAGAATTGTGGGTCCTTCCTCCATTAGGACACACAGGCCAAGATGGCAGATGAGACACATGGTTGTTTCTAGACCCCAAAGTAAATTCAATCCCAAACAGAGGATTTGGGGGTGGGAAGGGGGGAGTTTGGAGGAATCCCCATGGGTCATGTTGGTCCTCATGAGAGGCCACAAGAAGTGAGGTCTTTCTTCTTGGGAGGCCAACAAGAATCAAGTCTGAAAACCAAATGGGTTGCAAGTGAGATATGAACACTTCTAGGGAAAAGGCTTCTGAGAGAGACAGTCCCCCTCAATGTGCTATCTGGAACCTTGGGGTCTCTTGATGCTTATTGTTCAGGACCGGCCCATGTCCCACCCCAGGGGGAGAGGATGAGGGGGACCGGCTCAGGGCACCATGCGCCACCACTTGAAGGAGAAGGGCTGCCGGCGCACGTTGGTGCCGCAGTGCACCTCCCCGTGCAGCGTGTGGTACGGGGTGAAGTCGTCGATGAAGGTGCAGTGGAGGCCCAGCGGCTCCAGCAGGGACCGCACCTTCTCCTCCAGGCAGCATTGGCCATCGATGATGGGTCCGAAGGGCTTGGGGATGCCCAGGTGCTTCCCCAGCACCAGCATGTTCACCTGCAAAGAAGCGGGGTCCCAGCTCAGGGGCAGCACTTCATCATCAGGTCCGCCTCAACACCTGCACCACACCTGGCAGGACCTGCGTCCGTCTTGCGGGCAGCCCTGAAAACAGCTCCTCATACTTGCACGCAGGGGGAGAGGCACCTGGGCTGGTGAGACTCTAGCCAGCTGTGCCATCCCATGGGAGCAACCACAGAGCTCCTAGGGACAGCTAATTTCTCTGGTGACGACCCTCCTTATGGGCGGACTCTGGTGGCCGCCATGTTTGCGCGGCAGAATCCCAACTTCCTAGGTTGTAGCTGATTGGACCAGCGCAGACATCTGACCCAAGCTGGACCAATCAGATTCTCTCTCCCTGCGGTATTGGAAGTTGACAGAGTGGGCCGGTCCAGTGGATCTCTGCCTGTGTCTGTATGTGGGGGGGCTCTGCTGCATTAAACCTCCTGCTCGGGCTAAAGCCGGCTCGGGTGGCCCTGTTTTCTGCAAACACTGGAGGCACTTACATAACTGCAGATCCGCCTTAAAATGCAGGAAGGAAGGGGAAATCGAGTTTTGCAAATGGGGAAATCAAGGAGGACAAAAGGTTAGCCAGAAAGGGGAAGGGAAATGGGGGGCTGAAGCAATGGTGGGTGTGGACAGGCCCCCTGTAAGGCTCTGATGATGGGCGAGTTGAGTTCCTCTGGGGGGTGGAGGTGAAGAGGGGCTGGAGGAGGGGAAGGGTGGCGAGGAGAGTTGGGTCATCTACAGTAGTGCTACTCAAAGTGTAGTCCTCGGAGAGCAGCCTCTGCGCCACCTGCTGAATCGGAACCCATGGGATGGGGCCCCAGCAGTCCAGATGTTCCGGAGGCAAAGCCCCCAGGCCTCAACCAAAGGCCACCTCTTCCACGAAGCCTTCGTGGATCTCCAGGCCTACCTCTCAGGCTGGAAGTGCTTTGTCCCACCTCTCAATTAGCACATGACTTTATTATATGAAAGAGACCCTTGAGTGGGACACACCCTAAGGGAGGTGAAGAGAGTTTCCCTCCCACTAGATTAGAGTGGAAACTCCTTGAAAGCAGGGAGCAGCCTTAATCGTTTCTCTGACAGTGTACCCTGAATATATGGGGGATGGGTGAACAGCTATGAGCTGGGACAGAGGGAGCACAAGGGGTGTCTGAGCTCCCAGCTGATACTGCGTGCTGTGCACACATGACCTTATGTGGTCATTGCTTCACTCCACAAATATCAAGTGGGTCCCTGGGGGAAGGGAAGGGCCCTTCCCTGATGGCCCTTGAGTAAGGGGCTTGGCCAATGAGCCTTCTGTAGTGACCAGGACAGTCAGCCAACTAGAAGCCCATCTGCTGGCCATCATGGGACCCCTGATTCTCTCTGCCACCCCCACCAGCCACCACAATCCCAAACATGGCAGTGACCAAACGTCTTGCCCTGCTAGGGAGCAAAAGCTTGGAGCCTAATTTGATGAAACAGATTTAAGTCACGAAAGGTGGCCTCACCAAGTCAGGGAAGAAGGCCACCGCCTTTCTCCTCTCAGTCTTGAAGAGCTGGGGGATGTCGATGATGTCCTGCTCAGTCAAGCCCAGCTCCCGCTTCAGCACCTCCCGGTTCCAGTCGATGCAGCTCTAGGGGGGTGGGTTGAGTTGGAGAGACCTTTCCAGTGGATTTTGGGGGGATCCAGGAGGTCATGTCTAGTTAAGGAGACAGGCTGCCCAACTGCCCATGGGCCAACTCTCCACACAAACCTTACCTCTGTGTCCCTTTGTCAAAACACACCTGTTCTGGGTCCCACATCTCACAGTCCTATACCACTAACCGGGCTAGTTCCAGAGTGTTCCACAGCATTCTGTTTTTGTGAGTGTTCCAGAACGTTCCATCTTTCACCCTCTTCCCTTCTTCACATCCTTCACGCCTTAGGGGGCTCTCCTTCAGTCTCATGGTTTAAAACACCATCTACACACTGACAACTCCCACATTTCTATTTCCCAACTGCTTTGTAGACCCACCCTCTTTCCTGATCTCAGATTTGCACATACAACCACCACTTTGCCTCTTCACCTGGATGGCTAATTGGCACATCAGATATAACATGTCCAAAGACAAACTCTTCATTTCTACACGCGCCTCCCCACCCTACCCCCCTCCCCCCGCCAGGGTCCTTCAGCTCTATGAACGCAGCTAGCTACTCGAGCCTAAAGCCTTGCTGTGGGGCCCGTGCCTCCTTCCTTCTCACTTCACACCCATCTTCAGCACGTGCCGTGGGCTCTACCTCTAAAACATATCCCCAGTCTGAATTTCTTCCCACCACCTCCACTGCTCCCACCTGGTGGACAGCCATCCCCTGCCCACGCCCCAGCCTGGTTGACAACTTCCTAACCAGTCTCCTTGCTTCTTCTGCTTCCATGCCCTGTGGCAGCCAGCATCACGTTCCTCGCGGACCTCCAGCTATGGGCGTAGACTCGACCAAGGGCCTTGCTGCCTGGCTCTGGCTCTGAAATCCCAGGGCCACACCTCCCACCAGTTGCTAAGAGCCAACGGTGAGTGCAGCAAGGATACTAAGGCAGACCTATGGCCATCTTTGGCTTGTGGAATCTCCCACAGCCTTGCTGAACCTGTCTGAGACTGCATGGTGGTATAGGATGCTTCCCTCAGCCTTCCTTCCCTCTCGCCCACTGAGGGTCCGCTCTCCCAGTTCCCTCCAGCTCCCTTCCTCTTCCTCACAGCTTCCCTGATGGGGCATGAGCACTGGACCGGGAGTCTGGAGCCCTACCTTCTAGTCCCTTCTCTTCTGGGCCTCAGTTTCCCTGGAGTGAAGTGAGGCATGGGTTCAGGTGCCTCTAACTTTCACTCATCTGGAGCGTTTACACACACTGACTCTAATCTTCTCCACTTTATAGATGGAGACACAGAAGCAGAGGGAGGCCAAGTGTCTCTCTCAAGGTCACACACCTAGTGGGTGGTAGGGCTGGGATTTGAACCCAGCCTGCCGGGGCCCAGCACCCACAGGCTTAACCCCCTCACCTCAGCTCCAAGGTATTGCCCCTCCTGATCAAGAACCTTCGCTGGCTCCCCATCACAGCCTGAGTTTACCCTTGACCTCCTAAGGCTCCCCTGTGAAAATGTCTTCCCCTCGGACGTGTCTCCTTGTCCTTGGTTCCCAGGCACTGTCCCTAATGGGATCCCTGCATGTTTAACTCTGTCTTGGCATTTACTTCTTAGATGACAGCATGCTGGGTATTCTGTTTGCCCTTCTGGACCCTCCGTATACCTCCTCCTCTGCTCTGTGCCTTGGGAGCCTGGTCCTTGGGAATCGGGGGCTCCTGTGCCCACTGACTTCTGGCCAGGTACAGCCAATGGGGCACTGCCAGGAGGTGGGGGGGTAGCAGAGTGCAGGTGGGGTATTTATTCCTATAGCTCCTTCACTGCCAAGTTACTGTGGGCTGGCCAGGAAGGTCACAGCTCCTGTCTCCTAGCCCTCTTTCCATGGTGACCTGTCCAGGTTCCAGTAACATGTCCCCTCCCTAATTCCCTCAGGTCTAGGGGTGGTGACGACTCCCCTCTCCCTAACCTGGGGATACTGCACAGCCCCCTGTTGATTTCCTCAGATCCTGCCTGCGCCTTTGTAAATATTCCCTTGATTAAACTATTCCAGTTATCCAGCTTGAGGTCCCACGTGTTTCTTGCCGGGGCCTAATGTCACTACCCCCACCCCCTGCTATGAAATATTGATATATTCTCAACACAGCCGCAGAGCGATCCTTTCAGAGAATAAATCAGATCGGGTCCCCCCTCTGCCCACCTCCCCTAGTGGCCTCAAATGTCAAAGTCCTTGCAATGCCCTCCATCACTTGATGACCCAGCCTCCCCTCACCTCCCCAGAACCCCTTGGCTCATCCTCAAATATTCCATGCCCCTTCATTCTACCTCAGGGCCATCGTCTGTGCTCTTCCCTCTGCCTGGATGCGTGTCCTCCTCACATGCACACGGCTTACCCCTCATTTCTCCTGGATCAGAGGAGGGGTTGGAGCCTCTCTCTCTGGGCCAGTTCCAGCCTGGGCTTTCACGGACCCCGAGCCTCAGACTCCGTCCCCATCGCCGTCCCCAGCCGTGCCCACCTTCCCCTCACAGCCCATGCCCTGTACCTGCACGAACTTATTGTAACTGATGAGGTTTACATTGGAGAGGACCTGGTTGATGGAGACGGTGTTGACTGGCTTATCCCCTGTGAGGGAGAGAGAGACGTTAGAGGAGGGGCAGGAACGACACCACAGGTGAGGGTCACCACCGGCTCTGGGAGGCAGCCAGGCAGAGGTCAAGTTCACAGCTACTGGTCTTGTGAGTCAGTAGCTCTCTGGCCTTTCCAGACATGGGGTAGGCACCACCCAGCAGAGCTCGGCCTGGCCATGGCGCAAGCCGGGGGGTGGGAGGGGAGGGACGGACGGGTGGCTGAGCACCACACACCTTAGACCTCTATTTGAGTGCATTGGAAGTGGGGTGATGCTTTTCACTGGAAGCATCTGCCCCTTCTAGGACACTGGCTGCTGATCCCTCTTCTTTCCAGCTAGCGGTGGTAATGGGGCTGCGTCACCCACCCGTCCATCAGCCCTGATGGACACCACTGGACCCTGTCCCTGATGGACACCACTGGACCCTGTCCCTGCCCTCCACGAGGGGACTGCATGGCCAAGGGGCTCCCACCTGGTGGACAGCCATCCCCTGCCCACGCCCCAGCCTGGTTGACAACTTCCTAACCAGTCTCCTTGCTTCTTCTGCTTCCATGCCCTGTGGCAGCCAGCATCACGTTCCTCGCGGACCTCCAGCTATGGGCGTAGACTCGACCAAGGGCCTTGCTGCCTGGCTCTGGCTCTGAAATCCCAGGGCCACACCTCCCACCAGTTGCTAAGAGCCAACGGTGAGTGCAGCAAGGATACTAAGGCAGACCTATGGCCAGCTGTGAGGATGGGCTGGACCGGGAAAGGGAGGTTAGGCTCACAATCCTCACAGCTGCCGGCGAGCTCTTACCAGGGGCAGGCCCTGAGTTCAGTTCTCCCCATTCAACACCTCATTTAACCTCCCTGTAACCCCACAAGGTGTGCATTCTCACCCTATTTTACGGACGGGCACATTCAGGCTCAGGGAGGCAAAAAGATTCACCTAGGACCTTACAGCTGGGAAACAGGGGGCTTGTGATTCAAACCCAAGCCCAGTGTTCACAAAGGGCTGCAAACCTTGACCAAGGGGTAAGACAGGGCTCCCTGGACCCACGTGCCCATCTGCAGGCTCGGCATCCCCTCCGCCCCAGCTGGGCTCAGCCAGCCGGGGTCTAGTTCCAGCTCCATCGTGTTCTTGCTGAGCCCTCTGGGCCGGTGAGTCACCCGACTTCCCCGTGTTCTTGGGTATGTAGGGGAGAGGAGAGTACGTGGGGCCTGGCACACCGTGTCACTAGTGAAATATGCTGGCCTCCCCACGCACGTGGCTGCTTGTGGCCTGACAGCTGTGATTCCCACATCCTCCTTCCCAGCTGGGCGGCTAGAAAACCCACTCAGCCTGTTCCTGGGTCTTGTTCACTGTCAGTGTGGTCCTTCCAGGAAAGGTGACAATGGCTTTCCTTCCACCTGGTACATAACATCTGGATTTGAGGCTTTTTCAGGTTTGCTCTGGACCCAGAGGCGTTTAGCCACAGTCCTTACGGGAGCAAGGGGGTTGGGAAGACTGTATTTCTTACACCTTACAGCTGGGGCTCCAGGGTGGTGCCGGGAAGGGGGTGAGGATCATAAATGGGGAGAAGGGGACTACAAAGTTCTACTTGAGAACTTCTGAGTTCTGCAGAAGCTTTTCCCTTGGAGGTTTGGTCCAGGACATTATTTACCTCCCATGAGGCCAAGAAAAGCTGCAATCCCAGCAGCCAAAGGTTTTTGGCCTAAGAGCACCAGGGTCCCTGTCAGAGAGGACCAGACCTCTCAGATTCACAGTCTTGGTGGGGACGGGAAGGGAGCCATTCCAGCAAGCTTGCCCCCCCCCCCCCAGCTCCAGGCACAATGGCTCTCAGAATACCTTCCAAGCAAAATGAGAATGTGGAACCCTTTGTTCAAAGAGCGGGAAAGAAAAAGTATCACTAAAGGTACTAAAATATAAGGTTTGTTCTTTCCTCCATGGTCTCTCTCCTGCCCTGTCCTGTTGGTTTTTCACTTGCTATTTGATGTCACGCTCCCTCGGTACGGGACACCCGCGTGGTGAGCACAGACCCCCGCAGCGCTGGGAGCCCCAGCTGAAACTTGACGCGTGCGCACAGCCCACTGGCTGCCAGGCGTCCCAGCCCACGAGCCGCGGGACCCACGTCGAGCCAGACGTCTCCCTTTCCCCCAGGCCCGCCATCCCGAGCCCATGGCAAACAGGCCGACTCCGCCGGGTACTGCGGCCTCCACACAGCGGGGTGCTAGCTGCCTGGATCGGGGGTGGGCAAGAGGCTCACCCCTTGCGAGCCGCCCACCGCCAGTCCAGGACAAGGACAGTTAATGCCAGGTGCCCTCCCCGAGATGCTGAGGGGTACACAGGCCTCCCCACGTCCAGGCTCCTGCTGCCGCAATCACCGCTTGGGGGGGCAGAGAAAGGAGGTCCCGCCAGCCCCCACTGCCCATGGCTGAGGCCCCAGGGAATGAGGGGTGTACAGGGGATCTCATCCCCGGGAGGCAGCAAGAGGATTCACTCACGAAGCACAAATGGTTAAGAATTTCAAGACGGTGATAGCAGAGCATTAAACTTCCTGAGGTGAGGGCCCTGTCTGAGGATACTGGTCACGGGCCCATGCAGCTCGCCACGTCTCTGCCCCAGCCACTGGTGGGCAGTGGGGGCTGGGGGGCAAGGTGTGCAGCGGCAGTGAGGCTCTTGAGTTTGGGGGGACCACCCTGCTATATAGACTTCGCGATCCCTCTCTCAAGCCATGGTGCATCCTGCTTTAGGGGAGGGGGCAGGAAAGCTGGGGTGAGGGACACAGCGGGGGTACCCACCAACAACCCCTTTGAACAGGAGGGCACCGCCGTGGCCCCACTTCTGCTTTGCCTGGAAGAGCTTGAAGCAAGCGCTAGGGCTGGCCAGGAGCATCCGGAAGCCCTGTGTGGAGAGGGCAGACCCGCCTGAGCTCCCTGGCCTCAGCACGGCCCCCCTGGAGCTCATCCTCTGGCCCAGACCCCGGGGACAGGCATGTCACCGCTGTCCTTACCTTCCCATCGGGGGCAGGGACGAAGCTCAGAAACTCATCCACATGGCCCACGGCCAGCCAGTCCACAAAGAGCTCCACGGGGGGCTGCACCCTCTGCGCATAGAGGAAGTCCCGCACCACCTGGGTGACCCGGCGGCCGCTGGACCTGGGGTTAAAAGAATTTCTTAGCTTAAAAAAGTCTATGCAGAAATGGAATAACAAGAGTTCAAGATTTCTGCAGTATCTGATTTTTTTAAACAAACAAACAAAAAAAACATGCACTATGTCTTTTAAATTCTGCTCAGGCTGAGCTCTTGAGCAGATGCAGGACAGCTCAATCCCACCTGGTCAGTGACCCCCAGGTCTTGCCATACAGGCAAATGCTCAGAGCTGCCCTCGGACCCATCCTCACATTCTCCAAGAGACTGATTCACCACCCTGTTCCATCCCTGGGGCCAGGCGGCTCTTCTTGGAGTTTAACTTGTGTCTCTCTGCCTGTGGCCTCACCTTCTGTACATCAGTGGGGAGAGAGGTGGACAAGATCACCCCCAAGGGGCCGCACAGCCCCAGCATTCTATGCTCATGAACTTAAGCCCCATTCTTCTTTGGCCTTCTGCATAGTATCTAATGGCGTGATCCAAACTTCCTCTTTCTTTTTTTTCTTTCTTTAAGTAGGATCCATACCCAGCATGGAGCCCAACGTAGGGCTTGAACTTGGGACCCTGAGATCAAGACCTGAGCTGAGATCAAGAGTCAGACGCTTAACTGACTGAGCCACCCAGGCGCCTTGAACTTTCTCTTTCTGTGGGATCGCGCGTTGAGGGCAGTTAGTTCCCTCCAAAGCCCCTTGATTCACCTGTTTTTTGACTGCAAGTCTGTCCTAACTGCTTTGTTGAATTTGGTTGGCTCAAAGTCTTGGTCTATTCCACAGCATAAAACCATAACTATATAATTCCTTTTCTTTTGCATCAGTATCTCGTGTCACATGTTGAACAAATAATCTGTTATTCTGTGTGTGCGTGCATGTGTGTGCGTGTGTGTGTGTGTTATGACATCTCATTTTTCATGTCCTATACCTTCCTTCTCCTGTTGTCAGGAAAACATTTCATAGTAGTCATTTACGTCATAGTATGAACAAGCTCTTAAAATGTAATTGCTCTAGGACTGTTGAGACTTGAAGCTTTTTCTTCTAGAACTATTAATTAATAGTATGTTATTAGCAATATCATTTCTTTTTGGAATCAGAAGACCTAAGTTTAGTCACGATTTTGCATTCTGTGTGACCTGTACCAGGTCACTCACCCTCTCTGGGCTCACTTGTGAAATGGAAAGGCGGGACTGAATGATCTCTTAGGTCTCTGCTGACTTTGGCCTTCTCAAACTCACCAAGGTAAGCGCGGACAGTGTCTGGTGATCAGCGCACTGCCTCCCCTCACCCCATCTAGAACTAGGAATTTATCACTCCTCACTGGTTCTCTCCCAGGAGTGGAATTGTCCCTCACCACCACCACCCCAGCCACCATCACCACCTTCCACCCCAGGAACGCCTCTCCCTGCTCCTCTCTCACCCAGGCAGGTTGCCCCCGATGAGGATCCTCCCCAGGGGGTACTCTTTCCCATTGGCCACCACTGGGGGGCTGACCTCCAGGTTCCCAAAGGAGTCCAGGCCACTCACAGAGCTGTCTTGTGGTTCCCGAGTCACATAGCCGAAATCTGGACCCTGGCAAGGGAAACTGAGTCAGGCTAGGGGTGGGGGTCACCAGAAAGAGCTTGAACCAACTTGCTGGGCTCCGAGTTCCTTAAGGATGGGGCAGGAGTGGCTGCCCATTCTTCAGATGGAAATACTGAGTCAAAGACAGGGATATGACCTATTCAATATTTCATGCATGCATAGAGGCCAAAGTAGGGAAATACACAGGCGCTCTGGCCCTGCTGCCACATTAGAGCACGTTATCCCCATGGTCACAGGGAGACAGTGGAAAGGGCCCTGGTTGCCTATACTCCCCATTAGACATGGAGCCCGAGGCTATGGCCCCCGCCCCTTACCCTCTGAACAGCCTTCCTGCCAAGTGCAGCCCAAGGGCAAGTACCTGGCTGTTCTAGAGCAGCCTGTTCCTGGGGACCAAGGGACTGAGGATGGAGCCTCAGTCTTTCCACCCTGAAAAAGGGGAGAGCTCCCCAGGGCCATCTCTTAAAAGGAACTCAATCAACATTGAGGCCCAGGTGAGAGCTCCTACCACCTCTGGCGGGGGGGGGGGGGGCGGTGGTTGGAAGGGCCTCACGGTCTCTACAGTACCAAGGGAGTCTCCCCTCTCTCTTCTAGGAGGTCCCCAACCACCATCTTCACAGTATTCCTTATTACCAATATTAATCTCAGCTAACAGTGCTGTGGGCTCCCTCTGCCCAGTACAGAGAAGCCTCACAAACAGTTGTGAGGCCAGGGCTATGATATCATTTTTGCTGATGAAGAAACTGAGGCTCAGAGAGGGCAAGTGACTCAGGCCAGGTCACACAGCCTCTGAATAACAGCCGGGTGGTTCTGATTCCAAAGCCTGTGTTCTTAACAGCGGCACTGCCCCGCCCCCAAAACCGCCCTTACCTAGGGCTGCCAAATTTAGTAAATAAAAATACAGGATGCATAGTTAACTTTGAATTTCAGATAAACCACAAATATATTTTTAGTATAACTGTGTCCCGTGCAAGGCTTGGAACATACTTATACCAAACAGTTCCTCATTGCCGATCTGAAATTCAAATGTAACTAGGCATCTCCCGTGTTCTATCTGGTCACTCCTGTCCCTAAAGAACATGGTCCCCATGCTGCGCCCTAGACTCTACACCCTGGTGGGGCTTCGGGAAACGTGCCTTGGCCCTCAGAGCCAGGCTGCAGCCTGTGGCCCGGACCACTCACCAGGATTCTTTTGTAAGGGAAGTCCTGCAATTCCCCATTCCTGGGGGAGTCAAAGACCACCGGGAAGGTCTTGTGTGGCGCCTGAACATAGCCCAGCTCCATCTCGTCCTGCGAATGAGAGAGACAGCCTGTGGACAATCAACACTCGTTTGGCACTGAGCGCTTTGGGGAAGACTGTTCTTGGGGGGTTCTTTGTCTCAGGCCTGCTTTGCCCTTTGGGGTGAAGAAGGCAGGGGTTCATGATGCTTGCTGGCTGGCGGAGGGACTGGAGGCTCAGAGAGGGGGCGCTCTTGCCTAAGGTCACACAGCAAGACAGTTGGGGAATGAACGAGAACATGGACGTGACCCTGGGCGGGTCCCCATGCCAGATCAGGGCAAAGTGGCCACAGAGAGGGGCACAGGGTGGCCTGAGTTGGACAAACAAGTCACTGGACATCAGCCAGCACCTCTGGCCTCCACGTGTGGTCATGGACAGGGCTGAGGTGACCAAAGGAGGTATAGGTCTGCCTCCTCAGATCTCTCAACATTTAGCCCAGCTCAATCCCGATCCCTCTGGTCCTGGAGGCAAAGAGGACCCAGCACCGATGAACTCTATACCCAATGAGAAGCTCACTGTTGTGTGCCTGGCCCTGCTCTCAGCCCTTTATAAATAGTAACTCCATGAACGCTCATCACACACACACTCATGCAGAGGCACTATGATTGCCCACGTTACAGATGAGGAAAGTGAGAAACAGAGAGGTCTAATTGTTCGTCCAAGGACACAGAGCTGTCAGTGGCACCACCAGGATCCTCACCCAGCCCATCTTGCTCCAGGGTCCTGCCCCGAACATCCGCCTCATCGGATGAACCGCCAGCCATGAAAGCTTCTCAGCTTGGCATGCACGGTCTCCCACTTCAGCTCCTTCACGGAACCTTGGCCGTGGCCAACAAGAGCCCAAGGCGAGCTTTCTCATGCCTCCCCTCTCAGGGCCTTTGCACATGCTGGTCCTCTGTGAGGCCCACCATCCACTGAGCCCCAGCATGGCCCTTATCATCTCTGTGGCCCTGGGCATGGGCCCCCTGCGAGCACATCGCCTACTTGGTCCTGCCCCGATGCCCTTCCTCCTGGAGGTCTTTATTCATCCCCCAGACAGAGGTGATGCCACCCTCCTCCAAACCCTGCTGGCGCGTTGCTGGTACCCCTACTACATCTTCAATTGCAGGAGCGGGGTGAGCGGGGCTGTTGCAATAATTCACCACACCGGTGTTTCTCAGCCTTGGCACACGTGACACTTGGGGCCAGCTAATTCTTTGCTGTGGGGCCACCCTGTGCATTCATTGTAGGACGCTTAGCAGCATCCCCACTAGAAGTCAGTAGCACTACCAGCCTCGGGGTGACAGCCAAACCTTTCTCCAGATACTGCCAAATGTCCCTTGGAGGACAAAGTTGCCTTCCGTGGGGAACCACAGGGCCAGGCTGCTGAGGGCAGAGAGTGTGTCCCACACCTCGGCCATTCCCTTCGGGGCCAGCCCCGTGCCTAGCCCAGATCCTGTGGGTGAATGTGGGTTAAATCCAGTGTCAGTGTGTGCTTGTGTCTCTAGAAAGTTCTGGAGAGAGGGAGGGAGCTCTAGGTCTAGACTGAGAAAAAAGAGTGTGCTGGGGAGGACAGTCACAGCCCCCAGGTCCTTCTAGATATTCACAGCAACCTCCCCTCCCTGCCCTGGGTCAGGATGGACCAGCCTCTCCCTCCAAGATGCCGTCCTGGCTGGATGCTGCCCAGCGGCCATGGTACCTGGATCCAGCGGTCATTGCGGTTCTCATTCTGCGGGCAGATGGTCAGCTTGCAGCCGGCCTTCGTGGCCAGCTCCGCCACGGCGTCCACAAAACATGTGTTGTTCCTCACGCTGTGGACAAGCCCAGGGAGCGTGGCTCAGGACAGAGCCAGATGTGGAGACCAGAGGGGCCACCAGGGTCTGAAGGACACCCATGCCCCCCCTCCCACACTCACCGGCACACGTATACCTCCAGGGGCGGCAGGGTGCTGGGCGTCATAATCCAGGGCGCCACACGAAACACCACGGTGTCGGTGAAGATTGGGGACTCAGAGAAATCCTACAGGGGAAGACGGGCAGAAGGACAAGAGCACTGGCCTTGGAGTCCAGAGGCCCGGCTGATCCCGCTGACATCTCCTCATTTCTAGAAGGGCAGCAGCGGGGTGGTCGAAAGGTCTGGGGTCCTCCACGCTGGTGGTGCCCCTCTCTCCCAGGGAGGGAGCCCTCTCTTACCCTCTTTGCCCCGGCCACCCCTCACCTCGTTGGAGTCGTCCAGCAGGGTGACGTGGAAGGAGACGAGCCCCGTGAAGCTGGCATCAGGGAACGAGAGACCCTCCACAAAGAAGCGTTCCTCGTCCCCGTGGAAGCGGGGCACCTCGTAGGACACCTTGTCCTGGCCCAGCACGTGCCTGTAGGACTTGCATGAGTCTTCAGGACCTGGGAGGGGACGGGACGGGATGGCCGTGACCCCCAAGTGGGCCCGCAGAGCATGAGGGCGCAGGAGGAGCTGGGCCAACCTCACCGAAACCCCTCAAGCCAGACAGGCAGCCCCGGCCTCTGCCCTCCCACCAGCGAAGGAGAGAAGATGCTTGATGCCCAGTGTGGGCAAAGCCAGGGGAAAGGCCCTTCCTTTCTAAGATGGCTGTTCAGACCTGCTGGGGACGACTCGGCAGCATCTCACAAAGTAAGGTCTACTCCTAATGAGCAATCCCGCTTCTAGATGTCTTTGCTGCGAATACACGTACGAGGGTGTTCCCTGGCTGTTCATTCACTGAACAAGTATTTACTGAGCACCTGCTCTGCACCTGGGAGGCCTGGTTCTAGGCTCAGGATGCAGCCGTGAGCAACGCCCCTGCCCTCGAGGAACCTATACTGTGGTCAGCCCAGAGCGCCGCAAACAGCTGCATGCTCAGGGGAGTGGATAAGTTACAGCACGCCCGTGCTTTGGAATACCACACCGCGGGGGAAGAGAATGAGGCAGAGCTGCACAAATACAGGAAGGAATGTCAGATATCATTCAACGGAAGAAAGTGTTTGGAAAGCAGGATATGTACACACCACACACACGTGCACACACACACACATGCATGCACATTTAATGCATCCAGAGAAAAGTCGGGAAGAACCCATAGCAAATCGTTAACAGTGAACTCATTTTAAAGAGTCAGGTTTAGGGGTAGGGAGGGGGAACTCTCATTTTTTACCTTATATACTTCTATGTTGTTTGATCTTTTTTTTTTTAATGTTTTTAAAATATTTATTTTAGAGAGGGCACGTGTGAGTGGGGGTGGGGCAGAGAGCAGAGGGAGAGAGAGAATCCCAAGCAAACTCCCCGCTGAGCGTGGAGCCCAATGTGGGGCTCAATCTCAGGACCCTGAGATCACGACCTGAGCTGAAACCAAGAGTCAGACGCCCAACCCACTGCGCCACCCAGACGCCCCTTGTTTGAGCTTTTTTAAAATGAGCATTTTATCACTTATATGCATTTGTATCTTTAAAAGGGATTTTATGTTAGGGGCGCCTGGGTGGCTCAGTCTGTTAAGCATTTGCTCAGGTCACGATTCCGGGGTCCTGGGATCGAGCCCCGTATCGGGCTCCCTGCTGGGTGGGAAGCCTGCTTCTCCCTCTCCCACTCCCCCTGCTTGTGTTCCCTCTCTCGCTGTGTCTCCCTCTGTCAAATAAATAAATAACATCTTGAAAAAAAAAAAAGGGATTTTATGTCCTTGCTCATACTATGGTTCTGTGGAGCAATAGTCCGTGGTTTTGGGAGGTGATGCACGCTGAATTCTGCAGGGGCACTAGCCCCCATGTCTGGGAGTGGTTTTACAATACTTGAGCAAACAACAGATGAAGCAAGACGCAAAACAGCGGTCATTGTTGAATCTGAGTGACTGGCATACAGGGGTTTGTCACTATTCTCTCTACTTTTGTGTGTGTTTGAAAGTTTTGATAATAAGAATTTCTGAACATGCTTAAAATATATTTTTAAATATATTGTTTAAAGATTTTATTTATTTGAGAGAGAGAGCACAAGCAGGGGGAGGGGTAGAGGGAGAGGAAGAAGCAGACTCCCCACTGAGCAGGGAGCCTGATGTGGGGCTCGATCCCAGGACCCTGAGAAAACGACCTGAGCTGAAGGCAGACGCCTAACTGGTGGAGCCACCCAGGCGCCCCTAAATATATTTTAATTCATCCAATCAAACGGCCTTGGGTCATGGCTGTGCGGGGACGCCAGCCCGCCTGTTTCAGAGTTCCCCCAGCTGACCCTGCTTCCTCTGACCCCCCAGGCAGGCTGGAAGCCAGAGCAGAGCAGGCCCTCCGGCCCAAGGTGGGGAAACTGAGGCCCCCAGCAGTGGGAGCAGGGGGAGGGGATGAGCATGAACTCACCACAGGCGTGGAAGACCCGTGCCCACTTGGCGTCATAGCTGGAAGTGTGGAGGATAAGTTTGTGGTCATCAAAGAGGGCGGCGGGGCCTTGGGTCTTCAGGACCATGACAGACATGTCTTCCAGGTCTGTGGAGCCAGGCAGGGGTGGCAGCTCAGGGGGCCCGCGACACTCCACGTCTTCTCCTCCTGCCCACCACACCACCCCCCCTCCAAGGGCAGAGGGCGCCAAGACCCGGGTCTCTGAGCCCCAGCTCTGCCCACCCTGTGAAAACACTGGAAACCATCAAGAGCAAAGCATAAGGACGTCCGTAAGCGTGTGCCACGTGAATACGTCATACCCTCTCCCGCCTCCACTCCCTCACCTGCCCAGAGCAACAGGAAGTAGAGAGCAGCCAGCCCCGTGCCCGGGGACAGGTGACAAGTGTGGGGCCGCCCGGGCGGCGTGCTGGGGAGAGTCTGCTCTCAGGGCAAGCGTCACTCTCTGTTGACATCGGGCAGGCCCCTCCCTCCCTGAGCCTCAGCGCTCCCCAATCTGAAACGAGGGACAGATGTGCCCCCTTTCGGAGCAGCTGTGCCCACCCACGCATAAAGCCCCCGGCCCGCACCCCGGGATATTACTGTGGCCTTCCGCACGGGGCTGTTGCGTGCAGTGTGGGACTGACTTAGAACATGGGGCGTCCTGAAATGAGTCACGGGTGCCTGGTGGGAGGCTGGATCTGGGGTGCAGATAGGAAGCTTTGGATCTTCCACAGACAGGCTGGGAGGGGTTAGCTGCCAGCCTGAGGCAGGTTTTAAGCGACATCAAAGTGTGTCCAGGAGCTGGAACTTTGGCCCCCGATGCTCCCTTCAATGCTACCTGCAGGTGGCTGAGCAGTGACCCTGGGCACCCCCTCACCTTGCAGGCAGTGCACATGCCGGTCACGGTTGTCCTGGTCATTGCAGTTCAGATCATCCCTATCGCAGTTCACCAGCAGGATGGCTCCATACCCGCCAGGCCCCCAGACCCAATCCCGCTGCCAACGGCAAAGCACAGCTGGTGATGGGGCTCGGACCCGTCCTGTGCCCCCGCCCAGCAACCTCCTGGCCGGCCTCCTGACCCCGTCTCTTCCTCTTCGCCCTCCCTGTGAGGACAAGTCCACTCTCACGGAAGCACTTCCTGCACCAGATACTGCAGTGGCTCCCGATTGCCCACACCAGCAAGTCGAAACTACACCGAGGTCTCTCATGGCCAACTGCAATGACTCTCCAGCCCATGTCCTATTTCTCAATGGGCAACTTCCTGATTATAGATCCATTCCCGGCTCCAGGCCTTGGCTCCCGCTCTTCCCTCCACCTGGAATGCCTTCCCTCTTGCATTGCTTTAGAACCTAGCTCAAGTGGACTTCAAAGGAAGTCTTCCTTGCTCATGCAGCCCATCTTGACCTTCTGCTCTGAACTCCCAATGCGTTCAGTGCCACCACAGTTCAGCCCAAAGTTCTTTAACAGTCTCATACTTGGTAGAGTTCCCCTTTCACCTAGATCAGAAGGTTGGCACACCAGGGCCAGGGGCCACTTCTGGCCCACTGCCTGTTTTTGTAAATAAAGTTCTATTGGAATAGTCACATCCATTGTATTGACTATAGCTCTTTCACACTACACTGGCAGAATTGAATAGTTGCAACAGAAACACTTTGCAATGCCTAAAATATTTACTATCTCACTTTTACAGAAAAAGTTTCCTGACCCCTGACCTAGACTGAAATTCCAGAAGGGCTTTTCCCCACAAAGCAAGGCCTAGCCCAGGCCTGGGGATGTATATATTTGATAATTCTTGGTAATAATTTTTCTCCTGGTGAAAGAAGATCCCCAGCCATGCCGGGCTCCCATTTGGCTCTCCTGACCTCCGCAGCAGCTAGGAGGCAGGGACACACCTGTAATGTCCTTGCCCCTCTTAACCCAGCCTAGGTCAACTCCAAACTCCATGCCCCTTTCTGGGCCCAGGTTGAATTGCCCTACCTTGTCCACAAAGCTCCTATTCTGCCTGCTCTCACAGTTCAGGTCACAATCCAGAGCAATGTCTGCAAGGGGAGGACAGAGAGTAAGTCATTATGGGGTTCCCAGGAGTCCGGCACGAGTCCAACAATGTACATTTTGCCTCTAACAATGCCTCCTACAGACAGAGCATCTTCAACTTTCTTGCTAAGTGCTCTGCAGGTGCTTGTACCCATGCAAACTCCCACCCACCGTCAAGGAGCTCCCCAGTTCCACATCCTTGGCAATGTTGAGTTAAGCATCTTTCCATTTAGGTTCTGATCACTGGGCCTTTCTCTTCTGTGAATTGCTTGTTCATATTTTTTGCCTATTTCCGTTAGTTTGTCTTTTTTTCCTATTGATTGGAGTTCTCCATAACCTATATGTACCGAGTCAGCCATATACATTGCAAATTTCTTCTCCCAGTTCATATGTTGACTTTTTCTTCCCTTTTTGTTTAAAGTAAGCTCTGTGCCCAGTGTGGGGCTTGAACTCATGACCCTGAGATCAAGATTCATTTGCTCTGTGGACTGAGCCAGCCAGGCGGCCCCATAGTTTGACTTTTTACTTGTCCTCTGTTGTATAAAAGTTCTAAAATTTAATACAGTCGAATTTATCATTGCCCTATCTTCAAGTTCACTGATCCTCTCTCTAGCTGTGTCAAGTGTACCAAGACAACCCACCAAGAACATTTTTTTTACCTGTTACCATGATTTTTAGTTCTAGCATTTCCATTTGACACCTTATAGTTTTCAGCTCTCTGTTGAAATTCCCCATCTGTTAATTCATGTTATCTACCTTTTCCTTTAATGTACTAATCAATCTGAGTTATCGTGCATGGAATTTATATACAATTTGTGGACAATTGGCACAAAAAACTTAAGGTGGAAAAAGCAAGGTCCAGTTCCAGGCCTAGAGTATGTCCCCCTTTGCTTACAAAAGGTGGGTATACAAGTATTCCTGTGTCCACCTGCACAAGCATAGTAGATCTCTAGAAGGATGCTGGGCTTGGGGAACTGGAAGTCTTCGGTTGGGAGAAAGGGAGGTTTACTTTTCAATATATACTCCTTTATACCACTTGAATTTTTTAAATGTATGCTTATTTTAATTTTTAAAATAAAATGAATTGATGTTTATAAAAAGACTCTTGTTCCTTGTCATTCCCAACCACTCCCCACCCTTGGCCCAAGCCCTAGCATGACCCCCAACTTACCAACACAGGTGAGGTAGAGCACCGCATAGGCCAGGGGCAGGGGCTCATGGCTGGAGTGGTAGGAAATCTGCACCTGTAGAGAAATGGGGCCAGAGTCAAGCCAGCTGAAGCCAATAGCCCCCACCCCAAAGGACAGGTCTTGGGGGATCTGGCAGGAAAGAGAAAGGGTCTCAGGAATCTCTGTTCACTGCAATTGAGTTTACCAACCCAGCTCTTCCATTAGTCTCTGTGCCATTTATTTTTCCATGCCTTGCTTGGCCCATCTGTAAAATGGGAACAATTTGTGAGGGATTCCCTAGAGACTTGGGTCCCAGGGCTGCCAATGATTACCGTGTGATTTGGACAAACCCCTGCTCCCCTTTGGATCTCTGCTTTGCCATTTGTTAAAAAAGGAGGTCTCTGACAGGGCAGGGTTTAGGGACCTTCTCTTATCTGTGGGATTCAGCCAGGCCTGGACTTGAGGCCAGCACCTCTGGGTTCTGTGACCTTGGCCAAGGTCCCTCACCTTTCTGACCTATCTGGTTTCCTCATCTGCAGAACAGCAAACATACAAAACCCTACGGCCCACAGAGGATTTTAGTGCTGCTTAGAAACAATGCATGTACAAGACTGACCCCATGGGCAGGGCCCCAGACACGCGGGCTATTGCTAACAGAGGGCAGGCGGCACCGTGTGAGCTGGTGCTGCCCTGGGGTCCTGTTCCAGATCTACCACTTGTGACTATCCTGGGAAGAGTCACTTGTCCTCTCCGGGTCTCAATATCCCCTGCTATATAGGGATAATAATAGTCCCTACCCCAAAGGGTTGATTGTAGGCTGTGACCATCAAAGAAGGAAGGCGGGTGACATGCTCAGCGCTGTCCTTGGCTACAGCAAGCTCCAGTAGCTGTTAAAGGCTGGGCTGACTGTGACTGATGAGAATACAGTTCAAGGCCCATGTATCAAAGCCCCTTTGGCCCACGGCCCTCCGCTTACATGTTCCCTCTTGATGGGGGTCCCTCAGCTCTGCCAGAAGGCTCAGGATCTTATAGAGGCCATTCACCCCTCAGTGCTGGGAGCCCCTAAATCCTGCAATCACTGACACCCAACTGTCAAGCCTGAGCAATGATGCTGGCCTCAGGCATACAGTTACCCGGATCTAGGCCAAAGGTGGGGGAAGGGCAGACACTCCGACCCTCCTCAATCCCTCTGGTCTTTGGCATCCACACAGCCCCGGCTTGGCAGGGCACCCAGGAGGGGTCCCTTACTGGCTGGCTGGTCCTCTTGCCCTGTCCTGGGGACTCTGTCCTGAACCTCACCGACTCTGCTACTCACTAGATGGGGTGACTTCGGGTAAGCCACCCCCCTTCTCGTTCTCAGTTTCCTTCTCTGTAAAATGAGTTCATTTACCTGTCCACCTGCGTCACAGAGCTCAGTGGGGGGGCTCATCTCAGATACACAGATGGGAAAAGACGAGGGGGTGGTGAAGGGAAACTGCCGCCCAGGTGTCAGCCAGGTCTGTGTAGAATTCTAGCTCTCTAACTCATTGGCTCTGTGGCCTGGACACAGTTACTCTGAACCTTGGTGGCCCCACCTATGGAATGGGGATCAGACCCCGCCTCTCTGAGCTGTTGTGAGGGCTGCGTGAGGTCATGGCTGCCCAGGACGTGGCGTATGGTCAGTGGTCCTTAAAAGGTCAGTTTCCTACAACACTGCTCCTGGCATGAAGCGGGAACCTGCCCACATGACAAGGCCTGCTTCCCCTCACCCCTTTAAGGGGGCATCACCTGGGCCAAGCTCCAGGGCCACCCCATTTCGCCCTCTTCTAATGCCCCCTGCCCTGAGGTCAGAACCCTGCCTACAGCTGGGGCTTGTTAAACTCACCCTTGGTGGCTGAATGAGCAGAGAGGTGAGGAGGGGGAGTTACGTGCCTCTGAGAAGGGAAGGGGGTAGGAGAGAGTGGATTAGGAGGTGAGGCACCCAGTATAAGGGGGTCCCCCAGGCACTGGAATCCCCCCATCTCTGCTTTCTGTCCATTCGGAGTGGCAGAGATCACCTAATCAACCCTCAGCCTGCAGAAAAACGGGGACACCTCCCTTCACTGGGGTCTTGGGAAACAAGAAAAGCAGCAAATGTTGGCTCATGTTCCACCCCACACCAACACCAAGAGGAAAGGTGCTGTGATCACCCCCATTTTACAGATGGGGAAACCGAGGCCCCGAGGGCTGATGTGACTT
The DNA here is from genome assembly GCF_964656455.1 of Halichoerus grypus. Classification (NCBI taxonomy): domain Eukaryota; kingdom Metazoa; phylum Chordata; class Mammalia; order Carnivora; family Phocidae; genus Halichoerus; species Halichoerus grypus. The sequence goes on from NC_135716.1 coordinate 175,300,807, forward strand.
GCCAGCAGACACACAGTTTATGTCTGTAAGTTGCAGGGCTGGCCGGTTCCGGGAGCAGGTACTTACCCATCATGCTACCCTGCCATCTGGGTAAATAGAGGGTGCCAGACCTTGTGGAACTAGATCACTGCCCCACACGCCCCCACCCCCCCAGACCAGGGGACCGGCTCACATGACTGTCATTGAGGTCGTTGCTGGGAGAGTTCATGACCACGATGATCTCCAACCCTGTATCAAAGTGCCACCGCCTGGTATCCGCGCGCTCCCGGCCCCTCTCCACACTAGAAGAGATGTAGATGTCCACGCCAGGGGTCCCATAGACCTCGAACATCTCTGTGCCCTCAGGTACCGATCTGGGAAGGACAAGAAGCCATGGGAAGTGAGGCAATACTTGTTCAGATGCTTGAGCTTTGGCTCAAACTCTTGCTTCCTCCAGGAAGCCTTCCCTGACCACCCCAAGCCTCTCAGATCCCCACAGCAAGCTCCTGGGAGTGAAGCCTGGACCCTACACAAATGCATACACAGTCTCACATTCCAAGGTTCTGTGTTTATTAACACTTCGCTTGTGAGTTGTTTTAACTCCCCACAAAACTGCAAGCTCTTTGCAAGTTAGGACCCAGTTGAGTGCTTTATAACCCCCCGGTGCCGAGCTGGGCACAAGGAGCTCGGTGGACATCAGCCTGCAAATGGACCCCACTGCAGTTCTGAGCATGGCTTTAAGAAGAGCAGTCTCCCCTCAAAGTCCCAGTGCACCCTTCTTTAGCGGGCGAGATGTTCTTGGGGTCTTCCCTAGGGAAGGGTAGTAAATATTGTGGAGGGCCTACTATGTGCCAGGCGCCTTGTATTTCCCAGCTCCTTTTATTCTTATAAGTCTGCAAAGCAAGTGGTATCATCTCCATTGCAAAGGTGAGAAACTGAGGCTCAGAGAGATCAAGTAACAAGCCCGAGGTCACACGGCATCTGACACAGAGCCCCTGCTTCTCTGTGGCACTGCAGTGGCACCTGGGAAACCGGGCCAGATTCAGTCAAACAACCGTGCATTATTTAGACGGTTAAAAAGCCTATGTCATTCAGCCCTGGGACTGCGTTTCCCCATCCCCTCCGGTTAGTCTGGGAGTCATGTTTGCAATCAGTCTGTTCACACCTCTGATTGTCTGTGGGGTGCCCAGGGTGCCCACTGTGCCCAGAAGCATTGCCAGACTGAGGCAGATACACCCCACTGCTCTCTCCACTGCCCCAGAACCTTCCATCCCACCAGGGAGTTAAAAACAGCCCTGCCCAGGGCAGCCCGATGGGACTTACGGTCAGGAAGTCAGTGGTCAGTGGAATCCCCTGCAGGGAGAAGCCACTGTGAGCCAGAGGGACCAGAAGGCTTCCTGGAGGAAGCAGCACACACGTGTGCCTGGGGGATAACAGGAGCTGACATTTGTCGAGCTTTTGCTATACGCCAGTCCTGTGCACAGTTCTTAGGTCCTATTACATCATGTAACCCTCTCAATAAACCTAGGAGATGCGGACTACCACTGTCTCCCTTTTTACAGATGGGGAAACTGAGATTAATTAAACTGTCCAAGGTCACGGAGCTAGTAAGTGGCAGGACTGGGATCCCAACCCAGGCCTTCTGGTTCCTGAGTCCATATTCTCACCCACCGCCTCCCCAAGAGTAATCACAATAATCAGAGCCCCCCAGGCCCCCATCCCCTGCACGCTCACCAGGGCAGGCCTGGCTAAGCCCTTCCAACCAGCATTCATTTCATCCTCCCCGTGGCCCCGGGAGGAGGGGATTATTACTCCCACTTACACATGGAGAAACAGAGGCTCAGGATGGGCAAGAGACTTCCCCAAGCTTGCACAGCTGGCGATTCGACTCCCAGCCCTTTTCCTTTCCCTGCTCCACTTGGAGGAGAGCAGACCTCCTTCAATATACCCTCTTCACTCCTCCACTGGCAGGGTTCTGATACTTCTCAAAGTGGCTTTTTTTTTATAAATAAAGAAATAAGCCAAACCCAAGCGCCACATCATTAGGCGGGTCCCAGTCCTGGGCGTGGCCCTCCTAGGCGTCCTCACCAGCGGGGAGGGGCCAACCCACCTGCTTCTCCTCCCAAGCAGGGCTGCTAGATTTAGCAAACAAAAATAGAGAACACCTAGTTAGACTCGGACTTCAGATAAACAACAAATAATTATTTTAGTCTAAGGATGTCCCATGTGATATTTGGGACATGCTTACACTAAAAATATATATATATAAATTGTTTATCTGGATTTCAAATTTAACTAGGCATCCTGGATTTTATCTGGCAACCCTATTCCCAAAACCTGTAATTTCCAGGGCTGGTGGTGCCTTCTGTCCTGTTGTGCTCTGGGTGTGTGGGCCGGCCCATCATGGGACATAAAGAACCTGGACAGAGAGGCATGCAGGCACAGCGACAGAGAAAGACAGAGACAGAGAGAGACAAAGAGATATAGAAAAACCCAGAGAGATGGAGAGCCAGAAAGACAGACACGTGGAAATAGACTGGATATGAAGGGCCCCCCTCCACCCCAGGGAGCACCCTCAGCCCCACTCCCTGAGTTACCTGGCCTCCAGCTCCCCAGGAGGTTTATAAACTTCTCATGAAACTCCCCCCAACCCCAAGTTGCTGCTTGGATCCCGGGTGCCCACGAGCTGGAGGTGAGCAACTTGATGATCCTCCCGGTATGGAACCCCACCCAGCTCCCCAGCCCCAGCCCCAGCCCCTGCGTTTGGGGTATCTCAGCCCAGTTCCCTTGCATCTCCCTGTATGAGGCGCCAGGGATCTCTGATGAAGATCCCTTCAGGCCTGGGGGGAAGAAGCCAAGATCTCAGTGGTGCCAGGACCAGAGTCAAGAGTCAGGTTCTAGACTGGGTTGGGTCGCACATTAGACAGGTGACACTGAATAAATCACCTAGCCTCCCTACAAAGTGGAATGATGACACTCACTTGGTCAACCTCACGGGCAATTGTAAGGCTCAGATGTAATAATGGGAAAGGCTTGGAAAACCACCCATCCAAGATGGGGGAAGGGGGTTCTTCAAGTAAATTAGGAAGCAGGAAATGGGCAGACGGAGGCAAGTTGAGAGGATGGGCTTGAGGGGGCTGGGGGCAGCTTCCTGGAGGGAGGCAGGGGAACCAAGGACAAGGAGACACGTCCGAGGGGAAGGCGTTTTCATAGGGGAGCCTTAGGAGGTCAAGGGTAAACTCAGGCTGTGATGGGGAGCCAGCGAAGGTTCTTGATCAGGAGGGGCAACACCTTGGAGCTGAGGTGAGGGGGTTAAGCCTGTGGGTGCTGGGCCCCGGCAGGCTGGGTTCAAATCCCAGCCCTACCACCCACTAGGTGTGTGACCTTGAGAGAGACACTTGGCCTCCCTCTGCCCCTGTGTCTCCGTCTATAAAGTGGAAAAGATTAAAGGAGTCAGTGTGTGTAAACGCTCCAGATGAGTGAAAGTTAGAGGCACCTGAGCCTCACTTCACTCCAGGGAAACTGAGGCCCAGAAGAGAAGGGACTAGAAGGTAGGGCTCCAGACTCCCGGTCCAGTGCTCATGCCCCATCAGGGAAGCTGTTAGGAAGATCAAAAGGTGGCTGCTGGGAGAAGAGCCTGCGTCAGGTACAGGAGGGTCTGGGTTTCCCATCCTGTGGAGAGCAGGGGAAGAAGCCAGAGGCTCAGAGTTCAAAGTTTCCTCCAGCCAGGCCACTCTGAGCTGCCAGCATGCTGCTCTAGACCATGCCCCAGCCCTGGGGGCTTTGGGCTTTCCCCCACTGAGGCTGTCCACGCACGGGACAGTCGAGGCCCTTCTCCGCACTGAGCAGCTCTGGCCAGCCTGGGAGCCCAGCTGCGCTGGAGGCCCTACCAGCCTAGATGATGAAGGGGCGTAAAGCATGCCACGGTGACCAACAGTTCTGTTTTGCCAGAGACGGGGTGTGTCCTGGGGTATAGGACTTCCAGTGCTAAAACCCAGCAGGTCTTGGGCAAACCAGGACAGCTAGGCGCCCTCACGGTGGCCAACCTCAGACCTGCCTATTAAAAATGCAGAGTCCAGATCGAGCTGTGCTGCCGGCAGGTCCCCGGAACCTGTCCTTCAAGCCACACTGATGCCCAGTGACGTCTGAGAGCCATGGCTAAGGGTAGGCTGTCTCCCCAGGCAGCGTGGGAAGGACTCAGGGTGAGCCAAGCCTCTCCTAGGAATCAACACAAGTCCGGTCTTCCTTTATGCTCTGTGTCACCCCTTCAATGGTGAGGATGATGATAGTGACAATGGTGACAAAGTATCCCCACAGTTACACAGTGTCGGTCCTGTTATCTCTGCCGTACAGATGAGGGAGCAGGCCCAGAGATGACAGGTGATTTGCCCAGAGTCACACAGCTGGCCAGTGACAGAGCTGGGACTCACAGCCGGCTCTGTTCCCCACTCCCCTGCAAACCCAAACCCATCCTCTCCTTTCATGGGCTCAGGGCCTTGGCCTCTGGGAAAACGAAACCAGATATTTCGGAGCCAAAAAACTGATGGGAAAGGCCTTTGTGGCTGAAAACAGACAGGTTGACAAGATGACCACCATGGTCCCCACCGACGTGGCCCACGAGGACAGAGCAGACCAAGGCCCAGACAGCTCAGGCTCTGGGTGACAGTACCGGCTGCCCCTCCCTGTTCATCGAGGTCCCCAGATCCCAAGTCCTCTGGCCTCACCATCACCAGGGTCGGAAGATCACTGTCCCTCCTCAGTCTCACATTCTTTCTGCCCCTGAGAAACGGTGGCCCCATGAACCCTTTTCCTAAAGCCCAGATCATTAGGAGAGTTGACGATGCATCAGCCTCCCAGGGCCCCGTCTGCCCAGGCAGGTCAACATGCTCACATGGCACAAGCTGGTGGAGGCAGGCAGAGAGCCCTGCAACCCACTGGTCTATGCCAGCCCATTCAGGCCACATGAGGGGAAACTGAGGCCCAGGAAGGAGCAGAAAATGGCTCAAGATGAGATAGAAAAGGACAACAGAGCTAGGACTAAAACTCAGGGATCCTAGCCCCCAGGTGCCCTCTGCCTTTTCACTCCATTGACCTGCCGCCACTGAGCAAGAGGTGACGGGAGTTGTCGGCTTGTCCAACTAGGGCAGTGGTTTTCAACCCTGGCTGCGAATCCATCCCCAGGGTGTGGCTCAGCACACCCATGTGTCTCCCTTCCTACCCTTCCCCCTACAGACCCCTGCTCAGGAAAGCAAAGCCCCCTTACCAAGTCGGGGCTGTCTCCAAGTCAACGGAAGGCAAGAAGACAGGGTTTAGTCCATTGCCACAGACGGGGTGCCCCAGGGGTCTGGATGGTGTCCTTCCCCCAGAAAACCTGTCCCGACTGCTCGGCTTATGTTAATTTCTCTTTTCTCATCGCCTCCTTCTCCCAGTGGGGTTCAGAGGTTGTGCCCATCTTGTGGATGGCAGGTTTGGGGACACTTGAGGCTGTCCAAAGGGCCAGGACAGAGCCTTAAAATGATGATGATGATGATGATGATGGTGGTGGTGGCGGTTACCATGACGGAATGTCCACCCCGTGCCAGGCATGGCCTATGTGCTCTACACACACACAATCTCATTCAATCCTCCTCAGAGTCCCCTGAAGTTAAGGTCAAAGTGTTTGGGTTGCAGCCTGGCTCCGCCGCTCCTCATGGGCTGTGTGACATGGGGCAAGCTACTCAACCTCTCTGTTCCTCCGTTTTCTCATCCATAAAATGGGGATGATGATAGTCCCCCCCCCCCCCGCCCGTCACAGAATTGTGAGAATTAGTTACTAAACATCAAGGTTTCGGGCGGCATCTGCTATGGAGCAGTCTCTAAGTACCATTGCTGATGGGACTGTGTCCATCCTACAGGTGAAGGAACAGACTCCAAGAAGTTAAATGACTTTCCCGAAGTCTGACGGCAGCTAAGTCACGGCGCCAGGACTGAGCCAACACACTCATTCTCCTTTCCCTTGTTGGCCCACAGTGTGAGCACCTAGGATTGCGGAGTCACGACATCTCCAAGCTGGAAGGGACCATAGAGCTAACCTGGTCCCTCTCTCCTCGCAAGACAGGAATCCTTCCACAAAGGGTGAGGTAGTCCAGCCTCTGATAGAACTCTGAAGGGACAGGATTCTCAGAGAGTGGGGACCAGGCCTCCCTGTTCACCATTGTGTCCCCATGCCCGGTCCACACTAGACCCCAAAGAAATACTTGATGAACGTGTGAACGGATGAACTAGCAGCTCTCCCCCTCCCCCAAGGAGGTCCGGTCATAGAGGCCCAAGAATCCTTCATTTGAGGGTGCCTGAGGCTCTGCTCTGCACCCTGTGCCTGTCCCCCCAACAGCCTCCTCTGCGAACCCCAACACGGCACATCCATTCGCATAACCCCAAGACACTGCTGCCTTTGCCTCTGGTGGCCCCAGTTCGTCCTCCATCCTCTAAGGAAGCTCTGCAGGGGAGGACCCGGCCCTGAGTTTCCTGGGGCAGGTCAGACTGGAAGCACATCTGCCCGACGGGCATGAGGCAGCCGACGCAGGTGAGTCACGGCCATGGGCACGCAGCGCTGAAGGAGGGGGTGGCGCCAGGCAGCATGGACACCTGCCTCCCTTGTCACTCCTTCTGGCACAGCCTCCGTGCCCCCTCCTCCAAATCTCCTTCCTACTTCTCACTGCCCACGCACCATCAACCAGGCTTTAGCTACCAGTGCCTAGCTGGGCTAGGCCTGCTCCAGACTTGATTCCCTCCCATGACCAGCCCCTCACCCCTTCTTATCTAATGCTCTGGGACCAACCCCATCTCTGCTTCCGACTAAGTTCAATCCAGTTTTTAAAGTCTTAGTCTGGGATACTGGTCCTCAACTGGGAGTGATTTTTCCCCCCACAGGGCACGTTTGGCAATGTCTGGAGACATTTTTGGCTGTCACAAGTGGGTGTGTGCCACAGGCACCTGGTGAGTAGAAGCCAAGGCTCTGCTCAGCATCTCGCAGTGCACGGGACAGCCTCCGCAACGGGGAATTATCATCAGTAGTGCTGAGGTTTCGAAACCCGGTCTGAGGAGAGGGTGGGAGACCGGTGACGAGGGAATGGTGACACAGTTCTGCCTTCTCTCCTCCCTGTCCCCTGACTACCTGTATCCTCAGCTCAGCCTTGGAGCTGGGTCCCCTGGAGACTCCCCAAAAAGCTAATTAGCCAGCTCCCCAGTGGTTCCCAGAGCCCAGTTCCTAAAACCCTGCCTAAACTCTCCTTTTCTTCCTGGGAGAGAGAGAAGGTGGGGCCTTACCTCCAGCCACTGGCTTTAAGGCTATGGTCATGGTACACAGTAGGGCCATATCATGTGGGCTCTGAATGGCGGGAGCAAACCGAATCCTTCCTCTTTAAGGGGCAGACAACTAAAAGCATAAGACCCTTGACCATGAATGGGTTTGAATCCTGGCATTGACACTTAGTTACTGTGTGACCTGAGCAAATGGCTTGCCCTCTCTGTGCCAGTTTCCTCATCCATCAAATGAGATGAAGCTGACAACAAACTTAGCTCATAGGTTGTTGTGAAGGTTAAATTGGAGCGTTAAAGTTCAAGGATTAAATTCAAGGAGCTTGCCACGCTTAGAACAGTGTCTGGCACATAGGAAGTGCTACATAAACATAAATGATTTCTAAAGAAATGATTGATGCTCTTTGCAGAGTTCATAAGCTGGGGACCAGGGCTGGGGGTACACACCTCTTCCTATTCTTGTGTACCCAGCCTGCAGGGTCCTCCAGTGTGCCCAAGCCCCCACGACACCAGCACCCTCGAAGGCCCTGGACCAGAGCTCAACCACTGCAAGTCCCCTGGCTTGGGGGAGGGCAACCGGGCCAGGCCTGAGCCCCAAGGAAGCCCTGCACAGCTGGAGACCTCTAGGCCTCTGGCTCTTACCCATAAATGTCCACGAGGGTCTCCACGCCAGCCACACACACAGCGCTGGTGGCATGCTCCAGGGACACACGCACGATCCTCTGCAGTGACATGCTGGCCTTGGACTGGGCTGGGGCCACCAAACCCAACACTGCCCCGCAGATCCCTTGAGGTGTGGTTTAAAAGACCCCGGCTCCGCCTCTCCAGCCCGGGGTGCTAGCTCATTGGCTCCAGTCCTGGAAGCCCAGCCCCTTCCCAGAGCTGGGAGCTCAGGATTGGCCAGAAGGAAGCCATCATTTGCATATGAACCTGTTGCTCCGCCCCCAGCACGGAGGGAGTTAGGTTCTCCCTCTAAGGGAGCAAGTCCCCACAGGCACCTGGCTGGGGCATCAGGGCTTTGGGGGCGTGGGGGAGGCAAAGATGTGGGCTATTGACCTGGGCGCCTTCCTCACTTTCCACACTCCTCCTCCTCACCCCCTTTCCTGCATTTTCAGAGATGATATAGTTTAGTGGGGAGCTTCTGTACCCTGCTGGGGGAGCTGGTGAAAATGCAGATTCCCAGGCCCCACCTCCAGTCTGATGCAGCCGGTTAGAGAGTGCCGCCTGGCACGTGGATTTTTTTTTATAAGCACCCCAAAGCATTTTGAGAAACTTTGAGAAACACCAGCCTTTCTCTTAAGAGCGTGGAGTGTAGAAGCAGGACTGAATTTAGCCCAGCCTCAACCACATCCTGGCTGTGTGGCTGTGGACGAGCCACTCCATTGCTCTGTGCCTCACGTGGCACTTCCGAAAATGCTGTTGCAGGGCTTACATGGGACGACGTGGGCAGATCTCTAGTGTGGAGCTTGGCATTATTCTATTACTGGCCTTGTCATTATTATCACATGGCAGAAGCCTGTGAAAGGGGTGGGTGGTTCGAGTTAAACCCTCTCTGGCCGGGAAGAGCTTAGAACATCGGGGTAGGAAGGCTCACTTGTCAGGTGGGGAAGCTGAGGCCAGAGGGGGCATTCAGCCACCTGAAGCAACAGGAGCACGGGCTCTGGGGAGAGGGGTCTTGGGTCCGGACCCCGACTCCACTGTGCACCAGCTGTGGCCGTGGGTGGTTATGTTCCCTCTCTCCGAGCCTTGGTTTTCTCATCTGTAGAAAATGTGGCTAATCACCAGCCCAGCAGAGATAATGGCAGGGACACACCCTACCCAGCCAGCCCCTAAAGGTGCTGAATAGAAGCTTCCTCCCTTCTCTCTGGGGATGCTGCCTGTCTGAGGCAGGTGGGGGACTAGGACCTGTTCCCCAGAGTCCCCAGTGTGTGTACTCCCAGCAGTTCAAGGATCTCAGCAGGACTCTGAGACTGGTGCTCTTCTATCCCAGGGTCTGGGAAGGATGTTCTCAAGGAGAGATGCTGGGCTGCTGGATTCAATGACGGTCTTTACTTTTTTGGCTAGAAAATGGCTTGATGGCCAGCTCAGCTCTGGGTAAGAGTCGGGACTCAGAAGGAAGCCCCAAATAGTCTCCCTACCTGCTTATGAGCACAGCTGGGGAATCGGTACAGAAAGTGGGGGCTTCCCCCTGGGCACTGGCCTCCTGTGCTGGGGGCAGGACCAGCTTCCAGCTTAGAGCCCTGCATCTCCCTTTGGAATTAGACCCAGGTCTTCACCTCTCCCTGGTTAATACCAGAAACACATCTGTGGTTCATTCAGACTAAAGTGTCAATGACTGATAGGCAGCAACTTTTTGCCTTTTAGTCCACAACAAAAGGTAAAATAAAGTGAATAAGTGAGTGAGTGTCAAAGGGCACAATCCAAGGCAGAACCAGTGTGTAGGATGAGAGGGGTGTTATTTTCAGGCTCCTGAAATCAGAACACTGAGGCTGGGTAACCTGGTAGCTTTAGAGGTAGGAATGAAAGGGAATCATCTGCTGGCCCTGGGCATGAGTCCTACTGGAGAATCTCCTACCTCTGCCAATAGGGCCCAGCCCACCTGCATCTGAGAGATGGAAGAGATAGATAGCCCAGGGAAGGAAGAGGTAGGACCTACCTATCCCCTGATATCCATCTCAGCGGGGCAGAGCTATGGGCCTGTGCCAGCCATCCTGCTGAATCAGCCTGCCTGCCTGCCTGGCACTGGCCCTGGGGGCTCTCCCAGCCAGGTAGGAGCTGCCCATGGCCAGCAGAAGTTGAGCCAAGGAGCTGGGGCATGGTGGGTGGAACTGGAAGGAGGGCCCCCCTCACTCCTCCCCTCCTCCCTACAGCCCAACAAACAGAAGCTAAGGAGGCAGCCACTTGAAGAAATGCATGTTGACATTTTTATTAATCAGCTAGGAGGTGATCAGTCATCCGGACATCCTCAGAGGGGATATCAGGGCCCTCTGACAACTTTAGCAGCAATTCCAGAGCTTCCCACACTCAGGGCAGCTCTAGATGGCCTGCTCCCCACCCTCCTTATCCCTCTGCAACGCCCATTGCCCTCCCCGCATAGCCTTTCCCTGGGGAATCTCAACACTGGCTGCAGGCCCTTGGCCCCCGAAGAGCTTCCCTTCTCGCCTTGGCTCGGTCTAGGCTGGGTCGTGGTTATGAGCAGAAAGTGCAAAGTTTAGACCAGGGGCTTGCAAATGGGGTCCCCAGAGTCTTCTGGAAGGGGAGAACCCAGATACACAACCCCCGCCGTCTTAAACCAGAGCAGTTCTGTTTCGTCTGCTTCAGATGTCCAGTTTCCATGGAAGTTTCTGACTGCCAAGTGTTCCGTGGTTCACAGAGTTTAACAGTGGCTGGCTGGCCCAGTTGCAGTCTTACCAGGGGCCACTGAAAACCCCGCTGGTGGAGGCCCGGGGCTGAGAGCCACCGGGATGGCCCCAGAGGCAGTGGCGGGGAGGGGGCAGGCTGGCTCCCTCGTGCCCGTGCCGGCCTGAGGCAGAGACCACCTCTCACCGGGCACTGGCCAAGCCTGCCTGCCCGTGCCCGTCCCAGTGGCCTCACCCGGGGTCGGCCTTAACCAGCCCCCAGCCCCCCTGGCAGCTCTCTTCTCCCCTCTGGGGCGTGGGGGGCAGGAGGGGGGCAGGCCTGCCACGGGGTTGACTCTACAGGGGAAACCCAGGCTACGTGCAGGGTCTCCGGGCTGCCGAGAGGGACTGGGCGAGCCTTCCCTTCCACTGCCTGCAGGGCCAAGGGGAATAATTAAAGACAATTAAAGGAAATTAAACCCCACCTTCAGAGATAACCTAATGCCCCCCCACCCTCTCCTAACATCTGGGCCCCTGCCCCCTGTGACATCTGGAATGGCCAGCCCTCCCCCCTTCGCATCCAGAGTCCAAAATCCGAAGTGGGGACACCTAGGACACGGAGGCCAGGCCCCACGGCTTGTCCTCAGGCCTCGGCTTCCTCCGCCACCCTGGCCTCCTGCCAGGCTGCCTCTGTGTGCCCCCCTGAGGCCTCTCTCTGGCCTCACAGCGTTTGGGGGCCGGAAGCAGCCAGCACTCATAATTAAAGGCTTTCTAACCAGGTAACAAGCACCCTTCTGAGGATGGAGTCAGGTATTACAGGGGTTTTGTTGCCTTTTCTTTTTAAAACAGGCCCTTGGATGCTGGGTTTTCCTGTCCTTATCTGCCTCTATAAATGTGGCTGAGGGGCACCAGGAAGTCACACTTGAGGGTCGCCTGCAGGAGAGGACAGCTGGTAGAGAAAAGAGGCTGCCTCACCTCCCTGCTCCCGCTTTTCTGAGAACCACAGGTGCCCTAGGCCCAGTCCCCCACCCCGGAGCCCAGGCCCTCTGGGCCCCATTCCTGGTGCCAACACGAAAGGAGTATCAGAACAGAGGGGAAGCTACTCAAAGTAGGGCGCCTGCCGTGACCACGCACGGCCGGCCGTGAATAGGTTAAGACTGTTGCCCTTTTCCAGAACCTCTGGGAGTGTCGGGTCAGGAAGAGGGAGGGAGGAATGAAGACAGTCCTCCTCGGGCCGGGGAGGCACTCCAGAGGTGAGGGTGTGTGATGCCCACCGCCGTATCCCCGGGCCTGCGGTGGCCAGCACATTTGCAGGCCCTCGGGAAGAAGCGCCCGAGGCTCCCCTAAGAGGATGGAGGCCGGGTGGAGGTTCCTCGCCCTCACCCTGGCGGGGCTCCCTGGCAGGTGGGAAGAGGGGATGGTGGGTAGAGGCAGGCTCAGGGCACCATGTGCCACCACTTGAAGGAGAAGGGCTTCCGGCGCACATTGGTGCCGCAGTGGATCTCCCCGAGCAGCTTGTGGTAGGACAAATAGTCGTCGATGAAGATGCAGTGGAGGCCCAGCGGCTGCAGCAGGGACCGCACCTTCTCCTCCAGGCAGCAGTGGCCGTTGATGATGGGTCCGAAGGGCTTGGGGATGCCCAGGTACTTGCCTAAGACCACCATGTTGACCTGTAGAAGAGAGAAGGCAAGAGGGAAGACTTGCTGCCCTGGGGATGCTCTACACATTTCGGGGGCCCTGTCCGCAGGTCTGTCCCATCCTCGTCAGCATCCCTGGGCCACTAGGACTGGCACTTGCTCAAAAACTAGGGTCTATGGTGAGAAGAAATGGATTCGTGGTTGGAAGAGAAGATTAATACCAAGTAGGGCTGCCAGGAACATACATGGCTCTTTTATATGAATGAAAGTATTCCTCCAATACTTTTTTCCATCTATCAGAATATTATCATATTCTAACAATTTAGTTAGAGCAAGATTTTGCCATCAGCTGCCAGAAACTTTGTACAACAAATATCTACAAGGTCTATGGTGTGAATGTCCTTATAGGTGTGGTGCCCTTGTGCAGTGCACAGCTTGCTCAACTATCCCTGGAAGCCCTAATAAGTGTTACGGTTTATTGAACATCCCCTGTCTGCCAGATACATCATCACTAAACCTCACAGCCTCCCTCTGAGTCAGTGGCTGGGGAAGGTTAAATAACATAATCCAGGCCACACAATCAGAGAACAGAGAGACGAGGGTGCCTGGGTGGCTCAGTAGGTTAAGCGTCTGCCTTCGGCTCAGGTCATGATCCTGGGTTCCTGGGATCGAGTCCCACATTGGGCTCCCTGCTCCTCGGGGAGCCTGCTTCGCCCTCTGCCTTTCTCTCTCTGTCTCTCATGAATAAAAAAATAAAAGCTTTAAAAAAAGAGAGCGAGAGAGAGAATGGAGAGACTAAAATTTGACGTGGATCTAACTCATGCCCAAAGTCATGCTCTTTATATTCTACTGGAGTTTGTAGCCCTGCCTCCCCAGTGGGGAGCTGGGGAGTTGGGGGAGGGGGCTAGGAGCCCTTGGGGGCATCTTACTCTCCAGAGGCACTTCTGCTCCCCTGGCTGAGGGCCCTAACCCTGGGGAAGAAAAGTTTCCCCAGGGCAGGGTATGGAAGGGTCTCAGAGAAAACCTCGGCCCCATATTGATGGCCAGAGGAGCTGTCCTTGGTGTTCAAAGGGGACTCTCTGGACGTGCTGTCCTGAGGGTGGTGCTGGGTCATCTCAACGTGGGGTGGACTGCCCCGGACTCCACGCTCTCACATTCTCCATGGTGTGGCCCCTCATCCTCAAGTCTGCCTGCAGGGCCATGCACTGCTGGGACCAACATGAAGCTGGAGGGTCCTCTGGGGTCAGTCCCATGGCCTTGGCCCTGAGCTACCCCATTGCCCACTAATGGGCCAGAATGTGCTGGGTGGAAGTGGGGCAGGTGGAGGGACAGAGGGCCGAGAGAGGAGACGAGAACTCAGGAGACTGGAGGCTCTGCATTTGCTGGATGACTTCAGGCAAGTCAACCCCTCTGCTCGGAGGTCCTATTTCCCCAACTGACAAATGAGGGGGTTAAGTGAGTGTTCCCTATGGGGCTCTTCCAGTTAGGACATCCTGGGCTCCTTTAGCGGGGTCTGGACCGAAGCTTAGAGATTCTCCCAGAGGGGTGTGTGTTGGGGTGGGGCTTCCAAAGAGGGCTGGCCAAAGTCATGGGACTTCAGCCAGAACCAGAGCCTGGGTGCCCCTTAGTGCTTCCCTGACCAATATGGCAGCCACTGGCCACATGTGGCTGTTGAAAATTAAATTAAATTAGAGTATAAGGTTCATTCCTCAGCCACGCTAGCCACATTTTAAGTGCTCAGTAGCCCATGTGGCTTGGTGGCTCCCATGCTGTGCAGACACAGAACATTTCCACCATCCGAGAAAGTTCTAACAGACAGCACCGCCTCAGAACAGTGGTTCTCAGCCAGGGTGATTTTGCCCCCAGGACACTCTGGTTGGCAAGGTGAGAGGAGTGGTACTTACAGGGGCATCTCGTGGGCAGGAGACAGGGATGCTGCAGCCAGCCCACGAAGCACAGCATGGCCCCCACGACAAAGGATTCAGGCCCAAACATCGGTAGAGCCAAGGTCATGAAGCCCTGCCTTAGAGGTCTCTGCCAGGACCCCTCAGTTGAGGCGTCAGGTGTGAGTGCAAATTCTGGCAGGGAAGCCCTGCCCCACACACAGGCCCCCAGGCAGGCCCTCGGGATTCACTCCCACCCCTTGGCTTGTCCAGTGACAGGGATGCGAGTGAAAGGCCCCGGGCTGAAAAGGGAAGGTCCCCCATCCTGGGGAGTCCCTCCACAAGCCGCCAACACCCTGTCATCCTTTCCCAAGGTGTTAATGGTTCAGCCAGCGCTGTGCTCATAACATCACCCGGCCCCTCCCAGGGGCCACCCCGGTGAGATCACATCTGGGCATCTGCTTGTCAGCTGCCTGACTTAATGACAGCCGGGGAGGCAGCCACCGCGGGCCCGCCTGCTCGCCCGGGGAGCCACACTGGGGAGCAGCCAGTGGGGGGCCAGGGTGCAGGCCACAGCAGACAGCCAAGGCCCCAAAAAGGAAGCCTGAGACACTGAAACAAAAGACGCTTCCTTTTTCCACTTGGGAGAAAAAAAAAAAAACGCCCTTAGTTGCAGGGCTGCCCCGTGCACGGAAGGAGGTTCAGCAGCACCCCAGCCCACACCCACGAGATGCCAGCAGGTCCCCCATCCTCGTAGCAGTAAGAAAATGCCCTCGGGGGGCAAAATCGCCCCGGTTGAGAACCACTGATGGGGATGCTCTATACCTGCACAAAAAGCAAACACGCGCTGAAGAGGTCCACAAGCCCTCCCCGCCCCGGTCTCTGTGCCCGGCTGCCCTCGGACGACAGGAAGTGCTTCTCCTCTGGAACCCCAACTGACACCCCTCCAGACCCTGCCGGGCCCCAGGGACAGGAAATGACCTTCTTCTGCGCTCTCACCATGTCAGGGAAGAAGGCTTCTGCATAGGAGCCCTTCAGGGAGAAGAGCTGGGGGATGTCCACGATGTCCCGCTCGGTCAGGCCCAGCTCCCGCTTCAGCACCTCCCGGTTCCAGTCGATGCATTTCTGGGGGCAGGGGGAGAGGCAGCGGGCGCACCCGGGGAGCCAGGGGGCTCTACCGCTTGCTGAACGCCGACTGCGTGTCAGGCCCTGCGCACAGCCCCCTGCACCCTTGCGCTCCTTCGATCCTCCCAACAGCTGTGGGCCACCGCCACTCCCAGATAGGGAAACTGAGGCTCAAGGGACCTGCCCAAGGGCACAGAGCTAGGAAGCAGCGGAGCTGGGATTTGGACCCAGTTTCTGTTTCCAAAAGTGCCTGCCCCTACAACACACTGCCCCAGCCACGGGGTGACCTGCACCCCTACCCACCTCTGCAGGTCGAGAGACATTGCCAGGCTCCACTCAGGAGAAGGGAAGGGCCTCCTCCATTTACTGAGCACAGCTCTGCACGAGGCCCTATGCCCTGCACGAGGCGGGCATTAGCCCTGCCCCTTCCAGAGACCTCTTCCCGCCCCTGCCCCCCCCCCCCCGTCCTCCTTGTCCGATCCCCTTGACTCCCATCTGCCCTACCCCTCTCCGCCACGGGGCCCCATTTCTCCACCACATGTCTCTCCTCTCACTCTGCTTCCCCAGAAACTCGTCCTTTCCTCAGAGCTAGATCTCCCTCATCAGACTGGGAGCTCCCTTAGGGTACTGCTGTGTCTCCTCCATCAGACTGTGGGTTCCCACTGCAGAGGCCCTACCCTACCCACAGGTTTCGGCAGCCCCCAGGACAGTCAGAGGCCCGGGGCTGAGCCCCTGACCCCTGCCCCAGCAATTCCTGGGGCTCTTTCTCCTGGGAGCTGGGGGACCCCCCAAGAGCCCTCACCTGTACATAGAGACTGTCCCTCCTGAGACTACGGTCCGCCAGCATCTCATTAATGCTTCTATTCACCTGGTGACTTAACCCTGCGAGGGAACAAAGGCAGGACGGCGGCTCAGGGCGGACTGCCCAGGGCCATCTTGGGCCTGGAGCGGCAGAATCTGGGCCAGGATTTTTCTCCCACCTCAGTGCCAGGGGCTGAAGCTAGGCCCAGACAGAGAAAGCCAGAGACTGGAGACCCCGTGGGACCCAGGCTCTGGCTGCAAGGACATCCTGGGGATGGAGCACAGGCTCCTCGGGAAGGGACTCTTGGCTCAGTGCTGTATAATTACAGGGCAGCTACCATTACTGAACACCCACCATGCTCTGGCACCCTACTAAATTTATGATTAATCTTTAAAACAATGATGGATGGGTTAATTATCACCCCCAACTCAGAGAAGAGGAAACTGAGGCACTGAGCGGTTTGGAACGCAATCTTGATTGGAACCTAGGTCTTGAAGCTCTGTCACATCCCTTCCAGTGCTCCATTTCTCAGGTGAGAACACTGAGATCCATGGTGGAAAGGGAGAGGTGCTCAAGGCGGCCAGCCAGGCCCTTGGATGGTCTGTCAATTCCCAGAGGCAGGTCCACAGAGGGGCCCTGACCACCCATCTGGCTTCTCACCCACCGCCCCCCCCACTCTTGAGCCCCAAGCCCTGCCGCATCCTGGGGATAGCCCTGGGCCAGGCACTCCTCTCTGAGCTTCTGGGGAAAGGGATAAGGGGGAGGGTACAAGATCAGTAGGGTGCACATTGTTTCCGGTGGCTTTCCTCTCCTGGGATCTGGCCAGGAGCCGCCTACTCTTACTGCGGAGGTCACCCCCTGCGTGTGCCTGGGACAATCCACTGGCCTCTTGGCTTCCCTGCCTGGACCCAATAAAGGGACAGCCTGACAGCTCCCAGGAGAGTGTGTTGGGAGAATTAGTGATGTCCACCTCTGAGTGGAGGGATCTGAGCAAGGCAAAGGGCCTATAAATAGAGCATTAGCCACGAAAGGCATCCCTGGAGCCCAGGGCTGGCAGTGAGAGCGCAGGGTCCCCACAGGGGGACTGGGTCATTGGCACTCACCATCAAACTGGGCGGCCTCCCCATACCCCTCCTCTTTCTTCTCTTGGAATAGTCTGAGGCAAGCGCTGGGGCTCGCCAAGAGCAGCCGGAAGCCCTAGCAGAGGGAGGGAGAATATTTCAGTGGATGGGTTCCCCCTAGATGCAGCAGACCCCAAACTTCAGGAGGGGCCCGAGTTCAGAGGCCAGACCACACGTGGGTCCCACCTACCAGCCACAGAGAACTCTCCGCAATTCCCCTAATCCACCAAGCTGGTTCACACCCCCAGGCCTTTGTCCAAGACATTCTCCGCCTGGATGCCCTTGTCTACCGGGGAACTCAGCCACTGGTCACTGGTCGGCCTCCCTTCCCAGGCTGCTTGCTCTCTGAGCAAGAGGCCCTCTCTGCAAAGCGGTGGAGCTGAGTGGTTAAGATGTTGGTCCCAAGTCCTCTGTCTGGGTTTGAATCTTACCTGTAATTGCCCTTCTGGACCTCAGTTTTCCCATCCGTAAAATGGGGACAATGATAATCGTACCCACCTCACGGAATTGTTGGAAGATTAAATGAATTAAAACACGTGCACATCATAGGTGCTCGCTAAATGTTACCAATTATTATTATCAGTGTCATTCCTGGGTCTAGGCTGAGAGGTTTGGATCAAAGCAAACACCCAGCAAGTGTGAGAATGAGCGTATGAGTAGTGGAGCCAATCAGTACCCTCCTGACCTGAGCTCTGACCTCCTCCAGGAAGCCCCCCCCCGCCGGTTAACACCATCTGGTTCCCAGAGTGCCCTGACTCCGAGCTCCCTACAGACACAGGCAGTGAGCTGGTTCCAGGCGGCTTTGCTCTAACCATTCCCATCAGGTTGGGGAGGGGCAGGGGTGGCTCAGGCAGGAGGAGAGGGGACACACCTTTTGGTCAGAGGTGGGCACAAAGCTCAGGAACTCATCCACGTGGCCCACAGAGAGCCAATCGGAGTAGAGCTCCACGGGCGCCTGCACCTGCTGGGCCTTCAGGAAGTCCCGTACGACCTTGGCCATTCGCCTCCCACCGGACCTGGCCCAGGAGGGAGAGAACAGGGTCACTTCATGCCTACTGTCAGCTGGCATCCCACCCCTGTCCAAGCCTCATGACATTCCTCTGAACAGGTCTCCTTTTGTCCCCACTTCCCGGCCCCAGCCCCCAGTTACCTCCAGGAACGCACTGTCCATCCTGACTATCATCCCAAGGAGTCCATCCCCTCCTCACGCAAAGCATCCTCCCCCAGGCCGGGAAGGCCCTGCTTGCTCCTCCTCACTAAAAAGAGTCAAACAAGAGAGCTCCACTTGCCAAAGGGAACTAAAGACCCTCACCTCACATCCCGGGACTCAGAGAGGTTAAATCTCCACCGAAGATGCCCAGCCTCGGGTTCCAAATATGACCAGGAGCTGGCCAGCCCCTCCCTCAGCCCAGTGTTTCCCAAAGTGTGGGGCCTGGACCACCTGGGGGTCAGACTCTGGTGGGGGCAGGTGCTTGTTTAAACACAGGGCTCCTGGGCCCTGACTTCCTCCACATCTCAGAGTCTTTGAGAACGTGGCACCTCTGAAGATGTGGGATCTGCATTTCAACAAGCGCCTCGGCTACTTCATGTGCCAGAGAACCACTGCCCCAGTCACCTCGTGCTCAACACGGACTGTCTAATCCTCAGCAGGTCCTGAAATGAGCGCTGGGCATTTTCAAACCACCCCATACTAGCAGAGGGAGGGGCTGAGGTGGCCCAAACTAGGGAGCAGGTCTTGGGAGCTGGAGTCCCAGAGCTGTGGGAGGAGACATTACCATAAGCTGTCTGTGCCTGTGGGGATTTCAACGCTGTCTCAGGCACGGCCATGGCCGCATTTCACAGATGGGGCAGCTGAGGCCTAGCAAGTTCAATGGGGGGGACTTGTCCAAAGTCAGAATGATGTCTTATATACTCTGGGCACTTTCCACCTTTCCCTAGCATGGGTAACCATGTGCAAACACACACACACAGAGAAGGAGACTTCTTTTTTCAATATGTTATACAAAAAAGGGATCACATTTCTTGACCTTGCTTGCCTGGCTTAAGGATGTATCATGGACAAGCTCCCCAGCCCGCATTGAATCTGGTGCTTCTACCTTAAGCAGAACACAATCCAGCCCTTCCCTCCTCCTCTTCTGCCACCATCTGGCCCACACACCTCCCTCATCTAAATAATTCTAGTGGCAGGAGCACCTGGGTGGCTTAGTCAGTTAAACCTCTGCCTTCAGCTCAGGTCATGATCCCAGAGTCCTGGGATCAGTGGGCTCCCTGCTCAGCAGGAAGTCTGCTTTTCACTTTGCCCCTCCCCCCGCTCTCTCTCTCAAATAAATAAATAAAATCTTAAAAAAGAAAGAAAGAGAGAGAGAGAGGGAGGGAGAAAGAAAGAAAGAAAGAAAGAAAAAGAAAGAAAGAAAAAGAAAGAAAGAAAGAAAGAAAGAAAGAGAAAGAAAGAAAGAGAAAGAAAGAAAGAGAAAGAAAGAAAGAAAAGGAGGGAGGGAGGGAAGGAAGGCAGGAAGGAAGGAAGCAAGAAAGCAAAAGAAAGAAAGAAAGAAAGAAAGAAAGAAAGAAAGAAAGAAAGAAAGAAAGAGAGAGAGAAAGAAAGAAAAAGAAAAAGAAAGAAAGAAAGAAAGAAAAGGAATTCTAGTGGCTTGCCTCTTTCCCTGGTCTCTCTGCTTTCACCCTTGCTCCCCTGCAGTCTAACCAGACGGAGGTTTTTAAATATGTCAGATCACCTCCCTCCTCCAGACAAAACCCTCCCACCACCCGTCTCCCTCGCTGTACATGCAAAGTCCGCACAATGACCCGCATAGCCCCTACCAATCCTGACAACTCCCTCCTTCCACTCTCCTCTTCATCTGCTCAGTTCTGGCCATGCTGGCGTCCTGCTGCCCCTTGAACATACCAGGTACAGT
This sequence comes from Halichoerus grypus, assembly GCF_964656455.1. NCBI lineage: Eukaryota > Metazoa > Chordata > Mammalia > Carnivora > Phocidae > Halichoerus > Halichoerus grypus. The sequence continues at coordinate 175,320,900 of NC_135716.1, forward strand.
CCTGCCTCAGGACCTTTGCACATGCTGTTCTCTGTACCAGGAATTATTGCCCACTCCCCATCTCCCCATGGCTCACTTCCATCTTCAGATTTAACTCAAATGTCATCTTCTTTCTCTATGAGGCCTTTGAACAATCCCTCAATCCTCTTCCCAGATTTATCTTTCTTTACAGCATTTGGTACTATTTGGCATACTTGCTATCTCGTGTATTGCCTGGCATCCCACCAGAATGTAAGCTCCAGGAGGGCTGGGATTTTGTCCAAGTTCACTTCTGGGCTCCTAGCACCTCTTACATACCAGATGCTCAAAAACCGTTTGTGAGTGATATGCTTTTGAACAGCCGTGTAATAGTCCATGGTCTCTACCACTCAAATATGCCGTAGACTCAACAAGCAATGATAAATGACAACACTGATTTGATCTGGGGGATAGGACTGTGGAAAATATTTTTCTTGTATTTCTGTTATTTTATGATAGTGCTGGCATTTTAAAAAGACTTCCTAAAGTGAGATCCTAAAGTGGAGAAGAGCGAGACCCCAGAACACGTTCATGAGCAGAATCAGGAACACGTGAGGTTGAGGGAGGGGCCCCGCCAGCCCAAGCCAGCCTGGGAAGCATCAGACCTGTGCTGGGAGGCACATCAAAACCACCACCAGGGGGCAGAATTGCTTAAAGATGATTTTTAAATATGGGGCGCGAAGCGGGGAGAACCCAAGCAGAGAATGGACAGGACACTTACTGAGCACCTAGCATGTGCCTGCCTGAGGCTCCTAGTACTAAGTATCTTGCTTAATGTCCACGATTCCCCTATGATGTACGTACAAATAACAGGCGCTGGTCATGATCTGAACTCTGCCCTGCTAAGCTCTCTGACCATCCCCGACCGTGCCCCTCCTTGCTCACTCAGCTCCAGCTCATGGACCTCCTTGCTGCTCCTCTAATGTCTCCAACACACTCCTGCCTCAGGGCCTTTGCACTGACCATTTCCACTCCTTTGCACGTTTTCTTCCCAAATACCCACATCTTCAACTCCCTCATTTCCTTCAGGGCTTTGTTTAACTGTCAGCTTCTCCCCAGGGTTTCCTTTATCTAACAATCCTATATTATCTACTTATGTATTAGTTTTGCTTATTGTCTGTTTCTCCCTGCTAGAATGAATATAGGTTGGCTGTTTGTTCACTGCTGAGGTCAGAAAGAAGCCAAGACAGGAACACAGGACCTCAGCCTGAGTGTTAAATTTTAGTTTGGGGTCCAAGGGGGTGATCTGGATTCTGACTCTACTGCTAACTTGCTGTGTGATCCTAGGCAGTAGCTGTAGCTCTCTGAGCCTCAGGGACCCCTTCTGTTTACCAAGGACCTTGCTCCTGGTTATCTATACAATGGTCAGTGGACTGGGTCACAGCTGCACTGGAGGTCCCCACCTTCCTATCCCCAGTCCTTGCTCTGAACCTGGGAGCTTCCAGAACATTTCTTTTATCCAGGGCCGCAGACCTGGCATACGGGAAGTCTCAATAAATATTTACAGAATCAGGTAAATGAATGCATAAATGAGTGCACTCCCTTCCCCTTTCTGAGCCTCAGCTTCCTCATCTGTGAAATGGGGATAATAATCATCCCAACCTCATAGGGCTGTTTCTAAGAATTACATGAGGCTAATCCTTAAATTAAATGAGGGTAAATCCTTATGTTCGTGGCACATAGTAGGTGGTTAATAACTTTTGCCCAATGAGTTCCAACCTGCTTCATAGGAGACCCACTGCTGGGGGCCCAGCTAAACAATACTTAAATTCAGAAGACAGTTAACATGAATTCTTTATCCCCACTAGTGCTGATTATATAGCTAGCACAGAGATTTTTAATAGACCCATTTCACAGACAGGAAACTGAGGCATGGAGTATAAAATAATTTGCTCATTTCGTAATGTATCTGTTGCGCACTGATACATCCCTAGCATCTTCAACCGTGCCTGGCACATAATAGGCATAAAATAAATAGCTTCAAATGAGTTAATTGAGCGCCTATTTCTCCAAAGAGAAATGAGACTATCACTTACTATAGTAAGTGCTGCTTAGGTGGTATACCCCAAAACACATGACTAGTATATGGCAGAGGTAGGACTCGAACCCAAGCCCATCTGTGCTCCAAAGCCTGTGCTCCTTCCTCCTGGGTCCCTCCCTGAAGCCCAGGTGCACTACCCGGAGGCCCCCAGGTCCTTCCGCCTCCAGGGCTGTGGGCGAGATCAGGTCCCCGAGTAGTGTCTGAGCGTGAGTCACCAGCAAGGTGAGCGCTCCTTTCGCTCTAGCCAACCTCAGCCCCGGGCATCCAGCTTGGGCACCCAGCTACGTGCCTGGGGTTGGTGCCAGGAAACCTCACCTCGCCCGATCCACAACCCCAAGGCTGCCAGCGTCACCACTCGAGGCTGGGTGACCTTCCTATGACTGCCTGGCTGCTCTAGATGTCAGTCAGGCCTTGGGGTTTTCACCTGGTTTCCAGGCCACCCCCACACACAAAGGAGAAGATGGCCTCTGGTGCCCTTGGCGGGCTTAATCTCCAGACAGGAAGCCAAGGACCCTGCCAGGATCCCCGGATGGCGCACCCCATTCTTCGGTTGCCTGCAGGCAGGGTGGGGACCCATTCAGCAGGATTTAGCAGATACTGTCACCTGTCTAAGCACTAACCCCTATATACCTTGTTTCCTGCCTGATGACAGCTGTCCAGGGTGGGACCCACCAAGTCACCTCTGCCACCCTGGTGTCCTGCCCAGCCACTCATTCACCGGTAGCCACCTGGTGACCCCTGGGCCCTTTAAGCTGTTGCTAGAACAGCAGCTATTTTGACCTACTGGGAGAGGTCACCAGGTCCATCTCCTGCCTCTGCGCCACATCGTGCGTCACCTCCCCGACAATTCTCATGTTTCAAAAGAAGCTGGAAATCTGGCTTTTTATGTCAGGCCTCCCCCATATATGTAGTTGGTGACTAATGAAGCTCATGAGATACTAGGCCAGCCCAAAGACCGTGGGTTTCTAGTTCATGAGTTTTCTCCAAAGAGAAATGAGACTTTAAATCTAAGTTTCTAGGGGCGCCTGGGTGGCTCAGTCGTTAAGCATCTGCCTTCGGCTCAGGTCATGATCCCAGGGTCCTGGGATCGAGCCCCGCATCGGGCTCCCTGCTCCGCGGGGAGCCTGCTTCTCCCTCTCCCACTCCCCCGCTTGTGTTCCCTCTCTCGCTATCTCTCTCTCTGTCAAATAAATAAATAAAATCTTTAAAAATAATAATAATAAATCTAAGTTTCTAGGACTCGAAGTCTTTGACTCCAGGACCACGAGCAGGAATGAAGACCGCTTCTCAGACTGGGGACCTGTGTTTGGGGTGAGGGAGGGTGCATGCTGCAGGGATCCCCACGCCCTCCCGCCTCCCGCCAGGCCTCTCACTTGGGGAAGCTGCTGCCGATGAGGATCCGGCCCAGGGGATACTCCTTGCCGCCCACTGTGACGGGCGGGCTGACATCCAGGTTGCCGAAAGAGTCAAGGCTGGAGGCACCAGCAGACAGGATCTCCCGGGTTACATATCCAAAGTCGGGACCCTAGGGGAGGACCAGCAAGCCCCCCCACCCCAGAAGGAGGGGTCAGTTAGGACAGGAAGTGACATCTCTTCGGCGGGGAGGTGGGGGGATGCAATTAAAGTCCAAGTCTGCAACAGGACGATAACAAGAAAATCCCCAAATGCTGGGAAATCAGGCAATACACTTCTGAAGAATCCTTAGGTCAAAGAAGAAATCCAAGTGGAAACTAGACAATATTTTGAAGTGTAAGGTGATAAGCATGCAGCCCACCAGAACTTGTGGGGTGCTCTCGAGGCTGCGGCTAGGAACGGCTGTAGCTCTGAACACACGTGTTAGGAAGAGAGAGGGTTGAAAAATCTTGCTTCCATTCCCAGCTAGGAAAAGAACAGCAAATTAGACGCAGGGCAAGTGGAAGGGAGGACAGAGTAAAGATGAGAGCAGAGATGAACAGGGAACGCCCCGGCCAGGTCAGGCCCAGGCTTGGGGTCAGGCCCTTGGCTGGTGCAGACTCACCCTGCAGGGCTCACTGTCACCTGCGCTGGGACCCGGCCCCGGCCCCTCCAGGCTGAGGTAAATGCCCTGCTCCGCGTTCCCGTGAGCTCCCGGACTTCCCCCTCCCAGCCCCGACCTGGACGCGGGCACTGTCCCTGCGCCGGGGCTGTGGGAGCTGGGAACCAGGCAGAGATGGCGAGCTGTAGGCCGCAGGCCCACCTCCAGAGGCAGTTCAGTGCAGTGGGAGGGCTGTGGGGACAGTCCCTCTGGTTTTACCTCTTGGTGCCCCTAGCTGCTTGGCCTAGGGTAAGTTACTTCACCTCTCTGAGCCTGCTGAACACAGCAGCTATCCACAGGACTGTGGATTCGAGAGGTGACTGTGCAAAGCTAGGGCCGGGTGCCTGGAACACGGCGCATGCGTGCTGGGACTGCTCTTGTCCCCATCCTGTGCGTGAGAGGCAGCATGGGGCCTGGCCCGCAGCAGGTGTTCAGAAAACATCTGTTACTTGAAAACAGGCCCCACCTCATAAAGGCAAGAGTCATGAGGGCTCACTAACGGCGCGTTCCCCCACGATGCAGTTTGGTCTCCCCAGGGCTGACCCCTCTGTTGACTTCCACCCACATGGGGGAGAAGGGCTCCCCAGGAGGACTTTACTGGCCTGCCCTTCCCAGAACAGGGGGGATTTGCGTGTTGTTGGCATGTCATTTGCATGTTCTATCCCAACTCCCCATTTCCCCACCATTTGTGTCCTTTAGCCCCCCTAAAGGATAAGGACCAGGACCAGCGAAATCCTATAGGAGGAGCCCCCCAAGGGACCTCCACTCCACCCTTTGCCACATACCAGGATCCGCTTATAGGGGAAATGCTTCAGACCTCTGTTTCGGGGAGAGTCAAAGACCACTGGGAAAGACTTGTGAGGGGCCTCAGTGTAGCCAAACTCCATCTCATCCTAGGAGGGGAAAAGAAGAGATCACAGTGGTGTCCCCAAGTGTGATTTTCCAAATGGGGTGATCCCCTCATACCTGGACCAGGGTGGGGCCACAGATGCTCCCTAAGACCTGGGTGTGCATGGGTCAGGGTTATAGGTGAGGCCTCTTGGGACCCCAGCTGGGAGAGGACTCTGTCTGGGACCCAAGCATGTGGGGGAAACGGGAGAGACTGGGATGATAGGGGCAGTGGGAACGTGTTTCCCTAAGCTGCCTGTGCCTCGCCCCCCCCCACCCCGACCGAGTCCTGGCTTTTCTTGGGAGACCAGGCTGCTTAGGAACCTGTGCAGGCCCCATTTCCCAAAGTCAGGGTAAAGGATGGGGACCCAGGCGTCCCGGGCCACCCTCCTTGCTCCTGCGCCCACCTGGATCCAGCGGTCATTTCGATTTTCAATCTGAGGGCAGATGATCAGCTTGCAGTTGGTTTTCAATGCTAGGTCAGACATGTCTTCCAGAAATTTCTTATTTGGGCCGTGAGAGTCTGCCACACTGCAAAACACAGGGACAGGGGAACATAATAGTGACCTCTGACTACCTTGGTCCCGTCCACCAGCGACCCCACTCCTGCGACCACCAGCTGCCTCACCAGAGCCTAGCCTCGCTGCCCGGACTCGATCCGAGCTGTCCCACAGGCAGGACACGGTAGAGGCAGGGACACCGACGCTGGAGCCCGTGATCTCAGCCGGGGCCTTAGCTGCTCAGCACAGGATGGGGCCGACCAGCCCAAGCCAGCCTGCTGCTCTCCCCTGTCCAGCCTGCACCCATGGGTGACCTCAACGCATCCGTTCAGGGAGTGAGGGCCCAACGGCGGACACAGCGTTCTGCTCCTATCTCTACCAGTCCAGAGATGGTGGGGTTCCTGCAGGAGGGCTGAGGCCTCACCTGCATGCATACAGCTCCAGGGGGGGCTGGGTGTTGGGGGTCATGATCCAGGGGGCCATGCGGAAGGCCACGGTGTCTGTGAAGAGGGGCACCTCAGGCAGGGTCTGGGGGGGAAACGAGGACTAAGTGGGCCCTGCAGGGAGCCCCATCAGGCCTCAAGTTCCCCCAGTCCCCCCACCTGTCCAGTCCCAGAGACTCCAAACTGGTCCCCCAAACCCTCAGCTGCCACCCCAGCCCCCAACACTGTACATACCTCCGTGTCCACCAGGCTGACACTGAAGGAGACCAGCCCCAAGAAATCAGCGTCAGGGAAGGTGAGTCCCTCCACAAAGAAGCTGATCTGCCGCTCCCCCTGCTGCCGCTTAACTTCGTAGGACAGGTGCTGAGGCCCCAGCACCTGCTTGTAGTCTTTCAGGGAATTCCCGCCTAAGGGAAACCAGAGTCAAGGGCCAGCGCTGGGATGAGGGATGGCAGGGAGGAAACCAGAGGCCAGGGATCTGGGGCAGAGCCACCCTCATTTTAGATCTGCTGGGGCTCCCCTCGAGCCCCACTGCGTGCAAGCTGTGTGACCCTGGCTCAGTGACTCAGCCTCTCTGAGCCTCCCTTCCCCATCTGTAAAATGGGCCAACAGTATCTCATGAGGTCAGCGTAAGCTTTAAATCAGATAAAGAGATAAAAGCAGCCCGCACAAAAGGCGGAAAATACCCAAACGTCCATCAACGGATGAATGGATAAACAAACTGTGGTTTGTCCATATAATGGAACATTTTCCACCCGTCAAAAGGAATGAGGTGCTGACGCATGCTACAATGTGGACAAACCTTGAAAATCTTTCTTCACGAACTGACACAGAAGGCTACATGTTGCATGATTCCATTTACAGGGAAGTATCCAACACAGGCAAATCCATAGGGACAGAAAGATTACGGGATACCTAGGATTGGGGGGTGGGGGGAGAGGGTATGGGGAGTGGCCGGTGACGGGTACAAGGTTTTACGTGGGGGTGAGGAAACGGTCTTGCAACTAGACAGAGGTGGTGGTCGCAGAGCATCAAGGACGAACTAAGTGCCATGGAGCTGTCCACTTTCAAATGGTTAATTTCCTATTATGTGAATTTCACCTCAATTTCCTTTTAAAAGCGCCTGGCCTGTAGCATTTCTGCGCTGCCCCCTTCCCTTCTGCCCTGAGGCTTGTCTGGGAAAGGTCACCCTAGCACGCTCTCATTCCCTGCGAAAGGTTATCCGTTCACTGATTGAGACTTTGCTTACGTTCTGGCGTCCCAGTAAGTGTTTCCAAGCGGGGCTCTGTGCCTAAACTTATACCAGTGGTGCACGAGGAGGAACATTCTGGCTCCTGCCAGGTTTAAGTGGCCAGAACAAGTTCTGGGTCAGTTTGAACAGAAGAAGGTAAGGGGGGAAGAAACAAAGGGGCAGGAAAAGCCTCTTTCTATTTATAAAAACGAGTAAAGGCAGCTCAGGGTTAAGGATGGGTATATTTTCTTTAAGCCACAGATTTTGATATATAAAATCTGAACATACGGGTTCTAAGGGCTGGCCTGGGCCTCAGCTTTGCTAGTTCTCGCTCCCACCTCACCCAGTCTGGACAGAGCCGGGGGTGCATCCAGAGCTCACCCATGCTGCCTGATCGGGGTGGGGGTGGGGCAGGCAGTGGAAAGAGGAGGGGTTTGGTGCTTAAGAGATCTGGGCTCGAATGCCTGTTCCACTCCCCGTTGGTTGTGTGACTTAGACACAGTGGATTCCTGCATCTGAACCTCAGTGGCCTCCTCTATAAAATGGGACTCGTTTTCGAACCTCCTTCTTAGGTAGTATGCTGTGAGCGGCTGGGGTGGCTGTTCATCAGAGGAAGAGGGAGGTATAGAAGATGCTGGAGGGGAGGGGGGGGATATGTATAAGAGAAAAAAGAGTTTGGGAAGCAGAGAATGAGCAGAGCAGGGAGGAAAGCGGCCCCAGCAGGCCACTCACCCCTAGCACAGAAGACCCCCACTCGTTTGGAATCCGAGAAGGGCACGTTCAGGACCAGCTTGTGGCTGTCGAAGAGCCTGTCTGGGCCGTCACAGCTCAGTACCATGGGGGACATGTCCTGTAGGTCTGCAGAGAATGGCACCCTTGAGACAGCCCTCCCTGCACCCCGCCGACAGTCTACCCCCGCCACTTCCCCCAGCCTCTACTGCCCCAAGCCACTGCCCTGGACGTCCCCACATACCCCTCTGTCACATACCATCCAGTGATGCCAGCTGGCTGTTGGTGAGGTCAGGCCCTCTGGAAGTGACACTGTCCCGGTCACAGTTCACCAGCAGGACGGCCCCGTAGCCCTTGGGGCCCCAGCGCCAGGTTTTCTGTGGCAAAACAAGAGGCTTTGGGGTCAGTGGGACCCAGAGGGCTGGGAAGGGGCTCTGGAGCTGGCTAGGGCTGGCTGCTTTGTTAACATGGAGACTTCTGTTTTCTGGGTTTGCTTCAAGATCTAAAGAGGGATCATAGATTTGGGGACTGGAGTTCCAGGTCTCTAGACCCAGAATCCACCCCGCACTTGTGCAGTGAACAACCTATGCAACCATACATGGTGGCCCCACCCAGGCATGGCACTGGAGGAGGAAGGGTGGTATCACTCCTTCAAGAGGAAGGGTGTTCCAGAAACAACCTTCCCAACCCACTGAGCTTTGGCCCTGCTTGGGGGACAGAGGTTTTGCCTGTCAACCCTGCCAGCCTGGGGTGGCCAGGAGAGTGTCACCTTGTCGCCGTGGCTCCTCTTCACCTTGCCCGTGCGATGCGTGTCGACATCGAGGGAGAGGTCTGTAAAGGAGTGGAGAGGGGCACCAGAGGCTCACCCAGTCCCGCCTCCACGCCCATGATGTCCAGGCCGAGGCGAGTTTCGCCCACGAGACCCAGGAAGACCCGTCCTGGGGACCACACCCAATGCCCGGGAGGCCATGCGGCCGCCCCCTGTGGTTCTGGATGTTGGAGGGACCCGGTCTCTGGCTCGTGAATTTATTGCCCATCTATGCGTGCTGAATTGCTAGCTCTTGGTGGCCCTCCCCTTGGCCCTTGGGAACGAGCTGAGGCTCTAGGTGCTGGTTGCACTGTTGTCGGAGCCAGCGGCCAGGGCTCTGGCTGAAGGCGGCTCGCGGATCTCTGAGGTTTAGCGAGGAAACTTGGAGTTCCAGTGGTGTGACAGGTGGGCCTCCGGAGGAAGGAGGCCTAAGGTGGGTCTAGCTGTCGGCCATGGGCCGTGCAGTTTCTAGATTCTGGTGGCCCTAAGTATTGCTGGGTCTCCATCCCTGACTGAACTAAAGGCCTCTGAAGAAGTTCCTCGAGGTGGAAGAAGATGGCCATGGGCCTTGCACTCAGGGGTTCCCCTAAGACCTTCAAGCAGGCAACATGGAGGGGCGGGGGGTATACGGGGAGCCAGGGAGGTGGTACTTACCAACGCCGGTGAGGTAGAGCATGCTGTGGCCCAGGGCGCCGCCCTCATGCCCCCCGAAGTAGGACACCTTCACCTGTGGGGACATCGTTAGCCCTGAGCCAGCACGACCACCCTCCAGAGATGGCAGTGGCAGGGGGCGTGGGGGCACACCCCAACAGTCCTGCTTCGAGGCAGGGGAGGCCTGGCCATCCCGAGGTGCTCCCCGCTGCAGAAGGTCCAAGATTCCCGGGCTCCTGGCTTGGACTCAGAGCTGCCTTCCCCAGCTAGAGAGGCTGTGGATGCCTCCCAGGCTCCAGGGCCGGGCTGAGGAGCAAGGAGGGCTGAGTAGGGTGGGACGGGTCCCAGAGGGAGCAGCTGGACCCTCAGGAATCCATGGAGATGTCAGAGAGGAGGAATGAGGGGAGGGACGGCTGACGCCATTGACATCAGCCAGTTACTCAGCCTGTGTAGGCTTCTGTTTCTTCATCTGTAAAATGGGAATAATGACCACACGCCCCCACCCCCACTCCCAATAAAAGCCAATGGTCACAGAGCTCTTCCCGTGGTCCCGAACCCATGCCGAGGGCTCTACCCAGGCCATCTCAGTGAGCTCCCAAGATGGCCCCAGGAGACCAGGCCTATTCCCAATGAGGCCACTCCCGGCCCTCCCTGCAGGCATGCAGCTAGTGAGCCGGGGAGGTGGGGTTTGAACCCATGGCAGGCTCCAGGACCCCTGCTCTCTCTCAATAGCTAAACAGTCTCTGCTTTTTCCCTGTCGGGGGAGAAAGGGCCATGTCAGTGAACCAGTGGGTCACTGTGTGTGTGGTGGGCGTCTGGGGGCGAGTGATGAGGGGGCTGTCCAGGAAAGAGAAGTCTTTCTCCTTCCTTAGATACGAGGACAGGTGCACATCCCGGTGGGCACCTGCATCTCTGTGCATGCGCGCATGCGTGTGCACGGCCGCCGCTACGGAGTCCTGCCCGCTACGGGGCTTGTTTTGGGGTCTGTGTGGAGGTTGAACACAGGCATTCATGTGAGGGTGCCTGTGAATTTGAGGGGGTGAGTAGGCAGGCTGTTTTTATGGGAGGGTTCATTCGTGTGCGTATGGGTGACGTCGCAGCCTTGGGGTGGACGTGCGTGTCCGGGGTGTCTGCGGCCTCAAGATGTGTTGTGTGGACGCCGGTGTCAGAGTCTCATGGGGTTTGGCGGCGCAGGGGTGATGTGATGGGGTTATGCTTGGGTGCGGGGGGTGGGAGACGCGGCCCCTGACTGTGGAGACGTGGCCTCTTACCTTGAGATCATGTAAGTCCTTACTGGCTGCATCCACGGATACGGTCACCTCCACGTTGGTGTCCAGGGGCCAGCGGGACTTGCCTGTGGGCACCCACACCCGAGCCGGGTCGTAGACCATGAAAATCTCCACTCCAGAGCTCCCAGAGACTCCGAAGGTCTCGGCCCCCTTGGGCACATCACTGACAGAAAGGAGAGAGGCAAGTCTCCAGGGGGCTCAGGAGAGAGACCACAGCGGGGTAGCGGGTGGGGGCTGCCACTGGCCAGGAGACCAGCCCGACTGGGCGCCAGGCAGCCGGGGCTCCATCCCAGCTCTCCACTGATTCCCACGTGACCCACACTTCGCACCTCATCTTGTCCTCTGGCCTCAGCCTCCCCATCTGTAACATGGGGCTTTGCTCTAGTGGCAGAGCCCTTTCGGCGGACCCCATGCGGAACCTAGGACCTAAGACAGACACAGGGGAGCGGGGTATGGGGCCAAACCAAAGCATTTAGCACCCCTCCTCTAACAGCGGTCCCCGAGGCTCCAGAGAGCAGAGACAGCAAACCCCTGGACAACCTCCAACCCCCACGCCAAGGCTCCCCATTCTGATACCTCCAAATTCTCCACAATCCAATAGGAAACCCACTTGGTCATCCACCTCTCACCACCTCCACCATCACCACATGATTGCTGGGCAGCCTCCTCACTGGTCTCTGCAGACCCACCTGTGCACCCCCCCCCCGCCCGTCTGTTCTGCACACAACACACTAAAGCAGATTGTGTCGTTCCTTTGCCCAAAAGCAGTGGTACCCGTTACACTCAGTAAAAGGCAGTCCTCACAGTGGCTTACAAGGCCCCCTGTGATCTGCCCCCTGCCACCTCCCTGACCTCTCCTCCCCACAATGCTCCCCCTCGCCCACTCTGCTCCAGCCACACTGACCTTCCTGCTGTTCCATGAAGCTGCCCATCTGTCCTGCCTCAGGGCCTTTGCACTGGCTGTTCCCTCTGCATAGAATGCTCTTCCCTCAGGTGTCCACAAGGCTCATTCACTTACCCTCTTCAAGGCTCTGCTTAAATGTCACCTTCTCAGTGAGCCCCCATCACCCCATTTAATGCTGCACCATGCCCCGACTGTCTCCCCCTCCTCCCTATCCCTCTCACTCTGCTCTGATAGCTAGGCCCCCCATGTGGAGCCCATACCCTAGAGGGGAAGTTGTGTCGGTGTTTCTCCCTCCCCTGCGTGTCAGGGCTCTCCCCTGCTGTTCCCCAGGACAGAGCCATCAGCCTCAAGGTCACCACTTAAGGTCAAGTCCACTTACTAGACATCCACCTGACTGCAAAGATGCTAGGCCAGAGGGGTCCTTTGATGTATCCTCCGGCCTCTATCCTTTCCTGGACCCCTGAGAACCCACCCAGATACTAAACCCTCTGGAGAAATCAAACACCCCTCCACAGGCCCCACCACGGTCACCTGTGCCCATCAAACTGCCCCCAGTGACAATGGGTGACGGTGGTCATAGTTACAACCCCAAGTCCTACTCAGCGCTTGGCTCTCTGATGCTCGGCAAGGCAGTTTTCACTCTCCTCACTTTACAGATGCGGCTGGGGTGGAGAAGGGCCCTGGGGCCCTGCAGGCTGCCGACAAGACCCACCCGTGCCACCCCACCCTCGTGGCCCCACATCCCCGTGAGCCGTGGTACCTTCAGGAAGCCCCATCCTGCATGCCCTTCATCCTTGTTTAATCAGTTACCATAGGAACCCAGGGACCCCAGACACTCATCCTCTAATCTGACCCCATCTCCCATCCGCCCCCGCTCCCAGATAATCCCACGCACCATCACCCGCACGGTGGCCTCAACCACATCTCAGAGTGTGTCCCTGACCTTCATACTACCACAGAAACCTGTTCCCCGCAGTGGGCAGGGACCCCCCCGCTGCAGCCCTCTCAATGGTGGCCACTCCCCCCCCCCACTCCCCCTACCCCCGGGCCCAGAGGTGGGCAGGGGTCCTGCGTGCTCCTCCCCTGTCGTTGCCACATCATTGTCACTCTGCCCCCATTCCTGGAGGGGGTCAGCTCCTGCCACTCTCCTGCCTTGCTGCCCCCACTTACTATTTCAGCAGCCCCGTGGGTGATGGGCCAGCACCCCGGCGCCTCAGCGCCTGACCTCCTCTTCCAGCGAGCCTGGCCCCCGCCCTCCGCCACCCGCGCCCCGGGCAGACCCCGGACTTTGTCATTACCAAGAACTGCGCCCACCACACACTCCCCTGTCAGCAGCCCACCGATACCACCAGCTAACCAGCCAGCTCACTTCTCTAACGCGCCAACCCCATCAAGCCCCCAGCCCCACCGGGACCCGCAACCACTGCGGGTGGAGACCTCTCTAGCCCCTCTGGGCAGCCCTGGCCCCTCCTGGTCACAGGCTCAGAGTCCCCAGCCCGCCTCACAGTCACTCCCTGGCACCGCTCAACATTTCTGCACACCTTCCCCTCCCTCAGACTGCCTAAGCACCGCCCCAGCCCCCAGAAAGCCCCCTCCCTCCTCCCCACTCTGCCCCTGCACACCCTGAGGCTGACCGCGTCCCACTCAGATTCCTGACCGCCGACCTTAGATGACCCTTGCCACCGCCCGCAGCCTGACAACATTTCTGGGGGCTGGAGAGCCTGGGAGGGAGGGGCTAGGGTATCAGGCCCGTCTTGGGGCTCCGTCTCCTGGGCCCTGGGGTCAGGTCTTTGGTCTCAAGCCTGCCCATAAGGGCTCCAGCTCTGAGCCCCAAGGCTTTGGGGTCTGGGCTCTGGGATCAGGGCTGCGTTCTGACATCGAGAGGACCTGGTGTGCAGCATCAGAATGAACTGGGGCCCAAGACGGGGACGGGACTGGGCTGCCCCAAATTTCTCCCTCCGTTTCTTGCCTACAACCCATCTGCCTGAGGTGGAGAGGTGGTGGGAGGTGACAGCTCAGACACCCACACCTTCATCTCTTTGGCTCCTTTCCTCCACCGGGAAACGGAGTTGTGCGAGTTTTGCGTGCTAGCTGCCCAATCCTGTGTCCCCGTTGTCCCTGTAACCTGCCGCTAGTCAGGCCCTCCTCCCCGCTGTGCCGTTGAAACTGCTGTGGTGCCAAATCCAGAGGTCCCTTCTCTTCTTCCTCTTGAGACCCGCCAGGGGCATCTGACCCAGATGATCAGCTGTCCTCCTTGAAATACTTCCCACTTGGCCTCTGGGACACACGGCGCTCCTCTCCTCCCCAGGCTTCTCCTTGCTGCCCTGCCCTCCTAACTGCAGAGTGCCCCAGGCGGCGGGCTGGCCCCCATTAACCACCAGCAGTTGTGGGGGGAGGGCATAGTTAAGTTGATTATTAGTTTTACTGATACAAATGATGTGTAGCACACAATATACTAACAATAGTACAATATATGTTACTCTTCATCATAAAATTACTATAAATCCCCCCAATTCTTACAGAATGCCTCTCGAAACCACAGCCAAACCCTGCTGGCCATTCAACCACAACTCCACAAATGGAGTTGCATCCCAATCTGCTCATTCTTTCCCCCAAAAATTTGTCGTCATGAAATTTGATGCGTGACGTAAACGCGGACTGATACTTTCATTTGTGTTCAAGAATAAAATGAAAGCGAAGCCATGGAGATAAACCTCACTCCATCGGTGATATGAGCAACTTCTTTGCTGAGCCAGCTAATGCTGGACGAACACTTCCCTCACTTTTTGTGCTAATCACAACGTAACATACTTCTAAATTTAAGCTGCGTTCATCTCCTTTTTCTTCATCAATAAAACAATAAATGGGAGTCCTGATTTGTAGACTTTGCCAATTTCCATGGTCTAGAGACTTCCACCAATGGCTAATTTCAAGTTACCAGTGCAACATCACTGAACTCAGAGTTGCAAAGAAATACAATAGCACCCCGTATATAACTATTTCTACCATACAGAGGTGAATGATCACGGAGCATAGATCTTGGTAGAGTGTAATAAAATAGTAAGGAAGCGGTGCATTCTGATTATTATCTTTTTTTTCAATATAATTTATTTACTTGTAAGCATATAGAGTTTAATTTTAAATACTGTCATGGCGGGATACCTGGGTGGCACAGTCAGTTGAGTGACCGACTCTTGATTTTGGCTCAGGTTGTGATCTCGGGATCATGAGATTGAGCCCTGCATAGGGCTCTGCATTCAGTACAGAGTCTGCTTGAGACTCTCTCCCCCTCTGCCCCTTCCCCTTACATGCACATGCATGCGCATGTTCTCTTTCTCTCTCTTAAAAATAAATGAATAATTTTTTAAATAAAAAATGTAATAAATACTATCATGGCTATGTTTGGCAATAGGCTCATAAACTTCCTAAAAAATGGACAATCAGGTCCTCCTGCAGAAGGACCCTACTATACTGCTAAAAATGTGTCCTATTCACCTCTCTCCCAGACTTCTCCAAAGGAATTCACAGCCTTTAACCAGGTGAATGTACAGTGGGGAAAAGGAAATAATCAGACTTTTCCAGCTTTATTGGACACTGGCTCTGAACTGAGGCTAATTTCAGGACATCCACATGTCATGTCCACCTGTGAGTCAGAGTAGAGGATTTTAGTGGTCAGGTAACCAATGGGTTTAGCTCAGGTCCGGCTCCCAGTGGGTTCAGTGGATCTCCGAACCCATTCTGTGGCTTCCCCCACCCCCTCAGTTCCAGAATGCATAATTGGAATAGCACTCAGCAATAGGCAGGCATTCCTATGAGTGTGTCCCTGCCGGCTCCTACCCACCTGGCCCCAGGGCTTGGTGCTCAGTCCTCTTGTCTGGTGACACTCACCCCCTTGATGAGCTCCACCTGCCACATTGATATGCTTAGAACCCCTACTTTCCATCTCCAGACCCTGATAGCTAATTGCTTTTTGAACATCTCCCTTGGGTGTCTAACAGGCACTTTAAATTTAATGTGTCCATATATACTCATAAAGTGAACAATTCAACAAGAAGATATAACAATTGTAAATATTTATGCACCCAACATGGGAGCACCCAAATACATAAAGCAGCTAATAACAAACATAAATGATGTAATTGGTAGTAATACAATAATTGTATGGAATTTTAACACCCCACTTACACCAATGGATAGATCATCCAAGCAGAAAATCAACAAGGAAACAGTGGCTTTGAATGACACATTGGGCCAGATGGATATAAAAGATATATTCAGAACATTCCATCCTAAGACAGCAGAATATACGTTCTTTTCAAGTGCACACAGAACATTCTCCAGAACAGATCACATATTAGGCCACAAAACAAGTTTCGACAAATTCAAAAATATTGAAGTCATGCATGTGCATGCTTCTTTTCTGACTACAACACTAGGGAACTGGAAGTCAACCACAAGAAAAAATCTGGAAAGAACACAGATACATGGAGGTTAAATAACGTGCTACTAAACAATGAATGTTTCAATTAATGAAACAAGAAATCAAAGAGGAAGTAAAAAGGAAATGGAGACAAATGAAAATGACAATGGTCCAAAATCTTTGGGATGCAGCAAAAGCTGTTCTAAGAGGGAAGTTTATGTCAATACAGGCCTAGCTCAAAAAGCAAGAAAATCTCAAACAACCTAACCTTACACCTAAAGGAGCTAGAAAAAGAACAACAAACAAAACTCAAAACCAGTAGAAGGAAGGAAATGATAAAGATCAGAGCAGAAATAAATGAAATAGAAACTAAAAAAAAAAAAAAAAGAACAGATCAATGAAACCAGAAGCTGGTTCTTTAAAAAGATCAACAAAATTGATAAACCTCTAGCCAGACCCCGAGAGAGAGAGAGAGAGAGAGGACTCAAATAAACAAAATCAGAAATGAAAGAGGAGAAATAACAACAGACTCAACAGAAATACAAAGAAGTGTAAGAGAATAATATGAAAAATCACATGCCAACAAATTGGACAACCTAGAAGAAATGGATAAATTCCTAGAAACATATAACCTACCAAAACTGAATCAGAAAGAAATAGAAAACTTGAACAGACTGATTACCAGCAATAAAATTGTATCAGTAATAAAAAAACTCCCAAAAAACAAAAGTCCAGGACCAGATGACGCCACAGATGAATTCTACCAAATATTTAAAGAAGAGTTAATACCTATTCTTCTCAAACTATTCCAAAAAGAAGAAGAGGAAAGCTTCCAAATTAATTCTATGAGGCCAGCATGACCCTGATACCAAAACCAGATAAAGACACTACAAAGAAAAGAGAACTACAGGCCAATAGCTCTCATGAACACAGGTACAAAAATCCCCAACAAAATATTAGCAAACTGAGTCTGACAATCCATTAAAAAGAATCATTCACCACAATCAAGTGGGATTTATTCCTGGAATACAAGGGTGGTTCAATATTCGCAAATCAATCCTCATGATACATCACATCAACAAGAGAAAGGATAAAACCATATGATCATTTCAGTAGATGCAGAAAAAGCATTCAACAAAGTACAACATCACTTTATGATAAAAATCCTTAACAAAGTAGGTTCAGAGGGAACACACCTCAACATAATAAAGGCCTTAAATAAAAACCCACAGCACATCTTACTCAATGATAAAAAACTGAGAGCTTTTCCCTTAAGATCAGGAACAAGACAAGGATGTCCACTCTCACCACTTTTATTCAACATAGTACTGGAAGTCCTAGCCATAGCAATCAGACAAGAAAAATAAACAAAAGGCATCCAAATTGGTAAGAAGAAATAAAACATGATACTAATAAAAACTAAATAAAAAATAAAAACATGATACTGTATATAAAAAACCCTAAAGACTCCACCAAAAAAACTATTAGAACTGATAAATGAATTCAGTAAGGCCACAGGATACAAAATCAATGTACAGAAATCTGTTGCATTTCTATACACAAAAATGAAGTAGCAGAAAGAGAAATTAAGAAAATAATCCCATTTACAATTACACCATAAATAATAAAACATCTAGGAATAAACTTAACCAAGGAGGTGAAAGACCTGTATGCTGAAAACTATAAAACATGAAAGAAATTGAAAATGACACAAACAAATGGAAAGATATTCCATGCTCATGGATTAGAAGAAGAAATATTGTTAAAACGTACTACCCATACTACCCAAAGCAACCTACAGATTTAATGCAATCTCTATCAAAATACCAACAGCATTTTTCACAGAACTATAACAAATAATCCTAAAATTTGTATGGACTACAAAAGACCCTGAATAGCCAAAGCAATCTTGAAAAAGAAGAACAAAACTGGAGATATCACAATTCCAGATAGCAAGATATACTACCAAGCTATAGTAATCAAAACAGTATGGTACCGGCACAAAAATAGATACATAGATCAATGGAATAGAAGAGAAAACCCAGGAATAAACCCACAATTATATGGTCAATTAATCTTCAACAAAGGAGGCAAAAATATGCACTGGGTAGACAGTCTTTTCATCAAATGGCATTGGGAAAACTGGACAACTACCTGCAAAAGAATGAAACTGGACCACTTTCTTACACCATACACAAAAATAAACTCAAAATGAATTAAGGACCTAAATGTGAGACCTGAAACCATAAAAACCCTAGAAGAGACCATAGGCATCAATCTCTCTGACATCAGCCATAGCAACATTTTTCTAGATATGTCTCCTGAGGCAAGGGAAACAAATGCAAAAATAAACTATTGGGACTACCTCAAAATAGAAAGCTTCTGCACAGTGAAGGAAACAATCAACAAAACTAAAAGGCAGCCTACTGAATGGGAGAAGATATTTGCAAATGACATATCCAATAAAGGGTTATATCCAAAGTATATAAAAAACTGATACAACTCAACACTGCCCCCACCAAAAAAACCAAGTAATTCAATTAAAAATGGGAAGGAGACATGAACAGACATTTCTCCAGAGAAGACATACAGATGGCCAACAAACACATGAAAAGATGCTCAACATTGCTCGTCATCAGGGAAATGCAAATCAAAACCACAATGAGATATCACCTCACACCTGTCAGAACAGCTAAAATCAAAAACCCAAGAAAAAACAAGTGTTGGTGAGGATGTGGAGAAAAACGAACCCTCATGCACTGTTGCTGGGAATGCAAACTGGTGCAGCCACTCTGGAAAACAGTACAAAGGTTCCTCAAAAAATTAAAAATAGAACTACCCTATGATCCAGTAATTCCACTACTGAATACCTACCCAAGCTACACAAAAACACTAATTTGAAAAGATACATGCACCCCTAAGTTTATTGCAGCTTATCAGCAATAGCCAAATTATGGAAGCAGCCCAAGTGTCCATCGATAGATAAATGGGTAAAAAAGATGTGGTATATATATGCATATAATATTCCATTCCATATGCCATGGAATATTATACAGCCATTAAAAAAGAATAAATCTTGCCATGGATGGATCTAGAAGGTATAACGGTAAGTGAAATAAGTCAGAGAAAGACAAATACCGTATGATTTCAGTCATACGTGGAATTCAAGAAACAAAACAAACGAACAAGAAAAAAAGAGACAAACTAAAAAACAGATTTTTTACTGTAGAGAACAAACTGGTGGTTAACAGAGGGAAGGTAGGCAGGTGGGATGAGGGAAATAGGTGATGGGGATTAATGAGTACACTTACCATGATGAGCACTGAATAATGTATAGAATTGTTGAGTCACTATATTATATACCTGAAACTAGTATAACACCGTATGTTAACTATACTGGAATAATTTTTTATAAGAAGTTCTACGCTAAAAAACAACAATATAAATTAATTACTTAACTAATTAATTTACAGTGTCCAAAACCAAACTCCTACCTCTCCACCCCTGCCCCATCCAGGCCTGCCCAAGACCTTCCCCGGCCGCCCCATCCTCGGGTTCACTCTGGGGTCCCCTCTCTCCCTCGCACTCACACCCAGCACCCCAGCAAACCCTAACGACTCCACCTTCATGTCATGTCCAGAGTGGATACTCTCACCTCCCCAACGGCTAACATCCGGCGGCAGACCACCAATTGCTTTCACGTGGATTTTTGCAACAGGTTGGACTCCTGCCTCCTCTCCTGCCGCCCTCAGTCTGTTCTGGACATAACAGCAAAAGGCTCCTCTTTAAAAAAAAAAAAAAAAAAAAAAAAAAAGCCCTCTGGTGTCCCTCCTGCTTGTAACCCTTCCACATGGTCAAACTGGCTTCCTGACCACATGGCTCCCCTTTCCCCCTCCCCACAGGCCCAGCTCCTTGCTCTCCTTCTAGCACGCCCAGCTCACTTCCACCTCAGACCCTTTGCATCTGCAGTTCTTGCTTAGAATGTTCAGCTCACAGGTATCTGCTGGGTCCTCACCCCTCATTTCCTTCTCAGCGAGGTCTTCTCTGCCCAAGTCAGGACAGTGTTATAGGAAGACACCATGGACCCCACACCCCCTGACCCCGTGAGCCAGCTTCATTGCCCCTGACATATTCTGCTTATTTTGACATATTTGCTATTGCCTGTCCCTCTTGTTTCTCCCTCTAGAATGCAGGGATTTTTTTTCCACTTTGCTCTCTCTAACGCTACTGTCACCTGAGCGCCCAGGTCAGTGCCTGGCACCGAGCAGGAGCTCAACAAACCCTTGTATTAGGGATGAGGACAGGGAAACCCAGAAACCCAGGACTGCCCAGCTGGGAGGTGGCTGCACTAGACTTGAATCCAGCCTGCCTGGCCTCAGAACCTTTGCCCACAGAGCAAGTGGGCACGAGTCCCAGGCACCCAGCTGGTGGCAGGAAGGTTCCCAGCTCCTGGGAGATGCCTGCCCCACCCCAGCCAGGGACTGCCAACTCCAGACGCAGCCCTTTCAAGGGGAGCGGGGCTCCATGGAGCCAATCCCCTGCATTGGGCAAAAGTTGACGGCCCTAGCACACAACTCCCTATTTAGGGTAAGTCCAAGTCACGTCCCTGGCACACAACTCCCTATTTGGGGTAAGAAATAATAGTAACAGTAATAACAACAATGATGGTAAAAGAAGAGGGAGAAAGAGAGGGGACAAATGCTTGGGGCTGTCCGGCCCTTCCAAGCCCAGCCTGCTTCTCGCCCCCCACCTTGCTCTGTCACTGCTGCCTCTGGATGCTGGGAGTACGGTCTCAGCTGCTTTCTCCCCGGCAGGTGCCAGATGAGTCCCTCCAAGGCCGGGCCTCAGGGAGAGGTGGCGATGTGCAGGAGGCACGCGATGGGCAGGGCTGCCACCCAGGGCCGCTGCCTCCACCTCTGCAGGTCCCACCTGCCCTCTGGCCCCCACTGCCTTCCCCGTTCCATCACCCCCATCCAGGCGGTTTCCCTTGGGCTGCCTCTCAGGGTGGAAACGGTGCAGAAGAGCTGAGGCTATCCCAGCAGGAGCTTTGCAGACTGGGATTAAGAGGGAGAGGGAGGGGGCCACGGGAGGGGACCGGGGCTTGCCACAGGTGCCCACGCTTGGCAGGTTATGCCCGACAGGTACTTGCCGCCTCAGATTCTCATTCCCTTGGGGTCCTCCCCCTGACCCATGCCCAGGCCTCGAAGAGGGGGTTCACACTGCCTTTCCTCATCTCTCAGGCTCCCAGATTTGTGGGTGGGGCCGTGGATGAAGAGTTGCTCTTGGGGGGTGTAACAGGCAGGGGTGGGAGGCTGAGGGCTGCTCGGTAGGAGTCTCCATCTGACACCTGCGGGCCGGCTGCCCTTCGGTGGGGTCTCACGGAGCAGCCCCCAGACCCAACCCAAACTCACAGTCAGATGAAATAATGGATTTGAAAGCACCCTTCAGATGAGAGGGTCTAAGTCATTACCATACACGTAACCACTGTGTCTTTATCATCACGTCCACGTTGATGTTGATGAGCTGGTGCCCTCTCCTTGCCCTCTGCTTCCCAGTGCCCTTCTCCTACCTCTGCAGGGGTGCGGGGTGCGGATGGGGATGGGGGAGGCGGAATCTTCTGTATTCTTGAAGACCCACTTCAAATGCCACCTCTCTACAGAGGGAAGTGTGGGTTCTATGTGGAGTGTGGGCTCAAAGCCGGTCACTCAACTGCTCTGAGCCTCTGTTTCCCTCCTCTGTGAAATGGGTATAATCCAAAGAGCTACTTCCTAGGGCTGTTGGGGGGATTCCATGAGATGATGCATTTAAAGTAGGTCCTTAATAGGCATTCGGTGCCACTGCCCCCGTTACTATCACTCACCCCAGAGCCCCCCAACAGCCCAGCCCACTCGGGCCAGCTCCCTGTGTCCTTTCCTCTGTGTTCCCACAGCACTGGCTCAGACCTTCCTCGGGGCCCCATCGCAGTCCGTCTGTGTCACCCAGAGCAGCATCCTGCCTGACTCGTGCACATCCCCACACCCCATGCCCAAACCTGGGCCTGTGTACCAGGTTCATAAAGAGACTGCAAAGAGAACAGAGTCAATTCTTAGAGAATCTCATAGAAGGAGGTGCAGAGCGTGAGGTGGGGAATTTCAAGTCATCAGGTAGTTCCCAGCCACCTGATAAGGCATGAGGACAGTGTGTTCTGCGGGTAATAGTGGGGAGGGGTACGCTGGGGTGGCTCTTTCCAGCACCTACCATGCGCCAGGCACCTGCTCAGGTTTTGACAGCCACGATCTCATCTACACTCACAACTACCCTCCTGGGTATGCATTGCTGTCCTCATTTAGCCCATGAAGAAATCTCAGAGAGGTTAAGTAACTTTCATAGGGTCACACTACTGACAAAGGGAGGAGGGAGCAGCAGGTTTGTCTCCTATCTTATGCTGTCCTGGCTGACATTAAAATGAACGTGTGTTCCTGGAGCATGCCACCAGCGGACACCGGAAGGATGAGTTAGTTGGGGAAAACGTAGGAAGGGAAAAGGAAAATGTTGAAACTTTGCAACACAGGCTCCTCAACACGATTCCTTGGGAATGGAGGAGGGGGGTGTGGAGCACAAGACAGCATGTGGGGCACTGAGTCAGGAAATCCATGTCCCCTCTTCCCCACACGAGCTCCTGAACTTTGCAGGGGTGAGGTTGGTGCAGGCCAAGAGGGCAGCACCCATGACCTCCTGGCTCCCGCTTGCCCTAAAACAATGAGTCTGTGGAGTATCTGCACAGGCCCTGGGTCAGAAAAGGGTCTCAAAGATCATCTTGGCCTGCCTCCTGCCCATCGCAGGACTCTGTGCTTGAACACTTCCTGGACCAGACAACTCACTACCCCACATCCCTTTGTGCTTTGACAGCTCAGGTAATTAGAAAGCTTTTCCTTTTGCTTAGCTGCACCCTGGCTCCAGGAAGCTTCCTCCCACTGGGGTTCAGAAGGCCACACCTCACCTCCACTACTCAGAAACTTACCACCTGGTCTCTAAGGAGAAACACAACAGCCCTGGAGAAGTCCCTTCCGTGCCCTCCATCATACCTGCTGCTTGGGGATAGAGTTCACCAGCCCCCCAGGGATAGAGTTCGGGGGTTTGGGGCCCCTCTTCCCAGCCTAGGGCCTGGGCAGGGAGGGCAGAATGGTGCTGACCCAGCCTCCAGCTAGTGGGTGGGGATGGGGGTATGGTGGCAAAGGATCAGTGTGCCCTGGAGGGTGGCCCAGGGCACTGTGCAGGGAAGAGGCAAAGGCAGGAGGGGAGAATAATGCAGAATTGGATGGAAAGGCTGAGGAGAGAGCCAGTGGGCAGCTCTCGAGCAGACGGGGCTGGCCAAGCCTACAGCTGCCCTCACACCTGGCCAGACACCTGCCCACTGGGTGCCCCCAAGGTTCCACCTTCCAGATGTCCTCGACTTGACGTTTTCTGGACCGAAGCCACAAGAAATGCCATAGGGCCAGCCAGCGGGATCCAGCAAGTCCTCTCTGGTGCGGCCAGCCCTGTGGGTGCTTCTGCTGGATGCCGAGGCCCGCCATGGCTGACGGTCCCACAGAGCCGGCCAGCCCCCTCCAGGCCCCCGTCCTAAAGAAAGCCGCTCCCCAGGGGCCCATGGAGCTTCCAGTTAGGGCTGCGGGTTGCTATGCCTCAACACGCACTCCCTGAGCACCTGCTGTGCATCAGGCACCACGCTGGGCTCGGGGCAGGCAGAGGTGAATCACCCCGGCCCTGCCATCGAGGGGTCCACACGGAGCAGGTGTACCATGGTGTGCACCTCACTTTTATTCCGTTCTAATTCCATCCCCTTGGCCCCTGCCTGCTGAGCAGGGAAGTTAGGATTCCTCTCCCCATTTTACAGAAGACGGATTGAAATTCAAAGGGGGGGGGTCACACACGGGGACACAGTGGCTGAGCTGGGATGTGACCCCACTTGGGACTGACTCCAAAGCTCAACCTCTGCCTTGACCCCACTCCACCCCTTGAGCTGACCCAGCAACATAGAAGATTCCCAGACAGTGAGGTCTTTGGGGGTTGAACTCACAGAATTTGGGATCAGGGTTCAAATCCCAGCTCTAGCATTTTGTGGGCTGTGTGACTTGGGGCAAGTCTCTCAACCTCTCTGTGTCTCCGTGTCTTTGTCTGCAAAGTGGAGATCATAGTTGTCCGTATCTCACGGGGTTGTTGTGACACTGCGTTGAGATAGGGCCATGAGCCCTTGCTATGGTACCACCCACTGTCATTATGGTCAGAAAGGACATGGGGAGCGAGCAGGTCCTGGAGAGAGGGCTGGTGGATAAGAGGATCCTTGTACCTCCCTTCACTCTCCCACTTGACCAAAAATGTGGATGGTTCACATCCACCTCCTGAAGTTCTTTTTGCTCCCAGATGAAGATAGGAGTCCCTCACGGGCTGCTATGGGCTATATCACCTCCAAGTGCCAAGCCCAGCATGGACCTGGACAAGGGCAGGTGTTCAATAGCATTGGTTAAATGGCTGCCGTGGGGCAAAGGCCCCAGAGGTTCCCCAGCTTCCCCACCCCAGTGTGGCTTTCTCCTTAGACCTTCCCCAGGTGCTGAATGTGGTCGGGGGAGGGCGATGGCTGGCCCCTTGCAGACCCCACATCACCGGCAGACATTTCCTCCTAAATCTAAAAGGGTGCAGGGTGCGGCTGTATTCTCTTTCTTTCCTTCCTTCCCAGAGATAACAATCATGGGTAACTTACGCCCTGTCATTGCTCAGGGAGGGGCACACCCAGGGCCTGGAAGGAGGGCCCAGGCTAGGCAGACCTTCTTTCAAGTGGACCCCTGCTGGGAGTGGGAGCTGGAGAGGAGGGGCGGCAGCTCTCAGCCACAGACCTCCCGAGCAGAGGCACACGGGGGCCGGGGACCAGAACCTCCCTGCATGAGGAGCCAAGAGCTGTGGATGGGAAGTCACCTGTGAGTCACTTCTTCCCTCTCACCCACAGGCTCCCCATCCGTAGAAAGAAAAGCATGCCTGTGCATATGCATTTCATGGGTGATGAAACTCCTCATCTGTAAAATGGGGGCCAAGGCCACAGGTAGAAACAACAAACAATGCTATCCCCAACTTGCAGGGGCGGAACAGGCACAGAGAGGCTAAGCGATTGGCCCAAGGTCACACAGCCTGCAGGGACAAGCCTGACCCCCAGCGAGAGGTCATGATTACCAGCCACCCTGTTCTCAGCAGTCAGTGCGTTGACTCTCAGGTGGCTCCAACCCCACAGGGCTTCCTCCTCAGGGGCCCAGTGAGGATGGTGCCCAGCCTTCCATCCCAGGTGAGCAACCTGGGCCCCGCAGCCTTGGCTCAGCCCGGCTTAGGCCGCACCAGCTGCACCCTTTGCAGGGTACGACTGTGGAGTTTTCAACCCTGCCTCAGCCCACCTCTGCCAGCACGGTGCCCATGACCCAGCTGGGGGTAGGCGGGGTCATTAATGGGGCTGGAGCACTTTTAGGGCTTCAAGTGGCCTTGGACTCCAATGCAGGGTGACTGGCTTCTCCGGGGCACTTGGAGGGCCGAACACAGCTCCGAGGGCCGGGCGCCCACACACTGTCTGGATGGCACCTGTCCAGGCCCACAGCTGAGGCCCCCCTCCTGGGCTCCCCCGGCAGCTGACGTCCTCGGCTGGGTGGGGATTTGCCAGTTCCTTCTAGCCCCACAGCCCACCCACAACATCTTCGAGCCTCAGGACCACTTGGCAGAGCTAAACAACTGCTTAGCAGCCACCGAGAAGAGAGTAGAAGCTTCTCTGGACGGAGCAAAGCTGAGGACAACATGTCACGCGGAGAGCATCTTGGGGTCGGGAGGAATCTACCTCACCTGTGAGCAACCCTCCCATTCCCGGCGCCTCAAGTGCTCTCCTGGGGTCCCCAGCTGGTGGGCCCACCGAGCGAGGAAGGGCAGGGACTGGGAAGAGAAGGGACAGCTGGAGGTTGGCAGTGATGGAAGCTGGAAGGGAAACCAAAGGTGAAGAATGAGGATCAGTTCCAAGACCGGAAATGATGGGAGGGGCAGGGAGGGGAGGATGGAGCAACTGGCTGGGAGGGGCCCATGGTCTCAAATGGCAGGGGGCCAGGGGGACCAGGGAGGCAGGGACACCTGTAGGATTAAAGAGTGGCTGACCTCAGAGGTCTGCCCTGATGCCAACATTTTCTGTCCCAAGAACACACGCTGCACCGTTCCATGTCCAGACCCCACTGCGCGTGGGGAGGACCCTGGCCCCATAATCTCCAAGCACCTCACATTTACACTGTAACATTACTTCTAATGAAGGAATGCGGTGCGGCCCAGGATGGAGCCAGGAAGAGAGATGGTCCTCACCCGGCTTTTAAACCCAGGTCCAGCCCGGCTCTCGGAGTCTGTCAGTCATTACGAATTAGTGTCTGCAGCAACCCTGTAATTATTCCGTGAGCAGCACAATTATGCTTCATTGTACTTCTGCACACGTTAAAAGCATCAATTTACCCAATGTAAACATTAAGAATATATATACCACAGGTTTTATAACTCTGTTTTGGCATTTTCCTTGTTTGAAATACACAGAACCCCAGGAAAAAGAAGCAGTCTGGGGCCTCTCTCTGGCTCCTCAGAGAAGCCCCCCAGAGTCCCTCTTCCCTGGACACCCCAAATGCTACCCATCTGATCAAAAGAGTCTGTTTTGCTCTGATGCTTTTGCAGAGCTGGGGGAGGCTTGGGAGAGATCCAGGAGGATGTCTCTGTCCCCCACCCAGCCAGCCTTCTCCTCCGTGCCAGAGAATAAACATTCATTATGGCCTCTATCCTGGGGCTCTGATTCGGGCCTCTGGGCAAAGGGGACCAGGCTGCACCACGAGTGGATTCCCCACACTGCCCACACCCCCCTTTTTTGGCATGCATCCTCTGGGGGCCACCTGCAAGCAAGGACAGGGAAAACCAGGGCGGTGTGACCAGACCCGGAGGGTCAGGATGGAGAGCAAGTCTGCTAGGGTGACGGGTCAGGGTGGGGAGCTAGTCCATCGGAGTCAGGGGAGCAGGGAATCTATAGCACATCCTGGGTTAGGGGATTTCTAAGGGTTCCCTGGGCTGGGGCACACAATTACCCCACACACAAATATTTCTCTACACAGTCCACACAGCACCTGGGGGAAATTCATCACCCCGCATGCCCACCCCCACTGGCTCTCCTGGGGGGACTTAACCTCCTGGCAGCTCAGACACTGGCAAACCTCCTCTTTGGGGGGGTGCTTTGCCCTTCTATCAGCAAGATTAAGTAGAAACCCGCTGCTTGGCCTCAGCTGGAGCCGGACACCTGGCAATGGGGGTAGAGGAGCCCCAAGTTCATCATCCTAGCCATCCCAGGCCCTGGGTGACCTTCAGGCCCCTCTTCAAACCTTCCCAGGCTGATAATTCCATGCCCCCTTCCCTACCTATCACAGACTGGACGGACGGGAAGTTCTTCCTTACGTCTACTTCTAAACCAACTTGCTGCAGAATAAATTTCTGTTTTCTAGTTTAGAGACCCTCAGTAGTTACGTCCCTAGTCAAGACCAATGCCCAGGATGAAGGCTCCCAAAGGGCTGTTGAGTGGGGGTCTCTCAAAATGCTCACTCAGGGAGCGCCTGGGTGGCTCAGTTGGTTAAGTGTGTGGCTCTTCATCTCTGCTCAGGTCTTGATCTCATGGTCATGGGTCCAAGCCCCACATTTAAAATAAAATAATTAAAAACGCTCACTCAGGACCCCAAAGTGGCACCCCCTCCCAGAGTCAACCAGAGCACCCCAGCTGTGGCCAACCCAGGCAGCTTCCTCGTGCTCCCCAGCTGGGCCAGGGCCAGAATCGGAGGATGCTGAGGTGCTTGGTGACCCCAAAGGGGATTCCCAGACAGCACTGCCCTCCGCTCCCACCACACACACAGCCTCATCTGTCCTCTGTTCATCTCACCCACTGAGACGTGACGGGAGGAACAGGTACTGGAGAAAAGGGGGCCCGCAAAGCTGTCGGAGCTGTGAGCACCTACCTCCTCCACCTTCCAGGGCCCTACACACACAGGGTCTCATTTATCCCCCCCACCCCATTAAGCTGGGTGCTATTGTCAGATGAGGATGCCAGGGCCCAGAGAAGGACAGTGGCTTGCCCAGGGTCACACAAACGTCCAGTTCCAGAATCTGGGCACTTGACCCCCACGCTGAACTCAAGACGGGACTCAGCTCACCCTGTCGAGGCTCAGGTAAGGAATGAGGCCCCGCGAGGGCCAGTGACTCGGCCGAGGCCAGACAGCAAGTCAGCTGCAGAGCTGGGATCAGAACCTATGTCTCGTGGTTCCCAGGAAAATGCTTCTGGCCTTAGTCAGCAGCACCGTGTAGGGCCTAAGTTTCTGAAATGACCTTCCAGAAACAACCACCCCCCAGGATAAGAGCAGAGGTCTGGAATCAGGACAGTGGGAGCCCACCAGTGACCCCTGCCCTGCCCTTGGTGTTAAAGCTGGGTGGCCAGATATAGTAAAAAGTCCAGCTAAATTTGAATTTCAGCTAAGCAGTGGTTTTTAAAAACTAAGTATGTCCCATACAATATACTAAAAATCATTATTTGCTATTTACCTGAAATGCATACTTAACTGGGTATCCTGTTTTCCCATTTGCTAAGCCTGGGAAACACTATGTTAAAAGGGCAGGAGAAAATGGGATCTCGGCTGGCCACCCAGATCCGAGAGAACCAGCCCCACGCCGGGGCTCCCGATAGGACTCAGAGCCAAGGTCTGGCCTCTAAGCGTCCTGGTTCCCCCTCCTCAGCCCTGTCACTGGGGCCCCAGGCCACTCAACCAGACTGGAACAGCACAGGAACTGAGACCCAAGAGGCAGTGGGAGCTCAGATCCCACCTTGTGACAGACTCCCCAGCCCCCACCTCCTCTGAGAGGGGGACTCCCACCCTGAGCCCCTCATCTGCTGGGGCTCCAGCACCCTCTGATCCAGCAGGAATGGAGTCCCTAGACAGTTCCAGACAGGATGGAGTCCAGAGACAGTATCAGAGCTGGAAAAGCCCCCCGAGATCCCCAAGTCCAGCTCCCTCCGTGGCCAGGTGGGGAAAATGAGACCAGGCCAGGTCCCTGGGCCCCCGTCTGGGCAGAGCCAGGACAGGTCAGAGACTTGGGCCAACAGGGGAAGCTGATTCTTCTGGGGCCCCTCAGATGTCACCATGGCTCCCCTCACCGCTGAGACCATCATCATCGTGGCAAAAACAAGCCCGGGTCTTGTTCTAGGTTCCTGTCCTTTATTAACTCCTTGAATCATCCCTCTGAGACTCCCTCCTGATCCCAATCACCCTGGCCTGCCTCCAAGGATCGAGCTGTCATACACCCCACACCTCTACCTCAGACAGAAGGGTTGTTGGCAAGAAACAGAGGGAGAAATTCAGGGAGGCCCGGTCCTGCTCCCCGTCCTGAGCACCAGTTCATTCTGATGTCACACACCAGTTCCTCTCTACGTCAGAACGCAGAGCCCGGGGCTCAGAGATAGAACCCTTACCAGGGACTTGAGGCCAAAGACCTGACCCCAGGTACCCAGGAGAGACGGAACCCCAAGACGGGCCTGATACCCCAGCTCCTCCCTGATACCCGGGCTCTCCATCCCACTGCACCTGCTCTGCTCTCAGACACCTGCCTACCAGCACCCTCCGTGTTCGATTTGTCCACCGGGCACCCCCCCCATGGCCTCGGGGTCCTCCGGTGTGGCCCAGCCCTCGGCAGCCAGGTGGGTACCTCTCAATTCTCACCTGTGAACGTCCACAGACGTCTCAACCCCCACCACACACACGGCATAAGTGGGCTTCTTCAGGGACAGCCGCACAGCTCTCTGCGGGGCCATCCCGTGCCCCTGGCTCCCGGGCTCTGCACTTCCTATCTCCCCGGCTCCTCTCCTGGGCACCAGGTCTCCAGGAAGGAGTGTGCGTTCTAATGGCTCAGTGCTTTCCTCCTCCCTTTTAATTTCACCCTGTGACCTGATTAGCTGCCTAAGCGGAGTCCCCACCTCCTGGCTGCACGCCCAGCCCTCTCACTCAGGCCTGCCAATCCAGGAGGCCAGGGGAGGAGGCACCCAGGTCTCTCAGAGAGTTGGGAAGTGGGGGTTTCAGTCGGGGGCCCCAGTGGAGCAGGGCTCAGCTGCCACCAGAAGCTCCCCGTGGGCCCTATCTCTCCTTCCCTAGCTTTGACTCCATCCTCAGACTCTTGGTGCATGAACCCTCACTGTCATGATGTCAGCACTTTCTGAGGGCTGATAAAGTGCCTGGTGCAGATCTGATCTCATGCACCCAAAGCACAGGGCAGTCAGACCTCCGGGGTTCAAATCCTGGCTCGGCCTCTCACAACCTATGACCTTGGGCTTCCTGTGGCTCCCCTTCCCCGCCGTGAGATGGCAGTTGTACCCGTTCCATTGGACTGATGTGGGGATGCGTGAGCTACGCGTAAGAGGTTTAGCACAGTGCCCGACACCTAGCATTGGCTAAAAGAAATGCTCACCACTCTTCCTAGTATCCTCATTTTACAGGGAAGAGGATCCACTGTCAGTAAGTGGGACAGCCATGGCGGACACCCAGGTCCTCCTGACTCACTAAACCACCCCCAGAAGGTGAGGGTACAGCCTTGCACCCCAACTCCAGAGATGGCAGCAGAAGCCCCCCCAGGGAAACACCCCTAGCCAGCCAGGGGGCAGGGCAGCTCCGAAGGAGCTCAGAGCAAGGGGCTGGGGGAGGGCTGATTCCTTCCTCAAAATCCCTTCTTTGCAGCCCCGCCTGTTCTCAGGGTGTCGTGGAATCCCTGTCGCTCACTTGACAAGCAGTAGGCACTCCTTTAGGCGATGGGGACGCAGCCAAGCAGCAAACAGACCACAGTCCCTGCTCTGACGGCGCTGACATTCTGGGAGCCACCATAAGAGTTGAGACGACGGTGGCTTGGTCCTGGGGGCAACCGTGAGCATGGGGAGGAGCGCCTGGATTCGGAACATCTCCAGAGGTCCAGGCTGGGAAGGGTGGTGGGCAGGCTGGGTGTGGGGGCTCAAGAGAAAGAGGGGAGTCGGAGATGATGGGAGTGCTTGGGCCTGCGACAGCTGGAAAGATAGAGCTGTCATCAGAGAGACGGGGAAGGCTGGGGGTGGGCAGGGTGGGCAGGGGCCTCCCAGCTAGACAGAAAGTGTCTAGTAAGCCTGCAAGGACAACAACCCTTTACAGGTGCCTGGCTCCCTTCACAGTGGGCGTCGAGGATGAGGAGGACGGGAGTTCCCTCAATGTCCCCTGGGCCACAGGGCCCTCTCGTTCGCAAGCAGCCATTGCACGGGGCAGAATCGGGATGCGCAACCAGGCCTGCCGCCGTCCACGGGTCTGGGGTGGGAAGGACGGCAAAGAGAGAGGGGGAAAGGAGCAGCACCCTTGCCTGGGGAACTGCCAGTCTGACGGGGCAGGCGGGGGACACCATCCCTGCTCCGGAAACCTCCCACCCGAGGAGGAAGACAGGAAACATAAAAATGGTATAAGCATTTATGTGGTTACTTTTCACTTGGAAGATCTTCCTGAAACGTCTTCCTTATGGCCAACACATCCGATGGCGAATGTTGTCCATCTGCAAAGCTCTTTACACCCAATGGCACCGATGCAAAGTCTAGGTTTACCCCCCCGTGGACACAGGGCCTAGCAACACAACGCTCCGGGGGTGCACGGCGGTTTCCACCCCCAGTAACCAGAACCTGAGCCATTTGGTTCATATGTAATTAATGCGGAGTGTAAGAAGCAGGCTCGCAGAGAGCACGTGGGAATATTCCCATTAGAGAAGGATGGGTGGATGGACGGATGGATGGATGCAAGGGAAAGGGAGGAAGGGAAGAGGGCAGGTTGGTGATGAAGAGCTTTCTGCAAAAATGACAGTGATGATGGTGACAATGGTGAGGAGACGCTAGCAGATACCTGTCTAGCGCTGACCATGTGCCGGGCACTATTCTCAGCCCCTTCCGTGTCATCACCCACCTAATCCTCACCACAATATTAGGTGGCAGGTACCAACTAAGCCGGGAACCCAAGTTCAAATAGGATGTGCCTTTTGCGGGTTGTGGGTGGGGCGGGGGCCCGGGTAGGTCATGGTGGCTTAAAGGAAGTGTTCTCAGGGCCGGAGGAAAGAGGGAGGGTATCGCAGAGAGTGGGCAGAGAACCTGGGAGGAACCTCGTGCATCCCCATTTTACAGACAAAGAGAGGCACAGAGAAGCTAAGGGACCCCCTCAAAATCTGACCCCGGAAAGTGAGTGAGCCAGGATTTGAACCCAGGCCATCTGACCCTGGATTGGCTCTTAATTGTTGACTGGATCCCTGAGAGACAGAATATCAGGGTTTTTGTTATTGCTGTTTTGTTTTGTTTTGTTTTTACCTTCTTCCTTATGCTTTTGTGTATTGTTTGAAAGTTCTGGTAAGCAAATGTTTTTACTATTGGAGAAAATATGAAGTCTCTCTTTAAGAAAAAATGAGGAGACTGGGCGCCTGGGTGGCTCAGTTGGTTAAACATCTGCCTTCAACTCAGGTCATGATCCCAGGGTCTTGGGATCAAGTCCCCCATCGGGCTCCCTGCTCAAGTGGGAAGTCTGCTTCTCCCTTTCCCTCTCCTTCTGTGTGCACCCGCGTGCTCTCTCTCTCTCTCTCAAATAAATAAATCTTAAAAAAAAAAAAAGAAGATTTTCCTGCTCTGGGCTTCCCTGCCCCCGTCCCTCTTTCCTCCGGCTCTGAGAACATGTCCCTTCAGACACCATGACCTGCCCGGGTCCCTGCCCCGGGCACAACCCACAAAAAGGCACATCCAGTACACCCATGCTGTCGTCTATTTGAACTTGGAATCTCAGGCTTGATTGGTCAAATTTGGGAGGAGCAGGGGTGGGGGACCTGAATGACATCATTACCCCCTCCCCTCTGGCAGGTAGAACCTTCAGCTGGGAGGACCTGCCCGGGGTAGCCTCAAACACGGCCCCTCGCAAGGGGAGAGGCCTGTCAGCTACTGGGTGACCGTGGGACCCTAGCACGACTCCAGGATGCCCCCGGAACAGCCCGGGGTACTGCAGCAGGGAGGATGTCCAGTGCTGTTGCCACCAGGTCCGGGGACTCATTTTCCCCATTCTCCAACAATCATTTTGAGCGCCTGCCACACGCCAGACATTATTCTTGGCCCTGGTGATACAACGGTGAGTAAGACCAAGTCCCTGCCCTCATGGGACATACAGAGTAGCAAGAGAGACAGGAAAGACACTGCAGGACAGAGACTGGGACGTCAGGAGTAATGAGACCCAGTGAAGCAGGGTAGAGGGGCAGAGGGAGTGGGGTGCTGTTTGCGTCAGCGGACCGGGGAAGGCCTCGCTGGGGAAATGATATTGGAGCAGAGATCAGAAGGGCAGACCTCAGGGACCTCAGGACTCTTCCAACCTCAGGTAACCTAGCATCCCGTTAACCCAGGAGCCCCCACCTCCCGTCTTCCCCATTCACAAGACGGGACCGTGGGGCTAGCGCAGAGCTTGCAGACTGAGATGCCTCCAGGGCTTGGGCAAATGATAAATGTGCGAAGCTGCCGGGTGCAGCGCAGTGGGAGGGGTACCAACTGTGGTAAAGGGAGTAAAACCTGCTTTGCCTGATGCATTAAAATTGGGTATTTCTTAAAAACAACATGATAGGTCAAGCCTATAGTGTAAGCAGATCTGGCCCTCGGGCCATTGTTTGAGACCCCAACATAGACTATTTAAAAACTAGTGGATGGGGTGGCGGGGGGGGTGGAAGGAATAACTCAGGTTGGGGAAGTCATGTGATAGATGTTTGGTAGAGTCATGGGAAGCCGAGTGTGGGTCCAAGGTTCTCAGTCATTCGTTGAAGAAAACGTGTCCCGGGTGCTTTTGCATACAGGTGCTGTTTTGGGCATCGGAGTGCTCACCGCCCATCGAGCCCTCTCAGCTCCTTACATTGACTCATCCCTCTGGGATCTCCCAGGGCGCCCCGGGCACCCAGGGCAGAATCCTGGACCCCCTGTGGGCCTCAGGGGCTCTGACTCAACTATCTCGAGCAGGCAGGGGACCCACCGATTCCCGCAGAGCCAGAGGGCCTAGGGCCAGTGGTTCTAATAGCAGGAAGTGGCGAGCGCCATGAGTCACCCAACTCAATGGGCACATCCCGAGAGCCGGAAAGCCAGACCCAGGTCTCTGATGGGCACCACGGACCTTCAGGGATCACTGACTCCCTCCTCGGCTCTGGGACGTCCCAGGCTCCACGTGGCAGTTAATGGCATCCGGTGCAGGGCTGGGCTGGGCACGGAGGGGCCCAGGGGGGCTTGTGGTCAGGTGCGGCCAGCCCCACCCCCACAAGTGGCCGATTCAGCAGCCCCCCAGGCACACCACCTCCTTCCCTGCCCCCCACTGGCTATCTCAGCAAATGGCACAGCCTCCACCCCAGGTACCAAGCCAGAGACCCAGGCAACCTCTTCCATCTTCCCCCTCCCTCATCCCCAGCATTCAGTCACCCCCCCTGACTCATCAGCTCCACCTCCCCATCCTCTCTGGCCCCATCCCTTCCCCTCCAACTTCACCCCCCACCCCACCCCCACCCTAGTCCCAGCCAGGACCTGAGCCACCTCCTTCTCTCCCAGCCCCCAGGCTCACTTCATTCCCCACTGCAGGCAGTAGCGATCTGTCTGAAACATGCATCCAATCTGCCATCCCCATAAGACGGCTCCAGCATCCTGCGGCCCCCGGATAAAGGATGGCAGCTAGATGGGAAAAGTCTAGACCTGGAGGCCTACTATCTGTGGTTCCAGTCTGGGCTCAGTCATTTCTCAGATTTTAGAGCACTGGGCAAATGATTTAACTTTTTTGAGACTTAGTCTCCTAATCTGTAAGGTCTGGAATAACGT
The DNA here is from genome assembly GCF_964656455.1 of Halichoerus grypus. Classification (NCBI taxonomy): domain Eukaryota; kingdom Metazoa; phylum Chordata; class Mammalia; order Carnivora; family Phocidae; genus Halichoerus; species Halichoerus grypus. The sequence continues at coordinate 175,355,797 of NC_135716.1, forward strand.
AGAAGTTTAAAATGACGTCTATAAAGTGTCTGGGATATAGGCGATCCTCAAAAAATAGAAACTTCGCCTGACATTCAAGGCCCCCCAGACCAGGCCCCTGACAACCACTTCTTCACTCTGTGCTTGACCCCTGTTCTTGTCTTATTTCTCTAGCCGCTCCGCCACACTTCTCCCCCGGGGATTTGTCCCCTGACCTGGGGGTCTCCATAAAGCTCTGCCCATCACCAGCCTTCCTGCCTTCCCCTATACCTTTTTCCACCTCCCTTCCTCCAGTGCCCACTCCAGGCAAGACTCAACATTTCTGCTTCTTTCATGGATTTTTATCCCACATCCTAATAGAAAGAATTTGAGACAGCTTACAAAATACACCCTGGGTAAAATTATTTTTCAAATGAGAAAATTAGGTCAAAGAGTGGGAAAAGGAAGTAAAAGATAAGGATGAACTTCTGTCTGGTTGGTAGATCTAGCAGTGAGTTCCCTGGTGGCCCACAAGAAAAGGGAAATATAATCAATTTCATGAATCATGGTGCCCACAGGATACAACTAAACCAGTTGAAAAAGAGAAGCCCAACTCTTCTGGGCCCTGAAAACTAAGGGACATTCCCCCTTCCCATTCCCAAGTGGAGTTTACTAAATAGGGCAAGTGTGGGATTTTGAACAAAATGATCCACAGCATCCTTATGGTTGGGTCTGACTTGATCCACGGGTGTATTTTGGGGTGGGGTGTCATAGAAAAATGTGCTTGGTATCCTTCAGACCCTCCTCAATGAATATTCTTCATTTTATCTGAGCCTTTGATTAAATGGGGAGTGGCAGGGAATTTGGGGTTTCCCTCCCTAATGATGGTTCTTCCTCATAGCTGCTAGAGTAGAGATCTAGTATAGTCCAGTGTCAGCCAACCTGGCTGCAGTTGAGGTCCCACCATGAGAATCAGAGTCTAGCACCTTCTACTGGCTCACTCAGAGCTGGGGAATCATTCCCGGAAAGGGGGTGAGGGACGGTACCTCTGCCGGGCATCGCCCAACGCTTCACGTCTTGGCAGACACTCCCAGATAACTTGGTCCACCTGCCTCATCAAACACATGGAGACAGAGAGGCCCAGAGAGGGAGAGCAACTTGGCTCAAAATACACAGCCTCCTAGGGGCAATGTGAAGTAGAAGACAGGGAATCAACCTCAGAGTGAGAAACTTGGGTTCTCAGGCCTCCTGAGAGAGGTCCTTGAAAAACTCTTCTTCCCTGTAGGGCAGCCCTGGCCACCAGGGACACTGCATCTAGATCTGGCCTGCCCAGCCGCTGTAGGATACCATCTCCCCAGACCCCCAGTGGACAAACCATTGTAGAGAAGAGCCCAGCATCTTTCCCCCACATCGCTCACTCGTATTTATGCGACCAAGATTTCTTGGGCAGCTCCACCACGGGCCAGGCCGTGAGTAGAGAACAAGACCTAGCCGCAGACTGCCTTCTCGGGGAGCATGGCTAATGGGGAATGCGGGTGTGTGAAGGTGTTGCTCTGAGGACAAGAGCCACAACAGGGAAACGTGCTGAGGCCTGGGGACGCCGGGTAATGGTGGGAGCCAGAGTTTATTGAGCACCTACAGGGCGCCGGCTCGGGGCGTAGGACCTCTCAGGCACCGTCTTGGATTCTTGGAGCGGACTGAGGAGGCAGAGGAGGAAATGTAGTCTGAGGTCTCCCGTGAACGAAGATGGAAACAGAGCTGCGGCCCCGTCAGTGGGACTCCGAGCTTGTGTGCTCATTGCCACATTCTACCGTCCTTGGTGCTTACAGGCTGCAGGGGCCCCTGGCCTCGCCCCTCCCGCAGCATCACACACACACCCCCCACCTTCTGCCCTGGGGAGGCGAGACCATCCTGTGTCTGGCACAGAGGCCAGATGGAAGGACTCAAGAGACCCCCAGTCCTCGATGCCTCACACCATTAAGACCATTTGGGTCCCAGCCGCCCAACTCTGTGTGTCTGGCGCCTTCAAACCCTGGAGGCTTCCACAACATGAGCCCCGGCCATCTGGCCCCTGCTGGCCTTGGCCTGGCCTGAGCCCTGGGCTTGGGGGCGAGCCCAGGGGGAGACACTCACCTCAGAGAGAGCCTTGATGGCTGGGGCCGGCGGCGGGGGGGCACGCACATACTCTCCTAAAATGCAGGGAAAGAGGAGGTTTTCGAGATAAGCCGGACGTTCAGAGGTTTACACTGAAAACAGCAGAGTGGACACTCAGGACCAAGCACCGTAGGGGCGCAAAGCCCACCTGCTCACCCTCCCCCCTCCGGCAGTACCTGCAGCCCTTGATCAGGAGCCTGGGGCTCTGCAGATCTTCTCAGAAAGCCACTGGCCTGATTTGTCACCACTAATAAGCCCAGAGAGGGCCAGCAATTTGTCCAAGGACACACAGCCCATTCTGTTTCCCCCAGACAGGGAAGGAAGAAGGAGCATTAGGGGTGTGGGGAGGGGGGTCAACAGCTGGACAAGTTGTATGAACAGTGGACAGAGCAGGTCCAGGTGGCAGGTCCAGCCCTGGCCCATCATTCATTGGCTGGGTGACCATGGGCAGCAATTTGACTCCTCCAGGACCCCTGTTCCTCACTTCTGTCCGTTTGTTCTCTGAGTTGGACTTTCTTTGTCTCCGTCTCTCTCCATTTCTTCCTGTCTCTGTGCATCTCTCTGTCCCCTCTCCCCCCACTTCTCTCTGGAAGAGCATTAGGGGTGTCGGGGAGTCAGCTTTGGCCTCACCTGCAAAATTATTCTGTGCACGTTTGGTCCAAGTGCTGGGCTTTGCAACACGTCCCCGGTGACACCTCCCAGGTGGTGGTTGTGCTTATCCCCACTCTGCAGATGAAGACACTGAGGTCATGTTTACAAAGCCCTCGGCATGGACCAGGCCCCTGGTGGCCCCCCGCAGTCCACTTCCTCCAGGAAGCTGTCCCACACGCCTGCCTCTGGCCTCTGGCTCCCACGGAATGTTCTGTTCTCTAAGTAGCCCCCCCCCCAAGGCTCTGTCCTGGGGAAACCACTTGTTTTAACACCATTTCCCCCATCACTCTGGCAAGACTACATATTTCAGAGGATCAGGAACAGGGAGTGGCCAGGTCTTCAGCTCTGGGAGATCAGGAAGCTGGCTTTTGAATGAAAAACAATCGAGACATGGTGGTACAGGCATTCTCGGCCACCAACCCACAGCCGGGCAGCAACCCCAAGTTGTCCAGGCAGGGATTCCAGCCACCCCTTGACGGAGCCCCTGGGGCTCCATCGCCCCGACCGTGGGGCTGGGTCGGGCAGCCTTGGGGAGCACAGTGTGGTCTGGGAGCCGAGCTCCAGCTTTTTCCCCACCCCGGCCTGGCCCTGTGGCTCAGTGAAGCCAGAGGGGCCTCCAGAGAGAAGTGGGGGGAGAGGGGACAGAGAGATGCACAGAGACAGGAAGAAATGGAGAGAAATGGAGACAAAGAGAGTCCAACCCTGAGAACAAAGGGACAGAAGTGAGGAAGAGAGGCACAGAGAGCGGCAGGAACAGAGAAAGACAAACTGAAAGACAGAGGAAGGGACAGAAATCAGAGAGAATAAGAGAGACTGAGATGGGGGAACAGGAAAGAGGCCCTGGGGCAATGCAGATGAGAACCCAGGAGCTCCATTGAGTGCTAGAGCCCAGGCGGTCCCCTCTTGAGCCCCCGCTTCCCCCGGGGCCTCCCTTTCCTCAAGCCCCCTGCTCCCGCCCTCGGACATGGAGGGATCACCTACTTTGCACCTGCCCTGGGTCCTGGGGACACTCCCCCCTACACCTCCCACGTCATGGCTGTGTGTATCCCCACTGTGCAGATGAGGAAACTGAGGCTAGGAGCCATCAGGTTAGTCAGACAATCAAACTGGATGCACCACTTCGAGGGTACAGGAGGAAGGGCAAGGGACAGAGAGACTGAGGCCCAGAGAGGGGAAGTGACTGGCTCTGGGTCACGCAGCAGCCAGCCACAGAGCCAAAGCTAGAAGCCAGGTCCTCTGGCACTTGGCCCGGCTGCGAAGAAAACAAAGTCAATCATATTGTCTTTAGCAAGCAGGTTCCAGGTCTTCCCACATGGCCTCCCAACACCCTAAAAGCTGTCGACACCCCTGCACATCCTTCTTGCTTGCCTCTTGCTATCTTTTCTGGGAAGGGCAGCTCAGGAACCTCCCAAACTTGTCCTCTCTCCTAGGAACCAGGCCTCAGTCGGGGCATCTCCACCTCCCCAGTCCCTGCCTTCCAGCCTGCACTCCCATGCAGAACTAAGTGACAAGAGAAAGGGTGGCTGGCCGACACCCCTAACTTTCACTGACATCAGCTAAGCGTGAGCTCAGGCTCGCCACCGTGTCCTGATGGGTCCGGCCACAACACGCAAAACCAGGGCGGAAACCAGGGGAGAGGTCAGCAGGTGAGCACATGTTTACCCACTGGGACTTGTGGAGTCAAGGAAATTTCTAGAAGCAGTGTTCACTGCAAAGAATGCAAAGACCCAGCCCAGAAAACAAACACAGGGAAACCTTTCTTTTCACCCCACCTGAGTTCTGAAGAAATTCTGAAGAAGAAATTCTCCTTGGTAAAACGTTTCCAAAGAAAATCACGTCAGCGTGGTGAAAGGAACGGGCTTCTCGCCAACTGCGTTCTCTCTCATTCTGAACGCCTGGCTCCTCCACCAGAGGGAAGCTCTCCTGAGGGCAGGGCACGTCACAGCCCCGGCACCGCAGGGCCTGGCCGGTCATCCCTGAGGCTCCCGGAACGAGCAGTGCCTACGCGAACCACATTTCCATGGAGAGGAGACAGTACTCATAATCTGCGTATCTGACAAAGGACTCACGTCCGGAATGTATGAAAAATGCCTGTAAATCAACACGAGAAAGAGAGACCACCAGCCCTGTGTAGTAAGGAGAGTGGGACACAAAATTCACATGCCACCGATGTTAAGCAGGGGACTTCAAGGAGAGTCTGTGCTCACCGCTGGCTTCCCCGGCTGGGCCCCCTGGGCCCCTCCGAGGCAGGCATCCCCCTGGGCCTTGACTCAGGGCTCAGTCTTGGAAAGCCTCACGTAAAGAGGGGCAGGGCTGCAGAGCCAGGGAACGGGGGAAAGAGGAGGAGTATGGATGAGGCCAGGAGCAAAGGTAAGAGGCGCGGGCAGTCTTCCCAGGCCGGCCCCACTCTCGCCCCTGAGTTATCCAGGCTCAGTGCTAACCGTGCGGGGTGTGGGGAGGGGGGTTCTGTTCACCCTCGGATTGGAGGGGAGGCTCCCTAAGACCACGGCTGCAAGAAGCAGGCAGGCAGGGTGGAAGGGGCACTGGGCCAGGAGTCAGGAGCCCCGAGATCTGGTGCTAACACACCGTATGCCGAGCGGTATTGGGCACCAACTCCATGACCTTGGTCTTTACATCTGGAGGAGAGGATTGGGTAGCTGATCCTCAGAGCACTGCCAGTGCCCACTCTGGGAGCAGATGAGGCACACCCCTCTTGCTACCCCTCCCCCACCCGCTCCCCAATAGCATCCCAGGGCCCCCAGCCCCAGTGACGCCCCCAGGCAAACCACAGTGAGGCCAGTCAGGGTTTGGCCGAGTTGGAGAGCCAACCAGCCCCAACAAGGGCCCGAAGGACCCAGCCCGACCCTGGATCTCTGCCCTGGGAGCGCCCAGCAACAGCATGGCCTGGCAGGGTGGGCACCTCGTCCCGGGCCGCTGCACATCCCCACGGGCCAGCCACACACACAGCGGCCGCCCACAACACGGTCCTCCTGGGACAGTGGGACCCCCAGTCTGAAGGGGTAGGCACAGACCATGCTCTGCAGGATCCCCAGACTGAGCCTGCCTGTCCCTCAGGAGTTTTCTCTCTGATGGGGGAGGCACAGCCCCTACCCCCAAGAAGCTTCCAATCTGATGGGGGGGCACAGCCCCTACCCCCACGAAGCTTCCAATCTAATAGGGGAGGCACAGCCTCTGACCACGCGGATCAGCTAGTCTGATGGGGGAAACACAGCTCCTACCTTATAGGAGCTAAGGGTTAAGCAAAGCCCCTCTCTCCCTCTTTATCAAACCTTCTGATCTAATGGGGGAAGCACAGCTCTGTCCTGGAGGAATCTATAGTTTGATGGAGGAGCCCAGGGAAACTCTGTTCCTGTCTGTGGAAGGGACCCACTCTACCGTGAGGGTCGTTCTTAAATCCCACATCCGCTCACTACTGGCAAAAAGCTGTCATGTACTATCTTCCTTGAGCATCATCACCATCCAGAAGCAAGGCCAGCCAAGGATTGGCCTCCCTGTTGGACAGATGAAGAAACTGAGGCCCAGAAGGAAAAGTGGCAGGGCCAAGGACACACAGGGAGGCAGGACTAAAGCCCAAGTTTATCTCCCAAGGGAAGGAGGGGAGGAAGGAGGCAGGAAAGAGTGATGGGTGACTGAAGGAGCTGGTTTCCCATACACTTGGCCCAGAAAGCCAGACAGCCAAACAGCCCAGAACCAGTGCCCCTGTGATGGCCCAGAGCCTGCCTTTCGCAATCCTGTTTGGGATACAGTATTTATTTGAGAGAGGCCTGCTGCCGCGCCAGGCATTTATGAACCTGGTTTATTGGTCTGGCCCAGGGAGCCTGGGACGCAGCTTCTGTGTGAGCCAAGGCTGGGCAGGAGTTGGAAACCTCCAATGGTCAGAGCCAGAGGGAGCCCGGGGCTGAGTCAGCCCAACCCCTGCCTTGTACAGAAAGGAACAGTGAGGACCCGAGGAAGGGCAATGACTTGTCCAAGGTCACACAGGACCTCGGCAGCACAGCTTGGCCCCCTGCCCCTTGTCTGGGACTCTCCCGGCACTGGGGCCAAGTAGAACAGCTCTGTACCTCAACCTGTCCTTGTGGGAACAACCCAGGTGTCAGAAAGATCTGTATTGGGGATATTCGGGGATTTGCCTTGGGGCTGAACTCCCTTCCCCACTCCTGGCTCTGTACTCTCCCAAAGCATCCCCGGAGGAGGCCACCCAGCTTCTGGCCATGGTAGGGATTTGCCAAGACCAGGGCGGCGGTGGGGGGGGAGGGGAGGGCATGGAGGCTCATATCACCCCTCCCTCCAGCCCCTCACCATCAGCCAGCAGGATCCCCTAAGGGGGGAAGAGAAAACTAGGGGAAAGAGAGGAACATACTATTTATTGAGCACTTCCTGTGTGCCAGCCCAGCGAGAGCCCTAGGACATGAGCTCATCACAACTGCGGTGGGACCAGGCACCTTTACGAGAGGAAACGGAGGTTCAAAGATGTTGAGACACTTCACCCAAGGTCACGCGGCCCCTATGTGGGGAGCTGGAATGCCAGCCTGACTGTCTGCCTCCGAAGCCCACGCTTTATTTCTCCTTCGTACCCGCAGCCTCCAGAAGTGTCCCAGGGGTTTCCTGCCTCCTTTGGGGAGTGCTCAGAGCATGCGGCCTTCACAGGAGAGTGGTCCTGTCTCCACAGGGCTCTGGCCGTGGCTCTGGCCTTGCTGCCTCCTGCCCCCACTGTAGCCTTGGCGTGGGGCTTCTGGGGCTCCCTGCAGGAAACAATGGGGCACGTATAGCCACACGTGACCTCAGGGTATGCTCAACCCCATGGGGATCCCCAGGCCAGCGCAAGGCAGCACGGGGGGTCCAGCCGAAGAGGGTTTGTGGGCCACACCCAAGTTTGTACAGTTCCAAGGCTGGGATGGGAGTCCGGAGGCTAAGGTCCCAGATGAACTCTACCATGTCCTGCTGTGTGACCTTGGGCATGTTGCTGGCCCTCTCTGACCCTCAGTTTCCAGAAGCTGGTCACTGACATTCTGTGATGTGTGAGTCTACACATGCCTGGTGAGGTTCGAAGGTTCAGGCCGGACCATTGCTCGGCAACGGTTCTCAGAAAGGGAGCTGGGCCACCAATGGGGGGTGAGCTCCCTGGCGGGACTCTGCCGATGTCATCCCTCACTAGCCGCAGCATCAGTGACTCTACCAGGGTGGAGGGTGGCTTGGTGAGACCTCACGTGCAGGAAGACACAGCAGGTGTCTATTTCTTGTCATAGCTCAGCAGAGTGGACAGTGTGCATCTCTTCCCACCTCTGCACTCAGCAATGTCACACTGGTAGCTTGAAACTGGTCACGGTGGGAATAGTCACACCACGGAAACAGGCAAACGCTACCAACAGAGGGGGTTTTGTGTGTGTGCATGTGTGTTTTATTGGTTTGGGAAGCCAATCGTAAAGCATTTACCAGCACACCACGGGTTGTATGGTTAAGTTATATTTTTCTAGAAATTTGTCCATTACATCTGAGTTTTCACACTTGTTGGGCATATATTTTTCGTTTCATTTAAATTTAATTTTAGTATCTAAAGAAAGATACATTGGGCTTCATCAAAATTTAAAAATTTGTGCTTCAAAGGACAATACCCAGAAAGTGAAAGACATTTGAGAGAACGGGGTCGGGGGAGGAATATTTGCAAGCTGCACTCTGACAAGGGTCTAATCTTCAGACTATATCAAGAATTCTTACAACTTAACAGCAAAAAGACAACCCGGTTACAAAATGGACAAAGGCTTTTGTTTGTTTGTTTGTATGTTTTTGAGAGAGAGAAAGAGTGTGTGGATGGGGCAGAGGGAGAGGGAGAGAGAGAATCTTAAGCAGCCTCCACACCCAGCACAAAGCCCCACTCAGGGCTCCATCTCATGACCTGCAATCGTGACCTGAGCCAAAATCAAAAGTTGGATGCTTAACCGACTACACTACCAGGTGCCCCTGGATTTAAATAGACATTTCTCCAAAGAAGACATCTAGGCAGCCAAAAGACACATGAAAAGATGCTCAGTATTGGGAGTCAGTAGGGAAATGCAAATCAAAACCATAATGAGAGACCACCTCACATCCACTAGGATGGCTACTATCAAAAAAACAGATAATGACAAGTGTTGGTGAACATGTGGAGAAACTGGAACGCTCATCCAGTTAGTGGGGATGGAGTAGTTGCTTTGGGAATCAGCGGGCAGCTGTATGGTAATCTGACAGTTTGCTAACATTCAAGGAAGGGGCTCCTGCCCTGGGGACTTCCATCAGACAGGAAGCAGGCTCCTGCATGTTTGCAAGTGGGACTGTAAAGCTCCCAGAGGGGCAAGATTGAGTCCTCCAAAAGACGGCAGGATGTGGGTGACCCCCGCCCCGTTCTAGCGGTCCTTCCAAGACCAGTAGATCTGAGGTGGTGCCTGTCCCCTCCAGGCACTGAGGTGGCTTCCTTGGGTCACTTACTCTACATCATCAGACTCTCCGGTGCCTCTTTCATTAAGTTCCTTTATTTATGCATTTATCTTTTTATCCCGGTGATTCTTGCCAAAAGTTTATCAATTTAGTTAATCTTTTCCAAGAACCAAATTTTTTTTTAATCCTAATTTTTTCACCAATTCTCACATTTCTACTCATCATTCCTTTCTTTGGGTTAATCTTGTTGTTTTCCTGACTTCTCAATTCGGGTGCCTAATTCATTAATTTTCTGCCTTTCTTATTTTCCGCCATAAACATTTCAGACTGCATATTGTTCTTTTTTTTTTTTTTTAAGATTTTATTTATTTATTTGACAAAGAGATAGAGAGAGCCAGAGAGGACGGGGACGGTGGCGGGAGGGGGGGGGTGGAAATGATAGAAGGAGAGGGAGAAGCAGGCTCCCTACTGAGCAGGGAACCCGATGCGGGGTTGATCCCAGGACCCTGGGATCATGATCTGAGCCAAAGGCAGACACTTAACCGACTGAGCCACCCAGGCGCCCCTCTGCATCTTGTTCTAAAAATCATTGTAGCTGAACCCACTGGTTTCCAAATGTTTTTTTCACTATTGTTCTATTCATAATTTCCATTTGACTAACAAGTTAGTTAAAAGGGCCATTTTTTTTTAAAGATTTTATTTATTTATTTGAGAGAGAGAATGAGAGAGAGAGAGCATGAGAGGGGGGAGGGTCAGAGGGAGAAGCAGACTCCCTGCCAAGCAGGGAGCCCGATGCGGGACTCGATCCCGGGACTCCAGGATCATGACCTGAGCTGAAGGCAGTCGCTTAACCAACTGAGCCACCCAGGCGCCCCTAAAAGGGCCATTTTAGTTAAAATTTCCAAACAAGGGGCACCTGGGTGGCTCAGTCAGTTAAGTGTCTGATTCTTGGCTTCAGCTCAGGTCATGATCTCATGGGTCATGGGATTGAGCCCCAAGTCGGGCTCAGCGCTCAGTGGGAGGTCTGCTTGAAGATTCTCTCCCTCTGTCCCTCCCCCTCCCCAACCCTAAAATAAATAAATAAATCTTTTTTTTTTTTTAATTTCCAAACAAACAGGTTTTTCTTACTATCCGTACTGAGTTCTAAGTTAATTACATGAGAGTCAGATGTGGTCTGAAGGATGCAATTTATTTCCATTTTGTTGAGACTTGCTTTCTGGACAGGATTCACATGGTCAGTTTTCACTTACGTTTCCCGTGCTCAAGAAGAATGTGTATCTGTCCGTGATCAATGCACAGGGCTACATGTCTGTTGAGTGGATGGCCTGCTATTTGTGCTTCTCAAACCTTCTATTAACTACTGATTTTCTTGTCTGCCTCATCAATTAGTGAGATGTGTCAAAATCCCCCCCATCCAGTGCTCAGAGTTCAATCCATTTTACCTTTGTATATTTTTGTGATTTTTTTTTGTATTTTTATATGTGTAATATTTTTATTGTTTTCCATTTTTATGTGTGATTCAGGCTTCATAAAATGAATCGAGAAATGACCACTCCTGTTTTCTGGAAGAGATTGTGCAGAATTGGTGTTAATTCTCTCAACACATGGTAGAATTCTCCAGCAAAAGCATCTGGACCAGATTTTTTATTTTAGGAGTTTTTATTTATGTATGTATTTTAAGTTTTACTTATTTAAGTAATCTGTACACCAATGTGGGGCTCAAACCCACGACCCTGAGATCAAGAGTTGCACGGTCTTGAGGAGTTTTTAAATTATGAATTCAATTCCTTTAATAGGTACAGGGCCAAATTACCTATTTCATACTGGCTGAATTTTGGTTGTTTGTGTTTTCTGAGAAAGTGGTCCATTTCAACTAAGTTGTCAAACTTACACGTGTAGAGTTGTCTGTAGTATTCCCTTCTTAATCTTTTGATATCCTCAGGGTCCGTATGGATATCCTTGGCTTCATTCCTGATATTGACAATCCGTGCCTTCTCTCTTTTTTCTTTGTCAGTCTCACTAGACACTTGTCAATTTTATGACCTTCTCAAAGAACCAGCTTTTTGTTTCATTGATTTTCTCTATTGTTCTTCTGTTTTTGACTGCATTGATTTTTGCTCTTAGCTTGATTATTTTCTTTCCTCTGCTTGCTTTGTGTCTCTCTCACTCTTGTAGCTTCTTATGGCAGGAGCTTGGAATATTGATTTGAGACTTCTACATTACCTTTCTATGTGAGCATTTAGTGTAGAGTTCTCTCTTGGCACAGCTTCCTCTGTGTCCCATACATTTTGATATGATGTATTCCGATTTTCATTCAGTTGGATGTATTTTTTTACTTTTCTTGGAGGCTTCCTCTTCGACCCATGGATCATTGACAAGTGTATTTTTTAGTTGTCAGGAGTTTGAAATTATTCATATTTATTTTAATTCCATTATGGCCAGAAAGCACCCTGTATATGATCTCAATTTTTTAAAATTTTGTTGGTGGGGTGATACTGGAGACAGTTCTTTCTGGGGTGTGTGGCTGGGGCAGAGCAGTTTATTGTCTAAGAGGGTCCTTTGTTGTTCAACTGCCTCTTTTCTCATTCTTTGGCTCGAGAAACCAGACTTTTGTGGGGCTTTTTTTTGGTCAGCTCTGCCTGTTGATGTTTCTGGGTTGCTACTTTCTCTGGTACCCAGTCCGGGATATACAAAAGAAAGGCAAAAAGAAAAGCCAGGAAACTAACTTTATATATTTTGAACTCATGTCATTAGATCATACAAGTTCAGAACTGTTCTGGCTTTCCAATGTACTGACCCTTTTAACATTATGTGGTGAACCCCTTAATTATAAATTTATTTATTTATAATTATTCTATGTTATTAGAAACAATAACATTATTGTTATTAAAAATTAAAAACATTAAAAATCATATAGCCATGATTTTTTTTCTTTTTTTTTTTAAGTAGGCTCCTTGCCCAGTGTGGAGCCCAGTGCAGGGCTTGAACTCACAACCCTGAGATCAAGACCTAAGCTGAGATCAAGAGTCAGGTGCGTAACCAAATGAGCCGCCTAGTCGCCCCTCTGATAATGTTTTACCCGTGATTATTAAAGCCATACCAGTTTCCTTTTGGTTGGAATTTCTTTTCCTCTATCTTTTTTCCATTCTACGCTTCAAACTTCCTGTGATTTAATATTTGGGGAGTTTCTTTAGTACGAAGTTGTACTTCTTCATCTACGCGGACTATCTTTGTCTTTAAAGTAGATAATATAGTCCATTTCCAATTATTGTCATTGCTGATTCATCGCTTTTGGACATTCGAATATTCAGGTCCCTACTCTGTGCCAGGCACTGTTCTCGAGGCTGAGATATGGCAGTGAACCAAAGAGTCAAAATCCAAGCCCTAGGAGTTAAGTCTGGTTGGGGGACACAGACAAGAAACACGTGACTCACACAGATACTGTCCATGGATGAGAATTCAAACAGCTTACGTAGCTACTCTCCCCTCAAGGAGGTGGAGCTTAATGATGGGCTGCACATGACTTTCTTCCAATGCACAGAGCGTGGAAAGGGGGAAGAAAGACCGACTTCACGGTGGTGTACATATTTGCAAGGGCTGCAGTAGCAAAGTACCACAAACTGAGTGGCTCAAATGACAGAAATCGACCGTCTTAAGTTCTGGAGACTGGAAGTCCAAGATGGACATATCCGCGGACATTTCCTGGCCACTTTCTTGGCCTGTAAATGGCCGCCTCCTCACTCACATGGTGTTCTCCCTGCGTGTCTGTCTCCAGATCGCCCCTTTTATTATGAGGACACCAGTCATATTGGGTTCGGGCCCACCTAACCACCTCATTTTTGAGTTGCTTCCTTCTGTAAAGACCCTATCTCCAGATAAGGTCGCATTCTGAGGTGCTGGGGATTAGGACTTCAGCATATGGATTTAGGGAATGGGCTGGTCTACAATCCAACCCATAACAAGTGGAGGAAACTGACCAACACACCCTCAGCCAGGTGATCAAGGTTCACGCCAACAGTGGTAAGACGAGGTGCTCAATGCCACAGAGCAGGGCAAGGTGGCTGGGTTTTTTTGTTTTTGTTTTTAGAGAGGGACAGAGAGGGGGAGGGGCAGAGGGAGAGAAAGAGAGAATCTTAAGCAGGCTCCACCCCCAGTGCAGAGCCCGATGGGGGACTCAATCTCACGACCCTGAGATCATGACCTGAGCTGAAATCAAGAGTCAAAAGCTTAACTGACTGAGCCACCCAGGCACCCCAAGGCCGCTGTTTTGTACAGGGGCCAGGAAGCCTCTCTGGCAGAGTGACACTTGAGTAGGGACCTGAGGAAGCAAGGGAACAAGCAGTGGGGATATGGGGGGGAGGGGATCTGAGTGCTGGGAAGGGGAACAAATGTACAAAGCCCTGAGACCCATCCAAGGAGGCCAGTGTGGCCAGGGGGTGGAGGGAAAGGAATAGGGTGCTAGGAGATGAGGTCAGAAAAGTGAAGGTGGATTCATGTTGACCTTGAAGACAGAAGGAAGGGTCTCACGCATCTGCATGAGGTGAGGAACCATGGGAAGGGTTTAAGCAGAAGAGACATGAACTTGACCCAGGTTCTAACAGAATCCCTTTGGCCACCTTGCTGACCGCAGCTCATAGGAGTCCAGGGTGAAGCAGAGAGACCCGAGACAGCGATAATAACCCCGACAAGAAACCAGCAGTGGAACAGGTAAACAGTCGTCAGATGTGGGGTGTGAGAGAAGAGGAGCCAAAGGTGATTCCACGGTTGGGCATGGGCCACCAGAAGCCTGGGGCTGCCACTGACTGAAATGGGGACCCTGGGCGAGGGGCAGACTCGTGGGGCTGGAAATAAGGAGGTTGGTTTTGCGGGTGTTGAGACTGAGGTGCCAGCTAGCCTTCCACGAGGTGAGGCGTTGGGGGGGCTCAGCCATAGGGAGGTTCTGGTCACCTGGACCAGAGCTGGGACAGGGGGCCACGGGGACAAGTGCCTCGCTGGGGAGTGTTGGGGAGAGAGGAGAGGCGAGAGGTGGACACGGTGCATACGGCCACCTCTGCAGGCGCCTCTCGTTGACATGGCAGCAGAGAATCAGGCAGGGGCTAGAAGGATCCGCACTTACTTCCACCATCCTGCTTTGTACTATCTATTACCTTGATTTTTTAAAATCTTTCTTTTTTCTTCTTTTTTTCTTTTGATTTGAATTTTCTCCTCATTCTATTTCCCCCCTCGGTTTAAATGCAGTAGCTACCCTGAAGTAGGCATCAGCAAACGTGTCCTACCAAGTGCCCAGTGGTAAATATTTTAGGTTTTGCGGACCATACTGTCTGGGTAGCAACCACTCAACTCTGCTGCGGTAGGCAGCATGAAAACAGCCATAAATGATACCTAAAGGAATGGGCATGGCTGTGTTCCAGTAAAGCTTTATGCATAAGAACAGGCACTGGGCCTAATTTGGCCCAAGGGCCATAGTCTGCCGACGTCTGTCCGAAAGCACTCGTCCATAAATCACTATAGGTACTTTCCTCCGAAACAGGACAGCAGCCTTAGAAAACTTCAAAGCCCATCACCCCCTCGTGACTTAACATGTTACTGTTGTCTGGTATTTTCACTCTATTTTTTTAAGCCCTCAAAAAAGACATTATTATGGCTAATTATAGATTTGGTGTTTAATTAGATTTAGCCACATGTCTGGCATGTTTATTACTCACAATTCCATCTGTGGCTCAGACTTCCTTCTGAGATCATGTTCCTTCTTTCTGAAGCACATCCTTGACGATCTCCTCTAAATGTGTCTCATCTGGAACTACACTCTCAGCTTTTCCGGATCTGAAACTGCCTTAAACTTCCTCTGACTCCACAAAGATAGCTTCGCGAAGCATCAGTTCTGGTTGAGGGCTGTTTTTCCCTCTGCGCTTTCCTCCTGGCGTGGCCTCTGGCTTCCGCTGCCTCTGACCAAAGGTCGCCTATCAGCCTTGTCGCTGTCCCTTTGCCGGCAATGTGACTGCCCATACTGCTCTTAGGGTCTTCCCTTTATCCTTGGTATTCCGAAATTTCAATCTAATTGTCAAATTGTGTATTTCTTTTTATTTTTCCTGCTGGGGTTTCTGAATTTGAGGATTCATCTGTCCTTAGTTCTAGAATATTATCAGCCTTTATCCCTTTGAAAAACGTTGCCCCATTATTGCCCCAATGTCCCCTTCTAGAAAGCTGAGTCCATTTGTTTCAGAGGCTTTCAGGCCATCCTTCACATCTCTTCACCATTTCCACCTCATTGTCCTTCTGCGCTGGGATCTGGGTGTTTATTTACCAACCTCCTGGTTCATCGATTCTCTTCTCAGCTTTTTTTCAGTCTTTAATCTACTACTCAACCTATCTGTCATATTTTCTATTTCAATTTTATATATCTCATTTCTAGAAGCTCAGATTAAGTCTTTTTCAAACGGCTTATTCCTTTTTTTTTTTTTTTTTGAGAGAGTGTGTGCATGTGAGCAGTGGGGGAGGAGCGGAGGGAGAGGGAGAGAGAGAATCTCAAGCAGGTTCCACACCCAGCGCAGAGCCCAACTCAGGGCTCAATCTCACGACCCTGAGATCATGACCTGAGCGGAAATCAAGAGTCGGATGCTTCCCCGACTAAGCCACCCACGCGCCCCAATTTATTGCTTTTTTTAAATTAACTTTACTGAAGTATAATTTCCCCAGGTGTAGTTATGTTGTATAATTTGCACCCAGTAAAAGCATCTATTTGAAGTGTACAGTTTGATGAGTTTTGACACTCACGGAACCACCTCCACAATCAGGATGTAGAATATTTCCATTATCCAAAGAAAGGTGCCTCGTGTCCTTTTGCCCCTTTACTCTCTGCACCAAGCAACCGCTAATCTGCATTCTGTCACTAGAGATTAGCTTTTGCCTCTGAAAAGTTCATAAAAATGAAATCATACCATGTGTCGTATCTAGCTTCTCTCTCTCTCCACATGGTGTTTTTTTTTTTTTTTTTTTTTTTTTTTTTAAAGATTTTATTTATTTATTTGACAGAGAGAGAGATGGCGAGAGCAGGATCACAAGCAGGGGGAGTGGGAGAGGGAGAAGCAGGCTTCCCGCTGAGCAGGGAGCCCGATGTGGGACTCGATCCCAGGACCCTGGGATCATGACCTGAGCCGAAGGCAGACGCTTAACGACTGAGCCACCCAGGCGCCCCACCACATGGTGTTTTTGAGATGAATTTAGGGAATCAAAATTATCTGTAGTTTATTCCCTTTTATTGCTAGGTAACATTCCACTATATACTGCCATTTGTTTCTCCATCCGCCTGTTGATGGACATTTGTGTTGTTCAGTTTGGGGCTATCAGAAAGTGTTATGAGCATTCACGCAAACATCTTTTCCAGGACATATATGTTTTCATTTCTCTTTGGCAAATACCTAGGTGTGGAATTGCTGGCTTATACAGTAAGTATATGTTTAATTTTATAAGAAACCTTGCCTGGTCATTCTTGATAGTCTCTTGTTCCTTGTTCATACTTTCAATACTTTCTTTTATTTGTTTAAATGATCGAGCACCTTTATTTCCTAAGATGAATGCTCTAATTACCATACCTGAGGTGTTTGCAGATCTGATTCTGCTGCTTCTTGTTTCTATTAAAACTTGTTCATGGAATCTTGGTTTTTGTCTGTTTTTAAAATTTTTCATTGTGGGCTCATGATCATTAGGACTCTATCTGTGGGAATTTTATAAGGCTTTGATTGATATGTTTTCCTCCAGAAAGGATTTTAGTTTGTGGGGGAGAGTTGTTTTTGTTTTTGTTTTTTGCTGGAGACCTGGGAGTATTATTCACCAGGAACAACTTGAAATTCTCAGCTGGAGTTTTCTGGACCAAGCGAGAAGTAGGAATTTGGACTCTGGTCTCACCTGATGGCTGGCTCAGGGAAGAGTTTATTTCTCCCTCCATCCTGAGTCAAAGCCAGGACCAACATTTTTCTTACATGTCCTTTTGGAAGACAAATACTTTTCAAGTTTACTCTTTCACTGAAGATGTTGTCTGCAGAGGTTCTGACCATACGGGGAATCTCAGATCCCCCTTTCTACCTGGTCAGGTCTTAGGCTATGTGTCCTGTCTCATGTGCATCTATTAAAAGCAAAACTCCAGGGGCACCTGGGTGGCTCAGTTGGTTAAGCATCCAACTTTTGATTTCAGCTCAGGTCATGATCTCGGGGTCGTGGGATCAAGCCCCGCATCGTGCTCCGTGCTCAGTTCAGAGTCTGCTTGTCCCTCTCCCTCTGCTCCTCCCCCGACTCACGCATGCTCGCTCTCTTGCTCTCTGTCTCTCAAATAAATAAATAAAACCTTAAAATATAAATAAATAAATAAAAGCAAAGCTGCACATTGTTGGTCACGGAGGGGGAACAAAGTAGCACAGCCACTTTGGAAAACAGTTAGGGCAGTCCCTTATAAAGTCTAGCCTGTACATGCCATCCAACCCCGTGATCTCACTCCTAGCTATTTACCCGAATGAAATGAAAACCTACATTCACACCGTACCCTGTACATGAAGGTATATAATAGCTTTATTCGTAATCACTAAAAACTGCAAACATCCCAGATGTCCCTCAACAAGCAAATGGATAAGCAAAATGTGGTACGTCCATACAATGACATAAACTACCGGGCACCCAACTACATGATCAATCTCGAATGCTTTATGCTAAAAAGGAGCCAGCCACAAAAGGTGGCATACTAGAGGATTCCATTTCTATGACATCCCTCAAAAGGCAAAACATAGGGACAGAATCAGATCAGTGTTTGCCAAGGGCCAGAGATGAGAAAATAGGTTGACTACGGAGGGACACAGGGAGATTTGAGAGGAGAGGAAATGTGTGGATCTTGACCCTGGTGATGGGGTCGCAACTACAGCTGACCCTTGAAGGACACGGTTTGAACTGCGTGGGTACACTTATACTTGGATTTCTTTTTGATGAATACAGAACAGTACTGCAAATGTATTTTCTCTTCCATACACTTTTCATAGCATTTTCGTTTCTCTAGCTTACTTTACTGTAGGAATGCAGTATTCAGGACATAGAACATACAAGATGCGTGTTAATTGACTGTTATGTTACCAATAAGGCTTTTGGTCAACAGTAGGCCGTTAGTAGTTAAGTTTGGGGGGTCAAAAGTTATATGGGGATTTTCGACTGCACGATGGGGTGACACCCAAGGGTCAACTGTCTTTGCATTTGTCAAAATTCAAAAACCTTTACACTAAAGGGGGCGAATTGTACTCTGTAAATTTGGCTTCCATTGAAAAACTAGCAAAGTTCTAGTTTACAGGCATCTCTTAGGGGAGGCCGCCAGTGGGGGGCTCACTTTCCGCTCTTGATTTGTGTACACATCCTTTCTTTCTTCATCTTTAATTTTTTTAAACTTATTTTTGGCTCTTGAATAGCTTCTTTTACTTTCTTGCCAGCTCAGTCGTGCATTTTAAAACATTCTATCACATCTTTTGTCCGGAGCTCCAGCCTCATGAGGGAGATACTCTCTTCATCCTCAAAGGGCTCCTTGTCCGATGGAGGAAGACAGAACTGGCTGGAAGGAGGAGCCTCCTCCTGAGCAGCCCCGGAGAGGAGCTCCCCCGGGGGGCATTTTGGGGCTTCCTGGATCAGCACCATCACGTAACTTTTTCATAATGGTAGTAATGGCTGTAATTAACTGACATCAAAACGTGATACACAGTAGGTAGCTGGCCAGGCTCACAGCCAGGGAGGCGGCACTGCGTGACTCATGCCGCTGCCGGGGGGACAGCAAGGCAGACCAGAGAGGCCGGTGGCCCGACCAGGCTCCAGAGACAGATTTGGCATGCGCCGACGTCCCCTCGTGCCGGCGGGTGGCAAGGTCCAGAACTCGGAGGATGGGCCTGACTCAGTCCTAGTCAGCATCCGGAGGGTCCTAGGGCCTGTGCTCTCTCTGCAAGGGAAATAAATTTCCTTCGATGTCACCAGCAACTCTTCATTCTTTTTTATGCAGATTTAACCTTTTTTTTTTTTTAAGTAAGCTCTAGGCCCAACGTGGGGTTTGAAGTTACCACCCTGAGATCAAGAGTTGCACGCTCTACCAACTGAGCCAGCCAGGCGCCCCTCAGTGGCAGCTCTTAGAGCAGAGTGCTCCCCAGGGCCAGATGTGGAGCCAAACCCTTCACCAGTGTTACTACGCGGACTCCTTCTGTGTCTCCGTTTCAATGGCACCTGTCCCGCGGGGTGGCTCTGAGGATTCAATTAGCCACCATATGTAAAGCGTTTATGACGGGGGCTGCCACTCACTGAATGCTGGTCATAACCATGACCACCCCCCCCCATTAAACAGAGCAGGCAACTGAGGCCCCACGCTGGTAAGGGACTTGCCCAAGGCCACACAGCTACTAGTTTGCAGAGCTGGTTATGCCTGGGTCTAAAGCCTCACAGGACAGGCCTCCTGGAGCAAGGTGACAGCTTAGACAGAAGTTTCCAAGCCTCGAGGGGGGCTATCTTTAAAATATTCCAAGGAGGGGGTGCCTGGGTGGCACAGTCTGACTCTTGGTTTCAGCTCAGGTCGTGGGATCGAGCCCCACGTCGGACTCTGTACTCCGCGTGGAGTCCGCTTGTCCCTCTCCCTCTGCCTCTCCTGCTCGCGCTCGCTCTCTCTCTCAATCTAAAATAATTAGATAAATCTTAAAAATATATATATTCCAAGGAGGGCAGAATGGCTCCCCTGAGCCCTCTCCACCCAGCTCTGAGTGTCTCCTACCCTGTCCTCGCTGCCACTTAACACACTTCCTGAGCACCTACTATGTGACAGGTTCAGAACTGGCCACTGGGATCAAAGACGGCCAGGTCCTCGCAGTGCCTCGGGGGCTCTGTGTGGGGGAGGCAGATGCCGAATGATGACGGCGATGGTGGGGATGGCAGTAACAATGGGGAGGACAGGTCCAATCTGTTAAGGGCTCTCTAGGTGCCCAGGACCGTGCTGAGCACTTGACATGCATTAACTCACTAATCCTTGTAACAGCCCTATGAGGCAACAGTAATTATTTTAATCATGGGTAACATTTACTACTTACTAGATGCCAGGCACTGTTCTACATGCTTTACAAGTGTTAACCCATTCGAGGCGGGTATTATTATTATTTCACTGGGGAGGACACTGAGGCACTGAGACATTGAATGACTTGCCCAGGGTCACGCGGCCACTAATTGGCAGAGGGCCACTAATTGGCAAAATGCATTTGCTATGGTGAATGAAGGCAGGGGGTGCTGTGGGGCACAGAGGAGAAAGGAGTCCCTTCCTCCTGGGCAAATCCAGGAAGACTTCACAGAGGAGGTGACTTTGAAGCCAGGTCTTAAAGGCATTAGCAGGGGTTTGCCAGGTGGGCATGGGGGAAAGGGAATTCCGGGCCAAGGACAGTAGAGCAAAGGCCTCGAAAGCAGGGCGTGGTTTAGGGATGGGCATGGTTCTGAAGGGCCAGAGGGTTGGGTGGGGCTGCTCAGGTGGGAGAGATGGGGAGAGGCCAGGTCACCGAGGAACCCAGTTGGGCAGCCAGGCTGAGGGGCTTGGACTGATCGTGAAGATGTCGGAGGCTGCGGCCCCCATGTCTCTCCCCCGAACTGCTAAAACTAACTCTTAACCCTGTGAGGTGTGAAAGAGAAAAACTTTCTTCAAAGAGGCACACTCAGCAACCTCCTCCTGCTCTCAGGAGACTGTGGGCCCTGCCTCCCACCTCATTCCTGTTACACCCTACAAGTGTCCTTGGCAGCCCTCAGGCCACACCCCTGCCACCCCACCAGCATGACCCCTACACCTTGTTCCCCTGCCCAAATGCCCTCGATTCTCCCAGCCACCTGCCCACAGCCTGTTTCTTCTCCCTGGGGCTTTGCTCAGGGACCCCTTCTCCAAAAAGCCCTCCCGGATCACTCTAACCCAGGTGAGTCTCCACCTTTGAGGCCAAGATGCTTATCCCTTGGGACCCACATCATAGGTGAAATTATGGACTCCCAGCTTGCTTCTTACCCGTCCTGTCTCCTCAGCTGGAATACAAGATCCTTGAGAGCCAAGACCATAAGCTATAATTAAACGTACAAGGTAGGTGCTGTTTTTGGAATGCTCCGTGCTGCACCTGGCAGCGTGACATCTGAGTCTGTGCTCTGTGCCCACTCCGTCCTCAGTGCGAGCTTGCAGCTTGAGGATGGAGGCTCAGACAGGTGATCGTGGGGCTCGATCCCATCTCAGACATGGGATTTCTCCATGGCCGCTCCATTCTGATTTGACCCCAAGTATACCTGACTCCAAGCTCCCTCTTAGCAGTGGCCTCCCACATCTCACCCAGATCACACCTCCCCAGGTGGAGGCACACGGCAGGTGCACAGTAGAGAGAGACTGATCTAAAGGCTGGTCCAACCTCAAGAGTCACCCTCTGTGCGGGGTCCTGCCTCACCTCTGTTCTCTCAGATGGGGTCCTCCTAAAGGGTCTCTGGCTGCCCTCCCAGTCACTGCTATGGGCACTGGCCCATAATGACACTGAGGTCTGAGTGGCCCACAAGTCCCCAGGAGTTGGAGGCTGAGACTCAGCACTTCTGAGCTCCTCTATCAGATATTGGCCTAGACTCGCTCTAAAGAACCATGGGCAGGAATCTAAATTGAGGCCTAAAAGAAACTCACAGAGTGGCAAGTGCAAGTTCCTATCACTTCGTCCTGCCAAATTACAGCAAGATAATAATTGTCACAGTCAACATGCACTGGGCACTTCCTATGAGCCAGGTGCTTGGCGGAGCCCCCCACAGCGTTTCTCATTTCTCCTCCCAGATACCTAAAGAAGCCAGTCCTGTAACCATTCCCACCATACAGATGACGAAACCTTCATGCATTTACTCCACCATCCAGTCACTACATTTATTTGAAAAAAAAAAAACAACAACAACAACCATTTATTGAACACCTACTACATGCCAGGGCTCGAGTCCAGAACCAGGGTAGGAAAACACGCAGCATATACACAATCCCAGCTCTATAACGCACACCGTCTGAGGGGTACCCGGCTTTGGGTACCGGGCACAAACCCTCTTGGGGGGGTGGGGTGTGAAGGCCTCACTGACTGTGAGTGTGGGGAAGGGAAAGAGAGCAGCCCATCGAGAACAGAGCCTGGGGAATGGCTGTGAGCCTCGCGATCATTTCTCCTGTCAGGTGGCACTGGGGACACCCCCCCGGGAGCCCCTGGGGCAGCTGGACACGCACCCCGGGAGTCGCTCCCACAGAGAGAGCGCTGAGCGTTGCTGAGTGTCCTCCATCCCCTGCACCCTGCCAAGGGCGGGGGGGGGGGGGGGGGGGGGGGGGGCGGTGGGGAAAGGAGGTGACAGAGCTGCAGGAGAGGAATATGGGGAACCTGCCCCATCACCCAACCAGGGGAGGGAGCAGGTTATATGCAGCTAAGGGCTCCCTCAGAAGGGGCTCTGTGGAGGGCTTCGAGAGCTGTGGAGGTGTGCGAAATGGAGCTGGCCGGGAGGGGAACCCAGCGGTGGAGGCGTCTTCAGCACCACGGTCCCCAGACAGAGGTGGCTGAGAATTGAAGGCCTCCCCCCACCCCTGGCAGATAGGGAAACTGAGGCCCCAAGAGGAGAGAAGTGGCCCAGGGCCCCTGAGCCTGTGGGGGCAGGGAGCAGCCCAGGGAGATAGTGGAGCCGGCCTGAGCACAACCCAACACAGGGCAGCTCCGAGTCAGCAGATTCCACCCCAGGTCATGTGGCTTCTTCCTGAGGCCCCATCATGCCCTCATGACTGGTGCCCAGGTGCTGGGCAGTTACTCACGGGCTTGCTACTGAGGCCCGAGCAGACGGGGGATGGGCAAGACAGGAGAAACTGGCCTGGGCCTTGGCCTCGAGCCAGCTTCCTGCTTCAGCTTCTCCTCTTCCTTGGCCCCTTTCCACCACTGCTCTCCTTCCCCGTGGAGAGCAAGGGCTGGGCCTGAGCCTCCCTCGCTAGACTGGGGTCTCCTCTAAGGCAGGGCCTGTGTCTCCTCTGCCTCACCAGCAGCTCCCCCAGGACCTCCCCTCTCAGACTAGCGGTTCTGCCCAGAGAGAAGCCGAGCCTGCCCATCTAACTAGGGGCTTCTCGGGGGTGGCCCTGGGAACTCCTTGGACCTCCTGCTCTGGGACACTGGCCAGCCCTGGTAGACTTATCCTCTCTGTTTGGGGTCTGTTTGAGGGCAGTCACTTCAGAGCTTCATCCTGACGAAGGTCTCATGGTGAGGGACAACCTTCCAGACTCACACTGACCCAGGTTGGTGACCCACGTTGCCACCTCCCAGCCCTGGGACCGAGGCAATTTACTTAACCTCTCCGAACCTCTGTTGTCTCATTTAGAAAACAGACAGGAACAGCCGCCTGCCTTGTGGGGTGGGTGAGAAGTACATGACATAATGCTTGTCAAGTGCTTAACGCGGGCCGGGCACATGGTGAGTGCTGCACAAATGGGCGCCGTCATCATCGTAATAAGAATCACGGGAGATGAGCACAGCTCCACAGTGCCCGGCGCACTCCCGTTCACAAAGCACCTCCGTCCTTGGTGGCATGGGAGGGAGCCTTGAAGGAACCCCTGAGGTGACACGCAGAGGCTCCTTGTGTGGAGTCACTGAGGCTGTCCTCCTGGCTCTGGCTTTGTAATCCTGACCCATCAGTTAACAGGTGTCAGCGCCGTGTCTGAGTATTCACAAGCTGGGTGCCTGGAGCAGGTTACTTGACCTCTCTGAGCCTGTTTGCTCATCTGTAAAATGGGAAACATCATGGTACCTCTCTCACAGGCTCATCGTGAAGAATAAATGATATCACATGTGCATAGGATAGAAAGCACGGTCTGGCAGAGTCAGTCCTATCCATTTAGGTGTTCGCTAAGGTTATCATTTACTGAGCAACTACTATGTGCTGGGCGGTTTCACTTAAAACATCATAGCAATATTGTTTCAAGTTTACAGATCCAGGGAACTGACTTAGAGTCACTCCCGGGGAAGCAGACTCTGGGATGGGGATTTGCACACAGGGAGTTAACTGAGGGGTGCTCTCAGGATCGATTCCTGTGGGGTGGTAGTGGGGGGAAGAGAGCCAGATTGGGTGGAGGAAGAAGCCGGGCTGGAGTGCATCCCCAAGAGACCTCAGCTAACCCCACCAGAGGCTCTGCAGCTGGAATGTCCTTCAGAAATGTCCTCCACTGAGGCGAGGGGTGGGCTCTGTACCCCCACACTGGCGAGTCGCTGTATGTGGGCTGCCCCAGGAAAGGGGCATGGCCTTGGGCAAGGTAGCTCCCTCTGGCTAAGGGCAATTCCTGGAGAGGGACTCACCGGAGAGCTCTGGGCCGCCCAATAGTCCTCACAGCTGGGGCACGTGTGTTTCAGGATTTTGTTTTGTTTTGCGGGGAGGGGGAGCATCTGGGCAACACACAACAGCATCCCCCACAGGGAGTTTAAATGACTTGTCCTAAGTTTCCCAGCCAGAAAGTGGCAAAGTTAAACCCAGGATTTAAACCCTCATTCCTCCTTCTACATCACACTGCCTCCCATCAGACAGGGAAGGAAGAAACAGGTAAAAATGGAATCAGAAGTATGGGGCAGGATGATTTCACTAACTGTGGAAGATAAAAAGGAACACGGAAAGCCATGCATGTGACAGACTGCTAGACGTCCCTCTCCCAGATCCACTCTCTCTTTTGAAAAGTAGACACCAGGCTGGAGAGGGAAGACTCCATTTCCCAGCATCCCCTGCAGCTGCCATGACCATGTGACCAGGGTATGTCCAAGTCATGTGACAGGAAGCGATGAGTGCAACTTTTGGATGGTGCCCTTAAAAAAAGAAGAAAGAAATCTGTCCTCCCTTTCCTGTTCTTCTTCCCCACCAGATAGAATGCAGATGTGAGGGAAGGATCTGGGCAGCCAGATCAGATCATAAGGTGGAAGCCAAATATTGAGGAGGGCGGAGCAACAAGTCAGAAGGAGCCTGGGACCTAAAATATCAGTCAGCCCCCACATCAGTCCTAGACTGTGCATGTCCTGCCCCATTGAAGAAACCTGTATCAACCTTGGATGTCTCTCCTTTGAATCTTTTTCCTGCCTATATCAATATAGTCATGAACACTCATCTGCATATGTAGGCATGTGGGTTTGAATATGCAATGAGTGTGGATTTCCCAGGACACAAACTCACATACGCAAAAAAACATTTTGTTTTTCTGCAACTGAATGTAGTTTATGTCTCAAGCTCCTTGTTCCCTGCTGGTGGAAGCCTAAACCAGCCAGTGGGTAACCTTGGTCATTTCAGATCAATTTCAGCCAATTAGGATTTATCTGCTTTGACCAAATCAGGGTGAGTTCCATCAATTTGGGGTTCTTCCTCCCCATTCCTCACCCCTTCCTCTTTTTTCAGTAGCATTTAAATTCCAGTTAATAACTTAAATATAGCATTATAGGGGCGCCGGGGTGGCTCAGTCGGTTGAGTGTCTGCCTTCAGCTCAGGTCATGATCCCGGGGTTCTGGATCAAGCCCCATGTCAGGCTCCCTGCTCAGCGGGGAGTCTGCCTCTCCCAGTCCCTTTGCCCCACCCCCACTCGTGCTCTCTCTTATGCTCTCTCTTGCTTTCACGGTCTCTCTCAAATGAATAAATTAAAAAAAAATAATAACTTAAATAGGGGCGCCTGGGTGGCTCAGTTGTTAAGCGTCTGCCTTCGGCTCAGGTCATGATCCCAGGGTCCTGGGATCGAGCCCCGCATCGGGCTCCCTGCTCAGCAGGAAGCCCGCTTCTCCCTCTCCCACTCCCCCTGCTTGTGTTCCCTCTCTCGCTGTGTCTCTCTCTGTCAAATAAATAAATAAAATCTTTGAAATTAAAAAAATAAAAAATAACTTAAATATAGCATTATAATATTGCTGACCAGAGCTGGAGCCATCCAGCACTTGGGTAGAATCAGAGGTGGACGTCATGCCATGTGGCTCCTGACCATCCTGACGAGTCTGCATCCCTGCCTGGTCTCCAGCTGTGAGGTCTCGGTTGCCCTGGGCCAGGGTCACCTTGTCATGACCCCACAGTGTTACTGCACACCTTCCTTAGAAGTGACAACTGCTCTGCAACCCGTCTGACATCAGAGAACTCGGGGTGCTGCCTGGAAGCCCTCCCCTGATCACTGTTTCCCAACTCATGTCCTGCCTGTTCTCGGGTGCCCAAACTTCTGTAGTCTGCCTGCCCTCCGAACCCCTGTCAGTCAGGGTGGCGGAGGGGCTGCAACCTGTCACCTTTCCTCTGAATCTCTCTGCCTCTTACAGCGGCACAGTTTGAGGGCAAAGGGCTCCCCGGAATGCAGGAAGGTCAAGGGGTTGAAAGGAAGTACACTGCAGGACAAGCTCTCTCTTAAAGAGGCTGCCAGACCCTCGTGCACACTTCTGCTGACACGGAGGACAAAATCTTGGGAAAACCGTTCCCTGGCAAGTCTGAGTTGAAAAGTGATTCTGAAAAGTTGGACTCTGAATATGAAGATGCTTGAGGAAAATCTTAACCAATGTACTTATATTTCATTTATATTTTCCTTGCAATGTATCCACAAGACCGACTTATGATAAAAAGTGTTGGCGAAAAGCTCTTCCAGTAAGAATAAACTATAACCTCGTGTAAGGAAGCACTGTGTCCTGGCTGGTCACCTTCTTTCTTTACTTAGGGGACATAAAATACTGGTGTTGGGCAATTGATGGAAGTTTTACACGTGATGAACTTTGGTCGCTCCCAATATTGTCCCCATTTTGCAGATGAGGAAGCGGGCCAACAGAGGTGAAGTCAAGGGTATGCAGCTAATAAAGAGGGGAGCTGGGACTTGAACAGAAGCAGTCTGCATCATTATGGGGAGTCCTTCCCTTTCCCCCAGCCGGTTTTGGCCTCATGGTCTTATGTGTTTTCACGAAGATCTCCTAAGGAAGACAAGGACCACGGCGAAGATCACTCCCATTTTACAGTTAAGGAGACTGAGGCCAGCTGGGGAAAAGTAACTTGGCCCCGGTGACCCAACTAGGGACGAGTGGAACAAGGTCTCCTGTGGGGAGGCCCCAACCCTGCCCAGTGATACTTCTGACACTCACAGACCCCCTGGCATGCACACACACACACACACACACACACAATGCATACCCGAATGTGCCCGCACACATATGTACCCACTGAGCAGAGCTGGCCTGACCTCCTCCCAGTGGTTTCATCCCAGAACACAAAAATCATTACCCGATGCTGGCACTCCGCCTCCCTCTCTGGGCAGAAGTGCAGGGCTGCCGGAGGGGAAAGTGGAACCTCAAAGCTGTGATTAATTCTCCACCCCAATTACCAGCGGTAATTTGAGGAGGGCCTGTAAGCTCCTGGAGCCAGGCTGAGCAACATCAAACGTGGCTCTGAAATGCACCAGAAGGAAGTCTGGCCCATTAACCAGAAGGTAGCTACTGTGGGGAGGGAGAGACCCGGGGTCATATTGGAGAAGGCTGGAGGCTCCACGTTCAATTCCCAGCTCCACCATGTGTGGCCTTGGGAAAGTCCCTACCCACCCGTGGCTCTTTGGGGAGGCCCCTCTGACATTAGCATCTTTAAATAATGGTAACAACAACTTCTTACACTTGGAAAACTCTGGGCCCTTTGGGTTAGGGACCACATCTGGCTTCCCCATCATTAGATCCCCAGCAAGGTACCTGGCACATACAGGTGCTTAATAAATGATTGCTGAATGACTGGATGGCCACCCCTTTCTAGTTACATGCTTTTACAAACCGCCTCTCACTTAATTTCATGATGCTGGGATTAATATCCCCATTTTATAGATGAGGAAACTGAGGCCCACAGAGGCTGGGACAAAGTACGAGCTTGTGACATTAATTTCCATGTGCTAATTCTCCCTGGCTCTATCCTATTTGACCATCATTTTCTCTTCTCAATTTCTTTCTGATTTGAACCCCACCCTCCCAACCCACACACATAGAAGAGTCATTGTATCCAGGGGCACCTGGGTGGCTCAGTCAATTAAGCATCTGACACCTGATTTCGGCTCAGGTCGTGATCTCAGGGTTGTGAGATTGAGCCTCATGTTGGGCTCCATGCTGGGCGTGGAGCCTGCTTAAGATTCTCTCTCTTCCTCTCCTTCTGCATCTCTCTCCTTCTCTCTCTCTCTCAAAAAAAAGAGTCATGGCATCCATAGGTACAATGTGCCCATTACTGTGAAAGAGCAAAGGGATGTGTCCTCACAAAGAGGACATAATAATGATCGGAAGGGCCATACCATAGATTCCCCAATATCCATTTTCCCTTCCTATTGGAACCCCAAATTTGCCAATCTGGTGCTTTAAGAGAAACTCGCCTCCAGCTTCAGAGGCAGGTGTCCAAGTCAATCAACATGTCCTATCTTTCTGACCATAGTTATTGACTGGGAGATGGACAGATGACCCAAGACAGGTCAACTGGGGCCAACAAACCCATTCCAGAACTTTTTTCTACTACTGAATTTAAATCTAGAGACACAGAGTCCCAGAAACTTCTTGAGCCATCTTAGGAACACAAGGGGAGAATCCGACTGAGAACAGAGCTACAGAACTGAGCATGTATGAGCTGCTGGATCAAGCTCTACTTGAAGGTTAATCTACTTCTGGTTTTTTAGTATCATGAGCCAATAAATTCCCTTTATTAATTGAGTTTTCTACAAACCCAACTGTAGCTGCTGAAAAATATCCTAACAAATATAAACAGTTTTAGGAATATCCCCACAATAAATACATTGTTTTCATAGGGCTCTTATGACCCCGCTTGTTATTAACGTAGATGGTAGGAGAGTGGGAAAGGGGACATGGCCACTCATCTTCCAGCTCCATTTGTATTGCCACTTCTCTCCACAGTTTTTGCTCAATGAAACCTCATGGTTATACTCCAAGATGCAAATCTAGGGTGAAGTCCTAGAGGCAGCTGGATAAGCACGGAGGCAGAGCTAAAGCACCACAGCAGAGTCTGACTCTTCGAGGGCAGCAGTGACACTGGGGGCGGAGGGGGTCCAATTCCTCCATCCTACCTTTGGCATTTCTGTCCTCCAACTAATGGTATCTACTGAGCACCAGTCTACTGAGACAGCTTCGTTTATAAAGTGATTTATTAATTTAGAAGTCTCCTGAAACCTTTGAGTAAACCTTCACCCAGTCAACAGAAGTTAGAACCAGAGCAGCAGAAGAGCATGGTAGGAGAGGTCGCCAGGATTTGGGGCTTGGGGTTTTGGGGCTCAAGTCCTAGCTCTGCCACTCCTGGGCTGTGTGGCTTTGGACAGATCACTTAACCCCTCTGTTCTAGGCAAAATAATGCTCCCCACCCCAAACAGGTCCACATCCTAATCCCTGGAACTCAGGAATATGGCAGAAGGGACTTTGCAGATATGATCCAAATTAAGGATTTTTTTTAAAGATTTTATTTATTTATTTATTTGAGAGAGAGAAAGAGAGAGGGTGAGAAACAGCATGAGAGGTGAGAGGGTCAGAGGGAGAAGCAGGCTCCCCGCTGAGCAGGGAGCCCGATGCGGGGCCCGATCCCAGGACCCTGTGATCATGACTTAAGCCGAAGGCAGTCGCTTAACCAATTGAGCCACCCAGGTGCCCTTAAATTAAGGATTTTGAGATAAGGAGATAACCCTGGATTATCCAGGTGGGCCAATCTAATCATAAGAATCCTTAGGAGAGGAGAACCTTTCCTAGCTGTGGCTGGGAGGCGTAGTGAGATGCAACCCTGCTGACTTTGGAGCTGGAGGAAGGGGGCTATGCACCAAGGAATGGAAACTAGAAAAAGCAGGGAAATGATTCTTTTTTAGAGCTTCAGGAATGCAGCCCTGTTGACACTGATTTTAGCCCAGTGAGACTCACGTCGGAATTCTGACCTCCAGAACTATAAAATAATAAATGTGTATGGCTCGGTCACCAACTTTGTGGCAGTTTGTTACAGTAGCCATAGAAAACAAATACAGACGCTCAGCCTCAATTTCCCCATTTGGGAAATACGTGACAGCAACAACCTCCCTGGAATCCTGGGAGGACTCGAGTTTGAGAGCCCAGCCCTAAAATCACAAAGTCCAGGGTTCGAAGCCAGACTTACATGGGGTCTCCTTCCTCTCTAGCGGGCAGGGCAAGGGGCTCACCCTCTGCTGGGAAGCTTGTCTCCCCACCTGAGTGAGGCATGTTGGCCGAACACCACCCCCACGCTCTCCTCTGGGCCTTTGATCTTGAGCCACCTCACCTGGTCAGGCCAAAGCAGAAAGGATTAAGGGAGAGTCTTGGGAGGGGCCGGAAGAAACAGGGGCAGGGCCTACATTCTGGCCCAGATGCTGGGTGCAGCCAGAGTGTTGGGGGAGGGAAACAGGCACTTGGAGGCTCAGCTTCCGACCGTGGGACTCCCAGAAAGGCAGTTAGCCTCACTCGCCCCATCTGGAAAATGGGGAAGAAGAGTTCTAGAAAGAGCTAGCTCCCATTCATAGGCATCCTCTTTTTTCTCTCCCCCTCCCCTCCCTCTCCTTTGTTCCCTCCCTCCCCTTTGTTCCCTCCCTCCTTCCACTCCACACCATGGCTAATACTCTCTCCAGGGAGCAGGCAAAGGAGAACCTCTGACCCCGCTTCAATCCAGACCCAGGTTAGACTCCCCTTCTCCCAGTTCTTTCACTGCTCTTTGTCCCCAGAGACTTAATAAAGAGGACAGCGTCACACAGCAGGGCAGAAAGATAAAGCCAAATCCCAGGACAGCCACCTGCCGGCGATGGGAACTTGAACCAATGAGTTCATTTCCCTGAGCCTTCACTTCCTCATCAGAAAAATGGGCATAATAAGAGCGCCAACCTCACTCAGAGCTGTTTATTGAGCACTAAATGAATAACCACGGAAATTATGTAGCAAGGATTAGAAACCTAGCAAGTACTTAATAAAGGCTATCATTAAATTCCCTTTAAGCCCCCTTCCGTTCCCCCCCCCCCACACACACACACACGCACACAGAGCAACAAGGGCGGGTCAGCGTATTAATGACCTCCTGTGTGTAAAGCCCTAAGAGTAGTGGAAATCGGAGGGCACATGTCCTTTCCCTGCTGGGGGACATGGAGAGAGGGAAACAGGGGTCTCTGGAAGGAGGGAGGAGGGCAGACACTAGGGCTGGGGGCTGCTTTCTGGGAAAGAGGAGAAGTAAAGGCCAGATGTGAGAGCCCCTTATGTTGGACTGTCCTTGATGGAGTCTTTCTCTGTACCAGGCACTGTTCTCCTGTGGGGTGGTTTTTTGGGGGAGGGGGAGGGTTCATTTTTCAGTTGTTTAATCCTCAGGACCACTCTCTAAACGCACACTCTTACACACTATTATTCTCTACATTTACAGAGGAGGAAACTGCGCCCCAGAATAACCTGCCCAAACTTAGCAGGTGGTAGGAGGCAGACAGGGTCTGCAGGCAGGTCTTGGGTCTCCCAGCTCCCCCGGGGCAGGTTACTATTCACAGCTCTTGGGAATCTCCTGCGGATCTTGTTAAAATGCAGGCTGGGGGCGCCTGGGTGGCTCAGTCGGCTGAGCCTCTGATTCTTGATTTCAGAAGGCTGGGCGGGACTGGGGGTCCGAGCCGAGGGTCAACCGCTCGCCCCCAGCCGACACAGGCAGATGGGGCGGGGTGGGAGGGGGGGCTTGCTCAAAGGCTTGGCGGAGGGCCGCCGCCAGCCAATGGGCTCCGGCGTTGCTCCAGCGCCCCGGCGGCCGGGTGAGACGGAGCCCGTGATTGGAGGAGGGCGCGGCCCGTCCCTGGGAGCCCCGGCGCCTAGGGCGGGGGCTCGGGCTGCGAACCCGCCGCTTAGTCACCGAAGCGCTGGCCGTCCGCCCTAATCTCCAGCTAATACCTCGCTAAACCCTCGCTGCGGGCTCGCTCCCAGGCCGGGCCGGGCGGTGAGAGGTCAGGGCCCGGCCGGGAGCTCTTCTCTCGCCCTGCGCACGCCACGCGGTTCGCCCTTTCCCACCCCCAGACCCCCAACAGCAACAGCCAACCACCCCCCTGCCCCACACCGTAGGCTAGAGCAGGGTGAACCCCCGCAGTTCCTCTGGTCACGCCCATATCCCCGTGTCACAGATGGGGAAACTGAGGCCCAGCAGGAAGGAACTTGGAGCCAGCAGAGCTGGACTTCCTGGTCACCGACTGTCATCACCTGTTCCCATCTACACTAACCTGGGGCCCTAGCGCTTAGGCCGGGCCGTTGCACATAGTAGGTGCTGAGTGAACCTGGGGTCTTTGGGGTCGTTCCAGAACTCCACACTGAACTGGTGAAAAAGACAAGACTGTGGCCTGGAGACTTAGTGGGAGAAGTGGAGGGATGGCATATTCTGGAAGGTGTGGAAGACCAGTGAATGTGCCTATTTTATATGAATATTTGCTAAAATATGGACACTAGTGTCTTTGGAACCTGAATTTGCTGGGTTTTCTTTCATTTTTTTTTTTCTTCCACTTTGTAAAATGGAGACTCTTATTTTCAGTGCCAAGCACCTGGCTGGCAACTTGCTTGCATGTTTCATTTAAACCTTTGAGCTGGAGGTTATATTATTCTTCTTTTACAGATGAGGAAACTGAATGGAATCAGAGAGGTTAGGTCACTTTCCCAAGGTCACACAGCTAGAAAGAGAGCTGATGTTTGAGCCCAGGTCTGTGCTTTTTTTTCCCCCCCGCCGCTGAACTAGAATAAAAGTCTGTTGAGGGCTTTCAGAGGTTGTTGAGGTTCCATGATTCTACTGTTATATTTAATATTTTTGAATTGATCTTTTTGGAAAGGGCAAAGTCAGTTCTCCTGCAGCCTGGTCAGCCCACAGCTGCCAAGAGAAGGCACCACTCCAGTTCCTCCTCTGGGGCCTGTCCCTTTGCAGAAAAACTCCCAGGGAATGTGCAAGATGCCATGCACCAAACGGCCACTTGTCCAGTTTTAATAGAACACAAAATTGAGGCTCGAGGACTGGGTTATTGGTCTCATGCAAGGCAGTTCCACAGACTTTTGCTGACACTGTGTGACAGATATTGTCCTGGGACTGGAGATAGAACAACAAATGAGATACGTCCACTCTCTGTTCCTCAGTCTCCCCAACTGTAAAAGGAGAGCATTTGACTAGGTCAGAGATGGCAAGAAATACAGTATGCAGGCCCCTTCTCTGCCCTTCAGCATCCATAGCAGACGTTGCTAATTGATTACAGTGCACTTTCCTGCTGAAACACATCTCAGCCTCAAATCCATCACTCCCAGCGGCCACCACGCACCAAGGATAGAGGTCCCAGGAAAGATGAAATACTTTGCCCTCCCTGGACTAAGGTAGCTCAGACTCTCCCCAGCTCTGCCTTTCAGCTCAGTATCTTCCAGTTCCCCCCAGAGTCCCCATCCCTGTGGCTTCTCTGCTCCCGGAAAGGATCCTCCCCTAGGAGAGGTGAGACTGCTGGGCCAAGCGAGAGAGCCATGGGACAGAGCCTCCTTCTGTCTCTTTCCCTGTGGTGCGGAGAAAGGAGATTTGACAAGCCCCCTAAAGACCTGCTCCCCCCAAGCAGCGCCTCATAACAGGACTGCTTCCCAGCCCTCCCCAAGGAGGCTGGGCACTCCTGCAGTCACGCGTCAGCCACCTCCCCGCCAAGAACCCCTTGGCTCAGGCCAAAGTCGGGAAAGGCAAGAAGCAGAGGAAGTGTTGGGCCAGCCGGAGAGGAATCCCACAGATGGCAGTGTCCCCATCTCCACTGTGTTAGGGCGAGCCTCCAAGCCCCTGCACGTCCCTCTCTCCGCCTTGCCCGCTGTCTGTCTGACAAACTTCTATTCTATTTATTCCCTCAACCCTTTCGGATGTCCTTTCCTTTGGGAAGCCTTTCTTGCCCTCCCTCTAGGCAGCCACCCACTTCGTGGGTATGATGTCTGTGGCTCTACACACACACACACACACACACACACACACACACACACACACACACCATTTCCCGTAGCCACTAGACTGATTTGCATACTCGTCTCTCTCCCTGTGTGGACGTTAAGCTCCTCGAAGGCAGATGATGTCTTATTCTATCAGGGCCATGGCAGAGGGAACTCACTCAAAATTTGTGGACCTGTTGATCCAACACCAAACCCTTCTACCTGAAAAGTTTAAAACACCCCCAAGCTGATGAGCCAGGAATAAACATCAATTATCCCCGAGTGACTCAGCTCAGGCAAAGAGACATGCCAAAAAGTCACCTGCTCGTGCCACTAGCTAAGTCAGGGCAAGGATCTGGGAGTCCAAGCTCCTCAGCATTCCGAGGAGGGGAAGTGGTCCCTCCCTTTGATTCTGCATGTGAGTTGGCAAACTCTAAGTGTCCATTAGTGGGTTTTTTTTTCCTCTGTATATTCTGAGGCTGGAGCAGTTAATCCAAGTAGTTAGAGCTCATGCTACCATAGTCAAAAGTTTGCACCATTTTCAGCAAAGACCTTCTAAGAGATCAAAAGACAGAGTGCTAATATCCTTAATAAACAAATAGCTCTTACAAATAAATAACAACTCAGTAGAAAAACAGTAAAAGTCACAAAGAGGCGAACCACATAATTTCAAATCAATCCAACAATTATTGATTGAGCAACTACTGTATGTCAGGCACTGTGGTAGGCATCGGAGGTACGGGGTGAACAAGACAAGGTCCCCCACTCTTGGAATGATCTAGGGAGGGGAGACAAGCAATAATGAACAAACAAACACACATACCTCATACAGCAGGCAGGGAGAAGGACTATGCAGCAAAGCAAAACCGGAAGATATGATTGAGATGGCAGAGCCACTCTAGGCGGGCTGTTCCAGAAAGATCTCTCAGGAAGGTGCTGATACCTGAATGACAAGAATAGACCACTCCTAGAAGGTAGGAGGGACAGTAAAGTATCCCCCAAACCGAGAAGGCTCTTTGAGACCAGAAAACAAAGCAGGTGACCCCATACAATTTACACAGAGCTTTATTCTGGATAACTTACTGGCGGCGGCATCCGGCGGAGGACGGTCCATGGCATCGGCCTAGTTATTCTCCACAAAGTCCAGACCTCAGTCCACAGATTTTATAGAGCGAGGGGCCACACAGAAGGGCGCTGTGGTGAGATCAAAGGATCCGCACACACCTCAAAGCATCTGCATGCACCTAATTGACAGCTAACCTCTCATTAGATTTTGTGGCACCAGTTGCGTGTCAGGAAAGGGAAAGACTGTGTTATCTCGAACAGATTCACGGGAGGCCAAAACAAGCTTCCCCGATCCCAGTCTTGACGGGCATTTCTAAGGTACGTACGTTACTCTCCAAGGGACCCAGAACATGGAGCCCCAAGAGAGGTCATCCAGCGAACCCGAACAAGATGGAGGGCCAAAGATGGAGTCGGTATCGTCCGCACCCCTACACGAGCCACACAATGGTCGGGGGGGGGACAAGCACTCCAGGGGAGGGGCCCATGAGGTGGGGCAAGGTCTCCAAGTAGGAATGAGCTTGAATGTTCAAGAAACCAAAAGAAAGCCAGTGTGACTAGAGAGCAGTGGGCAAGGAGGAGAGTGTAGAATATGGGAGAGGCCGGAGTGCGCAGAGTTCTGTAAGCAGGGGAGGGAGTTGAGGTCTGAGTACCGTGGGAAGCCGTCGGAAGGTTTTAAGCAGGAAAGTGTTGTGATCTGGTTGCATTTTTATTTTTTTATTTTTTTTAAGATTTTATTTATTTATTTGACAGAGACAGCGAGAGAGGGAACACAAGCAGGGGGAGTGAGAGAGGGAGAAGCAGGCCTCCCGCCGAGCAGGGAGCCCGATGCGGGGCTCGATCCCAGGACCCCGGGATCATGACCTGAGCCGAAGGCAGACGCTTAACCATCTGAGCCACCCAGGTGCCCCAATCTGGTTGCATTTTTAAAAGATTACATTGGGGGTGCCTGGGTGGCTCAGTCATTAAGCGTCTGCCTTCGGCTCAGGTCATGATCCCAGGGTCCTGGGATCGAGCCCCGCATCGGGCTCCCTGCTCAGCGGGAGGCCTGCTTCTCTCTCTCCCACTCCCCTTGCTTGTGTTCCCTCTCTTGCTGTGTCTCTCTCTCAAATAAATAAATAAAATCTTTAAAAATAAATAAATAAATAAAAGATTACATTGGCTGCTGTGTGGAGAGTTGGCAAGAGTGGGGCCAGGGTGGGGGCCGGGAGTCCAGTCAGGAGGTGTCCACGCTGCAGGGGAGGACTGATGAAGACTTTCAGAATGAGGTGGGGGCACTGGGGGCAGGGGAGGTGTAAGGATGCAGCGCGGGTGGGGAGTAATTGACAGGATTTGCTAATAAGGAACTGGACTTGGGGATGCAGGGGAAAGAGGAGTCAAGGATGCTGTGGACACTGGGTAGATGGTGGTACTTTTTTTTAGAAGGGAAAAAATGGCAGAAGGTGGGAGCAGAAGCTGGTTCAGACAGAAGTTTGTTTCTTTTAAGATTTTATTTTTTTAAGTAATCTCTATACCCTATGTGGGGCTCGAACCCACCACCCCAAGACCAAGAGTCACACGCTCTACCATCTACCAACTGAGCCAGCTGGGCACCCTAGAAGATTTTTGTTTTTGTTTTGTTTTGTTTTGTTTTTAGAAAGAGAGAGAGAGCAAGAGTGAGCAGGGGGAGGGGGGAGAGGGAGAGAGAGAATCCCAAGCAGACTCCCCACTGAGTGCAGAGCCTGACACAAGGCTTGATTCCACAACCCTGAGATCATGACCTGAGCCAAAATGAAGAGTGAGATGCTTAACCGACTGAGCCACCCAGGAGCCCCAAAGTCATGAGTTCTTTGGCCAAGTTGGGTTTGAGTACCCACTCGGCCATCTGTGGACAGATATCAATCAGGCAGGTGTATGGCCACAACTGGGGCTCAGGGAAGCAGTTAGGGTGAAGAAAGGGGCTACCATTGGGAGTCACTGGTGTCTGGCTGGGATTTACGCCAGGGGACTGGAGGAGGTCACCAAAGGAGAATGTAACATCCTCTCTCTTTTGATGCACGTTACTCCTGCTATCTCTGCCACTCCCGTGTGCCACCACAGGATGTGAACGTCCCCAGGAGCAAACACAAGGAGTGTCACCCTCCTTCTACCTCCCCTCCTGCTCCGGCCCCGTTTCTTCACTCCCCTTGCTAGCAATATTCCTGAAAGAGTGGGGATGGTCTGCCTCTCCAAAACATCACCTCCCATTCTCCCCTCTACCCGCTGTGATTAGGCTTCCATCCCAACATGCCACTGAGACTGTGGCCTCCAGGCCACCAACCCCAGCGGCCGCTCCTCTGTCCTCATCTTATTGGCCCTCTCAGCAGCCTTGGACATAGCTGGCCTCCCTCCTTCCAGAAGCACTTTGTTTCCCCGGCTTTCTCAACACCATGCTCTCTGGGCTTCCTTCAACTTCTCTGTTCCTCCTCCAAAGGGCCCCAGGGTCTGGTCACGGACCCCCTTCGCTTCCCTACTTACACAGAAGGAAAATGGGCAGCCCACAAAGAAAAAGGTGCTCAGCCCCAAGTATAAGAGGTGCCCAATAAAACAAATGAGATACATTTTTAATCTATCACAATGTCAGAGATTCAAAAGATTACTAATGTTCACTGTTAGCGTGGGTATGGGGAGACCAGTGGTGAGAAAGATAAAGGGTATGGTCTTTTTTTTGGAAGGGAACTTCTCAATATCTATCAATATATAGATAAAATGGAATAGAATGATCAACCCTATACTTTGTCCAAAGCTTTTCTTATTGACATAATTTCTGATTTACAGAAAAATTGTCAAAATAATACAAAGAATTTCCAGATACGCTCCGTCTAGATCAGATTCCCCAAATATTAACATCTTACTACATTAATGTTCTCCCTCTATATATATATTTGTATTTTATAGATATTATATATATACTTTTCCCCAAACTGCTTCATAGTAAGCTACAGGCATGATGTCCTTTTACCATAAATACGCATTTGTTTATGTGTTTCCTAAAACTGTGGAATTCTCTTACTTAAGCACAGGACAATTATCAAAACCAGGAAGCTAACACTGACGCGATGCTTTTACCTAATCCATGTATCTTACTGAGATTTCACCAACTGTCAAAATAATGTCCGTTTCAGCAAAACAAAATCCAAGATCATCTGTTGCATCATGTCTCTTTAGGTCCCTTTCATCTGAAACAGCTCCTCAGACTTGCTTTGCGTTTCATGACAATGACATTCTTGAAGTTTTTCATAAGTCGTCCCTCGGTTTTATCTGATGCTTCCTGGTGATTAGACTCAGGTGATGCACTTTGGCGTAAACTTTTGTGCTTCTCTTCCCTCTGCCCAAAGCTGGTTTCCTGGCTTTTCAGTTGCTTTCTACCTGCTCCTCCTTTGAGTCTCACTTCAAACGTCACCTCCTCCAAGGAGCCTTCCCTGACCACCCTAGTAAATAGGTCTCTTCTATTTTCTCTGTGACAGCATCGTGCTTATTTCCTTTACAGTACTTCTAATACCCTGTAATTATTTATACATTTGTTTGCTTGTTTATCATTCATCTCTTTGTATAAAGTAAGCTCAACCTGAGCAATGACCTTGCCTGACCTGATCTTTGCTTTCATTCCAGAGTGCACTAACACTGCCTGGAATACAGTAGATGTTCAATAAATATTTGTTGAGCAAATAAATAATGATCGTGCATAAAAGCATGTTGCAGAATAAGATATATATTAGTATGATCCCATTTTTGTTGGAAAAATTTCATACAATATGGTTATATATGTTAGGGATGTTCTAGAAAGATCCACATCGAATGGCTAAAAGTGGTTACCTCTAGGAAAAAGGACTGTGGGAGAGAGCAAGCTTTCACTTTTTTTACTTTATATAATTCAGTATTGTTTTTTTTTTTTTTACAAAAAATATGCATTGTCTATGCAATAATAATTTTTAAAATAGTTCTTAAAATAAAATGACTCACTCCTTCTGGGAAGTGTTCCCTATCCATTTCTCCCTCCTCCGGCCCCTCCCTGGCAACAGTTCATGTTGTGCTGGGCAGAACTCAGGCATCCTCAAGGTCGGGGGCTTCCAACCCTCTCTGCTGGGGGGGGGGGGTCTCTCCTGCCCCACAGGTGCTGTAGCTGAGTAAGAAAGTGGCTAAATGAGGAGGATTCTGGATCCAAGGCCAACGTGCAAGACCCATTCTTTGGAACATTCTGGACTGCTCACATCTCCAGACTGCACAGCCCACCCCCCTTCCAGTAACACCCTTCTCTATCCTCTGCCTGGCAAACTCCTGCTTGTCCTTCAGGACCCAGTTCAAACACCACCTCCTCTGGGAAGCCTTCCCCAGTTCCCACCTGTTGCTCCTTCCACGGTACTTCCTGCTCTAGCAGGTACTGGGTTGAAACCTGTATCAGTGTCCCCACTGAGAGCTCCTTGTGGCCAGAACCTGCCCCTATGTATCCCCAAATCCCAGGCTCCAGCACAAGGTAGGGGTCTCAGGTCTTCTGCCAGCATCCATGAAACTGTAACAGGTGGCGTATTAGCTTAAAGGGAGGGTAAGATCTCAGACCCTTCACAGGGTCCACATAATGGCCAGCACATAGCAGGTGCATCTCCAGGGTCAGTGCAGTGCCCAGCAGATAGCAGATACTCGGTCCTTCAGCAACGGAAGGAACAAGTGTGTTTTGATGAGGATGATTAGCTGTATCCTGAAAGGCATGGGGAGTGAAAGTCACCCTGGAAAGCAGACTTGAAATGCTCCTATAGCTCAAGAGCAAGATGAAGCTCCCTTGTGGAAAAAGCCTCTTCCCTCCTCCCGTCCCCAGGGAGATGTACACCCACCCATGTCACTCTTAGGAGAGGCAGTTGGTCACGAGCCCTAAGCATCTCTGTGCCTTCTTGCTGGTTCTGCCCAAACTGCAGCATCCTGACTGCTCCCTACTCAGGCCATGTCTCAGGCTCCTGTTTGCAGCAAGCACCTGGAGGGGTGAGGGGATAGCAGCCCCTAGGATGAAGCCGTCTTCCTTCTTCTTGCTGTAAAAGCAGCAGATTCCCCAGACTCAGTGTTTCTTTACCGATGCATTGCCCCCCTTCCTTTGAGCCCTATCTCCAGCCCTCCTACCCAGTGACTGCCCCCTAACCTGTTCCTGCTACCACCCATCTCTCCTCCTCCCTTCATCCAACCAGCAACCATGGGGAAGGAACCAACAGAACCATTTACCCTTAAGTATCCTGTTCTGATAATGCTCTCCGAATAACCAAGCCCTGGAGTAACTAACACATTAAGGCAGGCCAGTGACTTACTCTCTTGTTCCCCGATGTATCAAAAATGTCACTAGTGGTCCCCCAGATGCTTTTCAGGAGGTGCAGGGAAATGAACACAGCATTAAGTAGCACTGAATTCCCCTGAAGCAAGTAATTCCTTTTAGAATTCTCTTTGTTCCTTCTGGGCATCTCAAGGAGAGAATCTCAGGTGGGTGCTAGTCTCGTCTTTAACACTTGCCAATCTCCCTCTCAGGCAAGAAGAGATCAGGTCTCAGGCTCTCCAAACCTATGCCAAGCTAATGTCTCTGGCTTGACCTTAATAAAAATGATTTCACTTTCCTTAGATGTATTTTATAGGAATCTACTGAGGGCAAGCCATGCTGGTTTTCCACTTATGATATTGATATAAACTGTCCTTCTTAAGTTTATGTTGAAAAAGTGAGTTTAAAAAAAAAAAAGTGAGTTAACGACAACAGATCAAGTAAATAATTGTTCAAGTAGACAATAATATAAGTAGCAATCATGTCATAATTCATGGACATGGCAGAACTTGCAGAGTTAGAAAACATGCCACAATTGGGGGGATCGTGTCACTGATGGTGGAATCCAGGTCTTCGGTGATGTAGGTAGGAGCTATCTGGGCAGTGAGTGCTCCAGGCCCCTCCAGTCTGCCCCACCCCAGCCCTTAGCTACATTCAGACCCACCTGGTACCTGCTGCTCGCTCAGTGCACACCTTGACCTCCACATAGGAGGCTCTCTGCTTGAACAATGAAGATAGTACCACCCACAGTGGACATCCCCCTTACCCCACTTCACAGAGGAGGTAACTGGGATTGGAACCAAGAGACCCAAAGCTACCACATTGGTGGAGGGCTCCAATGAGCCTTCTGCCCCCAATATCCAAGAGCATAATGGTGGAGGGGCTCCTCTCTGGGACACAGCCTTGAAACCCTGTCCTGCCCCTGATCCCCTGAGTTTCTCCCCCAGGGAGCTGACCTGGACCACAGTATCCCAGCCAGATGTTTAGAGCACCAGGAGTCTCTCTCTTCCGAGAAAGGGCTGTCAGGCAAAGTGGCGCCCAAGCAGCCTGAATTCCTCCCTGCCCGTGGAGGCAGAACGACAGACTCAGAGCAAACAGACCAAAAGTCAGTCCGCCATATTACCAATCCTCCAAGGAAGCCATTGGCCAAATTATCAAGAAACCTTGATGTTTTAGACCAGAGGCTGACCAAGTACAACTCACAAATCAAATCCATGGCTGATTTCCCTACAGCCCACGAGCGAAGAATGATTTTAACAATTTTTAACATTGATTCTGGGGTGGGGCGGGGGGGGAATCAAAAGAAGAATATTCCATGACACATGAAAACTAAATGAAATTGTGTTTCCATGTCCATAAATAAAGTTTCAGGGGAACACAGGGTGCCTGTTCGCTACACACTGTCCCTGGTGATCTCACCCCCAGCCACTGAGCTGAGTAGTTCCAGACTCATCGCTCTGCTCACCATGCGTGGCCGCTCAGGGTGCGACAAATCACAGTGACACAGCTGAGGTGACAGCGTGCAGATCACCACAGGATATTCTTTTTTTTTTTTAAACTGGTGCATTCCGATCATGTCAAAACATCGAAAAAAGTAGACTTTGAATGTTGCAATTTTTTTTATTGTGGTAAAATACACCCCACATAAATTTAACTCTCTTAACCCTTTTCAAAGTGTACAGTTCAGTGGCACTAAATACGTTCATACTGTTGTGCAACCACCTCCACCCATCTCTAGAACTTTCCATCTTGCAAAATGGAAGCTCTGCACCCATTAAACACTAACTCCCCATGCCCTCCTCCCCAAGCCCCTGGCATCCACCATTCTCCTTTCTGTCTCTATGGATTTGACTACTCTAGGGACCTCGTAGAAGTGGAATCACATGGTATTTGTCCTTCTGTGACTGGCTTATTTCACTTGGATGAATGTCCTCGAGGTCCATCCATGTTGTAGCAGATGTCATAATTCCCTTCCTTTTCAAGGCTGAATAATATTCCATCATATGTATTTACTACAATATGTTTATCCCTCCATCTGTTGATGGTCAGACGTCACACTTAAGGCACAGGGGAGTGTGTGTATTATTTTGTTATTGAATTTAGTGGCAAAGCGTTGTACTTCTACAATGACGCTGTACCTGTGCTAAGAGAAAACAATACGTATCTTGGTCCGAAGCACCTAAAATATTTACTAGCTGGCCGTCTATGAAAAAGGCTGGTCCACCTCCATTTGGGGTTTATCCTGGCTTCACAGCAGCCAGGGGGCTGGACTGCAAATCTGACTTCGCGGCATGCCATGTCGTCCCAACGTCAAATATGAGCTCAAATGCTCAACCCTTATCTGCAAATTCCTGCGGACTTCCCACAAATGCATTTGACCCTTTCCTCCTAATTGTGCCAACGCCAGCCCTGCACCTGGCCCAGAACCACCCCAGCCCCCATCCCCAAGCTGGCCTTGTCCTTTCTCACCCTAACATTCATTCTGTAAATATTTCCTGATTCCTCTTCTGTACCCAGCCCGTGGAAACTTGAC
This sequence comes from Halichoerus grypus, assembly GCF_964656455.1. Lineage (NCBI taxonomy): Eukaryota > Metazoa > Chordata > Mammalia > Carnivora > Phocidae > Halichoerus > Halichoerus grypus. The sequence goes on from NC_135716.1 coordinate 175,398,836, forward strand.
ACTCAAGAAGGGGGTTGATGCTTACGCACAAGCCTTGTCCCTGCCTTCCCCACCCACCTGCTTAGCATCTTCCTGAAATTAATCATAGAATCTGCAAATCACAGTATCTGAGATGCAAAGGGCTCTTCAGCGGGTGTGAATTATAGAACCTCTGAGCTTGTAAGCTCTTGCTTTAGTAGAAGCTTAGATGGAAGAAACACATGACCTTAGACCATTAAAATGTCAGGATTAGGGAATCTTAGGATGCTACTTGTTCAAAGTAACAAACATGAAAACGATAGACTCATTTAGCCCAGGTATGTGAGAACTGCAGACTTTTAGCACAGTGGAATATCAGAGTGTTCTGGGTGGAAGTGACCTCCTAGATGGTCAGGACACACTTCTTACCTGGGACATGACTCCCTTCCCGACCTCAGCAACTTTCCTCCCTCTGCCTGATCTCAGTCCCAGGGTCTCACTGTCTGGTCACGCTGTGAGCCCCCGCCACCCACCCTGCTTACCACCCACTCCTCCATCCACTCTGAAAACACCCAGAGCTGCTCGTGTCTTCAAGTCTTGCTCACATGGTCTCCTCCACCTGGCTCGTCTTCTCCTCTCTTCTCACCTCCCTACCCCTGCCTGTTGACAGGCCAGCCCCTTGTCAAGCCCCCCCCCCAAACATCACCCCACCAGGATGTGCCCCTTCATTCCCCTGGGCAGAGGTCACAGCCCCCTCCATTCTCAGGTTCACCTCAACCCTGAAAGTCACTTTAATTCTGAAAGCCTCAGTCTCAACAACTGCAGAATAGAATAGAATAAAAGTATTCCCTCTCGAAGGGTTGCTATGGGAACAAAATTAGAGAACACAGAAAACACTTAGCCCAGTGCCCCACACATGACATTAGCTGATGATCTCGGGGAGCACTCTGGCTCCAGAGCCCCACTGAGCACTGCAGGCACACGGCCTCTGTGGGCGAATGCAGAACCAGTTGAACTTGGTGTTGAACCTGAGCCCAGGAAGAAGGGGAGTGTGCACCTGGCAGGGAGGTGCCCATCCAGGAAGACTCCTTGAGACAAGATGGTCTGCCTTTGCCAGAAAGCATTTAGACGATGGTGAAGGACGAGGGTCAAGTGTGGGTGAGGCCAGCACCTGATCTCACCCCAGCACTGGAGTGAGTAACAGGTCAGAGGGAGGGGCTGGGGTAGGAATGAGGGAGTCAATTGTCTAGACTAGTGAGATTTTAGCTGAGAAGTCACCGCAGGAACAAGGAGAGAGAGAGTGCATTTATTGAGCACTTACTGTGTGCCTGGTGCCATGCTGAGCACTTACCCTGGGCTGGTTTGTTCCTCACCAAGGCCCAGCATTGACATTTAACAGAAGAACCAGGTGGGCCTGGGTCCAAATCCCAGCTCTGCTGCTCCATGGCTGTGTGATCTCCGGCAGGTCTTGTTCCCCCTCTGAATCTCCATTTCCTCACCTGTAACACAGGGATGCTAATATCAGGCTATACTAAATACATCTGTCAGCATTTGACTATTTTTGACCTATAAAAATGGCAATTTCACATGGTTTGTCCTAAAATCTAACCTGGCAGGTTACTGAGAGGATCAAATAAATTAACCCATCTAATCACCTTGACCCAGTGTCTGGCACATAGTGAGTGTTAACTCATCTTATTTAATTGTCCTCTTTGTCCTCACGTAACAGATGAAAATACTGAAGCTCAGAGAGGTTAACTCATCCAAGGCCATCCAGCTGGCAGGCAGCAGACGAAGATTCGAACCCAGAAGCAAGCGCAGGGTCCTGGGCTCCTCCTCCCTGGGGCAGAGGTTCCGCTCAGACAGGAGGGACAGGGAGCCTCGCCTCGATGTGTGCAGCTCAGGCCTTCCTTCTCCACCGGCCAGCCAGATCCTGAGCGCTGGGGCCCACGTTACCCCAGCTCCATTAGCCAGCTACTGGATCCTCCACCCCCTTGCACTCTCTCCTTGCAGGGGCCTGAATCACACCCCGTGGAGAGTAGCAGTGCCATCAGCCTGGCGGGCGCCCCGGGAGAGCTCGCGCGTGGGCCTGGGATCAGGAGATCCCGGCAGGCAGCGGAGGGAATGCCGGTGCGTCGGCCCACAACCAAACCTGCTACAAGCTTTTCCACAGACTCACCTTCCTTTCCCGGCACAAAGACCAGCACTGCTGTGCGGGGGGGGGGGGGGGGGGGGGGGGGGGGGAGTTGAGTGTGTGCGCGTGCACGTGGGGGAGGTACGCCTGTGTGAGGATGAGCGCGTGCGCACGTGCACATGGGGGAGGTAAGCCTGTGTGAGGATAAGCGCATGCACACGTGAGCATGGGAGAGGTACACCTGTGTGAGGATGAGCTCGTGCGCACGTGCACATGGGGGGAGGTACGCCTGTGTGAGGATGAGCGCGTGCGCACGTGCGCATGGGGGAGGTACCTGTGTGAGGATGAGCGCGTGCGCACGTGCGCATGGGGAAGTACGCCTGTGTGAGGATGAGCGCGTGCGCACGTGCGCATGGGGAGGTACGCCTGTGTGAGGATGAGCGCGTGCGCACATGCGCATGGGGAGAGGTACACCTGTGTGAGGATGAGCGCGTGCACACGTGCACATGGGGGAAGTACCTGTGTGAGGATGAGCGCATGCACACGTGCACATGGGGAGGCACGCCTGTGTGATGATGAGCGCATGCGTGAGCCCCACCCCCACCCCCATGCACAGAAGGGCGGCGGAGGTGCGCGTTCCGCAGGTGGGTCTGCACGTGGTTGCGGAGGTGTGGAGGGCGCAGGGGCCACGACGGGCCAGTGAGTAGAGCATCTGGAGCCCAGCGTCGGGAGCCGAAGGCCTGGGTCTGAACCTGCTCTGCTGCTTGCTAGCCGTGTGAACTTGGGCAAGTTGCTGCCAAATACATCCTGGCAACCCCAGACTTTGTAGGGAAAGAACGGCTTCATTCACACGGATTGTTGCGGGGGAGGAAGGACGATTTCAGCGGGTGGAGAGGGAGAGGGCTCTGGCGATAGGGAGAGCTCGGACCGTACATTCTGCAGGTATCTCTAGAGGCAGGCTAAAAGGGCTTTTCTTTTATAAAAGGGAGTGAATGAGGCAAGAGGAACCAGGTGTGGGGAAGTGGAAGGGAACATGGGTGATGGGGAGGTAGACTAGTTCTCCCCCATGGCAATACTATTTCCAGGGGGGCTGTAGCTGGCGCATGCTGAGGGTGGGCCAGATACCCGGGGAGGAAGGAAAGTAGCTTGGTTAATAAGCACCTTGTTCTGACGGATCCGTGGGGACAAGCAGTTCAGCTAATCATTTATCCGATAAAGAATGGGAGTTTGGAAACCAGGGGACATAGGGAAACCAGGGGATATCTATGAGCCTTAACTAAGTCATGTGGCTAAGGGGAGTTATGTGGGGGTGGGGAGTGTCTCTTAACCTTTACTGTTGTCAGGCTCACAGGGCTCAAATGAATTCACCACTGTCATCACTGAATCTCTGTGCCTCAGTTTCCCCTTCAGTAACATGAGGGTAATGGTAGTCCCTACCTCCTAAGCTTACTGAGAGCACTCTGTGAGTTCTAAGCTCTAAGCTAAAGAGCTTAGAGCAGTACCTGGCGTGAAACAGGGCTCGATGCTTAATTTCGTTGCTGTGTGGGGACAAGGTCTCTGCTCGTACCCTTCAGTAAATGGTTATTGATGAATTAGAGGTCCCTGAACGCCAGGAGCTCACTGCCAGGGACGGGGGCAGACTTCCCAGCCCCTCATTGCCCCTCAGGATGAGGCATGCCCTCCAAGAGGGGACTGGATCCCAGGAAGGCTCCTGGGGAGCTTACAGGGTCCATGGGATCAAAGCAGGATATGCTCATGTGCGTGTTTGAGCGCACACATGTGCAGGTCTGGGCCTGAGTGTGAGGTTTGGCGTATCTGTGCACTCAGAGTTTGGTTCACGGGCGCAGCGGCTGAGGCTTCGACCCCTCCCTGGCTGGAGTGAGGGTGGTTTCATGCAGCCCAGCTCCACATGGGGACCCCAGGGCCCCTCCTGAGAGGCTACAAGGGCCTATGAGGGCAGGAAGGTCCCCACCAGGCCCAGGAGAGCACATTCCTGCAGGTCACATGTGGGACCCCTGCTCTCTCTCGGGTACACATAGGGAGCCCTGGGAAGGTGACAGGTGGGACTAGTGAGTGGCTCACCACTCCACTCGGCTTTGCTGTGGGTGGCCATGTACTGGCCTCGGATTGTTGGAGCAGGTGCAACATCAGGGCTCAGAGGCCCCTCAGAGGCCCCTGGGCCAGGCTCCCCGACTGGTCCCAACCATGAGGAGCAGCAGGAAACGCTGACCCCCAGCTCCAAATTCCATCACAAGACACTGGAACAACACACTCAAAAAATTTGCCTAGGATAGGATGCCTAGGTGGCTCAGTCAGTTAAGCACCTGCCTTCAGCTCAGGTCATGATCCCAGGGTCCTGGAATCGAGGCCCTCATCGGGCTCCTTGCTCAGTGGGAAGCCTGCTTCTCCCTCTGCCTGCCGCTCCCCCTGCTTGTGCTCGCTCTCTCTCTCTCCCTCTCTCTGACAAATAAATAAACTCTTTAGGGGCACCTGGGTGGCTCAGTCGTTAAGCGTCTGCCTTCAGCTCAGGTCATGATCCCAGGGTCCTGGGATCGAGCTCTGCATCGGGCTCCCTGCTTGGCAGGAAGCCTGCTTCTCCCTCTCCCACTCCCCCTGCTTGTATTCCCTCTCTCGTTGTCTCTTTCTCTGTCAAATAAATAAATAAAATCTTTAAAAAATAAAATAAAATAAACTCTTAAAAAAAAATAAATTGTCTAGGATGAACCCAGCCCGGCCCAGGAGGCCCCAAGAAGAAAACCTGGTGTTGAACTCAGCCTGGAGGCTCGATTTGATTGCTCAAGAGATCACCAAGGGCAACCTCCCCAAAAAAGGGATACCATGAGTCCAGTCCAGTGCTGGGCACCAGGAATACAGCAGTGAACAAGGCAGAGAGACTGAACCTTCACAGGCTTACGGTGTTAGCTGGGGAGAGGGTGTAGGACAGGCACTTAGCACCACAAAGAAGTAGGGTAGGCTTGCTAGATGAACTACAGGGTGCCCAGGTAAATTTGAATTTTAGATAAACAACAATAGTTTTCAATGCACCATGCAATATTCGGAACCTGGGATCATTATCCATTGTTCATCTGGAATTCAAATTTAACTGGGTGTCTTGTGTTTTTATTTGCTTGCACAAGATATTTTCAGCTGGTGACAAATCATCTGAGGAAAATAAGCGAGGGTGATCAGCATGATAGACCTGGATGGGGGGTGGGGGGTTTTGGCCAGAGAAGCTGAGACCAGAATGAAGAGGAAGCCCCACCCCAGACTCCACCTCTGCCCCCTACCCGCACCCCGTTTCTTCAGCTGCATGCAGGTTTCTTAAACTTCAACTTAAGACTTGAGTTGTCAATTCTTAGGTTGTCACTATAAACACCTTAGAATTTTCCCTAGGAACCAAACAAAAGCAGAAAGATTCAGTTGAGTGTCATCTAAATATCTGTTACTGGGTGGCCCCAAAATGAAGTCCTTGAACGGGGTTCAAGATAGATTCAAGCAGTAAATCCAGTTGAACCAAAACCCAAACCCAAACACAACCTCAAATATGACTTGAGAAATAGGGAATCCACAGGTGGAACCCACAGGAACCAGGCTACACAACCACTCCCTGTCAGGTGATGGGAAATCCTGTTCAAGTGACGTACATAGGACTCATGTCCCATCAAGGTCATGGGCAAAAACCTACATCTAAGCCTGCGGTTTCTGTGGATATTAAGAAATCTTAGAGGAGATAACCCCAAAATGGCTTGGGAAGTTAACCCCAACATTTGCTTGGAGTGGCAAAATCGTAGCCTCCATGAACCCACTTTTTTAAGCTTGATAAGAATCGAGTGCAAAGGTACTTAAGAGAAACATATAGCAGTTACATAGTGACATTAAAAAATAATGGGTGCGTGTTTAGAATTCTGAGTATTTATAATATTTAAGAGAATATGCTCCATGGATGTAACAGACCAGCCTTAAGGTTCTAATTGAAAATGCACACACGAATCATTGATTGATTTAGACTTAGGATTTTTAAATTGAAATCTAACCAAGTTTGTCAACAGCATCAGAGTAGTTTTGAGAATTTAAATTCACCATATTTATTAACATAAATTATTAGATTTCTAAGAACTGTTTAAGTGCTTGAGAAAGTTTTGTTTGTCATTAAGGCAAGTGAAGTATTTTAAACAAATTGAATATGTTAAATTTATATATTCCGTTTAAAGTGTTTACACATGTTTAACCAAGATCGTAAACAAACCATCATCATTTTTAAATGATATTTTTTAAAACTTATTTTAAAAGTTGCTCTACTCATGGAAGACTCAAACGCTGAAGTGGGGTTATTGAATTTATAACTGTAAGAAATTGAATGTTAATTTTGGAAAACCAAAGGAGCCTGAATAATCTTCTCTAGGCAGAAAAGCCACCTCAAGGGCACCAAGAACCCACAGTGACACTCAGGTAGCATTAGCCATGGAAATGAAAACCAGGTCAGCCGCTCCCGCTTCCCCAGTGACTTTAGGGTCCGCCAACTGTGTGGGTGGACTAGCATCCTCGGGCAAGGTCCTGGTCTCTGGACGGCTCCTGTCACTTGGCTTCAGCCCTCACGGCTAGTGGCCGTTTCCAGAACTTGCCCACCATTTTCTGAGCACCTAGTATGTACCAGGGGTTTTAATGTGCTTTATTTCATTTCATCCTTGTAACAATCATCTGGAGAAGATACTTTTATCACCTACATTTCACGGATGGGAAATGTAGATTTAAATCCAGGCCCACCCAACTCCTGGCTGCTGGCTGTGTCTTGCTAGGGCTCAAGCCCTCCCCTAAAGAGTGGAATGCATCCAATTCACTCACTCCGAGCGGGAGGAGGGGGCCCTTCTTTCTTGGTTTGTGAGCGCTGAGAAGCTGAGGGTTTCTGTACCAGTGGCGCCTCCTGCTGGAAGGTGGGCATATGGCACAGCCGAGCACCGCCGCACAGAAAGCTCACCCGAGGTTTCCGCCCCTGGGGGACAGAAAGGGCTCCAGGCTCCAAGATTTCTAGGACCTGTCCCCAGAAAGTTCTTTAACCTCCACTCCGCCTCTCTCTAAGCTCAGTCCCACTGGCCCAGCTGAGCCCTCATCACGTGTCACCTCTAGCGCGGCCTCCCACCTGCTCTTAGGAGGCCCTCCTGCCCACCCTCGCCAGCAGCCAGAGATCCTACCTTCCATGGCTCCCTAGTGCCCAAAGAATCCAGCCAAAAGTCTCTCTGGCCCGGCACTCAAAGCCTCCATGGCCCAGCCCCAGACTTGTCTTGGCCCTGTCCCCCGTACATCTCCCCGCCATGTACCCTCACTCCCTGAGCTTCCACGCTCACCTTCCTTGGCCGTGCCCTGTCTCCTGCCAGCAATGCCCTCGTCAAACTCTCACTCATCCCTCAAAGGTGAATTCCAGAGCCACCTCTTCCAGAAAGCCTTCCCTTCTTTCCTTAGCTTGACTTAACTTTTCCCTCCTCTGTGAAGCACAGGTTGTGTGTCCCGCCTTCCAAGAGCACCTGCATCTCTTCGCCGGGCAGAAGGCTCTCTCTACCGCAGACCACAGGCCAGGAGTGCTAAGGAATCACCCCGCCCCCACCCAGGTGCAGCCCTCCACCACTGATTCAGTTGGAGGACCAACACCCCAGCTCCGTCACCCCTCTCGGGGACAACTCTGAGTTCATGCTCCACGCTGCCTCCCAGAGACCCCCCAAACTGCAGTTGCCTACAGCGGGAAACTCGGCACTACTCTCCCGGTTGACTCCCTAGCATCTCCTGCCTCAATTCCTCACCCCTACTGGTGCTTCTTAGGGCAGCCTCTCAAATAAACAACTTGCACTGAATTTCTATGGCAGGATCTGCTTCCAGGGAATCCACCCCAGGCCTGTGCATTCCCTCCACGGTACTTAGCTGATGCCTTTGCTGGAGCACTGGCCAGCAGAGGCCTTGCGTGATGCCCACTAAAACAAGCAAGATGAATCGAGCACTTTCGACGTGCCCGGTCCTTTTTATGTCGTCGCTCATTTCGACCTCACAACAACCTGGGAAGTGGGTGCCATGGTTACCCTCATTTCACAGTTGAGAAAACCAAGACTCATGTAAAACGATTTGTCCAAGGTCTCCTAAGCCAACAAGTGGCAGGGCTGGGATTTAAATCCAGGCGGACCGATTCTAGAGATGGAGAATTTAACCACTTGTGGGATGTAGCAGGAATAATCACAGCGCCTGCCTCCAGGTAGTTGTGAACGCCCGAGAAGTAGTCCTATAAAAAGGGTTGTGTGTGGGGGGGGGTGTGTGCTTGTGTCACCCCTGCTAGATTGCTAGGATGGACTGTGTCTATGGACTCACGCCCCTCCTCCTGCCCAGGTCAGTGATGATGCATGCTCAGGGATGATTTATTAAGTGCTCATTAGAATGAATGAATGTGCCCAGGCTCACAGGACCAAGGCCGTAAGACAACAGGACAGGCACAAACGATGAGGCTCAGAGCACCTGGCAGACTGTGTGACCTTGGGCAGGTCGCTGTCCCTCTCTGGGCTTCACTCCCCCTTCTCAGGGCTGCTGTTGTCCCTCTATCCAGGGAGAGGGTCCCACTCCAAGGGACCTGCCACTGACCTCACACAAATGGAGTCCCTAAGCCTTGACTCCAGCCATCCGGTGGGAGGAGAAGGTACCAAAAGCTAAAGGAAGGCGCTAAGACAAAGAAAGGCGCCTTCTTCCGTGATCTGGCTGGTACCGTGCCTCACGTGAGAAAAACCTCCCTCCTCCCTGCTTCTAAGATGGGGATCTGGCGCCACCTAGTGGTCATCCCTTCCTCCTCCGCCACCTTGTCCTTTCCGTACCTCTCGCCAGGGAGCCCACTGATGCCTTCTGGGAATTCCAAGGCATTCCACTCTCCTCCCCAAATATTTACTATGTCTAGGCAGGAAGGCTCAATCCGGAAGAGGCAATCATGAGCAAGGGGGCCACAGCTCCTGCCTAACCGTTTAGAAGAGGCTAGACCAGCACTTCCAACAGAAGTATGCAAGCCGCAAATGCACATCTCATATGCAAAGTAAAACTTTCCCATAGCTGCATTTTAAAAATCAAAATAAATAGGTGCAAATCGTTTTAATAATATATTTTATTTAATCCAATATATACAAAATATCATTTGCACATGTAGTCAATTTTTTAAATTACCTTTTTTTGCATACTAAGTCTCCAAAATCGGTGTGTATTTTACACTCACCATACATCTCAATTCAGACTAGCCCCAGTTCAAATGCTCAATGGCCAGTGGCTGCCCTCCACATTGCACACATCGCAACAAATAGACTTGAGTCCGTTTACTCTGGCCCCTTGGCAACTTTTCAGAGATTTGGCCCTTTACGTACATTTTCTTTAGGATTTACCTTTGCAGCTTTGTTTTCAGGGTGTGGAGGGGTTCATCCAAGTTCTGTCCTCCCACTGAGCTGGGTTTGAATCTTAATGACTGGGGATAAGATGCTGTGCAAGTCATTTTACCCTTTGAAATGTAAAATGAGGGTAATAAAAGTACTTACCTCTGAGGTTGTAGCAAGAATAACTGGCAGGAAATCAATGCCCCATAGTTGGTGACCTAAAGCACCAAATTAGTTAATTAATGCCCCATCCCACCAAAGCACCTAATTAATTAATTAACCCCACTTTTTGGCACCTGTGATGGTTAATTTTATGTGTCCATTTGGCTAGGCTGTGGTGTCCAGTTGTTTAGTCAAACACCAGACTAGATGTTGCTGTGAAGGTATTCTTTTTAGGTGTGATTAACATTTCAATCAGCAGACTGAGAAAAGCACATCACCTCCACACCGCGGGTGGGCCTCATTCAATCAGTTGAAGACTTTAAGAAACACAGGTTTCTCGGAAGAAGTAAATCTGCTTCAAGATTGCAACATAGAAATTCTGCCTGGGTTTCCATCCTGCAGATTTCAGACTCAAGACAGTAACATCGGGGCGCCTGGGTGGCTCAGATGGTTAAGCGTCTGCCTTCGGCTCAGGTCATGATCCCAGGGTCCTGGGATCGAGCCCCACATCGGGCTCCTGGCTCAGCAGGGAGCTTGCTTCTCCCTCTCCCTCTGCCTCTCTCCCTGCTCATGCTCTCTCTCTCTCTCTCTCTGTATCTCTGTGTCTCAAATGAATAAATAAAATCTTTAAAAAAAAAAAAAAGTAACATCAAGTCTTCCTGAATTTCCAGCTAGCCTGCGGTCCTGCTCTACAAATTTCAGAATTGCCAGCCCCAATAATAGCATGAAGCAAATCCTTAAAATACGTATCTCTCGGGGCGCCTGGGTAGGTCAGCTGGTTAAGTGTCTGACTCTTGGTTTTGACTTAGGTCATGATCTCAGGGTCGTGAGATGGGGCCCCACATCAGGCTCTGAGCTCAGTGGAGAGTCTGCTTAAGATTCTCTCTCTCGGGGCACCTGGGTGGCGCAGTCGTTAAGTGTCTGCCTTCGGCTCAGGTCATGTTCCCAGGGTCCTGGGATCAAACCCCACATCGGGCTCCCTGCTCCTGGGGAAGTCTCCTTCTCCCTCTCCCGCTCCCCCTGCTCGTGTTCCCTCTCTTGCTGTGTCTCTCTGTCAAATAAATAAATAAAATCTTAAAAAAAAAAAAATTCTCTCTCTCCCTCTGTCCCTCCCCCCAAAAAAAACCAATCAAACAATCTCTCCCTCTCCCTCTCTACACACACACACACACACACACACACACACACACACACATCTCCATGGGTGATAGTAGCCCTGGAATCAAGGGTGAGTACAGAGCAGGACACACCTCTCTCACTCTGAATACCTATGGTATTAGAGGTCAAATGACTGCATTGTTCAAGCCACTTTGTAAATGTAACAATGTAACATCCCAGCCCTTCCCTCCTCCTGAGTAGAATGGCTTACAGGACTGAGGGCTGAGGCAGAAGTGGAATTAATGCCCCATCCCTCCTTCACTGGCTGGCCAGAGACCCCTTCCAAGTAGGGTGGGCTTTGCTGGGGAAAAGGGGATGTGAGGGAACAAGGAAAGACCCAGGGTGCGGGGAGCTGCTCTTGAGGGCAGGGTGGGGGAGGTCCCTGGGCACAGAGGAGCTGCCTTGGGGATGGATGGCCCATCACCTCCCCACGCTGGCCCCCTATCAGAATTCCTGTCAAATTCAGCTCCACATGGCCATCAGAGTGATTTTCCTAAAGCACCCCTCATGACATTTGCCATGTTTCAAGTTCCTTGCAAGGCTTTCCTACGACCTTAAGATAAAGCCAAATGTCCTTCCTATGACTTACAAGGCACTGTGTGACCTGGTCGTGGCCAGGCCAGCCCCTGCCCTACGCAAACCTTGGCCAGATGGAACTCACTAGACCCTAGTATGTGTGCTTGCCTCTGTCTGGAACACTCCTTATCTCCTCCTCCCCTGCAGCACACCCTTCAAGTCTCACCTGGGCTAATGGCTCCCTCCCCCCATCTACAAAGCAGCCCTGCACCCCTCCTCTGGGTCCCCAAGCCCTGGCTCAGTGACCCCTCCAGAACTTCTGTAGAGAAGGGCCTTAGACTCAGGCATGTGCTTGGGTGGCTTTAGGGGGCCTAATGGTGAAGTACAGGAGCAAATTTTGCCATCCCAAAATATGCCTTTTTGGCATATTGCTTATTTTAAACTGGTTATTTTTAAGAACTTGCAGACACAAGAGAAGTTCTGAAAACCAATAGAAGTTACCATTTTGTAAGAGACATTTAATGTGTATAAGGGAAACTTCATTTGTAAGAGTGTCTCCCTCTCTGTACCAGGAAGAGGGGGATGACTCTAAATCTCTAGAAACTCCATCAATGGAGAAGGCTTGGACTTAAATCTGCCACAACCTGACCCTCGTTGACTGCGCTTTTCCTGGTCACCTCCCATAACTGACTCCCTACCCCAACACCTTTTGTCTTTAGTTGGAGATGGTATCTAAGGTGATGACTTCAGCCACTTCAGGAGCTACTCTGTTTCCCTGGGTCTCCCCTGTGTACAGAGAAGATATACATGCTGTTAAACATTGTTTGATTTTCTCTTGTTAGTCTGTCTCATGTCAGTTTGATTCTTAGACCAGCTAGAAGAATCTCAAAGGGTAGAGAAAATTCACCACCCCCCCAGCAGTGATCAAGGGCTGATCACAGAGGACTGCTCCCACGCTCCCCTTCCCAAGAATGGCCATAGCTACCTGTTTTTACATCTCACACCACCTGGTGCCTGGTACAGACCGGCACACAGCGACGCTCACTAAATATCACCACTCCCTGCTCTGCATTCTGCCATTTGCTGTCTGGCTGGGTGACCTCTCTCCCATCTCTTCCCCTCTCTGAGTCTCCTTGGCTAATCAGAGCCTTGCTTTCATCTGCAAACTCTGAAGTTCTGGACAACATAAAGGGGGATGATGATAGCACCCTAGGAATGCATGTTCGTGATAAATTGCAGAGGATTTTTGAAGTGTTATAGAACAGCATGTACAGTCCGAAGTGTGCATCTAGAAAATAATTACCATCTATTGGACTTAGTCGGAGCTGGGCTCTGACGCGCTAAGATGGCACTGTGTGTACCACCTCATTAATCCTTACCACCTTGCCGGCTGGGTACCGCCAGCATGCCCTATAAGGAAGAAGCAGCTGAGGTCCAGAGCAGCCCCCTAGCTAGCGAGGGGCAGAACTGGACTTGACCCCAGCTTTGCCAAGTCCAAAGGCCATGCATGCTCTTCACCGCCTGGCCAGTTGGTACCTCTGTGCAAATTGGGAATAATAATAGCTCCCACCTCATAGGGTTGTTGGAGGATTAAATGAGCTAAGAGGTGCAAAGCCCTCAGGGTGGCTCCTGGCAGAGCCTAAGGGCTCAGCCAGGACCGTCACCCACAGCCGCACCGGACTGCCTCCGGGCGGGCCCTGCAAGATCGTACTCAGAAAAAGTTAACAATGGTGTCTCTCTGGCCCTGAGGTCCTGGGTGATCACAGTTTTTTTTCTTTTTCTATACTAATCAGGTATTCATTGTATATTTCTTTCTTTTTAAATTCTTGCATGAATGATGCCCTCAGTGAGCTGTCACTCTTCTCAAAGCAGGCCCGTGAGATGTCTGAGTCACCTCCCCAAGGCCTGGCACAGGGAGACCCCCGGGGAAAGGATCATAGCACAGGAATAGCTCAGAGGAGCCCTCCCGGCCCAGGCTCTCCAGCCACACACTTGGCAGGAGCCAGAGTTGGGGGTGAGGGGTGCGGATCAGTACCAGGAACTGGCCCAAGCTAAGCCTCTTCTTTGTTGGCATTCCCCAAAAGGCACAATGAGATGCCTTGTGGCTCTTCCGGGCCCCAGGGGAGCGGTGGGAGCAGCCGTGATGCGTGAGACCTCCGGCCCTGAATCCACCAACAGCTGTGACCACTTCAGCTATTTTAAACCCTTGGGCACCGGGAGGCTCCCCTCACACCGACCAGGCGCTGTGACCCAACACCCGTCGCAGGCCTTGAGCCAGGCGCAGCAACCCGAATGTGGGTCCACTGGGTCCAGGTTGGATTTTTAAGGAGAGGGAGTTTCATCTCTTGAGTGCTTGCTTTGTACCAGGCACTGTGCTAGTGTTTCCCACACATTGTCTCATTTAATGCCATCCTCACATCTATGCTGAGAGATCAGTCGTTCACAGATGACAAAAACGAGCTGCCAAACGGCAGGGTGAATTGCCCAGGGCTCCACAACGGCAGTCTCCACAAAGGAACTAGAACTTGGGTTTCTTCATCTACCAACTAAGAGACAGTGTTCCTTCTCTGCCCTTACCTGCCCTTCCCCCGCCTTACCCGTTCCCCCATGGCCACGCAAGTTCCTACCCTGGCCCCACCACTCTCGGGAGCTGGGAGACTGAGGGCAAATTCCTTAACCTTTGTGCAGCTCGCTTTCTTCATCTGGAAAGTGGCAGGGTTATTGGGAGGGTACAATGATCTAATTCTAATACATGAAAAGTGCCGCTGGACCAGTGCCTGGCGCACAAGAATGCATTAAGGGCCCGCTCATTCCTTCTCTCCTGGCAATCACCACCCCTTGCCTGACGTTATCACTATCCTGCTCCCCATCGTGACCTGCCAGGCCCCCGGGTGGGGGTGCAGCAGTCCTCCCCCCAACTCCGGGGCCCTAGTTCCCCAGTGGGTGAGATGAGGGTATCATGCTTCGTGACCCCAAGAAGGGGGGGACCTCTGGCATATGCGGCCTCTGGCCACATAGTAGGGGCTCAACAGTAATTCCAGTGGAGGGGTGCCCAGACAAGAGCCCACCTGGGAGGACCCTCAAAGTCAGCTCCCAGATGCCCAATCTTTCTCCTCTTTGGCAGGTAGCTGCCCTCGAGCTGTCTCCTGAGTCTCATTCCTATCAAAAGTTACCAGGGTCTCCCTGGCTCTGTGAGCCTCTGGGGGCAGATGCCTCCCCCCCCAGCCCAACTCAGGCCTTTCCCTTTGTCCACCCACATTCTCCCCAAATCCTGGCTACCCACAAGCCACCGGGCTAGTCACCATCTCCTAATTTGGGCCGCCTCAAAAAGGCCGCTGGGGTCAGAAGCTGGGTGTATCTCAGCTCTGGGCGCTTGTGAGCCTCCATCCTCTCATTCAGGTGCACCCCCTCCCAGGGCTCCCATTCTCCCAGCAACACTACCCCCTTCTCAAACATGTACCCCCTCCAGCCTGCCCCCTCCTTCTTGTAACCTCTGTCCACTCCGGCCCCTTCTCGCTGAAGAAGCCACCCCGGGCCTCCCACTGCACACCCAGCCAGCAATGCCTTGGCTTGGCATTCTGACCCTGTAGGCTGCTGGGTTCCCCTGCCAACCGCTCCCCATTCTCCCCGATCGTGGGGGTGGAGGGGATGTCAGCTTGTGTCCAGCTTCCTGGCTTTGCTCCCGGGACTCCCCCTCCTCCCTTCCCCCTAGTTTGCAAACGCCTCCTTTAGGAAGGCTCAGGTCCGGACCCCAAGCTGGGCTAGGGCGCCCACTCCCTCTGGGCTGCCACCACTTCCTGTCGTCACCCCTAGGACGGCTCCACAGCGGCATTATCTGCCCTGAGAAGCTGGGGGCGCCCGGAGGGGAGGCTGGCCCTGCGTCCTGGCGCCCGCTAGCTGGGAGCCCACTGAGAATATGCTGAGCGAGTGAACCAAGCGTGGAAAGGAGGAAATTGGCAACCGCTGACTTCACCCGGATTACAGGCCCGGGGTTGGGGAAGGGGGGGTGCGCGGGCGATGGGGGGGAGAGGCGGGGGGAGCTGCGGGAAGTGTGGGGGCGTGGCCACGCTTGACGGACGGGCCCGCCGCCCGCTGCGAGAGGAAGCCGACCGGCCGCCCCGCCCACCGGCCGTAGATAAAGCGGAGCGCGGGGCCGCGGCGCGGGCAGCGGGAGTGGGCTCACCTGCCGCAGGTGCCCCGGGCGGACGCGACCTGGACGAGCGAGGACCGGCACTGCGGGAAGATGCTGCGCGAGCGGACCGTGCGGCTGCAGTACGGGAGCCGCATCGAGGCGGTGTACGTGCTGGGCACTTACCTCTGGACCGATGTCTACAGGTGAGTGGGGCCACCGCGACGGCCTGAGACCCCCCCCCGGCCCCAGAAATCCCGAGAGCCTCCTCGGATGTGGGGACGCGACGGCCTTCCTCCAGCGCGAGTTGCTCCTCATCCTGAGGCCCTTGCATCCAGAAATCCTAAGAAACTCACCCAGAAGCCTGACTGTCCTCAAACTGACAGCCTCCAGAAAATCTTGAGACCCTCTCACACACCCTGACCCAGACCCAGCTCCTTCGTCACCCCTTTCCCAGAGCCCCTCCCCTGGACCCCAGTCTTCCCAGGGTCTGACCCTCTGCAGCCCCTCTCCCAGGACAACCTGGGAGAACCCTAGTCTTTCCCCTTGCTCTCCCCTCAGCACCTCCCTTCTCCCCCCTAGGCTCTCCCCCTCCTCTCAGAACCTTCTGACTCACCACCCACCTCAGATCAGCTGAGCTTCCTCCAGGATCTGCTGGGGGCGGGGGGCGGGGCCAGAGGGGAGCTGCCTTGGGGTGGAATCTGGCCCTGGGGGTTACTCAGGCTCCAATTTCGCCCTGTGGGGGCTGCTGGTGGTTGCCTGTCCCCAGGCACTGGCTGTGAGCTCCATGTCCCTGAATGCCTTCCCCTGACTTCACCCTGGGGTTGGGGAGGACTTGGTTCTGCCAGGCTGGAGGGTGCAGGGGCAGGGTCTTTGGCAGAAGAGCGTCCCTGACGGCACCCTGTTCCCTCCCCCTCTTCTCTGGCCCACAAATTTGGGTGGGGTGCAGGATTTCTGAGACAGCAGGACATAGGGTGGGGAAATTGAGGTCATGCCCCTCCCCACTGCCTCCAGCCCCCAGGAAGCAGGCAAGTCCAAAGGTCCACCTCCTGTATTCTGTGGGGCATCCTTGCGAAGGTGTGGCTGGTGTGGGTGGAGAGGGTCCCGGCAGGATCATTCCATGAGCATTCTATCAAAGCAGCCCTCTATTCCAAGCATGCAAAATGCATCCCCCTAGCTAGAGTGGGACGGGTCAGCGCTGCAGGAGGGGGCATGCAGGACTCTAAGGTGGGACCCCACGCTGATAACCTCGGGCAGGTCCCCTAACCTCTCTGTGCCTTGAGCTGAGCTAGAGGTGCCAATGTGCCTTATTGCTCCCAAATCATTCTGTCATCCAGAGCACCCCGCCTCCCCCAGGCCCTCATCAAATCCCATCCCTGTGTCTTCCCACACACCCTCCCCAGCCCATCTTCTCAGTCACCTCCGGTGGCCCTGGCAGCCCTGCCCAGCCAGTCCCCTGCCACCTCTTCAGCAGGGACTGGCCATGCTGATACCACTAGGGCCCCAGCCTCCTTCTGCGAGGACAAGGGCCCCGTCACCATGCAGACCAGGGACCCTCTCCGCTCATCTGCCCCTGGCCTCAGTTGTCCGCATGGAAACCTCAAGGGTGGTTTCTGAGGGTCATAACATAGCAGGGGACTGTGGTCCCGGCCTCAGTGGCCTGGAAGAGCTCCCCTGTCTTCCCCACCCCTGATCCTAAACCCGGCACTGCAGGGAGCGGGCTGGGAGCCAGCGCACTGAGGTCTCTAAGCCTCAGCTGTCTCTATACCCAGTGTTTGTTCACTGAGGCACTTTGCTGCAGCCTGAAAGGCTGGCATGGTGCCTCCGGTGGGGGGATGGGGAGAAAGGAGGGGGGCCGTGCTCGGGCCTCCTGCCCTCCCCTGTCCTGGAAGAGAGAGGCCCAGCCCCAGCGGGGGCAGTGCATGGGGCAGGGGTGGACTCCTCATCCTCCCGCTGGCAGGGGGCAGAGGTGTGATGACCCTCTGTGTCCTTTCTCAAGAAAGCCACCACTGCCACGATGACCCCCGTCTCCCAGCTGCACTTCACTCAAGACCCCATCACCCCCAAGAGTAGAACCCCAAGAGTCTACACCAGCACCGTCCAGCAGAAATAACATGCCAGCCACAGAGAGCCGCAGGTGTACATTTAATTTCCTAGCAGCCACGTTTTTTAGGATTCAAATAAGGAGGTGAAATTAATTTTCATAATATATTTTATTTAACCCAAGAGATCTAAAACACTAGTGCTCCAATATCTAATCAATATAAAAATGATTAAGGAGATAGTTTACATTGTCTTTTTTCATACTAAGTCTTTGAAATCCAATGTGTATCTTATACATAGGGCTCGTCTCAGTACAGACTCACTGAATTTCAGGTGCTCAACATCCACAGGTAGCTGGTTGTCCCTGTACTGAATGGCACAGGCAGGGGTTCCGACCCTCAGCTCTACTGCATTTGAAGCCGGATCATCGTTTGTTGTGGGGGGCTGTTCTGTGCGTGGTAGAATGTTTAGCGGCGTCCCTGGCTTCTTAACCCCTAGATGCTCATAGTAACCCCCCTGCCACTCTGACAACCCAAAATGTCTCCAGATTAATGCCAGCAGTCCCCTAGCAGGAGGACAAAAACACCTCCAGTTGAGAACCACTGGTCTAGTGGAAGGAAGCCTCTTCTAGAACAAAGGAGACGGGCTATTACTGCTCATGTCCCTCCTAGTATCCGGGAGTGGTAAGAGCTAGTGTTAATATGAATAATAGCAGGGATATTAGTGAGCACTTGGAAACCAAATGCATTCTCTTGTCTCTTCCTCACCACAGACCTTGGGGGTCATGCTGAGATCATCCCATTTTGTAGATGAGGAAGCAGGGCCCAGAGAAGTGAGGCCAGTCGCCCGATGTCACACAGGATTCGGGTCCAGGTCTGTCTGACTCAGAACCCATGCTCTTCACCTCCACTCTCTTCTGTGTGACTTTAAAACTAGCAAGTTGAACTGGGTGACCCTCTTGGCCTGGGTCTCTTCCACCCTCCATTGCCCCCAAACACTTCACCCACCCCCTTTCAACCCTGCACTTCCTATGGAGTCCTTCTGGACTCAGACACAGATTCTGACTCTGGACCCCACATAATGCCCCCCCACCCAGGGTCTCCAAGGAGACATCAAGGGGCAAGGCCTGGTGGACCCTGGGCCCAGTTAGTAAGGGAGTATGTTTGGACCCCTCACTTCCTGAGTGACAAAAGTGAATGAACAAGTCTCAACACCCACCCCCCCTTCCCAAGGGCTTGGGCCCCCTTTCCTGAGATGCACGTGCTGCCCCCCTTCCCTGCAGACACACAGCGGGGGCCTCCCCTGTGGGTGAGGGGGTCACTCAGGGGGGTCCTCAGCAGACCCTATGGTTGACCCACCCTTGGGAGTAGATGCCCTGACCCACGCACATTCTGAGTGCTGGTTTCCAGCGAGCTATAAGTAAGTAAATGCACAGAAAAAAAGGAAGAAGGGATTATTTTTTTCTAGAGATTTACTTTGCAGAAGTTGTTAAAGGTACTTCCTGTTTCCTTCTCTCAGTCCCAAGCATCTTCCCTTAGATCTGGCACATGTACGCCTCGCCCACACCCTCTCCCCGACAGTCCCTTTACCCGCAGCTGCTTCCTCGCTGGGGCTGCCCAGGGTCCCCATCTGCTTCGGGCTTGAAGCTAGAGAGGGCACAGAGCGAGTGGCCTCTCCATGTCGGTTTCAACCTCCCTACTCAACTTTGGATTCCCTGCGGAGACACCCCCAGAGCCGGGAGAAAGGGCAACCTTGGAGTCGAGTAACGGGGTGATCACACTGTGCCTGACTGTCCCACTGACCCACAATCCGGGCTGTGTAGACAGCTTCTCCTCTCCCTCCCTTGGTTTATGCATCTGTCCAGGGGAGTGCGAGGCATCCCCTTCTCTCTGGGGAAGAAAGGTCAGGATCCGTTTCCTAAAGTCTGCAGGAGCTTCGGGGCACAGATGACCTTAACAATGGTCTCTTGCCTCTGCAGAAGATTCTCCTAATTACATTTGACCTCAGGATGAGGTGGGAGGTGGGAGCGATCCCCCACCCCCTCCCCTGGGATACCCCAAGGCAGAGGCTGACTGGTCATTTTTCCTGACGGGGTCTTGCCCGTCACTCTCGGGCAGAAGATAGGCAGAGGGTACTGGGGCAGGAGAAGCAGGCACAGTAAAATGCTGGGAAAACAGGGAAGGGTACAGAGATGTACCCCACCTTGGGGAAGAGCCTGGAGAATCAAAATTCACCATCTCACTCCCTCAACTCTTAGACTTCCTCCCCATTGCTCGGTTGCTGTGAGTGTTTTAGAAAGTATCCTTAGGACAAAGGCCAAGGAGGGGAGGTCTGTGATCCAGTTAGAAGCATTAGAGAAGTGGGGTGCCATGGTCTCCCCATCCCTGAGAGAGCCAGGCCCTGCCTCACTGATCCCATCTCCTGCCAACTACCCTGCACACACTGCACTCTGGCCACGTTGGTTTTGTGGATGGTATTAGCTCTTGACCACACCAAGCTCATTCGTGCCACAGGACCTTTGTACATGCTATTCCCTCTGCCTGGAGTACTATTCCCCAGACCTCTGCAAGCCTGACATTTCATCCATCAAGGCTTAGCTCAGACGTCACCTCCTCCGAGCAGCGTTCTTCACTACCCTTGTTTCGTGATATCCCACCTCAAGCCCCAGGCACTCTCCACCTCCGTACCATTTTTCCTTCTGCAGATCTTATTTACTTAATATTACTTGCTGACATTTATTGAACACTTACTCTGTCCCAGACTGCCTTCCTAACACCTTCCATACTCATCTCACATGTATTTAGTAAATTTACACGTGTTTAAACCTCACAACAATTTTAGGAGTTAGGTACTGTTCCTGGCCCCCTTAGTTGGGGAAACTGAGATAGGAATGCTTGTGCAAGTTGACACAGCAGTCAAACGGTGGCGGTGCCACGCCCAGGTACCAGACCACTCTGCCAGGCTGTCTTCTGGGACTTATATTTCAGGAGTGTCCCCCTCCACACCCTCTGCCTTCCTTACTGCCCTGTACCTCCAGCCCTCACGTCAATGAAGGGCTCCTTCATTGAGTAAATGAATGGATGGATGTGGCCAGTGATGCATGAAGATTGAGCTGTCACTGGGCTGAGCTCTCCACCCCCCAGCCTCAAGGGATGAGCGCTGTTGCACTGGCCAGTGGAAGGTCAAGGGCATGTGGCCGAGCCTGGCCAGAGCAACACTTGCTCCTAAGAGAATGACAGTAGGAGGAATCAGGCCAGGTCAGGTGGCCTCATAAATTAGAACAGTACCCAGCACTCTCAACCCTAAAAAGGAGGTCTTGCCAGGAGCTGCTCCACGGCTCTGGTTTCAGACTAGTCTAAGGAGGACCTGGTACCCTGTGTCAAGCCCACAGCCCTTGTACAACTGGGATCCCTGAGAGGCTTCCCTTCCTGCCCACAGGGCCCTGCATCAGGTTGGGGGCATAGTGATAGGAGCTCACCACTGTGTCACCGCCCCCCCCCCCCAGCTGGACAGGGACACCTGTTAGATGGTGGGGTGGGGGGGCAGGGGAAGACCAGTTTTCAGAGGCAGCTCTGCCTGCCCAGCCCTGCCAGGCTCCATGGCCAGGGGCTTTGACTGGCCCAAGCCTGCCTATCTAGGCCACTCACCCAAGCCTTTGGTGTCCATTTTCTGGGCCTCTGACCCCACCTACAAAATAAGTAGGGGGCTCTAGAGGTTCCTTCAGGCCTCTCCTGTGCTCCTCCCCTGAGCCAGGCCCAACATTCCCCCATCCCCACTAGAGGACCTTTAGGGAAGGCTACAACCTGTAGATCATCCCCCAGGAAGGGAGCAGCCCGACCAGGAGCTCAGAGAGCTTGAGTTTACCCCACACTCTGCCATTACTGTCCCTGAGACTTGGATCAAGTGCTCACTCTCTGCAGGTCTCAACACGCTCATCTGTAAAAAGAGATGATATCGATACAGACCTCATGGGGTTCCAAAAGGATGGACTGAGATCATGTGGGCCAAGGGCTTAGAACAGTGCCTGGCACATGATAAATACCCAGTAAGTCATTATCATGAATTAGTATTGGGCTTACTGTAATATTATTAAAACAATAATGAGCTTTGGCCTCAAAGCATCCATAACACTCAGGGGAGAGAAATGTTGAATAGCATTTGTTTTAGGTGCTGTTTTAGGCACCAACAAAGGGGAGGGAGGGAGGAGTCCTGGCAGATGAGAACAGGAAAGACCTCCTGGAGGAGGTGGTAACCAAGCTGAAGGATGGATGGGGGTTCACAGTGTGACCAGGACATGCCATGCGGGGGCAACGGTGCCTGGCAGGACAGTTGGGACACATGGGGGCAGAAAGGGCATAGACTCAGTAGCCTTCAGCGCAAGGCTGGAGACTCAATGAGCTCAAACCAGGGCTTTGATTCCCAGGCTCAGGTGTTAGACTGTTACACGGGCAGTGGGGAGTTATCGAAGGTGTCTGGGGAGGGAGTGACCACAGATTCGATTGTTTCTGCCCTAAGGAGAGGGCCAGCTGGAAGCACCAGTGCCCAGTGAAAGAAGCGGCCAAGGTCACCAGGCAGAGAAGGGGGCCGGCTGAAGATAGACGCATCCCCCGTGCAGGGCAGCTACCCACCTCGGGGCTCCAGCCCTCATGATGCCAAGCTGAGGGCTTCGCCTTCCTCCCCTCATCCCTGTCCTTGAGGCTGCTCGCCCTGGGCTTGCGTGCCAGGTTGGCACCTACGAACCCCCTCAGACTCCTGCAAAGACCCGGGGGCAGGAAGTCATACCCGCAGTGCCAGGAGCCGGGTTCGCTGGGGGCGTGATCCCTGGCTGGTGTTAACGAGGCCTGGGACAGGTGGATAAGCTGAGAGGGCCAGATGTCAGCGAGGAGCAGGCACATCAGGCCCTCGAGCCTGGGGCTGAGTGGGCACCCCAGGGCTGCGAGGCCAAGTCGGTGACCTCCCCACTGAGTGAGCGAAGAGCAGAGAGGCTGACTGGCTCCCCAGAGGCCATACAGCATTTGTGGGGCTGAGCCGATGTTAGCTCACAAAGCCCATTGCCTTGGGCTGGGCTCAGGAAACATCCCTCTTCTACATCCGACACTGCGTTCCAGTCTTGCTCAAAATTCCTTTGTTTGACACCAACCGACCGGCCATTTCTCTCCATCCCCATGGCCACCACCTTGTCCCACACCGCCATCATGACTCGCCCGGACACCTGCGCTCGCCCTCTCCCTGAGTCCGCCACTTCCAGTGTTGCTCTCCGGAAATGCATTTCCCACTCTGCACCCTGGGTGATCTGTCTTCAGTGCAAAAACAATCATGCCCCCCCAAAGCCTTCAGTGCCCTCGGGGGGAAAGGCCAGCTCCTCGCCACGAGCTGGGTCCTCTCCTCCCGCCACTGCCCTCCCCCTGCTCACCCACTGCAGCCACACTGATCTCCCTCCGTTTCCTCCAACACACTGGGCTAATGTCCACCTCGGCCCCCACCCAGGCTGTCCGTGCTGCTTGGAAATCTCTGCTCCTCCTCCTCCTCTCTTTGTCCAACTCGCTGGTTCTCAAACTGTGGTCCCTGGACCAGCAGCGGTAACAACAGCAGCTGGGAACTTGTTAGAAATGCAGTTTCCAGGCTACACATTCGTGATGTTAAGACCATGCCTGTGTCGCCAGGCCTTGGTCCTTCCCCAGGTCTGGTTTTATAAACACTGGTGATCAACCACGTCTGATTTATATCATGCCTCTTCTGTGGGAAGTGCCTATGATTCTAGGTATCTGATCAACCTCAAGAAATGAGAGCACATTTGGTGTCATAACTTTTGGGAAGATAACCCTTGTTAATTTGCCATTAGATGAGTTATAAAACTAAGAAAAGAAAGAAGCATAGTTTCTTTCCACAATGTAATACGTACAGCAAGTCATCATGTTGGGCACTTTAAATATATATAATTATATTTGTCAATTGTTCCCCTACCAATTTGGGGGAGAAAAAGAAATGTAAACCATGTTTCTCAGGCTCCACCCCAGATCAGCTAAGTCAGAGATGGGATGGTCCAACAATCTATGTTTTAACAGGCCCTTCAGATAATGCTGATACACACTCCAAATTTAAGATCACTGGTCTAGTTAATTCTTGCTGTCCTTCAGAATATAGGGTTAGACCCCAGCTCCAATGCCCCTTCCTCCAGGAAGCCCTCTTTGACCTGCAGACCAGGGCTTCATGGCACCCCATGCTTCTATGTTAAAGTCATTCTCACCGCCAAAGCCACATCATCAGCTGTGTAACCCACTGAAAGTCTTCCTCTTCCACGAGAACATGTGCCCCATGGGCCCAGGGAACATGTTCTCCCTTTTGCTGATCTACCCCTAGCACCTAGAACTATTCCTGACACATAGTAAGTCCTCGGTCAATATGTGTTGAGGGCATAAGTGACCACATAAGCAAGCCCTGCTCTTCCAGCCCTTCCTTCAGCAAACACTTAGAGCCACTGTGAGCCTGGAATGGGCCAGGGGCTGAAACAGAAAGAAGAGACAACCCCCACCTTCAAGGAGCTACAAGGGAAAAAGACACGGATGGAGACAAATGTATTGAGTCGGGTCTTTAAGGAGGGATGGTCAGTTGCCCGGCAGAGCAGTCAGGGAAAGGAAAGGTAGAAGGAACTGCATTTGCAAAGTGCCATAGTGAGCTGGGATAGTGCAGGCCTGAGAGGCTGGAGAGTCAAGCTGAGACCCAGGGGCTAAATGTCGCTGGTTGGGTCCCAGCTTTTATCGTATCGGCTGGCACTCAGGAGCCACTGAATATTTTCAAGCAAGCAATTAACCTGATGTCCTTTTTTTTAATCCCTCTGGTAATACAGTTTGGGAAGCCAAGAAGGGTGGGTTCAATCATTCATTTATTCCCAAAGTATATATGGAGCGTGGCCCTGTCCTGGGCACTGGGGTGCAATGGTCGGTGGGGCAGATGTCCCGGGGACTGGCAGCCTGTCCTGGGCTCACTATCTTTAGTCTCCATCCCACAAGCAGGAGGTCATGGCCACCACCAGTACCCCCACTCTCTCCCTCGACACCATCCTGGGCCCCTCCCTGCAGCCTCCAGGGACAGTCGGTCGAGCTGCCCCCAACCCCTGGGTCTCGGGTTTCTGGGGGATGAGTTCTGCGAGGTTCTTCCTGGGCAGGGAGGCAAAGCCAGCAGAATCCGCAGGGGACAATGGGCGCCTTTGTTGCTTCTGCCAGGGCGGCTCCAAGAATAGCTGTTTGCTCAGCTCAGAGCAGGGCTCGTGCTGGGGTAGGAGGGTGTGGGGCCCTGGAGCTCCCACGCGGGCAGGGCGTTAAGCCCCTGAGCCTCTGGGGCCTCCTCCGCTTTCTTCCCGGCCCAGAGGGACGAAGGCGGCAGGAGACATCGCTTAGAGCGGCTATTGTCAGAGTCGGGTCCCAAAACTCATCCTGCCCCGTGAGTTTGTAAAGCATTCTTTTTGCTAAATAGAACTGTATGCAGAAACCCAATATGTAAAACCAGGTGAAATCTCAGTGGCTCTACTTAAAGGAGAGTGGGGACCCAGCCAAGTGATCCCCAGCTTTTCCATGCCTCCCTCCTTACCCATTTGTCCAGGGCTTGCCCCCTCTGCGCTGCCCGGATGCCAGCACCACCCCTACCCAGTGCCACGCTCCCATGTCACACTTGGTGAAACAGAGGGAAAGTGCCTTGCCCCAGGCTATCCAGCAAGTTGATGGTCAAGGCTGGGACTTACACTAGAGGCGTATTTCCCTGACCCGGGCCCACCCACCATTGCTCAGACTAACCATATTCCACGTGTAGTGCTAATAATTTAACATTTTTCTTTACATCAACTCACATTTTATTACTTTGGGGTTTTTTTTAAGATTTTATTTATTTATTTGAGACAGTACGAGAGAGAGCAGAGAGCACAAGTGGGGAGGGCGGGGGGGCAGAGAGGGGCAGAGGGAGAGGGAGAAGCAGACTCCCTGATGAGGGACTCGATCCCAGGACCCCGAGATCATGACCTGAGCTGAAGGTGGACGCTTAACTGACTGAGCCACCCAGGCGCCCCTATTACTTTGTTTTAAATGGAGATCTTATGGGGTGTCTGGCTGGCTCAGTTGGCAGAGCGTGTGACTCTCGATCTCAAGGTCATGAGTTTAAGCCCCACATTGGGCATGGAGCCTACTTTAAAAAATAAATAAATGGAGATCTTATATCATTACCGTAAGTAGCAATCCTTTATCAATGGCCATAAGAAGATAACACATTTAATAAATACATAAATTTTCTTTTCGATTGTGCATCCCTGTGCCACCTGGCGGCATCTGACACATGCACCCTCTGGGCAATGCCACCAGGCACTTCTAAGCGTCTCGCCTCCGTCCCGCTTGGCTCCACCCTCTTTGCTGGGGTGTGTGCAGTGTGCCCAGCCCTACGCTGGACTCTGAAAGAGGAGGGATGGAAGAGGACACACCCTGCCCTCAGGGGCTCGCAATCCAGAGGAGGACAGGTACCCCATGGCAACACCCTGAGATGAAGGGCTGCCCCTGCCCGGTGAGGGACAAGGGACGAAGCCTGTGGGGCAGCGGGGGTGGGCGGGTGTCTTCCAGGTCGGCGAATGGACACTCAAGTCTCCCTCAGCAACTCAGTGGCAAAATTGGGCCCAAACCCACATCTTATGCGAAAGTACCCCCAATCCAGGGTTTTTGCTGAGACTCTGCTTCTCCTACTGATGGGTGTGGACAGATGGCAGCAGACCACTGCCAACGAGTATCCAGCCTCCGATCAGCCCAGTGGCCCCGTGAGGGGCTAAGGAATTTAGAAGGGGGTAGATGGACAAGAAACAGGGTGGCCCTGGAGCTTTTTTTCAAGCTCCTCTCCCAGGCCCAGGTGTGGACTGCCAGACCCTTGCCCGCACTCTCCCACAGTGGCCCCCAGACCAGTGGTCTTTACCAGCAGCACCTGCAGTCGGTGGCCTGGGTCCTCAGAGAGACCCTGCGGGACTCACACTCACGGCTTCGGCCACCCCAGGGCTCTCACCACCAGGCCACACTGCTGAATGTCTAGACCAGTGGTTCTCAGAGTATAGGCCTGGGCCAGCATCACCAACCATTCCTGGAGATGGGGGCCCCACTGCAGACCTACCGGATCTGAAACTCTGAGGAGGGGTCCAGCAATCGGCGTGTAGACAAGCCTTCCAGGTAATGCTGCTGAGCTCTGAGAACCACTGGTGGAAACCTCTCATCTAACCCGACCTCCGCCCTGCCAGCAAGACTCTCCAGGGAAAGGATCTACTGATCTCTAGCCTTAACAAAACAAAAAACAAAAACCCAGAGATTTAGGCTGCACCCCCGGCTGATTCTGATGCCCCACCATAGTGGAAAACTGTTCTGGAACCCAGGAGCGCCAGGCCTTCAGAATAGCTGATGTGGCTTTGAGGCAGACACTTGTACCTATCTTAGTCCCAAATCCCATGAGGATCCCACCTAAATCCCTCTGAGCCCTCTTTAGCCTCTGGAAACCTTCAGACCAGGGACTGGATTTAGCAAAACTGTCTGCCCTGAGCACCTTCCTCCCCCAGTCTCCCCATCCTTCCTATCACCTCCCCTTAAACCAGTGTCTTAAACCAGTAACAAAACACCGTGGGCTGGGTGGCTTAAACAAAGAAATGAATTTCTCACAGTCCTGGAGGCTGGAAGTCTGAGATCAGGGGCCAGTGTGGTCCAGTTGGAGTGGGAGCTCTTCCTGGCCCGCAGGCAGCCACTTTCTCACTATGAGTTCATACGGCCTTCCTCGGAGTGTGGGAGAGAGAAAGATCTCTCTTCCCCTTCTTACAAGGCGACCAGTCCTATCGGATCAGACCTCGTGCTCATGACTTCATTTAATTCTATCTTCTGAAAGCCCTCTCTTCAAATGCAATCATGTCGGGGGGGGGTCAGGGCTTCGGCATGTGAATTTGGGGGCACACAGACATGCATATAGCAACCAGATCAAACCAGTCCGTTTCCTGCCCTGAAATCTTCATGGCTTTTCAAGAATTCCAAAAGTACTAGGACGCCTGGGTGGCTCAGTCGGTTAAGCATCAGCCTTCGGCTCAGGTCACCGATCCCGGGGTCCTGGGATCGAGCCCCGCATCGGTCTCCCTGCTCAGCGGGGAGCCTGCTTTTCCCTCTGCCTGCAGCTCCCCCTGCTTGTGCTCGCTGTCTCTCTGACAAATAAAATTTAAAAAAAAAAAGAATTCCAAAGGTATCAGCCTTTAACAGGAAACCACTCCAGAACCCCTAGGAATAACTCTCAGCCCCTAGGAATGACTCTCAGAGGAGGGAGTTCCAAGCTGGGAAAGAAAGTGTGGTGGGAGGGAGGGATCTTTGTGACAGAGCCAGCCCACCCCTGCCCCTTGAGGACCCAAGTCCCAGGCTCCTTCCCTGGGCAAACCCAGCGCTTTGACACCTGCCTCGTGCCCTTCGGTCAAGTTCTGCCTGCAGTTCGCACACTGGACTGGGGGTGGGCGCTGCCTTTGGAGCAAACTCGTTTCTTGGTCTGGGCCTCAGTGCCTGCACCCTTAGGGCCCCACATGGCTGTCCATCAGAAGCACAAGGAGGCCTGTTAAGAATTCAGATCCCCAGGCCCCGCCCCCGAACATTCTGGCTCAGTGGGTACAACACTGGCCCAAGGAACCTGTATTGTTACCAAGTACCCTCCCCACTACCGGGTGATTGTAGTGCAGCTGGGTCCTTGGGGGTCCCCCAGACCTGGCCACCTGGGGGGGGTCCCTTGCAGCCCCGCCCCTCCAGGAGTCCTTTTTGGAAGCGCTTCATCCCACCGGCCCTGGGATCCCCCCTCCACGACCCCGTCTCCTCTCTCCCTATAGCGCAGCCCCAGCCGAGGCCCAGACCTTCAGCCTGAAGCACTCAGAGCGCGTGAGGGTGGAGGTGGTGCGTGACGGGCAGGCCGAGGAGGTGGCCACCAACGGCAAACAGCGCTGGCTTCTGTCGCCCAGCACCACGCTGCGGGTCACCATGAGCCAGGCGAGCGCCGAGGCCAGCAGTGACAAGGTACCCTGGCTGGGGAGGTCCTCGGAGGGCGGCGGGAACCCGGGGCCAAGCGAGAGCAGCGCCATCCAACACAAACAGAATTCGAGCCACACTTGTCATTGCCACGTTCCTAGTGGCCACACTCAAAGAACAGAAAGAGACAGGTGGACTCCATTTTAGTAGTGTATTTTCCTTAACTCCAGAGATCACCATATTATTATTCTGACATGATACCAACATAAAAAAAGAATTCATGAGCTAGCGTACGTTCTTTTTCATACCAAGTCTCTGTCACACTTAGAGCACATCTCAGATCAGATTTGCCACATGCATGTGCACAGGACACACCTGTGGCTGGTGGCTGCTGGACTGGAGGCGAGCTCAAGGCCAGACCGTGGAATGATGGCTTCGGGGAAGGTTAAAGCTGTGGGCTGCTGAGTGGTATATTAGAATCACTGGAAGTTACAGCCCCAAACATCCTTGGCCTCCTCGTGTATTAAATGGGGTGCCGAGTGCCCATGCAGCAGGGCGATTTGCCCAAGTGATGAAGCTGAGACCAGACGTCTCTTCGCTGGCTTCTCTAGTTATGAACCTCCCCATGCGCCCCGTGGTAGTGATGGCACTGGGCATTATCCAAAGAAAACAACCTCAGCCCCGCCCCCTGGTGGTTTAGCAGGAGCGAGTCATACACCATGGCAGATGGGGGGGGCCGGGGCGGGGGGCAGGCAGCAGTCTGGGGGTCATAGGTAAGCAGTCAGCACCCTGCATGCCCTCTGAGAGGAGGGGAGCCCCCTGTCTGTTGGATAATTTGAAAGAAGCAGCCCACCAACCCAGGAATGCTTCCTGGAGGAGGGGGTTTGGCTGTTTGGGGAGAATTGGCTTGACAGGCTGTGAGAGGTGAGTCAGGGAGGTGGTCACTGCAGATTTCCCCACCTGTGATCTGTGATCTCTGCTCTTCTCTCCCTCCCAATGCACCCCTCCCTGCCAAGGTCACCGTCAACTACTACGAGGAGGAGGGGAATATGCCCATTGACCAGGCTGGGCTCTTCCTCACGGCCATTGGTAAGTTGGTGTGGCTGTGGCCTGGGTGCTTTCCTCCCCAGGGTCTGACGCTGCTGCCCTTCTCAGCAGCACTTGGCCTGTTTCCCACACTGCAGACCTGGCACTCGGAGCTTCCTCTGAATAATGCAGGACTGAGAAGTGGTGCCACACATGCCCAGATCCTTCTGTCCCGGGGTGAGGGCTGTCCTGCAGGAGGAGGCATACCCTGGTCTGCCAGCACCTCGCCCCCAGGGTCAGCATCCCCACCCCAGGCTCTGTGGGCCACTGAGAAGAGCAAAGTCTGTTCCTCCCCGCCTCTCCCCTGCAGCCTGGAGAAGAGTTTGCCTCTCATAGCATGTCCCTGACAATCCCAGCTACCCGCTTGCCCTCCGTTGACCCTGCCCTGGGAACACAGAGAGGAACTCCACCTAGTGCCAGCCTTTCATTTGGCATTGAGGACAGGGAGGCTCAGAGAGGTTAGGGAACTTGTTCAAAGTCACACAGCAACTCCCTGGCTCCAGGGAGTTGGGTTGGGTCCAGGGCTCAGGATGGTTCCCCTCCCGGGGTCTTCCCATCTACACAGCACTCCCCTGCCTGGGTGCCGGGGCTCGTGGGGTGTGGTCTTCTTCAGTCACTCGACTCTCCTGCAGGTGAGGTGTTTTTATATCTTCTTTTTCACTTTAATTACATAATGTTTAAGCCAGGAGGACAGGTCAGGGGGTCGTTCTGTCTGTCCAGCCTTAATTTAGCATTGATAGAGCTGCCACATGGCAGGGAGAGAGAACTATCAGCTATTGAGAATGTCTTCCATTTATTCAACACCTGCTCTGGGTCCTGAGCTGGGTGCTTCGAGGAGGAGAAGGAGAAACGCCTGACCTTTCTTGAGCACCAACCGTGTGTTGAGCTCCAATCCTTTACTGTCACAATCTCAATCCACTCTTCCAGCTATTCCCAGGGTAGACAAGGGGTCTCAGAACTTACCCCAGAAAACAACTAATTCCCACATCAGCTTCTCCTCCTCCAGCCGCCAAAGTAGTCTCCACAGCAATGCTCCTCCTGTTTTCTGGTCACCCTGACCCTCTTTCTGCACTGGGGGAGTGCCCAGCCTTGGGGTGGGGTCCTCAGGACACCCTCAGGGGGCCCTGGGAGAGGCACAAAAGCCTCCCGAGTTGCAGTGGAGGGCTGGCCCGCACCTCACATGCACACACGGCCGCCGGGGCGTCTCAGATGACCGGCCCTGAGGAAACCTAATCCCACCGAGACGGGGACACCTGAGGACGTAAGCAGGAAGGGCAGTGGCCCGAGGCCTGTCCAGTGAGGATGGGCCCAGAGGGCTGACTCCACCATGAGCGAGACTTCCCCCAAAGCCAGGCAGACAGGATAGATGGCAAAACGACACCCCATAAGGAGGCAGGACTGGAACCCCCCCCCCCCTTGTCTGAAGGACTGTGGAGCTTGTGCTCGAGGGAGCAGCAGGAAAGCAACATGATCCAGTTGGAGCTCGTTCTATTATGGCCCTGGTTTGGCCAAGGGCACCATGGGTTTATTTCCAAATCCCAGGAGCAAGACCGAGGGACAATACGGTTCTTCAACTTTGCCCAGGCGGAGGAAAAATGTGGCTACCCCAAGCAGAAGGGAGAGAAGAACATGTATTGACTTGAGCATCTACCCCTTGCACACAGCCTCCCATCGGATCCCTGTGAGCACTGTGCACGAGGGCGTGGTGAAATCCTCTGTGCAGATGAGGAACCTGGGGCTCAGGGTGGTGACGGTCACAATGTGGCTGGAGGGGCAGAACCAGAACTTGGACTAATTTATGTCTACCCTGCAGCCAGGGCTGTTTCTGCTCAGGGTGGGCTCAGGGCAGAACTAGGGTTTGATGGACTCTGATATGTCCCTGGGGGGGCAGCCCCACCATCCCAGAACTTTCGGGGTGTTCCTGCTTCTGAGGTGCCCTCCCTATGAAGGGGTGGTGAATACTCAGGACGTCGGGCTCAGGGCCCCTGGGGTGGATGCCTGAGGAAGACAAGACCCAGAGGGTCAGACAGACCAGTGGACCCTAAGAGGAACCAATTTCCACCAAGGTCCCTGGTGGAACAGGAAATGTAAGTTCAGTGGGTGAGGTTTATTTCTGTAACATAAATGACTGTCTTTTATTCTGGAATGATTCCTCTGCCTACTTTTTCGGTGCGAAAATGTTAGAATGATGGTGATAGTTGTTGGCAAATTATTTTATTAATATTTTTTTCTTTTTGGCCAAGCATCAACATTGTCAGGCTTACTATTGGGGGGTTGAAGAACCGTATTGTCCCTCGGTCTTGCTCCTGGGATTTGGAAACAAACCCATGGTGCCCTTGGCCAAACCAGGCCCTGGGGCTTGGCTCCCAGTCCTGCCAAGGACGTGCTGTGTGACTTCACCAAGCAGCCCACCCCTCAGGACCTCACTTTCTCCCAGCTGTAAAATGAAGGCTTCGCGCCTGTTGGTCCCTCAGGGCCTTCAAGACTCCAGGTAGGGCTGAGTTGCAAAGCCCTTCCTGTGAAGGGGACCGTGGGAGGGGAGGACTGGGAGAGGGAAGAATGGTCTCACCCTCTTGGCTGTGGTCCTGGCAGCAGGAGCAGGGCATGAGCCTTGAGAATTTTTAGCCTCATCCTAAGGACCTCATTTCTTGTGCCCCCTCCCCAGGGCCTAGGGTAATTGCCCTAGTTGGCTGTGGGGGAGAAAGTCCTTCCTCCCCACCACACCCCAAGCTGCCCAGTTACATAAGAAGGGTCGGCACCCTGCCACTGGGGGCCAGCGGCCTGCCAAAATGCTTATGCCTCTGTGTCAAGCCTGAAGCCTCGGTGTCTAGATTCTCAGGGCAGACTACCTTGAACTCAATCCCAGTGACATTTCCCATAAATCTGCCCCATACCCCAGGTGCCACCTGATGCCGTGGGGCTATTCTGGGGAGCTGAGGTAGGATTCCGAGCCTCTGGGAAATGTCATCTGGAGCCCAGATGCCCCAAAACAGATGTCCTCACCCTCCTTCCCTCTGGGGATGACAGAGGGCAGAGCTCTGGGTGGGTCATGACTGACGGCCCTGTTCTCTGTCCCTACAAGGATCATCCCATTGAAATCTAGTTAAATGGAACATTAGAGGGAACTTTGAAGGGGAGAAGCCCTGGAGGTTGGGAGATGGGTGATAAGAGAGCCTGATGACATAATGTCTGAATTTTATAACAGGAAGTCAGTGAAACTTGTCTGAAGTTAATAAATCAAGGAAGAGCACTAAGCATATGACTTAGTATTATGGAGATTGCCTCAAGCAGGTGAGAGGATGGGATGGATAGGAAACTGCTATTTTTTAGAAGCTGTTTGGTGCTATTTGAGGTTTGTTTGTTTTTTTGTGGGGGGGTTGCATTTTGTGCAAATATTACATCGATACAATTTTTATTTTTTTAATTTTCTTAAAGATTGTATTTATTTGAGAGAGAGAGAGTGAGCGAGAGAGAGAGGGCACGAGCAGGGAGGAGGGGCAGAGGGAGAGGGAGAAGAAGGCTCCTTGCCTAGCAGGGAATCTGATGTGGGGCTCGATCCCAGGACCCTAGGATCATGATCCGAGCCGAAGGCAGATGCCCAACGACTGAGCCACCGGAGCGGGCGCCCCTACATCAATAAAATTTTTAAACTTAAGGAATTTATCATGAAGTAAAGCACAGTTAAGTGCTTCATAATGTCTCTCCTGTGACCCACTGTGTTCATGGACCCACCAACAGCCATGGTGTGGTGCCACCTTGGCCTAGAGACGAAAGTCCCAGGGCTGCCAGGGTTGGGATATGGCCAGCTCCTCTGGGAATGGCCTTAAGGGGAGTAAGTCTTTGAAAGCGGTCTTAGGTCTTAGAAACAGCCCAAGGTGGAGATCAGCCTGAGTCGGTGGAGAGGAAACAGGCCAAGGTCAGCAGTCTGGAGTCAGAGGCCCAAGTGGGATGCCCGGCTCTGCACTCTCTGGGGACTTTGTGGTCACTTCCCTGCAGGGTGCCTTGGTCTCATCTGTATGGTGAGGGTGGCTAGGTGGGTGATAACTCTCCCTGTTGGTGTGATTGAGGGGAGAACACGGAAGGGGAGGCGCTCCGCCTCTGACAAAGGGAACTGCACACACAGAAGAGATTGTTATCTGGAAAAGTAAAGACAGGTGCCTTAGGGAGCCCAGGTCTGTGGCTGGTTCCCAGGGAGGAGCTTCAGGAAGCCAACCTCCCTGAAAGGCAACATTCACTGGGGAGTGTCCAGTTGGAAAGTTCATGAAGGTCTGGACGCCAAAGTCAATACTGTTCCTCCATCTGAGGCTTCAGTCTCTTTAACAGCAGCTGGTGGTACCCGCTTCCTCACTTTGTCCCTGGAATCCTTACCCTGCACCAGCCTCCAGGTTATCAGCCCAGTTTGCTGACAGGTGACGTCTCTGAGGCTGGGTTTGCTCACCTCTACAGTGGCAATAATAATATTTATGTCATAGGACTGGGGACTCCAGGGCAGGTGTGCCCTAAATGCCCACCACTGGGTCCCCATGCCTCGTCGAGCGCCTGGAACACAGAGGATGCTCAATGGTGATTTGCTGAGCAGATGGGATCAATGGGAGGAGCTTATCTAATCATGCATGCCCTGTGGCACCCGACTGACAGCTGGGCTGCAGAGGCTGGGACACTGGGGTGCTGTCTCTCCCGAGGACCAAGCGCCCTGAGAGTTGCCCCCATCCTGCCTCCTTCTAGACCCAGAAAGGCCACATGCAGGGAATGGGGCTGTGAGCAAGGAGAGGACTTGAGTATTATCCCCAGGGTGAGCCGCCTCAGGGAGGGTGACATCAGTGGCCTTTCCTGTGCCAGAACCCTCCTCCCCACCCGATCCAGGGAGAGAGCAGGCCTGCCAAGGGAACAGAGCAGGAATGCATTCACTCCCACCCAGCTCCCGCCTCTGTCCAAGTCATGCTCCGCGTGAGGCCGAGCCCATGGAGCAGCCCCAAGACCTGGACTCGGCTCATCCCATTGTGTGACACTCCCATCACCTTAGGACAACCCCCCTGCCCTGCCCTGTTAGTCTCTAACTCAGGGCCATTTGGCCTCCCAAGGGACATTTGGCAATATCTGGTGACGTTTTGGTTGTCGCAACTGAGGGATTTTACTGGCATCTGGCAGGGAGAGGCCAGGGATAATGTTAAACATCCTCCAAAGCAGGTAGGGAAACTAGGGCTCAGAGAGGCTGTCCAACCTGCCCAAAGTGACACAGCTTGTAAGCAGAAAACCAGGGTTCGAACCCAGCACTAACACCAAATCTTGGGCTCCTTTTACCGCCCCACAGTTTCCATGAAGACGGTCCCCAGGACAGGCCTAGGGATACCAAACACCCCTTCCCCAAGAGGAAGAATAAACAGAGACCCCAGCCTGGATCCTCTATCTGACAGCCTGGCTTTCTTGGGCACCCTCAGATCGAGACGGGTTGGAGACCCAGCTTCCCACCCAAAGTAGAACCCTGGTGGGAGGCAGGAATTCTAGAAGAGATCACGCACAAATGCGTGTGTGCACACCACCAGGACAGACTGAGAAAGGCGGGCAGGAACTCCTATGAGAGTTTTCCAAACATGAGCTTCAGCTTCAGGTCAGGCCAAACGCACCGTGTGGGGCACATGACTTGGCGTCTCTGAGCCAAGGCTCCTGGATCTTTCCAGTGAGGCTCATCCCACGCACCACCTAGAACCGCCTGCAGAACCATGAAGTGGGGTGTCCTCTGCCCTACCTGCTAGCCCCTCTCCAGTCTGTCAGGTGTCCGCTTACGTCCTCCATCAGGCGGCGGGAGGTTGGGGCAGGGGAGTGCATAAGATGGCAGCAAGGCCCACCCCTTCCAGGGACCAAGCGAACATGGGAGCTGCACCCTAATCACACAGGGCTTCCTCCCAGCCCCCAGCCCTGCCCCCCCCGTCTGGCAGGCTCCACAACTCACCTGTGTGTCTGTCCCCAGAGATCTCCCTGGATGTGGATGCAGACCGGGACGGCGTGGTGGAGAAGAACAACCCAAGAAAGGTACTGAGCTACCAGGGCACACGGCCCTGGACTAGGGAGCTCCCGGGGAGCAGAGCCCCAGGATGGATGCTGCAGGCAGCCATGGTCCTCCCCACAAGCACAGACAGCTCTCCTTTTACAGATAAGGAGACTGAGGCCCACCGAGGAACCAAGCACCTTATAGCAACAGCTGCAAAGCGCCTTCCGCAGCCGGATCCCCCATCCACAGGGTGGGACACCCAGTTCGCAGAGCTGTTGGAAAACATCCTGCCGCAAGGAGGCATTTGCTCTTATTACTTTGCCTTTTTTTTTTTAATGTTAAAACTGAATGAGGGGGACCATCAGGAGCAGAAGGCTGCATGAATCATTCTCAGTTCGAGGCATGTTATTTTTAAGGGTGCACCCACGCCCCCTCTCTTGTTTTATTCATTCATTCATCATTGCTTCATCGGTTTATCTACTCATTAATTTATTCCCTCCTCTCCTGCATTTCACACTCCCATGTTGCTTCCCTACAAAGGACCATCCTAATGGGTTTAGTGTTCCTTTCTGTTCTCACGGTTCTTGCAAAACACGCAGTGTGGTTGCTGTATCTTCATCCTTCAGCTTGCGCAGACAGCATTGTGTTCTCCGTCTCAATCGGCCGTGTACTTTGCCCTCCAGGCAGGTTTTAAGCTCCAGTGGTTTTGCTGTGTACATGCAGGGGTGCTTCTGTGTTCCGTTTTCTGGCCTTCTGTATCGCTCACATTGGTTGTTGCCACCGGCTTATATTTCTTTCATAATAACAACCTAAACCCTGTTTTAAATGACATGTAGATGGATACTTGAGAAAGTTAAATGAACACAGCCCAGAGAGAAGCCTGGGTCCTAGCAGCCAGCCCCAGACTCTCTGTACCAGGGACGTGGGGCCTCAGGCCTGCTGGGGAGCCCCTTCTCCCCGGCTCCTCCGTGGGGCTCTGCCTTCTGGAGGCCGCTGGCAGCAAGGAGACGCCGAGTCTGCGTCCGTGGCCAAGCCACATGACAGTGGACCCCACGGAGGCCTCAGCGGCACCCAGCCTCTCCGGAGCAACTCTGCAGCCTTGGTGAAGTCACACAATCCCGGTGGGCCTGGACTTTCTCAGACTCTCTATCTGGGCCTGTGAAGTTTCATCTGTTCTCTCTACTTGTTTCATATGTATTTGTTGATATTCCAGAACTGGTCAGGCCCTGGGGCTGCAGAAGGAAAGAGAGGAAGTCAGCTGCTGCCCTCAGGGAGCCCATGGTCCAGGGCAGGGGGTGGGGGGGAGACCACATTAAACAGAGTGACATGGGTGACCATCTCATCACAATTGTCCCAAGTTCGCCCCCAAAAAGAACATGTACGGTGACCTAAATGTAACCCCAGGGCAGCCGCTCAGGGCTGGAGACTCAGAAAGGCTTCCGGGAAGAAGGGGTGGTCATGCTGTGACCACAGGAGGAATGGCGATGGCCAGGTGAGGGGAGACGGGACAGCGCCGGGAGCACAGGACCTGGGAGGGCAGAGAGCCGGGAATCTGCTTGGAGGGGGCAGAGCGAGCCAGCTGGTGCGGGAGACGGATGGAGGGAGAGCGGGCCGGTCTTACCCGGCCTTGCAGCTTGCAGTCAGGGATTGGGGCTTTATCCTAAGTCAACAGGGAGCCCCGGACAGGGCTTAAAGCAGGAAAGCAACATGATCCGGTTGGAGCTCGTTCTATTATGGCCCTGGCTGCAGCAGAGAGAGTGGATCACCTTGCAGGTCCCATTTGGAGCACTCAGCATGTCTGGAAACAGCTGGGTGTCCGTCCATCCAGGCATCTCCCCCTGATCCCCTCTGGGGACTCCAGAACACGTTGTAGAATGCGTGCCTGCTCATTCCTCTGGCCGCCCTCCGTCTCCCTGCCCCCACCCATTCCAGGTACAGGCACACCCGGCTTGAGGTTCATAAATGCCCAGTTTTCCAATCTCTGTGTCCCTCTCTGCCCCCATCCCCCTCCTGAGCTTGTCTCTGGCGCCTACACTGAGCCTCTCTGGGCATCAGATGTGGGGTTCACATTTGCCAAGTCACCCCTGCCCCGATGCGTGGTGGCTGCTCTTTGTTCTCATCCTGGGGCTGTCTCTTCGGTGTCCTGTGGGGTCTGCAGCAGAGCTGGGAATCAGCCAGAAGGTAGACAAGAAGGCGCTGACCCCTCTCCCTGACATTGCAGGCATCCTGGACCTGGGGCCCTGAGGGCCAGGGGGCCATCCTGCTGGTGAACTGTGACCGAGACACGCCCTGGCTGCCCAAGGAGGACTTGAACGATGAGAAGGTCTACAGCAAGGAAGGTGCCAGCAGGACCCACCTTTAGGGTGGGGGGTGGGGAGGAGCAATGGAAACACCCATGCTCCATTGTGGGCTGGGCCAAGACTGAGGCGGGAGTGACCTTCGGTCTCCTGGAGATGGTGGACTGAAATATCCACTCTTGGGGCACCGGGGTAGCTCAGTCAGTTAAGCATCCAGCTCTCGATTTTGGCTCAGGTCATGATCTCGGGGTTGTGAGATCAAGCCCTGTGTCGGGCTCTTCACTGGGTGTGGAGCTTGCTTAAGATTCTCTCCCTCTCCCTCTGCACATCCCGGCTCGGCTCTCTCTGAAAAAAAAGAAAAAAAAATCTACTCTTGCTAAAATACAGAAGATAAAACTATTAATGCAGTTCAATTGGAACCATGTTTTGTGACAGGAATTACACCTACACAAACACATAGGGAAAGGACTGGAAGGAAATTCCCAAAAAATTACAGGAGGTCATGGTCTCAGAGAAGACAATCAGTTTTTATGCTTTTCTACAGTTCCCACAATACATATGTGTGGGGTTTTCTGTCCCAGTTGGAAAAGTAACGATTATTCCTGAGCCCACATTGTAGCTGCATGTCTCTTAATTCTAACCTCCTCTGCATCCCCCCCTCCCCAGACCTCAAGGACATGTCCCAGATGATCCTGCGGACCAAAGGCCCTGACCGCCTCCCTGCCGGCTACGAGATAGTTCTCTACATTTCCATGGCTGACTCGGACAAAGTGGGCGTGTTCTACGTGGAGAGTGAGTGACCCCAGTGCAGCCCTTCTGGAAGTTTCTATCTATTTGGTGCCCACGGAGCTAACCTCCCCGGGGCCCAGTTCTGCCCTCCACACTCCCCAGAGTCCCCCCTCAGCAGCTATGAACGCTGCAGGTGCAGGTGACTGGAGAGGGCCAGGACGCATCTCTTAGTAATGGTCACTGGGAGCACTGTTGTCCCTTGAAGTCAGGAGGCCCCAGGGATAGGCCTCTACTCCCTCAAAGGAGTTGGTAGTGAGTTGAGTTTATGTACAACCCAGAGCTCCTTCTTCCCCCATGAAGCAGGGGAGGAAGGGCTTTTGAGGTCCACATAAATACGTGTTGAGCCCCCCGTGCCAGGCGCTGTTCTCAGCGCTGGGGTCCCCTGCAATGAACTCTGCAATCACACCCCACCCGGGGAGAGGTGATGGTCTAGGGAGGGAGACATGATAAGGAGCACAATGGAGAAAATGACACCCACCAAGTACGAGGGACTTTCAGGGGCAGAGGTGAGGCATCGCTGGCCCCGGGCGGTCCAGAAAGGCCTCTCTGAGCAGGTGACGTTTGAGCTGAGGCCCAAATCCACAGTGAGAAAGAACCAGCCATTCATGAGCTGAGGGAAGAGTGTTCAAAGCAGAGGGAACAGCACGCACAAAGCAGAGAGGAGTGGACCAGCCTCGAACGTTAGAGGAGCAAAAGGGGGAGATGAGAGGTGAAGACACAGGTGTCTGGGTTTCAGCCTCAGATTCTGCCCCAGGATCCCAAAGTCGTGTTGGAGTCAAGGTCAGTGAGCTGGGCAGGGGCCAGGGCATGCAGAGTGGGCTTGGATTTTATTCTGAGAGCAGTGGAAAGCCATTAGAGGGTTTTAAGCAAGAGACTGTCAAGAGCTGATTTATGTATTAAAAAGCTCTCTCAGCAAAATAGTTAGCTTTGCAATTTGCCATGATGCGGGGTGGGGCTTCCCTGTGCGCCCAGCTGTCTGGGGGGCCCAGGATCTCTGGCACCCCTCTGGGGAAAGGCCCGCTAGAACCAGGACAGTCGCCATGAGGAGCTGGTCATGAGGGCCCCGGACCCTCACCGCAGGGAGTGATTTAGCCCGGACAGCAGTGGACAGCTACCACCCAAGGCCAGTCCTCCTGATCCACTCTGGGCCCTGGCAGTGACCTCCCACAGGCTGGAATGTCCCCAGAGTCAGGCAGGCTGTGCTGCCCCAGGGGGCCGGAGCTGTTGATGTTTATCCCGTCCAGCCCAAGGTAACCGCGGTGGATGGGGCTGCCAGCGGGGCAGGCGGGACTGGTACATCAGAACCTCCACCTGCTCCTCTCGTCCATGGCATTGAACTGGGACATGCGACATGTTGCTAATAGGGACACCTGGATGTTATCTAGAGGGTTCTGTTCGTTAATGGGAGTGGATTGCCCTCCGGCCCCGTAATCGCATCCCTGCCTCTCACTTGCCATCCGAGATGGGCCCTGAGCAGACAAACACCTTGAGATGCTGCCGCTCCCCAGTCTGCCTTATCTGGGCTGTTGTCCTGCGGGGCTTGGGGCGCAGGAGCCGGCCCTTGGAATGCTCTCTAGAGATGGCACTTATTGCTTTGGCTGGGATTATTCTGATGATTATGAATTACAATCCTTGCAATAGACAGAAGTCCTCCGTGCTGTTAAGAAGACACAGGTGTCTGGGTTTCAGCCTCAGATTCTGCCCCAGGATCCCAAAGTCGGGGCCTGA
Organism: Halichoerus grypus; assembly: GCF_964656455.1. Classification (NCBI taxonomy): domain Eukaryota; kingdom Metazoa; phylum Chordata; class Mammalia; order Carnivora; family Phocidae; genus Halichoerus; species Halichoerus grypus. The sequence continues at coordinate 175,439,204 of NC_135716.1, forward strand.
CCTTTTCCTATAACAAGACAGTGACCAGCTTGTCCCAGTTTCCCCAGGACCTCCCTGGTTTTCACACTGAAAATCCCCCATCCTGGGAAAACCCTCAGTCCCGGGCAAACCAGGACGGTTGGTCACACCATCAAGGAGTCTGCTTGGGAAGTGGAATGGCTCCAAGGCGACCAGAAGGGTTATGCCAAACCATAAACCATGGGGCCAAAGAGAGGTCAGGGTGGCTGGCAGGCCCAGCTCGGGGCATGTGGGCCGCTCAATAGAAGGGCATTGCTGGCTCCTGCAGGGAGAGCTGGCCACCGAGCTGGGGGCAGGGGAAGGAGGCTGCTTGGGACAATGGCTGCATTGTTCCCACCACGGAATCAATCCGCCTTGAGCCCAAGCGCCAGAAAGAGAGACACGTGTAAATCGCAGGCCACAAGAGGGAGAAAATTACATTCAGGGGCGCCTGGGTGGCTCAGTCATTAAGCATCTGCCTTCGGCTCAGGTCATGATCCCGGGGTCCTGGGATCGAGCCCCGCATCGAGCTCCCTGCTCAGCGGGGAGCCTGCTTCTCCCTCTCCCACTCCCCCTGCTTGTGTTCCCTCTCTCGCTTTGTCTCTCTCTGTCAAATAAATAAATAAAATCTTCAAAAACAGAAAAGAAAATTACATGCAGATGAGCAAGAACGTGTCCTTCCACCTGACTCAGCTTCCTGGCCAGACCCCTTCCCTCCCCAGGCCCGGGTGGAACGCCCGGCTTCCTGGGGAAGCTTTGGAGATCTCTGCAAAGACAAGTCAGCTTCTAGGCCTGAGATCTCTCCCCTGAGCCTCAGCTCAAGTGTAGCCTGAATGCCTGGAAGAGAACTTTTTAATTCTGCAGATCCATCTGGATTTATTTAGCAATTAGGATCTCCTGAGGGTGCACCCTGCTGTTTCTGAGCGAGAAGGACTTCACCTTCTGTGTCAGCTCCTTGGCACATCCAAAGTATCAGTCTATCTGCCTCATTTCTTGGGCCCATCTAAGGGAAGGTGAGGTGAGGTATTATTTCTTTGCCTTCTGTTCATAAGCCGTTCAACACAAAGGCCATAAGTTTTGCAGAAAGGGATGTGCCAACTCATTCACGGGCTCTCGTAATACTGATACCTACAGGTCCCAGCTGTGTTAATGATGGTTACCCATGGTTACTGGGTTTCCCTAAGTTACTGATGCTGTGTCATTTTATCTTTTTTTTTTTTAAAGATTTTATTTATTTATTTATTTGAGAGAGAATGAGAGACAGAGAGCACGAGAGGGCAAAGGGTCAGAGGGAGAAGCAGACCCCCCAGCTGAGCAGGGAGCCCGATGTGGGAATCGATCCCGGGACTCCAGGATCATGACCTGAGCCGAAAGCAGTTGCTTAATCAACTGAGCCACCCAGGCGCCCATGTGTCATTTTATCTTGCAATGACCTTGTGGCCTAGGTGTTATTATCCCCATTTAACAAACGGGTAAACTGAGGCTCAGGAAGGTTAAGTGAATTCCCTGAGGTTTTGCTGCTTGTAAAGCCAGAACGGTATTGGAACCCAGGTCTCTCTGACTCTGGAAGTCATAACCACTAAGGTAACGTGCCCTCAACAAGACGTGTAACCAGGGTCCAGTTGAGCATGTTGTCCTTCGTGAGGAGCTGTCCGGAGCCCGGGCTTCGGAGGTTCCTCTATTTAATTTGCCAGTTTTAATCATGCACCCTATTTGTACGAGGACTGATCCGCGGGTGACTAGTCATTAACCCTTACCATTGTTGTTGACGATGAGTACTAAGCCGAGCCTGATTCTGCCCTTCCAGCTCTGCAGGGCATAAAGAAACTCCTTCTGGAACTGCATACTGTCCTCCCTCCATGCCTTTTGGCAATGCAAGTATCTCCTCTCCTCACTGCATCCCACCTCTGCCACCCCGAAGGGCATCTCAAAGTCTCCTTTCCTCTGCTCACATGCTCCCCACCTTGCCTCCCTTTCCCCCCACTCCCCACCCCAGGAACCTGCCCGAGCTCTCTCCCATGTTACACACTTCCCACATTGGCATTATCTTATCATCGGCTGAGCACTGCTCTCCGACATAAATATAGCATCTTGACCATTTCTATCCACTACCACCACCACCCCCCGCCAGAGGTTGCCCATGCTGGGAACAGAGTAGTAATTCTGCTCTGGCCTGAAAATTCTCCCATAGGGAGTGGTGTGGAAGCTATGGGTTCATTAGGTAGACATTTATTAAACACAACCTGTGCGACATTGGCACTGGGCCCGGCCAGGCCTGTCTCTGCCCTCAGGTGACAGTCTCTTGGGGCCAACAACTAAACACTGAGCTCATACCCACTCAGAAGGGCTGTGATGGGCAAGGATGGAGGCTACAGAAGCTCCACACAGAGTCCGTGGCTTGGTCTCTGGGCGTCATTCCCAGAAGGGACCCAAATCAAGGCCTGGAAGGAAAGGAAATATTCCCAGCAGAGGGAACAGCACTGGAAAGAGTTGGGGGACTCCAGTGGGGCAGATACACTGGGGAAACCTGCCTTTCCTCCCAGCCACGAGACGGTGCAACCAGAGACCATGCGCGGGGCTGTATGCCACTGTGGCTTCCGTTATACGGACAGGAATTTGGGGTATAAATGGGCACCTTGGTGTTTTGTGTATGGAAGGGGAGGGGAGCTTGAGTTTCAGAATTGCACATGAATTTGAGCCCCAGCTTGGCCGCTTGCTCAGCAAGCCACTTCTCCTTTTTGAGAATCGGTTTCCTCATCTGTAAAGCAGCAACATAATATCCTTCCTCAACACCACTCGGTGCTCAGTCCTCACCTGCTGTCATTTCACCCGTGCTATCCCTGGGCGTTAGCCCATTTTATAGACGAGGAAGCCAGAAACTAGAGAGGTGGTCTGGTTTCGCTGTGCCACATGGCGAGCACACAGCAGTGCTGGGACGATGACCGGGCCATGGCCCTTCTGGTGGCATTTTCTGCTTGTGCTTTTCTCCCTGTGTCTAGAGGACAAGCGACTCGGCCATCTTGTCCCCCACCCCACTGACACCCCCCTGGCAGGGGCGGGGGCCTGACGTGGGCCCTTCTCCCTCCAGATCCGTTTTTCGGCCAGCGTTACATCCACATCCTGGGCCGGCGGAAGCTCTACCACGTGGTCAAGTACACGGGCGGCTCCGCGGAGCTGTTGTTTTTTGTCGAAGGCCTGCGTTTTCCCGACGAGGGCTTCCCAGGCCTGGTCTCCATCCACGTCAGCCTGCTGGAATACATGGCCAAGGTGAGGGCTCCCAGGCCTTCCAGAGGGCCACTCTCAGGGGTCCCCACAATGCTCCACTCCCCTCAAAGCATGGGGGGGGGAGGCCAAGATTGGAGATCCAGCTGCTCCGCATCGACCACCCGCACTTGTCTGCCAGGCTCCTCTGGGCTATGCTCTAGGGATCCTCCTGTTTGCTGCACCTACTCCCCAGGATTCCCTGCGGGTAAGGTTTTCTGGCATCCCCACATCTGTGCCCTGGTCTGCCCTCCTCCCTGCAGCAGTGTGGGCCTAGTTCTGAGGCACAGATCCCCAGTGGTTAGTGCAGGGAGCAAACTAGGCCACACACGTGAGATTTATCGACTACTTATATGCCCTGCTTTTCCCTCCCCGGACGGACCCTTCACCCTAACTGCGGATTATACCAACTCTGACCACAGGCTGAACCCCAAATCCCAGGCCCAAGTCATGCCCCCAGCCCTACGGCCAGACATCTCACTCACCATTGTTCTTGGTTTGGGAAACTGGACAGGAAGGAGAGCGCCTGCCCCTCTAGAGGAGAAGCCCCCCTCACTTAGAGTGTGTCCTGCTGACAAGGACCTCTCGTCACAAAGACTGCAGCCCCCAGACTCCCACCTCTCGAGCCCACCCCGCTTTGCTCAGATATAGGGAGGGACCTGGCTGCCCTCCCCAACACAGAGTCCCCTCCCCATTGTCATTTTCAGAGTACTTTGGAGGCAGGACACAGTGGGGTCTGCAGAAGGTGAGGCTGAATCTGGCTTAGATTTATGAGAACGGGCTCTGGAGTCAGACTGCCAAGTTTCAAGCCCAGGAGACATTGGGCAGGTGAATTTACGCCCCGTGCCTCAGTTTCCCCATCTGTAAGACAGACAGCAGAAGTTTCTGCTTTCTGCGGCGGTTGTGAGCATCCAAACTTGTAAGACCTCATTCACAAAGAGCCCTCGAGTCCCTCAGAAGAAGAGAGGCAGAAAAGGCAGGACGGGACAGGGGGAGGGCTTCTGCTCCCACCTGTGCCTGGAGTAGCCTGGCCATCAGGGCCTCAGACTTGCCCCTCCAGCAGGCACCAACAGAGACTCACAAAGCAGACCCAGGCAGGAAAGGCCAGCTAGGCCCCTAGGCCCACCTGCCCCATGGTCTCTGCCAAGGGCAGGTGCCCATTTCCTGTAGCTGTTCAAAGCCAACTACACAAAGGAACCCCGGAATCCACTCATTTTCCCTCAGGTTCCAGGCAAGCTCCCTGAACCTTTCCTTAAAGAACAATCTGGACAAAGCAAAATTCCCCCAAGCAACATTAAAATGCTCACCTGTAGAAAAGGGCAAGGTGCCCAAAGCAGAGACAGAAGAAGGTGCAGGGCTGGCCCGGCCATCTTGCAGGCCGGTTTCAGGAAGGGGACTTTGATGGGGCAAGATCCGATAGTGGTTAAGAGTATGGGGGCAGCCGCCTGACCACCTGGGTTTAAATCCAGGCTCTGCCCCTTACTAACCACATGAAACAGGTCTGTGGCTAGAGGTCTGTGACTCAGTTTCCCTACCTGTAAAACACGGGTTATAATACTATCTACCCCCTGGGGTTGCTGTAAAGCAGAAATGAAATGGCACGTGTGGTGCTACCCCAAGGCCTAGCATACCACAAGCGCTCAATAAATGTAGTATGGTTATCGCTTTCACCCACTTTAGAAAGCAGGCATGAAAGGTACCCTGACCAGACTTTCTGATCACCTCCCCTCTCCCACGCTCAGGAGATTCCCCTGACACCCATCTTCACGGACACCGTGATATTCCGGATTGCTCCGTGGATCATGACCCCCAACATCTTGCCTCCCGTGTCGGTGTTCGTGTGCTGGTAAGCAATGGCCAGGGCTCAGGAAGGCAGCGCAGCAGAGTGGTTAAAGCTGGGGCTTCAGGGGCAGACAGACCTGAGTTCAGAGCCTGGCTCTGTCACTTACCACCTGTGTGACCTTGAGCAACTCACTTGACCTCTCTGTGCCTCTGTTTATGTGAAATGCTGACATCACAGAGTCACCGTGGGCATTAAATGAAGCAGGCAAAGTATTAATCCAAGGTCCTGGCACAGTTTGTGCTTTAAAAATACCAGCTATCATTCCTGGGCGCCTGGGTGGCTCAGTTGGTTAAGCGTCTGCCTTCGGCTCAGGTCATGATCCCAGAGTCCTGGGATCGAGCACCACATCGGGCTCCCTGCTCGGCAGGAAGCCTGCTTCTCCCTCTCCCACTCCCCCTGCTTGTGTTCCTGCTCTTGCTATCTCTCTCTCTCTCTCTCTCTCTCTCTCTCTCTGTCAATTAAATAAATAAATAAAATCTTTTTAAAAAATAGCTATCATTCCTTTTCTCATTCTTGGCCCGCACCATCTGGTTGGAAACCTCCTATGCAATGGATGTTCAGCTCATCTTATGCAGCTTTTCTTTTTTTTTTTTTTTTTTTGAGCACCTATTATGTGCTAGACAGCTGCAGCAAGATGAGAAACAAGGGAAAGGAGTCCCTGCAGATGAATGCTGGCCATGACAAGTGGGACCCTGAGGCCCTGGGCCAATCCCCTGCCTCGGGATTAGACACAGCTCTCCAAAAATCTGGGTGGGTGTGGGGAAGAGTCTCCCTTCTTGTTTTATGTGTCCGTGACCTTGGCAAACACCATGAGTGGAGGTGCTTGCTTGGCCTTGTCTCCAGCAGCCTTCACAAAGGTGACTATGAACACATTTGTGGCCTCATCTGCCCAGCACAACCCAGAGGTGAAAGCTGCTTGTCGCCACCTCAGTTGGACTGGCCCTCGTCCCTCCTCACCCTTCCTCCTGTCCTCCCTCTCTTCCCCGAAATTCTCAGCATGAAGGACAATTACTTGTTTCTGAAAGAGGTGAAGAACCTGGTTGAGAAAACCAACTGTGAACTGAAGGTCTGCTTCCAGTATGTAAACCGAGGTGACCGCTGGATCCAGGTGAGGCACTGCGGGCTGGGAGGGATGTGGCCCATGGCTCAGGCAAGAAGAGTTGGCTTAACATCAGTGCCCTGGCACCCAGCAGCTCCATGTATGGGAATTCTGCTCTCAGCTCATACGTGTACATGTGCACAGAGACAAATGTATAAGGCAACTCACTGCAGCATTGCTTCTTGAAGTAGCAAAAGACTGTCCCCCAGGAGAGACTGAGTAACCATATGAGGGGATAGCCTTACCGTGGAGTACTATACAACAGCTAAAAAGAAGCCAACCTGGGGCACCTGGGTGGCTCAGTCGTTAAGCGTCTGCCTTCGGCTCAGGTCATGATCCCAGGGTCCTGGGATCGAGCCCCGCATCGGGCTCCCTGGTCAGCAGGAAGCCTGCTTCTCCCTCTCCCACTCCCCCTGCTTGTGTTCCCTCTCTCGCTGTGTCTCTCTGTGTCAAATAAATAAATAAAATCTTTAAAAAAAAAAAAAAAAGAAGCCAACCTAAAAATACAGAATGCACTTCAAATTAAGGTGTTACTTGCAGGAAATTGTACATAGGATGTTATTGATTATGTTTTAAGAAATGGGGTTGATAGGAGTACAAACATGCTTAGAGCATGCAGAGACTATTTGAAGAAGGCTATGTAAGGAGCCCCAGCCATCGCTTGCTAGTGAGGAGAACTAGGGAGGCTGGCTCGTCTGACGGCTCTCCTTGGTGTCCCCACAGGATGAAGTTGAGTTTGGCTACATAGAGGCCCCCCACAAAGGCTTCCCCGTGGTACTGGACTCCCCCCGAGATGGAAACCTGAAGGACTTCCCAGTGAAGCAGCTTCTGGTGAGATGCTGAGGGCCACCTTGGGGTGGGGGGGTGAGGGAACGATCCTGGGGACTCTTACAGGATAGAGTGGACAGGAGACCCGGGGGCACCCTTAACAAGTTAGTCTGTTGCCCAGAGCCTCCATCTCCTCATCTGCCGAATGGGTCAGTTGGGATAGTGACCTCCATGGTCCTTTCCTTGGAGACCTTTCTCATAGGAAAGTGTGACCACTACCCCAGGGCCTGGCCCACCACAAGTCCTCAATAAATGCACTATTGTTATCAGTATCACCCACTTTGGAAGGCAGGAGTGAAAAGCACCCTGACAAGACTTCTCGATCCCTTGGATAAAAAAATTTACTCATAGGAGAGTTTTCTCGTAGGAAATGGGAACTATGGGAAAGAGGCAGCTCCCGCCCCTGCCCCACCCCCAACTTGCAGAAAAATCAGTTTCAAAGAGGAAAATTATAGTTAAGCAATTGTCGAAAATCATGGTTCCAACTTCAAAGCTCACTGAAGCTGTGGTTTTCAGTCTGTGTGTGTTTTTGAAAGCAATCTGACCCCCTGATTCTATAGGCCATTACCACTCCCACTGATGCCCGTAACCACTGGTGCAGTGAGGGCAGAACCAAAACCTGCCTCTTTTATCCTCACCTTCCACCTTGAACAGGCAGGGGAGGCTCAGACAGAGCACAAAGCAGAGACTGGGATAGACTGGGATAGGTCAGGGGCTTTTCCCAAGGTCACGTGCAGGGCAGCCTCTGCTTGAGTTGGAAACATTCATAGGCTCACATCTACTTCCTGAGAACCTTCCCTAACCTAGAGCCCTCACCACAGGGAGACGGTGGTAGAGCCTGGCCTTGCATCTTGTTCCACCCCTTGACCTTGGGCAAGCCACTTAACCTCTTCAAGCCTCAGTTTGCTCATCTGTAAATGGGGCTGGAAATGGTATTCCACTCGCAGGATCATTGTGAAGATTGAAGGCACCTAGAAGACGTCCTGCTGCACCTAATACAATGATCATTATTAGCCCCCATTACAGTTGTCATTCCACAGCCCTGGACGTTGTCCTAGGTGAGGACTGTCCGCGTCTTCCCACACTGTGAAGGGTAGAGTCAAACCGGCCCCCAGCAGCGGTTGCCGCAGGCCTGAGAACCGAGGCCTCCCAGCTCCTGTTCTCACGTTCTTCCCAGGTCACTACCTGCCTTCAGTGTTCCAGGCTGGCCTGGTGCCAAGGTCCCGGGCTGCATTGTTCCTGGGGGCCTGGGCCAGGCCCGACTTTGTGCTGCGTGCCTGCCCGCCTGCGTGATGCCCAAAAGCCCAGCTGCCCCAGCCTCCAGCAAATCACACCTTGCCATCTGGGACTCCCGGGAGAGAAAGCGCTAGGCTGTGGCCATCCATGTCACTGGGCACAGCTATCCCTTGAGCCTCTCCACTGGGCCAGATTAAGCCACATCTTCCCACCTCAGGGGATTTTTTAACAAGAATTTTTGTCAGACAAGCTTAGTTCCAGCCCCAGTGCAAGTTCCCAAGCAAGCGCCCTACTTTTTCACCAAAAAATCCTGAAAGGAACCTTAAAATTCAAAGGTCCCTGGGGTTATATTGTGTGCCAACTCTAGTTTTTTGGAGCTCTGTTCTAAGAAGGATTCTGAGGCTCTCTGCGGACTCAGTGAACAAATACAGGTGGTTGGGAATGGGTTGGGATGGTCTATATGTTACATATCTGCCATTCCTGCATGTATTGGTCAGCTTTTACTAGGTGCAGCTGCAGTAACAAACAACCCCCAAAACTTAGTGGCTGACAACAACAAAGGTCCATTTCTCGCTTGCACTCTGTGTTGCCGGTTGGTCGGTTGTCTGCAGCCCTGGTTCCTCGTGCCTTCCCCATTCTAGAGCCCAGGCTGCAGGAACAGCCCCAGCCTGGGAAATGCCATTCTCCTAGCACAAGGAGAAGAGAACACTTTGGCAGACACACACAGAGGATCTTATGCGTCACTTCTGCTCACATTTCACTGGCCAAAGCTAGTCACATGACCGAGTCCAACACTGGGTGGGGAATTCTATTCCTTCCACTGGGAGATGCCACACACCAGCAATGGCTCAGGATGCAAAATCCTCTTCCTGGGAAGAGGGCAGCAAATCTCTGGGAACAAGGATACAATCTACCGCCCTCCTCTGGTACCAAATCCGACACCTCTTTTACAGATGGGGAAACTGAGGGTCAGATAAATAAAGAGATGAGCAGGGATGTCAACAGCACAAAATGAGAACTAGCCGTGAAGTCATCAAAATGTCTCTGTGTCTAGAAGCAGAGGTACATACAAAGACCCAGTGCACACACACACTAATCCACACTTATATACTGTCATGTAGGCCCACCCTCACACCAACCTGCCCACAAACTCAGCCTCCCCGTGCCTTGCCCCTTGCTCTTCAGTGGGAATAAGAAGACCCCCTAGAAACCAAGTGCCCACAGGGCCAGACCGAAGGTGGTGAAAGAGTAGTCATCAGCGGGTGGCTGACCCGGGGCTAAGGACCTCTGGCTACAGGAGACTAATGATGGGTGTGTGCCCTCTGCCCAGGGCCCAGATTTTGGCTACGTGACCCGGGAGCCCCTCTTTGAGCCTGTCACCAGCCTTGATTCCTTTGGGAACCTGGAGGTCAGTCCACCAGTGACTGTGAACGGCAAGACATACCCCCTGGGCCGGATCCTCATCGGGAGCAGCTTTCCTCTGTAAGAGAGGCCAGGGTGGGGCTGGGGAAAGTGGGGGTGGAGAAGTTACTCTTTCTCTTTAGGAATGGCCTGGGTTGCTCACACATGGAGTGACTGGCTGGGAAAATGAACCCCTTCTGTGACTTTGAAAAGATACAGACACTCTTAGAAATAAAACCAAGTTAGCCTTTATATCTTAGTATGACTTAGGATCTGATATAAAACTAAATAAATAGCTCTTCCCAAAATGGGAGGGTATATAATGAGATTTAAACCAGGTAGGGAAGGGAGGAAGGAATCCATAGAAGGTAACCGAAAGAGGCTGAGTGGGAAGGTACCATCAAGTCCTTGGGGTGACCCATACACAAAAGAGGGCTGAGAAGACACGGCCCTGCCCCAAAGCATGAGTCCCTGGCTCCCTGGCCTGTCCACAACACCATCACTCCCTCCCCAGGTGACCCTCTTCCCAATGAAAAGGCAGATTCTTCCTTGGTCAGGACAGTCACTGAAAGAGTGAGTACTGTGGGTCCTCATTTCACAAAAGGGCTGCCAGAAACCTGCATACATGGGATCAGCCAGGATTTGGGCACCAAGTCCCTCTGAGCCACATGGGATGCTCTACCTTCTGGGGGGAGGCCACTAGCCAGGCAGTGCCCATTTGCCCACCTCCTCTCCTCCCTCCACTCAATAACCACTCATCCATTCATCAGGTATTTCCCATGCCCCAGCCAAGTGCCAAGCCCAGTGCCAGCCATGGCATTCTAAACCTGAAACCCAGCCCCCGCCTTCAGGGAGACAGTGGAGATCACAGACATGAAACAGCAGGGAGTGGGGAGGGAGGACCATATACAGTGATAGAAAGAATGATAGGGAGCCAGGGAAACCCAAAGAGGGGTCCTTAACCCCTTTGGGGAGTCCAGGGAGGGCTCCTTGGAGATAAATATTTATTGAGGGCCTTCTCTCTGCCAGGCACTGTTCCTAGGCTCTAGGGATACATCAGTGAGCCAAGCAGACAAAGACCCAGCTCTTGGGAAATTTTCAATTAAGGTGGGAGGAGTACAGGAAATCAACATGGAAGCCAGCAAATGAGACCTTTCTGGATGCTAATAAGTTGCAATGAAGAAGGTAAAATAGGGTTACATGGTAAAGAATGATGCGGCAGGTGCACTTCAGCTTTTGTGGTTTTAAGGAAATGACTTGGGAATCGAGGCTTGAATGAGAAGGGAGCAGCCATGGAAGATCAGAGGGAAAGAGCATTTCAAATAGAAGGAACAGGGAGGGCAAAGCCTTTTGGGGCTAGCAAACTTAGGAAGTAGAACAAAGAGGAAGGGAGGGAGAGGAGGTAGCAGATCCAGGCAGGGGCCAAATCAGAGAGGAATTTCTTGGCCACTGGGAGGCCCTTGAGTAATAGTCTAAGGGTACTAGGGATCAAAGACCTCAGAGAGTCTAAAATTCAGGAAGGGCTTCCTGGAGGAGGTGTCGCTTGAACTGATTAAAGATGGAAGTTAAGTAGAAGTTAATGTAACAAAGAGGCACATGGGCTAGGGCAGATTTTGGAACCATGCCTGTGCCTTAGCCCCCTCCAGCAGTCCAGCAGGACCCCTGAGCACAGAAGCTGGTCTCTTTATATCCACTGACATCCTCAGGAGCTGAAAGGGCTGAAGGCTGGGCTCCGTGGCCTTCGTAGAGGCCATGGCTCCAGCTAACGCCTCCTTCTTTCCCCTTGGGCTCAAATGCCTTCCTGCGGTACCAGGGTCTCTCAGCCCTGTGGCTCAGGCTCCTTCCCGTGACTTCTGCTGATGCCACCCTGGATACAGCCTGGGTTGCAGAGGCTGAGCTCCTGTAGGCCCTCTGGTGAGGCAGGCACAGTGGGAAAGCATCTGAAGAGCTGCCTCCTCTCCACCCCTGCGCCAGGTCCGGCGGTCGGAGGATGACTAAGGTGGTGAGGGACTTCCTGCAGGCCCAGCAGGTGCAGGCACCTGTGGAGCTCTACTCGGATTGGCTGACCGTGGGCCACGTGGACGAGTTCATGACCTTCGTCCCCATCCCGGGCACCAAGGTGAGCTGGCCCCCGAGGCTAGAGTGAATAGGATGATGGAGAACCCATGTACTACCAGCTCTTGTCAGCAGGGGCAGGTTCTACAGGGAGTGGACTGCATAGAGGAAGAAGGAAGTAGGCTCAAGTTGGTTTGCCTGTTGTCGCTGTGGCGGGTAAATTTTTAACCCAATATACCAAAATATTAGCATTTCAACATGTAATCAATGTAAAAATATAAATGAGAGATTTTATGTTCTTTGATTCATACCAAGTCTTCAAAATCCAGTGTGCATTTTACTCTTAACCGCACATCTCAATTCAGATTAGCCCCAATTCAAGAGTCCAGTAATCACGGGGCTAGCGGCTACTGTATTTGCCGTGATGCTCTAGAGAACTCTGGGGTACGGGTCTGGGGCTTTTTCACTTTTTGAAGTGAAAGGAATGGCTGCAACTTCATACCCTAGAAATGTCACGCAAATGGCCCATCCTCTTGGCCACTGGGAGACGCGCTTCCACCCTGTCCAAAGCCATTTTGGACTCTGAGCTTTGACGCGATGACATTGCTGAGGTGAAGGAATTTCTATAGCAGGACGGGTGAGAAATACTCCCCTGAAACAGAGAAAACCCTGCCAGGCCACCTTTGCCCCTCGGCATGGGGAGACCTGAGACAACAGGCAGACAGGGCTCCGAGTCCCCAGGGACTCCCTCGTGCTCCCTGGCCCCTTCCCCTCTGCTGACACTGTCCCTCTGGACATCCTCTTGCAGGAATTCCGGATGCTCATGGCCAGTACGTCAGCCTGCTACAAGCTCTTTCGAGAGAAGCAGAGGGAGGGCCACGGGGAGGCCATCATGTTCAAAGGTGAGTGCCCACGGAACCTTGGCAGGGAGTGGGGAGCTGAGCCCCCAGAGAGATGCTCAGGAGGATGGGGCAGGTGATTGCTTTGCCCCTGGGCATCCAGCTCCCCTTCCCTGGGCGTCTGGCCTGCTCCAGGCTGTGAGGTCACCGTGGTGGGAAGGAGCCCTGGCCTCTAGTGACCCTCGCTGTGGTCAGCCGGACCATCGAGCCACCCACTGCTCCTTATTATCATCAGCAGTGCCAAATGCTTCTTTAGGCCCTGGCGTCTACTTTAAATGGCACCAGACCCAAAAGAGAGTTAACTGACATGCGATCTATATACAAGGAGCTTGAAAAGGAGATAGAGAAAAACATACACGACGCAATTTAGGGACAGGAAGAAAAGTGGGAGTAGATAGACATGATCTAGAGTCAGACAGTGATGACTGTCAGTCCCAGAGGGAGAAATTACCTGCTTCATGTAGACATTCCCTTAACTGGGACGGATGTTGACCGGGATTAGCTGTGCTCTTAAATTAATCATGGAAAGAGGGAAAGCTGGTCAGGTGGAGACAGTGAGCCAGGTTAGAGAGGCCGTGACAATTTCTTCCTTACATGTTTTTCTTACATTACTTTGTGTCACTTTTCAGGTTGGTATCTCCAATCTGCCTACTCCCAAAAGTCGCGTTATTAGGGCTGGTTAATACTTACATACATCACTGCCCGCCAGATCCAAAGGCAGTGTTCCTGATAGTGACTGGTATCTAGAGCAGACAAGGCCAGTTTAAGCCCTCTGTCCTTTTTTGATTCCCCACCAATGGGAAATCTTTTCCTTGGATTGGCAGGCATGAGTCTGGATTTTCTGGAGGCTTCTTTATATACTAATCATACCCTGAAGCTACCCATAGGATATAGAAACCATTATCTTTGTACAGATGGGTCCAAGTGGGGTGTGGAGATGGTGCAGGAAAAGGGTGTGACAGCCCCAATCTCTTTGCCACGGACAAGCTGCAAGACTGGGAAGTGCAACGGACCAGCAAACTCTTCTCAGATCAGGCAAAATAGAAGAAGGAGAAGGAGGAGGAGAAGAAAAAGAAGAAAGAAGAAGAAGAGGAAGAAGAAGAAGAAGAAGAAGGGGGAGGAAGAGGAAGAGGGGGAGGGGGAAAAGAAAGAAGAGGAAAGAGAAGGGGAAGAAGAAGAAAGAGGAGCAAGAGGAGGGGAAGGAGAAGGAGGAGAAGGGGAGGAAGAAGAAGAGGAGGAGGAAGAGGAAGAAGAAGAAGAATTATTATTAATAGCTTAGGCTCTGAAATCAGACTGTCTGGCCTGCATGCGGGCTCTGCCACCAGCTATGAGACCTTGGACAGGTCATTTACCTTCTCTGTGCCTCCGTTTCCCCATCTTTAATGCTAGCAGGTACCTCATAGAAATGCAGGAAAGATCCCTGAGTTAATCCCTCTAAAACATCTAGAAGGGTGCCTGTCACACAGTAGGTGCTCAATGAGTGTTAGGTATCACTAATCGAACAAAAATCCACGTGTGAACTAGGAGGTAGGTGCAGGCAGTGCGACCAGGGCAGGGGCCGAGCATGAGACAGGTCTGGAAAACAGAAGGGTGACCTCTGGGTACCTGCTTTCACCACCCTCACCTGGTCAGCTGCTTACCCTTAGAAGTAGGCTCCAGGTGGGAGAGCCAGGTACCTACTTGTGCCACCCCACCCTCTGGCCAGAAAGAGAGCAAGGCACCACCCCTTCGTCCCTGGTCCAAGCAACATGGTCACCCTGGCAGAGGGGCCTGGGTTCCCGGGGGCTCCCCTCCCGTGTCCCAGCCTGTCCCAGCTCCATCTCCCTCCTCCCAGCAGTTAGCCCAAAAGCTGGGGGGGGGGGTGTTGATAGAGGGGAGCACCCAGGCTGGGTACCTGAGGCCAGACAGTCCCTTATGACCTCTGACTTCTACAGGCTTGGGCGGGATGAGCAGCAAGAGAATCACCATCAACAAGATTCTATCCAATGAGAGCCTCGTGCAAGAGAACCAGTACTTCCAGGTGAGGGCGGAGCAGGGGGCCCTGGGAGGGAAGGGTTTGTGCCCAGTGACACCGATCACATCCTCACGGCTTCCAGAGGGAAGGACCAACGGCACATGTCAGAGGGAAGGGCCTCCATGAGCATTTGGTGCAGCCTCCCTGCATTGCTCCTGTGCTAAAGCCAGAAGCTAAATGGAGGGACAAAGGCAGGCGTGCAGGTCAGCAGAGGCCAGAAGCAGACAGGAAACCAGGGAAGGAAAGCATATCAGGCAGTCTCAAAGAGCCAAGAGCTCTGTGAGTCTAGAGCCCATGACATCTGGGGCCCTCTGAAATATGATGCAGGGGCGCCTGGGTGGCTGAGTCGGTTAAGCATCCGACTCTTGATTTCAGCTCAGGTCTTGATCTCAGGGTCATGATTTCAAGCCCCATATGGGGCTCCATGCCCAGCATGGAGTCTACTTAAAAAACAAATTAACTAAAAAATAAATAAATAAAATATGACACAAGCTCCAGGCTGCCCTCTAGAAAAATGCAAGTGTCAATATACGCCCTGGATTTTTATGTATTTTAGGGGATCAGAGTTCCCGGAAGTTTACCATGAATGGATCCCACCTTCTGAGTCCCCGTCTCACTTCTATCTAAAAGCATGATTTCTGTGATCTTCTGTCTTCTCTCTCTGTTACCACTGTCACCGGACCCTGGTGGGAGGGGCACTGGAGAGGTGGCAAGGGGGCTAGGTGAGCGCTAGAACTCTCCCTGGAGTGCTGGGGCCCAGGGTCTGCTACTGCAGACAGGAGCAGGGTTGACAAAGTGGCAGGAGTGTCCCCTCACTTGCCTGCCCTCCCTTTTCTCCCCTCACCCAGCGTTGCCTGGACTGGAACCGTGACATCCTCAAGAAGGAGCTGGGGCTGACAGAGCAGGACATCATTGATCTGCCCGCTCTGTTCAAGATGGATGAGGACCGCCAGGCCAGAGCCTACTTCCCAAACATGGTGAGGCACTCTGGGCCCCAAACCTCATCTAGGCTGATCAGGGGCAGCCAGATCCAGAAGGACCCCTCGGCTGAGGCTGTTCACTCAGGAGGTCCTGGTCCCTGTCCTGGCTGAGCCGCTCTGTGGCCTCTCCCACCCACCCCAGGCCCTTCACCCTTCTGGGCTGCATTCCCTCCTAGGGGTGAGATGCTCATCCTAGCTGCCTCCCTGGGGTTCTGGGAAATCCTTTCCCTTAACAGATAGGAAAGTACCTTCTAGTTAAAAAAAGGCCTTTACGGACAGGAGGGATGCTTGTTGTCGTAGAGGAGAATATTCTGTGAGACGGAGGGAGGTTAGAACACACACACTGATACACACTTGCACGCACTATTCGCACACATATAACCACGTGCAAGTACCTGTACACACACACGCATGCCGAGGTAGGTCCCCTGGTTTTCCACTTCAGCTCTGCCATGTATGAGCTGCTGTGCCCCCTCCGTGCCTCGGTTTCCTCATCTGTAAAATGGGGATGATCGCAACACCTACATCATAGGGGAGTTAGGAATGCCCAAGAGCTTAGAACAGGGCCCGGCGAGTAGTAGGTGCTCATTAAATGGGAGCTGTTGCCTCACCCCCATCACAGGTGAACATGATCGTGCTTGACAAGGACCTGGGCATCCCTAAGCCGTTCGGGCCCCAGGTGGAGGAGGTGTGCTGTCTGGAGACGCACGTGCGCTCCCTGCTGGAGCCCCTGGGCCTCTGTTGCACCTTCGTGGATGACATCTCCGCCTACCACAAGTTTCTGGGGGAGGTGCACTGCGGCACCAACGTCCGCAGGAAGCCCTTCTCCTTCAAGTGGTGGCACATGGTGCCCTGAGCTGCGGGGGGGCTGTGCTGTGCGGGTCTCAGCCTGTCACTAACCAAGATTGTGGCGGGACCGGCCCTCGTGGTTCTTAGGATTGCAAGACGCCCTTCAGCAATAATGGTCAGGAAACTTGGGGTGGGTGGGGGGGGAAGGATGATTATTTCCAGGACCTGGAAATTTTGCGGCACACCTGGGGCCACACAGCAAAGTCGCAGGGAGAGAGAGATGGCACAGGCCTGGGGTTCTGCTTTTTGGGGGGTCGAGGGTGGGGGCCGGGGCTTTTGCGGGCTCCTTCTTTATTGGTGAACTTAAAACATAAAAGCAGGAATGTAAAACTCGAGGACGAGGAAAATCAAGGAGCCCAAATGATCAGCTTTAGAAACCAGCCAAGATTTCTAAAACAAAGGAGCCTGGGGGAGGAGGAAGCCTGGACTTTTACGTAGTCCTGTGGCTGGCAACGAGCTTATCGGAGACAGCTTGCTTTGAAGTGGATACCTCAGGGATCAAAGCCCAAGTCAGGCACTTGCATCACCAAGAAGAGAAAACACAACTGTCGGGCTTTGGGCTGACACGACAGGGGCCCTGGCACGTCTCTCCTCCCTTCCTTCTCCAGACCCCTGGCACCAACCCCTCCCCCGCCAAGAGCTTCCCCCTGCCTGGCAAGGACTTGACAAGGCATGGACTGTCCCCCTCCCCCCGGAGGCCTCCGGGAAGGGGGTAGGGATTTGGGATATCTGTACTTTGCCATCTCTCAGAAGGGCCCCAGCGTCCACCAAAGTCACCCCTGATGAGTCTCAACTCGGTCCTTCCTGAAAACAGCTGTGCACTTGGCTGGCGTCTGTACAGCCCTGACATGCAAAACAAAGAAACAAAAACTCTGTACCCAAACCATTCCCCGAACAGTCCTTAGTCCATTGTCCACAATTGAAGGAAGGGAGAAGGGAAGAAGGTTCTGGAGGCTCTGGGATCGCCAGCTCTGGCAACCGTGCCCTGAAGGTCAAGGTAGATCCCCCGGAAAGGGACCCTGGGGCCCCAGACGTACCTTGAACTGCTGTCATCATTTCAAATTCAGCTCCCCTGGGGTGTGCAGGTGGCTGCCTGCAATTATTCATTCCTTCCCGGCCTCTCTCAGATCCCCTTGGCTTTCTCTCTGCAGTGTAGACATCACTGACTAGCTTCCCCATTCCCTGAGGGTCCAATAATTTAGCTTAGAACCTTCCCCAGAAGTGGATTTTATCAGACCTCTCCATTTCCAAGATGCTCCTTATACCTCATCTTTCTGGTGGACACAGGCTCTCCCAAATGCTTGCGGGGGTCCCCCCAGACCAGCGTCCTTGTACCTGAGAGCGCCGTGGGTGTAGATGCCCGGGCTCAGCCATATCCTTCTCCTGCCTGGTTCTCCATTCCCTGGGCAGTCCCTGGCCCCCCTCCTCGCATGCCTCCACTTCCTATTCCTGATGCCATCCCTCTAAGCAGCTAGATGGGGACTTTTTCACCATCAGCCAGGCTCAGACCTGCCCCCAGGATATGGTTAAAGACCCACCTCTTCTCCCCAGACCTTAGACCCAACATCTAAGGACCTGGCCTGGCCCCCAGCCCAACAGCCAGTTCTGGACCAGCTGGTGGCCTTAGACACAGACTGTCTCTCCCATGGAAGTTCACCGGCGCATTTGCTGAACACCCTCTCATTTACATAACTAGATTAATTCCCTGGCTCCAACCCAAAAGACTCGGTTTCAACTAAAAAAAATTTCCTTGAGGGCCAGCTGATGTCAGGAGAATAAGTGAATTATAAT
The DNA here is from genome assembly GCF_964656455.1 of Halichoerus grypus. NCBI lineage: Eukaryota > Metazoa > Chordata > Mammalia > Carnivora > Phocidae > Halichoerus > Halichoerus grypus. The sequence goes on from NC_135716.1 coordinate 175,457,457, forward strand.
TCCACTTTGCAGGCTAAAAAGAACCAGTTTATAGCCAATGAGAGGGTTATAAATTTGTATTCTTGGGAGAACAGGATTTTCTTCTTGGGTTATTTCATTCACGCGTTCAGCAAACATTTGTTGTGTGCCTACTAAGCGCCAGGCACAGTGCTGGCTTCTGAGGTATATGGTGGTCAGTAGCACACTGGGCCTGGTCCCTGCCTCCTGGAGCCGGTCAGTTCTCAACATGCACTGTCCACATCTAAATGGCCAGCATTTGTCCTTTTAGTGCTGTGCTCTTTAGAAGCGGCAACCCACTATATTCAGGAAATGCCCAGAGCACAGATCTTCCTGCAAATCACTATTTTGGATGAAGGTGGAGGGTTCTTTTTCAACCAGGCCTCCTTTCCCACCCACCTGGGCCAGTACCATCCGACAGATCAGACCCCAGAGTCTTCAGAAGCTGTTGTGCCCCTGACTTTGGGGGCCAAAGCCCCAGATCTCTGCAACCCCAGAGCTGAAAACACCAAGTGCCTATTTGAAAGTGTTCATCTGGAGACTTAGAGTTTGTCGTGTGTGTGTGTGTGTATTAAGTTAATGTGGGGTTTGGGATTTTCTTTCATTTTTTTTCTAGTCCACCTTAAGAGGAAGTGAGCACCTCCCATGAGGAGACAGTGCGTGTTTATAGATTTTTCTAAAACTCTCCCCGTCGGTAAGTTGATAATTTCTGATGATTCTGGAGTGTCCAGGACTCAGACTCATATTTCCATCTTGCTTGCCCACCCTGCCTCGTGTGACTACCCTCAGCGTGTGCACCTCCCCCAATCCCCATGGACTCATCGCTCTTCCCCACCCCCCACTTTCTATAAATGTAGGCCTAGGATACAGTTCTGTGTTGCAAAACTCAACTAAGTTTCTGTTTCGATCTTTATTTTGAAATATTTTGTGTAAGAGGGAAGGGGGTTATGCCATGAAGATGGCAAGAAGCAGGGCACAGTTTCAACTTTCTGGATGAGAGACCATGATGGAGATCAAAAGATGTTTGGGGAAGAGCCTAATTAAATAGCAATAAAATAAACCATCAGAGGGGAAGTCATGTGTTGTGATGTTTGTTGTTGCCTCATCAACACAGCCTGGAGTGAAGCAGGCCAGACAGAGGCACTGTTCTGGTCTTGCAACGCCTGCTCTTCTGGGCACAAGGTCAGGGCTCAGCAAAGGTATCTCAAGAGTTTGGAATCCCCCACACATTCAATGGATGTGTATTACATGGCCACCACCCAAGGTCAAGACCAATACGCACAATAAAGTCTGGCTGTGTTTTTCTGGTGGTGTTCCCCAGAAGCAGACCCTGAAATGAGCAATTGAGAACAAGTGATTTATTATTTATTAAGTGAAGGGTACAGGACAGGGAAAGGGAAGAAGCCGAATGAGAATGTGACTTGAGGTGTAGCCTCAGCCTGATCACTGGAGAGCTCTGGAGCATAAGTGCAGCTCAGACTTGTCCCACCTGGAGGCAGAGTTTTGTACACCTGCACCAGCCAGTCATTGGCTATGGGGACTTTGGCTCTCTGAATGGGTAAGGTGGCACCAGTGGCCCATGAGCAATCATCTAAAGAGGATCACAGCTGCAGTTAGCAGCAAAATCACAGGAGCTGGGGAATGGGCTCACAACCAGAAGAGGATCTGGTAGGGCACCAACAGTGTCCACTGCTCTGGATCATATCATGTTCTTATAATATGGAATTGTTACATGTGGGCATTTGTGATTTGACCCATGGTATAAAAATCCATACTACATAGCCATGGTCTAACAGGGTCTTTGTGAACAAACTCTCTGAAGCCCAAAAATAAAGCCACCTAGTTGCTTGCTGAGCCTGGAAGCCACTCCTCAGCTCTTTGGAATGGACCTGGGGGCTTCTTGCCCCTCAGCCCCATCTTGGACTTCTGGACTGATGTTTTGGTGAAGCCATCTTAAGAAGAGACTGCAAAATGAAAACCACTAGTTCTCATACTCCAAGACTTAACCCGTGGGTCCAGCTCTCTGAGGTCATGCTTCCCTTTTATACCCAACTAAGGTGGCCCAAGCCACAGCAATGACAATCTTCGCTAGGGTTTCCCCAACCACCAATTTCTGAGACTCCCCAAGGGATGGTGGTGTGTTAAATCCAGCCTGGTGGTGCTTTCCTATCTTGGCCACTCACCTACAGCATGGCTGGAAGTCACCCTGAGACTTCTAGAACAGCACTTTCCAATAGAAATGTAATGCAAGCCACGCATGTAATTTTAAATTTTCTACTTGTAGGACATCTTCATTCAGATTAGCCACAAGTGGCTACCACATTTGAAAGCATAGTTCTAGAATCTTCCCTGCCAGGCTGAGCCCAATTATAAGAGTAGGCACATTCCTTAAATCCCCAGTGTCCAGCTAGTCTGACTGCAATAGCTAACAAAAGTTTATTATTATAATACCGAAAAGAGAAGCATAAAATAGACATCAGCCCTCCCTGGCCCCGGTGCGCAGAGCCTTGCCCCTCCAGAAGGTCCTCTTGCCTGAGTGTAGCTGCTGCCGTGTTACCAAAACTGCCCTCTCCCTCAGCAAGGCGAGTATCTTTGGCCATGCCACCTCTGCCCACTGTCAAGATGAGAACCCCCACCAGCCTCATAGAAAATAGAACCGCCTCGATTCTAGCCTCCTTCCCCTCACTGTCATCTGGGATACAACTCGAGTCCACACGTTACTGCGGGATGTTGTCTGCAGGTCCCCAGTGAGTGGAGTTGAAGTCTCCATTATCTCAGCCCCTTCATTCCAAACGGGACCTGATCCATACCTCAGCAGAGCCAAAAGCTTGTGGAAGTGGGATCCCTCCCCCCAAAACAAAAGAGCAGCCAGGGATGAATTCTGCCTGCCCAGTGCTACATATCCAGGATCTTCACCCAAGTGGCATCAGGTCCAGGGGACCGAGGGCGATATTTTTGGTAACTAAATATAGTGAGTGACATCAAATGACAGCACGTGGAATCTCATCCACCAGCTGAACAACCAGAAAAAGGACATGCCCAGGCAGAAAGCTCAGCTCTGCCGCCTTGTCTCCAGGCTGGCTGATGTGAGAAATCTGCCTTTTCACTTGTGCTTCACCTCTGGGCAGCCCAGGCTCCTTTTGAGCCCTGATCTCTGAGAAAACAAAGGTCTGGGCTTCTCTAGCTAGTCTGGAAGCAAAGTGCCAGGTTCAGGTCAAGCCTGCTTGTGTCCCAGCCCCTCACGCTCTATAAGCTAAGGCCCATTTTGTCCGTCGTGGGTATGCTGCCAGATGACTCTTACGGACTAGTCTCTGACCTGCATTCTGGAGCCCTCCTTACATGCTACCCTGCTACTGGAAATGTTACAAGGATTATTCTACTTACCTTCTGCAATTCCTGGCACATAGCGCTCGGCAAAGACTTTTTTTTTTTTAAGATCTTATTTATTTATTTGAGAGAGACAGAGAGAGCAAACTCACGGGGAGGAGGAGCAGAGGGAAAGGGACAAGCAGACTCTGAGCTGAGCGCAGAGCTCGACCCAGGCCTCGATCCCACAACCCTGAGATCATGACCTGAGCCAAAATCAGGAGTCGGACACCTAACAGACTGAGCCACCCAGGCGCCTCAAGCCACCCACGTGCCCCAAATACGTTTTGAATGAAAGAAAGAAACGCCTGTTTGGCTAGGCAATGGAAACAGAAAAATCAGCCCAACTAGATGTGAGGTGTTAACAGCCACCATTTCTTACTCACTGACTACGTGCCAGGCACCTGCCAGCTTGAACTATGTGAAAAGCTGTTTTGAAGGTCAAAATGATCAAATAGAGATGATTTCATATGATATTTTACATTCCTCATCGCCTCTGATTCCCCCCCACAGAGCTGTGGGGTTACTATCCCCACTTTACAGATAAGAAAACTGAGGCTCAGGGAGGAAGTGACTTGGCTCAAGTTTCCACAGCAGGAAGTAGCGGAACCAGGATTCCCACCGGGGTGATCTGACTCCAGACCGACCGGCTGAGCCTCTGCTCTGGACTACCCCGTCTGAGAAGCAGCTTCCTAACGCGAGTCCAGCGGGTCATCAGCTCTTTTATTCATAAATGTTTCCGTTGTGCCAGTCATTTCTTACTGTGGCCCATTAGAACCTTACAACAAAAATGCCCCACTACCTGCAAGCATATGTCTGGGGATTATAGGATTCCTATAAACCCCTCAAAGGCAACAGAGCCCAGGGTGAAATGACCTGTCCACAATGTAGTGTGTTCTCTCCAGGCTTCAGCTCAGGGTAAGATGGCATCTCCAAACGTGAGAAGCAAATTACATTCATTCATCTGCCGTATCCATTCTTTTTTCCAATTAACAGTTATTGTAAGCATCTATTGTACATAAAACTAAAGTGATGGTATGATTTCTCATCTAAACCAGAGTGAAAGGGGGCACTACCAATAATTTCACCCGGATAACAGGTGAGACAGGAACCACGCTGGGCAAACCAGGATATCTGTTCTCCCTGGAAACCCCTATGCATGAGACATGATCTCATCCCTCCAGGAACTGATAGCCAAGTCAGGGTGACAGACAGGAGTCAGGCTGATGGAGTAGGCACTTGACAAATATTTGCTGGAGGGAGGAATGAGAAAGGTACAAAGAGCTGTAGAATCATACACACACACACACACACACACACACACACACAATTTTTTCCAGCTGGGAGAGTGACCAAGGGTGGTCCTGGTGTTCATTTAGGCTAGAATGAGCATCGAATGAGTGTAGGAATGGATGGCTGGTCAGAGAAGGGGGGCTGCCAAGCTGAGCAGAGATACAAGGGGGCATAAATGTGTGCCCTATTTCAGAAATGGTGATCATAGCGAGTGGCTAAGACATAGACTAAAGCTATGCTGGAAACACAAGGGTTTGAGAAATAGGGACCCTCTGAAGATTGGGATAGCTGCAGCCACGTGATCAATCCTGCATTTTAGAAAGAGGACAGTAGGGGCGCCTGGGTGGCTCAGTCGTTAAGCGTCTGCCTTGGGCTCTGGTCATGATCCCAGGGTCCTGGGATCGAGCCCCGCGTCGGGCTCTCTGCCCCGTGGGAAGCCTGCTTCTCCCTCTCCCAGTCCCCCTGCTTGTGTTCCCTCTCTCGCTGTGTCTCTCTCTGTCAAATAAATAAATAAAATCTTTAAAAAAAAAGAAAGAGGACAGTAACATAAATATTTTTTACTGCTCTTAAACTAATAGGAAAATAATTTTTAAGGAACTACCTGAAGAATGATCAAACCATGGTACATGCCTACATTTAAACATTTGGCAGCACATAGATGAAATAAATCTATGAGCACTGACGTGGAAAGAGCTCCAAGACATTGGGGCGCCTGGGTGGCTCAGTTGGTTAAGTGTCTGCCTTCAGCTCAGGTCATGATCCCAGAGTCCCTGGATCAGGCTCCCTGCTCAGCAAGGGAGTCTGCTTCTCCCTCTCCCTCTGCCCCTACTTGTGCTCTCTCTCTCAAATAAATAAATAAAATCTTTAAAAAAAAAGAGCTCCAAGACAGAGCATTTGATGTTGGTATTTTTTTAAAAAAGGGAAAAAAGAACGTCAAGCAAAGCCATGAATTTCTATAGGAACATACATATGTATACACATGCAAAGAAAAAGATAGGGAAGCAATCCCATGAAACTGACAATAGTAATCACCTCTGGGAAAGGAAGTGTGACCGAGGGGATTTAAACTTTATCTATGTTGCTTGAAATTTTTACATTGTGAGAATTTAATTACATATGTATTTTTAAATTTTTTTTGAAAGCTGCCTGAAACCCGTGGCATCTTTTTTATGCTGAAGTCTTCCCATCCTGATTAGCATAATCTCTTTTATTCCTCTTTTATTCCCCCAGCTGGGCTTCCCACCACAGTTTAAGACTGACCAGCTCCTTACAGATACTAATTCATTTACTCCTGCCTGTGAGGAGACTGATTCTTTTTCCCCATTTTACATGATAGAAAAGTAATGCACAGAGACAGTAAGTAACTTGCTCAAGGTCACACGGCAAATGACTGATAAAGCAGCATTTGAACCTCCAATGGCCTGCACACTTAACCACTCCACCTCCCTGCTCTCTAGAAGGTCGAAATTGCTTTTAACTTTTTGCACCCCTCTGACTTGTTCTGTTTCCAGGGAGCCAATGTCTAGTCACTACCGATGAGTATTTACCACTATTTGTTTTTTGCGTTTCATTTACATGACTCTGTCTCTGATAGAAAGGGATGCTCAAAATTCAGATTCAGCTGGAAAGGGAATTTTATCATGGACTGTGTTGACAAAGCACACACCCACACACATCCAGAGGATCAAATTAACTGCTAATTTGAGAGTATGCTGGTGATGTGGCAGGCAGACGGGAGTGAGACAGAGGTTAGCAGGGTGGGTGAGCTCTAATTGTGTGTGCGTGTGTGTGTGTGTGTGTGTGTGTGTGGTGTGGTGTGATGCTATAGGGCCCAGCAACGTGACGGTCCCCAGAAGGCCTCGGGCCACTAAGTCCCAGCAGCTGAGCTGACTTCAGCTCTGTGAAACGCAGCCCCATCTGGAGTGGGGGGGGGGGGGCTCGTGACTTTTGCTCCGGGAGTTCCATAGAGGCTGCTCATGAAATTTGAGAAGTCTGTAACATATGATGGTCCTCAGCCCACTCAGAGAGAATATTTTGAGAAGTCTAATTACATGGTGGGGTTTAGAGGGAGGAGGGTTTAGATAAGCCCTTTCTAAGGGCAGGTTGAAAAGGGCTATTAGGGAGCCGTGGGCAGTTCCATGAGGCAGGGGCACCCCCTGCAGGTGGACCAGAGTAGCTGCAACCACCACGTTCCCAGGAGCCTTGGGTGGGCTGCCTAGAGCCCAGCCATCTCCCCAATGGAGAATACTGACCTCCTACCTGTATGACTTAAGTGAATTATTGACTCTCTCTGAGGCTCAGGTGCCTCAACTTTAAATGAAAGACAGAAATCCCTACCTCATGGGGTTGCCTTCATGATTAGACAGAGAAAATGTACCCAAAGTGTTCTGCAGAGGGCCCGATACACAGGACCAGTGAGTCTTCCAGAAGAGGCAGCTGACCTGGAGGCCATGCTGGGGGTTGGTGGTTGATTGGATGTGGCAGGGGGAAGAGTCGGGGTACATACCAGGTTTCTGGCTTGGTGGTGCTGAGAAGAGAGGAGCTGTGAACGCCTCAGGTGATATGTACGGTTGGAAACAGGATGAGTATCAGAGACCATTGGGACACCCAGATAGAGATGCTCAGGAGACAGCTGGACAAAGGGAAGGAGTCAGCCAGAAATGGAAGAGCGAGCCCATTGGTCAAAGGCAAATGAAATCCTGAATTTTGGACGAAAAGGCCCCTGAGTCCCACCACGGAAATTAATTGGGGTGAGGCGGGTTTTTCGCAGAGACAAATAACTCTCCCAGGCAATAAAATTCCCTGATATTTCTCCCCTAGATCTTATCTGATAAATCTCCCCTAAATCCTTGGCCTTCTGACTGGGGAGGAATCTGGCCAGGTTGCCCTAAATCACAAGACTCTAGAAATATAGTGGATTGTACAAATGATAGTTGATACACCACAATGGTTTTGGTTTTAATTTTTAATTCTGAACTGGATTTCCAGCCCTTGGGAAAGGCAGAGCTCCTAACGCAAGATTCCCACCCAGGATGGCTCAGCTTTCCCATTATCCAAAGACTAAGAACGTCTATTAAAAAATCTTCTAACCAAGAAGTGTTGTTATGAGGACTAGGGAAGACTATTTATGTAAATACATTTGTAAGTGATGAGGCTCAGCATAAACTTAAAGCACGTAGCCGACTGTTGAAAAGTAATACTTCACTCACTAGACGAATGGAAACAGACAAAAAAGCCTCGGATCTCACCACAGGGACATCTTGGGAAGATCTGTCAGGAGCAGGCCATGAAAACTTCTAAGCCCTGCAGCTGTGCCTTTCTGGAATCCCAAAGTTCAGGGCGGAGGTGCAGCCATCCAGGAATTTATTCCTCCATAACTCTGAGCTCCTCAAATCCCCATGAAGCCCAGGAATGATGTGACTGCAGGGCACGTGGGCCCCTTGGCACCAAGAGCCCCTCCATAAATCAAGGTCTCACTTCTGCTGACCTCAGACTGCTTTTTCCAAGGTGACCTGGGCAAAGTAAAAGGGTAGTCGCTCCTCTAGGAATAGTATCTGCCTTCGAGATGAAAGAATCATGAAAAAGCCAACAGGACCAATTCTCTAGAAACGCATTCCTTGGAGGGAGAGGATGCTCTTCCTTCATCTCAGAAGATAATTCAGCCAGGAGGAGTTAGAGTGACAATCTTCCCATGATTTCATCCAGTTTGGGTGGCCCAGGAGGCTTTGAGGCACACTCAGAGGAGCCCTATTCCTGTGCTGGGTCAGCCCCAGTGAAAAGTCAAGGTGACCTCAGCCCCATCAACAGTTGCACTCAAGATGCCCCCGCCACCCCAGGAGCCTCCCGAATCACAAAACCCTACATCAGCTGGCCCAACACCCTGATGATACAGGCAAGGAAACTATAAGCCAAAGATGGGGAGGGACTTGTTCAAGGTCACACAGGCTTGAGAAGATTTGAGGTTAGACCCAGGGGTCCAGGCTGTTTCTTGTGGCCTCACTACACCCCTCCTTTAATGAGGCCACAGAGCAATGTAGCCAGGTTCCAGCCCAGGGCTCCAGAAACTTAGCCCCAACAAACCAATTTGTCTGGCCTTCTCAATTTCCCCAGTCACATCTAAATGATCTGTGAGAAAACCAAAGACTGTTAAAAGGTGCCCTTCATATGTCAGAAACAAGCAGGCAGGGAAGGGAAAACGCCATTCCTGACAAACACGGGTACCTGCAAAGCCAACCGCCTACATAAACTTTGCCAGAGGTGACCCAAGAGACCAAGGAACTTGGAGGACTGAGGTAATCAAGCCCCCAGAAGGAGGCAGGCCCCGAGATGAGCCACGGAGAGCTCAGGGAAAGCAGCTGAGAGGACTAAACTGAAGACGGACACACACAGACTTCTCGCACAAGACTGCTGGGGGGGCTTAAGTGAGATGATGAAGCCCAATGCCAGGCATATCGCAGGTGCTCAAGCAATGGTTTCTGGTGCTATATGACTAAGTAAGCCACCAAGGGCTGGCTCCCCTCTCTCCACTATTTTACAGAGCAGAGCTCGCTGAGGTGTGAGTGCCTGGTTGTCCGCCTAGCTGACAGTAAACCCGGTGAGGGCAGGTACTGTGCCTGGCTTGCTCACTCACTACAGCTGCCCAGCGCCCAGTACAGAGCAGTGCTGCTGGTGTATCTTTGGATGGATGGATGGATGGATGGATGGATGGATGGGTGCGTGGGTGGGTGGATGAATGGATGGATGGATGAGTGGGTGGATGGATGGGTGAGTGGATGGATGGATGGATGAGGGAGTGAGTGGATGGGTGGGTGGGTGAGTGGGTGGATGGATGGATGGGTGGGTAGGTGGATGGATGACCCATCATCTTTGACATCCGCTCCGTTCCTTCACCAACCGAGGAGTTTCTCGAGATGCAGGACTCTCCGTGCTGAAACCAGGACAGTCTCGGGCAAACCGCAGTGTCTGACAACTGTCTGACTAAAGCCACTAAATTCATCACTAAGAGATGAGTGATACTACTGACAAATTTTCAGGAAGAAAGGGGGCTAAGACAGGGACTGGACTCAGATCGGATGGCTCCTCCCTCCCCATCATCTAAGCCTCGGTCCTTCCAACGCCCTCCTTCTCAGACTCCGCCCCCTTCTGGGAAGGTCACCTTAGGAAGGCGGGAGGCCAATTGGGCATGCGCCGCGCACGCCGCAACTGCGCACGCTTGGGTTGGCTTTCTCCGCCTTCCCTCCGCCCACTCGGGAAACCGGAACCGCCTCCCACTCGGCGGCTCCAACGCGGCTAGCGGGTCCTGGGTGGACGCCGGCTCGGCGCCGCGGTGCTGGGCGGGACGACGGCGGAAAGCCACCTCGGGGTTAAGGGGTGGGGCGCGACGTCAGAAGCCAAGATGGCGGCGGTGGTCGGAGTCTCCTTGAAACGCCGGTTCCCGGTTGCAACCCTTGGCGGAGCCTGCCTGCAGGTGAGGTGCGGGGCGGGAGGGAGCGGGCAGGCAGGAGAGTGATGGAGGCGGCCTGTTGCTGAGGGGGCCGTGGAGGAGGCCGAGAGAGCACAGCGCAAGGCCTCAGGGAAGGGGAGGACCCGCTCCCGCTGCGCAGTGCTCGGGTCTGGGCCTGGAACATCCCTGTCCGTTATCCTTCTGCCCCTCGCCGCAGCTTGGGAGGTTATCAGGGCGGAGACGATTTTTTTTTTTTAAGATAAGAAAGAAAAGTTCAGAGAGGAGTCTCGAGTTGCCCAAGGTCACATGGCAAGCGAGTAACACTGTTGGAAGCAGAATTCGAATCCAAACCTTTGGGCTCCAAGCCCTTTCTCTGTCTTCAAACTAGCCCCTGTGGAAGAGACATACCTGCGGGAGTGGGAGGGATGCGAACTGGGAGGCGAGGTCTCCTCCAGGATGCAAGATTGAGGGCTCAGTAAACGGGCTGGACCGGGATCGGGAAGGGAACAGCAGGGGAAGGGAGAAACGGAGGCAGATCACTCTGTCTCCGGAAGGATCTGGACCCTTCCCCTAGTGGGGGTTTGCGGGAAAGATTGGCTGCCTTACAGCAGTGTCATCCTCTTAGTGTCCCTGTCTGTAAGGGGCGTACAGCAATACCGAGCGCAGAGTTTTGGCACGGATCTCGTAGGTACGGAGCTTGGCGCTGCCCTTATGTATTTGTTTATATTACTCAGTGTGCGGTGATACGTTTCCCCACACCCCCCTTGTATTTTCAGGAAACCACACACTTCTAATCTATATTGTAAATGGGAATTTTTGTAAGGGGAAGGGAAATCGCCATTGCACACATAAGGGACTTACAAATCCCTTTCAAATCTGTTTCCTCCTCTGGGCTCCTCAACAACCCCTGCAAGGTGGGTGAATAGCAGTTCTTACCTCCTTTGTAGAAGTTTGAAAACTGAGGCCCGGGAAAGAAAATTTTACTTGTTCAAAATATCATGGCCAAGAACTGGAAGATACAGGACCTAAATCCAGTTTTTTGAACATAATATGAGAAAAACTCCTAGCACAGATCTGGGCACTGATGAACCAAGAATTAGTTCCTCTCCCCTTCTTGCGCCTGCATGAGAATATCTCTCATTCTAAGTACTGCTCTGGCCCTGTAACAGTGTGTATGGCCCGTCTTCTGGTACTAGCTCTTTCCAGTATGCTATATGTGAACTCGGACAAGTCATTTTATAGTCTTTCTGAAACGGGGAGATAGGGGAGAAGGACTGCCTACCAGAGCCTCAGGTTGGTGTCCTCTGAGCATTAAATTGATGACTAATAATGACCTTGTTTACCAGTTCCTTTTATAGTTGCTGAGCAAGCAATTAAGTTGTGAGAGCCCCACCAATGAGAGTGAGTTCTAAAGCTCAGGTCCCTCTTTTCTTCCATGAATGAGTTGAGGAGAAGGCTAGTTTCATAGGTCAGTTTCGTAATTCCAGGTGAGGCCATTGCAGGGTTTCCTGAGGGCAGAGAGATAGGAGAGTCCCTCCTCTCCACCTCTTAGGAATCTGCATTCATTCCCGTAAAAGCCACCTCAAAAGAATCCAATAATGAGGGGCGCCTGGGTGGCTCAGTCGCTAAGTGTCTGCCTTCAGCTCAGGTCAAGATCCCAGGGTCCTGGGATGGAGCCCCACAGCATCAGGCTCCCTGCTTAGCGGGGAGTCTGCTTCTCCCTCTCCCTCTGCCTGCTACTCCCCCTGCTTGTGCTCGCATGTGCACGCTCTCTCTCTGTCAAATAAATAAATCTTAAAAAAAAAAAAGAATCCAATAATGAACTTGGTATATTATCAATAGGTAATATTCAGGTTCCTAGGACTCTAAGATATGGTAGGATTTCTCTTCTGAATTCCTTTTATGCATTAGTCTGCACCAGTGAACCATAGTTCTTGCCTATAGTGTTTAGCTATAAGGTATTAATTGATTGTGTTGCCTTATTCGTCTAGGCTGTGAACAACGTTAGGGCAAGTACCGCCTTCTCTCATTTATGTATCTCATTGCTCTTAGCACTGGCAGGTCTTAGGATACCTGTCTGCCAATCAGAATAGTAGAGAAACTGATCATATTGCCAGTGTTGAAAAGCAGAATTACTTTCTGGGCTATGCTAGTCGCTTGACCCTCCAGTTTAATCTTATGAGGTAGATATTAATACTTCCTCCTCTTTATACAAAAGAGGAGATAGAATCAGAGAGGTTAAGTAATTTGCCAAAGAAACACAGCTACTAAGTGGTAGAGCTTGGATTTAAACCAGTGCCACGAACACATTTCAGAAGCAAGCCTGCACTTTCCGTTTTACTCAGGTTTATACAGACTCCTTCGCCTTCCTCCTCCCCATTTCCACACCTTTCTTTCCTACCTCCAAATTGGTGTCTGTTCTGTTGAGCTCCAAGCCTGCTCCTTAAGGAAACTTTCCTAAAGAAATAACAAGGCCGGGGCACCTGGCTGGCTTAGTTGGTAGAGCATGCAACTCTTGATCTCAGGGTCATGAGTTCAGGGCCCCACATTGGACTTAGAGCTTACTTAATTAAAAAAAGGGGGGAGCACCTGGGTGGCTCAAGCAGTTGAACGTTGGACTCTTGGTTTCAGCCCCACGTGGGGCTCTGCACTCAGCATTGAGTCTGCTTGAGGTTTTCCCCCCTCTGCCCCTCTCTGCACATTCTCTCTCTCTTTCTCTAAAATAAAATCTTTTAAAAAGGGGGGGGCACCTCAGATGGTTGGGCGTCTGCCTTCGGCTCGGGTCATGATCCCGGGGTCCTGGGATCGAGTCCGCGTCAGGCTCCTGGCCCAGCGGGGAGCCTGCTTCTCCCTCTCCCTCTGCCTCTCCCCCTCTCATGCTCTCTCTCTCTCTCTCTATCTCTCTGTCTCAAATGAATAAATAATTTTTTAAAATCTTAAAAAAAAAGAAAGAATATTCTCCAAAGTTTGAATCTCAAATAAACAACCTCCATCGAGTACATTTAAAGAAATTTGCTAGGGGTGCCTGGCTGGCTCAGTCAGTAGAGCGTGTGGCTCTTGATCTCAGCGTCATGAATTCAAACCCCACGTTGGGCATGGAGAAACAAAACAAAACAAACCTTACAAGGTCCTATGTGGTCTGGCTCTCCTGGTAACTTCCTAATTTCCTTCCCCATTCCTATCTCACTCACTCACTCCATTCTCAACAACATTGACCACCTTGTTGCTCCTCAAACACGTGTCCACCTCAAGATTTGTGCTCAGTGTCCCCTCTGCCCAGTTTGCTCTTCCCCTAGATGCAGACATGGCTTGCTCGCTCACCTCCTTCGGGTCTTGCTCAACTGTCAACCTTTTCAGTGAAGTCTTCCCTGGCCACCCCATTTAGAATTGTAGAATTATAGCCAGGACCCCCACCCCTCCTTTTTATTGTCCTCCCCCCGCCCACTGCACTTATCCCCTGGGCCCACATACTATCGATGTTACTTGTGTGTGCCTCCAGCCACTGTAAGCTCCACGAGGATCAGAATGTACATGTATTTTGCCCTTGATCTCCAGGGCCTAGAACAGTCCCTGGAACATAGAAGTTCTATACATAGAACATATTTATTGAACAAATAAACAAATGAATAGGTCTGGGCTAGCTACTACCTAAGATCTTGCTAATTGTATGAGTTGAGTGTTCTTAGGTTTGTTTGTGAAAAGGAATTACCTTTTTGTGCTGTTCTGTTTTGGATTTGCATTTTTGCCACAGACAGAATGAGTAAAGGGTTGAACTTTGCAGTCAAATGACCCGTGTTTGAATCCTGGCTCTTTTGTTGTATGATTTTTACTTTCGTTTTTTAACTGAGAATAATAAAACTTCCCGTTGTGGAGATGTTGTAAAGATTAGAGACAATTTAGTACAGCATTTCATACATGGTAAGGGCTCAGTGAATGGAAGTTTTGTTTTTGGTTTTGGTTTTTTGGTTTTTTGGTTTTTGGTTTTTGGTTTTTTACTTCTGCTGGGACACCTGTGTAACAAATTTTTAGATTTCTCTATTGCACGAATTTATTTGTTCTTATCGCAGCTGCCATATTCCTCTGGATTAACTCTTAGTGCAGCCCTCAAGTGAACCACTCCTTCACTTAGAACCACAGCTTCTTCTGGTAATTTTGATTTCCATATCTTCTCTCCTGCTTCCTGTTAGCCCTCCCCCCCCATCCCACCAAGTGTTGTATAAAATATACAAAATGAATTTAAATTAGTTGTTTAGAAAAAATTAGTAACACTTTGGGGTACCCCAAAACTTATGTTAGGGCTCATTGCCTTATAGTACTCTGTTGTGATGCACCCCTGCATTGTTTTGTCTCACATCATTCGTAGGATAAGAATTTAAATGATCTTTGAAAAACCTAATCACATTTGGGGAGATCTGCATGAGCAAGTGTAGACCTTTGTATTTTTGTAGAGTGCCTATGAAGCAGACATAGGTCTTAGGAAGAGGTGTTAAGGTGAGGACCTGTGGCAGGTGGTGGCCGTTCACCTTCAGTAAGCCTTTGTGGGAGTGAGACTGAGCTTCCTGGGACTGGATGCCTTTTGCCCTCTGACAGAACTATTAAAGCAGCCTTCACAACCGTGGAACTAGAGCTGGCAACTCCAAAGTCCCAGGTTCTTTTGAAAGTCCAAGCTTTACTAATGTTTTGGCCAAAAAAAAAAATTGAAGGAGTTATGTTTTAAAGGCATTTTGTCCCTCTTTCTTCTAGCATCTACCACAGGCAAGGCAGCCACCCACCCAACTGTGACACAACCCAGCAGTTACCTTCCTAGGCATTTATCCCAGAGAAATGGAAACATGTTCACAAATACTCATTTTAACTTCATTGTAGCCAAAAACTGGAAACAACCCAGATGTCCTTCAGTGGGAGAATGGCTACACAAGCTGGAGTCTATCATACCATGAAAAGCTACTCAGTAGTAAAAAGAAACACTACTTGGATGAATCTCCAGAGAATTATGCTGAATAAAGAAAAGCCAATCCCAAAAGGTTACATACTAGATGATCCCATTTATATATAACATTCTTGAAATGACAAAATTATGGGAATAGAGATGGATTAGTGATGGCTAGTAAGGGAGGGAGGCATGAGGGGTGGGGTGTGGCTTTGATAAGAGCAATACTGGGGGTCTTTGTGGGGATGGGAATGCTCTGTGTCTTGACTGTACCAGTGTTGATGTTCTGGTTGTGGGATTGTGCTGTAGTTTTGGACAGTGTTTTCACAGGGGGGAAATTGAGTAAAGGATATGAGAGATCTCATTATTATTTCTTATAAATGCATGTGATCCGGTATCTCAAAATGAAAAGTTTAATTTTTTTTAAAAAGCAACAAACTCTGGATATATACAACACTGTGAATGAATCCCAGAAGCATTATGTCGAGTGAAAGAAGCTAGACCCAAGTCCGATTGCATTTATATGAAATTCTGTAAAAGGCAAATCTGTAGTGATAGAAAGCACAGCAGTTACAAGGGTTAGGGAGAGGGCACTGATTGTAAATTTAGGAACACTAGAGAACTTTCTAGATGGAAATGTTCTGTCATAATTATGGTAGGAGTTATACTGCTTTGTTAAAAATCATCAAACTATACACTTAAAATTGGTGAATTTTATTGTAATGAATTATACCTCATTAAATCTAACCAAAACAAGGTGGGGGCAGTTAGCAAGTGGAAGGCTGCTGCAGCAAATATCTTCAGTGATCTTTTCACTTCGTCCACTTTGTCTTAAACGCCACAAGGTGGCGTTAACCAAATGTTCCTGCTGTTTTACAAAATGGAGTTCCTAGGGGGTGCCTGGCTGGCTCAGTCGCTAGAGGGAGCGACTCTTGCTGTCCAGGTCATGAGTTCAAGCCCCACGTAGAGCTTAAAAATAAATAAAACAGAATGGAATAGAATAGAATCCTGCCTTTAATTCCTTAAAAAAAAAAAGGTGGAGTCCCTAATGGAAGATGTTCCTTTTACTGCTGATCCTAGCCAGATTGGTAATAAAAGAAAATAACACTTCACCTTCATTCTCACCTTCTCTCTGTATTTCGTTTTCTCATACTGAGATCTGATGTTTATATTTTCAGCCTCACTTAATTCAGGACACTTTTTTTTTTTTGCTTTTTTATTGTTATGTTAATCACCATACATTACATCATTAGTTTTTGATGTAGTGTTCCATGATTCATTGTCTGTGCATAACACCCAGTGCTCCATGCAGAACATGCCCTCCTCAATACCCATCACCAGGCTAACCCATCCTCCCACCCCCCTCCCCTCTAGAACCCTCAGTTTGTTTTTCAGAGTCCATCGTCTCTCATGGTTCGTCTCCCACTCCGATTCCCCCCCTTCATTCTTCCCCTCCTGCTATCTTTTTTTTTTCTTAACATATATTGCGTTGTTTCAGAGGTACAGATCTGTGATTCAACAGTCTTGCACAATTCACAGCGCTCACCATAGCACATACCCTCCCCAGTGTCTATCTATACCACCCCATCCCTCCCACCCCACCCCCCACTCCAGCAACCCTCAATGTTGTTTCCTGAGATTAAGAATTCCTCATATCAGTGAGGTCATATGATACATGTCTTTCTCTGATTGACTTATTTCGCTCAGCATAACACCCTCCAGTTCCATCCATGTCGTTGCAAATGGCAAGATCTCATTCCTTTTGATGGCTGCATAATATTAATTCAGGACACTTTTTGCCAGCAAGTATGACCATCACATTTCTTGTAGTTACACAATTAACCTTCCCAGTTTTTCAACTTTTTTTTACCAGTTTATAAGAGAACTAGCTGGCCTGGGAGATAGTCTGCATGTGTCTGCATACAAACTGGGGGCTCAGCTGCTAGTTGCTGTTTGGACTGACAGGACGCCCACTCTGCCCCTCGGATGGGCCCAGGGGACTTGGTGTGGCCTCCGCCTGGTGTCCTCCTCCTGGATGGAAGAGTTTCAAGGGCTGTGGGATGGGGACAGCATGTTTGTGTTAATCTAATGCTCAAGTTTTGCTTTTTTCTTTTTTCCCTTTTTAAATTTTATTTTATTTTAAATTCCAGTATAATTTTTTGCATTTTTCTTCAATTTTTCCTAACCATAAATTGAACTGCTGTGTGCAAAGGCCTGGACCAGGTACACTGGGAGATGTAAAATGTAACCTGTTCCATGCTGTGAGTGGTTAATTTTATGTGTCAGCTGGGCCACAGGGTGCCCAGGTAGTTGGTCCGACACTCTGGGTATTTCTGTGACGGTGTTTTTGGATGAGTTTAACGTTTAAATCAATAGACCAGGGCGCCTGGGTGGCTCAGTCAGTTAAGCAACTGCCTTCAGCTCAGGTCATGATGCCAGGGTCCTGGGATCGAGCCCTGCATCGGGCTCCCTGCTCAGTGGGGAGCCTGCTTCTCCCTCTGCCTCTGCTGCTCCTTCTACTTTTGCTCTCTTGCTTGCTCTCTCTCTCTCAAATAAATAAATAAAATCCTTTTAAATAAATAAACCAAGTAATGTGGGTGGGCCTTATCCAATCAGTTGAGGGCGTAAGTAGAACAAAAGGTTCCTCTTCCTCAAATAAGAAGGAATTCCTCCTGCCTGACTGCTTTCAAACTGAACATCAACTCTTGGGTTTTAAGCCTGCTGGCCTTTGATTTAGAACCACATCATCGGCTCTCCTGGCTCATGGGCCTTCAGGCTTGGGCTGGATTTACATCATTGGCTCTCCTGGGTCTCCAGCTTGCCAACTTCAGCTCTTGGGGCTTGCTGTCCTCCATAGTCATGAGCCAATTCCTTATAATAAATCTCTTTTTATAAATATATATATGTATGTATGTATTTTTTCATATGTATGTATACATGTATATGTATGTATAAATATACACATTGCTGATTCTGTTTCTCAGGAGAACTCTAATACACATGCCCTCAAGGAATTTAAGACATAAAAAGAAGACAGAACTAAGAAGAGACCTGCAAATATTCAAAAATAAATAGGATAGTACAGTGTTTTAGGAACATGGGTTCTGGAGTCAGGCAGACTTGGGTTCCAGTTGTGGCTCCTCTCATCAGCTCATATAAATAGTGGCTTTAAAAATGAGTATGGGGCGCCTGGGTGGCTCAGTTGGTTAAGCGACTGCCTTCGGCTCAGGTCGTGATCCTGGAGTCCCAGGATCGAGTCCCACATCGGGCTCCCCACTCAGTGGGGAGTCTGCTTCTCCCTCTGACCCTCTCCCCTCTCATGCGCTCTCTCTCTCTCTCTCTCTCAAATAAATAAATAAAATCTTTTAAAAATAAATAAATAAATAAATAAATAAAAATGAGTATGAATTCAAAAATGAAACTTTTGAGCAATAGCACCCTTTTTGCAAATCTGTTCTTAGGGGGAAGCTGTTGCGGTGAAAGAGGGAAGGAATCAGAGGCCAGACCTCCTCACTGTCCCTCTCGTAGCAGCCCTGCAGTGGCACCCCAGGGTTCTGGGCTCACGGTGTGAGCTGGCAGAGACGGAATATCCAGGAGCTGGAATAGAATATTCCTCGAGAACAGGACTCAGCTGTTTGTTAGTTCCCTAAATGTAGTCTCTTCTTTCCTGCTATAGTGCTGTGAACTGAATGTTTGTGTTCCTCCAGAATTCATACGTGGAAACCCCAGCCCCCATTGTGATGGTGCTTGAAGGTGGAGCCTGTGAGAGGGAATTAGGGTTAGATGAGGTCAGGAGGGTGGGGCCCTTAGGATGGGCTTGGCGCCCTTACAAAAAGAGGAAAAGACAGAGATCTCTCTCTCTGCCACATGAGGGCACGGCAAGAAAGCAGCCATCTGTAAACCAAGAAGAGGGTCCTCACCAGACACCAAGTCTGCCTGACACCTTGATCTTGGACTTCCTAGCCTCCAGAACTGTGAGAAACATGTTGTTTAAGCCACCCAGTCTTTGGTGTCTTGTTACAGCAGCCTGGGCTGACTAAGACACCTAATCTAAAAGCACCAGCATCTCGTTACGACAACTACAGTAGCTTTCTACTGGTTTCTCCACATGTTGTCTGACAGTTCTTCCTTCAAGCCAGTGATGTTCTTCTCAAAAATAAAGAATGATTATGTCTCCCACCTGATAATTTGTGATAGCCTCTCATTGCTCTTAGGATAAAATCGAAATCTTGACTTGCTCACATCTTCCACTTCCATCCTTACTCAAGCCTCCCTCACTCATACTGGACTTCTCTCGGTTCTCCCAGATGCGCTGTGCTCTCCCCGATCTGGGCCTCCACACGTGTTGTCCCCTCAGTTTATACATCCCTACTCCTTCCCCTGATCCCTGCTTACCAAGCCACAGCTTGAATATCCTTTATGGGGCCTTCCCTGATCTCTTGTACTAGTGTAAGTCTCTGTTGTGTTCTTCCCTCTTTATACTTTATTATGAATATTTAATTTCTCTTGCTGAGGCGCCTGGGTGGCTCAGTCAGTTGAGCATCTGCCTTCGGCTCAGGTCATGATTCCAGGGTCCTGGGATCAAGCCCCGGATCAGGCTCCTTGCTCAGCGGGGAGCCTGCTTCTGCTTCTGCCTGCCGCTCCCCCTGCTTGTGCGCTTGCTCGCTCTCGCTCTCTCTCTCTCTCTCTCCGTCAAATAAATAAAAATCTTTTTATAGGGGCGCCTGGTGGCTCAGTCGTTAAGCATCTGCCTTCAGCTCAGGTCATGATCCCAGGGTCCTGGGATCGAGCCCCACATCGGGCTCCCTGCTCTGCAGGAAGCCTGCTTCTCCCTTTCCCACTCCCCCTGCTTTTGTCCCCTCTCTCACTGTGTCTCTTTCTGTCAAATAAATAAATAAAATCATAAATAAATTAATTAATTTAATTAAATAAATTTCTCTCTTGCTCATACAAAGTAGATTCTGTGAGGGCAAAGACTTTGTTTCATTATGTGCTATTTCACCCGCCCCCAGTACCATATCTGGTATGTGCTAGGTGCTTAGTATTTGTTGGATATCAAATGACTGCCTTTCTCGGGAAGACTGTGTCAGGAGGCACCTTGGTGGCTCAGTCAGTTAGGTGTCCCAACTTGATTTCGGCTCAGCTTGTGGTATCCGGGTTGTGAGATCGGAGCCTTGCCATGGGCTCTGGGCTCAGCAGAGAGTCTGCTTTAGACTCTCCCTCTGCCCCTCCCCGCTCCGTGCGCTCACGTGCTCCACTCTAAAATAAATAAATCTTGGGGCTCCTGGGTGGCTCAGTCATTAAGTGTCTGCCTTCAGCTCGGGTTGTGATCCCAGGATCCTGGGATCGGGCCCTGCATCGGGCTCCCTGCCAGGCGGAAAGTCTGCTTCTTCCTCTCCCACTCCCCCTGCTTGTGTTGCTGCTCTCGCTATCTTCTCTCTCTCTCTCTCTCTCTCTCTCTCTCTCTCTCTCTCTCTCTGTCGAATAAAACCTTTTAAAAATTAATTAGTTAATTAAATCTTTAAAAAAACAAAACAAAAAAAAGACTGTGTGTCAGTAATGGGTGGGTTTGTGTCCAGTGTGGTAGTTTATAGTGCCAGCTAAACAGAAGGATTTATCTTGCATTTTTAATATTTTTTTTCCTTCTTGTGAATTTTTTCAATTTCAGGCCTGCCGGGGGGCACAGACAGCTGCCGCTGCAGCTCCCCGAATCAAGAAATTTGCCATCTACCGATGGGACCCAGACAAGACTGGAGATAAACCTCATATGCAAACTTATGAAATTGATTTGAATAAGTGAGTATTTATGTGAGAGCTAGGTATTTGATAAGTGAAAGTGTACTCTTGATCTGATTCAGGGACATGCTTTTCACATCCTTGGAAGGTTTAAAAACATCATTCAGTGGCTCTGGAATTTATCATCTCTTTTTCAAACAAGAATGAGGTATGTACCTGATTCAAAAAGATAACCGGGGGCACCTGGGTAGCTCAGTCAGTTAAGCATCCGACTCTTGGTTTCAGCTTAGGTCTTGATCTCAGGGTTTTGAGTCCAGTCCCCATGTTGGGCTCCCCTCTGGGCGTGGAGCCTACTTTAAAAAAAAAAGGACTAATACCAAGAAGATTAACTTTTGAGAAATTCCTTTCCTTTCCCCAAATCAGAGGATGACAAATTTCTAGGAGTATTGGTAGAGCTGGATAGACACCATAAATGTGGCTGGAATGGTGATAGGACAAGATAGGGATGTAGTTAAAATATTAACAGAGATTCGTACCTCTATTATTTTTTCTATTCCTATCACATCAAAGTGCCACAAACTTAGTGGCTTAAAACAACATCGATTTATTATCTCCCAGTTGTGCAGGTTAGAAGTCTGGTAAAGGTTTCATCAGACTAAAATCGAGGTGTCAGCAGGTCATGTTCCTTTCTAGAGACTAAGGGGAAATCCATTTTCTGTTCCTTCAGGCTGTTGGCAGAATTCAGTTCCTTACAGTTGCAAAACCAAGGTCCCTATTTTCTCGTTGGCTGTAAGCTGAGGGCCACTCCCAGCTTTTAGAGGCCTCTGTGCTCCGTGGCTCATAGTCCCCACCTTCAAAGGCAGCAACAGCAGCTTGAGTCCCTCATCTCTCTCTGAGCCACTCTTCTCTCATCAGCTTCCACCCTGAAGGATCTCCACAGGTAGCCAAAGGGAAGGAAGAATCTAGTGAGCTGGGCTCCAGCTTCCCATTGTGCCACCCCTCCCCTCCCCAGCATAACCAGAACTGCTCTATTTTATGATCTGTTTTATTTGTCAGTGAATAAGTATTTTATTTCTTTTGAACAAAAACTTCCATAGTGCCAAAAAAAAGGTTTGAAAACTACTACTCTCAATGCTTTCTTTGACTCTCTATTGACACTTAAGTTCTATTAAGCAGTATAGTTAGTTGATAATATAACATTCTTGTCAAGGAGACAATTACCAAATACTCAGCAACCAAAAATCATTAGTAAAATTCAAAGAAAAGGAAATTGTACAGGCCACACTTGATTTTGGTTCAGGTCATGATCTTGGGGATGTGGGATCGAGCCCCGTGTCAGGCTCCACGCTCTGCGCAGTCTGCTTGAGATTTTCTCCCTTTGCCTCTTTGCCCTGCTCATGGGTGCCTGCGATAGATAGATAGATAGATGATAGATAGATAGATAGATAGATAGATAGATAGATAGATAGATGATAGATAGATAGATAGATAGATGATAGATAGATAGATAGATGATAGATAGATGATAGATAGATAGATGATAGATAGATAGATAGATGATAGATAGATAGATGATAGATAGATAGATAGATGATAGATAGATGATAGATAGATAGATGATAGATAGATAGATAGATGATAGATAGATAGATAGATGATAGATAGATGATAGATAGATAGATAGATGATAGATGATAGATAGATAGATAGATGATAGATAGATAGATAGATGATAGATAGATGATAGATAGATAGATAGATGATAGATAGATAGATAGATGATAGATAGATAGATGATAGATAGATAGATGATAGATAGATAGATAGATGATAGATAGATGATAGATAGATAGATGATAGATAGATAGATGATAGATAGATAGATGATAGATAGATAGATAGATGATAGATAGTTAGATAGATGATAGATAGATAGATGATAGATAGATAGATAGATGATAGATAGATAGATGATAGATAGATAGATAGATGATAGATAGATAGATAGATGATAGATAGATAGATGATAGATAGATAGATAGATGATAGATAGATGATAGATAGATAGATAGATGATAGATAGATAGATAGATGATAGATAGATAGATAGATAGATAGATGATAGATAGATGATAGATAGATAGATGATAGATAGATGATAGATAGATAGATAGATGATAGATAGATAGATGATAGATAGATAGATAGATAGATGATAGATAGATAGATAGATGATAGATAGATAGATAGAAAGGAAGGAAGGAAGGAAGGAAAGAAAAAGAAAGAAAGAAAGAAAGAAAAGAAAAAGAAAGAAAGAAAAAGAAAGAAAGTCTTCAAAACAAAATCAGGGGCATCTGGCTGGCTCAGCAAGAGAGCATGCAACTCTTGGTAGAGCATGCAACTCTTGATCTCAGGGTTGTGACTTCAAGCCCCATGTTGGGCATGGAGCCTACTTAAATTAAAAACTATTTTAAAAATCAGTGCTCTTCGGGCGCCTGGGTGGCTCAGTTGGTTAAGCGACTGCCTTCGGCTCAGGTCATGATCCTGGAGTCCCTGGATCGAGTCCCGCATCGGGCTCCCTGCTCGGCGGGGAGTCTGCTTCTCCCTCTGACCCTCCCCCCTCTCATGTGCTCTCTCTCATTCTCTCTCTCTCAAATAAATAAATAAAATCTTTAAAAAAAAAAAAAAGTGCTCTCCAGAGAGACAATAAAATCCAGAGTTTCTACACCATGTTATTCACGAGGACCAACGTACAGTCCAGCATCACTAATCATACCAAGAAGAGTAAAACATGACCCAAACTCAAGTGGAAAGACAAGCAGTAAAATAGTAAAATGAGAGACCCAAATCCAAACACATCAATAATTACACCATGTAAAGGCACTAAACACTCCAATTAAAAGGCAAACATTGTCAGGATAGATAAAAAGCAAAACCAAGTTTCATGCTGCTTACAAGAAATGCACTTTAAATATTGTTAAAAACAAAATTCGACTAAGTAAATTTTTTTTTAAGATTTTATTTATCTATTTGACAGAGACACAGCGAGAGAGGGAACACAAGCAGGGGGAGTGGGAGAGGAAGAAACAGGCTTCCCGCGGAGCAGGGAGCCCGAGCGGGGCTCGATCCCAGGACCCTGGGATCATGACCTAAGCTGAAGGCAGACGCTTAATGACTGAGCACCCAGGCGCCCTGCAACTAAGTAAATTTTAAAGATTTTACTGGCTTTATGTAACCATTCCTGAATCAGGCAGCATGTAATCTAGCAGATAGATTAGATGCTGCCAGGTGCCAAGGGGCAGCCGGTGGTTCATACAGTTAAGCATCCAGCTCTTGACCTCAGTTCAGGTTTGATCTCAGGGTTGTGGTTGGAGTCTACTTTAAAAAAAAGTGGGGGGGCACCTGGGCGGCTCAGTCAATTAAGCATCTGCCTTCGGCTCAGGTCATGATCCCAGAGTCCTGGGATTGAGCCCCACATCAGGCTCCCTGCTCCACAGGAAGCTTGCTTCTCCCTCTCCCACTCCCCCTGCTTGTGTTCCCTCTCTGTCTCTCTCTCTGTCAAATAAATAAATAAAATCTTTAAAAAAAAAAAGAAAAGGGAGCTCTACAGAGCTGCACAAAATGAAAGACTTATAGGCAGACAGGAGTGGGAAGAAAGAACAAAAAAGCATATTCGTTATGGCAAAGTCACTTTCCTTTACAGGATGGCAAAATCAGTTAGGCAAATGCCTAACTAGGTGATTCCTAATTGACTGGTTTTAAATTACATCTCTGGAAGAACCAAAACTGAAGGTAAGTCTCAGTTTGACATGAGGCTTGGCATAAGTGACTCCATTTGGGCCTGTTGTTTTGTTTTTAACAATGTAAAGACACAGGTTGAAAATAAAAGATATCCATACAAACTGCATAAGCATAAGAAAGGTAGACTGGCTATGGTAAAATCAGATTACTAAAAGGCAAAGAATATGCCAGAAATAAGAGGACATCTCATAATGATAAAGGGATCATTTTATCAGGAAGACATGTCAATCATAAATGTGTATACACCTAATAACAGAGCTTCAAAGTTGGCAGAATTGAAGAATTTCAAGAATTAAGGAACAAACATCTGCAGTCCTCTCAGCAATGGGTAGAACAATTAAGTAAAGACAGATAATCTGAACATTATCATTCATCTTGCTCTAATTAATATTTTTGAGACATCACACCAAATGGTTGCAAAACACGTTCTTTTCAAGTGTGCATGCTACATTCACTGTGATAACTGGGCCGTAAAACAAATCAAATAAATTCCAAAAACTTGGGATCTTCTAGCGTGAATTCAAATAGAAAGCAGTAGGGGCACCTGGGTGGTTTAGTCGTTAAGTGTCTGCCTTCGGCTCAGGTCATGATCCCAGCATCCTGGGATCGAGCCCCGCATCAGGCTCTCTGCTCCGTGGGAGGCCTGCTTCTCCCTCTCCCACTCCCCCTGCTTGTGTTCCTGCTCTCCGCTCTCTCTCTCTCTGTCAAATAAATAAATAAAATCTTAAAAAACAAAAACAAAGCAGTAACAGGACATCTGAGGGAGACACAGCCCTTAAAATATGATGTAGGAGTGCTTGGGTGGCTCAGTCGGTTGAGCATCTGACTCTTGGTTTCAGCTCAGGTAATGATCTCAGGGTCCTGGGCTGGAGCCCCACTTTGGGCTCCGTGCTGGGCGTGGAGCTTGCTTGCGATGCTCTCACTCTACCCCCCCATTCCCCCTCTCAAAAAATTAATTAATTAATTAATTTTAAAGATGTAAAAACTAGAAGAAAATTTTATGTATTCATGAAACCTCAGGAAGGGGTGTGGTCTTTTTAGATTTAACAGTGATAGTATCATAAGAGGAAAAGGTAGTTTAACGACGTAAGTATTTAAATCTGTGTTTTAAAAAATTCCATTACCCAAGGGGCGCCTGGGTGGCTCAGTCAGTTAAGCGTCTGCCTTCAGCCCAGGTCATGGTCCCAGGGTCCTGGAATCGAGTCCTGCATCGGGCTCCCTGCTCGGTGGGGAGCCTGCTTCTCCCTCTCCCTCTGCTGCTCCCCTTGCTTGTGCTCTCTCTCTCTGTCAAACAAATAAATAAAATCTTAAAAAAAAAAAATTCCATTACCCAAATTAGAAGTCAAATAGCCTAAGTTGCTGATTGAGGGCTGCGGGGGGGGGGGGGGGGAGGGGCAGGGTTAGCATCAAATATAATAGATTTGTGGTATATATTTTGGTCTTGTCCAGGGTTTTTCTGGCTCCTAAAACCCTCAAAATCCTCCTAAAACCCTCGTAATCCTAAGAGATAAGAGCTACAGAGTTATCTTTTATTATAATATTTGGGTTTTGCTCCTAGTTCCTGAAATAGCTCCAGATAAATAATAAAGGTAAAATGGGTAGTCTTTTGTTATTCATAAGAAGAGCCTTTCAGCCACCAGCCTTTATGTTAATGAGGTGATTTCTAGAAATCTCCTAGATAACTGGGAGGAACCCACCCTGTCTGGAAGTTTGGAACACAGAGCCCTACCCCTTGACCTGGGAGGGGAGAGAGATTAGAGGTGAATCATTTAAACCAGCAGCCAGTGTAATCAATCATGCCGAGGCCCTGAAGCCTCCTTAAAATCCGTGGAGTATGGGGTTCAGAGAGCTTAGGTGGGTGAACTCATGGAGGTGCAGGGAGAGGGCATGACTCTGCTTCCCCTTCCCACATACCTGGCCCTGTGCATCTCTTCCATTTGGCTGTTTTACTAAATCATAGTCTAGTAAGTTAACTGTTTTTCTGAGTTCTGTGAGCCACTCTAGCAATTATCAAACCCAGGGAGGGGATCATGAGAATCTCTGATTTATAGCCAGCCATCCGGAGCACAGGTGACAGCTAGACTTGCAGGGTCTGAGGAGGGTGGGCAGTCTGTGAACCGAGCCCCTCCCCTGTAGGACCTGAGGCTGTCTCTGTGCAAATGGGCAGATTGAGTTATGATGTGGGACACCCAGCTGGTGTTGCAGCATTGCTCGGTTCTGGAAACTACGCATTTGGTGACCAGGAGTATCAGAAGTGAAGTATCGGGGGTGAGAAGGTGAAAGGTTCACAGCTTTAAAAAAAATTTCCTTTAAAAAACATTCCCGGGGCGCCTGGGTGGCTCAGTCGTAAAGCGTCTGCCTTCGGCTCAGGTCATGATCCCAGGGTCCTGGGATCAAGTCCCACATCCGGCTCCCCGCTCAGCAGGAAGCGTGCTTCTCCCTCTCCCGCTTCCCCTGCTTGTGTTCCCTCTCTCACTGTGTCTCTCTCTCTGTCAAATAAATAAATAAAATCTTGGGTGCCTGGGTGGCTCAGTTGGTTAAGCGACTGCCTTCGGCTCAGGTCATGATCCTGGAGTCCCAGGATCGAGTCCCGCATCAGGCTCCCTGCTCAGCAGGGAGTCTGCTTCTCCCTCTGACCTTCCCCCCTCATGTGCTCGCTCGCTCTCTCTCATTCTCTCTCTCAAATAAATAAAAATCTTTAAAAAAAAAAAGGTATTAAATAAATAAATAAATAAATAAATAAAATCTTAAAAAAAAAAAATTCCCAAGATCTCATAAATAGGCAAAGAACACGGGCGGACAGAGTCTGCAGCATTAGTCGACTAGAACAAACATGCCATGCGGGCGTGGATTTTCATCTGTTCTCTGGTGCACCTCCAGCACCCAGAGCAGAACCTGGCACAGAGCAGACTTCCAATAAACAGTTGGTGAGTGCAGAAAAATCACTGATTTTATGACAGATATTCAGCTACTGTGATTTTCGGAGATCTCTGATTAAAACACTGACAATAGTAAAATTGTCAAAATAGCAGAGGTTTTTAAAGGTCACAGTTCCCAATATTAGCAAAGGTAGGGCGGTGGGGTATTTGCACATTGCTGATAGAAGACTGATAAGGCAGCGTGTTAGCTAATCTCATCCTGGTGACATTTCACAACATAGGCCAGGGTCTGTGCCGCACTCTCATGCTGCACACCTTAAATCCACACCTTGTCCATGATACCTCAATAAAGCCAGGAAAAAAAGTCTGGATCATGCTAAAGGATGTTTGGGGAGGGGGGCATATGTTTTTAAATGCCATGCATAGGGAAGTACCGAGCGGCACGGGCAGCGGCCAGAAATAGGTGTGTTGAGCACTGGCCTGTACACCAGCTGCCATGGAAAGGGCAGGTTTTTAGTTCATCTTTGTAACAATCATGTGACATAAAGATTAGTTCCATTTTACAGATCAAGAAATAGGCTCAGAGAGCTTGAGCCATTCCACAGAACTGCACTCTACACGCATAGACACTCATAGCGCTTTGTAGTGGGGGACTGTCTCTCCTGCAGCTTTCCTTTTCCTAGAAATGTATACACGGTGCGACTCCACCATGCTCAAAATGTGTAAGAATACACAAAAATAAAAGTATGGAAAAAATTCTGAGCCGCTAATGTATGCAGATGTCTCAGATCATATTATGATAAAGTGCAGGGAGTTTGAACTTCCCATCAATACAACTGGGGTGTTTTGTTGTTTTTGGTCAGATGTGGTCCTATGGTGTTGGATGCTTTAATCAAGATTAAGAATGAAATTGATTCTACCTTGACCTTCCGAAGATCATGCAGAGAAGGTAAGCATTTCCTTCCTTGTTAGGCTTTAGACACTTAGGCTCTGGTTCCGGGGCCTGCCACAACTGAGCTGGCCTTCTGCCAGGTGACCTTGCTGGGCATCACACTTCCTTTCCTTGGGTAAATGCACCAAAAATTCCAAGCATAGGGGCGCCTGGGTGGCTCAGTCGTTAAGCGTCTGCCTTTGGCTCGGGTCATGATCCCAGGGTCCTGGGATCGAGCTCCGCATTGGGCTCCCTGCTCGGCGGGAAGCCTGCTTCCCCCTCTCCCACTCCCCCTGCTTATGTTTGCTCTCTCGCTGTGTCTCTCTCTGTCAAATAAATAAATAAAATCTTAAAAAAAAAAAAATTCCAAGCGTAGTACAGGTTCTGGTTTCTGAGTTTTCTTCCCGTTGGGAGCTTTATGTCACGTGGTTACTGCATCTGGCGACCCCCCTGAGCTGCCGCACCCTTCGGGGACTAGCTCCCGCCTGCTAGCAGCCACCTCAGCACCGCGCTGAGCTCGTTCACTGGAGGGGAGGTGGGGGGGACAGTGGAGAGTTTCTAGTTGGTGCTTATGCACACTTAACCCTTATCCAGCAGGGGGTACCGTGCCCCCCCCAGCTCCCGGCATTACGTGTGTACATGTGTATAGAGCAGCTGCTCAGTAGGAACGTTCTGGGTGGGAACAGTTGCCCACAGCGTGCTGCTGGTGCCACAGGAGCTGATTTTAGGCCGTGTTCAGACCAGCGTTTTTTACTGTAATAGCTGTATATTTATGTGACATGTTAGAAAAATATAATTACTAATGACCATGTAACAGTGATAATCGTCTTTTAATATAAATGTAAGTAAAAATGAGTTGATTTTAAGAAAACTCATAAATAATCCTTCAGCAGTACTCGGACGTGGCAAAAATCGCAAGGGATACCACAAGGGCTGATGGTTCCTGACAGCCATAGAGCCCAGTCAGTGGGCCAGGCTCTGTTCTGGGCACTTGAAGGGGAATAGGCCAGCACTGTGAGTGTTTAGGCCCAGGGAGGTTAAGGGACTTCCAGAAAAACACATAGATAGTTAGTTGGGGAGCCAGGAGTCAGCCAGAGCTGTCGGATTCCAGATCTGCACTCAGGCGGGACACTCTGCTGGCCAGGCTGGGAAGACCTGGGATAAAACCAAAACAGGGTAGTTTGGGCCACGACCAGTGTGAAACTTCTTCCTAAAATGACCTTCCATAAAAGGAAAAGTCACTAAAGATACTGGCCCATCACTCTTGTCTGTGTTCTGCTGTATGTTTCAAGTATTTCAGTCTTCCTTCTAAGACATCTGCTTTGATTCAGCTGATCGTACAGGGTGGGATTTAGTGTACCAAATGCTGACAGATACTAGGATAGTTTGGCTGAGTCCTGCTGTTCAGGGAACGTTCTGCTGTAATTAAATACCAGCCTTCCCCGTGTAAGTCCTGGCAACACAGGAAATATAGATGCTTTTCAGTAACCTTTCCCCGTAAGACTTTTTCAGAGCCAGGAACATATGATGCGATCCATCTGGACTAAAAAGTATGAGGCAGAATGATATTAATTAATCCCACCCAGAATGATATTAATTAATTGATATAAATGAATATCAAAAAGGGAGTACTTTTTATTCCCTTATTGATTGTTAAGAGAATTTCCAGGGGAGCCTTTTTCAGAGACGACTCATTGGATTTATTTTTTAAATAGTATACCATTTCTTATAAGAGCATACTTCTCTGGTTGGATGCTAGGCACATGTAAATATATTGATAGCATTCAGTCTCTTGGGAAACTTAAGGGGTATTTGCTTATGATGGGTCTTTGTGTTCTCTTACACGCCTACTAAGATTTACAGGAAGGCGCCTGGGTGGCTCAGTCGGTTAAGTGTCTGCCTTCGGCTCAGGTCATGATCTCAGGGTCCTGGGATTGAGTCCCACATCACGTCCCCTGCTCAGTGGGGCATCTGCTTCTCCCTCTCACTCTCTCAAATAAATAAAACCTTTAAAAAAAAGATTTACAGGAGAAGAAGAGGGTGTGGTCTTACTAAAGTGATAACCCAGTACAGGTTTCACAAGTAATCACATTTCTCTGACCTGATGATCTTCAAAAAGCTTCAGAGAAGTGGGTTCAGATTGCATAGTCCTCTTTAAACTCTGAAATACCTAGGAAATTTCCATACACAGCAAATGAGTCCAGGCAAAGAAACGTGTCATTTTCAGGGTCCTTGGTCAGCACCTTGTTTTTGCTTGGTTTGCTTTGCTTTGCTTTGCTTTCACATGAGTTCATTCTTCTCCCTGGAAAGGCAATGCTCATGCAGTTAATGTTGGTTTCGTGTCCCCGGGGGCAACCACTGTGCTGCTAGTTTTAGTGAAGACAATAGAGTTAAGAGTTCTATGTGGATAATCCATGTCCAGGCCTCAGCTGGAAGATGACCAGCACGGTGTTGATTTGCTTTTGGGCTCTGTCTGTCACAGTTTGAGTTCAAATAACAGGGGCTTCTTAAAAAAGGGGTTGGGGATGGGGCGCCTGGGTGGCTCAGTCATTAAGCGTCTGCCTTTGACTCAGGTCATGATCTCAAGGTCCTGGGATCGAGCCCCGCATTGGGCTCCCTGCTCGGTGGGAAGCCTGCTTCTCCCTCTCCCACTCCCCCTGCTTGTGTTTGCTCTCTCGCTGTGTCTCTCTCTGTCAAATAAATAAATAAAATCTTTAAAAAAATAAAAATAAATAAATAAAAAGAGGGTGGGGGTTGGGGTGCTAATTTACTTCTGAAAATGCATGAAGCATGGCGCTAGGACCGGTGTGGGAACTCCATGATGCCCACAGCACCCCAGTCCCCTTCTGTCTCCCGCACTGGCTGTAGCGTGTAGATTCCAACCCTTGTTGCCTCACGGTCACAAAATGGCATTTGGAACTACAGTCATTAGATGTACATTCCAGGCAGGAAGACGGAGGAGAAGGAGAACAGCAACAGGGCACCTCTGCCGCAGGTGTACTCCGTGTCGGTGCTGCTCCTGATGGTCGGGGAATGACATTCTAGAAAGAGCTTGCAGCTGGACTGCCAGGCCCGGGTGAGCAGGTGTTACATGCGTTCTCTCTCTCAGGCATCTGTGGCTCTTGTGCCATGAACATCAACGGAGGCAACACCCTGGCCTGCACCCGAAGGATCGACACCAACCTCAACAAAGTCTCAAAAATCTACCCTCTTCCGCATATGTATGTGATAAAGGATCTTGTTCCCGTGAGTTTCTGCCTCCCCACCCTCTCCCATCCCCTTCTCTCTCCCACTCTCCCTACCCCCTTTTTTTATTTTCCAGGGAGAAGGGAAGAGGTGTGTGTGAGAGAGATCTATGTTATCGTTCTCTAGGGCGGGCTTTTTTCCTGGGTTTAATTAAGGAATTTGAATGGTGGAAGATAAACATGCCTAGAAGATTCTCCAGCCGCTCATTGGGGAGGATTGTTTGGGAATAACAGGGCATAGGATTTTAGAGTTGGAACAGCCCCAGAATCAAGAATTTGGCCATAACTACAAAGAATTCATGTGGAAAAGACCAGTGGGGAAGGCAACAGTTGTTACACGTTGTACTTTAATCTCTGCCTCCCCGTGTCTTAGCACCTTCACTGACAGGGCTGCGGGATTGGAAGGTTACCCAAGTGGGTGAAGGAGAGATTTCCCAGCCACGATTAACACTCTGACCATTTCTCCTTCTGTCATCCTTGCATGGATCCACACTGAGGGAAGAGAGTCAGACTTCTGCTGGCGTGGGATGGGGAAGTGTCCAAGAATGGGGTGAATAAGAAAGCCAGGGAGTCCAAGGGCAGTGTCCAAGAATGGGGTGAATAAGAAAGCTAGGGAGTGATGGTGGAATCTGACCCTTCTTTTCTTCTTCTTCCTCTTCACCTCAGGACTTGAGCAACTTCTACGCTCAGTACAAATCCATTGAACCTTATTTGAAGAAGAAGGACGAATCCCAGGAGGGCAAGCAGCAGTATCTGCAGTCTATAGAAGATCGTGAGAAGCTGGTCATTAGTCCGCATTTATTGTCTTGCTTTGAAGAATTTTGTTGCAAACATGCTTGCCAGGAAGCCTGGCTTGAGGGGATGGGGTGGGGAGTAGCAGCATGGGACGCTGCAGACCATTGTGGAGCGTATTCTGGAAAGGAACTACAAGAGCATCTGTCCAAGGGCTGGACACCCATCCTCTCAGGGCCAGGGGGTAGTGTGATCCCACAAGGGGCCCACAGTGGACCAAGGATCCGGAGCACATCTGCCCTGCTTGGAAGGGCATATGATTACCATGTTGCAGAATGTTTGTTTCAGAGGAAACCTGTATGCAAATAATCGAGTCTTGCCAAGGTGACAGCTCTGTCAAAGCTGCTCTTTAATGGTGTGGGCACGTCAGACACGTGCCGGCCCCTGGCAGTCGTGCTCCCACCCTGTGTTACAGGTGGTGGCCAAATGGGGACTGGAACCTTGCCGTTCTTTCCTAACGCCGAGCGTCCGGGGACTGCTGGGTGGGGCGGTGATGGCCCTGTCACTCTCTTGGCGTTCCAGTGTCCAGGCTGTGACATCTTACAGTGAAGGGGTCATTCTCAAGTTTTCAGTCTCCTTCTCTGGCCCTCTTCCCCCTGAGAAGCCTCTGATTTACACCTGCACTCCGTGCATATTCAGTGTCCTTGTGGAGAGGGGCGGTGGGAAAGGGACCCAGCAGATGGGTCCTGACAGCATGTCTGCATGGGGCCGAGGACGTGTGGTGTGTCACAGTCGGCACGTCACGCGGTCCTCCGATTCGGCACTTGCCCGAAGAGCATCCCTGACCGGCGCCTCTCGAGCAGGCTGAGCGCACATCCAGGACGGCGGCCGAGTCTTACTCCTTTCTGAATCCCGAGGCCCTGGTGCTGGTTACTTATCAGTGTGTGTTAGGCACGTGGCTGAGTAAATGCACTGTACCTTTTAGAAGTCTTGGAGAATGTTGAGGCCCTCCCCTCTTCCTGTAACACTTCAAGAAAGGAGAGCCCTCACGTGAATGCCCAGCACTCTTCGCAGGGTGATGTCACTCAGTGCGGACAGCTCTCTCCTGGGTCAGTTCTTGTTCTCCGGACAAGGCTCTGCCCCGCATTCCTGACTGGGGCGGGGGGGGGGGGGGGGGGGGGTTGGCGGCAGGACGGTGTCCTGATCGGACCTGGTTTCTGGTCTCTCCGGCCAACTCACCCTCCTGCATTCCTCCCTTAGGCAAGCCGCCAGCTAGGAACCGCCGCCTGCCTCGATGCACTAGTAGGAGGGCACGAAGGGCCCCCCCCCCGAGTGTGTTTTCTAGATAACCAAGTTTACACATTTAAATACCAAAAATTTGTTAAGCATTTTTCACTTCCTTAAATTAATACGCTGAACATAACTTTTTCTCACGGTTTTAAAAGGCATCATGCTCACTGTGGGTAATTGGAAAATACAGATAACTATTTTAAAATATAAACAATCTGTAATATTCCAGCACCCAAGGATAACGTCCATTGACAGCTATTTTTGTTTTTTCTTTTATGTGCTACATTACATTTTTAATGTAGCTGGGATCAAAATGTAAATATGCTTTTGTATCCTGCCTTCACTTATGTTATTGTGAGCATTTTCCCATGTTCTTTTTTTTTTTTTTTTTTTTTAAGATTTTATTTATTTATTTATTTGACAGAGAGAGACACGGTGAGAGATGGAACACAAGCAGGGGGAGTGGGAGAGGGAGAAGCAGGCTTCCCGCCGAGCAGGGAGCCCGATGCGGGTCTCAATCCCAGGACCCTGGGATCATGACCTGAGCTGAAGGCAGATGCTTAACAACTGAGCCACCCAGGCACCCCATTTTCCCATGTTCTTAAGAATTCTTCATAAGCATTTGCTTAGACGTTGCTTTCTGCTACCTCAGTTGAATGCATTGTGTATTATTTAACCATTCTACCTACTGTTGGACAATGAAATTATTTCCAGTTGCTCAGTGTTACAAATAAGGCTGGATAAACATCTTTATCTTTCGAGTTCTAGCCAAAAATTTGAGTTCCCTTTTCTTGTTGTAAGTTTTTCTATAAGTGTGTCAAAGAATATGAGCATCACCCTATGCTTTCTAGACCAGTGAGGCAGTTTGCACTCCCATCTGCTCTCTGAACAGAACATAGATTTTGTTGAAGACTCAGGGTTACAATCATGACTGTCAACTCTGTGTCATCTGTTACAGTCAGCTGTCAGTGTGCCCTTCTGTCTTGCTGCTTTTAACCGTTTGTTTTTCGCAAAATCAGAAAGTCCGGTTTGTTAGAACTGGGGGGACAGATTGAGTCAGCATGGCAGGGTTCAAGTGCAGGCAGGCATTCCAGAGTCGGACTGCCTGGGGTCCCGTCCCAGCCGTGGCTACTTGGAGCTGTGTGACCCTGGACCAATGACCTGACCTCTCTGCGACGCTAGTAGTCCTCACGCCATAGCATTGTTGTGATGATCAAATGAGGGAAAGTGAGTACGGCGCATGGGGCTTATTTAGGATGATGTCCCCGTTGCCAGCCCGGGCAGAGGCTGGGGTAGACTCCTGGATGCCCCAGCACGCAGGTCCTTCCTCATTTCTCCTGGAGTGCATTCTAGGCAGTAAGGTGTTTGGGGTGGGTTGGTTGGTTTTTTGTGGGGTTTTTCATTTTTGTTTTTGTTTTTTTTTAAGATAACTGAAAGGTTATTGTTTATTAGAGAATAAGTGCTTGGACTTAAGAACTCTGGATTCTAACCCAGCAAACCCATACATTTCGATTCCAAGACCTTTTTTATGAATCTGATAAATCTCTGCAGGCCGCCCCTAAGATTTTGCCAAGAAAACTCACCTGCAGGTGGGCGCTTTGTTCGTGCACTGACCGCAGACAGGACGTTCAGCCAGCTGGAGACGTGACCGCCCGTCCGCTGGCGTGCTCCTGACCGCCCTTCCCCTCCCACAGGACGGGCTGTACGAGTGCATCCTGTGTGCCTGCTGCAGCACGAGCTGCCCTAGCTACTGGTGGAACGGAGACAAGTACCTGGGGCCTGCAGTTCTCATGCAGGTAGGTGCTCCCCCGCTGCTCTGAAAGCTTCAGACCGACGCATCCGGGGCGCCTGGCTGGCGCAGTCCATTGAGCGGCTGACTCCTGGTTTCGGCTCAGGTGGTGGTCTCAGGGTCCCGAGAGCCAGCCCTGTGTCGGGCTCCACGCTCAGTGTGGAGTCTGCTTCTCTTCCTCTCCCTCTGCCCCTCCCCACCTCCCTCAAATAAATAAATATATACATCTTCTTTTAAAAAAAAATGGAGAAGTCCAAAAGGACAGTATATTGTTGGAAACCAGGCGTTCCAAAGGGCATCCGTTACAAGCAGGGCAGTTGGCTGCATTCTGCTCACTGGGCTTTCAGTAAATCTTCATCTGCAAAATACCTCATTTCTGTGTGGTGAGGGCCACCCCGAGGGGTGGTCGCGTGCTTTTTGGCAAAACAGGCCTTGCAGGTGTTTTAAAACGTATCCCCGGTGCAGCTGGCTCTTGCCTACCCACTTGCCCACTGTCCCTAGACCGCAGCTGTCGGGTGGCCGCCCAGCTCCCTCGCGTGGGGATTTCTGACCTGCAAGCAGGGGAGAGAAGTTTCGTCGAGGGGCAGCTTCCCAGCTTCTAAGGCTGGAACTGGTTTCCAGGCTAATGAAAGCCTGGAGTCCTGGGTTTAAGGGTTACTTCACAAGAAGACAGCACTGCCTTTCAGGGCCCGTCGCCGTATATGTATAGCCCACTGCAGAGAAACTGCCTTTGTTCCCAGAAAGCTGGGCTTTTTACATCTGTGGTCAGTGCTTTTCACAGATTCCTAATTTCAAAAAACAAGTTCTCATTTCTCATCATCCCACAAAAAGGGAAGTTACGTGCTGTGTGAGCACTTAGCAGTATTGATTTCCATCCACATGAAAGATCGAATAACGAGGCGCGTTCACAATTGGCCTCTGCCCCCACACTGTGACTTGGTGGGGCACGGAGCCCCCTCCGCTTCACTGCAAGCAGCCGGTGCTCGGGCGGTCAGCTGCCTCCGGCCGGCTTGTGCCAGGCTCCAGGGCAGGCTGACCAAGAGTCCATCCGTGGAACATACTATCTCCGGACACATCTCCTAAGTCATCAGTCTACTGGGAGACTGTGGGTTGGTGCTATGAGGACAGGGTCATGTGATATGGTCCTTGCCTTCCCTCACTCATAATCTGGGCAGGAAGCCACCGAGCACCTTAAGATAATGAAACGATACCTAATCACATGTAATGAAACACCAGGGTACCAGGTGCGGTGCGCGCCGGGGGCGGGGGAGGGGGGGGCGTTAGTTGAGAGGAGTTCTAGAGGAGGGACCTCTCCTTGAAAGGTGGCAAGACTTACAGAGCAGAGACAGGCCTCTAAGCTGAGGGACTGCC
This sequence comes from Halichoerus grypus, assembly GCF_964656455.1. NCBI lineage: Eukaryota > Metazoa > Chordata > Mammalia > Carnivora > Phocidae > Halichoerus > Halichoerus grypus. The sequence goes on from NC_135716.1 coordinate 175,494,260, forward strand.
TTTCTGCTGCTCCCCCGGGGCTTTGTTACGTTGCCAGCATGGCTCATCAGCCCCCCGGCTCCCCAGGCCTACCGCTGGATGATTGACTCGAGAGACGATTTCACAGAGGAGCGCCTGGCCAAGCTGCAGGACCCATTCTCCCTGTACCGCTGCCACACCATCATGAACTGCACCAGGACCTGCCCCAAGGTATGCGGCCCCCGGCCCTGCCTCCTGGGCTCCTCAGGGCGAGCCTGCGGGCTAGCTGGCCCCAGACTGGCTCAGCCCCTCCCCCTCGGGAGAAAGGTTTACTTGCGGGTCGCATGCGGGCCTGAGGGAGTCGGGGATGCCCCAGGAATCCACGAATAGGAACCTCTGCTCTCCCTGACTCGATAGGAGCCGCAAGAGGAAAGGCGGCAGAAGGCGGGTAGCTGTGGGGACCGGATTCCAGCTCCGTGTCGCAGGGTCTCCAGCTCGCAACGTTGCTGCCAACGTGCTGTGCTCTCGCAGCCAGCCTCTTCTTTCTCCTCGGCTTCCATCCGTCTCAGGGCTCCTGCTCACCTTGCTTTCACTCCCGCTTCCTGCTCATCCTCCCACTTCCTGCACTCACCCTGACCTTCGGCTCCCGCCACCTGCCCGTCTTCTGTCAGCATGTCCATGGCAGCCCGCATCCCAGGAGGATGGCCTGCTGTGGACTGGCTGCCCGCTGGTCAGGTGCCAGCCCTGGTCCGGTCAGGCAGGGAGCAGCCGGGGCCATGTGGCCCAGGACACGGCTGCCCTTCCAGCAGAAACTGTGCAGAGCAGGGTCCCTGAAAGAGGCAGCGAGGAAGCAGACAGCAAGATGGAAAACTCTAGGGTAACCAGTTGGCAGTTTTTAAAAAGGGGTAGGGGGAGATAGCATAGCTTAAACAGGAAATCGAGACTGGGTAATTCCCTGCTTTTTTGCCGACACTGTTTCCAGGGACCCCCGTCTCTACCACGGTGTTCTCATGGTCTGGCAGCAGTGGGGCCTGGCGGGGGCCCCGAGGCGAGGGAGAGCAAAGGCTCCAGCCTGCTCCCCAGGCTCTGCCCCCCCGGGACCTCTGACTTGTGGGGCAGGTTAAGGCACTGATGTGCTTAGAACAACTCCTGGCGCACAGTGAGCGCTCAGTAAATGGGCCCACAGACGGGGTCCGGCCTGGGAGGCTGTCAGAGACGGCAGCTCCAAGGGTAGGGCGGGCCGCCGTGTTTCTCCGAAAGCTCTGCCTGGGCTTCTGAGGTGCGTTCCCCGGGTAGGCGCCTTTGCAGGAGACAGGAATGGAGGCACTCTCTGACCTGTGGGATGAGACGAGGCCCAGATTGTGTGAGCTGGCAGGGTCCCTTTCACAGCCGGGGAAGCTGAGCCCTGGGTGGGAGTTGGGGGAGGGGGGCAGCCAGCGACTTGCAGAGGTCGTTATGGGGACAGGGCAGGGCTGGGAAAGCAGTCCCCCCGCCTCCCAGAGTGGTCTCTTCCTGCTGCCCCAGATGAGGTGCAGGCCACTAAGTCCTGCGGCAAACGGGGGCGGGGGCGCCGCGGAGGCCCTTCCAGAGGTTTCCCACTGCCCCCAAATGCACATGGGCCCTGTTCTGTCGCACACTGCCTTTTCCCCTTAATTTACTTTGGAGACCCATATCAGTCTTTGAAGAGTGTCCTCTCTCCCTTTCTTTCTCTCTGAAGATCTCATTTCTTTTTCTTTCTTTCCACACTTTTTCCCCCACTATGGAAGTGCTTTTTTGGCAGTAGAGTTGAATGGACAAAGGTTTCTCAGCTGGGTGGGACGAGGCAGTCACAAGTATAGATGGTACCCGGAGTGAGGGCAAGTAGATGGCGTAAGGGAAGTCCACGCCATCTGGAGCATCCTGGTCACGGTGTTCCGTAGCAGCCCATGGGTGTCCGCGGAAGGCATCCTAGTTCCCTGGACCAGCTCCATAGCCCAACATGGGGGGCCGGGGCCGACCAGAGAGCATCAGGCCCTGGGGAGTCCAGTGTGAGCAGGGGGGTCCCGGGGCTGGGCCTGGGGGGAGTATCTGGGCAGGGCCAGGTGGCAGAGCCGGGCGCTTGGCACCAGGGAGAAAGTTGTTACAAATGCCACCTTCCTCCTTTACTTCCTTAGTCGGCATGCTTGTTGACGGTAGATACGCGTACAAACTCAGGGCCCTTGAATTTCTTGCCACCGAGAGGGCATGGCCACGTATCCTTGGCCAGTTCCTGGGTGTTAGAGGCGACAGACTTCGCTTCCTGCTCAGGGTCTTCACGACCCATCTTCTGGGCCTCTTCCCACACACTTGAGTGTCAGGGTTAGAGTTGTCCTGCTACAACGGGGGGACTCCCTTCTAACCTCGGAGGAGTCCTTGTCTCGTTTTGCCACGTCTTCACGGTCTCCCTCCCTCGCGGGGTTCAGTCATGGTGCCTCCTGCGGAAGCAGCGTGGCCGGCCAGTCAGACTGCTGATGGCGCTTAGGCTCGCTCCCCGTCACCCGTGAGGGCTCGCCTGTGCCCGTGGGAACATGTCAGGGCCCAGGGGCCGCTGGCTGGTTGGGACACTGGCTGTGGCCATGGAAAAGCTGCCCCCTCCTGGATGTGTGTGCATTTTGAGCACACAGCCCTCAGGGGGTCAGCCCTGGGCTGGGCTCTCGCCGTGGGGAGGTGTCTGCAGATGGAAACGGGAGAGCCCTGAGCCTGAGCCTCTGGCTTTGGAAGGACGTGGTTTGCATCCACCTTGCTTTGACCCTGTTCCCGCTGGGGGAGTCTGCCCAAGGCCCTGGGTTCTTCATTCGGTCTCGCTTACCCCGTGATACCGATTCTCTTCTCTTCTCTCAAGGGGCTGAATCCAGGCAAAGCTATTGCTGAAATCAAGAAAATGATGGCCACCTATAAGGGGAAGAAAGCATCAGTGTAACTGTTCCCACGCCAAGCATGACAGCCAGCTCAGCTGGACACGCTTTATATCCAATTCGAGTCCCTTCAGAGGTCTTGATGTTCCATGAATACAGCATGTATAATAAAAATTTTAAATAAATAAACGTTATTCTACTTTATTAACAAAAAAGCAAGCCTGTTCCTTTTACTTGCTGAAGAGGAATGCACAGGTGCCAGAAGGAAGTGTCCTTGTCCTTGGAGAGGGGCGGGGGCTCCTGCACTGAGAACAGGGCGGGGCCGGACAGGCATGGCCTCGGGCCTGTTCCCTTTGCCCCTCCCCAGCTGGACACCCTTGGGCAGGCTCCTTGTCCTCTTAGCCTCTCCGTTTGCCCGTCCGTACGGGGAGGGTGGTGACTGCCCACCTCCCCCATCACTGCGGGAACACCCGGCCCTCGCTCTGCGTGCTCTCGAAGTGTTAGCAGCCACCCGGATCAGAATTACTTAAAGCCGCGTCTTGCCAAGTCATCATATCTCACCAAGGCGAGGTGAGTCGCCTCCAGCACAGAGCAATGACCGGGTCAGCTGTGACCTCGAGTTCCACGGCTGACCTCCAGGGGCCTCTCCTGGCAAGTGCGGCTTCCCGGCACAGCTGCCCAGGCGGCGACGCTCTCAGGGAAGCCAGACGGTGCAAGAGTGCGTCGGGGTGGAAGTGAAAGGCCCTCCACGCCCCGAGCCCCACACCCCACCCCCCGCTGACAGTTGTATTTCCTTCCAGACCTTTATGTCATGACAAACGGGCATACAGAAAGCTTTCCCTTCAAAATCGGGGTGTGATATGGGGCTCCTGGGTAGCTCAGTCGGTTAAGCATCCGACTCAGGTCATGATCTCAGGGTCGTGAGATCGAGCCCCCTGTCGGGCTGAGCGTGGAGTCTGCTTGGGATTCTTTCCCTTCCTCCCCCTCTGCCCCTCCCCCAGCACACACGCTCCCTCGCTCGCTCTCTCAAATAAATCTTAAATAAAATCTTTAAAAAAAAAAAAACGGTGTGATATAACCTGTCCACTTTCCATTTTTCCTCTTTTTTATTGTGGTCACATATACATAACAAAATTTACGTTCTTAGCCATTGTTAAGTGCACCGTTCAGCGGCATTAGGTACATTCGTATCGTTGTGCAACCACCACCACCGTCCAGAACTCTGCATCCTGCAAAACTCGTCCTCATCAAACAACTCCCCGCCCCGGCCACCACCCTTCCGCTTTCTGTTTCTGAGACTTGGACGACTCGCCCTCCTGTGAGTGGAATCATACAGTAGTTTGTCTTTGGTAACACTTCACTTGGCATAAAGTTCTCAAGGTTCATCCGTGTTGTAGCCTATGTCAGAACTACTTTCCTTTTTTTTTTTTTTTTAAGATTTTATTTTTAAGGGGTGCCTGGGTGCCTCAGTCCATTAAGCGTCCGACTCTTGATTTCGGCTCAGGTCACAGGATTAAGCCCCATGTTGGGCTCTGCTGAGCAAGGAGCTTACTGGAGATTCTCGCTCCCCCTCCCCCTGCCCCTCCCCACCCTCACCCCCCCCCCCGCCACGTGCATGCTCTCTCTCTCTCTCTCTAAAAAGAAAAAAAAATTTAAGTAATCTCTACACCTAACATGGGGCTCAAACCTACAACCCCGAGATCAAGAGTCGCATGTCCCACCAACTGAGCCAGCCAGGTGCCCCAGAACTTTCTTTCTAAGGCTGAAGACTACTCCATTGTGTGTAGACACCACATTTTGTGGATTCATCCATCGACACTTGGGTTGCTTCCACGTTTTTTGGCTATTGTGAATAACAGCAGCCTTCTGTTTTTACCGCACAATATAGAAGGGCCCCTTCGGTGCTAATAAAGATCTACCTGTGTGTGTGATTTAAATTCCGCCTGAGCCTCTCGAACCCCGGGTTCGATGCTCCGGGTGCAGGTGCACGGTAATGGCCCTGCTGCTGCCGCCCGGTGGACCCACCTCTCGCTCGGGGACACTCCAAGGCTGCTCTTTCACCCACAGCAGTGGGATCAGCCAGGAAACAAAGGCTCCTTGCATCGTGAGGCAGGCCGCCAAGAAAAATGCCTGACTCGCCCAGGATGAACCTTAATGAGCGTTTCTGGCTTTGAAAAGGGACAGCTCAAAAGCACTTGTCTCCAGCATTACGAGAGGTGAGACGCTGGGGGTAGAGATGAGCAAGATGTGTTCCCTGCCACCAAGGAGCCCAAGCCGCCAAATTAAAAAGGAACAGACACTGAATTACTAGAAATTCAGAACAGGGTCTTCGCCCTGAAGTGTCGCATCTCAAATTCCTGACCACCCCTGGAAGACCACACGGTACCCCGTCCCCAGGTGCCAGAGAGCTTCAGTTCGGAAGCGGGAACCGAAAGAGCCCCGGCAGCCCCCACACCTTCCACACCCGCTCACACCCCGTCCACCTTTGCCGGCCCCAGGAAGGTCACAGTCATGGATCCACGAATGATTTGACTTTGCCTGTCATGCCTCAATGGGTAGATAAAGACGGGTTTTCTCGCCAATAACGTCATGACTCGGACGACAAGCTCTGCGCCGCCCGTTCTGGGGACGAGGCAGTGTCCTGTCCTGGGAGTTGCCACCGCAGATCTGCTTCCGCACCTGTCAGATCCGTCACTGCTGGCCACTCTCACCCTGTCTCAAACCGGGCCAAATGGGATCCACCCACAGTTGCATTTACTGTTTATTTCACCTTTCCCTGGATTGCAGGCAGACGTTCCATTCCAACAGTCACAAAGACTTTCCCAATAAAAACTTCAGACCTGAGCAGAGAAAGACGGTATTTTGTCCCTTATGCTCCCTCTGTGCTACGTCTGAACCGTGTCCAGACGATGTGCCTTCATTCACAAAAGTAATACTGTGGAATTCCTCGAGTTTCTCTGAGATGGGACCCAGCCATCTCTTCTTCCCTGGTCTTTGCGCAACTTGAACCGCTGTGCCTCTGTTTTCCTGTCTATAAAATGGGAATTAATAGCATTTACCGCTCAGAATTGTGGTTCAATTCCAAATGAGAATAAATGTGAGTTCTCACCCCCCCAAAAAAGTAAATATGTAACCTGATAGATGTGTGAACTCAGGGAAGAGAATCCTTTATACCTCAAAAAAGCTGGAAAAAAAAATTTTTTTTTTAAGATTTTATTTATTTATTTGACAGAGACCAGCGAGAGAGGGAACACAAGCAGGGAGAGGGGGAGAGGGAGAAGCAGGCTCCCCGCAGAGCAGGGAGCCCGATGCGGGGCTCGATCCCAGGACCCTGGGACCATGACCTGAGTCGAAGGCAGACGCTTAACGACTGAGCCACCCAGGCGCCCCTGAAAAAATTTTTAAATAAATACTTAACATATTAATCTTCAAAAAAATAAAGACAAACAGGAAAGCATCTAGCCTGGGGTAGAGCGAATGCTCCAGAAATGCAATTCAGCTGATTTGTCTCAAATCCCTACGGCATGGAAGTCCCACTCCGTGCCACAGGGACCACCCAGGCCTTCAGGTCCCAGCCCCCTGCATCTGACGACCTGAGATGTGTCTCACCTGCCTGGCCAGAGCGGGGGATCTCCCATCCAGAGGATGGTTTTTCACCAGGACCACCAGTACTCATTTCTCATGTCACAACGACCCCAACGCCCAAATTCTCTCTGGCCCTTCTCCTTGCCCAGGAGACTGCGAGACAAATTGCTGAAACCCCACTTTATGTGTCTAGACAGCCATCGTCTTGTCATGGGGTTTGTTACTAGGTGAGAAAACCCGCTTTTGTTGCAAAAATCTAGTGAAACTGGAGAAATTGAGAAGTAAGGCAATGCTCCAGAATAAACAGGTTCACACTAGTGACTTGTCAAACCTTTTGCCACTTGGACCAGGCATATTTTATGTCCTTCTTGGGGGCCCCCAAGGGAGCAGCCACTTTGCAAGGAAAATTCCTTGATGGGTTCTGACCCACAGGTGACTGGAGCCCAACCCACAGACCACTCAGAGGACCACACAGTGAGAGCCACTTCCCCAAAGGTAACCCCAGCAGACAGCAGGGCCTTCCACATCCTCTGTGGTTTGGGAGGAAGCCCATCGAGGCGATGGGTGGAGCAGCAAGTGCAGCTCCTTCCCAGATGGCTCAGAAGGTGGAGCCTCTTCAGAGCCCACCCCATGAGCAATATAAATGAGGGGACCAATCTGGCAAGGCGGTCGGTCTCTGAACCCCCTGCTTTTTTTTTTTTTTTTAAGATTTTATTTATTTGTCAGAGAGAGAGAGAGAGAGAGTGCAAGCACAGGCAGGGGAAGAAGCAGAGGCAGAGGGAGAAGCAGGCTCCCCGCCAAGCAAGGAGCCCGATGCGGGGCTCGATCCCAGAGCCCTGGGATCATGACCTGAGCCGAAGGCAGACGCCTAACCGACTGAGCCACCCAGGTGTCCCGAGCCCCTTGCTTTTATGAAGCTTCCAGCCCAGCGCCAGGAGCTAAAGAAAGCAACCGGCTTCCACCAAGCACCTGCTATCTCATTCTGCCCTCTGAACAGCTTCCGTTTTCCACAGCAGGAGAGGGGCTCAGAGAGGGAAAGTGACTTTTTTAAGCACATATAGCTAGAAAGTGCCAGATGCACATCGCAGCCCAGGTCTCTGGTGCCAGAACCCAGCCCTGGTCCCCGTACCACACTGCCTCTTGGCAAGGCCATCCTAGCAGGTCATTTCTCCGAACCCAGCCATTCTGCCTGCTGTGGGGGTCTGGGCTCCCCGGGCAAGAGGTCCGTCAGGCATTGGGCTAGGCTCTGGAGGAGGACATGGGGACTCTGAGAAGTAGCCTGCCTGCCCTGGAAATGTCATCAGCAGATGACACAGGGCTCATCAACGGAGTGAAGCCAGCCGCATCCCCCAGGTGGTCAAGCTGCTCCGCCAGCAGCCTGCCCGAGCTCAGCAAGTGGCTCCGTTGCCCCCACCTGCTCAGAACAGAACCCTGCAGCGTCTCTGATTCCACACTCCTGCACTCCACATCCCACCCATCAGCAAGTGCTGCCAACATTTGCTCCTTTAGCAAATGTGTGTGAGGTCTTGCCGTGTATCAGACCCTGTCAAGGCCTTCCTTGCTTTCCCTTCTGGAGTCTGTCCTGCACCATTACCCCTGCATCGAAGTTCTGGCTCTTTCCAGCCCTTTCCATGACAGGTTGTTGTTGGAGTTTTCCTCTACCTGCCTTTGGCTGCTCCCCGTGTCTGTCTCATTCGCCGTCATGTTCTCAGCTCCTAGAACAGTGCCTGGCATGCCGCAGATCACGCTGGATGGATGATGAATTGGGCCAGTCCTATCCTGGCCCTAATATGATCCTTCCCTGATTTGCCCCAGACCCTGGGGTCTCTGATTCACCTTCCGCCTTTGGAGGTCCTTAGTCCAGAAGCCACCGACCCCGGGGTCAGGGGACACCATGTCTGCGCCTGTCACGATGGGGCAGCATGCTAAGTGCTGCATACAGGGATGAGGTGTCCGGTGCCTGTCAGGGCCTCCATGCGTCCCACCTGTGCAGGTGTATCTGCAGTCATGCTGTGAGGCTTCTGGGGTCTGGGCTATCCCTCCGCTCTTCCTCTGGCATTTCAGACTCCTCCCGTGCATCACTGCGGAGTCTCCCCGGGTCCACACACACGTTGGAGTCTTGAGTCTCTGGGCAGGTGTGTCTTCCTTCTTCGACGTTTATCAAGCCGTGCCAGGTGCTGTCCCAAGTGTTTTACGTTTTTCCTCATGTGGGCCTCAAAACAGCTCTATGAGGTGGGCATCGCTGATGTCGTTGCCATCCTATAGGTTAAGAAAGGAGGCCCAGGGGCACCTGGGTGGCTCAGTCAGTTAAGCATCTGCCTTCAGCTCGGGTCATGATCCCAGGGTCCTGGGATCGAGCCCCGCATCGGGCTCCCTGCTCAGTGGGAAGCCTGCTTCTTCCTCTCCCACTCCCCCTGTTTGTGTTCCCTCTCTCGCTGTGTCTCTCTCTGTCAAGTAGATAAATAAAATCTTTAAAAAAAAAAAAAAAGAAAGGAGGCCCAGAGAGAGGTGACTTGCCCAAGGTCACACAGTCTGGACAAGATGGAGGCCAGCCTGAAGCAGCACGCGTAGCCCTTAACCACTGTGGTATGCAGCTGGGGCTGACTCCGCTGTGCAGGGCACGGAGCAGGGGGAGGTTATATCTGTGTGTCTGAGTGTCACACCACTGTTGTGTATGTGTGCGTTGTCTCTACGTGTCACCTCTGTGTGTGACTCTGTGTGTGTGTGTCTGAGGGTTGCTGTCTCTGAGTGTGTGTCTGTGTGTTCTTGTGTCTGAGAGATGGCTGTCGCAGTCCCTGAGCTCCCCCCACCCCGTGTCTGTCTGTCGCCGGCGGGCGGCGCAGGCGGCTCGGACTACAAGTCCCGGCAGCCCGCGCGCGGGGCGGACGTGGGGCCGCAGTGGGCCGGGCGCGGCTTGGCTGCGCGCACACCCGGACTGCGGCACCTTCCCAGCCGCGCCAGCCGCCGGCTCCTGCAGGTGCCCCGGGCCACCTCGCGCCCCCGCCTTCCGCCCCGCGCCCCCAGCCTCCCGCCTCGCGCCGCCGCCGCGGGGCATCGCGACGCCCGGGCCGGGCCACGGGCCGCAGCGCCGGGGCCGGCGATGAGCGCGAGGAGCCGGCATGAGCGCAGGTGAGTGCGCGGCTCGGGCCGCCCAGAACCGGGCGCGGTCCCCGGGCCTCCCGTCGTCGCGCCACGCGACACCCCCACCGCAGGCTCGCGGGCCAGGGAAACAACCCCCGGGGGGGGCATCCCCGTGCCCGTCCCTGCCCCGTCTGGGGGAGTGGACACGGGGCGCTTCCCAGAGAGGCCAGGAGCCCCGGGGATGGCGGCGCGCGGAGCCGTCCCCTCCCCGCCTTCGTGCAGCCCTGGGCGCTGTGCAGGAGGGTGATTGGAGGTCCGCGGGGAAGGGGCGCGGGGAGATGCCCCACGCCCACTGGACTCCCTCCTGCAATGACAGATGTCCAGGTCGAGGAAGAGCCGTGGAGGCCGCTGCATCCGGGGCCTCTTGGTAGTTATTCCTCTTGGATGAATGAATGAATGAATGAATGGGGTTGGAGAAGCCAGGGGTCCCGAATCCCTGGGTCAGAGTGTCCTGGACACAAATGCCACTGCTGATCCCCTACCTCAGGCCCCCAGAGGAAGCCTGGCAACACCCAGGTCCGAGGACCACACCCTGCATGTTACCCATCCCAGACCATGTGTCCCAGGCCCACCCTTTCCGGAGTCTAAATCCCACCTGCTGCGAAAGGAGCCAGGAGACCTCTCTTCTTCTCATTTCCATGGCAGTCACTTAGACCCCAGACCTCAGCAAAGGGCCCACCAAAGGTTGAGCATGGTCTACAGAGGCAGACCCCTCAGTTCTGGTCTCTCCCTCCCCATCTCCCACCTCTCTTCCCACCCTACCAGAAGCTGAACGTGCACCCCAGTGAGGGAGGGGGAAAGCTGAGGAAAGAGGCCCTCTGAACTCCAGATCTAAAGATCAGGTTACTACTAGCAGGTTGTTCCTCACCCCCCTAGCCTGGCAGAGGAGAGGAGCCTCTGGCTGCAGGGGGAAGCACTGCGAGGAAGGAGGCAGCAGCTGGGCCACTGCCAGGTCAGCAGCAGGAAGCAGGACTTCCGCAGGAAACAAGAGGTTCTCAGATGGCTTTGACTCCGGCCCCTCCCCTCTGCAGTGCTGGTGGCATCGGGCTGTGCAGTCAGGGGAGGTTCAAGTCTAGTCTGGACCATCCATAGCTGTGCAACCGTGGACATATTAACCTCTCTGTGCCTCCTATTAAATGGGATCCAAATCCATACTTTTCATGGGGTGGCTGTGAGGATGAACTAAGAGGAATGTGTTCATTCAGACCCACTTATTTCCAGCTTCTCCCTTTTCCAGCTGTATGACTCTGGGCCAGGTGCTTTGAAGCTCTGTTCCTGCAGTTTCCCCTACTGTAAAATGATGTAAAGTAAGCTGATAATAGCCCCGCCCTCTGAGGGTGATGCATGAAGATCAGTCCCTGCTATTTGGAAGAGCAATACAATCCGCGTGAAAAGTATTCTCATCCCGCACAGCCTGCTCGGGGCTAGCCTGAGCTGGTGTTCCTGAAAGAGATCAGACACGGCCCTGACCTTCCTGGGCCATCCCTGGGGAGACTGAAATGTGACTGGAGACAAACGAGCACTTCCGAGTGTTTTGACAGGGGTCCCGCAGGAGAGAGTGCACGGGGCTTTGACCTTCCCGGCAGACTAGAGTTTTCCACAGACGTGATGTCCTCCTTCAAGCCCCTCTTTTGTCCTTTCTTGGGAGAGTATGCTCCCCAAGGAAATGAGGGGTGTGTGATAGGCAGCAGGACACTCTTCCCAGAGGGAACATTGTTGAGATCGCTGGGGAAGCAAGCAGACGAGGGTGGCACAAGGTGATCTCTGGCACGCCCCTTCCTGAAGAGGCTCAGCCCTCTGCACCTGGCCGCCGACTGACCAGGAGCAGGGGGCAGTGACCCCGAACCATTGCTTCCATGCTCTGTTCTGTCAGCGAGATGAGCAGGCGTGCCCTCGTTCGCTTATTCAGTAAATGGTTCCTGAGTCCCAGCCGTGTGCCAGGCACTGTGAGCAGGACGGGGATGCCCGGTCTGGCCTGATGGCACGACTGTTGGTCCGTGGGTATGGCTGAGGCCGGCAGAGAGGGCTTTGGAGCAACACAGACCCTCTCCAGCTGCTAGACAAGTTGGGGGGCCAACTGCCTCTCCAAGACTCAGTCTTCCCACCTGTAAAATGGGATAAATTGCAGGATGGTTGCAGGATGAAATCAGATCGGCACGAGCGAAGCGACCTGCTCCGGTGGCCCAGCGTGCCACGCAGGCTTCTTCCCCATCCCCAGCCCAGCAGCGAGCCGGGGAGAAGCGGTCTAGTGTGCACAGGGGAGCAGGGGCACGGCTGTGTATTCAGACAGGCAGATGGGAACGTGGAGGAGAGCCTGAGAAGTGGGTCAGAGCCGAGCCACACCCCTTTGGCAGGGAAGCCGGCAGCTGCCTGTGAAACAGGCCCACGCCCCAGGAGCGTCATCCACCCCGGGGCGGCCACTGCTCACACTCCTCGTGTGCTGGCTGCTCGGGGTTATGCTCCTAGCAAGGGGAAATGGAAACCAGAAACGTTAAGGCACTTGCCTCCCAAAACACAGCTTGCCTATAAGAGAGCCGGGGGCTCTGGGGAAGAAGCCGTGAGGATGGGGGTGCAGTGGTTAGGAGCGTGGACCCGAGAGCCAGAACGCCTAGATCCAGATCCCACTACTCACTGGCTCTGTGGCCCCTGGGCCCCCGGCTTCACCTCTCCTGGCCTCAGTTTCCTAATCTGTCCAATAGGGATACAAGTAGTACCGTCTTCATAGAGTGGGGGTGAGGAAGAAGTGAGTTACCGTACTGAAGCCTGTGGAACAGAGCCTGGCCTGTGTCAACCCCTTAGAACCCCGAGGTGCTCCTTCCCTTACGCCGTGGAAACCCCCAAGACCAACGCTAAGGGCCAAAACACAGCCCACCGTGCCCCACTGGGGGAGTCTGTCTCTGGGGCAGGTGGAGGACTCTGACAAAAAAGACAGCCGGGACTCCAGTAGCATCTGGACCACCGCAAGAGAGGTCTGTGGCTTTTTGGTGGCCAAGGACCTGAGAACCCAGCTTGCCAGGCTGTGTCACTTGCCCTGAAGGCCTGCTCCTCTGCCCCGGGCCAGGAGCCAGAGCGAGTCACCCCCTCCCAGGCTCCACCAGCTAGCAGAGGGCCCTCCACTGTGTGTTGTCTGCGGGCCGTTGTCAGGAAGGGAAGGCAATGCTTCCCTGACAAGCCCCACTCACAAGCCAGATGGGACGGAGAATGACAGGGACCGCCCCGGGGGACCCGGCTTGGGTTCTGTCGGAGCCCCAGGAAGAAGGCTGCTGCTGGCCAGAGACGCCCATGGTTGTGGGCTACAGGCCGTGTGTGCGTGCGTGTGTGTGTGTGTGTGTGTGTGTGTGTGTGTGTGTGTAGTTTTCCCCAGGATCCGGCTTCTTCCTGGATCTGGTGGCTCTGTTTGTTCTCCGAGTCAGCCGAGTGGCCAGGGAGGGCCTGGCCGGAGGTGGGGCTTGGGGTGTTGAGTCATCGAGTTCAGAGAGGCCTGGGGAGGTGAGGCCAGGAGCCCTGGTCTCTGATAGTGCCCACTTGGGACCCGAAACCACAGGATCCGGCTCCAGTGTCCTGGCTCCACCATTTACTGGGGTGTCTTTGTCCCTCTGAGCCTCAGTTCCCTCATTTGTAAAATGAGAGAAAGGAGTCCACGCCCTCGTGTTGCTGGAGGGTTAGATGAGCCAATTCGTCTGGAGGCATAGAGCGGGGCTTGTCACTGGGAAGTGCTTAATGGCTGTTGGCTGCTCAGATGATGGTCATTGCCATAGTAATTATGGTCACCATCGTTATGTGGAGATACAGGGGCTGGGGCGGAGAGCACAGACTCTGCCTGGTGTGCTGGGGACACAAAGCCCCAGTCCTCAGACATCCTCAGGTGGTGCAGCAGAGAGAGAAAACCCACGCTGGAGTCAGCCTGCCTGGACTCGCATCCTGTCACTACCGCGGCCGTGCTGTGTGATCTTGGCCAAGTTACTTAACCTCTCTGAGCCTCATTTTCCACTATAAAAAGGGGATAACAATTGAGCTCACACAGCAAGGTTAGTGTGTTAACTGTGTTGAAAAGGGCCAGGAGCAGAGCGCGCACATAGCAGGCTTTCGGAAGTGTTCTGAAGGCTTCGGAAGCCCAAGTGTTTGGGGACAGAGCAGCTGAGGGGCTGGGGATGTTGTGACAGTGGCAGCAGCCTGGGACACTCGGCTTGTTGGTGGAAACTTGTAGGTCAGGGCTCTGCAGGGCTCTGGCTAGGGAGGGGAAAGGGCAGGAGCTCAGAAATCGGCAGCCTGCCCCCACCCTCTAAGTGAATCCAGAGGCTCCTATGAAACCCGCAGGTGGCCCGCATTGCTGCCATCGCTCCGGCAGGTCTGGGGACGGGCCCAGGCACCTGCGTGTCTCAACCCCACAAAAGCTGCCCGCGGTGGGAGCAGTGAGCCCAGGCCCTCTGCAGCCCCAGCACACTCGCTATCCGCCTGCCTGCCAGGACCACGGCTCTGCCGTAGGCGAGACAGGAGGAAACAGAATTTCTGCAATAGAGCCACCTAGTGCTATTCTCTGAGCCTCAGTTTTCCGATCTGTACAATGGGGGTGATAGTCAGCCCTTCCCCGCAGAGGGTTAAGTAAGGAACCCTGGTAAGTGCTCAGCTGGGACATAGCACCTTCTGTCCTCCACTCACCCCTCCTCTCTGCCCACCCCGTCCCCCCACACTGGCTGGGCTCCTCTCTCCCCCATCCCACCTTCAGAGTGGGGGCCCCTTTCCTGGCTGCTGTCAAAGGCAGGCCTGACATCTCCTCAGTCCAGACTCGACTTCTCAGCATCTCCTCGCTGCCAGGACTCTGCTGGGCACCGGAGTTGGACAAGGATCAGCAGCCCTGATCCGTGCCCTCTGGGTGGGCACCGGATGCAAAAGTGGGACACAGAGCTCCCAGGAAGCAGATAGCTGGATGTGTGAGGGCTGTGGAAGCTCAGGGCGCTCACCAGGCCCTGTCCCCCACTCTGGGCCCACACAGCGAAAACCAGACACACAAGGAGATGACACTGTGAGTGGGAGCCCCAGAACAGTCAGATAACAGACCCATGAAGCCTTGAGCCATTGGGTCTGTCAGACCAGTTTATAAAATTGCGATGCTTTTTTTTTTTTTTTTTTTCTTGAGATTTTATTTATTTATTTGAGAGAGAGAGAGAACGCTCGAGAGAGCACAAGCTGGGGGAGGGGCAGAGAAGCAGACTCCCCGCTGAGCAGGGTTCTCAGCATCCTGGGATCAGGACCTGAGCGGAAGGCAGACGCCTCACCGACTGAGCCACCCAGGCGCCCCTAGCGATGCTTTCTTTTTACTTCAAGTCTTTCTTTGGTCATGGCAGCATTAGCAGAAATACAAAGGTCGTGATTTTCTATCTAAAATAACCCGTTGTCTTCCTGCTTGCCCCGTTCCCATAGTGTTCCTCTCCCCGCTGTAAGCCCATAATCACAGATGAAGACAGCTTTCCTGGCCACGACCTCGCTCCAGCAGCAGGCTGGGGTCTTCAGTCTTCAGAATCAGGCACGGCCGGAAATGTGGGGGCAGCCAGGTCCTGAGGTGGTTGTGTCCATTGCGGCCATGGCCCGAGGATCCTCACTCACCAGAAAGTGCCACTTTGGTTCCTGCCAGAACCTTCATCTCACACAGCTGCGGATACCCTTGTCTTGAACAATCTTATTGTCCCCTTCCCGTGCTCTTCGGCATCAAAGGTTTGGCTGCCTTTGGTCCTGGGACCAACACCTGAAGCTTTTCTGTGCCACCTGCCGCTGCATTTTCCCAGTTCGCGTGCCCAACCCGCTCCCATCTGCCCCTCCATGCTGGTCCTTGTTCTTCAGCAAGCTAGTTTTCAAAAGCTCTACTCTGGTAACTGTAGGCAAGACCCCATCAACAGAACATTTCTGCTGGCCTCTGGAAACATGTCAGGTTTTTTTGTTTTAGAGAGAAAGAGCTGGGGGCGGGGAGGGCGCAGGGAGGGGAGCAGAGGGAGGGAGAGCGTCCCAAGCAGTTTCCACGCCCAGCACGGAGCCCGACACAGGGCTCGATCCCACGACCCTGAGATCATGACCTGAGCCGAAATCGAGAGTCGGACACTCACCCGGCTAAGCCAGCCAGGAGCCCCGCGTGTCAGTTTTAATAGAGGACTCTGTCTGTACCTGAGAAATGGCAGGCGCAGCGGGGACTATCTTTTCCCAAAATATTACAGGTCAGTTACAGCGAATGGGACGGCAGCCGTCCGGGAGAGCAGTCCCTCCGGCCCCTTTTTGACCACAGCAGCTGCATGGAGGCCACCGCAGCTTCGACACGGGGCCACAGAATGACGATGCTCATTTTGTTTAAAGTCATAAGAGAGGGAGGAGCGCCCCCCCATGACCTCTCTCCTTTGCGCCCACAGACAGCAGCCCTCTCGTGGGCAGCACGCCCGCCGGCTATGGGACCCTGACGATAGACACATCTGTAGATCCCCTCAGCTCCTCAGTTTCATCCGTGGTAGGTGAGCCCCTCCCCCCGGCCCCCCCCCGCCCCTCCCCCCCCGCCCGCCCCGCCCCCACCTGGGCCCTCTCTGTCCGCGTCCCCAGAGGCTCAGCGGCTACTGTGGCAGTCCATGGAGGGTCATAGGCTATCACCTCGTGGTCTGGATGATGGCGGGGATCCCTTTGCTGCTCTTCCGCTGGAAGCCGGTGTGGGGGGTGCGGCTGCGGCTCCGGCCGTGCAACCTGGCCCGCGCAGAAACACTCGTCATCGAAATAAGAGACAAAGAGGTGAGGCAGCCTGGTGCTAGAGGGAGTGGTGCTGGGGCAGGGGCGGGGGGCGGGGGGTCACGCGTGGAGTCTCAGCCCCATCTGGCCGCTGACTTTCTGTGGGACCGCACTCAGAGTGTCCTCTCTGAACCTCTGCTTTCCCATCCGAGCAGTGGGCAGAAGGGTGGCTCCTACGTCCTTGATCCCTGCCTCGCGCAGCAGGGGCCACCGGGCGGCAGGGTGGGACCTGGGAGGGGGGCAGTCTCTTCTGGTACCGAGTCCACACCTCTGTTCCAGGATAATTCGTGGCAGCTGTACACTGTGCAGGTGCAGACTGAGGCCGTCAGTGAGGGCAGGTGAGGCAGCCCCATCACCCCTCCCAGAAGCCCCTGCTCCCCACTCGCCCCCTTGCACAGCCGCTCTGAACAAAGGCATCAGTGCCTCGCACCCCGGGGGGACCGCGGCTCCGTGGGCTGGGGAGGTGCTGGACCAGCTTCCAGAGCTCCACAAGAACCCCCACGCCCCTCCCAGCCTGGAGCTGCCGGCGCAGGGCCCGGAGGACGGCCGGAGCCAGGCGGCAGTGGGGACGGTACCGGAGGGTGCATGGAAGGACACCGCCCAGTTCTGCAGGAGCGAAGAGGCAGTGAGTGGACAGCTGGGTTCTGGACAAGTCCTTAACCCTCCCTGGGCCTCAGTTTCACGCTCTGTACGATGGGAGGGTTGGACTCCACATTCCCCAGGCACCTCTGGTTCCATTGTCCCTAGTGTCCAGGATGCTCGGCCGACCACCTCCCCGCCTCCTTCCTGTGACTCTGGCCTCTACCCCTGCACTGCCCCCCGCTCCCCCTCCTCCTGAGGCTGCCTCCAGCTTCCTCTCCCCTACCCAGCAGCGGACCCTGCGGTACTACCTCTTCCGGGGCCAGCGCTACGTCTGGATCGAGAGCCAGCAGGCCTTCTGCCAAGTCAGGTAGGGGACAGGGCCGTGGCCGTGTGCCTCGGTCCCCTGCGACACGAGCCGGTCATGAGCCTCCCCAGGCCCTGGGGTCTCTGTAACTGGGGCATAAAGAGAACCCCTGCCTCCTCCAGGCCGTTTTGAGGGGGGGAGTACATGAGCTTCGCCTAAAGTTTGGCTCAGCCTCCGGCCGAGGTGAAAACGCTGAATCAGATCTTAGGCTCTGGGCTCGGACCATCCATCTGGGGGCTTGTCCCCGCTTTGCCTCCTCCTAAGTGCTTGATAAACGGGAGCTGCATCTACAGAGGTGGGTGCCAAGGGGACGTGGGGATGGCACCAGCCACGCGCTTTGTGTGGCTTCTCATCCCCCCAGAGCCCTACGTGGCACCATCCCCACTCTGCAGATGAGAAAACAGGCACAGAGAGATTAAGTCACTTACGGAAGGCGTCGTCGTTGTAAAGAATCCTCCCGTCACTCAGTAATAGCGATTCTTGTCACTATTAAGTATTCTCATCGCCGCTCAGTGTTCTTCCTCGGCGAGGTGGTTCGGGGCCCGATCAGAGGAACAGGAGAAGGTTAAGCCCAGAGTCAGTGAGGGACCTGCCTCCTCCCCCGAGCTCAGTGGGCCAGAAGGGGCCTGGAGCCCCGAGTCCCCTGGGGCAGGAGGCCCCGTTGCCCACATGAGTCTCCCCCCCGCCCCGCCCCCAGCCTGCTGGACCACGGCTGCACCTGTGACAGTATCCACCGCTCCCGCTCCGGCCTCAGCCTCCAGGACCAAACCGTGAGGTGGGCGCCGCCCCATACACTGGGGGCCCCGTTCTGCCCGCCCCCGAGCGTGGCCTTGTGGTCCCCTGCCTTCTCTGGGCCTCGGTTTCCCTGGCTGAAAGGTGAGGAGCTCCGTCGCCCTTGGAGGGCCCAGCTGCTACTGCCCCTCCATCTCTTCGCCCGGCCACTTCTCTTACAGGAAGACCATCTACGGCCCCAACGTGATCGGCGTGCCGGTCAAGTCCTATCCCCAGCTGCTGGTGGACGAGGTAGGGCTGGCCCTGGGCCTCGCCCCAGCTCTGGCCTGGATTGGCCGTGTGACCTTGGCCGGGGGTTGGCCGTCTTAGGGTCACTTGATAGTGACAGACCAGAGCAGCTGTCCCCTCCTCCACAGGGGAAAGTCACCTCAGACCCACCTGACCCTCGCTCAGGGCAAGGAATTGGAGGCTGTGGTCCAGGCTGGGGCTGGGAGTAGAGGCCGGGAGGCCAGGCCACAGGGCCCGGGCTTCTCCTGGACCTTGCTGCGCCTGAGCCGCCTTAGAGTAGGGGCGCTCGGTTCACACGCAAAGATCCCAGGGTTCAGAGGGGTGATGTGGCGTAGGGGACAGAGGGGAGCCCATGGCGCGGACACCCGAGAGGACACTGCACATCCCAGCCTCTGAGCCGGAGGCAGACGCCCATGAGAGGGAGACTGGCTCTTGGAGTCGGGCCTGATGGAAACCCCAGGCAGCCACTGGGGAGCTGCCTGGTTCGGGGCAAGTAACTTGACCCTTCTGTGCCTCAGTGCCCTCATCTGCAAAATGGAGTGTGGAATTGTCACCACTATTGGATGTCACTTAGGGGACATGCTTAGCAGGGGCCTGGCATCTACATGCCTGGGTCCTCTTTAGAGCCAAGAAGCCGGGGTCTCCATGGATGTCTGGAGGGGCTGAGCAGGGCCGCCCCGGGGACGCGGGCCCTGATGCTGCCTCCCCGCCCCTCCCCCAGGCACTGAACCCCTACTATGGGTTCCAGGCCTTCAGCATCGGGCTGTGGCTGGCGGACCACTACTACTCGTACGCCCTGTGCATCTTCCTCATCTCCACCGCCTCCATCTGCTTGTCGCTCTACAAGACCAGAAAGGTCGGGGGGGGGGGGGGAGGACGATGGTGGAGGGGGCGGGGCAGCCGCGTACCCCAGGGGGCCGCCACCCACCCACTCCCCACGTGCCCCCCTCCCCCCACAGCAAAGCGAGACTCTGAGGGACATGGTGCAGCTGTCGGTGAGGGTGTGCGTGTGCCGGCCCGGGGGAGGTGAGAGCAAGGGAAGGGAGGGGGGCTTGAGCAGGTGGCTGGGGGTGCCCTGGGCCGCGCTGAGGACCCCCGCTCGCCTGCAGAGGAGGAATGGGTGGACTCCAGCGAGCTGGTGCCGGGAGACTGCCTGGTGCTGCCGCAGGAAGGCGGGCTGGTGCCCTGTGACGCAGCCCTGGTGGCCGGCGAGTGCGTGGTCAACGAGAGCTCTCTGACAGGTCAGCCCGGCCCCCGCGGCCTCGGAGGCCCCTCTGCCTCGCGCAGCACTTCCAGGTTTTTCTTCCCCTTTTGCTCTCGGGTGACAGTCCTACACCCGGCAGGCGCCCAGGGCTTCAGAGAGGTTAAGCGCCCCCACCCACCCTCTGGTGTATTGCTCTGAGTTATAAAAGTAATACTGCTTGTTATAAAATCATTCCGACAGAGTAAGAATGTCTTCCCTGCCCCCCTCCCCCAGCCGTGTGCATCCACGCACACACACACCATCGGGCTCCCCCGAGAGCAGGTTCCTGGTTCCTGGCTGGCACATATCCTTTCCGGGTTGTCTGGCTGTGTCTTTATGTCTTTTGCCCCGAGCCTCAGTGTCCCTCTCTGTAAAATGGGGGCAATGGTTTCTGCACGTATGGTTACAAGAGTTAAGTGTGCTTAACTCCTGTCTGGGTGGTGGGGAGGAGTGGCGTGGAGGCGCCTCACGGGCTTCCTCCCGCGTCCCTCCCAGGGGAGAGCGTCCCAGTACTGAAGACGGCCTTGCCGGAGGGGCCCGAGCCCTACTGCCCAGAGACCCACCGGCGGCACATGCTCTTCTGTGGGACCCTCGTCCTGCAGGCCCGAGCGTTCGTCGGACCCCACGTCCTGGCAGTGGTGACTCGAACAGGTAGGAGTCAGGGAGGCAGGGAGGGCTGCCGGGCTCACAACTCTGGGCAGGGCAGGAGCCATCTCTGCCGCTGTCCCGCTGTGGGACCTGGTGCAAGTCCCACCCCCAGCTAGGGGCGGGCCAACGACATGGGCAGGGATGTGGCCAGCAAGCGGGAGCCCACCCCTTAGGAAGGGAGCAGCCCTATTCAACTCCAGCAGGTTCTTGTCACATGGGAATGGGACCTAGTGTACCCAGATCTGAGTGTTTCGGCAGAAGCCACATATCTGGATTTTAAGTGAAACCACCCACTTTATAGATGTTGTCCACTCATTCCGTTTTCACTAAACCCTGTGAGGGCTGGGCAAGGCCTGTGGGCCATCCCAAGTCACCCCAAACTGGATGATTTCTCATCCCGGGAGCACCGTGTCTCTCAACCCCAAGGTGCGGTGGGGTAGGGCAGGGGCTGGGAGGGCCTGTCCTGACCCTCGCCCCCCCACTCCACCCCCCCGGCTCCTCCCAGGGTTCTGCACAGCCAAAGGGGGCCTGGTGAGCTCCATCTTGCACCCCCGGCCCATCAACTTCAAGTTCTACAAACACAGCATGAAGTTCGTGGCTGCCCTCTCTGTCCTGGGTGAGCGGCCCCCTGCACGCCCCTCTGCTGCCCCCCCCCCCGCAGCCCCTTCCCAGGTCCTGCTGAGTCACATGCTGTCTCCCCAGCTCTCCTCGGCACTATCTACAGCATCTTCATCCTGCACCGCAACCGGGTGAGCCTCGGGGCCCGAGTGGGGGCCGCCGGCAGGGACGCAGGGCCAGCCTGGCCTTTGGCACTCACGGTGCTTCCTGCCAGGTGCCTGTGCATGAGATCGTGATCCGGGCCCTGGACCTGGTGACGGTGGTGGTGCCGCCCGCCCTGCCAGCCGCCATGACCGTGTGCACGCTCTACGCCCAGAGCCGGCTCCGGAGTCAGGGCATCTTCTGCGTCCACCCGCTGCGCATCAACCTGGGGGGCAAGCTCCAGCTGGTGTGTTTTGACAAGGTGGGGGCCGCAGGGCGGGGGCCACGGGCACCTCGGCCAGGCCTCCACAGCTGCACTCCTCAGTCGGCAGCACTGACCAAGGGCCTGCTCGGTGCCGGCTCCGGTCCTGGGGTAGAGATGCTCGGAGACCCCCCCCCCCGCCCCGCCCAGCTCCCACGCGTGTCGGGCTCTCGGTCCGGCAGACAACCGTCTGAGATCAGTCGTTCCCTGGTGCTGCTCTCAGCGCCTAGACCCAGCAGAGACCCCCAGGGTGATGTCCCCCCACCAGAATGAGCGAACCAGGGGGCACAGGGAGCTGCAGATGGTGATGGGTCTGGGGAAGGAAGTGAACAGGGTAACACGATAGGGTGGTCTGTGGGGTCACTCCCTTCAGGAGATGGCATCAAGGAAGGCTCCTTGTGACCTCAGTGCGGGGTGGGGGGGTGCCCCCGGAGACGTGAGGCAGGGCAGGCGGGGGCTGGGGAGCAGTCAGCATGGCTCCTCGGAGGAACAGACCTGGGGCACGGGGAACAGTGGGGAAAGGGGGCAGGCCGAGACAGCCAGGGCCCTGGTCGGGCAGGGGCTGGTGAGCGCTGTTGAGGAATTCAGACCTTAATGATTCTGAGGGCACTGGGGGCCACGGGGAGTTTTTAAACAGAAAGGGGGGGCCTGATTGGGTTCACAGCGACCCCAGACTGGCGAAGGAGCTGGACACGTATGCTGTGTGGCCAGGCCCTCTTCCTGGCCCCACATCAAACAAGTGATGGGGGGTGGCAGAGGGGTCGTGGGTGGGAGCCCGAAACAGGGGCCGCCTGACCCAGCTGTAGGGTGACGGAAGACTTCCTGGAGGCAGCGGTGCCAGGCAGAGGAAGCGGGGGTTCGGGAGGGCGACCCTGGCAGAGGGACCTCTTCTGGCTCCTGCGCTGGCTCCCGGGATTCCCACAGGCCCCGCCTGGCCTGGGGTGGGGGTGCCCAGCCCAGCGGCACACAGCAACCCGGGACTCATCAGTGGCCCACCCCTTGCCCCCTGCAGACGGGCACCCTCACGGAGGACGGCTTGGATGTGATGGGTGTGGTGCCCCTAAAAGGGCAGGCGTTCCTGCCTCTGGTCCCAGAGCCCCGCCGCCTGCCCGTGGGGCCCCTACTCCGAGCGCTGGCCACCTGCCATGCCCTCAGCCGGCTCCAGGACACCCATGTGGGCGACCCCATGGACCTCAAGATGGTGGAATCGACTGGCTGGGTGAGGAGGCCGAGCAGGCCAGCCCCTGCCTCCGGGCAGCTGGGCTCTCACTAACCCCGCCTGGTCTTCATTCCAGGACTCCAGGTGGCGTCCGTTGTGCCGCCGTCATAAATAACAACGGCCGAGGCCGCGTGGCAGCACCCACGTGGTGCCGGTGCCACAGTCATGGCACGGGCCTTGGCTCGAGCTCCTCCTGTAGCCCAGGAAGGACGCTTCCGAACCTGCTTCACAGGGAGGAAGCTGAGGCTGAGGGAGGTTTGGAATAACTTGTCCAAGGTCACCCTGCAACTTGTAAGTGGCAAAGCCAGGGTTTGAACTGGGGTCCATCCGACTCCAAAGCCCGTGTCCTTGACTGCCATCCGCTCTCACACGAAGGAAGTCCTCCAGGAGGCTAACTTGAATCTCCCGCCACCTCCCTCCGGGGCCAACCTTCCCTGCCTGCCTCCCAGGTCCTGGAGGAGGGGCCGGCTGCAGCCTCGGCGTTTGGGACCCAGGTCTTGGCGGTGATGAAACCCCCACCCCAGGAGCCCCAGCTGCAGGGCATGGTGAGTCATGGGGGGTGCTTGTGGGGGGTGGGGTGGGAGGGGGCTCCACAGGCCGGCCCTTCAGCTGCCCCTCCATCTCTGCAGCAGGAGCCCCCGGTGCCCGTCAGCATCCTCAGCCGCTTCCCCTTCTCGTCAGCCCTGCGGCGCATGAACGTGGTCGTGGCGTGGCCGGGAGCTGCTCAGCCGGAGGCCTACGTCAAGGGCTCCCCCGAGCTGGTGGCAGGCCTCTGCAAGCCCGAGACAGGTGAGGGGGCGCGCCGCGGCCCAGGAGGGGGTGGGCGCCCCGCCTCCGCCCCGGCCCCCACCTCCTTGTCCCAGTGACACCCGCCTCTCCCCGGCAGTGCCCCCGGACTTTGCCCGGATGCTGCAGAGCTACACGGCCGCCGGCTACCGCGTTGTGGCCCTCGCGGGCAAGCCACTGCCTGTCGCGCCCAGCCTGGAGGCCGCTCAGCAGCTGACGAGGTGGACTGTCGCCTGCCCCCCCGGGACTGGGCTCGGGTCCTGGCATGGGCAGAGGGGGGCTCTCTGCCGGCCGAGCCGCGAGGAGATGGCCTTGCCTGGCAGCGGGGGAGGGGGCAGGGGCCTGGGCCACTGCGTGACCTCTGACCCACGTCTGCCCACCCTCTAGGGACGCCGTGGAGCGGGAGCTGGGCCTCCTGGGGCTGCTGGTCATGAGGAACCTGCTGAAGCCCCAGACCACAGCGGTCATCCAGGCTCTGCGGAGGACCCGCATCCGCACCGTCATGGTGACAGGTGCCCGTGGGCAGCACCCCCCCACCCCGCCCCGGTCATGGGCAGAGGGGAGGGCATGCCGCACCCCTTCTTTTCGGGCCCCTGCTTCAGGCCAGGTCCTTTTCAGACATCTCAGGATCCCTCCCAAGTGGCCTTTGTCCCTCCACTTAGATGAGGAAGGGGAGGCCCCGGGGAGTAGAATGACCTCCAGACGGCCCCCCGGGGGTGGTGCTGAGCAGCCTGGGTTCCAGCGCGGCGCCTGCCTGCGAGGCGGCTTCTCCAGGTTCCAGCGCCCCCTGTAGGAAATGTGCGGAATTATGTCACCCTTGACAGTGGTGAAGTTTTATGGAGCAAGAAAAGATTTCTAGCCAGGGCAACGTGGAGGAGCCCAGTAGTCTGTGTCCTTCTCCTTGCCAGCGTACACACACGCTTTCCAGCAAAGTCCTGCAGCACTAAGTAGTATATGTGGGACATAGGCCCTGATCCCCACTTTCCCCTAAGACCTTTGATGCCTGGTTTTATAGGTGAGGAAGGTGGGGTTCAGAGACGTTAATGAACCTGCCTGAGCTCACACAGCCAGTCATGGCAGACAACGTGTCTGGCCTCAGTTTTCCCATCTGTAAGCATCAGAGTGAGGATGCCCCCCCCCCCACCCCCCCGGATAGGAGCTGGGTCCTGACCTTGCCCCACACCCCTAGGGGACAACCTGCAGACAGCAGTCACGGTGGCCCAGGGCTGCGGCATGGTGGGTCCCCAGGAGCATCTGGTCATCATCCACGCCACCCCCCCTGAGCGAGGCCAGCCTGCCTCCCTCGAGCTCCTGCCATTGGAATCCTCCGCAGCTGTGAACGGGGCTAAGGTGAGGCCAAGCCGGGCTTCCGGCCACACAGCCCACCGATGACCCCACCCGTGTTACCTGACCCTGGCCCCAGCTCTCCGGGGTGGGCAGGGGAAGCTGAGCTGAGCTTCCTGGGCCCCCAGGATCCTGACCAGGCCTCCAGCTACACCGTGGAGCCAGACCCCCGATCCAGCCACCTGGCCCTCAGCGGGTCCACCTTTGGTGTCCTTATGAAGCACTTTCCCAAGCTGCTGCCCAAGGTAGGGCTGCCCCTGAGCCCCCCCCCCGGTCGCTCTCAGCCTCCCCACGCTCTGCTCCCTCCTCATGGCTCTCCCACCCCCACGTGCAGCTGCCTCAGTCTCTCCCTCCTCCCCTGCTCTCAGGTGCTGGTCCAGGGCACGGTGTTCGCCCGCATGGCTCCCGAGCAGAAGACAGAGCTGGTGTGTGAGCTCCAGAAGCTCCAGTGAGTGCATGTGGGCGAGGGGCCTGCGGGGGGCTAGCGGGTCCACAGCACGGGGTGGGGGGGTGCACGAGCCCCCACCTCCCACTGCAGGCATTCGGAGTTACCGTCACCCTCAGGGAGAACCCCAGCAGGCTCTCCGGGGGCCATCAGGCCAAAAGCAGTCAGGACCCCTGTTCACCGAGCCCCTGAGATGTCCCGGGCAGCAGGCGGGCAGCAGGGACCAGCCATCCCCACGCTCGCCAGCGAGCCCGTGGGAGGCCAGAGGGGTCGTTCCGCCGACGCGGAGGCACCTCACGGGCTCCAGCCAGGCCCCCCCCACCCCGGGCAGGTACTGCGTGGGCATGTGCGGGGACGGCGCCAACGACTGCGGGGCCCTGAAGGCGGCCGACGTGGGCATCTCGCTGTCCCAGGCCGAGGCCTCGGTGGTCTCGCCCTTCACCTCAAGCATGGCCAGCATCGAGTGTGTGCCCATGGTCATCAGGTGAGGAGGGCAGGGGCCGGCGGGGCGGGGCGGGGGCGGGGGTGCCCTCGGGGGTGCCCTCAGGGCCGCCTAACGCCCCAACCCCGCACCCAGGGAAGGCCGGTGTTCCCTTGACACCTCGTTCAGCGTCTTCAAGTACATGGCTCTGTACAGCTTGACCCAGTTCATCTCCGTCCTGATCCTCTACACGGTGAGTGCGCACAGCCCGCTGCCCGGAGCAGGCACAGAGCCAGGCCACTCAGCGGCGTGCCTGGGGGCCCAGCAGCTCTGGCGCGGATGGTGCGGCCTCGGATCCCGCCCTGCCACTTCCTAGCCGCGGGGCTTGGGTGATTCCCGAGCCTCGGGTGGCGGCACACAGTGGGTCGTCAGAAACGGGGACAGCCGTCCTGTGCTAGCGTGTCGTCCCTGTCCTCGGGAGCTCCTGTCTGCAGGGGACACTGAGGCAGAGCCCAGGCAGGGCCGGAGGCAGGAGTGGGCTGGAGCCAGGGCCGCTGCTCCTTCCCCACGGATCCTCGCCCCGGCCCAGACCTTGGCCGTGCCCGTCACCCCTGCTCAGAGGCCATCTCCCCGGCTCTGCTCTGAGCTCACGCGGCTCACCCCCGCGGAAAGCAGGCGACCCTGTGGGGCAATGCAGATCTCGCACCAGCACCTGTCCCGGCGTCCACCGAGAACTGGGTCCTCTGGTGACCGAGGGGCTCCGCGAGGCAGAGCCTGAGCCCCCTCAGACTGGGAGCTTCCTGTGGGCAGGAGGAACCGACCCCATCAGGTTTAGTGTCCCAGGGTCAGCAGGGAAGGATGCCTTCTCCCTCAGACTGGAAGAGGGGCTCCCTGAAGGCAGTGCGGTGTCTTCTCTGCCAGACTAGGAGGTCCCCGGAGGCAGGAGGGCGCTGCCCCCACGCCCCCCGATCGGGCTGCAGGGCAAGAATCCGACCTTCCCCATCGGACTCCTGAGGGGCAGGGAGCTGGTGCCTCCCTGCTATCTTCCCTCTGCCCTTCCTCCCCTGCCGGCAGATCAACACCAACCTGGGTGACGTGCAGTTCCTGGCCATCGACCTGGTCATCACCACCACGGTGGCCGTGCTCATGAGCCGCACGGGGCCGGCGCTGGTGCTGGGGCGGGCGCGGCCCCCGGGGGCCCTGCTCAGCGTCCCCGTGCTGAGCAGCCTGCTGCTGCAGGTGACCCTGGTGGCCGGCGTGCAGCTGGGGGGCTACTTCCTGACCGTGGCCCAACCCTGGTGAGTAGGGAGCCCGGCTCCCAAGTCCCACCCCTGCCCCATCCTCCGCACACTCGTTCCCTGAGCCCCGGTCTTCGCGCCCCCAGGTTCGTGCCTCTGAACAAGACCGTGCCCGCGCCAGACAACCTGCCCAACTATGAGAACACGGTGGTCTTCTCTCTGTCCAGCTTCCAGTACCTCATCCTGGCCGCAGCCGTGTCCAAGGGGGCGCCCTTCCGCCGGCCCCTCTACACCAACGGTGCTGCTGCCCGGCTGGGCTGCTGTGGGCGCAGGAGGGACGGGCTGAGGGGGTCTGGTGCCTCGGGGGGGCCCCCACTGGGCATGCGTGGGAGGGGGCAGGGGCTGCCTGGCCTGATGCACGCCCTCACCCCCAGTGCCCTTCCTGGTGGCCCTGGCGCTCTTGGGCTCCATCCTGGTGGGCCTGCTCCTGGTCCCTGGCCCCCTGCAAGGCCCGCTGGCGCTGAGGACCGTCGCTGACACCTGCTTCAAGCTGCTGCTCTTGGGCCTGGTGGCCTTCAACCTCGTGGGGGCCTTCATGCTGGAGGTGGGGCTCACCCTGGGCTGGGGGCGGCGGGGGGCTCCGGGGCTGGGCCGCAGCCGCCGCTCTGCAACCCCCTGTCCCCCGCAGAGCGTGCTGGACCGGTGCCTCCCGGCCTGCCTGCGGCGCCTCCGGCCCAGAAGGGCCTCGAAGAAGCGCTTCAAGCAGCTGGAGCGGGAGCTGGCCGAGCAGCCCTGGCCACCGCCCGCCGCGCCGGTGAGGTAGTGCAGGCCCCTCGGCCCCCCAGACGCTGGCTGTCCCTGCCTCTGAGCCACCGCCTGGCACCCGTCGCCGGAGACCCCACCGCCCTCGCGCCCGTAGCCCGGAGGTCGGCAGATGTCATACTCCTGCCCCGAGGCCGCCCGGCCCTCAGCTGGGGAGAGGCTGTTGCTGTCCCCCATTCAGACATCCCGTGTAGAGACGACAGCCACCAACCCCCCCCCCCCGGAGCCATTGTTAGTGCAGCAAATAAAGTCGTAATATTTTCCTGGGCAGCCTGTCTCCCACGTGGTACCGCTGACCGGGTGCCCGGCGGGTGGCCCCCCGCGTGCGTCTGCTCCTGGCGCCCCTGGTTTTTCAGATCATGTTGGGCGACTCCCCTCTCGGGGCCTCCGCGTCTTCATCTGACAGTAATGATGTTTTCGGGTTGAGCACGGGCCTCGTGCCCCGTTAACACCTCGTGTGCGTCTTCATTCAATCCTCATCACTGTAGAGTCAGTCTTTTCTTTTTTTTTTTAAGATTTTATTTATTTGCGAGAGAGAGAATGAGAGACAGAGAGCATGAGAGGGAGGAGGGTCAGAGGGAGAAGCAGACCCCCCGCTGAGCAGGGAGCCTGATGTGGGACTCGATCCCGGGACTCCAGGATCATGACCTGAGCCGAAGGCAGTCGCTTAAACAACTGAGCCACCCAGGCGCCCTGTAGAGTCAGTCTTATCCCCATTTTACAGATACAGAAACTGAGGCTTAGTGGCCCCACACTTAGAGGTGGGGCCAGATCGCTCGGACTCCAGCATCCACGCTCTTCCTTCCTACCGTCCTGTGGGGGCAGCAAGAGAAGGGCCGTGCCTCCCACAAGTGCCAGAGCCTCCGAGACTTTTAACGGGGTCAGTTCCCTTCTGCCCCCCGTGCCCTGCCCCCCGGACGAGTTTGTGGTCTGGCTCCTCGCTCCGATGAAAGTCCAGGCTCTGAGCCCACGTCTCCCAGCCCAAACCACATGCCCTGTCCCCCGGGGAAGGGTGGGTGCTTCTGACCTCATCCCACCAGTGGGACACTGGCCAAGCCCTACTTTGGAGAGGCAACTCGGTCATCTGGCCCGTCGGTGCGGGGCAGGAGGGAGCAGGAAAGAAAGACGGCTTCCCGCCCTCCGGAAGCCCCCGCCGACCTCATTACCGGAAGCCCCGGCGCCAAACGCGGCCTGCCCTCGCAGGAGCTCAGTAAATGTGGACTCAAACTGCGGGGCAGGGATGTGGGGCGTGAAAAAGCAATTTATACGATGAGGCGCGTCCACAGACCTTCTGCACCGGGCACGGCGTCATCAACCAGCAATAGTTCGGGGTGGCAGGTGCTGGGCAAGGGGAGGCCGGAGGACACCAGGAGAGGCCTGGGTTCGAATCCCTCCTCTACCCTTCGCCAATTTACTCGCGCGTGTATCGGACGGTATACAAGAAACTTGGCCTCTGCCCGTGGACAGCTTGTAACCCGGTGGGAGAGGGGAGCAGGGAAGAAGCGAATCTCCGAGGCCGTCGGGAGAAGAGTACCCACACCCACCACCCCCTCCCTGCATAGCTGCCGTCTCTGTTTGGGTCCTTAGGGCCAGGGGAGGGGGTGGAAGCAGCAGAGAGGATCTGGGGGCCAGGACGTGAGAGTGGGAAGCTTTGGGGTCTCCGTTTCCCCCTTTTGTCATGAGTGTAGGGGACAGCCTTTCTGCCAGCTGGTGTCCCCTCCTACCCTAGTGGGACTGTGGCTGGCAGCAGCCAAGGGCTAAGGGAGGGCGGAGGGGGCTGTGCTGGCCCCCAGGGCCCCCAGGGCTCCAGGTAACAGAAGTCCCTGCTATTCTGTGATAGACCCTGGAGAGGGGGTGGCAGATATTCATTCATTCATTCATTCATTCATTCCTTTGACAAACCAGCACCAGGGAACAAAGGATGCATGGGACATACGGAGTTTCTGCCTAATAGGATTCAGAGTTTAAGGGATAGGCAGTTGTGGGGTGCATGACTGGGGGTAAGGAGATCCCCATGTCCTCCCAGCCAGAGCTGCCGCCTCAGGCATGGGCTCCCCAGACCAGGCAGGGTGGAGGTCTGCCCCAGAGGCAGGGACCGACACCCCCCACCCAGCCAGTCTCTCCCAGGAGAATTGAGTGCATATTCATTCATTCCATTAATGTTTACTGAACAGCTGCTCTGAGCCTGGCACTGTGCCTAATGAGCATAAACGGGGGATGAGCAAACACACTTTGTCGCTGTCTTCATGTAGCTCCCAAGCTCACGAGCTCAAGTGGGAGAGGAGCAGGATTCAAATGGGCACAGACGTAGGGCAACGGGACGGCTGTGAGCCGCAGAGCAGAAGGTGCTTAGGGGCGGAACAGGGAGAAAGGGAAGGCTCCTCTGAGGAAGGGAGGGTTTGGTCTATCACCTGAAGGAGGCGGACCTCATCAGTGTTGCAGGAGGAAGCAGCAGCTTGAGCAAAAGTCCTGTGGCAGCAGAGGAAAGGGCTTAGTGAGAGACTGCCAAAAGGCCACGTGGCTGCTGGGAGACCAGGCAGGGAATGAGGAGGCAGAGCCAGACGGAGATGAAGGGTGAGGTCCTGGGGGGGGTCACAGGCCAGTTTAGCTTTTTTCCCAGGTGCCATGGGAAGCCAGCAAAAGGCTCTAAGTAGAAGGGGGCCAGCGTCCGAGGGGGTCAGGGAGGGCAGAGCCCACTTGGGAAGGCCTAGATGAGAGGTTATTACAGAGTCCCGGCAAGAGCTAATGGTGGCTTACACCACGGCGGGGGCAGTGCCCAGACTCAATCTCTGTGAAGCGGGATTAGTGGCAGGGTGCTGGGCTGGGTGCTGGGCTCCGTGCAGGGGCGGAGAGCAAGGGAGGAAGCCTGAGGGATGGAAGGATGCTGGTACTGCTGCCCAGATGGGGACCCCTCCGGGAGCCAGTCAGGAGGCATGAACTTGGACTTGGATCCTCGCTGGATCCTTGTTGCCTTGGGGACGTTCTTGGGGCCAGGCCTGGTAGCCTGTGGTGCAGGGGCGGACAGCAGCGCTGGTTCTGGAAGCCAGCCCCCACCTGGAGCTGCCTAGGGAGACCCAGAAGGCATTGCCAGAGAGGCAGGAGGGAAAGCAGGTCAGAAAGGCTGTCCCGGAAGCTAAGAGAAGCCAGAGGGGAGAGAGCTGCGTGGCCGTGGGCGAATCCCCTTTGCGGGACTCGGTTTCCTTCTCTGTGAAATGGGGTAACACGTCCTCCAAAACCCACCTCACACCAGACCGCAGCCCAGACGTGGCGAGGAGACGGGGCAGGCGTTCTGCCCGCCTGAGGTCTGCGCGCCGACGTGAGGGTGGCCCCGGGGGCGCTTCCCCCAGGGCCGCCCCAGAAGCGGGCTGGAGCCCCGCGGGCGGGCGGGCGGAGCTCGCGTTAGGACCCAGCGGCTCCGGGGCTGGAGGGCGGGCGCCGACCCGTCGGGGGCCCGGAGGGGGGCTCGGAGCGGGCGGAGGGGCGGCTCCGCGGGCGGACTCGGAGCGGGCGGCGGAGTGACCCGACCAGGTAGGCGCGGGCCTGGCGGCGGGGGCCGCTAAGGGGCCCTGGGGGTGGGGGGGCCTGGGTGCGGGGCTCCGCGGGCCCCCGGGCCTGGGGGCGGCTGCCGGGCTTCCTGAACCCCGGGGCCGTCTGAGCAGATGCTAAGAGGGCACTTGGGGACTTTGGAGTCGTTTGGACGGGGGGCCCGAGTTTGGAAGAGTTTGGGGGAGCCCAAGTTGGGGCGTCGGGGCGCGGGGGGTCTCTCGTTGGCCCCGGGAGGCTGGACTGCCGCGGGTGGGGTGGAGGCGTCGGCGGGAGCGGCCGGGCCACAGCCGCGGAGAGACAAAGGGACAGCCGGGACCGAGGGCGCGGGGAGCCGCCAAGCGAGCTCGCAGCTGATTGTTCCCAGCTGTGCGCCGCCACATCTGGTCTCCCCCCCACACCGCTCCGCAGCCGGCGCCCCCCCCCGCCCCGGGAGCGTGGGGTCCAGGGCTCTGAGTAGGCCCCGCTCATCCCCTCCTGCCCACGATCGCTTGGGGTGGGGTCCCCAGCTGTGGAAGGGGCCAGAAGGGGGCCGCCTCCTAGGCAGGTCCCGGCCTCCCCCACACCCCAAAATCCATAGTCTAGACAGAGGTGCTTGGAGATGTGGTCCCCCCAGGAGGATCCGTCACTCCCACACCCCTTGCCCTGGGGGCCCCTTCCCCCAATAAGCCTGGGCCTGGGTGCCAGAACTTCCTGGGGAGGAAGACTCCATGCAGGAGGCTGAGAGGCCTAGGAAGGGTTTGGGGGACAGACAACTCCCACCCCACTTCTTAAGACCCCTTAGGCCCCAACTCAGGGCCTCCTCCTGAGTGGTGACAGCTCCAACTGGCCTGGCTGCCACCAGCCCATGGGGACAAGGAGGGGATAGTGAGGCCTTGTGGGGAGTTACAAGGAAAGAGCTCCGGGTCTTTTGGTCCCTCCTACCGTGAGAAGGCCAAGGGTTTTCAGAATGGGACTGTGGGGAGCCAGATGTGCCCTGCCTCTGGGGCAGCTTGAGTCATGGGGTCTCATCTCCTCCACCCCAGTAAAGAAGGGAGGTGGTGAATGTATGAGCCAGGCGGGGGGTCCCGGAAGGCTCAGGATTGGGAGGGAAGAGGGACCGATGCCCACGTTTCCTTCCCCTCTCCCCAGACGCCCGGGGGCAGTTAGGGGTCCAGTTAGCTGTCTGGAAGAACTCCCTTAGCTGTGGTGGGAGGGGCCCTCCTGGGAGGACCCTGGGCTCTCTCCCAGCACTGTCGGCGGAAGGATGACAGTCCGGAGACTGCCTCCCACTGAGCCGGGAATGCACACGGGGACCTGTAGACCCGGCCAAGCCCACGGTGTGGCCAAAGACTGAAGTTCTGGAACTTCAAGAGCCTGATGAAGGCTAAGGACCACTGTTCCCTCCCCGCAAAATGACCCGTGTAACACTTGTCATACAGTGTTAGGAAGCTCAGAACCCCTGGGCCGGGTGACATCACGGTCCCTCCAGCACTGCCCTTCTAGGATCCAGAGAAACTCTCCTCAGACTCCACCCTAAGTGTTTCCTGCTGCTGCAGACAAATAGACCTTAGTCTCGTGAGCCTGTGATGAAGACAGCCAGGTCTTAGGAGGCCTGGAGGCCTGGCAGGAGAGGAATCTTCTGGGGGTGGGAGCCCTGCCCAGGCCTGGCTGCCCTTCGGCCCCTGGGGCCCATGCATGCATGTGGTTTCCTGCAGAGCAAGACACTCAGGGCCCGGGGGCTAATTGGGAGCAGGTTGTGGGTTTGGCAGACGCTGCGGAGTCCCGGCTGTGATGGTGGCTGAGTGGGGCCGGGGTCCTGCGGTTGGGCCTGGGGTCAGGGGTTCACGTGATCAGTGCATGAGACACCAGGAGGCGCTGAGTCAGAAGGTGGGCATGGCCGTGGGCTGGGAGAGTGGAGTCAAGGCTAGTGGGGGGCTAGAAAGGCCCCCTTAGTGAGAAAGGCAGGGTGGGTTCTGTCCCTTTGCTGGATCAACCCTGCAGCAAGGTTGGAGGCCTTGTCCCTTGGGACCTGAACACCCAGTGGGCCACAGGGGACAGCAGATGGCCCTCCAAAGTAGCTCCCCCCGCCCCGCCCGACTCCTGGCCCTCCCTATGCCTGGCTTCCGTTCCGAGCGCCTCCTTCTCTGGGCTAGATGCGGGGGAGCGGAGGTGGGCTCCGCAGTCCTGGGTGAGTGGGCCTGAGCTACAGCTCGCCCCTCCTCTTCCTCCAGCTGTCCCGACACCAGCCCAGACTGCCTCACCTCGTAGCCATGAGAGCTGCCTACCTCTTCCTGCTGTTCCTGCCTGGTAAGTGCTCCTGGGGCTGGGGGGCTCCCCCCGGCATGGGCGGAGGTTGGGAGCTGGCGGTGAGCCTTTATTGGGCCCTGTGGCCAGAACTCAGCTCCCCGGGTCGCAGGGCCTCCGGCCTCCTGGACCACAGACTGGACTGGCCAACCCCTCCCGACGTCGGAGGCACCTCCCAGGCCCTCACCCCAACCCCCCACAGAAGCAGCCAGGCTGGGGCTCTGGAGAGTGGGCACGCACCCAGGCACCGGGAGCCCATGCTTTTCCTCTGAAGTACTGACCCTCCTGGGGGCCGATGTGTAGGAGGGAGAGGTACGCAAGGCAGGGAGTCTCTAGAGAGGTCTGGGTTCTAGACCCATGTGGGACCCAACCACCCTATACAATTTTGACCGTGGAGTGATCCCTGTTGGTCAAATGAGGAGTTATCAGTGGGGATCAAAGGCCCTGCCAAGTCTAACATTTATTAATGTAACAGATATTTGTTGAGCTCCTACTATGTGCCAGGCACCGGCCTAGGCTCTGGGGATACAGTGATGAACCGGGCAGACACATCCCTGCCTTCGTTGCTGCCCGTCTAGGGAAGGGCAGCTGACATATCAAGTCCATGTGATAAATGTCAGTGTGTCGAGTGCTGTGATGGAAACAGAAAAACAGGATGGAGAGGGTGGATGGGCCAGGGAGGGCCTCTTGGCAGGACTTTTTAGTTGAGACCTGAAGGAGGAGAAGTTAACCAAGATTACAGGCCTAGGGAAAGTCAAGTGCAAAGGCCCTGGGGCAGACAGGAGTGTGCTGAGTTCCAGGAATAGCCAGGAAGCCAGCATGGGGGTGGCAGGCCAAAAAAGGTCAGTGAGGTGACAGAGGAACAAGGAGTGTAAGGACCTCTGTGCTTGAGGAAGGAGTTTGGATCCCTTGGATCTAAGAGTCTAGTTGTAGAATCTTAGGGTCTTGCCGGCCTGCCCTTGGGACCTCTACTCATCCTCCCCAGAGGTGCCTCGGGGCCCCTGCTGTCCTTCCCTGCAGGGCACCCCCTCATACTTTGCTTCCTCACAGCAGGCCTGCTGGCTCAGGGCCAATATGACCTAGACCCGCTGCCCCCGTTCCCAGACCACGTCCAGTACACCCACTACAGTGACCAGATAGGTAAGGGCCTTGCCCCGCCCAGGTCTCCCCACACCCTGCCGGGTGTGCCTGACTCAGCTGGGGACCCGGTGGGAAGGGAGGTGGGAGTCCAAGGGGGTGGTCCTGGGTTTAGCCGTGACCTCCTTGGCCCCTGGGACTGAGAGCTCACCCGACCCCCCACAATTCCGTATTCGTCTTTGTTCTCAGACAACCCGGACTACTATGATTATCAAGGTAAAGGGCCGGGCCGGGCCGGGCCGGGGCAGGGCGGGTGGGTGGGCAGCCTGGTGCAGGGGTGGAGAGAATGGAGCGGACCACCTGATCGTGCCCCATCTCAGAGGTGACTCCTCGGCCCCCCGCGGAGCAGTTCCAGTTCCAGTCCCAGCAGCAAGTCCAACAGGAAGTCATCGCGGCCCCCACCGTAGGTAGGCTTCCAGCTCCTGACGGCCCTGGGAGCGGCGGGTCTGTGCCGGGGGGGGCAGCTGCTCTGAATGGACCCCTCTCAGTGATCTCTGCCTGCCCCTCTCCCAACACCAGCTCCAGGAAATGTGGAGACAGAGCCCACGGAGCCTGGGCCTCTGGGTAAGAGCTTCCCTGACAGCTGGAGAAACAGAGGCACGGCCCCAGGAGTCGGGGTAGAGTGGGGCGCGGCGCTGGTGGGACGGGGACAGCCGGGCCTTTGGCTTTGGCTGGGTAGATGGTAGGGTCAGTGGCTTGCACACATGCCCCTGCTTTAGGCCAGCAACTCCAGGGCCCCTCGGGCTCTGGGGGACCCCCTTGCCCCCGGGCTTGTCTGCAGGCTCAGGAAGGGCCCTCGACCCCCAGACACTGGGGAGAGGAAGGGAGCGTGCAGGGGGCTTCCTGCCTGCCAGCCAGCAGGCCCAGCTGGTGCCCGGGGCGGGTGAGGCCAAGAGCGGAGCCCCTGTGCTGCCCCCACGAGCCTGCGGGAGCCGGAGCGCGAGGCCGCTGCCCCCTCGTGAGCTCAGTGTTAGGGTGCGGTCCTGTGAGCGTGCACAGCCCTGCCCGCGGGGTTGGTGTGGACTCCTGTGACCATGTGAGTGTGGGCGTGGGCGTGTTTGAGCTTATGCGTGTCCTAGTAAATGCTTCCAAGTGTGGTTGCTGCTCTGTGCGCATATGAATGCCTTGTACAAAATCGGGCAGCCCCCCGAGGCCCGGCCAGGCTGGCATCTGTGCGCGCCCGTGTGCGTGTGCGCCCCGGGCCGGAGGGCGCAGGGTGGACCTAGACCCTGATAGGAGGGCCAGGCTTGGTGGGCAACGTTGGGCCCCCCCCCAGCTCGGGGCCCCAGGCTGCAGCCTCCCCGTCTGATCCCGCGCATCCCCCAGACTGCCGCGAGGAGCAGTACCCGTGCACCCGCCTCTACTCCATCCACAAGCCTTGCAAACAGTGTCTCAATGAGGTCTGCTTCTACAGGTGAGCACAGGCAGGGCGGGGGCAGGGGGTGCAGGGGGGGCGCGGGGCGGGCGGCAGCACCCGGCCGAGGTGGGACCTGAGGGAAGCGCGAATCCTGAAGTTGAGCCCAGACGTAGGGGTCGGGCCGCGCGGGCTCCCCCAGTGGGGCTGGGCGAGGGGGTGACGCCACCGGCCCGGCTCCGTATCCCCAGCCTCCGCCGCGTGTACGTGGTCAACAAGGAGATCTGTGTCCGCACGGTCTGTGCCCACGAGGAGCTCCTTCGAGGTAGGAAGGCCTGCACCCCTAGACCCCTCCCCGCCCCCCACCCTCCCACCTGGTGGTGATTAAGCATGTGTTCTGCGCCAGGGCCACTTCCGGGGGGATCCTGAGCCCCCTCCTGGCTGCTCGGCCTCGGAACATTCCCTGCCACAGGGTGGACAAGGGGCCAGTGGTTTTCCATCACCCGGCCCCGCCCTGACCCCGGCTCCTTGCCCCCACCGCAGCTGACCTGTGTCGGGACAAGTTCTCCAAATGTGGCATCATGGCCAGCAGTGGGCTGTGCCAGTCCGTGGCGGCCTCCTGTGCCAGGAGCTGCGGGGGCTGCTAGGGTGGAGCTGGTCCCCCCCACCCCCACCCCCGCCCTGGACCCTCCTCGGATCCGGGGCCCTCAGGCCCTGCCTGACCTGGTGCTTTTCTCCCCAGCCTGACAACCCTCTTATTCTGTA
This sequence comes from Halichoerus grypus, assembly GCF_964656455.1. Lineage (NCBI taxonomy): Eukaryota > Metazoa > Chordata > Mammalia > Carnivora > Phocidae > Halichoerus > Halichoerus grypus. The sequence goes on from NC_135716.1 coordinate 175,530,814, forward strand.
AAAAGTTAGTGGACTGTGGCCCTGGGGGTTCGTCTCAGGCCCCTCTCCCAGCCTGCAGACACCCCTGCGGCACAAGGGGGGCTCCCCACTCCCCACTCTTCGCCCCCTGATGAGGGGCACCCCCAGGCCTCTGGGTGGGACCTGGGCCTCTGATGTGCCTTCTCAGTCCCTCTGAGGACAGTCCCCTGGCCCCTCAAGGTAGGCTATGCCCCTCACCCCAGCTGGTCTGCTTGGATTTCCTACAGCTCCCGGGCATAGACCACCTTTGTTTTATATAAAATTAAAATTCTTTTTACAAAAGATTCAGTCACTTTTCAGTTGGGAGCCAGAGCGGGTGGCCAGCTGCCTCCGACTGCTTGTCCTCATTGAGAGGCTGCCTGGGGCCCTGGGGAGAAGGGACTGTTCGCGTGACCTGTGGCCTTGCCTCTGCGGTCCCAGTCCTGCCTCCTCCCCCACTGGCTTCAGCGGACCCCCCCCCCCAGAAAGATGGACTGTGACAACTTTCCTCCCAGGGTCTGTGGGGGCATGGCGGGGGATACAGCTTCCTCATTGTTCAGGCTGCTTGGTGAGGGCGTGAGTTCCCTGTCATCAGAGGGGTACAAGGGGTACAAGCCAAGACGGGAGGCCGCCCACATGGAGGCATAAAGATGCACACAGAGTATAAAGCAGGAGGTCAAGGCAGGTGGACTCAGATCCACCTTTGGGGGAAGGGTTGCGGTTCAGAGGGCAGAACTAGGGCAAGGCATTAGAATGCCTCCCTCTGACCAGCTCGGGAGGACCAGGCTGCCCGTGCGTGGCCAGCACCCCCTCCCAACGGGCCTGGGAATGTCTCCGTCTTACAGACAGGATGCCCAGGGGCAGCAGGTGACCCACCAAGGGTCCACAGCTAGAGGTGGCAGAGCTGGGGCAGAACCTGACTGCACCGGACTCCAGGGAGGACAGGAATTTCTCCTCGCGAACACTGAGCACCTTGCTCGAGTACCTCCTCATAACCACCCTGAGGCGCGTCCCCATTTTACACACGAGCAAACCGAGCCTCTGAAGTTGTGCAGCTTCGCTGGGCTCACTGGGCGGAGCCAGGACAAGACCCCAGGGTCACTCCCAGGCCTGGAAGGCCTGCCACTGTCCAGAGGGGGGGGCCCTGTCCTGAGGAGGGGCCAGAGAGCTGCAGCTGGAAGGAGTCGAGCTGGGCAGTTTGGGTCACAGCCCCATCTGTTACCTGGGACGGGTGGCACAGGACCCCGGGGCCCTCCCCGCGCCGACATCCTGTGAGGCTGGGAAGTGCCACAGCCCTTCTCAAGCGCCCCCGCCCCGCCGTGCACCCCTGGCCAGGGGCCTCATCCCTCCCGGCCCAGGCCCCAGCGTCTCCCCCCACCACCTCTCAGGTGCAGAAGTGAAGAGACGCGTCTGTACAAACCGTTTTTAGAAAATGAGGTCTCCTTGCTACAAAAAACAGTTCTGAACCGTTAACACTGAAAAAGGTATAAAAATACAGGGACTCTGAACTCTGAGGAATTTCCTGACACACACTCTGAACTAAGGCAAAGAGAGCTCTGGAAAGCTGGGGGAAGGCCTGGGTCTCTGACTCCCAGGCTCCCTTCCTCTTTCCTGTGCGTCCATGCTCCAGGGCCAGCCAGAGGCAAGGGGGCCTCCGTGACCCCCGGCTTCGGCTCAGCCACTCAGGGAGGCTCTCATGGGACCTGGAGGCTCATCCCAGGGGAGGGACCAGACCGAGGTGGGACCCACGGATGATGCCAAGAAGCTGCTGCTGGAGTCCCCGGCCCTCAGCCCTCGGTGCTGCCACCTGGCTCCTCCCCACCCCCCGCCGAGTTCTGGTGGCCCGGACAGGCCAGGGCCAGGGCAGACCGCGTGGACAGATGGCTGCTGCTGCTCTCCAGGATGCCCACCAGGAAGGGGCTCATTCCCCTGAGGGGCCAGACATGGGGGAGAAGGATGCTGAGCTCCTCCGAAGCTCCTGTTGCAACTGTCCCTTCAGCGTGGACACCTGGAGAAGAAAGGGAAGGTGAGGCCAGCCCGGCTGGCCCAGGCCCCCTGCCTGATGTCAGAGAAATAGGGGTGGCTGCAGCTGGGGCCGCACAGGGGACCTGATCCTGCCTGTTTCAGGCAAAAGTGGGTCTCATGAAGCACCAGGATGCTTCCCTCCCCTCCCATTCCGTCTCACAGGGCAGCTGGCTGTCTTCTGACCACTCCTCGGCATCTCTTCAGGGGCCACCTGTCCCCACTCTCATTATTTAAGTAGGCCTGGCGCTAGCCCGACTGGGGGGACCCATGACCCAGGCCTGGCCTACCCATGCACAGGTCAGGTCAGGGATCTGGGATCCAAGCTGGCCAGTAAGGATCATCCCTGGGACTTCTGCTATTGCTCTCAGGAAGAAAAGACCCCCGTTCCTCTAGGATGGTGGGTTGCTGGGATAACCTAGGCTGGGGCTGCTCGGGCCATCTGTGCCACCCAGCGGACAGCCATGAGGACGGAGTTCCAATGACATCACTTGAGCCCATGTCCGGACCATTTCAGTCACGGGTGCTGCTGACTGCTTCTACGGGGGTCGCGGCCAGCCCTCTGCTGCTCCCCTCCCCCCCGTTTCCACATCCTGCGGAGGGGCCTGGGTACCTGCTCCTCCAGCCCGTGTACCCGCTGCTGGTGGGCCTGCTCCCGCGCCTCCAGCGTGCGCTCTGTCTGCACCTGGGCCTGCGGGCGGGGCGGCTAGTCAGGGGTCTGGCCCTGTGTGTGCGCGCGCGTGCAAGGGGATGTCGGGCACCTCCCAGGAGCCTAAAGGCCCCTCCGGGCAAAGTCAGTGCACACGGGGGTGCAGGAGAGATCCGTGTTTGCCCCCCACGTTCCTGGCCCACCTGGTCTGCAAAGCCTGGCTCAGGGTACCCAGCGAGCCCCACTGACAGGCAGGCACACACACGCGCAGACGTGGTCAAACACAGAGACAGGCCCCCCCCCCCCACAGGCACAAAAGCAAGCACGTAAATACTCACCGGGCTCACATGGATGCACGCGTATGTGCAAAAGCCCAACACTGCTACATCTACATACAGGAAGACGTCTGTACACAAAGACACACACACGTAAAACACGTTCCTAATACTGCGACTTGCCACGTCTGTGCACGAGACTCACGCTACATGCACGAGAACACGCCCAGGCACACTCACACCTCTGCGTGCCCACAGCCTACACGCACACAGGCTCACAGCTAACTGGCTTCTCTTTTCTCTCCACGCTGGGGAGGACCCCTCCCTCTGGGACCCGGCTCTGGGCTGCCCCCCTCCAAGGGTCCGGACTGGTTATGGAGGCTGAGGGGCCTGGGCCGCCTGAGCCACCAGCAACTCCCGGGACAGCTCGGCACTCAGGCCGAGGGCAGGGGCGGGAGGTGGGGGTCCGGGTCCAGGGCTCGGGGGAGAGAGGGTAGCCGGGGGCTGGACCTCCAGCAGCTGGATCTGCCTCTGGGCCTCAGCGAGCTCCAGCTCGGCCCCTGTGAGCGTGCGGTCCAGGCGGCCCCTCTCGGCATTCAGCCGCACCGTGTCCTCGTGGCTGCGAAGCTTCTCGCGCTCCACCTAGGCAGGGAGAGCAGGAGGGCAGCAGGGGGCCCCGGGAAGGAGGGAGGTCCCGCCGAGAGCGGGGGGCTCAGGGAGGGGTGTCAGGTTAGAGGCAGGAAGACCAGGGGGCCAGGGAGCACCCGAGGCCCCCAGGCCCTGGGGACACGCGGCCAAACGCAACCCCAGCTAGGACCCAGAGGGAGGGAGGGGAGGCCCTGGAGGCTCCGCCCACCTTGTCCAGCATCCTCCGGAGGGCCGCCCGGTCCTTCTCCAGCCGCAGCGCCGACCGCTCCACCTCCCGCTTCTCGGCCTCCAGCTGGGCGAGCTCGGCCTGCAGGCTGTCCAGGCGCTCCTGCAGCAGCCGCCGCTCGTCGCGCAGCTTCTGGACTGTGTGCAGGGCCGCGGCCTCCCCCTCCTGGCGCTGCCGCAGCACCTGCAGAAGCCAGCAAGGCCCTAGCGCCGCCGGCCCTGGGAGGCGCACGGCAGACACCTATCACCTGCGGCCGCCTCTCCGGGCCTCGGCTTCTCCATCTGTGTAATGGGCGTGTGGGCTGAAGGAACCAGGCTTCCCCAGGGGAGGCTGGGCCTGGGTCTGGGAGGAGGCTGGGACAAGGAAGGTCCCACTCCATCCGGAGGGCCTCAGCGTCCTGGGGACAGAAGGGGCCCATCCCGGCCCTCACCTCCTGAAGCTGCTGTAGCTGGCCCTCTGCCTCCGCCCGCTGCAGCTCCAGGTCCGCCAGCTCGCCCCGCATCGTCTGCACCTGCTCGCCCAGGGAGCCGCTCTGCTTCCGTGCCTCGGATAACGCCTGCCGAGCGGCCTCCAGCCGTTCCTGGGGGACGGGGGCTGATGGGGCCAGGATGGAGCAAAGGCTCCCTCTCCTCTGTACCTCCGGGTCAGGGTCACAGCCCGTAAAACAGCTCAAAACTCTTATCTGAGGGCAAGGCGGACAGCAGGCCTGGCCCACTGACCTACATCAGGTGGGGACCCCTCGGACCCCAACTCTATCCCATCAACCCTGCCTCTGGGTGTCTGTAAGCCTCTATGAGTAGACTTATTCTCTTATTGCTCCCCCAAATCTCTTCTTATTGGCCAATGCTTTTATTGGGCCCCCCCACCTCCAAGCCTCACTGGCTCCCTAGGGCTCCCGACTGATGGCCCCAGGGGCTGGCTCTCTCTCAGGGCCCCTCCAAGCCTGCCCTTGGCGGCTAACTCTCACCGAGCCCACCCCGAGCCAGGCCCTGGAATCCATACTTGCAGCACTTGGCGGTCATGTTCACAGGCGCCGAGGGCCTTCTGCAGGTGCAGATTCTTGTCCCGGGCGCTGGTAAGGCTGGCGCTATTCTGGGCCAGGGTTTCGGTCAGGCCCTGCACCTTGTCCCGCAAGGCCCCCTCGCTCTCTTCCACCTTGACCAGGGCCCCACTCAGCCGTTCCACTGTCAGCTGCAGGGTCCCTGCCTTCACCTCACTGTCTGTCACCTGGCAGGAGGACAGACAGGATGGTTAAGTGGCTCTGCTCTCGACATGGCCTCCAGCAGGGAGGCTGAACCCAAGCCAAGCCCCTCCCACTCTGCCTAGGCCTTCATCACTGATGCTCATTGTTCCCATGCGCTCCCGCAGGCTCAGCCTACTGCAACCAGGGCCCTGGTCCCACTGCTGGTTAACTCCCCTCACCCGGAGTGCCACCCACCTGGTTGTCTCAGACCCCACGGTCTCCTCCCCATTCTCATTCCCTTCTCCTCCCTGCTATGGAAGAGAACGAGTAACCACCACAACCACCACAAACTGGAAATGTTCTGTGTTCTTGACTTTGGTGGGTGACTGTGCAGGGCTCGCAGAGTTACTGAACAGTCTAAAGCTGAGCTTCCTGGCAGCCAAGGCAAAAAGGGACACGAGTGGAATCTACAACTCTAACTTGTCCCACCTGCTTCCTAGAAGTGCAGATTCTGTTGTCAGAGTCTTAAACTCGGGTTCTGTCTGTGTCTCTTATTAGCTATGTGATCTTGGGTGATGATGTCATGTCTGAGTCTCTGCCTGTCCATCCATGAAATGAGGATGACGCTTGCTTCACAGGGTTGCTGGAAGTATTATGGGGTCCGTGTAAAGCACCTGGTGTTGGGCGTGCAGATGAGGGGCCTGCAGGCGGTGGTGGGGACCCACCTGTCTCTGCAGGAAGTCCACCCGGTCCTGGAGGACCTGGGCCTGAGCCTCACGGTCACCCAGGCCCAGGCGGCTGCGCTGCAATTCCCCCTCGAGCGAGCGCCGCTGCAGCTCAAGCTTGATGGTGCGGCTCTCAGAGGCGTCCAGCACCTCCTTCAGGCGCCGCTTGTCGCTCTCCAGCTTCACCTCGTTGGCCTTCATCTGGCTGACCTTCTCCTGGGGATGCGGAGGGATCAGGCCCCAGCTGTCCGGCCGCCCCACACCTCCCCCCATCCCCTCAGGACCTTGAGGGGGCTGGTCCAGCCACTCCCTGTGTGACCTGGGGCCGGCCTGTGACCCTCCTGAGGCCTCAGTGTCCCCCTATGTTCGCAGGATGGGTTGACCTGAGGATCCCGAGCACATTCTGGTTTGGGCTGGTCTAACAGGCTCTGTGATCCAGGGTTCTCTCTTCCTGCTCTGTGGCCCTATTTCACATCCGTATAGTGGGGAGACTGCACTGCCCAGGGGCACCACAAGGTATTCACAGAGCCCTGGGGGAGGGGGGGTAAAAATGCAGATTCCAGGGCATCCCCTGCTCTGCTGCGTCACTCTCCAGAGGCAGGCCCGGAAGCTGCATTGTGTGCCCTGAGCTGAGCCGGGTGGGAGCCCTGGGCCCTACCTGGTTTTAGGGGATGATGTTCTTCCCTCCCTCACACGGGGTCAGACAGTAAAGGAAGCTAGAGGAGTGGGGACAGGACCGGAAGACAGACTGGGGCCCTTCCATTCCCATTCCCATCCTATTACAGCCAATACAACCCCGCCCCGGGTCTGGCCCCTCTGTTGCCGTGCTCAGAGCCCCATGTCTGCCATGTCTGGGCCTGGCAGCCCCACTCTGGCCTCTGCTCAGCTGTGTTCCTGGCCTCCCCCCCCGCTGCGGCCCCCGCGGCCGGGCCCAAGGCCAGAGCTGGAACCACAGACATAACAATCCCGCTCAGACTGACCTGGAGCCAGAGGCAGGGGGTGGGCTGTGGGGGCGAGGATGGAGGGGGAGGGAGCGAGGGGGAGAAAGGCTCAAGGCGTTGGTGGCCTGGACTGTCACCACCAGGGCCAGGGTGCCCTGCCTCAGACACACACCCCCACCCCACCCCCCCCACACACAGAAAAACCCCAGAGCACGACTCGTGTGGCTACACAGAGACAAAGGAAACGGAGGGCCCCCGAACACTGTATGTTAAGACCCTTCGAGCATCATCTCTGGGAGACAATGCCTGGTGTCCCCTGTTTACAGAGGAGGAAAATGAGAGCAGGCAGGCAAGCAGCTGGGCCAGGACTTGAACCCAGGCTTTTCTCCTTCGGGCTCAAAAGCCCAGGCCTTTTCTTCTACGGCCTAGTGACCCCGGGGACGAATAGGAGGGCGGAATCTGAATGTGCTTCCGGACGGAGTCACAGGCTGGTCACGTTAGCGGGCACTGTGACCCCGACAGACAGCAACAGAGAGGAGCACAGTCGGACCCCCAGCCGCCCCCACCCCGGCTGGCCCTCAGCTCCCGCCTACCTGGCTGGCCCGGAGCTCGCTCTCCGTGGCCTGCAGGCTCCTCTCCAGGGCGGCCACCTGGCCCAGGGCGGCCCGGCGCTCCCGCTCGCTGCGGCGCACGCTCTCCTCCTGGCGCACTAGGCGTGCTTGCACCCCGCTCAGCCGTCCGCTCACGCCACGCCGCGCTGTGGCAGCCCAGCCCCGTCAGGCCCGGCCAGGCCTGCCCTCCACCCACCACAGGGCCCTCGAGGGCCTGCCGGTCTGGACACACGGAGTGGGACTGATTGGGGGGGTCCCCCAGAGGAGACAGGACATGGTGGCCAGGGCAGGGACGCAGGAGCTGTTCAGGCCAATCCCACAGGTCCCGCCGCGGCTACTAAGAGCACAGAGAACAGGACAAGGACCCAGGGGGTGGCACTCACCTTCTTCACTGTCGGCCACCGCCTTCTGCAGCTGCCTCACCCGTGACGTTGCATTGTCCCTCTCGGCCTCCATCTCGGCCAGCTGGCGACTCAGGGTGCTCATCTGGGCCTGAAGCTCATCCTGAGGCCCCAACGTCCGGGGAAAGGGAAGACCTCTGCTCTGACAACCCGCAGCGCCCTGCAGGGCCCTGGGCCACCCGGTTCCCTCTCCAGCCGCTCACACCCAGCCTCACCCGTTGTCTCTGGGCATTCCGCAGCTCCTGCAGGAATTCCCGGAGGGCCCCTCGCACTGCCTCGGGGTCCAGGTCTGAAGATGCCGGGGAGGTGGCAGGTCCTGGGGATGGTGGCTCAGACCCAGGGCTGCGTTCCAAGGGGCTGGGGCTGCTGAGCCCTTCGCCACTTCCTAGAGGAGGAGGTATGCTTAGGGGTGCAGGAGCCCGGGCCTCTCCTGCCTGGAAGGGGCCTGCAGGCTCCTCATACACCACCTCACCCACCCTGCCACACCCAGCAGCTCGCATGAGCTTCCCGCTGCATACTGGGTCCCTCACCCTCTTGCTGAACCCTTTCCAGGCCCCACGGCCCTCAGAATAAAACCCAGCATCCTTGCCATCACACAGAGGCCCTGCTGCTCACCCTAGCACAGCCCTCTCACCTTTACAAGCTGTCCATTCCGCATTACTCTCAGGTCCCCCTTCCAGCAGCAGGGCCTTCATACATGCTGTTCCCTTCTCTCCCCACAGCTTCTCTCTGCCTGGCCCATTCCTTTAGGCCTGCTTCCCAGAGGTGTCCCTGACCCCAGGCTGGGTTGGGGTGAGCTCATCCCCCGCCATGAGGCTCTGAGATCTGCCTCCCCGCCCAGACCAGGAGCACTATGAGGGCTGCACCCCCCAAGGCCCAGTCCAAAGGTGGACACTCCACCCCCTCAACAACACTCCATCCCCTCAACATCACCCCCTCAATGTTTCCTACATGCCAGGTACTGGGCTCTCCTGACATCCTATTCCACCTTCACAATTCTCTGAGAAGGAAGGACCAATGCCCCCCTGCACAGGCTGGACAGGCTCAAAGCAGTTAAGGGATTTGTTTGGTCTCAAAGCTGGGAAGATCCTGAGCTGAGATTGGGAACCAGGTAGCCCTATTTCCAGGCAGAGAAATGAACTCTGCTTAAAGAGGTGGGAGGGGCAGTGCGCACAGAGACAGGGCGGCACCTGGAGGTCAACATCGGAACTGCAGGGCAGGCGGTCGGCACCCTCTTGCCTGGGCCAGGTGACACCCAAGCTGCCCCATAGCTCCATCAGCACCCACAGGACCCAGAGCAGGACGTCTACCCACTGTCCCCAAGGGCTCCCACCCCCACAGAGTGAAGCTAGCATCTTAGTGTCACCACGTCCTCACCTCCCACTCCTCCACACTTTGCTCCCCGCCCTCCAGCTGCTCTGTCACCTTTGCTGTTCACCGGACAGGCGAACTGCCACTCAGGACCTTCCACTTGTCCTGAGTCTCTTCTCCTACTTATCCTACCTCCAACCTACTCAGTGGGGTTCCCCATCTCCCATAAAACACCCCTACCCCTGCCCTTGCTATATCGTTAAAAAGTTTCTTTATTGCAGGGCACCTGGGTGACTCAATCTATTGAGCGTCCAACTCTTGATTTCAGCTCAGGTCATGATCTTGGGGTCCTGGGATCGAGCCCCGAGTTGCGCTCCACACTCAGTGGGGAATCTGCTTAAAGATTCTCTCCCTCTCCCTGTGCATGCTCTAAAACAAAAATAAATCTTTAAAAAAATTTGTGATATTTATATAACATACAATATGCCTTCCTAACCATCTTTTTTTAGGTTTTTAATCAACATTCATTAACGTTATACTTAATGGGGTCTGTGCGTGTGTCTTAGGTAATCCTTTCCTGCCCTAAAGTCATAAAGATATTTTCCTATATTGTCTTTTAAAAGCTAGAGTTTTGTCGTTCACATTTAATCTTTAATCTACCTGAAATTGATGTTTACGTAAAATGTGATGTAAGGATCTTTTTCTTCCCCCCCCTTATGGATTCTCAATTATCCAAATACTGTTTATTGGAAAGCCCATCACAGATCAAGCTTCCAACATAGATCAGATGTCTTTAGACATGTGGGTCTGGTCCTTGACTACTTGATCAACTGCTGTCTCAGCAGCACAGGGCCTGAAGCACCAAAGCTTTATACTTTTATCTTTGGCAAGGCAAGCCCTGCCCCCACCCATCTAGTTCTTTTTCTTCAAGTGTGTGTTGGCTTTCTTAGCCTTTGTTTTTCCACTGAAGTTATAAAACTGGCTTGTGGAGTTTGACACACACAAAGTTAGGATTTTGATTGGAATAGCCTTGAATCTATAGATGAATTTGGAAGAACTGACAACTTTATAATAGTGTACTTTCTGATACACAAACATAGTATGTTTCTCCTATTTAGGTTTCCTTTAATATCTCTCAATAAAATTTATAGTTGTCTCCATAAAGGTCTTGTACATATTTTATTAGATTATTAGTATTATTTTTTTTTCCTTGCATAGTAGAACTTATCTGTAAAGTCATCTAGATCTGGTGTTTTCTTTGGGGAAGAGAATTCTTAGTGCTAGTATACAAGACATTTTATCATTTATGTTGTTGGCAATCTACCAACAAACATTTTCTGCTTCCGCTGATATAATAAAATATAATTTTTGTAGATTGATCTTTTTTCCAGCAACCTTACTAAAGTTTCTTATTTGAAAAAAAATAAAAAAAATAAAGTTTCTTATTTGTTCTAAAAATTTATTGTAGCTTCTCCTATATTTTCTACATAGAAAAATCATGTGATCTGTAAATAGTGGCAATTTTGTTTCTCCCTTCCTGAACCTTAAGATGTTAATTCTATGTTTCTTACCATAGTGTATTGGCTAGGACCTCTGAGACTTCCAGTACTATATTAAATAGAAGGGTTAAATGTCACATTTGCTATAGGGTTTTGAAGACCTAGTTTATCAGTTAAGGAAAACTTTTTCTAGTTTTCCCAGAGTTTGGATCATAACTGGATGTTGTATTTTATCAAATGCTTTTTCTGCATCTATTTTGATGGCCTTTCTAACCATCTTTAAGTGTATAGTTTAGTGGTATTACTTATATTCACACTGTTTCCAAATCTTTTCGATCACCCCTATTTTGGGTTGAACTATGTCCCCCCAAAACTAATAGGTTGAAGTTCTAACCCCTGGTACCTCAGAATGTGAATTTATATGGGAGTAGGGTTGTTGCCGATGTAATTAGTTAAGACGAGGTCATAGTGGAGTAGGGTATGCCCCTAATCCAGTATGATTGGTGTCATAATATAAAGGGGAAATTTGGACACACACACGAGAAGGCCATGTGAAGGCTAGAGTTCTGCCACAAGCCTAGGAACTACAAGCCTAGGAATAGATCCTTCCCTAGCGACTTCAGAAGGAGCACGGCCCTGCCAAAAGCTTGATCTCAGACTTCTGGCCTCCAGAACTGTGAGACACAAATTTCTGTTGCTTGGGGCGCCTGGGTGGCTCAGTCGTTAAGCGTCTGCCTTCGGCTCAGGTCATGATCCCCAGGGTCCTGGGATTGAGGCCAGCATGGGGCTCCCTGCTCAGCGGGAAGCCTGCTTCTCCCTCTCCCACTCCCCCTGCTTGTGTTCCCTCTCTCGCTGTGTCTCTGTCAAATAAATAAATAAAATCTTTTAAAAAAAAATTTGTTGCTTAAAACACTCAGTTTACAGTACTTTGTTTTGGCAGCCCCAAGCAAACTAACATGTACAACCTCAAACAGAAACTCTGTACCCACTAACAATAACTCCCAATCTCTCCTCCCCCCAGCCCCCAGGAACCCCTAATCTACTTTGTTTCTATAAAATTTGGCTTTTCTAGGCATTTCATGTAAGTTGAATCATACTATATTCGTCCTTTTGTGACTGGCTTCTTTCACTTAGCATAATATTGTCAAGACTCATCCATGTTGTAACATGTGTCAGAATGTCATTGTCTTTTTTTTTTTGAGAGAGAGAAAGTGAGAGAGTACGAGCTGAGGGGGAGTGTGGCAGAGAGAGAGGGGAGAGAGGGACAGAGAGAATCCCAAGCAGACTCTGCGCTCAGCACGGGGCCTGACGCAGGGCTCGATCTCATGCCTGTGAGATCATGACCTGAGCCAAAGTCAAGAGTCCGACGCTTAACCGCCTGAACCACCCAGGCGCCCCAGAATGCCATTGCTTTTTGAAGCTGAATAACGTTCCTTTGTACGGATACACCACATTTTGTTTACCTATTCATCTGTCGACGGAGACACTGGTTGATTCCGCTCTTTGGCTACTGTGAATAATGCTGCTATGGCTGCTGGCACACACCTATCTGTTCCAGGCCCCTTTTCCAGGTCTTTTGGTTTTACACCTAGAGGCTGAATTATTGGGGCACATGGTAATTCTAAATTTTCTGAGGAACTGCCAAGTTATCTTCTACAGCAGGGATGCTGTTTTTACACTCTCACTAGCAACATCCCTTGATGCCTTTTTCCTTACCGATCTTCCAGCACTTACTACCACCCAATACATTGTCTATTTCATTTATATACCGCATTAAAGTCTGCAGCTCCCATCCCTAGACTATAAAGTCCGTAAGAGCAGAAACGCTAGTCAGTTTTGTCTACTGCTCCATCCAATTGTATTCAGCACATAGTAGGTGCTTAATAAATATTGAATAACTGAATGAATGTGATCCTGGGGCTAAATCCGTAGATTTGAAGAGGCAAGGACTCAGTATCCCCTAGTGAATTGCTCACGGTGCTAAGATGCCACAGGTTCTATTCTAGGCCCCAGGAATCAAGATTCTGTCGGGCTGAGACAAGGCGGATGCTCTGGAATGCGTGCTCACACCCCCTGAAGCACGGGGCTGACTTTCCCAGGGTCATCCACAGGGCCTTGGGAGCAAATGGGACTAGAAGGATTTCTGAAGGAGTTGCTGGAAGGGCTCTTAGGCTGGGTGTGTATCTGTCTGGCTGTGATGTTGAGGGTCACGAGCCTAGTATGGAGGGGTGTCAAGCTACGGGTGGGAGACTGAGGAGGATGGGGTGCTGATGGGGAGAGGGTAAGCATCAATTCTATTAGATGGAGCCTCAAAGACTCAGAGGAGTCAGGGGCCTTAAGAAGCAGCACCATCACCCCCTTGAAAATGAAGCAACCAAGGGAGCACGGATCAGCGAAGAGAAGGAGCCTCGGCGGGCTCACCAAAGGGAAGGAAAGCGATATGGGGGCGGGATTGAGGCTCGTCGTCAAGGAGAGGTGCGGTCCGGCCAGCAGCGGGCTCTCAGGCGAAGCTGACCTAGATGGGGGCGTGGCCGTGGGCGGGGACTCGGCAAGACACGCCCCGCCCCCCCCCCCCCCCCCCCACTTTCCCGCCTCACTCTGCTCACCTCCGGCTGGCGCGCTCCGGGCGGGGGAGCCGGGCGAGGGCAGCGGGGCCGGGCTTGGGGACCGCCCGAGGCCCAGGCCCCGACGCAGGGCTGAGCGCAGGCCGCCCAGCTGCGCCTCGGCCGCGCGCCGCTGCGCCTCTACGCGGGCCAGCTCGGCCTCCAGGCCTTGCGCCCGGCCCTCGGCCGCGCTCAGCCGCAGCCCCAGGTCCGCGGCCTCGGCCCGCGCCGCCTCCAGCTTCAGCTCCAGGCTGCGGCCGTGGTCCAGCTGCTGCTTCTCGGCGCCGCGCGCCTCCTCCAGGGAGCCCAGCAGGCCTCGCTCGCGGGCCCGGAACTCGCCCTCTTGCTCCTGCAGCTTCCTCTGGGCCCCCTGGAGCTGGGGCAGACGACGCCCGGAGGTGGGGGTCAGCAAGGCCGCCCCCAACCAGGCGCCCTGCCTCGCAGGCCCAACCTGGAGCCCACCCCCCCAAAAGCGGCTTGCACAACACCTGACTTTTAGTGGTCCCCACGCAGGCAGGACGTGCAGGAACATCCCAGGGAGTGTGGGAGTTAACTACTAGAATTTGTTTTTTCTTTTCCTTCTGTGTACGTGCCTTGTAATATACACAGTTTCTTAGTAATAAACTAACAGCCCACATAGATAGGACTCACCAGTGGCAGGCACTAAGTACTTTCCAAACATCTCAACCCTCATTACCACTATGAATCATCTCTGTTTTACAAATGAAAAAACTGAGGCACACAACAGTTGCATAACTTAACCAAGGCCGGACGGCTACTAAGTTGAGAGCCAGGATTCAAAGACAGGCACACTGACTCCAGAGGATGTTTTTTTAACTATTAGGCTGCACTGCCTCTCAGTGCACATAATTTATCAATAAATCACACAACAGGGCATGTAGTAAAAAATTATTTTCTGATGGAGTGCATGGTCACACACACAGCCCTCTGGTTTAGAGAATAATTCAACCTTCATGGTCATCAGTTTCACTAGAAACCACCATTTACGGAGCACCTGGAAGCCAGGACCTATGCCAGGCCCCCATCCCATGAATGCTCTGAAGCATGGAGAGGTCAAGTGACTTAGTCAAGGTCACACAGTAGATTCGCTACAGTGAAACAGCCAGAAAAGCAGAATGGAAAGAGTGCATGCTTTGGAGTCAGACAGACCTGGGTGGCTGTGTGATCTTGAGTAGATCCCTTGACCTCTCTGAGCCTAAGTATCTGGGTATCTATGTAAAATGGGGCTAAATACACCTACCTCCTGAGGCTGCTGGGAGATTCAAACCCGGTTATGTCTACAGAGCTTCCTCTCACCCCCCCCCCCGCCCCTGCTAAATGGTTCTTGCAGTTGTTATTACTATTATACCTGGGGAAGAATCTCAAAGAGTGGGGGAACAGGGGCGAGTCCTAGGGAGTCATCTCTCAGAATGACTCTAGCACTGGAGTCCCCACCTACTTCTTGCTGGTGGGAGGAAGCACAGGGCACCCCAACTGTCTCCTAAGACCCTCCCCATCCACACAGCCCGCCCACCAAGTTACCTCCTGCCGCATGGCCTCCAAGCTGGCCTCGCCCTTCAGCAGCTTCTGTCGGAGGCCCAGGGCCTCCCGCCGGCCCTCCTTTTCTGCCCGCTCGCCCAGTGTCAGGCGGCCCTGAACCTCCACCAGCTCCCGGCCCAGCCTGCCATTCTCACTGTCCAGCATCTTCATCTGTGAGAGAGAGCGGACACAGGGAGGACCTCGGACCCATTCTCAGCATCCACAGCCCCTTCTAGCCCAAGATGTTGAGGGCCTTTTCAATTCCGCCCCTATACCTTGCCCAGCCCAGGCCCAGGGGGCACTCAGGACCCACTGCTCTAGGGATACAAACACTGAACACCACCTCAAATCCACTGGGAACCTGCCCCAGATAACTTCACTGAGCTCCAGCCATGCCAGGCACCTGGGCACCAAGGACCTCCACTGACTGCCTCATTGTAACCACGCACCGTGGGGAGTGGTGGACCCCCATCAGGAGAGGAACTCTGGAGGGCAGGAAGCACAACTTCCTGGCCGCCTTTCTCTCCAGGGATGCCTGACTTTTATGGAGTATTTACCACACATCCACCCCTATTCTAAGCACTTCAATTGTATGAGCTCATTTCACCTTCACACAACTCTATAACGGGGCAGATGCTAACATTATCCTTATTTAACAGACGAGAAAACTGAAGCTCAGAGAAGAGAAGTGACTTGTCCAAAGTCACACAGCCCACAAGCAGCAGACTGGGAGTCGATCTCAGACAAGCAGAATGCAAAAGTATGTTCTAAGCCCCTATTTCCCCAGAGGAGAACACAGATCATGCCGCAGCACCCAAAGCCCCCAGCAAGAGCCTGGCGCACAAATATGACTTCCTTTCAGGGACTCCCGTGCTTTCCCGGAACTTCCACCCAACAGGAAGGGGCCTGAAGGGGTAGAGGGGGGCACTGGCGGGAGATGCAGAGAATCTGGTAGTCAGGCTCTTACAGCACCGGGTAAGGCAGAGCCAAGGAGCCCAGGGGGGCCGTCATCTAGTCCTGCAAGTCTTCTGGGAAGGCCTGAGCCAAGGATGGCTCTTGTATTTTTAAATTGTTGGAAATGGCTCGTTTTTAAATGGCTGGAAGAAAACCAAAGAAGAACAACATTTCTTACACGTGAAAAATGATATAAAACTCGAATTTCGGTGTCCATACACAAAGTCGGAATGGAACACATGCCCACGCATTTCTGTACCGTGGGGCTGCTTTCTCACTCTGTGGTTACGCCAACTGTCTGGACTGCAATGGCAGAATGCCAGAAATATCTACTGTGGGGCTCTGCAAAAAATGTTCGCCCGCTCCTGATCCACCTCACTGGGTCTTCTTGTTCAAAGACTCCTTTGAGATTTGGACAAAGCTCCAGACCCTCTCCTGGGAGAAATGTGAATGACTACGTACACAAATGTACACACACACCCCCAACGCACACACACTTTTGCACACAGTTTCAGGGGTTCTTAAGTTGGGAAGCTTTGTTAGAGGTCAAGGCCCTGGTTTTACAGATGCGGGGGCCCAGGCTCCACAAAAGGGGGTGCTCCTGGTCCAGCAGCCAGTGCCCAGGGAGGGTACCTGCCGCCGGAGCTCCTGCAGTTCCCTGCGGGCCTCCAGCCGAGAACGTTCCACCTCCTGCAGCCCAGCCCGCAGCTCCTCGGCCTCCTTGCCCACGGCCACCCGCGCCTCTGCGAGGAGTGCCAATTTCTGCTCCTTGTCCTCGTTGGCAAGCTTCAGGCTGAAGTGGGGAGGAGGCAGAGGTCAGAAGTGGCCACAGGTCCCGGGAAGAGTACAGTGTGTGGATCTACACAGCGGCTGTTGCCCTAATCCCTCGAGTGGGTCTGGCCGGCTCGTGGCCTAGAGGTGCCCTGAGTGCTACTTGCCCACGTGGCCCCTACTATGAGCTATGCGGTGAAGGACTCGGGGCTGGTCCCCTTACGTTGCCCCACCTGATCCGTTCGCTCTCGGCCTTCTTCACAGCTGCCCGCAGCTCCTCGTTGGACCGCCGCAGGGCCTCGCGCTCCTGGACACCCTCGTTCAGGCTGCGCCGAAGCTCGCTGGCCTCCTGGCGCTGGGCCTCGTGGCCATCCTGACCCTCGCGCACCTTGCGCTGAACCTCCAGCAGCTCCCGCCGCAGCCCGTCCCGGGCATCCTCCAGCAGGCGCAGCTGCGTCCGAAGCTCTTCTGCCTGGGAGGGTGGCAGGTTGTCATGGGACAGGGTACAGGCCCCACTCCAGCTGGGACTTGGCAGAAACCAGCCCACACCCACGTCCCCGGCCACAGGCACCTGCCCCCTCGCTCTGCAGCAACTCTGACCACACGTATGAGTTCTGATTTGGGGCAAAGCACACTGCAGTTAGTGGTGTCTGGGCCTGAAATAATCACCCACCGGGATCTTTCTATGGAGGGACCCCAAGAGGGCAGGGACCCCACCAGTGCCCTGAGTCCCGCATGTACACCACAAGGCCTCCGTAAATGCTATGGCCTCCTTTCTGCATTGGCTGTTCATTTGTTCTCACATGCCGGGACAAATCTTACACTCTTCTGTACCCTAGGAGGCCAGGCCCTAGCAGCATTTAGCGGGCTGCCTGGAAAGGGTGGGGGGGACAGCTCACCTCGCGCGCAGAGGATTCCCGCTGCCTGTCCAGGTTTTGGGCCTGTTCTTGCAGCCTCTTGGCCTCCTGGGCGTGGGCAGCAGCAGCCTCCTCAAGCTGGGCCTGTAGGTCCCGCAGCTCGGACGTCAGGGCATTCACGGTGCTCTGGGACAGGCGGGCTCCTCAGACTTGGTGCCACCGCACCCCTCCCCCGGCCGTTCCCAGTGGGGCCAGCTCAGCTGTCCACCTTCAGCTCCAAACACGGCCCTTCCCTTCCTGCTGCCCGGCCGGGCCCGTCTGCTGGTCCCCTGCTGCCCAGTGAATGCTGTCCCCGTAGCTGCTCTCGCTCTCAGGCTAGGATTCACCGGGCAGAGCTCCCTCTGACGGGGGCTCCCCAGGAAGGGCTGAAGCTGCCCCACAGCCCGGAGGCTTCCCCAGAGCAGAGCCATGCCCCCCACCCCTTAGACAGGGGGCCCCTCCAGACAGGGCTGTGCCTCCCAGCTCAGATGGGGGCCCACCTGCATGGCCTGCCCTACCCGGTCCTGCTCCTGCCGGCTCTGAGCCTCTCTCTTCTGCCGTTCCATCTCTAGGGAGATGGCAGCCAGGCTGTGCTGTGTGCCCATCAACTTCTCTGACAGTGCTGTCTTCTCTGACTCCTTCAGGGACAGGGCCTGGGCAGAGGCAGGGAGCAAAGGGGTGTGGGGGCTTGGTTGGTCATGGGGGCATGCTCGGGCCTTGCCCCCACCCTGCCCTGGGAAATGTGCCCACTGGGGGGCTCGGTACCTTGTCTGGGTCACCGCAGATGGACCCGGGGCAGCAGCGCAGACTCACCCCTTCTATGGCCCCAGAAATGACTCACCCCCTCTGTAGCCCCAGAAAAGGGCACAAGAGCCATAACAGTAAGTCTGGACATGGACACAACTTAGAAATCTCACTAACTTGGGGTGCCTGGGTGGCTCAACTGTTAAGCGTCTGCCTTCAGTTCAGGTCATGATCCCAGAGTCCTGGGATCAAGCCCCGCATCGGGCTCCCTGCTCTGCGGGGGGCCTGCTTCTCCCTCTCCCACTCCCCCTGCTTGTGTTCCTGCTCTCGCTAACTCTCTCTCTGTCAAATAAATAAATAAAATCTTTAAAAAAAAAAAAAAGAAAAAGAAATCTCACTAACTTGCCACAACAATCCTTGTCCTTCATTACTCCCCTTTTACAGATGAGGAAACGGACTCAAGAGGTGAAGTGAGTTGCTCAGGGGGCCACGGCTAATGAGGAGATGGACGCAGTCCAGCCTGACTCCATGACGTTATGGGAAAGTCAGGAGTTAGCTCTCTTAAGGAGAGTCCGCTGATACATGTGGGCATCACGGGGACTGCTCAGAAGGCAGTCCTGGGGGCACCCTGGCCAGCTCACAGTGGCAGGAGGGATGGCGGACTGTGGGTCCGCTTTCCTGGACCCGACGCTCACGGTGTCACGAATGCGATGCCACTCGGTCAGTTCCCACCATACACCAGGCATGGCTCGCTGAACATGGGTCTCAGCAACGCTTCACACACGCCCCTTGGGCCCCCCCCATCCTGCAGGTGAGGACACTGAGACCCAGAGAGGGACTCCTAGCTGCTGGGTGGCTGAGCAGGGACCAGCCCCAGAACAGGGGCCCCTCAGGCAGCAGCGGAGGCCGCACCAGGGCTCACAAACCTGCTGCTTCTCGCTCTCGGCCAGGAGGAGGCCCTCATCCCGCTCCTGCTGCAGCGCGGCGATCTCTTCACTCAGCTCTTCCTTCTCGGCCTCCAGCCGTGCCAGCAGCTCTTCCCGCTCCCGCTGCAGCTGACTCTGCAGCTGGGCCCGCGAGGCCTCCAGCTCCCGCCAGGCTGCCTCCTGCGGGCCAGGCCCGGGCACGAGTGACCCACGAGGTTGGGCCCAGGCGGCCCCTCACCTGCCTCCGGACGGCAAGAGCCGCCTGTAGCCCAGACCCCGAGGGGCAGGGCAGCTGACCGGGTAACTACAAGGTGGGGTGAGTGATTGGGGCTGTGACGGGGACACGCCAGGGCTGTGCAAGCCCCAGGGAGTGGCAGCCGCCTGGCCCGGGGGTCAGAGAACATTTTCCGACGGAGAGACAGGCAGCAGTCAGCCAGGTCAAGAGAGAAAAGAAACAGAACCCCAGGCCCAGAGTCCAGCCCCAGAGATGGCCTGGAGGATAGAGAGAACCTGACGCACTGTATTTAAGGGCCCCGGAGCTTCGACTACGAGGGGACATGGTGAGCAAAGGAACCAAAGTCACAGGCAACAGCCAGGCCAAACCAGGCCCTGTGGGCTGTAGGGACGGCTCGGCTGATTCTGAGAACAGTCAGGGCATCAGAGAGCCTCAAGTCAGGGTGACAAGGAGTAAGCCGAATTTGGGACTAAGGAGTTGTTCAAAGCTATGGAATGGGGATAGAGGCTTGGGTAGAGAGGAGCTGGGTGGGCTGCGAGGGATGAAGGGGGCCTGGGGACGGCAAAATAGCTGGACAGAAGAGTACAGATTTGGTGACATGAAGAGGCCAAGTCAGAAGGTGCAGGAGGGGTTAGAGAGGACACGGGAGTTTGGCTCCCTGGGGGCGGGGGTAGGTGGGTAGGTAGAACCCACAGGGAAAGAAAGGCCCCCTCGGGGTCCCAGGCAGGTACCTGGCCCTACACTAGGCCTTAGCAACTTTGTGAAAAGTAGGCACAAGGGCTCCTTCTTCGAAGGCTTTGCTGCCACCTGCTGGAGAAGTGAGATACTACCTACCTAAATCCAAGAAGACTACATGGGGGACGTGGCCCTCCACTAGCCATAAAGGACAGCCTGAACCTCTGTCGGAGGCAGCCCTGCCCAACATGGGTGACTCGGGTGCCCTGCCCTGAGGCCTGCTCTGGACTGTATCTCAGTGCCATAATAATAGTGGAGCACTTATGAAGTGCCAGTCATTATGCCAAACCCTTTATACGGATTATCTCACCTCATCCTCACAATACTCTATAGTATCATCGTCCCCATTGTAACAGACGGGGAAATGAAGGCCCTTTAGGTAAAACCAGGACGTGGCCAAGATCAGGTCCAAAGCCAGGCACTGAAATTCTAGAACCAGTGTTCTTAGATAGCTCTGTTGTCTTCTAGTAACCTGGCTCTATGCCTTTCCAGAGCGGTCTTTCATATGCAGACAGCACTTCTTAGCAAATGAAAATGCTTTCCTACTATACGTTAGGTCAGCATTTCCCAAATGTGGCTGTGGATCCCCTGCATCAGGATCACCAGGGCTGAACCAGATTTGGGGCCTGGGAAACTGCACGTCTGATAAAGCATACCCAGTGGATTCTCTCAGCTGCCCTTAGGGGAACAGAGATGAAGTTCCATTTCACAGATTTGGAGACTGACACGGAGTGAGAAGGATGAGTGCTCTGAGGTCACAGAGGAGACACTGGTTCAGAGCCCTGCCTGCCCCAACCAGCTGCCCGAACCTTCTCTCGCTGGAGTTGTTGCAAATCCTCCTCGTGGGCCGCCCGCTGCTCCCGCAGAGAGGCCTGGGCCTCCTGCTCAGCCTGCACCAGCTTCTGGGCCATCAGCTCCTTGTCCAGAGCTGCCTTCTCCTCTGCAGTTGTCATCTGTTGCCGTAGGCCCGCCAGCTCCCCTGCACAGGAGGGACGGGAGGAGGGGACAGGCTTGGGTCAGAACCTCCCCATGGGCCAGCAGACTCAAACCACATGAGCCATGTGGGCAAAATCCCAGAGGGGAGAGGGCCCACCTGGGATCTAGGCTGAGTTCCCTTGGAGAAGCTTCTTGCCCTCCCTACGCCTTTTTCCCCATCTACCACATGATTCCATTGGCCCTGTCCCCCTCCCTATCTAGCTGGAATGGCATCAAAGGAATGAAATAACATGAGGAAGACCCCCTCAATGGGGAGGTTAGCAAAATATAACCACCCCCATTATGGATTGAGTGCTTACGAGGGGTCAGACTCTTGGCTGAGCACGTGAGAGATCTGCTCTCACTGGAGCTTCAGGATAACACACAGATAGCTTACCTCGTGCCCAATCTACGGAGGAGGAAATGGAGGCCCAGAGGAGACAGGTAATTCCCCAAAGCTGCACCGCTTTCCATAAAGCATCTCTTCTACTGACTGATTGCTATAAACATGCTCGGTGGGCTGTCAGCACTAATGGACGTCACCATGGGGAAGCTGCACCCCACCGTGGACAATCTAAAAACTATCTCCTGGGTCGGAAGCCCGCCAGAGACTCTTTCAGCATTTCCCTTCCTGGTTCTGTCTGGCTCAGGTAGATGTGGACGGGAAAGTTAATTTTCATGGCCCAAGTAGATGCCTAGTCCATGCTTGTTGAGCAAGAGGAACCCCTGAGTTCAGACACTGGGCGGGGAACGTGGAGGGCAGCAGGGCTGGGAGTGTGGAGCTGAGAGTCCATGGCTCTGCAGAGAACTCAGACCTCTCTAAGTGCCCTGGTGACGAGAAATAGCCACCTCTGGCTGCCAGGCCCTGTGCCAAGGTCTTCACGTGCTTTTCTCGCCTCATCCTGGCAACAGCCTTAGAAAGTGAGCGTTATAACCTCTAACTGTCAGATGAAGAACTGGTGGCCCAGAGAGGGAAGGGGCTTCCCCGAGAAAGCTCGGAGCTAAGTGGCAGCAGCAGGATCAGAACTCAGGCCAGCCAGACTCCAAAGCCAGTGCTCGCAACTTCCGGAGACCCCAGGACCCGACAGGTTACGGCCTGGGCTAGAGCCTGGCATTCCCCACCCCCAGCCCAGGCCCCCCCCCACATACCAGTCAGGGCTTCCTTGGCCAGCAGCAGGGCCTGCCCGTCGGCTTCCAGTTGCTCTCGGCGGGCCTCGAGCTGCACCAGCTGCCGCTGCACCTCGAACAGGCTGCTCTCCAGGGCTTCCTTCTCCAGGCTGCAGCACACACGACCCCTGAGGCCTTGGGACTCAGCCTCCCGGGGTCCCAGGAAACTGTGACTCTCAGGGCGCGGCCAGCCGTGGGCCAAGTGCCAGCCTACCTGCTCAGCCAGGCCCACGCTCCCTGGGGAAGCCGGGGCCCTAGCTAGGACATGCTGGCCAGCCTGGTTCCTAAGTAACTGTCCCCGTGGACCAATGCCAGGGTGTGGCTGGTCACAGTGTGGCCCCGGGCAGACCCCCCAGGGTGGGCTGGGCAGAGCCCAAGGGCCTTACCGTAAGCGAGAGGCCTCCTCCGACAGGGTCCGGCCTTCTCGCTCTGCTGCCGCCAGCTGCACCGCCAAGCCGGCCCGCTCCTTGGCCAGCGCCTCCTTCTCCCGGGCTGCCCGCTCCAGCGCCTCGGCCTGCCACTGCGTCTCCCTCCGGGCCCGCTCCAGCTCCTGTTCCCTCCCGCTCAGCTGCCGGGACAGCTGGACCCGGCCCGGGCACTGTGAGCACCACTCCCCGAATCTCCCAGCTGCTCACCAAGCAGCACCCTAGCCCCGAGCCAGGCCGGCGGGAGACCTGGGGTCAAGCTCAGGTTCTGCCCGGATGTGCTATGCGTGCTTGGGGCAAATCACAGCCTCTCTGGGCCTGCAACGTACACGCGTACAAAAATAGGTAAGCGTCCTCACGCAGTCTGCGGAGTAACTTTCTGGAGGAGCTGAATATACAAAACAGACTCGGAGTGGAGACCTGGAGCCCTGCTCCCTGTGCCCCACGGCCCATCCCCTAGAGCCCCTTCCCAGGAGCCTGGGCCCTCCAGCACAGACGCTGTATAAAGGTCCCTGGATCCCTAAAGGCCTAAGGTGCCTTCCAGCTATGTTCTAAAAAGGCTAAGACTCCAATTCAAAAATTCTCTATCTGGGATCATATCGTGAATTTTTACTGTGTGGTGAGTGCTCCACCTACCAAGCGCTTACACGGTGTACTCTTCAGAACAATCCTTTGTGATAAGAACTCTTAGCCCCGTGTTACAGAGGGGGCAACTGAGGCATCGGGAGGTTGGGTAGCTTGCCCAAGGCTCCCAGCTAGCAAAGGGAGGAATCAGGCTCCTAGGCCTGGGAGTTAGGCCAGGACGGGATGCAGGGGGCCGGGGGCCTGAAAGCCCCTCCCACCTGCTCCCCCCCCACCCCCCGGGCCCAGACACCCACCTGGGTCAGCTGCTCCTGCAGCCGGCAGCGCTCCTGGCGCAGCGTGGGAAGCTGGTGCTCCAGGGCCTCCCGGGCCTGCTCTGCCACCCGCAGGGAGCCCTCCAGGCCCTGCTGCTCCACCTCCTGCTCCAGCCGCAGCTGCTCCAGCCGCTCCTGCTCCTCCCGCGCCAAGGAGGCCTCCTGTTCCACCTGCCGCTGCCGGCCCAGCAGCGCTGCCTTCTCCTCTTCTAGCTGCGGCGGCCAGGTGGAAGCAGAGGGAGCGGGTCGGCCCAGCCCCTCCACCTGCGGAAGGGGGCCCCACCCCTGACCAAGGATGCGCCCCCTCCTCTCCACCCAGCCACGCATCACAGCCAGCCCAGGGCAGGCCCCCTGGGGGTAAGGGTGGTCCCTCGGGCGTGTGGACACTGAGAAGGGGGCGGTAGAGAGGAGGGCCCGTGGATCTTCTTTCTCTCGGACACAGATGGAGTCAGAACGGAACAACAGAGACAGAAAGAGGGGCAGCGGCCAGGACAGGTACAGGGCTAGAGGGGTACAGGGAGGTAAGCCCTGACGCAAGGGGTGGGGAATAAGGGGGGCGAGGCAGGGGGGCCCGCCGGCACCCGGCATACCTGGGCGACAAGGCGGTTCAGACCCAGCTTGTCCTGCGCGAGGCTCTCGTTGAGGGCGCTCAGCTTGGACAAGGAGTCCCGCAGAGAGGCCTCCTCTGCTCTCAGCTTGGTCACCGAGAGCTCGAGCTCCACGCGGCCGGCCTCCGCCTGTGGGGCCAGGGCGGCCAGGGAGGGGCAGAAGGGAGAGACAGAGAAAGAGGAGAGCCGGAGAGAGGCAGGAACAGACGCACAGAGACACGGAGAAGGTGGAGAGATGGAGGCAGGAGCGTGGGGAGAAAGGAGAGGCAGAGAGATGGGCCCCTCCGAGATGGTGGGGTGGGGGGCGAGAGAAGACACAACGTGAGACAGAAAACCAGTGCGGAAGGCCTGCTGCCTCCGAAGCTACTCAAAAGAAGCCGCACACGGCAGAGCTGTGCGGGAGCAGGTGAAGCCCAGCTCGTGCAGGGCAGGGGCAGGGTCAGAGGGTCCCGCGGAGTGGGGTCTGGGGGGGGGGGGGGGGCACTGCTCGGGGCCGAGACTACAGGGGTGGGGCAGGCACCCGTCAAGGATGGCGCCCCCAGCTCTCACAGTCCCCAGGACCAGAGATGGGACAGGATGACCTGAACGACAGCCACTGCCCCAGGAGCATCCGGAAAGGCAAGGACAGGACCTCTAACAGAGGTCAGGTCACTGATGGCTGGGGTCAGAGGTCAGCCTGTGGTCCAGGCAGAAGGGACGGAGGGTCAGAGACCAACCTGACGCAGGGGTCAGTCTGCGGCCAGAGTGAGAAGGCCCGGGGCCTAGGGGAGAGGGAGGTCTGTGGGTGTGCAGCGCCCGGGGCCCACCTTGGTCAGCGCGTCAGCCACCTCGGCCTTCTCGGCCTGTAGCATGTCCTGCTGCAGCGTGGCACAGCTCAGGGCCTCCCTCACCTCCACCAGCTCCTTCGCCAGCCCTGAGCGCTTCACCTCCAGCCGCTCTAGCTGTCTGTGGCTGCGGGACAGAGGGTGTGGGCCTGGCCTGAGACAGGAGCCCTGGAGGCCAGAGCCTCACTCACAAGAACAGCCAAGCCCTCCGTTTTGGGCTCTGTGACTCTGGGCCTCCGTTTTCACATCTGCAAAATGGGGTAACAGCTGCCTCACGAAGTAGTTATAAGGATACATGACCTACTGAACATGAAGTGCTTAATACAGTGCCTGACGTACCTCCCCAACAGCTGCAGGAACATGACGACTACCCACTAGCACAGCGTACTAAACGCCACCGTGACTTACGCCTCAGACGAGAAAGTAGTGCAGCGGTTAAGAGGTTAACTCTGAAGGCAAAATGCTGGGTTCAAATCCCGGCTCTTCTAACTAGCTGTGTGACCTTGGTCAAATTACACGACCCTTCTGTGCCTCAGTTTCACCATCCACAAAATGGGGATAGTGACAGGTCCTACATCACAGAGTTACCATGACGGCTGAACAAGAGAATGTCAGTGCTTAAAATGGCATTGGCACTTGGTAATATTATCATCAATACTATTACTGTGGCTTTCCATTTAAAAAATAATATGAATATTACTACTGTCATTTTAATTTTTATCGTTGTCACCACCCACACTCCTACCTCATAGCAGTCCTCTGATCCCAGGGGCGTGACTCTACCTCCCTGGTTTCCTGAAATGGGGCTGGTTGGAAGACCCTACCTCAGAGCAGTGCCGTGAAGATTCTTCAAGATGGTGGGAGGCGTGGGTCCTCCGTGGCCCCCAGGGCTACTGTCAGGAGCCCCAAGGTCCATTTCAGCGGCCGTGGCAGGGAGACCAGAAGCCACTCACCTGCGCTCCAGCTCCCGGCGAGTCTGCGCGCAGTCCTGCACCCTGTCCTCCCGTTCCTCCTCCAGCTGGTCCCTCTGGTGCCTCAGCTCCTCGTGGGCCGCCTGCAGCTTCTCCCGCTCCTGCCGCAGCTCCTCGGCCTGCTGCTGGGCCGCCTGCAGGCTGCAGGCCAGGCCATCCTTCTCCCTGCAGGACGAGAGGAGGGGGCGCTGAAGGGGATGCTGGGGCTGCTCTCCCCAGGGAAGAAGGCCATGCTGCTGTCCTAACCAGAGCCACATCCTCCGACCTCTAAGGCACCTGCCTCCAGGGAGCCTTCCCTGCCTCCTCCCACGGGTGACTCACTTCCTCCACATCTCCCTGGAGCCGACTCTCCCCAGGGGAGGACACCCAGCTTTCCTTCTCCCCCAGCCCACCCGCTCGGAGGCCTAGTGGGATGGACGGAGGCCCTGGCATTATTTCCAACCATCCCACCAGGTCCAAGAGGCCAGGCTAAGCTCCTGGGACACGCAGGAGATGCCCCTACAGCACCCCGAGCCCCTCAATTCTGGAAGACAGAGCTGGGTGTGCCCAGATGCCACACTTCCTGCCGCACAGGCCAGCAGCACGTGGGAGCCGGCAGGGGAGGGAGGGGGCAGCAACTGGAGATTTTCAGAGTGCTGCCTTCTCCCCCAGTTCCAGCAGTCACAGCAAAGGGGGGAGGGGAATGTGTCTGTCACCCCTCCTTCCGAGCCAGCTGGGCCTGATCGCTGGCATCGCCTCCACGGCCCCACCTCTTACTCGAAGTGGCAGCCCGAATGTGTACTAGACGCCAAGGCCGACAGGAGGTGGGAAAAACCATACAACACAACATTAAGTAAAAACAGCACAATGCATCGGGGTGCCTGGGCAGCTCAGTCAGTGAAGCGTCTGCCTTCGGCTCAGGTCATGATCTCAGGGTCCTGGGATGGAGCCCCGCATCGGGCTCCCTGCTCAGCAGGAAGCCTGCTTCTCCCTCTGCCTCTCCCCCTGCTCGCACTCGCTCTCTCTCTCAAATAGATAAATAAAATCTTTTTAAAAAAATAGCACAACGCAAAATAAGGCGTTCACTGTGTACACAACTACCCTTCTCCCAAGGCATGGGAAGCTCTGGTTTTGCTGTCAGAAGGACCTGAATTCCAATTCCTACCCCCCCCCCGCCACCCTGCTGTGTCAGCTCGGACAAGTGTCTCAAGCTCGGGACAGTCCCAGCTCCGAACTGGGTGAGTTTGACGGGCAGACTAATTACGATAATGCCCGTGGAGTACCTGGCACTGAGCCTGGCCCGTGGCAGGTGTCCGAGAAGCGTCCTCTGCCTCACTGTCAGCAAGCGCGACGGGAGGCAGAACCAGCGAGTTAACAGGGGCTAGGCTATGACAAGATCCCGCCTTTTTATTTCCCCTTTGTTTTTCGAAGTTTTTATTCTGCGGTTACATTTATGAAGAGAAACAACAAACAACAACAACAACACAACAAAAATAGCCAGGCAGTTAAGAGTAGATAATCTCTTAGCACTGTCAGTAGAACTCTCTGAGACGAGAGAAATGCTCTACAGCTCTTTGTGGCTACCAAGCACTTAAAATGTGGCGAGGATAGAAGAACCATGAGAGACAATGGACTCTGAAAAACAAACTGAGGGTTCTAGAGGGGAGGGGGTTGGGAGGATGGGTTAGCCTGGTGATGGGTATTGAGGAGGGCACGTTCTGCATGGAGCACTGGGTGTTATGCACAAACAATGAATCATGGAACACTATATCTAAAACTAATGATGTAATGTATGGGGATTAACATAACAATAAAAAAAATTAAAAAAAAAATGTGGCGAGGACAACTGAAGGACTGAACTTTTACTTTTTAAAATGATTCATTAGGGGCGCCTGGGTGGCTCAGTTGGTTAAGCATCTGCCTTCGGCTCAGGTCATGGTCCCAGGGTCCTGGGATCAAGCCCCGCATCGGGCTCCCTGCTTCTCCCTCTCCCTCTGCCTCCCGGCTTGTGCTCTCACTCTCTCTCTGTCAAATAAATAAATAAAATCTTTAAAAAAAAAAGATTAATTGATTTAAATATTTTATTTACGTATTTATTAGTGAGCACGAGCAGAGGGAGGGGCAAAGGGAAAAGCAGACTCCCCGTGAAGCAGGGAGCCCCACACGGGGCTCGATCCCAGGACCCCGGGATCATGACCTGAGCAGAAGGCAGATGCTTAACTGACTGAGCCACCCAGGCACCCGGATGATGCTTAATTAATCTAAATTTTAACAGACATACATGGCCAGTGATGACCACATTAGTGCAATCCACATGCCTACAGGCTCGGGCTGGCATTAGATCCAGGCCCCCACCTCTGACCTCTCAGGCACCTGCTCAGAAGGTCGATGGTGCTCCGCAGACGCTGGGCCTCGCGCTGGGCATCCTCATGAGCCTGGGTGGCCCCGCTGGTCTCGTCCCGCAGACGCTGCAGCTGCTCCTCCAGGCTGCGGCGCTCACCCTCGCTGTCACTGAGCTGCTTCCGCAGGGCGCCCAGGAGGTCCTGGCTGGCCTCATAGCGCCCACGCATGTCCTGCGGCATGGGAACCACTGAGTCCAGAGGAGCCCCAGGAAGCTCCCAGAGCGCCCCCTACTCTCTGCTCATTCCAGAGAGGTACACCAGCCTACTCAGCAGCCTAGGCCTGCGGCAGGAGAGGGGGGCTAAGGCCACCAGACTAGGTTTCCACTCCCATTCACTGTGCCCCTACCGCCCTTCTGAGCGCTCTGCCAGGGCTCGGAGCCTCCACGTCCTTGGCCACTCCGACCTAAGCCCCAGATAAACCACCAAGCACACTCTGTCCTCTCGTGGATTCTGACTATCCCAGGGCTCCCAGGCTCCTCCCCTTTGCATCCGGGTTCTGACTCTCCTCCAGACCCCTCGCTGCCCCTAGTTCCCCAGCTTCTCTCATCCTAGATTGATTCTTCCCCCCAGGCCTTTTCCCGGGGGTCCTGGCTCTGTCTGTCCCGCAATCTCCTCACTTTCTGTACCAGGATTCTAGCTCCGCCCCAGGCTCCTCCAGCCCCAGGCTCCGCCGCCAGCTGCCCAAGCACCTCCCACTCTGGGCTCAGATCTGCCTCCTCGCTCTCAGCCACTTCCATGGGTCCTCACTCAGTTGCTCTTTCTCAGGGCTCTGGCCCGCTCCGAAATGGCTCACGCCCGGGCTCCTCCCCCGGAACCCGGGCTCCACCCCCACGACACAGGCCCCGCCCCGAGGGGCCCAAAGCGGCTCGCCGGGACTCTGGCGCCGCCCTGGAGGGCGCTGGGGCCCCTCCTACCTGGACCTGCAGCTGACGCCTGTGCAGGGCCGAGTGGATCAGGGCGAGCGTGGAGGAGTCGGAGCAGGCGGGGGATGGGCCTCGGCGCGGGGATCGGCCGCGGCCGGGCGAGGAGCGCCGCGGCGGGGAGGGGGTCCGGGGGCCCGAGAGCCCCCGCAGGCTGCCGTCCGATGCGTCCGCCGTGCGCTCGGAGCCGCTTAGCTGGACACCGCTCTCCATGTCCGACAGGACGGCCTGAGGTGGGGTGGGGAGGCCACTGAGGAGGGGGCCGCGGGTCAGCTGGGCCAAGAAGCCCAGGCGAGGCAGTGGGGTCGCGGGGGCCACGTGTCCGGCTTCCTCGCCCACTCCGCAGCACATTCTAAGCTCCCTTCCTACAGGTCTTCCCCATGATTCCGCCTCCCCGGGCTCACAGCCCTCAGCACGCCGGCCGGGGAAGTCTCCCATGTATTACCAAGACAGGATCGGGCGGTTCTCACAGATGGGCCTGGAACGGGCAGCCTCCCCTCTCAGACCGGGGCTCCCCTCCGGGCAGAGGTCAGGCTCAGCTAGTAGGGGTGTCCAACAGCAGTAGCCTGGGTCCCCAGGGCCCCCAACCACTTGCAGAGGGGTGGTGCTCCCAGCCTGCCTGGCCCCGCCCTGCGCAGGGCTCCCTCCCACCTCACACCTGTGCCAGGTCCCTCAGGGTCTGCTGCAGCCCCTCTCCGTCCTCTGTCTCCAGGGCCGCCTGCTCCTGGAGCCGCAGGGATTCCTGGAGTGATGTTGGGGAGACAAAGAGACGGTGGTCAGGGTCTCCGCCCTAGCGGGAAACTCCACCTTCACCTCCCTGCCTTATGGGCCCTGCCCATCAGGTGGCCTCTAAAGCCATGCCCAGAGGCCCCGCCCCTTGGCAGACCCCATAGCAGCCCCAGTGCCCTCACGGAACAGACCAGGCCCAGAGAAGTGCAGTGTCACTACACAGATCACACAGACTATTGGAGGAGAGCCACAGAACCCAGGCCAGGCCCCACACAGAAGGATGACCAGCCCCAGCAGCACCCTGAAGGGTGTCCCTCTCAAGGGGCAGGCAGCTGAGCTCCAAGAGAAGGAGCCCTGGGCTAGCAGGGCACAGGCATCTGCCCAAGCCCCAGCTTATTGGCTCTGAGACTCTGGACAAGTATTTCCCCTTGGGCCTCAGCTTCCTCATCTGTGTAACGGGAATCATGCTACAGGGCTGCTGAGAGGATGAAATAGGATAAAGGAGGTGAACGTACTTAGCACTAAGCCTGGCACCACGAGGTGCTCAATGAATGAGGGCTGAAACTGAGTCTCCATGGGATGCTAAGGGTGGCCCAAGCAAACACGGCCCTCATCCACGGATCTGCTCTGACTCCCGATCCCGCCCTCCACATCTCAGGGGCAGCTGCATCTCACCAGGGCCTCGAGCTTCTCGGTCAGGGCCTTGTTGACCCGATCCTTCTCCAGATTCTGGTTCTGAAGGCGCTCCACTGTCAGGGCCAGCTCTGTTACTCTGGAGGAAGGGCAGTAACAGAGGTGAAGGGGAGCACCCCCATCTTCTCCTCAAACCCACCAGCTGTGTCCTTCATGCTTTCCCAAGCCTCAGGGAGGGACCCTAGCATCCACGTCCCTGGCTGTGTGACCTTGAGCAAGTCACTCCTCTCTGGACCTCAGACTGCTCGTCTGTAAAAGGAGAATGAGGTTGCCACTTGCTTTACCTCATGGGAAGGCACTCTGGGACTCACCCAGGTCTCAGGAGCTAGGAGCATAAGCTCTAGCATCAGCGGGTTAAACTGCTCATTAATGTGCCCTGGATAAGAGGCTCCCGAACCTCAGTCTCCCCCTCTGTCACACAGGGTGTCGAGGCAGACTGGCTGAATTCACACAGCGGGGAAGGGCGCATCCCCAGTGAACAGACACTCGTTCCTCCCTGAATCCCCAGATGCGCTCTCTACAGGGAAGCCTGCTTCCTGTGCTGCCTACCAGGCACCCACCTGGCACTGAGATTGGCCTTGTCCACGTTGCTCTGCACCTGCAGCTGGGCCAGGTCCTTCTCCTGGAGCACCCTGTCCCGCAGCTGCTCCTCTAGCAGTGCCTGCTTCTCCAGGGCCGCCTCGGCCCGGCTCTCAGCCAGCCGCAGGCCGGTGCTCAGCCCCAGGTCTGCCTCCTGGATGGCTCTTGAGGTCCGGGCCAGCTCCCCTCCCAAGTGCAGCAGGTCCCTGGTGGAGAGAGCACCAGATAGGCATGGGATGGGGGCAGGCTCCCAAGTATAAGTTAAAACTATCCCAGGATGCTATAGTGGGATGTCGCTATCAGATTGGCAAAAAAAAGAGAGTAGTCACATAACACACACTGTAGGTGAGACCATAGGGAAACAGGCCCTCCCCGACACGGGTGGCATGAGGGTAAGTGCGTGTAACCACAAGAGCACAAGCAGGGGGAGGGGCAAAGGGAGAGGGAGACGCAGGCTCCCCACTGAGCAGGGAGCCCGATGCGGGGCTCCATCCCAGGACCCCGGGATCATGACCTGAGCGAAGGCAGATGCTTAACCAACTGAGCCACCCAGGCGCCCCAAAAGAGGGCTACTATTACATAAATGTGGTATATCCATTCAATGGAATACTCTACAGCCAAGAAAAATGGGGAAGCTGTTCAGAGTGTGATATGGAGCTACCTCCCAGTTCTAACTATTAGGTGAAGACAGCATCTTCAAGAAGAACACAAAGACGAAATTCCACCAAGAGTATGGAGCAAAGGGGGTGGGGGAGGGAGAGAAAGAAAGAGACACAGAGAGAGAGAGAGTGTGTGTGTGTGTGTGTGTGTGTCATCTGCTGTATTTGCTTGTATAAAATAAGCCTGGAAGGTCATGTAGGAAACTGGTTATACCGCTTGCCTCCAAGAGGGGAGGGAAGTGTCTGGGCCAGAAATGGGGAGGGGGGAAACTTATCACTCTACACCCTTTTGAAATTTGAACCGTGTGAATATGTGAGTTATTCAAAGTAAAATGTTAAATTTTTAATTTTTTTTAAGATTTATTTATTTATTTGAGAGAGGGAGAGAGTTGGGGGAGGGGCAGAGAGAATCCCAAGCAGACTCCACACCAAGCATGGAGCCCAACACAGGGCTTGATCTCACAACCCTGAGATCATGACCTGAGCCAAAACCAAGAGCTGGACACTTAACTCAGCCACCCAGGGGCCCCATACCTCAATGAAGCTTTAAAAAAATTAATCTTAAAATGAAAATAAGTAAAGGAGTACCTGAAACCCAAACCTGAATCTGATCAAGAATTAAATCCGGGGGCGCCTGGGTGGCTCAGTTCGTTAAGCATCTGCCTTCGGCTCAGGTCATGATCTTCGGGTCCTGGGATCGAGCCCTGCACTGGGCTCCCTGCTCAGCAGGGAGCCTGCTTCTCCTTCTCCCTCTCCTCCTCCCTGCTCGTGCTCTCTCTCGTTATCTCTCTCTCTCTCAAATAAATAAATAAAATCTTTAAAAAAAAAATTAAATCTAACATCCAATTTACAGGAAATACAGGGGACAAAGGTGTTAAACACCACCTCAGAGTCCAGACTGTGGGAATCTCTTAGGACAACAGTATCAGTTTCCTTTTTTAAAATTATTTATTTATTTATTTATTTGAGAGAGTGAGAGAGAGCGAGCAAGCAAGCACAAGAGGAGGGAGAGGGAGAAGCAGACTCCCCGCCAAGCAGGGAGGACGACATGGGGCTGGATCCCAGGACGGCGGGATCATGACCTGAGCCAAAGGCAGACGCCTAACTGACTGAGCCACCCAGGCACCCCCAACTGTCCCAGTTTCCTAAACAAATAAATGAAAAGACTTAAAACACAAGTCAGCCAATTACATTTGGTGAGCATCTATGGGTCCTAATTCAAATAAATTATAAAGACAAGAAGGGACCCATCTGTGACACTGATCAGTCAACTGGAAATCGGGATACTGAATATCCAATGACTTTTTTTTTTTAAACAAAGTTTTAATGCAGAAAAAGAAAGGAATTGATCTGCCTGCCTCAGCTCTCCCCACAGCCTCACCTGCTCAAAGATCAAGCAGGACCACGTTCCCCTGCTGATGTGGGCCTTTGAGGCTCTCCCAGCCTGACTGCCCTTCCCCTGCCTTTTGCTTCAGCCCCACTGACTATCATGTCCTCCTACCTCCAAGCCTTTGCTCCCACTCTTCCCTCTGCCTGGAGCACCCCTGGCTCTGCTGGTTAAAATCTTACCCAGCCCTTGAGGTCAGTGTGCACATTCCACCTCCTCTATGAAGTGTTTCTCTGACCTCCCCAACCCTCCCATCCTTCTGAGACTCTGGGATATTCTCTGTTCTATTTCCATGTCACTCACCACTCACTTCCTCAGTCTAGAATTTTGGGAGTCCATATCTTTTCATCCCTAGAGCTTGTGAGGTCCTGTAGGAGAAGCTGAATATTCTAGTGGATTAAAAGCAGGAGCTATAAATCCTGACTCGGCCACTTAGTTACTGCTGTGTGACCTTGGGAAGGTCACTCTGCCTCTCTGAGCCTCAGTGCCCTCATCTGTAAAAGGGGGATTATTATAGTTCCTACCTCACAGGGACACTGTAGATATCAGAAGAAATAAAATGGCCAAAGAGCCTAGCTCAGAGTAAACACCTAGTAAATGCTGACTGCCATGATGGTGGTAGGAGTTCACTATTACTAGTTGTTTCTGCATCTCCACAGAGCCTGGCACACAGTAGGTGTGTTGGGTTGTACTGAAGTTACAACTGAGTTGAGCTGAATTCAACTTAAAAAACGGGGCTATCTCCCAGCTGCTGCGGCGTCTCCCCAGGCCGTCCCTACGCCAGCCGGGCCTCACTCACCTCTGGGTGGACATCTTCACCTCGCTGACCAGCCGACGGACCCCCACAACCTGCCTCCAGAGGAGGAGCAGGCGGCTGTGCTCGTTGCTGAAGTAGGTGTTGAAGGACTGGAGGGAAGGCGGGCGGAGTGAGGGCCGGCCCCGCCCCCGCCCGCCCCGCCTCCTCCCAGCCCCGCCTCCTCCCCCAACTCCGACGGGAGGGTCCCGGGAGGCCCGGCGGCCCAGCGAGTGGGTCTTCCTCTGGGCCAGTGCCCGGCCAGCGCCCAGGGGAAGGGCGGGAGCTGTCCCGCTCAGGCTCTCGAGCCTCCTTCCCGCACAGGGAACTGGGTTGCAATGCCTCGGCCCGCTGCGGCTGCAAGAGGCAGTGCAAAGCTCAGAAAGTGCTGGAGACCCAGGTTTGCATCCTAGCTCTCTGCAGCATCACTGCATCACCGCGGGCAGGTTACTTAACTTCTCTTTAAAATGAGCGTGACGGCACCTACCACAGTTATGATGAGGAGCACAGGAGAAAATGCACGCCAGGCACGCGGTATGGGCTAAGCAAGGCCAGCTATTATCCTCTCCTAAAGGGCTCACCGGCCAGCACAGCCTCCCTCTCCTGACCCCCCCACCCCCGGTCCTACCCCTCGGGTCAGGCTGGGCCCCTGAGGCCCCACTGGCCTCCCAGCACCCCCATGCCCACCTCCTCCTCACGCCTCCACGCCGCCTCCCGCTGCTCCAGCTCCTTACGGCAGCGTGTCCAGTCGGTAGTCACCTTGCGCACGTCCTCACTCAGAGCCTGGTTGGCCGAGCTCGCCTGGTCCAGCTGCTCTCGGAGCATGGCATTCACCTGGGCCAGGCTGGCACTCCTGGGGGGTGCAGAAGGGACCGGTGGGCACACGGCAGGAGAGGACAGCCCTGCCAGCCCTGCCAGCCCTGTGCCCTCCCGGCCGCGCCCCACCTCTGCTGCTCCTCCTCCAGGCGGACAAGGGCGCTCTCCAGGTCGCCGCTGCGCTTGGTGTCCTGGCGGGGAAAAGGGGGCATCAGCCTGGGCAAGCAGAGGGAAGGGCCTGCCTTGCCCCACCACGGCACCCACCCTCAGCCGCTGCTGCTCCAGCTCTGTGGATCTCTCTACCAGCTCCTGCTCCAGCTCCGAGCACTTCTTCTTGTACTGGAGGGTCTGCGGATGGGTGCGGAGTGGAAGATTAGCCCCAGGGGAGGGGGGCAGGGCACAGCGAGCACACGGGGGGACGGGAGCAGGAGTGGGTGGCCCTGACCTTGGCCTGCAGCCGCTGCACCAGCTGGGCCTGCCGCTGCTGGCCTTCCTGGTAGGCCTGCAGCTTGCGCCGGTAGGAGGCCTGCTCCTCCTGCAGCTGCCTCCGCAGCTCCACGCTCTGCCGTACCAGCCCCCTGGGCTCGGGCGTTTCCAGCTCCCCAGACTCCAGCCGCACAGCCTGCTCCAGCTGCAGGGAAGGTCCCTGGGTGAGAGGCCCGGGCCTCCCGGGAAGGCAGGCACAGAACTCTACAGAGGATGCCCGGCTGGGCCCGGACCCACAATGCCTTGCAGGCATACATGGGCAAGCCCAGGGTGTAAAGCACGCGTGCACAGGGTAATGCGGCTGTGCATGGACACAGGCTGAGCATGCATGGACACACAGACAAAGCACGGGTGGACACATGCAGGTGGGCCACGAACATGTGCATGCAAAACACAAAGCCGCACGGGGTTGCGGGGGGAGGGGAACCTTACAGGCCCTCCGTGCACTTGCGTGCGGGCACCATGAGCCTCTCCGCCAAACACCTAACCCAGCTGTGGTTGATTATTAGCAACATGCCTATGTCTCCCCATCCCCACCCGAGGTGAGCTCAGGAAAACCTAGATTTTTGTTCTCCATTGTATCTTAGACCCAGGAGAGTGGCAGTGGCATGTTTGTTGAATCATGAATTAATCGCATGAGCACATATGAATACATTCAAACAGAGGCAAAAATGTACGCATGCATATCTGAGCTTGGAGACACGCACACACAATAAGGCACAGTGGCAGTCTCAAACATTCCCGGGGTGACACAGATGAACGCCCCGCCCCCACTCCCCACATCCACAGCGCTCTGTAAGAGGCACACGCTCTAACGGAGGGCGCGCTTATACGGAGAGCTGCCGTCAGCGCCCTGCTCCACCCCCAGGAGCCTGGCAGCCCCTTCGTTATCAGACCCCGTGAGCACAGGCTGGACGCCCGCATGCCTGTGTCGTCATCATCTGTTGCTCTGGCTGAGTCTCCTAACCCCTCAGGCACCTGCTGGTCCCAGGGGGCCCTTCAGTCTCCTTGAGCTGTTGGGGAAAGGAGGAGGGAGCAGGCAGCTGAGGATGAGCAGGACTGACAGAGGAGTGACAGTGCCCAGGGAGAACCAAGGGGAAGATAGCCCAGCCTGGCTGATCCCGCCCCAGGCCCACACTCCCCATCCACCTCCCCAGTGCCTGGCCTGCTAGCCCGTGCACGCCATTCACATGCCCCCCCACACCAGGTCCCAGGGAAGCCAACAGCAAGGGCCACTGCTCTCACCCTGGCTAAATAACGGGACCGGGCCAGGCCAGCCCTCCAGGCCTCCGTTCACCCAGGATGCCCGCGAGCCCTCCGACGAGCCACCGACCATGCTGACAACCTGCTCTCTACCCACCTCACCCCATGCGCTGGGGTCAGTACCAGAGCGGGGCGGCAGTGGCCACCGGGGTGCCACCCATAAAGAGGGGCCAGTGGGGAATGCTTGAGGGCTTCTGCCTAGAAGGGAGGCTGCAGGCTCGTGATCAGTGTCTACACGGAGTCTACCTAAGTCAGGTGGCAGGACCGTGTCTCCATCCGAGCGGGCGGCACTGAGATCCCGGGTGTTGTGCAGCGACGCAGGCTCGCCTCACTGGCTGTGGCTGGGCTGTGTTTTGTCATTTGTCTCCATGTGGGACCCTGTGTGTCTTTGTGTCTAGGCCTTCCCAGGGACCTCCGTGAGTGCCCATGTGTTCATGTGTTTGCTTTGTTTTTTAAAGATTTTATTTATTTATTTGAGAGAGCAATACAGAGATAGTGAGAGAGAGCACAAGCGGGGAGAGGGAGAAGCAGGCTTCCCGCGGAGCAGGGAGCAGGGAGCCCGATGCGGGGCTCGATCCCAGGACCCCGGGATCATGACCTGAGCCGAAGGCAGAGGCTTAACGACTGAGCCCCCCAGGCGCCCCTGTTCATGTGTTCTTATGTCTGCGTGCAGACCTGTAAGTGGGCAGGGCTGGGGAGAGTGTCTGGGCTCCACGTGCGTCTGCAGCGTGCGTCTCAGCCACTCTCTGCAATGTGCAGGCATGCAGCATACCTCTGTCTGGCTGTGTGTGTCCCCGAGTCTGCAGGATGGGGTAGCTCGGTGGTGTGGCTGTGCGTCTGGGCAGTATGTGCTGTGAATGGGGGGGGGGGGACTGTGTGGCGTCTGGCTGTGGGGGGGACTTATGCTGTGTCTGCTCCATGAATCGGAGTGTATCACTATGGGGGACTTGTGTTTCCATGTGACATCTGTGTGTGTCCGGGTGGGGTCTGATCGGGGCCCCTGCTCTGTGTGCTTTGCACATCTGTGTGAAGCAGGTGCTATTTGCTGCTGTGATTTAGGGGGGTTCAGGCAGTCGTTGGGTGCCCTACAGGCTTCCGCAGTGCTCACAGCCAGGCCTGGGCCTCTCCCGGCCACACCTTGCCCCTTTGCACAAACTTCTCCCCTCACAAAACACCCTTTCAGTTTAACTTGTAATTCAAAAGGGAAAGAGGCGGGTCACCAAGCTGAGGATGAAAGAAGTTTACTGTCTCCCCTAGCAACCGCTGCCCTACTACCCGCCATTCATTCACTCGGTCCAGGTTGCCATGGACACTGGGGGAGCCCAGGGGGTCTGGCCTGTGGAGCCCAGGGGGCGTGGCCTGCCTTCCTTCCCTTCCCATTCCCAGCTGCCTCGCCCAACACCTGCTCCTCAGGGACAGGAAGATGGGGGGCCTGGGTTCTCCTTCTGACCTGGGAGGTGGCCACGGGGAGCCCCCGCCTCAGTTTCCCTACATGCAGTCAACAGGACACAGATCCTGACCTCTCCTCCACTTCTTTTTCCCAGGGATGCCGTGGGGTTGCAAGGGTCAGAACAACCTCACTGATGGGTCTCCAAACAGCCCACATGTAACACTTATGGCCACGCGGGCCGGCCCTGCCACCTGCACCATGGGAACAAGTGGGCAGCAGGGACAGAGTGTCACAGGACCACAGAGCCCTGTGGCCTTAACCCAGCCTTAACCCAGCTCCACCACTGACCTTGGGGCTTATCAAGCCCTGCTCTGGGCCTGCTTCCCCATCTGTAATAAGGTGATCTCCAGGCTCTGATGTTCTCCGGGAGCCCACGCCCCAGGACAGGCCTGGAGGTCACTCTCATCCAAACCGTGCCTGCAGGCGGGGGGCCTCACTCACACCACCTCACACCGAGAAAAGTGAAACACCCGGCTCCCTCTACATGCTATTCAGGGGCCACCCCAGCCACATGAGGGAATCTTCTAGACTAATGCAGCAACCCCCCCCACCCAACCAGCCTTGGCCTGCTGCAGCCCTAGCCTCAGCAGCTGTGTCTTAGCAGAAAAGAAACCTGCCACCTCCCACCTCTCGTTCTCTTCCCCCGCCAGCTGGGCAGGGGCCGCGCCAGCTTCACTGTCAGTCAGAAGCTGGCATTTAAGAGACAGCCCCCGGGGGCCTGGCACTGTGCCAGTGGCCAAAAGATGAGAGGGGGCTAAACTGGAGGAGGGCTGGCTCAAGTCCCCGTCACCCCCAACAACAGGAGATTCGGGCCAGCCCACTCTCCATACCTCCTGCAAACCTGGGAAAACTAGCTCTGCACTGTCCCCAGCACTAGGGGCACCCCAGGCCCCCCGCGCTGCTCCTCTGCAAGTCTCAACAAGTCGGGGGCCTATCCAGGCGAGCCAATGGCAGGACAATAGCACACCCCGCAACCACCCACATAGATGCATGCCCCTCTTCCCCACCGAGAAGGCAAGCCCCTGCGGGACAGGCCCAGCCCAGGGATCCTCGGCTAACCTGGCTCTGCCTAGCGCACGGGAGGCTCTGGGCCAGCTTCCAGCTCTGGGCTTCAGTCTCCCATTTGTTACATCCAGAGGCTCAGGTCCGAGGTCCTTCCAGCTTTCCAACTGCCCCCCCTGGAACTCCCAGCACACCCAGAAAACAAAACGGCAATGCACAGCCCTGGGCTGGGGGTCGAGAGCCTGAGCCTTCACAAGCCTCCACCGGCTGTGTGACCCCAAGCCCGGTGCCGTCCCTCTCGGAGCCTGCTATCCCCTCTGTTAAATGAGCATCATGATGGTCTCAACCTTGGAGCAGCAAATGTGACGCAGGGAGCAAGCGCCGGGCCCATAGGAAGGCCTCAATCAACAGCAGTTACTGGGATGACTGTTACCACCCACACATCTCCCATCTAGACACTCCCTCCCTCGGGCAACTCTCTCACCAACTGCCAGCCACCATCCACTCCCTAGCGTCCCCTCACAAGCCTGGAGCCCCAAAGGAGACAGTGCAGTCCTGGCCCAGGCCCTGGGGTCCCCACAAGCCTGCAGCACAGGTGCTCGGGGAGTGTGAGTCCTGTCTGGCCTTGGGGGCTGGCCTGGCTTCTCCCTCCTTCCTTGGCGAGGCCTCACCCCCGTGGGGAGTGGCTGCAGGTCTGCGGCTGCCCGTGTCTACTCCAGCCTGCCTGCCTCAGTGTCCGGCCGCCGCTGGCCGGACCCCAAGACCCACATACACGGGAGCACAGAGAGATGGCCAGACACTCGAGGGGTGGCAGGGGCCTCTAAGGGTCTTACTCTCTGTCCCCACCCCAAGCAGGCGTGGGACAGATAGGAGTGAAATACCCTGGTGAGAGGCACTTTATTCCGTCAGCTCGTTGACTCCTCCCAAGCCCACATCATATTAGCATGCCCGCGACAGAAAACAGACTGGGAGGGCACAGTGTTTTGCTCAAGGCCACTCACGCCGGCAGGGCCACGGTCGGCACCCAGGCCAGCCTGACGGCGGGCCCACCTTCAGCCCAGTGCCCGGGCCCGGCCCGGCTGTCTCCCGGCCCTCGCCTCAGGGGAGCACCCTGGCCCTGAGGCAGCACCCACCCTCTCGCTGACCGCGTTGTACTTGATGGCCAGCTCATCACGCTCCGCACGGCTCTGGGCCAACAGGTCCTCCACGCGGGACAGCTCCTGCTGCAGCAGCTGGTTTTCCTCCTGCAGTGACAGCATGGACGCCATCTCTGTGGCCGGCAGCGGGGCTGGAGAGGGACAGCAGACACGAGGTTGGCTCCCCCCGGGGTGCAGGGGGCATCCTCCCACAACATCCATCACCGGAGGCGGGAAGGGGGCCCGGGCCCCTGAGCGGGGACGCAGCAGCAGAGCACACACAGAGCTGAAGAACAGGGGTGTGTGGGGGGGCTAGGGGGGCTGGGGGCAGAGAGATGGGCCTGGAGCTAGACTCAGAGTGGACACAACCACAGCGGAAGGGTGGCCCCAGCAGGCCCAGAACGTGCGGGAAGGAGGCTCGGTCTAGGAGGCAGGGACTAGACCTGAGTTCTAGCTCCTTCGTTCTCCAACTGTTACTCGTCTCTGGGCCTCAGTTTTGCTGATCTGGAAATGAGTGGAACGGGTAACGAGACCCGACCAGGAGAGCAGGGAGGCCTCACTTAACATGTAACTTCTGAAGCCAGGGCTTAAGATAGTATGGGTCAGGTTGGGAGGAGAAGGAGGAAGAGGAAGAGGGAGGAGGAAGAGGAGGAGGGGAAAAAAGGCCAAAGGGAGAAGTAGAAGTGTCCCCCCGTCCTGTGGGCTCCCCTCCCATCCCAGGACAACTGGACACACACCACAGGCCTCTAGGCTCTTCCAGCCTGAGGTGAGGGTTCTCTAAGTCTCTCGCTGCCTGGGGCTCCTAGGGGCCCCAACATCCCTGGTCCTCCCAAGGAGGTTGAGCTTGGACAAGGACTGTGGCCAGAGCACCAGAAACACCACGAAGGAGAGGTACAAATACACCAGCTGTGACGGAGGACACCCTTCCCAGACTCTCAAACCGCATATGAGGCTGTGGATGCCACCCACCAGGAGGAACAGGGGCCCATCAGCCTCTCTGCCCGGGCAGGGAATGGTCAGTACCACCCCTCGGACTTCTGCAAAGTGCTGAGCTAAACTGAGCTGCCCTCCCCCTGTAATCTCCGGTTCAGGCAGCTCACACTGTCCCTGGGAGAGAATGTGGTGTCTGGGTCTAAGTCTTTGCTGTGGGCTGCCAAACGGGGTGCTCATCCCCACTGTCTAGCAGCACCACATGGGGAACAACTCTGAGCAAATATACCTCTGAGCCTTCATTTCCTCATCTGTAAAATGGGTCCCTCCATCACAGGGTTGTGCCTGCCTCACGGTGAGTCACTATTGCCACTGACCGCGGGAAAGGGGGATAAGAGGAGGGGTGAGGCGCGGGCAGTGTCTGGAAGGTGAAAGAAGAGTAGCACCTTGGCTCTCAGGCTGGGAGAGGTTGCGGGTAATAATCTCTCTGATGCGGGCAGGCAGGCGAGCGGTCCTGGGAAGGTCCTGGGCTGGGTCCTGCACGCTCAGGCCCTTCTCCTGGCCTGCTCTCAGGACGCTGCTCTCCAGGGCCTGGGGGAAGGGCGGGGGGAGAGAGGCTCTGAAGGGGACCTGGGACCCTGGGCTCCCCTGCGTGGGAGAGGAACAAAGTCCTGCGGCCCAAGATGTGGGTGCCCAGGAGACCCTCAGGAAATGCCAAACGGAGGGAAGCCTGGGAGTTAGAATGGCAAACAGCCCCACGGGAAGGCTCTCTGTGTGCCCCCTGCCCCAGGAAGGAGGCCCCACCAAGGGCCAGAGAAGTGAACCAAACCGCATGGCCCACTCACAAACCCCATCTGGGCAGCACAGTGTCGGGGGCTCCAGTCCAGCTCCAGCCCTACATGGATGGGGATTCCACTGCGCTAGCAGAGGTCACCTCAATCCTTAAATCTGGGAGGAGGGATCCCCTTTTCCCCACGGGGCACAGGGATAAGGGAGCCATAGCAGTTGAGCCCTGAGCACCCGCTCTACCCCCCAGTTTGGCTGGGAGCTGCAAGCTGGGGCCCCTGTGCACCCCAAACCCACCTCTCCCACCCCATGACCCCAAGATGCACCTACCACTCATCCACTCCTGCTAGACCCACGCTCCCCTGCCCTGGACAGGGTGGGCTCAGGCCTCAGGACCCACCTGGATAACGGTCTCCAGTGCCGGCTGGTCCTCCAACGGTCCCTCCAGCCCCAAACTCATGGGGCGCAAGCTGTGGGCACCCCCCTCCAGGCCCTTCTCCAGGGCCCCACAGACCAGCTCAGCTCACCCATCCCACAGCCAGACCGCTGTGCTGAGCACAGGGCAGATTAGGCTTAAATCCGGTGGTGCCCCCATGTGACCACCGAGGAGGGAGGGGCTGAGGGAGGGGGAGGGGCCGGGGAAGGAGAGGAGGGGAGGGAAGAGAGGGAAGAGGAGGGATGAAGAGGGGGAGGGGACGAAGGAGGGGAGGAGGTGGGGAGAAAGGGAAAGGATGGAGAGAGGGAGGAGGAGGGCCCTGGAGCTGAGGACCCCCCCACAACCCCTTCCCCCCACACACACACACACTGTCCACCCTCCCCAGCTGCTGGGTCCTAGAGCCCTCCAAGCCTGGGGGTGGGGTCAGTATCAGGAGGCGGGAAAGGCCAGTCTTAGACCTTCTTTGCTGACCCAGACGGCGGTCACGTGATCTGCTAAACCTGTATTCCCAGGGTGCTGGGATGACATTTTTCCCACAACAGGTTCAGCGCCAAGATCGCAGGCTGTGGAATCGCCCACACCAAGCCCTCTGAATCCCGTCATCCCCTCACCCCCACTCCCCACCACACACACAGGCTGTGTGCTTCTGAGAAAGCAACTTTGCCTCTCTGAACCTCATTGTCCCCTTGTAAGATGCGGATAGTAACTGGCACCCATCTCATGGAGTTGTCTGGGAGATTAAACCAAAAACCGCGTGGGCACAAAGAGCGTGTGACTCAGTGCCAGGTTCATAGTGAGCATTCGATAAATATCGACTTCACTCAGTTGAAAAATCCAAAATGGACAGTCCCTGTACCCCAGGGCCAGCGGTCCACCCACCACCTCCCACGGTTCCTTGCCCTGCAGCAACGAGGCGGCCTGGAGCAGTTAGGCCTGAAACTCTGGACTGAGCCGCATCACCTGCGGTCACATGGGAGTCCCAGCGCGCATGGAACTGTCTATCTCCTTCCCTGTCCCAGCGCTCCTCGCTCCTCAGCAGTATGACCTTGGACTAGGTACCTCTCTGAGCCTCAGTTCCTCATCTCTAGAATGTGACTGAGAGCCCCTACACACAGTCACTGAGGATCCAGTGGGTTGAAAGGTGTAAGGGGGTTTGAACCCCAGCGGGCTCAGAGTGAGCAATGAGCAGACCGCAGATGCTGTTCCTGTTCCCATTAGCATCAGTCCTGCTTCCTGTGGCCCCTCTAAGTGCCATGTCCCGGAGGAGGCATACTTGCATTATCTCATTAAATCCCCACCACAACCCATTTCCAGATGAGAAAACCAAGGCTTAGAGAGGTTAGAGTTCTCACCCATTCAAAGCGACATGCCCCAGGGAAGTGGTAAACCCAGAGCTCATTCTACTTGGGCCAGGCAGCCCCCCAGCAAGTGCTCCAAGGCAAGGCCAGGCATTTTCCCTCTAAGACTCTACTCCTCTGTCTGGATCAGATCCAGGAATGCGGCACGTGCTACATAAATGCACATCAGTCAGG
Source organism: Halichoerus grypus (assembly GCF_964656455.1). Taxonomy (NCBI): domain Eukaryota; kingdom Metazoa; phylum Chordata; class Mammalia; order Carnivora; family Phocidae; genus Halichoerus; species Halichoerus grypus. Next base: position 175,574,549 of record NC_135716.1, read on the forward strand.
CTGCACCCCTCACCTCAACTAGGAAATCAGCTCTGCAAATGGAAAGCCAGGAAACAGGGCACCAGGCCAAAAAGGTAAGTGCCACCAAGTTGCCATGGCAACCAAGGCCAAATTTAGGCAGAAGTGAACTCGGCCAGGGGCAGAGAGCTGTCACTACAAAACTCTGGGACTCTCATTTTCCCACCTCCGGACACCCTCCAGAAGTCCCCTCTATAGGCTGCACACCCATAACCAGAGCAGGGGGGAGGTCACAAACACCCACTAGGCCAGGATCTGCACCCCTGCTTGCCCAGCTTGGCACCGAGGGGGCCCCAGATGCGCTTGGTGAACTGAACTATTCTGTGCCTTCCCCCAGCCAGTGCCCTAATGGATCAGGGGAAGGGAGCAGGATGCCAGAACCCTTGGCTCTGCCCCGAGTTCCCCCGCTAGAGTCCAACCGGGTTCTCTAGATCTCAAGGAATCACATCCAAACCCTGTGTGTGCTACATCTGCAGTCAAATCTCAGGACAGTGCTTGAATTCCTCACAGAAAAAGTCTGGACGTTATAGCTTCAGCATCCAACTCCACTCTTGGCTATGTCTCCCTACCAGCTATGTGACCTGGGCCAGTGACTCCACCTCTCTGAGCCTCAGTTTCCTCATCTGTAAAATGGGAGGATAATGGTGACTGTTTCTGTCATGAGGATTCAATAAGGTGATCTTTGCTTAGCTGTGTGCTTGGATGTGGTGTGGCAGAGACTGCTATGTGTTCCCCAAAACATATTTCCAATTCTTCTTAAGAAATGGGACTCCCTTGGGGCGCCTGGGTGGCTCAGTCGTTGGGCGTCTGCCTTCAGCTCAGGTCATGGTCCCAGGGTCCTGGGATCGAGCCCCACCTCGGGCTCCCTGCTCCGCGGGAAGCCTGCTTCTCCCTCTCCCACTCCCCTTGCTGTGTTCCCTCTCTCGCTGTGTCTCTCTCTGGCAAATAAATAAATAACATCTTTAAAAAAAAATGATTACATGCTATTAAGGAGTGTGTAAGTGTTGGCTCTTACTAAGTGTCATCATTACTACCACTACTATTATTGGCTCTTCCCAGTACCCATTCTAGAACCTTGTGCCTGGTACCCAGTAGCGTACCTCAACCATTGTTTGGCGAATAAATAGAGAGGAGACACTCTTTGCACTTGCTCCCTTCCATTCCTGCTGGGCTCTGGCCCACCCTCCCAGCCTGCTTGGCCTTTGCCCACCCTCCAAGCCTGCAGTTTGCCAGATCTAGCGGCAGGAACCAGCCAAAAAGTCCCTCGGAGATTACTCATGCGTTTCAAACACACCCGTGTTCTTACCCACTTACACCTTTATTCTCCTACTGCTGACCAGAAATTAGAACAAAAACACTGAACCAACCATGAGCCCAGCGCTCTGCCCATAACTTTGCATCTGTACCTTGTCTGTTTTAACCTTCTTGATAGCCCTGTGATGCCAGTACTGTTCTCCCCACTTTACAGATGAAAACATTAAGGCCCAGCGAAGTTAAATAACTTGCTCAAAGTTACCCAGCATGAAGAGCTAGAGCCACATGTGAGACCCAGGCATGCCTGGTTCCAAAGTTTTGAACAATAACAGCAATGGCTACCATATGTAGCGCTTCCTGTGTGCCAAGCACCACCGTGGGTCTCGGATGTGTATTATATAAGCTGCTGCCATCTTTTGCCTGCATTGCTGAGATGGCTCTTCATAGGTCTCCCTGCTTCCACTCTTGTCCCTCAGTTCCAGTCTATTCTCATGCAATGGAGATCACATCCCTCTTCTGCTCAATGCCCCCCCCCCGCCACACACACACACACACACACACACACACACACACACTTCCTATCACACTCAAAATAACAAAATTCAAAGTCTGGCCACAGCATACAAGGCTTGCCCAGTCTGGCCCCAGTCTACTTCTCCCACCTCATCATCCCCTTCCCTCCCTCCCCTTGCTCATGCCACCCTAGCCATGCTGGCCTTGATTCTCATCAAAACACATCAGGCACGCTCCCACCTCAGGACCTTTGCACCTGCCACTTTCTCTGCCTGCAATGCTCTTCCCTCTTTTGCATGGCTGATTCCTGCTTGTCAACCAGATCTTGACTCAAAATATCACCTTCTGAGGGAGCTAATCCTGACCTCCCAACTAAAGTGGTCCCTGCCCATAGTCATACCCTGTTTTCTGTAACATGTATGTTCTCTATCTCCTCCAAGGACAGGGACCAAGTTGGCCTTGTTCAATGCTGTCTCCACAGCCAGCGCTCCATGAACAGCTGTTGAATGAATGAATGAATGAATGAATGCTAAGAGACAAGTAATAATATAGGAATAATATAGGAAATAAATGAAAGAAATTAAAGACAAAGAAACAATTCCCCTGAGCTTTGGTGGGCGTCACATTGGGCAAGTCCTGGCCATAAATGATGTCACCCACAGACTGGGATCCCAGAAGGACCCCCAGGGAACATCCCAGGAGCTCAGGGTAAAAACCTGACAGCGTCCCCCACAGGGGACCCCTGAGTGGGAAGGGTGCCTAGTGTCCAAGGGCTGGCCCTCATCTCCAGGGCTTGAGAGAAAGCCTGGGGAGAGGAGGAGCTAAGTCAGGCAAAGCCTCAAGATCTAGGCGTTCTGACTCCTGAGGTCTTTTCTGAAACCTGCTCCTAACTAAGGAGCCCAGCCTGGCCTTAGCCTCGGTCTGCTCCTAACACAGGACTTGTTTACTTATGAAGCACCTGCTATGAGCCCAGCTAAGGAAAAGAGGAAATCTCAGATGAAAACAGACAGAAGGTACCCTGATGGACCCTGCCCCACAGTGTCCCAATCCCCCAGACAAGTCCCAGTCCCAGGGGGAGCTGGGGAGACTGGCCACCATGGGATCAGACATCGGCCCAGACCACAGTCCTCTCGGGTTTGCATAAAAATCACAACGGAGACCATTCAAAATGCCAACCGTAGGCCCCATGTTGAGAAACCCGAGGAGGGCCCAAATCCCTGCACAGGCTGTGCCATCTTGGGCCACTCAATTGACCACTCTGGGCTTCAGTTTCCTCATCGGTAAAATGGGGCTACTCTGCGCTCCATCGGGTCGCAGCGAGGGCGAAATGCCTTCCCACGCGAGGACTGCAAGGACGGTGTCGGGCCCACAGGAAGCCGCAGCGCGGGAGCTGCTGTTTGTGGCGACGGTGGGGAAGGGCCTCCCGCGGCGGCCCAGCCGGCGGGACGAGGGGACCCGCCACGGGGGCGCCCGTCGGGGCCTCAGGCCGCCGGGCTCGGCAGGCCCCCGCCGCGCCCGGCCCGCAGCCCGCGAGAGTCCGGGCAGGGTCCGGAGCGGGGGGCAGGCAGGACGCCCGCAGAGCCGGGGGTGCGGGGACGCGGCGAGGGCGCAAGGTTTCCCCAGGGCCGGGGGACGGCGGCTCCGGCCCGCCCCCTGGCGCGCGCCCGCCTTCCCGCCCGCGCGCGCCGCCGCCTCAGCCCCGCGGCCTCCGCCCGCCGGAGCGCGCGACCGCCACCTCCTACCTTCGCGCGCCGCCGCCGCTGCCGCCACCGCCGCCGCTGCCGCACGGGCGGGGCGTGAACGGGGGGCGGGGACAGATAATGGAGGCGTGTCCTGGACGGGGCGGAGGCGGGGGCTGCTTTGGGGGCGGGGCCAGCGCCCGCCCCTCCCGCTTCCCGCGTAGCCCGGGGTGAAGGGCGCGTCGCGTCCCTGGGCCCGCCGCTCCCAAACTGTTGAGCGCTTACTGGTGGCGGTTACTGGGTTGAGGGCTTTTCCAACACGGTCTCTTTTGCTGCTCCGGACAACCCAGCAAACAGGGATTATTCGCTCCTTTTGCATGAGGGGAAACGCCACGCTCAGCTGCAGAGTCCCGCTGTGGTCTCGCCTGTGTTCCCTGGCCCGGCCTCCAAGGTCTAAAACTCAAGCTCTGGCCTCCGCCCATCGCCAGCCAGACTGAGGGGCCATTCCTGCCCGCGCCTTCGGAGCCCACCGTAACAGTACTGAGGCTTCGATGACTGCCACCCGCAGGAGAAAGTTTTCCTGCTTGCCCTGCAACCTAGCCTGAGGCGCTCTGGCCTCAGTTTGCTCATCTGTGAAATGGTGGAACCCCATCTGCTACCCACTCTTTCTCTCAAACTCATGTGCCTTGCCCAAATGGGATAGGGATCAGACCATAGAGGAAACCGTGCTTTTTGTTGTTGTTTTTGTAATCTCTGCACCCAAAGTGAGACCCAAGCTCACAAACCTGGAATCGAGAGTCTCAAGCTTCACAGACTGAGCCAGCCAGGCACTCCGAGGAAACCACGCTTTCGAAACTAAACCGTGATCTGTCATTTCTATTGTAACAGTAAGCTAGATTCTATCCGCCTACTGGGCCTCAATCTCCCTCTGTTCTCCAAAGCATTGAATCAAATCATCCATTTTCAAAGGGGGAGGAAGCTCTGAATCTCTAGGGCAGAGAGAGGGGTGTGCTTGGTTTGAAACAGCATGTTTAATTTTATGATTTTTTTTAAAGATTTTATTTATTTATTTGAGAGAGAGAGAAAGCACAAGCGGGGGGAGTGGCAGAGGCAGAGGGAGAAGCAGGCTCTGCACTGAGCAGGGAGCCCCACTCGGGGCTCGATCCCAGGACCCTGAGATCAGGACCTGAGCTGAAGGCGTAGCTTAACCAACTGAGCCACCCAGGCCCCCCTAATTTTATGATTTTATATTTGGAAAACAGCCATAGGTGGGTAGGAGGGGGTGAGTGGGAGTTTTCTATTTGTCAAAGAAGAGCCTGGGTTTTACATCTGAGAAATGGCACTCGAGGCTGCCAGCGTGGCCTTCAAGCCCTGACACCCTGGGATGGTGCAGGCGAGGCTGTGGCCTGGGCCAGGGCTTCGAGTCAAGAAAGGTTTGGGTCAATCCCTGGGGTTTGGGGATGGGGAGGTGGAGCTGTGAGGTTGGGAGGAGAAGGGCACAAGGGAGGGCTGACTGATGTCTACCAGTAAGCACAGCTGGCCCCCAGGTACCCCAGCATGGCCCAGGTCTGTGTCACCCTTTCTGGAGTCCCCAGACTTGCTGGGTCCCTACCCAGGCCCTAACAGGCTCATGGCCTCATCAGTCCACTGCTGATCCTGCATGTCCCTGCAGAGCCCTCACTCCAGAGTGCTCCTCCCAGCAGCAGGGTCCAGCCTCAGGCCCCCATCCCTGTCCCTCCCGCCAGCAGACCTGCCTGTTGCCTCCACCAGGGGTCCCTTGGTTACCAGCACCTGGACCTCGAAGGCGGCCTCCACCGGCCATGTGCCACACTGTGCGGGATGCCGCGGCTTCCATTTTCTCATGCTATGCTCAGTCCCCTCTGAACACTCTGTGAAACAGGATCTAGGCTGTGAAGCAGGTTCTAGGATTATTTCTATTTTATGGATGAGGAAACCGAGACTCAGAGAGGTACAGTCACTCACCCAAGGATACACGCGCGGCAGGGAGTTCTTTGGCTTTCAATCCCCCCCTTCTTTCCTCTCTATACTACGCTCCCTGATGCGAGACTTTGGGAGGGACAGCAAACACAGCGGCTCTCTCCTGACCCTCTTACCCCAGAGCCCACAGGACCCTGCTGCAGGGGAGTCCCATATGTACCCCAGGCCTCCTCGGGAGGCCTCTGGCCCCCCTCTCTGTGATGAGGCTGTGTTCCCAGCTCAGCTGACCAGTGGGTCATCTGAGTCCCCAGAACTGTTGCCCACTGGTCATCCTGCCCCATAACTAGATGGTGCTCAGCCCAGCGACCCCAAGACCAGCCACCCGAAGCGAGTCGCACCAGGGGCTCACCTGCTCACTGCAGAGGGTTCTAAATCTGTAGCTCAGGTAACTGGAAAACAAGTGACTGGAATCCCCACCCCAGGGTTGCTAGGGCCAAATGCCTGCCAAATCTGGGTGCTAGGCTGGGTTGGACTCTGCCCACCATCTGTAAAACCACATTAACCAGGAGGCTTAGAGGACGGGGCGTGTTCTGATTAACAGGATTCACTGGATATCTTAAGGGTGACTTGCAAAGTCTTTCTATAAGGTCCAACTTGAATAGCAAAAAAAATTGGGAAGACTGAAAGGTCCAGCAGTAACATATATAATCTTGGGTGGTTCGTTTAATGGAAAACCATGAAGTCATTCCAAATGTTAGAGAAGAACATTCAATGCCTGGAGAAATGGTTATAAGTTATTAAATGAAGTGTTTCAGAACACTAAGCCCATATTTGTAAAAAAAAAAAAAAAAAAAATTTATTTACTGCTTATATATAGTAAGATGAAAAGACACTAAAATGCTCACCCTGCTCCATATGTTTGGGTGTTGATATGACAGATGACCTTTTAAATGTAGATTTTCTTTCTTTCTTTGAAAAGGTGGTACATTTACATGGTTCAGATTCAAACAGAAAGTTATCAAGTACAAGTATCTCCTGGTGTCTAGCATCTTTGTCTCCCAGGCACCCAGTTCTCACCTGCAGGCAACTTGTGGGGTGCTATTTCGTGTGTACCTTTCCAGAGACATTTTATGCACATAAAGTAGCTTTCCTTCCCATTTTCTATCTACACCTTATTCTGTACCTTCCTGCCTGCCCTTGATATAGCTCAGCAATACTTCCTTACCTCTATATGAAGAGTTTAAGAAAAAAAAAAGATTTTATTTATTTGAGAGAGAAAACAAGTGGAGGGGAGAGTCAGGGAGAGGGAGAAGCAGGCAGGGCTTGATCCCAGGGATCCGGGATCATGACCTGAGCTGAAGGCAGAAGCTTAACCAACTGAGCCACCCAAGCGCCCCTATAAAGAGCTTTTTCATTCCATTTTCCCCAAAAAATCTAGTATTCCACTATATGGATGTATCTAAATTTATATAACCCATCCCCTACTGATGGACCTTGGAGTGGGTAGACTGTGGCGAGTTGAATTGTGTCCCCCCAAAAGATACGTTCAAGTCCCAACCCCTAATACCTGTGAATGTGACCTTATTTGGATATAGGGCCTTTGCAGATATAATTAAGGATTATGTAATTAAGAATTTTGAGATAAAATCGTCCTGGGTTTAAGGTCCACCGATACACCTAAGGCCCTAAATCCAGTGCAGGGTGTCCTTACAAGAAAGGGAGAGGACACACACAGAGACACAGGGAGAAACCCACATGAAGACAGAGGCAGACGTGGGCCCATGTTCCTACGAACCAAGGAATGCTTGGGATGATTGCTAATATCCTTTGTGGTTTTGTTTTCGTACCTGCGTTACATCTGTAATCTGGAAGAAAACATTAAAACATCTCTGTTCAAGCTGCAGTAAGGAAAAACTGGCCTTCTCCCAACTCTGGTCCATTCTGCCCACAGAGCATGGCATCCTTCCGTCACTCTCTGCTCAGAGAAATCAACAGCTACTGAGAGCCTACTATGTGCCGTGATGCACGGCAGTGGCTTCTGATCACCCAGGAGGCAAAGCCCCACCCTTGGCCTGTCATTTGATACCTGCCATATTGTGGCTTTCTTGATCTACTAGGAGAATGGGAACTTCCACGGATTAACCAGGTCTTCCGAGCCAGCCCTAGAGGCAGCCCTGGTTGCGCAGATCCACCTGATAAAAAGCATGGATGCTAGAGCCAGACGCCCGGGGTTCTAACCCAGCTCTTAACCCAGCATGTAGCAGCCACGTGACTTCGGGCAAACTATCTAATCTCACTGCTTCAGTCTCATCGTTTGTAAAACGGGTGAGTACCTACCTTGTAGGGCTGATGTGATGGCGAAACGAGTTTTATGCCAAGTGCATGGAACAGTGCCTAGCACGTAGTAAGCGTCACCAAGCAACAGCTATCAACAAGGCCCAAAGGAGCATGTGAAGTCAGCTGCCAAGGCCACAAAGGCCTTCAATCTGTCCAGATGCTTTTGTCTGAGACTCCCACTTCCAACACGCTTTGCTCACTTCTTGTCTTAGTCATCTATTGCTGTATAACAGTATCCCCACAAATTTAGCAGCTTAAAACATTTACTGGCTGTTTCTCTGGGTCGGGAGTCTGGGCCCAGCTTGGCCGGGTCCTCTGCACAGCTGCAGTCAAGCCTTGGCCAGGCCTGGGGCTCATCTGAACGGCCAGCTGGGGACGGACCGGCTTCCAGGCTCCCGCGGTTTGGGCGGGCAGTGCTCCGTTCCCTGCAGACTGCTGGACCAGGAGCTTTGGTCCCCTGTTGGCGGTCAGCCTGAGGCTGCCCTAGTTCCTTGCCTCTTTGACCCTCCACCTGGGGCAGCACACACACGGCAGCTTGCTTCTCCAAAGGCAGGGAGAGAGGCTCTGTCTCTGGACAGATGTCCTGACAGCAGGACAGATGTAATGTTCTGTAACGTGATCATGGAAACATCTTGTCACCTTTGCCTGTGTTGCTTAGAAGCCACGGGTCTGGCCTATGTTGGAAGGAGATTACATGAGATGTGCACACCTGCTGGTGGCAATTGTGGGAGCCACCTTCGTCTGTCAGGGTATTCAAATCCCCCTGCTCTGTAGAGCGCAGCCCAGGCCTCACACACCCCCGTCCCCCCCACCAACTTGGAAGCTCCAGGCAGGTGTCTTGAGTGAATAGCAGCCTGGTTTGGTAGTGGGGATTTTCCTGGGGACCCTAGTCCCACAGCAGGGTTTCTTTTTTTCCAGCCAGGATTCCAGTTGGTGATGGAGAACACCACACGGTTTCTTACCTCACCCCCAGCCCTCACAGATCTGTCAAGGTGTTTTGGGGGTTAGATCCTTGACAGCTGCTTCACCAGCGGCCTCACCACCATTTTGAGTAATGGTTCCGGGTTATCTGGTTCTAGATGAAGGTAACTACGGCCAAACTACGGGATATGGGCACCTGCTAGTGCCTCTGTGCCTCCTGCGAGTGACACTTAAGGACGGAGCCTGTGGTCACCGCCTAACCAGGAGAGAGCCCAGACCCAAAGCCCAGGTCCATCTCCAGAACCCAAGAGCCCACGTCCAAGGGGAGGTACTTCCACTCAAGGAAGGGCTCCTTCAAGTTAAGCTTCCTTTTCCAGCCTTCAAGCGCTTTGGAAGACGGGATGTAATGGGCAACAGACGTAAAGTTTACGACTCCTGAGACTCCTCTGATGCAAATTCCCTACTCTTATTCCAAGGGCAGAGGACCCTTCATTCTAATTTTCTAAGTCCCCCTCTTAGACAGTTTATTAGCCAGAGCAGCGGTTTCCTTAACTAACAAAAACTGCAGCTTTCTTACCGAACCCTCAAGCATGGGAAGTGCTGGGGCCTTTAGTTTTTGGCTTCTGCAAGACTGTACACCCTTACTATTTAGGAAGATGCTTCTGTGGAGAGGTCTTGGGGGGAGGCAGGGGCCCCCTCCCACATTACAAGCTAAAAAGACGGTGCTCTTCCAGATGCACAGGGGAGAAGTTACTGGTTGCCTGAGGGCAACAAGACCCAATTCTCTTATTCTGGCTAATCTGACACCCTGGCACCAGACTTTAAATCTGGACACACGATCAGCGGTGAGAGGTGGCTGGGAGTCTAGCTGTGGCACCCCGGATGGCTTCGTGGCCATGCTGCCAAAAACATGTTCATCCTTGACATACATCGACAGAAGTAAAAATATTTATTTTTTTATCTTCGGAATCTGGTCCCACAAAAAGGCCAACACTTTTTCTTTTTTTTCAGTTCATTGTCTTGACCCTTCAAAAAATCGATCTTTCAATTAAGAGGTAAAGTATGCTGAGAAAAGCAAATTTCAAGGTGTGCTCAGGTAAAATTATTTCTCATAAACCAGTAATACAGGCAACCCTAGGCTTCCAGTTCGCTCAGAACTCCTTCTGTCATGTACAGTCTCTGAAGGAGAAAAGAAAGTAGGAGGCTGTCTGCAGACAAGGCACTTCAGAAACCACAGCAAGAAGAAAACCCAAGGCCCCTGGGAACTGTGCTGGCAGCCCGTGAACCCAGAGAGCTGTCGGTGGACAGGACGGCCAGACCCCCCCCCTCCATGAGAACAGTTCCGGCTTTCCTGCCCAAACACGCTTCCGGCGCCTGCATCAGCCTGGCACTGCCCACCTGGCCCGGAAGCCCCGGCAGCCAGGCCACTTGGCCAAGACGAACACTGCTTTCTGAAGCTCAGAGCAGTTCCTGCGGCAGACAGGGTAGAATGCTTTCCGAGGCCCCTGCTGGCGCATCTTGCAGGAACAGTCCCTTTTGCAAAGGCAAGTTAGTGCAGATCAGCACGTTAGCAAAGCAAACATTAAAGATTTTTTAAAAGCTGATTAATACTCTTGATTTCCCTCCTGATTAGCTGTTCGAGCTGCAGCCTATAAACCTGCCAGAAATCAGGAAGGAATCCCCCCTCTGAAGGCACCTTGAATGAAGTGGCTACAGCCAATGGGAGTGCAGAAGGCCCTCCTTCTGGACAGTGATCACGGGACACCTGTAACCACTGAGAAGGGCCCAGCTGAGGCCAGGTAGCACGCTCAACCCCTTCTTTTGCTTTGGGGGCTTGTGTTTAATATGGGTCATGTGATGGAAGCAGCAGTCTCAGAGTCTCTCATGTCAAGAGACGGACAGGGATGGGGATGCTGGAGCTCTCCTCCTCCTGTGTTGTGGTTGCACACTCGGGTCCCAGCAAACAGTGTGACATTGTGCCAATTTACTGCCTAACATGCCAGTCTGTCCAGAAAGTCAGGTGAGGAGGAGAGGAGTCATGCTCCAAACAGAGGCTGGCTGGGGAGTGCTTCGTCCTCCTTCCTTTGGCCCAGGTGAAGTGGTTCCTTTCCAGAAATTGTATGAGGAAAAAGAGGGGTTGCACTCAGATCAGAACTGGACCCAGCCTGTGCCTGGTTGTGTCTGGCTGGAAGTCGACCTGTAAAAGGAAAAAAGGAAGGGGTGGGAGAGTTTAGATGTTTGAAAATACAAAGTCAATAAAATGTGGCTTCTCTCTGGGCAAAAAGAGCTCCAAGAAGTGAGTCCCTGAATGTTCTAGAGCAGGGGTCAGCAAACTATAGCCCAGAGACCAAACCTAGTTCTCTGTCTCTGGAGATAAAGTGTTACTGGCACAGAGCCATGCCCATTCACTTACACGCCATCCGTGGCTGCTTTTGAGCTACAAAAGCAAAACTGAGTAGAGGCCATAAGGTCTGTAAAGCCTAAACGATCTATCTCCATAGAAAACACGTGCTGAGTCCTGTCCTACAGACTATCCCTATAAACAACGATGCAATAAGTTTTTAGCATCTCTTCACCTCGACTCCAAGGAAAGGCTTCAAGTTTTATTGAGGCAGAGAAGGCAAGAGACCACGAGGATGGGCCAAGGCTAGAACCAAGGTTAATTCTGTCCAGTGTTCTGGGACAGCTGGGGCAGGGGTGGGGATAGCTGGGGCAGGGGTGGGGAGAGTGGGGTGGAGGAAGAGGGGAGCTGCTACTGGGGATGAGCCAAAGGCGGCTGGAAGACCAGAGAGTTAAGCGTAGCCCCAGGTCCCCTAGCAGTAGAGAGCAGTGAAAAGCCTTCACGGAGACCAGTATGCCACCCAAAGCGAGCACTCTGGGGCTCTGCCCTCTGGCTGGCCTGAAAACGTCCAAGTCCGAGCGGTTGCTCCAAACACCAGAAGAAAAGCATCTGGAACAATCCCAGGTTTCTAGGGACACAGCCCTGGCCCCAGTCCCACCACAAAAACGTGACCCTCTCCTCACCCTGTGGATTTGGTGAAGTCTCCCCAGATGTCGGTGGTGGCAGTCGTGGCAGGCTTGGGGTGTGGCCAGGACATGGTGGCACCTCCTACTGATGTCCCCAGATCCGCCAGGCAGGGAGAGAAGAAAAGGAGACAGAAGAGTCAGAAATCTCTCTTTCTGGTGGTCTCAGTGACCCTGAAATCAGTCTCATGATTCCGGGTGGCCGGGAAAGACACACAGAGACCTGCTCTGGGACAAACAAACAAACAAGCTGCCACATTTCCATCTGCTCACGAGCCCTTGAGGGCTCCTAGAGAAAAGTGGAAAGCCGTATACATACAAGGTGGAAGGCAGGGTGCCGGGGAGGACGAGTCACACACCATCCATCGCTCATACCTGAAGCTGACCTTGTTTTCAACTGCTTATATGTTGGCAATCTGTTTAAAATTCACTATCTCCCGCCCTGGCTTCTTGAATCTCCCGCCCACCAATGATGCAAGGTCATCTTCACGTACAGCCCTTAGTCCAGGGTCTGGATCAACTGAATGAAAAAGTTACGCTCCAGACATGTGCCAAGTGCTGGGACCCAAAGTGGTTAGGGTTTGGGGCGAGGCTTCCAGAAGAAGCAACACAGAAGCCGGTATCTGTGTCTCTCTTCATCAAGGTGGGGGCACCTGGGGCTCCCGTGCCTGCCTCTGCGCCAGCACCCCGCCCCGTGCTGCTGTCCCTGCTAAAGGCCCTGTGCCTTCCTCCCTCCGCCCTCCCACCAATTTGCTATTTCTAATCTGCTCTGGGCCGGGAGACCAGATAACACCAGGGCCCTCAAGGATTTAGTTTTGCAGCTCGCCAAGTGCTTACTGTGCATTGTCTCCTTCAGACCCATCCCAGGCCCTGGGGGAAGACAGGCCAGGACCAACTGTGTGACTTGATGCGCATCCCTCAAGTCTGTTTCCTTATCTCTCAAACGGGGGTGAGGGACGATAACAGTGACTACTTCACAGAACCTGTCTGTGCTGCCGGAGCTAATACAATGGAATGCTTGGAGAAGGCCCAGCACGCGGTGGTGATAATGACCACATTAGTGGAACGAGACCCAACAAACACAAGCACTTAGTGTTTTAGGTATTGTTCACGGATCAGCTCATTTGATCCTCACAAGAAACCCACACCGTAGGCTATCATGACTGCCCCCATCCTACAGATGAGAAAACTGAGGCACAGAGAAGCAGGCAATCTTCTGACTGTCACACAACTGATAAGCTAGAATGTGAACTCAGCCAGTCTGGTTTACAGGATATACTAAGTGCTCAAGAAATGGTAGCTCTTCGTGGCTCAGTATCTGACACCATTTTGTCTGCAGACACACTAATTGCCTGTCTTGTACGTTAGAATGTAAGCCCTTGGGGCGCCTGGGTGGCTCAGTCAGTTGAACGTCTGCCTTCAACTCAGGTCATGATGCCAGGGTCTTGGGATCGAGCCCCACATCGGGCTCCCTGCTCAGTGGGGAGTCTTGCTTCTCCCTTTCCCTCTGCTGCTCCCCCTGCTTGTGCTCTGTCTCTAATAAATATTAAAAAATCTTAAAAAAAAAAAAAAGAACATAAGCCCTTGAGGGGCGCCTAGTAGCTCAGTCAAGTGTCTGACTCTTGACTTTGGCTCAGGTCATGATCTCAGGGTCATGAGATCAAGCCCCACATTGGGATCTGTGCTCCGAGTGGAGTCTCCTTGAGATTCTCCCTCTCCCTCTGCCCCCATCACTCTTGATTTCTCAAAATAAATAAATAAAATCTTAAAACAAAACAAACCATAAGCCCTTGAGAGCGGGAACTTGGTGCTGTATTTACAACATTCCCAGGGCTTAAAACACTGCCTGGCACATAGTAGATACTCCATATTAGCTGTTAAACATGCACCAGCAACCGAGGGAAGGCCTAAGATAGCGGCTCTCAGACCTCAGTGAGCATACAAATAATGTTAGGAACACAGATTCCTGTCCACGTTCCTGGTGATGCCAAGGCAGGTGGTCCTGTTACTCTGAGAAACAATGCTGGAAGAATGGTTCCTGATACCGTGGCAGAGGCTGGCTGACCACTACTCCTGCCCACTCCTGGGCTGGGAATTCCCCACAAGGCTGAGGTTGGAAGCCTGACCGGCAGATGGGGAAGCCTATGTCCACACCCTTAAAAGGGAAAGAAAGCAGGCTTCCTGCAATCCTGTCCTCTAGAACCTAGTGAAATCTGTGTGGAGAAATCACCCAGCCTGGGGAAGGCTTGGAACATCAGCTAGGCTGGGCGGGTAGGGTGGAGAGGCCAAGGAAATGGGCTAGCTCCCCATCTCTATCGGTGGCTGGTACTGGGCACTAACTTCTGGAATCCCAGGGTCACCAAAAGGCATTCCTTACACCTTAGAACAAGCACCAGCACAGCGTGCTGGGCGAGTTGCCTCTCAGCTTCCCAGGACCCCGAGGGCCTTACCAAGGACCTTGCTCTAAACTAAATCCCCGATTTTATTTTCTACCACTCACCTTGGCATACTTATGCTACATCCATTTTCCTACACACACCAGGTGATTAAAAATCTGAGCCTTATTCACACTCTTCTGTCTGGAATGCCAAGCGTCCCCTGCCCCCATCTCCTCCCTTCAAGGCCCACCTCAATGCCACCTTTTTTTTTTTTTTTTTTAAAGATTTTATTTATTTATTTGAGAGAGAGAGAGAATGAGAGACAGAGAGCATGAGAGGGGGGAGGGTCAGAGGGAGAAGCAGACTCCCTGCCAAGCAGGGAGCCCGATGCGGGACTCGATCCCGGGACTCCAGGATCATGACCTGAGCCGAAGGCAGTCGCTTAACCAACTGAGCCACCCAGGCGCCCCTCAATGCCACCTTTTCCATGGAGCCTCCCCACATCATCCTGGCTGGTCATATGTGGACCCATACAATTAGTCTTTGTGCCCAGGACTCCTGTCACCTACCAGATACGAGCAGACCGTGTCTCTATCACCCACCCACTCGACAAACACTGAGCAGCTTCTAAGAACCAGGAACCCACATGCTGATGCTTTCATAGCAAATCAGTGTCACAACCAACAATCTGCAGCCCCCACCCATCGGGGGTAGACAGAGGCACTAAGGGGGGAAGTGGCAGGTATCAGGGAAGAGAGGAACCCCTTACCCAGTCTGGGCAGGATCAGCTTCATGGTGTCACAGACAGGTACCACATGATGGACAGTGTGAGTGAAGGAGGGAGCACCACAGGGCCCCAGCTGCACCTGGGGGGGGGGGGGGGGGAGAGGAACCCGCAGGTGCAGCTTTCGCAGCAAGTACAGTGACTCCCGAGCACTGACCTGAACTGGGAGCAACTGCTGTCTGGACGAGGGATCCCCCCGCAGACAACTGCTCCACAGGCGGGGGGATCAGGGTGGAGAATTTCCCCCCCGGGGGCGGGGGAAGCAGGCTCAGTCCTCCTGTGCTGGCGGGCCGCGCGCGGGGAGTCCCAGCTGCTCCTTCCTTCTTCTTCATGTTCTGAAGAGAGGCGAGGGATGCAAACCAGTCAGTTCTGCTGGGGTCCCCCTGCTTATCGGAAAACCCCACAAAGAGGGCCCAGGTGGCCCCCAAGCCCCAAACATCTGTATAACCAAAAGATGGTCAACAGCTGTCCAGCACTCACTGTGGTGAGCTGTGTTCAACACATCACAATTCCAGAGCTATCCCAAATACATCTAATTCGAAAACTCAGCCCTGGCTTCATTAAGCATCAGGGAAATACAAATTAAAACTACAAATCAAAACGAGTGCTATACCATTACACACCCACCAGAATGGCCAAAATGCAGACTATCAAGTACCAACAAGGATGTGGAGCAACCAGAACGCTCACTCACACACTGCTGGGGGAGGTGTAAACGGGGAACGCTACTTGGAGAAACTGTCTGGAAGAATCTATAAAGCTGAACATGTGAACTGATGACCCTACAATTTCCCTCCTAGAAACAGACCCCACAGAAACACATACTCATGGCACCGAAAGACATGTACTTGGACGTTCACAGCCATTACTATTTGTAATAGCTCCTAACTGGCAACTATCCCAGTGTTCACTGTCAGTTAAAGAGTAACACTGGGGGGCGCCTGGGGAGCTCAGCTGGTGAAGCGTCTGACTCTTGGTTTTGGCTCAGGTCATGATCTCAGGGCTCAGGTCGTGATCTCAGGTTGTGGGATCGAGCTCCATGTGGGGCTCTGCGCTCAGCAGGGGGTCTACTTGAGGATTCTCTCTCCCTCTCCCTCTGCCCCTCCTCACCTCAAATAAATAAATAAATCTTAAAACAAAACCCACAAAGAGTACCACTGTGATGCATTCTCACAATGAAATACACCACTGCTGTGACAATGGACAAACTATTAGCAACAGAACAGAAGCAGATTTTGTTTGAAAACAAAATCTAGGGCATTCCACATCAGGACCGTGGTGACTCTGTCCTGTGGACAAGAACAGGAGAGGGGCTTCCAGAATGCAGATAATCTCTGCTTCTTGATCTGGGGGCTAGTTTGCGTGGGTACATTTGGTTTTCAAAAATTCACTGAGTTCTGCATTTATAATGTGTGCACTTTTCTGTATGCATATCATACTTCCATAAAACATTAAAAAAAAAAGGGGTGCCTAGGTGGCTCAGCCAGTTAAGCATCTGACTTCAGCTCTAGTCATGATCTCAGTGTCCTGGGATCGAGCCCTCCACTGGGCTCCCTGCTCAGTGGGCAGTCTGCTTCTCCCTTTCTCTCTCCTCCTGCCCCTGCCCCTGCTCTCAAGTAAATAAATAAAATCTTAAAAAAAAAAAAAAAAAGAAAATTAAAAACAAAAACAAAAACCTGAGCCCTGATGTGAGCCAGAAACCAGTGCAAGTTACAAAGATGAAGACACAGTTCCCACCTTGTAAGGAGCAGCAGCTTAATCCAGCACTAAGACCACAGCCCTGAAGCCAGAAGCCTCAAAGCCCTCAGTCAGAGTCCAGCTGTGCTGGTTATTTCCAGCTCTATGACCTGGGCAAATCCCTTAAACTCTCTAAGCCTCATTTCCTTGCCTGTAAAATGGGAGAATGCTTAATTCATATAAGTGCCTAAAAAAAAACAAACAAACACTACCTGGCACACAGCTGTTGCTCATTAAATGTTAGTTTCCTCCCAGCAAGAGAGGAATCACATCCCAACCAGTCCACTGGACATGACCTGTATTTTCTCTTAAGGGCCAGTTGGCCAACGTCAAGGGTCCCAAATCATCACCAGCATGAAGCAGAAAAGAGGAGAAAGAGATAGTAAATAAAGAGTAAGTAAAGAGGAAGAGCATTATCTTAGGGTTACAAAGTTTCTTCAAAAAACATTTCCATGTGGTCCTTGGTTCCCCCAAATCACTCCAACCCCCACTCCCTGTAGTCCGGTGAGGACCGAGTCCTGGACACCCAGCCCAGCCCTACCTTTTCCCATTCTCCACAGGAGCTAACAAGGGGAAACCCAGATGCAGGGCAGCTCAAGATGAAGACACGGGGTGTCAGGACACCACCACCACCAGCAGAAGCTGCCCATGAATCCCAGCACCTACCTCAACACCTTCCTGTCCAGAGCTCTCCCAAATCTTCCTTACTCGAGGTGCAAGGCCAGGATGCAGCTGACCCCTATTCTAAGAGCCTGGTCAGAAATGCCAGCTCTGGGAGCAAGTGACTGATGCTTCTTTTCAACTCAGAGGCTTTGCACATGCTGTTCCCTCTGCTTGAACCGCCTTTTGATCCCCCTCTTTCCCCTTCCTTACAGGTCACTTCTTCCAGGAACCCTTCCTTACTTCCCCTAACTATGGGCTGCGTGCCCCTCCTCTAGGAGCTCATGGCACTGCGCTGCATCCCCTCCCCTGCCAGGTTGTGGTCATATCTTGTCTCGCCCATCTCCGTTTAACTCTGAGCTCCATGAGAGCAGAGCTCTCTCGTTTACCCCCGGCACAGGACCTGGCAAAAGGCCGCTGATCCACAAACATCTACTCAACTGATGGAACTGAAGGGTGGGAAAAGAGGGGTGGACTCTGGGCTGGGGTTGGGTGCTGGCCAACAAAGCCAAGTGAGGGTGGGACTCACCGCGATGTTGAGCTTGATGGTCTGGCCCTCTTTGAAGCCTAGGTCCAACTTGGGGCCCTGGTCTGGGTTCTGGGCCTGTTTTGCAAATTCACACTGCTGTTTCACCCACCTGGGCAGAGGATAAGAAGAAAAAGGTGAGGAAGAGACCAGCCGCCCTGCATTCACTCCCTCACTCCACCTCCACCTGCCATCGCTCCAGGAAGAGGTTTTATATGGCAGAAAGAGCACACGCAGGCTTGGGAGTTGGGCCTGAATTCAAATCCTGACTCTGACACATAAGTAGCTGCGTGCACATCAGTTTCCTCATCAACAAAATGGGAATACAATTCTGTATGTGTTAAAGACAGCTATGAAAATTCAGTGAGCTCATGGATGTAAAAGAAGGTCCTGACACCAGTCTTCAGGAAATCTGAGAACCTGGCCCTCTCCTCCTAGCACTCGGCATGAGGGCTAGGACAGTGTATCCACACCCCCCACTCACAAGGACTCATAAGGTAGATGGTGAGACAAGACAGATGCCCAGGAAGTAGAGAGCAACACAAAGGTCCCCCCCACCCTCCACACGATACCCATCTAGCAGCCCCCTGGGCAGGGACAACAGGCCAGGCAAGGGCCAGAGATGCCCACATGAGTCGCTGCACAAACTCCAACTTCCCAGCGGCCAGAGATGGAGGCCTGCAGGTGGCAGGGGAGCAGTCTTTCCTGCCCTTGTCTTAGCTTTAGAAAGGACTCCCAGGACATATCACGGAGGAACAGGCTCAGGAAGGCCCCATGAGCCTCCCACGGCCTCCGGCTCCTCTGGTGCCGGTAAGGGAAGAGGTATGGCAGCTCAGAGGCTGGGCCCGCTGACCAGTGAGAGACAGGGCCGGGGGAAAGGGAAAGGACTGGAAAGGAGAGAAGGCAGCCTGCTCCACAGGAGCAGTGAGTCTCCCGGAGGCCCTGCTAGCAGACGAATCCCACACAACCAGCTGGGTATCCTAAGCTGGGAAACCATTCTGTCCAGGGAAAGCAGGGAGGAGGCATGAGCACGTGTGGCCTGGAACCACTCACTTGAAATGGTCCTGCAATGCAACATTGAAGTCAAAGGCATCGCCTCGGTCCCCGAAGCCAATTCCAATAAACGCCCGGCGTCCTGGGGACAACACATGATTAATCCCACTTGCCAGAGGCAGAGGAAACCCTTCTCATGAGGAGGACCCCCCCGAGACCCGCACCTACCGTTTCCATCTTCGATGCGGATAACGAAGTACCTGCTGGAATCTGTCACGCTCTCCACGGCTGTGCCAGGAAACTGATCCACCGGGGCCTGAGCGAAGAGCTCCCCTGGAAGCACAAGTTAGGGTGAGCCTTGAGCCCCCTTCCAGCCTGACATTTCTATCACACCACTGGGGTCTTTTTCCTGAAAGGCAGCGAGGCAAACCTTACTCTCGGGTTCAAATCAAATCCATTCTGATGGAAGAGAAGACACAGACCTATAACCAAGGAAAGGTAAGTCAGGAGTGGCCTGCAGGTCAGATACAGCCCAGTGTTAATATTCTTAATTTAACTGCCAAACTTTTCAAAACCAAATTACATGTAAAATAATCCAGATCTCTGGTCTTCTCTGACAATCCAAAGCTCTAGCAATGCTGGAACTCCATTCCCACAGGAGGGCTGAGCTAGAGCTGACCTGCCCACACCCGAGGGTCCCAGAGCAGGCAGGCCCTGGTCCAGGTACAGCACAACCTCAGAAAAGGCCTGGGACCTGAGGCAGGACTGTAGAGGAGCCGCGGAATCCACTGAAAGAGGGTTTGGGCGCCTACAGAAGAATGTGAAGCAGGGGCACCTGGGGGGCTCAGTCGGTTAAGCGTCTGCCTTCGGCTCAGGTCATGATCCCAGGGTGCTGGGATAGGGTCCTGCGTCGGGCTCCTTGCTCAGCGGGGAGCCTGCTTCTCCCTCTGCCTGCCTCTCCTCCTGCTTGTGCTCCTTCTCTCTCTCTGACCAATAAATAAATAAAATCTTTAAAAAAAAAAAAAAAAGAGGAGGAGGATCTGAAGCAGCTGAGATAGGCCAAGAGGACCACCGGTTTTAAAAGGGGCCCCTGCGGAACACATCCCTTGTCACTCCGGCTCTCTAGGCCCCAGTGCAGTGCACACCTCTGGGGGCGTTCTGGACTCACATCACTTCCACAGGTGCTGACCTCTGTTCGCGCTTCCAGTACTTGACCAAGGCTTCTCTACTCAATGCTGGGGTTCACAGGTGACTGTGCAATCAAGGCTGAACTGAATCCAAATCGGTGGACCCCAAGTCTGTAGCTTCTTGATAATTTCTCTGCCCCCCTAGTTTGGTCCCTGGGGATCTGGGACTCACCTGGACGCCTTCGGCCTAGAGCAGTGATTCTCAACCAAGAGTGGTTTTGCTCCCTGTCTGCCCCCAGGGATATGTGGCAATGTGTGAAGAGATTTTTGGTTTTCACAACTTGGGCAGTGCTACTGGCATCTGGTGGACAGAGGCCAGGGATGTTGCTACACATCTGAAATTTGACTTGACAGCCCACAACAGTCCCCTGGCCCAAATGCCACTAGCCTTGGCCGAGAAGGAGTGCAGAGCGAGAGACAAAGAGGACCCAGCAGGCCTGACCCCGAGCGAAGAGCATGCTGGGATGGCTCCTGGAGGGGAAGCTCAGCTCTGGGCAGTCGCTGTTCCACTAGGCTGTCACCGTAAAGTCCGTTCCCAAGGCTCCCAGAAAACAGGTGTTGCCATGCCTTGTGAGATCACCTGGGACACCCCAGCAAACCTCAAAGCCAGAGTCCTCTGGCCTAGTCACAGCAGCTGTCTTTTCAAACTCCTCCACAACCAATACCCAGCCAGCCCCATGTTCCAGAACAGATCAATGCTTTGGGTCACCTTGCAGTTCACAAAGCAACTGGATAAATGTGTGCTCACTTCGTACTTCCAACGATCCTGTGAAGTATGAGCTAATGTGATCCCCATTTCAAAAAGGAGGCCAAGGCACTAGAGGTCATGTGTGGCTCGCCCAAGGTCTCACAGCTCAGACACAAGAGATGCGGTTCTCAGAGGCGGCCAGTGTTGCCTATGACGCTTTACACTTGGTCCCATCCCACCCAGGAAAATCTCTACGTGTTAGAAAAATAAATGACCGAATGCCGCAGCGCCTGATGCCTGCTCTGGGGGCTGGGGCTCTTTCAGACCGCATTGCCCTCCACAGCTCACCCGGAGGCCCTGGTGGCACATGACTTCCAGACAGATTTCCCCTAAGGTGACATCTGCCAGCTGACCCCAACACAGCCCGGCTTGGCTTGTCCTTTCACCAAAGAAAGAGCTGAGTAGGGCAGCTTCCGGCTCTTTCAGTTAATGGGCGTGGTCAGTCTGGGGAGTTACCATTTAGTTGATAAACAGAATTCCTGAGTAAGAAGCAGAGCTCAATTGCAGAGGGTTGTGCGTCTTCCCCCCAAAGCTGGTCTTCAAAGCAAACTCTGGGGCTTCCTACCTGGGACCAACCTGTAGGTCTCCTCTTCCTGGATTCCAAAATTAGTATGTTCTTAAGGATGCCCCCCACCAAAGACAGATGCTTGACAGGAAATACTCCCTTTTACACCTGGAGACAGTGCTTTCTACTATTAAAGGTGGGGGGAATGGAGGCGGCTTAGAGGTACAGCTGGGCCTTTGATTTCGAGGATCGGTTCCCATGACCCGAGTGGACTGGCCAGGGCTGCCTTTCCCTTCACAAAGTAGGAGGTGTGGCATCTCAGCCCCACTAGGGCCTCCCCTGCCTTTACCTGAGGTCCTGTCCTCCAGCTTGATGTAGGCCACCTGCCCTTTTGCAGTGATCCGCAGCCGGCCACTCCATGATGGCTGGTCCAGCTGCCACTCCGCGGCCCTAAGGGGACAAAAACCATGCTGGGGACGGGAATGGGGAGGGCATGTGGGCTGCCTGCTCAGGACCAGAGGCTGGCAAACTTTCTCTGAAAAGGGCCATCCCATCCCTGTCACCACCACCCACTCCGCGGCTGTAGGGCAAAAGCAGTCATCGACAGTGCAGGAGCGTGCTGGTGCTTTACGGATTGGAATGGAGTGTTTTCTGCTGAGTGTGACTGTATTTCAGCGCAACTTTCTGGACGCTAAAAACCTGAATTTCATGTAATTTTCGCATTAAGAAATATTCCTTCTTTTAAAATGTTCCCCAACTATTTAAAAATGTAAAAACCGTCCTTAGCTTGTGAGACATACAAAAACACAGTGGGTCGCAGTTTGCCGACCCCAGTTCTAGACTACAGAGACTTTTTCTCAGAAGTAGGACTTCCAGTTCTCTTTCTGTAAAGGAAGCAGTTCCTGGGCCTGCTGTTTCAGACACTGCCGGGCTGCGGGGGCCAGAGTGACCATTTGGGACCAGTGAGATGATCCCAGAGGAAAGGCAGGGCGGGAGCAATCATATAGCAGAAGGAGAACAGGAGAGCAACTGTACGTGTGAGGAAAGTGGATGGGTGTCCAACAAACATAACCCCAAAGGTGCCCCAGGCCGAAAGAACCCCAGGAAACCACCGACCTATCACAATAGCTTCTTTGGGTACTTTTAAAGCAGTAACTTCACATTTTACTTCTAAGAAGCAGTTCAGTAAAACCCCCAAATAGCAAGAACCTTGGGTGTTTTCAAGAGGCTTTTCCTGGAAGTCCCCACGCGACTCCATTAACTATGGACACAGGTTGTTTTGAAGGCCACACAAATGCAGACTCTCGATTCACAACCAGCAGACTCAGTTTCAGTTCCTCCTAGTGGGGCAACACAGGCCTTAGATCCAAGCTAAGAGGGGCTCTGAGGGTCAAGGGCAGGGGCTGCCAGTTTCCTCTATGCCAAACCAGCCAGGCTTGACACTTGGGAACCTCACTCTCGGGGGGCCAGGAGGGACCAAACCCATCCTACTGAAGGGGATCAGAGTAGACTGACCATCCGGGTTTGGTGTCCAATCTCCAGTTTGTTAACAGAAAGCAAACGTGTTTTTGTAATTGTTTCTCTTGTTGCTTTCACGCTACTTTTACGTTACACCGTGGATGTACTAGGTGTTCAATAAAATAATCTGTTATCTAGAAAATCGGCTACAAGTCCGTGTTAACACAACTGGAAAGTAACAAGAGCCCCGATATGCGGACACTCCACCATTCTTGCGGTGCAGGCCAATCCTGTATTCCAAATCACTGACACAAACATTGCCTTCAAAAGCGACCCCACCCCCGACCCAGGGACACAAAATAGCTAGAGACCAGGCTGTCTGTAACAGGTACATCTTTTTTTTTTTTTCTCCTTCTTTTCATAGGTAACGCATAGGCTTGGTAACAAAATGCAAACAGCACAAAAAAAGCATATCGTAAAAGGAAGTCTCCTTCCAACCCCCACTGCCCTTTCCTGCGTTCCCTTCCAGCCCCTACAAGCATCTGTTTATCCCTCTCAGGGGAACATTTCACTGAAGAAGCGCAGATGCACTCCTCCCAACCGCCACAAGCTGTGATAAGGCCTGAGGTTCGTGCAAGGGAGCTGGGCAGGGAGGGGTCCCTGGGCTCTGGCCATCCGCTTACAGCTCCTGGGACGGGTCCTTTCGGCCAGTTCTGAGCTGTTTTCCTCCCCCTGGGGATTTCCGCCCGTGATAGGACCCCTCCCCCTTCAGGCTTTTCAAGGTTCCCTTCAAGGCCACCAATTAGGGCTGAAAGAAAAGGGCTTGTGACACCACCACCCCCAACCACGCTTGGGGACACGGCTAGACACGGCTCCAACGCCTTCCCCGCGCTGGGAGCCCCGTGCGGCAGACTGAGACCTCCCTGCTCTGGCCTCGAACTGGGAGAAACCGCAGTATTACCTCCCGCCTCTCCCCTAAACCGGCCGGGGCCGTCCTCGGCTCCCACGGTGGGCGTGTCGGGCGGCGGGGAAGGGGTTAAATTGGGGTCGGCCCGGCCTTGCGGCAAGCGGTCACCTGTAACCACGGTTGGTGGCTCGCGGCGGGATGCGGTAGACGTGGACCTCCGGCTTGACACAGAGCACCGACTCGTACTCGCCCTCCTCCATCTCGACACCCGCGGGCCGCCGGACTTCCGGCTCCTTCCCCGCCTCGGGGCCGGAAGCGACGCGACTCTATGACCCGGGTCAGGCTAGAGCGGCAGCTTGCGGGCCTCAGCACGATTGTCTCCCGCGCGCCCTCTGCTGGCGGCTCTGGCTCAAGACACGCGGCGGACGGATCCTGAAGCCACGTGATTAGGGACAAGCGCTTTTGGGGGCTTCCCGCTCCCACGAGGCTTCATGCGCAGCAGAGAAAACTTAGGTGCAGACGCCACCGCAGTCCGTTGTCTGGTTGTGGATCATCCCCATCCCCTCAACACTTACACTTGGGGCCCAGCTGGCTGAGATTCAAAGCTGTATCTACCTACACAGCTCACCCTGCCGCAAATCTCTCCTCCAGCCTTTACTTCCCCGGGCTCTCCGTGAATGTCCTTCCTTCTCCTGACTCTAGAAGCCTCCATTGAGGCTCCTCCTCGAAGAGAGAGGCTTACCTGACCCACCGCTAAGTGGGGCGCCACCCTTATCCTCCCCCACCACGTGCCCAGGGCCCAGTGTGGCCTCGACTCGACGAAGAGCAAAGTCTACTAATTTGTCCTGAAAAAAGACTCCCAGTCCTAACTTGGATTTCTCACAGAATGTCATAGGGGATGCATTTTGTCCAACCATAGTCAAATTCTAATTCTCAAAATCCCTTCTCCTGTACCATCCTCTCATTCGTTCCACGGTTATTTACTAAGCGATTATTTATTGTTTACAATGTGCCAGGTCCTCCGTGGGGAACAGCTGATCCCAAATCTTTGCTTCACTGAATGCTCCCAAACTTGCTCCACCCGCATCTCCTCTCTCCTCTCTCTCCTTGTACTCAACGCTGTGTAAGTTCTTTATTATAGAATTAATCTAACCTCTTAAAAGATCTTATTTTTTATTGTGGTAAAATATACACTAAAAAACAGCATACACTTTAACACTTTAACCATTTTTGAGAGTGCAATTCAGTGGAATTAAGTACATACACAATATTGCATGACTATCACTGCCGTTTCCAAGATTTTTTCATCTTCCCCAACAGACACTCTGTACCCATTAAACAGTAACACCCCATTTCCCCCTTTCCCCAAGCCCCTGGTATCCTCTATTCTGCTTTCTGTGTCTATGAAATTGCCTATTCTAGAAAACTCATATAAGTGGAATCATACAGTATCTGTCCTTTGTATCTGGCTTATCTCACTTACTATAATGTTTTCAAGGTTCCTCCCTGTCATAGCATCTATCAGAATTTCATTCCTTCTGATGGCTGAATGATACTGCACCATGTGGATATTCCACATTTTGTCTACCCAGTCCTCTGTTGATGGACTTCTGGGTTCTTTCCACCTTTTGGCTCCTGGGAATAATGCTGCTATGTTTGAGTCCCTGTTTTCAGTTCTCTCAGTATCTACCTAGAAGTGGATTTACTGGGCCATATGGTAATTTTATGTTTAGCTTTTTGAGGAACCACCAACTGTTTTCCTTAGTGGCTGCACCACGTAACGTTCGCACCAGCTCTGAACAAGGGTTCTGATGTTTGCACCTCCTCCCCAATACCCCTTTTCCGTTTCTTTGATCACAGCCATCCTGGTGGGTGTAAAATTAATTTCTCTTTATGTGAATTGATTTAACCTCTAATTTCAACTTTGCTCATTACCCTGATTCTCTGCAACAAAGAAGAAATTGAGAAATGACCCAGAAAATGAGATTTCTTCTTCCTTCGTCTTTGATCCTGTCTCTTATCTTCCTAAAGTCCTGGAGTGTCAAAGACAGAACTCCCCTTTAAGGGAGGGAGGAGAGGGGCACCTGGGTGACTCAGTCGGTTAAGCGTCTGCCTTCGGCTCAGGTCATGATCCCGGTGTCCTGGGATCGAGCCCCACATCGGGCTCCCTGCTCGGCAGGAAGCCTGCTTCTCCCTCTCCCTCTCCCCCTGCTTGTGTTCCCTCTCTCGCTGTCTTTCTCTCTGTCAAATAAATAAATAAAATCTTTTTTAAAAAAATAAATAAATAAAAATAAAGGAGGGGGGAGAGATATCGAAAGGGGCAGGGAGGGCACACTCCCACATCGACAATCTTATCCCCTCACATTCCCACCATTACATTTATATGACTGTTCTCCCACCAGACTGTAAGCTTCTATTCTTTTTAAAGATTTTATTAATTTATTTGAGAGAGAGAGAGAAAGCATGGTGGTGGGGAGGGGCAGAGGGAGAAGCAGGCTCCCCTCTGAGCAGGGAGCCCAATGTGGGGCTCCATCCCAGGACCCTGAGATCATGACCTGAACTGAAGGCAGCCGCTTAACCGACAGAGCCACCCAAGTGCCCCAGAGACTGTGAGCTTCCTGAACGCGGGACCCTGTCCCTGTCATCTGCAGGACCCTGTATTCGGCCGCACAGGTTTTGGCACAGAGTCAGCGCTCCGTGAATGAGTGAGTAAATGTGTGTTCAGTTGGCTACATCCCAAAACCAAGTGGCAATTTGGGGACGTGCCACCGCGTTTTCTCTTTCACGCTCTGACTCCTTGCATCAATACGTGCTGAACAACCCAGGGGAAGAGAGGGTATCCAAGGAGTAAAGCACCTGGACTCATTTAGAGTGAGAGAACTTCCAGCTGGGAGAGCATCTAGCACCAGCTCTCGAGAGCTGAACTTTGGGGTGGCGTCCACAATCGGCACCAAGCTCCATCACGTCCACTCTGGAAGCCAAGCAGTGTGAAGGCAGCACGCGGTGACTGGCCTCGCCATGTGGCTGCCGCAGGTAGGAAGCCTTCCCCTCATGAACCTCGGAGGGAGTCACCACTCCGTGCCCGGGGACAGCCTGGCCTGCCAGCGTGTCACAACACTGGCAGCTCAGTTCCGTCTAACGTACGCTGGGTGCTGGGTGCTGGGTGCGGGCGCCACAGGGATGAAGCCAACCCAGCTCCTGCTTTCATCGAGCTCACAAACCAGAGGACACAGCGAGGAAGAATCTTGACAATGCATGGCGGGAAGTGCTAGGATGGAGGAATTCCCGGGGGCTATGGGTGCCAAGAGAAGAGAGGCCCAACTTAGCCGGGGGCAGTCAGGGAAGGCTCTCCAGAAGAGGTTACAGTGACAGAATAATACCTGTGAGGTAGGCAGGGCAAAGATTGTTATCTCCATTGTGTAACGGAGGCCACTGAAACTGTGACAAGCCCCAGGGAAACCACACTGCCCTGCAGTCGGAGGAGGTCAGACAGTCCCTGGACTTCTTCTCAAACCTCCACCTCATAGCTGGACATTGCCCAAAAGGCATTCCTAGACCTCTGCTTGAGAATAATTGGACCTATCATCTACTCCCAGGTTAATTACATTATTTACCAAAAGAATTCAATTCAACCCAACAGGCAGAGGATAGGCTCAGATAGAGCCCATTCCAAGCACGAGGAGGTGAACAGAGAGGCAAAGTCTTGCTGATTCATCCAGCTGCTTTCTGGTAGGTCCAGGTCCAGGGCCAGGGTGGGGGGTTTGGTGTGGACAGCTGTCCTTGGTGGCCTCCTGAAATATATATTATAGGTCACTTACCATTTTTCTCTGCTGTATTTTTCTTCCATCATAGACATTTCCAAGAGAAATTCCCCCATTCCTCAGATGGGGAAACCACTTATAAAAGGGCACTCAGTAACAAAACAATCTTGAAAAAGAATGAAATTAGAGAACTCACACTTCCCAGTTTCAACACTTTCTACAAAGCTACAGTAATCAAGACAGTATAGTACTGAAATGATGCTGGACGTATAGATCAATGGAATAGAATTCAGAATCCAGAAATAAACACTCACATTTACAGGCAGTTGACTTTCCAGAAGTGTGCCAAAACAATTCAATAGAGAAACCATAGTCTTTTCAACAAATGGTGCTGAGATATCCACATGCAGAAGAATGAAGTTGAATCCCTACCTCATACCATATACAAAAAATTAAAAATGGATCCTAGTTTTAGTGTAAGAGCTAAAACTACACAACTTTTAGAAGAAAACATAGACCTAAGTCTTCATGACCTTGGATTTATGTTCTAATAAAAAATAATCTAGGGGCACCTGGGTGGCTCAGTCGTTAAGCGTCTGCCTTCGGCTCAGTCATGATCCCGGGGTCCTGGGATCGAGCCCCATATCGGGCTCCCTGCTTGGTGGGCAGCCTGCTTCTCCCTCTCCTACACACCCTGCTTGTGTTCCCTCTCTTGCTGTATCTCTCTGGTCAAATAAATAAATAAAATCTTTAAAAAAAAATAATCTAATGGATTCTCAGAAATGACATCAAAAGCACAAGCAAGAAAAGAAAAAATAGATAAATAAGACTTCAATAAAATTTAGAACTTTTGTGCTTCAAAGGACAAAAAAGTGAAAATACAATGCACATCATGTGAGAAAATTTTTGCAAATTATGTATCTGACAAGGGACTTACGTCTAGAATATATAAAGAACTCTTATCACTCAACAGTAAAAAGACAACTCAATTTATACATGAACAATGGACTCTAGTAGACATTTTTCCAAAGAAGATATACAAATAGCCAATAAGCACATGGAAAGATGCTCCATCGTGGGGCACCTGGCTGGCTCAGTCAATGGAGCATGCAACTCTTGATCTCGGAATTGTAAGTTCAAGTTCTATGTTGGGCATAGAGATTACTTAAAAATATTTATTTATTTTTAAAGATTTATTTATTTTATTTGAGTAAGAGAGTAAGTGAGTGCCGGTGAGGAGGGGGAGCAGAGAGAGTCTCAAGCAGATTCTGCACTGAGAGCAGAGCCCAATGGGGGGCTTGATCTCATGACCCTGAAATCATGACCTGAGCCAAAACCAAGAGTTGAATGCCCAACTGACTGCACCACCCAGGTGCCCCAAAAATAAAATCTTTAAAAAAATGAATAAAGAAATGAAGATGCTCCATCTCATCAGCCATCAGGGAGAGGTCAATCAAAACCACAATGGGATACCCACACTTCATACCCACACCCACTAGGATGGCTAGAATTAAAAAAGGCAGATAATAACAAGTGTTGGTCAGGATGTGGGAAAGTTGGAACCCTCATACACTGCATCTGGGAATGTAGAATGAGGCAGCTCCCTCGGAAAACAGTCTGGCAGTTACCCAAGAGCCTAAACATAGAGTGAGCATATGACCCAGCGATTACTCTCCTCGATATATATTCAAGAGAAATGAGAACATATATTTACACAAAAATCTGTGCATGAATGTTTATAGCAGTATTATTCAGAATAGCCAAAAAGTAGAAACATACAAATGTCTATTAACTGATGAATGGATATATACATGTAGTATGTTGGCCATAAAAGGGAATGATGGATGTAGGCTACAACGTGGATGAATCTTGACATTTTGCTGAGTGAAGAAGCCATTCACCAAGGAATACATATTGCATGATTCGATTTATTTGAAATGTCTTGAATAGGCAAATCTAAAAGGCAGAGAGTAAATTAATGGTAGCCTAAGGCTGGAGGTTGGGTGGGAGAATGGAGGTGATGGCGACAAGGTGTGAGGTTTCTACTTAGGGTGATAAAAATGTTCTAATATTGGATGACGGTCAAACAATTCTGTGAATATATTAAAAGCCACTGAATTGTACACTATTTATTTGAGAGTGAGAGAAAGAGCACGAGTGGGGCGTCAGGCAGAGGGAGAAGGAGACTCCCTGTTGAGCAGGGAGCCTGACACAGGGCTCGATCCCGGGACCCCAAGATCATGACCTGAGCCCAAGGCAGATGCTTAACCAACTGAGCCACCCAGGTGCCCCTGAATTATACACTTTAAACGGGAGAAATGTATGGTATGGGAATTAAATCTCAATAAAGCTGTGAATAAAAAGAAAAGGCACCAAGTGCTCCAAAAGGAGGACATCATCTATATATACCAGCCACCCCCTCATTTCTGTCCTCAGATTCCATGCCTTTCTATTAGGGTTGGGGTCATCCCTTGTTCAGATGCTCACAGAGTTTGTAAGTTCCAGATGGGGACAGAGAGGCGGCTGGATCCCTTCTGGAGCCTCTGCCCCCTTAAAATTTCAGCTTGTGGAATATTGGGGCCTGAGGATTCTGAGGTGGAGACAGTGAACAATGGGGGGTGTGTTCAAGGGGTCTCAAGGGGGTTCCTCCAGATGGGTCATCCACCCCTGGGGCAGGAAGGCCTGGAGGAAAGGGGAATGTGCAGGGAGTCCTCATGGGAGAGAGACAGGAGGACAGAGGAACTCCCCAGGGAGATGGAGGGACTTGGTCGCAGTGCTGACTTCCCTGTGCCAAGTGAGAGACTAGATCTTTTGGGAGGCGGGGACTGCGCCTGGGGTGGGCGTCCCACGGGAGTGGAGATCTTGTTTGCATTGTGGGGGTGCTGGTCCAGCTGTGGGAAGAACTGGAGGGTAGGCAAGGGTGGGAGGAAAGGAGGAGGGAGTGGGGATTTGGGTTCGTGGCTGAGGGGGGCACCCCCTCTGTGCCCCCTGATAAACGGTGAGAGCCTTCCGAACATCCAGTGTACCCTCAGGGCCTGGTGCTGTGCCTAGCTTGGGCATGGGTCCCGTGAAACAGTTGTTGGTTGCGTAGGTAAACGAATGAGAATGAGTGGCTTGGAGGCAAGATAATATGGTGAGACAAGCAGTCTCGAGAGCCTCACAGTCCTGGGTCTGAATCCAGATCTTCTGCAGGCTAGCTGTGCTGTATTGGACGAGAGACTGGGCTTCTCTGAGCCCCAGGGCTAAACCCACTGACCTCACAGGGGGGTTGGGAGAATACTGCTTACAAACGTGTCCAGCAAATAGAAGGTTCCTCCGTGTCTGTTGGCTGGCCTGCCATGATTCAAAGTGAAAACACCATCAAGATCTCCAAGATCCCACGGTCTCATGGAGGGGTAGGATTTACGTCCTAGAAACTCATTAACAGTAAAATGGGGTCTGTGATGCACCCATAGAAATAGCGTTAATGTTGCCTCGGAGGAACTCAGAGGCTGAGGGGAGAGCTGAGGTGGCTGGAAGCTTGGAGAAGAGGTGGGAGGCTGAAGAATGGGGGTGGGGGTTGGAGAGGCAGAGAAGTGGGCTGCAGGCACAGAGGCTGGGGGTCTCTGGGATTAGGATCGCAGGAGGCTGCCCAGGTTAAAACAGCATGTTTGTGTAGGGGATGGTGGTACAGTCCAATATGAGGTTGGACGGGAGAGGCAGGAGAGACACCAAGAAAGCTTTAGAAAGGGATGTGTCCAGGGCAGAGGCAGCTGGGGGGGGCGGGGTGCTTTGGTGAGCTACATATGCCATTGGAGACCTTGGGGTTCTCAAGACAGATGTTCCCAACTCCTGTTCCTTAAGCCCAAGAAGAACTTGGAGTTTTCATCTATAACAGCAGCGGCCGTGACATTCTCGGGCACTCTTGAAAATGCATATCTAAAATGTATATTAAAGGCTCTGAGAAGTCCTGCAGCACAGAGCCTGTTCCATTTTAACTCTGCTCTTTCCAAACACATTTGGTCTCAGAATGTTTTTTTGCGATATACCTCGTGGGACCAATATTAGGACCAAAGAGCACCCATTAGGAAATGCTGTGGTAGGAGAAAATTATGTGTGTTTTGGGATCCAACAGGCCATGGTTTAATTCCTGCTCTGTGGCCCAGTTGGTGTTGGACCCTGGGCAAGTCACTTTGCTTCCCAGAGCCTCCTTTTCCTCAGAGTCATTGTGAGAATCAGGAAGAATTTGTGCGTAAATTGCACGTGGCTAGCTCTTTGGTTCTGGGGCATGCCCCTCAGTGCCAGGCCTGGCCCTGACTCTTCCCTTGAGTCAGGCTCTCTATATTACAGGTTCCACGTGGGCTGCTGAAAAGGTGCTTAGATAATGGGTTTGGCGGAACTTTGATTGGATTTCTCCTGTGGGACCACAGCAACTGATGCCCCTCCCTTGGTACCCCCATTGGCCGTGGCACAACGGACAACAGAATGTACATGGAGGGAAGGATCAAGGCTCCTGGGGCCCAGCCAAGTCCTGGCATGAGCGCCACCAGCAAGAGGCCTGGTGCTGAACCCACCATGTCAGGAGTCAGCCAGGTAGGGCCCTGCACCTCATGTTCTGACCCTGTTATTCCCAGCAGGCACATTTCCCCTCGCCTGCCCAGGTTTCCTCCCCAACTACTTTAATTAAAACTCAGTTACAAGTGACATAAAACCCAATTCAAACTGGATTAGGCAGGAATGAGAATATGTCAGCTTGGGTAACGGACAGATCTACCAGTAGACTTCAGGTATGGCTGGATCAAGGTGCTAAACGAATGTCTCTTGGCTCTGCCTTCCAACGTGCTATTCCCTGGCCCACTCTCCCTGAAAGACGGCAAGGATTTCCCTGGCCACTCCAGACTTAAATCTTCTCATCTTGCATCCTCTGGAATAGCATCCCCAACAGGAAGAGAGCCTCTTTGCAATAGTTGAAGAAAGTCTCTGGTACCACTGTCTTTGGCCCACCGTCACATGCTCATCCCTGAATTAGTGACCATGGCAGAGCAGAGTGGCCTGGATCTCTTGGTATAATGAAGCCAGAGGTGGTACTCAGTTGGCTCCACTGAACCCCATAGGCCCCATGACCACCACAACACACACACACACACACACACACACACACACACACACTGCTGGCTTCTTTTTACCAGGATAGATGCTGGATGAGTAAAATAAGAATTCCTACTTTCTCTACTATGCACCTTCCGTGGCGTCCAGCCCCCTTTATAACCCTTATTCCCCTGGCAGCTGTTCCAGGCTTCCATCCATGACCCTCCCCAGCCCCCCAGCCTGCACCCTAAGCTCTTATCACACCTCTCAGCCTCTTTCCATCCATCCTTCTAAGTGCCAAGTGGCATGAACTGAAGAGCACAGAGAAGGCCTTCTTTCCCATCTAGTTTCCCCAGAGCCAAAAATGTCCCCATGAAAAAATGGGTCAACATTCCCATGGGTAAAGTATTGCCCTCTCCCTGTAACTTCTGTTACAAATCATGGCTTCCCCTGGGGGGCAGGGAGAGCACCTGAAGGTGTGTGTGTGGCAGGGGCGGGGGGGGGGTCTTGGAAGGAGGTTGGGGAAGACATTCAGGACTTCCTCCACCTCTACCCCCAGTTTATTTTTTCAACGAGCAAAGTCGTGGGTCTCAGTCCCATCACATAACCATCTGTATGACTTTGGGCAGGCCACTGCACCCCTTTGAATCCCACTGCCTTGTGTGTGTCATGGGTTCCATCCCTGGAGGCACGGGCACAGGTCCTGCCTCCTGCGGTAGGTGACCTCAGTGTTGGCTTCCGGCACAATCTCGCAGTAGAACAGTTGTCACCGATTGATTGAGCCAGGCCGTCTGGAGTCCGCTGACTCGGGTGAGGCTCGGAGCCAGCTCTAAGCCACTGGCTCAACTAGGGACTGATAGACCAAGATGGGCATCAAAACCCAGTTCCCGAGCCTGAGCTCTGAAGCAGTGGACATTGTGGACACCTCTCTTGGATCTTCTCAGGGTCTTGATGTCCCCCAGGGGGCCCTGTGGGGCTGACTTCAGGGAATCCCCTTGGCTCAGGTGCTGCTCTGGACTTCAGCTTTGTGCTAGAGCCATTAGTACTGAGTGACAGCCTCTGGGCCGGGCCAGGTCTTACACCCAGTCACGCTCTCCAGCGCACCCCCCCCCATCTCCTCCTCCTCACCTCTCTCCCTCAGAGGCCAGGACAATGCCCAGGGAGAGGGAGGAACCCTCCAGAATGGGTACTTGTGGCCATCCCTTGGGCCAGCGCCATGGACATCTCTGTTCCAGGTTGAGTTTCCAGATGCTGCAGGGATGGACAGTGGGAAGCCGCCCTCATCAACCCCAGGAGGGCCAGAAAAGGAACCTAGACACAGGGAATCCTCAGAGGAGGGTCCTCTGGAGCTCAGGACCCAGGAGCAGACGCATCCGGCAGGACCAAGGTGAGCTGGGGACTTCTTAGAGAAGGTCCAGGAGAGAACTCTGTGAGACACCTGGGGGACAAGGATGAGGCAGGGCTCCCAGCCTAAAGCAGAGGTGCCCTTGCTTCTCTCTCAGGCAGCACAAATCATGCCACATCATTACTCATGGAACCTCTCATCTGCACTGCCCTACTAGACCACAAGCTTCTTTGACGTGTCCTGATCAGCCTCAAATCCCTCATACCGGGGACTGGGCCTAGCACATAGTAGATGCTCAGTAAATATGTATTCACTGAATCAGTGGAAGAATAAACAAAAGAGAGGCAGAAGCACACATTTACATGGCATTATGGTGACTGTTTTCTAAATGTTGTATATTTTTAAACTTGTCTACAGTGAGAGTGTAATCTTTTTTATTGATTGATTTTTATTGAGCGATAGTAAAGTTTATTGAGCAATAGTACAAAGCTTCCAAAGAGGGAGAGGGCCCGAGAGCATTGCCCTAATCTTTTTTATTTTTTTTAAGATTTTTTTTTTTTTTAAGTAATCTCTATGTCCAGCCTGGGGCTCAAACTCATAACCCCGAGATCAAGAGTCACATGCTCCACCGACTGAGCCACCCAGGTGCCCCTAAATAGTTAGGCAAAGTTTTATGCAAGTTTTTTTCTCTGTCCATGATAGAGGAGTGATAAAGTCGAGTATGTTTATATATAAAATATGGAATTTTAGGGGTCCCTGGCCAGCTTATACTTTCACTTAAAAAGCATGTTTATTTAAGTGTTTCGGCAGGGAAAAATTTAGGTTATAATGATCATCGAAAAAGCATTGCAAAACTACCTATGAAATATGATTGTACTATGTAAAATTGGGCAATTATTTGAAGATAGTAATGAAATAAATCTCCACGACAAATACATATGCACACGCATAGGAAGAAGCCTGGCGGAAGTATTCCAGAACATGAAAGTGAGATCCGACTGACACAGATTCAAATCCTGAGCTGTCTCCTGCAGCCTTATGACCCTAGGCTCAAGTCTTCAGTCTCAACTTCCACACAGCCCAGTTCTCTCTGATTTTTTTTTTTAAGATTTATTTATTTGAGAGCGAGAGAGAGCAGGGGGAGGGGCAGAGGAAGAGAATCTTAAGCCGACTCCTTGCTGAACTCGGAGCCTGACATGGGGGGCTCGATCCCATGACCCTGAGATCATGACCTGAGCCGAAACCAAGAATCGAACACTTAACCGACTAAGCCACCCAGGCACCCTCATCTGCATGATTTTTAAGATGTTGTAGCTATAGCCTTAAAAAGCAATCCCAAGCTGACTCTGTGCTGAGAATGGAGCCCGATCTCAGGACCCTGAGATCATGACCTGAGCCGAAACCAAGAGTCCGATGCTTGACTGAGCCACCCACCCAGGCACTCCCAAGATTGATCTTTTATTTTTTTAAAAGATTTTATTTATTTATGTGAGAGAGAGAGAATGAGAGAGAGAGAGAGAGCATGAAAGGGGGGAGGGTCAGAGGGAGAAGCAGACTCCCCGCTGAGCAGGGAGCCCAATGTGGGACTGGATCCTGGGACTCCAGGATCATGACCTGAGCTGAAAGCAGTTGCTTAACCAACTGAGCCACCCAGGCGCCCTCCAAGATTTATTTTTAAGTCATCTCTACACCCAACATGGGGCTCGAACTCACAACCCTGAGATCAAGAGTCACATGCTCTACCAACCAAGCCAGCCAGGTGCTCCTGATTTTTCTTTTTTTTCCTAAACAACAACAACAACAACAGTACT
Organism: Halichoerus grypus; assembly: GCF_964656455.1. Taxonomy (NCBI): domain Eukaryota; kingdom Metazoa; phylum Chordata; class Mammalia; order Carnivora; family Phocidae; genus Halichoerus; species Halichoerus grypus. The sequence continues at coordinate 175,610,100 of NC_135716.1, forward strand.
ACTAATAATAAAATCCTAACTCCCCTAAACATTGAAATCAAAGTGTTTGGGATTTGGGGAATTCACGTCAGTCCTTCATTCATCCTCTCCAGCATTAAGTATGCACCCATGGTGTGCCTAGTTCTGCACAGATGCTCTGAGAACCACATAGGAGCCTAAGAATATAAAACTGTGGGCCAATCCGGGAGCTGAGGTTTCGCTTTGTTGTTCTCCCCAGGAAGAAGCAGTCAACTCCGGCCCCCCAGGAAGGGCCCAGGGAGCTGCAAGCAGGCTGGAGTCCAGCCAAGCCAGGAAGTGAGCTGGGGGTGCTGACTTCCAGGGTCCCTGCAGCACATGAAGGGAAAGAGACCGAGGACCAGCAGGGGAGACAGCAGAACCCAGGGATGGCGAAGGGTCAGGCCCTCCAGAGCCACCAGGTAATGTCCGTGGGGATGCGGCAGGAGGGTACAGAATGACTGCCCCACAGGGGAGACGAAGGAGCTCCCCCCTCCGTGCCCCCCATTTCAGTACAGGTGTGTCTACTTCTCTCCGTGCCCTGGAGATGTCAAGTGTCCAGTCTCTGTGCGCCACTGGGATATTCTAGATGTTCTTTTTTTTTTATTATTATTCATTTGAGACACAGAGATAGAGAGAGAGAGCATGAGCAGGGGGAGAGGCAGAAGGAGAGGGAGAAGCAGGCTCCCTGCTGAGCCAGGAGCCCGATGTGGGGCTCGATCCCAAGACCCTGGGATCATGACCTGAGCCGAAGGCAGACGCTTAATCATCTGAGCCACCCAGGCGCCCCTCTGGATGTTCTTGATTGCAAGACTTTGCAACCTCTTACCAGAGTGGCCCCACAGTATGTCAACGGATGCTGGAGGCGGGGAGGAGTTGAGGGGTTCTATGTACAATAAAAATGGGGACGTGCTGGATTTAACAAAGCTCAACGGTTTTCTTTATGCTAGGATATCCTCGAAGCTGTTTCTTAGTTGCTGAGATTTGTGGGACCTTGCAAGAGGTGGTTAGAGCTTGGTGCCTTTTTAAAGCTATCTGACTACAAAATACCTTTTATTTTCGTTTTAGGATTAATTTTTTTTAAAGCTTCAGTGAGGTATGGGGCACCTGGGTGGCCCAGTCAGTTAGGTGTACAGCTCTTGGTTTCAGCTCAGGTCATGATCTCAGGGTCCTGGGATCAAGCCCTGCATTGGGCTCCACACTCCAAGCAGAGTCCGCTTGTCCCTCTCCCTCCCCCTCTGCTCCTCCCCCTGCTTGTGCATGCTCTCTCTCAAATAAATAAAATCTTAAAAAAAGAAAAGTTTCACTGAGGCATAATGGACACACATTTGCACGTACTTCAAGCGCATAGTTTGATGTCTTGGACATACGTCCGCACCCACGAAACCATCACCACCATCAAGAGAATAAACATATCCGTCACCCCCCCTAGAAGTTTCCTCATGTCCCTTGTCATGCCTCCTCCCACCTGACCCCATCCCCAGGCCACCTCTGATCTGCATTTCTTGCTACAGATTTGTTCGTATCTCCTGGAATTTTACACAAACAGAAGGGTGCAGGGTACATTCCTTTTGCCCAGCTGCTTTCCCTCAGCACAGTTATTTTGAGATTCACCCATGCTGTTAGGTCTCAAGATTTCATACTTTTTGTCGCGGAGTGATACTCCACCGCATGCGTACATCGCCATGTCTTCACCCCTTCCCCTACCGATGGCCATTTGGTTCGTTCTCACTTTTCGACTATGACAAATAAAACTTCTCCAAACATTCCATGTCCACAGAAACAAAAGCTTTCATTTCTCTTGAGCAAATAGATACCTAGGAGTAGAAGGGGTCATATGGTAGGCATATGTTGAACTTACTAAGAAACTGCCAAAATCTTCTCCAAAGCTGTTGTCCCATTTTCCATCCCCACCAGAGGGATGAGAATTCCAGTGGCTCCACATCCTCCCCAAAACTTGGTAGGGCCGGTCTTTAATTTTAAGCATTCTTTTTTTTTTTTTTTTTATGTTATGTTAATCACCATACATTACATCATTAGTTTGTGCCGTAGCGTTCCATGATTCATTGTTTGCGTATAACACCCAGTGCTCCATTCAATACGTGCCCTCTTTAATACCCATCACCAGGCTAACCCATTCCCCCACCCCCAAATTTTAAGCATTCTAATAGGTGTCTAGAGGACTCTCATTGTGGCCTTATTTTGCATTTTCCCGATGACTAATGACATTGAGCATTTTTAAAAAGATTTTATTTATTTATTTGGGGTGGGGGGAACGAGCCAGGGGAGGGGCAGAGGGAGAGGGAGAAGCAGACTCCCCACTGAGCTCAGGGAGCCCGACCCTGGGCTCGATCCCAGGACCCTGAGATCATTACCAGAGCCGAAGTCGGAGGCCTAACTGACTGAGCCACCAGGTGTCCCAATGTTGAACATTTATTATTATTATTATTTTTAAAGATTTTATTTATTTATTTGACAGAGAGAGACAGCGAGAAAGGGAACACAAGCAGGGGGAGCGGGAGAGGGAGAAGCAGGCTCCCCGCTGAGCAGGAAGCCCAATGTGGGGCTCGATCCCAGGACACTGGGATCATGACCTGAGCCGAAGGCAGACGCTTAACGACTGAGCCACCCAGGCGCCCCTGTTGAACATTTTTTAATGTGCTTGTGGGCCATGTGTATATCTTCTTTGGAGAAATTGCTGTTCAAATACTTTGTCCATTGTTTTAATTGGATTGGTCATTTTATGGTTGAGTTGTAGGAGTTCTTTATTCTGGATACTAGTCTCTTATGAGATATATGATTTACACATTTTTCCTTCCATTTTATGGATTATCTTTTCACGTTCTGCCTTTTTAAAAAAAATGAAGTTCTTTGTTTTCTTATTATTGAGTTTAGAGGGTTCTTACATATTCTGAATACAAGTCCTTTGTCAGACATGTGATTGATGATTGTTCTCCCCCAGCCTGTGCCTTGTCTTTTCTATTCTCTTAACAGTGACTTTCAAAGAACAGAAGTTCTGAATTTTGATAAGGCCTAATTTATTAATCTTTTCTTTAGGGCTCGACTTTTTGGTGTTATTTCTTGCACATCTTTGCTTAACACAAGTTCACATCGGACATTCGCCTATGTTTTCTTCAAGACGTTTTATAATTTTAGGTTTAACATTTAAATTTATGATCCATCTTGAGTTAATTTTTGTGCATGGCATGTTGGATCGTGGTTCAGGTTTTGGCGTATGGCCATCCAACCATTCCAGCACCATTTGCTGAAGACTCCCCTTTCCCTACTGAATTTGCACCTTTGTTGCAAATCAGTTGAGCATGCATGTATAAGTTGATTTCTGGATTTACACATTTTTGTGGAGTCTTTGTTCCACTCGTATGTTTATCTTTATTCCAGTACCACGCTTTCCTGATCATAAGTCACTTTACAATAAGTCTTGAAACCAGTTAACGTAACACCCCTTTTTAAGGGAGCATCGAGAAGGATCCTTGTACTTTGAACATTCCTTGGAAAATCCCACTTAAAGGGAGACACCTCAGTTCCTCCAAGCTCCCCTCCTATGTCCCCAGAGAAGCATGGACCATGACTTTGGGTAGGCCGTGATTCCCGTGGGCCTCAGTGTCCTCATCCCTGAAAAATGAGTCTGTGCCACCTTCTAGGGGTGCTGAGAGCCCTCAGTAAGAGGATGCTTGCAGGGCCTAGATCACAGTGAGCCTGGGATGACTGGTCTCCAGGCGAGTGTTGAGGTTCCTGGGAGCCAGGCTCAGGCTCCTCATTTTGGTGTCTTGTCCTCAGCAGGGCCCAGAGTGTCAGCCCACCCCAGGTCACCAGGCAGCTCATGGGGCAGACATGGTGCAACCAGTCGAGATTTCTTGCACCTTGGACAGCTGTGGGCAGCCACAGGGAGACAAGCTCCCCAAGGAGGTGGACACCCCACATATCAGGCCACAGGAGGACAGTTCCCTGGAGGCAGTGCACCTAATGCCCTTGGCAACTCCGGAGGAAAATACAGCCAACTCCTTCCCGCCATCCACGCCAGGACCTGACCCACCCAAAGGAAGGTAAGCCATCCTCTGATGCCATCCCCTACCCGACTCCCTGACCCAAAAAGACCACGCTTCTGTTAAGTTACAGGTGAGGTGGATTCTAGTCCCGACTGCTCCTGACCTGATATAGGACCTCGGGCAAGTCATGCCCCTCTGGGCCTCAGTTTCCCCATCTGTAGGATAGCTCTAACACCAGAATTCTTTGTTCTGCAAACCTGTACTTTCAGGGCCTCGTCCCGACATGGGGATGTGAGGGAATGAGGGGCCCCTCTGAGATGAGAAGGTTGGAGAGATGAGGCTGGGGTGGTGCACCTGAGTGTCCTGGGGGCTGAGGGAAGGTCGGTGCAGAGGACGAGCCTTGAGCTGAGCCCCTCTGCCACCCCGGGGTCTCTCCCTTATTTAGGGTCAAGGCTGTGGAGACCCAGCTGGCACCAGGGCCTGTTCCTCCACCGGTAAGTAGAGCCGGAGTGGGGATGCGGAGGGCGCGGGTGCAGAATCAGGAGGAGGAAGGAGGCAGAGGAGGGGCTGGGATGGTATTTGGAGTCCCACTGGGGAAGGTGTGAGTGTGAGCGTGCCTGTGTGTCTGTGAGTGCGCACACGGATGTGCACACGCGTGTGTGTGTGTTTGCGTGTGTGCAAGCACAAGTGTGTGTGCATCTTGGGTGGCGGGCAAAGGATGCCCTTAGCCTCTGGAGCTTGGAAAGAGGAGCAGAACCCTGGGCTGGTAGCCGGTAGCTGGAGGGGTTTGTCAGGGGAGATTTTTTTTTTTTAGAAGGAAGATAATATAGCATGTTTATGCTGATGGACAAAATAGAGCTGGTGCTTTAGGGACAAGAGCTGCAGGCTGGGGACGGCCTGTCCCCGTAATAGGAGGTCCAGGAGGTGGCTAGATTTGTTGGATGAATGAGTGGGCATTTATTAGGTGCCTACCACGTGTCATCACTGGATAGTCATGGATAAAAGAGGCAAACAAGGTGTTGCCCGTATGAGGCTTACCTTCTGGTCGGGTTGGCAAACAACGGGTATTGACAAGGCCACTGAGGCTGTGCTGATCCCAGGGAAGGAAATAGATGAGGGGTGGGGCGGGGGGTGACTCACTTAAGACCCAGGCTCATAGCGCCGGGAGGCTGCAGAGCCCAGGTCGAGGGCAGGGAGGAGCCTCGTGGGGTGCATGGGAGATTCGGAGGGCAGCCTCCAGGGGCCCAAAGAGGAAGAACAGTGTGAGGATGGAGAGTGAGTGGCAGGAGAAGCTTTGTGGGGCAGTCTGGCTGGATCCTCTCCCCTGTCCTGTCCCCAGGAGGTGAGGGGCATTGGAGAGAGGAGGGATCTGGACCCTGTGCTGAAGCAGCCTCGGGAGCCCATGGTGGCCACAGGGGCCCAGAACCTTCGGCAGGGCTTCATGAAGTGCTTGCTGGAGGTGGAGGAGGAGGAGGCCACGCATCGGAGGGCTGCCAAGGCCCGGGCCCTGCCAAACCGGAAGTCCCCCAGGACCCTGGCCCCCGTGCCCACCTCAGCCCCAAGCCTGCCTCAGAACCCCGCCTCGGCCCCTGCGATGGCCCCATCCTGGGCCCTGTTGCCAGCCCCCGGGCCAGTCCCCGCGCCCACCCCCGTGGGATCCCCGGTCCCAGCCTCGGGGCTGGTCACAGCCCTGCCGGCCCCCACCCTGGACGTGGGCTGGAGAAGGGCTGAACTCCTGCACCCGAGCGGAGAGAGGAGCCTGAGCAGCCCCAAGACACGGTAGGAGCCACCCCGGAATGGGCGCCCGAGGTCAGAGTCTGTGTCCCAGTGTCCCCGGCATCTCTCGTCCAGGCACTGCACCTGTTCCCTCTGCACTTCTCCTCACTTCTGCCCCCCTCCCTCCCCCATGTCTAGGTCCTTTTCCCCATTTCTGCGAGCTTTTCTCTTTCTAATCTCCAATGGTGTGTCCCTTCCCCTCGTGTCCCCTCACCCCTGCCTCCTCCCCACCAGGGTCACTCTGAGACTCTCCCGACCTCCCAAAGCTCCCCCACCCCAGGGTCCTTCCCCTGCCCTCCTCTGCCCCACCTTCGCCCTTGCCCTCCCCTGGCTTTGGGGGTGGCCCCGGGCAAGGGTGGCTGGATGTGTGCCCCGTGTCTGGGGTCTGTCCTCTGCAGGCGGGAGCTAGAGGAGCGCCGCCTCCTCAAGCTGGACCAGAACTGGGATGAGAGGTTCGAGGAGCACCTCACCCTAAGGCAAGAGGAAGGTGAGGGCAGGCCTGTCCGGGGAAGCCCCTCCCGTGGCAGAAGTCTCACTCAGTCCTGGGGTGGGGGTGGGGGGCCAGACCACACCGCTGACCTGATGCTCACCACAGCCCCATGTCGTGGGCCCAGGGGAGACTTCCTGGCTAGGGAGACAGTGCAGGGGGGCAGCTGTCTGGGGGACCCAGAGCCCCTACTGGGCCCTCTCCCTTGGGGTCCAATTCTCTTCCAGTTCCGCAGCTGCCTCTCTGAGTAAATGGAGCAAGTCCGGCAAAGTTCTTTAGGTTTTGGAGGCATTTCTGCCTCCCTCAACCCAAGCCCAGGCTACGGGGCCTCCGGAGGCCGACTGGATGGGAGGCAGGGCTCCAGGCCCCCCCTGTCCGCCCTAGACCCTCCCTCACCGTTTAACAAGACCAGTTGCCTTGGACAAGTCCCATTTCCCACCGCATCCCACCCCCTCCAAAAAGTTTTAAAGTTCGGAGCCCCCACCTGGGGGAGGCACTGTGTCTTTGTCTCCGTCATTCTTGGGGCTGGGCTCCACGACTCCACTTGCCCCAGAAGGAGGAAGAGGAGGGAGCGCTGATTCCATGCGCTCCACAGGTTGCTTGCAGCCCCGCCACACCCCGCCCCAGCCCCAGAAGAGCACGTGTCTGTCCTCCCTCCACTCTTCACTCCTCCCCCCAAATCTGTGACTCTCTCCACTGGCCCCTTCTTCTGACTTCCCTGAATGAGCTCTCTGGCTCCCTATGACCGCTTCCCGGGAGCTCACTCCTTCTAGCATTACAACTCTCTAGCCGTTTTCAGAGAGCCTCTTCTTCTGCCCCATGTCCTTGAGCAGAGTTCACGGACAAGGTGCTGCTGTGGCTTAGAGACTCGGGGTTCCCACCACGCCCCTCAGCCCTGTCTGGCTGCCCTGCTCGGATGGTCCAAACCACGGTGCATTTTGCTCACATCTGCTTTTTTTTTTTTAAGATTTTTTAAAAATTATTTTTTATTAGACAGAGAGAGAGTACAAGCAGGGGGAGCTGCAGGCAGAGGGAGAGGGAGAAGCAGGCTCCCCGCTCAGCAGGGAACCCGATGCGGGGCTCCATCCCAGGACCCCGGGATCATGACCTGAGCTGAAGGCGCCCTGCTCACATCTGCTTTTAAGAGCTGTTCTCTTCTTTCCCTTTTTTGGTGTGCCTGTCCTTGGTGGGTCACCACTCACCCCAACCCTACACCCTAGTCCTCCCTCTCTCATTTCAGTTCTGTGTGTCAGACTTCAGAGTCTGTTATGCACCAGGCACTGAATTAACACAACTACTCCCGGAGGATGTACCACTCTGTCCACCTCACAGATGAGAAAACAGAGGCTCAGGGAAGTACCGGGGCTTGCCCCGTGGCAGTTGCATGGTTTGCTTGGGCTGCCGTAACAGAGTATCCCAAACTGGGCGGCTGAGCATTTCTTTGCTCAGGGTTCAGGAGGTCACAGTTCTCAGATCAAGGTGTCGGCAGATTTCATTTCTTCTGAGGCCTCTCCCCTCACCTTGCAGGTGGCCGCCTGTGTCCTCACGTGGTCTCACGTGGCCTCACGTGGCCTCACGTGGCCTTTCCTCTGTGCACACACATCCCTGCTGTCTCTCGTGTTTCTGCATTTCCTTTTCTTGTAAGGACACCAGTCAGATTGGATTAGGACCCATGCCACTGTCTCATTTTAACTTAACCGCCTCTTTAAAGGCCCTGTCACTAAATACAGTCACATGCTAAGGGCCTGGGGGTTAGGGCTTCAACAACATAAGAATTTTGGTGGGATGCAGCTCAGCCCACAGCAGCAACCCAGCTTATTATTAAATGGCAGAGCCAGCCCCCTCCCTCGGTCCGCTGATTCTGCCGGCATTTTGCCGTGGGCTGAGAAGCCAGGCACAGCTTTGGCATCAAGCTATCCTAGAAGGCACGTCCATGCAGATAAATGACCACAGAGCACCAAAGTCAAAGGCACAGACTTCAGGGTCAGAAAGACCTGCTGGTCACCTAACCTTTAAGCCTCAGTTTCCCTATCGTGACAAAAGGAACAGGCATCCCACTCTTATGAGGCTGTTGTAAGACTTTAATGAGAATGTGGCTGTAAAGAGCCTAGCACAGTGCCTGGCACATAATAGGGGAGCCCTAAAGTGGGTGCGCTCCTCGTACTAAGTGAAGGTCGCTAAGGAGCTTAGCTTGTGGCACACCAGTTGAACCCTTGGCCTGACCTTGGAATGGAGAGTGGAGTGAGTTAGTGGGACTGAGCGGTTTTAGCTGCCTGTGCCCCCCCATCCAGCCATGGTGGTAAAGGGTGCTGGGCAGGAGGGTGGTTGGAAGTGGGGGACAGGGGGTTTGGATGGTGGGAATAGGGCATGTCCCCGCCTCATGTGACCCCCCTCCCCCCCACCGCTGCCCCACTGCAGCCTTCCGCAGTTACTTTGAGATCTTCAATGGCCATGGCGAGGTGAACGCCCAGAGCCTGGGGAACATCCTGCTGCTCGTGGGCATCTCCCTCACCCCGGCGCAGGTCGAGGACGCCCTGATGAGTGCTGACGTCGATGGTGAGTTGGGGGGGCGTCATTCTGAGTCCTAGGCAGGGCCAGCCATGGGAGACCTTTCTAGTCCCACAGGGCTCCCCGCTTCAAGGGGCCTGCATGTGGTTTAATGCTCTGCTGTTGCAGTCTGGAAAGGTTTCACAAATTTTTGAGTGAGGGGCCCCATCCTGCATTTTCATTTTCCACCGGGGCCCACAAACTATGTGGTTCGTCCTGGCCCCCAACGTTAATGCTCTCTGAGCACCTACTCAGTGCCAGGTTCTGGAGACCCAGAGATGACCATGACCTACCTCCTGACCCCAGGATGTAGTCGGTGATGTCTGAGATCCCTCCCTTTTAGGCCTGTGTGTGTGCTTCACAGGGCATTCTCCCGTGACTCGGTCACTCATTTGACCAGGTGTGTGACCTTGGACAAGTCACTGAAGTTCACCAAACCTCAGTTTCTGTACAATGGGGCTGAGAGCAGTATCCATCTCACCAGGCTGCTGAAAAGCAAATGAGATAATCCAGACAGAGCACTGAGCGCAATGCCTGGTGCACTGAGTGTGTCCAGGAGACATTGAGCTGCTAGTATTATTCATCCAGTAAATATTTATTAAATGCCCACTGTGTGCACATTCCTGACCTGGGCACTGAGAATAAAGAGATGTGTAAGACCCATGAGCCCTGCTCCTGAGGTGCTCACATAGATAGTGACACAGAAGTAAGAGTCACCAAAGGAAGCAGCACTTAAGGTGGCTTGGAGGAAGGGATCAGGAAGGAAGGCTTCCTGGAGGAGGTGATGCCTGAGCCAAATTGTGAAAGATTAAATAGCGGTTAGGCGGGGAGAGAAGAAAGAAGGGCACTCCTCGTGATAGAAATAAACTAGACAAAGGGAGGAGGATGCAGGGTGAGGGGAATCCCACGTGGTTTGGTTGGCTAGATGCAGGGCGTGGGGAGCTGTGGAGCTGTAAGGGGCCTGGGCTCCTGGCCACTACCTGTCTGACCATACTTCCTCATCACCGCACAGGGGCGAATCCACACACACAAGCCAGGAATTGACCCCAGCTCTGCCTCTACGTGACTCTTGGCAAAAGCTTGCTTTTCTCTGTGTCTAAGGCCCCATCTGTGACATGGGGATAAGAGTATTAGGCACCTCCAGAGGGTGGTTTTCAGGATTAGAGACCATTCATTCATTCGTCTAGTAGCTCAGAAAACATCTGCTAAGACTTACCTGACTTTTTTTTTTTTTATTTAAGTAATCTCTACCCCCTATGTGGGGCTCAAATTCACAACCCTGAGATCAAGAGTCGCATGTTCCTCTGAGCCAGCCAGGTGTCCCCGAGACCTACCTGTCTTAAGCCCTGAGGACACAGTACAGAACAAAACAGACCCAGTCCCTGCCTTCTGGCACCTCCATTAAATTCCAGATCTTACAAGCGTGTGGTTGAAGTACAGAGTTTTATGAGAGTGTTTAGGGGGGCAGCTGACCCGGTCAGGTCTGACTTCTCTTGGGGAAGGGATGATCAAGCAGAAGCACGCCTAGGATGTTTACTAAAGAGTTAGAGGGTGGTAGAGAGGATTCTAGGAAGAGGAAGCAGCATGTGCAAAGGCCCGGGGCAGGAAAGGTGCCCCCAGTGGAAGAACAGGTTCATGCTGGGGGCACTTGGCACCAGGTGAGGCTGGAGACAGGTAACAGGCAGGTCCTACAGGGGCTTGAAGGCCAAGGTGGGAATCTTGTGGGTACATAACTCTCATGCAGTGACTAGCACATGGTAATAATAACAGTTGCTCACATTTACTGAACTTGTATAATACACACGGCTCTGTTCTAAGCATTTGGCTTCAATCTCTCATGAGATAGGTATCATGGTTATCCTCACCCTCTAGATGAGAAAACTAAGGCTTAGCGGGGTTGGGGGCTTTGCCAAGGTCACACGGATAGGATATGCTGGACCAGGGATGTGAATTCAGACTGCTGCCCCGAGTTCTTGGAGCTCCCAACCCAGGAGATTTTAACTTCCACCTTCTACTTTGCTGTGTGCACCACACTGGCTGCACTGAATACATGTTACATATGTGTTGAATATGTGTCTTCTATGTGTTTTATAATCAAACCCATTGAGGAAATGCCAATAACCAAGCGGGGCTGCAATGCCTGGGCACACTCTGGCAGGCCCCTGTCCACTGTCACACCCTTGGCCTCCACAGGAGATGGTCATGTAGGCTTCAAGGACTTCTTGGCTGTGATGACAGACACCAGGCGCTTCTTCTGCTCCGTGGGTGAGTAGGGATGAGCCCAGAGGAGTCAGAGCTCGGGGAGGGGTCTGGTGGCTGGTGGACAGTGGGCATCCAGAACTGCCAAATGGTAACGGCAGACATCATCCCATGTCCCCAGAGCAGAACGCCCTGACGGACATGGCTCCCCCAAACCCCCACACTCTGCTCTTTGAGATCCTATCCCTGCTGGTGGAGATGCTGGCCCTACCGGAGGCAGCCTTAGAGGAGATCACCAAGTGAGTGCGGCTGGTGGTTGGGGGTGGAGGGTTGCAGACACAGAAATGGCACCTAGTATTTTGGCAGCTGAGGAATTTTGATAGTTAGGACTCTCAGTTGCAAGTGAAAGGCACCCAAATAAAACTGGCTTAAGCAAAAGGGGAATATATTGGCTCACATAACGGATCATGGCCTCAGGAATGGCTGGATCCAGGAGACCAGATACCATTAAGGCTTTATCTCTCCTACTTATCTCTGTACCCTGGTTTCAAGCTCAGCAAGGCTTGGGGCACCTGGGTGGTTCAGTTGGTTAAGTGTCTGCCTTTGGCTCAGGTCATGATCTTAGGGTCCTGGGGTGGACCCTAAGATACCCATGTGTCCATTTCCCTAGTTTAAAAACAGATCATTTCCGGGCGCCTGGGTGGCTCAGTCATTAAGCGTCTGCCTTCCGCTCAGGTCATGATCTTGGGGTCCTGGGATCGAGCCCCACATCGGGCTCCCTGCTTGGCAGGAAGCCTGCTTCTCCCTCTCCCACTCCCCCTGCTTGTGTTCCTGCTCTCGCTATCTCTCTTTCTGTTAAATAAATAAAGAAAATCTTAAAAAAAAAAAAAAAATAGATCATTTCCAATAACCTCGAAGCCCTGTGTGCCCTACCCCAATCACAAAACACTCTCTCCCCAAATAAGAACTAACCATCTTATTCCCTTGCTTTCTGTTTTAAATTTTCACTACTTGTTTTTTCCCCTTGTTTACTGAAAATTTCAAATATACGGCAAAGTTGAGAGAATTTCACAGTGAACATTTTATATACTCACCACCTAGATTCTACCATTGCCAATCTGCCATGCTTGTTTTAATCTTGCGTCTACCCATCCCTCTCTTCATTGATCCATATTGGTTTTTCATTCATTTCAAAATAAATTATAGTCATTTCCCTCTAAATACTTCAGCATACATATCAATAACTAGAGATCGACATTTATTTAGAGTTTTTTTTCATTATTTGAGGTATAATTTACATTCAGTGAAACACATAAATCATCAGTGTGTGAATCTCAGCCACTGCTGACAGCTGAACCCCTGTGAAGTTATGTACAACTTGACCATCATTCCCGAAAGTGCCCTCATGATCCTTCCCAGTCGGTCTCCGAACCCACTCCCGTGGAGGCAATCACTCTTCTGATTTGTTTTCTGTCCCAGATTGGTTTGGCCTTTTGGCAACTTCACATCAATGGAAACATACAGTATGGAATCCTAGGGTCAGCTTCTTGAACTCGACGCAATGCTTTTGCGACTTGTCCATGTCGTTGTGGGTGTCAGGGTTCACCCCTTTCTATTGCTGAGTAGTGTTCCACTTGGTGGATCTACCACACTTGGCTCATCCATTCTTTTACTGATGGATTTCTCTGCGGTTCCCGGTGTGGGGTTATAATGAACGAAGCTGCCATTAACATTTTTGTACAAGTCCTTCCGTGGACACATACTTTTGTTTCTTTGGGCGAATATGCAGAAGGGAATTGCAGGTAGGTGTATTTTACTTCTGAGACCTCACCAGACCTTTTCCCAAGTGGTTGTACCATTTTACCATCCCACCATTAATAGGAGAGTTCCAGTTGCTCCACATTTTGTGCAAATTTGGTACTATCAGTCTTTCTTCTGGTAGATACGGAGTGGAGTGGCGCTTTCTGATCTTCACTCACATTTGTATTCCTGAATACTTTGTTGCTTAGCTTTTCATAAACTTTATATGAGTGGACTCATACTTCAACCAAAGCAACATATTGCAACAGATTGAATGCAGAGCAGATATGAGACGGAAAGCTGTCTTCCTTTATGCCAGACTCTGGCAGAGCGGACTCCTACCGTAGTAAGTCTTTTGTTACTTGTTTTTTCTCCTCAACGTTATGTTTTGTGATTCATTCACATTCTTGTGAGTAATTATCAATCATTTATTGTTCTCACTGCTACATACTATTTTTTAAAAGATTTTATTTATTTATTTTGACAGAGAGAGGGAGAGAGCACAAGCAGGGGGGAATGGCAGGCAGAGGGAGAGGGAGAAGCTCCTGCTCAGCAGGGAGCCTGATGTGGGGCCCTGGACCCTGAGATCAGGACCTCAGCAGGAGTCAGACGCCCAACCAACTGAGCCACCCAGGTGCCCCGCCCCTTTACACTCCTAAAAATTTTTGAGGACACCAAGGAACCTTTGTCAATATTTTCTATATTTGAACTTAAAACTGAGAAAAAAATTAAATTGCTTATTAATTTATTTAACTATAATAACCCCATTACATGTGAACATAAAAAAACATTTTAAATGAAAAATAACTATAGTTTCACAAAAAAAGTTAATGAGAAGAATGGCATTGTTATACAATATTGCAAATCTCTTCTTCCGAGTCTGGCAGAAAAGAAGACAGCTTTCTGTCTCATATCTGCTCTGCATTCAATCTGTTGCAATATGTTGCTTTGGTTGAAGTATATAAAGAACTCTGACCCACACAAATATGTAACTGGAAAAGGAAGTATTTTAATAGCCTTTTCATTTAATACCCACACATCATGTTGATCTTTTTCTTTGATACTACACCAGACTTGGTAATGGGAGAGCCTTATGTGGTTATAATATGTAATCTGAAACCGTATCAATGAACTTTTTGTACTCTTTTACTTATTTTTAAAAATATTTCCTTTCTTTCTTTCTTTTTAGAGAAAGAGAGAGAGCAGGGGGAGGAGCAGAGGGAGAGGGAGATGAAGGGGAAAGAATCCCAAGCAGATTCCCATGCTGAGCAGGGAGCCCGACACGGGGCTTGATCTCATGACCCTGAGATCATGACCTGAGCCGAAACCAAGAGTTGGATGCTCAACTGACTGCGCCACCCAGGTGCCCCTGTACTCTTTTATTTTTTAAAAGTTTGTTTATTTAAGCACTCTCTACATCCAACGTGGGCTCAAACTCAAGAGCCACACACTCTATTGACTGAGCCAGCCAGAAGCCCCTGTTTAAATATAAGAGTCTAGGGGCGCCTGGGTGACTCAGTCAGTTGAGCATCTGCCTTCGGCTCGGTTTGTGATCCCAGGGTCCTGAGATCGAGCCGCACGTCAGCTCCCAGCTCAGCGGGGAGTCTGCTTCTCCCTCTCCCTCTGCCTGCCACTCTGCCTAATTGTGCTCTCTATCTCTCTGTCAAATAAATAAATAAAATCTTTAAAAAACAATAAAAATAATAATAAATAAAATATAAAAGTCTATTGGTCTATCTTGTAGTTTGAATGGCCCTTCTCCCATGCACTGGTCATTTGGAAAATATTGCCTATCTCCCAGGTGTTGACACATTTCATTTTAATTAGTGTGTATATATATATATATATATATACACACTATATATAACTAGTATATATATACTATGACTATATTAATTAGTATATATATACTATATTATAGTATAATTAATATCACCACTAATATCAGAAAAGTCTTTAAGTATTAGAAGTGTTATGTGTGGCTGTAGTTCATTCATTTTCACTGCTATAAACTATTTGTATCAGGACATGTATATGCAAATGTTAATGGATTTAAGTTTCCCAAAATTCTTTTTCTTGAAAGCTTTCATTTTATCGGAGGCAACAAATGCTGTCAGTTGTTCTCCTTGAAGTGATGGGCTAACTTCGTCCACTTTTAGAGAAATATCCACTGAATACCAAAGGCTGAATAACCATAGTTTGTCCTTCGTTCAAGTAAAAATGTCATTTGATGTCCAGGAGAGGAAAATTTTCCATTTCTCTCTTAGAATTTCCAACTGGGACTGACATAAGATAAATGAACAGGAGGGGCGCCTGGCTGGCTCCATCAGTAGACTGTGAGACTTGATCTCAGGGTCATTAGTTCAAGTCCCACATTGGGTGTAGAGAGTACTTAAATAAATAAATAAAACTTAAAAAAAAAAGATAGATGAACAGGAGAAAAGCATATGAATCTTAGTTATATGTAAATGGGCGGCCTCACAAGAAAAATGAAGACCCAAAGAAATGACTCAGCCTGAGTGTTTCTATACTAGGTTGAACAGAGAGTAGTGAATGTGGAGAAGTAGTGAAACTACATGGGCAGACTAAAGGAAGATAAGAGTTATTTTAACAAGGTCTATTACGGAGTTCTCTCAGCCAAGGCTCCCATCTCTTGTGATAAGAATGTTTCTTCCTGGGGCACCTGGGTGGCTCAGTTGGTTAAGCGTCTGCCTTTGGCTCAGGTCCTGATCCCAGGGTCCTGGGATCGAGCCCCGCATCGGGCTCCCTGCTCCGCGGGAAGCCTGCTTTCTCCCTCTCCCACTCCCCCTGCTTGTGTTCCCTCTCTTGCTGTGTCTCTCTCTGTCAAATAAATAAATAAAATCTTTAAAAAAATAAAATAAAATAATAAAACAATAAAAATAAAAAAGATTTATTTACTTATTTTAGAGAGAGAGAGTGTGTGGGTGCAAGCAAGCAGGGAGGGGTAGAGGGAGAGGGAGAGGAAGAGAATCTCAAGCAGACTCCCCACTGACCATAGAGCCCAACACAGGGCTCCATCTCAGGACTCTGAGATCATGACCTGAGCCAAAACCAGAAGTCAGTCATTTAATCGACTGAGCCACCCAGGCACCCCTCAATTGTTTTAACTAAAATAACCATATGCCAAAAGTGGCCTGTTTTGCAGTGGCATGCCCTAAACTCCTTCATGTCCCCCTACCTGAAACTTTCTCGTAAATCTCATATATTAAAAGCTTAGTGACTATAGGGAGAAATTTGAGTTAGAAGTTGTGATATAACATACCTGTAAAAAGGGGAGAAAAACAGATTGTAACAAGCAGAAAAGAACAAATCTAGGCATGATGTCCCATTGTTCACTGGCTCAGTCTCTTAGTACTGAGACTAGGTCCCTTCAGTTTGTATTCATCCTACTTTGGGTTCATTGAGCTTCCTGGATTTATAATTTATAGTTTTATCATATTTCTCTTTTTTTTGGTACATTTTTCCATAAATAATATTTTTATATGCCCCCCTCCTCTCCTTCTGGGACTCCAATTCCATAACACTTAAAATACTCTGTAAAGGTCATTTGTTTTTGTTTTTTTTTAAGATTTTATTTATTTATTTATTTGACAGAGAGAGAGAGAGACAGCGAGAGAGGGAATACAGGCAGGGGGAGTGGGAGAGGAAGAGGGAGAAACAGACTCCCCGCCAAGCAGGGAGCCCGATGTGGGGCTCAATCCCAGCACCCTGGAATCATGACCTGAGCTGAAGGTAGACGCTTAATGACTGAGCCACCCAGGCGCCCCCAATTCCATAGCACTTAAAATTGTTTCATAGGTCACTGGTGCTCTGATCATTGTATCTTGAATTTTCTCTCTGTGCTTCACTTTGAATAATTTCTATTGCTAAGCATTCAAGTTTGCTGATATTTTCTTTTGCTGTGTCTAATCTCCTCTTAAGCTTATCTAATGAATTTTTCATTTCAGCTATTGCATTTTTCATATTTAAATATTTCATTTGGTTCTATTTCATAGTTTTATTTCTCTCCTCATGTTCATATTTCCTTTAAATCCTTGGGCATATTTCTAATAGCTCATTTAAGGTCCTCTTCTGCTAATTCCATCATCTTTTGTGTTTTCTGGGTCTATTTATATAAACTGATTTTTCTTTTTTTTCTGATTTTTCTTTTTTTATTGGTCACTTTCTTGCTTCTTTCATGTCTGCTAGTTTTTGATTGGATGCTGGATATTTGTCTGGATTTTGTTCTTTAAAGTGTTGAACTAGAGGGCAGGTGATTAAGTTACTAAGGATAGTCTTCTTTCTTTCAAGGTTATTTTATTTTAGTAAACTCTACCCCCAACATGGGGCTCCTATTCATGACCCTGAGATCAAGAGCCATATGCTGTAGCAACTCAGCCAGGCAGGTGCCCATCTTTCAAGGTTTTAAAGCTTTGTTAGGGAAGATTGAGTATAGTCTCTCCTCTAGGGCTGAGTTAGTCCCGACTACTGAAAGAGAACTCATCTAAGAGCTCTACTAATTCCACAGGTGTTCAACAAAGTCTTTCTGCTCTGGCTGTTTGAAACCCATGTGTCTCTCAGCCCTAGGTAAACTCTGGTAATTACTTCTGTTTTTTGTTCTTTGTCTGGCTTTATGAAATTTCACACTATGTGTGTACTGCTTAATATGGAACCAAAGACTCAAGAATACCCCATGCATATTTCTGCAGCTCTTTCTTTTGCATGGCTCCTATCTCTCTGATATCCTGATACACTAATCCCAGTGGCCTCCATCTTCACCAACTACAATGTCTATCCCTTTACCTCAGTGAGTCTACTGTTCTCCCTGGGTACCACTTCCGGTACCACGGTCCAGAAAGTACCTCCAGGCAAAGTTCTCTAGAGATCATTAAGCTCATCTCATTGGTTTCTTTTCTCTCAGGGATTAAAGTCTTGTGCTGCCTGTCGTTCAATATCTGACAACAGTTTCATATATTTTGTCCATGTGTAGTTATTTATGGCAGGATGACAAGTTCGGTACCAGTTCCTTCATTATGGCCAGAAACAGAATTCTGTTCATTTGTCTTCAATTTTTTTTTTTCCTGTTCTTCAGATTGGATGATTTTTATTGATCTGTCTTCAAGTTTACTAATTCCTTTTTCTGCTATCTCCAATCTGCTACAAGTGACTTTTTCACTTCAGTTATTGTACCGTTTGGTTCTAGAATTTCCATTTGTTTCATGTTTGTAGTTTCTGTTTCTCTATTCATTAAGATCACATTTTCCTTCAATTATTTGAATATATTTTTAATATTTTTTTAAAAGATTTTATTTGAGAGAGAGAGAGAGAGAGAGAGAGAGAGAGAGAGAGCACAAGTGGGGGGAGGGGCAGAGGGAGAAAGAGAAGCAGAGCCCCCACTGAGCAGGGATCCTGATGTGGGGCTCAATCCCAGGACCCTAAGATCATGACCTGAGCCGAGGGCAGATGCTTAACCATCGGGGCCACCCAGGTGCCCCTTTAATAGCTCTTTTAAAGCCGTTGTCTACTAAATGCAATGTCTGGGCTTCCTCAAGGTTGCTTTCCATGAGTTTATTTTTATGGGCCTTACTATAGGCCACATTTTCCTGTTTCTTTGCATGTCTGATAATTTTTTTAAAGATTTTATTTATTTTAGAGAGAGCAAGAGCAAGGAGGGAGAGAGGCAGATGGAGAGGGAGATGATCTCAAGCAGACTCTCACTAAGCACAGACCCTGACACGGGGCTCGATCTCAGGACTCTGAGATCATGACCTGAGCTGAAACCAAGAACAGGCACCCCATGCATGTCTGATAATTTTTTATTGTGTCCTGGACATTTTATTTTTTATTTTATTTTTTTAAAGATTTTATTTATTTATTTGACTAGAGAGACACAGCGAGAGGGAACACAAGCAGGGGGAGTGGGAGAGAGAGAAGCAGGCCTCCTGTGGAAGAGGTAGCCCCATGCGGGGCTCGATCCCAGGACCCTAGGATCATGACCTGAGCTGAAGGCAGACGCTTAACGACTGAGCCACCCAGGGGCCCCTGTCCTGGATATTTTAGATGATATGGTTTAGAGACTGGATTCTGTTTTGTTTGGAAACCGGACTCTTCCTTTGATGAGTGTTAATTTTTTTTTCTTGTAGGCAGTTCAGTTACTGGCTGATCACTTCGAGTTTATGTAGTCTTGGTTTTTTACTTTGTTAGGACATATTTGTGAAAGGCCCAGGTGTTACCTAAACCCTCTAACTTGGTAGACTCAACTTCCAAACTCTGTTTCTCCTGTGAATTTTAGTTTTAGGTAAGGTCTATAGTAGACAGAGGTCTATTATGGGCTGCAGGCCACATTCTGCTCGCTGTTTTTACAGTTAAACTTTTATCAGAACACAGCCACATCCATTCATCCACACATATAGTATATGGATTCCTAGATGCTACACTGGCAAAGCTGAGTATCCATTATCACTTCTGTGATAATGAAATTGTCTACTTCTCCTTGTAGTTTCATCAGATTTTGCTTCATATTTCATTTTTAGAATTTTGTATTTCCTGATGAACTGAACATTTTATCATTATATGGTAATCATTTGTGTCTCTAGTAATGCTTTTTGTCTTAAGGCCTAGTTTTTAAAATATTAACATGGTTATACCAACTTCCTTTGCTTAGTATTCAACTGACATAACTTTATCCTTTGAGTTAATTCTTAAAAACTGAATGTGTACATTGTTTAAAAAGCCAAATAGTCCAAAAAGGTTTATAATAAACCCTTGTAGTTCCCCACACCACTCTTCACCATGCTCCCCACTCCCTGAAGTCTCCCTTCCCAAGACAAATACTTTTGACTCTCTCCTTACTTCGAAAACATATGCATGTACTGTGGTTAGTGATTTTTTTGACTTGTATCTATTGACTTCCTATTATGGTATGGGTTTAGCTGTCTGATACAACCATCCCCTAAATTCCCCTCTACCTATTCTAATATATTACCATTTTTCACTAAATAATTTGGGGGGGTTTCTATTATTATGGCTATATAATTTTTAATAGCTGAGTATTTTATTATACTATGATTTCATTTCCTTGCCTTTCTAGTTCCTGAAGTTGACAATTGCCTTGATTTTGTTTTCTTTGTACTCATTAATAATTCCTGTGCTGCCTTCTTAGAGTTTCTTTTTCTTGGAGGCATGTTCTAAATAATTCCATTATTCTCACTTTTGGATTAATTTCTTTTTAAGCCTGTTGCTGAGCTGTCATCTTGGGGGTCTGTTGTCATCCTAGGAATTCTTTCTTCCTTTCCTCTGATTAGGATTCTCTGTTTGTTAGATTACATGCCTTACTCTTCCTTGGTTTGCTTAATCCTTCTTGGCTTGTTTGGTTGTTAAAAAGTAATGGAAGCATGTTTCCCTAGTAGCTTTTTTTGGGTTGTAAAGGAAGTGATTCAACAACTGCTGCAGGAATGCCACCCCTATTCTGTCTCCTACGTTATGGTGATCTAATCTAAACTTGTCCTTTATGACAGTTGCACTACCAACACAGGATCTCCCTTTACCATCTTCCTTTACTGTCACCTCTCCTG
This sequence comes from Halichoerus grypus, assembly GCF_964656455.1. Taxonomy (NCBI): domain Eukaryota; kingdom Metazoa; phylum Chordata; class Mammalia; order Carnivora; family Phocidae; genus Halichoerus; species Halichoerus grypus. The sequence goes on from NC_135716.1 coordinate 175,630,484, forward strand.
TGTTGGAATTTCTGTTTTCTATATGTGTATCTTCCTTTTCTGTTTTGGTTTATGCCCTCATTTTAGAAGAATATGTCCTCCAGTATCTTCCTGAGGAAAGAATGCATGGGATACAAAATTTTTGAGATTTTATGTGTCTGCAAAAGTTTATTTATAGTCACACTGAGTAGTTTAGCTGGATATAGAATTCTATATTGTTGTATTAGTTCAGGAATAGACCCCGAGGCACTACAGTTCAAACAAGATAGTTTATTTCTCTTATATTGACAGTCCAGAAGAAGCAGGCAGGAAGACGAGGCTGCGCAGCACACAACTTATTGTTTCTTTCTAACTTATTGTCGCACCATTCCCTAGGTCAATCCTAAACCAATTTACCAGCAACACATCTGAATTCAAGCCCACGGGAAGGGGAGACAGGAAGTGGAGAGCAAGCAATGTCCTTTAAAACTGTGACCGAGAAAGTTGCACACATTTTGCTCATGTCCTTTTGGCCCTTGTGGAGTGAAGTTTTTTCTTGGTCATCTTTTTTACTCAACATGTTGCCTTTTCATTTCCTAGTTTTACATAGGGGTCTAGATCCAACTTCCATGTGAGCGCTCTGTTATCCATTTTCTGTGTTCTATGTGTGAAGCTCATCAAACCCCCAAATTCCAGGCCCCAGAGACAGGCAGAGACCGTAGCAGAATGAGCAACTTAAGCCTTAAGTGTTTCCCAGCACCGAGTAGCATGCCCACCCATCACCACTGCCTCAAAGCCCTGGGTGGTCTGGCTCTGCCATCTTGCTGCCCACATCTCCCACTCTTCCTCACATACCAGGCTCTAGCCCCTCTGGCCTCCTTGCCATTCCTACAGCTCACTGAGCTCTTTCCCACCTCCTTTCCACATGCCATTCCCTCTGCCTGACTTTTCCTCCAGAGATACCCATTTGACTTGCTCCCTCCCCTCATTCTGCTCAAATGTCACCACCTGAGACTTTTGCTGACCCCTGTGAGCTAAATAGCCCCTCATCACTACCCACTGTCCAGCTTTTACTTGCCCTCATTACACCCACCACTATCGACATGGTATTGTATTTATTTGTTCATGGTCTGACTCCCCCATTAGGTGCATGCCTAGGTGGTCAATTTAGAAAGGGATTCCAGGGAGGAGCGAGAGAAGGAATGTGAACAGAGGAGGGCCAATACAAGCATGTGTTGAGTCAACCACCCCCAGGATTTCTGAGGAGACTAGGGATAGTGGTTCAGAATTCTGTCATGAGAAGAAAGAGAAACCTGTATACCTCAGCTGCTAGCTCCTTTGGTCAAGGGTGGCCCCCACCGTGGTTTCAGAGAAGCTCCAGGCAGGCAGCTTCTGAGGTGAGGCCACCTCAGACTGTCCCTGTGCAAGGCTGCTCCAAGTCCGTGTGGAAGTGGTCACTGTGGCAGTGGCTGGAGTGAGAGAGGGGCTGGGACACTAGGAGGCAGGGACCTTCTATGGAGGTCTCCTGCACTGCTTTCCCAAGCACCTAGATGCATGGCCGGCCTGCAGTAAACACCCACTGAGTATCTGCTGAATGCATGAGCGGAGCCGCAGTCTAGTGGGCAGGCAAGTCGCCGTGAGTCAAGAAAATAAAACTCAAATCTGGAAGATGAGCAGGTTAATCGCACAGCTGTCTTACAGAGCACTTGTACATCTAAGTAAAATATCAGTGATGGAAAGCATAGGTGACACTGACCAGGCTCTTTCCATGGGCCACGTTGCTGAGTGCTTGATGGGCCTTGTTATTTAATCCTAGAACGTGAAGACTGTTTGATCCATTTTACCCAGGGGAAACCTGAAGCCCGGAGAAGTCATGTGACTTGCAGAGATAGGGTCGGGGTGACTGGAGTCCAAAGCAAGGCAGTGACAGGGAGTTAATGGCAGAGCTGGGACTAAAACCCAGGTCTCCTAACTCCTGGGCTTGTGTCCCTGTCCCAGAGCTGGCCAGACGGAACAGGGGCTCAGAAAGAGGGAGGGGGGAGGGGAGGTGAATTAAACACAGCCAGGCTGAGCTGGGCGGGCACTGCCTCCCCAGCTATTACCAGAAGAAGCTGAAGGAAGGCACCTGTAAGGCCCGAGAGATGGAGTTGGCCATAGGCCGGCTGCGGTCCCGGAAGAAGCTTCCCTACAACCCCCAGCAGTCAGACTTGGAAGTCCCAGAACGAAGGGTCCTCAGGATCCTGAGCCGGCTGAAGCAGCAGAACTATGGTGAGGGCCTTGGGCACAGCGAGTACTCTGCTCTCCTGCCCCCCTGGCCTCTTTCCCTGGGCCCACAGCCAGACCCAGGAGCTGAGAGACATGGTTTCCCACTTTGGGCTTAACTGTGTGCATTAGTCAATGGTCTGAAAATCCCCACCCCACCTCTAGCCCTCTGACAAGGGCCTTCTGCGCTCTTCCCTGAGGCTCAGCCCTGAGCACACGTTGGTCCGAGAGCCTCCACTGAGCAGGGAGGGCGATTAGCAATCGCAGCTCCGCATTTACTGAACACCCACTGGGGTCACTCCCCATGCTAGGCCCTTTGTAGATGTGCTAGAATTTAGTGCTTACGATCACATATTTACCCCATATTACAGATGAGAACAGTGAAACTGAGCAAGTTTAAGCCCAAGGCCCAGGGCCCCACAGCTAACCCGTGTCAAAAAAGGGCAGTTTATACCCAGGTCTGACTCCAAAACCTGTGCTCTTTTCACTGGGCAAGGCTGCCTCCCCGTAAGAGCAGTTGCCATTGATTAAACTAGGAGTCCTACTGTGTGCCAAGTGATAGGCTAGGAGCTTTCCAGAGTCTCTCTAGTGTGCCTACCAGACTGCCAGGACCCATCACAAAGATACGTGTTCCTGTGTAAGCTGTTACGAGCCCTTACACTGTGCTTGGCGTTCAGCGGCATGCTGCGCATGTATTATCCCTTTAATCCTCATCGTCAGCTCTGTGAGGTGGGTACTCAGCCCCAGCTTACACAGAGGCTCAGAGAGGTTAACCGATTTGCCCAAACCCACCCAGCTCAGGATGTGGCAAAGCTGGGATGTCAGCTGGGTCTGCCTGCCTCCCAAGGCTGGGCTTGCTCTGAGGCACTCCCCGCTCCTGCCTCCTCCTTCCTCCCTTGCCAGATGCCAACCTGCAGAGCCCCTACGCCCAGGTGCCCTGTGTCCCGTTCTGCCCTCGGCTGGACAAGAAGATGACCCGTCAGAAGCAGGGTAGCCACTGCGTGCTGGACCCGTGCACCCCCACCAGCCTGGGCCCTGACATCCGGAGCCTACTCTTCCAGTCAGGATCTCAAGGAAGCAGGTGGGTGCCCAGAAGGCAGGAGCTCCAGCCCAGGCCCATCCCACCTCCTTTCTTCACAAGGCCCTGGCCTAACCCAAGGGGAATCCATCCTTCCAGGAGATGATGCCCAGGATACTGCTGCTCCAGGGAGGAAAAGGGGAACAAGGGGGAAAGGATGGAAGCAGTAAGGAGCTAAGCTTTACTGAGGGCCCACGTGCTACAGCGACTGTGCTTAAGTCAGGGCACTTCTGCCTTGCTGTGCCCACACTCAGTGGCACATACCATCTTTCTCTCAGGCTGGTACCACCACGTAGGGGGTTAGCTCGCAAGTCCTTTGCCCGAGTCTGACTCCATGTAGGAGCGGTAGGAAACAGGCTTGACTGCTGGATGGAGGGAAGCTTCCCCTGCCAGTCCTCTTCCAGGCGCTTTGGCGGCAAAAGAACTCAGGACTTTGCAATCAGGCCCCTGAGCCCAACTACTTGGCTCCATTGCTTCCCAGGGAAGCCACCTCTCCCCTGGGGCACCTGGGAATGGCTCATTTCCTCCCACCCTTCTCCTCACCTCTCTCCCTAGGGAACACGGCTCTGAGAGCAGAAAGTGGCTCAGCTCTGTGCCGGCTCGAACACACTGACCTCTGGAGTCCCGACTCTGAGCAGCTGTTCAAGACCTGCAGGTGGACAGGTCATTAGGCAGGTATCGCTGCTGGATTTTGCTTTTGTGGCCTGGTAAGCCAATAAACACCAAGAACCTTGGCCTCTGTGTCTGGTGCCAGGGGAGGCCCCCAGGTTTTCACCCCTCCACTTGGCTCTCAGAGTGCAGGGCCCCAGCCTCCCTCAGGCTTAGGAAACCCTGAGGCAAGACACACCTTGAAACCCTGCCGGGGTTGGGGGTCCTGCTAGAGGGACCCTGGGTGCAAAGTTTTGACCTTCTATGCACTCTCAAAGCACAGAGCTGGGACTCTCTTCAGATAAGTGTCTCCCGCCAAAGGCAGAGAGCATCTCTCCCCACTTGCTCGAAGGGAATGGTGGGAAAGATTCTGGACCCTAAAAGGGATAGACAGACCGTGCAGACGGGCAGGAGGGGTCTCAGCCATGCTCTCACCAAGAGAGCCCCGGACCCATGGGGGCCCTTCTCCTGGAACCTAAGGGTGTGTGGGTCTTTGCCCCCCCCAACCCACACACCACCCCAGGCCTATTTCTCTAACAAAGGGAGTGCCCCTCCCTGGGACTGAGCAAAGGTAGCTCCCCCAGTGGTTAAACAAGCAGGCACAGCAAGAGGTTAGGAGGCCAGGGACTGAAATGAGGACAAGGCACTGACAAGTTTAAAACATGTATTTAAAATACAATTTATAAAATGCTTAATCTGCCGACTCAGGAGCCCGCGGTGCGGGGTGGGGTGGGGTAGGCAGCTGCCCGCTAGACCAGCAGAGCAGGACTGCAGGGGTGCGGCCCTCCCTCCCATGCCCTTCTGTTCAGACACCCAAGGGGCCCATGTGCACCCCTGGATCACACGACCAGAAAACAGGACCCCAGAGGTTTCCAGAGTCTCTGCTTACCAGGGAGGCTGGGGCAGCCCTGCCAGCCCATCCCTGAGCAGAGCATACCCACATGGGGCAGAGCAGGGTTTGGCTGGGCTGGACAGGGCAGGGCGGGGCAGTGGGCTCTGGAAGGGGCTGATGGTAGCAGATAGGGTGTTGCCTCCTGCCTGCAGGTGGGGAGCACCCTGACTGAGTGGGCTGAGAAGGGTTGGTCACCAGGCCTGGACCCCCAGCTCCTTTGGTTATAGGCTGACATCAGAATAGTGGCTCATGGGAAGCGGTTAGCTGGAAGGTCTGAGGCCTGGCTCATGGGGTCAAGGAGGAGCTGGGGGAAGGGGACAGTACCATGAAGGCAGATAAAGGGGCAGCAGCCTCAGGTTTCTGCCCCCCCCCCCCCCCCGGGGTTTTCCAAGCCAAAGCCTGCAGCTTACTTTAAAAAAAAAAAAAAAAAAAAAAAGGCGCACTTAAGGAAAGTTACAGACAACTACCAAAAAAAAAAAAAACCAAAAAACCAACAAACAAAAAAAAAACCCCACACACACAAAATCCAAACCATTCTCCCATCTCCCCTCCCGCCTCCCCCCAACACAATACAGTTCCTTGTTTTCATTTCTTTCTTTTTTAAAAATTTCCTGCCACCTCTCCATCTGGGAAGCCAAGGGTACAACTGCTGGGGGGTGGTGGCAGGCACAGAGCGGGCAAAGCCCCATCTTTGGCCAGAGGGAGGTGGGAGCACCAGTCCCTACTACATCCTCAATCCACAGACACCCATCAGCTGACCTTCCTTTCGGTTCCCGCCAGGGGAGAGGGGGGCAAGAGCAGGTGGTCCCGATGGCTGAGCAACCAGTACTCCTGGCCATGCCACCTGGCCTACCTCTGTGCCCTTCTCCAACTGAAAGGACAGTCTCATCTCGGGCCAGAAACCACTATTACGCGAGGGCTGGACACTGCATCTAGAAGGAGGAAACTTGGTCAGGGCAGTGGAGCTATAGACAGCAGCCGACCTTCTTCCTTGCCCACTCCTGGGGGTCACCCCCTCACGACAGCCTGTGGGCACAACCCAACAGCCTGTGGCTTCCTCATGACCGAAGCTCCGTCCCAGCTCTGCGCACACACAAGTTCCCGGCTGCTCACGGTCACAAGGCTGTGCTATGGGCTAGCTGCAGATTCCAACGGCAGCTGGCCCTTCCTCCTCAGCAGGAGATGCAGAGGGACACGGCTTGCTGGGCCTGGCCTACACTCCCACAGGGCAAGGCTGAAAGGCAGGTGAACCAAAGGTGGAGTGAGCCTGCAAAACCGAGCTTGTCACCTTGGCCACCGCAAGCTGTCCTAATCACAAAACGTCCTTTCACCCACTCCCAAACTCATCCGCTGAGTGGGAGGCTATCTGGCTGGCTGAGGGATAAGGCGCGGTGCAACGGAAGAGACCAGAAAGCCTGAGAGGACCCCGATTGTACACACACACACACACACACAGCTGCTCTGCGCAGTTGCCCTTAGCCTCTTCCACCTTAAAGAGCCAAAGCAAATCTCTAGGCTCTAGGGACAGAGGGGAAACTGCCTTCATTCCAGGCCCTCGCTCTGGAAAAATGGGTGAAGGGTAGCCTGGGTCTATGGGGAACCAGTCTGTCACCATCAATCTTTGCAATGCACAGCTTGCCTTTTCCCAAATGAATGGTCGGCTCCCAAGGTAATGTTTCACAAAGGAAATGTACCAGGCGTGGTTACCAAGCTGGTGCCATCAACAGAGATGGTGCTCCACAGACCCTTGAGAGTTTAGGCATTGCTGGAGTGGGAAGATCTAGCCACCTTCTGAGCATATTGGGCAGGAGGCTCAGAGTCCTGGAGCCACTCTCTCCTGGCTCTCCTCGGACTAAGAGCAAAACACTGAGCAAGTCTCACATCCCTTACTTCTGAGCCCGGAGTGCATCTCACTCCCTGCTCTCTTCCGAAAGGAGCAAGCCTGGCTGGCAGGGAACCACCCTGAGGGGTATGGGAAGGGGAAGTCTGTTCACTTTCCCTATCTCCCAAAATACTAGAGGTGGGGTTGGCACCCTCCCCAGGCTCTCTGAGCCTGTACAGCTAGCTCGGTCTCCCGGTAGGGCCTAAATGCCCCGGGACTGAGCTGAGGGAGGGACGTATAGGCATGGGGTGCTCATCTGTCCGGGGGGCTGCGGAGCCCTGCCCCTTTTCTGGGCGGCAGTAGGAATACAGAAGCTAAGCTCACTGAAGTCCTATTGGTTAATGTTTCTAGTGAATTTCCCAGAAACATTTTTAAGTATACTACCAAACTACCCTTTCTCAATTAAAAATTCATTAAACTGCTAAAACCCCTCCTCCCATGCACTTTTCCTTGCAAATCAGATATTTGTATAAACAAACAAAAATAGGAAGGAGAAAAAAAAAGAAAGGATATTTTCAAATGGAACTTGCTTTTAAGTGATGAAGACATGCACTTGCAGGTGGGTGGACGGGAATTCTCATCTGTGTTTTGAAATCCCAAATTAATGAGCATGATAAACTGTTATTGCTGGCACCGGCTTTACCCCAAGTGGCCAAGTGGCACTGTCTGACTCTCTACTCCGAGTCCTTCGTGGGTCCCCCCAACCCTCCCCTGACCCCCACCCTTTCCCTTTCCATTGACTTGGGACAGCCCTTGTAGACGTGCCAATCACAGTGGGAAGGGGGGGGGAAGGAGGGAGGTCACAGTGCATGGGGTTCAAGGTCACAGTGGGCGGAGCAAAGGGGATCACAGTGCAAGTAAGTCAGGTCGTTCCCTCTGCTCAAGTCCAGCTGTCTGCCACAGCAGTGCGACCCGTGGCGGACGACCCAAGAGGCGGTGGCGGCGGCGGCGGCATCCTTTCCCGCACGCATTTATCTGCGCTGTTTGAAGCCCTGTGACCCATCTGGACCCAAAGGCTGTCTGATCACATTATTGGGCTGCCTGCTGTCCTCAGGTTGGGAGATCCTGGTTGGCCTGGAGGGAAGAAGATCAGAGGGTGGCCTGAAAAAGGACATAAAAGAGGTCCCCAAATCTTAAAACTGCAGCTAGAGCACAAGGCAAAGTAGCTGTCAGCCAGCTCTGGCCCCCTCTCCGACGAGCAGACCCAGGGGATCTGCAAGTTGCGAAGCCCCCGTGGGCAGGTGAGGCAGGTGGTCTATGTTCACCTGAGCAGTGGCAGCGCGCTTCCCCTGAATCTAGAGGGCAGGGAGAGTGCTCAAGGGCCCAGCTTGTCCAGAGGCAGTGAGCCCGGACAGCTCAGCCTCCACAGAACTACGTGGCGCAGACCCTTCAGGGTGTCGGGCAAAGGTAAAGACCCCTAACCAAGAGCTCAGGAGAGGGACCAGGCACCGGCCATGGCTGCCCTTCTGCTTCTCTCCGAATCATGTGGTTAATGGTTGACTCATTTTAACATGGAAGACTACAAGGAAACAGACCTCTTCTAGGCTGCCAAGTGAAGGCTTAGAGGAGAACGGGAGTCTATCAAATTAATCAAGGGACAGGAAGAAGGTACATAGATTAGTTCAAGTCCCAAAATAGCAAACCCAAGGAACCTCTCAAAGTCAGAAAGAGGCTATTTTAACAAATACTGCTTTAGCAGGAGGTGACAAATTTACATAACGCAACCTCTAGGACTGCAGAGAAAAAAAAAAGTGCCGGGAACGAAAAAGGATTTAGAAAATGCACTAAACATCACAGAGAGCTATTATGAGACCCAGAAGATAACATCTAAGCACTTCGTGGGGCACCATCTGCTGTGCCAGGCGGGGTTCTCAAAACACTACACATTTATTTGCACAACGAGTTGACAAGGGAGGTACTATCGTTATCCCATTTCCCCCACAGATGAGGCTATGAGGGTACAGAGAGGTTAGGCAGCCGGAAGTGGAAGGAAATGGCAGATTCTGACTCAGAGTTTGTGCCTTTAACCTCTGTGCCACACTGCCCTCCTCCCCACCCCCGTGCCCAAGCCTGCAGAGGCCGCAGAGCAGTAAGCCACGACCTCAAAGCTTGCAGTCCTGAGCCGAAGCAGCAGACCCTGAACTTGCCCACCAGGTCGGGCTTGGCAGCTGGAGCTGCCACGGTTCCAGACCTGATTCTGCCTGCTTCTCACTACTCTGCCCGCAGCCAGGCCACTCCCCCTCCCACCTCGGAGCGGCCTGGCGGAGTGGCGGAAGGTCAGCCCCACCGGCTGCACTCACCTGTCGAGGATGGGTTTCTCTTGTTCCTCCTCGGGGCTGGCGCTGCCCAGGATCCGCTTCCGGGCCTCGGCGTACTCCGCCTCACGCTGCGCTAGGGACTTGACAGGAAGGGCTGGCCTGCTGGTGGAGTTGGGGCTGCTGACCACACCATTGCTGGTGGGCCTCTTGAGGATGCGGATCTGTGGAGGGGGCCCCGTGGGAAGGCTATCGTCCTGAATCACAATGGGCACTTTGGGAGGAGATTTGGATTTCCTGCTGACAAAGAGCAAATACAGCTTCACAAGTCTTACCCTTGACTCCAGAGGCCCCATCCATGTCCCTCACCCACCCCCATCACTTTCCCCTCCCTCCTCCTAATTCTAGTCGTTATTCTCTGGCCTCTGACCAGACACCAAAACTCTCACTCCTCAAAAGGGGTTTCCCAAAAGAGCAACCTTGCCATAAGCTCATGTCGTCCTCAGGTCTGCTCCTCAGACCTAACCCCAGGCAAAGGGGGGCTGGAACAGCACCTCATTCTGGGACTTCTATCCCCCGGTTCACAGTCACATCAACCACTGTTTGGCCCCTGTGGCAAAACATTTCGTGCCCAGAATCCAATGACGTCAGTTAAAATCCCAACTTCCCTACACAGAGCAGAGTGTAACAGGCCGGTGTAGTAGGACCCCTTAGCTGAGGGGTCAGCAAAGTGTTCACTCTAGCCATGGCCTCCACCACAGGTGCTCACACCGGTCAAACACTACAAAGGAGCCCGCTCCACCATCCCTGCCTGGCACCAAGACGGGGTTTACCAAACCGCCTCAGCCTTCTGGTAGTGACCTGTGCCTCCCAGAGACAAGCTACTCCAGACAACTGGATCATCTCTTCAGAAGAGTTTCTGAGCAGAGACACCTCCCTCACCATGGCTCCCTGGGATGCTGGACGCGGCGGGGCTGGGGTAAAGGATGATCCTAGAAACAGTGCTTGGCAGTGCTCAGAGGAGAAGCATTGTCCAAGGCTGGTGGATGTGCACACCGGGCAATGTGTCCACAAGGAGAGGTGGAAAACCACACAGGAAGGGAGAGAAACAAAAGCCACCAGGGAAAAAGGGATCCAGGCAGGAATGACGGCCCTTCAACAGCCACAAAGACCCTTCCCAGAGCAGCCCCAACTAGCTTCTCTTCAGAAGCCAACAGCCTATGGGGGGGCCTGTTTTCAGAGCCCCAGTTGGCAGGATGGGAAAGGGCTGGAGCAACTCAGCTCCTGCCAGGGGGACTGGAACAAGTCCCACACGGGACAGGAATGGCATGGCAAAGGGACTGTAACCAGACATCAGTGCAGTTGCTGAGACAAGCAGACAGACAAGGAGCCAGCAATCTGATCAGAGGCAGGGAGCCAGGAAACTAGCGGGTGGGCAGGGCACCCTGGCGTCCCCTGGGGAATGATAAGCAAGTCCAGAGAGGTCCTCTCCTCCTCCTCCCTTCACTGTCCCTGTGGGAAGCCCACAGGTTACCTAAGTCCAAAGACAGACGGCTGAGGTCAACTTTCACGTGCACTGAAACCCACTTTCTCTGCTGTCTGGGTGGGGGAAAATATCCTTAAAAAGGTCTTTGAGAATTTCTGAGAATCTTCTCTTCCAGAATACCCCCATAATGCCCTCAGCCACCACGTCATGGAGGGCCCAGAGAAATCATCTGTCCAACCTCTTTATGTCACAGAGAAAGAAACTGATGTCCAGAGGGGAAAACAGCTTGTCCCAAACCTCAGAGCAACTGGAACAGAGCCAGCTTAAAACCCAAGTTTTCTGACTTGTCACCTCCCCACTTTCCACCAGACCACCTCACACCGGGTACCCACTAAGTTAGAAGGCAGATTCGACAGTCGAGCCTCACTCTCAAAGCCTCTAGCCACCACATCCTGGAGGGACACGCTCGGGAACCTGCCCTGCTAACCCTAACGGCCACCTGGAGAACACCACTGACTGCCCAGCTCTCAACTGGCAGAGAGCATGAGCCCTCAGACCAGACAGCAGCCTTACCTCTCCTTTTGTGTGATCTTCAGTTTTTTTTCCAACCGTCTGTCTATTTCCTAGAGGAAAAAAATGTATATAAAAAGTGGAAAAAAATCTCTCTTAGATAAAAACTTATGTCTTTATTTTCAGAGCTAAGGATGGTGTCCTCTGAGCAGGGACATTAGTGTGCCCTTTGAGGTAACGGATGCAGATCTCCCTTTACTAGACTCGGGTTTGGGAACCTGACTCCCTAAAGGTTCATCTCCCTCCATCCCCATGGCCATGGTGATAGTTCTAGATCTCATCATGCAGCTGGGTTCTTTGTATAGCTTCCGACTAGTCTCCTGGCCTCCAATCTGTCCTTCACAGAGCCACTCAAATCAACTTGCTACACAAAAATCTGGTTGTGTCACTTCCCCACTGAAACCCCTTCAATTGCTTGCCAGATTAAGTCCAAGCTCCTAAGCAGGCCTCGCCCCTAGCTTCCTTTATCTTCTGTTCCTGTTTTACATCACTGTGACACTGAGATGTTACTAAGCCCCAGAACCCAGCATGCTGATCCACCCGCCCGCAATAGCCTCCCCTTTGCAAACTTCCACTGACCCTGCAAACCCCACACTGACGTCGGCCTTTGCGTGGTAAAATCTCCCTGACTCCGTACACAGTTCATCTCAAGACATTAAGCTCTCCCTTTTCCATTCCTTCATGAGCACAGGTATCACATATTTTACAGCCTCTCCTCTCCCACTGTTATGGACTTGAACTCTGTGACTGGTACCTAACCAAAGGTCTAGAACAAAACAGAAGCCTAACACCTGTGAAACTGGATGGCAGTGAGCCCTCAGGCCCTCGGCACCAGGAACTCTGTGATGCTCCCATACCCTCACGCACAAGGGTCCACACACTGGACGGGGGAAGCTGTGCGCGGGCAAAGACCAAACCTTCAGGCTCCTTGGCTGCCCCACTGCTTTTTCATACGAAACATCCCACTCAACTGTCCTCAGTGAGGACAAGAACATTTAGCTACTGGAGTAGGAAAAGGTGTATGAAAAATTATATTATTTCTCTGAAGAAAAGGCTTATAACAGTGGTTCTCAACCAGGACTGGCTTTGCTCACCAGGGAACATTTAGCGATGTCTGGAGACATTTTTGGATGTCCCTGCCAGAGGGGAGGTGCTACTGGCAGCTAGTGGGTAGAGTCCAGGGACGCTATGCTGCGAAAATCCTATAATGCACAGAACAGCCCCCACAGCGAAGTATTACCTAGCCCCAAATGTTAGTAGTGCTGAAGTTGACAATCTTGACCTACAGGATATATGGAATTTTTCAAAGGAGTCTAGAACTTGCAAAATGTTAAGAATCACTGCCTTAACTGCCAGTAAAGTCTTTGAAATTTGCTGAGATCCACCTCAGGGCCAAGTGGGTAGCCAGTTTTCATGTTCCAAATGTCTTGAAAATGACTATTCTACAGCTGATGAGTATAGTTCAAGCTGGTTAACTATAATGTTCAGAACCTCTACATTCTTACTCATTTGTTAGGTTTATTGACTATGCAAAGAATCAAAGATTATTTTCTAGTAAATTACCGTTTATCATTATGAAATGATCTTCTTTGCCTTAAAATTTATTATTTAATATGAATAAAGCTGTGCCAGTTTTCTTTTGGTTAGTATTCCCCAGAATGTTTCTCTCTTTTCCTTCTCATCTTTCCCTCTTCTTACTTTTGTCTCCTGTAAACAATATGAAGCTTGACTCACCATATGAAGCTAGATTTCAATCCAGTCTGACACCGACATTCATTCTGATTGGTGCTGAGTTGTGTTTAACAGTTTTTGTTTTTATCACCTACCCAACATATATTTAGGGGCAAGCACAACAGACTGTATTCTGAGGGTCCCATCAACTCTGGGGAGGGGCTAGGAAGCCACCAGATGGAAGACCTCTCATTCAAGCTTAGGATACATGCTGACACTCAACAACTGTTTGATGACTGATTGACAAAGGTGCACTGAGAGTACGGGCATGACCTGGAGGTTTCTGGGAACTGACAGACGCACAGAGAGTCTAGGCTCACAGCACTGTCTTATCAGAATTGCAGTTCTTCTAAATTTTTTTTATTAATACCGGTGGTATAGCCTGAGTAGATCCTATGTCTCACATTAGTCTAAAGCCTGTTACCATGTAAGGGCTTTCCACAAATAACTTAGTTTTAAAGCTCCATACTGTATCATTTTGTTCCCACCTGAAAATGACACTTCTTACTCAAGTTTCTCCATCATAAATGCAAGGTCTACCATCTGTGGGATTTAGAGGCCCTCACACAGGGTCAGAACCAAATGCCTCCATGGGCCAGGCAAGGAACCCAAACCCCTTTTGCAGGGAGCACAGTGGGGAATTGAAGGGGCTGCAAGGCACCAAAGGGCACTGGCCCTGCCTACAGACAGGCAGCAGAGCCTTGGCTGACATGGCCAGAGCTGCTATTTTAGGAAAAAACAAATTCAAGATTTTTATGGGAAAGCTCTACATTTTTAAACTTCATTACATGAACTCTCACTTTCATATCACTATGCTATAGCCAAATAAGGCATTTAGGCAAATGGGCTAATACTTGAGTCAATTTTTTTTTTTAATTGTGGTAAAATACACATTACTTTAGCTGAATGTGAGAAGTCCCATCCAGGTTTCTCTCAGGAGAGCAAACTGCTTCCTTCTTTCTGTAGGGCCTTAGGGAAGATAGAGAATTTGCCCAGGCCCAGCAAATGGAGGCTGGATAGAGAAAAGCCCTTTAAGAGGGCATTACGGACCATATCTGAGTAAAGGGGCCTCTGTCCCCAGACTAGATATACCTGACATTAAACGGCTGGCTTTAAAAATAATGCCTTGGGTGCCTGGGTGGCTCAGTCGGTTAAGCGTCTGCCTTCGGCTCAGGTCACGATCCCAGGGTCCTGGGATTGAGCCCCACATCAGGCTCCCTGCTCAGCAGAGAGCCTGCTTCTCCCTCTCCCTCTGCCGCTCTGCCTACTTGTGTTCTCTCTATCTCTCTGTCAAATAAATAAATAAAATCTTTAAAAAAAATAAAAATAAACAAAAATAAAAATAATGCCTTACGTCAATATAATGCTTTATGGCTGTCAAATACACTTCCCCCAGACACTCATTTTCTGTTTACACCACCCCTGTCTGATAGACGAAAGAGCTTTTACCCCTTTCTGTCAGATGAAGGAATGTGGCTCTGGGAGGTTAAGAAACAAACCCAATGTCACAAAGTAAACCACAGAGGCAGCCCGAGAACTGCGGCCTTTCGAGGCCCTCCCCAACGCCGGCACAGCTCCACAGCTGCTCAACCCCCTGGAGATGGTAAAGCCATTAGATCCTGATCTCTTCCTCATCTCCCCTGAATGTCACACTGCTCCGTGGCGCTCCAATGACTAGCGCTCCCATCAAACTCCATCACACCAGGCAGGATGGCTTATCAGAGCTGAGGAGGAATTCTTCCATCAGATTAGAGAATAGGATATAAATCCAACAGCTTTGGGAGAAAGCTGTTCCTGACCATGTCCAGACGGCCAGCTGGACACCAGTGTGCCCAGAGCTGGCCCCGCTAAGGAGTGCCCTGCCAGCAAATGGAGAGAGCGCTGCAGCTCCCTCTGGCGTCTGTCCAGGTATCATGAGTCAGAACATTCTCTTTTTGGACAAGGCCTTGCAATGGAGCTGCTCTCAGTCTCGTGCTCTGAAGAGCTGCACCAAGCCAAAACTTTCCTACGGGGTGCACTACAAGGAGAATGCTTGTCTCCTCCAGAGACAAGTGGAGCCCAGTGGAATTAAACAGGCCTCAGAATGCTGTGTGAGGAAGCATCTAGATGTGGGCCCCAACAAGAAACCTATCACCTAAGGGCACCTTCTCTTTTCATAAGGATGAACAGAACCCTGGTCCAAGGTCAACACTTCCGTGTTAGAGGCCCAAACTCCACACGTAGTGAAAGAAACCCATATATAAGCTCATCACTCTATGCCTTCTCGGAGTGACAAGGGGTCACCAGGACACAAGCAGGTGTTAGGGCATAAGCATTATCAGAGGTGAGGTGCTAAGAAAAGTTTGATTTCCCATGACTGTTCCTGGAAAGGCTGCTATTTTTGGTCAAGTAGCACTAAGCAGACTCCAGAAGATGATGCCCTGTGCTCTGCTAAGAGGTGTGGTCTCCTCTTTGGGTCAAAACCTAAGCAAAAGCTCTGTTGCTACTAACAGATACGGAGATCACTTGCCCTGTGGGGCTACATCTCTACAAAATGAGGTACACCCTTCTTGGTCCGACAGAACAAGCAAAACCAGAAGGAAGGAGTGAAGGCAGGAGGTCATGAAGAACCAGAGTGGGGAGCAAGGTAGTTCTGGACAGGGCCAGTCCCTTATGGGAGGTAAAGGAGAGGCCCCAGCCACAAGGTGAATGAAGTCAGGTGCAGCGAAGCAACATCTGCAAATTCCACTCACCTGAGGAAGAAGCACAGCTTCACTGGCTGCTGATGCCCTTAACCTTGCAATGACTGTCTTTGTGAGCTCCCACAGAAAGCTGGGGGACGGAGGCACACGAGGGAAAGAGCAGGGAAGGGGACATCCCAGCCTACTCTGTTACACAGCCACCATCTTCAAAAGGATTAAAGGAGACAAAGAGGATAGGGATGAATCTGCAAGGGGAGGCAAATTAGCAGTAAGAGGTGGATGAGAAAGGAAAAAACAAAAGTGGGAAGCGGAGAGAAGAGGCAGAAAGGCAAAGAAGAGCAGTAACTGGGCTGCTCTGGGCCTTGGTGCAAAGTACAGCAAGTACAGCTCAGCCACAGCTGTACTCTCAGGCCTGAACATTCAAGAAACAGACTATCGGTTTACCTAGGGGTGATGACGCCCTGGGGGACTGATTCAAACTAGCCAAACTCACAAGAGACAGAGTGAACAAACCCAAATCCTCCTCTGCTACACTGGGGTGGAGGGGGTGTCCACCCTTTCTGGTGCCTGACCTTCTGCTGTCCCCCCCCACCCCCCGCCATAGTGCCAAAGGAGCGGACTATCCTGCTCCACCACTGCATCCCTCCTCTGATAACCAGAATCCCTGGTCACCAACACAATCAACACAAGTCCTAAGATTTCAAGAAATCTTGTATCAAATGGAGATTCCTGGCTCCGAGTTAGGAAATAACCTCTTATCAGCAGAAGTTACTATTTAAGTGACTCTTCTCAGATAATCTGCTTCTCTTTGTCAGTTTCCATTTCAGAAGATGACATTTTCTGACTTTCAAATTCAAGGAATAATGACTGGTTTTGGACTCTTTGTGACCATGTACCACAGGTTTGTCTGGTCTTGTGCAGTTACCCCAAACGGGGGAGCACATATCTGCAGACAGACACTGGGTGGAATCTAAAAAGAGACAGGAACCCCACATACAGGGTTTCTCTCAGAACTGAAGCCTGACAGGTCCTGATGAACACAATGCCACCATTTCAGAAAAAAGCACAGAAGGAGATGCTGGGAAGGAGGAGAAAGCAGGCCTTCGTTCCAACACGTCTGGCCCTGAACTCCCAGCACCAGCGACAGCGCCAGGCTGGGCCTGATCTCTCTAAGTCTTGGGCACGACCCCAGCATCCACTCCCTCCTGTGTCCCCAGCAAGGCACCTATGTCTCCCATACCACACATCTGCATGAGATTCTGCCTGTTCTTACAAGGGCCCCAATTTCACTTAGGAGTGAAACACAAGAATTCACAGCTAGAGCCAGCAAAATCTGGTTTAAAACTATCAGATAAAAAGGTCTCTGTACTTTCAGAGCACACCACTGGCCCTTTCAAATCCACAGACACTTCTCCAAACCAGCCCCACCCCAACTCTTGGTTTTTTGTTTTCAACAATTTTATTTTATTTTTTAAGATTTTATTCATTTATTTCAGAGAGGGAGAGAGAGGGAATGAGCTGAGCAGGGGAGGGGCAGAGGGAGAGGGAGAAGCAGGCTCCCCACTGAGCAGGGAGCCCGATGTGGGGCTTGATCCCAGGAACCGGAGATCATGACCTGAGCTGAAGGCAGACGCTTAACCGAACCGACTGAGCCCCCCACCAACTCTGCCCGCCTGCCTTGTTTCTCTCCGTCAGCGGTGTGACAGTGACAGTGCTTACTCTACCGCCTCTGGCGAACTCCAGGGAGGGAAGCCCCCAAAGTCTTACCACGCTGGGTTTGATTCTGAAGCGATGCTTCATTCAGGATCACCGTCAAGATCAAAACATTAACTCAACTCCTGGGCAAACACTATTGGTTAAGTCAAAAAAAAAACCCCGAAAGGTGGGATGCCTGGCTGGCTCAGTCAGTGGGGCATGTGACTCTTGATCTCGGGGTAGTAGGTTCGAACCCCATTCTGGGTATACAGACTACTTAAAAATAAAATCTTTAGGGGCACCTAGATGGCTCAGTCCGTTAAGCGGCTGCCTTCGGCTCAGGTCATGATCCCAGGGTCCTGGGATCGAGTCCCACATCGGGCTCCCTGCTCAGCGGGGAGCCTGCTTCTCCCTCTCCCTCTGCCTGCCTCTCTGCCTACTTGTTCTCTCTCTCTGTCAAATAAATAAATAAAATCTTTAAAAAACAGGGGCATCTGGGTGGCTCAGTTCGTTAAGCGTTTGCCTTCGGCTCAGGTCATGATCCTGGGGTCCTGGGATCGAGCCCTGCATCGGGCTCCCTGCTCAGATGGGAGTCTGCTTCTCCCTCTCCCTCCCACCCCACCCCCAGTGCTCTCTCCCTCTCTCTGTCAAAGTAAATAAAATCTTAAAAAACAAAAACAAAGATCTATTTAAAATAAATAAAATAAAATCTTTAAAAAGTCAGCATTCAGAAGCTGAGACACAAGACCATCAAGGCCATGAATTCATTGGCTGCCTTTTTAATAGACACATTAGTGTATTGGAAGGTTCTATTTCCCACAAAACACTCCTCCATTCTGTTATTCCGTTAGCAAGGAAAAAGATTCCACTTTAAGTGGGTTACTGTGGGGGCACAGGATATAGTTTTAAAATTCCCTCCCTAAGGAAGTCCATGCTTTGCTAATGTATCTCAAAGGTGTCCTTTTGCTTCACTGTGACAAAAAGCTGGACACAAGCATTTGTGGAAAACCTACTATAAGGTAGGAGATGTGCCAGATGCTGGACCCCCAGAGGTCAGGCAATCATCGTTGAAGAGGAGCGCCCAACCAGGAGGGAGAAGACAGATCAGGGAACCACAGCTGCTACATTAGCTGTACGAACAGTGTTTTTGGAAGAGAAATGGAGAGTAAGCGATCCTGCAATGAGGAGTCAGGGAAAACTGCAGAGACCTAAAGAACAAAAGTGTCAAGGAAAAGGGAGGGGTATAAAAAAATCGAGGGGAAAGATGAAAACATGAAGAGAAGGAAAGGAAAAAAAGGAAAGGGACCCCAAATAAGAGATTTCTTAAACTGAAAAACTTCTGAGATTACTTGAGCTGCAGTAGGCAATGGCTGTTATTAGCTGGTAGGAACACTACTCAAAAAGCTGCTGCAGAAAGCCGGCTATACCTCACTGGGCCAGCAAGGTAAGAATCTGAAGAAACCAGGGGCACCAGAAAACCCTGAAGGGCTTTGGCGGAGTGTGTGTAAAGACAAAACAATTCTTACTTCCTTGGAAAGGAAAACTGCTTCCTGCTTTCCTTCCCAAGTTCACTGGGGCTTTCAGGATCTCTCCGCACCTGCCCAGGAAGAGGAAATCCTTTGGGCACACTCTCCAGCTACGCCCCCCAGTCCAGTGGCCACCACACATGGCCAGTCCCAACTGAGCTGTGCTGTAAGCGCCAAATGCACAGCAGGTTTCCCAGACTTAGTCCAAAAATAGTGTAAAATAGCTCATTAACCTATTATCAGTATTGCTTACATGCTGACATGATACTATTTGGGGTATACTGCATTCCGTTTAAAATATTAAAATTAGGGGCACTTGGCTGACTCAGTGGGTAGAGCATGCGACCCTTGTTCTCAGGGTCGTGAGTTTGAGCCACCCTCCCCCCACTTGTTGGGTGTCGAGATTACTTAAATAAATAAAACTTTAAAAAACTACTAAAATTAATCCCACCTATTTCTTTTTACTTTTTAAATGTGGCTTTGAGGAAGTTTTAAATTACATGTGTGGCTTGCATGGCACTTCCTTGGACAACACTGCTTGAGATCTAACTTTAGAATAAGATGTATCTATCTGTTATACATTTAATCTTTCAGCAACTAGCAACTTAATTCCTTAGGGACCCAAGGGGCATGTTGTTTACTGATGTGCAAAACCTACTCTGGTGAGTCCTGTCATTTTGGCATGACAGCAACTAGCACTTACCCAGTGCCCAATGTTTGGTCCAGACCCAGCTCTGAGTAACACTCACACCTAGTGTCAAACTAGCTCTGAAGCTGCTGTTGTCGGAGTCACCAAAGACCTCCACTGCTGCCAAATTCAATGGTAAATTCTACATCCTCGCTTCACTCAACCTCTCAGCATCATCCAACACTGCTCAAAACTCCTTCCTTAAAGCATGTTCTTTCTTTTTTTTTTTTTTAGGGGGGGAAGGGAGGGTCAGAGGGAGAGAGAGAATCCCAAGCAGGCTCCACGGCAAGTGCAGAGCCTGACACGAGGTTCAATCCCACCACCCTAAGATCATGACCTGAGCTGAAATCAAGAGTTGGACACTCAGCTGACTGAGCCACCCAGGTGCCCCTCTTAAAGCATCTTCTATACCAGCCTCCCAGATCCCACCTCCCACAGTCTCCTCCTACCTCCCTGATAGCTCCTCTCACACCCCGTATTTGATTTCTTTTGCAACAGGATAGGCTCCTCTTCCTATCCAGACCTCCCGAGGTTGGAGAGTTTGCACCTCTCCTCTTCTGTAGCTCCGCTGGCCTATTCAGTGATCTCATCTAGTTCCACAGTTTTTTGTTTTTCTTTTTTTTTAAGATTTTATTTATTTATTTGAGAGAGGGAGTGAGCATGAGTGGGGGGGAGAAACAGAGGGAGAGGGAGAAGCAGACTCCCCGCTAAGCAGGGAGCCCGACGTGGGACTCAATCCGGGGACTCTGGAATCATGACCCAAGTTGAAGGCAGATGCTTAACCGGCTGAGCCCCCCAGGCGCCCCTCCACAGCTTTATAGACATCGATATACAACTGCTGACTGGATATGCCCACTTTGATTTCACAAGGGACCTAACCTTACCAGGTCCAAAACCAAACTCTTGATTTCATTCACTCACCCAAGTCTGCTTCTCCCACATTTCCTCCACTTAGCCCATCTCAGAAATTCCAGTCTTCTCGCAGCTCAGCCAAATACTCTGGAGTCATCTCTGATGCCTCTTTCATACCCCACATCAGAATTTATTGATTCTACTTCCAAAACACGTCCTGAATTTTCTCAACACTTCTGCTGCTATGACCTCCCTGGTCCAAATTACCATAGCCCTTGAATGGACAGCTGAAATAGCATTCTCATCAGTCTGTGTTTCTACTCTTGCCCCTACAGTTTATTTTACACACAGCAGCCAGAATGATCCTTTTAAAAACCAAGTCAGGGGGCGCCTGGGTGGCTCAGTTGGTTAAGCGACTGCCTTCGGCTCAGGTCATGATCCTGGAGTCCCTGGATCGAGTCCCGCATCGGGCTCCCTGCTCGGCAGGGAGTCTGCTTCTCCCTCTGACCCTCCTCCCTCTCATGCTGTCTCTCATTCTCTCTCTCGCAAATAAATAAAATCTTAAAACAAAAAACAAAAAACAAACCAAGTCAGTCTCTGCTCAACACCCTCACATAGCTTCCTATTTCAAGGTAATACCCACCATGGCCTAGTAGCCTCTACAGGATCTGGCTCCCTGCTACCTCTGACTTCTTCTCCTACCACTCTGCGCTATTAGCCCCCACTGTTCCTCAGATAAAACAAGCATGCTCCAGCCTCAGGACATTTGCACTTGCTGTTCCCTCTGCCCGAAATGCACTTCCATCAGCGTCTGCACACTTGCTTTCTTATTTCCTGGTCTCTCTGCCTATCTTTATGGAGAGGCCTTCTCTGACCTTCCCCCCCCCCCAAATGGCACTTCTGCCAGTCACTTTTTATGCTCCTTATCTATTTTATTTTTCTTCATTGTGTATGTGTATAGAACATTGTTTTACTGTCCATCTTTCTCCACTAGAAAGCAAGCTTTATGAGAAGAAACTTCATTCACTACAGTTGTCCATAGTGCCTAAAATAGTACCCAACATATGAATTAATGAACCATCCTATGAAACAGGATTTTAGAAATATAATTTTTTAAAAAGATTTTATTTATTGGGGCGCCTGGGTGGCTCAGTCGTTGGGCGTCTGCCTTCGGCTCAGGTTGTGATCCCAGAGTCCTGGGATCGAGCCCCACATAGGGCTCCCTGCTCTGTGGGAAGTCTGCTTCTCCCTCTCCCACTCCCCCTGCTTGTGTTCCCTCTCTTGCTGTGTCTGTGTCAAATAAATAAATAAAATCTTTAAAAAAATTTTTTATTTATTTACTTGAGAGAGAGAGACAGTATGCACAAGGAGGGGGAGGGGAAGAGGCAGAGGGAGAAGCAGGCTCCCCGCTGAGCAGGGAACCTGACATGGGGCTCAATCCCAGGACCCCAGGATCATGACCCGAGCCGAAGGCAGATGCTTAACCGACTGAGCCACCCAGGTGCCCCTGAAACAGGATTTTAGAGATATATTCCCATTTCACAAATGATTGAGACACTGATTCCAAGAGGTTATTTAACTAGGCCATGGTTCCATAGCTAGTATGGAGTGGAGCCAGAATTTGAAATGGGTCTATCTGAGTCCAAAGGCAGCAACACCTTCCATATTCTAAGGCTATAAGGGGGCGCCTGGATGTCACAGCTGGTTGGGCGTCCAACTCTGTTTTGGCTCAGGGTCGTGAGATCAAGCCCTGAGTCAGGCTCTACGCTCAGCGTGGAATCTGCTCGGGACTCTCTCCCTCCCTCTCCCTCTGCCCCTCCCCACCACTCGTTCTCATCTTCTCTCTCTCTCAAATAAATAACTATTTAAAAAACAAAAACAAAAACAAAAAACAAAATAAGAGCTAAGGCCGCTGTAGGCCTTTCTCAGCAGTGGTGGCCGCAGCAGCATTCTCCAAGCACCTGCCGCAGGTTCGTGTAAGGAAGGCACTGTGCCCTCCCTTCACCGCCTCTCAGACTCAGCACAATCCAAGGGACGTACAGCAGCCTTGCTACACACTCAGAGGTTAAATGACTTGCCTAAGGCCACTCAACTAGTAAGTGACAAAACTGAACCCTAAATCTCAAGAGAGGAAGCAAAAAGGTTCAGGAGCTGGCTAGTGGGTGGCCACAGGAACTACCAAGCAGGATAAAGGCTGACAGGGAACACCAACCTGCCTCCCCTACACCCCAGGCCAGGTCAGTGCAAGCTCAGGGTTCCTAAGGAAGGACTACAGCAGTGGCCCATCACAACAAAGTCCAGATATTAAATCTGTGAAGAGGTACCCAAAAAGAAGTAATTCTTCAACAGAGAACAAGCCTTACAATTTAGATGTATCTCAAGCTGGATACATCTCAGAAACTGAGTTGCCATGTTGAGACACTGTTTCCTTCTGCTTCCAGTACCTCTTCAAAGGGGCTCCATGGGGCGGAGGGGGGGGGCGGGAATCCATGCAACCCTTTCCTTTAAAGGTGCAGAACAGGCAGCAGTAGGAGTAATGGTGGTGAGCCCTGTCCTTGGAATAAAATAGTGGGTAGAATCTAACGGGGCTCCCCTTTCTCCAAGTTTATTACTGTTTTTCCCTTCCAACTTGTACAGAAAAGAGTGTATTAGTCCTCAGGCGCAGCAATAAAAGAGACCCCTCAGCCAGTCTCAGGAATTTCCCACTCTTCCCAGACAGAGGCTGTACTGGAGTGGCTGGGGAGCTGGAGAACAACGTCCTCCCGTTCACAGCAACGGCACTCTGTGCCCTGACATCTGCCTTTGCATGATGCTTTACTAAGTGCTTCACTCAGCTCTTACCATCAGGCAAAGCAAGATTTTATTAACCTAAGTTTACAAAAGAAGAAAATGAAGCTGAGAGAAAGATAGGCAGTGATTTGCCCAAAAACCAGACCTGGCACCTAAACACTTAGCCTAGCCTTCTGACTTTTGTTATTATTGCCATGGACAGAGTAAGTGGGTCACTAACTGGCAGAAGTGACCTACTCTTTCTTCCTTTTATTAAAGAAGACAGAAAGGCTCCTCTCCGAAAGGAAATATGCATTTGGACTCCGGGGAATGGCACAAAATCATTCTTACCTCCCCTCTACACCACCACGAGGGTTTATCCAAACACCCAAGGGCAATGTCATCAAAGGCTAGTTAGAATCATGGTACTAAGCACGGGCAGCAAACACAATGCCTCCAGGACCAAGCCAATAAAGCCAGCAGGACAGAACACAAGAGGTTACACAATACATAAAGTGCGGACTCCAGAGGAGAGGAGAGGAGAGCAACCAAGACCCAGGTAAAGGCATTCAAACTCAATATATAAAAAAAAATGTGCATCCCAAAGAGTATATAGGCTGAATACCCAAGAGCTGCCATTTTGCAACTAGATACAGGGATCCTTAAGACAGCGGGCAGAGTTATTAAATCTTCTCAAGAGATCTGAGCAAAACTTATTTATATTATCTCTTTTCACCTGCCCAGATGTTAAAAAGTTATTTCCCACTTATGATCAAGATTTCAACCAGCATGTCACTTGCCATCAGTGTTCACTGTTTTTAGTGTTACAACACACAGCAGCAGCATCCTCTTAGCTCTCGAGAACCAAATTCGAGTTTCTCGGACAGGAAATTTAGTACCTCACCATCAGGTTACAGAGGCAGAAGGTCAATCCCAGGTGAGACAAGTAACTACCTCAAAGGAACTAGCAACTAAATATCCTAAGGCACTTAACTGGTTAATTATCTGCTGAAAAGCAAAGGTAAACAAACAGTCCAGAATGCTCCCTGAGAGTGTGGGCTCAGGATGCCAATAGCTGAGCTGAGATCCGCCAAGTGATTTCCTCTCCTGGACACTAGGAATAAAAACACCTCCACGTCAATAGGTCACGGAGACTGATTGGGAAGATGAACGTACAAATGTACTCCACCCAGCCTGTAGTGAGCCCTTAAGATGCTATCTAACAAGTCCTTCCAAAAGGGGCCCGTGGGATTTGGGAGTTTGCAGGCTTATGGTCAGAGTCCATTCACCAGCGAGTCGTGCAGCCAGGTAGCAAAAACAGAACTGACAGCTGGAGGGTCACAAATGCCTGTATAAGCCAAGAAGGCCAGAGCATGAGGGCTGGGAATTTGGCTCTCATGGTCTAGGAAGAGTGGTGACAATCCTGACCTCTCCAGATTCGAGTCATAACTATCCCGTACAATCTCATCTAAGGATCACAACCCTAAAGAATGCAATTTCAACGTACATATTATTCCTTTAAAAGGAATGACTGTTATTTCCTGTGTTCATTTTATAAGGGCAAGAGTTTTGGGTATGGGGAGGGGATGACTTACTGGGAGGGACTTTTTTTTTTAAGATTTATTTATTTATTTATTTGAGAGAGAGAATGAGACAGCGAGAGAGAGCATGAGATGGGGGAGGGTCAGAGGGAGAAGCAGACTCCCCGCTGAGCAGGGAGCCCCGATGTGGGACTTGATCCCGGGACTGCAGGATCATGACCTGAGCTGAAGGCAGTCACCCAACCAACTGAGCCACCCAGGCGCCCTGGGAGGGACATTTTGAAATGTCTTACCCTCAGGGATAAGATTCTGTATCTACATAAGGACTGAGGTCAGGATTTGTCTAATTTCTGAGGTGGTGGGTCTTAACCTCTATCTTCCCATCAAACATCCTGCAGAGAGCTGAATGTTAAAGAGAAGGATGCTTGGCAGAGGCTAGCAGTTAAAAACACTTCAGCAAGAGAAATCTCTATGGTTACTACTTAAAAAAAAAAAAATGCATTCTGTATTTTGGCCACAGCTATAAGTAGCTAAACTCAGTCTTCTCCTAGGAAACCAACAAGTCAGTAACTGTCCCAACAGAAAAAAAATTTCTACTCCTGTGGGGCAAGTGTGCAGGAAAGAACACACCATACCTTGTGAAGGCTTCTACCTGGTACAGCCAGAAAGGGATATTACTGTGGGGAAGCCACCGCAGTATAAAGGTGAGAACTGGAAAGAAAGGGCTGGCCCCAATAACACGTTTAAGTCATCAGATCCAGACAGCAGTGACTTTTCTCTTTGTAGGAATTTACTGAAAGCTTCAGAGGGATACACTAAGTTCTCTCCTGTTGTATAAGGAAAAGCAAGAAGGCCTGTGACTGCCTGAATTTCCAGGCCACAGCAACCATGGCAGCTCTCTCAAACACCCAGAGCATGCTGGTAACAGGCGCCCCATGCAGCCTCAATGAAAAGAGCTGAGAAGTTATAGTGAAAAGCTCATTATCGTACCTTCTTTGAAACCGTAGTAAAACAGATCTTTTTCCAGAGTCGCAGGGACAGACTGCTCACAGCATGATCATGTCTAAACTGGCCAACTGCTTTATAGAAAGTCAGCACTGAGCACATCACAGTCCTTAGGACCCAATCTTCCCAGAAAGATCGGAATAGCTTAGAAATGGCTCCTTTAGGCAGAGTACACGGGGATTTGTGCTTTCTCATACCACAAGTCTTAAATGCCTTCTTTACTATAGGGATAGACAAAGAAATCAGCACCAGGTAGCTCCAAAATAACTGTTATTTGCCCACTACCCACAGCCACTGTAAATATTCCATAATGACAGCAGTTACAGGAAGTGCTGAGGACATCAAAGTGAGGTAGAAGCCATGCTTCGGGGAGAATGGCCTCTTCTCTAAAGAATAAGAAGTTAATCAAAGTTCTTACCTCTTAAATTAAAATCTATGTCACCACTCTGCTTAAAACAAAACAAAACAAAAAGCCTTCAAAGCTTCAGGACAAAGTGCAAGCTCCCCAGGACCAAGTACAACGAGGCCCTTCCAGATCTGGCCCCTGCATACCTTTCTGGCCTCATCTGTTTCCATTCAGCCCTGCCAACTCCCTACCCTACAGCCAGAAGGAAGTATTTGAGTATTTGTAGCTCTCCCAATGCAGCACATTCTTCTCTTGCTGCCTATATGCACATTGGCCCTACACTCTACCCACCTCTCCCAGACTTAAAACAACTTAATTCTAGTGGTCCTTTGAATCATCACCTTCTCTACAGGACTGTCTCTGATCCCAGCCATGGTATCCCATCTATGCCTCTTCCAAAGAAAGTGCTGCCTTGCCCATTTGACTCCTCCAGCCAGTGCCTGGTACACAGTAAGTTTTCAGTGTTTACTGACACCTTCCTACAGTAGACTTGTATGCCACCCAGCATCACTGATGGGGCATGTTTAGAGGCTCAAAGAGGGTAAAAAGTAAACATAAATTTGAATTCTAGTCCAGAAGACCAGTCATCCTTTAACTTAAGATATATTTTCTTTCAATTAGCTATATGACTTGCCCTTGCCAAAAACAAAATGCAACTTTTGAAATGCAAAGAAATCAGAGAGGTTGCCAATGCATTATAATAAGTATAATTCCATTTGTGTACCATCTATCTTCCCTTAGGATCGGATTAACCCATTACCTACAAGATAGACTAGGTCATGTCTTTTTTTTTGTCTATGTAAGACTTCAAACTATCAGAAATGAATATGTAAGACTTCAAACTATCAGAAACTGAGCAAACTGTTGATCTGATTTTTCTTTCCTGGAGCACAAAGATGTCTTCCAATTACAAAATGCTCTATTTGTCCCCTGAAATGTGCTTAAGACAAAGGACAGAATTTAGAGTTTGAATCAACATTAACTCAATTTATATTTTCATTTCTCCCAAAGGCAGTGTATTTTTAAAGAAGCATTTCCTTAGCGGAATGTAAGCTATATTCCTTGAATTGTCCTTTGACTGGGGATGTAACTCCTTGGGAGGAAACAGGCAAAGGAACAATTCTGTATTAGGTCAGTGTTCACCATACTAAAAGCAAAAAGCAGCCTATTTACAGAACATCTGGAGTGTTTCTCAAAGCCTTCCTAGAATGACACAATAGCACTCAATATTGAGTATTTTGAAGATATGCAAGAAAAAATGACCTCAGATGTATTGACACCTAAGACATTCCAGCATGATGTCAAAATTTTTTGTGGTGATGACGGCAGGGATCACCAAAAGCCTCTACTTTCAAGGATCAGAACTACCTCCAGATTATATAAAGTTAGAGTGTTCACTTTAGAAATTAGCCAACCCCCATTTGCTAGTCTTCTCACCATCCAGGTTACTTCTTTGGACAGGTGGGTACTTAACACTCATTACTATGTATCAGTTGGAAGACAGGATAAACAGAAGCTAACACTTACAGATGCAACCGGCTACATCTGAAAGACATGTACAGTGCATTGGTTTCCCAGTGATGTGGACATAGTGCTTCATCCCCTCCCTGGCTCCCCTCCCACAAAAGTGCACATCTACAAAACCCTTTGTGAAATTCAAAAAGGGAATCAAATTCAAGAGAGTTTTCAAATATAAGCACAAAGCAAACATATTAAAAAAGGAAGGTAATGCCCAACTCCCAAGTCTTCCCCAGGTCCCAGGTAAAGAGACAGCAAAATGCTACAGACTGAATCCTGCTTTGGAGTCAGACAGGCTTGGTGTCAAATCCCAGCTCCCTACTTACTATCTGTGTGACCTTGAGCAAGACAGGTTACTCCCTAAACCTCAGTTTCCTTGTTTATAAAAGAACAATTAACTCTACAGGTTACTTCAATGGTTCAATTAAAAGATATAGAAGAAACGTACATTTTGGGCAGTTACCACTCATTACGTCAACAAGGCAAGGTTTGGGTTCCATCTTTGTACCTGGCAGTTTTAAAGGGCTTTACAGTAGAAAGAACACCGAAAGCATCAGAAAGATCTAAGTTAAATCTTATATCCCTGGGGTTCATTCAGCTGTAAAATTTGAGACTGGGCTAGCTGATCCCTAAGTGAATTTCACGTTCTGAAAAACAAAAGTAATCCCCAATTTCTGAATCCTGCATTCATTCTTTTCATTTTCTTCTTCTTTAATATGAAATACTCATGTCCCTTGTAAACAGGTGAGAAAAATCAAAGAAAGGCCAAGATGCTCAAGCAACTTATCATTTGAGTCACTCAAATTGCAGGCCAGGCTTCTCTGCAGGAGGCTGTACGTGAAGGGTGTCTGAATGATGCACTCATATTGGTGGTAGGCAGTAAAATGCCTGTACCCGGAAATTTTGCATTCTCTGGCACAAAGTCACTGCTAAGCACACTGCCTACCCTGCACATAGAGACACTAAAAAATGTTTGTTGAATAAATACCCAGATGACACCTGTTGCTCCATACAAAATCTTTCAATTGGTCTCCTTACTCAAGTCAAAATCCAAGGAAGATGGTCAGCACATAAGAACTGTACCAAACACCTTCTGAACGAATTACTTCTTCAAAACCTTAATTACGCTAAGTGGAAAAACATAAACACCGTGAAAGAAATGCTGAACCACAGGAAAAAACTTCGAAGCGAAGCCAAGTTTCAACATTCCCGCAGAGATACACCCACTGCTGCGAGGGTCAATTTCTTGGCCTCTTCCAGCTCTAACGAGCACCCTCAAAGGCGCTTGGGCGGGGGGCGCGGGGACCCCCAGCTCCTGTTTTACCCTGCTATACTCGGCTCTCCACGCCCCACTCCCAACACATAAACCTTGAAGCTGGCTGTCACTCGAGCCAGCACTGAACAGACACGAACACGGGGAGGCCAAAAGGCCATCTCCCCATCTTCATGAGGGTCGCCACAGAACCACAAACTCTGAGAAGATCCAAATTAATCACAAACCTAATAGAATTGATTCTGGCTGTTCCAGCTTGGGATAAGCTATTTTTTCCTACAGCTTCTGGGAGTCAAACAGAAACTCCAAAAGCAAAATCGAACGGTCCATTTCCACCCCCTCCTCTCCCAGGAATGTGGCTACTTTACAAATCGCAAGCACTCTCCGAGACCTTCGCCCGGGGCTCAGATCGTCGGGTGGTTCCCCGGGGAGAGGCGCTGCCCGCCGGGCTTTCGGTTGTTCCGGCGGGGTCCCCAGGAGACCCGCCTGCAACGGGCTCTCAGAGTAAAACTGAAAGAGAAAAAAACCCCAGACTCGCCCACAGCGGCGGAAGGCGCAAAGCAATAGGGGATTTTAGCAAAGAGTGGAGGGGGCCAGAGACGACTCAATTTCCCCTCCTGCCCGCCGCAGCTCTTCTCCGGAGCCCGGCACGCCGCCCCGGTCCGCGCAGCAACCCCCCCCCGACACATGGTATGTCGCTCCTCATCAGAGCACATGAGCTTTAAAATGGTGCCTCGGGCGGGGGGGGGCGGCGACAGGAGAGGAAGGGTCAGAGAGTCCCGGGACAAGCGAGCAGGCGCGGGGGCCAGGAAAAGAGGCCCTGGGTGGCGGGTGGGGCGCCCTGGGTGACGCGCACGTCGGGGGTACAGAGGAAGGCGCAAAGGCGGAGGTGGAGGGAGAAATGGAACGCGGCCCCTTTAAGAGGCCTTCACGGCGCTCAGGGACCGGGGGCCTCTCCTCCACCCCCGGCCCGGCGTGTGGGGCCCTGCCTTGGGGAGAACCATCCCCAGGCCCGCTCCCCGGAGGCTTCCCTCACGCCAGGTCCCGCCCGGTCCTGCCCCGCGGCGGCGGCTCCTCCTTACCCCGCTGTCTGCCGCCTCCTCCCAGCTCTCAGCGACCTCCTCATCTTCCATCTTACTCGCCGCTTTCCCTCCTCCCCCACCCCCTCCCCGCGCCTGCGCCCTGAAGCGCGCCTCCGTCGCGGGCGCCGGCACGCAAGGCTTTACTCAATGGACCCCGCCCCTTGCCAAACCCGGAAGAGGCACCATGCAGGCCAGGGCTCACTAGCATCGAGAAAGCCATCTTGGAAAAGGGCAGAGAAACCAGAAAGTTGCCATTTTTCTTAAGGGCAACGCGTTATCTCTCGTACTGAGTGGGAGAGCCCCTGTGAAGTCATCGTCTTGAGTACGGAAAGTGTGTTCTTTGGAGCCATGTTTTCTAAGGGCAGGCAATCACTGAAAACTTTTTTTTTTAAGTGAGTCGTAATCTTTATAAACTGCAGATTACGTTTTCTTCAACGTTCTGAAAACGTTTTATACCTCACCAGAGGTTGAAAAATATCTGCTGATGCATAAGACATTCTATTATTTCTGTGTGATAGGGTGGAAATTTTTTACAGTTTTTCTTGCACATAAAGCAGTATTACAAGCATCTCTTAACCCTCCTTTGGATCCTCAGTAAAAACATCGTTAGTTGATAATACTGGCACCCGAGCTGGACAACCAGCACTACTAGAGTTCTCCTGAGTCGTTAATAACAGATACATACATTAGCATTTCCTTAAAAGTTTACTTACGCGTCTTCCTAAACGGTATTCCTGTTTTATTTTTCTCCATTACAGAGGTAGAGACCTTCAACTTTAAAGTTCGACTTCGGACGCTTCCAACTCGAACAAGATCCTGTGATCTTAGGTAACTTACGGTGTCTGTGCCTCAGTTTCCCCGAGTGTACAAAACAGAGATAATAGTAGTAGTAGACGCTTCAAAGGTAGATCGTCAGAATTAAACTAGTTACTATGCGGAAAAGCGTGGGACAGTGCTTGACCGGCAGTAAGACTTCCAAAGGTTAGCTATTATCATTATAAGGGTGTCTTGCCTCCCTCAGAAGACTTGAAATTCTCTAATCATCCGTTGTTTCCCAAAACACAAAAACAAAGGAAAAATAAACATCATGTATTTTTATTCTCATCGATGTGTTCCTATAAGCCTCTAAGTATTTAAACCCTGTCATTTGGTAGTGTTGCATTTAGCTGTTGTAATCAAATTGTCTAACCTGGAATGTGTTTCTTCTCATGTTTTTAGCATGCCTTTAATCTTCCTAAAGTAACAGCTTCCTGTTGAGAATTTTTGCAATTGTATTCCTAATAATTATTATTATAAACTGCAGTCATGTATTAAATGTTACTAGTCCTTAGAAGTTAAAGTGACGTGCTTACTAACTCTCTGGTTTCATGATTTCCTGTCTCTGAAATACGGATCATCTCTGGGTGTGTCCTCAGTCAGTCGTTTTTACCTAAACGCTCATGGTGTGAGCCACCAAAAGATTCCCAAAGTTGATTTCCAGCCCTGACCTCCCCTGGTGTTTTTGATTCATATAGCTAGGCTTCTTCTTGGCATCTCCACATGGATATTCCACTAGCAGCTCAACTCTAAAATGTAACTAATATTATGAACAGCCTGACCAACTTCAAAGTGTTGTCTTGCTCACTGTCTGGAGCTATGTTCATTTCGAATACATTCTTCTGTGAACCTGTTCTCTTAAATGAATTATACTGACTAAGCCTTAGGGACAGCGGGGGGATGAGATTGTCTATCAGGCCTCACGTAAGTCTCTTGGGGTGTGATTAGTTTTCAAGGCAGCGGACACTTTTTTTTTTCTCTTTAAGGCTTTGTAGTTGTAGCATGTTACCAGCAGAGGGAGATAATTCCTTATAATTTTGTTATATTTGGCAATGTGCCTTAACGAAGGAATTAGTTGGGCATTCCTGGGACTGAATTTTCTAGGAGAACAGAAAGATAGAGATCTTGGAGACCATTGGAGGATCCTGCAAAGGAAATAGCTTTTGTTCCAACAGATGGGCTACCAGGAGACCGGCCCTAGTTAATCATATAGGCCCCTTGTGACCTTGGGCAAGTCCCTTCCCCATCTGCAAAATGAAGAGATGGGGCCAAATAAGCTCTAAAATTGAGGAAGTGGGGGCACCTGGGTGGCTCAGTCGTTAAGTGTCTGCCTTCAGCTCAGGTCGTGATCCCGGGGCCCTGGGACTGAGCTCCGCATTGGGCTCCCTGCTCCACGGGAAGCCTGCTTCTCCCTCTCGCACTCCCCCTGCTTGTGTTCCCTCTCTTGCTGTGTCTCTCTCTGTCAAATAAATAAATAAATAAATAAATCTTTAAAAAAATAAATAAATAAAATTGAGGAAGTGGTGGTGGTTTTCTTCCACTGGGGGAAAGCCCCAAAAGTTGAAGTAGGGGCACATATATATATATTAACGGATATCCTAAAACATGAGTTTCTCTTTCCTGTGAAATACGTTTGATACACCACTCATGTTTGGGACTTGCATTCAGAACTGCAGGCACATTTGATACACCACATAAAACACTGAGATGTGATAGGAATTAAGAGCAAAGCCCAGGGGCACCTGGGTGGCTCAGTCAGTTAAGCATCTGACTCTTGATTTCAACGCAGGTCATGATCTCAGGGTTGTGAGATTGAGCCCTGCATCGGACTCTGCTGGTGAGCCTGGAGCCTGCTTGGGATTCTCTCTCTCCCTCTCCCTCCCCCCCGCCAAAAAAAAGAGCAAAACCCACAGTGAGAAAACATTCCATCTAGGGCGCCTGGGTGGCTCAGTTGGTTAAGCGACTTCCTTCGGCTCAGGTCATGATCCCAGGGTCCTGGGATCGAGTCCCACATCGGGCTCCCTGCTCTGCGGGGAGCCTGCTTTCTCCCTCTCCCACTCCCCCTGCTTGTGTTCCCTCTCTCGCTATGTCTCTCTCTGTCAAATAAATAAATAAAATCTTTAAAAAAAAAAGAAAAGAAAAGAAAACATTCCATCTAATGCACAAGCTGAGGCTATGTAGGCAGTTGTGTTAAGAAATAAATGGCAAAGGAGGAAAGAAAGGAAGGAAGGAAGAAAGAAAAGAAAGAAAGAAAGAAAAAGCGAGCAAACTTACCAATGTTTAAAGGGTACATGCCTTTTGACCCAGCAATTGCATTTCTAGGAAATTTTCCTGTAGATACATTTGCCCATATGCAAATAACAAAAGTACAAAGATATTCTTTGCTACTTTGTTTATAGTCACAAAACAGTAGAGACAAACGTCCATCTCTAGAGCATTTGTTTAAAAGATACATGGTACTTTAGAATGCAATTTGTTAACAAAATTTTGATGGTCCTAAACATGCTGACATCGAATGACCTCAGAGAATTATAGTTAAATAATAATAATAATAATAATAATAAAAGCAGCAAGGTAAAGAGCAACATGTATAGTTTGCTGATATCTGTAGGTTTATTTATTTTAATGTGTATGTGGGTTGGTTTTTTTGTTTTTTGTTGTTTGTTTTTTGTTTTTTTAATTTAAGTAATCTCTACCCCCAATGTGGGGCTCAAGCTCACAACCCAGAGATCAAGAGTTGCATGCTCTTCCGAATGAGCCAGGCAGGTACCCCATATGTGTATGTGTGTTTTTGTGTATGCCTCTCTGGAAAGATATAAGGAACTTGTAATGGTTCCTTGTAATGCGTCACTTCGATGGAGGAGAGAGGTTGCTGGGGGACTGGTAGGATGGACGTAATTTTTATGTGTCCTTTTGTACCTTTTGAATGTTGTTCTATGTTAATAGCTTACTTATTCTACATGAGCATATACATAAGAAATGAACTTCACTAATTGATTATTGGAATAGACTCTGGAGGAAAACTAACTTTTCTTTTACACTTATAGAGAGGTGACTGCCGCCCATCTCATCCCAAGCCTCATCTTTTGTCGGGCTCCCTGCTCCGCAGGAAGCCTGCTTCTCCCTCTCCCACTTCCCCTGCTTGTGTTCCCTCTCTTGCTGTCTCTCTCTGTCAAATAAATAAATAAAATCTTTTTTAAAAAATAAAGATTTTGTTTATTTATTTGAGAGAGAGACAGATAGTGACAGAGATAGCAAGAGAGAGCACAAGCGGGGAGGAGAGGGAGAAGCAGGCTCACGCTGAGCAGGGAGCCCAACGTGGGGCTCTATCCCAGGACCCTGGGATCATGACCTGAGCCGAAGGCAGATGCTTAACTGACTGAGCCACCCAGCCGCCCCTCTAAAATACTATTTTCATCATATATCCTCCCTGTCCCCAAATCTCCATGACCTAGAAGGTAATATCCAGTTTTCCTGATGATATTTCAGATCATATATAAACTGGCCTCAATCTTATCTCCTCCTGTTTGTCAGAAGGAACATTGCATAGAGATTAATACCATAGGTTTTGGTGCTCATCATCACTCATCATCAGGGAAATGAAAATCAAAACCACAAAGAGATATCACCTCACACATGTGAAAATGGCTATTATCAAAAACACAAGAAAAAACAAGTGTTGGCAAGGAAGTAGAGAAAAGGGAATCCTTGTGCACTATTGGTGGGGATGTAAATGGGTGCAGCCACTGTGGAAAACAGTATGGACATTCCTCAGAAAATCAAAAATAGAACTACCATAACATCCAGCAATTCTACTTCTGGGTATTTACTCGAAGAAAACAAAAACACTAATTCAAAAAGATATATGCATCTCTATATTTATTGCAGCATTATTTACAATAGCTAGGATATGGAAACAATCTAAGTGCCCATTGATGGATGAATGGATAAAGAAGATGTGATATATTTATACAATGGAATATCACTCAGCCATAAAAAAGAATTAAATCTTGCCCTCTGTGACAACATGATGGACCTACAGGGTATTATGCTAAATGAAATAAATCAGAGAAAAAACAAATTCTGTATGATTTAACTTATATATGGCAACTAAAAAACAAAACAGGGGTGCTTGACTGGCTCAGTCAGTAGAGCATGCAACTCTTGATCTCAGGGTTGTGAGTTCAAGCCCCACATTGGGTGTAGAGATTACTTTAAAAAATAAATAACTAAACTTAAAGGAAAAAAAAACCAAACCTGAAACAAATGAACAAACAAAACAGAACAGAAACAGACTGATAGATACAGAGAACAATGTGGTGGTTGCCAGAGGGAGGAGGTGGGAGAATGGGTGAAATAGGGGAAGGAGATGAAAAGTACAAACTTCCAGTCATAAAATAAAAATAAATATATAAATAAATAATAAATATATAAATATAAATATATAATAAATAAATGAATAAAATAAAAAAGACAGCTATGTACAATGGGATCATGTACTCGCTGTGTACAATGTACACCATGGGGAATATAGTTAATAATATGTAACAACCTTATGTGGTAACACTTGGTAGATATGTCTGTGGTGATCACTTTGAAATGTATATAAATGTTGAATCATTATATCATTCACCTGAAACCAATATAATATTGTATGTTGAACTGTAGTTTGCGTGGCTCAGTCGTTAAGCTTCTGCCTTCGGCTCAGGTCATGATCCCAGGGTCCTGGGATTGAGCCCCACATCAGGCTCCCTGCTCCGCGGGAAGCCTGCTTCTCCCTCTCCCACTCCCCCTGCTTGTGTTCCCTCTCTCGCTGTGTCTCTCTCTGTCAAATAAATAAATAAAATCTTTAAAAAAAAAAGTTCTAGAGATGGATGTTGGTGATGGTTGCACAACAATATGAATGTACTTAATAGCAATGAATGCTACTTCAAAAGGGTAAGATAGTAAATGTTGTTTGTTTTTTATGTCTATTTTATCACAATAAAAAAGTTGGAAAAAATAATGAACAAAATTAATAATAATAACAAAGTCTTTGAAGCAAAACCACCTGGGTTCAAACCTTTGCCTGTGATCCTGGGTTGAGCTAGTTAATCCCCATGTGCCTCAGTTCCTTTTGCCCTTTTTTTAAGATTTTATTTTTGGGGCGCCGGGGTGGCTCAGTCGTTAAGTGTTTGCCTTCTGCTCGGGTCACGATCCCAGGGTTCTGGGATCAAGCCCCACATCAGGCTCCCCACTCTGCGGGAAGCCTGCTTCTCCCTCTCCCACTCCCCCTGCTTGTGTTCCCTCTCTCGCTGTGTCTCTCTCTGTCAAATAAATAAATAAAATCTTAAAAAATTTTTTTTTATTTTTAAGTGATCTCTACACCCAACATGAGGCTCAAACTCACAACCTGGAGATCAAGAGTCACATGCTCCACCAGCTGAGCCAGTCGGGCGTCCCTCCTCAGTTTCATCATCTGCAAAATAAGCACAATAATGGCACCTACTTAGCAGTTTGACACATAATAAGGGCACACAATAAACATCAGCTATGATTATTATTAAAGATTTTGCTTTAATAATAATACTGTCATGCTTATCACAATTAATAATTTTATATTGGCTTATTTACTTGTTTATTGTCTGTCTCTCCCAGTAACTCTAGGGGACGTCTACGAGGGCACGGGGCTTTGTTAGTTTTATTTAAAAATGTTACTATACATATTACATGGTTTGGCACATATAGGTGCTCACTAAATATTTGTTGACTAGATGCCCTCTTAGTTGTCAAATTCCCAATGTGTTCACTTATTCAACACATATTTAGTAAGTCTCTACTGTGTGCCAGTCTCTATATTAGATGATATAGCAGTGAACAAAACAGAACTATCTGCTGTCTTTGACTTAGGAGATTGAGTGGGGGAGTGGTTCTATATTTGAACTTGTTCTAACATGATCCAGCAGTTCCAAACCAACCTGAGCATCAGAAGTCCTAGAAAGTTTTAGAAAAAGTCTGAGGTGGGTGGGTGGGGTCTTAAGGTGGGCCCTGGAACCTGCATTTTTAAAAGGAAGCCTTAATAGTTGGTCCAGTGTTTCTAACACTGAGCTCTATAGAGTATTTTGGTGGGTGGTGGGATTGGTCACAAGCTCTATGGCAATTTTTATGTTTGGGGTTTTTAATGACAGGATTTTAATATTTCTTTTCTTTTCTTTTTTTTAATTTGACAGAGACAGAGAGAGCAGGAACACAAGCAGGGGGAGTGGGCGAGGGAGAAGCAGGCTTCCCGCTGAGCAGGGAGCCCGATGTGGGACTTGATCCCAGGACGCTGGGATCATGACCTGAGCCGGAGGCAGACGCCTAACGACTGAGCCACCCAGGCGTTCCAGGATTTTAATATTTCTTTTACCAGTTACAGTTGTCAAGTTTCTCTTTCATAGTGACATTTCCTAACTGAAAGACTTTGAGTTTCTTAAATCAGAGTTTCTCATACTGGGATTCCCTGAGTATATCCCCTGGGGCCTCTGCATTATTCAAGTTTGAGGACCACAGATCCAGTGTTTTCTGGAGTGAGGCTGACCCACGTCTCCTCAACAGCACCTTGCCCTCCCAACTTGAGAGGGGACTTGGGTTCTGACCCAGACCTATGTCCCAAGAGATACCCCAGAAGGTCGCCTTTATTCCTGAACGGTGGGCTGGCAGCTGAAGATTGCTTCAGTTTCAGGCGCAAACGGTGAAGACCGAAGCCCTTGAGCTCTGTATCTCCGGCATTTCCTTAGACCACTTGCTGTACTCATGAGTCCATGGAGATTCTCACCTACACACCAGGTTTCCCCCTTGAAAGGGGTATTTTGTTGGACCCCGCCACCTGGTGATAGTGATACCGTAAAGTACCGGAGCTTGGGAATCATATACGCCTAAGTCCAAATTCTGCCCTGTCTCCCCCACCCCCATCTTGCCCCTCAGATGTGTGGGCTTCGGGAAAATATACTGATAATACTCTGCGCCTCAGTTTTCCTCATCTGAAAAATGGAGCTAGTAACAAGTCACACAGTGGTTGCCTCCATTAAGGGAGGCTTCGATTGCACAATCAAGGCACTGAGTTTCCCTTCTTCAGTTGACGTCCAAGAGCACTTCCATTCACCACAGCCCTCCCTTGTGCTCATCAGGCCCCCGGGGGTCCAAATGAGTTAGAGTTAATTCCTGGCCCTAGCTCTATACAGTCTCAAGCCATTGGGAAAACTGCCCAGTTGCCCCTAGGCCTAAGTGCAAAGGAGGGTGGGTGCAGCCCTGAGGTCGGTTCTAGGGACTCAAGGAAGGCGGGCGCAGAAGCGCGACGTTTCCCCACTCCAGCTTCACTGCCCGGGGCGGCGTTCCAGCCTCTGGGGAACCTCTGCCTGGGACCACGTCCCTTCCCAACATGGCGCCATCCCCAGGCCGCCTCGCGCGGGCCTGCCGCGCTGACGTATGTGCGAGCGCGTCCTCCGCGCTGGGCCCCGGCGCATGCGCACTCCGCGCTGTCTTCTCCCGACCAGAGCAGCAGCAGCAGCGGCGGCGGCGTTTGAGTGGAGGAAGATGGCGGCTCCGGGCTGCACTGGGTCCCGCCAGCTGTAAGGAGCCCCAGTGCGGCAAGCGCCGCTTGAGGCGGAGCGCCTCTGCTCTGGCCCTGTCCCCGGCTCCCTCATCGCCGTCGCCAGCGGAGCGAACCCGAGAGCGTGGCGCGGGCTGGGCCAGGTGAGGCTTCTCCCTCTCCTGGGGCCGCGGCGGGGAGCCGGCGCCTTCTGCCCTTTATGCCCCAGGCCCGCGGGGGGCAGGGGGCGTCCCTGGCCCCGCGCAGGCCGCGCATCGTGCCCGGGGGTCGGTGCCGGCTGGCCTGGGGGCCTTGCTGTCGTCATCCTCGGCCTCTCTGGGTTAGGCAGGGAGGAGGAGTGCCCCTTTCCACCCAGCCCTTGGGATGGGAGTGAACCCGGCCCCTCTCCTCAAGTAGGGCGGTTCATATCCCCTCACCAGGTCCACGAAAGGGTGTATGACTAGGGCAGGGATGGCTCTCAGAGTGTCAGATATCTATCTTTCACCCAGCCTCCGGATCTTTAACGTCTTGCGCTGAGGAGCCGGAGTCCAGTGCCTTCCAAAATTGGGGCTGCGGCGAGGGGCCAGCATCTGGGAAGCTGTAGCTGCAAAGGGGAAGATTTTGGAATTGGTTTAAAAAATAAAACACAAGCAGTCTGTCTTACCGCTTAGCTTTTTGAGTGTTCCTCCGGCCAAGTGGGAACTGCGGGTCTCCTTGATTGAGGCAGCAATCCACGTTGTGGCTGTGAGAATTGTTTGTGCAAAGGGAACGGTGGAGGGTGGGAACGAATTTGTAAACGGAGAAAAACCGATTCTGAGATCTTGATAGTCTCTGCAGAGTAACTTCGGTGCTAATGAAGTCTTCGTTTGTTTGAAAACCTTTGTGTTTTTGAGATTCGGAATAGCTAATTGCTTTTGTGTTAATTCTCCCGAATTTTATTAGGAAAATAAAAGCTTTCCTTAATTGCCAAAGTCTTTGGGCTTTTCTGTGGTGGGATTCTGATTGCTCTGGGTGAAGATTTAGGCACCTTACCAGTTCTCACTTGCTGGCAAGGACATTCTACTATGCTTGTTATTCCTTTTTGAGAATAAGTTTTTGTTGTTCAACTGCTAATTGGAAGGTTTTGATTTCGTTTCTCACGTTGGGAAGCCGGTTTGAAGCCTTGTGATGTCTTCCTTGAAGAATGATGGAATCAGTTGGAATTGTGCTATGGGGGAAATGTTGAGGCAATGGCTTTGGCGCGGACACACCGAATATCTTTGTAACTTAAATTTGTTTTCCTTGTGCTTGCAATGATGACGACATGGGTTTAAAGGGAGAAGGAAATTAGAGGAGAAATACCATCATTTTGAGTTGAACATTTAAAATTCAGTCTGTAGCTTTTACAGTGAATAGTGACTCTGTATCACATTCCTAACTTTTGAGCATATTCATGTGTATAATCTGATTGGGTGTCCTTTCTGTTGTGTGTTGTCATTTTATACCCTGTAACTGTTTGCTTTTGACAAACCCAGTATAAATCTATTACTCAATCAACATGGACCAACGGATGTTTTGTCTGCTTCAAAAAGCTTTTAATTGTTAAAATGACAACTGCTTGGTTTAATAATAGCTAATTCTTTGACCTTTTCTTAAAGCTTTTCCCATAGAGATTTATAGATTTTCTTAGTGCCTTTCATAAAGATGTAAACCTGAACAAATAACTTCACAGAAAATTGGAGAGCCACCTTAAATTTCAATTTGCTACGAGTCATGAAATAATGCAGTAAAACATCCTGATGGTTTGACATTATGCTTCTTGGCATAATGTGTTGCATTGTTGTGCTAAATCATCATCAGGTATTGATGCAACTTCATGACATCCATGACATCATTCACTCTCTAGCATTTTGCCCTCTGCAATTCCTTACTTTCTCAGAGTCACAAAAAGAACAGGATCAGGAAAAATAGCTTAGGATGCTCCTTACTCTCTGATTTCTTAAAAGAGCCTTCACACTGCTTTATGTAGTTAAAGTCCTGTAAGATTCAGAGCTGTGTGTGATTCCTACCTATTATGAAGAGCAGGCACAGAAAATGCTAGTAAAACCGCTGGGTTTTACAAGAACATTGAGGTCCCAAGGAGAAGTTATATCAAAGATGAACAAATAAGTGATTATCTTTTGTGATTTCAAGGTCGTTTTAGTGAATTAACAACTCTTTACAAAACCAGAAGCTGATTAATTAATGCCTTTTCTATTTCAACATTGTTATATGGGTCAAAAGAGGTAATGTTTTGTGAGAGTCCTTTGTAAAATAACAGGTAAATGTAAGGTTGATTATTCAACGATCAGTTTTATGAAAACCCCCTACTGAGGGCCCTCTATATACGCTGGGAAGTAGGTACTAATGATTCTAAGATAAGACACCTTTTGGTCTCAAGTTGCCTACAGTCTGGTTGGGGAGCCAGACAAGGAAACCAGTTAAGTATGTTATAGTATAAGAAGTAAGACGTGCACAGAATCCAACCAAGGGAATCAAGGAAGGCTTCTTAGAGCCGGGATGGCTTCACAGCCTTTCCTATTCTGCAGAGAAATCTGCCTTTTGTGAGTGACTTGCTTTTTATAAGAACTTAAAAAAAAATTTTTATCATGAGTTCTTTCCCCCTTTTATTCATTCACTGTCATGACACTTCCCACACAGTATGCCCCAGTTATGATTTCTGCATTCTCAAAAATCCAACAGTCTTGGGAGAACCTGAGAGTGAGTCATATGCCAGGCAACAAACAAAAACATTGCAGCTGCAATGAAAATATCTCAGATTACTAAATGGTGACAACTTTAGAGTGATGATGTTTTTGTTTTTGTTTTGTAAACTGGCATAAGAAGCAACATATGATTTTAATTTGATCACATTTAGTTAATGCTTAGTTGTCAATCCCTTAGAATGTTGACTGTAAGTAGTTATTAGTACTGTCTGCTTTCTCCCAATAATCAAACGAGATGGTCCTTTTTCTTTTGGGTGAAGCTGACAATTTAAACCAGGACTACACTAAACTATTTTGTAGAATCCATTCATGTAGATAAAGGTTGCTTAGCATCTCTGATATTGAACTTCTGTATCCCAATACAAGTTCCTCATCTTAGTGCTGTGGTAGTTTTATAATTAATTTAGCATGTTGTCGCCTATATTGCAAACATTTTATGAGTTTTTGGACGTGTAGAATCTTTACGGGGTGCAATATTAGTAGAACATTTACAGTTTGGTAACACTCATGTTTACATGTTACCATGTAAACATTCAACACTGAAAATGAGGGCTTTAAGGTGTTGGTTGACAGAAAAATGAAGGTGATGTGTCTGTTTATTTTCCTATATTGTGAGTTTGTTACATATAGAAGGATATGACATAGACAAGTCATTTTAAAATTGCCCAGTCTTAGGGTACCTGGCTGTCTCAGTTGCAAGAGCATGTGACTCTTGATCTTGGGGTTGTGAGTTGGAGCTCCATGTTGGGTGTAGAGATTACTTAAGTAAATAAATAAACTTTAAAAAAAAAAATTGCCCAGTATTGTACTCATAATTCAGCTTTTCTCTTTCTTTCTAGACTTACTTATTTATTTATTTATTAGAGAGAGAGAGAGAGAGCGCATGAGTGCGGGATCACGAATGGGGGGTGGGGCGGAGGGAGGGAGGATCTCGAGCAGTCTCCCATGTGGGGCTTGATCTCAGGACCCCAAGATCATGACCTGAGCCGAAACCAAGAGGTGGATGCTTAACTGACTGAGCCACCTGGGTACCCCCGGCTTATTTTCTAAGCTGTTTTTTGTGACCTGGGGGTGCTGGCTGGCTCAGTTGATAGAGCATGCTACTCTTGATCTCCGGGTTGTTGGTTCAAGCCCCACGTTGGCCATATAGCTTACTTTAAGATTTATTTATTAGAGAGAGTGTGAGAGACAGCGCATGCGTGGGAAAGGGCAGAGGCAGAGGGAGAGAAAGAATCCTCAGTCAGACTCTCTGCTGAGCACGGAGCCAGTCAGACTCTCCCCTGAGCACTGAGCCTGACACGGGCTCTGTCCCTCAACTCATGAGATCATGACCTGAGTTGGAATGACCAGTCGGTCACTTAACCGCTGAGCCACCCAGGTGCCCCGAGTATAGCTTACTTTAAACAAAAAAAGTGTTGGAAGAGGAAAAAAAAAAAAAAGAACTAAATTGTTTCTTGTGACCCTCTAAATGTCTTGTAAAATTACAACTTAGTGGTATTCCTATAGCTTAAATTTGCTCTTCCTTACTCATGGTTGTATTGGAAAGCAAATTTGCTTTGAAATTTGATTCTTTCTGTATTAAATTTCTACTTTTTAAGTTGTAAAGTTTTGCCCAAGTTTTTATTTTTTTCCAGTGTCACTGTTCTGTGTTTTGTTTCCAAAGTAGAAATAATCTTGTGGTGCTTTGATGCTTACTTATATATATAAATTTGATAAATGTATAGGTATTATATAAAGTAGTAGTCACTTGTAAATTATTACTACAGTAACTTATCCTCTAGTAATACATAAATTTGAGGTAGTTCAGTTAATTTCTATAAAGGTTTTAGTTTCAGCTGTTATTTTTTTAGAATATTTAATATTTAGGATACTTTTTTTTTTTAAGATAAGCTGTATGTCCAGTGTGGGGCTTGAACTCACGAATCCAAGATTGAGAGTCACATGCTTTACTGACTGAGCCAGCCAGGCACCCCTATTTTGAGTACTTTTATTTCTACTATTTTAAGGAATTCACTAGTAGGGCATACTTTCCAAATTTGTGTTTCCTTTATTATTCTCGTTTTATTAATTTTTTAAGATTTATTTATTTATTTATTTTAGAGAGCTAGAGAGCATGCATGGGTGGGCAGGGCAGAGGGAGAGGGGGAGAGAGAATCTCAAGCCGACTCTGCCCTGACTGCAGAGCCCCACATGGGGCTCTGTCTCAGCACCATGAGATAACAACCTGAGCCAAAACCAAGAGTCAGATGCTTAACCTACTGCACCACCCAGGGGCCCCTGTTAATCTCATTTTAAATGCTTGGTTCAAGTGCTCGCTTCGGCAGCACGTATGCTAAAATGCTTGCTTCATGTTGCTAATAGAGAACAAGGAATTTTTTTCCGGAATGAACCTCTTAGTGCATTGTTTGGAGAAAGATTGATGTTAATTATAAATTCATCAATACAGTTTTACATAAGTCAAGCAGACAAAGTCAGTTATCATATGGTTTCACTTATTTATGGAACATAAGGAATAGCATGGAGAACATTAGGAGAAGGAAGGGAAAAATGAAGGGGGGGAAATTGGAGGGGGAGATGAACCATGAGAGACTATGAACTCTGAGAAACAAACAGGGTTTTAGAGCGGAGGCGGGTGGGGGA
Source organism: Halichoerus grypus (assembly GCF_964656455.1). Classification (NCBI taxonomy): domain Eukaryota; kingdom Metazoa; phylum Chordata; class Mammalia; order Carnivora; family Phocidae; genus Halichoerus; species Halichoerus grypus. Next base: position 175,674,031 of record NC_135716.1, read on the forward strand.
ATGGGTTAGCCTGGTGATGGGTATTAAGGAGGGCATGTATTGCATGGAGCACTGGGTGTTATACGCAAACAATGAATCATGGAACACTACATCAAAAACTAATGATGTACTTACTGTATGGTGACTAACATAATAAAAAAAATACAGTTTTACTAAAATGTTGCCTTTCCCATCTCCTAGCTTTTCAAATGGAAGTCAGAGGGAAATGGAATTTATCCTTCTATTTCAATGTTTCTTTTTAAAGCTTTTTTTTTTTAAAGATTTATTTATTTATTTGAGAGAGCGAGAATGAGAGAGAGAGAGTACATGAGAGGGGGGAGGGTTAGAGGGAGAAGCAGGCGCCTCGCCGAGCAGGGAGCCCGATGTGGGACTCGATCCCAGGACTCCAGGATCATGACCTGAGCCGAAGGCAGTCGCTTAACCAACTGAGCCACCCAGGCCCCCCCCCCCTTTTTTTTAAGATTCTGTTTTTAAGCAACCTCCACACCCAACATGGGGCTCAAACCTACAACCCTGAGATGAAGAGTCACATGCCCCACCGACTGAGCCAGCCAGGTGCCCCTAAAGCTTTTTTATTAGTAGTCTTTGCTATCTCTTGCCAAAAAGGAACATCTTGTCTTGGGATCAAACAGTATTGTGTTTGCATTGTGTTGTGCAGGACTGTTTTTCTTAACTTTTGATTTGATACTTAATGACATCTTCCCAAATAGATCCTTTGGTCTAGTCAAGATCAAGCAAGCTGCTCTCTTCCTTGTTACTGAAACTAAAGGTTTACTTCCCTGTGGGTCCTTCAAATTTTGATTTGTCTACCTTTTTCACCTCTCCCCTTTTTTCTCACGAAATGCAGTTCTCTCCTCCAAAAGTGTGTTTCATACATCATACGGAATTTGGGAATGTAATTCTCTAGAGATGTATAATGACCTGGAGGGTTAAAATTTCACATTTTATTTACCTTAAAAGTAATTTAATGGTAACAAATCTTGAAGACATGGTAGGTGAGATAAGCCTGACAAAAAAGAACAAGGACTGTAGATTCCACTTAATACCAAGTACCTAGAGTAGTCCAATCCATAGAGACAGAAAGTAGAATGGTAGTTGCCAAGGGCTGGGGAGAAGAGGGTTTGGGAAATTATAGTTTAAAGTTAAAGAGTCAGTTTGGGATGATTACAAGTTCTGGAGATAGATGGGGGGATGGTTTTATAACAGTGTGAATGTACATAAGACCACCAAAGTGCATACTTAAAAATGGTTGAGATGGCAAATTTTGTTATGTATATATTACCACAATAAAAAAAAAAGTAACTTAATGGTTTATATATGCTCTGTGGGATGGCTTGAAAACCACTTATTTTAACATAGTAATTAAGATCCTAGGCCTTGAAGGGGGGGAAATTGGAGGGGGAGAAGAACCATGAGAGACGATGGACTCTGAAAAACAAACTGAGGGTTCTAGAGGGGAGGGGGGTGGGAGGATGGGTTAGCCTGGTGATGGGTATTGAGGAGGGCACGTTCTGCATGGAGCACTGGCTGTTATGCACAAACAATGAATCATGGAACACTATATCTAAAACTAATGATGTAATGTATGGGGATTAACATAACAATAAAAAAATTAAAAAAAAAAAAAGATCCTAGGCTTTCACCTCAGGTAGACTCAGGCTCATACCCTACTTCTCTCTCCTAGTATGGATCTTAGCTTCTCTAAGTCTCAGTTTTTTCATCTATAAAATGAGGATAATGGGGCTGCCTGGGTAGCTCAGTCGTTAAGCGTCTGCCTTCAGCTCAGGTCGTGATCCCGGGGTCCTGGGATCGAGCCCCGCGTTGGGCTCCCTGCTTGACGGGAAGCCTGCTTCTCCCTCTCCTGCTCCCCCTGCTTGTGTTCCCTCTCTCGCGGTGTCTCTCTCTGTCAAAAAATAAATAAAATCTTTAAAAAAAAATGAGGATAATGATGCCTGTGTTGTGGGACAATTAAATATGGGAATGTATGTGAACTTCTTAGCACATTGTGTAGCACATATAAACATCCAAATATTAGATGTTATTATATTGTTTTTATGGAACATTAAAACTGGGGACAAGGGGTGCCTGGCTGGCTCAGTCGGTGGATTGATCGTGCAGCTCAATCATGCAGTTCTTGATCGTGGGTTCATGAGTTTGAGCCCCACGTTGGGTGTAGAGGTTACACAAATAAGTAGATAAGTAGGGGCGCCTGGGTGGCTCATTCGGTTAAGCGTCTGCCTTTGGCTCAGGTCATGATCCCAGGGTCCTGGGATTGAGCCCGCATTGGGCTCTCTGCTCTGCAGAGAGCCTGCTTCTTCCTCTGCCTCTGCCTCTGCCTCTCTCTTTCTCATGAATAAATAAATAAAATCTTAAAAATAAATGAATAAATAAACTTAAAAAAAAAAAAAACTGGGACAAGGGGAACTTAATCTCCTAACTTCTTTATAGTGTAGTCCCAGTGGCATACCTGTCCTGTTGCAGGAATGCATGTTTTATTTTTTCTCCTGTGCTTCTCTTTCTACCCTTGATTGGAGAACTGGGCTTATTCATGGCTTCATTTGACACCACTGCCCTGATGTCTCTTAAATCCATCTAGATGTGATCTGTCTTTTATGCTTCTTGGTTCTCTAGGGACTTCATAGAGCATATTCTCTAACTCAGCTGTGCAAGTGTTCACAACTGAGTCCATTATCTCATCTCTCTCCTCTGTTAAGGTAAAAACCTTCACTAAGCAAGTTCCCTTCTCAATATTCCCATATCCGTAGGTAGAATAATATTATTGTGGTCTGATAGACCATAAAACTAGGAATCTTTTTTTTTTTTTTTTTAATCTTTCATCTCGGGGCGCCTGGGTAGCTCAGTCGTTGAGCGTCTGCCTTTGGCTCAGGTCATGGTCCCAGGGTCCTGGGATCGAGCCCCACATCGGGCTCCCTGCTCCGCAGGAAGCCTGCTTCTCCCTCTCCCACTCTCCCTGCTTGTGTTCCCTCTCTTGCTGTGTCTCTCTCTGTCAAATAAATAAAAAATCTTAAATAAATAAATAAATAAATAAATAAATAAATAAATCTTTCATCTCCTGTATCCTGCCATGCAGTTCTATATTCTCTTCTTCAGTATCCCTTAGGTTTGCATGACTTTGCCGTGACTCTAGACCAGGCTTTCAGGAGCTGAAAGCAGACTGAATTAGTGTTAGAGTTCTTAGCTGCTCTTGTTGCCAGGGCTCTGCCATTTGGTAGTTTTATGATCTCAGTCTCCCTCATCTTCAAATGGCAATTACAATTCCTATCTCATGACATATGTGTAAAATATTTAACTAAATGCCTAACACATTGGTAAACACTCAATAAACAGAAGCTGCTGTTATTTGAGATTTTCTTCTCAGTAATCTTTGGAAATGGTTAAGATTGAGGTGACAGTATTTTGACAGAACAGTCTTAAGGGATATTGTTCGAATGTTTCTCCCCTGATTAAGAACCCATGGTAACTTGTAAGTGCCTAGTTCCCTGCTTATCTTTTGAACTCTCTGTATGACCTTCATTGTACCTTGCCTTGCCTCTCATGTATACTGTGCTTGTGTGTACAACTGGAACATTCATCTTCCTAGGTAGAGGGCCTTTTTTCTTTTAAAGATTTTATTTATTTTTATTTGAGGGAGAGAGCCTGCGTGCACGCGTGAGGGAGAGCATGGGGGGCCAGGGAGGCAGAGGGAGAAATAGAATCCCTGCTGAGCAGTGAGCCCGCCGCCAAGACCCTGGGAGCCAAGACCCTGGGATCATGTTCTGAGCCAAAGGCAGACGCTCAACTGACTGAGCCAGCCAGGCAGCCCAGGCCTTTTTTTTTTTCTTTTTTTTTCCATTTAACTACTCTGCAGCTCTGTATACTATCTCCTGTACGCTCTACCACTGAGCCACTCGTCCTTGCACAATTAGGTTAAAGTTAATGTTCAAAAAGAACATTATTTGCTAATTAATTTCTGCCAAATAGCTTAAAAGGGATATATCATGCAGTGTAATTCATATGTAATATATTTAGTGCCTTGTAGGCACATTTAGTGCTTATATATTAGGCACTCAGATATTCATTTAGTATATACTTTCAATTCTTAAAGATTGATGTTCCTCATGAGCTTTCTGAGATATTGTATGATCTCAAGTGTCTGTTGAATCTTTGTTGCCTTTTTCTTGGTCCATTTATTTAACAAATATTTATTGAGGGGCGCCTGGGTGGCTCAGTCGGTTAAGCGTCTGCCTTCAGCTTGGGTCATGATCCCAGGGGCCTGGGATCGAGCCCCACATTGGTCTCTGTGCTCGGAGGGGAGCCTGCTTCTCCCTCTCCCTCTGCCTGCTGCTCCCCATGCTTGTGCTTTCTCTGTCAAATAAATAAAATCTTTTTTTAAAAAACTCCAAAACCCCAGATATTTATTGAATGCTATTATGTGCTAGGCATGGTTCAAGGTATTGGGGATACAGTGGACAAAATAGGCAAGGTATCTAGTTCCCTGGATCTTACATTCGAGTTTGGAGAAAGCAATTAATGCATGAATAAAATTTCCAATTGTAGTAAGTACTAGGAAGAAAATAAAACAGGGTGATGTGATAATAACATGGAGCAGAAGGGGAAGGCTGAGATTGGACGGTTTAGAGGAGGCTTCTGTGAGAAGGTCATGTTCAGGCTGAGACACAAGGCACAATGTTCAGTGTTAAGTTTTGGGGACAGAGAGAACAAGTGCAGAGGACTGAAGTAGGAACCAGGATCCAGCCAGGATTCCTAAATTGCATTTGGCTTTAATTAGCTTTTGCTTCTTAATCTAAAAAGCCCTCTGCCCCAGCCCCCCTTTTTTCTTTCCCTAAATGACATTGACTTTTTGAAGGTACCAGTCTGGTTCTCTGGTAGACTCTTTCACATTCATGATTTGTCTCAATGTTTCCTTGTGTCATTTAGCCCCTTTATCCCCTTTTGAGAGGACTCAAGGCTTGATTGTATTCATATTTGCAATCCTTTGTGATACTGAATACTCATATTGTATCATACTTGGTGTCATATTTTTCCATTATAATGATGCTAAATTTGATCACTTGGTTAATATGAAAGTCTTGATCTTTCTATTATAAAGCTTTCCCTTTATAGTGATCAAGTAATCTGTGGGGTAGCAATTTAACACAACACAATTATGCTATTTCTCAACTGTCTTTCACTTGTTGGTTTTAGCATCCATTAATGATTCTTGTCAGAATCAGTTATTTCATTGGATGTTGCAGAAGGATGATTATTATTTCTCTTCCTTCCACACTTAGTAGCTGGCAAGATATGATCAACTGAGAATGAGCTACTAGAAATCTCTCCTAATAAGGTAGAGTGTTTAATTCTTTGCTTTTCATTGTAAATTTTCTTAGTAAAGAATTGGTCACCTCACTGGTGGCAAATAAGTTTCTTTGCTGTTTTCTGTATCACTGTAAGTACATGATTTTTATTTATTAATTATTTTACACGTAGTTGCAGCCATTAGTCTTTTTGACACTGAACTTTGGCTAGTGTAAGTCTCTTTAAGCTGATGTTGTGTCCTTCTGACATGCCCCCATTGGTCTTTGGGTTGTTTTCTGTCACAACAAGATATCCTAGATTCGCCTTGTACTTTCCCTGTCCTTGACTGAAATTAGTCATTTTTTTTCTAGGAAGACCTAGTTTCTTTTATAGGTAATGTCATTAGAAACCTAAGATCTGAGTGCTAGGAATGTTCATTGCTACTGGGTCTTCATTATTTCTAGGTCCTTTCAGTGGGCAGAATTGGAAAATATGTTTTTTAGAAATAAAAACTTCATATTGATGTTTCCAGTTTAATTTGAACATATTGCAGGTTTTTTTCTCTTTAAGAGATTTTGTATTTGTCTCTCTTTAACTGGAAGTCTTGGTTTTTAAGTATTGTTCACATTTATTTACTTTATCTTATAGTAGACATAAGAAATATTAAAAATATAGTATCCATGTTACTACTAACCAAATTACTGAGGCAAATTTAAGATTCCTTTGTGATTCTTTTTACCCTTAACATTCTGTCAGGATCCATTCAAGAGAATGAAAAATGTACTAGATATTCAAATGGAGATTTAGTGTAGAGAATTGGTAGTATATGTGTTGCAAGACAGTAAAAAAAGAGTAGGGTGTAACTTAGAGAATCATAACTATAGGGTGAAACTATAGTCTCAAGAGTTGGGGGAGGGGCACCTGGGTGGCTCAGTCATTGGGCGTCTACCTTTGGCTCAGGTCATGAACCTGGGGTCCTGGGATCGAGCCCTGCATTGGGCTCCCTGCTCAGTGGGAAAGCCTGCTTCTCCCTCTCCCACTCCTCCTGCTTGTGTTCCCTCTCTCGCTGTCTCTCTGTCAAATGAATAAATAAAATCTTAAAAAAAAAAAAAAAGTTGGGGGAACCTAAAGGTTAGATGGTATTACCAGAACTTTTAAAGAATATGGAGGACGGGGCGCCTGGGTGGCTCAGTTGGTTAGGTGTCTGCCTTTGGCTCAGGTCATGATCTCAGAGTCCCGGGATTGAGCCCCACATTGGGCTCTCCGCTCAGCGGGGAGTCTGCTTCTCCCTCTGCCCTTCACCCCGCTCATGCTCTCCTGCTCTTGCTCTCTTTCGCTCTCAAGTAGATAAATAAAATCTTAAAAAAAAAAAAAAAAGAATATGGAGGAAGTGTTACCACCTCAAGCACTGGCTGCCACTTTCAGAGCTGGGACCATGAGGAGGGGTTGCCAAGATGTGCCACATGACTGGTACTTGGACTCTCCTAATTTTTATTAATTTTTGGTCTATCCTCTCAGTGTTTCTTTTTGCAAGAATAAGCAAATATCTGCATATATTCATTTTTCTCCTTTCTTACACGAAAGGTTGCCATAGTATGTACACTGTCGTCATGAGCACGCTATGAAGGTGCACACACAAGTTGTGTCTTTCCACGGTGTCAGCTTTATTCAATCATAAAGCAAAGTGAAATCACAATTATAAAGCAGGTTCAGGATTCCAAACTCAATGACAATTCACCATGTGATTAAACTTGGCTTCTTACACAGTACACAGAGCAGGAAAGAAAATGAGCCATACAACAAACAAGATAACAGAAAGGTGCAGGAAGTTAATGAACCAAACTCAAAGGCAGTCTGTGGGCGCGCAGTTGAGATGAGTCCTCAGTCTGGTCTGGCTCAGCTCTCGGCACTTCCTGCTGCTTATGTTTAAGCAGGGAAGGCTCTCAGTTCTGTTTGGAGATCCTTCGGGCAGAGCCTTTGGCCGCAGTTGCCTTTTTTATGTGGTGAGACATAGAGGGGTCAGGTCTGAAGAGTCTGACAGTTTACTGCCAAAATCCTTCCCTTTTTAAAGGGATTTAATCGGTTTGGGGTCTCTGCAGACTTCTGGTTCTGCTCGTTATTGGTTCTGGGGTGTCAGCTGATGCTTATCCCCACGATATCTCCTAGCTGCAGTACCTAACTGCTTGTGTCATTGCTGGACACAGGCCCTTGCTTGACATGAAAGACTCCAGTTTGCTCTCTACAACACTGTTCTGCACCTTTCTCTTTTACTGTATCTTGGAGATTGTGCCATATTGGAACAGAAGTAATCCATCTTTTTCTCAGCTTCGTTGTGTGGATGTGCTGGATTTGTTCATCTAGTCAGTTTTTGATAAACATCAATAAGTAATGCTTTACTACCACTCTTTTTTTGAAAGTAGATTTGGGTATGGTGTGTTAGAAGGAACACTGAGCTGAAAAATAAAAGACACAGGTTCTGTTTTGCCACCAATTACCTGCACGACTTTAGGAAGTTGCATGTTTTCTGACCTCAGTTTCTCCTCATTGGTAAAATAAGGGTTCAGTTGCTCTGTAATCTTTAAGATCTCCTGCTATAATATTTTATATTTTTCTGGAAATTTTATTAGCCATATTTTAAACCTATTGCTCAGTAAAGTATGCAACACATAGGAAAACTATAAATGAGAACATCAGATTAAGTTTTAAAAGTACTACTGAGGGTTTTCTGAACTTGGATCTACTGTAGTGTTTGTTTAAAAAAAAAAAAAAAGATTCCTGGACCCTTCCCTATTTTCAGATAGTCTCTGGGAAATTTACTTACTAGGTGATTTTTTTTTTTTCTTTAATGGTCAAGTGAGCTTGTGAAACAAAGATTTACTTTATGTGTACATGCCGTTGTCCTTTAGGTTTCTGGAGGATAGGGAATAAACAGATTATTCACTTTTTATGAATTCCTTTGCTCTCACCACCACCAAAAAAAATAGAAGTAGAAATAAAAATTTCCATTCCCTTAAAGCATCTTGTCAAAATGTATTATGTTCTTCGTAGAATGTGTTTTTGTGTCCGTGAGGAAGCTGGCTCTATGTGCAAACTGAGAGATTTGGTAAGAGTTATCTTGGGATTGTAGAGTACTTTGAATTCTACTTCCTTAAACACCATTTCCCCATGCTTCTCATTTGTTCACATTTAGTGAATTCTTTCCTGGAGACTTCAGAATAAATTGATGGGGCCCGAGACTGGAATCAGGGAAGTTAGATATTAGATAGGTATTAGCTATAGTAGTTTAAATGTGAGTAACAATGACCAGCATCACAGCAGAGGGAATAACAATAAAGGGAAGGCCATTTTGAAGAATGAACCAAAGGGGGAAGGTAAAAGTCTGTATGCAAGATACTATGAAATGGAACATGTTACAGTTATTTTTTTGAGAATTATTTTAAATTAATTTCAAAGCCTGATTTATACTGTCTCTTTTTTAAGAAATGGAATCATAGAATTCAATTCAAATTCTGGCTCCTCTTCTTTTTACAAAGCTATGTAATCATGAGCAAATTAATTTATTTGATCCCTGTTATCCTTATCTGTAAAACATGACTGATAAAATGCCCCTCATAGAGTTGAGGTAAGGGTTAAATGAGGTAAGGCAGCTGGCACATACTCTCAATACCTGTTGATTCCTTTAAAAAGAAATTTAAATTCAGTTAATTAACATATAGTTTATTATTAGTTTCAGAGGTAAAGTTTAGTGATTGATCAGTTGCATATACTACCCAGTGCTCATTATATCAAGTGCCCTCCTTTAATGCCCATCACCCAGTTACCCCTCCCCCCTCTTCCCACCCCTCCAGCAACCCTCAGTTTGTTTCCTAGGGTTAAGAGTCTCTTATGGTTTGTCTCCCTCTCTAATTCCCTTTTATTTTATCATCTTGACACCAGCCACATTTTAATGGCTGTTTAAGAACTTTATACTCTGAGTCTGTGCAGTGGCAGCATTGGAATCACCAGGGTTAGAATGCAAAATGTCAGGTCCCACTCCAGGCCCACTGAATCCAAATCCGTAGTTTAATGAGATCCACATTAAAACTCGAGAAGCGTTGGAACTTTAAGAGATTTCCAGTGAGAGATTTCCTCCTTTTTGCCTGAGTTCCTAACGATAGGGTTTTTCTTTTTACCTTTGGCAGGTTGGTTTTGCTATGCACTATTAGCTGAAGTGATTTTATTTATTTATTTATTTAGATTTTCTTTTTTTCGAAAAAAGGATTATTTGAGAGAGAGAGTATGCACGAGTGGGGGGGAGAGGCAGAGGTAGAGGGAGAGAGAGAATCCTCAAGCAGACTCCCCACTGAGCTTGGAGCCCGACACGGGGCTCTATCTCAGGACCCCAAGATCATGACCTGAGCCAAAATCAAGAGTTGACGCTTAACCAACTGGGCCACCCAGGCACCCCAGGATTTTATTTTTTAAGTAATCTCCACACCCATCGTGGGTCTTGAACTCACACCCCCAAGATCAAGAGTGGCAAGCTCCACTGACTGAGCCAGTCAGGCACCCCTGAAACTATTCTAGATGAAACATATGAGCAGATGTTTAGAGTAAAAGTTCAACTGCAGAAATCTTTCTATGTTATTATTAAATAGTGTTAAAGGTTAAGTTCAGCTAGATTTTTAACTATTGTGAGACATTCAGAAGAATGCATAAAATGTATGTGTTTTAAAGAATAATTATAAGCAAACAGCTGTGTAACCCCCAACCAAGTCAAGAGGTGGAATATTGCTGGTGCCTCAGAAGCACTTCCAATGTACTCGTCTTTAATGACATCCACTTCTGTCTCTTGGAAGTAATCACTGTTCATCTTTTGTGATAATTTCCTTGCTTTTCTTGATATTGTTATCAGCTGCATGTATATCTCTAAGCAGTAGTTTAGTTTTGCCTGTTTGTCAGCTTTACGTAAATGGAACCATACTTTATTCTTTTGTTGTAGTCTTTTGCTCAATTTTAAAGTAGCGAAGCCCAAAAAAGTCTGGCAAGTTTCGAACAATTTTAGAATAATTTTAGCTCTAGTGTTAAACCTTGATGTTTAGTTGTCTCTAGAGAACACCCGTTAATGCAGAGTTTGTTTTTCCCTCTACTTAAAGATACACAGTTGTAATATGTAAACCACTCTCAGCACTTTGATTCTGAACATTACAAAATTGCTAATTTTCTTATATTTATTTTTGGCAGGAATATTATAAAATCTCCTGGGTGTCTTTTCTTTTTAATTAGACTATAGAATATTCTACTTTTAAATATGCATTTTTACATTTTAAAATTGGAACCGAGTTGGATTTACTGAAAATTTGGAAGACATTTTTAAAAATTAAAGAACAGATGCTTGCTGTAACCAGTTCACATAAGCGAATCCTTTTTACAAACTGCCATAGATAACTACTTTTAACAGTTTGAAATGAAATTTTTTCTGTGGTTACAAAAAAATTCATCCTTACATTTTTAGGCAGAAATGGCTTTTTGAATTTTACAATATGTTGTAGAGTATAAAGTCAGTACATATAGTTCTACCTCCTTTTTAACAGCTGTTTAGGATTATGATTGTGTCATAATTTATCTACTCCCCTGTGAATGGACATGTAGTTTGTTTTCTTTCCTTTTCTTTACCTTTTCTTTTCTTTTTTCTTTTTTTCTGTTGAAAAAGTACTGCACTGACCATCCATTTTGCAATTGTGCCAAAGTTTACTTCAGACATATTTCTAGTAGAACATCTGGGTCATCTGGCACGTGCACTTAAAATGTTGACAGATAACAGTTTTTAAAAGATTTTGACAGGTACGATTTAGTTTTCCTTCACAGTCCTCAACTTGATTGGAAATTTTGAGTTATATTTTATCTTTATTCTTTTGTCATTGATCCATTCTGTTCATTTATTCATTGTCTGCTACCTGCTAATTACTGAAGGCAATACATACATGATTAGACATATAACCCATACTTACTGAGAAATGTGGAAAGTGAGAAGGAAATTTAAAGGGAATTCAGAAAAAGAGATTCCTTTTAGTTGGAGAAATCAGGGAAGGTTTCTAGAGTAGGTGATACTTGAGCCAGCCTTGAAGGATAGGCAGGTTGGCACATATGAAATTGTATCCCAAACAGAGCATCAAGGACAAGGGATCACAGAGGTAATAGGAAGAGGCTCTATGGAAATTTTAGTTTGTCAGAGTGACAGAGGACTAGGCTGGAGTGGGAGAGGCACACAGAAAATGAGGTTTGACCCAGATTGTGGTGACTTTGAAGTGTTATGCTAGCTGTGGAAGCCAGTTCCTCAAAAAATTAAATATAGAATTACCATATGAGGTAGCAGTTCCACTTCTAGGTATATATCCATAAGCATTGAAGCAGGAATTTAGACAGGTATTTGTGCATCAACATTCTTGGTAGCATATTCCTGGTAGCCAAAAGGTGAAAACAACGCAAATGTCCATTGAGAGGTGAGAATTACAATATTCTGTACAGTGGAATATTATTCAGCCTCAGAAAGGAACGAAATTCTGATACATACTACAACATGGATGAAGATTAAAGGCATTATACTAACTGAAATAAGCCAGACACAGAAGGATAAATACTGTGTCATTCTACCTATATGAGCAGTCCAATTCATAGAGATGAAGTAGAGTGGGGGTTACTGGGGGCTGAGGGAGGGGAGAAATGGGGAGTTTGTGTTTAACGGGTATGGAGTTTCTGTTTGAGAAGTTTTGGAGATGGATAGTAGTGATGTTTGTACAATGTGAATGCACATAATGCAATTGAAGTATAGACTTAAAATGATTAAAATGTTATTTTTTATTTTATATGTATTTTACAATAAAAATAGAAATAAACAAGAAAAATCAATGCCGGAGACCTTGAATATTAAAGAAAAGGCATTTAGTAATCAATGAAAGTTTTTTTACTGAAGTATAATTAACATACAATGTTATATTAGTTTCAGGTGTGCAATATTGATTTGATGATGCTATACTTACCCAGTGCTCATCCACAATAATTGTAGTCACCACCATCTGTAGCTATACAAAACTATTACAAATTGCTGGCTGTATTCCTTATGCTGTACTTTTCATCTGTATGACTTATTTATTTTTGTATTTTGGAAGTTTGTATCCCTTAATCTCTTTATTTCACCCATCCCCTACTTGATGAAAGTTTTTGATCCAGATTTGCACCATGAAAATTAATCCTGAAATAAAATACAGAACAAATAGGAGGGGGTGCCTGGCTGGCTCATCAGTGGAGCATGGGACTCTTGATCTCAAGGTCATGAGTTTGAGCCCCACGCTGGGTGTAGAGATTGCTTTATTTATTTATTTTAAAAGATTTTATTTATTTATCTGACAGAGAGACACAGCAAGAGAGGGAACACAAGCAGGGGGAGCGGGGGAGGGAGAAGCAGGCTTCCTGCGGAGCAGGGAGCCCGATGCCGAGCTCGATCCCAGGACCGTGGGACCATGACCTGAGCCGAAGGCAGACGCTTAATGACTGAGCCACCCAGGCGCCCCAGAGATTACTTAAAAAAAAAAAGAAGAAGAAAGGAGTAAGCAGTGGCAAAACCAGCCTTTTCTCTTTATTATAGTAGATTAGTTAAGAGATGATTCGGGCCTCTGGGGCAATAGTGGAGAGAAGTGGGAACGAGGGTGAATGCGGGGGATATTTGTTCTGTTTTTTAAAGATTATTTATTTTAGAGAGGGGAGGAGGAGAGGGAGAGAGAATCTCAAGTGGATTCCATGCTGAGCACAGAGCCTGACGTGGGGCTTGATCCCATGATCCTGAGATCACGACCTGAGCCAAAGTCAAGAGTCAGACTCTTAACCGACTGAGCCACCCAAGTGCCCCGAATGCGAGGGATATTTGACAACTGATTAGGTGTGGGAGGAAAGAGAAGAGGAAAAATAAAAGATGACCGCTAGGTTTTGAGTTAGATAAACAGGAGGATAAGCAGGTGGGTGGAAAATGTTCAATATGAATTTGGCATCACCTCTCCAGAAAGCATTAAAAATATGAAAATGGGGAGATGTAATTCAGGAGAATCAGGCCTAAAGATGAGTTGTGGAGTGATTTGTGTGCCTGTCCGTCTGTCCATCTGTCCATCTGAACAAATGTCTAATTAAATCTGCCTTTGCTGGACATATTAGATGAACACGACAGTCTATAACCAAGGATCGCATGGTCTAGTGAATCATTCTCTTAGCAGTTATGTTTGAAACCATGTAATTGCCTAACAAGAAAATGTAGCAAGGAAAGAGAAGGCAAAATGGAATTTTAGGGGCCACATCCACATTTAGGGTATGAAAGGAAAAAGGAACCTCAGAATGAGGGGTCAGAGAGGTAGTAGAGACCAGACCAATGGGGATATATAGTCATCAAGGATTAAACTGAATTTAAGGAATCAAAATAGTGATAACAGATGAAGTTGGAAATTTTCAGAAATTTGTTCTTCAGAATAAATTTAAGGTTTGCTGTTTCACTTCTGTTTGTCCATAGGTGTGATGACAGTGTAATCTTAAAAATCTTTTTTCTCTTGTGCCATTTTTCATATTTTTTGATCCATGACTGAGATCAAATTACATTAGTGTGCCAGTCTGCTGTGCTTTCAGTTTTGAATTTCTGCTATTAAGCAGAAATTCCCACTTGGAATTTTTTTCCGTAGTTTTTACCTGTAAATAAAATATTGTCTTCCTTCAATTTAAACTGGCCAGACTCATGATATTTTTCTTTCTTGTGGTAAAATATATGTAATGTATAATTAACCATTTTAGTGGATAGTTCAGTGGCATTAAGTATATTCACATTTTTATGTGACCAGTAATATATTTCTTTATTCTTACTGTTTTTTATTTATTTTTAAATATTTTATTATTATTTATTTTATTTTATTTATTTGAGAGAGAGAGCATGAGAACAGGGTGAGGGGCAGAGGGAGAAGCAGAATTCCCGCTGAGCAGGGAGCCAGATGTGGGACTCGATCCCAGGACCCCGGGATCACGACCTGAGCCGAAGGCAGTCGCGTAACCAACTGAGCCACACAGGCGCCCAAGATTTTATTTATTTATTTGACAGAGAGAGAGACAGGGAGAGAGGGAACACAAGCATGGGTAGTGGGAGAGGGAGAAGCAGGCTTCCTGCCGAGCAGGGAGCCTGATGCGGGCTGGATCCCAGGACGGTGGGATCATGACTTGAGCCGAAGGCAGACACTTAACGACTGAGCCCCCCAGACACCCCATATTCTTACTGCTTTTTAAAAAACAAACCTCTTTCCTAGCAATTTTTCATCTTTCCCACACATAAAATTGATTCTTCTTGAAGTTTAATTTCACTCTAATATTTAACTCACTTAATTTGAAGTATCCAGTAGAGTGATTCAAGAGTGATACTTCATTTTTCTAGTTTTTTCTTTTTTCTTTTTTTAAAGAAATGCAATGTTTTATACCACATTTTACAGAAAAATATTTTTAGAGGCAATAAAATTTTTTTTAACATTTCAACTAGTTTTATCAGGTTTGTCCTTTTGCCGTATTTGCTTCAGATTTTTTTTAAAAAGGAAAATAAAAGACACAGGTATCAGTTGAAACCCTCTGTGTTCCCCTTCCAATTGCCTTGATCACTCTCTAAAATAACCTAAATGAATTTTGTTCATTATTCCCAGGCATGTTTGTATGTTTTTTTTTTTTTTTTTAAGATTTTATTTATTTATTTGACAGAGAGAGAACACAAGCAGGGAGAGTGGAGAGGGAGAAGCAGGCTTTCTGCAGAGCAGGGAGCCCGATGCGGGGCTCGATCCCAGGACCCCGGGATCATGACCTGAGCCGAAGGCAGACGCTTAACGACTGAGCCACCCAGGCGCCCCATGTTTGTATGTTTTACTACATATTCATGTATTCATAACACTATGTAGTGATAGAATTGTGTAGGTATTAATATAACTGATAATTTTTATTTTTAAATGGGCAATATTGTACAAATGAGATTTAGTTTTATGTACTCATTTTTGTGACTGTAAAAAATGAGTTCGTGAAGGGGCACCTGGCTGGCTCAGTCAGTAGAGTGTGCAGCTGTTATCTTGGGGTCTGAGTTCAAGCCTCATGTTGGGTGTACAGATTACTTAAAAATAAACTTAAAAAAAAAAAGAGTTGGTGAAGCATGTCTTTCTTTACTAATGTACATAACTTTTTTTTTTTTTTACTAACAACTTCCCTTTTTAGGTCTAAAGTTAATGCAACTTGCTTTAAACTGAAAATATTCATTCTATGAAATGTGTATATAATGAAATACCAATTAATTTATTTCATTAATTTAATGAAGGTGTATTCATTAGTGCTGCAACTAATTTTTGGATAACTACTGCTGCTAAACCAGCAGAGGGGGCTCAGCAATGTAAAAAAACTGCCAATGTCCTTTCCGACTAGAAAACATGAAAATTTAAAATAGAAGAGTCCAGGTGACTCTTTGCATCTTTGCATATAAATGACTAACATCTTGATTATTACAAATTTGAAATCAGTACCACTGTGGGTGAGTGTTGTTAATAATAATTTCTTGTAACATCTAAATCTTAAGTGTTTCCCCACTCCCCATAAATATATGTGTGTGTCCCTCCCTCACTCTCTCCCCCCCCCCTCTCTCTCTGTGTATATACACACACACACACACACACACACACACACATATGGATGTATGCATGTATATGATTTTGCATTTCTTTCTAAATCAGATTTTGGTAGACACTAAACATTTGTAGAATTTCGTGTAACTGTGTTGTTTAAAGTCTGAAGAATACTTTTTTTTCCCTCAATTCTTTAAGTTTGCAAATAGCTCCTGGTTCTGGCCATAGCACTATGTAAATAGGAAATAATAATGAAGATAATTATGGTAATCTGTTTTAGTTAAGTAGGCTTTTCTTTATAAAATTAAAATAAACACTTAGAACAGTAACTCTAGGCTTCCCTCAAGTACTGCTGCATTTTATAAACAGAATTTGTGGCTAAGCTGATTTTAAAAGGTTTTTGTTGTATTAGGGCTTCCTGAATTCAAGAAGTCAACTATAGATAATTTTGGAGGAAAATAAGAGAATATATTTTCTCTCCTAGTGTAATAATAAGCAAATGAGCTTAGTATAAATAAATTGCCTAGATTTACTTTATCAGTATAGTTCCCATACTAATTGTTTGTAAAGGACTGTAATTAGAAAATTGTTTGCTTTTGTAAATTTAAAAGAAAGTATTTTTTATTTACATACAAAATGTTTTACTCTGGGGTGCCTGGGTGACTCAGTCGGTTGGGCATCTCTCTTCAGCTCAGGTCGTTATCCCAGGGTTCTGGGATCAAGCCCCACATCAGGCTTCCTGCTCAGCAGAGAGCCTGCTTCTCCCTCTCCCTCTACTGCTCCCCCTGCTTGTGCGCTCTCTCTCCCTCTCTGTCAAATAAATAAATAAAATCTTTAAAAAAAAAAAAGTTCTACTCTGGCAGAAGTAGGAATATTATTTGTACGGAGTGACAGTAACTCTTCTATCAAAGTGAAACCAGAGCTTCTAAAATGATTTGGAAATCAAGCAATACATGTTACATAATGAAAAATAGTTTCAGGAAATTTTAAAGATAGCAGTATGAGGTTTTTAATTGTGGATATTACTTGACATTAAAAAGATACAGAATATATACACACATATATTACTATTTTTCCGTGTATGCCTTGTGTGTGCAAAGACATCTCCAGAGGAGCTCTGACTAAAGTATTATGCTCATTGGAAACCAAAATCAAGGGAAACCAACTGATCCTGGCCGACTGTTTTATCTCCTTTTGGACCTGTAATATTTGGCACTGCTTTCAATGGAAATTTGTTTGCTAGGCTTAGAACTCTTGGTGTAAGTGATTGTAAAGTGCAACTTTTTCTTTGAATAATGTTTGCCATCCTATGTAACAATATAGGGAACACTATTTTCTGAATCAGTTTGAAATAAAGCCCAGTATGTTTACATTTTTGTGCTTATTAAGAACATTGATTCATCTAACTTACTGTTGTAGAATATACAACTGCTTTCCTCAAAGGAAACACATCTTCTGGTAAAAAATTGGTATATATGGGGTGCCTGGGTGGCTCAGTCGTTTGAGTGTCTGCCTTCAGCTCAGGTCATGATCCTAGCGTCCTGGGATCGAGCCCCGTGTTGGGCTCCCTGCTCAGTGGAGAGTCTGCTTCTTCCTCTGCCTCTCCCCCTGGCTCGTGCTCTCTCCCTCCCTCTTTGTCTCTCTGTCAAATAAATAAATAAAATCTTTTAAAAAAATTGGTATCTATGGTAAAACAAATTTACTCTCACTACTGGCTTGTTTAAAATGTTGTACTTTATGGGGCACCTGGGTGGCTCAGTTGTTAAGCGTCTGCCTTCGGCTCGGGTCATGATCCCAGGGTCCTGGGATCGAGCCCCGTGTTGGGCTCCCTGCCCTGCGGGAAGCCTGCTTCTCCCTCTCCCACTCCCCATGCTTGTGTTCCCTCTCTTGCTGTGTCTCTCTCTGTCAAATAAATAAATCTTTAAAAAAATAAAAAAATGTACTTTAACCATACTTCTGCAAATAGAAATGTAAAACAAAGTGCAAAAAACATTTGAGTATTTACTGTATATGCCTTATTCTTTTTGAAGAATTTACATGCATTAAAGCATTTAATCCTCACAATGGCTTTATGAGATAGGTATTATTATTACTCACATTTTATAGCTAAAGAAATGAAGGCTTTTAAAAGAAATACTTAAATAGAATTCAAAAATTTAAATAGAGTTTTTGCAGGCAATTGTGATTCCAAGATATACTTTCCTTGCCAGTCTAATTTTATTCATATGCATACAAAAGTATTTCTGTACCATTTTCCCAACTACTGTGGCACCTTTGTTTTGAGAATTCTTCTGGCAGCATCACAGTTTTGCCACTGTTCTCAGCAACCCCTCATTAAGTATGCCCTTAATTAGTGCACAGAGTTTGGTCAAACCTTTTTCTTCCTTCTTTAACTTTATATAAGGGGAAATTTCAAATATATTCATAAATAGGCTACTGTAGTGAATCTCTCTGTACTCCTCACTTAGCTCAAAAAATTACTGACATGTTACCTGTCTTATTTCATCTGTCTTCGTGCTTTTGGGCTGCGGTGTGGTGGAGTGTCTTTTTTTTTTTTTTTTTTATGTTATGTTAATCACCATACATTACATCATGGTGTGGAGTGTTTTGAAGCAAATTCTACATATCCTCTCATTTCACAAATAAATACATATTCATCTTTAACTGATTTTCGGGTCTTGGGTTTGTTTTTTGTTTTCTTTTTTCCTTCCTGTATTTTGCAGCTCTTATTGACAATATACACATTTTTTAGGATTATTTCTGTTTGATGAATTTACCTGTCATTGTGAAATATCATTGTGAAGTGTCCCTCTTTTTTTCTTGTTAATATTGTTTTGAAGCCTACGATGTCTGTCATTAATATAGACACCGTAGCTTTCTTTTTTCTTTTTTTTCTTTTAGATTTTACTTATTTATTTGTCAGAGAAAGAAAGAGAGCACACGCAGGGGGAGTGGCAGGCAGAGGGAGAAGCTGGCTCCCGGTGGAGCAAGGAGCCCAATGCTGGGACTGGATTCCAGGACCCTGGGATCACTGCCTGAGCTGAAGGCAGATGCTTAACAGACTGAGCCACCCAGACATCCCAGACACTAGCTTTCTAACGCTTGGTGTTTCCTTTCTGTCTGTCTCATCCTGTGACTTTTAGCCTCTCTGCACCTTTATATTTAAAGTACATTTTTTGTAGATAGCGTGTAATTAGGTTTTGCTTTTTTAGCCAGTCTGGTAATCTCTATTTTTTTATTGGAGACTTTAGACCATATATATTTAATATATATATATATATATATATATTTTTTTTTTTTTTTAAGATTTTATTTATTTATTTGACAGAGAGAGACACAGCGGGAGAGGGAATACAAGCAGGGGGAGTGGGAGAGGGAGAAGCAGGCTTCCCGCTGAGCAGGGAGCCCGATGCGGGGCTTGATCCCAGGACTTGGAATCATGACCTGAGCCGAAGGCAGACACCCAACGACTGAGCCACCCAGGCGCCCCTATATTTAATATATTTTGATACAGATTTTAATTTA
This sequence comes from Halichoerus grypus, assembly GCF_964656455.1. Taxonomy (NCBI): domain Eukaryota; kingdom Metazoa; phylum Chordata; class Mammalia; order Carnivora; family Phocidae; genus Halichoerus; species Halichoerus grypus. The sequence continues at coordinate 175,693,506 of NC_135716.1, forward strand.
CTATTTTTCTATTTTCTCTTTGTACCACCTGTGCTTTGTTCCTTTTATCTTTTCCTACCTTCTTTTGTATTAAGTAACTGAGTATTTTTTAGTAATCCATTTTATTTTCACTGTTGGCTTATTAGCTACACCTCGTGTGTGTGTGTGTGGTTTTAGGGTTCACAATATATAATTGATCACAGTTTACAATATACAATATAAATTTTTCTAAAAATATGTTTATTTATTTGACAGAGAGAGAGAGAGAGAGGGAGCACAAGTAGGCAGAGAGGCAGGCAGAGGGAGAGGAAGAAGCAGGCTCTCCGCTGAGCAGGGAGCCCGATGCGGGAGACCCAATCCCAGGACCCTGGGATCATGACCTGAGCTGAAGGCAGCTGCTTAACTGACTGAGCCACCCAGGCGCCCTACAATATAAATTTTTTAAAAGATTTTATTTCTTTAGAGAGAGAGAGTGTGCTTGTGCACAAGAGGGTGATAGGGGCTGAGGGGGAGAGAGAGGGATAAGTAGACTCCATGCTGAGCATGGAACTTGATGCGGTCTTGATCTCATGACCCTGCGATCCTGACCCAAGCCAAAATCAAGAGTCAGTGGCTCAACTGATTGAGCCACCCAGGCACCCCTATAATATACATTTTATTTCTATATGTGTTATAAACCTTAAACTCTATTATTTTTGCTTTATTTTTTATTAAAGATTTTATTTATTAGAGAGAGCAGGCAGAAGGGCAGAGCTGAGCAAGGAGCCTAATGTGGGACTTGATCCCAGGACCCTGGGATCATGAGCTGAGCCAAAGGCAGATGCCTAACTAACTGAACCACCTGGGTGCCCCTTATTTTTGCTTTAGACAGTCACTTTAAAAAAAAAAAATTTATTTATTTGAGAGAGAGCATGAGTGGAAGGGGCAGAGGGAGAAGGAGAGAGAATCCCAAGCAGACTCTGAAGCCCAGTGCAAGGCTGATCTCACGACGAGATCACAACCTGAGCCGAAACTAAGAGTTGGACACTTAACTGACTGTTCCACCCAGGTGCCCCTAAACAGTCAGTTACCTTTTAAGGAAATTTTAAAGGTGAGAAAACAGAAGTCTTTTATATTTAATCATATATGATTTCCTGTGCTCTTCATTTCTTAGTGAATATCCAAATTTTTAGCTGATACCGTCCTTCTACCTTTAACATTTCTTGTCATGCAGGTGTATTGGTGTTATATTCTTTCCACCTTGTCTGTCTGAAAATATTTTTATTTCACTTTTTTTTTTTAAGTTTTTTAATTTAAGTAATCTGTACCCCATGTGGGGCTCAAACTCATGAGATCAAGAGTCACATGCTCTTCTGACTGAGCCAGCCAGGAGGCCCCTGCACTTTTATCTTTAAAGATATTTTCGTGCATATAGAATTCCCAGTTGATTTTTTTTTTCTTCCAGCACTTTAAAGATGCCATTTCTGGGCGCCTGGGTGGCTCAGTTGGTTAAGTGACTGCCTTCGGCTCAGGTCATGATCCTGGAGTCCCGGAATCGAGTCCCGCATCGGGCTCCCTGCTCAGCAGGGAGTCTGCTTCTCCCTCTGACCCTCACCCCTCTCATGCTCTCTTTCTCATTCTCTCTCTCAAATAAATAAATAAAATCTTTAAAAAAAAAAAAATAAAGATGCCATTTCTTTGTCTTCTGGCGTTCATAGTTTCTGACAGTCATTATCACAGGTTTTCAGCAGTTTGATTATGATATGCCTTGGTGTGGTTTTGTCTCTGTGTATGTGTTTTATCCTGCTTGGTTTGTTCAGATTCTTGCGTCTCTGGGTTTATAGTTTTCACGAGATTGGGAAAATTTTTCTCCTTTATTTCTTAAAAACTTTATCTGATTATCTGGCCCCTCCCCTCTATTCCATCAGGACTCCAATTACATGTGTGCTAGACTTTCTGATACTGTCCTAAAGGTTACTGAGGCTTTGTTAATTTTTTTCTTTTTTTTCCCTATGTGTTTCATTTTGGGTAGTTTTGTTGCTGGATCTTATATTTCAACTGAAATTTTTCTTATGCATGCTCTAATCTGCCATTAATTGCACACAATGATATTTTCATTTCATATATTGTATTTTCCTTCCTAGAAGTTTCTTCTTTTAAATATTTTCCATTTCTTCGCTATTACAGCTTTGTTTCTTTTTAAGTCCTTGAACATAATAACATTCTCAAAGTTTTAATGTCCTTGTCTTTCAGTTCCATCTGCCATTTCCAAGTTTGTTCCTGTTGACTAACTTTCTCTTAGTATGGTTTTGTTTTTGTTTTTGTTTTTGTCTTTTGGCACATGTAGTAATTTTTGGTTGGGTGTTGGATGAGTGTCTGGCTTTCGTTGCCTTTCTTTAGAGTGTTTTTGCAGACAGTAGGTTGCCTGCTGATCAGTTTCATGGTTTTGAGCTCTGTTTTTAGGTTTTGCTGCGGTAGATCTAGAGTCGCCTTCATTGCAGAGACAATTGAGCACTATACTGAGGGGTGAATCCTGTATAGAGTCTCTACTGAATATCTCAGGTGATCGCCAAGGACTCTTTACCCCAATTTGCTGGAGCTTGAATGTTTTTGTGCTTGTGAGCTATGAGAACTGACCAGCTTATAACTTCCCTGTCATTCTTTGCCTGACTGTTCTGAAGAAAAGATTCACAGCAGCCGTACTCTTAGTTTCAAAGGGGGAAAAAAACTTTTTATTGATATTACAAAAATCTAACAGAAACTTAAAGAAGAAAAGGGAAATCTGTGTATAGGTGAGGACAATAGTAAGCGGTAAAGGAGAATACGACAGAGTTACATCAAATTGGGGACTTACAACATCCAACCTCATCAGCTGGGGAAGCCCCATAGAGACAGCCAGGCTGGAATCCCCAGTGAGAGGCCCGGGTGAAGTGCCATTCGCAGAAGGGCGGTATTTATAGGGCAAATGATGGGGTCTGAAGTTAAACATTTGTTTGCCTACGTGCAGTTTGGAGCGAGCTGCGTTTCTATGTTATCATGTCTTACATATTCAAGGAGGCTGGGCTAGGTGTGTTTGCCTCCCTTCCCGGGTTCCATTCCGGGGGGCCAGCCCAGCCTGGAGCCGGAGGGGATGCAAGGCAAAATTTATAGCTCTTGGCATGCAGACTAGAAGGGCCAGTTCTGACCTGGAGGCCAGCTAATGTCAACTAATCAGGTTCCCAAGATCACTTATGCGGCACAAGTCTCACAAACAACATTCTTTAGGCTGCCTGCATACGTGTAGGTCTGGGTGGTAGGTTATGCAGGACGAATCACAGAAACCTCCATCCATACAATACCATGACTCATCGTGCAAGTGTTGCACAATACTTAGCAAAGATTCAAGGGGATACTATGCAGATTTTTGTAGTTCTTTTTCTGTGTAATTTCCTTCCTTTCTGGAATTTTGCCCTGAATTTCTAGCCTCTTCAGCCTCCCTGAACCGTTATCTATCTTCTCAACTCAGGAGAGGTTGTTGGGCTCCTTTGGTTCCCTCTTCACTTTGTTGAGATCCAAAAATTGCCTCCAGGCAGACAGCCTAGGCAATCAGTCTTTTTCTTTTTTTTTTTAGATTTTTTTATTTATTTGACAGAGAGAGACACAGAGAGACACAGAGAGAGAGGGAACACAAGCAGGGGGAGTGGGAGAGGGAGAAGCAGGCTCCCCGCTGAGCAGGGAGCCCGATGCGGGGCTCGATCCCAGGACCCTGGGATCATGACCCGGGTCGAAGGCAGACGCTTAATGACTGAGCCACCCAGGCTCCCCTTGTTTTTTTTTTTTTTTAAGATTTTATTTATTTATTTGACAGAGAGAGAAACAGCGAGACAGGGAACACAAGCAGGGGGAGTGGGAGAAGCAGGCTCCCCACTGAGCAGGGAGCCCGATGTGGGGCTCGATCCCAGGACCCTGGGATCATGACCTGAGCTGAAGGCAGACGCTTAACAGCTGAGCCATCCAGGCGCCCCAATCAGTCTTTTGAATAGCAGAATGTCCCATAGTCTGCATTTGTCTGATTGCTTTCTTGTGGTATCATTTAGCTTACTCTAGAGGCTAAATAATGAAATTAAAAATTTAAAGCAAGAGTGCTTCACAGGCGCCTGGGTGGCTCAGTCGTTAGGCGTCTGCCTTTGGCTCAGGTCATGATCCCAGGGCCCTGGGATCGAGCCCCGCATCGGGCTCCCTGCTCCACGGGAAGCCTGCTTCTCCCTCTCCCACTCCCCCTGCTTGTGTTCCCTCTCTCGCTGTGTCTCTCTCTGTCAAATAAATAAATAACATCTTAAAAAAAAAAAAAAGAGTGCTTCACAGGCAATGCTGCATACTTCCCATTGTTTGGCTCATGATGCGTAATTTCTAGAGGTCTCACTTTTAACCATCCTCAGATCGGGCTCTGGGTTCAGATGATAGTAGCCTGATCTCTCCATTAGAATGTTTTCTTTCGGGGCACCTGGGTGGCTCAGTTGGTTAAGTGACTGCCTTCGGCTCAGGTCATGATCCCAGGATCCTGGGATCAAGCCCTGCATCAGGCTCCCTGCTCAGCAGGAAGCCTGCTTCTCCCTCTCCCACTCCCCCTGCTTGTGTTCCCTCTCACGCTGTCTCATTCTCTCTCTCTGTCAATTAAATAAATAAATTAAATCTTTAAAAAAAATAGAATGTTTTCTATCAACCTTTCATGTAATGTTTTTAGTACCTTTTGTTGATTATAAATTATTAGGGCTTGCAAAATGGTACTTTTCTTATTCTGTCCTTCCTTCTTCATATAAGTGGAATTCCTCAGAAAGAATTTTATGACATTAACTATTTGGTTACCCTGTTGATTAGTATAGGAAAGGCAGGAAAGGGATTTGATTCTTCCCCTTATTTTTCAAGTAATTTGAGAGTAATCATGAATTAGTCCCTTTAGCAGCCTCCCCTGATGACCATGAATTTTCTTTAGTAGCATTATAAATGTACAGATTTTTATATATTTCATATGTTTGAATCCATAGTTTTGTTTTTTGTAGTTTTGATGCTCAAATTGTTTCCTCTTAGGCCTGTGGGAGTGCCTTTTTTTGGGGTCCTGTGACCTTTTGACAAGACTGTATTAGTCTTTAATAGTCTCCTTGCTTTGGGCACAAGAAGATGTTCCAGGCTCACCTTGTACATTTCCTGCCCCAATTTTAGAAATAGCCATTTCTCCAAGGAGACTTATCTTTTTAGTGGAAAATAGGATATAAAGACCACAGTCGGGGTTCTGGAATATTCTTTGCTACTCATTGCTTTTGAATATTTTTCAGTAGACAGGGTTAGAAAAATCTTTCTCTTTCTTTTTTCCTTCCTTCTTTTCTTCTCTCTTCTCTTCTTTTCTTTCTTTTGTTTATGTAATCTCTACACCCAACCTGGGGCTTGAACTCATGACCCCGAGATTTAGAGTCGATGAAGAGTCTTATGCTCTACCACCCCAGGAGATGAAAAAAACGAGTTCCCACTAATACTTCTGATTCAAATGTACAATTACAGGGTTTTTATTTTTTAAAAAAATTTATGTATTTGAGAGAGAGAGAGAGAGAAAGCACGAGCAGGGGGAGGAGCAGAATGGGGAGGGGGGAGGAAACAATCTCAAGCCCACCCTATGCCAAGTGCTCTCCGACATGGGACTTGATCCCAGGACCCGAGATCATGACCTGAGCTGAAACCAAGAGTCAGACACCCAACTGACTGAGCCTCCCAGGCTCCCCAGTTACAGGGTTTTTATTTACTCTCTTTAATTTTATACTTATAGCTCTCCATTTATGCTAAATTTTTTTGGTTTTTAATAGTTAACATAATTTTTTGTTGGCTTTATCCTGCACTTTACCTATATTAGTTTCAAAATAATAATGATAGTATTGTTACTAACAATAAGACTATTAAGTATAGCTTTATTGTTTCTTATATGAATTTTTTTCGTACTTAATTTTTTTTTTAAGCTCTGTGCCCAACATGGGGCTTGAACTCATGACCCTGAGACCAAGAGTCACATGCTCTACCAGCTGAGCCAGCCAAGTGCCCTATGCTTTTGTACTTAAAATATAACTCACAGAAGATACATAGTCATAAATGCTGTATTTTAAAGCTGCTTGAACTAATCCTTTCTCTGTGGTGTTATGCCACCAACTTGATATAAAATTAGGTAATTTATTTCTTAAAAATTTTTCTTTTCTTCTTGATAATACATCAAGATCACTGTTTACCTTTCTAAAACTCCCATTTAGTGAGGGTTTGCTTTCATCCAAAGAATTTCGTGGATAAGAATAAGAGAATTTGAATGTGTCTGTATACCTGTTTGCCTATATAGTTCATTTTCATGCACTCTCTACTTAACATTTCTCCTGAAGTTTGGATTTATGGTTTGCAGCTTAAAAGAAGTAACAGAGAAGTAGATAACTCTTTTTTTTTTTTTTTTAAGATTTTATTTATTTATTTGACAGAGAGACAGTGAGAGAGGGAACACAAGCAGGGGGAGTGGGAGAGGGAGAAGCAGGCTTCCTGCTGAGCAGGGAGCCCGATGTGGGGCTCAATCCCAGGACCCTGGGATCACGACCTGAGCCGAAGGCAGACGCTTAATGACTGAGCCACCCAGGCGTCCCAGAAGTAGATAACTCTTAATAACATAAGTATCATCTTTCTTCTGTATGACAGTGTTACTGTGTGAGTAGGAATTCTATAAATGCATGTCAGTTTGATTTTAGAGTTTGTAAACTGATCCAGAATAGAACATGTGAAGCAGTGAAATTAGGAGTATTTTGTTTTATATTGTGTTCTTACTTGTGGGTTTCTTTTAAAGAATATTTAAAAGTCAGCTGTTTATGGGGAGCCTGGGTGGCTCAGTTGGTTAAGCGTCTGCCTTTGGTTCAGGTCATGATCCCGGGGTCCTGGGATCGAGCCTCGCATCCGGGCTCCTTGCTCAGCAGGGAGCCTGCTTCTGCCCTGCTTGCCATTCCCCCTGCTTGTGCTTGCTCTCTGTCTCTCTCTCTCGTTCTGTGTCAAATAAATAAATAAAATCTTAAAAAAGAAAAAAAGTCAGCTGTTTAGAACAAACCATACAATTGGCCTTTAACTCCAAACACCAGTAAGGTGTTGTCTGAGGGCATTAGTTTTGTCTGTAGAATCAATTTTAAGTAAGTACAAAATTTTGCCTTCACATATTTCTGTCTGGTAGTATACATATATAAATATATATATTTTTAAAGATATTATTTATTTGAGAGTGTATGTGAGAGAGAGAGATCACCAGCAGGGGGGAAGGGTAGAGGGAGAAGCAGACTCCCCGCTGGGCAGGGAGCCCGATGTGGGACTTGATCCCAGGACCCTGGGATCATGACCTGAGATGAAGGCAGATGCTTGACTGACTGAGCCACCCTAACGCCTTAGCTGAATTCGATATTAATAAGCTTTCTTTGAATACATTTATATTCTACACAATCTTCACTTATTTTTATAGAAATGATAAAATATGCCCCATTTTGAAATTTCTGGTGGATTTTTTTTTTTTTTTACCAGCTAATTGATACAGTATGCAAAATCAATTTCCCTCAGATCACAGCAAATTTAAAGAAGATCAAAAATGGAAATCAGTTTTCCTGACTCCATCCTTTTAAATGTGGACTCCTAAATTTAAATTAGGGTGTTAAAGATTTTCAGCCATCACATTACCCATCTGAAGTACAGTATGATGCGGCACATACAAAAGTACAGTTGGCATTGGTCATTTCACATGTTCCTAGGTACCCTATCTTAATGCATACTGTCTGCCTGAAAGCAGAATTCTGGCTGTGTATGTTGAATCTTGATTACCTTTTGTGCTGTTGCCTTTGTCTGGCCTTTATTGGAAACCATAGCAATAAGAAGTGAAATAGGGGTTTTAATGAGGCAAGTTATTAATGAGTAGAATTGTAACTTTTGAAGTGATGAAAAGTGGGAACTATCTGTGTTATTTATCTAATGTTGGCTTAAGTCTTGTAGGCCACCTAACTCAACAAATATTTATACAGCTCTAAGATAATGAAGATAGTGTACAAAATTAATAGAAGGCCAGAAGGAATACTTAATGAGCTGGAGGGAATGGGAGGATCTCACAAAAGAGATAACTCTTAAATAACAAGTAGGAATTTGCCAAGCTGGCAAGTAGGAGAAGGGTATTTTAGGAAGGCGGGGTAGCCAGCAAGAAGAAAGACCAGAGATGGGAAAAGAGCTGAGTCTATTACAGGAACAAGTAGCTCAAAATGACTGAATTGAAATTTGTGAGAAAGAGACATTAATCTTATTCTTAAATCCTTGGAATGTTTTGGCAGCTATTGTCTGGTAATTTTGTTCATTTTATCAAAACATTCCTATTGTTGATAGGAAGAATTAAACCAGATAAGATATATTTGCTAGGGCGCCTGGATGGCTCAGTCATTAAGCGTCTGCCTTCAGCTCAGGTAATGATCCCAGGGTCCTGGGATCGAGCCCCACATCGGTCTCCCTGCTCATCGGGAAGCCTGCTTCTCCCTCTCCCACTCCCCCTGCTTGTGTTCCTGCTCTCGCTATCTCTCTGTCAAATAAATAAATAAAATCTTTTAAAAAAAATAAAGTTATATTTTCTAGGGTCCAGGAAGGTAACTTTATTTACTTTCTGCCCAGGTGACATATCAAAGTTTAATCCATGAAATCTTTTCATCTATTCCATAAATGTTCTTTTTTTTGGATAAAAATAGGTATGTTTGATCTTCCTTCATTCAATAATAATAATTATCTGCTTTCCTGCTGTGTTGGAGAAATTTAAAATTTTTATTTTTATTTATTTAAAAAAATTTTTTAATATATAAGTACAACATTTTTTATTTAATTTTTTTTAAAGATTTTATTTATTTATTTGACACAGAGAGAGAAAGCACAAGTAGGCAGAGTGGCAGGCAGAGAGAGAGGGAGAAGCAGGCTCTCCACTGAGCAGGGAGCCAGACGTGGGGCTCGATCCCAGGACCCAGGGATCATGACCTGAGCCGAAGGCAGCCGCTTAACAGACTGAGCCACCCAGACGCCCCAAGTACAACATTTTTTTAAAAATATATTATTTTTAAGTAATTTCTCTACCTAACATTGGGCTCAAACCCACAACCTGGAGACCAAGAGTTGCATAACCATAGACTGAGCCAGTCAGGTGTACTGCAATATCATCTTTAAGTATAAACAAAGCTCTCAGTATATGTGGTAAATTTTACTGAAGATGGCTAAGGGGTAGTGACATTTTTATTTCATTTGTTTCCCTGCCTCCCCATACCTGTTTGTTATCCCAGAATCAGTCAATTTATCAATACCTTTTTTGGGAGGACAAAGGAACACAATATAAAAGGGCATCGCTTAAATCAATAGATCTTTTCTAAGGCAAAAATATGCTGCATCATAAGTGACTAAACATTAAAGGTAATAAAATATAACCAGTAACCCATCTTATATACTTCCTTTAAAATGTTAGTTTATTGGGGCTCCTGGCTGGCTCAGTTGGTGGAGCGTGCAATTTGATCTCGGGTTGTGAGTTTGAGTTCCATGTTGACTGTAAAGATTGCTTAAAAATAAAATCTTAAAAAAAAATGTTAGTTTGTTGTGCTATAAATCTACTGTGGCTTACTTCTTAGGTACTTATGTTAGCATTTTTTTATGAGGTGTTTGGAAGGAGAGTGTCTTAGCTTGGGCTGCCAAGACAGAATACCATAGGCTAGGCAGTTTAAACACCAGAAATGTATTTCTCATATATTTCTTTACCGAGACATCCAATATCAAGGTGTTAGCAAGGTAGTGTTCATTCTGAAGCCTTTTCTCTTGACTTGTAAGTGCCTACCATCTCCTTGTGTGCTCACATGACGTCTTTGGGGGCTGGGGGAGAGAGGAAAAGAGAAAGGGAAAACTCTCTGGTGGCTCTTCTTACAAGGGCCCTAATCCCATTAAGGGCCCTACTCTCATGACTTCATCTAACCCTAATTACCTCCAAAATGCCCCATCTCCACATACCATTGGGGGTTAGGGCTTCAACATATGAATTTAAGGGGGACACAAACATTCAGTCCATAACAGAGGGTAATGACTTCCTCCTCAGTATTTTATGTTTTTATCCTTTCAAGAAATTCCCAAAGGAATAGAAGATCTAAAGAGTTTGCTTAAAAACGTGATCAAAACTGGGCTTCAGAGGGCGCCTGGGTGGCTCAGTTGGTTGAGCATCTGCCTTCAGCTCAGGTCGTGATCCCAGGGTCCTGGGATCGAATACCAGGGAGCCTGCTTCTCCCTCTGCCTCTGCCTCTCTCTCTGTCTCTCATGAATAAATAAATACAATCTTTAAAAAAAAAGAAACTGCGCTTCAGAAAATCCTGTTATGGGGGTCAGTTGAGGCCTGGCCTCCTTAAGATTGTGCTTCTGTCATACAGCTCTTTTACCATTTCTATTTTTCATTTGCACAGAAGCTGAATATATATTAATAAATATTGATAGTTCACTTTAGCTAAAGGGAAGAATAACTTGTAAGCAAGGGTTTTGTGATGATGATTATTAAGTCAGCTACTGTTACTAAGTCAGCTAACAAAATTAGCAGAGTCTAGTTCTTGGGGTGCAAATATGAAGGTATGTTTGGGAGGTAATCACAACTTGGAAATCATGATAGTTGGAAATGGGGTCTCGGGTGTCTTGGTGATGCCTTTTAATGGAAAGTACTTACTGGTTTTTCCTTCTTTCTTTCTTTCTTTCTTTTCTTTCTTTTCTTTCTTTTCTTTCTTTCTTTCTTTCTTTCTTTTCTTTCTTTTCTTTCTTTCTTTCTTTCTTTCTTTTCTTTCTTTTCTTTCTTTCTTTCTTTCTTTCTTTCTTTCTTCTTTCTTTCTTTCTTTCTTTCTTTCTTTCTTTCTTTCTTTCTTTTCTTTCTCTTTCTTTCTTCCTTCCTTCCTTCCTTCCTTCCTTCCTTTCTTTCTTTCTTTTCTTTCTCTTTCTTTCTTTCTTTCTTTCTTTCTTTCTTTCTTTCTTTCTTCCTTCCTTCCTTCCTTCCTTCCTTCCTTCCTTCCTTCCTTCCTTCCTTCTTTCCTTTCCTTTCCTTTCCTTTCCTTTCCTTTCCTTTCCTTTCCTTTCCTTTCCTTTCCTTTCCTTTCCTTTTTTTCTTTCCTTTTTCTTTCATTTGACAGAAAGCGAGAGAGGGAACACAAGCAGGGGGAGTGGGAAAGGGAGAAGCAGGCTTCCCACCAAGCAGGGAGGGCTCGATCCCAGGACCCTGAGATCATGACCTGAGCTGAAGGCAGTTGCTTAACCGACTGAGCCACCCAGGCGCCCCTGGTTTTCATTTCTTTATTTTTAACCTCCATTTCCCCATTGTGAATTTCCTGGCATATACACAAAGGTTTTATTTACCCAGTGTATGAGGAGTGAAGCTATGCAGTAGTCTTCTGGTTATGTATTGTAAAAAACTAGCTTAGTGTCTAGCTACACTGTATGTTAATAAGAATTCTACCTAGATAGAGACAAGTTAGGAAGATGGGGGAAATTAAGCCCCACCTATTGGAAGTATGAGAATCTATGTGAATTATTATTATTATTATTTTTAAAGATTTTATTATTTGACAGAGACACAGTATCTATAAATGGGTTATTTAACATCTCATTTGCCTTACGTTTATTTATTTATTTATTTATTTTAAAGATTTTATTTATTTATTTGTTAGAGTGTAGGCGAGAGAGAGTGAGCGAGAGTACAACCAGGGGGAGCTGCAGGCAGAGGGAGAAGCAGGCTCACCGCTGAGCAGCGAGCCCGATGTGGGGCTCGATCCCAGGACCCCGGGATCATGACCTGAGCCGAAGGCAGATGCTTAACGATTGAGCCACCCAGGCGCCCCTCTATATGAATTATTTGGAAATCTGCAAGGGAGATTTGTTTCCTGTCTTTTTTTTTTTTTAACTTATTCAGTCATTTATGTTAGTATGAACTCATGGATATTGTGCTCAAGATGTCTCATCTTTGGCCATGTCATTTGTCTCCTCTGTCCTTTTGACATGATCTTATAAGTGTTTTGTTTTGTTTTTGAATTGTATCCTTACTTCCTGACACAATAGGTTTATTCAAGCTCATCTTGCATAGTTTCTGTCCTAGTCCTGGATTCTGCCATTTCACCAAGGAGCCCAGCTTCCTTTTATTAGAGAATGGTATTAGAAATCAAGATATGGGGGGGGGGGGTGCCTGGGTGGCTTAGTCAGCTGAATGTCCAGCTCTTGGTTTTGGCTCAGGTCATGATCTCAAGGTCCTGGGATCAGGCCCCGCATCAGGCTCCATGCTTCTCTCCCCCTCCCTCTGCCCCTCTTCTCTCTCTCTCTCAAAAAATAAATTTTAAAAAAAGAAATAAAGATCTGGGTGCTAAGGTATGCTTGTTGCTACTTGAGGGTGTTGTTGCTTCTAGGCCCCCTCAGCTGACAGAGCAAGGATATATATGTGTATATACTAACCCATGTATATACATAAGTCTATAAATATTTCTGTATCTAATCATCTGTATCTATATTAAGCTAAACATGAGTTCATACTAATGCCTCTCTAATGCACTATCATATGATCATTACATCTTCCCCTTGCTTATCTATGAATTCCCACCCCAAAAGCGAGAAACTTGGCTCCAACGATCAACCATCCATTTACTTACTTGTTCAAGTCCAGTATACGTGTATAGCTGTATTAGAATTATTAACTGTGCTCCTGTAGGAAACAACTTCATCAGATAGAGTCTAGTGCTTATTTGTAGTGCCTACTGCATTTAGTCTTACAGATGTCACTCATTTTCAAAGTTACTTAGGTTACATGGTTTCCTCTACCCACAGCTGTTTTATGTGTTTGTAATACAGTTAGATTCTTTTGTCATAGTCTCATTTCTTCCTAGTAAGTTTTTTACTTTGCATACATTAAAATTTTTTAAGTTTATTTAAGTAATGTCTGCACCGAACATGGGGCTTGAACTCACAACCCCTAGGTCATGAGTCCCATGCTCTTCCGTCTGAGCCAGCCAGGTGCCCCATAATTTGCATACATTAAGTTTCACTCTTTGTGTTGTCAAGTTCTGTGGGTTTTGACAAATGTGAATTGGGATCATTTTACTAGAATGTTAAAATGCTTAAAAAGGGACACCTGGGTGGTTCAGTCGGTTAAGCGTCTGCCTTCGGCTCAGGTCATGATCCCAGGTCCTGGGATCAAGTCCTGAGTCGGGCTCCCCACTGAGCAGGGGAGTCTGCTTCTCTCTCTCCCTCTACTCACCCCCTACGCTCGTGCTCTCTGTCTCTCAAATAAGTAAATAAAAACAACAAAAAAAAAGATGGTGATTTGGGGTCAGGTGCCTCTTTAGTTTTTTTTATTAGCTAAGCCCCTAAACCTAACATGCAGATTTTCATAAAGTAATAGTTATATTTTCAAAGAATCCAGGTATTCAGAATCTGGCATTGAATAGTATCTTGGCACTTTACCTTTGTTTTTGGGTGTTATCCCTATTATTCATTTTATAGTTTTATTCTTAGGGGGTTGACTCATTTGGTTAGCAAGAAGTTAGGTACAGCAAGTAGTTGAAGATTTATTTTTAATTCAGTAACTTTATCAATGAAGGAAAACCTGTTTTATGTTCTACTCCCAAGTAAGGCAGACTGTCTTACAGATGGCTTTGAGCTTTTGGTCACAAGGAGGGCTATGTGAAAGTAGAATCCAATAGAGTCCTTCCACATTAACCACTAAATACCTTAAGAGTGGCAACCAGAGGTGAGTAACACTAACCTCTTCAGTAAGGGACCTTGTGATCTTCATTCATTAAAAAAGTTTTTAGGGGTGCCTGTGTGGCTCAGTTGGTTGAGCATCTGACTCCTGATTTCGGCTCAGGTCATGATCTCAAGGTCCTCGGATTGAGCCCCACATCAGGCTCCACACTCAGTGGGGAGTCTGCTTGAGATTCTTTCTCCCTCCTGCCCCTCCCCCCGCTTGCATTCTCTTTCTCTCTCTAAAATAAATAAATCTTAAAAAAAAGTTTTTAGGTTGATAAGGTACCTGCTAATGTGCCAGATGTTACAAATACAAAAATGACTTGGCCTCTTTTCTCAAGTAGTGTACCATGTAGTGGGGAAGAAAGGAAGTTAAAATGGAATTTAGAAGCAGGCCATAGAAAGATGGGCTTTCTATGAGGGCTGTATAAGTGAACAGGACTTTTAGTGACATCTGTTGCAGATTAGAAAAAGTTAAATGCACATATAAATTGGAAAGTTTTCAGAGGATATATACCTTGTTTAAGGGCATTTACCAGTCACTTAGATGACATCTTGTATAGTTCATTTCTGTGTTTTGTCAATAGTCTAAGTTTAAATTATACGGGTAATGAAAGCTGTAGTTGATTCTGGCTGGCGTGTTTTAGATGAAGTGTAAATTTCTAGAAAAAGATAGGAAATTACAAAATTGACTCAAAAAACAGAAAGCTCAAGTAGTCCTATTACACAAGAAATGGAATCAGTACAGAAAAATCTCACAAAGAAAACTCTAGGCCTATATAGATTTACAAGTGATGTCTGCCAAATATTCAATGAGCAGATAATTCCCTGTTTTATTTAAACTCTTCCAGACAATGGGGGGAAAAAGAACAGTCCCCAAATCATTTTATAAAACGAGCATAATTTTGATTCTAAAACCAGAGATAGACAATACAAGAAAGAAAAATTATAGGCCATGTCTCTCTCATGAACATAGATACAAAAATTCTAAACCAAATGTTAGCAAACAGAATCCAGCATTATAAAAAATACAGTAAATCATGGTCTAGTTCAGTTTATCTGAGGAATGCAAGCTTATTTTAACATTAGTAAAGCAATTAATATAATTTGCTTCAGTAAACAGAAAACCATATATTTTAGTAACTGCAGCAAAAACATTTGATAAACTTTTAAAACTCATTTATGATTTTAAAATAAAATCAAATTGGGGCACTTGGCTGGCTCAGTTTGGAAGAGCATGCGACTCGATTTCAGGGTCATGAGTTCAAGCCCCATGTTAGATATAGAGATTACTTAAACATAAATAAACTTTAAAAAATTAAATTAAAATCACTTGTTGCATACACTGTAGGAGTATAAATTGGAATGATTTTTGAAGACAGTTTGACATTACCTCGTAGAGATGTACACGCCTGTACCTACATCCTGCAATCCTGCAGTTTCACTCCTAAACATTTCACTCCTAAGCATGTATTCTAGAGCGTTGTTTTCAACTTATGGCTTGTAGCCCAGTAGTAAGAATGAAGGCAGTTTAATGGCATTTGACCAACAGTTTTCTTAAGTGTTAAATACAACAGAAAATACATGTGTACTTCATTATAAGGGTATTATTTTGAGAAACTTATTCCCAATTATATATCTGTATGTGTAGGTGAACTGATTTGTGAGATAAAATGTATTTTCTTACTGTGTTTGCTGTCAGGAAAGTTTGAAAGCAACTCCTAATCTACAGAAACTAAAAAAATGCTCATTATTTCATAAGAGCAAACATTGGGGACACTGATTTTTTTCAACAGTAGAATGGATAAATTGTGATGTCTTTGTACAACAGTTTTATATTGTAGTGAAAATGAACTACAGCTACATCCAGCAACTAAACAATATATTTCTTTGTCATATCCTTATGTGGTAAAGGTATAAGGAAAAGTAAGGGAGTGATAAAATAGCACAGTGATTACTTCTGGTTGAGTCAGAGGTGGATGGTAATGAGGGGGCATTCCTAACTTGGATGTGGGTACACGGTGGTTCATTTTATCATCTTTTGAATTGTACATCTGTGTTCTCTACAGTTTTTTTAATTGTGGTAAAATATACATAAAATTTACCATTTTAATCATTTTTAAGTGTGTGGTTAAATGGCACTGCATATATTCACATTGTTGCTTATCACCACTATCCATCCCAGAATGTTTTCATCTTCCTTGACTGAAATTCCGTACCCATTAAATAATAACCCTCTGTACTCCTCTCCCCTCAGCCTCTGGCAGCCACCATTCTGCTTTGTGTCTATATGTATTTACTACTGTAGGTACCTCATGTAAGTGGAATCCTGCAGTACAGGATAATGTACAGTAATGTACAAGATAATGTCTTTAGGCTTCTTCCATGTTGTAGCAGGTGTAAGAATTTCATTCCTGTTTAAGGCTGAATAATATTCCATTGTGCGTATGTACTACATTTTGTTTATCCATTTATCAGCTGATGGACATTTGGATCATCTCTGCCTTTTTGCTATTGTTAACAATGCGGTTGTGAACGTGGGTGTACAAATAATCTCTTTCAGTCTGTCCTTTCAGTTCTTTGGGGTATATATTCAGAAATGGAATTGTAAGATATGGTAATTTTGATTAATTTTTAAGGAATTACCATACTGTTTCCCACAGTTCCACCTCTATACAGTTTTGTATATATGATATTTTTGGCTGTTAAAAATTAATTTTAAAAAGGCAAAGACTCCGTCTTTCCCTCCTCAGAGATTATACTCTCAAATTTGATATGTGTGTCTTTCTAGGTAATTTTTCTATGCATTTATATATATGGAGACTAGGTGGATGTATAATTTTTGTTCGTTGTTGGACTGGCTATGAAAGAGTTGTTTGGGTGCTTTGTTAAAGATAAAAATGACTGAGATCCAATCCCTGCCTCCACCCACCCCTCCCACCCCTCCAGTGCATGCCCCAGAGATTTTGATTTGGTTAGTGTGAATGGTCTTAGGAATCTGAATTTTAATAGCTTTCAAGATTTTCTGATTGGCAGCCACTGATTTTTTTTAAGTTTTTATTTATTTATTTTTTTAGTAATCTTTACACCCAACACGAGGCTTGAACTCACAACCCCAAGGTCAAGAGTCACACGTTCTTCCTACTGAGCCATCCAGGGGCCCCTGATTTATTCTTTATGGTATGCATTTTTTGCATAATAGTTTATCTTGGAGATTTCTTCATGTCAGTATATGAAATATGCCCACAATTGAAATACCCAACATTTTTAAAAACTGCTATAATTATGTAATTTAGGTTCAGCATTATTTACCTAGCCATTTTCCTACTAATGGACATTTAAGTAGTTGCAAGTTATTGTCATTACAAAGAAGATATTACAGACCTCCTCTTGTGCATACATCTTTGTGCATGTGTATGGATGTTTGTGTTGGAAAGATACCTGAAAATTAAAATTTGCTGAGTCAAAGAGTTTGAACATTTTATTTATTTACTTTTTCCCAAAGATTTGATTTATTTATTTGAGAGAGAGAGACAGCGTGCGTGCACATGCAGGGGGGGAAGGAGAGGGACAAGTAGACTCTGTGCTGAGCACAGAGCCTGACCTGGGGCTTGATCCCATGACCCCAAGATCAAGACCTGAGCCGAAATCAAGAGTCGGATGCTTAACCAACTGAGCCACACAGGTGCCCCGGGTTTGAACATTTTAAATTGATAAATATTGCTAAATCCAATACATTCTTGAACTTCTTCTGTATGAACTTCTCCTTCTGAAGGAAATACTTAACTGAATGAACCACCCGGGCACCCCAGGATCATGTTTTTTTTCCTTTCTCGTACTGATGTGATGTATCATGCGGATTGATTTATGAGTATCAAACCACTCTTGCATCCCAGGAATAAATACAAGTATTTACTTGTATAAAGTAAAATGAGTTTGTTAAAAAAAAAATTACTCCTTCCATTGAAATAGATCTACAGTGGATAAGTGAACCAGAAAGCTGTTAGCCTTTCTTAAAACTGAAGCCATGAAGTGGTGATTGCTTTAGTCAATCCTTAATGCAGGGGAGACTGTTTTCTTTATTATTTGATACTTTCTACTGGATCTTGAAGAGTTTACTAGCTTACATAATTTTGGAATGAACTTTAGACTTGTTCTTTTTTTGTTTGTTTGAAAGTAGCACGGAATAGCATCTTGTGTGAGAACCTGATGCTTAAAACTTTAGCTTCTATGGAAAGTTTTGAAACTCTATGGTATGCCTGTAATACTCCCAATAACAGTAATAAAATCTGACTAATATATTCAATTGCAGTTTAAAAGAAAAAAAGTGCTATAGTTAAATCTTATTAAAAATAAAGACCTTAAGAATTTAGTGGGGAAAGCACATGAGTAAAAAAAAAAACAAAAACATTGTAAATTAAAAAGCGTTATGAAAAGAGCAGCTAAGTTATCTTTTTAAGATTTATTTATTTTTTTTTTTGAGAGAGAGAATGCACAAGGGAGTGGAGAGGGGCAGAGGGAGAGGGAGAGAGAATCTTTTTTTTTTAAAGATTTTTTTTTTTTAATTTATTTATTTGACAGAGAGATAGCACAAGTAGGCAGAGCGGCAGGCAGAGGGAAAGGGAGAAGCAGGCTCTCTGCTGAACAGGGAGCCTGATGCGGGGCTCGATCCCAGGACCCTGGGATTATGACCTGAGCCGAAGGTAGCTGCTTAACCGACTGAGCCACCCAGGTGCCCCTAGGGAGAGAGAATTTTAAGTGGACTCTGTACTGAGGGCAGAGCTGGACACGGAGCTTGATCTCACGACCCTGAGATCAGGACCTGAAACCAAGAGTCAGACACTCAATCAGTTGTGTCACCCAGGTTCCCCAAGAGCAGCTAAGATATTTCTAAAAGAAATCAGGTTGCATTCATCTTTCATGTACTCTTGCCAGTAGCCATCATTCCCTCTGTCTTTGTAGCATTAGGAAATGGTTTCCCAGCATACTGGGAACAGCTAGTTTTGTTAAAAATAAAATTCACCAAATAAATAAATAAATAAAATTCACCAACAAACTGGACAACCTAGAAGAAATGGATAAATTTCTAGAAACATGTAACCTACCAAAACCGAAGCAGGAAGAAAAAGAAAATTTGAATAGACCGATTACCAGCAATGAAATTGAATCGGTAATCAAAAGCCCAGGATGAAGCGGCTTCACAGGTGAATTCTACCACACATTTCAAAAAGAGGTCATACCTATTCTTTTCAAACTATTCCAAAAAATAGAAGAGGAAGGAGAACTTCCAAATTCATTCTATGAGGGCAACATTACCCTGATTCCAAAACTAGTTAAATACACCACAAAAAAGAGAACTACAGGCCAATATCTCTGATAAACGTAGATGCCAAAATCCTCAACAAAATACCAGCAAACCGAATCCAACAATGTATTAAAAAAAAAATCACCACGATCAAGTGGGATTTATTCCTGGGATGCAAGAGTGGTTTGATACTCATAAATCAATCTGCATGATACATCCCATCAGTACGAGAAAGGAAAAAAAACATGATCCTGGGGTGCCCGGGTGGCTCAGTCAGTTAAGCACCCAACTCTTGATCTCAGCTCAGGTCTTGATCTCAGTGTCATGAGTTCAAGCCCCACATTGGGGAATTTTTAAGTGGAGCCTACTTAAAAAACAGGTGCCTTGGTGGGCTTCAGGCTCTTGGTTGCTGCTTGGGTCATGGGATCGAGCCCTGCTACGGGCTCCACGCTCAGCCCAGAGTCTGCTTGTCCCTCTCCCTCCCCCAGCTTGCACGTGCTCCTGTGCACACACTCTCTCTCTAGAATAAATGACTCTTTAGAGGAAAAAAAACAAAACAAACAAACAAAAAACAACCCAAAAAACCCCCATATAATCATTTCAATAGATGCAGAGAAAGCATTTGACAAAGTATAACATCCATTCCTGATAAAAAAAACTCTCGATGAAGTAGGTTCAGAGGGAACACACCTCAACATAATAAAGGCCTTATATGAAAAACCCACAGCTAACATCATACTCAATGGGGAAAAACTGAGAGCTTTTTCCCTAAGGTCAGGAACAAGACAAAGATGTCCACTCTCACCACTTTTATTCAACATAGTACTGAAGTCCTAGCCACAGATATCAGAAAACAAAAAGAAATAAAAGGCACCCAAATTAGTAAGGAAGAAGTAAAACTTTCCCTATTTACAGATGACATGATACTATGATTACAAAGCTGTAGCAATCAGAACAGTATGGTACTGGTATAAAAATAGACACATAGATCAATGGAACAGAATAAAAAACTCAGAAATAAACCCACAATTATATGGTTAATTAACCTTTGACAGAGGAGGAAAGAATATTGCAATGGGAAAAAGAATCTTTTCAACAAACTGATGTTGGGAAAACTGGACATCTACATGCAAAAGAATGAAACTGGACCACTGTTTTACACTACACACAAGTGAACTCAAAATGGATCAAGGATCTAAATGCAAGACCTGAGATCATAAAAATCCAAGAACAGGCAGCAGTTTCTCTGACATCAGCCACAGAAGCAACATCTTTCTAGATATGGCTTCTGAGGCGAGGGGAACAAAAGCAAAAATAAACTACAGGAACTGCTTCAAATTAAAAAGCTTCTGGGTGCCTGGGTGGCTCAGTTAAGCATCTGCCCTTGGCATGGGTCATGAACACAGGGCCCTGGGATCGAGTCCCGCATGGGCTCCCTGCTCTGCGGGGAGTCTGCTTCTGCCTCTGCCTCTGCCTCTCTTTCTGTCTCTCATGAATAAATAAAGAGAATCTTTAAAAAACAAAATAAAAAGTTTCTGTATAGCAAAGGAAACAGTCATCAAAACTAAAAGGCAGCCTACTAAATGGAAGAAGATATTTGCAAATGGCATATCCAATAAAGGGTTAGTATCCAAAATATATAAAGAACTGATACAACTCAACACTCAGAAAACAACCCAATTAAAAAAGGGGGCAGAAGACATGACTAGATATTTCTCCAAAGAAGGCATACAAATGACCAGCAGACATATGAAAAGATGCTCGACATCACTCATCATCAGGGAAATGCAAATCAAAACCACAGTGAGCTATCACGTCACACCTGTCAGAATGGCTAAAATAAAAAACACAGGAAACAACAAGTGTTGGTGAGGATGTGAAGGAAAAAAGAACCTTCTTACACTGTTGATGGGAATGCAAACTGGTGCAGCCATTCTGGAGAACAGTTTGGAGGTTCCTCAAAAAGTTAAAAATAGAACTACCCTATTCAGTAATCGCATTACTGGGTATTTACCCCAAAAATACAAGAACACTAATTCTAAGGGATACATGCACCCCTATGTTTATTGCAGCATTATTTTCAACAGCCAGATTATGGAAGCAGCCCAAGTGTCCATCAATAGATGAATGGATAAAGAAGATGTGGTGTGTTCAAATATATATATATATAGAATGGATAAAGAAGATGTGTGCATGTATATATATATGCACACACATACAATGGAATATTAGTCATTAAAAAGAGTGAAATCTTGCCATTTACAACAACATGGATGTAGCTAGAGAGTATAATGATAAGTGAAATAAATCAGAGAAGGACAAATACCATATGATTTCACTCGTGTGGAATTTAAAAAATAAATGAGCAAAGGAAAAGAGACAAACCAAAAAACAGAGTCTTAACTGTAGAGAACAAACTGATGGTTAACAGAGGGAAGGTGGGTTGAAACCAAAAAACAGATTTTTTTTTTTTTAAAGATTTTATTTATTCACTTGAGACACAGAGATACAGAGAGAGAGAGAGAGAGCATGAGCAGGGGGTAGACAGAGGGAGAGGGAGAAGCAGGCTCCCTGCCGAGCCAGGAGCCCGAGGCGGGGCTCGATCCCAGGACCCCGGAATCATGACCTGAGCCGAAGGCAGACGCCCAACCATCTGAGCCACCCAGGCACCCCAGAGTCTTTTTTTTTTTTAAAGATTTTATTTATTTGAGAGAGAGAGAATGAGAGAGAGAGAGCACATGAGGGGGGAGGGTCAGAGGGAGAAGCAGACTCCCTGCTGAGCAGGCAGCCTGATGCGGGACTCGATCCAGGGATTCCAGGATCATGACCTCAGCCGGAGGCAGTCGCTTAACCAACTGAGCCACCCAGGTGCCCAAAAAACAGAGTCTTAACTGTAGAGAACAAACTGATGGTTACCAGAGGGGAGGTGGGTTGGGGGATGGGGGAAATAGGTGATGAGGATTAAAGAGTACACTTATCATGATGAGCACTGAGTAATGTATAGAATTGTTGAGTCACAATATTATATACCTGAAACTAAGATAACACTGTATGTTAACTATACTGGAATTAAAACTAAAACTTAATAAAAAAATAAAATAAAATACAGATTAGAACTTATTTTAATTATGGGATTTTTTTTTTTTCCATAAAGCAAAGTGTTAAAATGAAATACCATGACACAGTAGTGGTTCCCAAAAATACTTGTTCACCCTCATTGTCTTGAAGGTGTGTGCATGTGTGTGTGTGTAAGATTTTCTTTCTTGGAGGGGAAAGCTTTTATTGAAAGATTATGATCTTCTACCTTGTTCAGATTTTTAAATCTCCTTTATGAAGCTATGATATTTAGATGGTAGGATTTGTGTCTGTGGTGTCTTTTTTTTTCCTTGTCCTTACTTGGGAAAATAAAAATTTGTTGACCCTATGTCAGTCTAAAAAAAATTGCTGATCTGTGAAATTCATAAGTCTGGGAACCATTGTGATAGAATCTCTCCACAAAAGGCTAAGAGAATCCTGGCCTGCAGTGGTTTTTGCATACTCCTCTCTTGTCAGAAGAAAGGTGCATAATGGCAGAAAAATCTGAACATCTTAAAAAGTAGTAATGATTTGGGTGCCTGGGTGGCTCAGTCGGTTAAATGTGTCTGCCTTCGGCTCAGGTCATGATCCCAGGGTTCTGGGATCGAGTCCCACATTGGGCTCCTTGCTCAGCAGGGAGTCTGCTTCTCCCTCTACCCTTCCTCCCTGCTTGTGATCTCTCTGTCTCTCTCAAATAAATAAAATCTTAAAAAAAATAAAAATAGTAATGATTTGTTTAGATACTGTACATTTTTAATTTAAGAATAAAAATTCCCAGGATGCCTGGGTGGCTCAGTTGTTTAAGCGTCTGCCTTCGGCTCGGGTCATGATCCCAGCGTCCTGGAATCGAGTCCCACATCAGGCTCCTTGCTCAGTGGGGAGCCTGCTTTTCCCTCTGCCTTCTCTGCATGCTGCTCCCCCTGCTTGTGCTCTCTCTCTCTGACAAATAAATAAATAAAATCTTAAAAAAAAAAAAAAGAATAAAAATTCCCACTTCTTCGTGCCTGTTTTTACCTTCCATCCTCTAGTTTTATTAGTCTTTAGCCATCTGAACTTTCTTCTTATTGTTTTTTTATTTTACTTTTTTTTTTTTTTAAAGATTTTATTTATTCATTTGAGAGAGAGAATGAGATAGAGAGAGCACGAGACGGGGAGGGTCAGAGGGAGAAGCAGACTCCCCGCTGAGCAGGGAGCCTGATGCGGGACTCGATCCTGGGACTCCAGGATCATGACCTGAGCCGAAGGCAGTTGCTTAACCAACTGAGCCACCCAGGCGTCCCTTTTTTATTTTACTTTTTGATATGAAGTTTTTTTTCCATTAGAATATGTAGGAATTAACATTTAGATTTTGTCGTTGACTCTAAAATTAATTCATAAAGTTGTATTTGTTTATTCATTCAATAGCCTTTTGCTGAGCTCTTATATGGATGCAGAAAACAATTTTCTTTTGTGCCCTAAGGGGAGAGGAGGAGGCAGACAGACAATTGCAGTGTAGTAATTCCCAGTACTGCAGGCAGTACTTAGTATTGTGGGAGCGGAGAGGGAGAGGTAGGTATGTTCTGAGCATTTCTGTAGTCTGATGCAGTCAATTTTGAGTTAATATAGTTTACTACTGTTACGGTATGAGTATTTGCTCCTTTTGCATTTTTCTTTCTTAAATAATTATTATTTTTTGAAGATTTTATTTATTCATGAGAGACAGAGAGAGAGGGAGAGGGAGAGGCAGGCTCCCTGCGGAGCAGGGAGTCCGATGTGGGACTCGATCCCAGGACCCCAGGATCATGACCTGAGCCGAAGCAGATGCTTAACCAACTGAGCCACCCAGGTGCCCTTAAATAATTATTTTTGAGAGGGGGAAAAAATTTCCAAACCCAGAATAATGTACCCTTTAATGCACCTTTTTTCTCCTCCAACTGCTCTGATTCATACTGTACTTCAAATGAAAGCCTTTTGTTTAAAATTACTGTTATATGTTAAATTATTGCAATCCTAATTATTCTGTACTTTGTACATTATCACTGTCTTCTCTTAAAATCTAAAAATTCAAGCTCTCACAAAATATAAATTTGGGTATTAAAGTTCTGTTGTATTCTTTCTACCAAATGAAACATTTTATTGAACCTAGAATGTGTAGTTCCTCCATATGGAATTTTCAGAACCTAGAGTATTTCCGTTCATGATATGAAACCAGCACATTTTTCTTGACCAAATACTTAGTAATAACAAATCCTTTGGCTTCTACGTATGAATATGGATGGCTCTAGAAAAGTCATAAAGTGCTTTCATTTAGTATCAGTCATTGTAAAGATAAAAGTATACTAAGTGGGTAGTTTGGCAAAGTATTTTTCGATTTCATTAAAGCGAGTCTTAATTAGATAACACATTGATGAGTTAACCACTTAAAAAAAAACTTATCGCAGCTGATATCTCTTACTAGGTTTGGAATGCTTTATAGAAACAGCTCTCTGAATTTGCTTGTCAAAGTAGCTCACAGTTTGCTAATAGCAACAGTAGTTATGCCAAATGATTCTATTTCTAGACTTTGTCAAAACATTGACTGTGAGGAACTAAGGAATCTCCAGATTATGAGCTTCTGTTAATGTAGATAAAATATTAAGTAGTGTGTGCAAATGGTAAAACACCCATCGAATAAAAAATAGTTTTTCCCTTTGTCCTAAAGGTAATTCCATAAGTAGCAAAGAATATCATTTCAAGAGATAGTAATTTGAAGATCTTTATCCCTCCACCTTCTCCCATTTCATTCTCTGAAATCCTACCTATTCTTCAACGTGGAAATGCTTGCCTTCGTGTAATTTCCTGATCAGACTAGTTGGAAGCCATCTCCTCCTTCCCTGAATTGCTAAAGCTTCTTGTTTGTACCACAGGTCTGTCCTGTGTTAGTATTCATTATTTATGTGTCTTTGGCTCTTACCAGGTTAATGTCCTTGAGAGGAAATAGTAGCATATCCTCTTTTTTCTTTTTTTTTAAGATTTATTTATTTATTTGAGAGAGAACATGTGTGCGAGTGGGGACAGGGGCAGAGGGAGAGAATCTTCAAGCAGACTCCCCGCTGAGCATGGAGGCCCACACAGGGCCCGATCCTCGACCCATGAGATCATGACCTGAGCCAAAACCAAAAGTCGGACGCTTAACCGACTGAGCCACCCAGGAGCCCCGGCATGTCCTCTTCTTTTTCACTCCCATGGGATGTAAGCACAGTATTTTCACGTATAGTAAATGTCCCATGATATTTGTTGAATGCATGAGGTAAGGTAGAAATTTATATTTTACCATTTTCTGTAACTTTTTCATTTGAGTTAGTACAATGATAATAATGTGGTATATTAATAAGAAGGCTTGTTACCATCTTAGATTGAATCATATTGTGGTCTTCATTTAACAGTATTTTGTATTTTCAAAAGTGTATTCAATACCTTTTAGCTAACATGAGTGCTGCTGAGGTGGGTAACTTCATGAGTTCATGTTGACATCTGTGCAAGGTTGCTGCTTTGCTCCTGAAGCCTCAGAAGCCCTCATGTTGAGGGATAACTGTGGGTGCTTTTCCATCCGGTCCAGCCACATGTTCTTCAGTGAAGTCTCAGTGCTTTATCTTACTGTCACTGAGAGGTTCCCTTATTGCATTTTTTTTTTAGCTTTTTGAATTTGTGAAGAATAATCTTGATTGCATTTTAAATCTTCAGCTTCCTTTTAGTGAAGTGTATTTTGATTTTCATAAAGACATGTTTACTCCAAGAGGATTGTCAGATGTCTAGTTGTACAGAAATCAAAGGCACAGTTAATCAAATATTGTACTAGGATCTGGTAAAAACTTGTACGTGGATAACAAAGTAGTCTCATTCCCATCCTGAATTTCTTTGAATTGATTTTAACTCTTCACAAGTTAATCAGTTTCCTCCAAGGAGTTCAGAGTAGTTTGCTGATATCTGCTACCTTTACAGAATCTTTATAAAGTAGATAGGGAGTTTTCATTACTTAGAGTAAAGAGGTTTTCCCATGTTGTTCTGTGTGACCTATCCTGGGTCACACAGTGTTACAGGTAGAAACAGTAGCCAAATCTCCTTGTCTCAAAATCTTAAACTTAATTTATACTTCAGATGGGCAAGGTATATGGATTTTTGTTTTTTAAATAAGCTCTATGCCCAGTGTGGGTGGCTCTTGAGCTCTCTGAGGTCAAGAGTCACATGCTCTACCAACTGACCCAGCCAGACGCCCCAAGGTATTTGGATTTTTAAAAGTAATTTGTATTTAGTTGGATGTAGTCTCATAGTATACTATATATAGTGTAGTATAGTAGTGATACTACTGGTCCAGATAAATGGTTTCTTTAGTACCACCCATTTTGACCCAGCAAAAGTTCATTGGGTATGGCTCTGGAGTCTGGTGCAGACTCTCAGGCCAGTGTACACCTTAAAAGGTCAAAATTCAAGGAACCAGAGAGATATGTTCATTCTGACCAATAAAATATCTTGGCAGCATCCAGTGACATATAAGGGTAGGGTCTGCTATTCTCGGATGTACTGATGATGTAATTTCTAGTATAAAATAATGCGAAGTCAGCACAAGGGTGGTGTGAGTAGAAATTTCAATAAACCTTGTGCTCATTTGCATGTCTAGTTCTAGCAAGACAAGATGGCTAGACATGGTCTCTGCCCTCAGGGAGCTCAGATTCCAGTAAATGACTAGTTTGTGGTTTCTACCAAAAACTTGGGGAAACTAAGAAGGTCTAACACAAATGTGAAAGGTGAGGAAGATTTCTCTTAAAGACTTCATGATGGGGTGCCTGGCTGGCTCAGTCAGTGGAGCATGTGATTCTTGATCTCAGGGTTGTGGGTTCGAGCCCCACATTGGGTGTAGAGATTACTTTAAAAAATAAAAAAAAAAATAAAGACTTCAGGAAAACTGAGGCGCCTGGCTGGCTCAGTCTGTAGAGGCTGTGACTCTTGATCTCGTGGTTGTAAGTTTGAGCCCCACATTGGGTGTAGAAATTACTTAAGAAATAAGATCTTGAGGGGCGCCTGGGTGGCTCAGTCGTTAAGCGGCTGCCTTCAGCTCAGGTCATGATCCCAGGGGCCTGGGATCGAGCCCCGCATCGGGCTCCCTGCTCCTGGGGAAGCCTGCTTCTCCTTCGCCCACTCCCCCTGCTTGTGTTCCTTCTCTCAATGTCTCTCTCTCTCTGTTAAATAAATAAAATTAAAAAAAAAAAAAGATCTTGGAAAAAAAAAAGACTTCATGAAAACCACATTCAGTGAGTTAACAACAATTACATGCGAATTGTTTTGTAGGGCTTCTTTTGGCATGAAGAAAACTAAAACTGTTTCAGAATGCCTCCATATCCTGTGGGAATATGAGTGATGATTTCATTACCTAATCATGGAAGTGAAAATGAAGGACTGTGCAAATTGGTCCTGGGCGTGTAATTACAGAGGAATCGCATCTGATCCCATCCCTGTGTGTTTTCATTGGCATCTTTGCTCAGGGCCAAGTTCGCAAACATGCCCTCAGGAGCGTCGGGTTTGATGCTTTTGTGGACAGAGAAATGGTTGAATGGGAGAATTACTTAAAACTGGGTATTACAAAAGTGTGAGTCCCTTTATGTTTGCTTGCTAATTGTACTTTGAGAAGATTTGGGAACGGATTAAGAAGTTGTTTTATTGGGCCAAACATTTATTTTGCTTGGGGAAAAAATAGTATTCTATAAATAAGCTCTTGCAGCCTTTACGGATTTAGTTTGTTCTGAAGAGGACCCTAGCCTCACAATCTGTCAGGCTTTTGAGTAAAGGAACAACTGTATTTGAGATGTTATGTGTAATTCAAATGTGAAAGATGCAGCCAAACTCAAGGAATCTGTTTCTTTTTTTTTTTTTTTTTTTAAGATTTTATTTATTCACTTGAGACACAGAGATACAGAGAGGGAGAGGGAGAAGCAGGCTCTCCGCTGAGCCAGGAGCCTGATGTGGGGCTCGATCCCAGGACCCTGGGATCATGACCTGAGCTGAAGGCAGACACTTAACCATCTGAGCCACCCAGGCGCCCCAAGGAATCTGTTTCTTTGGATTCTTTTCCCTAGTGAATTTCAGCACTGAGTGGGGGTTAAAAATATGAGAAAGTCAATAAATAAGGGAAGATAGCCAGTGGGAAGTGAGAAATGATAACTTATAGGGGAAAGAATAAGAGGGAATATGGGAAGTAATTTTTTCCCAGTAGTAAAAAGTACCTTTTTTTTTTTGCCAGAAAAAAAAAAATTTATTTATTTTTTATTTATTTTTATTTTTTAAAAGATTTTATTTATTTGACACAGAGAGAGAGAGAGAGAGACAGCACGAGAGGGAACACAAGCAGGGGGAGTGGGAGAGGGAGAAGCAGGCTTCCCACGGAGCAGGGAGCCCGATGCGGGGCTCGATCCCAGGACCCTGGGATCATGACCTGAGCCGAAGGCAGACGCTTAATGACTGAGCCACCCAGGTGCCCCCCCAAAATTTTATTTTTGTTTTATATTTTATATGAATACTCTTCAGGGTAGGAGTTAGGGCTGGAAATGGAAAGGCCTTCCTTTAGTGAGGTAAGCATGTGGAAAAACAGCTCACCGAAGGTGGGGGGTAACTATCTAGGATAATTTAATACAATTACAGTAAACCTACTTTTGGGGAATGGAGGGGATTGCTGCCTCCTTCCCTCTGCTGTCCCTCCTCCCCCAGCTAGGAGGACTTAGGCTACTCCACTACTTGCAGTTAGCCACCTATTGTTCACCATCATCAAGATTCTAGCGGCCACTTCGCTAGGACACATTGCAATATCATGAGCTAATTTGATAGATGAGTTTCTTGGAAGCGACTTTATGAGCTAATGCATTTTTTCATTTTCCTTTATGTGATCATTCTTCCAGTTTTTAAGATGTCGTACATAGTTTGTATATAAATTACAGGAATGGTAGAAATGAGGGGGGAAACATTCTGTTCTTTGCTCTCCCCACCCCCCTCATCTTTTGGAACATTTCAGATCTCTCTCTCTCTCTCTCTCTCTCTCTCTCTCTATATATATATATATATATATGTATTTTAAGTAATCTCTATGCCCAGTGTGGGGCTCGAACTTACAACCCCAAGATCAAAAGTTGCATGCTCTACTGACAGCCAGCTAGGCATCCCTGGAACATTTCAGATCTTTCTCAAAGCCCCAAGTATATTTCAAGATTACTTTTCTCTTCCCATTATTTTTTATTCTTCTCATCAGTGTTAGAGGGAATGCTTGAAATTTTAAGATGAATGGCCTAGTGAGTGATCTGGGTAGGTGTGTATGGTCAAGGGGAATAGATGTATTAGAAAATAAGAAAATGAACTCAGATATCCCTTAAAGAAAGGACTTCCTGCCCATCTGTAAGGAGTATAACTGAAGAAATCCCTTAGTCCCTTCAGGGTGGGCCTCAGCTTTGGAGCAGCCCCCAGCCAGTGGCTGAGCAGAGCAATTATAGATGAGCCCAGTAGTGGAGCTGGCTATCCTTGTTCCTGAGCTCTGTTGGACAGGCTTTGTCAGGGGTACATTGAGCTCTGTTCCTCCTGCTCAGTCCTGCTCCCTTTTTTTTCCTTCTCACAAGAGTTCCCCACCTTAAATCTTTTTTCATTCCTAATTTTGTTTTTTTAGCATTTGCTTCCTGTAGAATCGAACCTGTGACACACTTCTTACATAAATCACCCTATTCCCTTCATTTTACTGTCTATCGCAGGCTTTGCATGAAACATCAGAAGAATGATATAAATGAGTTGCCTGCTTCTATGTGTGTATTTTAACATATTTTGTGCTCTTTCTAGAAAATTTAGGGAATATAGAAAAAGAAGTTAAAAATCATCCATAATGGGGCACCTGGGTGGCTCAGTCGTTAAGCGTCTGCCTTCGGCTCAGATCATGATCCCAGGGTCCTGGGATCCAGCCCCGCATCGGGCTCCCTGCTCCGCAGGAAGCCTGCTTCTCCCTCTCCCATTCCCCCTGCTTGTGTTCCCTCTCTCGCTGTGTCTCTCTCTGTCAAATAAATAAATGAAATCTTTAAAAAAAAAATCATCCATAATGGTTTTTTAAAATTAATCACCTTCACGAGAGGTAACTTGATAATGGCTTATTTTGGTAAGCTTTAGAGAAAGAAGTGCATTAAACATTAAGTACTCATCTTGGTGGATTTTTCACAGACTGAACACATCGTGTAACCATTACCCAATCAGGAAACAACTTTACCAGCACCCCTGCAGCACTCACTTGCAATAGCATGAATTAATTTTGCCTAGTTGTGAATTTGATATAAGCATGGTCATGTAGTATGTACTCTTCTGTATTCTTTTGCTCAGTATTATGTTTGAGAGATTTATCTGTGTGGGTGTCTGTAGTTCCTTGCTGTATTCCATTGTGTTAATTTCATTGTGTGAATGTACCACAGTATATCTGTTATGTTATTGATGGGCATAAATATTGTTCTTTTACTCCCTGGATCTGTTTTGATGCTTTCTAATATAAATATGATATTTTAGCTAGTTAAGCCTATTCTTGGAACATTTGTTTTCCTCTTAAGTGAATTGTCTTGTATAAAAGCTAGAAAAACTTTTCTTAATCCACATTCTCAGAGTGTTCTTATTACTCTTTATAGGACCCACAGTTTGTTTTTCCTTTGAAGTTTGAGGTCTTGAATCATGCCAAGGGAATCTAGTTGCTATCCCCTTTGCTGTCTGTCAGTCAGAAACTTGCCTTAGAGTAGCTGTTACAGAACAATCTTCCAGTTTTATGGTTATCCCGGAACTCGGCTGTCATTCTGGTTTACAGTGGAGAGAAAAAATACAATCAGAAGCCTTTAGGGATTTGTTAGATATTTGGGATGGGCTTGGTATTTGAACTCTACCTGTCAAATGGGGGTGGCTTACAGTTAGTGTGGGCAAGTACTGAGGAACAGATTTCATTGAGGGTCTAAAAGAAATCATGTGCTGCTTAGATGTGTGTACCTGAGTTGTTTCAGAGCTTCTGACAGTATATACTAATGTTTGTTCATTTCCCACCGTAGCTGTTTGAGTGGAATGTCATGGCCAGCTCCTCGGACAGTGAAGATGACAGTTTCATGGCTGTGGACCAAGAAGAAGCTATGCTGGAAGGGACAATGGAGCAGGATGAGGAGCCCCACCCAGCGCTGGAGGCTGAGGAGACGAGACATAACAGGTCCATGTCTGAACTGCCAGAAGAGGTTTTGGAGTATATCCTGTCCTTTCTTTCACCATACCAGGAGCATAAAACTGCAGCCCTTGTCTGCAAACAGTGGTATCGACTTATCAAAGGTACTGTGGACAGTGGAAAGGCTTATTTAAAATCTGTTTTAATGATTTATTTTTGAACTCCCAGTTTCATTTTCCCCTTTCTCCCTTAAATGTATTATGGTTCTAAAATTTAGTGTGAGACAATTAACTCTGTACGTTTTCCTTTTGTCTTAATCCTGGTTAGTTTTATGAACAGCTTGAATTTTGTGATATTTAATCCAACTTGCAGTTTTAAAATGAAGATTCTTTTTCTGCATATTCTTAGAGTTGATCTGGTAAATTGTATTCTTAAACTGGAGAAGTAGGGATGGATATGGAGTAACGGTATAATGAACGTTAATATACCTCTTACTGTTGTCGGGCAGTGTAGTGACTGCTTTCCTGTCCTCACAGCAGACTTTGGATTAGGTGAAGAAACAGAGTGTGAGGCATAGTTAAGTAATTTACCCAAGGTCACACAGATAGTAAATGGGGGATCAAAGGTTCACATTCAGGCAGTCTGGCTTTAGAGTCCATGTTCTTTATGAGGATATCATTTTGTTTCTTAAAGTAGCTAATTGTGGCAAATGTGGGATTGTGCAAGCATTTACTGCTTAATTTTCTCTCAAGGAGTACAGGCCCTGTGCATATCTTCTACATTTAAAAATGAGTTTCTCCTGTTTTTCCATCATTTCTAATCAAGATTTCAACTTTGGCTAACTGTTGTAGTTACTAAGTGTGCTGTATTCTTAATTAATAGATAGTTAATTGGCTTCATTACTTTTTTTTTAAAGATTTATTTATTTATTTGAGAGAGAGAGAGAGAGTGGAGGGGAGGGGAGGGGCAGAGAGAGTCCTAAGCAGACTCCACCCTGAGTGTGAGAGCCTGATGCAAGGCTTGATCCCACGACGCCAAGATCATGACCTGAGCCGAAACCAAGAGTCGGACACTCAACCGGCTGTGCCACCAAGGTGCCCCTTGGCTTCATTACATTTTAAGTGGAAAGGGCCCATTTTTTAAATGAAGATGATCAGGCCAGTTGAATAATCTTTGATCAAAGCAAGGGTTGTATCAATTTGTTCTTTCCTGGTGGGAACAGAGTTAGGACAGAAAAACCTTTAGATCAGACTGAGTCTTAAAATCTTTTCATCAGGGTGGTTCTCGTGAGGCATGGGGTCGTTGTCAATTGCTCAGACTCCAGCCTGAAGACTGAGGACCAGCTGTGTTGAAACTGCTTGCTGGGCCCTGTTACTGTGAGGTCATTTGCTCACAGCTGGTAATACTGGTGTGCACAGCCTGCTTCTATTGCAGACTTTTTTTTTTTTTAAGATTTTATTTATTTATTTGACAGAGAGCAGGGGGAGCAGGAGAGGGAGAAGCAGGCTCCCCACTGAGCAGGGAGCCCGATGTGGGGCTCGATCCCGGGACCCTGGGATCATGACCTGAGCTGAAGGCAGACGCTTAATGACTGAGCCACCCAGGCACCCCACTATTTGCAGACTTAATGGACTCTCCAGGAGAGACTGGCTGCCTACCCTGTGGAAGTAGATGATTTCATCTCTAAAATAGACGTGGAAGAATCACAGATGAGGGACTGTGATCAAATCAAATATATGAATTTATTCTTAGTTTTATTTGGCATTCTTACTATTTTGATATATATGTATTTTTTTAAGGGAGAGGAGCCCTAACCTAGTACTCACAGTCTTAAATCTTCGGGGGGAAGGAAGTCACTGCCAAGACATTTTCCCTCCTGTCCTTTTCTGTCATTAAGTATCTGTCTTTTATTCCTTGCTGCCTTACCTCATTTCAGTGTTTATAAATCTGTGTTACTTTCTTCATCAACGTGTAGTTGGCAGTGCTGTCACAAGCTGAGTGGCTGTGTCTTTTTTATTTAATTCTTTTTTTTTAAGATCTTCTTTTTTTTAAGATTTTATTTATTTATTTGACAGAGAGAGACACAGCGAGAGAGGGAACACAAGCAGGGGGAATGGGAGAGGGAGAAGCAGGCTTCCCGCGGAGCAGGGAGCCCGAAGCAGGGCTCGATCCCAGGACTGTGGTATCATGACCTGAGCTGAAGGCAGACGCTTAATGACTGAGCCACCCAGGCGCCCCTTAATATTTAATCCTTAATTGTGAGTTCAGCCAAGAGATAGTGATTGTCTTTGGAAAACATGTATAAGTACTCTGATCCCATTTAAGGATCCACTAATGTGATATGAATTAAAAAATGATATGTTCAAAAAAAATTTTTTTTAAATGATATGTTCTTTCAAAGTGTAACATAATTTGTTATTCTCTTCATTCAAAATGTTGCTCTTTGAAATAAGATAATCATTTCTTGAGTTAAAAAGATAGATTGTTCAGAAACATGAAGCTCTCACTTAAAAAAAAAAAATAGACTGTATTTTTTAGAGTGGTTTTAGGTTCACAGCAAAATTAAGCAGAAAGTTCAGTGATTTCCCATATACCCCCTGTCCTCCCCAAATCCACAGCCTCTCCTACTATCAACATTCCCCACCAGAGTGGTCCGTTTGTTATAGTTGATGAACCTCATGGACATAACATCACCCAGAGTCCATAGTTTGCATTAGGGTGCACATTCTGTGGGTTTGAACAAATGTATAATGACACGTATCCACCATTATAGTAAAAGCTCTCACCTTTAAAAACAGCTTTCCTTAGTTGTAAATTCATCATTTCATAATTTACTGTAAGCTAATTATCATCTCTTTGTTTAAGATGGAATATGCTTGGTTGCCACCGTTTAACTAAACATAGATATTTATGAATGCCTGTAATTTATATTCCAGACAGTTTTACCATGCTCTTTCTCACAAAGCTAAATTATTCCCCAGGCCCTTTTGCTTTGGAGTAAATAATACCAGTTGTTTTATTTTATACTATTTTTATTTATTTTTTTATTTTTTTAAGTAAACTCTACGCCCATTATAGGACTCAAATGCACCACCCCAAGATCAGGAGTTGCATGCCCTACTGCCTGAGCCAGGCGCCCCTACCAATTATTTTAATGTGTTGCTTCATCATATGATGTAAAGGGGAGCACAGTTACAGTGCAAGCTAATTTTGTAACCTTGAGCTTTGTAACATTTAACCTCCCTAAACCCTGGTAAAGTAGAAGGATTGGATCTTCTAGTTTTGAAATTCTGTTTTCTTTCTTTGAATGAAAAATCAGAGAAATTTGGAGTTCCACTAAGAAATTTAGGTCTTATGAAAGTGATAAGACAGTTAATAGATGCAGTTTTGTTTTTCTTTTTAAGATTTTATTTATTTGACAGAGAGAGACACAGCAAGAAAGGGAACAGAAGCAGGGGGAGTGGGAGAGGGAGAAGCAGGCTTCCCACAGAGCAGGGAGCCCGATGCGGGGCTCGATCCCAGGACCCTGGGATCATGACCTGAGCCGAAGGCAGACGCTTAACGACTGAGCCACCCAGGCGCCCCAGTGGATGCAGTTTTAATAATTTGATTGAAAAGTGAAGTATCCAGGCTGAGGCCTTTGTTATTTTTGTCTTTAGGTGTAGCCCACCAGTGTTATCATGGTTTCATAAAGGCTGTCCAGGAAGGACACATTCAGTGGGAGAGTCGGACGTACCCTTACCCTGGAACCCCGATCACTCAGCGGTTCTCACACAGTAAGTATTCACCATGAGAGCAGAGGCCACCCTGCCTGTGGTCGTATTTCTAAAAATTACTTTGGAAGCATGTATTTTGTTTGACTTTTTAATGACGAGAATGCAAAATGAGGATTTACATTAATTTTATAATTAGAATCGGAAGAGTGTGAGCCTAGGTGCAGTGTAGGCACCTTGGTATAATTTTATATTTGGATTTTTCTAGTATCTGCTCCAAAGAGGTCAAGATATTATCTTAGACTTGAACATCTGACATCATGTCAGAGGAAGACAAAGGAAAGGAGTGCACGAGGGTATTTCTGAGATCCTACTTCTGGAGTAGTCAGAGTTTAGCAGTAAGTCTTAGGATAATTCCTTATTTTAACATAGTATATGTTTAGAAAATACTGATTTTGACTGGGGTCACACAAAAATTTTGAACATGAAGGGTATTAACTATAAAATACAAATTTAAATAGTAAAATTATAAATGCTCTGGCAATTTAGATGTAATTTAGAGTTTTAAAAATTATTCTAGAATTAACTCTCCATTTTAATTGATTTTTATAGACACCATTTTATTCTATTAGTGATTCATACCTTCATCAGAATGAGATGTGGTATATCTTAGGTCAGTAAAGGTATATTATTAATAGTTCTGCATAAAGAAAGGTCATTGGAGGGGGCCTCTTAGTTTCTCATAATTACAGCTTTAATTATATTACTTCCCTGTTCAAAAACCTTCAGTGCCTGTCCTTTGCTTACAAGATAAAAACTAAACTTAGTGTTACATTCAGAGCCTTCTTTAATTTGATATGTGTCCAGATTTACTACTTCATCTCCCAGCTTTTCCCAGGAGCTCTCCTCTTTCAGGCTGTCACTTTGCCATACTGGTTTCTTCCTTGCTTCAGTATTCCCATCCACTTAGCTGAAGCCTGCCTTTCCTTGAAGACTCAGCTGAAGTTCTAGCTCCTTCATGAAACCTCTCAACTCTTTAGCTCATAGAAAAGTTTTTCCTGTTCTAAGCCTATGTTTGTTTTTTTTTTTTAAAGATTTTATTTATTTATTTGACAGAGAGAGACACACACAGCGAGAGAGGAAACACAAGCAGGGGGAATGGGAGAGGGAGAAGCAGGCTTCCCGTGGAGCAGTGAGCCTGATGTGGGGCTCGATCCCAGGACCCTGGGACCATGACCTGAGCCGAAGGCAGATGCTTAACGACTGAGCCACCCAGGCGCCCCTAAGCCTATGTTTTTGTCTGGAATACTAATTTAGATACTCTTTGATACTAATACTAATTTTGAACTCTTTTTTTTTTAATTTAAGTTTTTAATTTTAATTCCAGTAGTTAGTTTCAGGTGTCCAGTGTAGTTATTCCACAAATCTGTAAATCACCCAGTGCTTATCATGATAAGTGTATATATTTTGAACTCTTGAGGGGAAGGAGAGTGTATTGGTTATTCATGTTGCATAAAAATTAACCCCAAAACTTAGCAGCTTAAAACAACATTTCTTATCTTACAGAGTTCCTGAGGGTCAGGAATTCGGAGTGCTTTAGCTGGGAGGTTCTGGCTCAGGGTCTCTGATGAGGTTGCAATCAATCAGTCTGTCAGCCAGGGCTGTAGTCACCTGAAGGCTTGACTGGGGCCCAGGGGATCTGCTGCCAACCCCACTCAAGTAACTGTTGACAGGAGGCTTCCGTTCTTTAGGACTTGGACCTCTGCATAGAGCTGCTAATTACTTGGTAGCTGGCTTCCACAGAATGAATGAACTGAGAGAGAGAGAGAGACAGACACCAAGACAGAAGCCATGGTGTCTTTTCCAGCCTCTCTCTGAAGTGAATACCGACTTTTCTGCTTGGTTCTATTGGTCACACAGAGATTGACCAGTAGTGTAAATACCAGGAAGTGAGGACCATCGAAGGCCATCTTGGAGGCTGGCTGCCCAGACCATATGTTGTACTCATATCCAGAGGAGAGTTCAGTCCATAATTATAATTTATTGTTCTCTTTGAACTGGGTCTAAATAGATCAAAGGAACAGGCCACACTATTCCTGTGTTTTCAGTTCTCTTGAGGAGCTATTTTTACTTGTCCTGTTATAAACCCCCTAAGACAGTGGATCTCAAAGTGTGATTCCTGGACTTCTGGGGAGGAGGGCATCGGTGAGACCCTTTCAGAGGTCTGTGAAGTCAGAACTGGTTTTATTTTAATACCCCTGCCTTGAGTCTTACACAGGCTGCAGCAGTTTTACCTAGCATTGCTTTTGCACCATCAGTGCAAATGTCAACATAGTGAAAAGGGCCATTAACAGCAACTACTGAAAAATACCCCAAACCCAGACTGGTACAACTAGTACTACTAGTACTACTATTACCACCATCACTACCACCTCCTCCTCCTCCTCCTCCTCTTCTCTCCCTCCTCCTCCTCAGTATTATTACCTCAGACATAGTTTTGAAAGGGTCTTGAATGTTTTCAGAAGTACAGACTGTAAATGAATTCTTGCCAAGAATATTTAATGAAATTACAGAAGAATCCATGTTAGGTCCAGTATTTATTGTTGAGGGGGAGTTAACTTCAGTTACCTACAGATATTTGGAATAACAAGTGGAGACGGGGTTTCCAAAGACCGTTTTCAGATTGTTTTTTGAAACAAGTAGCTTTAGAACCCTAGGTGAGGGAAATCGGGAAAGTAGAAACCAAACTGGCAAGTATTCAGAGGTGAATAATTATCACAGTAACAGTTCAGCTTTCTAATGAGAGAAGAAAAAAATGTTTTTCTGTTAACAGCTTTGGAAAGAGTATCACCACAAAATAGAGTTATTTGAAGGGGAAATGGAGAGGAAAAGTACAGTGAGTAAGCTCACAGAAATTCAGAGGTTGGTGGGTTTCGATATGTGTTTTTACCTTAAAATTTTTTCATATCTTCACTTGAAAGGCAAGAAAAGGGGCCATAGATTTTTTAAAAAGGGGTCTATGTCTGGGCGCCTGGGTGGCTCAGTCGTTAAGCGTCTGCCTTCGGCTCAGGTCATGATCCCAGGGTCCTGGGATTGAGCCCTGCATCGGGCTCCCTGCTCCACGGGAAGCCTGCTTCTCCCTCTCCCACTCCCCCTCCTCTCTTGCTGTGTCTCTCTCTGTCAAATAAATAAATAAAATCTTTTAAAAAGGGGGGGGGGTGTCTGTGTCCAGTTTCCTCTCAGCCCATCTCTCATTGTTCCCTTCCTCTCTGCATGCTAACTGGCAGACTGAAGGAAGACTGTTACACGGAAATGGGCATTTTTCAGAATAGGTTGAAAACCAGGAATTCCTTCAGTGTCTTTCCTTAGCTCCTTTCTCTTCCTACTGTGTATTTCTCCCCAGAGCCCAATTTTATTTCTTATTCCTGACTCACATTGAGCTCAAGGTCTGCATTTCCAGCTCTTTGCTCATATTGCCCCAGAGATATACAGATGTTTCCTATCTCACCAGCTATTGGTGGTATTTGGTAGTTGCCCCCAGATGTTCTGCTTTCCATAATTTAGTTAATGGCATTATCATTCTTTCAGTTACACAGGCTTGAATTCTTGGATTTATCCTCAGTTCTTCTCTTTCCTTCAACAACAAAAGTCAAATCTTGTTGATTCCGTCCATTTCTGCAGTCTCTATCTTTCCTTATTTTTCCCATTACTCACATTTATGAGCTAATTGTTCCGTCTTTCCTAAATTTTTTCTAAATGGTCTTCTTTTTCTCTGTCTTCATCTAAACCTGAACTAGACACTGTTGGCACCCATCTTTGAAACTGAGGACAGTGCCACCTCGTAGGGCATTTGGATATGTAAGGTCATTCATTGCTCATTTGCTTGACTGGAAAGCGCTGCATGCATTTAGTAGGCAAGGGCCAGGACTCTTCGCTGTCCTGCAGTGAATGGGATGCTCCTACACAAAGAGAATGGACCTGCCTAAAATGACAGGAGCCTGTGTCTGGAACCGCGGCAAGTCTGTAACCTCAAACCAGTCTTGTTACTCCTCTGCCAAAAAACCGCGGTCTTTCCACACTGCATGCAGAAGTTTCCCCTCCCTCTGACTTTCAAGGCCCCAGCATACTCTTTCAGCTTGAATCTCTGCTGCATCCTCACATAGCTAGGCTCCACCCACATGAGACTCCTTGTTATGTCTTAAAACTTCCTTACTTTTTTTTTAATTTTTAAAAGATTTTAGGGGCGCCTGGGTAGCTTAGTCGTTAAGCATCTGTCTTTGGTTAAGGTCATGATCCCAGGGTCCTGAGATCAAGCCCCACATCAGTCTCCCTGCTCAGCGGGAAGCCTGCTTCTCCCTCTCCCACTCCCCCTGCTTGTGTTCCCTGTCTTGCTGTGTCTCTTTCTATAGAATAAATAAATAAATCTTTATTTAAAAAAGATCTTATTTATTTATTTGACCGAGAGAGAGAGAGAGAGAGTACAAGCAGGGGGAGTGGGAGGGAGAGGGAGAAGCAGGCTCCCCCTGAGCAGAGAGCCCGACGTGGGGCTCGATCCCAGGACCCTGGGATCATGACCTGAGCTGAAGACAGATGCTTAACTCACTGAGCCACTCAGGCGCCCCTAAACTTCCGTACTTCATGGCCTTGCTTGGATGCCCCTATTGCCTTCTTCCTTTCCCTCCCATTCCTTTTTCGTCCATGGACTTGTTTGTCCCTTGTTAATGGACTGAAAGTGTTCCGAAAATGTTCCATCCTCTAACACCCATCTCAGAGATAAAGCCAAAAGCCACGTTCTTCATAAACTCCTCTCAGATTTTCTGCTATGGAGATTAAACTCTTTTCTTCCTCTACTTGTACACCCCTAAAACACTCTTCTTATCTGTCTTGTACTGTTTATTACCATCTGTCTGTTGCCATAATTGTCTTTCAACGAGGCTGAATATGAAAGCACTTTAAACTTGAGAAGCAAGTTCCTTGGCTCTTCTTTTTTTATTTTTATTTCACAAATTTTTTAAAAAAGATTTCATTTATTTGACAGAGAGAGGGAGGGAGCACAAGCAGGCGGAGCTGCAGGCAGAGGGAGAAGCAGACTCCCTGCTGAGCAGAGAGCCCAATGCAGGATTTGATCCCAGGACCCCAGGATCAGGACCTGAGCCGAAGGCAGACATCCAACCAACTGAGCCACCTAGGCGCCCCTTTAACAATTTTTTTATTTTTAAGTAATTTCTACACCCCAGCATAGGGCTTCAACTCATGATCAAGAGTCACGTGCTCCACCAACTGAGCCAGCCAGGCGCCCCTCCTTGGTTCTTCTAACCCAGTGTTCTCATCTGTAAAAAGTGTATAACAAATTCTGTTTATGCCACAGGGTTGCTAGGAAATTTAATCAAGGAAACACTTGTAAAAATATATTTTAAACTGCAAAGTGATAGGGTGATGAAGATGTCTCACCCACAAGTGGTTGTCTACTGGAGGACAAGCAGGTTCCAAGTCTTAGACATCCATGTACCTTTCACAACACTTGGTTCGTAGTTGAAATCTATTGAATTCTGTGAAATTAAGTATCACAAAGATGGAGCAGTACAGCTTCTTTCCGGTGTAGAAGCCTGGGACAAAAATGAAGCCAGTTTTTCTAGTTTTTTGGCGGGTGTGTGCATGACCAATCATGAAGCCTTGACTAACAGAGAATGTCCTTTTCAGATTGATGTAGGGCTCTGTTAGAGCCCCCAGCATCCTGCTTTTAGTGTTTAGGTCTAGGCTGCACGTAGGGTCAGGTCATTTCCTACCCCTGCTAATAGTGCTTCTGCAGTAGCTAGCAGGCCCAAACTGGATAACCAGCCTTGCTTGTTCCATAGTTACGTAACTACAGGCCTTATCAAATCTGTCCTGGCTTGTAGACGTGAGACACACGACAGCGTAGTCTTTTTAAGCATGGGATAAATGCCTCAGGACCTTTCCCTGGAAACAAGTGGAAAACAAAAGAGAATTTAACGTTTGAATGAGCAAAGGTTGGAGTTCAGTGAACATTTCCTGAGTGACTCCCAGGCATCATGGGAAATATGAAACAACTGGGAGACCTTGCTCTGGAGAGGATTGTACTACAGTCGGCAAGTGCTCAGGATGCTGAAGAACAGCTTGCTTGCTGGGTGTTAATGTGAATATTTGACTTGCCTTTGAGTAGGGATCATTAGATACTAACTGGAGATAGATGTCTTGCAATAGTTGTTCATGGAGCAATCAAACCATTTCAGAAAATTTGAAGAGATTTAGCAATTAGAATAAACATTCTTAACGTTACTTCTTAGCAGAATATTCATACTGTACTGTGAACTGTATCTTTTGTATGGCATATTCCAGTGGTCTAGATGTTCTGAAAAGAAAATGTGCTGTTTGGGTGGAGAACGTTGGTAAAAGGGAAATGACTACTAGAGCACTGGCATTTGCTTAAATTCTTAGTTTTTTCTAAAAGGCCCATTGAACTTGTTGGATCTCCCCACCCCCACCCATACCAACATGTAGGTGTCTTAAATAAAAATAGACAATAAACAAAAGTTTAATAGGATGCTTAAAATATTTGAGTGTATTATTATGATGGCTATTTTCTCATTCCATTCTATCTGAGTTCTAAACATAGCTGCTTGAATTGACTCCCTTCCTCTCCAAGCTTCGTTGCTAATTAACTGATAGGCATTGAGAACACAGTGTGTGTGAAACTTGTCATTTCAGTCCTGCTAGTTTTGCAGAGTTTGGGCTGTGCCTTCCTCTTCTAGAAACCTTTGTTTGCTCAAAGAGAAGCAGGAAAATACCGATTGCCTTATTTTAGTATAGGATTAAAATACATGTGGCAAGGACCTCATGGGGCCCAGCTGTTGGCTGGGTTTTCAATACAAATAGAGAAGAAGAATGTTTGCTACCTCTTTGAAAAATAAAGGCACTGTGCTCTTTTGCTATATGAAGGAAACAGCTGCCAAGATTTGATCTTTAAAGAATGGTGAGACATAAATGAGCCCTTGACTCTCTTAGTTATGGATTTGTCTTATTAAACATTCTTATAATGGACACAAATTAAGGCTTCATAAGCCATAGGACACTGCTTATTTCTGTTCCGTAAGTATGGGTTACCAAGAGGAAAAGAATGTTCTTTCATGCCTGGCACCAGTTGGTTCAGTTCAAAATTTCAGTCCCATTTGTTGGAGTGGCTAGTTGAAGACAGATATGAGAAGACCCAAGATATTGAAGCTCAGCTGCTTTAGTGGTGATTGAAATGTGGCTCCAGCAGTTATGCTTTTTGTTTGTCTAATGTCAGCTAAATTCTGTCCTTTGTTATTTGCAGTTCTTTTTTTGTTGTTGTTGTTATTTGCAGTTCTTAACATTCTGAAATACAAGCAGTGGAGTTTCATAGGATTTTACTTCTTGGTGGGGCAGGGTTACTTCTTAATAGACTTTCTTGTTGGGGTATGGATTTTAAAACTGATATAGATTAGAAGTTATTTTCAAAGGCAAAGAAAGTTAGTGGAAAGTGCAAGATCACTTAAATCTTCATATACCATTGTGTAGTGTGTTTGTTAAATTTGAAAAGTCTGCACCTCCATTATCGTACAGTGTCAGAGGTCAGATGATTTGGATCTATGCCTTCCACTGGCTGAGATGACCAAGTGTAAGTGACGGAACACACTGCTTGTAGTTCCTCATTAACTCCTGCAGTTTTCTGATGTGGCCTTCCTAGTGTAGAGATTCCTTAAAGGGCCTGTGAGGTGGGC
The DNA here is from genome assembly GCF_964656455.1 of Halichoerus grypus. NCBI lineage: Eukaryota > Metazoa > Chordata > Mammalia > Carnivora > Phocidae > Halichoerus > Halichoerus grypus. The sequence goes on from NC_135716.1 coordinate 175,736,271, forward strand.
TGGGTTAAGAAAAGAAAAGGAGAGGGCGCCTGGGTGGCTCAGTTGGTTAAGCGACTGCCTTCGGCTCAGGTCATGATCCTGGAGTCCCGGGATCGAGTCCCGCATCGGGCTCCCTGCTCAGCGGGGAGTCTGCTTCTCCCTCTGACCCTCCCCCCTCTCATGTGCTCTCTCTCTCTCTCATTCTCTCTCAAATAAATAAATAAAATCTTAAAAAAAAAAAAAAAAGGAGAGTCATTCGCAGAGCTAGTGCATATCACAGAGGTAATGATAGCAATGGCACTTCCCTTTTTCTGACCGTGAGTAAGTGGTGGCAGAGTTCAGAAGGTCTCTTACAAACAGAGGTGTGCTAAACTGCACTAGACCCACAAATAAGCTGGCCAATCACTGAAACCATGCTCTAGTGGATTGAATCTTCAAGCTTCTTTTCCCTTTCCCTGCCTCATACGGGACACTTAGTGTTCCAGCCTAGTTTCATATGAACATTGAGAGGTCTTTTTTGCCCCACCAGTATGCATGAAATGAATGGAAAGGAAAGTTTTGCTCGGTGCTCTTCCTGCGATCCAAGATGGTAAATGCAAGACTATAAGGAGTGGGGTCATCTCTTCCAAAGGATAGGGACTAAGTGAGCTTTTTAGTGCAAAGCAAGGTGACAGTGCCTCTCATCTAAACTCTGGCTCTGGTCCTCCTGGTTTTGGGGGAACAGCCCAGCCCTTCTTACAGTCCTTGCCCTTTTGCTTTGGAATGGTGCCCATCAGTGAGGCGTGTATAATCATCTGATTGAAAAGGCTCTTCTGAGAGACCTTGGTGCTTTTTAAATGTTACTGAGCTAGTTTTCCATTCAGCACCAACCAGCCTGTGTTGGTGGATTTTGGACGCACCTAGGGGCTTAATGACTTGTGTGCTTTTCTCTCAGTTGCTTTGGAACCGTACTACTTTGAGATCCCCGAGCTGCATTGATCTTTATGTGTCATTACTTCATGGCGTTGATTAAAAATGTTTTCTAGTCATTTTCTTCATATAAAGATGTGCTTCAGGTTTCATTTGAAAGCAAAAACGATAAGAGGAGGGCTGCAGGAGAGAAGCGGGAGGACTCAGTGCATCTGTTAGCACTGACTCCCCTAGCCCTAGAGCATAATGATGCAGATTTAGATTAATTATGCAGCTGTTCTGAAATTTTACTCATTAAGCATCCTTAATCTGAATTCTTGTGTGCTCTTGCTGGAATGATACTGTCTTATTTAATGATGACATTGTCAATTTGCTTAGTGTGCTCAGAAATAACATTTCCAGGGCGGCTGGGTAGCTCAGTTGGTTAAGCTTCTGCCTTTGGCTCAGATCATGATCCCGGGGTCCTGGGATCGAGCCGCGCCTCAGGCTCCCTGCTCAGCGGGGAGCCTGCTTCTCCCTCTCCCTCTGCCACTACCCCCATTTGTGCTCTCTCTCTCTCTGTCAGGTGAATAAATAAAATCTTAAAATAAAGAGTAATGTGCTATTAACCAATCTGAAGACAAGAGACTGGTTATAAAAAGATGGTACCTGGCAACAGAGTTGCAAAACGTGTGAAATAATTGATCTTTGAAAGATATGAGCTATAATTATGGTGTTAGAGGGGCTTCAAAGTTAAACATCAGCTATGCACTTACTGTTTTCTTTCTAGGTGCATGCTATTACGATGCTAATCAGTCTATGTATGTGTTTGGAGGCTGTACCCAGAGCAGCTGCAATGCTGCCTTCAATGACCTCTGGAGACTTGACCTAAATAGCAAAGAGTGGATCCGACCTTTGGCTTCAGGTAAGAAATAAAATGCTGATCTTTGCCTTCTTACCAGGTAACTCCCTTTGCATGGTAATTCTATCCGGCTGTTTTGGTGTTGGTCTCTGGTACTGGGGCCCCAGGCCCTTTGTCAAATCTGCTGTGTAAATGCCAAAAGTAATGTGTTTGTATAAGGTCTTTGAAAAAAAAAAAAACACTTTATCCTGACTGTTGGTGCCCTGCCAGAATTGCTGTAATACTGTGTGAATTCACCTGTGTGGTTTTCTCAAGTGCTTGCACTGGCGTGATACGCTTTTTGGTATGAAGTTGAAGTAAGAGCAGAAACACAGCATTGTGAGAACTATAGTTGACTGACAGAAGCTGTTGTCCCAGGGCTAAGATCTCTGAATGAGCATCTTTTGTTGTCGCCAGCTCAGATATTTGGGGAGTGTATGGGACATGCCTCTACCGGTTACTCTTAACTCAGGAGTGTGGGAAGATTCTCGAGTAGGTGCATTCCTGCACAGTCCCACTATGCCACAATTCTAGCAAAAAGAAACTGTTTTCTCCTTTTTGACCTAACCTTTCTTGGGGCGGGTGGGAGATTTGTTTTGGCACTCTTGAGGCAGGACAATTTGAAAAGGCATAACCATAAGATTGAAGGGACTGGTGTGATGGAGAAATAGAGTCCACTGAGCATAAAGTACTCTACTAGATTTGTTGGCAAGCTTTTCCCAGACATTCATTTGGTTTTTCAAGGTCAGAATTCACACTAGGACTAAGGAAACTGAGGTTTTCCTTGAGTAGATGCTTTACTTATTTAGGTCTTGATTTACTACTTTGATTACTAGATGGGGAGCGACTTGGTATAGTAGAAAGGGCCCTGAGTTTCATTTCCTGGCATAATAGCCAGTTCTCCATATATCTGTGAACAGGTGACTGCATCTCTCTGGGACAAATACGGAGTAGGACTAGATGATTCTATTTTCCAGTGGGTTGGGAAGGCTAGTTTATGCTTCCCTTTTTTTGTGTAATGACTGCTATGAATGTCTAGGCCAGGGACTTAAAACCGTTTTATGAGATGAAGCTGTATTTTGCTCCCCCAAAGCTGTAAGCTCCTATTCCTTCCCCTGCAGTAGGCAAACATAGGAGGCAGGATCCTACTGACAGCAGGTACTCACAGGTGGGGTTGGGGTTTGCATAGATGAAATTCTTTATTAAAATCATTAAAAAGATGACCAAGTGTTAATCTTTTAAAATTTTTGGAAGTTGGTACTATTTTAGGGCCCTCAGAATTGTGTACTTTGGAGAGTTTCCTTTTCTATCCCTTTGTCCCCTGTTGCACTTTGTGTAATACTGATTAATATTTGGAAATGTAGACTATCTCTTCAGCTTAAGCATCCTGTTGCCACTGTACTTGGTGTCCAGGTCCCATTTCAGAGCAGCTTTGATTATTCCAGTCACAAAATACTAATACTTTCTTTCTCTATTTTGTAACCAAGCTTTATGCCTTTGATAATTTGAACTAAGCACTGCTCTTTCTTCTAGAAGTGAAGCTCTGGACTGTGGGACCTTCATAACCCATTGCTAACTACTGTGCTTATTTTCCCTTATTTCTCCCTGTAAGGTAGACATGGGACTTCTTTTTTTTAAACCACTAAGACTATGTTTTGAAGTATCAGAGAAATAACTGACTTTAAAAATACAATGTCAGGGGCTCTGGGTGGCTCTGTTGGTTAAGTATCCAGCTCTTGGTTTTGTCTGAGGTCATGATCTCACAGTCATGGGATTGAGCCCCGTATCAGGCTCCGTGCTCGGTGGGGAATCTGCTTGAGATTCTGTCTCTCCCATTCCCTCTCCCCCACTCTTGTGCACCCGCATGCGCACGCTCTCTCTCTCAAATAAAAATCTTTCAAAAAAATAAAGTAAAAAATAAAAATACAAAGTTAGACTATTTCCTTTTATAAAACATAGAAACTCCTCAAGGCTTAATTTTCTAACAAAGTGTCTCGAAGAATCTGCTGGCCACTTCACTCTAATCTACAATTAAAGCCTAGCTTTAAAGGGGGAAAAACAGCTATTTGAAATGTCTACTTTTTAAACAAACAAACAAGCACTAGTTTTTAATAAAGAATGCTATGAGGGGCGCCTGGGTGGCTCAGTCGTTAAGCGTCTGCCTTCGGCTCAGGTCATGGTCCCAGGGTCCTGGGATCGAGTCCCGCATCAGGCTCCGTGCTCGGCCGGGAGCCTGCTTCTCCCTCGCCCACTCCCCCTGCTTGTGTTCCCTCTCTCGCTGTGTCTCTCTCTGTCAAAAAATAAATAAAATCTTAAAAAAAAAAACCAAAACTATGAGATTCTCCTTCAGGCAGAAATCCCATGGGAAGATTGCCTGAGGAAATGTTTCTGTCTGCTGTCATGAGTCCCAACCAAAATTACTTCATAACAAACATCAGCGAGTCTTTCTGAACAAAATACAGTTGTTGATGTGCCTTGGTGTGCCTGACGCACCCATTTTAGTGCTTGGAGGTGGGTAGGTTGGAAGGTGGCTGAAGCCTCCGGAGGGTGCCTGCCACCCTGTGGTGTCAGCTGTGAAGTCTTCTCACGTGTGAGCATTTGTCAGCAGTGAGTATTCAAAGCAATAGCCTAAACAGGGTTCAGTCTTCGGGAAAGTGTAGCGGTACGAAGAAGAGCATCAGACAAGCCGGAGGGGGCAGTTTCATTTGGAGTGGAGAGTCTTTCTGGAGAGTGCTGGTGCATCAGGTGTCTCTTTCCTTGTTTATTTGCTGATAGTGCAGGTGAGACTGGAGCCTTCTCATTTTGGGTGGTGTCCTAACCCACTCAGGCTGCCATAGCAAAGTAACATAGACTAGGGGCTTAAACAACACTTTATTTCTCATGGTTCTGGAGGCTGGGAGTCCAAAGTCACAGTGCTGGTGAGGGCTGTCTTACTGGCTTTCAGGCAGCTGCCTTCTTGCTCTGTCCTCACCTGGCAGAGGTAGAGTTCTGGTGTCTCATCCTCTTTTTATAAGAGCACTAGTCCCATTATAAAGGCCTCAACCTTATAACTTCATTAAATCTGATTATCTCCCAAAGGTTCCATCTCCAAAGGCCATCACATTGGTGTTAGGGCTTCAACATACGAATTTTGATAGGACACAGTTCAGTCCATAGCCATTGGAATTAATGTGACTTGCCCCTGAAACCTTGTTAGTTCCTTTTGAAATGATGTAAGTGCTCCATCTGGAGGGAGCATGGTAGTGACCAGTGTTAGAATGACAGCTCTCATGGCTGAGTGAGACCTCGGGAGGCCTGGCTGGCTCAGTCGGTAGAACATGTGACTCTTGATCTCAGGGTTGTGAGTTCTAGCCCCACATTGGGTGTGGAGCCTACTTAAACAAACAAACAAACAAACAGGGGCGCCTGGGTGGCTCAGTCGGTTGGGCGTCTGCCTTTGGCTCAGGTCATGATCCCAGGGTCCTGGGATCGAACCCCGTGTCAGGCTCCGGGTCAGCGGGGAGCCTGCTTTTCCCTCTCCTCCCCGCTTTTGCTATCTCTTGTCTCTCTCTCAAATAAATAAAATCTTAAAAAAAAAACACACACACACACAAAACAGCTGAGTGAGACTTACTACAGCTGAGTGAGACAAAACAGCTGAGTGAGACTTACACCTACCTACAGCTGCTGCTTCTCAGGCATTTCCAGTGAGGTACCTCCTCCTCCCTTTACAGCTAATATTGTAGCCCCTCCTCTCATGAAGCTTATATTGTATTGGGGGAGAAACAAAAACAAACAAAGTATGAAGAAAACAAGGAATGAGAGAGAATAAGAGGGGAAGAGCTACTTTAAACAGGAGGCAACATTCTTTGCTGAGATTTGAAGGATGAAGAGAGAGTGAGACCAGCATGTGCAAAGACCCTGGGACAGCAAAGAATAGGACATATTGGAGGACCTGAAAGCAGACCTTTGTGGATGTAGCGTGATGAGCAAGGAGTAGAGTGGTGGAGATGGAGTTGAGATGTAGACAGGAGGCAATTCATTCCCACCCCAAGGTCTGGGAGATTTTGAAATTTTAAGCAGAGGAATATTATCCAATTTACATTTTAAAGAACACTTTTGCTGCCATTTAGGAAATGGATTGAAGAAGTCACAAGAACAAAACAGAGACCGGCTAGGAGGCCATCACAGTGGTATGGGTGAGAAGAGGTAATGACTTGGACTAGAGTCCTAGTGGTAGAGAGAAAGGGTAGCATATGAATTTGAGCTGAAATTTTATAATAAAATCAACAGGACTTCTTGGTGGATTGGCTCTGTGAGGGTGAGAGGGTTAGTCTAGACTGATTTAGGTTTCAGGTTTGGCAGCTAGGTAGATAGTGGGCCCATTGGCTAAAATGGAGAATAAATATTTGGAAGAAGTTTAAGTTTTGATTTCTTTATACATTTAAGGGGTGGTATCCCATAATTAGTTGTTGTGAGAGTTTGACATTTAAAATAGAGTGCCTGCCTTCCCTTAAATGACGCCATAACCCTTCCTTTTGTTTAGTTAATTCTACTCTCATCCTTCATTTGTTCTGACAGCAAATATTTATGGATTTCCTACTCTGTGTCTGGTATTGTTTCAGATGCTGGGGATACATGAATGAATAAAACAGACAAAAATCCCACTCGTAATGGAGATCAAATCCAAATGAGGGAAGACAGATACTTAAAATGACAAATAATGTTGGGCACCTGGGTGGCTCAGTCGGTTGAGTGTCTGACTTTGGTTTGGGTCATGATCTTGGGGACCTGGGATTGAGCCCCGTGTTGGGCTCTGTGCTCAGCGGGGAGGCTGCTTGTCCCTCTCCCACTGCCCCTCCCCCGCTTACCCTTGCACACAGTCTCTCTCTCTCAAATAAATAAAATCTTTAAAAAAAATAATAAATAAATGACAATATAATATAATATGTTAGAAGATGATTAAGCTACTGAAGCGAAATAATAGCATGGTTAAGGGGGTCAGGGATAGGGGGACTACACCTGGGGTGACTAGGGTAGACCTCACGGAGGAGGCAACATTAGATCAAAGACTTGATTGGGTAAAAGAAGTGAACCAAATGAATATCTAAGGAAACAACATTACAAACAGAGGGAATATCCAGTGCAAAGGTCCAGAGGTAGGAGTGTGCTTGGGACAGTCCAGGGATAATGACAAATCAGTGTGACTAGCACTGGGTGAAGAAAGGAGAGTATACTGGCAGAGGGGGTTGGGCAAATAATGGAGGGAAATGTGTCATACATGTAGGACATCCTGGCTGTTGTAGGGGCTTTTTCACATTTTTTTTGAGTGAAGTGACTGGTCATTTAGGGTTCTGAGAAGACTGTGTAAGAGGACAAGTGTGGCAATGAGGAGGCCAGCTAAGAAGTGGTAGCAATAATCTAAGCGAGAAATGATGGTGACATGGACTAGGGTGTTGTCAGGAAGTTAAGAACTGGATGGATTGGACAGAGGGAACAGGATTTGCCCATGGTTTGGATGTGGAGTATGGAAGACAGAGAGGAGTCAAGGATGGCCCTAGGGATTTTTAGCCTGGGCATTTGAAGGAATGGCGTTGCCATTAACTAAGGTGGGTAAGAGTGTGGGTGGTCAAGGTTGGCAAAGTGCAGGAGACGTGAGAAATTCAGTTTGAAACATACGTTGAAACACCCATTTGGACATCCAGGTGGAGATGTGTCTGGAGTTCTGGGAGACACGTAGGCTAGAGATATTTGTCTAGATAGTCAAATGGAAGTTATTAGCATATGGATGGATTTAAAACCACGAGGCAGGGTGAGATTGCCAGGGGAGTGAGTAAAGATAGTAGAGGAGGAGGGTAAGTCTGGGACATAGCAGTATTTGGAGATCAGGGAGGAGAGGGGGAAACAACAAAAAACTAGAAAAGGAACACTCAAGGAGGTGGGGGGAAAACCAGGAGAACGTGGCATCTTAGAAGTCACCATACTGGAAAGTGTTTCCAGGAGAGTGGAGATAATCAGCCTGGTCCTACACAGTGAAGAGGTCCAGTCATTTGAGGACTTAGGATTGTCCTTAAAATTAGTAAAGAGTATTTTTTTTTTTTAAACAATAGAAATTTATTTTTTTTATTTAAATTTTTTATTGTTATGTTAATCCCCATACATTACATCATTAGTTTTAGATATAGTGTTCCATGATTCATTGTTTGTGCATAACACCCAGTGCTCCATGCAGAACGTGCCCTCCTCAATACCCATCACCAGGCTAACCCATCCTCCCAACCCCCTCCCCTCTAGAACCCTCAGTTTGTTTTTCAGAGTCCATTGTCTCTCATGGTTCTTCTAGTAAAGAGTATTTTTGATGAGCGATAAGGATGAAAGCGTATTTGGAAAGGTTTCAAGACAATGGGAAGAGAGGAATTGAAGACAGGAAGTATAAACAGTGCATTACAGTTTTTGAAGTTTTGCTGTAAAAGAGAGCAGAGAAATGAGATGCTAAGTGGAGGGGAATGTAGAATTGAGAGATTTATTTTTAAGATGACAGATTGTATAGCATATTCATGCTGATGGGAATGATCTAGAGAGAGGAATGGGTGTGGATGGAGGGGAAGGATTGTTAGAGCTTTGTCCTCCAGTGGTGAGAAAGGCAGAGGGGTTAGCTGTGGATGGGAGCATTGACCACTTATCCAGAGGAACAGGAAGGGTTGTGTGATTGCAGATGCTGGCGGATGGATAGATGTGGGAACTGGTGGAAGTTCTTACTGATTGCTTTATCACTCAGATAAAATAACTGAGGGTGGGACAGAACAGAAGCCTTTGGAAATCCTGGCGGGTGATTATGAATGTACAGTTGTCTACGTTGTAGTCTTTGCCAGACGGTTCTAGGAAGTTGAATGTTTCACCTTCTGGTGTTGTACTAAGGGAACACCTTAATTCTTAATCAGCCTGTGTTTGGTTCCCAAAGCAACTGCACAGTTCTTGGGATAGGTTCTTCAGAAGACTAATGTTTAAACCGCTGTTTCTAAAATACCCGTTCGTCAGACTGAGGCTAATTTTGGCATCTGTTTAATATATAATATCATCAGTCACAGCCTTTTTTGGTTACTTCAAATCACAGTAGAGATTTTCAAGCATACATTTTTATTTTTTTTATTTTTTATTTTTAAAGATTTTATTTATTTATTTGACAGAGAGAGACACAGCAAGAGAGGGAACACAAGCAAGGGGAGTGCGAGAGGGAGAAGTAGACCTCCCGCCGAGCAGGGAGCCTGATGCGGGGCTCGATCCCAGGACCCTGGGATCATGACCTGAGCCGAAGGCAGACGCTTAACAACTGAGCCACCCAGGCGCCCCTCAAGCATACATTTTCACACTTAAAATTGGAGTGTCCTGATTTTTCAAAACTTCTTAAACATTAGCCCATACCCATTTACAAAAGGGGAACAAGTTTCAGTGTTCGAATTTTCAACAGGTAGGAGAGTCGGTAACTGTTAGGGGAAGATTTAAAGCCCAGTCTGTCATCTCTGTTAACTAGTCCCTGAGCACAGTAGATTTTCCCACTACATTCTCCCCATAGAATCTTCTTGCCCAATAAATCCTTTTGCTTTTCATTTTCTTCCCTGTCAGTCACACATGAAATTCCAATTGACAGCTTATGGTTCGGGACCTTTGTTTTAGAAAACACTCAAGACAGAGATACACAACCGAGCCACGAGCCATGTGTTCTGGTCTTGGCTTTGCCACTCCTGGACCGCTTGCCTCTGAACTTAAAATCCTTAATCACTTCTGCATTCTTTGGGCCTCCATTTCCTTCTCTGTGAAAGAAGAAGAGACAGGATCACTGTTTCTAAAAATCCCATAGCAGATCACTTTTATCCAAGTCATCTAAAAATACTAAAAATAATAGATTCGGGCGCCTGGGTGGCTCAGTCGTTAAGCGTCTGCCTTCGGCTCAGGTCATGATCCCAGGGTCCTGGGATCGAGTCCCACATCGGGCTCCCTGCTCGGCAAGAAGCCTGCTTCTCCCTCTCCCATTCCCCCTGCTTGTGTTCCTGCTCTCGCTGTCTCTCTCTCTGTCAAATAAATAAATAAAATCTTAAAAAAAAAAAAAAAAAAAAATAGATTCCTCAACCTCATACCAGACTCACCTTATCTCAAGGGGTTGGGGATAGAGTGATGGATTTTTTTAAAAAAACAGAAAATGTCCCAGTTGATTCTAAACCTAGCTAAATTTGGAAATCCTGGATCCCTACGAAATCTTTTGGCTTTCTCATGTGCAATCTGTGACCTCACTTTGTTATCACAGTCTGTTAGGTGAATGTGTAATATGCAGAGCTGCACTCCCTAACTGTTGTTAAGGAAGGATGGCTGCTCTGTGCTCTCTTAAACTGCTTCTTTGTAGAAAGAGCTACCTTTTACACCCTGGTTAGTCAGGAGTGGCCTGCTGTCTGAGGAAATGTGTATGGACACCCTTGAGAGGGTTTTGGGGGTGGAATGTTGGTGGTCTCAGATTATTTAAACATACTATCTAACCTTCAAACCAACCCAGTTAGGTTGGCACTACTACTATCCCCATTTTACAGATGAGGAAACTGAAGCTCAGAAAATCACCTAGTAATTTACCTAAGATCACACAGCCAATAAATGATGGAGCAGTGATTGAAACCCAAGATTTTGCCTCTAAAGTCTGTGTTCTTTCTACTCTGTCATGCTGTGAGTAGTTTTCTTTTTTCTTTTTTTTCTTTTAAAGATTTTATTTATTCATTTGAGACACAGATACAGAGAGAGAGAGAGAGAGAGCAGGGGGAGAGGCAGAGGAAGAGGGAGAAACAGGCTCCCTGCTGAGCCAGGAGCCCGACATGGGGCTTGATCCCAGGACCCTAGGATCATGACCTGAGCCGAAGGCAGACGCTTAACCGACTGAGCCACGCAGGCGCCCCTAGTTTTATTTTTTCTATAATTTATTTCACGTTACTTATTTTTTAAAAACTTTTTAAATAGACTTTTTATTTTATTTTATTATTTTTTTTTTTTAAAGATTTTATTTATTTATTTGAGAGAGAGAGAATGAGAGAGAGCACATGAGAGGGGGGAGGGTCAGAGGGAGAAGCGGGCTCCCTGCTCGATGCGGGACTCGATCCAGGGACTCCAGGATCATGACCTGAGCCGAAGGCAGTCGCTTAACCAACTGAGCCACCCAGGCACCCTAGACTTTTTATTTTAGAAGAGAACAGAGTTCCCATATACCCACACCCAGCTTTCCCTATTGTTAATATCTTGCATTAGTATAGTACATTTATGACAATGAATGAACCAGTACTGATACATTATTATTAAATAAAAAGTCCCTACTTTACTCTGATTTCCTTATTATTTTAAAAAATATTTTATTTATTTGAGAGAGTGAGAGAGCACAAATGGGGGAGTGGCAGAGGGAGAGGGAGAAGCAGACTCCCGCTGAGCAGGGAGCCGGACTCGGGGCTCGATCCCAGCACCCCAAGATCATGACCTGAACCAAAGGCAGACACTTAACCCATTGAGCCACCCAGGCGCCCCCTTATTATTATTTTTTTAATCTAAAGTCTTTTATCTGTTCCAAGATCCCATCTTAGGATACATTACATTTAGTCTTTATGTCTCCTTAGATTCCTCCTGCCTATGACAGTTTCTCAGACTTTCCTTGTTTGATGATCTTGACAGTTTTGAGGAGTACTGTCAGATATTTTGTGGACTGTCATTCGGTTTGGGTTTGTCTGAGGTCTTTCTAACGGTTAGATTAGAGTTACGGGGTTTTTAAAAAAATTTATTTATTAGAAAGAGAAAGGGGGGCGTGGTAGAGGGAGAAGCAGGCTTCCCGCCGAGCAGGGAGCCCAATGCGGGGCTCGATCCCAGGACCCTGAGATCATGACCCGAGCCGAAGGCAGACGCTTAACCGACTGAGCCACCCAGGCACCCCGAGTTACGGGGTTTGAGGAGGAACCGCCACAGCAGTAGAGCATCCTTCTCATCACATGCTATCAAGAGAACATACTATGAACATGATTTATTGCTTTTGATAACCTTGATCACCTGGCTGAGATGGTGTATCTTAGATTGCTCTACTGTAAAATTTTTCTTTTTTTTTTTTTCCCTTTCTTAAAAATTATTTTTTCAGGGCACTGGGTGGCTCAGTTGGTTAAGCGTCCAACTCTTGATCTCAGCTCAGGTCTTGATCTCAGGGTCGTGAGTTCAAGCCCTATGTTGGGCTCCATGCCAGGCATGGAGCCTACTTAAAAAAAAAAATTTTTTTTTTCTAGTTTATTTTTCTTTCTTTTCCTGTGATTCCCTTTATTTGTAGTTGTCCTTGGTCCTTGATCTTCCATGGAATTTGGGGGGAATAACTAAGCTATCTGGCTGTTATGTTTATCATCAGAGTCAGGAAAGGAAAATGAGCAGAGGGTGTGTCATTTGAAGAAAAATTTTCAAAGCTTAGGAAATTTTTAAATATCAACATGACTTTTTAAAACTTTTTGGTGGGGAGCAGAATGCTGAAGACAACATCTTTTTTATTATGACCTAGCACATCCAGATCTTTCCAGCTACCCAGAGCCAAAAGCTCTACTGGAAATAATTTTGTTTCATTAGGACTGTTCCCTAAATGAATAATAACATCTTCCAAAATCACTGAGTAATCCAGCAGAAAAACTAGTTTACTTTTGGAGTTGGATAGCAAAAAGAAAGAGTATTGGTCATATCGGTCGTATCAGATGTCTGTGGGAAGGCCAGGATAGCCTTAGAAGCTGGAAAGTTCTGGAACTGTCCAGAAATAACTGCCCAGAGTGTCATTGTTTCTCTTCCTATGTAAATGAAACCTTAAAAATGATGCACATAGGGCTCTTGGATCCATTGATGTTGTGCTGTCCTGTGTCTGGTAGAAAAGTTTAGTCTTAGGTTCTCTACTGCCTTTTCCTGAGCTGTGGTAACGTGTCCAGGAAATGTCAAAACAAGTAAGGGAGTGTGGGACTGATACCTGGCACCAGGTATAACCAAAACAGCTAACCAGGAGAGTCTGTTCTAGAAAAGATCACACAGTCCTTTCCTCAGTGTAGGTCCCAGGTGTCAGTGTTAACATTGAAATAGCTGAATGTGGAATTTTAAAAATAATGTATTAGTGTACTTACTCATAGGCATTAGATTCTGCTTTTTAGTATTGTTTTGCATCTAAACACTTTATACATTTTTTTAAATTACCATTATATGCAGATGTGTTCTGAGAATGCCAGTTCTGTGGAGATGAGAGAGAGGTGGATGCTTATCAACTGGTAAATATCGGACCATATAACAAGAGGACACATATGCCTTTCAAATACACTCCAAGCTCCTGTTCTCTGTTCTGAAAACAGGTCATTAGGGGTGCCTGGGTGGCTCAGTCGGTGAAGCGTCTGCCTTTGGCTCCGGTCATGATCCCAGGGGCCTGGGATCGAGTCCTGCATTGGGCTCCCTGCTCGGCGGGGAGTCTGCTGGTCCCTCTCCCTCTGCCTGCCTGCCCCCCCACTACCCCCCCGTCAAATAAATAAACAAAGTCTTAACAAAGAGAGAGGGAGAGAATTCTGGGCTTTCATATCTGCACACTGTTATCCTGTCTGCCTACCATCTTGACAAGCAGTTTTTGGTGGCTCTTGGGTTTCCTGTGCAGTAAAACTCTCAGACCATCTAGTGTTCCTGTTTTTCTCAGGTATCCACATAACCTCCCCTCCCCCCAACAGCACTTGGTGTGTTATGAGCACAGTAAACTTCATTTTGCATGATGCTTTATCCCTATGTATCTCCGTTGCTATATAGATTTTATTCCTGACTCCTGCCGCATGGATGACACTGTTGGTTTTTAGGACACTCAGCAATGCCTTGTACCAGCTCCTGCCCAGTGCATATTATTTGGTTGTTTATTCTCTATACAGTCAGGATTGGTCCAGTTTCTCAAGGTTTCTAGCTCTTGTAACTTTGAGAAGATTTGTAAAGGATCTATTGGGTGGTCTTTCTTGGTGGGCGAGGGTTGTGATGGGTCATTTATTAACTTGAAATATCAACAAATCCTTGGATACTACCTTATCCTTTCAAAGCTTAGAAGCTACCTCTCATCTCTTTGGGAAATGAACTCCTGAACTGTTGCTTTAATGAATCCTACTTTTCACACAAGCAGTGCCCCGGATAATTTCCTCTGTTCCATAATTCTCTCTAGAAGTGGTTATGGGCTATGGATTTTATATTTGATTTGTTGGCTTTTATGCTGTGTTCCTTTTTTGTCTTCTTTCCCATTTTAGTAAGGTTTCTGAAATCCATTGCCCAATCTTAAAATGTTTCTTGCTGTTTGTTTGATTTACATGTGTGAGTTATAGCATGATTGCATTTTATTTGAGGAATATGTTCTTGAAGACCTCACATAATGAATTTTCTGGCAGTGGATCAGTGGTCTTTCTGTTTACTGGTTAAAGCGGTGGGTGATGCCATGTGACAGTGGCATAAACATGGTTGATAGTTCAGTCTATCAGCTCAGACATTAGCTGTTCTTTTTTTCTCAACGATACTTTTTTAAGACATAATTTATATATAGTAAAATGAACAAATCTTAAGTACACAGCTCCGACTTGTAAAAGCATGTATACAGGGATGCCTGGGTGGGGTGGCTCAGTCGGTTGAAGGTCCAACTCTTGATTTCAGCCCAGGTCGTGATCTCAAGAGTCCTGGGATTGAGCCCTCCCTGCGTCAGGCTCTGCACTTCGCACTCAGCAGAAAGTCTGCTTGAGGTTCTCTCTCTCCCTCTCCCCCCACCACTCTCTTTCTCAAATAAATCTTAAAAAAAAAAAAATATGTAGGGGCACCTAGGTGGCTCAGTTGGTTAAGTCCCTGACTCTTGATTTCAATTCAGGTCATGATCTCAGGGTTGTAAGATCAAGCCCCACGTCAGGCTCTGTGCTGGGCGTGGAGCCTGCTTAAGATTTTCTCTCTCTCCCTTCCCCTCTGCCCCTCTCCCAACACATGTGTGCTCTCTTAAAAAAAAAAAATTTGAGGGGTGCCTGGGTGGCTTAGTCATTAAGCGTCTGCCTTCGGTTCTGGTCATGATCCCGGGGTCCTGGGTCGAGCCCCAGATCAGGCTCCCTGCTCAGCGAGGAGCCTGCTTCTCCCTCTCCCTCTGCCCCTGCTTGTGTTCCCTCTCTCGCTTTCTCTCTCTGTCAAATAAATAAATAAAATCTTTTTAAAAATTGAATAAATAGGGGCGCCTAGGTGGCTCAGTCGGTTACGCGTCTGCCTTTGGCTCAGGTCATGATCCCAGGGTCCTGGGATCAAGCCCCGCATCGGGCTCCCTGCTCAGCAGGAAGCCTGCTTCTCCCTCTCCCACTCCCCCTACTTGTGTTCCCTCTCTCACTGTGTCTCTCTCTGTCAAATAAATAAAATCTTAAAAAAAAAAAATAAATAAAAATTGAATAAATAAATAAAACTCATTAAAAAAAAGTGTATACAGCCATGTGATTATCACCCAGGTCAAGATACAAAATACTTCTATCACTTCAGAAAGTTCCCTCATGCCTTTTCCTATCAATACCACTCCCCACAGAGGTAACCACCTTTTGACTTCTAAGTGATTTGAGATTCATCTTGGTTTGTTTGAGATTCATCTGTGTGGTTGCATTTACCAGTGGTTTTTCCTTTTCATTGCTGTGAGTGTTCCATAACGTGAATATACTACTGTTTTTTTTTTTTAACCCATCCTCCTGTTGATGGATACTTGGGTTATTTCTATTTTGAATATAGTTGCAGTTAACATTCTCATATAAGTTTGTGGACATATCATTCATTTCTTACTTACTTAAGACCCATTTATCAACTTTAAGAAATATTCTAGGGGCGGCGCCTGGATGGCTCAGTCGGTAGAGCATGTGACTCTTGATCTCGGGATTGTCAGTTCGAGCCCACACTGGCTGTGGAAATTACTTAAAAATAATAATAATAAAAATCTTTAAAAAAAGAAAAGGAATATTCTAGATATGGTGAGTATCCCAGAGAGTCCTCTGTTCACTTAGTCCTGCTCTAAGTAGGAAGATCTAATGATGTAACTAAGTATTATAGAGGGTTGGGGAGGAACGTCTGCTTGTCTAATAATTAAAGATACTGCTCATAATGAGGGCCTCCCCACCGAAAGTGATGGGAAGAATGTGTTGGAAGAGGGAGGGAGGCTGGTTGGTAACACCATTAAGAGCTTGGTTTTTGTGCCAGGCAGACACAGGTTTGCATCAGATCTCTGTTGCTCAGTAACTGGCAACCTTAAATGGGTTATTTAACATCTCATTTGCCTTACCTTTTTTTTTTTTTTTTTAAGATTTTATTTATTTGACAGAGAGAGACACAGTGAGAGAGGGAACACAAGCAGGGGGAGTGGGAGAGGGAGAAGCAGGCTTCCCGCGGAGCAGGGAGCCCGATGCGGGGCTTGATCCCAGGACCCTGGGATCATGACCTGAGCCGAAGGCAGACGCTTAACGACTGAGCCACCCAGGCGCCCCTTGCCTTACCTTTAGAGTAGAGATGGTAATACCTACCTTTCCTAGTTTCTATTCAGATTTTATCCCATACGGTATTCAGCTGGAGAAGGGATATAGAATCTGATGAAGTTGACACCTTTACATATACTGAAGTACTAGCTATGGAGTGGGGAGTAGTCAGAAGTTATCCTCAAGTTCCCAGAGCTTGAAAAGTGATTGCATTCATCCGTCTGTATTCCTTTTCATGCCTTTCTTTATTGCGCATGTGTGGCCGGTGCTGTCCCAGCTCTATAGCAGGGACAGGTGTGAACAGGCAGTAAACCAGTCAGTGCGTACGGAGAACGTACAGCACCAAGAAGAGAACGACTGGTGCTTCCAGACAGCAGGCGGCATGTTTAAAATAAGTTAGAGGGGCGCCTGTGTGGCTCAGTCACACACAAGTCCCAAAGAAGGCCACGCCTGTGCATCTGACTCTTGATTTCAGCTCAGGTCATGATCTCAGGTCGTGGGGTCAAGCCCCGTGTCAGACTCGTTGCTCTCCCTCTGCTCCTCCCCCTGCTCTTCTCTCTCTCTCTCAAATAAATAAATAAAATCTTAAAAAAAAAAAAAAAGTTATAAACTGTGTCGAGTCAGGACTTCTGTATGGACGCATGGATTTTTAAAGGAAATCTGATTTATGAAGAAAGAAGTAGCACACTAATGAATTTGGATTCTTTTCACAATTTGTTACAATTTATTTTTAAGGCCAGTTATGTGTTTTTATTAAGATGATTTGCTTTTGATTAAAATGACTGTGAAGTATTTTAAACATTTTTCTGTTTTCATAGAAGGAAGGCACCCAGGTGCCCAGATACCACTTCCAGGTGTTAATAATCTCTGTGAAGAAGGCATAGGATATACTTAAGCTACTACTTTTAAGTTCTTTGTTACATTAGCAACTTCCTGATCCCTGGACCCGTTCCTGGTTAATCTTCTTTATGAGTTGGTGATTTCTCCTTGTCTCCTCTAGCCATTTGCAGTCCTGGAAACAACCTGGATCTGTGGTGGTCTCGGGAGATGTGCATGAGAGCAGAGCCAGTGGGTTCCCCTAGGAAAGGAAGGAATCCTTCCTGTTTATGTATAAAGTTCAGAACCTGGGATTTTTCCAGAATACATGCTTTTCTAAGGTGGGTACACATTCTCTCCTGCTGGAGAGAAGAGTGGGAAAATTTGCATAGCACAAATCTGGGTAAACCCTAGTCTTCCAGGAGAGAGAATAAATAAGATTATACCATATTTCAGTTTGGCTCTCCCGCCTGACTAGGATTTTCCTGTTTTGACACCAGGCCAGAAACTTTATGACTAGCAACATTGTTTTTACTTTTAAACACAGCCACTTCAAAGGGTACCCACTCTCCAACCCCCATTAGAACTGCAATTAACAAGTTATCAGATTAAGCAGACTGTGGGCCTCTTCTCTTCCAGGAGAAATTGAATCAAAAAGACTACTTGAAATGGTAACAAGGAACTATTATTGGTTTCATGTTGTTAATTTTTAGCTGATAAGTGCTACCCTATTCATCAAGTGGCCTTTCTGGTGGGTTTATTTAGAAGTGAAAACAATGCCAATAGGGAATTTCTTTTTGTTAATGCCTGTGGCAGGCATACAGGATCTAAACGTTTCTCATGCCCATTATAAAAGTTCCTCTTGTTTTGGATGTTCTGTAAATGACCCAAGGAGTGATGTTTTGATGTGGGTATAATTATAATAATGAAAATCTAAGCCCTAAAGCCCGAGATCCAGACAGGCTTTGTCTAACATCAGTGAATTGTTTTGATATCGGTCAGTAACTTTCTGGCCATTTTGCAACTGAAGAATGAAATAGGAAAAGAAAAAAAAATGGCCGTGTAAGGGAGACACCCCAAAAAGTGTTGGGCCTTACCCCTGCTGAGTTACTGGCTGATGCCTCCAGCGTAGGCTGTGATTAACTGGAGCCACTTCTTATCCCAACTCAGGAGGGATCTTTAACCATTTGGTGTCCAGGGTTGGGTTTAGTTCAGCATTTTCATAAGAAATACTTCTTGCCCTTTAGGATAGTAAAATCTTACTGGGAGACTCTAAATGGATAATTTCAACACAGTGTGCTAAGTTCTGGGACTGAAATAGATACAGGATGTCCCTTCCTGTGTACCCCTCCTCTTCCAGGAGGCTCTTTAGCTCAGCATGGGAGGGATGTGCTGGCAGAGGTCCCAAAGAAGGCCATGCCTGTGCAGAAGAATTTAGTGTTCTGCATCCGGTACCATGTTCCTTGTAACTTAAATCTCTATTTTAGACTGTTTAAACAGCATACTTGACTAGAGCCAAGTTCTAGAAAGCTGTTTAGGGGTTCTCTAGTGACTTAGCCAAATAATAGCTTTATATTTGCTTCCTACTTTGTTTCTGTAAAATAAGCATTATATTTTTGTATCTTCTGAGGGCATCTCTATAAATGCAAAGGCTTATTGTAATTATTATTGGCCACATTGATGGTAAATTGGACATATTTTCATTATCAGGAGAGAGACTGTTATCTTTTCCAGACAGAACCCCTGTGGACCTTGGCTGTGTACTTTGGAGACCGTTCTGAATAATTATTTGTCTTCCAGGTGTTTACAGCCCAAGACAGACTTTATACTCAGAAATTGTAAAATGTTCTCAGTTTTCCTTTTTGTCTCTCCATTCCTCAAACGATAAAACTGTGAAACACGTTTTCCTTGTTTCTGTGACAAAGTATTACCTATAAAATCAACAGTTTAGAGATAGAAGCAGTTAAATTATAACTCCAGCAGTTTTTCTTTGAGGGATTTCTTGCCTTTTACTTTCTAGCCTGTCCTCTCGTACCCTCTAGGTTTTTTGATTCAGATGCTAATGTGTTCTGGGAAATGCCTTTCCAAATTATTCTTTTCCTGACCTCTGAACTCTTGCTATCAAGGTCAGTCACTTCACACACTACCATAATGACAGCTCTATCAAGCCAAAGGCTTGGTCAGCTTCCCAAGACCCAGCTTGGATTCTCTCAGCAAAATTCATCTCTCCCACCCCCTGTGCACACACCAACTCGAGGCTCCTGGCTACCACAGAGAAGTAGCACCCACACAAAAGAAGCTGTGAGGTAGGATTGTAGGTCAGTCTGGTCTGTCTGGTCTTGCTTTGCCCTGGAGGCCAGTTCTGTGTGGGAAGGACTTAGGGTGCTGCCTGTGGAGCTGCGAGGGAGTGCTTTTCTTTGGACCTACCCTGCATGTGAAAGTGAGTGCATGTGAAGAGTTGCTGACACGAAGTCGGGACTGTGACCTGGAACCTCAGCAGTTATTCATGCTTTAACGTCCCCATCGGCATCATTACTGTAAAATATTTGAAAGCATCCAGAGGAAAATCTTTTGATTGCCAGTTAAGAACCAGTTTAGACCAAGCCCCCTTTAAAAAGCAAATCACAGGGGCGCCTGGGTGGCTCAGTCGTTAAGCGTCTGCCTTCGGCTCAGGTCATGATCCCAGGGTCCTGGGATCGAGCCCCGCATCGGGCTCCCTGCTCGGCGGGAAGCCTGCTTCTCCCTCTCCCACTCCCCCTGCTTGTGTTCCCTCTCTCGCTGTGTCTTTCTCTGTCAAATAAATAAATAAAATCTTAAAAAAAAAAAAAAAAGCAAATCACATAGCAGAACATTCTGGAATTCCATGAGCAAAATAAAATATTTTTGTCCAGTATTTTTCTTCTGGATCTATTAGTATGCTCATGAGTCCCATGGTTAAATTTTTCATGTTCATAGTCGTTTTCAAACTTTACCTACTGTAAGTCCCTAATTCCTAGTCGTCAGTCTTTCTATTTTCAGAGTCATGGAGAACTATTAGCCGGTAACCTATGTTGCTGTAAATAAGTCTTAAAGCTATTTGCCTGAAAGCCAGTAGGTAGAACTTTTTTTTTCCCTTTTATTTATTTTGCAAAGTATAAGTTAAGTGACCTGTAGATGAGGAGAAATGTTTGCATACTGAAAATGTGAGGGCTCTTTTCAGCACCCCTGTGAGCAAAGCATTTGTTGAGGAAAGCCCACTTTGGACCTTTGTCCTTACTTTATTAACCAAAATGAGGGTTTCCATATAGTCATATACTGAGTGTGCATAGAAGAAACTCTGTATGGGGTGCCTGGGTGGCGCAGTCAGTTGAGCGTATGCCTCTTGGCTTAGGCTCAGGTTGTGATCTTACGGGTGGTGGGATGGAGCCCCATGTGGGACCCTGCACTCAGCAGGGAGTCTGCTTGAGATTCTCTCCCTCTCTTCTCCCTGCCTCCCCCGCCCCCTTACACACACATGCACTCACTTCCTCTCTCTCTCTCAAATAAGTAAATCTTAGAAAGGAAGGAAGGTAGGAGGGAAGGGGAAGGGAAGGAAAGAAAAGAAAGGCAGGCTGTATATATTCCATGTTAATGTCATTTAGGAGCATTATCTAACAGGCTCACTCAAGGATGGTTTAACTCTACAACATGGTTTTCAAAGTCTAGTCCCCAAACATGAACATCACCTGGAAGCTTGTTAGAAATGTAACTTCTGGGCCCCCACCCCATACCTACTAAATAAGAAAGGCAGAAGTGAGGCCCAGCGATCTGCATTGTAATAAGTCCTCCAGCTGCTTTTAACTTAACATAAGCTGGAGTTTGAGAACTAACGCTCCAGGGGGACGGTGGCTATTGTTTATAACACCTTAATAATAAATCGATAATATTAATAAAGACCGATCATGGAATAGAGATGTAGAAATAATGTTTTAGCCATGCATAAAATTATACGCATCCCTAATTAAAACCAGTACTTGTTTTATCTTGTATCAAACATTTGAGCTGTTCTAGTCCTTCGTTCTGTGTGAATAGAAACTACAGTTGTGGGAAAGTGGCAAAGAAACCAAACCAGAATTTGAAATTGCTTCACTGTTTTACCATCTTCTTTGCAAAAGTAAACAAGAATGCCTTGTAATTCTGCCACTGTCTTTCACATGTGAAATTCCCTGATTTCATAGGAACCTTGGGAAGCATCTGAACTAATTAGCAATTTTAGGGAATGTTAGTTCTGTGTAGAGGGTGCCTGTCTGATTATCCAGTTTCCCACAGCTGCCTTTTTGGTTTGTGCCTTGTTCAGAGATTTGCTCCACTGATCCTATCTGCTGTGTGATTATGTTTGGGGAATGAACCCTGTGAGGCCTACTATTGGCTCTGGGGGAACAGGCCCGAGTAACATGGTTTGATATGGGCACGTTCGGTCCTGTGGTGCTTGACAAGAGCCTGCATGGGATCGACACCCTTTCTTCCTCAACTTTTGTGATACAGTGATATTTAGACTCTGTCTAGAGGCTTAGTAGGCACATTATTTTGAAGGTAGGCCAAGAGATGTCCTAATGAGTATAAATCCTTCATATATGAATTTTTTTGAGGGAAGGGGGTTTATTTCATCATACGTCACCATGATGATGATGATGGGCCTCTTAACTGTGGAGGGTCTGCTGTTGTCAAAGTACTTTATAATGTACCAGATTTCCAATAAATCAGTCTCTAGCATGGTACGCAGGTGTGTGTTAATAAAAAATTATTAAACAAATATGGTATCATTCTAGCTACTGTATGGGATGAATTGGATGTACGTATGTACAATTCTTCAAAGTTTTGGACCCCACATTTTGTCTAGGGCTAGTTCATATAAAAGTTATTTGCCTTATCTAATGGTGTGGTCATGTTTTGAGGTTTTTTTGTTTGTTTTGGGTTTTTTAGAAAGTTTTAAGTACTCTTGAAATTGCTTGCTTTTCTTGGAACTTTAAAACATAGATAAAGGTATGTAATTTGAATATGAGTTTTCTTGTTTTTTCAAAATTCTAGTACAGACTTGTTTGCTTTCTAGAACTCCACTTGGCTAAAAAGACCGTTTACTCTTCAACTTACAGAAATTGCCAAAGTTCATTGACCCCTGCAGTCTCTGACCTCACGATAAATTTAATTCATTTGATTTGTGAACCTTGAATTAAGATCATTGGGAGGGGAGTTAAAGACCCTCTGCTTTAAACAAATTCAAAATAGGAGGGTGCCTGGGTGGCTCAGTTGGTTAAGTGTCTGCCTTCAGCTCAGGTCCTGATCTCAAGGTCCTGGGATGGAGCCCTAGGGTGGGGCTCCCTGCTCAGCGGGGAGTCTGTTTCTACTCCTCCTCCTCCCTCTTCTCCCCTCCCCCTCCTGCTCTTGCTCTCTCAAATAAATAAAATTAAATTAAAAAAAGAAAGAAATACGTAGATTCTTAGAAATGATCAAATTAGGAACTTTTTACAGAGGCTTCACTATTGATTCTTAAAGTAACAAGAATTTAAAAGTATCCAATTTGCAACAAATACAAACATTATATGCATAATTGGGTCATAGAAAATCTGATACGTTAGTATTTTTGACTTCTCCTACCTGAACTAACTATATAGGGGCTGTATGTTGAATTCTGTGCCCTCCTTCCTCCCCCCCCCCCCCCCGCTTCATTTGTTCTTGTGTGGTAATTTTTTCCCACCTTCCTTACAAATTTAGGTGGAGGAACATAGTTAACTTTAAGTATGACCCTACTTAGTTGTCAAAATATTTAAGATGCTGAAATTAAAATATATATTTGTGACATGAAATAGGCCTTGGAAATGCTGGATGAGGGAGTTCTCCCACTCCTTGGGATAGGAAGTAGAGGGAAGGATTTTGGCTTTCTAAAAGGTCAAGATATTTGAGAAGTCACTTTTTTTTTTTTTTTAAAGATTTTATTTACTTGAGAGAGCATGAGATGGGGGAGGGTCAGAGGGAGAAGCAGATTCCCCACTGAGCAGGGAGCCCAAAGCGGGGCTTGATCCTGGGACTCTGGGATCATGACCTGAGCTGAAGGCAGACACTTAACTGACTGAGCCACTCAGGCGCCCCAAGAAGTCACTTTGGAAAGTCATTACCTTAAGGATTGATATGTCATTGTCACTGGCCCCAGTTTACCCTTCATTGGAGAGTTCAGAGAACAAGTAAAGGGTCCTGTAACAGCGGTAGGTTGTGACCCAGAGTCTTGTGGGGAAAAAGAGGTGCTAAGAATAGCTTTCTGTTCAGTTTATTTACCTCTCTTGTGTACTCTTTCTCTGTGGCTTACCTAATTAATTCTTAGGAAAGTATTTTTTCAGCTTTGAAACACTCCCACCTTTTAAAGTTTATCTGACTTGCTTGTGGCAACTACTTAGAAAGAATGTATGTATATGCATGAAGAGCAGTTTAATATAATGGCTAAGAGAATGAGTTTTATTTTTTTATTTTTGTAAGATTTTATTTATTTGACAGAGAGAGAGACAGCGAGAGAGGGAACACAAGCAGGGGGAGTAGCAGGCTTCCCTCAGAGCAGGGAGCCCGATGCGGGGCTCGATCCCAGGACCCTGGGATCATGACCTGAGCCGAAGGCAGACGCTTAACGACTGAGCCACTCAGGCGCCCCGAGAATGAGTTTTAAATCCAGATTAAGTAAGATTAGAATTCTAACTCCACCATTTATTAGTCTATGACCTTAGGTTATTTAAATGAGCTGTGCCTCAGTATTCTTCACCTGTAAAATGGGAATAAAACTAAAAGGTGTTTTGTTTTTTTTTAAAGGGAAGGATTAAATTAGCTTTTGCATGCAAAATACTTAGGTGGTGCCTAGCATATAATAAATATAAATATTAGTCATTATCATTAGTAGTAGCAGTAGTTAATAGTAGTAATTGCAATTTCTCTTAAAAACCAAGTCACCCGGGGTGCCTCGGTGGCTCAATTGAGCATCCAACTCTTGGTTTCAGCCCAGGTCATGATCTCAGGGTCATGAGATTGAGCCCCATGTCAGACTCTGTGCTCAGCACAGTGTCTGCTTGAGATTCTTTGCCCCTCCTTCTCCCTTCTGGCTGCTTCTCATCTCCACCCCCCACCACCCCCACCCCCACTCATGCATGTCTCCCACGCTCTCTCTCTAAAGTAAGTAAGTAAATAAATAAAATCTTTATGGGGAAAAAAAAAAATCAAGTCACCCATCCTTTCCTACCACCTTCCCCATAACCCCTAAACATAGGCACATGGTCAGTTGCTGCTTTTAGTTTTCACCTAATAAAGCATGGACATTGATTGTTCTAAGACAAATAAAGAGCCCCATAATTTTTAATTGCCACATAGTATTTTTTTATATAAATATTCCTTGGTCTACTTTAACACTTCAAATGAGCATCCTTGTATTTATCTCTTTTTTCATTTTTCCAGCTATCTTAGAAATGGAATTACTGATTGAAAGCATATGCACTTAAAATTTATTTATTTATTCATTTATTTATTTTAAAGATTTTATTTATTTATTTGACAGAGACAGAACAGTGAGAGAGGGAACACAAGCAGGGGGAGTGGGAGAGGGAGAAGCAGGCTCCCCACTGAGCAGGGAGCCCGATGCGGGGCTCAATCCCAGGACCCTGGGATCATGACCTGAGCTGAAGGCAGACGCTTAACGACTGAGCCACCCAGGCACCCTAAAATTTATTTTTGAGATTTATTTATTTGAGGGAGAGAGTGTGTGAGCTAGTGAGTGTGGGGGGAAGGGCGGGCAGAGGGAGAAGGAGAGAGAATCTGAAGCAGGCACCACACTCAGGTCAGAGCTGGACATGGGGCTGAACTCAACCACCCTGAGATCTTGACCTGTGCCAAAATCAAGAACCGGACACTTAACCAACTGAGCCACCCAGGTGCCCTGCACTTAAAATTTTTTGACAATAGATTTGATACAAATGGCCAATTAAGAATTCTGGGGGCGCCTGGGTGGCTCAGTCGTTAAGCGTCTGCCTTCGGCTCAGGTCACTGTCCCAGGGTCCTGGGATCGAGCCCCGCATCAGGCTCCCTGCTTGGCGGGAAGCCCGCTTCCCTCCTCCCACTCCCCCTGCTTGTGTTCCCTCTCTCGCTGTCTCTGTCTCTGTCAAAAAATAAATAAAAAAAAAAAAACTTAAAAAAAAAAAAAAAAAATTAAGAATTCTGTTTGATCATTTCCATGATTTTTAAAAAATTTAATCAGTTTATTTTTTAAAGTAAGTGCTAGGCCCGACATGGGGCTTGAACTCAACAATCCCAAGGTCAAGAGTCGCATGCTCCTCCAACTGAGCCAGCAAGGCGCTTCTGATTCCATGTTTTTCTGTTTTGGGGACCCTTGGTCTGTTGCTTCATTTTATTTTTTTAAGTTTTTATTTAAATTCCAGTTAGTTAACATACAGTGTGATATTAGTTTCAGGTGTACAATATAGTGATTCGGTACTTCCGTACACCACCCAGTGCTTATCACAAGTGCCCTCCTTAATCCCCATCACTTATTTCACCCATCCCCCCCCCACCTCCCCTTGGTGACCATCAGTTTGTTCTCTGTAGTTCAGAGTCTGTTTCTTGGTTTATCCCCCCCCCGGCTGTTCGTTTTGTTTCTAAAATTCCACATATGAGTAAAATATGGCATTTGTCTTTCTCTGACTGATTTTGCTCAGCATAATACACTCTAGCTCCATCCACATCATTGCAAATAGTGCTGTTTCATTTTGTACACTTGATTTTAAAAGCCAGGATTTCCAGTATTTCAAATTCCAAACCAAATTTTAGTCTGGAAAGTTTTTAAGTAACTACTCTGCTGAATCTGTTATGTGTTTTATTTGCTTTTTTCCAACTTTTTCATAGTATTTATGAGTTCCAAAGTAAGGGTAAGAACCTTGAAGCATTGTTTGGTATTTCACAAATTAAATCATTTTGGGGTAATACTAGCATTTTAACTAGACCACTATATTAGTTAAGTTTTCTAGGAAGCTTCCTCCTGGGAAGGCAAGTTTTTGTTTGTTTGTTTGTTTGTTGTTGTTGTTGTTTTATTTATGGAGAGAGAGAGAGCATAAGCAGCGGGACCGGCAGGCAGAGGGAGAAGCAGGCTTCCTGCTGAACTAGGAGCCCGATGTGGGACTCAATTCCAGGACCCTGGGATCATGACCTGAGCCAAAGGCAGATGCTTAACCGACTGAGCCACCCAGGTGTCCCATGGGAAGGCAGAAGTTTTAAGTAGAGATCACAAGACTCTGTGAAGGACAACAGCCCCCTTAGTCATGATTCCAGTAGGGTATGAGGGTAGCAGGAGCAAGCTCGTGGAGTACCTCAGCCAGTATTCCCTCAGTCAGTGCTGCTAATTGACAGGAGAATCATTCCTAGAGAAAACTCATTTCTGTGGTCAGATCCTGTTTGGATTGATGTCTGTTCTGTTAGGAAAGTGCTCAAAATAGCTGATGCCACATAGTACTCTTAGATGCTCACTCCACTGTCTGAGGATTGGTACCTTCCCAGTAGATCATGGAAGTTCCTGTTAAGTTGGAGCCCAAGGAAGACAGCCACTTGCTCACTTTTCCAGCCTTGAGACTTTGTTATCAACACCATTAAAGCAGTCTAAGAGGGGTTTTCAAACCATGTTCCCAAAACCCCTTGCTGAAGGGGAGGGGCCCAGCTCTCTACCTGAATGGGAGCACCTCAGCTGCTATTAGCTTAATATACTGTTGGGATTCTTTCTGCTTAAGATTTTTTTTTTTAATGGATCCTGCAGTGGTAACAAAAATTTTTTTTCTTGAATATTACAGTATTTACTGACACCTGGGTATTGAGACAAGTTTCTTTATCTTTAGCAAACTGAATGTGGCATGTAGAGTAAGAGATTGGGAGAAATAGCAGTTGTTATTTAAAAGACAGAAAAGGCTCTGAGAAATCCTGCTTCTATGTGACATTTGTTATCCCTAAGGTTTTCTAGCATAAGCCAGATTTCTGTTGTTTCAAGATTTGGTCAACATAGCTCAGAAGTCCAGCCTGGAGGGCCTTAATAGACACTGCTGGTACCAGGCCTGCAGCTCCGTTGGAATGCCTTCATATTGAGCCTGAAATTCTGCCCCCATTTGTACTAGTGAGGCCCACAGCTAGAGGCCTGGAGGTCACCATGCTAACATGTGACTCAGCACAAAGGAGAACTCCAGGCTGCCACCTGTTTTACCCAGGTTCGCTGACAGCGGCTGTTTTTACGCTGCACCCAGGTACTAGCCTGTATGTGTCCTCGCCAGATTCCTTACATTCTTTTCCTGTGTGGGTTCTCGTAAGCTGATTAAAGGGATGGGCAAGAGAGTCAGCATTTACTGAACACCTGCTATGTGCCCGGCACTGTGTATGTGCTTCAGGTGTATTTTTTATTTTTTTAAGATTATTTATTTATTTATTTTTTAAAGATTTTATTTATTTGACAGAGACACAGCGAGAGAGGGAACACAAGCAGGGGGAGTGGGAGAGGGAGAAGCAGGCTTCCCGCGGAGCAGGGAGCCCGATGCGGGGCTCGATCCCAGGACCCTGGGATCACGACCCGAGCCGAAGGCAGACGCATAACAACTGAGCCACCCAGGCGCCCCTAAGATTATTTATTTATTTATTTGAGAGAGAGGGAGAGAGAGAGTGAGAGCGAGCACGAGCAGGGGAGAAGAGGATGAAGCAGGTTCCCCACTGAGCAGGGAGCCCAACGTGAGGCTTGACTCCCAGGACCCTGCCAAAGGCAGGCTCTTAACCAACTGAGCCACCCAGGTGCCCCTCAGATGTATTACTCAAAACAGCCTTATGAGATAGGTACTCTCATCCCTAATTTCAGGTAAGCAAAATAAGTAACTTTCCCCTAACTCAGGTTTCTCTCTTTTAATTATAAACGATGTATGAGTCAGTGATATGATAATAGTGATGTATGGCAACAGATGGTCGCTACACTTGTGGTGAACTTAGCATAATGTATAAACTTGTGGATTCACTATGTTGTACACCTGAAACTAATATAACATTGTGTATCAATTATATTAAAAAAAAGTTGTATAAATTGGTGATGGTTTTCTGTCAGACTTCAAACCAGTTTTGTTCTCCCCCTTTCCCTTATGTTTTATAGTATTGGTTCCCCTTTTGTGATTCTTTCAGGGAAAGCTGATCTGTAGACAACCTAACTATGGCTTGTGAGACCCTGAATCCTAACCATGATGTTATTGACCTTTCCTAGGGTCCTATCCTTCCCCTAAAGCTGGAGCAACTCTGGTCGTGTACAAGGACCTGCTGGTGCTGTTTGGTGGCTGGACGCGGCCAAGCCCGTATCCCCTACACCAACCAGAGAGATTCTTTGATGAAATACACACTTACTCACCTTCTAAAAACTGGTAAGCCACAAAGATAAGATCCTTTCAATCCTTGAAATCTAATAAAAGATTTCAAATGAATGGATGACTTAACTTTTTTGTGTCCAGGAATCTCTGAGAATTTGGTAAAAGCTCTGGACTCTTTTCCAGGAAACAGATTTACATATGCACAGATTTGCTGACAGTTTCAAAGAGTTTACAGGACCCCCTTAAAACCTAAAGCTAAGGGGCACCTGGCTGGCTCAGTCGGTGGAGCATGTGACTCTTGATCTCCAGGTTGTGAGTTCAAGCCCCATGTTGGGTGTAGAGCTTACATTTAAAAAAGTTTTTTTAAAAGGTAAAAAAAGAAGAAGAAAAAAAGAATTAAAAAAAAAATAAAGCTAAGAACCTCTGTTCCAAAGAGAAAAAGTGGAAGAGATTTATAACTCTTCCTAGAAAAATAAATATGCCATTTGGAGAATAGGGGCTCT
The DNA here is from genome assembly GCF_964656455.1 of Halichoerus grypus. NCBI lineage: Eukaryota > Metazoa > Chordata > Mammalia > Carnivora > Phocidae > Halichoerus > Halichoerus grypus. Next base: position 175,765,213 of record NC_135716.1, read on the forward strand.
TCAGTTTTGGCTGCTCATCCCTCAGGCATGCTGTGGATCCAGATGATTCATTGTTCCCTGCTATGTCTCGAAGACTGATCCCTGACACTCTTTTTCCTTTTTCCTTGTAATGGACTACTTAGTACAGGGCTCTTGGCAGCTGCGGCTGATCAGGACCGTAGAAAGAAGTGGAAGGCGGTGCTTCTTTAGCACATTAGGCTGAAGCAGACAAGGAGCCATGATGGCGTCTCTGGTCATCTCTGTACTCCACCTCTAAGCGGTACACGCTGAGAACTTGAAAGTGAGCATAGCTTTAGCAGGTTTGTAGGAAAGGCATAATACCTTGTGCCATCTTCCATTTATTATCCTAACAGTATCTCCGCTGAAGGTGATAGGATTGTCATTTTAAAGGATACCTACTTGGCTGTTTCCGCCTTAAACACACAAGACCAGATACAGGTGGTGCTGACTTGCTGGCTCCCTCCTCTCTTTTTGTATTAGGTGGAACTGCATTGTGACAACCCATGGGCCACCTCCAATGGCTGGCCATTCCTCCTGTGTGATAGATGATAAAATGATTGTCTTCGGTGGCTCCTTAGGATCCCGGCAAATGTAAGTATATTTGGTTTGCTGCCTATCAACCTGAAGGCAAATACTCCTGGGAATAACGGGTCAGAAGAGTGAACTAGTCAGGTCAGTATTCCTCAGCATGGTTCTAATTGATCCAACCCGTTCTTGCTTCCTAGCATTCTGGTTTTTGATCCCCTAATCACAGAGCAATAGGTTGGAAAACTTCCTCCATAAAATCAGAGCTGTGTAGAATCTTTTTATTTGGTATGTGGTTCATTCGGTGGGATCAAATTCTTACATAGCCTCCACCTTGTTTGTTTCTACCTGTGCCTACAGAAGGCCATCTTCTAAGAAGCACAGAGTGCTTTTACTTGCTCTCTCCTTTGTGTCCCAGCCTGTGCCCTCTTGGGCTTTATAGAAGAGAGGTAGATTGACAGGACAGGTTGTAAGTGATTCATTCTCCAAATTAGATGGGTTGGGGGAGTGGGTAGGAGGGAGAAAACTGTCAGGTCCGATGCACTTCTGTGAGGCTGTGCTCCCTACCTACTGTCCTTACCATCTCTGGCCACAACTGGCCAGCTCAGGCCAGAGTCAAGGGCCAGAGCAATCCATCGGAATCACTCTTTATCTGAGTTGATGGTAGCTGCATTAATGGTCATGAGAGGGAAGCTGATGAGCTGTCAACAGTAAAAGCATTCCAGACCCAACTATCTTCTCTGTTAGACAAGGTATTCCCCATCTTCCCATTTCAAAACAGTTGTGGAGAGACTGAGCTGCCCCCCGGATGAGAAAGTTTAGGGTAGACTTTATAGTATTAGAGTTCTTATTCCTGTGTTCCTCTGTATGAGTAAATGACCTTAGCGAGGTGATGGTAAAATAGAGACTGCCTTCCAGTAGTCTGTCCTTGCCATACTGGTCCCTTGAGGGTTGGAGATGCCAGTTTGTCCTTGATAAAACTGCAGATCTCATTAGCCATGGTGAAATTACTTTTTGTAGCCAGAATCGATAAATCTTTATCTCCTGGACAGTGATAGAGCTACCTTTTACATCAGTTTTTTCTCTTCCTTGTGGTTTTTGCTTTTGAATGGCTATATCTTGACCAGTAGCTATTTCCTGCTATCACTGGTTCACTCTTACTTCAGGTACTAGTATGTGGCTGCAGACATGACTCAAAAGAGGCTTTATGGGTCAGTGGGAAGAGCAAAGGTTTGAAGGTCTTGAGATGGGTTCCAGGGAAAGGAGGGGAAGAAAAATATAGTTTAAGATGCTATGACCAGAGCATGAGGGACGCCACAAATTCCGTTTGGAGGCATCTTTCAGCTTGCCGAGTAGACACCATGAGCAAAGCTCACCCTCCCGAGTTGAAAACATTTATGGACAAGAAATTGTCATTGAAATTAAATGGTGGCAGACATGTCCAAGGAATATTGTGGAGGTTCGATCCGTTTATGAATCTTGTGATAGATGAATGTGTGGAGATGGCAACTAGCGGGCAACAGAACAATATTGGAATGGTGGTAATACGAGGACATGGTGTCATCATGTTAGAAGCCTTGGAGCGAGTGTAAACAATGGGTGTGTTCATCAGAAGAAATCAGCTGCTTCCACATGTCCCCTCCATAGTACCTGTTTTACTACAATATAAAAATCAGGTCGTGTGCATTTTCATATTGAACTTTTTTGTTAAATAAGCTTTTATAATAGTAAAAAAAAAAAAAAAGATGCTATGACCATGGCACTTTGCTGGGCATCTTTATAAATGTAACTTCCAGGGGCACCTGGCTGGCTTAGTCGGTAGAGCGTGCAACTCTTGATCTCAGGGTCATGAGTTCAATCCCCATGTTGGGCATGGAGCCTACTTAAAAATAATAACTTAAAAAATAAATAAAATATAAATGTAACTTCATTTATATCATCTCTGTGGTCCCTGGGAGCTCCCAACTCCTTCAACCTTATGTCCTTATCTTATAGGAGCAACGATGTCTGGGTCCTTGACCTCGAGCAGTGGGCGTGGTCCAAGCCGAACATCTCCGGCCCCAGTCCTCATCCTCGAGGTGGCCAATCTCAGGTGCTCAGGAATTAAAATAACTATTCAGCAAACACTGTAGCATCTTCCAGTTAGGATGGGAAAGGGAGGAGGGAGTCAGGTAAGCTGCCAACATGCATAAGCCAAAGAGACTTTGTCGTTCTTTTTTGCTGGTATTTATTTTTCAACTTCTAATGGGTTGTATTTATTTTTAGTGCCTTTATATTATGCCTCTCCCCAAAACATTTACTTTGCTGTTTGATTTCTCAAGAGAACCCTGCACTTTATGTACGCTCACGTTAATGTTTGATCAACAAGGAATATATCCATTCAGGTGAATCATCAGTAATTTGTTCACAAGGATTGGAATTGACATGGTTTTGGGAGAATGGAGAGTTTATGGTGACTGGAATACTCTAATTTGGGTTCTGGGTAGGCTATTTTCATATTACCACTGACGCATAGGAGATCAGATGCCTGTGTCTTTGTAGGTTTATTTTAAATGTCTTCCTCTCCCCAGATTGTCATAGATGATGCAACTATCTTAATCCTTGGAGGGTGTGGCGGTCCCAATGCTGTGAGTATTGCTGGTGTGGCATTACAAGGCACATGCTGCTAAGGGTTCAAAACTTGCTCCCCGTCTCACCTTGTGAGCATGACGTCCTTTTTATTGAGAGAGTACCTTTTTCACTTTGGGTATATAGCCATGGTATTTTCTGGCCAAACTCTGCTCTTTTTCTTTTCTTTTCTTTTCTTTTTTTTCCTGTGGGGTGAGAGGTGCTTTAAATCAGAGACATTTGTCTCTTAAATATTCATATCTGTATCTATATTCTTCCTGCTCCCACTTCCTCTTTAGGCTATAAGGTTTGCTGCTATCATTTTTTTCAAGGAAGGGTGGGACAGAAAAACAGGCTGCTAACTGCCAGAGTTTACATGGAATTTATTTAAGAATGCAGATTCAGAAAGTTGCGGATATGTATTATCTACCCTCTCCCCCACCAACACACTCAGCGCGCGCACACACACACACACACAACCACAGGCAAAATTCAAAACCACTTACAATTGATTAATGAGTTACAAGCACAATCGCATGTTCTGGGCCAGTGGTAGTGTGTGAATGAATGAGGGCATGAGTGAATGAGTGACCACAAATGTTGCTGTTCTTTCTCAAGAGCCTGCACATTCTCTAGACCAGACAGCACAGCTTTGGGATTCCCACTATGTGTATGTGTTGTGTAGCGCACCTCACCTGAGTCCTGGTGTTGGTCCTTCTCTTCTAGCTCTTCAAGGATGCTTGGTTATTGCACATGCACTCGGGCCCCTGGGCCTGGCAGCCACTCAAGGTAGAAAATGAAGACCATGGGGCCCCAGAATTGTGGTGCCACCCAGCTTGTCGGGTAAGCAGGGCACTGACTGTAAAGCCACATTGGCTCGTCAGATTTCCAAGCAAATTTGTATGGAAATAAAAAACACCTTGATATCATAAAAGAAGTGGACATTAACCATTGCTCCTTGGGCATTGCTCATATGTGAACCTCTAGATGGGAAACCTATGTGAGCCCCATTGATCCCTTTTTTTTTCTTTTAAGTATATTTATTTATTTGAGAGAGCATGCGGGGGTGGGGGGCAGGGTTGGGTAGGGCAGAGGGAGAGGAAGAAGCAGGCTCCCTCCTGAGCAGGGAGCCCACTTCGGGGCTCGATCCCAGGACCCCAGGATCATGACCTGAGCCAAAGTCAGAGGCTTAACCGACCGAGCCACCCAGGAGCCCCAAGTTTATTTATTTATTTATGTAATCTCTATGCCAAGCGGTGGGGCTCAAACTCCTGACACCAAGATCAAGAGTTGCACGCTTCACTGACTGAGTCAGCAAGGAGCCCCCGCCACTGATCCTTTCAGTGCCAGCCTTAAGCATGTCTTTGTGAACCTTTCCTCAGGGTCCCCAAACAAAAACTGATTCCTCCCTCCACCCCACCCCTATCCTGCCGACATACTTCTAATGATAGCACTTGTCATGCTTTAGCCATATATTGTTCCTGTGTCTGTCTCCCCTTCTAGCCTAGAGGCAGACTACGTTATTTTCATCTCTGGATCTCCAGTACCTACAGAATGCCTGGCCTGCCCTGGTGCTCGTAATAAAATGTTTGATATTGAATGAATGATCAGAACTGAACATAGGTCTTTTGTCTTCCAGGTGGGGCAGTGTGTGGTGGTCTTCAGCCAGGCTCCCAGTGGGAGAGCCCCACTCAGCCCCAGTTTGAACTCCCGCCCATCACCTATCAGTGCCACTCCTCCAGCCCTGGTTCCTGAAACCCGAGAGTACCGCTCTCAGTCTCCAGTAAGGAGTATGGATGAAGCCCCTTGTGTTAACGGCCGCTGGGGAACACTGAGGCCCAGAGCTCAAAGGCAGACCCCCTCAAGTTCCCGGGAAGGGAGCCTTTCCCCAGCCAGAGGAGATGGCTCTCCCATCCTCAACGGTGGGAATTTGTCTCCAGGAACAGCAGCTCTAGGTGGCTCTTCCTTGGACAGCCCTGTGCAGGCTGTATCTCCTAGCACTCCATCTACCACTGAAGGATATGACCTCAAAATGGGACTTTCTTTGGCCCCCCGACGAGGGTCACTACCGGACCAGAAAGATCTGAGGTTAGGATCAATAGATCTGAATTGGGATCTGAAACCCGCATCGAGTAGCAATCATATGGATGGTGTGGACAACAGGACAGTTGGGGGAAGCATGAGACACCCTCCTGAACAGACAAATGGTGTGCACACCCCGCCACACGTGGCCAGTGCCCTTGCAGGAGCTGTCTCCCCAGGTGCCCTGCGTCGGAGCCTAGAAGCCATCAAAGCAATGTCATCCAAAGGCCCCTCAGCCTCCGCAGCACTAAGTCCTCCTCTGGGGTCTTCTCCAGGCTCTCCCGGGAGCCAGAACCTGAGCAGTGGAGAAACAGTGCCCATTCCCCGCCCAGGGCCTGCCCAAGGAGATGGACATTCCTTACCTCCCATTGCCCGCCGCCTGGGCCACCACCCTCCTCAGTCCCTAAATGTTGGCAAACCTTTGTACCAGAGTATGAACTGCAAGCCCATGCAGATGTACGTGCTAGACATTAAAGACACCAAGGAGAAGGGGCGGGTCAAATGGAAAGTATTTAATAGCAGTTCTGTGGTCGGACCTCCTGAAACCAGCCTGCATACAGTGGTCCAAGGCAGGGGTGAACTCATCATATTTGGAGGACTCATGGACAAGAAACAGAATGTGAAGTACTATCCAAAAACAAACGCCTTGTACTTTGTGCGAGCAAAGAGATAATGTGTTCTAAACCCCTTTCCCTTTCTGTGGCTTTTAATTTTCCAGCGTGCAAGCATTTGGACTGAGAATTGGGAAAACAAAGGACAGAATTACTCCCATAAACCAAAACCCCAATTCCCAACCTCACTCACTCCAGGCTGGGATCAAATCTCCATTAAGAAAAAAATTATCTATAAATATATAAATATATATTCTATAGCCGGCTCTGTTTACAGAGAGGGAGCGGTCTCCGTCCTGGTTCAGGTAAATTTGTTGCTGTGTTTCAGCAGAGGCTGTGCTGCCTTTTTCTCCTTTGCTGGTAACTAGACCAAGAATTTAGGGGACAGACTAATGTCAGAACTTACCTAAAGCGACTGAAGAGCCCCCATAAATCTTTATGTGGCCTTCTTGGAGTTAGAGAAAGAGCATGTGTAAGGTGCGCATGTGGGGCCTCCCAGCCCACGAGCCCCAGGAGCTGGCAGGGTGAAAGGAGCCTGTAGAGAACTCCTCCTCTCTTCCTTTTAAAACCACACAGGACCGGTGCAGACTTCTCTTTGAGGTCATGCCGTCTGCCCTTGGGACTGAGGAAAGTTACCCAACCAGGAATTCTGTTCCACGTGTGTGTGCCAGGATCACCGTGAGGCCGTGTTTACACAGAGACGCCTGTCCACCTAGTGTCCGCTGGTCTTTAGCGTGCTCCCTCCGTGTCTCAGAAAACATATTGGTGTCTGATTTTGGAATTTTCTGACAATCGTATTTGATTGCAAGTTGCCAAAAACCACATTTGTTCCCTTAAAACTTGATCCTCAGAAGCTGCCTTTTCCTTTTTTTTTTTTTTTTTTTTGGCATATGTGGATTTTTTTTTTTTTTTAAGCCCTAAAAGCTTTCTCACTTTCTGTTTCTTTTACAAAGCTAAGGTGCCTAGGGAAATCTCCTAGAGATATTTTTGGAACCCTTCCTCTGGTATCACTTAGGGGCCTGGTAGGGAATTCCAAGATGTCAGTATCATGAGAAATCCTTAAAGCATCAAAAAATACTGTTTTTTCCCTTTGGGCTTCTTTTTACTTCCAAAGCACGTTGGGCACACCCATCCATATTTATATACTGTGGAAAGTGATCCTGAAAGGGAATCCCAGTAATACTGTCTTCTAGAAGTGATTTCTGCCCTTGTTGTGACATGCATTTTTCTGCCTGGCTGTTGACTACTGATTGGGTTGAGTGTCGGGTGCTTAGCTCTTTGATGCAAGGCTGACCTCGGGAGGGGCCCCTCCTTTGTGACTGTCTCTTTCACATGTGACCCAAATAAGGGTTGGGTTTTTATGTCACGCCATTTCTGAGATAAAGTGCAACGAACTAGAGCATTTCTTTGGTTGTGTAGGAAGTTACAAATTACCAGTCTCTAAACCATGGCCTGAGCCTAGAAGATGTTAGAGTAAGTCAAATGGCACCACTTTAATTTTTGGTAATTTCTCATCCGTGGAAAGATTTTTACTTTAGGATTTGAATTTTAAAACATTGCATTTCCCATCTTTCACACTCCCGTTTTTCTTATTAGCATTTCCCAAGCACAAGCCTGCCTACAGCTGGCCTTGGGTCCTGGCTTCCGGCCAACACTTAGCAGTCTGTCTGATAAGTGTGTTTTCTCCTATTACATCATGTTGAATTCTTTCCCCTAGCCATTAGCTTTTACAATGTGGTCTTGGTGGGAAAGCCCCCCTGGTGCCAAGCCCAGGAAAGGGCCAGATCACAGGGAGAGGTCTGTGTTCCAGAAACTGTTCCCTTAGATGACGAAACTACCATGTGCCTATTTACTATGGTGTCCACCTACTCCTAGCTCAGCACTTAGCTTGCTAGACACCTTGCTCCTGGGCTGTTGCTGGTCCTTCTTCGGCAAAGACTGTTAGATCATGTGGGGTCCTTACTCACAAGAGAAAGCTTAGCCTGTAAAATTAGGTATTACATTATTGCTGTTGCTGAACCTTGTTTATGACATTGCATCTGTGCATGGACAGCGTCCCCAAACTCAGTTCCTATTTAAATATAAAGTATTTGGAAGCCTGAGAATTCAGAATCTCAACTTTGTGACCATTCCCTTTGTCCTGTGTCCTCCCTCAGCCAGCTGTTGGCTTGTGGATTCCCTCTGTTTGCCCCAGATGGGCAGGCAGTGGAGGCGATGATGATGCCCTTGGGAAGTAACTGGCTCCTTGGAACTCCGTGGCACCCAGTATTACCGAGACTGCTTGGAACCAGACTGGGTTTACAGCTCCTTAGGAAAAATCTGCCTCCTCTGCACCTGGTGGTTTTGGTCTTGGTGGCTCCTGGGCGCTGTGGGCAGATACCTTAGGAGAACGACTCCACACAGTCAAGGTGGTCGTGTCCTCAGACCCTTATGAAGCCATGCGTGCAGGGGAACTTCGGGTGTCCCACGTGCGGAGAGCGTCCGCCAGCACCCTGGATGCTTCGGTGAGGGCACGTTTAACTACAGCTCTGGTTTGGACAGGATACCAGTTTTGTCTTAACAATTCACTGAGAAAAATGAGACAAAAATTTCTTTGGCCTTCAGGAGCACCTAAATTAGCAAATATTTGTCAGTATTGAAGTATTTAAAATACATTTTGTTTCTACTTGAAGCTTTAACCCCTTCCATTCCTGCAAGTGTGCCTTTGAGAGCCCCACTGTCACATGGACCTCCCCGGCCACCTTGGGGACCTCCTGTGAGAGTCTCGGTGTCTTCCTTCCCTCTTGGACAGAGCTTCTGTTTTCTCACCTTGCAGGCTGGGCAGCAGAGAGGGTTCTGTATTTCCGTTCACATTTCTACTCTTCTAAACACGGGTGGTGCGCTGCACAAACACCCCTTCACCCCCCCCACACACACACACAGTTCTGTATTTTAGGAGCACAAATTAGGTGTCGAAACAAGCTTAAATTTAGTTGTAAGGGTAATATTGGCATTCCTCTCCTCCCAGCCCTGTGGATTGATCTGATTTTAATGTTTGAGTTTTATATCAAGAGCTAAAACCACGAACTATCCCAGGAACTGTGTTGGAACTCTCTAAAATGAAGAAGAGGACAACAAAAGAAAACCAACTTGAGAAGTCTTGACTTGGAGAACAGAAAGCCACCAGCTGATGGAGAACAGAAGGATACTTCTTTTCCTCTATCTTTCTGGGTTTCCTTCTGCTTTGCTTCTTTGCTTCCCCTTAAAAGTGATGTTCCTGTGGGTTTGTCTGTCTGTCCTTGTCCTTGTGGTGATCCTGGCATGGTGATGTGCTCTGCTTTGCATTGTCTGTGCTCTCTTACCAGCGCACAAGTCAGTGGGGAGGATCTGAACACACCCAGGGGCAAGGAAGCCGAACTTTGAGGCCTGCGTCCTGGGCAGCCTCCCCACGAACTGCAGAAGGCATGTTCTGCATGGTCACCAGTAAGTGGCTCCCTCTCACTGTTCATTGTCATATGAGAGCAACCCTTAGGCCTTGGCTCCACCCTTGCTCTCTTTCCTCGCTCTGCTCCCTTCCCACCAACCAGGGTTCATGTCAGTGCACACCCGTCGTGCCCTGGCGAAGCTGGTGCTGTGAGTGGTGTTTCCCATACAACTCAGGGGTCCCCGGTGGCTTACCCTGAGATGGTCATTTTAGGCACGTAACAGTGTAGGAATGAAAAGTGGACTTCATTGATATTTAAATCTGTCAATTTCATTTTTTGTTAAGGTTTTCCCCAATGACTTTTTAGCAATTTAACAAATAAAACAAAATGGACAGAATTGTCTTAACTGTTTTATTAGTAGAAAAGAAGAAACAACCTTGATGGAAAGCAGTTGAGGTTGGAGATTGAAGTTGGAAGTGAGGTAGTTGGAAAACTTGCCCTCCTGCCCTAGGAGGGTTGTGTTTTGGGGTAGAGGTGGAGAGTTGCCCTTTCCCAGGGGGCAGCTCCGTTTAATAATAAAGCAACTCTCCGTCATGCTTGAAGGACTTGGCATTTCAGAGCCTCAGGTACCACCCTGTGGTGGAGACCCAAGAGAGGTGATGAGCTTGGAGCAGAGGCCCAGGGACCAGGACAACAGCCACATCATCCCTGGCCTCCTAAGCAGAGAGGTCACAGGGCCCCAGGATCTTGAAACAGCATAGCAAATGGTGGTTAGAAACATAGGCCTGAAGCCCTTAGAGGCCTATGTTCTAATCCTGCCTTCCCCTGCTTACTGCTTAACCTTGGATACAAGTTTCCTCATCTGTAAATATAGTTGTTTCTGTCTTAAAGGATTATGGGGATTAACTGAGGTTGTATATGAAAGCACTAGGCACAGCGCCTGGCACATGGTAAGTGCTCAGTAGATGGTGGCTATTATTTATAAAGAACCCTTGAAGAAAAAACAGGATCAGGAAGGAAAGAGCTGGGCTCACTGTGTACATTGCTACAAGCATGCCCCTGGTAAGGATTATGCATGTCTGTGGTTGTCTGGGTCATCTTTTAGATGTCAGCGTGAGAACCTCTGAGGCTTTTGCCTCTCGAGAGCAGTAAGTAGCAGCTGCTGCCATAAATCAGGTCAGAACTGTCTCATTGTTTAATCTCCCTTTTGGACTTTAATTCCTTGGTTTGCTAGTTGAATTCTGCCTCTGGCACATAAGGTGTTCTTCTGCCTGGATTCAAGGGCACACTTAGTTGGCTCCCAGTCTGGAAGTGTCAGTTGGGGACTGACGACATGAGTCTGCGCAGTGGCGTGGGGGCTTGGGAGGAGACAGGCACCACAAGGGTAGGGGGCTGCCCCAGTGCTGAAGCCACTTGGTGACGGTGTGCCAGTTTCTTACACCCATGGGTCTTTGTGCCAAGCACCATTATGTTCTTTTCGTTCAGCGCGTACTGTGTACTGACTTTGTCCCAGGCTCAGGTGCTGTGAGCCTGCAGCTCTCACCCTATCTGCACATTTGTGTTTCCCAAGCTGTGGCATGAAACTTCCATTTCTAACAGCATGTAGTCTGATGCTGTCTATTCCGTTTCCTATACTTTGAGAGACACAGCAAACTAGAACTTTCCTGAGGAAGGGTCCTGGGTGCAAAGGGTGCAGCGCCATGTGCTGGCTGCTACTGAGTTGGCAAGAGGTAGAATGACTGTTTTGTATTCTTTTACAGTTGCCCTTGTGGAAGGGTTGGACGTGCTCATTGTGGGTCTGTTGGGCTGAACAAGGTCCAGTGGGTAGAAGCTCTGGAAAAGAGATTTCCGCCTTGTTGGGAAGAACTCTGTTATGGTCAGAGCTGTATGTATCAGATAGAACCAGTTCGGCACTGTTGGGGGAATTCAGGCATTGCCTGGGCAGTCTGTGGAATGTGGTAGAGGAGGCAGTGTTTGGTGGGTCGGGTGCCAGGGCTGATCCATGGTCCTGGGGAAGGAGGCAAGCCTCAGTGCCTGGGGAGGGCCCCCACATGCCCAGCCGTCAGGACAGGTTGGCCTGTAAGCCTCCCAGACAGCGTCCTGATGCAGTCCGTCCCTGCCACCGGCCATGCTCCTGACCACTGATGAGCATGCTCCTACTCCAGAGATGACCTGAACGTGAAGACAGCAACATGATCAGCCTCAGGTCAGAGGGTGTGTGGGAGCAGAGAAGAGGGGATGTGCCGATTTCGGGAGAACCCTTAAAGTCAAGGAGAACACAGCTCAGAGAAGATCCACGATTCCCCCAAGGCCTGGCAGGAGGCGGCAGCCACGGCCTTCCCATGCAGGCCTAGCACAAGGTTCCCGGGCCACTCCTCTGGGTATCGACGGGCCAGAGGCCCGTGCACATTTAGTCTAAATGACAGCTCCTAGCCAGGGGAAGGGCAGCTCCACACTGCCCTTTCTCCTTCCCAGGCCTTTACCGCTCTTCTCCAGCGGGCTCTGTGGGCAGGCAGCGCAGGAATCACTGACTCAGACAAGGAGACCAGGGCCTTGCACTTGTCACTACTCTCAGTGAGCCCTGCAGCCGGAGGCTTTGCCTCCCATCACCCTCATCTGGGAACCCGTGAAAGGCTAGCCTCCAGCAGGACAGGCGGCGTCACCTCAAAATCTTGCAGGCTGGTCGGCTGGTGGTGCTGCCACGGCGGACCGGTGTTCACCCTTGCTCCTCTGTGCCTTCCCACCTCCCCAGAGACCGGGGAGCATCCCTAGCTCCGGTCCGCCTTCTGCCCTCTGTGGCCATAACTGTCCCCTCCCCGCTACGATATACCACTGCCGACAGCGGTCCAGAGCTCTTGTAGATGCTCTGCGAGGTCGTGATTCCACCGTTGCTGGAAGTGCTCAAGCAGAGATTGATAACTTGCATGGGAAGGGATGACAGAACTGATGTAAGCATCAGATCAAGAATGGGACCAAGGGGCCCCTCCATGCCCTTTCAACTCAGAAAGGGCTTCCTAGAGAGGCTGCAGGACAGGGACATGGACTGACTTTCAACCAGAAAAGACCTTGGTTCAAAAGCTGGTACTGTCACTTTGGGCTGAGACAAGTCATCCCACAACTCAAGGGCTGAAAGGGCACGTAGGAGCCCCTTGACCCCATCCGAGGCTCAGTTTTATCACTAACATGGCAGCAATGCAGCTAGCCTCACAGGTTAGCAATTTAGCTGGATCCGGCAGTAACTGTGGAATGGGTGCGCTTCCCCAAAAGACCACTTGGGGGCACCCTGTGAAAGGCTTTGCGTCCTGGGCACTCTGTGAGAAGCTGTCTTCAGAGGGAAACTGAACGGGCTGGAGGAGGAAAATGCCCATTTCTCCCCTCCCTCCATTGGTAAAACCTGGGTAGGACCCCATCCCTGGCCTCTGCCACATTTCTGAGCACCACCCCCGGGCTGGCCCCCTGCCCTCTCTGCCCCAGCCCCCAGCTGTGGGAAAGCCAGTTTTCCCCACCGGGCTGGGCTCTGGGCCCAGGCCCTGTCAGCATGTACAAAGCTGAGCTGATGTTAGAAGAAAATGCCTAAGAGGCCTGGCAGTGTGTGCCATTTCCCCACCAGGGAACCTGTCTGCCCACCCACTGTAGGGAAGAGAAAGGGCTGGGAGCCAGGCCTTACCAGGCAGAAACCTGGAAGGAAGAAGGAAGCTCCTGCCCACCCATCAGCAAGGCCAAGAGAGCCCAGCACTACCCTGAGGATCATTCATTCTCAGCACACCTTTCCCTGAGCAGGTACTGACCCTCGAGGTGCTGGGACACAGATGGCTGAAAAGAGGCCTGCCCCTAGAGTTGCTCACAGCCTCATCACAAACCAGAGAGGTATCACATTAGGCTGAACAAAGGTGACAAATCCTGAGCTTCAGAAGCCAAAGACGGTCTAGATACCAGACTAAAAAGATACGAAGGAGATAGAGAACTGTAACCAACATAGCCAGTCAGGCAGGAGAGTTGTTGAGAAGCCAGAAAGAGCTAAAAGATGGGTTTCTCCGTGCCCCAGCCTCACCCCACTGAACTGAGGCAAGGGGCAGATGAGAATAAAGCCTTTCTGGGGGATCCCACGCCTGGCCTGGGGCAGTCAATGCAGGATGTTGGCAGGCCTCTAGGCCTCACACTGGGGAAGACTGACTCGCTGTGGTCCAGGAAAGGTGCAGAGGAGCTGTGGGAGGTCTGGCATATCCAGAAGGGCTGGTATTTGGAGCCGAGGGCAGTGCAGAGTGATCCGTATGGATTTGATGACCAGGGGTCATCCCCTCAGATGTAGTAGGGAAAGAAGCTTATGACCAGAAGCCACAGTGGGAGGAGAGGCCAGCATAGATGGGGCCGTGGCAGAATTATGGAAGAGAGTTCTCCCTGGAACAGGAGGCCCACAAAGGTCCAGAACAGAGGACATCCAAGGAACGGGTGCCTCCCTCCCCAGACATGCTTTCCTGGCATTTGGGTAGGCCCTCCTACACATTGAACATGAGCCCCAGGGCCAGAGGAGGGGGAGATGAGAAGAAACAACCTTGAGGAGATTGAGTTTAAACTGTAGAGAATGAGAAGTCAATTGAATTCAAGTTCACCGGGAAATTATTGGATTAAAATGACTGCAGACAGATTAAATCAAGTCAGGAAACAAAGTTCTATTTCAGTGAAGGTAAAAGCTTGTACTTGCTCCAGTTGGAAGGAAAGAAATCAGATAAAGTGCTAGGGAATCGCAAGAACCAAGGGTGAGAGGTGCTGTGGCCAGTGCCAGAGGGAGAAAGGAGAAGGGTATTCCAGTAGAGGGACTAGCCTTCGCAAAGGCACAGAAATCCAAGTGTGACCAGCCCTTCCGGAACCTTGAGAAGGTCATTGTGACCCGAGTGCACAGGGCAGAACTGGAGAATGCATTGGAGATGGGGGATGAGAGGCAGGCAGGAGTGGGGTCTGGACCAGAGAGGATGTTTAAATGTATAGGGAGAAAACTAAGCCCCTGATGGCTGACTGGATAGAAGAGGAGGCCGGCGCTCACCCCTGCGTTAATGTAATGCTGTGTGCCAGACCCTCCCTGTGGAGTTGACATTTCAGTGGGGGGTGAGGGAGAAGGGACAGATGTGTAAAGAGCTGAGCAGGATCGTTCCAGATGAGGACCATGAGGAAAATAAAAACGGGATGGGCTTGGACTCATCAGAGAAGGCCTTTCCAAGGAGGTGACATTTCAGCTGACATTTGACCTGAATGTAAGAGCAGCTGTGCAGAGAGAACAGCAACAAAGGCCCTGAGGCAGGCATGAACTTGACAAGTTCAAGGAGCAGAGGAAAGGCCAGCATGTCTGGAGTATGTGAGTGAAGGCAGAGGGTGCGGGTGGCCCTTGTGGCCATGGGGGGGGCGGTGGACATGACTCTAGGTGCAGGTGTAGAGGGTTGTAAGCAGGAAGTGATGCATGAGGCTGTCCAGGTCAAGGACACTAGCCTTGCTGCCAAGCACAGGCCTGGCACATTCGAGGCTCAAAAGAACTCCCTGGGGATGACTTGGCAGCTTCAGCCCCAAATCTTCTATTTAAACAGAATCTGGACATTTCCAATCTGCCCTTCCTCTCTACCCTACTGCCCTGCTTCTAAGTGCAGTTGCCTGGTTATTTGATCACAGTCCCCACCAGTGTTGGATCCACAAGGGCAGGGTCTGTATGTACTTCACAGTGGTCTTCGAAGTGTCTGGCCTGGCACAGGGAGTGTTTGTACACACTTGACAAGTACATGTCTTCATCCACCCAGGCCTGGAATGTTTGCCCAGCTTCCTAACTGGTCCTTCTTCCAGGCGCACCCTCTTGAGGCCATTTCCCAAGCTGCAGCCACGGCCGGTCAGCCAACACGTCTTTAGAGCTTTTACTGTGTCAGACATACTCTAGCTCGTAGGGATTATTATGGGCTGAATTATGTCCTTCCGCCCCCCCTCCCCGAATTCTTATGTTGAAGTCCTAACCCCTAGTACCTCGGATTGTAATCATATTTGGAGATAGGGTCTTTACTGAGGTGATTGAGTTAAAACGAGGCCATTAGGGTGGGCTCTGATCCAGTATGATTCGCGTCCTTCTAAGAAGAGTGAATTTGGACTCAGACTCATACAGAGGGAAGGCAGTGTGAAGACGTGGAGAGAGGATGGTCACCTACAAGCCAGAGAGACAGAGGCCTGAGCAGACCCTTCCCTCCCGCCCCTAGCAACTCCTCCATCTATCATTTCCAACCTCCAGAAATGAGAAAACACATTTGTGTTGTGTAAGCCACGTAGTCTGTGGTACTTCATTACTGCAGGTCGAGCAAACTGGTAACGGGGATAGAAGAGAACAAAAAGACAAGGCCCTGTGCTCATGGAGCTTATGTTCTGGTGAGAGAGACCGACAATAAATTTAAAATTTCAGAATCAAGGGGCGCCTGGCTGGCTCAGTTGGTAGAGCATGTGATTCTTGCTCTCAGGGTTGTAAGTTCAAATCCCATGTTGGGTGGAGAGATTACTTAAAAATCTTAAAAAAGTAAAATTTCAGAATCATGAACAGGATGACGTGAAGGAGTGAGCCTAGCGGGTAAGGGATGTCCTTGCGTGGGGGAGGAGGCAGTCCTCTGTGCAGGTGAAGCAGCCACGCACGGGAGGTTAGTGGGGGAGATGCAGAGAGCGCCAGGTGGTGGGCACTGCAGTGCAGGGGCCCTGTGTGGGAACAGGAGAAGGCCAGGCTCGCTGGAGTGCGGTAGGCAAGGGGAAGAGAGCGACCGCTGAAAGCACGAGGTGGTCAGGGGCCAGTCGCAAAAGGCCTTGAAGTTACAAGGTTTGGATTCATTCTGAGTGCAGTGAAAACTACTGGAAAACTATAAGCATGGGTGTGGCATTGCCAGATTGATGTTGCCTAAAGACCACTCGGGTGCCTCCGTGGCATTCCAGACTCAAGCTGGCAAACCCTGCAGGACACAGCTGCAGTGTCCAGGCAGAGAAGAGAAGAGAAACATAAATCCGACTGTCCCTTCTCCACTTCACTCCCTGGGTGTCCCACCCACCCCTGCCCCCGAGATCCTCAGGCCTGTGTGTCTGCCCACCTGGGCCATCTACTTCAGGCAGGTGATTGTCCCTCCCTGCCTTGATAAATCCTCTCCAGGCCTTATGGGGCCTTGTCCAGAAGGTGCTCAATCAGCTTGGGGGATGGAGAGAGACCAAACCATGAAGAAATGAATGGATTAATCAGGATGTTTTACACCAGAAGGGCCTTTAGATAGAGGGTCCACCTGCTTCACCTTAGGCCTTAAGGGGAAAAGCATCTTGCTCAGGGGGACACTCAATTTAACGGTCAGAGGGGGCACAGGAAAGCGGAACTCACCAGACCAAAATGGTCCACAAGCATCCTTCTGAAATGAAATTCTGACCACCTCACTCCCAGGCTCTAACCCTTGACTGGCTTCCTGCCGCCAGCAGCAGTGTTTACGTGAGATCTGTGGACTTGCTATGGACTGAATCGTGTGTCTCCCTCTTCACCCCCCATCAAAATCCATGTGTTAAAGCCCTAACCCCCAATGTGACTTACTTGGAGATAAGGCCTTGAAGAGGGTAATAAAGATTAAATGAGGTAATCAGGGCGGGACCCTGATCCAATAATACTGGTCTCCTTAAAGAGGAAGACACACCAAGGGTGTGTGTGCACAGAGCGGCTGCCTGCAAGTCAGGGAGAAAGGCCTCACCGGAAACCAACCCTGCTGGCACCTTGAGTTTGGACTTCCAGCTGCCAGAACTGTGAGAAAATAGATTTCTGTTGTTTAAGCAGCCCAATCTGTGGTATTGTTATGGCAGCCCCTGCAGGCTGATGCAGAACCTACTTTCTAAACTGCCCAGTGCTCTTGTTAAATGTGCAAGCTTACAGACCCATCTGGCCCCCTAAAGCAGAATCTCTGGAGGATGGACCCCAAGAATCCATGTTTTGAACAGCCTCCTGATGCTCACTGAAGTGTCCTCTCAGGGGCTCCTGAGGGCAGTGAAGGCTGATTCCCCTAAAACCTCTGGCCACTAACTCTGATCACCAGCCTCCCTCTCCGTCCAAGAGGACTTCACATCTGGCCTCCAGGTGAACCGGCAAGCTCATTCTGCCAAGTTGCTTCGTTTCCTCACACTCTCCCTGAGCCCTCCAAGAGCCAAGACAGAGCAGGGCTAAATGTGAAGCCTGGAAACTCAGATAAGTCAGATCTGAGCCTTGCCACGGAGAGAGAGTGCTCCACACAGTGTGACCAATCCTGACTCTGGGCCGATGCGGTAAGAACTGCAGGAAAGGGAGCTGAGCAACCTGGGAGTGTGGGCAAGGGTTTCAAGGGGCAGAATCCCATAGGAATGGGTATTCAGTTGTTGTATTTCTGCCTGGCTGCCGTGGAAGCAAGTTGAGAGCAAGAGCCCTGTCTCACACAGCCGCATCCCTTCTACTCTCTTGGACATAATGGGCCGCAGTGATTTGTGGGTTCATGGCCCTCTGGCTGCTTTCAGCATTACTAAGAAGAGCCCTCCTAGTGGCTGGGGGCAGAGTGTAAAAAACATGAGACCCAGTCTGGCAGGATAGATGCTCAGAGTCCAAAAACCCTGGGTTCCAAGTCTAGTTTTCCCACTGACCATCTGTGTGATGTGACCTCTGATAATCACAATGTCTCTGAGTTCCCTCTTCTGTAAAAGATAAGAGGGATAATATTTCCTACATAGGCTTGTTTACGAAATTAAATGAGGTCACCTCTATAAAGGCCCACTGTCTGGCACTTAGTTAGCCTTCAATAAAAGTTAACTTATAGATTCCTTACAAAACAGGGATTTGTCCTACATGAAGGCCCTGAAGAAGATACTGGTGAAAATCAAGCATAATAGACAACCTCTGAGGAAGGACCCACCTGCATCCTGTCCCACTAACAGGCATTTACTGAGCACCCACCTTCTGGTAACAGGCTGGTGCCTGTTGTTGGAACAGTGGAGAGGGGCTCAAGGCCTCAGTGCTGAAATGTCAGCTCCAGGAGGGGAGTACTTCTGGGTAGTCTTTGTATTGTCAGCGCGTAGGACGGGGGGAACACACAGTAGGTGCTCAGTAATTATTTGTTGAATGAATGGGATGAATCAATAAATGAATGACTGGCCAGTACAATCCTGTGGGCCTCTGACTCATTTTTAAGACCTTGAGCGAGTCCCTTAACCGCTCTGAGCTGCTGTTTCCCCACTTGTGAAGCCAGAGGCGTTTAACTCATCTCTTAGGTCCTGCCGAGCAGAATTGGTAGACAGTAACAGCAGCGACGGTAACTTACTGAGCACTGCTATGGGCCGAGCGCTGTTGGAAAAACGAAACGAAACAACAACCCCTAGCAGGTAATAGTATTTTACCTCCACTTTATAGAAAGGAGACTAAGCACTGAGAGGCAGGGAAGGCTCCTGGAGACGAGGGACTTGATCAGGTTTTGGAGGAAAGCTTGGGGTGTCGGACCGAGCGATGAGTAAGACCCATGGCCCAGAGGGGAAGGCCCCGTCCAGGGGGTGTCGCCGCGCAGTGGTAGCGGCGAACTTCAGAGGGCCCAGCCCCGCCCCCGGCGTCTCCCTGACAACAGCCTCCGCACATGCGCCTCAAGCACCCGCGCCTGGGCGGGCGGCGGGCTCCGAAGCCGGATGCCAGCAGGGCGGAAGCAACCCGAGCGGGCTGGGCTTTTAAAGGGACCAGCTCCGTCCGGGCCCGTTCGCCGACGGGACCTGCTGATGGTGAGGGCTGGGTGGCCCAGGGAGTCGGGATCGAGGCAGAGGAAAAGCAGCCCCCCCCCCCCCGCCCCGAGATGACAAAGGAGGGGAGGGCTGTGTAAATTCCCCCCGAGGCAATAGTGGGATAAGTATTTCCCCAGGGAACAATATGGGGAAGAAGAGACTCTGGGATTGCACCTTCTGGGTAATAAGAGGGAGACGGGGAGTGTGGAACTCTCCAGGACTGAAAGGAAGCTCGGGCTCCAATAGCGCTAATGGAGATAAGGCTGGGGGGCCATAGCTGATCCCCCACCCCAAGGAGGGAGCTGGGGCTCCAAGGGAGAGTCAGAGAGCAGGTTGAGAGGGATCACAGGTCCAGCTCGGGACAGTTACCCTCTCCCATCCCCTACTCAGCGTTCTGCCATCTCTCTACCCGGTCGGGGCGCCCAGCCATGGCCAGACCACCTGCCCCGGGCTCGGTGATTGTTCCAGACTGGCACGAGAGCGCCGAGGGCAAGGAGTACCTGGCCTGCATCCTGCGCAAGAACCGCAGACGGGTGTTTGGTAAGTGCCTGCCCCCCAAGCCTGTGGCCTGTTGTTCCCTGGGGGGGAAGCAAAGAAGTAGGGCAGTGAGAGCCTGCTTTGCTGCACTCCTTAGGCTTGGGGACCCCTGGAAGCCCTATCCCTGGGGACCCCGCCACCGAATCACCTTAGAGTTAATTCCATCATCAGACCAGGAACATGGAAACAGTGGAAACCCTGCCAAGAACCACTGTCACCAGAGAGGCTGTTGATTGAGTTCTCACTGGGTGCCAGGCCCTCTGCTGGGCACGTTATACAACAGACTCCCAATTACCCTCAACAGTACACCTTACAGACTTCTCCAAGATCCAGCCTAGTAAGTAGAGGCAAGCCTCCTCTATATCCTGCTGTCTCTAAGGCAAGACATTCATGTTTCCCAGGATGAAGCCAACTCACCCAAGGTTGGGCTGACAGGTCAGCAGAGGGGCCTGGCATCTGCTGTGGGGGCTCAGCTCTGGACAGAAGAAACAAAGCACCAGAAGGCTTAAGACCAGAGAATGAGAGGGCAACCCACAACTTAGGACTTTCAGGTCCTAAGCCTATGGATGTATCATAATTAAATTTTTTTCAAGTTAGTTAAAAGCATTCATAAAGATGTCGATATATTGATTCTACTGAGTTTATTTATAGTAATTGAGAATATTTTTGCTGATATTTCTCCATTGAGGAAAGACTTATGAAAAACCTTGCCTTTACATGTGGAAAATCTAGAACATGTGATAAAGTATCAGTAAAAATAATCTCATGCATCAAACTTTAAATAAAAGTAATTCAGTGTTATTTGGAGTAGGCTTTGGTGCAGCTCACAGAGCACAGGTGTTCTTAGCAGAGCTCACCCAGGGACCCTGCTTGTGTCCCAGGCCTCTGTAATGAGCATAGAGAACCATGGCTGGCTGGCACTGAAAAGCTCTTAGAGTCGATGGGTCTGATGGGGCAAGTGCAGGTTGACCTCTTGACCCCACCTGGCTCCCTTCTTGTCCCAGGGCTGCTGGAGCGACCAGTGCTGCCCCCACCCGTGGCCATTGACACAGCCAGCTACAAGATCTTCGTGTCTGGCAAGAGTGGCGTGGGCAAGACAGCCCTGGTGGCCAAGCTGGCTGGCCTAGAGGTACCCGTGGTACACCATGAGACCACTGGTGAGTCCAGCCGGGGAGGCCTTCCCTGTGGTGGAGGAGACACTGGCCCTTGTCCCACCATTTACTGTGCAACCTTGGAAAGTCACTTCACTTCTCTGAGCCTACATCTGGCTCCTCCATTCAGCACAGATAATAGTACCAACCCCAAAGTACTAGACCTAGTATGGAGCTGGCACAAGAAAGGTGCTCAGGGAGCACTACTCTTCCTTTCTTGTTTCCTTCTGCTGGATGCTGATTGGCCAGCAGATTGCAGCAGTGTCCAGTATCCAGTATCTTTGGGTCCCCCTATACGTACAAATGAAACTGCTTTGTCATGGCTAGGGTTAGGGCTTCCTCTCCCCAGCAGACTGGAGGCTCACCTAGGGCAGGTCAGTTTCTCCCATCAGACTGAGAATTCTCCCAGGTCAGCGAATATGCCTTCCCTGTCAGGCTGGTGACCCACCAAGGACGTGTCTTCTTCCTATTCCTTCCCGGTCCCCTTAACCCTCTCCACTCTGCCTCCCCCATGCTGAATGGCTGACCCTCCCAGGCATCCAGACCACCGTGGTATTTTGGCCAGCCAAGCTGCAGGCCAGCGACCGTGTTGTCATGTTCCGCTTTGAGTTCTGGGACTGTGGGGAGTCTGCACTCAGAAAGTTCGATCACATGCTGCCGGTGAGCAGGCAGGTGGGCCCGGGAAGGTCCGGGAGGGGCTGGCTGTCTGAGATGGGTTTCTGAGTCTGAGTGTCTGAGCCCAGCCTGCCTGGTCTGCAGGAGCCAGATTTGGGCATGGGCTGAGGGTGCTGCCCCAGGTGGGAGAGCTCTGAGCTGGCAGTGGGGACTGGGCCTGTGGAGGAAGGGAGTGAGCTGAGACTTCTCAGGGCCCATGGTTACAAGTCTCACATCAGCCTCTCCATCCCCAGGCTTGCAAGGAGAAAACAGATGCTTTCCTCTTCCTCTTCTCTTTCACCGACCGTGCCTCCTTTGAAGACCTCCCTGGACAGCTGGCCCGAGTAGCAGGCGAGGCCCCTGGTGTTGTCAGGATGGTCATCGGCTCCAAGTATCCTTTGGGTGGCCCCTGGGGCAGTCAGAGGCCACATTTGGCAAGGCATGAAGCGAGGGGATCAGGTACCCTGCCTCTGCCCAGCTGTGGGGTCTAGTCCCATGGACTTTATCTTAAAGGCAGCAGGGGCCCTCCCCCCCACCAGCCCAGCGAGGAGGGCTAAGGCTAGGTGTGATGAGGCGGTAAGCTGAGGCATCCGGCCAGGCTCCTTGACCCTCCTCCAGATTTGACCAGTACATGCAAACAGATGTGCCTGAGCGGGACCTCACAGCCTTCCGGCAGGCCTGGAAACTGCCCCTCCTGCGGGTGAAGAGTGTGCCAGGCCGGCGGCTGGCAGATGGACGCACACTGGATGGGCGGGCTGGGCTGGCTGACATTGCCCACGTGCTCAATGGCCTGGCGGAACAGCTGTGGCACCAGGACCAGGTGGCAGCTGGCCTGCTCCCCAACACCTCTGAGAACACCCCCAGCTGATCCCTAGTCCCAACCCTCAGGTGACCCAAGGCAGAGGGCAACACCCAGGTCCTAAGGCTGAGGCAGGAATATGGATCTCGTCCTGAGGACTGGCCAGAGGGGCTGCCGGGAGGATGGTGTCCTGAGAAGCCTCCTGCCCCAGCAGCTCCTTCCTGGCAGAATTCATGGCAGTGAGATGGGGACGCAAGGCTCTTGGGGTCAGTGGTCTGAGGGCATCTGGGTGCCCCCTGGCCTTCTCCTTCTGACCTGGGGAGTCTAGGCTCTGGAAGCTGAGGAACTGTAGGGGCAGGGCCCGAGGGCTCAAGCTTCTCCCCCAACTGCCTGCTGTCCTCCCAGAGAGGGTGAGTGGGAAGAGGGGCTGTCCCAGCTGGGCCCTAGACCTCAAGTGACTTCAATCAAGAGCCTGTATTAGTTGAGGTAACACCATCTGCTGTACCAGATAAACCCTGAAGTCTCGGTGGCTTAACTCTATGGAAGTTTTTTCCTTGCTCTATCTCACCTCAGGTGTAAGTGAAAGGGGAATGAACTCATGCAGAGACCCTGACTCAGGTCTTTAACACATGGCTTCCCAGTTTGCCCTGGGGCATCAACCTCCAGTCAGCGGACTGGGAATGAGTGCAAGTGGAAGGTTACCTAGGAGGTTTCCTAGGCCCTGGCCTCTGCCCACCTTCCATTGGCCAACACATAGTCACATGGTTACATGGAGCTGCAGGGTATGCTGGGAAATGTAGTCCACCATCGTGTTGAGGAGGCGAGCCCTCTCTCTGCAGTACCTTTCTCCATCGTGAAGGTGTCAGGCTAAGCTTAGGACAGGGGCCCCGCCAACTTGGGGAATCAGAAAGCTCACTACACAGGGCCAGGGACGGGACCAGGTGGGGTCAGGGAGTGAGTTGCCCTGTTGGGCAGCTCTGCCCTGTGGAAAGCCCGCAAGAGTGAACTTGCCCATTCTTGTGTCTCACATCTGCCCCATCTACCAGACAGGCTAAAGTCTGGGGGCGGGGGGTGCTGATGAAGAGGGCCTTTATGCGTTCTGACACCCCCAATGGTGGGCTGAGGCCTGGCCTGAGTCTGACCAGCTGGAAGGGCCTGGGGGCCCAGGTGTGTGACCCCAGAAGCCACCTGACCCTTGGAGCCCCCTCTTGAGAAGGCAGCACCGGCAGCTCTGTACACCGCATACTCAACATGCATGATCACGTACTAGCACTTGTTCTAAAACACTTTCCTCCACACATTTACACACTCCTGCTGGCACACACAGGAGGTTCGTACCTCCCCACTCTGGCTCACACTCCGGGGCACCCTGATTGCCTGCACGGCGTCTACTATGTCTGCCTCCCTGGGCACTACCCATAGGTTCGTCACCCCTTCCAGGGCCTAAAGGACTGACTTTAGCATCTTCTAACCCCCAACTCTGGTTCAGAGCTGAGACCTGAGCTTATGCCATACCGCAGAGAAGGAATGTCCCTGGGCAGGACCCCATGCCTCACAGTGGCACAGCTGGTAGGTTAGCTTCCACTCCTGGGCTGGAGACCTTCCCACTGTCGGCTTCCTCTGCTCCTGGGCAGTGGGTTCAGCCCGTTCTCTGTTCTTAGCTCCAATAGACCTTACCCCAGCAGGAAATAGCAAAGCTTGGGAGTGGGACCCCAGGTAGCCTCTGGGCCTGAATGTGACCCCTCCCCCCCAGCTACCGGTACCTGTGTTGTGAGCACCAGCTACCCCATGTCCAGCCAGTTATCTCTGGGCATGAAGCTCCCCCAGAAAGGAAGCTTCTGCATCCTTCTTGGGCACCAGCTCTGCACCAGCAGGCCAGTTTTCTCCTGGTTAGCCCTGCTCCCATCAGAGAATCACCCTGTCACCCTCCTTCACCCCAAACCAAGAGGTGAACAATTCCCTTTGCTGTTTTCCTGTGTAAGGACAAGATGGGGAGGGTAGTGGGCCTGGGACTTGGAGCCCAGCCGGCTGCCATCCCAGCCCCACTTTCTCAGCCCCTGCGAGCCCTGCCCCTGTGCCACTTCAGCCTACTACTCCACGGTAGTGCAGAACTGGGAGCCCAAGGGAGGAAGGAACCGCGAACCATTATTGTAATAGCCGGTGGCTGGGCCCACAGTGTGTGTTCTGGGCAGTGTCACATGGAGAACCAGAAGCATGTGTAGACACATATGAGTGGATTCAGGCCAGCTTTGTGGGCCTGCCACGTGGGCAGTCCACAGGGTCCCACACTCAGAGGGGCCTTCCCACCTGGTTTAATGCTCTGCTGTTGCCATCTTGAAACTCTGGACACCACAGATTATGCAGCAGGTCCTGTGTGTGTTGTCCAGGGAGAGGGTCTGGGCTCCAGATAAAGCTCCCCTCTCAGGGCTTGGAGACAGAGGCCACTTCAGTGAAGTTGTTGCAAGGCCATGAAGAAGTTGCCTTCCCCCTGCTTTGGTGCCCCAAATTCCACCATTAGATCAAAACAGCTCAAAGGCAAACACCTCTCCACTCACCCCACCCCCTCCATGGGCCCCGAGGCTCTGTGGAAGGAAGGGGTAGTGACTATGCCCCAGACTGGTTCAGGGGTGGGCCTTGACTTGGACCTTTGGGAAAAGGGTAGCCATGCTTGCTGCTCAGGGCCCTGGAGCCACTGAACTTTGGGGCTCTGGAGGGAAGCCTGTAGGAGGAGGGACCATCTCCTGAGGTGAGGGTGGGGGTGGGCTGTGCTGTGGTCCAGCCCTGCTGCTGATCTTCCCAGTCTGGACTTACCAGCCCGCCCCCTTCCTTACCCCAAACAGGCTCTCAAGGAGTCCTAACCCCCTTCCCTACAGATAGGGAGTGCCATGGACTGACTGTGTCCCTCCCAAATTTATAATTTGAAATCCAAATCCCTAATGCGATGATATTAGGAG
This sequence comes from Halichoerus grypus, assembly GCF_964656455.1. Taxonomy (NCBI): domain Eukaryota; kingdom Metazoa; phylum Chordata; class Mammalia; order Carnivora; family Phocidae; genus Halichoerus; species Halichoerus grypus. The sequence continues at coordinate 175,790,299 of NC_135716.1, forward strand.
CCTTTGGGAGGTGATTAGCTCTTGAGGGCAGAGCCTCATGCATGGGATCAGTGCTCTTATGAAAGAGACCCCACAGAGCTCTGTAGCCCCTTCTACCCAGTGAAGACACAGAAAGTGCAGTCTCCAAACCAGGAAGAGGGTCCCCAAGGACCCTGCTGGTGCCTTGATCTTGGACTTCCTGCCTTCAGAGCTGTGAGAAACAAATTTCTGTTGTTTATAAACCACCCAGTCTGTGGTATTTTGTTATAGCAGCCTGAACAGACTTAGAGAAGCTGAGGTCCAGAGAGGGACAGGCATTTGCCCAAGGTTGCAGAGCCACGAAGCAGCTCCGATGCTCTCAGCCCTAGGCACTCCCCTCCCTTGAACCCCTCCCCCCATCCCCTAATGCTGTCTTGGGGTCCAGCTCCTCACAGGCCCTCCTCTCTTGGTCCTCCCAGCTTTTCCAGCTGTGAAGCCTGGGGCTGCCCATAGGAAGGGAATACAGTGCTGGCACCTCCTTCCTCCCTTTCCTTCCCTTTTTCTCCTCCCCGCTCCCTTCCCAGGCCACACTGAGCTGGTCAGTGACAAGTTCTTCCCTCTGCCAGCCAAATCTGGCTGGGCAACTGGGCAACTGGGAGGACCCCTGGCAAGGGACCTGGCCCCAGGATAAGGAAGGGGATCCAGGAACCCACCTGCAAAGGCTGCTGGGTGGGCTCCCAGGGCCCAGGCCGAGTCCAGGCTGGGGGTGGGCTTTTCCTGTCTTGCGGTGGATCATCTTACTACCGGGGCAGCCTGGTGCCAGCTGTAATCCCCATGTGCCAGGCACAGGCTTGGGGGGGGAGGGAAGTGCCCAGACGGAGGAAGGAGGCTCAGGGGCCCAGGACAAGTTGGAGCTGTGTGGAGCCAAATTCCAAGAGGGCCAAGCTGCGGGTGGGGAGTGAAGGGGGGGGGGCTGGAGGTTGTCCCCTCCCTGTGACCTCAGACCCAGAGGCTGGGGCAGTGGGGGTGGAGGAAGCTGGTGTTCAACTCTATTCTAGAAAGTAGGGGTGGATCCTGGGAGCAAAGATGACTGAGGCTGGGGGTGGGGAGGGCGTCCAGAAGGAAGGTGAAGGAGAACTAGGACCTCCGACCATTCACTTTAATTCCTGTGTGTTCGTCTGTAAAATGAAGGTAACAGCCCCCGCTTCTTGGAGTTGTAAGTAAATGTGTGTAAAATGTTCAGCGCAGCACCAGGCACCAAGGCAGGGGCAAAATAAATGTTGGCTATTATCTTCCCCGTTGTTCTTACGGTAGTGGTGGCCGCTCTTGGGCTGAGCGCGGCTGGAGAGGAGGGAGACGGTCCGGGTCGGGTCGTCGGGTGGGCACACGGGCTGCTGCACGGCCCCTTCGGCCAGGGGCGGGGCAGCCCAGCTGGGGGCGACGGAGAACGGGGAAACTCCCGGCACCTGCCCTGCGCCTGCGCCCGGCTCCGCGCCCCCTCACTCCCGTCCTGCTGAGCCCAGGACGGCGATGGCACCGAGGACAAGGACCTGGACGACGACCATCTCTGCGCGTCCCGCGTCAGCATTTGTGCCTCAGAATCCAGGGGCAACCTTTTCCGCGGCGGGAAAACCGAAGTCGGTGAGACCTGGGCCAGACGGGACTCTTGCCCCACGTCACCCGAGGCCAGAGTAGCCAAGCGACAGTCCCTCTCCTGAATCCCCTCTCCCTCCGCGAGCAATCCCGTGGCATCTCTGGTCCATTGCTTGCAACGGGCAGTGGGCAGTTCCTCCTCAGAACTAAACCCAATCCCTCTTGCTGCAGCCCACCGTTTCCTTTCTTTCTGGCTTCACTGAGACTGATAAACCCAGTCCCCTGCCTCCCGCCCAGGAGGGAAGTGAGGCAGACCGGTCCTAACTGTCCCCCCTCCGCCCCCGCGGTGGGGCAGGCTTCGTGCTCTTGCCGGATGAGCCGCTGTGCCTCCCCCCCCCCCCCCCCCCGCCCACCGCGGCGGCGCTCGCAGTGTGAGTTCCAGCGGAACCCGCGCGCGGTGGAGACGGGCTGCGCCGGCTCGGTACCCGAGGCTGAGCGCGGACTCCCCTAACAAGCTCTGTGACCTGCGCAAGCGACTGCACCACCTCATCTGTAAAAATGGGCTTTACCGTCGTGTCAGCCCCCCAGAGGGGCTGTGATGCTTAAGTGGGCGGAGTGTGTACGGCGCTCAGCCCAGGGCCTGGCACACTGCAGGCGCCCAATACTTGGGGAAGAGCAGCCACTGCTCTAGGACGCCGGCCCACTCAGCGTCTATCCACGTTTATAAAGTGGGGGTGCTAGTTCCCTCCTCGTTGGAATCTCAAAGGACCCTCGCGCAGAACGGGATCTGTCACCCCCAGCCGGGGTCGCAAGGGGAGGGGCTCCGGGCTCTGGCCCACCGGGAGACCCTGGCCCCCCCAGGAGCGCGGTCCCTCCCAGCGCCGCGCCCGGACCGTGCCCTTCGCCAAGCTGAGCGCTCCCTGGGCGCTTCTCTGGTTCCACGCGGAGGAACTGAGACCGAGTCGTGGGCCCGGGAGGGGTCGGCCCGGGTGCGGAGTGTCGCCTGGTGCGGGTGACCCTCCAACCTGGCCTCGGACCGCTCGGGGGAGCCGCTGCGGCGCCTGCGCCTGTGCAACTCTCTGCAGCAACACGTGGCCCCGCAGCCGCTGGGCTTCCACGCGCTCCCAGCCGCAGCTCCCCGCGAGCCCCGTGAGGCGGGGCGGAGCCTTCCGCGGAGGGGCGGGGCGCTTTGCTCCTAGGTTCCGCAGGGAGGCAACTGTCGCCTCGCTCACTTTAGGGCTTAGCCAGTCTGTGTCCTAGCGGCTCCCGGGGCCTGAGTCCCACCTCTTCAATCCCCCTCAGATGCTCCTCTGGCTGGAACACACCAGCCCAGGCTGAGCTTTGTGGGTAGATGGGCTCTCGGGCTTAGCAACTGGCACGTCTCCACCCTCTGTCACCAGCTTAGAGACTAGACCCTGCAATCCCATTGTGTTAGGTCTCGCACTGGGCAGAGGGCTTCTGACCCCTGCTCTGCTCGCCGATTGCTAGGCAGTGAGTCCCATGACTCGTACTTCTCCAACACGCAGAGACAGGGGAGACACACAAACAGACAACTTCCTGAGGAGGGTGGAGCTGGGACCTTAAGGGAAGGGAGCTGATGTCAGGATTCTCTCTTGGCAGGTGGCGGTCTATAGGGAGCAGAAACGCACAGATATGGCCATTGCCTGTCTGCTGGCCGAGGGAGTCTACCCTGCAGCCTTCCCACTGCATGAAGTGGAGAAGACACAAGCTCAGCTCTCTTCCACCGCTGTGGCATCAGGAGGGAATACAGCCCTCCCTCCTTTCATGTGCCTAGGGCCCCTGTGAACTGCCCAGGTATCAGGTGCCTGGTGCAGACCCCAACCCTCGCCAACTGCTGTGCTCATACTGGGCTGCTGGAGATGCTAGCACAAGCACCAACCCCTGTACCTCGTATGAGAGTACTTTGGGGAGAAGGTGGCCATCTACTTTGGCTAGGTGAGTCGGGCACCGGGGGTGGGGACCGGGAGCTGGGGTCAAGTGCAGAGTTGGAGGCTCGCGGACTTTGTCACCTCTTCAGGCTTTTGCACAGCCTGGCTGCTAGCCTGTCTGCCGCCCTTGTGGGCACCCTGGTCTTTATCTCTGGCTTTATTGCCATGGGCACCAACACACCATGAGTGGCTGGAGCTGGGGGCAGAGGGATGGGCTGGGTGGGCCGGATCGGCTGCTGCTTGGGAACAGCCCCTCCCATGATGGACATCTTTTGCTCCCAGGGAAGAGATCTGGGCCGTGAGGGTGCCTTCCTCATGTGCCCACTCTGCAACACCTGTGCCATGTGGAATATTTCCAAGATCTGCCCCATGGCAAGGTGAGCCAGGGACAAGAGCAAGGGCATGGGTAGGTGTTTGAGACACCTGGGCCTGGCTGCAGGGAAAGCAGTGCTGGCCCTGCAGTATGTCCTCTCTCCCTCCCTTGCAGTAGGGCTACTTCTCTGACTATCTGGCAACTGTGTTCTTCAGCATCTTCATGTCCTTCTGAGCCACGGCCTTCCTGGAGCACTGGAAGTGCAGGAGCATCCCCTTGGCTCACCCCTAGGACCTCGGTGGCTTCCAGGAAGAGGAGGTGATGCCCAGCTCAGCCCGCCAGGTCCAGAACTCCATTTCCCAGAGTTCTCAGAGACCACAAGGCATGCTGGGAGGAGCCCAGACTGGAGTCCATCATTCCAGGATCCAAATCTGGCTCCTCCCCACACCTCCTGGGTTACTTTTCCACCCTCCCCTGATATCAGAATGATACAAGGTTTGGTGAGATTAAACACTGGGCACATTTAGGGTCTCAAAGAGAAACTTTGGAACAGGGAGGAAGGGGAGAAGCATTCTATTCACCCATCCATCCAGCCACCCACCAGCCTATCCAAACACCTAATCATTGATCCTGAATCTGTTTGCTTGTCTCCATCTCCACCACTGCTCCTCCCCCACCCCCAACCCCAGTCCAAGCCATATTGCTTCACCTGGACCACTGCTGTAGCCTTCCCAAGGTCTCCCTACTCCCACATTTGCCCTACTTAATTCATTTTCAGCTGCCAGGGTGATCTTTTGAAAACACAAATCACATCATGCATTGCCCTCCTTAGAGCCTTCCAGGGGGGTTGTATTATGCCATACGGGATGCACGAGGTTAAATAGCTGTGGGAGGACCGAGAAAGCAGAAAGGGAACATTGAGGTAGCAAAGTCAATGCGAATGGTGCCCTCTAGAATAGTGCGGTGTATAACTCATGTGCCCTAAAGAATGGCCCTGCCTTTGCACAGACTGATCCTCCACTCTCTCCTTACTTAGCATCATTTCCTTCATCAGACTTTTTCACAATACATATTTGTGCTTATTCATTTGACGTCTGTCTCCCCAACTAGATTGTGATTCCATCAGGAACTGGGCCTTGTCCAGGTTGTTCACCCCATCATATCCAGTATCTACTGCAGAATAGTATGCAATCAGTTAACAGTTATTTTTTTTAAAGATTTATTTTAGAGAGGGGGGAGGGGCAGACAAAGAGAGAGAATCTCAAGCAGACTCTCCGCTGAGTGTAGAGCCTGACGTGGGGCTCGATCTCATGACCCCAATATCACGACCTGAGCCAAAACCAAGAGTTGGACGCTCAACCATCTGAACCACCTAGGTGCCCCAGTCAGTTAACAGTTATTGAATGAACTAGTACATTACCCATTATCCATTATCTATTCATCCATCCTAATGTCTGTCATCCATCCACCTAGCCATCCATCCATCTATCCACCCATCTGCCCTTTTACTCACCCACTTGTGCACCCACTTATTGAGATTTGCCAATTGTCTGCCTGTCCGGTTTACCCACCCATCTGTCCATCTACTGCCCACCCATCCATCAGCCTATTCAGCCCTCTCCCAGAAGTGCATCCATTTGTTGTTTACATTTCTGTTTACCTTCCTATCTATGCATGCATGCATACATCCATCCACAGGCTTTTAGCCAGGACCTTGGGGGGAAAGGCCCTGCAGAAACAAAAATGATGTGGACCTCATTCCTGTATTTCCAGAGCTCCCTGCTCAGGCAGAAAAAGATGGGGGGCTCCCCCAACCCCAGGGTTGTGACACCCAGTCTCTTGGGCCCCAGGAGGCACATCTGTTGCCTCTTTGAACAGGAGTGTGCACGTCCAGCGTTGGCCACTCTGGGCGCACAGATGGCCCAGAACCCAGTGACAGGCTTGAAGGAGTCCTACTTCCCACATTGCCTTCCTCACCTACACACCAGCTCTGCAGCCACCCTCGTCATGGTGAGGGGGCTTTGGGCCCTTGCTCTGGCACCCTTGCTTGCTTTGCTCAGCAACAACTGGGTAGAGATCCGACTGGACCCACAAGTTCCTGTACGAGTATTGGAGGCCAGTGGCTGAGCGGGCACAGGGCATTGGAATCTGGCTGCCTCTGCTTGAGGCCATGGCCCACCTTCTGGTCATTGTGAATGTGAGCATGAGGCAAAGGAGGGGCATACAGGGTCAGAGGGGGAAATAGAGATCAGAGACCCAGAAAGGTGGCTTAGGAATAGGGAAATGGAGGCTGAATTCCAGGGTCAGAGGTAGGGAAATAAGAGGTAGAGTTCTAGGATTCTGGGCGCAGGCTCATCCTGCCCACGGGAATGGGTTTGGACCCAGGTCGGGGTAGTTGGGAGATTGGGCCTTGGAGTCCCTCTGACCCTGCAGGCTTTCCTCCTCGCCTTCACCTCGGACCTAATGCGTCTCCTGTCTCCTGTACCAGTAGGAACACACAGCCTACTGTGCAGCTTTCTCAACTGCGTAACTGTGCCCGCACCTCCAGCCTACCTTGCCCAGGAGGACCTCACGCCCTGCAAGTGGGAGCCTCAAGGAGGGGGTCTGGGCCTGTCTGGGAGGGGTGGAGCGCTGAGCCTGGGGACGCGCGGGGCCTGGCTGCGGGGGGCGGGGTGCTGAATCTGGAGGCGGAGCAGTGAGCCCGTGGGAGGGGTGGGGCGGAGCCCAATTAGGTGGATAGGAAGCTGAGTCTGCGCGGCGGACAGCTGGGCAGAGCTGGGGTGGAGGGTGGGGGAACCGCTGAAGGGGCGGGGCCAGGCACCGGGGCCTGGAGGGGCGGGAGAGACTCGCCGGACCCCGCGCCCTCCTCAGCTCAGGTACGCGGCCTTTCTCGACCCACAGGGGAACCTCACCCTCTTCTACTGGAAGCTGCTGGCCGTGCGTCTGGGCTTCATCGTCGCCTTCGAGGTAGGGTTAGCTATTTGTGTGTGTGGGACAGACTTGGGTTCAAGTTCAAGCGCTGCCGCCGACCAGCTGTAAACGGGGGGTATGCTATAGAATAGGATCTACTTCATAGGGTCGTTATGAAGATTCGGTGCCAAGCACTTGCACAGTGTCCAGCACATTGTAGGTGCTCAATAAATTAATAGCACTACTACTACGACTATTATCTTTGGGCAACAGACCTGGAGGAAGGAGAGGAGGCATGCTCCCTCCGGCTTTGCTTAGGATCCTTTCTCCAGCTCTGTCTCTACCAGGGTCCCTAGTGTTACGGGTTTCGAATTATACCCGTGTCTTTGGGCAAATGACAACCGCTTTATGCTTTAGTCTCTTCACCTGTAAAACAGGAATAGTGACTGTACTCACCTCCTAGTGTTGTTGTGAGGATTAAGTGAATTAATACCCGGGAAACCTCAGAATGGTGCCTTGCACTTAGTAAGCGCTCGATAAATTAAGGTAGCTAAGGGACTCATTCTCTCTTTGGCTCCCCCTTGGCCCCAGCACGTGGTGGTCTCCGTGCGCCCCCTCGCCTGGCTCGTGCCCGACGTTGCAGCAGCCCTGGTTACCAAAATAAAGCGCGAGCGCTACCTGGCCATGCAGAAGCCTGCGGACTCCGGGGAGGCGCTGCTTTAGGTCAGCACTGCTAACGGACCCTGGTCCCCCGACCGCGCCCCCCGGCCCGCCCCCACGCCTTAGCTCAGCCCTCTCTTGCCCCGCCCTCTAGTTTGGCCTCTCCCAGAGGGAGAATTGGCCCCCCTCCGTCTCCTTTCTGCCTGGCCCCGCCCTTCACCAAACTCCGCCCACTCCCCCGCCCCCTCTATGACATTATCCCCACCGGAGTCCCCTCTGCTCTCCAGGGCCAGCCTATTCAGCATGACCAAGCCATGCTTCCTGTCCTCTGCAGCAGGGGCGCTGTCCCCAGAGCCCAGGACCAGGCGCGAGTGAGGCGGGACTGCCCTTCAAGAACCCTAGGTTCCCCAGATGCTTCCTTCCATTTGGGGTCCTCTGCCTCTGGCCGGGGGTCTGGGCAGTACCTTGGCCAGCGGCCCCAAGGTCGGCCTCGGAACTGGGGTGAGAGGATTAGAGCATTAAAGCTCACTGAAGACTGCTAGTCCTGCATTGCCTCCCTCTCCCTGTCCCCGTCTCCTGCTCTGTGTGCAGTGCTGGCAATAAACCTCTCTCTGCCCCCCAGTGTGCCACCTGTCCATGGACACCTGGTTTCCACACACACTGTGCAGTGTCTCTTCATTGTCTGGATGCTCTGGAGGCCAAGGGAGTGGAGGGACCCTAATCACTCAGTACTGAGTGGTCACCAGTTGGTGGGGGAGAGTACATTGGGATCTGGGCCCTGGACACCTGCCCCATATGCTCATGGAGGCCAGCAGTGTATGAATAATAGTAAAAGGGTTTAGTCAGGAGAGCTGAGACACCTCCCAACGGACATTTACACACTTTTCACCAGATTCTCCCAAAAGCCTGGTGACGCAGTCCTGGGCAGTGGCTAAGGACAGAGGTTGGTGGTTGAGTCAAAGACCTGGGTTTGAATATTAGTGCTGACACCTATTAGCTGTATGACCTTGGGCAAGTGATTTAATCCCTCGGACCTCAATTTCATATCTATAAAATAGAGACTTCATAGAGCTGATGAGAGATTGAATGGGATAACCCCCTCCCCCGATTTAACACGTACAAGCCTCATGTCCTCATCTGATAAGTGGGAGCAGTAACAGGGTTGTGGTGGAGATTGAATGAATACAGTATCCCTTGCTTTTCAGAAGTTTGCATTACACCACTTGGCTTTCACCGAAGACTTCTATTTATTAGTACCTGTTTTCACTAACCAGAAGAAATCCAAAGAAAATTTTTGCTTTTACGGAAAAAGGTGAAAAAGGGAAAATAGCGTTCAACATTTGTTTTGCAGCAATCCTTTATAGAGGCAGCACACACCCTGAGCAGAGAGCCTGCCACACCAAACTTTTCCCTGGCCCGGCACTCAGCATCTCAGGATCAAGCCAACAGAGCTTTGAGCTGTGTCCTGGGGCATCTGTGTTTTATCTCGATTTATTTTGTGCATCTGTTAGCAAGATGTGTCCTCAAGTATCAGAAAAGCCTAAGAGAGGTTATTTTTGGGGTATGGAAATGCTAAAAACATTTTTCCATATACATTAATGGTAATTGCTTCTTTGTTTTATGCCGTTTTGGCTTAGGAAAGCTTTCGTAGGAACACTCTACTTTTGGGTAGTGGGGGAAACCTGTAAACAGATGTGAAGTGCTCAGAACAGTGCCTGGCACATAGTGTACAATAAGTTATGAGCAACATGAGTATTGGTATTTGTGTACATATTGATATTAACACTGAGTGTCTGGCAATTGCTGAGTGCTTAAATAAATGGCAGGTAGTATTGGGAATAGAACAGCTTTCCCTTTCATGGGCTTGGGAAGATTGCATGCTTGCTGCAGCCTCCTTACTGGAGGCTGGTTCTACTGGGGCTATTGGTTTATTGAGGGCTTATTCGGTGTGGGCTAGAGTCTGGGAAGGCTTCCTGGTGGAGGAGGCCATTGGAAATGGCAAGGTGGGTCATTCCAGGCAGCAGGAGAGGATGGGTCATTCATGGGAGCAGTGATGCTGGAAGGGTTGGCCAGGATGGTCCTGGATGCACATCACCAACTTTCATGATTTCCATCTCTCCACCATAGAAACGAGTGTTCCTATTTTATAGGTGCTGTAGCCAGTTCAGGGAGGGTCAGCAAACTGCAGAGTTCTCAGCGTACCTGAGAAGTCCAAGGCTTGGGAGGTTCTCTGTGAAGCCTCTCCTCCCCCAGCATGTCTTACATTTGGGAAGCTTCAGAAGAGGGGTGACTTGTTTCTTGGGCGGAAAAGCAGTGCTTCCCCCATCTTTAGGACATCGGTCTGGGGTCCTTCAGAGCCTCTCCCGGGCATAGGACTCCCATTGTTCCAGCCCCCCTCTTGTACCGCAGACTGGCCAAACCGGTTCTGGGGAAGGGGGGCGGGGAGCAGGCACGTTGAGACAGCCGCCTGCCCGCCTGCGAGGTTCCCTCCGCCTTCGCCTCCCCCTTCCCCGCCCCACACAATACCCAGGATCGTGCACTGCCCGGCTCAGGGGCCATGCTGACATAGCCCCCCGAGGACCCAGCTGCAACCCCAGAGCCCCCAGGTGGTCTGGAGCCCTGGACCGTGTCGGAGGCTGGACAGAGCTCCCTGGCTGAGGTAGGGCCCCACCCTGCTGCCTGCCGTCCCATCCTCCTCCCGCCAGTCTTCCCAGAGTGAGTCCTTTGTGCTGCCTGCCTGGCCTCTGATCCTGGCTCCCACCCACTTATGGCCTCCTGGGGCTCCGTAGCCTGTTTGGCCTGGATCCCCTTTCCAGCCATGACCTTCCACTCGGCTTTGTCCCTGAAGGGGCACAGGGGCCATGGCAGGGCCCTACTCCTCTGGGCATCGGGGCAAGGGGGACCAGGGAGGGAGGCAGGGAAATCCTGGGCGCAGGAAGCCAGAGGTGCTCTCCCTGAGCCATAGTAGTATCCAGAGACCCTCTCTGCCAGCCTTGCCAAGTGGGCCCACTGTCCATGTGATTAGCAGTGTCCACTGGATGGGGCCCTCCTTGGTCCCTGCCTGTCCTTCTGCCCGCAGAGATATTCATGATGACACGAGTTTCCTAGAGGGGGCAGCCAGGAGGGACCTTCCATGCTACTTTACAGGTGGGGACACTGGGGCCCGGGAACAGGCTATGACTCGCCTAGGGCCACACAGCTGGTAGTGTCAACACTGGGCTTGAACCTTGGCAGGGGTTTTCCCCTATGGGTTCCAGAATGACCATTGCCACTAGAATATCCGGTGATCCTGTCTGGAGCAGGGAATGAGCCTGCTACTTGGGGCCAGTTCTCTTCCTGAGGTTTTTTTCCTTTATTTTTTTTTCTAGCAGAGATGAGCTGCACACAGTATGAACACAGCTCAACCGCTCCTTGGTCCCGAGCACTGAGGTTGAGCGGGCCACATCTTGGGAAGGCCACAGGGCTGGTATCCAAGCTAGATGGGTCATTCCCATTGCCTTTTGGTCTGGACAGAGGTGGAGGTTGACTCACCCCTGACTTTCCCTCTAGGGACCTGCCTCCAGCCTCCTCTCTACGGAAAACCTACCACCTTCCCCTGGCATCCACCCAGGCTTCTCCTCTAAGCCTTTAATAGGGGGGCTCCTGCCCCAAGGCTTCCATGTTTTTGCTCACTTATCCCTGTAACTCAGGAGGGTATGGGGGGGTGTGCTCCCTGCCTTCCAGGGGCTCCCTGAATCCAAGTGGAGAGGATCTCCCAGAATACAAGGGAGCAGAAGCACGTGTACATTCTTGCACATGGGTCCCCACAGAAGAAAGTAGGACTCCTATGTTGAGGACTTCAGATTCCTGGAGAGAAAGAGATCTCTCTGGCCGGCAGTGGTCCCAAGTCTCCTTCCACATGCTCCTACAAAGAAGGGTGGGCCTCATCCTCACTGACTCAGTTTCCCCATCCGTGTGACGACCCAAGCCACCTGCTGACTAGAGAAAGACTAATCCCAATACTCAGGAGAATGACTATCAACTCCAAAGCTCCCACTCTGTGAGAGGGGCTTTACGGGTGCTATCATTAATTCTCGTGTTAGTGTTTTAAAGCTGGCAGGACTAGCCTATTTACCAGATGAGGAAACAGAGACGTGCTCAGATGGACAGAGGTTTAAGGTACAAGCTAAGCTGCCCACACGGACAGGGAGGGTAACTGTCTCTTAGGAGCAGCCCCACCCCATCCCAGGTAGGGACTGAAGAGAGCAGAGGAGCAGCTCTGCAGATGGAGTGGTCCCCCCCTGGGTCCTCTCCTCCATCCCCCCCTCATCCCTCGGTCACTGACGCTGTCACTGTTTCTCTCAGGTCAAGATTTTCTCCCTATCGATGTTTATTGGGTCCCTGGCTATTTCAGCCAGAACAGTTAGCCATTACTTCCTCCAGGAAGCCTTCCTGGAATGCTCAGGTCAAGTTGAGCCCAGCGCTGATGGTTCCTCTGGCTTGGCTCCTGCCAACCCGGATTGTAACTGTTTTCATTTTCAGCTCCCTCACTAGACTGGCAACCCTGTGGGCCACAAAACGTTTGTCCATCTGTCTCCCTGGGTTTTTCTGGGCTTTGCATCTGTCTCTGAGTATCTGGTCTGTGAAATTTTCAGTGTCTCTGTCTCTGTCTCCATCTCTGGGTCCCTGAATGTCTCGGCGTCTGTGGTTTTCTGGGTTTGAGTGTTTTGGGGTCTCCCGTTCCGAGATGCTGCCTAAAGGGTCTCCGTATCTCTGGGTCTCTATCTCTGTCTCTGTCCCCTCGGTCTCCTTGCCCTGCCAGGCTGGGCACTGCTCCTCTGGCCAGAGGGGGCCTCTGGGGGGGTCCTTGCTGCCCCGCCTGCCCACAGTGAGGCCAGGCTAGGGTAGGCCCCCGCCCAGCCCGCTGCCTGCTCCCTCCCTCCCTACCGCTTGCCTCACCACAGGGTTTGATGAATCAAACTCTTTGTCTGGGTGGGATCTCCCCCAGCCAGCTGGGCAGAGAGAGGGCTTCTCCCGCCGGAGCAGGAGCAGAACGAGATCAGCGGCCCTCGGCTGGAGAGGTGAGAGGCTGCAGGAGGGCAGCTGGTGGAGGGCCGGGGGAAGGGCTGTGGGGGCTCGGATCCCTCTATCATCAGGCCTGCCCCGAGGCTCCGGCAGACTCCTTGGGGATGACTCCCTGCCCAGAGAGGACCCGGTCAGCCTGGCTCGATCGCTGGGGTTGGGACCCCCGGGTAGGGAAGAACCCCTCTCTCGCCCCAAGTGGGGGATCCAGGACATCTCCCTGCCCTTCTCCCGGGAGGGCCTAGCCTGATCTGGGTGGTGGCCCGCCTGCCAGTCTGTGAGCCTCCCAGCCAGCTTGGCAGGGTGTGGGCACCACTCAGCGCAGAAGGCTGCAACTCTGGGCATGGTAGAGGAGGTTGGGTAACACCAAAGCAAGGACTTCTGGGCCCGTGTATTTGTGTCTGTATCTCGGTGTGTGAGTGTGAATGGAACAGGAGTGTGAGAAAGCTTGAGTGGGTACATAAATATCTGATGGGTCAGTGTGTGTGTGTGTGTGTGTGTGTGTGTGTATGTGTGTGTGAAAGAGTCTGTGTGAATATATGTAGTTGTGTGAAAAGTGTGTGAATGCGTGAGCCTGTGGCTTTGAAGTGTCTATGTGTACCTATGAGAGTGTGTATGTCCAGGTGTGTACTTGGAAGAAAACGTGTGCATGTGCCTGGAACATACATGGATTGTGCGACAACGTATGTATGTGTGTCTGATCATAGGTCAGTGAGAGTTGAAAATGCACAAGGTGGTTAAAAGCGCAGACTCAGAAGCGAGACAGCCTGGGTTTGAATCCTGGCTCCCCCCATAGGCCAAATAACGTCTGTGCCTCACCTACCTCACCTATAAAATGGGGATAAAAATAGCATCAACTCAGGGTTGTGAGGATTAAATGAAATAATATATATAAAGCACTTGCCACTTGCCCAGCACTTGCCACTCCGTAAGTGCCCAGTAAGTATTAGCTGTTACTATGCAGTTAGGTGCGTGAGTGTGCGCATGCGTGTACACAAGGGTTTGTCCAGGCCTCCGAGACGGAGGTGGCTTGCTGGACAGCCCTACTGTTCTGTGTCTGCCTCTCATACCTTTTCCCGTGCAGGCCCAGGTGGGTGGCAGAGCAAAGGAGGAATGGACTGTGGGCCACCTGCCACCCTCAAGTCCCACCTGGCTGGGCCACGTGGCTCTGCCCGCCACCCGGTAGCCGTGTGCCAGCAGGAGAGCCTGTCCTTTGCAGAGTTGCCTGCCCTGCAGCCCCCGAGCCCTGTGTGTCTGGATCTCTTCCCTGTGGCCCCAGAGGAGCTGCGGGCTCCTGGCAGCCGCTGGTCCCTGGGGACCCCTGCTCCTCTCCAAGGGCTGCCATGGCCGCCATCCCCGGAAGTCCCAGACACCGACATCTCCACTGGTGGGGGGATGCGGCCCAGCAGGGCTGGCAGCTGGCCACACTGTCCTAGTGCCCAGCCCCCAGCTCTGGAGGGACCCTGGAGTCCCCAGCACCCACAGCCACAGCGCCGGGCCAGTCATGGCTCAGAGAAGAAGTCTGCCTGTGAGTCACTCTGGGTGAGGGGTGGTGGCCCAGTGGGACAGACAGGGGAGAAGTCGGGTGGCTCTTTTAAGCTTCATAAGCCCCAGAGTTCCCCAAACAGGCAGGACAAGTGGTAGATTCTAGTGAGAAGAGAATGGGAAATCAGGGAGGACTGGTGACTTGTTGGAGGTTGCACTGCAAATGAGTGGCTGTCCTGGGCTCCTTGGCCCTTTGCCCACTGCAGGCAAGCACTGTGCTCTCTCTGCTACCCCTCTTGTGGATCCCATTTTCGGGGGACGGGGGGACCAGATCCTGGCAAAAACACTGACCTTTCCCTCAGAGGCTCAGGGCCACAGGGTAGCAGCAGCGGGGAGTGGAGAGAGCGCCCAGCAGATGCAGCCTGTGCTCTCACCCCACTTCCCCGTAGGGCGCAAGATGCGGGTGTACCAGCGTGAAGAGCTCCCTGGCAGCCCTGAAGCCCATGCTGTTTTCCTGGAGCCTGGCCAGGCGGCAGAGCAGACCCTGAGCACAGAGGAGCCTAGGCCACTGGAGCTGTCTGGACCCTCCCGAGGAGGCCTGGAGGGGCCTGAGCGGAGGCGCTTCTCAGCCTCTGAGCTGATGACCCGGCTGCACTCTTCCCTGCGCCTGGGGCGGAATTCAGCAGCCAGGGTGCTGACCCCAGGGTCAGGCACTGCTGCAGCTCGGGAAGGTACCAGCTGCTTCCCTGGGCCCTAAGAGCAGGCCGCGAGCCAGAGGCAGCATGGGGCACGGCCCACACCTGAGACGGGGTGCTGGTCAGCTGGAGTGTGGCACCCCAGTGCCCAGCGCCATTCTTGGAGCCACCCACCCTCAGCTCTTGCCCTCTCCAGGAAAAGCATCTGGAAGGGAGTCGCGCAGTGTAGAGATGAGGGTGGACGGTCTGGCGATGCCAGCCCCTGTTGACCCGAGCGGGGGCCATAGCGGCTGGCCCGAGCCCAGGTACCATCTCCCACTCGCGCTCGGTCCGAGGAGGGGTGCCGGCCAAGAAGGGCCCTGACCCTGTCCCTTTCCTAGGCAGGACACGCCGGAAGAGCTGGCTCCGGGGTCCAGGAGCGCCAGCGAGCGGCGCCAGTCACGGTTTCTCCTTAACAGTACGTGGGAGGAAGGGGCTGGGGGGCTGCGGGTTTGGAGAGTTGAGAGGTTGGGATCTTGCGAGAGGGCAAGAGAGCTGAATCTCCGCAGCAAGCACAGTGGCTAGCACGCAGTGAGTGCGCAAGCAGTGTTTCTGGAAGGAGTGAGTGAGTGAGTGAACGAGTTCACGGTGTCCCGCTACCCGAACCGTCCGAAAGGCTCGTTTAGTGAGGCGGGCTCTCGGGGCGCCGGGCAGGAGCCGGACCCGGCCGGCGGGCGCCCCACGGCCCTCCCCCGCCCCTCTCCCCGCCCAGCGGTCCTCTACCAGGAATACAGCGACGTGGCCAGCGCCCGCGAACTGCGGCGGCAGCAGCGCGAGGAGGAGGGCCCGGGGGACGAGGCGGAGGGCGCGGAGGAGGGGCCCGGGCCGCCGCGCGCCAACCTCTCCCCGAGCAGCTCCTTCCGGGCGCAGCGCTCGGCGCGAGGCTCCACCTTCTCGCTGTGGCAGGACATCCCCGACGTGCGCGGCAGCGGCGTCCTGGCCACGCTGAGCCTGCGCGACTGCAAACTGCAGGAGGTGGGCGCCGGGGGCCGGCGGGGCTGCCAGCCGGGGAGGTGGCCCTGGGGCCCGCAGGGGGCGGGGCCACAGAAGGGGCGGGGCCAGGAGGACGTGGTAGAGGGGTGGTCCCTCGACTTAGCGGGGCCTGAGGCCCTGGGTTACCGGGCCAGCGGGACTGCACACTGCTGGAGGTGGGCGTGGGACCCAGCGGGGAAGGCGGGGCCACGAGAGGGCGGGGCCGGCGGGACCGTCTATGCGAAAGGTGGGTGCACGGACCTGACCAGGTGGGGCAGGCTGCTAGCGGGGCCGGGAGCGCTGCAGCAGCCGTCGAGAGCGGCGGCTGGACGGAGGGGTGGGGCCAGGGGCGGGGCCAACAGGGCCAGCGGAGGGGCGGAGTCAGGCTGGGCCGGCCGAGGTGGGACCGCGAAAGCGAGGACCCGGAGGGGCAGAGCCCTCTGGAGAGAAAACGCCTGGTGGGCGAGGGACTGAGCGGGGCGGGGGCGGGGCTAAATGAAGCGCTCCCCGCTGGAGGGGCAGGCCTGATGGGTGGAGCTAGGGGCTCAGGCAAGGTCTTTAGTTGAGTTTGAACAATTGCGCGCGGCTAGAGGTGGTCTCCTTCACCCGTCAGGCACCAGGTCATCGGAGGTGGGGTATCTAAGGAGATGGTGTCCAGGGCTTGGACAGCAGGGGGAGGGGTAAAGGAATGGCGGGGTCGGGAGGGCGGGTGGTAAGTGAGGTCACAGTGTCCGGGGTGGGCTTGTCGGGCCCTTTCAACCCCGCCTCCGCCCTCACTCAGGCCAAGTTTGAGCTGATCACGTCCGAGGCCTCATACATCCACAGCCTGTCGGTGGCCGTGGGCCACTTCTTAGGATCTGCTGAGCTGAGCGAATGTCTGGGGGTGCAGGACAAGCAATGGCTGTTCTCCAAACTGCCCGAGGTCAAGAGCACCAGCGAGAGGTGAGGGAGTGGTCTGGTCAGGTGGGGGGGCGGGGACAAAGCCTATGATTGGCCCGGCTCCCAGGTCTGGGGTCTCTCCTTGGCCCTGACCCTGACCCCTCTCCGGACCCCTCAGGTTTCTGCAGGACCTGGAGCAGCGGCTAGAGGCAGATGTCCTGCGTTTCAGCGTGTGCGACATTGTGTTGCACCACTGTCCAGCCTTCCGCCGAGTGTACCTGCCCTACGTCACCAACCAGGCCTACCAGGAGCGCACCTACCAGCGTCTGCTGTACTCTGAAGGGGGGGGGGGGAGATAAAGGGAGTCTTAGGCGGAAGGGTGTATGGAGGACCGGTGACCCGGGAGGGGGGTGGTTCCTGAACAGGGCTCTCTGACCTAGGATCAGGTTAGACCCAACCCCAAGGGGCAGGAAGGATATGCCGAGAGGTACCTGAAAAATCAAGAGGGTGGCTGGGGTCATGGATCCTGGCGGTTCATAGGATCTATGAGCCTATCTGTGACCCCAGGCCCCTCCCCATCTTCCAGCCTGGAGAACCCCAAGTTCCCTGGCATCCTGGCTCGCCTGGAGGAGTCTCCCGTATGCCAACGTCTGCCCCTCACCTCCTTCCTTATCTTGCCATTTCAGAGGATCACCCGCCTCAAGATGCTGGTGGAGGTAGCTGGAGGGCACCCGGCTACAGTGAGGGCTGTGAGGGGGGAATGGTGCTGTGCCTTCCACAGCCCCTCCTGGGTAACGACAGGCGGGCAGGGTTATGGGTGGAGGTCCCAGCTTGCCTCATTGCACCGACCCCACCCTCCAGAACATCCTGAAGCGGACAGCACAGGGCTCTGAAGACGAAGACGTGGCCACCAAAGCCTTCAATGCACTCAAGGAGGTGAGCTCAGCTCCCCAGGGCGCCCCCAGATCCCCGGCATATCTCTAAATGAGCCCCAGCCATCAGAGCCTCTGGTCCCCAGGTGGGAGCCTGAGGCTAGGCTCTGGGAGCAGGGGTGGGGGGGGGCCGCAGGTGACCCACCCACGGCCTCCCCAGCTGGTGCAAGAGTGCAATGCCAGCGTGCAGTCCATGAAGAGGACAGAGGAGCTCATCCATCTGAGCAAGAAGATCCACTTTGAGGGCAAGGTGCATGCCTGCTGCTGGCGGGATGGGGGCCACAAAGGGGTTGCTCTTGTTCCTTCCTTCCCTGAGCACGGCAGGCCAGTTCCTCGCTCCCCTGCCCCACCCCTCCCCTGTTCTGTGCTTTTTGCCCTGCTGTCCCGGGCCTGACCCGCCCTCCCCCGGCCCCCTCCGTCCTTCCAGATCTTCCCACTGATCTCTCAGGCCCGCTGGCTGGTTCGGCATGGGGAACTGATGGAGCTGGCACCACTGCCCGCAGCGCCCCCCGCCAAGCTGAAGCTGTCCAGCAAGGCAGTCTACCTGCACCTCTTCAACGACTGCTTGCTGCTCTCTCGGCGGAAGGAGTGAGTCTGGGCAGGGTGCGGGAAGTAGATCGGAGCCAGCTCCCTTCTTCCCCACCATGAGGCTCCCAAACAGTCCATCACTAGGCCTGGGAGCCCCTGTCTGGGCTGCTGGAGCACCCCGAGCCTTGGAGGTTCCCCCAGAAAAGGCAGAGATGTGAGGCCAGTCCATTTTCCAGACCTGAGAACCAAGGGCTGGGCTGTCTGCAGAGCAGAGATTAAGAGCACCGTCCTGGAGTCCCAGCTCCGCCCCAACTCATCCTGATAATGGCCAACATTTACTGAGCGCCTGTCCTGTGCCAGGCATCCTGTGTGCACTATTCTCTTCAGTCCTCTAAGCATCTCCCTGGAAAGTAGGCTCCCTTGTTATTCTCAAGAGCATGGATCTAGTAAGTGCAGGGGCCAGGAGGCCAGGTCTGTCCGGTGTCCGATCCCAGGCTCTTAACCATTGTTATTATCTTATCCTCCATCTGTAACATAGAGACTACCATGTAGGGACACTCAGTGTGATAATAATACATGGAAAGAGCTTAGCACAGTGCCTGGCACGCAGTGAACACTCACTCCGTATTAGCTGTGATTGGTATCAGTTTGGGATGAGGGAGAAGTCTTTCTGAGTGAGGTAAGCCTTAAGGCTGGATGTGATGAAGAAAGGACTTCTTAGACTATGGGAAGGGTTCATTCCTGGTTTATTCATTCATTCACTAAAGTGTCACCGAACCCCTATTCTCTTCCGGGCCCTGATGGGTGCTAGGGACATTTCTGCCTAGAGGAGCTCTCAGGACAATGATGATACATTCTGATAACCACCTGGTCAGTGTTTTGAGGGGAAAGGTGCACTCCTACTGTAGCAACTTCTGGTATGGGGTGAGAATCAGTAACGCTTCAAAGAGGAAGGGACATTTGAGCTGGGTTTTGAAGGATACGTAGGAGTTTTCCAGGTGGAGAAGGAGTTTGGGAGGATATAGCAAAGTCACAGTAAGGTATAACAGCAGAGTGTGTTTGGGGGATGATGGAGCCTAATACGGCTGGATTCGTAGAGGGGAAGGTCAGGAAAAAGAAGTTGGGTTGTTGAAAGTCATAGTACAGAGGTTGGGCTTTCTGAGGGCCATGGGGAGCATGGAGAGTTAAGCAGATGAGTGACATTTTACTCCTGGTCAGTCTGGAGAATGGACTGGAAGGAGAGAGACCAGAAGCTATTACAATTGCCCAGGTGAGAGTAGATGCCCCCAAAGTGGTTGGGATTTGTGTGGACTCCAGGGACAATAGGGAGTTAGGTAGGATGGAGCTGCTGGTGGGGTGTGCGGGGAGAGGGAGAGAAGAGGCTGGAATGATGGCAGAGTTTCCTCCTGGGCCACTTGATGGAGTCTTTCCCTGGAATGGGGAACAGGGAAGGTGTCTGGTTTGGAGTGGGAGATACTGACTTCTATTTAGACAGGTTGAGAAGAAGGAATCTGTGGGACCTCCTGGACCCACTCACCTGCCCATCCTTCCCACAAGTGTTTATTGAACCCAGATTATGGGCCGGGCAGTGTCAAGCACTGGGATAGAACGGCAAACGAGAGACAGAGTTCAGCTTCTACACCGGTCCGAGAGTCAAACACTAAGCAGCGCAGGGGTCTCATCTGGGGGGCTGCCCCTTGGCTCTTTAGAATAAGGACTCGGGGGGGCGGGGAGCAGTTCAGAGAGAACCTGAAAGCATGCCCGGGGTCAGGGACTGGGTTTTGTCACCTTCTACTTCTGTCAGGGAGCCCGTGGGAATGGTGTTCCCCATTCCTTGTGGGGCCTCTGCTGGCTGTTAGGGGGGTGATGCCCTTCCGCAGCCAATGGGGAGGGAGCCAGAGGGGCAGCCACTCCCTTCTGATCGGAACTCCCCTGTCCCGAGGGTGAGCCAGGCTGACCTCACCTCCCCCGGTCCCGCAGGCTAGGGAAGTTTGCCGTGTTTGTCCATGCCAAGATGGCCGAGCTCCAGGTGAAGGATCTGAGCCTGAAGCTCCAAGGCATCCCCGGCCACGTGTTCCTCCTTCAGCTCCTCCATGGGCCACATGCGAAGCACCAGTTCCTGCTGAGGGCCCGGACTGAGTGAGTGGGCTTGGGTGTGGAGAGAGAGGACCCCTCCCCGGGCAGGCACAAGGCCTTTCAAGTCTACCTGCGGGGACAGGGGCATAAGGCAGGCCACGGGCGGAGCTGGTGTCCAGAGCCTTCCGGGCCTGCTCTCTTATGCTCGGAGCTGGGTGGGGCCCCAGCTTGGGGACCGACAGGGCTGTGGGGCGGGCCCTGGGTGGGTCCTGAGTCTGGACATCATACCCCAATTCTCCCAGCCCTGTCTCGCCACTCTGGCCCTGGGAGATTGCACTTTGCGCATTGTGCCAACTCAGCCTCCCCCTCCCTAGAAGTGAGAAGCAGCGATGGATCTCAGCCATGTGCCCCTCCAGCTCCCAGGAGGAGAAGGAGGTCTTCAGCGAGGGCCAAGGTAGCAGCCTGCCTCTCCCTGCCCCCCCCCGCCCCCGCCTCAAGGCCCGCATCCCCCCAGCTGGGTCCCTCACTCCTCTTCCCCTTTCCTCCCATCCTGGTGCCATGTTACCAGCAGAGCCAGCGGGGAGAGAGATCAACCGGCCTGGGGCAGTCAGGGGCCGGCCTGGGGCAGTCAGGGGCCGGCCTGGGCCAGTCAGGGGCCACTGTGCAGATCCTTGGAAGAGGGACAACATTTACAGAGGCCAGGCCGACCCCCATGTGCTCAGGCGACACCTTGGAGATGGCAAAGCCTTTTGTATCCTCCCATTTCATCCCCACAGAAACCCATTTTACAAGTTAGAAAACAGAGGTTCAGAAAGGTTAAAGTGACTTGTCCAAGTTCACCCAACTAGTAAGGGGCAGAGCTGCGGCTGGAGCCCGGGTCTGTCTCCACCTTCACTTCTGTTGCAAAGAGGGCAGGAACCGAAGTGGCCGGGGGTGGGGGGTGCGGGATCAGCTCTGTTGATATGGAGGCTTCTTTCTGGGGTGTGAGTGAGGCTGGTAAGCCAGAGTGCTGCCCAATCAGAGAGGGACCCTGATATAGTGGATACCAGGCTGCTCTTGAGGGTTTCTGAGCGGGGGAGTTAGGGCTGAGCTAACGAAGAAGGGAAAGGAACTGGTTTCTACCCATGCTTGCCATGCATCAGGCCCAGTGTAAGGGGCTTTTATACGCATTTAGTTTCTTCAGTCCTCATGATAGCCCTGTTGTAGACTCATTTTTTCATATCTGAGAAAACAGGCTCAGAAATGTTAAGTAACTTGCCCAAGGTCAGACAGCCAGTGGGGAGCAGAGCTGGGATTCAAGCCAGGTCTGGCCCCAAAGCCTGTGGTTTTCGCAATACTGCCAGCCTGTCTACCGTGGTAGAAAGAGCCTAGGGCCTAGATCGAAGCAGGTTCTCTGGCTTGGGCTAAGAGTCCTGTTTGGGCTGTGGGGTGAGCGTCCCACTCCAGAGAGGTGGTCAGGGAAGGCCCCTGCAGGATGAAGAGGGGCAGCCTCTTCTGGGGGAGGTACTCCTGGAAGGAGGACAGGCAGTGCAAAGGCCCTGAGGCAGGAGGGAGCTCAGAATGTTGGGGGAACAGCAGGGCAGCTAGTGTTGCTGAGCTTCATGAGCAAGGGGCGTGGGGAGGGGGAGGGGAAAAAGAAGGGAGGAGGGGAGGCTAGCGAGGACGCAATGCCAGACCATGCAGGGCTTTGTAGGCTGTGGGGAGGACTTTGGATTTTACTCAGAGGAGTGGGAGGTCCCAGTTGAGAAGGATGGATTAGAGGGAGCCCTGGATAGCAGCAGGGGCATAGGAAGGGGCCATTACTGTTTTGTGGGGGGTGTCTGGGGTAGGTGGACACTGGCCTGGAGGTCAGCGTCAAGGTGTTAGACTGAGCTGGGGAGGTGAGAGCCCTGGGCAATAACCCAAGCTGGGAGGGACTGGATTCACCAAGGGCTTGTGTTTAGCGTAAGAGGACAGTGGCCAGGGTGGGCAGTGGGAGGCGCGGAGCAAATGAAGCAGCAGGAGCCACCACCCACCCTCCGGGGACTCCCTCTCCTACCCCTCCCCACCCCCAATCACCCCCTGCCCCGGGGACTCCCTCGCTCTCCCTTGGGCTGTCAGACCACCCCCAGGTTCAGTGTGTCAGGACATACAAGGCTCTGCAGCCGGATGAGCTGACCCTGGAGAAGACTGACATCCTGGCTGTGAGGACCCAAACCAGT
Source organism: Halichoerus grypus (assembly GCF_964656455.1). NCBI lineage: Eukaryota > Metazoa > Chordata > Mammalia > Carnivora > Phocidae > Halichoerus > Halichoerus grypus. Next base: position 175,812,550 of record NC_135716.1, read on the forward strand.
GATGGTGAGAGGGGCCTCCTGGGAAGGCCTTCCTGATGGGACCCGGGTGGGCAGGAGGTAGCTAGATGTCTAAGACATCACAGGAAAAAGTTGTGCAAGTGTTGATCAACCACAGCATGCAGGAATCAAGTTAGACAAGAGGAGGAACTTCCCGCTTATAAAGCTGGAGGATGCAGAGTGACTGATGGGAAAGAATGGGAAATACCCTTCTTAGAGGATGTCAGGAAAAACAGGTCAGAAATTCATCTACAAGACTGCTAGAGGCAGGGTCCTTCCTGGAACTGGGTTGCTGGGATGATGTCACCTCTGCCCCAGGGGCGCAGACAAGGCAGACCTGGCCCTGGAGTCCCTTTGATGCCACTGATGTTGCTCCTGGCCTGCGTGCCCCTAGGCTGGCTGGAGGGGGTCCGCCTGGCAGATGGCGAGAAGGGGTGGGTGCCCCAGGCCTACGTGGAAGAGATCAGCAGCCTCAGTGCCCGCCTTCGAAACCTCCGAGAGAATAAGCGGATCACAAGTGCCACCAGCAAACTGGGAGAGCCCCCCGCATGATGGGCAGCCATGGCCTGGGACGCCGGCTCCGTGCCCAGCTCCTGCACAGGTCTGCAGGGACCTGTAGTGTCCCGAGCCCCAGGCCACTGCTGGTGTTCCACGACCTGGCGTCCAGAGTACAGCCCGTCCTCACACTCCTCCAGGTCCACACTTCAGGGCCGACACCAGTTTCTTCCTCCCACAGAGGGACTGCACAGGTGACCTGTGACAGCTGGCAAGGACTGGGGCCCACTCCCTTCACGCTGCCTGACTCTTGGTCCCTCTGGCAGGGGCCCAGCTGGGGACAGCTCTCGTGCTGATGGGTGCTGGGACCTATATGTATATAGATATATATATCTGGTGTCTTCTGGCCAGAGCCTGCATGGGCCCTGGTGGCTGTGACTTTTCTGTAAATAAACTCCCATGATGCCTTTGCTTGGAGTCTGCGGGCTGTCTGATGCTGCCCCCACCCCAGCCCCACTTCCTCCAACTAAAGGTCAGGAGGCTCCCTGGCTGCCTCCCAATGGGGAGAGTTCACCTCTTAACCGGAGGAGGAGACAGCAGGGCTGGGTATGAATTAGACAGCTTTGGGCTGCAATTGACAAAATATCAGATTCAACTAGGCTTGGAGATCGAAGAGACTTGATTGGCTCTTGTGTTTGCTTCTTACAGCTGCTGTAGCAAATGATCACAAACGAGATGACTTAAACCAATAGAAATGTATTCTCTGACTGTTCTGGAGGCCAGAAATCTAAAGTCAGTATCATTGGGCCCAAATCCAGGTGTCGGCAGGGCCGTGCTCTGCCCTGTAGCGGGGATGTGTTCCAGGGGAGAATGGTTCCTTGCCTCTTCCAGCTCTGGTGGCTACCAGCTTTTCTCGGCTTGTGGCCACACCACTCAATCTCTGCCTCTGTGGTCACACTGCCTTCTCCTCTGTGTGTCTGTGGCAGATCTACCTCTGCCTCCCAAGGATAAGGATACATGGGATTACATTTGGGGTCCACCCAGATAATCTATCTCATAATCCTTAACTTAAATCCCACCTGAAAAATCTATCTCCCCTCCCTTGTTTATCATAGAAGATAACATTTACAAGTTCTAGATATCAAGATGTAGATATCTTTTAGGGGACCATTTCTCAGCCTACCACAGTTCTCATAACTAAGAAGTATATGGGCAGGGTGGGCTTCAAGCAAGGCTTGATCCAGGAGCTCCTTGATGTCACTGAGGACTCAGCTCTTTCCATTCTTCTACTCGGTTGTCCTTGGTATTGTCTTCATCCTAAGGCTTCCAGGGGCTTCTTCATTCACATCCAACATGGAAGGAGGGAATTGTCTTTGTCCTAGCATTCCCTGTCAAAGTCCGGGGATGCTTTCTGACTAGACCAGCTTGGGTCACGTGGCTACCTCTGGGCTGATCACAGTGGCCAGGGGGCGGGGTGTGCTGACAGACCTAGCCCAGGTCATGTGCTTTAGCTCTGTAGCCAGGTTGGGGACTTACGTTTCTTGGAACCCCATGGATTCCCACGTGGAGTCTGATGGCTGCTGCAGAGGAGGGGTAGTTGCTGGGGAGGCCAATGTTCATTGAAACCCAAATCACCCAGGAGAGTAGAAGCACCTGGGAATGAGCCTGGATATGTGAACACATCTGGGGGGACCAGAGCATCCTTCATCCCTCAAAAGGAGGTCATGGGTCAAGGAAAACGTGAGCTAGGTTGGTCCTAGAAGGCAAACATGGGCAGATGGGGAGACGCTCAGACCCATGAAGAAGCTTTTGGGAATGACTTTCTAACCTGAGATGGTGCAGGGAGGGTGGAGCGTATGGGCCAAGGGGGCAGATACATTTGAATTTGAATCCTGGTTCAGATATTTATACCCATGTGATTTTTTTTTTTAATCTTTTTTTTTTTTAAGATTTTATTTATTTGACAGAGAGAGAGAGATAGCGAGAGCAGGAACACAAGCAGGGGAGTGGAAGAGGGAGAAGCAGGCTCCCTGCTGAGCAAGAAGCCTGATGTGGGGCTTGATCCCAGGACCCTGGGATCATGACCTGAGCTGAAGGCAGACGCTTAATGACTGAGCCACCTGGGGCCCCCCCGCCATGTGATTTTTTTTTTAAATAAAGTTTTTACTTTGGAATGATTGTAGATTACAGAAATGTTTCAGAGGTGGCCCAGAGAGTTCCAAATGCCCGTTTCCCTGCTGGTAACATCTTCCATTACCATGGTATGGTTGTCAAAACTAAGAAACCAACACGGGTACATGACTATTAAGTGAACTCCAGATTTTATTCGGATTTCACCGGTTTTCCCACTAATGTCCTTTTTCTGGTCCAGGAATCCGATCCAGGATCCCACATTGCGCCTTGTTCTCACGTCTCCTTGGTGTCCTCTGGTCAGCAACAGTTTCTCCATCCGCCCTTGGTTTCCATGGCTCTGACAATTTTAAGGAGTTCTGGTCAGAATTTTGTTAGACTGTCCCTCCGTTTGGGTTTCTCTGATGTTTTTCTGATGACTGGGCAGAAGTTTTGAGTTTGGGGGAAGAATACCTCAGAGGCCAAGTGCCCTTCTCATCACATGACCTCAGGAGGCACGTGATGTTCACGTGACTTATTACTGGTGATGTTAACCTTGATTACATGGTGAAGCTGGGGCTGCCAGGCTGTCCCCACTGTGAAGTTTACTACCTTCCCCTGTCTGTACTCTGTTCTTTGGAAGCAAGTGGAGCCCACATTCAAGGCACACTCCCGCTTCCTGGTGGATGTATCTCCCTTTATCCCGTTATTTGGGATTCTTCTGTAAGGAAGATTTTTGTTCCTTTTCCCTACTTACATAATCAGTCAGTTATCATAAAGAACCTGTGCCTTTTTGTATCTTTCCTTGGGTTAGAATTCAATATTAAGTTATGTATTTTGTTGTTCAAATCGTTCCAGCTTGGGAGCTTTTTCCTATCCACTCCTGTGTCTGTTTTGGGGTTTTATTTTTTAAAAATTTTATTTATTTACTTGACAGAGAAAGAGAGCGAGCACAAGCAGGGGGAGAGGCAGAGGCAGAGGGAGAAGCAGCCTCCCCGCTGAGCAGGGAGCCCGATGTGGGACTCGATCCCAGGACCCTGGGATCATAACCTGAGCGGAAGGCAGACGCTTAACGACTGAGCCACCCAGGTGTCCCTCCTGTGTCTGTTTGACATTCCCTTTTCTTTTTGTTTTTTTTGAGCATTTCCTTACTTTCTGGCACTATGAGATGCTCCACACTTGCCTTGTGTTTACCCTTGTGTCTTACCTGCCTGAGCACTAGAATCAGTCACTTCTCTAAGGAGCGTAGTTGCTTTTATTGGAGATGGTGTTCAGAAACCAAGATCTGCGGGCGCCTGGGTGGCTCAATCGGTTAAGCGTCTGCCTTCGGCTCAGGTCATGATCCCAGGGTCCTGGGATCGAGCCCCGCATCGGGCTCCCTCCTCGGGGGGAAGCCTACTTCTCCCTCTCCCACTCCCCCCTGCTTGTGTTCCCTCTCTCGCTGTGTCTCTCTCAAATAAATAAATAAGATCTTTAAAAAAAAAAAAGAAACCCAGATCTGGGCACTGGGTGTGCTCATGGCTTTTGAGGTGTCACTGCTTCTAGGCCCTCCCACTGGATGGACGAAGGAAATCTCTCTATATCACATGATTTTAGGTAAGACACTGAACGGCTCTAAGCCTCTGTTACCACATCAGCAAAATGCGGATGATGACAGTAATGCCTACTTCATGGAGCCCCTGTGGGAGAAAATATGCCAGATCGGGGCGCCTCAGTGGCTCAGTGGGTTGAGCATCTGGCTCTTGGTTTCAGCTCAGGTCATGATCTCAGGATCGTGGGATGGAGCCCCATGTATGCTTGTCCCTCTCCTTCTGCTCCTCCTCCTGCTCTCTCTCTCTCAAATAAATAAATAAAATCTTAAAAAAAAAAGAAAAGGGTGCCTGGGTAGTTAAGCGTCTGCCTTCAGCTCAGGTCATGATCTTGGGGTCCTGGGATCGGCCCCGCATCGGGCTCTTTGCTCAGCCGGGAGTCTGCTTCTCCCACTGCTGTTCCCCGTGCTCACTCTCTCTCTCAAATAAATAAAAGCTTAAAAAAAGAAGGAAGGAAGAAGAAAAAAAGAAAGAGAGAAAGAAAGAAGGAAGAAAGAAAGGAAGAAAGAGAGACAAAAAGAAAGAAGAAAGAAAGAAAGGAAGGAAGGGAGAGAGAAAGAACGAACATGAGGCCGACACAGGGCCTGGCCCATCAGAAGTTGCCAAAAATGGCGGCTCGCATTGTGCCGGAGCTACACAGCCAGGGTGTGGGGGCCCCTGCGAGGTGGCGAAGCCTCTGTCCTTGAAGATGTAAGGAACTCAGAAAGTCTAGGGACGGGATTCCTGTACTGAGTGAAGACCGAAGGCCTCTCTGCTTCTTTCAGGGCTGAATCTGCGTGGGGAGAGCCAAGTTGGCACTAGGCTGGCCAAGCAGAGGAAACGAGCTCCCATTCAGGCTGCCCCTGGCCGATCTGGATGCTGGCCGGCACCCGAGTCTGCGCGAGGCTGCGGGGGGCTGGGCCGGAGGGAGGGGGTGGGGGGGGGGACAGTGCTTGGCGGCTGGCTTTGGGGCCATGCTGCCAGGCAGGGAGGCAGGGGCTGCACCAGGCCCCACCAGGCCCGCCTCCCTCCTCTGCCACCTACCCGGGAGGTATATCCAGGCAAGGCATCTTGAGGGAGCCCCTCTCTCAGTGGTACCTGCCTCTGCCTCGTAGGCCCGGCCTGGGTATCTGGCCTTGGCCCGGGAACTAGGGTCCTGCCCCTGCTTGCTGTGGGAGAAGGAGGAAGGTGGGGGTGGGACTGGCAGGACAGGAGATGAGGATGAGGGCGGGCCTGTCTGGGGCAGGGCTTTTGGCCTCTGAGGCTGTCTGCTCAGCCAGTCTCCAAGCCCCGTACCTCTGGGAGGCAATCTCAAGGCTTCCTGGAATCCCCTTTCCACCCAGGGCTTACTCCTTCTCTACAGGGACCAAGGGGATCCTGCTGTCCTCTACCACTCTCAGTGGACCCCAGGCTATTGTTGCAAAGATTTTACTATTGTTTTTTTTTTTAAGATTTTATTTATTTATTTGAGAGAGAGAGAGATCACAAGCAGGGGAAGTGGGAGGGGGAGAAGCAGGCTCCCCGCTGAGCAGGGAGCCAGATGTGGGGCTCGATCCCAGGACCCTGGGATCATGACCTGAGCCGAAGGCAGATGCTCAACAGACTGAGCCACCCAGGTGCCCCAGATTTTACTATTGTTTCAAAGATTTTATCCTGAAAGGAAACTGTTGAGAAAAATTTATCAGTTGTTCATTGATAGCGCACACCGAAGTTTCTGGGTGAACCAGGAGCCAAAGCTTCAGTCCCGGCAGCAGGCACTAAGCTCTGGGGTGACTGTGGTGTGCAGGGGTGTGGGGCCCACAGCATGGAGTCAGCCTGTTTCTTTGTTGATTCTCTCCCTCCCTCCCTCCCTCCCTTCTTCCCTTCCTCCTTCCCTCCCTTCCTCCCTCCCTCCCTTCCTTCCTTCTTCTCTCTCTCTCTGCCTCTCTGTGTCTCTCTTTCTGATCCCCTTCATTCTCCTCTCATCTGTGTCCCCTATGGGGGGTGGGGCACAGAAGCATCCACTCTCTGTAACAGGTGAGACAGACAAGTGACGGGACGCAAAGCTCCCAGATAGGCTCAAGATCGGTGAGGATGGGGGGCAGCAGGACCTCTCCTGTACTGTTGGCAGGGTTCAAACGGGCACAATGACTTTGGAAACACAGTTTGGCTGCATCTGCTAAGGCTGAGTACATGCCTACCCAGTGACCCAACAAATCCACTTCTTTCTTGGGGTATTTACCCAACAGAAATGTGTACATGCGTGCCCTGAAAGACACGAACTAGAATGTTCATAGCAGTCCTATTCGTTAATGACCAAAATACTAAAAATGACCCAAATGCTCATCAGTGGCAACATGGATAAAGTGTGGTCTATTCCCACGGGGAACACTATACACCAAGGAGAATAAACCATCGGCAAGTGTGTTTAAGGACACAATCTATAGACACAATGTGCGAGAAGCCAGACACAAAGAGGGCTTCTCAGATGATTGTATTCACATCACGTACGAAAGCAGGCAGAACCCACTGATGGGGTAGAGGCCAGGGTGGGGCTATCTCGGGGCAAGAGTAGTAACGGGTGGGGGAGGGGTCTGAGGACGCCCTTTGCACAGGCTGCTCTCTTGGGGACAGTTCATTGAGCTGCACATGTAAGATCTGTATCCTTGATGTATGTGAGTTAAACTTCAACAGAAGCTTTGTCCCAGTAGGAGAAACCCTGGGGCTGTGGATGGGCAAATAAGGCAGCCGCTAGCTCTTGCAGGAAACCAGGACAGGCTTCCTGGACGCAGCGCCACTCAAGCTACATCTTGAAGAATGACATGGAGGTGGTAGGACAAGGATGCAGCAGAGCAGAGACCCAGGATTTGCCCTCCTCTGGGAACAAGGAGCTCTTTGCAGTCAGGAAGAGAGGAGTCCAGTGGCTTGAGTCCTTGACCAGACCTTGGCCTTGGCCTACTCCTGCTCCGCTTCCATGTGGGAGGGCCCAAGGACCCTTACTCCCATATTTTTTCTGGGTTTTGATGGGGGGTTGCCATCTGATTCCAACAGTTTAGCTGTAAGCCAGAACCATCCGGGCTTAAGGATCTGTGTGGCTGGAAACTGAACCCTTTTTTCAGATGAAGAACTTTTGGTAAGAAAGGCCTTTGGAATTTGAAAGTGCATGGTGGGGGCGGCAGGGGGAGGACCTGCACCTGACTTTCTCTGAGCATCTGCTGTGGGCCAGGCACTGCCGGACCCTTTGCCATGGACGCCTCCAAGGAGTTCCTCAACAATCCGCTCTGCAGGGCAGTGGAAGGGTGGGAGGGGGTGCTTTATAAACTGAAGTGCAGTGCACTTGGACAAGGCCTAAAACCATTCCGTAACCAATTACATAGTTGGGCAGTCCTGTGTGCGTGGTGGGGGTAGTTTGGGGCTGGGGGATGGTGTTGAAATTACAACCTGAAGTATACCACCGATGGACCTGTTAATAGAGCGATGATAGAATATCAAGTATTTAGGGACGCCTGGGTGGCTCAATCATTTAAGCGTCCAGCTCTTGATTTTGGCTCGGGTCATGGTCTTGGGGTTGTGTGATGGAGCCCCGCATCGGGCTCCACGCTGAGTGTGGAGCCTGCTTGGGATCCTTTCTCTCCCTCTGCCCCTCCCCACCTGCTCATGCACTGTCTCTCTCTAAGAAAAGAAAAAGAATATCAAGTATTTAATGACCACTTAGGCCCTGATATAAGGACTGTATGTTCATCTCCATATTAATCGGGTATTGTTGAACCCATTTCACAGCTAAGAAAACAGACAGTCAGAGAGAAAGGCAGTGTGTGAGTCCATACACCAGAGCCCCATACAAGCTCGCTGCTCTGGCCGGCTTTCCAGTGGGTCTCTAGATGCCAAGCTCATTCCAACCTCAGGGCTTGTGCCCAGACCATTCACTCTTCCTGGGGAGTTCTCCTGTCAGATTTTCAGGTCTGGCTCCTTCTTGTGATCCTAGTCTTGACCCAAATGCCACCTCCTGGGGAGACCTCCCCGATCGCTCTCAAATATGTGGCCTCCCTACCTTCCCTCCTGCCACTCTGGATGTCTTGTTTATCATTTATTGACTTGCTTCCTGTCACCTCCCCATTGGGCTGTGAGCTCCGTGGGGCAGCGACCTTGGCTTTGGCCTCAGCGCTGAATGCAGTGCTTGGTACAGGGGAGAAGCTCAGCAAATGTTTCTTGAGGGGTTTGAGGGGATTTGCACCCAGCCAGGTGGCCCCTGAGCCTGAGGGCTTCACATGCCCTCAGACTGCTCTGTTCCTCAGTTCCCACGCTGGGCGCATGAGCCACACGGTGCCAGTGAGGCAGGGGGTGGGTCTCGGTGCCCTCAGTCGTGGGCGAGGCTGCCCCACCTGGGCTGAGGCTGCCCTGCACACCAGGAGACCAGCTTGGCCACTCTTGCCACCCTGACCTGGGTTTGAACCTGGGCCCAGCTCTCACTTCCTGTCCCTGAGTGACCCTTCCCCATTCCAGAGTTCCTCTCTCCAGGCCTCAAGGGTCCTCCCCAGATTGTGTTTCTGACATTCCTGAGGGGAAAGAACAAAAGGAAATGAGCTGATGCGGCAGCAGGAGGGACTCTGGTGAGACCGATGGTAGAACTTCCCGACTGTGGGAACTGCCACCGCTGGGTGGGTAGAGGAAGTGGATTTATGGAATCTCCTTCCCTGAGCAGCATGAAGAACAGGATGAACAGTCATCTCCTTGGGCGGGGTGCAGGGGGATGGACATGACCTTTGGAAGACACTCTCAAGCTCTCTGCTCATGAGCCTCCCTGAGGGCTGGGGACCTGGTCAGGAAGGAGGGAAGGGGACAGCTGCTGGGCTTGGGGTTGTAGGAGAAGGTGGAGAAAAAGGCTGAAGGGGGCAGAGGCTGTGCCTGCTTACTCAGATGAGGCCATGAGGACATGGGGGTTTCCAAGGAAGGGTGTGGGGAGTGAGCACTGGGATTGGAGTCAGACCAATCTGGCTCTGAGTCCGGCTTTACCACTTATGAGCCAGGAGGCTCTAGGAAAGTGACTTCCCCTTTCTGAGCCTCAATCTCCTCATCTGTTAAATGGGAGTAACAGTAAAGATTAGGGGCGCCGGGATGGCACAGTGGGAAGAGCACGTGACTCTTGATCTCGGGGTCGTGAGTTCGAGTCCCACATGGAGTGTAGAGATTACTTAAATAAATAAAGAACTTTATTTTTTTTAAAGGCTTTTTCTTTTTTTTTTTTAAAAAAGATTTTATTTATTTATTTGACACAGAGAGAGACACAGCGAGAGAGGGAACACAAGCAGGGGGAGCAGGAGAGGGAGAAGCAGGCTCCTGGCTGAGCAGGGAGCCCGATGCGGGGCTCGATCCCTGGACGCTGGGATCATGACCTGAGCTGAAGGCAGATGCTTAACTGACTGAGCCACCCAGGCGCCCCTAAATAAAGAACTTTAAAAAAGTAGTGCCGATTAAAGACGGGGACACCTTGAAAAAAGAGTTTGCGAAAAACATTATTCAAAGAGGAGGTGATGCACGGCCAGCTGATTGGGCACGTGTTATGATGATAACGACAATGGTATTGTTCCCAGCACAACCCGTGCACCTGGCGTTAGGTCACAAATCCTTACAACAGCCCTATTTTGTCCCCCATTCTACACAGGAGGACTCTGAGGCTCAGAGAGGTGACACTTGTCCAAGGTCACATAGCCAGTTGGAACCCGACTCAGGTTCTGATCTCAGGCCAGTATCCTGCATCCTACTCCATTCAGCCTGTGATTGACTGAGAAGGCGCTTTACAAACTGTAAAGCGATGAATGTCATCATCATCATCATTGTCGTCGTCATTTTATTTTTTATGGTAATTGCTGTCCCTGAACGGGTTTCCCCTAGTGGGCGCAGCGTCCTCCTCAGTCCTGCCACTAGGGGGCAGCAGAGCCCCGGGCTGGGACGCGGGGGTCCTGAGGGGGGCGCCCCGCCTACTCCTCCCGGCCCCGGGGGATGAGCCCTCCCAAAGCTTAGCTGTGCGGGTGGGTAGGGGCACGGGGCAGCGGGCCGGGCAGGGGGCAAGGGAGGACACAGCCTCCGGAAAACAAGAGCACGTGCCCAGTTCCGGTCTCAACTCTGAGAGGAAGGGGTCTGACAAGCAAGCGGTGGTTGATCGTGACCACCTCCTTCAGGAAGCCGACAGGCTGACTCCAGGGCTGGGTGCGGAGCCCCCTCCTTCCCTCACAGCCCCGCCTCCCGGGCATCAGCATCACGGGGCTTGTGGCTGTCTCCCTACTCCCAGTGGACAGTCAGTGCTTTCTGACACCTTCAGGGATCCCCACACAGGCCGGGCACTCAGGGCTGCTGCAGGTGTCTTGAATACATGTCCGAGCATGTGTCCGCACCGAGTCCAGAGCCCCTTCCCTCTGAGACTGCCTGGAAGGTGAGGAGAAGGGCAAGGGAGGATTCCTACGACTGAAAGATGCTTATCCCCAGAGGCTCTGGAGACTACCCCCTTGGGCCTGTGACGTCCCAGGCTTTTGCCAAGTTCTTGGCTACATAATGGCACAAGGACAATAAAAATCACCACCACCAAGTACTGAATGTTGTTTGCCACTTGGTCAGCATTGATCACCTCCTTTAACCACTGTCACAACCTCTGAGCAGGTTCTGTTTGTGCATCCACATTTTACAGTGGAGGAAACCAGGGCTCAGAGAGGAGAAGTGACTTGCCTGAGGTCACACAGCAAATAAGAGGCAGAGCTTCTTTGAACCCAAGCCCACCTGACCCCGAGCCTACTCCCCGAAGCCCTTTACTGGAACAACGACCTCCTCCCAGCTCTGCAGCCATTCCCAGCTCAGGAAGCCCATGCCCGTCCACCAGCCACGGTTCTGGCGGCAGCTCCGGGAGGTGGGCCGACGGCGAAGTGATGATGCCGAGATGCCCACAGGCCCTCTCTGCTTCCTGACCAGGCTTCGGCCCCTCTGCCTGTCCCTCCTGATGCCTCTGCCCTCCGTCTGTTTGCTCACGCCTGGCTTGGGTGTGGGGATGATGCAGTTTGCAGCGCTGAGCCCCTGATCCTGTTATCCCCTATGAGGAGTGACAAGTGTGTGACGGGCCCTGCCGGGCTCCCTGCCCCCCCCCCGGTGCTCCTCCAGGCCTGGGGGGGCGGTGGAGGGGGCAGGGGTTGCTCCTGACCCAGTCCTTCTGGATTCCAGGCGAAGTCTTCTGCCCAGCTAGGCAGTGCAATGCCTTGGACCTCATCCCGTGGAGGCCTTTGGTGCCCCTACAGCTGCGACCCATGGCAGAGCGACACTGACATTCTCCGAAGAAGGAGGACACCAAATGGTGTCACATCAGTCTCGTCTTCACACCCGTCTGTGCCTGCCCCTTCCGGGGGGGCGAACGAAACAAGGCGCTGTAGAAGGCGGGTGTGGACGGGCCCCCGGAGGCTGTCCGGCTTGGCTGAGGTAGTGGCCGGCAGCACAGGTCACTCAAGGCCCGGGTGGCACCTGGACGCAGCCCCCGCAACCCGCTCTGACGGCCTGATCCAGTGGCTCTGGGGTCCACGCATGCAGGGGGCGACTGGCAGAGTGCCCGGAGGCAAATACACGTGGGCTGGCTGGTGGAGCCGTGGCAGCGCTGGAAGGGGTGCCCACACCCCCTTTTCCCAAACAGGTGCCTCCTTTCTGGACTCCCCCACTGCATCTGCAGTCTTCCAGGAAACGGCCGATACAATCGCTGAGTTGGCTGATCGAGGCTGGTATCGGCCTGGCAGCTCTGCAGGATGAGCCTGCTGCTTCCAGGGCCCAGGAGGGCCTGCCCAAGAGCCCAGACCTGGCCGGGCTCCCGTTACCCGCCCCGTACTGTTGTTCCTGCTGGGCACCTGGCCCTGCCCTTCTCACTCCCCTTCTCTTCCTCTTGCCCAGACCCAGCCCCTCTCCAGCTCCCCAGATGCCAACCTTGCTCATCCCTGGGGTGGGCGGGGGTGTCAGGACCCCTGGCGGTGCCCACTCCCCACCCACACCTTAGGCTTCATCAAGGCCAGGAGCCCCAGTCTCGGTAGAGGTTTGATTTCCAGGACTGAGTTTCTGGCTGGGTGGCCTCGGGCAAGTCCCCTTCCCTCTCTGAGCCTCACTTCCCTCGGTGATGACTTAAGCAGTCAGGCCCACTACGTCGTGCCATCAAAATATAGAAAGTGCTGAGCAGGGACCCCGGCATGCTGGAGGTGATCAGGAAATGTTCTTTCTGGACTCTTCCCCAGCATGACCTGTTCTTCCGGGGCCCGTGGGAAAGAAGGAAGCCGTGGAATCTTCTGCTTGCCCATCTAACATTAATCAGCACGCCGTCATTCTGCTCAACACACAGCTCTCTGATCGTTCACTTGTGAGATGGGCTCCTGGCTCCGGCAGAGCTGGCTTGAGGACCAGGTCCGGGGCTCCTGGCATTCATGGGGCCTGAGATGTGGGTGCCGAGCGGGCGAGGCTGAGATTTGGAAGAATCCGGCCATCGCTGGGGCAGCTCCTGGGGAGGGCCCCCGGTCCAGGAGCCCATGCCGGAGACTTCGTGCCCATACCCTGGTTCTGGTGGTAGCACGTCACCCCTGCTCCAGATAGCTTCTTCTGGTTTGTTTTGAGTTTGGGGGGAATTAATGCAAGTGTTACAGTTATTAGCAGTGTGGTGGGCGGCATCCAGGACTGGCAGAGTGGGGCTGGGAAGGCGGGCAGGAGAGGATCTGGGCTGTGGGAGGGCTCAGCAAGCGATGGGGAGAGGGAGGAGTGTGTGAGTGAGTGGTGGATCGGACAGAGGAATGAATCCGTGAATGAATAAGTGAGTGAATGAGTGAATGAGTAAGCCAGTGCCGCACCGTGTTAGCAAACACTGATGTCACTCTCACTCCACGCCCGACATTGTTCTAAGCACCCTACTTGTCTGAACGCATGCAGTCTTCACAGACACTTTATGACGTAGTATTGTTACTGCCATTTTATGGAGAACGGACCCCCAGGCACAGAAAGGTTAAGTAACATACTCAAAGTCACACAGCTGGTAATTGACTGAGTTGGGACTTGAACCCGTGCAGGCTGGCTCAGGTCTCTGGATGTAAGTGAGAGCAGAGCCCCGGGGCTATAAAGAGAGTTAATAGGGGCCCGTGGGTGGCTCAGCTGGTTAAGCGTCTACCTTTGCCTCGGGTCCTGATCCCAGGGTCCTGGAATCGAGCCCCACGTCCAGCTCCTGGCTCAGCGGGGAGCCTGCTTCTCCCTCTCCCTCTGCCTCTCCTCCTGCTCATGCGCTCTCTCTCTCTGTATCTCTGTGTCTCAAATGAATAAATAAAGTCTTAAAAAAAAGAGAGAGAGAGAGAGTTAATAGCTGAGGGTGGGAAGATGGATTTTGCCGTCTGGACCCTGAGACTTCAGACTTCACATTGTTCATTTATTCCTTCCTTCCTTCCTTCATTCATTCCTCGTATCTGCTGGTCACTTGCTCACTTATCCACTCACCGAATGCTGGCCTTAGGAGAGGGAGGAGTGAGATTAATAAGGTTCTGTTCTGCCCTGGCAGAATTTGTCCTTCAGGGCTCAGCTTAGGTACCACCTCCTCCCGGAAGCCTTCTGTGACTTCCTCTGCCAAGGGCTCACAAGCTCCTGGGCTTCTGTCAGTATTATCTTCCCCTGCGTCTGCCTCTTTCCCTAGCCGGGCAGTGCCTTTGTCTCTGAATTCTTGGTATGCCGTGGGTGCTCAATAAATGCTTGGTGAGCAAAATGTTGCTACTGAGCCTCCTCTTGGGTATTCCCGGTGCTCCCTGCTCTCTGGGGCCTCCTCTCCTCGCTCCCGCCAGGATGCTCCGGTGTCTGGGCAGAGCCCACGGGGTCCCTACACCCCCCACAAAGGCCTTCCCATCCCACTGGAGTGGAAACCCTCCATGCACTGGTTTCAGCCAGGGGCCACTGTCAGCAGGGCTGGGACTCTCCCCTCTGCCCTGGGAAGGAGGGAACTGGGCCCGCCCTGGCTCAGCGACCCACAGCAGCCTCTTCCTTCATTGGCTAAATGTTTGTTTTCAAATTCCTGAGGCCTGCGTCACCCCCCACCTCTGTCCCCACTGGTCCCTGGCCTGGCTTGCCGTTGCTTCCTTCCTCCCCTTGCTGGGCCAGGCTGGTCTGCAGGGTGGGGTGCCAGGCCAAGTCTCTCTCTTTCCTGCTGCCCACCGGCTAGGGCCAGAGCTGTGAGCTGGCTGACCGTGGGACATGAGACAAGGAGCTCAGGAGCCCTCCCCAGCCCCTCTGCACACGATATAGAAAAGCCACGTCTTTCCTTTGCAGGGAACAGTGGGAGGGAATCTCAGCTGGTAGCCAGGACTAGTTATCCTCAAGGCTGGGTTAGCTGGGTTGGGGAAGCCCTGAGCTGGGCACAGGCCTGGTCCCCTAAGCAGGCCTGGCCCCCGCCCAGGAGGCTCAGACCTGTCAAACTTGCCCCAGCTGGGAGTCTTGAACAAGAAAGGCGGTGGGTCTCAAACTGGAACTACTGTGCATTGGAATTGTCCTGGACTCTGACAAAAATACAGATTCCTGGGCCCCATCCTCTGAGCTTCTGATTCGGTGGCCTTGAGGTGGAACCTGAGGATCTGAATTTGTAGCATGCTTCCCCGGCCATTCTGACACAGGAGGCCCACGCTGCTGGAATTCAAGCGGTGAAAGCTTGAATAAGACAGGTAGGTTAGGTTCCCCCGTCATGTGACTAACCTTCTAGAACTGCATTGTCTAGTTCAGCACCAGCCACAGGTGCCCATTTACATTTAAATTAATTTAAATGAAATAAAATTAAAGCCAGTTCCCCAGGGGCATTAGCCACATTTCAAGGGCTCAGTAGCCGCTTGTGGCTGGTGACCATCAGATGGCACAGAGCAGATGTGGAACACTGCCATCGTCTATCCTTCCGTCCACAGAAGGTTCTAGAATGTCAGCTCCATGAAGGCAGAGATAATTGCTTTATTTACTGCTGTCCACAGGCTCCAGCACGGTGCCTAGAACATAGTTAGGGATCAATAGCAACTTTTTCAATTAATTTTTTATCATGGTAAAATATACATAACATAAAATTGACCATTATAACCATTTTTATTCACACTGTGGTGCAACTGTCACCACCATCCTTTGGCAGAACTTTTCCATCCTCCCAAACTGAAGCTCTGTCCCCATGAAACGGTAACTCCCCATCCATGAATATTTTTGACTGCATGAGTGACCTTGGTCAGGTCACTTCCCCTGCTCTGGGCTCTAGTGTTGTTATCTACAAAATGGGTATCGTCCGAGTCCCTGCCTCGGGAGTTTTTTGAAAGGACTGAATGAGATCAAGCATGTGCTCAGCACAGGCCCCAGCCCACAGTAAGTACTCATAAAACATTAGCTGTTACCGTGTTATTTATTACCCCATCAGGAAGTCCTGTCTGAGTCTCCCACACCTCCCTGCTTTCTGAACTCTACATTCAAGTAAACAGAAACAGGGACCACTGTTGGCGTGAATCACATGGGTGTGTTTTGTCTCCGGGGTGTGAGCCACTGCTGATCCTTTGTGTCCCCAGCCTGGTAGTCCCCTGATGGCCATGTTTGCATTTCCCAGAGTTCTCTCCACCAAGGGCCTCCCCTGGGGTCTTGCAACAGCCCCGAGGTGGGGAGAGGTTAGAAGGAGACCTTACAGACAATGTCAAGGTAGAGATGGGAAGGCCGGGGCCCAGGGTGACCCCAGAAGCCCGTGACAGAGCCAGGACTCCGAGCAGAAATCTTTCCAAGATGCCACCTGCCTGGCACACGGGAGCCCCTGGCTGAATGAGCGGATGGACAGCTTTAGGCTGACGAGTCTTTTTTTTTTCCCCAGCTGAAGAAACAGGCTCCGGGAGGTTAAGTGAGGAGCTTGGTAAATATTTATGGAATTGATTGCGTGGTGTCAGAGGGCAGGGCGGGCTGGCCAGGCGCTCTGACCTGCAGTGGCTTTAATCCTTGCCCCAAGGGACAGCCAGGACAGTCCACTGCCCTGGACGGGATGTTATTATGGTGGAGCAGAAAGAAGCTAACTCCTGGCATCCTGAGGGAAGGAAGGCATTGCTTTGGCTTTGGAGTCAGCCTCAGATTAGTGACAGATCTGGAGACAAGGGCGTGGTCTTGCGGAGCTCTTCCAACTTTCTAAGCTAGGGACCCTTCTAGAAACATTATAAAAGCTGTGGCCTTCAGTCAGTGGTGCGCTGGGAAATGTTTAACCACCCACTGTCTGAAAGGAAAATACAAAACAAACAGCAAACAAACAAACAGAAATAAAACACAAAACCTTGGTTTGTGTCGCTTGCCCATTGCTGTGGTATCGATACTTCCAGCCACAGCTGACTTCAAGGTGACAATGAAATGGGGCTTGCAGAATTCACGAGAACTGAACAAGCCCCTCTCCCTGAGGCGGCAGGAACCCGCTCCAGCTCACCACTAGGCCTGTACAACAGAGGCAAGACCCTTCCCCGCTCTGTGCCTCAGTTCCCCCCTCATCTGTAGAGTGAATCATTTCCACATTCCAACCCAGAGGTGAGGAGATCTGCAAGACTGGTGGGGACGGTGGAAGGTCATAGTGGGGACTGTGGAAGGTTGTACCTCTCGGCGCCTGGCTGGGGCATGTGGGTGGGGTCCCGGGGGGCAGAAAGGAGCATCAGCGGTGGGGGGCCAGCACCTCATCTCTTTCCCACCCAGGGCTCCTGGGCAGGGATTCCTGAGTTGCCCAGTGGCGATGACAGAGTTTGCCCAAATCTGGAAAGACAAGCTCACCCACCCCCGGCTGGCTAATCCCCCTCATTTACCCTGGCTGACCTCCGGGCACCATGGGAGAGGGGAGAAATTCCCCTCTGCCACCCGGGCAGCTGCTCCTATTCCTACCTGAGCTCTGGCAGGATCCTAGGCACCCAGAGGGGCACTCCTTTGACAAGGGGTGACAGTCCCCACTCTGCATCTCTCCTCTTGCTTGTGGCATCTAAGGCATTTGCACCCAGGGAACGGTGAGCCTGGAGGTTAAAGGGGGCTGGTCATGTTGGGAAGGGTCCTTCCCACTTTGGGAGGGAAAACTGCATACCGGATCAGGTGTTCCAGAAGTTTCTTTCCATGAAAAGAGACGAGAACACAATAAAATATAAGGGTAAAATGGTGCCTAGTGACAAAAACAAGCCTTCTGCTACAAAGATGGGCAAACTGAGGCCAGCGAGGGGAAAGGTCATGTCCACAGTCACACAAGGACTCAGGCTGAGCTGGGACATGGACCCAGTGTCTGGATGTTCATCTCTCTGCTACCTGGTGAGTGGCAGAAGGGGCTGGAAGGTGGGGGCCCAGTAACAGGGCTGTCCTGGAGGGAAGGGGTGACCAGCCAAGGCCTGCCATTTCCTAGGGGGGTCCCTTGTGCTGGTGACCCCTCAGGGGAGGTCTCTCACCCCCTAGGAAGCAGACCACCCTTCTGGAAGACCTGGGGCCTGAGAAGTGCAGTGACTGCGAGTCCGGGGGTGGGACACTCCTCTTCCTGATGTGTAGGCGATGCTGCCCAAAAAATGGGGACCTAGATCTGTCCAGCTTTGCTCCTGTTTCTCTGTGTTGCCTTGGACAAGTCACTGTCCCTCTTGACACCAGCCTCTCTGGCTGCAAAATGGGAGGTTTGGACCAGATCAGTGGTTGAAAACTTGTTCTAGCTGCAGAATTATTTCCTAGATCCCTAGTATAAGACATAGATACAAGAGGGGCAGATCTGGGAGACGCCGGGGCTTAGGAAGGAGGAGAGGAGGGTGGAGGATTTGGGTTCCGGAGCCTCGGCGGCTCAAATCCCCTCTCCCCTGGAGGAGACTCTTAGCCCTCCCTGGGGGCAGAACGCCTGCATGGGGCCATGGTACCCACTGGGGATTCCTTCAGCAGGGAGCCGTGGGATGCCAGGGGCCTGGGCCATACCCCAGGGGAGGAAGTCAGGTACCACTCCAGACCCCTGATAGCTGGAGAGAAAGAGAGAGAGAGAGAGAGAAGTTAAGAGATAGAAAGACAAAGAGAGATGGAAACAGAAGACAGAGATAGGGCAAAACAGAAGAGGAAGCACACAAAAAAAGAGAAATACTTGAGAATGAATTGGGGGGAGAAAGAGAGGGAGAGGGGGAGAAGGAGAGACACGTGTCTCTCTCAAAGTTCTTATTTAAAATAAAACCGAACCAACAATCTTGGCTGCTGATGGTTGGCCGGAGCCCAGGCCCCAGGCAGAGTGTGACCACGGGCCTCCTGGCCCCCTGCCTGGGGAACACAAGCAATGACTGCCTGGGGCCCGATCCCAGCCACCTCCGACAGAGCCTTGTCCCCTGACAGCGGCTCAGGCCTGGGGGTCCTGGGAGAGACCCCCGGAGCAGGAAGAGCCCCCAAGACCTCTCTCAGCTACACCTCAGGGGGCAGCCCCTGCCAGAGCATTTTGACCATTCCAGACTGGGAGCAACTGGTCACCATGAGGCCTGGGGCTGAGGGCCAGAAGGAAGCCTGAGAAGGGACAGGCTCAGGCTCGACTTTACCTTGGGGCCCAGTCGGCAGGGGCCCGGCATCCCCCAGATGCTCAGAGTCCCTCCACCCCTCCTCTCTAGGGACCCATCCCCAGTGCCTGCAGCCCCAGGCCCAGGGCACTTGGCTGGGAGGGAGCCATGTGCCCTGGGCATTCTGGAGGGTGCTCTGGGAAGCAGAGTAGGCAGGTGTGTGGATCTAGGGCCTGGCCAGGCTTGCTCAGAGCCCCCCATTATCTCCTCCCCGCCCCACATGTATTTTGCACTCAGAGCCAAGATTTGATCTGGCTTATACCCCCACGTACCTGGGCAAGAAGAAAAGTACTTTAATAGCAGCTTCCGTTTCTAGAACACCTGCTGGGCCCTGGGCCCTGCCAAGCCCCGAATGCATCATCTTAGCAAATCCTCAGGCTCCACCAGGCTGGAGCCGTTATAATGCCCACTTTACAGATCATGAAACTGAGGCTCTGAGGAGCTCATACCCTTACCCAAGAGTCACAAGATGCAGAATTTGAACCCAGGTTTGTTCACCCACCACAGCCCCACACCCCGAGGTAGTGGGGAGCTTCTGGGTGTGGGGCCACCCCCCCTGCATTCCTGGGCCCATGGAGGGGGCACAGTCCACCCTCAGGCCCAGACTCCGGTCCCTTCCGGAGCTGAGAGAGGCAGGTCTGATAACAGCTGATCCCCTGGGTTTTGTTCTCAGCACAAAGGAGTCCGGATCCAGGCTTAGTGGTGAATGGCGAGGGGCCCGCAGCCCCCTCCCGCGGGCCGGCCTGGCAGGCTCTGCTCCTGCCTGCTTCCCCACAGCCCCTGAGCCCTCAGCTTCCTATTCAGAGCCCCAGCTCAGCCCGGACAGGAGTATCAAAGGCCGGCAGATCTAGGGGGATTACGGGAGGCTGTGGGAGGCCAGGGATGCTGGCTGGAGGCGCTCCCATGGGACTCCCTACTATGTGCTGGGCTCTTCCTGATCTTGGGTAGTCCTCACGGGCCCTGGCAAGGTAGGCGACGGTGGGAAAAGGGAAGGCTAGGGAAGGCAAGGGACTGGTCCAAGGTCACAGAGAAAGTCAGAGGCAGAACCAGGGTGTGAATCCAGGTAAGCCGGCTCCCACTCAGGGCTTTTTCCATGAACAAGGCTCCTCTGTGCTGAAGACACCCCTTGCAGGGACAGAAAAGCGCACTGAAGACAGAGAGGAAGCTGAGACACCGGCTGCAGGGACAGACCCAGGAGAGAGAGGGCCTCCTGTGGGACGTCCCTTCCCCCGGCCCCCTGAGGGGGGCGCTGGGAGCCCTGGGCCGCCGTGAGCAGTGGGGTCTGGGGACTCAGACCTGCCCAGGAGAGAAGGGAGCGTGGGCGGGCAGAGAGGACTGAGGGAACAGCACACTGGGCAGTTTGGGCCCTCGGCCGTGGCCCTGCTGTGTGGCCCCAGGGAGGTACAAATCCCTCTCTGGGCTTCGATCTCCCTGTAGGCGCCCCCGGAGTCAGAAGACCTCCCTCGCTCTGTGGTGGGGATGCGGGCTTGGTAACTCAGGGTCCCCTTCCCTGAGTCCCTGCAGTGACGCAGGCCGGTGCGAAGCTCCAGACCTGCATTCTTTCTACCAGTCCTCCCGGCAAGCCTTCCAGGAGGCTGCTATTCTTTCCTGCCCACGTGACAGAGGAGGAAACTGAGGCTCAGGGAGGCCTGGCCCAGGTCACACAGCTTGGAAAGAGTCAGAGCCTCCGGACCTCATTCCTGCCTTCTTTTCCCCGGGATGCCAGGCCCTGGCTGTGTGGGCTGGGACCCCGCAGGCCGGCCCCAGGGCCTGGGCGGCTGTGGGACCCCGGGGCCCCGGTGCGAGGCCCCTTCCCTGCTGGTGCCCAGGTGACAGAGGAAGGTGCCCACCTGCCCCCCCACCCAGTTGCGGGCGCAGTGCCACGGCACCCCCCAGGAATGCCGCTGCATTCCTGTGGCGGGGGTGTGGCTGCCTGTGGCCGTGTTTGCCGGAGGCGGGTGCCTGTTGCTAAGCAAGGCCCGGCTCCAGGCGCTGAGTCAGCAGGCCCGGCAGCCCCGGCCCCCCCACCGCGGAGCACCGGGAAGGTGGTGGCAGGCAGGAGGACGAAGCTCTACTTCCCTCGGAGGGGGGCGGGGGCAGCCCCAGGGCTCCCATCTGGGGACACAGTGGGGGACGTGAGGGTGGACGTCTGAGGTCTGCACGGGGGAGGTAAGGCTGTCCCCGCAAAGACGCTGGGGCAGTGGGGCCCGGGGCCCCCGGGGAGGAGGACTTCAGACTGGCAGGGAGGCAGCGGCTCTTTGAAGTGCCTTCTGCGCTCCAGGCGCCGGGCGAGCTGTGTCGTTTGCGTCCTTATCGCATATAATAAAACGAATTCACTCTTGATAACCTCCATTGTTCACGTGGGGAAACTGAGGTGCAGCCAGGTCCTCAATGAGTAAAGGGCACAGACTGGCCTCTGACCCAGGCCTGTGCTCAGCATGCCAGGATGGGGAGGGACCCCGCCAGGCCTGGCTCTAGGAGCCTGGACTAGCCTTTGCCCCTGGGCCTCAGTTTCCCTTCTCTGCTGGGGTCAGCCTGGTGTCTTTCCAAGCCCTGACAAGGAAGGGAAAGTGGGAGGCCGCACAACTTCCTCCTTGATTAGGGACAAGTCACTGCCCCTGGCTGGTCTCACCGCTCCCCCCCCCCCCCAGACTTTGGTCTGGAAGTGTCTGCCTTCAGATGTCCTTATCTTTATGGGCAATGCCCCGGGCACCACCCTCACCCACCCCCACCCCACTCGGGCATCCTGGGCAGAAAGGGGCAGGTGCAGGGACTGGCACCGGGAGAGGGCCTAGCACTTAGAGGGGTTTGGATGCCAGTTCTGCTCCCTCCTGGGTCTTCCTTGGAACAGAAGTGGCGGGTCATGGACACTGGGCGCCAGGATGCGGGAGACAGGGTGGGGCAGGGTGAGGTGTGGGGGTCAGATGGCCAGGAGTTTCGATGTCTGGTTTTGTGGGCTTTTTTTTTTAGATTTTATGTATGTATGTATGTATTTGAGAGCGGGTGTGGGGGAGGGGCAGAGGGAGAGAGAGAATCTTAAGCAGGCTCAATCCCAGAGCAGAGCCCGACGTGACATGGAGCTCGATCTCGTGGCTCTGAGATTGTGACCTGAGCCGAAACCAAGAGTCGGATGCTCAACTGATTGAATGGTTTTGGTGGTTTCTGATAAGAGAAGGAAGCGGAGATGACAGGGCTGGGGAAGGGCGGGCAGGGGTGGGGGGAAGCAAGTCCCATCCCAGACACTCTTGTCCCTACTGCCCTGGCTCCCCTCTCAGGCTCGGTGGGAGGCGACTGGAACCAAAGACAATGATTTGGGGGTTAGGGCTGAACGGGGCAGTGTCTGTGAGGCTTGGAGTGGGGGGGCTGGGGGAGGCACCCCAGGCTGATGGGGGAAGGCCTGGCCTCTGCCCTGGGAATGTCTCTACTCTGATCAGAGGGCATATACTCCATACCTGGAAAAGGCCCCCAGTTGGCTGGAGGAGTCCCTGCCCCTTTCCCTTGGGGGGTTCACAGTCTGAAGACAGAGGCAGGCAGGCAGTTTGAAGGTGAGGAAGGCAGAGCAGGGCCCAGAGATCCAGCCCCACAGGGATCAGCCTGGGGTCAGGCCCCCGGCAGCGGAGGGGGTGGTCTCTCAGATTGGCCCCAAGGCACATTTTCAGGCTGTGACATGAGGTGAAGCCCCTAGGCAAAACAATGATTATGGCCTGCTCCTCCAGGCCTGGCAAGCCGGGGGGGCTCTATTACAGGGTTGGAACAGTAGGCAGCCCTCCCGCCACCCCCCTGCCCCCCACGCACCCAGGCGCAGACATACACCTGCACACCCGTGCACACCCGTGCAGACAGCGAGCCCCTCCACCTCCCTAAGCCTCGGTTTCCAGGGCTATTAGGAGGATCGTAACCGCGCGCATGCCTGCGTATACAGTATCTGCAGAGGCTAGTGCCTTCCTCCCCCCCCCGCGCCCCTGCACTAGGACAGGACAGACAGACACAGGCACGCACACATTCCCACACACTCACCTATGCCCTGCTCAGCACCCCCGCTCACTCTCATGCAAGGTGCCCACACATCCTCGCTCAAAGACCTTCACGCAGCTGCATGCACACGTGGATGTGAAGTTGGGGGCCATGGCAGGGTTCCCAGGACCCCAAAGAGAGCCCTCACCACCCCCACCAGCCGCATTCTGTCTCTGGGGTGGACCCCCAAGTCAGCCAGGCCCCAGGCAAGGTCCCCAGGCTCAGGAGAGGTAGTGCATGAGAGACCTGTAGCTCCGGCTTCGAACGCCAACTCTGCCCCTGAGCCTCGGTTTCCCCATCTGTCAAATGGGGATATGAATAGTCATTGAGAGATCGCAGGGCCAGGGATACAGACCATGGGATGATCCGTATCAAGTGTGACATGGATAGAGTGCTGGGATATAGTAGATGCTCAGTGAACGCTGGCTGGATTGCCGGGGGGAGGCAGAACCTGCCTGGAGTAGGGAAGATGACAGATACTATCAGGGTATTCAACAAACCCGTTATGTTCCAGGCCTTGAGCTGGGCACTGGGGCCTCAGATTTAAGACAAAGCAAAACAAAGCCCTGTTCCTTCCTTTCCCCCAAGATGCTCACCCAATACTGCAGACTTGTGTCAACAGCCAGTTTCAAGTCAGTATGAGTTACGCTGGGAGTTGAATAGAGAGGCAGCAGGGTGCTGGGGGAAAGAATGGGCTTGCCACTTGTTGGGGGTGATCTTAGTCAAGTGACTTTCCTTCTTTGAGACTCAGTTTCCCCATCCATAAAATGGGCATGAAAATAATAACTACCTCACTGGGCTGGTTCAAGACGAGCTAGACCCATAGCTCACTAAGCAGAAGGGTTAATGACTCTGGTGTGGCGGCTCCCTGAAGGTGGTCCCTGGACCCCTTTCTCCTGCTCTGAGCCTGTGTGTGGGAAGGGTCTGAGGGTCTGGGACCAGTCTGCTTCCACAGCACAGCCTGCATTTCCTCACCAGGAACCCAGTCCTGTGGAGCCACATCTCTGGGGCAGGGCAAGGGGCTGGGGCAGACCCCCAGGAAGTGCTCGTCCGTGGACAGACGTAGTCAACCACCTTCAATCACCTGGGTCTGTGTGTTTCTGGTGACCACAGACCTGGAGAAGTGGCAGAAATGTACTGACCCTTAGGAACACCCCAATCTAATGGGAGAGGCACCCCCACCCCAGCATCTAGTCAGAGTGGGTCACTCTCTCTTCATAATGTGGGAGCTGGGAGGCCCCTTGGAGATGTCTCTTGAGTCACCGGGGGTTTGGCCTGGACAGACCCACTCAGGATCACAGGGGGACTCACCATGGGGGCACTGGGTGTGGTGCACAGCGCTGGGGCACACTGGTGCGTGCATGCCTGTCTAAAGACCTTGGAAGCCGGGATGTTACTCAGCCCACATCCAGGCAAGTCTGTGGTCTTGCTCCTGCCCTTGGCTGGTCAGTTGGCAAGTCCCAGGAGCAACCTTCCCCTTCTACAGGCGGAGAAACTGAGACCAGAATGAGGATGGAGTTTTCTAACTGTGACACCTTGAGCCAGCCTTAGTTTCCTCATCTGCTTTCCCTACAGGGTTGGTATGAGGGCAAAAGGTGATGAATGAGAAGTGGTAGCCTGGTGCCTGGCACGGAGAGAGAGCTCGCTAACGCCCACTGGGATCATTGTTAATCATTACTGTAATGAGGCCGCCAGGTGAGGTGGTAGTGGCTGAAGGCTTTCAGGAGGAGGTGACTTTTAAAGGTGGGGTGAGGGGGGACGGCTGGGACCCAAGGGGAAGAACCAGCAAACTGTTTGCAAAGTGCACGGGGGAGCGCCTGTCGCCCACCGCGCGCCCCCAGACGCGCGAGTCCCCTGTCGTCGTCCCCAGGACCGCCCCTGTTTCCATGGCGACGGGGGGCCGCCGCTCCCCAGGCTCCGACCCCTTTAGGGAGGCGCAGAGGCGGTTCCTCGCAGCGGGGAAGGGACTCTGCCGGGTCGCAAAGCGCGAGCCGAGACCCTCCGCGGCGACACCTGCGGGGCGGAAGCGGGGCGGAAGCGGGGGGCGGGGCGCTAGACGGCGCGGGGAGGTGGCCCCCTCCCGCCGCTCCCCCGTCGCCCCCCTCCCCCCCGCCGCGGGCCCTCGCCTCGGCCGCCCCGCCCCCGGCAGGTGGGGCGCCCGCGCGACAGGGACCCGAGCCCCCGCCCGGCCCCGCCCGCTCTCCGGTCCCGCGCGCCGGCCCCTCTCTCGGGCCTCCAGCGCCTCTCCTTGTCCACGTGGCCGCCCCCCCCCGGGCCTTTTCTGGACTCTCCCGCCGGCTCCTTGGCGGCTCTGAGAGCCTCGGCTCCGAGTTTGTCCCTCAGCCGCGGGAAGAGCCGGCGGGGCGGCGGTGGTAGGGCCCTTCTGGGGCCAGGGATGGAGAGGGAGTAGCCGGGCTGGGGCGGGGGGGGGGGGGGGCGAGCCTGGGTCCCTAACCGTGGGGCCCTGCTCAGGCCCCTCCTCGGCAAGCAGGAGATAAGGTTAGAGGCTGGGTACTTTTTTTCAAGTCATGTACGTATTTTTGTATAGCTCACTGATGAATATGGTGCAAAATGCATCCGGTACGCAGGAAGGACACACAGCCAGAGTCACACCAACCCCCCAGGCGCCACCAAGGTTCCTAGTTTCTCTACTGCCCCCCCCCCCCCCCCCCAGCACATGCTCTTCAAGGCAGGGCTGTGTCCAGGTCTCCGGTGCCTCCTGCTCGGCACAGGGGCACAGGATTCAGCACAATGCATGTCCCAGGTCACCGAGGCCCTACAGACGTGAGCAGCGTGTCCAGATGCACGCACACACCCCCACCCAGGGCTGGCTGAGGGGCACCTCAGGGGGCCCAACCAGGGACTATGTGAACGGTGGCTAGTGTGGACAAGTGGCTGTGGGGTGATGGATAGGATTGCAGATGGATGGATGGGCTGGTGGACAGACGGACAGACAGCAGCTGCCAAGAGGTGACTACCTGGCTAGGCAGGACTGTCTGGGAAGTGATGGATGGGGCTGAGCCCATGGGAGAAGGAAGGAAGGAAGGATGGATAGATGGACAGACTGACAGATGAGGGAGACAGATGAGGGAGTGGAGGAGGGCTGGGGGAGGGGGTGGGTGAGTGATGAGAGAGACTGCTGAGAGTGGGGACAGGGTCTTGCTGGGGAGGTTGTGGCAGAGATGATGCATAGGACTGGGTGAGGATGGATTGCTTACTGCTGGGCTGGCTACAGACAGCAGGACAGACAGATGGACTCATGGATGGGTGGGTGGGTAGATGGGGAGGGGAGTCGGAAAGGAGTGACCAGGGCTCCACTGGGACTGGTAGATGGAGATGGATAGACAGATGGAGGGAGACAGGATAGGGAGGAGGGGCAGGGGTGGGGTGGGATAGGAGCTTCTGTCTGTCCTGCAGTGGTTCCTACAGAGACCTGTGTGCCTGGACAGGTTTGTGTGTGTGCGCGCGCACGCGCGTGCCCGCGTGTGCATGCAGATATGTGTGCTGCTGGGGATGTGATTGTGTTCACAGCACTTCCTAATATGTGTGTAGACTCGTGAGGGCACAGGCCTGATGCTGGGCAAGGGAAGAAGGGCCTGGAGGGTGGGGTCCCTGCCCTTCCCTTAGGGGCTTGATGGGATCCTGAGAGGTTTATCCAGGGAGCAGGGCCAGAAGGGGACCTGGGGCAGGGTTCCCAGGGAATGGGGCCTTCAGGGAGGGGAAGTGGCTGGGGTCAGACTTGGAGGTTCTCAGAGAACCAGCCTCCCTGCCCTTTCTCCCTTCCTCATCAGAGCCTCCGCCGGGCCAGCAGTGACTGTCAGGATGCAGGATGCGGGGCGGCGCCTGGCAGGTACTATGGTGTCAGTGATAAAAATAATCACAGCTGCCATTTACGGAGGACTTGCCATGTGCCAGGCATTGTGCCAAGAGTCTTTCACACTTTCATGGCTCCCCCCACAAGGTGGGTATTATAATATTTTTATCCCCGAAACAAAAGAAAAAAAAAGATAATATTTTTATCCCCACTTGACCAAGGAGAAAACAGAAGCTCCTCGTCCGGGGTTCACTGTCAGTGGTGGCTGTGGGAAGCCAGGAGTGTGCCCTTGGCCCCTCGCCACCCCTGGCACAACCCCTGGTTGTCGGGCTGGACCATCACAACTCACAACAAGGAGGGGACCAGGGGGGAAAGAAGACAAGAGTGATCTCCAAAGGTCATGCTTAGCCCAGTAGCGCTGGGACCATAGAGCCCATGGGCTTGGATTCGGATCCTGGCTTTGCACTTGCTTGCGTGACTTTGGGCAGGTCACTGTACTGGCTAAGCCTCAGTTTCCTTGTCTGTGAAATGGGGGATGTGCTGCTTACAGGGGCTGCCATGAGGATGAAATAAGATAATGCAGGAAAAGCACCTGGAAGGTCAGAGCACCCCAGGGCCACAGTGAAGGGGGGGGACCCTGGAACTTAGGGAAGATTCCCCACCTTCTGCAGCAGCAGGAATCCCCCACAAGTCCCATCAGCCCTTGTCTCCCAAATTCGTCCTGGGCCTCTGGGTGTGGCTGAGCACTGTGCTTGAGGCATCCTTCCCCCTCTCTAAGAGGAAGACCTCCCCCCATACCCCACTGGAGCGCCCCCCCACCCCCACCCCCCGTTAGCAGTGAGGAAAAGGGAGGGAAAGAGAGAAGTAACTAGCCCAGATCACACTGAGTGAATTCTCTTACCAGTGCAGTGGGAAGTGTGAAAATTAATAAAAGAGGACCCCATCTAAAATGGAGTTGGGAGGGGGCACCTGGGTGGCTCAGTTGGTTAAGCCTCCGACTCTTGATTTCAGCTCAGGTCACCATCACAGGGTCATGAGATTGAGCCCCCTGCTGGGCGTGCAGCCTGCTTAAGATTCTCTCTCCCTCTGCTCCTCCCCCGCTAAAAGTAATTAATTAATTAATTACAACGGAGTTGGGAGGCCCAAAGGGGGAGCCTTCATGCACTACCACTCTGCCACCCGTCAGTCACAGACCCAGAGAGGAAGAGATGTGCCTTGCAAGTCAATACTACTGTACCCCTCCAGGCGGAAGGAAGATTTCCTTCCCTGATCAGCAACTCAGCCAATGACAAACTGTCACCACCCTGAACCCTCCGGTGGACTTTTGTTCAGAACAATCCCTCCCAACTTCCTCCTTTTTCTCCATAAAGTAACATTCCTCTCCTTTACTTGTTGGACTTGCCTATGGCTTGCTTTTCCTGAATTGCAATTCTTTGCTATTCCTGAGTAAACCCATTTTACTGATAAAATAACTGGCTGTTTTTTGCTTGTTTGTTTGAAGCTCAACAGTGGCCTATTCGTTCAACAAAGCTCAATGCCATGAACAAAATGAGCAGCGCCAGCCCTCCTGGAGCTTACACGCTAATGGGGCAGACAACAGGCAACTTTTTAAAAAGATTTTATTTATTTGACAGAGAGAAAGAGAGAAACAACAAGCAGGGGGAGGGGCAGGCAGAGGGAGAGGCAGGCCCCCCGCTGAGCAGAGAGCCTGACGTGGGACTAGATTCCAGGACCCTGGGATCATGATCTGAGCCAAAGGCAGATGCTTAACCAACTGAGCCACCCAGGCACCCTTTCTTTCTTTTTTTTTTTTTTTTTAAGATTTTATTTATTTAGGGATGCCTGGGTGGCTAAATAAATCTTAAAACGATTTTATTTATTTATTTGACAGAGAGAGAGAGAGAGATCAGACGATTAACAATACTACGTAGTAGAGTGTGGGGCTGGTGGTAAGTGCCATGGAGAAAAACACAGCAAGGAAGGGAGATAGTGAGTCCAATGTGGGGTACCCTGCTGTCCTTTTACATAGAATGGTCAGGTAAAGTACCCCAGTGAGCTGAATGGACTTCCAGCAGGGACCTGAAGGAGGTGAGGAAGGAAGTGTGGGAGGGAGTGATCCTGGCAGGGGGAAGGTAAGTGCAAAGGCCCTAAGGCAGGGCTATTTCTGTCTTTGAAATTCTCAATCCAAAGGTTGATGAGGCACCTTCCAGGCACCTGACAGCCTTTGGAGTCAGAAGGCCGGGGTTCCAGTCTTCATGCTGTTTCTGTGACCGCCAGCAAGGCCTTTCCCGTCCATGGGCCTCAGTTTTGTAAAATACAGAGGTTGGACTTTATCTTCTGAGGTCCCGTTCCACAGGACATGCTGTGACTAGTTTCCTAAGCATGGTCAAGGTTGTGTGTGTGTGTGTGTGTGTGTGTGTGTAGGGGCTGGGAGAGCAAGGACTTTGAAGATCCTTCTGCCCCTCAGGCTCCTGACCTTGATCAAGTGACTCAGACCTTCCTGAACCTCAAAGTTCCAATTGTAAAATGGGAGTAGAGCCCCCACTTCTCCGGGTGCTTGTGTGCTTGGGATGAGGCAGGGCTGCAAAGCTCTTAGCCAGGGCCTGGCTCATCACTGGTACTCAACAAGTGGGCACTGCTTTTCCTTTGATATTTAAGACACCTGGTTAAAGACTGGCCCTCAGAGAAGGGAGAAAGGGCTGGTGGCCCAGGATGGTCAGGGAAGGCTTCCAGGAGTGGAGGGTCCAAGCTGAGTTTGGAAGGGGAGGAGGAGGATGTGGCCAGAGTGGGAAGGGAAGGCTCAGAGAAATGAGGGGTGACAACCGGGAACCAGAGTCGGGAAGATGGGGGCACCAGGCGGAAGATGGCCCCCAGCAACACTGGCCCTCGAGCCCCCAGCGGCTGGCCCAGGCTGAGGCCCCGCCCCGCCCCCCGAGACTCCGCCCCGTATCCAGGCCCCGGGGCAGGATTTGCCAGGAACCCACTTCAAAGGGTCCCAGGAAGCTTGAGCAAGCCCCAAAGGAAGCGGCACAGTCTCCGACCCAGCTCTGGGATTGGGGGAAGCCCCGCAATTATGGGGGGGGGAGGGCTTCCTCCCACGCTGTCCGCCTCCGCTCCAAATGCGGGAGGAGCGCACATTTAAGTACCCCCTCCCCCAATCTCAAACTGTTCCATCGGGGGAGGGGAGCTCAGCAAAACTTCTGTTCAGGCAAGTTCACCCCCAAAACCTCACCTGAACATCGCTTCCAATTGCCGCTGCAACTGAAGCATGTGTTATTTTGAAAAAAAAAAAAAAGAGTCCTGGTGCCTGTATGTCTGTGCAGCCCACAAGCATTTACTGAGCGCCTACTGCATGCCCAGCTGCATAGGGCATGGCAAGAAGGAATACACCGGCCTCCATCCCTCAAGGAGCTCCCTGCCTAAAGGGGAGGGCAGGTGAGGAAGTAATTATGACCTGAGAGCTGAGGTTTGTTCCAGGGTGAAACAATTTGGCCTGGGGGAGCCCAGCAGCTTTTCAGAAGTGCCTTCTGATTGTGAAGGTAACACATAGCTAAGATTTAGTTCACACTCACTGTGTGCCAGACACTATGCCAAGAGCTAGACACGATATCTTCTCATTTAATCCAGCAGCAGTGCTGAAGGGCTGAGACCATTATTATTGTGCCCATTTTATAGATGAGGCAGCTGAGGTTATAAGGCTCGGCCAAGGCCACAGTGCTGGTTAAGCGGCAGAATCCAGGTCCGCTGGACCCACTGTCCATTCATTCATTCATTGGCCCACTAAGTCTGTCTCGGTGCTCACTGTAGAGCAGGGGCTCTCCAGTGTTCCTTCTCCCCGGGGTTGCCGAGGGGGACAGAGTGCCAGGGAGATGCGGGATACAGCTTGGGCAAAGGCATGCAGGCTTGAAAACACATAGTGTGTTCAGGAAAGAGCAGGGAGACTGGGCTCTGGGATGAGACACACTTAACTTTCTAGTTCTACCTCTGCCGAGTCCTAGCTGTAACTTTAGACAAGTCCATTCTCTCTGGGCCTCAGTCTTCATCCACAAGAATGGCCACAATATTAGCTTTTCCTTCCAGGGCTGCTGGGAGGGTGAATGAGTTCTACGTGAAGGCGGCTTGGCACATCGAAGGCCTTCAAGAAATGGGAATTGAAACGAATGGAGGGAGCTGATGTAGAATGTCACCTTTGGGACACCTGGCTGGCTCAGTCAGCACAGCAGGAGACGCTTGATCTCAGGGTTGTGGTTTCGAGCCCTGAGTGGGTGAAGAGATTAGTTAAAAGTCATAAAAAAAAAAAAATAGAATGTCACCATCACATGTGAGCATCTACTGAGTGACTCCTGGGCGCAGGGCACTGTTCTAGCTGGTGCCAGGAAGGCAAAGGGGCGTCAGACTCCTTCCTTGCCTTGGAGAGCTTACAGTCTAGCTGGGGAGACAAAAAGAGCTTAGCTGGCTGACGCCAGGGTCCAGGGGGGCATGTGGTATGGGGGCTCCAGGGGCTCAGGGGAAGGCCTGATCCCCGGGGGGGTTTCACCGAAGACGGAATCATCAGACTGGCCTCCGAGACACCTGCAACAGAAAGCAGGTGCCTCATTCCAGGCCAGGGAACGGCTCGGGGCAAGGGGGGTGGTCTGTGGAGTTCAGCTTCCAGAAGTAGGGGACAAGACAGGTACCCGTGAGGATGTGCACTGCGGATCCAGATTGCCTGGACTAGAATGCCAGCTGCAACTTTTAGCTTGGCTCCTCGGCAAAATGGGGACAGTCACTGAGCCCACCTTGTGCGGCTATAATGAGAACTAAGGGGGTCAGTGTAGGTCAAGGGCCTAGAACCAACCGGGCTGGGCCAGGCGCTTAAGCACTTTGTAAGTGTTGGCTACAGTGGTTTTTTTTCCTCCTGCTAGTCTTGGCCAGGGGCAGGCACAGATCCAAGGTGGGGTGGATGAAGCTATTGTTTCAGGGTTGATCTCTGTCATCTCCTTGTCCCCAGCCCACAGCCAAGTCCTAGCAAAGGGGGACACCTGAGCAGGCTGGTGGGCTGGAGGTGGGGACGGTGGGCAAGGAGGCCGGCGCAGCCACACACAAACACACTCAGCCTCAACCTGCCTGTACCCGAAGCCTCGCTTCCTGCGGTGGCACCCAGGCCCCGCGGGCTTTTTGGGGCCTTTATGGGGTAATTCTATCTCCATTAGGGCTTTATTATGTCACAATAAATACCACTTTTCAGTGCTGCCGCTTCATAAGACTCACCAAAGAACTTTCCTTGTCAGCATCCAGTCAACCTGAGCGGGAAGGACTCTGTGTCGGGTCAGACAGGAAGAGAGGGAAGGGCGTGTCACCAGGTGAGTGACTAAAGACTGAGCAGCTGCCCCCGCCCCCCACCCTCCTGCCCTCGCACACACCACCCCTTCCCACAGGCCTCCGCTCACATGTCATAGATGAGCGACACCTGTCTCTGCGCTCTGGGTCCCCAGCTGGGCACATACTTCCAGGCACACAGCGGGCAACCAGCAGGGCCTCCCGCACCCCTGGCGCCCCTGGCACGTGGAGCCAACCTAGTGGGGCCACGCAGGGAAACCTATGCGACACCTGCCACGCAAAGGACCTTCCAACATAACGCACGGAGACTCTCAGGCAACACAGAGCTTACCAACCCCCTCATGCCCTCATTACTTCCTTCGCTCCCTCGGCGAGTGTTTGCTGAACACCTGCCATGTGTCAGACACTGTGTTCTACAGACAAACGTCCCCACACTCTTGGAGCGTATCTTCCGGCCTGACATCCAGCATACGGAGCCTGCGTGGCAGGTAACACACCTGTATGGGCGGGGCCCTACACACAACACATGAAATCTTCCATTCACCGCAGCCCAGAGCGTCCAACACAATATGCAAAGCACTTAGCCATACATTTACTGCGCACGCGCGCGCGCACGCGCACACACACACACACACACACACACACACACAATGCACGTGCCATCGAGGCGCCCAGTGCCTGCCACAGGCTCCACCCAGCACGGATGCCGCTTCCTCCACGTAACTGTCGTCACAGCTGGGGTTTAACAAGTACGTCCCACAGCCACAGCCTGTGTGGTTGACGTGCACGACCTTCCTCCATCGTCACCATAACCCTCTGAAGGAGGTTTATCCATCTTCCCGATGAGCAGACTGAGCCTCAGAGAAGGGAAACGTCCAAAAACCCATGGGCTGACTCCACAGCCTATGTTCTCAGCCCTTGCCACGGACGGCACACTCACACACACATATACTTACACCCGCATCTACTTACACGCATGCACACACCCCCCCGCACGCACACACCCACACATGCACATGCACTCACGCACACACCCACACATGCACATGCACTCACACACACACACCCCAACAGGCCCACATGCACTCACGCACACCAACACTCACTCTCATGGACACTTGCACGCTCACAGACTCTCAGAACACCAAGATTCTCCTATCATCTTGGTCAAAGGCTTTAATTATGCTACCACAACACCTGTAATTAGCCCTCCTCCTTCTCCAGAGGAAGTGTCTGGACCCGCTTCCCAAGGGCAGGCGCCAAGGCCGAGAGGCCAAGATGTCCACATCTGGTAGGGAGGACGCGGGTCCTGGAGCAGCCCAGCTTGGCCAAACAGGTCCAGGGGAGTCAAGGAGAGTCAAGGATGGGGTCAAAGAGAAGGGAGGTGGACGGAGGGGCCTGGAGTCTCTCAGGGAATCAGGCCTGTTACAGCTGCTCCTCCCGGACTGGCCAAATGGCGATTGGGCAACAGGTAACTGTGGGTGGCCGGCAGGCGGGTGAGAGGACATTTCCCGTTTGTTTCACTAAGTCCAGCCGCTTCCGTTGGGAGGGGAGATGAGCTCATGTCTGAGGAACCTTTGGGGAGGGGCCCCTTGAAGGGGCAGGTAGGAGGCCGGTGCCCTCCAAGGTATTGAAACAGACTGACAGATTCAGCCTTGCCAGGGGTGGGGGATGGGGTGCTCCACACAGCAGCCTCCTGCCTGCCCTTCCCCAGCACCTGGCAGCGGTTGAAGCAGAAACTACCTAGATTCAAATCCTGGCTCTACTTCCTTTGAGCTGTGCAATCTTTGGGCATGTGTGTAAGCCCTTGGATCCTCAGTGTCCTCTTTTGTAAAATAGGGATAATGATACCTGCCTCCCAGAGGAGAGTTACATGAGATAATCCGTGTCTGACTCATTCCTAGAGGTGGTTGCTCTTAGATTACGATATTCTTGAAGGCTCCTGAGCAGAGATGCTCTCCTCGACCTCCACCGGTTTGGTGCGCCCTTCAGAGGTCCTAGAAAGAGGGGCATCCCGGTCTATTTCGCAGCTCCCCTCATAGGCGTGCTGCTGAGGAGGCAACTGCTTCTTGCCCCCCAGCCCACGTCAGCCCAGGCCTGCCGGCCAACGTTGAGCCCCATCCCGAGGGCAAAGGGCGAGAGTGCGGACGGCTCAGGGCCAACCATCCCCATGTCTTGGCCGAGGATCTTGGCTCAGAGCTGAAACTTGGGAGGGCCTGGGGGGCGCCAGGGAGTCCAGAGGGCCCCAAAGTCCTCCCCAAACCCCTCGGGACTCCCCTCCCTTCTAGCCCGGTGCCAGCCCTGCCCCTTTAAAGACATTCCTGAGGGCGTGGCTTCGGTGACGTCAGCGCGGGGCATGAATGAACACGAGCCGGTTCTCACCCAACTTCCATTAAGACTGGGGCAGGAGGCGAGAAGTTGCGCGCGGGCCGCGGGCGGGAGCGGGCAGCGAGGCGGGCGTGCGGGCGTGCGGGCGTGCGGGCGAGCGGGAGCCGGGCGCCGAGGACCCGGCCGGGAGCGAGGAGGCGGCATGGAGCTTCTGGAGCCCCGCGCCTGCCTGGCCCTGCTGTGGGGCTGCGTGCTGGCCGCGGCCGCCGCGGCGCAGGGCAAGGAAGGTGAGTGTGCGCGCGGGGCCGGCCCGGCCCGCCGCAGCCCGGGCGGCCCGACCCCGGCACCCCGAGCATCTCGGAGCCCCGCGGGGCGACGCGCGCAACTTTGGAAACCGACCTGGCACCGCCAGCCCCGGCGTGCTGGGGTCGGGAGGGCGCGCGCGCTGCCTTCGCGACGAATCGGGGACCCCCCGCCCGGGGTTGCGGGGCCTCCAGGGACCAAGGGGGGCGGCCGGGCGCGCGGAGCTCGGAGGCCGCCGAGAAGGGGCCGCGGCGCCGGCCACGCGGTCGCAGCCTCGGCGGAGGCTTCAGAAACACGTCCCGACGGGGGCGCGGGGGTCCCTTGGAGAACGGGGTGTCTGAGGGGCTTTCCGCGGACTTAGCCTCTTGGTGACCTGTCTTCACTAATCCGCTTGCCCCGATTTGGCGGAGAAGCATTCCTGTGGAGGCCCCTCATTTTTGGGGAGGGGGCTCTCCACCCGGCAGGGAGCCCCCTGCGGAAGCCCCTGCCCCCTGAGATTTTCTCCACGCCTCCCTTTGCCTCCAGTCGGGCAGGAGAGTATGGGGGGAGTTTCGGGCCAACCTGCCCACGCAGAGCCTCCCTGTCTTCCCAACCCGCATTCCCAGGCTCGGGGGTCAGGTTCGGGGCCGCGAGTGCGGACAGGAAGTCCCAAAGTCAAGCGTTCTGAGCAAGGGGTGACTCAGAACGAGGAAATGCGGCAGGTGGGGGCGCGGTCTCTAAAGGTGTGGAGCCGTCACCCCAGGGCCACCGGGGAGTCCGGGCATCCGGGGGTGGGGGACTGAATCACCCACCCCCGCCCCAGCGCTCCCGGAGCGGCGCCGGGTGAGGGGCCCGCAGACTTTGCCCTGGGCGGGGCAGGTGTGTGAGTGGGGGCGTTGCCCCTCGGCTAGGGTCGCAGAGCGGATGGGGGCTCCTGCCCTTGGCCGAGGACCTTCCTGTCCAGCCGAGGCCGGCTTCGGTTTCCAACAGTGAGAGCAAGTTTTCCCCGTCGGCCTGGGCAGAGCGAGGCTTCCGCAGCCTCCAGCAGGGGGAAGTGCAGAGGAAACCCGGGCCGGTGAGAAGTTTCCTTGAGCCTTGCTTTCTTTTTCTGCCTCCCAAAAAGGGGTGGGAGGTTTTGCTTTTCCAAGTTGGGAGGAAAAGAGGCCAGAGCTGGAGCTCTTGGAGGTGGAGGTGGGGGGCACATCCTGTCCCAGTTCCTGTATGGGTCAAGGCTCCGGGTCCCAACTTGCAGGAGTGGGCGGCAGGGATTTCTACCATCTCCAATACTCACCCCACCACCCGCCAGCTTTTGGTCCTCCCCCTTCCTGGGGGGACTGTGCTTGGAGAACAGGGGAGAGACAGCTGGAATCACTACAGGCTTTTCTGGAAGGCTGTCCTGGGGGTGAGGGGATTAGACAGAACCCACACTACTGAGCTGCTGAGCGGGTGCCCGGCCGCCAGCCTGGAAGCCTGGAGCCGCCTGGTCCTTGTGCCCCATTGTGCCTTCCCCAGCCTAGCCCACTAGCCACCCCCTCCATGGGATTGAGGAGGAAGAGGGTGTGTATTGGAGAGTCCTGGGTGGGGGAACATTTTTGCTTAGGCTCCAAGAGTCCCTGTGAACAACTCACTAGGTATGCCTACGGTGGTGGTGGTGGTGGGTCTGCTGGGGGTAGATGGGGGTGGGTGTGTGGGCAGAGAGAAGGACGCACAGGCCCCTTCCACCCTTAACCCAGGCTTCTGCTCACTTCCCTTCTCCTTTCTTGCCTCCTCCCTGGGGGTAGAGGAGCCAGAATGTATTTGGAGACCCAGATGGAGCCTATCTGGATTCTCAGCAGCCACTGTATCTGTCCCCTTTTTGCAAATGGGAAAACTGAGGGAGGCCCAAGCTAAGCCCTTGCCAGCCAGGGCCCTCTGCACAGAGGGTCAGATCTGAGCGGCTGGCTTCTAGGGCCGCTGGAGCCCTGGGCCCCTGGCATTGTGGTTTTGTGGCTGATTTTCCTAGGAAGCAAAATAGCTGGGCACGGATGCAGTGGTGCTGATGAGGTGGCTGATGGGAAGGGGGCTGGAGAGTGCTCCGGGGCCCTGGAAGGTCCTTGGCTGGGTTCCGTAAGAGCCCTGTTTGCCCTCTGTTTCCTTTTTTCCCCACAGAGCCCCTTGTGTCCCCCCCTTTCTTTAGGAATTAGCTGGTTTCGGTTAAAGTGGGATGCGGGGAGCAGGGAGGTGACCCCAGGTAGTGCTGTGTTTGAGTAAAGAAAGCAATATGACATTCATGATGGAACCGAAGGCGAAGTCAGAGAGGGAGGTTTCCTGGGGGTGGCGACAGGGATTGAGGGCTCCCGGATGAGCCCTGCCTAGCCAGGGCCTCTCAGTGAAGGTTTCAGGGGCAGCCAAGGGGCTCCCTGGCCCCCCCACCCCTCCCAGGGAACCGGAGCCCTCTGTCCCTGAAGAGCTCAGGGAGAGAGAGCTGCACCAGGGCTGGGCTCCGGTTCCTGGTGATCGGTTCTAGGGAATTTTCAGGGAGGGGGCTGTGGCTGGAAGCCCCCTGGGGGGGCTCCTTCCTGTGTGAAGGCTTCTTTTCTTCTCAGATGGAGGCCCGTGATACTTCTAGAGCCAGGCCTGGGGCTGGAAGGGGAATGTGCTCTAGCAGGGGTGGTGGGGTCCCTCTGGGCCAGGTTAACCCTTCAGGGCCTGGGAGCCCTGAGCCCCCTCCCTCAGGGGCAGTCTGCAGCTCCCTACCGGTCTGGGGAGGAGGGGATATACAGAGCTGTGGGGGGCACTCCCCATTGTCCTCCTACCCACCCCACTGGAGCCAGGAACCCCCAGATTCCTTCCTTTGTAGCCAGAACATTCCATTTGCTAGTGGGGTGAGTGAGTTTTCCAAGCCTGGGCCCCGGGCATGCCCGAACAAATCTGCGCCCCTACCCCACCCGCTCCAGCCACCCTCCCCTATCCCTGTAGCCTTGGGACAGGTGCCACATCGGATTTCCTCTTCCCGGTCTGGGCTGCGGGGCCCTTCCTAGAGAGATTTGGCCCAGCTCAGCGGCGGGTGGCCATGCCTCACATCAGGCCTGGGGGCCTTCAGCCCAGGGGAGGAGGCCATCCTAACCCGAGGAGAGGATTTCCAAGACTCCTCTCTCAGTCCCCTCACTCCATCCCCACCCCTAAATCCGGCCCATCTCTGCTCCCTGCCTGCCCGGGTTCCACCCTCAGAGTTATTCTTCCAAGTCCTAGGCTTGAGGAATGCCGCTTCTTGAGGCCATACTCCTCATGCTCCAGGGTCCAAGGAAGTGAGTGCTTGGTCCTCACCCCCCCCCCCCACGGCTTTACCCTCTGAATCCGGGGGGCGGGGGCAACATTGTCTAGGTCCTCTGCCTGAGCTCCCCCAGTGTCCTTTCTCTCTAGGGAGGGTGGCGCCTATTGGCAGCTACCTGGACTTGACTTGGCAATGGAGGAGGGATGCTCCCCGGGGTCTTGGGTCTCGGCTATAGCCACTGAGCCTGGCAAAGAGCCAGGGGTGGACTGATGGGAGCTGCCCAAGGGCAGGGCTAGATCTAGGGGAGGCCACTGACAACGTGTCCCTCTGTCAGGCTCCAGATGCCTCTCTGGGGACAGCATGAGCCTGGCCCCTGATCCCTCTGGGCCTAGAAGTCCCCTCTAAAGGTTTCCAGCTCTGTTCCCCCCAGGCACTGCTGATAGGGCAGTAGCCAGGGTATGAAGGACAGGGCAGTGGGAGCGACTTTCCCAGGGACAGGACCTCACCAGCTGTGTATATCTTTGGGCCCCTCCTAGAGGCCCTACGGGTTCAGAGCTTTATCCTGCCTGCTCTGTGGCTTTTGTGGTGGGAAGATCAGTTTCCAGAAACCCCCCTCTCATCGTCCCCCCTCTCCTCCCCTGGAGTTGTTCCCACCTGTTAACAGCCCTCTCGGAGTGCCACGAGACATGATGCACATATGTGTGCCTCGTCTGTGTGTGCTACGTGGCCTGGGCAGGATGGGGGTGTTTCATGCTGGGGGGGTGTGTGGCAGGAGCAGACACGAGTGCCCCCGAGGCCCACATGCATGTGAAGTGCTGCTGAGGGGCCTTGTTTCTGGAAGCAGATGTGGTGGGCGTGGTGTCACTTAGCAGCCTTGCCCGCCCCAGCTCTCTGCCCAGCTGCTGTCCCTCCTGCTGAGCTGAGCTCTGTCCTGCTCTGCCCAGCTGGGGGCTGATGGGGGGGGGGTGGCGTGGCTGGAGCTGTGGCCTGGGAGACAGGGGGCCTAGTCCTCACCCAGCCTGTCGCATGGCTTTGACTGGGTCCCCTCCCTTCCCTGGGTCCCTGTTTCCCTCTCCATTGAGGGACAGGTCTTTGGGATATAGTAACCCCATATAGTAGGGTCTCTCTATGAAAGCTGAGGAAGCCGTAAAGGCCTCTTGGGGCTCCTGGGGGACTCTCACCTTTCCCACCACGGCCTGACTCCTGGAGACGCCCCCAAGCTCATGGGCCCTCCCTCCTGTCTCTTCCAGTTGTGCTGTTGGACTTTGCCGCAGCTAAGGGGGAACTCGGCTGGCTCACGCACCCATATGGCAAAGGGGTAAGCCTTCAAGGTCAAGCGCGGGCATGGGGATGGGGAAACTGAAACCCAGGGAGGATGCGGCCCACCTAAATCAAACAGCTCAGTCAGGGATCAAACTCCTGTTTCCCACACCAAACTCCTGTTTCCCACACCGGGCTCAGAGTCTGCCATCCCAGACCAGGGCAGGGGGCTGGGGGTTGGTGGGGAAGGGGGAGGCAGAAAGGGTTGGGGAGACAGCTGGAGGCCCCAGCAGAGCAGGGGACCCTTGGATGCCCAGCCGGCCAATGCTCAGAGGAACCCCCTCTAGTTTTCTCCATCTACCTCTTGGGAGGAAGGGGTTAAAGGCTCCCTGTCTTCAAAGTCCCAGCCTAGAAGGTGAGGGGTAAGGGAGAGACAGGGTCCCCATAGCCCCTGGGAAATGGGATCCAGTTCCTTCCTGCTCGGCCCCCTTCCCTTCTCCCCCAGCTGTTACCTCCCCTTCCTGTTAGGGGCTGAGTTTGTTTTGCCTTATCCCCACCCAAGACCTGCCCCCCTTCCCTGCCCGACTGTCACCAGGACTGGAGGGCAAGACACTGGGATGGATCCTTTTCCCGGCTTTGCATGATCTTGGGGAGGCTAACTGCTGCTCTCTGGGTCTTGGTATTCCCCTCTGTATAATAGGCCCTTGCTGAGTTTGTCCTGGGGCCCTGAGGCGGGGAGAAGTACATCTCCAGGGGGTTACTTGGGGCAGTTCCCACTGCTGGCCAGGTCTGTGTGGGTCACGTGCTTGTCCCTGGTCACCTTAGCCCTGTGCAGGCCTGAGGTACAGCTCTGCAGGTTTCCAGGATCCTGCAATGTCCAGCTGGGAGGAAACACAGATCACCTAATCCAACCCACTCATCATACAGAGTGGGAAACTGAAACTGAGGCCCAAGGGCAGTTGAGTGAGGCCTTGGCCAGTGTCATGTAGTGTAGCCCAGGCTTCTATCCCCAGTTCCTCTGCTTTCTTTCTTTCTTTCATTCATTCATTCATTCATTCATTCATTCACTTGTTCATTCAACAAATACTTTCCTGAGCACCTACTCTGTTCCATGCAGGCCCTGGGGATGCATAAATGAATTCGGGGTACCCACTGCCCCAATGAGTTCAAAATCCAGTAGGGGACAGATGTAGGTATCACCACATAGGCACCAAGTGCTGTGATAAAGGGGACGTGGAGACTGTGGGAGCCAGAGGGGGGGACACTTGGCCCAAGTCTTCCCAGAGGAGACTGAGCTGATGTTCTGAGGAGGGAAGAACATGTGCCGATCTGTTCCAAAGCCAAGATTTAAAAACTGTAAAGCACCGTCCTGATGCTTGCCACCTGGGCATTGCCTCTGGGCCTCAGTTTCTCCCTGGGCGCCTGCCCACACTAACCTGTCCCCCTACCCCCGGCCCCCGCGCAGTGGGACCTGATGCAGAACATCATGGACGACATGCCCATCTACATGTACTCCGTGTGCAACGTGGTGGCCGGCGACCAGGACAACTGGCTCCGCACCAACTGGGTGTACCGCGGCGAGGCCGAGCGGATCTTCATCGAGCTCAAGTTCACCGTGCGTGACTGCAACAGCTTCCCCGGGGGCGCCAGCTCCTGCAAGGAGACCTTCAACCTCTACTACGCCGAGTCGGACGTGGACTATGGCACCAACTTCCAGAAGCGCCAGTTCACCAAGATCGACACCATCGCGCCCGACGAGATCACGGTCAGCAGCGACTTCGAGGCGCGCCACGTGAAGCTGAACGTGGAGGAGCGCTCCGTGGGGCCGCTCAGCCGCAAGGGCTTCTACCTGGCCTTCCAGGACATCGGCGCCTGCGTGGCGCTGCTCTCCGTCCGCGTCTACTACAAGAAGTGCCCCGAGCTGCTGCAGGGCCTGGCCCGCTTCCCCGAGACCATCGCGGGCTCCGACGCGCCCTCCCTGGCCACGGTGGCCGGCACGTGTGTGGAGCACGCCGTGGTGCCGCCGGGGGGCGAAGAGCCCCGCATGCACTGCGCGGTGGACGGCGAGTGGCTGGTGCCCATCGGTCAGTGCCTGTGCCAGGCTGGCTACGAGAAGGTGGAGGACGCCTGCCAGGGTGAGTGGTGGTGCGGCGCTGGCGGGGCAAGGGGGTGCTGGGGGTGGGGGGAGGCTGTGCTCCTGGGTTCTAGGGTCGGCTTTGGCACCATTGGGACCTTGGGAAGGTCGCCCCTGCTCTGACGTGTGGTGGTTCTGTGAGCGGAAATCGCAGAGCCTTCCTGGATTTCGGTTTCCTTATTTTTAGTTTTCTTAATTTTTAAAAAGATTTTATTTATTTATTTGACAGAGAGAGACACAGCGAGAGAGGGAACACAAGCAGGGGGAGTGGGAGAGGGAGAAGCAGGCATCCCGCGGAGCAGGGAGCCCGATGTGGGGCTCGATCCCAGGACCCTGGGATCATGACCTGAGCCGAAGGCAGACGCTTAACGACTGAGCCACCCAGGCGCCCCTCAGTTTCCTTATTTATGGTTGGAGTCACTCATTCACTGAGAAGGAATAAATTAAAAAACGGTATACTGTGGAGGTTATGAGCAAGGATTCTAGGACAAAAATGCCTGGGTTCAAATCCCAGCTCTACATTTAGCTGTGTGATGTTTGACCAGTTTCTTAACCTCTCTGTGCCTGGTTGCTCACTCTGTAAAATGGAGAGGAACACGGTGCCCATCTTGTAGGCTTGTTATGATAATCAAATGACCTCACGCTCATGGAGTGCTTAGCTCAGTGCTTAATACGTAGGTGCTTTTAAGTGTGCTTGTTATTTTTGATTCATTCCACAAATATAACTTCAGTATCGGCTATATACCAGGACCGTGGACACGTGGTCCTGTTCCCGGAGCTCGTTCCATCTCTGTTAGCTCACTGCATGACCTTAGGCAAGTCACTTAACCTCTCCGGGTCTCAGGCTGCTCTTTGGTACTTGGTGGTGAGGGAACTGGACCCAGGATTCACACCCCCCAGGTGTACATGAATCACCTGGGGAGCTTTTGAAAAATGTCTGCATTGAGGTCAGAGTGGAAGGCAGGTGCAAAATCTGCCCTCCCTACTGACCTTCCCCGGGGCCGCGGACCCAGGTTCTCCTGATGAATCTTCTAACTGATAACAAATAGAAGCCGGGGAGGGGGGGGCCCGATTCTCCGGGACTCTGTCTGGGAACAGGGCCTGGGCATCAGTGAGCTCACATCAGGAGGCTGTGGCTTGGCACGGCCGGGGCCTGTGACAGCGGAAATCTCTACAGCAGTGTGGATTTTTTCAATGGGTGACTTTTTCTAGAAATGGCTGTGGGGCAGGGCATTTGTGGAATGCAGGCCAACCGTTGGAAGGCCAGCTCATCTGCTCTCTCTGGGAATTTCTTTGCTGAGATAAGCGGGGTGTTGAGAAATTGGGGTTCAGTCCCTGCAGTTGCATGTACCCACTGGGCAAGAGATCTTGGGTAAATCTCTCTTCATCTCTGGCCTAAAATAAGAAGGCTTTCTCCTTGGTTTTTTAGCCATAGATCGTGTGACAGACGAAGTAAGTTGAAATGTTGGAGGAGCCTAAAGCCTTTTCTGATAGGCTCCATTTGCCCCCTCAAACAAATCCTCAGAACCTTGCTTAACACAGTCTGTAAACCCCTGGATGAGAAGTTCCCTAGAAGGCCTGTGGTGTAGCCTCTGCTGCAGCCCTTCCTACCACCCCATTGTCCTTCCAGCTCCCCTATGCCGAGTCTCTCTTCCCGAGGCGGCCCCTGCTTTAGGTGACCTCCAGTGCACACTCCCAGTTTCAGACAATGACTGCGGGGTGGGGGGGCCTAGGCAGCCCAGTGGGTCGAGCAGGCTCCTCCCACATGACATCCTCACACAAGAATGCAGGGGTGGGGAGTGAGGGGCAGCTGAAAACTTTCCACAGGCTGGTGATTCGGGCCCTGCAGAGATAAGTGGATGTTGGGGTTGTCCGGGGGGAGGCGGGGGGGCTCTCTCCAGTAAGGGGGGAGCAGGTTTCCTTCCCCTAGAGGTGGGGGGTCAGGGTTCTGGCAGGCTTTGCCGGTGAAGAGCTGCGTAGGCCCCGGATCTGGAGGACTGGTTTCCAAGAGCAAAATCTTTGACTTTATTGGTGGAACGCTCTCAACGGCCAGCTACCTGTTGCCCCAATTTTTTCTCCTTGAGATCCCTCAGCGTGGTTCTTAGGGGCCCTCGGTATGGCTGGGAACCCCCAGCCTGGCTGCTCTATATCCCTGCAGATGTTCGCAGCAGCTCCCGACGGTGGGGCCAGTGGAGATAAAAACAGGAGCTCCTATAGGCAGGTGCCCTCCACGGGCTGGCGGGAGC
The DNA here is from genome assembly GCF_964656455.1 of Halichoerus grypus. NCBI lineage: Eukaryota > Metazoa > Chordata > Mammalia > Carnivora > Phocidae > Halichoerus > Halichoerus grypus. Next base: position 175,855,912 of record NC_135716.1, read on the forward strand.
CAGGCGAGCACTTTATCAGCACACTTGCTGAATCGGGCCCACCTGTCTTCGAGGCACTGCATAGACAGGAGACTGAGGCTCAGAGAGGTGAAGAGACTCGCCTGGAGGCACACAGCGATGTGTGGTCATGGCGGGATTTGAATCTAGGCGATGCAGCGGCGCCCAGGCCGGAGGATGGGTCAGGAAATGGGGCGGGAAATGACCAGTTCCTTTGGAATCCCTGACTCAGCTCCTGGCCAGGGGATGGAGCACGAGCTCTCCGGGCAGCCCCCGGATGGCGGCTCCTGGTGTGGGAGGGTGGATAATCGGGGGCTGTTACTGAGCACACAGAGGGAGAAATGGAGGCAGGTGCAGGGTCGGCCCTCCCCGCCTGACCCTCCCCGGGGCTGTGGAGCCAGATTCTCCCACTGGGGCTTTTACTGATGACAAATCGTGCCCAGAGAGGGGTGTGGATTCCCTGAGGTCACCGAGCACCTGGTCCAGGTCATCTTCAGAGCTTGCTGCTTTTCAGGGTTCTTTCCCCAGGAAGCTTGGCACTCAGGAAAGAGTTAAATGGACAACAGAAGGGAGGCACCTCCCAGGTGCTGCAGTCAGACAGGTGGGCACCCTGCCCAGAGAGCTCTCCGAGCTATGTCAGGAATGAGCCAGCTTCACTCCAGGCCCCCGCCCTGCCCCCGGCCCTGCCTGGGGGACAGTGGAGTCGCTCATGCTGACCGGCCTCTCCCCCATCCTCTCCCCCAGGGCGGCTTTGTCTCTGCTTCCTGTGCTGGCATCGGCCGCTGAGCGGCTGGGGCCCTGCCTGGCGCCTCGGCCGTGGGCACGGCCGGCCAGGTGAGCAGGTGGCCGGCGGCTTTGGCCAAAGGCTCAGCCCAGCAGCTGGGAGGCCAGAGCTGGAGGTGGGCACCATGGGGCATTCCCTCTTTGGAGGCTCCTTCAAGGGGCCCAGCCCCCTGGGGATGTCTCCTCTCTAATTTCTCTGTGTCCCCCCGCCCCCCCGCAACTCATACGGACACCCTACCCAGTCCAGGCACCAGGCTGAGCATTTCATGTGGTTCCTTCAGTCTTCACAAACCCGGAAAGGCTGAGGACGTTAGTTCCATTTTATAGATGAGGAATCTGAGGCCCAGAGAAGACACAGTGACCAGTGACCAAAAGAGCGGGGGCCTGGCACGAGGAGGGCGGTGTACTGTCCCCAGCTTGCTGCTCCTGGCGTGTGTCCTCCCCATAAGCTGTGTGCCCTTGGCAAGTCCCTCTGGGTCTCATTCACCCCACCTGTCAAATGGGTGGGTTGGACCCTTGCTGACCTAGTGATCAGGATCTACCTCCCGTGACTTTTACCAAAAGCCTGAGAACCCGGATTGCCCTGGTAAGCAGCTGACTGGATGACCTCACCACGCGGGGTGAGAAGCAGGGTCCTAGTCCTGGCATCCTGAGTGGCCCAGGCCCAGCCCAGGGTCCATAGCTGAAGAGGAGGCACTCCCTGGGCAGGGGACAGTTCCAGTCAGGTGGTCTCGGGGCAGGTGGGCCCCGGGCTGTGTCAGGAGCAATGGGCAGAAGCCCCGCTCAGTCAGGACATGACTGATCCCCAGGCCGGGGGCTCTGTGAGCTGTTGACACTTGGGCACGTCCCTTCCCTGGCCTCATTGGCCTCATTTCTGTGCTTTCCTCTGGCCTGCTGGGGTGGGAGCCATGGATGGCTGGTCCCCCACCTCTGCGTCCTACCTGCCCCGCCCTCAGCTGGCAGCTCCATGGGGTGGCCCCTCCCCTACCTCCAGAGGTAAGTGGGTCCCCAGAACGGAAGGAAGGAGGCAGGGAAAGCAAACAGAAGATAAAAGGCTGGTGGTGGGGAGACAGCAGGAGGTGGAGGCTGGTGGTGGGGCAGTGGGGCAGGGCGGGGGGGGGAGCGGTGCTTATCACAGGCTGGGGGGGGGAGGAATGTGCCTGAAGATTTCTCCAGGGTGTGTGTGAAGGGGGCAGTCAGGCCAGAGGGACATCCCCACATGGGGCCGCCAGGCCCGCTGGGGAACGAGACGCCCCCAGGGTCGGGAGCTAGCAGTTCCCCTCATTGGCAGGGTCGATGACTTCTGGGTCACCATTTGCTGCCTGTCAGGGCACAAGACAAAGTCCACACTCTGCCTCCAGGGCTGGGGAGGTGACTGGCCCCAGGTGAATGGCCCACTGCGACCTCTTGACCCTGTGACCTCGCCACTACCAGTTGGGGAGGTGGTTGGGCCTGGGGGGGAGGGGCTCTGCCAGGGGCGATTTGCGTCACTCCAGAGGGTGTATGTCCCTAAGTCACTCCACGCTGCCACCTGAGAGGCGGGCATCGGGAACTGGAAAAACCGGGGTGCAGCTCTGGGTGCAGCCACCGTGGCCCAGTTCCCTTGCTTGGGGTGGCCCCGGGCCCGCCAGTCAACCCCGGGCCAGAGAAGCTCTCCACAGGTGTGCCGAGGCCAGGCTCCCGTGCCAGGCAGGTGGACGTCCTGGGGCGCCGTCCCCGCAGGGTCTCCCAGGGCACGGCGACACCACTCACTCCTGGGGCGAGTCCTAGGGTTAGCCACTGACTCACACATTCACTCACTCATTCATTCGCTCACCCGTCCCTCCACCGAGTCAGCAAACGGTAGCTGCGCACCTACTGCGTGCCGGACCCTGTGCTGAGCCGAGCGCCGCAGAGACGTCGGGCTCCGCGCCTGCTGCCAGTCCCACGGAGGGCTCTATAGGAGCAGCAGCCATTTCAAAGGGAGTACGCAAGCCAGGCTGTGAATTCCCCTGAAGCAGAAACGGTGTTTATCTGCCTCACCATCATATCCCAGATGGTGCCAGACACGTAGGAAGTGCTCCATTTCTATTTGGTAAACATAAGATTGAGTAACAGCTGCCCCCGTGGGGCAGAAGAGGGCCAGAAATTGGGCAGTCTGGGAGGGCTGTGGAGAGGAGCTCAAGCAGGGTATTGAAGGGTGCATAGGAGTCCCCCGGCCGGCTAAGGGACCGTGGGTATTTCGTGCACGTGGCTGTGGTTGGGTGTGTGTGAGCGCCCGATGTGTGTGCCCAGAATGCCAGGAAGCCCAGCCAGGCAAGGTCAGAAAGACACGGGGGCTTGCTGGTGTCCTCCCCGTGAACCCCGGGGCCCCTGAGTACCGGCCCACTCTGGCAGGGCCCCGGGGACAGCCCCTTGTCGCGCGGTGGGAGGAGGGGGCAGCGCATTCTCGTCAGGCCGGCACATGCCCTGTTGACGCTGCTTCTCCCCTGTATTATCTGGCATATCCGCAGCGGAAATCTCTCCAAATTCCCTCTTTCCTGCCGGCAGCAGTCAGGCCACCCCCGGGCTCTGGGGCCAAAGAATGGAACCTGACTCTTCCCCCACCCCACCTTCCTCCTCTTGGCATAGGACTGGGTGGGGGGCTGCGCGGGGGCGTCGTGGGGGGGTGGCAGGCGGCTAACGCCTTCGGTAGAACCAAGCCCGAGCCGTGGGGGCCCGTGGTCCCCTCCCCAGCCTGAGGGTCTGAGCTGGAAGGTGGTTCTAGGGGTTCCCCGGGCACCCCGACTCCACTGGGCCTGGACAGCTGGGGCCAGCCCTTACCTGGGGTATAGGCCCCTCCAGGGCCAAATCAGGGCACTCGGGGGAATTGAAATCCCAAGATAAAATGGCCCGGCTCTCTGGAGTCTCATTTTTACTTGAAGATTTGGGGAGGAGACAGCTATTTTTGTAATGTGACAGATATATAAGGAGGAATGCAGAGTACATGTGAGGGGCGCCCGGCTGGCTCAGTCGGTGGAGCATGCGACTCTTGATCTCAGGGTTGTGAGTTTGAGCCCCACGTCGGGTACAGAGATTACTTAAAATTAAAATCTTAAAAAAAAATACATGTGGATTGCAGAAGTACAATAGGAGATGGTTCCTCAACCAATGCTGTGGGATTGCTTCTACCCTTTCTTCGCATAGGCCATAAATGTGCTGTGTTTGAAAAGACCTATGTCGACCCCCGCCCCACCACCCCACTGCTCTGAAATTAGTCTTGGGATCTTCTGGCTATTAAAGCAGGTCAGGACTCATCTCCTGTCTCTTCAGGCTCGTTTCAGAACGTTGGTTTCTCTTTGCTCTAAAACGAGATGCATGTGGGAGGAGAGGGGCTCAAAGTCAGGTGTCCTGGGTTTAGGCTTTGGTTTTGTGTCTTAGGAGCTTGTTGACCTAGGACAAGTGGTCTTGCCTCTCTGGGCCTCAGGTTTGTCCCCTCGAAAGTGGAATGAATGATACAGTGCCCAACTTAGACAAGCTTGTTGTGAGGACTGAATGAATGTGAAGTGTGTGGTCCAGGAGCTGCACACAGGAGTGCTTAATCAGCGGTCACTGTGTCACTGCACAGAGCAGCCCCCTGTGTCCTGGACAAGCGCCCTCAGGGCCTCTGCTGCGGTTCTGACGTGGTGGCGGCACGTGGCGGGGCAAGCTGCTCACTCACGGTGGGCGAGAGGGGCTGCCGAGGTGTCCTTCGAGGCCTGTCCCCTGACTCCCAGTCCCGCTCCCCACCTCTGCTCACAAAGGGAACTGGACAAGGAGGGAGACTTTGAGAATGTTCTCGACGGTGTGGATCTGACTGTGCCATCTTGCTCTGCATCAAACCTTTAATCCTAATGGCTCACATTGCCCCTGGATAAAATCCTGGCTCCTTGACCTGGCATTAAAGGCCTCACTCAGTCTGGTCCCTGGAAACCCCTCGGCCTTCTTGCTTCCTGCTCCCCGCCCTCCCCCCCCCCGCATTTATGCCCAGAAAGCCACTCAGACTTTCTGTGCGAGTCTTGCTCTTTCTCACCCCTACCTCTTCCTTCCAACATTTCTGCCCTGCCGAACTCCTACTCAGCCTCTAAGCCCCAGCTGAAATATCCCCTCTATGACTCCTCAGACCTCCTTAGCTCTCCCCTCCTCCTTTATGGCAGACATAGTCACGCAGGCCCACTCCCTGAGCCATGCCGCAGAGTGATGTCCTGAGGTGAATAAGATGGAGGCGGGTACAGTAATGGTGGGTTGCAGAAGAGGTCCCTTGGGTGATCCCACCCCCCACTCTGGCCACTTCGGCAGCTGCCCAAGCCCTGCACCGTGGGCCCTGTGTCTGGGCAGCTTCCTGCCTGTGAAGCCAGGAAGGGGCTTGGGGCAGGGGCAGGGGCAGGATAGGATGGTGGGAGGAAGAAGCCTCTGGAGTCAGGTGCCTGAGCCCCTAGCCGGCAGGGCCAGGACAGGACCTTCCACCGGGGGAGGAAATGCTGCTTCCTGGCTGCCCTTGTAAGGGGCGGAAATGACTCGGTCCTGGAAGTAGCTCCGCAGAAAGTGCTGGGGGCCTGGCCTTTCCTGCTTCCTGGTGGGCCAGCCCCGAAACAGGAAGGCAAGCGGGTCCTGGGCTAGGGGGGACACCCGCAGGGGTGGCATCCTGAACGGGTGTGCCTGGCCGCTGGGATGAGGCGGTGGCGACAGCGGGTCAACAGAGGCCAGCGGCGAAGATGCATTTACTGCCCTGGGCAGCTCTAAGGGAGGTGGGGGACCCATCGGGCTGGTCTGCACAGATTAAAGGGGAGGAGGCAGGCGGGCAGCATGCTCCGTCTGGTGCCGAGCCAGGTGTGAGATGGGATCCTCGGGTGAGATGTGAGCCTTGAACGCCAGGCTCAGCTGTGGCCCTGGTTGCGAGAGCTGGTGGGGGGCTATGCAGAGGTTTGGAGCACACGGGAGAGGCCCTTCCTGGGTGCCCAGCGTGAGCTGCGTGCTTGCCGTGCACTTGGTCTTCACAAGATGCTTTACCAACGAGAAACCAGGCCCAGAGCGGTTTAGCAACCTGCTGGGGTCCCACGACGAGGTCCCACTAGAAAAGTCGCTTCAGGTGGGACCTGGTTGAACTGATGTCTATCCCTGTGTCCGCCAGCCTGCTCGCCTGGATTCTTCAAGTCCGAGGCATCCGAGAGCCCCTGTTTGGAGTGCCCCGTGCACACGGTGCTGGCCCCCGAGGGGGCCACCTTCTGTGAGTGTGAGGAAGGCTACTTCCGGGCCCCTCAGGACCTGCTGTCGATGCCCTGCACTCGTGAGTCTTGCTGTGGGTCAGGGAGGGTGGCCGGGGAGGGGGGGGGGAGGGACGTGGCGTCCAGGCTACCGGGGTCTGAACTCTGGCCTCTGCCCTCTGTGCAGGCCCGCCCTCCGCCCCGCACTACCTCACGGCCGTGGGCATGGGCGCCAAAGTGGAGCTGCGCTGGACGCCCCCCCAGGACAGCGGGGGCCGGGACGACATCGTCTATAGCGTCACCTGTGAGCAGTGCTGGCCCGAGTCGGGCGAGTGCGGGCCCTGCGAGGCCAGCGTGCGCTACTCCGAGCCGCCGCACGCGCTGACCCGCACCAGTGTGACCGTCAGTGACCTCGAGCCGCACATGAACTACACCTTTGCCGTGGAGGCCCGCAACGGTGTCTCGGGCCTGGTGGCCAGCCGCAGCTTCCGCACTGCTAGCGTTAGCATCAACCAGACAGGTGCGGGCCGCGCGTCGGCCGGACGGCCACCCAGGGCTTGGCTGCGTCCAGAGAGAGGCAGCATCCGGTGGTTAAAGATCACAGGCTGTGGGGTTACGTCCGAGCTCTGGGACCCCTCTCAGTTTCCTCACCTATAAAATGGGAGTCGTAATAGGGCTCTCAAGAGGATTCAGTAAATTATTATATATAGGGCTCTTAGAGCAGTGCCTGTCCACAGACGGGATATACCAAAAGTTAGCTGTTGTTTGACTTTTATTATTTATGCACTCATAACTACTCAGAGGCCACCCCAGATGTGCCAGCCCGTGGGGTCCAGGGCCTGCGGCTCTGTGTGTGCCGGAGCCAGAAGAATCCCAGCTTGGGATCTGAAGAGCCTGGGCTGTGGATGGGACTGGGTCTGGGGGCACTCAGCCCCCTCCCCCGACTGCCCCCACGTGGCTCCTCACACTCCCCCCCACACTGTCCTGCCCAGAGCCCCCCAAGGTGAAGCTGGAGGGCCGCAGCACCACCTCGCTGAGTGTCTCCTGGAGCATCCCCCCACCGCAGCAGAGCCGTGTGTGGAAGTATGAGGTCACCTATCACAAGAAGGTAACTCAAGGGGTCAGGGCTGACCCTGGCTGGGCTGTAAGCAGAGGACGGCCCGGTCCCAGAGATGCTTACCATATTCTGCAGATGAGGACACTGAGTCTGGGGACTTCCTGAGAGTCACCTCTCCCAGGCCAGCACAGCAGAGAGTTACGGGAGGGAAGACACAGTGTTCTGGAATCCCCAGAAGAGATAGTCAGGGTGGGGGAAAGAGCCAAGTCTTGGCGATCAGACAGACCTGGGTTCAAGTCTTGGGTCATGCATTTGCTGGCTGGAACCTTGAGTGACTCACTTCATTTCTCCGAGCCTCAGTTTCCTGCACTGTTAAGAGCGTCAAGGGGCGCCCGGGTGGCTCAGTCGGTTGAGTGTCCGACTCTTGGTTTTGGCTCAGGTCGTGGTCTCGTGATCATGGGATCCAGCCCCATGTTGCATTGGGCTCCACGCTCAGCTGGGAGTCTGTTTCTCCCTCTGCCCCTCCCCGTGCTTGTGCTCACACTCTCTCAAATAAATAAATAAAATCTTTAAAAAAAAAAAAGTAAGTAAAATCTTAAAAAAAAGAAAAAAAGAGCATCGGGTTTGCTAATGTGAGCTGCCTTGCTAAACTGGGCTGGGGGTGGTCCCTGGTGGGTTGAGCTGATGCCCCCGCCCTGCCCGCACCCGCAGGGGGATTCCAACAGCTATAACGTGCGCCGCACCGAGGGCTTCTCGGTGACCCTGGATGACCTGGCTCCGGATACCATCTACCTGGTCCAGGTGCAGGCGCTGACGCAGGAGGGCCAGGGTGCTGGTAGCAAGATGCATGAGTTCCAGACGTTGTGTGAGTTGGGCAGCAGGGCATGGGCTGGGCCGGGGCCCTGGAACAGACAGTTAGGACGTCTGGGAGGAGGAAATGGATCAAAGAACTTAGAAATGCCCCCCTCCTGGTCAGCCAGGGCCTAGGAGAGCCTGGTGGGGATCGACCCCAAGTCTGGGGAGGGGTCGCAGGGACATGCATTCAGGGCAGTGTTGTGAGAAGGAGGGACATGGGGTCCAGCATTGGCAGATGCAGTTCCAATCCTGTGTCGTGGAAAAAGTCCCACATACCTGGCGGTTCCTACCGTATTCCCTAGGGAAGACCTGTCATTTACCATCTATGAAATGGGAATAAAGATTCTCATGAACCATCACAAGTAAAGGCATCCAGCACATGTCCTTAAAGTGGCCCTTGGGTGCAAAGGGGGCATTGCTGGTGCCTGGGTGGCTCAGTTGTTGGGCGTCTGCCTTCAGCTCAGGTCATGGTCCCAGGGTCCTGGGATCGAGCCCCGCATCGGGCTCCCTGCTCGGCAGGAGGCCTGCTTCTCCCTCTCCCACTCCCCCTGCTTGTGTTCCCTCTCTCACTGTGTCTCTGTCTGTCAAATAAATAAATAAAATCTTAAAGAAAAAGGGGGGCATTGCCATGTTTTAGGGTGCAGGGGGGCTCCCTTGTCATCAGCTGGTCTCCCCTGACAGCCATGGAAGGATCTGGCAACATGGCGGTGATTGGTGGTGTGGCCGTTGGCGTTGTCTTGCTTCTGGTGCTGGCAGGAATCGGCTTCTTCATCCATCGCAGGTTCGTCGGAGCCCATGCCCCGGCTCCCCGGGGGCTGAGGTGGGATGCAGAGGGGCGGGAACCTCGGTTTCCTGTCTGGAAAATGGGGCTGATGGTAGTCTAATCCCTGCCTCGCGGGGGCCCGTGAAGATGCAGTGAGCTGTCAAGTGCCCAGCACAGTGCCTGGCACACCGCGGGGGCTCGGGACGTGGCGGTCATTATCTTTGCTCTCGTTAGTAACGGTGTGTCCACACTTCCTCTGGACACGCAGACAGGAAGCTCTGGGAGCTCTAATGAGGAAAGCCTTCATTATGGCCACTTAAGGGGCCATTATGGGGCGTAGATCCCAGGGAGGGAGCCCTGCTTGCTCATTTCCTCCCCGCCTCTCCCAGCACACCAAGCCACCGCTTAGGACGGGGCGGCTGAGGTGGGGGGGCGGGTGGCAGGAGGCTCATGGCCAGAGCAGGCCGCTGACCTCCCCTGTGTGTTTGGCTCCCCATGGGGTTCTCTCAGGAGGAAGAGCCTGCGGACTCGCCAGTCCTCAGAGGACGTTTACTTCTCCAAGTCAGGTGAGATGCAGCGCCCTTCCATGCTCAGCTCCGCCCCTGCCGGCCCCCCCAGAGCCCCCTAGCTCTGTGGTGGAGATGGGGCAGCTGGGGTGCTCCCAGGGCTCTGCGGGGAGGGGGCCTGGGGCTTCCTTGGGCGCCTCAGAGGGGCTGAGCTGGAAGCTCAGTGATCATCATGTGGCCACCTCCTCCTCCTCTTGGGTGACCCCTCCCCAAACTGGGACCCTGCCTCTCCTCCTCCCTTCCAGAACAACTGAAGCCCCTAAAGACATACGTGGACCCCCACACGTACGAGGACCCCAACCAGGCGGTGCTCAAGTTCACCACCGAGATCCACCCCTCCTGTGTCACGCGGCAGAAGGTGATTGGAGCAGGTGAGCGTGGCGCCCTGCAGGGGGGCCTGGGACGGGTCGGGGGCGCGCGATGGCCAGTGGCCGGGCTGACTGGGTGCTCCTCCCGCCTCGTCTTCCCGCAGGAGAGTTTGGGGAGGTGTACAAGGGGACGCTGAAGGCATCAGGGAAGAAGGAGGTGCCCGTGGCCATCAAGACGCTGAAAGCCGGCTACACGGAGAAGCAGCGGGTGGACTTCCTCAGCGAGGCCAGCATCATGGGCCAGTTCAGCCACCACAACATTATCCGCCTGGAGGGAGTTGTCTCCAAATGTGAGCGCTGGTACCAGGGTGGGGACGGGACCTCGACCCGGGACCTGACCACCCCCAGTGGGGGTGAAGAGGGGCTGCTAGGGCCACCAAACGGGGGGCTCTGTGCATAGCTGTGCCCACCGCCACCCCCACTCACGCCCCCCGTCTACTCCTCTGGCCACCCCCTCACACCTGTGCCGCCCTCTGCAGACAAGCCCATGATGATCATCACCGAATACATGGAGAACGGGGCCCTGGACAAGTTCCTTCGGGTGAGGCTGCGGGTCGGGGTAGGTGGGAACCCGGGGCAGGTGGATGCTGGGGGCTGCTCAGGGTGCCCCGCCGTGCTCGGGGGCTGCTGGCTGAGGGCCTGTGCTCCGCAGGAGAAGGATGGCGAGTTCAGCGTGCTGCAGCTGGTGGGCATGCTGCGGGGCATCGCGGCCGGCATGAAGTACCTGGCCAACATGAACTATGTCCACCGCGACCTGGCCGCCCGCAACATCCTCGTCAACAGCAACCTGGTCTGCAAGGTGTCCGACTTCGGCCTGTCCCGCGTGCTGGAAGACGACCCCGAGGCCACCTACACCACCAGTGTAAGCGCTAGGGCAGTTGTCGGCCCCCCAGGGGTGAAGCGGCCTCCACGCTGCCCCAGGTCCCCTCACCTGTGCACCTGGGCGTGGGCCTCCGCAGGCAAGAACGCCTCCAGGGAGCATGGGCCAGGGGCCCTGGCTCTATCCGGCCTGGCTGCGAGAGTCCTAGGGCTGGCCAGAGGGATGGTAGTGACCGGGTCTGGGTCCCCTGCAGGGCGGCAAGATTCCGATCCGCTGGACAGCCCCGGAGGCCATTTCCTACCGCAAGTTCACCTCCGCCAGCGACGTGTGGAGCTATGGCATCGTCATGTGGGAGGTGATGACGTACGGCGAGCGGCCCTACTGGGAGCTGTCGAACCATGAGGTAGGGCCCCACGCCCTGCCCTGAACTGGAGCCCTTTACTCCTTTCTGCGCCCCGGCGGCCAGGCAGAGGAGAGTTTTGGGGGCTCATCTTCATCTGATATATTCAGTAAATGTTTATCGAGGGCCTACTGTGGGCCAGGCCTTGTGCTGGGCTCCAGAGCCAGCCCCTGCTTCCAGTCGGTGGCAGGACACAGAAACGGTAGTGGGGAGGGGGTGTGCATTCCTGTGTGCACGCACCTGTGTGTGTGCGTGTGTGCGCGCGGTAGATGCATTTGTGTGCGTGTGAGCGTGCTCGCCTGGTGCCTCACGCGGCCTGGAGACTGAGTGCAGCGAGGGGGTGGGGGGACGACACGGAGCGGGAGGTGGGCTCTAGCTGAGTGGCTGGGGTAGACGTCCCGAGACTGGAGGGAGGCTGGCTGCAGGGCACACAGCCTGGCTGCTGCCTGGGCTGCCCCGGAGGGAGCAGGGTCAGGAGCCCCTTCCTCCGTGGAGCTCGGGAGACCGCCCCCTTAGCGTCTGCCCTTGGTGCGTCTGACACCTGCGTGTCGGACTCGAGAAAGAAGGCTCATCCCCTCTGTGTCTGGGGCTCCCCTTCCCTCCTGTGCCCACCTGCACGCGCGGGCCTCCGCAGGGAGCCTGCAGGGGTGTGGCGGCCGCGCGGGCACCGCTGACCGTCCGGCCTTCCCAGGTGATGAAAGCCATCAACGACGGCTTCCGGCTGCCCACGCCCATGGACTGCCCGTCCGCCATCTACCAGCTCATGATGCAGTGCTGGCAGCAGGAGCGTGCCCGCCGCCCCAAGTTTGCCGACATCGTCAGCATCCTGGACAAGCTCATCCGAGCCCCCGACTCCCTCAAGACCCTGGCTGACTTTGACCCCCGGTGAGTTCCGTAGCCCCCGTGCACGGCGGCCCCCAGTTCTGCTCCTGAGCCGCGGCGGGGTGGCGGCCGGCCAGGGCCGGTGGGCAGGGGGCTCGGGACTTCCGCGTGGGCTTTGCTTACCCTGGACGGGGGCTCGGATGAGACTAGGAGAAGCAGTCGACATACATGGGAAACGCGCCGGGCCCTGTGCTCAGCGCCTGACATGTTTGAACTCATTCAAACGACCGATGAGATGGGTCCTATAATTATCCGCCTTTTGTTGATGAGGACCTGAGACAGGGCGATTAAGTATTTTATGTGCTGGCAGGTGGCCAGGCTGGGGCTCTGCCTCCAGGAACCTGAATCTTAACATTTTGTTATTTTGTGGTTATTGGTGGTGGTGTTGCCAGGGGGAGGGGGTGGGGTGGGGTGGCAGCAGGAGTGCTCCTGACATGCCAGCCTGTCTCCCTGAACCCTACCCGACTGGGCTTCTCGGCTGCCCAGATAAGGAAACTGAGGCACCGGGCGGCGGGGTGGGGTGAATTGCCCAGGTTGGGGAGCGGCAGGCTGGGGGCCCCGGGGCGGGCTGGCTGCTGTAGCCGCTCACCGGCAGGTGGGTGACTCCCGTTGCAGGGTGTCCATCCGGCTGCCCAGCACCAGCGGCTCCGAGGGGGTGCCCTTCCGCACGGTGTCCGAGTGGCTCGAGTCCATCAAGATGCAGCAGTACACAGAGCACTTCCTGGCGGCTGGCTACACCGCCATTGAAAAGGTGGTGCAGATGAGCAACGAGTGAGTCCGGCCCCACCTTCTCCCCACCTGCCCACCACGCCCCTCTTCCTCTTTCTGTCTCCTTTTGCGGGCAGAGAGGCTTCCCAGGAAGGGCAGAGCCAGGCCGGCAGCCAGGAATTCTGGGCACTCAGGCCTGGCTTCCCTCTCTTCCTGCAGCTTTTTTCCAGAATGGGAAAATAATAGTCATTGTCCTAATCAGAGCAGTGTTTCTTGTGGACTGACTGCGTGTCTGAGCACTTTGAATCAGGCCTCAGGATAACTCGGCAGGTGGGGCTTGTCCATCTCTCCACGGACAGGTGGGAAACCGGGGGGCAGAGAGGTGCAATGACTTGCCCAGGGTCCCGTGGCCACTAGGGGCCCAGTAGAGCTCCAGCCCTGGTCAGTGAGGGCCCAGAACTCAGGGACCACGGAGGTCATTAGTGGAGAAACTGAGGCTGAGGGGGTAGGTAGCCTGCCTAAGGTCACACAGCCAGTTAGAGGCAGGGTGCCTCTCCAGGGTGCCGAAGAGAAATGGGCAGAGCCCTTGGACTTCCTGGCTGTTGCCTAGGAGAGAGTGCCATAGGCCATCCCCTCCTGGGGACGTCTCCCCACATGGTGGTCAGGCTGCCCTGTGGGAGCTCTGCTCTCCCCTCCAACATCAGGGACCCTTCCCAGCATGGCCCTGGCAAGGATACCTCTTCTCATCCCTGGAGGGAGAAGACATGATCCTCTTAGCCTTTTGTGCCTCTAAAAATAGTGTGAAGTCCCAAGAGCCCAGTTTGTTTAGGGTCCAAGGTCAGGGCCGGAATGGGCCCTGGGGCTGGGAGGTTTTGGGAATCACATGGAGGGGTCCACCCGGGCCTCACACAGTTCTGGGTCACAGAAGTTCTGGGATCTGAGCCCGAGCAAGAACATTCTCCAGGGCCTCTGAAGACCGCTGAGCTGGGCTGCTGATTGCTGGTCAAAGCTTCTTAGACTAGGCGGTGGCCCATCCCAGGGGACGGGGAGTCAGACAGAGCCAGAGCGGGCCAGAGGGAGGCCCGGAGAGAGGGGGTGGGTCCCAGGCTCGGGCTCTGCAGTCACACTTGGCTTCAAGTCCCACATCTGCCACTTCCTAGCAGGAGACCTTGGTCAGATTCGGTTCCATCTTTGAGCCTTGGTTCCTGTTTCCCTGCTGTGCAGTTTGCATGGGTGAGAGCAGGTGACGTGCTTGGTACACAGCAGGGCCTTAACCCACGTCACTCTCCTCCCCACCTTGACCTCCTTGCTCTCAGCCCGCAGCCTGTGGGCAGAGGCCAGGGTTCCTGCACCCCCTCCTTTTGCCTGGGAACCTAGAACAGCCCCTTGGCCCCTCCAGGGGCTCCCACCGGGGAAGCATAACTACTCTTGTGGGTGAGCGGAGCGGAGGGCAAGGAGAAGGGCCTACAGGAAACACATGTTCTTAGAAGCTTCCCGAAATAGCCCGGGGTGCTCCTTGGCCAATTCCTTTCCCACGAGCAGGGACGGGGCTGTCTTGGGTGGATGGAGGCTGTGTGTGTGAGTGCATGTGCGCTGTGTTTTGAAAGGCCCGAATAAAGGCAGGAAGTCATTCCACGCTCCCTCCGCCTCCCACCAGCTTGCTGGTGCTCCGAGCTGGGGCCTGCGTGACTCACCCCCACTGCCTCCTTCTTTATTTCAAATAAATGAAATGAATGGGGATCTTAGAGCACTTTTTTACCCCGAAGGCTGTGTCTACACATTCCATGAGTCCCAATGGGAGGCAGGGAGCTGGTCTCAGAACGCAGCACTTTCCTGGATGGGGTTGGGTCAAGGTTTAGGCTTCAGTGTCCCCTCCATCCCCCACTCCCGTCCCCTCCAAGGGGCCGGCTGCTTGCCACCTTTTCTCAGGTTGAGCATTCACCAGGTTATTTTGGAGTTGCTTGAGTTTCTAGCCAGACTAGTGGTTCTAAATGTCTTTTGAGGAACTAAGGAAGTGGTAGATATTGTAGCCCCAGAAAATGCCCAGTCCAGCAAGAGGCCCTGTCCAGTGTCTGGGGCGACGCAACACAGCTTTCTAGGAGGGGGCCCAGGCCGATGGGGTTTATGGTCGCCGCGTGCCCTCAGCATAGGCTCTGCGTGCTGGTGCAGTTTGCCGAGGGAATGAATCACTGACCGCGAGGCTCCAGGAGCCCTCTCTCACTCCTTGCGCCCAGGGCCAGTGCACAGTAGGGGCTTGCTGGGGAGGTGTGGCCTTTGGATTTCCCAGGGCCAGGGCCGGCATTGAGAGTGCTCAGGAAAAAGGTAGCCTCGGTCGTGTGTCTCCCTACCCCTGTGATGAGAGTTGATGGGAGTGACAAGAGGGAAACTGAGGCTGGGGCAGGAACGGTCTTGGGACGGTCTGTGACTCTCATCTTATGTGCCTCTGTGGTTAGCAGATGAGGCAGGGAAGGTGTCAGGGTCTCTTGTGTGTGAAAAAGAGTGGAGCTGGGGTAGGTAGCTCAGGAGCATCTAAGCAAAGCTTCCCATTTTACATATACAGAAACTGAGGCCCAGAGACAGGACAGGACCTGCCCAAGGCTTTGATGAAGTCCAGGACTAGAATTTGGTCTCTTGCCTCCCGGCCCAGGGTTTTTGCTTCCTAGACGAGTCTCAGGAGCAGCCTCACTCCCACCCTGTCAGATTAACTACACCAGTCTGGGAGAGGGGCCCAAGGCGGCCTGGGTAGTGGCTCCATGTTCACTCATTCATTCAGCAGATACTTCCTGAGGACCTACTGTGTACCAGGCCTATCCTGGAGCCCAGGGGACTAGGTGTCTGCTGTTACCCTCCTAGCACTCACTTAACCCACTGGTTCTTAAATCATACGTCAGGGTCTTTGGGACCTGATAAGATGCAGACTCCCTGCCGCCCCCCCCACATCAGAACTTCAAGGTCAGTGAGTCTGGACTTAGGCCTGGGATGCTGCCTTTTCAGGAAGTGCCTCCTTCCCCAGGGGTCCCAGTGCTTCCCTGGGAAGCCACACTTGGAGACCTACAGGTGTGGGGGAAACAGCGCTGCTTTTTCAACAGCCCCAGCTGTCTCGGTTAGAATGGCCCGCAGTGGTGGATTGGGAAGTTCTCCCTGGTGTCTGACTTCTGGCCTTCCTGCTGCGGCGGGAGCAACCAGCCCCTCCTGGAGGTCCCTGAGCCATCCTCCCCACGCACCCTGGTCTGCCCTTCCCTGCCCAGTGCTTCTCTGAGGGCTCCCAGAGCCTGTGGGAAAGTCATGTCTCCGGAATTGCAAACAGGAGCTCACACCGTATAATTAGTTTCATTTACAGCCAGGAGACGGCCCATAAAAACCTGGGTGTTTTCATGGGTTTGGGCTGATGGGTGAGGGTGGTGGAAGAGAAAAGTCCCAGAGTGAGCAATAAACGTCCTGCTCCAGGGCTCCTGGGAGCATAAGTGGTTTTACAAGGGGATTGAGGGGGGCAGGAGAGGGCCGTGGGCTCCTGGGCACATCTCCCCATCTGGCTGCCGCCTTCCCCCTCTGCCACCCGTTTCCGGGGGATCTCCCACCCTCCAGTTAGGCACTCATCCCATTTTACAGGTGAGGAAATTGAGGATGCTAAAGGGAGAACACCTGCCTTGGGGTGACCTAGTCACCTGATTGGTGACCGCAAGCCCCTCCCCTTAGCCCTCTGCACATGGAAGTTTAACCCTTGAGGTCCCCCTGCAGTGTTTCCTGCGTTCTTCCTCAGTTGTCAGCATTGGGCACTCGGAGGGAGGAGGGGTGGAATAAAGCGGTGGCTGAGAAGAGGCCTTGGTGGGGGGAGCTGTGAGCAACAGCTAGAGGGTCCCTGCCCCCGCTCCCCAGCCCCCAGTGATGGCGTCCACGCTGCTCCCGGGAGGAGGCTCTCTGAGCCTCAAATGTTCAACTCTGCAAAATGGCGGTGAAAAGAGCACCTGCTTCACAGATGATGGTGTAGATTGCACCGGGGAGGGGAGAAGTTTCTCACAGAGTGGGTGCTTCTATCGCTTTCCTAACTTGGTTGATGTTAGCAGCCTTCAGGATGTGGATCCTCCCATCGAGCCTCTGCCGGCACCCCCCCAACTCCCTCGTCTCACCTCTCCCCAGCCCCAGCCCCTAACTCCCTCTCTCCCTCCCCCACAGGGACATCAAGAGGATTGGGGTGCGGCTGCCTGGCCACCAGAAACGCATCGCCTACAGCTTGCTGGGACTCAAGGACCAGGTGAACACAGTGGGGATCCCCATCTGAGCCCCGGCAGGCCTCAAACCCCCTTGGCCAAGAATACTTGAAGAAGCTGAGTTGTCTCCCTGCTAGCTCTGCACCAGGCCACCAGGGACCTTATTTATTTCTAGTTATTCCTTACTGATGCCCCCCTGAGGCCTCTGCTGGGGGGGAGGTCTTGGACAACACCTTGGCCTATACTGGGGAGATGCTCAGGGACCCCGAGCTGGGGGCCTCTTCGTCTACGAAGGACAGACTGCCAAGCACTTAGCAGGCGCCGCCATGTTCCCAGCATGCCCTGGGGCGGGAGCCCCGCCAAGGCATTTGGACAGACACAGGACATTTCCAAACTGACCTCCCCTGCGCCGTCTCGGGAGGTGGAGAGGTTAGCCTGTGGCCAGGTGAACAGGGTGCCTCCAGCGCCACCCACAGATGAGAAGAGGACAGCCAGCAAACTCAGCTGGGCGAGACCCAAAGTGGTTCCCCGGTCCCTCTGGTGCCTTCCTCAGCCCCCCAGGCCCTGTCCTCAGCCCCAACGGGCCCAATCTTGCTTCCCTGGGGCCCTCGCAGGATGCTTGGTTGTGTTGAGGTTTTTTTTAAATATATATTTTGTACTTTGTGGGGAGTATGTGTGTGTGGCAGGGGGCCCAGCCAGGGCTGGGGGGCAGACGGTGGCCTGTGTCAGACATTCCCAGGCTGGGGGCCGGTCCATCCGGTCTCCCTCCCCTTTAGACAACATTCATTATGTCAGTGTTACTGATTTCGTTTTTGTTGGGTATTTTTTTCGAACCTTAATTTATTATTATTTTTTTTTATATTTATTGTTAGGAAATGACTTATTTCTGCTCTGGAATAAAGTTGCAGATGATTCAAACTGATCTTGGTTTTGAGTCTTTGGAGGGAGCAGCGGGGCCAGAGAGAGGCCCTGTGTGTTGGAAGTGGGGGGTGGGGAGCTCACCCCGAGCGCTTAAACAGAGCTTCCTGCCCAAGGCACACACACGTCGTGGAATCATGGGAGTGGGGGTGGGTGGGAGGTGGGCAGGGGGCCAGGAAGCAGGCCCTGCCGAGCCTGGCCTCCATGCCAACTGGCCTCTGTCACCTTTGATCTCTAGACTTCTGGAGGGCTGGGAGGCAGGAGAATGGTGAGAGCAGCCATGGGCCCCCTCCCACACATCTCTGCAGAGCTTGTTGAAATAGATTTTTCGACCATCCACGTAGGACCCTGAGGTTTACAAAGGCTTCTCACAAGTTTTGGCTTGTTGGAGCCTCAGTACTGGGAGTTTTTGTGAGCAGCCCCATTGTACAGAAGAGGAAAACTGAGGCTAGGCCCAGGGACAGGGCTTGCCCAAAGCCACACAGCAAGTTAGAAGCAGAGGCCAGAATTGAAAGCAGGGCTGGGAATCCCAATTAGATGCTTTTCTCACAGATGAGGAGACTAAGGCTCAGGAATGTACAGTACCTTGCACACAGCAGGAAGGAACAGAGGCGTTGAGGGAAACTAGAGTCCTTATTTCAAACCCTGAGCCTTCTCCATGATCCCACGCTGCGGCCCCGCATGCTGGAGGTCGTTCACAGCGAGCCTTAGGAGGGTGTCATCCAGGGGCACCTGGGTGGCTCAGTCGTTAAGCAGCTGCCTTTGGCTCAGGTCATGGTCCTGGGATCCAGCCCCGTATCGGGCTCCCTGCTCGGCGGGAAGCCTGCTTCTCCCTCTCCCACTCCCCCTGCTTGTGTTCCCTCTCTCACTGGGACTCTCTCTGTCAAATAAATAAAAAATCTTTAAAAAAAAAAAAAGGAAGGTGTCATCCACAGGTGACCAGGGACGTGGACCAGGTAAGCGGAGATGATCTGGGGCAGAGGAGGAAGGCTTCTTGGTGGAGGTGGCCCCTGAGCTGAGCCAAGTAGGGATTGTAGGGACAAGTGGGAATTAGCCAGTGAAGCAGTGGGAGAGGACAGTGGGGGCAGGGGAAGCTGGAGGTGTGAAACCATGTGGTTGTGCAAGGAGGAACCGCAAACACTTGGTTATTAGGGCGTGATGTGGGGGGCCGAAATGGTCTCCCCTCCCTCGTCAGGCAGGTCCAGGAGTGGGGATTTTAAGCTGAGGGCAGTGGGGAGCCACTGAAGATTTTTAAGCAGGGTGAGACGTGATGACTGTGCCCCAACCAGAAGGCACGGTAGAGTAGGCCCACGAGCCCTGCTTCCCAGATCAGCCTGGAGCTCTGCGGCAGCAAAGTCGTGAGGATGCTCAGCTTGCCTTGGGGTCTCAAGCCTGGCCCGCTCCGCCCGGACCCCCTGCCACCACAGGAAAGTGGCCTCCATGGGGAGCCAGGTCTGGGTCTGGCCCACTGAGCATCAGGGAGCCATGCAACATGGGGTGGGGCTGGGGCTGGGAAAGGAAAGGGAGCCCGGGACCAGCTCGCCAGGCCTTCCTCCCGTTAGCGCGAGGCCGCCTGGGCGTGGTAGGCACCGTGGCTGAGTCAGGTTTTCCTGGGACCTGACCCTTGCTGGGCCTGCCTGGCTGGCCACCATGGCTCTGTTACGGGGCTGTGACAGCTGCCATCACCACCGACAGAATGGTGGGTCCAGCAGGGCGCAAGCCTGCGATCCCACAGCAATCCGGGCACTCGAGGGCACCCGAGGCCAGGCCTGGGTCCCAATCCCAAAGCAACTCGGCCACTCGATGGCCCCACTGGTGAGCAGAGGTGGACACGGGGAAGTGGCTGAGCACGGGAGAGAGATGGCCTCATGGGCTCTCTCCCTGCAAGCCTTGATGGATATGAAGCTCTCCGAGGACACCGACCTCTGAGCCGCAGACTGGGATCTGTGCTCAAATGCCAGTGGGCGGCTGTCTGGAGCCCCCAACGGACCCCATGATTGCCTAGAGGGGAAATTGTGTGTGTGTGTGTGTTTTTAATTAAAATAAACCCAGCTCTGCCCTCTAGAGGACCTAGAGGCAGCGACCCCCCCAAAGCGATGAGCACATCCAGCCCCCAGATCTTGGCTCCTAAGCACCACTCTCTAATGAAAGAACCCAGGACTCCTTAGAGAAGTGGCTGATTCCAGGGCTGAGGCAGGGAAAGTACAGGATGAGACTGGAGCATCCTCTAGGGATCGAGGGTAAGGAAATGCTCAAAACAAATAAATAGATGGGGGGATGTGAGACCCAGCAGCCAACCTGAAAGAGATCCCCCATGGCCAAACCTGGAGCAGGTTGAACAAATGACACAGAACTAAATTGTAGCCCAATGAAAGACATATCCACGAGTCCAAACTGATAGAAATTGGGATGGAAGAAATAAATAACTAAATAGAGGAGACTAGACAAATTTTCCTTAGAGAAGAGCTCCGCATAATTCATGCAGGTTCTCACCTCCAGCGGGTGGAGGTTAATTCCAGATCCAGGCTTTTAATGTGAACTCGACCTAGGGATACCCTTCCAAAGAGAGGAACTACAGAAAGGGTTAAAAAAAAGAAGGAGAAACAAATTTTACGGAGGAGAAACCCAGCAAACACTGACGTGTACCGAAAACAGAGGGCAGAAGGGATATGTTTCTTGAATTCCAGATCAGGTATCATCAAACACACGGGATTTACTGGGTGCCAGCCACTGATCTCAGTGCTCCGCTCATGTTTACTTGTTTAATAGTCACAACAACTCTTTGAGGGGCGTGTCACTGTTAGCCCATTTTACAGATTTGAATACCGAGGTACAGGGAGGTTAATTAACTTGCCAGAGCCACCTGGCTCCTGCATGGCCGGGGCAGGCATCAAGTCCAGGCAGTCTTGGTCCCAAGCCACAGAACCCCTAATAAAATGCTTTTCTGGGGGCGCCTGGCTGGCTCAGTCAGTGGAGCCTGCGACTCTTGATCTCAGGGTCATGAGTTCGAGCCCCACGTTGGGTGTAGAGATTACTTAAAAAAAATGCTTTTCCGTTTGTTACCCTCAACTGCCAAGACAGGACATTCTTGCTCTCTCTGCCATGTTGGGCAGCCCCCTAGATATGATCTGAAAAGCACTGGTTCTGGGAAAACTGAGGTCGCGTAACCTGCCCAGGTTCCCCAAATACCTCAGGGCCCCACACCCCAGGCACTCAGACTGGGGCAGGGGGAGGAGAGGATGGAGATGGGTTTGCTGCTCCCCCCTTGCCCTCAGTGGGCGCTGGGCGCTGGAGCCACAGAGATGCACCTGGCCCCTCTCTTCCCTTCTAGAGTTCTCAGGTGCGGGCAGGAGTGGCCCTACAGCAGGACCCAGGCTAAGAGGGGGAGGAGTTGGATGTATAGGAGCCAGAAGGGGACACCTGACCCAGCCTGAAAGGTTCAGGCGGGCTCCCTGGAGGAGGAAGAGCCATCCAAGCTGAAACACAGGTCAAGTGGGAGTCTACCAGGTGAGGTGGAGAGAAGTGGCCCTCAGAAGAGCCTGTCCCTGCCCTCCGTACTCCCGACCTCTGTGGGTAGGGCCTGAGTCTCCCCCATTGGACCAGGACAAGCCACGCGCTGGTTCCAACACCACCCTGGCCCCTGGCTCTCATGCCATGCGCAGCCCTATGATGCCAGCCCTGCTCGAATTCCCACCCCAAGCAGAACCTTTATCTCTGACCTCAGTTGTCACAGCTGGGAAGTGGGCTCTCAGCCCGCTGCCCTCCCCCCGGCTCTGAGCTGCAGGGGCCTTGGCAGCCCTTTGATACACCCAATAAAGCCCTGAAGAAGGTGAAGGCAGCAATTAGGAGGGTGCTGGGTGGGGGTTGCCCTCTTTCTCAGCTGCTCCCAGTCTAGGTGGCAAGTTAAAACAGTATCACCGGACACGGGGCTCAGATTTCCTAATTAATTAGCAAATCCTAGAGGAATGGGCAGGCTCTCCGCCCTCCTACCACCCCCCACCTCCAGCTGTGGCCCAGGGCCCAGGCTAGGGCCTGCCGCGCAGCAGATGCTGCTAGAACAGAGGTTGAGGAAATGTGTGCTGGAGTTCTCAGCTCTGGCCCTCTGTGCCTTCACCCACACTGTGCTTTATGCCTGGATCTCTGGCTCCCCAGAGCCGTGTCTGGCCCCTAGCAGGCCCTCAATAAATATTTGCTCAATAAACAAATGAATGAGGGAAGAGGGGCCCTAGGATCCAGTGGGGAGCCGTTTGGAGCCAGATTATTCAATATCCCCAAAACGAGGTTGTGTTGGGGGGTGTTGGGGGTGGGGCGTGTGTGACACAGACAACACAGTTCCCGCTGGTCTGGCCGCTGGGACCACACAGGCAGTAAAGGAGAAGGGATCAGCGTTTCTGAACACCTACTATGTGCCGATCAGCATGCCAAGCTTGAGCCCATGTTGTCTGACTGAAGGATCACAATGACCCTGCAAAACATGGATTTATCCCCACTTTAGAGATGGGGAACACTGAGGCTAAACACCGTGATCCCTCAGCCAGGAGGTGACAGAGCAGAATTATGAGACAAGGGCCCTCTTTTCCCACCGCCTGCTGCTGAGTGACATTTGGGGGTCTTAGGGGTTCTTGGGAAGCAGGGTGGGAAGAGGAAGTCAGAGGCTCTATTGGGCACCTACTGATTTTGCTGGGGGACCCTGGGCACGTCCCTCAGTGTCTCTGGGTCTCGGTTTGTCCATTCGTAACGTGGAGGGCTGGAAGTCCGTCCCTGCTGGGATGAGGGGCTCCTGCCACCCCCCAGACCTGCCCCGGCCCTCTTCCCAGGCAGTCCCCAGCGGCAGGCCCCACTCCAGCCCCTCGGGGTCTGGCTTCCCAATCCAGACCTTGTCAGCCAGTGTCTGTCGGCAGAACCAGACTCCGGTTTCTGGGAAGCTGCGGCCGCATCCTGCCCTGCCAGGGGTGGGGGCCCCCTCTCTCCCCCTGAGCCTGGGCCCCATTTCAGCAGCCTCATCACATTCCCCCGTGGCCTCCACAGCCCGGATGGATGGATGCAGTTTCCACACTGGTCTGGCGGAGCTAGGCAGCTGTGTGACCAGGTCTCCTGCTGGGCGGGGGGGTCCTCCCCGCCAAGGACCAGCCCTCAGGGGTCAGTTAGATCAACCCCAGCATCTGGGCGCAGACAGATGCACCTCCCCACCTCAGCCCAGGATGCATCGGCTGTGCCCACCTCCCCCAGACTCCGCACCCGGCCGGCGCACTCCGGCGCGAGCCAGGCGCCCCAATCCTACCCTGGCTTCTCCATCCGAGCTCTCCCCACCCCCACGCCCCCGTCCCTATCTCTGCCTGCGAAAACTGTCCTCTATCTCCCAGACCCAGCTGGGGTTCCCCATCCTCTGAGAGATCCCCGGAACCACCCCTGCTCTGAACTGGGGAAAAAACCACCCCAGCTCTCCCAGGGCCGCCTTCAGCCCGTGGATGGCCGTGGAGCTGCAATGGTCCTCAGCCGTGTGTCCATCTGTCCCTGCCTCATCCTCTGAGCAGCTCAACTTCTTTTCCTCAAGAACTCTATGAAGTAGAACTGCTGCTATGTACGCCACAGGTGGGGGGACTGTGTACCCCATTTGTCCAGGACCTGGCTTACATCGACTGTCCTATATAATTAGTAATAGTGTTCCTCTTCACCCTCTGTCCCCATTTGGATGATAATTTATTTGGTCACCCCACCGTGAGATGTGGAGAAGGGAGGGGTTTTCCTAAAGCCCTAGAGCTAACAAGTGGCAGAGTCAGGCTTCGAACCGGACACCTCGCCCCACAGCCCTGCTCTACCCTGATGGGTTTGGGCACAAATGAGCCCAGGCATTCTCCAGGGGCTACTATGTGCCATCCAGTGCCTGGAGCTCTTCCCCACACCCCTGGCCTGACACACCCGCTTCCTCTGGCCTTTGGCTCATGCGTCCAGCCCCAGAGAAGGTACCCCCATCTCCCCTCTTAAAGGTGCCCTGGAACCCCTACCGTATTTCTATCCTGCACTTTTGATTCTTCGCAACAATGGGCGGCAATGGTCAATATCTGTCATTGATGCCCACCCCCTGCCCAGAGGCCAGTTCCATGAGGGCGAGGACAAGTCTGTTTCGTGGCTCCTGGCTCCCCACCAGGGTCCCCCCGCCTATCCGATGAAGGAATCCACCAATGGTGCTGGGCACCAGGGAGAGGGTCAGGGGTGGGAGAACCCAGGTGGTGCCCTCACAGACTCCCCAGTCTGTTGGGGAGAAAGGCCCATGGGAAAGATCAAGAGTGCCTGAGAGAGAAATTCTGTGGCTTGACAGGCATGGGAACTGGGGACCCAGAGAAAGAGCCACTTGCTCAGTCTAGGGCAGGTCAGGGAAGGTTTCCGGGAGGAGGTGGTATCTGAGCTGACTGGAAGGATGGGGTGGTAGGGGGAGAACGGAGGGTGTTCGCCTCAGGAGCCGGAGGCAGACCGGGGTGGCCGCAGCTGTGGGGGCAGGGCGGGCAGCAGGGAGGGTCCAGGCTGCAGGGGTGGGCAGGGGTCTGAACGCAGAGCACCTTGTTGCCCTGCTGAGGATTTGATTTTTATCCTAAGGGTGGGCACCAGGGAGCAGCTCGATGGTTTTTAACTGGGGGAAGGGGAGGTGGGCAAGAAAAATCTCAACTTGCATGTTTTTCAAAATTTGCTGTCCCCTTGTAAAAAAAAAAAAAAAGTGTGTGTGTGTGTGTGTGTGTTGGCTTACAAAAAGAAAAGCTGATTTATTTGTGTGCCCCTGTGGGGGCCTGCTCAGGGCCTGCTCTTCAGAACAACTCCCAGGATGGAGTCACCGAGGATGCAGGTGTCCCGGCCCCATCCCCCACCACCCCATCCTCAGCCATCTGTCTGGGAAGGTCCATTGTGGTGGCCTCTGACATCACGGCAGGGGGCAGCGTGATGTCACAGGGCCCCTTTGTGGCCGTGGAAGGCGAGGTGCCCCCCACCAGAGGCCCCCTTCCCACTCCCGCCCAATCCTATTAAGCATGGGCTGGGGACAAAGGAAGGCGCTTTGTGTTTTAACCCTGTCTGAAGTGAGTCACAGGCTGCAGAGGGAGGGGACAGCAAGAGGTTGTACATTCCAGAGCCTGCCACCTCCCCCAGCTGGGCCTGCAGGTCAGGCTGGCGGCCCTGCTGTCACCACCAGTCACCGTCCCCATGCCAGGCCCTGCACCTCTCTCAGATCTGGGGCCAGAGCCTGTGATGTGAGGCTGCGGGCAGGACCTCCTCCTGCGTCCCCGAAATGCTGATAAGGCCGCCTTCAGCCTGGTGAAATGACGGAGGCCTTGGGGGATTCCGGGGGGCCCCCGGGCTGGGAGAAGAAGGTGGAGTCAGCTGGAGCCAGAGAAGGCAGCTTCGGGGCATAGATGGGGGGCCGAGGCCTAGAGAGGGACAGGACTTGTCGCCCAGCAGCATCAACGATGAGCACTCATCAATGAGCACTTACTAAACTCTTACTGAGAGCCACACTGGTCTATGCCGTGGGTCATCTGATCCCTGAAACTCTGGAAGGTGGCAGCCAGGACCAACCCCACAGACCTGCCACTCAGAACAGGCACTCGGAGCGGGGGAGGCCCAGCTTGGGGACAGCTAGGTGGCCCCCTCCTTCTCCCAGGTGTCTCTGAAGGAGGAGGGGGCAGGACCCCCTGAGGCTTGAGCTCAGGGGTGAGAGGGCCTGAGTTCCAATTCCTCTTCTGCAGTGAACTTGCATGCCCTCCCCTCACTGAGCCTCTGTGTACTCGTCTGTAAAATGGGACTCATCGGACCCTTCTCCCAGGATTGTGGCGAGGACTGGATGAGATAGCCCACGCGCCCAGCTGGGGGTGGGGGCAGGGCATCTCAGGGTTGGCGCCACCACCCCGACCCCCATCCTTGGGTGTCAGCCCTTAGCCAAGCCCCCTCCCAGGCTGGCATTGGACCCTTTGAAGGACGTGTCTGGCCCTAGGCTGGGAGTAGGGGGCAACCGACTGGAGACGCCTCGGCAGGGATAGACCGTAGCTTCAGGAGAGGTTCAGCACACCCCACCACCGCCCGAGTGGGCTCGCCATCTTTGGCAGAGTCCCCGGGCATGCAGGGAGGCTGGGGGTGGCTCCGTTTCAGGCAACAAAGCCCCCTTTCTCCCCATCCTGAGGAATGCCTGGCACCCCTCTCACCCCCGCCTCCATCTGTGTGGAGACTCAGACCCCAGGGTTCACTCTGTGGGGCCCAGGCTGGGCACTGGCCCTGTCCTGAGCCTGTGAGGCAATCCTGGCCCTTTACCCCTGCCCCCCCCCCCGCACCTCCCCTGGCCACACTCACACACACACTCACGCGCACACACCCCCATACCCACATGCATCCCCCACACAGCCCAGCCCTCAGCTCGGAGCCCTGAGCTCAGTCCAGAATCCCAGGCGGTCTGGAGCAAACATGTCCACAGCCCGCTGGGCTGGAGAAAGGGCCAGAGCGTGAGGGCCCTGCCTCACCTTGGCTCTTCCTGTGTCTTTGTGCTTGCTGATGTTTTTAAAAAATACCCTCACTTGGCAAAGCAAAAAGTCACAGCTCCTCCACCCACACCTGCCCCATTTTTTTTTTTTAAAGATTTTATTTACTTGACAGAGAGAGACACAGCGAGAGAGGGAACACAGCAGGGGGAGCGGGAGAGGGAGAAGCAGGCTCCCCGCAGAGCAGGGAGCCCCACGCAGGGCTCGATCCCAGGACCCTGGGATCAGGACCTGAGCCGAAGGCAGCTGCTTAATGACTGAGCCACCCAGGCGCCCCCCATTTTTTGAATTGTCCCAGCATCTGAGCCCCTGACTCTGTTCAAAGCCCTCATTTTTACCAAGGAAGATGCAGAGGCCACAGAGCCCGGTGAGGCGGGACTGGGGCAGTGGTGGGGAGGGGGTGCTGGGAAGGCCGCCTATCTGTGCTGTAGGGTCGCATCCCAAGCCCCGCCAGGGCTAGGGAGAGGGACTGGCCTCCCTGGTGAAGGTTGCACCCTTTGTACGGATGAGAACACCAAGACTCGGAGGGGAGGAGCCCCACGTTACCCAGTGAGGAGCAGAGGGAGGAGCTGAGCTCCAGCCCTGAAGCACCCCCCATGGATGGGAGGGATGGTCAGAGGTGCTGAGCCCCCAGACGCCCTCCCAGCCACCGCCGCCCTGGCCCAGCCGCCTCAGCTAGGGCAGGCCCAACCTGGAGGCGGGTGCTCAGGCCTAGGCTGTTGCCCTGGTCTTGACCCCTGAGCAGAATCTGCCCCTCCTGCCGCAGCCCTGGCCAGACTCTGCCCAGACACCTCAGGAATGTGGGGGGAGGGGGACTCAGGAAAGATGGGGCCTGGGGTCCAGGGGTGGACAGAACAAAGAAGCTACGTGTCTGGACCCTCCCTGCACCCCTGGGGGCGGCACCACATCTGGCGGCGGGGGCTGGGGGGAGCCCTCTGAGGGTGGATCAGGCCTGTGTCCCTATGTGCTGTGTGACCCTGGGTATGCTGCTGCCCATCTCTGGTTTCCTGGGCTGCAAAATGGAGTGCAGGAACAGGGGATCGGAGGCAGAGGAGCCTGCTTCAGGCTTGGGGTTGGGACTCCTGGCAGAGAGCAGAGAGAAGTGGGGGGCCAGCCCTGCGGTGGGCTCCTCTCCCTGCCTCCTCACTCAGCCTCAGGAATCGCCTTAATTACAGCGTCAGCTTCCCTGCGCTTCCTGCCATAAACCCAGGAATCTAAATTAGAAGGCAGGAGGCCGGCTCCCCCTTCCCTCCGACCCCCCAAGTCTGACGGGAAGTTCTCTTGGAGACAGGCCGTCAGTGGGGGGCTAACTACAGAGGTGCCCAGGGCCCAGACTGGGGGGGTCTGAGAGGGCGGGCGGGCGGGCGGGCGGCTATCCACAGAATCCTCACGCCTGTCCCTGCTGAGTGTCTGCTGCGTGCCAGGCACGGGGCTAAATTAGCCCTTTTGATCCTCCCAGTACTGCAAGACTGACGTCAAGATTCCCTGTTACAGAGGAGGAAATTGAGGCACGAGACCAAGGTCACCCAGGGTCTCGGTGGCTGAGCCAGCTGGACCCAGGTCTCCAGCTCCCAGGCCAGGGCTGGCAGGATTTGCAGAAGGCAGAGGAGAGGAAGGGGAACAGTGGAGATGGCTAGTCCATCCTGGGCGGGGGGGCTGACCCATGAGTCAGTCCCCTGAGCCCCAGGGGGGTGATGGGAGGGGGCTGAGGGGCTGCTTGGCAGAGACCAGGTAGGGTGTAGGCCAGTGGATTCCGAGCACGGTCTGCCTTCCGCAAGCCTGGCCTGGGCTTCGCCCTTTCCCAGGACCTGGCCAGGTAGATCAGGGCCGGGCTGGGACCCCCCAGATTGAGAGTGAAACCCAGCCAGAGAGCAGTGTGCGTTGGTGCACGTGTGCGTGCTTGGGTGTGTGGGCAGTTCGCGTCTGGGGGTACTTGTGTATGACATGGAGTGCATGCGTGCCTGCGTGTGGTGGGGAAGTGAGGTCATCTGGGCAGAAGGGAGCTGAGCTTGTCCAAACCACTGGAGCCACTGGGGCAGAGAGAGACAGGCTTGGGGGGGGAGGCGGGGTGCAGCAAGGGGAGGAGGTAGGTGGGGGGGCCTGAGGGAGGGAAAGAGACCAAGGCAGAGAGGAGACAGCGAAGGACAAAGACAGGGACAGAGGGATGAGGTGGGATGGGAGGCAGACAGACAGACAGATAGGATGACGGAGGATGTTGGGGCAGTGGTGGGGAGACGAGGAGAGGCCCAAGGAGAAGCCCAAGAGACGCCCGCCCCGAGAAAGGATGGAAGTTTGACAAAGAGGGAGCCAGAGAACAGAGCACAGGGGTGGAGCAGCCCTGGAGGGAAGGGGGCTCAGCCAGAGGGGCTTCCCCCTCTGCCGCCCCTGAGTGGGGGACAGAGGGAGGAACCCTCATGTCTGCTTTTTGTCCTGGTCTGTGCATCTGAGATCACCCGTCCCTAGGGCAATTTTTTGAGGACCTCTTATGCATGCATCCCAGGGGTGGGGTCTACCTGAAGAAGCAAGAGCTCAGAGGCTGGAGAGCACGGGGGCCAGGAGGGGAGGCGGGGGGAGGCCAGGAGGGTGACTTTGGATGGAGGAGCAGCATGGAGGCGGCAGTGTTGGAGGACGCTGGTGCAGAGCTGGGTCAGGCCCATACAGGGGGCAGGTCCCCTTCTCCCCAGCCACATCCCAGCCCCTGTGACCCTACCATCATCCAACTCCCCAAAGTGGCTTCTAAGTGGCTTACAAGGCCCCATGGGCCCTGCAACCTGGCCCTCCACCCACCCCCCCCAAGGACATCTGGCAATGTCTGGAGACATTTTTGTTTGTCACAGTTAGGGGAGTGCGCTGCTACTGGTGTCTGGTGGCTAGAGGCCAGGGATGCTGCTAAACATCCTATAACACACAGGACAGCCCCTACCACAAAGAATCATCCAACATACTCCCCTCCCCTCTGTTCCCTGAGCATGCCAAATCAGTCCCTGCCTCAGGGCCTTTGCACTTGTTGGTAGCCCTGACTAGAATACGCTCTCCCCAGATCATCACACAGCTTGACTTCTCGTTTTTCCAGAATCTGCTCAAATAGTCCCTCCTTAGAGCAGTTTTTCCTGACACTGCCACCCCCTTCCACATTCTGTTTATTTCCCTCCCAGCACTTATGCCCAAATCGTGACGATCTTATTTATTTATTCAAATCCTTATTATAGTTTGTCTACCCTCCACTTGGCTGTGAGCTCCACAAAGGCTGGGGACTTTGGCTTTCAACAGTACCCAGACGCTGAGTACTGGGTGCTAAAATTGAGAGCTCACTTAGAACAGCCAGAGGCTATTTTAAGCACTTTGCTTAGAACACTCTGCATATATGAATTTATTTCAGTCCTATGAGGTAGGCACCATTGGTATACCCATTTCACAGACGGGGAAGCTGAGGCTCAGAGATGTCAAGTAACTGGCCCAAAGTGACACAGCTAGTCAGTGCATGAGCTGAGATTTGAACCCAGGGCAGCTGGCTTTGGAGTTTCATGCCCTAAACTGACAGTGCCACACCATAGCCTCTCTGCAAATGTGACTGTAACCCAGACCCCCATCTCTCCCTCTCCCTGAGAAGGACTCTCCCCCTGTTGTACCCTGGCCCTCTCGCCTCCCCCCGCCCCCCCACCTCCAGTGCTGCTATGGGTAGAAGTGAGGTTTCTGAAAAGGAGGAGGTCGGGGTGCTCCTCATCTCTGCTCCAAGTCAGCGTGGGGAGATGAGACCCTCGTTGGCAGATTCTGACAGTGAGGAGACTCGGGGACCTGGATTGGGGGGCTCCTCACCATGGGGATCCCCTGCCACAGCCAGTGCACTGGGGCCACGACCGCTGCCCTGTGGACTCTCCCAGGCACTCCTGGGAGCTGGGGAGGAGGTGCGTGGCCTTCCTCGTGCCTCTCTGGCAGGGGGGGTGGCTGGCATGGGGTGAATCTGAGGGCTGGGCTGAGCCCCGCACCGGGACCCCTCCCTAGCCTAGCTCGAAGCCCCTGATGAAGAGCTACAACCAGGAGGGGCGGTCTCCATAGGGACAGCGGGAGGCTGTGGATCCCTGGCCTGCCAGAGATGGCACAGGAACTCGGAAGGCTGCCTGGAGCCCTTTGCCGCCGGATTCCCAGCTAGGAGGCCGCGCACACTCACAGCCTACTGCCCATCCCTCTGTCCACATCCCAGGGCCCCCTCTCCCAGGCTCTCTGATTAACCCAGTAGCTGGCCCAGTTGCCCCAAAACATCTTTCCCTCGCCCCATCCCCTCTCCCCATATCCGTGGAGTGGATCGAGGGGCAGACTGGGCCTGGGACCTGCCAGGAAGTGCTTTAACTCCCCTTCATTCGACTAGCCTTGCCTTCTCCCAGTGCGGTGCTTAGAGCACCCACGCTAAGCTCCACGGCTGAGTTCATATTTTGCTTCGCCACTCATCAGCTGTGTGATCTCGGGCAGGTGTTATTGTCTCTCTGAGAGCCCAGTTTTCCCACATGGGGAAGGTAACTAGGGCTTTGGGAGGCTCCGCTGGGATGAGGCACAGAGTGTTGAGCACAGCGCTCAGCTTGCGGTAAATGTTCAATTGTGGGAGCTGTTTTTGTTCTTTATTCTCCATGAAGAATTTCCTGAGGCCTCTAGAACACACAGACAGACCCCCCTGAGAGCAACCCCTAGCCCAGATAAGGCTTGATTCTGAGGGCCTCCCAGGCAGGAGCTCTGGATTCTCATCCTGGCTTTGCCATTGGGTTGCTGTGTGACCCGAGCAAGTCGTCATCCCTCTCTGGGCCTCAAGCTCCCGCTCTGAACAATAACCATTTGGCTTGGAGGATCAAGGAGACTCGGTCCTGTGAAGACCCCCCACCCCGGGGTTTGAATCCTGACTCTACCGCTTACTGTGACCTTGGCAAGTGACGTCTCTCTGCCTCCATTTTCCACTGTAAAGGTGAACAATAATAGTACCTACCCACAGGATTAAGTGAGTTAATACATGTCAAGTACTTACAACAAGTCTGGTACACGGTTAGTGCTCAACAGATGTGGGCCCTTACTCTGTGCTAACATTATCTGTAAGGATCTTTTTTCCCAATTGAGGTATGATTGACATACCATAAGATCACCTTTTTTTTTTTTTTTAAAGATTTTATTTATTTATTTATTTATTTATTTATTTTTTTAAGGTTTTACTTATTTGCGAGAGAGAGAATGAGAGACAGAGAGCATGAGAGGGAGGAGGGTCAGAGGGAGAAGCAGACTCCCTGCCGAGCAGGGAGCCCGATGCGGGACTCGATCCCGGGACTTCAGGATCATGACCTGAGCTGAAGGCAGTCGCTTAACCAACTGAGCCACCCAGGCGCCCAAAGATTTTATTTATTTATTTGAGAGAGAGAATGAGAGACAGAGCGCATGAGAGGGAAGAGGGTCAGAGGGAGAAGCAGACCCCCCACTGAGCAGGGAGCCCGATGTGGGACTCGATCCCGGGACTCCAGGATCATGACCTGAGCCGAAGGCAGTCGCTTAACCAACTGAGCCACCCAGGCGCCCAAGATCACCTTTTGAAAACATACCCTTGAGTCGTTTTTAGTAGACTCACAAGGTTGTGAGGCCGTCAACGCTGGTTCCAGAATCTTTTCGTCACCCCAAGATGAAACTTTATACCTATTAGTCACTCTGCATCTCCACCCCCCCCACACCGCCCCCCCTTCCCCTGCAACCTCGAATCTACTTTCTGTCTCTGTGGCTTTGTGCATTCTGGACATTTCATGTAAATGCAATATGCAGCCTCGGGTCTGGCTTCTTTCACTTAGTGCAAATATTTTCAAGATTCATTCCTGGGGCGCCTGGGTGGCTCAGTCGGATAAGGTCTGCCTTCGGCTCAGGTCATGATCCTGGGGTCCTGGGATGGAGCCCCGCATCGGGCTCCCTGCTCAGGGGGGAGCCTGCTTCTCCCTCTCCCTCTGCTGTTCCCCATGCTTGTGCTGTTTTCTCTGCCAAATAAATAAATAAAATCTCAAAAAAAAAAAAAAAGAGTTGCTCTACCACTCACTCTACCAAGTGAGCCAGCCAGGCACCCTGGTACAAGTTTTTTGTAAACATGTTTTTCATTCTCTTCAGTATCTTCCCTGGAGTGGAATTGTTGGGGCATATGGTAACCCCACAACCCCACAGTGAGCTTTTTGAGGTGCTGCCAAACTGTTTTCCAAAGTGGCTGCATCATTTTATTTATTTTTTAAAGTTTATTTATTTTTTTTAGTAATCTCTACATCCCACGTGGGGCTCAAACTTACGACGCCGAGATCAACAGTCACACGCTGTTCTGACTGAGCCAGCCAGGCGCCCCTTCTGCACCATTTTATATTCCCACTGGCGGTGTATGAGGTTCCAATTTCTCCCCACTCTTCCCAACAGTGGCTAATGTCTTCTTTTGTACTGTAACCATCTTAGTGGGTGTGAAGTGGTATCTCGCTGTGGTTTTGATTTACATTTTCCCAATGACTAATGATGTAAGTGTCTTTAAGTGTGCTTATTGGTCATTCACATATCTTCTTTGGAGAAATGTCCATTCAAATCCCTTGCTTATTTTTATTTTTTTTATTTTTTAATTTTTAAAAGATTTTATTTATTTATTTGAGAGAGAGAATGAGAGAGAGAGCACATGAGAGGGGGGAGGGTCAGAGGGAGAAGCAGACTCCCCGCTGAGCAGGGAGCCCGATGCGGGACTCGATCCCGGGACTCCAGGATCATGACCTGAGCCGAAGGCAGTCGCTTAACCAACTGAGCCACCCAGGCGCCCCCTTGCTCATTTTTAAATTGGGTTATTTGGGGCGCCTGGGTGGCTCAGTCGTTAAGCGTCTGCCTTCGGCTCAGGTCGTGATCCCAGGGTCCTGGGATCGAGCCCCACATCGGGTTCCCTGCTCTGCGGGAGGCCTGCTTCTCCCTCTCCCACTCCCCCCTGCTTGTGTTCCATCTCTCGCTGTGTCTCTCTCGGTCAAATAAATAAATAAAATCTTAAAAAATAAATAAATAAATAAATAAATTGGGTTATTTGTCACTTTATTGTTGAGCTGTGTTCTTTATATATTCTAGATACTGGGCACTTATTAGAATCTGAGTTGCAAATATTTCCTCCATTCTGTGGTGGTTGTTTTTTTTTTTTTTAAGATTTTATTTATTTGACAGAGAGAGAGAGAACACAAGCAGGGGGAGCAGCATGCAGAGGGAGATGCAGACTCCTCACTGAGCAGGGAGCCTGATGTGGGGCTCCATCCCAGGCCCTAAGATCATGACCTGAGTCGGCGAGGGCAGACGCTTAACCAACTGAGCCACCCAGGCGCCCCTGTCTTCACTTCTTGATAGTATCCTTGGAAGCATAAAACTTTTTAATTTTGATCAAGTCAATTTATCTATTTTTTTTCTTTGCTTCTGCTTAGATGTTGTATCTAAGAAACAATTGCCTAATCCAAGGTCAAACCTGTTTTCTTCTAACAGTTTTATCCTTTTAGCTCTTAAATTTAGGATTTTGATCCATTTTGAGTTAACAATGGACGTACATAGTGTATAGGGTGTGAAGTAGAGTTCCAACTTTTTTCTTTTGCATGTGAAAATCCAGTTGTCCCAGCATAATTTTTGAAAAGATTCTTTCCCCATTTACTTTTCCTGGCACCTTTGTCAAAAATCAATTGACCAGGGGCACCTGGCTCTCTGGTTTGTGAGTTTGAGCCCCACGCTGGGCATAGAGATTACTAAAATAAACAAACAAACAAACAAATAAACTTCTTTAAAAAATCAATTGACCATAATGTCCCTTACCCTTGAGGAGGGTGATAGACAGACAGCTGGTTGCAGCTGCGTGGTATCAAGGTTGTGAGGGGGCAGCAGAGTACATTGCAAGGAGATCCAACCAAGGGAGGCTTCCAAGAGGAAATAATATTTAAACTGAGGCTTGAAGGATGTGTAGCAATTACCCAGCACAGGGGTGGGGGAGGGAAGGGCATTCCAGGCAGAACGAAGAGCTGTCTTCACAGAGAGGTGCCGGTGAATCAGGAGGGAGAAGGAGGGGGCCAAGGGGTGAGGCTGGGAGGTGGGTTTGGCACCCCCGTCTGACTTTCTGGACAGAGATGGGGCTACACTTGAGGGAAAGCAAACTTCCTTGACCTTCTGTACTAAACAGTTCCTTTCAGGAAAGGTCCCAGTCGTTGGCTTATTCCAATCCCTCAGCTTCGGCCTCTTTCCTGTCCTCCTGCCTGGGGCAGAACGGAGGGAAGCCACATCCCCTTGTCGCAGGAGAAGCAGGATGTGGAGCTGAATGAAGCCACAGAGACTGTCTTCCTCAGTGGCCCCTGCCAGAGTGTCCTCCGTACAGGCCCCGGGGCCCTTCTTGCGGCACCTCCGGCTCCATCTTGTTTGACTTGGACGGGGGCCCTGATGGAGAGGAGGGACAGGGTGCGGGGGCACGGAGCCCTGAGCCCTGAGCCCGCAGGAATGGTTCCAACTAATACTGTTCTCTACCCAGCCAGGATTCTAGTGACTGGGGACAGATAGGACGCCAGTCCCTCACCTGCTCCCTGGGTCACTCCAACATCAAGCCTGGCAGGGAAAGGCTGGTTAACCTTAGGGAGCCAGGAGTTGAGGGGAGACTAGGTTTCTATCTTGACCACTGAAAGGTTTATAGCACAGAGTTGGGTGAGTGATCCTAGCTGGGGAGGGGTCCCCCCCTGCACTTAATCCACTCATCCCCACCCCACCCTCTTATCCAGATAGAGAAACTGAGGCTCAGGTCACCTGACAAATGAGAAGCAGAGGCAAGATCTGAACCCAGGTCTCCCAACTCCTCGCCCAGCGATCACTCCTTCCTCTGATCCTCCCATACAGATGACTGATGCCCAGACCTGGTGGTGGTGTTTGGGGGTGGTTTCAAGGCTCACATCTGGGCTCTGGTGGATGCTGCTGACAGGTGCTGTAGGGGTTAACCATCCCCCAGCCCCGAGAACCTGAAACACGGCCTCCTGGGAACAGAGGGAGATTGCAGGCTCCTCCCCTTCCCCCCGTCATGCCTCATCAGAGGCTGGCACTTTCCTGGCCCAAGCCTCCAGAGGCACCAACAAAATGGGCTGAACAAACACGTCTTGCTGAGTTGTCCTAAGACTGTCGATGCTTTCCAGCCAGAGAGCACCAGAAACACACCTGAACAAAGCTGGGCTTACTGCTCCCAGTGAGGAGGGAGAACGCACCCCTCAGGAAGACGCGGGGCACCCGTGAGAGGGAGCTGGCCGGGGCGTATGAAGGGGTGATGGGTGCTCCTTGAGAGGACTCCAGGGGGGTGGAGCCCTGCTCTGGATTGGCCACAGTCCGGCAGCAGCAGTAATTCTGGGATTGGGCGTCTCAATCATTTTAATCTAGAAAGGAAGAGGAATGAATTGAAGCTGAAACTGTGTTTGGCAAAGAAGCATCTGTCCCTCATTCAGCCAGATAGAGGGACGTCTGGTCATTTTTGTGGTTTGGACCATGTTCATTTTTGTCTGTGTGCAGACACGATTACGGAGTGGTCTTGTCTTTGTCTTGATCCATCAAGGTCATTGGGTGGCCTCGTCTGATGTTGGTGATCTGTGAAATTGCTTGTGTTCGTGGGAGCATGCCATGGCCTAATGGGGAGGCCAGGCTATCAGGGGCTGGTTTTCTCTTTCTCCCTGTGAGAGGAACCAGCACGGAGCCCTGCAAAGTGAGCCACGCGTCACACAGGGTGCCCGTGAGGGGTAAATATCAGTCACACTTTGTCTGTCTGTCCCAAGGCTGCAGAGGAAGCTGTGCGGGGAAGCCAAGAGGCTTCGGAGTCAGGCTGGGGTTCGAATCCTGACTTCGTTCGTGCTCTTGGACAAGTCACTTCCCCTCTTGCAACTTCATCCACTCCACAGATATTTAACCAACACCTGTTGTCTGCCAGGGACTGAGGACCTTGGGCAAGTGCCTCACTCTCTGGGATTCAGTTTACCCCTCCAGAGAATGGGAATAATCTTGGTACCTAAGATAAATATTAGTGCCTATCTCCCAGGGTTGCTGTAAGGCTCAATGAAAAACTGTGTTGGGGGGGAGTCTCAAACACAGTCTGGCCCGTGCCATCTCTACTTCCTGGGGTCCCTGCCTCCCTGACCACCCCTGCCTTGTGGGGCCTTCATGAGTGGGGAAGCAGGAGGGGCCCACTCTATGTACAGCCTGCTTTGGAGAGTGAGTCCCCGGCCCCTTTGCCCAGGGACCCAAGGCCCCAGCTGGTCCCCAAGCAGGTCTGTTGGGAGTCCCCTGGGCCCCTGGGCCTTTTCCAGAGCAGTGGTGCCAATGTGGTGACTAGGGCCTGGGGAGGCAGAGAGCGTGCCAAGGCTGCGGGGGTGGACGAGGGCATGCACCATCCTGTCTTCTCCAGGCGTGGAGGAAGGGGTGGTGACAGGAGGGTGTGAGAGGCCAGCACAGAAGGAAGTTTGTGCACCCACAGGAGGTGGCAGGGGGAGGGCCCATTACATGGGCCTGAGTGGTATGGCAGGTGGGGGCTCTCAGCTGAGGGTGGTGTGGGGAGGTGTGTGTATGTGCGTGGGCAGGATCTGACAGCAGGGGGGTGCACATTCGTGTGTGCGTGTGTGATACCCCCACCTCGGTGCGTGGGTCTTGAAAACAGCCTGAATTTAGGATTCAAACTAGCCTGGGTCTATTCCCAGTTGAGTGACTTTCCGGCTGTGTGAACTTGACCCTGGCACTTGCGTGTTCTGAGCCTCATTCGTCTATGCCAGGAGCACACCTTGAGCTCTAGCTGTGTGCCAGGCACTGGGGAGACAGGGGCAACCAAGGCAGAGCTCAGGCTTCCATGCAACCAGCCTTACTTTCCCCATCTTTAAAGCAGAGGCGGCAATACCCATTCCCCGGATCACATCTGTAGAGCACAGGGCATAGGGCCTAAGTGTTGGGTGGGAGATTTGTTGTTTTCAGGTGTCTGGAAACCTTGGAGCTGTACCCC
The DNA here is from genome assembly GCF_964656455.1 of Halichoerus grypus. NCBI lineage: Eukaryota > Metazoa > Chordata > Mammalia > Carnivora > Phocidae > Halichoerus > Halichoerus grypus. Next base: position 175,892,959 of record NC_135716.1, read on the forward strand.
TTCTTCCAAAGGACACGGCTCTCAGCTGGTGGGAACGGGAGCCAAGGGGGTCCTCCTTCAGGGCATGATCCAGTTCCCAGACTGCCCTTGCTCTGCTCTGCTGGCGTGGGCCATGGGAATGAGTGGCCAAGGCATCTGAGATGGGTCGGATGAGGTGGGGGCCTCGGCATTCCAAGAACCCTGGCACCTTCCCAGCATCGGGGAAGAGAAGTTGGGGGGGGCGGGTCTGGAGGACAAAGATCCTCTGTGGGCCCCCTTCAGTCAACCAACCCCACACACCCACCTAGTATGGGCACAGGTGTGGGATGGAAACTCTTCCAACAAGTTGGGACACCCTCATTCCCCTGGGCCGGGCTCGCGGGGTGGGGGCTGGGGAAAGGGCAGAGGAGGTGGCTGCCAGCTCCGCACTGGCTGCTGGATACACCCAAGCGATGAGCTGGCTCTTGGCTTCACTGCCGTGTCACCTGGCCAGGTGTGCCAGGAGACGCCGGCTGGCTCCTGCCTGGCTCTGGTCGGCATTCAGTGCTCTGGCCCTGCTGGATCTGGCCACAAGAAGGGAAGCCAGAGGAGGAGGATCCTGGACCCTTGCTTAGAACCAGATGTCTGATTTCCCTCCTGGGGCCGCAGCAACTCCTCTGAGCCTGAGGGACATCTGCTCCTCTAGCAGGGGACGCTGGGTAGAGCTTCAGGCACCCCTGGGCTAGAAAGGATGATGCCCTGGAGAAGGGGTTGGTGACCTCTCTTCCACATCGGTGGGCTGCGGTGCGGCTCAGTAAGAGTCAGGTGGGGCAGAAACAGGCTGTTGCTAAAGTGGGAAGGATTCGGGTTAGAGCCGAGAGAGTCATTACAGCCCAAGGAGGGATGCTGGAGTCAGAAAGGGATGCTTATGGGGCTGCCCGCCTGATCTGTCTCAGGGCCTGCCTTTGGCAGGGGTGGGGAGTCAGGTCAGGAGAGATGGAGGAGAGGGCTCGGGGAGAGGAGCTGGATCCCCTCTCCTTCATTCCAAGTGAAGGGCATGAGGATCCTGCACCCAGCCTACCACCCCACCCATTCCCTCATACACCGCCAGCCATCTCCCTGCAGAGAAGCCAAGCTGGGGAGTTGTATGGTTAGAACTGCAGGATGATCAGGGGCAGATCCCCTTAACCTCCCGGAGCCTCAGTTGTCCTCTTCGGCCCCATGGGCAGACTGTATCTGTGGGGGGCACTTGCTATACGCCACGCCTCCTTGCACATGGTTTCACTTCCCCCTCCTATCAGCCCTCTGATGCAAACACCACTATAGCCCCATTTTACAGATGAGGAAACCGGGGCTTATTGAGAGTCCGAGGGAGACTGATGGTGAGCTGAGATGTGTTCATCCTGTGTCCCCCACCCCCCGCCCCCCATTCCCTCTCTCAGAGAGCGGAACAAGACAGTACTGCAGCCTGGGTGTGTGGCAGCTTGCAGGAGAGACTGCGGCCAAGTTCAAGGTCACAGCTCACCCCAGTCGCAGGGGACTTCTCATCCAGGCAGAGTCTTCTCTTGCAGTTGCCTTCCCTTAAGCAACGGGTCAGAGCTGTGGAGCCGGCTTCCCTAATGACACTGACTGGTGTCCAGGTTCCCCCCTGCCCCCCACTGAGATTCTGCCCACCACGTGCCACCCCCAGCTCACGGGGTCACCGTTGGCCCCCCGAGGGACACCTGCTTCCTCGTCAGCCCTTCTGCTGTCCAGGTGACAGCTCTGTCTCCCCATGCTGGGCCTGTTCTTGCTATTTTGCACCCCGCTGCCTGGCTCTGGGCATCCCCTGCCCGGGGCATTTTGTGCTGGCGCGTCCAGAGAGAGGCAGGGTGGCACTGTGTCCTGACCCTCTTCCAAGCTTGCTTTGTTTTGTGTTCAAAGAAGATGCAAGGGGTTTAACACACCATCAGCATGATGTACGTGCCCCGACAGGGAGGGGCAGCCAGGAATGACCCCAGGGAGCCTGCACTTGTAGTTCATCTACTCTTCCCTGAAACCCGGCCCCCCCACTCCTTCCAGGCCCTTGCTGCTGCCCAAGCTGGGGCCTCCAGTCTGCTCCCTCCCGGCAGCCTCAGCTGACCACTCCCCTCCCCTGTGCTGAAAACTTCAGCGGCCCCGCTTTGCTTCCTGATAAATCCTGACTGCTGGGTCTGGCATTCAGGGCTCTCCCTGCGGTGACCGGCAGTGCCATGGACCACCTGGGCCCGTGGGGCCCTCTCACTGCTGGCTTCCGGGCCCTAAGTCCGCCCTGAGCCTCTTCTAGCAGTGAGGGACACAATGGTTCCATGAGTCCCCAAGGGGAACTGAGGCCCAGAGGGGGACTCCACCTTGTTCCAGGTCCTATGGCCAGGCATTCTGGCAGAGGCCCAACTCCTCTCCCTTGGGCCTTGCTTCCGTGGGCCCTGGGCCCCTTGGGAGCCAGCTGCCCGTGGGCAGGGCTGAGCCCTCCTCCCCTCCTGCATGGTCACCCAGATTCCTGTAAGCTAGAGCTGAGGAACAGGTGGTCAGCCGGTCCCGAATCACCCCCGGGTGCTCTGTGTACCCGCCGGCCCCGAATCACCCCCGGGTGCTCTGTGTACCCGCCGGCCCCGAATCACCCCCAGGTGTGTGCCCACCGGCCCCGCTGCCCACATGTCTGTTCCTCCCCAGAGCAGCCTCTTGTCAGGGGAGCAGTGAGGACTCCCTCTGCCTCCTTGCAGCTAGGTTGGGGGCACAGGGCCCTGCGACCTCGTCCCAGCACCATCCCGGAGTGAGACCGCAGCACCTCTCACTTTCCCTCTCCGGGCAGGGAGGTCTCCCCACTGGTGCCCACCCCACTGGCCCTGCCCAGGCGGCCCCCAGCAGCTTGTTTTCCTGGTGCTGGGCCTGGCTCAGCCTCCAGGGCCTGCCAGTCACGTAGCCAAACTTGTTCCTCCTCTCCCACCGCCCAGGCTGCTGAGCACAGCGGGTTTCCTGCTGGGGAGAGCACAATGGAGCTGGCCCCAAGGGACCCGCCCTGGGGAGGCGCCAGCCCAGCTGGCTCTGAGCGCTGTGTGACCCGAGACAGAACCCACACCCTCTCGGAGTCTTGGTTTCTCTGGTGAGAAGGAAGGCGGTGAGACAAGGGCATGAGGGGCCACCTCCAATATTGATAACAGCGAACTTGCCTTGAGCCCTGAGGACATGCCAGGCGCAGAACCCCCACATCCTCACAGCCACCCGTAAACTGGGCCGGGTCAGAGCAGGGCTAACTCACTTGACTACAGGTGGAATCTCCCTCATCTGTCCAACCTCCCGGAGCTTCATCCCATCTCCTGCTCAGAGAGCTGCTCTCCCCATCCCCGCCTCCCCCTGCAGACCCCGTGTCTTCTTTCTCCCCGCCCCTGGGAGGCACCCAGCCCGGCCGCCACGGAGAAAGGAGAGGAAGTGTTAGAAGGTCCACATGAGGTCAGAGAGCACCTGCGCCCAAGTGGTCCAGGCCTGCTGCCCCAGCTGACGGTGGGGGGAGGCTTAGGGTGATATGGGGAGAGGGGCTGATAATGGGGGGAAGAAGCGGTAGCAGGGAGAGAGCCTGGGGGCCAGGAACGGCCTGCAGCCTGGCCTGGGAAGGAGTCAGACAGTTTGGGAGCAAGAATCACCTGACAAGCCCTCCAGAAGAGGGTTTCTGAGGCTGGGAGCCTGAGGTCCTACAGAGTTCTGCTCCGTCCTCCCCACCTGTCTCCACCTCGACCCCACCGCCACCCTTGGCCTGGATCATCTCTTCTTCATCTCCAAATCTGGACCAGGCTCTCCATTCCAGGGCCTGACCATGAACCAGATCCTTTCAGTTGTGGGGAGAAGGGAAGTGGCCACCAGCTTCCTCGGGACACACAGATGAGCAGCCAAAGCCTCCCTGCCTGACTCTGCATGGGTCAGGGCACCCTGTGGGTTCCCAAGTGAGAACCAAGGAGACGGCAGGGCCTGGGTTTCCAGCAAGACACCGTGGCTCCCCTAGTGGGGAGGAAAAGTGGCCACTGTCCCTGCAGCCACATCTCCAAGGCCTGGCATACACTCCTGATGACTGACCCCTTCCCCTGACCTCCAGGATCAGAAGGCCTGACCTTGCTCCTGCTAAGCCATGACCTCCATCCTGCTCCCCTCCCCAGGCCATGGAGGCGCCACAGTGACTCAGCTCTGAAGCTCAGGGTCCCCAAAGGAACCAGCCCTAGACAACGTCCCCGCTGACCCAACTCATCTGACTTTGAGAGTGCTGCCCCTCCCCCCATGCTCTCTTAGGCCCCTGGGACGCGGAACCCCAGCTTTGCCTCTCTGAGCCTGTTTCCTATCGGCACAATGGTGCTCAAGTCATCCCCACTTCCTAGGCTGGTGGTGAGGACCAAAAGGGACAATGTGCATAAAGACCGTCACCTCATGAGGCGGAGATCCTAAGAATTTTTATTTTTATTTGAATTTGGCTGCCATCCCTGTGTGTGTCTTTGTCCCATGTCCTCTCTTGCACTTTTTCTTTTTTTAAAAGATTTTATTTATTTATTTATATATTTTTTAAAAGATTTTATTTATTTATTCATGAGAGACAGAGAGAGAGAGGCAGAGGGAGAAGCAGGCATCCCGCGGAGCAGGGAGCCCAATGCAGGGCTTGATCCCAGGACCCTGGGATCATGACCTGAGCCGAAGGCAGACGCTTAACGACTGAGCCACCCAGGCGCCCCTAAAGATTTTATTTTTAAGTGATCTCTACACCCAACGTGGGGCTTGAACTCACAACCCCGAGATTCAGAGTCACATGCTCCACCAACTGAGCCAGTCAGGAGCCCCCCCCTTTTTCTTTTGTCTTCTCCTGCGCTTCTGACCCCCTTATGTCCTTCTTGCTACCTCTGGGCCTCCAAGTCTGCTGGAAGTGTCCCCCGTCCTCACAGAGTGCCCAGGATCCCACTTCCTCCCAGTCCACCCCAGCCCTTTCCCCAAATCGGCTTCTGGGCCTCCCAGCAGGTCTCAAAGCCCCACTGCTGGGCCTCCTCCACCAGCCCCCCACCAGCTCCTCAGCAGAGGAGGGAATCAGGACCTGAGGGTGTGTGGGGGGGGCGGCAACAGGGCTCTGGAACCTTCCCAGGGGATTCTGATGCCCACTGTCCTACCTGCTGGAACAGGAATATTTGACACCTTGGGGAATCCTGCGGGCCCTCTGTCAGCTCTGGCATGACCTGCTTGCCGCCCCCACCCACTGGGAGAAAACCCTTTCCCAAAGTGTGATTTCTCCCCCACCCGCTTCTAGGGCCAGGAAGGCAGGGCCAGGCAGGGGAGACCAGCCGCACTGGGTTTGTTTTAGGGGTTTTCCTCTGCTGCTGGTTTCTAAACAGAACGCCTGGGTGACTATGGGGACAGAGCCAGACACAGCCCCTTATGGGGCCGGGGGGCGGGGGGTACAATAGAAGATGATGAGGGGGCATTTACCCTCCTCCCAGAATCAGGCCGGGGCTTGGAGAATCTCTGAAGCCCCCTGATGCAGGAGTTATTCCCCCATTTTACAGAGGAGGAGACCTAGGCTTAGCGGGGGCCCAGGGATGTACCCAAGGGCACACAGCTGAGGAGGGGGCCAGAGGGGTGACTCGCAAGGGCTGCATGGGGGCTTGGCTACTCTTTCTTCTTCCAAACTCCCTCCCTTGCTTCACTGTACCCTCCCCCCAACTCTGCGCCCCCTCCCCCCAATCTCTCAGGCTGTCCCTCCTCTCCTCTTTCTTCTCCAGGTGGCCCCATCCTCGGACCTGTCCTCATCACCCGCCCCCAAAGTGGACACAAGCCCCTCATGGCTTCAGTTGCCAACAGCCAAACCATCGACCTGAGATCACCCTAGCAACATTCAAGGAACGTGCATGGGTCAGGCCCTGCTCTAGAGGTGTTACCTACCTAACTGAATCCTCATGACAGTTCTGTGAGGTAGGTGTTGTTTCCATTCCCATTTTACAGGTGAGGAACCCGAGGCCCAGAGAGGTGAAGTAAGTTATCTGTAGGGGGCAGAACCAGGGTTTGAACCCAGGCCTCTCCTATGATTTCCTTCTCCACGTTATCCCTCTGGCTGTCTAGCCCAGACCTCCGACCTGGGCTTCAGGCTGAACGACCCCTCTCAGTTTCCCTTGAGCCCCCGGCAAGGGGGTCACCATCCCTGTCTGGCCCCCAACAACCATAGCTCCCATCTCTGTGTCAAGACCTGTTTGTTCGGGGCACCTGGGGGGCTCAGTTGGTTAAGCGTCTGCCTTCAGCTCAGGTCGTGATCCCAGGGTCCCAGGATCAAGTCCAGGTCAGGCTTCCTGCTCAGCGGGGAGTCTGCTTCTCCCTCTGCCTCTGCCTCCTGCTTGTGCTTGCGCTCTCTCTCTCTCTCTCTCTCTCTCTCAAATAAATAAATAAATAAATCTTTTTTTTTTTTTTTTAAGATTTTATTTATTTATTTGACAGAGAGAGACAGCGAGAGAGGGAACACAAGCAGGGGGAGTGGGAGAGGGAGAAGCAGGCTTCCCGCAGAGCAGGGAGCCCGATGCGGGGCTCGATCCCAGGACCCTGGGATCATGACCTGAGCCGAAGGCAGACGCTTAACGACTGAGCCACCCAAGCGCCCCAATAAATAAATAAATCTTAAAAAAACCCAACAACAACCTGTTTGTTCCATGTTCCCCCCTCCCACCCCTAGCCTGGGAGCATCTCGGGTTCCATTCATTCACGGCCATGTCCCCACACTCAGCTGTGCAGGTTTGGCACGGAGTAGGCCCTGGGTCCCTGTTCTAGAAGGAACAAAGGCGTTCTAGCTCGGGATCCCGCCTTAGCCTCCCCACAGTGCCCTCTGCTGGTCAGTCCAAACGCTGCCCTGGGGCCTTCCCGCCATCAGCCCATGCCTGATCCCCACCACCCTAATAACCCCCTGGGTTTATAGAGCGCCTTTCTTCCTCTGAGCTTAAAGCACTTTCCCATCTGTGATCTCCCTGGCCTGGGACCAGCCGAAGCATTCCTCTCCTCACTTTAGGAAGCAAACCAAGATGAGAGATGGGGCGAGCCCTGGCGTGCTACTGGCAGGTCCAGAAAAGAGAGTTTAAGTTTGTTTCTCCAACCCTCTGGGTTACAGATGAACAGACTGAGGCCCAGAGGGGTACAGACTTGTTCACACGAGTCCTGGGCCAGAACCCGCTGTCCTAAATACTGTCCGGGGCTCTCCCATGACACCGAGATCTCTGCCTACAGCTCAGCAAGGGTTGGCCAAGTCATTAAACGAAAGGAGCTTCTGTTGTCCCATTTGTAAAAGGAACAGTACTTCCTGCTCTGCCTGCCTCCCGGGGGACTAAGAGATGGAGGACATGGAGGCCTTGAGACCAGGCGAGGCCAGATAACGGGAGAATGAGGGCAGTGGTCCAAGCCGCAGACATCAGCAGGACCCTCACCTCTGCCTGGCCTAAACACAACCCCGGGGCCACTCCCATCCAACATTTGACTTTCCAACGGGCTGGCACGTTGTGTATGCTGCCCACGTCCTGCCCTGGATGACCTGGTCAGGGTATCAGGGGTGGAAGGTGAGAAGAAGTGGTGGCCAGTCTAACCCTACATCTCAATTCCTGCCCTGTTATGCCCCTCCTGGCTCTTCTCACAATTTGTCAATAAATGCATTTATTTTAGTGACTTGTTAATATCTACCTCTCTGCCAGACTCTAAGTCAGCGTTGGCAAGCTTTTTCTGCAAAGGGCCAGAGAATATTTCTGGCTTTGGGGGCCATACCATTTCAGTGGCAACTACACAACTCCACTGTTGTGAGGTGGAGGTGAAGCAGCCATAGGGGCGCCTGGCTGGCTCAGTCAGTGGAGCCTGCAGCTCTGGATCTCAGGGTCGTGAGTTCAAGCCCCACGTTGGGTGTAGAGGTTACTTAAAAAAAATCTTTAGGGGCACCTGGGTGGCTCAGTCAGTTAAGTGTGTGCCTTCAGCTCAGGTCATGATCTCAGGGTCCTGGGATCCAGCCCCGAATCGGGCCCCCAGCTCAGCAGGGAGTCTGCTTCTCCCCCTCCACCCGCTCATGCTCTCTCGAAAATAAATAAATAAATAAATAAAATCTTAAAAGAAATTCTTTTTTTTTTTTTTTAAGATTTTATTTATTTATTTGACAGAGACACAGTGAGAGAGGGAACACAAGCAGGGGGAGTGGGAGAGGGAGAAGCAGGCTTCCCGCTGAGCAGGGAGCCCGATGTGGGACTCGATCCCAGGTCCTGGGATCGTGACCTGAGCCGAAGGCAGACGCTTAACGACTGAGCCACCCAGGCGCCCCTTAAAAGAAATTCTTTAAAAAAAGGTGAAGCAGCCACAGACAACAGGTTAACAAATGAGCATGGATATATTTCAATAAAACTTTATTTACAAAACCAGGCCAAGGGCCGGGCTTGGCCCAAGGATCAGTTTGCTGACAAGCACTCTAATCTCCAAGACAGCTGAGACTTGTCTGATTACTCTCAACTGTATCCTGTTGTTTGGGCAGACAGCACATTGCAGGCACAGATTTTTTTTTTTTTTAAGATTTTTTATTTATTTATTTGACAGAGAGAGACACAGCGAGAGAGGGAACACAAGCAGGGGGAGTAGAAGAGGGAGAAGCAGGCTTCCTGCAGAGCAGGGAGCCCGATGCGGGGCTCGATCCTAGGACCCTGGGATCATGACCTGAGCCGAAGGCAGACGCTTAACGACTGAGCCACCCAGGCGCCCCTGCAGGCACAGATTTGATCAATATTTGATGAATGAGGGAGTGAAACAGGAAAGACCTAAGTGGTGGGATTTGAGGGACATGTGTGATGTGGACTGATCAAGGCGGTGCAGAGCTTGTGCAAACATCAAGAAGCAGGAATGGAGGGGATGCTGCCCGTCCCCAGGAGTTACCAGGCTCGGAATCACCCCAGAGGTCAAGATAGAGGGGTAGTGGGGAGTCTAAGGGCTGCCCCAGTGTGGCCACGACTCGGACCCACCCCTAGGGTTACTGGGAGGATTAACAGAACAGGACCCGTAAGGGTCTCAGCAACAGCTGCTGACACATGATTATGTTGTTGCTGTTATTAACTCAAACACCTGAATCTGCCCCCAAGCCCTCACCAATGGCCCCACCTGGGTCAGCAGGGATCTCCCCCACCGAAGATGGGCCTGTGACGACCGCAAGAAAGCCTGTCCATGGAGAAACTGGGGGATATCTGTCCCAGTGCTAAGGACACCTCACCACCTGTTTACTCACAGGCTGGAAGCTTCTCCAGGGCAGGGTTTGGTCTTGCCCCAGTCTCCCCCATGCCCAGCACAGTGGCTGTGTCCCCTCAATCAGACTGGAGGCTTACCTTTCTCTCTCCTTACCCCACCTAGTCCAGCTTGCTGGAGAGGTTGGGGTGACTCTGATCTGTCACCACACTCGAGTGGACATATTCTGAGATCAGCCTGTGGCCTTCTTTCTTAGGCACAGCCTGGTCTCCAGAGGTAGCACCTAGCACCTGAACCCTCCAGCTGGAGCACGGAGCCCCTCTGGCTGTGGGGTCCAGTCCTGGCTCTGCTCCCAACAAGCCTGGGTTCCTTTCCTGGGTCTCAGTCGCCGCATCTGCACAGTAGGGGTTAGGACCAGGTGATGTCTGAGCTCAGAAGTGTTGCTAGCTTACACCCCCGTATAGATCTGGGTGGATACAGCCCTGTAGTGCACAGCTTAGTAAGGAGATGACATCTTTGTGTTAAGTAAAAGGCACCCCATATAGGGGCAGACACAGCCCATGCCAGAGCTCAAGGCTTGCTGACCAGAGCATGGGAAGGATTTTAGTGCCCTCCCCCTCAGCTGGGCACCTTTGTGCAGGTCGCACGATGCATAACCTTCAACTGTGGCTGGGTCTGAGTTGCCAGCATGGTACTTTCTGGGTCAGTCGGCCAAGGGTGGGAGGAAAATGAAAGTAGTCAAGAATGATGCTGTCTCAGGCTGCCCCCTGGTGGCCACCTATTGTATGACACTCACAGCTCAGGAACGGCATCTCCAGTGTCTTACCTGTCGTCTGTCTTGGTCCTAGCAGGGGGGCCTCCTACCTACCTGCAGAGATCCAACACCCAGGAGTCAGAGTACCACCCTCTGAACCCTGAGAAGGGATCCTGTCATGAAGCAGCCACTGCGGACCAAGCCCAGCACAGGCACTTTGGAGATGAATTTAGTGTACCTGTTTCCTCACCAGGCTGGAAGCTTCTCCAGGGTGGGGGCTGGTCTCTTCCCCGTGCCCCCGGTGTCTGGCACAGGGGTTGTGTCTCCTCTGTCAGACTCAGAGCTCCCTGAGGACTTTGCCTCCCCTATTGGACTTTCTCTCTCTCTCCCTATCCCACCTAGTTCAGCTTATTGCCTGGGGGTAAGGGATGTGGTGGGGAGGACTCGGGCCTATCACCCCACTCCAGCTAGAAACCCTCAGTCCCGAGCGTGGAGCTGAGAGTGGGCACATTCTGAGGTCAGCCTGCGGCCTTCTTTCTCAGGCTTCCCGGAAAGGCTCCAGCCCTGGGCTCCAGCCCCATGGCCCTCTCTCCCTCCTGGGGAGGGAGTCTGTCCCTTGTCCCGCCTCCAGACTGTTCCCACTGTTGCCCATGCCCTTCTGGCTGCCGGGCCAAGTCCCACTCCCCTTTTAGCTATGGATTCAGTCACTGTCACTTCTGCTGGATGTTCCCTCCGCGCCTGAGGCTGGATAAGGCCCTTCTCTTCCACACCGTCGACAGCTCTTTCCTAGCGCTTCTCAGGGGTGGGATTCTCAGCTCACCCGGGTCATTACTAGATCAATGCCCACCTCCCCCCAGCTCTCCTCCCTCCCCCAGGGAACAGGAACCTGGTCTGTCTCGTTTATGCTTAGAAAGTGCCACACAGAGCTGGGCACACAAGCAGGTGCTCAATAAACGTTTGTCAGATGAAGGAAAGGTTGCCTCAGTCGGCCCTAGCCGTAATCAGTTTCTAGATATGTGACCTTGAAGAGGTCTCACTTTCTGGGATGCAGTCAACAAATACTTACTGAGCATTGACCATGTCCTGTTCTGGGCAGAGGAGTCAAACTCAGATCTGCTGGGCTTCCAGTTCTGTTCTTTCTGCTTATCCAGCTCTGCCTTTCCTGAGAAACCAAAGCCGAGGAGCTGTTGGAGGCCTGGAGATGGGCAACCGCAGCCGGAAGTCTTGTCCTCTCCTGCTTGGCCCCCCAGACACCAGATGCTCTGGTCCTCTGTACGCCCCCCAGCACCCCTGCCTCCATAGCTTTGTGCACACAGAGCGCTCCTCCTTGTCTGCCTGCCAATGTCCCACTCAACCTTCACATTCCCAGGGTCACCAACGCCTCGAAGCCATCCCCATGACCCTTGGCAGAAGCAACTCTGCTCTTACAACGCTCAGCTGGCATGGGGATGCACCACAGTCCACACTGACCCAAGCTATTTACGCACATGGCTCCCCCAAGCCACGCCAGCCCCCCTTCCAGGAGCGCCTGGGCTTAGACTGAGTCTAATTCATCCCTGTAAGGCTCCGGGTGATTGATCTTTCTCCCATCAGGCCCCGCAGCGTCTGCTCTCCATGCTCCAGGGCCCAGCCCAGGGCCAGGGGCTCAGGGTTGTGAGTCTAGCCAGACTAGTGAATGTCTGCAGCTGCCTAGGAACAGTGGGGGCAGGCCACAGGAGCGGGGGCTCTGGCTGGATCCCCAAAGTCAGAATGGGAGAATGGGATTCAGGGCACCGTCTGGGCACTCCCTCCCCTTCTCTTCCTCCTCCCCCATAGATGGGTAGAGCCAGGAGGGCACTGGGGGAGGGTAATAGAAGGTCACAGGGCAGATGGACGGTGCGCTGATCTGGGAAAGGACAGCCTGCCCCCGGGGGAAGGACAACCACACATCTTAGAGCTGTCTGGGAATCTGGGAATCGTCAGCTTCAGCAGAATTCCAAGGACTGGGAAGGTGAGTGTGGGCATGCAAGGGGGAGCTGCCCACCCCTGCAAGGCCCAGTCTTCAGTCAGTGCCAAGTTGGGCTGACAGGCAGGACACCTGGGTTTGATTCCCTACCCATTTGCTGTGTGACCTTGGACAAGCCCTTGCCCCTGTCTGAGCGCCAGTCTGTACAATGAGAGGATTGAGTCAGTGTGGAGCTGCTCAGCATGAATACCAGAGGCGGGGAGAGCCAGAGCCCCCTCACCCCACCCTGGTCCCTTCTCTGGGATGGTGAGCAGGGGACTGTGGGTGGGGCCACTGCCCAGCCTCATCCACCTGTCCCTGTCTTAGGCTGAAGGGGACACAGTGGGCTCCCCAGGCGTCCTCTTCTGTGAACTGCCCTGTTCTCTGCTGGGGTCCCCCTCCCAGTCTCCCCTGCCCCCAGAGCTGCCAGGCTGCCAGCTGGGAACATCAGCAGCTGTGACCAGTGTCCTGCGTCATGGTGAGTCAGAGCCATCCCTCCAAGCCAAGTCCAGTCACCCCACCACAGGAAGAAGAGAAAGGACACAAGGGCTGGCACATCTCTCTTGTTCATTCCAGCGCATAGTAGGTGCTTCACACACAGTCATCGAATGGAGACTCTTCAGGCTTCCTGTGGGTGTAGGGAAGCTTGGTGCGGTAATCATGCAACAGATCTGTGTCCCCGTCACTGGTATTTATTTTCAGCCCTGAGTTAAGTACCTACTATGTGCCAATCGTTTTTGCATATATTTCTCATTAATCCTTACAGCGATCCTGTGAGGTGAGATTTTTTTTTTTTTACTCCCAGTTAATAGATGAAAAAAAACTGAGGCTCAGGGAGATGAGGCACCTTGCCCAAGGTCACACAGCTCTGTGTGAGCTGAGCCAGCTCTCACACCGGTCTGCGGGCATCGGGGTGGCTGGAGCCACTCCCCACCTGACCCCTACTTCAGAGAGGGCACCGGGCCTGGGGGAAGAGAACCAGGTCAGCACCCGCCCCCAGCCCCTGGCAGTGCCACCAGGCCCGGATCCTTGCCCTGCTGGAGGCCTCCAGCTCCATGCCAGCCTCCTGCCTCAAACCTTTTTTTTTTTTTTTTTTTTTTTTAAAGATTTTATTTATTTATTTGAGACAGAGAGAATGAGAGAGAGAGAGAGAGCACATGAGAGGGGTGAGGGTCATAGGGAGAAGCAGGCTCCCTGCCGAGCAGGGAGCCCGATGCGGGACTCGATCCAGGGACTCCAGGATCATGACCTGAGCCGAAGTCGCTTAACCAACTGAGCCACCCAGGCGCCCTCCTGCCTCAAACCTTATTCATCCCTCAAAACCCTGCCCAGGCCATCACCGGGGTTTTGAGGGGAGCCAGTGAACCTGGCTTCCTCACCTGTAAGAGGTGCGCAGGTAGGTGTAGGTGTAAAGAGGGAGATGTGTTGGCGCATGGGCAGGTCTGCTCGAGAGCGGAGCGTGTGCGTGCCTGCGTGTCAGCGTGAATGCAGAGGACGCATCCGCGTTTGGGGGAACCCATCACCCCCAAAATGTAGTGTGTGCACTAGTGTCTGTGAGTGTGTACGAGTGCGTGGGGGCACGAGTGAGAGCGCGCTTGCAGGTGTGTGCCTGATGGAGCCGCTGTTGCCCAGGAGACAGGAGACCCGCGGCTGAGAGGCGCTGGGCCTCCGTTCTCTTCACCCTGGCTGAGCCCCGGGAGCCAAGGGGTGCTTGACTCTTGTCCAGCAGTGAGGCCGCTGTTACGGCCCCTCTGTACCCCCACCCTTAGCCAGCGGGCCCGAAGCAGGAGCTGACCGTCAGAAGCCGCTGTCCCTCACAGCCAAGGGACCTCAGGCAAGGCAGTGGCATCTGTGAGCCTCAGTTTCTTCTCCTGCAAAATGGGCGTAATGGAATTAGTGTTACTGCGCTCCGCCAGGTGTCTGGTCCAGGTTGTTAAACTAAGGTTGTGTGCTTTGTGCTCGAAATGCTGGAATCTCCGCGCCTCCCCCCCTCCGCCCTCTTCCCCGACCTTCGGCCCGGGTCACCAGGTGGCGAGAAGGGAGGGCCAGAGGGTCCCTCCCCTCTCCCCCGCTCCGCCCCCTTTCGCTCCCGCCCTCCCGCCCTCCTCACCCCGCCCCCGCCAGCCCTCACCCGCGCCCCCCCTCGGCCCTCCCGCATCCTCCTCCTCGCCCCGCCCCCCGTCCACTGACCCCGCCCCCCAGCCCGGGCTGCGGCCCCAGGTGCGCGCGGCTCGGGCTCCCCGACTTGGGGCGAGCGCTCCCCCGGGCCCCCCCCGCCCGCCCGCCCGCCGTGCTCCCCGCGACTGGCAGGAGCGGGTGCGGCGCGGGAGGCGGCGGCGGCGGGGACGACCCGGCGGGAGCCGTGGGGAGCCGAGCGGAGGGAGCCCCAGCCCCTGCCCAACCGCCCGCCAGCCCGCCGCGCCGGCGCCGCGCGTGAGCCCCGGGCCCGCGGAGACATGAACGCCCGGCGGCCCGACGCACCCGAGGCGCAGCGGCCCGGCCCCGCGGCCCCGTGATGGGCTCCTGCGTGTCGCGAGGTGAGGGGGCCGCCGGCCGGGTGGGGGTCGGGGCCCGGGGCCGCCCCGGAGGAGCCTGGAGGGGTGGGGGTGGGGGGGCGACCCGGCCTTCCCCGACCGGCAGCACCCCACCCCGCCCCCCACCGAGCCCCAGGGGACACGGTGCCCCCCCACCCCGGGAGGACAGGGGGTGGGGGTGGCAGCGCAGAGGGAGAGCAGGGGGAGGTCGCCGCAGCTCCAGCCGGGCTTGGAACCACACCCAGGCAGGTGGCGCGAAGCAGGGTCGCTTCCATCCCAACAGCCACACGCCCCCTGTCGCGTGCTCTGGAGACGAGGGAGGCTTCTGGCTGCTCCTGGCTTCTCTGGAGGGCCGGTGGCGGCCCCGGGAGAACAAGCCGACTCTCCTTCCCACACTTCCCCAAGACACAGGCCTGACTTGCTCAGCGCCCCCACTTCTGTCCCCTTACCCCATGCGCTGTCTTCAGAGTCTCTGAACCCCCATGGACAGCAGTGAGTTAATGGAGATGAACAGGTTATATGGAAGGTATCCCTTCCCCCACTCTCATCCCTAACTCCCCACCCCACCCCCATCCTCAGTCAGGGGAGGGGAAGGGACAGAGAAAGCTGATGTTTCTGGGAACTCCTGGGCCTTTCTTCTGTCTTGTGCAGGCGCCCTCTGCTCTCCTCTTGCACTTCCCAAGGTGGTACCCCAGGCGTTGGCGGGAGCTGCCCTGGGGGAATGGCAGTGGAGTCCTACACAGAGCAGGGGGACTGGGGGTAGAGGTGATTGAGGCCTTGGCTGCAGCTCTGCAAACCCACTGACCCCCAACCCTGGGGGCTGCCACCCCACCCACCACCCCCAAAACTTGGGGTGTGAACAGGCCTTGGGGAGGGGCTGCACAGGCCCTGGGTGGGGGGGCTTGTGCTGGGGGATGCTGGGCAAGGAACACAACACCCCCATCCCCCCTCCTCTGGCCTCTAAGGGGCTCACCAGTCCATGTGGGACATTCAGGTAAGTGGCTTAGGATGTCTCAGGAGGGTGTCAGGGCTGGAATCATGGGTGGGAGTTAGGTTGTGTGAGGTTCATTCACTTATTCATTCATCAACCTGGTATTAGCCTGGTTCTTACTGTGTACCAGGCACTGTGCACATGCTGGGCATCTAGTGGGGATGAGTCCAGCACAGCCCCTGCCCTCGTGAGGCCGACAGCTTGCCAGAGGGGAAGTTAATTTTAAGAAGGAAGAGTATTTAGGGTTCTTCAGGACTGGCAGGCGCTCAGTGTGTCTCCAGAAACCCAAAGGCTCTGGGCAGGCTTTGGGTGTTGGGGATCTGGGATTGGGTGTTTCCTTGGCGACCGCGTCCCTTCCCTGTCACTTGGCCATCCCACACCCGGGGCCCAGCCTGTGAGCCACAGACCCACTGAACACAGTCCAGGGGCCAGGAGGAAGAGCTGCCTGCCAAGGTCAGGCTGGTGCTCCGGTCCCTGGACCCCCCCCCGGGGCTGGCTCCCTCTGCTGTGCCTGCTTGAGGTCACACAGACTGAGGATGGACTTCCTTCGCCCTTCCTTCTGTGGCTTGAGCTCCCGAGTGCCACCTCCAGATCTAGTTGTGTATTCGAACCTTGTCCCCTTCCTGAGGGGGTGGCACTTACAGTCTCGACATGCAGCAGGCAAGCTGGATAAAGGTAAAGGAGGGACAAGATACTGGAGCAGAGGACAACCGCGGTCTCAGCGACTGAACCGCTAAGTGGAGGGCACACCCCCCTCCAGCTGTCACTAATACTCTCAGAGCGCTTCCGGCTTACCGGGTGCTGGTTGGAACATTTTAGGCACAGCTAGCTAAGTTGGGGTAGGTACTATCACAGTCCTCATTTTACAAATGGGGAAACGGAGCGGGGGGGGGGGTAGCTGAGTGCCCTGAACAAAGCTAGGCCTGTGTCCCGAGCCTCGGCGCTGCACCCCCGGCCCACAGTTGCCTGACCTGCTCCTCTCCAGGGGCAGGCTTCCGTGAGCTTCTGAGCCCCGGGCCTGCTCTCCACACCTACACCCAGTGCCAATAACCACCCCACTCTCCAAGCACTTGCCTGGGCGGGGTCCGCAGTCCTGAAGCCAGGCCAGGGATTGCGAGGCTCCTGCTGACACCGAGCCCAGAGCCTACACCCAGCTAGGGCCGCCCAAGCCCCAGGTACAGGCCAGAGCTGGGAGAGCCTCCGCACGCCAGCATGGGGCGGCTGTTCGCTTCTCTGTGCCAGGCCTGAGAGGTTAGGGGTGCAGACTCTCGAGCCAGCCAGCCTAGGTTCCCATGCACCATTCCCTAGCTCTGTGACTTCAGCAAGTTACTTAACCTTGAATGTGTATCTCAGTGTTCTCATCTCTAAAATGGGACCAATACCAGTATTGATGTCCTAGGGTTGCTGGGCAGGGATTAAATGACTTAATTCATGTAAAGCACTCAGACCGGTACCTGGCACGTTTAGCTATTTCTTTCATTTTAAATTTGTTGTTATTACCCTTCTGTGCAGACAGCTAAGCGAGACCCTCTTGGCTGAGAAAGGGGACACTGTGGAGGCTTCCAGCCCCATCCTGCCACATGGATGCCTCATGGCAGGCACTCAAGGTGCTGAGGACTTGGGGAAAGTGATGGGGACCAGAGTAAGGCAACACATGCTGTTTCCAGGAGCTGTTTTGTGTTGTCATCTACTTTTTTTTTTTTTTTTAAGATTTTATTTATTTGAGAGAGAGAGAGAGAGCAGGGGGAGGGGCAGAGGGGGGAGGAAGAGGGCTAAGCAGGCTCCATGCTGAGTGCAGAGCCTGATGCAGGGCTCGATTTCATGACCCTGAGATCATGACCTGAGCCGACATCAAGAGTCAGACCCTTAACGAACTGAACCACCCAGGTGCCCCGTTCATCATCTACCTTTAAGCTACTGTTTGCCAGGAGCTTATCCTAAGCCAGGCTTAGCCTTTTTACTCTTCTGACCTTCTCATTCAACCCTGGGAAGGGAGATGTAGGGCTCAGAGACAGGAAGAGTCTTACCTTAGGTCACACAGCCAGGACACGGAAAGGCAAGATTTGTTTTTTTTTTGTTTTTTTTTTTAAAGATTTTATTTATTTATTTGACAGAGAGACATAGTGAGAGAGGGAACACAAGCAGGGGGAGTGGGAGAGGGAGAAGCAGGCTTCCCGCGGAGCAGGGAGCCGGATGCGGGGCTCGATCCCAGGACCCTGGGATCATGACCTGAGCCGAAGGCAGACGCTTAACGACTGAGCCACCCAGGCGCCCCTGGAAAGGCAAGATTTGGATTCAGGTCTGAGTTAGCCCAGCGCCTGAGCGGGGAGCCGCTGCCCTTTGCTTTCTGATGCGCCCCCTGGAGACAGGTCCTGAGTGCATGGCCAGTGCTTAAAAAAAGCAACCCTCTGGAATAACTCTTGTGGTTGGTATTTGCTTGGGGCTTTGCTGCCCCAAGGGAGCAACATGTGTAGGGAGCAGGGGGAGTTAATATCTATTCCCCTCTCTCTAGCTCCAGGGTCTCTCGGGGCCCGCCCCATGCCCCTGGCACTGGAACCTCTCCACCTGCCCCAGCCTTGTCCTCCAACCAACCCATCAGCCTCCTGGCCTCACCGTGGGGGTCTCAGTGCCCTGGGCCCTGGGGCTTGTGAGGACAGAAATTGGGGACTGAAGTCTTTCTTCTGGAAGGTCAGACATCTCTTATGTCTGGGAGAAGGCTCCAGCTCTGTAGGGGCTGGCAGAGCACCCCACGGTACCCAGGGCCAACCAGTACCCCTCCCAGCCTCCTAGCGCTGTCTCACTTTGGCCCCTGCAGAACCAGTGAGCCGTCTGACACTGAAGAAGGAGTCGATGGGGCCTTCCGCCATCACAAGGGAGCTCACTGTCTGAGGAGAGAGATATAACCTTGCCCTAGGGGTAGTCTAATGGGGGAGGCAGGACACAGACATGGACACACCCACAGAAAAATAGCCTGAGGAGATCAACACTGGCTAGTGGTTTGAGCACAAGCTTTGGAATTTCAGACTGGCTTAGGTTTGAACCCCATCTCTGACACTTATTAGCTGGTGACTTTGGAGAAGTGATTTAACTTTTCTGAGCCTCAGTTTCTCCATCTGTAAAAACGGGCATAATGATACCTACTTTGCAGGGTTTTAGTGAGAGTTAAACAAGAGATAATGGATGAAAAGGCCTAAGACAGTATCCCACACATAGTAGGTGTTCAATAAATAGTGGCAGCAAATCATTGCCGGCCAGACTTTGCTTATTAAGGCCGTTGGTGGCCTATTACAGCTGAGGCCAATCTAGGCAGGCTGCCTGGAGGAGGTGAGGTTAGAGCAGGACGGGCTCTAGGATAGCTTGTCAAAGAGACTGAGCCCCGGGATGGCAGAGGAAGTAGAAAGGAGCTGAGGTGTGTGGAAGGTCCTGGAGAAGAGCCTGTTGTCTCCCTCTATCCTTGGTTGGGGATAGAAACGGACCCCCTTGTGCTGCATCAGCTCCCTGATGAAGTTACCACTGTGGGCCTGGTGATTTATAAACAAATGTCCTAGGGAGCAGGAGGGCACTTTGTCCACTCGAGGCCAGGCCTCTGCCAAGGTCAGAGGGACGGCCTGCTGTCATGGCAGCGACTCACCAGGCAGAGAGGCCAAGGGCTCACTCTTGGTGGCCTCCCTCTGCAGAGCCCCCAGGGTGAGCACCAGTCCGAGGGGCAGGACCAGAGGTCGGCAGCGGGGACTGAGATCTGTCCTGTGGCCCAGAAAGAGGACCAGGTCCGGGAGCTGAGCGGGACAGAGCAGATGCTGTGGCAGGTGCTTCATCCTCTGGTAGCCCTTCCCCGGGGAGCGCGGGCATCCTCATGTCACAGGTGAGAGCCCTCGGCTCGCAGGGCCTGTGCCGTACACCCACAGCCCTGGCTGGCAGTGACAAGCCGGGATTAGACCCGGGGCAGGGACTACGAAAGGAACACTGGGCCCGCTGGGTTCTCCTCGGAGGCAGGGAAAGGGCCTGGACCTCGGTGGGCCGGCAGCACACACAGGGGTGGGGGGGGGGCGGCTGGCTGGAGGACTGTGTGGTGCACTCAGGCGTCCTGAGAAGCTTAGAGGGGAGGCCTACAGCTGTCCAGGGAGGGGAGGGTAAGGGGCTTCGGACCCAGGCTACTGCTCTGTTCCTGTGTGCTTTCAAGTTTACCCTCTCTGGGCTGCTGGGAAAGAACAGGGTTAACCTTGGGCCCTCCCTGCCCTCCTGGGGTGCAGAGCCCTGGGAGACACTGTGGGGGCAGATGGCAACCCCAGTGTCTAACGGGCTGGGACTCGAGCACCAAAGAACAGCTAAAGGGGCTAGATGGCTCGGAGACAGGGGAGAGGAGACTGAGCTGCAGACTCACCCAAGGAACAAGCAGAGAAAGCCAGGGTGGGTGCTGTGCAGCAAGGGGGGTTTAGGTTAGACATCAGGAGGTACTGTCTGGGTGGTTGGACTCTACAGCAGAAGGAGGGGCTGGGGTGAGAAGGCAGGAAGCATCCCTGGTAGGCAGAAGAGCGCTCTGCTGGAAGGCAGAGGGAAGGAGGAGACAGGAGACGTCTGGATGACACTCCTCTCCTTGAAGGGCCGAGATGGCCCCCTCCAAGTTGCCAGGGCAACCGGAGGCTTGTCACTGCTGTGGCCAGGGGAGGTGGGGGAGGGAGCAGGTCTGAGCAGGGGCCTCAGACCTTGAGGTCGGAGGAGTAGGGTGTGGACTAGGGAGGAAGGGGGCACCCACAGGAGCCGTGGCCAGGGGTCCCCTCAGGCTACCCCCAGTCCCCACCCCGCATGAAACACTGTGTTTTTCCAGTTGCTGGTGACGTGGCCGCCGGTCCCAGCTGGGCGAAGAGCAGCCTGTGATTTCACCCTGGGCTGCTCCATTACCTGACGTCTCCATGGCAACCAGCCCGTGACATCACGGGGCCAAAGTCCTCAGGGGGAGAAGGCGGCTTTGGCGGAGGCTCCTGCAGCCCAGCCGAGGCCGGGGAGGGGTGGCGGCCAGGAAAGCTAGAGAGGGGCTCGGAGCCAGGAATCCTCCAAGCCAACCTTGACCAATGACCTTGTTCCAGTCATGTGCGCTCCAGGCCTTTGACTCGGTGCTCAGCTCCCCGTACTCCCCGGCCGGCAGTGCACGGTTTTAAAACAGCTTCAGGGACGGCCAGGGGCCCTAGAAATATTCCACACCTCGCAGAGTTCCCGGGGACAGCCTGGAGCCAGCACCCCTCTGCCCGCACCCCGGCGGGCCCCTGCTTATGTGCGCTGGAATCTCAGGAGTGGTGACTTTTCAAACGTTTTTGACTAGAACCCGGAGGAATGCATATATTTTGCATCACGACCCGGCACACGCTTAGAACATTCTTACCGCAGGTGTGTGTGTGCACACATCCGTGTGGGTGCATGGGGGCCTGTGCAATTTAAACCGAAGTTTCATGACACAATACTTAACCTGACTCCTCAATAGGTTCTGGTATTTTCTGTTCAATTCTATTTTATTTTTTACACATATGACCTAGTCAGTGGCTTGCATGACCCGCTGAAGGATGTGCCCCCCCGGCTTGGACACTGCCTTTGAGGGGGCTGGAGCCTAGTGTTTGTACACATGGAGACTCTGAAGCTCAGGAAGGGGCAGGCCTACCTCAGGGGCACACAGCCCGGACTTGGGATAAAGAGCAGATGTGCCGAATGCTCTGGTGCGTAAGCACATGGCTCAGCCCACCCCGCTCTTGGCTCCTGGGTGACTGAGCTCTGAGTTCAGGGGCGGGGGCGTCAGTCCTAGCTCTACCTGCCTTTTCTTGCCCTGTTTCAGACAAGCTCATTCAGACCTCGTTCACCTGCCCGCCGGTAACAGTCTCCAGGTCAATCTCACAACACTCTGATCCCTTAGGGATCCTAAGTCCAGTCCAGTGTGGATGGAGACTTCCACCTCATGTCCTTTTTTTTTTAAAGATTTTATTTATTTATTTGACAGAGAGAGAGCACAAGCAGGGGGAGGGGCAGAGGGAGAGGGAGAAGCAGGCTTCCCGCTGAGCAGGGAGCCTGATGCAGGACTCGATCCCAGGACCCCGGGATCATGACCTGAGCCGAAGGCAGACGCTTAACGACTGAGCCACCCAGGCGCCCCTCCACCTCATATCCTGTTCAGTGTTCGCTTCGGCCCTCCAGCCAGGACTGGCCGCACCTTCTTCTGCTGGCCTCCCTCCTCTCTGGGTCCCGTACTCTGACACGCTGGGGTCTGGCATGAGGAACTTGAGAAAAAGTGGTCAAGAGATTTTTATTTATCTGGAGCTCTGGTGGTTCGTCTTGGCTTCCACTGGCTCCCTGTTGAGGCAGAGTTTGATGAGCAACGGGCCAGGCCCTGCGGCAGGTGCTAGAGCTATGGTGGCGACTAAAGCTGATGAGGACCAGCAATCAGAGAGCTCATGGTCTAGTGAGAGACGGTGAACAAGGAAACGGACACATAACTTAAAGAAGGAATGTCACCATGAAGAAGGACAGAAAATCAGGAGATAGGAAAGGACGGGTGCCGTTAAACAAGGTGGCTGGAGGCCTCCCTGAGGTTCTAACATTTGAGCAGAGGCCTGAATATAGTGAGGGAGTGAACCTGCAGCTATGTGGGAGGAGAGTGTTCTAGCTGGAGGAAAGGTGCAGCCAGTGCAAAGGCCCTGAGGCAGGAGTGTGCTTGGCGTGTCTGAGCGACCAGTGTGGCTGGAGTGCAAGAGGGAGAGTGGTGGAAGAGGAGGTGGCAGGGGGGCCACGGGCCCCAGGTTAGCATGTGTGAGTTCTCCCAGGGGCTGTTTTGGGTGGGGCCTGCCCACAGCAGAACCCGTCATGAGAGATCTGACCTGGTTTGACCTTTTCCCTTCCCTGCCCAACTCCCTTGCCCGCTAGGGAGGGCAAAATTGCCCACCCTCCAGCCTCTGGGGGCTGGGGTCCCCCTGCCCTGCAAGCGACCCTCCTAGGGGGCACCAGCAAAACTCAAACACGGCCCCGTCCTCAGTGTTCTATTGACCCTTGAGAAACTCACAGTTCTTGCTGTGCGGGGGAAGGGAGGGCAGGCCGCTCCACCGCCCCTTCCCGTCCCAGCTGTGCAGACATCCGACCTGGGGTGGGGCGGGTGGGTAGGATGCTGGCCTCTCCTTCGCAGGCATCCTGGATCTCTGCAGGGGAGTGTCTGAGAGCCCCTCACTTCGCTTGTGGGGAGCAATAGGTGGTCAGAGTCCAAGGGATGGTGGGTGGCTGGAGTAACAGAGCCTGTTTGAACCACCTTGAAGAGGGTGTCTGCTCCCCCACCCTTGACAGTGGCCTTCTTCCAAAGTGGGGCACGTAGCGCCCCCTTTGTTCTGGTTCGGATGCTGGTAGGCAGTACCTGAAGAGCAAGACCAGTCAACTGCCCATTTTACAGATGAAGAAATGGAGGATCCGGGCGGTAAAGTCAAGGTCCCACAGGTAGTAGAGGGCCGAGCTGGGATTTGAACGGGCCCATCTGGCACCAGAACCTCACCCAGTCTCTGGAGCAGCGACTCAGGAGCAGACCCTCAAATGAGGATTTGGGTACAACTGGTATGTGAGGGAGATCCTCCAGAGGAAGGAGTGGAGAGAGGAGACAGGCCACAAAAGCATCTGTCGCCCTGTAGGGGTGGCCACAGCCCGATCCCACAGGGGCTCTGAGTTTTCCAACCCCCAAACCAAGGATCCGGGGTCCTGCACCTCGCGACACTGCCGGAGGGCAACATAAATTCAGCTCCAGTTGCCGGAGGGCGGCAAAGCCCATGGGACAGGGCCGTGGGTGCGCAAAACCAGAGAAAGCGATCCGAGGGCATGTGGGGGGTCAGTGGGGCACCCTCGCTGTCCTCTAGCGCTCCGTCCTCCCCTCCATGCTAACACCTTCCCAAGACTTCTAGTTGGTGCGTCAGCCCACCGCCCACGGCCCGTGAGCGCCCAGCTCTGCCTCTGGGGGCACCTGACACCTCCCACCTCCAGCCTGCAGACATTCCCTGGCCTCCGCTTCCTCCAGGAAGCCCTGCGTGCTTCCATGCTGTCAACTTCTGCAGCTCTGCCCATGGGTTGTCAAAGCCAGGGAAGGGTGGTGGGAGCCTGCGTCCAGCGCAGGACAGGCTGCAGGCCAGGACCAGTGTCCTGCAGAAGCCTCACCTCCCTGCCACGGCCCAGACACCCCTGCGCCTCACGTCTCCCAGACCTCACGACTTTGTGCAAGCTGCACAGCCCACCCTCCCCTGCCTGCAACACCCCTCTCCTGACACCCTCTCCTGGCTAGCTCCCCCATCAGCTCTCCCGTGCAGCCCCTGACCCCCACAGAACTCATCAAAACTCCTTTTGTGCTTTGGAATAGAGTGAGCCTCGGCATCAGAGTAACAGGGCCCAGACCCTGACCGCCCTCTACGGGCTGTGTGCCTCGGGCTAGTGAATCTAGAAAGCTGAGCTATGGATTCCTTCCTCTTTAGGTCGATGTGAGGAATCGGTGCCATCACACCAGGAGAGGGGGTGCTACTGTCCCCCCGGGGTCAGCCTTGTGTTTGAATGAGGGGCTTTGGGGCTGGTTTCCATCAGACTGGGAGCTCCCAGAGGGCAGGGATGGAGTCTTAATCCCACCTCGGCCCCCACACGCTTGCACGGTATGGACAGTACATGGATGCCCATGGGGTGAAGGAATGAACAGATGTTTAGGTGAATGAATGAACTAGAATGTCTCTCCCACTAGAATGTCAGCTCCGTGAGGGCAGAAACCATCTCTGTCTTGTTTGCCACGGTGTTCCTCGTGCCCAGGACAGTGCCTGGCACATAGTAGGTGCTCAGCGAATACTTCTGAATGCGTCAGAAATAGATGCTTACTCCTCTGGCTGTGGTCTCTGTTCCCACGGCCTCACATTCACCATGCGGGGAGGGACCGGACACTTCACGAAAGCTTGACTGTGATGGGGAGTGACTGGTGCCCGGTGTGGGGACAGGGAGGGCCTGTCTGAGAAGGTGACCTTGAGCTGAGACCTGAATGACACGGTTCAGGAAGATCTGGGGATGGTGTTCCAGGTGGAGGGGATAGCAAGGACAAAGAACAAGTGGGCTGTTTGAGGAGCAGCAGGGAGGCCAGCGTGGCCTGAACAGCAGGCAGCCTGGCGTGCAGGCCCCTGAAGGCCCTGGTGAGGGGCTGGCTCTCCTCAAGTGCAGTGGAAGGAAGCCAGGGGCAGGTTTTCAGCAAAGATGCAGTCTGACTTGTAGCATCCCTGTGCGGCGGGGTGGAGAGTGGGCTGTGGGCCAGGAGAGGAAGCGGAAGGCTGTGGTAGGTGGCCTCCAGGTGAGAGAGGGTGGTACCCCCAGGTGGGGAGCGGCGGTGGGGATGGAGAGGGCTCAGTCTGGAATGGAGGTTGGAGAGAGAGCCAGTAGGACTTGCTGGTTGGGGGAAGGCAGCACTCAGAGAAAACTGGATATTTGGTTGGTACAGCTGGGTGGGCTATTGCATCATTTTCTAAAATCGGGGAAGTGGAGATGGACCTGGGTTTCCTTGAGCCGGCTGTCGGCTGTCAGGCATCCAGGAGGGGAGTTGGCTATTCAGTCGGGGGCTCAAGCAGTCAGAGCTGCAGGTGTAAATGCGGGCATCAGCCGCACATGGAGATGTCCTTGGGGGGCCCCCCCTCCCAGGTGAGAAGGTGAGATGCCAGGCTGGAGAAGAGAAGGGGGACCAAGTGGGGGGGAAGCCCCAGATCTGAGATGGGCGTGGCTTGAGGGGGAGGGAGGGAGCGATGGGAGGTGTCCCAGTGCAGCTTGAAGCCAGTGAGGAGACGGAAGTCCCTGCTGGACTGTCTCAGGAAAGGCTGCCTGAAGAGGGTGGAGGAGAAAATGGGGGGAGGAAGTAGAGGTCATGCACAACTCTCTAAGTGTGGCCAGGAAGGACGCGGAGGAGTGGGCAGGGAGCTGAGGGGAAGCAGGGGTCGAGAGGTCTTTAAAGGATGGGAGATGCTGGGTTGCTTTGGTGGGTGGGGGGCTGACCCAGGGGTGAGGTTGCTTTGGTGGGTGGGGGGCTGACCCAGGGATGCAGGCGAGAGTCCGGACTGGAGAGGCACGGCAGCACCTGCCGCGCTGGTGGCCGGGAGGGAGACAAGAGCAGACGACCAGAAGAGAGAGTGCAGGGCCCCTGGTGGGGGGCAGTTCAGGCTGGGGGGTCCCCAGGGTGGGGGCTGGTCTTGGATGGAGTCGGGACAGTTCTTCCTTTGTCACAGGAGGGAAAGCAGATGGTGTGGGCAAAATGCGGACACGGCAATGATTTGAGGTAGAAAAATGGGGCGATGCCTGCTGAAGGCTTCTGGACCTCTGTGAGGGATGGGGCGGCAGCCAGCAGCGGGGTGTGGGGAGGAGGCTGCCCGGGCTGCAGGTTTGAGAAGGAAAGCCGCGTGAGGTGGTCAGCCTGGTGGGAAGCAAACTTAGCGGGAACTGGAGACCTGTAGAAGGTTCCCTGGACAGTGTCCTGTGTGAGGTCGGGGACTTTCTCCAGCAACATGCTGGAGAAAGGTCCTGGTGTGGAGCAGGCGGAGGGTGAGACTGGACAGGGTTGGGAGTTGAGCGTGTCTGTGAAGGAGACCTCCTAGGCTGTGCCAGGGAGTGGGTGCTAGAATTTACGAAAATGGAGGAACAGGCAGATGGGCAAGAATTCCCGGTCTGGCTGGACTCCTCACCTTCTGTGGGCTTGGGTCTTTGTTTTCAACAAAATGACATCAGGTGCCAATAAAGTAGTGCCCATCCCTCGGGGCTAGCTTGAACAAGCCCCGTAAGTAGGAGAGTGTAGGGGTGGGGGGATGGGGTTTCTAAGTTCCTCCTGTTGTCATATTTCCAGATCTGTTCACAGGTGCCCACAAGGACTGCCCCATGCCCCAGGGCACGGACCCCCTGAACCCGGACTTGACCTCCAGCCACCCCCCCACTGTTGCTCGAGACCATGTCACTGGCAAGGTAACTGGTCCCACTTGATCCTCACCTTCACCTGCCTAGGCCCTGGTTCCTGGGATGTCCCCTACAGCATTCCACAGGGAGCTGAAACTGTTCCAATCTTCCCTCCTTGGATCAGAGCCCCTAAGGTTTGGTATGCATTTGGATGAAGGTCTGAGTCGGGCTGGGCGTCCAGGGACTTGGACCAGGGCCAGAAAAGAGAGTCCTGCCATGGAGGTCTTTCCATGCAAATTACCCCAGCCTTGCAGATAACAAATTTCCTGACCAGCCCACCACCCCTTAGCAGCCTGCCCTGCCTTCTGGAGGGTAAAGGAGTGGCTTTTTTTTTTTTTTTTTTTTTAAGTTTAGTTATTTAAGCAATCTCTACACCCAACATGGGACTCAAACTCACAACCCTGAGATCAAGAGCCACCTGCTCTGCCGACTGAGCCAAGCAGGTACCCCAAGAGTGGCATTCTTAGTCCACTGCATTAGGAGGAGCTTGCTGGGGGCCTCAAATCTTGGTGCATAATTTCCACCCCACCCCCAGAGCTTGTGGCTTGAACCTACCAATTGATATAATTACTTTTTTTTTTTTAGCACATACCACATGCTAAGTGTTATGCTAGACACTGTCGACGTCATGTCATTTGCGTCCCCACAACCCAAGATAAATGGCATTTATCACCATTTTACAGAGGAAGAAACTGATGTTCTGAGCTCTTAAGGCCCTAGTCTAAGGATACCCGGGTAGAAAGGGCAGAGTCAAAGCTCGAACCCAGGTCCGATCGACGCCCTGCGCCTGCTGCTTTCCTGGCAGAGCTACCACGGCCCCCCCCACCCCCGCCCCATGTCTTTCTCTGCATGGTGGTGAGGGAACCCCAGGGGGGCCCGACCCAGGAGTAGGCAGAGCCCGGACCTCAGGGAATAGCAGAAGGCTGACCCGCACCACCACCCGGGGCTCGAGGACTCGTGCCATCTGCTGGCACCATCTGCCAGGCCCTGCCTGACCCTCTTGCTCCTCTCATTTTAGGACAAACAGATGGATTTCTGTTGGGATCCTTGGCAGGTCAGTGCGCTTTGCCCATCCCCTGGTCTAGCCAGCCACCGCGGACACCGTCCCCCTCGCTCTGCAGCGCCAGCCTGGGCCCACAGCCCTGCCAGCCCTGGGGGAGGGGGCCTCACAGGGATGGAGGTGGCCGGGAGATGTCCTCTGGCTGGCAGGTCTGCCCCACTCTACTCACCCCTCGTGTCCTTCCTGCAGAGGTGCTTCCAGACCACCAATGGCTACCTGTCTGACTCCAGGTCCTGCTCCAGCAACTACAACGTGGCGGCTCTGGCCACCTCGTCCCTTGTGGGTAGGCTCCGACGGCCCTGTCCTGCCCTGGGGTTCGCGCGGCCCAGCCCTCGCCCCTTGCTGCGGGCAGGGCAAACAGAACTGCAGCTGGAAGGCGTGCAGCCCGTCGGAGCCAACATTTCCTGGATCCACGCTCCACGCCGGGTTCTGCAGGGACGAGTGACTTAGGGTTCCCGTCCCCCCACCCCCTGTTAAGTTGTTGGGGGTTCCCGAAGCTGTGAGGGAATGGCCCCAGTCTTTCAGAAGTTGGCCTCCCCGGCTTCTGCGGCAGGTGCAGTCTGCCCATCACCCCGCCGTGGGTCGGGTTCCCCAGAAGCAGAGCCCCAGATGGGAATTGTGTGAGCGATTTATGGAGGTATTGTTCTCAAGGGCAAATTGTAGGAGTGAGGGCATCGGGACCGGGCAAGGGAAGGAGCTCAGCAAAGATGGGGCTGCGGGAGGAATCTGTCCCAGCCCGATCCCTGGGGAGCTCAGGAGCCCAGATCGAACCACGGAACTTAGGCTGCCGCCTGCTTGGGTATCAGTCCCCCGTTGGTCGGTGGTGGCCCCTGGGAAGGCTCTCCCTGGGTGGGGCTGCTCCCATCAGCTAAGGGCAAGTCTCTGGAGAGGGCTGCCGGTGGGAGGCAGCAGCAGCTGGGAGGTAGGTACGCAGGCCAGCAGAGGGGTCTCCGGGGGCCGCCTCCGCCTCTGCCCCCGTCACCCACAGCACACTTTCCGGGCCATTCTCAGCTGGCCAGCTCTTTGCCCACCACTCTGTTCCCTGTACCTCAGGCTCACGTCTCATTAAATCCCTCACAGCTCCTCAGAGTGCCCGTGCTGCCCTCCCTCCCATTTGCCTCGACTCTTCCCCCACCCCTTCCCTCTGCCTCACCTGCCCTGCAGGGGCCACTCGAACCACCTCCTCTAACCACCTCCTCCAGAACTTTCTCTGGTTGCCCGCACTCCTAGCTTGGGAGCAGGGTCGGGGGGGTTCTCCCCCTTCTTCCTCACCTCCATCTTTCCCATTTTCTCAGTATCGTGTCTTTAGCTTCCTTTGTGGACACCCCATCTTGCTTAAATATTGCCAATCCTCATGTCACAGCTCTGAGACCCCAGTGTCTGTATGCTCAGCCTTGGTTCAGAGAGATGCTGAATCATTCCTGACAGCCCTGTCTGTCCACTTCCACATCGAGGTGGTCTACTCCTGAGAGCCCCTCAGGCCCTCCTCCCCACTGCCCAGCCCCTGTCCTGTCTCTTGCTGGATCCCTTCAATGGCTCCTGATGGTGCCTGGTCTCCACCCTTGGCCCCATCCTCTAATTGGGATGCTCTTCCTAAACAACAGATCTAACCTGTCACTCTCTTGCTTATTACCCTGCTGTGGCTCCCCATTGCTAGAAGGAAAACTCTGGAGTCCTCAGCTTGGCTCTCTCAGCCCTAAGTCTTGCCCCTGATGGGCTGCCCAGCCTTTTCTGCCATCCCAGTCTTAGTATTGCCCCCATATCTCACCCCTGGCAGTCCCGGAATCATGCCAGATTCTGCCATGCCTTCCTCCTCATCTCATCTCTGAAATAGTCTCCAGTCTTGCCTCCATCTGTCCAACGCACCTACAAACCTACCAATTTACATGTAAAGTTCAACCCCGGTCCACCTCTTCCAGGAAGCCTTCCCGGTCTGCTGCATCCCACACAGGTCTCCCTCTCAGCAGAGCTGGCACTGGCCTTGGCATAGGGGGTGCTCTCTCAGAACTGGCTAAGTAATGGATAAAGGGAGAGGGCTGGGCGGATCTTGAGTGGATCCTTGAGTGGATCTTCTAGGACAGAAGGGTCTGAACCCGGTCAAAGGGAATGAGGGATGTGGCAGGTCTGGGGGAGAAGCACCAGGTGGAGGGGAACATTGCCTGGGAGTAGGACGTTGGGAGGGCATGGGGCCCCTGCATGGGTGGGGATCTAAGTAAGGTGGGGCCTTGGGGCTCGGGGAGGGTGTGGGGTGCAGAGTGGGCATAGGCGCTGGTCGGGTAGGAGCACTTGCGGAGACAGATTCAGGGCTTTGTGGGTTTGGGGCTGTGAGGACACGGCATGGGGCGAGTACAGAGCACTGAATGGTTGTGGGGTACAAGCCACTGGCTGGGCCTGCGGTAGCGGGGGTGGGCCCCTGGGCAGGGTTTTGGGTCAGAGCAGTCTCCCAGCTGCCCTCAATGCTCCCAGGGGTGGTGCAGAGCATCAAGGACCACATCACAAAGCCCACGGCCATGGCACGTGGCCGCGTGGCCCACCTCATCGAGTGGAAGGGCTGGTGCGCTCAGCGGTCACGCTGGGAGCTGTCCCCCGCTGAGGATGAGCATTACTGCTGCCTGCCCGATGCGCTGCGTGAGGCCCGATTTGCTGCAGGTCAGTGGCTGGGGGCGGGGGAGCCTGGGGACGGGGACTGGTTGGGGCTCTGGTCCTTAGGGGACCGAGGGTCGCCACATGGGCCTTGTCGAGGCAGGGCAAAACAATGCCATGGGGTGGACAGAGCGTTCGGGGGGCCATCTGATCACCGGGGCCCGGATGGTCAGCCCAGCAAACCGCTAGGCTGTTGGGTGCCAGGCCATCCTGGCGCTGTGCTCCCCCCCCCGCCGCCGTATCCCTGCTGAGCTGGGTCTCGCTGTCCCCCCCCGCCCCCCCGCAGGGGTTGCCGAGCAGTTTGCTATCACAGAGGCCACACTGAGCGCCTGGTCCTCGCTGGACAACGAGGAGCTGCACCTCGAGAACGGCCTTCAGGACATGGTCCAGCTCCAGGGTACTGCCCGGGTGGGCGCCCGGGCGGGGTGGGTGGAGCAGAGCAAGGGCTGGGTGCCTGCCACCAAATGCACGGTGACCTCGGACGAGCCCCTCCTGCCCTCCGCCTGGGTTTCTGCATCCGTGGGCTGGAGCGGGGGATCCTTGCCCTGCCCACTGCCCACCGGGCGCCGTAGCGTAAAGGAAAGAACGAGTGTGGTCACGGGCCAGGGAATGAAGCGCTTACCGAGTTCGGCGTTTTCCTGGCCATTTCACTTCATCCTCACCACACCTCTAAGAAGGAGGCCCTGTTATTATGTCCATTTTACAAATAAGGGAACCTGAGGCACCAGGAAACTCACCCTGGGTTACAGCTCGAGGCACCAGAGTCAGGATCTGAACCTTAATCCCAAGCACAGCCAACCACCTTTCCAGAACCCCAGGTCACTACTGAGGGCCTGGTCCTGGGTGACCTGCAGGCCCATTATCTTACTTAATCCTCCCCGCCGCGCAGGCTGCTGTTAACTCCTCCAACTCGCCCCACCAGCCCTGTAACCCCCAGGAGAAACTGGGGCTCAGAGAGGCTTGCCCGAGGTCACACAGCTCGGCAGTGACCAAGCAGGATTTGGAGGCCAGTCTTCTGCCCCTCACCTTCCCTCACACACCAGGAGAGGGTGAGGAGCAGGGTCTGGGACTCCGTTCCTCACGCTCCCCTACCCCTCCCGTTGGTTTTCCAGACCTGGAGAGCATCTACCTGCAGGACAGTCTTCTGAGTGACCCCTCACAGGATGACAGTCTTCTGGCCTTCTCCTCCCCTGGCCTCTCTCCCGACGGCTGGCCCTCACCTGACGAGCCCCCCATCACAGCTGTCGGCCCCCAGCCCCCCAGCCCTGAACAACAGCATCGGCTGCAGCTGCCTCGGGGCCTGGGGCCTGAGGGTGGGGCCCATCTGCAGGGTTCCCTCCCCTCGGTGGACAGCATTTCCCTCCCGGAGGAGGAGGACGAGGTGTTCTATAACTGAGGTGGGGGCTGTGTGCCTCGGAGCCTCCTCATACTGTGACCTTGCCTGGTGGGCAGCCCGGGCAATCAGGATGTTGGGGTCTGGGCTGGGCATTTCTTGACCCCTCAGGGCAGGCAGAGGGTGGGTGCAGCAGGGATGGGAGGCCAGCACTCCCTGTGGACCATTCTGTGCCTCCATGGACCTGCCCCAGCAGTGGGAGCCATAATCCCCCTTCTCCCTTCTTTACTTGGCTCACGTGGGCACCTTCCCCTGTGGGGTTTCCGCCATCGGTGAGCTCGAGGACTCTCAGCAGGCACCAGGCCGAGCTGCCCAGAGGAGCCGGCCGCTGGGCCCCCGGGCAGACAGCCACAGAAGGACCTGGGAGACCCCCTTGGAGTGGGGCCTGGGGACCCTGCCTTGACCCTGGGGCTCAGTCCTCCCCCCTCCCTCTGTGTTTGTGCCCCCCATCAGAGGCGGGACAGCCTCTTTGGTAGCTAAGCGTCTGCTCCTCGGCTCCCTTCACGAGGATCTCTGTCTTTGGAGTGTCTGTCTGTCCCTTACTCTCTGAACCTGTCCCTGGTGCCCCTGCCCCCTTCCTTGCACCCTCCTCCCACCTCCCGGAAGGTTCTCTGCAGACATTAAAGTGTGGGATTCACCCTGGATGAACTTGGCCTAGTCTCTGGGGGAAGGGGTGTCCGCGAGCCCCTGGGGTAAGGGGGTTCTAGAGGGATTTAGGGGAGGACCCCTACCCCCCCCAGCAGACATACAGGTGGTCAACCTATGCCACCCAGCCAGGAGAGCCCATGGGAGATGCCCAGGGTCATGTGGGGCCCCTGGAACCACACCTGGGGACGCTGCTTTATCAGCCCCGGCTCAGCCAACAAGGAAGCTGGGGTGAGGGTGACTGGGCCACAGGGTCCTTCTTATACCTGAGGACAAGCATCATAAGACCTGATGGGGGACCTGCTCACCTACCCTATCTCCCTGCCAGGAAGGGGGCGCAGGAGGAGCGGTGGGAGGCCAGGGACCCGGGCCCGCGAGGCCCACGTGGCCACCAGGGGGCGCCAAGAGCTCACTCAGGGCCAGCACAGGTCTGTCCACACCCTTGTTGCTGAGAGAGAGTCTACAGCTCTGGGAACCAGCTTTATTTTTCTCAGGAGCCTCTGGTTGGGAGTCCTACAACCCCAGAGGGCATCTGTGCCTGCCCTTGCTGAAAGCCATATGCTAATGTCTTCACTGTGAATTTGGTGAATTTTCAGTGAGCACCCACTGTCCACTGGTTTTCCGCGGTCTCGAATCCTGCTCGGTCCAGGGTGGGATTTGTCTTTTACGGTATGGAGCGCTTGTGCCACCCAGGATGGGACATGGTGAATGTGGGGCCCCCTTCGGTGCTAGGTTAGAGCTGCCTGCTTCACCGAGGAGTTGAGCTGGGCTGCAGGGGTGTGTTGTGATGGGGGAAGAGAGGCAGGGTCTCCTTCACTTGTTTCATCTTGCCAGGCTGGTTCACTTTGGGGCTGGTGGGTTTGTCAGGTTGGAAATTGCTTTCTTCAACTAGAACAGAGAAAGAGGGGTTTGGGGGAGGGAGGGTGTAGAGGAGGCTGAGAGTGGGGATTCTAGGGTTGTCTGGCTGCCCTAAGGGTTGATTCCGGGGTAAATGCTAAAGCCGGTGCCTCCCCACAGCACAGATGGCATCATTTAGGCCCAGAGAATGGCAGGCACAAAACAGTGGCCAGGGGGCGCCTGGGTGGCTCAGTCGTTGGGCGTCTGCCTTCGGCTCAGGTCATGATCCCAGGGTCCTGGGATCAAGCCCCACGTCTGGCTCCCTGCTCTGCGGGAAGCCTGCTTCTCCCTCTCCCACTCCCCCTGCTTGTGTTCCTTCTCTCGCTGTGTCTCTCTGTCAGATAAATAAATAAAATCTTAAAAAAACAAAAAACAAAAAACAGTGGCCAGGCACTCTGGGCCAAAAAGTGGGGCTCATCAGAATCCAATGAGGCCTCTCTAAATTTGGATGGGATCATACTGTGCCCCCCTGTCTCCCAGCCTGCTCGAGCATGGCTCTTCTGCCTTGCTCTGCCCCGGGACCCTCGTACCTCCACCCAAGACACGGAGCCCACAGCTCTGCCCAGGGACGTCACGGGGAGGGACTGAAGGTTCAACAGCTCGAAGAGGTTGTGTGCCTAGAGGGCGGGGGTTGTTAGGAAACATTGGAGGATAGATGGTGTTCAGCCCATCGGGCTTCAGTCTCTCCCTAGCTTGGGGGCTGTGAGCTGGGGTGGAGGCTCTGGCCAGGGCTCTGTCCCAGGGGAGCCCACCCGCCTGTCTGAAAGCCTGGGAAAGGGGTGGGGCACAGTAACAGTGGGACACCAGGACCTGGGCCTGCAATGTCCACTGTGACCACCAGGGGTCTCCAGAGTCCACACAAGGGACCAATGGAAACGACCGGTTTATTTAGCATGATCCAGCATCATCCAGCAGCACAGAGGGGCTGAGGCCACCTCCACGTCCCCAACCTGCTTCTGTCCCTCTCCGACCCCATGTGCCAAAGCCCCTGTTTTGCAGGGTGGGAAGGGGTCAGCATTCAGAGTGATTAAGTAATTTGCCCAAGATCACACAGGGAGAATGTGGTAGACCTGAAATTGAGACCCATGTGTGCCTTGATGCAAAGACATCTTCTCAACTACTGTCTCCACCCTGAGGCTTGTGCTCCCCCAAGCTCTCCCTCTTCCCTAGTCTTTGCATCATCCTAAGAACCCTAGAAATGAGGGACGGGGAGAGGACAAGGACTACTATGCTCATTCTACAGATGAGGAAGCCAACCCAGGAGGAGCAGAGAGCCACAGGGTACCAAGAAAGCTGGAGCC
The DNA here is from genome assembly GCF_964656455.1 of Halichoerus grypus. NCBI lineage: Eukaryota > Metazoa > Chordata > Mammalia > Carnivora > Phocidae > Halichoerus > Halichoerus grypus. The sequence continues at coordinate 175,927,306 of NC_135716.1, forward strand.
TAAGTTCCCCTCTTGGGCTCTTCCCTTCTATCCCACAGTCCTCGTCTGCCCACATGCCCGAACCTTCCCCACTACCTGGTGAAGGGAGGTCTCCGGAGACAGCTGCAGGGTCACTGGCTCCATGGGACAGCCCCCAGCCAAGAGGTCCCGGAGATGCTGACAGTGATGGGGGAAGGATCATGGAGGGCTGGGCCACCCTCCGCCTCCTCCAGGCTGTCCCTGTCAAACCCCCTTTCCCCGAGGCGCCCCCCTCACTCCCCTGCTGACCACCCCCCATCCTGACACCCCACAGGAGTACTCACCCGGTGCCCTGGAGCCCAGGAAGGTGGCTCAGCCTGGAGTGCTTGCACCAAGTGTGCCCTTCCCACAGTGCCCACCAGTATCTGAGACTCTGCACACGTGGAGAGGGAGAGAGCCACACGGCATTTACTGGGCGGCTACTATGTGCCGAGAACTGTACTGGGTGTTCTCATGTCAGGACCCTACGGCAGCCAGTGGGTCAGGAGCTATTACCACCGATTTTATACAAGAGGAAGCTGAGGCCCAGAGGCCCAGAGAGGTTAATTATCTTGCCCAAGGTCAGTGGGCTTCTGATGTGGAGGTGTGGTAATGGAAGGCAGCTGGGTAAGGCTGCGCATCCTGATTCCCCCTGTGGCAGGCTCTCCAGGCAGGAGCAGCTTTGGGACACCTGCATGAAGATGTCTGTGGGTCAGGGCTGGGCTTTGCCCCTCATTTCCCACAGGAAGTTCCACACCTGGCTCAGCCCAGTGAAAGTGTGAACCCAGAAGGTCCCCATGTTCTGAGGTCCTAGTGTGGGCTGAGGGCTTGGCATGCCTCACTCTGGGCTATCACTGGAGTTGGCAGGTGTTGGGGTTTGAGGGGGCAGCCTGGCATTTTTCCTTCTTGTCAAGTAAAATCAAGACTTTACAACTAGACATATAAATGCTCTCCCTTTAAACAACAACAACAACAGTTAAAGCTATTTCTTGGGTGCGCAGCAGGGTCCCACAGCCTGGGCCTGTGCTGGTTGGGAGCTCTTTGCTTTCTGTGGCTCCAAGGGTAGAAGTGGTCTTTGTCTTAGAGGCCAATTTTGTCTTTGTTCCAGGAGGTGAAGCTTCTTGGAGGAGTCACCCATATGCAAATATTTCTAAATGGCGTATTTGGTGTAGTCTGTGGGATCATGTTAAAGGTATCCCAATTTGAGTGGGGAGAGGGCATGGCATTTGGGATGAGAACCTCTGACAACTCCACGTTGGTCCCTATTTTCCAGGCGGGGAAACTGCAGTTCATAGAGCTTAAGGGGTTTGCCCATGGTTCTGCTGCTCGTATGGCTTTACGGGCTCTTGGGTGGGTATGGGGGTAACCCATAGGGTTTTGCAGGTTGCTCACTAAACAAGGTACCTGCCCAGAGGATGAGTAGGAATCAAACTCCTGCTGTGCTATGCTTGACAAGTGTGTACCTTGTCTCGTTTGCATATGTGGGCTGATAATGGCGCTGAGTGGACATGGCTACCTTCCCCCCCGCAAATCTTTCCTACTCTTACTGTACTTGTGTCCCAGTGGGAAATGATGCTCTAGCTAGATCCTTCCCCAAGATGCAGCTTATGTATCTTTCCACAAGGGCACCCATTCATTTTCCTTTAAAAAGACATTTTTCTTGTGGCAACAGGGTTTCAGGAGAGTTGAGTTAGCTGGGGAATGAAGGGAGGCCCAGGTAAGGAGTCTTCTGAGACCTTATAGTGTTGCCATCATTTACCCCAAGCTCACCAGGCCTGGCTTCTAGAATTCCTAAAGCTATCCATAGAATGCCTTACAAGACTCCTCACATCTCATTTAAACATGTCAACCACCCCAAGCTAGGGAGGTCATGGTCTCCATTTTACCAGTGAGGAAACTGAGGCTCAAGGAGATGAAGTGACCTGCCCAAGGTCACACAGTTGCAGAGACAAGATTCAGATTGAGGTGACTGAGAGGTCCAATGCCCTGCTTCCCCTTTCCTGGACCCGAACCTCCAAGGCCGAAGACAAAGGTAGAGGGAAGGCCCCCTCCCCACCTATGCTCCCCCACTCCTGCTGGGTACCTGTGCTCTCCACCAGGAAATACTTGGCCAGGTCTGTGGAGGTCACGACCCTGGCCACTTCCTCCAGAGGTGTGTCCTTGGCCAGTGTGGTGATAGTACAGTTCATGAAGTGCCCCACGGTCACACGCTGAGAGCTGGAGGCAGAAGGGTGCTCCCCTCAGGTCCTGGAGTGAGGTGAGCTCCAGACCCCAGGACGAGGCAGGGCTACCTGGGGGAAGCTGGTTCTTGGGTGTGGGCAGGTGCTGAGAGATTCCTAGGTTCTAGCTTCTAGAACCCCAAGGTGGGGAGGAACTTGAGGACAGCTCACCTATGGCCTAGCTCTGGATTCCCAGCCCCTGAACTCCTATCTCCTCCCCCTTACCCCCCACCTCCAGACCGGCTCCATTCTGCTCTGTTTTACTCAGAAGCCTTCCCTGGAGAATTTCATCTGAAGAAAAGTTTTATGGCAAAAGAAAAAAAAAGCTTTCAAGTTTGAAAATCACTGGAGTAGCCACCCCCATTTACAGATGGAGAAACTGAGGTCTGGACCAAGGTGACGGCTTGCACATGTTTGGAGCTGGACCTTGGACCCGAGACTCTCAGAGCCTCTTAGTCCTGCTTCTCTGGGAACAGAGGCTGCTCTGGTCCTGCCTGGCCAAGGGAGATTCCAGCTCCCAACGTGCCAGCAAGGACAGCAGGGCAGGAGTGGGAGAGAGGAGGGGACCTCCCGGATCTGGTGCTGCCTCTCTGTGTGATGGGGAGCAAACCACGGCACCTCTATGAGCCCCAGTTTCCAGCAAATGGGCAACATCTGTCCTCCTGTCGTGCAGACAGACAACTAATAAGACACTGGAGCCCGGGAGGCCAGGCATTTGTCCAGGGTCGTGCAGCGAGCTGGAGAGAGTGGAGACAAGATGGCTGTGTGTGGGCCCCTTCCACACCACCCACGTCCAAGGTCAGCCACAGTGAGGGTTTTTTTGGGGGGGCCTTCACTCCAGCCCACCCAGACCCATCACCTGCATCAGCCAGCCCAACGTGGGCACCACTCACCTGATTTTTCGGCCTCGGATCCATGGAAGGTATGGCAGCTTCTTGACGATGATGGTGCCGTCATAGAAGGAGGGCTGGCAGCTCTGGGCGATGGCGTTGGCTGCCAGGACGGCCATCAACACGGGCAGGGCGTGCACTATCTGGCCAGTCAGCTCGAAGGCCAGCAGCGCCGTGGAGATGGTGTGGGTCACGGCCCCCGAGAAGGCCGCAGCCCCTGCAGGGGGCAAAGCCGGGGGAGGGCAGGGGTGGCTCAGGCCAGGGGCCAGCCTCATGCGGACGGCAAAGATGCCATGGCCGTGGCCGTGTGCTAGGTGGGAACTGTCCAGAGGCCACGTGCTGGCCACTGCTGGAAGCGCCCTGGAGCCTGGGCTCGGTGAGGGGCAGCGTGTAAGGGAGAGGATGGGGTATCAGGGACAAGACGGGAGCTAGAGAGAATAACGGGGACTCGGGGGACGGGGCTCAGGGAGGGGTCTCACTGGGAGGCTCAGTGATCTCTCCATGCCCCGATCCTCTGGGTCCAGCCAGCCCCCCCACAAGGTCTGCCTCTCCCGTGGGGACCCAGCCCACTCACCTGCCAGGGCATACCCCCCAGGCATGATGGGGTTGGTGACTCCTCCAGCCACAATGCCCTCAGGGAAGGCAAGAGCAAGGGCCTCCCCTATGAGACGCCCGATGGCAGCTCCTGGCCACAGACAGGGTGAGGAGGGGGAGGCAGGCTGACGCGGCCCCCACAGCCCTCCATCCCTGGGGACCAACCTCAGCACCGTCTGAGGAGGGAGGGAGAGAGCCAGGAGCCGTGGCCCTGCCCCAATAACCCTGAAACTCTCAGGCCCTGGGAACCCCAGACTCACCAAAGATGAATATGGGCATGAAGTACCCAGCAGGGATGGGGATGGTGGTAGCCAGAATCAGCATCCAGAACTGGAGGCGGGTGGGGGGGAACCCGGAGGAGCCGAGGTTAGAGGCAACTGGACAAGAGTGGGCAGGAGAGGGAATGGGCAGGGGACAGGGGAGCTTCCCGGGGAGAAGGAGGCCGCCCAGGCACAGGCCCATTGCCAGCGTCTGGTGTTAGGAGGGCACCGACCGAGGGAAGGAAACCCACCCTGACAAAGAGCCTACTATGTGCCTGGCATCACGCCAAGGGCTTTCCTTTCTTCCTGCTCAACCTCCCCTTGGAGGTAGACACAGCAACGGCCCCATTTTAAAGATGAGGAAACCGAGGCTCAGAACTGAAGCAACTTGGCCGGGGGTCACACAGCGGGCAAGAGTGAGATCAGACAGCCTGGGTGGAAGGCCCGGGCGCTGTGCTACACTCAGTGGGAGGCATTGCTCCCCATCCCATCCAAGGCCGGTCTCCACTCTGTGCACGACTCCGGGGGGGGCCCTGGCACCCACCTTCATAACCAAAAAGAAGGCGAGGGTCCCAAAAATGGTGAACCGCGGGTGGTACCATTCAAACCACAGGTTCTGGGGGTCGACGTCCTCGGGCCAGGGAGGGGACGAGTTCCGGGTCATCAACGCCCACGAGTGGTTGTCGAACAGTGAGACCAGATGCTCCTTCATGGACAGCTGGCTCAGGGGACAGGTGGGAACTCTGCAGGAGGGGGCTGGGCAGCAGCTGCTGCCACCCCTTCACCCTGACCCCACCTCAAGTCCTCCTCTGCCACTTCCCACCTTGGGAAGGGCTCTGACCTCCCAGGCCTGCAGTGTCCTCATCTGGAACATGAGGATGACCCACAGGCTTCCCCTTACAGGTATTGTGGGGATTAAGTGAGATGACAGGCACAATGTGGGTGACAAATGGGGGTTCCCCACTCCCACCCCACCCCAGCTCAGCGCCCCTTACCCGAGAAGCCAGGAAGTGGCCCACGCCAGGGGGGTAGGTGATGGAGGCGAGAACCAAGGCCGCCAGGGCGGAATACAGAGGCTTGCTGTGGGGCGTGGGGGTGGGGGGTAAGCTCAGTGCTGGTCCTCCTCTTTCCCCACCACATGGAGGGGGAGACGGGCAAGAGCAGGCCCCACCACCCCGAGGGTCGGCACTGAGGCAGAAACTGGAGGAGTGGGGGCCATAGGGCAGCCCCCCTCCAGGGGAGGAAACCTGTGGTGGTCAGCCCCACCGGGCTGATAGGAGAGTTGGGGACAGAGGTCCACCAGGCCAGGGTGGGCCATGCATGGCCGGCCTGGGGCAGGTGCCAATGCCAGGGGGCAGGCAAGGTTTGGGGAGGAGAGGGGCTTGGTTAGGGCTTCTGGCTCTGTGGGAAAGTAGGGCTTCGGTGGGGGGGGTGCAAGCTCCGTGATAGAGTGAAGACTCAGGAGGAGTGGGGAGAACATGGAAGGGTTGGTAGCCCAGCAAACTGGGGGTGGGGGTGTGGAGCAGTGACTGTGGGGAGCTGGAGAGGAGTGTTAGGAGGGAATAGGGGTTCCTTAAGTGGAGTGTGGGCTAGGAAGTTTTGGGGGGCTCAGTAGGAGGATGACAGTGCAGTCAGAGGGTGGGTCTCTCTATCAAAGGGAGCTATGGGCTCAGGAGGCTGAGGAAGGGAGGGGGGTTGTCCTCCCTGAGAGGTCCCCAGTCCCTGTCCAGAGCCCACCTGGTGGCCAGCAGTTTGGAGATGACCCGGTTGGTCTTGACAAAACCAAGGAATGTTCGCTGACAGAAGAGGTAAGCGCAGCTCAGGATGCCGCAGATGGCCCTGGGGAGGGAAGGTGAGGCCAGAGCCCCGCCCCAGAAACAAGGGCAGCGGCTCAGGCCTGGGCGAGGCCCCCAGTTGGGCTCTCAAGGGACCCGAGGTGCTCACTCACCCCAGTGCCACAAAAAAGAAGATCTCCGGCAGGTCGAACGGGACATCCACCCTGAAACTGGTCTTGTAGAGGGAGGTGATGGTCTCTGGGGCAGGAGGGGAAAGATCAGGGACCATACCCCGACCCCAGCCAAACCCAAGTCCCAGACTTGACAAACAGCAGTGGAGGTGGCGCTAAGTCAGGTCAGGAAGGAGAGGAGAGGGGGAGAAAAGATGGGAGGGGGGGGACGGGGAGGGAGCCAGGGCTGGGGTCTGGCGCTCTAACGGGGACTCACCCTGCTCGCTGTTGAAGACCGCCAGGAGGCGGAACATGAAGGCTCCACATGTGGCAGCGAAGAAACCCCTCCAGTAATCCCAGACAGAGAAGTGGGAAGACATGACCTCAATGCTGAACAGGACGCCTGAAGGTGATGCTGAGCTTAGACGGAGCCCCACCTCCATCCATCCCAGCGCCCTGACCCCTCCCGTCCTGCTCTCCTACAGCCCCCGCAGACAGGCTCCCCCCCTCTTTGGGCCTGAGCTGGAGCAAGGGAGGCCAGGCAGGAGCCCAGGGAGTGTACCCGCCTGTGCCCTCCCGGGCCATCTCAATCCCTACAACAGCCCTATGGCATGGGGCGATTAGCCCCATTTTACAGACGAGGAAATGAGGCTCAGAGAGCTGAAAGCTGAACTCACTGGCCCAGGGTCACACAGGGGAGCGGGATCTCCAACCCAAGTCTATCGGATGTGACCCTGAGGCGTCTTGACACCCACCTCCATCCCACCCTGGGGTGGATGTGCCCTCAAAGGACTGCAGTAAGCCCGCACCCCTCCTCCGGGGCCCTCAGCTGGACAGAGGAGTGAGCGGCGAGGTCGGCAGCGCTGGGGGACAGGAGTGGTGTGGGGGGCCCCAGGGTGCAAGGGAGGGGCAGGATCTCACCACTGAAGGGTGCTGCAAACACTGTGGCCACGCCCACTGCTGCTGCCGCCACCAGCATCTCGTTCTGCTTGCTCTTGTTCTGGGGGGGATCCCGAGTTGGGGGCTCGGAGTCAGCCGCCACCCTGCCCTCCCTCTCGTTCCTCCAAGGGGGGCCCTCCCTGGCCCCCTTACCTCAGATTCCCCAATGGCCTTGGTGAGCACCCGGCCCAGGTAGGCTGCGATCATCACAGACAGGTGCACGAAGGGGCCCTGCTGGGGAGGTGGGGGAGTTCAGAGCCCTTACTCCTCCCCCTTGGGGCCCAGGGCTGGGGGGCAGAGAGAGCCTCATCCAGACCTACATGGCTGCCCATCCGCACCCTCGTCCTCCGTCTCCCCAGCTCTTTTGTCACACTCTGGGGACCTAGCCTGCCCCTCCCCAGGCCTGAAGCCCTGAAGGCAGGCACTGGCCTGAGTCGCCACTGACCCAGCTTCTGTGGGGCAAGAGGGAAAAGGCAGAGGGGCGGGGTGGGGTGTTCTCACGCCTGCCCGTACCACTTTGCCCAGGAAGATGGTGCTGCCGGCGGCCAGGGTGCAGGTGAGTCCTGCCACCTTGGCCCCGAAGTTCTTGATATCCAGGTAGTCCTCCAACACCACGCCTGACAAGATAGTCTTCAGCTCCGGGATTCCAGAACCTTGGCAGGGGATGGACAGGGGGCAAGAGGAGGGACGGTCTCTAGATTACACTCTCAACACTTCACCCTGCCCAAAATGTTTCACATCATGATCTTGTCAGGTCCTCCAAAACCCTGAGTTAGGATCTGTAAACTCCTTTGCACGTGAGGAAGCTGCAGGTCAGAGAGGGGACAGCAGTTGTCCATGTCATTCCAGCTGAACCTGAGCTACGGCAAATGTGGGGGACCCAGGATAGAATCTCAGGCCACCCCTGGCTGCACCCCTGGAGCTCCCCAGTGCTGGCCTGGAGCTGGATGCAGGGCTGAGAGGCCTGGGGGAGCTGTGCCCCTCCCTCAGCCCCTCCCTGGGGACCCTACCGCCAGGGCTCCCCGTCATCAGCCAGAAGCACCCTCAGAAAGGAAGCGGAGCCAGCAGTGACCCCAGAGTCCTTCTCACGGTGTGACTTTGGGGCAAGCGACACGACACTTCTGAGCCTGGCTTCTCTGGCTGTGAAATGGGGTCACTGCCTCCTGCCTGCCCCCATCAGAAGCCCCGAGGGATACGGAAAGACTTTGGCGCCAGGCACACAGGCAGATGGCTCACCTCCAGAGAAGGGCGTGATGCTCTGGGAGAAGCCGGAGGAGAAGGAGACCAGGGCCACAGGGTACACGGTCCAGGAGAGATACCGGAGCAGGTGGCTGTCCCCAATCTCCCGGTATAACCACGTGTGTGCTGGGGACACCCCGGGAGTCAGGGAGCCATCATAGCCTTGGCAGCCCTCAGGTGTCCACTGACCGGAAATGGAGGCTCGACGAGGGGAGGCCCGGGGCCACCCAGTGAATGTCAGATGCCCAAACAGAGGCAGGACTGGGACCCTGGATCCACAGCCCAGTGTTGCTACTACCCACTGAATGATCTTGGGCAAGTGACTTAACCTCTGTGAGCCTCCATTTCCCCATCTGTCAAATGGGCTAGTGATGGCAGCTCCCTCATGGGGTCATTGCGAGAAAGCACTCAAATGATGTCCAGTGCATGATGCATAGCAGGTCCTCAGGATGGCACCTGAACAAGTCTACCAGGGGGGTTTTAGAACCTTCTTGCCCATGCCCCCTGTTCCTGGGAGAGCTCAGGGTGGAGAGAGCCTGCTGAAGCATGGGGAAAGAAAGTTCTATGTCTGGTGGTCTAAGCAAGTGCCCTCCCCTGTTACTGAGCTGAAAGCAAGGAGGGAGGGAGGAGAAGGAACAGGGGGAGCAGGAAGAGGTGGGCATAGAGCTCAGAGGAAGAAGGGCTCTTGGGAACATTCAGGTGTCTCTTGCTCATTGTGCAGATGAGGAGACTGAGGCCCAGAGAGGGGCAGGAGCCTACCCAGGGTCACACAGCAAGTCAAGAGCAAAGCCTGGACCAGACCCAGGCCTCCTCCCTACCCCGAGCCCTCCTCCACCCGCGATGCACCTGGCGGCCCATCTGGCATCCCAAGAGCGTGCGTGGAAGCCTGTGTCCAGAGCAGGTGTGCGTGCCAGGGAGGGGTTACCTCGGACCACGCGCCCGATAGTGAAGTTCATGGTGTAACTGATCAGGGCCATGAGCACCCCGAGGGTCATCAGGAAGTACCAGTCCTCCCCCACGCGGAACAGCTTCTGCTTCAGCCACTCCAGGCCACCTGGGGCAGGGGCACTGGGTCATAGCCCAGGGCCGGGGGTGGGGCATGGACAACTCCTTCCCTGGAGGCCTGCCCGGGCCCAGGGCAGGGAGGGCAGGGGCAGTATGGGGCTGGGGCCATGGGGTCAAGTCCAAGGTGGCTCAGAAGGGGTTCTGCGCATGAGGGGCAAAGCAGGAATTGTGGCAAGTGAAGGCAGCAACACAGTGGGTGCCAGTCCTGTGGGCCCTGCTAGGGGACCTTTGACCTGTGCACCCTCCCCACCCCACCCCACACTGGATACTCATGGAAGATTGATGGAGCCGGCAGGGGCTGGGGAGGGTGTGCTGAGAGCTACGGCTTTCTCCAGTGTCTCCACAGGGCACAGCACAGAGAACACAAGTCTAGCAGGAACCCCCTTGTCTCCAGACCTGTGGGCCTATCCTACAGGCCGCGCTGAGGTCCGGCCAGGCAGCACACACTGGGCCCCGAGCAAGGCCCCTAGCACGGCCATCAGGCTTGGGGGCTGCTTTCCCCGAAGGCAGAGAGCAGACCTCTAGACCCACAGGCAGATGGACTGGCAGACAGGTCCCTCCCCTCCCTGCCACCCGGAGATTGTGGGCACATGAAGGCCGGGCAGCTCTTGGGTTTCAAGGTGGGTGGGGAGGTGGGGTCCGGGTAGGGGTGATGTCCTGAGGGGTCTTCGACAGGGAGAGGAAGGGGGCCTAGCTCTCACCTCGAATGCCTCGGCGGACGCGGGGACACGGGCCCCATAGCTCCCGAAGACTCACAGGGCTCCCCGAGGAGCCCTCACGCAGCCCCACCAGCTCTTCCATTGGGTCCCTGAGCAGACAGACAGACAGACCCTTGGTAAGCTGCTCCCATACCCTTACCCAGCCACCTAGCCCTCCCAATACCGCTACTTCCCAGATAAAAAGGAACAGAGGTGTTTTCCTGTGCACACATGTGCGTGCATGTGCGAGTGTATGTGAAGCTATCCGGAGGGGACAGAGGTCTGATGTGTCCTCATCACAGAGGGGGTGTCGCCGAGGGTGCGCATATCTGTGTTAGGGTGTGGGGTGGGGACTGGGGTTCCTGTGTCCTCTGTGTCCAGCAGCAGATTGGTCAAGGTGGGACCCCGGGCCTCAGAACTCCCTTCCCCCTGCCGTGGGCACCGATCCTACCCTCAACGCTTGGCTGCCTCCACTGCACAGAGCGATCTCCTTTCCCAGCAGTCACTCACACTGTGGGGTCCCCCATGCCCGTCCCTGAGCCCCCTCTCCTCTGCTCAGGCCACAGAGGCAGGTAAACAGCAGGCCCAGAAGGACAGCCCAGGAGGGTTGTAATGAGGTGCCGGCTCCCTGCCGCCCAGCCTCCTCCTGCCCCGCCTGCCCTGGCCCTGGCAGGTTCCACCCAAGTCCAAGGCCCCGCTCCACACCCAGCAGCCCCTCACCTCTGTCCGTCGGTCCTGCTGTGGCCCCAGCCGGCCCTCCTCTAACAGAGACTCCTTTGCCTGCAGCCCAGGTGCTCCTGGACAGGTCTGTGCTCCACCAATCCGCATCCTGGGCGCCCCCCCTCTGTCGGGGTTTATCCTGGCCATTAAGAATGTCCTTGACAAACCATCCAGAACTGCCCAGGCCGGTTGAGCCATGCAGACCAGAACAGCCAAGGGGGGCCAGGAGCTGGAGCTCCCTAGAACCCAGGAGAGCCACGCAGAGAGTGGCGCTTGACCACCCTGGGGCTCCCTGCTGCAGGCTGGGGGACATGGGGGGAGCAGAAGCTCCTACACACAGCAGCACAGTGAGGGGTCCTCTGCAGGGGCTGGATTCTCAGAGCTGGACACGGAAAGGGTTTGAGGAAGCAGAGAAGGGAGAGGGGAGAAAGCCGACGGAGCTGGAGGAGGAGCTTGGGCAAAGGCGAGGGGCCCCATCACTACCGCGCCCTCACTGTGGGCCAGGCGCTGTGCTCAGCCAGCCCCAGAATCAGTGAGTGCTCACAGAAACCCAACGAGGTGGGAGGTACTATCCCATGTTAAAGAAATTGGAGTCCCTGAGGGGTGATGCTGCTTGTCCAAGGTCACAGAGACCGAGGGGCAGAGCCGGAATTCCCAGCCGGGTTTGCCAGACCTCGAAGCCTACACACGGCTCCGCCGCCCACCTTGCTCAGGGGTGGGGAGGAGACCGACAAGCTGAGCAGGGGCGGTGATGTGGGGCCCCGCAGGCCTCTGAGGCCTGGGGAGGAACTTGAACTTGATCCTCAGGTCCAGCCCCTCTAGCCTCAGAGAACTACCCCTCAAACCACAGTGCTTCCCAGTATATGCCGCAGACGGTCCTGCCCCAGCAGAGGGTAGGGACGAGGACATGAGGGGGAGGGAACGAGCACAGGTCATGTGCCAGCCACACACCTGGCCCTTTATGTCTGCAACACAGTTCATCCTCCCGCATCCTTGTGAGTCAAGGGCGGCATCACCATTTGGCAGATGATAGTGGATCAGAGAGGTGTAGTGACTTCTCTAAAGTCACACAGCAGAGGCTGAACCCAGACCTAGACTGTCTGGCTTTTCCCCTCCCCAGAGCTCCTCCAGCCCCCGTGGCTTTCATCAGTCAGGTCAAGGGTTTGGGCACAAAGCAGAGGATTTGGGTCTGATGTCACTTTTGGAAAGATTTGGGCAAGAGATTTGGGATAACTCCTCTCTCTCCCTCCCCCAGACAAATCTCTCTGAAAATCATGATGGCCCTTCGGGGACTTGTTAAAATCCTGGGACCCTGAGCCACCCTCTGCCCCTGGATGCCTGGCCACGTCCATCCGAAATAGGAGCACTTGTGTATGTGGTGGGAGGCAGGACGGGGCTTGCAGCTCTGCACGGGCTGGGCCCACTGTCACCTTGCCACACCCAGCTGGTGACTGCATACAGTAACAGGATACCTGGCTGCCCTGTTGACATCCCAAACCCCAGTATAATCCCACAGCCAGCATCAGCTGCCCAGCAGGTGCTGCATGTCCGCACCCTCACCTCCCAGCCCTGGGAACACCAGGAAACTGGGGAGAGGGGAGCAGAGCCCCTCCCAAAGCCACTTCCCTGCATCAGGCCCCCGCAGCCGTGGAGGGTAAGAGCAGGCTGGATGCTAGAACAGCTCTGTCACCCCAGCGGGTCCTCCACCACTCAGAACCTTGGTGTCCTCTTCTGTCCCATGAGGAGAGCTGGGGAGTCATGCACGCATTCCTCATTCATCATGACTCCCCCAGAGCCTAGAACAGGGCCCCCCCCACAGAGCAGGTGTTCCGTAAATATCTGCTGAGTGATGAGCAGTTTCCAAACGCTGGCCTGCCGGCTGGCTGTGTGCAAACCTGACGGAAAGAGATGCCTGCTCGCTTCCCAAGACCATAAATCAGAATCTTGGGGTGCAGAGGGAAGAGTCTGTGTGTGTTAAAAGTTCTCCCAGGTGATTGGGATTCAAGGCATTGGATCATCTCAGAAGTTCCTTCTATCCCTGTGATCTGGAGGGAGAGCATGCCCAGAGATAGGGGGAGTGGCCTTGATGACCTTTTGAGGTCCCTCCTGGCCCCTGAAGTCAGTAAATCCAGTACATTTATGGGCGATGCCTCAGGGATAGGAGGAAGGGGAGGAGGAATGGTGGGCGGAGGTGGGTAACGGGATCTGACGTCCAGGAGCAGTGACTCAGGCCCTCAGCACCATGACAGTGTGTCTGCATTTAGCCACCAGCTCCTGTTTCCCTGGCGGGCGGGAGGCCTGTGGGCCCCCCCACCCCCGCCCCTACCCTCTTTCCATCTTGCCTCGTGCTGGTCACTTCCTGGCAGCCCCACTGGAAGCCCTCAGCCAGTATGGGTGACACGGGCCCAGCAGGAACCTCCACTAGAATGACAGACCCCTCTTGCTCCAACCACCCCCCAGCTCCCAGCTCCACGCTGCCCCCACCCACGGACCACCAGCACCAGTGATTACCTCTAGATGGAGCCCCACAAGGATGGTGTTCTGTGGGAGCCAAAGAAAGACAGTCCCCACCTTCAGGAGCCCCCAGTCTAACAGGGAGACAGGCGGACCCCTGCACCAGGGGAACCACCAGTCTGAGGTGGGGGAGTGAGGACACGACAGAGAAGTCACGGACCCAGGAAGACATGTCAGAGTGCCAGGTGCTGGGGTGGGCCTCTGGGCAGGGGCCCCTGTGTGGCTGCAGCAATCACAGAGGCCTTCATGGGGGAGGAGGAATCAGAGCAGGTCTGGGCAGGAAGGGCAGGATTTGGAGAGAAGAGCAGAAACCCCACACCGTGGCCTGGGCAGCGCCCACCGCCCAGAATAGCCTCTCCTGCTTTACCCCCTGGCCCCGCAGGATGTCAGTCCTGGCTCTGCTGAGCCGTGGGTGGCTAGAGAGGGGCTTCTGGGCCAGTCTGTCTCCATACACGTATGGTCAGGTCACCCCAGCCTCCTGGAGGGTTTTTTCTTTTTTTTAAGATTTTATTTATTTATTTGAGAGAGAGAGAGAAAGAGAGAGAAAGAATAAGCAGGGAGCAGGGGAGGGGCAGAGGGAGAAGCAGACTCCCCCCGAGTCTGAGCAGGGAGCCCGATGTGGGGCTCGATCCCAAGACCCTGGGATCATGACCTGAGCCGAAGGCAGCCGCTTAACTGACTGAGCCACCCAGGCACTCCTCCTGGAGGGGCTCTGAATCAGACCCACCTGGGTCTGAATCCCAGCTCTGCCACTTACCCACGTGCAAGGCCCGCCCCCTCGGTGAGGCTCCGCGTTCCCGCCTATAAAATGGGAACAACACCTCTTTCCCGAGCCGAGCTGTGTGGAGATCAAGTGCGGCGGTGCTGGAAAGCTCACAGCCAGGAGGCACTCCAGAATTCAGAGGTAGAATAGCGTCTTCCGGAATTCTCCTTTACCTCTCCCTGAAATCCAGCCCACCGGAGTCCTGAGCATCTCCATTGAGCTGGAGGTCAAGCAGACAGTTCCCAGCAACATAACCCTCTAGACCTTTAAGGACACTTACCACCAAATTATCTGCCCCCCCGCCGAGTCCTGGCCCAACCCCCACCCTGGCCAAGGGCCGCCAGCTTCCTCCTCTTGGGGCCCCAAAATGTTCTGAGAGTGGGGGGAGGGCAAGCACAGAATCTGGGTCCCCGTGGGAGCGGGCAGGGGGACAGCTGCACATTTCCCCCGCGCCCCCCTCCAGGGCTCTCAGTCCTTCCTAAGAGATGGCTGTAAACATTATCTGCCCTGAGGGAAGGAGTCTCTCACCTCACGCAGGGGTCCAACAGGTGGAGGTCCTCCACCCACTCCTACCTTCTGATCTTGCATCTCCTGCTCTCCCCAGAGCCAGGTGCTTGGGCCTCTGCTGACCTGACTGCCCATCACCTAGATCCCCTCTTACCAGGGACTGGAACTTTGGGGGAGAGGGGACAGGAAACAGAAAACTCTATCCTCAAGAAGCTTGCAATCTGATGGGGGAGGCACAGTCCTTAAACCCCTCCCCCCGGCCAGGCTGATGGGGGAGACAGGGACACAGAAACATCACGCACACACACACACAAGGTCCTGTGGCGGGCATGGGGGGTCTGAGTGGCGAGAGGACAGGTTGCCCCCGGCCCCGCCGCTGCGGAGGCCCCGGGCTGGACTTATCGGCCTGGAATGCTGGGCTGTGAGCTCAGCCTGGGCCTGCGTGTGCTGGACTGTCAGCAGTGCGGCCTCACCAGAGAGGATTTCCAGCCCCCTCCGGGCCGAGACGAGGCCTAAATTTAGCTGGGAGACAAGGGGCTGGCCCCAAGCCCAGGGACGGTCGGGCCCTTATAAAGCGCCGGCAATCAGGGCCGGGCACGCTCCCCCAGAGCCTGCTGCCCACACGCTCTCCTGTCCCCCTGCCCGCCTGGCCAGGGCCCGGCCGCCGGCCTGTGGATGAGCCACAGGACCTCCTCCACCTTCAGAGCGGAGAGAAGCTTCCATTCCTCCTCGTCCTCATCCTCGTCCTCATCCTCGTCCTCCTCAGCCTCCCGTGCCCTCCCAGCCCAGGACCCGCCCATGGAGAAAGCCCTGAGCATGTTTTCCGAGGATTTTGGCAGCTTCATGCGGCCCCACTCGGAGCCCCTGGCCTTCCCAGGCAAGTTGTTAGGGCTCGGAGGGGAGATGCTCAGGGAGGGGACCCCTGCTCCAGGGCACCTGTGAACGCGGCCACCGAGCTGCCCAGAACAGGTGCCACCCGACTGGAGCCACGTGTGGCCACCAGGACAGATGTGGCCACAGAGACAGATGTGGCCCCAAGAACAGGCCGACCTCCAAGAACAGCTGGGGCCCCAGGGGTCAGCTCTGACGCCAGTGGCCACACAGGGCCTGTGGCCAGGTCCTCGCTGGAGCTCTGGAGGACTGGATGGGGTTGAGGGGTGGGAGACATCCCCCAGCCTCCAGGCCTGGGTGGGCTGCCCCACACAGTGTCACTCAGCCCACCACGGAAAAGGTGGGCTGCAGGAGGTGAGGGGAGGTGGGCAGGGGGGTTAGGAACAACAGCTGAGGGGGAGTCAGGCCTGGGGACCTGCCCCTTTCCCCAAGAGGAGCCAAAAACCCGGGTTCTAGAGGCAGGGCTGCCCGGGGCTCAGCTCACAACAGCCTTCCCCCCATAGCCCGTCCCGGGGGGCCGGGCAACATCAAGACCCTCGGGGATGCCTACGAGTTTGCAGTGGATGTGAGTGACTTCTCCCCTGAAGACATCATTGTGACCACCTCCAACAACCACATCGAGGTGCGGGCTGAGAAGGTGAGCCTGCCCATCCTGCCCGCTTCCACATCTGTATTCTCCGCCCGGCGTCCCCACGCCCATGCCCCTGCCGGGACCCCAGATGCTGACTAGTGCCCCCCACAACCTCCCAGGGCAAACTGGAGACCTTGCTCCTGTTGCTTGTAGGCCGAGGGACCCCCACCGCCCCGTCCCCCCACCACTGCCTCTCCCTGCCCCAAGGCGTTGAGATCCTTTGTTCAGGAGCCAAAGGGCAGCTGAGGGAGTCACAGGGGAACAGGAGAGGGCTGGAAGGAGGCAGGCAGGGGGCACCTGAGGAGGTGAGGTGAGGGGGGAGCCGAGAGCATGCAGATGGTAGCTGAGTGGGGACACCTTTTCTGGCAGGCATGTGGGTAGGTGGGGGGCTCCCCTGGGAAGCTGGGGGGAAGTGTTCCCCCACGTGACACCCTTCAAGCCCCTCTTTCCTCCCCCCACCCGGAGGTTCAGCCCCCATCCTGGGATCCTTGAACGGGGCCCAAGGCTGGGCAGAGGCCCTGCCGTTCAGGGTCAGACGCACTCCACACCCCACAGTCCCTGCGCTCACGGGTCTCAGGGTCACTGGGTCACTAGGGTCTCAGAGTCCCAGCTCCCAGGAGGCCTCTACTGGGGAGGAGGGTGTGGCCCGGCCTGACCAAGGGTGCTGCCCCAGAGGGTCTGTCCAAGGCTTCCTGCGGATCCTCCAAGGCCTGGCTTCCTCTGCTGAGCACAAGAGGCTAGCTGCCCTGGCACCTCTACCAGAGAAGCCGAGGACTGTGGGCACCAGGACCAGCGGGCAGCACGTGCCAGCCTGCATCTCCCCCCCACCCAGTGACTCAGCCACCCCAGGCTCCTCTGGACACTGTGTGCGGGCCAAGCCATGGGGGGAGGGGCGGCCCGACCGCCCGGGCTGCTGACACCCCGATGTGTCTGGGCCTCCCCGAGGGCACGGCCCTGCTCCCCCCTGCTCCGGGTCTCTTCTTTTTGCTGCTCGGGAGCTCCTCCCTCTCTGAGCTAGCCACCGCCCCCCCCCCCCCCCCCGTGGAAGCACTGGGGCTCCTCTGAGCCTCTCTGTCGCTGTCCCTGCCACTGCCACCCGGGCCAGCCCCTCAGCACGGGCGCGTGGGGGCCTGGCCGGCATGACACGAGAGAGAAGGGACTGCGGCTTGACCCGAGCTGGACGGGGCGGGGTGGGGCACCCTGCGCTGACCTGTCACCCCTCCCCAGCTGGCAGCTGACGGCACGGTCATGAACACCTTCGCTCACAAGTGCCAGCTGCCCGAGGACGTGGATCCCACCTCGGTGACCTCCGCCCTGAGGGAGGACGGCAGCCTCACCGTCCGGGCCCGGCGCCACCCGCACACGGAGCACGGCCAGCAGACCTTCCGGACAGAGATCAAAATCTGAGGGCCTCCCCGTCCCTGTCCCCTCCCGCTCCCCCCTTCTCCCCACACTGGTCTGCCACAGAAGTTTGCCTCACCCCTCATGACAGCTTGCAGCACTTCCCAGCTCAAGCTCCAGGCCCTGAGGTGGCTCATCCCCCCCCTAAACTGAGGCCTTCTGCTCCCCAGGGCAGGCCAGGGAAACTTTTGCCTCACCTACGGCCCCCAGATTCCAGATGTGGCCTCTTTCACTGAATCCAGGATAAAGGCATTGAGATGGGAAAGGAAGCTCCCAGAGAACCCACTTTGGGGAAAGGGGGACTGGGACAGGCAGGATCTCCAGGCAAATAATCTGCAGGACAGACAGATGGACAAATCCTTTGATCTCTGGAGTCTCTGCAGGGCAGGGGCGGAGGGGACAGGGACCTGGGACCCCCTTGACCGAGGGGAGCGGGGGAGGCAGAGGCGCTGATCCAAGTGGAACTGCACAGGGAAGCCAGAGGGGACAGCCCCGGCGGGGAACCTCCCCTCTGCCACGCCCCAAGCCCCAAGCCCTAAGCCCGCCCGGAGCCAGGCTGCCTGCCTACCTGGTGCCCCCACCAGCCTGCTGGGCCGGGGCGGGGCCACACAATGTCTGTATATAGATGGGGTTCTTCCAATACACCTGGGTCGTGATAAACTGTACAGCACCCCTGCCCCTCCCCCCGCTTGTGTCCCCAGGCAAGGCCTCGAGGAGGGGTGGGGCTGGTCCTTCCTCCCACCCTGAGACTGGGGCTCCTGCGGCTGCCTCCCCTGCAGACAGGTCACCCAGCTGAGGTGGGAGAGACAGCATGGATGGGGCCTTGGGTCTTCAAGGTTGGACCCCAGCTTCTTGTCAACCTTCCCCTGCAGCCAGTCACCTCCCCCATCCTTGCCCCTCTTTAATCGATGAATCTATAGGCTTGGTGTGTATATATACCACACACACGTGCCCATGGTCACGTCCTTCAGATACTGAACAATACCATGAGCTGAGGCTGAATTCAGCATATTCGAAAATCAGATTTTACAATCTCTATTTTTATCAATGGGGAAACTGAGTCTGAGCAGTTGAAAGCCTGGCTCATTCATTAAAGGCTGGATTTGAACCCAGGCTGTGAAAGCTGCTCTCAAACTGACCCCTCCCCTCTGAGCACTGGGGAGTAGTTCCCCTTCTTCTGCCTCTTGTGACCTCTGCATCCTGCCCCACATCTTCCAGCTGGAGAGCGCTGGATTGTAGGAAGAGCCCCCAACCCAGTTCCCTCCTAGTCTCCCGTCCAGGGCAAGGGACCTCCAGGAAGTCATCCTTCATCCTAGGGAGCCTCAGATAACCCCAGTGACACTGGCTCAGTCTCCAACATACAGAAGCAGGGGTGGGGGGGGAAGGGGTGGTTCACAGTAGTTGAGGCCCCCTGGAGGCAGGAGGCGAGGCCTGCTTCTCCCTTCTGCACCTCTTGGGTCAGTGTTCTCTAGGGTGGCCTCTCACCCCTGCCATTCTGGGGCCCTTAGGGGATGGCTGGGGGCGGGGTGGTGGAAGGGGGCATGGGAAGACCCTAGCATTGTACGCTGCACACACAATAAACAACCGAATCACAGACTTCTGGAGATCACCTGCCTAAGTTCTCAAACTTGGGATGGGGCTGGAGGCAGCCAGGGGGAGAAACCCCAGAATAAACTGACATGCCTTCCTTGAGATTTGGGGCCAGGGGTGGCAACTCAAGTACATTTCAAGGACCTCACAGAAATGTGGGTGTCCTTTGGCCTCCTCCCTCGGCTCCCAGACCCACCTGAGCAGGAACCCCAGAATCATTTCCCTGAAAAACCTTGCAGCGCCTTCTCTCCCAACTGCCAGGCACTGTCCCAGGCACAGGGACACCAAAGGCAGGCCAGCTGTCCTGAGTCACCTGCCCTCTTGAAGCCCAGCTTGTGTGAGGGCCAGACCGGCCGAGTGACTGGCTCAGGGTCGCACAGACCCAGCGGCAGGGCAGGGCTGGACCCTGGCTGGTTCGGGGAGTCTGGGTGCGCTCTGGAGGGACCCCACCCCACCCCCAACACCACGAGGCGCCACTGAAACCCGAGCGCCAGGCTCTCCCCAGCACAGCGCGGGCTGCAGGCGGGAGGAGGGGAGGAGAGGGAAGAGGGGGTGCGGTATTTCCAGCCTCCGTGACTCACTGATTCCACTGGGCTATTTGCAGCCCCGAAACTCATCGGCGCGGGGCTTGGGGGTGGAGCCGGGCCAGCTTCCCCGTCTCCCTCGACCCCCACCCAGGGTCAGGCTCACCTTGGCTTCCCGACACCCTGGGTCGCGAAGGGGGCGGGGCTGGGCGGCGGGCAGCCCCGGGCTGGAAAAAGGGGCAGCTACCCCCTCATGGTCGGTAGGGCCCAATACACCCACCCGCCGGCCCCAGCAGCTCTCTCCCCAGACCGAGGTTTGGGGAGATGAAGATTTCATAGGGGACAGAGCAGAAGCTGTGTCTGAGAGAGTCCTCCCACCAAGGTGACCCTGCGGAGGAGGAGGAGGGCGGGAGATGGGGACGGCAGGCCCTCTTTCATCGGCTCCGCCCCCTGGGCGCCTGGGCTGGCTCTGGCGCTTTGTCTCCCCGGGGCCCCCCACCCTTTCCAGGCTAAATATAGGCCTGGCTGCCGGCCCTGCGCCCCACCCCCACCCCCACCCCGTGAGGAATAATTTTAGCAGCCCCATTCATTGAGCGGCTAGCGTGTGCCAAGCATACTGCTCATCCCCGCAATAATTCTGCAAGATAGGTACCAAGGAGGTTCAGAGAGGTCAAGCAACTGGCCCAAGGTCACCCAGCTTGGAAGTGGCATGGCTGGGATTTGAATCCTTGTCTATGACTCTAGAAAGTTCTCTGCTGAGTCTAGAAAGCCCAAATCAATCCCTCCTCCTCCCCCTCCCCCCACAACACCATCCGAGGGTTAAGTGAACTCCCCTGCCCGTATCCTGGCATCCGGTACAGGGAATGCAAACTTGTACATTTTATATAGTTTTTGGAGTGGGCCTGGGCAGGAGGGCAGGGGGAGTTGAAAAGATGCAGCCTTCCAGGGCTGGAGACCTGAGAGTAGGTCCAGGTCACGTGATGCCACAGACCCCCGAAGGGTGCCAAGGACCTAGAAAGTTCCCTCTCGTTCAGGTCCAAAGCCGCCTCCTCCAGAAAGCCTTCTAGAGCTACCAGCTCAGGGGCACAGACAAGTCCAAAGAAGCCTAGGCCCAAACTTTGTGTTCAAAAGAAACTGAAACTCAGATGATAGGGCCACTTGCCTGAGGGTGAGGGCAGACCCTGAGGCCCACCCACTTGGTTGGCCAGCCCATCCCCTTAGGGAGTCACTCCAAACTCCTCTTGGTGTGGTGGGGAAACTGAGGCCCAGAGAGGGCTAGAGCCTTGCCCAGGGTCACACAGAAGTTGGTGGCAGAGGTGAGATGAAGACCTGGGCCTCCAGAACCTCAGGCCGGGGCATGTCTTCCAGACCAACCCCCCTCATGCCCATAGCCACCTTTCCATGGCCCAGAGGTAACTCCCTTCTCCCACAGTGTGCCCCCGCAACCCCTCTTCCCCCCCAGTCTCCTCCGATCCTAGTTCTGCAGTAGCGGAAGATGCCTTATTCTGCCCTCTTGCTCCCAAGCCTGGCACAGGAAGGGAGCTAAGTGCGTGTTTGTAGGATGTTTTGAAAAGCTAGCAAGCCTCAGTAAATAGTGGAGGGTCAGCACAGACTCTGGAGCTATACCCCTGGGTTCGAATCTTGGCTCTCTCTGCTGCTTCTGAGCTGTGCGATGCTGAGTAAGTAACATAACCCCTCTCTTCCTCAGCTGGCCCATCTGTAAGTGGTGCTGATGGAATCCATTGCCAGGGTTGTTTTGTGATGTGTGTAAAGGGCTTGGCACGTGGTAGCTGACTGGAGCTCACGTATGCCATGCTCTGAAAATGCCCAGTAGGGCTCAGCTACTGTGACTTCGTTTAGATTTGGATCCCAACATCTCCAGCTTCACGCACACTGTGGCTCCCTCGAGGCCAAGACTCAGGCTGGAGGGGCAGGAGAGCCCTGGCGGCTGCTGTCTCCTCTCCATCAAAAGCAGGTAGGCAGAGCTACAAGGTCCCCTGGCCTCTCAGACGATCCCGTCTGGGCCCTGGAGGTGGAGGTTGGGGGAGAGAAGCCTCCGGAAGCTTTAGTTTCCTTCATCCCATAAACAAAGATCAGGCACCACCCTCCCAGGGCTGCTATGAGGAACCAGAGAGAGATGGTGTTTTAGTATAAGCTTAATAAATGCTAAACTCTTGTTAAAACTGTGCTTGTTTTCTGAACAAGGAAAGCCAAGCTTCTACCCATGGGGCGCTGCCCTCAGACAGCAGAGGGTCCTGAGGGGCATGGTGCCTGAAGTCTGCAGGGATGGTGCCCAAGGCAGGAGGCTCCGCGCAGAGTGGGGAGTGATATTTACAGTCAGCACAGCTGGGCCGGTCCCCAGCTCTGAGGCCCTCCACGGCCTGGACCCGGGGACAATCTTTCATGGGAGTCTGGGGGTTACTAGACCGGGTGTGGGACCTCTGGGCACAAAGCAGGGCTGCGGGCCCTAGGAGCCCCAGAGGAGAGGACAAGACAGCAAATCTGTACCTTCCTTCCATCCTTCCTTGTCCTTCCCTCCCTCCCCTCCTTTTTTAAAAATGTAATTTATTTTTTTTTTTTTTTTTAAGATTTATTTAGGGGCACCTGGTGGCTCAGTCGGTTGTGTCTGCCTTCAGCTTGGGTCCTGATCTCAGGGTCCTGGGATCGAGTCCCTCATCGGGCTCCCTGCTCAGTGAGGAGTCTGCTTCTCCCTCTTCCTCTGCCCCTCCCCCCACTCATGTGCACTCTCTCTCTCTCAAATTAAAAAAATCTTAAAAAATAGACTTATTTATTTATTTTGCAGGGGAGAGAGAGAGAGAGAATGAGACAGGGAGAGGCAGAGGGAGAGGGAGAGAGAATCCCAAGCAGACTCCCTGCTGAAAGCAGATCTGGAGCTTGGTCTCACAACCCTGAGATCGTGACCTGAGCCGAAACCAAGAGCCGGATGCTCAATCGACTGAGCCACCCAGGCACCCATCTCCCCTCCTTCTCACACAATTCTCGACCACATGCTATCATGTATAGACATTTTAAGGCACTGGGGACACAGTCCTGATGAAGCATGTCTGCCAAGCTGGAAACACATTCACTTACTCACACTTTAACTCACTGGTTCAATAAAGTCTTTCATTTATTTATTGATTCATTCCCTTAACAGAATTTTGTTGAGTTCCTTCAGTATGGATGGTAGGCAAAGCTCTGAAGTCAAACTACCTTAATTTCAACCCTGGTTCTGCCACTTGCTAGCTGTGTGACCTTGGGCCAGTTGCTTTCCCTACCTGAGCCCCAGTTTCCACATCTGTAAAATGGGATAGTGCCTCACAGGATTGTGGGTAGAGAGACTAATTGAGCTCTCTCCTCCACCTGTGAGTTCCATCTCAATGAGGGCCCTGCTCACCTGTTTAGCCCCACACCCCCTCTGCACACTGTCAGGCCCTAGGCTGGTTCCTCGTAAAACCATTTGCCCATTGAAAAAATATGAACACAGCGCCAGCCACATGGCTCAGGGTCATGATGCCGTGGCTTACAGGTGTGTATTCACGCTGCCTGGGGTTTGGATTTGGGCTCCGCCTCTTTCCTCATCTGCAAAATGGCAGGAAAAGTCGTACCCATCTCTCTGGTCTGGTATGAGAGGAACAGAGGTGGTGTGTGGTGCATATGAAAATATACATAGTCATGGGGCACCTGGCTGGCTCTGTCAGAGAGCAGATGACTCTTGATCTCAGGATTGTGAGTTCGAGCCCCATGCTGGGTGTCGAGTACTAAAAAATAAATAAATTAAAAAAAAATATATATATATATATATATACACACACATATATACATGTAGTCATTATCGGGACGAAGGGGGTGTTGGTTAGAATGAAGTTTGACTTCTGGAAACACGGACCCCACTGGGTGGCCGGCTCAGGACTCTGGCTTCTTGCCCAGCTCTTGCCTACCCTCCCCGCTGGCCCGGACAATGTGCCCTCCAGTCTGATGATGGGGCGACACCTGCTGTTACAAAGCTGGAAGTGCAGCCACAGCCCCACCCTCTTCCCTGAGGGCCTCCAACTCCCTTTGCAGCTGCGTCTTTGGGCTCTTCCAGTCCAGGGATTCTCAACCGGCGAAGCGGGGAGGAGGGGCAGATATCATCCAGATTACTCTGTCACTACCTCTCTAGACCAAGTCGCCACCCCTCTTTGTCTGGATTAGGGCGCAGCCTCCTAAGCTTCCCACCCCCCTCCTGCGCCCCCACCCATGACTTCTGGTCCCAGCACAAGAGCCAGGGAAAGTTTTGTTTTGTTTTTAAGTAGGCTCTATGCCCACCTGGGGCTTGAACTCACGACCCCAAGATCAAGAGTCACATGCTCAGGGCGCTCGGCTGGCTCAGTAGAAAGAACATACAACTCTTGACCTCGGGGTCTTGAGTTCAAGCCCCGTGATGGGTGTGGAGATTACTTAAATAAATAAACAAACAAATAAATAAATAAATTTTTAAAAAGTCACATGCTCTACCCACTGAGCCAGCCAGGCGCCCCCTACAGGAACTTTTTTTAAAGGTAGGTCTGGGCATGTCACTGCTCACAATTTCCAACAGAACCTGTCTTAAAATAAAATCTAAAGGCCTCACATGATGAGGTCCCTGCCACTCCTCTGGCCACTGTTCCGTGTACACGTGCACGTGTTGTCTTCCTCCAGCTGGAGAATAAGCTCCTTTAGGGCAGAGCCTTGTCTGTCTTATCACTGCTCCAGCTGAGGGTCTAGCCCAGAGCCTGTCACACAGTGGGTGCCCAATAAATACTGAGTGAATGAATGAATACTCCAGCCAGACTGAATGACGCTGGTCCTTCTTCCTGGAACACTCCCCACCCCTGTTCCCTTGCCTTTGTGTGGCTCACTCACTGGTCACACCTTAGTCTAGACATCACTTCCCGTGGGAAGCCCTCCCTGATCTCCTCTCCCCAGAGTGGGCTGGACACCCTCCTCCAGCCCCAGCCTTATTCTGTACGCCCTTACTGTTGCACTTATCAGATGCTGTGGTAATAGTCATCTTCCTTTCTTGTCTCCCCCACCAGGCTGTGAGCTCCCGGAGGACTGTTATGGCTGTTCTCTCTGGATCCCCTCTGCCTAGGAGAGATTCTGCTGGGACGAGAAGCCACCGGCCCTAGGATTGGGAGCAACCTGAGCACCAGGCTTGCCTGGGGTCTGATTGGATCTGTACCAGTCTGGGGGGCCTGAGTGCCTCCCTCAGCTCCGTGTACCTCCGTTCCCTAATCTGAGCTTCCTCACCCAGGCACATCCTCACAGGATGTCTCTTCCCTGGCACGGAACAAACGGCCAACACACCTTAGCTACTAGGGTTTGTAGGAAACTAGTTGAATAGTCATTGAATAAATACGTGAACATTCGGCAATTTTGGTTTTTAGAGAGGGAATGGGGCAGAGGCAGAGGGAGGGAGAGAATCTGAAGCAGACTCCCCGCTGAGCATGGAGCCCGAAGACACGGGGTTCAATCTCAAGACCCTGAGATCGAGACCTGAACCGAAATCGAGAGTCAGACACTTAACTGACTGAGCCACCCAGGCGCTCCGAACATTCAGCAATTTTAACGAGAAAGCCTTGAGACACACTTCCTCAGCTGAGTTGATGTAGCATTCTGCACAACGCCGTGCATCTTAGACCTGCACACACCCTCACACGCACGCCAGTGACCCCCTTCCCACTGGGTAACATGACTGCCCCGGGAGGCAGGGACCGCCTTGTCTCCCTAGGGGTGCATGAGCCTGGCATGCAGCAGCTGCTCAGGAAATAAGAGCTCTTATTTGTATCTGTTCAAACATGACTCCCCATTACCTTCCTGAGCACACCCCCCACCCCACGCCCAGGCCCTCTTGAGAAGCAGTTCCCCTTGTTTCCTATTTTAGATCGCCAGGCCCCACCTGGGCCCCCGGAATTTCCCCACCAGGTGTCCGGACCTCCCAGGGACCCGCACACTTGCACGAAAGCCAGGATGGCAGCAGACAACTCGCTGGCCCTGCCCGTTGCACTGGGGCATCCTCACCCTGCTCGGGTTGGCCCCTGATTTTCACAGTGCTGGCTCCTTCTCGTCTTCGAGATCATACTTTGTTACCCACTCAGAGGCCTTTCCCACCCACCGTGTCAGAAAAGCTCTTTGCCCCCCATCACCCCCCATCCCAGCACCCAATTTCAGTTCCTACACGGCACTCATTCCATCATTGTTCAAAATCATCTTTATTTATTTGTTTACTTATTTAACCCTTCCCCTCACCCCCACCCACCGCCCCGAGGATAAGCTCCAAGAATGCTGTGGTCTCTTCCCTAGTACTTTGCAGAGCCTGGAATGCAGAAGATGCTCCGTTAGGATTTGCTGTAGGAATGAATTAGTCTCTTTCCATGCATAGGTGCCTTATCCTGCTTCTAGTGAAAGGTGAACAAAGATAAGGAGGAGGAAGGAGGAGACCTTTGAGTGTGTACTTAGTGGCTGTTTCAGATGTCCTTGATCTGATCCAATGCTCTTCCTTGGCTCAGGCACAAAGACTTCTGCTTGGTGGGGAAAGAGGGCTGGGCTTCGGGAACTGCAGCCCCCACCCCCCACCCCGAGCTCTCGAGCCTGCTGTGCCAACCCCCTCCTCCAGGGCCAGGCTCTTCCTGTTACTCTGCCTGCCCACAGACACAGGAGGAGAGGGCTTTGAGCGAGCCGATGACCGTGCCCCAAGCTGAAGACCTTGAGGGCACAGTCTTCAAGGGGTTCCCCTTGGCTTCGGGAGCCTCCTGGGGGACACGTGGACCGACCGGGGAGGAAGCAGGGGCCACCGTCCCACTGCGGGGTGGCAGGGTCCCCCCGGCGTGGGCCAGGTGTCCCCCACCCAGAGGGGCCCCCTGAGTCAGGTGGGGCCGGTTTTCTCCACAGAACAAGATATAGGTCTTCATTGGAGGAGTGACAGGTCCTGGATGGGGACCGGGGGCTCGGGGCGGCACTGGGGGTGCCACCAGGGAGAGCTGTTTGCCACGAGCACAGTCGATGACAAAAGTGAGGTGAGCGGTGGGGATGGCCTTCTGATGGCAGGCCGGCTTCCCACCTGGAAGGAAGGAGAAGACCAAAGGTTTGCATTAGCACAGTCCAGTGTGGTTCCATTCCCTCACTTCTTCCTTCCCTCCGCGAGGGTCTCACTGCCCAATTGGTTGACACACAAAGACCAGAAGAGTGGGGTCTAAGAGCATGGATTTCAGCATCAGGGAGACATGAGTTGAAATCCAAGCTTTCGGGGTGCCTGGGTGCTCAGTCGTTAAGCGTCTGCCTTCAGCTCGGGTCGGGATCCCAGAGTCCTGGGATCGAGCCCTGCGTCGGGCTCCCTGCTCCGTGGGAAGCCTGCTTCTCCCTCTCCCACTCCCCCTGCTTGTGCTCCCTCTCTTGCTGTGTCTCTCTCCATCAAATAAATAAATAAAATCTTAAAAAAAAATTAAATTGAAATTCTTATTTAAAAAAAAAGAAATCCTGGCTTTCCCCTACTCAGCCGTCTGCCTTCTGGAGCAGAGCCCCGGGCATCAGAGCTTCTGTGCGTAGGAACTTCCCCTGCAGACTCTGGTGCGCCGGTGGGGTGGGGGGTGAGGCTCTGCATTGTTAACAAGCTCCCAGGGAATGCCCGTGCTGCTGGTCCACGGACACACTGTTGAAGTAATGAGGTCCTCGAACAAGGGGAAGGTCCTGCCACCTTTTACAGACGAGGACACTGAGGCCCGGCTTGTGCAAATGGTGGTCCTCAGGGAGCACCATGCTGCTCTCCCCTCCCCCCCACAACCTCGTCCCTAGCCTTGGAGCCCACCAGTAGTGCCTGGGGCTGTCTGTCCTGGGCATCCCTGCAGTCTTACTTTTGTAGCCTCCCGACCCAGCTCAGGGAGAAACCATGAGCCAATTGACTTATCAATGAAGCGGCTCCATGTGAATCCAGAGCCCGGACTCTTAAACAGTGAACTTCATGAGTTACCCAGATAGCAAATTCTCTTCACTGTGGGCTCTTCCTCACGACACAGGCTCCGAAGGAAGCTCGTGTTCTGGTAGGTTTGTTAACACAGGGAATCAGCAAAGCCCACCACCCATGGCTTGAGAATCCCAGCAGCTCCAGGGAGGGTGTGTGCCCTCCCCAGGCCCACCTCGGCTGGTCTTTCTGTGGTGCTGAGGCCCCTCTGCCACCTCTTACCCGAGCTGGTCTCCAGATCTGTCTCAAGGCCCATGACTCTGGGGCTGGCTTGTTGGTCGCTGGGGTCTTCCGAGGGGGAGGGGGGTCACAGCTGCTGCCACAGTGGAGAACTTCTAGCTCTGGGAGGAGGAGAACTTCTCAGCAGCCTCTTCCAGGATGTAGCTCCCCACCCAAGGACCAGACCTTTTATATTTACCGGACCAGATCCGGATCTGCTGAGTGAATTCCACCAGGAGCCACAGGAACTGGCCTGGGGCAGCTAGCAGATTGCTTTGATCCACAGGGTTATGTCAACAGAATTGTTGTCAGGTCACTGGGAGGCTGTTCTACCAAACAGATCCTATTTCTTTCCACTGCAGCTGCTTCCTACCTGTTCTTTGCCTTAGCCTGTCCAGACTTCAACAAGAAAATGGACTTCTCAAAGTCCTGGATGCTGGGAAATTCAAATTAAGATGTCCACAGATTCCGTGTTTGGTGAGGAGTCACTTACGGGTTCAGAGATGGCTGTCTTTCTGGCAGGGTCCTCATGCGGCAGAATGGGCAGGGGCTCTGTCTGGAGTCTCTTATCTGGGCACTAGCCTCATCATGAGGACTCCACCCTCATGATCTAATCACCCCCCAAAGACTCCACCTCCAAATCCCATCACCCCCGGGATTCAGTTTCAGAATATGAATTTGGGGAGGACACATTCAGTCAACAGCATCCTTTAAATCAACTGACTGTTTTTATTGGAAAAAACATATATACTTTATTATCATTTTTTAAGGGGAGTATAGTTGACGTACAGTATTATATTAGTTTCAGGTGTATGACATAGACATAATGATTTGACATTTACACATAGTAGGAAATGCTCACCATGGCAAGTGTAGTTACCATCTGTCACCATACAAAAATATTACAATATTATCAACTACATTCCCCATTCCCATACTGTAGTTTTCATCTTTATGACTTCTTCATTTTATTTTAAAATTATTATTTTAAGATTTTGTTTATTTAT
This sequence comes from Halichoerus grypus, assembly GCF_964656455.1. Lineage (NCBI taxonomy): Eukaryota > Metazoa > Chordata > Mammalia > Carnivora > Phocidae > Halichoerus > Halichoerus grypus. Next base: position 175,955,897 of record NC_135716.1, read on the forward strand.
TTTAGCAAGAGAGAGCATGCGAGTGGGGGGAGGAGCAGAGGGAGAGGGACAAGCAGACTCTGCACTGAGCACAGAGTCTGATGCAGGGCTCCATCTCACCACCCTGAGATCACGACCTGAGCTGAAATCAAGAGTCAGCCGCTCAACCAACTGAGCCACCCAGACGCCCTGACTTATTCATTTTAAAACTGGAAGTTTGTACCTCCTTTGTTTTAAATTAAAGATTTTATTTTTGGGGTGCCTGGGTGGCTCAGTCGGTTAAGCGTCTGCCTTCGGCTCAGGTCATGATCCCAGGTCCTGGGATCTAGTCCCGCATCCGGCTTCTTGCTCAGCGGGGAGCCTGCTTCTTCCTGTCCCTCTGCCTGCCGCTCCCCGTTTGTGCTTGCTGTCTATCTCTGTGTCAAATATGTAAGTAAAATCTTTAACAAATATATTTTATTTTTGAAGTGATTTCTACACCCAATGTGAGGCTCAAATTCACAACCCCAATACCAAAACTCACAACTCTGAGATCAAGAGTCACATGCTCTAGGAACTGAGTAAGCCAGGCGCCCCTATTTTGTAACTGGAAATTTGTACCTCTTAATCCCCATCACCTATTTTGCCTATCCCCCCACCCCCACCCCTCTGACAACCATGAGTTCTCTGTATTTATGAGTCTGTTTCTGTTTGTTTGCAAATTTGTTGGAAATACACTTTAAAATGAAAATTGGTACTGTTTCATTAAATGTAACATATCACTTCTGTACATTACAAGTAACTCTGTATGGTATAAGAATAATGGTCCCCCAAAATATCCATGCCCTAGTCCCCAGAACCTGTGAACATGTTTCCTGACACAGCAAAAACGACTTTGCAGTTGTGATTGGGGTATTTCACTTCTAACATCAATTCTGACGTGTGTGTTTGTTTTTTTCTCACACCAGCAAGCAGTTAACTCTGTTCCGACACCACCTACCTGGAAATAGAAAGATTCCACTGATTAAGGGCTCATTCCCACATGACTGCCAATCCCCGCATTGCTCATGCTAATTGTAATTCCACATTGTCATCTGTGATTCGGATTTCTAGATCAGAGCGTCCCATGACCCCCCCTTATTTGCTAGAGTGGCACATAGAAGTCAGAGAAACATTTTATTTACTAGATTACCAGGTTTTTTTTTTTTTTAGGTTTTATTTATTTATTTGAGATAGAATGAGAGCGAGCAAGATCATAGAGGGAGAGGGAGAAGCAGACTTGCCTCTTGCCGCATTGGGAAAGTCCAATGCGGGGCTCGATCCCATGACCCTGAGATCATGACCCGAGCCGAAGGCAGACGCTTAACTGACTGAGCCCCCCAGATGCCTCTAGATTACCAGTTTATTATAAAAGGGTACAACTCAGGAACAGCCAGATGGAAGAGATGCACAGGGCAAAGGATGGAGAAAGAGGTGGAGCTTCTAATAGTCTCTGAGCCGCCACTCTTCCTGAATCTCCTCCACTACGTTCACAATTGATTAAATCATTGGCCATTAGAGACTGAACTCAATCTCCAGCCCCTCAACCCTCCCTGACATTGGTGGGTGGGGCTGAAATTTCCAACTCTCTAATCACATTTTTTTGGTTCCCCTGGCCACCAAGCCCATCCTTAGGTGACCTAGGGTCTTTCTAAAAGTCACCTCGTGGGGCACCTAGGTGGCTCGGTCAGTTGAGCATCTGGCTCTTGATTTCAATTTGGGTCATGATCTCCAGGTACTGGGATCGGGCCCCGCCTGGGGCTCTGTGCTCGGTGTGGAGTCTGCTTGTCCCTCTCCCTCTGCTCACGCTCTCTTTCTCCCTCAAATTAATAAATAAAAACAAAATCTTTAAAAAAATTTAAAAAATAAAAGTTACCTTGTTCATATAACAAAAGACACTTAAAAAAATGATTTCATTTATTCATTTGACAGAGAGCACAAGCAAGGGCAGCGGCAAGCAGAGGGAGAGGGAGAAGCAGGCTCTCCGCTGAGCAGGGAGCCTGACGCGGGGCTCCATCTCAGGACCCTGGGATCATGACCTGAGCTGAAGGCAGATGCTTAACCGACTGAGCCACTCAGGTGCCCCCAAAAGGACAACTTTCTTGCTCTCAACACTTGGGCAATTCCAAAGGGTGTGAGGAGCCCTGTGCCAGGAATTGGACAAAGACCAGATATATATATATATGTTATTTTAACATATATGTTATTATAAATCACAGTATCACAAGTATGGACTTTGAGAGGGGGAGATTATCCTGAATTATCTGAGTGAGCACAATTTAATCCCACTAGTCTTCAAAACTGGCGGACATTTCCCACCTGGGTTAGGAAGAGATGTGCTGATGGAAAAAGGCCAGAGATAGGATGTGAGACTCACCCATCATTGCTGGCTTTGAAGATGGTGTAAGGGGGCCATGAGCCAAGAAATCCGGGCAGCCTCTGTAAACTGGAAAAGGCATGAAAAGGGATTTTTTCCCTAGGACCTGCATGTAGGAACCTCCCTGGCAACATCTTAATTTCCGCACCGTGAAACCCACATCGGGCTTCTGACCAACTGATAAAAACTTGTGCGGCTTTAAGCCACTAAATTGTGGTACTTTGGCACAGCAGCAACAGAAAACTGATAGGCTGTGCAAAAGTCAAAGAAAATAAAATTAAATTCTAGCTGGATATTGTTGCTTCTGTGATTTGACTTAAAAGTGACCGGGCACCTGTGGACACCTGTACTCCTGAGATCATGTGATGAGAAGGGCATGTCTCATCTGTGGCCTCCTTCCCCCCAAACCCATAACCCGGGTCTAACCATGAGAAAAATATAGGGAAAACCAAACCAAGGGACATTCTGCAAAATACCTGCCTGGTGCTCCTCAAATGGTCAAGATCATGAAAAAATAAGAGAAACCATCACAGAAGGGAGGAGACTAAGAGGACACGGTGATGAAAGGCATTGTGGGATCCTGGATTGGATCCTGGAATCAAGAAAGGATATTAGTGGGGCGCCTGGGTGGCTCAGTGGGTTAAGCGTCTACCTTCAGCTCAGGTCATGATCCTGGGGTCCTGGGATTGAGCCTCTGTCAGGCTCCCTGCTCTGTGGGGAGTCTGCTCCTCCCTTTGCTTGCTGTTCCCCCTGCTTGTGCTCACACACGCTCTCTCTCTCTGAAATAAATAAATAAAATCTTAAAAAAAAGACCCCATGTTGTGCGATTCCATTTATATCAAATGTTCCAAATGGGTAAAGCCATAGACACAAAGTGGATTAGTGGTTGCCAGGGGGCTGGGTCAGGGGATGGGTGAATGACTGCTAATAGGTGTAAAGGTTTCTTTCTGGCATGATGAAAATGTTCTGAAATTAGAGAGTAGTGATGGTTGCACAGCTGTGTGAATATAGTAAAACCGACCAAAGTAGACACACACTTGTAAAGGGTGAATTGTATGGTATGTGAATTATATCTCAATTAAAGCTCTTATTTATTTTTTTTAAGGAAATGAGCTCTATCCTACTTCTCTGAATGAACTGTATTTCCAGGTAACTATGGTCCTAATTGATGAGTTTACACAAGAATTCCAGGTGTACCTGCGTGGCTCAGTCAGTTAAGTGTCTGCCTTTGGCTCAGGTCATGATCTCAGGTCATGGGATCCAGCCTTGCATCACACCCCCTGCTCAGCAGCGGGGGGGGTCTGCTTCTCTCTCTCCTTCTGCCTCTCCCCCCACCCCCTGCGCGTGCTCTCACTGGCTCTGTCTCTCTCTCTCTCAAATAAATAAAATCTTAAAAAAAAAAAAAAGAATTCCAGCTGGGGAGTCTGGCTGGCTCAGTCGGAAGAGCATGTTACTCTTGATCTCGGGGTACTGAATTTGAACCCCGTGTTGGGAGTAGAGGTTATTTAAATAAATAAGTAAAAACTTAAAAAAAAAAACTCCAACTAATAAGTGTGGAAAGAATGATAGCATCAGAAATGCATCATTTTACAACTTCTAATGAAATCATTGAATCAGGGAAGGATCTTCAAAGGAAGAAACTGTTACATGGGCAGTTGATGGGGAACTTTCCAAAGAAGGAATCGGGCTGCTCCCACCCAGACCCACCATTGATCTTAGCACCACTGAAGGGGTCCCTGATGTGACTCAGCAGTATCTAGAACATGTTCTTACCGAAAATGTTGGACCTGAAACTACTTATCCCTCTCCAGCTAATTTACAGGAAATGGAGAGAAGAGCTACTCAGATGACAGCACGAGGAAGCAGAGAAATCCAGAATGTGGGATGTTCTATAGTACATTCTCTGTAATTTGACTTAAGATTCTCTCCAAAGAATATTCTTTAAAAAAAAAAAGATTTTATTTTTAAAATCTTACATCATGGAAACATAAGACAATTTTTTAAGAGTTGCACACTGAATGATATGAGGGTTGAGTGACATATCTGGGGGTTGCTTTAAAATACTTCAGTGAGGGGCACCTGGGTGGCTCAGTCATTTGGGCGTCTGACTCTTGATCTCAGCTCGGGTCTAGATATCAGGGTGGTGAGGTCAAGTCCCATGTTGGGCTCCATGCTGGGAGTGGCACCTACTTAAAAAAGTAAGAAAGAAAAAGGAAAGGAAGGATATATTAAGTACCTGTAGTAAAGCAACTGTTGAATCTGGATGATGGGCATGCAGAAAATATTTTATTATTTTATCTAGTTTTAATATTTTATTATTTTATATAGTACTTTATTGTTTTTTCATTTCTTCTTAAGAAATATTTATTTATTTATGTATTTATTTATTTATTTTAGAGAGAGAGGGAGTGGGGTGGGGAGGGACAGTGGGACAGGGAGAGAATCTTAAGCAGGTTCCACGCCCAGCACAGAGCCCCACGTGGGGCTTGATCTCACAACCCTGAGATCATGACCTGAACTGAAATCAAGAGTCGGACACCTAACTGACTAAGCCACCCAGGCGCTCCTTCTTTCCTTTTTTTTTTCTTAAGTAAACTCTAGGGCACCTGGGTGGCTTAGTCAGTCAAGCATCTGCCTTTGGCTCAGGCCATGATCCCAGGATCCTGGGATCGAGTCCTGCATCGGGCTCCTAGCTCAGCAGGGAGCGTGCTTCTTCCTCTCCCTCTGCCTGCTTATCCCCCTGCTTGTGGTCTCTCTCTGTCAAATAAATAATCTTTAAAAAAAAAAACCAAAAGGGGCGCCTGGGTGGCTCAGTCAGTTAAGCGTCTGCCTTCGGCTCAGGTCATGATCCCAGGGTCCTGGGATTGAGCCCCGCATCGGGCTCCCTGCTCAGCGGGAAGCCTGCTTCTCCCTCTCCCACTCCCCCTGCTTGTGTTCCCTCTCTGGTTATGTCTCTCTCTGTCAAATAAATAAATAAAATCTTTAAAAACCAAAAAACCAAAAACCCAACTCTATACCCAACGTGGGGCTCAAACTCATGACCCTGAGACTGAGTCACAGACTCCACCGACTGAGCCAGCCAGGCGTCCCTAATTTATCTAGTACTTTATAACATTTTCCATTTTCAAAATGGACGTGAATTAAAAAGTATGTCAAGGATGCCTGTGAAGAGTTAAGAAAACCGTTTCATGACAAATAAGCAGAGAAAACATCGTTGCATTTATAAATTATTATAGTGTTACATAATTCATGATTTTCAACGTGTGTGTAATCAAACTGATAAACTAAATTATATAAATAGACATTTGTCAGTTTATCTACAGCCCTTCAAGTTATAGCCACAAGTTAGCCAACCACTGAAGTTCTCCTCGTTGGGAAAAGGCCCACGTGTAAATAATAACCGAGCTTTGGGAGGCCATTAGGGTGGAGGGTGGATGAGGTTTTGGCTGGAGGCTCCAGAGATGGTGAGGGGCCCTGTGTGTCCCTGGGACAGCTAAGGGGAGAGGGCATTGGAGGGAAGAAGCCCCGGGGTGGAGGGAGTCAGTTAGCAATAGACTCTGCAGCGACACCCCCTAGTGAGAAACCAGGCAATCATCACCCTTCACTCATTCCAGCAGCAGGGGTATCCTTAGCTCCTGCTCTCAGCCACCTAGCCTGAATTTGTAGATTCCTCCTTCTGTACTGTTCTAAGGAATTTCTGGCATCTCAGCTTCATCTAATGAAGACCACTATTGGGTTTCAAGTATCGATCAACAAACTGTGCTATTAGAACCATTCTCAGCTGTTGGAGCTGGGACATTAAAACCCCAAAGTCTCTTGGGGTTCACTTATATTTATAAATTCAGCCAAGTTTAATGTTATGCTCCTTCCTCCCTGACTTAACATGTCTAAGTTACATGTATATTCTCTAGGTTTCAGCTCACTTATTAGCTAAGGCTTGCCTTTTTTTTTTTCCTTTCCCTCCCTGCTTGCTTTCTTTCCTAAATCAGTAAATCACCTCTAGGGTCAGACCACGTGCTTGTTCCCTGGGGCACTTTGGACTGGGCCAGATCTGGAGACCAATAAAGGATAATGATCTCTGAGGGGAATCAGCAGCTCTTTGCAAAGTAGCTTCCTCAGATAAGGCCATTACGTGCTTTCCAGGGAAAGCAGGGTCAGTCTCATTCAATGGGAGGAGGGGGCTGCATCTAATGCATCTAAGGCGAAAGAGTTTCACTGAATTTTGGATTAGGGAATTTAGTCATCTGCATCCACCCAAACACCTCCTTCTTGATTGCTAAGTGCCACTTGTTTCCATCCAATGCACCTGGCCAGCCTGTGAACACAACTTCTATTGCAATTATATTACAATTCAGCAACCCACAGTATCAGCTCTGTCCAATTTTTGGCAACATAAGCCCTGTAGCTACAAGAGAGGAGATAAATTTTTTAGAGTAGTCAGGAATGGCCCTTGCTTCTCTGGTCCTGTCTTGAGCTGAGAATTTAAACCCTAAATATTTCTTTTTTGAAAGTCTTCAGTGCGATTATAAATAGGCAGCCTATGTGACAGTCCTTACAGTCCTCACTCTCCTCTAATGGTCAGTGTGACAGCCACTCCATCCACCAAAGCCTATCTTTATTAGGCACTTTCCCCCAGGCAACAATACTTATTGTGATAAGTGATAACTTCTGTAACTACTTTTTCCCTGCGCAAAGTAGGCTAGATCTGCATCACCTTCAAATCTAATGCCTTGACCCCTTGGAGGTCAGTTTCCTGCAGAAATAGAAACCTTGCTGGGCATTCTCTTTGAACTTTTTATTTTGAAAAAAATGTAGGTTCACATGCAATTGTTTTTTTTTTTTTTTTTAAGATTTTATTTATTTATTCGACAGAGAGAGAGAGAGCACAAGCAGGGGGAGCAGCAGGCAGAGGGAGAAGGAGAAGCAGTCTCCCTGCCGAGCAAGAAGTCCGATGCGGGGCTTCATCCCAGGACCCTGGGATCACGATCTGCGCTGAAGGCAGACGCTTAACCGACTGAGCCACCCAGGTGCCCCTGTTTTTTGTGTTGTTTGTTTGTTTGTTTGTTTTAGAGAAAGAGAGAGCGCGAGTCAGTGAGAGCAGGGGTGGGAGGCCGTGAGAGAGGGAGAGAATCTCAAGCAGATTCTGGGCTGGACTCAGAGCCCATGACCCTGAGATCATGACCTGAGCCGAAATCAAGAGTCATCAAGAGTCAAATGGTCAACCGACTGAACCACCCATGCACCCCGGTTCATATGCAATTGTAAGAAACAATACAGAGCAATTCCACCACCACCCTTCTTTACCCAGTTCCCGCCACGCTCACATCTTGCAAAGCTAAGGTACCATCATATAACAACCAGGGTATTTACACTGATACAGTCAAGGTACAGATCATTTCCATCCTACAAGGATCCCTCACGTTGTCTTCAGACTTCTTTTAAGCAGAAAGGGATTTCATACAGAAAATTAAGTGTTTATAACATTATTGGAGGGGTTGAAAGAAGGGTCTCTAGACTGGTCCTCTAGTCATGGCTCCCAGAACACCATAGAACTCACCAACCAGAGGATATTACTTCTGCCACAATCAGGAAGATGAGGAATCAAGAAATCATCACCGAGATTATTGCATTCAACATATTGCCAGCAAGAATCCAGGGATTTAGATTTGGGGCTAGAAGCTGGTTCCCAGGCACTAGAATGCTGAGTTTGGCTGTCAGCATCTCACAGATGCTTCTGAACACTCGTGAAGCTGGAGACTAGCCAGCTGCTGAAAACCCTCACATCTGCATGACCTTGCTTGCCAGCAGCAATCAGCTAACATCGGTAGGACAATGGCTATTGCCTCACTTCTGCCTTCCATCCAATCTTACCAACTGGCAGAATCCATCTGTATCTGGAATTCTAACTGCCACCGAGTCTGGGAAATGGAATTTTAACTTTTTAGATTCTGGAAGGAATGGATGATGAGTCCTAGCTGACTACATCCAACACAGATGGACACAGACGTAGATCTGTGTCCTTTGTATTGGAAGGACAAGAGGGGTCCTATCAGATTTGCTATGATTTTCCTGTAAAAGAAAGGGCGAAGTCAACTGCTGCTGAGCTTTTTAGTTTCCCTACTGATTGTGAAGGGAGGAGTAGTGACTTGGCCAGATGGACATTTTTTGACGTTCCTCTCCAGGCTAGTGATCATGAATTTGTAGGGAACAGTCTGTCCCTTTGGGTATTTTGTCCAACTGTGCATGGCTGTTTGGGTGCAAGCAAAGAGAAAAGGTGCAGCTGGATTTACTGAGGGTTGGAAAGCTTACCAAATCCATGTGACAAAAAGACAAGGGAGGAAAGGAGTTCAGGGTGGTGGCAAGAGTGTTATGAAAACCCATGGGAGTGGGGCGCGTGGGTGGCTCAGTCATTAAGTGTCTGCCTTTGGCTCAGGTCATGATCCCAGGGTCCTAGGATTGAGCCCGCATGGGACTCCCTGCTCAACGGGGAGCCTGCTTCTCCCTCGCCCTCTGCCTCTGCACCCCCCACTCCCCGTTGTGCTCACTCGCTCTCTCTCAAATAAACACAATCTTAAAAAAAACAACAACAAAAAACCTCATGGGAAACAAACAGGATCAGAAGTGAAGAAAAGAGAAAGCCCACGAACTGTGAGGAAGTAGAGGTGCAGAAAAGTTGGAAAGAGGCCACAGAGGGACTGTTCAAGTCGGTAGACACGTTTGTTTCCAGCACCCTCGTTCACGCCCAGGCTAATCCTAGATCTGCCCTAAATAGGAAATGGGGCAATGGTTGGCTCAGAAGGTAGAAAAACATAAGCGGGATCTGCAACTTTGGAGCCACAACTAGGTTCACGTCTGTGCTCCTCCACTTATAAGACGCGTGACAATGGGCAATTCATTTACTCTTCCTGAGCCTCCGTTTTCCCTTCTTCAAAAGGGGGGAGAAAAAGACTATCCTACCGTTAGCGAGAGGACTGAATGAGATCATGCACGTGAAGTGCTTAACACAGTGCCTGGCACACAGTAAGCGCTGAACGCGGGGAAGCTGTTACAGTTACGTTTGGAATAAGTTATGTTTGGAACCAAGGAAGGGTTACAATGAAAACAATTCTAAGTGCAGAAGTACTGTAATACAGAACTTCTGGATAGGTAGGCGCATGCGCCTGTCGGTGGTCCTCGGCTAGCGCAGACGTTGCGCATGCGCCGGAAGTTGCAGCCGGGAAGCCAGCGAGGTCGGTTCCGCCCGACTCTAACATGGCGGCGCCCTTTGTCTGCTCTGAAGTGCCGTCCCCGGCCTTCTCGCGGCCGTGATGCACCTCCCTCTACGGCGGGGTCCGGGACATGGCAGGTGAGGGTCAGCAAGCGCCCGGGGCTGGCCGAGTCTCGGGAGCCGGGCGGAGGCGGCGAAAGATGGGGCGCGGCGGGACGCCGGGGACGGTTGTGTGGGGGAGGGGAGGGAAGTGGAATGAGAAGGGAACCCGGACTGAGGGGACCCCGCGGGGTAGGAGGGTGCGGGGCAGCTGGGGTGGGGGGCGCCTCCAGGCGAGCGGGCGCGGAAGGGGCGAGCGGACCGGCCGTTCCTGCGAGGGAGCGCGGGTCGCCTCCCGGGTTGGGTGACACCCCAGCTGGTAGCATCTCCGCCCCCGCCGCCCGGCTGTCACTGTCCCTTGACCCCGCGCGCCGCGCGGGGTCGTTCTGCGGCCGCTGGCTGGCGGGGTGCCGGGGCAGCTCACGTCGGCGGGTCGGGGCCGGAGGGCACGGGCCTGCCAGAACCAGGAGGTGCTTGCAGAGGGGGAGGTCGACACTGCCGCTGTATAAGATTATTTCATTCATTCATTCCTTCCGCAGACGGTGGCCCGGCATCTGATAGGTTGTGGGGATAGAGCAGGTGAACCGGACAGACTTGCTCCTGGTGTAGTGGTTGGCAGTGTGAGCTGTGGAGCCAGGCGGCCGGGGTTTGAATCGCGACTCTCTGCTTGCCCGCTGTGTTCTGAAGCACGTTAGGTTCTCGCTCTCTGTCTCAGTTTCCTCAAACTTAAAGCAGAGATGATAATAAAACCTGCCTCCTAAGGTTGTTCTAAAGATTTAATAAGGTGATAGGTGCAAAGTGCCAAGAACATTTCCTGGCACAAAGTAAATACTGTGTGTGTTTGTTGCTGCGATTATTTGTTTCATGAGACTCATGTGGGAGCCATAGAGATAAACAGCACCTCTGATACTGCTGTAATGGAAGAAAAGCAGAAAAGTTCTCCTTGCTCTGGAAAGAATAGAGGCACCGAGGCACCTCACTCGGTCTAGGCGAATCCAGGGAGGCTTCTGCCCCCCAAGAAGCGGAGACCTAAAGGATGCTTAGGAGAGTGGAGGCAAGAAAAGGGGGGAGTATTCTCAGTTGAAGATGGAGTTTGTGAGAAAGCTTAGGGGCTAGTGTAATAATTAATTTTTCTGCCTAGAGACAGAGCTAAGAGATAAGACTGAAGAAGCTGGCCGTGGTCTGGTCCTACGGGGCCTTGTAAACCTAGTTAAGGACTTGAAGTTTTAGGTTAATGGGAAGCCATTTAAGAATCAGATTTGTGGATTAGAACAATCACCTGGCTATGTGAAGGATATATTAAAGGGAGCAGGCCTGGAGACCAATGAAGAGGCTGCTAGAATAATCCAGGTGAGAAATGAGGGTGGCCTCGAGTCAGGTTAGAGGCACAGGGTGGGGAGGGAGGTTTTGGAGAATTGACAAAACTTGGTGATTACTTAGATGAGGAAGTTAGAGGCAGAGAGGTGTCCCGATTGACCTCCTCTTCTTGACCGGCGGGTGGTGATGCCACTCAATGAGATAGGAAACAGGATGGGGAGCGGATGCGAGAAGGGAAGATACATTTAGTTTTGAATATGTGGAAAGTGGGTGCCTGTAAAACAGTCCAGTGGAACTGTCCAGTGGTGAGCTAGCAGTTGTCATCCAGCAAAAGTCCCTAAAGCTGTGGGAGGGGGTGTGCTCACCGAGGGCAAGGGTATGAAATGAGAAGCCAGAGCGTCTGAGACACCCCGGGGGAAATGCTGATGCCGTAGCAACACGGGAACCTGGGCACGGTCTTGTTGCTCTTGCTTTTCAACATTGCCTTATGTCTTTTGGTAAGCAGGTATTCCTGAGTGTAGGGACCAGGAGCGGGTTTACTCATCTTTGTGTCCCAGCTGTCCAGCATGGTGTCTGGCATGCAGCAGGCCAATAATGATCCAAACAGACTTGTACTGAGCGCTTACATTGTGCCAGGCTCTGTGCTCAGGGCTCTGGATTTGCCTATGTTTCTTGGATGCATAAAAGGGCAACTCTTAGGGAGCAGGTGCCTTTCGGGTTCTCATCAGATTTTCCACTTGGGTGTCTTTGATTCAGGTAATGAGCTGGAGGAGGAGAGCCAAGCTGGAGTTTACGCAGACAAACTGTCAGAAAAGAGTAGCCTGGGCTACTTGGAAATCTGAGGTATGTCTGTAATGCTCAAGGATGAAACAAACCAGGAGGTCAGTTTGTTTGTCCTTCTTCTCTAGGCTCAGCGTGACTCAAATCACCCTTTCAAGATAGCTTTTTCTTTCAAGTTATACAGTAATGACAACATCTGAGTTTGGTTGGGAAATTGTGGCTATCATTTATGCTTGGTTTACCAACAAAGACCGGACTAGGTTAATCACTGGGCAAATGCTCACACCTTGTTTTAATCAAGTACAACCTAACATGCTCCAACAAAGCAATTCCAAAATACAGTGGCTGAAACAAGCTCAAAGTGTATTCCTCCCCTCTTATTAAACGTCTAGAAGTGGGCATTCCAGAGCTGGTAGGGCATCCTGCTCTGTTCTGTGAAGTATCCAGGAACAGTTCTAGTGATCATGTGGCTCTCTTTGCTCAAACCCAGGCTTCCATCTCATGGTCGAAGCTGGCTGCTGCAGCTCCTGCCATTGTATATACACTCCGTCTGGCAGAAAGGGAAAGACAGAGTGGGGAGCACATGTTCATTCCTTGTAAGGTTCTAATGTTTAAAGATACATATTTTTGTACAACATGTCCCCAAACATAAGCATCTGGTGTACAACCAAAGAGCGAATCATGACTGTTCCAATGCTGGAGGGAAAGCTGGCTGAGAGAGCCTGCTTGGTCCCTCGTGTGACTGAATTGCTGTCTCCGAGGCTTGGGCCCAGCCTGAAGGGAAGTCCGCTGCATTGGTGGAAGAGGCAGGCTGCTCTGGCTTTGGGTAGGTTGATGTTGCTTGGGCCCAGGGAGTCCAGGCTTGTTTATGCATTCAGTGTTTTCTGTGTCCAGCGTGTCAGACACTGTGCTAGGGGTGTAAGACTGGATCCCGGGAGCAAGGAGCTCTTAGCTATGTGGATGATCACGATACAGTACAAGGAGCACCACAGGGGAGGCGCAAAGGAGAAGGATGACTGATGTTGGAAGGCTCTACCGAAGCGGGGAGATTAAGAGTGAACAGCGTGCTTGGATTGACATCTGTACAGGTCTCCTCAGATAGAGGCAGCGAAGACTCTGATGCTGAATCCCTGCTTCCCTGTGTCGTGGCTCTCTGAGGGCCAGTTACTTCACCGCCGTGCCTCCGTTTCCTCATCTGTCAAATAGGGATAATGGTATCTAGCTCCCAGAATTGTTTAGCAAGATCAAGCATGTACTTCACGGGGTTTGCCGTGTAAAGCGGAGTTACCTCCTGCTGCAAGGTGCGGGGTGGTTCGAAGCCAGAGAGGCTAGTGAGGACTGCAGTCAAAGAAGGCCCAAACCTGTAGGGAAACCAGGGTGCGGCCTCCCTCAGGCAGGAAGTATCCAGATTGTGCAGAGGCGGTCAGCGACTGCGCTGTGAGTTCTACCAAGCTCTCTACTGAAAGGTGTCCATCTGTGGATTCTCAGAGACCATACTCTAAAAGGGCTGGTGAGGGGTCCTTTGGGAAGGGAAAGATTCCCTCTGTCTAATTCCTGCAAGCTCAAAAGCTTCTGGAAAGCCTTCTCTGGGCCCTGCCCAGCCACCCACCCCCCGCTGAGTTTGGAGCTCCTTCTCCGTTGATTTCTTAGCATCCAGCACTGATCTCTCAGTGCATTCGTATCTCACATTATAATCCTGGGTTTCTTTGTCTCCTTGTTGGCCCCCAGCACCTTGCAGGCAGGGACAGGGGATCGTTTCTCCTGGTAGCCCCACTGTGTAGCTCATTTCTGGGCACATCGCTGGTGCTCAGTAAATGTTGTTGGAGGGCGGATGATCAGCCCTGATTGGCTGAAGAGGAACTGGCAGGCTGGCCAGAACTCCAATGTGATGTGGGGTGGCGCGCTATCGACTTAAGAGAGGAGAACCTGATGGTTGATTTGGTATCTGGCTGGACTATGGACGTAAACATGGTGAACTGTATGACCTGAACGAAGAGAGTTTAGGTCAGAAGATAGTTTCTCTGTCTTTCTTTTTCCAGTAGAGCATGGTTTCTCAGCCTTGACGTTATTGTTATTTGGGCCTGCATAAATCTTTGTTGTGGGCTGTCCTGTGCACTCCAGGATGATTATGGCACCCCTGGCCTCCACCCATAGATGCCCGTAATACCCACCCACCTGCAGCTGTGATCGTGGAACATGTCTCCAGACATTGCCAAACGTCTCCTGGGACAGATCGTCCCCAGCTGGAACCCACATATAGGGTACTTCTAAGTCAGGCATCCCTGGGCTCATAGTAGTTCTTATACTTATTAGATGTGTCCCTTTGGGCAGAGTACTTGGTCTGTCCAAGCCTCAGTTTTCTCAGTTGCAAAGTGGGGATACGGATGACCTCACACATAGTTTTATTGGCCGGAATTATCGATGAGGTAACGCATGTAAAATGTTTATTCGAGTCCCTGACTCCATCATTGGTGACTGGTGTTATTACGTGTTAGTTAGGAGAAGAGGACCCTTGAGAGGGTCAAGAAAGAAAGTGTGCAGAGGAAGAAGAAAAATGTTTGGTAGAGGAATATGCACAAGGTGCACAAATCAGAAGGTTCTAAAGAATGCGCCATGGAGGGGCACCTAGGTGGCGCAGCCCATTAAACATCTGACTCTTGTTTTCGGCTCAGGTCATGATCTCAGGGTCGTGGGATCGAGCCCTGTGTCAGGCTCCACGCTCCCCGCTCAATGCAGAGTCTGCTTGAAGATTCTCTCTCCCTGTCCCTCTACCCTTCCCACTCATCCTCTCTCTCTCTAAAGTAAACAAATAAATCTTAAAAAAAAAAAAAAAAATGCACCATGGAGAGTAAATCATGCTTCAGTGCCTGACCCAGTTCCCCTCCCAGATAAATGTTAATAGTATCTGTGGGTCCTTTCAGAGCTATTCCCTGCATCCGTATGTCTCTGTGTATGCCCAGGGAAGACCATTTTTATTTAAAAAAAAATTTTTTTTTAAGATTTTATTTATTCATTTGAGACACAGAGATAGAGAGCATGAGCAGGGGGAGAGGCAGAGGCAGAGGGAGAAGCAGGCTCCCTGCTGAGCCAGGAGCCCAATGTGGGGCTCTATCCCAGGACCCTGAGACCGTGACCTGAGCAGAAGGCAGATGCTTAACCAGCTGAGCCACCCAGGCGCCCGGAAGACCTTTTTTTTTTTTTTTTTAAGATTTTATTTGTGAGAGAGAGAGAACGCACGTGCGCACCAGTGGGCGGAGGGACAGAGGGAGATGGAGAAGCAGACTCCCCGCTAAGTAGAGAGCCCAATGTGGGGCTCAATCCCAGGACCCTGAGATCATGACTTGAGCTGAAGTCTGATGCTTAACCCACTAAGCCACCCAGGCGGATGGAAGACCATTTTTAAAGAGTCACATGGTTTGATTAGGTTGCACAGACAGGAGCCCCTGTGGGTAGGAGGGCAGCTGCTGTGGGCGGGGCTTCGGGGTGTCACCAGTTTGCCATGTAAACGACCAGGTGGCTCACTCTTTTCTGGAATTCCTCGAAGGGTGGTGCCTGAGTGGGTGGGAGAAGGTACCCAGACCCGGTGTCTCAGCAGGGTGGCACCACGAAAGGGAGGGACCCAGCCCGAGAGAACATGAAAAACTAAATACATTGTGTGCCCAAAGCAGGTTGTCCTGGAGACCATTATCTCCTCCTTTTGCCGGCCAGTTTCTAGATGATTGAAATAATAAAGGTCAAAGAGTAAGCCTTTCAGCGCTGAGGGGCTTGTGCGTTGGCTGCAGGCGTGTGTTGAGCGTCCGTACGGGGCCCTGGCCCTCTCAGGGGTGCTCGGGCCAGCAGCAGCTTTACGTCAAGTCCAAGGGCCAGTTAAAGTAGACCTCCGTCTACTTTAGATTCGACAGGAAACCAGGGCTTGGGCTTGGGGAGTCAAGCCTGCTTGTTGGGAACTGGAGACACGTAAGCCTTGAGCTTCAAAGGAGGAAGCAGAGGGATGGAGAGTTGCACTCCTGTCTACACGGTGGCAGGCAGAGGCTCGGAGGTGGCAGGTGGCGGTTCCAGCCGAGGGCGGGACTGGCTGGAAAGCAGGTGTGGTGGGTTTTGTTGTAGCATCAGAAACCTGCCGGACAACTTGACGAGGACAGCTGACACTGTGTGACATCTAGGGGGATTGTTGAGAGAGTAAATCCTGGAAGTCCTCATCACAAAGAGAAGATTGTTTTCCTTTCCTTTCTTGGGTCCCTATGAGAAGACAGATGTCAGCCAAACCTGTTGCAGTCATCATTTCACAACACATGGAAATTCAAACCACCTGCTGTATGCCTTAAACGGACACAGCGATGTGTGTCAATTATTTCTCAGTGAAACTGGAAAGAAAAACCAAACCAAAAAAGAAAAAAAAAAGAAAGAGAAAGAGAGAAAGGAAGGAAGGAAGGAAAGAAAGAAAGAGAAGAAAGAAAGAAAGAAAAGAAAGAACCGAGCTTCTTGTCTTAAGAGCCCTGGCAGCGGAACCTGTTCTCCCCGCCCCACCCACACCACTTCCCATGCTGGAACTGTTCAACTAAGCAGCCACCTTCCTGTCCCGAAAGGGCAGGCGCTGCCGCCCAGCGGGAAGCCGTGTCTCCATGGCTCCGAAGCCTGCTAGGTGAAGCACTTCTCATTCCGGTAGTCTCGGGGCAGCCGGGCCCGGTGAGGGACTTTCCTGGTTCACTGTAACTCAGCTGCCCAAGTTCATGCTTCCAAACATTGTTGCAAGTCAGAAAGAACATTGTTTAATTTTGTAACTTGTTAAATATTGAGTAGATGCAAAGGAATATGCACAGTATAAAGAATAAAGATACAAGGAAACCCATGTACCCCATCAGTCAGTTTACAAATAATGTTAGGGTTAGGTTTGGAGCGCCCCTCCCTGACCGTGGCCCACCCCACTCCCAGGTCATCGCAGTTTTGCTTTTATCACTCTCTTGCCTTCCTGTAAAGTTTTACTGTGTGTGTTCGTATTGCTAAACAATGTGTTGTCTCATTTTACATGCTTTTGAACTTAATATAATCACGTTGTTTTCTTCGGTGTCTTAAATTGTTGGCTTACTTGACTTTCTCAGATGGATATGTTCTACTGCAAGAGAATTTATTTGTCCTTTCTCTTGCTGACGGACATTTGGATTGTCTTCGGTATTTTGCTGAGACAGAGTGCTGCTGTGAACATTTCTGGAGCATACGTGCAGCATCTGCAGGGTACAGCCCCAGAAGTGGGGCTGAATCACAGGGTGTGTGAGCTTCAGCTCCACCAAATAATACCTAACTGTTTCCAGAGTGCTTTCCCCAGTTTACAGTTCAACTGACAATTCTGTTTGTTTCACATCCTCCCAACTCTGGTTTTACTAGACTTTAAAATTTTTAGTAATCTGATGGGAGTGATATCTCATGTGGTTTTGATTTGCATTTTCATGATTATTAGTGGGCTAAGCATCTTTTCATATACTTATTGGTCATTCAGGTTTCAGCTTCTGTGAAACAGCTGCTTAAATCTTTTGCTCATTTTCCTATCTGGTTGTCTTTTTCTTGTATATAGACTTCTTGTTTGGTTTTGGTTTTTATTTTGTATGCTAATCCTTTGTTGGTTGTATGTGTTGTAACTATCTGCTTCCAGTTTGTGGCTGGTCTTTTCACTGTAGGTTTTTGTTTTTTGTTTTTTTAACAAATTCTTAATTTTAAGGTTCATCATTTTTTTTCTTTTATGGTTATCTCTTTCCGTTCTTTTTAAAATCTCTACTTCAGGTTTATAAAGATAATCCCCTAGGTATTGTCTTCCAAGCATTTTATGATTTTGTGTTTTACATTAAAGTTTTCAGCCCATTTAAGATTATTTTTGTGTGTATTATGAGGTAAGGAGCTGATTCCTTTTTTTTTTAGTAAGTGTACCAAATTGTTGTAGTACTATTTATTGAAAAAATACATCCCTTTCATGTGGATCTGTAAATGTCCCCAGTAACCCTTATATATAGTGAGTGTCCACAAATGTGTAGATCTGTTCCTGAGCTCTTTACTATTTATTCTCTATATCTGTCCTGATATCACACTGACTTAATGACTAAATTTTTATGTAACAGTTCTTGGTATCTGGTAACGTCTTGGCCCTTTGCTCTTCTGTCTTCATTTTAGATTGTGCTTGTCAAATTCCATAAAAATTGTTGGGATCTTTTATTAGAATTGCTTTGAACTTAGTCCACATCAGTTTGGATAGAATTGACATTTTTATGATATTGAACCTTCCATGAACATGGTATATCTCTCAGTTTACATAACTTACCAAAGTCTAACTTTACTCACTGTCTCACACCCTACTGTCAAACAGTTAAGGACCTTAGCACACTTTAATTTCCATCACTCCTTCCTTTTATTCTATAGGTGGGTATTTTAGTTCTTTTTAAAATTTTAGAAGACATCTAATGATGTCAGTATTGTTTAGATTTACTCATTTATTATTGACTAGTTTTTTCTCATTCCTTCTTGCATTTAATACTTTCATTCTGGGATCACTTTTTATCTACCTGAAGCATATCTTTTATGATGTGTGAGTTTGGGCTGTCATCTGTTTGGGGGCCATCTAGGGATTTTACCCTCCTCCATTTGATGCCAAAAATTTGATATAGGCAGTTTTCTGTGCAGTCTTTTTTTCACTGACTTGTAACTCTCTGTGGCTCCAGCTCTGTTCTGGAGGGCCCTCCCATGAGACCTCTGTCCTTGGGAGGGAGAGGGAACTCGAGCTTGCTCAGTTCTGCAGATGCCTTTGATACCCACCCTCAGAGCTCCACTTGCTCTTTGGATTCCACCCTTTGCTTAACTTCGTTTGACCCCTCAGTGTTCCTTACTGACTTGCCAGTTCTTTGATGCATTTTAAAAGATGTCTCACACTTTCTCTTCAGCATTTGCAGCTGTTTGCTATGAGAGTTGGCCTGGGTACCTAGTGTGCCATGCTTCCAGAAAATCAAGGTGTTTCTGAGTCTTAATTTTATGTTTCATCTGGCAGCAGCAAACACCGAAGATTAGAACGAAGACTTAGTGATGTTCACTTATAGCTTTTATAAGATGGTTTGTAACCCTTATTAATATAAGGAGAGGGAGTTGGTAAGTGCCAGTTAACGACAGAGAATTTGCCCTTTTGGGACAGATGAAGGGTCTGTAGAGCCCAGCATTCCATGTCTGTCTGTCTGTCTGTGGAAGTTTTGTCTTTTTCTGAAGAGGAAAGTTCTTATCTTTTAGAGTATATGGACGTGGCCTTGAATCTGGGTGTGTCAGTGCAACCTAGGTCAGCTGACAACCCCTCTAAGCCTTGACTGGCTTATCTGCACTATGGGGGGCAATCATATTAACAGCCTTCCTGCGGCATCACTGCAGGGATCAATGAAGTAGCCTGTTCCTGAAACCCTTTGCAGGCAGGCAGCTCCGGCAACCATTCCAGTTATCCCCTTTGGTGGTGTTCTCATCATGTGCTGCTGCCCTTTGGAAACAATGAGCCTGTGATTTCTGTAACCTCCCAATTGCTTCACATGGTGGCGCTTATTATATATTAGCAAGGCTGTGTTTTTTCTGGGCACAGCCACACAGCCCCACCCACAGTCCTTTCCCAGGACTCAACAGTTTCCTTCCAGCTGGGTGAAATCCCCGTCAGGTTGGGAAACTGTAACATCTGCACCGGGGGCTCTCGATCAGTTACTCACATCCAGGCATTAGTTTTTACCCAACCAACGAATGCATTAAAAATTTGCATCAGTGTCGGCAGGCTGCCATCTAGACAAAGGGTACCATTTCATAATCCTGCTCGCTGGGAACACGCTGTGGAAACTGTCCGTCTTTTAGATGTTTGCCAGTTTGATCCTGGAAGTGGTATCTTGTACTTCTTTATATTTCTTTATTAGTGAGGCTGAACATCTTTTTTCCGTATAGAATATATCGACCACTGGTGTTTCTTTTGTGAACTGCCTCTTCATTTCTTTGACTCATTTTTCTGTTGGGAGATTTTTTTCTTATTGATTAATTTTTTGTAACAGCTTTATTGAGGTATTCATGTCACCCATTGAGTATACAAGTCACCCATTTAAAGTACACAATTAAATAGCTTGCAGTATATTCCTAGAGTTGTGCAACTATCACCACTATTTTCAGAACATTGTCATTATCTCGAAAAGAAACCCACCACCCCTTAGCAGTCACTCCCCACTTCCCTGTCTCCGTCAGCCCTAGACAGTCACTTTCTATCCTTACGGATTTGCCTGTTCTGGGCAGTTCATGTAAATGGAATCATGTAACTTGTGGTCTTTTGGCTGGCTTCATTTAGCATAATATTTTCAAGGTTCATTCGTGTTGTAGCATATGTCATTACTTTTTTATTGTCCAGTATTCTGTTGCACAGACAGACCACATTTTATTTATCTATTCATCAGTTGATGGACATTTAGGTTGTTTCCACCTTTGACTCTTATGAGTAATGCTGTCATGAACTTCTGTGTACAAGCTTTTTTTTTCTTTTTTTTTAGATTTTATTTTTTTAAGTGTTCCCTACGCCCAGCGTGGGGCTCGAACTCACAACCCCATGATCAAGAGTCATACACTCTACTGACTGAGCCAGCTTGGTGCCCCTGTGTACAAGCTTTTACGGGCACATATGTTTTCATTGTTGTCTGTACGAGGAGCCTTTCGTATAGCCAGACCAGTAACCCTTATTTACAATATAGGCTGTAAATATTCACCCTTAATTTATATTTACATTTGGGAAGGTGGGAAGATGAGGGTAAGATGAATGAAACAGAGCATTTAGGGGTGCCTGGCTGGCTCAGTTGGAGCATGTGACTCTTGATGTCAGGTTTGTGAGTGTGAGCCCTATGTTGGGTGTAGAGATGACTTGAAAGAAAAAAAAAAGAAAACATTTAGATTTCTGACCAGTCTTTCATACTCCTAAGGATTAAGCTCATGTACCATGCCTTCCCCACTGTGGCCCCACCAAGGGGCCCCTTCGGGCTGGTCTGCATGCCTTACAGTCATGCTGTCGCAAGCACTCTTTCTGTATCTGTCCCACTGTATCTCTGTCCATTTGTCTCTCTGTCTCTCTCTCAGGCTACATGCGTTAGGACTGGGAAACGAGACTGGGCAGCACACTGGGGGTGCTTTCCAAGTTTCTCTCAGAAGCTCACACTTCAAAGTGACTGGCTGAAAACCCACCAGGGCTGCAAGTCATCGGTTCAAAGGCTTCCAGCAGCTTTGCTGATTCACTGCTGTTGCAGGTGGAGGGGATGTGAGGGGCTGGAGGCCGGCCAGCGCTGTTTGCTCAAGGGCGCGAGCAAGCGCTGGGGCCCTGAGCTTCCTTAATCTTCCCAGGGCTCCTGTCCAGAGACTGTTCTAGAGCAGCACTGAAGCAGCTGGCGTTGAAGAGCCCAGCAGTTTTTTAAAAATCCTGGGAAATTGAGACATTGGGTTCTTGACTGCTCTTTATCCAGGCCTAACATGAGTTTTTGCAATCCCCCCAAATACTCCTCTGAAATATCCTTGCACTCATTTAGTTTTCCCCAGTCAAGTCTCACAAAATATTTTTAGTTTAATCCTGTTGGGAGTAGTAAGTGTACAATTTCACGTTGGCTTCTCCTGTATGTAGTCCTCTGTCCGTCTAGATGCACATCCCGTGTTCCTGTTCATCTCAAGGTTTCCAAAATAGGGAAAGTTTTAAAAGAAAATCTGCTGAATGCTAGGTGAATATGTCATTTTTTTATTGTCAGGCACACGGTATCAGTTACACTTTAAATGTGTGCGTTTGTAATCTGGTAATCTTGTTAATGAAATCATTTATTTAACATTATATCTTCACACTGGAAGGGAGGGACCCTTAGCAGTCACCCATCCTAGTGAGGAAACAAAACTAGACAAAGTCAGCCACGTGAAACACACGTGCTACATTGAAGTCCAAATACATCCGATTCCAGATAGTCGCTCCTCAACCTCCTTTTTGCTTTTAGCTCGGATCCTTGATCTTAACTACTATCATGGGAAAACCGATCCTTCCTTGGAATTGTCATGTTCTATTTGCTCTCTCAATGAAAGCCTCGTTGTTCCTCCAAAGTCATCATGTTCTTTGTAGAAAGCAGGTGGCTTTTGCCCTCAAGGCTGAGCGCCTCCGTCTTGTGTTTCGGTTACTGTTGAGTGAAGTCAGCATTGCCATGGCAGCGCCTTTGCCCGGTCTGCTTTCAGGCTAAAACTTCATTTGTCGTGGGGGCCTGATGAGATTTCACCTCCCATTTTTAGAAGCTAGGGCAGGGATTCCAGCATTCGGTTCCCCTTTGGTCTACAGCTCCCCAGCATGGCTAGCGTGGGTTCACGCGCGACAGCAGGCATGATGGTGGCCAGCAGCCGCTTTATGCAGTGGGAACGGGTGTCATCATCCCCATTTTACAGCAGGGAAAGTGAGGTGCAGAGGGTTACATACTCTTGTCCAAGGTGCTCGACTAGCTTTGGTTTGATGCCAAGGCAGGAGTGGTACGTGGGTCCAGGATCCTATCAGCTCCCTGGAGCTGCACGCAGAACTGTGCGTGCGTGTGTGTGCGTGTGTGTGCGTGTGTGTGTGTGTGCATGTGTGTGTGTGTGTGCGCGCCTCATTCCTCACGGTAGCCGAGCAGCTCGGCTGGGGCTGGCAGAGGCTCCCAGCTGCTCTTCTAGGGGATTTTCAGTTTTGTCCCCGTAAGGAATTTCTGCTCATGAAGATTTCTCTGGTGACACATTCTTTGTGCAAATTACCATAATTTTCCATTTCCCTTTTGAGAAATTTTTTCCTGTTGAGAAGTTTTGAGTCATCAGGTCTTGTAGAAAATGTCTTAAAGGTTTTATAATAAATAGAAATGAAGAAGCTCTGACTTGGCGGACAGTTTCTTTCTTCCCTTCCTTTTTTCACTTGGTTTCTTGAAGAGATAACATTTAGAAGTGGTAAAACAAAATGCAGCAATGATATGCAGTGAAAACTAGAGCTCCATCCTGCCCTTGCCCTGCTCCTCCGAGGGCCCCCCCTTTACCCATCTCTTGTACGTCCAGAGCCGCGGACTTTTTGTTTGTTTATGAGCTAGGATTTCACAGCCTGGGTTTATGGTTTCGGACAAACCGCACGGCCCAGCTTCCCCTAGGAACGGTCAGGTACTGTATGTCGTTAAGGGACTTTGAGCCACTCCAGGAAGAGGTACTTAGAATTTTCAAAGGATATTATCATATTTAGTGGGGAGGCCGTTTGCACAGGCTGCTCTGGAAGAGCCATGTGAGCATGTGTTGGATCCTGAGCCACCAGCTAAACCCTCCTGGTGCCAGTTGGGGGTGACATTGTCCCCTTCTTCACATCCCAAGGGTCCAGCCCTGTGGGACTTTGTAACTTATTTTTCTGCTTCTGATCCTTCCCCTTTCAGTCTGTTCTCCATACTGATGCAGCCAGAGTGAGTTTCCTGAAATGTGAACCTAACCATGGCCCTTTCTCGCTTAAGCCCCTGGCCAGGCTCCCAACTGCCGGGGCTGAGCGCTGGGTCCTTGGCGTGGTGGGCGTGGCCCTGCATGCCTGGCTCCAGCCTGGCCCTCCGGCTGCGTGTCTCACCACGGTTTCCACTCGTTTCTTTCGTGATGCTGAGGTGTGCTGTCCTCCCTCCACCTGGTCCCCACGCATGCACACCATTCTGTCATGCACCCCTCCATGGCTTATGCTGTCCTCTATCTGAACATCCTTCTTGCCTTTGTTCATGTGCCTTGTTAGGTGTGGCTAGGTGCCCTATCCTCCCGGGGGTGGCACCCCTTCGGAACTCATCAGAAGGTGCTGACAACGTCTGGGACTTGCTCCCTGGTGGCAGGTCCTTGAGTGGGGGGGGCACTCAGATAGGCCTGGCCTTCTTCGGGGTGGAGCTGGAGCTCCCTGCAGGGCACTTGCCCCAGGCAGCGCTCTGCAGTGGATTTGAAGTCCATGTCCGCTCCTCTGTCCCCTAGCCCACCAGATGTGCAGATGAGCCCCCCGAATCTGTCCGTATTTAACTTGAATGGGCGACTCTCCCCAGGCTTACTGGCCCAAGTGCCACAGTAACAAAGGCCTCACAGCAGAAGTCTGAAGCTGCAGGGGAACAAAGTCCCAGTGCTCTTTGGTCACATTGGACCAGGCTGTGGCTCCCTCCTTTTTCTACACCTGCTGCGGAAACTTTGAGCCGTGCGCTTCACGAGTAAAGGGGGTTCACTTGGGATAACCTGGTTTGTTTTAATTCATTTTTTCCCTCTTTGTGTCACTGGTATCAGTCACAGACTTAGTAATATCTGATTCCACTTTCGCCAGTGTTTGTGCAGTACTTCCTGTGCTCACAATTATCGTGTATATGGTGGTTTTCCTGTTGAATGGGTGAGCGGTCTAGAACCCAGAGAAGCTTGCCTGAGGGCACCCTGCTAAGACTGGAGCCACGATTCACATGCATGTCCTTGGATCTGAGTCTTTGGTGTTTCTTTTTTTTTTTTAGGGGATGGGGAGGGGCAGGGAAGAGGGAGAGAGAGAATCTTTTTTTTTTTAAGATTTTATTTATTTATTTGACAGAGACACAGCGAGAGAGGGAACACAAGCAGGGGGAGTGGGAGAGGGAGAAGCAGGCTTCCCGCGGAGCGGGGAACCCGATGCGGGGCTCGATCCCAGGACCCTGGGATCATGACCTGAGCCGAAGGCAGACGCTTAATGACTGAGCCACCCAGGCGCCCCGGGAGAGAGAGAATCTTAAGCAGGCTCCACGCTCAGTGTGGAGCCCAACACGGGGCTCGATCTCACAACCCAAGCTGAAATCAAGAGTCGGATGCTTCACCGACTGAGCCACTGAGCACCCGTTTCCTCTTCTTTGTCCAGTATTTTCTCCCATGGGGACTCCGGTCCATCCTGTGGCTTTAACCACCATCCCTCCTGTAGACGTCTCAGCTGTGTTGGCCTGACAGAACTCTCGTGTGCCCTGCCCTCTCTCTGCCCGCCGTCATTCCTCACCTCAGCGAATGGCACCTGCACTCGGCCAGGTTCTCAGGCAATCGATTTAGTGTTGTCCTTGACTCCTTTTCTCACGGCACACCTCTGCTTGATCAGCTGACTGTTGGCTCTCCCGAACAGCTTCCCGGTCTGACTGCTTCCGGCTGGGCACAGGGCCTCCATCTCCTGCTCCTCTCCCGGTGTTCCTCTAGCCCCTCCTACCCCCTTGCAGTCACTCCTCTGCACCCAGGCTCCTGGGGCACCCTGGCATACTTGGGAAGAAACTCCAGAGCCTGACTTGCCTCTAAGACTTTGGCCGATCTTAGCCTCTGCGGCTGCCACTTGGGCTCTTCTTATTTTCCCACTGGCTTCCTCCTCTCCAGGGCACACCAGCCCCTTTGTCAAGGTCATGCCTGCTCCAGGGCCTTTGCGTTTGCTCTTCTCTGTGACTGCAACAGTCCCTGGCCTTATGGTGGCATGGCTTGCTCTTCATTCAGGTCCTTGCTTCAATGTCACCTCCTTGGAGAGGTCTTCCTTGACTGTATGTGTGTGTGTTTTTTTTTTAAAGATTTTATTTATTTATTTGACAGAGACACAGCAAGGGAGGGAACACAAGCAGGGGGAGTGGGAGAGGGAGAAGCAGGCTTCCCGCGGAGCAGGGAGCCCGACGCGGGGCTCCATCCCAGGACCCCGGGATCATGACCTGAGCTGAAGGCAGACGCTTAACGACTGAGCCACCCAGGCGCCCCTTGACTGTGTTCTTAAATATCACATAGCCTCTGCCTCGTCTCCACACCTTGTTTTACCTTCTTCACAGCACCAGGTTATCCCAAGTATAATAAATATATGATACTTATGACCTGTCTTCCCCATGACGCTCGTAGCTCTAATGAGACCCACGACCAGCACAGGGGAGGCGCTCATTCAGCATTTGTGAAGTGCTTTTGTCTTTTCCGTGTCTGTTTCCTGATTTAGGGGCTGCCGACCCTGAGAGGGGACAGTGATAATTAGGAGCAGCCGCACACAGCTGTTATCACCCCACCCCAAATATCGGAGGACATTTCTCATTCTCATTACTTCTCAAATACGTATAGATGCTGTTGTGATTAGTGGAATGGAAATTCTTTTTTTTCATAGTGGTCTTGCCCAGTATTTTCTCAGTTAACAAGTACCAAAAGTACAATTATAATTTCATGAAGGTCCACAGAATATTTGACCTTGAGTTAGTTGCACTCAGAAAGGCCAGGAATCACCACTCTGTACAGGCCTCTTTCCCGACTTGATTTACAACCGTGTGAGAGCAAGGTCCTGGGGTAGGTGCTGTCAGCCGCTGTGAGGGGGAAGTTAGTAAGGAGTCCCACCCGGCAGTGAGGGAGGCGGGGCAACAGACGGGCCTCCCTTTTGGCCAGGTCTGCGTACTGCTGCTCAGGGAGCATTGGGGTGGAGAGCGGGATGTTGGGAGAAGGATCAGATGTCACCAAGTCCCACATCTGATTTTGTCTTTGTGGAAGCAAGTCCCTTAATCTACCTTCTGTCAAGCTCTAAGAGTCCCCAGAGTAAGTCCTAGCATCATGGATTCCGCACTGGCGTGAGCTTGCAAGAACACAGGACAGCACTTTCTTCAGGACCAGCCTGCCTTCCCACTCAGCCATATTCCTGGAGCGGTGGGGGTCCATTGGGGGCCGGGGAAGGGGATGCCCATTCCCTCTTCAGAAGTGTGGTTGAGTGTTAGAGATCATGGAGGTTGTATAATTTGAAAAGCAAAGGCAGTATTACAATTTAATTTTATATTTAGATATGATTTTTAGGTGTTTAAAAATCAGTATTTTGGGGGCGCCTGGGTGGCTCAGTCGGTTAAGCGGCTGCCTTTGGCTCAGGTCATGATCCCGGGGTCCTGGGATCCAGCCCCACGATGGGCTCCCTGCTCACTGGGGAGCCTGCTTCTCCCTCTCCCTCTGTGATCTCTCTCACTCATGCTCTCTCAAATAAATAAATAAAATCTTAAAAAAAAAATCAATTTTTTTGGTAATACAAACTTCACAGAAAATACTACTGAGTCTTGGCTGATAGGATTATGTGGAAGGTAGCAGTGATTTTCAGAGTGGAGCCATTACGCAGTAGAAGATCAAGTATCAGAATCTGGGGCTGTTGGGAAGGGCTGAGTCAGTCTGTATGTTTACCCTAAAGGGGAAATTGATGTTAAAAGTTTGAGAAACACGAGCTTACTATAAGAGCTGTATTTGCTGGGCAACGAGGAAAATGCCGGAAGGGCTGGTTTTGTTGGGACTTGCCTCTCTGCCATGTTGCCCTGAAAAGGGATAGGGTGTCACACTGGCTGGATGGTAGGTTGGGCAGGTAGGTTTCGCGGTTGCAAGGCTGGCCTGCTGTGAACTTCCATTGCCTTGGCCTGAATTTGTGTGTGTGCTAAGCTGGAGACAGGAACCACCTGTGTTTCCAGAAAATCCGGAATGCAGGGCAACTGGAAGCGGAGTGGTGATCCCTCTCACCTGCCCCTGGACATGAGATGGCTGTGTCATGTCCAGGCCCGCAGCCGGGCGCAACGTGTTCTGGGAGCCGGGGACCGTTTGTCAAGATCAGCAGCTCCTTGTGCTAGGCCAGTTGTTTTCTGGCTTAATGGCTTCCCTCTGTGTGGCAGTTTGGAAACCCTGCATGCAGTGTAGGGCCTGCTAATAACCTGGGTAATATTTCATGTTTGACAGGTGCCCCTTTGACTCCGAGATGGAGCCATGCGCTGCGGACCCACTGAGCGCTCTGGGCAGGCGCTCCAGCCTTCACCCGGGAGCACCCTTGGGCTTTAACAGAACAGTTGTTCAATATAAAGTGCTTCCCCGACAGAGAAAACTGCTCTGAATGGTTCTTGCCCAGTGCCCCTCCCTTCCCTCCCTCCCTCTCTTGATGTTAATTGGGCTCTGGGATTTTTCCAGATTGCTTTTAGAAAGAATAATGGGTTATGATTACAACGTCTTAACAAGGTCAAGTCACTAAATAGTTACCCAAGGTACCCAGCATAAAAGGATATGTAGAAACCATCTCATACGGTTTTCGGCCTAAAAATAAAACTCTGATTTGCATCCCTGCTTCCTGGTAGCACTAGTTCGGTGGGTGTTTACCACGTGGCAGGCACGGAACAGGCTCCGGGCTTACCGCATCTAATGGAAGCCTGTTACACACCTGGGACGCAGCCCCACTGGCCCCATTTTGCCGGAGGAGGAGCTTTGCTGGGGATCCACTGCTGCTGTGGCAGGTGGCCGACCCTGGATCCGGGTCCTACCGGGCCTGACCCCAGAGGCTCTGCTGCCTCTGCTCAGTGCGGACTGGACACCAGAGTAGCCACGTTCTTAGTTGCTTGGTGACCGGGCAGTGCCATGCGCGGCACCGTGTTTCTTGCCGTGTTGAAGAGACTCCCACAAATGCCATTTCGTTGTTACTGGGGGCAGGGTCCTAGGGCCTGGGATCCGGGTTTTGTTGAACCTTGTGGATTTCACCACCCAAGGGGCGCCCTTCCTCCTGTCATCATCTGCTGTGGATGTTCTGGAACTGAAGCATGAATGAGATGGGTTGTGTTTCCCGTGGCCAGCCCCCTGCACCCCACTCAGCTCCCCTGAGACCTGGGGCCCGGGTCTCAGCACAGCCCCAGCGCGAGCGGCCGTGAGCACGCTGGCAAACAGCCCTGTCTTGGCAAGATTGAGGATGGCACCTGTACCTCACTTTTTTCTTATTAAAAATTTTGTCAACTTTTGAAAAATGTTGCCATACAAAAGTATATGAAATGTTTATGTTTAATTAAAATAATAAATCTAGGTGTATCCGAGTCAGTGTCTCGGAGGACCCCTGCTTGCCCTTCCTCCCATCCAGACAGAACCATCGTCCTGGACATTTTTTTACTTGTTGCCTTTTCTTTATAGTTTTACCATCTGTTGCTGTGAGCAACCGCCTCAAAACTTCGTGACAACCACCGGCAGTTTATTCTCCCAATTTTGTGCGTTGACTGGGCAGTTTCTTTTGTTCCACGGGGTGTTGGGGTCATTCATGTGACAGCATTCAGCTAGTAGCTGGGCTGGAAGGTCCAGGAAGGCGTCTCGCATCCCGCTGTCCGCTAGGGCCTCTGAGTTCATCACGTGGCCTGTGTCCGTGGCGTCTCCTCCGGGGCCCCTCCCTGTGCCCTCTCTCTCTGACAGGAGACCCTGGGCATCCCTACGGTGGGGTGGCTGGGTTGCGGGAGAGCCACGCGGAATCTGCAGCCCTCTTAAGGGCCAGGCCTAGAATGGGCGCCGAGTCCCTGCCTCTCGTCGGTCAGAGCCACCCAGATCCAGCTGGAATCTCCTAGCAGGTGTGGTGGGATGGCGGGACTTGTTGGCGGCCATCCGTGTCCACGTGGCTTAGTTGTGCCTGTTTGGAATCACACTGCAGGGCTTTTCCAGGTCCCTGGCTTTTCCATTCCCAAACGAGTTCCTTGTGCGGCAGGCCAGGGCTGTGTGTCCGGCCGGGTGGGTGGCCATCAGCAGAGTCCCAGCTCTGACGCCAGACATCTGCCCCGTTCATCAGACCATGGAAGAGGTCACAGGACAGGAGTGAGGAGTGCAGTGAGGAGTTTCTGGGAGGTCGGGCCATTTCTTGAGCGGACAAGTCATGTGCCAGTTGGTGGCTTCATTTTCTGCATCTAACCTGAGGGCTTTGGGCTTGGTGGGGTCTGTGGTCTTGTTCTGTTTGCATTTTCTGTAGTTCTAAGCTTTTAGGGTCTTACTTAGAGTAGCTTTAAGGCCCACATTTATCGCCCTTAAAGCAAGACGAGGTAAGGGACCCCCCACACTTTTGCTCAAGTGAAGGGACTGCATAGCGGGGCTGGGGCTGGGGGAGCCGCCCTTGATCACCGACATGAGGCGGCAGGGCTGTTGATCTTACTACTTCAAGTCTCCTCGGACGAGGCGACCCCTGGGTGCATGCACTGACTGGGGTGGGCAGCTCCCCGCGCCCGTGGGGCCCACACGTCCAGCTGTGTGGCCCAGGCAGGTGCCCTCACCTCTTCCCAGGCCCCTCTGAGCTTGGCCAGATCGCGGTGGGTTCATTTCACTGTGGAGCGTAGAAGGAAACAGGAGACAGTGGGAGGATTGCCGTGATCTTCTAGAGCGTTTCACGTAGCTCTGGGGGTGGGGCACTGCCGGGTTCTAGCGCGGCCCCTCTGAGGGGAGGACCACGCCAACTGGCCCCTCACCTGCTCACCACCTCGCCTTAGCGAGAAAGGGGCTGCTGGAGCTTTCTAGAGGAGGGCCAGCTGGCAGAGGTGAGTGCTGGGGGCAGTTGGGGGCCTCTGAGCTCCATCTGCTAGTGGGGGGAGGTTATAACGTCCCCAGTGTTGCTGACAGCCTGTGTGGGGGACCCCCATGAGCACTCGGGGAGCCCCCACGGCTGCGCTGGCACTCCCAGGGGCTGATGGCAGGACTGCGCTCGCTGGAGCCTGTGTTTAAGGCTGCTCATCTGCGTGTGGCAGTGGCCTTTCCCTCCCTCCCTCCCTCCCTCCTTTCTTTCCTTCCTTCCTTCCTTCCTTCCTTCCTTCCTTCCTTCCTTCCTTCCTTCCTTCCTTCCTTCCTTCCTTCCTCCCTCCCTCCCTCCCTCCCTCCCTCCCTCCCTCCCTCCCTCCCTCCCTCCCTCCCTCCCTCCCTCCCTCGTGGTTCTGCTCCCTCCCTTTCCCGGTCTTCCCCTGCTTCCTCTCTCACCCTCTCTCCCGGTTTGTTGTTTCCTTTTCTTTCTTTGATTTTGTCAGAACAGATGCACCTTAGGAATGTTTCTTTGTTGGAACAGTTTTGGAGGCAGCCTCGGGGGACCCTGCAGGCCTCCGTGTTCTGGCCCCCACACCCACGTCTGGGCGGCAGCTCACGTCGGAGGAGCGTGGTTAGCGTTGGGTGGAAAACAGTCCCCGTGGGCCCCCACTGCTCTCCTGGCGGGGGGGCACGGGAGGTACCAGGCCACCAGCCACCCTCTCCTAGGACCTTTATAGACCCCGCCAAGGTCTCTGAAAAGAGCGCCCCCCTCCGTGTCCAGCCCCAGGAGAGCCGGCTCCGTGCCCTTCCCGCAGCAGCTCGAGGGCTCGTGGCAGCCCCCTTGATCGGCCGCCCTCAGAGCTGGCAGCCCCCTTCCACCCTGGGGTCTCCTCTCAGGTTTCTCTTCACTGCAAGTCAGGTCGCCTTCCGGCCGGAGGGTTCTGCCTTCAGCCGACTCCAGCCCAAGGGCCTGGACCAACTCTGTACCTTGGGTGGGGGAGGGTTGTTCAGCGGATGCTCCCTGATTGTTTCTGAACCTGGGAGACACTTCCTCCCCCTTCAGTTTTCGGGTCGGCTGCTGGTGAAGGTGAAGGAGCCGGGGTCGCTGTCAAGTGCCGAATGGGCTTATTCTGAAGCTGAGGGAGCATCTGACCCTCGTGGGCTCTGGTGGTTCTCCATTTGGAGAGGGGTTTCCGCACTTCGGAGGGGTTTCTGCACCTGGGCTTCCGAGGACATAGGGAGTGACTAGTGACGGGGACACATGCTCACGTGCCTCCCCCTGGCCCCAGCGAGAAGGCAGATCTGGGGGTGAGCTGGCCTGGCCTCTCCTTGCCCCCCGCCTCCGTCCCGTGTACCCCTTGCCCGGCGTGTACTGCCTTTGGATCCTAGGCCTGAGTGCCCCGGCCTGGGTGTTCAACCCATGGACTGGACACTGGTTCCTTTCCATGTTCTCCAGAAACATGTCTATTTTAGTTTTTACCAGCTCGGGCACAGAGCGGCCAGAATTCTCCTCGGATTCATTCCTTCAGGTCACAACAGGAACTTGCTTGTTCTAGGGACTGAAGACCAACAAGGACGCCTTCCCAGGTGTCATGTGTCCGTAGGGGCCTCTGCTCGGGGGCCCCTGGTGCCTCTCTGCCGAGCTCTAGCTGGTGGCACCGTGACGGAGCAGAGCCCCGAGAAGCCGTGGGAGCTTGTGTGTGGAGGCCGGGATCGGAGGACAGTCGTGGGGATGTGGGAGGGAGGGAAAGGCTGTTTCTGGGTCTCCAGCAACAGCTGCTCTGAACTCACAGCTCAAACAGAGGCCGGCACGTGGCACACAGCCTGTCGTCTCCGCCACGTTCCCCCTCCCTCCCTGGAGCCCTGCCTGCCTGCCCGGTGACCTCCCCCAGCTCAGCAGACACCTAGCCCTGGTTTTGCAGAGTTTCCAGACACCACAGGGTGGGTGGGCTTTGCTGGCCAAGTCCCTGCAGGTGGGGAGGCAGGCGTGGCTTCCCTCGCTGCTCATCACAGCCAGGCCACCGTACATGGTCAGGGCTCCCGCACAGTGACTCACCCCCAGGAGGCTGATGTCACAGAACGGCGGGAGCGCGGGAGGGGCTGCTGAAACCTGGGGGCCGGGAGCCCCGAAGTGTCATTCTCACTTGCCCAGAAAGAGCCTGGGGCAGCTCTGAGCAGCCCCAGGCCTCAGATGCGGGACCAGGGCCTGACAGCCTGGCCCTGGGTTGGGGGTGGGGGGAGGTCTGTGCAGTGTGACCCCAGGAGTGGGGGTGTTGACTTTTATTTTGAAACTGGGTCTTTCTTGAACTGAGGGCCTGCTATTTTCCCTATAAAATGCTGATCTGAGACGCACTCTGGCCTGGTGCTGCTGGGGAGGAGGGAGCTGTTTTAGATACTTACTTAGTCATGGCTTGTGGTAGTTCATGATTATTCGGCACCAGGCCATGGAATTTTTCTGAGCATTTTCACTTGAGACAGTTGTGGGATTTCCAGACATCAAGGGAGGCCTTTGCCAGAGAGGCTGCAGCCAGCCCCACAGCTCTTGGGGTCAGGACCAGAGTTCATTCTTCCTCCAGGGACAGCCTGGAGAGGTTTCTGGAGGCAGAGGACTCCCCAGCTTTATGCAGTTCCCTGAGCCTATGAATCAGAGAGAGCGAGCGACGGGTCCCTGCCCGCAAGGGCAGGACTTTACCCGAGCCCTGTGGGTGCTGCGGGAGGGGGTCCGTTCCAGAAATGCTGGGAGATGGAACATCTGTCTTCCTAGACGCACGTCTCACCTGTGTGACAGAACGGGGAAAACAACGAAATAGGTTTCTGTAAAGCCAAATGTATCGGGTTGAAGGAGCTGGCCTTCTAAGATTATGTCGTGCATTCTTTCTGTAAAAAATGTTAAACTGACCATGTCTTTTTCTTTTTTAATGCTCACCGTCATCAGTGTTTTGTGTTTGTTTTTTGACTTTCTAATGTCATTACCTGGCAAGACACAAAGGTGGCTGTTTTCTGTTGGTCCCTCAGTGCTTTTGGTTTTTGCAACTTTGCTGGCCAGTTAAACCCAGGGACCTGGGAGCCGCTGGTCAGCCTTGGCTTGCAGAGGGAATCTGGAGTGATTTACCCTTGGTGGATTTACTTCTCCCGCGCGCTTCTCGCCTGGGAGTTGGGGGGTTGACCGTTGGGCGGGCTGGCGTCCTCTCTGTGTGCTAACACGAGGGCCCCCCGGCTTTCCGCAGCCATGGATTTTCCCCAGCACAGCCGCCACGTCCTGGAGCAGCTGAACCAGCAGCGGCAGCTGGGACTGTTGTGTGACTGCACGTTTGTGGTGGACGGGGTTGACTTCAAAGCCCATAAGGCAGTTCTGGCGGCCTGCAGCGAGTACTTCAGGATGCTCTTCGTGGACCAGAAGGATGTGGTGCACCTGGACATCAGTAACGCGGCAGGTACCCCGTTGGGTCCAGGGCCACGCTTGCGGAGGCTCGGAAGCTGTGGCCGGCTCTGTGCCACGCAAGGCCCTCCTGATGTTCCTGACACGGCCCCCGCCCTCCTGGGGGTGGCACCTTGGAGCTGAGGGGTGCGCCAGGCCTCCCACACGGGCCCCAGGCCACGAGTGTGTGGGCACCGAGTTCCTTCCACATTTGGGGGGCCTGTTTTGACTGGGAGCCGGGTGGTAAGAAGAGAACTGACAGGAAGGGCCCGTGGCAAGCTCTGGGCCGGAGTGCATACAGGACTGGCTCGGGAGGGGCAGAGAACAGGGGTGCTCTCCCCAGCCCCCGACTCCTTCCCGTGGCCCAGTCCATCCTGAACCCCTACCCTCGTGCTAACCATGATGGGGATGGCCACGGTTGGGGCTCGGAGGGGTGTCGGGAAGACCTGGGGATTGAGAAGGAACTGGTCCTAGATTTGGCTCCTAACCCAGAATGGCGGACCTGCCATGAGAAGGTCAGGGCGAGGTGGTGGTCCCCCGGTTTACGGATACGGAAACTGAGACCCAGAGAGGCCAGGCGACTGGCCTGGAGGTCGGATGCGTTTTGGCAGAGCCCTCGTGAAAGCCAGTGCTGACACCCTCTTAGAGTGTCCTGCGGGGGTGGGGGTGGTGGCCGAGTGGTGGAGAGCATACCGGGGAGGGGGGGCGTTCACACTGCTGTCCTCGTGCAGAGTGGGCGTTCACACCCCGTCCTCCGTGCAGGGCGGCCGTCACCCCCTCTGGCCTCTGTGGGGGTACTTCATTTCAGAGGCTGTGGTCTGGGCGCCAGTATGCGGGGGGGTGCTGGTGGCCTGCCACTCTGCTTTTCACAGATCCCCGGGTCCTGCTGCCGAGTGGGGCAGCTGAGCCGGCGGCCGGTGCCAGGCCTTGAGGCGGGTCCGTGATGGCCTTCTGTGTCCTTGGCAGGCCTGGGGCAGGTGCTGGAGTTCATGTACACGGCCAAGCTGAGCCTGAGCTCTGAGAACGTGGACGATGTGCTGGCCGTGGCCAGCTTCCTGCAGATGCAGGACATCATCACGGCCTGCCATGCCCTCAAGTCACTGGCTGAGCCGGCCGCCAGCCCCGGGGAGAATACGGTGGCCTCGGCCACGGAAGGTAAGCGTCCTGGCAGGCTGTTCCTGAGCAGGCGGCTTTGGATGGGGTGTTGCCTCTTACTCTCCCTTTCCTCTCTCTGGGCCTCAGTTTCCTTACCCGGCGTTGCCGGCACCATGGGGTGCTAGTGAGAAGTCTCAGGAAGGCCTTCCGAGGGGCCCGTCCGCCTACCCTTCCCCACCTTTTACCCGCTCGCTTTGTGCTCTGCTGCCCCAGAGAGCTGGGGGCGTGCCTGGCCCAGGCCTCTGCCCACGGGGGTCGCTCCTCCGGCTGCCCCTCCCCTCCCGTGCCCTTCCTCCTGATGCCGGCTACGGGCCAGATTCTCATGGTACCCTTTGCAGAGAACCCCACTCCCTTCCGAAGCGCTGACTCTGAGCAGCGGCTTTGTTTCGCGTGTGGGGTGTGCTCCCCGGCCGGTGTGGGCGCCCCCACGGCAGCGTCACCGGGACTGTTGAGCCCGGGCCCAGGCGGCTGCCGGGCGTGTGCAGTGGATGCCTGGGGAGACAGACTGGCCACCCACTACGTAGATGTACCCCCAGGGAGGATGTGGAAGAGCTCCCAAGTACTGGGCCACCTCACCCCTCGAGGTGATGGGCACGTGACGGGAGATGGCAGGTCTGTCCCGTTCCATCTGCAGGAGGAGACAAGAGAGCCAAAGAGGAGAAGGTGGCTGCCCCCACGCTGGGTGAGCTGGACTCCGGCGGCAGCGGTCCGCCCACAGGCCCAGGCCGGGAGCCCAAAGAGGAGCGGGGCGGCCAGGCCGAGAGCACGGCCAGCGGTGAGTTGCGGCACCGAGGACCCGTCTGGCCGTCCCAGCCCGTCCCGGCAGCCCGGGCCCCAGTGCAGCGAGCGCCTCCCTCGGGAGGCTCCTGGGGCCGGGAGGCGGGAGGGGGGCCCAGCAGCCGCACCCCTTGAGCTCTGGTTACCCAGACTGACCCGTTGTTCGCTCTGGGCGCCTGTCGCAGCCAGAGCAGAGGCCCAGGCAGCCTGCGTTTGGGGCCTCAGCCGCTCCCGGCCCCGGACGGCAGGCCCTAATCCAGCCTCGCGTGTTCCCACACCACACCCAGGGGCCGAGCAGACGGAGAAGGCTGATGCCCCCCGGGAGCCGCCCCCCGTGGAGCCCAAGCCCGACCCCACGAGCAGCATGGCCGCTGCCGAGGCCGAGGCCGCCTTGTCAGAGAGCTCTGAGCAAGGTACCCTGCCCCCCGGCCGGGCCCAGCCAGCCGGCACTCACGCCCCCCAGCGTCCCTTCCGCACCCCTCCAGTGGATCCCCCCATGAGTCCGCTTTAGCTTTGGGCCCAAGGCATCTTTCCATTCTCGAAATCTGGCCTCTTTTTCTTGGGGGCGCACCGGCCGTGCTTCTGCTGGCGTGGGAGTGTTGCTGGGCCAGCGCCCAGCGCCAGTAGGGAGCCCCCCCACACACACCCACCGCGGAGCAGGTCCCCAGCCCCCGGGGGACACTGGCCCACGGCCCCCTCCGAGCAGCGGACGGCCCTCTCCCCGGCCGGCGCCCGGCAGGCTTGTCTGTGGCTGCAGGACCGAGCGGGGCCCTGGGGGGAGCCCACGCCCGGAGGGCAGCGGAGCCCAGACCTCCGCCTCGGCCTTCGCTGGTTCTGAGGTTGCGGCCTGCAGAGGCCCCTTGTCGCCCTCCCAAGCGCCTCAGTGCCTGCCCTTCTCGCGGCAGAAATGGAGGTGGAGCCGGCCAGGAAAGGAGAGGAGCGGGACGAGGAGGGCGCGGCCGAGGTCAAGGAAGAGGGGCCCCCGCTGGAGAAGGGGGAGGCCCCCGAGGAGAGCGAGGAGTCGGCCAGCACGGACTCCGGCCACGAGCTGGGCGCCGAGGCCCGGGGCCTGCGCTCGGGCACCTACGGGGACCGCACGGAGTCCAAGGCCTACGGCTCGGTCATCCACAAGTGCGAGGTGCAGCCCTCCCCGCGCCCCCGGCCCCCGCCCCCCCCACCCCCGCCGGGTCCCTGACGCCCACCCCCCCCCCGCCCCCCCGCAGGACTGCGGGAAGGAGTTCACGCACACCGGCAACTTCAAGCGGCACATCCGCATCCACACGGGCGAGAAGCCCTTCTCGTGCCGCGAGTGCAGCAAGGCCTTCTCGGACCCGGCTGCGTGCAAGGCCCACGAGAAGACTCACAGGTACGCGCCCCCCCCCCCCGCCCGCCGCGGGGCCCGGCCTCCGGGAGCCCAGCGACCCTCCCCTCCCTGTGGCCCTGTCGCCGCCAGCCCGCTGAAGCCGTACGGCTGCGAGGAGTGCGGCAAGAGCTACCGGCTCATCAGCCTGCTGAACCTGCACAAGAAGCGGCACTCGGGCGAGGCGCGCTACCGCTGCGAGGACTGCGGGAAGCTCTTCACCACGTCGGGCAACCTGAAGCGCCACCAGCTGGTGCACAGCGGCGAGAAGCCCTACCAGTGCGACTACTGCGGCCGCTCCTTCTCCGACCCCACGTCCAAGATGCGCCACCTGGAGACCCACGACACCGACAAGGAGCACAAGTGCCCCCACTGCGACAAGAAGTTCAACCAGGTGCGCGCGCCCTCGGGAGCGGCCGGCCCCCCCCCGCCCCCCCGGACACTGGAGGGGAGGCCCTCCAAAGAACTGGGGTGGGAAGGTGGTTCCCCTTTTCCGCCGCCGGCCCCGAGGAAAGCTGGAGCTCCGTGCCCGGGCCCGCGGGGGCAGGGCTGAGCGTCCCCTGTTCCCGGGGAGGGGCCGCCGGGGCCACGTTCCGCCGGGTGGCCCCTCTGACCCCGGCCTGGGCGCAGGTGGGGAACCTGAAGGCCCACCTGAAGATCCACATCGCCGACGGGCCCCTGAAGTGCCGGGAGTGCGGCAAGCAGTTCACCACCTCGGGTAGGCCCCGCGCCCGCGCTCCCCGCCCCCCCGCGGCCTCCCCCCCCCCCGGCGGCGCCTCACGCCCCCCCCCCCCCCCCCCCGCGTCTCGCCACAGGGAACCTCAAGCGGCACCTCCGGATCCACAGCGGGGAGAAGCCGTACGTGTGCGTCCACTGCCAGCGGCAGTTCGCTGACCCCGGCGCCCTGCAGCGGCACGTGCGCATCCACACCGGTGGGTGCTCGGCCCGGGGGGGGGTGTGGGGGGGGAGGCGCTGGGCGGGGGTGGTGCCGACGCCTTCTCCTGCCCCCCGGCCCCAGGCGAGAAGCCGTGCCAGTGCGTGATGTGCGGCAAGGCCTTCACCCAGGCCAGCTCCCTGATCGCGCACGTGCGCCAGCACACCGGGGAGAAGCCCTACGTCTGCGAGCGCTGCGGCAAGAGGTCCTGGCCCTCCCCCCACCCCTCCCCCGCACCCCGCACGCCCCGGGGCCCCACGGGGGTCCCTGGCAGCCCGCTCGCTCGGGGAAGGGGGTCAGGAAACGAACCTAGAGCTCGCTTGGCAGCGGCCTGGCCCAGGCAGAGGTCCCCGGTCCGCCCCGATCCAGAAGAGGAGGCAGGAGGCCCCAGCCCAGCCCCCCGCCCCCCCGCCCCCCCACCTCGGGCCTCGGGCAGTTCGGTGCCAGCCGCTTGCTCTGCGCGCTGCAGATTCGTCCAGTCCAGCCAGCTGGCCAATCACATTCGCCACCACGACAACATTCGTCCTCACAAGTGCAGCGTGTGCAGCAAGGCCTTCGTGAACGTGGGGGACCTGTCCAAGCACATCATCATCCACACCGGTGAGCTGGTGCCCGCCTGCCCCATCCGGCCGTGCGCTTGGGGGCGGGGGTGGGGGGAAGGGAGGTGCCTGCAGATCCCAGCCTTGGGTGCCAGTCCTTGCTGCAGGGGGCCTGGGAGGGTCAGTTCCCATGAGGACCCCATTTTCCTAGTTTCCAGAAGGTGCGGTGGCCACTGGAGGCTTCTGTGCAGCCCTGGTGGCTGCCCCAGAGCACTTGCTGCTGGAAAGGACAGGGCTTTGGGGGAAGCTGGAGGCCACTGAGGTCCTCCCCCCCCCCCCCCCAACGGCAGGCGAGAACCTTGCCTTCCCCCCCAGGAGAGAAGCCTTACCTGTGTGACAAGTGCGGTCGTGGCTTCAACCGGGTGGACAACCTGCGTTCCCACGTGAAGACCGTGCACCAGGGCAAGGCGGGCATCAAAATCCTGGAGCCCGAGGAGGGGGGTGAGGTCAGCGTGGTCACCGTGGATGACATGGTCACGCTGGCCACCGAGGCGCTGGCGGCAACGGCCGTCACTCAGCTCACAGGTGCGGGCTGCGGGCAGCAGGGGGTGGTCGCGGGCAGCTGGCCTCCGCGGTGGCCGCGACGGGGCAGGCGCCTGAGGCCTGAGGCCCTGCGGACTCCGCCCGCCTTTGCCCGCAGTGGTACCAGTGGGGGCCGCGGTGACCGCCGACGAGACGGAAGTACTTAAGGCCGAGATCAGCAAAGCCGTGAAGCAAGTCCAGGAGGAAGGTGAGAGGGGCCGCCCGGAGTGTGAAAACGGGTGGGCCCCGAGGGCTGTCCCCATCCTGACCACGGCCCCCACCTCCCACCTCCCACAGACCCCAACACCCACATCCTCTACGCCTGTGACTCCTGTGGGGACAAGTTCCTGGACGCGAACAGCCTGGCGCAGCACGTGCGGATCCACACAGCCCAGGCGCTGGTCATGTTCCAGACGGACGCGGACTTCTACCAGCAGTACGGGCCGGGCAGCGCGTGGCCGGCCGGGCAGGTGCTGCAGGCTGGGGAGCTGGTCTTCCGCCCTCGGGACGGGGCCGAGGGCCAGCCCGCTCTGGCAGAGACGCCCCCCACAGCCCCTGAGTGTCCACCGCCTGCGGAGTGAGCGGGCGTCCCTCCTTGTGACTGTTTATTTAAGGATGGCCGGCACCCTAGATCTGAGAGGGGTGGCCCCGTTCCCTAGAGAGAATAAATTCGATTATTTTCTAACGCTGCCTATAGCTCCCTGTGGGGGTGGGGCGGGGA
This sequence comes from Halichoerus grypus, assembly GCF_964656455.1. Lineage (NCBI taxonomy): Eukaryota > Metazoa > Chordata > Mammalia > Carnivora > Phocidae > Halichoerus > Halichoerus grypus. The sequence goes on from NC_135716.1 coordinate 175,995,436, forward strand.
GCTGGCAGAGCTGTGGCCGAAGCCACGGAAGGGCTGCCCCTCCCAGGCGCCAGCCGGCACCGACCTGTTCCTTGGCCAAGCGGCCAGGCTGTCCCTCCCGCAGAGTGGGACTGGTGCCTCTGGACCGGTCTAGGAAAAAAAAAAAGCTGGCTTCCTTGTCCGGAGTCGGGGTGTGGGCGGCACGCCTGGGGCCAGAGAGACCGTGGCTCCGTGCACCCCATCCCCTCATCCAGTCTCCCCCTTGGGCTTCTCACCTGTTCAGCTTCAGGACCTGCGCTCCCCTCTCCGCCGTGGAGCACAGCTGTGACCCTGCTCCCCCTCTGCCCAGTTGGGTGGCTTACCAGGATCCAGGCACCCCAGAGAGAGCCCAGCTCAGAAGCCCGTTCAGCCAGAGCGGCAAGGTAGGCAGAGAGCCAGGCCCAGCGGGCCACGGGCCCAGTTCTGTTGGGCTTGGGGAAGCAGGAGGGCTCCCCCCTCACTTCGCAGGATCGAGGCCGAGCCAGTGCCCCGCTCTTTGGGGACCATTTATTTGCCCTCAACCGATGGAGTCTATGACCAGGCTGAGGGTCAGAAACGCGTGGCCAGGGGCTTTGATGGGGGGAGGTGGGGGACACGGCCAGCAGGGGCCGTGGAACAGCTCATCCTTACCCTCCTCGGCAGGGAGAGCTGATGCCGTCCCCGCCCCTCTGCAGTCTGCTCCGAGCAGTTGTAATCCCTCCCTCGGAGATGGCGCCACCTCCTCACTCCGAGAGCCCCGTGATTCTCTCAAGTGAGACCATCAGCTCTGTGGTCCTGTCCCCACACCCCGCCTCCCCAGCTTGTAGTGGGTCCAGCTGCAAGGGGAGCCGGGCCCAGTCGCCCCACCCTCCTCGCTGGCGCCGGGGCAGGCCTGAGGGAGGAAGGGGCAAGAGACGAGACACCAAAGTTGGCCTACGAGGTTTCAGAGTTTGCCTGGTGGGTGGTTCCCCCGGCCCCCTCCTCACCGCCCCCCCCCACAATCCAACTTTGAAGTGCCTTCCACGTTACCCGAGAACAAATAAGTTCAGTCTGTGGCAGAAACCTCTTTTGTACAAGATAACACGATGCTTGGGGAGGATTAAGTGGCAGGAAGGGAGCAGGTCCCATGGACAGACTGGGGGAGGGAAACAAGCGGGATGAGGGCCAGCTGTTCCCATAAGCAAAGGACCCTTGGTCCTCCCAAGTAACAGTCACATCCACACTTGACGTGTTTTGTATTTTTTAATAAAGTTTGTAATCCAATGGACACACAAAACAAAACTGCGCTGAGAAAACCAGTTTCATAAATTAATAAGTGTTAGGAAGTTGGGGGCGGGGGGAGAGGTCAAGGTAACAGGAAGAGGGGAAGCCGGTCTTTTTTGTACAGTCTTTTTGTGTGTGTGACACTTCCAGATCGCTGGGGCAGGGCCCGTGCTGTAACGAAGCGCACTTATACAAATGAGTGACAATACAAAGTCTGAGTATGAAAATAAGATTCTTCTCTGAAAACACATTTTTGGCACAGATTAAAAAAAATGTATGTCAGGGGAATTTGATTTTTTTTAAGTCAGTATTATATATATTTATATATATTATATATTTATATATACACACATCCCAAGTTCCGCATATCGCACCAGGAAAGAGAATCCTCCTGTCTGCTCTTTTTCGATTGTAAACTATACATCCGGGTGAATCAAAGATGGTGGCGGCAGGAGAATTGAGAAAGGTGACACATTCAAATGAACAAGGGGAAGGGCGGGGTGGGGACAAAACAACCCAATGAAATGTTCCTTGACCCCAGTGTTTCGGCAGAAACCTGATGTCCTGCGCTCGAGTCCTCGATGTGTGTGTTTCAGGTCCACCAAGACATCCAGAGTGTCACAGCCTGTCTTCACTGTGCAAAAGTCCAAGTCACTAATTTAGTGCAAAGGCAGTTCTGTTTTGTTTCTTAAAAACAAAAACAAAAAATTAATTCCACTGCCCAGTTCCTTTTCTCCAAAAAGAGGAGAGAGAAACCCAGCCCCAAGGTGTCTGCAGAGTCCATCGGGTGGTGGTCTGTCCTCGGGCTAAATGTCATGTAAACACACAGGTAGCAGCACCACTGCCCAGAGGGGTCTGCCCCCCTGAGCCTGGGGGGGGAGCGGGCTCGAGGGCAAGGCTGGCGGCTGGCAGTGGAGGATGTCCCCTTCGGCAGCTGCTTCCTCCACGTGACTGGGGGGTCCTGGGTTTACTTTCTGCTGCAGAGCCTCGGGGAAATACACCGAGTGGCGGCCATCAGTGGCTCACACGGAGGCGATGACAATCATGAGGTGGGGAGAAATGTTGGAGACGCTGGCAAGGAGGTCGGGGGCCAGACGGGACAGGTGGCTCTCGGAGAACTCGCAGGGCGGGAAGATCTGCAGCACATAGGCGGGCTGGGGGGGGAGGGGGGGGACGAGAGAGAAGAGTGGGATCCCTTGTCTCCACATCAGCCACCCCACTACCATTCTTGAACATTTCCACCTGGGGGCCCAATACACCGAGCTAGGGTGAGTCCGTTTCCCCATCAGCTCATGCCCCCGGGACTGTCCACCAGAAAGAACCTAGGTGTCAGCGAACTAGCCACCTGAACGACCCTCCGCGGGAGCCTCCGCAGCACGGAGCTGAAAACCTCTGTGGTCTCAGCGGTCCCGCCCTGGGTTAGCTCCAGGATGGGCCACGGGGGCCCCACCTCTACACTCCGCTCGAGTCCTCTATCCAAAACGCCCTTCTGCCCACCTCGGAGAAACCTCTGGACTCCTCTGAGTCAGCACTGGTAGCCCGTGCCCCCCGATTAGACGGCTGACCAGCCTGAGCATGTGCGGACAGCGGGCTGACCTGATTGGAGCCAGGGTTGGGAACGTTGATGATCCCTGCCGCCTGCTTGGCCTGCAGATAGGTGATGAAGGCCGCCTTGAGGGACTCGGTCTGGCTCACGACATCCTCCTGGTCACGGCCGCAGGGCAGAGCCAGCAGCAGACAGTAATCTGTCTCCACCTGTGGCGGCAGCACAGCTGTCAGTCATCCGGGGCCTCCCCTCAGGACAGCGGCCCCGTGCGGAGGCCTGTCCGACCAGGGGTTCGGCTGCAGAGTCCACAAAAGACCCACCCCCCCCCCCCCGACCTTAAAGTCCACCCTATTTGTTGACTGAAAAAAACGGTTTCTGAGCCTAGAGGCATTTTACAGCCCCGCCGGCCACAGAACGTGCGGGGCAAGCCCCGTCCTCCCTCATGGGCAGGGCAGTCGCGCGCCTGGGCCCCGAAGCTCACCGTCATCCTTCGGGCAACCCCTTCCAGCTGTGAGGCCTCCAGCCGCATCCTCTGGGCGATCCTCAGCGGGGGGCCTCCTTCAGACAGGGGCAGAGAGCGATGGGCCAGAACGTTGTTGCCAGAGACGAAGTGGAGCTGCACGGCAGCCGTGTCGTTCTTGAGGGCCAGCAGGCCCTGCCACACGATGGGGTACTTCTGCTCTCGGGGAGACAAACAGGCAGTAAGCTCCCGGCTGCAGAGCAGAGCCATGCTGGACACGGCCCCAGACAACAGCTTACTGGTCTAAGTGGGGACCTTAGGACCTTCAACACAGCGCAAAGCTCGGAGGGGAGCCGGGGAGGCCCCCTGCCCAGGCTTACCTTCAGGAGCTGGACCATATCCACAGGCCTCTGGGAAGTCAAGTGTGGAGAAGAATCTGGTTTGGGAGCGGGCTGGGCTTCGGTGTGCGTCAGAGCCAGTCCTGGAGGGGTGCTGGGGCTTGAGGTTGTGGGGACAAACAACGGCTGCTTTGGGGCAGCCTGAGCAGGGAGAGGGGCCGGGAGGTCAGGCTTCATGGAGACGGACACGGGGGAGGGGTAGGAGGTCTGGCTGGTTTCTGCCTGCGCCCTCTGAACCTGGGCATGAGGCTCGGCTGGCCTGGCTGCAGGTACGGTTGGGAGGCGAGGCTGTTCTACTCCTGTCTGGGTCCCCTTCGCCTCCTGGGAGACCTGAGGCATCTTGCTGCTTGGTGGCTGGCCCGGCTGGCCAAGCTGGGAGGGCTGCGTGGGCTGGGCAGGCTGTGCGGACTGCACGGGCTGGGCAGGCTGTGTAGACTGTGCGGGCTGAGTGGGCTGCAAGGGCTCACCTTCAGGAGCTGGGCCCTGGAGTTCGGCAGGGGAGAGAGGAACGGGGAGGAGAGCGTGTTACACACGGCACCCTGCCCGCCGCCCCCCCGACCCCCACCCCCAGCCCACTCCCCAGCCATGGGCTCCCGGGCAGGGTCGGCTGCAGGCACCCCCTGCAAGTCAGGCCCACAGCAGGGATCCTCTTGGGCACTCAGGATTGAGGGTTCCGGGGAGGGGTCACCCGCTCACTCTCCCCCACACCCCTGCAAGGAGGCACCGCCCCCCCATCAGGTCCCCCCAGAGCGCGCCTTCCCGGGTCTCGGCCCTCTGCACGGTGATCGAATTCCCTCACCCTGCAATTCTGGGAGCGCCTCTTTAAACTCACAGAAAGGGCGACACGTGTCCAGGCCGGCGCTGGTACCTCAACCAGCGCAGGGAGCGACGCTGCGGTGCGGCACTCACCTGAGCGGCAGCCTTGGTCCGAGGAGGCAGACCGATGGAGGCGGCGGCCGGAAACTGAGTGTGCGTGAGCTGAGCGGGGCCGTGGTAGGTGCGGATGTCTCCGTATCTGTACTCCTGGAACAGCTCCCCACTGGAGTGCACGATCTGCACGCCGTGCGTCACCACCACAGGTGGGGTCAGAGGCAGCCCCTGCAGCTGGTTGCTGGGGGTGACCGTGAGGATGCGGGCCTCCCCGTGGGGCGCGGGGGCCGGGGCCGCTTTGGCTTCCGCCGTCTTGGCCGCGTCCTTCCCGGGCTGCTGCGGCACCTTGCTGGCCGGCGGCCCCTTCACCACCCCGTCTGCCGCCCGGGGCTGCTCGCTGACGGCCGTCACGTGCGGATGCACCATGATCCTCACGTCCCGGGGCACGGTGTACGGGTGCAGTCGGTACTCGGACTGCATGACCAGCACCTCCGACTGCACGGGGGCCGCAGCCCGAGCAACAGGGAGGTGATAATGCACTTCTTCCTCCGGAGGGTGCTGGGGGGCCAGGGCCGGCACACCAGCTGCGGCCGGCTGCGGTGTGCCCGCACGCTGCGGGGCCCTGACCTCTATCTGCTGCGGCTGCAGAGGGGCCCGCGGCGAGTGAAGCGTCTCCGGCCGGATGCTGTAGGTGATGCTGGGCAGCGTGGGCGTGTTCATTCTCACCTCGCCCTGGGACAGGTGGCTAAGGGACACAGTCTGGGTGATGCTGTGGGGCGGCATGATGACAGACTGCTCCGGGTGTATGCTGGAGATGAACTGAGGCACAGGAATGCCTGCCGCCAGCATGACCGTGGCATTAGTGGAGAGAGCCGTGGACGTGGTGCTGCTAGGGTGGCACGCTCTCGGGAACGGGGACGGAGCAGGCCCACTGGGTCGAGGAGAATGTGCATCTGGCTTTGTGGCTGCCAAATGGGAGACCGTTCGATCTGTCGGGGTGCTGGGCCCCGAGGCGACGTGGTTCACTTCTGCAGGCAGCTTGCTGGGCAGAGCAGGAGGGTGGTGGGGATTGAGAGCGGACCCCAGATTCGCTGGCTGGAGGACCTTGGTCTCTATTTTGAGGGTGACGGGGTCAGCAAGCTTTTTATTAGTGGTGACGATGCTTGGGGTGAGGACCAGCTGGTTGTGAACCAGCACTGGGGGCGTGTTTATGCCCTGGGTGAGAACCTTCACCGTGCCACCCTGGGTGACAGGTGCGGACACGGAGAGGTGGATGGGCTCAGGCTTCTCCAGGGACGGACGGTCAGCCTTCACGGATGAAATCACGGGAGACGCGTTATACGTCTGGGCAGTCAGTACCAGAGTCGAGTGAGTGGCCACATTGGCAAAGCCCGAAGGAGCCTGGGGGCCCTTGGGTGAAGGCTGTGACGGGGCCACAGAATCAGGCTTGACCTGGGACTTGGACACCGACTGCTGGAATTCGATGTCCATGGCACTGGCCGGGGGGATCTGGCTGATCTTGGCGCTGATCCGCTGCGGGCCTTCTGTCTTCTGCCCTGAGTAGCTCAGCAGCACGACCCCTTCAGACGTGTTCACACGCAGCCCGGCGCCAGAGCCCGCGTCTGCCGGGCGGTCGTCGATCACAGACATAGACCCTGGGTGGAACCGACTGTTCTCGTTAGTGCTGGGTCTGGGCTTGCCCTTTGCCGACGGCGTCACCACCGCGCCTGCCACCGTCACCGCGCCTGTGCTGGTGGCGGTCGCGCTGCCAGATGCGGCAGTCACTGCACCCGCTGTGACGGTCACCGCGCCCGCATTCATGGCACCCGCGGCGGCGTTCACCGTGCCCACGGCGGCGGCGTTCACCGTGCCCGCGGCGGCGTTCACCGGAGCGGCGAGCACGTTCACCGGCCCCGTGAGAACATTCACTGGCCCCTTGAGGACGTTCACGGGGCCGGCAGGAGTGTTCACCAGGCCTTTCAGAGTGGCCACTGAGCCCTTCACGGGGCCCTTCAGGGCATTCACGGGGCCGGTCAGGGCGTTCACGGGGACCAAGGAGACGTTCACCAGGCCCGTCAGAGCACTCACCAGGCCGGTCAGGGTTTGAGGAGCTGGCTTTGCCAGAGTTATCTTTTGTGAGTTCTCCAAATCGATGCTCACGGGCATCCGGCTAATCACAGAAGTAATTTTGGGAGCAATGACTGGAGCCACCTTTTCCTTTTCCGCGGCTACTGGAACCTCTGGGGCCTGTGTGTCAGAGGTGTTGGGTGCTGGAGCTGCTGGTTTCTCTTCTAAAGGTGGCTTTTTGGGCTCAACTGGAGGCAGGGGCGGTAACTCATGCAGGCAAGGGGCAGCGCTGACAGGCTCCGCGATGGCGGCCGTGACACTCGTGGAAGTGATGCCAGTGGCGGAGACGTACTTGGGGTCCATAAGGATCTTCCTCAGCGTACTGGAGCTGGTGTCGATGTCGGAAGCTTTTGTGTCTGGGGGAAGAGCTGGAGACGGGGTGGACTGAGCCCGAGGCTCCTCCTGCCTGGTGATCCACTCGGTGACCTTAGTAGGGGGGCTCTGGTGTGGGGCCCCCCCAGAGGCAACAGGGGGTGGGAGCTTTGCTGCAGTTACCGAAGGGATTGTGGGGGTGGGGGTGCTTGAGTCACTGGGCGGGGTCACGGGGTCACTTTCAATGATGGAATGCACCTTGAATCTGGCTTGAGGTTCATCCTCCACTGGTGCTGGCTGGGAGGGAGGGGGAAGGTCTGGGAGCGCAGACGCTCTGGTGGGAGTCTTCTCTTCAACGCCGCTTTCTTGGGGCAGATTCTCAACGGATGGAGTCTCGCTTGGGTCCGAAGCACAGGACTCAGGCGGAGTGCACTGGGGCTTTTCTCTCTGCTGCTCTTCCTGTGGAGTTTCTGGGGGTGGCACTGCCGTCCCCTCATCTGTAGCAGGACTCTTGCATTGAACTTGGTCAGGTTCAGGGATGTGGGTCTCTGCGGTGCCCCCCGGTTTCTTATTTGTATTCCGTTTGCGACGTGATCGACTTGACTTCTGGCGGCCTTTCTCTTTCCGAGCAAGAGTGACTTCTGCTTCTTTTGAGCCTTTGGCTTCTGGCACTGGCTGGGAGGTTCCGCTGCTGTTCCCCCCAGCTTCCTTGGTATCTGCTGGGTCTGCTGAGGGGTCAGGGGCACTGGCTGGTGGTCCAGAAGATTCTGTAGCAGCTTCGGTCTCCAAGATGCCAGACACGGCCTCATCGGTCTCAGGCTCCATGCCCTCCCCAGGCGGCTGCGGCGCCTGAGAGCGGGCCTGTGGATCTGTCTGGGATTCGGCGGGGTAAGGTGCCGCTGCTGGGAAATTCTCTGCCTCCCCAGAAATGTCGTTGATGATGGAGCCAATGGCTGCAGCCAGTTCTGTTTCACTTGCCTGGTGTGCCGGCTTGTCCCCGTCCTCGGTGGAGAGGCCCTCTGGCGCACCTGCGGCCGCCGCCTTGAAGGCCGCGGAGGCGGCCTCGGTGAGCTTTGCGATGTTCTCCACGGCCTGCTCCAGCTCCGTCTGCTTGGCTGACTGACTGGGTTCCGGGGGCGGCGCAGAGGCAGACACACCTTCCTCCTCCTCCGCTACCTTGTCCGGAGGGGCCGGATCGCTGTTCAACTGGGATGATAAACTCCCTTCCTTCTGGGGACTCTCGCTCTTCTCGGCGGGGCCGGCCACCACCTCCGCTTCCTTCTCCCCCGCCAGCCCCGCGGCGCCCGCCGCCACACTGGGACTGACACCAGTATCCACGTTTTTCAGATTTGCAGATCTGTCCACTGCTGACCTAGAGTTTCGAGATCTTCCTCTCTTTGACTTGGAGTTTTTTTCAGGGGCTGTTTTCTTCTCCACCACTTCAACTGCGGGGGCTTCTGGTGCATTTCTGTCTGTGCTAATTTCTTTTTTGTCACGTTTTTGTTCACTTCCTGCTTCTTCTTTATCAGCCTTGGATTTTGTGTTATTTTCTTTCACGCTCACCTCAGCGGCCGCTTCCAGACGTTCAGCATCTCCTTTTGGCTCATTTTTCCCCCTTTTCCCTTGTGGGCCACCAGCAGCTCCTGATTTTTGGGCTCGTGGGGACCTCCATCCCTCAGCTGGTTTGAGTGTCTCAACTGGTTCTTTCACCTCGGTCTCCTCATCCTCTTCAGCCCGACGGCGGGTTTTCGGAGGCCTCCCCCTCCTTGGGGTCGTGGGGACTGCTGCGGCCTCCTGCAGCTCTCGCTCCAGTCTCTTCCTGGTCACTCGTGGCTGCTCCATGGGCTCCTTGACGGGAGAGCGGCTCTCGTGGTCACCCATGGTTGCGTAGACACTCCTCACATTCCGGCGCCTCGTTCGGCTGAGGGGCAGACTTGGTTCAGGGTGTTCTGGGTCTGCGGCTGAGTTTTTAGAGGCGGTCCTTGTAATCTTCTCTGCCTCCATCTTCAACTCTAAAAGCTTCTGTGCTTCTCCCCGAGGAGAACTGGACCGCTTAAGCTTCTCCCGGTCTATGCGCTCGCTCTTCCTGGTGACAGGCTTCTCCACGGTACTTGCTGCGGCGGCCTGAATGGGGGTCTTGGAACGCTTGCTTTTGTTTGGCTTTTTCTCTTTCGTAGCAACTGGAGGATCAACCTCAGTGTCTTCAGAAGCCTGAGGCTGGACCTCAGGGACAACTTCAGCTTTCTGATTTGCACTAGGCTCAACATTAGCAGCTGAGTTTGGCTTTTCCACTTTTGGCTCATCAGCTTCCTCAGGCTTCTGAGTCGGTTTTGAAAGTGGTTGGGTACCATCAGGTTCTGGATCCGTGGTGACCTCTACCTGGGAAAATGAGGCCCCGGGAGTTGGAGGCTTGGTGTCCAGATAAGGCAGCTGGTCAGCGGATGAGTCCTCTTCCACAGCCAAAGGAGCCCCAGCAGCATCTTTACTGGTGTCCACCGCTGAGGGCAGGTCGACCTGCTGGGTCTGCTGCACAGTGGTGGCAGCCTGCTCAGACACGGGCTTCGCTTCTTCGGAGGTGGAGGCCGGCTCCCTGGGCTTCTCTTCTGTCACCAGAGGCACCTCCCCTGCTTTGTCGCTGGCTGTAGTCTTCTCCAGTGACGACGATGCGGACTCTGGAACTACAGCTGTGACGGCAGGAGGCCCAATCGGAGGGGGAGTCTTCAGTTCTGACTCTTTACTCTCAGTAGCAGATTCTGGGGTCTCAGGAGGATCCTCAGTATCTTCCTGTTTCTCAACCTCTTTGGGTTTTTGGTCTTTTTCCTTTTCTTTCTGTTGCATTCGTGTGAGTTCCATAAATCTGCTATGGAAAAGAACTACTGGCTCTTGAACCACATCGGCTGTGCTGTTTGCTCCATCAGATGTCTGCCGCCCATACAACCTACCAGAAATGAAGTCTGATTCTTCATCTTTTCTCTCTAGATGCTGCAATCGCTTGGAATCTTGTTCAAAGATTGAACTGTGTAAAAAACGAGATGCAAATAACTCTTGTCTTTCCTGCTCTTCTTCTTTATGATCATCTTTTTTATCATCCATTTTTCCTTCTGAATCAGTCCGAATTTTCTTCTTTTTCATGTACCAGGATGGAATAGGTCTTGGAGCAGAGTCAACCTTTTCTTTATCTTTGTTGTTTCGAAAATTAGCAAAACGGGAGTCCCAATCAAGGAAAGACCAATTTTCTTCTCGAGATGAAGAGAGCGATTTAGCTCTTTCAAGCAAAGCCTTGGTGTCTGGTGTGATTGTCTTATCCAATGCAAAAGAATAAAATTTGTTCCTTTCTAAAGAACTAGAGAGTCTTTCATCTCGCTCACGTAGTTTGTCTTCTCTGTCCCTCAATAAAAAAGACAGCCGAGAACTCTCATATAAAGCAGAGGCTCTGGGTGAGTGGGACTTGTGTTCACCATCTTCATCAGAATCAGAAGGCACCTCACCAGGTTCCAAGTCACGTACAGACCTCTTTCGAAGGCTCTCTCTCTTAATTATGCTGTTTGGGAAACTCACGTCAAATCTGCTGGCATCTTGTTTCATTTGAGAATCCCACCGATTTAGTTCATCTTCAGAATTCAAGACAGAGAGCTTTATTTTGGCCATGTCTGCCATCTGTTCTCTTCTGCTAGAATCATAAGGATTAAATTTTAAGGACTCTTCTCTGACTGTTATGTTAGAATAGGGGAGACCTTTTTCATCTGCCTTAGGAGACCCTTTTACTGACATGAGCCTAGGGGAGCCCACAGGGTCGTCTTCCTCATGGAAGGAACCATGCCGGATACTGGGAGAGCCGCCAGTCCTTTCGGAGTCTTCACTGATTTGGCGTGAACTTCTGTAATTCCTCTCTCTCTTGGTGCAGGTATCAAAATCAATGTGGTCCATCCTTTTCTTTTTGCTGGGAGGAGAGTCATCAGTGACATCTTGGGGGGGTTTGCCTACCTCGTGAACCAGACTCCGTCTTTCATATTCATCTACATCTTTTTTAGGACTGCCAAACTTCTCAGACTTGGCAATTTCCATCTCCATCTGCTGTTTTCTACGACTCTGCTCCATTTGTTTTCGGTAACTCTGCGTGTGATCAATATCAATGCCAATTTTTTCTTCAGTATTTACTGAATGTGGTTTCTCTTGGCTTGATTTACATTCAAGTGTCTCATCACGAAGACTGCAATAGTTTTTCCTAATATCTTCTCTCTCTGGTCCTTGATCATCTAATAACTGCAGCTGTTTGAGTTGTGGTTTTGAGGGAATGGGTTTTTTTGACTGGATTTCTTGATTTTCCACAGATTCGCATACCAGTTCTCCCAGCCTCACTTGCAGGTCTGAGTTGGGCCTTGAGCCAGTCCCAACAGAAACACTGGCAAGCTCCTGACAGTCTTTGGGGCTGGGAACAGCATTAAGTCTGTCTAGTTTGATTTTTTTAGATTCTCGTTTAAGAATTTCTTTCCTCACAGGCTTTCTTTCTGACTCTCCTTCCCTCAGCAGAATGACATCTCTAGATGATAGGTCAGGCTGCTTTTTTAAAAGGACCCGAGCGTCCTCCAACTCTGGACTACTTTTCTTGACTTCTGATTTTTGCCTTTCTGCTTTCAGATTGGAATCTGCAAAACGCCTCTTCCTTGCTTCCAGTTTCTCCAAATCTACAGCGCTGACCCCGTCAGCAGTCTGCTCTGGTTTTAGGTGCTTCCTGGGCTTAAGCCTACCTTCCTTATCTACCACTTCGATGTGGCTAGACAGTCCCTTTTCCTTTGGCACTTTCATTCGAACAGATTCCAGTTTAGACAAGTCAGACTTTGTAGGCTCCGTTTGACAGACCTGAAGTTTCTGATCTAGGGCAGAAGACTTGGCATTGTCATTATCAAGCCTGGCTTTCAGCTTTTCCAAAGAAGTGTGGTCAATAACTTTCCCCTCTTTCTCTTTCACTCGAGTCAAAACCACACAGGGCATGAGCTCCAGGCGGTTTTTTGCTATTCCTTCTTTGTCAGCTTTCTCTCTGCTCAATTTATTAGAACTCCTTGATTTTTCAGGGCTCTGTTCTCTCTCATTTTCTTGGTCTGTCTCTGAAGACTGAGAACTAGGGGAATGAACTTTTCCTTTTCGTTTCTGCTTTTCAGTTTTGTCCTTTTCCACTTTTTCCTTCCTTATTAAGCGTCTCTCTCTTTCCACTCTCTCAGGATCGAAAGTCCTTTCTTTATCCGTCTTTTCATTTTTAGTATAGCGTTCCAAACGAGATTTGTCAAGTTTATCATATCTTGGAGGGGAAAGTGAGCTACAGCTCCCGCTCCGGTCTGAGGATCGGCTGTAAATCCTCCTTTCAGAATCACTTGGCAACCGCTCCGACTGCGAGGGAGATGCTCCAGGACTCTGTGGGCGTCGCAAGTGCACTGGGCTCTGACTGCGCTCAATGGGCCTCCTCTCATGGTCTCTGTCCCGGTCAGACTCAAACCTTTCGCGTTCTCTCTCTCGTTCCCTTTGCCTGTAACTGTACTCCCGAATATCTTGTTCATAAGGATCATTTCTGTAATCCCTGTATTCTCGAGGATCATCATAGTATCGTGATTCGTAGTAGTCTCCCTGGTAAGTTTCCCATTCTGAATAAAATTCTCTCCCTCGGGCTGGATAGTCCCGTCTGGAATCCTCAGGATATGTGCCCGGAGTACGAACATTCTCATAATATGTACGATCTTGGCTATAGTCATAAGATCCCCTTCGTTCCTCTCTACCAAATACGAAAAACAATGTATTAGTTCTTTTGTTTTCTTGTCATTGACACATTAAATCACACACGAGATGACAAAGTCCTGCTTCTAAAAATCTTGGGCGCCTGAGTGGCTCAGTCAGTTAAGTGTCTGCCTTTGGCCCAGGTCATGATCCTGGGGTCCTGGGATGGAGCCTCATGTCGGGCTCCCTGCTCAGTGGTGAGTCTGCTTCTCCCTCTCCCTCTGCCACTACCCCCTCCCCCACTCGTTCTCACTCTCTCTCAAATAAATAAAATCTTAAAAAAAAAAAATTTGCCACTGTTTACTCATTAGTTAGAAGTGGACCATCCAATACCATCCGTAGCCACAACCCACATGTGGCTATTGAGAACTTGAAATTTGAGATGTGAATACAGAATACACACTGGACTTGGTAGATTTAGTTTAAAAAAAAAGAAATTCTTCAGTAACTTATTTAAATTGGTTATATGTTGAAATAATATTTTAGACATACTAAGTTAAATAAAATTAATTTTACCTTTTCATTTTTTACTGTGTCTACTAGGAAATTTAAAACCACAAATTTAGGTTGCATTATGTCTCTACTGGACAGCACTTCAGCCTTTTTTATTCTTTTGGTTGAGGTGTCATGACTTATAATGAGCACTAGTATTCAACAGTATCACAATCCCCACATTTCTAAGTCTTTCATAATTACTTTTCTGTCAAAAGATATTCTTATCACAACTTGGGAAACATATGCATTATAGGGAAAAACAGAATAATTTAGCTGAAATCCTCTCACCTACGTGACCTACATGATATTGATAATACCTCTCAGTTCACAATTAAAAAAAAAAAAAACACATGGGGGGGGCCAGTCTCCCTCAGCTATCTCCTCAATTGTAAAATGGTGGTAACCTTTCCTCATAAGGCTCTTAACAAGATTAAATAAGATGAGAGTTTTGAGAACTTTCCTGACATACTGCGAGGCACGTCCTTGGCCTTCAGGAATGTTACTTTTCCCCAAGCCACCACCTGAACACAAGCTTTGTAAGAGGATTTCTCAACTGTGAAGGAACTGACCGTGGTTTTCTCTTACAGTGACCTACCCAGGGGCATTCACGATAGGATTAAATGTACACACAAGAACACGTCTGATGGATAAAATGAAATGCACCCGTAACACAGACCAATTCCTTCCCTTTTGCTCACTCTCCATTTCTGTCCCCTCAAGGTCATACACTCTACACAGCACTGCCATCAGCGGCTTTACTGAAACACAAAGAATTTAGAACTTAAGCCCCTAAAAGGCAGGAGCTTTTTTCAGGTCTTCTTGTAACAATGTTTGGCTCATAGGAGGCACTCGAGTATCTGCTGGAAGAATGAACCTTAGAAAAATATGTCAAAGCTACTACTGGGTAATGCTCTATCCCGCCCTCCACAGCAAGTGAAGCATCTAAGACTGAACATTCAAACACTGGAAGCATCAATAAAACATTATTTTATGTATTTATACAGAATTTCTCAAAGAGAACATTTTATGGTACCTCTGTATTATTTTAATTGGATTCAAGATGATCTTTCTAAAGTTCCACAGGAATCAGATTCTTTGCCTAAATAATGACCAGCTACCTTAAAATAAATGTTACTAAGCATGGAACTCGGCTAATTTAATTCACTGCCAACATAAATACGAACTCCAAGGAAGCATCTTTTCATACATAAAGGTAAACACACCGTATGCTTTCTAATATAAAGTGATTAAGACACCTAGAATGGTCACTGGCTCACTGCCCACATTAACAGTAGGCTTGGGGCGCCTGAGTGGCTCAGTCGGTTAAGCGTCTGCCTTCGGCTCAGGTCATGATCCTAGAGTCCCAGGATTGAGTCCCCACTTCGGGCTCCCTGCTCAGCGGGGAGTCTGCTGCTCCCTCTGACCCTACCCCCTCTTATGCTCTCTCTCTCTCATTTTCTCTCTCTCAAATAAATAAAACAAAAACAAAAAAACCCACAGTAGGCTTAAGATCATACTATAAAAACAGTCTCAGGTATGTTTTAGATTAATCAAACTAAAACTATATCCAAAAATGTGAAGTCACATAAATCAAAGGCGTACGTGTAAACATTAGTGCTGGTGCGCTATTCAGTCTAATGAATACTGATCTGGCACATATTTTGCTGGGCCCTGACCACCAAAAGAAATGAGTGCTCCTGCCCTCAGAGAGAGCCAGGCAAGCAGGAGACAGTACAGCTGCACACGTGTACCCTGGACAGAAGGGTCTCCAAAAACCTGGAAAAGCCAGGTGTTGAGATAACTCTGTTCACATGACTGCACAATATCCCAACTCCCCTAAGGAGGTGGGAAATTCACCTAAAGCGTAACAGGATCTTGTAAATTCACCTTGAGAATCATTTTGGTAAAGTGTTTAAAGCTCAATGCACTAGCAGATAGGAGCCCTGGGCTTATCTCCAGCCCATGGTCTTGGCCTGTGACCTTATCAGCAAAGTCATCTAGTCTTCAGTTCCTACCAAAAGTAACACAGGAGAAGAGTCACGGCCCTACCTCTCTGACACAGTATTTGAGGGAATAAATGAAATGCTACTTTTTAACTGCAGTACCCTATGCAAATCAGTCACTGCATTCCTGAGCTAAGCTATCATTAGAGGTAAAGCAGTTTTTTCATTCATGCATTAACTATCCAGTGGGATGACTTCCTTCCACTCTATGCAAAGGGCAAAGAACCTCAAGTTCTACTGCAAGGAATTATTCCATAAGCACTGCCATCTTAGTGGCAAATGGGGCAAAACGGAGTCACAGTTAAGTCCCACATCCTCCTGCTTCCTACATTAGGAGATAAACTCCATTCAACAGGAATAAATAACCATGGGTAAGAACGAAAGAACAAAGCCAGAGCCAGATCATTAGTAAAATGAGTGAATTTAAGTGTTAACATACAAAAATGAACACCCGCACAGCATTACCCACCCCTTACAAGACACTATTCTCTGAAAAATATTTAATGTATGCACAGAAGACCTTAAAGGATGTTTTATGTCTTAGGTGCCACTAGACCACCAACACACTTTACACTAGCTTATGGGGAAGGATTCCTATCAGCACTTAAAATGTTAACAATGCCTTCAAACTGCTACTTGGGGAGCCAGGATGGAAAACGTTTTTCTCTCTCCACAGACCCACATATTCTCCGATATATGCACATGCACCCTCCCTCACACACACATACACAAACCGACAGAGGAAAGCCTTATATCAAAACTGACTTTCTGGCTAAAGGACTGTGGATTCATCTACTGGCAAAAAACTATCAAATCCTTAGAAGTTCAAGCTTTTGGGAATTTGGCTGTAGGGTACATTTTTCATTTAAAAAACCTCCCCCCGGGGCGCCTGGGTGGCTTAGTTGGTTAAGTGACTGCCTTTTGCTCAGGTCATGATCCCGGGGTCCTGGGATCGAGTCCCACGTGGGGCTCCCTGCTCAGCGGGGAGCCTGCTTTCTCTCTCCCTGCCACTCCCCCTGCTTGTATGCTCTCGCTCTGTGTCAAATAAAATCTTAAAAAACAAAACAAAACAAAACAAAACCTCCTCAGGGGTGCCTGGGTGGCTCAGTCGATTGGGCGTCTGCCTTCAGCTTGGGTCGTGGTCCCAGGGTCCTGGGATCAAGCCCCACATCAGGCTCCCTGCTAGGCGGGGAGCCTGCTTCTCCCTCTCCTCCGTGCCTGTGCTCTCTCTATCTCTCTGTCTCTCTTGCTCTCAAGTGGATAAATAAAATCTTAAAAAAAAAAAAAAAAATTAAAAACCTCTCCAGGGTATGTGCTATGGTGAGCACTGTGTATTGTGTAACACTGATGAATCACAGACCTGTACCCCTGAAACAAATAATACATTATATGTTAATAATAATAAAAAAAAATCATTAATAATCTAACCACCCTGAAATATACAAATGCTGCTATATATAAATTTATGTATGTGTATGTACATATATGTATTCTATGTGTATGTGTATACATATCTTTCTAGTCTTTTTTCTTTACATATATGTACTTTTGTTTTATAAAACTGGGTCATACTGTACCCTACTGCTTTACAACCCACTTTAAAAACTTTCATTAAATCATTATTGCATTATTAAATATTTTTAAAGAAAAAGAATGCAAGGGGGAGCCTGGGTGGCTCAGCCGTTAAGCATCTGCCTTTGGCTCAGGTCCTGATCCCAGGGTCCTGGGATCGAGCCCTACATCGGGCTCCCCGCTCAGTGGAGTGTGCTTCTCCCTCTCCCTCTGCCTGCCGCTCCCCCTGCTTGTGTGTTCTCTCTCTCTAATAAATAAATTAAAAAAAAAAAAAAGAATGCAAGGATGGTTCAACTACAAAATGCAATCAATATTATACACCATATTAATAGAATGAAGGAAAAAACACATGATCATTTCAAATGAAAAAAAAATCCAGCACCCTTTCATGGTAAAACAAAACAAAAAACCAAACACCTTATCAAAGCAGGAATAAAAGGAAACTTTCTGAACATAGTAAGTGTATGCGAGGGCACCTGGGTGGCTCAGTCAGTTAAGTGCCTGCCTTCAGCTCAGGTCATGATTCCAGGGTCCTGGGATCAAGTCCCGCATTGGGCTGGCTCTCTGCTCCGTGGGTAGCCTGCTTCTCCCTCTCCCTCTGCCTGCCACTCCCTCTGCTTTTGCTCTCTCTCTCTGTAAAATCTTAAAATAAAACAAAACAACAACAACAAAAAACACCAACCCCTCCCCAGGGCCACCTGGCTGGCTCAGTTGGTAGAGCATGTGACTGGTCTGGGGGTTGTAAGTTCACACCCACATTTGGGTGTAGAGATTAGTTAAAAATAAAATCTTTAAAAATAAGTAAAAATTAAAAAAAACTTTCCCAGTATTCAATGACTGCCATACAATATTCCACAAGGAAATGACTCAAAAAAATATATATACCCTCTATGACTTTAATAAAAATAAAGTGGCAAGAACAGGCAGTAAAAAGGGAATATATTCCACAGGTTTCTGGCAACACAATCAGGATCTGACTCATACTTGTTGTAGACCCCCCTTTTATACCTAAACCAGAGTGTCTAAAGACATTTTTCACACACAGCCTTTTACCACATTATGTACAGAGGTGGAGATCCAGTGGTGACATTCCAGGAGACTTAATCACAGAGGTGTGTCTGGACAAACAGCTTGACCATGTGGATGAGAGTTTCCATTTTCAAATGTGATCGGCTATTGAAGCACTTGATGACACTATGTTAGGGTGTTTTAATATATTCAGTCTAAAAAAGAGTCAATCATCAGTTTGGGGACAGTTCTAAGCTAACAGAGATAGCCTGGTCCGAACTATGAGACTTAAAATGATTCGGAACTGCAATGTTTCCTACAAGGAGCAGGAAAAAAAAAAAATCAAATACTACATAACCATGACCAAAAAAATTAACAGGAGTAAATAAGGTTTCCTTTTATATTGCTGAAGTTACCAATTTATATATGCTTTGGCTTACTGATTCACAAATTCTTTAGAAGATTCAAATTTCAAACAAAGAAAGCTCTTGATAATCTTTTTCAATTTAAAAAAAAAAATTTTTTTTTTCTTAAAGTAGGCTCCACGCCTAGTGTGGAGTCTAATGCAGGGCCCAAACTCACGACCCTGACTGAGATCAAGACCTGAGTAAAGATCAAAAGCCAGAGACTCAACAGACTGACCACCCAGGGGCCCCTCAATTTTTTTTTTTACTAACGGTATGAGCACATGCACAGTAATAATCTGGATGTTGTCATTACTAAATATACAGAGCACTTAGTTTGCAGTGCTCTTCAACATGTTATCATATTTAATTTAAAACTGTTAAGCAGGATGATTTGTACATAAAGTTATAATCTAGCAAAACGGTAACTCTTTCAAATTCTAGGAGCATTCAGTGAGAAATGTATTCAGCTTAACCTAAATCCCACGAGCCACATGAAAACAGAATTCATAAAAATAAACCTGTGTTTCTATATGAGGGGATAAAAGGAAAGGAGTTTTTTTTGGGATAAGTGTAGAAATAAGGGGTGAAAAATAAAATGTAATCCCATCTAAATTTGATGTATTTGGTATTTTAAAATCCAAGCTATGCTGATAGGTTTAAAATACATACCTTCTTACTTGGGGGAAAAAAAATACATACCTTCTTTCTGCTAACATTTCATAAAAGTCTCTAATATCTTGACCAGATTTTTCCATACAGTGATAAAATGCCAGCTGACTTTCCCGATTTGCAAAGTCCACCTTAAAAAGAAAGAATAGCAGGTGTTCGGTTCAAGTTTCAGGTTTTCAAGATGGAAAGCATTATTGAATTTGTAAATCCTTCCCAACATAGCCTTCCGGATAAATTTCAAGAGCAATCTGTCTCAACTAAGTGAAATAGTCCTAACTGAAACTGTATTTTGTTAACGTGAAATCTCTCTCAAATTCAAAAGAAATCTCGATATAGAACTATAATTTAAGGTCCCAGAACCCAATACTGAAGGAGTGGAAAAGGCAAAATGGAAAACTGAAACAATACCTATCGAGAGTTGCCAAATAATCAGATCAACTAAACTCAGAATCTGTGTTAGATGTAAGTTTGCTGGAACCACAGTTAGAACATAAAATAAAATATGGAAGAACATCTAAACTTCACTCACAGCTGGACCTCAGAGTCATTTAAGCCTATGATACCCATCATCTTTCAATATCTTATTTCAAAAGACTCGTTTCAATTTAACCATCATAGGTATTAAGTGCATAAATTCCTTCAAATTATCATGAACAGGAGAAGAGGAAGAGAGGATCATTCAGGAAGCTGGAATGAGTGATACTTTGAGCTCCTGGGTGTGCAGGTACCCACACGTGAATGTGGGCCAGCCTACACCAAGAGCATACATGTAAGCATCAGGTACCTGGAGTGTAAAGAAGCACATTTCCTTGAATGACATGATTTTTAGGGAAAATTCTGTGGCTAATGACCCTGTGGCCTCAAGTAGCCAAGTATACAAATAGTAATATTCCCTTTAAAAACAGGACATACAGTGCATATCCTATAAACCACTCCCCTTGCTGGCCACCTACAAAATGCATTATTAAGAGGGTGGGATCTCAATATGATTTTGTTTCACTTCTGTTTAAAGTCATTCTGCACACCTTAATTTTATTCCCACCGATTTTCCTCCCCTTGGTCTCTTTTACAGCTGCTTGTGCATATTCAATTTCATTGTAGAGAACCAGGGCCATGCCTTTTAAGCGGTCAAACACCACCTATAAAAAACAACAACAAAAAAACAAAACAAAAACCAAATAAGAGCCTCATCCACTAGACTTAAGTGTCAGTTCCAAGAAAATCCTAAGTCTCAAGGATGCTGCAAAGAAAAAACATATTTATATATTTTTTATTCTAGAAAAAATATCAGGCTTTTCCTGGTGATGCATGTTGTAGTGAAAACACACAATAAAAATGTGGAGGGACTGTTTACAATTGTGGATATTGTGGCTTGAAGTATATCATGCCTTTATTTTGTTTTTCTGTATTTTATTTTCCATGTTGACTGAGTCCTCTACTATACTCAAGTAAGCATTCTTATAGTTCTGGCTCAAAAAAAAAAAACCACACCCTTGAAAGAGAGAAAACGATGTAGAACACTGAATCAACAATAAATTTCAGTGAATTCTGGTTATAAGTAGAATTCTTAACTTAAAGCTGCTGGATTTTTTATTTATGCTAGTAGTCTTTATGATGTGTGTCTCTCCAAATGACAAAAGCTACACTGAAAGAAATGCTGTGCCCACCACAGTGTGAATCTGCTCTTAAGGAGTTCAAAGCTCTCCTTTCACGTAATGGAATGGGGTCCAGAGACCCTCCTCCTGCTGGGCACAGGTATGTACATTACCAACATCGGTTAGATGTGTATTCTGTTGTATGATCGTCCCTTTAAAGTCATCTTGTTTGTTTTTTTAATGAAGTCAATTACATATTAATGTGAATACAGACAGACAAATTTTAATGAGATAAAATTATAAAAACCCCTAAGAAACATTCTATTTAACAGTATTATGCAAATTAGTTTCAAAATTAATCTTGGCTAGTTCAAAATAGTTTTCCAAAATACTTCCTCATATCATAAGCTAATAGACACAGACGCCCTTCTATGACAAGTTATGAGTGATTAAAGAAAATGTCAACACTAAAACTTGGGGCTGACAGGACAGAATACCGAGAATAGGAAGTCAGAAGTAACTTGACACCAACACCAAAACCTCCCACTTACCTTTACCACAGGCCCATATCGGCAGAAATGTCGTGTTAAATACTGATCCGACACGTTTGAAGAAAGCCCGTCTAACCACACACAGTTTGTAGGCATGCTTTTTCCAAAACCCAGCTGGATAGGAGAGGTGAAATTTCTATTAGTAAAGTCACCAATTATTCAACTACAGAATTCTGAAAAAAACCTGTCTTCTGTAGGAATCTTATCGACCATCATCCCAAAGGGCAACCATCTGGTTAAAATCAAATAGAAATTTATATAAAACCAATTCTGCCAGGCTAAGCAAGTATTAATTCACCACATTTTAGTTTATGGACTCCAGGCACTTAGCTTTTTTTTCTCCTCCCAGATTTTATTTTTTATTTATTTTTATTTATTTTTAAAGATTTTATTTATTTATTTGACAGAGCACAAGCAGGGGGAGCAGCAGGCTCCCTGGTGGGGCTCAATCCCAGGACCCCGGGATCACATGAGCCGAGACGCTTAACCGACTGAGCCACCCAGGCACCCCTATTTTTATTTTTTAAAAGATTTATTTATTTACAGAGCACCTGGGTGGCTCAGTCGGTTAAGCATCTGCCTTCAGCTCATGTCATGATCCCAGGGTCCGGGGATTGAGCCCTGTGTCTGGCTCCCTGCTCCGCGGGGAGCCTGCTTCTCCCTCTCCCTCCCCCAGCTTGCGCTCTCTCGCTCGCTCTCTCAAATAAAATTTTAATTTTTTTTAATTTTTAATTTTTTTAAAGATTTTATTTATTTGACAGAGAGAGCACAAGCAGAGGGAGAGGGAGAAGCAGGCTCCCCACGGAGCAGGAAGCCCGATGCGGGACTCGATCCCAGGACCCTGGGATCATGACCTGAGCCAAAGGCAGACGCTTAACCGACTGAGCCACCCAGGCGTCCCTAAATTTTTTTTTTTTTAAAGAGTTATTTAGGGGCACCTGGGTGGCTCAGTCGTTAAGCGTCTGCCTTTGGCTCAGGTCAGGATCCCAGGGTCCTGGGATAGAGCCCTGCATCGGGCTCCCTGCTCCGCGGGAAGCCTGCTTCTCCCTCTTCCAATCCCCCCGCTTGTTTCCTCTCTCCTGCCTCTCTCTCTGTCAAATAAATAAAATCTTAAAAAATAAATAAAATAAAATAAGAGAGTTATTTATTTATTTATGAGGGTGGTAGAAGGAGAGGGAGTCTCAAGCAGACTCCATGCTAACAGAGCCCAATACGAGGTTGCATCTCACGACCGTAAGATCACAACCTGAGCAGAAACCAAGAGTCAGACACTCAACCCACTGTGCCACCCAGGTGCCCCAATATTTTATTTTTTAAGTAATCTCTACACCCATCATGGGACTTGAACTTACAACCCTGAAATCAAGAGTCACATGCTCTACAGACTCAGCCAGCCAGGCACCCCAGCAAGTATTAATTCATTTTATAGTATAATAGGATGAGGATGCGAAGAATTGTATCACCTTTATGATTATCTAACTGTACTGCAATTTTAAATAATCAGACATACACACAAAAAACCTCCAAATCGTAACAAATCGTAACAGCACAATAACTTATGCAAAGTCCTTTACCTTGAGGCGATTATTTCCAAGGTACTCCCCATCCATCTTCTTAATAGCCTTACAAACACTGGCAATATCACAGTATTGCAAGAATGCATACTGAGGAACTCCATTTACTTTCTTAATATCAATATCCTGAAAAAGCCAATGAGCATCACTTAGTGACATGCCAAAAGGAAAAAAAGCAGAATAATCCAAACCTAAATGAGGTGCGAATTTCTCAAAACAAGTCATATTCCCAAAAATCATTTTCTTAGTTAAAATTGTACATCGTGATGCAACTGTAAATAGCCTGAAAGACTACACAACACAGCATTTTTTAGTCACAACCATGAAAACCTTCCTATGTGAAGCTCTTTGCAGAAGAGAAATTGCAAACTCAAAATTTAAAATCCACAATACCTGTGTTAAGAGAAATTTATAACGAAAAGGTTGTGCTTGTTTCAAAGCGGTACATATACTAAAACTGGAACAATACAGAGAAGATTAATAAAGAAAAAGGCAATAAACCTAATAAAAATATTAAATAAAGGTTTTATTTAATAAAAATGTAAGAAATACAGTTGACCCTGAACAACAGTGTGGTCGCAGGGGCAGGGGGGCGGTCAGGCACCAATCTCCAAGGGAGTTGAAAATCCATATATAACTTTTGACTCCCCCAAAACTTAACTACCACAGCCTACTGCTGACCAGATGCCTTGCAGATAACAGAGGCAATTAACACGTATTTTGTATATATTATTATTACTGTACTCTTAAAGTAAGCTGGAGAAAAAAGAATGTTATTAAGAAAATATTAAGGAAAAAAAGTTCACATGTAAGTGGATCCATGCAGTTAAAACCCATGCTGTTCAAGGGCCAACTGTAATTCCCTTCTGCAACAATCTAAAATCCTTATTAGGGGCAGGCCATTTAAAATACAGTATCTGAGAAGAGTACGAATGGTAAAGAAATCAAGTTTTCAGGGGCACCTGGGTGGCTCAGTTGGTTAAACGACTGCCTTCGGCTCAGGTCATGATCCTGGGACCAGCGGGGAGCCTGCTTCTCCCTCTGACCCTCTCCCCTCTCATGCTGTTTCTCACTCTCTCTCTCTCAAATAAATAAAATTAAAAAAAAAAATTTTTATTTGACAGAGAGAAACACAGTGAGAGAGGGAACACAAGCAGGGGGAGTGGGAGAGGGAGAAGCAGGCATACCGCGGAGCAGGGAGCCCAATGCAGGGCTCGATCCCAGGACACTGGGATCATGACCTGAGCCGAAGGCAGATGCTTAACGGATTGAGCACCCAGGCGCCCCAAATAAAATCTTTAAAAAAAGAAAGAAAGAAAGAAATCAAGTTTTCAAAAAGTGTTTTTTTTTTTTTAAGATTTTATTTATCTGACAGAGAGACACAGCGAGAGAGGGAACACAAGCAGGGGGAGTGGGAGAGGGAGGCTTCCAGCTGAACAGGGAGCCCGACGCAGGGCTCGATCCCACATGACCTGAGCCGAAGGCAGACGCTTAACCAACTGAGCCACCCAGGCACCCCTCAAAAAGTGATTTAAAATTTGCAATCCTAAATTAGAAGACTCATTCTATCAGTGTATCTAACGGAACCAAGCCTGGTGACTGATATATATGGTAATAACTTCTCATATCCAGAATCAATATATAAATACCCAAACTACTTTGTGAAGATGTATCAGAACACCATCCCTAGATTAAAGAAACTCTATAAAGGCATAACCCCATCTCTTTATTTATTTTTTAAGTAATCTCTACACCCAACATGGGGCTCAAACTTACAACCCTGAGATCAAGAGTCCCATGCTTTTTCAACTGAGCCAGCCAAGCGCCCTTAGCCCTATCTCTTTCTTTAGAATGCTTGAAACCTGTACTCACACCTGACACTCTGGTCCTGCCTACTCAGACAAGGTGGTGTAAAAATCTAGCTTACCTACACATGAAAATGGTCCAGAGAGGCAAAACTTATACTTAAAACAATAATGACCCATACTGTGATTATCTAAGTATTCTGTAAATCACAATCTAAAGTATTGTGATGATAGAAGCCTCTTAAGGGTCATAAGCCAATAATCAAATGAAATAGAGCAAAATGAATAATGCATTTAAAGAGCTATTTAAGGAGTCCTTTAAAAAAGCAGTAATTTATATTCAAAATAGTTCTACTTAAGTAATGGTAAGCAGGAGCTGATTTTCACCAAAATGTAGAAAGTAACAACCCAGGATAACTCCATTTAAGAGACAGGTCAGAAATAGGTCTCCAAAGACTACTGGTGGGTAGACTCACCACATAGGTTCTTCTAGCTATAGCATAATCTGTTATCGATAAGCAGCAGACCATTTCCCAAAGCCTGTGTGTCAATAAAATAGTTACCCTCATAAGCAACTGCAAACACGAGATGTGGTTTTCAAACAGAATGTTGACGTGGCCACCTTACTGAGAAGCATGGCTCTTAAAACACAATAATCACTCCATTTTCAGCAACCCTGTTGATGAAAATGTACCTAATGTGTCCAAATACAACTTCTTATACTGCCCCAAAATTCAAAGTAGCAGCCACACTCAAATGTAGGTCTGAAAGTTTTATCAATTATGAATTAACTCATAAATGCCAATGAGCAAATTAAGTATTAGATCACTGTCTAAAGACAGGAAAGCTGGAGCCCACAGAGGCAGGTGAACTCCAGGTGACTCACCGAAGCCGGCAGTGCAGCTGCAATTAGAGTATATGATGAAAGAACTTAATTGAAGAAGAACGGAAAATGTATGTTTTTCTGTTTCTCTAAATATATACCTTCTGTTTTTTCTTGACTTTCTACTAACCACTTCTCTCTCGTCCCTACTCCCTATAAGATGAGGTTAGATCAGCTACAAGCACAAATGTTTTATTCTCTAGATTACGTCACTAAAAAAAATAAGATTTTTGCTTACAACATCAGCGTATAGATAAGGATGGATAGCTGGATGGGCGCGCGCGCGTGCACACACACACACACACACACACACACCTGCAAGATTAACAACTGCTGTCCCTACCCAGAACATTTTTTTATTCTCCGAAGTCCAAAATTACACAGCAATTTCTTTGCTGTTATTAATACAGAGGAAGTCTAGAAAAGATAGAAATAATTTTCCCATTTTTTCAAACACAAAACAAAATAGTATATGCAACCCAAGGGTACAAAGCTATAACCAAAATTTTCATTAGAAAGTGACTTACAACGAGTCACGAGGAACAGAAAAACCCTCCAAATTCCTAAATTTAACAATGACTTACACGATGTAAAAAGTGATTCTAATTAAAATGTCAAAATAGAACTGAGCTTCTGGCATGACATCCACATTCCAGTAATCCCCCAAGGTAGTCTGATGTGCATTGTGAGAACACAATACTCATACACTAAGCTGCTACTTCTTTCTTACAAACATATTATCTCTTCTTTATTTTCCTTCCAACCCACAGGACTAGAGATGGCACTGAACAGCACCCATGGACAAAGAAAAATAAGAAAAATGGATACAAAAATATATATGTAAACAAAATAAAGACAAATATCTATTATACAGTTTTACATATACACATAAAACAGTCCCCCAGTGAGTTTTGCTGGATCATCTTTTAGTAGGAGTTAAAAACACATAGGGCAAATGAGAAAAATATTTATTACACCACCTAAATATCATCTTTCCAAATATAATCTGTACTATGCTTTATGTTTTACGACAAAGATCTAAAACTGTTTTTACTGTAAAAAGCAACATACCACAATTTCTCCAAAGCGCTGGAAGATGTTGCGAAGGTCATGGTAAGTAGTGGTTTTTTCAAGGTTGCCAATGAAGAGGGTTCTTGTTGCTTTGGGGTGAAATTCATCTATCCTTTCATCCAAAGGACGAAATTCATTTTCACTTTCCGTTTCTGTTAAGTGGGATGGGGGCAGAGTAAAAAGAGAAGAGTTTTGTTTTTATTTTTTTTTTTTGAGCCGAAGGCAGACGCTTAACGACTGAGCCACCCAGGCGCCCCTGTTTGTTTGTTTTTAAAGTAATCTCTACACCCAAAGTAGGTCTCAAACTCACCATCAAAAGATCAAGAGTTGCATGCTCTACTGACTGAGCCAGCCAGGTGCCCCAAAACAAAGTGTTTTAATGTGTATTTATATATCATGGGAAAATCTACACTTAAGAAGCTATGTCTCTGAAATATTGGGTTTGAATACTATACAATCTGAAAAATTATATACACCTTCAGAAATAGTTGTCTTTTGCTAACTCCAAAGGCTAAAGAAACTTGCCAACAAAACTCAGGGGGAAGTAGCATTTTCTTTGATCTTTAAAACAGAAAAGTGGACTGAATTTCAGTCTGTAAGTTGATTTGTTTTAAAAATAATCACTGACACAGAAATAGATTTTAAACCCCAGCAAAAATAGTAATTACCTAAGCCTAATCTTAGGTTCCAAAAATTATGCAGTAGGCTCTCAATGGAAGTATAAAACTACAATCTGAAACACACATAAAACTCAACTGAAAATAGCCCAGCTTCATTACTTAATTTACTTTTCAACATTTTAGAAAATATTTAGCATTTTACATTTGTCATACTAATTAACATAGCCCAAGTGTCTAAATGTAGCAATTGTTAGATACAAGAATAATAATTGTATGAAAACGGACTGAAGCAGCACTTACAAACTTGCTGCTGCAAGGTTCCCAATGACGAACAAGAAGAGACTCAATGACTCTTAAGGTTTCTGCTTCTTATGATCAAAAGCCCTGGTTCAATGTCTCATTCAAGCATAGCCTCTCTCTGAAGCTCCATTTCTAAACTTGGTCCAGGGCAGAACATTCAATGTTTTGTCGATAGTAACTATAATACAGCCTATGTGTTCTCTCCTTTTTTTTTTTTTTTTTTTTTTTAAAGATTTTTTATTTATTTATTTGAGAGAGAGAGAATGAGAGAGAGCAAGCACATGAGAGGGGGGAGGGTCAGAGGGAGAAGCAGACTCCCCGCCGAGCAGGGAGCCCGATGCGGGACTCGATCCAGGGACTCCAGGATCATGACCTGAGCCGAAGGCAGTCGCTTAACCAACTGAGCCACCCAGGCGCCCCTGTGTTCTCTCCTTTTTAATGTAAAACAAAGCCATCCAAAAAAGTTCGTATTTAATCAGCCTGACTGAAACAAAGTGTTTAGGGCCACGCACTGAATATTACTGATATCAACAACAACACTGATATTAAAAAGATTCAACTTCTGAGCTGCTGAGTGAACTCAGAACACACCTCAATCTTGATTCCAGTTTCATAGGTCTAATGATAGCCCAGCTTAACCTTTCTAGCCTCATCAAGGAATATGTACTTTCACGGAGTCACGTGGACCCAGAAATTGCCAGGGCTTGTGTACCTGTCTCTATCCTGTATTTTCATCATGTCTCCTAGGGAGAGATCTCATTTCAAGATCGACTAGGTCTTCTTAAAACTACCTAACTAATAGAGGGCACATATTCAGGAATATTTCATTTAAAAGAGGAGAAAAATAAAGAAAAGACAAAATAATTCAGACACATCTGAGGTTTATATTCCAAAAGTCAGAATAAGAAGGATAAAGCCTAATTTGCAACCATTTAAATCTATACCGGTTTCATTTCCACCAAATAGCTCAGTAAACATTTCAAAACCAGAAATTCAGTTTAGCAAAGATTTTTAAAAAGTGTATTTTCCATATGTAATCTACTTAATCTTCATGACCACTTTAAGTCTTAATGCCTACACATCATTTAAAAAATTCTTTTATCGGGGTGCCTGAGTGGCTCAATTGGTTAAGCGTCTGCCTTCAGCTCAGGTCATGATCCCCGGGCCCTGAGATCGAGTCCCGCATCGGGCTCTCTGCTCTGTGGAGAGCCTGCTTCTCCCTCTGCCTGCCACTCTGCCTATCTGTGCTCTCTGTCAAATAAATAAATAAAATCTTAAAAAAAAAAAAAAAAAAATTCTTTTATCCTGCAATTTCATGTTTACAGGACTATAATGCTCTGCAGAGGACTAAGAAAGCACAATCTTAGAAGCCACCAGGGGTCTATCTGCAAAGTTGGGCTTCTTGGATTGAGATCTTTTTAACTCCAAGAGGTCCTTGGCCTCAGGAAACAATCAGCTCCATGTTTCAATACAAAACATTTATGACTTAACCATCCAACAACATAATTCCATCCATGTCTCCAACTCACATTCGACTGCTTTCAAATATCCCATTCAACAAGTATTTCATGCTGTCCCATCTGAGAAAAGTACCTTCAAGCTTTCCTATGCCTGAACCAACCAAACTTCTCAAAATCTTCAATGGCACATGGTTAAAGCCTAATTTACATCCTGGGTGCTAACTAATTAGGTAAAATGCTTTTTTGCAGTAAAAATGTCAAGCTAGCCCCATGACTTGGAGATCTGAGGGACATCTATTAATAATGCCCCTGAATTAGATCCCCGTTACTTAATAATTATATACGGCTCTAAAAACTTTCTATATAGATTATATGACAATCTAAATATTCCTCAGGCCAATTGTGACCTGTTCTAAATATGTTAAATAAGAATTCCTGAGCTGCACTCAGCTCAGTATAACTTAGGCCAGTACATCTCAAACTGGGCAGAGGAGGGAACGTGAGGGCATAACCTATAATCCCTTTGAATTCCTGTGTTTATTATAAAATTATGCACATTTTGCAGTCTTCCTTCTAACAACTCTGTGCTTGTTTTAATATACACAAATAACATTTACATACTCTTATCAGGGAAATTCTATTTTTTCTTAATTGCCAAATAAATGAATATTCCAAGAGAATGGGCTGTTTACCCTATAAATTCCACTCAAAGTTTTAGTCTTTTTTTTTTTTTAAGTAGCTCTACACCCCAACATGGCGCTTGAACTCACGACCCTGAGATCAAGGTCCACATGCTCCACAGACTGAGCCAGCCAGGTACCCCTCAAAGTCTTAGTCTTGAACTTTGTCTCAGCTACATAATGTGACTGCATAATTTAAACATTTCTGTGTACTCCTCCACAAATTTACTTATAAAGTTGCCTTAAATCGGGGGTTCCCAAACTTGGGTATGTGAATTCTGAACCATGAAGCTGGG
This sequence comes from Halichoerus grypus, assembly GCF_964656455.1. Classification (NCBI taxonomy): domain Eukaryota; kingdom Metazoa; phylum Chordata; class Mammalia; order Carnivora; family Phocidae; genus Halichoerus; species Halichoerus grypus. The sequence continues at coordinate 176,025,164 of NC_135716.1, forward strand.
ACAGGGTCCAAGAGTCTGAGTTTTATACAAGCACTACAGGTGGCTCTCAAAAAGAAGAAACACTGACCCCAGCCATGCCTGAGAAGACTTCCTGCCTTACAACAGGTCTTACAGGCAGGTTCACACTAATAAAATGTCCCCCTGAAACTCTCAGTGGGTCACACTCCTAAGACCCAATCCTGATTCTCTTTGTCACTATCTCTCAAGGTTACTCAAGGAAACTAGAACAACAGATCCGATTTGTGCTGGGCATAACAGAAATGAAACTGGTCTAACTAGTCCCTCAAATCAGTGTAACAAGTAGTCTGTTTTCTAATTCAAGATAATTCTGATGTCATTCTCCTAAGAACTATATCCTTATCTCAATTCAATCCTTTTGGGGAAGGCAGGATTCGAAAAAGGGCTAAAACTCCATCTTTCAGACTCTTCAAAGTCAGCATTTCTCCCTTACAGGAACAGATCTTTACCCTCCCTAACCAAAACATAATTTTGTTAACTTGAACAACAAATGTACCCAGTCTTTAAAACAGAAGACACTGGAAGTAAGTCAATAAATAAAGCTGGAATGGCATCCAGACTCACACTAAGATGCTGCCTCTTCATAAGCTGGAATACAAGTCGTGCTAGCGATCAGCCTCCTCTTACCTGGCCCTATCCACGCTGTCACTTCAATCTGCATGCCAAAGAAAAGCTTTCCTTTTGACGCGGTCAGTGCTTTCTCTTGGTCCTCTTGCTGCCGAAAGAATACCAGACCATACCTCTCTTCTGAAGCTCCATGGATCTGCACTGAAGTCACCTTTCCAAATTTCTTAAATTCATGGAAAAGGCCATCTTTAAGGCTTGTATCTAAATCCCCCCCCAAAAAAACAAGGTGCTTATTTTTCTAATTTAGTTACAACTCAATAAGTAAGCTAAGAAATCTTTAGCTTGATTTTTTGACCTAAATTTTGTTAGCATTAAAACATTTCTCTTTCAAATAAGATAACCCTAAAATCGCATTTTAGAGACTCCTGTACAACTGTGAAAATAAACTGAGTATCGGAAGATAGTTATTTGTTAGATAAGAATGACACTGTGGCTATGCGGAAAAACCGCCCTCCTATTTTACAAACAACTACAGAAGTATGTATCTTTAAGTTGGTATGAAACGATGTAATAACATCAGGGATTCACTTTAAAAAATACACACACAACAAGAACGGAAGGAAGGAAAGTGGAAACAGATAAAGCAAGTCTGGCAAAATATTGACAATTTTTAAATCCGGGGGTACAGAGTAAGGGGCATTCATTTTGCTACTACTACTTTTGGTTAAGTTTAAAACTTCCATAATAAAAATTTTATATACACATATACATACATACATATATAAAACTTTTAAAGACATGAGAAAGAAAGCTGTATTTCAAGCTTTCCAAGCATCATGTCAATGATAAAATTGTGTGGCAAGCAGAATGTAACATGCTAACAACTCTAAGGTTTTCTACAGATGAATCATACTATCTGGAGGGTCTTGTGTTAATTTGCTTCATTATAAAAATTAAAATTGTATAGAAAGACAAGCAAATTTTTCCCCATCCACTCCAACACATGGGCCTCAATATCTCTATTCACAAACCTGGTTATGTAGGTTTTAGAGGCTGAGTTAATGAATAATTTAATCATGAAATGCACTTACCTAAGAAGTACTAAGTTTGGTCTTTGTTGGTTTGACCATCTACTAACAGTTGTTTACATACTCAATATGCCTAATGTAGAAGTAACAGTATAGCATGGTCGACTGTCAATTAAAAATATTAAGAGTAAAAAGGACTTCAGTATAGCTTTTAACTAGACTTTTCCATTATTCATGATTTTCCTCATTTAAAATGTTAATATTTTGAAGTGGGTTTCCTATCATAGTTTTATGTTCAAAGTTTTTTCACAGAACACAGGACTCCTGGACAATATAATAAATTTAACTGAAAATAGTATTTCTACAATTTCATCGTATCAAATTTCCCCTAATATCAAAATATTTAACCTAGATAGCATATTTAAAAAAAAAAAAACATGCTTTCTTTATAGAACATGCACCAGTCTTTGTGTATGTATGTACAACAATGTGTATAATAATATATACGCATATATGCACGTGTCTATAGTAAATACAAGTAACATGCAATCTTCATATACATAAAGTTATAATCATCACTTGCTTTTTCTTACATGGCATTAAATATTAATGAACCACAAGAAGAAAGCTTGTTGTCACAGCACACAACTGAAGATTCTCAGTCTCACATTCCCCCCAATAGTAGCAAGACAGGGAAGTACAGCAATATAAACTTTTACCTGTAGAGCGTACTGGAAGATTCTGAACCTTGATCCCAAAACTTTTACGTGGCTCATCTTTTTCCAGGGATGAAAGCAACTGGGAAGTAGGTGCTGGGACGGCTGCTGACTGAACCGATCGGGCGGGAGAGTCGTCACTTGAACTACTGCTGGAATCAGTGCTGCGGAAAGACAAAAAAAAAAAAAAGACAAAACAGAGAATGAGCAGCATATAAAACTTCTTAAAATCAACAAGTAGAAACAATTAAAAGCAATCATCTACATTTCAGGTCTGGGATTTCTGGCCGCCCTCCCCTCTTCACATGTACTTCACACTCCCGCCTTGGAAGGCAGAACAGAGCAAACCTCAACCTGAAGAAGCAGAAGTGTTGATCTTTTACCACCACACGCCCCCTAAAGACAAATGTTTCATTCTGTGCAAAATGGGAACAACTTTTTCCAAATGAAGTAAGACTAATAAATGCAAGTCACTTAATGGTAATAATAAAAGAACACTGAATATATGGTTTTGGATTCAGAGACCTCAATTCAAATTTTGACTTAGATGTATATAGCACGTAACCTTGGACAAGTAATTTAACCTCTTGCTAAGCCTCAGTTTCCACATCTATAAAATGGAAATAATAAAAGTACCTATCTTGCAGGGTTATGAATTAAGTAAAATAACCCACAGGTTTACAGAGTTTAGAATATGACAGTCATCAATGAATGAAGCTGCTGCCACCACCACCACCATCATCTCAGGGGTGCATTAATTTTGAGGAAAACAAAAATATCCAAAATAATTTCCTAGGTAATTTTAATTTTTAAGTATTTGGGGGACTAATGAAGAAATATTATGTAAGTTACTTGAGTCTTGTTGATTTAGGCTCTTTTCTCTGTGAGTAATGTGGGAAATGAGTCAATGAAATTGAGAATTTATTACTCTTCAGTTTGATACAATCCTCGAAAGGGGGAGACAGTTGAAAGACAAGAAAGTATTACCTACACATTCACATTAAGAGAGATATATTTAAACAAGTTTATTATGCCTAAGAACTATATGAATAACAGGAAAGTCTCTTTTCAGTACCGGATGTGCAAAGACTGCCATGGTTTTGTTCTGTTATAGCATTCTCAAATATATTAATTAAAAGCTATTTACAGGGTCTAGTATTTATTTACAGGTTTCTGAAATTTTGCTTCACACTTTTCCCCTCTCTATTGTGGAAGGCTTATCTTTTAAGCAAATAACTCCGGGGGTGAGGGGAAGTGGGAGGAGGAGGTTTAATCCACCTCAAACATACACACTAGAGGAAAGACCTGATAGTTTTTGTCATCTGAGCTAAAACGACAGCTCTCACAGCCAAGACAATCTCTAAACCAGCCAGATAAATAAATCCAACTCAACAAACTAAGGCAAATTTGCCACTGCTTTTTTAAAAAATAAACAAATACTATAAGAAAACAGGGTATTATAACAAAGAATTTACACAGCATTTTTATTGAGCTCTCACATGCTAGGGCAAAAGATGAAAACGTCACAACGTTATCAGAGCTCCCTAAAGTTTGAAACATAGAGAAATAAACCTATGCTAGTAAGATCCAAAAGGACCTGTGTGAGTTACAAAATACAAACTACTTGGGATAGAAGCCTTAAGACAGGACCACAGATTGTCACTGCAAGGCCTCCTATACATACCTAGGCTTCAGTTTTCCCTATAAAAAGAATTTTTTTCTAGATCACTCAGTAAAAATAGTGTTACTAGCACTAGGTGAACAGGATACTATATGTTCACTCAAATTAAGGGTTAATAAAATTAATCTGTTTAGCACAGAATGGAAAAAAATGCCTGTTATATGTATTAAGTCCTCCAAGTAATACAAGATTACTGGCAAAGCCATCACATGATTACAGTATAGAGTACGTTATAGGACTATCAACTTAATTCCAATAACTCATAAAAAAAACATTATGGAAAATACTTTAATTACAATACTGCCAATATTATAAACACCAAAATTCCTTAGCAGCAGTGGTAAAGTAAATGCAGACAAGAGCAGAATTTCTACTACTGAAAGAATGAGTGAGGCAATAAACACCAAGTTCTATATAAGTCTGTGTCATAAAAATGGAGGTGAGGGGCAGGGGCGCCTGGATGGCTCAGTCGGTTAAGCATCTGCCTTTGGCTCAGGTCATTATCCCGAAGTCCTGTCCCGGGATTGAGCCCTGCATCAGGCTCCCTGCTCAGCTGGAGGCGTGCTTCTCCTTCTCCCTCTGCTCCTCCCCCTCTCGTGTGTACTTTCTCTCTCTTGCTCACTCTCTCTCAAATAATCTTAAAAACAAAAAGGGTCCTGGAATCAAGCCCTGAGTCAGGTTCCCACTCAGCAGGGAGTCTGCTTCTCCCTCTCCCTCTGCACCTCCCCCAGCTTGTGCCCTCGCACTCTCTCTTGCTCTCTCTCTCGCTCTCAAATAAAATCTTAAAAAAAATAGCAACAATGATTTTTTAAAATACAAAATAGTGACAGAAATTAAATTTGTTATAAATGCCATTGCACTCTTGGTGAATTCCCTACTACCACACTAATTTTGAAAGGAAATGTAGAATCTAACTGGCAGAATTTTCTGCTGACCAATTTGAAATAACTACAAAGGGGGAAAGGTTTTAGCGATTTATTTATTTATATTTTTATTTTTATTTATTTATATATTTGGGGGGGTGAGGGGCAGAGGAGGAGGGAGAGGGACAAGCAGATTCTACCCTGAGCACACAGCCCCACAGGAGGCTCTATTTACTACCCTGAGATTATGACCTAAGCCAAAATCAAGAGTCCAAAGCTTAACTAACTGAGCCACCCAGGCACCCCAAAGGGGGAAAGGTTTTAAAATGAATTACAAAATGATAAAATGACTCAACTTCTGAGTTCACATTTTGATATGCTAATCTAAACTGCAATGTGCATTTCCAGTGTAGTCTATTAAATGTACTATGGATTTTAAGATCATAAATCAAAACGGGGGCATAAATTTAGATCCCCAAATACTTTTCAGTCCTATTAAACTGATAGAAAGCCCAAGTGCCCAGAAGAGCCATGTCACTTTTAATTTTTAAAAATTCCTTTTCTCATAATTCTGTTAAAACTGAAGAATCACAACAGTTCATCAAAGCATATGATATAGGGGCACCCAGGTGGCCTAGTCAGTTAAGAGTCCAACTCTTGATTTCGGCTCAGGTCATGATCTTGGGGTCGTGAGATCAAGCCCCTCATTGGGCTCCCCACTGAGAGTGGAGTCTGCTTAAGATTCTCTCTCCCTCTCTGCTCTCTCATGCATGCTCTAAAAATAAATAAATCTTTGGGGGGGGGGCATATGATATATAGTTTATAGCTGTTTCTTGAAAGCCAGAAGTAATCAGAATCTATTCCAATCTAAATTATTTTAAAGTAGTAGTAATGATGATTTATCAACTAATAGTTTCAAGAAAGTGAACTTTAAATTTACCTGGTCACATCAATATTACATTTTCAACATCTATTAAAAGTTCTTTTTTTTTTAAAGATTTTATTTATTTATTTGAGAGAGAGAGAATGAGAGAGAGAGAGCACATGAGAGGGGGGAGGGTCAGAGGGAGAAGCAGACTCCCTGCTGAGCAGGGAGCCCGATGCGGGACTCGATCCAGGGACTCCAGGATCATGACCTGAGCCGAAGGCAGTCGCTTAACCAACTGAGCCACCCAGGCGCCCCTCAATTAAAAGTTCTAAATGGTGGGGCGCCTGGGTGGCTCACTTAAGTGTCTGCCTTCAGCTCAGGTCATGATCCCAGAGTCCTGGGATCGAGCCCCCATCAGGCTCTCTGCTCCACGGGAGGCCTGCTTCTCCCTCTCCCACTCCCCCTGCTTGTGTGTTCCCTCTCTCACTGTGTCTCTGTCAAATAAATAGATAAAATCTTAAAAAAAAAAAAAAAAAAGTTCTAAATGGTAAAGAATTTGGGGGAAAAAAACACATTTAAAATTTTTTTTTTAAAGATTGTGTTTATTTCAGAGTGAGCGAGCTCACAACCAAGGGTCCTAGGACCAAGCCCTGAGCTGGGCTCCCCTATTCACACTCTCTTTCTCTGAAATAAATACAATCTTAAAAAAAAAAAAAAAAAAAAAAAGATTACTAAGAAAACTAAGCAGCAGATCTTATAGAAATTTCCATAATGGAAAAATATAATAAGCAACTAGTTAACAATTCTTTTTTAAAATAGCTTTAATAGGAACCACATTTTACTAATAAAAGGGAAAATAAAATGCAGAAATTACAAAAGGCAATTTATTAGGAAGCAGATAAAAAGGAATAAACATAGGCGTGCCTGGGTGGCTCAGTCTGTTAAGCATCCAACTCTTGATTTTGGCTCAAGTCATGATCTCACAGTCATGAGATCAAGCCCTGCATTGGGCTGGCTCAGTGGGTAGTCTGCCTGAGATTCTCTCCCTCTGCCCCTCCCCCCACTCACATTTTTTCTCTCTAATAAATCTTTAAAAAAATAAAAAAAGGAGGGGCGCCTGGTTGGCTCAGTCATTAAGCGTCTGCCTTCGGCTCAGGTCATGATCCCAGGGTCCTGGGATGGAGCCCCACATCGGGCTCCCTGCTCAGCGGGAAGCCTGCCTCTCCCTCTACCAGTCCCCCTGCTTGTGTTCCCTCTGTTGCTATGTTTCTCTCTGTCAAATAAATAAATAAAATCTTTAAAAAAAATAAAAATAAAAATAAAAAAAGGAATAAACATAAAGCTGTACTAAAGGGCACCTGAGTTGGCCATGCAGTTGTATGAGCAATTAGGAGTACATGAAACCAGGTGGCCTCCCAACAAAACTATATGGAGGATACTGGTCAGTGCCCAGTGATAACCTGTGGCAGGTGCTCCCTGTCTTCCGCACGGCAGCCACAGCTTGGGGAGAAGCCTACCTCCCTGAGCCCCACTGGGACCCGGCTGCCTCTCCCTCCCCCCTCAGCTGGACCAGCTCCCCTCCAGTGCAAGTACCTGCATCAGAGAACCATTCCCCTGGCCCAGGGACAGGCACCTGCAGCTCTAGAATCCCCATCTCGCAGGTCTGCCCTTGCCATGGTCTACAAGGGCCTAGGCCGCCAGGGCAGGGACAAGGCCCTCCAGCCAAGGGACCTCTACTACATAATAATTCTTAATAAGAGAACAGAAATTGGGATGCCAGGATTCTCTCACCCCAAATTATAGGGTCAAATAATCAACTATCCCTGTTTCTATAGCCATTTTACACACAGAACTACAGTGAGCGTTGGACTCTTCACTGAAAATGTCAAGGCACTGGGTATACTATTTATAAGATGACTCAGGGCTAAATTTGTTCACACAAGAGTATCATCCAATAACAGACGTTAACATCTGTATCCCTGTATTTGTAAACATTTGATTATGATAAATATTTATGTTTTTTTAAAGCTGAATGATCGAAAAGCATTTAACCAAATTGAGAAACAAAAATCTGACATAAAAGGATAAAGGAACAATTTAAGCAACTAGGAAACTTTGCAATTAGAAGTTAAGAGGGTCCGTTTGTTAAAAGCAGATACAATCTCAAGCGACACCTTTCCAACAACCTCTCTTCTATCAGGTAGCTAAAAATTTTCTCTCTACATCTTACAGAAGTTTGAGTGAAGAGGGCAAAAAGATGCAAAATGCAGATTTTCCATCAGGCTTTGGCAACTCAAAACATGCCCACTGTCTTCATATTTCCATTAAATGGGCGGGGGGGGGAATCATGTAATTTCTTAAATGGAATGTGTATCACCACATCAGGTAATAATTCCTCTATATCCAATTTCTTACAGGTCCAAATCTTCAAGATAATCCTATCTTTTTCGTGCAGGAGTTCTCTAAATGTGGCTTCAGGGACCTGGGGGCCCCCAAAGTCCTTTCAGGGAGTCTGTGAGGTCCTCTTTATTTCAATTACATATCTGTGTGAGGCCAGATCTTCTTCATATACTTCACACACACACAAATTATAGTAACAGTTTGAATACAGGAGCGGTTATGAGAATCTAGCTATCTAATTAAACCAGACCTTAAACAAGTAAGCAAAAATAAATAAAACAATGCCACTCGTCTCACTATTTTTGGTTTTAAAAAAGTTATATCACATCAGTTGAAGATCTAAAATTGGCTAGGGAGGTTCCTCCCCAGAAGCAGACACCATCTTGAGGTGAACAGCTCCCCCAAAATCAGGGATGAAGATCTTCATCTCCAAATATGAAACCTTTACTCCTTTTGCCTTTTCTTTTTGCTCTTGCCACTACTTGCTTTTTCTCTCTGTTAATGCACAGGAAAACAACGTTCCTTCCTATCGCTAAGGCCACAGCTGCACAACAAAAGTCCCTAGAATTTCTTGCTAGGGTAGTTTTAGATAACAGAACTGCTTCCCCCCCCCCCTTTTTTAAGATTTTATCTATTTGAGAGAGAGAGAGAGCGAGAGAGCGAGAGCGCACATGCAAGCACCTGAGTGAGCAAAGGAGCAGAGGGAGAAGCAGACTCCCTGCTGAGCAGGGAGCCCAACGCAGGGCTCGCCCCTGGGACCCTGGGATCGTGACCTGGGCCGAAGGCAGACGTTTAACCAACTGAGCCACCCAGGCGCCCCCAGAACTGCTTTAGCTTACTTACTGGCTGAACAGTATATCATTGCAAATACTTCCTGCTATACCTGGATCAACACCTCTGGTAGTACAGCACATATAAGAAATAAACAAGCCACTTGGCTAAAACAGGCTGATGCCCCTTCGGGTACATTCTTTATTTACTTGACTTCAACTGGTTTGGTTCATAGGGGGTCCTAAAGCATACTGCAGTGTCTCGCCATTATGCAACTGACAGTCACTGTTGTCTCCCTAGTGGGCTACATTCTCTCAAGGGTCTTAAATTCATATTTGTAGCCATCAGCAGCACATCAGATGGTCTCGCTGTACTTGGAGAAACAAATAAGATGAATAAAATGAACAGCAAAAACAATTCTTTCACAGACTTGACATCACAACCCATGAGTTTTAGTGAGAGTGGCACTAATACCAAATTTTTCGTTACTCTCTTGTGTATGAGAGGATGACCAAAGGTGGGGGGGGGGGCGGCAGAGGATCGCTGTTAAATTAATTAAACAAGGAGGCCATTAGACTGAGGTGGTTCTAATACCTGAGGCAGGCTATGTAAGCAAACCAAAAACCTAAGCCTATAGATGCCTCAAGTTAAGAAAGGAAACCCAGGCATGCCTGGGTGGCTCAGTAAGTTGAGAGTCTGAGTCTTGATTTTGGCTCAGGCTGTGATCTTAGGGTAGTGGAATCGAGTCCCGTGCCCAGTTCCGGACTTAGCATGGAGTCGGCTTGGGATTCTCCCTCCCTCTGCCCCTCCCCCTGCTCACACACTCTCTCAAATAAATAAATAAAATCGTTAAATAAATAAATAAAAAGAAAAGTAAACCTAAAGACAACCAATCACAGTCAATGAGGCTTTTCCAAATAAGGCAAATGCTTAAGCTGTTACTGATAAAATTATTTCCCCCGCTTTGCTTCCTTCCACCTTTTCTCTATTAAAAGCCTTTCCCCTAGCTCCTGTTGGTAGAGCACTCCTAACCACTTCTGGTCTGGCACTGCCCTATTTAAACTGATTTTTTTTAAGTAGGCTCCAAAGCTGTTACTGATAAAATTATTTCCCCGCTTTGCTTCCTTCCACCTTTTCTCTATTAAAAGCCTTTCCCCTAGCTCCTGTTGGTAGAGCACTCCTAACCACTTCTGGTCTGGCACTGCCCAATTTAAACTGATTTTTTTTAAGTAGGTTCCAAAGCAGCAGGGCCTGAACTCACAACCCTGAGATCAAGACCTGAGCTGAGATCAAGAGTTGGACACCTAACAGACTGAACCAGCCAGGTGTCCCAAATATTTTTTTTTAATTGATTTTTGCTCAGGCCACCTGGGTGGCTCAGTCAGTTAAGCGTCTGACTCTTGGTTTCTGCTAAGGTCATCATTTCAGGGCTGTGAGATCAAGCCCTGCATCTGGCTCCGCATTCAGCACAGAGTCTGCTTGAGAGTCTCTACCTCTCCCTCTCCCCCTCCCCCCACTGGCACACCCTCTCCCTCTCAAATAAATAATCTTTAAAAAAAAAATTATTTTTACTCAAATTACTGAAAGACGGGGTGCCTGGGTGGTTCAGTTGGTTAAGTGTCTGCCTTCGGCTCAGGTCATGATCCCGGGGGTCCTGGGATCGAGCCCCGCATCGGGCTCCCTGCTCAGTGGGGAGTCTGCTCTCCCTCTCCCTCTGCTCCTCCCCCTGCTCGTGCTCGCTCTCTCACTCTCTCAAATAAAATCTTAAACAAAACAAAACAAAAAAACACACAAATTACTGAGTCATATCAAATGAATTTTTTTTTTTAAGATTTTTTATTTATCTATTTGACAGAGAGAGACAGCGAGAGAGGGAACACAAGCAGGGGGAGAAGCAGGAAAATGAGGAAGGAAATACTCAACTGTGTGGTCTAGAGTAAGACACCTAATTTTGTCTCTCAACTTTAACTTCTCTAGTGAATTACCAGACCTCATGACCTTTAAAGGTCCTGCCAACTCTATGGGTCTATGAACTTCCACCTACCTCCAACCACTCATCTCTGATAGCTCAAATACTTGCAGGGTCAAGTCCACACTCTTCAACAAGAGAGAGAGGGCCCTTTACAACTTGGCCCCAAACTAATTTTCTACCTACTCCTTCTCATTCCGTTTTCTCCACCTTCTTACTCTACCTGCCACCCACTAATGATCTATCCATATAAGAGCAATGTATCAGGGGGTGCCTGGCTGGCAGTAAAACCTGTGACTCCTGATCTCCAGGTTGTGAGTTCGAGCCCCATGTTGGATGTAGAGATTACTTAAAAATAACTTTTTGGGTTTTTTTTTAAAGAGCAATATATCAGTTTCTAGTCATGGGCATCTTTTTTTTTTTTTTTTTTTAAAGACATAAGTCCTGGGTTAAATTACTCCCTCTCTATTCCTTAATTTTCTTGTAATGTAAATGGTGATAATACTTGTGAGGGATGTGGCAAGGATTTAATAAGCTAGTGATTATAAAATGCTTAAGCACTCTGCCTAGCATATAGCAAAGCATGTAAGAGCTCTTGCCCATACCCATTCCTATAGAAGACACCTTTCTGTCCCTCCTTGCCTGCCCTTTGAGAATTAGCTCCAATGTTAACTTTCTCCTCTGTAGCTGGACATCCCCACCCCACCCCACAACATTCTCTGGTTTCTTACTTGTACTACAATGTCTATCTCCTATCCCTTCACTATGTATTATCACTACTCATTTACCAGCATCTTGAAAGGCCAATAATGAATTTATCTCTGCAAACAGAAAACCTAATATGATGTGCCTACAAGAAATTACAGATCTGAATTGTGAAAATGATTGAAATTAATACCTAGGAAAGTACACCAAGTTCAGTAAAATGAAGGTATTAACTAAACTCAGTATCTAAAAATAAAATGAAAATTTCTGATAAAATATTACTTTGGTGCAAACTGCAAGCTTATTTCTTTCTTCTTTAATGTTTCATTAATAAGAACACTATTGGCTGTTCTAAGGTTCCAGAACTTTAACACTAATAACCTGCGTGAAAAATCATGGGTATCTGTAAAAACAAAAACATGTCTTGCATTTCATGCATCCTATTATATATGCCCTCCACCATGGGACATTTCTGGTTGTCATAACTGTGGGTGGGAATTAGAATAGAGGCCAGGGATACTGTTAAACATCCTACGGTGCACAGGAGAGTCCCACAAAAAAGGATTATCTGTGAACAGTGAATAGTGCCAAGGCTGAAAAACCCTGCCTACATTATCTGACTGCTTCCCCTTCTTCTGAAAAGCAATATGCTAATTTTAAGCTCCAATTCAAATGTGGAATCCTTTAAAGTGACTGTTCTTATTACTAATACTACTTTATATGGGATGCCTGGGTGGGTCAGTGGGTTAAGCGGCTGCCTTGGGCTCAGGTCATGATCCCAGGGTCCTGGGACGGAGTCCCATATGGGGCTCCTTGCTCAGCGGGGAGCCTGCTTCTCCCTCTGCCTGCTCTGCGTGTGCCACTTCCCCTGCTTGTGTTCTTTCTCTCTGACAAATAAATAAATAGAATCTAAAAAAGAAAAAAAAGTTTTTAATAACTCTGAAACTTACAGAAAAAAACATTAAGGAAAAAAGGTCAATTTCTGAAAATCAGACTCCTCAAGAGGAAGCTGGTGTCACTTGATTTTGGAAAACATGATAAAAAGGGAAACTCCTAACAGCCTTTTACAATATGTGCTTTGCCATGTCAATAGCAGAGTCACAATATTGTAGACAAAACTGTTCTCTTCAAGTAAGTAATGGGTGAAATATACAACACTGCCTCCCATACTCTAGAGTAAGGTTTACATCAATGGAAGCTATTCCATTCTTAAAATGGTTTCTAAGTTCAGTAGCTTTCTTCACCCTCAACCTAGGGATTCAGGGTGGTGGTTTACTATCACAATTAGATTTTTCCTCACCAAAGTACCATGTTCAGAAGAATTAGTAAAACTTCTACTTGCATATAGAGTTTAATGGGGTATTTTGTTTTACAAACACTAAGACTTTTGTTTTGTTTTTAAGGATTTTATTTATTTGAGAGAGAGCAACCAAGCACAAGCAGGGGGAGCAGCAGAGGGAGAGGTTCGAGAAGTAGGCTCTCCACCAAGCAGGGAGCCAGACGTGGGGCTCAATCCCAAGATCCTGGCATCATGACCTGTGCCGAAGGCAGACGCTTAACCAACTGAGCCACCCAGGAGACCCAACACTAAGACATTTTAAATTTGCCTTTAAAAATGACAATACAGGGGCGCCTGGGTGGCTCAGTTGGTTAAGTGTCTGCCTTCAGCTCAGGCCCGCATCGCATCGGGCTCCCTGCTCAGTCTGCTTCTTCCTCTGACCCTCCCTCCTTTTGTGCGCTCTCTTGCTCTCACACTCTCTCTCAAATAAATAATTTTTTAGGGCGCCTGGGTGGCTCAGACGGTTAAGCGTCTGCCTTCGGCTCAGGTCATGATCCCAGGGTCCTGGGATCGAGTCCCGCATCGGGCTCCCTGCTAGGCGGGGAGCCTGCTTCTCCCTCTGCCTCTGCCTCTCTCTCTCTCTCTGACTTTCATGAATAAATAAATTTAAAAAACCATTAAAAAATAAATAAATAAATAAATAATTTTTTTAAAAATGACAATATAGGGGTGCCTGGATGGCTCAGTCGGTTAAGTGTCTGCCTTCAGCTAAGGTCATGATCCCGGAAGTCCCAAGATGGAGCCCCACATCAAGCTCCTTGCTCAGTGGGGAGTCTGCTTCTCCCTCTGCCCCTACCGCTGCTCATGCTCTCTCTCTCTCATATTCTCTCTCTCAAGTAAAATCTTTAAAAAATAAAAATGGCAATATAACAACAACAACCCCCCCCAAAAAACCCAGATGCAAAATTGGGCACCTTTGAACTTGAACAGACATTCCTCAAAGGAAGATCTACAAATGGCCAAACAGCACATTAAATGATGCTCAACATGACTAATCATTAGGGAAATTCAAATCAAAACCACAATGGGATCTATTTTCACACTCATCAGGATGGCTATTATAAAAAAAACAATATAACGAATGTTGACAAGGATGAAAAGAAATTAGAACCCTTACGCATTGCTGATAGGAAAATAAAATGGTACAGACATTATAAAACACAGTATGGCAGTTCCTCAAAAAACCTGAATTACCATATAATTCAGCAATTCTACTTCTGGGTATATAACCAAAAGAAGTGAAAACAGGTAGCCAAGTTTATTGCAGTGGTGACCAATTTGTAACATTTTCTGCCAGACTCAGGGAGGAGAATGGAAGTAACAAGACTTTTCAATATTAGAAACAATAAAGGAATAATAATTGTAGATCATTTGCCAAAATAGCAATCAATGTACTTCCTACAATTTGACTTCTGGAGCCCTAAAGTAAAGAAACTGGATCCCAAAGATTATGGTGGGGAATTTTTAAAGTATGTCCATATTCAAGTGGAGATCAAAGAAACCCAACCAAAAGAATTGTGGAGTGACAGTGTCAACTGGGACCAAACAAAAGTTCTTTTTAAAAGGGTTATTTTTGTGTCATAGCGCTTTGGAGACCGCGTTTGAGAGGCCAGTCCACGGTCCTCCCAGGAGTGGCCTCACGGAAATAAAAGGGTTATTTTTGGGGCACCTGGCTGGCTCAGTCAGTGGAACATGCACCTATGATCTTGGGGTGAGTTCAAGCCCCACGTGGGGTAGAGATTACTTAAAAATAAAATCTTTAAGTATCTTTAGGGTACTTAGGAGGGAGGGAGGGGCTATGAAGATTATGATTTTTTGACTTTGGAGGAACTAAGGTGATTGGCAGTGGAAGGAATTACACGTAAAATTCCTTAAAAATTTACTGACTTAAAAAAAAAAAAAGAATCGAAAACAGGGACTCCAACAGGTATCTGTACGCCCACATTCCTAGTATGTTTAACAGCCAAAAGGTGGAAGCAACCCAAAAGTCCATGGACAGACAAATGGATAAAGAAAGTATGATATCAACATAAAATTGAGCATTATTCAACCTTTAAAAGAAGGAAACTCTGACATATGCTACAACTTGAATGAACTTTGAGGACATTCTGCTAAATGAAATAAGCCAGTCACAAAAGGACAAATATTTTATGATTCCACTTACATAAGGTATCGAACATAGTCAAATTCATACAGACAGAAAGTAGAATGGTGGTGGCCAGGGGCTGCGGGAGGGAGAATGAGAAATTGCTGAATGGATACAGAGTTCCAGTTTGGAAAAATAAAAAGGTTATGGAGGTGGATGGTGGTAATGGTTGCACAACAATGTAAATGTACTTAAAGCCACTGAACTATATACACTTAAAAATGGTTAAAATGGGGGGTGCCTGACTGGCTCAATCAGTAAAGCATGCAAGTCTTGATCTCGGGGTTGCAAGTTCAGGCTTCATGTTGGAGAGAGATTACTTTTTTTTAAAAAAGGTTAAAATGGTAAATTTTATGTTATTGTGCCACACACACACAAACACACACACACACACGACCTATAAAGTAAAATACAAAGTGAACAGTTCTTCTCTTTGCACGACAGAAAAAGATGAGAGATTCCAAAGTAGTCAATGAAACAGGATTCCTGCTGCTTTCTATCAATAAGGCTCTGCTAAATCAAAGGGTCTCACAACCGGGTTTATCCAGGTAAAGTTCCTCAGAAATTACTACAGAGAAAGGAGTTAGCTCTAACTGGTGATTCTGCAACTATTGCAAAAGATATGGGGAAAACACTATAAGCTCTACTGTATAAATGATAAATTAAGCTCTTTAGAGCCAAAGGTAATGAAAAGTTGTCTAAATTCTTTAAATTTGGGGTACTTGAGAGAAACTATTGATACATTAAAGAGTGGAATTGTATTTATTATGAAACCAGTATTTTAACTCCAATTTTATTCTGGTCAACAGATTTTATTAGACAAAGGTAGAAGCAGAAAGAGAACCAAATTCCACCAGCAGTAATTCTGCTTTTCACTGCAATCAGCTTTTATTGCCGACATAAAAAATAATTTATTCCCTAAGGATTTCCTTTTTTTTTTTTAAGATTTTATTTATTTGACAGAGAGAGACACAGTGAGAGAGGGAACACAAGCAGGGGGAGTGGGAGAGGAAGAAGCAGGCTTCCTACTGAGCAGGGAGCCCGATGCGGAGCTCGATTCCAGGACCCCAGGATCATGACCTGAGCCGAAGGCAGACGCTTAACAACTGAGCCACCCAGGTGCCCCTCCCTAAGGATTTCTGAGTTTAGTAGAAAGTATACAGCTCAGAAGTTAACTTTTCTTGAGTTCTAGTTTCCATCTAGTCTTTAACTATGAGCGTTTATAAATATCAAGTATGTCTAAAGCTTAGACAAGTACTGGGTTCACTTTTCTTTTTCTTTTTATTAAGATTTATTTATTTTAGAGAGGAAAAGAGAGAGCACATGTGTGGGAGCAAGTGGGATGGGGGGGGAGGGAGAGAGAGAATCTCAAGCAAACTCTGCACTGAGCGTGGAGCCCATGACCCTGAGATCATGACCTGGGCTGAAATCAAGAGTTGATACTTAACCAACTGAGCTACCCAGGCGCCCCCTGGGTCCACTTTACAGGTAGGTAAGATTAATACTAAATAGGTCTAATGTTCATGGTCACTAAAGTGGTAGCAAATTCAACCACAGTAATTAAAATAATTGGTTTTATTTATCTTC
This sequence comes from Halichoerus grypus, assembly GCF_964656455.1. NCBI lineage: Eukaryota > Metazoa > Chordata > Mammalia > Carnivora > Phocidae > Halichoerus > Halichoerus grypus. The sequence goes on from NC_135716.1 coordinate 176,041,822, forward strand.
CTCTTCTGAAATTCAAGCGTTTACATAAATGAGGGAAAAACAAAATCACTAAAGACTACTTTAAAAAGAGTTTGGCAGAAAATACTGCTTTTAAAATTGAGCTTAGGGGCGCCTGGGTGGTTCAGTCGTTAAGCATCTGCCTTTGGCTCAGGTCATGATCCCAGGGTCCTGGGATCAAGCCTCGCATCGGTCTCCCTGCTCAGTGGGAAGCCTGCTTCTCCCTCTCCCAATCCCCCTGCTTGTGTTCCCTCTCTCGCTGTCTCTCTCTCTGTCAAATAAATAAATAAAATCTTAAAAAAAAAAAAAATTGAGCTTAAATATGCTGTACGTGGTTAGCTGCCTCACAAGAGATTAAGTACAAGAAACTCTCTGGGATGCAATTACAGCTGCAGTTAATGTTTTTTAAGTTTATTACTTACTGTCTTTGGATGGGGTTAAGTAAAAGGAACTCTCTAAGAAATAGTTAATCTGTAGGATGAGTGCTGGATAATTAAAGTTTACCCCCCCCAAAAAAACCTAAAGGAATATTATTCAGTCTTAAAAAGGAAGGAAATTCTGTCATATGCTACAACATGGATGAATCTTTGAAACATGTTAAATGAAATATAAGCCAGATGCAAAAGGATTGATATTGTATGATTTCATTTATATGAGGTACCTTGAGTAGTCAAATTCTATAGGGACAAAAAATAAAGCAGTGGTTCCCAGGGGGGTGGGGGAAATTTTGTTTTGTTGTTTTTAAGTAGGCTCCATGCTGGGTGCACACATAGGGCTTAAACTCACCACCCTGAGATCAAGACCTGAACTGAGATCAAAAGGTGGAGGCTTAACCCACTAAGCCACCCAGGCACCCTTATGTTTTAATGAGTACAGAGTTTCAGTCTGAGAAGAAGAAAAAGCTCTGGGAGATGGTTGTTGGTGATGACTGCACAACAAAGTAAATGTACTCAGCGGCACTGAACTGTATACTTTAAAATGGTGAGAATGGGCGTACCTTGGTGGGTTCTGGGATCGAGCCCCACACTGGATTCCCTGCTCAGTGGGGAAGTCTGCCTTTCCCTCTCCAGCTGCCCCTCTCCCCCTGCTCATGCTCTTTCTCAAATAAATAAAATCTTTAAAAATAAATAAATAAAGGGCGCCTGGGTGGCTCAGTTGGTTGGGCGACTGCCTTCGGCTCAGGTCATGATCTTGGAGTCCCGGGATCGAGTCCCACATCGGGCTCCCTGCTCGGCGGGGAGTCTGCTTCTCCCTCTGATCCTCCCCCTCTCATGCTTTCTGTCTCCCATTCTCTCTCAGATAAATAAATAAAAATCTTTAAAATAAAATAAATAAATAAATAAATAAATAAATAAATAAAATGGTTAGAATGGCAACTTTTATGCTATGTATATTTTGCCACAATTAAAAAAATTGAAGTTTTGGCATTAAAAATATTAATTTGAGGGGAGCCTGGGTGGCTCAGACGGTTAAGCATCTGCCTTTGGCTCAGGTCATGATCCCAGGGTCCTGGGATTGAGCCCTACATCGGGCTCCCTGTTCTGCAGGGAGTCTGCTTCTCCCTCTGCCCCTCCTCTGGCTCATTCATGCTCTTTCTTTCAAATAAATAAAATCTTTAAATATATATTTGAAGGTTTCAAAACTTACTGTTTTAATAAAAGAAAAATGGAAAGGGGCTGTGCTCTTATTAAACTATTACTAAGGGGGCACCTGGCTGGCTCAGTCAGTGGAGCATGCGACTCTTGATCTCAGGGTTGTGAGTTCAAGCCCCACGTCGGGTATAAGGATTACTTTGGAATTAAAAAAATAACAACAACAACATCCAGGGACGCCTGGGTGGCTCGGTTGGGCATCTGCCTTTGGATCAGGTTGTGATCCCAGAGTCCTGGGATCGAGCCCCGCATCAGGCTGCTTGCTCAGTGGGGAGCCTGCTTTTCCCTCTGCCTGCCACTCCCCCTGCTTGTGCGTGCTCAGATCTCTGACAAATAAATTAAAAAACCTTAAAAAAAAAAAAGTTCTAAAAAAAATTCAAAAAAACTCCTTTTAAAATAAATAAAATAAGCTATTACTAAGAATCAGGTGACATTACAAGGCCCTAAAATTCCCTAGTTAAGAATTTTAAAATGATGAACTAGCAGATATCTAGTCACAAAGTGCTGATTACCATTTTATGTTCATGTTTTAGGGGGTGGAGGTGTGGAGCCCATATGTGATTAGACTCTGCTACAGACAGATTCTGCTAAATACATATTTCATAGTGGGTAATGTAAAAAACTTATCTTTCTACGTATTGTCACTGTGTCTGAAACACCTTGCCTTAGAATTACTTTTGGCTTAAATTCCAAAGAGCCTGAGCTCATGGAGTCATTATATTCTTTTTTTTTTTTTTAAGATTTTGTTTATTTGACAGAGAGAGACAGCGAGGGAGGGAACCAAGCAGGGAGAGTGGGAGAGGGAGAAGCAGGCCTCCCGCTGAGCAGGAATCCCGACGCGGGGCTCGATGGGACCATGACCCGAGCCGAAGGCAGACGCCCAACGACTGAGCCACCCAGGCATCCCGGGAGTCATTATATTCTTGGGAAACCCTTAAAGAGTCAGAAAACCTGCTAAAGTAACTCAAAGCAAAAAAGCATCAAACACGCATTATCCCTAAAAGTTATAAGCAGATATACATGTCTGCCTAAAGAACAAGAAATCCTGTATGGCAACAAAGCCTTTAGAACATCCACGGGATGTCTTATTCAAGGGACAAACTGAGAGGAAATCTAAACCGTCAATTATAATACAGTGGGATTTTCTCATTCCCTTAACCACACGCAGTATATAAAATCAGATGTATTTCTTGTTTGAACAACCAACATGTTTCAAAACGCATAAACCAAAAGAGCCTACAGATCAAGTGAAACCATAGCACTTTTTATTCCCAGGGGTTATGTACAACTGCTGTAACCTTTACCAAACCCACAAGTAAATCTGAACTTTGAGTTCTGCCTTCTTCCAACTGAACCTTGGTGCTAATTACATCTCCTTCCTATCCAGAATAAAAAAAAGTCTGCTATTTTCCACTTCTGAACTCTCTGTTAAGGCAGTTCCAGACCCAAGAGGTTAGAAGGGCACCTAATTCCCCAGCAGGAAGCCTAAAGCCATCTACTACTTGGTGCACTTGTTTATTTATTTATAAATGACTTCAAATTACTCACTACGAAACTCCAGCCTAAAGTCCTGCTTAAGCAACTCTTCCAGTTTCTTCCAGTGGAAACAAACTCAAAGCTACAGTCCAAATAGCTCCAACCACCATGACAAAGCACATTCACTAGGCTAGTCTGCTCCTCCCTCTACCACCGAAAATGACGTTCAAAGAATCACAAAACTCAACACTGAATTCTACTCCAGAAACCAACACTGTATGTTAACTAAAATTTAAATTAAAAAAAGAAAAAAAAAAAGTTTTGGTTATATAAATCATGTCTAGAAGCAACACTGTATCCATTAAATAGTCTTATTCTAATTCCAACACCAGAATTCCACTGTATAGTAATACACACATTTTAAACCTCTATCAAAAGTATTAAACATCACTTAAAACTTACTTTCAGCTTAAGGATTTTTTTTTAATTATAAAAAAATTACTCTGGTTAAAATGATTTAATTTTCTTCTTGGGGAATTAAACTATTTGGAGGCTTAGATATTTAAATTTTTCAAAAGCTGAAATATTCCCTTGGCCACCCTAGGAATCAACATGCACTTTAACCTGACCAATACGAAATTTGTTAAAGATGCAATCTGAAAGTAGTTCAGTCTATATTTTAGGCTCACAAGTCCCAAGAACCTTTTCCATTAATCCATAACTGCAGAGAGAATAGATGGGTCTTGGAATTAAAATAAAAAGAATATATTGTTTTTATTTATTAAACAGAATGAAAAGCATTAAACAGATGCACAAATTACTTCATGACATTACAATCTTAACAGAGCTTAATTCTAGAACAGTGCTAGCCAATAGAAGTTATTATAATACAAACCAAAATTTGAAACTTTTTAGTCACACTGTTAAAAAGTAAAAAGAAACAGTGAATTTTAATAATATATTTAATGTAATATACTCAAAATATTAACATGGAGTCAACATAAAAATTATTAATACTTTTTATCTTCAAAACTCAGTATTTTTATTTTTTTTTAAAGATTTTTTATTTTTTATTTATTTATTTGAGAGAGAGAGAATGAGAGAGAGAGAGCACATGAGAGGGGGGAGGGTCAGAGGGAGAAGCAGACTCCCTGCCGAGCAGGGAGCCCAATGCGGGACTGGATCCAGGGACTCCAGGATCATGACCTGAGCCAAAGGCAGTCGCTTAACCAACTGAGCCACCCAGGCGCCCAAAACTCAGTATTTTTAATAGCTCTATTGAGATGCACTTTCACACCAGAAAACTGACCCATTTTAAAGTATACTATTAATGATTTCTAGTATATTTATGGAGTTATACAATCATAATAATATAACTTTAGTACATTTGCATCCCCCCCAAAAGAAACCTCATACCTATTAGCAGTCACTCCCCATTCTTTTCCACCCCCATTCCTAGGCAATCACTAGGTTCATCCATGTTATAGCAAAGATCAGTACTGGTATAAAGACTAGCCAAATTTCAAGTGCTCAATGTGGCCAGTAGACAGTACTGAGCCACATGTGGCCAGTAGACAGTACTGAGAAACCTAGGTATAGAACCAAAAAGCTCCTCAAGAAACAAACATATCACCTGTTAAATAAGAGACCATGTTAATAAGCACCTGGATGGCTCAGTCAGTTAAGCCTCTGCCTTCGGCTCAGGTCATGATCCCAGGGCCCTGGGATCAAGCCCCACATCAGGCTTCCTGCTGAGCTGGAAGTCCGCTTCTCTCTATGCCCCTCCCCACTGCTCATATTCTCTCTCTCTCAAATAAAATCTTTAACAAAAACCTTAAAAAAAAGACCATGTTAAAGGCATGAGAATCCTTAAAGAGAAATGCCATTTATGACAGATAACACTTGAGAGGTTTTGTGGTTTTTTGTTACTGTTTTTAAGACTTACTTATTTGAGAGAGAGAGAGAGAGAGAGAGAGAACACGCACAAATAGGAGGGGCGGGGTGGGGCAGGGGGTGGGGTGGGGGGGAATCTCAAGTAGATGGCCATGCTGAGCTTGGAGCCTGACTGGGGGCTCAATCTCACACCTTGAGATCATGACCTGAGGCGAAACCAAGATTCAGACATTTAACCGACTAAGCCACCCAGGTTCCCCACACTTTAGAGGTTTGATTTTAAAATAATTGTTATAGCATATATAAAAACCATTACAAAAAACTAATGCCAGGGTGTTATCTTGATAAAGCCACAAATATTTCTCATTATATAATTCCAGATAGCTCGAACAAGTGAGCAAAACGAATCTTAAAGGCGTAAATTTCCACTTTAAAAGTACAGAATTAGGGGCGCCTGGGTGGTTCAGTCAGTTAAGTGTCTGCCTTTGGCTCAGGTCATGATCCCAGAGTCCTGGGATGGAGTCCCACATCGGGCTCCCTGCTCAGGGGGAATCTGCTTCTCCCTCTCCCCCTGCTCGTGCTCTTTCTCAAATAAATAAATAAAATCTTTAAAAAAAAAAAAAAGAAAGAAAAGTACAGAATTAACAGACAAAGTGGACCTTATAGTTCGAGGATACCTACCACTTTATACTTCAAAAACTATCTTTGTTGATAATTTAAAACAAAACATACCCACCACCCCTTGTTCAGGATTTTACCAACAATTCACACATTGTTTTTTAAAAAAGTTTTTAATTTATGACATTAAGAAAAAACTCAATGATTAACTAAGCCAAACTCTAAAAATGTCCAACCCTATTTTATTGAGCTATATAATGTCTTCCCACCTGATTCTATGAATATATTTTACTACCCGCATAGTAGCATATAGTTCTAATCTCATCTATATCAAGAAAAATTTTTAGAGTATGACTCAGATTCTTAGGAGAAACCAACTCTATTTTGCAAAGTTAATGTTAAAATGTATTTTACTTAGGGGCACTTAGGTGGCCCAGTCGGTTGAGCGTCTAACTCTCAGTTTTGACTCAGATCATGATCTCAGGGTCATGGGATCGAACCCCGCATCAGGCTCCGAGCTCAGCACCGAGTCTGCTTGAGAGTTTCTCTGCCCCTCTGCCTCTCACCCTGCTCATACATGTGTGCTCTCTTCTCAAATAAGTAAATAGAATCTTTAAAATATATACATAAATTTCACTTAATATTTTATCTATCTGGAAAGAGGAAATTCATCCATTCAACAAAGTGGATCTAGGAAGATGTTCTATAGAGGTCACTTTATACAATTTCTAGCAACAGTCAACTCTAGTAGCATCTAATTTAATGAATGACCACAAGATTTTTTAAGTAAATAAATTACCAGAGGCTGCTCTACTTTCTCACAAGAGAAGCAATCACAAAACTACCCTTTATAAATAAAGGCAATCATTTAGTTTATACTCTAAGACACAAATGAAAAAAAAAAATAGGGGACGGTACCTGTAATAAAATCTTGGCTAATTCTGAGCTTCAGAAAATGGTAATGTTTAAAATAAGATTTTAACTTTAAAGTAAGATTACCACATTTTCCTTTATATCTGTGATGGATGATCCCTTATTCAGGGCAGGGTGAAATTATACCAGAGTTTCTGAGAATGACCTCCAAATGTAAACAACTCAAAAAAGATAAAAGAGAAGAACACCAAAATTGCTCTGTAAATTTCTACCGTAAGTAACAGAGACTAACAGAAGTTTCAATCTCATTCCAAAAGTCTGGAACATAAGCAAGGTTATGGAAATTTCCATTTTCTATACAGCCCTGGCATCCACAAAGACAAAAATAAATGTACTCTTTTATTTGTGGCTTAGTGACTTCTGGGTATTCTCTGATCAGGAATTAGGCCATGTTTAATCACTTAATTCCCTTATTTCTCAAAGAAAGCTAAGAGGTTCTTTATATGCACAAAGTAGCCATGACACTAACAATTTGCAATTTAAGCATAATTTTTTTTTTTTTTAAGAGTTTGCCTCCAAGTTAAACAAAATTCAGGACAGTTTTTTTTTATTTTAAAATTTGTTGTTTAGGATTTTAATCTGAATTACTTTTTGTTAATTTGAAAGCAACGTTTAAAAAAAATCCACTTCAAAAAAAAATTTACTTCAAGATTAAAACTCACAAGACACGGAGTCACAAGTTTACCCCCAACTCTATTTTCATTTCTTCCATTTAAGATCAAACCAAAACAAACCCCTGCACAACCTAAATGGAAAGAATGAAAAAGGGTAAGGGAGGGACAGTTTGTCACCTCAAAAACACTAATTTAACTAAAAGCAAAATTCCTGGGGAACTTTGGAAATTAAATTTTTGATAATAAATTCTTTTTTTTAAAGATTTTGGGGCACCTGGGTGGCTCAGTCGTTAAGCGTCTGCCTTCGGCTCAGGTCATGATCCCAGGGTCCTGGGATCGAGCCCCGCATCGGGCTCCCTGCTCCGCGGGAAGCCTGCTTCTCCCTCTCCCACTCCCCTTGCTTGTGTCCCTCTCTCGCTGTGTCTCTCTCTGTCAAATAAATAAATAAAATCTTTAAAAAAACAAAATAAAAAAAAGATTTTAAAAATTTATTTGAGAGAGAGGGAGGGAAGGAGAGCATAAGCGGGGGGAGGGGCAGAGAGACAATCTCCAGAAGACTCTGGGCTGAGGGTGGAGCCATGGGGCTGGATCTCATGATCCCGAGATCAAAGACCTGAGCCGAAATCAATCAAGAATACGAGACTCAACTGACGAGCCATCCAGGCACCCCAAATTTTTGGTAGTAAATTATCACCAAGTGCAAACCATGTTATTATGCATCCAAACAATGGTATGCCAGACACTGTTTTTCAAGCCTTGGCTTTTAAAGGACAGAAAACAAAAAGTTACAGGGAAAGCAAGGGAGTAATAGAGTAAAGATGCACTGGAAATAGAGTTCACACCAGCTTCTAGTCTTAAACTTACTGTATCTGAAATGCCTCCCCCTAGGAACGAACCGGGGTTAACCGGCAGCCACTCCACAGCCCGCTCCTCCCCACTGCCTGTCCAGTCCCAGCGCAGTCGCCTGCCTGGTCCCCGCCCCACCCCCTGGGCTGAGGGCTGGGCAGAAACTCTGGCAAAATAAGGAAGCCTCTGGGAGGTGGCAAGCGGCCAACTCAAACTGGATGATTCCAGTTTAGGCTGGTTTGACTCACAAACAAGCAATTCTTAGCTTTCCCCACAATATTCAGACACACTGGCTGCCGAGGCAGCATACAATGAGTTCTCCTCATTTGCTCTCCGCATTAAGTCTACCTTGTTCTCATTTCCCTAGCAGCAGGGAATCTCAAGTGAAAGCCAGATTCTCCAGTACAGAGCAAATATGGATCAGCCTAGCACTTGTTTCCAAAACTGCCTATTCCATACAGAACCCTAATGCTGACACCACCTATTACCTATGGAAAGCCTTCCTGAAATGCTTGTACTTGACAAAAAGAGGAAAACCAGAAAGGAAATCGATCTACTTATAGATCTCCACAATGGAAGTTAAGCCCATCAGAGTAATCAGAAAGCAAACACCTCCATTTTCCATATTTAGCATTAAAAAGGCTTGGCTAGCTAATATGACTCCAAAAGACAGAAGGTTGTGTAGCTTATTGCCTCCAAAATAAAATTCAAAAATATAGACTCTTCAACTGCTGGTGGGAATGGAAAAAGATACTACTAATACATATATACATAAACACACATATAGATACATAATTACACACACACACATTCATCGGGGTGTACCCTCCAAAGCACACACTGCCAAACACTTATTCCATGCTGCTCAACAGCCCCAAAACTGATTTAAGAGGGAATGAACAAATGTTCAATCTTCTGGAAAGTATGGTATTTAAGGGAGCTACTCAAAATATGGGGAGGCTTTGTATATTTTAAATCTAATAGTTTTCTCCAGGATTGCAGACACACTAATTTGCTTGCTGTTCTCGTTTTCCCCCCTAACCCTTCTCCCTCCAAGTGGGTAGCTTTTTAAAGAACTTTGATACCTGTCAACTGTACTTCAATAAAAGAGAAAAAATAAATTTTCTATGAAACAAAAAAGAGAACTTAGATACCAATATTTCAAGGAGAATAGTCATAAAGTCAATGAAACCACCAGGTGGCTTTTATTTAATTTCATCACAAATAAGAGTTGCAAATTTCAAGATAAAAACTTTATTTAATGGGGCACCTGGCTCAGTTGGTTAAACGACTGCCTTCAGCTCAGGTCATGATCCTGGAGTCCTGGGATCGAGTCCCGCATCGGACTCCCTGCTCAGCAGGGAGTCTGCTTCTCCCTCTGACCCTCCTCCCTCTTGTGCTCTCTCCCTCTCTCTCTCAAACAAATAAATAAAATCTTTAAAAAAAAAAAACAAAAAAACAAACCTTTATTTAATGGTTGGAAATAGAGCAATGAATACATTTTATTTACAATACTGACTTTCAGCAAGACAGTCTTCCTTTTAAAATCTAAGATAATTTCAGCTGTCTAAAAAAGTAAAAAGGAGGCAGAAGTGCAAAATAATAAAACAGGCTAAGAATGGTTGTGAAACCCAGAAATAAATCAGCTATTTAAAATGCATTAAAATGGTATTTTACTTAGACTTAAAATAAGCGTGCAAATATTTTCATTTTATAAGGGGCAAAAGATAAAGAAACATCCCTCCTAATAATATTTATTATCCTTAACTTTGGCTTCTTAAAGGCTTAGATAAACCTCTACTGTTCCTCCTTCAAAGTCCTCTGAACGCTCCCAAAACATACTTCACCAGTTATCCCCAAATCAATAAACATCTAATCATCTATTTTTACATTTTAGTTGGCATAGTTTATGTTTCAATGGTTTCTGTGCATAGGTATCTTCTCTTTACACACTCAAAGAACAAAAAAATCTATTTTCAATTTAAGTGATCATCTCAAACTGACAGGTATAAAGAGTAGCAAAGAGGAGAAAGGTTGGTATTATGCAATAAAACCAACTTAATTTCTACTCTCACTTCAATCCTACACAGCTACAAACAAAAGAGCTAGGGGGAAAAAATCATGGTTTCTAAACACCAATTTCCCAAATATGGTTTGATTTGTTGTTATCATTTTTTCCCTGAGATGAAAAGGCATTACTTGTAGTGGTAGTGACTTTCTTCTGTTAAAAAAATTTCTTCTAGGGGCGCCTGGGTGGCTCAGTCATTGGGCATCTGCCTTCGGCTCAGGTCATGATCCCAGGATCCTGGGATCGAGCCCCACATCGGGCTCCCTGCTCTGCAGGAAGCCTGCTTCTCCCTCTACCAGTCCCCTTGCCTGTGTTCCCTCTCTTGCTATGTCTCTCTCTGTAAAATAAATAAATAAAATCTTTAAAAAAATTTTTTTTCTATTTTTGTGCCCCTAAATATATCTCAGAATAAGGAATCACAGTCCAACAGAACCAAATTTTATTTCCAACTAAATCCAGAAACTACTTGCCTATTTGTTATTATAGACAAGACATCATTTTTGAGGATTAAAAACTCAGACAAATGTGTTTTTATGATTAAACATTACAATAGGGGCGGCTGGGTGGCTCAGTCAGTTGAGCGTCCAACTCTTGATTTCAGCTCGGATCATGGTCTCAGGGTCGTGGGATCTGGCCCGTGTGGGGCTCCTTGCTCAGCGGGGAGTCTGCTTCTGCCTCTCCCTCTGCCCCTCCCCCTGCTCATGCTTGCTCTCTAAAATAAATAAATAAATCTTTTAAAAAAAAATAAACATTACAACAATCACCAACAAACTGCTGATTATTAATTCCTTTAACACTTAAGAAAACTGACTTTTGGGGCACCTGGCTGGCTCAGTCAGTGGAGCACGTGACTCTTGATCTCAGGGTCATGAGTTTGAGCCCCATGTGGGTGTAGAGGTTACTTAAAAATAAAATCTTTAGGAGCGCCTGGGTGGCTCATTCTGTTAAGCATCTGCCTTCAGCTCAGGTCATGATCCCAGGGTCCTGGGATCAAGCCCCATGTTGGGCTCCCTGTTCAGTGGGGAGTCTGCTTCTCGCTCTTCCTCTCCCTCTGCCCCTCTCCCCCCTCTCATGTCCTCCCTTTCTGTCTCAAACAAATAAAATCTTTTTTTTTTTTTAAATAAAGATTTTATTTAGTTACTTGTCAGAGAGAGAGCGAGAGAGCACAAGCAGGGGGAGCAGCATGCAGAAGTAGCAGCAGACTCTCCACTGAGCAGGGAGCCTGATGTAAGACTTGATCCCAGAACCCTGGGATCATGACCTGAGCCGAAGACAGATGCTTAACCGACTGAGCCACCAGGCATCCTTCAAACAAAATCTTTTTTTTTTTTTTTAAGATTTTTTATTTATTTATTTGAGAGAGAGAGAAGGGTCAGAGGGAGAAGCAGACTCCCCGCTGAGCAGGGAGCCCGATGCGGGATGCGATCCTGGGACTCCAGGATCATGACCTGAGCCGAAGGCAGACGCTTAACCAACTGAGCCACCCAGGCGCCCCCAAACAAATAAAATCTTAAAAAAATAAAATAAAATCTTCAAAAAAAAACCACTTTTACTTCATATATGTATTAAAACTACTTCCATATCTGACAGTTTCCAGCACATTATATATATCATGGCAAACTGGATAGTCAGGTAATAAAATGAGTGTTCCTTCCCCAAATCAACATTCTAAATAAGCATACTTGTAAAATAAGAGAAATGGAAGGTACATGTGATACATGTAACACCACCAATCCCAAAGGCTTCCCTCTCACCTTATCAGCCTCATCCATAATCTTTCACAAGCCTGCAAGATGACAGCAATTTTGGAAAATTTTCTTTTTTTTTTTCTTTTTAAATTGAGTGACAGTAAAGCAAAGTTTAATGAGCAATAGTACAAAGCTCCCAAAGAGGGAGACGACCTGAGAGGGTTGCCTGGAAAATTTTCTACATGAACCTGAAAGTAAGTTCTCTCTCCTTAAATAAATAACTGCAAACCTCCTCTTGAAATCATAGACAAAAGGTTATTTGAATAAAATTCCCCCTCTAAGAAACTATAATCTATAATGTCTTGATTGTTCACAAAATAACTAGCAGAACTGATCTTTACAGAAAAAATATGTCCATTAGATTCCTTTTAACTATTATCTGTTGTAAAAATCCAGGATCTGCTCAAGATGCTAATTACTGTTTAAATATAATTCAGGTAAAATAATGTTAAATGGTCTATCATTAAAAAAAATGAGTAGGGCTATGGTCAACTTTGATATAATTTACTAAAAAAATATAAAAGAAATATACAAACAAGTTCTACAAATAATACTAGCAATAAGAAGTATTTTTCAGGGGCGTTTGGGTGGCTCAGTCAGTTAAGCATCTGCCTTTCACTCGGGTCATTATCCCGGAATCCTGGGATGGAGCCCCACATCGGGCTCCCTGCTCAGCGGGGAGCCTGCTTCTCCCTTTCCCTCTGTCCCTCCCTCCTCCACTCATGTTCTCTCTAGATTGGTCTCTCTGTCTCTCAAATAAAATTAAAAAAAATTTTTCTTTTTTTATATATATAATTTTTTTTTTTTTTAAAGATTTTATTTATTTATTTGACAGAGAGACACAGTGAGAGAGGGAACACAAGCAGGGGGAGTGGTAGAGGGAGAAGCAGGCTTCCCGCCAAGCATGGAGTCCGATGCGGGGCTTGATCCCAGGACCCTGGGATCATGACGTGAGCCAAAGGCAGACGCTTAATGACTGAGCCACCCAGGTGCCCCCCCCAAAAAACTATTTTTCACTTCCCTTTCAATAAGAAGTAAAGTATTCCAACTGCAAAGCTAAGACATTAAACAAGAGATGGGCCTTTGCATAAATCACACCACATCTTAATAGAGCATCAGTGCTGAAAAGTTGATTGCTTGAAGATCCATATGCTTTTCTTGTTACTTTAAATAAACACCACAAAGGCTATTTCAAATGTCAGTTTTCCTGCCCTGGAAGTAAGAAAAAGAGAATGTCTGTCTCTCTCTCCCCTGTCCCCAAGCTTCTTCCTTAAATCTTCCAATTATGGGGGCCCCTGGCTGCTCAATCGGTAGAGCATACAACTCTTGAGCTCTGGGTCATGAGTTTAAATCCCACATTGGGCATGGAGCCTACTTTAAAAAAAATCTTCCAATCATGACAGTATAAAAGAAATTCTAGTAATATAATTAACTATACCAAAAAACACATGAAATTTCATCAAATATTTTCTAAATCAACTTATTCTAATTTTAAAAATCTGTATGTAGAAAGCTTGCTCTAAACTCTGATTCAGGGTGCCTGGGTGGCTCAAGTTGGTTAAGTGTCCAACTCTTGATTTCAGATCAGGTCAAGATCTCAGGGTTGCGAGACTGAGACCCACACTGGGCTCCAAACTTAGTGGAGAGTCTGCTTGAGATTCTATCTCCTTCTCCCTCTGCCCCTCCCCAGGCTCACATGTGCTCTCTCTTGCTCGCTCCCCCCCCCCAAAAAAAGAAAAGAAATTCTGATTTATTCAAACGGGTAACTAAGCATGATTTAATGCCACATGGCTTACCAAAAGTCACAAAGAGACAATGAAATGTCACTTACTACAGTTATTTTCATGTAGTTACCCTTGCTTATTACTACATTCATTTTGCTTCCACCTAAAGACCTATTTTTGTGAGAAAAACAATCTGTAGTTACCAGACATATTTAGACAGACAAGCCAAAAGGGTTCAGAAGAACGAAAAAGAAAAGGATGACCATAGCCCAGAAAGCTTTTAAGGGAGATGAAGCTGCTTTTGGAAAGCTGGAAAGATGCACTAGCCATAGACACCAAGATTAATATAAATACATGTTAGCTCTTAATTAGACAAATATGTAGTTTTTCTATTTTGGCTTAGCCATTGCAAATGTTTAAACTACTTCTATTCTTGGGGTGCCTGGCTGGCTCAGAAGAGCATCCAACTCTTGATCACGGGGTCAAGAGTTCAAGCCCCACACTGGATGTAGAGATTACAAAAAAATAATAATAAACTTAAAAAAATAATAAAAATAAATAAACTGGTTCTATTCTTGGGGCTCCATACAACCTATCTTACTCCATAAATTTGGTACACACAAAAACAGTATTTGTTAACTAGATGGCTGAATGTAAACTCAAAAGTCAACTTTAGACTAAAAAGAGATTTAGAGAAGTAACCTATTGAATAGGAGGGAATAGAATAAGAACAGGTTTAGGATTATCCAAATCTTAACTCTCTCCCTTTACCCCCTTTCATCCATTTCCCCCCCGCCCATTCATTCAGTAAACCTCTATTGAGTATAAAATCAAGGACGGCCAGGATATCTTTTCAGCAGTCTGGTGAAGTCTATGCACCACTTTCCAGAATAATGTTTCTAAATGCATAAAGTAAAATAAATAGGAATAAAAGGGAAACCAATTATATTGATGCAGTTATTAAAATATTTAAATTTTTGTGATATGTTTTCATTAACATTAAATTACAATACTTAAAACATTGAGTTTAATTAACTACTTCCCAGTAATGACTAGAAACCCCATTGTGAGATATCTGCAACTATAATAAATTACCTGTGGATTTATACTGGTAACAAAGTAACTCATACTGTCAATACTACTGTTTTTTGTTGCCTACTTTAATAATGGGAGGCAATACTTAATTTCAGTTACAGGTTACTAGTGAAAAGATGTAATTTTCCCCATCCAAGTTCAGGGACCCTAAGCCAGCCCAATCATCTTTGGGTGTGATCAAAGTAAACAACTGAGAAACAAAGCACAGTCAAAAACTACTTTAAGATATCGGGAAAGTTTATGAACTAATTTAAATTCAATAAATTAAATTCCTTTAACCTGTATTACAGAAAATTCATTAACGTGACAGGAAAAAGAAACCCAATGATAGGAAACTACAGAAATACAGTATGTTCAAAATCAGGGCTTTTAAAATAAATACCTTTTTTTTTTTTTTTAAAGATTTTATTTATTTATTTGAGAGAGAGAATGAGAGAGAGAGAGAGAGAACATGAGAGGGGGGAGGGTCAGAAGGAGAAGCAGACTCCCTGCTGAGCAGGGAGCCCAATGCAGGACTCGATCCCGGGACTCCAGGATCATGACCTGAGCCAAAGGCAGTCGCTTAACCAACTGAGCCACCCAGGCGCCCCTAAAATAAATACTTTTATGGAATATATGCATTTAAAATTTTCTGTTGAAAGGAAAAGTGACTCCCTAAACCATGACAGAGAAAGAGACATACAGCACCACAGGGCTGCACACAGGAAAGTTTATACCATTAAGTCCCAGTTCTCACCAGTTAAATACTGAGAACAGTTACGCAGAAACTGTAAGTGTGTCATTTATAAAGAGTTCACAACCAGAATGCTATCATGCTATCAATCCCATGTTTACTCATTGGAAATGCACTGCTAGGAATCTGTTCACCAAAGCTCCAACAATTAAGGGGGATGGAGGGTGATTAACTTCCCAGTCAGTCATGCAGACAGAATACTATATAGCTATACTATATAGCTAGAACGAAGCTATATTTTATCTACTATAAGATGCTAATTTGAAACATTTTTTAAAAACTTGGAAGGTCATAGTTTCACAGTCATAAAGCTTTAAAGATTACAAAAAAGAACTTATTTCCTCCAAAAGGAAATTGAACATTCTGAATCTATATAACATCTCAAAATATTACACTCTGAGGTCAACGTAATAGTAAAGGAAAAGAGGACATCTGATAAAAGGGAGGCTGAACCGAGGGATAATGGGTATGCTCTGCCCACCAAAAGATTTTTTTTCCTTGTACTTGCTTCAATAATATGTAACGACCAAATCTTTTAGTTAATATTTACATTACTTTTGTTTTATCCGTTGTGTTAACTAAGAAATGTATCTAAGTGTTTCAACTATTTATTGAACATGTACTGTGAGAAAAACAATATGCTAGGCTCTATGGTGTGCACAAAGGAAGACCTGGTCCTGTTCTTAGAGGATAGCACTCAAAGGCCTGTCACTCAGTCCCATCTCCAGAAAGTTCACCTGTTTCTCACAAATCAATATAATCTGATTATTAACATAATGTCTCTTCCACCTGTCCCAAGTTAGGCATTCTCAGAGTCCAAGACTTCCTTCTCCAAGCTACTGAAATAGCCTCCTCACCACAATCTCGGTCTTTCCTAAGTCACCAGATGCCCTTCTAAAGCACAGATCTCAAACTATCTCCCTTCTCAAAATCTTTCAACCACTCATCTCTGCATAAAGAACCAAACCCAAAATCATTATCAATGTTAAGTCATTCTAAATTATGTGCTTTTCACAAAACATTCTTCCATTTGTATCCTTTAAGGTTGTTCCTTCAACCCACAATGTTCCCTGCCTGGCTAAAATTCAGCTCTTCTTGTTAAAGGCCTACATAATAGCCTTTATAGCCCTAAATCATAAAAACTTCCAGCGCTAAGCATGAATCAGGTAGCTGACAGAAGAGGAAATATCTTTAACAACTGTAATTCAGTCCCCGTGTACATTTTCTAAGCTTATTCTGCCTTTGTGGCAGTTATCTCTCTGACTTTAAATATTCAGAAGCATATAACTGTTCCTTTAGCTTACATAAACAGTGATCAGCTCCATCAAATTAATCAGATGGCCTCTGGGTTCAAGTTTGTGAGCCCACATGCTAAGAGCCAGATCCCAAACCACTATCACTCCCACCGAAGTACAATGCCATCCTGAAGGCCCTGTATCATGTTTCTCCAATTTCAACACTTCCACAACTGGTTGGCTTTTCAGTAAGTTTTGACACAATGGAATGCTACTGTATCCCTTTAATGAGGTAGGTTTAGGGAAAAAGGACTAAAACTTGAGTATCTTAATTCTATGTAGGAGACAGGACATGACAAGACTTTATAATCAGCTTATAGAGTTCAAATGAACCTTGTCAATATATCAAATAAATTCACGAGAGGTTAAGGGTTTTCATCGATGTCACAGAGCTACAACACTGGAGCCAGAACATAATTTTCCCCAATTACATGATCACTTACTTTTCTTAAATTAATTCTAAGCAGGCAATACTAAAACAAAAATCATTAATCTGCGCATTTTAATCAGGTCAAAAAATTTTGTATCCTATAAATTTAAAATGCACACCATCCAAATATCAAACTAGGATATCTGGCATAAATAGGATGAATAACAATAACTGGAAATGAGGAATGGTTAAAGACTACCAATAACTGAAACAGTAATAATAATAGCTAGCAATTATTGAAGGCAGCATTTAATATATATGGGTATCAAGCTAAGCACTTAAAGACATTTTTTCATTTTAATCCTCACAATAACTTTAAAGCATGATTCTCACAAAAGAGAAAGCTGAGGCATAGACAGCTTAAGTAACTTGTCCAAGATTATAAAATGAGTAAGCTATACTATCTACCTAGATCTGTGATAAACTTCTAAGATGTTTGCTGTTAAGATTACCTTCAAATTATTTTTATCTTTAGAATAAAACTCCTTTGTAAAAAAAATTCCCAACTAATGAAATTAGTTCACTCAGCCTTAGTGAACAGCTGTTACAACCTACATTTAAAGAAAGCTTTTCTACTTAAGTTTATAAATTGGCTATCACCTTGATGTTAAAATTAGTTAAAATGTATCCAAAAGTTGATTTAGTCACTGACAGACGTGTCAACAATATATTTCACCAATACATCCTGAAACAAAAGGCTTTTATGAATTTTCAACCAAAATAACAGAAGTTAACATTATACACCCAAGAAATTAAAAACTTTAAAGAGATACCACGGCACAGGATTTACTTCATTCAGTTAAAGTTACCGTTTTTCTAACTCTTTTGGCCATTTTAATATTGAGCATCTGGAGCACAAAACAGTATTTGCAAATCACTTAATTGCAGGTACTTGACAGAATGGTGAATTCCATGGCCACCCACTAATCAAAGCCTCTTCACTTGTTATATACATGATCCAAGATTACTTACTTTGAAAAATATTACTATGCTACAAATCATTACCACTAATTGTTGAGAATTTGTGACATTTTATTCAACAGCTCGTCTGTTAGAACAAAAAGCTGTTAACCTACCTGTCACTGCTGGTACTACTGCTGCTGCTGATTGAGTCACTACTGGAGGATCTACTCCTAGAGCCGCTGCCGCTAGGGGACCTGGTAGGTCTAGACGCTTGGCTAGCCAGTCTCTGAGGAGACTGATTTCTAGACTGTGATGAATGTGGTGACCGACTCCTGCTGTGCTGGTAATTCCGCTCTGGCCTTCTGCCTCGTACCTCCCGGGTAATATCATCCCTGTAGATATCCCTGTGTACCACACTGGGCAGTGTAAACTGCTCCCGAGCCCTAGGTTCGTATCGGGGGTCATGAGCATCAAAACGGTTTGGACTTCGACTCCGAGAAGTATAATAGAGCCCATGTTGTAAAGTCCGCTCGCGAGGATCTCTATAGTAATCCTGATCGTAATGTCTTGTCCGATCAAATCCTCCCGTCCCCCGTTCATGGTGTCCATAGGCACTATGTTCATAAGCACGCTCCCTGTTATCTGAAGCCCTGCATTTAGGAGGGGGGGAAAAATATTTACTCAATCAGAAAAGGGCAAGCAAAACTAAAAGCAAGTCATGCAAACATTCATTTCAGCATTGTCTGTCTTTGCAACTGTCATTTGCTAAACAGCATTAACCTACTTAGTAAGCAAACACTACTAAGCTTAACATTTTACTTAACTCCAAAAATTATTTTCACAGCTGAGCAACCATTGTGTATATTGGGCTTTCATGACTAGTGTTCTGCAAGTCAGATGCTCTTTTTATTAGGGATTTTCTGGCTTATGTACAGAAATATACATATACCATCTCCTTTTCATTTGCAGTTTAATGTAACAAGAAGGGACTGTCATTTTAATATCAAAGTTTTCTATACTTCCACCTGATTAAAATATATACCAAACTTTTACTTACTTGACAAATTTATTTTAGGCAAAATTTCCATAATACATTTTAACACAGACATGAAAGCCCTATTGCAATGTATGTCCCAGCAGTAAGAGGGCATTTTCAAAGAAGTCCAGAAAAAAATTTTAAGTGTAACTTTTTCTCATTAACTTTCGACTTCTTGAGTAATTATAAAAATTACCAGATTATGTAAACTGCTGTGCCCAATCACATTTAATAACAGAAATGGAATCTTAAAATAAAAAGACAACTTAAGTTATCAAAATACTGGATTGACACATGCTATTCTATGGTAAATTCAATTAAAGAATAAAGATTATTTTATCTCCTGGTGCTATCAAATTCCACATAATTTTTAAAACAACTATGATTCTACTTGTTAATGTCTATACTTAATGTTTACAGGAAATATACTCTCAAAGGTTTTAGCTAAAATCAAATTGCCTCTGATGAAATCAGCCAACTTTGGAAACTAAGATATTCATTCGAAGGTTGCTATCAGCAATGGTTTAACCTAAAAAAAAAATATTTCTGTAGGACATGAATATTTGCCAACCTACGGTTACAAAAAATTGTTGCATGTTCAATTACACACATGCAATTATGTGTTAATACTGAAAACCAATTCTAATCCTATAAAGAAATCTTAACATCTTCTACTTTTGTAGAAAACCAGAACTCATTTCCTGAGTTCCTAAAAGACCATTTCATCACCTGAATCTCAACTTGAGATTGGGTTTCTTCCCAACCTTATCTTTGGATCAGATCTTCTATCAAAAGATTAAGAAATCATCAAAAACACAGAAAAATTAGAATCTTTCCAGTGAAGAATATCTGGCAAAAATCTTACAACTAATACTATGTCCCCAATACATACATAGATTGTGCACTAATCTTCACTTTCACCCACCACTTCACTTAGTAGCAACCATACCTTCCTAGGCTATTTCTGCTTTTTGCTGCTATGATGTAAAGCAACTGGCATGGCAAAAAATTCAGTAATACCTTTCCTATTTAAATGTATTAAATAACTTTCTCCTTTTTAAATTTGCTACATTTCTGGCATTTGGATAGGTATTTCAACGTCTAACAAACAACAGGGTTTCCTTTGAGACTTAAGAGAAAATTTCACAAATAATTCATTTAGCACCCTATCAAATGTTAATTGGTAAAAGCTGTTATTAACGATACAACAGAAGCAATAGGCAATAGTTCTAGGAGAATTACTGCTACAGCTGATATTTTAGGAAGATACAGAAGGCAGGCACAAGAACTAGCAGGGCTGAAATCTAATAGCTATTCTTTGATTCATCTATTAGTACTAAATACTTCTAGAGTTAGTGGGGGGAAAAAAGAGAGAGTTTGACTTGGGTTAGGAGAGGGGCTAATATACACAGGTCAGGACATACCAACCTTTTCCAAGTGTGGAAACACGACCTATAATCCCAATTAAATCTAGGGAGAGAATTGTGAACATAACTTCCCCAATTTTGGCCCCTCTTATGGGGGTAATCCACCTTCTTAATGGGCAAGGGTGTCAAATGATATTTAGATGAACCATAAGGAAAAAAAAAATCTTAGTGACCAGATAAAATAATTCCACTGGAAGCAAGTAGTCCCAGACAAACTGTAACTCTCAAACCCCCAGACTTCTTTCTTGAGATAGTAGACAATTATAAATTCATCCACATTCATAAAAATTTCCAGCCCTAAGTAGGAATCAGGCAGCTGACAGAAGAGGAAATATCCTCTACGATTCCACCAAATGAGGAAGGAACAGTTGCTCCCCATTAGTTCACCTTTGTAGCCATCCAGCACAGTCAATTTTGATTGCTGTATCCACAACTGATCGTCACCATGTGTTCAAGGCTAAAGTACCTTTAACTGGACAGCAACTTGCTTAAGAAACAAAATAGTAATCCTCTTCCCCTGGGCTAATGGAATCTTGACTGCATGACATCCCATACATTCCAGCAATTAGAAAAGAATGGCTATATTCCAGGATTTAGAAACATTCATCATCTCAAATTTCTCCCATTCCATCAAGGAGTATAATTCCAACATGGAAACTGTGTAGATCCAAAATGGAAAAAATCAAACATTGCCTTCACTCTTCTTCATCCAAGTACAGATTTCCAGATTAAAGTATTGTTTGTAGGATCCAAGCGGTTGAATCATTATGGTCTGCTAGGTTTTTGGGGACAATCCAATTTGTTTGTACACTTTGTGTAGTGAAAATTGAGAAGCAGATATCAACTTCTAAAAGAATCTGTAGGCTCTAATATTCCAGAAATATTCCATATAGTACAACCACAAAATCTGTAGCCAAATAGCTCCATCAGATAGCAGAGATATATCCAAGGAAGGCCTTCAGATTATCCAAGAGAAGGAATAATTAATTCTAGAAGACAGGTAACTCCAAAAATGATACTGCCATACAAAATCTTCCACCATTTTATATCTCAGGAGTAGATATCCAACCAGCTGCAGGAAATAATCCTCTACGATTCCACAAGATACCAGCCACTGGGATAGAAATCACTTCCGTTTCCAACCCAAAATAGGAAACATTGAGAATGCCCAAAACTTTAAATCCATCTGGGGCCCCTAAATATGAGTTTCTGTTTCTCACCATATCAAATACAAAATACCTGCCTACAGAAACCTTGGAACTTACCCATCAAGTCTCCGCTCATAACGTCCTTCTCGTGCATGAAGTGATGGTGGGGGGCCATAAGCAGGCCCTCCACCACCTCCTCTGAACCCAGAAACCTCTCTACTACGAGATGCTATGGAAACTGTATCATCCAATCCCCGAGCAGCACTCGGAATGGTGCCTGGTTCATTATAATCCGTGCGTAGGTCTCTATCTCCCATTTTGTTGACTGAGTTGTGAGCTTTCTGTGCACTTTTGATGTCCACAAAATCCACAAAGGCAGCCACTCCTCCTTCAGATCCCCTCTTGGGGAGAATTTTGACACTTTCCACACGGCCATATCTGGAAAAAATAAAACCAACATTATTGTTGCATAACAATAATTTTCCAAGAACAGTTTTTGAAAATGTGTTTCTTATTTTTAGACAATTTACATTATCTATGTATGTGGGAGGGGTTACAAAGTGACACTTAAGATGGCTTTTACATTCACATTTTTCTTTCTTGGGGCAAAATTTACAAATTTTTTTTTAAAGTAAGCTCTACACCCAATGTGGGGCTTGAACTCATGAGCCCTGAGATCTAGAGTCACATGCTCTACCGAACCAGCCAGCCAGGTCCCCCAAAATTTACAAATGTTTTAACCATTTTATTACTCTCACTTCTTAAATATTTACTAAATTACTTTTCACCTTTTAAGAACCCTTAGCTGAAATGAATCTCTCAGAAGTTTTATGAATTTTTACATTCTAAAAAAGGTTACTAAACCTAAGATCGTTCAATGTTACTTAGAAATCTTTAAAAATGTTTAACTGAAAATTATAACTAAATACAGTTATTTTACAGATTTCATTTTAATTTAACTCATTAAGTGAAAATGATCTTACTGAAAAAATGAGATGATTCCACAATCTTTACTTGAAGGTAAAATAAATCCAAGTATTTTGTGTGTCCATTTGAAGTAACACACTATTAAAAAAAAATAATTTTTTAAGGATTTTATTTATCCGAGAGAGAGAAAGCATGAGCTGGGTGAGGGGCAGAGGGAGGACTACCTGCTGAGCATGGAGCCCACCACAGGACTCGATCCCAGGACCCTGAGATCATGACCCGAGCCAAAGGCAGACACTTAAGCGACTGAGCCACCCAGGCGCCCCAACAGTCTAATTTTTTTTTTTAAGATTTTTATTTATTCATGAGAGACAGAGAGAGAAAGAGAGAGAGAGGCAGAGGGAGAAACAGGCTCCCTGCTGAGCAGGGAGCGCAATGCAGGACTCAATCCCAGGACCCTGGATCATGACCTGAGCCAAAGGCAGATGCTTAACCATCTGAGCCACTCAGGTGCCCAACAGTCTAATTTTTTTTTTTTTTAAATGTCTTTTATTTTTTTTTTAAGATTTTATTTATTTATTTGAGAGAGAGAATGAGATAGAGAGAGCATGAGAGTGGGGAGGGTCAGAGGGAGAAGCAGACTCCCTGCTGAGCAGGGAGCCCGATGTGGGACTCGATCCCGGGACTCCAGGATCACGACCTGAGCCGAAGGCAGTCGCCCAACCAACTGAGCCACCCAGGCACCCCAACAGTCTAATTTTTTAATGCAGTTTTCTGCTATTTAGTTTTTTCCAGGAGGTTAAAACTACTAAAATTTATAATTTAGGTACACTTAAAATTGTTTTTCATTTAAATTAATAAATTTGAGAAAATCTTTTGATAGACCCTATGTTCCCATTTTTATTAAAAAAAAATGCTTGATATGTCTGTAAAGAAAAATTTTAGGGCACCTTTTATATTTGGAAGATATATGTAAGAAATACACTGATTTGGAATTTTAAAAGTCATGAAAATTCTATGAATTTCATTAGGAGTTAACTATGCTTTATGCACTTATATCTGGCATTTTAGAAAGGCAGGCACAGCAATTTTAAATATAGCATTCTTATTTGCTGACAAACCAAAATCATAATTTTACACTTCTCCTGGAGCTGACATAATCAGAAAGCAGAACTTTTCTCTTTACATTCTCTAGTATAAGTTATACCTCTCGCAAGGGAAACATAATCCTAAAATTCTGTTTTATCAGGCAACTGAACTAGAAGTAACAAAACTATTTGTTGATACTGAATTAATGACAGGATCTTTTTTAATCTGGAAAAAATCTGATAGAAATTGGAATAGTTCTTTTTTTTTCCATACAAACATTAAACAATACCTTCTACTGTATCTGACAAAGGACTTGTATCCAGAGTATAAGAAATCTTATAATTCAACCCATTTTTAAATAGGCAAAACACTTCAACAAAGACACACAGATGGCAGATAAACCCAGGAAAATCTGCTTAAAATTATTAGTCATTAGGGAAATGCAAATTAAAACCACAATGAGATACCACTTCACATCCACTAGGATGACTATTTAAGGCAGAAAAAAAAAAAAGGAAGAAAAGAACAAGTATTGACAAGAATGCAGAAAAATTTGAAATCCAGTGCAGATCTAGTAGAACTATAAAATCGTGCAGCCACTGTGGAAAAGTTTGGCATTTTCTCAAGAAGTTAAGCATAGAATTATCATATGATCCAGCAATTCCACTCCTTAAGAAGTGAAAACTGGGGCTCAAATAGATATGTGTACACCAGTGTTCACTGCAGCATTATTTACAACAGCCAAAAGATGGAAACAACCCTAGTGTCTACCAATGAATGAATAAACAAAATGTGAAATATACGTATAATGGGATAGTATATTAAGACATAAAAATAAACGAAGTTTGGTATATGACACAACATGGATAAAAATTATTTAAAACACCACCCTAAATGAAATAAGCCAGACACAAAAGGACAATTCGTTTATGATTCCACTTATATGAGGTATCTAGAATAGGCAAATTCATAGAGACAGAAAGTAGAATAGAGGTTAGGAGGAGCAGAGACAAATGGGGAAATGGGGAGTTATTGCTTAATGGGTATAGAATTTCTGTATGGGATGAAAAAATTCTAGAAATAGATAGTGGTAATGGTTATATATAACACCATGAATGTACTTAACACCACTGAGTTGTATACCTAAAAATGGTTAAAATGAATGTTATATTATGCATATTTTACCACACCCACACCTACAAAGTTTATCACTAAATGGAAGGTTGCATAGGTTTTTCTTTTTCTTTTTAAAGATTTTTATTTATTTGACAGAGAGAGACACAGCGAGAGAGGGAACACAAGCAGGGCCAGAGAGAGAGGGAAGCCCCATGTGGGGCTCGATCCCAGGACCCTGGGATCATGACCTGAGCTGAAGGCAGACGCTTAACAACTGAGCCACCCAGGCGCCCCTGCATAGGTTTTTCTATTAAAAAAAAGAAGGGCGCCTGGGTGGCTCAGTCAGTTAAGCATCTGATTCTTGATTTCAGCTCAGGTCATGATCTCAGGGTCGTGGAATGGAGCCCCAAGAGGGGAGTCTGCCTGAGATTCTCTCCATCTCCCTCTGCCCCTCCCCCATGCCTGCACGAGTTTGTGCTCGCTCTCTAAAATAAATTAGGGCGCCTGGGTGGCTCAGTTGGTTAAATGACTGCCTTCGGCTCAGGTCATGATCCCAGAGTCCTGGAATTGAGTCCCACATCGGGCTCCCCCTTCTCTGTGGGGAGCCTGCTTCTCCCTCTCCCTCTGCCTGCCACTCCCCCTGCTTGTGCTCACTCTGTCTCTCTCTGTGTCAAATAAATAAAATCTTTAAAAAATAAAATAAAATATAATTAATTAGTTAATTAAAAAAAAAAAAGAGGGAAGCAGCAAAGGGAAGCAACTCCCCACCAAAAATTCAGTTAGCCAAAGAATAATACGGGGAAAACAAATGTTTAAGCTTATGTCCTGAATAACAAAGAGTTAAATACAATACTATGCATTGATTATTAATTACCAAATAATCATTCCATAGATTATGGGTGTAAAATAAAGTCAAATCATGCTCCCTTCCTCAGAAGGGCGGGCTTACCATCTCTATCATTTTTATATAAGGAGAGCACACTTCAGAAACAAGACATAAATTTATCTTCCAATTCAACAAAGGAGAACTCAATCGAGTATTACAACTCTACATTACTCTTCTATACTGAGAAGACTGGAAACTCCCAAATTAAAAAAAAAAAAAAGCAGTGTCTAACTCTTCATATCCATGAAAACTCAGCTGGTAAAGGTGATGTCCTGATTTTGTCTACTCTTTCCAAAATAACACATTTCCTACAGTTTTCAAGTATTCAAGATGAAACATTTATCTGACATTTAGTAGTTAAAAAAGAATCAAACCACAATTAGGTAATATTTCCTTTTCAACAACATCGAGCCTTAGATACATACAGGTTTTCAGAGAACCTATGGAATATTTTCCAGTAATATACAGAAAATATCAATTTCTAAAATTACACGGTCACTAGTTATGTGATTAAGTTAACTCATTTATAATTTCTCAAGAATTAAGAGAACCTAAGTTTAAAATAAATGAGAACAGAAAGCTAAGAAATTGTGTTCGACTGCTACAAGCTGCAGTACATAACTATTTAATAGGTTTGTCTTCAAAAACACAGTAAAGAAACAATACTAAATTGGCTTGTTTGGTCAAAATGTTCAACATTAAAAAATATTAAATTGATCAACATACACTGTATTCTAAGTTTTTAAGATTCAATTTAAAAATTATCCAAGATAAGGGTGCCTGCTTGTTCAGTCGGTACAGCATTCAACTCTTAATCTCAGGGTCCTGGGTTCAAGCCTCACGTTGGGGGAGCCAACTTAAAAAAAAAAAAAATTACCCAAAATAATGCCAGGTTTGGTGAAATGTTTGGTCTCCTTTCAACAACAGACAATTTAGGGGCGCCTGGCTGGTTCATTCGGTGGAGCCTGTGACTCTTGATCTTGAGGTTGTGGGTTTGAGCCCCATGTTGGGTGTAAAGATTTTTTTTTTTTTTAAGATTTTATTTACTTATTTGACAGAATGAGAAAGCAGGAGAGCACCAACAGTGGAAGCAGCAGAGGGAGAAGGAGAAGCAGGCCCCCCACCGAGCAGGGAGCCCAATGTGGGGCTCAATCCCAGGACCCTGGGATCATGACTGAGCCAAAGGCAGTCGCTCAACCAACTAAGCCACCCAGGCGCCCCTAAAGATTACTTAAAAAAAAAAAAAAAATCTTAAAAAAAAAAAAAAACCCACAATGGACAATTTATATAATAAGCACTGACAGTCCTTAGCAGTTCCTTGAAGAATATAATTTCAGTGAATTAATGGCCTCAGAGTTCACATTGGAAAGCAATGTTGACATAGTGGAGGCAAAGCATGAGAGTATAAGAAAAGACACTAATGTTCTGATCCTAATTCAATTATTAATTATATGATTTTTAACAGGTACTGTTCTAGGCACCTGATGCGTATCAAGGAACAAAGCAAAGATCCCTAGCCTGAGGGAATTTAATTACAATTTAGATCCCTGAGAGGTGAAGAGTTGTCCTACTCTAAACTGTTTTTATCAACTCCACAAAAAACTTACTCTATAATTTCCAAAGCAACACCATTACATAAAGCTAAAGACATAACCCTCAACACAGACATACTTCTCAACACCCCTTCTTTCCAGAAGGCACTGCACTCAACCATTATTGGCTGGGTTATCAATGAAAATGCAATTAATTTTAATTCTAGTTTTTGCAACTGATCCTACTAATAAGCAATAGTAAAGAATAGCCACATACAGTACTTGCTTTTCACAAAAAGCCTCCTACTACAGAAAACAATCCTCCCCAAGTCATTTTTTTTTTTAAGAGAGGGAGGGAGAGGGAGAGAGAGAGGGAGGTGGTGGGGGGTGAGGGGGGTGGGTTGGTAAAAGTAAAGGGAGAGAATCTTAAGCAGGCTCCATGCCCTGCGTGGAGCCCAACCTCACAACCCTGAGATCATGACATGAGGCAAAATCAAGAGTCGGATGCTTAACCAACTGAGCAAGCCAGGCACCTCTCCCCAAGTCATTTTTGAAACAACCATAGATCCACTCTGCTTAGACAATACATCTGAATTCTACATCTACCCTTTCTTTGCCCAGTTAACTCCTGGTGTTAAAATATCACATCTGAGTCTTTTATGATTACTAACATTACTGCTCTATTTCCAAGTAAAGAGATCCCTTCTAAAGCTTCAATGTTGTCCCACTATTCCAGGTAAGAGTTATAGGATCGTACAGAGGGAAAATATTAGCCTTTTTGAAGAGGCATGCAATTAACCTAAACATCTACTCTGTAAAACCCAATATATCACTTTCCAAACATTGCATATTTTATCAAACTACCAATGGTTTTGTGTATTTCCCACTTTCCCACCCTTCCATCCCATAATGGCCAAGATGTTCCTTATTCAAAAGTAAATGGCCAATAAGCTCAGACAGAAAGAAAGTAAGAGCAAATGAACATGTCATAAGGGATAAAAAGGCCTAAAAGATAAATATTAAAGCCTGGTTGGGCTACCTATAAGAAATGTTTGTTTTTTATTCAGAATCATTCTTCTTTCAAGGTCACCCAGCTGGGTCTTAAGTATATCCATTACAATTACCAAACTACCTGAAATAATGCAGTAACATCAACACTTATATTACCTTTTTATAGCAGTAACTTTTTACAAAGGAATTACTAATATATAAATCAACCCATCTGATTTATTTATTTATTTTAAAGATTTTTTTTTTTTTTTTTTTTTTTTTGACAGAGAGATAGCACAAGTAGGCAGAGCGGCAGGCAGAGGGAAAGGGAGAAGCAGGCTCTCCGCTGAGCACGGAGCCCGATGCGGGGCTCAATCCCAGGACCCTGGGATCATGACCTGAGCCGAAGGCAGCCGCCTAACAAACTGAGCCACCCAGGCGCCCCTGATCTATTTATTTTTTTAATCTTTTTTTTTAAAGATTTTATTTATTCATTTGAGAGAGAGAGACAGAGAGAGTATAAGCAGGGGGAGAGGCAGAAGCAGAGGGAAAAGCAGACTCCCTGCTGAGCAAGGAGCCCGATGTGGGGCTCGATCCCAGGACCTAGAGATCATGACCTGAGCCGAAAGCAGAGATGCTCAACCATCTGAGCCACCCAGGCGCCCCTGATCTTAAATTCAGACCAAAAGGCTGGTTTTCCCTCTTATGACAGACCTTTATTTTACGTCCTACACTAATAACTAGAAATACTTCAGGCAGACCAAAAGGCAGAATCCTTAGCAACTTAATATGTTATAACAGCATTTAAATTAGAACTGCCCAGGGGTGCCTGGGTGGCACAGTCGGTTGAGCCGGACACTTGGTTTCTGCTTGGGTTGTGATCTCAGGGTCATGAGATCAAGCCCTGCATCAGGCTCCACACTGGGTACAGAGTCTGCTTGGGATTCTCTCTTCCTCTCCCTCTGTCCCTTCCCCTCTCACTCTCTCAAATAAATCTTTAAAATAAAATGAATAAATAAATTCAAGATGGCCACATTTTTCTTACATAAATCACAGGTCAAAAATTTTATCATGGGGGCACCTGGGTGGCTCAGTCGTTAAGCGTCTTGCCTTCGGCTCAGGTCATGATCCCAGGGTCCTGGGATCGAGTCCCGCATCGGGCTCCCCACTCAGCGGGGATCCTGCTTCTCCGTCTCGCTCTGCCTCTCCCATACGCTTGTTCTCTCTCTCTCGTTAAAAAAAAAAAAAAAAAAAAATTTTATCATGATAAAACACAATATAAAATAAGGTATTAAAAAAATAGGGGAAGGGAGGGAAAACAGAATGGAAAGAAATCAGAGAGGGAGACAAACCATGAGAGACTCTTAACTATAAGAAATAAACTGAGGGTTACTGGAGGGGAGGTAAGTGGGGGGATGGGATAATTGGGTGATGTGATGAGTACTGGGTGTTATACACAACTGATGAATTACTGAACTCTGTATCTGAAATTAATGATGTACTATAGGTTGGCTAACTGAATTTAAATAAAAATAAATAAATAAAATAAAAATAAAATAAGTTCTTTTAACCATTTTTTTAAAGTAAGATCTATATCCACTTGGGGCTTGAATTCATGATGCTGAGATTAAGAGTCATATGCTCTACCAACTGAGCCAGCCAGTGCCCCTGGATTGTACACTTTAAAAGGATGAGTTTTAGGGGTGCCTGGGTGGCTCAGTCATTTAGCGTCTGCCTTCAGCTCAAGTCATGATCCCAGAGTCCTGGGATCAAGCCCCACATCGGGCTCCCTGCTCCGCGGGAAGCCTACTTCTCCCTCTCCCACTCCCCCTGCTTGTGTTCCCTCTCTCGCTGTTTCTCTCTCTGTCAAATAAATAAATAAAATCTTTTTAAAAAAAAAAAAAAGGATGACCTTTATGCCATGTGGATTATATCCCAATAAAACTTATTAAAAGAAAAAGATACGGAACGCCTGAGTGGCTCAGTCGGTTAACCGTCTACCTTCAGCTCAGGTCATGATCCCAGGGTCCTGGGATGGAGCCCCGCATCAGGATTCTTGCTCAGCAGGGAGCCCGCTTCTCCCTCTGCCTGCCTCTCCCCCTGCTTGTGCTCGGCTCTCTGACAAGTAAATAAATAAAATATTAAAAAAAAAAAAAAAAAAAAAGAAAAAGATATAGGGATGACTGGCTGGCTCAGTCATTAGAACTTGAAATTCTTGATCTCAGGGTTTTAAGTTCGAGCCCCACATTTGGTGTAGAGATTACTTAAATAAATATTTTTGAAAAAAGAAAGACATAAAATAATGCCTGTCACTGTCCTTAAATACAAAAGATTTTGTATCTCCTTTAGTCACAAAGATCTGTTATCTCTAGAGGGTATTATGCTAAGCAAAATAAGTCAATCGCAGAAAGATAATTATCATATTTCACTCGTGGAATTTAAGAAACAAAACAGGATCATGGGGGAAGGGAGGGAAAAATAAAAAAAGACAAAATCAGAGAGGGAGACAAACCATAAATGACTTTTTTTTTTTTTAATAAGAGACTCTCAACTATAGGAAACACAACTGAGGGTTGCTGGAAGGAAGGTGGGGGGGGATGGGGTAACTGGGTGATGGGCATTAAAAGGAGGGCACTTGATATAATGAACACTGCGTGTTATATGCAACTGATCAATCGCTGAACTCTACTTCTGAAACTAATAATACACTATATGTTAACTAACTGAATTTAAATCTTAAAAAAAGATCTATGTTGGGGCGCCTGGGTGGCTCAGTCGTTAAGCGTCTGCCGTCTGCCTTCGGCTCAGGTCATGATCCCAGGATTCTGGGATAGAGCTCCACATGGGGCTCCCTGCTCGGCGGGAAGCCTGCTTCTCCCTCTCCCACTCCCCATGCTTGTGTTCCCTCTCTTGCTGTGTCTCTCTGTCAAATAAATAAATCTTTAAAAAAATAAAAATAAAAAAAGATCTTGTTATCTCAATATAAATCAACAGTGTGCTGTGTTTCCCATAACTGGGCACACTTGGAAGACATTTTCTATTTCAAGTATGTCTGACTGAGAAGATAAGTAACCCATTACTGGTGACAGCCAGAATCTGCCATTTCCATCTCACGATGATACAGAATTCTTTCAGGAAATCTACTGTGAAATAAATTTATATATAAAGTAGATTTATAAACTATTTTTAAATAATTAATATATTCCTCTTTTAATCACACTATCTTTTGCCTAAGTACAAATAATTACTAAAGATGGCAAAAGACAGACTAAGGATCCCTAAAGCCAGCAAAAGGCTGTCAACCACACAGCCCTAGTATTACTGGAAAAAAAGCTAATACCCTGAGAGATGTTTCTCTACTTGGAGGGATAGGGGGAGGAGTGGAAAAAGACGAAAGGAGGAATGATTTATAATAGTTTGCCAATTTGCATTCTCGCTCTGCCAAAAAAAAAAATAAAAATTATTAATTTGTTATATAATCTTGGGTCTAAAATCTCTAAATCATAAAGAAAAAGACCACATAAATTCTATTTGTTATTTGTCTTCTGGAATGTACATGTATACATACACCTACTAAGTGCTATGTGATTTTTTTTTTAAAAGATTTTATTTATCTATGAGAGAGAGCACAACGGAAGAGTGAGAGGCAGAAGCAGACTACCCGCTGAGCAGAGCACCTGATGGGGGGCTCAATCCCAGGACCCTGAGATCATGACCTGAGCCAAAGGCAGATGCTCAACCGACTGAGCCACCCAGGCACCCTGCTATGTGATTTTTTAAATGTATTACTGTAGTATGCTTCTGCAAATTCAATAAAGTTGTAATTTGAACGGTTTTGTGTAATCTCCAGGGGGGAAAAAAAAAGAAAAAGGAAAAGACCACATAAACCACAGAAAATTATAGCTCCTGAATAACAAAACAGTCAAAAGATAAATGGGGAAAAATACTTGTAACACATGAGAAATAAATGTTTTCCAAAATATACAAACAATTCTGACAAATCAAGGGAAACACAGGCCCAAATACAAAAACAGGCAAAATATCTGAATATGAAGTTTTTCAATTTATGCACATACTGAGGCGCCTGGGTGGCTCAGTTAAGTGGCCAACTTTGGCTCAGGTCAGGATCTCAGGGTTCTGGGATGGAGCCCTGCATCAGGCTCCCCAGTCAGTGGGGAGTCTGCTTCTCCCTCTCCTTCTGCCCCTCCTCCCATTTGCACCCACGCTCGCTCTAATAAAACCTTTTTAAAAATTAGTCAGTCAGGGCGCGTGGGTGGCTCAGTCAGTTGAGCATCTGCCTCCGGCTCAGGTCATGATCCCGGGGTCCTGGGATCGAGTCCTGCATCAGGCTCCTTGCTCTGCGGGTAGAGCCTGCTTCTCCCTCTCCTCCCCACTTGTGCTTTCTCTTACTATCTCTGTCTCTCTCTCTCAAATAAATAAAATCTAAAAAAAAAAATTAATTAGTTAAATAAAAAAAAATATGTACATACACACAGGGGGCGCCTGGTTGGCTCAGTTGGTGGAGCATGTGACTCTTGTTCTCAGGGTTGTAGGTTGAGCCCCATGTTGGGTGTAGAGATTACTTAAAAACAAAATCTTAAAAATAAATAAAATATGCACATACAAATAGTAAACAAAAGAAATACTCAAAAAAGCTGCTCAATTTCACTCAAAATTTTGAAAATCTAACTTTTAAAAAAGGCAACATAACACAAAACCCTAAATTTTAATAATACCTAGGTACTAGTCTAAGATAATAGACACTTTCATAACACTCTCTGCAGGAGTATAAATCAGAAAAAACTCTTAGGAAGACAATTTGATAGTATTAAGAATTAAGTACACATCCCTAGAAATTCCATTCACGGGGATTGATCATGCATGCGCAGTTGTAGGTGTCTGCAAACAGTATACAAGACTGCTTACTGCAACACTGCTTATAACTGTAAAAAAACAAAGTAACCACCATTCCACTTTCTGCCTATATGAATTTGTGTGCTCTAGGTACCTGCTGTAAGTAGAATAATACAATACTTGGCCTTTTGGGACTTGGCTTATTTCACTTAGCATAATTTTATTTGTTTAATTTTGTTTTTGTTGTTCTTTTAAAGATTTTATTTTTTTGACAGAGAGAGAGAGCACAAGCAGAGGGAGCGGCAGGCAGAGGGAGAGGGAGAAGCAGACTCCCCGCTGAGCACGGAGCCCGATGGGGGGCTCGATCCCAGGACCTGGGGTCATGACCTGAGCCAAAGGCAGTTGCTTAACCAACTGAGCCACCCAGGCGCCCCTGTTTAGTTTTTGTTTTTAAAGTAGGCTCCCCGCTCAGCCTGGAGCCCAATGCAGGGCTTGAACCAGGGCCCTGAGATCAAGACCTGAGATGACATCAAGAGTTGGACACTTAACTAAGCCACCCAGGCGCCCCAGCATATATATTTTTTTTAAAAGGGAGAAAATCAAATTTCATAGGCATGCATACAGGGAATCCAGAGAGATGTGAAATTCCCTCACTCAGCACAATTTCTTCAAGGTTCATCCATGTTGTAGCATTAGTCAGAATTTCCTTCCTTTCTGGAGTGCCTGGGTTAACATTTGGACATTTGTTCTCACAATAATCCATGAATAACTTCATAAATGTGTGTGATTTACATAGTACTTTTCTGGGAAAAGTTCAAGTATAATTGTCAGTAGAATGCAAATGATCATGATTACCCATTTCTTAAAGTAATGACAGTAAGTAAAGCAGATGAAGGAAAAAGGAGCAAGGCAAGCTTATCAAAAAAAGGGAAGACTGGAGAAAACAAAGCTGAAGTTGCAGAAGCCAAAGGAACAAGTTAACAGCAAAAATCCACATCAAGTGTCTCTAGTATGAATACAAAGGGCTCTTCGAAAACATGATTCCTACCTGGTTTACCAGAACTATTACTTAAAATTGCTGAGAAGAAATTTATTTTTATTTCTTTTTAAGATTTTATTTATTTGAGAGAGAAAGAATGAGTGAAAGAGAAGGAACAGGGGGAGGGGCAGAGTGAGAAGCAGAAGCAGACTCCCCGATGGGGCCCCCACCATCCCAGGACCCTAACTAAGATCATGACCTAAGCCAAAGGCAGACGCTTAACCGACTGAGCCACCCAGGCACCCCAAGAAATTCATTTTTTAAGATTTTATTTATTTATTTGACAAAGAGAGAGACAGCGAGAGAGGGAACACAAGCAGGAGGATTGGGAGAGGGAGAAGCAGGTTTCCGGCTGAGCCTAGGATCATGACCTGAGCCGAAGGCAGATGCTTAACGACTGAGCCACCCAGGCACCCCAAGAAATTCATTTTTAACCTTATAACTTACTTGTTAGTAAAATGATAATTTAAACAATGACTTAGGAAAACTTATGAATACTTTTAATACTTCCCTTGACTAGTGACTTTTATCCTTATTTCATACTATATAGTTGTTAAGATAAAATAGAAGACAAAAACATGATCCCACCTTTTTTTAATGTACATAAATTCCATATTCTTTTCATACTCCACTATTGAGTTTTTTGTAAAATCTTTGAAGACTACCTCTACTCCTAGATTTAGGAAATGGGTTATCACTCCTCAATCTTAAAAGGTCTCTGGATTTTTTTTTTTTTACTCAATTCCAATGTTTTATAAACTTTTAAATAAACATGCTTCCCTATAAAGAACCTTGGCATGGAATTAGCCCCATCCAATTAAAAAATAAGTCACAGGGCACCTGTGTCCATTAGGCGTGAGACTCTTGATTTCGGCTCAGGTCCTGCTATCAGGATTGTGGGATTAAGCCCTTTGTGGGGATCGGTGCTCGGAATGGAAATCTGCTTGTCCCTCTGCTCCTCCCCCTGCTCATGCTCACTCTCTCTCTAATATAAATAAACAAAATCTTTAAAAAAAAAAAAAGTCACTAGGGGCACCTGGGTGGCTCAGCCAGGACCCTGCTTCTCCCTCTCCCTCTGCCTGCCACTCCCCCTGCTTGTGCTCATCTCTCTGTCAAATAAATAAAGTCTTAAAAAAAAAAGTCATCAGTCTCTATGCCAATCATTTTATTAAACATGTAAGCTTCCCCAGTCAGCATTTTAATCTGATTAGTTACAATCTCTAGAACTAAAAAGCTTTTTCTACAAAAAATCTTTTAGGAAGAATAAAACATTCAGAAAAAAACGCTCAGAAAAACATTTTTAAAACAAAATTTTCCTATAAGATCAACACAAAGGAAATCAAATGTCATAACCCTGTGAGACCCAAAGCGGTGATGAAAGTTCCTTTTATACATTTACTTTTAGGATGACAAAGCAAATATATGCTAAAAAGGATCATCTGTGTCAAAAACCACTGTGGAAAGGGTTACTTCGCAAGAAAAATAGAAAGGTGTGAGTTTAAGAAAAACTAGAGTATATCCTTATACACTTTACATGTAACAAAACATACACACCATTTTAAAAAATTAACTGCAACATAATTTAAAACTAAAACTTTACAAATACCACTTATGTCTTGACCCAGAAAGGCTACTTTTGACTGAAGAACATAGCTGGTTAGCAGAATGATTCATTTCAAAGTAACTGATAACACCAATGTTTCGTATGATGGCTACAACAGTATTTCTAGGTATTAAACTCTCATAATCCAACTGAACATTAATACATACTTTTAAAAAATTTATAGTTCCAGTGACCTTTATGTCTTATGAATGATAGCTATAACAAGATTTCTTAAACTGTAAAGACCCTAGGAATCTTATAACCCAACCCACTTGGTTTCTGGGAAAAATTAAATATACCCACTTTAGGTAATAAATGTGTTACTGTAGAATTAAAGCCTCTTATTTTATATACAGCATCACATACTAATTGAATTTTAAGAGCTCTCTATAAACTTGAGATTTTCGCAAATCTTGTTTTCTCTGATTAAAGCGTGGCCCACAGAGGCGCCTGAATGGCTCAGGTGGTTAAGTGTCAACTGATCTCAGCTCAGGTCTTTATCTCAGGGCCGTGAGCTGAAGCCCTGCACTGGGCTCCACACTGGGGGAAAAAAAAAAAAGTAGTCAGTACTGATTATGGCATTTAATTCTAACTATGGATGTGCTTGAAATTCATGTCACTGAAAGAATTCAAGCTGACTAAAACGAGCAACCTTAGAAATACAAAGAGTCTAAGATTTCTAGGATAAGACTAGGTGTTGGAGGAGGAGAATGCAAAACCTGAAAAACAAAACAAAAAACCCATGGGGGGAAACACAGCAGTTCCAATCACTAAGAGTACAATGAGTAAAAAAGAGGAGGGGCGGGAATCAAGCTATTCACCTCACACTATCTTTGTTTTATTTTCTAGTCAAAGTTTTTTGGTGATTTTAACTTTTTCACCTCAACCTTTCTATGTCAAAGTTAAAATCAGTACTTAAATGTGCTGCTCCTGGGGCACCTGGGTGGCTCAGTCAGTTAAGCATCTGCCTTCAGCTCGGGTCGTGGTCCCAGGGTCCTGGGATCAAGCCCCACATCGGGCTCCTTGCTCAGCGGGGAGCCTGCTTCTCCCTCTCCCTCTGCCTGCAGCTCCCTCCGTTTGTGCTTGTGCTCTGTCAAATAAACAAAATCTTAAAAAAAAAAAAAAGTTTAAATATGCTGCTACTATTCTATTCTTAAACTAATGGTTTGCTTAAACCAATGGTTCTTAACTTTTTCATGCCCTGGACTGGGTTGACAGTCTGGTGAAACCTACAAACACTTCCTTGGAATAACATTAATAAAATGAACAAGATTACAAAGAAAACCAATTATAATGAAATACAATTATCAAAATACTTTAAAATGGTTCCACTCAGGGGTGCCTGGGTGGCTCAGATGGTTAAGCATCTGCCTTCGGCTCAGGTCATGATCCCAGGATCCTGGGATGGAGCCCGACAGGAAGCCTGCTTCTCCCTCTCCCTCTACTGTCCCCCGATTGTGCTCTCTTGCTCTTTCAAATAAATAAATAAAATCTTAAAAAAATACAATAAAGTAAGTTCCACTCATACAAAAATCAGAGGACAGGGGCGCCTGGGTGGCTCAGTCAGTTAAGCGGCTGCCTTCGGCTCAGGTCATGATCCCTGGGATCAAGCCCTGCATCCGGCTCCCTGCTCAGCAGGGAACCTGCTTCTCCCTCCCCCTCTGCCTGCCGCTCCCTCTCTGTCAAATAAATAAAATCCTTAAAAAAAAAAAAAACAAAAAACAGAGGACAAAAGGTGATATTAACATACATCACAGGAAAAGAATTTTTTTTTTTTTTTAAAGAGAGAGAGTGGGGAGCAGCAGAGGGAGAGAGAGAATCCCAAGCAGGCTCCACACCCATCCTGGAGCCCAACTTGGGGCTCCAACCCACGACCCTAAGATTATGACCTGAGCCAAAACAGAGTCAGATGCCTGACTGAGCCACCCAGGCACCCCATGGACAAAAATGCTATCAGCAAAATTCACACAGTGAGAAACTCTATAGAACAATCAACCTGGTTTGCAACAAATTAAGTTGTAAGGAAAGAGGGAGATTAAAATCTACAGATTAAAAGACTTCAATAGTCAAAATGTTCATCAGTAAGTAAATAAACTGTGGTATCTCGACTGGGACAGTGGTGGTGGTGGTGGTGGTGGTTACAACGATGCCTACATTTCTCAAAATTCAAGAAACTTTACACTTAAAATAAGCACATTTTCCTGTATGCAAATTAAGCCTCAATAATTTTTTAAAAATTTATTGGGGCTTAAA
Source organism: Halichoerus grypus (assembly GCF_964656455.1). Lineage (NCBI taxonomy): Eukaryota > Metazoa > Chordata > Mammalia > Carnivora > Phocidae > Halichoerus > Halichoerus grypus. The sequence goes on from NC_135716.1 coordinate 176,079,747, forward strand.
CTCACAACCCCAAGACCAAGAGTCTCATGCTCTACCAACTGAGCCAGCCAGGTGCCCCGCCCCAACTTTTTTTTAAGTTTTTCAATAAAATTTTTAAAGAATTACATATCACCAATTATAATAGGTGTACCTTAAATAGAGTCTGAATTTAAAAAAAAATTCTTAAAACACACACAATCAATTACAAACTTGAATACTGACTGGGTATATGAAAAAGAAATATATCTCTTTAAACAATCCTTATCTTCTAGACATAAATACTGAAAATATTCATGGATAAAATGTCTGGAATCTACTTCAAAATAATACAAACTGTACAAACTCCAGCATTCCAGGGCTTGTGCCAAAGAATAAGGGTCTTAACTCACTAAGGAACCTGTTGGATAAGGACCAAGAGTATACAGAGGGAGGAGAAAAAGAAAGTTGAGTGCAGCCACTTTGGAAAACAGTAACGGAGGTTCCTCAAAACTTTAAAAATAGAACTACCATATGATCCAGCAATTCACTTCTGGGTATTTACCCAGAGAAAATGAAAACACTAACTTGAAAAGATATGTGCATCCCCATGTTCACTGCAGCATAATTTACGACAGCCAAGACATGGAAACAACCTAAGTGTCCAGGGACTGAAGAACAGGTAAAGAAGATGTAGCGTGTCTATACACAGTGGAGTACTAAACAGCCATAAAAAAGGAAGCCTTGCTATTTGGGACAATGTTGACGGACCTTGAGGGCATTATACTAAATGAAGTCAGAGAAAGACAAATATCATATGATCTCATTTCTATGTAGAATCTTAAAAACAACAACAAAAACCACAAGCTCATAGATACAGAGAACAGATAGGAGGGTGGTGAGTAGAAGGGTGAAATGAGTGAAAGAAAGGGGGTCAAAAGGTACAAACTTCTAGTTAGAAACTAGTCACAGGGATGTAATGTGCTGTATGGTAACTACAGTTAACAATACTATACTATTTGGAAGTTGTTAAGAAAGTAAATCTTTTTTTAAAGATTTTATTTATTCATTTGAGACACAGAGATACAGAGAGAGAGAACATGAGCAGAGGGAGGGTGCGAGGGAGAAGGAGAAGCAGGCTCCCGCTGAGCCAGGAGCCCAACGTGGGGCTTGATCCCAGGACCGGGATCATGACCTGAGCCGAAGGCAGATGCTCAACCATCTGAGCCACCCAGGCGCCCCTAAGAAAGTAAATCTTAAAAAAAAGTCCTCAACACGGGGCACCCGGCTGGCTCAGTAGGTGGAACATTAAGACTCTTGATCTTGGGGTTCTAAGTTCAAGCCCTACACTGGGTATAGAGATTACTTAAAAAATTAAATCTTGGGACGCCTGACTGGCTCAATATGGTGACCATATTGAAATATATACAAATATCAAATTATGTTACATAACATTATTAGTTTCAAGTATACATCAATTATAACTCAATTTTTTTAAAAAAAAGTTAAAGTCAGTAAGATCTGGGGGACGGTAGGGCAAGGGCAAAATTTTGCTGAGGTACCACACAGTGAGTGACTGACAACCAAATAAAGGAAGCAATGATGATTCCTAATATTATTCCTAAGAAATAAACTTCTTTCTCACTATCCCCTAGTCTGTGTGACTCAGCATATAATAAAGCTCAGACTGATCCAGTGATTATGCTGATATCACCAAGTCAGTGGTGGATTAGGACCAAAACTACAATTTTAAGAGTCAAGTAGCTCTGTATCTGTTTTTCTTTTAATTTTTATTTATTTATTTGACAGAGAGAGAGCATAAGTAGGGGGAGCAGGCAGAGGGAGAGGGAGAAGCAGGCCCCCTACTGAGCAGGGAGCCAGATGTGGGACTCCATCCCAGGACCCTGGGATCATGACCTGAGCCGAAGGCAGACACTTAACCAACTGAGCCACCCAGGCACCCTCTATATCCGCTTTAAACCAGAGACAGGTGAATGTATTTATCCACAAATTGTCTCCTAGGAGAGGAAATACTGAGGGCAAAAAATGCAAGTCACTTCCAGTCCTACCTTCCTTTCCTTTCCTTTCCTGTTCCTCACCCTCAAATGTTGGTTTCCAAAGAAAGTAATTGAGAGGGAGGGGATGTGAAACAGAGGCAGCAGGGGTGATATGCCCAGAGATGGGGGAAGCAGAGTGGTCTGGACATTAGCTACACACTGAGAACAGAACTGGTTGGGCAAATACAGTGAGAATAGCAGCAGTCAGGTTTCTCAATGTCTAAGAAAAAATATACAAATATGAAAATGGAGAGGTTGGAAAGAATCCTCATGTATTGGAACATAAGTGAACGTTTTTTAAAATGGGACATAAAGGTACAGATAATGTGTATATATGAAAATATACATACATACTTGACATGACACACATCTTCTTAGCTCTGTAGCAATGGGTACACTGAGCATCCAGATGTTGGTTTCTAAACACCACCCTACACTAAAAGGAACCAGGACTTCTTGGAAAAATGACTGATTACAGGACAAGAGAAGTATATGTAAGCCTTTTTATGCCTGAAATAAAGAAATGCTTAAAGAGTGATGGGGAGATATCAAAAGGACACAGTAGCCAGTTTGAAGGAGCTCCCACTGGTCAAACATAGGACAATATGGGTATCAAATAAGCCCTGGACCAGAGCTCACTGAAAAAAGTAGAAATCATAAGTATTATACACATACACAGAAAGTTCCTACCTACAGCAAACTAAATATAGAAGGAATCACAGCACTATATTTACAGGCAAGAGTTATCACTGCTAAGGCTGGTGACTATAGGTTTAATAAAAGACAGACTATCAACGTAATATTAAAATATCTCCCCATAAAATGCTAATCAAATACAAAGGGGAAAATAGTAAAGACGTTAACTTGAGTAGGTGAGCAAAATTAAACTAATATCACCGGTGGTGGCATGGATCCGTACTGTTTGCCTCCTTATATGTTACTCAGAATGGCAGAGGTCATTTCTGTAGTATTCTTGCCAAGAATGCATGCCCTGATCTGGTCATGAGGTAATACTGGACAGACCAAGTGGAGGGTTATCCTGCAGAAGGAAAGGCCTACACTTTTTTTTTTTTTTAAGATTTTATTTATTTATTTGAGAGAGAGCACGAGCAGGGTGAGGGGCAGAGGGAGAAGCAGATTCCCCACTGAGCAGGGAGCCAGATGCTGGGCTCGATCCCAGGACACCAGGATCATGCTGAGCTGAATGCAGACGCTTAACTGACTGAGCCACCTAGGTGCCCTGAAAGGCCTATGCTTTATAAGACTATCAGGCACATGAGAATTAGGGAAGACTGAGAAAGTGTTCCAGAATGATGAGACACAACCACCAACAGCAATACATGGCTAAGTTCCTGGACCAAAAAAGGAAAAAGGAACACTGTTGGGATGGCTGGCATCATGTGAATGGGGTCTATGGGCTGGGCAGTAGTATTGTACCAATACTGACTTCCTGGCTGGGAAGACAATGAGGTGCAGTGCAAGAGTGTCCTTGTTTTGGGAAGGTATATACTAGAGACTTTAAGGGTAACAGGATATCATGCCACAAAAAGACAAGAGAGGGTAATGGAGCAAATGTTGCAAAGTGCTAACAATTGAGGAATCTGGATGAAGGGAATGTGGGAATTCTTTGTACCATTCATGAACTATATTCCAAAATAAATTTTAAATGAGAAAAAATGACATTGGTAAGAAAGAAGTGGATCTAAGCGTGGACAGGCCTTCATTTTGGTGTATCAAATACCATCTTTTCTCTTCCTTCCTTCCTTTTCTCTTTCTTTCTTTCCTTTCCTTCCTTTCTTTCCTTCTTTCCTTCCTTCTTTCTTTCTCTCTCTCTCTTTCTTTCTTTCATAAGCAAAGTTAGTGTTTTATAGAGAGACAGAACAAGTAGGCAGAGCAACAGGCAGAGGGAGAGGGAGAAGCAGGCTCTCTGCTAAGCAGGTAGCCCGATGCGGGGCTCGATCCCGAAGCCCTGGGATCATGACCTGAGCCAAAGGCAGCCACTTTAACCGAACGAGCAACCTAGGCGCCCCACAATTACCATCTTTTCAAAGAGGCCTTACTTATTCCTCCCACCCCCATGACTCTCTGTTCCCTCCTTTGCTTTAATTTTCTTCATTAAGGCAGGATAGGCCACAACTGATGGTTGTTTGGGCTGAATGCTGGGTACATGGGATTCACTTACTATTTTTCTATTTTTGTATATGTTCAAAATTCTCCAAAGTATAATTTTTAAACTATAAAACAGTAACACATATGCATCTTTATTAATGCATTGAAGTATGCAGCAGCAAGTCTAAGAGCTACTTTAGTTTCTGATGTTGTGATGAGCATAAATAATTTACAAACATGGGGGCTCCTGGGTGGCTCAGTCCTTAAGCGTCTGCCTTCGGCTCAGGTCGTGATCCCAGGGTCCTGGGATCGAGCCCCACATCGGGCTCCCTGCACCGCGGGGAAGCCTGCTTCTCCCTCTCCTACTCCACCTGCTTGTGTTCCCTCTCTCGCTATGTCTCTCTCTGTCAAATAAATAAATAAAATGTTTAAAAAAAAAAAAAAAATAATAATAATTTACAAACATGGAAATGAGGAAATTAGAAAGAATCCTCTGCAGGGTGCCTGGGTGGCTCAGCCCATTAAGCCTCTGACTTCTGTCATATTTTGGGGTCCTGGGACCAAGCCCTGCAATGAACCACTCCTTGGGCTCTGTGCTCAGTGGGGAGTCTGCTTGTCCCTCACCTTCTCCCTCTGCCCTCCATCCCCGCCTTGTGTGCATGCACGCTCTCAAATAAATAAAATCTTAAAAAAGAAAATTAAAAAAAAAAAATTCAAGGTGATTTTTAAGGAATCTTGAACACAAAAGAGCCTTTACTGCAGACAGTGCAATAACCTAATTTTTAAAAATTAATGCTTGAGGGACGCCTGGGTGGCTCAGTCGTTAAGCTTCTGCCTTTGGCTCAGGTCATGATCCCAGGGTCCTGAGATTGAGCCCCACATTAGGCTCCTTGCTCAGTGGGAAGCCTGCTTCTCCCTCTACCAGTCCCCCTGCTTGTGTTCTCTCTCTAGCTGTGACTTCTCTGTCAAATAAATAAAATCTTTAAAAAAAGTAAAAATAAAAAATTAATAAAAATTAATGCTTGAGGGGCACCTGGGTGGTTCAGTCAGTTAAGCGTCTGCCTTGTCTCAGGTCATGATCCGGGAGTCCTGGGATCGAGCCCCACGTCAGGCTCCCTGCTCAGCGGGGAGCCTGCTTCTCCCTCTCTGCCCCTCCTCCCGCTCGTGCTCTCAAATAAATAAATACAATCTTTAAAAAAAAAAATTAATGCTTGAGGCAAAAAAATTTACCACCCACCAACTTAATGATTTCTAAAAGACACGAATCACTGTATGCCAAATGTCATTTGTAAAATACAAAAATTTTTTTAAAGGTTTATTTTTCTGAGAGAGAGAGAGAAACAGAGCACATGCACAGGAGCAGGGATAGAGGCAGAGGGAAAGAATCTCAAGCAGACTCCCGACTGAGCAGAGAGCCGCATGTAGGGGCTCAATCTTACAACCCTGAGCCGTAATCAAGAGTCTGAGGCCTAACTGACTGAGCCACCCAGGCGCCCCTAAAATACAAAATGTTTAAGAAGAGTATAAATGTCCTAGTTTTCAAATGAAAGGAATGAGGTGAAGGTTAAAAAAAGAATCAAAAAAACTATAAATGTATTACACATAAAAGTTCATACACTGTGTGTAAACATAAGAATATAACAATCAAAGTCAATACAAGGTCTAATCAGAAAATCTTCATTCCATTTGTCAAAATTCTCAAGTAAGCCAAACTCTGCACTTTACACACACAATAAATAGCTCTAGAGGTTAATGCTGGACTAAAAATCTAGCACCAAAACAAGCAATGGGACAAACAACAGTGTTTCCCATTTGAATTTTCCCACAAATATTCATTAACTCTAAGAACTGGAGCAGTTCCTTATATAATAATCTTTATGCTAAATTTCAATTTATCTCTACATTCAAAATGAACTCCTAAGTAATTAAATCCAAGAATTCACTAAATTTAAGGATTTTATGGAGACATTCCTTTGTGGATTTTAGATGTTTACAATTTTCAACCTGGGAGACGCAGACACATGTAGGGGGAAAAATCTGATTATCGTAATACTGTAAAATTATACCAAGAACATCTCTTCATGGCACAGCATATTTCCACACAGTGAAAATAGGTAGCACACAAAAATTACACGGTTTCTAATAAAATGATTAAACATTCTAACTGGTTTCCACAACAGAGTATGCTATTTCCACTCAAAACTGAGTAGCTCTAAAGCAAATAATAATAAAAATAAAGATAACAGTAAAGGTTAGAAATTTAACTATAGAAAAATATTACTTTATTTTGTCTCCTTGTTCAGCAGGCCAATACAGGTCTGTTTCAAGGGCTTGAACATTTATTACAAAGCATCTAATAAGGAAATTCAGGAGCCCAATTTTAATAAATATATATACTGAAGGTATTTGCAGACCACAATGCTTACTCTAAATACTACAGACTAGGGGTGCCTGGGTGGGTCAGTCGTTAAGTGGCTCAGGTCATGATCCCAGGGTCCTGGGATAGAGCCCAGCCCGCATCGGGCTCCCTGCTCAGCAGGAGGCCTGCTTCTCCCTCTCCCTCTACTTGTGTTCCCTCTCTCGCTGTGTCTCTCTGTCAAATAAACAAAAAATCTTAAAAAAAAAAAAAATCACACTGTACTTTAAAAATAAATAAATAAATAAATACTATAGACCAGTTAACTACAGCTCAAACACCACAGATTCTTATAAGTAAAAACAGAAATATATCATCTCCAATTGCATATACTAGTTTTCATGAACTATTTCAAACATTTTTTTAAATTTAAGCAAAATTTCAGGGGTGCCTGGGTGGCTCAGTCGTTAAGCGTCTGCCTTCAGCTCAGGTCATGATCCCAGGGTCCTGGGATCGAGCCCCGCATCACGCTCCCTGCTCCGCAGGAAGCCTGCTTCTCTCTCTGCCACTTCCCCTGCTTGTGTTCCCTCTCTCGCTGTCTCTTCTCTGTGTCAAATAAATAAAATCTTTAAAAAAAAAAAAAAATTTTTTTTTCAAAGTAAGGAGAAAGTGAGACTTAGAAGACTATTTGGAAAAACTTACACATTACCACTATCTTTATAACTTCTATATAAATCTTCCCCAAGCATGAGCGCTCACAGGATTAGAAGTGTCTCATAAATCAAGCCTGAAATCTCTTCATAAGCATACCAAACAATACAATGCCTGAGCAATCAAGAATCTACACGATAGTTGGAAAACGGTGCCCTCCACAAGTCAAACACCACCATTCTTCCTGGCACCGAGCCCTGTTTTCCTCCAATCTGCCAGAGGCATCCTCCTTAGGAAATTAAATACATTTCACGCATTCTGTATTAATTTTTAATGCTATTTCTCAAGATAACTGAATTTTATTTTTAAAATGTACAAAAGCCCATCACAAAAATAAATATCGAAATTATAACATTCAAAACCAGAGCTGTTTCTACATAGAAACTGGCCGGGCTCTAAAAAAGAAACGATGTAGCAATGATGTAAGGCTAGGGTGAGTCAAATTTGTTTGAAGTCTAAAAATACCTCTAGTTATAGAATACTCAAGACAAGGAAATTCTTCCACTATATTTTTACTGTGTCCCCAAAGTAAAGATATCCAAATACATGTAACATGTAACATGTATTCCAGCTATTTTAACTCAGGAAACCATTGTAATAAGACATTTAAAATTAGCAAAGCCAAAATACATTTTTAAATGGGCCTCATTCTTTGACAAAATTTTTACATAAGCTACCTTGCTCTACCTCTGCACAATCTTTTACGTTTTCTCTCAAACTGGGGATGGATGGGAAGAACCTGAATATGTGATTTACTTAAAATGGGCAAATAAGATAGAGAATTTTATATTCTTTAAAGGGCTCTATTCGTTCGATTCTAATTCAGGGAATCGTCTTTGCACACACCTCTCTCTCTTACAACTAAAAGACAGCAACCAATTGTTGTGTAACTCCTCCCTTCCCCCTTCAACCCAGCTAACATACAAAGGAAAGGACTTTCTCTATTGTGCAAATTGTCCCTGCAATAGATCTTTGTTAACTAAAATGTGATTCAGAAATAGTCCTCATTTAATTTTTTTCAACCAGCATATTAAAAGCTGTAAAGACAACGAACACAACAAATGTATTCTTATTGCAAGAAGGTAAAGCCAAATTTTGAAAATGCTCTGATTACATTTTAAAGATTGGGTCTTTCTTTGGTACGGAGGGAAAAAAGCCAAAGCAACATCCTTCCCTCAATCTATTTTCCACCAAAATCACTGCTCAAAATGTAAATAATACAAAAAAGATTTGGTTCTGACCCCTCCCCCCAAACACACACAAAAGTGCCCTCTAAGCTGCCCTGCTCCCAAAACGGTCTGGTTTAATCTTTAAAAAAACAAAACAAAACAAAAAAAAACCCAAACACTTACAAAAGCCTAATCATGTTACAAGAATAATCATTTTGAAAACGTTTTATGTAATGTATTCCCAATATACACCTCTTAATCCTGTAAAACAGTTATTACTTAATGTTGTAATTAGCTAGGGAAAAGGGTAAGAGCTGGTAAAAGGTATTAGAGAGTTTCTCTCATTTTGATTTCTAGAAAACACTAGAAGTGAATATCTACATTTTCTTGCAGAACTATCAGTCTGGTACAACTACCTTTTGATCCCTTTCACTTAAATTACTCAAATTTCATTTTCCTCCCCATAGCAATCACACATTTTACAAAACATTTTCTACAGTAGGGATAAAAGGCTTTGAATTCCTCCAAACAGGGTCCATTTAGCTCCACAGCTGGAAAAGCGAAAACATTTCTTATACATATTTAAGAATAAACAAGAAACCATAAATAGAGATTACCTGTCCCAGGGATCGGGTGGGAAGTGGGGGATGGGAACTGGGAATCCCGAGGTCAGGGGTGAAGGGGAGATTTTTCTCTGTAAACCCTTTACACTCTTTAAACCCGTAAGAATGCACTGCCTTTTCAAAGGGCTAAGGACGCCTGTTTAAAATTTTTTAAAAATCAAAAGAAAGGAGTTTCATGGACACGCGGTCTGCTTAGTTTTCAGATAATCTGCTTTAATCAGTAGCATCTGCTTGTGCTCTGCAATAGGTGAAATACCCCTTTAAACGCAGTCGTGAGCAATGTGCCCGCTAAGCCCTCTTTAATACAGTAACGTTCCTCCAGACCTCCGCTTTCGAAGGCAGCTCGCATCCTCCGCCCCCTCCTCCCTCTGTGCATTCTGAGATCTGCTCTGCTGATTCCCACATAAAGTGGGTCCTGGCCGCCATTTTAGAAAGTCATTCACACAAGCCGGACGGCAGCATCATCCACTTAAAAACCTCCGAAAACTCCCTTGGACTATCTCCTCTTTCCTTTCCCTCACCCCTCATCTTTAGAGGAGTCAAACTCCCTGCAAGAGGCATGCAGTGTCTCTGGAATGTGCATAATGCGAAATGACACGTCTGGCCACAGAACACTGAGGGGAAAAGCGAATGCTGCAATGCACGTGTTTGCACGTCGGTACAGACGAATTTCCCAGGCAGAGACCTACAGAGAAAGTCCACAAGGAGTTAAAAGTGAGCACACTTAAGTGGCTTTTCCACTCCAATAATCTGCACCTAAGTGACTTTCCCACCAAAGCACTGAAGATACTGGGGCTGTGGGTGGAGGTAAAGGGTGGAGCAGCGCCAGGGAGAGAAAGTTCCCATCTGCTTCCCAACTGAGCTCCAGGGTCTCGCTCTCCTTTATCACCGGGGATAGAGGCGAGTTTTTGCTCCCTGCCTGCCCTAGCCTGGTTTCTCAGCACAACGTAGTAAACACCGGGAGAGTCCCTGGAAGCGCGCCTCCCCCAGCCCTGCCGAGGACAGCTTTAGCAGGTTATGAATGGCCTCACTATTGCCGGCTCCTTTTCACACGCGGACACGCGCAGACGCGCGCTCCAGCAGCGAAGATTTAATACCCCAGTAACAGCAACCACCAACAGAATCAATGATCCTCCATTTAAAAGACAGAGTGGAGCTCTGCTGCCTCTGCTTCCATTTCCCTATCCAAGCTGCTCAGGAGCAAGCGACGCAATCTATTTTTCCCATGGTGACTCACTAATAAGGGCGCTCCATAATTTCCTTCACTCACTAGATAGTAAGAGGAATTAGTAAACCAAACTTAAAATCTTTCAGAGTCTTGAATATCGGAAGAAACAGTAATTTTCAAGGACGATCACAGATTTGCTACAGTCCTTCACAATTTGCACCCATCTTGAGCAAATCGTCACTTTCAGTATTTTATACCGAGGACCCTATCCGTTACGGCACACATACGTTCCACAAAGAAAGCAAGCGCTTAAATGCTACTGTATAAGATGTATCAAAAACAACAGTGATCCCCACATTTCACTGACAAAAAATATTCTGGGAAGTTTTAAAAAGCTATTATCTCCTGCTCTTAAAAGATTTGCATTCTTCTAACGACCGATTAAAGAACTCTGGGCGGGAGGGAATCACCGTTCTTTCAAAGGCGGCCCCTCAGTGCTAAGCCGGCGCGGCCGCGGAGGTAGAGATCCCGGGGCTCTCGGGCTCCGACGCCAGCTGGGCACCGTCCTACCTGCGGTGGGTCTTCCACTGAAAGCCCTCGGTCCTCACCACCCTCCTCACCCAAGGACCCCAGAAGGCTGAAGGCGGCCAGGAAGGCGAAAGAGCCGAAACAGGCGCACCAACTTATTTACAGACACCATACTCGCTAGCCAACCCCGAAAAAAAAATAGTAATTTAAAGAGAGAGAAAATGTGAGCTTGCCATTTCCCTGTAGCTTCTAGGTCTGTAAGCCGTTCGTGAGAGGTGCCTAGAACCTCGCAGTTGTCTCCCCAGTTCGGAGCTGCTCCTACACCACCTACCGAGACTTGTGTCTGGGTAAAACCTCTCCTGTCGCACAAACCCCTCCCTCGGTTAGACATTTCCAAAGCGTCGGCAGGGCGAGGAGTTGCGGCGGGACTCCGGAGTTGGCCGTGCCGGGATGGGGGTCCGGGGCAGCGGCGCGCAAGGACGCGACCCCACTCCTGCCTGGCCGGCTTGCGGACACCCTCCCGGCGCCGGCTCCGCGGAGGCCGGGCGATAACCTCCTCCTCGCTGGGGCGGGAGAGGGCGGCAGCCGGGCCGTTCCGTCGAGGCCCAACGCCGCGACGCGGGCCGAGTGGCGGCCAGACAGCCGCGCGCCCCCCGCTCCCGTCCGTGGGTCTGGCCCGGGTCCCCCTCAGCAGTTCCGCGCACGGGGAGGGGCCGGCAACGGGCCGGGCGGGCAGCAGCGCCCGAGGAGAGAGCGCGGCCCCGGGCCGCGTGTCACTCACCGTTTGAAATGCTCGATGATCTTCTCTTCCCGCACATTCTCCGGTAAGTTGCCCACCCAGAGGTGCCTGGTTTCCCGGACCATGCTGGGCGGTGTGCCGGCGACCGCTGGTGCGGGTTCTCCCTCGCCGGCTTCGTACGAGCCCGTCAGCGCCGGGAGGCGGGCGCCGAGGCGGCGGCGGCGGCGGCTGCGGCGGTGGCGTCGGCAGCGGCGGCGGCTCCTCCGGCTCCCCCCCGTGCAGAGACCATCCCTCTCCCCCAGGTTCTGACTCTCGGGCCTCGCAGCTCCGCTCTGCCGCCACCACACACCCGAAGCCGACCCTCGCGCTCCGGCAGCGCATGCGCCCGGGCGGCGGCGGGCGGGGGAGCGGGGAGGAGGGGCGAGCGGGACCCGGGCGGCAGCGACTACGACGGAGCTGGCGCTGTGGCAGCCGGACGCTTCCCACCGGCGCGCGCGCCCCGCCTCCCTCGCCGCGGGCACGCGCGCGTCCGCCCGCCCGCCGAGGCCGAGACGCCGAGTTCCTCCCAGCCGGCGCGCAGGCGCGCGGGGGAGGGAGGAACGCTGGGCCTGAAAGGAACGCTCGCGCGCCCGATCCTGATGCGCAGGCGCGCAGTCGCGCAGGGAGCCGGTCGCGGGGTGGGCGCTTAGTCAGACCTGGGGCGCTGAGCTTGCAGAGACGGGGACGATCTCCAGCCCCTCCAGGCGCCGGCCTGGGGGAAGAAAAGAGAGAAAGGGGGTTGGTTTTGATAGGGCTGCGTGTCAAAGCGGCTGCCAGTGCCTCTCCTAGGACTCCTGCCCCTACTCACCCTTAGGCCAGGAGCTGGCCGTTTCCGGGCACTTGGATCCCCGCCTGCTTGGGAAAGTGTCAGAACAAGGCCGCCCTTCTCACTGCCCAGCGAAGCAATGACGGGTTCAGAAACCCATCCCTCTCAAGAATAATTAGCTTGTAACGTTAAGCAACTATTTTATATAGGATCTTACAAAACTGCAAGATATCCTAGCTGATCGTTACGGTATACCAGGAATAGAACTGAAATGAGACGGCTACATGTCTAATATTGTAAAAAGGATTTATATAAAGGATTTACTGTAATTTAATATTTAAGCATAGGAACGGATCAGACCTCTGGCCTTTCCAGGCCTAAAGACCACAGCTGAACTTTTATATAAAGGCCAGTTTACAGAACCCCGGAGAAAACCCACAAAATTAAGACAAACTGTATTGAGTCCAGAAAAACGGAATCGTTTAGAACAGTCGGCAACTCAATTTTCTTTTCCATTTTTTATCTACAGAAATAAAATACCAAAGGTGCGGTACTTCAAGTACACACCAGATTTTAAATATTTGGTCTCATTCACTATCCTTAAATACAGCCAATTCATCACCTAACTATGCTATTTGGGATTGGAAAATATGGTCACCATAATCAATGGCACTAATACCTGGAGTCACCTGTGCATAGTTTCTTTTTTTTTATTATTTATTTATTTGACAGAGACAGACACAGTGAGAGAGGGAACACAAGCAGTGGGAGTGAGAGAGGGAGAAGCAGGCTTCCCGCGGAGCATGGAGCCCGATGTGGGGCTCGATCCCAGGACCCCGGGATCATGACCCGAGCTGAAGGCAGACGCTTAACGACTGAGCCACCCAGGCACCCCCGCATAGTTTCTTTTGTTCCACAGACAGTAATGCTCCCAGTAGTTTTTTTGTTGTTTACCATATAATCTAACATAAGCTTCTTAATGATTGTGTCCGACTGAGAGTCCCATCAACTTTTTTTATATTTGGCCTAATAGTCCATACTATAGCGGTGCCTGGGTGGCTCAGTCGGTTAAGCGTCTGCCTTCAGCTCAGGTCATGATCCCAGGGTCCAGCCCCGCATCTGGCTCCCTATTCAGTGGGGAGCCTGCTTCTCCCTCTCCCTCTGTCCCCTGGCTCGTGCTCTATCCCATAAATAAAATATTAAAAAGAAAAATAGTCCAGGGATGCCTGGGTAGCTCAGTCAGTTAAGCATTTGCCTTCGGCTGAGGTCATGATCCCAGGGTCCTGGGATGGAGTCCCGCATCCGGCTCCTTGCTCAGCAGGGAGCCTGCTTCTCCTTCTGCTGCTCCTCCTGCTTGTGCTCTCTCTCGCTATGTCAAATAAATAAATAAAATCTTAAAAAAAAAAAAAAGAAAAATAGTCCATACTATACTTAATAAATTTGATCAGTTGAGATAATCTGTCTTCCCTCCTCAGGACATTGAGGAGGCTAAGCAAGCCCCAGCCTTACACAGTTGCAACAATTACAGTAGAAGATGCGCTTGCTGAGGGGCTAACCTCACCCTCCCTTTGAAATGATTGTTGGAATTTTGACAAATTATTTCTAAAACTTCTAGATTCTGAGCCAGGTAATTTAACTGATTTGTTTAACTTCAGTAAGAGTCAGAAACAGAAAGAGGAGGTAGAGAAAAGCTAGAAACAGAAAAGCCCCACTACAATAGTGGCACTCATTGATAATTTAGGTAAGGTATTTAGTGCCCCACCCCCAGAGGCTGACCTTGTCTTCATGCAAATCAGTCATTAAATGAAATGGAAATTTGTGTTCTTGAAAATATTATGGAATGGATTCCTCAGTAAAAGCAAATCAAACCACATTCAGATGTAGGATTAGCCATTTACATTTGGCCATTTCTTTGTCACAACTATCACTTAAGGAGTGTCAAGCCAGCACACTATTAACCTAAACTCATGAACTATATAGTTCTGCATATACGGCTGCAGTTAATGTTGAACTGACATGCATTTTTCCATGAAGCATGAATTCAATACAAGCAACCACAATTTGAAACGCATTTTAAAATAGGATGTAAATTACCCGTTTAAAACTTGATAGGCTCTGAATTAGCTGAAACTTCTTGGGAAAGACCAAAGTGTCACCATGAAGAACAGAAGAGATTCAGTTCAATTGCATTATTAAGAGGGGCAACTGACGATTCACAAAATAGCGTCTTGCAATTATAGAAGTAAAGGGCATATCTCACCTTGCATGCAGACTTCAGTTAAAATCATGCTGAGGAAAAATTCAAGGGCTGAAAAAAAAAAAGGAGGGGGGACCCTTTAGAAGCAAAATCATTAGAAGAAAGACTAGTTAATTATTGAATATGGTATTTTGTATCCATCTAGGACTCCCACAGAATAAAAGGATAAACCAGAACAAAATAAGAAGCAATTAAGGTATTTTTTCTAATACTTTCTCCATGGCACAAGAATGAGGGGACATTAAGTAAAAGTTAAAGCAACTTGCTTACCAACTAAAATTTTTTTGAACTAGTTCTCTTAGGTTAGCCTAAAGGTCTTGTTATATCAGTGCTGTTTTTCCATGCAAAAAGCAGACTACTTAATTTTTGGAAATTAATTTGAAATGGGCAAAGTTATTTACAAATACTTTACAAATGCCTTCAAGTCCCCCACCTTTGGGAAGTAGTGGAGGAGAAACCTGGTGGAAGATTACCAACACACAAAATTATTAAGCAAAGTTGAGTTAAAGTTCTCCCAGAGACCAAAGAGATCACAATGTCAAAAAGATTAGGAGCAAATGTCAAATTAAGAATATCATTTCTCATCTTGCCCGAGATTTACCAAACAAGTGAGAAATGGTCTCACAATATAAAGGCTAGCAAAATCCCATCAAACATCATTTGATAGCACCTTATACTCAGATTCTCTTCAAGTGTTGTCAAACTACCTGTTTGACACCAAGAATAGCAACCAAAGTGTTTATTTTAGTTTCTTAGGTTTTTAAGAATCTGATATATATTTCTCAAGAGAATTCTCAGTTTATAAAATGTCAACAGACATCAGCCTAAATAGATATAATGAGTAAAACAAATTTCAATTATCTGTTCAAATTCTTAATGTATTCCTATGATGCCAAAAGAAAAAAATATGACACTAACTTCAATTGAACAGATTGGTTTAAAGGAAAAATAGCTCACATATAGATGCTGGGTTCAAATGAGCAATTCAGGTAGGAATCCTATCCATCTTTATTAAACTTAATAGTTGCAGGTTAAAAGTACTGTCCATGTTCCTTACTGATTCTTTCAGCATTAAAAAAACACTACTTGGCATGAACTTTTGTGTTATACTAAAACAAAAACAAAAACAAACTGATGATATGAACGACAGACATTATGTATAATGGAAGTATCCCTGGGTTACTGGGTTTAGAGTTTAAAATTCCAGTTCCAATTTTGTCACTAGCTATATGACTTAGCAAATCAATTAAATCCTCAAAGTCTCAATATCCTTATCTACAAAACGAAATATCTGTTTTCTCTACCAAAAAAGGTTTCCAGAAGTATCAAAGAAGATAATATATGTAAAAGGATTTGGAAGTAACACACCGTAAAAATATCACGAATACTATTAAGTTGACCACTAATTTCATATTAATATCAAAAGTAAGCATCAGCTGAAATTTAGAACATATTATCAATTTTCAGGGTTATACAGCCTACATAGGTCCTATAGTCAAATCAAAATGCAGTGATTGCATATTAAGTATGCAGTTCCTTGTCGGTTTTTGCTTTTTCTATTGCAAAGCTCTTAATAACAGCTAAACTGATAAGTACATGCCCTTTGCAGAGCCCCAAATCAAGTGTTTGATTTTTTCAATGCCTTTCATTTTTATTGGCAATGTATCAGAAAACACTGGGAAAGCTTTTCTCTATTTCTGTCTTTGGTACAAATATTTACAAAGGCAGAATTTCTTCATCAGCATTTATCTTTGTATGTTTTCAATAGCAAGGCAACCCACACTGTTATTCTGATTTTTAAATTTATTTTAACAATTAATAATGGATGCTCATTGAAAAAAATCAAAAGTAGGGTGAGATCTCTCCTTTCTTCTATAATAAATGGATCGTAAGTGAATTTCCTCATTTGAGTATTAATGATAATTCAGAAAGGTAACATTAAAAGCAGAGCCATTTGCAAAGGAGAATTCAAATAGATGTGTTTTTAATCAGGTCTTATTTTCACACTGTGAGGCTCCTGTATTTAGCATGCTAGATGTGCTCAAAGAGTTCAGTCATGCGTAATGGAAGCCCAGTTGGGGAAAGCATTTGAGCCTCAAACTGGGGCTTTGAATGCTAACCTAGCCAATAGAGCAGATAAATGAATATCAACATTTAAACAGGAGGACAGAATCGTTACCAGATATTTAACAAGAATTTGGTTACAAATCTAGTCCCAAGCTATTAAACTATTTCATGACAAAACATATACTTAAAATATAAGCACTTGTTCCTAAAGGCATCATATAAAAATACATTAACTAGCTCTAAAATGATCAAAGCCTACTTGACAACTCAACAATACAAATTCCTTCTATTATTAGAATCAGTTTTTTTCAAAACAGTAGAAAATAAAACAGACAACACTGCTATATTATTCTCAGAGTGTCTGACATATTGTTAGTTCTGAGGGTCAACTGGTGAAAGACCAGTCCATTAACAGATTTATTTTGATATAGAAGGCACAGTCTGGTGGAATTATATACATAAATTATTAGAACTTCAATCAATTGAACATTAGCCAGCTAGCCCTCTAAATCATACTTTCAGCAAGCTAACGTTTCGTAATCTATTTTACTATTCAACCCTCTAAGCTAAATAATTTATCCCACCTTGTTTTTAGTATTCCAGAAATGAATGTAATGGCTGGTAACTTTTTTTTTTAATCAATTCTTATGTTTCTACCATTTTCTTGGAAAGTTGCTTAATTTTTTTTCCCCTCTGAGGAAATACTGCTAATGTACCTAATATTCAGAATTATGAATTTATTAATGTTTATGGCATTGGAAAAAAATGGACTATTTGCAAACCTTAATCACAGCTGTGCCTGTGGTAGAATTTAATTCTTTCTTAAATTTTAATTCTAGTAAAGTTAACATACAGTGTTTCAGGTGTACAACATAGTGATTTAACAATTCTATACATTACTGAGTGCTCATCACCTGTCCCCCTACCCACCTCCCCTGAAATTTAAAATTTTTATAAAGTTTATATTCATCTATATTTTCTAAAAAATTTCCATCTATATTTTCTTTGGTTAACATATATTGCTTTTATAATTAGAAAAGGTTATAATAAAATGACTTTTGGAAGTCAACATCTGGGTTACTTTAAAGGCTGACTTTAAAGGTTTAAAGCATCAACTCTGAAATGTTGATGCTGGACTATACTAAATCAACATATTTGTGTTAAGAGATCCCATGTGAACAAAATGTTATTCACTATGTTAATTCAGATAGTTCATTCAACCTTTTAAACCTCTATTGTTAATCCTCATGTGAGAAAAAACTTAACCTCTTCACTAGAAGTGATATACATTAACCAAAACACCCCATGTATAGTAGATGGTAACTTTTAAACATCAGGAAGTAAGCAGAATATAAATAAATAAGGCTACTGATTAATTCAGAGAACACTGTCAAAGGGTAGTTGATGGAATCTCAAAAACATTAATACCAAATAAAACGTTTAGTAACTTGCTACATATGTCTTGAAATTTTCAGCAGACTTAGGGTCGTAAGCTCCCTGGCTCTAGTTTGAAATAGAAAATTAAAAAAAAAAATTATTTATGTACTCATTTGAAATATGTTTTTAAAACTGTGTCCATCTTAACTCAATTATTGTGATTTAAAGAGCTATTACTATTAAATAGCATCACTGCCTCAATAATCTTCAGGATGGTAATAATTGCTAATTTTATATAATATTCCATAATTAGACACTTGAAACATTTTGGCTTAAAATAAAACCACACTATTTAAAGACTACAGAAGACATGATGCCTTTCTGAATTAAATGCTGGAATTATTTTTAAGGCTTTAAAAAGTTAAATTTCAGTATTTTGATAGAGGAGCTCATTGGATTTTTTCAGGCCATATACTACAGAAGTCATGAAAACCATTGCTTACACTTTTATTTGGAAGATACTTTGGCTGAAAAAAAAAAAAGAACGCCTCAGTGGTAACTCTCTTTGAGGACGCTAGATTAACTTAAAATGATTTCTCTAAGAAAACAGAACCATCAAGAATCATAACTAAAGATTTCACCAAATACTGTTAGCTGGTGAAGGGGCATGGTGGGATGAACTGATAAAAGGGTTCTGTGTTTTCCCCAGAACAGCAGATAATTTAAACACACACACAAGCATAAACCTTTCACTTAAAAATTCACTCAAAAAAGTGGCTTCAAACCGGGATACAGTTGTCTTTCACAATTTTCAAACTTAAATATATCGTACCCCTCAAGATCAGTTTCCAGAGATTCTAATTATTGGACTGCACATAAGAACTTTGTTTTTATGCCTATTTAAAATTATAAAACATACAAATAAATGTACAACTTTTCAAAAAAAATCCGGCGTGCTTGGCTGGCTTAGTGGGTAGAGCGTACGACCCTTGATCTTGGAGTTGTGAGTTCAAGTCCCATTCTGGGTGTAGAGTTTACTTAAAAAAATTTTAATTATAAAATGTAACAAACAAAATTTTCTTCCCCTTATTTAGTGGTGTTATCCTTACTTTAGGGATTTTGACTTTGAAGACACTCATTAACCATAATTTGTTAGGACAGAATCTCTAACCAAAATTCTGCCAATTCAAGGGACACTTGATCTGGTCGTTTCCAAGCTTCAAATTATAGTCTTGTTAGCAGGGGGAGATTCTATTGCTTGCTAGTGCTTCAACAGCCTCTAGACAGCTTTTATATTCTAAGAGTTCCTGTTAGGAATCTGGCACCAACTCAAAATTCCCACCAGGAAGAAAGATCTCCCTTCCTTAGGACCCACTGCGTGGCTCCGCCCAGAGCCTTGACCCGACCTGACCTCAGACTCTGCGTGGTCAATGGTGCACTCGCACCTGCGGGCAAGTTAGCACTGCCCAACAACTTCAGAGCCAAAATGCGGCTCGAGACCATAAAATGTCAAGTTGCAAGTGCCACGTCAGCCTTTAGGAGCCCCCAAGGTGCCCTGTTCGCGAACAAGCTCCCTCTTTTAAACCTTGTATCTCTAAGGATCTGAAGGTACATGACACGCTAAACGAATATAGGAAGGCTATTACTCCACCGGCGGAACGAAGGTCTTTCCAAAGAAAGGGGGCAAGGAAACAAAGCTCGGACTGGAGACCTGGCCGACCTCCGTGCCCTTCCAAGGGAACCTTACTTAACCTTAACCTGCTGGATTTCAGAAACGGGCTTGCATGGAAGTGGATTACATGGCAAGTTAAAAGAGCTGGGGGGAGGGCGGGTGGCTTTTTTAAGAACCCACAACCCTGGCAGTAATTTCCCCCACACTCCTAAGAGGAAAGGAAAATAAAACCAAAGGCACCTTGAGAAAGAGTAAAAGCTGTTACTATGGTTACCACTCTCCAAGCTCAAGTCAGCCCAGGGACACCAGGCTGTACGCCCAAGCCCTTCCTTTGTCCGCAGCCACACACCGAGGGCAAACCTAGCGGCCAGCCACGCCAGCCCCAGCAGAGGCTTGCCTCGGCGACCCGGGGCAGCGTTCCAAATAAAGGACGCCTTTATTTTGGCTTAGTGAGCAAGAACTGCAGGCAGCTCCTGACGGAAGCCAGCCCCGGCCACCACCCGGTCCTGCGGCCGGGGCTGTCTCTCCCCCCGGCCCCCGTTTGGAGAAGGCTCCACCACACTGCGGGGACCCGATCCAGTCAGGAGCCCGACCAAACATGGCGCACGCAGGAGTGGAAGGGAGCCAACCAGACACAGCCCGACCTCATCCCTTTGGCACAAAGGGAAGGCTAAGCTCGAGGAAACCCCTCAAGAGGATACAGTTCCCCCGAGTGGGAGCTGAGGAAACAGTGAGTAGGGCGCAACCGAGTTGCTCAGACGCACTTCATATCAAAGACGCTCCCGCAAACAGCGCGGAGAACAGAGGTCGGCAGAGACGACCTGCGGCGCAGGCGCGTGGAGCAACGATTCGAGCGCTTCGGTCCTGCCCCTCCCCCCTCCAAAGGCCAGGGGAGTTGCCCCAACGCGCTGGCGCAACGACGGAACGTGGGGGGAGGGGAGAAAAAAACCTGTTCCCTTCATTGTGAGAGCGAACCGCCCCGCCCCGCCCCGTCCGGCGCGCGCGCACGTCCCACTCTCACACTTGCACACGCGCGCGCCGAACTTGCCGCCCGATCCGGCGCGCATGCTCCGGAAGGGAGGCGGTGGCTGAGCCTGCGGCTTTTTTGCTGTTTCCCTGAGAAGTTTCTGGAAAGACGGAGGCCAAGGGAAGCTGGGGGATGGGGAGCGCAGGGAAGCGAGCGTTTGAGAGAAAGCGAAACATCCAAAACACACCGTCACCGCCCCGCGTCCATCCATCACGCCATGGCCAAAGCAAAGCCCGAGACCACCGAGACCCTCACGCCAGGGGAAAAAGCATGGGGACTGCAGCAACCGCTCCTTTCTCTGCCTGTGCCTAGCCCCGAGGCCCCTGACCACGGGGAGAAGGGAGAGGGCAGGGGGAGCGATGAAAAACCTAAAACGCTCACTGGAGGTTTACGTGGTGGAGTGAAAGCCGACATCCGCTCTCTGGAGCTGCCCGCGCACTCGTGGGCCGCCCGCGGCTCTTCTCTGGCTCTCGAGCGTGGGCTCCGCATTGGGATTCTACGCGGCTACCGAAGTACTGGTCTGGGGCTCCTGAACCCGTTTCCTTAATTTCCCCTCGTTTGGGGGGGGATTGTCCTTTGATTCCCCCTTCCTGTCTTCACTTTGGTGGCCAAGAGCTAAAGCTGCGGGTGTGGAGAGCCTAGGAAAGGGCTGCTCCCTCCCCGCGCCAGCCCGAGAAGCGCCCTGGGCGGGCAGGGGTCGCCCGTCTGTGGTGCGGCGCTCAGTTCGCTCGGTTTTAGTCCCCTTAAGTGAGAGCCTCCGGCAGTGGGGCACCTTTGGAAGCGCAAAGGCAGCGCACGCACAAAGGCGCCGCCTCGTTTGTGGACTCGAGAAGCGGCCGACGCGGCGAGGGGAGGCCGGTGCGGCGGCGTGGGGCGCGAAGGCGCGCCGGTGCTCAAGGAGGGTCGCCCGGACGGCCACCCCGGGGAGGCCCGGGCGGGGGGGAGGGGCCCGCGGCGCCTTTTATTTCTCCGCCTGCGCCCGCTCTTGGCCTGGCGCGGCTGCCATTTTGTGGCGCGGCCGCCATTTCGCGGGGCCGAGGGGGCAGGGTGGCGGGGGAGGGGCGCGCGCCGCCGCGGCCGGCAGGGGGCGGGGCTGGCGACGGCGCCCGGGCGGCCCCCCAGCCGCGAAGGCGAGCGCGTCCTCTTTGTTCTCCGCCTCTGCGCTCGGGCGCCGTCGTCCCGGAGCCGCGCTGGCTCAGCGCTGCGTGTGACCCCGACCGGCAGCTGAGGGTCGTGCGCACAGTCCCAAATCCCTTCTGCCCTCTGAGCCCTTCCAACGCGGGGCTTCTCATCCCCGCCCTCGCTCTGTGGAAGGAGTGCGTTTTATTTGGCCGTGCCCCGAACGCCACCGTGGGAAGCCGTAGTGCGCGCTGAGAAGGAAGGCGCTTTCTGCAGCCTTGTGCGGCCGGGGCCGCAGGTGGGCTTGGATGCCACTGCCTCGAACCGTAGTGGCGCTTTACAAACAGAAAAGCGCCGAGCTTCGAGAGCTGGGAGACCCGACAAAGGTGCCGAGCACCAGCGTAACCGAGAGGTCGGGCTCTTTAAAAAAAAAAGAAAAAAAAAAAGTGTCTTTGAAGTGCTGTCACCAGTAGGAGAACCGAGACGTTGCTGTTCATTGGCTGGCCGCGAGGCACGCACTGCGCAACTGGTTTCTGATAGGTTTTATAGCCCATTATTTCGAGCTGAGCCATAAACTGGAACAATAGATTGGAATATTTTATTTCTGTCTGTTGAGAACATCTTCCATTTACCTCCTTTTTTAAGCCCTTTATGAGTATGTAAATAGCAGATTGACTCAATAAAATATTATGTGCCTTCAGTGTCATTTCAAATCCTGAAAGAGCTATTGTTTTTCTGATTTGAAGGGAATATTTAAATGTGAATCTTGGCAATTTAATGTTAACTTTGCGGCTGGAATCAACAAAGCCAGGAAATTCAAGAGTAATGCTGCTATATTTGTCTTCCAGCCTTGCTTTTTGTGCAAGGTATTTTTGTTTAACGAGGGGTTGTTCCCGGCCCCCCCCCCCCCCAAGTTTTGTTTTTCTTCACAGCAGCGTGAGTTCATAACCGAGCCAGCCTTTTCTGGCTCAAGTCTTTTGGTGTTGCAGCTACAGGAGGGTTTTTTCTCCCCCCTTACAATGTATGATTACAGGGGGTTGGTTATCTGTTTCAGTACTAGGGGAGTTAAGCTCATAATGATAGGATGAAAAGTTTAAAAAATATATTTTCGAGTGAACAGATCAGGATTTGATCGCTTCCAGATGAAAGAAACATCTGAGGAGTGGCTGTTAGATCCCAAATTTTGTCTTCGTTTCAATTTGACTAAAGCACTGCATGGAATTTTAATTTTTTATACGCTATCTCAATATTCTATAAAGCACAGTATTGTATTTTTTTTGGTATTGAGAGTTTATGAAAATAATGGTTTTGAAAATGCTGTTACTTTTTGCCTGCACAAACAAAATTAAGTAGTATGAAACTATTCGTTTTATTGGGAATTAGGATAGACTATCCTAATAACGCAGACAAAACATCATGCCTTTACGAGCCAGGCAGTTGAAATTTAGAGAATGATTGTACAATCCTTCTTTCACTTTGTGCAGATGTAAAGGATCTATTTAACAATTCTAATTCCTAGAATTTGTTTTTATTTGTAAACACCTTATTTCACACCTTTATTACACTTAATACTAAAAGCGCATCCTTTTTTTTTTGTACAAAATATTTTGAATTTGTGTTTTTTGAATAGGTGGTATTTTGCACTGTTCACCTCTCCCTTATGACCAATGGCATACATTTGCAAAACGAACAGAAATTCGGAAATTCCTCTCCCATCCTAATGTTGGCCTCAAAACATTTTCCAACTTCCTAAGCCAAAAAGCCCAAACAGTATTAAACAGGTGGACTTTAAACGTGCAGAGGGCCGTGTTCAGATAAACAGATTCTGAATTACAACAATCTCATGATCTGCCCTTGGAGTAAAAATGCTTTGTATGTAGTCCTAGGACTGGTTTCATTTTGTCAAACAATGCAGGACTAGAGAATTCCACGATCACCAATCCATTGTTCCTGTTTTTCTTTCTTTTTCAACTGTGCTTCTGAATTAATATGTACAATTTTGTGTTCCCTGAGAGAGATTGGATGTTAACCAGAACCTTTCATTATACCAAGATCCTTTAGACAGCCAGGGCAGAATCTAAGCGGTATGTGCTAGGCCCCTTGGGCTTATTTTTTTGGCATTTGGTGTAGATTGTGTGCAGCTTTTCTAAACAATGTAGAAATACTGAAGATCTCTCACCATTGTTCCAGGAAAGGACAGCTTTTCATGCCAAATTTTAGCATAGGAGGGAATTTAAAACAATAACCGTAATAACCTTTTCCTGGTAAGGATAAATAAGCTCTTTTAGAGACTAGTAATATGGGAAGTTCTTCAAAATATTTTTGGCAGCGGTGAAGTACTCCCACATGCTGTAATCGTCTTCCCCTTTGAGGCAAAACTCAGAAATTCAGCATTTCAGAAGAATTGGAGTTCAAAGAACAAATCTTTGCAGCCAATAGTATGTTTCTTAAAAAAACAGGAACACATCTATGAAAATAAAAAAGACTCCTGGAACAACCCAACATTTGTCTTGCCAGAGTACAAATGGTCATCCCTATAACAAGATTCTGTCCTGATAATTGTGCAGATTATATGAAACCTGTAGATTTATTGTTTTGGCATCACGGTTTAAATGGCCTGTATAGACATCAAAAAGACTTATAAAAAGTCAAGATCTTTATTACTTTATTTAACAAATAATTTTTGAGCATCAACTTTGTGCCAAGTACTTAGGATATTATATCACTGAAGAAAGCAGTCAGATCTCTGTTCTCATGAAGTTTAACTGGCTTGGGGAGGGGGGTGCAGGGGTGGTGGTGGGAGGGGGAGAAGAGACAAATAAGGCTAGAAGCAGGGGCCCATGAGGAGGTTATTTTAGTAACCCAAGAGAAAGATAGGGGTGGCTTCACTGGCTAAGGGATCCTGGATATATTTTGAAGGTGAATCCAGAGGGCCTTGCTGATGGATTGAACATAGAGTTGATAAGAGGAGTCAAAGATGAGCCTGAGGTATTTGACCTGAGCAACTAGAAAGATCAAGTTGCAATCAACTGAAATAGGGAACACTGACTAGAACAGTTTTATGGAGGAATATTAAGAGCTCAGTTTTCAGTATGTTCAGTTTGAGGTATTAGATGTTCAGATGGAGACATTAGGTAGGCTGCTGGATATGAGTTCAGGAAGAAGTTCTGAAAATCTATGTTTTTATGTATTATTTAGGAGATATACTGTATATATGTATATTGTGTCTGTGGGACTGTGTGTGTGAGAGAGAAACGGGGAGAGAGACAGCAAGCAAGACAGGGAAGGAGAGAGTTTGGGAGTTGTCAGCGTATGAGTGGAATTTGAAGTCTGAAACTGGATGACGTCAGCAAGGGAAGTACGAAGGGAAAAAAAAAAAAGGAAAACCCTGGGGCACTTTCACACTTAAGAAAGAGGTCTCAGAAGTCAGGAACTCGCAAAGCAGCTAACCGAAGGAACAAAGGAGTTAGGGAGGAGGAAAACCCAGAGAGGGCTGTGTCCCGGAAGTCAGAGGAAGAAACTGCAGGAGGAGGGAGTGATCAATGTGACCAACTGTGGAAAACTGCCAAGAGGTTAAGATGAGGCAGGAGGACTGACTGTTGGAGCACCACAGAGGTCATTGGTGACCTTAATAAGAACAGTTGGGTGGAGCAGTGGGGCAAGAGCTTGACTGGACTAGACTGAAGAAAAAAGTGAGTCTGGAGTCACTTTGGGAAAAATACTGCTGTAGACTTAGAGGGGAAGATGCCAGGGATGGTGAAGGTAGAAAGTTCATTCCATTTCAGAAAGCTCCTGGGTCGGTGCAAGAATCAGGAACTCAAAACCTTTAGGCTTCTGGAAGAATTATTACACCTTCAGGATATGCTCTGCTTCTAGCCTTGTATCTGTTCCATAATGACATGAATAATACACAATTTCTTTGGAAAAAGAATACTATCTTCCTATAAACGCTGCAAATTCTTTTTTTTATTTTTATTTTTTTATTATGTTCAGTTAGCCACTGTATAGTACATCATTAGTTTTTTTTTTTTTTTTAAGATTTTATTTATTTATGTCAGAGAGAGCACAAGCAGGGGGAGCGGCAGGCAGAGCCGGCAGAAGAGGCAGAGGGAGAAGCAGGCTCCCCACTGAGCAGGGAGCCGGATGCGGGGCTCGATCCCAGGACCCTGAGATCATGACCTGAGCTGAAGGCAGACGCTTAACCGACTGAGCCACCCAGGCGTCCCACATCATTAGTTTTTGACGTAGTGTTCAACGATTCATTAGTTATGTATAACACCCCGTGCTCATCACAGTACGTGCCCTCCTTAATACCCATCACCCTGTTACCCCCTCCCCTCTGAAACCCTCTGAAACCCTCAGTTTGTTTCCCAGGGTCCATAGTCTCTCATGGTTCGTCTCCCTCTCTGATAAACTGTGCAAATTCTGAACTTGGAGTTTGGTCAGTACTTGGAAGAATTTGGTCAGTAGGACAAAGAATCTAGCAGAGAGCTTTTCCTGGAATTTATATAACCATCAGTGCTCACCAGCAGTCTGAGGTGATTCAGCCAGTCATGCAGTGTTTAGAGATGCAACAAAGCAGACTTTGCCCTGGTTTCTCAAGCGTGTGCCCCCAATAATCCCTGATGACTCTGCAGCTTTTGTTGGACTTCCTGTAAATGATGGCAAATTGACTCTGTCACAAGAATGGTAATGCCTTTAAGAGTGAAATGCCCCGGATGTTTCCTTTCAATAGGTTCCCCGCACCTGTCCTATTGGAGCCTGCTCTAGTCACAGCAATCCCCAGTGAATGACAGTTAACCAGATTGGCTGTGTGCTTTATGTGAACTTATTTATCATCCTGGGTTTGAGCTCCACTGTTAGAATCCTGTATACTGATAAATATAGATCAGCTAAAATTTTTATTTTCAATTGTATTACCTTATCATTTCTTAGAGGATCATGTGATAAAATACAGATATAAAGTATTATGTGTATTTTATTCTGAAATATTTATGCTGAATAGTCATTGAAACCATCTCTATTGGAAGTATTTATCAATTTGGGGCGCCTGGGTGGCTCAGTCGGATAAGCGTCTGCTTTCAGCTCAGGTCATGAGCCTGGGGTCCTGGGACCGAGCCCCTGAATAGGGGTCCCTGATCAGCAGAGAGCCTGCTTCTCCCTCTCCCTCTGCTGCTCCCCCTGCTTGAACACTCTCTCTCTGTCAAATAAATAAATAAATAAAATCTTAAAATGGAAATATTTCTTAATTTGGATGCAGCCTAGAATATTATATGGTTGTTTATATTTCCTAATACTCATGAAATGTTGCACTGGCTAGCTTATGTAGTCTTAAACTGTTTTTCCCTTGTCCCAGCACACACTGTGCTTCTATCAGGTACCCTGATTTGTTCTGTAATGATTCATTTGGGGGCTGAGGATGACGGTCTCCCTACAGTGGAATATCAGAATCCTAGGGCATTCTGGTACATCTACCTTGTGGGACTTTCTCACACCCCCTGAAAATCACTGATGTAGAACTTAAATATGGCTGAGGAACTAAAGGCCATTTCCTTCACAAACCAGTTAGTTGACTTGAGATTTATTTCCTATGGTATGAGGGCATCAGTTGTTGGCACAGAGGATATATCATGAGTATTTGACTTCCTTGAGAGGTCCAAGAGTACCACATTTTTAAAAAGACATATCTCCTTTCTTCTTATTTACTTATTAGTAAGCTCTATGCCCCATATGGGGCTTGAACTCATAACCCTGAGATCAAGAGTCACGTGCTCAACCAAAGGGAGCCAGCCAGGCACCCCCATATCTCCTTTCTTATTTTGAGAAAGTGTAGCATCTATTATATTGGAGAAATTGAAATTATTTGTACAAATATCATGGTGGATCTTGTTTCTTTTTAAAATATTTTATTTATTTATTAGAGAGCAAGCGAGAAAGAGCATGAGCGGTGGGGGGTGGGGAGGATGCAGAGGGGCAGAGGGAGAGGGAGAAGCAGACTCCCCTCTGAGCAGGGAGTCCAACATGGGGCTTGATCCCAGGACCCTGGGATCATGACCTGAGCCGAAGGCAGATGCTTAACTGACTGAACCACTCAGGCACCCCATGCTGGATGTTTCTTTATTTTTATTTTTATTTTTTTTAAGATTTTATTTATTTATTTGACAGACAGACACAGCCAGAGAGGGAACACAAGCAGGTGGGAGAGGGAGAAGCAGGCTTCCTGTGGAGCAGGGAGCCCGATGGCAGGGCTCCATCCCAGGACCCTGAAATCATGACCTGAGCCAAAGGCAAATGCTTAACGACTGAGCCACCCAGGCGCCCCCATGTTAGATGTTTCTAACCATTGGTTATAGTTCTACCTTTTGGAGAAAAACAGAACAAGTTTTTGGGTTTTTTGTTTTTCTTGACAAATCCTCTGAATAGTTGAACTTGTCTTTATTTTTTTTAAGATCTTATTTATTTGGCAGAGAGAGAGCACAAGCCAGGGGGAGCGGCAGCCAGAGGGAGAGGGAGAAGCAGGCTCCCCGTTGAGCAGAGAGCCCAATGTGGGGCTCAGTTCCACAACCCTGAGATCATGACCTGAGCCAAACCAAGAGTCAGATGCTTAACCAGCTGAACCACCCAGGCACCCCTACAATAGTTTTTTATAACCCTGCTTATACACAGTAGACAATTGATGTGGGCAGGAGAGTGTGACTGGATCCATGTTCTTAAGTAGGGGAGAAGAACTGCATAGAGGAAGGAACTGACTTTGGATAGGAGTATAAAATCATTCATCTATCCCCAGCCAATTAAGCCGAATGTGCTCTTTCCCCATGGGGCCCAGTGTGCAAGGGCTGCAAACAGCACCCTCCTTGGTATATATATGCAGCCTGCTGCCTGTATGAGTTGCCTTAAGGGACCTTGGAGACAGGGACATTCATGTCTGACCTCATGCTATCCCCAATCTAGGCCCCAGACAGGTATGCAAGTGCCTCTGGAAAGCCTCAGGGCACAGTGACCAGGGCCCACGTCGGCCAGGTCATCATGTCCATCCATACCAACCTGCAGAACATGTGATTGAGCTACCAAGAAGCATGTGACTGAGACTCTAGGCAGGGCCAAGTCCAAGTTCCCTGGCCACAGGCAGGAAGATCCACATCTTCAAGAAGTGTGGTTTTACTGGGTTTATTGTGAATGGATTTAAAGACATGGTGGCTGAAAAGCGCATCCCAGGTGGCCATGGGGTCAAATACATCACCAATGGTGGCCCTCTAGAACACACAGCATGCCCTGCACTCATGAGAACTTCGGCACTGCTCTCTCCTTATTCATACCCATCAATAAATCCTACTTCCTATCCAAAAATAATAGATAGATGATAGATGATAGATAGATGATAGATGATAGATAATAGATGATAGATTAGATAGATAGATAGATGATAGATAGGTGATGATAGATAGATAGATAGATAGATAGATAGATAGATAGATAGATGATAGATGATAGATAGATAGATAGATAGATGATAGATAGATAGATAGATGATAGACAGACAGATAGAGTTCATCTAGTGGAAGGCCAGAAGCCAGAATACATGGGTGCAAATGCTGATGAGATGTAGTTGAGTGTGTGTGAGAAATACCACTTACGCTAAGAGACAACATCAAGATACATAAGTTATCTGTGCTTCATTTTTCCAACTTAATATGAGACTGATGACACAGTACACCGGCCAAAAGGTTTTGATTTACTCCCTATGTTCTTGGGTATGTCCCTTAAACGTTTTTGGCAGGATCTTTGTGTGGTTTATTTGCCACCGAATGGTCATTATCTAAAATAGTGCCTGGCAAACAGTAGTTGCTCAATAAATATTCACTGAATTCATTTTAGGAATTATCTATTAAATATCTACACTACTCATGCCACATCTATCCCACAGGGTTGTTTTGAAGATCCAATAAAAGCAGAGAACAGCTGTAAAAGTGCTTTGTCATCTGAGAAAAGCTATTCACGTCGGATGTGTTTATGATCGGGAGAGTTAGGATAAAGTCCACTGAGTTTTTTGACTCCTTAAATGAGAAATATATAAATGTGGAAACATGGTCATTGTTACTTAGACTTTTTTCCCCCCTCAGAGGGATATATTAAAACCTAAAGTGTCTGTCAACTGGCTTGAAACTTAAGGATGGACTACAACATTACATAAAATGGGATTTGACCTTTTAACCCACGTTACATCACAGAGCTGACAAAGTATAAAAAGGCCAAAAAACCAAAACCATCTAAGTCAGCTAGCTTTATGTGAATGTCATAAATTAAGTTCCAAGTTACATTTATTTATTCATTTATTTATTTTTATTTAAGTGATCGCTACACCCCATTTGGGACTCAAACTCACAACCCCATTGGGGCACCTGGGTGGTTCAGTCGATTGAGTGTCTGCCTTTGGCTCAGGTCATGATCCCAGGGTCCTGGAGTTGGGCTCTCTGCTCAGCGGGAAGCCTGCTTCTCCCTCTCACTCTGCTTGCCGCTCCCACTGCTTGTCCTTTCTCTCTTTCTCTGTGTCAAATAAATAAATCTTAAAAAAAAAAAGACCCCGAGATCAAGAGTTACATGCTCTTCTGACTGAGCCAGCCAGGCACCCCTCAAGTTACATTTATAATACCGAGCCCATAAGTATTATATTACCTCTCCTTTTCTTTCTTTGTTTTGTTTTGGTTTTTGGTAGATTATAATTTCCAAAGCAAATACTGTATTGGAGATGTGGATTTACTTTTCTAGGTAATAATAAAACTTCAAATGTACTGATGTTTCTGCTGAGGATTTCATTTTTTTTTAAGATTTTATTTATTTATTTATTTATTTATTTATTTATTTATTTATTTATTTCAGAGAGAGACCTTGCACACATGGGACAGGGTTGGGGGACAGAGGGAGAGGGAGAGAATCCCAAGCAGACTTGCACTGAGCACAGAGCCTGATGCAGGGCTTAATCTCATGACCCTAAGATCATGATCTGAGCAGAAATCAAGAGTCAGACTCTTAACCGACTGAGCCACCCAGCTGCCCCTCTGCTGAAAATTTCTTAACACACCTCAAGTACACCAGACTATTTATTTTCATGATAAATCTATATAATCTTCCCACACATTATAGGACTGATCTGGACAAAGTGCTATCTGATAAGAATAACTAAGAAAAAAAATCCCATTCAGTGCATTTCCATTTTCTTGCCATTCCAGGGACTAAAGTAAGTCATATACTTGATTGTTGGAGTTTGAAAGCTATTTCCTATATGCTAAGGTGTTTTTTTTGTTTTGCTTTGTTTTTTAAGTAAACTCTACCCCCAATGTGGGGCTCAAACTCATGACCCTGAGATCAAGAGCCATGTGCTCTACTGACTGAGCCAGCCAGGTGCCCCATGCTAAGGTTTATTCCTAGGAGAAGCCCTTATCTTTGGTTCCGATGGAATATCTACAAGGAGAAGTAAAACGACTCATGCCATCATTTTCAGTTTTTCATCATTATCGCTGGTGATTAGATATTACATAATTAGCCAAGGTCATACAAGAGGATTCAGTGGAGCAATTTAGGATTAAATCTAGGAATTAGACATTAGGAACTCACTGGGATTCCCCTAAGTGTTTTTAAGTGTTGTAATACGGGGATGCTTAATTAGACTTCCAACCTACTTCCTGCTGTTACCCAGCACCAGGCCTTTTAGGATTACCTTGAAAAAATACTCAGTTCTCAGAAGATCTTAGAAGTCAAGCTCAGGCTGAGGAAATACGTGTGCTGAGTAATGCAACTCAACCCCCTTCCTTGTAAAGACGGAAGTGCCATATGTGTTTTTCCACTTAGCCCCCCCAGATTTCTTCTAGCATGATTAGGTGTCATGAAGCCAACCATTCTGCCTCTGGGGATTTGTGCATTCTCCGTGAAATTTCTCTACACCATTTGATGTGATAGTCTCCCTATACAGGTTTCCTCTATTCTGGGTCATGTTGAAGGATTGTGCCACATAGTCTTAACCTACTTTTGTCCTTAGTAAACAACAACAGTGGTGACACCCACAGAATGTATCTGCCCTCGAAGTAACACCCGTCCATCTTGCACCTGGCACAGGGCACCTTTTAATCTGGAGGATCCCCAAACCCGCTGCAAACATTAATTATGCTTCATAAATACCTCCCTGATACTAGGCTGCAAGCCCCACTAGCCCCATTTTATGATTAGCCTTCCCCAAATGAAGAGATGGAAACTCTTCTTCAGCCCACTCAGAACGAGGACAAATCTGGGTCATGAGCACAGCTCCACTCACCTACTTAAAACTGTCCCTAGGGCTGTGGGAGAACTAATTTCCTCTCTATGTCCCCCCAATACTCAGAAAAGTGTGTGTGTGTGTGTGTTTAATGTGTGGGTGTTTCTCTCTGAAATGCCTACCTTTCTTTTGCCACTGATTTTGCTTCCGTGCCTTCTGTTCTAGCCAGATGTGGGGATTTTTTTGTGTGTGTGCTCGAATTCATCTTTGGCAACTGGCAACTGGTTTAAAATATGATGAAACTGTCTTACATTTCTACTCGTATATATGCAGATCATCATCAAAACCAATTCAGGCCCTTCTGACCTATTTTCTTTCTTTTGCGTGGGGATGAGGGGGACAGGACAACATATTGATTGGATTTGGGATTTTGGTTCTCTTGGATAAGACCTTGCACTTTGGAGTCACCTTAGCCAGGGCTGCCCTCTTGAGGTTATAGATGCAGCTGGCTCATTCTAAAGCCTACATCAGTGTGGAAAGGCGCTGAGAGAAAACATACAAAAGGACCAAGGACCAAGTGGTCATTGTCATGATAAACCAGGACGCTTCTTAACCGCTTTGAGGTGGTAGGATAGTTGAAAAGAGCCCTAACAGGGAACCCAAAGGGTTCTCATTTGGCCACTGGCAGACTGTGTGATCTCAGCCTGGTCCTTTTCTCTCTGTGCGCCTCAATTCCCCACCAACAGAACGGGAGCTGCTGGTCTAGTCCAGGGGTCAGCCAATTTCTTCTGTAAAAGGCCGGACTATACCATGTTGGGCTTGATGGGCCATATCGTCTCTGTGGCGGCCACTCACCTGCCATATCATCTCATTGTAGCTCAAAAGTAGCCACAGACAAAATGTAAGCAAATGAGTGTGAAGATGTTCCAATAAAATGTTATTATTACACTGAATTTCAAATTTGATGTAATATTCTCATATCATGAAGCATTATTCTTTCTTCAGTTATTTTTTAACCATTTAAATATGTAAAAACCGTTGTTAGTTCCCAAGGCTGTCGAATGAAACAGGCAGTGAGCCCGATCTGGTCCAGGGTTGAAGTTTGCCGACTTCTGGACCAGAGAACCTCAGAGAGCCCTTCTAGTTTAATCTTCCACAGTTTTAAAAGTCAAGTTAACTATAGTTCCTTTTCATTTCTATTTCTTGGAGGGTACGGGCTCTTCTAGTGTGACAGCAGGGACATTAGAAGACACGTTGCCCTTAACCATGTTGGTTAAGCGTCTGACTCTTGTTTTTGGCTCAGGGTCATGAGATCAAGCCCCGCATTGGGCTCCATGCTCAGCACAGAGTCTGCTTAAAATTCTCTCTCTCTCTCTCTCTCTCTGTCCCTCTGCCCACACTGAGCACTCTCTCTCTAAAAAAAAGAAAAAGGATGTCTGCCAACTTCACACTGTTCAGCCTCAGACACTAGCAATTCTCTCTCTTTTTTTTTTCTTTAAGTCATCTCTACACCCAATGTGGGGCTCGAACCTACAACCCTGAGGTCAAGAGTTGCATGCCCCACCGACTGAGCCAGCCAGGCGCCCCTGAACACTAGCAGTTCGACTCTGAGAGCTGCACTATCTGGTACAGTAGCCATTGCGCATTTGAAATGTGGCCAATCCAGACTAAAATGTACTACAAGTGTAAAATGTGTGCCAGGTTTTGAAGACTTAGTCAATAAAAAGAATCTAAACTATCTCTTTAATATTTTATATTGATTATGTTTTAAACAATATGTTTATATACTGAATTAAATATATTAAAATGAACCCTGTCCCCCTTTAAAAGAAAGAGTGATTTATTTATTTTGAGAGAGAGAGAGAGCATATGCATGCTCTGGGGTGGGGGAGGGACAGAGGGAGAGGGAGAGGAAGAGGGAGAGAGAGAATCTCAAGCAGATTCCATGCTAAGCACAGAGCCGGACACTGGGCTCGATCTCACGACCCTGAGGTCATGACCTGAGCCAAAATCAAGAGTCAGATGCTTAGCCAACTGAGTCACCCAGGCACCCCAACCTTGTCCCTTTTTATGATTTGAATGTGGCTACTAGAGAATTTTAAATTACATGTATGGCTCACATTATATTTCTATTGGACTCTGCTGCTCCCCAAAATTACTTGTGTCATTGATTTAAGATTTATCCCTCATGCAAATGCAATATTCTCACATTCGAAATAATGTTTATTATTATTTTTTAAAAGATTTTATCTATTTATTTATTTGAGAGAGAGAGTGAGAGAGAACACGAGAGTGGTGTGAGGGGCAGAGGGAGAAGCAGGCTCCCTGCTGAGCAAGGAGCCCAACTTGGGGCTCGATCCCAGGACCCCCAGGATCATGACCTGAGCCAAAGGCAGATGCTTACTTGACTGGGCCACCCAGGCGCCCCATCACATTCGAAATGCTACATTTAACGTTATCATCAGTAAATATTAATGAGGGTGTGAGAGAAAGTTGAACATGGATTTGGAGAGGAATAGAGGCCCCAGAAATTGTGTCTGGAAATGGAAAGTGGCATATTTATAATTAAAGATGCAAAGGTGGGCTGAGAGAAGGAAGGAGCGGGCTTTTTCCCACTCATCAGCTTTTCAGAATTCTGACCCCAGCATCTCGGGGACCAAGTGGCAGTCTTCTGTAAGGAATGAGCGCTCCATTGGGGGTCAGGAAAACTGGGTCTCAGCCTAGCTTGTAGCTTACTGTGTCACAGGCAGGTCATTCTCCTTCAGCTTCCTCGTCTACAATATGAGGCTGAAGACCCCACCTGCGTAACTCACAGATCTGAAAATGTGTGCGAGTGCCCGTGAGTTCTACAAGGCCTCAACAATGTCCAGAATGTACGGAGAATTTGCCCGGTTGGATTAGTCACCTCCCACTGACTAGCAAGCTGTACTCCTTCCTTTAGGCTGCAGTGTTGCTGCCCTAAAATCTGTGTATGCCGATTGGCAGTTACCAAGGACCCTCCCTTCCTTCAGTGACAGCTGGTCCAAACCTTCCAACTTGAGTTGTCCCAAGTCACGTAGGCTGATTTATTAAGCTGACTATAGCTCCAAGGGAGTGCCTTACTGGGTTAAAAACCCACATGCTTCACCCAGTAAAAAAAAATAGCCACCTTTCCTTGCAATGGTCATTCAGATACACGATGCTTATTCCTAGTTCCCAGCTTTATCTCCGCTGTTTCCTCTGCCTCTTCTTTTTTTTTTTTTTTTAAGATTTTATTTATTTTTTTGACAGAGAGAGACACAGAGAGAGAGGGAACATAAGCAAGGGGAGTGGGAGAGGGAAAAGCAGGCTTTCTGCCAAGCAGGGAGCCCGATGCGGGGCTCGATTCCAGGACCCTGGGATCATGACCTGAGCTTAAGGCAGACGCTTAACCGACTGAGCCACCCAGGCGCCCCTCCCTCTGCCTCTTCTGCTTTGCCTCGAGATCTGCACATGGAAGCCTCCTCCACATCATCAGATCTCAGACAGCACTTCCTTAAGCCCTTTGTGACCATCAAGAACACCTTTCCCTTGCTTTATCTTTCTTCCTTATACTTATTTCAACCTGCAATTTTTTTTGTTTTAAAGATCTTATTTATTTATTTGAGAGACAGAATGAGCGGGGAGAGGAAGAACAGAGGCAGAGGGAGAAGCAGACTCCCCGCTGAGCAGGGAGCCCGATGTGGGGCTCAATCCCAGGACCCCGAGATCATGACCCGGGCAGAAGACAGACGTTTAACTGACTGAGCCACCCAGGTGCCCCTTTTCTTTTTTAAGTAAACTCTACCCTAGTTTGTGTAGGGCTCGAACTCTCCACCCAGTGATCAGGCGTCTCATGCTCTACCTACTAAGCTTGCCAGGTACCCCAAAATGGAAGTGGATATTATGTGGGTAATGGATTGCAAAAGGGTTGAGGGGGCTGGAGGAACAAATGGAAGAATGAGCCCAGAAGCCCACTCTCGTCACGATGCTAATGCACCATCCTTGGATCAGGTTTCCACCTTATTCCAGTGGATCGCTGCCCTGAAGCAGAGAACCACCTACCCCGTTGCCACAGAACCAACCAGTTTCAGCTTGAAGAAGTAGTCATGGGACTGACACCAAGAGGTATTTCAAGATTTCTTCAGGACTGAAATTCTTATTTATGTTTGTATCTGCCTCGGAGATATGCTCAGTAAGTGGTTGTTGGATTGGATTCCAGCCTTGGCTAATATGGTTGGTTGCCTCTTCCCACACCTGTTTTTTCTCCTCCTTTTCTCCCTTCCCAGTCCTACGCCTGTGAGTCAACATTCACCTCCCGGAATGCATCCCTCTCCAGTCCCCACTTGTCTCTGAGGTCTTAGAGCACTTTCTTCATTGTCACTCATTTTGGCCTTTTTTCTACACATACTCACGTGGTTCGTGCCTTATCTCCCTAACTAGACTGTCCGCTTCTAGAGGGCGGGAGCTCTTCCATGTCCAACTTTAGAGCTGGAAGCAATCTTGCTGTTTATCCCTTAGTATATCCTCTGGCTAATGTCTGAATCACTTACGACATCTCTGACAACTTCTGCTTTGGTCTCTTGAGGACCTCTAGTGCCGAGGCCTTCCTGACCTGAAGTCTGGCTCAATGTAGGAATATAGGAAGATGCTGAATATGGGGCACCTGGATGGTTTGGTTGGCAGAGTGTGTGACTCTTGATCTCAGGGTTGTGAGTTCAAGCCCCACGTTGGGTGTGGAGCCTCCTTAAAATAAATAAATATTCTTTTAAAAAAAGATGTTAAATACAATGTTGTTGAATTCAAGCTACTTCTCCGTTGAGGCTGAGTCAGTCCTTGGCTGGGTGTGGGATGCAAAAGAGGGAGAACATTGGGGAATGAACAAAGTTTTGGCTAAAAATGTTGGGGAATGTTTCCAACAATCTTATGTCCAGGCTATAATTCATGTGCTGTGATTCAGCTCTTGCCCAGTGTTATTTAGGGTAAGTGAATTACAAAACATCAACTCAAATACCTCTTTTTTTTCTCCCTTAGGAGAAGCTCTGAGCGTAGTCATTCCGGATGACTTTCAGCTAGGGGCCAGACGGGCACCTTATCCATACAGCTAACACTTGGCAGGAGCTGTGCGGCTTACAAAGCCTTTTCCAAGACTTCAGCTCATTAGAACTTTTTTTTAAGTATTAAAAGTTTTATTTATTTAAGTAATCTCTACACCCAACGTGGGACTCAAATTCACGACCCTGAGATCAAGAGTCACACGCTCTTCAAACTGGGCCAGCCAGGCGCCCCTCTTTAGAACTTTTTGATGGAGGCAGCATTACCCTAACTTTATTTTTTTTAAAGATTTTTAAAAAATTTATTTGACAGAGAGAGAAAGCACAAGCAGGGGAAACATCAGAGGGAGAGGGGAAAGCAGGCTCCCCGCTGACCCTGGGATCAGGACCTACGCTGAAGGCAGACGCTTACCGACTGAGCCACCCAGGTGCCCCATACCCTAACTTTATAAAGGAGGAAACGGTGACCTAAATTCAGTCCTGAGCGGGCAGAGCTGGTGCTCAAACCCTGGTCTTCACGGTCCAAAAATCTAGTGCTTTGTTTTCACTAAGGTAGACTGTCATTCATCTGAAAAAAACCCGACACTCTAAATAGAGTTCACTCTGTGTTGCAAAGGCTGCATTTGGCCCTGGAGAAAGGATCAGGTTCAACGCCTAGGTATGGATGCAGATTTATCCGATGCCAGAAATCCCAAATAAATGGCAGGGGCCAGCCAAATACTTCTCTAGTCCTCCTCTCTCCAATCTCCCCCTCTGTCCACTTGAGAAGTGAACAAATTCTTCAAATTCCCACTGCCCCAATTCTGTGAAGTGTTTACCTGTGTGCTAGGGTCGGCCTATGTGTCCAGCAGGGGCTGCTTCCTGGGTGTCATGATTTCGGGGGGGCCCCTGGACCTTGCTGCTGGCCTCCTCCCCCATCACACCCCACTCAATGGCTAGCTCAGCTGAAATGTCACTTGCTGGAGCTTCTCACCTTTGGCTTGAAGTGTAATCCCTGTTAAATTCAGAGACATGTTGGGAGTGGTGTCATTTTTAACACCATTAGCAATCACGGATCTGGGTGAATGAGTTTCAGAGTCTTTCCTAAGAGTAGTAGGGTTTGTTTGGTTTTTTTTTCATGGAAAAATGAGACAAATCACATGAGTCATAAATATTAACTACAGAAAAGGAAGCCTACTGGACAGATCAGGAAAGAGGCCCAGAGCAGACCCACAGCATGATATGGGTGGCAGCGCCAACCGGCAAGGAGGGACTGGCGAGGGATCATCTGCAGCCCGTTTGGAAAGAAATGCAATGGAGCTTATCTCACTACACGCATACAAAAATCAATCCAGATATTAAGTATGAAAGCAAAACCTTAAAACTTTCAGAAAAATATGGGATGATTGGGGGCGCCTGGGTGGCTCAGTCGTTAAGCGTCTGCCTTCGGCTCAGGTCATGATCCCAGGGTCCTGGGATCGAGCCCCACATCGGGCTCCCTGCTCGGCAGGAAGCCTGCTTTTCCCTCTCCCACTCCCCCTGCTTGTGTTCCCTCTCTCTCTGTGTCTCTCTCTGTCAAACAAATAAAATCTTTAAAAAAAAAATATGGGATGATTGTTATGAGCTCAGGGTAAAGAGGGTTTCTTTCTTTTTTTTTTTTTAAGACTTTATTTATTTATGGGGCACCTGGGTGGCTCAGTTGGTTAAGCATCTGTCTTCGGCTCAGGTCATGATCCCAAGGTGCTGGGATCGAGCCCCACATCAGGCTCCCTGCTCAGCGGGAAGCCTGCTTCTCCCTCTCCCTCTGCCTCTCCCCCTGCCTGTGCTCTCCTGCTCTCTATCAAATAAATAAATAAAATCTAAAAAAAATATATTTTATTTATTTATGAGAGAGCGAGATCACGAGTGAGAGAGCACATGCAGGGGAAGGGGCAGAGGGAGAAGCAGACTCCCTGCTGAGCAGGACCCCAGGATCATGACCTGAGCTGAAGGCAGACGCCTAACCGACTGAACCACCCTGGCACCCCAAAAGGGTTTCTTAAGATTAAAAAAAAAAACCAAACAAACAAATAACAAAACACACACCATAAAGGAAGGGATACATTAGCTCCATCAAAACTAATCAAAAGCTATCTTAAAACAGAGAATCTCAACTCTGGCTATACATGAGAATCAGCTGAGGAGCTTTTATTTTTTTATTTTTTTTATTTTTTAAAGATTTTATTTATTTATGAGAGAGAGAGAACATAAGAAGGGGCAGCTGCAGAGGGAGAGGGAGAAGCAGGCTCCCTACTGAGCAGGGAGCCTGATGCAGGCACTTAACTGACTGAGCCACCCAGGAACCCCAGCTCAGGAACTTTTTAAAAATCCTAGTACCCCATCCCCTCTGGGAGTAGGCCCCATGTACAGTACCCCTAACATTTGCAGGGCCTAGAACAAGAGTACCAGTGGGGGTGGGGGCGCCTGGCTGGCTCATTTGGTAGAACATATGACTCTTGATCTTGGAGTCATGAATTTGAGCCCCATGTTGGGGGTAGAGTTGAGTTTACTTAAAACAAAACAAAAAAAAAGAGCACCAGTAGAGATTCATATAACTAGGTCTAAAATACTTAACAACTACCAATCAAGCTAACAAACTGTTAAATAAAATATTTTTCTATGTTCCGATCTTGACAAATACACCATCATAACAATTTGGGTACCTGGATGGGCGCCTGGGTGGCTTAGTTGGTTAAGCTCAGTCGGCCTTTGGCTCAGGTTATGATCTCAGGGTCCTAGGATCCACCGAATATCAGGCTCTCTTTGTCTCAAAAAAATTAATAAAATCTTAAAACAAAACAACAATTTGGGTACCTGGAGCAAGGTGAAGGAATGAGGCTATGCTTTGCAGGGGGAGTGGAAGGGGCACAGTCCTCTGGCTGTGTGGACTCGTCACTGAGCAGGGTCTTCTAAAGCAGAACCCAGGGCAGGGGTCCCTCCGACCTTGGTCTTAAAATGGGACTGCCTGAGCACCTGTGCTTTTTTGGTTAACTTTTCATTGATGTTCATACATACAGATAGACATTTATAGAAAAGTAGACAAATAACAGGTATACAGCTTGATGAATTTTCACAAATATATCAATTAAAGATATATATATTTATCATAAAAAACTTTTATTTTTATTTTTTTAAAGATTTTTTTTATTTATTTGAAGAGAGAGAGAGCACAAGTGGGGTGAGGGTCAGAGGCAGAAGCAGACTCCCTGCTGAGCAGGGAGCCCGATGTGGGACTCAATCTGTGTGCCCAGAAGTTAGGGACCCAGCAACGTCCTTGCCCTCAACGAATTTACATTCTAGTGGAGGGACAGACATAGAGAAGAAACAAATACATGACAAGGAGGGATGAAACCCAAGAAAGAAATGGCAGGTGAGAAAAGCTAACAGGAAGGTAGTTTGTATGGTTTTATGTCACCTTTTAGCAACTCTACAGTGTGCAGTGGCAAGTTTCCCGCCTTTCTGTTATAAACAATGCTGCAAAGGACATCTTTGTGACATACATTTGCACATCTAGAGGAGCAGATCTTTTTCTCTCTAGGGCTGGCAACTGTCACTTAGCC
This sequence comes from Halichoerus grypus, assembly GCF_964656455.1. Taxonomy (NCBI): domain Eukaryota; kingdom Metazoa; phylum Chordata; class Mammalia; order Carnivora; family Phocidae; genus Halichoerus; species Halichoerus grypus. The sequence continues at coordinate 176,120,361 of NC_135716.1, forward strand.
CATGGCTGAAAGGGGGCTCCGGTGGGAGACAGAGGGAAGAGCGGAGCTACGGTGCAGGGGAACCAGCACTGGGTTTGGAGTCAGACTAGAGAACAAAGCACAACTCGGCCATCTGCCTGCCCTCTCTCTACCTCCCCATGTGCAAAACGGGGACAGGCCTCTAATCTCACAGGGTTATCCCAAGGATTACGTGACATCAGTATTCCCCACGTTCTTCCTGGAATAGGCATAAGCATTTTGTTCTTACATCCATTGACTCATCAAACAGCTATCAGAGATCCATTAAAACACATTCAATGGAGGGGGGGGTGCCTGGGTGGCTCAGTCGGTTAAGCTTCTGACTTGGGCTCAGGTTATGATCTCAGGGTCCTGGTATCAATTGCCCCTGGTGCTCAGCGGGGAGTCTGCTTGTCCCTCTCCCTCTCCCTCTGCCCACCCCCTGCTTCTGCTCTCTCTGTCTCTCTCTCAAATTAAGAAAATATATATATACATTCAATAGGGACTGAGTTTCCTAATGAGCAAATGGTAAAATTTGTGAAGTGCCATTTCCTTCTCATGCGTAGGAGGGGTAGCGCCTTGGTATTTAAATTGTAATTCTGGGACCAGCTGTGCTGACTTCACCTGGGAGCTTATTAGGACAGAACTGAGGTCGTGCTTTGGACCCATTGGTTCAACATTTGCATCTTAACAAGATCCCCTGGATTTTGTAGACACATTTTAGTTTGAGAAGCATTGGTTTAAAGTGGAAGACTGAGGGGCGCCTGGGTGTCTCAGTCGGTTAAGCGTCTGTCTTCCGCCCAGGTCATGATCTGAGGGTCCTGGGATTGAGCCCCGCATCGGGCTCCCTGCTCATAGAGGAGCCTGCTTCTCCCTCTCCTCCCCACTCGACCATGATCTCTGTAGCTATCTCTGTCTCTCTCTCTCAAATAAATAAATAAAATCTTAAAAAATAAAAATAAAAATAAAGTGGAAAATTAAGTGGCAGATGGAGTTAACTATTTGTTCACCTCTCAATTAGATATTGGAGAGAGAGTGACCTAAAACATTCTTCTGGGTTGAATCTGGTCTTGTTGTCTAGAATACCAATTTTAGGGTACTCATCCTTTCAGGGAGAGAACTCACAAGACCAGATCATTTCCTTGATGTGTTTCTCAAACCAGGTGTGGGAACCTAGGTTGCCTTAAGATCTTGAGCTGTCCAGGCTGGGAAGGGCTGGAGAGGTCTTCATTCCAGTTCAGCTGCTGTCCTGCCCACCCCCACGTCCCCGGTGAGGCCCCGAGAAGGGTGATAATTTGCTCAGTTACATGCCCACCTTCTGGTGGCCCCAGTCCTGGCTCTCAGCCAGTCCTTCCCCATCTCAAAGTTTGGTCTACTGTTTTTTTTCTATGGATTCAGCTCATCTTTTTAGAAAAAATGATTTTTAAAATATCGGTTTATTATAAAAGAAGTATATGCTTATTGGAAAGAATTCAAACGACATAAAAATTGCCCCAACAACTCTGCTCTTAGGTATCCACCCAAGAGAAAGGAAAAAATAGGTCACACCCTGTACATGGATGTCCACAGCAGTACTATTTGGAATAGCCAAAAATGGAAATAACCCAAGTGTCTGCCGCTGATGAATGGGGAAACAAAATGGTGTATTCATACAATGGAATATTTGACAATACAAAAGGACAAAGTACCGATACACACTACTGCTTGGATATGCCTTGAAAACACGCTGAGTGCAAGAAGCCCGCCATGAAAGACCACGTATGATTCCATTTATAGAAATGTACAGATTAGGCAAACCCAACGAAACAGAAAGTAGATTAGTGGTTGCCAGGGGCTGTGGGTGGGGGAAATGGGAAGTGACTGCTCCGGGGTGTAGGGTTTCCTTTTGGGGGGGTGTTGGGTTTCCATTTGGGGTGATTAAGATGTTCTGAAATTAGACAGTGGTCATGGCTCTACAATTCTGTGAATTCACCAAAAACTACTTGTGAAAAAAACCCTTTAAAAGGGTGAATGTTATGGTATGTGAATTATATCTCAATAAAGCTGTTCTTAAAAAAAAAAAAAAGGGAGAAGGAAGAAAGTAAACCTTTAAGTCACTCTGCCCCAAGTGGCTCACTCATTCGCGCCATCAGGACTCACAGAGGACCTGTTCTGAGCAGCCTGTGGGCTGAGGACTCGACACGAAGCCAACCTCATCCTAAGAGCAATGGCCACCCCAATTTCCAGAGCCCCACGACCAGTCCCTACAAGGCTGCATAGTTTCCACCACTGACCTCAGACCTTCACCTCCTCCCTTGTCCTCTGGGACCCCAGCTCCGGCCATCCAGGGAGCCCAGCCCTGCTCCCTGCCCCTACCCCCTGCGCCCTCCCCCGTCGCCAGCCACCTCCACAAACCTCCCCATCCTCACGCCAGCTTCACCTGACAAAACCCCAGCACGGGTCAAACCAACTCTCTGCCTACTCTGGACCTCCACCCGGGCAGCTGCATGTGGCCTGAGAAAGCGGTCTGGCTTTAGACTCATGACATGAGTCCCCAGTGGGCCCTTTGTGCCGCCGGACACCAGGTCATTCACTCCCCATGACTGTTGCACAGCCTCTTATAAAATGGGGACAGTGATGGGTCTGCCTCCCAGGGCTGTTGGCTGCATGAGCACCTGGCAGGTGGCAAGGCACTCAGTCGGGGACGGCCCCTGGGCTTACTGTCTCTGGTCTGCAGTCCAGGGGTCCCTGGTGACCCAGTCTCTGAGGTGGGCAGCCATGGGTCCTTTGCCATGTCCCATCATCCTTCCGGAGAGAGGAGGGGGGCAGGGAAACGCATGGCCAAGCTCAGCAGGAGGAGAGAGAAGGTCACAACTTCCTGCCAGCAGCAACGTCCCACGTGATGTGTCAAGCCTGAGTCACACCACGGGGCCAAGATGGAAACTTACCAGGGCCTCAGAAAGGGTGTGTGGAGGAGTTGGGGGTGCAGACAGCCAGCACCCCAGTCTGGAGAGAGGAGGATGGCTGCCCCAGGAATCTGGGCTGCGCCTCCCTCCAGGGAGCTGGATCGAAGCCCAGAGGGAGGAGGAAGTGTGAACATGGCTCCCCAGTGACTCACTTCACCCATCTGGGGCAAGTCGATTCTCACCCTTGCCGGAAGCCTGCTTGCCTCCCACCCAGGGGAGCTTCTCTCTGGGTCTGGGTCAGCCCATTCGAAACGCTGACCCCAGTCCGCCAGCACTCTTCGTCCTCTACCCAGGTGTGGAGGTGTTGAGATGTTTGCAGGTGCCTGCCCGGGTCTGAAAGGAGGTCTTTGCAGGCAACAGAGGCAGGGGGAGCTGTGGTGGGAAAAGCCTGCTCTAGAAGTCGGGACACCTGGGGCTCTGCCGCTAACCAGCTGTGTGGGCCTGGCAGGTCTCACAGCCTCTCGGGCTCCAGTCTCCACTTCTTTGAGAATGGGAAGCTCGACTCCGTGTCCTACCCGTCCCTTGGCTCTGGAATTCTCCGGAATTCTGCCGAGGCTCAGGCTTCCTCCGTCCTCAGGGAAAAAGTCCCACCGTTTCCACCAGCCCAAGAGGCCCTTGCTGATTTGGTCCTGCCACTGGGGACCTCCTTCTCCCTTTTCCCATACCCCCGGCAACATTCAGCTGCGCCTAGCGAAGAGAGCAAGCCCCGGAAGGCTCTCGGCCCCGCACCTGGGCTGGCTAATGCCTACTCAGCCTTTGGGATTTTGTGAATGAATGAATGAACTAATGAATGAAGTGGAGGCTCCAGGCAGGTGGAGCCATGGTTTGCCTCCTCTGCCTGGGGCCTGTGTGAGGCCGCCCCGGAGCGCGGCCCTGCCGAGAAGGGGGTGCCGGTCAGAGGGGGTGCAGATTTTCAAGGGAGGTTCCAGCTGGGTTCTGGCCTTGGTACAGCCCCAGGCGGCCTGGCCCATGACTCACAGGCCCCAGTGTTTTCTCAACCCTCCCCGGCCTTCTTTCTGATCAGGCCTTTCGGGCTAGTACCCCTCGGCTTCTCTCCCCCATGGATCCGTGACACCCACTTGCTTTAAAGGACCAGCTCAACAGTCCTTGGTTGTTTTGTGTTTTCTTGAGGAACCCTTGCTTTGTTCACAGAAAGGACAACATTTGCACCCACGCTGGCTAAAGGTCACCCTGATTTTCTGGGACCTCCTCACCCCCCACCCTCTCTTTGACATCTGTCTCCCAGTTGTTGGGGTGAAGGGGAGCCCCAGCACTCTCCCCACTCTACCCTTAGCACTCAGGCTCCAGAGGCCACCCGCGTTAGAGAATGCCAGCTCCAACACACTTGTTTACACTGCCTGCCCGGTCCTAGCCATCTGGGGCCACCTGTGGGGGAGGGCAGGGTATGCTCCAGTCCTGAGAACAACTGGGAATCCACATAAACCGGGTTGCGCCCCCCACCTCCCCTTCTCTGCCCTGTCCTCCATCAGTGAACGCCCTCGCCCAGCTTAGCACATGCCCGATCGCAGAGTATCTGACGGCCTTTCCTGTCCATTTTATCCGTGATAGGCAGTGTCCCCCTGCCTCCCCCCGGAACTCACAGGCTTTCCCCCCTTTGTTCACTTACTTTTTCTCAGAAGAAACTTTTAATCTGGGAACAGTGTCAGATATACAGAAATGCTGCTAAGATCATACAGAATTTCCTTACACCCTTCACCAGGTTCCCTTTTGTTAACATCTTACAAAAACCACGGCACGTTTGCTAAAGGCACCGGGAAGAGGCTATTCACTGAACTCCAGACTCCATTCCATTTCACCAGTGTTTCCACTAATGTCCTGTTTCCATCCTGGCATCCCATCCTGGGAACCCCACTGTATGTAGTCACGTGCTATTTAATTCCCTTAAATGTGATGATGAAGGTAGAGTTATCTCCATCCAACAGATGAAAGATGAGATGGGGGCACCCCTGGGTGGCTCAGTCGGTTAATCGTCCGACTCTTGATTTTGGCTCAGGTCATGATCTCAGCGTGGTGGGATCGAGCCCAGCATGGGGCTCCGTGCTCAGCATGGAGTCTGCTTGTCTTTCTCCCTCTGCTCCTCCCCTCCTCCCGTGCTCTCTCTCTCAAATAAATAAACAAGCAAAAAAACCAAATCTACAACACAGTATTATTAAAAAAAAAAAAAAATAGAAGAGAGAAGAGACTGGGGGAGGTGAGTGGCAGGCAGGGATTTAGAGCCAGAAGCCGCCGCCGTGTAGCCAACCATAGGCCCCTTGTCTGGAGGATGGGTAGTTACTTGGAGGCAGGAGTGAAGACAGAATGAGATCACGTCTGCAGGCGTCTTCCTGCCCACGAGATGGGAGCTGTTGTTATTATGACTGTCAGCACCATCATTATGAAGGGGCCCAGATCTCCTCAAGACTCCAGGTTCTTTGTTAAGGATTATGTTTAGCCGAGCTCCTGCCACTCACCCTCTGGACGCCTTTACTGGGGAAGAAGTCAGGCCTTCCAGACCTTGCTTTGACTCCGCCCTCAAGATGGACAGAAATCCTAGGGTGCAGTCCCCCTGTGGCCACTGGCTGTGTGTCCTTGGCAAGGTCATGGCCCCCCCCCCCGGGTCTCCGCTTCCTCGCCTGTAAGATGGGGACTGCAGAGGTGTTGGGAGGACGCTGTGGGACCGTGCCCAGGCAGCTGGTCATTCTCGAAGACCTCTGGCCCCGGAGGGTGAGGGGCAGGCAGGTCACAGCCTGGGGCTCCCAGCCAGGCAGGCCTGGTTCTGGTTCAAGTCCAGCTCTGTCTAGGTGCAGCCCCCAGGCAGGCTACATGACCCTGCAGAACTCCGGCTTCCTGTCAGGGATAATCAATCATCCCAACCTCTCCAGCCTCACCCCAAGCAAGCACTCAGGAAAGAAGTCAGCTTCAACTCTGTCCTTCCTTACCCTCTGGTCTAAAGAGGTTGGGTCTCAAGGTCAAGTAGCTGGTTAGAGGCTTAGCAAGAGAGAGAGAGTGCAGGTCTTGCTAAGACCTTGTCCCATCCACCCGAGCAAAGCCCCCCTCCCGGACTCACTCGGACACCGGAGACTGCCCTGGGTGGGGGGCCAACTGTCTGCTGTGTCTGAAGACGCTGAATAGAGGTGCCCCGCCAGCCTCCCCCCAGCCCCCCAGCCAAACATGCCATCTGGAAACACCCGACGAAGGAAGTGCTACAGATAATTTTCTAAAAAACGGTAAAATCGTGATTCCTATGCTGATACAAAATGAACAGGGGTCAGATGTAGTAACTGGCTCAAAGAGACAACAGAACAGTCACATTTATAGGCCAGGAATATAGAAATAAATGTGCCCATGGAGGCAAAACCGGTTTTCCACAAGGGGGTGAAGGGGCCTCTCTACCAGACAAGACAGAATTGGTCAGTTGCCTACAATTTACAGTTGTAAAAGAATAATGAAAGGCTGGGGGCGCCTGGCTGGCTCCACTGGGAGAGCATGCCACTCTCAGGGGTTGTGAGTTCAAGCCCCACATTGAGCGTGGAGCCTCCTTCAAATTAAAAAAAAAAAAAAAAAGAAAGAAAGGCTAGAATCTGATACCCCGGAAGGGTGTGCTGGGTGCAGACATAGTTTTCCACTGAAGTGCATGTTTTTTTCTGCAGAAGGAAGGCCGTGAACAGGGTACACTCCGTGGTCTCTAATCTGATGATCACTCATGAGATGAGTATGATTCACACACTATGAATGCAAGGTCCTTTCTGAATGAGTTGGGGACATTACTTCTCACTTGCGAGCGAGAGGCCTGCAGCCTAAGAGATGAGGGGCCCAAGACGTTTATGGGGTTTTTTTTTCAGCTTTTTTTTTTTTTTTTTAAGTATAGTTGACATACAGTTTTTCAGCTGGATTTTGGCATCTGTGTTACATAATGGATTCTGGAACATTCTAGACAGCGGGTGTTTGTGATGTGGGTCTGTAGCATTGGCCTGTAGTTTACACTGGACCTGGTTTAGTACTGACTCTGCTGTGCAGCCCTGGGCAGTTACACCATCTCTCTGATACGCCGCTTCCTTGTCTTTGAACTGAGATATTATTAATAGTACCTACTTCATAGATTGTTATTTTTCTTCAATGAGTAGCCATTCACCTTATGAGAACTATCTTTTAAATTATTATTATTATTATTGTTGTTATTATTATCTTAAGTAGGCTCCACACCCAAAATGGGGCTCGAACTCAAGACGTTGAGATCAAGAGTTGCATGCTCAGGGGCCTCTGCTTCTCCCTCTCCCTCTGCCTGCTGCCCCCCTCCCCCCTGCTTGTGCGCTCTCTCTCTGGCAAATAAATAAAATCTTAAAAAAAAAAAAAGGTTGCATGCTCTACTGACTGAGCCAGCCAGGTACCCCTGAGAACTGTATTTTATTCTATTTTTTAAAAGATGTATTTATCAATTTGAGGGAGAGAGAGAGAGAGAGCGAATGTCCGCACACACGTGAGTGCTGGGAGGCGCAGAGGGAGAGAATCTTCAAGCCGACTCCTGGCTGAGCACGGAGCCCGATGAGGGGCTCAATTCTAAGACCCATGAGATCACGACCTGAGCTGAAACCGAGCGGGACAGGCAGGGATTATTCCTATCTTGCGTCTGGAGAGGCTGAGGACCCCGTTAGGGGCCTGAGAACCTCGGTGCCCCAGTTCGCTAGCCCATGCTGCCCTCTAGTGGCTGGGCACAGCACCTGCTTTCAGGAAGTCCCCGTGGCGGAGTGGCATCCCTCTGGGTTTGCAGAAAGCTATGGCCAGCCTTCCTGGGCACCCCCATCGGGAGGATGATCTCTCAGGAGTCCTATAACCTTTTATCACTTTATCAGCCCCTCTCCCCCTCTCTGAGCATTAAATATACTTACATATATATTTAATGGTAAAATATACGTAACAGTAAACGAATCCTAACCACTTGAACGTGTGTCCAGTTCAGTGGCTTTTTTTTAAACCACCGTCACACTGTTGTTCAACCACCTCCTCCAGTCATTTCCAGAACATATTGCCTTGCAAACTGAAAGTCTGTACTCGTCAAACAACTCCCCATCCCCCCTCCCTCCAGCCCCTAACCAACCACCCTTCTACTTTCTGCCCTGTGAATGGGGCTATGCCAAATACCTCACAGAAGTGCAATCCTACAGTATTTGTCTTTTTGTGACTGGCTCATTTCACAAAGCAGAAGGCTCCCCAGAAGTGCCCCTTATGGAGTGATTTCGAAACATGCAGCCTGGAAGACAAAAGCATCTCCAGAATTTCATCCAGATACCATCCCTCCAAACACAACCAACCAGAAATAGGCTGGAACACGAGGAATCCCAGCGCAAGGTTATGTATCCATGATAGGAAAAACCAAACCAAACCGAATGTGGTGACTAAGAGAGCAAAGTGGCCCCTGGCAGCCGGGAGCCGGCCGGGCTGAGTGGCTCTGGGCCAATGGCAAAAATGGCCAGCATCCTCCACCGTGAGCCACTGTCGCCTGACTACCAATCCCTGCTGTCGTGCCACCTCCTGGATAGAAATGTGTCGTGCCCCTCAGTCTGTCATCCCTGCTTCCTGACAGCACACAGGGGGCAAACCCTCACCTCCCTAAATACTTCCCCAAATCCCTCAATACCAGCTGGAATCCTGGAGTCCTGGGAGTCTCTCCTAACGCCCGAGTACTGAGATGCCCCACGGTTCCCTGCGCCATGCGGCCTCTTGTGCTGCAGCAGGCACGGAAACCCAGCTGTCACTGCGGGCATGTCCCCAGCGGTCTCTGACGGGCATCACAGGACCAGCGAGGAACACTAAGAGCTGCCAGCCAGCCCTGGGAGAGAACCCTCACCAGCCAGGTATTTCTTTCGTTCGGCCACAGCAACCCTCTGTGATAGAGGTCAGCATTGTTCCCATTTTACAAATGAGGAAAATCAAGGCTCAGGACTGATCACTTGTCCACACTGCTAAGAGTGGACAAAAGCCAGGTCTGAGCACCCCCAAGGCCAGCGCTCCTTCCTCCACGCACCCTTCTCTCCCGGCTGTCTGCGTGAGCGTGGAGGGTGACCTGTTCATGTGCAGACAGCCCACCCCGAGGGCGGGTGTTGACTCTGCGGAAGGATCTGCTGGCCCCAGAGGGCCTCCCACAGCAGAGGCTCCGCTCTGGGCACCCCACAGCCACCCTTGCTGCTGGTGGCCTGTGTCCAGGAACGGCACGCCAGCATGCCTGGGGGTCGGCTGCATCACTGGACATGAGTTCCTCCATCTGCTGAGCGGAGCCCCAGTTCGGGGGAAGGAGGTGTAGGCGCCACCTGGACACTCATACCACAGTGAACAGACACTCAAGCAACATTTCTCCAGCTACTGCCAAAGGCCAGTGTTTCCCTAGGTGAGATCTTAGTTGGAACACAGACGGACTTCTAATAGGTATGCATTTATTTTCATGTGTAATAGGAAGAAACATAACTAGCACATAAGATGTGACTGTAGGATATATTGTTTAGCATAAGACTAAAGTTCGAAAGAAGTAAAATAAAAAATATGTTGAGTCAAAGAGAATATTCAGGAAGAAGAGAACAGGAGGTCCTCGGTTACGACAAGAATTGTGGAGGTGGTACGTGAATGCCCGGAGTTTGGGACTCACTCTCCAAGCTTCAAGCCGGAAGCTGGGCTCTGCTCTGAGGCCCCTAAGGGGCTCTACAGGGAGACCCTCCGGGTCCTCAGAGCCCAGGGCATCCCCACAGCAGTGCGTGGTGCATCCAGACCACCCCAGGGAGGAAAGTACATTTTGTTTGTTTATGCCCTACAAGATGTCTTAGGAGTTACAAAGCAACAAAAGTGATTTTCCTTAAAAGGGAAGAAGAATCTTCTAGGTATGGCCTTGAGGAAGCAGTGGACACAGGGTAGCCTGGGTTGGGGGGATAAACAGGGAGGCTGAAGGGTCACCCCAGCACTGTCCTGGAAGAGTGTGCCCACGTGTGGGGTCTGTGTGCACAGCCCCAGTCAAGGCTGTAGGAGGAACACTCAGAGCTCCTGGGCCCTGTTCCCCAACATACAATGGCACTTAGTCAATGCTGAATCACTGTGGCGCTGGGAGGAGCGCCGGGAGGAGTGCCGGGAGGAGCGCCGGAAGGCAGGGCAGAGGGGGGCTGAGTGCCTGGTGTATCAGCATATATCACCCTCTCCTCCTGCCCCTGCTGTTCAGGTTCATACCTGGGTCTGGTCCCCATGTCGGCTCAACATGTCCTCCAGGTGAGAAGTCCAAGGTTGCCGCCACTAGGCCTCAGTCTTGTACGTTTATGAGACATTTCCTATCAAGATCCCCACCTCGCCCCAAATCCAAAGAATGTTTCTCACCATTTAAATCTCAAATTTTTAGAAAAGGGCTTTTTAAGGGATCCTGGAGGTTTCCCCAAACAGCTCAGTCCTGCAAGCCAGGGCTGGTCTTAGTAATCCCCTATGGGACAGCTAAAGTGTCATTGCTAGGGACATGGGGTGTCATCTAGAGAACTCACTCCAACTCACCCCTGGAAATGGGGCTCAAGGCCAGCGCTCGAGAGGGGCTAGAGCCTTGGAGATGGGAACCCTTGGCACGAGGTTCCTGGTCTGGAAGCCTTCCAGAGCCCAGAGGCTAGAAGGAGGAGTGGAAAGTCTGAGGAGCACGGTCTGCCAGCCGCCCACCTCTGAGCCGGGAGGGGACCAGGGCGGCTCAGCCCCTGTGTCCCAGGCGTGGTGGGCGGAGTGCAGGCTGGTCCCTGTCCCGGCTCAGAAGGAAAGTGTGCAAGAGTGGGTCAGAAAAGCAAACTGAGTCAGGAAAGGTCCCCCCACCCCCACCCCTCCTCGAGTCCCCAGGCCCAGTGGGTGCCCTCAGCAGCACCCTGCGGCGCTCCGCTTCACGTGGCACGGCTTACAGAAGAGGCGGTTGTTCAGTGGGTAGCAGCCTTGGTCCGTGGGCTCCACAGACAGGAGGATCCTGCAGTCCTGCGGGAAACAAGGCACGAGTGGATGGACCCCAGGCCCGAGCACGGCAGCACAGAACCCACACGGGGTGGGGACTCCCCCAGCATTTGCTGATGAAATTAACGGAATGAATGCGCTCCCGAAGGGTCGGGAGCATGGCCCCTCATTTCCATTCTCCCAACACAGCTGGGCCAGGTCTCGGTCAGGGAAGAGGAGGCACATGGGGGCTTTCATCCACTCGGAGGTGTGAGTGATGAGGGAGGAGTCAGCTGAGGGGAGAACTGAGGACACTCGGAGAATCATGGACACTGAGGGATCATGGAAAGAGCTAGAAGGGCCTTAGCGACCACCCAGCAGCAGCCCTTTGAGAACGTAAGCTCTGCGAGGCAGTAACCCCATTTCCTGCTAGGTCCCACCTAGACCAGAGACCGGTACACCACAAGCCTACGATAACCACCTGCTGGGTGAATAACGGAATCTAGTCCAGTCCCTTCATTTCACAGCTGGGGAAACTGAGGTCTGGAGAAAGACAGGCTTGCCCCAGGCTGTAGAGCTGGTCCTGGACTGGGACAGGACAGGTCTCCAGCCTGAGTTCAGGCGTCTTTTTCTTGCTCCTCTGTCTGTACAGCTTCAACACTGGCACAAACCTCCAATTTTTCAAATCACCAAAGGATGTCGGACTAAGGAGGACGGGGATTGGGGGCGAACTTCGGCCACTTTACCATTCCACCACAGCCCACACCTCAATGGGGCCTCACCTGGGCACACGCTGGAGGGTGACAATGGGAACAATTAATGTCCAGAAACCTGGCTCAGGGCTCAGCTGGCATCCTCTGGAAGTTGCACGGCTCAGACCAGAGGGGCTGGTCCCTACAGAGACAACTTTGGGGTCCCGGCTGCCATCCTGACCCAGCATAGCCAGGGGAGAAGGGCGCCCTCGTGTGTCTATTCCCTGCAACTGCACCTCAAGTCAAGCAAGGTGACGGGATGCGCGCTATTCCTAAAGGCCACTTGTTTGGCATTCCGAGAATAACAAGTGCCAAACCTCAGGTCCCAAAGGGGCCCATGTGACCGCTCCTAAATTAGAATCAAGGGAGAAAACACCTCAACTACGACCGAGTCACAGTCTGTGAGGGAGCTGTGGGGTGGCCCCAAGCTGGCTAGACCCGGGTCAGACGGACTAGGGTTGGAGTCACTTTTCTCAGGCTCAGTTTTTTCATGGTTCCTCATCTGAGATGGCACTTTGGAGCCCATTTCCCTGCTTGGGGGAAACAGCACCCCGAATCAGTTCCGGGCCACGGTGGTTCAAGCCTTCCCCTCTGAAATGTAACTGCTAGAGCCCGAGCCCTGACTTACAGCAGCAACCTGGGTGATGCTCACGGCCGCCTTCGCCAAGCCGACCAGGGGCAGGCAGGGAGGGTTTGTTTGCTCACCAGCCAGGCTCAGGGAAAAGCTAATCGCCACTGGGCTTAATGAGGGCTAGGGTGGTGATAACAGCACTTGAATGACATCATTGTTCTTGTAAGATGTGTTATCAGCTGGACCTTGAACCATAACCAACGCACAACATAATATGGAGCAATATATCAACTTCTCTACCAAGCCCCCTTGTCACTTGTGTGCAAACAGTCTCTTGGCTCCATACATCTGTTTAAATAAGTGCAAAGTAAAATAAATGTTTGGAATTACTCACTGGCTGGCTAAGAGATTTCCTCTGGGACACCCCACTTAGGTGGCACCCATAAAAGGGGCTACCTTTGTCACCATCGCCAGAGAAGACACAGCAGCAACATGGGGGTGACGGAGGAAGAGGCAGGGGAGGACTCGGAGCCTCCCCAGCAGAGCCCAGGGCAAAGTGCAAAGTAGAGCCCGTTGTTCGAAGAGGAAGAATTTCAGGACGGTGACAGCAGAGCTCTGAAGCAAGCGTGGGACGCTGCTGAGTGGGGGACCCTGTGCTGGGCATTTCCTGCTGGGGCTACTGCACCAGCTTTAAGCAGTGACCCCCTGTCAACCTCCCTCCACCCTGCAGCATCCCTTTCTTCTTTCCTAGGCTTGTAGCAACCCCTCTTGGTCTCATAGGGTCCTGCTTCATTGGCCCCAAGGGTTGTCAATCATGGCCCCCCGGCCAGTGATTGGCTCAGAGTGATTGGGTCATGTGGTCCAAGCTGGACCAATCAGAGGCCTTCTTGAGACGGTACCGGTTCCCTTGATGGGGTTTCTAAGTTGGAAGGATGACCACGCCTGCATCCCTCTCCTCACAGAGGATGCTAGTCCCCCGGGAAGAGAAAATGAAGCAAACACACAAAACATGCAGAACCGAGAGACGGAGAGAGAGCCCTGATGATCTCATCAATGACCTCACCGACGGCCTTCTCATGAGATTCCCTTTCTTGAGGAAAGCAGGATGGGCTTGGTTTTTATCATTAACTCGGAGCTCCGATTAATAGACTCTATTTGTAATGATCTCCATTCTTATCTGTCTCTGCTCCTGGGCCGTGAGCCCAGCCCGTGAGCTGAGTCCCCACCCTGACTCGTCCCCGAGTCCCCGCGCCCAGCGCAGGCCTGGCATCCCCCCTCCCCGGGCGCCCCCCCCCGCCCAGCAGCGCGATCCTAACTCCTCACAGCCCCACTCACCTCACACCTGTAGCAGTTTTCATGGAAGTTCCTTCCCATGCACTCGATTTTGAAGGCATCCTTCCCGTCCCGAGGGATGATGGGGTTCTCACAGATGCTGCACACGGGGGCGAATTTCCTAGAGGGAAGGGAACCCACGCTCGAGGCGCTCCGGCCAGGACCGCAGAAATGAGCTGTGGGAGCCGGGGCGGCGCTCGTTCGCCTCCCCGAGCTATGCCAGACGCGTTGCCGTGTGACTCCACGGCCACAAACGCCTCTTTCTTCCTGGCAGGAGCGGAGGGAGAGACCGGTGTGATTAGACCCGGCTTCCCAGGGTAGAATTAGCTCGAGGCAAGGAAGTGACTGCGGAACGTTTGAATTTGAGAAAGCCGAGAAATCTCCTGTGTGTTCAGTGGGGCTGACCCCATTTCGTTTATCTGGTATTGTAGGTCACTGCTACTTCTCCTTCTTCTTCTTCTTCCCTGTCTTTTGAACAGACACATCTGTCTCTCCCCTTAGGCAGTGAGCAACCCCAGGGCAGGGGGCTGAGCCTGACACCTAGCTTGGGGCTACTGCTTCATAAGGCTCTAGTTCCAAGGGGAGCTCCTGGGGCCTGGGGGTTTGAATCGTAACTTCCCTACATACCAGCTGGGAGACTTGTCTGCTGCCTGCCTCAGTTTCCACATTTGGTAAAAGAGAGTGCTTAATAGTACCTGCCTGACAGGCCAGGCTTGGGGATTAAAGGGCCTAAGCCACGGGGAGTGCCTGCCACAGCTCAGGTACCCCGAGTGTCTGCTAGAAGCAGGTGTGTGCTCAAATATAAGGTGTGTGGAAGAGGCAGATGGGTTTCTGTGAGCCCAGAGCCTGCAGGAATGCTCTGCTCCAGCCCCTAGAGCTCAGGCCGGGCGCCTCTGTTCTGGCCGAGTCCCACCCAGTGCGCAGATCCCTCTCGTACCTATAGAAGTCGTCCAGGCAGTACACTTCATCCTGGCTGTCCAGGGCAAAGCTCTCATCCCCGATGCACCGGGCACAGGTGACGCACGTGAAGCAGGCGGGGTGGAAGGCCCGGCCCAGGGCCCTGATGATGTGCTCCCGGACCACCTCGCCACACTTGCCACACTTCTCCAGGGTGTCCTGGGACAGAGGGACATTGCCTCAGAGCCATCCAACGGCTGTGCCCACTCCCAGCCGAAAGGGTTTCTGGCTGGTGACCCACAGGGGCCCAGAAGCACAGGGCTATAGGAGAAGGGCTCGCATTCATGCAACCGGCCGGTAACCACTGCCCCAAAACCTCTCCCGTTGCTTAAAGTGAATCGAGCCTAGCATTGTATCCTGGGCTTACAGCGAGGAGTCCTGCCAAGAAGCTATTACTGGATTTTTTTGTTACTAGGACATGCTTAAGGCCAGTGTCCACTAGAGCCCATAGGAGAAATCTCTCTTAAACCTCAGAGTCAGGAAAAGGAATTCCTGGAAGAACTGGTGTGCTTTTGATCTTATAGACAATAAACCTCAAAACTCTTTCCCTTTTCCATTTGGCCACTGGGAAGCTCAGAGTCAAATTCTGTGTCCCACTTTTAGGAATGACTATAGGGGTCTTTTATTCATATATTTTGGGGTATTAACTTTGCCTCTGGTCTCATCTCCCTTTCTACTTTGATTTTCCTCTCTTCTGATTTCTTTAAATATCTCTGAAATTTCATTGCGGTAAGAACACTTAACACGAGATCTACACTCTTGGCAAATTTTTAAGTGTACAACATTGTTTACTATAGGTATTTGTGCATTCTTATAAGCTGCCTCAAATCCCTTCTGGAATGAGGAGGATGAAGGGGGGGGAAGGGAAGAGGGAGGGATGGGGGAAGGGAGGAGGAAATGGGGGGAGGGAGAGAGGGAGATTACTGAGGCAGAGCAAAGATCTTCCAGCCCGTCCACCTTCTCTTCTAGACAGGTCTCTTCCCTTCCTGGCTATGCTCCTGTTCATTTAACCTGATTTCATCCAGACAGACAGGTATGTTTGTCTCTGCTCCCATTTGGTAAGGACAACATTTTCCCCTCTCTCCTTGTCCTGGGGGCAGCCCTTCCCTCCCTAGAACTAGACTCTGCCTAGAGTCTTCCTCCTGCTGCTTCCAGCTGTCAGCCCACCCTCGCCCCTGCTTCCCCTCAGTGCCTCACTCCTGCCTGGCTGTAAGTGGAGGGAAGAGGATAAGGCTATCCCCTGCTGTCATTTGATGGGGTCAGAGGGATGGGGTGGGGATGGCCTGGCCCCTTGCTGCCCCCCATGGTGCCTCACTGGATTCAGTGATGTGTTGAGACTGTCATCAGATTGTTTGGATTTTACTAGATAGTCCTCCAAATATTCTAACCCTTCCAATCAATGGTTTTCCAGTAGCAGTGTGTGTATCAGAATCACTGAGAGACTTGCTAAAAGCGCAGCTTGCCAGGTGCTACCAACTCATGAGAACACGGTGAGGCCTGCACACAGCCAGGGGACGCGTCTGGGAGTGGGCCGCACTGCCACGCCATCAGAGTGCTAGCGACTCTAACATCACGGCATCCGAACTAGCTCTCCCAGACTGCATCTGGTACTCAGAGGTGACAGATTCCTGTGAGACCGTGCATCAGAACCTGTGGCTTCAGGTGAGAGAGGCAAGGCCACGGGCAGGCTCCAGAGCCAGACGGGGCTGGGGGAGAGTCCCAGCTCCACCACCTTGGAGTGTGGCGTGTGTGACAGGCTGGTCCTAATCCCTGGAACCTGTGACTACCTTTAATGGCAAATATGATTGAGTTCAGGGGCACCTGGGTGGCTCAGTCGTTAAGCGTCTACCTTCGGCTCAGGTCATGATCCCAGAGTCCTGGGATCGAGCCCCATGTTGGGCTCCTTGCTCGGAGGAGAGCCTGCTTCTCCCTCTCCTACTCCCCTGCTTGTGTTCCCTCTCCCGCTGTGTCTCTCTCTGTCAAATAAATAAATAAAATCTTTAAAAAAAAAAAATATGATTGAGTTCAGTGTCTTGACCTGGGGAGATGATCCTGGGTGGGCCCTAAGTGCCATCCCAAGTGTCCCCATAAGAGGAAGGCAGAGCGAGATTTGACACAGAAGGAGGAAGTAGGACACCGAAGCAAGATGCCACCCTGCTGATTTTGAAGGTGGACGAAGGAACCAAGGGACGCAAGGGACGCAGCTTCAGAAGCTGGAAAAGGTAAGGAAACAGATTCTCCCCTAGAGCTCTGGAGGGAGTGCAGACTTGCCTACGGACTTCCAACCTCCAGAACTGTAAGAGAATAAATGTGTGCTGCCTGAAGCCATTAAAGTTTGTGGTGATTTGTTACAGCGGCCACAGAAAACTAATACACCTTGGCTGAGCTCCTTCCCCTCGCTGAGCCTCAACTTCCTCATCTGTGAAATGGGTCACTGGGCCCGCCTCCCAGGATAACTGTGGGCCATGAAATAACGGGACACCTTCCAAGTGCCCAGCACGGTGCCTGGTACCTGGAGGCCAGCCGCAGGGGGGTTACCTGGTAGCAGGGTTCACAGAAGGGCCGCCCGTCCTTCTGGTAGTAGTTCTGCCCAGCTAGCTGGCGGCGGCAGGTGCGGCACGTGAAGCACTGGGCGTGGTACTGCCTCTTCATGGCCTCCACGGCCAGCTCTCGGGGGGACACGGTCTTGTGGCAGAAGGCACAGACGTCTGGGGTGGAGGAGACACAGGATGTCAGCCGCCCGGCCTGGGAGAACCACACCCAGGCACCGCCCGGGACAAGCCTAGAGCGCTGGGTCTCTGCCTCGGGCCCCTGGGGTTGTGAGTGTGGCCTCATTTTGGGAGGAGCGGTAAAAAGGAACGTGAACAGCCTCTGAAAGCCTAAATCAGGGACGGACGCCTGGCTGGCTCAGTCGGTGGAGTGTGCGACTCTTGATCTCAGGGTTGTGTTTGAGCCCTACATTCGGTGTAGAGATTACTTAAAAATAAAATCTTAAAAAAAAAAAAAAAAGCCTAAATCAAAGGACACAGCATCAGGACGAGTGGGTTGCCATCTGTAAAAATTTAAAGGAGGCTCCATGGTGACACCTTTATACCCAGATAATCCCAAATGTATCAAAGATCTAAGTGTGAAAAATGAAACCATAAGACTAGAAGAAGCCAGAGAATTATATTATAACCTTGGAGTAGAGAAGGCTTTTGGTGCCTGGTAAGCACTTAGTAGATGCTAAGTAAATGGCTAACACGCGGGCCTGGGGAGGCTGGGGAGGTCAAGCCCTCAGACACTGCTGGGTGGGGGGATGCAGATCGGGAGGACCACAAAGGCCAATGTGGCAAAAAGATCGAAGTTATAGGGGTGCCTGGGGGGCTCGGTCGTTAAGCGTCTGCCTTTGGCTCGGGTCATGGTCCCAGGGTCCTGGGATCGAGCCCCACAGCACGCTCCCTGCTCCGCGGGGAGCCTGCTTCTCCCTCTCCCACTCTCCCTCTCTCGCTGTGTCTCTCTCTGTCAAATACATAAAATCTTAAAAAAAAAAGATCAAAGTTATAAATGCACCTACCCTTTGACCACGGTATTTCCTCTCCTAGAAATTTCTCTCACAAATTTGCATGCAGGCAAAATGACCTACGTGCAAGGCGATTCATCTCAGCCTCATTTGTCACAGCAAGAAACCACCTAAGTGCCCGTCCACAGGCAACTGGCTAAATGCATATGGCAGGGCCCTGATAAGGAATACTATACAGCTGTGGAAAAGAAGGAGCCACTTTATGTTCAGATGTGGAGCGAGCTCTAAGATGTTTGAAGGAAAGGAAGCAAAGTGCAGAACAGTACAGAGTTTGCTACAGTTTGTGGGAAAATGGGCCAGGGTGTGGGGGGGCAGACACATATTTGTATTCGCTTGCATATGTATCAAATATCTCTGGAAGGGTATGTGAGACATTAACAACAGAGGCTGCCCATCTGGCAGGAAAGAGGGGGACACACGGATGGTGCAAAGGGGAGACTTTTCACTGTATGCCTTTCTGTGCTTTTTATTTTGTCTACGCGAGAACATTATGTGTTCAAAAAATTAAATAGTGAAAAAATTCAAGGCATTTTGCTATCACACATCGCTTCTCAGCCTTTTGGCTAAGATCAAGTGTAGCATTTTGCTATCATAGCACATTTTGCTGATCAATATTTAAATGGCCTTCAGCTCAGCACGCCTGGTTGGGGGGGGGGCGTGGTCAGTGGAGCGTCCGACTCCTGATTTAGGCTCAGGTCATAATCTCAGGGTCATGAGATTGAGCTCTGCGTCAGGCTCCATGCTCAGGGAGGAGTCTGCTTAAGACTCTCTCCCTCTGCCCCTCCTGCACCCCCTCTCTCAAATAAATAAAATCTAAAAATAAAAAAAAAACCTAGCATAAAAAAATGGATTTCAGTTATGAAGGAAAAAGATTTAGGCAATAAACATAAAACTGATGTGCAGTTATAAGGCTCATCGCTGAACCGTGAGCGGGGACAGGTGCTGGTGGTCCCCCCCTCTCCTGGTTCCCACCTGGAAGCTCATGCTTATCCAGTGAGGCCCCTGGAGACCACCCGGAAGCCTTCCAGCCCTGAGTCCATACCTGTGGATGCCGCTTTCTCGTGGGGGCCAACAGGTTCTTCTGGGGGAGGCAGAAGCTCCTCCCCTGCGGGCCTGGCAAGACCGGGCCGGGGCTGCACTGGAGGCCCCTCCAGCAGGGACTGTGGGGAGACGGGGGAGGGCAGGAGAGGTGGCATCCGGTGGGGACCCCACACACCCTCTCAGCTCTGCTCCCCCTCTGATGGCCAGGCACAATTAGCCCCGCTTTACAGAGGGGGAAACCGAGGCACAGAGAAGCAAGTGACCTAATGTCACTCAGCAGGAAGGCTGAGAGCAGTGGCTGGGGCCCAAAGCTACTTCTGAAGAATCTCCTAGAATCTCTTCCCTGGCCTGGAATCCCGCCCATTAATGCAGTGGCCTCTGTTAAGGGCAGAGTATCAAAAATATCTTCTCAGAGCTGAAGCAGGGGTACCCCAGGGGGAAAAGGGTATGGCACCCCTCCTCCGGGGGCCTAGAAAAACAGGACCAACTTTTACCAGCTTGAAAGTTTCAAAGAGGGACAGCCCTCAAGCAGGAGCATCCTCCAGGCTTAAATCCCTGAAAGGCCGGGACTCTCCCTACCCCGCCCCCCGGCCTTCCCGGGGCCCCTGGGACTCCACTGGGGGTGGGGGAGACCAAGGGATTGGCAGTACCTGGGGTGGGGGCGGGGGCGGGGGCAGGTGCTCTAAGTCTGAAATGAGTGATGCTCCCATCGAGGCAGGGGGCTCCTCATCAGGGGAGGGCGGTGGAGGTGGGAGGAGGTCCAGGTCGGGGAGTGTGTCCTCGCCATCCAAGGTAGGAGGAGGGGGAGAACATCCTGCAAACAAAAGGGGAGAGAGGGTTGGTCTGAGTCTCTGCAGGTGGGCAGAAAGGGTGTCCACTTACCCAGAAGGCCATACAGCGTGGGGGCCAAGAGCTCAGGTCCAGGGTCCCCCAGACCTGGGTTCCATCTCTGGCTCTGCCGCTGACTTGCTGTGTGTCCTTAGGCAAGATACTTAACCTCTCTGAGTCTGTTTGCTCAGTTGAAACATGGGTATCAATCTTTCCGGGCTGTTGTGAGGATGGGAAGAGCTTAGCACAAGAGAGGGCACGTGGCATGGGCTCAGAAAACAGAAGCTGTCAGAACCCTCCATAAAAGCCCTCCCCTACCTGGACACTCGAGGGCCCCAAATCCTTGCTAGAAGGTCCTTGTTGAAATACAAGCAAACTCAACCCCTAAGGCTGTGGTTCTCAAAGTGTGGTTCCTGGCTCAGCAGCAGCAGTGACTAGAAGTATGTCCAGAAATGCACCTTCTGGGTCTGCCCCCGATCTGGAGAATCAGAACCTGGGGTGGGGGTGGGGGGTATCCAGCCACAGAAGGCATAAGAAACCCTCCCAGTGACAATATGCCACCGAAGTGTGGGAACCACCGCCCTGGTTAAATAACCCATCCAGGTCCACACCGAGATGTGCTGGAAGACTCAGGACTGAAAAAAGAATGTAAAATATCTCATTGATAGCTTTTGTAATTACTGCTGAAATGACCATTTTACTGTAACAGATGGCATAATATACATCATTAAAATTAATATTACTTGGGGGACCTGGGTGGCTTAGTCGGTTAAGCGTCTGCCTTCCGCTCAGGTCATGATCCCAGAGTCCCTGCTCAGTGGAGAGTCTGCTTCTCCTTTTGTCTCTCCCTCTGCAACTCCCCCTGCTCGTGCTTGTGTGCTCTCTCTCTCAAATAAATAAATAATATCTTTAAAAAATTAATAAATAATAATAATTTTAAAAAGAACCACCTGGGGTGCCTGGGTGGTCATTTCAGGCTCCTGGGATGGAGCCCCACGTCAGGCTCCACGCTGAGCCTGAGAGTGGAGCCTGCTTAAGATTCTCTCCCTCTGCCCCTTCCCCTCCCCCGCTTGTGCACAAGCTCTCACTCTCTCTCTCACTCACTCTAAAAAATAAAATAAAATAATAAAATTTTAAAAAGAGCCACCCAACAGCAAACACATGTACATACATAAGAAAAACACACTGGCATGACATCATTTTCATGGTTAGTGCAGGAGAGCTTAAGTCTACTTTTTTTAAGGATTTGAGAGAGAGAGAGAGAGCAGGAGCATGGGGAGTGGCAGGCAGAGGAAGAGGGAGAAGCAGACTCCCCGCTGGCAGAGAGCCCAGGACCCCGAGATCATGACCTGAGCCAAAATCAAGAGTCAGATGCTTAACCACTGAGCCACCTGAGACTCAGGCGGCTTCAGGCGCCCCAGGAGAGCTGAGGTCTACAGAGGTTCACAGAAGGGGAGGACCCAGGGAGGAGGAGGGCTGAGGATCTGCGGAGCTCCTGCCTCAGCCCCAGGCTCTGCTCTGTCCAGGAATAGCTCCCTACACTGTGCGGCAACCGCCACCCCTCCTGGCTGTCCCAACAAGGCGCTGCCCAGCTCCCCTGGAGGAGGTGCCTGGGGGTCAAGAGGGAAGCACGCCCCGAAAATCCTGTCGGCTGCCTCGTGCAGGGACAGTGCTATTAATAGTGCCCCGGGGAGAAAGAGCAGGGAATCTGGTCTGAGTCTGCCCTCCGCTCCCCTCCTATCTCTGGGGCACAAGGTAGGCCAGGCCTCACAAGGTCAGACTGCCTTAGACACCCATGGAAAGCAGACGGAAGGTGCCCCAGGCCCTCCCCGCCCGCCGCTCCCCCCCCAAGACCCAGGGTCTGGTCCCATTCCCTGCTGATTCACTGGGGCACCTCTCTGGGCTTAGAGGTTTCTTATCCATTCGATAAAGAAAATGAGCCCCTTCCCTTTTCTCCCAAGGACTGAGGGGGTACAGATGGGAGGATTATTCTAGACCTGTGAGTAAGCCACAGAATCCTCTGGGGGCTTGCTCAGATGCAGATGGTGGGCCCCACCCCCAGAGCTTCTGACTCAGCAGGCTTGGGGGAAGAGCCTGAGAATTTACATTTTTGAAAAGTTCCCAGGTGAAGCTGCAGCTTCTGGTTCAAAGCCCACACTTGGAAAACTAGGCTTCTACTCCCCAAGCTTCACTTGCTTAATGCCTTTGGGCTAGAACAATAGTTCCCCAAGCCGGGTCCCCAGACCAGAGCATCGGGCATTACCTGGAAATGTGTAAGAAATGCAAATTCTCCGGCCCCACCGCAGACCTGCTGAATCAGAAACACCCAGGGTGGGGCCTGGCCTGCTGGCTGTGTTTAAACAAGCCCCCTCCTGAGCTGAGGCTGCTCCAGTGTGAGAACTTTGCTCCAGATGAGCTGAAGTGAGTCAGGAACCAGATCGTGGAGAGACAGCAGGAGTGCTCAGGCCTCGCCCGGGACTCTGCCTTCAGTCCTGGCCAGGACAGGAATTCAAGGCAGACAGGGGCTGGAGGGCTGCAGGCAGGTGTGCAGAGGGCCCCAGCTGAACCAGGGTCACGTGGCCAGGAGCAGGAAGAGCAGACTTCTATTTATTTATTTATTTATTTTAATTAATTTTTTTTTTTTTTAAGAGCAGACTTTTAAAGAGAAGCCCAGAGAAAAAGTGACTTCTGAATGCGAGTTGGTGAGGCTGAATCAGTGCACATGAGCATCTAGAGGGGAGTGGGGACAGAGCGAGGGAAAGGTGGGGACCTCTGTCAGGATGAAAGGGCCAAAAAAAAATGTGTGTGGATTCCTGAGGGGACAAGCTCTAGCTGGGGTGTCATATGACAGCCTGCAGCTGAGATGGGTCTAAGCAACTGGCAGGGCCCCAGGGCCCGCTCTGTGCTCTGTGGTCAGACCAGACTCAGGCCCAAGCTGCTCGCCTGGAACTTGTCTCACTCAAGCGAGGCTGAACCCCAAGATTCCCTGAGCTCTGCCCATGGGCCAAATCGGAGAACAAAATGGCGGACCAGCCGACCAGCCACTGCTGGGCGCCCCCTCCCAGGGAAGGTCCGCTTTTGTTATCACACTGCCGGGATCTTCTGATATTCCAATAACCCATGAAAATGTCCTGGAAATGTTGGCATTAGGGGCATCTAGACTATATATCCTGGACTCCCTCTCCTTCCCAGGAGGGACGTCATTTTTTTCCACTGGATCACACGTCCTGCTGTGTGAATTCTGGTCCTCGTGGTCCTGGTTCTATATGGAAGCACCTGGAGGAGGTTGTGTTCTTGGGATGCATGGTTAAGAAGGAAAGATCAGTTTGCAAGGTTGTGTCACACGAAGAGGCATGTTACATGAATGTCCACGTATTCCCACGTGTGTACACACGTGGCCCCTTCTCCTGCCCTTTTCTGGCCTCCTGGAATTGGCAGTTCCTATTGGTCTTTAGGTGGTTTCTGCGGTGATGGGGATGCACAGGGCTACCCTGACCTTGCTCAAGGACAGCAGGACACCCGACTCGGCACCCGGGGGACATCAGGGGGCTCGTCCTTGTTGTCTCTGTGCCTCCTTATTCCACTTGGTGTCCTGTACGGCAAGCCATCCCCCTGCCCCAGGGTTGTCCTCCTTCCTCGTTTCTACCCAACCAACAGCTAAGACTCCATGGAGTGGAGTCTCCAAGGCTCTTCAACACCACGACAGCAGAGCCAAGCTCAAGGTAAAGGAACAGCCATGTATGAAGCATATCCATTCTGCGATGGCTGCATCACATACATGACCAAATTTCCACTTTCCAGAGGAGGAAACCAAGCAAAGACCCAGCTCGCCTAAGACCACACAGCAAGTGAATGGCAGAGCTTGAGAGAGAATAAAACCACCTTTGAGGTCCTTCAACGTGCCCAATCCATTCCTGCCTCAGGGCCTCTGCACTTGCTTTGCCCACTGGCCAGAGAGGGTACGTGGCTTGCCAACATCACACAGCCAAGTGGAAGAGCCGGGATTCAAACCCGGGCAGGCGGGCTTGAGTCTGCCTGGCACACAGTAGGTGCTCGATGAATGAATGGACACCTGAATGAGCTCAGAGCCTGTCCCTTCCTCCCCACCTCCGTGCTGCCTCTGACCCAGCCTCCTGCCCAGTCCCCTCACCTTCTTACCTCCGTTGGAGAGCTGAGGTGGTACGGCTGGCACGGTGGCTGCCGCCCTGGCAGGGGGGGTCCAAGGGCTGGGCCTCCCTGCCGAGCCAGCCCCGGGCGCCTTCACGGCAGCAGGGGCCTCCCAGGGGCGGCCAGGCCGGGCCTCACAAGCCGCCCGCTTCACTTCCTCGGCCACTGCCATGTTTCGCCGCGGGGGGGCCAGCGTGATAAAGACAGACGAGGCGACCTTCTTCCCTGGCTTCGAGGCCATTGTCTCGGTTCCTGCTGGGGCTGGGGACAGAGTGGGGCTCAGGCTGGGGCAGGGCTTCGGGCCCTGGGCTGCGCTCCTCCTAGCCAGACAGGCATCCCCAGGGCATGGAGCCTCCCTGCTCCTAACACAACAGAGACAGAGGAGGGGCTGGGGATGTCCTGCGGGGGGAGGGCAGGTGTCCACCAGGTGGCTCGGCCACAGGGAGGGGACCCAGCAGTCCTGACCGCCCCTGCCCCCAACCTGCGCACCTGGGGAAGCAAAGAGCAGCCCTGCCCTGCTCACCTCACAAATGATTACTCTTCCTCATCTGAGAAACGTGAGGAAGGAGCAGCTCCTCTAGCTGCCCACCCCCAGGGCAGCCGCCTGCTGGTCCCAGCCCAGGGCCCTGCCTGCCGCGGGGCCACACCCCAGTTACCTCCCTCACCTGGAACCCAATCCTCCCGGGAGGGTCAGAGTCCCGGGGGATCCAGGCCAGCTCTGCTGTGGGAGGGAATGAGCATGACCGGTCAGAGCATCAGGGTTGGGTTCCTGGAGGCAGAGGGGACAGAAGATCAATCTGAGCTACCATGGATCAAGGCCTACTCTGCACCCACCGTCCTAAGCACTTTCGGCCCACTCACTCCTAAGTCGTCCCGGCCGCTGGGGGAGAGGCGCCATGACTACCCTGGCAGATGGAGAAGCCAAGGCTCAGAAAGGTGTAGTCCCTTGTTCAGGGTCATGCAGCAGCAGAGCCGGGATCTGAATCCAGGGTCCATGCTCTTGACCACGTGGCTCTGTCACCCTCTCCCAGCCCAGCCCACCGCCGGCATCCTCTTCTCGGTATCAGCCTCCACATCCAATCAAGTCTTGATTCTATTGTTAGAATCTCTCACTCTGTCCCATCTCCAAAACCAGGCTCTGGTTCAGGCACTGGGGTGAGGTAGGGATAGGAGACCCAGTGGTCTCCAGTCCTGCCTCCTGCCCTGTCCCTGGAGTGATCTTTCCAGAGCATAAGTCTATCTCTCCTGTACTCAAAAACCTTCCATAGCTCCCTATTACCTTCAAAATGAAGTCCAAATTCCTCTGGCTTCAACTTTTTTTTTTCCTTTTTTTTAAAAGATTTTATTTTTAGGGGTGCCTGGGTGGCTCAGTCAGTTAAGGGTCTGACTCTTGATTTTGGCTTAGGTTATGATCTCAGGTCATGAGATCAAGCCATGCCTAGCACGGGACCTGCTTACTATTCCCTCTCTCTCCCTCTCCCCCTCCCCCACCTCCTCTCCCTCACTCTCTAAAAAAGTTTTTTAAAAAAGATTTTATTTTGAAGTAATCTCTACACCCAACATGAGGCTTGAACCCACAGCTCTCAGATCAAGAGTTGCATGCTCTTCCAACTGAGCCAGCAAGGTGCCCCTCAATTTCTTTTTTGACCACCCTGGACCGCTCACCCTTTCTCAACTTTTTCTCTTACTGGCCTTGGAGTGTTTCCATCCCTTGTTTTTCCTCCCCAGCCCCCCAAAGGGCGAATGTCAGTTTATTCTTAGAGGCCCAGCTTTTCCAGGAAGCCTCCCCTGATTCCTGACCCCCTCCTGGGAGCAGCTGTCTGCTTCCACAGGGTGATGACAGCCCATCACAGGACATGTTGGCTCCCTGTCACCACGTCTGCCCCTACCTCCCCAAGTGACTGTAGGTGACTTCAGCTGTACCCGTAATCTTTGTGACCCAAGGCCAGCGTGGACATCAGAGCATGGATCTGGGAGCAGGGCAGCATTCCTGATGTCAAGGAGCCCATTTTCCATCCCCCAGGTGGTGACTGCAAACAGTAGCCTCCAAGGCCAAGGCTGGGGTGGGGCCACTCGGGTGGGGGGAGGGCAAGTTGACCACATTCAGCCAGGGGTCCTCACTGGGCTCCCAGGGCTTCTGCCCAGGTTGAGCTGGGTCTCTAAGCTGGGTCTCTCCTCTTTCTAACTCACTCTCCAGCTGAGCCACCCGGATATGGTTCCAAAGCCCAGCCCACAAGTGTGCAGGGAGAAGAATAAACAAGGACCTAGTGAGTGAATTTCAAGAAGTGGGGCTGGGTGGGTAGGGGCTGAGGGCCCTGAGGGACCCCAGTGGCGGACTTGGAGCCCAAGTGACCACTCATAGGGCCCCCCTCTGTATCTCAAAGTCCACTGGCCACCTTGGACTCTCTTGGTGACTGAGGGGATAATAGTAACAAACACAACAAATGTGCCTCAGTTCCTCTTAAACTGGTTTATATGTTTGGTTAAAACATATAGCTCAGTCTGATTAATAAAATACCTGTTCTGAATAAGAAACCAACATGTGAAGAAAGCTTTAAAAGTGCTTTCCTTTTGCATCTTGTTCTGTAAGTGATGTCTGGAAGTATATATGCTCGCTGATATTGGCTGCCATAGTCAGAGGTCAAAACCATATGGTTTGACACTTTGGCCTTACGCTCGGTTATAAGCTTAAGAGTCCAGTTTTGTAAGCAGCTTTCAGAGATTCACACCCAAGAAACAACAGCGATGGCACCTACTGACCGAGCACTTGCTATGCGCTGGGCACTGTGGCTCGTGCTTTCCGAGCCTCAAAACGCACCTCATTTGCAACACAGCCCCTTATGCCCCCACTTTACAGGTAGTTCCATGTGAGGCCCCGAGAGGTTACGTGACTTTTCCAGGTCATCTTAGCAGACTTGGCAGACTCAGAATTCTAACTGAGCACCATTTGACCTGAGTCCCGGGGGTGTCCTTGGACCTGAGACGACACACTTTTCCTTCCCTGGATGGTACAGGGCCTCCAAATCCTCAGGCCTGTTCTCACCCCAGAATGGCCCAAACCAGATTTTCTTGTGGTCAGTGCATTCTGGGCTCATCCCCAGAGACTGCTGTGAATGCCCCCGCCGCCTCCCTCCGACCCTGCTCTGACCCCCACTCCACCCCAGCCCACCCCTCCGGGAAGTCAGATCTGTGGGTTTCTCGGAAAACATCCAAGGCAAATGTCCTCGCTCTGAGGCCAGATGTTCACAGCTGGGCAGCTCCGCCCCCCCATCCCTCCCTGTGGTTCCTGCAGGGACTTCAGGCCCCAGGGGAAGGGGCCCCCACTGGGGATTTTCAAAGCCTGTCAGTCCAGCCCAGGGCTGCTAGGAGAGGGAGCCTCGGCCTCCCTCAGGTCCCACTGCCCGCAGGTCACCCCGGAGCGGGGTATGAGTGAGAAAGCTCCCTGTGTGGGGCTCCTGGCCAGCCGCACCCACGGGACCCTCCACCCCCATCCTTCCTCCCGCAGAGGGGGAATCTGAGATCCAGTTGGGTAAGCAGAGAAAGTGGGAACAAAGGGAAAGAAAGTCATTTCCTGTCAAGAGGAAGGAAGGAGGCTGAGATCCAGCCAGCCACCCACCCAGCCCGGCTTTAGGCTGTAGCCCAGGGCAGGGACAGGCTGGCTGAGCTGGCCGGCCTCCCGGTAGTGGCCCCCCTCTTTCCCTTCCTTCCTACTCCTTCTAACCCCCTCCAAAAACTTCTGGAACCACCTGTAAGCTTTGTTCTTTAATACTTGGACAAAGCAACCTACGCTTGGTTCAGAATGACACTTTGCTGGAGGTGGGAATGAGGCTGTGCCCACCCCCTGCAGAGGGCCCTGCAACCTTGGGTAGGGTTCCCTTGCCCTCTCCCCCACCTCAGGGAAGCCAAGGAAGCACAGAGAGCTGGAATCATGCCAGGCCCCACCTCTTTCCTGCTGGGTGACCCAGAGCAGGTTACTGACCCTCTCTGGGCCTCAGTTTTTTCCTAAAGTGAGAATAAAAAAAGTCTGTCCTGAAAGGTGGTTGGCTGAGAGAATACAAGGACAGAGAGAGCGCTCCAGATCTTGGTACTTGGTAGGTGCAAAGAGAAGGCCAGCTGGTTATCCAGCCCCTGATGGGGAGGAGCCCCCAGGGGCCCAGCGGGCTTGCGGGATTTGGGAGGACCCGACTTGGCTTCCGTCCTCAAGATCAGGAATCTGGGCGCTGCCCGGGCTCTTCCCGGGGTCCCCGGAGCAGGGCTGGGGGCCCATCTCGGCCAAGATGCCCCACGGCACACCCCTTCCCAGCCCCCGACGGGGATTTGAGGCCCAGAGAGGGGCGGCCCTGGGGTCCCTCCATCCCCCCGCCTGACCCGGCCTGGGTGAAGGGGCCCGGAGCTCCCCGGAGCTCCGGAAACCCGGCGCCCTCCCGCAAGCAGCCCAGCCGGGAGGCTGGCCGGGTCACTGTGGGGCGCCGCCGGGGACTTTAATTCGATCCATGTGCGGGACGCTGTCCTCTTTGTGCGGGAGCTTCCGCCCTGCCCACCTCCTCCCCACCCCGGCGCCCCGCTTCGGGGCAGGGACACCAGCCCTCCCCCCGCTCCGGGGACAGAGGCCGGGGGCCGGGACCCAAGGCTGCACCCCAGCCCCCCGCGGGCCCCCTCCAGGAGCGCCGGGATTGGGGTCCCGGCCGGGGGGGGGCGGGCG
This sequence comes from Halichoerus grypus, assembly GCF_964656455.1. NCBI lineage: Eukaryota > Metazoa > Chordata > Mammalia > Carnivora > Phocidae > Halichoerus > Halichoerus grypus. The sequence goes on from NC_135716.1 coordinate 176,149,144, forward strand.
GCCGGGGTGGGCTCCGGGCCGGGGCTGCCCGCGCGGTCACCTGTGTGCGGCCGGGGCAGGGTCGGAAGGACGGCCGCCCCCCCGCGCCCCGCGCCCCGCTTACCTGCGTCGCCCGCGCCCCAGCGGCTCCGGTCCGACGCCCGAGCGAGCAGAGCCGGGAGCCGCGCGGCGCCTCCCGCCCTCCCCGCCCTCCCCGCCCCCTCGGCTCCCTCCGCCCCGCCGCCCCGGCCGCCTTACCATAAAAGGTGAAGCTTAGGGGGAGGGGGCCCGGGATTCCCGCCGGCGGAAGCGGCCCCTACCTGCCCCCCCACCTGCCCGGCCGCGCCCCGCCACCCGCCCTTTGTTCCCTCGACCACTCCTCCCGTCCCCTGGGCCCGGGCCTCGGGTGGGAGGCCTCCCCTGCTGCCCACCCCCGGGGCTTTTGTGCGCCCAGCGAGGTCCTTCCCCTCCTCCTTCCCTAGGTCACCTGGGTTGGTGGCCCCACCTGCCCGGTCGGGGGTGTGTGTGTGGGGGGGTGGTACTTACATTTGAGTTTGGCCTGAGATCTCCCAGGGTCCTAGGAGTCAGGTGGACCTGGGTTCCATGGCCAATCACTAACCCAGTGACCCTGGGCAGTCACTCCGTCTCCTGGAGTCTCAGTTTCTTATCTGTACAATGGGGGTAAAGGCTGCTTCCCACTCGGGGTCAGCCTGAGGATAAACGATGGTATTGACGGTGAGAAGTGGGCGGCAGTCAGTGGTCAATATACGCTGGGCTTGGGGCTTTTTTAGGGGGTGACCCTGGGTGGAGGTCTCAGATGCTCAGGGGAGCAGGTCATCCCAGTTTGCTGTCCTGAGCAGCCACCACTGCCTGAGTGGACCCTTAAGCCCTCTGCAGTCGGGTCCCAGTGTCCCTGGGGGCACAGGCCCCTCCAGGCAGCCTGGTAGGCAGGGCCCAGCAGGCAGTCGGGGTCACCTGGTTTGCCAACCCTGGTTCCAGTCTCTGGCTCCCTCCCCCCTCCTGCACTCCCTGGACCCAAGCCAGAGTAGAGGGGGGAGGAGGAAGCAGAGATGGGGCCCTGGGGCCCTGGGGCCCTGGGACAGGAGATGGGGCCAGGAGCCTGGATGGGCCGCCTGGGTCCCTGGAGGCCTCGGGAACATTGGTGGGAAAAGGAATCTGGGTCTGATTCAGAGGCAAACAGATTGTTCTTTTGATTAAAGCCACAGCGGCTGAGGCCAGAGGAGGGCTGGACCCAGCACCATCTGGGGGAGGCCAGGCGGGGTCGAGCTCTCCCCCGGGGCCAAAGCTACAGTCACCCTGGCCAGGTTGGCTCTGGGGCTGCTGCTGAGGAGCTCCCGCTCATGGGGGTCATGAGGGGGGCACCTGGGTACGCTGTCTCGTTCCCCCACCCCTCCTTCTCCTCCTCCCAGCCCCTCTCAATCCCTCACCCACTTGTGAGCCTCTCAACCACTCCACAATAACGATATGATAACAGTAGCCCCCAAGGCAGAGGCTTCCCGGGTGCAGGCGCCTGACCTACAGGCCTCTCCATCGAATCGCCTGGCCTGCCCTGTGGGGCTGGACTGGTCATTCCTGCTTCACAATTGAGGAAACCGAGGCCCAGAGAGGCATCAGGCCACATGAGGGGCAAGTGGCAGAGCTGGATTCAAACCCAGAGCAGCCGGCGGCCCCGGGGAACACACGCTGCCCTGTGGCTCCCGCCCCTGCACCTGCCGCCCACAGGGGTGTGGGAGTGGAGGCTTGCAGAGCACGGTGTGGCCCAGGGGACTCAGACTCCAGGCTGCCTGAGCCCTTGATCAGGCCCATTCCCCAGCCTGCAGGAGCTTCCCCAGGAGGAAGGAGGGGGCTGCTGACGGCCAGGGATGGGAAGGACCTTAAGGAGGAAGGTGCGATCCAGGGGTTTTCCCTAGAACCCCCTTTTCAAGTGCTTTGTGACCCAGAAGCTTATTTAAAACAGGTAAAAATGGAGCTGCCCTCCCTCACCTTCATGATATCCCCTGAGCCGCCTCACTGCACCCGCAGATGGGACAATGAGGCCCCAAAGGGTTGATCTGGGGCCTCGTCCAAAGTCACACGGACTCCATCTAGGGCCCAGGCTCCACACATCTGCTTGGGGCTAGGACTGTCTGGGAAGGGGGAAGGTCGAAGGGATATGTGGGGGTCCAGCTGCCACCACTTACCTGCCGTCTGGCACGCCTGGCCGCCTGTTCTACCTCTGTCGCTGCTCCTCGGTGGAGAGGAGCCTTTCTGGGGAAGGCGGTCCCACACCAGCCCGGAGGCGGGGGGGGGGGGGGGGGGGGGGGGGAGGGGACAGGTGTCAGTGTCACCTTGGCTGGTGCCAAGCTTCCTGTAAGGGAAACCCAGGAAGTGTCCTGGGTGGGAACACACGCCCTTTGTCTGCCAGCTCAGAGAGCCCCTGATCCCTCCCCCTGTCCTGCTAGCCTTGGACCCAGCTCTCTTCCAAGCAGTTGAGCAAGGCGGCTTAATCTTTTAGTAGGGCTGTGGCAGCTGAGACTCCGGGTGGCAGGGAAGGGGTGGGAGAGAGGTTTGGGGGACAGAACCAGGGCAGTGCGGATGTTTGCTGCCGCCCGGTCTGAGGGGAGCATGCACCTACTGCCCCCAGAAGAGGGCTTTGATCCAGCAAACATTGGTTGGGCATCTACTATGTGCTAAAAGGAGTCGTGGAGCCCAAGGCAATCAAATCAGACACAACCCATCCTTGTCCCCACGGAACTTCCGGAGAGGTGGGAGAGATCAACATGTAACACAAACTACTCTAATAGTTACCATGATCTCACGGTGACCATAACATAATGGTGATGTGTGCCATGAAGGAATGAATAAGGGGCTGACACAGAGTAAGGGGGGCAGGTGAGAGTAGGGAAGGCCTCTCTGGGGGGCGGGTGTCACTTAAGATGAGATGAGGAGGAGCCAGCCATGAGAAGAACAGGGGAGGACATTCCAGGGCTAGGGAGGCAGTAAGGAATATACGGGCTTTGAGGTCAGATTTCGGCTTAACTCCCAGCATTCTGGTGCTGGCTATGACCTTGGACAAGCTCTTTCCCTCTCTGAGGCTCTGTTTCCTCACCTATAACATAAGGGAGGGGCACCTGGCTGGCTCAGTGGGTGGAGCATGCAGCTCTTGATCTCGGGGTCATGGGTTCGAACCCCACATTGGGTGTAGAGATTACTTAAAAATAAATTATTTCAAGAAACAAACAAAAAAATAGGGGAGATGGATCAGATACCCTCCCCTGGGGACATGAATGCTTCCCTTTGTAGAACTGTTAGGGACAGAGGTGCTGAAAGGGGCCCCCAGGACCTGGCTCATGGTCAGTGCCCACCAATGGTAGTTCTGGCTATTGTCCCGTCACCCTCGCCTGGTCTCCAGAGCCCTCTGTTCACACAGTCCATAGGCTGTGCAACTAGACCCGGGAATAGGAACAAGTTTCCCGGAGCCACACAGCCCCCACTGGCAGAGACCTTGAGGAAGGGAAGCATCTGCCTGCTCAGTGGCCTTTCCCCTTGACCGGCTCCGTGTGGGCCAGACCAGAGCAGAACCATCAGCCCCAGCCTTTGGGGGGTGGGGTGCCCAGACTTACAGCTGCATGAAGTTGTACATTCGGGGCGGGGGGAGGTGCAGGGGGTCCACTTCTTGGCAAAGAGCCTCAGAAACCTCCCTGGGCCTCCCCGTCCTGACTCTGCCCCTGCTCCTTCTTCCATCCTCTGCTCTGCCTGCTGGGAGTCGGATCAGCTCAACACTTATTCCCTGAGCACCTACTCTGTGTCCAGCCAGGCAGGAGGGGGGGGCAGTTCCGAGAAGCGGGAGCCCGCCTCCCACCGCAGCAGGGCAGGTGGCGGGCCAAGCACAGATAGGAGTCAAAGCAGGATCTGTGAGTGAGTCCAGCCCTGCCACTGGTCAGTCGCTTGCCTTGGGCAAATCGGTTTCCTCTTGTCACCACCCCTTCCCTGCTTCACCGTGAGGATTTGATGGATGCATGTGGATAAATATGCCTGGTGCTTCGCAGGTGTTCAGAGATGAGCTCCTTTCCTCTCTCCCTGGCAGGGAGAGGACAGGGGTCTGGGGAGATCACCGCGAGATGAACAAAGTGCTGGAGGTAAGGCAGAGACTTGGTTCCACTGGAGAATCCGAGGGACGTCATGGCTCCTGTCAGCTGGCATCACTTCCCTGGATTCTGGTCACAGCCTCCAGTTTCTGTTTGAGGAACCCCACCCCCACTGTCAGTGCCTGGCTGGAACTATTTAAAAAGAGGCAGAATTTTTCCAGTCTTGCCAGAATGCAAGCTTGGCACCACTTTTTTACGAGCACTTGGACCAACACAGAAGGCATGGGAACAAAGAGGATAAAGAAGGAGAGATAGCTGATCTCATCACTTAGGCTGCTGGATTCAGCCATGCCTGAAGTCTTCCCTCTGGACCTCTGGAGCCAATGCATTCTCTTTTTTCTTGCCTTGTCTTCAACAGGTTAAAATTGTGTTTCTGTTGCTGAAAGCAGAGTCATGGTGAAGACTGGTGAGACCCCATGGGTCTGGATCACCTCCTCCTCCTGTCAAACTCCGCATCCCTGTCACCACTTTTGAGAAGTCTGTCCTGATTCCTCCAGGCAGGCTTAGGAGTCATGTCCATCCCCTGGATACATCCCAAGGCTGCTGGGTTGCACCACTATGTTTTCCCCATGAGCCTGGGAGCAGGGCTCTGTCTCATTCCTTTCTGGGTCTCCAGCACCCAGCATGATGCTTGGTGCATAGTAGGGACTCAGTAATTCCTACAAAATGCGCAAGTTGGAGATGGAGGTCTTAAGTAGCTGCGTAGGCAAATCACGTAGAAATAGTGAGGGGTAGTGAGCTGTAAGGGGCTTGGGCTTTGGAGTCAGACCTCCTTGAATTTGGATCTTGGCTCTCCCACTTATTAGCTCTGTGACCTTGAGCAAGTCATGTGATCTCTCTGTACCTTGGGTTTTCTCCTGAGGAGAAAGAGAAACAGTCAACTCCTCCCAGGTTGCTCGGAAGGCTGGGGGCAGGTAATGCAAATTATGGTCCCTTGGCGGGCTGGTGGGGACTGGAGCCCACAGTCAGCCGCTGGCTACATGCCCTACCATCTGTTCAGTGCACTCAACAAATGGGGAAACTGAGCACAGACAATAACTTGCTCAAGGTCATGAGGTTAGTAAATGAGCTTCATTCAAACAGGTGGCCTGGCTCCAGGCAACTCTACTGAACGGGCCAAGTGTGTAGGGAAATGTTTAAAAACTCAGGGGGAGCAGACTGGGCCACATTATAGCCACATAAATTCCCCTCCTCTCAGGCCCCAAGTCTGTGTCCACTTGGGCCACACAGGGCCCAGCCTCCCAGACCTGGCTATGACAACATCGTCTGGGTCTTAATCCCCTCCTGCTCTGGGGGCCTGAACTGACACTGTCTAAGCTGGTTGGTTCCCATGGTTTGCCAAATCAGCACGGGCTCCAGAGTGAGAGGTGGGCCATGGAGGGGGCTTGAGGCTCCTTGACCCCAGTCTTGAAGGTCAGAGCTCCTTCTCGGACAGAGAGGGGGAAATCCTGGTGTCAGTCAGGTCCCTGAGGTCCCTGAGACTTCCCCAAGCCCTCGGCCACTGGCCAAGGCTGAGCCCCTGTTCAAACACCTCACTGATCCCATCCCCCAGCTTGAGCCCCCATCCCCACCAGGAGCCCCCACCCTTGGCTTCATCTACTCAGCAACTCCAGTCCCTGAGACCCCTCCTTACCCCCAGCTGGCCTCCCTACTTCTCTCTTAGCCAAGGTGGGTTTATAGTGACTGTGTAGGCCTCTTACTTGTAGGGGCCCCTGTGAGGGTTGCTGGGAGTTACAGAGTGTTCTGGGAGGGGAGGCAGCCAGATCGCACTCAGGAAGCATTTTCCATTAAGTGCTCCTGGCACGCTGCCCAGGGAGATGTCAGAAGAAGGAACCCAAGTCTCTAGGCCTCCAGCAATTTGTTATGCTTTTCTTTATCGTTCTATCACTATTCATTTAATACAGATTTTGTATTCTTTTTCCTAAGGGGGGACCCTTAAAATTGGACTGGCCCTGCTCTTACTCCTTCACAACACATCTCCACTGATGGCCAGACCATCTTGCTAAAGCAGCGTGTGATCTTCAAGGGCCCCCACAAAGCCCCTCAGGGGCTCCTGCTGCTTTTGGGGCGGGGGGAACGCCAAGCCCTCCTGTGATCCTGGGTGATCTGGCCACAGCCAGCCTCTGTGACAGTGTCTCCCACTGCTGGGACTCTCGCCCCCTCTGTTCAGCCACATAGACCTTTCTTTAGCCCCTCAGGCGGCTCAGCGCCTGGGCTTCCCCACCACTCCCTTGGTCTGGGAACTCCCCCTGAATGTTCAGGATTCCAGGTCAACAGCTCTTTGTCAGTGAGGCCTCCCTGAGCCCCAGACCTCATCAAACCTTGTAACATCTGGCCTTCCCGTCAATGCTGACCACACCCGTGTGAGATGGCCCTGCTCTGCCCCAGATGCCTCCCACCTCATTCACCAGGTTTTCAGGCCAAAAAGCTAAGAGCCCTGGATTCTTCTCATTCTTTAATACCCACATCTAATTGATCAGGAAGCCCTATGAGCTCTTCACAATACATCCATATCCATCCAGCCATGTCCATCCATCCAATCCAATCCATCCACTTCTGGCTACCTCTATGGCTACCATCTTGGTCCAAGCCCTGGGTTATTCCCAGGGTTATTATCATCTCATGTGGGTAATTCCAAATGCTCCTAAACTGGTTTTCTGTTTCTGCACTATTCTACAAACAGCAAGGAGAGGAATCCTTTAAAAATGTAAGTCACATTATGTCACTCACTCCCTTGTACAAACTCTCTGCTGGCTACCCGTCACAACCCTCATCGTGGCCCTGAGTGAGCTGGTCCCTGCCCACCTCTGCGACTTCATTCCTGCCACTCCATCCTCTCTGATGCTCCAGCCACACTAAATTTCCTGCTGTTTCTACAATACTCTCAGCTTGTTGCCACCTCAGGGCCATGGCCCGGGCTCTTCTCTCAGCCAGGGATGTTCTTCCCTCAGAATCTGCTTGGCTTGCTCCCTCAGTCCATTCAAAGAAGCCCTCCGTGGAAGGCAGCTTCAAAGATGGCCCCCAAGGTTCCACACCTTCTGCCCTGCCCTTGTGTAATCCCTCCTCTCAAGGGTGGGCAAGACTCAGGGACTTGCTTCTAATCCATGGAATACAGCAAAAACAATGGGTGTTGCTTTTCACATCGGGCTACAAAAGGACTGTGACTTCTGTCCTGCTGTCTGCTTTCTCTCTCCCTCCCTGGCTTGCTCTGAGGGAAGCCAGCTTCCGTGTTGAGAGCTGTCTTTGGAGAGGCCTATGTGGCAGGGAACTAAGGACACCCTCAGCCAACAGCCAGAGAGGAACTGAGACTCTCGGTCCAGTAGCCCACAAGAAACTGAACCCTGCCAACAACCATATGAGTGAGCTTGGAAGTGGATCCTACCCCAGTCAAGCCTTAAGATGACACCAGAGCCTTGGCCAACAACTTGACTTGGTCTGTGAGGAGAACCTGAGCCAGAGGACCCTTCCAGGCTGTGGGACCCAATCCACAGAAAGACAGTAGGGGCACCTGGGTGGCTCCGTCGGTTAAGCGTCTGACTCTTCAGCTCAGGTCATGATCTCAGGGTCGTGAGATGGAGCACCACGTTGGGCTGGGTATGGAGCCTGCTTGAGAGTCTCTCTCCCCCTCTCCTCACTCCCCCCCAACCCCCCACCCCCGCTCAAGCACATGCACTCTCTCTCAAAAAAAAAAAAAAAAAAAGAGGGAGACAATAAATATCTGTTGTTTTAAGCTGCTAAGTTTTGGGGCCACTTGTTATGTGACGGTGATTAACAAATACCCTCTCAGCCTGCTCGCCCCAACCTCCCGCCACTCTATCCCCTTACCCAGCTTTATATTTCTTTATAGCACAGTTGTTACTTCTGCATCTTTTCTGGCCCAGAGCCTGGCCCCATGCGGATGTTTAGTAATTACTTATGAATGAGCAAACAGGGGAAGGCATGCAAGATGCCCAAAGGGACAATGCCGTAGCTCAGAAGAGCCAGAAGTAGGGGGCTCAGGAGGGAGGAGGCTGGCTCACCCCAATCCTAGCTGTCCTGGAGGTTACCATCCTCTCTTAGCAGAGACTGGGAGTCCTGGTCTCCCACCTCTTCAGAAGGATGCTGGTCCGGGCCCAGGATTCGGGCCTCTTATGGTCTCTGTAGGAGAATGAGTCCCAGCTGCATACCCCATTCCAGACCGTACCTTCTGGATTTCCTCTGCTCTCCGGACTTCAGGCCTGTTTTTCTTTGTTTGGTATGGAGATTTGCTAAATGCCTCACTTAGAGTGATCTAATTTTTATGCCCTTGTCAGACTTTTCACAAAAATAATTTAATAGATAAGAAAAGAATCCTATTCCAACCCATGTGACCCAATTTTTGTTTGGAAATGGTCCCCATGTCCATAAAAAGGAAAGGAGCGCCAAATCCAATCCCCTCCCAGCCCTATCCCCACTGGATCCCAGGCTGTTGGGAGCCAGGAGGCCAGGGAACCTTCCAGCAAAAACATCGGGCCCAAGTCGGAACCTGGTGCCTGGGTCTGGCAAGGGCTGGCCGTGTGCCCAGCTAACTGAGCCATTTCCTCCCAGACTGGGGCAAGTTTCCTGCCCAGAGGGAACTGAACACACTCCCAGGCGGAGGGGGGGCTGGGTCCTGGATTGGGAGAAGGGGCAACCACAGGCATTTCCCCCACCTCAGCTACTTTGGAGCTGAGAGGCCCTCCTGGGGGTAGAGCGCAGAGAGCAAGGGATCAGAGATTGGGCTTGAGCTGTCAGTGGGTGGCCATTTCTGAAGGAGCTGAAACCACCCTGTCCAGCCTTGGGGCCAGCCTGCCCCCGTGTCCCAGGTGTGCCCTGGGGTGGGGAACAGAGAAGCCTACACCAGACTCTGTCTGCTTCCAGAAGTAGCCTTTGGGTGAGCATGGTGGCCTTTGCTGAGAAGCAGCGCTCGCCAGAACCTGGAATCCTCCAAGAACCTTCTCGCCTCACCGCCTTCCTGGTGCGTCCTCGGTCACTCCCAGACAACCTGACCCTCGTAGCCCTCTGGACACCCCCTAGCTAGGAGTCTTCTTTGCCCTGTGGGGCCCCTCCTCGGAAAGGGCCCTCAATCCCTGTGGGCCCGGTGCCCAGGCCAGGAAAACGTGGCTGTGATGGAACCTCAGGCTACTCTGCTCGCAAGGTGGCTGGAACCACATTCCAGAACCTTCCAGGAATGGACCTACCCTATTTTTTTATATGCACCTCTGTTGCTTTCCGTGGCCCCAGCTCTTCAACAAGAAGAAGGTAGCAGGAAGCACGCAAAGCACTTGAGCTTTGGGGGTCAGGCCACCCGGGCTCCAATCCTGGCTTTGCCACTAACTAGCTCTGTGACCTTGAGCAAATTATATAACCTCTCTGGGCTTCTCTGGGCTTTCTGAATCTGTTAAAAAGGGATAACAGTACCCGTCTCTTGGGGCTGATGTCAGAATGAAAAGAGATCATAAAAGTGCTTGGCACGTGGTAAGCATCCCACACATGGCCATTTTTCTTCTGACTGGCTCAGAGAGTGACAGCGACCCACCCAATGGCACACGGCAAGTAAGGAGAGGAGCTGGTACCCGACCTTTTCCCAGATACTCTGTGGCCTCCCTGGGCTGGGCCCTGCAGGGGAGATAGGGCTGAACGAGGATGAGAGAGCAAGGACCCTCATGGTCTTCGACAGCCTAGGATGGGGCGGGACACGGACACCGTCCACCCACAACTGCAAGTGGGTGCTAGACCATGAGTCCATGCCACCGAATCCCTGTCGCTTCCTCAGCCACCTCAATATTGAACTCCTAAACCCCAGGGGACCCAGTCCGCATGTATCCCCGGAACCTGCCCCAGCCAGAAGGGCTGTGTGGCCTCAGAAAAGCCTCTTTCCCTCTCTGTGTGTTCATGATTCTAAGCACGGGTTGAGAAAAATCATCTTTATTGTTGTTCATGGAGGAGGAGAGGGAGGCCAGTAAAGGGGGGCCATTCTGAGGATGCACTTCTCCCCCATTCCCCAACCCCCCTGGGGAAGGAGGGTCTGAGGGGGCTGTATGCATTGTCCATCCTGAGAAAAACAGGGCTTCACCCACTGGCCTCCTGGTGCCCCCCTTCTGAGGTCCCTAGCCCCAAGCCTTCACCTCCCTGCAGGAGCCCCCAGCGCCCACCTTGAGCTCCAGGTGGGGCTGGCCCCTCTGCTGCGGGGCAGTGTCCTGGAGTCAAGGCCTCCAGATGAGCCTGGGTGGGCCTAAGACGGACTTCAAGTCCTTGCTAAGGCAGGTCAGGAGGGGGCTGTGTCCTGGGGCTGGGCAGCTGCTGAGGGCTGGCGCTGGGACTGCCTTGGAGCTGACCCCGAAGGCCTCTGGGATGGAAAATCCTGCGGGAAGGTGGGGAGGCAGAGATGGAGGACACCACTCAGTGCCCCCATCCTCTGGTGGGGGACTTCAGGCCTCCGATTACCCAGGCCCTTCCTCCCACTCGGGACCTCTGCGGGGTCAAAGGTTAACACCAGGAGGAAGAGGGGATTTCAGCTCCTTCTGCCCCCACCCCAAGAGAGGTCACCCCAGCTCTTCGTAAACTTGGGGCGTGTTGAGGCTCCTTGCACCGTCTGGGGCAGGGTCAGTGTCCGGGGGACGCTCGGGGTGGGGTGCCCACCTGTATCTGGCAAAGGTCCAGCAGAGTGCGGCTGCCTACCAGGCACCAGAGCTCGCCCAGCAGGGACAGGAGGACTCCCAGGAGGTCCAGCCAGCAGCCCACGGTCAGCAGCAGCACGAAGAGGCCGCCCATGCGCACCAGCAACGTCTGGACGTGGCTCTGCAGGCCGGGGTGTTGCCGCTGTTCCTCTGGGGGGGGAGGGGTGCTTGTCACCGCGTGCCGCCACACCTGGGGCCCCAGGCCACTCTCCCCTGCTGGCACCCGCGGTGGCTTCTCAGCTGCCTGCCAGCCTGGCTGATGAGGGCTCCCCATCAGGCCCCCATGACGCTGGCCAGCCTCATCCCCTCCCCATTCCCTCGGGGTGACAGCCACACTCAGCTTCTTCCAGTTCGCCGACGCCGTGCCTCCTCTCACCTCTGGGCTTTGGCGTGTGTGGTTTCCCCTGCCAGGACCTCCTTGCCCCCACCCCCCACCTCTCCCAGGGGGCTCCTACTTATCCTTCAAAACCCAATCCAAGCTCCCGCCGCACGCCACACCCTTCCCTGAGCTGTTCCCTGTGGCTTCTGTCACTAGACTGGGCGCCCTGGGATGGCGGGGAGGGGGGTGTCTGGCCGTGGCTGGCCTCCCCAGGGCCTAGCGTGAGGATGCTGTGCCCGGGTCGGACAGCGGCCCGTGAGTGCCCAGGTCCCCCGCGGTGGCCCTCACCCTGCATGTAGATGACCAGCAGGGCGTAGCAGATGACGAGCGGCATCCAGAAGCGCACGGCGTCCGAGGTGGTGGGGAAGTCCCGGTTGACGAGGGCCACGGCCGCCAGGTTGCCCACAGCGAAGGCCACGGCCAGGGCGCGGGCCAGCAGCCGCGGCAGGTGCGGAGCGCCAGCCAGCAGGCCCAGGCAGACCCCGCAGCGCTGCAGGCCGCGGTGCGGCTCGTAGAGCTGGCAGGCGTGGCGGCAGAGGCGCCGGGCGCCCGCGCTGAGCAGGGCGGCCAGCCAGAGGCCCAGCAGCAGGCTCAGGGTGCGGCGAGGGGCGCCCTCCTGCAGGAAGCTCAGGCCGCACGTCAGCCCGCAGCCCAGTGAGTACTGGCTCAGCAAGTACAGCCGCAGCCTCTCCCCCTCGGAGCCCTGCGCAGGGGGTGGGGGGAGGAGGGAGCAGAAGAGGGGCCGCGGTGGGGGGCGCTGCCTCTCCCACGGGGGCGGGGGACGGGCCAGGCGGCTGTGAAGGCACACAGACCGCTCTGTAGGAGGCTGGGGCCAGAAGGAACCCTGGGAATCGTCCCCAAAGAAGGAACACTGCCTTCGGGTCAAGCCCTGCCTGGGACCACTTCTCCCTGCCTGGTCTCCAACACGATTGTTACTCGCTGAAGGTTGGTGGCCCGGAGCCTTGAAGACCTGGGTTCAAAGCCTGACTCTACTTCTTGCTGGTTGACCTGGGACAAGCCGCTCACCCTCTCTGAGGCTTAGTCCCCCCATCACAGCAGAGCTTTACCCCCTGTGATTGTGAGGATGCGCGAGATGACGCACCCAAAGTATCTGGCAGGGCGCCTGGCACGTGGGGAGCTCCACAGCCTGGAGCTGCCACCGCCCGTGGCCTGGGGCTTCGGGCCACTGCGGGACTGTGCTCCCAACCCCCAGGGGCAATCTGCACTCTCCAGTCTCAGTCTTACAGAAAGGGGGTGGTGAGGAGACAGGCTGCTCCGGCTGGGCCCAGCTTCCTGTGTTCTAGGGGAGAACTAGGGCCCAGGGCTGGGTCGTGACTCACCTCCTCCGGAAGCCTTACCTTGCCCAGGGAGAGCAGTGTGGAGACAGCCCGGAGGGAGAACTCAAGCACCACCAGGGCGGCCACCCGGGCCCCCAGGACGGTCAGGATCAGGGCCAGCCCGGCCAGGTGCACCATCTCCAGCGAGGCCCACTGGGCCTGCAGCCGCTCCTTCTCCAGCCGCCGCTCGGGGTTGCTGTCGGGCAGAGCGGGCATGGGCAGGGGCAGAACCACCAGCCTCGGCCCAGGCAGCGGACCCCGTGCCCCCAGAAATGCACCCTGGGGACGGGGTTCTCTTCCTTCCAGCCCTCCCCCATGAGGCCAGAGTCAGCTCAGGGCGCAGGGCCCAGGGAGGGGCCCCGAGTGGGCTGGGTTGGCAGACACTCACTTGGCACAGTTCACAAAGAAGTAGACCTTCAGGAGGCTGTTCAGGACCGAGACTCCACTGGCCCCGATGAGGCCTGAGGGGCAGGAGGGAGGGCAAGCGAGCTTGGCAGGGTGACAGGTGGTGGGAGACCCACGTGGGGGGTCCACCCTGCGGGGGGCCCAGAGCTGCCCGAGGGGCGGGGCTGCGCGGGATGAGGAGGCGGTGCTCACCTTGAAGGACAGAGTCGAGGAGGCCGGAGCCCCACTGGAGGGAGGGGAGGCTGGGGAGCCAGGAGGGGAGGGATGGCAGGAAGAACATGGCTGCCAGGAGCAGCCCCAGCCTCCGGCCAGGTCTGCACCAGAGAGACCGACGTCATGGGGCAAAGGTGTCAGTGGAGGGAGGGGAGGGGCGGGGAGGGGTCAGAAGCTCGGGGGTGGGGGGATGGGGGAAGGGAGGGGTCAGAAGTCCGGGAAGGGAGGGGTCAGAAGTGGGGTTGGGGGAGGAGGGGAGGACAGGGGAGGGCCCGGGAGGGGAGGCAGGGGCCTTACACCTTCAGGGCCGCAGGGTTATGGGCCCAGGGAGCCAAGCGGCTGCTCAGGGCCTCCACATCTGGGCAGCATGACACGGGGGGCATCTCCAGCACTGGTCTCTGGCCTCTGTCCGCGCTCAAGTTGGGGGCCCACTTTTTCAGCCTCCGCTAGGGCTTGCCCCACAGGGCCTTCCCGAAGCCCCAGGCGTTGCTGTTGCTCCCACCCCCAGCCTTGCATCTGGGCTCTGCCCCCTCAGCCCCAGTTCTGGAAGGCGGGGTCTGTGTCCCCACAGCTTGAGGCTCAGCGTCCTCAGCCTGAGGTCTGGAGGGAGGGCATCTATCCCCCCACAGCCTGAGGCTGAGATCGGGGTCTGGGTCCTCTCCCTCAGCCACGGGGCAGCCTTCCTTGAGGGCCCTCCCCGTGTCCACTAGGTGGCAGGCCTCAGTCGGGATGGAGGCGGTGGGGTGCGACTGGCCTGCCCCAAAACTTTTGGATCCTCCTTTCCCAACTGAGGAGAGCGAGCCAAGGGTGGGGGTTCACGGGTGGCGGAGACTGAGGCTGCCAGCAGAAGGGAGTCGTGGAAGTAAACAAAATAGAAAACTTTATTGGTTTGGAGTGTGCAGTAGGGGTACTGTGCCCTTGGAACGGCAGACGTGGGGTGTGGCGGTTCAGGCTGCTTGACCTGGGCCAGTTCTGTCCCTTCCAGGTACTCAGTGTCCATGTCTGAAGCACAAAGGTCAGCGCGGGCCTTAGGAACATACTCGCTGGGGGAGTGTGGCTGCAGCTTGCGGAAAGGGCCCGGGATGAGGACACCTGCCTCCGCGACTCACCTTAAGCAAGTCACTTCCCTGCCCCGGGCCTCAGCCTCCTCATCTGAAGAATGGGCACCGCAAGAGCTCCCTTTCAGAATGGTCATGAGGCTTTGTGCAAACGCCCCCAGTACTGGGCATCTAGGAGGCCCTCAGTAAAAGCTCTCAGCTGATGTTATAGGCTGAACTAGGCCCCCCCCCACATTCATATATTGAAGTTCTAACCCCCAGTCTGTCTGTGACTGTCCTTGAAGATGAGGTCTCTACAGAGGTAACTAAGTTAAAATGAGGACATTAGGGTGGGTGCTAATCCAACATGACTAGTGTCCCTATTAGAAGAGATTCGGACACAGGCACAGAAGGAAGACCATGTGAGGACCCAGGGCCGCCAAGCACAGAGGCCTCAGAGAAACCAACCCTACTGACACCTTGATCTTGGACTTCCAGCCTCCAGACTGTGAGACAAGATCTGTCGTTTGAACCCCTGGTCTGAGGTGCTTTTTACGGCAGCCTGAGCTCACGAACACAGGTGTGACACGACGGCCTCCTGGTGCATCCTGGGGCCTCCCCATGACTAGTGACACTCAGGGGCCCTCCAGCCCCCGGGTCCTGGCTCCTGCCAGGGGCACCAGTCTGCACTGGGCAGAGCTAAGATCCAGTCCTGGTTCCGTCCCTTCAGAGCTGTGTGGCTTTGGTCAAAGCACTTCACCTTGCTGAGCCTCAGCTTCCTCTTGGTAAGAGAGGATTTCACTGTCTCGTCCTGTTTGAGGACTAAGCAAGCTGATGCATGTGAGTGACCCGGCTCGTGGTGACGGTCATGCCCCGGAGCGGTTATTGTAATCACGGGTAAGGCTCTGGGATGAGGTAACCCAGGCAGAGAGGGAAGAGAACTTGCCGGAGAACAGAGTGCCTGGTGATCCAGGGCAGAGGCTCAGGCCCTGAGTGGGCCAGGGGTCTCGGTTGACCAGAGCTGTCCACACTCTCCTCGGACGTGTGGCAGGGTCTGGGCCTGTGGCCTGCTCTGAGACGGCCATTGCCAGCCGGAGCGGGCCGTCGCTTCCCGCCAGGTCCCGGGCTGTGTCAGGATCCGGGATGACGGATGCTGCCTAGGTGCCCTGGCGCTGGCCCCGTGCGGCCAGTTTCCGGAGCTCATCCCAGAAGAGCATGCTGAGGATGGTGTGGGGGCCCAGGCGCAGGTAGGCCGGGCCCAGACCCTTGTAGAGTGCCAGGGGGCCCTCCTGCCGCCAGATCTTCACCAGGCAGTCGGCAAGTCCACCATACAGCTGGCCCTGGGGACAGACACGGGGCGGAGGTCACGGTGGGGGTCATGGAGCCCTGGCTGCCACAAGCCGGTGTGTCTGTGTGGGGGCTTCTGCAGCACGTCAGCAGACTCTCCCCAAGCTGGCAACTTACAGAAAGGTGGCTCTTTAGGCTGTGACATTTACGAAGAGACCTCTTCCTCCAGGCAGCCACAGCCCATGCCCCGGGGGCCGAGCTTTGGCTAGTGGCACACGAGTGGATTTCGCCCCGAGCTCAGCCTTTGGAGGGCACCTTTGTGTTGAGCACAACCCGCGCCAGGGTACGGGGTGGCCCGTGTGTGTCTGCCGGGCCGTGGGTCCAGCCTGGATTCCTGGCCCGGCTCCTGCACTTAGCAGCTGGGTGACCTCAGGCACGTCACTAGATCTCCCTGACCTTCCATTTCCTCATCAGGAAAATGAAGGTGGTTGTGAGGCTAGAACAAAATCCAGGTGTGAACATGCTTAGCCCATGCCCGGGACATGGGTGCTCAGCAAACAAGCCGAACCAATGTGTCTGCGTGTGTGTCACACGTCTGCATGTCTCCGGCTCTGTGTGTGTGTGCGTGCTGGGGCGTGCTCTCCAGCTCCCCACATCCCCCCCCGCACCCTCCCCTGCTCACTCTGCCAGTTCCGTCCACGGGCTGATTGTAGAGCCGTGTGCTGACCACGTCGAAGGGGGTCATGACAGCAGCCACGGCGACGCTGCTGATCATGCCTCCAGCCAAGGCTACCAGCCAGCTGTCTTCCGGGAGCCACTGTGGGGACGGGACAGACTCTGACCCCTGCAGGTGCCCACCTTCCCCTCCCGGCACTTGGGGGCTGGAAGAGCTGGAGGTAAGGGGACAGACCAGGCCCCTCCAGCCATCGCCCCGGCCCAGCTCCTTCACAGCGTCAGGGCTCGCTGCCGGCCCCCACCCCTGCTGGGCACAGGGGCAGAGCCGGGGTCCTCAGCTTTCCTCGGGGGCCCTGTCCGTCCCCTCCCCCTGGGCTTCCCTAGGTGGGGGTCCGGCTGGAGATGTCGGGGTGTGATGAGGGCCCGCACAGGGAGGAAGGAGGCAGATGGCCCTGACTTTGTCGTGTCCGTGGGCAGACACAGGTGTCCCTGGCTCACCTGCTGCTCCCGCACCCAGGCCTTGGCAGAGGCAAAGGTGGCCAGCTGGGCCGCGGAGCCGACCATGACTCTGGGCACGGCCCCACCCACGCCCCGCCACAGCCCTGCCAGGCCCTGCTGCCGCCAGACGGTCTCCAAGGCACCCAGAACACTCTGTGGGGGAGAAGAAAGGCACCGGGTCACTGGGCAGCCCCTGCCAGCCCACCCGGCCCAGGGGGCTCTGGGGAGTGACAGTTCCTACCTGGTGATGGTGCTGGTGCCCCACGGCCATCGCGGCCACCGTCTGGGCCTGCAGCTGCGTTTTGACCTGTGAGAGCAGATGTGACAGAGGGACTGGGCGAGCTGTACCCCGACGTCCAGACCTCCAGGAGCCCACACCCCCAGCTTAGGGGGCGTGGGGAATAGGGTTGGGGGGGCTCTGAAGTCGGCCTGGGTCTGCATTTGACCTCCCGGCCTCTCTGCTCCCGCTGGACAAGCTGTTCTGACTATGCGGGATCATGACTATTCGGCATCCAGCCTAGGACGTGGGGGCCTCGCTTATTCTTAACTTGCTCGGCCACACAGGAAGACGGGCCACCACGCTGGGTTTGAGCCAGCACCGGTCCTGCCACCCTCTGCCCCCCCCGCCCTCCGGCCCAGGTCCAGTGGAGCAGGGACCCCAGGAGAAGGAGCATCGGGGCAAGACTCCGGTGCTTTGGCCCAGGGGCGGATTCCAATCCCCTCGCAGGGATGTTCCCGGAGCGACCCCACCCAGCCTGCCCCACCCCACCTGGTACCAGAGTCAGCCTGGAAGGCTCCAGAGCCCCCGAGGGAGCTGGGTCATGGGTCACGGGGTGGTGGAGGATGGAGACAAGGCACTCACCAAGTAAGCAGGGCTCCCCACAAAGGCTCCCAGTGCCCCAGCCACGGCGCCCGCGACCACGGTGCCACCAGGCTGCTGGGTGAGGCCAGCCTGGCCCGCCAGGCTGTAGCAGTAGAAGCGGACGCCATTCATCAGGCCCTGGTAAAGGAGGCCGGCGGCCAGCCCCTTCTGCAGGCCACACAGCCCGTCTGCACGGACCACAGCTGCCACGGAGGCCAAAAAGCCCCTGTAGGGCCGTGGGTAGGTGCCGCGGGCCTGCAGCTCCCCCTGCAGCTGCAGCCTCGTCTTCACCACCTCTAGGGGGTTGGTGAAGACGCAGGCCAGGCAACAGGCCGAGGCGCCCAGCACCAGGTCCACAGCTGGGGCAACCGTCTCCATGGCCTCTGTTCCTGAGGCCGGCTGTGCCTGGGTCAGGGACATGGGCACAGGCCCTGGGGTGGTGGCACTTAGGCTGTCCGCACCCCTGCACGGCCACAGGGCTGGGGACCAAGGGGGCCTGGGGCCATGCCTGGAGGGCAGAGGTCCCAGTCGGGTAGGCCGGGTGGCTCCTGGTCTATCTCGGGAGTCCACCTGCTCTGCTCAGCCACCCGGGCTGGCGGAGCCTGGGACACGCCCCCGCTGGCTCTGACCAATCCCAGCTGTCGCTGTTGTCCGCACCTCCCGGCAGGGGTGTGCTTGGACCCTGGGATCTGGGGAAAAGGTCACCTGGGGCAGGAGGGAGATTGGGGGCGGGGAGAAGCTGCCAATCAGCTGAGACACCTCCTCCTGCTTTTCTGGTCTTCCTGCCCTCCCTCTGGCCCTGGGGCAAAGGGCTGGTGGCCCTGGCCCCACCTCTGGTCTAGCCAGTCCTGCGGCAGCTCAGAGCCCCGGGCACAGGGGCAACCGCCCGGGGAGGCTCCTGAAACCTCCTGAAACCGCGTGCCCAGGCAATGCAGCAGCTGTCCACAACCACCCTGCGCCGTCCTTGTGCTCCCCTTTCCCGGCCTCGGTCTTCCAGTCTGGCTCCCACGGTCTATGGTCCCACTGTGAGGGAGAGCAGAGGGGGCGAAGGGCTTCTCGAGCCCTGTGGAACTGATTTTGAATCCCAGGCTCTGCCATCTATCATGTGTGACCCTGGGCAATCACTTCCTCTCTCGTAGCTTCAGTCTGTTTGTAAAATGGGAATATCAGTACCTACCTCAGAGGATTTTTGGAGGACTAGAGATGTGTGAAGAACATGCCTGGCACAGGGCTTCACCCAGTAAAAGATGGTCCACATTCCCCACCCCCACCCGCCCCCACTTCTGGCTCCTTTCACCCCGTCCCTGCCTCCCAGGACTTCAGGGCCCTTGAGCCATGTGTCTCAAGGAGTGGCCTGTGGCTTTGGTCACTCACCCCATGTGGACTTGCCCCCCCGTCCTGCCCCCCTTCTGGTGGGAGCCCCTTCTGGGCTGTAGGTTTCCAGAGGAGAGGCCCTGGCATGGAAATGGCCCTTTGTCAGAAGGGACCTCACACGCCTGGGAGCCAGCACCACCCTGCCCACCTTGGCCTCTGTCCCCAGGGCAGCCCTCTCCTGCCACGGACAGCCCGCATCACCCAAGTCCTAGTCAGAACCAGAGGCAGAGCCACCCTGCCTGGAACCCACCTCGATAGCCTCCATGCCCACCCTTCCCAGCACGCACCCCTGTCCTCCCAGGTGTGAGGGCCTGGAGGTGGCAGTGCGGGGTGCTTGAGCGCCTCAGGGCACCTTCCCCTTCCCCACCTGGGCCTGGTAAGCCTGGCAGCACCCTCTGGCCAGGCCCCAGGGTAGCAGCTCAACAAGAAGTCTGGGGACAGCTTGGACTCTCCTGAGTTTATCCCAAATGGCTGGCCCTTGCCCCCAGAGCTGGGGAGGCTGGCCGTGGACTGCCTTGCCCTGGCCGTGCAGACAGGCCCTGGGACTAGAGGGGTGGCTTCCCCTCCCCTGGCCACTGCAGGAAATAGGAGGGAGAGCAAAGGTCAGGCCAAGAAACCCTCAGGGCCTGAGCTCCAGAGAGCAGCACGGGGGCAGTGGCTGACCGGGCATCCAGTGTCAGCACTGCGCAGCTGATGGAAGAAAATCAGGGAATGAATGGCTGAGGGGCTTTAGAGGGGGGCTGGGATCCCCCACCTCCAGCCTGGTCACAAAGGGCCCGTGACAAGTCTTGGCAATATAACATGTCTATTTTATTTAAAAAAAAAACAAAACCCAGACCATCTGACCTCTTCCCCCAGAGGGCCCAACTCCAGCCAAGCAGGGGATGGTCAGGAGGCACACTCCGGGACGCCAGTCTGGGGGGCTCTGCTCCTCTCCAAGCCCTCCTCCCTCCCCTTTGCTCCCGGCAGAAGGAGATGGCCTGCCTCCCGGGTCCTCCTGGGTCCGCTGGGCACTGCGGTTTGGGGAGAGGCAGGGGCCGGGGACATGCAGGACCTCCGAGCAGCCAGGGAGGGGCCGCCCAGCCTCCCCCCCGGCACCCCCCTCCCGCCCCGGCCCAGTCCCCAGCGGTGGGCCTTCGCAAGGCAGACAGCAGTGTGCCTGGGGATGGAGTTGGTGAGGAGGGAGCATGCACGGAGGCCTGAGCGTCCAGGTTCCCTGCACGGCCAGCTGAGTGGTCAAAAGTGAACGAGGACGGCCGGGCCTCGGTCCGGAGCCCTGACCCAGGAGAGGAAGAGGGGACTCCTGCCCTCTCAGTCCTGCTCCCCTCAGAGTTGGTATGACTCTCATCGCTACCCTGAAGAGAGGCATGTGCATCTGCATGTGCCGTGCGTACGCAGAGCCCATAGGGCTCAGACCCTCTGCCCCAGCGCCCTCCGGTCACCACTGGCCGGGCGGGATGCCCGAGAGCGTGGAGCACCCGTTCTGGATCCCTGGGAGGGGAGAGACCCTGTCTCGAGCCCCGACCCGGTGCTTCTGTCCCCCAGGGCGGGAGTGGGCTGTGAACACGGTTGGAAGCCTGGCCCGGAGCGAGGACAGCGGGTGCTGCTCGGCAGGCCTCTCTCGGCCCCCGGGGTGCTGGCCGGCTCTGCCTCAGCACCAGGGGTCCCGGGAGGCTCTGCCCCGGCAGAGGCTGTCGCTCCGCTGCCAGGCACTGTGGATGAGGCTCAGGGCATCCTCGAACTTCTTGTGGGAGGCTTCCTGGATGGCCTTGTAGGGGAGGTCCACCTGTGTGGGGGTACGGAGGGAATCTGTGAGGGCTGCGGCCGGGACCCCGCTCTTCCGGGGAGCCGTGGGAACCCCGGAGTCACCCCCGCACCATGGGACCAAGGTCAGGAGCGGTGTTTCCTGGGCTCGACTCTCAGCTGTAGCCTCAGGTGCACGGAGCTGCTGGTACGGCGCTGTCCCCAGGCCCCTGACTCCAGCCTCTGTACCATGCAGGGCTCCCTTCCCCAGACAGTGGCTCCATTCACTCCTCGGGGCCCTGGGCGGCCAGGTACCTGGTAGATGGTTTTCCACCCTGAGCTCAGTGCAGACAGGAATCGGTCCAGTTCAGATGTGCAGCTCAAGTAGATGACCCAGGGTGGGAGGGGCTGCTGGCTGTCCTGGGAAAACTCCTGGGGAAAGCGGGTCCCCAGGTGAGCAGATGCAGCGCCCCTGCTGCAGGGCCTGCTCTCCCCCCCACCCCCCACCCAGCTCACCAAGACACAGTACTCCTTGCCCGGTTCAGTGGCCACGGCACTGATGTCCGCCAGCTTGGCCGTGCCCAGGGAGCGGAAGAAGCTGGTCTGGCAGTCCTCGTGGCACGTGAAGAGGCGGTCGTCGGTGATCACTAGGCAGCAGGGGATGCAGGGGCTCGGAGTTACCCCCTGGGGGATGACCTGAAGGGCATTGGCAGAGGGGAGGGGAGAGGCAAGCTGGCGCTCTCCCGGGCTGGCCATCACCGGCGCCCCCCGCTCGGGCCCGGCCAGCCGTCAGACGGGCTCCACCCACCTCAGAAGCGGACGTGGGGACAGGGGTGACGGTGGCCCTGAGCTCTCGGGTCCGCCCCTGGACGCCCCTGTCCTGGTCCTCGTGGGCTGCTCCCCGAGCGTGTGGGTTTGGGGAAGGGGCCCCTGGGGATCCTGAACGGGGCCGGGCGGCCGGATGGACGGCGCAGGCCCGAGGCGCTCACCCCTTTGGACACAGCCTGGCAGAGGTGCTGCATCCAGTCGGCCATGGCGGCCTCGCTATCGGCGCTCAGCTCCAGGCACGGCCGGCCGGCGAGGATGACCTGGAAGGCGTGGGGCCGATCCGTGCTGCTGGCCCTCCGACAGCCGCCGCACTGCTCCCCCCTGGGCCGGAGGAGGAGGGTGAGAGGGGCAAGGAGCAGGCGGGGGCGGCTCGAGGCAGGCGGACACGGCGGGCCTGCACCCGCGGTCCCGGAGGTGGGAGGACACCAGAAGGTGGTGTGGACCCCTTGGGCTCTCGGGAGAGGCTTACAGCGGCCGGCCAGGCCCACCCCCTTCTGTGGAACAACTTCTGTCTCCAGAATTGCCAAGATCCTTCCAGCTACGTTAGCCTGGCCGGGCGAGGGGTGAGAATGGGCTCCTAGCTCTGGCCCTCTCAGGATCAGGGCACATTCATTCACACTCCCTCTCTGGGCCTGAGGTTGTCCCCAAGAATGTGTGTGTCCGTCTTCAGTCAGGTCGGGAGCTTCCCAGGGGAGGGACCCCCTCCCTGGCCTGCCCAGATCCTTTCCTGGCAAGGAGTTCCTCTTGCTTCCCTGACAGGAAGCCGCCCCTCCTCCCCTTGCTCAGGGTGCTTTAGCCCTCAGAGCTCAGCAGACGCCTGGGTACCAATCAGGGCTGCCGGACCGGGGGGGCTGAGTGGGGGGCCTGAACTGACGCACAAGAGGGGGTGTCAGCTCAAGCCAGGGAGGACAGGAGCCCTGCGCCGCAGGCTCAGCCAGAGTCCCCATCTTCGGGCGGCGATGCCAGGCCCCACACCTGCCCAGCCCCCCATCACCAGGGCACTCACCCCATGTTCACCGAGATCAGGGGGGTGACATCAGTGCGGTCGGGATACTGATAGAGGATCCCGTTGCTGCAGGGGCACAACACAGCAGGGGTGAGGTCTGTCTCAGGAACTGGGGGCCGGGTGGAGCCCAGATCCCAGGGACCCCCCGCAAGCTGGCGCCTGATGCCCCAGAGGCCAAGGGACCTGTCTTCTGTGAAACGGAGGGTGAAGAAGGAACCAGAGGCGTAGGAGGGCACGCTACCCCCTCAGCAGACCCGGGACAGTGAGAGGCTTGGCCGCAGCCCAGCCCAGACCTACACCTGATGCCCCAGAGTTCCTTAGGCCCCGGAGATGGCTGGCTTTACACATAAGCTCTAATATCCCCAGGTAGGTCGACTCTAGAACCCTTGTGGGGGTGGGCGGAGGCCCCCTCGGGCTTCTCTCCTCAATGGCCGGCCCAACAAGCTCCAGGCTGAGCCTGAGGCCAGCGCTGCGGGGGCGCCCACCTGAGTACCACGAAGCAAGTCTTCCAGTGCTCTTTGCCCAAGTAGGAGGTGCCCGCCTTGTAATGCAGCATGCCTTCTTTGGTGATGGTGCCCTCGGGGGGTGAGCAGTGGCAGGGGATGGGACCCAGGGACTCATCCATGGGGTCCTCCCAGTGGACAAGCCCATAGAAGTGCACGGTGACAGCAGTGGCCTGGGAGGGGCAGCAAACAGAGCGGTGAGGTGTGGGCCCGGCTCACCGATGGCCCAGCATCAGGAATGGCCACTGAGGAAGCAAGGACACGCCCCAGTGGGGCGGGGGACAGGACCCAGGGGCAGGAGAGCCCCTCCCGGGTGGGGGACGGACAAGAGCTAAAGACCTCTATCTGCCCCGCCCGACCTCGCCTTGACACCACAGCTGGCCTCTCGGGGACGACCCCTCCCCTCCACTCCTGGCACTTACCTCACACTTAGACTCCTGGGCCACAAATTTGGCCAGTGCTAGCTTCTCCATGGTGGCATCAGTCAGGACACTGGGGTAAGGTGGTTCCCGGCAGCCTCTGATCATGGCAGACTTCAAAGAAACCAAGAAAAACCTGCACAGGGAATGGGGTTTGCTGTCAGAGGCCCGGTGGGGACCACTCCTCAACTGGACGGGATCCTGGCCTGGAGGGGGGTCACAGAAACTTCGGGGAGGGAGTTCAGGGCAGCAGGTGGGGCAGTGACATGCAGCAGGCCGAGCGAGCCATTCCCAGTGGCCCCGGGGGCCTGGGGTCGCCGGTGAGGGCGGACCAGATACGCTGGTGCGGATGGGACCCGAGTCAGCATAATGACACCATCTTATTACGAGTCATTTCTGTATGCACTCTGTGGCCCCCGTTTCTTTTTTCTTTTTTTAAAAAGTTTATTTATTTATTTGACAGACAGAGACACAGCGAGAGAGGGAACACAAGCAGGGGGAGTGGGAGAGGGAGAAGCAGGCTTCCCGCGGAGCAGGGAGCTCGACGCGGGGCTCGATCCCAGGACCCCGGGATCACGACCCGAGCCGAAAGCACACGCTTGATGACTGGGCCACCCAGGCGCTCCTGCGGCCCCCCGTTTCTTTCCTGTTAGTAACTCATGCCAGCCCCCTTCCTCTTTGGCGGCCACCTAGGGTCTCGGGTCCCCCGAGCTGAGGACACGAGTCCGTCAGTGTGCGTGTACACCCCCCGCAGGTTCCGGAGGGAACACATCTGTTCGCCACTTCTTTGTATCCTACTGCGCAAGGCTGGGGAGTCCAAGCGGCTCTCCAGTGCCATGCAAACGGGGAGGGGGCGGGGGGCGCGTCACTCACTCGGCCAGGGCCCCGTCAGCCGCGTCCAGCAGGAACTGCTTCCTGCGGTTGGTGCACACCAGTTTCACCGTCTGCTGCCCGAGGCCCACCTGCCAGAAACAGGAGCTTCACCTCCACACGCGCACGGGCCTTGGCTGCTCCCTCCAGGGGGCGGCAGCCGGGGCCGCATTGCGGGCTGGCTGGGGAGGGAGGAAGCACACCCCGGAGTCGCCCAAGGCAAAGCCCCAGGGGCCCGGGACCCTGGCATGAGTTAGGGAGGGACGGTCAGAAATATGGTGGACGGAGAAGCGTCCTCAAACTCGGTTCTTCTCCCCAGCATCAGCGTGGACGCTACTCTGAGACAGAAGCTGAGGCCCGAGCCCGGGGGCCGTGGGGCCCAGGCGGGGACACGCCGGCGGGAGGCCGAGGAGCCCTGGCCTAGGGTACGTGCCAACTGCCGAGCCTGCACTCACCGACACATAGTCAAGTTCATTGTAAGAAACGGCCTCTTCCACCAGGTACGGCTTCTCCGCAGCCCCTGAGAGAGGAGACCCCAATGCCTGTGACTCACAGTGGCCTCTTTTCCCTCCCCCTGCCCCGTTTTCTAAGACCCGGCCTCCACGCGGTGGAGGAGAATGACACGGGGCGCTTGTCTCCTGGGGCTGCTGGGATGGCGAGCGGCCGAGAGCCGGGGGGGTGTGGGGGGGCGGTGCAGGGAAAGGGAGGGCGGTGGGCCTCATGCTCAGGCTGCCCCCAGCAGCGGCCCTGGCCGGGCCCGGGGTCGGGGGGCGGCGGGCACCTTTCCGGAGCAGGTACACGTAGCAGTCCGTGAGCAGCACGTACAGCAGCTGCAGGTTGCCCTCCATGTGCCCGGTGCTCATCCGGATCATCTGAGGGGCCGGGACAGAGGAGGGTCAGGCCCCCCGGCCCCCGCCCGCCCCACCCCGGGGCCTCACGCTCTCCCGCTTGCCCTGGAGTTCCTGGGACTGACCTTGAAGAGCTGCTCTTCGTTTTCTCGAAACACATGGATCATCAGCAGGAGTAAGTGATTGTTGTCTACTCTGTGAGAGGGACAAGTGTGGGGGGTGTCAGGCGAGGGCAAGGGCAGGAGGTGACGCAGACCCACACGGCCACACAGGCACCCAGACGGAGCACAGCTGTCGTGGCTCTGCCCCTGACAGGGGGCCAAAGTGTGTGTGGGGGGGGCGGGCAGACTTACACCCCATCCCGCCTCCCAGCCCAGGCTGGTCCTTCCAGGAGCTGCGCTTTGTTTATTTGGAGGACAGATGCCCACTGTCACCGGCTTTTGAGGTGAGCCCTGCTCACCTGAACTCTGCCGAGTGGGTCATCTCGGATGGGCTCCCCTGCCCCTCATCCACCCCAGAGTCCTCGGCGCTGCTCAGACACGGGCTGGGCTGGTCTCGCTTGAGCTGGCAAAGAGTCTCGTGGGTCCCGGGCTCTGGTTCTGGCACAGGCCCCTCCCCCACCAGGGGCCACTCAGTGTCCAGCTCCCGGGTCTCCGGCTCCCGGGGCTCCCTGGGGGCGTCCTCTAGGGGCCCAAGCGTCTGTCCCTCTCTTCCTCCTCCTCCCTCTTCTTGGCCAGCAGTCGCAGGGCTACCAGGAACATGCAGCGGTTGGCCAGGCCCTGCAGGGTCATGGTGGCTGCCACCTGATGTAAGAGTGCTTGGACTCTCGACGGTAAAGCGGTAGAAGTCCATTGGGGCTGGAAGCCCCTCACTAAAGTCGCAAAATGGCGG
Organism: Halichoerus grypus; assembly: GCF_964656455.1. Classification (NCBI taxonomy): domain Eukaryota; kingdom Metazoa; phylum Chordata; class Mammalia; order Carnivora; family Phocidae; genus Halichoerus; species Halichoerus grypus. The sequence continues at coordinate 176,175,123 of NC_135716.1, forward strand.
CTTCTCCGGGGCTTCCCCGGGAGAGCCGGTCCGAAAGGACTGGTCTGGGGACTGGACGTGGGAGCACCAGGTGCTGGGGTCCAGCTGCCCGTTGAGCTGGTCGATCACCTTACTCAGGGGCTGCCCCAAGCGCTCCATGGAGGTGTCCTTCATTTCGGGGATAAGCAGGCCTATCTGGCCGGGCTCCGAGAGCTCGCTGCTCTCCGCTGTGCTGCTGGGCCCCTCTCCCTCCTCCTGGGGGGAGGTAAAGGTCGCATCCGGGGAGGCACGCCCCAGGCCTGGGCTGCTGACCAGGCTGTCACCATCCCCCCGCCGGGCACAGGTGTCCTGCGTCGAGGAGGGGTGAAGTGGACTAGCTTCCTCATCCGACCTCGTCTTCTTCTTCTTGCCAGTTTTCTTCTTCTTGGTGACCCTGGGACAGTAGTGATGGGGAGACATTTACCACCTGAGTGCCGCAGTACTGGAGAATTAGGCGGGCTGGGTCAAAAGGGGTGATCCTGGGCGTGTGACCTCTGAGGGCACAGCGGGAGCTTCGGCGGCCCTGGGCAGTGATGGGTGGGAGGCCCTAGGCCGGGGCGGGGGGGCGGCAAGAACAGCTCAGGCCCTGAGGTACCCCCGCTGCTGGCAGAGGTGGGGACCCGAGGAACCCCTGAGCAGGTCCTCTGAATTCTAGCTGACGACAGCTGTTCTAGCCGCGCTCTGGGGAACAAGCACGGGCCATGGTTGGTCATGGTGCCTCTACTTAGCCGTCCCCTTGGGTATGCTGTGAGCTGACCTCACTTCCCATCAGGTATCACCGTGGATAATTCAACCAGAAGTGCACTCAAAGTCTTCTGGGCTCAAACTTCCTTGATGGCAGGTTGGCTGGGATGGGCCTGGCAAGGTGACCCCAGGTCTGAGCCATTTAAGCGGCTCAGGCCTTGAACCAGCCTGCAGGGTGGGACCCCTGACCCCTGCCTTGGGCCAGTAAGCCTCGGAGGGGACAACATGCACATCTTCTTCTTCGGCGCTTAGAGTTTTAGGGGCAGGAGTCAGAGGTCAGGGAGCCCAGGAGGCTCTGGGCCGAGAGCTCCACAATCTGTCCTGCGCCGCCTCCTTCCCTTCTTTTTTTTTTTAAGGTTTTATTTATTTGTTTGTCAGAGAGAGAGAGAGTGAGAGACAGGGAGAGGCAGGCAGAGGGAGATGCAGGCTCCCCGCAGAGCAGGGAGCCCGATGCGGGGCTCGATCCCAGGACCCTGGGGTCATGACCTGAGCTGAAGGCAGACGCTTAACTGACTGAGCCACCCAGGCGCCCCTCCTCCTTCCCTTCTAGGTAGGTCCCTGCCCACATGATGGAGACACTTTTCTTTCAAGGAGCCATGCTGAACTAGGATCAGTATATATCTCAGGAACTGTTCGGTGACATCCAAGAACTGGAAGAATTCCAGTCCGAAGGGGCTTTCTGGCCCTGGATGAACCTGTCAAATGCCCCAGCAGCCCACGTGTGGCCCCGGCCACCAGCCACGGCTGTCGTCTGGGCCACACCGCCTTCTGGGCTCAGGCCCTCTGTTTCTTCTTGCTCGAAGAACCACTGGAGGACCCCTTAGTCTCCAGGAAGATCCCGGTCCGTCCCCGGGGTGTGTGGTCCCAGCGTGCGAGGACTAAAACGTGATGCTGGGAGCGGACAGGATGGACACCCGGATGCTCCCCCAACCCCCGCTGACCTGATGACTTCGAGCTCTGTGCAGGGGTCTGGCAGGTCGACAGCGTGGGATTCGCCCTTCTCCTGAGAGGTGGTGTGCACTGGGGTGGTGTCCGAGGAGGACACGGTCTCTGCCTGGTCCTCACTGAAGGGGTTGTGGCGCTGGGTGGGGCTCTTGGTGGAAGCTTTGCTGCTGGTCGGGTCCGAGGCGGTGGAGCGGGGGCCGCTGACGGTGTCTGTGAGGTCTCCATCTGGGAGAACAGGAAATAGGAGACAGCCCGTCAGACACCATCTGGGGACCCCAGGCCCCCAAAGCATGCCTTAACTCATGAGGGAGGCAGGTGAGTTCCTCCCGGGGCAATCTGATCAGGGTGGCCCTGTTTTAGGAGCAGAAGGCCCAGACCAACAGGACACGGGATTTGTGCTTTAAGAGTGACTTGGAGGGACACCATCACCACTCCACTGGGAACCCCCAGGAGCTCATAGCAATTTGGCTGAGTTCGAGGTAAGAGCCCCAAGGTTAAGCAGCCTCCAGGCTGAAGCCCCTCAGGGACGGTGACTTGGTGCCTCGAGAGGAGACGGGCCACAGACCTCTCAGGTTAACCCTAGAGCCTTCCGTCAGAGGGAGCTGGGGGGGGTGCTCGGCAGCCCGCGCAGCACCGCACGCCGCCGGCAGTCCTCTGAGGGGCCCCCCTCTGCCCCGTGCCAGAGGCAGATAAAAAGCAACAAAGGAAGAGAGAATAGAGGGAGACGATGGGGATCAGAGAAACTGAGGGGTGCAGAGCGGGGGCAGGGGCTGAGAGACAGGATAGGGAGTCCGGGGGAAAGGCAGAACAAGGGCCCAGAGCACAGTAAGGCAGAATGACAGACCAGGGCAACAAGGAGATGCAAAAGGGAGAAGAAAGGTGTGCCGAGTGGCCGCCCCCCAACAGCTGCCTCATGGGCCCTTCGGCAGCTGCTTCTCTCCCCGACATTGGCACACTCCCAGAGCGGGGGGCAGGACCAGGCACCCCTTTAAGACGAGAGCTGGGAACTCCATTTCACTCAAGCCTCCGCCTGCCTACCGGTCCTTTCCGGGTCCCCCTCACCCTTGGCTCCACCCTGGGGAGAAGGCAGGGTGCGGGGGCTCTGCCTCTCCAGAGAGGGGCTGGTTTAACTGCTCCCCCTGCCCCCAACCATCCAGCCCAGGTTACTGGAACAGGAGCACGAAAAGCACACAGGGCATTTATCTGGTGGCAGATGGGAGCCACCCCAGCAAAGAACTGAGGCCCAGCTGTCGGAAGAGGTCGGGTGAGAGGTAATGGCAGGGGACATGGGATGTTCACGCCCCATTTGCCAGCTTACACACATCTTGTGGGCCATTATCTGCCCAGAGGAGACATAGCAAACATGCTTCCCATCCTCAGCCTCATCTGGAAGGGCCCAACCTGCTGTCCACTTCCTAGTGGGTCTTGGAAACACTGGGCAGCTGTCTGCTGATGCAGCACATCATTCATTTTTTTAAAAAAGTACAGTGTCTTTTAATATAAGGGCAAAGATAGGGGCCAAAGGCAATCACCAGCCCTGCCAAAAAAAAAAAACCACTAGCAACATACACTTCCTTCAGATGTCCTGGGCCCCCAGAGCCTTAGTTCTCAGAGGTAGAAAACCTTGTCCTTCAGTCTCAAAGAAGGGTCCTGCGAGGCCATACACTCTTGTTCCAGCCCCTGGAGATCTGCAGTTGCTTGTGGGAGGAGTGCTGAGAAGTGAGTGAGCAGGCCACGGGACATGGTGGTGTCAAGGCTGGTTACCCACCAGCTCTGTAATGAGCCAAGGACCATGGAAGGCTGCCCCAGCCCCCACCCCAGGGCCCTGAGTTTGGAGCTGCCCCCAAATCCTGCTTTCCTCCAGGTGGAAGAGGACCATGCCTCCCCAGCGGAGCTGCTAGAGTAGGCTTGGGAACTCAGGAAGCAGAAGTTCCCAGGGGGACAAAGCTCACCCTGCCTGGGAGCCCAGCCCAGCCTGAGCCAGCAGCACGACCCGGGATGTTAGTTCTCAGGCCACCGGGAGCTCTGAAGGGCTGCGGAGGAGGGTCAGGCCCTGCTTGTCAAGTGACTGCAAAGAGCAGCGAGGAGCTGGGTCAGGAGGGGGTTAGTGGTTAGAATCAGAGGGGGAAAAAAAAAATCAACGCCCAGCATGTGCACTGCAAGAAGAGAGGTTGAGAGGATAAATGAGGTTACGATGGAATTCTGGATTTCGAGCTCATCTTAACTAACCTGGGGCACTCTTGAGTGCTACTCTCTTGGCCAGATGACATAATTAATTTTCCCCAATGCCCTGTCTTATTTCCTTCAAACTAAGCTATTTCATATGTTACTTGGAAAAAGATGATCTGTCATCCATTACTCAGAGATCCCGGCGCTAATAACAAAGGGACCAGCTCTGGAGCAGTGGAAAGGGCACCTAAGCCTCCTGCCCGGGTGAGCAGTCAACACCTCCTCCCTCGGGGGCTGGCCCCCGGGCCCCACCCGGCCCAGCCCGGGCAGAAGCAGCCCCCAGGGCAGGAGGCTCTTTAATTGGGGGGGGGGGGTATGGCCTCAGATCTAAGGAGGAAGCATTAACCCTCTCAGAAACAATGCCCTGTGCTTTAAGTAACCACGGGAATGAGGGGGAGAGCCCCACGGGTTTCCAGAAGCCTAGAAGTGGAGTCCTGGGCAGGAGAATGCCCAAGCACGGCTGCCACCTAGTGGACAGGTGGGAGGGCGGACAGATTATATTTTAATCTGCTTTAAAACCTCAAAGAGAATCTCCCTGTAGGAAGTTCCAGGTGTACCTGGGCCGCTTCGCCCACTGGGCCCTCAGGCTCTTTCCACGATACCAGAGAGGAAGCCACCAAGACTGGACTGGAGGAATTGAGCCCTCTGCCTTTACTCCTTGACGCTTCTGACACAAGAGCACATCTGACCTAAAGAAGCTTACGATCCACAGGTTCAACCCACGCTTTCCAGAACAAGCCTCTGCTCGCTGGATCAGGCCACTAGCGCCCCACGAGCTGGCGGTTCCCTACGCACATCTGGTGCTCCCACTGGCATCAGAATCAGGGAGGGTGATCCACGGGTCCCTGAAACATGGTCACTTGGTGACTCCACGAGGCCACTGCATAAAGGCAGGAGTCCTGCACTAGGAGAAGGGGGTTTGCCTAGAGCTAGAGGTCAAGTTCTCCTACTGCAGAATTCCATCTATTAGAACACCAAACTTGGCTTTATTATGATCATTGACATTATTATAAATAATGAGCTGATTTCGAATCATGCAGCAAGCTTGGCATGGAAACATAGCAAAACAGGAGAAGAGGGTAAGAGTGGACTCTGTCCCACCTTCCCAGTCTGTGCTGGGTACGGACGGCGCTGCTGGAAACACATCTCCAAAATCATAATCTATAAAAACGAGGGACAAAACTGAAGATTAGAAACAGGTCGTGGAAGGACAGGGAGGGTGGGGTCGGCAGGGTGGGAGACATGGGGAGAAAACAAGAGAGGAAAAAGTTAAACTTTCTGCACTTTCTCTAACAGCCTCAGGGAACTTATTATGCTTCTCAGCTCCTGTGCTGGCCCAGGAGTCTCTGACCAGCTGGAAAGATCCTTGAGGACAATCCTTTCCAACCCCAGGACCTGGTTCTGGCTGAGAAGAACGTACCTAACCTTCTCCATCCCTTGCCTTCCTTCCCTCTGAACACAGCATCGGAGGTAAGGGGGGCTCAAGGGGACACCTCCACCCCCAGGCGGCCTGGCTTGCCCCTTCAGGGCCCGGCCCCTGACTTCTTGGAGGCAGCCCATGAGCACAATCCGAGGAGACTGAGCTGCCGCCTTCCACTTGTACAAGGAGCAATGCAAGTGTTGCTAACAAGGCTGGAGCAGACACGAAGAAAGAGGAAGGCCAAGATCTCAATGCTAATGCACTTCCAGGGAGCCCCGGGGACTGAACTTGTGCTTGGGGTGCCCCCTTCCTGGAGGTGAGGCGGGGTACAGTAAATGAAGAGCTCTCCTTTCCCACATGGGATGGACGAAGGTGGAGAAAACAGCCAGCTTTATAGATGAACACAGAAGCTTAAGGTTTGAAAGAAACCAGGCTGTTCCCATCAGTTGTTGGATCCAGACAACAGAATGACCTACAGACGTGATGACAACCTTTTTCAGTCTTGGATGCCGGGGGTACAATCACCTAACACACTAGCAAGTGCAGGAGGGACTCCGAAACCCGATGGGCTCATGAGAAATGGGGGCTCATGAGAAACCCTCCTCTTCGGACCCATCTGGCTCTCTCTTCTCCTTCCAGGGGCTGCTCAGCCTCTTTCTGCCTGGAATCAGAGTAGGACGACCTCCCCGAGCAGGCCGCACTCACCCTTGTAGTGGCAGGAAGAGCGTCCTCCTCACTTAGAAAACCACCCCGCCCGCCCCCGCCCTGGGCATAGGGCTCTAGCCTTCTGGAAAAGGGTCTAACATTCGTATGATCTCATTTTGGCTTTTTGTCCCCAGAATCTGTGTTTTACCCTCCACGGAGATGCTGAGGAAATGAGTGAAGATCTGGGAAATGGTGGGCCCTGTTGAACTTCCAATCTCCCCCATCAGACCACAACAAGCCCAGAGGGACGTCACCCAGCCAGGCGAGTGGCCTCACCACGAGGGCCACAGCAGAGGCGTGGCTCCTTGCCACCTGGGGCGCTTACCCTCACTGGATGGGGCAATGGCACTGTCATCCCACTCCAGGTTGGTGGAGGTGACGGAGTTGAAGGAGTTGAGGGACAGGCTGTCCGAGCCTTGCACGGAGCTGGGGAGGCGGTCTTCGAAGTCCAGCAGGTACTGAGGTTTGTAGTAGTCGGGCATGTAGGGGGCCAAGTCTAAGTATGGGGCGTCCTGAGATGAGAGCACAAAGAGCCGGCTCGGCTGCGGGAGCCTCGGGGGCCCGGAGCAGACCTGCCTCCGACCGGCCTCCCCTGCTAGCTCTCCTTTGGGAAATCGGTGGGCTAAAGGCACGAAATTCAGAAATAAGCTGCTAAAAGGAGTCATGGGAATGGCTGTGGCTCTTAAAGCTCTGGACTCGAGGCAGACAGGGATGGCAGATCCCAGCTCTGCCTGCAGCCCCTCCCTGACTTCCTCAACCACAAGAGCGGCTCGTTTTCTCCAGTTCTGACCACTTTTCCGTAGACGGTCTGTGCTGCTGGGGCAGGGACCTGGGAAGGTGATGGGATTAGGACGGGGCAGCTGCATGCTGAGGCGCCCAAGTCCGAGGGACGCTCTGGACCCTCCTCAGCCCTTCCTGGGCCCACGTCCTGTTTCTCTAGTGCATGACAGTGAGGGAGACCGGGGAGCAAGGAGCTGAGGACACTTCCGGGGTCCCAAGAGGCACAGGGATGAATGTGCCTTGTCCTTCTCAAACACTCACGTCCTAAACCCAGAGGAGGGTACCCTAGCACTAAATACTCCAGGCAATGTGGCTTTTCTCCCAGTTTGGACAGAGAGGCAGGAAGGAGTCTACCTGCACTAGGCATTTGGCTTAGACAAGCCAAGAGAGGATCACCCCCTTCCATCCAGTTCCACTGTTCTGACCCTGAACAAACAAGGTGTTGCTCAGGCTCAGTCACACCCAACAGGCTCCCTGAGAGGGACCAGAAGAGTAAAACCGCATGTCCAGCCCGCCCACCCTGCCGCCCCCAGCGGCGGCGAGAGCCAGGGGGTCTCACCAGATCCAGGTCGAATCGAATGAACTCCAGCCCAGACACCAAGGTCAGGAAGAGAGTCAGGTGATCGTGGCTGCAGACCAGGGCATTCCTGCGAGACACGAGGAGGGACGACGGTTACCGGCTTGGCCCCGCGCTCACCGGCAAGCTGGCTGTGTCGAAGTTTGACGTGTGGCGTCCCCACGGCCGGGAGGGCGCCCAGCTGGGGGCCGCCCTGCCCCGCCCTCTGCAGCATTCTCCTCTGGCTGTGGAGCCCCGCAGCTCTTCCCGGCCACTGTCTTCAGACACGGGGCCCGCAGCATCAGGCTCATCTAGCTCCGGGCAGCTACCACAGATACTCTGTTCCTGCGGCAGCCCAGCTGAGGCTGAGCGGTCTAGTAAGGTCTGAGGCCTGGGTGGAGGATCGGGCAGAGGCAGAGCAGTGGGAACGCCCGTACTCGTGGCAGGGCCACCAGAGGCAAGGTGCTGAGGGCCCTTTGGCCACCACTGACGTGTCCTCAGCATGCCATGCCAGGCTAGGCCTCTGACACGGCACACCGCGGTGTCCGCATGTGGCAAGAGTCTTTGGGATGAGGTTCAAGGGGAGCTCCGGGGCTGCATGAGACAGACTGTTCCGGACACTCACTTGACGTAGTATTTATGCAGCAGACCCAGGTTCTCCTGGAACAGCCGCAGGTAGCTCTCCAGGGAATTCTCGTTGAGTGCCAGGTATAGCCAGGCCCTACCTGCAAACGGAGCAGGGGAGTAACTGGCAGGAAGGTCCGTCAGGGTGCTGGCTCTCTGGGCCAAGCGAGGGCAGGAAGGACAGCAAGAGCAGCTGAGGGGACCAAGCGCTCTGATAGCCTCCTCTCTTTGGGGGGCCGGAACCCCTGAAACCTGTGGTTTTCTAGTCAGACCCTAGCTGGTGGCAGCCCAGGGAACTCGGACCCAGCTCCAGGTGGGTTGAGAAGCTGAAGGACTGGGCGCCGATCCTGCCTGGCTCAGGGAGAGAAGCCAGCTCCCCATTCCGGGCTCGGGCTGGGACTCGGTAGGAGTCAGGTTCTCCCCAGCACCTCGCTCTCCTGCCCCCCACCCTCGATGCTCCAACAAACTGTCAGGCGCAGCGCGCCGGCACCTGAACGCCCCTCTGCCGCGGGACAGCACTAGGGGGTCAGCCTCCCGGGGCTGACCCTGAGCCCGCACCTGAGCCCCGGGCCCCCCGCAGCATCGTCCTGGTGCTACTCACTGCGCCCCAGGTTGGTGGCCACGTGCTGCAGCACCTCGATCTGTTTGATGGCCTCTCTCCGGGTGAAATGCACGACGAGCACCCAGTAGCCAGATGAGAGGTCTTGCAGTCTGCGAAAATAGGACAGGAGATGCCATGACCGAAATGGGGCCACCCCGGGAAGCTGCAGTCCGCCGGCCCAGCAGCCTCGTGTCGCTGACGAGCTCCCGGCTAAAGGCGACGGGCTCCCCGCAGGGCCCACAGGCAACCCCCGCGCCTTCACCCAGCGGCTCATGTGCCGCTAATTCTTCCCGCAGCCGTTCCCGCCTGCGCAGAGGCCGTTTAGGGGCCGGCTGCAGACAGCCTGCGGTCTGCCTGAGTGAGGCAAATCTCTTTCTGCCAAGAGAAAGCAGGAATAAAAGGCAGGCACGGCGGGGGACTTCTCTCTGGAGGCTCCTCGCGGCCTGGGCCGGCCGGGTGGCGCCCTAGGGTCTCCCCCAGAGACCACCCCCACCTTACCCGTACAGCAGGGCGTGGTCCAGGTGCTCACACAGACGCTGCAGGACCTTGTCGTGGTTCCGGATGGCGGGGGTCTCATCTTCACACGCAGCGAAGTAGCTCTGCAACTGAAAGGAAAAGAACCGCGCCCGAAATGAGGAACAGATGAAGAAGAAGGCTATAGCAGATTCCTAAGAGGACCAGTCAAGGGGCGCCCGGCTGGCTCCCTCGGTGGAGCGCGCGTCGCTTGATCTCGGGGTTGTAGGTTCGAGCCCCACGCTGGGTGTAGACATGACTTAAAAATAAAATCTTAACAGGGGCGCCTGGGTGGCTCAGATAGTTAAGTGTCTGCCTTCGGCTCAGGTCATGATCCCAGGGTCCTGGGATCGAGTCCCGCATCGGGCTCTCCGCTCCTTGGGAGCCTGCTTCTCCCTCTGCATCTCTCTCTCTCTCTGTCTCTCATGAATAAAAAAAATAATAATAATAAATAAAATAAAATCTTAACAAAAAATAAAAGAAAGAAAACCCGTCAAATGATAAATCCGTGGTGACCACCCGCTGCTTACCCTGCAGGCTCCAGAGGGCAAAGCTGCATCCTCAGAGCCCAGGCCCCGAGAGGCACCCAGTGTGCGCTCTGCACAGCGACAGTTTCATGCTGGGAGGGACCCACCGTCCGTGTGTAGGTCCCAGGTGCTACTGGGCTTTGAGCCAGGGCTGCGGAGCCACACCCCCCCCAGGGGCACTACATGAGGTATTATCTGTATAAATGCCCCCCGCTCCGGAGTTGTACAACATACCCTGCTTGGAGCAGCTCCCCTGCACAAACTAAGGGCTGATGGACTGGGGCGCTGGCTCCAGAGGCCGACGTGGGGCCCTGGATTTGCCCGAGGAAACGGACAAGGTTGGGCATGGGCCGGGGTCCATGCCAGGCTCATGTCCAGCCCTACACCAAGAAGGATGCTTGTTTCCAGCAGGCTGGACAGATAAAAGGAAGGGGGCAGCAGGCGAGATGAACTGCAGCACTGAGCACGGGCTGAAGAAGGTGAGGGCAGCTCTCTCTGGTTAAAGCTTAGAAAGCAGGGCCCTTTTCAAGTAAAGCCCTAGGAGACAAGACTTTCGAACCTCGTTTAGCCATACTCCGGGCCGCTGTTGCCCTTCTAATGGCCAGACGGGGGACAGACAGACAAGAAGAACGCTCATCTCAGGTTTAAGCTTGGCAGGGGACAGATGCGTTCTCAAGTGTTTTCTGGGGGCAGTGGTTGAGATGGCAGCAGCAAAGCTACATCAACCACACCAACGAGCACGCGCTCCTGGCGAGAGGCCAACCATTCAGTGCCCACAACAAAAATAGCCTCTCTTCCCTGTGGCCCAGGGTAAGCCCAGCAGCCCTGCTGGCCGGGGACAGACCCCAGTCCTGCTGGGTTGCCCTCCCTCCTGAGAGGCGGGCAAATCAGGCCCGGGAGGAAGGTTCCCAGAACCGAAAGAAAGCGGGCCTATGCCAACCACCCAACTCCCTCCCAGCGATGGCTGGAGGCTGTCTTGCTCGCTTCAGTACTGAGAACCACCACACGGGTGTCCGGCCTTTTCTTCTTCTATGATCAGAGAGTCTTAGATGACAGAGCTGGCAGGACCTTTCGAGATCTGGCAAACTCCCTCGTTGAGAAAGCAAAATGGACGTTCACCCATTTTCTTGATTATAAAAGTGGCCACACCTACCACAACACCGGAGAGACATGGAAAAGCTTTAAGATTGTGTTTGTTTTATTTAAACAGAGACGGGGGCTAAAACCAGTAGAAGTTAAGTTCTTCACGGTGAGTGTCAGCTTAAGTGAAGGGGAGCCAGAGCTGGGACTCAGACTCCTTTCTCGGGTCAAGAGACCTTTGCGGGGCGCCTGGGTGGCTCAGTCGTTAAGCGTCTGCCTTCGGTTCAGGTCATGATCCCAGGATCCTGGGATGGAGCCCCGCATCGGGCTCCCTGCTCCGCGGGAAGCCTGCTTCTCCCTCTCCCACTCCCCCTGCTTGTGTTCCCTCTCTAGCTGTCTCTCTCTCTGTCAAATAAATAAATAAAATCTTCAAAAAAAAAGAAAAAAAAGAGACCTTTGCAACAATTAATCCGAAAACAACATTTGCTCACCATAAAAACTCAAGCAAGATTGAAGTGTGTATAAAGTATAAAGGCCTCTTGGCCCCCTGTTCCCCACTGTCAACAGCTCGTGTGTGTGTGTGTGTGTGTGTGTGTGTCCTCCCAATACGCTTCCTGCATACGCAGACTTAAAAAAATTTTTTTTAAATGTGAAACCGGGTCATGCTATACTCATTGTTCCCAAATGTGCTTTTTCTTAACAATGTACGAAGCGTCTATTTCTGTACCATCACATACCGAGCGACTGCATTTTCTCAGGCCACAGTGCACGCTGAAATAGGACATCGTCAGCTAATGGCCGCGGTCTCTACTCCTTTGATGCCACACGACACCGCAGCGAACACCCGTGGACCCCTGTGTGGGTATTTCTGCGCGGTGAGTGCTTACAACGACCCGCAGACCTTGATTCGCACTCCCACGGGGCCGGCTAACCCTGGACATAATTAGTCTAATTCTTGGCAGTCCAACTGGGGAAAAACAGTACCTAATTGTTTGGGTTTTTTTTTTAAAGATTTTATTTTAAGTACTCTCTACGCCTAACGTGGGGCTGGGAACTTACAACCCTGAGATCAAGAGTCGCATGCTCCTCTGACTGAGCCACCCAGGCACCCCCAGCTGAACTTTTTTTTTTTAAAGATGTTATTTATTTATTTGACAGAGAGAGACACAGCGAGGGAGGGAACACAAACAGGGGGAGTGGGAGAGGGAGAAGCAGACTCCCTGCCGAGCAGGGAGCCTGATGCGGGGCTCGATCCTAGGACCCCGGGATCATGACCTGAGCCGAAGGCAGACGCTTAATGACTGAGCCACCCAGGTGCCCCCCAGCTGAACATTCTTATTAGCCATTCCTACCATTGCTATATCTTTTCCTGTGAACGACCTGTTCAGTCTGCTCGATCTTCTGTCTGCTCACCTTTTTCCGGATAGTCTGTCATAGCTCTTTGTTGGTGGAGGATTTAATCCTGTGTGTTGCTTTGAATTATTATTCTTGCCCCATGTCAACTGACCTTTAAGTTTTCTTCATGGTCTTTTTTATCCTATTGAGAAACTTGATGTTTTAGGTAGTCAAATCTGTCAAACTTGCCCTTCACCATTTCCTGTTTTCCCCAGTCATATATTACAAAAGTACTTCTATCCCTTTATAGCTTTCGGACTTTTTTGGTTTCTTTTTTTGCATTTAGACCTTTACTTTATATGTGGCATGAGGTAAGGATTGAGCCTTATTACTTTCTGGATGGAGAACTCATTCCCACATTTATTAACGGTCCCATACTGATTTATGATTTCATATGCCACCTGTCTAGATTATTTTAATCAGCCCATTGCCTATTCCTGGGCCAGTCTCTGATTTTTATTATTTTTTTAAGATTTTATTTATTTATTTGACAGAGAGAGACACAGCGAGAGAGGGAACACAGCAGGGGGAGTGGGAGAGGGAGAAGCAGGCTTCCCCAGGAGCAGGGAGCCCGATGCAGGGCTTGATCCCAGGACCCTGGGATCATGACCTGAGCCGAAGGCAGACGCTTAATGACTGAGCCACCCAGGCGCCCCTGATTTTTATAATTTTTAAAAAGATTTTATTTATTTATTTGTCAGAGAGAGAGAAAGAGCATGAGCAGGGGGAGCGGCAGGCACAAGGAGAAGCAGGCTCCCCACTGAGCAGGGAGCCCGATGCGGGGCTTGATCCCAGGACCCTGGGATCATGACCTGAGCTGAAGGCAGTCACTTAGCCGACTGAGCCACCCAGGCATTCCCAGTCTCTGATTTTTAATTATTTTCTTATTCATCATTTTGATATGGGCAGAACAAATCCACCCCATCCCCCAACTATTCTTTTTCGAAATTGTTTTGACTATTCTGGCATAATCTTTTAGAATCAAATTTGGAGTAGAATTATACTGAGTCTAGGGATGATTTGGCGGGGAGAACCCGAATCTTTGTAAGTCTTCCCATCCAGGGACGTGGAATTTTCCCCCATTTATGCAGGTCTTCTTTTCTATCATTTGGCAAGTTTCACAGCTTTCTTTAGGTAGGTCTCGCACATTGACTGCAAGGTGGGCTGCATGCATACACGTATACTATGATTTCAGGAACAGTGTGACAACCACGAATCCACTCCTGCAGAAAGTACAACAGAAAAGGCGTGTGACACGGTGGCAAAGAATGGGGGCTGGGGGCAGGAAGCGGGGGTCCAAAGCTCAGCTGTGCTACGATGGAGCCGAGTACCTTTGGCAAACTGCTCAACCGGCTAAACTCTCATTTTTGCTCATCTGTAAAATGGGAGAGAGCTGAGCTGTCCAGTACAGCAGCCACAGGCTAGCTTCATGGGACTAGGGACATTTAAATTAACTAAAATTAGACACAGTTAACAATTCAGTTCTTCGGTGGCACTAGCCACATTTCAGATGTTCCATAGCCCCACGTGGTGAGTGGCTACTGAACTGGACCGTGCAGATATAGAACATTTCCCTCCTTGTGGAAATTCTATTGGATGGTGCTAGTTTGGGGGATGGAATGATATAAAGCATGCAAAAGGCTTACCATACATCCTGGTAAGCGTCAAGCACTCAATAAATATTAGCCAAGCTTATTAAGAATAATGAACCCATATTTTTTATTTTTTTAAAGATTTGTTTATTTAGGGGCACCTATGTAACTCAATTGGCTAAGCGTCTGCCTTCAGCTCAGGTCATGATCCCAGGGTCCTGGGATTGAGCCCCGCTGAGCAGGGAGCCTGTTTCTCCCTCTCCCTCTGCCCCCTGCCTGGCCCCTGCTCTCTCTCAAATAAATAAATAAAAATCTTAAAAAAAAAAAAGATTTATTTAATTGAGAGAGAGAGAGAGAGAGAGAGAGAGAGACCGTGAATGGGGGGATGGGCAGAGGGAGAAAGAATCACAAGCAGACACCCCACTGAACGTGGAGCCTGACACAGGACTCGATCCCATGACCCCAAGATCATGACCCGAGCCAAAATCAAGAGTCCGATGCTCAACTGGCTGAGCCACCCAGGAGCCCCAAACCCATATTCTTAGTCAAACCAATAACACAGCACTTGGCTAAACCTAACAGTAGGTGCAAATAAGATATAACGAAGTGCTCTGCTCTCGAGAACTACCATTCTGTTCAAGGGTTCGCTAGCGGGGATTCCAAAGCCTACTCTTTAAACACCTTCTTATAGCAGGTGGATAAAGATTTGCCATGATCTCAGGGGACTAGGTGTTCTCGAATCAGTGCTGCAGGCCAGCGTGGTTCCTCAGAGGAGGAGGAGGAAGAAAGGGAATGTCTATGAACCAGTGCCGGAAGAATTTCAGGAGTTGTGTCCACAGCTTGAGCTCATACGTGGGGAGCTGGGTCAGCCAAGTGCGGACATAAAGGTGAACAGCAGGATTATTCTTCCCTTCACCGTGGAGAGGCCACAGCTGGTAGCCACTCACCGCACCAGTAAGATCAGCAGGCTCTGAAAGAACTGGGGAGCGGAAGGGAAGCAAACATCGCACAAACAAGGGCTCTGGGGCAACAGAATGTGGGGAATGAGGATACTGAACATAAGTCAGCCTGGGAGCACAGTTACCAGACCGTGACTCTTCAGTTACGTGTGACACCTGTTGTTGGAGCTCACACCAGCTGTGTTGGGCGCCATCATTAAGTGACCGCTTATTCCAGGTACCAGGAAGCGCAGAGTGGAGAAGAGTATGGATTCCGGGGTCAGACAACTTGGATTTGAACATGGGCTCTGCTGCTCACTCACCGTGTGACACTGGGCAAGTGATCTCACCTCTCTAAACTCAGCGTCCCCATCTGTGAAATGGGCTTCATGATGGTATCCTCCCTATAGGCTGATGTGAGGGTTCAGATAATATTTACACCGGTTTTATCAAAGGGACGATGACACAGTTTACCAACACTGGGTAATCACCACAGCAATTGCATAAAGTAGGTCACAGAACTAGTAAGTGGCAGGGCCAGACTCTCAGTCCAGGTCTTTCCATCTGGGCTCAAGACCCCTGAATGAATAATGTGTATATAATGTCATGCTCTGATCTAATTGCTGCAGGAGAATCCAAGAAAGAGAAGTGCGGTCTCTTTTTCAAGCCACAGAACTAACCTTTTTCACCACGGGGTGGAAATGAGCTCAGCATCTTGCGCAGCAGCTCTTCTTCTTGGAAGATGGGCCAAGGAGAAATGCCAAGGCAACTTCTGTTTGAGAAGAAAGCTTGCCTCTGACTCTCGCCATCCCTTTGCCCCCCACACTGGCACCTTCCCAGCGGTGAGGAGGTATACTGTCTGCTTAACACAAGCCGCAGTTGCTCCAGGAGGAGATTTTTCCCACTTCTGGGGAGAAATTCATCCTGCTGATCAGATTCCCAAATAGTTCTGAGTATTTCCTTTCTGTCTATGTAGATTTGGGGGAAAGGTGGAAAATGTCAGAGCAGGGGCCAGCAAATTATGGCCAGTGGGTCTGCCTCCTATTTTTGTAAATAAAGTTTTATTAGAACACAGGCATGTCATGTATTTCTGTATTATCTACAGCCGCTTTTTTTTTTTTTTAAAGTAATCTCTACACCCACCGTAGGGCTTGAACTCATATCCCCGAGAGATCAAGAGTCACATACTCTTCCAACGAGCCGGCCTGGAACACTTACTTACGGCTGCTTTTGCACTATGACGGCAGCACCGAGTAGACACAAGAGAGACTATACGGCCCATGGAACCTAAAATGTTATCTGGCCCTTTACCAAAAAAGTTTGCTGAGCTTTGGTCTAGAGCCTTGAGTAGAGGTGGCAAGGAGTGCACACCTGTGACAGGTTGGGTTGAGAGGTGTCTCTTGCCCAAAGCTCAGTTCAGCAGTGGCCAGAGGGGAGGCTCAAGCCTTAAAGATTCATATATTTCAACAAATATCTACTGAGCAACTACTATATGTATATCAGATACTAATCTTATACAGAAGTTCTTGCCCTTGTGAAACTTACACCCTGGTGGCGGATGGAGATAACTATGTGCATATACATAATACCATGTTCAGGAGTAAAAATGTTATAAAAAAAAGAAAACACAGGGTACAGGTAATCTGTTATAAATGTGGGGTCTGAGAAGATCTCACGGAGGAAATGACTGTTGAGGTGCCTGGGGGAAGAGTTACTCTCATCAGAGGGGCAGTAGGTACAAAGGTCCTGAGGCAGGGGAACAGTAAGGAGACCGGTGTGACTGGAGCTCAGGAAGCGATGATGCGAGTGGTATGAGATGAGGTCGGAGGGCAGCCAAGGGCCACATCGTGTGTGTCATGCAGGCCATACTTCACATTTCATTACCAGTTCGGTGGGAAATTATCGGGAGGTTGATAACAGGGAACCGCCATAGTTCAGTATATATGCTACGAGGCTCCTACAGCTTCTGTGTCGTGTGTACACAGACCGTGGGGAGCCACGGTAGGCGCAGGAGACTGGTTGGGAGGCCATCACCAGTGCGGATGGATAGTGAGGCTTGGAGCTGGCTGTAGTGGTAGAAGTGGGAAAGGGTCAGGTGCAAGATCTCATGTGAAGGTGGTGCCCCAGGGATTTATTCATGGATTAGAATGTGGGGTATGCGAGCAAGGAGGGTGCCAGGATGATTCTAAGCTTCTCCATCTGAACAACTGCAGGGGGGTGCCATTTCCAGGTCAGGTGGAATTCTGCTCTGGACACAGTAAGTTCAAAACACCTGCCAGACATCTAAGTGGAGATGTCAAGGAGACGGCTCTATAAATGGGTCTGGAGCTCAGGGAGAGGTATTTAAAGCTGTGCAATCGGACGAGGTCAACCCTGGGAATACAGGAAGCACAGCACCTGAGTACTGAGCCAGGGCACGCCAATGTGAGACCGGGGGTCCTCGCCCAGTCTGCACAACAGAACCACCTGGGATAGGAGGAAAATAATCATGCCCAGGTGCCTTCTGAGATCAATTAAAGCAGAAACTCTGGAAGTGGAGCCCAGGGACCAGCATTTTTAAAAACGCTCTCCAGGTAATTCCAATGCCCGGCCTGGGCTGAGGATCGCTGCTTTAGACTGAGATGGTACAGCGAGATAGGCAGGAAGGAAATCTGGACTGTGTGTGCTCCACAAGCCAAGTGAAGAAGGTGTCCAAAGGGAGGGAATGATCCCTTCTTCTCTTTTTAATTCTTAACTAATCTGCACACCCAACGTGGGGCTCAAACTCACAACCCTGAGATCAAGAGCACATGCTCCTCCAACTGATCCAGCCAGGCGCCCCAGGAATGATCCCTTCATCGGGGTCATATTCCCACGAAAAGGGAGGTGCTGGGAACCCCGATAAAGGCAATGTGAGTGGGGTGCCTGAGTGGCTCAGCAGGATGAGCATCTGACTCTTGGTTTCAGCGAGGGTCATGATCTCCGGGTCGTGACATCGAGCCCCACACTCAGGGCAGATTCTGCTTGGGGCTCTTTCCCCCTCCCTCCCCCTCTGCTCCTTCCACTGCTTGCACGTGCATGCTCTCTCTCTCTCTCAAATCAATAAATTAAAAAAAAATGTTAAGGTGTAATAGTGGTATTAGGTTATGTGAGAAAAGAATCCTCACCTTTGAGCAATGTTTACTGAAAAATGTATGGATGTCTGGGATCTGCTTCAAAAATAACAGAGGGCTACAGGTGACACAAAACAGTCCCTGATATAAGAGCTGTGCATGGGACTTCAGTTCACCTGACCGCCTACTATTAGCTGGAGGAAAGAGAGGGGGGAAGAGGACGAGAAAGGAGGGAGGGAGGGAGGTGAGGAAGGAGGGAGGAGAGGAGACATTAATATAGAAAACTCCTTTGACCAGTTCTGTCAAGAGTGGCAAGAAAATGGGAGTAGAGGGAAGGAGTCGAGTCCTTGAACAGGAAAGACAGGATGGCACCCACTGCCCCAGGGGAGGGTGGCAGGGATGGGTGCCCAGATGCAGGTGGGCAGGTATGCTAGAAGGCGGCAGGATGAACTATTCCCATCAGAAGGAAATTTTAAAATAAGCAAGGTCCTTAAAAATAGAGAACAAACTGAGGGTTGCTGGAGGGAGGTGGGTGGGGGAGGAGCTAGACGGCTGAAGGGCATTAAGGAGGGCACTTGTTGTGATGAGCACTGCGGGGTGCATGTAAGTGATGAATCACTGAATTCTCCTGAAACCAGTATCGCACTGTATGTTAACTAACTAAAATTTAAATTAAAAAAAATAAATAAAGGGGCGCCTGGGTGGCTCAGTTGGTCAGGCTTCTGCCTTCAGCTTGGGTCATGGTCCCGGAGTCCTGGGATCGAGCCCCACGTCAGGCTCCCTGCTCAGTGGAGGAACCTGCTTCTCCCTCTCCCTCTGCCTGCCTCTCTGCCTGCTTGTGCTCTCTCTCTCTCTGTCAAATAAATAAGTAAATGAAATCTTAAAAAAAAAAAGATATTAAAAAAATATAAATAAATAAATAAAAATAAGCAAGGTCAGCTGAGAATGAAGAGAGGGATTAAGATTTAAAGTAATTTTTTTAAAGCCACGGTCTCCCTAAAGTCCTTTAAGTCAGGCATGTTCCCAGACCACACCCCGGGTTGGCTAAGCTACTCGCCTTTCCCCGCTCCTGATTCTTGGGGTGCACTCAGGCACCAGCGCCGGGGAGTGCTGGGCTCAGCCCACCCACCCTCTCAAAGCCAGGAGGACGGCAGGCAGGCCCAGCACCCTGGGAAGACTGGCCATCACGAGGCCGCGCCAGACCCCGTGGCTGCTGGGAAATGTGGGTGGCACACTCCAGCAAGCCAAGAAAGGCCTGACTCAGGACATTTTAATTAGGGTTAGTCCCACTCTCCACTCCGAGCTGCAGCCAGCCCTCTTTGTCTTCTCTCTCCCTTACAGATCCATAACCAAGAGACAACTTCTAGTTCTGTGGTTGGTACCGAGAAATCCTTCCAGAACTGGTCCCTAAGAGGTTAACTCAAAGGTGGCTATGAAAGATTGTAAATGGCCAGAGGAAAATAAAGACCGTCACAGGGGCCCTTCCTTCTTTCTCCCTGGTCAGTCAACCCCAAGGGCGCCGTGATGCTGCCCAGCAAACAGACGGGAGGTCTGGACTCTTAACTGCTACCTGCTCACACGCTGTACTGGGCGGGGCAGCGGGAGGGTCCCCACCCCTGTCTTTACAGAGCAGGATGAAAATACCTGCTCCAACAACGGCAAGGGGGTCCGCAGGGCGGGCCAGCCACGGGGCGGCGAACTGCCTGCCCGTTGGGGGCTCCCTCCCTGCTTGGCGCACAGAGCGCGCAGACCTAGCAAGTGGGAGCGAGCAGCTCTCCCCCTACGGGCTCTCCCCCTACCGGCTCTCCGCCTACCGGCTCTCCCCCTACCGGCTGTCCCCCTACCGGCTCCCTGCAGACCAGGTATATTTAGACCACAGAATTTTTAGAACAGCCTCGCACTCCAGGTCCGGGAGGTGGAAATCCAAAGGCAGGGAAACCCCACGGAACGAAGGGTGGACTGCCACCTGCCCTCAAATCACCCCTTTTAGACATGAAATCCACGATGGCCCCGGATGCAAGAGCTCAACTCAAACTCAGAGCCACCCTGAGCGGCAGGGCCCCCGCAGGGCTACCAGTTCCCTAAGCTGCCTCTCCCCACTGCCCTTGCTGCCGGTGCGCTCTGGGTGAGGGACGAGCCTTGCGGGGGGGGGGGGGGGGGGGGGGGGAGGGAGGAGGGGGGAAGAGGGGGCCCTGCCTGCCTGGCCTTTGGAATTCTATTCACAGTGTGAGTCCTACGGGGTCGAACTGGCCTCACGGATATTCGCTCTTCGTCCCAAGGCAGAAACTCAGAGGAGAGGCAGAGGTCAAGCCATGTGCTACCATTTATCACCTACCTTTGGGGTTGGGATGTCCCTAAACCTTGATGCCTGAACTCCCCTGGGAGGGGGAGTCCATGATGGCTCATCCATAGCAGAGACCACTGGAGAAGAGTCAGTGTGGTTAGAACTACCCAGATCCCCTCAGGGAGCCCACCAAAACAGGCCCCCACCCGGATCTTGCACTAGCATTGTATATTGGCTTCCGGCACAGACTCGTGGATTTGAGGCCAGAGCTCATCATCCATCCCCTGCAAAATAAACAAGTAAACAAACACACAAACAAGGTAGGCCAGCTGGAGTCTTTTAAGTCTTAGCAAAACTTCTTAAGAATAATAATGTCTGGGGGCGCCTGGGTGGCTCAGTTGGTTAAGCGACTGCCTTCGGCTCAGGTCATGATCCTGGAGTCCCGGGATCAAGTCCCGCATCGGGCTCCCTGCTCAGCAGGGAGTCTGCTTCTCCCTCTGACCCTCCCCCTGCTCGTGCTCTCTCTCTCTATCTCATTCTCTCTCTCAAATAAATAAATAAAAAATCTTTAAAAAAAAAAAGAATAATAATGTCTGATCCAAGGACTAGAAGGCCCGGGCCAACATCATCTCTGCAGAGAAGCTCCACTGGAACTGAAGATAAGCCTGGGTGGCTCAGTCGTTAAGCGTCTGCCTTCGGCTTGGGTCATGATCCCAGGGTCCTGGAATCGAGCCCCATATAGGGCTCCTTGCTCAGCGGGAAGCCTGCTTCTCCCTCTCCCACTCCCCCTGCTTGTGTTCCCTCTCTCACTGTGTCTCTCTCTGTCAGATAAATAAATAAAATCTTTAAAGAAAAAAAAAAAAAAGAAGATAAGCCTGGGACTGGCCAGGTGGAAGAATTTCAGAATCTAAGAGCAGAAGGAACCCTAGAAATCACCTAGTTACAAAGCGGAGTTTTCTGGGGTCTCCCCCATTGTTGGTGGGAGTCAGAGTGAGGCGATCAGTGAATGCAAGTTTTTTTTTTTTTTTAAAGATTTTATTTATTTATTTGAGAGAGAGAGAAGGAAGGCAGCATGAGAGGGAGGAGGGTCAGAGGGAGAAGCAGACTCCCTGATGAGCAGGGAGCCCGATGCGGGACTCGATCCCGGGATTTCAGGATCATGACCTGAGCCGAAGGCAGTCGCTCAACCAACTGAGCCACCCAGGCGCCCAGTGAATGCAAGTTTGACTAAAAAAAAGGAAAAGGGGACGTCTGGATGGCTCAGTCAGTTTAGTATCCGCCTTTGGATCAGGTCATGATCCCAGGGTCCTGGGATGGAGTCCCCTGTCGGGCCTCTGCTCAGCGGGGAGCCTGCTTCTCCCTCTGCCTGCCACTCCCCCTGCTTGCGCTCTCTCTCTGTCAATAAATAAAATCTTTTTTAAAAAATTAAAATTAAAAAATTAGAATTAAGGGGCGCCTGGGTGGCTCAGTCGTTAAGCGTCTGCCTTCGGCTCAGGTCATGATCCCAGGGTCCTGGGATCGAGCCCCACATCGGGCTCCCTGCTCCGTGGGAAGCCTGCTTCTCTCTCTCCCACTCCCCCTGCTTGTGTTCCCTCTCTCGCTGTGTCTCTCTCTGTCAAATAAATAAATACAATCTTTAAAAAAAAAAAAAAAATTAGAATTAAAATGAAAATAAGAAAAAAAAGAAAGAAAGTCTGACTACTGAATGTGCTGAAGATCAGAAAAATGATCTGATCCTTACTTTGCTGGCAGGAAGACTGGGGCCCAGGGAGGTGAAGACACTCCCTGCCCCTCCTGTCTTTGTGCGGTTGTCCTTGTGCCTTACTGCGCCGTCTTGGCCCGGTGTGCTCAGACACCATGGAAGGGCTGTTCCTGGAGCCCCTTCTGCTCCATCCCCCCCTGAGGGTAAAGCAACAGGCCGGGGTACCTGCCGTAACCATCTGGGAAGTGCTCATCCCCATGTCTTACTGAGGAGGGCCTTGGGCCATTTCCAGGGCTCTGCAGAAGGGGACCTGGAGTTTGGGGACAATGTCAGGAGCGTCCTAGTTGCCTCCTTCCTAGACAACATGAGCGTGTTGAGAGAGGCTTTGGCCCGCTGGGTGTCTGCCACTCCAGCAACCCCACGCACCTGCAGTGTTTCTGACTTACTTTCCTAATTTTATTTTATTTTTTTAAGATTTTATTTATTTATTTGAGAGAGAGAGAATGAGAGACAGAGAGCATGAGAGGGAGGAGGGTCAGAGGGAGAAGCAGACCCCCCGCTGAGCAGGGAGCCCGATGCGGGACTCGATCCCAGGACTCCAGGATCATGACCTGAGCCGAAGGCCCAACCAACTGGAGCCACCCAGGTGCCCTTATTTTATTTTCTTCTTATTTTTTAAGTAGGCTCCACACCCAGTGTGGAGCCCAACGTGGGGCTTGAACTCACGACCCTGAGATCAAGACCTGAGCTGAGATCAAGAGTCTTGGATGCTTAACCAACTGAGCCACCCAGGCGCCCCATGACTTAACTCTCCTAATTTTATAAAATCCCTAACCCGAGATCCCACCCCACCTTAGCCTGAGAAGTACGGCATTCCCGAGGACAATCAGTTACTGTAGATTACAGAACCAGAGATCACTGCTACATAAGAACCAGAGATCCTGCAGCTCAGAAATGATCAGCCTGGTTTCTTGGTAGGCACGAAAAACACTGTCCATCTGTCAGTTCCCCTGCCCGGGAAAGGCTCGTGCCCAGGCTGGGTGGCATCCTAGGGCTGACTGGCCCCGTATGCAGAGTCACCATGCAGGGGGTGCTGTTTGTTTACCACGAGCCTCCATTGCTTCTTAAGCAACGTGAGTGAAATCAATGCTTCTTAACCATTTATTTGCTACTAAATACACCCAATTATAACGGCTTTCGTTCCCACCGCCCAAATCGCTACTCATCAGCCCCTCTGCTGGAGAGCTGGCAAGCTCTCTGCTGTTTTGGCAGCTCTGTGGAAAGATGGGGGGGGGGGGGGGGGGAGAAAAGGCTAAAAAAAGCAGGTACTTGAATTATCCATGGATTTCATTTTTTTGCGTGTGTGCTTTCTTTGGGGTGTTGGAACAGTGATAGCAGAAGGGGACAGGCCTAGTTGGGCACAGATCTTTTGGGTAATTTGATGGAATATGGTTTCCAAGAGCAGTTAAGTGCCTCTTTCCTGGAGGAGGAGTGTCCCAGCCCCAAGGTCCTGCGATTGTCCTGCCTCTGAACGCGGCACAGGGCTTGACCTCTCATGGGGGGACTGAGGACTCCTTTCAAAGTGGGGACGAAAACGGCAGGAGTCTCTGCTAGGAGGTGGCTGGGCAAACACCAGAGCCCTAGAAGCCAACCAACGGCCTGAAAGAACAGGCAGCACCACGACTCTAGGCCACACTTTTACCCCCAGGATGGAGGTGAGGCAGGCCCTGCTTTCTCAGTGCTCCGCGTTCAGTGGTGTGTGTGGTGCTGGCAGGAAGAAGGGAGTTTTTCGAAGCCTCTTTCAGTCAGTCTTTCAGGGCCTGGGAGCCTCACTGGTTCTGCATTCAGCTTTCACTTCCCCTCTCCTCAGCTGTATCTGCAACGTGACCTCACGAATGCGCCCCTCACCCAGTAGCCATTTTGTTGCCATGGAAAATGTCATCAGGTCACTGTCTAAATCAGAATATTAGGTTTTGAGGACACTGGGGGGACCCCTGCTTCCACCCCATGGTCTGTGCAATACAGCCAGACAGAGGCTAACAATGTAACTACAGGGTCAGGAAGCATGACAACAACTGCATGGATGAAACACTCATACGGGCCATCAGCGGACACGGGGGACAGCTGGGTGGACACCTAATCCATCGTGATGTGTTGACTGTCTTCTCTCCTGGAGTACCAGCCGCAGCGGGTAGGGGCTCGGGGGGTTCTGTTCACTGCTGGTTCCTAGTGACTGGAAGAGCGTCCAGCACATCACCGTCACTCAGCAGATATCTGTCCAATGAACACGTGGTTTTAAGGAGGCCTGGCCCACAAGACTGACCCGAGAGGATGAATTATCTGTTACAGTTTCCTGACAGACATCATGCGGATGGAAAAGACCCAGAGAAATGGAAAGAGCAGCAGCCAGAGACGTGGTTCAAATCCAGCTCTGCCCCTAATGAGCATCAGAATCCGGGGCAAGTTCCTTCTCCAAACCTCATTTCACTCAGGTATTAGATCGGGCTCATGGCCTATCCTGCAAGTGTGTTGTGAGCCTGACTCAGGAAACGTGTGTAACCAGCAGGTGCTGAAGAAACTCAATGCAGGGACTCCTCTGGTATTATTACCCTGCTACGGCTTGTGCACTTGGCCTTTTCATGCCTCGGTAGTCTGTAACACCCAAAATGAAGAACCTAGGCAGAAAGTGTGAACAGAGGTTGGCTACTTACTAAAATTAACTTTGGAGATTTTTGTGGATTTCAAGGTTACACTAGTTCCTTCCTTGTTCTCATACATTACTGGGTTTCTTAGAATCTGTTAATTCCAGCTCTTAAGCACAGTTATCCAGGGAGGAGAGGCGATTCTAGGACACTAACACTTCCTTCCTTCCTTCCTCCCTCCCTCCCTCCCTCCCTCCCTTCTTTATCTAAGTAATCTCTACACCCAACATGGGGCTCGAGCTCATGACGCTAAGATCAAGAGTTGCATCTCCTGTGACTGAGCCAGCCAGGTGCCCCTAATACTTCCTTATGTTTTTTGGGGTTTTTTTGTGTTTTTTTGAGAGAGAGAGAGAGAGAGCGTGCACGCATGAGTGTTGGGGAGGGGCAGAAGGAGAGAGAGAATCTCAAGCAGATTCCACACCTAGCGCACAGCCTGATGCTGGGCTCGATTTCACGACCCTGAGATCATGCCTAGAGCCGAAATCAAGAGTTGGACGCTTAACCAACTGAGCCAGCCAGGTGCTCCTTTCCTTATGTTTCTATAATGCTTCTAAAGCATTCAAGAAAAGGGGGAAACGATAAGTTACAAATACATAAACCAGGGGGAGAATGGTTGTGTGGCAGGATCAGCTGCTTTGCGAGCAAGATGGAGGAAGTGCTCTCGGGACCCTGGATGGTCACAATAACCAACAGACCAACGACCTGAACTTCCAGCTCCAGCCAAAGGGACTCTCCCAGAAACTCTCCTTATTCTCCTGCCTCAAAGGGAGGTTCTAGGATGTTCCCACCTTAAGCGAGCAGCCATAAGGACAGGGCTGGAAAGGAAAGTTCACCCGCACCAACCAGCCCTGCCGCCTCGTTCAGACTCCCCTGGAGGAGAGCCATGCGCCCAGATGTGGTTGCCCGCCCTGCACTGCAGGTCCCAAGCTCAGACACCTGCTTCATGGTTTCTCAGCCAGGCCACCGGGAGAAGAGCCCCACTGCGTTCCTTGGACCTAAGGGCACCGCCAGCTTCAGCGGCATCATACTCTTGCCAGGGTAGTGCATCCCGATGCCCGAGGTGAGCACCAGAGACTCACGTGGGGAGATCGGCCCACCCGAGAGCCCCACGGTACCTCCAAGTGCCAACCTTCTTCCCACAACGTTCACGCTCCAAACACCACTCCTTTCTTTCCACGTTCCAACCTGATTTTTCTTTTTTTTTTTAATTCTTTATTTATTTAATTTATTTATTTGACAGAGGCACAGAGAGAGAGGGAACACAAGCAGGGGGAGTGGGAGAGGGAGAAGCAGGCTTCCCGCGGAGCAGGGAGCCCGATGCGGGGCTCGATCCCAGGACCCTGGGATCATGACCTGAGGAGAAGGCAGACGCTTAACGACTGAGCTACCCAGGGGCCCCACTCTTAAGACTTTTAAACTCGAGTTTTTCCATGAAGTCAGAGAGCACAAAACTACTGATTGAAACCCAATGGTCAATATACTTCCCACATATATATAAATACAAGGACCTCTCTAGAAATCAGCTGCCCTAGCGAATTTTTAATGAGCTGGCTGACCTAACTGATCTGAGGGATGGGAAAAGGCGGGGGTGCCCACCACCCTTGCCAGTCTCTTCAGCCGCACCCACAGGCTAGGTTGAACAACACAGCGGCAGCTCCTTAGTCTTAGAGTGAGCAGACCCCGACCAGGAGACCCTGCTCGGGGTCCCTGGCTGGAAACAGAACCTCACTCAGGGCCTAATCTGGTGGGGCAGCACGTCTGTACTGGGCAGGAGACCCAGGTGAGGGAAAGTTGTCCTGACCTAGGAACATTCATTCCCTGGATGGTTACTTTATCAAAATCCAGGGGCGCCTGGATGGCTCAGTCTATTAAGCGTCTGCCTTTGGCTCAGGTCATGATCCCAGGGTCCTGGGATGGAGCCCTGCGTTGTCGGGCTCCCCACTCAGCGGGGAGTCTGCTTGTCCCTCTGCCCCTCCCCCGGCTCATGATCTCTCCCTCTCCCAAATAAATAAAATAAAATCCACTTATTTACCTTGTTTAAGGACAGCTGAATTGGACCTGAGGAGACAGAGAACAGAGGCCCCGTACTTTTTATTTTACACATTTCTGAGCTCTTTGTGTGCTTTTAAAAACAACTACTAATTTTTTTTTAAAGATTATTTATTTGACAGAGAGAGAGAGAGAGCACAAGCAGGGGGAGCAGTAGGCAGGGGGAGAGGGAGAAGCAGACTCCCTGCTGAGCAGGGAGCCCGATGTGGGACTCGATCCCAGGACCCCGAGATCACGACCCGGGCCGAAGGTAGACACTTAACCAACTGAACCACCCAGGCGCCCCCAACTACTCATTTTCTTAGAATACCATTTCATTCTCTTACCCTAGTCAGTGTCCTTTATTGGATGCAACATCACCTCCTTAGGCCAGTCTTCCCTGGTCACCTCCTCTGTAGAGCAAACTCCCCAGCCAATTCTCTATTACAGTAGCCTGCCATTATAATGCCTTCATATCACTAATCATGATCTGAAATCATCTTTGTACTGGTTTGTCTCCGAATTCATCACTTGTCTCTCTCACTGAAATATCCACTCCATGAGGGCAGGGATCTGATCTGCCTTGCTCACTACTACCCCTACCCTCCTAGGGCCTAGGACAGTAGGGACATATGGGGGAGTGCTCAGTAAATACTTTTGAAAAATGAAACACATGGACATGTGGTGGGATTTACCAATGTCCAAACTCATTCCACAAGCCTGATATAATACACAGAAACACGGTTGCCATAGAGATTTGATTATCTGTAGGACCAGTCACACCAATTTCTCTGAAGGTGACCTGCAGCCTACCCTGATGACTGTAGCCTACCCCCCTCCTTTTTTTTAAGATTTTATTTATTTATTTGACAGAGACAGCAAGAGAGGGAACACAAGCAGGGGGAGTGGGAGAGGGAGAAGCAGGCTCCCCCAGGACAGGGAGCCCGACGCGGGGCTCGATCCCAGGACCCTGGGATCATGACTCGAGCCAAAGGCAGTTGGTTAACCAACTGAGCCACCCAGGCACCCAGATGAGGACTTCTTATGCACGCACGCAGGCACAGATCCAAAGTACGGCCCGCTAAATGCAGCCCGCTTTTGTGAGTAAAGGTTTATGGGAGCATAGCTGCTCTCCTGCTTGGATGGATTGGAGCTACAAGGGCAGCACTGAGTAGCTGCAACAGAGACCATATGGGCTGAAAACTACCTGGCATTTTATGAAAAAGTCTGACAAACCCTGAGCCTGAAGAAACTGAGAAGAGGCGTCTGAGGCTTTGACTGCAGAGTTCACACAGGCCCTGGCCTGGCGGTAACCATAGCTGGTGTTCCATCCAGGCCTGGTCATGAGCTACATTATTGTGCTAAGTGCTTGGAGTGTGTTCTGTCCTGTGATTTCATTCTCATGACAACACTACCAGTAAGTTCTGAAGGCGGAGGCTGCTGGAGGCCCAGTTATTTGCCAGGGTCAGAAAGGTCAGTGACACAACCAGAACTCAAGGCCAGACTCAGGTTTGTGCCCCCCGGAAACCTGCACCTGCAGCCACTCTGTTCTACAGCCTCCATGCAATGCATTTTCCAGCTACATCCAGCAGAACCCTGAGCACGCTGAAGACTGGTCTGTCTCCTCGGAAGACCGCCGGGATGTCCCCACGTCCTCGGGGATGTTTCAGCTGTTCCTTCTATCTGCAAAGGCTACTTCTTCTCTTTCTTGGTAGAAACCAATTTGTCAAGACTCAGTTAAGCCCTCCTTCTCTGGGGGCTTCTCCTTGCTCTAGTGATTTTTTTTTTAAGATTTTATTTATTTGAGAGAGAGAGCACAGAGGAGAGGGAGAGGGAGAAGCAGGGAGCCCCACATGGTGATTTTAGAGCCCCGCTCTAGTGATTTTTTAAAATTCTCCCTCCAACCATCATACAAACTGTTGGGGGACAGAGGCTGCTTCGTACTCATACTGCACATGTATGCATCAAACACGCGCCTCAAAAACAAAATAGAACTCTCATGAAAACCACTGCCTTGGGGCGCCTGGGTGGCTCAGTTGGTTGAGCGACTGCCTTTGGCTCAGTCATGATCCCAGGGTCCTGGGATCGAGCCCCGTATCGGGCTCCCTGCTCAGTGGGGAGCCTGCTTCTCCCTCGCCCTCTGCCCTTCCCCCTGCTTGTGCGCTCTCTCTCTCTCTGTCAAATAAATAAATAAATAAAATCTTTTAAAAAAAAGAAAGAAAAGAAAACCATTGTCTTCCCTTCCCTGGAGAACATACTATATAGTAGAACCACATGCCAATTCAAAATGCCAACACTGTCTTTGACTTGGACAGCTCTTTTTAACTATTAACAAATCAGCAACCGCAGGCTTTATTATCTGCCCCTGGGATGTTTCTGCCTCCTCTCCCTTTCTAGAACCTATGGAACTTGCTTTTCATGTAACTGTGCTATTAAACTCTCCAATTCTCTCTAACCCCCTGAACACTGCCTTCATATCAAAAACACAGGTTCCCCTGGATCCAGGTGGGCTAACAGCTCTGTCACCTCTCCGGGGTCACAGTGCATGCTCCTCATCACAAAACCTGTGAAAATGGCTGAACTCAACAAGACTCCTTGGGAGAGTGGCTACGCCTGGGTGTGTAGTTTCTGGGAGGGGGACAAGGGAGGCTTTTGGATAATGGTTATGTTCTGTTTCTCAATCTAGGTTTTGGATGTGTGCATATGTTCACTTTGTGAGAACTCATACCCTTAGGAGTGTAAGTATATTCTATCTTCTGTAGGTATGTTCTATTTCAATAAAAAGCTCTAAAATACTCTTTGCCAGGGCACCTGGGTGGCTCCAGTTGGTTAAGTGTCCGACTCTTGGTTTTGGCTTAGGTCATGCTCTCAGAATCGTGGGATCAAGCCCCACATGGGGCTCTTCACTGGGCGTGGGGCCTGCTTGAGATTCTCTCTCCTCTCCTTCTGCCCCTCCCCCTGCATGCTCTCTCTCTTGCTCTAAAAGTAAATACATCTTTAAAATACCCTTTGCAAATATAGTAATACACAATGGATCTTTTTTTGCAGAAATACACATCTAATTTTCTTCAGGGAACAACCTTCTAAAAGGATCGGCAAGACCATTTTACTAGCAGCAGGATGAATGAAAGAAGAAAAGGCAAAGCAACTCTCAAGGCGCTAAATAACAAATTTAGGTGAGACTGGTGTTCAAGGACAAATGTGACCCCAAGCCTGCTAGACCTCAACACCTACGGCTGTAGCTCATCCAGTTCCTATTAGGAGCAGATACTCTGATTCAGAAAACCAAATGCACTTCATGATGCAAGAATATAAAACAGTTCCCTGAAACACAGTATACAAAGAAAGTGGGTAACAAGTCCAAATGATGTTGTATAACAACCTTAGGTGGTGAGGCACTTAGCCATCTTCAGAACCTTGTAGAAGTGACGAACTGGTTCTCCCACACACAGAAAAAGCTACCACTTGTGCTATGGACTGAATGTGTCCCTCCCCACAAATTCGTAGGCTGAAATCCTACCCCAGGGTGTTCATATTAGGAGGTGGGGCCTTTGGGAGGTGCTGAGGTCACGAGGGTGGAGTCCTCACGCTAGGGATTAATGCCCTAATAAAAGAGCTCCCGGAGAGGTCCCTTCTGTTTCCCCGATGTGAGAACTCAGGGGAAGTAAGCAGTCTGCAACAGGAAGAGGGCCCTCTTCAGAACCCAACCAGGCTGGCCCCCTATTTTCAGGCTTCCAGCATTCAGAACTGTGACAAATAAATACCTGCTGTTTATAAGCCACCCAGTCCATGGAAGCTTGTTATAGCAGCCCGAACAGACCCGGACAACTTAACTAAGACTGGGTGGAGCGCCCTGCTCAACATTCTTTATATGCTCTTGTTCAATTTTCACAACCCTAATTTTATCCCTGCTTTTATAGATGAGAAAAATGAGGCATAGAAAGGTTAAGGAACCTACCTAAGGTTAGAGGGTTACTAATTTGCAGGGCATGCAGGCACGCTCCAGAATCCATGTTCTTAACCGTGACGCTAGAGTCATGCCTTTGGTTGTGACGCACCCAGGGATGGGTTTCCAGTTGCTAGCGTGAGACTTCTATCTTCTGGCATGCATTACAGCTCAATAAAACTGTGCTTGTCCGACGTGTACGATTACAAGAATCTTGACAAGCACACCCAACTCTTTCATAAATGGCAGCCTGATTTACAGAGTGAATCTCTGTCTTGAAAAGATTCATGCTTACACAAATGACAGTGTCCACGTCTACCCACTATCTACCAGAACTTTCCCCATTTATATGTTGGAAATCCAGAGACAAAGTGCTTGGCCTACCTGAAGCCATTATCAGTACAGATTAGATTAGAAGTGTCAGCAGTCTCCCTTTCTCTTCCATTATGAAAGATCTATCGCTTTTTAACAAAGCATTTGCTTATCCTGAACTCCTTGAGTAAGCAAAACCTATACCCCAATTGCATCAGCAAAGCTCAGGAAAAGTAAATAAACAAAACTTTTGTCCCATGTCTGCAAAGTTACTTTTAGTTGTGCTTTTAGAAGAACATTTCAGTAAGATCATTTTGGATCTACTTTTCTTTTAAGGCACATCGATCTCAATGAAAGGTAAAACTGATTAGCCTGTGTTACTTCTGAGGAATTTAAGTGTGTGTGTGTGTGGGGGGGACTATTTAAATATAATAGTTGACTTAATGAATTCTCTTCATTTTGGTTTGTTGAATTAAAATAATCTGATGACCCTTTCCTCCCCCTCTAAATCATTACCAGTTTCTAAGACTGTATCAGATGAGCCAGGAACTCAAATGGGGGGATATATATATATAATTCACCGCATTCCTCAAATGACTGTCAATCCTGGTTTGGTTTTAGGAAAATAGGACCCTTTTCTAGATAAGCTGACTTTCTCACACATACAGTGACATACCCTTAATAGGCAGTATTTTTTCTACCTGGAATTGGGGCAATGATGTCTACTGCAGGGAGCCCCAGACAGCAGGGTGTCTGTGTGCCACCAAGTTCCATGGGTCACCACCCAACTGCAGTCCCCGGGCACTTGGGGTTCTCAGTCAAAGCCCTGAAAAGAGCCTCTTCCCACTGCCATCCTTGAGCAAGACCACGCAGGGAACTTCCCGGGGCCAGAGGCGGCGTCACCCAGAACCCGGAGAAGCCGAGGCTGCTCCTGCCCCGAGGGGGCTCCGGGTCGCGGCCCCACGGAGTGACGCAGGGCCCCCGCCGGCCCCGGGGGAGCTCCGGGGATGCTGACCTCAACTTTGTTCTTTACAAACAGCTCGCAGGCCGCGGCGCTCACGTGAGCCGCCCCGCTTCCCCCGCAGCGGCCCCTGGCCCCCGGGGTCGCGGAGGCGAAGGGCGGTGTCCCCGAGCCCCGGGGGCGGCAGGGACCCCCCGGCCCCGGCGAGCGACCCGCGGCGGGGGAAGGAGAGAGGAGGGGGCGCCGGATGGGCTCGGGGGGGGTGGGGGCGGTCCGGCCGCGGGGCGCAGGCCACGCTCACCTTCTTCACCGACAGCGAGATGTTCTCCAGGATCCGGTCCTTCACCTCCCGCGGCTCCATGGCGCTGCCGCCGCCGCCGCCGCCCCGCCGCCGCCGCTTCCCGCGCCGGGGGCCCGGGGCCTCCGCCAACCGCTGCCGCCGGCCGTGCGGGGGCTCCGTCGTGCCGGCCGCGGGGCCCGGCGCCCGCCGCCCGGCCCTCGCCTCGCCCGGCCCCTCGCTCCGCCGCGGCCCGGCGGCTCCGGAGCGCGGCCGGCGGGGAAGAGGCCGCGGGCTGTGCGCGGCGGCGGCGGCGGCGGCGGCAGCGGCGGCGGCGGCGGCAGGAACTGATGTCAGGCGGGGCGGCGCCAAGGCCGGCGGTCGGGCTGGGGCGCCCGCGCCCGGAGACCCGCCGGACCTCCGGCTCCCGTCCCCGGGCCCCCCGGCGCCCGTCGGCCCCCAGCCCCTGCGGCCGGGGACCCCGGACACCCCCGCAGACCCGGCGCCGCCGAGCCCCAGCCCTTGTCGGCTCACAGCCCCTCGGGCCGGGGGCCGCGGAAACCCCCCCAGCCCGCAGACCTCAGGGACCCCCAGATCCCCGCGGACCTCGGGCCCTTTCCCCTGCCCGGGCCAGCCCACAGAGCCAGGTCTCCCGAGCCTCCTCAGCGACCCCGAGCCCCTCCACCCACTCCGGCCGGGGACCTCGGAGGCCCCCACAGATCTCAGGGATCCGGAGAAGCCGCCGCCCCCGCCGGCCAGAGACATCCCCTCAGCCCACAGAGCCCACCTGTACCTTCCCTTTCCTTGGCCCAGAGGCCCTTGCCATGCCCGGGATCCTGAGACCCCCCCCCCCAATGCACAGACACCGGCTCCCCTCACCCCAGAGACCCAGGGCCCCTGGCTTTTGGCAGCCTAGAGACCCAGGCACCCCACCCCGACCGACCCAGAGAACCCAGCCCTCTGGCCCTCACTGGTTGCTCTGGCCCTCACCAGCCCAGAGAAGCCAGCCCCTCTCCCCAGTTCCTTACCCTCCGGGCCCAGTCTGAAACTTTCAGGCCATTTCAGGTCCCTGGTGCTCCTCCCCACCTCCAAAACACACCCTCTGCACTTCCCCCTTCAATCGCAACACCCACTCTGATTCTTACCTATATCCAATTCTTCAGGGGGTCCACTTACCCTGGGGACCCCAACTCCCTCGGCCCTGAAACCCACCATAACAATTCCCCTTATCCTCACACACACCCCCTTTCCAAATTCCCCTAAAGCCACCTACACTTAAAAGAGTTTTCAGTCTCCTACCCAGCTCACTTAGCTCATTTGGTCCCCAAATAAATGTATCCTGATACATCCATTAGTCCCTCTTTTTTATTCTTAAAAAAAAAAAAACAAAAAAAAGTCAATATGTATTCATTTTTCTTCATTTTATGAAATTCAGATATATAACATTAGTTTCAGGTGCACAACATAATGATTCGATATTTGTATATATTGTGAAATGATCAGTACCCTTTTTATTCTTAAGATACCCCAATTCTCAACTTCAGCTCACTATTTTCCCTCTTCTCTGCTCAGGCTACCCCTTCCTCAGCCTCCCAGACCTGGTCACCTCAGCACCATTAAGAAACACTGATTCTACAGCTTATCCTAGATGGATCTCACCCCATACACAACCAAAAGATCCCTCTCCATCCCTCAGTTTCCCCAGGAGAGACCCAAGATGGTGGTAGTTATTTGTTTGTTTAAGATTTTATTTTCAAGTAATTCTACACCCAGCGTGGGGTTCGAACTTACAACCCCAAGATCAAGAGTCGCATGCTCCACGCACTGAGCCAGCCAGGCACCCATTGTTTTGTTTTTAAGTGACTGGATAGGGGGACAAAATTATGTGTCAAGAAAAGGAAAGAGAAACTGCATTCTATTGCCACTTCAGGATCTGGGTCAAGAGTTTTCGATACTGATGATGATGATGGTGGTAAGTGTTGAGTACTGACTATGTACCATGAGCTGAACTAAGGGCTTTATATACATTTGTCTCATGCATTCTCACACAACAATTCCTGTACAGATGATGGAAGCCATTTGCATCCTGAGATCCCTTTACATTTCTTCATACTATTCTAGCAGGTGACCCTGTAGGGGCTTGGGCTAACCGTGGAGGAAAAGAAGCAAAGTCTCTAAACTGAGGGCATTTCTTATTAGTACTGAGTTCAGGAAAATAAGAAATAACAGCCTCCGTGGAGTAGGGCTAGGACAGAATGACAGGTGGGGAAGAGGCTGCAGTCGCTGGGCAGGTAGAGAAAAGGCTGAGAACAGAGGACTCATTACTTTGAATGAGGAAAGAAATAGTAACATGTCCAAAGGTGTTTGTGGCAAGGAGGAGGAAAGCTGCTTGGATGACCAGTCTAATAGCTCTGCTGCACTCCCTTCCCACTGCACCCAGGCTAGGGTACCTACAGGCCCTGACCTGTCGGATGCAACTCTGGTTCATGAGAATCCATTCAGCCCAAAGTGGAACCAGCTAGCATTGGGATTCTTCCTTGCTGTTAAACAGTAAGACATCTTCTGGGCAGCAGCTTCCGCTGGGTGCCACCTTCCTATAAATGGCTACTCATGGCTTGGGCGCATGACGGCTTCAATGGACGTTTGGATTATTGGCTACATCCCTGTGATGTAAGGTGGTGGCATTTTTGCTGTACTGTTTTCATCTTCACACACTGGGGGATGGGCACATTCAACTTTTTACAACATTCAGGAGGAACATAGAGGCTTACTGCCTACCAAATTCCTAAGGTGGGCGCCTGGGTGGCTCAGTTGGTTAAGCGTCTACCTTTGGCTCAGGTCATGATCCCAGGGTCCTGGGATTGAGTCCCATATCTGGCTACCTGCTCAGCGGGGAGCCTGCTTCTCCCTCTCCCTCTGCCCCTGCCTCCCTACTCATGCTCTTTCTTTCAAATCAATCAATCTTAAAAAAAAAATTCCTAAGGTTTGCATGGGTAAATGGGTAGGAGAAAAGAGGCATATTTTAGTCTCACAAGACTTCTTACAGGGAACAAGAGGGGGCCAAGTGTGTGTTCACGTGCAGATAATTGCCCCATGCCCAGAGCTCAAATATGGAATTCATCGTTGCCCATCAAAGACAAGGCAACTCAGGGGGCACCTGGCGGGCTCAGTCGATAGAGCAGGTGACTCTTGATCTTGAGGTTGTGAGTTTGAGCCTCAGTTGGGTGTAGCGATTACTTTTTTTTTTAAGATTTTATTTATTTATTTGACAGAGAGAGACACAGTGAGAGAGGGAACACAAGCAGGGGGAATGGGAGAGGGAGAAGCAGGCTTCCCGCGGAGCAGGGAGCCCGATGTGGGGCTCGATCCCAGGACGCTGGGATCATGACCTGAGCTGAAGGCAGACGCTTAACGACTGAGCCACCCAGGCGCCCCGGGTGTAGAGATTACTTAAGAGAAAAAAAAAAGGCTGGGCGCCTGGGTGGCTCAGTTGGTTAAGCGACTGCCTTCGGCTCAGGTCATGATCCTGGAGTCCCGGGATCGAGTCCTGCATCGGGCTCCCTGCTCAGCTGGGGGTCTGCTTCTCCCTCTGACCCTCTTCCCTCTCGTGCTCTCTGTCTCTCATTCTCTCTCTCAAATAAATAAATAAAATCTTTAAAAAAAAAGAAAGAAAGAAAGAAAAAAAGGCAACCCAGAAAAGAACAAAACTCAAAAGCCCCAGGATGCCTATCAATTCTGTTATAGGGAGTCACTGAAGCTCATCCATTTATTGCACAAGACTTCTGATCATATGGCAAGTGCATGAGACTCTGAGGCATCAGGAGTCAAAAGCCTCAG
The DNA here is from genome assembly GCF_964656455.1 of Halichoerus grypus. NCBI lineage: Eukaryota > Metazoa > Chordata > Mammalia > Carnivora > Phocidae > Halichoerus > Halichoerus grypus. The sequence goes on from NC_135716.1 coordinate 176,210,931, forward strand.
TTGACTCATGCTAAGGCCTCGGGCAAATCACTGTCTTAGTTTCCAAATCAGTGACACAGGAAAAATGACTTTGTTCTTCTTCTTTTAAATATTATCCAGACCTGTCTCCCACTGCTCAACTCCATCAGGCGAGGGATGAAGTAGGGTAAGAAGGCACATCATAAAGAGTCCACAGACCTGGCCACCCACCAGATCTTCTTTACTATTCTTTCCAAATATGTGTGCTCCCTCAGAGAGGAAGGAGATAGGAAAAAATTCTGGCAGCTTTATCCTGCCACATCCTTAAAAGGTCATTGGATAGGATCATTTTTTAAAAAGGGGGAACAGGGGAATGGGTTAAATGGGTGACGGGTTAAGGAGGGCACTTGGGATGAGCACTGGGTGGTGTACGTAGGTGTTGAATCACTACATTGTACACCTGAAACTAATATTACACTGTATGTTAACTAACTGGAATTTAAATTAAAATGGGGGGGAAGGTGGAGGATAGTTTAAGAGACTCGTTCCTCCCTTGCCCCTTAACTCAAGGCAAATGTATTTGTGTTTCTGGAGGAGGGAGTAAATATTTCCTTGACCATCAGGCTTGAGAAGCTGAACCCCATCTGAGAAGGGGAGATAGCAGGGGCTGGTTGTACATCACAGCAATGCTTGGTTTCCTATAGTTTAACTCCAGCACCCACAAGTGCAGACAGTCTACAGCTCTAAGACTGTGTAAATCAAAACAAGGCAGCTTTACTACTGGGTATTTACCCCAAAGATACAGATGTAGGGATCCGAAGGGGCACATGCACCCCAATGTTTATAGCAGCAATGCCCACAATAGCCAAACTATGGGAAGAGCCCAAATGTCCATCGACAGATGAATGGATAAAGAAGATGTAGGGTGTATTTGTGTGTGTGTGTGTGTGTGTGTGTCTATAAATAATGGAATATTACTCAGTCACCAAAAAAAATGAAATCTTGCCATTTGCAACGACGTAGATGGAACTAGAGGGTATTATGCTAAGCGAAATAAGTCAATCAGTGAAAGCCAATTATCATATGATTTCACTCATATGTGAAATTTAAGAAACAAAACAGAGGATCCTAGGGGAAGAGAGGAAAAAATAAAACAAGACGAAACCAGAGAGGAAAACAAACCATAAGAGACTCTTAATCATAGGGAACAACCTGAGGGTTGCTGGAGGGGAGGGAGGTGGGGGGGATGGGGTGGCTGGATGATGGGCATTAAGGAAGGTACTCACGTGATATAATGAGCACTGGGTGTTATATAAGACTGATGAATCACTGACCTCTACCTCTGAAACCAATGATACATTATATGTTAATTAATTTAAATTTTAAAAAAAGGCAGCTTTAGTCGAGGTGATTTTATTTTATTATTATTTTTAAAAGATTTTTATGAATTTTTTTTTTTTTAAGATTTTATTTATTTATTTGAGAGAGAGAATGAGAGAGAGAGAGAGAGAGCATGAGAGGGGGAGGGTCAGAGGGAGAAGCAGACTCCCCGCCGAGCAGGGAGCCCGATGCGGGACTCGATCCCGGGACTCCAGGATCATGACCTGAGCCGAAGGCAGTCGCTTAACCAACTGAGCCACCCAGGCGCCCCATTTTATGAATTTTTAAAAAAGATTTTATTTATTTATTTGACAGAGAGAGAGAGCACAAGCAGGGAGAGTGGCAGGCAGAGGGAGAGGGAGAAGCAGACTCCCCACTGAGCTGGGAGCCCAATGTGGGGCGATCCCAGGACCCTGAGATTATGACCTGAGCCGAAGGCAGACACTTAACTGACTGAGCCACCCAGGCGCCCCTATTTTTAAGATTTTTAAGTAATCTCTGTACCCAACGTGGGGCTCGAACCCACAACTCCAAGATCAAGAGTCGCACCCTCCACTGACTAAGCCAGCCTGGTGGGCCTAGGTGATTTTATTTTAAAATGTTGAACATTCAGGGGCGCCTGGCTGGCTCAGTCAGAAGAACACATGACTCTTGATTTTGGAGTTGTGAGTTCGAGCCCCACATTGGGTGTAGAGATGACTTAAAAAATAATAATAAACCATTTAAAAAAAATGTTGAACATCCAGTTCCTTCCTCATGACTGTCCAGTCAGCAAGATGGGTTGGTGAAAATTGGGAAGTTGTTCAACCTCCAGTTTAAAAGCCTCCAACATCTTCCTGTGGTGGCATCTGGAATGACATCCAGACACTTCTCTGGCCTCCAAGGCCATAGCCGACCTGATCCAGCCTCTCTCCCTGACTCATGTCCTAATCCTGGTGTGTGTAGGCATGGCTATATTATCAAGTGCTCTCTAATGGAGCGTGAATAGAAATAAAGTGATTCACTTCTAGGCTGGGCTTCGAAGGAGATGGGTACTCCTCCTTGCTGTTTCTTCTTCTGCCAGGTAGGAGGAAGCAAAGGGGATGTCTGATTGACAGGATGTGAAGAGGGTGGCTCCCTACATCACTGCAGGGAGCAGAGCTGCCCATCAACCTGGAACACTTGTCTTGGACTATAACATAATCAAGATGAAAAACTTCTTTTGTAACAAATTATTGGAATTTTTGGCTTCTTTGTTCCCTCAGTCTAGCCTAACATTATATATTCCGAGACTTCACCTGGGAGGACCCTTCTTGCCTGTTAGGTGTCGATTTATTTTTATTTATTTATTTTTAAAAGATTTTATTTATTTATTTGACAGAGAAAGACACAGCGAGAGAGGGAACACAAGCAGGGGGAGTGGGAGAGGGTGAAGCAGGCTTCCCGCGGAGCAGGGAGCCCGATGTGGGGCTCGATCCCAGGACCCTGGGATCATGACCTGAGCCGAAGACAGAGGCTTAACGACTGAGCCCCCCAGGTGCCCCTAGGTCTCAATTCAAATGTCAGCTTCACAGAGGAACTTTCTCCTTGATTGTTCAACATTAAGTAGCCTCTAGTCCTTTCCAGCATGGAAAACTATGAAATTTTTTTTTAAAGATTTTATTTGTTTATCTGAGAGAGAGAACACCAGAAAGAGAGAGAGAGAGAACGAGCAGCGGGAGGGGCAGAGGGAAAGGGAGAAGCAGGCTCCCCACCGAGCAGGGAGCCCCATGTGGGACTCCACCCCAGGACTCCAGGATCATGACCTGAGCTGAAGGCAGACGCTTAACTGACTGAGCCACCCAGGCGCCCCCAAACTACTAAATTTTTGTTGTAGAATTTATTACTACCTGTCATGTTATTTGTTGTCACTTTTCAAAGAGACTTCTATAGTGTAAGCTCCCAAAAGGATACACCTTTTCTCAGTTCATGCAGTGCTCTATTCACAGCACCAGCTCAGTATCTGGCACATGATATTCAGTGTTTGTTGAATCAATATCTTCTGATTAATTTTTAATTCAATAGGGATGCAGAAAATCTTTGTTAAGCTGGCCGTAGAAGTAAAAGGACCGAAGAGAAGTAGGACCCAATAGAAAGCTGCCTCTCTCTTTTTTAATTTTTTAATTTTCTTTAGTTTTTTGACAGAGAGAGAGCTAGCACAAGCAGGGGGAGCGGCAGGCAGAGGGAGAAGCAGACTCCCCGCTGAGCAGGGAGCCCGATGTGGGACTCGATCCCGGGACTCCAGGATCATGACCTGAGCCGAAGGCAGTCGCTTAACCAACTGAGCCACCCAGGCGCCCTGTCATCTGTCTTTTAAAATCTACGTTAAACTCGGGGCCCCTGGGTGGCTCAAGTCAGTTAAGCGTCTGCCTTCGGCTCAGGTCATGATCCCAGGGTCCTGGGATCGAGCCCCGCATCGGGCTCCCTGCTTGGCGGGAAGCCTGCTTCTCCCTCTCCCACTCCCCCTGCTTATGTTCCCTCTCTCACTGTGTCTCTCTCTCTCAAATAAATAAATAAAATCTTAAAAAAAAAAAAAATCTACATTAAACCCAAACTCAGCAGTCATCCTAGGCTGGAATCCCTAAGTCTGCAAACTGACCTCCGTGACCTCACTGGGCCTCAGGCACAGTTCTGCTATGTCACTGCACTTACAGGACAACCCCTTGGGACCTTGGAGAGCATAATAGTGTTGATGGATTTATTAACTCACAACAGTGAGTTAACTCACTGTTCTAGGCACTGGGGTACAGCAGTGAGAAGGACAGGCATAAATCCCTACCCTCCTGGGGCTTACGTTCTAACAGGAGAGACAGTCAACAGAAATGAAATGCTGGTATGTTGGGTAGTGCTTAGCGCTATGGAGAAAAATGAAGGGAAATGACGGAGAAGGGGGTGGGTGGCTTGAATTTTAGATGGAGTAGCCAGGGAAGGCCTTTACGGAGGTGATATTTGCATAAAGACCCAAAGGACACGAGAGAAAAAGCCATGAAGGTTTCTGAGGATGGGGCTTTCCTGAGTAAGGAAATAACCAATACAGAGGCCCTGACGTGGGAAAGAGCATGGTGAGCTCACGGAATACGGAGGGCAGGGTGGCTTAGGGATGGATGAGTGAGGGGAAAGGAGGAGGAGGGGAAGGCAGGGAGGTGAATAGGGGCCTTGGAGGCATTAGGAGGACTTCTGCTTTTACCCCGAGTGGGATGAGGACCCGTTGATGGGTTTTAAGGACAGGTGTGGTTTGGTTTAACAGAATCATGCTCGCTGTTGTGCTAAGGAAGAATAGAATGTAGGTAGAGGCGCCTGGGTGGCTCAGTCGGTTAAGTGGCCTGACTCTTGATTTTGGCTCAGGTCGTGATCTCAGGGTCCTGGGATCGAGCCCCACCACAGGCTTGTGCTCAGCAGGGAGTCTGCTTGAGGATTCTCCCTCTCCTTCTACCCCTCCCCCCTCTCTCAAATAAATAAATGAATCTTAAAAACAAAAACAAAAACAACTGTAGGTAGGCAGGGGCAGGAGCACGGAGACCCAGGGGAGAGATGTGGGGCCTGGGACCAGGGCTCTAGAAATGATTGAATTTTTAAAAATTGAATTTTATTCATTTATTTGAGGGAGAGAGAGAGAGAGAGCACGAGCAGGGGGAGGAGCAGAGGGAGAGAGACAAGCAGACTCCGCACAAAGCACGGAGCCCAACACGGGGCTCGATCCTGCAACGCCAAGATCATGACCCCAGTGGAAATCAAGAGTTGGAGGCTTAACCGACTGAGGCGCCCCCAGGAATGGTGGGATTTTGAATCTATTTTGAAGTGCAGCCAATACGCTTTAGGACGGATGGGATGTAGGTTGTGAAGGATGAGTCAAGGTCTTAGAGCGAGCAGCTGGAAGGATGATGCTGCCAGTTGCTACTGATTTCTCAGGGAGGATGGAGAGGAGCAGGTTTGGGGGTGGGGGTGCGGGGGGGATAGTTCTGGTTCAGGCCCTGCAATTTCAGATACCTGGAGTTGAACAGGGAAAATGCTGACTTTGTGTAATTTTCTAGGAAGAACCAAACCACCCTAGTTCTAATTTTTTTTTTTTAAAGGACAAAATCCATACATATGGATTGGTATCGTTGGTTAATCCCATTAGTACACTAACAGCTCTGAACAAGGAAGCAGTATCCGGTGACAATTTAGCCCTTTTATGTAAGACAGCAATAAGCTGGGGCGCCTGGGTGGCTCAGTTGGCTAAGTGACTGCCTTCAGCTCAGGTCATGGTTCCAGGGTCCTGGGATCGAGCCCTGCATCGGGCTCCCTGCTTGGCAAGAAGCCTGCTTCTCCTTCTCCCACTCCCCCTGCTTGTGTTCCCTCTCTCACTGCCTCTCTCATTCTCTCTCTCTCTCTCTCTCTGTTAAATAAATAAATAAAATCTTTAATTAAAAAAAAGATGGCAATAAGCTCTGCTTACCATGTATTTTGAAATTTAGAACTATGTCCTTTTTGAACTTTTTTCTATTTCTTTGTATTTCTACTTTTAAATGAATATCCTACCCTTTTCTTACATTTTCCTCCTCCAAGCTATAGATAGATTCATGTCATAAACCCCCAATGCATTTACTTCTCTGATACTTTTTATTTATTTAGTAATCTCTACACCCAACATGGGGCTTGAACCCTCAACCCCAAGATTGAGAATCGCAGGCTCTTCCAACTGAGCCAGCCAGGCACCCCACTTCCCTGATACTTTCAAAGTTTTGTTTTTAATAAAGATGCAGTAAATTCCCCTTTCTTTGTGCTAAGGACTCATAATTCTTTCCACTAATGTCTCACAATTTCTATCACTCTATCAAGTACTAGAAATTGGATTGAGATCTGAAAAATGGCAACATAATTCTCACTTCCAACTAGAAGTAGCCTTTGCTCTCATCATTCTTTTTTTTAAATATTTTATTTATTTTTTCAGAGAGAGAGAGAGAGGGCTCGATGAGAGGGAGGGGCAGAGGGAGAGGGAGAGAAGCAGACTCCATGCTGAGCATGGAGCCCAATGCAGGGCTCGATCCCATGACCTGGAGATCATGACCTGAGCTGAAACCAAGTGTCTTAACTGACTGAGCCACCCAGGCACCCCTGCTCTCATCATTCTTATTAGATAGGCAAGAACCCTAACAGAACAAGGGGGGGACATGTCTAAGCTCCTCCCCATATACACCAGCTTTTCCAGGTACATTGAAATCTTCTCAAGGCCCCACAATACAAACCATACACAAAGCAATGACTCCACATTGGTCGACACCCTAAGGTGTTTCCAGGTTACTCATTAATCTCAAAATGGTTCATTTTAAGTCTTAAGATTAAGATTTATTTTAGAGAGAGAGACGGAGACAGAGAGAGTGACTGTGCACAGAGGGGCAGAGGAAGAGGGAGGAGAGAAGCCGACTCCCCGCTGAGCGTTGAGCCGAACATGGGGCTCGATCCCATGACCCACGAGATCATGACTTGAGCCGAAATCAAGAGTTGGACACTTAACAGACTGAGCCGTCCAGGCCCTCCAAGTCACTTAAATTAAAAAAAAAAAAAAAAAAAAGTAAACACACAGCATTTCCAAGCTTGAGGAGAGAAAAGAGATTGTCCTGATACCCTCAACAAGAAATTGACTCTCAGTAGTTCAGAATGAGGGGTCTCAATTTGTGAATATATAAGTGGGAGTCAAGACAAGGCTCTGTCCCCACCAGACATTAGAAAATGGATATTCTTTGAGATGAAAACTGGGTTAGTTGATCTCTTCTTACTGGGCACAGAGCTAGCCTACATTTCTCTGCCTCTCCTTCAGCTAGGTGTGGCCAGTTCCTGGGGTTTTCACTGATTTTGTGTGGGAAATGATAGGTACCATTTCCAGGTCTGGCCTATAAAACCCACTTGAGCTCAATTCTCTCTTCTATTATTTTCCAGTGTGATGTTGAAGCCAGGGCAAGCTTGGAAGCCAGGTGAAATGGCAGAGCTGCTCCAAGCCTGTTTCCCAAATGACAGCTTGCAGAGTCCTCCTATCTCCACTGACTTGGACCCACACAGTGGGCTGTTAGTGAAGGAGAAATAAGGTTCTGTTGTGTTAAGCTACTGGAATTTGGGTTGGGTATCTTACAGCAGTTAGCTTATCTTAACACAGAAACTGGTACTAATTTTATTCACCATAAAAACCTAAAAGAAGACCTTGTCTTGGTGGTCAAGAAGGAAACTGATGTACGGAGGCTGGAAAAAATGGAGGTCCTTCTTATCCAGGGGGTGAAACATCTGGTAGAACTCCCTGTGGCACCTTGGATGGTCGGCTACATTAACTACATAGCCTGAAGCTCAGGTCCACAAGGAAAGGTTGAAAAGTCAGGTTAGTGTGTTGACTTTGACATTATGAGAAAGACACAAGTTTAGGAAAGAATTGGCTTGTTGCAAGCAGAATTGGAAAGGAACGGGGCCAAGAAACTTGGGGCCTTGAATTCAGGGTTGTTCGAGCGAATTTCCTTGTTCTGGACTTCAGATAGTAAGAGCTAAGTTTGAAATAGCCTTTGAATACCAAGGCCCAGTAAGACTCAGCCCTGTAGTAAAAATCATATTAAGTTTTTCCCATTCAAACCTATTTCAGATAAACTCTAGATGCCCCTGAGGGCAGACTGGAAGTGAGAAAGCAAAGAAATGAATCATGCTTGAAGATTGTGTACATGAAAGAACTCTCGAGTGTGGTTACTGGCAATGCAGGATTGACTGGAGCAAATAATCAGAAGCCCCTTAAGTGTTACTGAGTAAATTGTTTTGCCAAAGAAACTACAAATCCAGAGTTCAAAAGCCATGGACTCTTTTCCAAGCCTTTACACAACCCCTAGTCCCCAGACCTGTGCCAGCGGTAAGCTAACAGAGGGGTGTAACTCCCAAGGAAGGCAGACCGAACACCTGCTTCAGGTGGGGCCATGGACAATGGACAAGGGAGTTCCCTCCACAAGAGGTAATTAGAATTTTAAGCAGAGGAACTCCCCGAACCACCTCACGATGGCTGCATTTCCCATTCTTCTCTTTTCTGAATGGGATTTGCTATCGCGGTTATTCTGTCCCTGAGTCAACACGGTGTGTGGGGCGGGAGCACAGAACTTGACCTTGACTTCGATTTGCTAGACCATAAAGAGGCACAATCAAGACCTGAAGGACAGGGCATCACAGGAGATTCTGGACCGAGGTCGGCTGAGTGCCTGAATGGGGTATGGAGCCATCTCCTTGGGGGCAGGGGGGGGGGGGTGTGAAGCACTGCTAGGTGGTACCTGACCGTACCGCTCACCCTGGGCACACGAGTAGATTAGGTTTCCCAGCCGCCCTTGCACTTTGGTCTGGCTGTGTGACTGAGTTCCAGTCAGGGAACGGTGGGTAGGGAAGTGACATACACCACTTCCAGGCCTGGTAGAAAAACTTCTACGAACAGCCCTCATTCTCTTCTCCTGGTATGTCCGCGGGATACTGGTGTCCAAGGTAATCTTGGAAGCCATGTGTGGAAGAAAGCAGAGCCCTGGCAGCCTAGGACCCTGAATGACTGACTGCATGGGGCAGAGCCAGATCCGAAGGTTGGGATTGCCTAACTTCTAGAAACTGCATTCAGCATTCTCAAATCCCTTCCATGACACAGTGAATACCAGCTAGTACCTAATGAGCACTTAGTACGGTGCCAGGTGCTGTGCTAAGTACTTTACATGTATTAACTCGTTTAATCCCTACAACCATCCAGACGGTCCCCACTTTGTAGATGAGACGGAGGCACAGAAAGGTTAGGAAACTTACCCAAAGTCACATAGCCAGCAAGTGGCAAAGCGGCCTGGCTCCAGAGGCTGGTCTAACCACAACACCCTATCACAATGTCTGTCACTGTGCATCGGCTGCCCACGCGGTCACAGGCGCACGTCTCTGACACGAGCAGGTGGCTGTGTCCCTGCAGTGGTCATCTGGAGGTCAACTTTAATGGCTTGGAGATACCCATTTCTTGTGAGGTCTGGGCAGATGGCTGCAAATCAGAGTACCTGGGTAAGGGTTATTTAAAGGGGCAGGGAGACAAAGACTGAAGTAACCATCTCAAAAGAAATTGATCAAACAAGAGTCTTATGATAAAAACTTTATTGTCTTAAATATCAAATGTTTTACACATCACTTTTTCTTCAGAAAGTTCCTATTAAAAAAAGAAAAATAAAGTGTTTCAATTATTTAGGGCTGACTTAACATTTCAGTATGTGACAAAAAACTCAAACCCAAATGCATCTAGTTCACTCAGCTGCAGACAGGTCCTATGTCCAGCCCCTAAACCAAGGGCACAGTGCAGCCAACTGTGGGATTCCTGAGTTTGGTTCTCTTAAGTTCTCAGAGTTTTCCCAACTCTCAAAACCAAAGCACTATGGGAGTGACTAAGCTATTGGCAAGCCTATTTTGCCAATCCGCCTAGTTTTTTAAAGATGCAGTAGTCTCAAAGCTCAAAGAAAAGTCAGAAAAGCAATACATGAGCAATTGCAAGAACAAAGGGGAAAAGAAGGGTTTCTATTTGCTAAGATTTGCCAAATATGGCTACAAAACTGGTAAACAAACCTTACTCGAGAGTGAAGGCCATTAGCCCAACTTGCCATGAAGACGAGATTCTGAATAAAAATGAGCAAATCAATTTTCATTGTAGGTGCACAGTGAAGAAAGCAATATAATCAGTATGTTCAACTGCTCTGAGTGCATCACTATTTCAAAAGGATGATCGCAAGAATAGAGAATGGAATATAATCATTCAGAGAGAAAGGTCTCAGATAGGAGGCATACACTCAGAAAGCTGTGGGGCCTTCAGGGAAAGAAAAAAAGTCTGGTCAGCATCAGGTAATGTCAGGCTGAAGGAATCTGGAAAATCTGGAAACCAACTGGCTGATCTGACTGCCTCTGATAGGAGATTGAGAGAGGTCTCCTCCCTTTAAGCCACAAATGCATTCATTCAAGGTTGTGTGTAAAGCAAGCTCCTGGTAAACAAAATCTTTTCCCATCAGACGTGGACTTTCCCACGGAAAAATATCCAGCATGCCCCTTCCCCAAGTCGGCTAATGAGAACGTTCTTATTTATGTATTTAAAGAAATACAGTTCTGTAAAAATCTAATTTTGTGTTCTACGCCCCCACCACCCCAGGTCTTCTGTCATCTGCCTAACTTTTTTAGGTAAAAGAAACATTCTCTAACTCCTACACCCTTGAACCATTTTCTCTGTAGATTTCATTCCTCAAAATTGTGCCCTGAAACTTACCAGCTATATCCCTCTCACCTTTTACAGCCCCCAGAGGGTCTAGATTACCAATCACCAATATATATCTGATAAACTTTTGAGTTTTCTAATTGTAAGCCTCAGAAGTCACTAGTAGTCAGGGCCAGAAATTCTACCTGTATGCCTCAGGATTACAACATACATGGTGACATTTTAAGTAATGGGTTGAAGAATGTCCTTTTGACGGAGCTATCCTGTCAAAGATTTGGTAGAGCCTTGAATCCTCTTGTCAATAATCCTGCCCACCATCCGGTGCCATCGCTTGCTACGTTTTCTGCTCTAGATTCCCATTTCCACATCTTGTACTCAGCTGCTTTAAAACAGCAAATCCTGCAGGATCCTCTGCTAAGTCCTGTTGGCCCAGATGGTCTGTATTCCAGAGCAGCCGTGCTCAACGGGTGAGTGGGGAGGATGCCGCAGCACACTCCACGTTTCTATCCTGCGTGGAAGGGTGTCCTGATGGGAGGAAAAGCTGTCACTGGTGCGTATTTGCGATCATCTCCCATTTACTTGCACTTCTATCCTGCCCATATCCCCTCGTCCCCTGGTAGCATAAATTATTTCCAAATAATTTATACTGACCTCTTCAAGTATTTCTATCAAATGCCAGAACATTTTTTGTTGGTTTCTGATTCTATTAAAAATAATAACTTTTTAGAGCAGTTTTAGGCTCACAGCATCTAATTCCATTTTAAGCCTAATTTTCCCAATCTCCTCTGAATTTGAACCATATCATTCTAATATGACTTTGAAAATAAAACCATGCTAATAGGCAAAAACAGATCTTGCTCTTAAAGCTAAAATTTGTTTCATGTCTCCTTACTAGACAGAACTTCACAAGGGCAGGCTTCCAATATGATTTAGTCACCCCTGCATCCCCAGTGCTCCCCAGTACTGGGCACACAGGCACTTAATGTCTGATGAATAAATCAATACACACTTTTTTTTTTTTTTTAAGTAAACTCTACCCCCAATGTGGGGCTCGAACTCACAATCCTAAGATCAAGAGTTGCATGTCCTAACGACTGAGCCAGGCAGGCACCCCATGAATCATTGAAATCTTATTCAAAGACTCATACTCTATAGCTTTCAAGAGTACCAGACAGATTTTCTCGAATTCTGTCTTCACCACCACAATACAGATAGTGCAACAAACAACATAATAAACATCTAGAAACCATTTTTTTGGTACTCCCGATGCAAAAAAGCCCTATTATAATTCTTCTATCTAGGGAAGTGAAGTCTAAAGATTTGGTGCAGGATAATTCTGAATTAACAACGAGGGTGAGTCTTAGGACCACTCCATGCATAGCTTCTATCTTTAGGAAGGACATTTTCAAACTTTCCCTCCGATACTTCCACTTTCATTTCCCACCAAAATGTGACGCTTCTGCTATTTGGAGAAACTAAGGCACAAGAGAAAATCAAGTACATCAAAGGTTTACCCCTAAATTATTTATTCAATGAACTCCTAGGAACACCTTACTAACACTGAGAGGCCTCTAAGGTATAGAACTTAAGCCATGATTTTACATTTCTAGTTCTCAAGGACCATGCTTCGAATTTACTTTGTTGTTAAGAGGAACTGGAGTTTTTTATTCTTTCAGAAAAAAAGCTGTTTTTTATTTTATGGAACTCCTAACACAAAAAGGTTAACATTCCATCTTCTGGGAAAGGAAACTCCTAATAACTTGTTTCTTTCTAGTTCAGCCACAGACTATACTAAGTCACCAAATTCAAAGGAGAAATTTGGCTTTTTGGTATTTGTGCTAGAGAACAGAAGAATGCATAATCTAATTAGCTTCTCTTAGGATATGTTACCAGTGATAACAAGTTTGAAATACATCGCAGTTCAATTATCCTGCTTGCTCTCATTACAGGCGGCAAACAGGTAGGAAAAGGAAGTCTAAATGCACTGTAACTTTCCTGGCCAGTTATTTGCAAGGCTGTTTTTATATATATGGTGGGATAAAAGCCACCGTAAGTGGAGAATATATCTGTAGATACAAAAACTGTTTGCTTTTCAGTCTATGTAAAATTAACTGTAAGATATTTGTCCAGCACACACACACACACATATATATATACACATATATATATACACACACACACACACACACGAGCTGATGGTTAAATCAACTAAGTTTTTATGGCTTTTACTAGAGATAGAAAGCTGTGCTAAGGGAAGAACAGGCAGATTCCATTTTAACTAGTTATAAAATCGGTGACACAGAGTCTCATACATCTTTCCATTTTTATGCAACCCTCTCTCGCTGGAGAAATGCTTTGGGAAAAAACACATGGGTTGTGTCTTCCTTTAGTACATATGGAGACAAGGAGCTCTGGGAGGTTTCATAGGCTCCAAGGCAGAACAGTTTTAACACACACCCACCATCTATCCCGTTCTCTTTGCCAAGCAACTGGTTATCTTTATATGTTAATGGCTAAGGCCCAAACTGTGGGATGAAGGCTACTGGCTGATGTCTGGAGGCCTAAACAGGTACAAGTGGAAATCATTCTTATCAGCTCCAATGAGCAAAATCTACAGCTTCGGCACAGCTGTCAGGTCACCAAGCACATTGCTGCACACGCGAATCAACTTAGGGTAAACTGCAGAAGTCATACAGGACAATCTTCTCCTCTCTTTGGTGAATAAACAGAGACCACCCTTGGAGGTGAGTGCTGACCACAGAACCGTCCATTACTGGTTGTGGCAAAGAAGCTGTCAGTAAAGTGGCCCGTTACTGTTTCTAGCTGACCAGTATCCGTATTTTAGCTACCAGAGGAGTTCACAATGATATTATCTTATTTTAAGAGAAGTTAATCTTGAATTTCTTCACTTTTTAAAAAGAGGTTATTTTAACTTTTTTTTTTTTTTTTAGTAATCTCTACACCCAACGTGAGGCTCGAACTCACGACCCTGGGATCAAGAGTCGCATATTCTTCCGACTGAGCCAGCCAGGTGCCCCAAATTTCTGCACTTTCAAAAAAACTGACAATGAAGGTTCACTAGTGTCATGTTCCTTAATTCCCTTTGTGTTTTAAGAACTGCAAAATTTAAAAATGATTCAAAATCCTAACAACGTCAACAACTTCACTTTCATACAAATGATGGAACAGGAAATAAGGTTTTAAAAATCGAAGCAATTATACACTGAAAAATAAATGATGAAAAAGGACAAGGATATCTGGCAAGTGGGTTCAGCTCATTCATTCAAAGTACTACTAACAAGAATACATGTACAACTATAGGCCTATTCAATTTCCTCCTAAAAATAAATACACATATGTAGTAAAAAGCTATTATAATAAAACCTTTTCCGGGCTGATATCCTATATTCCACCTGGGATTGATTCCCAAATCTCTGCACTGTGAAAACTGAGCGGCCAAGCCTCTGAGCAGTACACCACCACCCAGACAGAGCCTATGAGGCCCATCTTCACGCAGAGGCCTTTTTGGAGGAGTCTGCTGTCATCGGTAACTTCCCCCACCTCATACCAACCCCACTTCGCGACCTCAAAGATTTATAAGCTTAGAATAAATTCCCAATTACCACCCATAAAGCAAATACAGGGGCCATTGCATTGCTACTAGATTTTGCTTCAATCATAGCACCAACTACTTAATTACAATCACAGCTCTAAGAGTCGGTTGACAGAAATCCTATATGCAGTTTCCTAGTGCATCTTACATCTTTGGTGTGGGGCAGGCAAAAGGGTCTGCAACATGTGATTGTCTAAAAGAATATCTTAAAGACAACCTGGCTGACCCGCTGTTCTGAATGCCCTCTTGAAAACAGTAAACCACAACTCCTTCTGTCAACCATCTCCTAACTTCAGAGGATCATGATGAATCTATGTGACTTTCCATCACATCACTAAAGTCTCGTTAACACACAGACAAATATCACAGCAAAAGGAAAAGATGGAATAGGGTAGAAGAGAAACGTCTCTAAGTGCCCCCAAATTAAAATTTCAAAAACTCCTGAGATATGAGCCTCCATTTTGATTGTGCTCAATGACTCGAATTTTGATGGAAAGAATAAGCTTCCAAAGAGAGTAAGACTTTAGACAAAAATCATTTAACACTAAGTTCACGAATCACCCTTTCAAAACATCTATTTCAAACACATTGCGAACCAGAACTTGGAATCGGGAGTTATTCTCAAGATTCTTTTCAATAAAACCAAGATTTCAGATTCCTGCTAGGTACGTAAGAGTTTATTTTTCAGGAAAAACTACCTAAAATCTATCCAGTAGGATTATTGCACAGTGGGGCCCACAGGACAATGGTTTCCAAGGGCTAGTCCTCATATAAAAAAAGGCCACAATAAATACATCTATATACTATGCCCCACTCTACCTTGACATGGTAAACACAAATATGATGCATCTTGCTTTAAAAAAGAAACTCCTGAGGAAAGAAAGGGATGGAAATCTCTACCCAAGGCCACTTGAGTCAGAAACTGCAGTTACTATTTCCGGTGCCACAAAGGACACTCAACAAAGAGACTGACCATTCCAAGCACCAAGATGAACCAGTGACAAGGTTATTTCACTCAGATCACAGCTCAACCTGAGCTTTAGAAGAAGTTCCTAGTAGATGAGCTTCTAAAGGAAATAAACTGCTGGCGATCAACCCGTTAGCAGATCTTTAAGTTCCTCATTAATCACTAAAGGTTGAGGTGTGATCAGTAAGATGCTAGCAAACCCACTCTCTAATCAATTCCAGTGTTTCGGCCATTTTTCACTCCTAGTTCTTGAAACATCACCAGGATAATTGCAAATGGAATTACAGACTCTCCCCTTTTCTATCTGGGTAGCACCATGTTTCACTCTGATGTTGACTCCCCCGCCCCTCCCCCCCAGTGTCCCACCCCAAATACTTGGCAATCCATGCAGCAGCCTATGACGCACAAAGCAGCCCAAGTTCTAAACCCTCCCACCTCATCCCATAAAAAGGTCAAATCCTAACCAAACAAATAAAAACATACCACTCTAGGAGATATTAGTCAACTATTCTTCAATTTCCTGTTGTAACTGATGAATCATCAATACACAGAGCACTAAGTGTAATTCCAAACACCAAACCATGTGATCCAGTTTGTAAATGGACAACTGAGCCAACAAGCCACACCTTGCCTACAGCACAGACACAGCCAAAATGGGAAGCTGATTTGCTTTTAGCTGCATGGGCGGTGGGATTTCTCATGGCTTCTGCTTTTTAAAGCATTCACTCTCATTCTAAAATGGTATGCTATACACAAAACCATCAATTTTATTCCAGAATACATCATCTTAATGATAATAAAAAGCTTTTGTATGCACATTACTGCCAATACATTTAAAAAGGCCCAAATTTTAACAAAGAGAATAGACAAATTCATCAGACAAGAGATAAGTTACTTTGGCCGAAAAAAATCCTTAAAAAAAATCTGGCTCAACATTCTGCTTGCAGGTTTCTACATACACGTATATGTGGTGAGTGTGTATGTGTGTGTGTGCGTGTGTGTGCGTGTGTGTGCGCGCGCATGTATAGCTTTTTTAAAGGGAATGGAGTATGGTCTAGCCCCCTTTTCCATGGTTATGTAGGAACTACAATGTTCTTTGCTAGCAAAACAAGAAGTGCAAGGTCTGCATTTCCACCAACTCGATGCAAAGCCCCAAGAGCTTCCTGCAAAGTGAAGCCGGCACGGAGAATGCGGTCGATGTCTGCGGCGGGAAAAATTAATGGTGGAAGAATGGAGGGACTTGGTGCTGGTTGGCTGGGAGGTGGTTCACACTCAAGAAGTGCTCCTGCAGCTTCAGGACAGACATCTTCTCTGGTCTCAGGCCTGTCTGGCACTGGCTTCTGCGTGCCCGGACCCAAATCCTGAACCAGTATGAAATTGGACAAGGACTTCGCTTGCTCAGAAGTGTGACTGACTGCATCCTCCTCACCGGCTAAGGGTCTGCGTGGAATGTCTACACCTAAGGTGCAGTGTGACTGATTAGACATTTTAGCTGAGGCTAGAGTGGCAGAGCTGCTCTCCTTTCCAGATTCCCTAGGCTTGGGGACACTTTCCTTATCCGTTACTAGGCCATCGCCCGGATCCCTTACGGTGCTATTTTCTACTGCATCTACTCCAGCACCATTTGAAGTGTCTGGTAACTTCTCTGCCCTCACCGATACAGATATGGTGTGATGAAAGGTGACTTGTGAATGCTCTTCATTCTGGGCAGCTGTAAGATGCTCACTTTGGGTCCATCTTTCAGAAAGGTCCTTAATAACTGTTTGGCCCTCAGTTACCATTTCGGACTGACAGATAACTTCCCCAGATATATTTTCTGAAGCTGGTTTACTACTAATGACCAGAAGTTCATGGAGTTCCTTCAAGGCTGCTGTTAGAGATGAGCATGATTCCTCTGCTGACTCCACAGAGGGCTGAGAACTGCCACAAAGACTTAAAGAGGGGGAGCAATCCCCATCTTCTTTACTTGTTCCAGACATTTCAACATTGCTGTCTGGGAGCTGTAAATCCTGAGTGCAAACTGAATTACTCAAAATTTCAGACGAAAGGTTACATTTTGATGTTTCTACTTCCATCAAGGGATTATCTAAGGTGAGAGCAGATGCACCGATGTTCCTGACACTGGCATGCTGACCATCTGCTGAATTAAGCATAGCAACTAGGGACTCTTCAACTGTATCTACTTCCATAAGTGTTTCTGACTTTGAGCAGCCAAACCATCCTGAAGGTAGAGTACTTTCCTCTGTACCTGGAGGGTCCGCATTCTGTCGTAGCCAGTCTTCTTTCATTGTCGATTCCAAATCAACACTTCTTTGTTGATTCTGTTGCCTTTCTCCAAGAAGTTCAAAGTCCTCTGCGTTACAGAGATGTTCTCGGTCATTTAGAGCGTTCTGTTGTCCAACCCCGTGCTGTTCATTCCCTGGTTCTTTGTGCTGCTGAAGGCCATTCACCTGATGCAGGTTCTGATTTTCTGGATGCCAACCCTTCTCACCTAGAAACCCCGGTGGTTCTTGCACCCTAGTAGTTGTGACAGATACACTAGCTTGCTGTCTTGTGTGGAGATTGTGGAGATGAGATCTGAGGCCCTGGGTGCTTCTTTCAGCAGATTTCTCCATATTATCGGCAACAATGGCTTCTTCAGAGGAATTCTGCAAAGGTATGGCTGGACTCTGGTCTGCTGGAGCACTGTCTGCTGAAGAAGCACTATCAGAAAGATCCTGCAGAGGAAGATGTTCTTTCTTTTCAGAGGTTATCTGGAATTCAGCTGAAGCCTTCAAAGCCTTCACAGCTTTAGGTTCGATGCTGTCGGGGTCACTGGGCTTGATAGGGCAGACTGAAGCAGAGACAGAGTGAGCAAGACTCATAGGATTACCAATCTCAGGACTCTGTCCTGAAGGATGGGCTGGATGGTTAAATCCATCTGAAGTTGGTAATGATGACATTCCCAGTGAGGTAGTTTCTTTACCGCTTTTCTCTATATGGACCAAAAAGGAAAGGAGATTAATCAGCAGGTTACAAAGGCCACTAAATTATCAGATGATACAAATCTAAACAGGACAGAACAAAATCAGGTCCTTAAACTTGGGTTTGTCTTATATTCATAGACTTATACAAGAACCATTCCCACTGGGGTAGACAATTTAACATCACAGGATCAGAATAAGAGGTAGGTACATTCTTAATAAAACATGTGCCCTCTAATTCAGTATTTTTCTTTAAGTACCATTAATAAACATCCACATAGTGGCTGGGTTAGTGCTCAAGACTGAGGGAAAAGGATGTATCTTTATTCTCAGTGAGCTCAGAACTCTAGAAGAGAGTTTCTCCAAGTGTATTCTATCACTTGCCCTGAAGTCACCTGGCATGTTTGCTAAGTGTGCACATTCAGGGGCACTCATCCTTGGGAGTAAACCCATGAATATGCATTTTCAATAAGCTCCTCAGGTGATTCTTAAGCATGTCACAAATTTTGAGGACCTCTACACTGAACAATTCTCATGTCAATGCACTTTTAGTGTTTCAAATGTGAACACGAAGGTTCTAAACGACAATTCTAAATCCGGGTATATCTGGAACAGAGTGGGAATTATAATGAGAAAGGAAAATACGCTTGGGAATCTCCAGAAGACAGAGAAACATCCCATTTAATTCATTTCTATCCAAACTTCCTGAAAATCAGGATAAAACTACATTGAGTGTGGAGTCAAAGAACAAAAATAAGGCTAAAGGTCAAACATTAAATCCAATCATCACCTTACCAAATAGGGCAACTTTAGAAAGGATTATCAGTTACTTTATCACATTAACATAGTACAACTAAGTGAGAACATTTAAGTACTTTAAGGGCACGGTAGGGGGTGGTCCTGGCAGTGGAGGGAGATAGTCTGTAATGGTTTTTTGCCAGGCAATGACAATTTAGATTGACTGCAACTAACTGAGCCCTCACAGGATGGCAGGCTCAAACACCACCTCATGACACCATTAATCATCACTCCAACCCGCCTTTTGCCACGGATCCAGTTAAACATCGACCTCTACCGCAATTACTATAAGATCTTTAATTAAATGCCAAAGGCTGGTAACAAAGATTACTTCACAATACAATCTATTAGGGCAGATGTGACTCAAATGCTTCATGCTGATTAACATCCAATGTGGGGGGCCTGATCTTTAAGAAGGCACGAAGCAATCCAGTTAGGATTCAAACAGCTCTAAATCATTCTAATGCAACACTGGTTAACAGCAGGAGAAGATAAAGCACTAACTACGTCAGGAAGTTACTGACTTCTTGCAAAACAATCTGATAGTTTAGAGGTAAACGGGACAACAGTATTTATTTCAGTGCAAATTATACCCATTAGTGCCTAGAAACACAGTGATTAGTTTTATTTATCAATCTCTAGAGCTGACTCTAGAACTCTAGAGGTTCAACTGCGAGTTAATGCCAACAGAGAAGATGCGTTACAGTGAAGTATCCATGTGAGTGGCCTTCCGGCACCAGCGTGCCAGTGAGGACGACTGAGTGACGTCAAGGAGAACACGGCCTCCATGTGTTTGGTACTCACTATGAAAGCAGCACACAGTCCTCCTGTAGCTGAGAGGGTCAGTCTCACTGGCCTAAGTCCTAACTAGGGGAGCACCGGGTCAGTACTACAGGGTAGGAGAAGGGGATGAGGACAATGGATATGAAGGCTAATTAAACCGTGCCTACTTTTACCCCACCTTTGTAAGGAAAAAGGAAAAAAGAAGAAATTGAGTGCTAGGTATCTAATTACAACCAGCCTGCAAACCCCTATAAAGTCTAAGGTTGGTAGTTTAAAGACTCTTTCTTCCTCTTTAGAAATCAGCCGGTACGCTCAGGCTGCTGTCTCCCAGATTTATACTCTAGGGAAACGGGGGCAGAGTGCCTCCGGGGGAGAGTCTGTCAGGCTAGGGAGAGACAGAAGAGCCAAGTGTCAGCTCTTCTTTCTGGGAGAATAAAACCTCAGTCCTGCCCACGTTAGTGAACCTGTGTCCCTAGACAAGTCAGCTGGTCTAGGCTTCCACTTCTTCCTCAGTGGACTGGCAATTTCTACCTGTCTTTAACTCTATGTGGTTGTGTGCAGTGCTAGGAAAAAAGAACTTTCAGGTTTTCAGAAGAAACAGACTCAAGAAACCCCTGATGGTGTAGTTACCCCAACAACAATGCACTGTGGTGCTGACATTCTTGATTTGATATATTCGCCATGGCCAGATGGGCCGTTTTTCCTGGGGTTTCCCTCCCCTCCTTGGACTGTTCCAACGGTTGAGAAAACTCTGCATAGGAAATTGTGCTCAGTTACGTACGTATGCCAACACACAGATGCATATAGAGGCTAGCTGTAACCAGATTAACAAGGTGAAATGGACGGCAGAAGCTAAATTCCAAAACTGCTGCAGATACAGAGACTTTCAGACCACAGACGATAACTGGATGGAAGGCTTAACGTGGTGTCTATAAATACCTGGTCTGGGGCCCACTCCAGCTGCAGTACACACACACTACATGCATCATGGCTTCTGACGCTCTGTTTGAATTAGGAAACAGACAAGCAAACTTGGGTTAACAATGCAAACCACACAGCATGCAGGGTTTTGTCTCCATTCCTCTGCCACCTTTATAATCAGGAACTGGTAGAGTCAAGCTTGGGGAATGTTTCTGTAGTCTAGTTGGTTTAATTCTCTCACAATACATAAAGCAATGTGTCAACTTCAACAGATTTTTCAAAAGAACTTGGAAAGAAATGAACTTCACACACCCACACACACAGAATTCACGGGCAGACATGTGGGACGGGTGGAGAACAGCAGACCCGTAGATGGAATCACACGGTATGGAAATCTTAAAGGTGAGTGAACGCTTGTAACAGTCACTTTCCAAATTTCCTACTCAGTTGAGATTTATTTTTAGAAGAAAAACAAACCAAACTGGATTACCCTGGCTTATCTTTTAGCCAGTTTTTAGAAGATGTATTAGATACAGCTCCTATTCGGATTTATTTTTCCATTGATAGAAAAGATAAAGACACTCTGGTATAAGGTATCCACCAAAGAAACAGTTTTTAGCAAAAATACTTTCATCTACTATGTCCAGAGTTTTGATTTTGATGATACTGGGAAGTTGGTGTTCTAAACAAACAGGACCTGATGTAGAATTATTTCACTACTTAAACATAAAAATTAGCACAAGCCACGTATCATCAGTAACAAAAAGGCACGTGGGAAAAAACACATTTCCTTTTAATCCTTTTAAAAAATATTTTTATTTTTTAATTTTACTTTTAATGTCCTTAAAGTAATCTCTAAGCCCAACATGGGACTCAAACACATGACCCCAAGATCAGGAGTCTCACGGTCTACCGACTGAGCCAGCCAGGTACACACCTCCTTTTAATTCTTTCAATTGGTACATTCCCTTCACTATGCTGAAAACACCTGTGGTTTCTATTTTAATTTCCTGAACTTTTTATTACAAGAAGGTAATTACCCAAAGAGGGTAACTGTTAGTAGGTTAGAAAGCATTGCTATCATCAGCTAGTGCTTCTCAAATAAAAACACCAAATTGTGGGGGAAAAATGGAGATTTCACAAGATGGTAATACATCTTCATTTTATTAATACCCAGTATTATGACTAAGCTGACAAGTTACTAAAAACAGGTAAAACCTTCTAAGTGGGTATGTCAAACTCAGTCAAGCTTGCCTTGCAGGGAAGATTAAAACTATTAATTTAGTCTCTGTCTGGTGGTTCAGAATTCTCCCCTTCCTGCAAAACAGTTATGTCACAACCAAAGCTGTACTTTACACGTAAAACTCAAAGGTACCAAAAGGTGTGGTGATTAGGAACAAGGCCAGCTTGGAAAACTCTGTCTGCTACCCACACCCATTTTAAAGAGGCTCAGGGCTAGACCTCTGGGTGTTCTCTAAGTAAAAACACTGGCAAAATCTGGCTGCTTATTTTTTAAAGATCCTATCTTTCTTGTCTTTAGGAGAAAGCTATTCCCTGGACTTGTAGCTCTAATACATTTTGCTATACCAGAAAACACAGTGTGTGATATTAGTCACTGATGAATAATTACAGCTCAAGACTTTAAAATAACCCCACCTTAAAAGTTAATTCTCTTCAGCTTCTAGAAAATGTATCCCAGAGTCACTGTTTTATAACAGATGGGGAAAAATTATGCCATGAAGGTAGGATTTCAGCAAAAATGTGTCCTTCCACTTAGCCCAGAAAACTTGGCTTGGTCTTTAGATTTAAACAAGCCATGACAACTGAGACTCAACGAAAAAATGATTAGGTATCCCCATGTCAACAGCTGATCTACTGTTCTAATTTGGCCCAAGGACACACTATGCAATCTCATTAATAGCATAAACACTGTAGTTTGATTAGTGTTCAATTATGCATCTTATCGTCGGTTCCTCTGTCTATGGTGGCAGCACTTTCAGTACCTATTAAAAAGGTTGGGACTGCTTAGTCACAACAACAATGCCTTCCTTCAAAGGAAATGGGCCCAAGAAAAGGAAAATAAATTTTCAGGGAAACTGTAGAACTCAAAAGGAAATGTCTGCTTAATTTTTTTTTCTTTTTTAAAGTAGGCTCCACACCTAGCATGGAGCCCAGTGTGGGGCTTGAACTCATGACCCTGAGATCAAGACCTGAGCTGAGATCAAGAGTTGGACCCTCAACCGACTGAGCCAGCCAAGTGCCCCTGTAGTAATTTTTGGTAGGAAAAAAGAAACAAGATTTTTAAGGAAGCCTACCAAAATGTGCTTAAGCAAATAACTCCCTGATGTACCTGGTAACACAGCAATGGATCTGTCGAAACACCGAGGTTTTCTTTATTGGATTCAGAGACAGGGAGAGGTGGTGAGAGGACAAGGAACACATCCATGACAGGACAATGACATGGATTAGAAACTGAAAAGGTCCCCAACCCCTCTGAAGATCCAACCTCCCCCGCTCACCAACCAATAACAAGAAAAGTTATTCGAGAGCTTGGCCACTGCAAATACCTGCATCCTCTACGGATTTCTGAAGAGCTTCTGCTAATTCTTGGTCTGCGATCTCCTCCGGCCGCACATCCTCTCGCCCAGCCCCGTATGCCAATCGGGCACACTCTGGTAACTCTCCCTCAGGAAGGAAGGTGGTCTGAGAGCCTGTGGTGCCGATCACGAGTACATTTTTCTTGAGGTCAATGGAACACTTAGAAGGAAGAAACCAAAGACAGATGACAGTGGATAAAACGCCATGCAGAAAAATTATCATGAATTTAAATATTTAAGTTTTATTTCGTATTTAAATATTTTTAAGTATTTAAAGTTTATAGCAGAATCCTCTTCATAGGATGCGGTTTACACTTATTCATCTAACCCAAGCTCTACTCATTTCTGAACTTAAATGTAATACATGTTCATTGTAAAAATTTGGAAACATGCCAGGCATAATCAGCAGCCCCACTTTTTAGAAACATGTAAGTGACTTTTTCTTATAAAACTGAGACATACTATTTATACATTCACATTTACATTACTATTTACATTTTGCTTATTGCATAAAGTACAACTTATATTTAAACTCTATACCAATGATCTCAAAAGTGGTATATGGGCAAGGCCATCTCTACAAAAGTATTCTTTATTTCATACTTATGCTGCCCTCCTTTTTTGTATATTTTTCTGTGTATATGACATAGGACAATACACACATGCATGTTTTATATCTATCAAGTTGGAGAGTACTGGTCTATACCATGACTAACAAACGGAGAAAGATGGTGACAAGTTAAAAAATTGGGTTTTATTAAAACATGCATTCACTCATCCCTTCTACTTAAAATTCTGCACCTTCAGTAGAATATTAATGCAGTATATTTTATAGGAATTTAGTAATAAAAATCTTTTTAAAGACTACTAGTGACATAAAAATATTGACTAGATATGAAATATTGCTGTGAAAAATCTTATTACCCAGTGGACATTAACTGCTTCTTCAATCACAAGAGTTTATCTTTAAACAAATTATTAGGCTTCAGAGTGGAAATATAAATATCACTGCAAGCGAATATATTTACAAATCATCCTCCCTGTACTAAATAAACATTTCCACTCCCAACATCTCATGTACACCTTCCTTAATCCTGCAGCTCTTCTTACTGAGCATCGTCTGCCTAGCTAGTAAGGATTTACTAAACGTATACTTGCAGTAAAATCACCATCATGATGGCACCTGGGTGGTTCAGTCAGTTAAGTGTCTGACTCTTGACTTCGGCTCAGGTCATGATCTCAGAGCTGTGAGATCGAGCCCTGAGTCGGGCTCTTTGCTGGGTATGGAGTCTGCTTAAGATTCTCTCTCCCCTTCTCCCTTTGCCCCTCCCCCACCTCTCACAAAAAAAATTACCATCATGTGTTGTTGAGATCCCGCAAGCCGTCAAAAATTACCTGAGTTCCCATCAAAAACTAAAAATAACACAAGAGAACAAAGTTGCCCATTATAATCTCAAACAGATGGCAAGATTTAAAAGATTCAGAGAGATTTCACAAGAAGAAATTCTATTTCTACGGATACATAATTTCAAACCATGCATGATGACATCCTCAATTCAGGACCTTTCCAGGTTGGAGAAGCCACGGCTTCTCAGTTTTCCAGTACACACAACCGAGGGAGACGATGCGCTAATAACCGTGTAACACACAAAATGCCAATGCAAAAGGAAAGCGAAGCTCTTAACTACCTGATGCCGCTTCAGCATGTCCAGTCCCAGAAGCATGTCCATGGGCTGTTCCTCAAGTATAGAGAAAGAACACGCCAGGAAATCTCCTTCAATCTGAACCTGAGCTAAAGCACATTAAGAGAAGAGATTATGGATTTTTATTTTAATCTGTACTTTTTATTTATTTATTTTTTGAGATTACTGATTTTTGCTTCAAAAGCCTCACACAAGCTTTGGAAATATATCTATCATTCTGTGCCTTGCTTCCTGTAATCAGTCAAAGCCAGGGCAAAGCAAGAAACAGGTGAGTTAAGTATGAAAATCCAGTAAGCCCAACGATCGGTTTGAAAGCCAATGAAGGCACCAGCTTGTAAAGCGGATAGACTGGCACGACACTACCCAGAATACCCGGCTAGACGCATGGTACCATCGGGACACATGTTCAGCTGGTAAGGAAAGCTGGCCCTAAGTTCCTCCAATATTAACCACTTGCTTCCTACACGCTTACAAAAGGCTTTCTAAAAGGGAAATAAAATCTGTACATTAAGTTAGCCTCCAAAAAGTAAACTGTTTATTATTGCCTGTTACAATCAAGTTTCTATTTGTGAAAGCCGAGATAAACCAATGCCTGTGTTTGCCTGGAGCCTCCTGCTTTGCCTCTTTCCTTAATTAGTCCTCATATATATATATATATATATATATATATAATAAATTACTTTGTTGGGGCACCTGGGTGGCTCAGTTGTTGAGCGTCTGCCTTCGGCTCAGGTTGTGATCCCAGGGTCCTGGGACCAAGTCCCACACTGGGGTCCCTGCTCAGCGGGGAGCCTGCTTCTCCCTCTCCCACTCCCCCTGCTTGTGTTCCCTCTCTCGCTGTCTCTCTCTGTCAAATTAAAAAAAAAATCTTTAACAAATAAAAAAAATAAAAATTACTTTGTTATTAAGTATATCTTTTTTTTTTAAAGATTTTATTTATTTTTGAGAGAGAGCATGAATGCACTGCGGTGGGGGAGGGTGCAGAGGGAGAAGCAGGCTCCTCTCTGAGCAGGGAGCCCAACTCGGGACTCGATCCCAGCACCCTGGGATCACGACCCGAGCCGAAGGCAGACTCTCAACTGACTGAGCCACCCACGCGCCCTGTTCTTAAGTTTATCTTACAAACAGAAGAGTATATGAAATGTGTACAGTATAAATAAAGCCTAATAGAACAAACACCGATGCATTTATTTCCCAGGTTAGAAAACACAAAGCACAGAAATCCCCTATACATTCTACTGATCATAACTTAGTGACTTCTCCAACCTTCCCTACTATCCTGGTTTTTGTGTTCATCATTCCCAGCTTTTTAAATAATCCTTACCAGTTCTGTATGATTTCTAAGTGGCATTACTGTTTAACTTTGTGTTTTTGAACTACCACTTGCTTCTTTACCCAAAAAGTATTTTGAGATCTATCCCTGTACATGGGACTCTGTTTCTTTCACTTTAAATCACCCCTTAGAGTACTGTAATGTCTAATATACCACAACTGATTTATTGATTCTATTGCTCCGGGACTTTCTGGGTCATTTTCAGTTTTCTGCTGTCATAAGCAATGCTACCCTGAATATTCTGGTACTTGTCTCCTGGTGTGTATTCAGTTTCTCTAACGGTGTGTGTGTGTGTATATATATATATATATATATACACATATATATGATATATATATATCATAGTAAATGGAATCAGAGTTCTAGGGAATATTAGGCTCAACTTTGCTGGGTGATGCTGAATTTTCTAAAATGTTTCTAGCAGTGTATAAAATTTCTACTGCTCCACATTCTCACCAACACTTGGTTTTATCAGATTTAAAATCTTGCTAATCTGGCAAGTAATTTTGTATTTCCCTGATTAATAATGAACAAATTTTCATATATTTAACCATTTGGGTTTCCTGTTCAATAGTGCCTGGGGGCATCTGGGCAGCTCAGTCGATTAAACATCTGACTTCAACTCAGGTCATGATCCCAGGATCCTGGGATCGAGCCTCACGTCAGGCTCCCTGCTCAGTAGGGAGTCTGCTTCTCCCTCTGCCCCTCCCCTCTGCTCCTGCTCATTCTCTAATTTAAAAAAAAAAAAAAATAGTGCTTGTTCAGTCGTTTCTGTAATTTTTTTATAATTTTTTTTTTTTTTTAAAGCAGGCTCCATGCCTAGTGTGGAGCCCAAAGCAGGGCTTGAACTCACGACCCTGAAATAAGACCTGAGCTGAGATCAAGAGTTGGACCCTTAACTGAGCCACCCGGGTACCCCTATACTGTCTTTTCTCCTGAGTTGGAAGACAGACAACACACACAGAATGTACATATTCTGAATCTGAATCCTTTATTAGTCACATGTGTTACAAAAATTCTTTCGTACTGTGCATTTGTTCACTTTCTTTATGTCTTTTGATAAAAAGTTCTTAATGCGGCCAAATTTGTCAAATAATTTCCTTCTTAACTTTTTAAGGAACCCCTTCCCCGTGCAAGATATTCTCCTATATTTTCTTCTAAAAGCTCTGACTTTGCCTTTCACATCAAGGTCTTTCATCAACCCTGAACTGACATTTGTGTGTGATGTAAGACAGGGTCCAATCTCCAATTCATTTTTTCCACATGGACACCCAGCTGTCCTAGCACCGTTTCCTGAAAACTTCCCTCTGCTCTGTAAGATTTCCTCTCTCATTTATCAAGGTCCACATAAGCATGGGTCTGTTTCTGTTCTAGTTCTTTGGTCTTGACATCTAGAAGGGGAAGTTATTCCAGAGTATCTTGCCTATTCCTACAATAAATGGCCCATGTAAAATTTTAAGTTAGCACATCAGGTCTCACAAAAAAAAGAAACCTACTAGGATCTTCAGGGTTTTACAATGATTCTGTTGATGAAGAATGTGGGAGAATTACCACCTTCGACATCCTGAGGCTTCTTATCCGTGACATAGCTCCCCTTTACTTAGATTTCCCTTATAATCGTAAGGTTTTCTTCCTGCCTATCATAGCCAAAGCTGCAAATGCTACAGCTTGCCCAGCCACAAGGAAGGACACAAGAGACTGGTACTTACTTTACTTCCTCCTATCATCTTCCTACTTAAAACCACAGAAATTCTGAGAATTCAGACTCTGAAGGAACCATTGTGTGATAGTTCAGGCCCACGTATGTAGGGAAGTATATGTGAGGAAGATATTTAAACTATTCTTAGTCTATACAAATCGACAAAAGAAAACACAGAGACTCTAATAGACAAATATATTACAAAAGAAAGAGAAAAATGGGTAGAAACTATCACTGGCAATAAAAGAAACTTACAGTAAAAAAACAAACAAACCCTTTTTTAATCTGTACATTAAGGGAGTAAAAACTAATAACCCTTGATTGCATAAAGACCTCAAGATGAATACTGATTCAGTGCTGGGAAAGCTGCTTTGGTACAAGTTAGAAATACATCAAGAGCTTTTAAGTATTCATAACCTTTGATTCAGTAGCTTCACTTCCAGGAATTCTGACTAAAAAAAATTAAAATGTGCACAAAACTACACAAAAATCCACTGCCATATTACAATAAAATATTGGGGGGAAATTTTATCCTAAAAGTTGACCATTAAACCCATACAAGAGAATGCTATGCATCTGAATGCTGCTTATGAAATACCTAGTAACACTAGAGAAATATTATGAATATTATTTTTTCATAAAACAGAGTATAAAATTCTATACATTATATGACCACTTTTTTACAAGAATAAAACGCATGGAAAAAAAGGCCAGAAGGAGATTAAGTGGGACTTGGTGGTTAAGTCTCACTCAAAAGGATTTAAAGTATTAAGAAAAAGAACAATTTTGGTTAGAGATGAGGGACTGAACACATGTATTTATCTCCATTTACTCCTAAAAAATTCATAATAAAAGTTTGTTTAAGGTACAAATCACTAAGGACAAAAATAATGGAAGAAGCAACTGAAACACAATTTTGGAACAGAAAGCAGAGGACAGTAAGGAAAACCAGGAAGCAAGCCAGTTCACATGTCAGAACTCCCCAGAGGCTGACGAACAAGGACCTGTGCAAACAGGGGTAGAGGTGGGTCCAAAGCAGGAAGACTGGGTGAAGGTCTCTGTAGGAGGCACAGTTAGATCTTGGGGTTCCCTCTGGCCCTGCTCAGTCACGTGACTTCTTCCCTTCACCCCCACAGTAGACCAGAGGTTTATTTTCTCAAAAGGGTAAAACAGAGGTGGGCACGGAGGAAGACAGAGATACAACAAGCACGTAACTGAAGCCCAGGGGGATGAAGTTCAAGTTTACTGAGCATCTAGCCCTTTTCTCCCTTCCAACTTCCAGATCACCCACAACTGCCATGGCTGCCCACCCAAGTAATCTTCCAAATAGCCTTCTGGTGTCCCGGTCTTCAATACGAGCAGATGCCAAGGGTCACCAGACATCTGGGAAAACCATCTAATACAAACATCAAATAAATGCAAAACATAATAGAAAGGTTGGGAGGCAAAGTTGAGGAAATCTGCCAAACAAATAACACACCCAGGACACATGAAAGAGAGAAACAGGAAAGAAAGAAAACTAGAAGACAAGTCCAGGATAGGAGATTATCCCACCTAAACAACAGACATGGCAGGGTAGGGGGGTGGGGGGAGTGAAAAGTACCCAGTGCAGTGGATGAAGACAGATCTATACCTGAGTATATCACTGTGCAATTCCAAAACACTGAGGTCAAAGAAGATTCTACAAGCTTCAGAAATGGAAAAGAAATCTTTCACATAAAGGGTCAAGAATCGGGACAGCAGCCAGCTTCCCTACAGCAACACTGACAAAAACTGTGGAAAACAGATTAGCCACACTGGTAGAATATAGGGGAAAAAGACAAGTTCTGATTCTTAAGGACTCAGTTTCCTCCCTTACGCTTTTTCTCAGGAAGCTACTGGAAGGTGTACTCTACGGCTGAGGAGCCAAATTACAAAGAGTGAGACGGGATGCACATAATCCCATCTACCACCCAGGGGAAAGGAGCCTTTGAGACCCAGGCAAGGGAGATTCTAAACAGCAGCTGTTCGGCAGCTCTGAAACACCCATCCAGTCTCTAGAAGACTCTTCAACAGGATGAAATGCATAAAGAAGATTTACACAACTAGGTAAGTGTCTGGGGACTGAGTAACACATAGAATCCCAAATGACCAAAACAAAACAATTATTACGAGAAAAACAATACCAGACACAAAAGGAAAAGCAATCATTTTCAATTAGATGGCTCAGCTCTCAACAGTATTTACGTATCAGTAATAGCACAATACGCATGTTATTTTGAAATATGGAGGTAAGCACCAAAAGAAATGAGCTAAAATAGTTGAAAGGGATCTCTAAGGGGCAGGAACAGAGAAGTACACAGCGACTGATTTTTCATAACCAGCTAAAACATGTACATGTATAATTCAGACAGAGCAGAGGATTTAAAATTCCTGGCGATTAGGCTTGCTGGATCAGATACACCTATGCAAAATAAATTTTTAAGAATCTACCACTCTGAAAAGACTCCCGCGGTGCCTTTGCTCACCTAGATGTACCCTTCCAATAATCTTCTGGGTGCCCACTCCTTTGGCGATCCCTGCCCACCGACGGTCCACCAGCCTCATTATATTACACCTTTCTGCACAAGCTTGGCTCATAATAGTCATCTGGGCACCTAGAAGCGGAGGGAAACATCAGATAATAAAAACAAAGTCCATGTTTGTGCTAAGATTAAAAATGCAGCCTGAGAACAGGGCAGAGAGCAAGTTCACCCCCAGGCTTTTGTCTGTGTAAAATTATTCATACCTAGCTTAATCTAGCCCTTAGTTGTTCCTGCCACACTTAATTCAACTTTCAGTTACACACTGGAATCTGAAACGCAGTGTAGAAACCTAACAGGAAGTGAAAGAATATTTTGTTTAAATGTAATAATTGGAAGACATTTTCAAACTTTACCGACAGAAAGCAAAACTACCTGGAGAGGACTTTCAGAAAGTCAAACCATATCTACAGATGGAAACGCTAAGTTAAGCACTACTTTACAGTCAGATCCATCTTCACCAAGTACCTCTAAACATCTTATCAGATTATTTTTATTTCAAACTTTGGGACACTATAATTTACTAGGTAAAACCTGCAGTCTCTCAGATAAATACAAGCTGAACTCCCCCTCTCTGCGCCAACAATCACACTCTGGCAAAGAGGGCAGTTAGGGTCTTTTCTTGCGTGTATTCACCCACGCAGCCGAAGCAGGCCCGTGCAGGAGACAGACACATCTGTTTTCCCCTATGGTCCTAATCTCTCCCAAGACTCTAGTCTACACGTCCGTGTGCTCGACATTTCCATCTCCAAGCCAACAGCTATTAAACCCTTTCTCTCCCAAGTAATTCACTTTGGATTTCTCTCCTTACCAATGAAGTTACTTTCTTGCAACACAAACTTCGTACTTGTGACTCCTTGTCTTTTAGCCTTCTCCCCACTCTCAAACTCTGCTCCAACCCTGTGAGTAAGTTTTATGCAATTTCTATTTCTGACCTTCCTTCTTCTAACTATAGCAATCAGCCCAGCTCACACCCTATTCCCCTCGCTGGTGGACAATTTCTCTGGTTTCCAAACCACTCTGTGGAGGTATAATTTAAAGCAAGGGAACAGTTCTGACCCTGAGGGATACAGAATTTTCCAGATCTGTCACTGTTGTCAGTCTTCCTCAAATATGATCTTTAGATCACTTACTCATCTGCTCAAAAATCCTCGATGGCTCCTCCTCTTTGTAAGATTAGCTTCAAACCACCTGCCACAGTTTCAGAGTCTACCTCATCCTGGCCAGACTGCTTCCCGCTGCTCCAGACCGGATGTCTGTGTCCCTCCAAACCTCCTTTGTTGAAACCATCACATTCCTAATGTGATTGCATTAGGAGGTGGGGCCTTCAGGAGGTGAGTAGGTCACGGAGGTGAAATCCTTGGGAATGGGACGAGCATCCTTACACAAGAGCCCCCAGACAGCTCCCTCACCCTTTCTGCCATGTGAGGACACTGAGAAGATGAATGTCTGGGATGGAGGAAGTGGGTCCTCAGCAGACACCGCACTTGCCCGCACCTTCGTCCTGGATTCCCAGCCTCCAGAACTATGAGAAATAAACCGGTGTTCATAAACCCCCCAGTCAATGGTATTCTTTTATAGCAGCCCAAAGAGATGCATCTATCAGCCCCATACTCTGACTGTTCTAAACCCTCCACTTGGACGGGACCAAGTTGCTCCCTCTGCCTTACTCCTGCTGACCCTCCTGCAGAGTGCCCCCTCCCCCGCCTTCACCTTCTCTGAACTCCACTTAGGCAGTAAGGCCCAGCTCAAACCCCGCCTCCTCCCCAGCTGATCAGCCTTGCCCAGTGATCTCCCCTCTCATTCAATTCCAACACTTCCTGTTCGTTTTACTCATTAGGCACCTTACGCTTTATGGGCACTGAAAGTTCTTGGCATTTGAGGAAGGTTAGATTCAAGAAGACCCAGCAAAAATGAATGAAAAGAAAATTGGAGAAGGCAATCTCTTCTCTTCCTCTCTCCCCACTCTACTCCACAAAAGCTACTTATTGTTGTAACGTAAGCGAGCCCAAGACAAGAAAGGGCTCCTTTCGCAATTCTCCTGCCTTTTCTCAAGCCTCGGCTAGAAGCCCCTTCCCCTGCCCGTGGAGGCAGGGCAGTTCAGATAACCGTTCTGTGGGAAAGCCATGCCTGAGCACCCCAGTCAGAGGGAGAATGTGGTCTCGATGGCTATCCAACATGCATCTGATTTTTGTGGTCACTGAGTTGTGGCATCAAACAGATCTGGGGCTGAATCCAAAGTCCACTACTCGTGAACTCTGTCTACCTGAAGAATGACATCACCTCTCTCAGTTTTCTCATCTACAAAATAGGGTTAATAGTTGAACACGGCTCATAGGGATAACCAGAGGATTAAGTGAAATTAAGATGATTTATATTAAGCACCTGGTGCTTGGCACAAAGTAAGGGCTCAGTAAATGTTGAGTGTTACTATTAGGGTCTCTTATGTATATATTTGTCTCTCACTCAGAGGAGCCCCATGAAGCTCCAGTTAGTGAGTTTTACTCCCAAATACTCAGCACAAGTGCCCTGCCTACAGCATTCAACGGACTTTTTTTTTTTTTTTAGATTTTATTTATTTGACAGAGAGAGACACAGCCAGAGAGGGAACACAAGCAGGGAGAGTGGGCGAGGGAGAAGCAGGCTTCCTGCTGAGCAGGGAGCCCGATGCGGGGCTCAATCCCAGGACCCTGGGATCATGACCTGAGCCAAAGGCAGACGTTTAACGACTGAGCAACCCAGGCGCCCCTCAACGGACATTTTTTAAACCGAATAATCAGCAAATGTGCTTCTCCCAGGAATGTATGCATCTCAAGATACAAATACCTAATGGCAGGTGAAACCTAGCATTTGCTCAAATAATTGTGGATGAACAAATGGAGGAAAATGTTCCTTGAACAGGGCCTTTTACTATTCTAGGACTCATCCTATCTTAGAGTCTGGGTGAGCTACACAGAATTAAGACACGGTGTTGTGTGTGGTCTTCCTAAAAAGCAGAGTTACTACTGCAAGGAAAGGTGCCGGCTGGCACAGGGATTATTTAAATCCTCAAGAGGGAAACTCCCTGTCTCCTGACCTGGCTGCTAAGTTCTTTAAGGGCAAGAGCCCTGATTCAATACATGCTTCAACTCCTCATAGCTCCTGGCAAAGTGATGCCACACAGACCATGCTGAGATATTTGATCTACACTCTATATAGTTGCTTCTTACAGCTCCTTCTCCTAAACCCATTTATTCCCAAATTTCTTACAGAGGTATCCTAAAAATTCAGGATGCCAAATAAAGGAAGGTAGGAAGATAAAGGACATACTGCAAAATACAAAACCAGTTAAGAAACGATTAAGAAATAAACCTGTTACAAACAAACAACAAGATTGGCAAGTGAAGTAACCCCCCGGCTTGTTAGCAGTCCAGAAGACTCCTGCCAGCTTTAACAGGCACCAGGCTCCCCTTCTCCCTGTGTCAGGTCAGAATGTCGGAGAGATGGAGAGACTGAGCTGGAGACGTCACCTGAGTCAACAAAGGCTTTCACAGGATGTCCATTCACTTTGCAGTTAATATAAAGCATCACCACTTGACCAAAACTTTCAGGAGCCTCTTCCATAGCTATTGTCATGTTTTCCTCAATGTTCTGTTGCCTGTAACAAACCAAAACCAAGTACAGTAAAATCATTATTTCCAGGAAGGGAAATCTGTTTCAAAGTCACAATATTAAAAACAGACTTGGCTTTCTCTTCAACAAGGCGGCTGAGCGGCAGACGCAGAGATGCCGATCTTCGCGAAGACCCTGACAGGCAAGACCATCAAACCTGGAGGTTGAGCCCAGTGACACCAGTGAGAATGTCAAAGCCAAAATCCAAGATAAGGAGAGCGTCCCACCTGACCAGCAGTGTCTGATTTTCGTGGGCAAACCGCTGAAGGATGGCCGCACTCTCTCAGACTACAATATCCAGGAAGAGTTCACCCTGCACTTGGTGCTTTGCCTGTGGGGTGGCACCATGGAGCCTTCCCTCAGCCAACTGGCCCAGAAATAAAACTGCGACAAGATCATCTGCCACCACTGCTTTGCTTGCCCGCACTCCTGCGCTATCAACTGCCTTGGGAAGAAGCACGGCCACACCAACCCCCCACACCCCAAGAAGGCCAAATAAGGCCCCTCCATCGGCTCTTCCTTTGCCTGCAGGGCAGCCTCCTGCCCGAGCCCCCAGGGCCTTGGAGCCTCCATGTTTTCCCTTTCACAGACTGGGGAAAAAAAACCCCAACAGAGCTGTACACCTCTTTTGCCCCTGTTATAGCAGCTGAGTCATGGAAATGGAAACCGGTGCTCTCTCGGGCAACAGGTGAGGTAGAGATGCTGCCGGCAGAAAATCGAAAGGCATACACATGGCTTTCTCACGCCAAACAGTTCTGCTCCCTTTATGAGCTCAGATACAGGAAGATAAACCTCTGGAGAGTAAGGGTCACAACCTTTTAATTCTGTAGAATGTGAGAATTTCACGAATGCGTCAATTTTAACGGGGGATTTACTGGGTATCTGGGTACATTTCCTACGCCCAGTGCCTTAGAAATAGTTGGCAAATATAATACATGGGTGTTAACGGTCTGTGCTGTGTCTCTGCTTAACTCCCGAGACTGGGTTTTCTACCTGTGAGGGAGGTAACGACCCCTGTTGTAGTGCGGCTACGAGGCGGAGAGCATCTAGAACACGGTGATGCCAGAAGCGCAGATGCTCAGCAAATGCATGCGTCTCTCTAGTTACCGCTATCACTTAGAAAACCACACACACGCATCACAGCTCATGTGGTCCGTCAAACCGTTCCTTCAAACATCAAACATACTCTAATTCTCACATGAGAAAAGGATATAGAAGAGGGTTCTAGCTTACTCCAACATCTCATGCCTTCATTCCCAACCTCCTTTTGAAAACCTGTGCCTCGGATAAACCTCACTGGCTACAACACCGCCACCGCGCAGTTACGAACACTACCAACGTTAGTGGGAACGAGGGCAGGGGCTGCGCAACGTACCTGAAGACTGAGACACGAACGGAACAGGGCCCCAGACTGGGGATAAACTACAACCACAGACCGCCACCCGTTTGTGCAGACAAACTTCTACGGGAGCGCAGCTGCACGCTCGCTTCTGGGCTGTCGCATTACGTATGGCCGCTCTGGTACCCGCACTGGCTTAAGCCAGCCTCACGACAGAGACAGCGGGGACTGCAAACCCTAAAATAGTTCCTCTCTGGCTGACCCTGCTCTAACTTGTAGTGCCTGTCCTTTTCATAATAATACTCTACCTCAACTGAACTCATGATTTTATCAGCCATTCTCTAATAATATATGAAACTTTTCAGGAAATCAAAGGCACACTTGTTTAATTTAGTCAGGGAAATATGCAAGCTATTATACCCCAGTGTACATATACCCTGAGTAATCACTGGTGCAGCGTACCAAATAAAATTTTAGGAGGCATCTGACAGAATTACACAGCTTTTCTCTTATGCCACATTCGTAAATTTAGAAATGAACTAAAATTAGTTGTACACTCCTGACCTTGCATTGACTGCAACCAAGATAAATTTCAGCAAAATCAGATTCTGAGATAATACCAGTCACTTTGACTATTCTGGGCCCTATATGTAGAGAGTCTCTTGAGAGGCACAAGGTCTTCTTTTTTTAAAAGAGTGTACACATTACCCCATTTCCTTAATCTCCCCTGGCCCCCCATGGGCCACACGAATATGCCTCATCTCACTGCCACTCTGCCCGCAGGGCAGGTCAGGGTTTGGCCACGATGCCTCTCCACTCTCCCTCCTACTTCCTGGGTTGAACACGTCTATTCTTGAGAATTATGTCAGGTTCCCTTAGAGCTGCAATGGGGTCTAGTTCAGAGAACACGAATTTCTTCCTGTTTCTCTGGGTAGATTTAACTAGTGAGATGCTTTTTCAAAGATATTCATATACTAATATACTGATGCAATTAATGGGGGCACTTCATCAACAAGAACACGAACGGCTTGGGGCTGACAACTAATTCTGACATACAATTTAAATTTCCCTGATTTCAAATGTAGTTAGAGAAACAAGAAATAAAATAACCGTTATTTGACTTCCAAGCTGACTGTATAATATAATGACCAAGTTGGGCTTCATTCGAGTAACAAAAGATTATGACAACGAAGAACATACTTCTTCTTAGTTATACAGCGGTCCCCCCTTCTCTGCAAGGGATACATTCCATGACCCCCAGGGGATGCCCGAAACCACAAAGAGTACCAAATCCTATATATACTATGTTTTTTCCTGTGTATACATACCTATGATAAACCATTTATCAGTGAAGCATAGTAAGATAGAAGCAACAATAAAATAATTATAATATTCTGTAATAAACATTATGTGAATGCGGTCTCTCTCAAAACATCTTATTGTACTGTACTCACCCTTCTCATGATGATGTTAGATGATAAAATGCCTACTTAATAAGATGAAGTGAGGTGAATGACAGAGGTTTTGTGACGTGGTATTAGGCTACCACTGATCTTCTGATCTATCTGCTTCTGGACTACAGTTAACCGCAGAAAACCGAGACGGTGGATAAGGTGGGGGAAGAACTAAGGCCTTAACCATTCGCAACAAAAACTGAATGGGGTGGAGGGGGCAGCTGTTCTTTCATTCTAAGGGACTGAAGAGCATCTTGCTCATGACTAGAAATGTGGCCCAGGCTGGCCTTAGCATCACTGTACCTGCTCTGGCCCCACCTCTTTTTTTTTTTTTTTTTTAAGATTTTATTTATTTGACAGAGAGAGACACAGCGAGAGAGGGAACACAGGCAGGGGGAGTGGGAGAGGGAGAAGCAGGCTTCCTGCCGAGCAGGGAGCCTGATGCGGGGCTCGATCCCAGGACCCCGGGATCATGACCTGAGCCGAAGGCAGACGCTTAACGAATGAGCCACCCAGGCGCCCCCTGGCCCCACCTCTTAAGATTCTGATCCAGCAGATTTGGGAGTGAAGCACAAGCATCTGCATTTTTAAAGCTTCTTTTGTGATTTTAACGTAGCCCCACGTGAGAACAACAGCATTAGAGACGCTGGAGCTGGAAAAGTGTCCGGCAGGCAGTTTATCCACTGAGGCCAGGTCAAGAACTGCAGGAGGAAAACAGACCCAGGACTACAGGGTTCCATCTGTCCAGAGCTCTCTCTAATCCAATCATGCTCAAGCCCGGGTTTAATTAGGGCTCCCGCGTTATGTCTAAGGACTCAG
This sequence comes from Halichoerus grypus, assembly GCF_964656455.1. NCBI lineage: Eukaryota > Metazoa > Chordata > Mammalia > Carnivora > Phocidae > Halichoerus > Halichoerus grypus. The sequence goes on from NC_135716.1 coordinate 176,248,699, forward strand.
ATTCCAGTCAGTCAGCCTAACAGTCTCACCAAGCTGGGGCTTCTACTCAGCCCCGGGGTCATCTACCTGCAGCTGCTTTGATGATGTACTGTGGGCTGGTCCCAGAGTTTTCATTCAAGTTTTAGAAGAGAAAGCCATAAAGTTAGGTTTGTAATGTTGAATCAACGTGTGAGGAAAACAGAAGAGGAGAGAATGACCTAAAAGGCTGATGCTGCTCTCTCAGATACAAAACAAGGACGCTGCTTCAGAGCAGATGCCCAACTGATACCGGGTCACCTGTGTCACCTGTCATTCGGGAACTCTGGATTCTCTAAAGCTCGCTCTTTAGGTAAAGGGTCATTACCTTATATCTTCTTCTATTTTTGCCTGAGCTTCAAGATCAAAAGGGTCAGCAGAAAAGAGACGAATCCTTTCTTGCTCTCTCCGGGCTCGGTCCTGCTGCTGCTCCACCAGGACCCTAGAAAATTTCTCTACAAAAATAAGGGGGAAAGTCTTCAGTACCACTCTATTTCCATTCTTTATTAGTACTTTTCCAGATCAAATAGTTTCTCAAGATACAACTGTAAAGAGATGCAGAAAGGAACCCTAAGAATTATTTTAAGTGAGCAATTACATTTACTTGCTATTTTCTGAGGCAAGACTACGTCACCCAAATTTAGTATAAGGAAATCAAGTCTTTGCAAAAATCATTCCTTCCTGTAAGAAGTTATCCATCGTATTGTTTCTACCCAGAGATAACAATAGTTGGACTGAAATCAGCGGGAATGACTATCTGTGTGGCAGGTAAATGGCTGCACTGCTCTCCTCCCCGGCCACTCTTATGAACCTATTACCTAGAAATAAAACAGAGCACGACAACAGGGAATGTAGTCAATGGTATTGTAATAGCATTTGTGTGGTGACAAATGGTGCGCCTGTGGTGAGCACAGCGTAAGGCGCAGACTGGATGAATCACTATGTGGTACACATGAAGCTAGGGTAATACTGTGTGTCAACTACAGTTCAATTAAAAAACAAAAGTCAACCAAAAAAACAGTGCACTACAACCCTGTTTCTCCTCTTCTAGTTTCATTCCCTTTATAACACCCTCTGCCTTAAGCCAGGTAAGTTAAATGCAAACTACCGTTAGCCTACCTAGCTAACGTGATGAATAATAGGGAAATGAGTAAAGAGAAAATATTGCTTGCTTTAAAATGTATGTTACAAGAATCACCTTAATTTTGCTATTTCTTAAATGCGGGTGCATATAAGTGTATAAACTTAAACATGCCATCATTGTGGCCTTTGGTGACTAGATCTGCTACATAAGAAATTAAAGACACCAAAATAATGGTCATAGGAACTATTAATACACACACCATGAATGAATCTAAAACACATTAAGTTGAGCAAAAGAAGCCTGACATCAGAGAGGACATAGTGTATGATTCCATTTATGTGAAGATCAAAACCATGATTATCAGAATGGCAGTAGCCCATAACTGACTTGTTGCAGAGAATATACTGGAACTTCTGGAGTGAGAAAAATGTTCTGTATCTTGACTAGGGTGGTGGCTACATGAGTTTGCCAAAATTCAATGAACTGTATACTTAAAATCTGTGCATTTCTGTTAGGTAATTATTACCTCGATTTTAAAAATGGTCAACTGAAGAATGAGCTATTAAGTGTCTGTTATATTTTAAAATTTAATCAGTACCATTTCATAAGCCCAAGAGTAAAACTAGAGAAATTTACAGAGAATAACTTTATTCATGAAGCTGACTAAAAATAAGCATTCTGTTTAATGTAAGAATGGCTCAAATACAGCTCCAAGCAAACTGTTGGCAACAACCCCACTCTCATTAAACTTGGGGCGGGTGAAAATAAAGGGGTTGGGTTCCATTTTACCATAAAGGCTGATGGCACTGGACATGTTTTCTGTAACTAAAAGCATTTCACCTGGCAGCAAGCTGGCTTACTAGTGCACTCTCAGACTGAGGGTCTAACTAAACAGGTTAAAATATCAGTACCTAGATTATGCGCCGTGAAAATAATTTGGAAAAAAAAATGTCAATGGAAGGGGCTGGTCAAGCTGGATTTCAGAACTCTATGCAGTTGTAAAACTCTCTCACTACTGCCAGTCGACTCAGCCTTTGATACTAGCACTAATTTACCTAGAGAGCAACAGGTAGGTGCAAGAAACCACGTGACGCGGTGGGTCGAACACACCAGTTGCTCGAGTTTCTCCACACACGCTGCGACAGAACTACTGCCCCTCAGGTCAGCTTGACAGTCTTCCGTATTTATAAGCTTACCAAGGTCTCCACTGAGCAGAGCATCTGCCAGGGGCGGATTGCGTTCCTTCAGCAAGGACAGCTCATGGGGGTTGGCCAGCAACATGTCTCGGAGCAAGGCTGGATTGTCCAAGCCCTGAGGAGATGAAGCTATGTCTCCAGGAGATGAGTGGGACTGCTGTGCCCCTGGTGGCTGGCGCTGCCGGGAGCCTGACGTGCCAGGCACGGCTATACTACGGAAGTCTATTCGGGGTAAGTCTGTTGGGGAAAATCGGTTCAAAGTTTACTTCCAGTGACTCCATAAAAACAAGCATTTGAAGGGAACAGCGGAACATATGCTGGTACATGGCATGTAGTAAATGGTAACTGCAGACATTTGACCCTTCCCCTGCTCTCTCTCTCAACTGACTGAATATAAAGACAGCAGTCCGAGAGAACCCACAGGTAAGAACAGAAAAGGGGTGCTGACAATGGTAGTAATCCTAGATTTTTGGCTCATACAGTATCCCAGAAGAGATGACAAGTTTTTACTTATTTGTGTGTGTGTTTTTTTTAAGATTTTATTTATTTACTTGACAGAGAGAGACACAGCGAGAGAGGGAACACAAGCAGGGGGAGCGGGAGAGGGAGAAGCAGGCTCCCCGCTGAGCAGGGAGCCCGATGCGGGGCTCGATCCCAGGACCCTGGGATCATGACCCGAGCCAAAGGCAGACGCTTAACGACTGAGCCACCCAGGTGCCCCTACTTATTTGTGTTTTTAAAACATTAAAGCTAGTCTCAATATACATAATCACATAATTCTGGATGTAATTCTTGAGAAGAATCCCAGTCCACTTTGACATGTTTCAAAGAGCCTGCACACCTTGGGTAAAGAATACTATACAAACCAAGGGAACTGCATCAATTTTAGATGTAAAATTCTACAAGTCTCTGCTAAACATATTCATTCTTGGAATTTACACTTTCACTCTGTGCATCACTGCTAACTCTTACACCCCCGGGGAGCTAGCAGGTATAATCATTTTATAGGAGAGACAAACAGAAGAAAAGTAACATGCTCAGGTTCTCAGTGCTGAGGTCACCAAAAGATAGAACAGATTTAGAGGCTACAACTCCCATGTTCTATAATCCAGGCTGAGCTGACCTTATTAAAATGAAAGGAAAATAAAAGAGAGCCTTACACAAAGGACCCACATATTATATGATTCCATTTATATGAAATGTCCAGAATAGGAAAATACACAGAGACAGGAAGTAGACTGATGGCTGCCTAGGGCCAGGAGGCTTGGAGGCAGATGGGGAATGACTGTTAATAGGTACAGTTTATTTTTAAGGTGATGAAAATGTGCTACAATTGACTGTAGTGATGGCTGCACAACTTGGAATATACTAAAAATCAATGAACTGTATCCTTTAAATGAGTGAATTGTATGGTATATGAATGATATCTCAATAAAGCTATTACTTAAAAAGGAGTTTTACCTTAGCAAAGAAAAAGTAGAGCAGAGCCAGAATGGGGGGCTAGAACTGAGTGAATCTGCATCTCCTCAATCCCAAAAATGTATCTGATGGTCACTCCTGTCCCAAGTCTGAGGCCATGCTGAAGCTTATGGGACATCAATAGAAAAAGGGAATCCTTAAATTCCAGCGTCAGTTTCTGCCTCTTAGCACGGGTTCAAACTAGACACTTTCGTCAAACGGACCTGAGCTGGCAGCTAGTAAATGTGTATGTGTGCGTGTACGTGTATGAGGGAGTTAATCTATACCAACCAGCAAAACACAGGGGCGGGCCTTCTCTGTGGGTCAAGAAATTTTATCTCTAACCCTGTTACACTTATCTTGAGAGTCCATTCGCTTCAGAGTAATTCTGAGAAACCGGTTTACCTGATAGACGAGATCACCTCCCGTCCCCCACCTGCTGGCTCTCTTGTCCACATGGGACAGTACAGAAAAAACAAAACAAAACAAAAAAACAGTGAATCTCCAGAACTAACAATTTCACCAAATTAACCAAAGGAAGACTTGGTTTTCGTTGACTAGCACATTCGAATCACAACTCTTTCTGAAGTTTAACAGTAGCCCGGAGGGACTCGTGTAACCCCGATCTGGGAGGAACAGTGCATGATGGTCTCTTACAGCCCCAGTCTCAGGCTGACTAGAAACTTGTGTTCTAAGCTGGAGTGTATCATCCTCACCCAGACACCCGTCAGCTGTTACCACAAACTATAAAACCAGCCAACCTAAAGACTAAACACTGTTTAAAGAAATCTATCTGAAGATAGCAGGGAATGGAAAACACTGTTACATTTCATCAAACAGTTCCACCTCAGAACCTTGTCAACTTTCTACAGATCATGAACCCCTCTGAGTATCTGAAGAAAGCTACAGATCCTCTCCCCATTAAGTGCACATGTGCTCACAGCCACGCAATTCTGTGATTATTTCAGGGACACAGAAACGTTCTAAATCCCAATGCACAGATTCCAGATTATAAACACCTCATCTGGATGGAACATCAACGTAGACAACAGCTTCCTTTCATGTGATTAACACGGCCAGTGGGGAAGGAACAGAATTTGGTGGTCCGGCTGCTTAATGCTCCTAAAGCTCAGTATATTGGAAAAAGTACCACATTTTTGTTCCCATGCCTTTACTTATTAGCTATGTAACACTAAAGACATTACTTAAAATCAGAGCTTCATCTATTAGTGGTAATAAATCATGAAGAGGACTCTCTTCCCCACAACAGTGATGAGCCCCATGCGACGTGGGTACAAGCGCCTGGCTGACTGCTCCACACAGGCCTGCTAGCCGAGGGCCGGACACGGAGTAGCAAAAGTCAGTCAGGAATCACAGGCAGACGTGGCCTCCGAGGTCCTTCCCAAGGATAAAGTTATTATTGATAACAACAGAAGCAAACACTTATCGAGGACACGCTGTGTGCCCAAGGTTGCACGTGCACTATTCCCACAGCCTATCCTACAGCTGGTGATGAACCGGACGTAGGGAAGTTAACGATCCAAGGTTACAAAGCAACCAAGGGGCAGTCAGAGCCCGTGCCCTGCACTCTGAACCCGAAGCTAGTCCACGGCTCTGGCCCACCGTGTTTCGCCCTCTCTCCTGATTCTGGTGTCAGGATGTCTTACTTGGGAACTGCACTGGAGGTCGAGGGTCGGCGTTCTCCTTCTGCCGTAAAATCACAACGTCCCCATCTTTCAAGCCGTAGGAAGCCAGCGATCTGTGGTTGTCTGTGAGTGGTCTTTCAGCATAGACAATCTACAACCAGAAAAGATTGCACGGTAGAAAGCACTGAGAAGTAACATGGCACAAAGCAGGAAGACTACGTACAACGTCCCTTTTCATCTGATTGTCAGTCCCTGCTCAAAACCCCCCGATGATTTCCTATCACACCTGGAATAAAAGCCCAAGTCCTTCCCATTACCTACTAGGCCCAAACCATTTGGCCCCTGGCTCTCCCTCTGACTTCATCTCATACTGTAATTGCTGTTCCCCAAATAGCATGATCAATTTCCCCCTTGGGACTGTTTCACTTGCTCTTCTCTCTACCTAAGGAATGTTCTTTTCCCAGTCATCTCTTTTTTAAGTAGGCTCTATGCCCAATGTGGGGCTCAAACTCACGACCCTGAGATCAAGAGTCGCACGCTCTGCCAACTGAGACAGCCAGGTGCTCCCCAGTCATTTCTTTTAAGGTCTCTGATCAAACATTACATTTTCAGAGCCCTTCACTCATCACTCTATTAAAAATGTACCCTCATCTCTCATATTATAAATCTTTCTTTATTGTGTTTCTGCCCCACTAAAATGTAAGCTACTTGGGGACAGGATTTTGTTTTGTTCTCCGTATCTCAAATGCCTTGTGTGTGTGGGGGTGTGTGTGTGTGAGATGAGAACTTCTAACATTTACTCTCCTAACAGCTTTCAAGTACATGATACAGCACTGTTAATTACAGTCACCAAGCTGGACATGACATCCCTGTGTGTCCACCTTTAAATGATCCTGCACACTGGCAAGTCTACAAGTTTTCCAAATACCACCCGTTCTGCATCCTTCCTTCTCTTCTACCATTCCCAAAGTTTGGTCACACTTATGAGTGGAAGACGAAAGGGGAAGAAATTCAGAAAAGAACAACTAAACACAGATGGCAAAAAGCATCATGGATGTACTACTACTACTAATATTTTTACGAGATGCAATCAAACATTGAAGAAAACCTGACAGCAGAAAAGCAGATGAAACACCGCGCTGCAGAAAGCAAAGGCACAAAGAGCATACGGTAATTTTACCATGAAGGAACATAAAACCTACCCTGAGCTATCACATACTCCAGAGGGGCATTCAGAATAAACTCAGGCTTTGAAAGGTTTTTCTCCCTAATGATTTGCTTTGCACCAGGCCACATGCAAACTGAGGAGCCTGAGTCCTGTCCTGGCTCTGACGGTGGCCGTGTCACTCAGCTGGTCCAGGCTTCACATTCCCCATTTGTCAAGCAAGCGGTTGGGACTTGAGAATCACTACAGCTGTCCCTTCCAGGTCTTTCTGCTCCACTACCATTTTACAGTGTTTCCTCATGCATCCTCAAAGCTTTCATAGTAAGACTGCCTGACACAGAACCTGAAAAATACAGGATTTATACTGGGAAAAAGGATCTGTCACATCTGCTCGCAGAATTTGCACTGATGTGAGGAACAGAACAGGAAACCGAATTTCCAAAACCGAATACTTCTGGGGATGCACAAAAAAACTGATTTCAGAGTATGTAGGGCTGACGATACTTTGTAAGTTCTCTACGTGACTAGAAAATGTAATGTTAGGGGCACCTGGGTGGCTCAGTTGTTAAGCGTCTGCCTTCAGCTCAGGTCATGATCCCAGGGTCCTGGGATCGAGCCCCACATCGGGCTCCCTGCTCACCAGGAGCCTGTTTCTTCCTCTCCCACTCACCCTGCTTGTGTTCCCTCTCTAGCTGTCTCTCTGTCAAATAAATAAAATCTTAAAAAAAAAAGAAAAAAAGAAAATGTAATGTTAGTTCTTACCCTCAACCTACAGAGTTCAAACATGTTACAACAGACTGCAACTATCATTCCCTCAATCCATTCACACTCTTATTCTCCCTTATTCAAGCACATATCACACAGTAAAGGTACAGCAGAATCAACACAGACTGTTTGCAATAACAACCTCAGAGTCGTACCATAACTTGTGGGACTGTTGGGAAAACTACTGGAAATCTGAAGTGACAAGTGTCCTGGGTTGAGGTCTACAGCAAGAAGAGGCATGCCAAGAGAAACGCCACACAGGCAGCTCTTACAAGGCGGCGGCGACACTGTGAAGCCACCACAATGAAGGGACCACGTGGTCCACGGCCCACTCCTTAATTTTCCAGGTTCAGAAACTCAACTATCTGTATATTTAGAGATACAGTCTGACACATTCTAACTGTACTTATAAAAGAACATTTATCTACAATAGGAAATCAAACTCAGGAGCATCAAAATGCTCCTGTCCACCAGATCGCTGAAATCTCTTCAGCCTGAAGGGCCACAATAAAACACTACCACTGCGTGCGCTTCTATCACAATGGGTTCTCACGGTCTCCCACTTACCAACAGCCTCTCATTGAACTGTCAATCATTTTATGAGGTGGGCCTTATTTGTCCCATTTTATGGACGGGGAAGCAGACACAGAGAGTTCGGTGACCTGAGACCACACAGCTATTAAGAAGAGAACTATGACTGGACCCACGTCTGCCTGACTATAGAGCCCACACATAATCTTCCCTGAGGACCACATACAACTTCCCCAAACCTAAGTCCAAAGTGGACTGGTGAATCAGCTGGTGACCTGAACAAGAGCTATAAAGCCGTCCAATAAGAGCCTATACTAACCGGGGGGATGCAAACCCTATCCACTGCTCACTGTAACCCCTGCCCCGAACACTAGCAACTTCTCCCTCTTTGGACTCCCACCTTGTAGACGCTGTATGTCACTCCACAGTGTTAGTTAACACAGTCTTTCCTCAGCAGACAATATAATTTTTTTTTAAAGTAAGACAGCCTCATCTAACAATAAGATCCAGGTAATAACTACCACCAAACACATACATGAAATGTGGAATATTGCTATCTGCCCCATTTCCTAAAAATACTAGACTGGAAAATGTGGGTGAGGAGCAAACATCTTTCACACTGACAAAGCAGCGGGCGTATTCCATTTTAGTCAAGGACACAAAGGAGATAAACAAAAGCTTAACTAAAATTATAACTGCCACAAAGAAATGATTTCTTTTTGTTAAAACAGGTTTAAAAGTCTAAGAAAGACAATGATTTTATAGCTTAAGTCCTAGAATAAAACTGAATGAGCTTCCAGCTTAACAGGAGTATATTAGACCAATGGTTTCAAATTTCTACCAGTCAAAACAAAATGAGTTTCAGTAATAGCATTGGTGATACTTTCTACTAGAACACCCAACTCAAAGGCCACAAAGCTAAAAATTCTAGTTTTGCCAGTTATGAAACATACAACAGGAAAACTGATACTGCTGCAAGTCTTTAGGTGCAGAACTGGCCCACCTGTAAGGACTTATTCTAGAGGAGGTGCCCTCTAGACAGAATTCTCCTCTTAGTCAACATTCAACAATAGTCTAATTAAAACAACTCTGGGATCTTTGAGCATGATGTCAAATGTTTTCCGGTCTCTGAATGAGAGCCTTCAATCAACAGAAATTGTAACAATACACTTTTAGCTGTAAGGACCAGACACTGGCCACAAAATCTTTGGACTCACATGTGAATGGCTACATAATAGTATCTACCGTTAATTGAAAGCCTACTATATGCCAAGTGATCTACATACACTATCGCAATAGCTTGACTTTTCCAACCTTCTGGAAAACAATTTGGCAACAGTTACTAAAAGCCTTTCAAAAGACCTGGCAATTCCATATCTAAGAATACATCCTGAGAAAATAATCAGAAATGGGGACAAGGCCTTAAGTATATAGGTATCCATGGAAATGTTACTCATAACTGCTTCCAATTTTCCCCAATTGAAATGCCCAGCAATAGGGAAATTGTTAAATAAATTGTAGTACATCCATAGGATGGTATATGATATGGCCATTAAAATGATAAATTTGAAGAATTTGAAATGCAATGGGAAATGCTGACAATGTAGTGTTGACGCAACAAAGAAAGTTGAAACTGTTAGTATAGTTCAGGGCATCGTGTTTAAAAGACACATATAGGGGTGCCTGGGTGGCTCAGTCATTAAGCGTCTGCCTTCAGCTCAGGTCATGATCCCAGAGTGCTGGGATCGAGCCCCACATCGGGCTCCCTGCTCAGCGGGAAGCCGGCTTCTCCCTCTCCCACTCCCCCTGCTTGTGTTCCCTCTCTCGCTGTGTCTGTCAAATAAATAAAACCTTAAAAAAAAAAAAAGTACATATATAAGAGGAAGTAAGCTTAGAAAAAAAATACACTAAAATGTAAACTGCAGGGGCGCCCAGGTGGCTCAGCTGGTAAAGCATCTGCCTTCGGCTCAGGTCATGATCCCAGGGTCCTGGGATCCAGTCCCACGTCAGGCTCTCTGCTCAGTGGAGAGCCTGCTTCTCCCTCTCCCCTCTGCTCGTGCTCTCTCCCTCGCCATCTCTCTCTCTCAAATAAATAAATAAAATCTTAAAAAAAAAAGTAAACAGCAGTTATTTGAGGGTTATGAGGTACTAACTTACTGTCCTTATCTTTTCCTGCAAGTTACAAATTCTCTATAATGAATATGCAGTATTTATCAGGAAAAAAAATACATGAAAATTACCTGCTAAAATAAACATGTCAAAACCAGCTACAATAGAAAATTTCAGTTTCTACTGATTTAAAATAGTGTTTTACAAACTACAAATCATGCTGTGTACAGAGCTGCTTTTCCAGGATCATACAGTCACTGCTATTATTTGGTATTTAAATATGCCTTTCATTTGAGAGTCCTTACACATTCTGCACACGTCTTTACCACATGCCACCTACAGGGGTAAATTATAATGATGTTTCAAAAATACAAAGACATTAATTTAAAGTGAAGCTAAGTTCTGATAATTCTTTGAAGTTTGCCCGGCCAAGTCCGCATCAAAGTATCAGAACCATGACTGGCTTCCAAGCCCACACTTGTATTAAGAGATGGAACATGCCCAGCTTTAATCACATGTACAAGCAGAGAAAGTTTCTAGTCTAAATTTGTTATCGTCACATTACAACTACTATAATCAGACTAGAGCTGTTAGAAATTAACACCTTTTCCAAGTGCATACTTATGCAGAACTGATGCTGATGTGGAAGACTGAATTCTAAACTAGCCATCCTCCATGTGGGGCAGGCATGCAAAGCAATTCTTTAAACATGAAGGAACAGAAAAACATTAGAATTTTCATTTCCATTTATTTTAGTTCATCCTTCCTTAAATTCTATCCTATGGCTGTTCATAATGTACATAAGGTATTACTTCATGTATATTACATAATTGATGTTTCCAGTTATATACATATATGTGCATATATATATAAAATGCGTATCACATTCATTCATAATGTTTATAACTTTTTATATATCACAAAGATGTATGTTCCAAAACATTTTACTCAGAGGAATACATAACCAAAAAAGTTTGGAGATTAGTGGTAGAGATCTTGACAGGAAAGAATAGCCAGGAACATTTAAAAAAAAAAAAAAAATCCCTTTAAGAAGGTAAATAAGAGGAGTGAGGTAAAGAGACCAATAGAACTGTGAGAGGGAGAAAGGGAAGATGAGTAATAGGGGAGAACCTGGGAGGTAAAAGGGTGGGAGAGGGGGCCTCAAGTAAGTGATATTTTTGTAGGTAAGAACTATAATGATGCTTACTATTATGATTTGGTGAACGGAAATGACTCAAGTGTCTAGGGTGGATCCTGTTCCTGCCTGATGGACAAACAACTGAAAAGACAACCCACCACCAGACATCTTAAAATAGATACTGTGTTAGGTTACAATGGAGCCAATGGAACAAACTTGAAACACAGGAGCTGTTTAAGGCTCTATTAATACAGGGTTCACAGTAGTTGGAGCCCGGTTTTGCACATGCTAATTTGTGTTGGGAAGGAAGTAAATGCCCAAAAGGTGACCTAAGGAATAAGAAAGAAATTTGGAGTTAGCCTAATTGTTCAATTAGTGAGGTACTCCTCACAGTCTGAGCTGTGTCAATCTGACACACTCTTCACTTAAATTTTGTTACAGCCCATCTCAAAAAGGGTAGAAATTGAGGCAGTGTCAATCTTCATCTCCCAAGTCCTAATAACAACAAAATCAACTTACATCTTAATTTTTTATTTCTCCCACCAGCTGGTGATTACAACCAAGGTAACAGAAAAGCCACCTTCAAATATTTAAGAGTTGACTGTACCTCCCTACTTAAACTGTCCTTTCCTAGCTCTCCACTTGAGGGATTCACTGACAGGAACTAGTTCCTCAGTTTTTGTGGATTAGCTGTTTATATAAAAAGGTGCAAATAATCCCTTTTACCAATTTCTTTGTATCTTTCATCAGTCTGCCTATTTGAGTGGCACTTTCCACCCTGAAACAAGTTCCTTCTTGATATTCAGCTTTATGCCAAGGTTCTAAAGTTCACATACTGTAAAGGAATCATACTCACTTCTGAACAAAATATTGACGCATCTGTTTACCATAACACAGGGCAGAACACGCTGTAGTTGGGCAATAGTTTTTGGAACTATTTCGTAACTGCAGTAGGAAATCAAGATTTACATTCTGGGGCCTTGGAGGACTTCTATAATTTTCTTAATGTTTAGACCATGTCCTCCAAGGTCTACTTATCAAGTTAAGATTTAAATGTTTTAGTGTGAAGGCCAGAGTTATCGTCACCAATTCTGTTTGGTGGCAGCCTCACGGCATTTTGAGAATAAATTACTTTGCTTATTTAAAATGTTAGAGCAGCTGAACTTCCTTCCAACAGGGTAGGGAAATGAAACAGGCAAATCACACAGAGAAGATACTAGGCCATTTTTACAAAAATATCCTCATAAAGCACTGAACTTTGAACCCATCCAAACTCTGAATCGTGGCCTGAAATAAAGAGGGATTCTGGCCTACTCCCAGCGAAGAAACCACAGAAACAACATGAATTGAACTAATAACTGCCATCCCTTGGGTGGGGGGGAGGGGGATTGCCTTTTTTTTTTTTAAAGAATTTAACCAGAAATGCCATGTGTTAGGGAAAAGGGAACAGGGCATTTCCAAATTCCTCAAAACAAGGTAATGAAGTCTCAAAACTTTTTCCTTCACTTAGGAGTGCAAATCTCTACCTTTAAAGGTAAATTACGTTTGCTTAAGCAGGAGCCCTCTCCAAAAAAGCCGATGCACATCAACCTACCACAGTGATCCAAACTGGTATTTCTGGTTGGGGAAGCAGGATGTATGAATTCCTGCAAACCTCGAGCTGCTTCTTCTATTCTATGGTTGTTCATAATGTACATAGGTCCACAACACCCCAAACTCGGGATTATTAGGGGAGAAAGGGCCAAAGAGCCAGAAGGTGGGGCGGGCCGCCCAACTGTCCACGCGCCCCTCAGGCTGCAGTGGGTGCGTCTGCGGTCAGGTTCTCCGCTCCCTCCCATGGCACCCCACCCCACGCTCGGCGTGTGTGGGGGCAGCTACCGATTCCAGCTCCCTCCCGGACGCGGGGGCGAGCTGGGAGAGGCGATCCTGCTCCCCCACCCCCAATTCCTCACCAGTAGCAAAGGGAGGGCGTGAGACCCGCAGACAGGAGGGTTAGCCCCGGAGGGAGACCCCGCTCGCTGCCCGGCATACCTGGCTCTCGGCTGCGGGGATGCCGGACTCGAGCTCGCACAGCGCGCGGAAGTTGTGCAGCTCGAAGTCGGCGTCGACCTGGAGGGAAAAGGTCACCTCGGAGAGGTCCCTCCGCACACAGTACACGGTGAGCAGCATGGCCCGGGCCCGACCCAGCTCGGCTCGGCCCGGCCTCGGCGCTGGGCTGCGGGGCGGCGGCGGGGCCTGGCTGGAGCTGCGGGCGAACGGCGCGGGCTGCTCGCTCGCCCGCTTGCTCCTTCCCTCCCTCACACACGCTCAGTGACTCACTCCCTCCCGCCCTCACTACCAGGCACAGCCGCCGCCACCGCCTGCAACCCCGTCTGCCTGCCTGCCGGCCTGCCTCCCACCGCTGCCGCCAAGCGCGCCAGCCGCCCAGCGCCCCGCCCCGCCGCAACGCGGCTGCCGTAAAGCTCGCCTCGCCCTCTCTGCCTTCGCGACGCAGAGAAGGGGCGGGCCGGGAAGAGGAAGCGGGAAGCTAGGAGAGGATTGGAGGGAAGGGAAGGCTTGGGAAGCCAGAGGGAGGAAGGGCGAGAAAAGGGGAGGGAAGGAAGGGAATGAGGGAAATCGATGAGTGAGTTAATAGACGAAGTCGGTAGCGGACACCACGATCTCATTCACCCAAATGAGGCATTTATTAAGCGCCGACCATGTGGATACAAAAATGCGTAAAAACACAGGTCTTTCTTTGCCCTAAAGGCACTCTCACGCAACTAAGCAGAGTTCTAAAATGTATTTACCAAGTAGAAATTGAGGCTCGGAGAGATTAATTCACTTCTTGTCCCAATGATTTAGGGTTAAAACCAAAATCATGACCCTGCCTAGTCTCTAGAACCGAGCTTACTCTGGTCCCTGCAGACTTCTCCAGACCTGCCTCCCAATCCCTTCCTGCACGCTGCCCACCCAACCACATTGGGACTTTTGGTTCCTCCGAGGCTCCATTCCCCTGCCTTGTAAAGTGTTCTCTCTACTTGGGACTGTCTCCTTCCTAGACCTAGCATGCCCCCAGCGCCTACTGCAGAGCCTTTATTGGGCACAGCTTAGAATCCACTCGATAAAGTATTGGCTACTTTAATGGCCTGTTCATGGCCATATAGCTGATGACTGGATAGAGGCCCAGAGCATGAGGATAAGGTCAGAAAACCAAAACTGATGCAAGAGTGGCCTCTCCCTACTTAACCACCACCCAATTCCCCATCGGTGGAGTAGGGACCCCTCTTCTGGTATAACAGGAGGGAGTGAGGAAACAAGATGGCTATGGATGCAGGTAAGTAGGTAGGTTTGGTGGCAAGAAAGTCAATGACCATCTGAAGACTTTTCTCTGAAAAGCATGGAAGGTCATCTGTGCAGAATAAAGAGAAAAGTGGAGGAGCAGGGGGTGGAGAAGAGTGGTCGTATCAGCTACAGAAAGCTTATCAGTGATTTAAGCAAATAAAGGTTTATTTTTCTCACAGGATAGGAAGCCTGGAGGTAGACAGCGGCATCTGTTCAGTGACTCAATGATATCAGGGCCTGTATTTCTGTAAATATTTTGGCCTTTCCTGGAGGGTCACAATATGCCTGGCTGCCTGCACTCCATGCAGCATTTTCTTGTTTAAGGCAAGAGCTTGGCCAGAAGTCCTGCAGCAGGTTTCTACTTACATCTCTCTGGCCAGGACAGTGCCACAGAGATGCAAGCAAGGCTAGGAAAGTGAGTGTTTAGCTTTTCTCACCTCTATAAAGGACATGGACAGGAGAAAAAGGTTTTGGGAACAGGTGTTAGGTGAAACCTACATAGTCTACTACAGCAGAGAATATTTGAAATAACCATTGCAAATTGAAGCAAGTTGAACAGAGAAATGATGTAGAATTGTCAGGTGGTGTTAAGGATTCAACTGAGGTTGGAATCACGAATTGATTAATTTTTCTGTGTTACATCTTTTTTCTAGTGGTGCTCATGTGCCCGGGTGTGACAGATTTTATTTTCCAAAGATGGCCACAATAATATCTCCTATCTTCCATGTTCTTCTTACAATGTGACCATAACATTCCTCCTATTGAGAGATGGGGTGTATGTCTCTCCATTTGAATCATGGCTGACTGACCCTGGTATAAATGTCATTGTGTGACTTCTGAGGCTAGGTTATAAATGGCAATATAGCTTCTGCCTGGCTCTCTGGGAACACTTGGTCTTAGAACCCAGCAGCCATGCTGTGAGGAAACCCAAACCACATGGAGAGAACATGTGTGGATGTTCCAGGCAACAACCTAGATGAGATCAAAGCCAATTCCTAGGAAAACCACAAAAGATACTTGCAGTTTGTTTCAACCCCAGACATTGAGCCATCTCCAGCATCTGGGTCTTTCCAGCAGAGGTCTCAGATGACATGGGGCCATCTCCACTGTACTCTTTTTGAATCCCCAACCCACAAACCTGTGAATATAATACAATGATTATTTTGCATGACTAAGTTTGAGGTGGTTTGTTACAAAGCAACAATAAATGGTACACTCAATACAGTCTCTCTTTATATATGTATAAACATATATATGTACACACACGTATATGTGTATATATATACATATATGGACACACACATATCACATCTTTATCCATTCATCTATCAACGGACACTTGGGCTGCTTCCATAGTTTGGCTGTTGTGGTTTTTTTTTTTTTAAGATTTTATTTATTTATTTGAGAAAGAGAGAGAGACAGCATGAGTGGGAGGGGCAGAGGAAGAGAGAGAGAATCTCAAGCAGAGTCCCCACTGACTGTGGAAGCCAACATGGGGCTTGATCCCAGGACCCTGAGATCATCACCTGAGCCGAAACCAAGAGTTTGATGCTTAACCAACTGTGCCACCCAGGTGCCCCCATAGTTTGGCTATTGTAAATAATGCTGCAACAGACATAGGGGTGCATGTATCCCTTTGAATTAGTGTTTGTGAATTTTTTGGGTAAATACACAGTTGTGTGATTACTAGATTGTAGGGTTGTTCTATTTTTCCCTTTGAGGAACCTCCGTACCATTTTCCACAGTGGCTGCACCAGTTTGCATTCCCACCAACAGTGCAAGAAGTTTCCTTTTTCTCCACATCCTTGCTAACACTTGTTGTCTCTTGTTTTTGATTTTAGCCTTTCTGACAAGTGTGAGGTGATATCTCATTGTGGCTTTGATTTGCATTTCCCCAATGATGAGTGATGTTGAGCCTCTTTTCATGTGTCTAATTGGCCATGTGTATATCTTCTTTGGAGACATGTCTGTTCATGTCTTCTGCTCATTTTTTAATTGGGTTATTTGTTTTTTGGGTGTTGAGTTGTATCAGTCCTTTATATATTCTGGATACTAACCCTTTATCAGATATGTCATTTGCAGAGATTACTTACATAAATTAAAAAAAAAAGAGTGGTGAGAGAGAGGGGTGCCTGGGTGGCTCAGTCGGTTAAGCATCTGTCTTCGGCTCGAGGTTATGATCTCTGGGTCCTGGGATCGAGCCCCACGTCGAGATCCCTGCTCAGCAGGGAGCCTGCTCCTCCCTCTCCCTCCGTGCGCTCTCTCAAATAAATAAATAAAATCTTAAAAAAAAAAAAAAAGTGGTGAGAGTGGACATCCTTGTCTTGTTCCTGACCTTAGGGGAAAAGCTCTTGGCTTTTCACCATTGAGTATGATGTTGGCTATGGGTTTTTCATATAGAACCCTTATTATGTCAAGGTAGGGGTCTCACCCCTTTTGGGCTCTGCTCAATTGCTTCTTGATCTGGTTCAGAGTGTGGACTCTTACTTCTCTCATCACTCTATGAGACTTTGCATCTCCATTACTCGTGACCACAAATGGCTTGAGACATCTCCGGGCCATAATTCTAAGTGAGGATGGGTTGGGGTGGACCTTGAGAGAAAGCCTAGACAAGAAGGATACCCTTGATTCCCATGTATCAATCAATACTGTATGTCAAGAACCTTGCAAATGATTGCTAACATTTACTGAATGCTAACTTTGTGCCAGACACTCTTCTAAGCACTTTATGTGTTGAGTCATTGAATCCTCACAAAAATCCTATGAGGTATTATCTCCATT
The DNA here is from genome assembly GCF_964656455.1 of Halichoerus grypus. Lineage (NCBI taxonomy): Eukaryota > Metazoa > Chordata > Mammalia > Carnivora > Phocidae > Halichoerus > Halichoerus grypus. The sequence goes on from NC_135716.1 coordinate 176,265,911, forward strand.
CTACAGATGAAGAAACTCAGGCATAGAGAGGTCAGTCTTTTGCCCAAGGACATACAAGTAGTAAATGGCAGTTCCAGGATTCAAACCAGGCAATTTGACTTGAGTCCATACTTTTAAGTTTATTTATTTATTTAAGGAATCTATACACCCAATGTGGGGCTTGAACTCACAACCGAGAGATGAAGAGTTGCATGCTCTTCTCACTGAGCCAGCCAGGCGCCCCACAAGTCCACAGTCTTAACCACTACTTTACACAGCTACATGTAAGACCTCATTTCATCCTTCTAAAAGCCCTTAGAGATAGGAACTACATGGGCGCCTGGGTGGCTCAGTTGGTTAAGCGACTGCCTTCGGCTCAGGTCATGATCCTGGAGTCCTGGGATCGAGTCCCGCATCGGGCTCCCTGCTCTGCAGGGAGTCTGCTCCTCCCTCTGACCCTCCCCCCTCTCATGTGCTCTCTCTCTCATTCTCTCTCTCTCAAATAAATAAATAAAATCTTTAAAAAAAAAAAAAAAGAGATAGGAACTACAGGTTTCCCCTGCTATCTGACAGTAGATGGTTCCTATGAAATCTTTTGTAAATTGAAATGGTGCAAAACGAAGAAGTGATTACCATTTCATAAAATCAAAAATCCTTTTCAGATTTCTTTTGGTTAGTGAAAACAAGTACTAATGTAGGTCTTCTGTAAAATTGAAGTTTCATAAAGCAAACTTTTGGATGGCAGGGGAATCCTGTATTTGTATTCATTCCCATTTCATGGATAAGGAAATTGAGGTGTGGGAATTTTAATCAACTTGCCCAGGTTCATACAGCTAGTGAACAGCAGGTTCTCCAAGCTGTAAAGAACTTTAAGAACAAAAACATCTATTTCCAACCTTTAACTAGAGCACAAGCATTCTGCCTGCACACTACATGTGGAAACACCTGGCTGTGCTCCAAAACCCTTTCTACACCATATGGTCACCACCAGCAAAGTTTCTGCCTACTTCTAGGTTCTTGCCTAATTCTTCTCTACCAGGAAGAACAAATTGGTAAAGGCATTTACCCTCGTTGATTTTTAAAACTCCTACAATTTGTGGGCCCCTGGGTGGCTTAGTCAGGCGTCTGCCTTTGGCTTGGGTCATGATCCCAGGGTCCTGGGATTGAGTCCTGCATTGGGGTCCCTGCTCAGCGGGGCGTCTGCTTCTCCCTCTGCTCCTCCCCCACCCCCACCCCCACCCCCACTCATACTCGCTCTTTCTCTCTCGCAAAAATAAATAAATAAAATCTTAAAAAAAAATAGAACTCCTACAATAGGGACTAAATCCCCAAACACTCTAAGTACTTGTTTTTGTTTTTTTTTTAAGCAGGTATATATTGTTCTTTGAATTTTTCCCTCATCAGTTCATGGTTGCTCAAAGAAGCCTCTCTTACCTTGCTGTTCCCGGCATGTCAACTGATAGTGGATAGTGCTCTATTTTACTCATTTTACCTTAACACAAAAACTCTTCTCATTCGGTTTCCTATTTCTTAGGCCAGGATCATGTGCAGATGTATAATGCAATGCCTCCTCCCGTTCCTGCTTATCTTTCCTAAAATCTGATAGCATTTCAGTTCCACTATATTCTAGGTCAATTCTTCCTCTTCATTTCCAGTGTACCGTGTACTCATTGGGTTATCAAAACATTGCAGGTAATTATGTTTGTAATTTCAAGCACCATAATTTGCCTACTCAGAAGTTTGTAGCTAGAGATCAAAATGTACTTTGATTACCAGAGTCAGCCTGGGCAAAAGTACAAAACAGGCCAAAGTTTGTCCTTGGCAAGCTCAACGTGATGCTCCTTCTTTGGCTCCCTTTCTCTCCACCTGTTCCTCTTAGTTCTCATGGGTCCTACTTTCTTCCTTTGCTTTTTTAAAACCTGCTCTCAAAGAGGAGCTGGACCAATTCACACTAAGGTACTAATGACTGCTGAAACTTCATATGGTCTCTCTTAGTGTAGTTGCATTTTAATAGGGATAAAGGTATCAATCATCAGCTACAGATTTCTAGGCTTCAGGGAATTTGGTGGGGAAGGCAAATTTTCCCAAGAACCTCTGGATTGACACAAGCCTACTTTACCTACTCTGTTGACATCTGACCAGGACTTTGTTGATCTATCCTTGATATTACTGGTTTAATACCCACCTTGGTAGTTAAATTGCTTTTCTATTTTTTCCCTTCAGGAAGCTCCAAGTTTTTCATGAAAAACGTGTGTCTTTCTTCTTGGAACACCACATCACAGTTGTGGAGGAATCTCAGGTATCATAGCTAAGAATATAGAGCCAGCTTTTAAGATATAAGGTGGATACAAAACATTCTGAGTGGGCACTGCCGATGTGAGAATCATTACAATACCAGGGATATGTTCAAAGTCTTTTAGCCACTTGGAACAACTTTGGTCCACTCACCATAATCAGCAATAGAACCATATTGGACATAGACCACTCATTAATTTCTTCAACAATTCTTTTTTTTTTTTTAAAGATTTTATTTATTTATTTGACAGAGAGAGACACAGCGAGAGAGGGAACATAAGCAGGGGGAGTGGGAGAGGGAGAAGCAGGTTTCCCGCGGAGCAGGGAGCCCGATGCGGGGCTCGATCCCAGGACCCTGGGATCATGACCTGAGCCGAAGGCAGACGCCCAATGACTGAGCCACCCAGGCGCCCCTAATTTCCTCAACAATTCTTAACACCTACTGAATGCCAGACACTGTTCTAGGTACAGCAGGGAACAAGACAAACACACGGAGCTCACATTATAGTAAGGGGTCACAGAGAACATACAAAATGTGTCAGGTGTGATAAATGCTATAGAGGGAAAAAGAGCAAGCAGATGATAGGGAGTGTTGGGGAGAGGTGTGAGCAATTTGTGCATGCAGTGGTTGTTACTTCACAGAGGGTGGTCAGGGAAAGTCTGTTTTATAAGGTAACATTGGAGCAGGATGAAGCAGAATGGAGTAAATCATGTGGACATCCAAGGAGAATACTCAGCACAGGCAATAGCAGGTGCATAGACCTAAATATGTAAGGATACCTGCCTTGTTCCAGAAAGAGAATGAAGAACAGCACTTCCAGAAATCAATGAATGAGGAGGACAGTAGATAGGAACCCATGGGACCAGATTATGTGGCAAGTGATTATAAGGACTTGGCTGTCACTGACTGAAATAGGAAGCCACTGGAGTTTTGAGCAGAGAAGTGACATGATGTAATGCGTGTTTCAAAAGAGCACTTTGGCTGGGGCGCCTGGCTGGCTGAGTCGGTGGAGCATGTGAATGTTGATCTCAGGGTTGTGAGTTCAAGCCCCAGGTTGGGTGCAGAATTTATTAAAAGAGAAAAAAACACTTTGGCTGACTTGCAGAGGAAGGCGTTGGTGGACTCGTTAGAACCAGCAATAGAACTAGCAACAACCCACGTGACACACCGTGGGGAATCTGACCAGGGTGCAGGTTGCGAGAAGCTGTCAGATTCTGAATTCATTTTGAAAGTAGAACCTACAGGACTTGCTGACGCACTGAATACAAGGTGCGGAAGAAAGAGGAATCAAGGATGGCCACAAGGTACGTATGTGTCAGTATTCCAGAGTATATATAGTACTTTAAACTCCTCCGCTCGTTAGCGTGAAATTTATTAGAAGGAAAGAATAGTATTGCTAGCAGCCTCCTGGCAGTTTTAAAGAAGAGTTGGGCCGTCCCAATTATCTCAAATCCCTTTCATATCGGACATTTTTTCGGCCCAGCCTCACAGGCTTGTCGCGGGGTCCCCCAAACCCTGGCCTGCACGCGGGGACCTAGAATTTATGAACTGACATGTGGATAACTAGGCTCTGAGAAGCAGGCTCCGTTCTCTAAATTCACAGTGGAAGTTGCACCTGTCCAATTACTACCTCGGCAAGACAGTACTCCCCACCCCGCAGAGACGCCTCTTACCCCAGATGCAGGATCTCTCTTCCAGCCAGTGCTGAATATGAGAGCCTGAATGAATGACTAATGAATACAATAGCCTTATTACCCTATATTTTACCCCTTATTAAATATTACAAATTTCACACAACTCTTTCTGTGCCCACGGGAGGCCGACTTCAGCATCTGACGAGTCTTATTCTCAGGAAATGCTCCTGCACGACCAAACGAGCCTCACGGGCGCATTTGGCACCGTTTTATCGCTTCACCGTCGCCGGTGCGGAATGGCCCCAGCTGCCCGTTTGGTCACCCTCTGGCCACCCCATCTGAGGCCGGGGCCAAAAGCCCGGGTCGCAGTCCCGTGGCGGCATCACCACCGCCGTTCCCGAGCCGTGCGGAAACGCGCCTGCGCCGTATCACGTGACCGCAGCGTAATCTTCCAGTGAGCCGGGGTGCCTCGTCACGTGACACGCGCAGGCCAATGCCTGGCGTCCGCGCTCTGGGCTCCCGGTTGCTAGGCGACCCCTGCCCAGCTCCCGAGGCCCGGCTTTATCCCGGGAGCTGGCGTTCCACGGCTCCCACTGGCCCGGGCTCTTGGAAGTGCGGCAGCCTGCGGGGTCTTTTCGCGGCTGCCGCCTTTTCTGCAGCGGATGGCCGGGTGGCGGTTTCTACTCCCGTGCGCCCTTCGGGGCTCCGGCCCGGGTGTCCCGGCATCCGCGGTCGGGCGGGCTCGCGGTCCTCTGGGCCCCAGCCGGCGGCGGAGGGGCCGAGGGGCCGCAGAGCTGCGCGGGTTAAGCGGGGTCCACTCGCAGGCTCCCCGCGTCGGCCAGCTCGGCTCGGGAAAACTGGCTCAGACTCCAGCTGGGGCGGAGGTGTACCTGAGGCAGTGGCGGCGGGAGAAACTGGTGCCTGGTGGAAGTCCCAGGTGTGGGTGGCTTCCTGCAGCTTCCTTGCGCCTTATGTCAGGGCTTAGGCTTGTCGCCTTGACCAGAGAAAGGAAATGGGTAGTGGGACCCTGTGTGCTGCAAATGCGTCTTTTTTTTTTTTTTTTTTTAATTTATTTATTTGACAGAGAGTTAGAGAGCACAAGTAGGCAGAGCGGCAGGCAGAGGGAAAGGGAGAAGCAGGCTCTCTGCTGAGCAGGGAGCCTGATGCGGGGCTCGATCCCAGGACCCTGGGATCATGACCTGAGCCGAAGGCAGCCGCCCAACCGACTGAGCCACGCAGGCGCCCCTGCAAATGCGTCTTGATCGAAAAGATTGTGCCTTGAATAGTGGTAGACAACAGATTTACAGTAAAAAAGAAAAAAATTCGTAGAAAGGTCAAATACTTCTTTAAAAAAGAGTTTGTGGGGCGCCTGACTGGCTCAGTCGGTGGAGCATGCAACTCTTGATCTTGGGTGGGTCCTGACTTCTAGCCCCACATTGGATGTAGAAATTACTTAGAAAAAAAAAAAAAGTTTTAGGGATGCCTGGGTGGCTCAGTCAGTTAAGCGTCTGCCTTCCGCCCGGGTCATGATCCCAGGGTCCTGGGATCGAGTCCGGAATCCGGCTCCCTGCTCACCAGGGAGTCCGCTTCTCCCTCTGCCTGCAGTTCCCCCCCTGCTTGTGCTCGCTCTCTGACAAATAAATAAAATCTTAAAAAAAATAAAAATAAAAAAGTTTTATATATTTGCCTTTCTAAAAAAAATTTTTTTTAAATATTTATTTGACAGAGAGAGCGAGAGCACAAGTAGGCAGAGCGGCAGTCAGAGGGAGAGGGAGAAGCATGCCCCTCGCAGAGCGTGGGGCTGGATCCCAGGACTCTGGGATTATGACCCCAGCTGAAGCCAGTCGCTTAACGGACTGAACCACCCAGGAACCGCACCCCCCACCTTTTTATAAAGGCTTTGTCTTTGACATTTCTATTAACAGTGGCAGTCTTTGGCTGTTCAGCATTTTCAGTCCAGAAATACTTGTGGTGGGCTTGGGAATTGTATATAGCTCGGTTCTAAAAGTTCATTTACAATCTTTTTTATATTTCCCATGACTCTACTCAATATTTTGAAGATAGAGAATACAGTTATAATAATCGTTTTAATGTCTTTGCTAATTCTACCATCTGTGTCACTTCCAGGTCAGTTTGTATTCGTTGGTTTGTGTCCTCATGGGTCACATTTACCTCTCTACTTGCCCAGTAATTTATGATTGGATGCCAGATATTGTGAATTTTACCTTGTTTAGTGCTGGATATTTTTGTGCTCCTGTAAATCTGGAACTTTGTTCTGGGGTGCAATTAAGTTACTTGGAAATAGTTTGATTCTTTGGGGTCTTGCTTTTAAGATTTGTTAGGACCACAGCAGTGCCAGCTCTAGGGCTGATTATTCCCCCTGAGGCAAGATCTTTATGAATATTCTTCCCAATGCCCCATAAATTAGGAGCTTTTCTAATCTGGCTAGTGGGAATAGGCACTATTCCCAGCCTGGCTGGTTCGTGAAGCACCTTTCCTTCTAATCCTCTCAAGTGGTTCTTCTCCCAGGCCTGGGTAGTTTTCCTACTTAAATGCCCTACGCGGGACTTGGTGAATACCAGAAGAGGGCCTTCTACAGATCTCTGGGGTTCTTTCCCTCCCTGTGTGTGTGTGTGTGTGTGTCCTCTCTGGTACTCTGTCCTGTAAACTCTAGCTGCCTTGGTCACCCTGGACTCTCAGCTCTGTCTTCACAACTCAGGGACTCCGCTGAGCTCTGCCTCAGTTTTCCTTTCCTGCACTGTAGCCCGTCAGCTCAAGGTAGTAAACCAGGGCAAGTATTAGGGCTCACCCTGTTTATTGTCCTTTCTCAGGGATTATTATCCTTTGTGGCTTTATGTCCAGTGTATTGAAAACCATTGTTTCATATTTTTTGTCCTCTTTTGGCTGTTTTAGGTGGGAAAGGAAATCTGGTCCCTGTTTCTTTATCATGACTTCTGGAAGTGGAAGTCTAAATATCACACCCATCTGGAAAACTTTTATGTCTCAAAACCATTGAATCTTGAAACTCTTAGGTTGCATACTATTGAACTCACACCCAATTTATTCCAGGAGAAGACAGCTATTATCTGTCTTTATATCTCTACAGACTTAACCAAGAGCCTGCTACTTGGCTGACACTCAGTAAAAGCTGGAGTGGATGAATAAACTATTTTGAGCAAACAGCTGTCGGTCAGCTTATGGTGTTTTCTTCCAACATTTGTTGATGGGCTTTTGCAATTTTCTTCTTGTCTGCCAGCAGCAAATGAAAGCTAGGCAAAATGGAAATTTCTGGGACTTGTTATTCATGATTGTAATTATCCACAAAAATGCACCCTTTAAAAAAGCTTATTTGCAGGCATGAGGAAACTTTTAGGGATGAGGAAAATGTTCTAAAACCGGGTTGTGGTGATGGTTGCACAAGCTTACAAAAAATCATTGGATTGTACACTTAAAAATAGGTGAATTTTGTGGTATATAAATTTCACCTAAATAAAGCAAGTTTTTTTTAAAGATTATTTATTTTAGAGAGAGAGAGAGAGTGTGCGTAAGCAGGGGGAGGGGCAAAGGGAGAGGGAAGAGGAGAGAAGCAGACTCCCCCTGAGCGCAGAGCCGGACTCAGGGCTCAATCTCACGACCCTGAGATCATGACCTGAGCCAAAATCAAGAGTCGGGTGTTAAACTGACTGAGCCACCCAGGCACCCCTAAATAAAGCAGTTTTTAAAAAAACTTATCTTGAAAATTTCCAAGGCAGTTTAAGGTGAAAAAGGAAGTCGTCAACCACTTAATATAAGCTAAATCAAGCTTTGATTTTTTCAAAAGCCTTCTATGCGTTGAAATACAACCTTGATTAGGTGGGAGTAGACAATGATGGACTCTCACTTTGTACAATACACACGTATCACTTTTGTAGTCAGAACAAATTAAAGATTTTAAAAAGAAGATTAAAAGAGAAAATCAAGTCAAGGGTGACACCAAGAGAAAAAAGGTAGATTTGACCCATCCACAAGGATATTAAATTAGAAACCAGAAAGCCTGGGGCGCCTGAGTAGCTCAGTTGTTAAGTGTCTGCCTTCGGCTCAGGTCATGACCCCAGGGTCCTGGGATCGAGCCCCGCATCGAGCCCCGCATCGAGCCCCGCATCGAGCCCCGCATCGAGCCCCGCATCGAGCCCCTGCTTCTCCCTCTCCCGCTCCCCCTGCTTGTGTTCTCTCGCTGTCTCTCTCTCTCTCTGTCAAATAAATAAATAAAATCTTAAAAAAATAAAGAAACCAGAAAGCCTGAATTCTGTTCTTGTTCTGGTCTTTGAACTCTGAGCTAAGAAAAATTACATAGCGGCTGGCTATTGTTCCAGAAACCAGGTTCAAGTAATGAAGTGAATATTTGGAGTCTGGATCTTAAGTGTCGAAAGTGGAAATCTGAAACAATTTTGATAGCAGCTATGGGAAGGATGTCAATTCAGGGGGATTTTTTTTATCCTCTTAACTGTCTGATACATGATGAGACTCACTCCCTTCCAACCACTCTGACTGAAACCTTTTAACAGGTAAGACCATCTCTAATCCTGGATTCTGGGGAGGAAGTGGCCTTGCAATATATGGTCACATCATTGGCTTAGCACTCCAGTTTCCTTATCAAATATAAATGTTTAATTTATAGGATAATTGAAAAGACAAACGTAAAATACATCAAGTGTTGAATATAGAAAGAAATTGGGATGGAAAAGTAAGTCATAATGAAACAACAAATACTGTATCATCCCATTGTCTTTATGATACTGCAGGAAACATTGTAACATACCTGTTTTATTGTATGAGGTCTCTGTACTTCAAGCATTGATCCTTGTCCTCCAAACACGTAGTATAATGATGTTCTCTTGGGTTGAATTGCCTAGCATGAGTTGGCTTACAGATGGCTTTGTCTAAACAGCATTTTCCCACGTGTCCCTGAGCTTTGCGTCACTCTGGAACCTCGGTTTTTAGCTACAGTCCCTTTGGTCCTCAATTACTGCATATTCAGTCTCACTAGTAACTTGTGTCAGATCTATTACCCAGAGTATATAGTTTATAGTTAATAACCCTGCATTTACCTAATGTTCCCACCAAGCACAAGGTTGACCATGTGCTTTTCAGCTGTGCATCATCACCAGGAAGTCAGGAGAGGTTAGCTCCTCCAGTCTCCACTTTGCAGGCGAAGGAGAGCTACTCAGAAGCAGCTGACTTCCTGAGAGAGGCAAAGAGGACTGCCATCTAAAAGAAATGCAGAGGAAAACTGGCTGGGGCTTGAAGAGATCTGAACATTTTTTTTTTAAGATTTTATTTATTTATTTGACAGATATAGTGAGAGAGGGAACACAAGCAGGGGGAGAGGGAGAAGCAGGCTCCCCGCTGAGCACAGAGCCCGATGCGGGACTCGATCCCGGGAGCCTGGGATCATGACCTGAGCCGAAGGCTGGAATCATGACCTCAGCCGAAGATCTGAACATTTTCTTCAAGAAAGAATTAAATGGTGCAAAGATCACATTAAGCTAGCCTACTGTATAATAAAATTGTTGTGGGCTTGGGCGCCTGGGTGGGTCAGTTGGTTGAGCATCTGACTCTTGATTTCAGTTCAGGTCATGGTTTTGGGATTGTGAGATCCAGCCCCGAGACCAGCTCCACGCTCAGTGCAGGGTCTGCTCGAGATTCTCTCTCCCTCTGCCCTTCCCCCCTGCTTGCGCTCTCTCTAAATAAATAAATAAAATCTTAAAAAAAAAAAATTGTGGTCTGATGAAATCAGACCGACTAAATGACCTGGACTATGTCTGTCACCTGATGGAAGATTGAAGGAGCGCTCTGTCCATTTCCTGAAGTTCCTCTTCCTTGTTAGCGATCAAGCAGAAGTTTTCTGTGCCCTCTCCTGGCTTGACTTTGAAACTGCAAGACAGTGATCTTTAAACTTCACTGGATGGGTCTTTCCTTAGATAAATTCATGCTCTCTCTTCCCTTTTCTCTTGCCCCAGGAAGCTTATTCGGACCAGAGAGAGACTGAGCGGGCCACTTATTTGGCGTCCGGATAAAAGTGGTCAGATTAATCAGGCTCCAGATGTCCATCCGACAAGCAAATAGACCAAACAACCAATCTCGCATTCAAATAGTACATACTACTTTTGAGATTCAAAAATGATGCCATGGGGCGCCTGGGTGGCTCAGTCGGTTAAGCGTCTGCCTTCAGCTCAGGTCATGATCCCAGGGTCCTGGGATCGAGTCCTGCATCGGGCTCCCTGCTCAGCGGGGAGTCCGCTTCTCCCTCTCCCTCTGCCTGCCGCTCCCCCTGCTTGTGCTCTCTCTGTCAAATAAAATAATAAAAAAAATCTTTAAAAAAAATGATGCCATTATTTGGAGGTAACTCCATGTGAGTGTGTAAAGTATTCCCTGAAGCATTGTTGAGTGTGTAACTTTATAGGTAAAATAAAGAGTGGAGAGTTTGACAAACCTGTATGAAAGTTTTCTGAACATGCTAAAAAATACCTATTTTTCTTTAGGGCCAGGGGACAAGGAAGTATAAACCGTGTCACTGTGTGACAGTGAGTAGAGTGTCCCAGAAAGCCCTGGCCAGGTGTCTCAGGGAGGCTGGAGCTGATGCAGGATCATTTCTGAGCCTCTGCAAGCACAGACAAGTTTGTTGACTCCTTCTGTGGAGCCCTTATATCATTCTTTAGGCCAAAGGGAATCCGTGCAGACAGCCAAAATGTACACAATGACTTCCTCATGTTCTTTGGCTGTCACGGCTTTTTGGCTGAAATAGCAATCAACCTAGAGCTGCCCTCAACAGCTTCCAGAAAGGTCCACTCACTCACCCACCAAACATTTATTCTGTTACTTGTTTTTTGAGGCACTGTGATTAGAGGCTGAACAAAAGGACGAAACACATATTGGAATTTAGAGTTCACTAGAATGATGCTTTGGAATCTTTTTCCTGACAGGGCACACATTGAAAAATCATACAATTTGTATGTCCCATTGAGGTAAACGTGGATGGTGGGCAGCGGATTTAGGGATCTGTATGGGATTTGGTAAAAAAAAAAAAATTAATTATATTCTCTACATATTATATGATTATGATTTGGAAAATAAAAGTATTAGACAGCATTAAATATTGAACTTATATAAAAATTCCAAATAAAATATTTTCCGCATTTTAGCTTTCCTCTGTGAATATCGCTTTTTATTATCAGGTTTTATGTTTGAATTGGCTATATGCAATAACTACCAGGACTTTTCAAGAAGGATTCCTTCAAGGGGCGCCTGGGTGGCTCAGTCGGTTAAGCGCCTGACTCTTGATTTCTGCTCGGGTCATGATCTTGGGGTCATGAGATGGAGCCCTGCACTGCCCCGCGTTGGCGGGGAGTCTGCTTGAGATTCTCTCCGTCTCCTTCTGCCCCTCCCCTCACTCGTGTGCTCTCTCTCGCTCTCAAAATAAATAAATAAATCTTTAAAAAAAAAAGAAGGATCTCTTCAAGTAACCACGAACAATTGGAAACTCAGGTAAGTAATAAAAATTTAAAATTTTAATATTAAACATTTACAAAAGTTAGACTTATAGAAGCATCTTATTTTTCTTTCATTAACAATTGTTCAATTGAAATTTCTTGAGGTAACAGTGGATTTTTAATCCAATCAAACGCTTTCCCGGCAAGCATTTCAAATTAATGACAGCTCTGATTTAAAGCATGTTCCTTCAGAACAAATACTTAAAATATCCACTTGGTATGTGCTGACGTGCACTGTTTATGGTACCTGTAACCAGCTGGTACCTGTTCTGATTGGTCAATGCCTGGGCCATCTCAGAGGTTAAATAGTTTTTTTTCTTTTTAAAGATTTTATTTATTCATCAGAGAGAGAGAGGGACAGAGAGAGCACAAGCAGGGAGAGAGGCAGAGGGAGAGGGAGAAGCAGACTCCCTGCCCAGCTGGGAGCCTGATGCGGGGCTCGATCCCAGGACCCTGGGATCATGACCTGAGCCGAAGGCAGACGCTTAATCATCTGAGCCACCCAGACGCCCCTCAGAGGTTAAATAGTTTTAATACCACCCTGCCATCAGCATTGTTCAAGCAGTCACTCCGAAGTTAGCTTGGACCCTGTTTGGACATCAGCCAAAAATGGACAGAGATATCTGATTCGAAGTGAAGATGGATTTAGGTCAGCCGTCTGGCCCAAACCTCCCAGCCAATCTCCTTGCTCTTCCTCCCCTGACCCTCTGCACCTTGCACTTCTGCTCGTCCTCCTTGGGTCCCTAGCACCCAACTCCTCTAGCGGAGCATCGAGCCTTCGCCCCCGAGGGATAGCTGTGTAGTCTGCAGCTGGCCTCTGAGGTCGATGTCCAGGTGGTAATGCATGGGAAGCTGCCAATGCTGCGGATCCTGCTGCCTCCTTGCAGGGGTCACAGAGCAGGACGTCAGACTCCGAGGGGCTCTATGTGGCCTGCATGCACCCAGAGGTGACTGGCCTCGCTGGCGGCCCCAAGGACCATGGGATCTCTATGTTATGTAACCACCCCCCCTCGTAACCCAGCTGCAAACACCAGTGCGCTATGACCACTGGTTAGGAAACTCTGCAGTAGAGAAAATAAAACATACAATGATGACACTACCTAATATTTACCAATTTTTGGTTTCACAGTGCTCTTCACAGTGGACCTCGTTCAATCCTGATAAGAACAACCAGCAAGGGTTATCATTCCATTTGGCAGAATAGGAAATAGGTTCAAAAGGGTGAATTGCTCAGGTTGACATGCTAAAACCGAGCTTCCCTGATCGGGTGCCTCGGGGATATACCCACGGGTGTGGCTAGTCAAACAACGTCAGTTATTGGAGTGAGAGCTTCACTTAAAAATTTGGGGGGAGCATTTAACTGGTAAATAAGATCAAATGTTTTTATACTAATATAAACACGTGTTATGAAACGGAATGAAATGGCACAAATTTGCAAGATCAGGCATGAAACTTCAAAGAGACGTCGTGCTGGACGGGGAGCTACTTTGAGCTGTTGCCCCAAACCCACAGGGAATGCGAATGAGGTCTCTCTCCTGCCATAAGTCATTGAGATACACGGAGGGTGGAGCTAGGATTTAACTTTTTTTTTCTGATCCCAGCTCCTGTACTTGTCCAGGGTTGAAAACAGTGAGAATTTTAAGAGTTTTAAGAGTTCCAGAGAGAGTAGTTTGAGCGTGGACTTCAGCAGAACATGGGGCACGTGACGATGGGGGTCATGGGACAGAACATTCCAGGCAAGGAGATGGTATGAACAAAGGACAGGAGGCAAGAAAATGAGGGCTGTGTAAGGTGAACAATAGCTCGAGGGACAAGTACACGAAGATGTATGATGGGAAACCGAATGAGAAACGTGGATTGGATTATGCAGCCATCAAAAGGAATGAGATCTTGCCATTTGCAATGACGTGGATGGAACTGGAGGGTATTATGCTGAGCGAAATAAGCCAAACAGAGAAAGACATGTATCATATGACCTCACTGATATGAGGAATTCTTAATCTCAGGAAACAAACTGAGGGTTGCTGGAGTGGGGGGTGGGGTGGGAGGGATGGGGTGACTGGGTGATGGACACTGGGGAGGGTATGTGTTCTGGTAAGCGCTGTGAATTGTGCAAGACTGTTGAAGCTCAGATCTGTACCTCTGAAACAAATAATGCAATATATGTTAAGAAAGAAAAAAAGAAGAAGAAGAATGTAGCAGGAGGAGAAGAATGAAGGGGGGGAATCGGAGGGGGAGAAGAACCATGAGAGACGATGGACTCTGAAAAACAAACTGAGGGTTCTAGAGGGGAGGGGGGTGGGAGGATGGGTTAGCCTGGTGATGGGTATTGAGGAGGGCACGTTCTGCATGGAGCACTGGGTGTTATGCACAAACAATGACTCATGGAACACTATATCTAAAACTAATGATGTAATGTATGGGGATTAACATAACAATAAAAAATTAAAAAAAAAAAAGAAAGAAACGTGGATTGGCTTCAGGAAGCATTATCTGATGGGAGAGTGGAGACACCAAGTGGAACGCTAGAGGTGGGAAGGCCGGAACCACAGTAACAGCAGAGGGAGCGAGTGGGGGGCTTGCCCGCAGGAAACCACCAGGACTTACTAAAGGATGGGGCGGAGAGCAGGATGGAGGAGAAGCAGGTGGAACGTCGCGGCTGAGCCACAGGCCACGTGAGGTGGCGTCAGAGCATCTTGGTGGGGAGTTAGAAAATGCGCAGCTGGAGCCGATGGCTGGGATTTGGTCTGTGAATTACCTGCATCCAGGTGAAAATTGTCACCTTGGTATTGAAAGAGACTGCCCTCAGAGAGGGAGTCGTCAGGAGAGCAGGAGGGCACACCTGAAGGGAGGTTTAAAGGAAGGACGCGTTCAGCAGTAGCGGAAGGTGGGAGCAGGTTGGAGTTATTGTCGAATAGTCCCTGGCACGCAGTAGGGACGCAAATATTTGTGAGAAGAATGAAAGAATAAACCAGGGGTAAGAAAACGATACATCCAGGACAAACCATATGAAAGAAACAGTGATAGAATCTGCCCGTAGGGGTGTTAAGCGATTGTTGCTTTTTTTTTTCTGGAACATGCTCTGCAGGCTCTTTCAACACTGACCATTAGGAAACTTTGCCCCCATCCTGCAGAGTGGAGGCTGGGGGGTGTGGGGTTTAAGGTGTGACTTTCCTGTAAAGGTAACAATTTAAAGCAAACTCAGGCCTTTTCCATTCAATCTCAACTTCCAGAGAATAAAAATGTATAATACCACCGCATGGCTCACATAACTTCATTACAAATCACTTTTTTCCTTTTCCTGGTGGTTTCCCCCCTTTCCCCTTAGAAAGAAAGAGGATTGCAGATTAGGGACTCCTTGGCAGTGTGACCTTCACTAGGGGTGGTCTCTAAATCCTTTTTAAAAAGTTTATTTAGAAAGACTCTACTTCCTGAGAATCTTACCCCAGACATTTCCTAATATATTATTTAAAAAAAATGTATTTCCCGGGGTGCCTGGGTGGCTCAGTCCCTTAAGTCTCCTACTCTTGATTTCAGTTCAGGTCATGATCTCAGGGTCATGAGATCGAGCCCCCCCTCACCCCCCCCCATGGGCTCTGGGCTCAGTGCAGAGTCCGCTTCTCTCTCCTGCCCACCCCCCCCACCCCGCGCTCGCTCTCTTTCTAAAATAAATATTTTTAAAAAGTGCATTTCCAATTTCTCTTCCTTAGAGAAAAGTTTTTTTTTCCTTTAAATCATTTCGCTTTAAAAATATTACTCTAAAAGGGAGAAGCAGGGGCCGAGGGCCAGTTTTTTGGGGGCATAGGCAGCGGGGCGGTGCGGTGGCGGGGAGTGGGGAGTCCCGGGCCTGGCTTTGTTTACCGAGAGAGCCAGAGGCCAGAGTCCAGAGAGGGGGCGGGGAGAGAGCGGCCCCTCGCCCGCCCAGATCCCCAGGCCGCCTGCTCTTGGAGCGCGGGCAGCTCAGCGCCGGGGGGACCGGGCGGACGGCATGCTGCGGCGCATCGCGTCCCGGTGCGCCCGGGGCCTGGGGGCCGGCGGGGGCGCACATCCTGCCGTGGGGCTCAGCTGCAGCAGCCGGTCCTCCGATGCGCCCCGGAACCAGCCCCCCAGCTCCGAGTTCGTGGCGCGGCCGGTGGGCGTCTGCTCCATGATGCGGCTGCCGGTGCAGGCCTCCCCCGAGGGGCTGGACGCCGCCTTCGTCGGGGTGCCGCTGGACATTGGGACCTCCAACCGGCCCGGGGCGAGGTAAGGTCCGAAGGATTCGGGGACACGTGGGTGGCCCGCCCGATGGCCACTGGGCGCGAAAGACAAAGGGACGGGCGCCTCCGCTCACCCAGGGTGGGGTTGGAAGTGCTGGCTCCAGAATGCTCCCAATCGGTTGAAAGACCGTTGATTTCCCTCCTCCCGCATCGAGCAATGGTGAGGGCCGGACATGTGGGTCATCTATTGGCGACAGGAGCCTTCTCCACACGCTGATTCCTGAGCCTTGCTGGGATGGTGGCTGTGGGGCTTACGGGGGCAGGGGACGTTGTTTCTGAGAACAGAGGAAATCGGATGCACCTTCCCCAAACTTCTAGATGTCACCTGATCAAGAATTGCTCAAATACTTCTGTCAAATAAATCTTTAAAAAACAAAACAAAACAGAACAAAAAGAATTGCTCAAACACAAGGTGCTTTTTTAAAAAAAAAATACATTTTATTATTTTTAAGTAATCTCTACACCCAGTGTGTGACTGGAATTTACAAACCCGACATCAAGAGTCCCACCCTCTATCTCTACCACCTGAGCCAGCCAAGGACCCCCCCCAAGGCATTTTTTTCTAAGATCAAGGCAGCTGAAGTAATTTCCTAATTAGTGAGCATCAGCTGTTTCTGATTCAGCTCAGCCACTTTACATCTAATAATCTGAAGTATGGATGCCACCATTTATAAAATGTCTCCTAAATGCAAGGCGCTTTGCATAGATGACCTCACTCAATTCCTCCAACAACACAGTAAGGTAAATATCATTATTTTACAGATTAGGAAATTGAGGCTGGTGGAGATTAAGAAATTATCTAATGTCATGTAGTAAATTGGTGATGGGTAGTCTCCTAAATCCGTGCCTTTAATCTCTTCAAGTATATAGCCTGGATCAGTGGTTCTCAACCAGGGGTGATTTTGCCCCCAGGGGACATTTGGAGGTGTCTGGAGGCCTTTCTGGTTATCCCAACTTGCCACTGGCATCTAGTGGGTTATAGATTAGGGGAAACATTCTACACATCAAAGATTGGCCCCCCACATCAAAGATTCCTCCAGCCCCAAATGTCAGCAGTGCAGAGGCTGAGAAATCCTGGCCTAGGTAGGACCTCTGACCTTTTTGGGATGGTTCACAGGATGATTCTTCCTTCTCCAGATTTGGACCTCGGCGGATCCGGGAAGAATCAGTGATGCTTCGGACAGCAAACCCTAGCACGGGGGCCCTCCCCTTCCAGTCCCTCATGGTTGCAGACCTAGGCGATGTGAACGTCAATCTTTACAACCTTACGGACAGCTGCCGTCTAATTCGAGAGGCCTATCAGAAAATTGTAGCAGCTGGCTGTATTCCCCTCACCTTGGGTAATGGCGTCTGTGGGGACAAGTGCAGCTCTGCGCTGAGGGTTCATTTATGGTGGGCTCCTTCCAGGCAAGCCACTGGGAATATGGAGACAGTCGGAAAGAGAATGTTTTAAATTCATTTGTTTTAACCCCTGGGGAGAGGCTGTTTACATTTTTGGACTAGTATGACTGGCAGGGATGGACTAGGGTGAGGCAAATGAAGCATTCACTTTGAGGGGGTTGCCAAGAAGTTAACTATAAATATGATCGACTTTTCCCTTTTGCCTCAGGCTCCAATATAGTTCAGAATAGCACTATTACTGATCCTGTCTTTTTTTTGTCTTTTAAAGATTTTATTTATTTATTTGACAGAGAGAGACACAGCGAGAGAGGGAACACAAGCAGGGGGAGTGGGAGAGGGAGAAGCAGGCTTCCCGCTGAGCAGGGAGCCTGATGCGGGGCTCGATCTCAGGACCCTGGGACCATGACCTGAGCCGAAAGCAGACGCTTAATAACTGAGCCACCCAGGCGCCCCTGATCCTGTCTTTTTAAAAAAATTTATCATGGAGGGGTGCCTGGGTGGCTCAGTCAGTTGGGCGTCTGACTCTTGGTTTCCCTCAGGTCATGATCTCAGGGTCCTGGGATTGAGCCCCGCGTCTGGCTCTGGGCTCAGCTCGGAATCTGCTTGTCCCTCTTCCTCTGTTCCCCCACCCTCACTTCTGTTCTCTCTCTCAAATAAATAAATCTAAAAACAAAAATTTATCGTGGATTTTTTTTGCATTGACCTTGATTTTTAAAAGTATTACATCAAAATAGTATTTATCTTAATGACTGAGTTTTTTGGTGTCCCTTAAATTTTGCATCCCAGCAAGTGTCTCTACCCACCTCACCTTTGTCCTACCCCTTGATTCCAGGCCTGGGGAAGGCTCACAACAGGAGCTCAGCTGTGACTTTTTAACTATTTCAAGGACATACTTTTCTTTTTTCTTTTTTTTTCTCTTTCTTTCTTTCTTTTCAGGAAATGCTTTTCTTTTTCTCCTTTCTTTTTCAAGAAATGCTTTTCTTGATGTAATGTATGGGGATTAACATAACAATAAAAAAAATAAAAAAAAAAAAGCCTGTGTTCTCATAAAAAAAAAAAAAAAGAAATGCTTTTCTTTTTTCTTTTTCTCTTATCTTTTTTTTCAGGCGATGCTTTTCTTTTTTCTTTTTCTCTTTTCTTTTGAGAGAGCGAGCGTGATAGAGCGCACATGCCCGAGAGCGGGGTGGGGGAGGGGCAGAGGGAGAGAGAGAGAGAATCTTCAGCGGGCTCTATATACAGCACGGAGCCCGCTTGGGGCTGATCCCACAACGCTGATATCACACCTGAGCCGAGATCAAGAGCTGGAAACTGAACCCACCGAGCCACCCAGACGCCTCTCAGGGACATACTTTTAATGACGTTATTTGAGAGAGAGCTGCAAAGGGGTATTTCCTCCTCATCAGGGTCTCTATTAGTCTATAGAGCGGCTTTCCCCTTGTCTTGCCTGATCTCTCCCCCACCCTTACACTTCTTTCTCTTCCAGTTCACAAATAGTTAAAATGACACGGGCCTTTTTCTAAATATCCAAATGTATTTTTGCCAAACGAGAGGGCCAAGCCTGCAGAACACTGTGGTGCGGAGTGTGGTTTCTGGACGGCACAGTTTGAAAAATCTCAGCTTCACCTCTCACTAGCTATTTATGCTTCATTTCCTCACTTGTAAAATGGGAATAACACTACCAGCGTCTTCCTCATTGTTTTGTGTGAGGGGCGTATAATGAAAGTGCATATAACGTGTCTGGCATCGTGACTTACGTATTTTAAGCTTCAATACATGTTAGTTGTTGTTGTTAGTAATAGTGGTCCGTAGTAATAGTTTTCTAGGCCTGAGCTGTTCTGTACAGTAGCCACTAGCTACATATGGTTATTAAAATTACAATTAATCACAATGAGACAATAAAAAATGCAGTTCCTCCACGGCCTGAGCTGTATTCCCGTAGGCACGTGTGGTTAGTGACCCCCGTGCCGGCCAGTGCGGATAGAGAACATGCCCATCACTGCAGAGAGTTCTGTTGGACAGACCTGTTCCTGGCATTTGACCTGTAAGCTTCGTTTCCTCTTTTATTTATTATCTTTTAAAGATTTTATTTATTTATTTATTTGACAGAGAGAGAGAGACAGCTAGAGAGGGAACACAAGCAGGGAGAGTAGGAGAGGGAGAAGCAGGCTTCCCACAGAGCAGAGAGCCTGATGCGGGGCTCGATCCCAGGACCGTGGGACCATGACCTAAGCCGAAGGCAGATGCTTAACAACTGAGCCACCCAGGTGCCCTTGTTTCCTCTTTTAAAGAACAATGTAATCCCAAACATCCAGTGGCTGTTTTCCCACCACTGAACAAGATCCCGTGTTAGCTGAGGTTATAGCTCTTTGGTCTGAACAAAAGGGTGGCACAATTGGGTAGATTGAAGATTGCTCTCTATAATACATGGTCCTCTCCTTTTACCCACATTCCAGATGTTTTCTTCTTCCTCTTTGCAGGTGGAGATCACACAATCACATATCCAATATTACAAGCGATGGCAAAAAAGTACGTCCTAAGCGTCTGGGCGCGCACAAGGGTTTCAAAATTCAGGAGCTAGGGCGTGAGTTGTTTGCCGCTAGACGGTATTAAGTGACCTCTGCTGGCTCAGGTTCTTTGGGGTGATAGGAAATTCCCCACTGGGTTGCTTCTGTGGATCAAAATGAAGGTCAAGCTCCCGGTGTCTCTGTCAGTCACCAGCTGGGAACCAAGACAGTTTATTATTAACACTTGTGGCTACCCTTGCTTGCCCTGGATCTGCTCTGGTATGCGTGCTCAGCATCTGTCTCTGTTTTTGGAAGATGGGCCCCGCGTGAAATACACAACCCCAGCTAACAGCAGTTTCTGTTTGGCTTCAAAAGCCAAATATATAGCAGTGTTGCTTGCTGAGGAGAGGTCCTGTTTCTTCCTGAAAGGGCCCCTTCCCCAGAGAATGAGAAAACGGATTTTCCAGTCGTGGAAGTCTACCAGGGATTAACTAACTTTGGTTAATTAGTTTGAAAAAGAGGCAGAAGGGCCAAGGTGGTGGCAGCTCCAGAATTCATATATAGGAAGGACATATGGGTAGCATCCTCGTTGGTGGTGGGCGGGTATAAGTCTTTTCTGGAAGCTGTGCTTGCCTAGCATTGATTTAGATTGTATGTTGCTTTCGGGTGGCTGGCGGGGTTGTTGGAGATTATGGAGAGAGAGCTGTCTATCTTCTGCCGGGCTTCTCTGGGTCGATTATTCTGAGTGGCTAAGTGATTTGAAGACAGAAACCAGTTGCAAGGCTGGTCACTGAGGCCGGGTCTCCCGTGGCTGTGAATGGTCGAGTTGGGAAGTCCGGGTAGCCTGGAGGGTGGCCGTGCTCAGGCCCCAGAAGGAGGCCTGGGCTCTGAGCTGCCTGTTGTCATCAGGCATGGCCCCGTGGGGCTGCTGCATGTGGACGCTCACATGGACACGGCTGACAAGGCCCTCGGAGAGAAGCTCTATCACGGGACGCCCTTCCGCCGCTGCGTGGACGAGGGTCTCCTGGACTGTAAGCGCGTGGTGCAGATCGGCATCCGGGGCTCCGCCATGACCTTGGATCCCTACAGATACAGCCGGAGACAGGTGACGAGCTAAATGCCTCTTCCTTTGCCTCCAGCCTGCAAAGTGCATTTCTCTCTGGTGCCCATTCGGTGGTGGCTGCGCATTCCACGGGGGCTTTATTTATTTTTTTTATTTAATTTTTTAAAAGATTTTATTTTATTTATTTGACCGAGAAATCGAGAGAGGGAACACAAGCAGGGGGAGTGGGAGAGGGAGAAGCAGGCCTCCCGCT
Source organism: Halichoerus grypus (assembly GCF_964656455.1). Taxonomy (NCBI): domain Eukaryota; kingdom Metazoa; phylum Chordata; class Mammalia; order Carnivora; family Phocidae; genus Halichoerus; species Halichoerus grypus. The sequence continues at coordinate 176,286,829 of NC_135716.1, forward strand.
GAGCAGGGAGCCCGATGCGGGGCTCGATCCCAGGACGCTGGGATCATGACCTGAGCCGAAGGCAGACGCCTAACGACTGAGCCACCCAGGTGCCTCTCCACGGGGGCTTTAATAACTAAATTCAGAAAAACGGGACGGAAGGCCGAGTTTGCCCCAAGAGGGTCGTGTGGAGCAGAGAGGAGAGAGGATGTGAGTTCATGGGGCAAAGGGGGCCTCTCATCGCTGGGGTGGGGAGAGAAGCCAAAACACACCAGCCTCTGCGCTGTCGCTGGCTTCCCAACGAGCTGAGGAGGACCGAACCCAAGGCCAGTGGCCATCTTTCTAGTTCTTGTCCTCACCCCCACCAGCACAGTGGCTCCCAGGGAAACACAGATGACAAGATCCCAACAGGAAAGACCCAAGTCCCCTGCTTTTAGAGCGTGCAAGGGCCAGTCTTCTGGACAGAGCCGTTCAGGAGGTGCTGAGTTTCTCCCTCTTGCTCTATAGCCCAGCTTCTCTCTGATCCCATCCCCCCCAGGTCAGCTTTGACTTACTCCCTGCTTCTTCACCAGCCGTCGCTCCTCCCTTCCTCACCAGTAGAAGGGGGAGGACAGTTCCCTCTTCGTGAAGATTGGGGGTCTGATGTCATGTGTACAGAAGCACTTAGCGTGGGGTTGGCACATAAGAAATGCCCACTAAATGGCGCCATGTAGAAGCCTCGACATCCTGCTCTTTACTTCCCATGTCCTCAGGGCTTCCGGGTGGTCCCGGCTGAAGACTGCTGGATGAAGTCCCTGGTTCCTCTGATGGGGGAGGTGAGGCAGCAGATGGGCGGCAAACCCATTTATATCAGCTTTGACATCGACGGCTTGGATCCTGCCTATGCCCCAGGGACAGGCACCCCTGAAACTGCCGGGCTCACCCCTAGTCAGGTAAGGAGTTTCCACCAGGGACAATGCCTGGGGGTGAGGAGTCTCAACTCCTCACTTTCCTGGGACTTGTGGTGAGTCTTCAGGATCAGGACAGGATTTTAAAAGCGGAGGAGTTAGGCCTTTAACTGTTCTCAGGGCTGACCGCAGGTTGGACACTCTTGTTGAGTGAGTAGACTGACTTTGGCAAGGGCCCTCATTTCCTCTCTGGGATATAATCGTCTGTTATTTGAGCTTTCTGCCTCTGATCCACCTCTAGTTGGTTCATGGGGACATATGCCAGTATCCCCTCTTAAAAACACCAAGCTTATCTTTCTGGGGTTACGCTTAAAAAGTGCTCATGGTGGGATTAACCACCTACCATGGAAGTTCAAGAGTTTTAGAAACACCCAAATAAAGCTCTCTGAAGGTGGGCTGAGTGTAAACGCAGGAGGCAGAATCGGAGTGTGGTTATAATTAGAAGTGAGCTCCACGAGGTTAGGGCTGTTATTTCATGTACTACCCTGTCCTTGGAGTCTAGAATGGTGCCTGACATAAAGCGTAGGCACTCATAGATATCTGTGTGAATGAGTGAAGACCACTCACACCTGACCCGTTATCTTACCTCCTCTAAGAAAGGGGCCTGTGAGCAACTACCTCTCAAAGCCATTCTCTATCAGTTCCCCTCAGAGAGATTTCTAAAACACGATCCTCCTTCCTCAGCTTATCATTCTGGGCTTTTCACTGGCCGAATGGAAACTCTTTTAGACAAAGTGACCTCTTCCTACCATCCCCCTCACTTATCCTGTCTTCTGGCCACATATAACTACTGTTATTTCTTTCCATCTTGGTGTCTTTCTGTCTGGGCTGCCCTACCCTTACCCATCTGCTTGGTTAATTCCTTGGGCTAAGTGTTCCTGCTGCTTGGGGAGGGCTTCCCCCAGCTTTTCGGGCTGTTTCGTATTATACTTTTCTGCGCTTGCTTTTTTTTTAAGATTTTATTTTTTAAAGTAATCTCTACGCCTACTATGGGGCTCGAACTTACAACCCCGAGATCAAGAGTTGCATGCTCTACTGACTGAGCCAGCCAGGCGCCCCTACGCTTGCTTTTCCTGAAGCCTGTAATGTACGAATGATTGGAATGATTGGCCTGCTTGTGTGTATTCCATCACACACGGACCCCTCGGGAGCAGGGGCTGTGCTTTGGCCATTTGTGTCCCCATGATGCCCACCAGGGTGCCTGGCCGTCAGTAAATGTTTTTTGAGGGAAAGCGACAGTTCCAAGTCAAACGGTGGGCATGTGCTGGGAGAGATGCACTGGGACCTCTATGGTTGCTTTTCATTGCGAGTGGTTACTGCTGTGGACAACTCGGGCTTGGTCTTGGACAGGCGCTGGAAATCATCCGGGGTTGTCAAGGCCTGAACGTGGTGGGTTGTGATCTCGTGGAAGTTTCGCCGCCCTACGATCCTTTTGGTGAGTAAGCGAGAATACCATGACCTGTAGGCAGCTGCTGGTTTAAATTATATTAATCTGCTTAATAAGTAGAAGATGGATGGATCCTTTTGTGTAACTTGGGAACCTGCTGAGTATGTTCTGCAGCGAAGAAAATAAACCTATTACTGCACACCTTACAAACACGAGCTAATTAACAAAACCCCTGGGAGGTGGCTATTATTGGTTTGCCTGCCCGACAGCAGAAAAGAAACCAGCCTATGGTTTATTAATAGGGTGGCATAGTTCTATCCTTCTTTGATAGTTCATTGAAAAGTGAATTACTGCATAAGTGATATTTATTAATATTAAAAAAGTGGGTGGTTAGCTGGTTTAGGAGAGATATTCAAAGCAGATGCCATCCCAATAATTTCAACTTAGAGAAGCTTCCAGACTTAGGCCTATTAGTCTCAGAGGGTGGGTGATAAATACAATAGACACCACTATTAAAGGTTTTCCTTTGGGGGGAATCTGTTCTCAGAGTAAACAACGAACTGTCTGAATTTCAGAATGCTCTTTCTGAATGTTTGTTGGAGTGGAGTACCAGGGAAAGCGTGTCCACAGGGTGGCTGGGCAGCCCAGAGAAGAGCATGGCAGGGAGAATTTGGAAAGGCAGGCTGGAGGGAAGAGGGCGGAGTACCGAGAGGCTCGGCCTTGGGGGCAGCCTGCATGGTGTTCACCTTCGGTTTTGTCTCTTTGTAGGAAACACGGCCCTTCTGGCGGCTAACCTGCTGTTTGAGATGCTCTGTGCTCTCCCCAAAGTGACGGTCGTCTGAACCTTGTGCTCTCCCCAAAGTGACGGTCGTCCGAACCTTGTGCTCTTCAAGATACAACAGGTTGTGCTGATGACAATTCTCAAGAATTTATGCGCAAGCAGTCTGAGTACTCAAAGAATTTATGCCAGTAAGACTTTCCACTAAACAGTGTCCCCGGGGGCTATAAAACCAGGGCATTCAGTAGAACTCTAATCCAACAGCTAATATTTCTATGGAGTTTGAATGAACTAAAAACAGAGAAGCACTTGTGTTGTTTTGATGAAAGATGCTGGAGGATTAAGGGGAAAAGGGAGCCAAGGAGCATTTGGTTCAAGATGATCTAAAAATTGGAGAAGTGAAATAAAAAAGCCCTAGGACATAATCCTGCATAAACATCCCATATTTCTCTAGTTTCTTCCTTCACACTGTGGCTTCTCCTGAGGAACTCAGGGCTGCATCTGGGTTTTAGGACCACTGTGAACCTAAACAAAAAGTTTGAATGAAAGTAACATGCAGATCCTGATAAAGAAACTTCCCACTCAAAAGCCCAGGAGGGTGCACAGAATGTCTTTTCAACCAGACATCAGGTGGCCTCCAAAGAGCCCTTGGTGACCCTTCCTAACCCACTTCCTCCCTTTCGCATTATCTACTCTTGGAGCTGATGCACCCTCCGTGACGGCAACTCCTGAAATCTGCACGGAAGATTCAGGCGTGGGTTGAGTTACATGCAAATTCAGTTTTGTTGCTAACGTGTCCACGGGCAAATCATCATCTCCCAATGCAAGAGCGACGCATAATCATCACACATTAAAATAGTTTATTTCTGTTTCCAGTCTGTAATATTCTCAAAACAAAAATAACATCAGCTTCAGTGCCTGTTCACAATACAAAACAAAAACAACATAAAAAAGACACCATTTGCCAAATAAGTTATTTGTTCCTAAGAGTATCAAAAGTGCAAAATATTCACCTTCTTTTCAGATCGGTCTCTAAAGTTCCATCCTCCTTGACAAACGGAATGGACAGATTTAGCAGTTGCCACACTGCATTTGTGTTCAAGGGACAAGGTCAGGCATTTGGATGTGAGCGGTATTTCATCTGCAAAGATATTTTGCCTCAGCTTTTAAAGAATTTTACTTAGGAAAAAAGTTGGAGTGTTTGCTTCTAATCTCTTTTTCCCCAACAGAGCAAATCACTTAAAAAAAACATTCAGATTTCATTTCTTTTTAAATCAGGAAAACGTTCATGTACTGAATGAGGAGGAAATCAACCTATTAATTTGAAAAGTATGACCAAATTTTCACGGTTGGTAAGTGATGGCAGAGAGAGCGACTGGTGCCTGACAGAAGTCAGGGCGGTCTTGCTCACTGAAACGTTGCTGACTCAGAGCTGACAATCTCTTAGACAAATTATGCCACCAGCACCTGGATGATAAAAAAATATTTGTAAGTAGGTGCGTGTTCTACAAAGACTTGTTTTAGGCCAGTTTTCATCCCCAGCTGCTAAACATGATGTACCAGAAAAGCCTACTTCTAAAAACAAAACAATGTTGTCAGTCTCAAGATATTCAAAGACCAAGAAATTAACTTAAAACCAAAATCAGGTCTGTGTGATTTCACACAAGAGGAGGAGAAATGGTGGCATTGGTTGAGCATGACAAAGGCTCATACATTTGACACAAAAGTAAACAAATTCATGGAAACATTCAGGAGGAAAGGCTTGGGTGGTCAAGGGCAAAGTTAGTTCAAAGTAGAACCTTCCTAGTGTCCTCTTGGGGGACGTATCTTCCAGCCCCAAACAGACCTGTGAAATAATTTCTGCACTGAAACATTCACCAGGAATGTTTTTAATCCTATCAATTCTAACTTTCCTTTCTTCGTACAAATAGAGGGTGCAGCTGTCTGTCTAAAGGTGCTTTTCATTTTAATGAGAAACATTTTTAAAGTGAACAAATCTGGGGGAGGTTCTGGTTTTCAGAAATTAAGGTCAGGGATCTATCCCATTAGTACCAGAAATTAAAAACCGACCACTGAACCAGAACACTACTCACATCAGCAGCTTGGCCATAAAAGACCTAGAAAATAATTTTGAGGCTGGTGCATCAGGAACCAAATGAATCCCTTAATCACACCTGCCTGGGCCAGGTGCCAGGGGACAGCAATCAGAGTAAGCATCCAATTTTTAGAGGATCATGTGGGAAAAAAAAAAGACTGGCAGTGATTTTTTTCTTTTAAATAAAGCTATAGACTCCATGGAAATGACAGGAATTCCTGGGCTTAAATAATTTATTACTTGCCCCTGTAGCTCAATGTTTAAATTGTTCAGGATCCAAATGGCTTTGTTTAAAGCAATGATGATTAAAGAAATACTAACTCAGTAAATGTCCCATCACTGATCCTGACACTTGGCTTTACAAAAGGCCAATGTGTTTTGACATCTGAACTGACCACTCTTTGAGGCTGCTCAAAATCCCCTGGTAATTTTGCGCGCCCCCCTCCCCCCCAAAAAGGCAAACTCTCTAACTGGTGGGTGTGATCCACTGCACACTGGAAGCCGGGGTGCTGATGGTAGGTCGGACCCTGTTACTGGTGAAGCAGTTGTGAGTTAAGAGTGAAAGCAACTGAGCTATCGTAATATAGGCCAGAAGCTCAAAGTAAGCCTTTTGCCAAACAGGAGTCTAGAACAAGTCTTGGCTCACTTGTCACAAAAGAGGGCTCAAAGTTACAGCACTTCTGGGGGTTAACAGTGTTCAAAATACAATTGTTGAGAAATTTTTAAGTTCCTTGATACAAAGACATGTCTGGTATTTTACTAAAGAGACACCACCAGAGTGAAGAGGTTCCTCAAGCCTGACGCCTGTCAGGCAGGGGATAAGGGAGGTGTCTTCAGTTTAACATCTACTGGTTTATAGCAGCTTATCTCTACGTCCAGAGAACAAGATTACAAATTATGGCTCCTAAGATTCATACCCTAAAATTGACAGAGGCAGAAAGGCATGTGAAAACAGACACATAAATGGCTCAAAGTCATTACAGTACTTCTTGCCGTGCAGATCCCTCCCTGGCCACGCTTAGCGCTGGGGGAGGCGGCTGATGGGACGCCCCAAGGGGTCACGTATGTCACTGCCCAGCCCCCCCTTCAAACCAAACTCACATGCAGGACCCCCACTTATCCCTAGCCTTGTAAAACCGTGGCTGACCAACTGCTGCAGGGGGATACCCCCCAAATACACTTTTAGCCACTGACTACCAGAAAAAACTATCAAATGTGAGACTGCTTGGAACCAGGCCTCTTTCAGGATGCAGGGCCTAGAAGCTGCTGTGGGCTGTCGTCCCACGGATACAGCATGCACTGGGGGGCGGAAGCACGGCAGGGGCGGGGGCCCGACCAGCACTCCAGGGCCTGCTGCCGGCCGCAGCCCTGTGTCTCTCCCACAGCGCAGAGACAGGACGGGGAGGGCGGTGGGAGCACAGGACAGGGATGACGAAGGAAGAGGGGATGAGCAGTCTCCTTTAAATAGTGCGGCATTCAAACGAGGGGAAAAAGAACCCAAAGCAAAATATTTTGATCTAAGGAATTCAACTTGAGGTGTTTTTCACTTCTAGGTTAGGACAGGACAAAGGAAAGATTCTTCTAGCCATTGTTCCGGAAGAATAATCTAGAATCTATTCTCTGTCCGTGGTGATAGGTCGAGTCCTGAAAAGACCTGTTCCCAGGGGCCTATTAAAAAGCCTGAAGAGTTAAAGTCTCTCTCGAGCTCCCTCAGTCTAGTTCAGGCCACGACGGGATATAAAACCTCTGTAAGGAGCCTTCGAGCAGGCGCTCCATCCATAAGGACAACTTGCTCAATTTCCCTTTGATGGGCCTGGGTCCAAGGCCACAGGAAGATTTCCCTCGAGTTTCGCCCAGATGGAGGGAAGAGTCAAGATCACCGCAGGACCCCACGGCCTCCTCTTCTTCCACTGCTTTCTGGGGCTTGAAGAGGCAGAAGTACTTCTTGTGACCGTTCAGGGCCAGCACGTAACCTGTGTAGTCACGCTCCATGAAATGCTTGTCGTATTGGTTTGGGATCGGGGCTGCATCCTGAGCAAATTCTAGCAAGTATTCCAGCCATTCTCTGTGTTTATCTAGACTCAGGAAGGAGAAGTGCAGGCAGCTGCTCCTGGTGGAAGGACACAGTGAAGATTTACGGAACTGCCCGACACACTGAATTGCAGGGACGTAAATACCTCCGTCAGATCTCATGTAATAGGAGGTGGCTTTGTGTTGGATGGGGCCCGAATATGGAAAGAATGGAGGATTCCTGGGGGACGTGAGGGCTTCTGCAACAGCTCTAACAGTCCGCTGGCCCATCTCCCTCCCGGCCCCTTGCCGGGTGCCCCTTAAGCACTCTCAGTGTCTGGCTTCAGGAAAACACACGACAGCTAGAGGACAGAGTTCCCCAAAAGGCTCAGGGCAGAAGACTGAGTGAGGTCAAACTCTTCTGTTCAGAAGCATCAGGACATGAAGTCGAGGAGAGAAAGGTGCCCTCATGACGGCTTAGATTTCTGGGCTCGAAAGGTCACAGCCAACATCTTGCTGCGTGCATAAAGGCCCTCACAGTGAAAGAGGAAGGGATGAAATTCTCCTCTGGTCCCCTCCTCTCCCTGCCTCTCCCTCTCTCCCACACGAGCTTACCCAGTGAATGTGTAGACCTCCAAAGCGAATTTCTGTAGTAGGCTGGTCTTGGTGGAATTTGACAGGATGAGGACCACGTTCATGTGGCCTGGCCTCAGGCGGACCAGGTTACTGGTGTACGTTACATCTGTGAGCTCAGTTACCTCCACAAAGCCTTTTTTAGGAACCTTGCTGTGGAGAAATAGTGAGGAATTAAGATGTTATCAGGCAGGAGAATGCCATTACTTTGAAAAGAAACAAGAGGAAGAAAATGCTGCATTCCAACCAGACTAGGTATGTTATTTAATATTCTGGAGCCTGACACATCGGCAGGATGGGGATGGTCCCCACTTGGTGGTCCCGGGCCTACAAAGGGCCTTTCAGATGCTGCCGTTCACAGCTGGTGTAGAAGCGGCTTTAGGACAGGATGAAGGTGGTCGGCATAGTCATGGTGACGCACCCTTCTCTGCTTCTGGCTCGTCTAGCAACTCTGACATGCTTTGCTTCCTGCCCGCATTATTACATTTGAGACTGAGAGCCTGAAGGTACTGAGTAGAATATAAGTAGGTCCTGTGTCTAAAGGCCTACGGGGTTTCAGTAAACACTAACCAGCAGCTGACTTTTCCCTAAATCCTCATCTCACACACAAGGAGGTGACCCAGAGTGCTTATATATACTAGGTCCTCGAACACCGCGCTATCAGACTACGGGGCCTGTGGCTCTCCTGCCCGGGGGTGGGGGTCGGGTGGGTTTGGTGTCTTGTTAGAGAAACCTGCTGTTTTCTTTGGTGAAGGTTGGCTCAGTCTTCCCGGCCTTCTCATGAGCTTCCTCTTTATCTGGAGGGTTGGACTCTCGCTCATCGTTTGAGTCACTAAAGTAAGAAACAAGGAGTTTTAGAAAAGAAACAGTACCACAACCCGAGGTCTGGGGCTCACCCTTGAGAAATCACGCTGAGAAGCCACAGAGGCATTTACCTGAAAGCCTGAACGATGACGGTGCCGAAGAGGATAAAGAGGGCAGAGAAGACCAGGGACAGAAGGGGCATCATTTCCCGCCTGAAACGAAGTTAACAAATTCTGGTCAGCTCTAGATGGGTTGCTGAGATTATGTCCGTTAATGATATTGGATTTCTTTTCCTTGGCTCAGACAAAACCAAAAGAACTCCAAACCAAAAGGTTTTCATATCAATAAACACATTCTAGTTTCATACAAATAAAGTTTTTTTTTTTTTGAGGGTGAGGGTGGTGGTGAGGAAAGCAGAGATTTTCCCTCACCGTTTTAATTCAGGTTGCTTTTTCTATGAGTTTGATTATTTTGTCTCTATAGAATAGGCTGTGCTTAGTAAGTTCTGCAGAAGGAAATAACAGGATTTATGCTGTCAATGTGGAGGAATATTCTGACGTCGAGGGTGGTGACTAGAAAGTCTGTGGAATTATTTCCTTTATTTTGATTTTTTTTTTCTGGCTAGAATAATTCAGACGTGGCACAGAGGTCAGAGGAGGAAGAAGACAATGACCTTGCACAACGTCCTCTAGGACTGGTGCTCTAACATTTTGTTCCCCCACAAACACTCCTCAAAGGCCTGTCAGTTTTCAGGAGCTGTGCTGGGTGCCAGGAATCACAAACACGAATGAGATGTGGTTCTACCCTTCAGGAGCTCACGGTATTATTGGGGGTGGGAGTGGGAGGGCCCTCCCTTCTCTGCTTAACTCACTGACTGGCTTGTACAGCTCTACACTGGCCTCCACGTGTGTCGGGCCCCGGACTGGGTGCCAGGGGTGCCCTGATGAAGAGGACAGGCCCAGTGGTTAAGGGGCAATCAGCAAATATGTAAAAAGTGAAGTTACTGAAAGAACAAGGGTGGATGCCTGGGTGGCTCCGTCAGTTAAGCGTCTGCCTTCGGCTCAGCTCACGATCCCAGGGTCCTGGGATTGAGCCCCACATCAGGCTGCCTGCTCAGGGGGGGAGCCTGCTTCTCCCTCTCCCTCTGCTTCCAAATTTCCCCCTGCTCTGCCCTGCCCCCCGGCTGCTCAAACTCTCTCTCAGATAAATAAAATCTTTAAAAAAAAGAAAAAGGGGGCGCCTGGGTGGCTTGGTCGTTAAGTATCTGCCTTCGGCTCAGGTCATGATCCCAGGGTCCTGGGATCGAGCCCCACATCGGGCTCCCTGCTCCGTGGGAAGCCTGCTTCTCCCTCTCCCACTCCCCCTGCTTGTGTTCCCTCTCTCGCTATCTCTCTGTCAAATAAATAAATAAAATCTTTAAAAAAAAGAAAAAGGGAACAGTTGTTGAAGATGTGTAAACATTCTTCCACTTGCCTGTATTGAGTATAAACTGAAATCAAAGAAAGATAGATTCTTTTCAAGAGAAAAAAGTGGTTCTACTATCAATGGAGAAAAAGAAATTCACTGTAGCAATACTCCTACCAGTTGTTGTGAAATATGCTGTCCCAGCAGTCTGAGATGTAGTCAGAAGCAGAGTAGAACCACCGGAGGAGAAAGATCTATGGAGGGAGAAAATGTGTGATGGTCAGGACTGAGCCCCCGAGCCCGGGTGAAGTCCTTGCCCAGCACAGCGTGCTGCCGGCCTCTGCTTGGGCTCTGGGGGCTCACCAGCCCTGCCCGGTGCCCCCTCTCCCGGGCCACGTTCTTACAGGGGCAAGTTCATCTGTCAGGTCCGGGAGCACAGCTTCTGAGGACAGCAGAGCGGGGTCTCTGCGCAGCTGGTCAAGATAGCCCAAAAGCGTGAATTTATCACTCTCACTCCCTGTCCAGGGAGCCTCCAGGGTTTTATACACCACCCTTCCTCCCGTGGTGCGCCTTTCCAAGATAGACACCTGGGGGAAAAGAAGAAACCATTAGAAGTCTTCGAGTTTGCTTGTTTTTTTTTCAGGGAGGATGGAAAAAGGATCCAGTGAAGTCAGCAGTAAGCTCAAACACGAATATGGATGGGTATAAAATACGTGCAAGAGATTTTAGTTTCTTTTGACAAAGGAAACCATGTTTATGGTGACTTTCCAAAGCTTCTGCTAGAAGTTAAAGCTCTTTCTTCTGAGTAGACTTTTTCCTATAACCTCTGACTTAATATTATAATAAGGAACTTCAGTTTTTTAGAGAGAGTTTCCATGATGACCAAAATGATGACAAAGAGAGGGAAGAATTGAATGCTTCTGTAGAGTGATGACAAAGGAGGGGAAGGGAAGGAGAGATCAATTAAAATGAAATGAAAGAGGCAGAAGTAAAGGAGGGAGATTTTACTGGTAGCCTAAGGAAGATTTTACAAACTACGTACTCTATTTTTTTTTTTTTTTAAGTAGGCTCCACACCCAGCATGGAGCCCAATGCGGGGCTTGAACTCATGACCCTGAGATCAAGATCTGAGCTGAGATCAAGAGTCAGACGCTTAACTGACTGAGTCACCCAGGCATCGCTTACGAACTAGGCACTCTAAGATTACACCCGCCATGGGGAAAAAAATGGTGAGAAGAACCGATGCTCCTGAACCTTTACTCACAGGAAAGATGCTTTCTGTGAAGGTCTAAGACTGAAAATCTAGGAGGTGAAATCACTAGGATAAAAGACTATTTCAAGGGGCGCCTGGGTGGCTCAGTTGGTTAAGCGACTGCCTTCGGCTCGGGTCATGATCCTGGAGTCCCAGGATCGAGTCCCGCATCGGGCTCCCTGCTCAGCAGGGAGTCTGCTTCTCCCTCTGACCCTCCCCCTCTCATGCTCTCTCTCTCTCTCTCATTCTCTCTCTCAAATAAATAAATAAAATCTTAAAAAAAAAAAAAAAAAAAAAAAAAAAGACTATTTCAAGAGTAGGCTTTCCAAACAGGCTCAGAGGTTTCTGGATTTCCTGGAATCTGTATTCAAAACTCCCAAAGAAGGGAGAAACAGAGTTCAGGTGCCACGAGCATGTCAAGAGCTTAGAGTAAGAAGAGAATTCATGACTCACCGCTGATTTTCCTTGAAACGTATCAATGTCTGGTAGTAAGGTGTTGGCGAACTCCTGCTGTCGACTGCTGTAGACGTGCACGAATCTCACTGTGTCTTGTGTGTTTGCCAGGGCAAAGGACAGGAAAGCCTCCAAGGGTTTACTCAACTTGGTAGCCTCGGGGGTCAGTAAAACCACACAGTACCTGCGTAACGACAAAAGAGGACTTTATAATCCATCTCCGAGGCTGAGGCTAGAACAAGAGAAGGTGAAGAAGAGGCGTGCGTGTTTTACAGAAGTGAACAGAGTTTACTAACAGACGCTGTACGTTAGAAGTCTCTAACGTCTCTAACGTCATCAGTGACTTGCTTCTTTTCGACAGGTGAGATCTTCCCCAAACCAAACGTTACCAAACTTAGGAATTTCTTTTAAGGCATCTCTGAATCCTTTCAGAAGCCAGCTATTCTGGTGCCTCCACCACAGGCAGGGCTGGTCAAATCTGTCTTGGGCCATTAGATTGCACAGGGACACATCACCTCTCGGAGGTGAGCAAAGACCCGAATGGGGTGTGCCGTATGGGGAAAGGGGTCAGGGTTCCAGGCGGAGAGAAGTGTGAGCGCAAAGAACCCCTGGATGGGGAGAGACTGGACCCAGCGCACAGTTCCAGGAAGATCACTGGCTGCTGTGTGGAGAAGGCACAAGAGGGGAATGGAACGGAAGCTGAGCCTGGTTAGAGGGCTAGCACTGGGGTCTCCAGCGCTGGTGGTGGTAAAAAAGGTGAGAAGTGTGTGGATCTGGCGTAGTTTCTGAAGGCCATGCACACAACAATCCCTGGAGTCCATGATAGTCTTCTTTATATCGAATTCAAGTCTTCTTCTCTCTTAGTCTTATAAAGGAATCAGAAAAACTGGAAACATAGGGAAGTTTTCTCACTTTAAACAATACTGTAGTTGTATTTTCAAATAAGACGACCAGTATGTTTTCCTCCCTTCCATATCTAGACACATTGTGCAACAGCCCTACATTTAAAGCCACTGACTCATTAATCTGAAAGGTGTCTAATAAATATTTCCCCTGTATTTCGACTTTTTAAGATACTCTGTATGAATAAGTATGCTTCAGCCTTCCCATTCCCAGCTAATTCTCTGAACATTTCTTCAGTGTCCTACACTTCCCTAGGGTTAGTGTTTTCCCAGCTCCCCACCCCAGGCCTCCGAAGGCTTGCCCTGCATGGGGCCCCTAGTAGGAGCAGTGACTTGCTCATCCAGGCTTCTTTAAAATGACCCAGCCTCCGGATGCCTGGGTGGCTCAGTTGGTTAGGCGTCTGCCTTCGGCTCAGGTCATGATCCCAGGGTCCTGGGATCGAGCCCCACATCGGGCTCCCTGCTCAGCGGGGAGCCTGCTTCTCCCTCTCCCTCTGCCTGCCGCCCCCCTCTGCTTGTGCTCTCTCTTTCTCTTTCTGACAAATAAATAAAATCTAAATAAATAAATAAATAAATAAATTTAAGTGACCCAGCCTCTCCTTGACAGCTGGCTAAAGTCTACTCATCCTTCTGGCCTCAGCTAAAGGGTTATGAATTAGGGAGATCTTCTCTGACCCCAGGCCAGGCTGACACCCTGGATTAATACACCCCACTACTAACATAAAGAATAAGTTCTGATGTCACAGGTCGATGTTTAATTGCCCGCTGGAGAAATGCGACGTGGCCCCTCTCCTGCAACGACAAGCAGAGGCAAAGCCTGGAGTCCTTACTTCCTCTGTCGGTGAGACCGCTTTACGGGGCAGAGCTCATGGAAGAACTTCTGGCTGGTGAGCCTGGCTGCCAGTAGATACTTGTTTTGGGTGAGGAAGTCGTCAATGACCTGTTTCTTCATACCTCGGGCCTGCAGAAAAACCAAGGAACAGCTGAGTTTTATGCCCTTTTCTCACTGCAAGTGGGCTTTACTTAAAGCTTAAAAAAACAACGTGGCTGACCCATGATACTGTAACAGCGGTGTATGGTGACAGATGGTAGCCACACTCGTGGTGAGCACAGCACACAGAGAAGCCGAATCACTATCTTGTGTACCTGAAACTACTGTCATGCTGTATGTAAACTATACTCAAGGAAAAAGTCATTAAAAAAAAAAAAAACTGGAAAAAAATATCTGGCTGACCCAGGCTAAAGTAATACAACAAATAAGACAGATCTGTGTGAGCAAATAAACACTGGTGATCTATTTCAACAGTGCAGGGCTGAAAGCAACGATGGAGCGATCTCACGTCAAAGGAAAATCAAGTGCCTTTTCCACTGAAGAATTTTTGTATATGGTTACATGCTGGCAGATTTAAAAAGTCGGTTTGGGGGCGCCTGGGTGGCTCAGTCGTTGGGCATCTGCCTTAGGCTCAGGTCATGATCCCAGGATCCTGGGATTGAGCTCTCCATCGGGCACCCTGCTCAGCGGGAAGCCTGCTTCTCCCTCTCCCACTCCCCCTGCTTGTGTTCCCTCTCTCGCTATGTCTCTGTCAAATAAATAAATAAAATCTTTAAAAAAGAAAAAATAAGATGGACAGCAAACTGAACAATTAAAAATAAACTCCATAGTTACTAAGTATAAAAGGCAGACTACAAAACTGTATGATGGCCACTTTGTTATTATTAGTTTTTGTGCATTTTGGAGGATTGAAATTATATATACAGTAGGATGTCTGACTACAATCTAGAAATCCATATAAAATGTAAACAAGAAAATCCCTACATGTTAAGGAACATACCTGAATCACCTGCTTATGTCAGCAGAGCCTATCAGATATTAAGAAAATACTCTGAATTTTTTTTAAAGATTTATTTATTTGTTAGGGAGAGAGACTGAATGAGTGGGAGGGGCAGAAAGGGAGGGAGAGAGAATCTCAAGCAGACTCCCCGCTGAGCATGGAGCCTGACTTGGGGCTCCATCCCACGACCATGAGATCATGACCTGACCCCAAAATAAGAGTAGGACACTTAACCAACTGTACCACCCAGATGCCCCATGAATTTGAATGACTCATGGTAGTACTATTTATAAACCCTTGGGTACAGATAAAGCCATACTTAGAGGGTAATGTTACAATGAATAAAACAGAAAAATGAATGACCTAGATGCCCATATCAAGTTAAAAAGAAACAGCAAAAAATTTGAAGGGGGAAAGAAATAATAAAGATAAAAATAGAGATCCACGAAGCAAAACAAACATAGAAAAAGGAGAAGAAAGAATTAACAGAGCCAAAGCTGGCTCTCTGGGAGAACTAATAAAATTGACAAACCACTGGTAAAATCTATCATGCAAACGAGAAAGCACAAGTAACCATTATCAAGGATGACAAGGAGGAATCACCACCTACGTGTAAAAGTTAAAAGAAAAATTCATTTAAATTTGAAAATTAAGATGAGATAGACAAATTTCTAGAAAACTATAGCAGTATCTGAAAAAATAGAAAGCTTAAAGAGTTGTGTAACTGTTAAAGAAGGTGAACTGGTGGCAGTCAGAGATCTTTCCTTAAACACAAACTCAAGGCCCAGATGGCGTTACAGATGGTTTTGATGAAACTTTCAAGAGGACAATCCAATCTTACATAAAGTCTTCTTGAGAACAGAAAAAGGGACAATGCACCCACCTCACTTCATGATGCAAAGCCTCACATGGGCATCAGGAGAAAGGAAAGCCAGAAGTCAACCTCATTTCTGAACACAAATGCAAAAATCCTCAACAAAGTATTAGCAAATTGAATCCAGCAATATGTTGAAAGCATAATACAAATCATGATCTTGTTGGACTTACCTGATGAACTCAAATTAGGTTGAACATTAGAAAATGAATTAATGTATTTAGCACATTTTAGAAGACAAAATATTAAAGAAGAAAAATCAGGATAATCTCAATGGCTGTGGAAAAATCCATCTGATAAAAACCAATACCATTCAGGTCATTAATGAATAGAAGGGAACTTCCTTATCCTGATGAGGGTGGCTATAAAAAGCCTTCTGCAAACATCATACTTATGGGGGACACAGAGATCAAGAACAAGGATGCCCTGATCACTACATTTCTTTCTTTTTTTTTTTTTTTAAAGATTTTATTTATTTATTTATTTTAGGGGGAGAGAGAGAGAGTGAGAGAGAGAGGGAGCACGTGTATGCTCGCACACGTGAGCAGGAAGGGGAGCAGAGGGAGAGGGAGAATCTCCAGCAGACTCCCAGCTGAGCACGAAGCCTGACATGGGACTCGTTCCCACGACCTGAGATCATGACCTGAGCCAAAATCAAGAGTCAGATGCTCAACTGACTGAGCCACCCAGGCACCCCCTCCATCACTACATTTCTATCCATCACACCAGAGGTCACAGTAAAGTAAGAAAAAGAAATAAAACAGAAGCAAAACTGCCATTAATCTCAGATGATATGTTTGTGTATTTAGCAAACCCCAAAGATGGTACAGATAAGTTATTTCAATCAGTAAGAGAGTTTAGCAAGATTTCTGGACACAAAGTCAATGTTTAAACATCAATTGTAGGGGCGCCTGGGTGGCTCAGTTGGTTGAGCGTCTGACTCTCGGTTTTGGCTCAGGTCATGATCTCAGGGTTGTGGGATCCAGCCCATAGGGCTCTGTGCTCAGCTGGGAGTCTGCTGGTGATTCTCTCTCTCCTTCGCCCTCTGCCCCTCCCCCCAAATCACAAGCACACACTTTTTCTAAAAATAAATAAATCTTTAAAAAAATGAATTGTATTACTTAATACCAGCAAACAGAAAATGCAGTAAAAAAGATACCCTTTTCAATAGCATTAAAAAATATGAGGTACCTAGAAATAAGCTGGAAAAAAGTACGATCTTCACAGGGAAAATTATAAAAGCTTATAGAGACATATTACAGAACACCTAAACAAATGAAAACAGATATATGATGCTCATAGGTTGGAAGGCTAATTTTTGCCAAGATGCGTGTTCTTCCCAAACTGATTTAAGGAGTCAATACAAACCCAATAAAATCCCAACACGTTTGTTGGTTTTGATGGGAACTTGATAGACAGAATGTAATATGTATATAAAACATACAAAAGACCAAGAATAGCCAAGATGCTATTGAAGAAGCTCCCCCATCCTCCTAAAATCCAAAAAACAAAGTGGGAGGATTTGCTCTGTGAGTTATCAAGACTATTTCTTTTCTTTTTTTTTTTTTTAAGGATTTTATTTATTTGACAGAGAGAGACACAGCGAGAGAGGGAAAACAAGCAGGGGGAGTCAGAGAGGGAGAAGCAGGCTTCCTGCGGAGCAGGGAGCCTGATGCGGGGCTCGATCCCAGGACCCTGGGATCATGACCTGAGTTGAAGGCAGACGCTTGACCATCTGAGCCACCCAGGCGCCCCGCAAGACTATTTCCAAATGGCCAATACCTAAGTATAAAAGGCAAACTATAAAGCTTTTAGAAGCTCCGTGAAGGGATTATCTTTATTATCTTGATGTAGGGGAAGATGTCTTAAACAGTAAACAAACAGAACCAATCAATCATAAAGGAAAATGTTGACACGAGTGAATACGTTAAAAGTAAGAACATATGTTCATCAAAAAGACGCCAAATGCAAGAATATAGTCACAGCAGCACTGGTCAAATCACTAAAAACTGGGAAAAGCAAAAAGTCTGTCAGCAGCAGCCTGGACAGATACACTGTAGTATGTTCATGCCAACACGTATGAACCTCACAACATAAGCTGACAGGAGCCAGACACTGCATGATTTCAGTTGTATAAATAACTGGCTACAAATCATTAGCAAAAAGGCAGACAATTCAATAGGAAAAAAATGGGTAAAACACTTGACAGTCATGTCACAAAAGGGGAAATCCAAAAGGCCCATCATCCGCTTTCTTGTGATTAAGGGAAATGCACAGCAGAATCACAATGAGATACCATTCATCAGTCAACTCAGAAAAATTAAATCGAACTGGTGTTGGCAAGGATGTGGAGCAATGAAACTTTCACACGTGACTGGCGGGAATGTAAATTGGTAACATCACTTCGGAAAACACATCACCTAGAGAAGCTGGAGATGCGCAGACCCCAGGACCCAGCGATTTTGCAACCAGATACACCCGGGAAGCAACAGTTCTCAAAACTTTCTGGTCTCAGAACACCTTTATGCTCTTTTTTTTTTTTTTTTTTTTTTAAAGTAGGCTCCATGCCCAACATGGGGCTTGAACTCATGACCCTGAGATCAAGAGTCACAGCTAGGTGTCCCTGGATTCAGGGAACTTTTAATACTTTGTTAAATTTAAACTCACTGATCACCTTGCACTAAAATGGATCTTTTACTCAGGCATGTTTTTTTTTTTTTTTTTAAGATTTTATTTATTTGACAGAGAGAGACACAGCGAGAGAGGAAACACAAGCAGGGGGAGTGGGAGAGGGAGAAGCAGGCTTCCCGCCGAGCAGGGAGCCCGATGTGGGGCTCGATCCCAGGACCCTGGGATCATGACCTGAGCTGAGGGCAGATGCTTAACGACTGAGCCACCCAGGCGCCCCTACTCAGGCATGATTTTTAAAAATCATGCATTCATCGGTCATTTGGAAAATATTGGTTCTGATCTTCCAAATCCTGATGAATTTTATTATACATATAAAAAAAAAGCACACCACACTGATGAACCAATCTCATCAGAAAGTTTTGAGAAGCTCATAATGGCCGATACAAATTTTTCAGAATTCTAATTTTCTTGGAAGCCTGAATTTTATCATTGGCAACACATACTGTCAGTTGCTTCCCTTAAAGTGCTAGGCTCACTATGTTCAGTTTTTAGGAAATATCTGTAACAAACCCAAGTCTGAATAACCCTAGCTGTCTGTCAGTTATTCTTTCAAGTAAAAACAATGTTCCATTAAAAAAGGGGGGCTAGTTCAAAACTCACGAGTTAAGTCATCACACAAATGCTTACCCTCCAGACAACAATCTTTATACTCTGGCACACAGCAGTGTTCCTATTTTGTCACATGAATGTTAAAAATACCCAAAAGACGTGTACTCAGGGGTCAATCTATTTATTAATAAAATTAATACCTGCTACTGCTTCATCAAGGGTATTAAATGATAAAGGAGTGTTGTTTCTGTTTGTTTTTATGGTGAGTGCTTAGGAGAGAAAAACAGATGCTTATTGGTAGTCTGGGGCCCAGGCCTGGGTTTATGTCCTGGGTTGTGACTTGGTTTACACACTGGGTTAGGTACTGGGCTTAAGCACTGGGTTAGGTCCTGGGCTTACGCACTGGGTTAGGTCCTGGGCTTACGCACTGGGTTAGTCCTGGGCTTACGCACTGGGTTAGGTCCTGGGCTATGCACTGGGTTATGTCCTGGGTCCTGGGCTTACGCACTGGGTTAGGTCCTGGGCTTACGCACTGGGTTAGGTCCTGGGCTATGCACTGGGTTACGTCCTGGGTCCTGGGCTTACGCACTGGGTTAGGTCCTGGGCTTACGCACTGGGTTAGGTCCTGGGCTTATGCGCTGGGTTAGGTCCTGGGCTTATGCGCTGGGTTAGGTCCTGGGCTTATGCACTGGCAGTTTCTCCCACCACAGCTCTCACACCATCGGTGCAAGTGTCAACACAGAGAAAAAGGACAAATTACGTCTCCGTGTTGTTTTGATCTCACAGACTTCTCACCCCCACCCCAGGGTCTGTGAACCTCATTCTGAAAACTGCTGTCCTAGAGAAACCCAGATAGACTGAGATACCCATGATGTTCATGACAACACGGCTCCTAAAACCCCGAAATGCCCACTGATGGAAGAATGAATCAAGAAATTACCGTGTGGCCAAAAATACTATTCAGCAAATAAAACAAATTCAGTAGTGCTCCACGGAACAAGTGGTGCTTTTATCCATAGGAGCAAACTGGTAAAGCATCCATTGTGCCAGTAATTTTTTTTTAGAGAGTGAGAGCGAGCATGTGTGTGTGCACAGGAGAGGGGAGGGGCAGAGGGCGAGAGAGAATCTTAAACAGGCTCCACCCCCAGCGCAGAGCCCAGTGAGGGGCTCGATCTCGTGACCCTGAGATCATGACTTGAGCCGAAATCAAGAGCCGGACACTTAACCAACTGAGCCACCCGGGCGCCGCTGTGCCAGTAATCCTGTAAATGTATTTGAGTTACAATTGTCCCTGAGGGATAGATAAATCATTCTCAAGAGTAGAAGCTATTACTGAAAAGCAATTTAGGAAATCTTCATAGATTAATCTTGAACTGAGAAGTTCGTTTCCTTGCTTCACCACCAGCATGTTTTCTTCCTGATTCCCTCAGCTCCTCAGCTGCCATCGGGCAGGGCACCCCCTTTTTAATTGCCGGCGGTTGTCCAGGATTTTGTCCCTGGCCCCCTTCTCTCCTTACCTCACCTACTATGTATGGCTGGGAGATCGCGCCACACTGAGGACTTCTACCTCTCACAACTCACTGAGGTGCTACAGCTCTCTCTCCCCAGCTCACTAAGACCTGGATCCCTACACCCTACTGTCCGATGGACACCTCCCCTCAGACTTCCTGTAGGCAGCTCGCATTCTGTGCGTCCACAACTGAATTCATTACCTTCTTCCTAAACCTGCCCTTCTCTCCTCACTGTCCCCTTCCCCCATCTGGTTCTGCCTCAGACGCCGTCCTTCCCTTAGTCCCAGCCTCAAGTGCCCTTCCTCTACTTTCACATCTGAGTGAGTCACCCATGCCAGTGGATGGAAGTTGCCTTCAGGCCTCTCTCCTCCGATGGAGTTGTGAGGACAAAGACTAACTCTGGATGTCAGAGCTCCTCTGTATTTTCACACAGCAGGCAGGAAACAAAATGTTTACTGAGTGAAGGATTTTATAGAACTTCTCGTTCTAGCTTCCTTTAAGAGAAAGTAAATCAAAGGGATCTTAGTGCTTTTTTAAAAAAAAATAGGGGCACTTGGCTGGCTCAGTCGGTAGAGCATGCTGATTCTTGGATCTCAGGGTTGTAAGTTTAAGCTCCACTTTGGGTGCAGAGATTATGTGAAAAAAAATCCTTAAAACAAAACAAAACAAAAATAACATTAAAGAAATAAAATAATACGTGTTCATGATAGGGATTTTTGAAAACCCAAATATTAGGATAATACGTAATTTTACCACCAAGTAAGATGTATTTGTTTCCGGCTTTTTCCTATGCACATGCATGCACATACACACACGTCACAAAATCGAGATCAGGGTTTAGAGTGTGTATGGAATTGATATGTATTGAGATCCTTCAGTCTCTGTGCTTCATCTGTTTCAATTTTCAGTCTTTTACAGACTTCATTTAAATGATTTTGTTTGAGTAATTAACTACTATGGAACTCAGGTCTGAGATGACCACAGAGTTCAGACCTGCTACAGTGTGAGGCACCTCAATTTTGCATCCTGTGTGTTCTTTTTAACATTATGTTATGAAAACTGTCCCCATCAGTAAGTGTTCTAGAACTACCGTTTTAACGGCTAAATGACTATATAGTAGTCCCTGCTTGGTATATACCAATCATTAGCTTACTGTTGCATATTTGTATTTTTCCCCCAGTGAAACTGGTTACAAATGATAATGTCTCTGTAATTTTGGTCTGAATTCCTTTTCCCTGAGGACAGATTCCTAAAAGGTAATCTCATTTTCCCGAGGTCTTTACGCAAGCCTCCTCTTAGTGAGGCCCTTCTTGGTCATTCTACCTTAAAAAATGTGAACCTGCTCTCCCAACTCCACATTCCCTTTTCCTGCTTTATTTTTCTCCTTAGCGCTTCTCCCCATATGACACGGCACCATGGAGTATGTTATGCCCATTGTCTGTCGTCCCCGCCAGACACAGGACAGACCCTGGAACAGGGAATTCAGGTGACTTTGTTCAGGGCTTTGTCCCCCGCACTAGGGGCAGTGTTTGGCCCACATAAGGTACTCAGGTACTCAGGAGTACTCTTTTCCTGAATGAATCCAGGCAATTGGCCTATTACCACCCAACTACTTTTCTGAAAACTTCTGAAGCTTCCTCCAGCTTGGCAAAACAAAAGACCGACTGTTTCTCTCCACTCTCAACTGAGTATCTTCACTTTGAAAATCTTTAACAATGTGATGGGACGAGAAGAAAATGTTAAACTGGTTTTTCTTGATTAGTGAGATTTAATTTTTAAAAGTGACTATCAGTCACCTAAATCTCTTCTCAGAATTTTATTCATATTCTCAGCCTACTCTTCTTGGGAAGTTTTATTAAAATTTTTTTTTTTTATTGAGGTGAAATTCACGTAACATAAAATTAGCTATTTTAAAATGTATCACTCCATGGCATTTTGTACATGCACGGTGCTGTGTAACAATCACCTCTCTCTAGTCCCAAACATTTCCATCACCCTGAAAGAAAACCCTATACCCATTAAGCGATCACTTTCGGTAAGTTTTGTGTTGATCTCTTTGATTAGAAGAAGCTCATGAGAAATTAAAGATAACAATCTTTTTTAGATTGGTTGTAAATATTTCTCTTAGCTTATTGTTTAACTTAAAAATTTTAAGTATTTATATACAAATTTAAAACTTATAAAACAAGATTTTCCAAGACTTTTAACCCTTCTTTATCTTAAGCTCAGATATTCACTTATATGTTCTCCAAGTTAGTTTATGGTTTTCTTTCATTCCTTTTTATTGTTGTTTTATATTTAACTTTTAAATTTATCTTTGTAATTTATTTTAGAATAAGATTACTGATTTTCTGACAGGATCACTTTAGAGATAAAGTGATTATTGTTTCTTATTTTATTTTAAAAATTTTTTTTAAAAGATTTTATTTTTAAGTAATCTCTGTACCCAATGTGGGACTTGAACCTACAACCCCGAGATAGAGGAGTCACATGCTCTATGACTAAGCCAGTCAGGTGCCCCTCTTATTTTATTTTTTATGGCAAAATATATATAACATAAATGGACCATTTTAACCATTTCCAAGTGCATAATTCTGTGGCATTAAATACATTCACATTGTTGTGCAACTGCTCTCGCCGCCATCCCAAAAGGAAAATGTCCCCATGAAACACCAACTCCCCATTATCTTCCTCCCTCAGCTCTTGGCATCGCCACCAT
The DNA here is from genome assembly GCF_964656455.1 of Halichoerus grypus. Classification (NCBI taxonomy): domain Eukaryota; kingdom Metazoa; phylum Chordata; class Mammalia; order Carnivora; family Phocidae; genus Halichoerus; species Halichoerus grypus. The sequence goes on from NC_135716.1 coordinate 176,309,649, forward strand.
CCTATTTTCTGTCAAAGGATTATTTTTTGAGCAAAACAGTCCCAAATTGGATGAAAACCAAACTCGTTTTTAAATTTCGTGCCTCTGAAGGAAGAAATTAAAAACGAATTTCTCCTTCTCACTTGCTCTGTTCAATGTTGCTGTTTATTTCTAAAGGCCCAAGATACAACGCGAGGGCAATCTCACAACAGGGCGACTCTCACGTACCTGGATAACATCTGCAGGCTTGTTTATGTGTTCTTTAAAGATCAAGATGGTGGGGGCATAGACATTGACATTGTACCGTCTTGTCATCTCTTCCGCCCCTCTCAAACCGACGTGTACATATCCAAATGACAAGTAATCTTTGTATGCAAAAGCAGTCAACTGTCAGGGTGTAAGAGAGAGGAAGAAATTAAACTGATAGCGGGATCACACCAACCCAAGTGTGACCAGTTCACACCAGTGGTGGAGACGAATGCTAGCTTGTATAGCCCCACTCGGGCTGCTAGACCTCTGTGCACTTGGAGGAATTCTATGGTGTTCATGCCCGAAAACTGTATCCACAAAGCCAAACACAGTGAATTTTATTTTTCTTTTACAGATGGAGAAAAATATTCAGTTTACTGAGATCTACACAGGGTTGGAGACATGGGAGTGTTTGAGGAATCCCCTCAATTATGGAAGACGGCAGTGACCGTGCCAGGGGTTAAGCAGGACCCTTTCCTCTCCCATCTCATGTCACAGGGCTAACCAGAGGGGCACTGGAAGTGCTGCAGACGGTGTCATTCAGAGGGCGGGTCTGGGAATCATGCAGTCACCACGGGGGTAGGTTATACAACCTCTCTGAGCTTCAGTATCTTGGTCTATAAAACAGGGATGATACTGTATCACTGGGCTCTTCTGAAGATTCCATGCTCCTGTGTGTGTGGAACGCACTAGCACATTTAATGGTATCAGGAGGTGCTCAGTGTATGGTGGCTAAGGCAGATTTCTGGTCTTCAAACATTTCTCTTTGGATAAGCTCTTACGAAAAGGACAAGCAGGCCGCAAGTTCCTTCCACCAAAACCAGAGCAAACATCCCCCCAGCACCTCATATACCTTGTACAGCAGTGGCACGATGGGCATTTGGTCAAACAGAAGGACACGAGGTTTATTCTCTTGCTGCCAGCCAGAGAGGAATCGGACGTAATTTTTACTTGTAACCTTAAGTGGAAGAGAGGAGGTTAGTTTCAGTATTCAGTTCTCAACACCTGCATTATAATGTAGTCAGGAGATAATGAAACAAAACCAAGTGTCTGTAAAAGATTGTTTTGTAAAAAATAAAAAATGCAGACCACTAATTTTTTGTCTCTGTTTGACTAAAACGGTTTAAAAGAATAGTTACTGATTTCATATTTTCATGTGTTCCCAGTCTTACAGACTGAAATCACAATCTTTTCTGGAGTAATTACTGAGCACGTTATAAAAGAATCGAACTTTTGAATTATAGACATGCTTCTTAATCTGTTATAGACTGTCCTTCTTAATCTATTACCCTGTGGAAGATAATGCCATGATTGCTTTTAAAATGGCTTAAAAGAATAAGGGGGCCCACTCAGTCTGTATGTTACACCATTTCATTTATTACCATGTGAACTGCTACTTTTGTGCTTCCCTATTCATGCCTTAAATAATCCTACTGAGAGAATATAAAAAACACGAATAAAAATTTTACCTAGAAATTCTTCATAGTTAAAAAATCCATTTATCTTTCCATTCTGCTTCCAGAATGATCTCTATTAAACCTCAATCTGATCATTCACTCTCTGCTCAGCCCCCTTCAATGGCTCTAAGCACCTGCAAACCAAGGCCCGAGTTTCTCACCAGGGCGGCCGGGCTCTCGGAGGTCCTGGCAGCGAGATTCCTGTAAAGCCCTCTAGTCTTGCCCTCTCCTGCTCACTAGTGACTACCTCACACAGAGCTGACTGCTTCATGTCCCAGACCTCTGTCCGCCTGCAACTCATTCCCTCTCTCTCCTCACTTGGTGAACTCAGTGCAGGGACCGTTTCTGCCAAGAAGCCTTTCTCAGCTCTCGTGGGCAGCCTCTCAGCAGATGAGATGGAAATAATCACCCACTAGACTGGGAGCTCCTTGAAAAGTGTTCTCAACACTTGCAGCAACTGGCAGAGAACAGACATTTCATAAATGTTTGAGGACCCATCTGGACAACCTACGATCATTCTAGGAGCCTGCCCTGCTCTCTGCTAGCTCCAACAAATATTTCTTCTGTGGATAATGATCCTGGTGGGATAGTCTATGAATAGTGCATGTGGAAATAGGTTGGAATTGTTGGTATGTTCACTCTCCCTGGTATAGTTAAAGGAATGAATCACTTAAAGCAAACAAGAATCTTGTTCTAGTTCCTTTGACCCCTAATCTAAGATACTGGAGGAAAAAATGCTTCTTAAGTATAAAAATCATAAACTAGTATGAACTCTTTGTGCCTGGCTTCTTTAGTGCAATTTTTGTTTGTGAAATTTATTCATACTTGTATTACTCTAAGCTCTGGAAGTTCCAAAAAGTATTTGACTTCATGGAATCTTGTGTTTTCCATAGATGTGATTGTTAAATATATAGCCAAATGTAACTTAATTTGAATCCTTTCATAAGACAAATACCTTCAAATGAACAAACTCATGAGTCAGAAAGAAATCCTTCATCCTACATTGTGATTGAATTTTTGGTTTAGAAAATCAGAGTCACTGTCATTTCAGGCTCAGATCCCCACCACCGTGTAAATGTGTCCAGTGGTTACTAACAGGGAGGGATTCTCTCAGTCTTTTTACCTTGTTTCAGTCTCCAACAGACTTCATTTAAATGATTTCAGTTCAGTAATTAATTAACATACGTCTTGTCCTGTTCAAAATGACATTCAGGTCTGAGATGACCACAGACAGAGTTCAGGGCCACCAGTGCTCCCAGGTACCTTGTAAACTACTGTTCCTCCAGGTACTTACTTTCTCCACCAAGTTCCCTGGAAGAAGACTTTCTACAAACTGTCGTAGGTTCTCGCGGACGACTGCATTGTGGAAGAAGGAGATTTTCCCATTTATGATTCCCAGGATAGAGGGAGTGCTATGCGCTCCCAGGTGATGGGCCAGGCGTCTCTCGTACCCAGCATGGACCACGCCAATTCCTACACCTGCAAAGTATGGAAGACCTACATGAAGCCTTTTTATGCCCCATGGTAGATGAAGAAATGCTGTAAGTGATTTTTTGGTGTGCAATTGAAATCCTGACCTAGGAGGGGAGGATATCTTTCCTAATAGGCTGATGGGCATTTTTTTTCCATTGCTGATATTCTAAATCGGTTCAGTTTTATTATTCCAGAATAATTTGGCAATATTTAAGAGCTACAAATCTTTGTATCTTTTAGTCCCCATTATTTCGAATTTTGGGAGATCGTGAGAACATACTTCACAAGAAAAGAAAGCAATCTGCTGGGGCACCTGGGTGGCTCAGTCGTTAAGCATCTGCCTTCGGCTCAGGTCATGATCCCAGGGTCCTGGGATGGAGCCCTGCATCGGGTTCTCTGCTCAGCAGGAAGCCTGCTTCTCCCTCTCCCACTCCCCTTGCTTGTGTTCCCTCTCTCACTGTGTCTCTCTCTGCCAAATAAATAAATAAAATCTTTAAGAAAAAAAAAAAAAAGAAAGTGATCTGCTCATAGTGCCTCTATTCACAAGGAAAAACACCTGTAAAAAGTCCAAAGGTTCAACAACTCGGCAATCATTGGAAAAATAACTATGATTTATCGATAGAAGTCAGTCTTCTCACTCTTCAGAACAATTCTCCCTTTTATACAAATTACTTGGTAGAGATAGATATTAGAAAGTACACATTCTCAAAAGGAGAAAGAAATTAAGTTGAAATCACTCAGAAGTTAAATCCCATATAACTACTGTTAATACTTTGGTATCTATTTGTACCTTTTCTTACACAAACACGTGTGTAGACACATATCCTATATATAAAACAAAATAGGAGCATCTGATACTCATTTCACTTAATATTTGAACAATTTTTCTTGTTCCGTCCTTCAACCAGTGTATCTGGAGAGTCAGCTCCTCAGCTAAAGATGGGAGGTACAAGAAATATTAACAGCCAGTAAGGACTAGTCTTCTCTTGGATGCCCAACAGATTTCTCCAGCTTAACATTTCCCAAACCCAACTCCTGCACTCCTCCCCCAGGCCCATCCCACGCAGGCCTCCCCTGGTCACCAACGGGGCCCCTTCCTTCCTGTTACTTGGACAGAAGACCGGAGTCATCCCCTACCTCTTGCCTCTCACACCCCACGTCCAATCTGTCAGCAAGTCCTGTTGGTTTCGTTTTCAAAATACGCCAGGAATCTGTTTGTTTCTACTTTCTTTAGATTCTCCTCTGAGTCACCATCTCTCTTCCCTGGTTGTGCAACACCCACCTAACGTTATTGTCTCTCCTGGTCTCCCTGTGGCCTATTCTCAACTAACCACACTGTCTCCTCTAACACATAAAACGGATCATGGCACTCCTCTGCCCAAATCCTGCAAAGACTTCCCATTTCACTCAGAATAAAAGCCGATCTACCCAAAGGCCAACAAGGCCCTTTGTAATTTGGCCCCGGATCCCCTGCTGACCTCCCTCTCCTCCTCCTCATTCATCTTGCTCCAGCACCCAGGGTCCTTCTCTTCCTTAAAGCCATTGGCATGTTCCCGCCTTAGGGCCCTGGCACTGGCTGTTCCTTCTGCCTGGAGTGTGTTCCTCCCTGACATCTGTGTAGCTGAGTCCCTCCTTCGCCAACTGCAAGTCCTTCTCAATGAGGCCCACCTGGCTACCAAGTTTGAAACCATACTCTCCACACATGGGATCCCCCTCAACCTGCTCATTTTCCCTTTTTCCATAGCACTTCCCATCTTCTAACATATCTCACACTTTGCTTTTTTCTGTCGAGCCTGGTTCGGTTGACAGATGTATCCTAAGCACCAGACCAGAGCGTGGCACACAGCGGGAGCTCACGGAAACTGCGGAAACCCGGCCATCAGTGTCTGAATACTGAAGTTGCTTTTGGCTTTCACTATTACAAGGAATATTGTGATGGGCACCCTTGTATATCTTTGTGTACACATCTTTGTGTACGTGTGTGATTTCCTAATTAAATTCCAAAAATGGAATTGCTGGGTAAATGGCAGGGATCACAAGCTTAATGCATTAAAACTGCTAAGGAGAAGAAACAAATCTATCTGCAGGCTACCTGACTATGACCCTTGGAGTATCTCAAGGGCAGGTTTAAGGAGGAAACTTGGACATCACATGGTCTACTCCCTCATGTTACAAAGAGCGAGCTTCAGAGAGATTACGTGATCCCAGTTCGCAGAGCTGACAGCACTGCAGAACCAGAACCCAAGCTGGATGTTCCAGAGCCAAGTCTAGTACACGACATCACACCGCACTGCAGGCATTCCAGATAACTGCAGAAGAGCGTCAACAAATGCAAGTGCTTGTGAAAAGTGTGCGAGCAGAAGAGAGAACAAGAACAGAGCAGGCACATACAATGAGAGGTTCGGTTTTATGTAAAGTCAGAAGACGTATCACCAAGGGACATCAAGTGGCCACATAGCAAAGGCCCAAGGGTGGAACGACCATGTCCTGAACCCTTTCTAAGAGAGGCGGCGTGGCTAGAGCTTTACATACACTATCACTGCTCATACTCGCCAACATCCCGAGCGGTCAGTGCTGTTGCCTTCGTGTCCCCCGGGCCTGGGAGCTGAGGACAACTGAGCTGGCACCACAGGCAGCTTGCAGCGGAACTGGGGTCGGGACCCACGCCCGCCCGAGTGCGAAGCCTGGCCCCTTCCTGCCTTGGAAGACTGACCTCTCCCACCGTGGGTTCTGAATACCGGAGGGATCAACTTCTTAGAGACTGACTCACCCTAAATGATCTTACACAGACCAGATGCCAATTTATTATCCGATCCCAGGGAGTACACCTTTCTAGTAACTGCGCCATTCAGGGTGCTCTCTGCCAGGTTTCAGGACACACAGGGACCAGAATTAGTAATCAGAAAGGTGGCTGGTGGGCCCACAGTCGGGATGAGAGATGCAGGCAGTCCTGGAGAGCAAAGGGAAACTGAAAAGATCTGCACTTGTTCACTCTACTCTTCTCCCAGATATCCCTGGGGCTCACTGTCACACCCCCAGGGGGCTGCCTCCTCAGCCAGGCCCTCCTTGTCCGCACAGTTTCAGCCTGTAACCTCGTCCTGGCATTCTCTGGTACCCACCCTGCCTTACCAGGCTACAGTGCCCTTTGTCGGACTCTGTGATTTACTTAGTGGTGTGTACTCACTAGAACATAAGCTCCCGGAGTGCAGGGAGTTTTGCTTGTTTTGTTTACTGCTGCATCCCTAATATCTAGAACAGTTCCTGGCACTTAGTAGGCACTCAGTTTTTAAAAAAAAAAAAAACCACCAATGAATTAAAAATCAGTATTCACAATCAGATCCAGATTCAAGCCCAGCTCTGTTCCCCATTAGCTGTGTAACTTCAGGCACGTCGTTTCACCTCTCTGGGTCTGTTTCCTCATTTGTAAAATGGAGATAAGTTGTTCTGTTGGGACTAAATCACATAACATAAAACAGAACCTAACCCCAACCCTGGAATACAGTAGGTGCCTAATTAATTACAACTGTTATTATTCAGTATTATTTCATCCAGGCCATGGTGAAGCCTGAGACCGAGACTGTGTCTGTGGGGGTGGGATTTTTGCCTCGAGCAGCTGGTCTCCTCCCGCAGAGGGGTATACACACGGCAAACCCTTGCTCTCTCAGCTGTCCTCCCCCCACCTCTCCTGCCCTCCCATCAGTACAGCTTCTTTCCTGGTTAGAACAGAATACAAGTGGTTAGGCTTCGTTTCTTTTACTTAAATTACCCTCGAGTCCTTACATACATCACCTTCGTTAAATGTGTTTCCAAATCTATAAAGGCCATTTTCTTGGATCATTTCCACAAAGGACTTCGATTGTTACTATCATAATCCCACTTCCAAATTCTGGAGGAATTTTACCTCTCTTCTATATTAACTAGCATGTGGATTAGAATAGAATAAAGAATGATAAATATTTGGTGTTTCAATTGGTGGTATTTTTCTTCCTGAGAAAATATTTAATAAGAATTCAGATCTAGGGGCGCCTGGGTGGCTCAGTCAGTTAAGCATCTGCCTTCGGCTCAGGTCATGATCCCAGAGTCCTGGGATCGAGTCCCGCATCGGGCTCTGTGCTCAGCATGAAATCTGCTTCTCCCTCTCCACCACTGTTGTGCATGTGCGCGCTCTCTCTCCCCATCTCGAATAAATAAATAAAATCTTAAAAAAAAAAAGAGAGAGCTCAGGTCTAACCCTCCCCCTTCCCCACCCAAGCTGGGAAGGAAGAGTGAGAAAAGCTGGTAGTGCTGATATCTCACAGAGACTCCGGCTGGGAAATGACCAGTGGCGGGTGGTGACTTGGGGTCTCCGAGTCGCAGAGAACAACACAGTCTCCACTGTCTCCTCCTTTGCCTTTGAATTTTCTACACTTCAGAGTTCAGGGTCCATAAAGCAAGCTCAGGTGGCCAACAGCAAGTAAGACTATCCATGTATTCTTATCTTGATCTAGCATAGCTTGGCTAGAGGACAGACGGACATGCCCCAAATCCAAACACACAGGAGTAGTGAATTTAAAAGAAAGGCAAAGCAGGGCACCTGGGTGGCTCAGTTGGTTAAGCGACTGCCTTCGGCTCAGGTCATGATCCTGGAGTCCCGGGATCGAGTCCCACATCGGGCTCCCTGCTCGGCGGGGAGTCTGCTTCTCCCTCTGACCCTCCCCCCTCTCATGTACTCGCTCGCTCTCATTCTCTCTCTCTCAAATAAATAAATAAAATCTTTAAAAAAAAAAAAAAATAAATAAAAGAAAGGCAAAGCAGATGCGACCTTTTTCAGAAACATTTGATTTTGATATGGATTGTTGTTTCTGGCTAATTTGCAGATCCTGGGTAATTAAAAACACTAACATTTCCTTCTCTTTTTGAGGTTGTAAGAAGTCTTCTTCCTGTACAGTACTCAATGTGTCCATGTCGCACCTCTATTTTGAGGTACCAATGTGGATTGCACCTTTTAGGGAAATTCTTTTTCTCCTTTATAACATAGACACATTCATTTTTTTTTAAAGATTTTATTTATTTATCTGACAGAGAGAGAAAGAGCACAAGCAGGGGAGCAGCAGAGGGACAGGGAGAAGCAGGCTCTCCGCTGAGCAGGGAGCCCAATGTGGAGCTTGATCCCAGGACCCTAGGATCATGACCTGAGCTGAAGGCAGATGTTTAACCAACTGAACCACCCAGGCACCTCTAGACACATTCATCTCTGTTTCAAGTTTTGCATATGTCTTTTTTTTTTTTAAGATTTTATTTATTTGACAGAGAGAGACACAGCAAGAGAGGGAACACAAGCAGGGGGAGTGGGAGAGGGAGAAGCAGGCTTCCCGTGGAGCAGGGAGCCCGATGTGGGGCTCGATCCCAGGACCCTGGGATCATGACCCGAGCCAAAGGCAGACGCCCAACGACTGAGGCACCCAGGCGCCCCACAAGTTTTGCATATGTCTTTATTTATTTTTTTTATTTTTATTTTTTTTTAGTTTTGCATATGTCTTAAGGAATGTACAGCGCCAGCTGGAGGAATAGGCCACTGTCGAATCTGACTAAACACAAACCCATCAATAAAGAAATTAAAAGATGCAAAATAATGTGAAACGGAACAAAATCAAGGATATGAAACTAAAGCAGATTTTTTTTTTTTTTTTAATTTTTTTATTGTTATGTTAATCCCCATACATTACATCATTAGTTTTAGATTTAGTGTTCCATGATTCATTGTTTGTGCATAACACCCAGTGCTCCATGCAGAACGTGCCCTCCTCAATACCCATCACCAGGCTAACCCATCCTCCCAACCCCCTCCCCTCTAGAACCCTCAGTTTGTTTTTCAGAGTCCATCATCTCTCATGGTTCTTCTCCCCCTCCGATTTCCCCCCCTTCATTCTTCCCCTCCTGCTACATTCTTCTTCTTCTTTTTTTCTTTCTTAACATATATTGTATTATTTGTTTCAGAGGTACAGATCTGAGCTTCAACAGTCTTGCACAATTCACAGCGCTTACCAGAACACATACCCTCCCCAGTGTCCATCACCCAGTCACCCCATCCCTCCCACCCCACCCCCCACTCCAGCAACCCTCAGTTTGTTTCCTGAGATTAAGAATTCCTCATATCAGTGAGGTCATATGATACATGTCTTTCTCTGTTTGACTTATTTCGCTCAGCATAATACCCTCCAGTTCCATCCACGTCGTTGCAAATGGCAAGATCTTATTCCTTTTGATGGCTGCATAATATTCCATTGTATATATATACCACATCTTCTTTATCCATTCATCTGTCGATGGACATCTTGGCTCTTTCCACAGTTTGGCTATTGTGGACATTGCTGCTATAAACATCGGGGTGCACGTAGCCTTTCGGGTCCCTACTTTTGTATCTTTGGGGTAAATACCCAGTAGTGCAATTGCTGGATCATATGGTAGCTCTATTTTCAACTTTTTGAGGAACCTCCATACTGTTTTCCAGAGTGGCTGCACCAGCTTGCATTCCCACCAACAGTGTAGGAGGGTTCCCCTTTCTCTGCATCCCCGCCAACATCTGTCATTTCCTGACTTGTTAATTTTAGCCATTCTGACTGGTGTGAGGTGGTATCTCATTGAGGTTTTGATTTGGATTTCCCTGATGCCAAGCGATATTGAACACTTTTTCATGTGTCTGTTGGCCATTTGGATGTCTTCTTTGGAAAAATGTCTGTTCATGTCTTCTGCCCATTTCTTGATTGGATTCTTTGTTCTTTGGGTGTTGAGTTTGATGAGTTCTTTATAGATTTTGGATACTAGCCCTTTATCTGATATGTCATTTGCAAATATCTTCTCCCATTCTGTCAGTTGTCTTTTGGTTTTGTTGACTGTTTCCTTGGCTTTGCAAAAGCTTTTGATCTTGATGAAGTCCCAATAGTTCATTTTTGCCCTTGCTTCCCTTGCCTTTGGCGATGTTTCTATGAAGAAGTTGCTGCGGCTGAGGTCGAAGAGGTTGCTGCCTGTGTTCTCCTTTAGGATTTTGATGGACTCCTGTCTCACATTGAGGTCTTTCAACCATTTGGAGTCTATTTTTGTGTGTGGTGTAAGGAAATGGTCCAGTTTCATTCTTCTGCATGTGGCTGTCCAATTTTCCCAACACCATTTGTTGAAGAGACTTTTTTCCATTGGACATTCTTTCCTGCTTTGTCAAAGATTAGTTGACCATAGAGTTGAGGGTCCATTTCTGGGCTCTCTATTCTGTTCCATTGATCTATGTGTCTGTTTTTGTGCCAGTACCATACTGTCTTGATGATGACAGCTTTGTAGTAGAGCTGGAAGTCTGGAATTGTGATGCCGCCAGCTTTGCTTTTCTTTTTCAACATTCCTCTGGCTATGCGGGGTCTTTTCTGGTTCCATACAAATTTTAGGATTATTTGTTCCATTTCTTTGAAGAAAGTGGATGGTATTTTGATGGGGATTGCATTGAATGTGTAGATTGCTCTAGGTAGGATTGACATCTTCACAATATTTGTTCTTCCAATCCATGAGCATGGAATGTTTTTCCATTTCTTTGTGTCTTCCTCAATTTCTTTCATGAGTATTTTATAGTTTTCTGAGTACAGATCCTTTGCCTCTTTGGTTAGATTTATTCCTAGGTATCTTATGGTTTTGGGTGCAATTGTAAATGGGATCGACTCCTTAATTTCTCTTTCTTCTGACTTGTTGTTGGTGTATAGGAATGCCACTGACTTCTGTGCATTGATTTTATATCCTGCCACTTGACTGAATTCCTGTATGAGTTCTAGCAGTTTTGGGGTGGAGTCTTTGGGATTTTCCACATAAAGTATCATATCATCTGCAAAGAGTGAGAGTTTGACTTCTTCTTTGCCAATTTGGATGCCTTTGATTTCTTTTTGTTGTCTGATTGCTGTGGCTAGGACTTCCAATACTATGTTGAATAGCAGTGGTGATAGTGGACATCCCTGCCGCGTTCCTGACCTTAGGGGGAAAGCTCTCAGTTTTTCCCCATTGAGAATGATATTCGCTGTAGGTTTTTCATAGATGGCTTTTATGATATTGAGGTATGTACCCTCTATCCCTATACTCTGAAGAGTTTTGATCAAGAAAGGATGCTGTACTTTGTCAAATGCTTTTTCTGCATCTATTGAGAGGATCATGTGATTCTTGTTTTTTCTTTTGTTAATGTATTGTATCACGTTGATTGATTTGCGGATGTTGAACCAACCTTGCAGCCCAGGGATAAATCCCACTTGGTCGTGGTGAATAATCCTTTTAATGTACTGTTGGATCCTATTGGCTAGTATTTTGGTGAGAATTTTTGCATCCATGTTCATCAGGGATATTGGTCTGTAATTCTCCTTTTTGATGGGGTCTTTGTCTGGTTTTGGGATCAAGGTAATGCTGGCCTCATAAAATGAGTTTGGAAGTTTTCCTTCCATTTCTATTTTTTGGAACAGTTTCAGAAGGATAGGTATTAATTCTTCTTGAAATGTTTGGTAGAATTCCCCTGGGAAGCCATCTGGCCCTGGGCTTTTGTGTTTTGGGAGATTTTTGATGACTGCTTCTATTTCCTTAGTGGTTATAGGTCTGTTCAGGTGTTCTATTTCTTCCTGGTTCAGTTTTGGTAGTTGATACATCTCTAGGAATGCATCCATTACTTCCAGGTTATCTAATTTGTTGGCATAGAGTTGCTCATAATATGTTCTTATAATTGTTTGTATTTCTTTGGTGTTGGTTGTGATTTCTCCTCTTTCATTCATGATTTTGTTGATTTGGGTCATTTCTCTTTTCTTTTTGATAAGTCTGGCCAGGGGCTTATCAATCTTGTTAATTCTTTCAAAGAACCAGCTCCTAGTTTCGTTGATCTGTTCTACTGTTCTTTTGGTTTCTATTTCATTGATTTCTGCTCTGATCTTTATTATTTCTCTTCTCCTGCTGGGTTTAGGCTTTATTTGCTGTTCTTTCTCCAGCTCCTTTAGGTGTAGGGTTAGGTTGTGTACTTGAGACCTTTCTTGTTTCTTGAGAAAGGCTTGTATTGCTATATACTTTCCTCTTAGGACTGCCTTTGCTGTATCCCAAAGATTTTGAATAGTTGTGTTTTCATTTTCATTGGTTTCCATGAATTTTTTTAATTCTTCTTTAATTTCCTGGTTGACCCATTCATTCTTCAGTAGGATGCTCTTTAGCCTCCATGTATTTGAGTTCTTTCCGACTTTCCTCTTGTGATTGAGTTCTAGTTTCAAAGCATTGTGGTCTGAAAATAGGCAGGGGATGATCCCAATCTTCTGGTACCGGTTGAGACCTGATTTATGACCTAGGATGTGATCTATTCTGGAGAATGTTCCATGGGCACTAGAGAAGAATGTGTATTCCGTTGCTTTGGGATGGAATGTTCTGAATATGTCTGTGAAGTCCATTTGGTCCAGTGTGTCATTTAAAGTCTTTATTTCCTTGTTGATCTTTTGCTTAGACGATCTGTCCATTTCAGTGAGGGGGGTGTTAAAGTCCCCCACTATTATTGTATTGTTGTCGATGTGTTTCTTTGCTTTTGTTATTAATTGCCTTATATAATTGGCTGCTCCCATGTTAGGGGCATAGATATTTACAATTGTTAGATCTTCTTGTTGGATAGACCCTTTAAGTAGGATATAGTGTCCTTCCTCATCTCTTATTACAGTCTTTGGTTTAAAATCTAATTTGTCTGATATAAGGATTGCCACCCCAGCTTTCTTTTGGTGTCCATTAGCATGGTAAATGGTTTTCCACCCCCTCACTTTCAATCTGGGGGTGTCTTTGGGTCTAAAATGAGTCTCTTGCAGACAGCATATTGATGGGTCTTGTTTTTTAATCCAATCTGATAGCCTGTGTCTTTTGATTGGGGCATTTAGCCCATTTACATTCAGGGTAACTATTGAAAGATAGGAGTTCAGTGCCATTGTATTGCCTGTAAAGTGACTATTACTGTATATTGTTTGTGTTCCTTTCTGGTCTATGTTGCTTTTAGGCTCTCTTTGCTTAGAGGACCCCTTTCAATATTTGTTGTAGGGCTGGTTTCGTGTTTGCAAATTCCTTTAGTTTTTGTTTGTCCTGGAAGCTTTTTATCTCTCCTTCAATTTTCAATGACAGCCTAGCTGGATATAGTATTCTTGGCTGCATATTTTTCTCATTTAGTGCTCTGAATATGTCCTGCCAGTCCTTTCTGGCCTGCCAGGTCTCTGTGGATAAGTCTGTTGCCAATCTAATGTTTCTACCATTGTAGGTTACATATCTCTTCTCCCGAGCTGTAAAGCAGATTTTTTTAAAACCAGTATCTAGGTAGACCCTTTTCCTAGACAGTGTAACACTGTTATATACTTAACAATTCCTTAAAAGAGAGAAATTACTCCTTCTTTTAAAATAAGAAGTCATGGGGCATCTGGGTGGCTCAGTCGGTTAAGTGCCTGACTCTTGGTTTTGGCTCAGGTCATGACCTCAGGGTCGTGAGATCAAGCTCCGTATCAGGCTCCATGCTCAGCGAGGAGTCTGCGTGAGGTTCTCTCTCTCTGCCTCTCCCCCTGCTCACGCTCTCTCTCTCTAAAATAAATAAATAAATAAATCTTTTACAAAAAATAAATGAGAAGTCATGGTGAATAATCTGCAGGACTGTTCAAATTGGGTTGCCCTAAAATGGTATTTGATTTTAAGACATGTAACCTCCTTGACACCCTGGTCGCTGTCTGTACCCCTCCCCGTGAGCACGCAGAGCACTGCGATAATTCACCTGTGTCTCCCACCTGAGTTTGCTGATGCAAGGACCATGCTGATTTTTGAAGCCGTGCAGCATGGTGGTTGAGTGTGACCCCTAGAGTTGTGCTCTTGGGTCTGTATCCCAGCACTTCTACTTGTGGCTAGTGTGACCTTGATTAGTCCCTTACCCTTCCTGGGCCTCGGTTTGCTCATCTGGAAAACAGGGATAATAACAGTCTCTCCCTCAATGAGTTGCTCTGGGGATACAGACAATCCTCACAACGCACCTAGCACAATGCCAAACAACTGAAAGGCTCAATAAAAACTATTACAACTTATACATTAATGTCTAACATAGTACTTGGTTCATCAAGAAGAGAGTGTGAAATGAGAACATGAATTCTTTCTCATCCTCTGCTTACTCCTGCAGCGCTTATTATTCTGTAATTACAAATGTGATTCTGTACTTGCAAATGTCAGGTGTGTATTCTCTGGGTACATCTTTTCTCTTCAGCTCAACAGTAAGCTCCTCGAGGTTGAAGACAGCGCCTACTACTCTGGCCCTTCTCCCCAGGGCGGCTGGCCACACACGTGGGCTGCCTTTGCACACTAGCCGTAACCACGCTGCATGGCTCTGGATTCCACCTAACCAGCAGCCGCACGTCCCCCCGGGGTAGAACTGTTCTCGTTCATCCATCCATGGCAATCCAGGCATTTTACGTTATTCTGACAGAAGGTCTGAGCTTCCCCAGACCCCTCAGCTGATCTTTAAGATGGTCTGCTCTTCCTTTTTTTTTTTTTTGAGAGAGATTTTTAAATAATCTCTACACAAAACATGGGGCTCCAACTCACATCCCTGAGATCAAGAGTCCCCCGCTCCACTGACTGAGCCCACCAGGTGCCCCAGTCTGCTCTTCCTATTAACTCAGAATAGAAACATTTTTGGCAGGGGGTGCCCTGGGTGGCTCAGATGGTTAAGCGTCTGTCTGCCTTCGGCTCAGGTCATGATCCTGGGGTCCTGGGATCGAGTCCGGCATCGGGCTCCCTGCTCAGTGGGGAGTCTGCTTCTCCCTCTGCCCCTCCCCCTGCTCGTGCCCTCTCTATCTCTGGAATAAATGTTAAAAAAAAAAAAAAAAAAAAAGAAACATTTTTGGCAGCACCTGCCTTGAAGGGGAGCGCTGCCTCACAGGGACAGGGAAATGGCCGTGGACGCCTCACCGGGGCAGGGAAATGGCCACGGACGCCTCACCGGGACAGGGAAATGGCCACGGACACCTCACTGGGCAGGGAAATGGCCACGGACGCCTCACTGGGCAGGGAAATGGCCACGGACGCCTCACCGGGACAGGGAAATGGCCACGGACGCCTCACTGGGCAGGGAAATGGCCACGGACGCCTCACCGGGACAGGGAAATGGCCACGGACGCCTCACTGGGCAGGGCAATGGCCACGGACGCCTCACTGGGCAGGGAAATGGCCACGGACGCCTCACCGGGACAGGGAAATGGCCGTGGACACCTCACCGGGACAGGGAAATGGCCGTGGACGCCTCACCGGGACAGGGAAATGGCCGTGGACGCCTCACCGGGACAGGGAAATGGCCGTGGACGCCTCACGGGGACAGGGAAATGGCCGTGGACGCCTCACTGGGCAGGGAAATGGCCACGGATGCCTCACTGGGCAGGGAAATGGCCGTGGACGCCTCACTGGGCAGGGAAATGGCCGTGGACGCCTCACTGGGACAGGGAAATGGCCACGGACGCCTCACTGGGCAGGGAAATGGCCGTGGACGCCTCACTGGGACAGGGAAATGGCCGTGGACGCCTCACCGGGACAGGGAAATGGCCGTGGACGCCTCACTGGGACAGGGAAATGGCCGTGGATGCCTCACTGGGCAGGGAAATGGCCGTGGATGCCTCACTGGGCAGGGAAATGGCCGTGGACGCCGTAAAGACCTCATCGTGCTGCCACCCAACTGTAACCAAGTGGACCTTGACTGTCGGGAATCTTCAACTAATCCAAATGTTCCAAAGAGGAAAATGGTTTATAAACCAAACTAATCTAATACATTTGGTCAAAACCAGCCTTCCAGGGAACTTCGAGGGTGCAGTGGGGGAATGGACTGAACCCTCAGTAAATGTCACTTCTATGGATCTAAATTCAGCTTCTTACATCCTTGTCACTTGAGTCCTGACTTACTATAATCAAACAGCATGACAACCCAAAAGAATAGCAAGATCTTCCATCATCAAAGATTTAAGGACATTAAAAGGTGATACGGCATGGTGTGCGATGCACGGACTTAGGGCCAGACTACCGCGGTTCAAATCCCAGCTTTGCCGAACGCCAACGGTGGGACCTTGACGAGGTTCCCAAAATGAGCTACGTGTCTGTAAAAAAGGATGACAGCAGCACCTGCCTTGAATGGCTGTTGTTTCATATGCGTTGACACAATTGTGCTAGGCGTATGGTAAATTCTCCATAAATACAAGCTAGTGTTACTATTTTCATGTCATCATGTGCAGTACGTCCAAACATAGTTACGATTTAGAACAAGTTCTCAAATCCAGCTCTTCCCTGCATTCCCTGCCCATCCACTGGCTCAAGTCAGAATGCAGAGTCAATCTTGTCCCCCTCTCTCCTTTTTTCCTCATTCCTCACATTCAGGTGGTCTCCAGGAGCCAGGTCCCTCCAGACTTCCACGATCCTACCTCTCAAATATCTTACACTTGTCCACCTCTCTCTTCCTTCTGTCCTAGTCTGGGCCAGTGGCTGCTGTCTTGCCAGGGCTGGTGACCTCCCTGCCACTCTTCTGACCTTCTTCAATCTGTCCTTCAAGCGTCTCTAACAGCTTTCTAAAGTGTAGATATGATTAAATCATGCCTCTACGTGACAATTTTCTCTTGGCTTTATTACGCACTGTAAAATAAAGTCCAGCTTCTTGAGTCTGTACTTTAAGGCTCCTTACTACCTGGTCCCAGCGTGCTCTTCCTGCTTGCTCCCCTTCAGCTACACCAGAGTCACACCCTGCGACCCCCTCTCCCCTGGATGCTCTCTGTGTCTCTGGCTGCCCTGTTCCCTCTGCCTGTAATGTTCTTCCTTGGTTTCCTGCCCACCCAACTTCTAATTACCTTGTGAGACTTAGCTGAACGTAAGTCAAAAGTTGGTGCCTGGTAGCCAGTCAGTCCAAGAAAGGAGACTCATGTATTTGAGACTGATTTTTAAAAATTTATAAAATAGGTGTTTTAAAAATTTTTACTTTGGTAAACCAGAAAACCTAGTTCATTAGAAATTCCCTAGGGCTCATTTTACGTTTGTGCTTAACATATACTAGAAACTTAATAGATATTTTTCTCATTTAATCTTCGTATCAATCCTGTTGGTTTGACATTATTACACCCATTTTAGAGATGGAGAAATGTGTATTAAGTAATTTGTCCAAGGACACAAAGACAGTAAATGACAGAGCTCAGATCTGAACACTGGTCTGCCTGGTGCTCACGGGAGCAGCACATACACTGAACACTGGCCTATGACTCCCAAGCCCAGGGATGGGACACAGGTAACCACCGTGCTTCGCTCCTTCACGTTGTTCACCTGGCATGTTTAAAATAGAATGTTGGCCCTAATCTGACTTTGGTGTAAACGCACTGCCTTCCTAACTTACGCGGTGGTTTAACGTTTATGTTCTGCTAT
This sequence comes from Halichoerus grypus, assembly GCF_964656455.1. Classification (NCBI taxonomy): domain Eukaryota; kingdom Metazoa; phylum Chordata; class Mammalia; order Carnivora; family Phocidae; genus Halichoerus; species Halichoerus grypus. The sequence goes on from NC_135716.1 coordinate 176,327,234, forward strand.
TGGGTCTGAATGTCGGCTCCTAGACGAAGGAGGTTAAATAGGTTTCAGTATACCACCTAGTGGGGTATAAGATGCAATTACACTTTTTGACGAAGAAGCTGTTCAACCCAGGGGCTTCCAGCTG